>NC_141687.1:101123426-106506032 GCF_964263255.1 Lissotriton vulgaris
TCTCCACTTATCCCATGGAGCAACACATCTTACACCACTCAAGTTACTCAAATCCGATACAGACTGGATCAAACGTATATCCAAATGATGTCATACTAGCTTGGAGCGAATGCCTGTGTGTGATGTTAAGATCAGAGATGCAAGGGAGGCTGATCTGGGGCATCCCATCACATATAAAATATGGTACGAGTGTTGCACGGTCACCCGGCACGGTATCAGGCAACTACAAGTTCCCTTTGCAGTGTATATATGACACCACTAAAAATGGCAAGAATAGATCCATCCTGCACAACAAATGACCCTAAGTGTCATGCCACAGGAGCAGACTATATACATGAATCAATCAATCAATCAATAGGGAATTGTAAAGCGCACTACTCACCCGTGAGGGTCTCACGGTGCTGAGGGTATGGGGGGTAAGCCGCTTCATTCATTCAATCTGCCAGGTCTTGAGTGTCTTCCTGAAGATGTTCAGAGAGGGGGCTCATCTGATGTTGATCGGGAGCTCGTTCCAGGTCTTGGCCGCGAGGCAGGAGAAGGCTCTTCTGCCCGTTCTGGCTCTGCTGTTGCACAGGGATTTGGTGAGGCAGGCAGATTGGCGGTTACTTTTGGGTACTTGGAAGGAGATTATCTCGTTGAGGTATTTGGGGATGGTGTTGTGGAGGCATTTGAAAGAGTTTGTGACTATCTTGAAGGTTACTCTCTTCTCAAAGGGGAGCCAGGGGAGGTCTCGTATGTGTTGGGTGATGTGTTCTTGTTGAGGGATGCCGGGGCCGCGTCTGGCTGCGATGTTCTGTATGGTGTGGAGTTTGTGAAGCAGAGACTTGTTGATTCCGACATAGAGAGCATTTCTGTAGTCCAGTCTGCTGGTTAGGAGTGTGTGGGGGATTTTTTTTTTGATTCGGGGGATCCATTTGAAGGTCTTGAGAAGGATGCGGAGGGTGTTAAAACAGGTGGAGGCGACAGCATTGACATTTTGGGTCAATGAGAGGGAGGAGCCAAATATGATGCAGAGGTTACGGGCATGATCAGTGGGGGTAGGCGGGCTGCAGAGGGCAATGGGGCACCAGGTGATGTCCCATGCTGTGGAGGAGGGTCCGAGTACGAGGACCTCTGTCTTCTCCAAGTTAAGCTTCAGGCAGCTGCTGCTCATCCAGGATGCAGCGTCCTACGTTCCTTCCTGAAAGCCATGTCTAGTGGTGACGGGGTCCTTGGTGAGGAAAATGATGAGCTGGGTGACATCAGTGTAGGAGACTATGTTGAGTATGTGCTGTCTGACAATGGCCTGTGGTAGATGTTGAAGAGCCTAGGGTTGAGTGACAATCCTAGTGGCACTCCGCAATTGATCTCTGTGGGTTCATTGAGGAAGGTTGGCAGTCTGATTCTTTGGGTCCTGCCGGCGAGGAAGAAGCTGAGCAATTCAGTGCTGTGGTTGCTGCGGAATCCAGATTGGGAGGGGTCGAGGATGGAGTTCTCTTCAATTAATTTCATTAGTTGGGAGTGGACAGTCTTCTCAGTGACTTTGGCCGCCAAGGAAAGGAGGGAGGTTGGTCTGTAGTTTTTGAGGTCCAAAGGGTCTGCCGAGGGCTTCTTAAGCGTGGTTTGACTTCTGTGCGTTTCTAGTCATCTGTGAAGGTGCAGGTTTCGAAGGTGGTGTTGAAGGTACGTCGTAGTTCCTGTGCGATGGCGGCGCCGGCTCTGTGGAAGCTGTGTGGAGGACAATGGGTGCTCCTGAGTGGATGCCTTTCATTGTTGATTTGGTATCTTTGGTGGTGGCTGGGGTCCAGGCGGAGATGGTGGGTTGGCCGGTGTTTTTGGAGGAGGGAGTAGTTTCGGAGTCTGGAGTTTATTCGTTGAAGTTGTTGTAGAGGGACTTGATTTTCAGATGGACGTAGGAGCTGAGCTTGTTGCAGAGGTCCTTGAAGGGGCGATGTCTGTGGCCTAGCTGGGGGGTTTGGTGAGCCCTTGATTGATGCTGAAGAGTTCCTTTGCGTTGCCGGCGTTGTCAGAGATCTTGTTCTGGATGAAGGTTTGTTTGGTTGATCTGATGAAATGGTGATATTCTGTCATGGTGTTCTTTTATGTGGTGCGGTCTTCTGATGTTTTGCTGTTTCGTCAATTCTTCTTGAGACGTCTGCAGGTGTGCCTGAATTCTTGGAGATCAGTGGTGAACCAGGTGGCCTTCCTGAGGTGTTGTCTATCGGGGTTGCGAGTTTGTCTGTGCAGTTGGAGATCCATCTGTGTAGTTCTTCGGCTGCAAGGTTGGCATTGGTCAAAGTGGAGGTGGCATCGCAGTTTAGGGTGGAGTTGAGGTGCTCCTCGATGAACTTGCTCCAGTTCCCTCACCACAATTTGGGTGCAGGTTTAAGGGTGGTGGGTTTTTTGACGTGGAAGTGTACGCAGTGGTGGTCCATCCAGAGGGGTTACGAGGTGTGGCTGAAGTGGATGTTGTTACCACCTGCGAAGATTGGGTTGAGTATGGATCCTGCCTTGTGGGTGGGGGTGGTGACGAGCTCTTTCAGTCCGAGGTTTGTGCAGTTGTCCAGGTAGGTGGAGGAGTTGGGGTCATTGAGGATGTTGAGGTGGAAATGGAGTACTCCGATAAGTAACTGGTCCATGGAGGCAATGGAGTGGGGCGTAACGAAGTTGGCAATGATAGTGGTGAATGCAGTTTGAGGTCAAGGGGGTGTAGGTAAGCGTGCTGCATAGTCTGGATCAGGAAATGGAGGTGCTCGTGGTGGACATATGACATGGACATGCTATAGGCAAGCTGGGTACTGGGAACACATTTTTACAGCACATCAACAAATGACTGGCCTACAAATCAGGCCGTCTCCTATACTGGCCTTGCAGGGATACATGGTGGACATCTCCATAGCGATGCACAGATATATTTGCAAAGCATTACTCATTGCAAAAAGAGAGAGTTGGCCATTCACTGGGGTAGCAGGAGCACACCAACACTCAAACAGTGGCTTAAATGTTTAATGTATTGCAATAGAAACAGTGAATTATATGCTGAATTACAACCCCCAGCATTTAGGCCTAGGGATATCTGCCAGCCTCTCAGAGATTATCTAAGTGATAGGGTTGCAGCAGAGAAAGGCCAATGATATCCATGTCCAACAATGGTAGAATTAGATTTAACAATAGACACAATGCGTTGGAAAATGTAGGGACAAAATAACTATTAAGTACTATATGCACGGAGTAGAACTTGCAGAGGTGGAAAATGATCTAGGTATATAACCTGTATTGCACACCGTGATATTTGAGCGCAAATGCTAGACTATGTTGAGAAAATGAGCACTGTTGTAGTGATGATTGTACTTTTGGTAAGACAAAATTATACATCAAGTTAAAAAAATATATACAATCTTACCATTCGAAAGCAGGAGCGGGGAATAAATCGCCACTGCACTAGAGTTTTCGATTTCTCTTGCAGCAGGTGTATCCGGTCTCCAGTAGCTGAAATTACGGTGTGCAGTGAAATTGGTAGCAAAGTGAATGGAGAGCGACTGCCACAGGATGGGACATCTGTGTATGGATGATAAGGTCTTAACATTCAATGAGATAATGACTCAGTTTGGGGTTGATTTATACACAACTAGATGCAGCAAAGAGGTGAACATTGAGAGATTACCTGATAGACTACATGAGACTTATATAATAGCTGAACTTTTCTCTTTGCACGTAGGTGCAAGACCCATTTCAACACGTTATGGTGCATTTTGCAGGCACAATATTCAAGTGGAGCTGTAGGTCAGAGGCAAATGTTAGAGAAACCTGGATATTTGAATACTGAGGAGCTCATTACAATGTTGGACACTTTAGTGGTCTGGAAGGTCGGCAGGTCTTACCTCACAATTTGGAGACGGTCGGAAACATCAATTTTGCTATGGCAGCTTGTGCAGCGACGTGCTGTCAGTGTCAGTCCCACCAACATTGTAATTAGGCCCTGAGTGGTGGAAGTTCAGGTTCAGGTTCTGAAACAAGAATATTTAGACATTTGTCCATAAAACATTAAAAAAGAACACACACTTAGCAATTAAAACATTTAAAAAAACTAAAACATTTAAAATGATCCCCCTCCTGGCTACCCTACCGCCCCCCAACTCACTACGTTTCATGATGAAAAGTTTTGTTTTTCAGATTGAAAAAAACGAGTAAATCCAATTGCCACATCGAGATAACGCATTTCGGGCAATAACTCCACAGCTTTATTCCTATGGAGAGCATCATATTTAAAAAACAGAGGTCTTAAAAAGTTTTTCGATTTGCTAAATCAAGGTGCGGTCCATAAGAATAAGAATAAGGGTACATCTAAAATTCAAAAGGCAGGGGCAGAGACCACTATTATTATATACCGGTACTAAATGGTGGAGGATATTATCCTATGCTAAAATAATGACACTGAGTGCCTGATTCCGTATTACACAGTACCAGTTCATACACAGGACACACAGGACCCCAGCTAGCTTAAATAAAATGTACACATCGCCTCAGATGCCATGCCAGACCAGAAGATTTTAGAGACAGGATTTGGATGAGTTCTGTAGCAAGGTGAATTTGTATACAGTTATAAGATTAATCCAGGGAACCATAAGGGGACAAATAACTTGCCACTGAAACATGATATACTGAGTCTCTACTCCTACTGTTTGCAAGGAAATGTATAGCCATCCACTGGCTTTTAAAGATTGGCTGCATGATCTGAATGAACTGCTGCTGTTGGTAGAATTCTGCAGAATTAGAGTTTGTATGGAGACAGAGCCAGGAGAGGCTTTCCCAGCACTAAGTAATATTAGAAGTAAGGGTCTGATTTAGAGCTTGCCAACAATATACACAGGTGTTCATGTGATGGCTACCCCATCTGCCTTATTGCAAGTGCATTTTTTAAGATGTAATGTACTCGTAATAAGATGTCACTTGTCTAAGGGTCTGATTTAGAGCTTGGCGAATAGGTTCTTCACCACAAGCATGATGGATATCCAGTCTGCTGAACTGCAAATGCCTTATATTAGGTTACAATCTATTTATGGTAATGCAGGTAAGATATTCATCATATTTGTGACTGAATACCCATTCGCCAAATTCAAAATGAGGCCTTAATCATTTTTTCACACTTCTCTAGGTCTGAATAAGGTGCTAAACCTGCTTAGGAAAGACAGATTCAATGTGGGTGCATATTGCTTATTTGTCCTCCAGCTTTATCCTCTGTTGCAGTAGTCCCACAATATAGGATAATTTGAAGGAACTGTAAAATCACTCTCTCACAAGGCATCCGCACCGAACTGTCCCTCTTCTTTAGCATTCAGATCTCCACCATCTACAACAACATTGTGTTCCATCCAGAGAACCACTCTAACCATGTTGCCTACCATGACCATTCATCAAACTGCAATGACCTTATGGACCATACAGGTTGGAGCACCATTGGACTCCTGCGCTCATCATGTATTCACTAAAGGACTAGACCGCATGAACTCAGCTATCATCATGATTCTGAATGACTCAATCAACACAGCTACCTTCCTGGACTCCGGAAAACACTACACAGTTCCCCCTCTTTGAAAGAAACCCTCAGCAAACCCTAAAACATTTGCCAACTACCGGCCCATTTCCCTTCTAACCCTACCGCCAATAGTCATGGAGAAGATCTTGAACAAACATCTAGCTGTCCGCCTCTACAACAATAACCACCTCGTCATCATCCAACCCAGCTTTTATCCAACCACAGCACTGAAACTGTGCTTATTGCCATCAGAGATGACATCCATCTGATCGCGGCTACCGGATACACTGATGTCCTCATCCTTCTGGCTCTATTTGCCACCTTCAGTAGCATCTCCTACAATGTCCGTATTCAATGCCTATCTATTGGCAGCATTTAGTGACCAGTGATCCACTGGATATGCTCTTTTCCCAAAAGTCACATTCAGTTGGTCAGCCTGACTCCTTTCATCTTTGCCGCCACCAAACTCATCTGCAAAGTTCCAAGTTGATCCTCACTCGGTCCCTCAGTGTTAAACGCCAATATTGTCTCTCACGCCAGCATCATTTACACCCACTGAATAAACAGTATATCCTATGGAATTCCACCCTGCTCATTCGCTTCCTCTTAAAGAAAACACTGTACACCAGAACAGGTGATAAAATTATGGCCGCTTTATCGACAGGAAACTGCCGCTAATGCGGCGGTAATGGGCTTGATAATATGTCCTTGTGAATTTCCATAGCAGCCCAGGTTCTGGTGTTAACCTGGGCTGCTTTGGGAATTCACAAGGGCATATTATCAAGCCCATTATCGCCGCTTTAGCGGCAGTTTCCTGCTGATAAAGCGGTGATAATTGTATCACCTGTTCTTGATAATATGCCCCCAACGTCTTCACCTTTATGCCTGAAATCACCATATGGATCAAAACCAACATCCTACATCTCAACAGAGGCAAGACAGTAGTAGTTATCTTTGATAATAACCTCTCACTATTGGACACCACCTGGTGACCTGCTGAGCTTGTACCTACACCCAACCCAACCAACAATGCAAAGAACCTTAGAATAATAGTTGTCAACCTGCACGCTATGACTGGCCAAGTGAATGCACTCTTCATCTCCTCTTTCCACACACTCAAGATGTTCACAAAAATGTTCAAGTGGCTGCCCTTCAGCACCAGCAGAACTGACAGCAATGAACTCCACATAAGAGTTAATGTGCATCTGGCCAGAAGATTCCAGATCATACAGAATTCAGCTGCCAGACTCAATTTGAATTCCCCCCTGCATGCGGAACACACCAAACCTAAGAGACCCACTTATTCGACATCCACAAATGGGCACTTTTAAACTCCTCATACACGTACAAAGTCTTACACAACATCAACACCACCAACAACAATAATCATATTAACTTCCCACCCAACACATCCCCGCAGCCGGACTCCTATTCGCACACATCCCTTGCATATGTACAGAGCTGCCCTTCTTCAACCTAGCCTCCAATGCTTGTAATGTCCTACCCCTGCACATCAGAGCCACATACTCACTGTCTTAATTTTTCAAATACATTAAAACATTGGTCTTTTCCTAGTCTCAACCCTAGCTTGGCCAATGCCGCTTCTGCTTTTCTGCGGCAGGATACCCTTTCACAACAACTAGCCACTGCAGTCTGACAATTAGTTTTGCTGGCCATACTTCCAATACTACCACACCTGTAACTCTTTGGTTTGTCATTGCTGATAGTCCGGTTCTTGTACTTAAATTCCTTGTTGTTATCTTGTTTATGAACCACATTGATATCAGGAGCTCATTCAACCCACATCTTCATCTCTTTGATGCAGTCAGCTGTGGGCTCCACACTTATGGACGTATTAGCAAATCAGAGATAAAGGATTAGGCAAATATAGAGGACAGTCCAAGAAATGTGGAGGGCACTGGTTACCGCTGTATCCAAAAGAGAGGTTTGAAGGTAGATAGTACGTCTGAAGAGAATAGCGGCAGGGGTACAAGTCAGCCCAACATAAACAACAATGCTGTCGTTTTACAAGCAGGGTAGCTTGGCAATAAGAGGTTCTTCTTATTTGACGTGAAGATCCCCTTGCTGGGAAACATCCTTTACAACGCAAATTTCACTCCGCACTAACATTACGACTACTATTACAACGCAAGTCGTTACAACGACTTGCGCTGGAGGGCGCTGTAGGATAGGGAATAGTTTAATTTTCTATCCAACACCTTCCCTACTATCCACGGGGACTGAAGTTGGAATAGAAAATTAAACTATTCCACTATCCAGCGCCCCCCAAAGTAAGTCGTTGTAACAACTTGCGTTGTAAAAACTGCTTTGTAAAGGCATGCGGAGTAAAAGCATGCGTTGTGATGACATACATCCCCCTTACCTTATGCTGCAGCACTAGTACCTTCACTGTAGTAGGGATTGATGATGCTGCTGACCTCACAGAGCGATTGACACTCGTCGCCAGTGCTATAGAGCAAAGCTGAAAGATTTGGCATGTAGAATAAAGTTTATTAGATCTGAACGTGCACCATCAAATTTCCAAACAGCTGGGCAGCTGTCAGAGTCATCAGTGGAGGACTCAGGTTGACGGTTAACATTGACCTAATTCTTTTGTATCTATTTTTTCACATCATGTGGGCAAGAAACATCCCTAAATAGTGCAATCTACCAAAGAGCAGAATATGGGTTTAAGGTAAAGTGCACACGTGAGTATATCCAAATCAAAAAGCAGCAATAAATAAAGCATCTTTATATACATCTTCATATACAGATATAATTGTTTTAATCAAATTAATCTAGACACCAATCTCATCAAATTATGACCGAGGACCTAATGTCGAGGTTTTAAACCTAAGATTATTTGAAGAGTCTCATCAGGACCAGTTGTCTTGAAAAAGTAAGGCACGTGAAATGTCTTTAGGCTGGACCTTCTAAATACATCATGAGTCCAACTGTCTGTAATCTACAAACCCTCGATTGTGTCTGTACCCAATCAATTGCAAGAATGGTAATGCTTGTAGTCCTTCACAATGCTGGAAAGAATCTCTAATTCATGCTGCGTGCCAACGCTCTGTCTGGTCCTGATGAGACCCTTCAAATAACCTTAGGATTGAGACATCAACATTAGTTTCCTGGTCATCATTGATGAGATTGGTGTCGAGATGAACCATAAGTGCTCCCGCAGACATGACAAAAGCACTTTTAGTAAAATATGGTGACGCATTCATCATCATATCATGCAGCACAGCACAAATCACCTTGCTGTGCTATGCTGCATGATAGGGAAAGGGCAGGAATGTGTCATATTTAACATCAGATGGCAGATACCTGCCCTTTTTCAGCGCTACTGCACAATGTTCTGCCTAATGCTAATGCTGGCACTCCTGCACCATGGTGCAAGGGTGCCTGCATTGGAAGCAGGATTGTTTTTGAGCATGTAGGGGTACCTTCCTGCACAAAAACGATCCCCTCACACCTTCCTCCTATATGAGCCACAGAATGCATCACACATGGAAAGAGGAAAAAGGAAACATATATTTCTCCTGGTTATGCCTCACAGTGGGGAACTTAGCAGTTTTGGTTTATTCCCAGGTCTACCACTTATGATAAATCTGGCAGTGCACCAAAATTCAAGGGTTTTGCTTGGTAACCCCCCCCCCATGCATCACCCACTCCTCCTTCCTGGTGCAGAGTTCCCAATGCAGCAATTTGCGCTGTGTTGCATTGTCCTGGGTTTATCAAGCCACTCGGTGCCATGCAAGGGGGCCTGGAAAGGCTTGATAGATTGCATCGTAAAGGTTTGGGATGCTTTTGCACCCCGTTGCATGGAGCAAGAGCAACACAGCCCCTTCATAAATATGATCCATAAAATCTAGCGGATCATCCCCTGCTGTGGCAGCTATATTGTGGAAGCCTTTAAGAAACAAACCTATGAAGTGGGTATAGATGAAAACCAGGCAAACAAAATCGGTGGATATAATAATGGTGATTTGTCTCCCTGTATTATATGGAAGAACAGTATTGGACAAAGATCACAACTAACACTTTGTGGGTACTGACCAACCACTGCATAAACAACTTTTGACTATTGGAAAATCAAGTGTTGCCCTTGTTGGTTGGCTCTTCTTTTGCACCAGTGAGTGTAATATACCGCCTGATTCATCAAGCTAAATTGCACTCGCAAAGGGCAAGATTCTCAGAATCTTGCCTTTTGCAAGTGCAATTTTTGCATTTGGGATTCATCATCCCAAATGCAAATTTCGCTATTTAAGAATTCGCACATTTGCGAAGAATTGAATTTAAGGAATCTCTATTTGAGATTCCTTAAATGCAATTCATGAAGCATTTTAAAATTGCGAAATGGCAATTTTGTGCCGCTATTTACCGAGAGGTCAGACCTCTCGGTAAATAGCAAAAACTTAGAAAAATGCATTTAAATGCATTTTTCTAAGTTGCATGTTACACACACACATGTCCTTTGGACATGTGTGTGCGCAACACCAATGTAGATTACATTTCAGGGGTGCTACAGGGTGTCCTTTGGACACCCCTAGCACCCTTGAAATCGCATCCTTATTTGCGATTAGCTAATTGCTAATCGCAAATAAGGAATAACTCCCCATGCATTCCTATGGGCCTGTAGGCCCATAGGAATGCATGGGGAGTTATTCCTTATTAGCGATTAGCAATTAGCTAATCGCAAATAAGGAACATGTAGGAATCGCAATAATTATTGCAATTCCTACATGAATCCCGTTTTGCAAGTCCTTAATAGCGATTCGTTATGAATCGCTATTAGGGGCTCGCAAAACGGGAGAATGATGAATCAGGCTGATAGTCTGCCACCTGTAAAGTCTATATAATCCAAGGCACAGCTCTTTCATCTGAAAAACGCACCGACATAGCCTTTTGCTTAAATTTGATTTTGAGCTGTTGTACAGACATAAGTTTTATCTCATTGTTACTAGTAAATCACTTGCCATAACAGCATCCAGCACGAAACAGATAACAAAGGCAGGATTTACAATCTCTGAAGCAATTTATGTTTCGAAGAGAGCGTGCTCTGGCAGGCTTTCAGCTCTTCTCCTGGAAAGTGTAATTCTCATCGCTGAGTCCAATTTTGTAGCAGTACGGATATGTGGTGATGACGTGCTGATTTAGGAACAGAGATCGCATTTGTGCTGCTATTGTACGCCAAGCAGACATCTCAGAAATAAGCTAACACATCTTCAGTATCTATGACTCACATTTGTAAAGGGATTCGACTCAAACATGCATAAAGTCAGTGTTTCCATCACCTGACAAAGAAAGGAACAATGGTTATACCAGGGGCCGTATTACAGAAGGTCCTCCGGGGGCGCAACGGATGTTTGCGTCTGCTTTGCATGCCCCCGGGACACTTTGGTATTATAGAAGGGGGTCCAGAGGCTTGTTCGTCCCCTTCTATAATACATATAGTGCTGGTGCTACCGAGCTCTGTGACTAAGGGTGAGTGTCTGAAAAGTTTCAGCGCTCCATCCATCATATCCTTGTGTTTGAAACAGGAGGAGGGTGGGCGCACACTGTCTCAACTCACAGCACTCAGTTTGCCCAGATGCATCATAATAAATACAGTGGATGTATGACGTTACAACGCATACTTTTACCACGCATGCTTTTGCAACGCGGTTTTTACAACGCATGCGTTTACAACACATAGCGCTTTGGGGTGCTGGATAGTGAAAAGTTTAATTTACTATTCCAACTCCAGTCCCAGTGGACACTAGGGAAGGTGTTGGAAAGTAAATTAAACTTATTCCCTATCCTAGAGCTCCCCCCAGCGCAATGCGTTGTAATGGTTTGCATTGTAATGACTGCGTTGTAATGGTAGTGCGTTGTAAAAGTTTTGTTATAAAGGTTGTATACCAAATACAGTGCATGAATACTCTTACTTCGGTGACAGGCTTTAGTTTTTCACCCTTGTTGGTGCAGCCAGTGCTGTGTATCTCTAGACATTCTTTATGGGGGTGCTAGAAATGCTGCCCAAAGTTTTCTCAGGTCTCTGTACTACTTGCTGGGCACAGGTGCATCGACCAAAGATTGTCAGCTCATTAGCTCATGGGAGCTTTTATAAACAGGACAAGGGTGGGCGCACACTTTCTCATATCCCAACACTGTTTCCCCTGATGCATCATAGTAAATGCAGTGCATGATAACACTTACTTCGCTGACAGACTTTAGTTTTTCACCCTTGTTGGTGCAGCCAGTGCTGTGTATCTCTAGACATGTGTTTCAGGACACTTGTCCTTCTTCAGTAGAGAGCAACACATTCTTTTTGGGGGTGCTGGAAATGCTGCCCAAAGTCTTCCCAGGTCTCTGCACCTCTTTTCATACGAAGTGAGGAAAACCTTGTCAGAAAGTAATGCATATTGAATCGCCAGCGAGAGTTGGATGGGTTATCTCGGAGAATATCAAGATTATTACATACAGGAATATGGTCCACGATCAAAGTGGAGTTGATCTCTGAATGAACCAGGTTTTGGGTCAAATTTGTACTTAACAACACATGATAAATTCTGGTTTGTGAATAATGAAAGGTCGAGTAAAAGGAGGTAAGGAAAGATCTAACTGGCAAGCAGTAGTCCTCACTGCATTTTCAGCATTTGTTACCAAATGACATTACAGAAATATAGGGCTCCATTATGATGTCGGGCGGATCGCCACCGCCATGGTGGCGGTGGCGATCCGCCCGACAGAAATGCCCGCCCGCCACCCTTTTCCCCCCCGCCACATTACAATGGCGGGGGGACGGCAGCGGTGGCAAACACCGCCCGCCACTTTTCCGCCCCGGTCGCATTGCGGCCGGGGCGGAAAAGGGTTCATATGGTGGCGGTGTCTATCAGACACCGCCAGCCATATTTGCATGTGTGGCTATCGGTGCTTTCCGCAGCGGCGATCCCGCCACTGAAAGGCAGGCGGTCGTTGCCATTGGGGGCCCCTGCGGGCCCCCATGTTGAAGGCCGAGGTGAGGGTGCAAAGGGGGGGTCCTGTGGTACCCCCCTTCATTTGCATATACAAAGCGGCAGGCACCGCGCGGTGCCTGCTGCTTTGCATATGCAAATGTGAAAATGCATTTTTTGCATTGTGGCGGGAAGTGCAGAGTGCACCGCCCACCACAATGCTACAACTACAGGATGTGCCCGCCACTGTGGCGGGCACATCCTAATAGCCCCCACGGGACCCGCGCCCTTATGACGGGCGGTCCCAATCACCGGTAGGATGACGGGCGGACAAAGTCCGCCCATCATACTAATGGGCCCCATAAAGTTTAGAGTATATTCTGTGTGCAAAATATTTGTTTGTACCACATAACAAAAGAATGACAGAGAAAGCACGGGCAGAAGATTTTTCTGTAGGTGCTGCATTTCAGCGGTCGTAGTATCAATGCATATCGAAGGAAGAGTGCAAAACAGCTGTGCTAGTGTGCAAAACTATGCAACAGGTGGCAGGCATTTTGAGTAAAAAATGGTTGGACGTTGGTGTGGGAGAAGATGTTCATTAATTTAAACATGTTTATGAGTATAAAAGAGGACTAATTACAATGGATAGATTTACTTGCGGTTCCATGTGCCATGCAGAATAATGTGTTCACCTTAGCCCATTAGGGGCATGTAGGTATGAGAGCCAATAAAAGAAGGATCAGGGAGATATTTTGGGGGCCCGGGATGGACTGGAATGTTGAACTCTATGTGAGGGATTGTATAGCTTGTGAGCTGAGTGATAAGACGCAAGTTAACTTTCACAGCCTGCTGAAGGCCATCCCAATGCCTGAGAAGCCTTGGTCTAAATTTGGTGTGGATACCATAGGACCCATGTAGGGTTCTGAATGAGAGGAATACATATGGTCTTGTGCTTGTACACTGTGCTATTAGATGGCTAGAGGTGCAGTTTGTGAAAACTGCCAATACCAAAGAAGTGGCACAGTTTTTGCAGACATTTTTCTTGAGAGAGGGTCCCCCAACTGAACTAGTCAATGATAATGGGGTTTCATTTGTATCAAGGGAATTCCATTATTTTATTTAACACATTGGGGCTTAAAACACGTCACTACCTCTATATATCATCCTTGTAGCAACGGTATTGTTCACCTTAGTAACAGAATTATAAAGGATAACAATCAATTGTCAGTGGCGAATGGGTTGGAATGGAAAAGTAGCTCAGGATTAGGAATCTATTGTGGGCTTTGAGTACTATACCTAACGCCACCCTCCATGTGTCACTATTTGCTTTGTTGAAAGGAAGGTCGGCTACCACCAAATTGGTTAGGCCTTGGATGTGTGATTCAAAGGTGCCTGTTGACAAGTTGTAGCAGGTGAAGCAAATTTGTGCGAAAGCACAGAGTAAATATTTGAGTGAAGAGAGAGCTAATGAAAGGCGTCAGGCAATTTCCAATGTGGGGGTTTGGGTTAAAATGAAACTGCCTGGTATATTCTCTAAGGGTCAATATAAGTTTTCTGTTCCCATGCAATTCATATCTGTAAAATACAGTGTTGTTAAACTTAACGATTGGAAATGGTGAAATAAAGAAAGAAATTAGAAAGATTGTCCCCAAAAAATGGAGTTAGAAGCTTTGTCAAGGTGTCAGACAAACTTTTACTATCTGATAGGAAGGAAAGGTCTTTGAGGTGAGAAGGGAAAAGAAGACCACCAGTGTGGCATAAAGATTTTGTTGAAGGCAAATTGAAATGTTCTGTTATGACCAGGCAGAAACTATAAATTCATTTGCTAGTGCCTGTTTTGTTTTTCAGTTTTTTCATTATCTAATTTATTAATACCCACAGCACATTGTGCTTACCATTTTAGTAATTGATATAAGTAGTCAAATTAAATGTTGTATGTAAGTTTCCTTTTTGTTCCAAGTTCCTTGATGATGTGTAGGACTGTTGTTGGTTTTACTATGGGGAAGGAGACGTGTTAGGTTCTGTGCTCGGGACTTTTATCAGGGTCCACTTTGGATATCATTGTCAAGGTGGAACCTGGAACATGAGGTAATTTGTAAATGGCAGTTGCTGGCTACTGCCTGGCCATGTCAAATAAAGCTATGACAAAAGAATTCATTAGAAGGACTATCAGCCCTTATAAGTAGGAGCTCAATAGTCCTGGTGGGTAGACGGCTAGATAAGGTCGCTGAATTTGTTTACTTGGGAATGAAGATAACCAGATCTATGCCCTGGCTTTTTCCCGGTCAGATGGAGCAGCCTGAATCTTTCTCAGCACCCCACCGCAATTCCCAGATTTTATAGGTTGTCACAAACAAGGTATACATCCCCTGCTCTGAAGGTCTACAGGGCTAAGGCCGAGGGTAGTGCATTGGGACCGAGGTGTGGAGTAATCCCAATCTGGTTACATTGGGGGTGGCTGAGAACACGTTTTTAAAAGCAAAACTAACCCCCCAAAAAAGTCCCAACTAAAATCATTACTGTTCTGGCAAAGGCTGAAGTACTCAACGGACCTTGAGGACTATGATTACTCGTTTCAGGATGTTGTTTACCAGGACAACTCTGGCAAAATGAAATGGATATGTAATGTTATAAATGTTCTCTCCTATCTAGGCTTAGGTGAACTGTGGATGTTGTTGTTGAAATAAGGAATGCCATAAAAGGATCTCTTGTCTGTAAGTTTTTAGATTTTAAGTGTGAGGTGGTCTCTGAGCCTTATATTTGATCTACAGCGACAAGGAAGTTATCTCTAAAATTTCGAAATGGAACTTTATCCTTATTGTCCCTGCAAGCAATATGGAAGGCATGCACCCCGATGCGCTCTACATGTCCAACATTTCAGCAAGCAGAGGAATTCTTGGCACATTGTATTTTCTTTTACCCCTCATACGCTGGGCCCCAGAAAGCTTTCCACTATGCAAACAAATTAGTTCTAGACAGCACCAGGTGCCCTACGGCTTCTGTGCACAGAATCCATGCAGGCGATTGTCCGTGGATTAGCTTTATATCTTCATTGTAGCTGCTCGATTAGATCCAAAGTGGTGACCGAAGAATTTTACAATTCTAATAGGCTTGGAGTCCTAAGTTTTAATAAAAAAATGCATGAAGCATATGCGCATGCTCTCTTTATACCATGATATTGTGTTTTAAAGCATCTTAAGGCCTACGTTTTAATTTTTTATCAAGTGGTTTATCCTTTTTCATTTTCCTGACTTATGGCTGCTAGGATTATTATATTTCTTATATAGCGCAGAATCGACCCCCGAAGGGGTATCTCCGCGCTTGCCTTGGGAACCCGTCCTGGTTTTTCCCTGTGAGATAGCCCCTACAGGGCATCCCCAAGGTGAAAGCCAGGCATCCCGCCGCGGGGGGCTGTTGCGGAGATTAAGCAAGCTTCATGCCCAGAGTTGCAGAGTGTGAACCCATGATTAGGTCAGGCACCGAAACGAGAATTATCGAGTCCGTGGACATTTGAGCTCAACACCCTGCCGGGAATTGAACCCTGGTCCTGGGTCTGACTTCTGCTTCAGGGTCTGCCTGCTCTAACCAGTGAGCCACACTTATCCAGGATGAATAACATTTTATAATATTAGATATATGCTCCACATGTTTGGAATAGGCCTCTCTTGCTACTTTTGGTGAGATTTGTTGACTGAATTATTTTATGTTTTTATGTTTATGTATTGTTAAAGTGCCTGTTGTTGTCTTTGTACTTTTATGGTTGGAAAATAGTGAATAAAGTATTTGATGATGATGAGAAGGAATTTAATGACTAGCAATTTTCATGAAGTAAAAAAGGAATCACTGCCATACTAGTAACCGTTGTGAAAAAATAAGTCAATTATTGTTTCAATTATTGTTCAAGGAAACAAATTTAGAAAACTATTTATCAATGCAAAATATGATTCATTTTGCCTGGCCTACCAGCACACATATGTCCCAATGCACAGATCCTCTACTTATCTTCTAATCACTTTAGAGCTGAACACTTATATGCATGGATATTCACATGGCTAATATATTTAAAATACTATTCAATTTTTTCCTTCCTCAGCCTTCAGCATTTAATTATGAATATGAGAATAAGAAATCACAATATGAATTCAAAACATCTTTATAGAAAATGGTACATTAAAATTAATGTATCAATTACCACCTACGTATAGGACTGCAGTGAGAAAACATTATTATAAGAAATTCCCCCTTTTAGAGTGGTCATCCTCTGTTTTTAAATTTGTACTGGTGGTTTCTTGATTCTCTCCTTTGTGACAAAGGTAATCAGGCCTCAGTGTATGTGATCAAACTCTTAAAATATGTCAAAATTGACTAATTTCCTATTGGCATATTTAGCTTTTCTATAAGGCCAAGGTGTATTACACAGATACACCCGTGACATGGAAAGTTACATATCGCCTTTGGACTGAAGCACCATCCACTAATGTGACAAAGGAAACCATGGCTTCAGGCCTACCATTGTAGCTTGACTTTTGTAGTTCAAACCTTCATCCTCACCACTTAAGATAACCCTCTTGATAGGGCAAAATCATTCATTCTTTTAAATAATAATAAGTCATCCCTATGCAGGTCTTGTAGCTCACAAAGTAAGGTGCATGGTATTTAAAAGTGGGACATGTAAAGATTTAATGTTTCCAGGTCACTACTTTAACAAGCCACCAAAAGCTGCTTTTCACAATGAAAGACTCTGGCTGTCCTAACGACATCACTGCCAGCTTTTCAGAACACTTTATGGACATTTAACCCCTTGCCGTGCTTTGGACTGAACGGTTCTGTCCTCAGGCCACAGTGCTTGTGTGCTGAGGGTTTTTCTGTCCTAGCACCCACCCACGGGGGAAGCTCTGGGATTCCATCTACTAAGGATGGCAGTGTAAGCGTTTCTGTTGTACCTGCTGTTCAGCCTGTGTGGAATGTTGGTGAGAGAGTGCATGATAGAATGGTGGGTGTGTGACTGAGAGTCAGTTGGAGTAGGACTGAGCAGCAGGGAGGCTGCTCCTGGTGGGGTTCTCCTCTACATGTCTTCCTTGCTTAAATGAATACTTGGAATGTCTACCATACAACTTGGAATGGATCCTCTTCATTTACAATAGTTTCCACTGCCACCTCCTACTCTCCCCATGGCGATTTGATGACGTCCGCGCTCTCATGGCTCGCTGATGTCATCACATGCTGCTGGGGACGCGCTGAAAGCCATTTTCTTTAGCTCGTCTAAGAAGAGGTAGTTTTAGGAGGTACATCTTCTCATGGGGGTGAGGAGGTTTACATTGCAATGCAGGGGGAAATGAAAGAGTTTTTATTTTCCCACACTGCTTGTTTAGTTTGGATTTCTCCTCCACTGGGGCACATTCACAGAGGAGGAAACCACACCACTAGAGCACCAGGGATTGCTTTGTTAATTGTTGGGGGAGTGACCCCTTAGCCCAGGGTGCCTACCCTGTGGGCAGTTTTTAGCAATGTTTCTGCCCCCATTGGAGATGATTCAGCCATTTCCTGGGCCAATCATCCCCGGGGGGTCAAAACCCTTTAGAAATCAGAGAATAATTTGTAATGATGATTACGGGGAGTGAGCCTTTGAGCAAGGGTCGCTCTCCTTGTAAGTAATTTTTTCTGTAATTCCACAGATGGCAGACTGGCCTAAAGATGGGTAAAAAGCCCTCAGGGCGGAAGCACCCTAGATACCAGACACCAAGGATTGCATAACCTATATGTCAGGGAGCTGCATCTTGGGAAAGGGTCACTCCTCTTTACTGTGGAAATATTTTGGCCATTTTGTGCCCCCCGGTGGGCAAATCAGGCATATTTTCCTTGCACATCTGCCCCGGGGGAGGGTGGGCATAAACCCCTAGACAACAGGGATTTGTGCAGTTAAATGTTAAGGAGCAGCCCCTTGGGCAAGGGTTGCTCTCCTTTATTGGGACAATATTTTTGTCATTTTCTGCTTTCCCTTTGGGCAGATTGGACATATGTTTAGACCCATCCTCCCTCACAGGTGCAGAAAGCTACCAGACACCAGGGATTTTTACATTTACATGCCGGGAAGCACCCCATTGAGCAAGGGTGACGCCCCTTTTCATTTGGGCAATGTTTTGGACATTTTTGTGCTCCATCTAGACAGTTTGGCCATATTTTTAGGCCCATTTGCTCCCAAGGGGGACAGAAAGTCGCTAATCACCAGGGATTGTATGTATTCATATGGCGGGGAGCAGTCCCTTTAGCATTGGTCGCTACCCTTTTTTGGGGCATGTATTTTGGGTGTTTGTGCCTCCTTTGGAGAAAGATCAGCCATATTTTCAGGGCTGGGGCAGAAAACCACTAGACATCAGGCAAAGTTTCTGTGTTTGTGTGATCTAGAGTTCGGCTGGCGTCTGCATGTACTTGGTGTGTGTGGCCTAGCCCCTGGCTGGCGATGCATGTAGACTGATGCTTGGCTGGCAATGTGGACTGGCGCCTGTCTGGTGGGGTGTGTGGACTAGTGCTTGGCTAAAGGTGGGCTTGGACTGGTGCTTGGCTGGTGGTGTGTGTAGACTACCATTGGCTGGCAGAATGCATGGGCTGACGCTTGGGTGGAGGTATGAGTGAAGTGGCGCTTGGCTGGCAGTTTGTGTGGACTGGCACCTGACAGGTTTATGTGTGGACTGGGGCTTTGCTGCTGGTGTGTGTAGACTGGTGCTTGCCTGATGGTGTGCGCGGACTAGCACCTGGTTGGCGCTTTGCGTAAACTGGCGCTTGGCTGGCAGTGTGCATGGACTTGTGTTTGGCTGGTGGTGTGTGTGGCTGGTGGTGTGTGCGGACTAGCACTGGGCTGTCAGTGTGTTTGCACTGCCGTTTGGCTGATGGTGTGTTTGAACTCAGGATTTTACTGGCTGTGTGTGTTAACTGGTTTCTGGCTGGCGATATAGGTGGCTGGTATTTGGGTGGTGATGGGCAGATATAGGGTTTTATAATGTAACTGTTTTCTTTCTTGTCATCATTTGTGATTGTAAGGATTTATTTCTCCTTTTTATTCTATTGCAAAGCTCTTGATTTCCTGTGCTGCTATTCCCACATGCGGTTTCGACGCAGGTAGATTTAGTGTTTATTTAGTTTCATGTGTTTGACAAGAAAACGTTTTTGTACTGTTTAATGTAAATGACTATCATTTCCCTGCATGAATGCAATGTTTTTCTAAATGCTGTAATAATAGAAGCATATTTAACCACTGTTTTATTGTGTGGGAAATTTTCCTAGTACTTGTGCACGATTTGAATTGTGTTGTCTTTTGTGTAATCCTCTTTTGTTCTACTGTTATTGGGGAATATTGTTGGTGCTTGGTGTGTTTGTGTAGAGTAGGTGCTGGTGAGTCAGCAGTCTGACAAATGAGTGGTATTGTTATTCAATATATAGGTATTTGTGTGCTTTGCATTGATTGAATTTTCATTTCAGTAGTTTTAATTACCATTTGATAAAGCACACTTTGTTTATTACTTATTTTACAGAGTGTTGGGTATTGTTGACTTATTTCTCATGCTACTTTTCTTAGTAAGGATTATGGCTAGCTGCAGGATTACCACCCTGCTGGTTGTTGACATGCATTTCGCATCCTCCTCTTACCATGATTATGAGAGTGACTATACATCTGAGTCAGGCAATGAGGTCGAGAATTCTGGCAGTGAATTTTGTTTCCAAAAGGAATCATCTCATGATGTAGCCACTCTCAGTGCAGATGAAATGTTGCTTTTAAAGGACAACACTGATGTGGCAATAGTGCAGTAAGAGGCATCTGGATTGCAGCCTGGGGCAGAAAGGCTTCCCATTGGAAGTGCTGGACTCTGTGTTGCCACAAACATGGTGCAACCGGTGCTACCTGCCTTTAGTGATATCACAGTATGTGGAGAGAATACGAAAAACATGTTGTCTATTAATTTCTTTCATTTGTTTATGGACAATGTATTTTTGGATGAGATTATTGACCAGACAAATTTGTATGCTGCACATTATTTAAGGGACAACAGTGCCAGGCTTAAGACCCACTCTAGAACCACCTGGTGAACTCTGACAAATCTGGTGAGGTGAAGACGTTTTTGGGTTGAACTTTGTTATGGGTTTGATAAGGGAGCTGTCACTTTCTTCCTATTGGTCTAGTAGTCCCTTGATGGCAACTGCTATATTTCCTAAACCATGAGTCATGATTGGTATTTGGTTCTTCTCCAGATGCTTCATTTTGTTGATAATGCATCCACATTGCTACGAGATCCCCCTGATTGTGACCATCTTTTTAAGATTTGGCCTGTCCTTGATCACTTTGTAGATTGATTTTCAGAGATCTACGTACCACTAAGAGAAATAGTTGTGGATGAATATTTGGTCCTGTTTAAGGACGTTTGGTTTTTAGGCAGTACAATCCTGGCAAAAGGGCATGTTATGGAATTAGGAAGTATATGCTGTCTGAGAGTAGTGCTAGATACTTCTATAATTTCTTGGTATACACCTGTAGGGATTCCAGTAATATCTCCCCTGATTTTCTGCCCACTTTTGGAGTTAGTGAGACAATTGTGTGGGTACTTGGTAGAGGACTTTTTAACCCCTTCGCTGCTAGGCCTTTTCCCCCTGTAATAAGACTTTTTGGAGCTATTTGGGTTAGTTTGCGCTTAGGCCACTGTAACTTTTTGACTACATAAGGTATCCATGCCAAATGGGGAAGAAGTGCTCCAAATGAAAGCGTCTGGGTTTTTCCCTACAAATGGTATCAAAAAAGGATTTGTGGGGCTGAAATCACCATTTTCCCACATGTTAGGGAATGACAGACTTTTGTCAGAAAACCATACTTGTTTACACAGTTTTTTGGGATATAATCTATTGTAGCTATATTTTGTGCTTTCAACCTCCTTCCAGTTAATGGTAGACATGGGTATGAAAGCAATAATGGATCCTGGTGATCTATACTTCTTTTAAAAGTAGAAAAAATTCTGAATTCAGCAAAGGGTCATTTGTGTAGATCTTTTACGTTTTCTTTATAGAAACTAACAGTTAAATATAGGAAAAATTGAAAATAAGTTGAAAGACAGCCTTTTGTGTCAACGTTTTCAGATATGACAGCTCTTTAAAAGAAATATACCATTACATCCGCATGACCTTATTGGTTGTGAGGATATATAGGACTTGTAGGTTCACCAAGAACCCGACGAACCCATAGCCAATAGCTGAGCAGCGACTTGCAATGGCTTTTTATAATGTAGCAGGTATATAGCAATTATTCTAGGAAAATGCATACGTGGAAAAATTGGTATGAAAGACACCTCTGTATTTCTGAAATGAGAACAGAATATAGAGTTTAGAAACAGTATATATTTTCACATTTCCAAAACTGGGAATACTGAAACTAGCATGAGAATTATTGATCATTTTTTAAAATCACTTCTTTTTTTACACATTGTCTTTCATTTGGAAAGCAGAAATGCATCGAAAGTCAAAAGGTATAACTGTTGCTTTACATATATAAATTATTAGCCCAAGTCTCCCAATAAAAATGGTACCTCATTTGTGTGAGTAGGCATAGTGCCCACGACAGGAAATGGCTCAAAACACAAACTAAACACACCACATTTTCAAGTGCCTAGCTGTAGTTTTTGAACCCTAGCTCTGCCGGCACCTAGTGAAGCCTAGAAAACGTATACATTTTTTAAACCTAGACACCTAGGGGAATCCGGGATGTGGTGACTTGACTGGCTCTCACCAGGTTCTATTACCAAGAATCTATTGCAAACCTACATAATTGTTTAAAAATAAAACATTTTCCTCACATTTCTGTGGTGGAAAGTTCTGGAATCTGAGTGGATCCATAAATTTCCAACCATCCCGCGTTCCCCAAAGTCTTCTACGAATAATGGTACTTCACTTGCATAGGTAGGCATAGTGCCCGCGACATGAAACTGCACAAAACGCAATATGGACACACCACAATTTCACAGTGAAAAATAACCCTTTTTGGCAAAGTGCTTAGCTGTAGTTTTTTAACACTATCTGTGCCGGCACCTAGGGAAACTTAGCAAACCTATAAATTTTTGAAAAACTAGAAATCCGGGGGATTCCAGGGAGGTCTGGCTTGCGTGGATCTCCCAAAGTTTCCTTACCCAGAATCCCCTTGCTTATCTCAAAACTACCTGGTTTCGCAAGTTGGGTCACCTGGGTTTTTGGCCTTGTGCTCGGCGACCTTCTAGAGAAACCTAACAAACCCATACATTTATGAAAACAAGATACGCAGGGTATTCCAGGGAGGTATGGATTGCATAGATACCCCAAAGTTTTCTTACCCAGAATCTCCTGCAAACCTCAAATTTAGCTGAAAATATCCCTTTTTCAACACATTTTTGTACAGGAAATTTGTAGCATCACCGGCTGACGCAAAATCCATACCACCCAGCGTTACTCATGGTCTCCCAATACAAATGGTTCCTCACATGTGTGAGAGGCCCAAATACATGAGGCAGACAAAGGCCCAAAACGTATGCCCAGTGACGCACTATTATCCCACATAAAATTGTGTGAAAAAAGTGATTTTTTCAACTAAATTTGAGGTGTGCAGGGGAATCTGGGTAAGAATATGTTGGGGTATCTATGCAATCCATACCTCCCTGGAATTCCCTGGGTGTCTAGTTTTCAGAAATATGTGGGTTTGGTAGATTTCTGTTTTATGTGATGTATGTCTCTTTTCCCCCTGGTTGGGATTTCCCTGTGGCTCACATGATGTCACTGTTAGAATACATGGTGACATCGTAGAATGCTGGGGGCTTGGCCTGTAGTGGACTGGCAGTTGGTGGCAGGCAGGCTGAGTGACAGGGAGGTCACTCCTGGTGGGGTTCTTTATATTACCATCATATGATCTGGATCAACAACTCAACTTGAAAAAAAAGTAACTGAATTATATTCCTGACTCAAAGAGTTCTTTTTTGTACAACAGTTTCCCTAGCTGGCCACCGATTACGGGGCCAAAAGCCCGCCCTTGCAAAACCAGGTTGTTTTGTGATCGGTAATTTTGATGTCGCCTCAATACGTTTTGGGCCATTGCCTGTCATGGGTAATTGGGACTCCCACACGAGTGAGGCACCATTTGTATCGGGGGACCTGGGGGAACGCTGGGTGGTAGGAAATTAGTGTCAGCCCGGTGATGCCACAACTTTCCCACACAAAAATGTGTGGAAAAAGTGACTTTTTCAGCTAAATTTGAGGTGTGCAGGGGATTCTGGGTAAGAAAACATTGGGGGATCCACTCAAGCAATACCTCCCTGGAATCCCCTGGGTGTCTAATTTTCAGAAATGTGCGAGTTTGGTAGGTTTACCAAGATGGCCGCCGAGCTCGGGGCCAAAAACTCATGGGACATCCCCTTGAAAACCAGGTTGGTTTGTGATAGGGAATTTTGATGTCACCTACCTAGGTTTTGGGCCCTTACCTGTCGCGTGTACTTGACCCACCCACGCGAGTGAGGTACCATTTTTATTAGAAGACCTGGGGTAATGCTGTGTAGAAGGAAATTTGTGGATCCATGAAGATTCCAGAAATTTCCCACAACAGAATTGTGAGGAAAATGTTATTTTTTTTTTTTACAAAGTTTGAGATTTGCAAGGGATTCCAGGTAGCAGAACCTGGTGAGAGACAGACAAGTCACCGAATCCTAGATACCCCTTGGTGTCTAGTTTTAAAAAATGCATAGGTTTGCTAGGTTTCCCTATGTGCGAGCTGTGCTAGGGCCTAAAATCAACAGGTAGACACACTGCTAAAAAAAAGTCAGAACCTAGTGGGCTTTCTGCGCCCTGGGGGGAATTGGGGGACGGGGTTCACCCCCATATGCTCCCATGGTGGGCAGAAAGACTGTGGATATTTCTTGTGGGGGTGGGGCATTGGTATGAACATTTTGGGCAGCCCCCATGCATAAAAAAGCCTGTATATTGGCTGGTGCCTAATTACCTTTCTGCCCCCCAGGGGGCAGATCAGGGGCCACTTCCCCCATCTGCCCTCTCAGTGGGCAGAAAGACTGCAATTTCTCCGGGGATGGGGGTATTGGCATGCCCATTTTGGGCAGCCCAACCCTAAAACAAATTGTGAAAAAAAAATCTCTGGCATTTCGTGTGCTTTCTGCCCCCCTGGGGGATCAGATCGGGGGCTACTGCCCCATCTCACCCAGAGGGGTGGCAGAAAGGCTGTAATGGTGGCGGAGGTGAAGGCATTGGCTTGCCCATTTTGGGCAGCCCCCACCCTAATTTAAATATGCCAAAAGAAAATCCCTGGTGTCTAGTGTTTTTTTTGCCCCCCCCGAGGGGGGGCTGATTGGGGGTTACTGCCCTCATCTGCCCACCAGGGAGGGCAGAAAGGCTGTAATGTTTGTGGGGGTGGGGGCATGGGCATGGCCGATTTGGGCAGCCCCTACCTAACTCGTAGATGCCCAAAGATTTCCCTGGGGTCTAGTGGGCTTTTTGCCCCCCCTGAGGGGCAGTTTTGGGGCTACTACCCCATCTGCCCCCGGAGGTACAGGAAGACTAATTTTTGCGATCGGGTGGGGGCTTTGGCATGTCCTTTTCGGGCAGCCACATCCTAATTTAAATATGCCAAAAGCATTTCCCTGGTGTCTAGTGGGCTTTTTGCCCCCCACGGACTGCCCCCATCTGCCCCTCAGGGGGGCATAAAGGCTGTAATGGTTGCGGTGGGGTGGGTGCATGGTCATGCCAATTTTGGGCAGCCCCCACCCTTATTTTTATATGCTCAAAAAATCCCTGGTGTATTATTGGGCAAAATGGCAAAATGTTGCCAAATTTAATTGGGGGGAGCAAAGGCCCTTGCCCAAAGGGCCGCTCCCCCATCTGAGGTGTCTAGTGGGTAGATCCCTGCTTGGGGATCACCCTCCTGGGGCAATTCCCAAGCAGGGATCCATTGGGGGGATTCTCCCCTTTCCAATGATACCTCTCCCCTCTTTCTACATGCTCAGGGGGCTGAGATTGCCACCTGAGCACATAGAAAGGGAAACTGAAATTAGCCTCTTGGCTCATTTCACTTTTGGTTTCAGTGAAATGATGTCAGCGGGACATGCGCACCGATCGTCATTTCAGGGAAAAGCCTTGGGAGTTGGGGAAGCTCTTTCCCATCTCCCGAGGCTCTTAGGGTGTAAAGGGAATCCTTCTGGTGCCCGGGAGCCGTCATGAGTACACGCCCACCGTGTCTCATTAAGGCTCCTGGCGTCTTGAGCACCAAAGGGTTTAACAAAGGTCACCATTTATATGTACATAACCTCTACAATGTGTGCAATTGTTCAGAGAATTATTCAAATTCAACACTGTTGCTTGTGGCACAATCCGCTCTAACTGTATGTGTTATCCAAAGGAGAGACAGTGCAGTACCCTATGTAGTGATTAACATATGGCTGTGGATGTGTCTGACAGGAGAGATGTCCAGCCATGAAGAAAGTACTTCACCTGTGACTGTTTGGGGTCAGATTGCTGAAGTGCCCAAACCATTTTAGACTACAACAAGCACATGGGAGGTCTAGATAGAATAGATCAGAAGTTGGAACCTTAGGCTGCTGTTCATAAGGTTTACGTCTGGTACAGCCACATTCTGTGCAGGTCACGGCAGTGAGGCGGTGGGCCTGGGGAAAATTATTTATTTATTTAATTTTCCCTCAGCTTTGTCCCTCAAAATCCCCCTTACCCAGCCCCACTGCTGTTACCTCCACGGACCACGGCTGGTCTGGTATAAGAAGTTGGCCATCCATTTATTCCATTTAGTAGCCTTCAGTGCTTTTGTTGTATTCAATATTGTTCTCTAGAGTCAAAGATGACATTTGTGCAGTTTCAGCAGTCTGTGATAGTCAGGATTGTTGTAGTCGAATTTGCAAGAGTTCCTAGAGGTGCAGCAGAGGAGAATGTGGCAAGATTGAAAGATTACCACTTTTTTCATCAAGGTCCTCCTACAGCCAAGTAAGACTTTCCAGAAATAAATGTAGAGTCTGTGCCCAGAGAGGTATGTGGAAGGAGATTCGTATGTATTACCCTGATTGTCCTTTTAATACTGGGCTGTGTGTTCCCACATGTTTTAATTTGTACAACTTGCAACTGAATTTTTGGGTGCAACCGTGAGCATAAAAGTCTGTATAGTCTTATTTTTCTTGCACGGATTTCACAGATGGCGTTTGTATGCTGTATTTAAGTAGAGCTGTTGTATTTGTAGTTATAGTTGTGTATCTACTCCCAATTGGTTTGTGTTTTCCTTTTGAGGATGTAGTGATGGCGGTGTGCGTGGACTGGTGCTTGGCTGGTGGTGTGCGTGGGCTGACATTTGGATAGTGGTGTGCGTGGACTGGTGCTGGGCTTGTGGTGTGTGTGGGCTGGTGCTTCGCTGACACTGAGTATGAGCTGGTTTCCTTTTGAGGATGTAGTGACGGCGGTGTGCGTGGACTGGTGCTTGGCAGGTTGTATGTGTGAGCTGGCATTTGGCTGGTGGTGTGTGAGGGGTGACTTGCTGTTGGTCACTACACACACTGCAAGCCAAATGCCAGTGCACATACTCCATAAGCTGTGCAGTAATATTTGTCTTTTTTGTCTTTATCTGCCAAGGTGCACATTGTCTCTAACGAAAATCTAACAACTCTTGAAATGTTTGTAAATGAAACACCCATGGGAGTGCAGGGTAGTATGCCTCACCTGGGTCCCAACAAGTTTTCTTGCCCGCAATTTCCTGTAAACCTCAAAAGGTGACTAAAGTCACACATTTTTCTTACATTACTGTGCTATATTCTTCATGTACCACACCCTGGAGCTGCAGGGTACCGACCTCTCAAGGGCTGGGAATCCCTATTTGGGCTGAGTGGAGGGCTGGTGCTTCTGAATTTGTGGCATCATTGCTTCAGAAGAATCATCAGCAAGGGGAAGCTTCAGGGTCCAGGGATGGTGTTTGCAGCAGGCGTCAGCCTACAAGTGGCAAATGGCAGAACAAGGCCCGTGCAGGAGCATGAGAGGCCCACTAGAGACCATTTAATACCAGATAATTTTTGGGGCATTGGACAGGGGCCCTGTTATAGGCTCAGTCACCAGGAGAGGTGTTCTTGTGTTCTCTAACAATAATTTGGAATTCCAACAATGGGATGAAATGAAGTGTTTTTGCTATTCTGTTTGTGCAAATGTCTTATGTAAGTTAGAATTAGTGGCACCATTTTACGTTTAGCTGCCACTTTGAAACACTCCATTGGCTGCTTATTGTCTCCTCATGAAGCAGGCTGTAGAAATATACTGTTTTTATTAGCCGGCAACTTTCCCACTAGATAGAGGTCTTCTCCCTCCAGTCTAGTGGCAGGCACAGACTGGGTGACTTTGGGTAGAAGATATTGTGTGCCTGGCCTCAGAGTCGAACCCCATCCTACTGTACTTCTTTGTGTTAGCGCACCTGCTTGGAAAACTCCATTATGGGTGGGTCCTCATTGGTTCTAAAATGTACATAATGTAGCGCTAAGTTTTCTGAAGTCAGTAATCTCTGCAACACCCCTTACGACTAGGCAGACGGGGCTCCACTTGAGTATATCTGAATAAACCGATATACTTGGTTTGTATTTTCACTGTCTGACCGACTCTTCATTTGGTATGGAAGGCTGAGAGATGGTCGTAAGTGACCCTGGTGACCCTAAATGGGCCAATTTTTTTCAGTTGGCATCCAAACAGGGACTCCTTAGGTGAGTGACCCATCCCCTCCCACAGACAGGTGGAGAGGTCAGGGCTATCGTCGGGTTGGACGGATGGATCAGGGATCCCTGCACAAGAGAGGACCTGAACTCGCTGCTGCCCCTTCTGTCCCACCAAACGGTGTCTCACCCAGTGGTCATCCTGACTGGAGGCCTGAGCGGCGAGACCCTTGGATCTGACCAGTTGGTCTGAAGAGTCCGCAGAGGAGAATACATTTGTTTGACCTGCATATATCAGTTGAGTTTGTTTTGGTTCTTTGTGGATATGGTACCATGTTGGTTTGCATTTGGCATGGTCTGAGGACCAATTTTGGTCCAAAGTGTTTGCGAACACTTGGCAGGCAACAATAAATTTGGCTCACTTTTGAAAATACCTGGATTTAGCCAATTTGTGGTTTCTTGTTGTCAATTTTGCTCTGCAGATGCTCAATTGGAAGAAAGTCAGCCAGCGCCTCAAGAAGGCACTCCGAATTTTGATATGTATGTGAAGCATGGCCCTGGTCCTATAATGTTTAGTACTTTATGGCACAAATATACGAGGGACAATGCTGAGTTGCAGTGGCTGTTGATGAGCATTTTTGATGTCAAATCTATTAAGGAGTTAGTATTACATTAGATATATAGTATATATATATTAGATGTCAAATCTATTAAGGAGGAGTCTGTCGTATATTCATAAAGAGTGGGTTAATAAAAACAAATGTGTTGACATAATAAGAGCGATAAAAAATTAACCCCTTTTGCCTCATGTGTTAACCTAGACTACCCCTTAGTGTATCACCCAGACTAAAAGGGTTGACACAAGTATTAATTGTTATGGGTATTGGCAACGTAAGTTGTTTGTATAATTTTTGTAAATATCTTTTTCACATGTTATTTTGTTTATAATCATATGTCGTTGATTGACTAGGTGCCATTCTATATGTGTGTCTCTATTAAGGAAATTACATGTGTTTGAAGGGTAAACACTGTGAGAGGGTAATTGAATGTGCTCTACTCAGAAATAAAATACTTTATATTATTTCCTCCATACTAACCTCTGTTTGTATAGATATTGTCACATACCCAGGGTAATTTGCGTATACCCCGTATATATACCTTTACTGATCACACAGCTAAGGAAATGGCACAGACCAAACTAAAAATAATGTTTGTTGCAAGACCCGCTAGGTGGGTGCCTGAAGGTGCTGTGTTTGAGGTTACGCTTGAGAACGTGAGAGAGATCCAATGTGAGGCTACAATGGAAGAATTAGCAATATGGCAAGAGAGTACAGCCGAATTGCTAGATTGACAAGTCAGGAAAACAGAGATGGATGTTACCAGATGAATATGTCCTTCTTGTGGTCACAATGGCTCATGGCCCAGCCCATATCAGTGCTAAAGGTATTTGCAAGTTGTTAGACCATGTATGGCTAAATAACAACATCCCCAAGACAGCTGTACATTTAGTAAAACATTTGATGGTGTGGAAAGGGTATCTGGAAAGGGCATCCCTTCACCACCTGGTAATTTTGCACCATCCACTTTCCCCTTTGAGGTCCTCCATATGGATTACATAGAGTTAGATACAGTTAATAACTTGATGAACGCTTGGGTGGTTGTCTGTGTACTCAGTAAATAGGTTGAGGCTTACCCCACTAAAGACAATACAGCCATTGCAATTGCAGGAGTTCCTCATTTCGGCTTGCCTCATTTGATCTGGAGTGATAATGGAAGTCACTGTAATGTCAAGGTCATTCAGTTCATTTGAGATAGTTTGCACATAAAACAGAAGTTTCATGCTATAAACCACTCGCAGTCAGCAGGTTTGGTTGTGAAGTACAGCATTAATCTCAAACTGAAATTGGCCAAGATTCAGGAGACAACAGGGTTACAGTACCAGATGATTTACCATTAGCTCTTTTGTCGACAAGAACAACAGCACATTCTAGATTTAGAACAGGATTGTCACCTTACGAGGTTAAGTTTGGATGCCTGGCAAATGTCTGGGACGTCCTGCGCTCTCGTAAGTTCTACGATATTGAGAATCCATTGTTCACAGTCTATCTTTGCCAGTTAACTGAAAATGTGTGTTCTATTCAACAACAGGTCCTCGAGTCCCTTCGACCCACACCAGAGGGGCCCAGACACGATATTCGGCCTAGGGACTATGTATTAGAGAAGAACTTCCAGCAGAAAAAGAGCTTGGAGCCCCATTGGAAGGGACTTGAACGGTTCCTCTTGGCAACTCAAACAGCTGTGAAAGTCTCTGGCCGAAAGAACTGGATTCACTCCAGCCACCGCCGCAGAATGCCCTTACCCTTGTAGTGTAGTTCCTAGTTTCCCACTAGGCCCTGCGCATTGGAATAACATAAACAGTAGTATCGACGTGGAACTGCGGATATTCCAGGCCTCCACTGACTATGCTAAACTTAATTGGGTTGTGTTACCAACTAGCTCAGAGGTCACTGGAAACTTTCTTCTCTGCATAGGAAGTGATCAGCTTCCTTGGCACAGACAAGAAGGGATTCAGTTTTCCAACAACCGTGCAACATGACAACTTTGCTCCTCAGATCAAGAGTCAATCTCTAGGGTCGTGTGAAACAATAGACATGTATTTCACTCAGTCAGTCTAGTGCAGTTTACTTTCACGAGATGTAGAGAATAGAGAGACGGGCGTTTATCAATAAAGGGTTAAGATTTATTGAACAGTCTTTCTTCTCGTACAAGAGAAATGTATTGCCACAATTGCAATAATTGTTATTATAAAAAGTACGTACAGTAAGATAAGTATTGCGAAATAGAACTGTAAAAGCATTGATATGGTTTCTTAGCCATACAATGGTTTAAAAGTAATAAAACATATATACAGTCATATATACATTAGGCTAATATACTCAACTGGTGCTTCTAACTAAGCCTACCCCAGTGTGCCTGACCTAAGCCTAACACGTGAAAGGGGAGTAAGTAAGTAGCTTTAAGTTAAGTTGGTTTTGCCAAGGTTTGTTTCAAGAATTCTCGTCTAAGGGTTTAGTCAACACCATACCTCTGAATAGAATGATGGAGGATTGGTATCTCCTTCAGGGGTCTCTCTCGATATCCCAGTCACCTGCGAGGGTAAACCGGAAACGCTGTAGCTGGATTTCTCTGCACGAGAAAGGCAGCGGCTGCTCTTCAGCGCGTCGAGGAAGGAGGGGGGACAGCATCCGCGGGCAGCTGGAATCTGCTGGATGTCTTCGCAGAGGGACGGCTGTTCAGCTCCTTAAGCGTACTGCACCATAGTTCGCGCTGTAGCGGCGATAATGGTATCAGCAGCTTCACCACCACAGGATAGCAGGCTGCAGCGACAGAGTGCTAAATTTACCAACACGGGGTCGTGCAGGCAGCTGGCTTCAGTAGCTCGTACAACAGGCAATTGCTTAAGGCAACGTTGGTAATATTTATACCTGACAGGTGCCGGGTTTGACGCAAGTTTGCTGGACATAAGACGTCAATTAAAGATGTCACTAGGAAGTGATAGTTATCAGTTGCTCATTAGAGTTCCATTACTAATCAAAACATAGCAAGCGGGGATTTCCAGGTTTGCTAAGTTTTTATCTTGTTGAAGAACTCGGAGTGTTATCTAGGAATATCAGATAGTGACTACTGCTCCGTCATTGCACTAATTGGTCGCAAAGGAAGTGGCAGAGGGAACTATGCTGGAATGTGGCTCTGTTCGTGTGAGGCCAGAGATGACTTTTCAGTAAATCGCACTTGAACGGTTATGCCAATATAGGGAATAAATGGATTTATAGCCGAAGAGGGGCATAAGGTCACAGTATCGATCAGGAACCTAGATAAACACGCAACACCCACTCCACGGGTTAATGTCCATCAAAATTACTAAAACTAAGCAATTAGATGCATGTGTAACATTGCCCACCCCAAAATACATAAATGCATTCGAAATAGGCGTACTTGTAATACATGAATTTAGGTACTGTACGTTTTTTAAAGCATAGAAATCATTCAAAAAATTATTGCATATGAAATCAATGAACGATTATGCATAAGGAATTACACATGAAGTATCTCTCACAGAAGAAATGCGAGATAAATCATCACATAAAAATGCATTGTAATAACATGTGTGCTAGAGGCTGGTGTTATGTTGCTATGTCTCTAGATGTGTTTAGAAATAGAAGTGTGAAGCTTCTGTTCTCTAAATATAGTTTTTACGTTAAGCAAAGAATTGTTCGTGCCAAAAAATGGTAAATATTAAAAATGTCCAATTCAAAGAAAATAGATTTCCAAAGCTCCTGGCAGTTTTTGTTGATCAAAACTGAAGGCCGAATTCAGAGTTCATGGGAACGCTGTGTGTCGGAAAGCTTCTTAAAAGTTATTGTTTCTCTACGGGTGAGAACATCGTATCAGACAGGCTCTCAAAGAATTGGTCTACAAATTCAGGTGATAGTTCAACCAAATTAGATAGCGCTGTAACTTGGCAGGTGTGAGAATGATTGCTGTCATCGAAGGCAGGACCAGCAATGCTCACAGAACGTTGTACCTGGATGATGTTGCTTTTGTCACTCGCTCCACTGTTACCACTTGGCTGTAGTACAGGAGTCTCCACGAATGCCGTCATCAGGATTGGTAGCCGCTGGGGACAACACAATGCGTGAGCCGTTATTGGACTGAGCAAAGTATCGACGTCCATTGGTACTGCTGATGGAAGTGAAAGACTGATGTCCAACACGCATTCATCGCCGCAAAGCATACACCGCAGCACAGGTAAAATGCAATTTTGCCATATCGGTCTGAATGAAAGGAACCAGGTCATGTTTAGATCTCTCAGCCTGGCCAATCCAAGGACGTTAGTTATCCTGTCCCGGTAGCGCATTGCTAGGATTGTCTCTTCCATTCCCATGGGAGCTATGTCTGAGCCGAGGCTTGCCATAACGTAGCAGGAGGGTCAAAAATAGAATCCCTGCGACGAGTCCCAAAAATAAGGGTATGCCGCCAAAAATGGAGTGCACAAAATTAGGAAAGATTCCCAAAATTGCCTGGAAGGGTGTTAGCAGTCCCGTAAAGACTGTCTTAAATATGCCTGGGATGCTTGTTGCACTAGACATGTTAAGGAGTTGGCTGAACATTTCTACGAAATGCACGGGGCAATTTGTTGATAAAAGGTCATGAACTTCAGTAGCTGTCCCTGCGACTAGAAGATCATACGTCTCTTTAGATGACGTTATAGGCACTGTTGTCTGTAAAAGTACAGATTTCATTTTGCTTAATGTATCAATTCGTATAGAATAGAGATTCAGACGAGGCCAGATGGGAGTCACTATGTCTGGAGGCCCACTCGGGAACAATGCTTGCATACAACATTTGACCATGGACGTTACTTCTACTAGATAACTTTTCCCTGGCGCGAGGCCACAACATCTGTGATCCGTTCTAAGAATGTAACTCCCGTTCGCGAGTTGCATAAAGAAGGGCTCTATCTGAGTTGCAGGTGTGACTAGCTGGTGGCATGAAAGGTTGTTTGAATTTCCATCACATGCTCCGTGTAAATTAATACCCTGACACAAAAGTATACCGCTTAGTGAATGTTTACAGTTCTCACCACTAAGAAATACATTTTTGTCGCTGTCACTATAGCAAGAATGAGTGTATGGTAATTTCCATTCGGATTTTACATATCCTTTACCCAATTGTTCATACTGGCCAGCAGGTATGTACTCAAGGCACTTTTTAAATCGGAAAGTTGTTATCGGAATTGTGATAATTCCGTGTATTATCCATTCAATGACAGGACTCTCTGACATTGTCAATGGTAATCTCTCGAGTTTTTCGATGCTCAGGATTGTATAGTCTGCTCCTTTCTGTGCCAAACTGATCTGTTTATCAGTAAGGTTAAAACTGGAAAATAATGACGTTGTGTTGATTAAACGCCAAGGCACATAGCCTGAACGAAGATTTTGCAGCGTCCAGCCTAATTCTATAATAGAGCGTAATTGAGACTGGCCATGTTGTAACATTAGCAAATCTCTGTCTATCACATCAAAGGCAGAGGATACAATAATGTCCAACGAATATATTCTGGAAGACAGAGTCGTTAACTCATTGTCTACCACAGAAAGTGATTTCTCTAAATTAATACGATCAATTTCTCGTATTTTTTCAGCAGTTTATATTTGCTTTACTTTCCAAGCCTCGTTGTAAGCAGCATAGATGCTGGTCGCTATGAAACGCTTTTGACGCTGTTTGCGTGGTCCAAGATTGAAATCGCGCAAATCAGCACCATCTTTTAGTAAAGACAAGTGTTGCTTAATTTCAGCCAGTGTGGACGAAGTTAGCCATTCAAGGCAGAGTTTCCCTACACTGTATGTTGTTATAATCCCTGGATGTTGTCTCTGGGAGTATCTAGGGTCTAATCTGGTCATTTTTAAACCCTGTGTTTTATTCAGGAACCTATCTTGACAGCTATTTGTGTCTGTAGGCCAGATTAACCCATTTTCCAATCAGAATGTGTTCTGTTGAAATGTAAAAGTTGTGACACGTCTAACTCAATATCTGTGGTTGTATTCTCAGGTATTGGCTTTGGTATAGACGGTTTTTTAAGGTCTTTGATCTTAGCTAGGCCAAGACAAGATGTTTGGTGTATTGTGTCATTTAAAAATAACATTTGTTCTGGTATCTTGCAGGTTCTAAATAGTGCTTCAATGCCTTGCACCTGCCAATCTTTTGTACCCCAAATTGTTTTCGTTTCAATATTATTTTTCCAATAATCAAAACCAAATGTCATCATTTTGTCATAAAATGCTTCTGAATATATCAATTTAGAATTTGTCAGCATCGTTTTCATTCCTGTTTTATCTAACAGTTTATAATAAAACGTTTCTGCATTACTGGTGTTAAACCCTGAGAAGTATTTGAATTTCTCAAAAAATGCTTTAGAACTGCTTTTAGGTGGTGTAGAACAATGTTCCCATTGATTATACATAAATCATTTCTAGGCTGTGCAGATTTATGCAAGTAATGATCCCCATAGTGGGTGTAACAGAATAACTGCTCATAACTAGATGAACCTTGTAAATAATCATGATCTGTAAATCTAGCTGACATTACTAAATCAGACATCATGTCATTAATACTGTTAAAGTCCCAATCATCAGAGAATGTACTAGGTGTCACAAAGTCACTTAAGGAAACCTTTAGTTGATGAGGATACTTCAGGATTTCGACCGGACCATAGATCTCATAGTCTGTTTTCTCCCATACTACCCCACCAGGTATTGGAATTGTTGTGACATTTACTGTTGACAGTTCTCTTTTCTTCACGTGGGATGATCTGTGTGGTTTCAGGACTAGGTTGATGTTCTGACTTGCTGTGTCCATTGTAATATATTTTCCCTCAATGAATTTTCCCAAACATAGTACCATGATGAGCCAAAGCAGGATGAAAAATACACCTAGACCGAACCAGAACTCTAGCCAAGGGGAAATTAGGTAGATTTCCTTCAGTTGATGAAAGAGTTCTGTTGCTTTTTCTTTAAAAGTCTTTTTTGTTTCTGGCATCACTTCGGGCTCGTTTTGATCTTCAGAGAAGTTGTCGAAGTTGATGAAATAACCAGAGGCAGTTCTGTCAATTGATGGGATTGTTCGTTCAATCTGTCTCTCGGTAGCACTTTCTGATGCCACATCATTGTAGACTGGTGTTGTTTCTTGACAAACTGTTTCAATTTGTGTTTCAAGAGGCACGAGTTCCATGGCATTATTGCATAGTCCTTCATTGTGCACTGCAGGCTGATCGAATGTGATTAGTCTTTCAGTTTGAACCTCTTGGATTGTTGCAAGTTTGGGTATTCTGTTGTTTCTTGGGAGTCCACTGGGCCTACTGTTGATTATAGGCCACATGCTTGTGGTTTTACAAGATCGATGGACACGACTCTGTTCTCCTTTTTACCAGCAAGGGGCGGTAGCACAACTTATCTTGTTCCGGTGACTGCCAAGACAGGTACTGCTTTTCTGTAAGAAGGCCCAAATTCCTTCTTAACCGCGATCTTTTCTCTGACTAGATCCCCAATCTTTGGAATCCAGACAGGCCTTGCTGGGGCTGTTGCGGGTGGTGCCTTGTCAGTGGTACTTGGCTGTTGCTTTAACTTTATGTTGCTTAATGATTTTCTTGTTTCATTCAGTTCCTGTAAAACAGCCAAACGATCCTTTACATCAAAGTGCGTTGTTTCTTCTTGTACCACTGACATCTGACTATCGAGGTCCTGAACTCGCATTCTAATTCCGAACAATAGTTCGTATGGGCTGAAACCTTTTAGAGAATTTCTTGGCATGTTGTTAAGACTAGTCTGGACACTTATTAAATGTTTGACCCACCCAGCGCCTGAACCTAATACCTTCGCTGTTATAGATTGCTTTATGCCCCGGTTTTTTCTTTCTATCACACTATTCCCTTCCGGGGTATGACGGACAAGAATACCGCAACCCAATTCCCATGCTAGCCATGGCCTCCTTATAAGCTCGAGAGCTGAAAGCAGGACCCTGGTCAGAATGGAACGTGGTAATTGCGTATATGCCGATATGGACTCGCAAATCTTTTATAACCGTTCTAGCGTCAGCCGAGCGCTGGAGGCCTCATTTTTTAAGTGCTTTTCGTCTTAACTATTAATAGGACGCAGGATGGGGTGTAGGCAGCGTTACGCTCTTTCTGACTGGTAGCCGGTAGCAAGGTTCGCTACTGCGATCCCTATTACAGTTTTCACAGTTGTTTGCATATATTTGGTGTTCTACACTCATTCCCGGCCACCAGAATACTGATTGTAATTCAGTCAGTGATTCCTTGATCTCTCTGTGCCTTAGACCCAAACCCATGTGTGCGTCTGCTATTAAAAATATTCTCCTGTTCGTGTTTGGAATTACTCTGTCCCCCACTCCAGGGATTCGAGCAAAAGGAACGGAGTTTGCATCGATTATGTATGCATAATTGAGTGGATAGTTTACGGGTAGTGCTGCACAGTCGCCTTTTACGGTCGTTTTTACTGCCAGCATGGTTTCCCCGTCTATATACTTATCTGTACCCTTTTTTGTGGCTACGGAAGCCGGTTTAGTTGCTTCCGCTTTGGCTGTATTAGCCAATGAATTCCCTGCAACGTGAACGCCATCACGTTGAAGACTCTGTGCGTGAATCACGTGAGTCTTTTGTAGTTCTTTGTGTAAAAGAGCTACCTCGTTCCAGAGCAATTTATGCTTTATTGTGGCACCTGTGTCATCTTTGTAGTCGTTTTCGATCCAACTCTGCAGTTTGTTGTTGTAAGAGTTGACGCAAAAATGAGAATCGCACACTATAAGTGTCGGGAATTAACGTTCTGCATTTTCGAGCGCCATCTTTAAAGATCTGATTTCAGTTCTTTGAACCGAACAGTTTCTTACAGATTCAGTTTTTGTTACTTTCGGTCTGAATTTACCGCACAGCCAACGACCTTTAATAATCGCACATGCTGCATTGTAGGATTTACTCTCTACATTAAAATGCTGTACAAAGCTATCTGTATAGATTATACAGGCATATTGTGGGAGAGGCAGAATTTCGATTGGCAGAGGATATTCTTCTTCATATTCTAAATCATTCAGTTCTTCGTATTGCGGGGCGAAATAGTATTTCACATCTTCCGCACCTAGAGAATCTATACACTGTATCCATTTTGGATCCAGTGACACTGTAGGCAGGTTTACTGGGCGGAATAGTGCTTCGAAGGCGGATTCCGCTGTAAGGATATTAATCAGTTTGCCGTGTGCTAGTTCTCGTTCATTTGCTAATGCGATTTGCACTGCGTTCACAGTTCTTTCTGTGTGACTGAATGTTTTTTCTGCTTGTGTGTACAAGTGAGATTTAATTGAAATAGGTACCTTTTCTCCCTCATTAGAGGTCAGGTATGTGAATCCGCATCTTCCTGGGATGACTCGGATTACAAGATCACGTGTGTTGTCACGTGTATCTAATTTTGTTTTTGCTAACATGTCTGTTTGCAGTGATCTCAAAATTTCTGTGTGTTTTTGAGTCCAATTGATTTGTTTAAAATCAGGTTTAATTAGTTCGTAGAGAGGGTTAACCCTCTCTGCGTAATTTAGAATGTAAGTTCTTCCGAAATTCAGAAAACCTAATATGGATTGTAAATTCTTCACCGTTTTTGGAGCTTGGAGTACAGCGCACTTCTCTAAGAAGTTGTCGGCTAGGCTTTTCCCTTCACTTGATAATTCGTATCCTAAGAACAGTACTGTCAGATGGGCAATTCGGGACTTTTTAAAGTTGAATTTGTAACCCTCTGCTGCGAACCCAAGTATAATGGTGTTCACTCTTTTCAAGTGAGTATCCAAGTCGTCGTCTGTGAGATAAATATCATCTACGTAAGATAATGCTTCATCATCATAGATTTGTAGTAACTCTGTTACCCTAGCTGAGAATAGTCCTGGGCTGTTCTTGAACCCCTGTGGGAGTCGACAGAATTTTTCTGCGACCCAAATGCGGAGAAAGCGGTCAAATATCTGCTTTCTGGTGCAATGTTTTGACAAAAGAAACCATTAGAAATGTCTAATGTCGTTTTATATTTTTTCCTAACTATATTATTCATTAGGGCTGCACTATGCGAGTTTTGTACTGCAAAAGTTTTGCAACATGTATTAAGGTGTCTGTAGTTCAAAACTAGATGATATGAATTGTCTGGCTTGGAGACGGGAAACAAAGGATTGTTCATTTGAGAGGTGCATGTTTCAATCACCCCCTGGTACTCAAGTTGATCTAAGATCTCCCTGACCTGTTTTTTAGCTTCTTGCTTTATGGGATACTGCCGTTGGGCAGTTGGTTCACTTTTTAGCTGGATTTTGTGAGGCGTTGAATCCTCATCCCATCCTACATGATTTTTATATAATGCAGGTGCCTGGGCTACTGCCCATTTCCTTGCATAGGTATATTTTTTGTGAATCGGAATGTGATTCGAGAAGGCTGGCATAATCACTTCTTCGCCACGAGGGCACTCCCTGACAAACTCTGGGGGCCAATCTTTTTCAGCTAACAGAATATCATAGCCTTTTGAGAGCTTATCCCAAAATAGACCCCTAATTTTCCTAGTCTTATCACCCTCTATACGCAATGTTATTTCGTATATTTTATGGGGCTCGCTAAGTCTGGCGTCGGCAGTTTCAACCTGAATGTATTCATTCGTGTCCACTGTCTCCAGATGACACATCAAGATCTTGCGCGCTATACTGATTTCTGCTGCACTGTCCAACATTGTCAATGCCCACACCCCGTTTTTCAACTGTGTCCTCAGTATTCTCGGCATGGTTGATTACTCTAATACTGGCTACCTTCTTTTTCTGAAATTGAGATTTTTTACTCTGAGCAGGTTCCTTGTCTTTGGACTTGGTGTGCTCTCCTGGGTCTGACCGTCCTCTTCTTTCCGAATTCTGTGGAAGAGATCGAGAGGGACGTGTATCAATACTTTGATATCTATCAGGTTTTTTCAAATTATCCCTATTTCTAAGGTTATATCTTATCTCAGAGGGCTCCCTCTGGGGAGACTGGCGTTCTCAAGTCGGAGTTCTTTCCCTCCATCGAGGAGACCTTCCTCTGGACTGGAAAACTTTTTCCTTGGGAGTGGATTGTTTATTTCCATCCCAGCTCTTTTTAGGAGTGTTTAAATTATTTTTAATAAATAATTTTTCAGGATTTTCGAGCAGTTGGGGCTTAACTGGTTTTCCACCCAAGCTGTCTCTACCTAATTCTTCATAGCATTTTTCTATGATTTTTGCTAGCTCAACAGGATCTTTTATATCTGTTTCCTTCAACTTCTGGCGGATCGCCACAGATGCTGCTTCTCCTCTTATGTTGGCTAATAATATAGCCGAGACCTGCTTGAAGTCTTTCAGTAATTTCATACCTAGATTTAAAGCGGGCTCTGGACCGAATTCATTTTGAATCTGTTTTAGCACTTCTGGTATTACCGCCATAGACGGAACACCGTGTGTTTTTGTGTAAATGGAAGCAAAGACTGTACCCCAAGTGTCACAGTCCTCCACGTGTGGTGCGATTCCCATAGGAAGGCAGATGGTCAAGATTCTGTGTTTCTCAATAGGGGTAGTATCAGGAAATACTGCCTCTATTTGAGTGATTTTCTGTGCTAACCAGAAAGGAATTTGTTCCCGTTTTACGGGTGTTTTACCAAGACATGACTGTATGTTCTGTGGTGTAATTTTATTTGTGTTCCCCTGATGAGGGGTCAGCTGTGGTACAATAACAGCTGGCTGGACTGTTGCAGTCCGCATTACATATTGGACTAATTGCCTATGTATTTTTATTAATGTGTTTAGCTGTACTAACAGCTCTTCCCTAGACATTTTTACAATGTCCGGATGTGGTGTGTAGCTGGCTAGAACCGGCCACATTGCTCCTGGTCTACCTAGTGGACCGAGCCTGGTTATGTGATCATTGTGTTTTAGGGCGCCATTAAACCAGAGCAGGTGCTCTTGAAATTTAAGTGGAATTTCAATCTCCTCGAAAGGAGCGTACTCTTCCGGAGGTTTCTCTATTTTGTAATAGTGAAACTCTTTTGTTATAGCGTTTACCGCTGGAAAGTTTATCCATGAATAGAATACCTCTGTCTGCCGATACTCGTGAGCCTCTATCACGAAAATTACTGTACCACCTTGAGGTGTCAGTCCGTTTTCTATAAGTTTTAAAGTTATAGATCTTCTTAAGTGGACCGGGATGATAATAGCATCCGGGTCTGTGTATTCGGGACCTTGCTGAGTCGCATCTACTGCGGCCCCAGGGGTTCCGTTTTCTGGCATTGTGAAAATGCAAGGTTTGCAGAGTAGGTCTCCAAGGAGACAAAGATTAGGTGCACAATATTTTGGAACACTGTATCCTTCAACGTTGAATAAACCAGAGCTTTACATAGGAATCTCTTCCTACTAAGGTCGGGCGGATTTTAACCTTTCACCCACTCCAGACGTCTATTGGAGTATTTACGGGAGAAAGGGGTGTGAAATATGCACGACTGAGTTACTCTAAAAGTCTTGCGTTAGTTTATCGCCTTACCAAACGTTAGGGCGCCATGTAGTGTAGTTCCTAGTTTCCCACTAGGCCCTGCGCATTGGAATAACATAAACAGTAGTATCGACGTGGAACTGCGGATATTCCAGGCCTCCACTGACTATGCTAAACTTAATTGGGTTGTGTTACCAACTAGCTCAGAGGTCACTGGAAACTTTCTTCTCTGCATAGGAAGTGATCAGCTTCCTTGGCACAGACAAGAAGGGATTCAGTTTTCCAACAACCGTGCAACATGACAACTTTGCTCCTCAGATCAAGAGTCAATCTCTAGGGTCGTGTGAAACAATAGACATGTATTTCACTCAGTCAGTCTAGTGCAGTTTACTTTCACGAGATGTAGAGAATAGAGAGATGGGCGTTTATCAATAAAGGGTTAACATTTATTGAACAGTCTTTCTTCTCGTACAAGAGAAATGTATTGCCACAATTGCAATAATTGTTATTATAAAAAGTACGTACAGTAAGATAAGTATTGCGAAATAGAACTGTAAAAGCATTGATATGGTTTCTTAGACATACAATGGTTTAAAAGTAATAAAACATATATACAGTCATATATACATTAGGCTAACATACTCAACTGGTGCTTCTAACTAAGCCTACCCCAGTGTGCCTGACCTAAGCCTAACACTGGAAAAGGGAAGTAAGTAGCTTTAAGTTAAGTTGGTTTTGCCAAGGTTTGTTTCAAGAATTCTCGTCTAAGGGTTTAGTCAACACCATACCTCTGAATAGAATGATGGAGGATTGGTATCTCCTTCAGGGGTCTCTCTCGATATCCCAGTCACCTGCGAGGGTAAACCGGAAACGCTGTAGCTGGATTTCTCTGCACGAGAAAGGCAGCGGCTGCTCTTCAGCGCGTCGAGGAAGGAGGGGGGACAGCGTCCGCGGGCAGCTGGAATCTGCTGGATGTCTTCGCAGAGGGACGGCTGTTCAGCTCCTTAAGCGTACTGCACCATAGTTCGCGCTGTAGCGGCGATAATGGTATCAGCAGCTTCACCACCACAGGATAGCAGGCTACAGCGACAGAGTGCTAGATTTACCAACACGGGTCGTGCAGGCAGCTGGCTTCAGTAGCTCGTACAACAGGCAATTGCTTAAGGCAACGTTGGTAATATTTATACCTGACAGGTGCCGGGTTTGACGCAAGTTTGCTGGACATAAGACGTCAATTAAAGATGTCACTAGGAAGTGATAGTTATCAGTTGCTCATTAGAGTTCCATTACTAATCAAAACATAGCAAGCGGGGATTTCCAGGTTTGCTAAGTTTTTATCTTGTTGAAGAACTCGGAGTGTTATCTAGGAATATCAGATAGTGACTACTGCTCCGTCATTGCACTAATTGGTCGCAAAGGAAGTGGCAGAGGGAACTATGCTGGAATGTGGCTCTGTTCGTGTGAGGCCAGAGATGACTTTTCAGTAAATCGCACTTGAACGGTTATGCCAATATAGGGAATAACTGGATTTATAGCCGAATAGGGGCATAAGGTCACAGTATCGATCAGGAACCTAGATAAACACGCAACACCCTAACACTATGCTCAGTGGGTGAGGCACGGCATTGCGGACACTGAGTGTGTTAAGGTACCTCAGTTTGTCCCCTTCAGTGACACAAAACTGACTTGGACCCAAACGGAAAAAGAAAATGATGGCATGTTGAATGCAGTGGGAGATAAGAGCTATAAAGGAGCCACTGTTTGTTGATCCAATGGTGCCTGGGGCTGCCAGGTACAATTTGGGCCCGACTTAGGAATAGTGCATAAAAGGGAAAGTTAGATTAGACAGGGATTGGCTCTGCAAGTTAGGATGTACTTTGCTGTAGTACCAACAGAGTCAGTTTAGGGTAAAGTGTGATTTTTGCACTGTTCATGACATTGGACAGGATACGCTGTATGTGCTCTCCTGGAGGAGTACATTATCCTGATCGTCGGTGGATTCATCTTGAGCTTAGGACTGTGCATGCTCCACCGCCAGTGCTCAAGTGCACCAACGTTTGATGAACAATAGGAGCCTGTACCAGTAAGGATCAGATGGACACTGGGAACATTTGCCTTTATACTCATTTCATTGCATTCCTCTTCTTGCCTAATCATGCATCCATTTGGTTGGCCTCTGGCTGTGGAGGAACAGCCATTTGCACCACAGTGTTCAATGAAGGTTTGGTCGAAAAGAGTAAAATAATGTGCATATTAATAGTTGTAATGGTACTAGCAACACTACTTGGAATGTCTTGGTTCTTGGAGGAGAAATTCCTTGTGCACTCCCTGATGGGTTATACCCCCATTTCCCCTGAGCACATTTTTGTTACTTTGGCCCCTCCCAAAGAAGACTTTAGAAAGCCTTACACAGACAATGTATTTATACAAATGTTGCATCAGGCCCATGATGTGTCCAGTACAACTAATAGCTGGGTTTGTGGATTGCTCCCCTCAGTTACTCATAAGAGTGACAATTTGTTGTCCATGCCATTGTCATATATTGGTAGCTGTGAAGAACGGTTTGAATTGTTCATTATGGTGCACTACCTTTTCCAACTCTCTACTCTGGTTATGACACCTGCTGATTCTCACACTGCGAATAGTATATATGTTTTCATCACCGGTTTACTCCCATAGGACAGACAGGATAAGGGTCACCACAACAACTAGTTTCTGTGTCCCGGGGACTGGGGGGGTTAAGGTGGAGGAGACTGGGGAAACAACGGCTGTCTAGCTTCACTACCCCCCCGACGGAGGAGCTTATCTGCATTTGCGGATCAATACGATCTGGCTCACCTAGGGACCCCACTACTCCCAGACGGCTGTTGGGAAGTCTGGATGTTCTCGAACCACACATCCGCCTTCTGCTCAACACCTCTTACCAGACGCAGACTGTCCCTGCTGCATGGAAACAAGCGATTGTTCTCCCGCTGCAAAAAAAAGCCAATATTAGCTTTGATGAATTTGAGAACCTACGTCCCATCTCTCTCCTGCCTTATATGGCTAAAATTGCGGAAAAGATTGTTAATCTCCAGCTGATGAAGTACGTGGATGATGCCTGTTTGCTCCACGACTCTCAGTTTGGCTTCCGCCCCGTCATTCGACGGAGTCAGCTCTTCTAATGGCGGTGGAAGCCTTGCGTCAGGGTGCGGATGAAGGCCAAACCATGGCTTTAATCCTGCTAGACCTCAGCGCTGCATTTGACACTGTAGCACATTCCATTCTGCTACAGTGTCTGGAGGAAGGGGGTATCTCAGGTGCAGCGCTGGGTTGGCTTGGATCTTTTCTATCTGACAGACGCTTTCAGGTCCATCTGGGCGATTGCTACTCTAGAGAGATCGGGTTGGGCCAGGGAGTGCCTCAGGGCTCCTCCCTGAGCCCCACCTTGTTTAATCTCTATGTTGCCCCTTTGGCGGGAATAGTGGAGAAATACGGGCTGCGTGTTGTGTCCTATGCCGACGACACGCAGCTGGCCATCTCCCTCTCACGTACCCCGGATCTTGCGGCGGACAACTTCAGGAACTGCATGAAAGATCTTGCAGCCTGGATGTCCGCCAACTGTTTAAAGTTAAACGGTAGCAAGACCGAGGTACTGATTGTGGGTGGGACTCCGGATGCCTGGTCGTCGGCATGGTGGCCTTCTTGCTTGGGCGAGGCGCCAGCTCCTTGCCAGGAGGCAAGGAACTTAGGGGTCTGGCTGGACTCTGGCCTGACCTTTGATACACATGTGGGCCGTGTGGCTGGGGTGTGCGTCGGCGTCCTGAGGACCTTAAAAAAGGTGTTAGATCTTCTCCCCCTTGCGGCCCGCAGAACATTGGTGCATGCCCTGGTGACTTCCCGCCTCGATTATGGCAACCTATTATATCTGGGTGCCTCCAGCAGGGCCATCGGGCGACTTCAGGTGCTGCAAAATGCGGCTGCCCGTTTGGTGTTGAGGCTCCCCAGGAGATCCCCCTCCAAACCCGCGCTCCACGCACTTCACTGGCTTCCAGTTGCCAGTCGGGTTGAATTTAAAACTCTCTCCACATGCCATCGTATTGTGAATGGCAAGGCTCCTGCGTTGCTCAGGAACTTGGTGACCGTGTATGAACCCACACGTAGCCTTCGATCCTCCTGCACAGGGCTCTTAACGATACCAAGAGTAAGGAAAGCCCGCATGGGGGGTAGATCTTTTAGGCATCTGGCGGCCAAACACTGGAATGCTCTTCCTTCAAGCCTGCGTTTGGAGCCATCAGAACTGATTTTCAGAAAAAAACTCAAGACCATTCTGTTTAGCAGGTAGTCGGCGGGGAGGGTGGGTGGAACCTCAGCTTCTCACTTATCACAGCGCGGGGACACGCCGGTGGGCGTACTTCCAAGCGCCTTATAAATGTCCAAAATGAAAATGAATGAATGAAGTAAATGCAATTTCACCTACAGACTGAGAACGATTAATAGTCCACCCTTGGTTCTTTCCCATAATGTCAATTTTGTCTGCGGATCCCAAGCTCGTGTCTGGCTTCCGAGGGGATGGTCAGGCAGATGTTACCTCTCTTTCTTCCTTCCCCTTGTGTATGTTGCTCCATCCAATGCTCATACAGATCATCAGCTGCAGCATAGGAGTCCATACTTGCCCCGAGTCAGAAGGTTTGTTGACACAAAGGATGTAAATCGGACAAATACCACCAGACAACAGTTTGGGGATGCCATAAAGGGTCTCCAACCTTTTTGGGGCCCCATGGCTAATAGTCTTCAACTTCGTCAGCAAACAAGAGTTGTGGAGGGGGTTATTGATACACTGCTGGAATACTGACAAACATCACAGCTGAGCTTCAGGCTATGAGACTAGTCACTTTGCAGAACTGGATGGTGTTAGATGTCATACTTGCAGATAGGGGTGGGGCTTGTCACGTCATTGGCAGCAGTTGTTGTGTTTACATACCTGATCACTCGCCCAATGTGTATACAGCTATACAAAAAATGCATAGAGTTTTGTTTGACCTACACCAAGAGACAGGTATTTGGACCCTATCGGGTGTTTCTGGGACATACAACTTGTGGATGGAAGATCCTCACTTTTCTGTCTGTGATTACTGGCATCTTCTTCATCTGTTGCTTCTGAATACAATGCCTCCCAGCTTGTTGCTCCTATTGTGTCACTATCCTCACTCCGAAGCCAAAAAGTTTTTGATACTAAAGCAGCAGTTATGTTACAGAAAGGCATTGATGAAATGATGCAGATTGATGTAGGACTTTTTGGTTCTACATCATCCCTTGCAGCTTCTATTCCTGATACTGAGTATATGGATTGTTCCGAGTACTCCAATTATGTTATGTCCTCTCTTTCCACCATAAAAATTAGTTTGCGAATGCTAAAAGTTGGGTTTGTTGACATGAACGTGTTTTTGCTATTCGGTTCATGCATTTGTTTTGTGTAAATTATCATTCAAGGCACCATTTTATGTTTAAACACCATTTTGAATCATGCCATTAGCTGCTTATTGTCTCATCGCGAAGCAGGCTGTGGAAAGTTTAATTCTTTCAAGGTTTGGCCTTGCTCTCCTAATGAGTACACTGTTCTTATTTGCGCATATTTTTCCCACTAGACAGAGGTCTTCTCCCACTAGTCTAGCCGCAGGCAAGGACAGAGTGACCTTGGGTAGAAGATACTGTGTGCCCAGCCTCGGAGTTAAAACCCATCCTACTTTACTTATTTGTGTTAGCCGCACCTGCTTGGAAAATTCCATTATGGGCGGGTCTTCCTTGGTTCTGAAATGTACATAATGCATAATGCAAAGTCCTCTCTGCAACACCCCTATGTGACTGGGCAGAGGGAACTTTACTCGAGTGTATCTGAATAAACATATACGTGGTTTGTATTTTCTACTGTCTGACCGACTCTTCATTTGGTATGGAAGGCTGAGAGGTGGTCGTGAGTGACCTGGGTGATCCTAAACAGGCCACTTCCTTCAAAGGTGGAGGACATGGCTGCTTCCTTGGCAGTGGTTGTAAGGATCACCGAGCCAGCAGTGCCTAATGAGGGGTAATGCCAGGAGTGTTGCAAAGAGCCTCAAAATGCTCTGACTACAGATGTTCACCTGTCTGGTGCAGGCAACTGTGACAGCTGAGGCATGTGGCCTCCTCTTCAGGGGGAGATGGGTCTAACACTGGCCAAGGATGAGCTCAGGATAATAGTGGCCATTATACAGAAGGGGCAGAGGCAGGGATGGTAGCCATGGCAGGAGAGGTGGATGACGGGGCAAGAGAGTCACACGGGAGTGGCATAGACAAGATCAGCTTTGGGAAGGTGGCCAGCAACCAGGGTAAAAAGAGAGCTGGCACCCCCAGGGAGAGGGGTCATAATGTGAGTATGATGATTACAGGTATAGGAAAGTACGATCTGCTTCTCATGGTTACCCAAACTTTCAGCTTGATGTAACACTGCTTTTGACTAGTCTGACTGGGATTCTGCTATTTTAGGGAGAAAGCCTATCAGATTTCTCCCTAAAATGTTATGTATGTACTTAGGTACACTCCAGATTGGATACTGGGGTATCATTGTCAGTCACTGGTATATGGTACCCATGTACCCATGCATAGGTAGCCCAGAAGCCTCCCATGGGATGAAGCATGTATTATGCCACCCATGAGGGGCCATGTAAAATGATACTAATGGCCTGCCATTGCAGCCTGTGTAAGATGGTGCATGCATAGACATAGGTTTACTATATCTATAGGTCACTACACTTAGTCACCCTCTAGCAGGCCTTGACAATCCTAAAGGCAAGGTGCTGGGTTTTATGTGAGAGAGTGCCCCTGCATGAGCAGGGCCCCTCTCCAGCCTTTGGAGACCATACGTTGTCGGTAACACAGCCATACATATCGGTAAGGGTGCATTATATGCTTGCGTAAAATGCTATCTCAAAAACATCTGCAACAAAACATGTTGTGTTGGGTATCAAACACCTTGGATTTATACGATGTAGGAGGTATGATTCCACCCTTCCAAAGCAAGCTTTGTGGGGTCACTGGTCTTACCGGTACCAGCCTTCCCTACCCGGGCAGCGGAAAATTGTTGCTGATGACCAGAGACACATTTCTGCCCTCCTGCTGCTGAGCCAAGCTTGAGCAGGGGATGGCAGGAGTGAGTGTGACCACCTCCCAGACAGGATTTAGTGTTTTGGGCCTGGGTGGGTGCACTGTCAAAGTGCCTGAAAGTCTGCATCTGGGGCACACTTGGTGTTACTGTGCATAGTCCAGTTCAAACCAGCTCCTGCTCTGGTGCAAAACTGGACAAAGGACATGAGAGTATCCTCCCCTCTTTCCTGACCCTCCCCTCAGAGGTTCCTCAGAATCTGTCTAACCCTCTCCAGTGGGTACAAAAGGGCTTACCTGGCTGTAGGACCCTAGATTCGACATGGACAATATTCTGAACCAGAAACAACTGTCTGGACACCATGGAGTTCGACTGGGCCTAACTTCATCTCCCACTCTGTACAAAGCATTGTCTGTGCCCATTCGCCATACAGGCTGCATGCAGGACCTGTGGAACATCAAGGACAACTGAAGTATCTCCCTTGGGGTAGCAGGCACCATAATGCAACTGACCTGTCTGCTGATCCAGATCTCCTGCAGACTCTGAAGCCTTCAGTAACACAGGAGGTGGATTCCTATGTTTCTTGAGGTTGAGCAGCCCTCTCACTGAGTTTGAGACCAGTATGGAGAAGTGTGGCTCAATGGTTAGAGCGGCAGACCCTGATGCAGAGGTTTGGCCCGGGACCAGGGTTCAAATCCCGACGCTGCAGGGTCTTGGGCTCATGTGTCTGCGGACTCGATAATTCTCGCCTCGGCGCCAACTCAAATCATGGGGTCCCATGCTGCAACTCTGGGCAATAGCTTGCTTAATCTCCACAACGGCCCCTACAACACTGGGATGCCTGGCTTCACCTTGGGGGTGCCCAGGAGGGGCATTTCACAGGGAGAGGCAGGAAGGGTTCCACAGCTTTATACAGCGCCGGGACGCCCCGGTGATGGGCAGCTGTGCGCTTTACAAGTATCCTTCATTTACATTTAGTATTCCTCGTGGGAACAGCATAACCTGAATACCTGTGCACCGCATACATTTGCAAGTGCATATGCTTGTTGGCATTCCCCAAATAAGTGCATTGGGCTATCGATAGCCCTAACCTCTGCACATATTTCTTACCAAGGAATGCGGCCTCCTCACAACCTGTGCCCTGCAATTTGTCGTTTTATGAAACTGCTAGCGGTCCCCTTGCGACTCCTGTGCCTTCAGCCTGTGGGTTCATTTGAGGGACAACACTGTTTTACTTGGGCTCCCCTAGTTGCTCCAAGCCTGCCCTGACTTCCCTTACTGTGGTGAGTCTCATGGTCCTTGCTGGGCCAGACTGTGACCTTCCTCAACCTTCTTCGTGGTTTGCCACTGCCAATGCTTGTTGGTGCTCCTGCTGGACACCGACCCCTCAGCACTCGACATTCTTCTTCGGATAGCTCGTATACAGCTCCTGGTCATCCTTGACATCTCCTGGTCCCCGTGGCTGCAGAGTCATGGTCTCCATCTTCACACCTGAAGCACCCAACAGCAGAGCGGATTCGTCTACAGAGCCACTGTTCACTCCTGAGTGACCCAGACTCTGTCCCTTCTGCTTTCAGGTACTTTCCTTCAAGAATCCACCTGTGGTTCCCACAGGACACTTTTCTTCTTTCCAGCATTGGCATTTCTTTGAAGACTCCCCTAGAGAACGATGGCGGTTTCCGACGCCAATTCAGACCTATGCACCTGGCTTCCCTTGGATAAGTAACTCTGGTACTTTGGTATCCATGGGTGGGGTGGCTCTCTAACCTTCTTTGTTCCACAGGGCTTCCTCATAGTCTACTGGGAATGGTCCTCAAACACTAAAAATGCAACTTGTACGTAGCACGAGTCGTGTTCTCACACTGCACCCATCCTCCGTGGGATCCCCCTTACTCACCTTGGGGTCTCCGCGCTTCTACAACGTCTAGACACTGTCTTGACTCGAGTCGTGGTTCTCATACCACTATTTTAGTATATAGTTTGTTCTCCCCCTGTTGCCCCCTGTGTTTTAGTGCTACTTACATTTGTTTCTGTGCTACAGTATCGTGCACTTTGTGTTTATCTGTTGTAGCAGATACTATGTGGTATTTAAGTGTGTTATAATAATAAATACATATTTTTATAAGTACTGTGTGGTTCACCTTTCATTTAACCAATACAATATGTTTGATTTCTGGTAAAACAAGCTCCTTAACATTCCTTCAAGACAAAGCCTGAAGGCTGCTCTCCACAGCTACCATTTGGATAGCTTTCTAAGGTTATCTTTTACCTCTTAAATGAACATAAGGCCCAGGGTTGTTTGGACTGGTGCAAGGTGCCCACTTGAATTAGCGGACAGCATATACCAGGCCAACCTCTCACAACAGGGCAGTCTCATGGGGCGGGGGGAATCGGCAGGCAGAAAGAAGCATAAGGGTTATTGGCGCCCTGGAGCCTATGGTGGTGTGGGGAATTTCAGGAGAATGCAAAAAGTATGGGGGTATTATGTGAGTGGGTTTTGGAGACATAGCCAAAAGGTGTAGCATCACACCAAGGTGCAAATGTGGGGAGTGGTGCTGGGGGCAGGGCTAAACAGCAGGGTGTAAGGTGGGACAGACTCTGGTGCTTGGTTCAGCAGGGGACAAAATGGAAATAGCATGGTGGGGAATGCCTTGGTGGGGGATTCATTGTGGCTGCAACCACCGCGAACATGTGCAATATGGTATAGCAGTATATGGGATTAGGGGATCCCTTGGGGTGCTTATTTGAGATTAACCGGGATACCATTTGTGCATTGATGTCTTTAAATTACTGTATAGATAGATAGTGAGCAAAGAAGGCTCAGAAGAGAGGCCTAAGGTAGCCCCTAACATTAATTCCTGGATGGCTGCGTTAAGCCAGCATCTTATGTGAAAAGACTCTGGAGCAGGGTATGGCCTTATGGAGGACATGAATGTCATTAGGACAGTTAGAATAGGTTTTTGGTGACGTGCTTAAAATGTGACTAGCACTTCAAAGTACCATGCCTGCAAAATCATGGGGCGATATTGACCAGGTGCTTTTGCTACATTACATGACAACAATGAGACCTGTGCAAGTGGCACATACTGCAAGTGAGCTGCCTATTTCTTTCCAGTGCTTACTGAGTGACCCTATCCACAGTGGTGTGGAACGGATGGACAAGCAGGCCCTCATAAGCGCTTTGCTGAAACTTTAACTATGAAGCCTGTTTCAAGGGTTCCTGCAAGATTCACCAACTGTTCCAGGTGCAGTGGAAGTCACTCCATACTGCATTGCACAGCAGGAGGAAACCTATTGGACGAGAGTGTTGGATGGCTGTTCCTGACTGCATGGCAAGCTGACTCGTAGGAGGCTTCCAGTTTTGATCAAAGTCCTAAGGGAAAATGAGCTTCTGCCTAGGAGGTACAGCTCTTCATATCACTAGGACGACCTGCTGTACCATACAAAGGGATTTGAAGCGTGTTTGAGGAGTTCCAAATCCCACTATAAGGGTAAGGGGGCAGTGGTGTGTTTATAGCATTTGGGTGAGGCGCGGGTTTGCCCTTGGTTGCATGTGTGGACATTTTTGAGGGGTTTGGGTGAGGGCCCCATTATCCTGCATGAAAAACGTTCATCAGTAAGCGTAGGGTAGTGCCGGAAGTGTTGAAAAGATGCCTATGGGCTTATTGCAATAAGCTTTGACAATCACTCATTGTGGATAGAGACAGCAATGGAGGGTTTCCTGCTGGGGATGAGGAAAGATAGACTGAAGGGTTTGGGTAGGTTGTGGAGAAGTTGTGTGTGGATGTATATTTGGCAAGAAATTAACTAACAGGTTGATTGCCTTATTGGCAGGTACTCCTTGTGCAGTCTTACCCGTGGGATATGTGGATCTGGGGACATCTCTTGGTGTAGTTGGCCGGCATGTAGACAGAAAGCCAATTTGCAGGCAAGAAGCTGGCACTGGAAAAAGATGGTGCAAGGTGTATTGGTTTGGCCTCAGTGGGATCCATTGGGTGGTAATTAATGCCGGCATTGTGAGAGTACAAAGCAAAATGGGGCATAACTGATGATTTAGTCATTCATCTAGGAGAGAATGATCTAGTTAAATCCACTGGTCTGTATTTGCTGAAGTCCATGAAGTGGGACTTCGAAATGCTGAGTTTCCCTAGATTCCGCACAAGGTTATTGCCTAGTAGGGTGTGCATTGGCCAGCTGCAATTAATAAAGCATGGACGGAGCTGAAAAGCGAGTTGACTATCTCTGCAAGATGAGAGTGGTGCGTGTGATAGCATGCTATAGCATTTGTTGTGCGTCCCTGCAGATGTTCAGTCACAATGGTACTCATTTGTCTGAAGAAATCAGTCAGTCAGTCAACAAAGCTTTATTTCGATATGAAATATCTTAAAAGCATTCTTACAGTGAAAACACATTTCATAATAAATAAATTTGGATTAAAAAAAGAAATTTACATTGACCATCAATTTTTACAATGTAATAATAAAAACGTATTAAACTATAGCAGCTTTGGTAAAAAATTTAAAATTGTTGATCATACAAATTTATCATATAGCTTTCAATCTTAACAGCCATGCCCAGCTAAGGAATGTTGCCACCCCGCAGACTAGGGTAGTATTTACATCTGCCTGAAGAATTCTGAGAGCAGTAGAATGGTTCCTAGTCTCAAGCTGTTGACAGACTGGTTTTAGCCACTTCAGTCTGGGTTTGGTACATGCCGGACATACAAAGAAAAAGTGTGGAATATTTTCAATTACACCTACACAAAATGGGCAATCAGGAGACGTTTGATGGGGAGGCTTCCATTTACTCATGCGTTCATGAAGAGGAAGAGTAGGCTCCAACCAAGGCACTTGCTTATGCTGACGGAACTCGTCAGTCAACCTGCCTAGATTGGGATTTCTATGCTCCTGATTATCAATCCTTGTCCAAAATGCTCTTTTTGTTTCTGCTTTGGACAGCGAAACCCCTGACTCCCATGCAGTTTTAAGGCCAGTAGCTAAAAGGAGCTTTTTTAGGTTTACTAACCAACCAATCTTGTGGGATCCCTGAAGGTTCATTACTTCTCTTAGGCCGTCAGCATATCTAGATAGCTCAGGGGTGCGCCATAACCGAGCCCAATAAAGGAGGGGACGCAAGGTAATTAAATCCCCAATTGACCGACGACCCAAATCACTCAGGAGTGGCTTAATTGGGGTTCCCCTAGGGACCGAGATAAGTTCTCTAAAGAATTTATTTTTAGCTTTGACTAACACATCTATAAAACCGAAGCCCCAGAGTTCGGCTCCATATAATGCGCAGCCTACGGCCTTCACAGCATAGACCTCCAGGGCAGTGGCAATAGGCCTAGAGGTTGAGGCACGATGTTCCCTTCCTATCACCCCCACTACCCGCTTCAGGCTTACAGCCATTTTATCAATTTGTGGCTGCCATTTGAATTTATCGGAGATTCTAATCCCCAGATAGTCAAAGACTTTGACCTGTTCTAGCGGTACCCCATCAAGAGCTAGGGTGGATTTAACCGATCTGCTAGGATTAAAATAAAGGAGCTTCGTTTTAGAGGTATTAATTACCAAGCCCCTCATTTTACAAAAAAGGCAAAACCAATCTAACAGCTTCTGTAGTCCTACAGGGCTTTTCATTACTAGCAGTGTATCGTCCGCAAAAAGTAAGGCGGGGACTTTATACCCCGCCAAGACAGGAGAATCGGCATTGATTTCTAACAAGAAGGAAACAACCCCATTCACAAATAACGTGAACAGGGCTGGGGCCAATACGCATCCCTGGCGGACACCTCTGTTCACCAGGATTTTGCCTGTTTTTTGTTCCTGCGTACCCCATCTAATACGGGCATAGTGGCCGTCATGCATGCGTACCAGGAGGTTCAAGATGTAAGAGAGGAACCCCATCTCCTGCAAGACCGCCCATAGGTTTAAATCTATAAATGCAAGATAAAAACCGCCCTTGCCAATGGTTACCACCTTCCAATGCAGGAGTGCCAGCCTGAAGGCCTGGTCAATGGCACTAGTGCATGCTCTGAAGCCTGCCTGGAATTGCGAAATATTATTATTCTCCTCGGCCCAGGAGAGGATCCTGTCCAGGAGGACCCTGCCAACCAACTTCTGTCCGACATGAATAAGACTTATTGTGCTATAGTTGGCAGGGTCCCCCCTGGACCCCTTCTTATACATAGGAATTACTTCTGCTCCTTTCCAGGAGTTTGGGACTGGAGATCCTTCCAGCAGAGCATTGATAAGGAATACAAAATATGTGGCCCAGTGCTCGGCATTAGCTCAGAATAAGTCGCCCGGAACACCATCTTGTCCCGGAGCCTTCGCTGGTACAATCTTATTTATAGCGGCCACCACCTCTTTTTTCCCTATAGGGTCAAAAGAGCCCAAAGGGATCACAATAGATACCTTCGGGGAACTTGATGACCCACATCTCACTGTATCCTCGTCTCCTAAATAAAGTCCCCAGAAATGGTCAAACCACTCCCCATCGGTAATGTGGTTAGGGATTTGGTCCTGGTCACGACCATTAGATCCTCTTACAAGGGCCCAGAAAAGCACACCGTTCTTAGACTGGCTCGCTGTCTTTAGGCTAATCCAATGTGATTCCTCCCATGCCCTTTTCGCCTCTGAGATGGCTCGCCTATAGTGTAACCTAGCCACACGTACCTCAACAGTGTTATGGGTTTTAATGGCAAGTATCAATTTGGTTTTTTTTCTCCTACAGTCCTTGTCGTACCACTTCTCTACTTGCTTACAGCTCGCAGAGCTCTTTTTAGAAGACGGAACCTCCAGAAAAAGAGATCCGATCAAGTCAATTTTATCAACATAAATTGACTCTGCCACAGGGGGCCCAACCTGAGTACTTAGTTTTAGTTCATTCAAAATGATTTTTGACCATTTAAAAAACCTTTTGCAATTAGATGGTATAACTGCCTTTGTTGTCATCTTGGATCCAGTACTAGGATAAGGCACCTTCTTTTGCCAGAGTTCTAACATTGACAAGGATAGAGGATTATGATCACTATCAATAGAGGGTACAATAATCATATCACTCACATATTTCTATAGCCTTTTATCCACCAGTATGTAATCAATTCTACTCGGGCAAGAGACACTATTGTATGTGTTCCCTCCCATAGCATCAGAGGGAGAACGCCCATTGGCAGCTCTTAACCCAAATTCTAGCGTTAGAGCATTTAATTGAATAACCACCGGTGACCATTTCTTCACCGGCAGAATCGACAAAGGTGGGATGCCCCATCTAACATCCTCGTAAAGGGTTCCCAAGATATCATCTGCCACCAAGGGTTCGAATGTACAGTTTAGGTTGCCGGCGATCAAGGTTAAGGATTCAGAGAGGCAAGAGAGAAGCACTTCAGACAAGATGGAAATAGTTGGTGATTTTTCCCCCACCTCTAGCATAGATGTTAAAGAGTTCTAAAGTAATGGTGGCCTTTATGCCCTTAATTGATAATCTCATCAGATCTAACGTTGGACATAAATGGTGTATAATCTTACAATTGAGTGCGACCCTAGCCCAGACCATAAGCCTTCCAGATGGACGTCCACGTCCAGAGGAAATAGCTGGTATATGGAAGCAGGAGTAACCAGACTTATGCAATGGCTCAAGGCTCCATGTTTCTTGGAATAGACAGAAGTCATACTCTTCAATAAAAGTATTCCAGTCTGGTAAAGATAACTTATTACTTAGACCCGCTATATTCCATGAAACAATTTTAATGTTCCCAATAGAACTACTGCGGGGGATCAAGTCACCTTGGGATAATCGAGTCCACGGCCAATCTCTTCGTTTTCCCCCAGAGTTACAGGGACAGGGGTTAGAACTTCAGGGTCTAGGCACTTAACTGGTCCAGAAGGGCTGATAGTAGAGCTCCTAGGTGGGTGTTTATAGGTATTTACAGGTACCCCTTCATAAACCTGAAGTCAATCAACGGCCTCCAGGCTGCTGAACCGATTTTGGATAGGGGTTTGGCTCGGGGCTGGTAAGGTCTCCAGCCAACCCCCATGGGGCAATCCCCTCCTATTCCATTGTACTAGTGTACACCCATCGACTACAGGTGCGAAATGGTCGGGGGGATAAAAATAGGACAGTGGAAGAGATCGTATGCAAGCTCCCGAGTTATGATGTTTACAGTTACAGATATACTCCACTGTCCTAGGGTCTTTAAAAATGACAAGGACACAATCCCCCCTGATATCCTTGGCCAAATGTCCCACCCAGGACACCCACCGTACCATGAGTATTTTGCTCGATATGTGCGATGGCAGTGGTCTATATTTATTTAGCCAATCGACAACTTTGTTTTTTAGGGCCGTAAAAGATTCTTGGTCAGGCTTGCTCAGTACAGGGACTCCTGCTAGGACTATGAAATACAGGCTTGCTTCCGGGGGTAAATCGATGCTAATTAGCCCCCCCCCCCCCCGGGAGCCCGAGCTATGGGCACCCCAATCTCCCTCTTTCAGCTGGTCTAGTTTACACTGAGTGGGTTTCTTAGCTGCTACTATTGATGGTACCTTAAGTGGGGGAGCAGTTGAAGCCTGGGGAGCTTGGATCGGGGCTATTGAGTCTATCAAATCTATGACGACATGAGTCTGATTAGGTCAGCCATTTTAGCCAGAAGGGAATCCTCCATCTCCACCCTTCCATTCTGGCATTCCATCCTTCCATTCTGGCACCCTAGCCACAGGCTGGGATTCCATTCTCAGGGATATTGGATCTTCTACAGGTGCAATTATAGATACAGTTACCGGAGCAGTTACAACAGACTGCTCCCTTGCAGTAGTTGTTACACCAGCAGTTTTAGACACCTTTCCTTTCTTTCCACCAATGTCATTAACCTGTCTTTGCTTGTATTTAGGAATAGCCTCTTGCCGACTCTCTCTTAGCTGTCTAGTATTGTGCACCTTGACAGGACTTGCCATGGAGGGTAGCTTGTGGGGAGTTAACAATAATGATTCAGAGACCGTAGACTGGTCCCCAAAAGAAGGGTAGTCCAGGTCGCGGGATGCAAGATTGGTATTAGGGGATTCAGGGATCATAGATGCACCGATACCGCTACACTGACAATGATGGTCCGGAGTCCGTGCATTGGCAATATACCCCATGGATGACCTTCTTGCAATTGCTAAGTCCTGTGAGACCCGTTGCTCCATCAGCGTGATCCCCTGGTCTATGACCGAATTGACCTTAATAATGAAATTGTCCATTGTTCCAGTAAGGTTTACAAAGTCCGCCTTGCTTCTACCTTCCTTCGAGGCCATATTAATGCAAGTATGACATTAGTGCGAATGTTGTACTTACAAAGAAGACCCCGGAATTAGGGATGAAAGGGGGGTGGCCCATCCCATTCTTGATCGGTCTTGAAAGGGCTTAAACAGCCCCGCCCTTGGCCCGGGCTTTGCCCTGCTCGTCCCATGATACGCGGAGAAGGTGCTGCTTTCATGCACCTGGTGTGGGTGTTGCGGGAGGGTTTTGCTGTGCCCCGGTGCCTTCTGGGCAATGTGGTCTCCTGCTGTGGTTACACGCTTAGCCCCCAGCCGCGAGCGTTTCCCGTGAAGCGGGAAATGCGAGAGGTGATAGCGCTGGTCGTCAGGGGGGGTGCGTAGTTCACCTCAAAGTCGTGGCCCCGCTGCTGCTGCTACTTTCCAACTTTCAGAATCCAAAGTTCACAAAAAGGTATTTCCCGAGATGCGCGGGGAAGGTGTTGATTTTATGCACCTGGTGTGGGCGTTGCGGGAGGGTTTTGCTGTGCCCCGGTGCCTTCTGGGCAATGTGGTCTCCTGCTGTGGTTACACGCTTATCACCCAGCTGCGAGCGTTTCCCGCGAAGCGGGAAATGCGGGAGGTGATAGCGCTGGTCGTTAGGGGGGTGCGTGGTTCACCTCAAAGTCGTGGCCCCGCTGCTGCTGCTATTTTCCAACTTTCAGAATCCAAAGTTCACAAAAAGGTATTTCCCGTGATGCGGGAAAGGTCCTGATTTTATGCACCTGGTGTTGGCGTTGCAGGTGTGTTTTGCTGTGCCCCGGTGCCTTTTGGGCAATGTTTTCTCCTACTGTGGTTACACGCTTAGCCCCCAGCTGCGAGCATTTCCCGCGAAGTGGGAAATGCGAGAGGTGATACCGCTGGTCGTTAGGGGGGTGCGTGGTTCACCTCAAAGTCGTGGCCCCGCTGCTGCTGCTACTTTCCAACTTTCAGAATCCAAAGTTCACAAAAAGGTATTTCCCGCGATGAGTGGGGAAGGTGCTGATTTTATGCACCTGGTGTGGGCGTTGCGGGAGGGTTTTGCTGTGCCCCGGTGCCTTCTGGGCAATGTGGTATCCTGCTGTGATTACAGTCCAAAAACTGTTTTTTTCTCATAACCTTGTGCAAAATCCAAACCTGATGGTTGTATTCCTTTTAATTAAACTAACAGGCGCAATAATCCTTTCCTAGTCCCCGTCCTGAAGAAGACCCGCTAGCGGCCCTTAAATAAGGTGTCCACAGGGTCGAAACGTCGACAGAACCACTAAAAGGACCAGTTTACCATGCTCAACACACCACAGCTAATTAATATAGCGTATTGGACCTGAGTACCAATAAAACAGGAATCGTCCTTTCTAACTTGTTCCCCTTTTCAATACTCCTTTATTCACATGTAAATAGACCACCACTTATATGTCACAGTGTCACAATATTTTCACGTTATGTCACTTTGTTCACTGATTTGAATTGTTGCGCCGTATTTTGTATTTTGTAATTTTTATGCATATACTTAAGGTGTCAGTCAAAAACAAAATAACAAAAATATGAATGAAAAAAAAATTCAATAATTAAAATCACTCTGACCCTTTCCTGTGTTTGGTTTTGCACTTTAATGATTTAATCAAGGTAGCATAATAAGTAATGAAGTTATGTTTTGACCACTGTTGAAGATACACACAAGATTTAAAGCAATTGTTTTCATACCCGAAAGAACCATTGTTGAAACTATTACTGTATTGCCCAGGTTCTTAGGGATACTGGGTTACCCCATAAGAATTATTCGTGGTTACATGCTTAGCCCCCAGCTGCGAGCGTTTCCCACAAAGCGGGAAACGCGAGAGGTGATAGTGTTGGTCGTTAGGGGGGGTGCGTGGTTCACCTCAAAGTCGTGGCCCCGCTGCTTCTGCTACTTTCCAACTTTCAGAATCCAAAGTTCACAAAAAGATATTTCCCGCGATGCGCGGGGAAGGTGCTGATTTTATGCACCTGGTGCGGGCGTTGCGGGAGGGTTTTGCTGTGCCCCGGTGCCTTCTGGGCAATGTGGTCTCCTGCTGTGGTTACACGCTTAGCCCCCAGCTGCGAGCGTTTCCCGCGCTGGTCGTTAGGGGGGGTGCATGGTTCACCTCAAAGTCGTGGCCCCGCTGCTGCTGCTACTTTACAACTTTCAGAATCCAAAGTTCACAAAAAGGTACGTCCCTGCAGATGTTCAGCCACAATGGTACTCATTTGTCTGAAGAAATCAATAACCTGCACTTAGAAGAATTGGCGAGGGCACTGGAAGGGTGGATGAAATACTCTAAGAAACTCTGAGTTTATGGGGACGGAAATATTACCTCAGTGCAGGGGCTTTGTGGTGGCGTAGGAAGGCAAACTGTTCAGCTGATTGGGGAATGAGGAGGGCTCTAAGAAAGAGCAAAGAAGAATAGAGCCAAGATTTGGGGTAAAGACAAGGACCCGGTCCAAGATTGGGCAGGCTCGACAAGATGGTAAATGCGGGTTGCGGTTCAAGGACCACAAGTACTCATGGCATTTGAAAGATTGGGTATTGTTCAGAAGTGTTGATGGTGGGAGTTACCTATTTGAGGTGGGTTGCTTTCGAACTTTTTGTTAGACTTGGTGGCTGGTGCAACTCAGCTGAAGGGTTAGGCACTCTGCTTGCCAGTTGTAATTAAGAAGACATTTTGCACTACAAGGGGGATGTTATGACCATTTCTTCCCAATCAGAGCCCCGAGTGCGTGGAGTGCAGCTCTCTCTGTTCTGCGAGATGTTGGAAAAAAGGGGAGGGAGCGAAGTGGTGACGTGGTAGTGGAAGGGCTACCCGCTTAGCGTCAACGTGTACAGCCGCAGGCGCACTTCCCTTTGTGCCCGCCTCCGAGCTGAAGCCCACCGCCCAACCTGGTACAAATTGTTAGGATTGGGCAGACATGCCAACCCTCCCGATTCAGGTGTGAGACTACCGATTTGAAGGTTAGTCTCCCGCCTCCCGATTCCTGCAATCAAAAACCCGATTCCTCGGGGTTTCAGCTGACGGGGCTTGGCATTGTGTAAAGTGCCAATTCTTCCAGCAATAGTCAGAGTGGCCATGCAGGGGATCTAGACGGGGTGGAAAACCAACAAAGCATCATTAACAAGGGAATGGTCTTTTAAAGACCTGTGAAGTAGGGGGGGGGGGTGGCTGCGTGTGTGCACAGAAAGCTGTTGCAGCCCGGGCTGTCACACAGATTGGGGGGCGGGGAGGAGGGGGAGGGAGCATGCATTACCAGCAACCTGCCAGGCCAGTGCACAACACTTGCATCACCCTCTCTCTGCCTGCCTTTGCGCTCCATGCTTCTGAAAGGTAAAAAAAAAGTGCATTTGTGTTTCTAATGGCCAATCCTGCAGCAGCACGCTTCCAAAGCCCACAGATGCCAGTAACCCGATTCAAGGCCCCATTCTCCCGATTTTTTCTTTTTTATCTCCCTCTTTGCTCTTCTGAAATGTTGGCATGTAACTATGGGATTGGGGTTGAGAAGTAGTTGCTTTAAACTCCAGCAAGAAAGTTAAAATTGACTCTATCTAGCCAGAGCTAACAAGGCAGCACTGAAAAAATATGCTTTGAAGGATTTTTTCAGCGCCCATATATATTTGTGTTTTTCAATTTAAATGACATTTCACATCTCATGGTTTGCACGGAAGGAGTCCTTAGCTTCCTGGTTCATCTGCCCTGCTGGAAGACCCCATCAGTTACAACCCAACGATCACAAAAAAACCGGCCTGACTGAGAGCGGTGGGCGGAGCCACGGAGTCTAAACCCAGCGATGAGATTTCATGAAATTCCATTAAGCGCTATATGATCTATTTCTCCAGACGGCCTCTCAGCAGGGACAAAACGTTGCTCTTGGCAACGACAACCCCGCACTAGCGAGACAAAAACATCATCTTCCCCAGCCGCTGTTATTTTGTTCTTCTACTGAATCCTATCTGCCATCGGGACAGGATGAAAATGGCGGCAAATGTCTGCCGGTGACACTAATGCTCTGAGAGGATGCCTCGTGGCTTGGGGGCAGGGTGACGTCGGTACGCGCCCTCCAGCCTCCTCTTTTCAATGGACTCCGAGGAGAGGCGCAGTTCTCCGTAACAGCGCTGCTCTGACACCGACTGCCTGCTTTGCTTTCTTTTCTCCTCACATTCATATGGAGGGACATTGTGTTCCCTGAAAGGCCTCAGAGTCGCTGTGCTTGACACACAATGTTTAGATCATCACTGCTGCTGGCAACCTTGGCTTTGTGCTGCAGAAGCGCGGAGGCTCTTCAAATATAACTAAAAAGAACAAAGGTAATCAAAATGAACCAGGTTGCGAAACAGGTGGAATCAAATAATAGAAGTGCTGGAGCATTAGATTTTTTTGTTGGAGAGTAAAAATGAAGAAAACCCAGGGTTTCCACTCAGAGAACTGAAAATATTAGTTTAATGTTCCTGTAATAGTTGAGGACAAAATGTGGGGGTATTTCCTCATCGGTTCTTTTGAAATACTGCAAAATATACATGTTAGTTTCCTGAAGAAAAAAATTGAGGAACCACTATAGAGACAGGTTCAAGGAGATATCTGCTTGAAGCAGTCTACGTTGGTTGACAATCGTCAAAAAGAACACACTCCTGATTTCTCAAAATTTATATGATGAAAATAATCATGAAAATTTGCAAGATTTCCCCAGCGCATCATTGTGCGCCTGCCTGATGAGAAACCAGAGCACGCTGGTCAAGAATCAGAGGCATACATCTTTGGATAATACTGCAATGGTTGTAGCCAGGTTCTTGTACATAGCAGGAACCTCCTATATTTATCTCTGGTATTTCATCCACATCCAGAGACTTTGGGCCATATTTACAATGAAGTGGCAGAATGCTGCATTAGCCTCCTTCGCTTAACACCGCAATCCGCCATTTCAGAAACGTAGGGCTGCACCGTATTTACAACAATATGGTGCAGCCCTGCGTTTCCACTTGCGCTGGCGATAAACTTAGCAGCCTAGTGCCAACAAAGGTACCCTTGCATCATAGTGCAAGGGTATCTGCATTAAGGGGAAGATTGTTTATGTGCAGGAAGGTGTTCCTTCCTGCACATAAACAATCTTTACATGGCGTTTTGTGACTTGTATGTGTGCGGCCTTATGCAACACACATAGAAGTTGTATGACTTCATTTTCTTTTTGACTGTTTATGGGCAGGAAGGGACATCTTCCTGCACATAACCTATCAATGGCAATTTGCTGTTTCTATGTGGCTGCACAACGCAGCACACATTGAAACAGCAAAAATAAGGAGAAATGAAGGATTTCTCCTCGTTTCACCTGTTTAAGACCAGCTTTACCCTGGTCTTAATTTTAGCACTGCCTCCTATTTACGCCATCCTTGTAAATTGAGGGCAGCTTCAAAACCAATGGGTGTTACGGTGGAACGCCCACCGCAACAATCATTGCCCTCCCCTTTCAAGCTAAGTACAGCGTGAAAGGGTGCCTTATTTACAAGGGAGTGTGAAGCCACGCTAAGTGGTTTAACACTGCCTTTTGAATCGCCACTACTTTTTGTGACGTTGTGGTGGCGATAGGTGCTTGTAAATATGCCCCTTTCTTTGCTTACAGCAAGCGAACATTCCTGAGTGATTACCCCACAATTGCAGCGTTCCCTAAACAATAAAAAAACCGATGTAGCTGTAAATGTCGTGCTAAACCAAGATTTAGAGTACGTGGGCAATAAAACCCCAACACCACACCTGCTGTACGACTCTTTATAGAACATTATTTGTGCACATTGTGCTGTATTGGCATTATTATCAGCCAATGCATCATTCCTTAAGTTCTCAAAATCCGCCAGAAAGATATAATTACGCGGTTTATTGTAATCAGCAGTCCCTCCATTCCTGCACTACTGTCAGTGAGCATGGCAGAGCCATTGTTCACAAGCAGTGAGTCCTGCTGAGTCGTTCCCTTCCACTGAATTTTAAGCGGAAGAACAATGACACATTTCCATTTTCGCAGGCAAAATGCTGCCTTAGTGAGAGAGAGATAATGCTCATTTTCAAAATGTCTTTATGTTAAATGGTCGATACTTTATTCTGATTCACTGTGTTTCAATGTTTCCATTCGATGAAAAAGGAGAATAGACGTACCAGAATAGCTTTGCATTTGCTTTTAAATTGTGGAAACATTGAGAACAGTGTTCACAAAGACATGCTTTTAAGTGGAATATCCCCCTCACATTTGCTGTAATACTATGATCAACACAAGTTAATCGACTGAGGAGACATATGCAGCTTTTTTTTCTTTTGAAGTTTCATGTTTCAGGATTTAGTGCGTCGAGAAATTAATTTACAGCAAGAACGATGTTAGAACTGGGGGTCTCTAGTTGGCAGAGGTAGGTACCACTGTTTAAATAGGGACCCATGCTTCTAGTCAGGGTAAGGAGGAAACACTCTTTAGATAACCTCTGCTAAGCATGGGTGAATTTTGCGAATTTGCGATCCACGAATTTGCGGATTTGCGAATTCGCAATCCGCAAAATTCGCAAATTTGTGTTAATTTGCTGATTTTTTTATTTTTGCTTGTTCGCGGGTGTTCGCGGGGCACTTTGCGTGTTCGCGGGTATTCGCGGAGAGCTTTTTTTGCCTGGTTAATCACTGCCACCATCTCGTTTTTTATGCCCTTCTGCCCTCTGTCCCACTTTTGTGCCCTTCTGCCCTCAGCCCCACTTACAATGGCACCGGCAAGCTGCCAGCGCCATTCTAAAATAGCTGCAAAGAGCTTCAACAGGAAGTTCTAATAGATAAAGTAAAGCAGGTGCTCGAGTTGAAGGTCAAATTAAGTTATACAATCATTAATCACCCCAAGTTTGGGGTGATTAATGATTGTGTAACTGAATTTGACCTTCAACTCGAGCACCTGCTTTACTTTATCTATTAGAGCTTCCTGTTGAAGCTGACTTTTGTAACTATTTTAGAATGGCTCTGGCAGCTTGCCGGTGCCATTCTAAAAGAGTTACAAAAGTCAGCTTGAACTTTTGACCCAATCCGTTCCGCTCGCTGATTTTGCGGGAAATTCGCGAATCTCGCGGATTGCAAATTTACCGAAAATCCGCAAAATCGGCGAGCGGAACGGATTTTCCGCCCATGCTTAACCTCTGCTCACCCCCTTGGTAGCTTGGCACAAGCAGTCAGGCTTATCCAAAAGCAATGTGTAAAGTATTTGTACCAACACTTGCAGTAACACAGTAAAAACACCACAAACTGACTCCACAACAGTTTAGAAAATAAAGGTATTTAATCTAAACTACACAAGACCAAAACAACAAAAATCCAACATACACAGTTCAAGAATATGGTTGCAAAAGAGTTCTTAAGGTTGCGATAAAATAATCCACAGTTGCGTGAAAAGTTCACAGTTGCGTCACATTTAGCCAACAGTAACTTTTAAATGTGACAAAGTTCCAAAGCATAAGCTGGTGCAGTGGAAAACAAGCGATGCGTCAGTGGCGTAACAAAACTTGAGGGGGCTCCCCTGCAAAGCACAATGATGGGGCCCCCCAGTGGCCGGACCCACCTCCTACCACTTTGCCCCACCGACAAAATTAAGCAGTCACCTAAAGTCTTATTTTCAGCACTTATCTGTGCATACTTCGAACAGCAAATATAAATAAAATCCACTTTAATTGTGTTCTAGGTCTGCCTGAATATAGAGATCCATGACTGATAATTAAAGAGAACAAAGACAGAAAAGTCACATTACATATGAATGCATACTTTTTTATTCATAACCCTATTAAGTGACAAGCCGAGATCTTTCCAAGCTCTTTAAACATATGACTGGCATTTTTCTTCTGACAACCCTACTTTATATTCCTTTTCATGAGATGCATTCTCACACTACAGTAGTAAATTTCAAATGCAAGTACTAGGCAGAGTGGGGGCCCAGGGGGTACTGGAACCAGAAAAAAACTAAGCCTCGGTAACCTGTTTACAAAGGTATGTTGTCTGTGCACCTCAGATAGATTGTAAAGCTGACTGTTGATTGCATTGTAGCACCCAACAACACTTTTCAATAATGTACATTACACGCAGACATGTAATAGCGCTCACTGGTAGAGCTTATATAGCACATAGCTCAGAAATACACTATAGATGGATGGCATGCAGCTCCCAAGAGAATTGTAAGTAGTTTAAACACATGCAAGAATCGAACAGAATGCTCCGGACAGACATTGCATACACCCCACATAGCACAGATATATTATACAGCTGGCTGCAATGTGGCCCCGAAGAGCACTTTTCAATAGCATGAAACACACACAAACTTCCAACACAACACATTAAATAGAACATTTTACTTACATCTAACTAAACACACACATGGCATTTGGGTCGTAGGCCATATTTTCCATAGAATGTGTTATATAAACATAAACGTAGCATAACATGTAATTGCTACCACTATTGTTGTATAGCTCTATCTATAACTTGGTCATCAGAGTGTGCTACAACAAAGACAATGATGCTGGGCAGGCAAACAGGAGAGAGGGACAACCCATCTTCACTATTGAGAGGCTCAGAAGCGCATAATTAAATTTATGAGGTATGCCGCCTGGCCGCAGTACTGATATGAGGCACCTGGTGAACCCATTCTCCATCTGCGAGCTACAACTACTGATGGCCTGAAACTTACGCCTCTCCACTCTATGCCACTGCACTTTTGGATAGAGGTGCATCAGTGAGTGAGGTGCCCCAGTACTTGGCTGAAAGTGCCAGCTGCAGATCAGAAATGATTGGGCACATATGCAACTCTGAGTGGATATCTGTACTGGAATTGCAGAAGGGGGCTGTCCTACAGGCCAGACACATGCTGGGAGAGTAGCCAACTAGATGCTGAGCACAGTGGTCATCCCCAGAGTGCAGGTGCCTCTGCCCACTCTAAACATATCCCAGAGTGCTCTGCAAAGCTGAGACTTCCCCACCATACCCTGGGTGCTTGCCCTCTGCTGGCCACATGTTTACATCTGAGGTTAGACACACTAGGGCTCCTCCACAACACAAGACCCAAGTGATTGCTGGAAATGATCCCAAACCAACAAAGACGTCCATGCAAGTCTTCCTGCTCAGTCGGAGGCTGTGCACATATTTCACAGAATCCATTTACAGGCCTCAAAGCAGGCTGAGCAAACAACTGGCAAGCTCTATATACAGTCTCAGAGGAGGCTGTGCACACATCCGACTGCATCCATTTACAAGCCTCAAAGCAAGCTGCGTTAACAGCTGGCAGGATCCATTTACAGTCTTAGAGGAGGCTGTGCACACATCTGGCAGAATCTATTCTCAAGCCTCAAATGAGGCTGCTTAACCCCTTCAATGCTCATGATGAGCTCAGCTCGTCATGAGGTATACCTCCCGTACACTCATGACGAGCTGAGCTCGTCATGAACAATGGGAATCTATTTTGGTCAGCGCACAGGGTAAATCTGCAATGCACCGATGGTGTTAAACACCTGACAGGATCCATTTACTCCCTTAGAGGAGGCCGGGTACACATCTGGCAGCATTCATGTAAAGGCCTGAAAGGAAGCTGTGTACGCGGCTGGTTTTGCCCATTAGGAACTCAGAGGAGGCTGTGCACACAGCCGTTAGCATCCATTTACTGGTCTCAGAAGAGGCAGACTACAGCTAGAAGGATCAGTTTAAATGCCTCAGAGTAGAATGTGCACAGCTGGTTGGCAAGACCCACCATGAACTCTGAACATGTGTTGTACAGAGCTGGCAGGATCCATTTGCAGCCCTCAGAGGACACTATGTACAGCTGGCAAGGTCCGTTAAGAGCTTAGAGTAGGCTGTGAACACATCTAGCAGGGACCACTCCAGGCTTCAGAGGAGGCCTTAAGCCGAGCATTGCAGAATCCATGTCCATTCTTCAGTGGAGGCTGTGCACAGCTGGTTAGACTGCTTTACAGGTTACAGAGGATGCGCCATTTTGGCACATGTAAATGTTCAGGAATTTATATAGCGCAAATCACCAACCGGTCTCTAAGCGCTTGCTTAGGGAACCCATCCTGGTATTCCCCTGTGAGATAACCCCGGCAGGGTATCCACAAGGTGAAAGCCAGGCATCCCGCCGTGAGGGGCCGTTGTGGAGATTAAGCAAGCTATTGCCCAGAGTCGCAGAGTGTGAACCCATGAATCGAGAAGGCACCGGAGCGAGAATTGTCGAGTCCATGGACATTTAAGGACTCAAGACCCCAGCGAGCTGGGAATTGAACCCTGGTCCTGGCTGACCTCTGCTTCCAGGTCTGCCTCCTCTAACCAGTGAGCCACACTTCTCCACTGTGACCATAAAACAACACACTGTGTGTTGTAGTTATTTAGCATGGGGTGTGGTTAAGATCAAAAAGATCGAAAAGGCGCCCATTTATGAGCTGCATTTTGAAGTACATTAAGTACTACTAGGTAGTACTTCCCATGTACTATAAAATGCTATTCACAAACCTACAAGCAGAGCCTTCCATAACTCCTATATTTTCTATGTCGAGATTTCTGTAAAAGTGTTAAAGGTCACACATAAACCTAAGATTTCTCGATAAATGTCAGAGGGACAATGGAAAGCTGCTGGGAAATGAGCAATAGTTACTACTAAATAGGAGGGGTTCATGGAGCAGTAAAGAAAAGTTTAAGGGTGTAAGGATGGGCTAAGGGTTTGGGGGGGTCTGCTAACACAAACACATCCATTGCTATTTACGAACTACACTCCTAAAGTTACTATACCTCAAAAGGTCACAAATCACTAGTAAATGCACTCCAGCCCAGTCATGTAGTGAGTATAGCACCACACAGGGCCACTCACTGGGACAGCCACTCACTCCCAAGGAAAGTAATGGATGAGGGACTTAACACCTCACAAGAAATTATATTAAATAAATTACATTATTTTTAATTTTAAATTAAATATATATAAACATATTTTGGTGTAAAAGTTATATTACATTTAATATAAAATATTTTATAATTTTTAAAATGAATAATTAACCAATTTAAAAAAGTAATTCAATTAAACTTGTAAGCTTTTAATACAAAACGTCTAATTATTTTACATGAATACAAAAATACATAACTTTTGATCAAATTGACTAATTAATCATTACATATTTAAATGCTAGCTGTAGTTGTGTTATGTTAGAGGCTGCAAATAGGCTGAGAGGCTAACTTTGAAACTGTCCCAAAAAACTATTGCAAGGTGTTATCACAGAAGCGTGTGCTGTGTGCACCAAGCATAGAGGTGGATCCATGAATTAGTGGAGGAGAGGTGAAAGGGACCTCAAGACGGTGTAGCGATTGGTGGAATATTAGCTTCTATACGAACTTCATAATAAGGTAGAGATTTGGGATGAGGTCGGAAGTTGTAGATAAAAATGTTAATCTCCAGTGTTGACTTTTGAAACTGCCAGTAATAATTGAATTCAGAAAAGATTCATCTGTTAAATACTGCATGGATGGTTGGGCTGTGACAGTCACATGTCCCAGCCCATGCTGATGGCAGTGGAGCAAATGGGATCCATTGAAGACATGGAGGTTGAAAATTATGCTGTGTGAGACAATCAACTGTTCAAACTTGAGAATGTGTAGGCGACAGATTGACTCACCTGAGGCCTGGCCTGCAGCTTCAGGGGCTGGTGCGAGCTGGGGGCAGAAGACCGGGCAAGGTTAGCATTGGCAATAATTAAATTAATGGCGCACCACTCGGTCCTGGGCTGCACGGTCCTGCAGGGGTTAGTGTTACGCCCCTGGCAGAACAGCAGCCATACTGGTGTACAACATGGCTAAAACACATTGCCAAAGCCAATATCTCTCATATAGGCCGGATCTATTGGTTTTGCCAATGCTTCATTCTTTATTGGAAACTCAGGCCTATTCTCAAAAGTATTAACATCTAACCATGTCCACGTTTATTGCCCTTTGATTTCGCTCTTGTGAGTCATGCCCTTCATTCGCTTACATACAAAACCCTTTGGCTGCCTGTCTTTCTGCTTTCAGAATTGGAAGCCCATAAAGTTTCCCACTAGCATCTTACTTCAAGTATTGGCTTACAATTCGAATTTGTCATGGGACTTATTCGCTGCTTGCCCAATTGCATTTGTGGAAGAATTAGATGTGCAATAAAGTGAAATGACATCCCATACTTGAGATATGTCCCGTCAGTTAAGTGGACCAAGGACCCCCCACCCCTGCTCGCTGTTACCTATCTCCCGGGCGGTTAGAAGTGCCGGTGACCAGGGGTACCCCGATAAAAGCAATGTGGAAGCCCTTGGTTGACTCCTGGAAGGGCAGCTTCCACATGGTGCAGATCCCTGCAGGGTGGGCCACGGTCTCAGCACTCGGGGGCACATTGAGGGAAGTGCCCGAAGCGGTGCGATAGCGGGCAAGAGGCTGGAGCCCCCTTGGGCTCAGGAGGCCTGGTCTGTCAGAAGAGGAGCGTGTAGTCTGAGAAATGGGGTCCCCTGCAGCTTGTACTGCTCCTCTGCCCCAACACATAGCTGTCAAGGTTTTAGATTGCGTGTGTGACATTTTTAATTTCAGTGTAATTATGAGTGACATTCAATGACTCTGAGTGACACTTTCTCTGGAGCAAAATCAAGCAATAAAGAGGCAAAAATGGATTCTGCACTTGCCCCTCTCAACCATGCACACCTCTGTCTCAGACCTCGAAAGGCTTCAATTTTTACCAGCGTCAGACTTGCAATGTGCATACTCTAGTGGTCTGAGTCGCAGATGGGACATTGGAGCAGTAGAATACAGAGGTCACTATCCACCACTGCGCCAAAAAGGACAACCTTTTGAGATTATATAAATCAATCAAAAATTTAATGAGATTAATGTAAAGAATGCTTTTGTTATTTATTTTGCTTGAGCTGTGTGTTCTTTGGACAGGCTTGGAAGGAGTGTCACGGGCTGCAGAAGCATGCAGGAATTAAAATATGTGTTTGATCCAAGGTCGGACTGGCTTACATGGGTAGTTAGGCAGTGCTGAAGAAATGGCCTGCCAGGTCAGTGTGTATGCTGTTTTTGTGTCTGTTTGTGGTCTGTTGTGCCGGTCTTCACTGTTGATTTGCCTGTTATTACTGGATAATTAACACTATTCACACTTCTCAGTGAGGAGAGATCACACTGCCAGAGATTCTCTGTCCATTTCGACCAGTCAGATTGGGACAGAGATTAGATGTATGTCCCAGTCTGACTGGTCGAAATGGACAGAGAATCTCCGGCAGTGTGATCTCTCCTCACTGGGAAGTGTAAAATAGTGTTAATTATCGGGTTTCTGCAGGCCTAGGCACAGTAATAAAATAGTGACACTCACTGGCCCACTTGTGCCCCTCCAAAAACACCCATCCACAGCAGCATAGCCTCTTATGAATAGGGGAAGAAAGGACATTGTTAAATCTGAAAATGCAGGAGGCCTGAACCTGCAATGGGAAGGAGTTATTGTTAAACAAATAGGCATTCTGATAAAAAAAAAATCATAGCTACCAACTGAAGGGAGTATAATGAGGTCAGCACACATGCCACCGGTAGCTCTGTGAGTGGAGATGGGGAGGGGGAGGACTCACCCAGCTCATCCTGCACTTTTCTTCTCTCGGAGGGTGTTGTCTTGAGGTTACTCTGTTTTTTTGAGGCTCAAGTTTGTATTTGAGGACATAAAATGGGCCCAATAGTCCTGCAGAGAGCTGGACAGCTGCAGAGAGAAGCAGCCTCACTCTGCCTGTACCTCCCGGGAAACACTCAAATCACAGGCTCCAGGACACTTCCTTGACTGGCCCGGGCTCCGGATCGGAAATAATTATTTGCTGGCAGGGGGGCGGCCTAGATGATTTAGCCCCCCAGCAACATGAGGCCCGGCAGCAGGTGCGACCAGCAGTGCTGCCAGCCAGCCGAGCACCATGATTCCGGGGCTGCCCGTAAACCAGTGAACTCTGCAGCCAGTCTCTACCTCCAAGAGTTCCCTACAAAATGTAACTCTCTGTAGCGCGCCCTGGCAGCAGGACGTGCCCTTACGTCCCCACTCCCCCGTTATTGCGCCATGGCCAAATTGTAACATGCTGCTTCTGGCCGAGCCTTGCCTCGCCTCCCCAGATCTGATTTCGGAGTTCCAATTTCGGCACTTTCTCTCTCTCCTTATACTGCCTGCGTCCTTAGGTTTTGCTCGATCATTGTCCCCCTTTTGCGCTGTCGCTGCTGGCTGCTCTGTGGCTGCGGGGGCCTGTGTTAAGCCCCTGCGATGCGTTGGTCCTGAGACCCTGGGGAGGCGATGCGACAACTTCGCTGCAGCAGCGGGCGTGTTGCGACAAATCCGGTCTGTATGGGGAGGAAGGCAGACTTGTATGGATTCCTGTGAGTAGGTTCCGTATGAAGTTTTTTATCTGAAAGGCACGATGCGATAATCTTTGGGGTTGCGACAATCTCTGGGGCGACAATGCACAAAGCAGCGGTGATCTCTCTCTCGCAGCTCCTCAATGCGATGGCTTCTGCGACGAAACTCGCAGCCACGTGATGCGGTCCGGAAGAAAGGGGTGCGATGATCTCACCCAGCGATGACTGGCTCTGCGATGACTCTCGCAGCGATGGTAATCTTCCTGCACCGGACTGGTGCATCCCACAAACGAAGGATGCGACAGCTCTGGCAGCGGCTTAATTTAACAACAACAAGGGACCCCAATATTAGACAGCAGAGACCTCGGGGAGCATACTTTTATCAAACAACATTGGTCCCAAACATCGGAAAATTTCAGAACAAAATAAAATATAGACAGAGTCAATCTATATTTAGAGAGACATGTCCAGCCGGACAGTGGTCTTTCAGAGATTTTACTCAGAAATCATGTATTCAAATCACACGAAGTACCTTCCAACAGTCAACCAGTGTGGACCACAAGCCTGTGTCCAGCATTAACAGAGCAGGTACATAGGGTTGATGTAGACAGCAAACAAGGGCTTTCTAAGGCAAAACAAGTTACTCTACCAACAATACAATTGTACAGAGTATTCCAACTAAGCACTACACATCCTATAGTAATCACAGTTTGAAGTCGACGGCGTTTCGGACCCTTAGTAAATCACAGGGTCCATCATCAGGACAGGTACAATGAAAAGCCTTAAAGTTATTTAGCCTCTAAATGCCGGAGTGCCTCAGACAGTGGAGGCTGGATACGAGGGTAGCGGAAGCAAACACGTCCACCCACAGTCGGGCGGCGGGAGCCGCGGTAATCTGTAATTTACGTCGGCTGCCAGGGGACCGGGTTAGTCGGTAGAGGATCTCACTTCCTGGCGTGCTCGCACTTTTGTGTGCAGCATACATTTTGTCTGCTAAGTTTCTTAAATGTCTATATCTTTTGCCAGTTGTTGTGGTTTTCGAGCTATATATACAAACCAACCACTGTTCCTAAATAATTAATTCTGTCCTATTGCTACCTTCTTGGATCACAATAGTGGGATTTTGGTAGGCTAGTACTGTTTTATCACTTTTAGGATCTCTTTATATAATTTTAAACATATTTTTCTCACGTTTCCTATTAAGCATTATGGGTCACATGCATCAAAGTGAGGAATTGCGATTCCTTAATTGTGATTTTTAAGGAATCACAATTTAGAAACTGCAATTCCTTATGCATGTAGGAATCACTCCAAAAAGTGCGATTCCTACACATTCCTTAATTGCAATTTGCAAATTGCGATTTGCAATCAAGGAATGGCTTCCCATTCCTTCCAATGGGCCTAGTGGGCCCATAGGAATAAATGGGATTGCATGCGCAATTTGCGAAAGTACTAAATAGGTACTTGCAAATTGCTCATGCAATTTGAAGGGTGAAAGGGCACCCAAAGGCCACCCTGATGCACCCCCTAATAAAGGTTAGTATGCAGTTGTGGTGCATGCACCACAATGCACTTATTTGCATTTTTCAACAGAATTGCAAATTACCATCAACTTGAAGTTGATGGTAATTTGCATTCTAAATTGAAAAAATGCAATTAGCGATTGCATACTGCATTGCATTAGGGGATCCCAATTTGTGATTACCTAACTGCAATTGCAATTAAGGTAATCACAAAAAATTGTGATTTCCTTAATTATGAATTGCTAAAATGGTACATGCATTTCGAAAGGCCAGTTTGCGATCGCAAAAGGCTGAATCTTGCGATTTGCACTATTTGCGATCGCGAAAGAGTTTGATGCATGTGCCACTATGACTTTAGTTTTCTGCTCATTTGAATATCACATCATTAACATTGCAGTATATGCGGAGGATATTTATCGGACGTTTTGAATCCACCAGTGTTTGGCGTTTTGGTATTGTGCCAGCAGATTGACAAACCCCTTGCACTGATGTGGCATAACCACTAATTTCTGTGGGAGCAATCTGACGCCATGTAGAGTAAAAAGGGCCTCAAGTGCACAGTATTATGACTGTTGCAAACTCTCAGATTCTGTAAATCTGAGAGGTTGTAAACCCAAGCGCCCCCTACCTAAGTGAATGTTGAAAAACAGGGAGTTTTCCCTGGGATCAGCCACTATCGATTCAACTTGATCATGTAGCATTTGTTCTCCATCGCTCCAATGGCTCACATTCTTTGGCAAGTACTCAGGGATGCAGATGAAAAAGCAGTGGCTGACTGGACACTGGAAAGGCATATGATTGGGTGGAATCGTCGGTTCCTGTTTCGTGTATTGACACACATACAAATAGCGGCAAAATATCTTAAGAAGGCCAATTGGTTCTTTTCGAACCATATGGCCTTTGTAATTTGTAGTTTCTAATGGTTACATATCATGCCCTTTTTAGATAACTCAGTGTACAAAACAAGGATGTCCTTTGCCCCCACTGCTTCCTATATTGGGGTTCGACCCTCTAGAAATTGCTATCAAAAGGGACCCAGGCATTAGAGGGATACAAACCCTGGCGGTAGAACATAAAGTCCTCCTATATGTGAATGAAATTCTAGTATCAGGTCTTTGATCCAGCCGCCTCCATCAATTGTTTAACCGCACTTATCTTGAGACTCTGAATTCTTGGGCTACTGTATTAACTGGGGAAGTGTGAAGCTCTGCTTCTGATTAGATCTACTACTACTATAGCTGACCTTGGTACCCATTTTTTATAGTATACAAACTATTGATACGCTCTGCTAAATACCAAGTTAGTACCTATGCAGTGTAGGAATCCTCCTGTCTGTCCCATGCATTTCTCTAATCACCCATCCAGCACTATCACAAGTAGTCAAGTCAAGTCAAGTCAGAAAATTTGTATAGCAGCTACATACCCAGAGGGTCTCAAGGCGCTTCGAAAAAGGGAGGGGGATTATATGTCAAATATCCACGTTTTAAGTTGCTTTCTGAATGCTAGGTGGTTCTGAGTAAGGCGAAGATGAGTGGGAAGTGAGTTCCAGGTTTTAGCTGCCAGGTAGGAGAAGGATCTACCTCCCATGGTGGTTTTGTTGATGCGAGGTACAGTGGCAAGGGCTTGGTTGGAGGATCGTAGCTGGCGGGAGGGGGTGTAGAAGGACAGTCATGTGTTGAGGCATTCGGGTCTGATTTCGTAGAGTGCTTTGTGTGCGTGGGTTAGGAGCCGGAAAGTAATCCTCTTGTTGACGGGGAGCTAGTGGAGGTTTTTCAGGTGGCCAGAGATGTGTTCTTTACGCGGTATGTCTAATATGAGCCTGGCTGAAGCGTTCTGGATGCGTTGGAGTTTTTTCTGGATTTTTGCGGTGGTACCGGCGTAGAGGGTGTTTCCGTAGTCCAGTCGGCTCGTGACCAGAGCGTGAGTGACTGTTTTTCTGGTTTCGTTGGGGATCCAGCGAAATGTTTTCTTGAGCATGCGAAGAATGTTGAAGCAAGATGAAGAAACGGCGTTGACTTGTCTGTTCATCGAGAGTGAGGAGTCCAGGATGACGCCCAGGTTGCGTGCGTGGTCCGTCGGGATAGGTGCTTTTCCAAGGGCCTCTGGCCACCAAGAGTCATCCCAGGCGGAGGGGGAGGTGCCTAGGATGAGGACTTCTGTTTTGTCTAAGTTCAGTTTTAGACGGCTGTGCTTCATCCATTCGGCTACTTCTTTCATTCCTTCATGCAGGTTGGTTTTGGCCGTGTTCGGGTCTTTGGTGAGTGATAGGATCAGTTGAGTGTCGTCGGCGTAGGAGATGATGTTGAGGTTGTGTTGGCGTGCGATGGCCGCGAGGGGGCTCATGTATACGTTGAACAGGGTGGGGCTGAGTGAGGACCCTTGGGGTACGCCGCAGATGACTTCAGTGGCCTCTGACTTGAATGGTGGTAGGCGGACCTTCTGGGTTCTTCCGGTGAGGAACGAGGTGATCCATTCCAGTGCTTTTCCATGGATTCCGACGTTTCTGAGGCATTGTAAAAGGGTGCTGTGACAGACTGTGTCGAAGGCTGCGGAGAGGTCGAGGAGGATGAGGGCGACTGTGTCTCCATTATCCAGTAGAGTTCGAATGTCGTCAGTTGCTGCGATGAGGGCGGTTTCCGTGCTGTGCTTGGCTCGGAAGCCGGATTGTGAGGAGTCGAGGGATTTGTTGGTTTCGAGGAAAGCGGCGAGCTGGTTGTTGACCGCTTTCTCGATGACTTTTGCCGGGAATGGAAGGAGTGAGATACGGCGGTAGTTTTTGAGTTCGGTGGGGTCGGCTGTGGGTTTCTTCAGGAGGGCGCTGAGTTCGGCGTGTTTCCAACTTTCTGGGAAGGTTGCGGAGTTGAGGGAGCAGTTGATGACGTCTCGGAGGAATGTCTGACTAAATATCGAAATCAAAAATATCGACATACAAAAATATCGGGACAAAAATATCGAAGTCAAAAATATCGGAATCCTATCCCTAACAAGGTAAGTACAAAAATATCGAAAAAATAATATCGTAGTACAAAAATATCGGAATTAAAAATATCGTTTTTTTAAATGTATTAATAATAATGTTAAAATAATTATAAAATACATATAATGTTACAAATATTAAATAAAAATATTAAAACATAATAAAAAAATTAAAACTAATACATATACATTTAAAATAAATTAAAAACGTAATAATTTAATGTAATTTTATATTTTATAATTTCATTTAATTGATTTAATTTAAATTTATTTAATTTTTACCCTGTACGACTGTACCCCAAAAACCCAAAACTGACCCAGAACCCTAAAAATACCCCTTAACCCAAATACTGAAAACTGACACTGAACCCTAAAAATACCCCTTTACCCATGAACTGAAAACTGACCCAGAACCCTAAAAATACCCCTTTACCCATGAACTGAAAACTGACCCTGAACCCTAAAAATACCCCTTTACCCACAAACTGAAAACTGACCCTGAACCCTAAAAATACCCCTTTACCCACAAACTGAAAACTGACCCTGAACCCTAAAAATACCCCTTTACCCATGAACTGAAAACTGACCCAGAACCCTAAAAATACCCCTTTACCCATGAACTGAAAACTGACCCTGAACCCTAAAAATACCCCTTTACCCATGAACTGAAAACTGACCCTGAACCCTAAAAATACTCCTTTACCCATGAACTGAAAACTGACCCTGAACCCTAAAAATACCCCTGTACCCATGAACTGAAAACTGACCCTGAACCCTAAAAATACCCCTTTACCCATGAACTGAAAACTGACCCTGAACCCTAAAAATAACCCTTTACCCAAAAACTGAAAACTGACCCTGAACCCTAAAAATACCCCTTTACCCATGAACTGAAAACTGACCCTGAACCCTAAAAATACCCCTTTACCCATGAACTGAAAACTGACCCTGAACCCTAAAAATACCCCTTTACCCATGAACTGAAAACTGACCCTGAACCCTAAAAATACCCCTGTACCCATGAACTGAAAACTGACCCTGAACCCTAAAAATACCCCTGTACCCACAATTAATTAATATTATTTAATTACCAATTAATTATTAATTAACAATAACAATAAAATAAATATATTAGCACATTTGCTGTAATTAATTTAATTTAATAATTAATATTATTTTGCACAATTAATTAATTAATAACAATAAATAATATATATAAAAATTACGTTAATTAATTTAATAAAATAATTAATAATAATTAATTACCAACTAATTAATAATTATAAATATGATAAAAAATTATAATAATTAATTAACTAATTAATAGAAATTAATTACCAATTAATTATTTAAAATATGTACAAACATATATCAATTAATTAATTATTATTAAATTACTTCCCACCCTATTCCCCTATAAACCCATAACCCGCTACAGAACATATTTATCAATTAATAAATTAATTAAAATAATTTAAAATTAATTCTCAATTAATTAATTAATAATTCCTAATAATTAATAATTAATTTAACATAATTAAATTACTTCCCACCCTATTCCCCTATAAACCCACAACCCGCTACAGTAGTAAAACACAATATTTAATAAAATAACATTAAAAAAAATTATAAAACATAATTAATACAATATAATATACACTAAATTTATTTAAAAATAGATATTAGTAACATCAAAGTTATTAATTTCGATATTATTAACATCGATATTTACAACTTCGATATTACTGATATCATACCAATATCGATATTTAGACTGTCGATATTACTTACCTTCGATATTTTTGTATATCGATATTTAAACTTCGATATTTTTGCTTATCGATATTAAAAAATCGATATTTTGTCTGTGTACCGTCTCGGAGGTGCGGTGCTATGATGGAGTCTGCTTTGTTAAAGATGTGGTGAGGGCATGGGTCTGTGGGGGATCCTGAGTGAATAGAGTTCATCAGACGGATGGTATCCTCAGTGGAGATTGGCTTCCAGTCATTGAGGATGTTCAGGGGGGGTGGGGGTCCTGCAGGGGGTTGGGTGGGTTGGTTTTCTGGTCGGTTGTCGAAGCTGTTGTGGATGTCTGCAATTTTGTTGTGGAAGAATGAGGCTAGGGAGTCGCAGAGGGCTTGAGAGGGGGTGATGTCGTTGGAGTTGGCCGAGGGGTTGGTAAATTCCTTGATGATGTTGAATAATTCCTTGCTGTTGTGGGCGTTGTTATCTAGACGGTCCTTGAAAGCGGCTCTCTTGGCAGTCCGGATCAGTTGATGGTGTATGCGGGTGGCGTTTTTGAAGGCGTCCTTGGTGCTGGTGGTTGGGTCTTTTTTCCAGGCCTTCTCAAGGGAGCGGCAGAGTTTCTTGGATTTCATAAGATCATTGTTGAACCAGGAGGCCTTCTTGCTGCCTAGTTTGATTTGTCGTTTTTTCAGTGGTGCTAAGATGTTGGCGGTGTTGGATAACCATTGGGTGAGGTTAGTGGCTGCTTGGTCTGGGTTAGTGGAGTGGGCTGGGGGGTTTTGAAGAAGCGATGAGGAGATCTGGTCGATGGTGATTTTGTTCCAGTTTCTTTGCAGAGTGGGTTGGGGGTGGTTGTTGGAAGTGGGCTTGTTGTAGGTGAAGTGAACGCAGCTGTGGTCAGTCCAGAGGAGATCTGTGGTGTGGCAGAAGGAGACATGTTTGCTGGAGGTGAAGATAGGGTCGAGTGTGTGACCTGCGATGTGGGTGGAGGTGGTGACAAGTTGTTTAAGTCCGAGGTTGGCGAGGTTGTACAAAAGGGTGGTGGTGATGCGGTCGTTGTTCTTTTCAAGGTGGAAGTTGAGGTCTCCCAAAAGGATGTAGTCCTCGGAGGGGAGCACGTGTGGAGTGATGAAGTCCGTGATGTCTTCACTGAACTGTGCGCGGGGTCCTGGTGGTCTGTAAAGGAGGGTGCCTCTGAGTGTGGTTTTGGGGTCGATGTGGATCTGGAAGTGAAGGTGTTCAGAGTTGGCGAGATTGACGTCCGAGCTGGTAGAGATGCGGATGGATTTCTTGTGGACGATAGCGATACCTCCTCCTGTGTGGCTGGTACGGTCCTTACGGATGATCTTGTAGCCTTCCGGGATGGCAATGGTGATGTCTGGGGCTGAAGAGGCATTCATCCATGTTTCTGTTAGGAAGGCGACGTTCTGAGAGATGGTGTCTAGTAGGTTCCAGGGTCAATGGCGTGCCTGTGGACCGATCGGGTGTTTAGCAGGATGCAATTTAGGTGGTTGGGGTCGGATATCTGTTGTGTGATCGTAGATGAGGAGTTGTTCTTTGAGCCGTCGAACTTGCAGGAGTTGCAAGAGAAGGGTCCATGGGTGTGTCCAGGAGCGGCTTGGACGCAGTTGGGGGAACGGCCGGGGTTGAGGGCTAGGAGGGTGGTGGCAGTGTAAGTAATGCGGGTGGGGAGGGCATTACGAGGACCAGGGGGTTTGGCGCTGGGCACGGTCCAGGCGCGGACGGGCGTAGACGGGATTACCTTTGGCACACCTTCGGCGTGTACGTAGCGCGTGGACGCTGCGCGTGGGACCATCTGATATTAATGGACAGTGGAGGGGGCGGAGCGTGGGAGGGGCAGCAGGGAGGCGGTAGTGTGGCTGAGGGGCGGGTCAGGGGAGAACAACAACAACAAAATGGAGGGTCCGAGGGAAGGCAGGCAGGGGTATCACAAACAATAAAATAAAAATGCAGCGAGTTAACAATAAGCGCAATCTGGGCACAAGCGCTGCTGAAATAAACACAATTACTGATGATAAATTGAGCAGTAATATTTATAATATTTGTAATAGCTATAATATTTTGTGTACTATCTAAGACGACCTCTAACTAGCTACATACTATTGATGCACTCTTCTTAATACCCAGTTAGTACTCACGCAGTGTAGGAATCATCCAGTCTGTCCCATGCACTTCTTTAATTATATTTACCACTATCTACTTATCCTATCACTCCGCCAATACGTAAGCACTTATAAATTAAGTGTTCACTCTGTTTGCAGCACTGTCATCATTCCAGATACTTGTGGTATTCTTATAAAATGACCTAGGCACCAACACAAAATATACATAAAATATTCTGTGCATAATCCCTACAAATCGCCAAGAAGATTCATACCATTGGTCCACTCCATTAAATACTGAAATAGTACCCATGCAGCGTAGGATACCTCCTGTCAGTCTCATGCAATTCTACAATCACCCATCCAGCACTTTGTTCTTATTGTATCAGTCTGCCAATACCTAAGCACTTATGGGGCAGATTTACAAGCACCCTGCACCACCAGTACATCACTTTTTGTAACGTAGTGATGGCGCCAGGCACTCCTTCATATTTACAAGGAGAGGAAAAGCCACCCTGTGTGGTTTTTCCTCTGCTTGTAAATCCGACCCCTTCAAACACAGAACTTTGCGTTGAAGGGGCGTTCCATAGGTGTTGCTGTGGGTGTTCCCACGCAACACCCATAGAACAAGACACATCTCCAAATTTATGACAAATCCTAAATGTGGAGATGTGCCTGAATGCTGTACCATCCTAGAGTTGGTGTAGCAAGGCACAACCAGGAGAATTGTTTTCTTTTCTCCTATTTTTTTCCTCTTTCAATGCATGCTGCATTCCACAGCATACATTGAAAGAGGAAAATGCCTTTACTGATTGTTTTTGTGCGGAAAGGTGTCCCATCCTGCACAAAAACAATCTCCGTATGACACAGACATCCTTGCACAATGGTGCAAGGGTACCTGTGTCACCACAGGGCTGCAGTTTGTGCAGCAGTGCAGATGGAAGCACAGAGTAGCAACATATTCATGTACATATGTCACATCACTGTGCTTCGGAAGTGCCACAGTGCAGTGCAGCTAAAGAGCTTGCAGTATCACGCTGCAGTATTTCCTCATAAATCATCACCTATACATTCATCATACACTACTAATACATTCTTTCAGTCAATCAAGCTTTATACATATATTCAACCTAACTTTCACACATTACCTTGCAATTATAGTTCTTTCTTTAACCAGATAAGGTAGTTCTGATAAGAACTTTTTTTTTCTTCTTTTTGTAATTTTTTTTTAAAAATTTAGAATTTTGGGGGGTGTTTTTTTCAAAAAATGAACAAAAAAGAACGAATACAAAATGGAAACCTTTGGAATTACTTATCATTCCAAAAACTAAAAACAAAAAATGAACAACGATGGTTGCGTTGCGCAGCACAAACTGCATCCACCGACTGCTCACCGAAGCATATGTTTCTTACACTTCACACACTGTTGCTCGAGAAAGGCGAATTCTTGCCTAATGTCCATTGCAGGTGTTCCTGAGGATGCTCCAGACGTACTTGCCACATCACGTGAGGGGTTCAAAGCAGCTCGCCTCATTTCCTCCCGAGCAAGATTGAGTGGATGTGTGGTCCGGAGATGCTTGTACATACAAGCAGTGCCACAAGAGTATTTTTTTTTCACTGCCTCTTGACAGGACTCGGTCACAAATTTTGCACATCACCTTTCTCGCATTTACTTTCTTCTCTCCAGGTGGAAAAGTGAAGAATGTCCACACAACAGATTCCAGCCTCTGTGAACTTGGTGCCTCCTGCAAGAATTCTTCTTCAGAAGATACTTCCTCCTGCTGCTGTGCAGATGCCATTTTGTTCGATATTTTTTGAAAAACAGCAAAAGAAACAGGCAAAAAGCATTCTTGTAGGAAAAGAGATGTCCCTCTAAAGACGCTCCAACAATAATGATTAAAATGAGTGGGGTCCTTCAATAGTTACAGTTGGAAATTTTTTGAACCAATGAAATCTTTTTTTTTTTAGGTCACATGGAACCCGTGCACTTTGCGCTCCTGATGCACACACTGACTCTGCGAAAATATATTTATAAAAAAATAAATTTAAAAATAATAAAATGTTATTATAAGTACAAATATGTTATTAGATAATCTCTTGCCCTAATATGTATATTAAAGACACATACATATATTCAAATTCTTTTGCGGGAGTTGCGCACCACAGCACGTATATGACGTAGATTGATACGGTTTGTGTCTGACTGGTGGAGGGGAACGCAGAGCGTGTAGGGCGTGCTGACGTGGTGAGACATTGCAAGCTCAGGTGGGAGGAGCTGGTCCGAGCGAGTGGAGGAACTGCCAGAGCCATTTCTACGCAACCGGGATCGAGACTGGGACCGCCGTACACCTGGGGACCTGGGGACGAGGCGGAATGAGGTGACGGTGGTGTGGAGAAGCAAAGTCCAAGTAAGTCGAGGGGTGGTGAGCGGCGGCGCAACACAGCCATGGGTATGTCGTGAGCCAAGCCCAGGCTGAGTTTAAGACCTCCCTACCCCCCGGTTCGCATGGTGCTTCGCCCTGCCTGTTTGCCCTAAACTGCCCTAACCTGCCCCCGAGATATTCCCTACAGGTCACCATAGAGGGCATTTATCGAGCCCTGGTCCGGCGCTAAGGGCACCAGCTCCACTCTGCGTGGTCTCCCCCCATGCTGCTATCTACTTCCCCTGCCAGGTCGGCCGCTTACAGCGCTTTGGAGAAGCTCCCCAGCTTTGGCTCCATCCCCTCCGCTCCCTCCGCCCCCTCCCCATTGACTCCCCAGGCTCGTGGATATCCTGCCGGCCCCCATCGCCCGACGGAGACCAGGCCGAGAGGGTTCACGTATTCCCCCCCTACATGTGACCCCACCAGGTTGGTTGAGGTGTCGCATTTGGGGGGGTGTGCCTCTGAACCAAAGCACGGACCCTAGGTCTCCGGTGTGGCCGGTACGGCAAACAGGTGGCTGCGAGCAGGGTGGCTGGGGATGGAGCAAGCGAGCAGGGGGGAGCCTTTATACAAATGCAAAGGCACCTGCATCAGCAATACTAATAGCAATAGCAGCGGCGCCTGATATCTGATATCCGACATTCTTGCCACGAGAAAGACAAGCCAAGATCAGAAAATTCGCCATGGAGACACTAGGGATCCCCACGTCACTCAGGACCTCACGATCCCGCCCGAACCTAGTTGAAATATCCAAGTGCAGGTCTGGAAGAAGGTCCCACTATACCGGTCCCCACACCAGCGGCTCAGAGTAACCACGTACTTCAACAGAAGCAATGAGATCGGGGAGAGTAAGAAAGGTCACCACCGCATTAAAAAGGAAGAAATCAAAACAGGCGGCAATCGACGAAGAGTGCCCCCTGGCTGACCACACGAGCCCTCTGGCCCTCCAGGACACACTGAAAGCTCTAAAGTCGCCCCCTGGTGGAAGGCAACACTCTAGCAACAGCAGCACGCTCCTCACCCATGTACCAGCTTCAAACGGACTAAAACCCCTGACCCTCTTGGACTACTTTAAAAAAGCCCCGGTCACGAGAAAAGTCTACCTCTCTCCCTCAACCCTTGGAGGCAACCAGTCCCTGTACCTCGGAACAACCGGTAAAGTCAAGCACGAAACCGCCGAAAATGCTGTTTACGACAGTGAAAAAGCCTGCATCGGCTCCGGAAGTTTACATCTTTGGGTCTGCATCCAACGACCAGATAACAGCCCGGGAGGATCACTCAAGATCTCCCACCGAGTTATCAACCCTTATTAAGTCGGTTTCTTCCACCTTATGTCAACAACAAGCAAGAGGCCTACTCCACCCAACCCCCTCCCAACCCCCTATCACAATTTAAGCCCCCAGCACATCAAATATCACAGTCAGAGACCCCAATAACATCGCCGTCTCAACACACTGCCGCGCTAAAGGAGGTTACCCCAGCCCCTCACCTTCAACTAATTTTTCCACAAATTCACGCTCAAAATAACTATGCACGTAATAATGACACACTTAGCCCCCCATTACTACATATCCCCTGCTCTCCAAAGGAAAGCCCGGATCCGACTAGTCTCCAACAATGCTTATTCTCACCACCAACAGCAAAAACAACCTCACCAAAATCACCCAAAAAATCTGATCCAAATGACCAACTTTTAGCGGACCTGTCCGTCTTCTTTAAAAACCCTCAAAACTCTCCTAATCGAAACCCAAAATCGAACCCACATCAAGAAGCTCCTACAATATTGAGTATTTGGCCTCAATTACTCCAAACCTTTCAATTGACAGTTACCGCTTTAAATTACCACTCTGATAAATTAGACACGCAGGTCGACCTACTGAACACTTTAGCATTATTCACAGCAGGGATCGACAACAAAGTGGATAAATTGTACAACTTAATCATAGGAGCACAATCATCTTCAAAACTAGTACAGTCGGTTTGTTGCTGCTCACCCATCATTGACTCACTCTCTTCGCTGCCAGCTTTCCTATCCACTGTAATAAATGAGGTCAAGCTGTTGAAGGAAGGCAGTCGACCCAAAATCCCCTGCCAGTAACACCAAAAACCCTCAAATCCGATCTCAGAATCAGTTATCCCCCCAACACCTTTTGCAATTATGACTCCGGCGAGTGGGGAACAAGACTCCCGATTAACTCATAGCAACAATCAAATAAAACTCCATCAACCCCAATCGCTCCCAACGACATCAGCGCCGGTCGTAGCTTCAGCCCCAAATACTTGGTCAGCTGGTGAGGAAACACACTTCATCAGCCCCAACGTGGCAGGGCTGTCTGTCAGCATAGCTGCTCCTGCACTCTTCAATCTCGAAACACTGCCTGCCCCCAAGCCACCTTGCAGCAAGCAAGAGCGTAAACATCAGTGCAAACAAAGAAACAAACTAAGAGCAAATCAAACATCCGTTCCTCTGAAATTATTTCCGCTCTTCTTAACGGCATCTAATAAAAAAGTTTCAAGAGTCCCACAACCACAACCAACCTCAATAAATGCCTGTCATAGTCAATTAAAGGGGGACTCAACCCCAAGTGCCTGTCAAAAGGCTGTGGTCACGACCCAAAAATTAGATCTGCTCAATCCGTGGCATCAGACCCACAGCCTGCCATAGTAAAACTAAGGCCCATACCTAACGAACCATCAACAACGAGGACTACAGTCATGACAACACAACTTCAACCTGCCCTCCTACCAACTCCACATCGGCTGAAAAAATTCAACACTGGAACAATCCCTTCAAAAACAATTTACAATCATAAATTAACTTCACTTACAAACAGTCAGACTTTGAGTCAAGGCCCTCGACATCAGCCCCAACCTCAATGGGGACCAGATGCTGGTCCCACAGCTGACAAAACTACACAGCCCAACCCAAGCCCAAGTAACAAGGGGACTAAAAGTGATTCAAAATACACTAACATCCTCCTAGCTCCCGAATATAAATCAAAAGGACGGCATGACACCCTTAACAGGTCAAATATAATAAAACTAGTGAATGGCATCCCAGGTTTCGAGGCATTAACATCGGACAGCATAGAATTCATTGAATTCCTTCCACCAAAAGGCACACAACCATCCGAGGTAACCTTGGTGTCATTTAGGTCAGCCTCCTGGGCAGGAGTATTTTTGGATCATAAGGTTATCTTCCGGGACTGGGGCATCAGAATCTACCCTTATTCTATCCCAGGTTACCCCACAGTGCTATCAAACCAGTCAGGAAATCGGACAAAAGCTGAAAGCCTTACATCTGTATTAAAACCAGGCCGGACTCTATTTTAAAAAATGCGTTAGGAATAACAGAACCAAACACAACTTCCCCAACTGGTGAACTTAACCCTGATAAAACCCATGGATGGGGATGGCTCCCGGCTGCCCTGTCTAGTAGAAAAACAGGCTGACCACAAGAAGTTCCCCCTGCGGACCAAAACTGTAAAGCTCCGGTACAAGCAAGACCCCAATCATCCCCACCTGCAATCGTTACAAGCCCCCAGGCAGATCCCACTTTTACACTGTGTTTATGGAACATCAGCGGTCTCCAGCAGAAAATAACCAACTTGGAGACACATACTTTCATATGCTGGCATGCTGTAATAGCCCTGCAAGAAACGTGGGCTATTCAAATCTGTCCCGTAACTGGTTTTATCGAACTATGGAAACCGGGAATCAGAGACTGCCGCTACGGCCACCCAAAAGGGGGCCTTTCAATCTATGTTTCAAACAACTTAAAGGGTCTGATTGTGCCACTAAACTTTGATGAAGATTGGCTACTTGGTGTCAAAATCAATTCATGGTGCAAACAACGTTCACTCCTATTTCTTAATGTTTACATCAATCCAAGCACGCGCACAAAAAAGGGACATTTGGCATGTCTATCAAAAATCATGAGTGACCTGGCCACGGTCCAAACAAATTCAGACTGCATCGTTTCAGGGGACTTTAACACCAACCTCTTCCAGGGTAAACCTGCAGAATATGAAGGGCTTCATTCATACTATCTGAGGCAGCGGCACAATCCAAACCCCTAAATCAAGTCCATTGCGCCCTGGGAGAACTCCGCGTGCTGTAATTCTACAGTGCCGGATATCTAGTAATGAGCGGAAGATCAACAGATGATACTCCCCCAAAATGGTCCTGGACAAACGGCCATAAGCAATCCTACCTGGACTACACCATCTGCAATTCAGCCCTGCTCCAACATCTGGTCAGTTTTAGCATCCAAACGCGATTGGAAAGTGATCACCGCCCCCAGGTCATTACTCTTAACAAAAAGCCAGAGTACCATAAATCTGCTCAAACTACACGCACAGGAATCTACACTGAAAACCTGAAGCGCCTAAGATGGAGTGAAGAGATAAGCCCCAACATCATGAAGGCAAGTCTGGCTCTCATTACAGGTGGAATAGACCAGGTGGCCTCCCCGACTGTTGTATGGACGACTCTTTGCTCACAACTTGTAACCCTTTTTCAAGCTAAACACAACTGCACAAGGCTACTTCCATCCGTCAGTTTTCACTTTCAAACCATTCAAGGGTGCTGAAGAAAACCAGAAACAACACCTTGCGGGCGCTTACAAAATCTCCAGGAAACAACAAGCTCCTGTATGTGTAACAATCAGCACAAAAATCATTCAGAATGGCCATACAAAAAAGACAAACGAATACATCAAAATCAATTTTGGGCCAAATTACTATGGGAGAGTAAAAGCTGTAATGCAAGAAAATTCTGGGCTTTAATCAACCGCTCTAACTCGTGTCCATCAAGCATCGGGTCGGCAAACATACAAGAATCTGATTGGGCCATCTTCCTGACTGACCATTTTAGGTCCCCAGAGAGCATAGCGTCTACAAGAATCTGCACCCCCAAAATACAGAAACCACCCCAAGTAATAGAGCGTGCAGGTCTACAGGCTGTGCAGACTCCTGCAGTAAAGGTATCCAGATCACCCAAGAAATGGTTTCCAAGGTTGTGACAAAAGCAAGATCAGATGGAGCTCTGGGCCCAAACGGCTTACCTCAGAGTCTGTTCAAATCAAATGTAGCTCTTTGGTCAGGGCACTTGACCAACCTTTTCAATTTTGCACTAAAAACCTCAACAGTTCTGGACTCCTGGCGTGGTGCAATAATCCACCCAATCCACAAATCAGGCTCCCGCCCCTCTCCAAGCAATTACAGATTAATTGCCCGCCTAGACATCGAGGCCAAGCATTATGCAGGAATTCTTTTGAAGGAGCTGAGGTCATGGACAGAGCTGCGCAAACTGATCCCAATGAATCAGGCTGGTTTTATTGCCAACTCCGGGACTATGACCAATTTACTGACATTGTCCATAATCATTGACAAAGCGCTTTCAACATCTAGGGCTATGCACTGTTGTTTTGTTGACTTTAAAGCTGCGTTTGAACGGGATCCAAGGGCATCACTATGGGAAAAATTTTAAAAATAGGGGGAACCCTGAAAAACTCCCGGAGGCGATTATCCAACTGTATTCACGTACATGGGTTCAGGTGAAGCTGGGGTCTGGCACGCATCTCTCTCGGAAAATCATGACAACCTGAGGTGTCAAACACGGATGCGTGCTGGCCCCCCTTCTCTTTAACCTGTTTACAGCTCACTTGTCGGTCACACTGGATGAAACAAACAGTCACCCCCTAAGTTAGGAGGTTTAGCAATAAGTAATCTTCTTTATGCCGATGATCTGGTTCCTCTCAGCCTCACACGGGTCGGGCTGCAAAGGCTTTTGGACAAGCTACACAGCTATACCACTAAGAACCAACTAGAGGTAAATTTAAAGAAAACACAAGTGGCAACCTTTGGAAGGAAACACAATGTCAGTGGTGGGTGGTCATATAACAATACAAGCTTAGCAACAGGAAGTACATACAAATACTTAGGGGTCCATTTTGACTCTAGGGACAACTTCACCAAACAGCGCAACGAGATCGCCGTAAAGGCCACGACCCTACAGGTGACCCTATCTAGGCTCTTAAAAAAGCTGTCTGGTCCAACTTTATCATTCTTGTTAGTCTTGAGGGCAAAAATTTGGCCTACCCTGGCGTATGGCATCGAGATATTCAGGGGTAAACTAAACATCACCTTAAATCAACTCGTGCCCAAAATCTATAAAAAAGTCCTCCATTTGCCTAAATCTGCCTCCGCTGTCCAGATCAGGCTAGAATTGGGCTTACTAAACTATGAGACCTCCAACATCGGCACATACTTAAAATTCTGTCATAAACTCAGAAAAGCAGATACAGGCACTTTAGAGTCTTTAGTTTGGTTAGAGATCAGCCAGAAAAATCCAGGGGGCTTGTATGGCCGCCTTCTTACAGATTCTATTCGCGAATTGTCGGCGGTTGACCTATGGGCCCTCAACCCTTGCACAACAGCATTTAAAACCTGTATTAAAAAAGTCGTCAGAATGAGCTCCGTTATTATCGATAAAGATAATTTTTCCAAACGCAGTCATGCATGGTCAGTTATGAACTCCTATGAGCGGATATCCCCTGCTATCTATCTCTCTTGCAGTTATTCACTGTATTTAAAACGCAGTTTTTTGGCCATTAGAATGGGGGACTAGCGATTCTTAAAAGATCTGCCCCCTTGGCGGCGTACCACGGAAGACTTAATGTGCAGAGGGTGCGGTAAGACAGCTGAAACATTGGATCACGTGGTCTGCTTATGCCCCGCCTTCATGTCCCAACGCAGACTCAAACATAAAGTAGAGTGGAATAGGCTGGGTGTTTGGAAGTGCAGACAGGCAATTATTACATCTTTGAGCCCAGAAAACATAGTTTTAAACATAGCCTTCACAACCTAAATATGGTACGCATACCGTATCTTAACTCTAACGCCGGAAGGACCAGCAAACCCCTCCCTCCCCTATCTAACTGTCTAAATTTAAAACGTATTTTGCTTTAAGTTTTAAAATTGTTTATAACCAGTAGTATTTTATCATAATTGTTGTCACTGACTAGTGTTCCATTTCAATTTGACTGCATTTTATCATTACTAGTAGTAATTTCTTGAATATGGACTGTTTTTTACAAGTTGAATTTCGTAAACTGTCAGCACATCAAACCCCTTTTGTCCTAATGTTATGCGTTCTTGTCGCTTGGCATGCAATGTTTTAATCTTTAATAGGCAACAGAAATTGAACAACACGATCCGGACGATTCTCATTGATCAATTGTAGTTAAAATGTGCTCCTTATTTCATTTATTAACGTGTTGATTTGTGGGAATTACTGAGAAGCGCTTTTAAGGATATCTTTTTTTATATCCAAATACAGATTATTATTATTATGACGTAGAAAATCAGTACAAAAAAATAGGTATAACTATTATCACATTTAAAAATTAGATTTAAAAAATCTTTGAAATTCACTGAAACAAACTATAGGTTTCAGAGACATTATAGTTCGAAATTAGCATTTAAAAAAGCTTTGAAATTCACTGAAAAAAACATAGGTTTTAGAGACGTTATACTTAGAAATCAGCATTTAAAAAACCTTAGAAATTCACAAAAAAACATAGGTTTCAGGGGTGTTATAGTTAGCTGGCCATTTCACTCATACAAAACCGTAGAAATTCCTCCGTTTTAGTTAGTTCTGCTAACTCGCGCTCCCGCAATGCACTGCTGATAATGTCACATATTGCATCATTCATGACATGGTCAGTGACATCACTCATGACATCACTGATGACATCTCAAATGACATCACTGATGACATCACAGATTTTACTTTTACTTTTACTTTTAGAACAACTGACCTATTGCCCTACTACTCATCATTGACAGCATTTACAAATGCTTAAAAAATAATCCAATTTCCGTAATTCATGCACAGTTTAAAATAAATACAAAAAGGAAAATAAATAATTTTGTTTGTATTTATCTGTAAAAATCAGTGAAAACATAAATCAAGCAGCCCTACTTATAATTTAAGAATATTTTCACCTTATTTAGCAGTAATTAACATATAAGTGTGGTAAAAGTATGACACAGCACCTATAATACCTGACTTTCAACAACACCGTTCACAGTTCAAATCAATGGTCCATCAGCATCTTATCCCACCAATATCCCACTGTAAGTACTACCTTGCTTAATCTTCCCAACACCCCAACTTCTAGCACAGCATCCAGGATTAGCGCCAACACACCTTTCCGAGGGTAGGTTTCAATTTACAAATGCTAGCATTTTTTAAATTAAGAAGCATAATAACAACAAATATGAATCCTTTTTTTCTTCTAATGTTAACAATATTTTTGTTCATGTCTTCTATTTAGATGTTTTCAACCATGAAAATGCAAAGAACACAGTTTACAGAGTAACACTTTTTAAACGATCCAACGTATGTAGATAATAATACCTTATACGTGTTACTATCGAAATCGAAACCTTTACAGCTTCACACTTTGTAACTTTTCCCAACACGTGCAGAAGAAAACCGTTAAAACCTGAGCACGTGTAAACTGCAAAATGTGCCATATAAATAGGCGGAGCCACATCTTCCTTCCGTGGACTACTAAACAACCAGAAACTATATAAACCATGCCTACTGTGCAATTAGTTTTGTTTTCGCAAGTTATTTCTGAGTCGCCAATCTGTGTTGCAGGTTCCGTTTTCTAGCATCGGATTCTCTTTTTGCGTCAAGAAACATATTCCGGAGCTGTAAGTTGTTTCAATATGGCATAGGCTTAGTACTTAGTTATAACTTGTGGCTATTTGTCAATACTTAAACATTTATATCTAGAAAAAAATTTTATTGCATGTTTTTCGCTTTTTCGCTGTAACTTCAGCAGTTTGTTTTTAGAAACAGATAGATTACAACAAACATTGCTCCTCTTCTGGCTCCTTTCAGCTTATATATTGTGACTTTTTATTTTATAATATTGACACTGTACTTCGCTTGAGAGGTGTTGGTGACCCGTCGACGCAAACCCTAAACATTTACAATCAACGTCACCATCTTCCACTTGTTATCGTGTTTTCCCCTAGAGATCATACATTGTTAATATGTATATTATAACATTAATAGTTATGGTGATCTCAGTGGAGTTCATGATTCGTGGTCACAAAGAGTAACGATATGTAAGCAACGTTACCGGCTTCCAGTTTTCAGTCTGTTTCCCCCTTGTGATCATGTGCTGTGAGAATATATACATATTAAAATTCTCACTGCATGATCTCAGAGGAGTTTATGACCCGTTGCCACGAAGATCAAACATTTTCACGTCCCGGAGAAAAGAAGTTCAGTAAATAATTACCACTCGAAAATCTTTCATTATGGATGTTTCTGTTTAATAGATAAGGTGATTTTCCTTTTCTTGTTACTGTAACAATGGTATCAATCGTTATATTATAATAGATTGTCCTATTGCTACAGAGAAGGAAATGGAGATTTTTCAGCACCATCTGTAATATAACTTTCAAATATTAAAAAGTACTTGATCAGATATTTTTTTCAAGGAACATATTTTACAAAACTGCTTTTCAAAAAAAATATAGCTATCAAGCATATTTTGTTACTTTAAATATTTAATAAACCCTACATTTCTGAATGTTATTTTCTAATTTCTATTCTTATTTGCGGTTCATATTCACCTTCTCTGTAAATAATAATTGGACCTGTACTATATATTATAAGAGTACCATCCTATATATTCTTTAGTGAGTATGCGATTTGTTAGCGGAACAGTCTGCAACCTCTAAACACTACAACAGCACGTTCCTGAATTGTACAGAATACAAATTTGAAAAATAATAATGCATACATTTCTATGTAATATGAAGTCACTTGTATTTAACTGTTTTTTACTTGTTCTCTTGATCTCAGATAATGTAATGCGGGAGTGTTTGTTGTAGCACTTCTATTCTACTTTATCTAAAAGTAACTGATGCCCTCTTACATCATCAAGAATGTGGGGTAACACTTTTACAAACTGTAGCAGAAAGAAGAAGGATATAGCTCGCTTAACTGATATTTTATGAAATTCCATCTTTAATTGTCACCCCTTTCATATATACAGCGACAGTTTCTGAAGAAAGTTTATTTGTATTTGCTTAATAAAAACTGTTTCAAACCTAAACTGAATTATTTGCTGCGCAACCACTCCTTCCCATCAGGAAAGTATACACCACATTATAAGTAAATAGTACTCCTAAGGAGTATACCACCAACAAACTTGATAAAAAAAACCAGCGCAAGACACTGTCATTTTTCCACTGTGATTTATACACCAGACAATAATATAAATGGCCCTTGAAACATATAAAAAAAAAATGTTCCCTCATAATCCCTCTCCGCCACCTTATGGGCACTCTACAGAGTTAATAGGGTTCCTAACCTGCCCTCTTCTACTTTCTTTTCCCATACTCCTTTTGGAAATGCGTCACAATATCACTGACAACAGTGCTCGGAACAATTTAGCCAATAAAATGTCCATGTTGTTCCACACAGGAGGAAGGAATGACTGTCAAAACGTATACTTTTAATACTTCACAGCCAATGAACATTATGCTTCATAAAGTCCTACTAGGAGCACGTTACCCTAATACTCCCCGAACAGGAAGGAATCGCTGACAACACTTTTCCACTGACTTCTTCTATGACTAACGGTTCCTATGAAAAAAAATATAAATCTCCAGCACTGTAACTATTTCAATTAGCAACATATTGTGGTGAACTTCTAACCTCTCGGCTCACGCAAGTGTTCCATGAACTGTTACTATGGTAACAGGCAGAAAGCCGTTTGAAAGTAGCGTTGAAAGGTATTGGCTGTACAAAAACCGTTATCGCTATTGCTTGGGTAGAGACAAAATTTTACCGCAGAGCTGCGGCGATTTTTATCGCAGATAAACCTTGGTATTACCAGGGGTTATCGCAAATGCGATAAAAATTGTCCGCAATGCATGAATATCGCTGAAAAGTCAGCGATATTCATGCATTACCGAGCTAATCCTCTTAGCCATGTTATCCACCTCCCATTGGATAACATGGCTAAGAACTGCTCAGGGCAGGTGTTAGCTTTTGGAGATATTCGCGCTTAGCGCGAATATCTCCAAAAGTTGGTAATAGGAGATAGCGATGTTAGCGACAGTTTCCAGTCGCTAACATCTTGGCACGCCCACTTTGCATGTCATTAGTGATAAATATCACTGACATTCAAAGTGGGGCCCAAGATGGTCGCTATCTCCTACTAGCTGTCGCTAACTGGTGTACATGTACATGTAAACATATCTGATTTCCTTGTATGCTACAAACAGAAATTTTCAACATTTCTTTTTGATTGGTTGTGAAGCATTGTATGACGACTATTCACCCGTGAGGATTTCCAGGCACTGGGGGAGTATGTGGGGGGGATTTGTGCAGCTTTCGTCATTTGAAAAGGCAAGTGTTATGGCTATTCCTTAATGCTTTCAGTGTGGGGGTTCATCTGATTCTGAGCGGGAGTTCTTTCCATGTCTTGGCCATGATGAACGAGAAGGTTGTGCCTCTTGTCTGTTTATCTCATTACAGAGGATTTCGGCCACGGCCTGGTCAGCCAACCATTATAAATAAAAACATTCCCCCCGGGATTTGGCCCCCCTGAGGGCTAATTAACAATAAAGAGGGCTTTATTTTTTTTCTTCTTTTTCACAGCATAAGCGTATCTTAGGCGTATACCGCGACTTTTTTAATTTTTTTATTTTTTTTTATGTTTTTTGTCTAGAGGGTCCTTGTGGGACCTCCTGAGCAGGCCTACGGGGTCAGGGTGTTTCTACCCTGCCCCGTTGCGTGTTTTTCACTTTTCTTCCGCTTCTTTCTTGTGCCTCGGTTCTACCGAGGCACAAAATGGCTGCCAACACTTCCTGGTTTGGAGTGTTGACAGACAGTCGACAGCCAATTAGCATGCAGCTCGTGCTCGTAATGGTACGCACACTATCCTCTGTATTTCGTCTACAGATATATCTATGATTTTACTTTAGATTTTCTCAGAAACTACTGAACGGATTTACACCATTTAACAAAAAGCGTGATCTGCAAACCAAACTCTACCTTTTTGCCAAATTTGGTATAATTCCGTTCAGCAGTTCAGGCTGTAGCCCGTCTTAAAGGTCCCTATGGAAAATTGCATGGAGAAACATGTTTTTGGACTCCCTTTTTTTCTCGGACCCCGCTTCACAAATCACCCCGAAACTTTCAGGGAAGGAGCGGAGCGGAGCAGGCCATTTGAAGAATTTTGCCAGTTTTCGTCGATTGACGCCAAAGTTATACCAAATAGAATATTGCAAAAAAGGAATACAAAAATATATATATATATATATTCACAGAAAAAACCATAGGTTATAGACCATATATAGTTAGGAATTTGCATTTACAAAACCTTGAAAATTCACTGAAAAAACCATAGGTTATAGACCATATATAGTTAGGGATTAGCATTTAAAAATCCTTATTTTATTTGCACAAAACCATTGAAATTCCATATATAGTTAGTTGCACTAACTATATATCGCGGACCCGCAATCCACTGCTAATGATGTCACATATTACATCATTCATGACATGGTCAGTGACATCACTGATGACATCACTGATGACATCTCAAATGACATCACTGGCTTTAATGGAATTATCCTCAAGGATGGAGCATCATGTTCCATCACCTCTAAGGTTCAGGAAGGGACAGTCAACGTTTTATTAACATTACACATTAAATATAGTAAAACTTTACAATTGAATCCAATACAGTAGGCGTAGCAGGTGAAAAGAGAGAGATAAGAACACATGTGCGTAATAGGAGGCGTGAAAAAAGCGTACACATGGGCGTGTACTGTTCATGTCAGAGAAACGTCTCAAGAATCGTCACATGTGGGTGGATACATAGGGAAAAGTTGCAGAATCACCAGAAACCCTTAACCTGGATGCGCGCGCAACTAGCATGACGTGAAACTGGGGGCTTTGACTTTAGCACTAGTGGAGGAGACTGGTGTCTGGAGTGTCAGGGCAACCTGTAACTATAGCATATCTGGTATCTGTTGTTTGGAGGATTTAATGTCTGGAGTAAAAGGTCTCTCGGCAGGGGCCATCCTATACTGAAAGCTGGTGTATGCATACGTGTCTTGGTGCAACGTGCGGAGCCATGGGCCTACCATGGTAACGGGTTCAGTAAATCACTTGCAAGGAGGACAGGAAGGCCGGGCCCTTTGCTCTGCAGCCGGGAATATGTTTACCTATTTCACTAGACTGGAATGTGTTTTCGAGGAGGCTGAGCAGATAACTGTAGGCAAAACATGAATTTGGCAGGTAGTCCAGGCCGAGCCGGGCACCGCTGCGCTGGCAGAAAGTAAGGCAGGGGTCAGGGATGCGTACAGCTTTCGGAGACAGGAGAGATGAGGCAGAGAGGCCTCGTTTAAGGGCCTAGCTCGACTGGGCCAGGAAACATGTAGAAAACGTGTGCGAATTTCAGATGTGCACCATATAAAGACGTTGGCATGGCATGTTTAGAGACTGAATTATCGATCCATTCATGGTGGATCTGGTAGAGGACATGTTAACGTTGGACGCAAATGCATTTGCGTCTTCATATTCGGCCATGGAGGGAAATTACATGTACTTTAAGCACGTACATGGAGACGTTGGGGTACACGTTAGGGGACATACTCGACCATAAAAATTTCAATTACCTCAGAACGGGGATGAAACAGAGTGAGAGAAAGGCAGTGTGAGTGAGAGAAGAGAGCTGAAAAAGGGTGAAAAAAGGAAAGTGAGTGTGAGACAATGGGAATACAATATAAATTACACAAAACAAACTATAGAATAACTTCTACAACATGTTACATAGTTTATTTTTGCTGTTCTCAGAATATATTAAATTTCACTAAAAACAGTGAGTTCAAACTATTCATCATATGACAGCAGGGAAAAAAAGCACAATCTAAAAGATTGTGTTTAAAAAAAAACATATAAACTTACAAATCACATATTTACACTAATCTTTGATTCACTTACTTTTCCGTGAGGCCAAATATTAGCTTGTGAAGGTCCTTTTCATAGGAAAATACTCTGCTGTTCTCTAGAACTACGATTTCATCGACTTTCCATAAAAAAAACTCTAAGAACATCTGAAATATGTCTCCATTTTTTCATTTCCTCCTTGTGTTAAGTTATGACTCTTTGCTCATTCCAACACTATTCCTTACGGCCAAATAGTGTCAGATTTATCAGTTTATTTTCAAACTCTGAAATTACGGTTTACCCGATGTTTTGAAAGAAAAGCTCATACAACATTTTTACAATGTTTAACTATTCATATTCCCATCTCTGGATCACTCATGTTCAACATTTCCTATAATACTGATATCACTTACTATGAGATCCACTTACAGTACCTATATGAGAACTGGATTTTTTATATTATGTTCATCACTTTTACTCACAATATAATTTTAAATAGCAGAGTAACTTTTATTAACTGCTCCCGTCTTCATAGGCCAATTACCTTTAGTTAAATTTCGATTCTAAAAACACTAGGTAAGAATTTTTTAAGTCAAAAGGCAAACGTTGTTTGAAAGTCAAATGAGTATCATTACAGAAAGACCAACCTTTTCGACATTTTAAATAAGCTGTATAATGTCCTGATGTTGTTGAAGGACCGTCATGATAAATAATACCTACAGTTACAAAGGTTCTTCCTGAAATTGATAACTGAGAAGCCACAACATTTTTAATAGAAGTTGTCAATTTAGTTCCATCAGGTCTACATCATTGAAACATTAAAATGACATACTGTCCATAAGTTTGTATAAATAATGTGGTCAGCATTGGACACTTACATTGGGAAGAAACCATTATATGATCAGCTGCTTTAACTAGATTATTAAAAGACACTGATTTGCAGTCTGGTAAAGTCAAATATATAAATATTTCAGTGTCTATTCTAGTACTACTTGATAAACTACAATTGTCGCAGTCATGCTGCCATTGATAAGAAAGCCTAAAAAGATTTTCTACATCTACACCTTCATCTTCCAATACACCAAATATATACATTAAAAATTCCTGACAATCCTGCTGAATATTTTGTGATTTTTTTTTGACCTGAACATATGTCTAAAAGATTTCTAATTTCTGAAACACTTTCTATTTTTGCTCTATCACTGCTACATTTCTGAAACACAGAAGTCAATAAACCGCAGAATCTTTGATCCCGATTTTCAACAATCTGTTCTTGTAAAGTTTTAAGAAAAAAAACAACATTAACCACTACATTAGCATAGCAGTTGAAACCAGAACTGTTTTCAAACTGAAATCCAACAACATCTTCAACAGAATCCTTTTTCTTTCTGCTTACAATTACAGTTTCATCTACTTTTTGTCTTTTTGCTACTACCTCACTGCACTTATTCTCATTTCTTCTTTTTCGGCCTATCACACGTTTTTCAAACAGAGGATATTGATGCAAATGTGGAGCATACTCTCTTCTTAACCTATTGCATTCTTTAACACAATCTAAATCTGCACAAATCTTTGTCTCACAACACTCAATCAAGTACAATCCTGATAAAGTTCTGACTCGTGATAATGCCCCATATGCCATACCCTGTTTAAAAACAGAACTTCCAATGTTCACCAAAGAACTATCTACACTTAAACCTTGAGATTTATGAATTGTCACAGCATATGCCAAACAAACAGGAAACTGTTTTCGGCGAACATATATATATATAATTCTTTTACAAGCAAAAATCTAGCAGAACAACGACTGATTTGTTGTACTTGCTCAATGGCATCTAATTAAATTTTTAAAAATGCAATTCCATCTCTATTTCTGTAATTCACAAAATCAACAACATGACCCATAGCTCCATTTACCAGACCTCTTTCAACATTTAAATTTCTTCTCAAAATGATACGACAATTTAAACACACATTCAGAGTCTTTTCAAAACCAGCTGTTTTAGATATACTCTTCTCTAATGAATCCAATTTTGTTTTTTAATTTTCTGACAAAATAATTGTTGCACCCATATTCTCTATTTTATCTAATGCTTCCAGTTTCACAATCTCTTCATTTTCTATCTTTAACATTTTGATGTTGAAGATGGAACATTATTGCAGAGTTGGCATCAAACATATCCCAGATTTCTTTCTTAAAAATATTCTCTGGAAAAATGTTTTCATTTGGATACAAATTTGAAATTAATCGAGCATGTAAAGCTTCTTTCCCATGCTCACTTACTTTTCCGATTCTTACATCTTGTAGAATATTTTTATAATCTTCATCCTTTGCCTGTCGCATATTTTGAAGCAGTTCTGCATATTTGAAATTTAACCATATATTAACGTTTCCTATGCTTCCAAGGGACTTCCTGGTATCTTCATGCGTGAGCATTTTAAACACTGGTTGTCCTTTTACTGGAGTCAACTGCAGTAGATCTCTAAAAACAATAATGTGTTTTCCTCCAAATAACACATCATACTCTGTTCTAAGAATTTCTTGCATTCTCAAATGCACAAAAGCAAGCATTAGAACCGAGACCATGCTTAATTCATCAATGATATGAAGTTTCATTTTCTTCAGGACTCTAGAAACTTCAGAACATGAATCTCCAGATAGCTTGTTATAATGCAGTTTATTATCATGCTCAACTGGCAGCATCAGTAAACGATGTAGAGTAATCCCTTTAATGTTATGTGCTGCCAGTCCAGTTGGAGCGGTTACAACACAAGACAGCGGTGATTCAGTCCTTTTCTGCAGATAATTTGAAATGGCTTTAATCAGAAAACTTTTTCCTGTTCCCGCTTCTCCACTTACGTACAGTCGGACAGGCTTAAATGATGTTCATGAGCACTCTTTTTTCTCATGTCTGAATCCATGTTCAATCTGTTCTGTGACTTCGTCATATATCTTTTTCTGTTCAACGTTTAGTTGCTTTTACCAAATCTTTTAAGTTAACTACATCCTCTTGAGCTTGTTCCATAGCTCTTTCCACCTCATCCGTGGCAGTGGCAGCTTCATTTTGGATAATTGGTCCTCCTAGTGGATCCTGACTCAATAAAGTAGAACTCTGACTGTCTTGAGAACTGTCTCTTGCAATCTCTTCAGCAATTGTGGCTTCTTGCTCTATTTCTTCGTTCAACATTTGCAGATAATTTGATAAAAACAGGACATTCTATGGTATCCTTGGTTGCACTAAAAGAGTCTTCGTAACAGAGAAAATCTCCAATAGTTCCTCTTCTGTACGCCATGGCTTAAAGAGTTGCAAAAGAGCTAAATAGTAAAATTCTCTTTTGTCTGGAGATTCGCAACTCAATTTTCGATGATTAATCAAATGGCCTTTTCTCTGCTTCACTAGACATCCTTCATACCCAATGACAGCATATTTTCCAATATTGATATCTTCTGTGATGTTCCTCTTATAACTATAGTTTTGCAGAACTTCATATAAACAATTGTTCTCGGTTTCGTGTTGCAGCAAGACCTAGACTCACCCAAATGATTGAGCTAGATTTGGCATAGAGACTTGCTGATGATAACCGATCAGAACATTCATATGCTCCAATTACTCAATGTGACAAAATCTTCAGACTGAAACTGTATAATTTTTTACTTAGACTCTTTTCATGTGAAATGTCCTCCCACATTTCCTTCAGTTCTGTCTTTTCTTTTTTTGTGATGTAAGACGTCACATATCAAGCCACAAAAATAGAGTTGTCAGCAACGAACTGAATATCCAAGTTAGCATTCCACATGGACAAAATTACTGGGTTGTAGTCGTTAATATACTTGGACTCTTCATTTGTTTTTAAATTGGATGTATTTTTTGGTGATTTCCTCGTCACAGTATGTCGCAGAGAAGACATCAAATTATTTACTCTTCCTTTAGAAATCACTGGTCGTGGAAACGCAAAACGACATTTTGTGTAGAACTTATCCTTGTTTCTAAATTTTCGACGACAGTACTTTCCACAACGATGGGATTGAAAGCGTAAAACTTGTTGCCTTAAACTATTCTCTTCAGTAGTTTTCGGAACAGCACATGTTGAATACTCTTCAATGAAACTCATCACTGTGTCATCCGAATCAGTTCCAAATTTGGATGCAGCTTTAATTCATAACAACATTTGTATGTGAGGAGCAGCTCTCGCTTGATACTCCTTCCTCCAAAAGAAATCCAAAACCTCTCCAAGGGGAGGATTTTTTGTGTTGGTAATAAAAGACATCATAGCTTCAAACCTATGATTAAAATATCTGCATAAATTCTCCAGGTGTTTTGATTTCTATTTTTTGTATGTTTCCATTTGCCTCTCGTAGAAATTGAAGTAAGTCATCCCATGCATACTCAGCACAGTTAAGAGTGAGGAACCATGTAGGAGTTCCTAATTTTCTTAGCATACATTTCAATTCCCCATGACAATGGAACCAATACTCGTTTGTTCCACGCTGTAAGCCATGAGATTGATTAGCTGAGTTTCCAAAATACTGTCTTGCAGATTGACTTTCTCCATAAAGTCCCTCGCTGAAACATTTTGCAGATGAGCTCTACTTTTCAGTATATGATTAACTGCATAAGAAAGCACAGACAAGTCACTTTCATACAGTAGATGAAACAAATACAGAATGCATTGACGAAACCTTGGATATTCAGCATATAATCTTAAAGTCCGGTATTCAGCTGCAGGAATTTGAACTGGTCGATTGTCATATCGTCCACCTCGACCTGTTGGAAATAACTGTGGAAAATAACGAGCTTCCAAACTTTCTTCCTATACACTAATAGGACTTCCTTTTGCTGCTTTCATTTGAAACAAGTCAATTGCATTCCCCATTACTTCTTTGGAATGCAAAGGATGAACAGTATAATGTTCATATATTTCTTCACTTCTAGACACATCAACTTTTTCAATTTGGCCGGCTGAACAATCCCTGTATTCTTCTGTAGCTGTTTCCTCTACTCTAACACATACATGTTTGTAGTACTCATTGTTTTTGACCAAATACAACGTTGCCTTTTTGACTTTTCTAACATCCACTAAATCTTGCCAGATTTTCTTACTCTTTGTCGGAACCCCATTAATTAGAATAACCAGAGGTTCCTCTTCTACTCTTTTTACACCAATTGTATCAATATTTTTCTTGACATCCAGGGGCAAATAAACAACTCTTTCCTTTAATCCTCTCTGTAAATCTGTAGGAGGTAATTTCCCTATCTTAGGCTCCATGCGAACAATAGCCTGAAAAGGATGGACACATTGAATCAAAATAGATTCATAAGTATTTAAATCCATCAATTCAGAAGGAATATCTATCAACTGAAGATTATTATGAGCAGCTCTAGCAAGCATTCTGTTTTCATTTAATTTTTTTAAACAATAATTACAAATAGGCTGATCAAAACTAAAATCAAAAGAATTCTCCACCAACAAATAAGTTACATTCACTATTGTTTTCCATTTTACTTTTTGCATATAAATCAACTAACCTAGTCTGAATCTTATAATGAGTCCGTCGACAACACACACAAGTTACACAAGCCTTTCACTTGATTTCACCTTAAACTTGGTAATTTCCTCGCCAAACTTTTCTATACTTGAAATCTGTACATTGTGTTCCAAATTAACATCTATTACTATATCCATTTGTACACTGTCCTCTTTGTCCCCAAAATAACAAAACTCAATTTCTTCACAAATTCTCTTCACATCTAATTCAGATCCATGCAAAAGAGCACTGTTTAACTGTTTAAGCTTAAGTGCTGGACTTTTTGCATAATACAACCTTCTCACTAATTTTCTCACTTTATTATGATGCACTGCTAACATCCTAAAATGATGAAAAACACTCTGACATACTTTTCTAGAAAGACAAGCCAGTGAATGCCCATGCAAACCTGTGTTTTCTCTCGCTCTGCAAGGATCTAACTCTTGCAACATCTTCATTTTCTGCTTTACACTTTTCTTACTATATGTACTAAGAAATTACGTAGCAAATCGATTGAATCCTGTCGCACACTACAAATACTACTACACTTCCATGTGTACACTGTACCCTTAGTACGTATTCCTAAAACTTCATCAGCTAACACCTCTTCTACATCTCTAGACACAAGTTTCTCTTTTTCCATCGCGCCTGGACCGCGCCCAGCGCCATACCCCCTGGCCCCCACAAACTCCTCTCCACCCGCATAACCTACGATTCCGCAACCCTCTCAGCACTCAACTCCGGCCATCTCCCAGACTGCTACCAAGCCAACCCAGCACACACCAATGGACCCTTCACCTGCCACTCCTGTAAGTTTGATTGCATCAGAACCCACACCAAATCCTCAGACTCCAAGCAGAGCTCTGACGCTAACCACCTGAAGTGCATCCTACTCAACACCCGCCATAGCCATCCCGGATCACTACAAGATCATCCGAAAGGACCGCATCTACGAAACAGGAGGAGGAATCGCCATCGTACATAAGAACACCATCCGCATCACGACCAGTTCCGATGACAACCTCACAACCGCTGAACACTTTCACTTCCAGATTCACAGCGACCCGAAGACCACACTCAGAGGCACCCTCATCTATAGATCACCCGGACCCCCCACCCAATTCAGTGAAGACATCACTGACTTCATCAGCCCTCACGCCCTCCCCTCTGAGGACTACATTCTACTGGGAGACCTCAACTTCCACCTGGAAAAGAACAACGACAGCAACACCATCACCCTTCTGGACAACCTCACCAATCTCAGACTCAAACAACTTGTTGACACCCCCACCCACTATGCCGGGCACACGCTCGACCCAATCTTCACCTCCAGCAAGCACATCTCCTTTAATCACACCACAGCTCTCCATTGGACGGACCACAGCTGCGTTCACTTCAACTACAAAAAGACTACGACCCACATCCACCCACAACCAATTCCCCGGAGAAACGGGAATAAAATTACCACCGACCAGCTCTTCACATCGCTTCACCAAAACCCTTCTGCAAAATCATCGGACCCAAACCAAGCAGCCACCAACCTCACACAATGTATCACCCACAGCGCTGACGAATTAGCACCCTTGAAAAACAATCAAATCAAGCAAGGCAGCAAAAAAGCCCCCTGGTTTAATGATGACCTTAAGAAATCCAAGAAGATCTGTCGCACCCTCGAGAAAGCCTGGCGAAAAAACCCAACCACTGACAACCTGGCCACCTCCAAGAACGCCACCCTCAAACACCACCAACTGATCCGATCCACCAAGAAATCAGGATTGAAGGATCAACTCGACAACAACGCCCACAACAGCAAAGAACTATTCAGCATCATCAAAGAGTTTACCAACCCCACCGCCGGCACCAACGACATCACTCCATCCCAGGACCTCTGCAGCTCTCTAGCCTCGTTCTTCCACAACAAAATCGCTGACATACATAACAGCTTTGGAGACCAGCCCACCCCACCTACCTCCGAACTAAAACCCCCCTCCAACAACCTTTACACCTGGAACCCAATCACCACTGAAGACACCATCCGCCTGATGAACACCATTCACTCAGGATCGCCAACCGACCCATGTCCCTACCACATTTTCAACAAAGCAGACTCCATTATCGCACACCATCTTTGAGACGTCATCAACTGCTCCCTCAACTCCGCTACCTTCCCGGAAAGCTGGAAACACGCCGACCTCAGCGCCTTCTTGAAGAAACCTACAGCAGACCCCACTGAACTTAAGAACTTCTGCCCCATTTCACTCCTGCCATTCCCTGCCAAAGTCATTGAGAAAGCCGTCAACAGTTAACTCGCCCTCTTCCACGAATCCAACAAATCCCTCAACCCTTCACAGTCCGGCTTCCGAGCCAAACACAGCACCGAGACCGCCCTCATCGCTACCGCCCTCGACGACATTCGAACTCTACTGGACAACGGAGAAACTGCTACCCTCATCCTTCTCGACCTCTCCGCAGCCTTCGACACAGTCTGTCATAACACCCTTATACAACGCCTCAGCAACGTCGGAATACAAGGAAAAGCATTGGACTGGAAAATCTCGTTCCTCGCCGGAAGAACCCAGAGAGTCCGCCTCCCCCCTTTTAGATTAGAGGCCACCGAAGTCATCTGCGGCGTACCCCAAGGATCTTCCCTCAGTCCCACCCTCTTCAACGTATACATGAGTCCCCTCGCATCCATTGCACGCCAACACAACCTCAACATTATCTCCTACACAGACGACACTCAGCTGATCCTATCCCTCACCAAAGACCCAAACACCGCCAAAACCAACCTATACGAAGGGATGAAAGAAGTAGCCGAGTGGATGAAGAACAGCCGTTTAAAACTAAACTCGGACAAAACGGAAGTCCTCATCTTAGGATCATCCCCCTCCGCCTGGAACGACTCATGGTGGCCACCGGCCCTGGGAACCGCACCCATACCAACGGACCACGCACGTAACCTGGGCTTCATCCTGGACTCCTCCCTCTCAATGACCAGACAAGTCAACGCCGTCTCATCATCATGCTTCAACATCCTACGTATGCTCAACAAAATCTTCCATTGGATCCCCACCGAAACAAGAAAGACGGTCACCCATGCACTGGTCACAAGCCGACTAGACTACGGAAACACCCTTTACGACGGAACCACAGCCAAACTACAGAAAAAACTCCAACGCATCCAAAACGCCTCAGCCAGACTCATCCTAGACATCCCCCGCCAAGCTCACATTTCCGGTCACCTGAAAGACCTCCACTGGCTCCCCGTCAACAAGAGAACAACGTTCCGCCTCCTCACCCACGCACACAAAGCCCTCTACGACCTAGGACCCGAATACCTCAACACGCGCCTGTCCTTCTACACCCCCACCCACCAACTTCGATCATCCAATCAAGCCCTCGCCGCAATTCCATGCATCCAAAGATCCACCATGGGAGGAAGATCCTTTTCCTACTTAGCGGCCAAGACCTGGAATTCCCTCCCCACCCACCTCCGCCTCACACAGAACCACCTCTCCTTCAGAAAACAACTAAAAACTTGGATATTTGATAAGTAAAGCTCCCTCCCTCCCTCAAGCGCCTTGAAACCCTCTGGGTGAGTAGTGCGCTATACACTGACTTGACTTGACTTCTCTCCCAATACACTCTTGAACACAGGCCTCACCTCCTCTGCACCCCTGTACAGGCTTCACCTCATCTGCACCCCTGAACAGGCCTCACCTCATCTACACCCCTGGACAGGCTTCACCTCATCTGCACCCCTGAACAGGCTCACCTCATCTACGCCCCTGGACAGGCCTCACCTCATCTACACTATTTATTCCTTCTCAAAAAAGTAAAAACTATTCATTTGCCCCCAAATCATTTTTCGCATCACATTTAAGAAACACAGCACAGGTCCTATGTAAAAGCATACAATTTCACTCCTGAAACCTCACTATTTCACAAAAGACAATTCCACTATCTTGCATATGTTGATATCAAGCATTATCCAAAAACATGACGAAAAACAACCAGAAAGAAGGTCAATCTGCATCCTAATCTGAGGTAATGCAGGTGACATCATTGTAAAAGGTTCAAATATATTTATTTAATGAGGCAAACACTAATAATTCCTTCTCAAAAATATAAAAGGCATTCATTTACCCCAAAATCGTTTTTCAAATAACATTTTAGAAACACAGCACAGGTCCTATGTACAAGCATTCCATGTCACTAGAGAAACTTCTCAATTTTACATAATGCAATTCCCCTATGCTGCAAAACCTATTTACCAAGCATTATCCAAAAACATGACACAAACCAACCAGAAAGAAGCTCAATCTGCATCCTAATCTGAGGTAATGCAGGTGACATCATTGTAAAAGGTTCAAATATATTTATTTAATGAGGCAAACACTAATAATTCCTTCTCAAAAATATAAAAGGCATTCATTTACCCCAAAATCGTTTTTAAAATAACATTTTTGAAACACAGCACAGGTCCTATGTACAAGCATTCCATGTCACTAGAGAAACTTCTCAATTTTACATAATGCAATTCCCCTATGCTGCAAAACCTATTTACCAAGCATTATCCAAAAACATAACACAAACCAACCAGAAAGAAGCTCAATCTGCATCCTAATCTGAGGTAATGCAGGTGACATCATTTTAAAAGGTTCAAATATATTTATTTAATGAGGCAACCACTAATAATTCCTTCTCCAAAATATAAAAGGCATTCATTTACCCCAAAATCGTTTTTTAAGTAACATTTTTGAAACACAGCACAGGTCTTATGTATATGGGCCAGGATGCCCGCCACCCCTTCCAACACCAATCCCAATGGGAGGAGACAGACACAGTTTTGAACTTTTGGAAGGCAGGGGGGCCTCACGACCCCCCCGGCCGTATTTATTAAAATATGAAACAAAATTTAAAACTTTAAATTAAAACGTTTCATGTATCATGTACAAATTCAACTTCCATTACATTTGATGAAGACAGGTATTCAGGCTAACCTTAACAAATCTTTAATACTAAGATTTCCTAGCCGAGTCTAACATCATGACAAATGCATTACATTCGAATTTGTATATCCTAACACTAAGGGCCAACGGCAAGGTCTTAACCGGTGTCAGATCCCTATCACCAAATTCCCGCCCTCACGAGTGAGTGGCGCATGCGCAGAGGACTTTACCCTCGCAGCCAACTGTAACTTCCCTTGTCGTGGGGGCCCCCTTTCACTCGACGCCATCTTAAGGTCGTACGAGTTCCCGTGCGAGGTATCCGTGAGAAGGACAGCGTGGACTTCCCCCCTTTCCCCGCACTCTCTTCCGCCGGAGCGGATATCCGGCCCCCGGGAAATTCTGGGGAGGGGCATATAGCCGTCTCCCCCCGGGCGCTCCCATCCATAGTGGGTGGCGCCCCCCTAGGGACCTTGAAATCACTGCTCACCGATCATGACCTTACCGCCCGACCGAAGACTAAATAAATACGACAATTAGTTACCTACTATGGGAAAGAAAACTATGCCTACTCTTGTAAACTGCTTAATAAATCCACTGACTTCAACATTCCTACCAAGGAAAAAAGGTCCTAAAGCACAGAACAATCTTTATTGCATCCATTACTTCACATTTCTACGAAGGAGAAAAGGCCTATAAGCAAGTATTCAAATACATGCATACTTTTGTCATCAATTCACGATGAAAACAACAATTCCAATAAACATGTTTTATTACAATCAAATAGCAACATACGACTTTATTCATTTCAAATATCTTGCAACAGGGGCTGGTGGGTGGGTCAAAAAACTGCAGCTTATTCCCTTGAGGGCTCACGAGCGACGAGTGGTGCAGCCTTCAGAGCACAGGAACAAGAGGACGCCTCCTTGGATTCCCGCGCCTTTTATCCAGCAGCAGGAAGGTGGGGCCGCGCCCCCATCACGCCCATCGGTACACAGACTTCCGGGCGGGTGTTTAGGACAACCCTTTTTGGGAGGTAGGGGCGTGCCCCGGCCACGCCGCAATGGGCATACCGGCCGTGACACGCCCCCCGCCAGCAACGGTTTCCCGGGAGATCGGGGAACCCATCCATACGTTCGGGGTGACCGAGTGGTCTCCCCTTTCCACAAGAATTCCATGTCACTAGAGAAACCTCCCCAATTTTACATAATGCAATTCCTCTATGCTGCAAAACATATTTACCAAGCATTATCCAAAAACATGACACAAACCAACCAGAAAGAAACTCAATCTTCATCCTAATCTGTGGTAATGCAGGTGACATAATTTTAAAAGGTTCAAATATATTTATATAATGAGGCAAACACTAATAATTCCTTCTCAAAAATATAAAACCCATTCATTTACCCCAAAATCGTTTTTTAAATAACACTTTAGAAACACAAAACAGGTTCTATGTACAAGCATTCAATGTAACTATTGAAACTTCACTATTTCACAAAATACAATTCCTCTATGCAGTAAAATGTTTTAACCAAGCATTATCTAAAAACATGACACAAAACAACATTTAAAAAAAACAATCTGCTTCCAAATCTTCTCCAAAGAGCATACAAGTCTCTATCTAAATTAAATGAATCATTTCTTACCTTTACAAATGCTTTGGGAGATAGAGAACAATGTCAGACACACACACCAATTTTTCTTTAGCAGAGCAAAAGGTATGCACTCCACACACTGCAACCATGACTGGCACAGAAAATCTCTAATTCTACACAGATAGGCCTCATTTCAACCAATCAAAACTCTTCCCTCACTATTTTCAAACCAACACCCTTCCCCCCTCAGCCCTTTCTATCTGTTACCATAGCAACTCCTTCCTTACTTAACTCTCAGGTTCAAAAGTTTATTCTACAATGTTGCAAATGAAGTCAGCAAGGATGTTTGACCTCTCAATACACCAGCTTATCCGATGCAATCTTTCTTTAATTGACTTTTTCTTAACCATTCATATGGCCGGGATGCCCGCCAGCCCCTCTCAACACAATCCCCAAGGATGGGAGAAGTCGGACACAAGTTTGAACTTTTGGAAGGCGGGAGGGAGTCACCCTCCCGGCCGTATTTATTAAAATATGAAACAAAATTTAAAACATTAAATAAAAGTTTCATAATTATGTACAATTTTACATTTATTACATTTCGATGCAGACATGATCTTTGGCTAACCTTAACAGATCTCTAATACAAAGGTTTCCTAGCCGAGTCTAACATCCTGCAAATGCAAACATTCTAAATTAAAATTGTACATCCTAGCATTAAGGGCCAACGGCAAGGTCTTAACCGGTGTCAGATCCCTACTACCAAAAACTCTCGCCCTCACCGTGTGAGTGGCGCATGCGCAGAGGACTGTACCCTCGTTGCCAACTGTAACTTCCCTTGTCGTGGTGAGGGCTCCCTTTCCACTCGACACCATCTTAAAGGTCGTCCGAGTTCCCGTGTGAGGTATCTGTAGGAAGGACAGCGTGGACTCCCCCCCATCCCCATACTCTCTATCCCCCGTCGCGGATATCCGGCCCCCGGGAAATTAGTAGGAGGGGCATCTAGCCGCCTCCCCCCCTGGGAGGGGCCTATGGCCGTCTCCCCCTAGGCGACCCATACTTAGTGGGTGCTGCATCCCCATGGGAGGGGCCAATGGCCGCCTCCCCTCGGGCGCTCCCATCCGTTGTGGGTGGCGCCCCCCTCTAGGGACCTTGAAATGACTGCTCACCGATCAATGACCTTACCACCACAGGCCGGATAGTTGACCGACTATCCGGCCCCCCCAACTCCTCCTAAAGGTCATGCTTCCTCAAACCCCTTAGCCATGCTATGAAGTCTCCTATGAGTAAGTCATTCCCCTCCCTGGACAGGTGAACCCCATCATTCAGATACATGAGATCGCCCCGAATATACCCGTGAGGAATGCTATGCAACTGCAAAGAGCGAAACAATTTACCAATTTTATTGTTAACCCTTTTCACCGAATGGTTCAGTGCTGACACCGAAAGGCCCCCCCGCCATACCTTCCTGGGAATCATGTGGGACCAAGCAATCGTGCACCCCGGGATTCTTTTAGCCAACCAGCTAACAGCAGACAAAATTTGTTCGAACAACACTCGTCTACCCCGTGCCACCAAGTCATTGCCCGCCAGGTGTACTATGACTACAGATGGCGGTGACCTTTTCCGCCCTAGGAGACCCTCAAAAATGATTCAAATTGGTCAAAACAGAGCCCGCCCTTCCCATGGAAGGCCACTCTGTACCCGTATTCCCCAGCTGCGTGAGTCGAGTCACCTGCTTTGAATACGTCCCCGGCGCGCCTCACATATGAGTGGCCCACGACCCATACCACTCTCTCTCCAGTCGGTGATCCTTGACTGCTGGTCTCCTGGTGCTGGGTCGACTGCAAATTCCGCCCCGCGTGACAGGCTCGCGAAACTGTAATCCAAACAAAAGACAAGAAGCGTGAGTGCATGTCAATTGATCATTACAACATGTGCAATCGCACATACCTTTTGAAGCAATTCGAGGACCATCGTCCCAACTGTTTCACTTCCTCCGCACTCTGACCCCTGGCTGTAGCCTCAGTAGCAGCCCCTATCCTAAAGGAGTGGGTCCCAAAATCGCACGGGTCCATGCCCGCAGCAGCGATTGTCAGTGCTAGCACCCTCTGGAACTGAATCCTCGTCAGTGGGGTGCCTTCCTTGTGCCTCAGCAAACTCCCCCCCCATGTAGCCGCCCTTAGTGCCAAGTATTCCTCTATACACTTTATTGGGCACGTGGGGGACCCTCGCGCGCGCTGCACGACAACACTATTCCCAAAAGCCCCCTGGTCAGTCTTGAACCTGGCTATTGAGACCACCATCGAATCACCCCTAATTTGGACGTGATCCCTGCATAAGCCTCCCCCAACGTCCTTCTTACTCCTTGCGACCAGTTTGCTCACCCGCATAGCCCCATGGAATGCTAATGCGAAAGCTGCCCGGAACAGAACTGCTTCGAAATGGGAGGTGCATGTCTCGTCTAGTTTTGCTCCAAGCAAAGCCTACCTGTGTAAGCCAATAGGGCGTCTCACATCTTGCTTGCGACCCTCGAGGCGCTGCCAGCCGCGAAGGGCCTTCTTAACCAAAAAGGAATCCGTAGGGTCTCTTATGCCATGCACCTGCGCCATGAATGAAATGGCCGCCCTATGCCTACTGGCCGTTGCCGCTGATCGGCCTTCTCTGTGCAGCGCTACCAGGAACGCCATGAAGGATTCCTCCTGACCCCAGCTCTGACTCCCTGTTGGACCCAAAAATGTGCAATAGGAACGAAACGCTCCTTCGTATGCCTTCCTTGTCCTGGGGGCTAAGCTTGCTGCCACGAGGTCTTGTAGTCCGGGGCACCGATTAGCCATAGTGCTTCCGGGAATGGTGCCGCCACTAGGTCCGCTGTAGGCAGATAACCCCTGAACGCCTGCATATGTGAACGAGAGAGTGCATCAGCTGCATGATTCAGTACGCCTGGCACATGTTTTGCCCTAAACTGTACATTCAGTCTCATGCAAAGCAGCACAACTTCCTTCAATAATCTCAAGATCCATTTGCAGCGTGCTGCCTGTTGGTTAATGCATTCGACCACAGTCATATTATCAGACCAAAACACCACTGCGTGGTCCCTGAAGTTGTCCGGCCATGCCATCAGAGCAACCCAAATGGGGAATAACTCCAAGAACCCAATGTTACCTGTGAGACCGCTGGAGTGCCACCAGGCCGGCCATGTTTGCGCCGACCATCGATTACCTAAGATGGCGCCAAATCCCATGCTCCCCGCCGAGTCAGTCCACAGACCTAGTTCATCTGACGACACTGGCGGCTTGTTCCACACGACTCGACCGTTGAAGTCCGCCAGAAATGCCAACCAAGTGCGCATATCCTGGCGAACCTCTGCCGACAGTCTCGTACAGTGGTGCCCCTCTTTGAGACCGACCATAGCTTGTGCAATAGAGCGTGAGAAGGGGCGGGCCATAGGTATTACCCTCAAAGCAAAGTTAAGCTGACCCACTGTTTGCTGTAACTGGTGCAGGGTCACTTTCTCTTTACCCAGGCATTGTATCAAGGAAGCCCTAAACTTGGCCACCTTTTCCATCGGAACAATGGAAACATCCCTCCACAGAATCGAGCTCAATTCCCAGAAACTCCAGTGAAGTAGATGGTCCAACCGTCTTACCTGGTGCCAGTGGGACTCCAAACTCCCTCATGAGGATGCAGAAGTCGTGCAGCGCCTGCGCACATCTCGTATCGCCGGCTGCCCCCAAGAACAGGAAGTCATCGAGATAGTGCATAACATGCCTATGCCCTGTGGCCTCGGTGAATGCCCACTCTAAAAAACAACTGAACATTTCAAAATAGGCACAAGAAATGGAACAACCCATAGGCATGCATTTATCCATGTAATAACTTCCTTGAAATGCAAAACCTAGCAAGCGCTGATCCTGTGGGTGTACCGGGAGCAACCGGAACGCCGATTCGATATCTGATTTCGCCATCAGCGCCCCGGTGCCCAGGCGATTCAACATGGCCATGGCCTCATCGAACGATGAGTACCGTACTGAACAGACTTCTGGGTCAATGGCCTCGTTCACCGAGGAACCCCTTGGAGCAGACAGGTTATGAATAAGTCTAAACTCCCCCGGGTCTTTCTTCGGGACAACTCCTAACGGGGAACAGATGAATTCTGCCACCGGCGGGCGATGGAAAGGCCCTGCCACTCGCCCCAAACTGACTTCTTTTGCTATCTTCTTCTCTGCCACGCTTGGGTTGTGTTGCACCGATAACTGGTTTTTACAGAAGGAGTCCCCCGAAAATCCCCCGCCGGGATGTGGAAGCCGTGCAAGAATCCCTTCCTCAACACCCCAGCGGAGACATGATCAGGGTATTTGTTTAACCAAGGAGTCATAGCCATGAGATCAACGGGTGTAGGCAATTGGTCACAACGTTCTACCTTACTCCTGCTTGGACCCTCCCTTTCCTCCTGCCCCGTTATTTTTCGATCTACATGAACTCTCTGGGTGTGAGGAATTCCCACAGCCCGCACACACATGCTTGAACTTACATGTTCCTTGCGGTCTGTTACATTTGCCTCGATTGAAGCCCCAACAGCCCCCCCGCTTGCCGCCATTTCCGCCAGTTTTCGGCTGGTGATCGATACTGTCGCCTGCTCGAAAGGGCACCACAGGCTTTTGGCGGAAGGCCCCATACCCACTCCCGCCCGGCAAGGATGTACCTGCCGCCCCCGGCAGAAGCTGCTTATGCCATGAAACCGAGTCGAGGCAGTCCCATGTCAGAGAGGCATCATATTCTTTCGCTTTTCGGAATTTCATGTCATAACCTTTCCATTCCTCTCCCTCATACATTGCATAAAAATCCATAATACGAGTTTGATAGCAAGACAGTTCAGTTAACACCTCGGGTTTACGTTCCCCCATAACTGCAGTAAAGATTGCAAAGGCCTTCGCCCAATTCGTTATCGTTTCATCCACCCTAAATTCCGCCATCTTGGCGCGCCACACGCTCGGGTGCCACAAATCTTTCTGGGTTTTAGCATATTCCATCTCGCGATGGTCAGTTAATAATGAAAACATATTGACATACTTGTCTCCCCATATTAACTCTTTTGTGGCCATAGGGGTGTGCTGTGCCACCCTTTCCTGCCTTGAGGGTAATGAGCCCTCCCCCGCCACTGGCAAAGCGAGCTTACCCGGTTCGGTCGTTGTTCCCGCCGTTTTCTCGAGACCAACTGCAGGTCCTACCGGTGTCACCTGTGGGGGAACAAGAGGAAGATTCGCCTTTGAGGCATCTCACGACTGCCGCAATTGCTGGATTAGTAGCTTGGCCTCTTCGGCTGTGTCTCCGGGCGCCTTGGCACCCCATGCTTTTTTATTGTGCCATGCGGCCAACTGGGTGGCCAATTCAGGAGGCATATCCTCATCGTTAGCGGGGGTAATTACTACCGGGATCGGTTGACCCACGTCTGGGATTGGTACCGGGTTGTCTGCCAGTGTGACAGGGGTGGCCGGGGGTACCTCTGGGACCGGAACCTCTGGGACCGGAACCTCCCCTGAAACCGCCCTCCTCTTGACCCGCTTCCCTCTACCCTCGGGGACGATTCCCGGCAAGGCCGGGCCTATTACCTTCTTAGGGTTACCAGGATTGCTCAGTGCAGCCAGTTGTTGTTTGACCTCCGCCAAACCTCGACCGATCGATGGGACTTGACCGAGTTTCCGCTCCATGCCAGCCATCCGGTTCACCAACATGCGTAGCACTTTATCCGTCTCGGAACCCTTTCCTGCTTTCTTGCCAGCCGTGGTTTCGATTATCCGCTCCTAGACGATCAACGAGGTCCTGGACTCTTCGCCTTCGAGTAACTGAAAGAGAAACACAAGAATTACAAGTTCTCAAAATTGCTGCTTGTTCCGTCGAGGGCTCACGTGCAACGAGTGGGTGCAGCCTTCAGAGCACAGGAACAAGAGGACGCTTCTTCGGATTCCCGCTCTATTTATTCTTCTGCGGGAGGGCGTGTACCCTCCTCCGGTACGCCTACTGGGCGTGGTCTTCGGTGTAGGTGTCTAGGACAACCCCTCTTGGGCGGGAAAAGGCACGCCCCGGCTATGCCGCTTTGGGCATACCAGCCGAGACACGCCCCCCGCCCCAAAATGGTTTCCCGGGAGGATCGAGGCACCCAACCATACGTTCGGGGGGACCAAATGGTCGCCCCTTTCCAAATTGTTTCTTTCACAAAACACAACCATGCACCCTAACATTTAGTTTTCAACTATCTTAATCCACCAATCATTGCTTGTGATTCAAGAGCAGTGAAACTCCACAATTATTTTTTTGTAAACTCCTACTGTTCCAACTGCCATTTCATTCCCACACTTCATCTGACTGCACCAGAACCTTCTCTCACCATGTATTCTGTGTGGATTATTGGACATAGCTACATCCACTGGGCTCAAAGGTATGCAGCTAGCAGGAATTTTCACAACCTTGATTTAACAAATGTGGAAATCAAGTGGATTGGCCAGAGAGGATTGAGACGTCACCAATTGATACCATTGGTGAAAACCTTTTTGCATCTGCCAAACCCTGACCTCTTAATAGTGCACTGTGGAGGAAATGACTTGGGCACTTTGACTGGGGTAGGTCTGGAAATGCTTTTAAAGGACACCTTTGCTCAATTGATGACACTTTTTCCACAAACTGCCTTGGTATATTCCAATATATGTCAAAGACAGAAATGGAACTGGTCCAACCAATTTTGTCCACAATTTGAGAAAGCACGGAAACATGTGAATAAATCTGTTTCTGCATTCATAAGAGACTATGGAATGGGTTCAATATACAACAATAACTTGCGTTATAACATGCAAGATATCTACAGAGGAGATGGTGTGCACTTCTCAGATGAGGGGAATAGAATATTCCTCCTGAATTTAAGACTGTGCATTGGAACCTACTTGAAGGTACCTTAAATCACACACAGAACCCAAAAGCTCTTTTCCGGGCTACCCACCTCTGATCACTCAAAATGATTATTTTACTCTAACTTTTTTCACTATTTTTCACCAAAGTACGCTCCCCGGTACGCTCCCCTGGTGCGCGTACCGGGCGCTCCCCCGCGAAATTTTAATTTCTTTATTTTTATTTTTTGGCCTATATGGGCCTCCTAAACTCCCCTCAGAAAACCTAGGGGGTCAGGGGTTGTCTACCGTGCCCCCTTCTACCCATTCCCAACGTTGTTTGTCCTCCATCTTGTGTCTCAATTGTACCGAAACACAAGATGGCGGACTCCCGTAGCGCTCCCGGTGTGCGTACCGGAGCGCGCACTGGTAAGAGCTCCCTAAAAAAATGTGGGAAGTTAATTTTCATAAAAACCACAGGAGACACTTTCACCAAATATAGAATAGGCCCTACTACATAGCAGTTCCTACCATTTACCCAAATTTGGTGGTATTCCATTGAGCCATTTAGGCTGTAACCCTGTCTAAATATCCTGAGGTAAAATACATGACAAAAACACAAGTGTTACAATTTACAACCAATTAAAATGTTACTTTCATTTTCTACTTTTTTTCCTGACATTTGATTGGTTATGTACATGAATATAAATTAAAAAATGAGAGGGAATCACGGCCATTTTGACTACAACTACCTGAGATACATCTTTAAAGGATTTTCTCTTTTATCTTCATCACCTTTCTATAAGGTAAGTTGTTAATTTGCAAGGGGCACTTTAAGTTCATTTCTAAAAACTTTTTCTGACAGTTATTTACTGTCCCTCTGTTATAGTTACAGATTGAGATAGGCTTCTCTGCTATAGTTATAGATTGGGTTTGGCTTCTCTGGTATAATTATGAATTTTCTTAGGCTTCTTCACACACACTTTTTTATATTTCTATATTTCTACTTCCTGCCTCATACCATACACTGCCCAAAGATAACTTCACTGTTAAAAACTCACAATTACCTGTCTGAACTTAAACCCAACAGTGCCCTATCTCTACTGATATATATATATTTTTTTAATTTACAGCAAGAAAATGGAAGGAGAACAAAACAAATTTAATATTTCATTCGAAATTGATCTGGAGAACAATCCTAAGGAAGAGATTGATGATTTAGACTTTTTGGATCAGTCTCTGGACCAAGAGTTACTTAATTGTGTGGAAGAAATGAAATCATCGAATCCAAATGAGGACATACCTGACGAAATAATGTTGGAAATTCTTTTAAATTTTGACAAATCACAGCAATACATTTTTATTTAATAATTAAAAATTGTTCGAGACATTATTCTTTTTTATATGTAAATCATGAAATAGTACCAACATGAATATAATATAAAGTGAGACTTTTTTGTGTTACATAGTACTTTTGCTCATAGTTACTTCCTTTCTCCCACTATATTATCTCCAATGTGTATTTTACATCACTTTTTCATCTCCTGCCTCCATGTTGTTTCTGCTTTCCTGAAAGACTATAGTATAGATTCCATATACCACAATAACTTCTGTAACACCATGCAAATTATCTACAGAGGAGACAGTCTACATTGAATTTAAGACTCTGCAATGGTACCTACATGCTGGTACTTATATCACCCACACAACACAACAACTCTATGCAGAGCTACCCTACCTCTAAGTACTTTAAATTGTTATTTTACTATTTCACTGGGTTTTCCCCTAGTACGCTCCCCGGTACGCTCCCCGGTTCGCATACCGGGCGCTCCCCCGCGCAAATCGAAAAAAAAAAAATGTTTGCCCCGCGGGGCCCTTTTATGGCCCCCACATCAAACCTAGGGGATCAGGGGGGTCTACTCTGCCCCTTATGGTCATTTCCCCCTTTGTTTTTGCCTCCTCTTGTGTCTCGATCTTACCGAAACACAAGATGGCGGCCGTTCCGGACTGTTTTGAATGTTTACAGACACCCGAGAGCCAATCAGCTTTCCGCGCGCAAGCCGCGTAGCGCGCCCAGAGCGTTCCCTGGTGCGCGTACTGGAGCGCGGCCATAGGTATATATATTTTTTGGAACCTAAATTACTCAAAATCCACGAAAGCACATATCTTGAGACATAGCAAAGGCACATCGGGCTACCAGTCCCTTCAATTTTGCCAAGTTTGGTGGAAATCCATTCAGCCGTTTGGGCTAAAAGTGAGGTCGACCGCCCAATGGAAATTAACATGGGGAAAACACGTTTTGGGACCCCCCTTTTATCTTGGCCCCCGCTTGACGAATCCCCCCTAAACTTTCAGGGAAGGACCGAAGCGCCACGAGGCAAATTTGAGGAAATTTATTCACAATAGAATGTTGAGATTTTGTATTGAAAATAATAGTCATACAGCATTCAGTCCTGGATGCTTGGACACAGGATCTGAACCTTATGAGTCTGATTCAAAAAAAGAAAACTTACTCTCGAAAGTACTTACATCTTAATTGGAACATTTGAATGTTGGGAGCTCCATGCAAGACAATGAATTGCCTGAAGCCTAATAACGACTAGTATATGTCTTCTGGTCAAATATTCCATTTGAGCATAATTGGAACATTTGAATGGTGGGAGCTCCCCCTCTCTCTCTCTCTCTCTCTCTCTCAATGAATTGCCTGAAGCCTAATAACTAGTATATGTCTTCATGTCAAATATTCCATTTGAGCATAATTGGAACATTTGAATGTTGGGAGCTCCCTCCCTCTCTCTCTCTCTCTCTCTCTCTCTCTCTCTCTCTCTCTATATATATATATATATATATATATATATATATATAGAGAGAGAGAGAGATAGATATATTACCTACTGGCGGTCACAGTAGGTAGTTATAGTTATATAGATTATTTTAGATTATTATTATAGATTATTTTCAATACAGAGAGAGGGAGAGAGAGAGATATCTCTCTCTATATATATATATATACAGAGAGAGACAGAGAAAGAGATACAGAGAGAGCTGGGTCCGGTGGCTCAGTTCAGCCTTTCATCCTTCTGAGGTTGATAAAATTAGTACCATTTAGTTGGCTAACAATAAGCATCTGTTATTCAGCTCCAAGATACCCTTGACTGAAAATGCGCTTTACAATATGTGTTATATTTTATATATATGGATACAAAATGTTTTGAAGAATCAAAAACAAACCCCTAGATAAATTCAGAAGGTATGATAATTAATAGATCATCTACAAAGTCAAACAATATACTCCCTCATAGTAAGCACTCACGAAAATGAGAAATGAAATGGTGAATGTCCTGAAATACAACGGCTCCCTGAAAAACTGGAGTCTCTCAGAAATAGAACAAAACTGAACATGTCCAGCTTTTAGAATCAAGATATTCTGTAATGTCCTATCTTTAATGACGTGTAACACATTTGTTTGTGTGCTGTTATCTTTCAGTAATGGCACACCTCTCAGATTCATATTTCAAACAGACAAGTAAAAACAGGCTTTCTCGCTCTATAGGATAGTGAGGCTGTTCTTGCCTTCTTGTAATCGCAGAGTCACCTGTCACATGCTGATGGCTGCACAGTAGGATGCTTTATTAGAGCTGTGTCTCATACTTCAGACAAGCAGCTACTACTTTCTGTTTGATGTGGCGTTGAGGAAGTCAGACAGCATTCAGTCCTGGATGCTGGCACACAGGATCTGAACCTTATGGGTCTGATTCAAAAAAAGAAAACTTACTCTCAAAAGTACTTACATCTTAATTGGAACATTTGAATGTTGGGAGCTCCATTGAAGACAATGAATTGCCTGAAGCCTAAAAACGACTAGTATATGTCTTCTGGTCAAATATTCCAATGTGTATCCTTTTGTTTCTCCATCTTTAATTTAGAACATTCTATTCTCATGTTCTAATAGCCTTATAGCCCTACGGCTCAGGTCTATAACTTGGCTTCAGGGCCTTTAACAACTGGTTCAGCACTCAACAGCCGGCTATAAAATTATAAAAAAAATCGCCCCCTCCAAAACCTTAAGTGAATCAATTTAAAGCTCTAGTTTAGTGGGATATAGGGGCATATTATCAAGGGGGTTTATCTCCGCTTTTTTAGCTTTGAAAGCCAAGAAAGCGGAGATAAAGGATCTCCCTATTACCTAGCTGTTGCTAACACCAGTTAGCGACAGCTAGTAGGAGATAGCGACCGTCTTGGGCCCCACTTTGCATGTCAGTGATATTTATCACTAATGACATGCAAAGTGGGCGTGCCAAGATGTTAGCGACTGGAAACAGTCGCTAGCATCACTATCTCCTATTACCAACTTTTGGAGATATTCGCGCTATCTCCAAAAGCTAACACCTGCCCTGAGCAGTTCTTAGCCATGTTATCCAATGGGAAGTGGATAACATGGCTAAGAGCATTAGCTCGCTAATGCATAAATATCACTGACTTTCCAGCGATATTCATGCATTGCGACCGATTTTTATCGCATTTGCGATAAAACTTGGTAATACCAAGGTTTATCTGCGATAAAAATCGCCGCAGCTCAGCGATAATTTTTTTACGCTAATTATCGCTATTGCTTGGTAATATGCCCCCTAGTTCCTTTCACAGAAACCTGACTCGTTTTAACAGCTTCCTCTTAGTGCTTTGTGTGACAGACAAGGATATTAGCATCTCTTAGCCTTCCGTTAATGTCCCACCGGCACTCCTAAAACTCTGCCAAGGCCAGCCCGTAGCTCTATCCAATGTAGCAAAGACAACCTTATTCCCAGGACACATCTTATTCTCAACTCATGCTCAGTCCGGCTCCACCCAGACTTGAAAATCCAGCTTTACAAATGGAGCGAAGATCTGTTGGTAAATCTTTCCTGGGTCTATGTGATCCCTGCCACCGAGGCATGTCAACAGGCCAGAGTGCTTGAAAGACACTGAGGGATGAAATAAAGATATTCTCTGCATCTATCTGCAGAAGCAGTTGTGGCAGAAAAAACATATTTGAGCTTTGGCATAACACAAGATAACGTTTGGGCAGATAGTACAACATAAAAAAATCCTATTAGGAGCATAGATAATCTGAATCCAGGTTTTCTGCTGTTTCTAAGATACCTGTTCACTTATAAACTGTGAAGCAAGAGTTTGTAGATGTTTCTCTACAAAAGTAGGAATTAAAAAAGTGTTCTTTTAAATCCAGCATGGGTGCAGTCACTGCACAAACAATGGCTTCATTGCCATGTACCTTGTTTTAATGTAAGCATGGACGCATCTTCTATTTCCAAGTTGTATAACTTTGGCATGAGTTGTGAATTGACATTTTTAATGTGGGTTCCTCTCATGGTTATGTAAAAATGTGAAATTGTTCTCTCTTATCACAGGTATGTAATCAGTGTACAATGTAGTATAGTCTATTACACAAATCCCAGTATGCTGGAGTTGTACAGTCCCTGGCATGTCTGCCTCAGTTCTCATAAATGAAATTGCTCAATGTAAAAAATAGTTACTAAATCAAACAGACCTAAACTGAAAAAGTCAAGCTTTCAAAATCCAGATATTCCATGATGTCTTATCTTCAATTGGGGGTACCACAAATTTATTTTTGGGCTGTTATCTTGCTTTTAGTAATGGTTCAACTTTCAGAATCATATTTCGGACAGACAAGTAAATACAAGCTTTCCCGCTCCAAAGGATGGTGAGGCTCTTCTTGCCGCCATGTATCTCAGTCACATGTCACATGCTGATGGCTGCACAGTAGGCTGCTCTATTAGAGATGTGTCTCAAACGTCAGACAAGCAGGTACTACATTCTGTTGGATGTGGCATCAAGGAATTCAAACTAGTACAAGCAGCTCCGTAATGCTTAGACATATTTTTCTTTGTTCAAATGTATATTGTTTTTAAATCAGGAAATGCTTTTTATGAATAAATGTGATGTTTTTAATCAATGATATTTGTATAAATAGATAATAAATCTCGGAGATATACCTGATAAATTCTTTTGTCTTCACATTCTCATTGGATCTACTTGATGGATGATTCAAATATTTGAAATAGATTTATCTTGCTGAAATTGTAAATTTGTTAATCCCGATACAACCTCAGATACAACCTGGTGTTTCACCAACTATCTCTGACTTGGATCCCTTAGAGACTGCAGTCTCCTTATCAAAAAACATACGAAAGGGGAACCTTTACATTTGCTTCATACACATAAGGGCTACACATTATGGGTCAGATTGTATGTTTGTTAATAGTATTGCTATAGAGCTATAGAGCGAACGTAGCCACAAGCCAGCTGTGCTGTACATGTCCCTTCCAAAGATCTCTGTGCCACCTCTACGTCTTCCAAGCACAACCCCAGATTCTGGGCTCCTTTGCTCATGTGTGCTCAGGCCCCAGTGCGTGTGCTAGAATAGAGGAAAACTTTGGGTTGGAGTAGGCGTTCCCGTGCAAAAACACATGAAAAATCCATAACACCATTTCAAAACGAAATTCAAGATCTGCGATGCAACCAAGCGATGAACTGCTGTAGCTCCTGGAATTTAACACTTGCCTCCTGCAGGTGTAAAGCCAGTCGACTACCTGCAGTCAGGGCTGGACTGGGAACCAAAACCGGCCCTGGCAAAGTGTTCGGCCGGCCCTCCTCCCCTCCCCCAGGGGGTTGTGGGTGCTGCCGAGCTCTTTGCCGGGCCGGTTTTTGGCAGATTTTGGTACAGGGCAGATTTGGTACAGGGCTATGCTGCAAAACGGCCCTGTAACAAAAACGGCCCCCAGGGGCCTCAAACAGGCTCCTACCCGTGCGGCGCACCGGGGGTTTGCCCGGTGCCCGCTATGGCCAGTCCAGCCCTGCCTGCAGTAGGCAACGGAGCCCCACACACATCCACACCCGAAGAACAAACAACGCCATGGAGCTAGTCATTATGCAGCTCAGAGCCCCAAAGAGCTACAACACCCACCTCCACTGTCATGATTACATGACTAACTGTACGAACAAAAGGTGGGCAACACCTATTTTTACACAGTAAATCCCACCTCTATCCTGTGCACCAGGACTGCCTAGAATTATTAATAAGATGTGACTTAGGGAGACATTTGTAGTACTTTGATTTATTTTGATTTGCATGTTTCTGATGCTCATTGTCTTGGGGAATATTGCACTACTTTGTTTTCTTTCTGATCACAGAGATATATATAGCGCACATTTTGGACTGTGTTTAAGAAAACTGCACGTATGTACTAAAGATAGCGCTGCAGTGCGAGATTAGCGGAATGATTGCTAGGCTGTAGCAGGTTGCGGTGTATGCACGTCAGAATGTGAAGGTGCGTAACGGCCGTTTCGGGTGTGGCCCGCTATAAAAGCCCCACCCGTCTTCGAGAAGGCGCTTTGCCTTCCGCTCGTGCGGCAAGATAGAAGCTTTGAAGAATCATCGAAGCTCACCTGATTCAGCACACGGTCATTCTGTCCCAAGTGGCGGCGACTTGGAAGCTCTTCATCTTTCCTGCTCTAACAGCGGCTGGACCTGCAACACAAGAAAAGAAAGATAAGTGGATAAACTTTACAAAGAAGCAAATAGGCGCCCATCGCAAGAAAGAACAGAGAGGCTTGAATGGAGAACTTTGAATTGAGAAAGCGTTTGGACAATTATAATTAAAGAAAGAGACTTAGCATTTTACCTTGTGGACTTTGTTATGGACAATTACAGATCACCAAGTGAGCGCTAGTTTATTGAGCTCAAAGGGGCTATGTAATGATTGTTTATGATTTTATTTGGTTGAATACTGTATTTTATTTCTTTTTTAAACAATTTAGTAGGATCAGAGAACAATAATTCAGGTGTGTACTACAGTAAGTGTAACGTGATCACAATAATACACCTCCAGTAAATGGCAGAGAGAAGGCTTTACCGATAACCTTTCTTTTCCAGCTCATGGTGTCATCGCACCAAAGAGTTCTCATAACAACGCAACAATTTACTTCACTTGTTCCATTTCATCTCATCTTCCTGTCAAGACTTACTGAGACTTTAGCATATAACCTCAACTGCTCGCAGGTAGGCTTTAGTATGATATTTCGCTTTTGATAAAGTGGGACAACTTGTTTGTAGATGAAAATAGAAAGTTAAATCTGGGACAGGTCATTAAGGTTTTCTTTGTCGCCTCGTAGGTCGACAGTAAGGAACCACCAAAGTTCAGTATCCGGCCCTCCTCCCTTATCTCTATTATATAGCTTGTTAGTGTATTCCAATTGCAGGTTATAGCATAGGTATTTGAGTATTTGGTTCCTTATGTCTCTGCAAAACTACATCCTTGCATTTCAAAAAAAGATAAGGTAAGAGAAAGCATGGTTGCTTGACAGCCACCACCCCCAGGTCCACCACAACCTCGAGGACCTGGACCCTCCCCTTCTTCGGACCACTACAGAGGCAGCGCAGAGTAGGACAGCGGACCGACTAGAAACACACCATTCTCACAGACCTAACACCAGAGGAAGTCATTGCCCACTACAGGCTCAAAAAGACAACCATCATCCGCTTCATAACCCACATCACACACAGGTTGATGGTCCCAACACTGCAGAGAACCAACATCCCTCCGTAGACAAAGCTTCTGGCTGTGCTGTACCAGTTGGCCTCTGGAATCTTCCAACCAACAACTGCCAGAGTCGGAGGGGTCTCGCAGCCAACCCTATCAAAGTTCATCACACCTGTCCTGGATGCCATCCTCGGCTTCATACCCCAGTACCTTCACTTTCCCCATACTGCCAGATTCCCGGCCGTGTTGGGGACAATACACTGAACACATGTCCTACTTGTGCCCCCTGCGGATACAGCACAGCACTACCGTAACAGAAAGCACACACATACCATCAATGTACCACCAAATTGTGGATCATTGGGGACTCTTCACCAATGTCATTGCAAATTTCCTCAGCAGTGTGCATAAATCCTACATCTTCTGATAGTCCATCATCAACCAGCGCTTCTAGGATGGCATATATGGAACTGGACTGCTGATTGATAAGTGCCAAATCAACACACCACACACCTCAAAGCCACCATCACACAACGCACATCTGTGGGAATGCACACGTAACCAAACCACACACAACATGCCAAACAACATGCCCACCTACACAACATGGGGAACCTGGCCAACCCCTGCAGACAATACAGCCATATCATGGCACCACAACCACACAACAGCTGAACGTGTGTAGATGTGGAATGCAGCCATGTGCGAGGGATGCAAGTGACCAGCGAATGGCAATGTACACAATGAAAGTGAGGCATGGATGTGCAGGACAGACATGGGTAGGCATACCACAGCTATGTCCATGCAGACCACAAGTGCTGGTGACTGGAGAGTAGCGAACAGTGGACGCAACTATGTCATGCCAGGCCGGGGGTCAGATAGCGGAAATGTTGCTCACTCCCCAATCGATCTGCTTACGCATGGTGGGATGGCACTGAGTATGCCAGGGCTGCGCCGGGCTATGGACAAAAACTCAGTGGTGTAGAACGTGGTTCTCTCCCGTACTGGCCAATATCACTGACTGGGCGGCGCCTCGTAGTCCGCCATGAGGCCGATGCCATAAGCAGTGGGCCTACGACCCTGTGTGCCCGCTGCACCCCAGAACGCTGATACCCAGACCAGGCCTGGCCACACCAGCGCCACAAGGCTGCAAAGCTCATGTGCCGACACCGCTGTGTGTAAAAGAGGACCCACCACAGGCCGGGGCAAGCTCCACGCCCCATTCCCGCAAGCTCTGCAGCTTCAGAGACCATCCCTAGCCCCCACAATGCTGGCCCACATTACTCCTTTCTCATTGACATACTCCACTGGCGTCCCCTTCATCACAGCGGACCCCACTTGTGAAACTGTGTCCTGAGTCCTGAATCTCAGTGAACCCAAATCCATGGTAGCGGCCAGAGCACTAGACTCCCTTCAATCAGTAAGGCATGATTCCATATGGCAGGCCGGCGACACTTGGTGCCACTAACCCTGTTCAATGCAAGCCAGCGACACGTGGTGCCATTAACCCTGTTCAAACTAAGCCGGCGAAACATGGTGCCACTAACCCTGTTCAACACAAGCCGTTGACATGTGGTGCTACTAACCCTGCGTGCCGTGAGTGACCACCAGCCTCCGGCAGAACATCGGTGGTGTCTGAGCATGTGGCCTGGGGGTTGACATCAGCAAAGGTCAGGTACGGACTTGGTGTTTAGCATGAGTCTGTGGCATTCATATCCTACATGTTGCAGGATACAGCTGGCAGGCGCCCTCTGCATCATGCCCTGGAGGTACACCTTCCACTGTCCACCGAGTCACTCTTCAACATGCTCCTCCAACTTCGACAAGAACCTGCACTATACTTCTTGACCCTACCCCAGTCTCTTACAGGTCAGCGTCCCGAGGCGGTGAGCCCGTGTCGGCCGCTGTGCATCCGGGGCCACTAACCCTGTGGGACTCAAGTCATCCCTCCATTCTGTCCTGCCATTGCTTGTCTGAGTGCCTGATGACTGTTGGAGTTGTGGCGAGCACCAGCTACCCCCTGAGGGTTGGCTTACACTCATCCCACACACAGCCAGCCCACGCGTCACTGGATTAGTGGGCCTGCCATCACATCCTGCTAAACAAAGTATTGACTATTTTCTCCCTGCACTGTCACAGGTGATCAAGGATACGCACTCTGCCTTTGGATGATGACACTCCTCCGAGATCCCGATACACCCGCCCAATGGCAGTACAATGCGGCCCTCATAGGCACCAGGGGCATAGTTGAATGCACATTTATCGTGTTGAAGTCACGTTTCAGGTGCCTTGGACAGCATGGGTGGAAAGCTCCTATACAGCCCGAAGATCGTGTGCAAAATGATCGTTGCATGTTGTGTCTTGCACAACATCTTTTTACACACTATGCCCCATGGATCCCAGTTCCAGAAGTCCCGGACGATGATGGGGAGGATGGGGCAGGTGGCCCACATCCCACTGCAGCTGTGGCAGGAATGGCCCGTATGAACACAATCCTTGACAATTACTTCTCATGGGTACTTGACATTGTGGCCGTCCCTGGCAATTATGGGACGGTACAAAATGTCTGAAAATACAGCATGTGATGTCATGGTTCCCTGCTGGACCCGAGGTGATTTGCCATGTGTTGCACGTTTGTGGCACCAGTTGTGACCTGTGTTCTGTTTGTGCCAGGATGTTGTCAATGTCACGGTGCACTCATACTTATGTGCATATTCTGCACGGTCGGTGATTCCCTCCTGCGGCTCTGATTTGTCTGTCACTGGACCCTTTCATGCGGTGTACCTGTCAGAATAGTGCTTCCATGGAGCTGAGATATTGCAGACTTGGGTAACTAGTGCTCTTTGTCGAGTTGTGACACTTGGGCATGGTTTGTCCACAAATGTGTTGTTGACGTCAAGGGTTGTTTGTGTAGGTGGTTGTGGTTTGACTAAATTTTGGAGGACCCCAACTTTATTTTTGGTACTATAAGTCATCATCTTACCTATTTATGCAGCATCATTGTCCTGTCTACCATTGACGCAGATGTCATCTGACCTTATCTTTTCAGGAGCCCAGAAAATGTCAAATCGTTTGGCTAATGGCATAGATATTACATCTGATGTTACATCAGTTTGGGACAAGTGTCTACGTATCACCGTGACAAGGTCAAAGAAGGAGAAATTCAGAAATACAGCCAAAATCATATAGTCTGCATTGATGTCCTTTGACCTTAAGTGTTCATAAGGAAACATCTAGGAAGTGCACCCTAATGAACATAATCTATGTCCATACCCACATTAGGAAAACACATTTTTCCCTCAAGGAACTGAGTAATCAGTATGTAAGTACAATGTTCCTGGAGGAGTTATTAGACTAATGCTTATCAATTTTTTGTCAATATATCTAACCCTGTAATCAATATCAACATATTGATTACAGAGTCAGATATATTGACCAACAAATACACACGCATTATTCGAAAAACTCTTCCAGGAATATTGTCTTTATATCATAATTTGTGTCAGGCATTCCTAAACCTATGGTAGAAATTCTAATCTCTGATAAGATTTATAAGGCTTATTTATGAAAGAGTCAGCAGTGCAGGGCAGCAAGTCAACTTGAGCTGTATTTAAGGAAATATGGTGCATTCCTGACTTTTCCTCTACGCTGGTGCCCTTTCTGCAGTCTTGCACCAAAGCAGGATCTTTTGCACCATGGTGCAAGGGTGCCTGCATTGCAGGAAGGATTGTTTTTGTTCAGGAAGGGACAGCTTCCTGCACAAAACAATACTGAGAATCATGTTACTCTGTCAATGTGTGCTGCAGAATGCAGCACACATAAAAAGAGGAAGTAAAGAGGAGAAACAAATATATTTCTCTTTGTTATGCCTCTCCTGGGATGGCATATCTTTTTGGCCCATTCTTATGTTTACCACTTCTGGTAAACCTGGAAACGCTCCAAAAACCCTGAGGGTTGTGTGGCAACACCCACAAAGTGCTAATGGAACACATTCCCAGGGCAGAGTTGCCTTACTACAGATTCAGTGGGCCACACAAAGTGACCTTGCATGGCTTCATAAATCTGTCATAAGGTTTGTGTCAGTATTGCACCACATTACATGGTGCAAGATCAGGGCAAACCAGCTCATAAATAGGCCCTTTAGTATATAAGGCTTGCCACTTGACGACAAGTCAGGAGAGGCCCTTAGCTCAGAATATCCCATGACATTCTGCACGAGATCTCTGCCAGATTATTTCTCATATGCTAAATCTCCCCTGATAAAGCTGATAACGACAGATCTTGCTATCAACAAGGTATGTAGTGCTTGACTTCTCCCGAAGAAATGCTAGACTGCAAGTTTCTTTACTCTCCATGCTCTCTTTGCGTAGTCCATAAAAGTAGGTTTTAGGGTCTTAGGATTCCGATGACATTTTATTTGTAATAGAAACGTATATTTTATTCTCATTCCTTACATGGCTTCTTGCTATTTTTATGATATCCTGAGGAGTTAATTGAGATGTGTAGAGAAACAGGTTCACTCTGTTGTATTAAATGCTTTTACTTAATAGTGTATATTCTTCTTAGTGCAGGATGTGTGATATTATGAATAATTAAATAGGTTTGTTTCTGTTACCATGGTGCCCCTGATACCGTTGCAGCGATTGTTAGTAACCCAAAAGCACTAACTCTATTGCAACAATTTATTGGGTGGGTTCTGTGGCGCTACAATAATATTTACATTCAGCGTTGGTGCATTGAACCGTGTTCACCAGTGTCACACATGGGTGGGAAAGCAAACATGTAGGATTACACAAAGTCATAGTTTATACAACATTTTAAAGCCATCTAATCCTGCATGAATGATTTACGCACCCAGGGCCATATGTACAATGAAGTGATGGAGAGAGCTGTTAGCCTTCCTGGTTTAACGTCTCTCTCTGTCACTTCAGAAATGCAAGGCTGTACCATATTTACAAGAATGTGGTGCACCCTTGCATTTCCCCCTGCAATGGCGCTAAGTTTAGCAACTGAGCACCAACGCAGGCACCCTTGCACCATAATGCAAGGGTGTCTGCATGCAGTGTAGGATTGTATATGTACAGGAAGGTGCCCCTTCCTATTTATTATTTATTTATTTATTGCATTTTTAGATCGCACTATCACCTAACAGGCCTCCTGGCGCTGGTAACTTGGCATGAAAAACATCCGTTGGACCCTACTCTAGCCAACACCTAAATCTTAGGAAACAACCATGTTTTTAAACTCCTTCTAAACGGAACGAGATCACTGATTTGTCTCTGCTCAAGAGGTAAGGTGTTCCAGAGCTTTGCAGCTGCGACCCCAAAGGATCTACCACCTGCTCTGACTTTTTTGAATCTGGGGATTTTTATCAGTTTTGCCCCTGATGAGCGCAAATATCAGGTAGGAACATACCACTCGAACTTGCTTTGAAGAGAGGTAGAACCTATTCCATACAGGACCTTGAATACTAAGCAGAGTGATTTGAACTTAATTCTTTGCTTCAAATGGAGCCAGTGCAACTCAGCCAAGGCCAGTGAAGCGGAGGACCTTCTAGACCAGCTTAGCACTAATTTAGCTGCGGTTGCCTGTATCCCTCTTCATCCTGTCCTGCATGAATTTTGGGGACTCAATAAGCAGGGCATTGCATTAGTCAACTCTGCTAAGTATGGTACTCCGTGCTATCAATGAGCGTGCCAAAGGAGGAAGCAGATGAAAAATCTTCCTTAAGGAACGAATGATGGCAAAGAAGCAACCCACAACTTTCGTCACATGCGCCTCCAAAGTGAGATTACAATCAACTATCACACCCAGGTTACGAACTGTCTTAACAGGCTGAACCAAATTGGGGGAGTCAGAGGGCCAAAAATTACTAGACAACGCGGAAGGAATCCTTTCCGTGGCACAGTAAAGCATCTCCGTTTTGGACGCATTAAATTGCAGCAAATTATCCCTCAGCCATAACGTCGTGTCCCGCAGGCAACTATGAAACCCATCTAAAGATGTTGACTGTACTCCCTCCAGGGAGAGAATCAATTGCTTATCATCCACATAATTATCGATCTTAATGTTGTGTTGCTTGATGACTGCCATCAGGGGTTTCATGTAAATATTGAAAAGAATTGGGCTGATGGCCGAGCCCTGTGGCACGCCATGTGAGACCCTGGTAAAAGCAGATTGGTAGGGAGGGGGGGAGGGACACTGACTTCTGCTTACCTAGCAGAAAAGACTGGAACCAGCTGAGGGCACTGCCCGTCACTCCCACCTCTTTAAGTCGTCTCAGCAAGATTTCACGGTTAACCGTATCGAAGGCGGCGGACAGGTCAAGCAGAATAAGTACAGCTGCCTGACCCCTGTCTGCCTGCCCCCGAAGTTCGTCCATCACGGTCATCAAAGCTGCCTCAGTGCCATGGGCCGGCCAAAAGCCAAACGGCTCCTCGTCCAAGAGCATAGCTTGTTTTACATATTTGAACAGAATGCTACTCACCAGCCGTTCCACTATTTTAGCAGGAAAAGGTAGGAGGGAGATGGGCCTAAAAATTTTAGGACACTCAGGATTAAGGGAGGCCTTCTAAAGCAAGGGTGTCACCAGTACCTGCTTCCACTGAGACAGAACCACTCCATCAGTAAGAGACTGATTACAAATCAGACGAAGCGAGGGAAACAGCTCTGCCCCAAACTCTTACCAGATTTTACAAGGCATCGGATCTTGGGGAGATCAAGATGCAATACCATTAACTAATCTGCAAAATTCCTCAAACTCTAGAGGCAAGAACTCGAAGAGAGAACCGGTAGTACCCCCCTCCAAGTTGACACCTGCAGCCACAGTGCTAATACCCTCCGAGTCAGCGGGATCAAACGGTAAAGCATTCACCTCAGCAGGAGAATGAGAAACCCCCCCCATAGATCCTCAATAATGTTGTTAACTTTTAATATGAAAAAACCAGGCCAGGTCATCACAAAGATTTTGAGAGTGGGAAATCACATTTTTGGAGGAATCTGGGTTGGTCATGCTACATAGAATGTTAAAGATACTTCTAGCGGTATTTGGGGCATTAAGTATCAGGGTGGCAAAATAATCTGCTTTAGTCCTATTAATCTTCTTCCTATATTCTGTGATCTTTATTCTCCAGGACAGCTTATCCTCATCCTGATAGCCATGCCAACATCTACTCTCAGCCCATTTACATTCAAGTTTCAGGGTTTCCAAATCCTCATTAAACCACGGGGCAGAGGGTCTACCACTGCTCTGATGGTTCTTTGGAGGAGCAAGAGAGTTGAGAGCCAAGGTGATTTTCCTGCAAAGAGCGGAGTAGTTCTCCTCCACTTGAGCCTCCGGGGAGAAACAGTCCTCCACCTGAAACACCATGTCCTCGCCCCTATTACGCATAAGAGCCTTCCAATCCCTACCCACAAATTCACTCACCCGATTACCTCCCCGCTTATCCAGACTGGAAATGTTCACATAAAATGTAATCAAGAAGTGGTCAGTCCAGTCCATGGGCAGGACTTCCACAATATACACTTGATCATCCTCCAAAATAATAAGATGCCACAGGTGCCCTCCAGTATGAGTGGCCTTCGATACTTGTTGACGAAGGCCCAGACCCTCACATGACTGAATAATGTTGGCCAAGCACCCGTCAAGGGACCCATTCAACCAAAGGTTGAAATCGCCCAAAATCAGCAATCTACGGTGCATAACGGCCATGTTGGTAAAGATCTCCAATAACAGTTGCTGCTGTTGAACACTGAAGGCACATAAACAATCCTAAAATGCCATTCTGTCACTTTCATATTTTCTGCTTCATGCAGCACACATAAAAGTGACAAAATGGCATTTTCTTAAAGGTTTGTGTATGTACAGGAAGGGATACCTTCCTGTACATACCAAACTGATACCAAACTGGTCCATGAGGGGCTGTCAGGGTACAAGAATCAATTTCAGGTGTCAGAAAGGTGCATTGATGGTCGTGAGCCAATGGTAACTGTCATGTCTGACTGGATTGGAGAAGTATGGAACCTCAAGAAAAAGGTCAATGATCTCAAGGACCACGGCAGGAGAAACAACATTCTTCTTTTTGATCTGCCTGTGTGGGACGAGGAGTCAGACTTAATCCAGTTTTGGGGGACCTCTTACCAAGAGTCCAGAACTGGAAATTTTAAACACAGCTCAAATTTCAAAGCACTCAGTACCTTAAGCTGAGGGAATTTTCCTCTGATATATCTCCCAATATTGTTATTGCTTTCCTACTCAGGCATCAACATGTATGCACCATCTTGTTGGTATACAAAGCAAATGGCTTTGTATGGCTTGACACAACAATTGCTAGATCAGTTGTTTTTTTGGTTGACTACTCCTCGTACACATACATTGTTCAGAGGAAGTTCTTGGCTCTGCGTCCTAAGCTGCAGAAAATAAATTCTAGATATGGCTTGTTAGAGTCAACCTTGATGGTTGCTATACTGTGTTTACACTTCAAAATTATACAACTTAGATGACCTGGCCCAGTTCTTAGAGAGCTTCTAGGTGGGTGAGATGGATTCTACTGCCCCCCTCCAATGGGTCGTTGGTCAACTAAATTGTCAGCTGCTTCTCCAGCACCAACATAATCTCGCAGACCCACCTGAGAAGCCAACACGACACAAGAAGGCACATAATGTGGGATAGAAGGAGATCGATCCCCTTAGACGAGCGACAGAGATAAACCCAGAAACCCTTTAAAATCTTGATCTAATTGGCTTCCACTGTTACATACATATTGTTCTCAAGGCTGTAACTAAGAAGCAGAACTGCTGGTCTACAATTAATTGAAGAAAGATCACTTTGTTTGTTGCTTCACGCTACACAGGGGTAATGGCTGCAATTGCTTCCACACATTTTCCATGAATTTCCCTCAGAGTTTCTTGTACTATTCTTTTCTCATGACACTGTGGCTCAAACCTCAAAGCTGTATACCCTCAGATGATGCTGTTCACTCTACATCTTCCACCGCATGGCTACAATAGCTTAAGATCCACACATATGATCTCTGAATGACAATGGCTTATGGTCATTTGTCGTAAGGTAAAACAAGTTTGCTTACATGGGACATGGGATCCAGGCAGTGTGTTTCTGCAAGAGACTCACCTCATAAGAGGGTCTTTGGAAAAACTCACACGCCAATGGGCGGGAAGGGTCATATTTTTGGCAGGCTCCCACAAGCCAACCAAAACCAGAGATACATCACAATCATATTCCTCTTAAGAAAAAAGTGGATTCGCTATATTGTTGCTTGAGTTCTTGGCAAGGGTCCTGAAGATTTTAGTGAGGATCTTGAAGATATGGTCTGACGTAGAGGGGAGATATGTCTTTGTGAAACTGAGCTTGCAGAGGAGCTGTATCATAGCTTGCTCAGTCTATGCTGCAAATGTTTGCCGGGGGACTTTCTCTCTAAATGTAACTTTTTGATTGCGGAATTCGGCCAAACACAGTTGTTGGTAGTGGGAGACTGGAACATGACTATCGACCATAATCTGGGCAGGTCTGGCAGATCAGACATCAGCAACTACTGAGAAGGGAACATGCTCTGTGATCTGATGGCAGATCATTGCTTGAGAGAATTGTGGAGGCTTCTCAATCCCACAATACGGAATAAACGTGCATTTCCTGCTCCCACAACACAGAGACACAGATTGATTTTTTCTTTCCAACACCAGACTACTTCTGAAAGTAACCTCCTGTGATATAAGAACTGAGGGCCTTTCAGATTATGCTTCTATCACAATATCACTGGATCTTGGGATGATTGTATCTAAAGCTGCGACATGGAAAATGAACACTCTATTTAACAGAACATCCTCAGAGAAACAAAAGCAATGTGACCAGATAAAATAATGTGTCAATCTTAACAAGAGTTAAGTTAAGTCATCTCAATATTTGTAGGCGGCTGGAAAGGCCTTCCTGGTGTGCACTGATGCAGGAGGCCAGCACAGAAAGACAAAAGGAATGGGGCCAAGAAATTCTCCCTGGAAGGATAGGTCCTAGCTGCTCAACCAGATTCCAAACTAACCCCATTGGACAAAAAACACAAATGGCAGTGCAAGCTGAAATCGGACTTAAAAATGTTCCACACTCTTGAGGCAGAGAAAGAACTACATAGACTGCATATTACACACTATGAGCATGGTGAGGGGTCATTATAAGAAACAGATCTCTGATCAGTATGAATGGAGCATTGAGGAAATCTACTGAAAGCCTAAGAGATCTTTGCATAAACAGTTGCCTGTCATCTAAAATACCTACTCCGAGGACGACTGGTCACAAATTGCAATTGCTATTCTTCCATGACAAAGGGCTGCTGAAGGGCAAGACAACAATGTGGAGTATTTAAGGTTCTTCATTAATGCTACTGAATCCCTTTTAAATATATGAATGTCGGTCTGTCTTATAGCGAACACTGCTGACAGTGTGGCCAATCTTTGCACTCCTAACCAGTGATAATGTGCCTGTTCCTTCCCTTTTAACATAGTGAAATTGGCATATCCTTAAAATGCATATTTAACTTATTTATAATATCTAATGCATGGCACAAAGTGTTCCCAGAGCCTGTAAGTGGAATCCCACTAGTGGACTGCACCACCCATTGTGCACCCACTACACTGTCAGTATAAACATGACTGTAGGCCTACCATTTGTAGCCTGCCTGCTACAGTTTTAAACAGTTTTAAACAACACATTAAAACTGTCAAAACAATCCCTTTTAACAGGTCAGAACCTTTCTTTTAAATATTTATAGGTCACCCTTATGTATGCCATGTTGCCTAAAAGGTCATAGCATTTAAAAGTAGAACATGTAGGAATGTAATGTGCCCCAAAGGCTATTTTCACAGTAAAAATGGCTGGCTGTTCCCTAGGGTTAACTTATTATAATTCATAATGCTAATATCTGAAACAGCTAGAAAACGAATTAAACATCTATTTTTAGGAGTCATTATTGATCCAACGATGAAGTCAAAGTTGTGATAAATATTAAAGAAAAGTTCCTTCCTTTCCAAAATCCTCTAGAGGCCTATTTGCATTTAAGCATTCTCCCCCTACAACTTCTGACAGGCAATAATTACAATTTGAAGAGTTGTGAAAACTGTTCCCAGATCAGAGAACTAAGGGTTGGGTGTTGACAGGTATTGTTGTTCCCTTGACAGGATGATCAGTGAGGTTGGGTTAAGAAATTGGATTCACTTCAACCCCTACCTCTCACCCTGGTTGGCAAATGTGAGCTTTCATCTCAGCGGGAACTTTCCTTTATCTCCCTAGCCAGTCAGGCTCCAATCACAGTAGAGTGTGAAATCCTGGGGGAGTGTCAAATTCTGCTTTACAGCTTTGCTGCGGTTTGCTTATAAACACTGGGAGACCATTTAAAAGTAAGACAAATTAGATGTCAAAACAAACCCTGCTTTGTTCTACCTGATTTCCGTCTCTGGGTTTATGTGGGGGGGGTGGGGTACAGTGACTGTACCAAATTGGATTTTAGTGTTAGATCTGGGAGGACAGTAGAATTACCATAGCAAACGTCTCACACTCACTCCCAGTGCTCACATCCCTTCTTCATCTTGAAAGTACCCAAAGTGGGTTGGGTTAGCCCCTGTGAACTTTTACCTAGTTGGTTACTCAGTGTCCCATACTCATTCACACTCACTAGCTCCTGACAGCTACAAATGTGGCACTTCCAAGCACCCACTTCAGAACACTCCTGGACCTGAGAAAAATAGAAGAGGACTGGCCCTGTTGTCTGTGATCTGAGAAGAGCCCTGAAAAAACTAGCCCTGCTCCCTCAGGTACCCAGGACAAGAAGTGGACTTCAAGGTTTATAAGGCAGATCTCTTGTTGAAGCTGCAAGGAAACAACAAGCTAGAAGAGGATTTTGATTGCAACTGCCTAGTTGGCCAGTAGAAAGTCACAACTAAACCATGTGAGTCTCTAAGTGCACCCATAAGGTCCTGGGGACTTTAGATGTGTACTCTTGTGGTAGATGTGCACTCTTGTGCTAGATTGGGAATTACAGAACTAACGTTACAAGGTAAAGTATTTTACAAGGATGGACCTGTTGAGTGTACCTGATCTGCGTTCCATCAAAGTCACCGTCGAATTGTGTCTATATCCCACTCTACCACGATCATTTTATATCATTGGTACTTTATGGCCCTTGCCACTATTCCCACCTAAAACTTAAAAAATTCATGATTTCGGATTCCGTTATTGGACTTCTGACATTTTGTTTATTAAATGTCACTCTATTTTTTATGGAGGGTGTCACATCTGTTGCAGCGGATGCTCTTTTTCTTAATTTTCTCAGTTTCTGGTCTCGTATAACTAGTTAGGCTAAAGTGGTCCCTACACTCAGAGACTATACTTCACCCACAGACGCATTGGTCCTCCAATGACCTCTTTGTCGCAGTCAGGGGTGAGTAATCATGGTGTGAACTGTTGGACACTCAATGTGGACCAATAATTGGTAACCCGCTATCAGATTAATGATCAAGTTCAAGTACATTACTCTAAGACCATGGGCCTGATTATGACTTTGGCGCAACGGCGCATACCCACCGCCATTGTACCAAAGCTGTGCAAGCACCACTGACTGTATCACGAAATGTAAATGTGCAACTCATAATATGGTTGGTCGTTCTTTGTCCTTTCCCATGGATGTGCTTTGAAAACAGACCCTGCCGTGGGAAAAGGCCAAAGTGTTCCAGCACGGCATGGACGGTGACGTTGCTGGAACTGGAGGGAATGCAAACAGTATGTAACACCTTGGTGTGGGTTACATGGGGGACCTGTAGGGCCCCTTTGTTCTTGCGTCGCCAGCTTTCTCATGTCGGGGCTCTGCCAAGAAAAAGCTGATGGTGCAAGAACTCCAAAAATGCTGAGCAGGACTGTGCAAGTGCCTGATGAGCATATTGTGTTGTGGTGTTCCTGCGCCGCTGTTAGGGAACGACTGTTCCCCGGTGCACCAGGCAGTCCACCACAGATCCAAAATGGGCAACACGGTGGACCACCACTCCTGCGGCACCGCAAGTCTAGCTCTCTCTATCATGCAGTAGAAGTCAGATAATTATAAAGAAAGACCATCAAAACACAATAAAAGTCTCAGACAAATTAATATAATTACTTCTATTGATGATCCAGAATCAATGCACATAAGTAGCATCTTAAGCAGCTACCAGTACATAGTATAAAACAACACATTGAGCCAAACTAAATCTGCTACTAAATTCAAGACTCCATAAAGAGGATATTAAGGTTAGGGTTTCCTACCACAAACAAAGGCAAGAGGATAGTTCATTATAATTCTCTTAGCATGAGCAAAGGGATCAAGTTACAGTCCTCTATGCAAGGGGATTGGAGCAATAATCAGGTAAGTTTTGGTCTGGCCTAACCAAACAGCTCCAACTTGTCCAGCAGGTAGGTTCTCCAGTGCTATAGTAGATAAGTAGCAAAACACACAAAATGATGGATGGAATGTTGCACAATGGCAAAACATTCACCTCCAGTCACAGATCTGGGTTTAATCCATTGTTATTCTGCTCACCAAGCCGTCCCAGTTCAGACATGGCCATATGCAAAACAGTCTTGACCCTGTGCCTCATGGGAACAGTGCAGCCTGAACTGTCAAGCCATGTCTTCCCTGGACTGAAATCAAGCATCCTAGGACCGGTTTCTGGATATCAGCCGTCTTCAGCCAGGATAGCTTGACTCCAGTGGCTTAGTGAGCACGGGACCCACGTCTGGGCATACCCTTCCCACATAGGGTGAACACAGGGCCGGTCCTAGGCATGGGCGGTATGGGCAGATTCCCAGGGCCTTGCGCTCAGAGGGCCCCGCCGCCGGCCCCGCAGAGTAGACCGCAGAGCAGGGGGCCCGATATGAAATGCGGGAAAAGCGCTGCGCGCACTCGCGCAGGCAGTAAGGCACTTAGAGGGGCTCACATCTTCCCTTTCGCCCGGGACCTCAGAAGGCCTAGGACTGGCTCTGGGTGAACAGCAAAACACACAAGATGATGGACCGAATGTTGCACAATGGCAATACATTCACACCCAGTCACAGATCTGGGTTTGATCCATCGTTATTTTCCTTACCAAGCCACCCCAGTTCAGACATGGCCATATGCAAATTAGTCTTGACCCTGTGCCTCATGGGAACAGTCCAGCCCGAACTGCCAAGCCATGTCTTCCCTGGACCGGAATCAAGCATCCTAGGACCGGTTGATGGCTATCAGCCGTCTTCAGCCAGGATAGCTTAACTTCAGTGGCTTAGTGAGCACGGGACCCATATCTGGGCATACCCTTCCCGCATCGGTTGAATAGCAAAACACACAAAAATGATGGACGGAATGTTGCACAATGGCAAAACATTAACCCCCAGTTACAGATCTTGGTTTAATCCATCCATTGAACTGCGGTGGCTTGGTGAGAAATATAACGATGGAATAAACCCAGATCTGTGACTTAACCCAGGTCTTAATGCAGTGTGATGTTGTTGGAGCAGCGCTGGGTGGTCCTTATGAATGCGGCATGTGATTCCAGATCCTGAGTGCATAGATGGAAAAGACATGTTGCTGCCTTGGTCTATCACACTTGTGAGCTTGCAGTCTGATGGCGTCTTGGCTGTGGGTGTGCCGAGAACCAGCAAAGATGGTGAGCACATCTGCAAGTAAGAGGTGTGCTAACCACAATAGCTTTGTAAATGATGCAACTGGCTTTGAAGATGGCGCATGCTGGAACATTTCTTCAGGCATTGGACAAGGTGTGCTGCTGCAAGTAGGATGTCCCTAAGGAGTGCCAGTGTGAAGTATGTGTGGTCATGTAACAGGGCACTGCCACTAACCAGATCTGAAGTCGCTTTCTGGAAGAAGCAGTTTCACTTACTTTAGAATAGAAAGAAGGTACCAGACAGTCTTAGTTTTTTTGACAACGTACTCCTTGAAGGTGAATCCAAGTGACTTGCCATTCTGTGAAAACTATGGTTCGAAGCTGTCAAAAGGGATATGATTGAGCCAGGTATGGGTTATTTCTTGTTTGGTGTTCTTGGATTACGACATGAATTCTGTCTTGGGTCGGTTGACCTTCAGGTTGGCACTGAACATCCAAATCTTGATAATGTGCAGGCGTAGTCACTAGAAGGTTGCCTAGAAGAGTCTTTCAAGTTGTGCATCATCAGCATATTGTTGAATCTTTATGTTGGTAACTGTGAGTAGAGCACCCTGTGGCTACAGGTAGAGGATGTAGCTGACAGGAGACAGTATAAAACCCTGGACTCTATGGTCATATTGATATTTCGGTTCCTGGAGGGGCCCCTTTGAGCAATTTGGTGTCTGTTAAAAAGATAGGAGAAGAATCAGTGAAGGAGAATACCAGTAAATCTGACTTGGGACTTTATGATGTAAAAGAGGTTTAGATAGTCGTCTGGTTTGTCTAGTGTAGGTTTCCTTAGTACTGGGGGGATCTGACCTGGCTTGAAAGCTTCTGTGAAGATGCCTTGAGTGATAGAGGCATTGACAAATAGGGAGTAGGGATGAGAGAGCATTCTCAGAGGGTGCTTTGATAAAGTATGAGGGTAAAAGAGCATCCTCATACGAAGTTATTTTGAGGGAGTAGAGTATGTTGGCGAGATGTGAAATATATATGGTTATGGAGGTTGACTATTGTGGTATTCTACGGGAATGGGTGGGCATAAAACATGAAGGAGACTTGGTGTTGTTGATGTGCTGTCTGATCATCTGTATTTTTTCAGAAGAGGTTGATGGCCATGCACTTTTCTGTTGAGAGAGGAATAAATGAGTCTGACTTGGAGTTGATGCTGTGCATTCCACTTCTTTTGGTGGCTTAATTGATGGTGTTGGTATAGTACAATGAGTTGGCAGATGCGATGACCCATCTGTGAGTTACACAGAAGGGTTTCAGTATCATCAGGTCTTCTGTATTTTTGGTTTTCTTCAATGTTTTCCCTCTCCGCAGATGGAGCGTTTTATTGTCAGCAAGGTATTCAGAATACCTGGGCACTTGTCAAGAGCTACTTATGAACTACAAATCTTCTGTAGGAGTGACAGGGTCCTGTCCATCACCCCGATCTCTGAGTATAATTATCCGCTTCCCTTCCCTTATCAGCACTCACTGGTAGCTGCCCTCTAGTAGCTGGGGGGGTGGAATAGAAAGAGAGAGGTAACAAACCAACAAACCTGCAATCTAGCAGGGAGGATTGCTTGGCAAATGTTTTCTTTATTCCTCACTGAGCGAAGCTTAGGTTTCCGTTTTTTCGTGGTCTACCGGGTATAAGAAAAACAGCAGCTGCTGCACTACAGTCAACTTATGTCCAAAATGCACAAAACATTACATATCTTTTCATTTACTTGTCTCACCTCTTGCCAAACTCTCTAGGCTGCTATCCCAATTGCCTTTCTGCATTACTCTATTTCCTTCATAGAATTGTATACTCATTGAGTTGTCTTTTGCAAAAGAATAAACTGCAAAATATACTTTTCTTGCTTGGATCAGTTATTGTCGAAATGCCTTGCGAGTTACTGAATCTGGTGACCTTTTTTATTTAGAGTGTTTTATAAAGCACAAACATGACCCAAGAGTATCAGAGAGTCGTACATATGATTGACTAAACAAAAATAAACTAAGAAAAGTACATCAAGAGTAAAAGTCACAATGAACTCTTGAAACAGATATAAAAAGAAATGCTGATTTATTCAACTATTAAGCACTGGTCTTGATTCTTCATGGTGGATTCATTCAGTTCTAGGTACCCAGGGGCTCAATATTTGAGGGGAGTTCTCCTGTGAAGGATGTGTTTCTGACCTACATAGATATTGCTGACAGTGTGGCATACGCTGAGCCTAGGGGAAAGGCTCCCTGAGAGTCAATGAAAGGAATCTATTCATTAGGATATTTTTCACTTCTTTTGTTAAAAAGTGGGTTGATGGATTTGAACGCACCTTGGCTGATAAGGCATTCCAGATCCTTGGTGCCAATCCTGGAGTCTTTTATTTCCATTGCTCTTTCTTGGAGTTAGGATCCAGATGTGCTCTGTAATATGTGTGAGAAATTATTAGTGCTATTGAACTAACCTTGATTTGTATCTTTTGTTTGGTTCTTTCTGAACATGTGATGATTTGTCGCATTGTTCAGGTACTCTCGAGAAATGAACTCTCGAGAAATGAGCAAGGACCACAAGGGGTTGGGTGGTGTGCTCCTCCAAAAATGAGGAGGGGACAACAATTGCAACATTGTAAGGACTAGAAAACAGGTAAACATGCTGAGAGAGGAGCTTCTCTTCCGGAGTCTTGTACCCAAGAAGTGGCTTTGAGAGTGAGCATAGTATGCATAGCACTGTGCACAAGATAGTAACTGAATCACATATTGGACCCAAAATGCCATGAGACTTCAGATCCAACATATCCTTCTATGAAAAAACACTACTTGGAGAGGCTACTGTTAGTAAACTGAGCTTAGAGACTCTAAAGTCCTGCAATATTTAAATTCAGGCTTTACTGAGGCCAATACTGGTAACAAAACATAAGGGAGTAAGGTGACAGGGAATGCAATGGGAATTCATCATGAGAGCATGATGCACGTGAAGCCCAGATGTCACTAACTGGTGAAACTGGGAGAAAGGAGGGGGCAGAAACAATGTGGCCAAAAGACAGCAGACAAGGCAGGAAGCCTGCATGGGTCATGGTTTGTTTTGACTTTGGTTTCTTGATAGGGCACATACCATGGAAGATAGGAATGGCAAAGTGGTTGTTCACAGCCAGTGGCTTAAGTGGTTTGCAATGGATTGCTTGTGATGTTAAGAAGACACGGCGAAAGATAAAGCCTTAGGAGTGTGTTGTTTGTATGACATGCTGTACCATGTTGAGTGAGTCAATGAGGTTGCAGTTTGAGTCCCTCGAGTTTTTTGAGCTTGGATATCTGAAAGATTGGGTGGAAGAGGTGGTGTAGAGAATTCATCAATGAAGTTCTTGTTCTGCCTGGGTAGCCTATAGACAAATTGGAAGGTGGCCATTTGTGTTACTGAAAGTGTGAGAATGGCATGTCGGCAGCTCAATGGAGTTTAGTGTTACCTGCTTGCCAAAGGTGCAGGAACAAAAACACTTATGGAATGCATGTAGTAAGTGACACAAGAATGTACTTGAATGTGGTACATCAGAAGATTGGCTTGTAGAGAGGCCAGCTTGGTGGTGGTTCAAGTGGTTGTTGTAAAAGAGGGATCTGGTGTGCATGATTGAAATCCAGCCAACAATAAAACCTAGGTATAAGAATACGAGAGATCAGGTGGTTTCAGAGAAGTGCTTGCTGTTTTCGGGAATACCGTGCCTATTTTGGGCATGAAGGAAAATACCACAACAAATGTATTGCTTGGATAGCTAGGTAAGGTGCTGGTGGATCAGAAGAAGGAGAATTTGGTTATTTGTGTCAGTGAAGGGCCTGTTTGGCCTAAGGGCAGATAAAGGATTGCTTAATGACAGCAAGTTCTTTTGGTATTACTGAGAGTTGTGTGGGGTTGGAGGAGGGGGATCAGAATCCATACTTTCAGTGAAGAAGAAGGGAGGATGTTGGAGGAGACGTGAGAGGGGTATTTTTGTGTGTCTACATTCTGTCAGATGCATGGGTTGCAAAGTCATCTGCTTTAAGGACATATCATACAAATCCTGAGATGGTGTCAATCACAGGAAGATACCAGTGATGAAACAGAAAGATTATTTGGATATGTACTTAATGCTCTTTTGAACTGACTGCAACAGTAAAGCATTATTTCTGCCATGATGACAAAGAAAGTGAGAGGTTCCTTCAATTTAAAGTCAAATTTTCTGGCAATTGAAACTAACTTTGGGAAATTTTAAAGTCTGGATTTTGAGAAGAGGTAATCTCATAGGTGGTTCCTACTTCTGGAAATATATGCATCAAATGCTGGTAGTGGGCTTGGTTAGTAGAGGAAACAGTGATCAGAAATAGGAGAGAATGTTCCAGATGATGGGGCCGACACACGTGGCATTATTGTAAATGCATTAACTACAACAGCTGTTGGGAAAGTGTTAGGGTGCCACAAATTAAAATAATAATTTATTATTCAAGCCAAGGAGCAGAATTTTGTGCCAGGGCGGTTTCCATCGGAGAAAACAGTTTATCCATTTAGCAAAAACCCTAGTTTACATAATTGGCTCCAGTAGCATGACCACCAGAGTAGGACTTATACATTTTTTCTGAATAAACGATGCTCACCCCTCCCCCTTAGCTATTTCCACCTGTTAGCAATCAATCAATTTTCTAAAATATCCTAGAATAGAGCCTAATGTATTGCTAAAAAAATACACAAACCAGCATGAATACATTAATAATTGCTGAAAGGCGAAATTTTAGATTTTACAAAAAAGAATACATTGACAGTTTTTCTAATGTGAACCTGGTCAAGCTTTGAAGCCGGGTAAGGCTGTCCCAGCCTTTCGCCCTCCCTGCCTAAATATAATGCAAAATGTGTATCATCAAAAGGAGTATGCTCAAAGAACTATGGGGCATATTACCAAGCAATAGCGATAATTATCGCTATTGCTTGGTTAGAGACAAAAATTTACAGCTGAGCTGCGGCGATTTTTACCGCAAATAAACCTTGGTATTACCAAGGTTTATCGCAAATGCGATAAAAATCGCCGCAATGCATGAATATCGCTGAAAAGTCAGCGATATTCATGCATTACCGAGCTAATGCTCTTAGCCATGTTATACACCTCCCATTGGATAACATGGCTAAGAACTGCTCAGGGCAGGTGTTAGCTTTTGGAGATATTTGCGCTTAGCGCGAATATCTCCAAAAGTTGGTAATAGGAGATAGTGATGTTAGCGACTGTTTTCAGTCACTAACATCTTGGCACGTCCACTTTGCATGTCATTAGTGATAAATATCACTGACATGCAAAGTGGGGCCCAAGATGGTCGCTATCTCCTACTAGCTGTCGCTAACTGGTGTTCGCGACAGCTAGGTAATAGGGAGATAATTTTATCTCCGCTTTCTTGGCTTTTAAAGCCAAAAAAGCAGAGATAAACCCCCTTGATAATATGCCCCTATGCTACACATCTTTTAGCACTGATGACTGTTGATGGCGGGTTGGTGCTGCTTACTGTGTGGGCTAAAGATGCATTAATAGTAAGTGTGTGGGCTAAATATGCATTGGTAGTATGTAGGTGGGCAAACATTGCTTTGGGGTAAGAGGGTGGATAGAGATGCGTTGGCGGTATGTGCGTGGCTACAGAAGCATCAGTGATATGTGGGTGGTCTAGAGATGCATTGGTGATAAGTGGATAGGCTAGAGATGCATTTGTGGAAGGTGGGTGGGCTAGAGATGCATTGGATGGTAAGTGGGTGGGTTAGAGATGCATTTGTGGTAAGTGGGTGGACTAGAGATGCATTAGCGGGAAATGAGTGGGCTTGCGATGTATTGGTGGTAAGTTGGTGGGCTAGAAATCCATTGGTGGTAGTGAGTATGCTTGGCAAATCAGTGTGTACTAAACACTGTGGTAAGGAGATATAGCAGGATATATACTAATCTGTGAAGGGAAAAACAGCTGTACAAGTCATTCGTGGAGAGGAGTTTTGGGGGCAACTAACCCTTCTGTCACCTCCAGTAAGACCCCCACAGCTGGATTGTTGAAATGTCAGAGGTCACGCCACCTTTCTCCGCCACTCTGCAAATGCACCGCCTGGTGCACTGCTAGTTGGGGAACGTACTCCACTTTAATCCTGAGGCCCTCAGGAGTAAAGTGCAATTCATTCCTCTAGCATCCACTCTGTAGTACCCTCACACCCACAAACAGGCACACAAAAACCCACCTTCAAGCAGTTAAACACATGCACAACACACATAAAAAACACACACATGCCTAAACACATGCTCACACACATGACGCATACCACTATTCAAACAGACACCAATGCCTGCACCCACAAATCTGTCTACTTTCAAAAGCAGAGGCAGACAAAACCCCTATAGATATGCAGACACTCGTCCTCACACTCCAACAGCAACACACATACCAACGGACAGCGTCAATATGCACATAGAGTGAGCGGTTGGTGTATATGACACATCAACACACACTAAGCTAAACACAGAACAACATCAATTGCATACAAATCATCAAAAACGGAGAAGATTAAATAAAAACGTTTACCTTTCTGTATGTAATATCAGAATGATCATCAGAATTTCATTAAGATCTTTACCTGATTTTAAGATTTTCCAATTGTTCTGAATAGTTTGTATGCTCTCAATCAATGATCAGACGTGTTTTAGTATCTGGTAAAAAAAAAATCTTGGTATCAATAGTTCACCTCTCAATTCCTTGCTTGCTTTTTCAATTTCAGTTTAAATGACTCCTTCTGAATAACCTCTAGATAAGAACGTCAATTGCATTTCCCTAATTTATTTTTCAAAATCAGAGCCATCAGAGCAATCCTTCTAGCTCTTAAGATTTCTCCAAAAGGGATACTCCACCTGAGGTTCTGTGGGTGACCAATATTTCCACGGAGAATACTATTACATGATGTTATTTTCCAGTGTATTTTTGTGCAGTTACTATTGATCTTTATATAGATAGCAATATCCAGAAATGAAATTTGTTTGGAACTTATAGTGCAAGAAAACGCCAAATTGAGGTCAATTTGGTTTAAAGAAGAACTGAAGTTTTATAAGCTTTTGTTATCCCCTTCCCAAATTAGGAAGAGTTCATTGATGAACCTAGTCGATAACTTGACATTTTCCAATTTCGTATGATTCTTATCCGTCGACAGAATTTGTGATTTACAATAGCCAGTCAGGTGATTTGCTAAGGCTGGAGCAAATAAAGTCACCATGGCTGTGTCCTGATTTTGTAAAAGAAATTCTTCTTTAAACATGAACACGTTATGGGTGGGACAAATGTCAAGCATTTAAATTAGCATATTTGAATGTTCAAGAAAACTGATTGATTTGTCCTGCAAGAAATGCTTCTCTGCTTTTATTCCATCCATAATTGATGTGTAGAGTGTTGTAAAATCAATTGTTGATATCAAATAGGACTCTTTAAAAAATACTCTGGATATTATTTAAAAGTCCATTGAATCACACAGGTATGATTGTAAAGTAATGACATAAGGTGCTAAAAATATGTTTATAAATCTCAATGCATTTTCAAGTAGAAAATGTATTGAACTAACAATTGGATGACCCGGTTGTAGACATTTATAGTCCCTTGGTAGAAAGTAAATTGGAGGTGTCACTGGGTGTTCAGTTTTGGGGTATTTGTATTCTTCATGATCATTTAATTAATGGGTGTACTAATTTTGTATTTTTCATGATATTCTGCCATGATCATGCGTGTTGGATTTCTCTTCAATTTTTCATAATGCTGTTTATTCTTAAATTGTTCTCTGCCTCCATTAGATACCCCCCTCGATCTTGAAGAACACCAATACCTCCTTTATCGGAGGGTTTTATTATTATTTGTGTGTCTCCTATAAACTCTTGAATGGTGGCTCTGTCTCTGGGAGTGATGTTTTGCCTTCTTTCAAATATTTCTTTATTTTTTAGTCCATTCAAATCATCAATGGACAATACAGGTAGGTATACATTTAGGTATACATATATATACATGTGCGTTGGTTATTACATTAATGTATTTATGTATAATCTAAATCTTTGTAAATATATCTGCCTTTACACATGGTATTTTATTATCTATTATGTTTAATGCTTATTTTTTAGCATAATGCTTGAAACTATTAACAATGATTGCGAACAGGATAGTAACATTTAATAATGTGTGTGTGAGGTTGTATTTTGTAACTAGCAAACATTACACATTGTTTCAGAGAAAATGGCAAAGGCAGATGAAGCTGAGGAAAAGGCTGCACCTTCAACCAGCAGTGATACACTTGAAAAATGTTCAGACAATTACACTTTATGTGTAGCTGCAATCACTTCCGGTGCCACTGCCCCATGAATGCTGATACCACTACAATTCTTACCACAAGTACTGAAGCTATTGACAATTTCAGCTACTCTGGTAACAACTTAAAGTGGGTGCCTCCATCCAGCCTGAGTAATTGACATCTGAGGTGCCGAATGTTCCTCATTATTTGAAAGATCTTTGGAGCATGAGGTACGAGACAGAGAAGGGGAGAAACTTGAGCAATAACAAACACCATCTGCACCTCTCAGATCTGAGGTACCATTTGGCAGTGGCGGTTTCTTCCCGTGGGCGTCGGAGCTCCGCCCCGTTACCAAATATTGCTCAAAATCAATTTTAAAATCCGTTTTCTTTTGTAATTAAATTACAAAATAATAACACTCACAGAGTACAAGTATTGCTGCCGCGCTGTCATAATGAGTGGCCGTTCATTGTGTCAGCTGGCTGGAAGCATGAGACTCACTCACGTGACTCTCCCCTTGCACGGAGCGTCCCAAAGAAGCCTAATTGTTTGCCGGGCCGACAACCCCACAGCCCTGAATGCTGTGATGTCATCAGCCTGGTAAAGACCTAGCTTCAGGGCCCAGTCTCCACCCCCTGATGGCATGGAGGTAAAGTTAGCCCCGGGCGTTTTATGCCCATGCCTCAGTATCGCTAACCCTCCAGGTCAATCAGGGAGTGGAGAGCTTTCCGAGCTCATTACAGGGCGTGATGAGACCCACCCGACCCTGTGATGAGTTGGGAAAGGGGTGTGGCAGGTGGGAAGCCAAGGATTCGAGTCTGCGTAGACTCTACCCTTCCGCCTGCGAGTCCTGTGGTGGAACTGGAACCTTCTGGAAGGAGGATCTGGATCACAGTCAGAGTGCCCTGCCAAGCTTGCACTGCAGTAGTTACCCGATTGATTGGACTGACTGTGACGGCAGGCACAGCAGTTCATCAGAAGCCCTTGCCCAGGTAAAGCGCATGCAGGCAGTTTTTGGATTTGTATTGTAACTTCTCAGACTCTTAATCTCTTATCTCTGTTCTTGCACGGCCCAGCTAGGGGTTGACATGACCGTTTCCTGGCTTGGCCCGTGCACGATTCTAAGAGGCAAGCTTGATCCTTGGCTCGGCTCTTCTGTCATTTGTTGGTGCTCACACGTTCCACCATTACCATCTGTTATTTTTGTTTGCAGATTCGGTGTGGGTGGGTAGGATGAGGTTGATGTTTAGCTTTAAATGCGGGGCGGGCGATGTGTCGACAGAATTGGGTGTAAGCAGTGGGAGGCCCAGGACCATGTGGCTCTTCTTGCAATCGCTGGCTAATCTTAACGGTTGGATGCTTTTTTGTTTGTTAAGGTGTGGGCTGTTTTGACTCTCATTTCCATCCACATGCAGAGGTCATTCCTCTCTCTCCTCTTCTCCTCTGTTTTCTTCCAGTCACATGTACACTAATGCGGTCTTTTCCACTCTCTGCCAAACCGTAACTTGGTGATCAGAGCCTTTCTAAACGCTGGCGGTTCTTTTACAAATAATGGACTTCATTTAACGGAGACAACACAAGTTGCCCAGGATAACACAATATAGCCAAGTGGGGCAGCTTGTACTTCATCCTCCCTCCTTCTGAGCTCAGAAGTACAGATACTTTAGCGTTCAAATCAAAGAAGGGATAGTGCTCGGTAATGCAGTGCCTGGCTGTTAGACCTGGCATATTTGGTGTGGTTTCCCCTGTCTTTTTTGCCTCTACCTCCAGTATTTTTGATGCTGTGCTGGATTTCATTTTTGCTGGTTTAGTTAATTGATTGAAAAAGCTTTATTCGAGTTATGCACTCATAAAAGCACAAACATATAAAATTACACATTTAAAAGCTCTAAACGTACATTAACACTTAATTTACAGCTTAAAATACACAGTATAGACACATAAAATATTCACCACAAGTTAATATAAGCTTTCTCATAATATACAGAAGCTAAATGCGAGTTAAAAAGCAAAGTCGACCACGTTATTGACCATAAACAAAATTGTACAGTCAAAACTCCTTACGGGCATTTAGCAACATATTATAGCTAAAATTCATAATTCTCTCCCTCGGGATTTAGCAATGCAATTCATACAAGCAAGAAAACGAGATTCAAGGCCTATTCGAAGATAGAGCCCTCCGCCTTATAGACCAAGCCCACCCCAGGTATTTTGCCGTTCCTACAACTATAGGCAGTTCGGTTGAGGAACAAATAATTCCCAGCCCCTCAACACCGCTTGAGACACCAAGGTTCCTGCAAACAGGTGCCAACCACAATTTCCTTGGGTTTACATAGCCCTCGCACATGAATAGAAAATGTGCTATACTTTCATTGGGGGCGCCACATATCGGGCAACATGAACTACTATTAGTTCCCCAATTAGACGTCAATGACTTCAGGGGGAGGGAACCTGCCCTTAGCTGGAAAAATAATTTCCTGTCTATCGGAACAGTTAAAGTGTCCCAGTACTGTTCTAGTGCAGGCCTCGTTTTAAATTCCATAAACCTACCCCCATAGATTCTGAGGTCACACTCCTCCAAGACTTCTGGTCAATATAATCCCAATATATAGCTTTTATAATTGTTTTGCTGGGGAACACTTCCCCAGAGGGATTTTCCCAAAGTTTGGAGAGACCAAGCTCAGCAAGGGTGTCCCTAAGCTTTTTTAGCCATGTAATTTTATGAAAGACGTCTGATTTAACTAAGGCAGAAAACCCCTCAGCATAGTGTCTAATTTCAGGGGTCGTCCACAACCGTCTCCAGTAGAGGATAGGCCTTAGTCGGGCACGATCACTAAGCGATCTTCTTCCTAAATCCAGGCCAAGCGGTATTAATGGGGTACTTTGGGGAAGACTAGTTATCCCTCTCAGAAACCTGTTCTCAGATCTTTGGAGCGTATCGAACCTCTCAAAGCCCCAGACTTCAGCCCCGTAAAGGGCTGCGCCCAAGGCTTTTGCGTCGTATACCATGAGAACAGGTTTAATAGGCCTGGTTTTAGATTTTGCTTGTTCCACTCGAAGCGCTCCTGAAATCTGCTGATGTTTCAAAACCGCCTTCTCGATATGTCTTGACCAACCAAATTTACTTGATATCTCCACCCCTAGGTATGTAAAAACATTTACTACCTCTAGTCTAATACTGTTCAGAGATACCCTGGGTTGGGCTTGGCGTTTTTGCCCAAAGACCATCAGCTTAGTTTTATTTACATTAACTTCGAGACCCCGTTCCTTGCAGAACATATCAAATATGTTCAAGGCTCGCTGGAGTCCTGCCGGGGTTTTGGACACGATCAAAGTATCGTCGGCGAACATCAGGATCGGAACCCTGATGCCCGCCAGCGAAGGTGCGTCAACCCTCGCATCCAACATCCTATCGACTATACCATTGATGAACAAGGAGAACAGCAGGGGTGCCATGGCACAACCCTGACGTACCCCCCGCTCGACTGGGAAATTGATGGATGATTCCCCATTCCTCCCCCACTGGACTTTAGCGAAATTGCTTTCGTGGAGACGCATTATTAATGTGAGCAGTTCAAGTGGAACCCCTATCTTGCTCAAGACACCCCACAGCATACTCCTGGGCACCAGGTCGAAGGCAGCCCTCAGATCTACAAATGCTACATAAAGGCTGCCCTCGCCAAGGAGTACAGTCCCCCACCGTAGCATAGTGAAATGAAAAATTTGGCCAACCGTGCTGGTAGCTCGTCTAAATCCTGCCTGGTAGGGGGATAAGGCATTGTTTTCATCTACCCAGGCCATAAGTTTGTCGACCACCATCTTGCCCACCACTTTCTGGATAGTGGCCAGCAAACTTATAGGTCTGTAATTTGCCGGGAGCGACCGATCACCTTTCTTAAAGATCGGAATTATAATTGCCCCCTTCCATACATCTGGGATTTTTGCCCCTTTTGCAAGGGCATTTCCCAGCACAGTCGCATATTTTGCCCAGCGGACCTTATTGTGTTTGAAAATATCTGAGGGAATTCCATCCAACCCCGGAGCTTTCCCCCCCTGCAGTGATGAAATTACCAGTTCTGCTTCTTTAGTTGAGAATAAGTCTCCCTTGGAAAATACCACAGGGATTGATTCAATGTCCATTATATCCCTATTCTCCGCATACTGGGGTTGGAAATACTCGACCCATGAAGCTTCATTAACATTATTATCGGGATTGTTTGGCGTACCACCTCTGCCCCATTTCATAATTTTCCAAAAGAGTCTTGAGTCTTTTTGCCCAGAGGCCTCAAGTAACTCCTCCCAATATTCCTCGTCCCAAAGTTTCTTAGCCTTGCAAATATTCTCCTTATATTGTTTCCTAGCAGTGCTAATCAGAGCCTTATCCCTGCTTTTGATTGCCCTGCCCAGCTCCAGTCTGGTTGCCCTGCACTGCTTGTTAAACCACCTTGCCAGTTTGATGGGAGGTTTTCTATTTGCCCTAACTGATTTAATAAAATACGGTTTTATCAAATGGAAGAATGTGTCGTGTATGTCTGCTATTAGAGAGGAACACGGTATTACAGGGTATACTGATTCCATGGCGGCAATAGCGTTATCCACCTCCAGATTAATGTGCTCCACAGTGGCTAAGTTGGCCAACACATTTGGCCATTTCACCCTTCTTAAATCGTTAGCTATAACAGGTACAATTTCACTACCTAACACAAGGTGGGCAGGCTCAGCCCTCCACCATGAGTGGGTAACACTGAGGGGGTTATGATCACTTTCTATTCTCCCCACAATTTCCATGTCACCCACGCCACACCATAGCTCAAGACTGCAAATGACATAGTCGATCCTACTCTTACTATGCCAATTGTCGAATGTGCTATTTCCACCTTGATCACTTTTTGTCCTGCCATTAAGGGCCCTCAAACCATACTCCAGACATAACGCATTCAACAACAATACATCCTTAGTCCACCGCTTCACTGGTGGGAGGTTTAGGATTGGGACGCCCCATAGAGCATCCTCTTCTTGTCCTATCGGATGTTCAGTATTTTCCAAAGGCTCAAAAGTCCTGTTCAGGTCACCTGCCACCACCAATCTATTACCAAGTGACTTGGATTCAAGGGAGGTTGATAGAGCTTCAAGGGTGGGAGAATTCCCAACACTTAAACCCCTAGCATAAATATTATAGATATCTATCACACCGCCCTGTCCTAATGTTAACCTCAATAATTGTATATCCTTGCAGCATAGGTCGATGACTTTTATTTTGACCTGGGAATTCTGCTTAACCCAGGCTGTTAGACCTCCCGTAGGTCTGCCCCTAGGGCCCCTAGTCGCTGGTATACAAAAATTTAGATAACCTGGCAGATAGATAGGCTCACAAGCCCACGTCTCCTGGAATAGGCACATTTCAAACCCATTAACAAAGTCTAACCAATCTTGGGACAACAATCTGGAGGCCAAACCTGCTATATTCCATGAAAGGAACCTCCCCGTGGTGTCACCTTTGCCAATCCCCCTTTCAGTATCTACCATAACCGGTGAATTAATCAAAATCTCACAGTCACCACCCTCTCCCATAGCAATATTTGCACAGTTTGCCACATTTGCCTCATTTGTACCAAGACTTAATGGTGGTCTGGGATCATCCCCCCAGTCGTCCTGGCATACCTTATTGCCCCCCCTCATACTTCCATATTCCCTTTCTGGGACCACTTCTGCTAAATTACACATTGCATCCCCCTTAGGTGACAGAATTGGCTCCACAATAATTTCCCTGTCCATTTGTACAACAGAATCCAAAGGTTCAACTGGATCCCGTCAGCATCCCCATCTTGTGTACCCTACTCCACCATCAAAGTTATATACCTGTTTATAACTATCATTTGGACGCAAGATAGGGGCAGGGAAGGAGCTGACCTCTACCAAGGGAGGCAGAGTAATTCTCCTTGACTCATTACACCCCCCCGGATAAGAGGACACAGATCTAGGATAGAAAAAAGTCAAGTCTACAACCCCAATCCCACCAAAGCTAATATTCCATCCCGGTTTCGTAATCAGCCCTACTACCCTTGGGTCTTGAAAGTTGATTATGATACACTCACCCCCCTGCTTTTTTAAGGTGTTCCCAATCCAATTGACCCTTCTAACCCCAATAATCAGGCCGTCCACACCCCCTGGCAGGGGTCTATTGACCCGCAGCCAATGCATGACTTTATTTTTTAACATGTCATATGTTTCCCCTTGACCTTCCGGTAAGAGTGGGACGTTGGTGAGAATGGCCACATATGGGTGGGAATTAGGGGTGAGTTGAACCGGGGGAATCCGAATTGTGGGTTTGTTGGCATGTAATTTTGATGGGCATCGTTCTTGGACAGCAAGGCTCGAAGGGGCACTATTTCCCACGGCCATGCTAGTGTTATTTCCACCGGCTGTGGTGTTGCTATCCCTTACATGACCTCCCCTATTTACTATCTGAGAGGCAAGCGGCCCGTTTGATCCATCAACATTCTTACCTAGATTTTTATCTGTGTCTATCAAAGTACCCTGATTACGTTCCATAATAGTTGGTAAGGGTGAACTATTTTTATTAATCGCTGGGGCACAGTTTTTAATGCCATCTTTTGTACCTTTAGCCGTTGCACTAATACAGCTGGTCTTTGTTCTCCCAGAACTACTATTATTTACAGAGGGTAAGGGTACTGCTATGTTCTTATTATTCTGTCCCTGATTCTGCTGAGTAGGTACACCATTCACCATTGGGGGAGTCAATTCGACCACAGTGACACCAATATCCCGCTCGGCTAGCTTATGTTTTGTCCCATTCTCTCCCAATTTATTATGGGACTTAATTAATGTTTTTATTGAAAAGAAATTATCTAAGCTAGCCTGCTCAAGATGGTCCAATTGTTTTGCTAGCTTCTCAAGTCTAGTCTCAAGAGGATTTAAGAGGGAGCGTATTAGTTTTTCCACGCCCAATAGATATTCCGGTTTAGATGTCGGTTGCCCAGGGGCTGCTAAAGTAATGGGGTCTATTTCTGTTACTGGTGATGCAGGGATCATTTGTTTCTCTGCACCTGTTAACACAGCCAATTCCTCCCCAATTGTTACCCCACTAGGGTTCTCAGCAGGAACATTGACTAAGAGTGTTTTAATGGCCAACTTCCTGATCTTCCTTGCTGGTTTTTGTACTTGTTTTTTTTTTTTTTGTGAATGTGTCCCTTTTCCTCTTTGGGCATGGTTTAGGCTTAATAGCCTGTGCTTGAACACACGCTTTAGATATAGCGTTTTGCCCCTTTAGTGCTCTATTAGAACCATTTAAATGCTCTGACGATAAAGTAGTAGCCACTATATCTACAGGGGAAGTACCCAGTAGCTCATTGGATACAGATATATCATACTGTGTATCATGTGTAAGTGGCAGTACTGTAGAAGATAGCGGGGTAACCAATGCAGGGAAACTTTGGCCTATATGCTTATCAAGGGGATTTTTCATAAGCTCGATCGATAGCCTTCGCCCGGCGCGTCTTTCCGCCAAAGCAATCTCCCTATCGATGTCTTGTGGCAGGCGTTTGAAATACGTATCTAAGGGCCCCATAACTGCCGTCTCAGCCTCACCCATAGAGGACTGCAAGGCAGAGGTACTTGCAATATTAGCCATAGTGCAAACCCCCCTACTACCTTCAATAACTAGATGATCTGAGCGAACACTAAACAAATCAATTACATCCAACAACAAGACTGCAAATATTAAAGGGGTGGCCCTGCCCGGCCTCCTGCGGCCCCGGACGGCCACAGACGGTCCCGCCCTTGTCCCGGGCTTCTCCCGCGCGCTCTCCCGCGCTGCGGGAGTAGTATTGACTTATTATAGTAACAGGTGGAAGGGTGGGAGGGATCGGGGAGAGCGGCCCAGGTGTTGCTCCTCTGGGCTGGCAGGCGCTCCTGGGAGTTGAAGTCCCTCCGTGAGCGCACGCCGCTCGCAGCCCCGTCAGTAATCTCCCCCAACTGACCCTCCAAGCTCAAAGCTGCTACAGGTCACACAGCGCGATGCGGGACCCGCGCAGCGGGTTCCGCGAGCAGTAGGTAGACAGGCAAGGCAAGTAGATCCCAAGCAGAGTGCTCTTCAATCAGCAAAGCGTCCCACCCGCTAACAGGGAAGTGCTGTTTTAAAGTGATCGGTGGAAGGGTGGGAGGGGTCGGGGAGAGCGGCCCAGGTGTTGCTCCTCCGGGCTGGCAGGCGCTCCTGGGAGTTGAAGTCCCTCCGTGAGCGCACGCCGCTCGCAGCCCCGTCAGTAATCTCCCCCAACTGACCCTCCAAGCTCAAAGCTGCTACAGGTCACACAGCGCGATGCGGGACCCGCGGAGCGGGTTCCGCGAGCAGTAGGTAGACAGGCAAGGCAAGTAGATCCCAAGCAGAGTGCTCTTCAATCAGCAAAGCGTCCCACTCGCTAACAGGGAAGTGCTGTTTTAAAGTGATCGGTGGAAGGGTGGGAGGGGTCGGGGAGAGCGGCCCAGGTGTTGCTCCTCCGGGCTGGCAGGCGCTCCTGGGAGTTGAAGTCCCTCCGTGAGCGCACGCCGCTCGCAGCCCCGTCAGTAATCTCCCCCAACTGACCCTCCAAGCTCAAAGCTGCTACAGGTCACACAGCGCGATGCGGGACCCGCGGAGCGGGTTCCGCGAGCAGTAGGTAGATAGGCAAGGCAAGTAGATCCCAAGCAGAGTGCTCTTCAATCAGCAAAGCGTCCCACTCGCTAACAGGGAAGTGCTGTTTTAAAGCGATCGGTGGAAGGGTGGGAGGGGTCGGGGAGAGCGGCCCAGGTGTTGCTCCTCCGGGCTGGCAGGCGCTCCTGGGAGTTGAAGTCCCTCCGTGAGCGCACGCCGCTCGCAGCCCCGTCAGTAATCTCCCCCAACTAACCCTCCAAGCTCAAAGCTGCTACAGGTCACACAGCGCGATGCGGGACCCGCAGAGCGGGTTCCGCGAGCAGTAGGTAGACAGGCAAGGCAAGTAGATCCCAAGCAGAGTGCTCTTCAATCAGCAAAGCGTCCCACTCGCTAACAGGGAAGTGCTGTTTTAAAGTGATCGGAGGAAGGGTGGGAGGGGTCGGGGAGAGCGGCCCAGGTGTTGCTCCTCCGGGCTGGCAGGCGCTCCTGGGAGTTGAAGTCCCTCCGTGAGCGCACGCCGCTCGCAGCCCCGTCAGTAATCTCCCCCAACTGACCCTCCAAGCTCAAAGCTGCTACAGGTCACACAGCACGATGCGGGACCCGCGGAGCGGGTTCCGCGAGCAGTAGGTAGACAGGCAAGGCAAGTAGATCCCAAGCAGAGTGCTCTTCAATCAGCAAAGCGTCCCACTCGCTAACAGGGAAGTGCTGTTTTAAAGTGATCGGTGGAAGGGTGGGAGGGGTCGGGGAGAGCGGCCCAGGTGTTGCTCCTCCGGGCTGGCAGGCGCTCCTGGGAGTTGAAGTCCCTCCGTGAGCGCACGCCGCTCGCAGCCCCGTCAGTAATCTCCCCCAACTGACCCTCCAAGCTCAAAGCTGCTACAGGTCACACAGCGCGATGCGGGACCCGCGGAGCAGGTTCCTCGAGCAGTAGGTAGACAGGCAAGGCAAGTAGATCCCAAGCAGAGTGCTCTTCAATCAGCAAAGCGTCCCACTCGCTAACAGGGAAGTGCTGTTTTAAAGTGATCGGTGGAAGGGTGGGAGGGGTCGGGGAGAGCGGCCCAGGTGTTGCTCCTCCGGGCTGGCAGGCGCTCCTGGGAGTTGAAGTCCCTCCGTGAGCGCACGCCGCTCGCAGCCCCGTCAGTAATCTCCCCCAACTGACCCTCCAAGCTCAAAGCTGCTACAGGTCACACAGCGCGATGCGGGACCCGCGGAGCGGGTTCCGCGAGCAGTAGGTAGACAGGCAAGGCAAGTAGATCCCAAGCAGAGTGCTCTTCAATCAGCAAAGCGTCCCACTCGCTAACAGGGAAGTGCTGTTTTAAAGTGATCGGTGGAAGGGTGGGAGGGGTCGGGGAGAGCGGCCCAGGTGTTGCTCCTCCGGGCTGGCAGGCGCTCCTGGGAGTTGAAGTCCCTCCGTGAGCGCACGCCGCTCGCAGCCCCGTCAGTAATCTCCCCCAACTAACCCTCCAAGCTCAAAGCTGCTACAGGTCACACAGCGCGATGCGGGACCCGCGGAGCGGGTTCCGCGAGCAGTAGGTAGACAGGCAAGGCAAGTAGATCCCAAGCAGAGTGCTCTTCAATCAGCAAAGCGTTTAGATGCCTTGGACACTCTGCCACTGCTGATTAGTGCCAGAGTGTAAGTGCTCCCTGTGTAAATTAATATTGTGATTGGATATACATGATTGGTATATTTGTATCACCTAGAAGTCCCTAGTAAAGTGCACTGGGTGTGCCAGGGCTAGTGATGACAAATGCTACGAGTGGGCCTGCAGCACTGATTGTGCCACCCACATGAGTAGCCCCAAAATGGTGTCTCAGGCCTGCCACTGCAGTGCCTGTGTGCAGTCTGTGAACTGCCATGTACTCCTGGTCAGTGTCCCCTCTGACCAGGCCTAACCCTTCCCTTTCTGTGCACATTGGTCACCCCTATGGAAGTCCCAAGGTACCCCTCTGGGCAGGGTGAAAGGTAGAGCATGTACTTGTGCAGGTGACATGCTATGGTAGTGAATTACAGCCATTTACGTTTTTCACTGCTGCAAGGCTATCTTGCTCCATAGGCTATCAAGGGGGATGCTGGCTACAGTGGCTACCAGCATATCATCCCAATGGAACAAGATAGGAAATAAAAGTCTGGTATCCCTGAACTCAGAATTTAATAACACATCTTTTAGGAAAGGTAGTTTTTAAATCCTGTGTTTGAGAACAGCACTGTTTGAAATGTGTTGTTCTCTTGTCTGACCTTTCTGTGTGCCTTGGCCTGTTTGTGAATTGACTGTCTGGTTTGAGACTGACAGGGGCTGGGGATTCCACAGGCTAGGCAGAATGACTGCTTTTGCAACTTGAGTAGTGGGAGGAGATAGCACAAGGGCCTGAATAGTGCTGTGCCTGCCTTCAACAATGCTGGATCCACAGCTGGCGACCCTGCCCCTCACTCTGAAAGGAAAGGAGAAGCCAGGAAAACAACGTGGCACATGTGTGGAGGCTCTGGAAGTTGTACCTGTGTTGGGGAGCTGGAAACCCAGCTTTTAAAGACTTTCTGCAAGTTTGGTCGTATCGCTCGCTTGCGGAGCGCATCCCCGACAGTGCGAGGAAATCCCCGCCGCTACGAAGGCCGAAATCATCGCAGCACCTGTTGCGCTGCCAGAGCCGTTGCATCCTTCGTTTATGGGACGCACCAGACCGGTGCGGGAAGATTTCCATTGCTGCGAGTTTCGTCGCAGAGCCTGTCGTCGCTGGGTGAGATCGCCGCACCACTTGCTTGCAGACTGCATCACGTTGTTGCGAGTGTCATCGCAGAAGCCATTGCATTGAGGAACTGCGAGAGAGAGATCACCGCTGGTCCCCGCATCGTCGCCCGGGAGATCGTCGCAACTCCAAAGATTATCGCATCTTGCCTTTGCAAAAGAAAATTTCCTACGTAATCTAAGCACCGGAATCCATGCAAGTCCGCCTTCCTCCCCATACAGACTGTATTTGTTGCAACACGCCCGCTGCTGCAGCCCTACTAGGAGAGAGGGTGTCGCTAACAGCCAGACCTCCTGACTTTTGACTGTAGAATTAGGTTTGAGTCTCGGCGTCGGCGCACCATCCTGTGATTGTGGGCAAATCTCTTGATCTCGCCCTACCCTCCAAAAGACGCACGTTACTAGAGCATGTAAAGCGCTCCAGTACCTTATGGTGGAGTTCGTGGCATATAAAACTGCAACAAAAAAATACAAGGAAAATAGTAGTGTCAGAAGTTTAGGCATAGGATCGCCGCACTCCTCCTAGGTATGCCATGGTAAATCTGCAGATCTTGAGAGTTTGGACAGAGGAATCAGAGATAGGAAAGCGATGGAGGAAAGGGGTAAGGACAACTAGTAGAGGTATTAAAAGATTGATGTTTGATGTTTGGGGGTTTTTGTATTGCGCTCTGTCACTCTAGGGAGCATCCTGGCGCTTTTGACTTCATAGCTGATAGATTATCAGATGTTTTTATCTGAGTTCAAGTTGTTATGTGCAGTTAGACCAGAGTTTTGCACTCTGATTCTGACAATCCGTAGATCCAGGTTTTTAAAGATTTTTTAAAGATCTGTTCTGATGTGGTTAGGCGGAGGTGCGTCGGGAGTGTGTTCCAGGCTTTGGCTACAAGAACTGCCAGTGATTTTCCACCCTTAGTGGCAAGTCTAAACTTCGGGACAGTCATCAAATTGGCCGTGGCTGACCTAAGTTCTCTGGTGGGATGATATCTGTGAAATTTGTTGGACAGATATTTTGGGCCACGCTTGTGAAAACACCTAACTGTGATCACAAGGATTTTAAATAATGTACGCTTCTGGATGGGAAGCCAATGCAACTTGTCCAGGGTGGCTGACGCTGACGATTTTCTTGGCCACCTTAAGACCTGCCGCGCCGCCGCGTTTTGAACCATCTGTAATTTATGCAGGGTGGATTTTGCCACCCCTGCATACAGACTATTACAATAGTCAATTCTGGATGTAATTAAAGCAATTGCTACTGTTCGGCGGGCAGACAGCGTCAGGTAATCAAAGAATTTGCGTAGGCCTTTTATGATGTTAAAACAGACGGCCGCTACTTCTTTAGATTGTTGTTTAAAGGAAAGCATGTTGTCAAATTTTATGCCCAGGTTACGAGTTGCATTGATGGTATTTGGGGGAGCGTCCGCATCAGATGGCCCCCTATGCCAGCCTCAGCTAAGCGATGTAATAGAATGGCATGGGACACCGTGTCGAAAGCTGCCGATAGATCAAGGAGGATCAGGACAGCTTTACTCCCTTGATCTAGTGCAGCTCTTATGGTTTCTGTTGTGGATAGTAGTGCTGATTCTGTGGAATGGTTTGCTCTGAAACCAGCCTGGTTGGGGTGTAAGATGTTATTTACCTCCAAGAATGTTGATAACTGTTTGTTAACCAGGGTTTCAGCACATTTACATAGTGCAGGGAGTTGAGAAATAGGTCGCAGGTTCGTTAGGACAGAGGGATCATGTAAAGTCTTTTTTTGCAGTGGTTTTACAATCGCAGTTTTCCATGTACTGGGAACTTCTCCAGATTGGAGTGAGGCATTGATAATGTCATTAATCATGGGGTTTACCTCTTCTTTGATCACATGAACCAGTGAAGGGGGACATGGGTCAAGTGGCGAGCCTGATTTAATTTTTGACATGGTTTGTAAGGTGTCTGCCTGATCAATCATGGCGAAGGTGTTCCATCTGGTTGTCCCGGGATTATTTCCTTGTATGCTGTTTTCATTGTTTAGAGGGATAGCTGGAAATTTTTTCGTAATGTTAACGATCTTTTGTTCAAAGAAGTTTGCAATCTCATTGCAAAAAATCTGTGATGGTGGTATGTCCTGAGATAGGATTTTTGGATTTCGGAAACTTGTAACAATACGAAAGATTTCCTTTTGATCATTCTGCGAAGCTTCTATCCTATTTGTGAAATAATTTGTTTTAGTGCGTTTAATAAGTGCGTGATAGTTCCGTCTTGCTATTTTAAAATTAACCTGGTCATCATCATCATAGTGCTTACCCCATTTACGTTCAAGTCTACGAACTGTTTGTAGTGTATCTTTTAATTCATTTGTAAACCAGGGAGCTGGGATTTTCCCTTGTTTGGATGTAGATTTTTTGGTTCCTCCAGATTTCGAGAGAGGGAGAGAAAAGAGGAAGTCGAGGAAAAGGCAGTGAAAAGAGCGACTTGGAGGGAGGGTGCAAAACAGGTGAATGTGATGAGATGATACAAATAGAAGGCAATAGAAATAAGAGAATGTGTGCAAGGCAATCATAAGGGGGTTGAAAGAGAAAGCTAGGAAAGACAGTACATTGGGACAAAGAACAATCAGAGCAGGGTAAGGGAGAGCGAATCATTTAAAATGAAGGCGAAGAGTGAGATTCTGTGATATTAGCTAATATGGATTCTGTGCCCTAGTTGTATCACTCAGAGGAATTCCATATTAGTGATGTCTGGTACAATCACATGTAGGAATTGTTTAAAACATGCAGCTGGATATGGTTTTGTGAAATGCTTTAGATATGGATGCCAACAGTAGAGGAGCATGCAGCTGTGGCATATGATAAGAGGCATTCTTTGGTAAAGGCTGCGTCAAGGAGGATGGCAGCACTTTCAGTAATCTTCTGACTGCAGCCGTCTAGAAATAGAATAGTGCAGTGACAGTAAAACAGAGCTTGATCATCCCACCCGCTAACGAGAAAAGATTACGCAAGGAAGAGGGAAACTTTAATGCAAATAACGATCAAAGCCATCCTAGATCTGCTTGAGAGCAAGAAGGAGTAGTTTCAATTTTTGCTATTTGGTATGTATTTTTGTATGTTCCCAAAATAAATGTTCCTATGTTTATTTAAATAAATCAATGTCATGTATTTTACTGGCATGTCAGCAATGGTGCTTTACACCACCCAGGGGGAAAGGCAGAGCATGGCATTGGAATGGTGTTTATACACACGGAAATATTGAAATGTGTGTATTATTGTGCCATTTACTTATGAGGTGATATGAGGACACTATCAAGAACATGAGGCTTATTCTAGTATTGGTAAATAGTACTTCAGAAACTGAAATCAGATTACCAAGGAATGCGGCTTAAAACAGTAAGCAGGGCAACAGTTATACTCTAATAACATATGTAATCTGAAGGGACAATGTGTGTCTCATAATGAAATTCTGTGGACAGCGTCATCATGCTTTATCTGTGGTCTAAACAGTAACTCTGCTGTATGACATCTAAGCATGCAAGATCAACACTCGAGTGCAATTATCAGAGCATTATTTGCAACAGCTATTGCACCCTCTGTAGTACCAAAGAACAGTGAAAAACCCTATGGCACAGTGAATACTCACATAGCACACTTAATTAATGGTTTATTGAAATTTATAATGGTTTATTTATGAGGCCTTGGAACTGATGATAGTTTGAGGGGAGGCAGGGGCCTGATTCTGTTTGGCACAGTGGCGTCCAAAAGTCTTGAAAATGCACCATTTGCCCACTCATTTTTCAATATTTTCTCGGGGGGAGAACCTCCCTGAATCCTCCTTAGGTGGTTCGAGCTTGCTCGCTACACTTGCTTACCACGGTGTGTTCACCACTAATTTTACGCCTCACCACTTTCAAATGTCATCAGCTTCCACTGCCCTTTAGTGTAGCGCCACCTTCTGACCAATCTGTTGATCTCACTCAAACTTTGGTTTACATCATTCAGAGGCTTAGACTGACTTCCGATAATGCCTTGCTTGATCAAACTAGGGATTTTTGCAACTCCTGAAACAGTATTATAGTCGCCCTGAGCGAGAAAGTCACAAAGCAGTGCCAGGTGGGATGTTCAGCAATGTTGAGAAGTTTGAATCAGAGGAAAGTATGGCATTCTTCTCAGCGGCTGACAGGGCCATGACACAGAATATGAATGGAAAAACCCATGAAGAACTTTTCCAATCAGATTTTTGAAGGGCAATGTGCCCTTGTAAGTGGAAATACTCAGATTTCTGATTGTCTACAATGTCAGAGAATCCCTGCTTTAACAACCCGTGTCAACACAAGGGACAGCAGTTCCACTGCCATTCCCCACCACCATCCGCCTCCCCTTCACATACCTCTTTGAAAGTTTCACCAGACAGACTAAGGACAAGGGGCCTCATTTATGAGGCCTTGCGTCAGTTTTGCGCTGCGGATGCGTCACTTTTTGTGACGCATCTGCGGCGTAAAACATGCGCCTTGTTGCGCCATATTTAAAAAGTGACGCATCTAGGTAGATGCGTCACTTTTTAAACCCCTGCGCCACATTATACCTGCGTCAGGTATAATGTATGCAGAGGGGGCGTTCCCCCGCAAAAAGCCTCGTAATAGTGACGCAGTGAAATCTATGAGATTTCACTGCGTCACTTTTAGGATGCTGTTGCGTCAAAATCTTGCGCCTGCCTCACAGCAGGCGTAAGACTGACGCAAGCCCTTTCACATGGGGCTTTCCCCATGTGAAAGGACGCATTGCTGGAGATGCGTCACTTTTGTGACACACTCCAGCAATGCGTCACTTTTGCGCTTACAGATGCGTCAGAAATACTGACGTATCTGTAAATCCTTGCGACATGATGCGTCATACATTAAATATGACGCATCATTGGTGTCGCAAGGAGTGCGCAGTGAAAAGTGACGCATCGCTGTTTTCACGCAGCGATGCGTCACTTTTCATAAATGAGGCCCAAAGTCTGCATGTGCAGCACAATTACCCGAGGTATCTGATGCACATTCTAAAAAAGTAAAGAAAAAAATATATATGTTTATTAGTCGATCATTAGGTCTTTTTTGCAAATAAGAAAAGTATATATTTTATTTCGATGTTCAAGATATTATTATTTTAATTGCTTATTGCAGAGTGAAATGTTCATAGATGTAAAGCTATAAACACACATTATATAACATACAAAATATCATAAGTAATTGTGTCTTCTCTTCTGGTAGAAGCATTTTGGTCCTGATGTTGGTGCACATGTACACACTCTGCCATATCATTTTCATTACTTGCCAGCTTTTATTTTCATACACGGCCACATGTCAACATATTACCACATTGTGCAACATATGATTGTAATGCTACTTAATTTCCCTGGTCTATGTGGCCCTCCTCTACGGTTTAGACATCAACAATGAGCCTTTAGAAACCAAAATCCAAACTCAATTACATTTCTTGACTTAGAGAGTGATTTATAACTATTTATAGATTGAGAGGTGTGGTTATGAATGGGGGTCATAAGCCAGTCATGTAAATAGGAACCAGAATCGCCTACATGAGAACAAAGAAGACAAATATATATTACAAATGGTTTATATATGGAAGCATTTAAGAAATGAAAATCTCAGAATTTATTTTTTTATTTATACTCACCTCACAGTCATGTTCTTTGTGATGTAACCCTTGACATGGTATATGAAAGCCTGCTACTTCTGAAAACTGTGGAATCATGTATAGATCCTGGGAAATACATAGTACAATTACAAGAAATGTTGCATCTTCCTATTCCTGTATATATGCTCAACTGCTCAAGTTCAACATAAATACAATGCAGGGCTTCTATGACATCATTAAATGTAATCTCCAGGAGACAGAGACAGAAGTGACTCAGAGCTTTTGCTTCAGCCATGGTGCTGTGTTGAAGAATGGGCAAATCTGCTATCTCCAATTCATTACAAACTATTAACTATTTAAGAATGCATTGTTGGTACCCTCAAACATATTACACACTTTCAGGATTATTCAAAAAGCTAACTTAAACAACGCTGTGAGTAAATTAAACATGTAATGTTACTGTTTCACTTTTACTACATTTGCATATTTACCATTTACAAGTGTGAAGTTATTCAAATGTGTAGACTTACATGCAAATATGCAAACGTGAGTCACTGTATCCAAAAAGAGAAAAAAAGACCATTAATAGTTAAGCCCCACCCTTTAGAAAAGATCTTAGAATAATGTTAGATTAAATTAACACATTAATCAAAACCATTTGAGTACAAATATGAGAGCAAATGTGGGCTATTGCTGCATAATGGTATAATGTCTTTAAATAGCTGTATCTCTAACTCTTTCCTAAATTTGAGGAGAATTTCTGTAGTCCCGGTGGGTATGGGAATCCCAGACAGATCCAGAGTACTGAAATGGTGAAGGCATGCTACCTTCATTTTTTGCACTTCTTCGATTTCAGTATGATGTTGAAGTTGTCAGTCATCTAGATAGACAATGCTGATGATCTTGATGGATTTGTAGATGATGCAGCTGGTTTGAACATGGTAAAGGCCATCAAAATGTTCCAGTGAAGTTTCTTCAGAGTAGGGGCAATATGGTCATACTTCTTTATATCCTTGATAAGGCATGCTGTGGTATATATAGGATACCCTTGAAAGGTCCGGGACCAAAAATTCTGGATCTGTTCTAGAGTCACAATCCGACGGTTCTTTTTAGCAGCAGGAAAACATATAGGGGAGAAAATTCATTATTGAGCCAATCAATTGCTCAAGAATCCTTTAGGACACATATTTACCATAGACAACTATGTATCATTAGTTTGATGTATTACAAAGCCAAAAATAACAAAATAAAGACACTGCAAGATGAGAGTGTAGAAATACATCAGAATTAGTATAAAGTTAAATCTGCTCATCCAATTAAGATGATGTAGCATGAACAGTACAATTAATTCAAGAAGCAGGATACAGATGATCAGAAAGCATTAGTCCAAATTTCCCTGTGTGGAGGGTTGATGAATATAGAGCATTCATCTATCCATACACTAACACTAAAGTGACATCCGTACTTAAACATCTTCAGAAAGAGGGGAAAAATGGTGTCAGCATGTGGAGTCTTCCCAAGAAGTCTTTCCATTGTCAAATCTTGCTCTCAGATGCTCTTTCCGAAGGCAACAGAAGAAGAAATGAGCACTTTCCCTCTTCCCCCATCACATCATTTGAGATAACTTTCCCAAGATTCATTGTTGATCACGCCATCTGCTCTGGTATAATCCTAAAGGTGGTTACCATGGGACAATGGTGTTTTTTCCTTCCAAGATTTTGTCCTTGGTTCCAGGTCTTCTCCTGTGAGAAGCAAAACAACCTTCCTTTATCGACTTTAGCCACATAATTGTACCTTTTACTCTCCTTGCCTGACTTTTAAAACATTAACATTATTCTAGCTATACAAGCACTTCTTTCACCTGCAACACAAAATGTGAGAAAGAACAAAATTCCAAAAACACATGAAATTCAAAGTGTTAATTCTAAAGTGAGAGTTTTCAGGGAACTGCATTTCAGGCCTCAAAATTCAGATAACACAAGAAAGCATCACATAAGCTTTGGGAAGTTACATAAAAAACAAGGTACTTCCAGTTAATGCATCTACCTACATACACAACACGATAAATTAACACATTTAGTACATGAATAATTGTCAGTTTCACAACACAATTTATTCATGTTTATATTTTAGGTTAGTTACATGCACCTTCTACATTCATTTCTTCATACTACTTTTCAATGGTCTAAACACATCTTGGTTCAAGTTAATATATTTCACAATTCTAACACTTTACATTAATACGACTAAAGATTATATGTTGGTGTGCTCAGCAAATGTGAATATAATCCACCACTACAAATAAGAGGAGATTTCTGCCACATCACCCTTGAGGCAGGCACCTGTGGAGTCTAGAAAGCTGTGTCTCAGGGCACTGTCACCATCCAGATGCAAGAGTATCCCTGAACAATCGGATGCAAGGTGTCACCCAGGTGTTAACAAGCCCTCCAAAGTGGGGCATATTCTTGCCCCCGGAAAGCACCATTCTTCCAAAATCTAACATGGAGAATGTCTCTTCCTGGAGGTTAGATCAAGCTAAGCCAACCCACTGGCATGGCTAAGACTCCCTAATACTCACCTTCTAACCTCTTCCCTACTCTAATTACAGGGGCTCCTGTGTGGATGGAGGTGCAGGATGTGGGAGGTGAGCCTCTGTTGTCCTAAAGTGTCACTATCCCGTTGAAGACCAGTTTGGCCATTCCACACCCCCCCCCCCCTTCCTGTCTGTAGCTTCTACATCTGCAGTTCTCCTCCCACAGGACAATCATTTGCTCTCTAATAGTCTAATTAACACCTCATTAAGGGAGCTTAGCTCAATGTGGCAGAGGACAGCCAATCAGGAGAGGGCAGCTGGAAGGCTGGATGTTGGCTTAGAAAAGAAAAGTTTAAGCTAAGAAAAAAGCTATGGAAAAGAAAGTTTAATAACTTCATTTTTAGCTTGCTCCTGTCAATATTTATACCTAAATAAAATACCTCAATATTAGCCTATAGAGAAAGTTATCTAAAATTGGGAAAAAAAGTATTGGCAGCCTTTCCCTCACCAGGGCTTATAAAACATTTTTTATAATAACCCTGTTATAGTTACAAGGGACACAACCCCTGGGGCACGTAGGGGAGACTGTCGGGGTGACTAAGATGTAAGAATAAGGGAGATTACTACTTTGTCCCTTTAATTTCAAAGTAGAATTTGCATATAATTACAGTTGAAAAACAGCCTGCAAGACAGAGCTTGCTTTTAAATGACAGCCAGCAACTCAGCAGTGCACACTGTAGTGCAGGAAATCTAGTGGGCCTCTGAACCTCCCTGTCCTATTATATATTAGGGACATATAGGTAATTTGAATCCCCCTTGCCTTATTACGTACTAAGGAGTTTCAGGGGGTCTGTCATTACTAATTGTAATTATACCTAATTACCATGTACTTTTAATTAGAGCACAGTCCATGGGTCTGATTAGCAGCCATCTAAATAGGATCTGGTATAATAACAGAAACAATAGAGTAGGAACACCTCACTACAATATGGCACTGATTAAACACAAAATAGGTAGGGGCGCAAATTCCTTGTAGCCACCTGAATAAATGAGCAGCACCATATTTACCCAAATAGGCACAAGTGTTAGGGTTTGTGCACAGCAAAGAGCATGTCCCCTCTCATTGCACTAGTGATCTCTGTAATAGCTCTCTTTAAACATACTACTGAAAGCCTTTCTTGTTATCTCAGCCCCTCCCTAAGACTTCTGTGTATGTTGCTAAATGTATTCACACGTTTGGACATTGCTGTCTTGTTTGCACATTGGACCTTGCTTTTACCAAGGCATATTTAGAAAACATTGGACCTTGCTTTTACCAAAGCTTATTTAGAACACTCCATGTGTTACTTCAACTCATTAGCATAATAACTGAAGCTCTGCACACCTGCTTGTGAGAACCACACCCAGTTCTTCGAACCACACCCAGCCCTGTCTATAAAAGGCAGCCCCTGAGCCTCACCCAGTGCTTGTGCTCGTCTGCCTCCCACTTATCTGAGAACAGATCCTTCGGCGCTGGCACTCCTGCTCTCTCCAGACCTTCATTGACTTCAACGGGCACAGCTTCTGGCTCTTCCTTCTTCTGGTTTCCGGCTACTTCTTGCTTCAGCCCCTCTTCTATCCACTACAATCGACCTGCAAAAGAGAAAGAGGTCAAGGCTAGACTGATCAGTATCCCTTTTCAGCAACAAGTAAGTGCAAAATCTTTTATTACCTGAAAGAACTTTATCAGCGATTTCTGGATTCCTGTAAAGACAATTTGGAACAAGATATCTCCCACGAACTTTGTGGTTCAAACCCTTTGTTACAAGAGTACTTTGTGGAACTTTGTGAAATAAACATTGTTTTACATGGAACTTTTTTAAGAATAGAACAGAGGAAACCATTGATAGCAAGGCAAACAGTAAATCAAGGACTTGCACAAATTACCTGCTGTATTTTGATGTAAAAGTACAGTATTTGTTTAATAAAAAGCCTGGAAATGTGTGAAAAGTGAGTTTGCTATTAAGAATTTAGGCTTTAGTTATATATGGGCCGGGATGCCCGCCACCCCCTCCCCACACCAATTCCCCATGGGAGGAGACAGACACAAGTTTGAACTTTTGGAAGGCATGGGGGAGTTACCCCCCCGGCCGTATTTATTAAAATATGAAACAAAATTTAAAACTTTAAATTAAAACGTTTCATGAATTATGTACAATTTTACTTCCATTACATTTTGATGAAGACAAGTTCTTTGGCTAACCTTAACAGATCTCTAATACAAAGGTTTCCTAGCCGAGTCTAGCATCCTGAAAATGCATAACATTCTAAAATAAAATTGTACATCCTAGCATTAAGGCCAACGGCAAGGTCTTAACCAGTGTCAGATCCCTACTACCAAATTCCTGCCCTCACGGTGTGAGTGGCGCATGCGCAGAGGACTTTACCATCGTTGCCAACTGTAACTTTCCTTGTCGTGTGGGCCCCCTTTCACTCGACGCCATCTTAAAGGTCGTCCGAGTTCCCGTGCGAGGTATCCGTAAGAAGGACAGCGGGGACTCCCCCCCTTCCCCTCACTCTCTTCCGCCGGAGCGGATATCCGGCCCCCGGGAAATTCGTAGGAGGGGCATATAGCCGTCTCCCCTGGGAGGGGCCAATGGCCGTCTCCCCCTAGGCGACCCATACGTAGTGGGTGCCGCCTCCCCGTGGGAGGGGCCAATGGCCGCCTCCCCCCGGGCGCTCCCATCCGTACTGGGTGGCGCCCCCCCTAGGGACCTTGAAATCACTGCTCACCAATCATGACCTTACGACCCGACCAAAATAAGTACGACAGTTGTTTTTACCTACTAAGGAAAGAAAAGTACGCCTAATCTGTAACAGCCTAACAATTCACCAATTTAGACATTACTACAAAGGGAAAAAAGTCTTACAAACAAGACAATTTATACCATTTGATACATTCCTCTACTTTTCTACAAAGGAAAAAAGTCCTACAACATTTATTCAATCAAAGGCATACATCCATGATGCAAAAAGTTATTGTATCTTTTTAATACATTCGTATATCATCAACAATTACTTTATTCAACAAAACATTGCAAAAAGGAGGCTGGTGGGTGGGTCAAAACTGCCGCTTGTTCCTTCGAGGGCTCACGAGCGACGAGTGGTGCAGCCTTCAGAGCACTGGAACAAGAGGAAGCTTCGTTGGATTCCCGCTCTATTTATCCATCTGCAGGCGGGCGGGGGCCCGCCTCAGGTACGCCCATCCGTGCGCGGACTTCCGGGCGGGTGTCTAGGACAACCCCCCCTTCTGGGCAGGAAGGGCGTGCTCCGGCTACGCCGCTTTGGGCATACCAGCCGAAACACGCCCTCCGCCCACAATGGTTTCCCAGGAGGATCGGGGCACCCATCCATACGTTCGGGGGGACCGAGTGGTCTTCCCTTTCCATATGGGCCGGGATGCCCGCCACCCCCTCCCCACACCAATTCCCCATGGGAGGAGACAGACACAAGTTTGAACTTTTGGAAGGCGGGGGGGAGTTACCCCCCCGGCCGTATTTATTAAAATATGAAACAAAATTTAAAACTTTAAATTAAAACGTTTCATGAATTATGTACAATTTTACTTCCATTACATTTTGATGAAGACAAGTTCTTTGGCTAACCTTAACAGATCTCTAATACAAAGGTTTCCTAGCCGAGTCTAGCATCCTGAAAATGCATAACATTCTAAAATAAAATTGTACATCCTAGCATTAAGGGCCAACGGCAAGGTCAGATCCCTACTACCAAATTCCCACCCTCACGGTGTGAGTGGCGCATGCGCAGAGGACTTTACCCTCGTTGCCAACTGTAACTTCCCTTGTCGTGGGGGCCCCCTTTCACTCGACGCCATCTTAAAGGTCATCCGAGTTTCCGTGCGAGGTATCCGTAAGAAGGACAGCGTGGACTCCCCCCCCCCTTCCCCACACTCTCTTCCGCCGGAGCGGATATCCGGCCCCCGGGAAATTCGTAGGAGGGGCATATAGCTGTCTCCCCCTGGGAGGGGCCTATGGCCGTCTCCCCCTAGGCGACCCATCCGTAGTGGGTGCCGCCTCCCCCTGGGAGGGGCCTATGGCCGTCTCCCCTAGGCGACCCATCCGTAGTGGGTGCCGCCTCCCCGTGGGAGTGGCCCATGGCCGCCTTCCCCCGGGCGCTCCCATCCGTACTGGGTGGCGCCCCCCCTAGGGACCTTGAAATCACTGCTCACTGATCATGACCTTACCGCCACAGGCCGGATAGTTGACCGACTATCCGGCCCCCCACACCTCCTAAAGGTCATGTCTCCTTAATCCCACTAGCCATGCTATGAAGTCTCCTATGAGTAAATCATTCCCAGCCCTGAGCAGGTGAACCCCATCATTCAGGTAACAGTGATCGCCCCGAATACACCCATGGGGAATGCTTTGCAATTGCGCGGAGCGAAACAACTTCTCAATTTTGTTGTTGACCCTCTTTACTGAGTGGTTCAACGCCATTACAGAGATACCCCCCTGCCAGATTCTCCTGGGGATCATGTGGGACCAGGCAATCGTACACCCCGGGAGCCTCCTAGCCAACCAGCTGACTGCCGACAATATGTGTTCAACTAACACCCGTCTTCCCAGTCTTACCAAGTCATTGCCTCCCAGGTGCACTATGATTACAGATGGTGGTGACCTTTGCCGCCCTAAGAGTCCCACCACAAAGGTTTGAAATTGGTCAAAACAGAGGCCTCCCTTCCCATGGAAGGTCACTCTGAACCCGTATTCCCCAGATGCGTGAGTCGCGTCACCTGCCATGAATACGTCCCCAGCGCGCCTCACGTATGAGTGGCCCACGACCCATACCACTTGATCTCCAGTTGGTGATCCTTGACCGCTGGTCCTCTGGTGTTGAGTCGATCCCAAATTCCGCCCCGCGTCACAGGCTTACGAAACTGTAATCCAAACAAAAGACAACAAGCGTGAGTGCATTTCATCAGTCTTTTACAACATGTTCAGTCGCACAACTGTTTCACTTCCTCCGCACCCAGACCCCGAGCCGTAGCCTCAGTAGCGGCCCCTATTCTGAATGAGTGGGTCCCAAAATCGCACGGGTTCAAGCCCGCCGCAGCAATCGTAATTACCAGCACCCTCCGAAACTGGAATTTTGTCAACGGGGTGCCTTCCTTGTGTCTAAGCAGGCTCCCCCCCATGTCGCCGCCCTCTGTGCCAGGTAGTCCTCCAAATACCTTATGGGACAACTGGGGCTCCCTCGGGCGCGCTGCAAAACAACACTACTTCCCAAAGCTTCCAGGTCTGTCTTGGACCTGGCTATAGAGATCAACATAGAATCACCCCGTATTTGAACATGATCCCTGCATAAACCTCCCTCCACATCCTTCTTGTTTCTTGCTACGAGTTCACTTACCCGCATGGCCCCATGGAATGCCAATGCGAAAGCCGCTTGGAACAGAATTACCTCAGAAGGGGAGGAGCATGTCTCATCCAGTTTTCCTAGTAGCAAGGACAATCTTTCTAAACCAATCGGGTGCCTTGTATCTTGTCTGCGACCTTCCAGGCGCTGCCAACCGCGGAGCGCCTTCCTGACTAAGAAGGAACCCGTTGGGTCCCATATCCTGTGGAGCTGTGCCATGAATGATATGGTTGCCCTATGTCTGTTGGCAGTAGCGGCCGATCGGCCTTCCTTATGAAGCGCCACCAAGAACACTAAGAAGTATTCTTCCCGCACCCAGCTATGTCTCCCTACCGCCCTAAAAAGGCGCAGTATGAACGAAACGCTCCCTCATAAGCTTTCCTCTTCCTGGGCGCTAAGCTGGCTGCCACGAGGTCTTGTAATCCAGGGCACCGATCTGCCATAGTGCTTCAGGGAACGGTGCCGCCACTGGTTCCGCTGTGGGTAGATAACCCCTGAAAGCCTGCATGTGTGAACGAGAGAGTGCATCAGCTGCATTATTCAGTACACCTGGTACATGTTTTGCCCTGAATTGTACATTCAATCCCATGCATCGCAATACAATTTCTTTCAACAGTCTCAAGATCCACTTGTAGGGTGGTCCCTGGTGATTAATGCACTCAAGCACCGTCATGTTGTCTGACCAAAACACCACTGAGCGGTCCCTAAAGTCTTCCGGCCATGCCAACAGAGCCACCCAAATGTGAAATAGCTCCAAGAACCCAATGTTACCTGTTAAGCCACTGGAGTGCCACCACGTTGGACATACTTGCACCGACCATCGGTTACCAAAGATTGCGCCAAATCCCACACTCCCAGCTGAGTCGGTCCACAAACCCAGTTCGTCAGACGATGCCGGGGGTTTGTTCCACGCCACTCGACCGTTGAAGTCCGCCAGGAATGCCAACCAAATGCGCATGTCCTGGCGAACCTCTGCCGACAGTCTCGTGCGGTGGTGTCCTTCTTTGAGGCCTACCATAACTTGTGCAATGGAACGTGAGAAGGGGCGAGCCATCGGTATCACCTTTAGGGCAAAATTAAGCTGGCCCACTGTCTGTTGTAACTGGTGTATTTTTATTTTATTTATTTATTTATTATAAAGTTTTGTATAGCGCGAACAAGACCCGTAGGTATCAGAGCGCTTAACATCGAGGTAGGTTACACATTGACGTTCAAATATCAATTCTCAAAACAAACAGATATACGGTAAAAGACGTTATGGCTAGGTGACTAAATAAATATATTCCAAACACATGTGCAATTAGTAATAAAAGGTGAAAAAGCCTGGTTTATAACACAGTCCCTATCAGTAGATAAGGTGGGCCTTGCGAGACCCCAATTGCATTAGGACAGGTGTTGAGATTGCTTCGTTAACCCGGACTCCTTAAGTTCTGCTGCTAAGGAACGGATTGAACCATCTCCCATCTCAGCACATTGCATCACAATACTTCGAAGTAGATTACACGTTGACAGTCAAATAACAGTTCTAACAACCAACATAAATAAGGTAAACGAAGCTGTGGCTATGAGGGGTGCCTAAATAAGTCTGTTCCAAACGCATGTGCAAATAGTAATAAAAGGTGAGAAGGCCTATCTTATAACACGATCCATCAGTAGATAAGGTGAGGTAGAGGTTATATAGTTTGGCTAAGGGAACAGCTATTGAGATTGCTTGATTAACCTGGACTCGTTGCGTTCTGTTGCTTAGGAACGAGTTGAGCCATCTCAGCACATTATATAACATAACATTAAGGTAGGTTACACATTGTCAGTCAGATATCATTTCAAAACCAGCAATAGAAGGTTAAAGAAGCTGTGGCTATAAGGGTGCATAAATAAGTATATTCCCAACCCATGTGCAATTAGTAAATAAACGGTGAGAAAGGCCTAGCTTATAACACGATCCAAATCATTAGATAAGGTGAGGTAGAGGTTATATAGTTTGGTTATGAAAACAGCAGTTGGTTCATCCAAAACTGTGGTATCGATCAGAGTACAGCCGAGGCTTGTGAGTGGAGTTAGTCTCTTGACAATGTTTGTTTTCCTGGAGAGGAACCACTCTTCAGTAGGGGTAGGAGTCCATGCCAGCGCTCCGTCAGCTTCCCTATGCAAGGTATTTCCTCATCATATGGCTTTTCAGTTCCCGTTTGAAAGTTGCAGTGTTTTGAATCGTCCTAATGCTTGGAGGGAGTGAGTTCCAAACTCTGGGGGCTGCCCCAGTGAATGCTCGATCATAGGTCTTTTTCTTACGAAAAAAGGCCGGCCTCAACAGCAGCTCCTTGGCGCTTCTTGTTGATCTGTTTCCTCCTGATAGCTTTATTTTCTTGCTTAGGTATCCTGGCGTGTTATAGTGAACCGCTTTGTGAGTGATACATGCTGTCCTCATTTGAATTCTGGCCTCATAAGGTAGCCAGTTTAGTGCTTTCAGGTGAGGAGATATATGATCAAATTTCCTCGATCCCGTGATAAGTCTTGCCGCAGCGTTGAGACAGGCTTTTAGTGGTGCTGTGGATGTTTTAGGTAGGCCAGTTAATGTAGAGCAACCATATTCTATCCTGGATATGACTAGGGACTGTATCGCCAATTTTAAGTCTGCCTCTGATATGAATGGTTTTAATTTTCTTAAGTAGTTCAGATGGAAGCGGGCACTTTTCGCCATTGAATTGATGTGTGCTTTCATGTCGAGGTTCTCATCTAATATGATCCCTAAAGATTTAGCTGAGTTGACTAGGGTTGGTGTGCAGTTAAGGGCAGTCACCAATTTGGTCCATTCCTTTACTTCCGGGTGGCTCCTTGGAGGAGCAATTAGCACGAATTCTGTTTTCTGGGCATTTAATTTCAGATGGTTCGTCGTTAACCATTGCATAGCCATCTTTAGTGTCTTATTCATTAGATCTATGTCATCCAGGGAGGCGATCTTTAAGTATATTTGCGTGTCGTCAGCATACATGTGGTAGGATATCGTTGATTTCCGAAGGATGTCGGTAAGAGGTTCAACATACAAGTTGAATAAATCTGGGGATAGTGTTGAGCCTTGCGGGACCCCAATTGCATTGGGACATGGGGTTGAAATTGCTTGGTTAACCCGGAATCGTTGAGTTCTGTTGCTTAGGAACGAATTGAACCATCTCAACACATTACCGGCCAATCCCATCCTGTCCTGTAGCCTGGACAGTAGTGTTTCGTGGTTTACCGTGTCAAAAGCAGATGACAGGTCAAGGAGAATCAGTAGGCATGCTTGATTTTGGTCTAGGGCTTGTAGTGCGTCATCAACAATATGCAGGATCGCTGTTTCTGTGCTGTGTCCTGCTCTGAACCCTGATTGGCACTCGTCTAGTAGGGAGAACTTGGTGATGTGTTGCTTCAATTGGCTCTGCACGCATTTCTCAATTAGTTTGGCCAGTAAAGGGATGTTGGTTACTGGTCGATAGTTATTCGGATCTGATGCGTCCGCTGTCGTTTTTTTGATTATTGGCACTACTTGTCCTGTTTTTAGGCAATCAGGGAGGATCCCTTGTGTAAGTGAAGCGTTTATTATTTTGGTCCAGATTGGAACCACAATGTGGCTGATTTCTCTTACACATTTTGCAGGTAAAGGGTCTTGATAGTGGTTGTTTGGTCTGATTTCTGACAATGTTTTGGCGATCTTGAACTGGTCATATAATTCAAATGTATCCCAATTTGCTTCATTTTTTGTCATGTTACTCTCAGTTGTCGCACAGGCATCGCTCCTCGGCAAAGTCTGGGTCGGGAGGATAACCGCAGCGTTTGAGAGCTCTACCTCTAGCGCTTTTGTTTTCTCAGAGAAGAAAGTAGAGAATTCCTCACAGCTTAAGGGAGTTTTTGAGTTTTCTTGGGTTGATTTGGCTAGTTTATCTGATTGCTGTTTTAGTATCTCGAAGAGTTTTCGTGGTCTGTTTTTGGCATTGTCTAGTTCTGCTCTTATAAATTCTTTTTTCGAATTGATTACCTTTTTGTTATATTCGTTTCTGATTTTCCTGAGGGCTTTCAGCTCAGGTGAGGAAGGGTGTTGTCTCCATTTCCTTTCGGCTGTTCTCAGTTTGCGCCTGTCCTCATTCAGTGACCCACTAAACCACGGATTCTTTGGCTTATCTGTAACTATTTTCATTTTTTGAGGCATGGTGTCATTGACGATATTTCCTATTGAGGTTATGTAGTGATCAGTTAGCTCATTTACATCCTGCATTTCGTTAGGCGGCTTTAAGTTTCTCTCGCAGCTTTCGACTAATAGCTCAATATTCGCCTCTTTTATATCTCGGATCAATTTTCTGGACTTGGGGGGTTGCACGGTTCTGCCCTTTTTCACTGTGGAAGTCACAAATGTTATGGCGTGATGGTCAGACCAGTCGCATGGATCTATGGCGCAGATCGATGTCTCTATGTTTCTAGAGATGATCCAATCTAAAGTCGCTCCTTGCGCATGGGTAGGTTGGGTGCATGCTTGTATGAGGTTTAGTTCGGCGAGGAACACTTTAAGTGAATTAACCAGTTTGTCATTGCCGTCGTCCCAGTGAAGGTTAAAGTCACCCAGGAATATGTTGTTGGCATCTGGATTGGAGTTGGCAGTTATGATCTCTATTAGTTGCTCTATGAACTTTGCGTTATCTCCTGGTGGGTGATAAAATGCATGCAACTTGCATTTTTCATTACTTGGTGATCTTATATTCAGACCTAGGTATTCACAAGATTCTAAGGGGTCGGCTTGGATCATGTTGACCTCTATCTCTGATCGATGAATACATGCTATACCTCCTCCTGTTTTCCTTGGCCTATCTAATCTCACAATGTTATACTGAGGTGGTACTAAGAGATCCATGGCGGGGGAGGATGATTCCTTTAGCCAGGTTTCCGTGAGGATTGCCAGGTCGATTTCGTTATTGATGATGAGGGCTGCTATGTCTGATGCATGTTTGGATGCCGAACGACAATTGAGTAGAAGGCATTTCAAGGGATTATCTGAATTAAGGATGTTCCCATTTTCATATTCATTTGATGATAACTGAATATGTTGTAGGTTGAGGTGAATTGCTTTCCTGTCATTCTTTCTGGATGTTCTAGTAGAATCAATTGGTACTGTTCTGATTCTCTCCTCTCTCCCCCAGGCCGGTTGTTCATAGGTTCGGAGTAAGGCCAGGGTTTCTTCGTTTGACGCGGGTTTTATCCTGTCTGGTCTATTGAGCCTATTTTTTAATGACACGTCCATCTCATCATTCCTTTTTTGTGCGGCGAGTACTAGATTCTGGATATCGGAGACCTTAGAATGCATGCTTGCCGTCAGCTCCCATAGTTTATCAAATGCCTGCGAAATTATCATCGAGCCTTGTGCCAGGTTGCCTACTATATTCTGGAGCTTCTTAATTTCTTTCTGGTTTCGGGGTGATTTCTTAGGGAGGATTGCCCTGCCACTTCGGGTTATGCATTTTGCTCTACTCCGTAGTTGATCTGTTCTCATTTTCCCAGTTCTGTCCTTTGTATCCCTGGTTGGGTTGTCACTTCCGATTCTGTTTGAGATGTCGTGTGTGTTATTTATGTTGTGTACTGCAGGTATTGAATTTGTGGGTGGGGATCTATCACACTCTGGTATGAAATTCGGGAGGGGTATCAGGTCATTTAGTGACTCGCTAGGAGCTGAGGTATTCACTTCGAGCAGATTCACACCGACTGGTGGCGGCATCGGCTGTATCCTTTGGACCTGGACCTGCTCTTCATTTGTCCGATTTGAAGATCTCTCTGTTCTTTCTGGCTCGTTCCATGGGGTTGCCAGTGACTCGCTAGGAACTGAGGTATTCACTTCGAGCAGATTCACACCGACTGGTGGCGGCATCGGCTGTATCCTTTGCACCTGGACCTGCTCTTCATTTGTCCGATTTGAAGATCTCTCTGTTCTTTCTGGCTCGTTCTCTGGGGTTGCCATCTCCCTTTCATTTGTGTCTCCCGAGCTGGAAGGTTGATTGTTATGGTCCCCGGTTCGGCTGGCGTCTCCAGTTGTAGTATCAGTGTTGTCGAGAGTGACTTCCTGTGGGATCAAGGGTAGTTGGTGTCTTGGTCTCTCCAGCGTTTCTTTTATTATTTGGAAAGACTTTTCAAACTCTTCCAGGTCCCTATTAGCTGCTTGTATCAGCACTATTCCCGTTTTATATAAAGTGATGCATAGTTCTGCATTGCAGCTTGATGACGGGGAAGTCATTATTTTTGTGCCATGAGGGATGTTTCTCATAACTTTTATGAACAGCATTTCTGTGAGGGCATAGCGCCACTTCGCTGTTTTATTTGTGTAGAAAATTAAGTCGTTCATTATGGTGCCTTTGACTCTATCAAAGTATGGGTCTGCGAACAATATGTCTGGGTTCTTTCTCAGTGTGTTATGTTTAAACTTTTTGGCAGCATTTTTGGATAGCGTGGGAGGATATTTTATAGTCTGTGCTTTGGAGCTAGCCATCGCCGGTAATTATCTATTTTCCTTTCCAGTTGTAAATCTTGTGGTGATTTGTTCTGATTTGTTCGCTTGCAATTGTACAGTGGTAGTCAGAGGCTTAGACATGGGTCAGGTACCAATATTTCGTGGTAAGTGTATTAACCTCTGCTATCTTCTAAATTATATCTTTATAGCTGCGTTACCAAGCCGTAAGAATTAATTTACCTATTGCTTATTTAGTTAAGTTCAGTTAAGAGAGGTTCCATATAGAGCTAGCCGTTACAAGATGTCCGCCGTTTCTTTCCCTGTTGTTCTGGGGGGAGTGCCCTTCCTTACTTTCCACTCTTGTAGTTGGTCCCTTTTTCCTTTCACTTATCCGATTACTTAGCAGGCTCTCTTCCCTGTTTTGGTATGTCGACTGTCCTTTCTCAGTGTCTATGCCCCTGGGTCGATGTTCCTTGCTAGCTATGTGGGATGTGAGTTAGTCCAATTCCTTCCCCTTCTTGACTCGTGGTCTGGGTATGCTCTCCTTATGGTTTCTGTCAGGATAGACCTCTTGCCGGTATATCTAGTGCTTAGGGGATCGTGAGTTTACACAATGTCTAGGCGGCCGCCATTTTAAGGTCAGGCGTGCCGCTTTTCCTTTCCTCTCAGCCTCTCATTTCCCCTCGATATCCCTCTCCCCCGTGTTTAATCAGGCGGGGGGGGCAGCGCGGAGGGGCAGGGGCGCTCGTACCTTGCCCGACGCTCGTCAAGGTCGCTCCTCCTCTTCTGTCCGCAATGACCGGACCCTGCCTGCAGTCACCGGAGGTGCAGTTCCCGAAGCCTCCCAGCTCTCAGCATCGGAGGCGCAGTCGAGGAAAACTCTTCTTTTCCAGCTCCGAGCAGCCCAGGGCGACAACAATGGTCCGCTGTAGGTCAGCCCCCGACTCCGAGTGTCAGCTCCGAGTGTCCATGCAGCGAGGCCTGCAATCCGAGGTCCGTCCTCCGTGGTGTCCGATGAGCTGGTCAGCCTCGTTGATCATTGACCAGGTATGTTCTCTTCGGCGATTTTCAGCTCTGATCCTTCTATTTTCCTCTCCTCTGAGCCTTCAGCGATATCTTCAGTGAGTTCCAGGTCGCACCTAGGGTTTTCAGGGATTTACTCCATATTTGGATATCCCCAACCCCGGAGCTCTTCCCTAGAGCTCCTGTCCGGCGGCCATTTTAGTCTCACCTTGTCCCTACTGAGACATTGCATTAAGGAAGCCCTGAACTTGGCCACCTTTTCAATTGGCAGACAGAAACACCCCTCCACTGAGTCGAGCTCAATTCCCAGAAACTCCAGTGAGGTAGATGGCCCCACCGTCTTACCTGGCGCCAATGGGACCCCAAACTCCCGCATGAGTGTGCAGTGTTTGTGCACATTCCGTAGTGTCTGCCGGACCCAGGAAAAGGAAGTCATCTAAATAGTGCATCACCTGTCTATGCCCAGTGGCCTCGGTGAACGCCCATTCCAAAAAGGAGCTGAACATTTCAAAATAGGCACATGAAATTGAACAACCCATGGGCATGCATTTATCCATGTAATACTTCCCTTGGAACGTGAATCCCAGCAAGCGCTGGTCCCGAGGGTGTACCGGGAGCAACCTGAATGCCGATTCGATGTCTGATTTCGCCATCAGTGCACCGGGGCCCAGGCGATTCAGTAGATCGATGGCATCGTCGAACGATTCGTATCGAACTGAGCATACCTCAGGGTCAATAGCCTCATTCACCGAGGCCCCCTTCGGGGCCGACAGATTGTGAATGAGTCTACACTCTCCCGGGTCCTTCTTCGGAACCACTCCTAGAGGTGAACACACAAATTCCTCAACTGGCGGGCAGGCAAACGGCCCTGCTACCCGTCCCAAGCTGACCTCTTTGGCTATTTTCTTGGCGGCCACCGCCGGGTTATGCTGAACAGATAGTTGGTTCTTACAGAAGGGGCTCCCCCGAAAATTCCCTGCCGGGATGTTGAAGCCATACAGAAAGCCATTCCTCAAAATCCCGGCGGATACATGATCTGGGTATTGGTTCAGCCAGGGGGTCAAAGCTAAGATATCGATGGGCGAAGATGTTTGCTTCCAAGGCACCACTTCAATCCTGCTTGGATCCCCCCTTTCCTCCCGCACCATTGGACTTGGATCTACAGCTAAGTTCTGGGTGTGAGGAATTCCCACAGCCCGAACAAGCATGCCGGAACCTACATGTTCCTTGAGGCCTGTTACAGTTTCCTTTGTTGAAACCCCAACAAACCCCACGCTTGCCTCCATTCCCGCCGGACTTGGGATGTGACTCCCCCCCGGCGCTTTCCCACAGAAGGGTTGTGCCGGTCTCTGCTGGAATGTCCCAGACACGCTCGTGCTTGGCACCGACGTACCCGCCAGTCCCGGCAAAAGCTGATTATGCCACGACACCGTGTCCAGACAATCCCATGTTAAAGCCTCGTTAAACTCTTTTGCTTTTCGAAAGTTAATGTCATAACCCTTCCATTCATTTCCCCCGTACATTGCATAGAAATTCATGATCCTGTTCTGGAAACATGATAAGTCGGGCAACACTTCAGGTTTACGCTCCCCCATTACTGCCGTAAAAATAGAAAAGGCCTTGACCCAGTTCACCATGGTCTCATCGACCCTAAATTCCGCCATCTTGGCCCGCCATACGCTGGGGTGCCACAAATCTTTCTGGGTCTTCGCATATTCTATCTCACGATGGTCAGTCAACAGTGAAAACATATTAATGTATTTGTACCCCCATATCATTTCCTTCGGGGCCGCCGGAATGTGCTGAGACAACCTTTCCCGACTTGAAGGCACTGAACTCTCCCCCACCAATGGCAATGGACTCTTACCGGGTTCAGCCGCCCTGTCCGTTGTCTTCGCTCGACCATCCGTTGTGACCCCCGTCGCTACCTGTGGGGGAATATAAGGTACATTCGCTGTCCCGGCCTCCTTTGACTGCCGCAACTGCTCAATAATTAGTCTGGCTTTCTCGGCCGGATCACCCGCAGCCACTGATCCCCCTGCTTTCTTCTTTAGCCAAGGTAACACTGCAGCTAACTGAAGGGCCAGTTCCGGGGGCATCTGGTCATCCTCAACTGGCGTTATCACTACGGGGATTGGTAAACCCACGTCCGGACCTGGTACCGGGCTATCCACCAGCGCGACTGGGTTGATTGTGCCCGGGCTCGCTGGGGGCACCTCTGGGGCTGGGCCCTCCCTGGAACCCACCCTCCTCTTGAGGAAGAAGAAATTTTACATGGCCAATGTGTCCCCTGCGTGTACCCCAACGTTTAGTGTACCTGCATGTCACCCATGCATTTTCCCTCTATGGCCTGCAATAATGAGGCCTCTGCATTTACGTCCCACATTAGGATGCCAGTCACCAAGTCTCCCATAAATGATACGTTAATTTCGCACTGAGGCCCATGTGGCCCATGTGTTTGCATTGTGCACTTTTAATATATCGAGAAGAACCCATTTCTCCATTTTGTGGCTCAGACAGAGCCAGTCCCCGAATTGAAGTTTCATGCCTCCAGACACTCTGAGGGCTGCAGCTACATATCCCTGACCTCGCATACTTTTGGCTAAGCCGAGAGGGGCCCAGCACGGGGTGCCAAGACAGTATTTTGCACAACAGTTATCTGCTTGCTCTACAGAATCACATTCCTGCCTGGTGAAGGAGGTAAACAGAACCCGTCTGCAGAGATAGGGCCTAGCCTTTCTGTCTCCGTTTAAGTGATTTGCAGAGCTCACGTCCATAGAAAGCTCAAGGCCCCCACGTAATGAACGAAGAAATATATGCCCACACTGGCTCTTTGTGATGAGCGACCTTTGCTTCAGATAATACATCCCGGACCTAAGATATCAGATAATACCAGACGTGCTGGTCGCCCTGACACTGAAGGCCTCCCTACCAGACCGAAAGTCAGCTCCCCCCAGTTACATGTCAGTTGCACGTCATGATCAAGTTGCGCACACAAGTAGGGCAAGGTTCCAGCTGGCCATGCAACCCCCCCTCCATGTATCCACCCACCTATGACTCACCTATGACTCCTCAAGTGAATGCCCACATGTACGCCCTCATGCACACCCACATGCTCTTATCTCTCTTTCTCTTGCTCTGCCTGGAGCCCTCCTCTCTATATGCGAAATTGAATGTATAAATATTGTACTCTGTGAATAAAGTTTAGAAGACCCTTCCTGAAGCTTAGTGGTGATGGAACCGATTCTCCCCTAACTCGAGTTATTGAAATAAAGCCCTTTTGAATCGGACACCACAGACTCTGCCTCTCATTTTATGCATGACCCTTTGGTTAATTATAGAAATTATGACAGGGTAATACTTTATTTACCACACTATTATTCCTCTTACCCTTACCCTCTGGGGCGACATCCGGCAAGGCCGGCCCTATGACCTTTTTAGGCCGCACAAGAGAGGTTGTTCTGTGCTGCTATCTGCTTCTTGACATCAGCTAAGCCCCGACCGATCGCATCCACTTTACCCATTTTCCGGTCCATCACTGCTACTCGGTTCAGCCGGGTGTGTAGCATCTTCTCCATCTCAGAGCTTTTTCCCGCTTTCTTGCCAGACATATCTTGGTTACTCCGTCCAACTTGATCCACAAGGTACTAGATCTTCTACACGCCTGACACTGAAAGAGAAACAACAAAGATTACAAGTTCTCAAAATTGCCGCTTGTTCCTTCGAGGGCTCACGAGTGACGAGTGGTGCAGCCTTCAGAGCACTGGAACAAGAGGAAGCTTTGTTGGATTCCCGCTCTATTTATCCATCTGCGGGAGGGCGGGGGCCCGCCTCAGGTACGCCCATCCGTGCGTGGACTTCCGGGCGGGTGTCTAGGACAACCCCTTCTGGGCGGGAAGGGCGTGCTCCGGCTACGCCGCTTTGGGCATACCAGCCGAAACACGCCCCCCACCCACAACTGTTCCCCGGGGGGATCGGGGCACCCATCCATACGTTCGGGGGGACCGAGTGGTCTTCCCTTTCCATTAAGGTGAATGTTAGACGTTGGTAATTCTGATAATGATATTTGTTTGATTTTACAGAAGTTTTACAGTAATAGCACATCCCAGAACAGTAACACATTCCAAACCTGGAAGCTTGAGACCAGGATCCAAGAGGTACTTTTAGCGAGAATTTCTAATAAGACTAAGGTTTAGTCAGGAACTTATTTAGGGATAGGTTACACCTATCTGTTCTTTGTTTATGTTTCATTAGGCACCAGTTTCTACAGAAGTCAGAGAGGGCCGCAGATTTTAGCAGTTCTTCTACAGTGGAAACGCAAGAACGGTCTTGTTTCTCTTTTTTTATTTTATCCACTTACCCCCTTCCCTTGAGCTTCTGGTTCTTAGTGCACTGTTTTAAAACTAGTGTGCTGGAACAAGCAGTTTCAAAGTGGGGTCGGACTGTCTTCAACCTCCATCAGAACTGAACAGAAACTCAGGTGAGCTGGGCTTTGACAGAAGCACAAGCCTTTAAAATATTCAGTTCTGTTGGACGATGAATGCCGGGGTAGAAACAGAGGGCATTGACGCCACAGATATGGCGCAGGCCCTAAACAAGGACTTGGCCCATAATGAATCAGTGTCTGGCATCTTGCAACATATGCAAGAGGAAATAGGGAAATTAAAGTTGGAAAACACCTTTTTAAAACAGGATTTAAGCAGGTATAAACCTAGGGAATCTCAGTGAAATACAGCTTTTACACCTTTGTTTAAAACCTCCTCAGAGACAGGGGCACGAGCAAAACATGCAACTTTCCCCCCCAGTTGAGGTTACTGTTAATGTTCCTAATGCTGTGCCTTTAGCAGCACCTGAACGTTTTCATGGAGATAGTAACAAATTCCATGTTTTTATCAATCAATGTCAATTACACTTTGTTTGTAAACCACAACAGTTCCCTACAGATGCTACGAAAGTGGCATTCGTCTTGTCTTATTTGGGTGGTACAGCAGCCAATTGGTCAATTCCTTTCATGTATAGAGATGATCCCATCCTTCATAATTGGAATCAATTTAAACGTACTGTGACCAGCCTTTTTGCAAAACACACTTTTATGCAGGCAAGCGATATTGAGCTTTTAAATCATAAACAAGATTTATTGACCTATCTCACTAGTTTTAATAATTTACGCACCGAGACCCGTTGGCCAGAAGAAAAGCATGTCTCCCTTTTTTTTAAAGGTTTGAGAGACGAGTTAAAAGAGGCGCTGGATCATATCGTTGATTTGCCAGAAGACTATTCTGACTTTGTAGATTTAGTCGTGAATTTGGAACACAGACTAGGAGAAAGAACGGGAGATAAATCCAAACTGGAATAGCGGTTAACTTTTATTAGACATGAGAAGAAAGACACAGATAATAAACTCCCTGAACCTGAGCCTATGCAAATAGGGACACTCAGAGGTCCACTCACGTCAGAGGAAAAAGAAAGATGGAGAAAACTTCAATTATGTTTATATTGTGGCAAGGCAGGACATTTTGCCAGAGAATGTCCAGTAAAACCAAAAACTTGATGAAAGGGTACTGTTTCCTCTATCTCCTCAACTGAGTCGGGAAGCTATTAAGCTCGACAAGGGGGGAGGTTACTTGTTCAAGAAAACATCTTAATCAAACCTCTAATTCTGCAGCCTTCATGGTACCGCACATACCTAGACATTTCATAATTCAGATCTTTTCAATTGTTACTACCCAAGTTAGACATTCTCTCCCTGTCCTACTGGACTCAGGAGCAACAGGAAATTTTGTAGAAAATAAGTTAGCTAACACATTAGGTCTTCCTATTTGCCTAAAGCCTTGTCCAGAAGCAGTATGTGCAGTGGATGGGTCAGAATTGACCTCTGGATTAATCACAAAACAAACAAGTCCCCTTGTCATTGTCTGTCAAAACGGGCACACAGAGATGATTAGCTTTGATCTGATAGATACCCCTAATTTTGACTTGATTCTCGGGGTACCCTGGTTAACAACTCATAAACCAAAAATTGATTGGGTGAACAGAACAGTTACTTTGGATTCCTCATTCTGTAGAACCAATTGCTATCAAGAAGCAGGTACAGAACAGAGCTCAGTAATACACTGTTCTAGTTTTACACAAGACAAACTAAGTCTCCCTCCTGAATATTCTGACTTTAAAGACGTTTGTGATCCAGTGAAGGCTAGTGTGTTACCCCCACATCGGTCATATGACTGCCGTATAGATCTCATCCCAGGAGCTCCTTTACCTAATAACAGAGTATATGCTTTGACTGACGAAGAGACCAAATATCGAAGAACCTACCTGGACGACCTACTACAGTCTGGGTTCATCCGACATTCCACATCTCCGGTGTCATCTCCACTTTTTTTAATCCTGAAGCCGGATAAATCTCTGCGCGTGTGTATCGACTATAGAGGACTAAATAAGGCTACAATAAAAAATAAATATCCTCTTCCTCTAATACCTGTGTTGTTGGATCAATTAAAACATTCTACTGTATACACTAAACTAGATCTGCGGGGAGCTTACCACCTGGTCCAAATAAAAGAGGGGGATGAGTGGAAGAAAGCTTTCAAGACAAAGTTCTGTCTATTTGAGTACACAGTAATGCCCTTTGGGTTGTGTAATGCCCCTGCGGCCTTTAAATTCTTTATAAATGAGGTCCTACACGAATTCCTTGATGTTTGTGTCATAGTATACATAGACGACATCCTCATTTACTCTAAAAACCCGGAAGAACATACCCAACATGTTCTTGCAGTATTATCAAAGTTAAAAGAAAATCATCTCTTTGCTAAATTAGAAAAATGCACTTTTAATGTTAGCAAAATTGAATTTTTAGGAAACTGCCTGTCACCTCAAGGAATAATTATGGATGAAAAGAAAATTAGTGCTTTTACTGATTGGCCAGAACCATCATCTGTGAAGGATGTTCAGAAATTTCTGGGTTTCGCCAATTTTTATAAGAGGTTTATTTCTCATTTTGAAGACATTGCGGCCCCAATAACCATCTTGTTGCGGAAAGGGCAACGATTTCTTTGGTCTGATGAGCGGCTCACGCCTTTCAACTCCTGAAACAAAAGTTCACTTCAGCCCCAATTCTGAAACATCCTGATCCTGACTTGCCATTTTTTGTCGAAGCGGATGCTTCACAAGTAGCTTTAAGAGGAGTTCTCTCTCAACGAGATGCAATAGATGCCAATTACATCCTATAGCCTTCTATTCCAAAAAGTTATTACCAGCTGAATAAAATTACACTGTGGCTGAAAGAGAACTATTAGCTATCAAAAGTTGCATTTTCTGAATGGAGGCACCATTTAATGGGAGCCAAGTACCATGTTACCATCTTTTCTGACCTTAGGAACCTACAGTTCTTTGGATCACTAAAAGCATTAACTCCACGTCAGATGCGCTGGTTAAATCATTTTAGTACATTTGACTTCGTTATAACCTATAGACCAGGTGCACGTCAAATTCAATCTGATGTGTTATCTAGATACGGACATACCTCAGACATGAAGCAAGACAAAATAGGAGAACCCATTATTCCTCCCCAAAAACTTTTGGCACCAGTACAACAGAAGGATTTCATCACAGATCTATATAATGCACACATGCAAATGGCACCTCAAGATTGGTTAAAGGATTCCCATAACTCAATACAACAATGTTTATTGTATCACGACAACATGCTGTTAGTGCCCACCACAGAATTACAAACACAGGTGATAATTTGGTATCACGCCTCACCGTTGGCAGGTCATCCTTGCTGGGTAAAAACCCTGGAAAATGTGCGAGAACACTTTTGGTGGGACAATATGAGTAAGGACATTAAGCAATTTCTCACTACCTGTCCAGTTTGCGCAAGACGTAAATCTTCTCATAAGGCCCCTGACGGTTTGTTAATACCAATGCCATCACCCAAACAACCTTGGCACACTGTGAGTGTTGACTTTATTGTAGGTTTACCACCAGTAAAATCCTTCACAACAGTATTAGTGATAGTGGATTTGTTGTCTAAAATCGCACATTTTGTACCATTACAGAAATTGCCAACTGCGGCAGAATTTGCCGATATTTTTATAAGAGAAATTGTGCGTTTACATGGTTTGCCAAGTAAAGTGGTGTCAGACCAAGGTAGCCAGTTCAACTCTAGATTTTGGAAAAAATTATGTGAAAAACTGAAAATAGATGTGGCATTATCCACTGCTTTCCATCCAGAAACAGATGGACAAACTGAACGACTGAACCAAACCTTACTTCAAACGCTACATTGTTTATTGGCTGATTATTCTAGTGAATGGTTGGAAGCTCTCCCTGTAGCGGAGATTGTTTATAATAATACTGAGCATGCAGCTCTACTTTGCTCACCATTCTATTTCATGCAGGGGTATCATCCGAGAGCTATACCCATTTTATTAGAAGATTCCCTGTTGCCTACAGTAACTGATAGACTAACGAGATTAGGTGACATACAAGACAAGGACAGGAAACATTTATTAAAGTACAAAGAAAGCATGAAAAGACAAGCAGACAAACACAGATCTGAGGCCCCAATGTATAAAATTGGTGACAAAGTATGGCTCTCCACAAAGAACCTAAATATAGAGGGATCCCGAAACAGTAGAGAAAGCGTTGGATAGTGGGAGGTTTAAAATTACTATTCCCACTCCAGTGAGTGCAACAGTAGGGAAAGAGTTGGATAGCGTAGGGGTAAAAATTATTTTTCCAACTCCAGTGAGTGCAAGAGTAGGGAATGTAAATACTTCATATATAAATATAAAGAATATAAATATTAATACCAATTACAAATGAATTAAAATAATTTACAATGTTATACAATACATTAATTAATCAATTAAAATAAATTACCAATTATATTTAAATTAAATACCAATTAATAATTTATTAACAATTAATTCAAAATAAATACCAATAAATAATTAAGATATTTAATTATTTATAATTTAATTACTTACCACCCTATTCACCTATAAACCCACAACCCGTTACAGAAAATAAATTAAAAAAAATACATATTTATCTATTAATCCATTAAAATTAATTACCAATTATATTTTAAATAATTACCAATTAATAATTAATTAACAATTAATTTAAAATATACAATTAATTAAATTAACATATTTAATTAATTATAATTAAATTACTACCCACCCTATTCCCCTATAAACCCACAACCCGCTACAGAAAATAAATTACTAAAATTAATATTTTTATTAATTAATCTATTAAATTAATTACCAAATATATTTTAATTAATTACCAATTGATAATTAATTAACAATTAATTCAAAATAAATATCAATAAATAAAAGAACATATTTAATTAGTTATAATTACATTACTTCCCACCCTATTCCCCTATAAATCCACGACCCGCTACAGAATTGTACTACGCAAAAATGTAAAATATATATTAACTTACTTACCTCAAATTCGATATTTTTGTAGTCTATATTCTGTCCATTCGATATTTTGTTCATTCTATATTTTTGATTCAATATTATTGCTATTCTATTCGATATTACTACTATGCTAGTCGATATTTTGGTAGTCTATATTCTGTCTAGTCGATATTATATCTATTCAATATTTTTGACTCAATATTTTTGCTAGTCGAAATAAAAAACTCGATATTTTGACTCTATATCAAGACAAACAATGTAAATGCCTCTCAATTCTTGTAATTGCTTAGAGTATTTAGGGAGCTTGAGATTAGTACATTTATCCAGGAACTATGTTGCTGGTCATTTCCCACAGTGTTCCTGCGAGTAACTGACATTGTTTCTCCCGCACTCCTATGAGCAGTGGTACACAACAGGGTTGCCCTCTAGCCCCCTTATTGTGGCCATAACTATGGGCCATATATAGGTAATCTCTATTTACCGATTCTAATATACCAAATTTTACCGATTCGGTATTTCAGGATTGGTAAATAGTATGTAGGTAACAATTCGGTAAATTTTTCTGAATTTGTAATATTCGGTATTACCGAATCGGAATTTCCCCATTCGAAAATTTCCATTCATTCCTATGGGCCTGTAGGCCCATAGGAATGAATGGGAATCCATTCACTATTGTCGATTCGGTAAATACCAAATCGGTAATAGGGGGAACATATTCGAGGGTGGCAGGGTGTCACATTGACACCCTGTTGCACCCCTGAATCGTGCATGTGTGTACATTTGGCAGACATACATGCCCTAACGGCATGTATGTCTGCCACATGGCACTTTTAAAAAAAACACACAATTGCTTTTTCAAAGGTTTTCTACATTTACCATAATTACCACCAACTTGTAGTTGGTGGTAAATAACGAATCCTTAAGGCTAAATACACTCACTTGAGTGCTACCTACATAGGCTTTAGGAAACAGTAATTTACCGATTCCTTAAAATAAGGAATCAGTATTTTACCGATTCCTTCAAATAACGAATCAGTAAATTACTGATTCCTTATCCTCCTACATCTCAAATGCCTAAATACCGGTCGGTAACGGAAAATTTACTGAATTTCGGCCATTACCGGCTGGTATTTAGCTACCTACATATGGCCCTATATTCTTATTTTACATTCTTTATAAAACTAAATGGTGAAGCTGACCTTTGCTTGACATGCTCTCAATAGCTCAAATGAGTTCCTATTCATCAAGGAGCACATCTAGGTAGTGCTAAAAAGCATCTTCTAGCAACACCTAAGCATCAAGGCATTCCATGATGTAGGAGCTACATTAGCTCCTTCTAAGTAAGGGTGCAAGGGTTATTCCAGCTCCATCTCCCTCCCCTTGTCTATGCCTCCTCATGCAGATAGTGAGTGAGTTTCTCACGTATCCTCATCTTGGTATTCAGATAAATTGCAGTATCTCTCAGCTAATATCTGTGGATTATTGACGTTGCAGTTTTAAATTTCCAGATCCTGTAATTCCCGCTCTAGATAGGACATACAACCCTCAAATTGTTTGTAGTTGCCTAAATGATACATGCACCATGGATGTAGGCCTTGAAGACCTCCCAGAGCACACCAAGAGATAAAACAGAAGAAGTGTTTATGTATAAGATTTCACTAATATCTGACTTGATATTGTAGTGGAAGAGTGGATCTCTTACCTCATGGGACCTCCAGATGTAGGCACAGTGATCTAAATCCAAAGGGCTTAGCATTAGGACCACAGGAGAGGGGTTCGAGAGTGTTTGAGGTACGTGTTCTAACTTATTTGTTCATTGTACAACTACACATTAGAGGATGTCTTGATGCATGTCCCTTCAATTGTTGCATGATCCCGCTCTTTCCTTCAATCATTGCATGATCCCACTCTTGCTGTGCATAGCTGTGCAACTGCGCACGTGTGTGGTCTGTGCGCTGATTGGGATCTGTCCACCTCAGGCCGCAATGCTACATTGAAGTTTCCCCTCATATTATCATGGGATATCCCATTACCAAAGCCTTATTTCAGATGAATGAAAAACTCAGGACAGTCGGTGGGGGGGACACCAGGGTAGTCCTTTTGCCCTATAGTGTCTCATGTTCATCTTTGTTAGTAATGGCCTCTAGAGTGCGCCACTATAGTCCATTATTAATAACTATAGTGACCCCTCTGGTATATGTGGAGTAACCAGCCTCCTTTTCACCCGGATCTCAACCTGGTCAGGGAATGCTCCGTCACATGAAGTTGCTGTAGAAATACAGGGGCTTATTTACAAGCCCCTTGCGCCAACAGTGCATCACTTTTTCCCCAATGTAAAAAGTGGCACAGTGGCTGCGCAAGGGGCTTGTAAATAAGCTCCACAGTATCCACCACATGGCGCCTGAAATAGGCAAATATCTGCCTGACCTTGCGTAGATTTCTTATGCCATGGAGCTTCCAAGATGTTAATGTGAACTTAGTCATCTACTAGGGGCATACCCTAAGGAGCGAATCCCTCGCCAATGGGATAGAAGAAAAATAATAATTCCATATCCCGCAATCACTTGCATCCTCGTGTACAATGTGTCATACAAGCGCTCTGTGCAGTAAAAGGTTGGTGTTGACACAAGGGGTTGTAAAAGGTAAATAACAGAGACAACAACAACATACCTCACCCACTTCAATACTCCCACCCAGTTGAAGATTGTAGCCTCCCTTGCAAGCAAACAGACCAGGCACTTAGGGGTGTCGAAGTGTGCCTCTAGGGATCCATCCAGGATGAGCTCAGAGTAGCAGACATTCACCGTCATAGAAAAGGAACAGGAAATCGTAAAGATTGTGTATTAGGGACAACGAGACAGTAATCAATTATCAGCTATATCTCTGTTTGCCAACAAATGAAGAGCTTTTGTGCACCACATTATCGTATGTAAACTGTGCAGCAGTAGAGAGAAGCCTCAGGAACACGTAGGTCGTACACCAGTCGCAGAGTTCAGAAGAGGCTGCCGCTCATCTTTAGCCCGCGTTTTGAGTGTTCTGTATCAATTAATCACTGTCACTGATCCAACATGTGCTGCCCCCCCAGTAGTTTGCTTTGAAGTGTGTTTATGGCAGAACTTAAACACCAAATTTTGAGTCCACGGATATTATTTTTCTCCTTAAATGGATATCGGCAGCTTGGATAGATATTTGAGAGTGGCCCAGTTTTTACGAGCAGTCTCTTGGGTGGTAGGAATTATTTGCTAGTATTTTGAACAGTCATTGCGAAGTTGAGGTGTATATTGATGTTATTTAGTTGGTAGTGTATGTCCTTTTTTCCCCCTGAAAAATGCTGGACCGTTTCCCACTCCCTATAATGGAGAAGCTGTGCAATAAATGGTCTCGCTAGAGTTCCCAGTGGTGTATGTTGGTCAATCAATCAATAGGCCCGGTCAAACGAGAATAGACTAGTAACATGCTCACCAAAGAAGGACCAGCAGAAAGTCCTCAATATAGGTCTCAATTTTTCCACAGCAGTGGATTCCATAAATCTTAGAAGTCAGATATTATTTTGTCAGATCTAGCTACTTCTAAATCTTCATTCTTGGCCCTAATAACTTCTAACACTGGTTCCATGCACAGCATCTATTCTGCGTGCTCAGTGCTGTCATCCTCGGTGTTAGACCTGGCATCTTTTGCCATGGTTTTCCCTTTCTTTTTGCTTCTGACTTCCTGTTTTTGACTGTGCACTGAACTTTGTTTTTGCTGGTTTAAGGACTCTGGGCACTTTTTCACTGCTGACCAGTGCTAAAATGCAGGTGCTCTGTATCTAAAAGGTAATTGTGTTTGGTTTCTCAATAATTGGCATATTTGATTTACTGTACTGTCCCTAGTACAGTGCAATACATATGTCCAGGGCCTGTAAATCAAATCCTACTAGTGTGCCTGCAGCACGGATTCTGCCACCTACATAGGTAGCCTTTCAAACGTGTCTCTCTCAGGCCTGTCACCGCAGAGCCTGTGGGTACAATTCTAAACTGCCATTTCGACCTGGCAGGTACACGCACTTGCCAGGCCCAAAATCTTCCCTTTTATTACATGTAAGGTACCCTTAAAATAGGCCCTAGCTAGCCCTATGGACAGGGTGCAGAGTAGTTAAAAGTTCAGACATGTACTTTTGAGTTTAACATGTCCTGGTAGTGAAAACCTACAAAATTTGTTATTCACTACAGCAAGGCCTATCTCTCCAATAGGTTGGCAATGAAGCTGCCTTGTAACACTTTAGAAGTATAACTTCCATTTAGGAGCAGAACAAAAACTGGAGTTTGGTGTCTCTAGACTAACAATTTCAAAACACACCTTTCTGTGAAATTGGTTTTTAAATTACAGTTTTAAAAAGCCGCTTTGAGAAAGTTGCCATTTTCTTACTTTAACCATTCTGTGCCTCTGCCTGTCCCTGGAATTAAGGTCTGGGTCAAGATGACAGCTGGGCTTTTTGCATTCCCTCTAGACAGTCACACAAAGGGACCTGATGTATATATCCTGATGACCTTTCTCCAGGCTAAAGTTTCTTCCTGAGCTGGAGTGGAAGGAGCTGACACTTGCACCTGAATAGGGCTGTGCAGTGCCTACACAAAGAGTTGCATACCCCCCTGTAGTGTGTGGATCAAGAGCCAGGAAGGGCAATTTCTTATGCACTACAAAGAGCTGTCTTTGAAGTCTCCCTACTTCAAAGGCTCAAATGTGAATAAGTACTGGACCTCTGGACATCAGATACTCCGAACACTTATGGACTGAGAACAGTCTACCAGGACGAGGAGCTATTGTGCAGCCAGGAGGGACTATCTTTTTGCTGCTTCCTGTGCAGTGTTGGCCTGCTGCTTCTTTCCTTGGAGTGAGAGGACTGGACTTTGCTCTCTACCTTCTGCAATTTTAAAGGTTCTCAATGGGCTTGTTGGGCTTGCCTCTTATTGGAAATCTCAAGGATATCAAAGACTTTATCGCCATCTTTCTACCAGCACCTGAGCACCTCGGCTGTGAGTCCTGGGCCCTTCGTTTGTGCTGCAATCCAAGACACCAACATATTGACTCCAAAGCGTCATTTGGGATCAGGTGTATCCCTACAAAACTGATGCTTCGCCGCTGCCTACACCAAAGCTGTGGTCCCTAGTCACTGAGTGTGCAGCGTCTTGACTTACATCACAGCCCTGATGCATTGCCATTGCCTGCACTGAAGCCGTCGTAACCACTCACGCACCTTTGAAGCACTGCTGCTACATTGGTGGAGAAGTGTGGCTCAGGGGTTAGAGGCGGCAGACCCGGAAGCTGAGATCGGCCCTGGACCAGGGTTCAATTCCCCGCCTCGGCGGGTCTTGGGCTCAAAATTCCACGGACTCGATAATTCTCGCTCCGGTGCCTTCTCAACTCACGGGTTCACACTCTGCGACTCTGGGCAATAGCTTGCTTAATCTCCACAACGGCCCCTCGCGGCGGGATGCCTGGCTTTCACCTTGTGGATACCCTGCCGGGGTTATCTCACAGGGGAATACCAGGACGGGTTCCCTAAGCAAGCGCCGGGAAACCCTTTGTGGGTAGCTGTGCGCTATATAAGCTCAAATACATTTACATTTACATTTACATTAGTCTCGGACAGCACTTCACCAACATCTGTGATGCACCATCCCAACTCTGACGCATTCCCAGCCTGGTATAACTACTCATCGTCTTCAATCCGGCGATTTGACATTGACGACTCAGAACTGACTCACCAGGCTCTTGACATTGATGCATCTTTGTCGTGGCCTGACTTCGGAACCAATGCATCACCTGCGACAGCGACGCATCATCTGCAGATCTCAAAGCATTATCCCCAAGTGTCAATGCAACCAAAGTACTGTTACCTGAATGGGGCTCTGTCTGCCCCCACACAAAGAACGGCATACCCTCCGGTAGTAGGCCTTGAGACATTTTTCCTGGAAGAGGAGCTTCTGTGCTGTCCGTGGGACTGGCACTTTGCTACTTGCTCTGCTGAAGTTTTACCTTCTCAGAGCCAAGAGTTCACTGGAAGTAGGGTGTGCATCACTGGTGATGGTCCACTGGTGCAAAGAGCCACTGGGTATCATGGACAAATGGGCTGGGGCCTCGCGGTCGCGAGCAGCAATGCTGCTGTACGAAGAGTTGAACTTGTGCCTACTCACGCTGATCCTTAAAGTGGACCAACCCCTGGTCCCCCTCTTTTTGGCCTTGATACATCTAGCCCGTAGCTACCTATTATCAAGCTGTGCTACTTAGTCCAAGGACTCAGCTATTGGCCCCTATTGCAAAATATGATAATTTTATACTTGACATTTTGTTAATGGAGAGTGCAATTAAGCTACCACCATTCCTGCGCACCTCAAAGTTACAAAAAAAGACAAGATACAAATATGCAAATACATTCTTAAGCCGCATGCAGCGGTTTATTAAAAACTATAATATTCCATCATGCCATGCACATTTCTCGTTTTACGACTGTAAGGCATGGGGTTTTAAGGTCTCGCAAAAGAAGGTTCAGACCTATACTATGCTAGTTTCTTGTAAGCCAGGCGACTTTTACAACAGTGCTAATCTGATGACAGGGGGTGCTTTCGCAAGACAATTTGAATCTTAGAGCCGCACTCTTTGGCTAAGCTTTAGGCAGATTACATGCTTTCTGCTGACCAACTATAGAGGAATCAGTGAGAGAGTTAGATTAATTTTAAAAGCAGCCTTTGAGGTAAATCTAACTGATATCAGCAATTGGTATAGGTTAGTGCGCCAGGAGGCAAATAAGAACCTCATTGAAACAATGCTCCCAAAAAGTGCTCAGGAAACCAACTGCTTGTTCAAAACCAGGAATGGCTACGAGTCTGTGAGCTTCGCCACAGAGCTTTGAGGGCGGCCAATTTTCAAAAAATGTCCTTCCTTTCTAGATGGGTGGTCTATCACACTCCCTGCAGACTACATAAATAGTTTCCTATGACACTGAATAACTGTTGGAGATGTAATTTGCCAGAGGCGTGGGATTGAACACATATATTTTTCACTTGTCCGAGACTACAATACTTTTGGGAGGAGGTGTTTAGGTTTATTAGTAAATGTCTGTCAATAGATATCCTTTCATGCGCATCATTGGTTTCTCCTATGTAGTAGGCCAACTCTCATTATATAGGCAATCCTTTGTTTTCCTAGCCATGGCAGTAGCCAGATATTTAATGTTACAGAATTGGAGATCTCAGAAAATCCACTCACTGGCTCAATGGTTACTTAAGCTGGAGAGGACCAACAAATTTGAAGAGTCCTACGCGAAGAGGATAGGGGCGGTGCAGAGATGTGAGATGACATGGGAGGTCTATGCTGCAACCATGCATAAAAATGTTATTATGTAATTTATTTATGTGATCTTTTGTATAAACCTAACATCAGCGGTTGTTAACCTCTGTATGGTACTGCAACAGTTAAAAGGAGGGTAGTCCCCAGGAGGGAGCTTAGGGTGTAGAATAAAACATAGGTCATCAAGGTAGAGGTCACATGTTATTACGAAGCTGCTATTTAGAATGCTGATATTGCATACCATGTAAAATGAGATATTAATTTGCGCTTTTCATTAGTGTACATTTAAAATATGAGACTCAATATTGTATAGGTTTTATCTTTCTTTTTCTGTGCATCTTGTGAATCATATTCATCATGTATAAATAGACTGTGTAATTTGTTCTACTGATTGTCTATTTATATTATGAGATTGGAGAGTTGGTACATGTTTCTACTTTATGTACTTTGGTTACCATGTCGGCTAAGGTTTTTACGCTCATTAAAAGAAGGATTAAAAAAAAAGGCCATAGAAAGTGAGTGTAAAACAGCGAGGCCCTCCTTTGTCATGGATGGCTCCCACATTCTTAAATGAGTCACAGAAGCTTCAATTATACTCTTCACCTCCCTGCAAATCCTATTAGCTATGCGTGGGACAACAAATGTGCATGTAGTTTTGGCACAGCCTGGGGCTTTATGAAGTTTCTTCCACCGCCAGCACTGATTTATAACACTGAGCCATTTAGTCCTAGTGGTGGCTGCCCTTCAACTCTGCCTCCTCACAATGTCCCATTTAGCAATCAAAAGCCACTCTCACACCTGGGTGGCTACTGAGATGCCCCAGTCTTCCATAATACCCTCTATATCAGTCTTGGTATCAAGAGCAATATGTTGGCCAAGCATCTTCTAGGAACCTCCGGTCCACTCTGCAGTACAATGTAGGAGTGGGCGTAACTCGCATATTTCCATAAAGTGTTATCACTCTGAATTACCCAAGAATTCCATGAGATTATGCTTGAATTATGTAAGAAGAGTAATTATGCGTGTAGTGCTATTTCTTAAAGCAAAAATAGGCTTAAGGATACATTTTGTTCTAAGAAATTGTGCTAAATGCAGCAGAATACAACTAGCAGCAGTAGAAGCAACTCACGCTTCGGGTAGGATTTTCCCCAATTCACTACGTGAATTTACCACTATTTTCTTTGAGCAATGTACACCCTCTTGTTCAAAATGGACATGCGGATGCAATTTGCAATAAGAAGAGCTAAACGTAGCGAATAATGAGTGTGAGTGGAAGCTACGCTCAAGCTTACTAAATGCGTTCTCACAATAGGATGTTTTTCCATAAAATACTCTTATGCCATCAGGAGTAATCACATAATTATCTGTAATACCACATGAAAGATTTACTCGAAATTGACAAAATTACTTTGATTACTCCACCGTAACCGAAATTCGGCCCAGACATAGTACTGTACAATTACTGGATATTCCCATATTATATGAATGAGTTTTGCACTAGAGTGCCCATATCTGAGGACAGCAGGGTAATGGTCCCAACCATCCTCAAAACCCTGGCCAGGTTAAAGTATACTCTGTAAATAAACTTGAGCTGGATCAACCAGAGCCAGGCAGAGATTGTCACGGTACTAGGGGACATTCAGGCCACCATCCATTCATCATTCTCCAGTTAACCCAGGTTGTCCTTCCATCACCATTGTAGTTTATCAAAGACACAGGTTTATTAAACATGAGAGCGCTATAAACACTTGAAACTCCCTTAGTACCCAGGGGTTCAGTTGTGAGTTTGGCTTCACATGGATTAAATTCAGGCAATTGTAGTAGTTTTGATTTATCTTTCCTAGTGTTTGTTGGACCTGTATATAGAACTAAATGGGAACTTTGGGAGCTCTAATTCATTTAAAAGTTGTTCAAAAGTTTTGATATGGGATTTTGCCCAAATGTCTCCCAACCTCGAGGGTCCTATAAGATCACAAGCCTGAAAGCACTTCAAACGTGCCACCTGGGACAAACATGAACTATACCTAAGAGGGGTTTAATTTGAGATGGCCCTCCAGCAGCCATTACACAAGAGTACCTCTCTTCAACACTACAGGGCAAGACTGCATGGGGGAGTGGGGTGCCATACACCTGTGAGTGTATTCCATAGGGCTCAAGCAGGGCAAATTCCAGCCATACTGCCAGATCAGACACATCCCCAAAAAACCAGTAATAAGCAGTACTAGGTGCACAGCCCAGTATTAAGGCCTGCTATTGGGTCCCTAAACCACCATAGTTTTGATGTTGCATGTATTTTATCTAGAGACCCTAGGTGGATTCCCCTCCCATATGTATGCACTCAATAATGATTCCAAATATTATAAAAAAAAATGTGGTAGTAAAGGGAAGGGTACATTTTGTAGAGTGTACAGAAACTCCGGCCAGTTCCTTAACACAGTTAAGGAACTGGCCGGAGCAAATTCTATGGCGGCCGCACCTCCCCTGACCCCTCAAAAATGTCAAAAGCTTGCCACGTATTTTGTGGAAAAGATAGAGAATATTATTGCCAATATAAATCCTCTGGTGAGGGATGACGGGGAAGTTCCGTCCCCACCTTTGGTAAATCAAATAGGACCACGGCTTGACTCTTGGCCACCTATCTCCTTGGACATTCTGAAATCCTTAGCTGCGTCCATTAAATCAGGTTCTCCCTGTGATCCTCTCCCCATTAACATCCTGAGGCAACTGGACGACTCAGCCCTGGGGACTATTGCTGAGACATTAAATGCCTCCATTCATCTGGCAACTGTCCCAGCGGCTTGGAAGCATGCCATGGTCAGCCCTTTATTGAAAAAGCCGGCGGCTGATCCTGAGGTGCTGGCCAATTACCGCCCAATTTCCCTGTTACCTGCGTTCTCTAAGATCTTAGAGAAGCACATTCACGGTGTACTCTCAATATACACGGAGAACAATAATCTACTCCATTTTTCTCAGTCAGGTTTTAGGGCAGGCCATTCCACCGAGTCCGCCCTCTTGGGAGTCACCGAGAAGATCAGGGGACTTTTGGATGAGGGGCAAACGGTTGCTCTTGTCTTACTTGATCTAAGTGCGGCCTTCGACACCATCTCACACAACAGACTACTTGCTAGGCTGAGTGATGATGGTGTCGGAGGGAAAGCGCTTGACTGGATCGCGTCCTACTTGAGCAACCGGACGTTTCAGATCTCGTCCTCGCAAACTCAGTCAGACACCTTTCTGTCTCCACATGGCGTGCCTCAGGGCTCAATCTTGAGCCCGTTGTTTTTTAATCTGTATCTCCTCCCTCTCGCCGATCTAGCTGAGCGAGTTGGCCTAGAACTTATGACTTATGCGGATGATTCGCAGAATATTTTTTCTCTCACCAACTCAAAGCCTTCATCCCCCTCTGCGTTGAAAACAGGCCTTCAGGAAGTCTTCAGCTGGATGTCAACTAATCAGCTGAAGCTTAACGGGGAGAAGACGGAGATTCTTCTCCTAGGGAAAAAGAAAGATCTATGGCAGGATACCCATTGGCCGCCTTCCCTGGGTGCTTTCCCCTGCCCGGCCACTCAAGTCAGAAACTTAGGGGTATGCATTGATGACTCTTTATCAATGAAACAGCAGGTAAACAAAGTAGCTGGTACGTGCTTCACCATCCTGAAATGGTTACGGAAGATCATCTGGATGCTGCCTATGGATACCCAGAAGACCGTAGTCAATGCACTGATTACATCTAGGCTTGACTACGGTAACATCTTATATCTGGGCTCCAATTCAGCTGTGATTAGGCGGCTCCAACTGGTCCAAAATTCCGCCGCCAGGCTGCTATGTAAGATCCCTAGGACAGCTAGGATCTCAAAGCACCTAAAGGACCTGCACTGGCTTAGAGTTGAGAACCGGGTCCGGTTCAAAGCATTGACCTACATGTTTAGGATCAAGGCAGGGACCGCACCTAAGTACCTGCAGAATCTGGTTAGGCCCTACGTTCCTGAACGAAACCTCCGCTCTTCAAATGGAGCCAACTTTGTGGTTCCTAGATTTAAACTGGCCCGTATGGGGGGAAAGTCTTTCTCCCATCTGGGACCAGTTCTTTGGAACTCTTTGCCTTTAGCCCTGCGTAAGGAGGTAAATCTCGCCAGTTTTAAGAAAGGTGTAAAAACCTGGCTCTTTGATAAATAATTGCAGGCTTCTAATAGGTTGTTCTTCTGCGCTTTCAGTGCTCTCAGCTCTCATATCTTTGCGCCGGGAAACCCTTTGTGGGTATCTGCGCGCATTATAAGTGCAAAAAATAAATAAATAAATAAAACATGGATAGGGAAACCATCTTGAAGAGTGCACTTTGACCCATATTTTTAAAGGACAGAGTGAAGCAGCTCTCCAACTATTTACAGGCTCTAGCTGGGTTTCTTGCGACCCAAACTCCCAGATACTTAAAATGGTCATCACAATCTTGAGGGACAAGTGCATGGAAGGTTCCTTGCACTGGGAAGTACATGGCTTTGTCCCAGTTCAGCCACATTCCGATGTCATGCCGCAGACTGTCAGTATCGGTGCCTTTGTAGGCAAGTAGGTATTAGCGTGTTGGATGTAGAGCAATATATAATCTGCGTACAGAGTCTGCCTGATCGTCTCCCCAGACGAAGACACTCAGCTGGGCATCACATCTAATCCATCTTGAAATTGGCTCCAGCATAATGAAAAACAAAAAAGGGGTAAGTGGATACTCCTATCGGGCGGCAAGCTTATGCCAAGGAGTGGGGAGAGAACTATTGACGTTGACTCTTGTGAAGGGCTTTGCATAGCTTCCATACAAATATCTAAAAATAAGGGCCAAAGGCCATATTCTGAAGCAATGAATGGAGAAATGGCTAATGTATTGTGTCAACTCCTTTTCAAAGCCTTGTGCGCTCATGCCAGTGCAACATTCAGAGACAATGAGGAGTGCCACATGCAGGTATAAAGCAATTCTAGTCAGAATGGACAATTATATGTATGACCTTGGATCATGTAGTCCCAGAATACGGGCTAGGTTCTTTACCTCTGTGTTTATGAGAGATATAAGGTGGTAGGAGCTGCACCTCTGTGGAGGTTTGCCTTCTTTCAATATCACTGCAATGGTGGCATTCCATTGATCCCGGGTGAAGGAGCCTTTCTCCTCAAAGCTATAAACGAGTTGGGGTACAAGAAGAGAGGCACATTTCTGTAAAAACTCTGCTGAGAGCCCATTGAGAACAAGGGTTTACTCAATGGAGATTCCAATATCGCTTTTTGGATCTCCTATGGTTTATAGGCAGGTCCAGCTCCAGTTCCAGATGGTATCCCACCGAAAGAACATGAAGACAGGAAGGGGTAAGCCATTTATTATAGGGCAGTTCATTTCCATCTTTGGTGGGGGACTGGACCCCCATGTAAAGGTTCCTATATTAGTGTGAGAACATGGTCGCAATCCACAAGTGATTAATAACCAGTTGGTCCACCTCACTCCTATTAGATGGCACTATCGGCACCCCAACTCACTATTTACCAACCAATACAGCATGTTCCCTATTTCAGCCCTTTCCCTCTCACTTACACATGACCTAGTCATGCCTTAAACAACCACCTTGCAGGCCTCCCGCAGTGTCAAAGTGAAAGGCACCAATAGAGTTGAGCTCAAAGTATTCGGTATTAGCTTCCTTAATTGGATCAGCAAAGTGGTCCTTGTGAAACTACCAAGAATTTGTCATCAAATCCCTCCCAAGTTTCTGTCCACCCCATAGACCACCAGCTCCACCAGCAGCTGTCCGACAGAACCATTAGTAGGATCTGTGCCTAGGTACTTGTCTAGCATCCACGGCTGGGATGAATATATAATCAATTCATGACCCGGAATAAGTGTATTGTGTCACATCATAGTTCCATCTGCACCAGGTGTCTGTTAGACAAAGTGCCATTCCTTACTTCAAATGAGTGGCATCTGTTCCATTCAGGAACACAGTATGCAGACAGATGAACAACAAAGAGCAGCAGAACAAAGTTCAAGATGCAACCAGCAGTGATTCTGCTTCAAATTGGTTAATGTCATTGCCAGGGAGGCTAAAAGTTCTTATGGTTGCCAACTTCAGAGGGGGAGGGACCTCCTGATCAGTTATCTCACACCCATTGCTTTGTTTGGCCAGGCTTCGTTTGCTCACATGACTTCTTTGTCTTGTATTTTCGGGGGGGGGGGAGCTGAGCCACACTCCAGGCTGCCTGGGTCTCCAGCTACCTCTATTGTTGTGCAGAGGCCCTTGTTCCTCCATCCAGTCCCACGCCTTATACAGAGATTTAAAAAAATGATGTTGTCCTATGGAAGGCTACTCACAGCTATACCAGAACCATTGGTGTGTACTCGGGCTGCATGGCCCTCACACTCTGTTTCTCTGATAGGAAGGAGAGCCATTGCTGCTGCACCAAATAGGTGTATTGCAGAAAGAAGGAAATCTCCTATCGCCATAGATGATGGGGCCCTTCATGAACAACTCCTGCTGGATCAAATCTCTGTCTAGGTGTTTGAGGTTGTAGACAAAAAGAGGTTTTGGGGGGAGTCGTGGGGATCTGGATACCAGAGCCCAGTTTGCGAAGGCAGTTGCTGAGGAAGAAGACCTGTGCCGGCTGTGTCCTGTCTTGCTCCTGTATTCTAGCCTTATAAATGACTTTATTACTTTATTCTTCTTGAAGTCTTATTTTACAATATGGCGATGATCCTGTTGGAACACTAGGAACACTAGGAAGAAGACAAACCAATTTTTATTACTATTTTCAAGTACTTGTTATAACATTTTCTTTGGAATCCGCCTTAATTTTGGTACCTCCAGCAATTCTACTTTTAAAGGACTTAATGAAGGTACTGTTGATCTTTATTAAAGATCTTATATCTAACTTTGCTGTTACCTATGACTAATTGTACTACAGTTAGGATCGGGTTAAATAGAATATTTTTCATGTGCTTTACCCTTTCTTTTCTGTTTTTTAACAAACTTCCTACCACCTTATAAACCCTGGATATTGCATTTTCATTGTTTTACTCCTTTGCCATTGACTTTTACGAGGAGTTCAAGTGTTACCGTTTCTATTTTAAAAGTTGCTTCTTACTGTTTGCAATAAGGAATGCTGAGCGGAGAATCTTCAGTCCCTCCATTTTCCTCCACGTTCGTCTTGGAATGACATCACATCGTTGAGCGTAAGTCACTCACATCACGCCAACGTGTGATGTGTTGAGTGTGTGCCACCTTTTTGGAATTTGTTCTACCTTAACCTTACCAGCGCTTCCTTGTTTCAAATTCTACAGCGTGTATTTTCCATACGCGCAACTTTGCAAACCATCTTACAGCCATATTTACTTCTGCCACTATTTTTTTCATTTGTGGTGCGCTCTAGTTTTTTTTAACATCGTTATTTCTTAATGAGCACACTCGTCATTTTAAGAATCCACTTTTTCACTTCCTGGGCAACTTTTCTTCTTCAATTATATTTCTCAAGTTGTGAGTACTGTTCAAATGCATTTGTTTTTTTTCACTTATATGTATTGTGTTTTTCAATCTGAAGAACTCAACCTACTCATACATTTTGCCTCTCCATTGTTAATTGGGCATCCGCTGTCAAATGGCTACACAAAACCTTTCTATTAAACCTCCACAAGCCTTTTGGCCAGCAGGAAGTGAACCTTGCATGAAGTGGCTACAATGGAAAGTATATTTTTTTAACTTCATTCAGACTATAGATGAGGAGAGCAAAATGAAGCCAGAAAGGAAGAAAAAACTATGCTTGCATTCCATTGGTGCTGGTGGTTTGAAAATGTATGATGAATTGACAAAAACAAATAGTGGGGGTATATCAAATGTATTTTTACATGTTCTAAGAGACTTTAATAATCACTTTTCTCCTAAGTTGTGTATAGGCATAACGAGGTATAATTTCTTTCACAGAAAACAAGAACCAGCTGAGACTGTTGATATATATGTTGCGGCTCTTAAAAAGTTTACAGAAGATTGTAAGTTTGACCATCTTCAAAAGCAATTTATCAGGGAGCAGATTGTAATGCACACTCGTGATCCGGCAATCCAGGATAGACTCTGGATTAACGGAGATGCTGATCTTAAGGATGTACTAGCCATAGTTAGGAAGGCTGAACTATCAAGTAGAAGTGCTAAATTTCTTAGTAATGATAGTACAGAGGTGCATGAGCAAGTAGACTCTAAAGTTCAAAACAAACCTAACCTTAAACAAAAACTTCAACCTCAACCTAAAACTTTTGAATTTAAAAAGAGAGAAGATTTCAGATGTTACAGTTGTGGTACTTGTTCTCATTTGGCTATTAACAAGCTATGTTCTGATATCAAAGAAAAGTGTTATTGTGGTTTGGTAGGTCATTACTCTAGAGCATGTAGAGTAAACGGTAAAAAAGTTAAAGCTGTTTATGAGAGTGCTTCAAGTGATGACTAAAGGATCATAAAGAACATTATGTATTGTTCTGTTAAGGATGATTCCCATGACACATTGAAGGAAGAACAGTTCAACCTTAACATAAAGGAAACTACTACCAGTGAAGTAAAAAAGAAACCGATTTGTAACATGTTGATTGTGAAAATTTGTGTTGAAATGTATGATGATTCAGGTTCTCCCTACACAATAGTTAGCGAAGAAGTTTTGAATACATAGGGGCACATTAGGATGGCGGGCGGGCTTTGCCCGCCCACCACCCTAGCAGAACTCGGGACCGCCCGCCTAAAGGGCGGGGGTCCCGACATTGCCATTAGGATGCGCCCGCCACAGTGGCGGGCGCATTTTTCAATTTAACATTGTGGCGGGCGGTGCTCACTGCTCTGCCCACCACAACGTTAAAAACAAAAGCACACCTTTGCACAATCGAAGCGGCAGGCACCACGCGGTGCCTGCCTCTTCGATTATGCAAAGCCAGGGGGGTACCACAGGTACCCCCCGTGTGCCACCCTCCTTTGGCCTTCACTCTGGGGGCCCACAGGGGGCCCCAGAGTGAACACCGCATGATGCCGCCACGGAAAGGTATTGAAAAATGCCCATTGTAATATTGCGGGCGGTGTCTGACAGACACCGCCTGCATGTTACTCGTTTTCCGCCCGGCCGCAAGGCGACCGGGGCGGAAAAGTGGCGGGCGGTGTTTGCCTCCGCTGCGGTCCCCCCGCCATTGTAATGTGGCGGGGGGGAAAAGGGTGGCGGGCGGGCATGGCGGAGGCGATCCGCCCGCCATCATAATGGAGCCCTAGGTTTTTGCATATGTTAGGGAATAAACTGTACACCTCTGATATTTCACCTGAGGTTATTCGGGAGACAAGATCGACATAATTGGTTTTAGACCCCTCAATTTCAGGTTAAAGGGAAAATTATGCATTGCCAAACGTGGACCATTTGTTCTTAGGTGGAAGGATCAAGGAAATCTTAACATCATTCTAGATCCTAATAGTTTGGATCCGGTACTAGTTGTGGATGATAGCGGACCAATTGGGGATTCTATGTTAACTAAATTTCCAAAAGTATTCAGTGGCAAAATTGGCAGCTTTAAGGGGTTTGAACACTGCATAGTTTTAAAGGATAATGCTAATCCAAAATCCACAAAGCTAGAGAAATTACCATTTTGAGACGCAGTGAAGTGGAAAAGGAATTAGATAAACTTGTTAAAGAAGATATCAAAGAGCCTTGGAGTGGATTTCTCCAATTGTTGTGGCCAGGCGATCCAATGGAAAAATTAGACTCTGCATTGACTTTTGCCATCTCAATGACAACATAGTAGTTGATAAGTTTCCTTTACCCAAAATTTCGGAAATGGTGTCCTTAGTTAATGGTGCCATGTTTTTTTCTATACTAGATTGATCTGCGGCTTACCACCAAATTATGTTAGACAAGTATAGTAAATGCCTCACCTCATTTATCACATCTACGGGATGCTTCCAATATAAAAGAATGCTGTTTGGATTGGCATCAGCCGCTGCCATTTTCCAATGGCTTATGCATCATCTCGTTGGCAAGCATCCCAAGGTGATATGTTTCCAAGATGATATCCTCATTTTTCCGGAATGATAAAGCTGAACATGATGCAGTACTTGAGGCAGTGTTGGGTACTTTAGAGGAAAAAGGTTTGACTGTTGAATTTTCAAAATGTCAATTTGGTGTGAAATCTGTGAATTACCTTGGTCAATTTTTGTGCGCAAAAGCTGTTGCTACTAAACCTAAGTTAGTGGATGCGATTAAAAATGCCGCTCCTTTATCTAAAAAGGATGAGGTGAGATCTTTCCTTGGGATGGTAGAATTGTATGCGAAATTTGTTGAAGGTTTTTCCAATAAAGTCTACAACATTAGACAGTTACTTAAGAGCAGTACTAGAGTTGTATGGTCTGACGAATTTGAAGATATCAAAAAAAGCTGTTGTTAATGCTTCTGTGCTGTGTCCTTTTGATGTGAACTCCAAATGCAAACTCACCGTGGATGCCAGCAACAAGGGTTTGGGTGGCGTTCTCTCCCAAATTGATGAGAAAAGAAAAAAATCCATTGGTGCATATGCAACCAGGGCACTTTCACCTTCTGAAAGTAAGTTTTCTGTCATTGAAAAGGAAACTTTATGCATGGGCTTTTGAACATTTACTTAGCTTTGTTAGGGGCAGAGAATGCATAGTCAGATCCGATCACAAGCCCTTAGTCAAACTACTTACTACAGAAGGGTTGTTCAACGCCTCAGCTAGGATTGCCAGGATGTCAATGCACCTACAAGACTTCATTTATAAAGTGGAATATGTTCCTGGTAAGAGCAATGTTTTAGCATATTTTCTCTTGCGCATGCCATTAGAATTAGATGAATGGAAAGTGAATGAGTGGGATTCATTATCCCACTCACTCATTCCCCCTTATTCATGAAGAGATTCCTTTTTGTGTAGAAGAAAAAAAGGGAAAGAAGAATACTTGAAAGAATTTGATTTGATGTCTTTTATCTCTTTTATCCATCATGGCTGGCCAGAAAAATCCAAAGTATCCACTAGTCTTAAACCATTTTGTGAGGTAAAAAATGAGTTATGTTACTGACAGTACCATCTTTCATGGGGATAAAGCTATTTCTCCCACTTCATGAAAAGAATCGATTTTAAGATTATGTAATGAATTTCATTGTGGCATTGTGAAAACCAAAGAGAGGGTTAAGAAATGGTACTGGTAGCAAGGAATTGACCATGGTGCTGAAAGAACTGTGAGAAATTGCATGAATCGTGCTAATTCTGACAAAGCACTAAAAACATTGAGACTTGATATGTTTCAACCCATCATACCTGATAGCCCTTGGCATACTGTGGCTATAGATATCATGGGCCCGATTAGTATTGCTTCCAAATATATTATCTCCATGATTGATATTTTTTTTAGATGGCCAACCATAGTGATTGTAGATAAAATTGATTCTGCCACTGTTTTACAAATTATTGACAGAGTTTTCATTGAAGGAGGTCTCCCAGTCCAAATCATAAGTGATAATGGAGTACAATTCATGTCCAGGTTAGCTAAAACTTACTTTGAGAGTGTAGGTGTAAAACATAGAACCACTTCATTGTATAATCTCAATTTTCAGAACCTTTGCCGGTTAAGAAGGTTTTACGTGATGCTGTACTCTTCGCTGATGGTAAGGTTTGGAATGATAGTCCTTCGTTGTCTTTTGAAACTTTTGATGACATCAACAGCCAAGCCATCACTTCAAATACTCTTGAGTCTAATGCTGTCAATGAATACGTTCCTAATCCCAATCTAGAACAAATTGTGGACAACAATATTGTTGGGGGAAAAAACGCGGGGTTGGTGGTACCTCTGAGAATGTTGATCCTGCTGAGCATGTCGCAGATAGAAATGTAGAACTTTCTGAAACTGTCGCAGATGATATTTCTGTTAATAAAAGAGTATGCTCTAAATCCAACTGGATGACAGATTTTGTATGTTAAATATTTGAATAATTTTACTATGCTTTTTCTATATATATATATATATATATATATTTTTCTTTTATTTCCTTAAGGGGGAAAATGATTCATGTTTCTTTTCTTTTAGAATTATTTACTTCCAAACCTTCTTGCTTCCACGAGCCCCTTCTTGCAAAGCTCTAGATTATTTGCTGATGCTCTGGGAAGGCAGTTGCTGAGGCAGAAGACATGTGCAGGATGCGTCCTGCCTTGCTCCTGTGTTCCAACCTTATAAACAACTTTATTACTTCATTCTTCTTGAATTCGTATTTTACAGAGGTGTCCTGAAAGCGAGCCAGTGATGTGTGAAGTGTCTGTGTCATGTCCTCCACTGCTGACAGATTGGTTTCAGATTCATTCACTCACTCAAATATTTTCCTAAAGTCCTGCCACAAGAAGGGGAGGTCAATCTGGGTATTATCCGAGTCCTTCTCTAAGGCAGTTTTTGAGTCTTGAATATCCTGTGGGCTATTTTCAGAGATATCCCATGCATGGCAATAAGTCTTGCGGCAGGCACAGCAGCTGTACCCTCCTAAGCAGGTTTAGTATATTTGTCTATTTTTGACTGGAACTGCTTGACTGCCCTATCTTTCACAAAGCGACACAACACTAGGGTGTGGATCTGAACAGTACAGGGGGAGCAACTCTGTGGCAGACTGGATGTACCTCTCTTCCTCACGTCCTCAATTAGTAACCTTAGGATAATGTTTATTAGAGGTCAATAGTCGGCCAAATCAAAAGGTGTGACAGGTCTCCACTGTGGGTTTGGCCCAAAAAAAGCAGGAATGTGGAGCAAAGACAACTCAGCAGGGCACAAGTCCACCAGCCCCACAGATCCTACAGCACAGCAGGCTCCTAGGCCACCAACCCATCAATGTCCTCTATGGAGGGAGGATCAGGATCATCCCTCCCCACCTAGCATGTTATCTTCTCTTTGCATTCCTGCTCACCTCCTGGTAGATGTCGAATAGGATCAGAGCGACCTGAAGGCCACTCCTTCTGGTCCAGGAACTCGAGTTGCACAAGCCACCCAAGGCTCCCAGCACCCCCCACCCCCACACAAGGTGGAGAAGCGGCATCAACCATAGGAGAGAGGTCCTTGCCAAGCCTACGTCAGTCCGTCCAACAGTGAACCAGCAGGCCAGTCTCCACAAGCCAGTCTATTGAACAGGGCCACTATCCCTCACCCTCAGATGCCCCCCTCCACCTCGTGGTCCAGCTTTACATTTCAGGCAGGACAGAGCAAGGGTATATAAATCTCAGTGCCTCCAGTGTCAAGAGTTCCAGAGGCATCAGCTTGAGTCCCAGGGCACATACACCTCTGTTTCCAAATCAGCCTAGGAAGGCAAAGCATGCCAAACCCATTCAGGTCTCTGCACATGAGGCCAGGACTTCCTAGGGCCAGCAGCGATATGTCCCCCAAGGAATCCTCCCCGTTTCTTCTTACTCCTGTATGTAGTGCAGATGCCACCGGCACCAGTGGGGCTGACGCTGGTGTCATGATCCGCTACTCCTCTCCAGCAATCCCCAATACTAAATCTCTGTGTTGCAGAATTCCCTCCCCCCCCCCTAAGTCAGGAGCCACCAGTGCATCATTCTCCGTGCCTGCAAGGTGGTCAGAGATACGCTCCTCACCGCGTCCAACCTCAGGGGAATCTGCAGCCTCAAGGACCCTACAGTCATCCTCAGATCCAGGAACCGCTTTATGTCACACCCTCAAAAGCTTGGCCTCACGAATACCTCCTTCACAGAAGCCACAGTGCTTCCCAGGATGGCACTCTGTGCAGTTTAGGCCTGGCGGCAGGGAGATCAGAATCATCTGCCGCAGCACTTCACCAGCACTGCCTAGTCTTTAATTTGGACTAGGTTCTTCTGGGTTTAATTTAATGGTGGCAGTTTCAGTTTGGTCAGGGAGCGTTGTGTGCCAGGATTACTGTGGATGGTGAGGCTATGGTTTTTTTCACATGAATGCGCTGCCCAGGGGGTAGAGCATACACCATAATTGGGCACAATTTCACTGTTTGCGCCCGGCACACCTTTCGAAAGGTGCATCGGGTGCAAACAGTGATAATGTGTAATACAGCCCCATGACTGCACAACAGACCAGGAAAATAGTGTTAGCAAGAAATGCATCTTAGGATGTGACCAATGCCCATACTTGGAAATTCATCACATGGCTGATGGGGAGGTCAGAAAGACATGATACATCGGTCATCATAGTACATAGAAACCTATCACTGCAGGAATACCTGGTGCCTCTAAGCCTGTACTGAGGTTCTAAGGAGTGCATTATGAAACAATGAGAGACGTTGAGGCTCAAGGGGTCTTTTAGAGTTTGACCGTAGGAACCTGGCTCTCTATATGGTGCACTAAAGAGAAGTACACTGAGCAGAGAGTCCGGTGAGACCCAGATTGGTATACAGAGGCAAAAGCAGATAATACTAATGCTCTATTTGGTGTAGTGTGGGCCAGCAGTTAGGCTTATCAGAGGGTAGTGCTAAGCGTCTGTTGTACTCACATTGGCAATAAATGAGACACACACTCAAAGAATAAATCAAGACTAATTTGCAAAAAACACACTTATTTTTATATAATTTTTCAGATCAAGAACTTTGTTCTCAGGTAATTACTTATTTTGTTTTGAATTTCCACAGTTATGCACAATTGTGCATAATGCATTCTTATGGGAAAAACACATGAATGTATAGAAAATTGTATAGGGAGTTCTCGGGGTTCACATTCTGGTTTTAGGTTAGTAGCAAGTCCATATCCAATGTTCCACCAGCAGATCATAGGTAGTATCTTGAATTTGGCCAGGAGCAGGGTGCTGAACTCATTGGTAGCAGCTGCTCTACAAAGAAGGGGGGGCGCAAAACAGTCTGCACAAGGAAACTTATAGGTAAGTCTGATTGATACCAAACAAGGGATCAGGTCACAAGGGCATCAGGAGCATGGCAGTTCAGCTAGTTTGTTGGTACCCAGGCTGGGTGGGCTAGGTGCAGAGCAGTTTGGTCAGCCAGGATCCGTATGTCAAGATGGTCCTCGTGGCCAGAGACAAGCAGGTTTCAGGGACAATTTCCGGACATTGGGCCACTCACAAAGTGGGTATCAGGGGTTTCAATGTTCCTCGCCTTGATTGGTTGCTTGCTTACTGGGCAGTTGGAGTCCGCATTGAACTGTGCCTCTCAGTGTAGGTTAGAGGGGGTTTGGTACCCCAAGTATTGCTTTGGTATGGCTCCGATAGGTCCTGGTGTCTTCACAGTCAGCAGCGAGACAGATCTGACTCTCTAGAACTTGTGTACCTCTTCTGGTTTGGTTGCTGCTTATATGTTGCATGGGAATGACAAGTCGGTAAGCCGGACTAGGCGGGTTCGTTGCCTGCGGTCTGCAGGGAGTAGTTCATCTACTCCAAGGGAGTTCTTCAGTGATTGTTGAAGGTTGGGAGGTCCTCTGGGGTTCATTGAGGACTCATAGTAGCAGTACAAGACAGCACACCATGAAGGTTGAATCTTGAAGCAGCAGGCAGGGTTATTCACCTGAAATTCTGCCGCAGGCTTTTCCATTTCTCGGGTTAAACAGCTCTTCTTTGTCCAGTTCTTCTTTAGGTCTGTCAAACCTGAAGATCTGGGTTAAGGGATGACACATAAATACTAAATATAGGGGAGCTAAAGGGAGTGTCCAAGTCATCCCACCAGAAGTGAGGTCAGGACACTAACTGGAGAGGCCTGGGTTGTGTCTCAGAGGTGACATGTCCATTGAAGTTTTCCCCCTAGACTGCGGGTTCTGCTTGGAGGAGGTTTGACCCCCCCGCAAGAGCAGGCTTTGTTCCTGGCCTCTGAGAGCAAAGGCTCCCACCCCAGTCAATCAATCAATCAATCATGAGCTTGTAGTGCATGACTACTCACCCGTGGGGGTCTCAAGGCACTGGGGTGCTGCTGGTCACACTGGGTGGAGAATCCCTCAAGGAACCAGATCTTGAGGTCCGTTTTGAATCGGGTCAGTAACGTGGATTGCCTGAGGTAGCGGGTCAGGGTATTCCAGGTCTTAGCTGTGAGGTGGGAGAACAAACGTTCTCTGGTTCTGCTCTTGTAGATCCTGGGGACGGAGGTTAGGGTGAGTTGGGTGGAGCGGAGTAGTCTGGCAGGTATGTGGAATGTGGGCCGGTGGTTCAGGTATGCTGGTCCTTCATCATGTAGAGCCTTATAGGCTTGAGTGAGAAGATGATTCTCTTGTTGACTAGGAGCCAGTGGAGTTGTCGGAGGTGCTGTGTGTTGGGGTTGCAGCTGGGGATGTCGAGGAATAGTCTGGCTGTGATGTTTTGAACATTCTGTAGTTACTTGAGCTGGTTCTGGGTGACGCCGGCATAGAGTGCATTGCCGTAGTCAAGTCTGCTGGTGATAAGAGTGTGTGGGTGGCCGGCTTTATGGATTCTGCGGGGATCTTTCTGAATGTCTTTAGAACCAGGTGCAGCATGTGGAATCAGGCTGTGGAAACTTCATTGTTTTGGCGGTTCATTGTGAGCTATGAATCCAGTATGATGCTGAGGTTGCCTGCGTGGTCCGACGGGGTGGAGGGATCCAAAAGCAGCTGGCCACCCCACCAGGAGTCGTCCCAGGCTGAAGGGATGGGTCCCACAATGAGTGCTTCAGTCTTTTCCAAATTAAGCTGGAGACAGCTGAAGGCAGCTGTCTTTCATCCAGGTAGCAACTGCCTTATTTCCATTGTGGAAGTTGGTTTTAGCAGTTGTGGGTTCATTGGTGAAGGAGAGAAGCAGCTGGGTGTCATCGGCATAGGAGATGATGTTAAGTCTGTGGCTTCTGACAATGGCTGCGAGGGAGGCCATGTAGATGTTGAAGAGGGTGGGGATCAGGGAGGAACCCTGGGACACTCCACAGCTGATCTCTGTGGCTTATGAGAGGAACGGTGATAGTCTGACTCTGCTGAGGCAGAGCAGTGAGGAAGGAGTGGATCAAGTTGTGGAGTCTAGTGATTAGGGTGTGATGGGAGACAATGTCGAAGGTCTAGTAGGATGAGGGCCGCGGTCTTGCCAAACTTGAGGAGGGAGCGGATGTCATCGATGGCAGCAAGGAGTGCGTTATTCCTCCTGTGGATGTTTTGGAAGCCGGATTGAGAGGCATCAAGGATGTGGTTTACTTCGATGAACTTGAAGAGATGGGCGTTGATGGCCTTCTCAATTACCTTGGCTGGGAAGTTGAGGAGGGAGATGAGTCTGATATTCCTAAGGTCGGTCGGGTCTGAGTACAGCTTCCTCAGCAAGGGTTGATCTTGGCGTATTTCCAGCCATGGAAGAAGGTGGCGGTTTCGATGAAGCAGTTGAAGGTGCCGCTAAGCTGGGGGGCGATGGCGGTGGGTGCTCTGTGGAAGATGTGGTACGGGCAAGGATCTGTCGGGGCTTCTCAGTAGATGCTCTTCATGGTCTTGAGTGTGTCATGGTCATATGGCCGGGTGTAGGGTGTCAATGCTGACCCCAGGAGTCCAGAAACATGTTGAGTGGTGACAGACTGGCTGGGATCAATTGGTAACTCCACTAATAGTTGGTAGGTTTTCAGAGGACACCTCTAAAGTGCCATCTGTGTACATTAATTAAGACATTTCCAACACTGACATCATGATTTATTCAGACAAGATATTTGGTACCATACATCTGTGGGTACCCTTAAGCCATCATGGAACTCAGGAACTCTTACTGACAAGTACCCAGCCCATGATTTATTTATGGCTTCCCTATGCACTTACAATTTCCGAGAAGGAGTTTGATCATTGTAGGGTCATAAGCACTCAGGCAGATATGTACATACATGGGATATAGTGCACCCTGCCTTAGGGCTGTAAGACCTGTTGAAGGGATGGCTTTCCTATAACTAATGCGGTGTCTGCACGCATAGCCTCCAGGGAAGTGCCATGGTGACTCTTCAGTTTTCTCCGTGCAACAAAGACACTCAGCCTGCTCTGGCAGTGTGCATGATCTTAGTGAGTTATCCCTAGCGTGGAACTATAAATGCTGCAGCCTAGTGGACCCTCTTCAGTTCCAATGCCCTAGGTACCAGGGGTACCATTTATTATGGACTTATAAGGACGCTGAAGTTGTGCCAATAGTGGAACAAAAATACAGTTTAGGGAAAGAGATCTAGCATTTGGGGATCCGATTAGCAGGGACACAGTGCACTTTCAGTCAAAATCACATCATGTTCCAGTCAAAATGTATGGCCTAACCATGTCAAAAGAGGCACTTTCCTACAATGACCTTGGCACTGGGGAAAGGTCTCAAAATTATATCCGAGGTGAAGTGACCTTGATTGCTAAGAAATCCAGCTTGGTACTGCTGAGAAAATTGAATACCGTCACTGAAAGCTTCAGCAGTAGAACAGCAATTTGATAGCTCTATTGGAGGGATACTCACCAACTTCAACATCCTGCCTTCCCTGCACGAGTTTCAGAACCAACAAGTAAGAAAGCCCTGAGGTAAAAACTTTGGCGGATGTGTCCTGCTAGACTTACCTGACCATTGCTCTACTGCTCTGGCCTGTATTGAGACCTAAGTCATTGTGGGGCATATTATCAAGGGGGATTATCTCCGTTTCTTGGCTTTAAAAGCCAAGAAAGCGGAGATAAAATTATCTCACTATTACCTAGCCGTGGCTAACACCAGTTAGTGACAGCTAGTAGGAGATAGCGACCATCTTGGGCCCCACTTTGCATGTCAGTGATATTTATCACTAATGACATGCAAAGTGGGCGTGCCAAGATGTTAGCGACTGGAAACAGTTGCTAACATCGCTATCTCCTATTACCAACTTTTGGAGAAATTCGCGCTAAGCGGAAATATCTCCAAAAGCTAACACCTGCCCTGAGCAGTTTTAGCCATGTTATCCAATGGGAGGTGGATTAGCTCGGTAATGCATGAATATCGCTGACTTTTCAGCGATATTCATGCATTGCGGACGATTTTTATCGCATTTGCGATAAACCTTGGTAATACCAAGGTTTATATGCGATAAAAATCGCCGCAGCTCAGCTGTAAATTTTTGTCTCTAACCAAGCAATAGCGATAATTATAGCTATTGCTTGTTAATATGCCACTGTATTCTGCGAACATTGATACTGGCACTGGCTTGGTACTGGTCGCTTTAAAACTTCTAAATTTTGGATCGGTAGACCTGTCCGTCATTTTATGCACAATTATTTTCTCCTTTCTTAAAATTAGTTTGTACTTGTTATTGTTTTGTTTTATTTTGGCTTTGATAATGCTTGATACTGCTTGAACTTGAACTGGGAACTGGCTCCTGCTTGAGCCTTAGCAACAGGCATTAAGCAGAGATTCACTTAGAACTGGGATGTGATGTGAGGTGTTTATTAAGTTGATAGCCGCACCCTCTCCCAAATTAGCAACTCAATTTCTGACAAACTGCAGTAGAGGATTTTCATCACAAAAATGAGAAAGTATCTCCCTAAAATCGTCTTTGTTGGGCACAAACTGTGACATGCTTCTGTGTCCATTTAATACCCCTTAAATTCGGTGTGAGTAGAATCTAAAACTACTAAAGTGAAAGAAAAATGATTGCTACTGTTATTATGTTTTTTTTAAACCCAAATTACACCTCCTAGGGAGGAGTTAGTCACAAAAATGGTTTCTCGGCCACCGCAGCTTCCAACTAGTCATTTAGAGGAACAGATTGCAGCGTGTAAGAGCCGCCGTTCAAAAAGCTCTTTATGAATACGAGGTTTCATTCAAAGCAGCACTGCAAAGGTGGAATTAAGTCAGTGGTGATGGAAGAGTAATTTAGCTACATTGTACAATTCAAGTCAAGATCCGAAAAAAAGGCCTTTAAGTAAACATCTGCGGCACAGGCTGTACAGGCTTTGAAGGGCAATTGAATGTACTTACGTAGATAAATCCAGCTTTTAATTAAAACTTTTGAAGGCTGAATATACGAGGGAGCTGCATTGTTTCCCTAGGTGGACAGGCGTCGTAGGATCCTTCAGCTCGTGACTGCAACAATTCATCAAGATTTCTCACGGCCTATTGTACCTCTAAACATTTAATCTCAATCCAGACAAAGGGCTTTATTGAGTTACACTCGAATTCGAACACAATCAATCCACAGCGCATTGTTTCATAATGGAGCATGTGCTGTGTAGGTGCATGGATGGTTTATTGGAGTAAACAATGCAGTATGTCAACATGAGCCCAGAAAAGGCGTTTCCTACACTTTCTAACAAGGTGCTGAGGTTGAGGTCTTTATTACAGACAGATGACCCCGGTGCAAACAGACGATCACTGCCCGAGGGAGGGCCTCAGTGGAGAGGACACAGCACTCTCAGTCTGCGCTGCACCCAGTTTCATGCTGCAGCATCGTGTTACACCTGGCATCTTTGGCATGGTTACCCCTATCTTTTTGCCTCTACCTCCTGTATTTTTGCTTCGGTGCTGGATTTCGTTTTTGCTGGTTTAGATGCTTTGGAGACTCTGCCACTCTGATCAGTGTCAGAGTGCAAGTGCTCCCTGTGTAAATTGTTATTGTGATTGGATATACATGTTTGGCATATTTGTATCACCAATAAGTCCCTAGTAAAGTGCACTGAGTGTGCCAGGGCTAGTGATGTCAAATGCTACTAGTGGGCCTGCAGCACTGATTGTGCCACCCACATGAGTAGCCCTAAAGTGGTGTCTCAGGCCTGCCACCGCAGTGCCTGTGTACAGTCTGTGAACTGCCATGTCCTCCTGGTCAGTGTCCCCACTGACCAGGCCTAATCCTTCCATTTTTGTGCACATTGGTCACCCCTATAGAAGGCTCAAGGTACCCCCTTGGGCAGTGTGCAGTGTATGTGAAAGGTAGAGCATGTACTTGTGCAGATGACATGCTCTGGTAGTGAATTACAGTCATTTTTGTTTTTCACTGCTGCAAGGCTATCTTGCTCCATGGGCTATCATTGGGGATGCTGGCTACAGTGGCTACCTGCATATCTTCCCATAAGAGCAAGATAGGACATAAAAGTCTGGAATCCCTGAACTCAGAATTTAATAACATGTTTTAGGAAAGGTGTTTTTTATCTCCTGTGTTTGAGAATAGCACTTTTAGAAATTGCTGTTCTCTTGTCTGACCTTTCTGTGTGCCTTGGCCTGTTTGTGATTTGACTGTCTGGTTTCAGAGTGACAGGGGCTGGGGATTCCCCAGGAGGCTGGCTGAGTCAGCCCTAGGCTGAATGACTGCATTTGCAACTTGAGCGGTGGGAGGAGATAGCACCTGGGCCTAAATAGGGCTGTGCCTGCCTTCCATAATGCTGGCTCCACCTCCTGCTGGGCAGCTGACGACCCTGCCCCTCACTCTGAAAGGAAAGGAGAAGCCAGGAAAACAAAGTGCTCAAGGAAAATCCCGAACTGGTTCAGACCGTGCTCAGAGCCCTCCTGCACAAAGGGAACAAAGACTTTTAGGGGTATAGGTAGAGGCCCCCTAAATGCAGAAAATTAGATCATCCTGGAATTAAGAAAGAACCTCTGCCAAGTAGAAAGCTGAAACTGAAGAAGGAAGACTGTCCTTATGTTGCTCTGCTGGACTGACCTGCTGTTGATTTGCTGCCAAGGAGAGGGGAAGGAATTTGATTTGTGCAGTGTCCCCTGTCTTGAAGGAATCTCCAAGGGCCTGATAAGACCTGGCTCCCTGTTCTGAAGTCCAAGGAACAAAAGGACTTCTCCCCCGGCTTCCCTGAACTCTACCAAGAGAGTTCTGTCCTTCCTGAAGTGCGTGGCCCATGTCTGGTGCCTCAGGAAGTTGTACCTGTGTTGGGGAGCTGGAAACCAAGCTTTTAAAGAATTTCTGCAAGTTTTGACGCATCGCTTGCTTGTGGGGTGCATCCCGTCAGTGCGAGGAATTCCCGCCGCTACGAAGGCCGAGACCGTCGAAGCACCTGTTACCGCTGCCAGAGCCGTTGCATCCTTCGTTTGCGGGATGCACCAGACCGGTGCGGGAAGATTACCATCGTCGCAGAGCCTGTCGTCGCATCACGTCACTGGCCAGTGTCATGTAGAAGCCATTGCATCGAGGAGCTGCGAGGGAGAGATCACCGCTGGTCCGCGCATCGTCTCCCCAGAGATCGTCCCAACTCCAGAGATCATTGCATCATGTCTTTATGAGAGAAAACTTCCTACTGAACCCAAGCACTGGAATCCATACAAGTCTGCCTTCCTCCCCTAACAGACCAGATTCATCGCAACATGCCCGCTGCTGCATCTGGGCTGTCGCTTCGCCTCCCCAGGGTCTCAGGAGCAATGCATCGCTTGTTTTCCACCGCACCAGCTTCTGCTTTGGAACTTTGTTGCATTTAAAAGGTACTGTTGGCTAAATGTGACGCAACTGTGAACTTTTTACACAACTGTGGATTATTTTATCGCAACCTTAAGAACTCTTTTGCAACCATATTCTTGAACTGTGTATGTTGGATTTTTGTTGTTTTAGTATTGAGTAGTTTAGACTAAATACCTTTATTTTTCTAAACTGTTGTGGAGTCAGTTTGTGGTGTTTTCACTGTGTTACTGTGAGCGTTGGTACAAATACTTTACACATTGCTTTTCGATAAGCCTGACTGCTTGTGCCAAGCTACCAAGGGGGTAAGCAGAGGTTATCTAAAGAGCGTTTCCTCCTTGCCCTGACTAGTAGCAAGGGTTCCTATTTAGACAGTGGTACCCACGTCTGCTAACTAGAGACCCCCAGTTCTAACACATCCCATCAGTGGAGTCTTAGAAGGCCAGGCACTGTAATGCCTCAGGGCCACTTTCGAAAGTTTGTTTTCTTGAAAGTACATTTTGCCAAATATTGATATATTGGCAGTGATGCGTTTCTTCTAGGACTAGAGTTTCATGGAATAGTGAAACTGCATTAGCAATGCACTACAGGAATATATGAGTAGAACATCACTGCCTTTCATGTAAAAATAAATAAATGGTAGGATCCACAATTTTTCTTAAGAGAGCACAGCCTACATTTAAGAACAGTATATTCACATCCATTTAGTATACGAAAATACTTGCAGGAGTACAATTTTTTTTCTTGAGAGTGCTCCCCAATGCCAGGTTTGCAGCATACAAAGAGTACTCAGAATTAATTCCATCTCATGCCTCTTTCTTCCACCATACAAAGCCAAAAAAAGAGAAAAAAACGATATATCAGGCTCACGCCTGCCACTCAGAAACACTCCAAATACAAAATTGGCACGCCACCCACTTAGCTTGCTTAGGGAATTCTCCTGCGAGTCCTGGATCGAGTTAACCTATGAACCTACTGCTACTTTCCCTAAAGAGAAATGGGAAATTCCAAGAATTGGACAAGGTAGGTTCACTCATGTAATGTGGCATGCTTCATCATCTGCCTCCTCGTCTCACCCTGGCAAATGATACAACCAGGGCAGACTCAATCTCAGGCGAAGCTCACCTGAGGGAGTTCTTAAAAAAAAAAAAATTCACTGGCTAAAATACTTGGATCCAGTTCATTATTTTAAAAAGACTTAGGATTAGTATCCTTTATTCAGGTGCCATCCTAGGCTCAACAAGAATTCCATAGGGTAATCTCAGAGGATGTACGTGGTTGCTATGACCCTTACATTCCGCTGAGTTATCCTGCCAACATGTTTCTGCTCTTCCATCAGAGCCTACAGGTCTCAGGCATTCATCAGGGCGGGATATATATATATATATATCCCTACACTTATTTAATGATAGTGAAGAGTACCAGAAAAACTTTGACCTTCCTCTCTTCAAACAATCACCAGGAACTAATACCTAGTTCCCAGGGGCCAGTTGCCCATGGTCTGTTCGAGGTGGACGCCTCTTCTAATCACAGTCATATCAAGTAAAAGCACTTGCACAGATCCCACCGTGCCCAATCAAACAGCCGATTGGGTGTGTGATGAGGCAGTTTCTTCCACTACCCTGCACTTCCTGTGTCCTTATCTCATTCTTGCATGTACTTTTTCATTTGTTTTCTAATTGTGTCACTGTTTTGATATCTTTCACGTCCTCCTTCTTTCTCCCTTTTCTGCCTTTCTCCCTTGTTATAAGTCATGGTCTCCTGATGAAAAATGTCTACCCGCTCCAAAAATGTGTTCTGGGCCCACCACCTGTAACCACTAACACAAATCAAGGATCCTGCCCTTCTGTGCGATTTACACAGCAGCAACATATCACACAGACACGCACACCCAGGCACGCACACACACACGTACATTGGTTGAATAAGACCCCCTAGTTCCATGGACACAGTTTGTGAAATACCTTAAAGCGCAAATTCTTACTTTCAACTAATTGAATTTGTGCAACTTCTAAGTGCACCACAATCGCAGTAGAGAGTAACCAATACATTCATGAGACTTGAGGTTTGTGGTGCACTTGTGATTATTACAAAATCAGATTTAGGGCAGGTTCTGTAACACCAAGGCCTTGATTATGAGCGCCTCAGATAACTCTAGCACCCCTGCAAACCACTGGTGTCGGAATTTTGAGTATGACAGTCGGATATTTCACCCGATGCATTTAGACAAATAAAACCTCACGAAATGTACCTGCTGAAAAAGACCTACTAAATAATTGGGCATGCAGATTTTAGCATGGTAAGCTCCAAAATATGCATGTTATGCCCCATTTTGAGGGCATAACATGCTGAACTCTTGATCACACTTCATGAATAACAAACCCCAGGGTGTTATCTATCCAATGTAAAAAAATAACAATGTAAATATGGCAAGACTCGGATTAAGTTCTCAATGTACAGGCACATCATTTCCACAGTTTGCAGGGTGACCCTCATTGCAGGACTTATGTTTTGGGGAATAAGGATCCAAAGCGTGAGTTTGGCTATCCAATGTAGTAATACAGTTATAGAAGGTGTACAATTTACCTCGTTGCACGGGTAACAATGTAATAGGAGTAAAGGTAAAGCTAGTGGTTGAAGAGAGAAAGTAATTACAGAATACATGTGAAATCAGCGTGGTGCGATTGGCCTTTCTTTTATTTTATTTATTTTATTTTATTTATGCAATTTTATATAGCGCGGACTTTACCCGAAGGTGTCAGAGCGCTTCACATAAGGACCAATAATGAAATACAAGAACAAAATACAGATGCATACAATACGTTACATGGATCAAAAGTGACACTAGTGAGCAACCAAAAATACATGAGGTAGCAGTCGGTGCATTACATGAGAAAAAAAAAAGTGAATGGGTGCAGGTTACAAAGATGTACAAAAAACAAGTCGAAGAATAGTACTGCAATAAAAGGCAGACACTCCATCACAAGAACAAACGTTACGTAGGCAATGGAGGCACTTGTGCAAGTATCTAAAACAAACAAAATGTGTGAGGTAGCGAACAGTGTGTTATAAAACAAAAGTGACGTGTGCAAGTTCCAAAAGGGTACCATACACAGGTGATTAGGATATTACTAAACATTTAAACTATCAAAACACACTGGGGAGGAAGACCATACTCCTGGCCAAAAGACTTTCCAGTAATGGGAGGTCTTCCTTCAAACGAAGGCAAGGGTGTGAGTTAGACTTGGAGGTGTCTTTGGAGGAGGAGAACTTTAAGGTCCCGTTTGAAGGCCTGAGAGGAGGAGGTAGTCCGGAGCTGAGGCGGGAGAGAGTTCCAGATTCTCACTGCGCTGCCTGAAAAGGATTGGGCCATCGATCTTTCCTTCTTGAAAGTGGGGGGTTCAAGCAGAAGATTTTCCGCATTCCGAGAAGGTCTAGAGCCTCCAGAGAGTTTCAGTTTATTTGACAGGTAGCGAGGAGAGGAGGAGTGCAAGGCTTTGTGGGTGATACAGGCAGTCTTGTAGATAGCTCTAGCCTCGATGGGAAGCCAACGCAAGGAGGATAGCAGCGGTGTGATGTGGTCGCTTCTTTTAGCCCCATAGATGAAACGGGCTGCCGAGTGTAGGACCGATTTCAGGGGGGATAGGTGGGATTTGGGGAGGCCAGTAAGAAGAGAATTGCAGTAGTCCAGTCTGGAGAGGACCAGCGATTGCACCAGTGTTTTAAGGTCATGCTCAGGAAAAAAGCGACGAATTCCCCAAAGAAGTCGCAGTTGGTATCGTGCAGACTTTGCAATGGAATTGATGTGAGGGATTAGATTGAGATTCTTGTCGAGTAAGACACCAAGGGATTTTGCGCTTTCAACAATGATGTGCTTATTGTTGAGTAGATTTGTCTGATCCATCCAAGATTGAACCGGGGGAGGGGCAAGTGAGGCAGAGAGGAGGAGGAATTCAGTTTTGGAGGGATTCAGAATCAGTTGGTGCGTTGACATCCAGTTTTGAATGGAGTCGAGAGTTGATCTAAGGAAAGTGAGATCGTGGGTGGAGGCAACTTTGAGGTAGATTTGAGTGTCATCTGCGTAGAGGTGATAGTTGATCCCAGATTTACTTAAGAGATTTCCCAGGGGTTCTATGTAGAGGTTGAACAAAGTAGGTGCAAGTATAGAGCCTTGAGGAACCCCTTGACCTACCGCCAGAGGAGATGAAAGGCTGTTCGCTATTTTGATCATTTGGGATCTATCTGAGAGGAAGGAAGCAAACCATTTAAGCACATTACCCTCCATGCCCATTCTCTGTTGCAGAATGTTGAGGAGAGTGTCGTGGTTGACAGTGTCAAAGGCTGCAGAGAGGTCAAGGAGAATAAGGAGACAGGACCCCCCAGAGTCGAGTATCCTCAGCGCGTCATCAATCACTTGCAATAGGGCTGTTTCAGTGCTGCAGTTTTGGATGAAGCCGGACTGACATTTGTCAAGAAGATCATTGTCCTTGATATAACGAGAGAGTTGTTTCGCTACACATCTTTCTGTGATCTTCGCAAGAAAGGGAAGGTTAGTGATGGGGCGGTAGTTATTGAGGTCATTCGCATCAGCAGAGGGTTTTTTAAGCAGAGGGGTGACCTGCCCTGTTTTAAAGGAGACAGGAAGGGAGCCTTGGCAGAGGGAGAGGTTGACCAGAGTGGTCCAATAGGACAGTGAGTGGGAATAGAAGTTGATAGCAATGGCACTAGGGATGGGGTCAAGAGAGTGGTTGGAGGGCTTTGTTTCGAGGATGCATTTGAGGAGGGCATCTTCAGAGATGAGGTCAAAGTTCTGCCAAACGGCTAAGGATTTGCGCTCCTCAGGAGGGGTAGGGTGAGCTACCTGAGCCACAAGGGATTTCACTTTTTCGTCAAAGAATAGAGCAAAGTCTGTTGCTTTCTTGGTAGAGTCCTCCAACTTGGAGGTTGGGGGAGAGTGGTTGGGAATCTTGATGAGATCAAATAGTTTTTTGGGTCTATTTTTGGCAGAGTCAAGGAGGGTTCTGAAGTGCGACGCTTTCCCAAGGAAGATGTTCTTATGGTATTTGGATCTTGCAGAGCGAAGAGTGGCTAAGTTATCGGTGGAGGGCGCTTGCCTCCATTGTTTCTCCAGGTATCTTAGCTGCTTCCTTTCTTCATAGAGGGCTTTGTTGTACCATGGTGCTGAAGGAGTGGGCCTAACCTTTTTGCTTTGGAGAGGAGCGACCTTATTGATTTCGACTGCAAGGACTTTGAGGCATTGTGAGGTGAGTACGTCCACATCAAGGTTCGGGTCTAGCTTGGGAAGTGATAACAAGGATGATTCACAGAAGGAGCTAATGTCAATATTTTTAACATCACGGAACCAAGAGGTAGCCCTCTTAGGTTGGCCAAGAGTTATAGAGTGAGAAAGGTGAAGAGAGAATGGGATGAGGAGGTGGTCAGACCAGTCCACCTGAATAGGGGCAGTGATAGAAAGCCTGTCTGCTTTGGAGATAACAAGGTCCAGGATTGAGCCCTTAGAGTGTGTTGACTGTGTGCAATGTTGTATAAGATCGTTTGCAGAGAGGAAGGTGGCAAGTGAGCTCGCAGAGGAGTCTTGCTGTGAGCCCCAATGGAGATTGAAGTCCCCCACAAAGGTCTGATTGTCACTTTCTGAGTATTGGTCGCTGATGAAGTCAGTGAGTTCTTCAACAAACAGAGGGTCGCTACCCGGTGGACGGTAAATGACATGGAATCTGATGGGTGAGCGATGGTGCAAATGGAGCTCAAGAGAAAGGCCTTCGAAGGTGCGGAAAGGGCTGAAAGGAAGAGCCTTCAGTTGAAGGGAGTTTCTAAAGATGACTGCAACACCACCCCCAACGCCGTCGGCTCTGTCTTTCTTGAGTATAGAATAGCCTGTGGGTAGTAGGAGATCAAAGATGGAGTGAGAGGTGTCGTTGAACCAGGTCTCAGTGAGAAAGAGCATGTCAACATTGTGAAGGGTGATGGTATCGGAGATTTGAAGTTTGTGTCTTACTGCTGATCTGCAATTGTGGAGCAGACAGTGCAGCTCTGTAAAGACTGTTTTGGTGATAGGGGAACTTGGGCTCTGCAGGGTGATTGGGATGTTGTATTTATACAGGGGTGCTCTGGAGGGTTTAGGTGGAAACTTTGTTCTGACAGAGCAGATGGTCGGGATAGAGTAGACAATAGGGTAATCGGAAGGTGCAGGTTGAATAAGGGTGGCATTCGAAGGCTTGTGTGAGATCACCAATTTTGCCGATGAGGGGTTGGGCTTAGTTTCAGTGGGGTGAGGGGGCGAGGTGCAACTCGAGGGATGGTGCGGGTTATCCACAGGACTGGGGGTGAGAGGAAAGGACGGAAACTTGGAGCTTAAAAGTGAGATGGCACTTACAAGCTGGGAAATCAAGGTGATCAGGGAGTCTAGCTTATTTTCCAGGGAGAATAAGGTAAAGCACGGGTTGTTGGGTGGTTGTAGGGAGACAGGAGGGGGTGGCATTGGAGGGGGAGGGCAGGGAGGGGTTGCAGTGGAGGAGGGAAGTAGGGGTGTATGGTTCAAAGGTGGGGAAAGGTGGAGGTTGAGAGTTGGAGTAGGGTTCAATAGTGGGGAAAGGTGGAGGTTGAGAGTAGGAGTAGGTGCGTCGGAGGCGGAAGGGGAGTTATCTATGTTGGAGTTGCAGGAAGGAAAGGAATTAAGGACAGATTTAGGAGAGGATCGGTACAGATCCGGGCGGTATGGTAGAAGGAGAGGGGAGGATTGAGTGGAGTTATGGGAATGAGGGAGGTTGGGGGGGAAAAGAGGGGAGGTGGTCAAAGGGGTCCTGTCATCAATAGGAGGTGGCTGTAGGGGAACAGGCATCTGGCCAAGAGAGGGGGGTTGGGAGAAAGGGAAATTGAGGAAGGGGAGTGGTTCTGCTGTGCCAAAGGGAGGGATGTAGAGAGGAATACTAGGGGGGGAAAGGGGGTAGCATAGCATAGCTGGAGGAGAGGGTGGGAGGAGAGAGATGCAATGGGTAAGAGGGGAAATCGGGGCAAAAACCGTGGGGAGGAGGGGGAAGAGGAGAGATGGGGATGAAGGAATAAGCTGAGCGTAGGGAGGGTTAGCCTGGGTAGAGGGTTGGAGAAGACGTGGACTCACAAGGGGGGTGACGGGTAGGAATATGGGTGTGCTGAGGAGATTTGGGAATCGTGAAGGTGTAGCTTGGGTAGGGAGCGTATTAGTTAAATGTAAGGCTGAAGTGAAGACTGAGGGGGCAAACTGCTCTCATTAGATTTCAAATGGACGATTTTGTTTCAAGGAGAGGAAACCCTTTGTACTTATGACCATCTGCCTGTCCATGTTTAGTCTCTGGCTGCACATCTGGCCCCACAGAGGTCCAAGAAGAGGAGTTGGTCTCTATTGCAAATATTTGTCACCTTTGTTGTGGACATGAACGTGCTAGGGAGTTTCATGACCAGAAGTCGAGGCTGTTTCCCATGTAACATAGTTACAGGTTGGTGTGGGAAACATAAGATCCCACCAGAACGACTTGGAGCAGGAACATCTGTAAGTTGGTGGGCCGCTTGTGCAGGGATATATATTCCTATCTTAGTGCAGGAGAAGTAAGAGTAAATTATTTTCAGGCCCCTTCAATAGAGGTTCATCTTCCAATGAATATCTTATGATATGTCGTCCAATTCAGCAGGCTTGATTTGTGAAAAGCTGTCAATTAAAGACTAGTGACAACTGTTGCTCCGTAGTATAGAGTTATATTACCTTTACCAATGAAGGTTACTTTTCTACCGAGACAAAACTTAAATGCTAGTCCAATTTTGCCCTCTGGCAAGTCGATATAATTTTCCACTTCAATTTTGCTATGGTGAGCCATTTGTAAATGTATATGTTTTGTAGCATATAAAACCATTGGCTTCCCACTGCTTCACTTTGATGGTATTTCGCATAAAATTGATGGCGGTGTCAGTCCCTCAACTCCTCGGTCAGTAGCAAGAGATGCAACAGTATGACTTCTTCACCCAGATTAGACATAATCAGGGCATGATCATGTACATAGGGGTCCTGAGTGGAGGCGGCCACTCAATAAAATAACTGGTGATCCTAGTGAAGTGTGTTGATTGGTTGAAGGCCTACTTACACTAGGCTGTTCTTAAGGAGCTTTAGTCAAGGTAGGTTAAAAGAGCCTTTAGTTGGAGGTGTCCCTTAATCGCGAGACTGAACGCAACACCCATGGAGCAGCCCTTTCCGCAGAGTAATGCATGAAAGGGTGTCATATTTACAATGGAAATCCACATAGAGTAGCTTTGCGTGGCCTTGAATATAAGGGCCAGGGCACTGTACCAGCAGAGCGTAAAAAAGGTGATAAATCAAGTCCTGGATGTGCCAGGCTAGTCTTCAACGCTGAGTCATGGCCAAACTCCACCAACTGCCATGTGGCAGAGTTCTTTCTTGTGCCTGGTTTGCCAACGGTAAGTGGGAGAGTGAGAATTGGCATACCCTAGTGCCATTTTTAGGCGCTAGGATGGTACCCTTGCAGAATTTTGCAGGATTTTCTTAACGCGGGCAGTCGCTGATAGTTCGACCATTCGTGGTGAGAAAGCTGCTACTCAGGGAGAAAATTAACTTGAGCAGCCGCAAAAAAGCAGAGCATTCTGGCATACTGTCTGGTGCAGTTTGAACTGATTTTGCAGTGTGGAAAAAGCTCCTGTTATAAATCAGTGCTCACGGAACTCTGCGGAATCTTTCATAGTTCTGCCCACACCTACTAATCACTGTCATTTGAAGTTTGAAAATCTGATCCTGGTTTGATTGAAGTTGTATGAGAAAGCCTTAGATGGTTCAGACAGTCAAGCTACACTTCCATCTTCCACAGCTTTCAAAAGTTCTGACAAACAGGCTATTCTTCCTTGGTTAAGTTCTTTGTGTAACCAATAAGTCATGTGAGTACAGTGAAACTTAGTTCCCATGCAAACATGAAGCACCATGGAATCAACCAAGAAATCCACCAATTGAGATGAGAAACCTTTGACATCAGTCATCAGTCAAGATGCAGCCAAGGTCATCCCAGGTGATCTATGTCTGCTACTAACCGCGCCTGAGGAACAATGATACTGTTGTTCGGTAGAATACACCAGCAATGAATTAAAAACTTTTGTTCTCCCTGTTTTAAGGCTCATTAGTTAACCTTGACCTTGATAAGGCGTTGCTAATGATAGTAGAAAGGAAGTGCTTGAGTCCTGTCCTGGGAAGTGATCACTCACTGTAAAGGTCAAATGCGGTCTACTATAGGATTTTCTTCAGCCGTTGGTAACCATCAATGATAATGTCCACTGGTCAGCAGTGTCCAACATCTCGCAAGACTGGCTGTGGCATCAATAGGTTGAGAGCAGATTGCCACCAAAGTTAAAGTACAGAAAGCCATATGAAGAAGAAAAAAGTTCTTATTCCAGTTTGGAGATACAATGAGGCTGTGCAACACCTAAATTCTGTTGTGTCTGTGTCTTTGCAGTAAATGTTTACAGTAAGCGGCGGATGCGGGCAGCAAATTATGCTAACTAGGGTAATAGTATACATTTTGAAATTTGGCATAACAAGAGTAATGCTCTTAGAGCAAAGAGAAATCTTCAAACCTACTAAATGTTTGGTTATATTTAACACCTACCTTCCAGTGGTCGAACCTTCTTTTGATAAGTGCAATGTTTTAGCCACCTATTTCAACACTAAAATAAATGACATCTATTGCTCACTTAAGGTGGGAAATGAAAGTGATTACCCCATATCGGCGAATACAAGTCAGATTAAGCATTTTCCAATTCACTCCCAATTCACTCCCCTTTGTCTGGATGAGTTCACCGCACTGTTCAACAAAGTTAAGTCAGGATCTCCACTGGATTCAGGACCTCTGAGAATATTTGCTCTTGAACCTGACATTCTCTCTCCAACATGTTGAACATGGTTAATCTATCCGCAGAAACGTGTATAGTGCCCCTCACCTGGAAACATGAGATGGTCATAGCTGACCTCAAGAAGACCAACTTAGACTCTGATAGCCTAGGAAACTACTGCTCAATCTCCCTACTTCTAGATCTTAACAACATTTCAGATAAATATGTCAACAAATATATGTCCCACTTGCAGGAAGCTAACTCCATTTTGCACCACACACAAATGGGCTTTCGGCCAAACCACAGGACAGAACTGGTACTTGTGGTTGATGAGGCCAAAAGGAGACTAAATCAAGGGGCCACAGTAGCTCTTTCACTTCTAGATCTCGGCTCAACCTACGATAACATTGACCAACCCACTCTCCTAGATAGAGTGGGTAAGGCTGGTATCACAGGAAAAGCACTGTATTGGGTAAATTCCTTCCTGAGGGAACAAACGTTTCAGGTCTTTGACTGAGACTGTCTCCTGGAAAACATGCACGCTACTTGTGGGTTCCCCAAGGATACTCACTAAGTCCAGCACTGCTTAACATATGGATATTATAGCTCTCCAAGGGATTTCCATTTTTTCCTATGCAGATGACATCCAGCTGGTCTTCTCTCTTGCTCCAGACTTGGATCCTTCCTTTTCCACACATGGGACATGCCTGGAGCAGATGGCCAGCTTGATAAATAAGCCTTGTCTTAAACTCAAGGGAACTTTAACAGAATTGATGATTATGGGAAACAACTCATTCCAGGCTGGCCTACTTGCCTCGGCTCTCCACCATTACCCAAGAAGGGCATAAAAAGTTTAGGGATGTAATCAAAAATATTTTACCGATGGTAGCCCAGGTTATTACAATTTCTGCTAGTTGCTTCAGATTGCTAAGAATACTGCTTAAGATTGTGGTCCTGCTTCCACAAAATTCAAGACTTGTGGTAGTAAAAGCCCTTGTTCTCTTGCATCTAGACTATGATAATTCATTGTTCTTGGGGACTCCTAAAGGAGTGACATATAAACAGCAGGTAGTTGAAAATGCAGCTGCACAGATGTTTCTCGGGATTTCCAGAGTGCAACCAATAAGATAGGGCTTGAGAGACCTTCAGTAGATCCCCATCATGCATATTATACATTGTAAATTACTGTGCATTTTTCATTGTACTCTACAAGGACAAGTTTCCCTGTTCTACTCCAGTTTGCCTCCCTTTACATCCCTAACAGACCAATACGGTCTTTGAGCCTCCATTTTGGCCACAGCCCTAAGTGTTAAAAGAGCCAGAAGTGGGGGACTACCTTTCAGATACGATGCAGCTAAGCTCTGGAACTCTCTTCCATTTGCTATCCGAGCAACTGATAAAGAACATTGCTTTCGAAAAGCCCTTAAAACCTGACTCTTTAACTACTAACCGTCTCTAGATGCCTTCCTGTTCTGTGTGGTGTAACTTCTTCGAACCCAGAGCTTTGATGCCTTCGACTCACCATGCATTTTATACATCCTATAGTGTATTACAGTATTATGCAAAATTACTGAAATTACACTAATTAATCTGTGTAATGTGATTTCATTGAGGCTTTCTGTGATGTATATACTCTCACATTCACTTTTGTGGTTGAGGTATGAAATATATTTATTTTTTTAAAGTGGTGTTGGCTACTTTTTTTAGATCCCTATATGAGGTTGGAATAGTGAAAAGTACGGTTTGAGTACACTTTGAGGGCCCAATTCACAAATAACCTCTGCAATCGAGGCTGAGGCTCCACAGTTGCTGTCGAATCTCTGCAATGAGCAAAAGGAAGTGCGTATATCCCACCAAGAGAGATTCCCCCCCCCCCAGAGATCCTGCCACAAGTGCAGGGATCCCCCACAAGTGCGGAGATCCCACCAGAAGTTAGGAGACTCCGCCATGACTGCCAAACCTCCCCCATAACCGTGGTGGCTCTTTGGGAATTGGGCCCTGAGTTCTACTGAAACAAATCCAACCCATAGTATGTTAGCCACAGAGTTAGTTACTTGGTATGCATTCCTCTTTCACCTGTAAGGATAGCATATTTTGAATATGCTTGATAACAAACTTCCACTTATATAGAAAAACGTCTCCTCAACAAACAAGCAAATGAGTATAAATTAATGATGCTTTCAGAAGCACCTGTTTGTGCAGGAATATCAAATACAAGTGGCATGATGTCTCTAACAAAGGGGCTGATTCACAGAACTAATCTGAGACAAAATCCTAAACTTACTACTTTTGGTATTCACAGAAGGCATTTAGTAGTAGTAAAGTTAGAATTTGGTCTTAAGTTAGTATTTTGTCCTAAGTTAGTATTGTGTCTTAAATTAGTATTTTGTCTTAAATTACGAAGTTGTCTTAAATTAGGATTATGTCTTAAATTAGGATTTTGTCTTAAAACCAACATTTAAGACAAAATCCTCACTTGTGCAGCTACGTGAAGTGCTACTATGCAAACTACGCCCAGGGTTAGTGATTATTGGTTCATCCAGTCCTCAATACTCCAAGTTTTTGGCATTGCTTTACCCATACAATAATTTTAGTTTGAGCCAGCAACGGTTTTGGAGAGGTCCATTTCCTCATATCACAGGAAAACTAATGAGAAAGATTGCAGGGAATTAAAGGGTGTTTTTCTCTCTTTGTACTTCCTAGCAGAGGCAGGCAGGCCTAATTACCCTTTCATCCATGTGCTGATGCTGCTGACACTAAATACCAGCTGAAGCAGTCGGTACCAGGAGAAGTGATGATTCATCAGATGCTGCATATGGTGCTTTGGACCTTTAGTTGTTGCAATCAGTACTTAATTTGTAAAATAATAGGTGCCAGGGCTTTGACCAGGAGGCCATTTCAGCCTGCATGACCCATTGCCCCTGTGATCACTGCCAAAACAACTACTAACCAGAGTAGCGGATGGTGCAGGTAAGAGTGTTGCGAATGGGTTCAGGGAGAGTCAACAGACAACCACAAGGGAAAATTAAATCAATAATTAAATGTACCTCTTCGTCGTATGTCAAAATACTCCCCACCCCACTGGCCCCACTGCTCTTACCTGTAGAGAGGCCACTGCTGACTATCCAGCTATCCTGGATGCAAGTACAACAGTTCAGATTATCCCAGGTCCCCAAAGCTAAAGGAATGGCTGGGGAGGCAGGCACTAGTTATTTTTAATGTCATTTCTATTCAGAAACACCCGTTGCTATGCTCATCTCTTAATTAGTTTAGTTCATAAGTGCAGTGTTGATAATTTGGTGCCGATCACAGAAAACCAATTCAGTGGCAGTGCAGAGCCCTGGAAACCACTGACTAAAATTAGGCACTGGTTGTAATGCAGGGTGAGGTGTCTTCCCCAACTTCCTCCATGGAATTTAAAAAGCAGTGAGCGGCGAAACAAAGAGTGACACTCGAACATGCGTTTTGTGGCAGTGAGGTAGTCGCCAAGACCAACATTTCCATATTCTAATAACACGTGAGGCTGGTGGGGCAGAGCTTAATATATAAATTGTTGCCATGCACCAATTTTAGGACCATAATTTTCGGATCAACCCTTTTTACTGGTAATGCCTACAAAAGGGACACCAGGGGCTGTATTCCATAAGGTGCCCCAGGGACGCAACGGGCATTTCTTCCTGCTTTCCGCGCCCCATGGCTCTTTGGTATTTTAGAAGGGGGTGCAGATGCTGGTGCATCCCCTTCTGTAATACCGATAGCACTGGCACACTTAAAGCGTCAGTACTATCAACAATGGGAGTTCCCTCATTTGCATAGGGGCATGCTCTATGCAAATGAGGGAATTACTTTGATTCTGCACCCGCACCACATTACAGACACATGCGCAGAGTCAAGAAGCCCTCAGAAGGCACACTGACAGTGTCATTTAAAAGGTGGAGCACTGTCAGTGTGTCCCCTAACAGCAGCCCACTGCAAGGGGTACAGGGGGTCCCAGTGCAAGTGGGTGTCTTCTCTGACTGCAACCGCCTGCAAGGGGATCTCTAATCCCCTTTGAAAGTGCAGGTAGGTGTTGCCTGCAGTGTGAAAACATGGAGCGCCTGCTCAGTGTTTTCTCATGAACGGTCTCCTCCAGAGCAGCGCAAGGTCTCTGCTTCCCTTTGGGCAGCGCATTCACCATAATTGGGCAAATTGGCATTGTTTACGTCCAGCACACCTTCCAAAGGTGCATCAGGAGCAAACAATGCCAATATGGCCCCAGATCCACTCACTTCAATTCTGCTGACAACCATGCAATAAGATATAGTCCAGTGACTGCTCGTGGGACACTTTGAAATTATTAATTCAGTAAACCACAAGAAAAAATCTAACTGAGAATCTATCAGCTCACAGTTTTGCATTTTAATTTCACATGAGAAAGTAGCAAGATGTCTTACCATAAAATGAAAGAACTCATAGCCTAAAACCTAATTACTTTTCTCGGCTTCTACCAAGGTCTTTATTCAAGTTTCCTTTTTGAAAAGTTGCAAGTTTATGAGCAGATATATTGGCAGAAAGGATGCAAAATTAATGTTCAAATACTCTTCAAACCTCAACTGGACAAATATATGCCCCAGTTTCACAGTTATGAATATTTCTAAATTGGAATAGTGTCATACTGAACCATTTGTAGGTAACAATCAATCAACCTTTGTATAGAGGTTTTAACAGTTTGAGTATTAACTGAAAAATATATGTTTAATTTTAAAAATATGTTATTTCCTCTGTTAGCTATAATTTATTCTCTCCCTAGTTGTCATGATACCTGTTGCTCAGCCTCTGTGTGTGATGTCATAGTATGGTTATGTAAGCCTGATACCATACCAGTGAACAACTTCTCACCCGAGCACATTAGTCACTTTTTTGTGACACTGCTCCGCCATAATCAATGGGCCACACTGCACCCTATTTACAAAGTGACGGATCTAGGCAGATGTGTCACTTTAGAAAGGCCTACACTACATTGTAATTGTGTCAGGTGGTATAATGTATTCAGGTCGGCCTACCTCGGATAAAAAGCCTTGTGAAATACATGAGATTTCACTACGCCACTACTTCGATTCGACTGTATAAAAATGATTACGTCTGTTTCAAGCAGGCTTAAGGATTGATGCAGGTATTTTCACATTGGACTCACCCATGAGTTCTGACACATTGTTATAGTTGCGTCAGTTTTCCAACACACTCCAACAATGCATCAATTTTGTATCACCAGATACATCAGAATTCCTGACGTATCTGTAAATCCTTGGGCCATAGAGTGCCCTATTGTAAATAATACAAAAAAGCACCACTGGGTATGGGCTCCCCACAGTAAGGCCAAGCCACTGACAAAATAATAGACAAAACAACTGCCAATACTGCTCTCCTTCCGACCTATTTTTTTTCACAGCACAATGGAATCTAACCAAAGTGGGTTCCCAGACTAATTGTTCAGTCAGATTGAATCATCATTTAGTTTTATTCACTTTAAATGCATATGTCAATTATTTTATACACTTTGTACAAATCTTTACATCCCTGCAATCGAAAACATTATATACAATCAATATTAACTACAGTTCAAAAACAATACAAAGCAAACGTTAATTCTCTACCAATCCAAACATCCAACATTCACCCAGTCACTTTCATACTCATAGAAAAATTGTTCCCCATTTTCATAAAACAATCATTGCACCATACACAAAATGCATATATAGTTTGAAAGCTTGAACAAAAGTTACAAATATTTGAGATCATATGGCGTATAAACTAGCAGTCTACGCGTTTCGAACTCCGAATGGGTTAGAACTTCTCACCAGGACCTCATGACTCCTTCATCGAAGGGGATTCACAAAACTTAATCCGACGAGGATGCGTCCTTTTTCATAGATGAGACCCAGAGTCCCTTACTGCGGTCATCGATATCCCACCCTCGCTGTCATTGTTTCTATCAATGAATTATCCTCAGTAGACTGGTAGCATAGGTTTATATGATTACATTTATTAGAAGATAACAGTCCCTGCTACTGGTTAAAGCTGTAATGTAGGGGGCGTGGCTAGCACCCACGGAAGATGGTGGCGTTTCCTTGAATCTCCCGGGACCGCAGTTGGAGTGGCAGACCAAGTGACTCACCGGATGCCTGTAGAAACCCAAAAAGGGTCGCACAGGCTTTACTAATGAAGAGGATCAGGATAATGTGATTGTCTCGCTGCGCAGCTTCTCACAAGTGCAGTATCCACACTGTAATGCAACTGAGCGGCTCCGTCACTGCGACGTCCGTCATTTTAATTCATCTGACAAGAGATTGTCTAATGCGCTAATGTGTACGGAGGCACTTTTTGGAATTGTACTTAGTGAACGCTCTGCAGTTTCAAAGAAATTATTTCCATAACGGAGTAAACTGAGTTTTACTGCCATCCTTCTTCAGGCAGTTTTCTTTTTTGTTTTTCCTCTTCTGGTAAATCCACTGCCATTTTAAATTCTGGAAAAGGGGTTGAAACACACAGACTTCCTTCATAGCTTGCCTCCTATGATTCTCAACAATGTTTTATTTTGTCTCAAGCTGAGTAATATGACCTCCTAGAACCCATAACCAGCTCTATCAGTATATCATCTGAAGTACCTATGGAAACAATTTTGCAGAAGTAGTGTTTTCATGGACATTACCTGCCCATTCACATAATTATCTTGATAATTGTGTTGAGGACTGACTTTCTTTGAGCTGTATATTTACTATGTGCCATTTTATCATAACAATGTCTACATCAGTTAACTGGCCCCCTTTTTGTAGAAGCAACTGTACCCTCTCTCACATTGCCTTTGTGCATGAGCAATACAATGAAATCTGGTTCTAAGGTGGGGTCCTCAACGCATAATCATTTAACATGCTCAAGCTTCAATTGACTCTCCATCACAACGGAGGATACAACAACTTGACCGCCAAAGGGCACCCCGCTACAAGCTATGAACGTGCACCCAGGTGTCAACAAAGCCCCAAGCAAACAACTGAAAAAGGACCCTCCTTCTACTCTTAAACAGCCCTCGTCAGTCTCTATGGACCTTTTACTGTAAGAAATTTGAGCCCTGCATCCATTTGTAGAAGAGACAAATTCTAAATTACAAATTCTAACCAATAGGTGGTCATGATTGGACGAAAGAATTACCACAAAGGAATAGAATATTTAATTTTTGGGTTCATCGAACATTAAAGTAGAAGCTTTTCAGTCTAAAGTGACGTTGCTTCAGAAACAGGTTGAAAACCTGGCAAATAGGAATAGACAAAACAATCTTCATATATATGGATTGCCAGCGAGCTCTTACAAAAGCTGAGTCTTTAAAGCTGAAAAAAAATTAGGTGGGTTAAGTTTCGTTCTCACCCGGTGATGGCAAAAGAAATGGGGTCATTGCTTTATGTCACAAATCACACCATGCTAAGCTTCTTTCACAACATATGGATGAGGAAGGCAGATGCTTGTTTACCAATGTAATGATTGTGGGTATTTCGCATTCCTTATTTAATGTGTATGCTCCCACCAATGGGGTTGCTTCCTTCTGGTCCCAAGTCTCCCGACTGACTGCGCAAAATCCTGCTGAGAATTTTACTTTTGTAATCAGATAGTTGATCCCTTTCTTGACCGGAAATCCAGGGTTTCCTTCATACCAACAAAGCACACAAAACATTTGCACAAACTATAAAGCATCTCGACCTAATAGACGCTTGGAGATTATGCAACCCGACATCACAGGAATACACTTTCTATTCTCCACCTCATCAGACTCAGTCAGGAATTAATTATATTATTATCTCACATAATATTTCACAGTCCTTGCTTTCAGCGGATGTAGGTCCCATACTCATTTCTGATCATGCACCTGTCTCAATTCAGCTAGATATGCTATCTTATTCTGCCTACCCCAGAAGATTCACGTTTCAACAACTCCCTGCTTTTAGATTCTAATTTTAATGCTTTTTTTTATATCATTTTTCCATCTATATTTTCTCATTAATAACAATGATGATATTTCCTTTCACACAGTCTGGGATGATTTCAAAGCTTCTGCACATAATTTTATCATTAGATACATATCCAATAAGCGAAAGGCAGATCGGGTATTGATCGCAGAACTTCTTTCTAAGGTAAAGAAATGTGAACATTCCTATTACCCTTCTAAATCAAGATTTAGCTTAACAAAGACACCACCGAAAGCGCTTCTTTATATTTATTATAGTCCAGTGCAAAATTCTTTAGAGGACAAAACAAATCAGGCAAATTATTAGCTAACTATCCTAAAACTATACAGAATAAGCTCCATATTGAATCTATAATAGATGATAATAATGCGCCAAAATACAGAGACCTTGACATTTGACAAAAATACGTTAATCTCTATGAGTGGTTGTACACACCTGAGACTACAACTACAGATACAAACATTTCTCTCTACCTTTCCTCTATTCAACAGTATGCAAACCCCTCATTAAACTTGAAACTCCTTGAAACTGATATTGCACAGGTAGAATTACTTAATGCACTAAAAATCCTCAAGGAACATAAAGCCCCAAGCCCTGATGTGTTTACTTGCATTTTGCCCAAATACTTCTTCCAAGATTACATACTCTTATTTCCTCTTTCAATGACTCAGGCAGTTCTTCAGGAACTTTCTTAGATGCCCTGATTTGTCTTATTCCAAAAGAAGGCAAGGATTACCGTTATTGTAAAAATTATTATGTCCCTAGTCAATATAGACTATAAAAAAAATTCTAAAGCCCTGGCTCTTCAAATTGATTCGTATCTCCCTCACTTATTGGGTAAGAAACAAACAGGTTTTGTTAAAGGGCATTCTATCACAGACAATACTCGTTTGTTTTTTTATATCATATCCAAATCATCAAAATACACAGATCCTCTTGCTGCTATTGCCTTAGAAGCAGAAAAGTCTTTTGATAGAGTATATTGGCCTTTCATTTTTCATACATTGACCTGGTGTGGTTTTGGTCCGCAAATTATTTCCTTGATCTCTCTGCTTTATTTGAACCCTAAAGATGTGATTTTGGCTAGCTGTCTCACATCTCCCTACTTTACACTTCATAGAGGCGTGAGGCAAGGCTGTTCTATATCGCCCCTTACTTTCTAATTTAGTTTTAGAACCTTTCTTATTCAGATGAAGACAAAATCAATCTGTAACTGACTTTATTTCAAACACTCAACAAGTTAAATTAGCAGCTTATGCAGATGATGTGCTTATGTTCCTCTCTCAGCCTCACCTCTCCCTCCCAGCCTTTTTACAGAGGTCCATTCATATAAAACTGTTTCTTGATATAGATTAAACAATGAGAAATGTGAAATATTGCCATTAACTAAATATACTTTTAAAGAGGACTTTTCGATCTCTAACTTTACATGGAGTCCACAACATATCAAATATATACTTTTCCCTAAATGTTGATAAATGTATAGAGAAGCTGACTAACCTTACAACTAAGTGGCACTTCTTATATTTTTCATGGTGGGGCCGCCTTGACACCATTAAAATTATGTTAACTCCTATTGTTTTTTATATTATTTCTAATATCCCAATGCCCATAGAAGCAAGACTATTTCATAAAATTAACTTCATCCTTATATTCTTCTTGTGGCATAGCAAAAATCTAGAATGTCACTACAGTAACGGTCATGCCCAAAATTGGAGGGAAGTGTCAACTTCCCTTATTTTTCTAAATATCATAAAGCCTTCCTATTGAGGCATTTATCCAAATGGGTGGCTGGCTCATCTTTAGACTCTCCATTATGGATTGATCTTGAGAGATCTTTTCTATACCCTTTTTCTTTTCAGGAATATTTATCCATTACACGCAAACCACAATAACTATCCATGCCAATTAATAATCATTCATCTAAAACTTTAAATTAATTCCTTCACACCGCCCCATATGATCTTGATACCTTCCTCACTTCCACCATATCGCATAATAAATTCATACGCATCAAGAACAAACCTGTATACTTGAAAACATGAAGAGACAAAGGCATAATATGGGTTCATCAATTGTTTTACAACAATACTTCTATTACATTTACAAATGCATGCTCTCTCTTTCAGTTGCCTCCTTCATTTCAACACAAATTTTCAATTCTACGTACCGTAATCTTGGCATCACACTCTAATTTTTAATCCCTAGCTTCTTTACCTGCGCTATCTGATTCCACATGGTATAATCTACTCCGAAGTACACCAAAAGCCTCTATCTTATATTTTTTTTATCAAAATCCTCCATTGAGAGAAATAAAACAAAAATAGAGATTTCCTGGGAACTTGACTTCTACATTTAATGGCCTATTCCCTTATGGAATAAGATTAGGTTGAAAATTAGGAAATCATCCAGAGCAGCTAAGGCTACACAAACTTAATTATAATAGACTTCTCCTAACACCAATCTCCTTACACAAAAGGCATGTTGAAACTCCTGACACTTGCTGGTCGTGCTCTGAAACGCAAACTGATTTAAAGCATCTATTATTCACTTTTCCACTTGTATTTTATTTCTGAAAGCAAGTCTGGACACAAATTAACACCATATTCCATACCGAAGTTCCCCCTTCACCTGCCAACATCTTTTTTGGTAGCCATCTAAAGGGTTGGAATACAAAGAGAGCACAATTATATATCATTGACTTATTATTTGCTGCTGCTTTTCAACAAATTACTACAAATTGTAAGGATGCATCTAAACTCTCATACTTGGGCTTGGTGGTACTCTATTTGTCTGAATCATAGATTAGATACCACTTTTGTATTTCTTATGTCTCTTGCCAAGGACGTTTACAATTATGGTCTCCTATCAAACAATTCTTAAATGAAAGTGCTAAAAAATCTTTTGCTCCTATTCCCAACACACAAGAAGTTGCTCAGCCCCCTTGACTCTGTAATATTGTGATTATGAATATTTGCCATATTTTCGCAGTTATAATTGTTCTTGTCCAATGCCTGTTAATGCTTTATGTCTCGCCTTTGTATTTTCAATCATAGTATGTTTTGCTACTACAGCCCATTGCTTTTACTGATATTTTTCTCTATGTAATTTTTGATGCTGGAATACTTGATGTATTAATGTTTATTCATTTGTATTCAATAAGCTAATTTTTTGAAAGCTGTAATGTTGATGTAACATCAATGTCCCTCCAGGAGCAGCCTTCTGCTGCTCAGCCTGCTCACTCCAACTGATCTCTCAAGCATACATAAACATTCTAACTCTATGACATAACACATACACATATACTCTCTGAGCAGCAGGTAGCAAAGAACTAAGGAGAGAATGCATCATACCAAATACAAGATATAGCAAAAACATTGTAAAATATTTTATTTCATAAATAAGTAAGGGCCATAGTGTGCAAAAGCATTTTGCACTTTGCAAACTTAGAGGATTAGTAGCCGCAAAAAGCTATGCCAAAACGTACACAGCAAAAACTGGAATCAATCTATCCTGGCTGATGGTCCTGGGATGCTTGTTTCCAGTCCAGAGAGGACCTGGCCTGGCATTTTGGGCTAGACTATTCCCATTGGGCTCAGGGTCAAGGCTGATTTGCTTATGGCTGGGTTCAAACTAGAATGGCATGGTGAGCAAAAAACCGATGGATTTAGACCCATATCTCTGTACTAGGGTGAATGTATGACATTGTTCTGCATGCTGTCCATCAATTGTTCTTTTTGCATTTTTCACCCTGAGTGGGAGGGATATGCCCTGAAGTGGGTCGAGTGCTTTCCATGCCACTGGAGGCAAGGTATCCGGCCTGATGAGGGGTGAAACCCCGAAACCGGTCCTAGGATGTTTGTTTCCAGTCAAGGAAGGACCTGGCCTGGCAGTTCGGGCTGGACTGTTCCCGGTGGGTGCAGGTTATTATTATTAATATTAACAGTGTTTTATTAAGCGCAGACTACCCGGAGGCCTTGTAGCGCTATATTGTTTGAGTCAGGAGAGGCCAGAGAGCCAAGTTAGAAAAAGAGGAGTGTTTTCAGTTCCTTCCGAAACTTCAGCAGGTTAGACTCGCCGCGAAGGGTATCAGGCAAGGAGTTCCAAGCTCTGGCGGCATTCCAAGAGAAGGATCGTCCGCCCCATCTTGCCCGTTTGATTCCGTTAACATTGGCCAAGAGAGCTGAGCTGGATCTCAGGGTTCTATTAGGGAGATAAGGGTTTGCCAGGGAACAGATCATGGATGGAGCGGTTTTCCACATGGCTTTGTGCATAATGCACATGGATTTAAACACAACTCTGGCCTTGATGGGCAGCCAGTGCAGTTTCTTCAGCGCTGCTGTGCCAGAGTCTCGCCGGCTCAAGCTTAGAAGGAGGCGGGCGGCTGCATTTTGTGTAGTCTGAAGTTTTTTTGTGGTGGAAATAGGGGCTCCTAAGTATAGTGAATTTCCGTAATCCAAGGTTCAAGACTGATTTGTATATGTGTGGTAAATAAATTTACCTAGTCATGTTTACCGTATAATTATCATTACAAGACAGCTCATTCAAATGAGAGGCAGAGTCCGTGGTATCTGAGTCATACGGGTTTTAATGAAAAACCTCGAGGTTGGAGATCATGTTCCGTCACCACTAGGGTTCGGGAAGAGACAGTCAACGTTTTATTAGCATTACACATTATATATAGTAAAGTAACATAATTGAATCCAATACAGAAGGCGTAACAGGTGAGAAAGAGCGAGATAAGAACACATGTGCGTAAGAAGAGGCGTGAAAGAAGGCGTGTAATAGGCGTACACAGAGGCGTGCACTGTACATGTCAGAGAAACGTCATAAGAATCGTCACATGTGGGTGGGTGCATAGAGAAAGTTGCAGGATCAGCAGAAAGTGTGGATGCGCGCGCAGCTAGCATGACGCGGCATAGATGTGTAACTGGGGAGAACTTTAACACTAGTAAAGGAGACAGAAGTCTGGGATGTCAGAACGACCTGGACCTATAACATATCTGGTATCTTATGTTTGGAGGATGTATTATCTAGAGTAAAAGGTCTCTCGGGCAGAGGCTATTCTATACTGAATGCTAGTGCGTGCATATGTGTCTACGTGTCTACGTGAAGGGTCATGGGCCTACTATGGCAACGGGAACTGTAAATTACTTGCATGGAAACAGGAAGGCTTGCTCTTTGCTCTGCAGCCGGGGAGATGTTTACCTAAATCACTAGACAGGAATGTATTTTCGAGGAGGCTGAACAGATAACTTGAAGGCAAAATACGGTTTTGGCAGGCAGGCCAGGTTGAGCCAGGCACCGCTTCACTTGGCAGGAAGTAAGGCAGAGGTCAGGTATACGTGTCCAAGCTGCAGCTTTCAGAGGCAGGAGGCAGAAAGCAGAAAGGGCTCAGAGACAGAAATCAGGGCCTAGCTCAGCAGAGCCAGGAAAAACGTAAAAGTGTACCATGTAAAGATGTTGGCATGGTATGGTTAGGAACTGAATTATCGATCCATTCATGGTGGATCTGAAAGAGGACATGTTAACGTTGGACGCAAATGTATTTGCGTCTTCATATTCGGTCATGGAGGGAAATTACATGTACTTTAAGCACGTTCATGGAGACGTTGGGGTACACGTTAGGGGACATACTTGACCATAAAAATTTCAATTCCCTCCTTGTCCCCTACGTTCCCTTCAGGATATATCAATCTTTATGAGTCCATCTATCTGTTCATATAACATCATTTGCTCATCTTTTTTCATTCGGACACGAGAACGTGAACTTGGACGGGGAATACATGATGTGGCGCACAAGCCGCATATCGCTGGCCCACATTGTAGACATAGGCAACAACTGAATACTATGAGTAGGGCTATTCCAAGGAAGGATAGGACTTTCCATCCCCAGGCTGATAACACGCTCTAGAGCCAACCGGACCAGGTCCAGGTGCCTGGATTTTGGTGTATCTGACTTGCAATCTTGTGGAGCCGAGTTATGGCTCTGTATACTGACGGTGCGTTATTTGGAATGAAAACACAACAACTGGATCCGATGACTCTACAAGCCCCGCCCCTATCTGCCAGGATGACGTCAAGGACGAGACGATTTTGAAGAACGACAAGTCTCATAGCAGACTGCTCTTCTGTTAAGTTACCTAGGGCAAAAGTAGTTTCATTTACTACAGCTTCAAGGGTTCTGGTCAATTTACGTATCAGTTTACTGTTTGAGACAGTTCCTAAATAAGGGAAGAATCCTTTATTGAAATCTGTGTATTGTTCCCATGTTGTTTCAGTGTAATCGACAATCGGGAGTTCTCTCTTGGGTCTAACATGAACGAGATGAGAATTTCTATGGTAATCAGGTGGGGCTAGAAAAACAGGTGGCAGTAGGAATGCAATGTAACAAGTACCATCCCAGTCTGGAGGTAAACGTATATAAGCTGTATGGCCACAAATGAAATAGGAATGTCGGGAAGCTTTGAATGTAGACTTGCCTTTATCACTGAATTTAATAACTGTATTACAATCGCTGTGTCCTAGATGTACTGAACCATTCTTTCTAACGCATAGGTCACCTTTCACTGGCAAAACTGATATTGAGGGTAAATTCGAACTAGTTTCTGACTGGACATTCAAAATCATGAGGCTAAATGTAAAATTACCTAATCCATATACTTCGTTTTCTAGATCGGTACCTGTCATTTGGGGAAGACCCTCCTTGTCAGGGAAACATGCCTTATTCATAACTGTGTTCAGGTCTCCCCATATCCAATTACCTTGAAAAACTTTGGACTTACTGTCTAACGAGGACATTAATGTAAACCATGCACCACATGAACCATTATGCGTAAACGGGTAAGGAAAAAGAGGCAAGGCTCCCGTCATTTTCTGATAGGGAGGGAGTCGGCCACATACCCAGCAATTAGTAGCATTGCTGGTCTGGTGAGAATGATGTAACATACGGATGAAAGAATTGTTACGCAGTGCAAGTCGGTAAGAAAGTTCGTGCGGGGGCAGATCACTAAACGTGTGGTCTGCAGTGTCATTGAAAGAAGAATGTGCTTGTATAGGAAAATATACATGTAACATATAGCTTAGGCATATAATCGTAAGACTCAGTAAAAACATGACAAGCAAAGTAACGATACATCTGCTTCGGAGATTCTTGCAATATTTCTGTTTCTTGATATCCTGTCTATCTCTCTCACTATGTGGGTCTAGCTTGTACATGTCAAGAACCTGTCTAACCGCTTCACCCAGGGGGGACATAAACAATTAAACTGTCTGACTTACTAGACCTCACCTTTAATTTGTACTCCTGCTGAGGAGTTTTCTCTACCAGGGGGAGTTTAGTATCAGTCTCTGGAATGCGAAAGTCCTGGGAATCAGTCTTTGGTGGAAGTCCATAACATTTCTTGACGTGGCTCGAGTGGAGCCAATTTTTCCTGCCTTCGAGTTTCACAGCAGTCCTTGTAGTCATCAAAACGATCTTAGGTTCCTTCCAGCGGGGCTCCAGAGGGCTTGACCGGTCAAAATTACGGACGTACACGTAGTCACCAGGGACGATCTTGTGTGGCTTCACCTCGGTGTTGTCTGGAAAGGCTGCTGCGACCTGTGAACGACATGATTGTAGTGCAGACATCAAGGAAGCAAGGTAATCTGTCAGCATATTACTGTCAACATCGGTTAATTTACGGGGCAGAGGCGTCCCCCACATATTCGGTGGCTGGCCAAAAACCACCTCATACGGGGATAGCCCTGTCCTAGAATGGGCTACCATTCGCATATAGAAGAGAGCAACTGGAAGGGCTACTATCCAGTCTACTCCTTTTTCTGCACAGACCTTGGCAAGACGTGTTTTCAGAGTCTGATTGTGTCTCTCTACTAATCCAGCTGCTTCGGGATGCCGAACACAGTGGAACTTCCATTGATACCCTAACAAAAGGGAAACCTGCTTCATGAGCTCGGACGAGAATGGCTGTCCGTTATCTGAATACACGACACGAGGCAAACCAAACCTCGGGAAAAATTCGCGAACCAACTGCTTGGCAGTGGTCACGGCAGTGTAATCTGGGACTGGATATGCTTCTGTCCATCGGGAAAGTGCACATACAACTACGAGGACATACTTGAATCCTCGACAACGGTCCATCTGGATATAATCCATCTGAAGGACTTCAAAGGGGTGATCAGGAGGATGAAATCCACCTTGCTCTACGGGAATGCCTTTACCTGGGTTGAACTGACAACAGATCATGCAAGTACGCACTTTCTGTTTTGCTGCTGCTCGTAAATGCTTATTGAACCAAAGGTTTTGAATACTGTCTAACATAGCTTTTTCTCCTAAATGTGCAGGACTATGTGCTGTGTTAATAATAACTTGAACCATAGAGTCGGGGAGAAACCATGTGGCTTTTCCCTTCGTCATCCATCCCTGTTCTGTCTGGATCCCTCCTAATTCTGTCCATTTCTTGATTTCGTCTGGGGTAGCATGTGTCTGTATGTCAATTACATCTAGTGCGGGATCCCTAACTGTCATGCAATATGTCGGAACTACCGTCTTTGTCATATCAGTCGTATGAGTATGAGTCTGTGCTGTATGTTTGGCTGTTCGATCTGCCAGATCGTTACCCTGGGAAATGGTATCTGTGACTTTCGTATGTGCTTTACACTTCATGATGGCTATGGCTGTAGGCAAATGTATTGCTTCTAACAGAGCTTGAATGAGGGGACCGTGCTGTATCTTGGCACCGTGGGAAGTCAAAAAACCTCTCTCTTGCCAAAGGACTCCGAAGTCGTGTACAACTCCGAATGCATAACGGGAATCTGTGTATATGTTAACTTTCAGGTTCTTGGCTCGAATACAGGCTTGGGTCAGAGCGATGAGCTCTGCTGCTTGGGCAGACAGGGTGTCAATACGATGTGTTTCTATGACTTCAGTTTCAGTGGTCACTGCATATGCGGCCACCTACTCTCCTGTACTTGTTCTCATACATGAACCATCCACATAAAGTGTCAGGTCTGGATCTGGTAATGCGATATCTGTCAAGTCTTGTCTGGGCTTCGTCATAGTGTTAATGACTTCCACACAGTCATGTGCCATAGGGTCTGTTGTACTTAACGGTAAAAGTGTAGCAGGATTCAGTGTGTTGCAGCGTCTGATTTCTATGTGTGGCTGGAATAACGTCAATTCATAACCTGTCAGTCGTGCTATAGTCAAGTGCTGAGTCTGTGTTCGGTTTAAAAGAACTTCCACGGAATGTGGAACCTGTACTGTCAATTGGTGTCCTAATACTATGGAATCACTTAGTCTAATTGCTAGAGCTGTTGCTGCAACTGATTTCAAGCACGCAGGCAGAGCCTGGGCTACTGGGTCTAATGTACTAGCAAAATAAGCACATGGTTTGTGTGAACCTGCTTGATCTTGGGGGAGCACTGACAATGCAGTACCTTCGCGTTCTGTGACAAAAAGCGTAAAAGGCTTACTGTAACATGGTGTTGCTAGAACAGGTGCTTGACATAGGGCTTTCTTCAAGTCGTCAAAAGCTTGTGTATGTTCCTGAGTCCAAGGGAGGACAGTCGATGTCGCTGCCTCCTGGGTTGGCAACTGTATAAGGGGCTTGGCTAGATATGCGTACTGAGGGATCCATTGTCTACAGTAAGAGGTGAGGCCTATAGAGGCCCGTACTTCTTTTTGTGTCTTGGGTTGTGGCATATGTACAATTAGCTGAATGCGGTCAGGTGTAAGCTGTCTCCCTCTCTTGGACAGCAAGTGACCAAGGTACACAACTTGCTGAACACAGAATTGCAGCTTCGAAGGAGACACTTTGTGTCCCTTGTCGGCCAGAAAATAAAGAACTGTCAGAGATGCTTGTTCACATTCTTGTTCACTTCGAGCGGTGATCAATAGATCATCGACATACTGAAGTAGGGCAGTGTTAGCAGGCATGTGGATACTGTCAAGTTGTCTTTTCAATGCTTGGCTATAGATACTCGGACTTTCCGTGAACCCTTGAGGTGCGAGTGCAAATTTAAAGCTTCGGCCATTTAAACTGAATCCGAAAAGGTACTGGCTTTCTGGATCAATGGGAACACTAAAGAAGGCATTCTTAAGATCGATTACAGTAAAGAACGCCGCTTCGGAATCAATAGCAGTCAATAGGGACGAAATATCTGGGACCACTGGGAACTGAGGTATGATACATTTGTTAAGCTCTCTAAGGTCAATGACTAGACGATATACAGGAGGTGCATTTGGATCAGTACGTTTGAGAATCGGAATGATTGGAGAATTACAAATATTGGAGTCAGTTTCTACAACTACTCCTTGAGAAATGAGCTCGTCAATGATTTTCAATAAGGCTGCTACAGCCTCAGGTGGCAATTTGTATTGTCGGATTCTGGGCAGAACAACACCTTGCTTGAGTGTAACACGATATGGTGTGATATGCATACAACCTACATCAGTCGGACCTTGTGCCCATAAATGCTGTGGTACATTCTGTAATCGGGGATCAAAATCTCTCAACACATAGTGACCCTTGAAGTCACGTAAAAACAATCTCACTCCTTCCGGAGAACAACATATTACAGCTCCTAGAGCTTTCAGCGTTTTAATACCTAGCAGGTTTTCTGGACATGACTTCGTAAGCAATAAATCTGTAGTACGGGACAATGGACCAACTGCAAGGGGAACTGGTTTCGATACTTCATTAACAATAGGCTTTCCTGAAAATCCAAGGGAAACATTCTGTGAGCCTGAGAGGGGTGCCCCTGGAACCTCGTCATGACTAATGGTAGTTCTGCTTGCCCCTGTGTCAATCAAAAAATGTCTGTCTTTTCCTAATACCTGACTATGTACATAAGGACCATCTTGATCTACAGGAATCTCGATGAGAGGCAAACCCACTTCCCTCTCTAGGCTGTTTCATGAATACTGTTGGTAATCTGGATACTCTGACTGTGCATACTGGTACATCTGCTGTGTAACGTGTTGTGTTGCGGCAATGGGCTGGGGCTGTGGTATCGCTACGGTCTGTTGCTGAACATGTTGTGGAGCAGGTTGCGGATTCTGTTGAATATTCTGTTGAACATATTCTGGCCTAGGTTGACGTGGTCTTTCTTTCGTTTTGCCTGTAGCAATATTATGTTTCAGAACGGCACAATCACTAATAAAATGACCTGGTTGTTTGCAATAATTGCAATTTCCTTTAACAGGACCTGTAGGACGACTAGTCTGTGTGTTCTGCGTGTTACCCCTCCTCTGACCATCTGCTGGAACAGACTGGGCAACTAATACTTTCATTTTAGTGTCTTTCATGCGTCTCTGTTCATGATCGTGTTCCTCTCTGATTCTATTCTGGTGGTACTGTAACATTTGTAACATTTGGGAAGGCGTATTTGCTTGCCATGTACTTTCGACTTTCAATACTCTGTTCTTAACCTGAGGTAAGGAATTCTCAACTAATTTGGTTACGAAAAGATGTGGGAATGACTCGCTACTTGTTTTCAGGCCACTATTAATAATAAAACATTTCTCGAATCTGGAATAAAAATCACTAGTGTCTTTGTCTGGTTTCTGTTTGCAGGCTGAAATTGCATCCCAATCCTCCTTCTTGACTGTCAATAATCTAGGCAAAACCTGTACTAACAATCCTGGTAATGCTTTAGTTTTGTCCCCAAGACCTAAACCTGGGGTATGTCCTTTTTCTTCATCTTCTAATTCGGTCCAATTAATCTTTTTATCTCCCACCTCCCAATCCTTCTCTTTCAGTTTCTCGTAAATCCCTGCTGGCAATAATACTTTTAACATTTTAAGAATGTCTGAATATGTGTAATCACCCATAAGTAACATATCTTTCAATTCACAGTGGAACCCTGCAGGATCTTTATCGTGACAAGGTACTATTTTCTTCATTTCCAGTAATTCCATTTTAGTCAAAGGAGTGTATACAAGTACACGTTCAAGCGTATCATCTGGCTTCCGGATTGGGTGTACTTCTCGTAAAGGATTCTGTCTGTCTAGGTGATATGGCTGTCTAACTGGGGGTGGAACTGAAACAAGACGTGGAGTCAGGAACGTACTATGTTTGTGACGTTGTTCTAAAATGATATCAATTAAATCGGTACCTAGGCCTCTCCATCTTCTCAGGAGTAAGTCTTGCAATAGATTATACATTGGACCTGGATCAGACTGTTGGTTTTCATACTGGGTAATGAGATGTTGGGTCATGTATATACCAGCTAGTCGCTGTTCTTCTGGAGTAAGACTTAAAAACGTTTGAGCTACTAGATCATCTTTATATATACTGTCATCCCCGGCCCATTGGACTGCTGACCGGGCTAGTTCCTGATCACGTAAGGTAGTGAGTTCATGATAACCTATTCTTTCTTTCAGGATTTTATCAGTAACTTGGAATATATGTTCAAGAGAACATTGCTCTGGTATCGGGGAAAGGTATCGTTTCTTACTTTCTAGACGAATGGGTCTGTCAAGAGGATTATTTAACGGATACTGTTTAGGAGGTTTCGCTCTACCTACATACGCTACCAGGTCTTGAGTTACTGTAGCATTCTCTGGTTCCTCCTCCTCTGAGGTATCTTTATCGTCTGACTCGAGAGGCCTATCAGCCTCCCGTCGGGCATGTATTGCTACTATTTCTTTACGGATCTTTCTTGTCATGGCATCTATACAATTCTGTTTATCGTGTTTACAATCTGCAATATTCTGACTCCATTTTGACAATCCCTCCATCTCTTCTTGTGAAAAGCCTGGCTGATCTTGTTCCCTTATCAAACAATTAATCAAAAATCGCAATATTAAAGCTTGTGTCTCAACTTTCTGATGTGCCATGGCTTCACGAACACAACCTGGTCTCTCTCCTGTTCTAATAAAATGATATATATTGTCTAGATGTTCTGGCATGTCTGGTAATAACATCAGATAATCTGTAACACGGCGTAGACGTAATGAGGCTAACATCATGGGTCCTGTCTTGCCAGGTACTGGATCATATCTACAATCCGTAAGTAACTGTTTAAGCTTTTCGGCTGGGCTTGCTTTAGGTGTACGCTGCATTGCTAATTCTCTCATTGTCACTCGATGTAATTGTGGCGGGGTGTGATAGGGAGCTCCTGTGGCACCGCTAGAGGCATGAGCATAACTGGACATCATTGGGTGTGGGAAAGGTACATTTATCGGGGACGACTGACTCTGAGTCGCATCTGTAGCAAAAGGGTTATGGGGACCAAGAATAGTGGGACCAGTAGGGGAAGTGACAACAGGTGCGGGAATATGCTGACGTGGAGGGGTCGTGGCTTGATCAGCAGGAATATGTCGTGGCAGATTATTATTAGCAGGTTGTACGGGTACATTGGTATATGAGGGCGCTACATCATCTAAATAGGAAGAAAGGAAAATATCTGCTGCGGTCTTATGGTGACGTACTATAGTCGGAACCAATGGTGGGGGCAAGTTACTGGATACTTCCGGGTTGGCCTTAGGCAGGCCCTCGGCAAGAACTGGATACATGCCTGTAATGAGTGCATTTCTTTGACGGTCTAATTGTTCTGATCTGACCTGTTCTCCTTCTTCTAGTAACTCTTTTTCTTTGGCTTTTTCGGATTCTTCTCTACTTCTCTCTGCTTTTCTGAATTCTTTTTCTGTTCTTCTATGCGATTCTTTACGCCACAATTCTATGGCGTCTTTCTGAGATTGTCTGGCTTTCTTTTTCCATAATGCTTCTTCTACTCTCATGATGCACTCAGCATCCCATGTCCCTGAGACAGGCCATCTAAACTTCTCTTCTAAGTGCTTGGTGTAGTCCACCCACAAATCTAAGTACAACACAGCGTCTAAGCCGTGCTTGTGGTACATAAAATATCCCGGAGTGTCCCTAGGCGGGACAGGCACTGCTTATTCGAGTATCCCTTTCCTAGTTCCTATCTGACGTAACTTTGAAAATAACGGCATTTTTTCTTTGACTCGTACACAATAAACACAGTAATGAAAAGCAAACAGTCATTCATACCACGACATGAAACACATCAAAACATTTCGAATAGATACTGTCTAGTACATAAAACACAATACTTCGAATCACGTGAGAATAATGCTAGAAGGCTTGAATACTGAAACCCTGCTGGAATTTGCCAAAGCTCTAAGTGAAATTAGTGATGCAACAAGTGAATTAAAAATCAAACACGCCAAGGTCTCCCACTCCATAATTTGGGGCGGAGACTTCAATCTTCACATTTGTAGCAAAAGCGACGCCCCAACGTGTGGGATTACTGATGAACAAGACAACCCTATTACCCATTTTTCCCATACAGAGGAAGGAAACATCATGCAGGCTATCATGTCTGAGTTAGATATAGGGTTTGCAAATCTACTAATGACGCCAACCATTCAATTCAAACCAACGTTCCATGGAAGAGGCGCCCAGACATTAATCGATTTCATCCTAATCTCCATTAATAGTGCTACAAACATAAAGCATTTTGCAGTGGATAATAATGCACTTAGTGATCACCACCCACTCAGACTAATCTACTTAGAGCCTAACCATCACAAAATGCCAACTAAGGTTCACACTGACCTCTTACAACAAGAAAACCTCACATTAAACAGACTGAACGGCTTTACCCTCAAATGGGCCAACCTAGACCAAGTCTCTACCTGCACAAGTATAATCAAAAAATGCAGGACTCATATTGACAATTGTCTAAATCTTCAGGCCACTCCAACGGAAATTTTGACTAATTACAACGAGATAGTGAAAACCATCGGTACAGAACTAACTAAACCCAGGAAAAAAACAACATTCTAAGAAAAGGATGGTTTAACACTCAGTGCACTAAAACCTACTCAGCATTAAAGAAAGCCTTAGCAATGAAAGATCGTAACAGAGAAGAGATTGTGCATTTAAGGAAAGCATATAAGTTCTCACTCAGGCAGAGAAAGATAGAGATACAGAGTAATCTCTGGGTCCAACTTTTAAATAGCAGTACACAAAAGGACAATGTAGCCTTCTGGAAAATTGTAAAATCGCCATTCTTAAATGGAAACAATGACGGTCCTTCGCTGGATGTTGCAATAAACGCTGAGGACTGGGTGCAACATTTCTCAGGGGTCTTCAGCAAGGATAAATCGGGAGACTCGGTCCCTACTTCCCAGCTCCTCCCTCCGGTGATTTACCCGATAGAAATTCACTTCACTATGAACGAAGTAACAAAAGCAATAACGTGTGCAAAAAATGGTAAAGCTCCAGGACCGGACTCAGTCCCAATGGACCTCTTCAAATCACTCCCTGATCTCTGATCCCCTCTTTTAACCAAGGTCTTGAACGTAGCCAAAGAAATCAGCCTTCCAAACTCTTGGTCTACATCGATCCTGGTCCCCATATTTAAGAAAGGTAATAGAGACTCTCCAACTTGCTACCGCCCCATCTCCCTCCTAGATTCGGTCGGAAAGATGGCAGGGAGGATACTACTAGACCGTCTCCAGGAGTGGACATTAGAACATGGGGCATTATCAGATCTTCAGTACGGGTTTAGGTCAGGACTAAGCACAGTGGACCAAGTTCTGAACTTAACGCTACTGGCTGGAAAATACACCTTGGCAAAACAATCAACTCTACATATGGTCTACGTTGACCTTACGGCAGCGTTTGACTGTGTAGAACATTCAAAACTTTGGCAAATAATGCTGCAAATGGGGATCGAGCCTGCCATTATAGACTTCCTACGTGAGTTATACTCCGGAGCCACAGGAAAGGTCCGAAATGGATTGGAGGGCCAACTCACAGACAGCTTTCCAGTAGAGAAGGGGGTCAGGCAAGGGTGTGTACTGGCCCCCTTCCTATTTACGCTCTATACTAATGGACTCGAAGCGGCTATGCTACAGGGCGTACAAGACATACCAGAAGTGGGTCGGCGACCGATCCCAGCATTGTTATATGCAGACGATGCGGTAATCCTCGCGCGAACCCCAATCCAGTTACAAAAAGCATTAAACAACTACTGTACTTTTATGGCAAGTCTCAATCTAAAAGTCAACATAAAAAAAACCTTCGTGATGCACGCCGGTACTAAAAGGAAAAAAGTAAAGTCAATACTTGTGGATAAAATCCCTCTTGAAAGAACTAAAACTTACTCATACCTCGGCATCCTCATTGACGAAGAGTTTAACTGGAAACAAGCAATCACTTCTCGCAAGCTGTCTCTTACAAGAACAATTGGTGCTTTAAAAGCATTCTCCCTCCGTCTAGGAAAAAAACCTATAATGGAGATGTTAAAAATCTATAACGCAAAATGCATCAGCACGGCCATTTTCGGTGCAGGAGTTTGGGGAACAGCTAATGCTGAACAAATACAGAAAATTGAAAATCTCTTTTTAAAATTTCTTTTAGCAATCCCTAAAACTACAACTACTTTCGGCTGTCACCTGGAACTTGGACTGGACTACGTTTCAGATCTGATCAAGATTCAACCCATTATGCTGTGGCGCAGAATATGGGCAACAGATGAATGCCACCTTACAAGAGCAATCATCGAGGACTGTATGAAATTAGACTGTATGAACAAGATAAAGTGGCTAAACTACGTAAAATCCTTCCTCGCGGATATCGGCCTCGTGAGATTCTTTGAAGAACCACAGTCAGTAACGGACATAGCAAAGAAAGACTTAAAAAAACTATGTCTGTCTCATCTAACTCAACTGCGATTGATGTCCGAAATAGGAAAGCCATCAGTTCAACACTGCCTTATGATACAACTGATTCCATCTATTCAACCGTACCTCCAGTATGACCTGACGCAATATGAAAAGTTTCTTCTCACCCGCTTCAGGTTTAATCTCTTTCATATCATGGTATCATTTCCAACACAGAATATATGGACCCCTAACGAGATACCGTGTCCATGTGACTCTATTTCAAGTCAGTCCACGATACATGTTCTCTTTTTTTGCAGATATTACACGCCATTTCGCAAAAGGTGGATTATACCCATTTTAAAAGTCATGAAGATCCGTAGATGCCGACCAGCGAACCTGGCGCTGCAGTTTTTGGAAAATCCCTTAGCAACGAAATCTGTCGCACACTACCTAAAACTATGCCTCGGGCATCGCACGAACTTATGAAAAACATAGAGCTGCATCAAATACGGACCTTAAAGACAGAATAGTGCTCTCTGTGAGAGATTAATTTTTTAACGCATCCTGATTCTAATGTTATTAATAATTTGTTCTTCCTTTTATTGTGTATATTTGTACTTTTATGGCTTTCTCCACGAAAACCGAATAAAGTTCTTTTTGAATTTGAATTTGAATCACTGAATCACTGAATTACTGAATTACTAGATGCACTGCTAAACAGTACAGACCGGTCCCATAAAGAGACACATCATACCGCGCTCACCTAAGTGAACACGTACGGACCAGGACTGTGTACCCAGACCTGTCTTGACCGGACACAAACTAATGCACCCGTCTAGATGCGTCCCTAGCAATGGTACTCACCGGGAGCAATACTTGAACTTGAACTTGAAGGCCTCGGACTGGACTGGACTTCTACTGGTACTGCTACTACGCATGCGCCTCGACGCTTCGGAACAGATGGGCCTCTGGATACCTCAGACACTGCTACTCTCGGCTGGGCTCTGGTCGGGATCCTCCGCACTCCTCACCGCCTAGTCTGGATGTCGACCGCAGTCTCCGTCACCTCCGTAGGCCTGAGGGAGATACAGGAAAACCTGCAGATGCGCATAGGTGTCCGTCACGGCTGTGGCAGGGGGCAAGGCCTGCGACGCATCGCCGGCGCGTGGGGTGGGGGAGGCGTCCCTATTCGGGCGCCAAATTATGTGGTAAATAAATTTACCTAGTCATGTTTAGCGTATAATTATCATTACAAGACAGCTCATTCAAATGAGAGGCAGAGTCCGTGGTATCTGAGTCATACGGGTTTTAATGAAAAATCTCGAGGTTGGAGATCATGTTCCGTCACCACTAGGGTTCGGGAAGAGACAGTCAACGTTTTATTAGCATTACACATTATATCCACCTCATCCATCTCACTAACTTCCTGCTCCCAAATGGTCCTCAGGCCCTCCAATCTCTTTGGTCTAATATTCATGATAGTTTTACATGTTAGGGATACCGCCTTCCTGGGGATCTGTTCCTGTAGCAGGCGACCTTCCAGAGGAGCATACTCAGGGAGCGCCTCCATCTTCGTCCCCTCTGCCCTCCATCCATGACACAGCTGCATATCAATCAATCAATCACTGCATTTATAAAGCGCGCTACTCACCCGGGAGGGTCTCAAGGCACTGGGGGAGGGGGTGTGTTACTGCTCGAACAGCCAGGTCTTGAGCTGCTTTCTGAAGGAGAGATGGTCTTGGGTTCGCCGAAGGTGGGTGGGGAGGGAGTTCCAGGTCTTGGCTGCCAGGTAGGAGAAGGATCATCGTAGCTGGCGGGTGGGGGTGTAGAAGGTCATGCGGTCTTTGAGGTACTTGGGGCCCAGGTCGTGGATAGCCTTGTGTGCGTGGGTGAGGAGTCTGAACGTGTTTCTCTTGCTGACGGGGAGCCAGTGCAGGTCTCTCAGGTGTTCGGTGATGTGGCTGTGTCGGGGGATGTCCAGGATGAGTCCTGCTGAGGCGTTCTGGATGCGTTGGAGTCTTTTTTGAAGTTTGGCTGTGGTTCCGGCGTAGAGGGTGTTCCCGTAGTCCAGTCGGCTGGTGACGAGAGCCGGGGTAACGGTCTTCCTGGTTTCAGTGGGGATCCATCTGAAGATCTTGCGGAGCATGCACAGGGTGTTGAAGCATGAAGATGAGACGGCGTTGACTTGTCTGGTCATCAAAAGGGAGTAGTCCAGGAAGAAGCCCAGGTTGCGTGCGTGGTCCGTTGGCTTGGGAGCGGTGCCCAGGGCTGGGGGCCACCAGGAGTCGTCCCAGGCGGAGGGTGATGATCCCAGGATGAGGACTTCCGTCTTGTCTGAGTTCAGTTTAAGGCGGCTGTTCCTCATCCAGTCGGCGACGTCTTTCATCCCTTCGTGTAGGTTGGCTCTGGCGGTGGTGGGGTGTTGGTGAGGGAGAGGATCAGCTGGGTGTCGGCGGCGTAGGAGATGATGTTGAGGTCGTGTTGGCATGCAGAGGGTTGGACTGAGGGAAGATCCTTGTGGTACGCGGCAGATGACTTCGGTGGCCTCGGATCTGAATGGGGGAGGCGGACTCTCTGTGTTCTTCCGGCGAGGAACGAGATGATCCACTCCAGTGCTTTCTCTCTGATTCCAATGTTGCTGAGGCGCTTCACTAGGGTGCGGTGGCAGACGGTGTCGAACGCCGCAGAGAGGTCCAGAAGGATGAGGGCCGCTGTTTCCCCATTGTCGATCAGGGTTCTGATGTCGTCGGTGGCTGCGATAAGGGCGGTCTCAGTGCTGTGGTTGGCCTGAAACCTGGATTGCGAGGGGTTGAGGGATCCGTTCGTCTCGAGGAAGGCGGCAAGCTGTCTGTTGACGGTCTTCTCCATGACTTTGGCTGGAAAAGGAAGGAGCGAGATGGGACGGTAGTTCTTGAGGTTGGTGGGGTCCGCCGTTGGTTTCTTCAGGAGGGCGGTAAGCTCGGCGTGCTTCCAGCTCTCCGGGAAGGTGGCGATGTGGAAGGAGGAGTTGATGATGTCCCGGAGAGAGGATGCGAGGATGGTGTTGGCTTTGTTGAAGACGTGGTGTGGGCAGGGGTCGGTTGGTGATCCGGAGTGGATGGAGTTCATCGTGCGGGTGGTGTCTTCTGTGTTGATCGGGGTCCAGTTGCAGAGGGTGGTGGTGGCGGGCATTGGTTCAGTGATAGGGTGCGTGGTCTGTGCGTCGAAGCTGTTGTGTATGTCGGTGATATTGCGGTGGAAGAACGAGACGAGTGAGATGCAGAGGTCTTGCGAGGGAGTGATGTCGTTGTTTCGGGCGCTGGGGTTTGAGAACTCTTTGCCGATACTGTCGTGGGCGTTGTTGTCCAGTCGTTCTTTGAGTGCCGACTTCTTGGTGGTGCAGATCAGCTGATGGTGTTTGCGGGTGGCGTGCTTGAGTAGGGTCCTGTTGTCTGTGGTCTGGTCGAGCCGCCAGGCTTTCTCGAGGGTGCAGCAGATCTTCTTGGATTCCTTGAGTTCGTCGATGAACCAGGGGGTTTTCTTACTGCCGGGTCTGCTGGGAGGGTTCTTAAGTGGTGCGAGGTCGTTGGCGCAGGCGGTCAGCCACTTGGTGAGGTTGCTGGCTGCTTCATTGGGGTCCGTTGTGTTGGTGGGAGTGTTTATTTAAAGAATTGGGAGCGGTGGAGGCCAAAATCTCTTTGTAGTGATGGAAAGGATTGCAGCGCCCCTTTTTTAATTATGTCTCCTAATGTGGAGATGCCTATGGCATCCCATCCCTGGAACCCTTTCAGTTTACCAAGTCAGCCAAGCACCATTCCATAGTGGAGTTTACTTTGTCAGTTTGTGTTCTAATTGAATTACCTTTGTCGCCCTTTTCTATGCTCCTAGTGTGATCTTAGTAGCTGGTAGTAACCCGGCCTGTCCCTTTCCTCCAAAGATGTAGTATATACATGTGCGAGTGCCCATAGTTTGTCGTTCTCATGCATATGTGGGGTGTGTGGCAGGTGCATGTATCCATTCATTATTGGGTGCCAGGTTTTCCGCCCACTACTAGGCCTCCAAGTCGGACAATGAAATGCCCCCATCATATTGGTGTCGCTATAGGGTCGATAACGCAATTCTAGGTTGTTTACCCAACCATAAATAGGACCGCAATTCCGCGTGGATATCCCGGAAGACCTTACATTTCAGTGGGAAGTATTCATTCTGGAATGCATATAAGAATCTTGGAAGTGAGATCCTTTTAAACATGGCTGCCCGCCCAAGGATCGTCAGAGGAAGAGATTGCCATCTGCTTGCGTCTTCAGTAAAACTGCTTATGACGGGATGAATGTTACGTTTGTAGGAGAGATTGCTGTCTGTTGTGACATATATCCCCAGATACGTAAATCCCTGTCGAGTTGTCTGAAGTCTCTCAGGCAGGTTGGGCCACTCATCCCTTCCTTGGGGGTCGTAGAGCGTTGATTTGTGCCAATTGATCTGGTACCCAGATTGGGCTCCATATCTATTTAGCGCAGCAAACAGGGCCAGTATAGTACTGTCCGGCTGTGTAATATATAGCAGGACATCATCAGCGTATAAGGACAGTTTTTCTTCGCTTTCATCTGCTTGGCCTATCCGAAATCCCGTGATCCCTACATTTTGTCTAACTGCGCAAGCCATTACCTCAATAGTGAGTGCCCCTCCAAACAGGGAAGGCCTTCGATAATGTCCCATTAACCCTGACTCTAGCACTTGGGCCGGTTTATAGTAGACCAATCTTACTCCTAAATTTTGGCCCAAATCACATGCGTTCTAGTACTCCTTCCAGAAAAGGCCAGTGGACGGCGTCGAACGTCTTTTTATGCATCCAACGATAAGAACCAATGCGGCTCCGTCCTGTTCTGTATTTCTCTAAGCCAGTTATGAGTCCGCCTTAAGTTATATCTGGTCGCCCTTTCCGGGATGAACCCCGTTTGGTCCAAGTGAACTAGCCCTGGTATAACCCGTCACATACGGAGCGCCAGAATCATTGCGTACAATTTCACCTCTACATTTAGCAGGGAAATGGGGTGGAAGGACGAGCAATCATCAGCTGGCTTCCCCTGTTTGTGGATTGGGATGATTGTGGCCTGTCTAAGGCCTAGTGGGAGCTGTCCCTCCGCCTCGGCGTCTAGGAAGAGGCCCATAAAGTGGCGGGTCAGAAGATCTGCTGTTTTCTTGAAAAATTCGGCCGGGAAGCCATTGGGACCCGGAGCCCTCCCCGTGCAGAGCTTGGCCAGGGCCATCCCAATCTCTTCCTTAGTTATATCGGCTTCCAAATCTCTTTGGTCAGCCTCTTCCAGCTCTGGGAGGACGATATCGGCCATGTACTGCAGTGCATCATCCTTCAGCCTAAGGCTTGTGCGGCATAGAAGGCCTCATAGAACTCAGCGAAAGTATCCGCTATTCTGTCATCTGTACAGGCTCACCCACCCTGACTATCTTTCACCTTTTCCACCCATCTTTCGTCTATCTCCTTTCTGCTTAGCCATGCCAGGAGCCTCCCGGATCTGTCTCCTACATCGTATAATCGGTGCGGGGACGCTAACGCCTGAGATTTCGCCTTCACTGTCACTAGTTGCCTATATTGAACTTGTAGGTCCGAAAGGCACCGAAGTTGCCCCGGGTCCCGGGTTATCAGGTGTTCATTTTCGATCATCAATATCCGTGCTTTCAGATCCCTAATCTCAGCCTGGACTTTTTTCTTTTCCTCCGCCAGGCGGCAGTGCGCCCTATCTCGGTGTACCACTTTAAGTGCCTCCCAGAGGACTACCCGCGATTCCACCGAACCTATATTCACAGCGAGGTATACCTTCACGTCCGCTCTCAGGCCTTTAGGAGTTCCATATTCTGTAAATCCCATGCCGACAGACGTAGTGTCTTGGGCCCCCTGTCTTCTTCCTTCCCACCTCTAACAGCAGTGGAGAGTGGTCAGACACTCCACGAGCACAATATTCAGCCGTGTCTGATACCTGTGTGTCTGTCGCGCCATAAAGATGTAATCTAGGCGGGAATATACTTTGTGTGCACCAGAGAAGAAGGAATATGCCTTGGTATCCGGGTGTAGCCATCTCCATACATCAAGGAGACCGAGTGCGTTCATGGATTTGGCTAGTGGCGTCACACCTCGAGGCCTATCACGGTCTCCTGTCCTATCTAATGTGGGATTCATTACGTCGTTGAAGTCTCCCCCAAGGATTTGAATAGTGTCCGCTGTGTTAATAATAATTTCTGAAACTCCCCTCAGTGTACCTGCTTGAAGTGTAGGTGGGGCGTAGGCGGAAATAAATGTGTATTCCTTCCTTCCCCATTTCCCGCGTACCCCTACATATGTTCCCTGTGGGTCTGTCCATACCTGAGCTACAGTCATAGGTGGGTGTTTCCTGATCAGGATCGCCACTCCTCTGGAGCCTGAGGTAAACCCTGCATGCGCAAGTACCTAGTATTGCCCCCTCGCCAGGAAGGCGCATCTAGTGCCCTGCATGAGTGTTTCCTGGAGTAGTATGACATCCGCCCCGGACCTTTTAACATAATTATTAACCAGTCCCCGTTTGATCCTACAGCCCAACCCATTCACGTTCCAGGTTAGGACCTTGAAGCTATCTCTAGACCCTATTGCACTGTCTGGGGCACCCATGAGCGCATCGTGTGATGATGTCTAATGATGACTTGCGTTCTACGGTGGGAAACTCCGTGAGGTGCGTGTATTTGCTTGACATGACATGATAAAAACAAACGTCCCTGTCTCTCCCCCCTACCCTCCCCTTCCAAATAAACGTGATCATCTCCCAAACATCCCCCCACCCCACTGCCCTCCCCGTTCAGCCCCATCAGCAACCCAATCTGCTTCTAGGACTTTCTGGTGAAGGAAGGTCTGTCGCCCTCCCACTTATACCTCCCCCTACAGTTCTCCAACAATCTAGGGATAAAGCATAGAACTCAACCGCCTCCCTAGTAAAAAACAGTAGAAAACGGAGGTTGCTTATAACTTGCGTGCAGTCCGAACAGGAGCTGGAATCTCCGTCACCTTTATCACCCCTGGTCAGGAGTGTGAGTCTTGGGTATCACCTTGCGTACTTCTGGATCAACTGGCTTTGTCCTGATCCATCTCGTGGATTGCTAGTCCCAAAGGATGTATAGATGGAGCATCCGTCGCTTTGTCACCAGACGTTTGGCCCCCTAGTTCGTCTTCACCTTCAGATCGTGTCGCCCTCTCTAAGCAGCGAAATCTGAACCCTTCCGTGCCGTCTCTGCCCAGCGATACCGACTCCTTCCGTTGCCTGTTCGTCGCGTCCCGCTGGGGATATGGAGTCAGCTGCAGGTGCCTTCCATTTCTCATACCTCTTCGTCTTTGAGTCTTAGGTAGTTCCCATTGGGAAACGCCAGCGGGAGGTGGGGCAGCCACTACGTGTGTTGTACCGTCTGTTCTCCGGGGTGGAGGGCATTCTTCCAGCCATTGCCAGGCGTCATCCGGATGCTTGAAGAAGTGTGTCTTTTCCTTATAGATTACTTTGAGTTTCGCTGGGAAAAGTAGCATATACGGAAGATGGAGTTCCTGCAGTTTGGCTTTCACTGTGTCAAAGGAGCGCCTCTGTTTTTGTACCTCCTGGCTATTGTCCGGGAATATCATGATGTGTGCATTCTCAAATCATATTTCCCCCATCTTCCTAGCCTCTCTGAGAAGCAAGTCTCGATCAGCAAAGTTCAAGAATCGTGCGATGACGGGACGCGGCCGTGCCCCCTCTGGTGGCTTTACCAGTAGCGCACGGTGGGCTCTTTCAATCAGGAAGCAGGAGGAAAATTGCGTCGCCGGGAAGGTTGATTTTATCAATGAGTGGAGGAACGCCACAATGTCGTCTTTCTCGAGTCCTTCTCTAAAGCCCACAAAGCGGAGGTTGTTCCTCCGGGTCCTATTTTCCGTATCATCCACCTTCCATTGCAGTTGGCGATGAGAAGCTTGTAGCTCCGCCATGTCCCTCCTGAGGGTAGAGAGAGAGTCCTCGGTCTCACTTACTCTGCTCTCTACCGTGGTTACCCTTTCGGACAGGTTATGAAAGTCTTGTCTAAGTAGTGTGACTTCTGAGCCCACTTCCCCAATTTTAACTTCCAAGGCTGCGTGGGACGCTTGTATGTCTTCTCTCGAGGCTTGTATGGCTCCCAGTAGGCGCTCCGTATCTGAACATAGATTGGGGGGACCTGCCCCTGCCTGGATGCGGGTCGCAGCATATCGGTCTATTGTTTCCTGGCGCGGCGGTTTAGGGACCTGGTCTTTTTTCCCCATCCAGGGATTGTCGGCCGGTGTCACCCGTTTGGGCGTTGGGTGTGCTCGCTTGGAGTATCGATTTGCACGTTTGCCCAGCTACGCAGCCAGCCCAGTATTCGTAAGTTCCTGTCTGACAGGAAACCATCCACTTTTTAAATATATTTCTTTTTAACTGTGAAAACATATGTAATAGTACAATGTTATTTTATCGAGTCTTATCAATGAACTAATGATTTTTATCATTTCTCTTTATTGTATTGAATTAAAATGTATTTCTTAAATTGATCTAGTTGTTTATTATTATTAACTATAGTTTGTTTGCCAACTATATTGTGCCAGTATCTTATTTGTGTGCCTGGGAGTGTTACTTTGCATACATTATCTACTGGAGTAAAACATTTTGCCAGAAAATGTACCAGGGCCACGATAGGCCTGATCTATCTATTAATCATGTAAGAGGAAGCTTTATGAACTTGAATTGCTGCACCAAGGATAACAATCAATTGATCATATACTTGATACTTACAAATATTTAGAATAGCCCAAATAGATCAAGACGCCCCTTTTAATACCCAAAAGATACCATAACTGCTCTTCTAAAGAGGAACCAGAAGGGAAAAACAGGTAAAATAATGTCCTTACTTGTACAATGGATTGATGCTATTTTAGGAACAAAGTTGGCCTGTCCTTAGCACCACCTGATTTCCTGAATGAAAAGAAAATAAGTAAAGTCAAGAAAATGTCCTAGAACTCCTATTGTGCTAGCAGGGATAATTACTACCAAAAATCATATCTGAAATAATCTAGAATTTCAAATCTCCGGAATCACATTTTGTCCTTTCTCAAGCTTACCTACTTTTGTTGCCCACTGACCCCTCAAGGTTGAAACCAACAATTTTTATGAAACTCCTTCAACTGGAATCGTAGACCGAAGCAAGCTGTCTCTGTGTTGAAAATTGCAGTCTTTGGCGTGCTATCCCCCCAGATTATTGCCTTCTTTTGCTGATCCTGTTTTTAATGACCCTATGACTCTGCACACTTTACTTCTGCTAGCCAGTGGTAAAGTGCTTGTGCCCTCCTCTCTAATCATGCTAAAATCAGCGATCCCCAAATTGGCACTATTAATTTACTTGCAAGCCACTAATAAATGATACGACTTATGCATTCACTGTAAATTAAATGCTGATAGTGAGCTGCAGCATTCTTTGTGCCACTCACTAAAGTAACACTGTAAAACATGCCATCCACTGCAGAATGGGTGTGCGGTTTTAAATTTCCATTTTGACTTCCCAAAGCAAACCATTTGCCAGGCCTAAACCTGCCTTTTTTAATGCTCATAAGTTACTCTTAAGGTAGACCCTAAATGCCGGAAATGTAAATGCATGGTATTTAAAAAGTTGGGCTTGTATATTTAATGTTCTACAGGTCCTGATAGTGAAAAACCTCCACAGTCATTTTTCCCTGTAGCAAGTCCAGCTCTACCGTAGTAAAACAATGATTTACAATATATCAACTTATATTGCTTAATTTCAGTTTGGGAGCAGATAGAAAAATATCCAAGGGCTCATTTTAATAGTATTATAAAATCCAATGTAATGGTCAAGTCAGATTTTACTACTAATTTGGAAATTACACTTTTAGAATGTTGTCATGTTCCTGCATAAAGACAGGACGGTCGGTGTCACACAACTGCGTATGGCTCCATGTGGTAACATGTGGTTTGCTCTCAGACCGTGGACAAAGGGCTTGGGTGTGGGGAGGTGTGGCATTTCTAGCAGATGCATATCCTGCCACTGGCTGATGCAGCTCACAGCTAGGCCTGACTCCTTTTTGTCTTTCTAGACAATTGGGCCCCATACCCAGTGGGAATGGGAGATGACTCAGAACTGATTTGGAATGACCACCCGGGAGGATCTGCCCATTATCATACTTACATCTTTGAATGGGCTTAGGGAGCCCTGACCAAGGGAAAAAAGTTCTGTCATGGTGGATTTAGGGAAAGAGGATACTGTGGGACAGTTTACTATACAACACACAGTAAGTGAAACACATAGTAGCACCTCCTCCACTAAGGTGAAGGAGGGCCGCCCCACTGATTTTTTTGCAATGGAAAAAAGGAAAACAAATGAATATTATTTTATTTTCCCTTTGTCATGCAGCTTTATGGGGCAGGGTTTGGCTGTCATCACAGCAAGCAAGGGGAGGAATGGTGGGCACTTGATTGAGAAAGACGGTTAGGCTGGCCCTCTTAGTTTGTCCAAACAGTCATACCCACTTGGCATGTTCTCCACCAGGCTGTAATACATAGCCTTGGGAGGAACATGCACAGGATCCCTTCCCCCGTCTGAGGGCCGATCTACGGCACTGCAGTACTTTATTTGGCTTAGTGGAGCCTGGACTTGCTTCCTGCTACAAGCACAACAGAAGAGGACGATATGAGACTTCAAGGCAAATCACATTTTAATTTATTTTTCTATCTTCCTTACCCCATCCCACCCATGCTACTCAATGGCAGCTGCCAATGTGTACACAGATGAGTTTATACATCCCTGGGAACCTCTACCCTACTGGTTATGGAGTGGTCAGGTGTTTCACCCACCCACAGGCTGGGCATAAATGTGGCATCCCCAGTACCATCCTTAGATCAGGGCTAGATCCAACACCATTTTTTAGCTCACTGCACCATCCCAGTTCAGAACCTGGCTATATGCAAATTAGTCTGTTCCTGTCCCAGTGCATGATGGAAACAGGGCAAACCAAATTACCAAGCCAATTCTTACACTGGGAAGGAAACAAGCTTCCGGGGACCGGTTTCTGGCATTACAGCCGTCTTCGGCCCGGCTTGCTTGAATCCTGATGGTGCAATGAGCAAGGGACTCATGTCTGAGTATACCCTTCCACGCTTATGGTGGACAAAACAATTAAGCAAAAGGGGGTGGTGATGGACAGAGTTTCTGAATTAAGCAGAATACTCTCACCCAGTCAAGAGATCAGGGCTTGATCCAACACCGTTTTTTAGCTCACTGCACCATCCCAGCTCAGAACCTGGCTATATGCAAATTAGTCTGTCCCTGGCCCAGTGCATCATGGGAACAGGGCAGACCAAACTACCAAGCCAATTCTTTCACTGGATGGAAACAAGCTTCCGGGGACCGGTTTCTGGCAAACCTAGGCGTGGAAGGGTATACTCAGACGTGAGTCCCTTGCTCATTGCACCATCAGGATTCAAGCAAGCCGGGCCGACGACGGCTGAAATGCCAGAAACCGGTCCCCGGAAGCTTGTTTCCTTCCCAGTGTAAGAATTGGCTTGGTAATTTGGTTTGCCCTGTTTCCATCATGCACTGGGACAGGAACAGACTAATTTGCATATAGCCAGGTTCTGAACTGGGATGGTGCAGTGAGCTAAAAAATGGTGTTGGATCTAGCCCTGATCTTTTGACTGGGTGAGAGTATTCTGCTTAATTCAGAAACTCTGTCCATCACCACCCCTTGTTGTTAAATAATATTCCTTCAAGGCAAAGCCCGAAGGCTGCGATCCACAGCTACCACTTGGATAGCTTTCTAAGGTTATCTTGGACCTCTTAAATCACCATAAGGGTTGTTTGGACTGGTGCAAGGTGCCCACTTTAATTAGTGGAAATCATATTTTGCTTGTCAGCCCCCCCCTTTTATTTCCCAACCTCATGCGATCGGCCAAGGAGTCCCACAGGGCTCTGCCCTTAGCCATCCCTTTTTAATGTATATATGCAACCTCTTGCGGCAGTGGCTAAAGAATGGAACCTCACGCTGGTGTCGTACGCTGACGACACCCAGCTGGTAATCACCCTCACGGAGGTGCCCTCTGCCACTGCTACAAGATTTAGGGATGGGTTAGCTGCAGTCGCCAACTGGATGACTGCAACTGTCTACAACTAAATGCAGGAAAAACAGAGGTGTTACTCCTGGGTAAAAACACTAGTGGCTGGAACGACCATTGGTGGCCCCCTTTGCTGGGCTCCACCCCCCCTCCCAAATCCCTGGTAAAACACCTAGGAGAATGGTTGGACTCCGCACTGAATTACCAGTCGCACACACCAAAAAAGTAGCAGCTACATGTATTGGGTTGCTGAGAAGCCTTAACTCCATCCTAGGCTTCTTTGACCCCAAGACAAGGCAGCTCATTGTCCAATCCACCATCCTTGCCCGGCTGGATTATGCAAACGTCCTTTTACTAGGCGCTAACAAAGCCGAGATAACTAGATTCCAGCGTATTCAGAACTCAGCGGCCAGGGCTGTAGCAGGGTTTCCGTTCTCCCACAGAACTGTGCATAGAGATCTAGAACCTCAGTGAGTTAGGATGATCCAAAACTCATCTCAGTGTCAGAAATCCCCTTACCTAGCTAGCTACAGTGTCTCATGGCTCATTATGGAATGATCCATGTCTTAGACAAACCAGAACATGAACTTTAGAATACCTCAGGAATCGTGGAACACATGAACACTCTTTCGTTATATAATCATTTCAAACCAAAACTGAGAGTCAAAGAACACAAGTGCAAGTTTGAAATATTTATTATTCAATGCAAAGTTCTCAAACGCAGTATCTTGTATAATACCAAAATGCAGATTATAAAAATCAGAGTCAGCAGCATAGTCACTAATCCATAGTAAGCAAATTGTGATAGCATGTTATAATGCAAAATCTATAGAAATCTATATCACCTATATTTCGCGCACCCTATTTTAGCATATTATTTTATATCTAAGAAGGTCTCATTCGGGCTTTAGCAGGGCGAACCCATACCTCTAAATGTCAGTAGGAGTAGATCACATCAACAGCTACCAGCTCTCTTCATGCGCAGCACCAAGTGTGTTTGTTCATTCCGTGTAACTCTATCTTAAACCCGCGTAGAGCCCAAAATGTTGGCATCAACATTATTTGTGTTATGTCTAATGTGGTGCGAGGATCAGGCCTTCCAGCAACCTTGTGTTAGGTTAATCTTAGACTGTTCAGCTCTCAGTGTGCAGACAGTTGTACCAAGTGTACCAGGCAAAGCTGATAGCATAGAAATAACATATTATTCTCAAATAAACCACCTCACCGCTTCTAGGGTGAAAGCAACAACAACAAGTAGGTGTCGTGTGCAAAACTGAAGCCGAAGGAAAAACGGCTGTTTAAACATGTAATACACTCATGCTAACTTAACGCAATATATGTAACGAAGTATCCATATGACACCCCCCCATTGATCCGAGCACCGTCAAACATAAGGGAAAAGGCAATCATAAACAAGACACACAAAATGAAAGCAAAGTTCAATAATTTTGAGCTAAAATAAGCTAAAAAAATATGTATGAATGAATATGTATGAATGCCTACAGTGGCCTCAAATCTAAAATTAAAAAATAAAACTTTCGAACCAAAAAAGTCATCCGCTAGGTCTCAAAATCATAGAATGTAGGACCAGGGCTCATTAATTCAAATGTCTGTATGAGAAAAGAACAAGGCACTTATCCGATATCCAAAGTCATGTGCCATATCGACGTTATCTTCAGCGACATCACGTGATTGAACTCTCCATCATTTAAGTACAGTTCACTCCTCCAATCCAGCAAGGGGAAAGTCATATTCCATAACAAAACAATCCTCCCAGGCCTCTCACGATTGGACAGTATATGCAAAGTAAGTTGCAACAGCCTCCAGCAAGAAATCACTGCCCTCCTCCGAAAATAGTTCAGCAATCCAAATCAGCAATGGGAAAGAACATACGTGCTCTTCCAGCATCGGATCCTCCTGTAACGTCAGAGGACAACTCGGTGGGTTCACCAGAACGCTGTGTGTCAGAAAGGCATTTGCCGCTGCAGAGATCTCCCATTGGCCCAATATTCCATTCATCGCTGCCAAGGCCATAACTCTTTCGCCAGAACAAATCAGCTCGTGAGCCACCACGGGACGCATTAGCTGATCAAAATCGACGTCAGGAGCAGTCCTTAAGCATAGGCACAAATCAATGGCCCAATCGAACTCGCAGCTCAGGCAGTGAAACACAGGTTGGACACACGTGAAGTCGGTGAACCGAAATGACAATCTATAGGCCGTGCTTAATGCTGCAAGCGGCAAAGTTCCATAGTAATTGAGCATCCGATTACGGCACAGTGTCAGGAGGCGTTGAACGGCTTCTTGCGCAGGATGGGCATCCATGTTTTATGAAGAAAAACCAATAAAATGCCAGCGGCTACAGCCAGCAACACAGGTAGTCCACCAAACAGACTCGAAAAAATAGAGTGGAAAAACGTGGGAATGATACCAAAAACTTTTTCAAACGTAGTCACGAGGCCACTGCTTACCAATTTAAAAAAATGTGCAAGCCCAGTCGTGGAAGAAGCATTAAAAATCTGGTGCACCAGCTCACAGAAATGAAACGGCAAATCAGTATTTAAAAGCGCCTGCACCTCTGTGCGGGTGTTAGCTATGTGAAGGACATAAGTTTCCCGGGCCGAACTCAGGGTCACTTGTTTTTGAGACAAAAGGGCCCTTATTCTGCTTAAACCATTGAACTTCGCTTCCAAGGTTGGAATCCGTGGCCAGATGGAGACATCTGAAGACCCATGCGTGGGTGGGTATAGAACATTCTTGCAACACACCACACGCTCTGATACAGTTACCACATAAGCCACACCAATTAATAACCCACAACATAACTCGTTGTTTAAAAGCAAATAACTACCATTAGCCAATAATGTAAATGTGGGAACCACTGCTGGAACTGGCGTGCCTTTTAAAACACATGCTAAATTTGGGCGGTCCTGATTACAAGAACCGTGTAACTGAATGTGTCTGCATATTAATGAATGGTCAGGTGACTGTGTGCATTCCTCACCATTAAGATTCACTTCTTTTCCATCCTTCAGACATCTGTATGTGTATGGTAATGACCATGCCTCATGTAGGAATGCATTGCCTAGTGGTTCATATCGTCCTATAGCAATATACCGCATACAGTTAGTAAATTTATATAAGGGAAATGGTAATGTAATTAATCCATGAATAAGCCACGTGGCAGTAGTGGTTTCAGCAACAGAGAAAGGTAAGGATTCTAGCTTCTCAATATGTAACATAGAAAATGAAGCATCACGCATTGAAAGCATGCGCTGTTTTTCAGTCAGATTAAAAGGGGCGAAAAGGGATGAAACGTTCAATGAGGTCCAGGGAACTCGACCAGCCTTAAGTGTCTGTAGGGTCCAGGCAAACTGCATTACAGAACGCAATTGATTTTGACCATGGTATAACGTGGACACTTCATCATGTACAATATCAACAACAGAAGAAACAATATTATCCAATGTGTAAACCTGGAAGAAAGCATGTTAATACTGTTATCGACCACTGCAAGCACTTTTTCCAAATTTGCTTGATCAATAGCCCTCAGGCGTTTAGCTGCCTCAACTTGTGAAAATTTCCAAATTTCATTGTATACAGCATAAAGAAAGCGTTTAGATCTACCCCTAGCCGGGCCTTTTATAAAATCATTCAGTTCTATATTCTCATTCAAACGTGACAGATGCAGTTTTACTGCAGCCAAAGTGGAATGTTGTAACCAGTTCTGACACAATTTGCCTACTGAATAAGTAGTAACCGTGTGATCTGTTTCAAAACGGGGATCCGGCCTGATGTGTTTAAAACCTTCAGACAAACCCAAAAAACGACGTTGGCAAGAATCAGAGCTTCTTTGCCACAAAAGCCACCCCTCTGGATCAAAACTGGAAATATTAAAGGAGGAATTGTGCAATAGGTCTCGCATCTCACTTATGGACAATGTAGTGAAATTATTCCAACCTGAATATTCTTCCAAATCAGGGATGGTTGGTGCATTTAATTTTTTAGATGTAGCCAATCCAAAACATGTTGTCTGGGAAATAGTAGAATTTAAAAACAACATGTGATTCGGGATGAGACATGCACGATGCAAAGCCTCAGTGCCTTGTACCTGCCAATCTTTGGTACCCCAAACCGATTTACGGTCAATAGCTTCCTTCCATAACTCATAGCCATCTACAGCTAACCTGTCAAGAAAGGACTTTGAATACAGCAATTTTGTATCGGTAAGTCTGACTTTGGACATGAATTTCTGTTTCACTTTAAAATAAAATGACTCAGGATTTGATTGATTAAAATCTGTAAAATATAAGTATTTTCCCAGAAATGTACTCCCTCCCTTGCAAAGGCGCAGGACAATGTTCCCACTGTGTGTAGTTCACCGGAACCCTCCCGGAACTCGTTTTGTGTAAGAAACGATTTCCATAATGTTGATAGCAAAACAAATCACCATAATTAACAGAATCCAAGTACAAATCCTCAGCATCAAAGGCCGCATAATATTTCAAATCAGAGAACAATGCTTCTACGGCCTGAAGACCCCAATCATCAGAACGAATATTTTGCTTAATCACATCTCCCATGTTTACTCTAAGCACATTAGGAACATTAATAACTTCTGTGGGGCCATGTATCTGAAACCTAACCGCATCCCACACAATCCCATCAAGGACAGGCCAAGCAGTAATCTCTACTGAATGTAAGTCTCTCTTTAGTCTGTGTGCTGAATGTGAGGAGGAAAGAGGGGCCAATGTTCCATTAAGGTACCGAATTCCTGTTCTTTCTTTCACATAATGGCCATCGATCAGGCGAAAAAAATAAAACACAAAACCAATTGACATAAAAAGATAAAATGAAAATAGTATCAGCCAAATGTATGTCCAAGGTGGAATCAGAAAATGTTTTTTAAACAACTTGGCATATTTTGCAATGGTCGATGGTTTCTTTGAAAGTTCCGAAACAGAGTCAAAAGAGAATCTGGACTGGTTAGCCAAACAAGCTTGTAAATCGGACATAGATAAATCAGCAGGATCTGCATAGGTCAGCTCATCAATGTTAGTAACAGGAATAGTATTTAATAAAGGACTGGACATAGCAGGCATCTCGAGGGACACCTCCTGATCTGCACCAGATGTAATAGCCAGCACAGAGTGCCTCACCATGGAAGGACAGGATACAGCCGGTGTCATGCTATGAAGAATCGGCCACCCTGTGTGTCTTGACATTGTCAATAGAAATAAATCTGTTTTCCTTACGACCTGGAAGTGGTGGTAAAATGACTGTTCTTGTGCCCTTCACTCCAAGAACTCGAACCGGTGCTCGATATGAGGGACCAAACTCCTTCTTGTTATCGATCTTCTCTCGAACCAGTTCTCCAACTTGGGGTAGCCAGCCAACTACCGGGATCTGCAACGCATCATCCGACGTGGAGGGCAAGTGTTCCTTTGCAAGACTGTCTCTGGTCTTTTGTAGATCCTGTAAAACATTGCAATGTTCATCTACGTCAAAGGCCGCGGCCTGGGCCTGGCAGTCTGCACCATCGAGGTCAGGGACGTACATCTTGATACCAAAGAGCATTTCGTACGGGGTCCGCCCACCCAGAGACCTTCTAGGGAGATTATTAAGCGCACGCTGCACGCCATAGAGGTGGGTCAGCCAGTTTCTACCAGTGCCTATAACACGGGCTGTCAAAGATTGCTTTAAGTCGCGGTTCATTCTTTCTACTACAGAATTGCCCTCAGGCCTGTAGGGACTTGAAAACTTCACCTGTACTCCCAATGAAACCATAGCATCCTTATACGCCTTAGAGGCGAAAGCCGGACCCTGGTCCGAATGGAAAGCACCACAAGCAAAGATTCCCACAAAGACACGCAAATCCATAATGACAGTTCGCGAATCAGCGCTTCGATGCGGCCACACCCACACAAAGCGTGTGCATGAGTCAACTGCTACTAAGATGTATTTATACGCAGTATCAGAAGAAAAAGGACCGCAGTGATCCAAATAAACACAACCAAGTGGTTTATTAGAGATGTACAACTGTGTCTGAGGCGGACGCGCAGCAGTAGAAGGCTTGATCTGCTGACAAATGTCACACATAAGGACATAATCGCGCGTCTGTTTGTACAGTCCCCGCCACCAGAACCTCTGTTGTAGCTGAGATACAGTGGCTGAGACGCCCGCATGCGCAGACGCCACACCTTCATGAGCCGCTGTAATCAGAGAAGCTCTGCGATCCGAGTTGGGAACTAGACGCTCTCCAACTTCAGGAATTTTCACATAAGGAACCCTATCAGGACTTAAGTGGTATGTGTACTTCGAAGGGAACCCCGCAGGATATTTACCTCCCTTCTCCGTGGCAGCAACAGCCGCCAAGATGTCATCATCTATTTTGCTTTTGGACCTTGTGACTGCTGCGACCAAGTATTTTGATACCGCTGACTTCGCTGCTTCATCAGCAAGCGAGTTGCCAACAGCGTGGACCCCCACGCGCTGGTGGCCGAGAGTATGAATCACAAACACGAGCGGCAGTTTCTCTTTAAGTTCCGCCACTCGGACCCAGATCATTTTATGTTTTATTGTGCTACCTTTGGAATCACGAAAATCATTCTGAATCCAAAAGAACAAGTTCTCATTGTAAGACTGGACACAGTAGTAAGAATCACTCACGATTAAAGTCGTCACACAATGATCAGCGTACTCCAATGCGAGCATAAGAGCACGAAGCTCTGCCAATTGCGCGGTGCAGTCCCCTAGTGTTTGCGTGTGCACGACACTGGACTTGAACTCATCGTTCACCATGGCACCGACCACAATGGCGCAAGCGGAAACGTAGGCATGTTTAGAGCCATGCGCAACCTGCGCCGAACCATCAGTGTAAATGATACAATGGAAATCCTCCAACGGCCGCATCGCTAAAGGAGCAGGATGAACAAATTCATACTGTAAATACTCCTGCGACCGTAAAGCGGCGTCAAAAATAAACGTGACATCCTGGGATGTCAAGGATGTAGCCCACTGAATCGACCTAGGGTGCAAAGCTTTAGAATTCGGTACACTGGCTTTCGTGACCGCCTCCAAGGCAGGACACGGGGTAACAACCAACATGCGCTTTCCCTGTGACAGGGCACGTTCCTTAAGAATTGCCATCTGCACAGCCGTTAAAACTTTCTCCACAGTGGAAAAACGCAGTTCAGCCGAAGTATATAAGTGTGACTTGTAAGCAATAGGTACAGTATCCCCTTCATTAAAAGTCAGGTACGTGAAACCCACCGTCCCAGGGATAATTCTTATCACCAGGTTGGTCTGGTTATCACGAGTCTGTAAGTAGTCAGAAGCGAGCATATCAGCCCGTAAAGACTGCAGAATGGCTGAATGCTCTGGCAGCCAGCATGATTTGGAAAAAGATGGTTGTACCAAGGCATATAAAGGCTTGATACGCTGGGCATATTCCGGAATGTATGTTCTACCGAAATTCAAAAAACCCAGTAAAGACTGTAATTTTTTCAGCGTTGTCGGAGAGCGCAACTGCGCGCATTTCTCCAGGAAGTGAGGAGCCAACCCCTTTCCTTCGTGGTTAAGTTCATAACCCAGAAACAACACTGTGTACTCCGCAATGTGAGATTTTGCAAAGTTAAACTTGTAACCCATGTCTGCAAAGTTACAAATTATGCTGTTTACTCGACACAGATGCACCCAAAGTTCGTCGTCTGTGAGATAAATGTCATCCACATATGAACAAGCAACTGGATCGAAGCTCTCCAAAAGAGAGACTATGCGGGCGGAAAACACTCCAGGACTATTTTTATATCCCATTGGGAGTCGTTTAAACATTTTTTTGTACGCCGCCGCATGTAAAACTGGTCCATTGGGAACTTAGACCATCTAATCTATGTGCATAAAAACCATTGGAAATGTCAAGCGTGGTTTTGAACCGTTTACGCTCAAGACTATTCACTAGGGCAGAGCCGTGAGTATTCTGTACTGCACAGTTACGGCAATGCGAGTTCAAATGCCGGTAATCCAAAACCAGACGATATGAGCCGTCCGGCTTGTTAACAGCAAAAAGGGGATTATTCATTGGTGACACACACGTTTCAATTACACCTTGATATTCCAATTGTTCAAGGATAGCCGCGACCGAAGCTTTAGCTTCACGCCGTATGGGATACTGGGGTTGTGGCTGCGGCTGTGACCGCAAAGGAATCTCATGGCTAGGGGACAATTTATCCCAGCCACACTGATTTCGGTAAACAGCCGGCGCAAGCGCCAGAGCCCACTCTTCTGCAAAATGCAGCGCTTCCACTCTCGATACAGTGTGCGCGAAACTGGGGAGGATTACCTCCTCCCCTCGCGGAGCTGCGAGAACAAAAGGTGGGGGCCAGTCAGCCTCTGAAAGCAAAATGTCATACGTATCCGAAAGATTATCCCAAAATACCCCTTTTACAGTTCGCTGCATGTCACCTTCAATTAACAGGACAATTTCAAAAAGTCTTTCAGGGGGAGCAACATGTGTATCAGCTGTTTCAATCACAATAAAAGTCTCAGTCGCTGTCACCTTCAACAGTGGACGGAGGGCCTCTCTCACTATGGTAATCTCCGCCGCGCTGTCCAGCAAGGTCAGAGCCCACGTCAGATTCCGAAGCCGCGTTCTCACAATCTGGAGCATATCGATGCGCCGTTAAGGCTGCGACTTTCTTCTTGGCAAACTGCGGTCTCTTTGGCGTAGAGTCGTCCCGCTGATCCCCTTCACTTCGCGTGCGGGGCTTGCCACGTCCTTGCTGGCCACCTCTGCCCCTGCCGCCCCCTCCACCACCGGTTGACGGAGCCGATGAGTCCTGAAAGGAACGAGGAGAGCGTTGGTCAGAAGCAAGCTTGAAAAGACCTATTAAAAAATAGGTAGGTTTTTCCGACACCACCGTTTACCGGAAACGGGAATGAAGGTGTCAAGGTTTGAATGATATACTACTCGAGTGTCATGATTTAAGGCCAACAACGTACGGGCGCCATGTAGCAGGGTTTCCGTTCTCCCACAGAACTGTGCATAGAGATCTAGAACCTCAGTGAGTTAGGATGATCCAAAACTCATCTCAGTGTCAGAAATCCCCTTACCTAGCTAGCTACAGTGTCTCATGGCTCATTATGGAATGATCCATGTCTTAGACAAACCAGAACATGAACTTTAGAATACCTCAGGAATCGTGGAACACATGAACACTCTTTCGTTATATAATCATTTCAAACCAAAACTGAGAGTCAAAGAACACAAGTGCAAGTTTGAAATATTTATTATTCAATGCAAAGTTCTCAAACGCAGTATCTTGTATAATACCAAAATGCAGATTATAAAAATCAGAGTCAGCAGCATAGTCACTAATCCATAGTAAGCAAATGGTGATAGCATGTTATAATGCAAAATCTATAGAAATCTATATCACCTATATTTCGCGCACCCTATTTTAGCATATTATTTTATATCTAAGAAGGTCTCATTCGGGCTTTAGCAGGGCGAACCCATACCTCTAAATGTCAGTAGGAGTAGATCACATCAACAGCTACCAGCTCTCTTCATGCGCAGCACCAAGTGTGTTTGTTCATTCCGTGTAACTCTATCTTAAACCCGCGTAGAGCCCAAAATGTTGGCATCAACATTATTTGTGTTATGTCTAATGTGGTGCGAGGATCAGGCCTTCCAGCAACCTTGTGTTAGGTTAATCTTAGACTGTTCAGCTCTCAGTGTGCAGACAGTTGTACCAAGTGTACCAGGCAAAGCTGATAGCATAGAAATAACATATTATTCTCAAATAAACCACCTCACCGCTTCTAGGGTGAAAGCGACAACAACAAGTAGGTGTCGTGTGCAAAACTGAAGCCGAAGAAAAAACGGCACTCATGCTAACTTAACGCAATATATGTAACGAAGTATCCATATGACAGGGCAATTGTAGGCCTGCACAGAAGATGCTCGGCTAGAGCCACCATACAGAGGCTCCATTGGCTGCCCATGGAGGCTCGCATCCAGTTTAAGGCTCTTACCATCGCTTTTAAAATCCTTAAAACTGATGGCCCCGAACTTCTCCGATCGTTGCTAACACCTTACACCCCCCAACGCAATCTTCGCTCCATGGGTCAGCACTTAGTAGTGGTCCCCCGCATGAAGTTCTGCCGTATCGGAGGTCGCTCCTTCAGATTAATGGGAGCAAAATTATGGAACTCTTTGTCCCTCCACATTCGTTGCCTTAACAACCTGTCCGCTTTTCGTAAATCAGTAAAAACGCACCTCTTTCCACTTCTGTAGTTTCTTCTCCCCCCCGTACTTAGCGCCGGGACTCCCCGTTGCTGGGGCAGCTGTCGTGCTCAACAAAACATATAACATAACATAACATAACATATACCAGGCCAACTTCTCACACCTGGTGCATAACTTTGTGGTGGGAGATGACATTGTCAAGTGGGATGAAACCTACGAGGTAGCTTTATGCATGCACAGGGTCCCAGGGAATGAAGGCGATGATAGTCACTTTAAGCAAATGCTAGTCATTGGGAGGATTACCCTACTGGCCCTAGAAAATGCTGATGGGATGAATTATGCCTCCACTAAAGTATTTGCTGTCAACTTTGATCTTACCCCAGAGAAATATCGCTTGAAGATTAGAGACAGCCAGATACTGGCTACCCAATCCTGTGTGGATTTCATGAAATACTTCTGTAGGGCACTGGGTTGGGAAAAGGGCAGCAAAGTGTACAATCTGTTCATGAGAGATCACACATTCAATATTTGCTTTGCAGAGCTGCACTAACATCTGATTGATTCTTAGCTCACTGTGCACTGAGAGATTGTAGGGAAGCTAACATCTGGGTTCATGCCACAGTGTCAAAGAAGGTACCTGCAGGGACCAAACTAAAGGTGGACTGTGACCCTGCCGACCAAAGGAGTGTAGAAGAGTTGAAACCAACAGCCGTTCTCAAAAAGTCCCCTAAAGAATTTGCAGAGGACAGAATCTTAGTCCAGTCCTAAGCAGAAGGGGGGTTTTATGGGGGCAAGGCCCCAATCTGCTTCCAAGCCAATTGGCATTAATGTTACCAGTATATGCACAAAGAAGGGAATGCCATCTGTCACCACAGGAATCAGTACCTCATTGGTGTCCAGTGTTCTGCTGGGAGGTACGTTAGCCCAGTTAGTTTTGGGGGTAGGGCAGATGTTACTGTAGTGTCTCTGAGTAGCAAGAACATGGTGTCTATGGCTCAAAAGGCTAACAGTACAAAAAAGTATAAGCAGTGCATCACCATCTATCTGCAGTGGGTGGAGGCCCTGAGAGACACAGGCGCTTGTATGACTACTGTTAGGTATCATCTTGTGTTCTCAGAGGAGGTAGTCCCTGGTGTAGTCCACCAGGTTGTGACAGACAACCAGGTGAGTCACTATCCAGTGGCTCTAGTACAAGTGGCTCTAGTTGAATGGGGCTTCTTAGGTTCCTTAAAGGTAGCTGTGAGTCCGGCCCTGCCTGATGACTGTTAGGAAATGGCAAAGAGCATACTATCTGAAAAGAAGTTGAGTTCAGGTCCCATTTGGCGATGTATGATTTGCCTGAGTTATTGTGCCTGGCCATATGGTCCATAGGTGCCCGCCAGTTGAATCAGAAGGATTTGGAGCCTGAAAAAGTGGCCCATGTACCTGCCAAGAAGAGGAAAGGCAGGGGCTTGGAAAACCAGCTCCATACATTTCCACAATCTGGGAAGTAGATGATCCTGAAGAAGATGCCTGGGACCTACCGGGGAAAGCATTGCTTGCCCGGGGTACCTGCCTAGGTTAGCCAGGTGGCAGACACAGGCAGGGTTCCTCAAGGCATAAAACCAGAGCCCCACTCTTTAGGGCCCACAGTTGACGGCAAACTCCAGGGAGCTTTCAACACCTCTGGTGAGCCCGTCATTTATAGGTAACATGGTCTCCAGTATAGTACACCCAATGTCTCCAAGCCTGATTTAACCAGTGTGTTAGTGGCCTCCTAGTGTTACTGGGCCTTCTTACTGTGGTTGGCTCATTACATCCCTCTAGGAGGACATCTGAGACAGGCCAAGACCTCTGAAAAACCGGTCGCCCATTTTTATGAGGGTGCAATTTGATGTATCCTGAAGTTTCTCTGCAACCTGCCAAGCCAGTGAAATGTCAGATGTAAAACAAGAGGTCCACCTGCATTTATTTCCCATAGTGGAAACACCCATTAAAAAGGTGTGCATTGATATTGTTGGGCCTTTGGAGCCCAAGACCACCTTAGGCAACAAGTTTATATTGATCCCCTGCAGCCATTTCTCTCAGATTGGTGACTGCATCCATGGTAGCCAGTGTACTATTTTATTTATTAAAATATGAATTCTGTATTTTTCTAATTTGGCTTTATAATATACTTATGTTGGGTTTTTGTTTAATCACTGTTTGCAACACTGCATAAATAAATACACATCACATGTAAGTTATAGTATGCACGTAAAAGAATATTTTGATAAGTAAAATTACACTAAAAACAACAAATATTTAGATCTAGAGTCACTCTCCTGCGCTCCCGGAAGGCGCAAACAAGGAACCCACGGTTCCCGATTCGCCGGACGCGCGCGGGCCAATGGGGGGCCCATCATTGCACGTCATTGTCAGGAAGAAGCAGGGTAGGGCCACCCCCCTTACACCTTTTTGCTGTACTTGGCCACATACCGTCCTCAACACAAAAAAGGTACTATGTCAAGTGACTTGTTTTTTCTATCTGGGCCCACATGTACTGAATATTAGTCTGAGCCCGTCTGAGCCCGCCTGAGACCGAGACCGGAGGAGGCCGGGCTGGGCCACAGTATTGGCATCTCGTTTCGTACCTGGATAGCATTGCTGGTAACCAAGTGAATTGTGTTGTACCTGAATATGTAAGCTAGCATGGAGGGATTACAATTAAGTATGAGTAGGCGAAAATCCCTCATTGGGCGGGGAGTAGTGGGGACTGTAGATGCGTTTTTAATGAGGGCAGAAAGAGCGCTTATTCATGAAATACAGCTTACAGAGCTTAGTCTTTCACTGAACCTCAACACCCCCAAGCTTGCCTGTAGTAATTTCCCACGTAGCAAACAGTACGCAGAGCAGTAGTTTATCTACAACTCCAATGCCCCAGTTGACAGTGGTTGATACAGAGGACATTGCTTCATCTAAGGTTTTAGAGACCAGTAATAAAAGGCCCAGGCTGAACATGACCACTAGAGGCCAAAAGGTGAACTCCGCTGATTGCAGTAGTCTTACTCCCCCATCCAAAGTGGAAGGGGCAGGGTATCAACAAACAAAGACAAATTGCAAAAGGTCAGGCTCCTATGATTAAACCAGTGGGAAAGGTACCTCATCAGGAGCAGATCATAACTCTGAGTGCTCAAGACCGCCTAGGCTTACAGGTAGACAACGGGCAGGAGGAATTTTGGGGAAAACTTGAATCTACTGTAGGGACCCTGCTTAAGCCACTAAAACAAATGCTTACACAAATTGATAGCAGGTTGCTTACATTAGAGACCTTAGCAAACACTACCTCCACAGTGTGCAACTGCAGTCATCAAGTGGCACAAACTAGTATAAAAAGTACCATGTTAGGTAACCATCTCATAGATAATTGTGAGAGTGGGATTGTCCATCAGCAGCAGACACAATCAAACTTGATTAGCCCAAAAGCCCTGATTAGGACAGATCAGTTGGGCGAAAGCGTACCACATCCATCCTAAAATCAATCCCAGGTAACTCATATTAGGCAGGGCATCTCACCAGGGAGAGTGGAGACGGTAAACGATCCCACGCAGACTGTCTTAAGGAAGGACATGCAAACACAAGGAGGTAAGGATAATCCCGTAAATTGGACAGGGCACATAACTTCGAGGCGGGAAGGGTTCTTTTAAACTAGGAATTTGCATCTTTGCCCAGAAGCAACTCAATATACTATTGTTCTAGCGAATGTTCCCCCATTACCAATGGGTGAAGTGGGTGAAGTGGAGCATTGGACAACATTGAGAAACAAGTCCCTTCACTTTTTGGGGATAAGGACGGGACTAATACATTATTTGCAGAGTTCAAGATGGCTGAAAGAATTGCATGGGTAGGTAGATCTAGCAAAGCTATGCCTGGAGATTGCATAGTGTTAACATTTAGATCACCTAATACGATTCAAACCATACTGGAGAGAGCCAGATCTAGACCTATAACTCCCAGGGGGAAAAACTTTCTACCTCTGGGTTCCTTTTACCAACAACCCATGTGCTCACAATACCCCACGGAGATAGAGAACCAGTTTGGCGGGGATCAACAAAGATGTCCCATCCCGACTGGTAATCGATTTGATGTTTTCAGATCCTTGGCTTATTTTGATTGACTCATTCTTGGTGCTTACTGCTTGGCCGAGAATGCTGGGTCAGTAACGGCCAATGGTGTGGATATTTCAGCATTGGAGAGTCATTTGGAGTCAAGCGACCCGGGGTGTGATGTTAGTAAATAGCAAAGAGTAGGGGAGTAGGGGATGAACACGTGCAGGGTCTAGATTCCGGTGTCTTCACCTCTAAACCGGAACCCCCCTGTGCAAATACTAAAACCGACCTTTTCTGGTAACATTATTAATTGTAGGTTTGCCTCATCCCTACCTCTAAAGAATAGCGATGTGCCCTCCCGTGATATTATCTCATGGAATAGTGCAGGGTTGTGGTAAAAAATAGATAACCCAGCATGGTATAAATTTATTCAAGATAGAGACTTAATAAGCTTACAGGAAACCTGGTCTAGTGATTCATTCCATATTAATGGTTTTAAATGTTTAATACACCGGCCGTGAAGGGCCTTGGGGGAAGGCTTAAGGGTGGCCTGTGTATGTATATTTGCAAAAAATTAGCAATTAGTAAAATACAGTCATTTTTGGGGAACAGTTTTTATCAGATTATCACATTGTTTTAAGTACTGATCAATGTATTGTTTTGGTAAATTTTTATGATAACATTATTTCAGTTGAACTCTGCCAGGTGTAAAGAAACTTGAGTGGGGATTTAAATGCGATCTGTAATGTTAGCTCAGCAGGTGTAATGATAATAATGGTGGGTGAATTCAACTGCGCAATGTGCCCCGTTGAGGATAATAGATTATGTGGCCTTGTGTATGAAGAAGACACCCACACGGCCCATTTTTGTTATTCGGCTGCAGGGTAGTTGTTTAATAAATTTTTAGCTACTAATGAATTAGGATTTGTAGATGACCTTTTGGAGCCCCCAGTAATAATGCCCTATACCTACAATGGAAGGGGTTTTTTCTACAGTTGACTACATTTTAGCTTCATACAACTATGCTTAAAGACTACTTTGTTTTGAGGTTGTCGAGAATCCCCTGAGCGATCATTTTCCCCTACACCTGGCAGTTACTTTGCCCTTAAAAAAGGCTAACAGGAATAATAAGGATAGAGAGGACACTGGCCAACTAGATGAAACTAATGGTTATGCACTAAAATGGTCAAAAGTGGACCCCATAGCAATACCTAGATCTCTTGTGATAAATTGTAAATCAGCTATTGAGGTTTGCCTGTCTGACTCAGCCCCTAATGCAAGTATTGTAGCACCCTATATTGAAATATCGAACGTGCTTAGGAAATTACTATTAGCACAACACCGTAAGAAAAATAAGGACTCAGGATGCTTTAATTCAAGATGCACCCAAGTATACTCTAATCTGAAATTTGAATTACACAGGCAACCTAGAATAACAAGGAATATTAGATCGGCAAGAATGGAATATAGACAGACAATAAAGGAAAGAAAGAAAATTTTGAGAGATGAAGCATGGGAAGCCCTAGATATAGCAGCCGTATTGAAAGATAGTGCAGCTTTTTGGAGGGCCCTGAAGACACCTTCCTAACCACTCAGGATGGCCCATCAATAACAATTGCTATCTCAGAGGAGGAATGGATTGGGTATTTAATACAGGTATATAATGGCATTGATATTTTCTGTACTGTATCTGATGATAATTTAGATACTAGTTATCTTAATGTCTAATTAAATTTCACTGTAGATGAAGTGAATAGAGCTCTATATTTGAGTAATATCAGAAAAGCACCTGGTCCTGAAGGTATCCCAATAGACATGTTTAAATGTAATATTCTGTTTTGGGGGCCTATTATAACGCAGGTCTTTAATGCCAGGTGTCAAACTTAATTACCTGAGACTTGGGGAGTGTCAGTAATAGTTCCTATTTTTAAAAAGGGGGATCAGCATAACCCGGGTTGCTATAGACAAATCTCCTTATTAGACTCCATGGTGAAAGTGGTGGGCAGCTTTTTTTTAGAGCACCTGCAGGATTGGGCAGAAGAAAACCATATTTTATCAGATTTACTATATGGCTTTCGCAAGAGGCTTGGAACAATGGAGCAGTGTCTAAACCTGGCCCTAATTATAGGATAATATACCAAGGCAAAAAAGGGCAGATTGTACATGGTTTTCGTAGCCCTAACTGCAGCTTTTGATTTTGTGAAGCATGCAAGACTGTGGAAGGTCCTCGAGGATCTGAGAGTAGACCCCCAAATTATTGCTTTTCTAAGGTACCTTTATAGCTAGGCATCAGCTAGTGTGCGCTTTTGATGAGGGTGGGAACATACGCTACCTTTCCTGTTAGAAGAGGGGTGAGACAGGGCTGTGTGCTGGCCCCCTTTCTTTTTAATTTGTATACTAATGGGTTAGGGGAAGCATTAGTAAGAACTACACATGACCTCCCCCAAGTTGCAGGCCGTCCCATCCCGGCACTCCTTTATGCGGATGACGCAGTATGTTGGCAAGAACCCACATTGCTCTCCAAAGGGTCCTTAATGGATTTTCTGTTTTTATGAAGGATTTAGACCTCAGCATTAACATTTCTAAGACATATGTAATGAGATGTGGCCAATGGACCATGATAGCGAAAGATATTTTCGTGGAGGAAGAGGAGCTAACCACAATTAAGAGCTTTTCATATTTGGGTGTATTGTTCAATCAAAATGAACCATTGGTTCATACAATAACTGCAAAAAAAATGATGTTTATTCAGGTCATCCAGTGCCCTAGTAACCTTTTCTAAGAAATTGGGTCAGAAACCTCCTGGGAAGTCGATACAAATCTACTAAGCAAAGTGCTACATCAGCAATGTACTGAGCAGGGGTGTGGGGCCTAGCAAATACCATGCAGCTGCAACAAGTTGAGATTTTTTTTTAAAGATTTATCTTATCTGTCCCCCCTAGTACTTCATCTTTTGTTTGCTATGAAGCACTCGGTCTCTTTTTTATTTCTGACTTAATTAAAATAGAACCGATACTCCTGTGGCATAGGGATGTATGACATTACAACGCATGCTTTTACATCGCATGCTGTTACAACGCAGGTTTTACATCGCATACCATTACAACGCATAGCGCTTTGGGGTGCTGGATAGTGAATAGTTTAATTTACTATTCCAACTCCAGTCCCCGTGGACACTAGGGAAGGTGTTGGATAGTAAATTAAATCTATTCCCTATCCTAGAGCGCCCCCCAGCGCAATGCGTTGTAATGGTTTTCGTTGTAAAACCTGCGTTGTAATAGCACTGCGATGTAACAGTTGCGTTGTAAGTGATGTTTCCCGTGGCATAGTATCTGGTCTAAGGAGTATACACAGTTAAACAGGGATATTTTAGATGACTGCCTTAAATTAGACGGAGCCTTAAAGATACCATGGATTTGATTCATTTCTGAATTTATGAACGATCTAGGGCATCCAGAATATTTTACTGACCCCAGTTCCTTACAGAGGATTTCAAGGGAAGCATTAAAAAAGGAGGGGCTTCACATGCTGGAAGAGGTCAGACTGTCTGGTGAACTCTTGAAGCCCACTGTTAACCAACATCAATCTATATTAACTACATTTGGCATAGAGCCATGTTTGTCATTTGTCCCATTAACTTATGATAGAACGTTATTGGCCAGATTTAGGCTTAATACGTTTCATAGACTGGTGACCCAGCCTAAAAGGAACGATTGGTCGAGGCAGGTCCTTGTGACAATCAATCATGTCAGTCTACCATTCATTCCGTCCTTTTTTGCAAATGTTATTCTGAGTGAAGGAAAGTGTGGTTAATTCCACTCTTAAAAACCCAGGGTTTCAGGCAATGTCGCCCTGCTGTTTTTAAACTTCAGCTAATGGATAATGAACATGTAGCATGGAGGCTTGCAATGTTTTTAAAGAGAGTACTCTGTTTAAGGAAAAGTCTAACTAGTACAGATGTTTAATAGCTGTTTAATTGTTTTTAAAAGCCTTTCTTCATGTATTTTACTTATGTACGTGTTTGTTTTATAAAACTGCTGCTGTTCCATAATTCTCCTTTGATTGGAAAGCGATGTATACTTTTTTCTGTGCTTTTATGATTGTAAATTCATAACAGTTAAATAAAGTTTTCTTGATTGATTGATTGATTGAACCAGAGATATGATTTTGTAGAGTTTGGATTAAAAATAGTGCCAGAGCGTTAAGCACAGGTTTATTTTTTATTGACATTAGTGGTTGCCCTGACAAGGATTGTGATTATTATTTGAAGTAGATTATTTGAAGTGGATTCTCATGCCCTCAACTAATACTCAAACTACTTACACAGTAAAATAGGGTAATAGAATTATGTGAGATTGCGCATAAATTGCATTTTGTTACTTGAGCATGAGTTTACCTTAAATAAATGAAAAGACAAGAGGCGTTTGACAAAACAGGAACAATTTGGTTTCAGTAAACGCTGCAGTCGGAAGAGCCTCAACAAAGTGCGTCTGCTCAAAGTCTCTAGTGTACAAAGCTTTGGCCACTGTTATATACAGTTCATGAGGTACAATAAAGCAATTTTCTACATTCTAAAAAGCATCCAGTTGTACATCAACACGCGTAGATAGAGATGGCTCTTGACCTCGGGCGAGCTAGTGAGGGCCAGTGTGTGTGTGTCTAGAAGTCTGGCATGAGGAGCGTGTGATCACTATGTGTGGTGTGCATTTTGTGTCCTGTCTGGTTGAGTGTTTCTCTCTACCTGTGGTATCAAGCTTTGCGGTATTTTTGGGGAATGCAAGTCTTTAGTCAAATGGGCTTTACTGGGGCCAAATTTCTCTGACTTGTTTGTGGTGCAAATATCTCTCAGTGTGATTGATCAGGGTTTTGTGCAGTGATGATGACTGGGGAAATATTTATAAAATGAATGCGCAGAAACAATTTCTGTGCTTATTGCTCGTTCTGACGACTGAAACTTAGAATGAAAGTAGATGGGGCACCTTGGAGATCTGGGGCTGGATGCACAACCGTTTTTTGGGGTCTCAAACAGGAAATCGGCCCATTTGCGATTGCAAACTAGGTCTGCCCTATTTGCCCTATTTACGAACACTATTTTGCGAGTCAGTAACCTATTACGCTATTCACTGTAAGATTGTATTGCGGCGGGAATTGCGGAAGCAAAACACTCTCAGTTTATCACTTATTTCAAATGGTGGTAAGCCACTCACAAAGGGAAAGGAGCCCCCAAGGGGCCCCTTACCCTTTGTGACTGTCATTGAATTTTTTTTTTGGGAGAAGGCAATTGTCCCTTTAAGGAAAACAGGATGCATTTTTTAAAACTAAAAAAAGCTGTCACAGACATGGTCGTCTGATGATGCAAGTAGGCCATCATCCCTGGGAGTGCTAGCCATTTCCAATTGGGTCGCGCATTGCACCTGCCTCATGAATAATAATGGGGCAGGCAATTTGTGACCCCATTAGAAATCGCAAACAGTTTCTGAGACAATGTTGTAAATTACAATTTGAAAGCTGCAAATTGCAAGTCCCAAAACAACTCAATTTGCGACTTGCAAATTGGGAGGGTCGTACATCTGTCCTGTAATGCTTGTAATACTTCCTGATAGATTGAAGTAAAACCTTGTATCATGTTTCAGATCTTCGTTGGCAATTTAAGGGAACAATCACATTTTTTAAACTCACTCAGAAATTTAATTGTTCCCACAGCCGAAAAAACTAAAATTTCTATTAAATATTTAAAGTCCACATGTATGAAGCTATTTTACATTCACAAAGAGGCTGATTCGCAGAATCAGTCCGTTTGCGAACGCAAAAATGTCTTTTCCAATGTACAAAACCCTATTTTTGATTCGGTAACCTATTTTCAAATTGCAAATTGGGTTTATTATTCGGAATTAGGAAGGAGTGTGTTTAGGGAGTCCCTTACTTATTCCGAATCACAGCAGTATGTAAGAATGTTTTATCGTAAAACATTTGCATTTTACCACCTACTTTAAATAGGTTGTAACCCATTTGCAAATGGGAAGGGGTTGCCAAGGCACCCTTCCCCTTTCAGAATGGTAGTACAAACATTTGTTCCGATGCCTGCTCTGAAAAAATGAAAAGAAAACTTTTTATTTTTCTATTTAAAGTCAACCCATTTTCCTGGGCTGCATTTATTGAAAAAATGTTTGCTTTATTTAAAAGCAATCAAGAACATTGTGGTCTGCTGACCCCAGCAGGCCACCATCCCCGTGAATTTAGCGACTCATAATGGGTCGCAAATTGCAACCTACCTCATCAATATTCATGAGGAAGTTCGATTTGCGACCGCTGTGGAACCGCTAAATGAAACTCGTGGAGTTTCTAACATTCAGATAGCAATGACCAAATTGGGATTCGGAGAGAATCGCAATTAGGTAATCACTGTTTGAAATAATGATTCATGTGGTCCCTAAGCTAATACATTTTGGCAGTTCAAACCAAACAATTAGCTGCTGTTCCTAGTACTTACACTACAAGACTTCTATAGATGGTGCCAGGTAACCTCCCTTTGATCTGGATAGCGGAAAGTAGCAATTAACACAGCTAGATATGTTCTGTGCCATACACTGATTCCTCGAATGAAGAAATAACACACCAACAACTAGCTCAGCTACAAAAATACTACTTTATGTTTGACTAATTCCCAGGCTACTTGCTAAATTTGCTAAGCTCAAAATTGATCTCTTCAGTGGATGTGCTTGTAGATAGAGTAAAAGGAAAGGAAGTGTAGGTCTCTCATTGCTTTTGAGAAGGGCTGACAAGGAGCTTGTGGTTCTTTTATTGTGAATATAATATTTGAGGAATGATGGTCCGAACAAAGCAGAGCCTCTTTCGGTGTCTCTGGGGGGAAACAGATGCTGATTTATTGAAGAACGAAGAAGAACTGCAAGCCATCTCACAGGCTCCCATGTGACTCTCCCCAGCACAGGCTGCTCTTATGACTGCACTGCAAATGCACTGAAATCTGGAGGGACTCTGTTAAGTGCTGAGTGGGATGTGAATCAGGGTTAAAAGTGAGAGGTACCAGAAAAGTGACATCGGAAGGAAAACGAGAGTATATGCTGGCAGCCTGACATAAATAAGTCCTGAATGCGGGGTTTGCTTGTTTTTCTGTTCAGTGTATTCAAATAATAAAATGAAGTAGGACATGCTCCTCTGTCCATGGTCCTAAGCACAACCAGTCAATGCTGGTTCATTCGACCACTTTTCTATTTAAAAAAAAAAATAATTTTATTGAGTATTGAACACACAACAAAAAATGCATTTTTCTCCAACAATTCGGTAGCAGAATCGCATATAATGAACAATTTCATGGTATTACTTCTCATGCGAAGTCCTCACGTGCTAGCGTTTCATTATCATGCTGGCTTGGCCGGGGGTGTGGCGAAGCATACCAACAGTACTCAGCCCCACAGTGAGCCTCCCACTCATGCACAACTAACCTATACCGACAAAAGTGCATACATTTCTCTTTTAAGATATATAGCAGCTAGGTCCACCATATAAATTCGGATTTTAGGTGTCCACCGTGTTGATGTTTGCACCAGGTCATTCCCCCGCGTCGTTAATGGCATCTTTGGCCCCCAAAGTCAGGCAGGTTAAGTAGGGTCCCAGTTATCTTTTGGTCATGATTTGAGCAGCAAGTTCCAATACTCTCCCATTTCTTCATGACAACAATATATGTCCATTAACCAGCATTTCACCTGGGAATAGTCCCTCTGCCCCAATGCGTCTCTTGGCCAACAGCATCCTCATCTCAGTAAGCTTGAGCACGCTAGCCAAGGTCTGCTTGGCATAACGCACTAGAGCCACTAGTGGACCACTAGGCACCATGCTCCCCATCACCTCTTCAACACTCTCAAGAACTGAAAATAATGCAGCGCAATAAAGCTACCATCAGGGTATAGATCTTCATTCATGTCATCTGACACTAGGCCCACGCATCCATAGCGTAGAGCTGGAAACCGATGCAGCAGGGCATCCAGTCCCATATCACCCCTTTACAGTGTTAATGTTGCATTGCTCACGCTGCTCACGCCCCACCTGATTGCCTCAGGTGAGCAGTAAGCACTGCCTCCCTGCAGTGTGAGCAGCAGCAGACTTCTGGCAGCACCGTTGGCCTGGGCCTTCTCTCCTCTTACCTTACCTTGTGCTTGATCCACCTGTGCATGCCTTGGTGGAGGTGTCCAGGGCTTTGGGGAGAGCAGGCAGTCCACCTGGAGCCATCTTGCAGCAGTTGTTCTTCCCAGAATCCCTCCGTGGGGATTCTATTGGGATATGGTCAGCCCAATCCAAGATGGCCCCCACCATTTTTGTTCCCCTGTTTTCTCCAAGCTCTTATGGGGTTTTTTTTGTGATTCTGTTTCCTATTCCTGTTTAGGGCCTATTTATGGGAGGGTTTTCCAGGCAGCCTGTGCGCCGCAATGCTTCAAATGTCCTTGTTGTGTTCTCTCGCTCCTTGATTCAGCCTTGCAGCAGTTTCAGCTCCAGCCTTCGCCCACAAATTCAAGACCACTCGCTTTCTTATAACATAAAAGGCCACTTTATTCAGGATATATGAATTTCCCAACAGATAATCATTCATGGATATTATAACAGGTAATTTGGCAATTGAACACAAAACCATTTTATTTTTATTATAAATCTGAATTTATACCGAAACCATCAAATATATATATTTCCTTGTATTCAAACTTAGCATAACTTCACCAACATTTTCTTTCCATATTTCCCCTCAATTGTTCTGTAGAAGTCCCCCTAGCTAACTAATAACTGGAGAAGCCCGCTCTAGACTTTTCCTCCCCTAGGATTTTATGCCACCCAGGAAAACCAAGGAGTTTTCTTGGCCCCACCTAAATACCTAAACTAAATCCCTTCACAATTTTGAGTCTCACCACAGATTAACCTGCAATTCCTGAGCCAGCATATCCCTAATCTCAACCAAGTAGTAGGCCAAGCCTAAATGTGACAGGTGAACTCCGTCATCTCGAAAGAGATGACCTTCGCTGCTTGTGATATTCTCAAGTACCAGAACCCCAATCTGCATGACTTTGCAAAATACTCTCATGGCTTTGTTCAACTTTCGTCTAGCCTTTTCAACTGCTGCATGAGATCTGGCCTGTTGCCATGATTGTCTATAAATGAATTCTGTCCATATTAAGCGAGTGGTCGACCAATTTGTTTTGAGGACCGTTAAGTCCTGTTGCATCTGTTTGATGAGTGTGAGGCCCGATAGTTTCACTAAATCGTTTTCACCTAAATGGATAAGAAGATATGAAACATCTGCGTTAACGTTGGGAACAATTCAGACTATTTCATGCCTCCTTTTCCCTTCCATACCAATTCATGCTGGGCACTAGGAATACCAAGGGATCGTCCGTAAATCTGTTTTTCTGCAAACAGGGCAGCCCATTTTACGAATGAGTGGCCTACCATCCATGTCTGCCTTTTAAATCTCAAATTCTCTCCCCGAACAGTACCTGAAAGAAAATAACAATTAGTCTGACGCAATCAAGCGTGTTACCATCCCAACACAGTTATTTTCGCACATATCATTTGTAACTGCTAGACTTCCATCTGCCAATACGTTTCAGGACATCTAAACCCAGTCCCAACCTGGCTGCCTCTGTAGCTGTCCCTATACGAAATGAATGCGTGGCAAAGCATTGCGGGTTCTCTCCTAAAAAAGTTAATGCTCTCCGCAATACAGATAAAAATTGAGAACTAGTTATCTTGTCTCCAGACTCGTGAATTAAAATGTGCCCTTGTTTAAAAGTATTCAAAGAAGAAAATTTAACCCATTCCTGTACAGGGCAACAGTATGAAATAGCTCTGCTATTAAGAAAGACCCATGTACCCAGACCCAGCTGATCAGTTTTAGACTTCCGAACCCATATGCCTATCCTGTGTTCCATGACTGATATCTCTGTGCTGGATAAACCTTTGTCTCTCCCTGCACCCAGCACTTCAGAAACCCTGAACGCATCAAAGAACATCCAAATCATTGCCAATCTAAAATGCCCAAATTCCCAAAGGTCATAACAAAACAACTCCAACTGCTCCAACAATCGTCGCAATAGGTCAAATGTAATGGGAGCTCGTGGCTGCTGGAACTTAACTGACCTCCGCTGGAGACCCCTCAACATTCTCTTAACCAAACTATTATCAACCGGGTCGAAACCCCACAACAGTTGACCATAAAAAGATAAACCTGACAACTTCCCAGCAATGGTTGTGTGAGATAACCTTTTGTCTATCAACGTAAGAACAAAATCACAAATGTTACCCCTCTCATTTGCCACTTGTCCTGACCCGCCTACCACCTGTGTGTAGTATAAGAACTCCTGCCATGCTTGTACATAACTTCTTCTAGTCGAAGGGGCAATTGACTGCTCGACTAGCTGTACGATCCTCATTCCCCTAGGGCCAAAAGGTTGTGTGGCACTTTTGTTTTGGTGAGATGTGCCCCTGGCGCCAGCTCGCGGAACTTCTGCCAATGAGAGCGGGAAAGAGCATCAGCAATGGAATTGTTAATCTCTGGGACATGCTTAGCTTTGAAGATCATGTTGAAACGCAAACTCAAAAGCATGAACATTCTCAACAATTACAACACTCTGACATCTTTGGCCTTCTGGTTGTTCACCAAATTTACTACAGCTGTGTTATCTACGTGAAACAACACAGATCTGTTTTGGAATTCATGACCTCAAACTAACAAAGTCACAATTAGGGGAAACAGCTCTAAAAAGGCAATGCTTCGGCCTTGATTTTTCCAATGCTCTGGCCAACCCTCGGCGCACCACCTTCCCTCCCAGAAAATTCCAAAACCACTCGATCCAGCAGCATCGGAATAAATTTGGACTTGCCACACAAAATTCTCAACCAAGAATTGCAAAGGTATGCCATTAAAACTGTCCAAAAAACACAACCACACTCTCAAATCCTCTTTGATGCCTTTAGTCACTCGAACTCTGTGGTGTGGGAGAGAGGCACCTGATAAAGACATGCCTAAATGTCTACAAAATGTCCTCCCCGCTCTTACCACTAGACACGCAAAGTTCAAGTAGCCTAACCAGCACTGCACCTGTCGCAATTCAATCTTACGTGCATCCATAACCAGGAGCAAAAATGCTTTGATCTCACTAATTTTACTCTGTGGAAGGTGCACTGTCATCTGTGTGGTATCTAACTCAATGCCTGGAAAAGTCATGACCGTACCAGGTCCTTCAGTCTTGTCAGGCGCTAAAGGAACCCCTAAAGACTCAGCAAGCCTCTGGAAGTGTGTTAGTGCTGTTGTACATTGTCCTGTCTTAGCCTTTCCTATGAAAAGGAAACCGTCCAAATAATGACAACTGATACCTTCTGTACATATCTGTGAAAAGATCCATCGTAGAAATGTGCTAAACATCTCATACAGCGCACAAGAGGCCGCACATCCCATTGGTAAGACTCTGTCAACATAATAATGTCCCTGAAAAAACATCCCCAACAATGCGAAATCAGAAGGGTGAATGGGTAGCAAACGGAAGGCAGATTGGATATCGCATTTAGCCATTTCCGCTCCCTTGCCCATCTTTGTAACTAAATCCATCGCTTTATCCACTTTCGTGTACGACACTGAGGTATCTAAAGCTGATATGAAATCATTGATGGAACCCCCTTCGGGCCAAGAGAGATGTTGTATCATTCTATATTTCGCCAGTAGCTTTTTTGGGAATGACTCCAAGAGGGGACACTATCAAATTTGGCAAAGGACAATGCTGAAAGGGGCCCGCTATCCCACCTACCTTGATCTCTGCATCTAATTTTTTATGGACCACCTCCGGCAGTGCCTTAGCCGAACGCAAGTTATCAGCCCACCTCTGTTGACGGGGCCCTGATATCCCAGCTTAAAACACTCTTGAAACCCCCAAAACAAATGAGCTGCTGCGTCAGTGTCATGATATTGGTTCAACCAAGGTATCAAACTGGCTAACTTAACTGGTGTAGGCGCCTTTTGGAAAAGTAGGGAAAGAGGCGCCCCTACCTCTAGCTGCCCAACCACCCAGTTCTGGAAATCGTTGTTGCTCACTGAATCTGTGGCCGCCAAAACCACCCACTGAGGAACCACATTGTGTGAGCAGATGACGCCCCACGCACTGGGAACAGTTGTGCTTAAAGCGGCACATTGGTCTAGTACACATTCCCCGGTTATAGTTCCAACAGGATCCCGTACCTGAGGTGAAACCCCTTCCCCATGCACCCGCTCCAGAATGAGCGGGACGCCATAGAAAGGGCCGATAAGGCACTGGCAAGCCACTTGCCGTGTGTGTTGTCGCCGATGGGTGAGACGTGGACATCCATTGGAGCCAAAGTTCGGAATCCACGTCCCCCCACAGCTTCTCAGCACAAATGCTGATACGGGCTCGAAATTCTTCATCGTAGTTCAACCATGAGTATCCCCCAAAGTGCAGCTGCGCCTTCCTGACGATATCCATGTACTTATAAAGGGCAACGGACCTTTCCGGATATCGTTCGCAATAAATACTTGCATAGATCAGGAAGGCTGAGGTCCAATTCTCAATTGTACGAGGCACCCTGGGACGTCGCACTAACTCCCATTCCTCTTCCTTAGAACTCTCTTTGGCTTGCACGTCACGTTGAAGTAATTTGAATATATCCACGAACTCATGGTTCCATATACGTTGCTTAATCTTATCTGATAAATGCGACCCCAATGGCATCGCAAGGCCCATGTAAGGAAGCCGTTGCCTAACATTATTAGATACCATCTGATCTGACACCGCATCCTGTGTACGCCCTCCCTCCAGAGTGACTAACCCCTGAGGTGACTCGCCTGCATCTAGTGCACTAAGCGGTGTTAGCACTCCAGATGATATCGAATTGCCTAACGACACACTCTTCCTACCTTCCCTCTCCCCTACCACTTTTACTACAGGTAAATTTCGAACATTTGCCCCTCTATCCCGTCCATCATCCCACACTGCCCACCAATGAGGCTTACCGCATGGTAGCTGTACCGCTCATTGCTGCAACTCCGTTGAAGACATCCTCTCTTGATAACCTCTTGGGGTCATCTCCACAGCAGAAGAGTCTGCACTAGACCTCTGAAACAAGAAAGAAGAGGTTGTTGCCCCCCTGCCCTTTTTAGCTCTTTACTAGCTGTACCCAAGACGCTTTGTTTGTTATGCACAATTCTCTTGGCTTTTTTCGATTTGCCAGCCTGTCCTTTTGTGGCCTGACTAAACTCACCCCTCACCTCTGACCCCCCACTAGTACCAGGACAAGCCCCATCTCCTACCCCGCCATCAAAGGTCGACCAGATCAGAACTCCACTCTAGAGGTCTGTCTGACCGCGGAAAATCCACTCTGAATTCGCCAGGGTATACCTTACCAAGCCCCTCAACGTACGGTGATACAGAAGAGGCAGCCGCGTGAACAGATGGCACTTTCTGGAAACCAACCATCTGCGCATCAGCCATGTCGCGAGCACCTCGCGACAAAGTAAAGTCATCTGTGGAAATATGTCTCTCTGAGTGGTTGTCAGCAGAACTTGAGTGCTCAACCCAAACCCACTGACCGTTGCCGCTCTTGGTTTGTGTGCTCCTTATGTTTGGTGCGTCATACGGTGAAGGGCGAGCACGCAGAAATAGGTATTCGGTATCCCACCGCCTAACTTCCTGACCTGAAGAAAGAGTGCCATGTCTTTGCTCATGTTCGCTGTCTTCATCTCTGTCGTCTTCGCCGCCAGAATCATCGTCAAAATCTGAATCACTCGCCTCCTGTGTCTCCTGAGGTACTCCAACTTGCTGATGAGCATGGGGCCCTCCCTGTATAGGCAAGGGTGGCCCTTCTAAGCTAAACTCTGCTGCTCGCACAAACCCGCTACTATTCTGAGGTAATTGTCTGGGTATCGTGATGTGAGGGGGTTCTTGAAGGGGCTGCGCTTCAAAATCTTCATCATCGTCACTGTCACTAGAATAAGCCACTAAAGAGCCCGACCGCCCCCTCACGATAAATTTCTGACTGACATTAGGTTGCCCATTGTCCATACAAGCTTCATCAAGAACGGGCAAAAAGCTCATGGGTGGGGGTGGTAAAGGTAATCCCGAGCCCCCCGACCTGTCCTGGGTAACTGTCAGCTTCTTGACGACCTTTTCTTTCCCTTTTCTCTTGAGGGCAACCTGCGTAGTACCCTTAGTGGCTCCCATGGTTGTGCCCACAACCTGCGCATTTACCTCAGAAATGTCTGGTCTGCTATCAATATCACTCACCGCTTTTGGACGTGTGAGGGAGGTAGCCCTGCGCACGGCCACGAATTTTCCTGTCACGCCGGGTCGCAATGACGTCTCAACACCTGCACTCATGGAGTGAGCTCTCCTGCTCACCTTTTTGCCAGAAGCCGGCTGACAAGCCTCAACGGCATACTTCACCCCTTTTGCTGCTTTTCTCTGTGGTGGACGCTTTGGTCAGCATGTCATCTCTCCCTTCTTGCTGAATAACCCTCAAAGCTGCCACCAGCTGCTCGCTCATTCCCACGCTGAAAACAAACTGACTGTTTAAAACTAATCTCCTCCTCTAACACAACAATCGTAAATAACCTGTCTGACACTCGGATTTCACTAGAAGAGCAAAATCCCCCCCTCTAACCTGCCTGCCCCTAATCTCCTCACAGCCTACGCACTAGGAACCTGCCTTGACGCTCCCTCCCTATCTCGCGTCTGGACTCTTCCACCGCGCGCGAAATCCGCAGGGGGAGACACATCTAACACGGGCTTGGAATTCTTAGAGCATATTATCAAGGCCATTATCGCCCCTTTATCGGCAGTTTCCTGCCGATAAAAGCGGTGATAATGTATCGCCTGTCCTTGATAATATCCCCCTAGGTGTTTAACTTTTGTAAGACATATTGCCACAAAAGTTGCAATTTTGTTACAAACGTGGAAAACGTTTGTCCCATATAACTTTTTCAAGGTGTAAAGATACATTTGTTGTTTCCCGCATCCTAAACGAAAGGGTTTAATCCTTTTCAGGTAAGATTTCAGACCTCTAGAGACAGCTGTGTTTTGTAAAATGTCCATGGTTTACATTTTTGTGCTCTGAAGGGCATAAGGTTGTGAAATTGTGGTAATGTAGGAGAAAAGTTTTTTTATTTTTTATTTCAATATAATTTTTATTGTTTTTTACAACATATAACATATAATCGTCAACGCTTTGTCGTTAAAGGGTGGCAGCCCAAACTGGCTGTGTTAATGGTAGAACAGTTTCACATTATATATGCTTGGCTGTCCCCCTATCCCCTGTCACAGTAAGATGAAAAGAATGAGTGAAAGGGGAAAGGAAAGGAATTAAGGTAAAGAGAAAAAGAGATAGCATACCAGAAGTTTACTTTCTTCTCGCTAGTGTCTTGATCCAGTGGAGGTGTGATTTCAAGCCAATTGTTTCCTTTTGTTATTACTATTCATGGCGGTTCGTATGGGTCTAGGAACTTGTCTAATGACGCCCAATTTACCCTGTAGGGTTGTCTCCATGGTGAGTTACGCAGGGCAGTGTTGTCAGTGCCTCTAAGGTGCGTCACCCAGTGAATCTAATGCCATGAAGTGCCTATGTCCTCTGCTTTTCTGTTTGTTGTTGGGTAACTCAAATGGATGGACGCGGTCTGAGAGGAAAACAGGTTTATCTCTTATTGGCCACATATGGGTGCAAAATGTTTCCTGCATTTATTTGTGAGGTCTAGAATTGTGAAGATGGTTCCAAAATGTCCCTGGAGCCTTTGGATGCTTCTCTGTAGGGTGGTGAGGGACAGGCTTACATTTTTCTGAACTCCGAATATGAACGATCCAGTTGCATATAGTGCTTTTTGGATATATATTCCGGACATAGTAAAGAACAATGTTGTCGTAAGGCATGGGATGACTACCATAGGATGGTGCTTGCTTGAGAGTCATAAAGATGCTGATTAACATTAAAATTCAAGTTAGTGCTGACTAAGACCACAGCCCCATACCAGACAGCTTCCATATTCAGCTCCATGTGTCCTTTTGGGAAGCCGTCCGTAAGAGGCCATGCCTTCTATTCTGCTATTGTTTAACCAAAATCTATGATTGCTGTGTAAGTCACTGTTTGATAGGTCACTTCATGGATGTTGATTAAGCAATATGCAGCATACCCTATGACTCCAAAGACATCATAGGAAGTAAACTGTTATGATCTTTCATACAATTTCATGTAAGGAAGTTATGTCATTTGAAAATTTAACTCTAATGGCATCATTCGAAGGACACCATTGAAGTTAGGCTCCTTGCAATAAGTGCACAGCAGTTATACTAGCAGTTAAATACCTGTTTTACTTTCATTTATATTTCAAATAGGATTACATCATGATATGTCAGTGGCACAAGTGTCACCATAGCAATTTAAGGGACGTCATACATAATTACATCCTATGGGTAGGGCAACACACCGAGGCCTGCTGTAGTTGAGAGAAACCAAGAAACCTCCAAGTGGCAAAATACAGGGACACCCTCTACAGAGATAGGCAAAGACATGGCACAAGGCATTCAGATGTAGTGTTTAAGAAAACAGTTCTCATCCTTATTTATTACACCACAAGAGAGCATTAATAACTTTTGATTACCATCACACAATGTACAGACATGTACATAAAACAGAAAAGAAATAAAAACTTCTATACATTGGAATTGCCTGAAGTCATGTTTAGCCACCATGTAGACCCTAAGAGCACCAGCAAAGTGACTAGGGAGCCCGAGTGCTAGCCACCGGGCCCCCAATATATCATCTTTATAATGCAGCCTTTCCTGCTCCCTTGGAAGGAGAAAAACAAAAGGCCAGGAAGTCAGCTGAGCTCCTCAAACATCCATGCCAGAGCCATGCAGATAGCGATCCCACTTGGCACCGAACGGGAGATGAGCTTTGGCAACCTGACCTGGTCTTGGTCCAATTCCTCACAATCCCCAGGGCAGTGCCATAAAGGTACCCAGTGAGCCAAGGGCAATCACTGTAATGCACATTCCTGGCCCTGCCTTACAGATTGTGTTACTTCTGCACTGACCTGATCAAAGGTTTAAAGCCCACTGTATCCAGCACTCACCTGGAGAATGTCTATTTCAAGGTATCCACTAGGTATGTGGCCAAACCTGCCTCCATCTCTGCCACAGGCTGTTGGATAACTGACCAGCCTGGACACCCCAAGCATCTGACCCACTGTGGACATGGGAAATGTTGAACGCAAAGACCAGCAAGGTTTGCACAAACAATTTATTACCGCTCGCCTGTGACTGTCCCTGGATTACCTGACTTTGCCGAACATTTATCTTTGTGGGATAGAGCTGATTGTCCCGTGTATTGCCTGGAACTGCGGGGAGTTCTTGAAGCCTGCGCTGGTTTACGAGGGCAGGACTGCGAGTCCCAGCAGGAGTAGTGCTCCGGCCACCAGCGCACCTGCGACTCTTCCCGCCCACCCTCCTCCCCCTGTCTACATAATCCCACCTACCCACGCGCACACGGGACGCGCGCGGGCCGAAGTGCGGGATGAAGCCCGGACTAAGGGCGGACCCTCTGAGACCCTCAGAGCACCGAGGAGACTGGACTGGGCATAGCCCTTTGGTATCTTGGTATTTGTCCGTATTCGTAGAGGAGACCATACAGGTTCGCTCTTGATAACTGTCGGACCATTTGTCTTACATACCTTTGATATTGCACTGAGCTGATAATGTCAGATAAGCAGGGGGGCCCGCTTAACAAAACCCTTGATAATTACTTTACAAAATCTACTCCTGACACCACTAAGGAAACTGCTTTGGCGGAGCGACGAGCTGAACGCCGCCGTTCCGTGGAAAGCATGAAGAACAGGTCAGTGTCACCATTACCTCTACCTGTTACTTCCATCAATGAGACTAGTCAGAATGTCAATGATACTGTACACATACTGGATAGCCAGCCTCTGGTAGCTAGTGATATCACGCCTACATTAAGTACTTCCCCCAAGTTGGATACGAATGGCCCTCTTTCAACAACTCATACGAACACTTCTAGTTCAATGAAGGCACCAGCCCCTATGCTAGCCAAAATAACACGAAATAGGGCAAAAAAAAAGAATGCCTTCGCCTAGATTATATGGCCCACCCCCGAATAAAAAACGGCGGAAAAGGGGGGATTCACAACAGCCAAAGTTGAGTCATTCTGACTTTGGAAAAAAGACGAATATCATTGTTAAAAATTCCAACAATCTATTAGTAGCTACAGAAGGAACTAATATTACATCACCATCCAATACGCCTACAGACAAAGAGGCTAGCACGGACACTAGTGTGGTTGCCAATATGCCGCAAGCAGCCCAGGACCTTGTCACATTGCATAGTATAGAGAATTTAATTAAAAATTATTCGGCATCAATCTTGGAGAGGCTGATCGAAGTGGAATGCAGATTATGTAAAATTGAGCAGACACTGGGAAGCAAGGAAGCTGTTACCATCTTAGCTCCAAGTAATGCAACACAAAATACCGCATTACCATCTCAATCTACTTCGATTGTCCCAATCTCTACCCCAATTACGAACCCATCCACTTCCAAGCACCCGGGGAACAAAACGATCACACAACACAACCCACCCCCCAAAATGCCACATAAAAAACCAGATCAGACACCTGCTATTTTAGCCAGAAAATCTTCTAATAGCATGGCAAACACACTCTTGGAGAGACCAACAAGGGAGGCGGGGGGTTCTAGGTACACCTGGGGGAGACCTAAAAAGACTCCATTACCCGAACTCCCGCCAGAGGCAGTACCCTTTGTGGTAGTCCTAACAGAGGTGCCTGTGTTGGAATCGAACAAGCGGGACGGCTTTGCCCAATTGAAGAATAAGATTATGCATTGGCTAAGTCTATTCAGGCCAATTGCAAATCATATTAGTGGCGAAATTGTTCACGTTCGCCGTCTTCAATGGTTGGGGGGCAGACCCAAAGACATCGAGGGCGATGTGGTGGTAGTGAACTTCAGGGATCCCAATGCTGTTCAATTTATATTAAACTGGCCGCCAGGCAGCACTAACAACTGCATAATCCCTAGACCTCTGACGTACTTCTACCCAAGGTCAGTGGTGTTTCCATCCCAGCACCAACCACCACAGCATATAACAACACATATTCTGCCAACCAGCTATCCTCCGACCACACAGAGTGTTGGGAATACTCAACATGCACTGTACCCGCCGACCATACAGAATGTTAGGAACCCACAATATGTGCCCTATCCTGTGTCAGCCCCAGATTCCCATGGATGGAACTATGTGCCAGCCAGACCTTACAAGGCAAATAACAGAAGAATGGATCATCTAAAACCATTCACACCTCTGGAGACCACAAACAGATTTGACATATTCAGTGGCCTAGACGATTGTGATTGATGTTTTCTGAGCAGGGGGGGTGAAGAAAGTGGAATAAGATTGCCCAGTGTTAAGGGTGTTGCCAATGAAATTGAAGTGTTGGAGAATTCTGGGTCCTCATCTTTGGCTAAATTAGAAATTAGGGATACAATTACCCTAGACGAGAGCTGTACACAACCAAATGTATTGTTAGTATCTCAAAATAAACTGAGTAGAATGTTAACATCTGAGGGAGCTCCCTTGGTAGTACAACCCGAGGCCTCCCCCAGATGTAGGGAGATACTAGAGGCAGTTTTTGAGACGACAGCTGTAACAAGGGAGCCAGTAAAACTGGTCTCCTGGAACATAGCTGGAGTCTCAAAAAATTTGAGAGACCCTGAGTGGGCCAGCTTTATTGAATCCTTTGACTTCTGTATGTTACAGGAAACCTGGGCAGTTGTCACTCCACACAGACTAGGATATAAAACCTATAGAATTGGTTCGATTCCATCTAGAAGTGGAAGGCCCTCGGGGGGACTACTAATCTGGGTGAAAGTAAATCTAAGGGTGCATATTGAGGTGATGGACACAAACTCCCCAGATATACTAGCATTAAAAATCACCACATGCGATGGGAAAAACTTATTTCTAATAAATATTTATAGTAGGCCATCACCTTCATCTAGTGAATCACCAACATTATCTAAATTAGATTGCTTCCTAAGTAGACTGGATGGCAGGGAGGATTTTATTATCCTGGCCGGCGATTTAAACTGTAATTACGAGCCAGTCCCGGGCCTTAGCGATATTTTTGAAGAGGAAGACCAGGCCAATAAAATCCCCGCCATGGAGAATGTCAAATCAGCAAAATGTTCAATCTTGGCTCTCCAAATGACCAAAATATGTACGGAGCACTGCCTTAGGGCCTGCAATGGACGGTTACCGTCTGACAGCACGAAGAAACCAACCTTTTGCAGGAAAAACTGCAAAAGTAATATAGATTTTGTGATAGCTTCTATACCTACTTGGCCGTATCTTTTTGACTTCGAGGTAAAGGAGAGGTTAGAAAGTGATCACTTTCCGGTAAACCTCGTAATGGAAGCCTCATTGTTTGAGGATACAGCTCTTTCTCCCTTAGCAGAAGAAAGCAATGGTGACAATATCGAGATTCATATTAGTAATAATAGGCGATCACTTAAATGGCCATTTATACTGGACCATGGCGACATTCTTATAGAAATATATATACTTTTTGCAGGGACTTTTGAACCATATATAGGTCTAACGCCAGATAAGGAAAACCAAACTCATTTTATGTCATTACACCAAAAAATATTTGATGATCTAAAATTGTTAGTCACCAAAATGCCTAAGAAGAACCAGCAAAGGACACAGAATCTGTCCCATAGCAAACCCTGGTATGACAGAACCTGTAGAGAGTCTAAAAGGGCACTCTTATTAGCGATTAAATCCAAGTCACCCGTAGACATCCAAATAGCTAGGAATAATTACAAGTCCGTACAAACGGCTTCGAAAATAGCTTGGGAGGAAGAAAAATGGGCCGATATGCTGCTGGCCGCCAAATCACGTGATAACGTAGCATTTTGGAGGCTAGTAGCTAATGGGAACCACGTAGGGAGAGTGGTTAAGGACGTCTTTTTGGACGAACAAACCTGGATTAACCACTTTACTAACCTATATAAAAAATATGACGATCCCCATATGGATATGAATGCCCCAAGCTATGAACTTTCAACAGATTATTTGGACTTTACATTAGGGGAAACGGAGTCGGCACTAAGCCAAATAAAATCTGGCAAAGCCCCAGGTCTAGACAAGATTCCGGGGGACTTATATAAACACGACTTAAAAGTATGGGCACCATACATTAATTACCTGTGCAATATGTTATCCCGTACTTTAGACTTCCCCGAAAGATGGAAGGGAGCCAAAATTGTTTTAATTTTTAAAAAAGGAGATAGGATGGACCCTTCTAATTACCGGCCAATCAGTCTAATGGATATTCTCCAGAAAATCTACTCACAACATATTTTATCTCGTGTGAGTGACTGGTTGGAGGAAAACGCAATTCTAACCAAATATCAAGCTGGGTTTAGATCCAAAGTTAGCACAATAGATCAGATCTTTAGATTTTGCTGCCTTTACTGGAAATAAGTAAAGATTAAAAGGGGCCACTTATATGTCGCCTTCATTGATTTAAGGGCAGCATTCGATTTAGTGCCTCGCAATTTCTTATGGAAAACGCTGAGTGCAGTAGGGCTGCCAAACAACCTATTAGTTCAGATTAAAGAGTTACACGAAGGGAATTTCGTGAGAATTCGATGGGGCCCAAACGGTGAAGTAACCCAAAAAATCCCCATTGAGCGTGGTGTCCACCAAGGTTGCGTACTGGCCCCCACGCTCTTTTCCCTTTTTGTGAATGACATCCCCTCATACATGGAGGGATGTAAAAATGACTCCCCAAAACAGAACGGTGAAAGGGTAACATCCTTATTAATTGCTGACGACACTATCTTGATTTCCCAAACAAAAAAAGGTCTCCAGGCATTATTGAACTCCTTCAGTGAGTACTGTAGTAAGAAGGGACTGGAGATAAATGGGAAAAAGACCAAATGTATGGCCCTAAATCCAACTAAATCAGATAAAGGCTGTCTAACTTTGAAAGGAGTAAAGCTAGAATCGGTCCCCCATTTTTCATACTTAGGGGTGACATTAGACTCCAATTTTTCTTGGAAAGCTCAAATGGAAAAAAGTAAGTTGACATTTTCTCAGAATGCAAAACCTATCCTTAGGGAACAAAGCCTGAGTACTAGTAAAGCTGCGATTGAACTTTTTAAATTTAAAGTCCAACCAGCAGTGCTATATGGTGCAGAAATGTGGGGCCCTGGCTCCAAGGACACTTTTAGTGTCCTGGACAACAATTTTATGCGAAGTTTGATAAGGGTCCCGAGAGGCACTCCTTTAGTGCCCCTTCAATTTGACCTAAATATTAAAAGAACTGATCACCATATTATAATTTGCCCACTGATGCTATGGGTTAGACTATGTCGGGTCCCCGAACTACAAGATTATAGGGATGGGCTAAAAGAAATCATGGAGCTTGATACTTTAAAAGCTATCCCATAGTTTAAGCATGTTAAAATTTGGCTCAGTAAAATAGGTCTGAAACACTTTTGGGAGAACCCCGACCAACTTCCTCCCAATCCGAAATTAATCTTAAAAAGGGCCTTCTGGACCTTTATTGATAACATGATTATAAGTGCTTCAACTGGCGGGACTTTAGTATCAAAATTCCTTACTTTTAAGGATGTGCCACTATTTGAGACTTTTATGGACGAAATAGAGCCCCCTCTTGCCAAAACTTTATTTCTAAAATTTATATATGGAAACCTCTTAATAAAGACTACCTTGGCACGTTGGGCTAGGAGCTCAAATACTTCAGCCATAGCGACAGATGAAATTTGCTCCATGTGCGATTACCATCAGATAGAAAATGAGCAACATATCCTCTTCTTTTGCCCTATGTACGCACAGGCTAGGAAAAGATGGATTAAACCAATATGCCTACTGCTAGGCGTGAGATCATGTACACAGGCTTTGAGAATTCTTACAACTAACACAACGCAACCAATAATATTTAGTGTAAGTAGATTTTTACATTCTATTTTTTTCCAAAGGAAAAAAATGGGGCATCAATTGTAACTGAGGTCACCCCTAGAAATAGAATTGGTCCACCTTTTAGAAATTAGTTGGGGGTTCATCCTAGAATTTTAATGTTGTTTGTGCTCCGATTGTTTGCTAATATGAAATGTATTTTTTTCTTTTTTTAGCCAATGGTTTTAATGTCCTATGCTTGAATGTTTTTTAATTGTAATGTATATGCATTGTTTCTTTTATGGCAACAAAGCCGAAATAAAGAATTTTGATTTGATTTGATTTGATTTGAATTTATTACCTGAGTGAATAAGTGTACACCATCCTTGGGAAAGAAAACATAGGAGCCTGTGTGAAGGGCAACAGGTTGCATTGATAATCTGCAGGGCACAGCTAACCTGGGTGCCCCAAACATATGAGGCCTTAAATGCTTCTGCTGCTTCCGAGATGACCCAGCTGACCTCTCGCAGCCATGGACGCCAAGTGCGGTTTTCCAGGTAATCTGAGAAAGACATCCGACTCCACCGGACCAAGGGCAGGAGTTAGCCATAACTGCGGTAAGGCCCCTGCCATTATGGCATTGCACTTTTATTCAAAATACCTAGTTAAAACTATTGTGTGCTCACCTGATCATGAACATTACTCTCCTCTCCATACCACAGTGTCTCTCATTCTCTCTTGCTTTGTAACTCACATCTGTCCTGTTATCATTTTTTTCTTTTTTGCTCATTCTCTCACCTCTTTCCTCTAACTTCTCTTGCTATTTTTCAACTATCCTGTCTGTTTTCTCCATCTGGCTATTTTTCGAATCTCCCTTTTCTATATAAACAGTTTCTGTGTCCCCTGTCTCCTTCTTTCTTTCTTAGATATCTCTTCCCCCAGTCTTTCTCTGTCATCTTTATCACATATTATTTCAGTTTTTCTCGCTCTCTCTGTTAGTTCTCACTATGTTTTTTCACATAGAGCTCTTTGCTAATTGTCCATGTAATGCAACATACAGATATGCCTAATTTGTATGCAGTACAAGCAGAAATGGATAAGAGGTCTCCAGTAGCGACTGCAGGGTGTTTTAAAAAGAAAAGGGGGGGGGGCAAAAAGACAAAGCAAAACCCACTTACCTTCCTGGCAGCTAGATCTCCTCCATCATCATTATCCACGTCCACGACGCATGCAAGAACTGGAAGCACACAGCCTCCCTACCCTAAGCCAATCACAACACTGCAATGCAGCATTGTGATTGGTCTGAGCGCTGTGGTTTGGTGCTTAGACATGAAATGGGAGATTGGGCATGTTCCTCTCCAGGATGTGTAATGCAAACTGGTAGGGAACATACAAAGTGCGCATGGCTGTATGGCCGGCCCAAGACAGCCGGCAAAACAGTTGTGCACACTGTAGAGCGTGCTCTTCACTTCTCCCCCTCCTCTGCAATCGACACAGCCCCACCCCACCCTAACTGCACCTTTACAGCGCACAAGAATAGTTAAAAATAAAATGATAATAACATTTGTGTTATAGTTTTATTTTTCTTATGGGGTGACGCTCCTCCACTTTAGTGGAGAAGCCGCCACTGGAGGTTTCCTATATGACATCTTTATGCGTAAATTGCTGCCTGTAATTTTAGCTTATCACATAGGGTAACAAGACATTCAGTGGGCATTATATACAAGTAAATAGGGATCATTATAACACCCAGCCCACAGACACATAGATCAGCTGAAGGAAAGTGGGATTCTGTTGTGGTTCCCACCCCCCCCCAATGTTTTGCCTGGCTTCTAATGCAACTTTGACTGTAGGGTACTCAGTCCCTGCTAACCAGGTTCCCAGTGCCAGCGTTCTTTCCCTGAACATATACCACAATTGACACAACTTCTGTTACTCCTGTAAGACCCTAGTAAGTGGTACCCCTGGTAACTAGGGCATTGGTACTGAAGAGGGTCTTTTGGGGCTGCAGCACTGGTTGTGTAACCCCACAGACCCCTTCCCAAGGATATGCTCTCTGCGATGGCAGGCTGGATGTTTTGGTGCAGAGAAATCTAAAGAGTCGACATGCCACACATCACTGTGTGCCATGCCTCTCATACACTGAATGGGATGTAGGTAAGTCACCCCTACTGCAGATCTTTAGCCCTAAGGCAGAGCGCACTATGGGCCAAATGTACGACCATTTATTGCAGTCACAAATGGGGCACAAAATGGTCTAAAAAAATTCACAGTTTACCACCTAGTTCATGTAGGTGGTAAACCATTCGCATTTGTGAATGGGTGCGCAAATATTTTTCAACAGTAGACTGTGGTCCGAGGTACCAATGCCTGCCCTTAAAAAATTTAATTATTGACAAAGCAGTCCCAGACATGGTGGTCTGATGAACCCATTCCAGGGAGTGCCAGCCAATCTCAATGGGTTTGCAAATTGAGACAGCCTCATGAAAATACCTGAGACATGCAATTTGCAACCCCATTGGGATTCGCAAACAGTGTCTGAGACAATATTGTACATTGAATTTTGCGACTCGCAAATTGTGACTCGCAAATTGTCATAATTTGCGAGTCGCAAAATTCAATGGTCATACATCTGGCCCCAAATCTTATGTGTGGGCATGTCTGCATGGCCCCACAGTGTCCAATCCATTCTGAGATTTTTTAAGTGCACAGCAAAGCCACAAAGAGTACGAGGGCTAGATGCTTGTCAACACGAATTTCCTTGCTCCATGATGTCTTCACTAATTTATAAGATGTTTTGTACCAAATATCTTGTCCTAATAAATCCTCACTGATGCCAGTGTTGAATTTGTTAATATATTCGTACAGGAGACCCTTTAAAGCGTCTCTTGAAAACCAACTAAGGCACTGGTGTCGTTCCTGACTTGTTTTCACCAGCCTGCCAGTACCAGACATGTTCCTGACCTCATGGAGTGAGAGCCAGTGCTCTCAGAGGACAGAGACATAGCCTGCTCTAGATGGAGGTCCTCTAGGACAGGATAGCCTTCCAGGGCAGGAAGCTTCAAAGGCAATGCCGCCTTTGAAATCCAACCCAGGAACCTCCAGATAGTTGGGGAGGCCAAGCCCCTTTCCTGCTTCCCTTTTGGAGGGGGGAAGGGTGGGAAAATTAGTTAGATTTAGGTGGCACCCCAAGCCCTGAACATCAGATTTGATAGACAAGCTGCTCAAGAAGTGAAGCACTTCTGCAAAAGAAAAAGGTGCCAAACTCTGCCTGCTGCTCCTAGGACTTGACAATTGCTTTTGCTGTGTTGCCCTGCAACCTGAAGGGACTCCAAGAACCCCAGAGAACCTCTAGCCTTCGAGACTCACTGAGATGCGCCCGTTTAGTGAAGGTATTACTCCCCTGGACACCGCAGGCACAAATCCCATGAAGTCTAGTTTATCAACGTGCTGCTCCCTGACAACCTCGATGCACCACCATAACGAGAAAAAGTACAATAGCTCCAGAGGGTCAGACCTGTCTCCCCATAAAGTTTGGAGACATCAGGACCTACCCAACCTGCAGCGGACAAATAACTGGAATAGCAGACCCAACAGCAATCACAGAGAAGAACAGCTCACTCCAGACTCCCAAAGCACAGAAGCAAGCACCCATTGAGGAATGTCAAGAGAGAAGAAACCCACTTCCTGAGTGACCCATGTGTCCTGAGATCGCCTCTCCAAGTTGCCTGCTGCTGACTGGGAGGACCTAAAGACTCACGATGTCCAGCTGACCTGTTCATTATGCATTTGGCCCCACCTGACCCAGCACCAACCAACTAGCCCAGCTCCCATGGACTCCAGCCATTGCGACCTCCTACCTTTAAGGAGACCCATTTGACTTACCTGTGAGTCTCTTTTTGCTGTGCTTTTTCAAGAGGCCCCCGTCGATTTTGCGCGCCAGCATCCAAGATCTCATCATCTCTGCTCCTGGCTGATGGGAATGCTCCCAAACCTCTCCTGCTTGAACTTTGGACCTGGTCCCAACTTGACCTATAACTAGAAGGTGAACGTTGTGAAAGCATTGCCTGAATTTCAATGCATTTTTTGCATTTTCCCCATTGTTTCCTATTGTGTTCGTAATTGTGCATTTAAGTGATATATTTATCAAACTTAGCAAAATCATATTCCTGAAAAATACTTACCTTAGAAAATGTATATAAAAACTACTGTTATTTTTTAAAAATTGGTCAGGTGGTACCTGGTGCGGAAAATTTCTTGTCAACTCCTCGCCCACAATTAAATTATTAAAATAAGGAAAACAAGCATTTACAATGCAATAGGTCTCGCAGCATTAAAGTTTGAGTTATTGACATTGTGTATGACAATGCGTTGCATAACATTTTTAGCAAACTTTGAATTGGTGAGCAGTGAGAGTGTGTGCAAGAGTATGCTGTTCTTGAAAGCAGTGTGGTAGAGAGTGCAGGAATTCGGGTGACCTGAGCAATGTGGATGGGGTGAGATTACAGGAGTGAGTGTAACTCGACAAAATGTGTTTAATTGGATACCAGTGAGATATGGAATGTGTGTGTGGTGTGTGCATCTGTGCGTGTGTCTGGTTGTGTGAGTGAGAGAAAGAAAGAGAACCCTCTGAGCGTTTAGTAGAGGGTCTACAGGGGTGTGTCCGCTTGGAGACAGTGGGGGCAATATATTGGGGAATGGAACGTGTTTTTCCTCTTCAAGCATTGACTGAAAGGAAGAGATAGAACAAGCACTAAATATGCATTGACACTGATCTTTCTCCACCACATATTAAATGTTGTCAGCAACAGATCTAAATATTAAGAGGACATGAAACTAGACCATGCTGAATTTTTATTATACGACTGTAAGCTGGTATAGATACGATCTCCTGGGCTACTTGTAACTCACTTAATTTCCTGTTTTCATCATGCTTATGCTACTGCATAGCTTTCGCTCATGATTGTTGGTTCTAGCCAAAAAGTTTCATGGACTTTCATGAGGGAAAGGTACACAAGATCATTTGTTCTGGCAAACAGATGTTGAAAATGGTTCTCACACATTGAAGAGCATGGTGAAAGTCACTATTTGTCCTATGGGCAGCCTCCTCGTGTAGCATGCATTAAAATGTGCATTTCCAGTGATAATTACATACTCTGTGTGCAAACAATACACCCACCCCTAGATGAAGCCTGTATTTATACAGCCATGCATCCATCTTTTTGCCTGATTATCCTTCAGTTCATCTGTATGTGCCTTTTCGATTATTTTTAAATATACATTTGCTGGGGGGCGATAGGTGAACTTATAGGTTTGCTGCCTATGTTGGGTTTTATAAACTTGTGTTTAGTTTATGGTCTTGGGGACCTGACTCTCCCTGTCTCACCCTGGCATCTGTCTAGCAGCTTACCATGTATCCTCTCTGCGAAACTACAATTCCTTAATGATAACATCTCCGAGAAGAAAGCAACAGGTGCTACCGCTGCTTGACTGTCAGCCCCTATCAGAGGTGCCATTCCCCCCGCCTTAATTAGACCAATTACACGAGCGAAATAGATGAGGTTAAAGCCTCAGTAACTAATGGGTTTACGGCTCAGGGGCAGGCCTGGCCTGGTTCAAGGGCTGCAAGAGGGCAGGGGAGTTACAGACAGAGGCTGGGGAGATGCCAGCCAGTTAAGACAGCTTGAGGTTGACTGACAAGAGAGCTGACAAGGAGAAATGTGCAGTGTTTTAGAGGGAGGCCGATAAGGATCTCCGAGATTTTTAACTGGAGGTTTAATTTCCACTTAGCACCTTCGCCTTGCCCCTTTTCCCGTCACTTGCTTTGAGAAGATGGAAGTTGCCTTTTGTTTGCGTAAGGTCAGGTCAGGCAGAGTTATTTTGTTGCATAAGGGCTTTAACGCTCCATGAGCTCACAGAAAGGCCCAGCAGGTACCACTCACATTGCTCCAGATACCCTGTACCTTCTATTGACGATTACGGTTGTGCAGCTTCCTGGCCTACCACAAGAGAAATGCAATCGTACAACTCTGACATTAACATATTTATGCTACAGAGTAAACATGAGGATAACCTGGTTTAAGCTAAACTAGTCGCTATGGCTGCATTCCCTATCTCCGGCGTCACCCTCCATGGTAACAAACAGATTGGGCAGTGACAAGGTCACCCCAGTCTCGTCCATTCATTACGAGTGTATACAGGCACTGGTTCTCACAGAGAGGAAGCATAAGGTGCACATAAGACATTACGCTGCAGGGAAAGAACGCCATGATTCCAACACTAACCGACCACATGTGTTGCGCCCTATGTTCTGATGCCCTATGAAAAGTAGTAAATCGATATCACCTGACAGGGCTCACGTGCGTACTCCTCCATCTTGAAACGATTAGGACAGCTGACGTAACTAAAGAAAAGTGAGTAGTCAGTGGGAGGGGGGTAGGGAGCATGGTTGATTCTACGTGAGGACTGACACCTTCTACAAGGTGTGGTGGGGCAGGCATGTTCATATTCTTTTGTGATTGGCTAGTCTCTAAATCAAGGCGTGATTATTAGCAAGGCTGCTATAGGGACCGGATCCGCCAGCATGCTCCACGCCCTCCCATCACCCACCCAATAATTAAACTTGAGATTTGGTGGGTGTCAAAAAACGGCCATGTTTAATATTCACACAACATAAACATGACGAAGTATTATTATTAAAGTTATTAAAACTTGCAAATCAGAACACCGAATTAAAACTGTACATTATCATGTTCAATAATCACACAGAATGACATTATCCCCCCAGCACCAAGGGGCCCTCTGGCTATGCTCTCCCCAGGAAGCGATGCCCACGCGAGGTGCAACCCACCTGCGTCATAGAGTGATGGGCCCCAGCCCTCGTAACCTTGTCCGCCATTTCCAGGGCACCACCACTCCTCCAACAGGTTGACCAGGGACCCAGGAGGCTCGTACCTGTCGCCCTAGCCTCCCCAACCGGTGGTCTCCATCCCCCTGTGAAGAGCTTACCCTCTCTCCCCTCAGTGCTGGCCTAAGGGAGTGCTCAAAGGTGGACTCCTGTCTATGCCATCTATCAAGATCAGTGTTCGAATGTCTCTTTTCCGCCACACCCTCTTGGACTGCCTAGCTAAGGGACGGGTGGGTGGGAGATTAAACCAAAACAGGCTACCGAGCCTGGGGATACAAGAGGTGGGGGCAGAAGGTGCGAGCAAGTCCGTGCGCAGGCGAGGAAAGAGGCCGACCGAATTGCGAAAGTGACCTATATAGGTCACGGCCTCTGACCCCGCCTGCGCCGGAAACGCGTCACCGCTCCCCCGGAAGGACTTCCCCTACCCGGTCGCCTCCCATAGGGTGGACGACCGGCTACCCTGCACGAATGGGGTGCGTGGGCCGGGGGGCCGGCCCCTAAAGGCGGGCTCATCTAGCCTCGCCCTTAGTATAGGGACCGGATCCCCCAGCATGCTCCACGCCCTCCCATCACCCACCCAATAATTAAACTTGAGATTTGGTGGGTGTCAAAAAACGGCCATGTTTAATATTCACACAACATAAACATGACAAAGTATTATTATTAAAGTTATTAAAACTTGCAAATCAGAACACCAAATTAAAACTGTACATTATCATGTTCAATAATCACACAGAATGACATTATCCCCCCAGCACCAAGGGGCCCTCTGGCTATGCTCTCCCCAGGAAGCGATGCCCACGCGAGGTGCAACCCACCTGCGTCATAGAGTGATGGGCCCCAGCCCTCGTAACCTTGTCCGCCATTTCCAGGGCACCACCACTCCTCCACCAGGTTGACCAGGGACCCAGGAGGCTCGTACCTGTCGCCCTAGCCTCCCCAACCGGTGGTCTCTATCCCCCTGTGAAGAGCTTACCCTCTCTCCCCTCGGTGCTGGCCTAAGGGAGTGCTCAAAGGTGGACTCCCGTCTATGCCATCTATCAAGATCAGTGTTCGAATGTCTCTTTTCCGCCACAAGGGCGCCTAGGGGCCATAGGTCCAACGCCCTTCCCCCCTTCCAGTAGATGCAGCACAAAAGACCAGATTCCATTAATCCATGTGTCCATGCCAATGTCCGACAAGTGCACTCCGTCCTGGTGAAACATGGCCGGGCCAGTAATCATCTTATGGGGTAAGTGCAGCAAGCGGCCCTTCGCTGAGCACAGCTTTGCCAACTCACCATTCAGACGTCTCACTGAAATGTTCAAAACCCTAGCCCTGATGTCCTTGCCCCACCATTTCCTCGGAATCATACATGACCATGCAATCCTGGCCTGTGGGAAGGTGTGACCAAGCCAAGAAAATTCGGCGAGGAGCGCCTCTTTGACTGCCAAGCGTCCACGGTCTACCATGTCATTGCCGCCCAGATGGATTATGATTAGGTCCGGGGACTTCTGTCCCTCGCGTTCTTTAATCTCCTCCACGAGCCGCCGCAGATGCCGAATGCGCATTCCTCCCACACCATGCCATAGAAATTCAGCCCCGACCAAACTCGATGGCTTCCTCAGTCGACGCCGCCGCAGATGCTCAGCCGCCCGTCGCACAAATGAGTGACCCAACACCCATACCACCATACCCGGCATACTAATCAGAGAGGAAATAGAAAAGTTAGTAAAACGTGGCAAAACAACATTTCGTCAAAGTAATTCAGGGCGAATGTAACGCTTGAAACAATCGGACGTCCAGCGGCCCACCTTCATAACAGTCACTGTTGACAACCCTGCTCCTGCCGCCAAAGTTGCTGCCCCTATTCTGAATGAGTGGGAAGAGTAACCCGCGCCCCCCAAGCCCAGATGTGTTAAGGCCCTCTGAAACACCGCCTTGAATTGGAACTGCGATACGCACTCCCCAGTCTCATGTATGAACAAGGCTGTCCACCCCCCAACAGGACGCGAGGCTAAATACTCCCGCATGGAGGCCACCAGGCATACCGGGGCTCCCAGCGCGGGGCGCAAGTGAATCACTGCCCCCTTCCCAGCCTGGTCAGTCTTGGATTTCGTAAGGATCACCACCAGGTCACCGTGCTCAATCCTCGTGTCCTTAAACTGGATCCCACCCTCCTGATCATTACGGGACGACCCCACAATCTCTCCCAGGCGGAAGGCACCATAAAATGCCAAGGAAAACACCACTGCAAAGAGCCTGCCCTCATATGCTGAGGTGCAGAGCAAAGGCAATACCCTCAGGATATCCCCCAAAGTCCTCACATCTAAAGGGCGTCTGCAATCCCGCTTAGGCCCTTCTAGCTTGGCCCAACCCGATAAAGCCTTCTTGACTACAAAGGATGACCCAGGATCATGTGAACCCGCTAATCTTGCAAAGAACCCCACTGCTGAAATATGAGCCCTAGCGTAAGAGAGAGACCTGCCCTGATCCCTGATGCGCTGCAGGAAAGAATACATGGCTTGATTGGAAAACCAGTCTGTATTGCCCGCCTCCTGAACCAGGCACCTGTAATTCAAAAAACACTGTTGATACCCAGCCCGAGTGCGGCCACTCAGTGAGGCACCTACCAGCCCCACTAGAGCGGGGCTCCAATCCTCCACAGTGATGGGGGAAACACTGTCATCTCGTCCTCCGCTTCTGGGTGGAACTTCCTGAAGTCCTGTAACTTGGAACGAGACAAGGCATCAGCAGCGTGGTTATCAACGCCCGGAATGTGCGCAGCCCTGAACGTCAAATTCAACTTCAGACATTCCAACACTAGCCGCTTCAGCAACCTCAAGACGTGCACACACGTAGCCCCCTGCCTGTTAATCGCTTCCACCACTGCCATGTTGTCAGACCAAAAGATCACCCATCTATTCCTGAAGTGCTCTGTCCAAATGCTCACCGCTACCAAGATCGGGAACAATTCTAGAAATGCAATGTTCTTAGTCAGCCCACTCTCATGCCACTCACGTGGCCATTCAGCCCCACACCACCGTGAGCCCAAGATTGCCCCAAAACCGATGCTCCCAGCCGCATCCGTGAACAATCCCAGCTCCTTGTTAGATACTGCCGGTGTCGGCCAGACAACAGAACCATTAAAGTTTGCCAGGAAACTCAGCCACACTCTCAAGTCATTTTTTACCTCAGCCCTGAGGCGAACCCTGTGGTGCTTCTGGGACAGGCCTACCATAGCTCTTGCAATAGACCTCGAGAACGGGCGCCCCATAGGAATGATTCTCAGGGCGAAATTCAGCTGACCAACTAGTACCTGTAACTGATGCAGAGTCACTTTAGTAGAAGACAATGCTACCTCAATGGCCTGAGAAAAGGCCTGAACCTTATCATGGGGCAACCTGCACTCGCCAGCTACTGAGTCAATCTCTATGCCCAAAAATGACATACATGTCGCCGGGCCAACAGTCTTACCAGGGGCCAGGGGTATCTTGAACTCGTGAAACATAGCCACTAGCTGTTCCAAAGCCTGCTTACAATCCGCGGAAGCCGCTGGTCCCATCACCATAAAGTCATCTAAATAATGCACGACTCCTTTATAACCAGACCTATATGAAAATAGCCAGTGAAGCATTGAGCTAAAAGTCTCAAAATATCGGCAAGATACTGCACACCCCATAGGCATACACCGGTCATAATAAAACTTGCCATCCAACTGAAAACCTAACAAGTGATAATCTTCCGGGTGCACTGGCAAAAGGCGAAAGGCAGATTCTATGTCCGTTTTTGCCATGATGGCTCCTAGGCCCAGGTCCCTCAACTTCTGTAGAGCGGCATCAAATGATGCATACTTAACTGAACACAGGGCAGGGTCAATTGCATCGTTCACTAAGGCCCCCCTGGGCGCCGACAGATTATGTATCATCCTAAACTGACCAGGGTCCTTCTTGGGGACCACACCTAAAGGAGAACACACATAACCAGGCAGGGGGGGGGTCAGAAAGGGGCCCGCTACCCTCCCCAATCCCAGTTCTTTATCAATTTTGGCCTTGACCACAGCTGGATGAGCACGCGCTGACAGTAAATTATTGCAATAGTGAACAGGGGGAACGTCCTGCGCTGGGATGCGAAAACCTTCAGAGAAACCTAGGTACAATAACGCGGCTGCTGACCGGTCAGGATACTGGTTCAGCCAATAAACCAGTCTCCCAATGTCCACAGAAGTGGGCAATTCAAGGCTGTGGGGGCTTGATGTCCTTACCCCCGCCTCCCTTTTCTTTGGATTTTTTAATGCACTTGAACTCGGGGTGGGAGGGATGCCCGCAATAGGAGCACACATGCTTGAACTTACACTGGTGGCCAGGTGCATGACTTCCTGTTAAAGGCCCAACAAGTCCCTCTTTTTTCCCCGGCTCCCCCCTGCGAAGTCCGAAAGGGCTGCCTGGCTGGTTGGAACCCCCCTGACTTGCCACCATTCACGCTTTCAAGCCAAACATTCACCTCTACCTGGTCCCACCCCATGTCAGGATCCTGTACCTTTTCCCATCTAAAGTCCCTATCGTAGTCTAACCAAGCAGAACCACCATGAGTTGCATGTGCCTTCAAAATCTTATGCTGATAATAAACCAAGGACGCAGCCAGCTCTGGCTTCTTTTCAATCAACACTGTCATGAAAACCTGAAAACCAAAAAGCCAGTTTGTAATGGACTCCTCCACTCTCGGCCTCCTCTCCTTAGAAGCGCTGTCCTTACCATCTTTATCTTTATACTCCACCACCCACCTTTTGGGACGAATGAGAGAAAACAAATCCACATATTCCCCTTTCCAGATCTTCTCTTTAGTCTCCAGTGGTACATGGGTAGCCAAGCGGCCAGGTTTAGATAACACATAACCCTGCCCCCCCCCGGCCTTAAGCCCACTGGTTGACAAAACACTCGGGCCCTCAGGCTTACCTCCTGAAGACGCGGGACCGACCGTCCCTGATGCGGTGGCATGTTGACCTAACTGCCCAATGGTCCCCCGCTCCTTGACCAGTAATGCCAATTGAGCCCTAATCTCGCTAAGAGTGGGATCCTCAGATGTACTTGGGGCCCATGGCGCGACTGCTGCGGTGGCCCCTACTGTCCCTGACGTGGAGGGGGGGGCTACCGCCACCGGCGTCGTCCCCACCCCCCCACCACCCTGCTCCTTAGGACCTGCTGACAATGCTTTAAGTGCCCCCAGTATCTCAATGAGCGGGCCCGAAGCTGCGCCCCCCGGGAGAGGAGACACTGGTACTGGTGCTGCCGGCAAGGGGGGCGAAGGGGGAACTGGTATGGGCGCCCCTGGTGCTACTGTATCAGGTGGATGCCCACCCCCCCCAGTGACTGGGACCGGCGCAAGGGCCGCTAATGCCCCACGAATTTCTTCTAAAATCGCCCCTGTCTTATCCTCCGGTGGGCCAACAGGGAGGGGCGTCCCCGGATTGCCCTGGGGATTACCAGGTGCAGCTGGCGGTAATTCAGGCTGCCTAGGGGGTGGTATAATCAAAACATCGGGCTCAAGAGGCACCTCCTTAGGATGCGTTGAAGGCCGGCCTCCCGCTTTCTTGCTCTTACCCCTCCCGCCTTGCTTCTGAACCTTAGCTTTCTTGTTCAAAGGTGAGAAAGCGGCCCTAGGGGGAACCCCTGGCCTCCGTGGGCGCTCTACGGCCACTTCAGGCTCCACCTCGGGCTCAGGAAGCTCCCCCTCCTCCTCACTACTCTCTTCGGGACCATCGAATTTTGTGAGCAGCGCCTTGAGTAGCTGCGCTACCTCCGGGTCTTTCCCCTTCCGCTTCTGCTGCAAGCCTTTAGGCGGCATATTGCCCTCAAATTGTTTGCGCGGGAAAAACACCGATTGCCCTCTCGCCCGCTGAATAATGATAACAGTATTGCCCTCCTTTATCGCGCGCGGGAAAAAGTGCCACTTGCCCTTCCCGCCCGCTGCCCAACCAGGCAACCTTCCCGCCCGTTGAACAACCCGGCAAACCCCTACCCGCCCTCGCGGCACGCGCCCCAGGCGGCAGATAAGGGGGGTGGAATCAGAGCTCAGCGGGACCTAAAACAAAAGATCGCCACAGCTTGTACAGGCCCCAGGGACACCCACAAAACAACCCGTATGCCGGGCGCACCCCGAGGCCCACCCAAGCCGCAGCCCCGTGAGCTACACCCCTTACCTGTCGCGCTGGTCGCTGCCGCCCCGACTCTGTTCTCCGTGTTCCGCCCGGGCAAGCTCGCACTCCTCTCACGCCTTCCTGGACAGCCGGCTCAAATCCTCCGATCGCACGATGGAAGTGGGGCCGGTAATGACTATGGGGCAGGGGAATCTAATAGATCGGGATACAGATTAAACCAAAACAGGCTACCGAGCCTGGGGATACAAGAGGTGGGGGCAGAAGGTGCGAGCAAGTCCGTGCGCAGGCGAGGAAAGAGGCCGACCGAATTGCAAAAGTGACCTATATAGGTCACGGCCTCTGACCCCGCCTGCGCCGGAAACGCGTCACCGCTCCCCCGGAAGGACTTCCCCTACCCGGTCGCCTCCCATAGGGTGGACGACCGGCTACCCTGCACGAATGGGGTGCGTGGGCCGGGGGGCCAGCCCCTAAAGGCGGGCTCATCTAGCCTCGCCCTTAGTATTATCAGAGATTGCGCGAGACGAAGGATTGGCGATTGATGTTTCAATGGGATTGTGTACAGTGGTTTTATGTATGTTGGGGTTAAGAAGCAGTTACATTTTGATACTTGGAATAGTGCAGTTAAAGTATGTGCGACCCACAAACGAGACACATAACCTTGCTATTAAGTTGCCCGGTAGAACGCCAGCTCTTTCTTTCACTAGGTCGTGCGTTGCACGCTAAGAATCTTTACTTAGACGTCACGCTAAACGTCAATCATTGCTAAGCAGTTTCAGTCTAACGAAGGAAAACACTTGTATCTTTTATGTCTCGTATTCTCAGGCTAAAAACGATTTTTTTTCAATCAAATTGGCTGCAGCAGTAAAAAAACAAGAAAAATATATTCCGTTAAGTGTGATTTCCTGTTCTTCGCACTGCAAGGTCAGCTCGAAGTTCCCTCGTGTATCGCGCTAGAACTGGAACCCGGTACTAAAGTTAAGAAATGTTCTACAGAACAATGTCTTTGTGTAGGAATTTATTTGGAAAGCTGTCTGAATTGGGTAGTATGGAAGCTGCAGGCGGTGACCACGAGCGACAGGGTCGTCTAACCTCATGCTGTACACTCCGGCTCCGAGCTCCTGCCCGATGTCCGACAAGCTGGCATCGATATCCTGCGCCACAGACTTGAGCACCTCGTCCATCATCTTCAGCACCCAGGCATGGGTGTGTGCCTTGTGCCCCGGGGCCTACTTGTACGCCTCTTCTGGGTTAGTCCGCTCACTTATAGGGAGGTGAGAGGGGGCGTGGCTTGTGCACAAATGTTTTCGTGGAAAGTTTACGGGCAGTTTAGGGCAGCAGCCACAGTGCACTGCTGCCCACGGCGCGGAGAGAGGTTCCCCTCATTTATCGGAGGTCAGAGGCTGCGGCAGCGGTGCACCGAGATCCCCTAATCAGCACAGCGGCGATTTCTGGCAAAGTATAACTAAAGGAGGGTCACACCCGTTCGAGAGGAAGCAATTTAGGCAGAGTTCGCTGGGAGTGAAAATCAGCACCATTCCGGCTCCTCCTCCCAAACACCTGTTTCCCCTGTATCACAGCCCGCAAAGCTTGCCCCGCCCTTCAGCACCGAGCAACTTCCTCCCCGGCACTTCCGTATGCCGTAAAACGTTCTAACTTTAGGAAAGCAATGCCTGAGTCGAATAGCCAGACTCAGGAGCTCAACCTGACCCCTTGCGTGGACCTAGACCATGCTCAATTGAGGGCCCTCTGGAAGGGCTATGGAATCAAACCAGCCAAACGTCTTAACCCCTTCCACGCTGATGACGAGCTGGGCTCGTCATGGCGTAGCCTCCTCGCACGCTGCTGACGAGCCCAGCTCGTCACGTAACATGCATTTTTAAAAATCTCAGCGCAGGAGCGGAATTCCGCTAGCGCGCATGAGGTTAAAAAGGAATATCTCAAACAACTAATAGCTCAGATTGAGAAAGATCACCCAGAACTGGTAGCCCAGTCTGAGGATGAAGATATTATCAATAAAGATGATACTGAGGAAGGACATAGGCCATTCCACTTCAGCACAGTTGAGACCTCCTCAAATGAGGACCTCATGCTGGAAAGATTGACCAGGAGACTAAACATAGAGGCTCAGCTCCTGTATCTAGAAAGACAAAGTAAAGAGACGGGCCTATAATCTATCTCTGGTGGCAGCATACTATGACTCAAACCTCCTAAAAGGAATTGTCCCCCACTATTCAGACGGTGATGACATCACCAAATGTTTTACTGCATTTGAGACAGCCTGTATAAGAAGCAAAAGTAGCTAGACCAAATTGGGCTCCTCTCTAATTGGACCTGTTTTCAAGGAAATGCAAGGATAGACTCTTGAAATTGCCTGAAAAAGATGCTGAGTCTTAGGACCTCATGAACGGTACCCTGATTCAGGGTTTTGGACTCACCACTGAAAAGTATAGAATAAGATTCAGGGAGACTAAAAAAAAACAGAATCAGTCCTGGGTGGGATCTCTTAACTTTTCAGTAAAAACACTAGTTTCTAATCTTTTCATTGCCACTCTAATCACTTTCTTTTTCCTCTGGCACCTCCTCACTAGTCTCGTTTTTACATCTCTTGTCTCTTATCACTCCCATTTCCTACATGCCTCCACCTCTTTATCATATGTCTCTGTTTAACCTGTCCCTTCAGCATCATTATTGTATCTTTCTCTTTCTCTTTTAGCTTTCCCTTTCTCATGCCTTTGTCCTTTTCTCCACTTTCTCAACAGTCCCTCACCCATCTCTTTGTCTGTCCCCTCACATGCCACCTCTCTTTACAATGTCTTTCTCACTAATCTCTATTGCACCTCTCTCTCTATCTCTTTTCGTCATCCATCACTTTCTCATTACTCTTTGCCTCTATATGGCTTACTTTTCTCTCCCTTGTACACCTACGTACCTCTAGCTACTCATTTTTATTTCTAAGCTGTCTCTTTATCACTCCCTCACGCTCACCTGTCCCTCCCTCTTTGTCCTCTATGTCTTGTCATCATCACGTACTTACACCTTTCTCCCATGCCAGCTGAGTTTCCGATGTTTCTTTGTTTCTGCCCTGTCTCGTTATGGTCTATCTCCCCGTCTCTAGCTCTCTTACATATCCGTTTCTTTCTCAACTCCTACTTACACACGCAACCACCTCCTCTCTTGGCTTTGTTTGCATTCTCTTTCCTACCCATTTCGTGGCTCTCAACTGCATCTCCTCTCTCATCTGTCTTCCTTTTTCTTTTTCTCTCTCATCTATTCCTGTGCCTGAATCACTTCTCTATGCTTTCTCACCCTCTCAAGTCTTCCTCTGTCTCTTTGACATCTTGTTATTGTTATTGTTATTGTTATTTTTGATTTATAGCGCGCCCAATCACCTACAGGTCTCTAGGCGCTTGGAAATCGATGATACAAACAACAACTTGGCAGTACAGAAAGCGGCATCCACTACTCTAGATAGCATTCATGGACCTCCTAAACAGTAGCGTTTTTAAACCCTTCCTAAAGCGTAGGAGGTTCTCTTCCCTGCGCAGCGACTCAGGTAGTGTGTTCCATAGCTGAGGAACTAGCACAGAGAAGGCTCTTCCTCCCTTGTAACAAGTTTGTACCGGGGGCAGACCAATAATTGAGAATCTGAGGATCTAAGAGTTCTCATTGGGCTGTGCACCACCATGCGGTCTTTGATGTATGCAGGCGCCAGACCGTAGATTGCTTTGTGGGCTATGCACAGATTTTTAAATTCCACTCGCTCCTTAATAGGGAGCCAATGGAGGCTCTGTAGCAGGGGAGATGCTTTGGATCGTCTTGGCAGTCTAAAAATGAGACGAGCAGCGTCATTCATAATGACCTGTAACCTATTAGTCAGGGTTTTTGGCAGGCCAAGGTAAAGGGCGTTTCCGTAGTCTATCCTCGAGATCACGGTAGCTGCGACAATAGAACGTAGCATGGATTGGGAGATGACAGGTACTAGCTTCCGTAGCTGTCGGATAATGTTGGTACAGCTACCCACCACGGAAGAAATCTGATTGACCATTGATAGGTCGCAATCTAGTTTAATCCCCAGGCTCTTTACATTCGGGCTTGGTTTTGGGGCCGGGCCTAACTCTGCTGGCCAGTAGAGGTCACACCATGGTGAGGTGGCAGATGGAATCACCAATACCTCGGTCTTGTCTGGGTTAATTTTTAGAAGATTTTCTGTCATCCATTGGACCGTGTACCTCAAGATGTTCTGGGTGTGAAGTTGTGCAGCACTTGTGTTATCGACACTCAGCAACAGCTGAGTGCCGTCCGCATAGTTAAATACTGTGCAGCCCATGCGCGCCAGGGAAGCAATGAGAGGTTGCAGGTATAGGTTAAATAGAAGTGGGGATAGGGCCGAGCCCTGAGGTACCCCACATTCAAGCGTCCCCACTACGGATGTTTCTTCCCCAAGTTGTATTCTTTGGGTCCTACCCGACAGGAAGGATTGCAACCACCTGAAGCCAGGCCATTGATACCAATGTCACTCATTCTTTCTAGGAGCAGAGCATGGCTGACGGTATCGAACGCCGCTGAAAGATCTAACAAAATCAGGGCGCTCGGTCTCTTACCGTCAGCCAGGCTTCTCAATTCATCCAGCACCGCGAGCATCACCAACTCGGTGCTGTGATGTGCTCGAAACCCTGCCTGTCGTTCATGGAGTAGATGGTGAGACTCCAAGTACTTGGACAGGGATTTTAGTACATGTTGTTCCAGTACTTTTGAAAGGAATGGTAGCTGAGAAATCGGACTGTAGTTCTTTAATATTGCAGGATCTGCGCCTGGCTTCTTCAGTAGGGGTCTTACACGCTCTTCTTTAAGTTCTGCTGGTATTTGCCCTGTCTTCAAGGATCTGTTTAGGAGGGAGATAACGCGCTCCTCCAATAAGGGACGGGCTGCCTTAAAGACTTTCGGTGGACACGGGTCCGCTGGAGATCCAGATTTGATTCTATCCATCAGCTGTTCCAGACTCAGTGTGTCAATCTCTGGAAACAGTGCGATGGAGCAATCAACTGGTTCATGAGGGGCTGTAGGTGTATCCATCCCTTTTAACGTACCACTTTTTATCTCCTGGATAATAGTTCTTACTTTCTCCAGAAAGTATCCCTGGAAGGTATTGCAATCTATGGGGGACTGGGAGCTGTCAGGTTTTTTAGTCAACTCCGACAGGATCTTAAAAGTCTCTTTCTGTACATTGGCTGCCTTATTTAGGCGGGATTCATAGTATTCGGCTTTAGCAAGTGTGATTTGTTTTTTGTATGCATTGAGGGAGGTTCGGTAGAGGTTTCTGGCTGAGTCCTGCTGAGTTTTCCTCCAACCTCTTTCCAGAGCTCTGAGTTTCCTTTTGTGGTCCTTTAGTGATGGCGTAAACCATGGGGCCTCCCTACCGGGTCCTTTTATCGGCTTTGTTCTTTTAGGAGCTATCTGGTCAATAGCTAGGGTCAAGCTCCGCGTTAAATCCGCGTATTGCTGGACCAGGCTATAGTCTGGACTCAAGGACCGATCCTTTGGCGAGAGCACCTTAGTCAGGTTTATCAAGTCAACCTCTGCCCATTTACGAATTATCCTGACTTTCGGTGGTGGATTATTTATTTGACCATTAATGCGTATCTCACAAGATACTAGATAATGGTCAGACCATATACACGGGGTTACCTCTTTAAGTGTCACATTTGGGTCTGTAGTCCACACCAGGTCAAGAACATGACCTTTGATGTGTGTAGGAGCCTTCACAAGTTGTTTAAAGTTTAGCGTTGACATCAAAGTGTCCAGTTGGCGCATGGATAAATCCCAATGGGGTTTATCCCAATGTAAATTAAAGTCTCCTGTGACTATGATTTTCGTATAACGGGTGCATATGTCTGACATAATGGGGCCGAATAGGTCATGGAACAGTGGGGTCGCATTGGGTGGGCGATAAACCGCTAACAACATCCAGCATGAGTTGTTGACTGTGACTTTCACCCCAAGTAGGTCAGCCAGGTCAGCTGTCTCTGACAGCAATCTTTCCACTGACAAAGCCTTTTTAAATAGAACAGCTACCCCTCCCCCCCGTGTATTTCCTGGGCGGTTGTGCCATAAGGCATCATACCCGCTGGGAAGAGCGGCAATGATATCAGGCATTGAACTGTCACCTAACCAGGTCTCTGTTAGGGTCAGTATATCAATCTCATTGTCTTGCAGCAGATTATAGACTTCAGCATGGTGACAATGGAGTGAGCGGGTATTTAGGCTCGGTATTTTCAATGAGGAGTAGGACCCAGAAGGAGTCGTAATATGGGGGATGAATATCGCATAATCTTGGAGTTTCTGCACGGTAGCACAGTCCAAGCGAGCCTCACCTTTATTTAGACTGCGCAGTGATTCAGAAGAGTAGGTGCGCAGTTGCCCAGAAGTCCCTGCCCCCGAGCCCGTCCGTGCGCGGACAGGCGCAGACGGGCTGGACTCTGGCGCGACTCCGGCGACGCTCCGGCGAGCCCGCTGCGCGTCAACATGGCTGCCTTAAGTACTGGTCTAGCGTCCTTCTGACGACTAGACCACCCCAATCCTTATCCCTCACCTAAGATGTCCGCCGTTCTGGCGGTGTGGTGCGCTTTCCAATGGCCAGTGATCCGCTCTGAACGCGGTGCTGTACCAAATTAGAGTGCAGGTATGCGGCAGTGGTCAATTCAATTTTAAAAACAGGGTAACAGTGTTCAAATTCAATTAAAACAAAACGGACAAAACGAGGATTTTAAAAATTGCTATTTTGCTCCTAGTGAGCGCGCTGAATTTTGCAAACAAGTAATGTAATGTAATGTATAAGCATTTATATAGCGCACTACTTACCCGGAGGGTCCCAAGGCGCTTCGACCGCTGCGAAACCCTTCCTGGCTTCCCTGAGAGATGGTCCCTTAATGGGTATCTCCAGGGTGAGACCAGGCATCCCCGGCGGTCTGGTGGGGCCGTTAGTGAAGATGAGGCAAGCTAATGCCCAGAGTTGCCGAGTGTGATCGCTGATCAGAGTGGGCACCGAGGCGAGAGAATTATCGAGTCCGCTGACCCTGGTCTAGAAACCTGCCGCGCCGGGAATCGAACCCTGGTCCCGGGCCGTCCTCTGCTCTCGGGTCTGCCGCCTCTAACCAGTGAGCCACACTAATTCACCTCTGCGTTGTCCAAGAGGCTATTCCCAAGTGTTTCTCAAGTGTCTCTCCATTTTCTATCTCTCTTGCACAGCCAATCTCTCTCGCACACACAACCACTCACTCCTTTGTCTCTGTTCCTCACCTTTCTCTCTTTAGCTTCCTCTTGCTCGCCTACGCCCTCTCTGCTTCTTGTGGCCATCTAGTATCTCTCCTTTCTCCTCCTTCTCTTGTCCTGGCTGTGCTCTGTGCTCCCTTCACACACACAAGACCTGCCAAAGACATTCAAATATATTTTTGATTGGGTCTTCTCCACCAATGCACAACAGATCATCCAAGCTTTTTACTCTGCTTGAAGGTACCTTGTTGTGATCCTGCTGCTGATTGTTTGTGTAGCTCTGAAACAGCCATACTTCAAGGGCAGCTGAAGCGCACATAAGAACAGAGCCTGCAGGCACAAATGGTGCCATTGAGAGGTTGAAAGCACCCAAATTGTATTTCCAGTGCTGCAGGTCGTTTGCTCTTGAAATAATTATTTCATGAAGAAGCTACATGTCCTTCTTCCCTGCAGCCTTCGGAAACTAGTCAAAGGGTTCCCAAAAGCCCTGTTTAGTCTCAGGGGCATATATACAAGCCCCTATCTCACACAGGAACATCACTTTTTGTGATGTTTCCGTGGCGATAGGGGCTTTGCCTTATTTAAAAGGCAGCGTTTAGCCACTTAATGTGGCTTAACACTGCACTGTATATAAGGCCCCCTGTCACGCTATGCTTAGCAAGAAAGGGGTGAGCAGTGGGTGTTGCTGTGGGCGTTCCACCAAAACACCCATTGATTTTGACGCTGCCCCCTATTGACAAAGGCAGCGTAAATAGGAGGCAGCGCCAAAATTGAGACCAGGAAAAACCTGGCCTTATCTTGGGGAAATGAGGAGAAATGCTTAATTTCGCCTCGATTTTGCTGTTTCCATGTTTTCTGCCTTGTTCAGCACACATGAAAAAGCAAAACACCTTGGATTGTTTATATTTAGGAAGGTGATCCTTCTTGGCCATAAACAACCTTTTAAAAAAATTACATTTTGTATCTTTCACCTGTGCTGCATTAAGCAGCACACAAAGAAGTGACAAAATGGCATTTCAGGATTGTTGATGTACAGGAAAGGACACCTTCCTATGCATGCATGCAGATACCTTTGCTCTGCAGGTGCAAGGGTGCCTGCATTGACACTACACTGCTAAGCGTAGTGCCAGCGCAGGGGGAAATGCAAGGCGGCACAATATTCTTGTAAATATGGTGCAGCCTTGAGTTCTGCCTTGGCGGAGTGAGGCGTTAGGCCATGACAGCTAAGGCCTCACTCCGCTACTTCCACATACATATGCCCCTCTGTTCCTGACATCACCTTTGCAACCTCTTAGCTCTGGTTTTGCCAAGATAATGCCAATGACAACAAGGGGCAAGTCAGGGGTAACAGAAGCTCACCTCCCCATGGGCTCGAAATTATATTTGGGAAGCCATGATTTTATGTTTTAGATTATTCTTTTCAGCTTTTCAGTTACACAAGTAGCCCACAACATGCTCGACAGAGTTGGTGGAACTTCTGTCTCTACTACCTCACACTGGGAAGTCCTCCAACATATCTCCCCCTCCTTGTGACCAATTGCAAAAAATGTGAGACTTCACTCTACCGCACCTCATTTAAACTTAAATTAACTAGGACTCACATTTGGCCACTCTGTTCATGGCTCAGGATTTCTCCTTCAATTGTGCCAGGGCTCCCACACCACTTGAGGCTGAGAAAGATTAGTGAGCTGCATGTTTGGTGTCAGTGGCAGCCAACACTTGCCAAGGTCAGAAAGAGGAAACTGAACGATCTGGAGCTGAGAACCATGTGGGTTTGTGAAGAACAGACTAAAGTTGTCCAGCTGTAGCTCAGAAAAGAACTTTCTTTCCCAGGCTTTGCACTGAGGCCTTGTTACCCTTGTCCCTCTGCAGTAAGCCCTGGAATGAGATAACTTACCCCCCGAATCTGTGCTTGTATTTAGGACTTCAGGAAAAAGAACTGGTGTGGAAAATGCATTGGTGTTAAGAATCACAACCGCATCCTGTGATTTTTACCTAAACAAAATCGCTGCTGTGGCCATATTGGGCTCTCCATTTGTTTGGGTTCTGGGTTTAAGTTTGGACCCCAGGAAGATACAACAGAGAATATCTCCTTCCCTCTAGCTAGCATGAGTGCGCCCTCGGTTTACCTGTGCCCACACTACCCTTTTCTGATTTGAGATGCATGATTGCTCAATAACTTTGCGAGTAGATGTTGTCAATCAGGCCAGAGCAGACTTAAGTACTGCCCCTCCCCAGAGAACCTGTGCAAGCACACACATTAAGAGGTGGAGCACACCAATTGACAATGCACTGACGGACATCTTGGCGCACCGAGCTTAAATGTGTGGGGCCTGATTCACAGAGGTAAACTGAGATGCAAGTCTAACTTTGTGATTTTCAGTATTCACAAAGGGCATTCACGAGTAGTACAGTTAGACTTTTGTCTAAATCAAACTTAGGGGGGCGTGGCCAAGATGGCGGGCTGAGCGGTCGCACTTGCCGAGAGCTCCCGGACCCCTGAATTCCTGCACCGCTTGTAATCGCTGATTCCCCCCCGGATCAAGCGGCAACTGAACCTGGTGCACACGGTGGAGGTGTGGAGAGCCTGCTGAGCCTGGTTTGCGCCGTCGGGGATGAGATTCTGACCGGTAAAGCCCAGGTCGGAGCCCGCTGAACGGCCCGAGTGAGAGCTGGAAGCCGCGAGTCTCCCGACCCTCGGAGCGCGACGGAGCGACCGGCCTCCGAGGTGTGAAGCCCGCAGCGGTGTATGAGCTGTCGGAGTGGAAGTCGGCAACGGCTTCGCGAGCGGCTCGGAGTTGTCCGACGGCGGCTGGACGGAGCGGAACGGAGCGGAGGTGCAGAGCGGAGGCGGAGTCGGCATCGCCTCACTACGCCAGCCCGCGGCTTGAGGAGGCCCGCTGGAGGAGGTCGCTTTGGCTGGTTGTCTGTATGGGACTGAGGAGCGAGTCTCCCGGGGAAGATCTTTCCCTGAAGCAGTGGACCCCGGCGAACGTTGCACTGTGACTTAGCCCACTGGCCGGATTTCTGGACTTCAGATCAGAGAAGTAGAGAGGGTCTCCATCTTGGGCGTTGTCCCCTCGGCACTACTGAGCGGCCATTTTGTGAAGTTCGGCCGGGCAGCTCGGCCCTCCTGGTGCTCTTTGTGCGGGCTGCTCCCGGCTGGCATATAGCTGCTTTCTTGGCTGGTCAGTAAGCCTCAGTGTCCTTTATTGATCTACGATGTCGAATGCCAGGGGGCAGCGACGGGGCGACCGGACCTTGCCGGAAATGCTGGGACGGGGCGCCCTACGCAGCGGAGGAGCCCAACCTGCCGCGACCTCCCCGGCACCAACCAGGGGGGCGGACGGTGGAGAGCCCCCGGTGACGAGATCATTTCTCGAGTCGCTGTTTAGCTCCCTTCGGGAGGACTTTCAAACGCTCAAGAGTGAGGTGGCCGGGGAGGTCCGCGAAATGAGGAGAGAGATGGACTCCCTGGGGGACCGTGTGAACACGGTGGAGGAAGCGGGTCACTCCAGGGATGAGGAGATCACCCATCTGCAACAGGAAGTCCTGCGGCTACGGGAGCAACAGATTGAGTTACAAGCCCACGCCGAGGACCTTGAAAATCGGTCCAGGCGGAACAACATACGGGTCCGCGGTGTGCCGTCCGGTGAGGAGGGTGAAGACGTGACTGCATATCTGGTGGCCCTCTTCCGTGCGATCCTGGGAGAGTCGGAGGACTTTCGGATTCGCATAGACCGGGCACATCGGGTGGGTCGCCCCCGCAGAGCTACAGCGCCCGCTCCGGACATTCTGGCCTTCCTCCCGAACTTTCCCTTGAAGGAGCGGATCCTCCGAGAGGCACGAGGGCAGCAACCTTTCCGATTCCGGGATCACCCTGTGACCCTGTTTCAGGACTTATCCACAGTCACGCTACAGAAGAGGAAGTCCTTCAAGATCGCCACGGACTTCCTTCGAGAGCATGAGACACAGTATTCCTGGGGACACCCCTTCCGTCTGATCTTCAGGTGGAACGGTGTCTTGCATCAGCTTCGGTCCCTCCAAGATGTCTGCGCGGTGTTGGGCCTCACAGCGTCGGACACAGATACCCCGGCCCCACGGCGGAGACGCAGCACTCGTAACGGATGGCAACAAGCTGGGGGGGGGGCCTCTCCTCCGGCGGAGCGCCCGGGCTCGCCCGCAATCCGGGCAGAAATGGCGGCTGCCATCCAGGAGGCCTCCAGAGTGGCGGCGAATGGCGAAGTGGCCTTAACGGCCTGAACTCACTCCGGGGGGAGTCTACTTTAGCTCATTCTTATTGCAGGTGCGGGGATCCGGGGGGTGGGCTGGGAGGGAGGGCGAGTGCTGGAGGTGGTGGCTGGACGTCCACTAGATTGACTTACCATGGCCTTGCCCGTTCCGGGCCGGACTGGGACAATGTCTTTTTTGGAAAGTTTGGGAAGCGGGGAATGGGGTTGGGACAGGCGGGCAGATGTTTTGATTCTGAGACCTAGAGGGGGGGCCAGTTGCGGGGAGTGGTGTAGATTTGGTTGTGTAGGGGCAGGGGGGGGTTTTCTAGTTGTGGGGTGTTGGGGTTCGGGGACTGTACTGTGCCAGTGGGTGATTCAAAGTTGCTCTGTTTTGAGGCCTCGATGGGTGCCTTTTGTGTTTGCTTGCGGGGCTTTGCTTCCTGATATGTGCTCCTTGAACTCCCTCTTTGATGGCTCTTAAGGTGCTTACTCTCAATGTGAAAGGGCTGAATAATCCGGTTAAGCGGCGGGCAGTGTTATCCCTGTTGGAAAACTCACAAGCGGATATCTGCCTGTTGCAGGAGACCCATTTGCTGGCTAAGGATTGCTCGCGGATGCGTACCCCCAAGTTCCCCACACAGCTATTCTCCTCTAGCACCTCCAAGACGGCAGGGGTGGCAATCTTGTTTTCTAGGGGGTTCAGGGGGGAGGTCGTAAGCAAGATAGCAGAACAGAAAGGGAGACTTCTAGTATACAAGATTAAGGTGGGGGGCATAGCACTGACTGTGGGCACCGTCTACTGCCCCAATGATCATCAGGACCAATTCTTGCACAGGGCCTTGGACGACGTTGCATCCACCTCTGATAGGCACATAGTGTTGGGGGGTGATTTGAACCTGGTTTTCGATGCGGCACTGGATAGGTCTGTGCAGCGGCGCCATCAGTTGGGTGAGCTTTCGGGCTCGATTCGAACTCGACTTGAGGAGCTGGACCTGCATGACATGTGGCGCCGCCTCCACCCCACCACCCGCGCATACTCTTACTTCTCACACGCCCATAGATCTTATGCGCGCTTAGACCATCTCCTGGTGTCGGGCCCATTGCTCCTTTTGGCTTCGAGTGCGGACATGGGGGTCCTCTCCCTTTCTGACCACGCTCCGGTGGAGGGCGTTTTCACTCTTCCGCCGGTGGCTCGGCCGAGAGGGGTCTGGAGGCTCCGAGACACGCTTTTGCACAGGCGGTCGGTGGTGGATCAGATCCGGGCGGCCATTTTGGCTTTTCAGACCGTGAACGATAATGGGGATACTTCCCGTGCGACACAGTGGGCAGCCCTAAAGGCCGTGCTCCGAGGCGAATTTATCGCGATTTCCTCGGCCGAGAATAGGGACCGACAACTCAAGAGAGATGAGCTCACCCGGCAGGTGAGGGAGCTGGAGCAGGTTCATCACAGGACAGGGGCCCCCAGGGTGTGGAGGCAGCTGAAGGCGGCGCGGAAGCTCCTGGCGGCCCTTGACACAGATCGGGCGGAGTATGCGATGCTTCGCCTGAAGCACAAATATTACACAGGGGGTGATCGGTGTGGGCGGCTCCTGGCTAACAAACTTAGGGTACAGCACCAGCAGCACCGAGTGAAGGAACTATTGGACCCGGCCGGAGGTAGAGTCACGACCGATGAGCACATAGCAGATGTCTTTCGCGGCTTTTATGCTGACCTCTACTCCGGGGAGGCCTCTTCGGCCCAGGCTGAGGGGGACTATCTGGACTCGGTCCCGCTCCCGTCGCTGACACAGGATCAGGCTCAGTATCTGGAGCGTGACATACGTATCGAAGAGGTGGTCACGGCGATATCCCGGCTCAAACTGGGTAAGGCCCCGGGACCGGATGGCTTTATCCCGCTGTTTTACAAAACCTTCTGTCAGGAGCTGGCGCCTCTGCTGACTCGCCTCTTTAACACTTTCGCAGAGCCGGGAGCCATCCCCTCCGAATTTCTCCAGGCCACGGTTTCAGTGATCCCTAAGCCGGGCAAAGACAGGACCGCTTGTGGGTCCTATCGTCCCATTTCGCTGCTGAACACTGATTTGAAGGTGTTTACCAGTATCTTAGCTGCACGCCTGGCGTTGCACCTCCCCGGCATGGTTGACTCGGACCAAGCGGGCTTTGTGCCCGGTAGGCAAACGGTAGATAACACGAAAAGGGTGACGCACATTCTCGAGAAGGCTTCCAGGATCCCAGGGGAGAGGATGCTCCTGTCCATAGACGCGGAGAAGGCCTTTGACAGGGTGCACTGGCCCTACCTGGAGAAAGTCCTGAGCAAATTCGGGATAGGGGAGAGGTTCCGTCATCTGATCTTCAATTGCTACCGGTTCCCCTCTGCAGTGGTCCGGGTGAACGGCGGCAGCTCTCGACCCTTCCCCATTGAGCGGGGCACGAGACAGGGGTGCCCGCTCTCCCCTTTGCTCTTTGCCTTGTACATGGAGCCATTTGCCCAGAGGGTTAGGCAGAACCCTGACATTATCGGCGTCCAGATGGGTGGGTTTAGTCATGCGATTAGCCTGTACGCGGATGATGTCATTCTGACGCTGGATGACCCGCGGAGATCGCTGCCGGCCTGTGTGGAGGAACTGAACTTATTCGCTGACGTGGCGGGCTTCAAGGTGAACCTGGGTAAGTCAGCCGCCCTTGACATCTCGCTTACTGCTGCCACTAGAGTGGAACTGCAAAGGCTTTACCCTCTGAGCTGGTCCAGGGACCGGATCCCGTACTTGGGGATCCTGTTGGCGCCCTCCCTCCCGGAGATGGTTACGGCCAATTACGCGGCTCTGGGCGCGAAAATCAGGGAGGAACTGGGCCGGTGGGATAAGGGCACGCTGTCGCTACTAGGTAGAGTGGCCGCGGTGAAGATGACCCTTCTGCCTCAGGTGCTTTACCTCTTCAGAGCGTTACCGCTCCAGCCCCCCGCGGGGTGGCTTGCAGAGACTCAGACTGCCATTGCACGGTTCGTGTGGCAGGGCCGCAGGCCGAGGATCAAGAGGGGCATCGCTATGCTGTCACCAGAATCCGGAGGGCTGGGGATACCGGACTTGCGGAAATATTTCCAGGCCGCTCAGCTACGCTATCTCGTGGAATGGAGCCGGTGGGAGTCTGATAAGCATTGGTTGTTCCAGGATCAGGCGGTGGCGGGTAGGACGCTGCAGGAAGTGCCATTCTTGAGGCGGGCCCACCGGCCCCCCAATCTTTACGCGTCTTTGGTAACGCGGGTCCCGCTCCAGACGTGGGACTCGGTGGCTGCCAGATGTGAGCTAACCACCTTCCCCTCTCCCTTCACGCCGCTCATTGGCAACCCGGACTTCGGCCCTGGGATGGAACGGGGTGCCTATGAGCGCTGGCGGGTGGCCCGCTGCTGCACTCTGTACCACTTGTACTCCCCTGAGGGAGTTGTCTCCTTCCAGGACTTGAGAAGGGATTATGGCCTCCCGGAAACGGAGCGCATGCGCTACATGCAGGCGCGCCACTGGGCATTACAACCCCAAGTGCGCGACGCGGTACACCGGGAAATCACGGCGTATGAGCGTTGGTTAATTACTCGCACGTCGGACGCTAAACTGATCTCGGACCTGTATAAAATGCTGCAGCCCCCCTCCTTTCACATTCACAACCCCGGTCGGGAACGTTGGGAGCGAGAGCTCGGGCGCGAGCTGAGCCATAAAGAATGGGACCACATCTCCTACTGCGCACGCCATTCGGCCTACCACACGGGTCTTACAGAGACCTTTACTAAAATCTCGACCTACTGGTACCGTACTCCAGAGAAACTGCACGAGATGGACAGGGCAATACCGGGGACGTGCTGGCGCAACTGTGGCAACACTGGTACACTAACACACATACTATGGGAATGCCCCCTGCTGGCTCCTTACTGGGAAGAGGTCTTGAGCGAGGTGGACAAATGCTTTGGGATAGAACTGCCTAGATTCCCGGCCTATGTCCTGCTGGGGTTGCCGAATGGGCTGATGTATCCCCTCAGGTCTAAGAGGGGTAGACAGATCGCGATTGCGCTGGGATCAGCGGTGCAGAATATTCTCATACACTGGCGCACTACAACACTTCCCTCTGTAGTTGGTTGGCTGCACAGATTATGGCACGTTCTTGGGATGGAGAAGATGTCCTTAGTAGCCCTGGGGGATACTGATACCTTTGAGGAATTGTGGGAACCCTTTCACAGCCTGTTATGTTCCGAGTTTCGAGAGATCACCTGCCCTAGATACCTTCGGTTGTTGAGGCTGACGCCGCCACCGGACCCGCCTGATTGATTGGGTGGGGTCGGTATTGTATAGTAGAGATTCATGGAGAGTTCAAAGTAGTGGAGACTGTAGATATTGGCACAGTACAGGGGGTGGGTTGGGGTATGGTAGTTGGGGGTTCGGTTTGGTTAGGTAGGTTTTTGGAGCGGGGTTGCTTCTCCTCCCTTCACCCCTCCCCCCCCCCTTTTTTCTTTTCCTCTCTTCCCTTCCATTCCCCCCCCTTTGTTTTCCCTCCCCCCCCCCTTTTTTCATTCGTTCTCTTTTTTGTCCCCTCCCTCCTGATTTTTTCTCCTTCCCCCATCCCGTCCCTCCCTCCCTTTCTCCCCCCCCCTCCCCTCGTTGTCTGTCCGTGCCCACAGGTGCGAAAGCTGTGCTCCCGAGTCGGATGGAGCCTCTTGCAAATTGTGACTGCATTGTTGTACTTGCTGTATGATGCGCATTGGTGCGCGGTTCTTGTGGTTCACCTGTTCCCTGCCCCTTTGTGTCCTACCCCACCCTGCTTCAATAAAATACTTTAAACCTAAATCAAACTTAGGGTTTGGTCCTTAGACTTTTGGTCTCAGTTGAACTTAAGGCCAAAACTTAAGTTTGACTGAGACAAAAGTAAGTGCCTTTTGTGAAAACCGAAAGTAGTAAAGTTAGACTTTTGGCTCAGTTTACCTTTGTGAATCGGGCCCTAGTGCCCAGATGCATCAAACTTCTTTTTTGCGAATCCTAATTTGTGAAAATTACCGAATCGCAAATTAGGATTCGCAAAAAGGTATGCATCATTATTTTCGCATTTTTTTTGCAATTCGGTAAAAATCGCAATTTTTACCAAATCGCAAAAAAAATGCGATTTGGAAATTGCGAATTCGCAATTCCCATTCATTCCTATGGGCTGATATGCCCATAGGAATGAATGGGAATTGCGAATTCGCAATTTCCAAATCGCAATTCAACAAAGCATTTCAAGGGTGGAGAGGGGGGTCCAAATGACCCCCCCCTGCACCCATGATATGCACTTTTAGCTATAAGTTACATACACACATGTCCTAAGGACAGTTTAAAAAATGCATTTTTGTGCATTATTAAACATTTTTGCAAATTACCACGAGGTTCAAACTCGTGGTAATTTGCACTTGCTATTTTGAAATTCGCAAATTTTTAAACAATGATGCATTGCATTTAAGGAATCGCAAAATTGCGATTCCTTAAATGCAATCGCATTTTAGAAATTCGCAAAATTAGCGATTTTGGACAAAATCTAATGATGCATATCAACAAGCATTTTTGGAGTCGCAAACGGCCGATTTTAAGGAATGGCACCGTTTGCGATTCCAAAAACGGTTGATGCATCTGGGCATTAGTGTGCAACATGACACTGATATATACTGGGCAATTCATCTAGACATCCAAGCCTTGGCAAACATAACATTGTGTATTTTCTAAAATTGGAGAAATGAAAGGAAATTGTAATCCATGTACACTTGGGACTACTGAATGTAATCTAACCCTGATCCTATCACCCCATATATAACCACCTGGGAGTATCTGCTATTCCTTTAGTGAAAATGTATACATTATGTTTACTGTCCAAAACTTGATTGAGTTCTGAAACTCTACGGCACCCCACCCCACCAAGTAATCCAATGGCCACTCTACCTTCCTAGGAAGAGTTGTGGAGCAGCGGCCAGGGTGACTGACTCTGGAACACGGGGGCTCACGGTTCGATCGCCGGCGGAAGATTAGCCTAGCACCATGTAACTCTGGACAATAGCTTGCTTAATCTTTCAGACGGCCCCCAGCGCCTAGAGCCCCTTACGGGTGATTGTTCGCGCTTTACAAATGTGACAGTCAAGTGGTAAATGTGCTCACTTTTAGATGCAGGAGAAGGTAAGCCCAGGAGGTGAAGGGGTAAAAGGCTCTCATTGTTACAATTTCAGCTCAGGGATTCCTGATTTTACTGGGACTTCTGAAAGGTTCCAACAAGGTATTACAAGTGTGGTGTTACTTTAAGGATGCTACTGGCAAATGCCTATCATATGTCTCCACAAACAGCCACAAGAAGGGGCCAGAACGCCGGAAATTACTTCTAAAATGTTCTTGCTAATAGGAAGTGATTTCTAACCAAATGGCATCACTTTGCCAGAGTATACGATATCTTTCACAGTGAGAGTATGGTTACCCATACCCATTTCATAAATCACCTAGTCTTACAATAAAATTATAGAAAAAGTCATAACGAATCAGTTAAGCAGTATTCGCAATAGGGAAAAGTACGCTCATGTAAGGCTAAAAAGTAAGCAAAATCCTAGCTACATAAAACTAACACAGTTTATCATGCTCATATAAATAGATTTAAAAATTATCTGCATATGATTCTAACTTCTTCACAATTTCCTTTTAGGTGAACGTACCTTTTTCCAGTGTTGCAAGGGTGAGAATTTCAGAAACTCAGTTAAAAATTTTTAATTTATTTTTACAATTCCATATCCTTAGTATGACTTGTTTACTTGTAGGGCGTACTACCTGAGTCCTTAGATTCATGCAATACTCTTCGATAATTTTTTTCCGATAATCTTAAAGATGAGCAAAAAATACTGTAAAAGGGATGGGTGACAAGCATATGGCCACACGTGTCTCTTAGTAAATGTCAGAGCTCAAGGGATGCCAATTGTGAGAAAATGAGGTTCTGTTGCAGTACTACCTCACCCCGAGTTTTTGCCAGGTTTTTGATACAACTTTGACAGTTGAGTACTGGGCCTTGTTGTCCAGGTTCCCAGTACCAGTGTTCTTTCCCTAACAACACGTCCACACTTGGTACTTCTGCTCCGCTGTAAGTCTCTAGCATGTGGTAACCTAGGCACGTAGGGCCTGGAGGCTGAAGAGGGTACCCTTGGGCCCCCTCACCAGACCATGCCACTGCCCCTACAATTCCCAATGCATTCCTATGAGAGGGAAGCTTCACAGCAGTGAGAAACCAAAATGTCTGTTTGTCACTACCAGGACATGTCACACACTCAAGGTACATGTCCTACATTTCACCTACAATGCACCCTGCCCATAGGGCTAGCTAGGCCCTACCTTAGGGGTGGCTGACATGCAGTAAAAGGGAGGTCACAGACGTGCCACACAATTTAGGTGCCACGTCACAGCCGCAGTAATACTGCTCGCACAGGGCCTACAATGGCAGAGGACTGAGACAGGTTTGAAAGGTAAACAGTCAAAATATCGATTTTTTAATTTCGACTTACACTTATATCGAGTTGCTAATATCGATGGGACAGAATATCGATGTCCAGAATATCGATGGCCAAAATATCGACCCTAAGGTAAGTAATATCGAAATTACTTATATCGATAGCATATATATCGATGTAAGTAATTTCGATTTACTAATATGTGTTAGAAATTTTAGTTAAGTATTTAAATTAATTGTTATAATATGTGTTAAATATGTTTTTATAAATAAAAAATATATAAAAGTAAATAATATGTTTTACTACCAGAGCGGGTTGTGGGTTTATAGGGGAATAGGGTGGGAAGTAATTTATTTGTAATTAAATAATTATTTTTTAATGATTAATTTATTTTGCAATTCAATATTAATTGGCACTGAATTATTTTCATTGATTAATTGATTAATTAATTGATAATTTATGTATTTTTTTAAGTAAATTATATGTTTTACTACTGGAGCGGGTTGTGGGTTTATAGGGGAATAGGGTGGGAAGTAATTTATTTTTAATGAAATAATTAATTTTAATGATTTATTTATTTTGCTATTAAATATTAATTGGCAATGAATTATTTTAATTGATTTATAGAATAATTAATTGATAATTTATGTTTTTTTTTAAATAAAGTATATGTTTTACTACTGGAGCGGGTTGTGGGTTTATAGGGGAATAGGGTGGGAAGTAATTTAATTGTAATATTAATTAATTTTGGGTAAAGGAGTATTTTTAGCGTTCAGGGTCAGTTTTGGGTTTTTGGGTAAAGGGGTATTTTTAGTGTTCTGGGTCACTTTTGGTTTTTGGGGTAAAGGGGTATTTTTAGGATTCAGGGTCAGTTTTCTGTTTTTGGGTAAAGGGGTATTTTTAGGGTTCAGGGTCAGTTTTCAGTTTTTGGGTAAAGGGGTATTTTTAGTGTTCAGGGTCAGTTTTCAGTTTTTGGGTAAAGGGGTATTTTTAGGGTTCAGGGTCAGTTTTCAGTTTTTGGGTAAAGGGGTATTTTTGGGGTTCAGGGTCAGTTTTTAGTTTTTGGGTAAAGGGGTATTTTTAGGGTTCAGGGTCAGTTTTTAGTTTTTGGGTAAAGGGGTATTTTTAGGGTTCAGGGTCAGTTTTCAGTTTTTGGGTAAAGGGGTATTTTTAGGGTTCAGGGTCAGTTTTCAGTTTTTGGGTAAAGGGGTATTTTTAGGGTTCAGGGTGAGTTTTCAGTTTTTGGGTAAAGGGGTATTTTTTGGGTTCAGGGTCAGTTTTCAGTTCTTGGGTAAAGGGGTATTTTTTTGGGTTCAGGGTCAGTTTTCATTTTTGGGTAAAGGGGTATTTTTAGGGTTCAGGGTCAGTTTTAGGTTTTTGGGTAAAGGGATATTTTTAGGTTTCAGGGTCAGTTTTTCCTACTGTTGCACCCACTGGAGTGGGAATAGTAATTATTGTTAAGTAAGTATATATTATATATGATTTTTAATTATTATGTTTTACATTAAATATGTATTATTAATTTATTTACCATTATTACATATATTTAAATATGTTTAAGTAATTAATAAGTATTATTTACAGTATTTTTTATGTTATTTTAAATTAAAAAAAAATCGATATATTTAACAACAATATTTTTAACATCGATATTATTTTTTCGATATTTTGGTACTTACCATGTTGTACATAGGGCGTCGCTATTTTTGCTATCGATATAATTACGCCGATATTTGTGTAGGTCGAAATTCTGTCTGTCAAAATTCTGTCATAGATCCGGTTTGAAAGGCTACTTTGGTGGGTAGCGCAATCAGCGCTGCAAGCCCACCAGTAAAAGACAAAACATTCACCCCAGTCAAGAGATCTGGGTTAAATCCGTCATTATTTTGCTGATCATGCCACCACACTTTAGACCTGGCCATATGCAAATCAGTCTTGACCCTGTGCCTCATGGGAACAATCCTCCCCGAACTGCCAAGACAGGTCCTACCTGGACCGTAAACAAGCATCCCTGAACCGGTTTCTCGGTTTCACCCCTCTTCAGCCATGAAAGCTTCATTCCAGTGGCGCGCTTAGGGCTAGAAAGCAAAAGACACACAGTTGATGGACGGAATGCAGAACAAATCAAAACATTCACCCCCAGGCAAGAGGTATGCCCAGACTTGGGTCCTGTGCTCTCTATGCCACAGGAATAAAGCTACCCTGGTTGAAGAGGTGTGACACCCCGAAACCAGTCCTAGGATACTTGTTTCCAGGGAGGACCTGGCTTCGCAGTTTAGGCTGGACTATTCCCATGAGACACAGGGTCAAGACTGCTTTGGCATATGGCTGGGTTCAAACTGGAATGGCATGGTGAGCAAAGAAAAGATTGATTTAGGCCCAGATCTCCTTACTTGGGTGAATTCTGTCCATCAACTGTTGTTTTTGCAAGCCCACCAGTAGCATTTTATTTAAGATACCACTTTACAAGGGACTGATAGGTAAATTAAATATGACAAACAGGTGTAGACCAATCTTACCATGTTTACCAGAGAGAGGACAAGCACGTTACACTGGACAGCAGTGCTAAAGTGTTCAGAGTCCTAGAACCAGCAATACGATGTCAGAAAAAAGGCTAGGAGGAAGGCAAAAAGTTCAGGGATAACTTTGCAAAAAGAGCCAAGTCCAACAAAGAGGAAAGCTTCAAAGGCCTGCTGCCTTTGTATTGTGACCCCCAGCCTATGCTGCTAGCAATAGATGGCAGCCCCTGGTTTACACCCCCACTTTAGGCAGGAAAACCTGCTGGAAGAATTCAAAAGAGTAGGAGGTGTGCGCACCTCTGACAACTCCACCTGTAAGGTGGGGGAGGCAAGGTAAAGCACAACTTTCAGTCCTCGCCATCTTAAAGATGGGGTGACCCTTCCAAGCAGGGCTAGGTGTATGCCCCCCTCCCACAGGAGAGTGGAATAATAGAGTAAGGTGTCCGTTGGCCCTACATTCTACTTACCTGAAATGCATCCTAAATGTAGTATTTAGGTGGCTTCTTCAGACCTAGAAACTAGATCTGCAATGACCTAAGAATAAAGAAGATGACCCTGCTGAGAGGAATGAAGACAAAGACTCCCTTGACCCTAGCCCTACTGGCCTATCTCCAGAATCTGTGATCCTGCAAAATGTCTTGCAGCCAGCGACCTCCGAAACACCTGGAAGGACTGTTGCCTTAGAAAAAGACTCTTGTGAACAGCAGATCTGTCCAAGAAGAAACAAGCTCCAAGGACCACCGGCTCCAGGAGGATCAGCGTTTCCTGCCCAAGCTGCACTTGGCGCCCCTTGCCCGAGTCTGAGTGGATCACCTGTGCAATGAAGTCTCTCCAGCATTCCTGACCTCGTGTCCAGCATCGGTTGACCTTCTGCCCTTCACGACTGTGCCTGCAGTGTAAATCCAGACGCTCCCCCCACCGCGACAGGCTCTGGTAAGAAGACCTTGACATCCACGGTACCCCTGCACCCAAAGCCCCTGGGCATTGGTGAGCTGAACCGATGGTGCCCAATGACCCCCTACATCTTTACTTACCTCTGCTGTCATTGGTCTTCCTCCTGCAACCTCCAGTAACACATCTGCAGCCTCTTTACCTAAAGAACCCCCTTTGAAAATAATTGGGAGCCAGACGTTAAAATTCCCCTCTGCACCTGGCTGCCCCTGTGCCACTAGTGGTGTATACTTGATGCTGCTTTGTTGGCCCCCCTGTGCATAATCTCACCCCCAAAGCTTGGCCCCTGCAACCAATCTACTTACCTGCAAACAATGTGGCTCCAAACCTCCTGTCTCAATTTGAAACCATTGGGTCGGACTCCGATTTTGACCTCTGCAGCCGGCCACCCCAGGGTCACTGATGGTACACATTTTGGTACATACCTAACCCCAGGCCCTTGCTGACATTTCGCTCCATAGACTGGGATGATAAGTGCAATACTTATCTGTTTAACCACAATTTTGCTTTCGAAATTGGATTGTCTTGAAAAGTATCAAAGTAGCGATTTTTCAAAGTGAAAAGTATTTTTAATTAAAAACGTTCTTAACTTATTATGAAGACCTGGGTCTTAAAATAAAATACAAACAAAGCATATTTTTATATAATTGATCTGGATTTTCTTCTTGAGTTGTGTTCATTATTGATCACTGTTGTACAGTAAATGTCTACTCTCCTCTGTGTTAGGCCTTAGGCTGCTCTCCCACACTACCACTAATAGAGCATTTTGGGTTTTACATTTAGCCTTGTAAACTTTTGGGGAACCCCTGTACTCTGTGGACAGTATTACGACCTGAGAACGTAGTATGCAAGTGCTCCCGGGGCGCAATGGGCGTTTGCTCCCACTATGAGCGTCCCCGGGGTACTTTGGTATTACAGGAGGGGTCGCAGATGCTTGTGCGAAACCTTCTGTAATACTGATAGCGCTGGCGCACCTAGGTCGCCAGTGCTATCTTCAGAGTGTTCCCTCGTTTGCATGGGATTGTGCCCAATGCAAATAAGGAAATCCCTTTGCACCTGTGCTGTATTACAAGCATGGACGCAGAGGTAAAGAAGTTCTCAGGAGGCACACTGACAGTGCACCACATTAAAAGGGGTGCACTATCAGTGCGTCCTCTGATTGCAGCCTTCTGGAGTGGGGATGGGAGTGCAATGGACCCCCTAGACATCCCCTTGGAGGCAGGTGCAGTCATTGACTGCACCCAACTGCAAAGGGATCTCTAATACCCCTTCAAAGTGCAGATGGGTTGCTGCCTGCGATATGAAAACATGGAGCGGCTTCAAAGCAGCCGCTCTGTATTTCATAGGAATGCGCTGCTCTCAGGGAAGCTTGAGTTCCCGGCTGCCCGGGGAACAGCACATTCATCCTAATACGATGCATTTACATTGACTGCACCGGGTGTACATTATAAAAGGTGGGCCTAGAGCAATCAAGGAAAATGTGTTGTATCTGTAATATGGCCCCTGGTGGCAATATCATATACAGAGCCAGCTTCCTAACCAATGCTTTCTTTTTCTGGGTGCGATGTAAGCAGACGTATAGTGGGTCACACAGCATTGAGTTGTAATGAAAGATGAGATATAGGTGTACATTACTTACCTCCTTGCACAAGGAAGCATGCAGCTCAAACGATTGTCTGCAATGTTCACCCACTATCCTTAGGGTACCTAACTCAGAAGGATTGAGTGGAATTTCCAAAAGTAGATGGCAATCCTCTCTGGGAGGGTTGAGAGATCGATTTCTGCTAGGGGATGACATTTATAGAAAATCCTCTGTAGAATGTACTTGCAAAAGCGAAATGAGTTTAAGGCTGTAGAGGCAAAGTGCAATTTAAGGATGGAGTGAGAAATGTCCCTGCAGAGGAGGCGAGCAAGGGTTAAAGAGGACCAGAATGCAGCAAAGCACAATATAGCTTCAGTGTCTCAGTTAAGTTGCTTAATGTTGCTGCTGCAGATATCTACAGGGGCGGCTCTAGGCTCATGGCGCCCTGGGCAGGGAGCGTAGGTACGGGGCCCCTGAAGAGGTGGTCCGGGCGGGGCGGAGCACGGAGGCCAGTGAAGAGGGGGGGGGGGGGGTCGGGGTGTTTGGAAGTGGAACAGAGCCGGAGGCCGCCAAATCCCTGCCAGGGGCCGCCACGCAAATATGTATCCACCCTCAGAGGATTATTATATTAAGGATATATATTGGCGTGGTGGCCCTGTGCAGGTATACAGCTTGCACATGCCTAAGGCCGCCCCTGATATCTATGTTTATTTTCTGGCTAATTCCTCTAAATTAGCTTCATGTGATATGACCTCAGCTTCAGAGGCCTTTCTGAACGTAATCAGTCGGTGTACAATCAGAGCTCTCCAAGGTCCTAGCCCCGCCTCCTTTCCAAAACTTCCCGCCATGCTCTGCCTCCACCTCCACTTGCCACAAACTTTGCATTGCATGGATCACAGGTCGTTAGAAGTCTGTCAGGATTAGATGTCCAAGACTTCTAAGGCAAGCTGTGAGTAGGATGGAGTGATGGTAAATCGCATATCTAGGTAGGGTTGTCGTAATAATGGAATTTCTCACCTCGTGCAAACGTGTAAAGTCTCCCGGCTTCACCCTGAACGGATTTTCCCTTTTGCCTGGCCCCATTGCCTGCAGCCTGGTGTGCCACTCAGCATGGACAGATCATCAAACAGCCAGGAGTAGGCCTCCACTCTTCTGCCACTCAGGGGTGGGGCAGCCTGGAAACCCCCACAGGCACTGCCCAGCGTCATCTTCTTTCGCTGCTGCTGAACTTCATGCCCTGGGGCACCTGGCAGCTCAGAAAGGAAAGGCGGGCAGTGCAGTTCATTAAAAGAAGCAATTGGCTGCTATCGGTAGTGCCACGATGCTTCCTGGCAGCAGGCATACACCGCTATAGCACTGGGACCTTTTAAACCCCTTTTAAAGTCGTTCCAGCTTCTTGATTCCCGATGCTATGTTAGTTCATAAATAAAATTAGCAACGGTGTGAAATCCGGGGCCCTTATTTATGAGGCCTAGCGTCAGTTTTGCATCGCCGGTGCATCACTTTTTGTGATGCACCAGCGGCGTACAAAATGCGCCTTGTTGCGCCATATTTAAAAAGTGACGCATCTAGGTAGATGCGTCACTTTTTAAACCCCTGCGCCACATCATACCTGCGTCAGGTATAATGTATGCAGAGGGGGCGTTCCCCCGCAAAAAGCCTCGTAATAGTGACGCAGTGAAATCTATGAGATTTCACTGCGTCACTTTTAGGACGCTGTTGCGTCAAAATCTTGCGCCTGCCTCACAGCAGGCGTAAGACTGACGCAAGCCCTTTCACATGGGGCTTTCCCCATGTGAAAGGACGCATTGCTGGAGTTGCGTTACTTTTGTGACACACTCCAGCAATGCGTCACTTTTGCGCTTACAGATACGTCAGAAATACTGACGTCCCTTCCTATATTTTTTCTTCAATAAATCAAACTTAAAAAAAAAGAAATACTGACGTATCTGTAACTCCTTGCGACATGATGCGTCATACATTAAATATGACGCATCATTGGTGTCGCAAGGAGTGCGCAGTGATAAGTGACGCATCAGTGTTTTCATGCAGCGATGCGTCACTTTTCATAAATGAGGCCCCTGGACTTTACAACTTCGCACGCCACGACGAATTTCAGCGCTTTGATGTCTAGGAAGCAGGCGCTTTTGATGTAAATCTCCTTAGAAATGACGGCGAGGAAATAAATATGGGAGCAAAATGTATTAAATAAACTACTGCAATTTGCAAGTAGGGTCCCTGCTTATTTCCATTCATTTCACCAACCCAAATCATCTTGTTTTGGACCTTTTTGTTTAATTCCAATACATTTTACGTCCTGCCTTATATTTCCTATCAGTATGTGCCTAAGGGTCTCTCAGCCATTCTCCTGCACGCATAAAATGGCGCAGAGGCGGCGTTTCTTGGGGGAACGCTCATCTTGATGACATTTGACAGACACGAGGCTAGCTCTCCCTAGTCCCCTTGGTGGGTGCCGGCTCAGCCGAAGGCTGCAGCGTGGGCCATTCACACAAACTCGAAATGCATTTTCAACAGCACCAGTCCTCCTCCTCCATTAAGCGCTCTGGTGTGAATATTTCATCTGGAACTTTTTAGAAACGGCAAAGGAGAAATACAATAACATCAAGGCTTAAAGAGAAATCGCTTTCATGAAGATAAATGAAAATACATTAGAGGCTTTCTCTGTGATCTGCAATTTTTGCAAGACCCTAATTAAGTACATTTGAATATGTAGCGTCACGATGGTGGGTTAAAAAATATAATCTTAACGAGTTTGGTGCACCGTCAGTACAAAGAACATGACGAGCATTTGCATCACAAAGAGAGATCATACAAAACCCATGAATGTTTAATTAATAAGAAACAGAGCAGGTTTTTGTAATGCAGATGCCAGATGAGCAGTGGGTGGAAGGAACACATACTGCAGAGCGGTGACCTTCGAGGAAGCTATTGTCACCTCGACTTCTTGTGATGAAAGGGACCTCAACCTTCCCTTCTTACGTCAGAGCCTTGTTGCCTTTCAATATTTCCAAGAAAGGAGAGAATTCAGACGAGCAAACTATATTCCATAAGTGAACATAAAAGAGGCATCACGCCATTTCCTCTAAAAGTTCATAAAAATCAAACAATAACCAGTCTATGCAGATGGTAATGAGAAATGCATTTCTTAAAATACACAGTCACATCACGTCACCAATCTCCTTCGTCGCGTGGTCCCAGATTTGCAAAAATATTGTGTTGCGTCTGCGTGACTTTTCAACACAGACCCGACGCCAAATCGAAGCAGGTTTTTAAAAACCACTGCGAATGGTAATTTGCATTGGTTTGTAATCAAAAGCAACGCAACACAGTGCAATGCGCGGCTTGGTTTATTTTACACCAAGGAGGCACTCCACGGGTGGGGCGCGGGTGCTCCCACGCATCCCCCCGCCCCCTTCGGATTTTAGAACATATCCATATCTCAAAAGACACAGGGCCTCATTTATGAGAAATGACGCATCCCTGCGTGAAAGCAGCGATGCGTCACTTCTCAGTGCGCACTCCTTGCGACATTCCTGATGCGTCATATTTACAATAAGACGCATCATGTTGCAAGGAGTTACAGATACGTCAGTATTTCTGACGTATCTGTAAGTGCAAAAGTGACGCATTGCTGGAGTGTGTCACAAAAGTGACGCAACTCCAGCAATGCGTCCTTCTACATGGGGCAAGCCCCATGTGAAAGGGCTTGCGTCAGTCTTAACGCCTGCTGTGAGGCAGGCGCAAGATTTTGACGCAACGGTGTCCTAAAAGTGGCGCAGTGGAATCTCATAGATTTCACTGCGTCACTTCTACGACCCTTCCTTGCGTCAATACGCCCCCCTTGCATACATTATACCTGGCGCAGGGGTTTACTAAGTGACACATCTACCTAGATGTGTCACTTTGTAAATATGGCGCAACAAGGCGTATTTTTTACGCCACGGGTGCGTCACAAAACGTGACGCACCGGCGCCATTAAAGTGACGCACTGCCTCATAAATGAAGCCCCAACAATGCACTTGCTGGCTTACCGATGTTATGCCACAGTGAACCAAAGAAAAATGTCAAACTAACAATGCACATAGTCACCTAGGTTAACTTCACCTGTGCCAGTTTCCTCAGTCTTTTCCTCAGTAGCCACAATTAGCTTTGCTTTAATTCAAAGGAGAGTTAGGAACATTTACAAGAAGAAAGACAGACCGTACTACTAAAGCACGTCATATACCCAATGTGATTGGGTCGGATAAATTGAGCCAATGAACTATCACTCATTAACTCCAAGAGGGCTTTGCAGCCTTTTCCTACAATGTCCCTCACCAGTTGAGAACTTACAGGCCTTTCTGACATTGGGAATTTCATTTTGTGGCATACTGATCACTCTCTGTAAGTCAGCGTGAAGAAGGTGATAGACCATAGAGGTGTTTCCATGATTCCTGTGGGTAACACTTGTCTTGCATTGCAGCGTAAGATAGGGAAAGGATGTGGCCAAATCCTCTACACATGGGGGCAGATTTACAAGAAAGTGCCACAGCGTGGCACCTCAAGCCCTTTGGCTGAGCCACGCTGCGGCACTTCGAAAGCACAGGAAAGCGACATATTTACAAGAATATATTGCATTCCTGTGCTCTCAACCTGCGCTGGCGCACAAACAGCTGCCATGCGCTGGCACAGGCACCCTTGCACCATGGTACAAGGATGCCTGCGCCATGGGGAGATTGTTTTCGTGCAGGAAGGGGCACCTTCCTTCACAAAAACAATCACTACAGCCATTTTCCTTTTTCAATGCATGCTGTAGAATACAGCACGCATTGAAAGAGGAAAAAATGAGGAGAACTGGAAACATTTCTCCTCGTAGCATACTGACGCATTTCCAGATTTACGAATCCTCGTAAACTGAAAATGTGTCTAGTTCCATGGGTGTTGCCTGGGTATCTGCCCCATGGTCTCAAAGGCGTTCTGGCATCATAACATAACTCGCTTCCATTAGACATCAGGTTATTAATTGAGGGGAATAGCAAAAAAACCTTCTCCAGCAACAACCACAATCCTTGTCAGGTTGTATCACAAAAGTCACAAAATTAACCTGCCCTTATCCCTCTGGTAGTTTGGCACAAAAAGAAGTCAGGGGTAAAATTGTGGCAATTTATAAAGTATCTACACAGCACTTAAACAGTATTAAAAAGAAAACACAACACAAACAAAATACAAACCAATTTAGAAATACAGAGTAAAACAAAATACATTATTTGATACCAAAAATGGCAATAATCCAATTAGAACCAGAAACTTTATGTCTGCTCCATTTCCCCTATTCTTACAATTTTTTAACTTGGCATTAGGGAATTTCCGATCAGGGGAAGCTGAAATGTACTCGATTTGCATATGACAACTTTAAATCTGTCTTTGTATTTGTTATATTGCAATCACTTTGAATTATGCTGATTATCAGGGTTTACCTGATGGTTTATTACCAATTTTAATGATTTGAGTTTGAACATTTTCAAATGTGCAAATAAACCTTCATGGCAACTCTCTCTTAACTGTGTGGGGCATAAGGTGCTTAATTTACATTGATGGTTTGTTGATGTTAAACCGCAGCCTGCGAAGAAAGGTCCATCCTCTTGAGTGCAGCTTGTACTTGAGTTTGTACCAATGATCTCCATGAAGAAAATTATATCCCTCTTCAACAAGTTCAACAACCAGGTCAATGTCTGTGAGACTGGAGGAGAGAACTGATGTGATGAACTGTGAAACATGTGTGAGTGAAGTTTCAATAGGGTGCAGAGCAGGAAATTCTTAATAGGTGGCATTTAGTAGGTTATTATTTGAAATATAGTTTAAATAGCGATTACAGGCAGGACACTCAAGAATTCTGCAGAAGAAGAGAAACTGGGCAATTTTTGACTGGCAAAGAAGGATGTAACACAGGTAGAACTACATCTGGTGTGAGGTGTTCAGTATACGTACTGAATGGGAGGAAGAGATTAAATAGCGTGCAGTAAGGGTAAGGAAGACTTTTAAGAGGAACTTGACTCGCTTTTTAATATTACCCATTTAACATGCACTTGAATTGCTACTAATGTTATCAAGTTGGGAGTTGAAAGGGAAGATATCTGGTAGCCCTGTGAGGTACCAGTGAGGCGGTCATTTATCACATATGTAGCCAAAAAGAAATTGATTCAATCATTGGTTGAAACCAACCTTTGAAATAAGTTGGGAGCACTAGTGGGCTGATGAAAAGGATGAAAAGGATTGTAATAGCATGATGATAACTATTAGGAGTGAAGGCATTGCTTATTGAAAACAATGAGCAAATTATTACTTTTACCAGGAAAGGCGAGGAAGCAGAAAGCATAATTTGCAAGTAAGGGAATGAATTGTCCTCTGGGAAGCTATACACGTAGTGAAAGGAGCATGCTATGAATTCTGAATTGCAAATGGAAATCAATGAAATATGGCACCGAATATTTAATCAGTCAAGTGGGTGTGCAGTTCCTGATAGGGGAGGAAAGGGGAGTGCACAGGTCTCTTATGGAATGCCCTCACACACCCTGAAGGATGTCATGCTTCATCATTGGGCTGTGCTCTTCATCCGTCCGGCGCTGCAATGCCCAACGGGCAACCACAAAGGGGCTCTTTGCCGGAGATCTTTTAAGAGATAGCCTTTGGGAGCGTGAGGGTATGTGATCATAGTAGTGACTTGAGAGTGCAAGGTGGGTTAAAATAGGTTTAGAACTGCCCTGTCTGGAACAAAATTTATTCTGGGGGTGTACTAACCTCACTAAAATGAGTGAGCCCTGTCTGGAAGCTAAGATCCTACAGAGTCTAGGTCTACAGGGTCTAGGTAGAGATTGGAAAAACATTGACGGTACCCTTCTCACTTCCACTCTGATAAATTCTCTTAATACTACCGAGTCTGACCCGGAACTAGCATCTAACAATTATCTTACCCACCTTGACACTGCCTTCAGCACTTTGGCCCCCCCTAAGTCCACTTTCCGAAACCGAAGAACCCCATCCGCCCCTTGGTTCTCTGAACCTCTTTGGCTACAAAGACAATACTGTCGAAACCTCTAAAGACATTGGTGAAAGCACTATAACCCGCAGGATAAACAAACCTACAAGAACGCTCAGGCTAACTATAAACAGCTCATATTCTCTGAAAAGAGCAACTATTATGTCACCCAAATCAACTCGGCAAACAACTCGGCAAAAAAACTCTTTCAAGTGGTCAATCATCTTTCTAATCCCCCTGACCCTCCTCCAGACTCTTCCCAAGCCCTTTGTAACTCCTTGGCCAATTTATTCTCTGACAAAGTCACCTCCATCTTCTCTGCCTTCACCCCTCACTCATGCCCTGCTAAGAACGTCTCCTTAGACGATTCTACCTCCCATTCCCCCACCTTTCTCAAATTTCATCAGGCCCCCCTTGAACAAATTTCACATTTAATTTCCACAACTAAATCAGGCTCACCCTTGGATCCGTGTCCACTGTCTATTCTCAACCTCATTCCAGAGGACATCGCCCCGGCCATAGCCAACATCTGTAACACCATATTCCATACAGGCTCTTACCCTTCAGTATGGAAAAATGCTATCATTAGACCACTCCTAAAGAAACCCACTCTTGACCCCGCATCACCATACAGCTACAGACCCATTGCATGTCTTCCGTTTCCGACCAAGATCTTTGAAAACATAATGAATAGACAACTATCTGAAATCATTGAGACCAACCACTTGCTGGATGATACTCAATTCGGCTTCAGGCAAGGACACGGAACTGAGACGGCCCTCATTAAAGCCGCTGATGAGATCAGAATGACCTTGGACAAAGGCAGGGCGGCAGTCCTAATACTGCTAGAATTATCTGCAGCCTTCGACACGGTCGATCATACCACCTTGATCGACCATGTCTCAGCAATGGGCATTAGACACAGGGCCAAAGATCTCCTTCCTTGCCAATCGTACCCAAGCGGTAAAGTTGGGTCCATTCGTTTCTCCAACCTTTTCCCTCCCGTGTGGAGTGCCACAGGGCTCCTCGCTAAGTCCGACCTTATTCAACATCTATGTTTCGGACTTAGCGAGGGTGATCAAGTCACAAGGCATTAATCTTACAACCTACGCCAATGACACCCAGTTGGTCCTATCAGTTCATGACGATGGAGAAACAGTTGCAGCCAATTTCCGAGAGGGAATGCTAGCCATTGGCACCTGGATGGCATCCAATTGTCTAAAATTAAACTCTGGAAACACGGAGATCATGACTTTCGGGTAACTAGAGCCCAGATGGTCCCCACAGTGGTGGCCAAGCGAGATGGGCCCTCCACCCCAACCCGTAACAAAAGTCAGAAATCTAGGGGTCGTCTTCGGCGACAAACTGCTCTTCAACCATCACGTCAATACGGCGGTATCCACATTCTTCTTCACATTGAGAAAAATTAAGAAACTCCTTCCCTACCTCTCTACCTCAGCGGGAAAAACCCTGATCACCACCCTCATGTTCTGCAATGCCCTCCTTCTCAACGCACAAGAAAAAGTTCTAAACAAGCTTCAGCTAATACAGAACGCCTCAGCAAGAATCCTCTTAGGTATCCCTAAATTCAGCTCCATCTGTATTTTATTTGTATGTATGTATTTTATTGCTTATTAAGCGCAGCTGTCACCCAAAGGGCATCCTGGCGCTGAGACCGATCCAAACATCTGTTAGGTAAGCTACATTACTCTTGGGAACAAGTGGGTCTTAAGGTCCCTTTTAAACGTGGGCAGGTCGTGGCTACTCCTCAGTGCCAGAGGTAGAGTATTCCACAACGTGGCGGCCGTAAAACTAAAGGCACGTCCACCCATCCTCACTCTGTTTATCCTGGGGACCCTTACCAGGAACGCCGAAGAGGATCTCAAAAGTCTGGCTGCCTGATACCAGGAAAAAAGATTCTGAAGGGGTATTGGTCCCAGTCCATGCAGGGCCCTAAAAACAAGACATAGAGCTTTAAATGCAATTCTCTGCTGGACTGGAAGCCAATGAAGGTCGGCCAGAGCTGCCGATGAGGAGGCGGATCGCGGTCGAGACAAGGCCAATTTAGCGGCCATGTTCTGGATCCTTTGGAGTTTAAGGACCAGAGTCTTCGGGGCACCCAGAAGTAGTGCGTTACAGTAGTCTAACCTACTGAGGATGGAACTACGCACTACTCTGCTCTGGATCCCCGAGGAAGAAGTGGCAAGATTTTCCGAAGGGCACGAAGTAGGCCCATACACATCGCTGCCGTCCTATTTACGGAAGCATCAATCTGCAAATTGGGTTCAAATAGGACTCCCAAATTACGAGCTGATTCTGCAGCCTCCACCGAACCCGGGATAGACGTTGGCCAAAAATCAACCGGTAATGTGCGAGGAGTTCGGTCCAAGGAGCAGTAAAGTACCTCCGTTTTTGACCCGTTGAATTGCAATGAATTGGCTCGCAGCCATGCTGCTGTTGCCGACATACAACGGTGAAAGGCGTCCCTTGAGATTATCTCCGATCCCTCAAATGAAAAAATCAACTGAGTGTCATCGGCATAATTGATGACTGATATGCCGAATGACTTTATCAGTGCTACCAAGGGACGGAGATATATATTAAATAGGATCAGACTAATCGCCGACCCTTGGGGGACTCCTTGATTCACCTGCCGAGTGGCTGATCGAAATGGTGGTAATGTCACGGCTTGTTGTCTGTTGTCCAGATAAGAAGTGAGCCAGTCTAGGGCCAGACCACTCACTCCCGCACTCCGAAGACGGCCAAGTAGTACCTCATGGTCTACCGTGTCGAACGCGGCCGACATGTCAAGTAGCACCAAAAATGCAGACTTGCCCCTGTCGACTCGCGTTCGTAGATCGTCCAGCACGGTGACCAAGGCCGTCTCGGTGCCATGAGCTGGCCTGAAGCCAAATTGAACAGCATCCAGGGAGAGATTTGTTTCCAGGAAGTTGGATAAAGCTCTTGTGACCCATCTCTCAAGAATTTTTATCGCGAATGGTAATAGCGAAATCGGCCTGTAATTAGCCGAACAGAGAGGGTCCAGAGAAGCCTTTTTCAACAAAGGTGTTACAATTGCCATCTTCCAGCTGTCTGGGACTGTCGCTGTAGTCAATGATTGGCAGCAGATGGAGTGCAATGAAGGGAATAGCTCATCTTGAAAGGCCTTCCAGATCTTATGAGGCATTGGATCAAGCAGTGATCCTGATGATACGCCATTAGCCAGGATATCAAATTCCTCTAACGAGGGAACAGGGAAACAGGACAGCTGAGGCAGATCTTCCTCGCTATTAGCCCACTCGGATCCCGAATTGTCGGAGGACTCCGAAAGAGAGAATGTAGGCGGCGCAGACTGTTCAGGTCTTATAAGTCCAGTCAGAATAGTCCTGATTTTCTCCTCAAATGCAAGGGCCAGCGAGTCGTACAGTTCCTGCGAGGCCGGAATTGTTGACGCTGTACAAGGCGGGTCAGACAGATTCTTAACCACCCTGAACAGGGTCTGTGATTTGTTAGGGGCCTTCGCCAAAGTGTCTTCTAGGAACTTAGCTTTTGCGCTTCTTAACTGGGCCTTGTATTCATGCAGGACCACTTTATATGCCGCCTTATCCTGTTCCCTGTACCCTCTCCTCCATGTACGCTCCGCCTGTTTACAGCGAAGTTTATACTGTCCAAGATCTTCACTAAACCAGGCATTTAAGCCTCTAGGCCTGTCTCTCACCTTACGTAAAGGAGCCAATTCATCAAGAGATGATACAATATGCCGGCAGAGAGATGCATAGCTCTTGTCCACATTCTCCTCCACTAGAAAAATTCCCGGTAGCAGTGCGGGTCAACTCGGCTCCCTAAGGAGACGGTTCCATTGCCGATTCAACTTCATGCCGCCCGGTTTGTTAGGTCTCAACGGGGCGGGCATGATAAAGGACATAACAATCAATGAATGATCAGTCCAGCTCTGATCTACGACCTTTTCCACCACAACTAAATTCCTTTCAGCAAATACCAGATCTAATGTATGCCCCTTAACATGGGTGGGTACCAGAACCAGTTGAGCAAGTTGAATATTGCTACATGCTTGGCAGAGTTCTCGAAAAGCCAAGTCATGAGGACCAGAAGGCCACAGGTTAAAATCACCCAATACTAAGAAGTTAGTATGAGAGTTAGAAAGGTCATAAACCAGATCGACCAGAACTTGAAGGGCCGTTGTGGGTGGTCTGTAGCATAGAAGGCCTGCTACCAGAGTACCTCCCTGGGCCACGATGGAGAAGCCCATAAGCTCAAACCCTACTACCTCTTTAACCACCAATTCGGCCAAGGAAATCGAGTCTCTAAAAATGTATCCTACCCCACCACCCCTACCCGAAGCTCGGGGAGCGTGCCTTATAAGATAGCCTGGCGGGCAGGCCCAGCCCAGTTCCATGCCACAGTCCATCTCCCCTTTCATCCGCCAGCTCCACTGGCTGCTCATCAAAAGCCGGACTAAGTTCAAGGCATTGTGTATCCCTTACAAGGCCATTAACAACACTGGCCCACAGTTCCTCAAATATGCCTTCTGCCCACTTGTTTCATCTAGGACTCTTCGCTCAGCCTCAGCACACCTTCTTAATGTCCCGCGCACAAAAAAAGCTAATTGGGGCAACAGGTGCTTTGTTATCTCCACAGCAAGACTATGGAATGCCCTCCCCCTCAGCATTAAAACCAGTCCCACCCTCCTTAACTTTAGGAAGCAACTAAAAACCTGGTTGTTCACTCGCTAACTGCGCTCTACTTGTCCATTATCAATCTTTAAGCGCCGAGACACCCCTGGGTAACTGCGGGCTATACAAATTGCCAAAACATAAACATAAACATAAACATAATTGGTCGACATATTTCTTGCCTTCTGCCCCTAACGGGTCAATCGGCAATTCTTCAGGACTGTTGTATTATTTTTAATTAAAAAAGGAAGGAGTAAGGTTTTCCTAACTTTGACATTACCACAAAGCCGGTGCTGAGTGTCGTCTTGTCACCAGCGTTGCTCTTGGTGTTCCAGGGCTGGAGCCTGGATTGGTGAGACCTGAAAGGGTAATAAATGAAACTATTATAGTTCCAATACTTCCAGTTCGAAACCTATTTTAAACCAACTAGCACTCTCAATTTACTACTATGAACACATACCCTCAGGCACCCAAAGGCTATCTCTTAACAGATCTCCGGCAAAGAGCCCCTTTGTGGTTGCCCGTCGGGCATTGCAGCGCCGGCCGGATGAGGAGCACAGCCCAATGATGAAGCATGACATCATTCGGGGTGTGGGAGGGCATTCCATAAGAGACCTGTGCACTCCCCCTTTCAGGAACTGCACACCGACTTGACTGACCTTTCAGGAGCATAGTACAGGACCTATTAAAAAAAGCTCCAGGTTCCTCCTTTTTGTTTAACTGAATATTTAATGTAAGATTAAAGAAAATGTGGTTGAAAAAGTGGAATAATTTGAACTTATAGAAGTTGTCACCAAGATGAGGACAACTTAGATTTATTTCATGGCCAAAATTCGACCCTCAAATTTAATTTTCAATTATATTTAGAACCCGCACTGATAAGCTTTTTTCCCAGTGTTCAGAGTCAAAAATTCAGTACATCCATATATGCAGTAAGATGCTAAAACTTTTTAACTCCACATGGATTAAAGCAACAAAGACTGCACCAATCTAACTGTGGGGATAGTTAGGACAGATACCACGTTTTCTTTATATAAAGCTCCAATAGTACATGTATATTTTATGATCCTTTATTCTTACATCTTCATCTTCACTGTCAGTAAAAACGCGAAGCCAACGTGTTTCGTCCCCTTGGACTTCTTCAGGACTTTCAACATGATTTTTCCATTCTGATACATGGTATGTGTTATTAATTCTCCTCTTTTGGCTCATTTTGTTTAAACCTTAAAAATTGAAGTATGTCCACATAGTGATCCGTCTAGAATTCAAGAAAGTATAGAGGTTCCATCACCCTGGATATTTAGAGTAAGCATTCCATTACAATTGGTGGTGTCCCATAATTCCAGGGTTTATGGATTAAAACACCAGAATTTCTGGCCCTGGGCACTTTATGCAGTAAGATGCACTTTTCTGAAGGAAGAGAAAACGTTTTGTTCATATGAGATATAGTGGGATTAAGAAGATTTTCAATTGAGAGATAAGTTCTTAAACTCTTGCAGTTGTTGCTCAAATGTGAATGTACCTTGAAAAAGCAAAGGCAAGAGGCTTTGGCAGAACAGGAAAAGGTGGTTTAATGAAACACTTTGGCCATGAGCATATTTACAGAGTCAGGCTCTGTAAATACTGTATCAAAGTACGATCAATTTGAGAATCATCATATACACTTCTAGGAGCATCATCAAACAACTCATAGATCATTTTTAGGAGGAGGAATGTGAGTCTAAACACAATACTGGACAGCAGGTTACGTATCCAGGTGTGCAGCATGGCCAGCGCGCGATCACTGCGTGTGCTGTGTCCTGATTGACTGAGTGTTCCTAACTTTGTGTGGCATCTAACTTTATGGGGTTTTAGGAATGCATGCCCCTCCGGCTACGTGTGCTTTATTGAGGACAACCTCCCCAGACCATTGTGATGTCACTGCCTATCTGTGGGATTAATCTGGGTTTTTCCTGTTTGCACATTTGTCCGGGTGGTTATGTGCCACCCCACTTGTGATCTGACACTCATTTGCCTCAGACCTAGGTCACAGGGCCTACTTGACCATGTGTTTCTCATTCGGGTTGATGGAGAGGTCATATCGGGTGATTTCAACAACAGTGATTCCTTTTCATGCACACGTTTCATTGCGTACATCGACATCGGCTATTCAATATTAACACAGGGATGGAGCAGAGTGGATAGTGCTAGCTCCAAAGATACAGGGATATTGCATTTCAAGCAAAAACCGGTCACACATTTTTTTGTTCAAGGAACATCAATTTTTTTACTCTTTAATGATAATGCATTATTGTGTCCTACATGAAGACATTGTTCCTGCCTAGGTGAGCATTTTTAAAGGTTAATCAAAAACTCACAAAAGCATAACAATGAAAGAAATGATTGACAGTGTCATTGACAGCCTTACAAGAAAAGCCAATACCCTATTAAGCGTGAAATCAAACTCAGCTACTGCTTCAATTTTCCTTGATTTGTATTATAATACTACAGTTACGGTGAAGCAATGTAAGTTCCGAATTAAAAAGGCATGTACAAATTTCAGCATGCAGAGCAGACGAGGATTTTTTATTTGGGTTGCATTTATATAATATGAACACTACAAATGGCTTCTGGCAAGGAAATTATGGTTACATATATATGTTCCAATGTTCTTAGTGAATATTATTTGCATATTATTAGATGGAGTTTGGAGTCATGGGAGTTCACATGTCCTGAACTGGCATAGACCAATACAATAAATTGATTGTGTTTCTACTTTTCAATAGGCAAATCTGAGGCCACTGCATATACTTGTCTTCTCATCAGGTTACATCTTGGTTTCTGATATACTGCTGTTCACCATAGGTGGTTAGTTACCTGGCAGTGTAAGTAGTGGTATCATTTCTGGTGGCTGTATAGGTAGTACACCTGGTGTGAAGGTGATCCTTGCTAAAAATGGATATTCCATGAAAGTCCTTTTCCATGGTAGTGATGCCATCAAATTCCCTTGGTTCCTATATGAGACATGCCACATTAAATAGGATATCTTTGACTGGATCAGGACTTGTAAAGTTGTTTTGAAGTAATTTTCTGGATGGAATACTTTTATAATTTTTGAAGATAGAGTGCTGGGGCCAACCGATCTTCCGTCTAGTTTAGTTTCTTCTCTGAAAGCAACTCCTGGATCAGTGCATACAAATATCAAGCTACAAACCAAGGTTGCGGGTAAATCAAAACTCGACCTCTACTCCTTGCCTCTTTAAGGGGTCTTTTTTCTTGGTTTTCTCTTGTGGTATAAGAATAGGTAAGAATAATAATGAGAAATAAGTGCCCTGAAAGCCACCATGGTTGTATCTTGCATTATATCATAGAGATGTGTTGGTGTAGTGTTGTGTTGCTATTAAAATAGTCTCACTGTAGTGCCTGAGTTCAGGTACATTCACACCCCACTCAAAAGAAATCTTTCCCAGACAAGAGTCAGATTTTCTTTTCTGTTAGGGGTTTGAATTGAATAATTACTGGTGTAAAACACATGTGTACTTTCACTTGGAAAAGCGGGTTGTGTTCATAAATCCAGTTGCCGAATTGTGAAGAGACATGCATTCAGTTTTATAGGAGTCAATTGGAAAAAATGCACCTTCAGTAAGATCAAACATTGGCCAAGTCTAGAGTTCTGAGTTGGTTGCCAGCCTTTTGGATTTGTCAATGCTTGTTTTGTTTTGTCTTGGCTAGTGTAACACTTTATTTTTGGGGGAAGCTGCAGACTAAAGACACACATTTACCATGGTCCCCCTAATCCCTTACCTCCTCCATCTCTCAACCAAAACCTCATCTTACTCATCTCCCAAATAACACTTTCTAGACTCTTTCATCTTCTATCCTTTCATTATCCTATTCAATTCAACAAACAGACTTGCATGTCCACTGCTCAGATTTACTCGTATTTTCCTATTCAAATCTATCAATAATCCTTTTTAAATTCCAGAGTCGCGTTTCTACCAAGACGAAAAGTGCTTTGTCGCCGTGTCAGGGTTAGTTAGTGATATTTAATACAATACAATTACTATTGGAATGCCCATCTTTTTTAGAAAATTCGGGCTGTATCTTTTGGTAAATATACAATTGATGAGCTGCTGAATTGAATAATGAAATGGCGGCAAAGTCTTTAGAATGATTTCATTTGTTATTAGAAATAATCTTTGATTTGTGTCACTTATAATGGCAATACTTAATTCCTGCATTATGTTTTCATGGTTTATTTAATTTTAAACCTACAAAACATTATCAATGAAATAAAGGGAAAGGGAGGTGATGGGATGGGTGAAGAGAGGTGAATGTTGGGGTAACATGGAAGGGGAAGAGGTGGGGTGGGATGAAGTAAGAAATGAAAGTGTGGACGATATTGGGGTGCAGGTGGGGCAGGGTGTAACGAGTAGGGTAGGGCGAGAAGATTAAGTATGGAGAAAGAGTATATATGGGGTGTATTGATAGGGTTTAGGATGTTTAAGAAGGAGAAAGGGAGAGATGGGCACATACAGGAACTCAGGTGTAGTAGTATTGATGTGAGCAGAGGAACCCAAGTAATACATTAACAACTTATGAGTGATGTAAACACCTTTAATATCTTTGAGCTATGTTTAACAAAATCCCAAGATGAATCAAGTCTGGACTTTATAGTATATTCAACGCATTATTTGCAAATAAATGAGGAGAGAAGCCCACATTCTACCATTGTTATCAATAAAAGAAGTAAAATTGTGAATGAAATTGCCCATTGTTTTAAAATGTTCACTAATAGGAGGTGTTAATAGCATAAAATGTTCAGAATCTGTATGGCCTCATACTTATTTGGGCATCCAACTGTATAGCTATAAAATGATAGAAGATTAGAGTTGCATCTTGTGAAAATCCTATAAACAGCTTTAAGACAAACATGAATGAAATACATATAAAGGATTACAGACCCAAGTCATACCCCCAGATATACCTTTCAGAATAGACCACACTTTGCTCATGATTCCCATACAGCCTGTCCTATGGATAGACTTAGAATATATTCCTTTGCCATAGGTTGTATGCCTGTCAAACACATTATTGACTTCAAGACTACAAGGTAACCCATCTAAATTATTCCTTCCTACACATAATCCACTGCATGTCTCAACACGATAGGGAGGGCCCGATGTGATGGAAAGGTGGCCACAACCGAAACCCTTACATGGGTCAACCACTCAACCTCTACATCAGTAATCTTGCAATGGCTTAAGCCATGACTAATAGCAGATATTGGATAACACATATAAACATAATTCAGAATTCACCAACATTACTTTCTTTCAAGGTTAGTCTCGCACACACCTAATAATCGGAAAGGCACATGACAAAACCAGTTCATTTTGACCCTGACAAATCAACTTAAACTCCATTGCACCGGTCATCATATGGCAATGAAACTCACCTGGAGAGCCCCTCACAATCAATTCATTCAGACTGCAAGGCAGCAAATAGACACAGTATTGCTTTTGATAGCACCTCCTCATTAAAGAAATGGTGGAAGGATCTGTCAAATAAACAAACTCCATGACTCCATGGTGTATTTTTACTACAATGTCTCATAGCGCAGTTCAGCAACCAATGCTTCTGTGTTGTGCTGCGTGAGAGAGCAAGAAAGTGCCATATCTCCTCAGATATTGCACTTTCATGCTCCCCCCCCCCCCCCCGGTGCTGCGCACAATCAGAATGCCAGCACAACGTATACACTTTTATACCACAGTGCAAAAGGTGTCTGGGTCAAGTATGGCACGGGTTTTGTATTAAAAGTGTAGCATTTTAATGTACATATTATGCTTAAACTAACTTTTGAAATGCCTCACTTTGTATGTGAGTTGTACACTGCCGCACAAAGGCACTGTCTGAAAAGATTGGAGAAATAAAAGCATTTCTTCAGGGTATGCCAATGTCAAAACAGCATTTTTTCTTATGCGAAAACCTGTCTTCTTTTTTTAGTAGATAAGGTTTGGCATCAACAACCATGGGTAGTTGCTGGGGGATCCCCATGTACCATGAATAGAATACCCCCTTTACGCCAAGTATTGTAAAGAGATGATGCATAGCTTTCAGGCGACTGGAAATTATATTTCAAATAAACATTTTGCAATCATTGGCATCACAAAACTGGTACAACATAGTAGTAAATATACTCCTTGAACTCCAGAACCACCAAGGGTTTCAGTAGCAGGCCAAGTAACCTAAAATCCCATATCTGTATTCCCTCAGAGCTGCCTTCAAGCATCTTAATACACACAGCTTGCCAGCCTCTAAATATCACACAAACGACAGGGAGACAGATCTATATCACAAAGGACTCAATCAATAGCATCAAATGTGCAAGAAGTAACCCAGCCGGTGACTGCAAAAATGTAGGCAACAAGGACCAGGCAGGCAGCTACTGGCAAAATACTCAAGTTTTCCACAGAAAAAATGGTCATCCATTCATAGCATAACTGCTCTCCCACACAAACAAAAGGGATGGAGCCAAATGGTATTCCATCAACAAGTTGCCTTGGAAGCAGCTCCTACACAGTCACATGCTAACATAGCTCAAGATCAGACACCAGCAAGTGAGTGTCCCTGCCAAGAGCTAGTTAGAATAAAGATGTTCTTGGATGATGTACATTCCTCGGAAGCTTGTTTCCGGTCCAGGGAAGACATGGCTTGGCAGTTCGGGCTGGACTGTTCCCATGAGGCACAGGGTCAGACTGATTTGCATATGGCCATGTCTGAACTGGGGTGGCAGAGTGGGCTAAAGAACGGTGATGGATTAAACCCAGATCTTTTGACTGGGTGTGAGTGTTTGATTGATTCAGATGCTCCGTCCATCACCACCCCCTTTTGTACCGCTTTTGGCCACCATAAGTGTGGCAGGGTATGCTCAGACGTGAGTCCCTTGCTCACTTTGCCACTGGATTCAAGCAAGCCAGGCTGAAGACGGCTGGAATGCCAGAAACCGGTCCTCGGAAGCTTGTTTCCGGTCCAGGGAAGACATGGCTTGGCAGTTCGGGCTGGACTGTTCCCATGAGGCACAGGGTCAGACTGATTTGCATATAGCCATGTCTGAACTGGGGTGGCAGAGTGGGCTAAAGAACGGTGATGGATTAAACCCAGATCTTTTGACTGGGTGTGAGTGTTTGATTGATTCAGATGCTCCGTCCATCACCACCCCCTTTTGTACCGCTTTTGGCCGCCATAAGTGTGGCAGGGTATGCTCAGACGTGAGTCCCTTGCTCACTTTGCCACTGGATTCAAGCAAGCCGGGCTGAAGACGGCTGGAATGCCAGAAACCGTTCCTCGGAAACTTGTTTCCGGTCCAGGGAAGACATGGCTTGGCAGTTCGGGCTGGACTGTTCCCATGAAGCACAGGGTCGAACTGATTTGCATATAGCCATGTCTGAACTGGGGTGGCAGAGTGGGCTAAAGAACGGTGATGGATTAAACCCAGATCTTTTGACTGGGTGTGAGTATTTGATTGATTCAGATGCTCCGTCCATCACCACCCCCATTTGTACCGCTTTTGGGCGCCATAAGTGTGGCAGGGTATGCTCAGACGTGAGTCCCTGGCTCACTTTGACACTGGATGCAAGCACGCCGGCCTGAAGACGGCTGGAATGCCAGAAACCGGTCCTCGGAAGCTTGTTTCCGGTCCAGGGAAGACATGGCTTGGCAGTTCGGGCTGGACTGTTCCCATGAGGCACAGGGTCAGACTGATTTGCATATAGCAATGTCTGAACTGGGGTGGCAGAGTGGGCTAAAGAACGGTGATGGATTAAACCCAGATCTTTTGACTGGGTGTCAGTGTTTGATTGATTCAGATGCTCTGTCCATCACCACCCCCTTTTGTACTGCTTTTTAAATACAGCAGTTTTTCAAAACAAAAACGTAGCCCGTGTTCCTTAAATGAAAATGGAATGCATTTAAAAAACGTTTCTATCAGCACCCCCCTGCCTAAGAGCGAGTCGCAAACCCTACTTTGTTTGTCAGTAATAGGTTAGTGACTCGCAAAAAAGGGTTTGTATATTTCACAGACCTATTTTGTGGTCGCAAACGGGCCGATTTCCCTTTTGCAACCACAAAAAATGGTGGTACATCTGGCCCTGTGCGTGGTATTAAAATTAATCATAATAGCTTGTTTGAAGGCATTTCGATATTTCACTCATTTTAAATCGTATTAGATTTGCAGTACCTGGAACGGGAATAATGAATCCAGAGTGTGCTGTATTCCCCAGAATTTTCTAAAAGATCTACATAAGATCTGTTTAGACCTTACAGAGGCTTGATAGCTTAATGATACAGTGTTGTTCTATATTCAAAGAGTTCTTGACTTTTTTCACATAACATTACACTCCTTGCCATAGAAGAACTCTGTATCAAAGGAAATTGTATAGGATTTTTGCCATAGTTTTCTTTTCTGGGGCGCAAACACAAAGAGATGGTGGATGGAGTGCTGAAACTTTTCAGACACTCACCCCCAGTCACAGATCTGGGTTTAATTCATCATTGTTCTTTAGCTCACTTTGTCACCCCAGTTCAGACACAGCTATATGAAAACCATTCTTGACCGTGTGCCTCATGGGGTCAGTCCAGCCCGAACTGCCAAGCTATTTCTTCCCTGGACTGTAAACAAGCATCCTGGGACCGATTTCGGGCTAACTGCCCTCGTCAGCCAGACTAGCTTGAATCCAGTTTACCTCATGGGAACAGTCCAGCCCGAACTGCCAAGCCATGTCTTCCCTAGACATTGCCTCATGGGAACAGTCCAGCCCTAATTGCCATGCCATGTCTTCCCATGTCAAGCCATGTCTCCTTGTGTTTGCTTCTTTTCTGGGGAACCGTAGTTTTTTGTTCCTTTTTAATAACCTCTGTGCAAGAAAAGCACGAAAGGAAGGATCCAGAGGAAAAAAAAATAGAAGAAATTGTAGACGTGGAAAATGTACATGTATAGGATCCCTGCCACTATATGGAAATGTTCATCATTGCACATGATGAAAAAAATTGACCTCAAAGTATGCGACTAGCCCTTTGTGCCAGAAGAGGTTTAGCAGATAGATACAGCTTTGGGGCAATGAAGGTGGCTCTAGACATTTGTTTTCTTGAACAGTCTCTAATGTCCCTAACCCACTGGCTAATAAACATCCCTGAGGCCTCTCAGACCACCTTGAGCTTCCAGGTCCCCTGCCCCATGCTTCTGTGACAGCACAAACAGCACCTCCGTTGCAGAAATGTCCTCATCAGTGACAGACTTTGGGACCTCTCATGTTAGAGCAGGTTACCCTTAGTCCACTTGTCCTCCAACTGTGGGTGGCACCCACCTCCTACCCCTCACTTTTTTATCTTGTGCAACTCTACCCTAAATTCATGGATGTTCCCACATACTGGTACCATTCCCACCAGTGGTAGCTCACTGCCTAGGAAGCAATCTGTAGGCAAACAGAGACACACAGCTACCTCTATCCGCTCAACTATCCACTACAACCCTAAGGAGACCATGGCCATAGGGCAGTAACCACCCTGCCCTATAGGCTTTCCTTACTTCACGGTATTTACTTGCAAGTGTTGTTGGAGGGTAACCAGTTGATCTTATACCAGGGTTGAGCTGGCACCGGTAACCAGGATACCACTGATAAGAGACCCAGATCATCTTGACCTTCTGAAAGTACTTCACAACGAATGGCCATTAGGCATGCTCTACCCTGTCTTTCTGGGACTCACCCCAGCCCTTAGCATTACACTTGCCTTGACGAATCTCTCTTTTGTGTACTAACTGATCACAGTCAAAGCATATAGCCTACTTAAAGGCCTTTTTCCTGCCATGTTCCCAACTTGCTGCTTTCCTAAATTGGATAAGGTCTCTTTACTTTGGCAGAAATATTGGGCTTTAAGTAATACTCATTTATAACCCTGTCATGGGCACCTGACCCACCCTTTTTATGGCCACTTTCCATTACTGTCTTGGACATTCTAGTGTAAAGCAAGTGGTCAGCTTTTTTTTTAATGCTTTTATTCTTCACGTAATTCAGTGAATTGTCTCAACAAAATTGCGCAAAATGCAAATGAATCATTTAGGGCCAGATGTACTACCCACCAATTTTGCGACTCGCAAATTGGGATGTCCAACATTGTCTCAGGCACTGTTTGCGATTCCTAATGGATTCGCAAACTGCATGCCTCATTAATATTAATGAGGCAGGCGCAATTTGCGAACCCATTAAGAATGGCTAGCCCTTACAGGGATGGTGGCCAGCTGGGGTCTGCAGACCAGCATGTCTGTGACTGCTTTTAAATGAAGCAGGATTTTTTTTAAATGCTTCCCATTTTTCTTAAAGAAAAATGGGATGCATTTAAAAAAAAGAAAACTTGAACTTTTCAGTTTAATTTTTCAAGGGAAGTCAATGGTGCCCTTAAATAATATTTTTTGAACCATTCACAAAGGGGAAGGGGTCCCCTGGGTACCCCTTCCTTTTTGAGAATGGTTTACAACCTACTTGAAGTAGGTGGTAAATTACAAGTGTTTTGTGACCCCAATTGCAATTGCAAAACATTCACACATACAAATGTGAGTCACTATTAGGAAGGGACGCCTTTGGTACGCCCCTTCCTAATAGCGAGTCGCAAACCTCATTTTGTGAATCCGTAAAATATACAGATTTGCAATATGAGGTTTGTACATGGCCATGCCCTAAATTGCAGTCACAAACAGGCTGATTGCATGTTTGCGACCGGAATTTAGGGTCATACATCTGTCCCTTAGCACTCTATTTTTAGCATAACATGCTATCTTGAATTATTTTTTACACAAGAACCTGTTTCTCTTGGAATTGCATGCATTTACTGAGAATAGCACATAATTAAGTAAAGTGGGGTAATGGAGTAATTTTGGGAATTTTTCAAAAGAAGAGTAACATGAAATTACCAACATTTCATGAGTTACAGTGGCATAATTTACATTTTGGCCAGGCTTATATTTTTCTCAACTCTGTGAGCTTAGTGAGCTTGAAACTAATAAGGTGCTAGCTCAATTCTGTAAAACATTAACTCAGGATGTACAAATACTATACAGCCCATCATAATCAGTTATGTTGCTGCTACTTTTGGACAACTGTAAACTTCATGCAATGGTTTTAAGGAATGAGACCAAATGTGTGAATGATGGTTTGTTGGGTAGGTACTCCGATGCCTCTATTATTACCAGAGAATCCCGCCTGCTTGGGGGCATACGCTTTCAGAGGCAACCCCAAAACCTTATCTATTTTCTGCATGCACTTAGTGACCTCCTATGCAGCAAATTGATTATCTAAGTGAAACCCAAACACATAGCTAGGCACAAGATATTTGTGGATATTGAGTTTGGAATTATTTTTGCAGGGTATCTCAGTATTTCCCACCATCTTTAATGCAGTCTGATGCCCTGCTGGCATTGCTATTCTCCATTCTTCACTGGTCCCGCCCATGGACCAACATGGTTTTCGATTCCTCCACTGCCAACATTTCCTCCTGGAGTGCAGGGGCTGATGCAGTTTTTTTTCTTTAGCAGCCATGAAAGCCTTCTTTTTCTCAGCAGCCAATGCAACCTTTGGGGCATATTATCAAGGGGGTTTATCTCCGCTTTTTTGGCTTTAAAATCCAAGAAAGCGGAGATAACATTATCTCCCTATTACCTAGCTTTCGCTAACACCAGTTAGCGACAGCTAGTAGGAGATAGCGACCATCTTGGGCCCCACTTTGCATGTCCGTGATATTTATCACTAATGACATGCAAAGTGGGCGTGCCAAGATGTTAGCAACAGGAAAAAGTCGCTAACATCGCAATCTCCTATTACCAACTTTTGGAGATATTTGCGCTAAGCGCGAATATCTCCAAAAGCTAACACCTGCCCTGAGCAGTTCTTAGCCATGTTATCCAATGGGAGGTGGATAACATGGCTAAGAGCATTAGCTCGCTAATGCATGAATATCGCTGACTTTTCAGCGATATTCATGCATTGCGGCCAATTTTTATCGAATTTGCGATAAACCTTGGTAATACCAAGGTTTATCTGCGATAAAAATCGCCGCAGCTCGGCGATAATTTTTTCACGCTAACCAAGCAATAGCGATAATTATCGCTATTGCTTGGTAATATGCCCCTTTATTCCTTAGCATTTAGGGCAGCCTTTTTCTCATACACCGCATGGGTGGTCAATTTAATTTTCAAGTCTGTGTCAGACTTTCTGACTTCCAGCTTCAGTTTACAAGCCTCCAACTGTGGTGGAGTATACCCTGCTGCCCCTCTGGGAAAATCCTCTTCTTCCACTGGTGTCTCCTCAATTTCATCCTCATAGTACACTGAGGTGATCAATACTTGGATGGAACTTCCCTAGCAGTGAGGTCTTTCTTCTACTCTCTCTTCCTGTAATTTGGGTCCAAACCCATCTTCCTTGCTTTGTACATGCCTGTAATCTGCACTTCAGTAATAACAGCCAGTTTACAAAGATCCACTCAGAAGAGTGTGCACATTTGGAGAAAGGACATTACACCACCGGGTCTCTTCAGGCTTAAGGTGTGATGTCCCTTTTTCTGTCCATTACTGTCAGCTAAAACCTGGTGGTGAGGAATAGAAAAAACAAATAATGACTACTACACCCGGGAAAAAACTCCATTGGGGTATGGGTCATTAGTGTTTTTGTTTTTCAATAGCAAGCTCCCACTTGGGAAGGTTATTATTTTGAAAAACAAAAATGTAGTGTACCTTGAGAGAAGCCCACAAAATGGTGGCTCCCGTCAAGATACAGAGATGCCGGCTGTGATCTCGATATTTCCCAGACAGTAGTTCATCAAAAATCCAAAACAAAGTTTTGCCTCGTAATCAAGAATAATATTATTAATTTAATCTTAACCTTTAAAACTGAAGAGTAACTGGTTTATAAAGTCTATCGCAACCACTGAACCTCAATATCAGGAAAGGGTTTTTTAATTTAGGAGGGGAATAAACATATCAACCCAATATACCTACTTTGGTTAATTGAAGATACAGTTTTTAGAGGATCTCTGCTCAACACCTGGTAGCTACATAAAAAAGAGCACATATTTCTTAGAGAGATTTGTGTTAGGTTCACACAGTACCAGCAATTTCAAAGAACAAAGCAGAATACAACTCTCCATAGAATTTAAAAAAGACACCTATTTAATGAGCAAAAATACACAGAGATCATTAAAATAAGTTAAGATGAACTGGAGATATGAATTTCTAAATTTTTAATATTGAGACTAGTAAAGTGCCAACCAAAAAAGTGGTTGACTAGGATCTACACATAATTGCAGGATAACTACAATAAAATCAAGGTTGGATACACCAAGTGGGTCATCCCAGTGTATGCTTTTTAACTTTGGACTTAGGGGCCTACTAGGACCCGCACCAGCAATTAGGGTGCCACTGCCATGGGTCCCCAACTGCGAAATCCGCATGCCTTTCCATGCCACCACGAAAAGGTGGAATCCCGCAGGCATGCTAATATAGATGGCAGTGTCTAGCAGACACCACCACCATATTCAATCCTTTTCCGCCCGGTCGACTCATCGACCGGGCGGAAAATCGGCAGACAGTCTTCCCGTCTGCCGTGGTATCCCCCGCCATCATAATATGGCAGGGGGAAATGGAGGAGGGCAGGAGTTAATGTCGGGTGGATCGCCACCGTCATGCAGGCTGTGGCGATCCGCCCGACTTCGTAATAGACCCCTTTGTCTTTGAAATGGAAGTCAAAATCTTCCTACGGGGCAAGGTCCAAGACCTTGGCGCACAATGGTCACTCAAAGACAGATACATCATTGTAGAGCTCTAAACAGACCAAACCTGATTTTTATAGCCAGTAAAGAAGCTTTGCGGGCTGGTTAGATTTACTCTTTTGCCCCAGTACACAGTTTTACCTACTGACTTACACACTTTTTTGGAAGGCAGATTGCTTCAGGGGAGCAAGGCTTGGAATCCAAATCCTGGCAGAGCTCGACAAGGCCGGATACCTTTGCTGTTAAGTTCCACTAAACCAGTTTTCAGGGCAGGAAAATACTCGAAGTGGGACAATCCTGGGCGCAGATGTACTTGGATTTAGGGTCAGTTTTGCATCTCCTTTGTGGTGCATGCCTGAAACAAAATATTATTGGGCATTTTTACTTTGCTTTGCATGGTTTAGTAAATACAAAATAAAGCAATGCCGTGCACAGGATTTCCTTGCATTACTTTGCATTGGGTAGGTATTACCTGCGTAGAGCATGGGAGTTTGCATGTATCCACTAATGTATTTTGGCACAGACACAGATTTACAAAGACTTGTAAACTGGGTTTGCGCCAAAATGTTGTGCCTGACCACAAAGGTGTAACCAGAAGAAATAACTTTATTTCCCCATGTTATTTCTTCTGTCCATGTGTACTGCATTCTCCAACACATTTAGAAAGAGGAATATGCGTCTTAGGATTGTTTTTATGTAGGAAGCTATACTTTCCTGCACAAAAATTATCCTCTGCATAACAAAGACACCCTTGCACAATGATGCAAGGGTGCCTGCATTGGTGCTTGGCAGAATACAGTGCGCCAGCTCAATAAGAGAGCAGAAAAGTTTCAAATCTTTGTACATATGTAAATCTTTGTAAATATCTCTTTCATCCAATGCAACACAGCATGATACCTTGCTGTAAAGCTTTGCTTCAAATAATAGTAAATATGTCACACTGGTGTTCTTGCCTTGGTTGATACTTCCCTTGAGAAGCCTCGGCACCTTGTTCCAGTCCTTTAAGTAGGGAAACAATGTCAAAGTCCCTGGCCAGTCCTACAGCCCCTAGAACCTTGGATCAGGTTTCTAGGCACCAGGTCTCGTGCAGTGTCCAGTTCTCTGGGCCCTCTTGAAATCAGAAGTCCTGCTTTCTGTCTTTCTCTGTTTCTGAAGCAGGTTCTTGACTTTCACAGAGTGATTCCAGTCCTTTAGAGCAAGCAGGTGTTAGGAATCGAAGGGTCCTTTTTTGAGTCCTATTTTGCCAGGAGTATTGTGTCTAAAGTTTTCATACACCAAGAGCATTTTCTTTTGGTAGAGACTTGTTAGAGCCATGAATGTTCTGAGCAATTAATGGTTTCTGTGCCAGGTTTATCCTGTGTACTAACTGATGATTGGAAAAATCCTGCCCGCCAATCCTTTTTAACATGAAGCCCCACACCTCCTTTTGCTTCACTTACTTTTAACCTACTGTTGAATTGCCCACAAACCTCTGTTTCAGGATGAAAGGACACAGCTCATAACATCTTAACAAAAGATTTGTTTTGAAACTAGGAAATTCACTTCTAAAACACAGTGCAGTGGTGCAGTTATGGTTGAACATTGAAACTGATAAACTATTGTGATTATGGTTAAGACTCAAACCATAACTTGTACAACAACCATGCAAACCATCACATATAATGCTTATTACCTCACAATAACAAAAGACAACAACTTAAAACATAATGTAATTATATAACTGCACATGCTGAAACCAATTATTATTAGTACATTCATAGTCATCAATATCATATTTTTAGGGAAAATATGATTTTTACTCTCATCTTTATTTATTACAGGCCCAGGCATAATTGTATTTACTCTGGCATAATGTTGTGAAATTTCTGGTATTTTGCAATATGACTGTTAATATGAAATGCCATTACACCAAACCATTTAAGGGAGATTTCATTCAGGTAAAATTCCTGTTGTGGGTGCATGGAAATATTGTGAATGAACTTAAAGAGGGCTACTGTTTTTTGTTTCACCGTGAATCTGACGGTCCCAGTGGCTCAGGAGTGGCAGTCCACCATTTTGTCAGTGACGCAAGAGAGCTACAATGCATTATGTTGAGCAGGAACTGGCGCAGTCCCACTTAGCATATTCCTAGTTCCTGGACCGTCAGCCTTTTCATGGCAGAGCACCGCAATGAAAAGGCTTAAAGTGCAGGAACAAAGGATGCCCTAAGGGGCAACCATGACCGTGCCCATGGGGATAAATTCAGGGGTGCACAACATGTGCACCCCTGTCTGTATTCTACCCAGTTCCAGCACAGCATAGACATCTTTGTCCATGTTGTGCTGGAACTTTTTGGCTGTTCCCATGGCGGTGCCTGTTATCCAGACACCACCATAGAAAAGGACAAAAGACTGCCGACCGTATTACGAGTTGAACTTGTATAACACGAGTCAAAGCGTAATTCGGCCAGCGGTCAACACGCAAGTTTGGCGCAGTGGAGTCTATGTTGCACCACTCCACTCATAATCAGGCCCATAGTTTTAGAAAATAGCATTGTATACAATATTGTTTGTAAGTGTTATTTTATATGTTTTTTTTCTGGTGTGATTGATTTTCTGTGTTTAGTAATGTTTGAATTTGTGTGTTCAGTAAGATAATTTATTATTTGGAAATTTTTCAATTTTTAATTTTCAGTTGTACTAACAGTAAAATTAATAGCTATGTGTTTTTTTAGATGCAATCTTTATTTTTTATCGATATGCAAATTAATATTATAAAATTAAGAAATCTATTGTGTAAGTATTATTTGTAATAAAAATATTAAGTAATCAATTTTAAGGTATTGATAAATTGAATGAATTTTAAACACATTGGAATTTTGTTGGAAATACTCAAGCATGTTTTTGAATTGATATAAAGTAATGTAAAAATATTCTGAAATTAATAAAGGTATTGTTATGACTTTTTTTATTTTGTTAAGTCTTTTTTTAATATTGAAAATGATTTCTAATTATAGTATGGACATATAATATATATGTATTATTTATAATTTATATTTATATGTTATAAGTCTATGTTTTACAATTTTAATAGCATACATTTTAATAATTTCAAATATATTATTTATATTATTGGATTTAGATCAGTTATTTTGGGTTATGTATTGTATTATTTATTGATTTAAATGTTACATAGTTTTATTTATTAAATGGTTTGAAAAAGTGTCTATTTTTATTTATTCAAGTATTCTTAGCTATGTAGTATTTATTTATTTTTTACACTATGTTACAACATTGCAAAATAATAATACATACCTTTAAAATATATTGTTTTTAAATAATTAATAACACATTCATTTCTATGTTAATGTTTCATTTTAAATATATAGATTTTTAGTTTCAAAATTATGCCTTCTACTTCATATTGTATTTTAGGTGTTACTATGGAGTATTGATTGTGTATATAAACTCTTTTGTGCCAAACACTTTCTCCAAAACGGTATATATTGGAGTGGCAATATTTATTTTTACTTTTTAAGTGTTAAATTCCTTTGTTAACGTGTATATCAATGTAGTAGGAGTAATCTATACATTTAAATTAGTCTTTTTAGATATTTAGAAATAAATTAACATAGTAGTTGTATTTGTAATAAACAACATTATTATTTTAAATAATTTCTTAAAATAAAGATATGAAACACATTTTCCAATTGTCTTTTATTCTTTCAAATTTGATAAATTAATATTTTTACATTTTCTGACTTCTAGTTATAGGAAACATTTATATATTGCTATATACAAAAATTGTTAATACATTTTTTTCCTGAATTAACTATGTAAATCATATTTAAGTAGTATTGTATGTTGGAGATTTTTCTGCATTTTTCTTCTGTTCAGCAATTTTTCGAAATAATTCAGTTGTTTCATATGTACATTTTTAATATATATTGTTTACATAGTGCCTTATTTCGATGTCAGGTGGACCATCACTGGCCGGCCGTCCACCTGGCAGCCAGGATAGCGGTCTAATGACCCCATTACGATGGAGTCAGTTGGACCCCAGTGATTGGCGGGACAAACCGGCGCCTCTGTTAGTCTCAAGGAGCCTGTCCGGGGGTTGGTTAGACTGTAATCCCTACAATGAGGGTGGTGCCCAGGCAGGCACTGCTGCAGGGATCACGGTGTCCTTTTTAGACAGCCTTTCCATAGCAGCCCCACTGCCATGAAAATGCTGTTGAAAAGGGACTTTGGTGTCCCCTAGCAGGGCCCCCATACCTCTTAGGCCCCCAAAATGTGGCCTTGGGGGGACATGTGGTGCCCCCCAAACATCCATGCACTGAGTACCTGGCACCACATAGTGCCTGGCACGCGAATACTTGGATATTCAAAAACCTCCTTTTTTCAATTGCGGCCTTTTTCCGGGCCGCAGCAAAAGCCACAATAGAAAAAGGGATATTTACAACCACACTGCATGGCGGTCCTATCTGAATTGGTCTGTTGAGACCGCCAACTTTTTGTCAGGGGCTCTCGAGCACTAAACAATAACTTTCATACGCTCGTCCGACCGCAATCTGAATGACCCCCTTAATTTTTTCAGGTCATATTAAATAATTTTTGTGTTTACCATATTTTAACAGCCTTTTATAATATGCTTTACTTGTTAAATACATTTTTATAATGTTTACATTTGTCAACATTTTTAACTCATAGTCCTACCTTTTTCAAGGGGGAGGTAATTTTTTCATCTTCATTTAGCAGCCTTTTTTGTACTGCTACTTCTATTTTGTAGTCTATTTAGCTCTTTTGTAGTCTATTTTCTCACATCCAGGTTGTAGGAAGCTGCTGCTGTTCATTGAACAGGTAGGACTTTTTTCCAAGTTTTTTTTAGGGTTCACTGACAGCCTGAAGCCAATGCAGCAGCTCTGCAGTGCCTGCACCATGTAGGTCATGCCACACAGTGCATGCATGACAGTGCAGGTGTAGTGAGGCACAACATGTGCCCCCACTCACATTACTGATTGGACGATGACACCAGGGGCTCCTTACCTTTCTGCCATTTTTCTATGGTGGTTTTATTGCTGTAAAAGGCTTGCGGAAGTGCAAGTCGGCGTATGGACGTCAGTGCCAGCGGTGTTACAGCCGGCTTGTGGTGGTCCGACCGCCTTGCTTGTAATCAGGTGTTCAGACTACCTAGGTTACAGCGTTCGGACCACCACCACAGGTAGGTCGATCTCAATTCTACAGTACGCATAACGAGCTCCTTAGTTGTAATCAATGTAGTGATTTTCAGTAGTGTGTTGGCTTAGATTTTCATAAAGTGTTTAGGTAATTTAGCAATATGTTATGTTGTATTGTGGTGTGTTAGTTGCTTTTTGATGATTATGGGGTTAATTACGAGTTTAAAAGTCCTACTGCTATACCGCCAGCCACCGTGTAGCGATGTTCCCGATGGGCAGGCGGCGGTCTTTATGACAGCTATGAATGTTTTTTCATATTTGTTGATGTCTGTGTGTATATTTTGACTGCACAATGTAGACATATACATTATACATGTGAAAAAAAGCCTCAACCCATTGCTAGATTCTGGCCCATATGTGGCAATGGGTATATGGTACAAAAAGGACTTGCCTGTAGATTGTCGCAAACAGGGTCGGGCATAAATGGCTGGGGGGCCTAGAGAAAGAGATCAATGTCAAACTAAGGGCCGTATTATGATGGTGGGAAGTACCGGACAAGCAGTCTGCAGTCCGACTGCCGCATAAGGATGTGACCGCCGGGATGGCAGTTGGAAAGTGCTCCTTTTAAACAGTGGCTTGTGCTTCACCCCGGGAAAAGCACAATCCTCAGTGTTAAGCACTCAGTGCACATCAATGCACTGTGTACATTGCTCCATGTGGTGCATGGCACACAATGCATGTAGGTGTATGGGGGCACTATATCTGCACCCTGGTTCATAATGGACTGTTTGGGGCCTCCAAAATCTGTTTCTGAAAGCCTTGCCATGGCATTCTTCCAGGCATAAAAAGGCTGATAGAAAGGAATATCATAATCCCGATGGCGGTGCCTGGTTCTGCACCCCCTCCATTCAGGATTACTATCCTACGTTGGTATCAGATGACCTCAGATGACTGCAGATGATCCCCAACCGCCTGGGGTATGAACACCTGCATTGAAATGTTGTTACAATAGGAGAGGGGTGAGTACGCACCTCAAATCCTTCATTGCCACCGACCTGAAGCTGGCAGCCCCACTGCCACAGTCTGCTCGTCGGAAAGCTAACTCGTAATACAGACAGCCGTGAAGCCACCCTATGGCAGCTGATTTTCCTCAACGCGACCCCAGTGGTGAGCTTGATGCGGTCAGACTCAAACCGCAGGTACGGTGAATCATGAGTCACCAAACTTTTAATAAGACCCTTAGTGTAGATTGTTATTGATGACTCCATTTGCTTTGATTAATATGGTAGTAACAGCCTTTTATGGCTGTGTGTGGGGAAACTTTTAAAATGATTTGAATCATGGCTTGCTCAATGTCTACGATTATTTCTTGTGGGTAGTAGTTATTTATTTCATGTTTAATGTTTAATGCACTTTAATAGTTTGTAGCAGGTGCTACTTTGTTTACTTGGTAGTAGGGCATATATAGAAAAGGATATTTGTCTTGTGATATTCATCAAATGTGGTGTGTATCTGAGTGGATGGTTTGGGGCACTTTTTCAAAGTCCCATCATCATCCAGGTTTGATATGGCTTCGTTTTAGTATGTTATCTGCTGTAGGAAATATTAGGAATAGTTTATCATTATTTAGGTCATCATGTAACAGTAAGAATGTCTCATATTGTGTTACTTTTAAGTGTGCAAGCATTTTGATATCTTCGTATCTTTTAGAGTTAGTAGGTGTATCACTGGTTGCTTTGTTAGTTTGTGCAATTAAGCATTTTAAGGTGGGTATAGGTTGTAGTTGGCCTCTCATGTGTTTGGAGTCTTTAGCGAGTATATACAACAAGTGGCACTTGACAGTCTTGCAGAACCAAGATACCCACTGGGTGATAGTTGTGCTTTGCAAATACTTGTTAATAATAATATCAAGCTAGAGTGTGCCTCTCATATATACTGCAAAACCTCCCTTACTTCTATTTCTGTCCTTTCGGAGGAATCCAATTGCAACTGTGAATAGCGAAAAAATGGTTCCTCTTAAGTGCAGCCGATTCAACTATGCTTTATAACAATTTTAACGACATGTGCCACAGTACCCCATTCTCTGCATCTGGCATGTCCTTCGCCTAGTTTGCGTATGGAGACCTCAGCTTCTCATCTGCAGCTGAGACTAAATATCAGTACCAGTACCTCTCTCTTTCTAGGAACAGTATCTTGTGCTTTCCATTTGACATATCCTAGGCGCAGGAGCCTCTTGAGTGTTTAACCAGGAAGTTCTCTGCATGTATTTAAAAAATAAAATTGAGCCCCTTGTTCTGTCAGTCCATGGTTCTCACATCAGAGCTTTACCTTTCAGCTACGAGTCCCCCCATATTGCATTGCTGTCCTTCTTGATCTGGCAGCACAATCTGACATTAAAGCACCCAGGGGAGTTCCAAAAAGGGGACTGTGTGCTAAAATCTGAAATTTTAAGAATGTCTCTGACTTGCTGCAGCCTGTAAAACATTCAGCCCCACTTTTTTTGAAAAAGGTTGTCACTCTAAACTTGAACATAAACCAAACTCGGAGATGTCCACTGTCATGCAGGGAAATATCCCACCACTCCTACAAGGTCCTACTGCCCCAATTAGCTCTCTACAGTTCTTCAGCTGGAAAGCCCAACAATAAAGTTGTATATCCGGTAGGATAAGGCCTCCCTTAATTAGTTTTCTCCTCAATTGTTTTCAGGTTGCTCTAACCCCCCTAAACACCCAACTGAAACTACTTGTTTCACCCTGAATTGTTGTGCTTGTCTTTTTATCAAAGAACAGAGGAATGATGTCAAATGGAAAAGTCAATTTTAGCAGTTTCATCATGTTAACCAGAATAACCTGAGTATATATTATTAGTGTGTCTGCTTAATTTCTCTCACAACCCTATATAATTGTATTTATGTTACGTTCTACAAGTCCTTGACCACCTATATTCCTAGGTGCCTTATAAACTCTTTCTCGCTGCCTCTTTTACAGTGGCAATTCCAAGACATTATTTCAGTCTTACATGAGCTGACTTGTTACAATGAAAAATGTCCAAAGGTTTTTATTTTCAGCTCCGGGTGCCCCAAAGTCAGTCTAACATTAACAATGACTAGACTGTCCGCATATAGTGGGAACATTTTTTCAAAACCCTTAAATGAGAAGGAACTATCCCCTCACTTCACATAAGGCTCTGAGATGGTGGACTCTATATACAGGATGAAAAGAAGTGGGGAGATTGGGCACCAATGCCTCGTACCTCTCCTTATGCTCACTCGATCCGCTACCATGCTATTTATCAGTATCTTACCCGGTATCTTACCAACTGGCGATTATAAATTAGATGGGTCACATTGCAAAAAAGAATCCCCTAGCCCCAAGTGCCTTAATACGTCTCTCAAATAGGCCCAGTTAACCTGATCAAAAGCCTTGCTGCATCTATCAGCAGTAATGCTAAAGGGACAGAATGAGTAGTGGCTAGGTCAATAGAACCTACTATGGCCTGTGTCAATTCACATAAGTTCCTACTGGAGATAAAACCATTTTGGACTACATAAACAATTGATTTTTAATGCTTAGCTAACCACTTTGCCAAGATAGCAGTGAATATTTTGATTTGTGAATTTAGAAAGCGCACAATTGCCCATGGCCGTCTTGGCGGTGGGTAGATGAAAAGAGACCAGGAATCTGCAGAGGCTAAGTTCTAACAGGAGGTAAACAGCCAGGTTTTTACCTCTTTTCTGAATGAAAGCAAAGATGGGCTATTTTTAATTTCAATGGGGAGACGATTCCAGGCCTTAGCTGCATGCAGCAGAAAGCTTCTCCCTCCCCCACATGACTTGCATGACCTGCCTGCATTTTGGCACTTGAAGCAGTTTTGCTTGGCTAGATCTTAGATTCCTAAATGGCTCATTAAGTTTCAGATGTGTTTTTAAAAACTGAGATCCCATCCCAAGGAGGGCTTTATAGGCCAGACACACCAATTTAAATTGTATTGTTTTTTCCATTGAAAGCCAATGGAGGGTCCTTAATCTGTGTGAGATAGGCTCAAATCTGGGAATGTCCAGCACCAACCTGGCTGCTGCGTTTTGCAAACGCTGCTGTTTTGCTAGGTGCTGTATCTGTATCCCAGCATATAAAGCATTCCCATAATCTAGCCTAGATAAGGCCAGAGCTGTTACCATCATTCTACAGGAATCATGGGGAATAAACAGCAGGAGCTTTCTTATAATTTTCAGAATGTACCATATTGTGGAAGCCAATTTGTTTGCCTAAGCATTAAACAACAGTTTGTTGTCCAGTATCATTCCAAGATTTTTAACTTTATTAACTGGGGAAGGAAATCGGTAAGCATGGGCGAATTTTGCGAATCTGGCGTTCACGAATTTGCGTATTTGCGAACTCGCAATCCGTAAAATCCGCAAATTCTTGTGAATTTGCGGATTTCTTTTTTTGTGTGTTCGCAAGGGTTTCTGCCAATTTGCGAGGGTTTTGCACCAGTTCGCAATTGCGAACTTACTTGTCGGCTCGCAACGGTCGCGACTTTGTTGTTTCTACATCTGGTTCATCATCACAGGTTCACAGCACCCTCTGTTTCACCACTGCCACCCTCTGATTCACCCATGCCACCCTCTGGTACATCACTGCTACCCTCTGGTTCATCACTGTAGATTATGGGGGGGAAAAGCAAGCACACCTGCCCTGCTTCAACTGACATGAATTAATTTGGGGTTGATTAATGTGTCACTGAATTTAAACTTCCTGTCTGGCACCTGCAGTGCAATTTTTTTCCCAGGACCTTTGTGGCCTTCTTGTAGCTATTCTATGAGCCTGCTGTGAGGGTCAGAGCAGGATCATGAAATAGTTGCAAGTATGCAACTGAACTCTGGAGGGGCCCCTCAGGAAGCACTACAGGGAATGGTTACTAATGATGAGTTTGAACTTTTGCACCTGCTGAGTGCTTTCAGTTTTGCAAAACTCGTTTTTCTGCAGAACAGCAACTGTAATGCCCCAAACAAACATAAGCAACTGAACTCTGGAGGGGCCCCTCAGGAAGCACTACAGGGAATGGTTACTAATGATGAGTGAACTTTTGCACCTGCTGAGTGCTTTCAGTTTTGCAAAACTCGTTTTTCTGCAGAACAGCAACTGTAATGCCCCAAATAAACTTACTTGTGAAAGTTGATTTCTAATCCAAAAGTGATCCAAAGAAAGTCAAAAAGGCCTCAAATCCAAAAAGGTGCAGGCAAATGTCAACCTGAGGAGTTATTCTGATAAAAATCATCATTTTCAGAAGGTTTAAGCTGCTTGCTAGTGGATTTCTTTTGCAGAATTGCAAATTTTGTAATTTCGCGAGTGCGAGATTGTTGCTGCCCGCCGCATCTACATGTTCGCAATTGCGAACTCTCGCGATGCGGCGCCAAATTCCCGCGAGATCCCGCAGCAAGATCAAAAATGGTGCAGCACTCGCAAAATATCGAGAAAAACAACTCGGCAAACGCTGAATGACGGTAAGTGAACGCTGCATGCCGCAATATTGTATCACCAAGCAAAAAAATCCACTGCGTGTGAATTTGCGGATTTTCGGTAGATTCGCGAGAGTTCGCGGATTTCGAATTTACCGAAAATCCGAAAAATCCACGAGCGGAACGTATTTTCCGCCCATGCTTAGAAATCGCCTAAACTATCTGGTCACCACATTTTCATGTCTATCCCCAGCAGCATGACTTCGCTTTTATCTCTGTTTAATTTTAGGCAGTTGCCCTGCATCCATTGATTGACTTGCCTCATGCAGTTATTAAATCTGTCTGTAGTCTCTCTAGCAATGATATTGGAAGGTAGGAATCACATCTGCAAGGAGCCTTATTCGGTTTCAGAATCAACTAAATAACTGCCTCCTGCTAGGAGGCCAGCAACAGTAGACTCCCCTCAATGATCCTAATAAATAACACTTCAGCACTGGTACCAAACCTTTAGCTAACTTCACATACACTTCTATTGGATTGCCATCTGGGCCAGGGGATGTCCCACTCTTACACATCTTTATTGTGTGGTATATCTCAGATTCTCTAATTTCTCCTCCCAATTCTTTGTACTGTTCTTGGCTCAGCTTTGGCAGATGCTTCTCAATTAGCTATAGCCTCAACTCTGAGATGTTCTGCTCACTATGTTTACGGTATTCATTACTAACATAGGTAAAACATGCCTTCCCTATCTCATGATTGGAATTCAATGGTCCTGTCATGCTGCTATCTCTGTTCTCTTTTATATGGTTCCTATTCTGATCGTCCCTAGATTTCCAAGCTACCAGCTTTTGACACTTCTCCCGATACTCATAATAGGAAAACTTACTTGATGCTAACTTCTTTCTCATCAGGGTTTTCAGCTGTGATTTTAGCCTGTCTTAAGCACCCTGAAGGCCCGAGATGGCAGCACCAGTGTAACTTCATCCAGGTTTTCATTAGCTAATTCTTGTTGTATTCCTCCCCCCTCCTCTTATTAGGAAAGGAGGCCATAGCTACCACTGAGGAAGGTTTTAAAGGTGTCTGTTGTAATGTACCTTTTACTCAATGCACTCTCCCTACAGAAGTTCTCCCTGCTTGCTGCTCAGCCTATGATGAGATCAGAAAGAATATTGATTGTGTTAGGATTGGAAGAGAGCATCAGTTGGTGTGGATGGGCTGAGCAGTGAGGATCCTGCTCCTGGTGGGGCACTTTGAAGGATCTTACTTATTACATCTTATACATGTAATCAAGAAGTGATCCTTAAAAAACACCTACCCACGTCTCAATATATCAGACTCAAAAGAATCACCACAAATGACCAAGATTTACAAGATTCCCTGGAACAACAAACTTTTAAATATCAACAGAGAGGATATCCAGAAGACATTCTTGACACATCCCTCAAAAAAAGCACAGAACTATCAAGAGTGACACTCCTACAAGAGAAGGTAAAAACCACAGAGAAAAAAACTGTGGGGCATATTATCAAGGGGGTTTATCTCCACTTTTTTGGCTTTAAAAGCCAAGAAAGCGGAGATAAAATTATCTCCCTATTACCTAGCTGTCGCTAACACCAGTTAGCGACAGCGGTAGGAGATAGCGACCATCTTGGGCCCCACTTTGCATGTCAGTGATATTTATCACTAATGACATGCAAAGTGGGCGTGCCAAGATGTTAGCGACTGAAAACAGTCGCTAACATCGCTATCTCCTATTACCAACTTTTGGAGATATTCGCGCGAATATCTCCAAAAGCTAACACCTGCTCTGACAGTTCTTAGCCATGTTATCCAATGGGAGGTGGATAACATGGCTAAGAGCATTAGCTCGGTAATGCATGAATATCGCTGACTTTTCAGCGATATTCATGCTAAGCGGCTTTTTTTTATCGCATTTGCGTTAAACCTTGGTAATACCAAGGTTTATTTGCGGTAAAAATCGCCGCAGCTCAGCGGTAAATTTTTGTCTCTAACCAAGCAATAGCGATAATTATCGCTATTGCTTGGTAATATGCCCCAGTGTCTTGAAATACTCTACAGAGTCTACCAGAATCAAACATATATTTAATAAACACTGGCCACTGATTAGAATGGAACCAGACCTCACAGATTTATATAGTGAAAAAGTCACCTTTGCATTTCAAAGATCTAAGAATCTCAAAGAATTGTTAAACACTCCTGAGAAAACAAAGGTCACATAGAAAGGAATGCAGAGATGCTCAAATTGCACACATTGCAACAATGTTATAGTGGGACAAACATTCACCCACCCAACTAAAGGTCATCAAATTGATTTACAACACTCCAGTACTTGCGATACCACCAATTGCATTCATGCCATCAAATGCCCTTGCGGCAAAATATATGTGGGATAGACCGAGCGCAAAATTAAGGTTCGGATCACCGAACATAAGAGTAACATCCGCCTGTTCAATAGGAAATCCACTATAGCCAGTCACTGAAAAGAAGCTGGTCATCAAATTTCTCAACTCAGATTCATGGTTTTGGAGACTGCTCCACAACGTTGAGACATGGATCCATTGAAACAGAGACTGAGAATGGAGTATTTCTGGATCAAAAAAATTGAATTCCATGTATCCGATCAGGATGGATGACCGGATCGAACATTCATGTTTTTTGTAATTGGTTATTTAACTTACAGCATTGACTTATGAGATGCCCTGAACCCCCATTTCAATGTATCATTCCGTCACTGTCACTGTTTTGATTTTTGTATAGAACATTTGACCGTAATTTGACATTGTATTATGCTTTGTTTGAATGACATTCACAGTATAGTATGTTACATGGCATTAATTTTTTTCACAAACTTTATTTTTTCCACAAACTTTATTGACTTTCTCACAACTCCATTCCGCTTGTATATATTGTCCGTACTTTTTCTCATGAAGTTTCGATACTCACATCACATGGCACAGCTTTGGGTTCTATCCGCGTTTCCTATTGGTGATTCTTCACTCATCACGTGAGTCTGTAGCGTAGACAACCTCCAATCGGTAGCCTCGTTAGGTAAACCTTTCGAATTTTGAAACCTGAGAGACGCGGCACAGTCCGGTCCGATGTAAGTTTGCTTAATATAGTTTCTTTTATGTGTTTGCACATTACATCGAGATCACGTTATTTGTAAATATTGCATGTGGCACATTTTGATTTTATGACATTCCACTCGCATTTCACGGTTGCGTTTCACGATTATGTAGGAAGTGCACCTCGGTTCTTAACTCCTTTGGCTCTCTTTTATGCACGTTGATACACAAACATTCAGCATGTAATTTAAAGCTTTATTGAATCTTCGACTCACACCTTTGACCCACTCGGTTCGTCTCTTTGGTATGGATGCAGGTCTTCGAATCTTTTAATGTATGATATATCATTGTGATATTATTTCTTGGAGGTTTTGAATTGGTCCTGTTTAACTTCTTTTACAGACCCCTGACGAAGGGTCCCCGTTTTGTCGACCCGAAATCCATTGGGTGTATATGCAACATATTGACAACAAGCATTGAAAATTGTACCATAAGAATTCCATTATGTTTGCAAAGATGTATTGTACCACATGGTTCGGAGAAAACATTTGTTGAAATGACAAACGAACCTTGAAATCATTAAATGGAACTTTGCGAAGAAACACATGTTTCAAGTTTATAGTGCGCACATTCTGCTGGTTAGACTCCTCTACCCACAACATTGATTTGTTTTGCATACGGCACGGTCAGACTACGTGCGACGAATGCAGAACCAACCTGATCTAAGTATAGGTTCAATAATAATCTTCTTGTGAACTACCGAGTGCACTGGGATTACACAGTTACGCCTTATGGGGTTGTCTCATCTTGCAAAATGTTTTCCTTTATTATGAGGCTGGTTTTGGAGAGTTATCTCTTGAGTATGTACTAGACTGTGCGTTACGGATACACATGTGGGAAGTTTACCTATCGTGTAACTTCTTCCATTGGCTTTGCTAATACCCTGTATGTGGTTGTTGCCTCTTGGAGGTTTTTGGACTGTGCATTTTGGCTGTGCACGTTGGGTTTAGAGATACCCAAAATATGTTTGACTTGGGTTTAAAGAAACCCATAATATGTTTGCCTTGGGTTTAAGCAGACCCATAATATGTTGCTTTGGGTTAAGGGATACCCAGGATTTACTTTGGATTTGAAAATTCCCATATAAATTTTCATAGTGTTTTGGGGATTGTAGTTACCCTGTCTTGGAATGGATAGAGTCTTATTCCTCTTCTTTGAGGTAGACCTGTTCTGCCATTGGTAGATGCAGTTGAGGGTTGTAGATCCCTGTTCTGCCACAGTTTTGTGCCTTAGTTTGTGGCGCAATGGGTACTCTGTGAGGTGTGTTGGTTTTGTACTCGCAGTTTGAGGTGTGAGTTATTGTGGATAGTAGCTACTGTTTTTAAGTTTTTGGAAATGTATTTATTTAACTTGCATTCTTGTTGTTTATGATCATTATTAAGGGGAGATGTGTGTAGTAATTTTACTTATTTTATGCATCCTCTTTTACTCTCATTTGTATGTTTCACAAATTTCATGCATTTGATTGTTTTGACCATTATAAAAGGTGAGGTGATGTATTATTTTGTTAATAATGCATCCTTCTTTGCTGAAACGTGTGTTTTATCCTCTACACAGATTTTGAATGTTTTAAATCATTATGAGGGGGGAGATGTGTTGTAATGTACCTTTTACTCAATGCACTCTCCCTAACGAAGTTCTCCCCTTGCTCCTCAGCCTATGATGAGGTCAGATAGAATGTTGATTGTGTTAGGATTGGAAAAGAGAATCAGTTGGTGTGGATGGACTGAGCAGTGAGGAGCCTACTCCTGGTGGGGCACTTTAAAGGATCTTACTTATTACATCCTATACATGTAACCAAGAAGTGATCTTGTGAATAAAGCTGGGATCCTGTTCTACATCACTTGGCTTACGGATATTTCATCTTTGTTACTGTGTCCCAGTTTATAAGTAATTCCTCTGAACCTTAATTCAAGTCAAGAAAAGTGACAGCACTATTCCTCAATTCGAACAGAGCTCCTTCTTTATTTAGGACTCTCCTTTAGGGCCCATTTCAGTTCACCACTCAAGAATTTGATATCCAACTCCAGAACAACTGCAGCATGATCTGAAATATGTACAGGAAGGTGCTTTAAATGTGTCACATTTTGAACTTTAATCTTATCCACAAGAAAATAAGCTATATGTGAGAAATGTTTATACTTTGTGCAGTGGTAGTTATAGTCTGGCCTCTTTCCAGCCCTTAGTATATAGATCTCGCTAAGCCCAAGCTCTTCTCTCAGAAAGGATTTCCTGTAATATGAAAATCTGTGACTTCTGATCCCTTAAGTACTGAGCCACTAAGACTTGCTTTATTTTTATTCTCAAACCATTCCTATTCCAGGTTAAGAATGACAATTGTTGACCCTCTTCCTACCCAATCTACACATCCAAAACACCCAGAACTAAACTCAAGCACCCCACAAAAACATCAGCTTATGCCACCTAGGGAGGAATGTGGTGTCCTGCTGATGGAGCAGGATGGGAGCACATGTGCGGAGATGCTGAGCAATTCATTTAATTTTGGCCTTGAAAAGAAAAGTAGTGAGCAGTACCAAAGCACAAGGAAAGCAAGCTTCAGTCCTGTAGAATAGGTCAGGAGAATATAAAAGGCTTCTGAAACTCAGCTACAGATAGTTACATTTACCTCCAGGTATTGTGCATCTTACCTTTCTTGACAGCGACCTTGCCACAGTAGAGTCGAGCATGGCTGAAGTACAGGAAAGGGGGAGTGGCACCCCAGTGTATCTCCTTTTAGGAGAAAGTGTGTGGAGGTGTGCAGCCAGCGTGCTCCTAGGTCCTGACAGCAATACAGATAACAGATGTGCTTTTACCAGCTTCTGTGCAAGATGTGGATGGCAGGGAAACGCGACTTGGGCAGCGAAATTGTGCCAGTATGGCGCTTATCTGAGCTTCCTACCCCACAGTGAGTACTGAGGTGCACTCCTTACTCTCTGTGGGGGAAAGAGGAAGAATGGGGAGAGGAAGCAATGCCACTAGGGTGATAAGGCTTAGTAGATACAGCCTAAGATCTGGGGAAATACCTCATATATCCAGGAAGGAAGGTGTTGTTGAAGCAAGGAGACAGGGCTGTGTCGTTCACCAAGAACAAGTCAGGAAATTCAAATGTAGTTGTGGTAAACTCCAGGGGACATAAGATAAGGGGTGGATAAGATGAGTAAGGAAAACTGCAGGAGAAAAAATCTGCCTATAAAAGTTGCTCCCTCTCTCAGATCTTTCTTTAAAGTAAAGACGGCATACCCGTTGATGATGGATAGTGAAGTGCCAGAAGCAGGGGGAATGTGAAGGATGGATCCCACAGAGGAAGCAAATTAGGAATGGGGACTAAATTAATTAAGTTCTTGTTCCACAGAACTTGCCACACAGCAAGTGATGACTCTAAGGGTAGCCACTACCAACAGGTTTGATGGGTTTCAGAATTGTATACCACAGTACACTGGGAGGAGAGAGGCCGAGAACGAAAATGATAAGGACAGGGTTATGTCCAAGAAGGAAGTTACAGATCAGCCCTAGACTCGGGTGCAGTGTCAGGATGGCTTTGAGGGAACTCAGGCAAGACAGACTCTGGGGAGACCGGTATATATAAAATGTTACAGACTTTATCTGGAGAGAGTAGGAAAGGGTTTGAGGTCTCAGAATCTAATAAAAAGAAGATTCAGAGCACTTGCATGAGCTTTGGAAAATATTGGATTGCTTAACAGTCCACACTGAGGTTCTGAAAAGGGCTATTGGGAAGTTAAGTGCTACAATGTAGGCTAATGCAGTGTAAATTGAGCTTTTGTGGCAAAAGGGGAAAGTGTCCCTGGAGAGACAGTAAAAATGGGCATGCCTCACCCCCCCCCCCCCCCCACAAATATTACAGTCTTTCTGCCCCCCTGGAGGGCAGTGGATGCATGCCACACCATGCAGTCGGCACTCTCATGGTAGCAGTGTTCATGTTAGGCTCTCCAATGAGCCTAACAGACCACAATTGTCAGAACGTTGCTGCAACGCTTGCCCCCTATTGATTAAACTTGTAATCTGGTGGGCGCACTACAACTGACAGCATTGTGGCGGTTCTGCTGGAGGACCGCAAAAGTTGGATTGAGGTTCCAAATGTTTGGGAATTACATTACATTTAGTGCGCGAAAAATACCAATAAATTGTGCCTGGATATAGTAGAAACCAATACCCACTGACCAAATGGAATTTCCACCAAGGGCGATAGGAGGCAAGAACATTTCACTAAAGTATGGTTTAAAATGTTTCAAGTCATCACTATGTGTCTGATTAGCATTTCTGAATAGTTTTTCGATTGTTTAAAATCTTTTTACATGCACCACATACAAAGTATTTTCTCTTGTGCTTCCTAATGTGGGGCAGCATTTCATGATCATTTAAGATGTTGTGTATGTTACAGTAATTTTGCAAGCTACAGATTTTTGTGCACAGTAACGTAGGCAGATGTGCTTCAAAAGTTTAAGGTGCCCGAAGAGAGAAGAGGCAGCTAGAGAATGAGGCAGATTTTCCTTCATGTAAAAGACAGCATGACATGCTTTAAGGAGCCGTCGGGAGATATGCAACTGACATATCAGTTTTTGAGTTACTCGGCATCCAACATAATTGGAAACACAAGCTGAAGCTTTTTTCCCTGGCACCGAGGGCTGATGACAGGGGGGCCTTATTAAATGATAAGAGATCCCAGTCTTGTATGCACATGTCAGATGTCATGAAACACAAAATCGACTAATAGGCACCCAGGGACATTTTTTGCTAGAAACTAGAAAGTGGGATGTTGATTTTGCAACACAGCATTTAGTGCAGATGAATTAATGGTGGCCCAGAGCATACCCTCTGGTTTTTCTATTTCTATTCTCTTGTCTCGATGATTTTTGAGTTTTTGAGTTGTCATATTTTCTCTAAACTTCCAAATAACATGGGATATTCATCTTGCTTATTTACCTGACTAGAAATGGTGAGTGCTCCGTGGATGTTTTTCCTGAATTAATAAAATAAAGGACACCCATTGATGATACTTTCAGGTCCTCTCTGGCTCTCAGCAAGTTGACAGTAGTTGTCTAATGAGCTTGGGCTCTTCTGACACAGTTTGTATTAAAGAATGATTCTAGTAGAATAACAATTATGAAAACATGTTGCTTAGGGAACTCGTGGCCTCAGACGCAGTGCGGTGCCACAAGCCATTTCGTCATGCTGTGCTTCGTTTTCGAATGTATTAACAACAGGACTCATTTCTGTGCTTTACCCTGCGCTGGAGCACAATTGTCTGCTGTGCACCAAACCTGCACAAAAGCAATCATTAATGTCATATTCCTCTTTCTATAAATGCTGCAGAATGCAGAATTTACTATTCCTACTCCTAGAGGTGCTTGCCTCAGGGAAAGTGCTGGATTATTTGAAAATGAAATGAATGAAACTTATATAGCGCACGACTTACCCTGGGGCATCTCAGCGCTTGCTTAGGGAACCCATCCTGGTATTCCCCTGTGAGATAACCCTGGCAGGGTATCCACAAGGTGAAAGCCAGGCATCCCACCGCGAGGGGCCGTTGTGGAGATTAAGCTAGCTATTGCCCAGAGTCGCAGAGTGTGAACCCGTGAGTCGAGAAGGCACCGGAGCGAGAATTAACAAGTCCGTGGAATTTTTGAGCCCCAGACCCGCCGAGGCGGGGAATTGAACCCTGGTCCCGGGCCGAACTCAAGCTCCAGGTCTGCCGCCTCTAACCCCTGAGCCACACTTCTCCACAGGGGCAAATTGTGGGGCAAATTTACTATTCCTACTCCGACAGGTGCTTACCTCAGGAAAAGTGTTGGATAGTGGTGGGGGTGGATTTACTGTTCATAGTCCCACAGGTGCTTGCCTCAGGGAAAGTGTTGGATAGGGGTGGGATGAATTTACTATTCCTACTCCGATTGGTGCTTGCCTCAGGGAAACTGTTGGATGGTGGTCGGGGCTAATTTACCATTCCTACTCCGATAGGTGTTTGCAACAGGGAAAGTGTTGGATGCTGGTGGGAGCTAATTTACTATTCCTACTCCGACAGGTGCCTGCCTCAGAGAAAGTATTTTAGGTTGGTAGGGGCAAATTTACTATTCCTAGTCTGACTGGTGCCTACCTCAGGAAAAGTGTTGGATGGCGGTGGGGCAAATGTACTATTCCTACTCTGACAGGTCCGTGCCTCAGGGAAAGTGCTGGACTGTGGTGGTGGCAAAGTGTTAGTATTTAAATTCAACGAATATGTCAGACTGTTATATTCACATTGTCATTTTTCTTATTTGTAAAGCATACAATCATACTTTCTTTTTTATTTATCCTTCGCCACAGATTTCAACAAACACACCAACAGTAGAGAACACAACCTTAAGCAAGGATTAAAAAGAAGGCCATCACTACAGAAGAAAACAAACATTACAAGGTAAACTTTTTCGAAAACTCCTTTTCTAAAAAATATTTTGCGGGTTTCTAATGCACAACAATTTTTGGGGGAAAATGTATCTTTGCATAAAAATTTTTAAACTCACCAACTAAAGCAAAATGACTTTTAAGCAACTAATAAAGCACTAATCAATTTCTTTGCAGGCTAATAGGAAAATAGCCAAACAAATTACTTATAACGTTTCATCACTTTTTTCAGAACCAAACAATTCAAAAGCATAAAACGGATAAGAGTGAGAAACTGCCTGAAAAATCCTACATCAACAACCATCTACAACAGGACTTTCTAACAAGACAACAGAAAAACGTTCAAAAGGTAACCTTTAAAATTCACTCAAGTGTATACAAACTTAAGCTTTTTTAAATTTAGGGTATGAACGCAGAAAAAATGTCCAACAGTTGTAAAAAAAAAAAACACGTAGGGCATCGAACGCGATCCGGCCGGAAAAAGTACAAGCCGTACGCGTGTTTTCCACCTGACTTGTACAGCTGTACAAGCGAGCAAGTATGATGCGAGCAACGTGAAATTCACCAACCGAGACGTTTCCGGGTACGAACCACTCCGTACGTCTCATCTGTAAGTAAACCGTGCCGTGCAATGGATGCGATTTAGGACGAGCCTTTACAATGCACGCGTCGGACAGCCGCTGCGTGCCGAAGTTTCCACCTCGCAGAACGTCTGGAAAGGGGCGACCACTCGGTCCCCCCGCACGTATGGCAGAGTACCACGATCCCCCCGGGAAGCCATCTTGGGCGGGAGGTGTGTCTCGGCTGGTATGCCCGAAGCGGCGTAGCCGGGGCGCGCTTTTTCCCGCCCTAGAGTGGGCTGGCCTAGACACTGACGCGGCTGGCCACGCCCTCGGGGCAGCAGGGGCGGGTTTACGCCCGCCCTGAAGACGGATAAAAGGGGACGCAAGACCAGAAGGCATCCTCTTGTTCCTGTGCTCTGAAGCTGCACCTCCTCGCTGCACGTGAGCTCGAGACGGAACGAAGAGCCAATTTTGAGCGTTGTAATCCTTCTTTTGTCTTACAGATACTCTGTCGGAGAAATGCCCAAGAAAGGCGGAAAGAGAATGACGACTGAACAGATGCTTCGGGTCCTCATGAAGGAGATGACCGAGCTGAAGAAGCGGGTGGCGGAGAGAGAGGGGGAAGGGGGGCCGGAACGTCCTTCGGCTGGAGCAGCCCCAGGAGGGAGAGCCAAGAGGCCAAGGAGGGGACCAGCTGGGGGAGACGTCCCGGTTCCCCGTACCCCGCTCGAAGCGCCAACCCCAGTACCCGTGGAGGGGAATCCGATTCCCGTGGTGGTCACCCCGGTGTCCAATGAAGATATGCCGCCCGAGCTGGCAGCACAACTTGCAGCGTGGTTGGGCGAAGGTAGTGAGGGCGCCACGGCTGTCGACGCGCAGGCGCTGATGAAGCAACTGCGTGAGAAACGGGAGGCAGCCAAGGTGTCCGCGCCGGCTGCAGTAGTTGACAAGCCACAAGGGACGATTACGACCGCAGAGGCAGCGTCCGGTGCAGGTAAGCGGCCATTGCCGATTGCGAGGGATGAGTCAGCACCCTCTCGTAGAGAAAGGTTGGGTCAACATGTGCCTTTGTCAATTAAAGAGAAGATTTGGGCGGGGGAATATGTGAACATCTTCTCGTTGCTTGTTGATCATTATGAGGTGGAGCATGTTAAGGGCCAGAAAGACCTCATGCATCCGAGTGTTTGGCGCGCAAAAATGGCCGCCTTTAAAGTGAATGAGAATATTGGCAATTGGGGCAAAGCATGGGGGATTTTTACGTCGATCTTAGGGGAACGTAGGCCCGAGTTACTTTCCGAGTTGCCGACCTATCAGTCGCGAATCATGGGGTACTCGACGTCACACCAGGGTAACCATTGGTTCTGCTACGATAATCTTTTCAGAAAGGCTAAAGAGCATAATAAAAGCTTAACCTGGGATTGTTACGATTCTTTGACATGGGATAAAATGAAGGAGACAGGTATGTTGAAAATGCCATTGGTAGGGGGTAATGTTGGCGAATCCTCCCGCCAATATGCGGGGACGCCCTTTCGATCAGGTACGGGTACCGACGATTACTCGAGACCTGCCAGCAATACAGGGAAAAGGGGGTTCTGCTGGAATTTCAACAGAGGTAAATGTACTAGGCCCCAGGGATCGTGTAAATTTAGACATGAATGTAGTGGGTGCGGGTCGTCCCATCCTGAGTCCACGTGCAGAGCCAAAACGGGTGATAACGGGGGTAGAGGAGGCGCCAAACAGGTCTAACATAGTCCGAGGGGCGCCTTTACCTACCCCGATTGATACCTTGGCGATGATTCCCTGGCTCAGTGAATACCCGGATCGTACTTCTGCTGGGGTGCTGCGGAACGGGTTTTCGTATGGTTTCCGCATCCCAGTAGGGGACTTTCAGGGTGTGGAGAAGTGTAAAAATCAACTTTCGGTCCTGCAGCATACGACTGTGGTACAGGATAAGATCCGGAAAGAGGTTACTCGAGGTCGGGTTGCCGGCCCGTTTAGTGTACCCCCGGTGCAGAGTTTTGTTTGTTCTCCTTTAGGGGTGGTCCCCAAGAAGGACCCGGGTGAGTTCCGACTGATTCATAATTTATCAGCTCCACGTGGTCTTTCTGTAAACGATGCAATAGACCCAGAAGTGTGTTCGGTGCGGTACGCATCTTTCGATGAGGCCGTAGCCATTTTGAATCGCCTGGGGCCCGGGGCGCTGATGGCGAAGTCGGATATCGAGTCAGCGTTCCGATTGCTCCCGGTACACCCAGACGACCAGCGTCTCCTAGGTTTCATGTTTCAGGGTCATTATTACATGGATAGGTGTATGCCGATGGGGTGCTCTATATCTTGTGCCTATTTCGAGAAATTCAGTAGTTTTCTACAATGGGTCTTCACAAAGAGGACGGGTTTCCAACATGTAATGCATTACCTTGATGACTTTCTGTTCCTTGGGGCAGCCGGGGATCTCGAATGTGGCCAGGCCTTGGCCGAATTTTGTGTATTAATGAAGCAGTTTGGTGTGCCATTGGCACCGGGTAAGACGGTGGGTCCTGCGACTTGCCTCGAGTTTCTGGGGATCGAGTTAGACTCCAGTGAGGGTTGTTTTCGTTTACCAGCTGACAAAGTGGGGAAGTTCAGGGCAGCCCTGCAAATGTGTATAAATAGGATCTAAAGTTACGCTGCATCAATTACAGCAGTTGGTGGGACAGTTGAATTTTGCCCTGAGGGTTATACCGATGGCCCGCCCCTTTTCCCGTTCAATTGCCCAAGCTATGGTCGGCCTAAAGGAGGGTCATCATCGCACGAGACTATCGGCTGAGGTCCGCCAGGACATGCGCATTTGGTTAGCATTTCTGGCGGATTTTAATGGTCGAGTCGTCTGGAACAAACCGGCCGTGTCCTCTGAAGAGCTGGGGCTATGGACAGATTCGGCAGGTAGCATAGGTTTTGGTGCCATCTTCGGCACAAAATGGTCGGCACAAAGATGGCCGGCATGGTGGCATGACAATGGACTGACAAGTAATATTGCTTTCTTGGAACTTTTCCCCATTTTGGTGGCCCTAAGAACCTGGCCCGAAGGGTTCAAAGATCACTCTGTGGTATTTTGGTCTGACAATATGACCGTGGTCGAGTGCATCAATAGCCAGGCAGCACGATGTAAACTGATTTTAAGACTGCTCAAAGAAATTGTTTTACTGTGTATGCAACTGAATGTGCTATTCAGAGCAAAACATGTCCCGGGGGTAATGAATCAGGCGGCTGATGCACTGTCTCGTTTTCATATGCAGGCTTTCTCGGGTTTCCTTCCCACAGCGGACCCAGAGCCGGCACCCTTTCCCGAAGCTCTCTGGTCTCTCGGTGCCCCGAACTTCGTCACCTCGTGGGAGAGAGCCTAGCACCAAGGACAAGGAAGGCATATGAAGGGGCGTTTCGGTCCTATTTAGCCTTTTTGGGGACTGATGGAGAGGGGCTTTGGGGCCACGAGGAATGGGTAGTGAATTTTCTGATGTCCTTACGTAGGGCTGGGAAATCGGTGGCTACGGCCCAGAGGCATCGTGCTGCCATTTCCTTTGTTGCCAGGGCTCATGGTATCCAGGACCCGACAGCGTCTTTCGTCGTACAGAAAGCGCTGCGTGGGTGGCAACGCCTTGAGGGTCGCAGAGTAGATGAGAGGCGCCCGATAGGTTTGGATAGGTTGGCCCAGTTGTTGGCCACACTCCCTGCCACATGTTCATCTCAGTTTGAGACGGTGTTGTTCCGAGCCGCTTTTACGCTGGCATTTCATGGAGCGATGCGGGTAAGCGAACTGGTGGCAAGGAACAAATGGGATGTGACAGGGGGTTTGTGCCAGGAACACGTTCAGATCAGAGGAGAGACAATGACTGTCTCCTTTGTCAGGTCCAAGACCGATCAAGATGGGATGGGTGACTGCATAATCATACGCAGGATTCCTGGGTCCTCCATGTGTCCGGTAAAGTGTTTAGAAAACTACCTAGCACGAAGGGTGGCATCATGGGGGGGGACCTTGTTGAGACACGCGGACGCCACCCCACTGACGAAATTTCAGTTTCAGCGGGTGCTTGCGATGTCAATTGCCGCTGCGGGCTTGAACCCGGGCGAGTTTGGGACCCACTCCTTTCGGATAGGGGCTGCTACGGAAGCTACAGCTAGGGGTCTTAATGTTGAACAAGTGAAACGAGTGGGGCGTTGATCCTCCAAGTGTTATAAGAGGTATGTGCGGTTGCACATGTTGTGAAGCTGTAATGATGTACTCACGCTTCTTGTCTTTGTTTGGTTTTCAGTTGCGCAAGCCTACGAGGCGGGGCGGACTATGCAGTCGACCCAACACCGGGCCAGCGGTCAGACATCACCGGCTGTGAAGAAGGAGGTGTGGGTCGTGGGCCACTCATACGTGAGGCGTGCCGCGGACGTATTCAAAGCAGGTGACATGATTCACGTAGCTGGGGAATACGGGTACAGGGTGTCCTTCTACGGAAGAGGCGGGCTCTGTATTGACCAGTTTCAAGCATTTTTCGAGGGTTTGTTAGGGCGGACGAGGTCACCGCCGTCTATAATCATAGTGCATCTAGGGGGCAATGATTTGGTCACCACCGGTAGACGACTTCTCCTGGAGGCAATGCTTTCCACTGTAAGTTGGTTGGCGAGGAGAGTTCCGGGGTGCACAATTGCGTGGTCCCATATGATCCCACGAAAGGTGTGGCGAGGGGCTATTTCTGTTCCTGCTTTGAATCACTCTGTGAGAAAGCTTAATAACAAAGTGAGTAGGTTGTTCCGTTCCAGGACATTGCATTCTATTTCGCATGGCTGTATTAATGATGACAGTATGTATTTGGGGGATGGTGTGCATTTGTCTCGGGTGGGGAATGAGTTACTCATAGGAGACTTCTTAGCATGGTTAAAAACGTTAAAACATGACCTTTAGGTAGGAGCTTTGTGGGGGGTCCGGATAGCCGGTCAACTATCCGGCCTGTGGCGGTAAGGTCATGATCGGTGAGCACTAATTGGAAGATCCCTATGAGTGGGCGTCACCCAACACGGATGGGAGCGCTCGGGAGAGGTGGCCATTGGCCCCTCAACGGGGAGGCGGTCCCTTCTAAGGATGGGTCGCCGAAAGAAAAGGAAAGGCGGTCAAGGCCCCTTCCTGTGTAGGAGGGGTTACAGCCCCCTCCTGGGGAATTTCCCGGGGCCAGTGACGTCTGCGACGGCAGATGTGGTAAGTTGTGCGGGGTTTGGGGGGGTCTACGCTACCTTCTAGATACCTCACACGAGTCCTCGAACGACCTTTAAGTGGCGTCGAGTTTTATTGGTGCCCCCGTCAAGTCAAAGGGAAATTGGTAGTTGCACTTGAGGTACGCCTCAGTGCTGTCGCCCCTCACAAGTGGGGGGGGGTATTTCTGGTTAGGGATCTTGACACCGGTTACGACCTTGCCGTTGGCCCTTAAACGTTAGGATGTACAATTTCATAATTTCAAGTAAATGTGTGTAGGATGTTAGTTCGGCTAGGAGAACCTCTGTATTAGAGAATCTGTTAAGGTTAGCCAAACATCGCAATGTGGTAATGAAATTGTACATAATATGAAAATGTTGATTTAATGTTTTAATTTTGTTTTAATAAATACGGCCGGGAGGGTTACTCCCTCCCTCTTCCAAAAACTTCAAGAACTGTTTCCTGTTTCCCTCCTTTGGGGATTGTGTTGAGAGGGGGTGGCGGGTATCTCAGCCATATGGAAAGGGGCGACCACTCGGTCCCCCCGCACGTATGGCAGAGTACCACGATCCCCCCGGGAAGCCATCTTGGGCGGGAGGCGTGTCTCGGCTGGTATGCCCGAAGCGGCGTAGCCGGGGCGCGCTTTTTCCCGCCCTAGAGTGGGCTGGCCTAGACACTGACGCGGCTGGCCACGCCCTCGGGGCAGGCAGGGGCGGGTTTACGCCCGCCCTGAAGACGGATAAAAGGGGACGCAAGACCAGAAGGCATCCTCTTGTTCCTGTGCTCTGAAGCTGCACCTCCTCGCTGCACGTGAGCTCGAGACGGAACGAAGAGCCAATTTTGACCCACCCACCAGCCCCTGAAGACAGCCAGTTGTTTTGAATAAAAGTTGATGGATAACTCTAATTTCGTTTACAGGTTGTGGTATTATCGTGTTGATTTTGAGTGTGTAATAAAGAATGGTCTATGTCATTTATGTTTTATGATTAAAGAAATTCGGCTTTAGTGTTCATTTATAAGCATGCTTTTATTACGGTCGTAGTAGCAATGTATTTTTAGTTTAATAGGTTAGTTAGCATTGTCGTATTTATTTTTGGTCGAGCGGTAAGGTCATGATCGGTGAGCACTAATTGGAAGATCCCTATGAGTGGGCGTCACCCAACACGGATGGGAGCGCTCGGGAGAGGTGGCCATTGGCCCCTCAACGGGGAGGCGGTCCCTTCTAAGGATGGGTCGCCGAAAGAAAAGGAAAGGCGGTCAAGGCCCCTTCCTGTGTAGGAGGGGTTACAGCCCCCTCCTGGGGAATTTCCCGGGGCCAGTGACGTCTGCGACGGCAGATGTGGTAAGTTGTGCGGGGTTTGGGGGGGGGTCTACGCTACCTTCTAGATACCTCACACGAGTCCTCGAACGACCTTTAAGTGGCGTCGAGTTTTATTGGTGCCCCCGTCAAGTCAAAGGGAAATTGGTAGTTGCACTTGAGGTACGCCTCAGTGCTGTCGCCCCTCACAAGTGGGGGGGGTATTTCTGGTTAGGGATCTTGACACCGGTTACGACCTTGCCGTTGGCCCTTAAACGTTAGGATGTACAATTTCATAATTTCAAGTAAATGTGTGTAGGATGTTAGTTCTGCTAGGAGAACCTCTGTATTAGAGAATCTGTTAAGGTTAGCCAAACATCGCAATGTGGTAATGAAATTGTACATAATATGAAAATGTTGATTTAATGTTTTAATTTTGTTTTAATAAATACGGCCGGGAGGGTTACTCCCTCCCTCTTCCAAAAACTTCAAGAACTGTTTCCTGTTTCCCTCCTTTGGGGATTGTGTTGAGAGGGGGTGGCGGGTATCTCAGCCATATTGGAAGTTGCCTGGCGGTCTGCATCAGACCCACTGTCACCCACAGCCTTACGATTCGGACACAGGGGGAGACCCAAGGCTCTCCACAACACAGGCATGTCTGGTGCGAATGGCACTGATGGGTACACACTATAGGGGGTGCTCTTGTGCGAGACGTACCAAGTCAGTCAATGGGAGCCCAGGTACGCATCGTACGACCGGCTCCCATTGACTTCTATGGGAGTCCGACCGAACAGAGTCTGGCAGCATGCGGGTGCATCGTACTTGCTCGGTCAGACTGCAGGACTCCGGTTTTGTCGGAAAATACTCCGGATCAGGCTCAGTCGGAGAGTTTTCTGACCCAGATTGGAATCGGCCCCCTAATATCTCTTAAACAATGTTTTTCTTCTTTTTACAGATAATGGCAGCAAGGAAAGAAGCAAAATACATACATTCCAGCAGGTGAAACAGACTATTGAGGCACAGTGGCTACGTTTATTGTAAGGAGAGATTAACCGAGCCCAGGTGTCATTGGAGGTGGGTGCATTATTACTTATCCCATTGCACAGCGAGAGCGCTTACTCTTGGTGACACTGTTGAAAGAATCACCGATCATAACCACTCTGCCTCTGAAATGGATATAGAGGTAAGACAAAATATAAATGAAATGAAAGCCCTGGCATCCACCTCCAATGAACCCTGTGGCTCAGTTTTGAGGGAGGTATTGCAAGGCATTCCAATACATGTAGCAAGTTGTATACCCACAATCCCCAACCGACGCAGAATTAGTCAGCGTTAACACTAGGCAAGTAACCCCTTATGTATAACACCCCAAACCTTCTCTGACATGAACATTCCTCCTGAACTTACAGTAACCGTTACTAATGAAACCTTTCTTTTGCATGACAACAAACACGCTCTTAAAAGAATACAAATCTTTTTGTTAAGTTGGAGAGTAGTGGTATTTGGATGATGGATGGGACGTTTAAATCCACACCCCATCCATTCACCCATATATACACTATTCATGCCTACATTGATCATACAGTAGTGCCCTTAGTGTACAGTTTACTCCCTGATAAACAAACCTCAACATACACTTAATTTTTTTCAGTGAGAAAGCAATCAACCCGACGTGGGCTTACAACTGCTACCTGTTTAGGAAAACATTGTTAAGTTAAAACATACAATAATATAAAAATACATCTTCCTTAGTTCTTACTACCTCCCTCCCCGGTCCTTACAATAAACTATACCACCCTTCATCTAGTTTTAATAATTAAAATTTGCCTTACCTGGACACAGCTCTTCCTTGCTTTTGATCCGGACCTCAACGAACCTCGCAATGACGAAACTAAGGTACAACCGGCAAAGTCATCTCTTTCCGTAAAAAGGAAAAAAGGGTAATTTCTCACATTCTCTTCAATGGGAAACCGTGGGAAAACCTACAAAGGAAAAAAAGTGTATGTTACAATACATTAAAAAATCTATGTTTATTTTAAACATAATATACTACTAATAAAGATTTTTCTTTAACATTTTTGTATTTTGTTTTATACAGTTTTATATTTTTAATAAATAAAATAAAATAATCTACAATACTATTAGTGTCAATTGATTGTTTTGTTAACTATTACATTTTAAAGAAATATATGTTTTTATACATTTTATATGTCTACTTATGCAAACTCATGTTGCACACATATGTTCTATTTAATTTTTAAAATATACTAATAAACTTTGAAAAGATTATTCATTTTATAAATTAAATTTACAATTATTGTACATTTAGGAATGATAAGTTTTAATTAAACCTTTATATTAAATCACCCCCTACCCATATCCCTTTTATAAATTTGAATAATTATGACAATAAAATAACGTATAAATTAAGTAATACAAATATTCAAGTATTAATAATAATAATACCATAGTATTAATACAACCCCCCACCTAAAATCTCTATTTCCCATACATCCCGACCCAGGGAATAAGTTCAAAGCACATATAATATATTTTAAATAAACATATTATATTATAGATATATATTTTTAAAAGTTGTGTTGTAAAGGCATTATGATGTAATCAGCAACTCTCAACTATCAACTGTTGCTGACTGACCTTGCTATGCTATGGGGGAGCCAGAACCCGCACCAGGAGCCCATCTATCGATCTCCACCTCCTTGTTGCACAAGACATATGTTCCCAGAGGTGGAGTCTGGGTGTGGAGGTGCTGATCCATCTCTTTCCACAGTGTATTTTAGCAGTAGGGTGGTATTGTGAATTAAACAACATCAATTAAATTGCATATCCACTACTCCCTTGCGCACATGTGATTACCACCATGAAGAATATTGGGGTGAGTGACACAAGTGACTGGGGAAAAGGACAATAGGAGTGACATAGGGAAAAATAGAGCAGGCCAACACTTCACGCTCTGTCACAGAGTGTGTAGCTTCTTCACCCTTGAGACTTCTGGAAGCAAATGCTACTACTTCATCTCTACCATTCCTATGCCGCATAAGTCCAGCACCAAGACCTTTCTGACTGGCATCATTCATGATTATAGAGTGGTCATTGATGTCAAAAGACTTGTGAGGAATGGCGTGTGAAAATTCTTCTTGATTAATTGGAATTCCTCAGCACATTCAATCAATCAATCAATCACAGACATTTATATAGCGCACTACTTACCCGGAGGGTCTCAAGGCGCTAGGGGGGGGGGGAGTGCTGCTACTGCTCGAATAGCCAGGTCTTGAGCTTCTTCCTGAAGGAGAGATGGTCTTGGGTCAGGCGCAGGTCGGTCGGTAGGGAGTTCCAGGTCTTGGCCGCCAGGTAGGAGAAGGACCTTCCTCCTGTTGTCGTTCTCCGGATGCGGGGGACGGTGGCGAGGGCGTGGCTGGCTGATCGGAGGTGTCGTTTGGGAACGTGGAAGTTGATGCGGTTGTTGAGGTAGCTAGGTCCTTGATCGTGTAGGGCTTTGTGTGCGTGGGTGAGGAGGCGGAAGGTGATTCTTTTGCTGACGGGGAGCCAATGCAGGTCTCTCAGATGTCTGGAGATGTGGCTGTGTCGTGGGATGTCGAGGATGAGTCTGGCTGAGGCGTTCTGGATCCGCTGGAGTCTCTTCTTGAGCTTGGCGGTGGTTCCGGCGTAGAGGGCGTTGCCGTAGTCCAGTTGGCTGGTGACGAGGGCCTGGGTGACCGTCTTCCTTGTCTCGGTGGGGATCCACCGGAAGATCTTCCATAGCATGCGCAGGATGTTGAAGCATGACGAGGAGACAGCGTTGACTTGTCTGGTCATGGTGAGGGAGGAGTCCAAGATGAAGCCCAGGTTGCGTGCGTGGTCTGTCGGTTTGGGTGCGCTGCCCAGGGCGGGGGGCCACCAGGAGTCATCCCAGGCGGAGGGCGAGGAACCCAGGATGAGGACTTCCGTCTTGTCTGAGTTCAGTTTCAGGCGGCTGGTCGTCATCCACTCGGCTACGTCTTTCATCCCTTCGTGAAGGTTGGCTCTGGCGGCGGCGGGGTCGTTGGTCAGGGAGAGGATCAGCTGGGTGTCGTCAGTGTAGGAGATGATGTTGAGGTTGTGTTGGCGTGCGATGGCTGCGAGGGGGCTCATGTATACGTTGAAGAGGGTGGGGCTCAGCGAGGATCCTTGAGGGACGCCGCAGATGACTTCGGTGGCCTCTGACTTGTACGGTGGTAGGCGGACTCTCTGTGTTCTTCCGTCGAGGAAGGAGATGATCCATTTCAGTGCCTTCTCCTGGATTCCGACGTTGCTGAGACGCTGCACTAGGGTGCGGTGGCAGACAGTGTCGAAAGCCGCGGAGAGGTCTAGGAGGATGAGGGCCGCTGTTTCTCTGTTGTCCATCAGGGCTCGGATGTCATCGGTGGCAGCGATGAGGGCGGTCTCGGTGCTGTGGTTGGCTCTGAAGCCAGACTGTGAGGGGTCTGGCTTCAGAGCCAACCACAGCACCGAGACCGCCCTCATCGCTGCCACCGATGACATCCGAGCCCTGATGGACAACAGAGAAACAGCGGCCCTCATTCGTCTCGAGGAAGGCGGCCAGCTGCTTGTTGACGGTCTTCTCGATGACCTTGGCTGGGAACGGGAGGAGCGAGATGAGGCGGCAATTCTTGAGTTCGGTGGGGTCCGCTGTAGGTTTCTTTAGTAGGGCACTGAGTTCGGCGTGCTTCCAGCTCTCCGGGAAGGTGGCGGTGTCGAAGGAGGTGTTGATGATGTCCCGCAGGTGGGGTGCGATGACCGCGTCGGCCTTGTTGAAGATGTGGTGAGGACAGGGGTCGGTCGGAGATCCAGAGTGGATGGAGTTCATCATGTGGAAGGTGTCTTCGGTGCTGATCGGAGTCCAGGTGCGGAGGGTGGTGGTGGGGGGCGGTGGTTCGGTTGTGGCGTGCGTCGGTTGAGTGCTGAAGCTGTTGTGTATTTCCGTGATCTTGTTGTGGAAGTAGGAGGCGAGGGAGTTGCAGAGGTCTTGCGATGGGGTGATGTCGTTGTTTCCGGCGTTGGGGTTGGAGAGCTCGTTCACGATGTTGAAGAGTTCCTTGCTATTGTGTGCGTTGTTGTCCAGCCGGTGCTTGAATGCAGTTTTCTTGGTGGCGCGGATCAGTTGGTGGTGCTTCCGGGTGGCAACCTTGAGGGCGGTCATGTTGTCCGGTGTTGGTTCCCTTCTCCAGGTTTTCTCGAGGGCTCGGCAGTTCTTCTTGGAGCTCTTGAGTGAACCAAGGGGCCTTCTTGCTGCCGGGTCTGCTAGGCGGGGTCCTCAGTGGGGTGAGTTCGTCCGTGCAGTTGTTGATCCACTTCGTGAGGTTGTCGGCACCCTGGATGGGATTCGCTGAGCTGGCGGGGGGGGTGCAGGCTCAGGGAAGCAGCGAGCTGGTCGGCTGTGATCTTGTTCCAGCTTCTTCGGGCAACCGGTTGCTGGTGGTGGTGGATCGTCGTTCTTCTGAAGGTGAAGTGGACGCAGCTGTGGTCCGTCCAGTGGCGTGGCTGAAGGCGATGTCTTTGCTGGATGCGAAGACAGCGTCGAGTGTGTGTCTGGCGAGGTGGGTGGGGGTGGATACCAGCTGCTTGAGTCCGAGGTTGGCGAGGTTGTCGAGCAAGGTGATGGTGTTGCGGTCGTTGTTGTTCTCCAGGTGGAAGTTGAGGTCCCCCAGGAGGATGTAGTCGGCTGATGGGAGGGCGTGCGGGCTGACGAAGTCGGCGATGTCCTAGCTGAATTGTGTGCGTGGTCCCGGGGGTCGGTTGATCAGGGTGCCTCTGAGGGTGGTCCTCGGGTCGGTGCGGATCTGGAAGCGTAGGTGTTCGGCGGTTTTCAGGGTGTCATCGGAGTTGGTCGTGATGTGGATGGTGTCCCTGTGGATGATGGCGATGCCTCCTCCAGTCTGTTTGACGTGGTCCCTCCGGGTGATCTTGTATCCGTCCGGGATGGCGATGGCGATGTCGGGCGCTGAGGAGTCGTTCATCCAGGTTTCCGTGAGGAAGGCGACGTCAGGAGCTGTGGTGTCAAGGAGGTTCCAGAGTTCGATGGTGTGCCTGTGGACGGAGCGGGTGTTGATCAGGATGCACTTGAGGTGGTTGCTGCTGGTGTTCGGCTTGGCGGGTGCTGGAGTGGGGCAGGTCCGGATGCAGGTGAACTTGCAGGCGTGGCAGCTGAAGGGTCCGTGGGTGCGCCTCGGGGTGGCTCGGTAGCATCCCGGGATCTCGCCGGTGTTGAGAGCGCTGAGTTCGGTGGCGTTGTAGGAGAGTCGGGTCGTCTTCCGTCGGTGGGGGCCAGGGGTCCTGGCGCTGGGCGCGGTCCAGGCGCGGACGGGCGCAGACGGGCTTACCTTTGGCGCGCCTTCGGCGCACAATCGGCGCGCCCGCTGCGCGTGACCGCTGCACGTTCGCACGGTCGCAATATATGGCGAAGTGCGAGGGAGGGCGGAGCAGCTGGGAGGTGGGAGCGGGGAGGGTACAGAAAGGAAAAAGGGGGCGTGGTCAGCGGCGATGGCGGGAAGCGGGTGGCGGGTAGAGGGAGACAGGGGCAAAACAGGCAAGATTTGACAACAGTTAAACAAAAAGTACTATCCAACAAAATACAAAATACTAACAGTGCAGAGGGGCACACAACGAGATAGGGGGTACAGGCGAGCACAGCGCTACGCCGTGGGAGACCACGCCGCTCGAAGGCAGGGGGCGTGGTCACACGGCGGCGGCGGGGCAGCGAGGCAGGCAGGCGGGAGGCACACGCAGCAGCTGGTGGCCGTGCGGCGCGGGAGGTGTCCTAAACTAGGTCACACTCACCTGCGTCGCACGGTCGCCATATATGGCCAAGTGCGAGGGAGGGCGGGGCAGCTGGGAGGCGGGAGCGGGGAGGGTACAGAAAGGAAAAAGGGGGCGTGGTCAGTGGCGGTGGCGGGAAGCGGGAGGCGGGTTGAGGGAGACGGGGGCAAAACAGGCAAGATTTGACAACAGTTAAACAAAAAGTACTATCCAACAAAATACAAAATACTAACAGTGCAGAGGGGCACACGACGAGATAGGGGGTACAGGCGAGCACAGCGCTACGCCGTGGGAGACCACGCCGCTCGGAGGCAGGGGGCGTGGTCACACGGCGGCGGCCGGGGCAGCGAGGCAGGCAGGCGGGAGGCACACGCAGCAGCTGGTGGCCGTGCGGCACGGGAGGTGTCCTAAACTAGGTCAGCACTCTCCTTGAAAATGACATTTTTCTTAAGGAGATTTCTCATATGAAATGTTCTGCCAGAACAATTAGGTACAAATCTATTATAGAACTCGATGAGACCCATGAAGGATCTCAACTGATCTTTATCACCCGGAGCATAAAAGTCCTCTATAGCTTTACCTAGACTGGCTTTAGGTTCAACACCCTTAGCAAATATTCGGTACCTCAAATAATCCACAAAAGTCACATTCAATTTACATTTTTCAAGACTCAAAGTGACACCTTTTTATTTTAGAATGGAAAAAACAGTACGCCATCTTTCATTGTGTTGAATCTGATCAAATCCATAAATTAACACATCATCTTAGAATGCCAACACTCCGGGGATGTCCTTAAACATGCTCTCCACAATCCACGGAAGCAAGCCCAAAAGGCATGCGTTTGTATTGGAACAAACCCTCTGGGGTGATGAACGCTGTGTGGTGCCGGGAATTGGGGTGTAAGTCAATTTGATGGTAAGCTGATGTCATATCACGTAAACTGAACCATTTACCATTCTTAAGCGTAGTAGTCATCTCAGTGATGTTGGGCAATGGGTGTTGATCAATCCAGATATGGTTATTCAAATTGTGGAGATCAACAAACATGCACAAAGTTCCATTGGCCTTTAGGGCTAGGACAATGGGAGAAACCCAATCAGAAGATTCGATATGTTCTATGACATCACTGGAGCATAGTTTATCTAATTCTTTTTTTAGTGCATCACGTGAAGCCAAAGGTACTCTGAGACCTTTTTGCACTACTGGTTCAGCATTATCAATCACTCTGATTTTGTGTTTGAATCTTTTCAATAGACCTAACTTGTGATAAAAAATTTCAGGATACACATACTCCCATGTTTCTTCCTTGACATTATGTACATAAACTAAGTCTTTCTTCAATATAACTTGATGAGGATCATTTGGATCTAAAATGATACCCAGGTTCCCTTGGTCATGCCACCCCAACAATCAGGTATCATCTTTAGCAACATAAACAACACCTGGAGCATTATTACTTTTAAAACACAAATTGGCATGACATTCACTTAGTACATCAATGGTTTTACCACCATAAGCTATGGGAAGAACTGTTGACCTATTTCAATCTCATGGTTTTGTTTTAAAACATAACCATGAGATTGAAATAGGTCTTCCCATATCTTATCACTTCCAAGTGTGAATGGAGAACCTGAGTCTGCAGACCTTTTGATATCCTTTCTGTTGACAGCCAAAGTACATAAAGGTCATCTTGTTTCTTGCAAAACAGCACAGACGACGTCAGCGCAGTGAGACTCCGTTATGTATATATATTTTTTTAAATATTTTTGTATTTATTTTTCAAAACATCAGGCTTGCAGCAGAGCAATACAAATATCTATCATCTGTCCCTACTACCCCACTTGTCTTATCATCCCCATGGCAGGGTCAATTAACCCATGTTCTGTACTGATAGCTATCACATCTTAACAGTCACCCTCTTCTCAATAGTGGATTGTCCCTCTTCACAGTGACAAATTCAATTCTGGGCATCAATCAAGGGTAGAATAAGTGATACAACAGTTAAAAAGAGTAAATGCAAAGCCCCCTCCGTATCTGTCCGGAACATTATAATAGGTTGTCAGCGTACACGGAGATATATTGCATAGCCCCGCGGAGATCTAACCCGAGGTAATGCTTCCCCAACCTGGCGTGGACAGCCAACAGCTCAATGGCCAGGGTAAACAACAACGGGGAGAGGGGACATCCCAGCCTTGTGCATCGCCCTACTGAACAAGAGAGGGAAATTGTCGCTCCTGTGCACACTCGGGCTGTCACCGACCTATAAAGAATCTCCATCCACCCACAAAGGATTCTCCGAGACCCAACATGCTCAGAACCCTGGAAAAGTAAGGCCATTCTAGGCTGTCAAATGCCGTTTCAATGTCCACCGAGAGGACCGTCGCCCCGGTAACCGTACTATGGTCCTCTCCCAAGATGCGTAACAGGCGCCTAATATTAGTTGCCGTTGTGCGTGTAGGAATAAACCCAGGAAATCCTCCAACACATCGCCCGTAGCCTGAAGCCTACTCCTATATAAGTCCGCGTAATATTCCAAGAACAGCCCATTGATCTCACGTTGGGTGTAGACTGGCGTTCCCATGGATGAAGTCAAGGCCAGTATGGGCGTGCCCCTGGGGGTCGGGCTGGCCAGCCACGCCAATAGTGGGCTCGACTTATCCCATTCTGCATGCTCTCGCACTAAATACGCCCTTTTGTCAAAGCAGCCCATCTATCGCCACTCCCTCCCTTGCTGCCAAGACTTCGTTCTGCACTGCTGGGTTCTCATATCGGGCCCTCTCCGCCTGTCGCAGCCGTTGCTCTTCTTTTTCTATATCTAATAAGAGGGTCTTCAGCACCCCTACCATTTTAGTTATGCATAAACCCTGCACCACTACATTAAAGGCATCCCATTCCAACGCCAAGCTCGATGCCATTCCCTCGTTCTTGAGGAAATAGTGTTCTATGTCGGCTTGTATCTCTGCGCAGAAGACCGGGTCCTTCAAGGTACGCCAGGTAGGAATTATAGGCTGCTCCAGAGCCCAGCAGATTGTCAACAGCAGCGGCTTATCGTCTGAGATCGTCCTTGCTAGATATTCGCCATGTTGCACTGTTGCGTGAATATCCGGTGTGCACAATATGGCTTCCAACCGTACGTGTAAGTCATGGAGTGGCGAGAATTAAGAATAGTCCTGCTCCCCCATATGCTGTACCCTCCATGTATCTATAAGGCCCCACTTATCCGGCCAATCCATCCTGAGTTTAGAAAGCTTATGTATAGGTGCCTCAAGCAACGGAGGAAAGGACCTATCCATGTTGGTGTCAGTGATAGAGTTAATGTCACCACCCAGTATCGTCGGGCCTGTCAAATAGGGTGCCAGTTTCCACGACAAGTGGGCAAAAAAAGTTGCCTGTTCCACATTGGGGGCATACACACTGCATAACGCCACTTCTTTACAATCCAACCAGCCAATAACAGCCACGAATCTTCCCTCCAGGTCCACTAACTGTCAAATCAGCTGAAAGGTAACCCCCGCCCTGACCCATATCAGTGCGCCCCTAGCAAAAGCATTCCCCGTATATTCCAAGTAATACACTTGAACTCAGGTGATGTCCCCATAATGTCTCCCAGTCCGCATCCTCAACTGCACTGCCTCCAGTGGCACACCGGTGGTCCTAACTACCCCCAAGAAACCCCCCAAACTGCCCCAACATCCCCGCCACCCCCCCAGAATAGGCTCTAAAAATCTAGAACTCATCCAAACCACCCACCAACTGTACCCCCGTTATCTACCTGGGATCTACTCAAGGACCGAAACTAAGGGGGTGCTCTAGAGCCGAGAAGATCAGGTCTACAACCACGTTGGATCCTTGCATGGACCCCACTATTAAAGAAGCCTCAATTCCGTTAGAAGAGGCCCAGGCAGAAGGGAGCTGCTCTATCCGGGTGTCCTCCTGCCCCAGACCTTGCGACTATGTAATCACAATTGCTCCTCAAAGGATACTGGAGCTAGCATCATTCCGCCCCCCACCCAGAGTGCCAGACTGTCAATCAGGCATCAACAATCTCATCTGCTGTCCCAGGGGTGCCAAGTGGCAACGGAACACTCCCAGTGTCAGTGTAATCAGAATCAGTCCCAGCTGACCCTTTCTCATCGACAATGTGCTCCACGGTGATGCCGTCTAGTGCGTCTTGTACGGCGAGGGGGCGGCGCCTCTGAGCGTTGCACTAGGTCGTGCACTGCTTCTCCCAGCCCTACTCTGTAGGATTCCAGCCAGCTCCACTCCTCGTCAGGATCATAGTGAAAATACGTTTTACCGTCCATAGTTATCCTCAAAAGTGCTGGGAACATCAAAGAATATTGGATGCCTTCATCTCTGAGCGCCTTCTTAATCGCCAAAAACGAGGCCCAATGGCGTTGCACATCAAACGTAAAATCCGGAAATAGCGTCATATTGTAATTGTCTATCCTATACAGGCCTGCCGTACGAGCCTTGTTCAGGAGTAAATCCCTGTCTTCATATTGAAGTAAGCCTGCCACCACCGGCCTGGGAGGTCGTCCAGGCACCAGCGGCCGGGCCGGGACCCTATGCACCCTTTACAACGTGTAGAAGAGGGTCAGGCCCTCAGGAGCAACCACAGTCCGCAGCCAATCCTCTAGGTAATCCACCATGCTGATCCCCTCCACTTCTTCCGGCAGGCCAACCACTCATCTGTCTTTCCATTCATTGCCCCCTTCCGCATCTTCAGCCCTCCGCTCCAGTACCTGTATTCTTCGGTGAACATCTCCCATCTGAGACTCCAACATTTTATGGGCGGGTTCTAGAACCTCCAATGTGGTCTCTGTCTGCTTCACTTGGTCGGACAGCTTTGCATGTTCAGCTCGGATGAGGTCCAAACCCAGTGTCACCTGTGCGATGTCTTGCTGCAACTCGTCCTTGGTATCTGTAATGGCCTTAAGTATCTGGTCCACCTGTTGCTGCAACAACCCCTCCGGGTGCGGTCCTTCTGCTTCCTGCTGTCGCTGCTCCTCCATTTCCCCCACTGGCTCCGGGTGGGCCCCACCTTGCTTTCCTCACAGTTTTCCCATGGCTCACATCTCACCAGGACCCTAACCGCTCGTGGCACCCCAGCTGGGCCACCAGCCGTGCTCTCAGCCGCTCGCCAGGAGACTTCACCTCTCTGCTCAACTGCCCTGTTGCAGTGAGCCTCTCTGCAACCAGGGGAAAGCATCCAACGTCCCAGTGATGGGGTTCGCACCTCAAGCCACCATAGGTGGTAGCCTCCTCAATTGCCAGCTCAGCCGCCCACTTAGCCTATTTTGCCCAACAGGCCCCACCTGCCCAACACTGTGAGGGCTCTGTCTTGCAATTGGAGATGTCTCTAAGCATGCAAAGCGGTAATGCTGCGCTGTTTGCAATCCCAGGGTGTAACACTGTGCTCTCCGCTGGTCTCCCCCTGCTCACTGTCAGGGGCCACCGATCAGCGGTCTGTTTTTTAGGTACACTCCCAAGTCCCGACATACCTGCAGCCCCAGATTAATGGTCTTCTCAGAACAATGCAGCCTAGGGTGCCTCCAGTCAGACCCCCACTGCTGTCCAGACCACCCTCTCCATTAGTGTCCGCACTCTACAGGTCCTTCTCGTGCTCGAGGGGCCGCAATAATGCTCCCAGGTCCCCCGAACCGTACACCAGGCCGGGCGCAATCCCCCGGGTTGCCAGGCCTCCGCCCGCAGCTGGTTCGATTCAGATCGCCTCCTCAGTGCCATTTTGAGCCTCACAAAGCTGCAAAGCATTGGGCTCGAATCCACAGCACCGTCCACTATGCAGGGCCCCCGGCTGCAGCGATGCTCATCCACCCGTCCCGCACCTCCAGCGACCGGCCGCAACTATTCCACTGCTCACTTCCGGTATCCTCCATCAGCATGCATTCAGCCAGGCACTCCTGGGATCAAGTGAAGCCTATGGCGCCCGCTAAGCCACCAGCCCAGCACCTTGAACAGGAATAGTTCCAGGGCTCATCAGGGACGTCAGAGCCACCATTTTGCTAGAACGCAGGCCGAGGTCCTCAGGCCCCAATGTCTCAGTGCTTCACCTGAGGGCCCGAGGGCGCCCAAACTTGCCCCCAGCCGTCTCCAGCACCAGCGGGCACGGTCTGTAGTGCTGAAAGGTGGTATGATGGCTCATGTACCAGGATAAACAATGGGGTCAGCGCAGAGCTCCCAGGTCACACGTACTGCCTCATCAGCTCCGAAGCCACGTCCCGTGAGACTCTGTTATTAAACAATTTCAGTCTTCTTTGCGTGAAGACGACTCGCCCGAGAGTTGTTCAACGTTGAGTACTTTCTTGGAAGATGAATCAGGATTAACAGATGATTTGCCACAAGATTTACAGACATTGGCAAAGTGACCTTTCTTAAAACATTTGCAACAGGTTTTGCTCAAAGCAGGACAGAATCTAGCATTTCCTTTTTTTTAAGTTTTTCTTTTTTTTTAAAGTTTTTTATTTTATGCAAGGAAAAAACAGCAAATACAAATCAATTATTTCAAAGTAGTGCAAACAAATAGTTAAATAAATTCATCAAAAACAGTTAATAGTAAAGGATACATATTGAACCTCAAAAGTTGCAATTCCCTAAATCCATTCAGTAATGGGTGCCCAAATCGTTACTCCCGTAACCCTACTCTTTATCCTTTTAGTTTCAAAATTATACATTGACAATAGTCTTTCATGCCAATTAAAGAAAGAAGGGGGCTCGGGATTAATCCAATCTCTTGTGATACAAGCTCATACCACAGCCATACAAATAAAAAGAAAACATGTCGTAGCTTTTGGTCTTGGTTGACCCATTGTTCCCGAGCTACGGCCAATCAATACCATCTCAGCAGTTAACCTAATCGTACGTCCTAATATTGCACCCAAAAAAAGGGCGTGGCTGGCTGATCGGAGGTGTCGTTTGGGAACGTGGAAGTTGATGCGGTTGTTGAGGTAGCTAGGTCCTTGATCGTGTAGGGCTTTGTGTGCGTGGGTGAGGAGGCGGAAGGTGATTCTTTTGCTGACGGGGAGCCAATGCAGGTCTCTCAGATGTCCGGAGATGTGGCTGTGTCGTGGGATGTCGAGGATGAGTCTGGCTGAGGCGTTCTGGATCCGCTGGAGTCTCTTCTGGAGCTTGGCGGTGGTTCCGGCGTAGAGGGCGTTGCCGTAGTCCAGTTGGCTGGTGTCGAGGGCCTGGGTGACCGTCTTCCTTGTCTCGGTGGGGATCCACCGGAAGATCTTCCGTAGCATGCGCAGGATGTTGAAGCATGACGAGGAGACGGCGTTGACTTGTCTGGTCATGGTGAGGGAGGAATCCAAGATGAAGCCCAGGTTGCGTGCGTGGTCTGTCGGTTTGGGTGCGCTGCCCAGGGCGGGGGGCCACCAGGAGTCATCCCAGGCGGAGGGCGAGGAACCCAGGATGAGGACTTCCGTCTTGTCTGAGTTCAGTTTCAGGCGGCTGGTCGTCATCCACTCGGCTACGTCTTTCATCCCTTCGTGAAGGTTGGCTCTGGCGGCGGCGGGGTCGTTGGTCAGGGAGAGGATCAGCTGGGTGTCGTCAGTGTAGGAGATGATGTTGAGGTTGTGTTGGCGTGCGATGGCTGCGAGGGGGCTCATGTATACGTTGAAGAGGGTGGGGCTCAGCGAGGATCCTTGAGGGACGCCGCTGATGACTTCGGTGGCCTCTGACTTGTACGGTGGTAGGCGGACTCTCTGTGTTCTTCCGTCGAGGAAGGAGATGATCCATTTCAGTGCCTTCTCCTGGATTCCGACGTTGCTGAGACGCTGCACTAGGGTGCGGTGGCAGACAGTGTCGAAAGCCGCGGAGAGGTCTAGGAGGATGAGGGCCGCTGTTTCTCTGTTGTCCATCAGGGCTCGGATGTCATCGGTGGCAGCGATGAGGGCGGTCTCGGTGCTGTGGTTGGCTCTGAAGCCAGACTGTGAGGGGTCTGGCTTCAGAGCCAACCACAGCACCGAGACCGCCCTCATCGCTGCCACCGATGACATCCGAGCCCTGATGGACAACAGAGAAACAGCGGCCCTCATTCGTCTCGAGGAAGGAAGCCAGCTGCTTGTTGACGGTCTTCTCGATGACCTTGGCTGGGAACGGGAGGAGCGAGATGAGGCGGCAATTCTTGAGTTCGGTGGGGTCCGCTGTAGGTTTCTTTAGTAGGGCACTGAGTTTGGCGTGCTTCCAGCTCTCCGGGAAGGTGGCGGTGTCGAAGGAGGTGTTGATGATGTCCCGCAGGTGGGGTGCGATGACCGCGTCGGCCTTGTTGAAGATGTGGTGAGGGCAGGGGTCGGTCGGAGATCCAGAGTGGATGGAGTTCATCATGTGGATGGTGTCTTCGGTGCTGATCGGAGTCCAGGTGCGGAGAGTGGTGGTGGGGGGCGGTGGTTCGGTTGTGGCGTGCGTCGGTTGAGTGCTGAAGCTGTTGTGTATTTCCGTGATCTTGTTGTGGAAGTAGGAGGCGAGGGAGTTGCAGAGGTCTTGCGATGGGGTGATGTCGTTGTTTCCGGCGTTGGGGTTGGAGAGCTCGTTCACGATGTTGAAGAGTTCCTTGCTATTGTGTGCGTTGTTGTCCAGCCGGTGCTTGAATGCAGTTTTCTTGGTGGCGCGGATCAGTTGGTGGTGCTTCCGGGTGGCAACCTTGAGGGCGGTCATGTTGTCCGGTGTTGGTTCCCTTCTCCAGGTTTTCTCGAGGGCTCGGCAGTTCTTCTTGGAGCTCTTGAGTGAACCAAGGGGCCTTCTTGCTGCCGGGTCTGCTAGGCGGGGTCCTCAGTGGGGTGAGTTCGTCCGTGCAGTTGTTGATCCACTTCGTGAGGTTGTCGGCACCCTGGATGGGATTCGCTGAGCTGGCGGGGGGGGTGCAGGCTCAGGGAAGAAGCGAGCTGGTCGGCTGTGATCTAGTTCCAGCTTCTTCGGGCAACCGGTTGCTGGTGGTGGTGGATCGTCGTTCTTCTGAAGGTGAAGTGGACGCAGCTGTGGTCCGTCCAGTGGAGTCCAGTGGCGTGGCTGAAGGCGATGTCTTTGCTGGATGCGAAGACAGCGTCGAGTGTGTGTCTGGCGAGGTGGGTGGGGGTGGATACCAGCTGCTTGAGTCCGAGGTTGGCGAGGTTGTCGAGCAAGGTGATGGTGTTGCGGTCGTTGTTGTTCTCCAGGTAGAAGTTGAGGTCCCCCAGGAGGATGTAGTCGGCTGATGGGAGGGCGTGCGGGCTGACGAAGTCGGCGATGTCCTCGCTGAATTGTGTGCGTGGTCCCGGGGGTCGGTAGATCAGGGTGCCTCTGAGGGTGGTCCTCGGGTCGGTGCGGATCTGGAAGCGTAGGTGTTCGGCGGTTTTCAGGGTATCATCGGAGTTGGTCGTGATGTGGATGGTGTCCCTGTGGATGATGGCGATGCCTCCTCCAGTCTGTTTGACGTGGTCCCTCCGGGTGATCTTGTATCCGTCCGGGATGGCGATGGCGATGTCGGGCGCTGAGGAGTCGTTCATCCAGGTTTCCGTGAGGAAGGCGACGTCAGGAGCTGTGGTGTCGAGGAGGTTCCAGAGTTCGATGGCGTGCCTGTGGACGGAGCGGGTGTTGATCAGGATGCACTTGAGGTGGTTGCTGCTGGTGTTCGGCTTGGCGGGTGCTGGAGTGGGGCAGGTCCGGATGCAGGTGAACTTGCAGGCGTGGCAGCTGAAGGGTCCGTGGGTGCGCCTCGGGGTGGCTCGGTAGCATCCCGGGATCTCGCCGGTGTTGAGAGCGCTGAGTTCGGTGGCGTTGTAGGAGAGTCGGGTCGTCTTCCGTCGGTGGGGGCCAGGGGTCCTGGCGCTGGGCGCGGTCCAGGCGCGGACGGGCGCAGACGGGCTTACCTTTGGCGCGCCTTCGGCGCACAATCGGCGCGCCCGCTGCGCGTGACCGCTGCACGTTCGCACGGTCGCAATATATGGCGAAGTGCGAGGGAGGGCGGAGCAGCTGGGAGGTGGGAGCGGGGAGGGTACAGAAAGGAAAAAGGGGGCGTGGTCAGCGGCGATGGCGGGAAGCGGGTGGCGGGTAGAGGGAGACGGGGGCAAAACAGGCAAGATTTGACAACAGTTAAACAAAAAGTACTATCCAACAAAATACAAAATACTAACAGTGCAGAGGGGCACACAACGAGATAGGGGGTACAGGCGAGCACAGCGCTACGCCGTGGGAGACCACGCCGCTCGAAGGCAGGGGGCGTGGTCACACGGCGGCGGCGGGGCAGCGAGGCAGGCAGGCGGGAGGCACACGCAGCAGCTGGTGGCCGTGCGGCGCGGGAGGTGTCCTAAACTAGGTCACACTCACCTGCGTCGCACGGTCGCCATATATGGCCAAGTGCGAGGGAGGGCGGGGCAGCTGGGAGGCGGGAGCGGGGAGGGTACAGAAAGGAAAAAGGGGGCGTGGTCAGTGGCGGTGGCGGGAAGCGGGAGGCGGGTTGAGGGAGACGGGGGCAAAACAGGCAAGATTTGACAACAGTTAAACAAAAAGTACTATCCAATAAAATACAAAATACTAACAGTGCAGAGGGGCACACAACGAGATAGGGGGTACAGGCGAGCACAGCGCTACGCCGTGGGAGACCACGCCGCTCGGAGGCAGGGGGCGTGGTCACACGGCGGCGGCCGGGGCAGCGAGGCAGGCAGGCGGGAGGCACACACAGCAGCTGGTGGCCGTGCGGCACGGGAGGTGTCCTAAACTAGGTCAGCACTCACCTTGAAAATGACATTTTTCTTAAGGAGATTTCTCATATGAAATGTTCTGCCAGAACAATTAGGTACAAATCTATTATAGAACTCGATGAGACCCATGAAGGATCTCAACTGATCTTTATCACCCGGAGCATAAAAGTCCTCTATAGCTTTACCTAGACTGGCTTTAGGTTCAACACCCTTAGCAAATATTCGGTACCTCAAATAATCCACAAAAGTCACATTCAATTTACATTTTTCAAGACTCAAAGTGACACCTTTTTATTTTAGAATGGAAAAAACAGTACGCCATCTTTCATTGTGTTGAATCTGATCAAATCCATAAATTAACACATCATCTTAGAATGCCAACACTCCGGGGATGTCCTTAAACATGCTCTCCACAATCCACGGAAGCAAGCCCAAAAGGCATGCGTTTGTATTGTAACAAACCCTCTGGGGTGATGAACGCTGTGTGGTGCCGGGAATTGGGGTGTAAGTCAATTTGATGGTAAGCTGATGTCATATCACGTAAACTGAACCATTTACCATTCTTAAGCGTAGTAGTCATCTCAGTGATGTTGGGCAATGGGTGTTGATCAATCCAGATATGGTTATTCAAATTGTGGAGATCAACAAACATGCACAAAGTTCCATTGGCCTTTAGGGCTAGGACAATGGGAGAAACCCAATCAGAAGATTCGATATGTTCTATGACATCACTGGAGCATAGTTTATCTAATTCTTTTTTTAGTGCATCACGTGAAGCCAAAGGTACTCTGAGACCTTTTTGCACTACTGGTTCAGCATTATCAATCACTCTGATTTTGTGTTTGAATCTTTTCAATAGACCTAACTTGTGATAAAAAATTTCAGGATACACATACTCCCATGTTTCTTCCTTGACATTATGTACATAAACTAAGTCTTTCTTCAATATAACTTGATGAGGATCATTTGGATCTAAAATGATACCCAGGTTCCCTTGGTCATGCCACCCCAACAATCAGGTATCATCTTTAGCAACATAAACAACACCTGGAGCATTATTACTTTTAAAACACAAATTGGCATGACATTCACCTAGTACATCAATGGTTTTACCACCATAAGCTATGGGAAGAACTGTTGACCTATTTCAATCTCATGGTTTTGTTTTAAAACAAAACCATGAGATTGAAATAGGTCTTCCCATATCTTATCACTTCCAAGTGTGAATGGAGAACCTGAGTCTGCAGACCTTTTGATATCCTTTCTGTTGACAGCCAAAGTACATAAAGGTCATCTTGTTTCTTGCAAAACAGCACAGACGACGTCAGCGCAGTGAGACTCCGTTATGTATATATATTTTTTTAAATATTTTTGTATTTATTTTTCAAAACATCAGGCTTGCAGCAGAGCAATACAAATATCTATCATCTGTCCCTACTACCCCACTTGTCTTATCATCCCCATGGCAGGGTCAATTAACCCATGTTCTGTACTGATAGCTATCACATCTTAACAGTCACCCTCTTCTCAATAGTGGATTGTCCCTCTTCACAGTGACACATTCAATTCTGGGCATCAATCAAGGGTAGAATAAGTGATACAACAGTTAAAAAGAGTAAATGCAAAGCCCCCTCCGTATCTGTCAGGAACATTATAATAGGTTGTCAGCGTACACGGAGATATATTGCATAGCCCCGCGGAGATCTAACCCGAGGTAATGCTTCCCCAACCTGGCGTGGACAGCCAACAGCTCAATGGCCAGGGTAAACAACAACGGGGAGAGGGGACATCCCAGCCTTGTGCATCGCCCTACTGAACAAGAGAGGGAAATTGTCGCTCCTGTGCACACTCGGGCTGTCACCGACCTATAAAGAATCTCCATCCACCCACAAAGGATTCTCCGAGACCCAACATGCTCAGAACCCTGGAAAAGTAAGGCCATTCTAGGCTGTCAAATGCCGTTTCAATGTCCACCGAGAGGACCGTCGCCCCGGTAACCGTACTATGGTCCTCTCCCAAGATGCGTAACAGGCGCCTAATATTAGTTGCCGTTGTGCGTGTAGGAATAAACCCAGGAAATCCTCCAACACATCGCCCGTAGCCTGAAGCCTACTCCTATATAAGTCCGCGTAATATTCCAAGAACAGCCCATTGATCTCACGTTGGGTGTAGACTGGCGTTCCCATGGATGAAGTCAAGGCCAGTATGGGCGTGCCCCTGGGGGTCGGGCTGGCCAGCCACGCCAATAATGGGCTCGACTTATCCCATTCCGCATGCTCTCGCACTAAATACGCCCTTTTGTCAAAGCAGCCCATCTATCGCCACTCCCTCCCTTGCTGCCAAGACTTCGTTCTGCACTGCTGGGTTCTCATATCGGGCCCTCTCCGCCTGTCGCAGCCGTTGCTCTTCTTTTTCTATATCTAATAAGAGGGTCTTCAGCACCCCTACCATTTTAGTTATGCATAAACCCTGCACCACTACATTAAAAGCATCCCATTCCAACGCCAAGCTCGATGCCATTCCCTCGTTCTTGAGGAAATAGTGTTCTATGTCGGCTTGTATCTCTGCGCAGAAGACCGGGTCCTTCAAGGTACGCCAGGTAGGAATTATAGGCTGCTCCAGAGCCCAGCAGATTGTCAACAGCAGCGGCTTATCGTCTGAGATCGTCCTTGCTAGATATTCGCCATGTTGCACTGTTGCGTGAATATCCGGTGTGCACAATATGGCTTCCAACTGTACGTGTAAGTCATGGAGTGGCGAGAATTAAGAATAGTCCTGCTCCCCCCATATGCTGTACCCTCCATGTATCTATAAGGCCCCACTTATCCGGCCAATCCATCCTGAGTTTAGAAAGCTTATGTATAGGTGCCTCAAGCAACGGAGGAAAGGACCTATCCATGTTGGTGTCAGTGATAGAGTTAATGTCACCACCCAGTATCGTCGGGCCTGTCAAATAGGGTGCCAGTTTCCACGACAAGTGGGCAAAAAAAGTTGCCTGTTCCACATTGGGGGCATACACACTGCATAACGCCACTTCTTTACCATCCAACCAGCCAAAACCAGCCACGAATCTCCCCTCCAGGTCCACTAACTGTCAAATCAGCTGAAAGGTAACCCCCGCCCTGACCCATATCAGTGCGCCCCTAGCAAAAGCATTCCCCGTATATTCCAAGTAATACACTTGAACTCAGGTGATGTCCCCATAATGTCTCCCAGTCCGCATCCTCAACTGCACTGCCTCCAGTGGCACACCGGTGGTCCTAACTACCCCCAAGAAACCCCCCAAACTGCCCCAACAACCCCGCCACCCCCCCAGAATAGGCTCTAAAAATCTAGAACTCATCCAAACCACCCACCAACTGTACCCCCGTTATCTACCTGGGATCTACTTAAGGACCGAAACTAAGGGGGTGCTCTAGAGCCGAGAAGATCAGGTCTACAACCACGTTGGATCCTTGCATGGACCCCACTATTAAAGAAGCCTCAATTCCGTTAGAAGAGGCCCAGGCAGAAGGGAGCTGCTCTATCCGGGTGTCCTCCTGCCCCAGACCTTGCGACTATGTAATCACAATTGCTCCTCAAAGGATACTGGAGCTAGCATCATTCCGCCCCCCACCCAGAGTGCCAGACTGTCAATCAGGCATCAACAATCTCATCTGCTGTCCCAGGGGTGACAAGTGGCAACGGAACACTCCCAGTGTCAGTGTAATCAGAATCAGTCCCAGCTGACCCTTTCTCATCGACAAGGTGCTCCACGGTGATGCCGTCTAGTGCGTCTTGTACGGCGAGGGGGCGGCGCCTCTGAGCGTTGCACTAGGTCGTGCACTGCTTCTCCCAGCCCTACTCTGTAGGATTCCAGCCAGCTCCACTCCTCGTCAGGATCATAGTGAAAATACGTTTTACCGTCCATAGTTATCCTCAAAAGTGCTGGGAACATCAAAGAATATTGGATGCCTTCATCTCTGAGCGCCTTCTTAATCGCCAAAAACGAGGCCCAATGGCGTTGCACATCAAACGTAAAATCCGGAAATAGCGTCATATTGTAATTGTCTATCCTATACAGGCCTGCCGTACGAGCCTTGTTCAGGAGTAAATCCCTGTCTTCATATTGAAGTAAGCCTGCCACCACCGGCCTGGGAGGTCGTCCAGGCACCAGCGGCCGGGCCGGGACCCTATGCACCCTTTACAACGTGTAGAAGAGGGTCAGGCCCTCAGGAGCAACCACAGTCCGCAGCCAATCCTCTAGGTAATCCACCATGCTGATCCCCTCCACTTCTTCCGGCAGGCCCACCACTCATCTGTCTTTCCATTCATTGCGCCCTTCCGCATCTTCAGCCCTCCGCTCCAGTACCTGTATTCTTCGGTGAACATCTCCCATCTGAGACTCCAACATTTTATGGGCGGGTTCTAGAACCTCCAATGTGGTCTCTGTCTGCTTCACTTGGTCGGACAGCTTTGCATGTTCAGCTCGGATGAGGTCCAAACCCAGTGTCACCTGTGCGATGTCTTGCTGCAACTCGTCCTTGGTATCTGTAATGGCCTTAAGTATCTGGTCCACCTGTTGCTGCAACAACCCCTCCGGGTGCGGTCCTTCTGCTTCCTGCTGTCGCTGCTCCTCCATTTCCCCCACTGGCTCCGGGTGGGCCCCACCTTGCTTTCCTCACAGTTTTCCCATGGCTCACATCTCACCAGGACCCTAACCGCTCGTGGCACCCCAGAGGGGCCACCAGCCGTGCTCTCAGCCGCTCGCCAGGAGACTTCACCTCTCTGCTCAACTGCCCTGTTGCAGTGAGCCTCTCTGCAACCAGGGGAAAGCATCCAACGTCCCAGTGATGGGGTTCGCACCTCAAGCCACCATAGGTGGTAGCCTCCTCAATTGCCAGCTCCGCCGCCCCTTAGCCTATTTTGCCCAACAGGCCCCACCTGCCCAACACTGTGAGGGCTCTGTCTTGCAATTGGAGATGTCTCTAAGCATGCAAAGCGGTAATGCTGCGCTGTTTGCAATCCCAGGGTGTAACACTGTGCTCTCCGCTGGTCTCCCCCTGCTCACTGTCAGGGGCCACCGATCAGCGGTCTGTTTTTTAGGTACACTCCCAAGTCCCGACATACCTGCAGCCCCAGATTAATGGTCTTCTCAGAACAATGCAGCCTAGGGTGCCTCCAGTCAGACCCCCACTGCTGTCCAGACCACCCTCTCCATTAGTGTCCGCACTCTACAGGTCCTTCTCGTGCTCGAGGGGCCGCAATAATGCTCCCAGGTCCCCCGAACCGTACACCAGGCCGGGCGCAATCCCCCGGGTTGCCAGGCCTCCGCCTGCAGCTGGTTCGATTCAGATCGCCTCCTCAGTGCCATTTTGAGCCTCACAAAGCTGCAAAGCATTGGGCTCGAATCCACAGCACCGTCCACTATGCAGGGCCCCCGGCTGCAGCGATGCTCATCCACCCGTCCCGCACCTCCAGCGACCGGCCGCAACTATTCCACTGCTCACTTCCGGTATCCTCCATCAGCATGCATTCAGCCAGGCACTCCTGGGATCAAGTGAAGCCTATGGCGCCCGCTAAGCCACCAGCCCAGCACCTTGAACAGGAATAGTTCCAGGGCTCATCAGGGACGTCAGAGCCACCATTTTGCTAGAACGCAGGCCGAGGTCCTCAGGCCCCAATGTCTCAGTGCTTCACCTGAGGGCCCGAGGGCGCCCAAACTTGCCCCCAGCCGTCTCCAGCACCAGCGGGCACGGTCTGTAGTGCTGAAAGGTGGTATGATGGCTCATGTACCAGGATAAACAATGGGGTCAGCGCAGAGCTCCCAGGTCACACGTACTGCCTCATCAGCTCCGAAGCCACGTCCCGTGAGACTCTGTTATTAAACAATTTCAGTCTTCTTTGCGTGAAGACGACTCGCCCGAGAGTTGTTCAACGTTGAGTACTTTCTTGGAAGATGAATCAGGATTAACAGATGATTTGCCACAAGATTTACAGACATTGGCAAAGTGACCTTTCTTAAAACATTTGCAACAGGTTTTGCTCAAAGCAGGACAGAATCTAGCATTTCCTTTTTTTTAAGTTTTTCTTTTTTTTTAAAGTTTTTTATTTTATGCAAGGAAAAAACAGCAAATACAAATCAATTATTTCAAAGTAGTGCAAACAAATAGTTAAATAAATTCATCAAAAACAGTTAATAGTAAAGGATACCTATTGAACCTCAAAAGTTGCAATTTCCTAAATCCATTCAGTAATGGGTGCCCAAATCGTTACTCCCATAACCCTACTCTTTATCCCTTTAGTTTCAAAATTATACATTGACAATAGTCTTTCGCGCCAATTAAAGAAAGAAGGGGGCTCGGGATTAATCCAATCTCTTGTGATACAAGCTCATACCACAGCCATACAAATAAAAAGAAAACATGTCGTAGCTTTTGGTCTTGGTTGACCCATTGTTCCCGAGCTACGGCCAATCAATACCATCTCAGCAGTTAACCTAATCGTATGTCCTAATATTGCACCCAAAAAAAGTTCAATGTGCAAAAAGAATTCAGAATGTTTAGGGCATTGAAAAAACATATAAACCGCATCAGCGGCATATTGGCCACACCTATTACATTTTGTCCCTGTTGTCATGCTCCATTTAGAAATTTTCCTAGGGGTATAGTATAAATCATGTATGGACATAACATATTGTGACCTCATCATCCCCGTTATAAGAACTTGGTTGGCTAACTTGATAGATTCAAGAATATTGATTTCGGGTATCCCGAGCTTATTTTCTGACTTTAATTGACAATTTCCCAGATCATCCGGAAATTCCTGAATCAAACAAGAGTAGAATAGGCCAATAGGTGTCTTTTTGCCATAAGTTCAATAAGAGGGATTTTATTCATTTGGTGTTCTATTGATGGTCGAACACTCTGTAAAAAACTACGAATTTGCAGATATTTAAAGAAATAATTTTTTGATAGAGCAGAATTAATTTATAAATCATTAAACAAAACTAAGTGACCCTCTAAAATAAATCCCCTAAACAACAAATTGCTTTGTCCCCTACCTAATAACAACTTGATTCCGGAAAATATAGGGTAATAAATCAGGTGCAGTAAAAGGCGTATATACATTTAATTTTGATATGCCCATGATTCGGCTAACTACTTTCCACACTACAAACGCAGCTTTTAAGATCTTAAATTTGGTTAAATTTGAAGTAGCTAGGTTCGACTACCTTCACAAGACATCCTTTCATCTCTTCTCCCAAAGCTAGCTCGTAGATTGATGGAGTATTACAAAGAGAGATTTGGGCTTTATCACCAATTATGAGTGGGCTGATGGGTTGTAGAGACGCATCTATATATTAGAATAAAAAATACGGAATGTTACACCCACCATACACTTTGGGGAGAATCATCTTTTTATGGGCTCTACGTTGTCGTTTGTAGCCCCACAAAAATCTGGAGGTTATCCTCTCTAATTTTTTAAAACAAGCAAGTGGAAATTCAATGGGTATTGTACGGAACATATGTAAAAATTTAGGTAAGATCAACATCTTTAATACGTTCGCTCTGCCATATAACCACAAGTGTAGATGAACTAATCTTTCTAGGGTCACATTACCTTTTGCCCCTGCCGGATTTATATTTAACTCTGGGATATTAGAGACTGGGAGTGAGATCTTGATTCCAAGATATGTAACTTCTGGCACAGTTAATATATTGATGGGCGGGGTACCTCCAACATACAAAATCTGAGTTTTGGATAGATTCAGCTTATACCCTGAAAACTGTGCTGCTAAATCATTAATAGCTGGGAGCACAGTTTCAATATCTGTTGTGACTACCACAATATCGTCTGCATAGGCTAGGGCTCGATAATCTGTATGGGCTAAGTAAATTGGTTTTATACTCTCCGCAAGATTTAAACGATTACCAAAAGGATCAATATAGATAGCGAAAAGTAAAGGTGAGCACGGGCAGCCTTGCAGCGTGTCACGGGTTATTGAAAACGGAGAGGATGTTTGACAATTCTGGCAAATAGAGGCAGAAGGGGAGCAATACATAGTTTTTAAAGCTGTTAAAATACCAGGACCAAATCCCTTTTTAGTTAAGATATCCCACATATATGCCCAGGCAACCCTGTTGAATGCTTTTTCAGCATCCAACAAGGTTAAACCGATAGGCGAATCGGTTGCCTGAGCCCAATCCAAAAATGTAATCAGACGGCGAATACGATCGGCTGTATCCCGTGCAGGGATAAACCTGTGTTGAAATTTTGAGACAAGTGGTGTAATAATTCTAGAAATGCGTGAGGCTAAGATCTTGGAGTAAACCTTACTATCTGCATTGATCAATGAGATGGGGCGAAATGAAGACGGGAGTAATGGAGGTTTATCTTTTTTGAGGATGACATTGATTACTGAGTATTGCCAAGAAGATGGAGCATTACCTCTTTGAGCCTCCGTAAAAAGTATAGTCATTTCTTTTTTAAGAATATTTTGGAAAATCCTGAAGAACTGGAGGGGTATAGCATCGGGGCCAACAGCCTTACCTGAAGCTAATGACATTAGGGATACTTCTATTTCTTCCCAAGTAATAGGGGTATCCAATTGTTATGACTCTTCTAATGATAAGGTAATATTGGGTGAAGAATCAATGAAATATGCTACCCTTCCTTCAATATCTCTAGTATTCTGTTCTGTATATAAATAGGAATAGAATTCACGAAAGACCCCCAATATATCCGATGGATTATCATATACCTGCTCTGAGTTATCCGTGATTTTATCAAGATTTGCGGATACTGCCTTCTGTCGATGTCTTTTTGCTAAGAGCCTGCCCGAATTTTCCCTCACCTCATATATCTCTGATCTAATTTGTTGAGCCACTTACGTGGCACAGCTCTGATAGATCCTTGCTTTCTGTATAGCTACATTTTTTTAAATTTTCTCAGTGCTTTTCCCTCTGCTACATGCCGTCATCAACTGAATTTCGAAGTCTCGCAATTTTCACGCTGTTTATTTATTGAGTAACTTAACGTCTCTCCCCGAACCCCTGATTTAAAAGCATTCCACACAATCTGAATTGATGCTGAGCCTGGATTAAATTCGAAAACTCAGGAATCCACTCTCCCATGTGTTCAATGTAAAGAGTATCGAAAAGTAATTTCCGTTCAAAAGACCAAGGCTTTGGGGTTTGTCTAAAGTTAATATCTAAATCGAGAATAATAGGGTTGTGGTTGGAAATTAATTTAGGCACAATTTCAAACCTGAGATTTTTATCAGTATTGATGTATCCAGCCGTAACATAAAAATAATCTAAACAAAAATGTTTCTGGTGCGGAGCAGAATAAAAGGTGCTCCCAGAAGTACCTCCTCCCCTTAGATATCCTACATCTACCAGCCCAAATTCATTGATGATCCCTTTAGTGGCCTTAAACACATTTTTCTTCCTACCACCATAAATGTAGTCACTCTCTATGTCAACTTTCCCAACCAAGTGTAGGTTAAAATCACCACATAAAAATAAGGGTGACGGCCACAGTGCTAGTTCAATACTCAGTTGATTCAACATATCCGGATCATCAAAATTGGGGCCATAAATGGAGCATATAGTCAAAAGTGTAGCCTCTAACCGTAATTCAATAATTACTTATCGCCCTAGCGGATCTTCTTCAACCCGTTCACTCGACCCTACCCCATACCTTTTTAATATAGCAACTCCTCTTGTGTTTGTCCCCTGCCGCATGCAACCTACTAGTTCAAATCCTAAATCTTTAAGCCAATTTCTGTTCTTCCAGGGTATGTGTGTTTCTTGAATACACAAGATATCAATTTTCATAGTTTTCAATACTTGAACCATTATACCCCTTTTCCTTTTGTCATTAAGACTGCAAATATTCAATGAACATATTATAAATCTACCCATCTTCAAATCTGAATGTAGCGTAAGAAACAAACCAGGAACTGCTAACAGCTGCGATTTTTACAATAGAAAAATAATACAAATTGACACAATTTCGATTTTGGTTTGCACCCCAAATTCCTTTACTATTTTTCCTTGCCCCGCACACCAACCACCCTTCCCCCCTTTCCCTCCCTTTTCCACTTCCGCTCCCCCACCCCTACCCCCCCACCCTGTGTGACCCCACCCGGTAGAGGCTTAAGGACCAAGTACGCAGTGATGGTAAGTGATCGCGTGGTGAGTGAGTCCCGCCGTATCCCGGGTCCTGTCTCCCATATCCAATCTACAGCCCATCACTCCAAGTTACAACTACCTCTCTTTATATACATCTCTTTTCATTACCGTGCCACCATAAAGTAACAAGGAAAACTAGTGACAGTTTGTACTAAGCACAAGAGAACTAAACATAGTTGATTACAAAATACACATTACATCATCTCCACAAACTCCTGTGCCTTAATTTCTGAAAAACAATATGTTGTTTTCCCTTCATGAATCCCTTACAATTTGGCAGGGTTTAATAAAAACGCCTGCCTTAAACGCCATCTTTGTTGTACCGTCACCTGGGAAAAGTCCGGGCTAACAAAAAAATCGAAACCATTGCCTTTCCTCGGGCGCACCGGCCTAGCCAAATCATAGAGAATTTCAGGAAGTAAATAGTTATGCAGGCATATAAGGATTGCTATGGGTTTCTCCACCCCACCCCCTGAGTTTTGTTTCTGCACAAATGGGAATCTATGAGCCCTTATAATTTCCGTGTCCCAGTTCCAATCCTTCAAGTCTGGAAAGGCTGTTGAGAATAATTCCACCACATAGCGCCTCGTATCCTTCCCCTCACCACGGTCTGGCACGCCTAGGACACGTAAGTTATTTCTGCGTGCACGATTCTCCAAGCCAGTAAGTTTCCAATCCACATCCTGCCCGTTTTTCTGTAGAGTTGTAATTGAGGATTTTTGCAAAGAAAGTTGATCCTCAACTGACGAGATCCGTTCCTCTGCTTCATGTACTCTAGTGGTTACCTCTGTGCATGACTTGGCAATACGCCGGACGGTGTTTTGTAATTTGCGTACCGCCCCTTGAGTCCGCAACCCTTCAGATTTGGTCTCTTCTTGATGTGCCACAATGATTTTAGAATGGTTATAAGAGTGATCTCGCTTTCTGGTTCATCTTCTACACTTGCTTTATCTTGGTCACTCTGTACACAAGGCGAGGTATCACATTGAAGTGGGTTGACCATACTAGGTCCAGCGGTAGCCAATGGTTTCGCTGCCTAGAACACTCTACGAACTGTCTGTTAGCCATTTAGGTTTGTTGCAGAGTCTGAGCTTAGGATGTCGTCTTCTAGTGATAAGCTCCCTTCATCAGCCCAATCGCCAGAAAAACTTTGCCTGTCATTCTCATTCTCCGAAGTAATAGATACATCAGACAATGAGTAAAATTGCCCTCCTGAACGGGCTGACTCTCCATCATTCACAACTACCATTCCGTTATCATTAGGGCTTTCAGAACTATCAGCAGCAGTCTTAGGAGAGACTCTTACTTTGCCCACAGCCTGACACAGTTCGGCCCTAGCATCCTCCTCCACACCTCTCGGTATAGACATAGGTATAGATTTAGGTGTTATCCCCATGACTGTTTTGCTAGCTACAAATGAAGTTATAGGAGCTGTTTGTTTGGTGGACGATATAGTCTTCTTTCTGAATATATCGGCTACTGTACGCTCTTTCATCACAGTTTCTGATTGAGGAGCATTGTGCCCAATTTTCCCAGTGTGGCCATTATAACCATCTTCTCCACTTTTATTGCTGGGTAGCTGGGAGAGTCTTGAACCATTCACGGCTTTCGAAACAGATGGACTGCCGGGTCGACCTGCCCCTTCTACCCTTGTCCCAATTAATACTGTTCCGCTTGCAATATCAGGTGCGGTAGTAGATGCCATTGTCGCTGCCATGGGAGCAAATAAGGAGCAGGGAGTGCACAGGGAGTCTTTATACATTCCTAAATAAACGTAGTCAATACCCTGAAAACAAAGTCTGCTGAATAAAGCAATTAACCTATAACTCACTGTGCCTTTCTCGGGCTCCAACCAACTCCACTCGATTCTCCAACTCTCCAGCTGCACCAAAGTCCAAGTGCTCCAATTCCGTTCTGGCTTGTTCCACAGACAGCGCTGAGCTCCGGCTGCATCTTCGCCTGCTCCGCTACAAATGTGCCCCTCTCAACCGGCTGTCTACTATACTTCCACAACAGGGCTGGGCTGCTGGTTCTCCCCCTGCTCAAGTTCGCCACACCTCTCCACCGACTGCTCCACTCCGTAGACAGCGGTGGACTCGAGCTGCCTCTTCCCCCAACTTAGGTTCACTATGCCTCTCAACCGGATGGTCTGCTCCACAAAAAGACACTGAGCTCCACGGACTCGGCGAGCTCCAATTCTGCCTCCGTCTAGCGTTCTAGCTTGCAGCCGCACCAGCTCGGCCCGCCTTCAGGCGTACAGTCACTCCCCGCTGCTCCACTCCACTCCTGGGATAGATCCTTCTTTAGCACGCCTGCGGTCCGCCGTTCGCCACTCAGTCGGTTTCGTCCTCACCGCTTCATTCAGTCAGCAGCGACCACAGGTATCTGCAGGCACAAACGGGCTTCAAACGGGACCTCACTCGCACGACCTCTTACTCGGCCACATACGAGGCCGCCATCTTGCCTCTCAGCACCCCAGAATCTGGCATTTCCAAGGTGAGAACTGCTACCTCAATGGTAACATTCACAACGTTTGTTAGAGATTCTGGCATTGGTGCTAGATGTCACATATCCTCCAGTTCTATCTTGGCATGGCTTTTCTTTTGAAGCTCTGTATTTACTTTTAACAGCTGAAACATTTTGTGTTGAAGAACTAGAACTGGAAATCGACATTTGTTCAAGATAGGAGGCAGTGCTCTCAATTCTAGTGGCAATCTCTAATGCTTTTTGTAGAGTTAACTCAGGCTTGGACAAAAGAGCCTCTTGAACTTTTTTATTATTGGTTTTCTCCACAAGCTGATCATTTCCTCCTCAAATGAAAGGGGGGTTGCTGGCGGGGCGATGGCCTCCCCTTCCCCCTGCATCCCCGGTGGTGGGGCCTGCCCTCTCGCCGAGTCTTGATGACGTGGTGGGCATGCCCCACCCCTGATTGGTTCTGGCTCCTGCGTTTGACCCGGAGGAGGTTGGATTGCTTCCGGGTCGAGGGGGGGGGGGCGGACCAGTTGGAGCTGGGCTGCCCCCATGCTGTGCTACTAGTTAAAAGGCCGGGAGAGCACGGAAGACGCCCTCTTGCTCCCACGCTCCCCAGGATCGCTATGTGCCCCTCCAGCAAGGGGCTGAATAATTTTCTCTCTTTCTTGTTTCAGGTTCGTGATTCCACTTCGTGGGGCCCTGATGATATAGTGTTGTGCGGCGAGGAGGATCACCAGGCGACGGTTGCAAAGGGGGAAGCAAGGCTTTTATGCAGTGCAGCTTGACAGAGCTATTTGAGGACACGAGCAGGCCTGCATTTCACTGCTTCTGTCGGGCCGCCTGGCTAGAGTGTGCTCGCCCAAACACCCGGGCTAGCTTGTGTGCTGCGGTCACAGTTGTGTGGTGCTCACGGCCAGCCTGTGTGCCTCCAACGTGTACAGGTACTAGGATACATTGTGCATAGGCCATTCCCTGTAGCACGGAAAAGGGTGAATGTCTAGCGGGCGTGGCGCAAAGCGTTCCCGCATGGAACTTATGCTGTAGGGCATGATGCGCAGGATGTCAGCCATGGATAGGAGGCTGGGGAAGGTGGACCAGCTGGGGAAGAATGTAGTGGAACTTAGTCAGAGGTTGGAGGATCAAGTAGGGCCCTTGGGGAGACCCAAGCTAATTATAGTGCCCCCACAACCCAGGGGGAACTGGAAACCGTGGTAGGGCCAAGAGAGGCAATGGCCGGGTCCCCAAGCCAGGTCCGGTACGGGGATCACCTAAGGTAACCCTAGACGGTGTGCCCACACCACTCATGGCACCGATATCCCCCCACCACCACCGAACAGCTTACCAGGGGCGCCGGCTCCCGCATTACCGCAGCCACCCCCAATCGTAGCACCTTTGGTAGTCCCAATCACACCAGTAGTGAACCCGGCACCTACACCGGTGCCCGGCATAGGGTCACCCACTCCAGTTAGTGCTCCACTGGGGGTTGGGCAAGTACCCCCTGAATTGGCAGCGCAGATAGCGGCAGTGCTCCCATGGTTAGGCATTGGGGGTGTGTTGCCGTCTGCAGAGGTTCCCTCCACTGAGGCACAAAAAATGGAAGCTAAGATCCTCTTGGCCAGGGGTGGTGGCGGAGAACCAACCCTGTCTGTTTCTCCTCATGCAACAGTTTCGGGAAGAGTTGCCGGAACGGATAAGGTGACTGAGCCAACGCGAGTTGCTGAAAGTGGTAAGGAGGTGGCATTGCCGCTACTCGGGGCGGGCTCGACGAAAGAATACCTAGCCCAGCATGTTACACGAGTTGATTTGGCCGGCAAATATGTTAATATATTGTCATTGCTAGTGAACAACAGGGAAATGGAGTATGCTAGGACGCAGAAAGATTGGATGTTCCCGAGTGAGTGGCGGGCCCAATTGGCAAAGTTCATGGTAGATGAGACAATGATTTAATGGATAAGAGCATTTTCAGTCTTATGGCGATCACAGATGAGCGTTCCCCAAATATACTAACTGAAATGGCATGCTACCAGAGTAGAATTATAACTTTCAGTGATCAGTATGGTGGGGACAAGTGGAAAGAATATGACATGGCATTCAGGAAAGCAAAGGAATTTGACAAATCTTTATCCTGGGATAGGGTCGATTCCATTTCATGGTATGGCCAATTTACAGGGGGGCAAACAGTGAGTGTGGCCTCGAGTGGAAACAGGGGCTATCCGTCCAAACCCTATCAGCCCTTTCGGCCACCGCAAGGGGGCGACGCGCCCGCTAGGGCCAGAGGCAGTGGTGGGGATCGAAAAGGGGTGTGTTGGGACTTAGACAAAGGAGCATGCACCAGGGCAGCGGGTACCTGTAAGTTCAAACACGCATGTGGCATTTGTGGCCACCCATCTCACTCAGAAACAACATGTCGCTCAAAGGAAAACGCTTCCGGAAACAGGGGCAGGAGGAAGCAGGACTAGGGAGGTGAGGCAGCAGGTCGCACACTCACCCGTTGATGTTGTGGCTATGATTCCTTGGGTGAGCAGGTACCCAGATCATTTCTCGGCAAGATTACTGCAGGAAGATTTCTCGCAAGTCTTCAGGATTCCAGCGGTAGGATATACTGGGACACCAGAATGTAAGAACCAGTTGTCAGTTAGGCACAATCCAATAGTAGTTGCAACACAAATTGAGAAAGAACTTCGCCTGGGCAGAGTGGCTGGGCCCTTTTCTGAGATTCCAGTACCCAATTTTGTCTGCTCACCCCTCTGGGTGGTCCAAAAGAAGGAGAAGGGCGAGTACAGACTCATCCATAACCTTTCAGCGCCTAGGGGTGCATCTTTAAACGACCCCATTGATGAAGAAATTTGTAGCGTTAAGTATGCATCCTTTGACCAAGCAATAGAGATGTTAAGGACTCTTGGGCCAGGGGCCCTCATGGCTAAATCATATATTGAATCAGCCTTTCGGCTACTGCCAGTGCACCCCCTAGATCAGCATCTGTTAGGTTTCTCATTTCAAGGTAAATTCTACATGGATATGTGTATGCCCATGGGTTGTTCGGTGTCATGTGCCTACTTTGAAACATTTGGTTCCTTTTTGGAATGGGTCTTCAGGCAATCAACTGGACACCATCATGTCATGCATTACTTGGATGACTTTCTCTTCCTGGGCACAGCGGGCTCTCAGGAGTTTGTGTGGGCATTGCAGGAATTTTGCGTGCTCATGCGGGCTTTTGAGGTCCCGCTAGCACCGGGGAAAACGGTGAGCCTGGAACATCCTTAGAATTTCTGGGCATAGAACTGGACTCAGAGGAAGGTTGTTTCAGGTTACCCAAGGACTAAATCAGGAAATTCAGGGCAGCGCTACAACAATGTGTAGAAAAAGAAAAGGTGTCGCTGCAGCAGCTGCAACAGATTGTGGGACAGCTGAATTTTGCCCTAAGAGTAATACTCATGGCACGCCCCTTTTCCCGCTCAATCTCGCAGGCCATGGCTGGCCTGCGGGAGAAACATCACCGTACAAGACCGTCGGCTGAGGTTCGCCAGGACATGCGTATATGGATGGCATTCCTGGAAGATTTCAACAGCAGGGTACTTTGGTGTGGACCTCCCAACACGTCGGCCGAGTTAGGTTTATGGATCGACACTGAGGGCAGTGTTAGTTTTGGCGCCATACTTGTGAACAAGTGGGTGGCACAAGAATGGCCGGTCTGGTGGCAAGAAAGTGGCTTGACGGCAAACATTGGTTTTTTGGAGCTATTTGCGATATGGGTTTCCCTAACAGTCTGGCCAAAACTTTTGTGCAATCAATCTGTGATCTTCTGGTCGGATAACATGACTGTAGTGGAGTGTATCAATCAGCAGGCGGCACAGTGTAAGTTTATACTCCGCCTATTGAAAGAGATCGTGCTCAGGTGTATGAAATTGAATGTGCAGTTAGGGCACAACATGTACCAGGGGTGTTGAATAACGCAGCTGACACACTCTCTCGCTTTAAGATGCAGGTATTTAGGGAGCATCTACCAACAGCTGAGCCAACACAGACACACTTCCCAACCACACTCTGGCAAATTGGTGCCCCCAGCTATAGGACCTCGTGGCAGCTAGCCTCGCTCCCACGACCAGGACGGCTTATGAAGGGGCATTTGTTTCTTATTGCTCCTTTTTGGGTCAGGGCTGGGAGAGAAAATGGGATCATGAGGGACACTTTACCCAGTACATCGACACCTTACATAAGGAAGGACGCTCAGCAGCCACAGCTAGCAGACACAAGGCGGGCGTGTCCTTCTTTGCACAGCTGAAAGGGACAAAGGATCCCACAGACAGTTTCATAGTAAAGAAGGCTCTGAGGGGGTGGGGAAGCTTGCAAACAACCCACACTGATCCCAGACAACCAATAGGTTTAGAGCGGCTGGCGACACTATTGAACATCTTGCCTCACACGTGTAGCTCTTCAGTGGAGGTTTAATTGTTCAGAGCCGCCTTTTCATTGGTCTTCTATGGTTCATTGCGGGTGAGCGAGCTGGTGGCTACCAGTAAGCTGCACTTGCTTGGGGGCCTCCGGCGCGAACACACAAAGATAGTGGAGGACACGCTGTTGATTAAATCAAAAACAGACCAGGAGGCTCGGGGGATAGTGTGGTACTACACCTGGTTTGGAACAATCCCTGGTGCCCTGTATTCCATGTGGAGGCCTTTCTCGAGCAGCAAGTAGGCGTAACAGAGGGAGCACTGTTAATGCACGCAGACAGTACCTCACTCACAAGGTTTCAGTTTCAGAGAGTTTTGGCAATGGCAAATGTGAAAGTCTTTGGGACACATTCTTTCAGAATAGGGGCGGCCACAGAAGCAACGGCGAGAGGGTTACATGCCAACAGTGTAAAGAGGATTGGGAGATGGTCTTCCGACTGTTATAAACGTTATGTGCGGCTGCACATGTTGTAAGGCAGCGATAAAAGTTACTGTGACACCAGTTGTGTTTGTTTGTATTTCAGTTTCTCGGGCCTGTCACGCAGGGCGGAAACTTTCAAGGGAACAGCATCAGCAAACAGCCTCATCACAACGGATTTGAGGACTCAAGAACATGACACAAGTGGTATGGGTGGTCGGTCACTCGTAAGTTAAGCTCGCTGAACCTTTTTTCTTTTCAGGTGACTTTAGCCGAAAGGCGGAACAGGGAGGTTTTAAGGTTTCTTTTCATGGAAGGGGGACTTTGCCTTAGCCAGTTTAGGGGCTTCTTTACAGAGTTATTGGACAGAAACACGCCACCACCCTCAGTGATTATTGTGCACGTGGGTGGCAACGATTTAGTTAAGTTGGGCAGGAGGGTGCTGATGGAAGAGATAATCTCCGTAGCGGTTTGGCTAGCTTAGGTACACTCAGGCTGCACCATTGTGTGGTCTCAATTGATTCCTAAGCTCCAGTGGAGGGGGAGAATCTGTCAGGGCATTGAATCACTCAGTAAAGAGGATCAACAACTAGATAGAGAAGATGTTTAGATCACCTCATTTGCAGAGTATTCCACATTTGTGCATTTGGGGGAACAATTCAATGCAGGATGGGGTTCACCTGATCAGGGAGGGCAACGAATTGTCGGCTGAGAATATTTTGGCATGGCTGGGAGGTTTCTCTAGGTAGGCATGACCTTTCAGAGTAGGAGGTTTTGGGGGGGGCAGATAGTCGGTCAACTATGCTGGCCTGTGACGGAAAGGTCATGATCGGTGAGCAGTCAATTTAAGGTCCTTAAGGGGCGTCACCAATTCACGAATGGGGTCGCCAGGGGGAGGGGCCATTGGTCTCTCCTTGAACTCCGGGGGCCGGATATCTGCTTGGTTGGATTGGTGCATGCGGGGGAGGGAGTCACGCTTTCTTGGGCTGGGTAGCCACCCCGCACATACACTATGATGTCACAAAAGGGCGCAGAGTCAAAGGGCCCTCCTTTTAATGGAGTTCACGGAGCGTACAGGGTAATCGGGAGGAGGGGGTAGTACCCTCCTGGTAACAGGCCCTCTGCGCTTGCGCACTCATAACGTGAGGGCGTAGCTGGGTAATAAGGATCTGACACTGGTTAGCGACCTTGCCGTAGGCCCGTAATGTTAGGATGCAAAATTCATACGTATGATGTTAGATTCGGTTAGGAAACACGCTGTATTAGACATTTGTTAAGGTTAGCCCTTTTGATACCTGTCTACATTGTGTACAATCTAATGTCAGAATGTTGCATAATAATGAACGCGTAAATATTGTTTTATTTCAACAATTTTAATTTGTTTTCATATTTTAATAAATACGGCCTGGGGTCGTCAGACCCCCTGCCTTTCAAAGAAATTCTTCTCATGTCTAAATGATTAAAAGTTGATGTTGGATAATATTGGTGTGCAAGACAGGGAGGGGGTTGCCGGTAGTCCCAGACCATATGGAAAGGGGGACCGCTCGACCCCCCCGCACATATGGCGGGGTGAGGGCCTCCTCTTCCCCCTGCATCCCCGGTGGTGGGGCGTTCCCTCTCGCTGCGTCTTGATGACGCGGTGGGTACGCCCCACCCCTGATTGGTGCCGGCGTTTGACCCGGAAGCGGTTGGATTTCTTCCGGGTCGAGGGGGGGAGCCCAGGGGAGGACCAGATGGAACTGGGCTGCCCCCATGCTGCGCTACTAGTTAAAAGGGCAGGAGAGCTCAGAAGGCACCCTCTTTCTCCCACGCTCTCGAGGCTCGCTCCGTGCCCCTCCAGCAAGGGGATGAATAATTTACCCACCCACCATCCCCTGAAGCAGAAGCTTTGTTTTGTGTATTGGTCGGTCTTGCCACTTGGATTATGATATTCACTGTAAATAATGGTTGACGGTAATTCTTTCCTTAGGCCTTTTTTCCCGTTTACAGGTTGTCTTCTCAGATACAAGCAGAATTTGGTGTAGAATAAAGTGTGTTGTACTTGTTTCTTAGGCCTTTTTCCCGTTCACAGAATCCATAACTATCGTATTTATTGAAAGTTTCTGGTCAGGTGGTAAGGTCATGATCGGTGAACAGTCAATTTAAGGTCCTTAAGGGGCATCACCAATTCACGAATGGGGTCACCAGGGGGAAGGGCCATTGGTCTCTCCTAGAACTTCAGGGGCCGGATATCCACTTGGTTTGATTGGTGCGCGCGGGGGAGGGAGTCACGCTTTCTTGGGCAGGGTAGCCACCGCACACATACATTATGACTAAGTATGGGCGGAAAATCCGTTCCGCTCGCGGATTTTGCGGATTTTCGGTAAATTCGCAATCCGCGAGATTCGCGAATTTCCCGCAAAATCCGCAAATCCGCGAGCAGCGGATTTTATGGCTTGCTCGCACTGTTCGCGTGAGTTCGCGGCTTCCCAGTTCAACTTTGCGCCCCGCGAATAAGCGCTAAATTGCAGAAATACGATCTTAGCAAAACTGAAACTACTTACCAGGTTCAAAATTTCAAGCTCATCATTAGTAGCCATTTCCTGTAGTGCTTCCTGAGGGGCCCCCCCAGAGTTCAGTTGCCTACTTGCAACTATTATGTGACCCTGCTCTGACCCTCAGAATAGTTACACATATGCCACAAAGGTCCTGAATTACAGCTAAGGGAGACAAGCAGGAGCCAGGCTGGAAGTTCAAATCCAGTGACACATTAATCAGCCTCTAATTCATTATTGTCAGTTGGGGCAGGGCAGGTGTTGTAACTAATTTTGCAACAATGAAAGCACTTAGCAAGTGCAAAAGATCACTAATCAGGAAGCACTAAGGAAGCAGGTGCCAGCTAAAAAAATATTCTGTGACACATTAATCAGCCCCAAATTAATTCAGGTCACTTGAGGCAGGGAAGGTGTGCTTTGCTTTGCCACAATAATGTACACTGGACAACCAGAGGGTGCTGTGATGAAACAGAGGGTGGCATGGGTGAGCCAGAGGGTGGCATGGGTGAACCAGAGAGTGGCAGTGGTGACAGAGGGTGGCAGTGATGAAGAAGAGTGTCCCAAACGGGCTGGACACGTAGAAACAACAAGTTTGCAAAACTTGCGACCCGACAGGTAAGTTCGCGTTTGCGAAATTGTACAAAACCCTCGCGACCTGGCAGAAACCCGCGCGAACACACAAAAAAAAACATCCGCAAATTCGCGAGAATTCGCGGATTTTGCGGATTGCGAGTTCGCAAATCCGCAAAATTCGCGAACGCGAGATTCGCAAAATTCGCCCATGCTTAATTATGACGTCACAAAAGGGCGCAGACTGAAAGGGCCCCCCTTTTAATGGAGTTCACTGAGTGTACGGGGTAACGGGGAGTAGGGGGAAGTTCCCTCCCGGTAAACGGGTCCTCTGCGCATGCGCACTCATAACATGAGGGCATAGCTGGGTAATAATGATCTGACACCGGTTAGCGACCTTGCCGTAGGCCCCTAACGTCAGATGCAAAATTCATACGTATGATGTTAGATTCGGTTAGGAAACACGCTGCATTAGACATTTGTTAAGGTTAGCCCTTTTGATACCTGTCTACATTGTGTACAATCTAATGTCAGAATTTTGCATAATAATGAACGTGTAAATATTGTTTTATTTCAACTTTTTTTTTTCTTCATATTTTAATAAATACGGCCAGGGGGTCGTGAGATCCCCTGCCTTCCAAAGAAATTCTTCTCATGTCTAAATGATTAAAAGTTGATGTTGAATGATGGTGGTGTGCAAGACAGGGAGGGGGGTGTTCGGTAGTCCCAGACCATATGTTTTATAATCACATATAACTGCTAGGATACATAAATCACCTACATAGGTAGATGCAGACTCTCCAAAAGTTGCACTCTTTTGTAAAATTTGCGCCTTTCTAATGTTACATTCTTACAGGCTTTCAACCTAGTGTCAAAAGACTTCATTTCTGTGGTGTATTCGTCTTCAACTCTGTCACCTCCACCTTCAATAAATAAAACTAACACTTTAGGAGTGTGCTTAAGAATAGTGCGATCTTCTGAATCAAGACAATGTCTTGCAAATTTTTTATTCTGTGTAAAGGAGACGCCATCAAGAGCGTCTAGATTTGCTTCGAAACTTTCCTTCCATTTCCCCCATATTGGACTCAGGAGAAGCAGGATTGGGTGAAAATACGTAAGGAGGTTATAAGGATTGTTGAATGACAGAGAAAATTATCAAACACAAGGACAAATATGGTAAGGAACACTGATATTGCAGGAATGGCTCACTTTTGAAGTGTTGTGTGTCACCGTAAGTAAGTAAGAAAGTAAGTAAGTAAGTACGTTTATTGCATATAGTTATTTAAAACCTTTACAATTTTGATACATTAAAAAAAAGAATATATATTCGATTTGACATTGGATAAAAGAACATTGACATTCTGTAATGTCCATATTTTTTTTTTAAAAGCGATGTTACTTTGTCTGTGTTCTGAGCCATTCATTGCGCTTCAACCCTTCGATTTTGTGCCATTGGTCACCATTTTTTCAGTGTTCACTATTAGAAGGCTTGCCTTTCGAAAAAATCTGGCGGCCCTGCAAGCTGTCTGCAGCTGGTGACTGTTCAGTGCTAACATTACAGCAGGGCGACATGTTCTGATTTGGAATAAACTAAATATATGGAGTAGATAATAACATCTCAAATTGGTCAGAGATGGACAAATGCACACTATATGAGTCAGTGTTTCTTCTGCACTGCCACATAGTCTGCGGACTTGAGTCGGCCATGTATGCTTCCAAGCGGGGATCTGATCTTTTGAAGTGTAGGTTCCAGCCGTATTCTTAGAAGCATATGTTGGATGACTGGTGTGATATGGTTTACTAAGTACGGTTGCGGCGCACATCTTTCGTACGTGGCCAACACCATCCAGCCATGTTTTTTCTTTGCTGGTGCAGCTTTATCAATTATCCAGGACTTTTGCTTTGCCGCACCGTTGGCTACTTTTTTAACGGCCGCGAAGGTGTGATTGGTGTTCCATGCCTCTTGCATGTTGAGATTTGAGTGTTGAGTACGGTTTTCCATGCGTTTTTTGCGTTTGTTTGGCTGTACATTTCAATCCAACAGAGACCCATCAGCGTGTCCTCTTGTGCTGCTCTTAATTTCCAGCACATTTTTATTGTGGCAGCTTGTCTGACTTGGTACTGATTTAGTAACCCGAATTCAAGGCGAACTTGCGCTTGAGATGCACACCTCGGAATCTGAAAGATGTATTTGAACAGCTCTGACGGTTGTAGATTCAGGAAATTTGCGTCTTTTCCCCTGTATAAATCTGAACCGTACGTAAGGGCTGGTAAAAACTTTGCCGCAATCACCTTCAACAGGTATAAGTTGGATGGGCATTTCAATTTTGTTTATAGTAAATTTAGGGTGAACCGTAGTTTGTTAGCCTGAGCTTTTCTATGTGATTGGTGATCTTTCAATGACCACCTTGAGTCGATCACTACTCCCAGGTACTTGTAAGAGAGGCTTTGTTCTATGGTGTTGCCTACAATGTGCCATTGAAAATATTGCCGCCCTGGCCATGATGCAAAAAAGACTATCTTCATTTTGTTATAGTTAAATAGCAACCCATGCACACTGATGTATTCATGCAACTTCATGATGGAACGTTGTAGTCCCAGAGGGGTTTGGCTGCAAAGTACGATGTCATCAGTGTACTGTAAACTCCTTATTTTTTGATGTGCTAACTTTGGAGGGTCACTTTGTATCTCCGAGATGCACTTATCCAGGTCCGCGGTAAAGATGTTGAAAAGGGTGGTGGCCAATCCACATCCCTGCTTGAGGCCGACATAGGTGGGGATTTTTACTGTTGTTCTATCGCCATTACCTAATTTTATCTTAACCCAGGTGGATGAGTATAGGTTTATAATAGCCTGTAACAACTTCGATGGTATTCCCCAATTGGCCATCTTTTGCTATAGGATCTCCCTTGGTACTGTGTCGAACGCCGCTTTTAAATCTACAAAGCAGGTGTACAGTTTGGTTGAGTTTTCCCTTGCTCTGTTGACCAGAAGGTTTTGCGCGAGCAGATTGCATGGCGTGTTGGTTCCAGGCCTGAACCCCGTCTGGGTGATTGGAAGAATTTTATTCGAGCTGACCCAGTCTTCCAAGGCTCTCAACAGATTTGATGCATATGTTTTGGCCTCTACATCTATGAGAGCGATTAGCCTGTAATTGGGTGGATCTGTTCTTGCACCTGCCTTATAGATTGGATGCAAAATACTCTGTCTCCATGATGGAGGTATGCTTCCGGTTTGAAAGGCGTTGTTATACAATGGGGTAAGATATTCGGCCCAGAAGAGTTGATCATGTTTGAACAGTCCATTTGGTAGACCATTTGGGACCATTTGTACTTGGGATGACGTTATCCAGTTTTCATCAAAGTTATGATCCGCTTCTTGGATTTCGTTTTGTTGATAGATAGGACGGTCTAGATTCTGTGCTGGAAGTTTGTTCTTTTGGGATTGCTCTAAATGCTGAATCCAGTCTTCCTGTAAAATATTTGCATTGAAGGCCTGGGCTGCTCCGTTTGCTACTTTGTTAATTTCTGCCAAAAATTTCCTGCTGTTATTAGATTTGCTAGATTCTAGTAATTGTTGCCAAATTTCTGTTTGATGTTTTGATTTTTCTAACCAGACGTCTTTTTTATATTTTTGCCTCAGGTTATAAATTTGTCGCTTGGTATCTTCGCCCTTTGACTTGTAACTTTCTGAATTCTTGATTTAAGGTCCTTTTTTACACACTATTGAACCTATGGGGTACTTTGCTTGGTTTACTTTTGTGAGTATGAATTTGGTGACCAAATCTATCAGTTAGACTTATGATCATCTTTTCCCAATTACCCTGGGATGCTAATGGGTTTTTCCCAGTGACTTCTGTATGGACTTTTTTCACATGTGTCATTATTTTCTCGATAATCTTTCCATTCCATACTAATCGCTTTGGATTATAGAGACTCGGAGATTCGATCAGGGATTTGCATACTGGTACCCTTGTATGTTGATAGCTGAGCTCGATTGATTGCAGACTGTGATCGCGCTCCAGTTTGTGGATTATTTTGTAGGTAACTGTTGTTTGTAATACCTCTAGGTCCACTATGGTATAATCTAAAACTGCTTGAGACTGTTTGGCAATTCTGGTCGGGGATGCTTATCAAACACAAGGACAAATATGGTAATGAACACTGATATTGCAGGAATGGCTCACTTTTGAAAAGTGTTGTGTGTCGCCGCAGTATTGCGCACTTGAAATTGCAGGAATGACACACTTTTGAAAAGGTGTGTGTCACCACAGTATTAGGCACATTGAATGTGTTATGGTGAAAGAATGATCAAAAGACACACAACACAGAATCTTCAAATATTGAGCTGTGCGTGTCAGCTAAATGATGGCAAACATGTGATGTACAATGATAAATAAGCTGTGCGCATCAGCGATTCATTGTACTAACGGCGCATGAAGAACTAAATGATGATAGTATTACTTTCCTCAATGTATCAGTGTTGTCGTTGATACGGTAAAGCAACGCGAAGGCAAAATGTCGGCACGTCGGCAGGGACGCTGCGTAGAGTGGTGTTAGGCAGACAGGCAAACCTTACATGGCAAGAGCAAGATGTGAGAATGTCACAGTAAGGATGTGGTGAGGCGTCGGTGGAAGCGCGAGGATGAATGCGTTGAATGCGTTGAATAGCGCGAGGAACATTTTTTATCAATAATTCCTCACCACAAAGTCCGTGGAAAATGCGGTTTCCATCTGAGAGTGTTCATCAAGACAGAGTGAAAACCTTTTGTCAATATACAGCCACAATGACTTAAACTTGGTCTGTTGCTAAGAGTCGATGGCTGGAAACAATTTTGGAGGAGTTGCACACATGCAAGCGTGGACATCTTGAGGGCAACAGGAACTCGTTGCCAGTGAAATGAAGAGGCAGGTAAGTCTTTTTAGCTCTGTTTTACCCACAAAGCAGGAACAACAAACAGCCAGACTTTCCTGGACGTTGACCACCGTTTTTCTCTCCATATCTCTGTTCTCCACCGCCACAGTACTGGACGTTCCCTAAGGTCACGAGAAGCACAGGGTACAAACAATGTGTATACAGTGAACTTTATAATGCCTATATAGTGTACCTTGCAATATAACATATACAACCCAACAGTTGTGTACATCATTTGTGTTGGTATGCACCCAGAGTCTGGTCCCATCCAGTGTGCTGGATCAATCAATCAAGCAAGGATTTATATTGTGCACTGGATTTGCTAACTGCTTTTTTTTCTTTTTTTAAAACAACAGGAAGTGAGAAGGCACTCAAAAATGGTTGAAAAACAAAGAGAAAGTTATAAAAGCAAACGAAAAGCAAGGAGAAGGCACTCAAAAACAGGAGAGAAAGCAAGAAGAAAGCAGTGAAAATGAGGAGAAAGCAAGGAGAAGGCACTTAAAAAAAGGGGAAAACTCAAGGGAAAGACAGGAGGAGGAGCGATGCAGCAGCACAGTGAGAGGTGGGCCTGGAGCCTTCTCAAGGGGGTCGCACTGCACCCTCCATTAAGTAGGTCCTAGTAGGAAAGATGGGCGCTGGAGGTGATGGGTGAGGCTAGACTGAGGCAGGAAAAAAGAGACAGGTAATAGCTGCAATAAAGAAAAAAACAAGGAGAAAGCCCTGAAAACACTGGAAAATCAACGAGAAGGCACACCAAAAATGGCAGAAAAAACACGGAAATTACAATGAAAATGAAGGGACAGAAAGGAGAATGCACTCAACAGGGGAAAAGCAATGAGAAACAGAGAAAATGAGGAAAAAGCAAGGAGAGCAGCGACGGCTCGTGGAGGGAGTTACGGTGGGGCAGGAGGGCGGGGAGGGGGAGGGGCAGGGCGGAGGTTGCTAAAAACCGGCATATGGATAATTGCAGGTAAGTAAACAATTTAATTAATAAAACGAATTTCGTAGCTCGCACTGCATTGCATTTTGCGATGCAAGGCGCACTACGAAATTCGTTTTATTAATTAAATTGTTTACTTACCTGCAATTATCCATATGCCGGTTTTTAGCAACCTCCGCGCTGCCCCTCCCCCTCCCCACCCTCCTGCCCCACCGTAACTCCCTCCACGAGCCGTCGCTGAAGGAGAGGTATTTAAAAATAAGGGAAAAAGCAAGTGAAAGCAGTGAAAATATTAGAGAAAAAAGCAAGAAGTAGGCACTCAAACAACAGGAACGGTCGGTCTGTTGCAGTCCCTAAGACATCATAATCAACCCCACAGTCATATGTGTACACCGGTAGCATGGATATTATTGTTTTTAAATTGTGAGATTTCTTGGCAAAGCAGTGCTCAGCCTGATGTAATGTATGCACTCACTTAATGTTGCTTATTCTTACCATTTCTACCATACTAATAATTACGTTTTCTGAGCCCTGAACATGAAAAACATTGTTTAAATTGGCCAGTCATCCATGGACTCACTCACATCCATCCTATCATGCAACCATCCATTCGTTCAGTCACCCACCTATATGCTCAGTAGTCAACAACTAATGTTTGCACTCACCCATTAATCCATCCTCCCATACCTGAGCTTGCCCATTTAGCTACTCATGCAAATATTCATGTATTCATCCATCAATAAACTCATTTTTCTGTTGAACTTTTGACTCATTCTCACATCTACCCATTACCCCCAGGTCCCTCCTGACCTCGTCCCATTCCTTAAAATATGGAGATGACGATCTCCACGACAGAAAAAAAGAAAAGGAGCATGCTGGGATACCCTACCTGCTCCCTCCCACTGGGAGTACATAAGCGGTACCAGCCCAGCATGCAGCCTGTTCTTTTTTTCAGTCTCTGACAGAAAGGTTGTTGTGTGCTGTGATGTTGGTGTGCCTGCACCTGCTCCTGCTGGGCTGGGGTGGCGTGCTGGTCCTTCTCTGCTCCCCCTGCCCGGCTGCCTGGCTTCGCGGGCAGGGGTGCTGTTCCTGGTGTGTCTGCCTCCCGGCCTGCCTGGCTTGCTGGGTTGCGTGGTTTCTTCCTGGCTGCTGTTCCGGATTTTAATTACACAGAAACCTGGGTGTCTAACACAAAACTAAATATGTTTCAAAGACCATATACTGTATACGGTATACATAAGTATGACTAGGTAACAGAATGATCTATATATAAGGTTTTGACAATCCAACGCATGTAACCACCAGCAAGCGTAGGTGAGACCCAAGATCCAGAGATGGATTACCATCAAAATCTTGTTGGTGATCGGATTTTTCTCATCTGGTCATCCACAGGGCCGGGCTGGTGTGTCTCTAGATCAGTGAGACTACTTCCAGAACCGCCTGGTTGGACTGGGGTCAAGCCCACCATCGCTTATTTGACCATGCGTGGGATCACCAAATGGAACGAAGATGCAGTGCAACAGGTGAAAGTGTAAAGGAAAGTGAAGTTAAAAAAGAATAGAGGACACACAGGACGGAAATTTTAATGACTGTGGGCCTCTTTCTATTTAAAAACCAGAACAGCGCAAAACAACAGTATAAACAAATGACTGTTTTAGGGGCCAACATGTTTCTGCCAAATGGGGGGAACTCCCATGGCTTTCGTCAGGGCCTCTGTTCTTAAGAGATTTTGCTACTGCAAGTGCAAAACACACTACCAAATGAAAAGCACAAATAACAGTGACAGCTTTAAAGGATATATCTTCCTATTCCTCCATGTCAGCTGGCGTATATATCACCTACAGAAAATAAAGGTGGTATAAATGCGTGGAATATAAAACCAAATAAGTCAGTGTAAAAAGGAGTATAGTAGTTCCTTACTCACCCTTCTTGACAGGGGAAACTACCTCACCTCACCTGGACCAAACTCAGTGCAAGGGAGGCCACGCTCTAGGGATAAGAAAAGGCAGTCTAAATCAAGATAAAGCAGAAAAAGGAAGGACTTATCTACATGTTTAGACTCCCTATCAATATCTTACCCTAAGCTTTAATATTCTAACAGCCAATGTCTAGCTGAGCTCACCAGCCGGTGCTCAGACTATCTAATCTTGGTGAATAAGAATCATTTCATGATATGGACTATGGCTATCAGTTTGTCATCACCCTATGCCATTCATGTTGAGCTCACCTCTCCGTCGTTGCCCCGAGCCGAAGTCTGAGGTTGGGGGAGGCAACGAGTGGGAGGGCAGAAACTCCATTTATAGGCACATTACTTTCCATGTGATCCTATCGTCATACACTCATTGGGACCCTATCGGTATATTTCTATCAACGCGCGCAGCAAAGGAACCGCCTCTGTCAGGCAAAACGCGCCAAAAAATTAGACCAGTTGCTAGTCTCATTAAGATAAATTACTCACTGATTCAAAGGCTGCTTCGTTGTACAAACGCAGCCGCCGCCCGGAGACTTGTTTACATTTCCGCGGCGTGTCAGTGTACGTTGTCGCGTGTTAGCGCGAGATCTGTTCAGAACTACATAATTGGGAGTTGTAGTTCAGGTCAAAAACGCCCGCGAACGTGGGACAAGGAACTACAAAAGGATGGGAATTGTAGTTTTAGAACAGAGTGTAAACGAAGATATGAGGAGTTTAGTCCTGTAGCTATTTAGATACAAGAGGGAAGATAACAATGCCCCGTGTTAGTTTTTTCAGAGTCTGAAAGAAGACAATGTTACACAGTGTTAACTATGGACATATCAGTCTAATTATATATTTATAAACGATTTTTGTACAAAACGAACAATGATTCAAAATAGCTTGTCGAGAAACCAAAACGGAAAAATAGTCAAAGTTTCCAGGATTTCAACTACAGAGATGGAATTCGATTCAGAATAGGTGCAAAGCCTCGAGAGATCACTCGAGGTTGGGACTTGCACCACTTGCTACAGAGGTGTAGGTATTGAAAGAATGTTTCTTATACTTCAATGTAGTGCAGTTTAAGTGTTCATTAGGTATCTATGTCAGGGATTTATTGCGATATTAATAAAAGGAACCAAACCTTCGAGATGTTTTTATTGTTAGTCTGCACTGATATAGAAGCCACAAATTACATAAGCTTGGAATGAAAAAAATGTGGTATTATGTACATACATCTACCAGTGTGACTAAGTGGGTGCAGTTATGAAAGACAATGAATATGATAATAATCATAGTGTGGTCCATGGAATTTCATCATTCAATCCCCGGGAGTCAGTAGATAATTTGAATATCCATTTTTGTTCTTTTATGAACAGATATCTGGCTACATCTCCTGTGTGTGACGGTATGAACGGCTTCTCCAGGACAGTCCAGGAGAAGTCGGTTTCTCTGTGGTTTAAGTCAATGAAGTGTTTGGTCAGTTAGGAAACATTCTTTTTACAACGGAAGGCACTTTTGTGCTCCAGCATTCTCGTGCGCACCTTCCTCGTAGTCATGCCCACATATCGTTCTTGACAAGGGCACGTGAGTAGGTAAATGAGATGTGAACTGTTACAGTTAGTAAAATTTTTGAGAATCCAGGGGCGATCTGAGCCTATCTCAATTTGAGTAACTTTCAATGTTTGAGGGCACATCGAGCAGTTACCACATGGATGATGTCCGGTAACTGCTGCAGTGTTCCAAAGTGTCCCTACTGATCTTATGGGAGGATATCTAGGACGGGTGTGTATCAGCCGGTCCCTCAGATTTGTGGATCTTTTGAAGGCAAATAAGGGAAATTCCATTTTCTCATTCCCAAAATTGAGGATTTTCTAATTATTTCTTATAATGCGTTGGAATTGATTTGACTTAGTATTGTAAGTAGTCACTAGAGTTAAACGGTCCAGGGGTGGTTTCTCGACTGGGACCTCAAGTAAAGCGTCGCGATGATTATTGGCCGCTCTTTTCCAAGAGTGTGTAATCAGTTTTATTGGGTAATGCTGTGCTTGAAGTTGTCTTGACAAGCCTTCGGCATGTTTCTGGAAAGTAGTAGGTGTTGAGCAATTCCGCCGAACTCGCAAAAATTGCCCATAGGGCAAGTTATCCCTAAGGGATTTGGGATGTTGGCTCTCATATAAGAGCAACGAGTTTCTGGCTAGAGGCTTTTTGTAGAGTTCAGTTTCAAGGCTGCTGGGGCTCACAAAAATAGATAGGTCAAGGAAGGGGATCCTTTCTTTGCTTTTCTCAACTGTGAATCTTAAAAAGCGGTTTTGGATATTGAGCCACTGGTGGAACAATATGATGGATTGTTCTTCACCTCGCCAAATGACGAGGATGTCATCTGTGTATCGTTTCCACCAGTGGATATTTGACCTGAAAGGATTGTTTGGGGTCAAAACGCATTCCTGCTCTAATGCGTGGACGTACAGGTTCGCCAAGCTGGGAGCAAAAATGCTCCCCATGCTGGTACCCGACACTTGTAAGTATATGGTATTTTCATACTTAAAGAAGTTCTCCTTCATGGCGATCCTAGCTAGTGCCATGATAAAGGGAACTGGTGTTATGGAATCAAGATTCGCCTCATCAAGAATACGTCTAATTGTCTCAAGAGTCTCATCTTGAGGGATGGAAGTGTAGAGAGACTCTACATCTAGCGTAATCAGGAAGTCAGTTTGTACATTGAATGTAATGTCGGGAATTGCTCGTAATATGTCCTTTGTGTCTTTCAAGTAAGTTGGCATAGTCTGCACCAGAGGTCTTAGAAAAAAGTCCACAAAGGCAGAGAGGGGCTCTAAAAGAGACCCCATACCTGATATTATCGGTCTACCTGGAGGCGGTCTTTGTGCCTTGTGCACTTTCGGCAAAGTATAGAAGTAGGGTATCGTAGGACTGTTAGTCTGTAAAAGCTGTGCCTCATGTGCCGTGATCCAACCCTCACAGAGAGCCTCCTCAACTAGGATCTTGATTTCATTAGTGAGTCTCTCAGTGGGATCAACACTTAAAGGAACATATGAATTCGTATTGCTCAGTTGGCGAAGACACTCTGCACGATAAATGGAAGTATCTTGTATTACTATTGATCCCCCCCTTATCCGCGGGTTTTATAGTGATAAGGGGGTCTTGTGCTAGAGATTGCAAAGCTCGTTCTTCAAGATTTGACAAATTCTTGAAAGTATTGGTTGGTATTTGCCACAGTTTCTGTACGTCTTCTTTGACAGCCTTCTCAAAAGTGGCCACTTGAGGAGGTATAGAGTGGATGGGAGGCAAAAAATTCGACTTAGGCCTAAGTCCAGTGTTACTCTCTTTAATCTCTCTGTCAGTAGTGTCCTTGTCTCTGAAAAAGTAATGTAACCGTAGTTTACGAAAAAAGTTAACCAACTCAACTTGAAGTTTAAAAGGGTCACCTCTGTCAGTGATGACATATCCTAGGCCTTTGTTCAAGACCACTTCTTCTAAGGTGGAAAGTGTTTTGGAACTAAGATTGATCACTAAACTTGGTTGATCACAGTGGGTCAAGGACGAGAGGTCCCTCTCGTCTGGCTCCGTGTCCCTGTATGTTGACATGCTGTATGTATGCTGTTCCGGATTGCCGGCCCTTTGCGGCTGGTGTGCCGTCTCCCGATGAGGCTTCCGGGTCGCCTGTGCACGTCTCCGCGAGCTTGGCCGGGTGGGAGACGCGCTGCTCCTGTTGTTGGTGCTGCGGTGCTGGATATGGATTCTGGTGCCGGCTGGGTGTGTGGGGGCCTGGTTTGTGGTGCTGTGGCCCCCACTCCGGGTGAGACCCGCTTTGCGGTGTTGGCTCTCTCTGTGCCCTACGGGCGGATTCCGATGTGTGTGCTGGGCTACTGTTGACAAACTGTCCATTTCTTCCGCTTAGTCGCTGCCCTAGCTCGCATTGATGGATGTGCTTTGCGGGGTTGTGGTGACCACCACTTCACTGTTAGTTACGGGCAGACTGGGGTTCGGTTCCCTGGTGTCCCGGGTCATGGGTTCTCGATACCGGCCACATTCACGGGCGCCGGTTCTTCTTTCCTGGTTCAGCCTCGCTCCGCGCCTTGTTTGGCCTATGCTTTCCTGCAATGTCGGCCACTGTGCCCCGCTTCCGATGGGTGTGTTTGCCTGGCTGCCGACTGTTTTCCCCAGGTATCTTCCCCTGATGTCGCGGTGGTGTGGTCTGCTCTGCCTGGCGCTGATGTCCTGGAAGGCGCCTGGGCCGTTTCTTGGGGGGCGATGAGCTGTTGGGGCGCTCCTCCTGCCCTCCTGGTGAGTACCGCGTAGCGGTCCCAGGTTTCTTTCTTTTTTTGTCCATCTTTCCTGCTGTCTTTCTTTTGCAGGTTCCTCCTGGTCCTGGTCCTTGGCTCCCTGCCTATGGCCGGTGTGGGTCTTGCCTTGGCCTCGGCGGGGCGGACTTCTCTGTCCGGCACTGGAGTTCTGGTGGGCGCCTGGCCTGTCTGTTGGGGGTGGGGGGTGCTGTTGTGGCCCTCTTCCTGCCTCCCTGGTGAGTGCCGTGTATCGGGTGTCCCTGTTTCTTTCCTGTTCACTGTCCTTGTGCACTGTCTGGCGGTTCGGGCTGTGTATGGGCGGGTTGGCCTTGCTGGACATGGTTCCGTCTTTTGCCTGCTGTTGTCCGTGACTGTTCTGGAGGGTGTCGTCCTCTGGGTGTCTCCCTGCCGGTTGAGTGGGGTGTGTGCTTTTTTCCCGCACTGTTTCATCCGCTTGTGTATGCAGGTCACTTGGTATCCTGTGCTGCCTTGGCTCTTCTGCTGCTGGGGTTGCTGTTGCATGCTTGCTGCCTTGATTTGCCTTCCCCGTGCCTCCTCAGCGGATTGTGTTCTGTTGGTCGGGGCGGTGGGCTGGTGGTGCGTTCTTCCTGCCACCTTGGAGTCCTTTTCTCCTCCTCTTGGAGTTCCGACTTTGGTGGGGTTCTGGGGTGTTTCTCCGGTGGTGGGGGCCCCCTGCTTCGTTCGGGTTGGCCCCCTCCTTTTGGCTCTCTCAGGAGTTCTCCGGCCTGACTTTTTTGTTGGGGGGTCCCCTGTTGCTCGGGCCCCCCTGCTCTGCGGTTGCTCTGCCCCTGGTGGGTGCGCTTATGCCCTTGGAGGGGTGTGCGTTCCCCCTTTTTTTCTTTTGGGGTTGGGCTGTTCTCGCTTCCCTGTTTCCCTGTGTTCTTTGTGTTCCGGGGTCGCTTCTGTTTTCTCCTGTGTGCAGTTGACGTGTCCCTTTGGTTGGCTTGCCCTTGTGCCTTGAATTGGGCTTTTTTTTCCTGTTCCCCTGGCCTGAGTGCTTTTTTGGGCGTTCCGGTTGGGCCTTGACGGGCTCGTGTTCTGTCCTTCTCCTGCTGCTACGGCTCCCTGTGCTTTCTGGTTCCGGTGTTCTTGATGGATTTCTTTGCTGTTACCGTCTGGCCTCTCCCTCTGGTGCTTGCCGTTTGGAGTGGATCGTTTGCTGCTTGTGCTGTGCTCTGCGGCTGTGTTTCCCTGTGGCTTTGGCTTCTGGTCCTCCTGCTGCCTGGCCGTCCCTGGTGGGGTGTCTTCCTGCTGGGCCATGGCTCACTTTCTGCGGCCTTCTGCCCTTTGGTTCCTGCCATTCCTGTGGGTTCGGTCCTGGTGCGTACCTGTTGGGTTCCTGGGGTATCCGCTGCTGGTCGCTTCTTGCTTCCTCTCGGGTGCTTTGCTTGGGCCCTGCTCGGGCCTTCTGGCTTTCGGCGGGTTCCTGTGTCCTCCCCTTGTTTCCTTGTTGGGGGGCGCTGTTCGGCCCTTCCTCTGTCCTGGTGGTGCCTTGTCATGGTTCGGGTTGGCTCCGGGGCCGGGCTGGTTGTGCTCCTGGTTGGTCCTATTGTTGTGGGTTTTGTTTCTCGCCTTCTGCCTGGTGGGGTGCGGTTTCCTGTTGAGGTTTCCTTCTCCCCTCTTGTTTCTCTGAAAGGTGATTGGGTTTTGGGGCTTTGCTTCGCTGGCCGCTGTTGTGTCCAGTGGTGGCTGGGTCGTTGGCTCTGCCTTGGGTAGGCACTTGTTCATCGTGTGCCTGGCTCCTGTGCCCCATCCTGTCTGCCGGTCCTGGCTGGGCTGTGCCCTTTCCCTGCTGGTGGGTTTTGGGTGTCGGTCTCCCCGGGTGGGTGGCCTCTCTGTGCCTTCCTTTTGCCCCTTGGTTCCTGCTCTTCTGTTGGTTCGAAAGGGGTGGGTGCCTGTCTGGGTGCCGGCCTGCCTGCCTGCCTGCCTGTGGTTTTCGCTGTTGGGCGCTTCTTGCTCCCTTCGGGTGCTTTTGCTTGCCCCGTGCTCGGGGTTTCTGCCTTCTGGTGGTGTCTCCCCCTGGTTTCCCGGGGGGGGGGGGTTGGGTTTGTTGTGCCCTCCATGCTGGTGGGCCTTGGCCTTATTGGTGGTGTTGGCTCGGGTTTCTTCTTGCCTGCTGCCCTGTTTCCCCTCTTGTGCCCTGCCCTGTTGGCCGTGCCTTTTCGCTCCTTGTGGGATTTGGGTGTCTGCCTCCCCTGGTGTGTGGCCGGGTTTCCGCTTCCCGCCCATCTCGTTCTGCCTTGGGTTGCGATTGGCTTTGCTTCGGGTTTGGGGCTTTGGGGGGGCCTGGCGTTGGCCCTGGGCTCCCGCGTGGGCTGTTTTCGGCCTGTGCCCTTTGCTCTCTTGTTGGTGCTGGGGTGTTCCTTCCCGCTCCCTTGTTGGGTGGTGCACCTTGGGCTTCTTAGGGCTTCTCTCCTTTGCTTTCGGTGCCGGTTTTTTTTTCCCGTGTGCTCTGGGGGCCGGGGTTCTGCCTCTGTTGGTTTTGCCTTTCCGGTCCCTGTTTTGGCATCCCGTTCGCATTGCGTTTGGGTCGCTGGTGCGCCTCTTGGTTTGGTTCTGTTTGGCTTTGTGCTGTGGGGCCCTGTTTCGGGTCCTTTTTATGGTCCCTGCTGGGGTCCTTTCCTGGCTGCTCCTTCTCTTGGGCTTTGTCGCTGTCCTGGGTTGGTCTTCGTTCCTTTCTCTGTCCGCTGTCTTCCGTTGCCTGTGGCGCTGGGTCCGTTGTGTGGGCTCTGGGCTTCCTTCCTCTGGTTCTCCTTTCTCGGGGAGATCTGGCTGTGGTTGACCGTTGTGCCTTTCCTGTGCCCCTTCCTGGTTGGGGGTTCCTTTTTGCCTATCCTTCCGGGTCCTGGTGGAGCGGTGTTGTGTGCCTCCTGGCTAGCTTGCCTGCCTGTTCTATGGCTGGTTTCTTGGGGTTGGGCTGTGGGCCTTGTTGTTGGCCTTCTGCCTTTGGGGTTTCGCCTTCGGTGGTTCCGTTGTGTCTCCCTTTTTTCCTCCTGGGGGTCGGTTCCTCCTTTCCGGTTCTGGGGTTTTGGTTTCTCTGGTACCATGTGGGCATTTGTTGTCTTTCTTGACTGCGCCCTGGTTTTTGCCGGGTCTGTTTTTGGGTTGGGCTTTTTGCTCTCCCTGGCCTCTGTTGTGGGGGTTGCTGGTTTTTTGTCCGGGTGCCTCCTACTTTGGAGGTTTGCCCTGGTCTTGGTAGTTTCTGGGCCGTTCTTCTCCCGGTTGGTGGCCTTTTGGGTGCTGCTGCTCTTCGGTGTCTCTGCAGGGGTTGGCCTTTGGTCGGTCCTGCCCTGTGGCCTGGTTCCTCTGTGGTTCCCTGTTGCTGCTCTCTTTTCGGTTCTGCTGGGGGCTTCCCCTGCTGTGTTGGGGTCGTCCCTCTGCTTTGTTCCTTCCTGTTGAGCTGGGTTGGCCTGTTGGTTCCTGGTTGTTTGGCGGCCTGGGTCCGGGGGCTTCGCCCTTGGGGGTTTCTCGCTGGTTGGTTGCCCTTTCTTGTCTCCTTTCTCTGTTGGGGTGCGCGCGCTTCTCCTGGGCTTCCTTTGGTCGGGGGGGGGCCTTGGCTTTGGCCCTCTGCTTGCTCCCTTTGAGGGCTTGGCTCTGCTTCTGTGCCTCCCTTCTGGCTTGCCTGGTTGGTGGTTCTTGTTTCCGTGGCTGTCCCCTTCTGACCTTTGGGGTCTTGGTTCGGGCCTGTGGGGCGCTGTTTTTTGGTCTGGTGCCCTTGTTGTTGGTGGGGTTCCGGAAGGCCGGGTTCTCTGCTTTGGTATTCTCCGTATTTTAAGGAATGGGACGAGGTCAGGAGGGACCTGGGGGTAATGTCCTATTACTTACCGGTAATCTTAATTACTACTGGTCCCGTTGACCTCGTCCCATTCCTTACTTCCCTCCCTCCCTTGCGGCCGGCCTTCCTGTTGTTGGCTTGGTATTTTCAGGCTGCATGCTGGGCTGGCACCGCTTATGTACTTCCAGTGGGAGGGAGCAGGTAGGGTATCCCAGCATGCTCCTTTTCTTTTTTTCTCTCGTGGAGATGGTCCTCTCCATATTTTAAGGAATGGGACGAGGTCAACGGGACCAGGAGTAATGAAGATTACCGGTAAGTAATAGGACATTCACAATTTCACACAACTACATCCACAAAGTTGCCAATCAATGAAGGAGCACTTTCGCAAACACAATAGGCAATGCTTTCAGCAGAATAAAATCAATTAATGTTGCTGTGACACAATGTCACCATCTTATGTGCTCTTCTTAGATTTCTATAATAATCATTTCAAGAAATCGTTGTGATATCACCTCCCTGTATTCTGAAAAAGCACCTCACATACATTATCATTTGTGTTCACCTTCAATACACCATCTCTTCAGCACAGTCTATTGTACAGAACATTTCTAATAGACATGGCTGAAAATATCCCATTGTTCCTGATGTAGTCTGCTCTCTTCCTGCACTGGTTGAAGGGCCTGCAGGAGCTGCCGGGAGTCTTTCAATTGAACTATCTGTTTTTGATGAGCTTCACTTTGAACATAATTGGAAATGGAAGCTATGTGCATTTCCTGGGCACTGGTGTGCTGCTGGCACGAGGTGCTCTTTTAAATGCTCGGAGTTCACTGTCTTGTGGGGACATGTCAAATGCCAGAAAACAGAAAATCAATTAGTAGGTAGCCTGGGATGTAGTCTAGACGGATAGGGACGCGGATTTAGCAAGAAGGACTTTTATTGAATTGTTGATAGGATTAAGTTTGCTCAAAGCATGCCCTGGGGAAACTGATTCAGCCTTCCTTCTTCTCTTCTTTTTTAAGTTATGCTTTCCTTGAAGGCATCTCATTGCTGCACCCTCCACTCTTGACCTCGCCAAAGTATTTCTCAACAAATGCGCTCAAAGAAATGCTGTACCTCAAAAACGTTGCACTCCATGCTTGCCATCGAAACTGACTGCTGTTTGTGTTCGGATACAGTCATAAAGTGCGATCTGCAAGTGACTGTATTTATCACTGACACATATCGCTAGAACTCTGCTCGCATATGACATTCTCTGCATCTTTGCAGCTTTGGAACTGATTTGGTATGTTTTTCTGCCTCACATATTTCTCATATCTTCACATTTACTTTTCTTTATTTTTTTAATTGTATTTGACTTCTTTATGTTTCTATAATCATAAATTGTTATTGTGAAGTACCAAAAATTATATACCATAGAGCTATACTTACCAATAGCCCATTTACCTGATTTACCAAGAATAAGTCAGTCCGCAATGGAGAAAGTTCAATCGTTTATTTTGCAAAAGCACCCTATATAAGGGAGCCTCACTCTCGACACAACCCTCAAAGGTGTACAGAGGAGACTACTGGATTACATTCAAGAAAGTGCATATATACTTTCAGCATACCTCATGGAAAACCCGTACATGGACAAGTACCAATTCGCATGAAGCCAGCAGGAAAACCCATAATAGGCACAACTGATTAATTCGAAACTCAGCTTAAGTTCTTCCGGGGGTGGTTCAGTAAAGGTGCCTCCCTTTCGTTCTGGGGCACGGGAGTACAGGCATGGCGCCTACAAGAATGTGCTCATCCTACAAAAAAGACAGATGCGACCTTGAGTTTCTTAAGTTAGAATCAATGGTCCTTTCATAGCCCAGACCGGCCTCTCGGGCCTTCTACACAGTAACAGGTCATGTGCCTTCCTAACTAATGAAAGAGACTCCGGGAAATGTAAACAAAATGGCGTCTGTTCAGTCTAGGCCTGATTCTTAGGATATGCATGAGTCGAGTGTATTTACAAGGGGTTTTCCTCAGGTAGCATTGATATATTGGATACATTAAACCAACGTTATATTATATCGATTTTATTTTCCTTCAATTGCTTATACACAATATATGAGGCTTTTCGTTAACAATGCAATCAAAAGCTCTACCGAAAATTAAACTTAGGGCTGTGTCACAAGAGGGGTTTGCATGTGAAGGGGCATTAATGATACACCCCCTAGCATAGGGATTTACAGTGGAGAAGCGAGAGTGAAGGGGTGAGGCTTACAGAGAGGTGTGTCAGTCAGGAGAGTGACAGACATGCAGATGGTAGAGGGAGTGACATGGGAAAGAGTGGGAGGGAGAACTCTTCAGAGGTGGTCTGGCATATCGATGGTAAATCTTTAAAGAAATGATTGCTTTATAACAGGGGTTTTCATTTCCTGGTTAAGCCCAGTTGAAATGCTATTTAGAGAATGTTTTATCTGCAAGGGGAATGTCTGAGCAGCAAATGTTTTTGCAGGAATGTGGAAATCTGTCACAAATGAGAGACATTTTCTGCTTCAACCATTCTCAGGCTAGTATTCTATATGACCTTGCTGCCCTTCCATGGCTGCAGCTCCTTCTTCCCCCTCCAGCAACAAAATCTTCAAGGATATCTGGGGAGGATTGCACAAATATACACCCAAGATGTGACTCTTCAGTCTACATACAGCAAGGCCTACTCCAGACATACTAGTCTATCACTGATGATGTGCTACAAAGCAGGGATACAACTAACATAGCTACAATGATGGAGGTTGACAAAAGAGGGCAAATAAAGTGCCTGATCTATATCCCAGTACCATTTAAGATTATGATACCAGAAGTCAGCAAGGAGGATTGCAGCGAGAGCCAAGTCATCTCACTGTTGCACATGCTGAAGGCCCTTTGTACTTAAGTTGGAAGAATGGTAGGCAAACATCAGTGAAGAAGCCTCACCTTTGGTCAGCAGGCTAATCCTTCACCTGAATACAAATCTCGTTCTGTAACAAGAGATTGTGTCTTATGAAGAGTACATCTGTGCGGCTATAGCGGAATCAAAGTAAAAACAAGGCCTATCTACTTTAATTCCATTTTCAATGCAGGGTGTCTCAATTTATAAGAAATGGATCATCAAGAAAGCAATTTTATTGAAAGATGAAAATGTACAACTTTGAGGGCAATGAAAAACAGAAATTCTATCTTCACCAATTTCTTAATAGCAAAGGATTAGCCCTAAATTCAGAACCATATTGCTATTGCAGCAGCAGGTCCTGCCAGTATTATAACAATCACCATTGCAAGGACACACCTGCTGCTAATTCAACAACACCAATATCATCATTACTACCAACCTCTGCGATGGAAAGGTTTTAGGGGTGTGCCAAATATTAGAACATTTATGCCAAATGACAAAATTGTGCAAAATGTAAACCTGTCATTTCTCGCTATATTTTGTCGTAAAATGCAAACCAAAAGCATGCTGAACAACAGCTGCTCACATTCTGTTATTTGTATGCACTGGAAATGGCAGTTGTTGCATTACTTTTTTTTCTACTGAAAATGGTGCATAATTACATGAATTGGCATAGTTTGGGGAATTTCCTCAAATAAGCATAATGCAAAGTTCCAAAAATGACATGTATAACACAAGCACAACTAAAATTTCTGTCTGGCTTAGTTGGTTTTTGGAAGTTCAGGACTTAAATCAAGCACAGTTGCAGGATCTCAAAAACAGTACCTGACAACAGCTATGCAAAAGAAACAGACTCTCTCCTCAAATCACTGTGAAACTGACAGTGATAAAAACATATAAACAGTTAATGATAAGGTTTCAGAAGACACTATCATGGGTGAGGGTAATTTCTTTGATACCTTAAGTGTGGGGAGTGATCGTCCTCCTGAGGTATTACTTCTGGACTTAAGGGTGATACACTAGGAACACAACAGAAATGACTGCTGAAAGAAAAATAAAATATTTTGTTTAAAGTTGTTGGGAAGTGGTTTATTGGTAGTGATAAGTAGTGACGTATAACTAGTAATAAGGCCACAAACAGAATAAAAGCTCCAGACAAGGTCTCAATAAATTATTCTCTTGCTCAGCCCTAGGTAGCTGGCAATAAGAAGGCAGGCGCAACTTAGGAGTCAGGTGTGTAAAGCATTTAATAAAAGCCAATGCACTAAATAAGTAGGACACAACACACAATAAAAATCCAACTCCAACTTATAAAAATATAACTTTATGTACAACTAGACACCAAAACAACAAACATCCAATTTAGGGAACTGGAGATATGCATTTTTGAAGAATAAACGCTTTCTAGTGCCCAAAAACATGTACCACAACTTTGGAACATCTGGTTGCGCTTGACCGGGACAAAATCAAAGTTTGAGGCTGACCGCAATGGAGCCTGGTCGGACACACAAAGTGTGAGACTTCAGTCAAAATTTTACCTTCAGACTCTTTTTCAAACTTTTCTGGAGGATTTTCTCTTGACGTTGAATGGTCCCTCCTGCAGGCCTATTTCGATGCAACATCGTCGGATAGCTTCTCCACAAGGTACCGATCAGATCCTGAAGCTCCTCTTAGTGGTTCAAAGTGTCCAATATACAAATCCAAGGATCTGGATTCTCCTAGATGGTCCCACAATGCACCTGGCCAAATCCTTAAAAGTCCACTGGACGTACTCCAGGATGGGGACACTTCCTGGAGATGATACATGTGGGCTCTGTTAACCTGTAGCATGCACGGAGTCCACTCCTTAATTCTTCTTAAAGCAAGGCAGACTCCTTAGGGTTGTAGTACCAGATTGTGCAGCAGATGCAGTCCCTCTCAGTGCAATCCTTTGGGTGTAGATCCAGATTTCAGCAGGGCACCTTTTCTGGTAGTTTCAGGCAGCTATGCAGCTCTTCAGTATTTATCCAGTATTCCTGGATGTCAAGCAGCGGGGCACTCATGACAAATGTGATGCAAGGCGCCACCTAGGTGTACGACCACGTCCTTCAAAGTGTGACATATTCTTGTCACAGAAAGGACTATTCTCTCTAAATCTAAAATAGAGAAAGTCTCTCCAGTGGAGCTGGATCAGGCTAACCCAACCTAGTGGTGTGACTAATTTTCCTAAACACTCCCCTTCCAAACGTCAACCTAATCTAATTACAGAGGCTACTGTGTGGCTTGGTTGGCAGACTATGGAGTCATTCACTAAAAATGGGTAAAAACAAAACTGGCAGATTCTCCCTCATTAGAGCTTATAAAATATATTTTATAATGTCCCTGCAAGTTACAAGTCACCTAGGAGAGACCTCATGGGTGACTTATGTGTAAAAATAAGGTATATTAAAACTTTGGAAGTATCTTTAAATCCAAAGTCAAATTTGCACATAATCTCAATTTAAAAGCAGCCTACAAGGCAGGGCTGGCTTTTAAAATATCAGCAGGCACAGCAGTATTGCACACTCCAGTGAAAGAAATCTACTAGGCCTCTAAACTTCCCTGCCCTATTATATACTGAGGACGAACAGGTAGTTTGAATTCCTTTGCCTCATTATATACTAGGGACCTACATGGGTCTGTCATTGCCAATTGCAATTATATCAAATTACCATGTACTATTTATTGAGAGCACAGGGCCAGGGTCTGGTTATCAGAGCCCATGGCACAGTCAGAGTCAGAAACCCAGCACCCAGTACTCCAAATGGGGGCAGAAAGGGAGAGGTACACTGCAAATAGGTCCTGATTTCTCACAAATTCCTATTCTATTCTATTGTAAATTATATCTTAGTGCTAGATGCATGCTCGTGTCAATTTTTAGATAAAAGATGCATTTAAACAATAGCACTGCAAACACCAGCTACTATAAAATGTTTTAACTGTTTGTGTTCTCCCTGCTTTGCATTCCAGCCTACGTAACTAACTTGGTAGGCTGTTGCCTGGAAAACACAGTTTGAATAGGTTAAGTTAACTGCCATCTTCTTTCTTTGAGAGATCGACATCTTTCTCTTAACATTTCCTCAATTTCCCAAATCCATTCATTGAAACCCATAACCGCCACCCTCCAGTTGTGATATCTGTTGTGCTTTAATCAATTGCCATTTCCAACAGATCTTACACTTGGCGGGATAGGCTATGGTGTAAACAACTGTTATTCATCACAGAGTGAAGGTAAACATAAAGTAAAGGTTGCCCAGACCGTCCACCATACCTTGCCCATGGAACATCCTGGTTATTTACCGAAATATCTCCCAATTAAGCCCATCCACGGATGAAAATGTCCCCTCTCCCAGTCTCCAGCCTGGAACAGCAGGCGCTGCTCCAGCCACACTATCATTCATCCCTGAGATAACCTTAGACCAGGTCAACTCCCTGATTGCGACCATTAAGTCTGGTAGCCCAGTAGATCCTGTACCTGCCCGTGTCATGCACCTCATTGGGAGCGTCCTTAGCCCCTGCATTCGGACGGTGATCAATCGCTCCCTGTCTGAGGGACTGGTCCCCCGGGTGTGGAAGGAGGCCATGGTCAAGCCTATCAGGAAAAACACCGCCATCCCCTGGTCAGATATGACCAATCTGAGGCCAATTTCCCTTCTGCCGTTCATCGGCAAACTGACGGAGAAGCACGTCAATCACCATCTTTCCACCTTCATTGAGCAGACCGGCAGCCTAGACCATTCTCAGTCCGGGTTCAGGCCTAGGCATAGTACAGAGACTGCCCTCCTCTCCGTCACGGATGCCATACGCCTATCTCTGGACAGAGGGCTGTCTGTGGTGTTGGTGCTGTTGGACTTGTCCGCAGCATTCGACACCATATCCCACGCCATTCTCCTTACCAGATTAAAGGAGATAGGCATTGACAGATCTGCCTTGGCGTGGTTCACCAGCTTTCTCTCAGAGCGCACCCAGAAGGTGAATATGGGCTCCTTTAGTTCCGCCTCGGCTAATATCATCAGAGGAGTCCCGCAGGACTCTTGTCTTAGCCCTACGTTGTTCAACGTATATGTCTCCTCTCTGGCCAACATGACGAGGTCCTTTGGGTTTATGCCTATCTCCTACGCTGACGACACGCAGCTGCTGTTTACTTTTAAGACCTTTACCCCGGAGATAAGACAAGCTTTCTCCAACGGCATGACTGCAATCGCCAGCTGGATGGCCAAGAACTTTCTACAGTGCAATGTGGGAAAGTCTGAGGTCATGTTATTTGGGGAGGCGAGAATCCTCTGGACCCCAGATTGGTGGCCTTCCAGCCTGGGTCAGGCCCCGCTCCCTAAACCGGTAGTAAAAAACCTGGGGGTTCGTCTAGACCATGACCTTACCCTTTTTCATCATGCCAGCACCACTGCAGGGTCCTGCTTCCATATTATTGGCCTCCTTCGGAAGGTGTTTCCCCTTCTACCTGACGACACTCGGAAGACCTTGGTCCAGGCCCTCGTTTTGAGCCGCCTGGACTATTGTAATGGCCTACTTTTAGCTGCCAATGAGGGAGTGCTCAATAAACTACAGGTGGTGCAGAACACCGCGGCTCGGCTGGTGACCAACACCCCCCCCAGAACACCGTCCCTCCCCCTCCTTAGGGCCCTTCACTGGCTTCCTATCCGGAAACGGGTAGAATTCAAGATTTGCTGTGTGATACACAAGAGTTTACACAATCTGGGACCCTATTACTTGGCGGATAAATTTGTTTACCACCGTCCATCCCGCATCCTTAGGTCCACCAACCAACTGTTACTTCAGGTTCCCAGACATTACAAGACCAGACAGGGAGGCCGCGCCCTCTCCATCATGGGTCCACGTCTATGGAACAACCTCCCCCTTTCTCTTAGAGAATGCCCGAGTCACTCAGCTTTCAGGAAATGCCTAACGACAGCACTATTCTAGGAGGAGCTCTCTCGACCTGTTCACCTCACAGCTCCGCGCGGAGATACACCTTCGGGTGTGATGCCGGCGCGTAATAAGCCTATAAATAAATAAATAAATAAATAAATGTAAAACTTAAAGAGTTGGCCTAAGTACTCTCTACACTGTTGTTTTTTATGGACTGTGTCTTGGATTTTCGACTCACTCTGTTTTTGTTAGTGTTCCAGGTTTACTTGCTCTAGTCAAACCTTGTTTACTATGATGTCTTTCATGGTGGTACCTATTGGGGACACAACAGTTGGGGCCAAAAATATGACCATTTCATTTTGCGACTTGCAAATTATGATTGTTTGCAACTCACAATTAGCGAAACAAAACTAAATGTACAACTGTTTCTCAAACACACTTTGCAATTTCCAAATGTTGTACCCATTGAGACCAATGCCTGCTCTTAAAAAACTATTTTGCTACCAATCACAAAGGGGAAGAGGTGCCCTGAGGACTCCTTTCAGTTTATGACAGGCTAACCACTTACTTGAAGTAGGCAGTAAACTGTGATTGTTTAGCGACTGCATTCCAAACAATCATATATCCCCCTACAACTCGCTGATAGGAAGGGACCCCTTGCCACACCCCTTCCCAATATCAACTTGTAAACACTATTTTGCAAGTCGGTAACATGTTACTGACTCACACAATAGGGTTCACACATTCTACAGGCTATTTTAGCGGTCGCAGATGGACCAATTTGCTGTTTGTGACTGCTAAAAATGGTCATACATGTGGCCCTTAGTCCCTTGGGCATAACACTTGCATCAAGAACTACTCACTTCTGCTAGTAGGAGGTAGCAAACATTACAGATAAGGAGAGGAGAATGGAGTGCTTTTGGTTTGGGCATGATGAATAAGATGAGTCATCTATTCTCCTCAGTGATTATTACAGAGGAAAGAGTTGGCAGCACATAGCTATTCCTGATGGAGGAGAGCTCAAGGAAAATCATGTCATGAAGGATGGTTGTACATAGGCTTGGTATGGTTAGTTTTCTACCATTGATTGCAAGAGGTCAGAGGCACAAATTGGGGTAGCTTGGCAAGTGAGTTCAGGAAGAGAGAGGATGGTGAAAGGACGTTCTTTTTTATTTGTGATAGTCACAGTTTGGGGAGCGACACCTGTCGGTATGTAGATGGAAGCTCATTGAGTAACCATAAATGGTAAAGCAAACCACTAAAACAAATAAAAGAATAGAATGTTGTGAATAACACAAAAACTATTTATTTACCCACACCAAACACAACGGACCCACGACCCTCTCCTACCCATAAAAAAACACAAAACTCCACTACCTCTTTGCTAAGTGATACCACTGCACACCCTGATCAAACACCTCCCTAAATAAAATAAATCTTGAATGGATGTGCCACTGAGATTAGAGCCCTTTACGTTCCCAGGATAAGCAACATCACCCCTTGTGTTTTCGTTCATGCAGAAATCCTCAGTGTCTAGTGAGCTTTCTGCCCACAGTTAGCAGATTGTTCGAACCCCCCATGTAATCCATGTCTTGGGTTGCTGAGCGGCTGAAGCCCCCATTCTGGCGGGCACTGCCCAATACGTGAGCAAGCTGCCCTGGCCTTTTTACCCTACTATCTAATAGCTTTTCTCCCCCCAGAGGGGCAGATTTAAGGTAAACATCACTTATCATCCTGTGAAAGTGGATCAGAAAACTGTGATTCCTGTTCGGGGTTGGGGACATATTTTAATGCCTGGGTGAGTCACCCATCCTCTTCTATATTTGCCCTACTTTTTCCTTCTGGTCTTGTGGGCATTCTGCCGTTCCCGGAGAGTAGATTGGGGGTAAGCCCATCAATCGGCTCCAGTGGGACAGAAAGGCTGTTGTGCCAATTCTGCAGTGTGGACAAGCCCCATCCCTTTTTAGTTCAGTTATTTTCCGTGACATTTAATGGGCTTTCTGGCCCCTGGGGGAAGCAGTTGGGAGCTAACAGACCCAATCTCCCCTCATGGGTCAGAAAGACAATTTTTTTTTTTCGGGGATCACTTATACATGTCTGACGGAATGTTGCCCCTTCCCCAGTGTCTAGTTGGTGGGTCCTTCCTCGGGGAGCACCTTTCTTCCAGCGCTTCTCTAGAAAGGACCCACTGGGGGGAGAGTTATCATTGAAAAATGAGGATTCCCCCTTTTAAACATCTCCAGTCAAAGTCGATGTTGAGGGGGTCAGGATATGCCCCCGAGCAATAATGCAAGTGAAACTAAAAGAAGCAGATCGACTCATTTTCATTTTACTTTCAACTTAAGGATGTGAGCACACCATGTGAGCTCTTTCCTAGCAGCATAAACTGAAATTTATCATTGTTTTAAAATTCATCTAGGATCAGAATCAGAGGGATTAATTGACCTGGGTACTTTGATGTGACCACTACACTAACAGTGCCAAGCTGCAAGCATCATTAATGTGGAGGTCTTGTCAGTACCACCAAAGTGGTTAAGCAATCAATATTATAAATTGGAACAATCCCAAGTATGTAAGCTAATTACAGTGATATAAAAAATATCCTGTAATGTAGTCTTTTATTAGGTACATATGTTCAATAATATTCATGAAACTTCATTCGGACTTTGTAATTTAAAGTGATATTTAATAATCTCATAAAATATGTATAGAAAAGTACAGCCTCAGCAGGTGTGTTTCACAGAATTCATGCTTAGTAAAATAAGGCATATTTACAACAAGGGGTGGTGAGGGACAGAGTCTCTGAATTCAGCAGAAAGCTCTCACCCAGTCAAGAGATCAGGGCTAGATCCAACACCGTTTTTTAGCTCACTGCACCATCCCAGTTTCAGAACCTGGCTGTATGCAAATTAGTCTGTTCCTGTCCCAGTGCATGATGGGAACAGGGCAAACCAAACTAGAAAAGCCAATTCTTACACTGGGAAGGAAACAAGCTCCCGGGGACCGGTTTCTGGCATTACAGCCGTCTTCGGCCCGGTTTGCTTGAATCCTGATGGTGCAATGAGCAAGGGTCTCACATCTGAGAATACCCTTCCACGCTTAGGGTGGACAAAAATATTTACAACAAGGGGTGGTGAGGGACAGAGTCTCTGAATTCAGCAGAAAGCTCTCACCCAGTCAAGAGATCAGGGCTAGATCCAACACCGTTTTTTAGCTCACTGCACCATCCCAGTTTCAGAACCTGGCTGTATGCAAATTAGTCTGTTCCTGTCCCAGTGCATGATGGGAACAGGGCAAACCAAACTACAAAAGCCAATTCTTACACTGGGAAGGAAACAAGCTCCCGGGGACCGGTTTCTGGCATTACAGCCGTCTTCGGCCCGGTTTGCTTGAATCCTGATGGTGCAATGAGCAAGGGTCTCACATCTGAGAATACCCTTCCACGCTTAGGGTGGACAAAAATATTTACAACAAGGGGTGGTGAGGGACAGAGTCTCTGAATTCAGCAGAAAGCTCTCACCCAGTCAAGAGATCAGGGCTAGATCCAACACCGTTTTTTAGCTCACTGCACCATCCCAGTTTCAGAACCTGGCTGTATGCAAATTAGTCTGTTCCTGTCCCAGTGCATGATGGGAACAGGGCAAACCAAACTACAAAAGCCAATTCTTACACTGGGAAGGAAACAAGCTCCCGGGGACCGGTTTCTGGCATTACAGCCGTCTTCGGCCCGGTTTGCTTGAATCCTGATGGTGCAATGAGCAAGGGTCTCACATCTGAGAATACCCTTCCACGCTTAGGGTGGACAAAAATATTTACAACAAGGGGTGGTGAGGGACAGAGTCTCTGAATTCAGCAGAAAGCTCTCACCCAGTCAAGAGATCAGGGCTAGATCCAACACCGTTTTTTAGCTCACTGCACCATCCCAGTTTCAGAACCTGGCTGTATGCAAATTAGTCTGTTCCTGTCCCAGTGCATGATGGGAACAGGGCAAACCAAACTACAAAAGCCAATTCTTACACTGGGAAGGAAACAAGCTCCCGGGGACCGGTTTCTGGCATTACAGCCGTCTTCGGACCGGTTTGCTTGAATCCTGATGGTGCAATGAGCAAGGGTCTCACATCTGAGAATACCCTTCCACGCTTAGGGTGGACAAAAATATTTACAACAAGGGGTGGTGAGGGACAGAGTCTCTGAATTCAGCAGAAAGCTCTCACCCAGTCAAGAGATCAGGGCTAGATCCAACACCGTTTTTTAGCTCACTGCACCATCCCAGTTTCAGAACCTGGCTGTATGCAAATTAGTCTGTTCCTGTCCCAGTGCATGATGGGAACAGGGCAAACCAAACTACAAAAGCCAATTCTTACACTGGGAAGGAAACAAGCTCCCGGGGACCGGTTTCTGGCATTACAGCCGTCTTCGGCCCGGTTTGTTTGAATCCTGATGGTGCAATGAGCAAGGGTCTCACAGGCTGAAATGCCAGAAACCGGTCCCCGGTAGCTTGTCTCCTTTCTGGTGAAGAATTGGCTTGGTAGTTTAGTTTGCCCTGTTCCCATGATGCACTGGGCCAGGGACAGACTGATTTGCATATAGCCAGGTTCTGAGCTGGGATGGGGCAGTGAGATAAATAACGGTGATGGATCAAGCCCTGATCTTTGGACTGGGTAAGAGTGGTCTGTTTAACTCAGACACTCTGTTCATCACCACCCCCTTTTTGTAAATCGTAAAATAAGGCAAGCATGCTTGCAAAATAAACTATCCAATTAATCTTGCTAAAGATGTGGCTAAGAAGTATAAGCACAGACTTCTAAAAGCCCTTCCTGAAACTGATTGCTGGCCCGTACTTCTGCATAAAAATTGGTGATATCACATGTGACCTCATCCTCTATACAGAAAGAAGGGCATTGTGGAGGAAAGCCTTACTTTCTCTTCTCCATATCTCTGCCTCCAGGAAAACTCCCCATAGCTCAAGATTCTTGGCAATCCCCTCTTCTGCCTAAAAAGCAGAAGCCACCATCTCTATCTATACCAATGGAAACATCCTTATCCAAGCAGCAGACCACAATTTAGAGCTATTTGAAAATATTTTCCCCTGTTATCAGAAAAGCTGCAACCTTGAATATTGCCTCCCATGATAGCTATTAACAATCCCCCCAAGAGACAATCGCCTTCAAAGCCTGTTGCTGGCAACACCACACCACATTACCACACTACTTCAAGGGCTAACACTGATGAACCTCATAGCAAGGGTTCCCATTTACCTACCCTGATGCCAACCTTCCTCCGCTAAAACCCACTAAATCACCAGTGACTATTTCCTGCATGATGGACCTCAAACATGCAGGGCCCGATTCACAGAATGAACTTAAGACTCAATCCTAAACTTAATACTATTTTGGTATTCACAGAATGCACTTACTCATTTCGGTATTCACAGAAGGCACTTACTCATTTCGGTATTCACAGAAGTTAGTAGTCCTAACTTTAGGACTCCTAAATGCCTTCTGTGAATACCGAAAGTCTTAAAATTAGGATTTTTCTCAGTTTAGTAGTAGTAAAGTTAGGACTCCTAACTTTAGGACTCCTAAAAGCCTTCTGTGAATACCGAAAGTCTTAAAATTAGGATTTTTTTCCTAACTTTAGGACTCCTAAAATGAGAAAAATACAAATTTTAGTTTAGGTTAGTAAGTTTAGGATTGAGTCTTAAGTTCATTCTGTGAATCGGGCCCGCATTGCCTGGGCCTCCATCACCTCACCCCATCTCCCTAGGAGCTACTCAAGTGCCCTCTTATCCACTGGATCCTTCATCACGACTTGCACATCCCCCCGGTCAACAGCAATACGTCCACATAGATGAGTTCACCCCAATAAATCTTAGCTCCTCACCAACCGCTCCCCCTACACCCCAAGATCATATCACTAATCACAATCCGCTGTCCTTGTTGACCATGATTCTAACCTACCTGTCCAACAAAGAATCAAACCCTCCCGCACACTCTCTCCCATTACCTCCAGACAACTGTCCACTCACGCACACCCTATTAGCGACCAGGATGGATAAGATCGTACAAATGCTACATCAAATGAAATAACCCTTACGTAGTCTTATGCATCTTAACAATAACACAAACACTGTTGAAGGGTCAAGTAAGAATATCTGTGCATCCTAACCTGTCCCTGGAAGACGCAAATCCCCCTTATTCTCTTCCCACCCTCCCCACACCCTTCCAATCTTCAGCAGGCTTGTATAGCACAAGGCAGAGTTGGGGAAAACGTCTCTCACCCAACGTATCCTTTAGATCTTGTAGATTAGTGTCTCAAACTCGTTATCGGAAAAAGATATTGAATCACTCCTACTTTCATACAACCCTCTACATCACGATAGAATAATCTACCAGAGTCAAATTCAATCGATCCCTGCAAACCCCCACATAGAAGTACAACACAAACACAGAATGATAAACAAGCATAACTTCAAGTGAAATACTCTTACCTAGAATTATCACTATAACCGTTCTTAAATGCATTCTTCTCAATTCACCCAAAACCCCTCTCTTGAGAGAATCCTTGCACTTCTCTTCCATGAGTGAAACCTTTCTGCAGGCTACTTAGTAATATTTCAGTCAAATTAACTCTTAAAAATTATGCAATCCTTGTAATATGGACATTGCATAGAAAATAAAACTAGTTTCACTGTAAATGCTGAAGAAACATTGTTCAGCAAAGACTTCTTAACAGTGACATCAAAGAGTCAGGTTGTGCTAGGAACCGTGTTTTAGCCACTTGAGTTTGGGGCCTGGGTCATGGGAGCACAAGGCAGACCTCTCAGGCTTCAATTCACTTTGCTATGATATGGGATCATTAAAGTAAACTAAAACTTTACTCATGTGCTGAGTACATATTACATTATTACCATTTCATTTAGAAGAACCAGTTGTTTTTTTATTTGTTTGTAAAGCAGTGCTATTGTTTCTTAAAATATTAGAGAAAAGAGGAGTTGCTTCTTTTAGGTAGAAAAACATCACAGCGTGTCTCCTAGCGCAGTTAATTGTAGATTGCCTATTTTAACGCTGTGTGGCAGGAGATACTGTCTATACTGCAAGTCATATTTTGAGTGTATGCAGTTGTGGCATCTTTAACAGTGTAAAGGCAAGTGTATATGATCCTTATCTCAAAATGCATGGTACAGCAGGACAATTCTAATAGGTGGGAGTGTGTAATTGTGGACTTCGGTGTCAGAGAGACACTTGCAAAGTCATGACTGCAGAACACCTGGCAATGTCTGAGTAGTGTTGCCTTCCCAAGAGTCAGTGCAGCATAGCCCTCTGTTTTTTTCAATGACTATCTTTCACGAACCCGGAAAACAACTGGAAATAGTGGTGAATTCTGAACTACAGTTATTTTTGTTCAAACTCACCACACCAGCTGGAATAGACCTATGTTGGAACTGTGAAGTGTCTGTACAAGACGACACCAGTGCCCAGGACTCTGCTTTTGTGACATGGAGGACGATGCGCCTGTAATTTATGAGTTAGAGTTCTGTCAGAATGCAATCACAGCATTTTTGACACTGCAGCTTAAATAAAAAGAAGGGTAGACTTGTACTCAGATGTATGAGTCCAGTTGGATGGTATCGCACCATAGTGTTAGAAGATGTCTCATGGTGGGCGGAACTCTATGGAGTGCAATTCTACTAGTTCCGCCCTCCCCTACAAAAAAGCTATAGGGGGGGCAGGATGAAGGTATCCTATACTCATAGTAATTGAGAGGATTCTACAAGGTATAAGTACTGTGATGAAAAAAACTATAAATACTTTTTCTTTTTAATGTTCCAATTCCATGGGATCTGTTAGAAATGGGATCTCTTGTTGGCTAAGGCTTGCGCCGAAGCCAGGCAGAGACCACCACTCCAGTCAGGGCAAGGGAGTTACACGCCAAATATAACCCCTGCTAACCCCATTGGTAGCTATTCAGGTCCCAGGTGAAACTCCTCCCTCCCATCTGCCTGCAGATCTATCTATTCATCACGGGGCTAACTCACCCTGTCTCCTGGAGCCACCCACACCCCTCAGCTCCTGTCACTCACAAGCCAGACATGCAATTCACATCAGGCAGGCAGACACATTAGCACACAGAAATGCTAACTTTTGAAAGTGGCATTTCTCCACCAGTCACCATAAATCTGCGCACACCATTGCACAGCATTTATTCTCACAAGTTCATACTTACTAAACTCACCCCAGCACTCCTCTCGTACCAGAAATTACCAAGGACACCCATATCCCTCATGCATTCCTATGGGAGGGCAGGCCAATCTCACCACATGCACTTAGAGAGCGCACGCACTTTACACTGGGTCACAGTGCTAAAGTGCCCGGAGGCTTAATAAAACTACCACCATGTCAGAGCTTAAGGCAAAAAGTTCAGGGGTGAGCCTGCAAGAAGGGCCAAGTCCAACAGCATCCTCTTATGAGATCATGAAAACTAGAAAGATGTAGGTGGTCGCTACACACTCTACTACACACACCAGTCACTGTAGGGAGCTGCCTCAGTAGAGGCCACACCCTCCATACACCCTACTATGCACGCCTGTCACCTTGGGAGGAGATGTCAGCGGAGAAGCTTGTCCCTCACCACACCCTACAAAGCACACCCATTACAATGTGAAGAGGTCTCAGCAGAGCGGTCAGTCTTTCCACACACCCTAATATGCATGCCTGTCACCATGGAGAGAGATCTCAGTGGGGGAACCAGTTCCTCCCCCACACAGAATTATGCAAACCTATCACCTTGGGGGGAGGTCTCAGCTGAGACACTGCTTCCTACTACACATGAATCTCACCCTGGTGAGAGATCTCAGCGGAGAGGCCACTCCCTCCCTATACCCTACTTGGTACATCTGTCACTCTTGGGAGAGTCCTCAGTAGAGACCTCATTCTTTCCCCTTACTCTACTACACACAGGCATCCTCCTAGGGAAGAGTATCAGCAGAGAGGTCACCCCCACACTCTAGTGCACATATCCGTACTTGTACAGTTTAGAAATTGTTTTATAGGTTAGCTGTGTGAGCTTGCAAAATGCAAAGGTGAAGGTAGCTGTTGGGTGCTAATGTAAGAGTCTCACCTGTGTTTCTCCTATCCCCTCAAATAAAAGGAGTTATAATATGAAATAATCAGATAGTGTAGAAGTAGGGTGGCTCTGAAAAGAACCAGTGTTTAAAGTGCATAGCATACAGGTAGCTGTAGAACTAGATGCATTCTTTGATGTTATTCAGGAAGAACAGGTTTCCTTTTGCAGTAAAGTTCACTCCATCTTGACTGTAGGGACCTGGCATATCAAAATGGATTTTGTTATGATAAATAGAGCCTATACCAGGGTCATGAAGAAATGCAGAAATAGTTGTATTAGCATGTATACGGAATTTCTCAATCTTAGGATGAAACTCTTTTCACCATTGCCACTTTTGCCTTTGACAAAAGTTGGTAAATACAAAACCTGTGTGAGGAAAGAGATACATTTGAAGTTGGAAGTATGCAAGGCTGAGGTAACTTTAAGGTAAACCAGTAGTTGACATTTCCACTACAAAATTCAGACTTCCTGAGATCACTCTTAGTGGTGTGTACTAGAAGCAAGTTTAACCTCTTTGATCTGTGCTCAGCAGAAGTTATTTGATTTGAGTGCAAAATATTTTGGTGTATTCAGCTCTAGAGTGTTGTAAGAAAAGAAACTAGTGTCTCATGGATCTCTTCCATACAGAATCTGAACTCTGTCATAATATGATGGCCTATTCGTGCTCTAAAACATTCTACACATAGCCTTTACTGTGTTCAAAGCTGTCAGTAGAGAGAGCGGGGCTACCAAACGTAAAGATACACACATGCAAAAAGTCTTTGAAGAGTGATGTGTTTGTCAGAAAAGCCTTTTACACCCATCCATAATCCTGTAAAGAGTTTGAGCGGGGAGGCTATGTAGTCATAGAAGTGAAGCATTTAGAGCAGATAGAGATGGAAGAAAAGGAGCCAGCATTTCTCTAAATTCTTCAGAGCTTTACTCTGTACAGAGTTGTCACTAAGAAAGCTGCTGTTATCAAACCCAGTCATACACCCAATTGACTCTCAGAAACGCAGAGTGGTGAGTTTCTTAGTAAAGACTTTAATACACTCAGGTCCTACGCACAACTTGGGCACTGATAGCATAAAAATGGTTTGCCACTAAAATATACTTTGCTCTATCACAAGTTTAATAGCACCCATTGCTTTCCAGTAAATGTGCACCTGGTTTAATCCAGTACAAACCTGACGTTGGAAGAGAATCAAACCCTGGCAACCATGTGAGAGTTTAACAAATTAACAAAGACAATTGCCACAATGCAGGCATTCAAGGTAGATCTGCTTTACCTCAGCATTTAATGGGCAGGAATTGCCTTCTACTCCTTTTCTTCCATTCAAGTGAGTTCAGTAAATCAAGCTTGTCATTGGTGTTAACTGCGTCTGTAGACAAAGTAGGAGACAGGCCAATTTGAAGAACAAAGACAGGTGTCATTCTTTTATATCTGTTGGCAGCAGTGCAGTTCTTTTTCCTCCCAACTCTCTCTAACTCCCACCTGTGAAAGATGATCTAGGTACATTATTTGATATCACAGAATTCTAAGTGAGCATACTAGGACGTACTTCTGAATATCACACACATTTTTACTGAACAGCCATCTTTCAGAAGTATTGTGCACCGTTTGTTATAGCTTTTCTGTTCAAAGATGCTGCTATGTTGCTTCTAAACTTTCTGCCTATGTTGGAATTTTAAAAGAATGAGTCACTATGCTCAATACCATTCCAAGATAGATGTCCAATGCGTACCATTTTTATGTGCAGCATTTGTTCTTTTTTTCTACTTTTATTCCTGTGATTTCTTTTCCATATGTTTGTAAGGTTTGTATGTGTGTTTTATTGTGGGTGGGTAAGTGAGTAAGTGCAAGAAGGAATCAAAAGATTAATGAAGGGAGGTATGAGTGCAAGAATGATTTGTCAGGTTTAGTGCACATATTGTTACCTTTTGAGGACTTAAACTCACCAGCGACTGGAAAGGCACTTTCAATTATAAGCCACACCTTTTGGTATTTCCAATAGTTGTTCATGTGTGCTTTCCTATGAAGTACAGCAGTGGTTCTTCTCAGATTGATTTAGTAATTACTTTTAGGTCATTGCCCAAGAGGCAATCTTCCATTTGCAAAAGAATCCCAGAAATTATATTCTACGTAGCAATTTGTAAACCCTTTACTGTACCGTAATAAAAGGACTACTCTTTCTTTTGTGCCATCATATGAAACGCGCTTGTTACTGCCCTACATATTACTGCCTTGTAGTTAATATACACAGTATCTGGCATCAATTATTGTAGCACAGAAAGCCATCCCGTCAGTTACTGTGCCACAAATTGCCATTCCGCCACTTACAAAGCACAATAAATCATACTTATCATTTTGTTGTTACCGAATGCTATCAATCCGACTGATTCCTTCAGGAAAGCGTTCAAGGCCACAAATATATATGTATTTAAACATAGGAAACTTAGCTTGGGAAAATGTGTTTCCTGGGCCACTTGCTACCAAGAGATCACAATTATATTACAGTTAACCTGGTGGCAGCATGCTATTCTAAGGATGGCATGAAAATCCTAAGCAGAGCAGAGAGGTTAATAAACTTTTGCTGACCACTAAACTAAGTCCCTGTGGTGCACAGTGTTTCAACAAAGTTCAGATTTTCATTGATGCCAACAGAAATGTTTACTTCAGCATCTTGTAAAGTGAGAGATTGACACATGTCTCATTGTAAAGCTTATCCAAAACTATAGACTTCTTCAGTACAATTATTCAAGCCATCTAATCAACTGAAGTAGAGTGACTTTTGTATCACAGACAAAGCATTTTGAAAATAAGTTTGCATGATTTTTTGTGTAATATGCATGTTGCTTGTGTTGGAAATGGTATACAACGGTTACCACGCATTCGTTACAACGCGGTACCGTTACCACGCTACTTTTACCACGCAAGTCGGTACAACGACATGCGCTGGGGGGCGCTCCAGGATAGTAAATACTTTAATTTACTATCCAACTCCTTTCCCTAGAGTCCACGGGGACTGGAGTTGGAATAGTAAATTAAATAATTTACTATCCAGCGCCCCTCCACGCAAGTCGTTGTAACGACTTGCGTGGTAAAAGTAGCGTAGTAACGGTACGCGTTGTAAAAGTACGCGTGGTACCGTCATACATCCGTTGGAAATTACCATCTTTTGTGTGGTATATCCCCAGATTGTTGCCTGGTTTATTTTTTGTGGTAATTGCCTGCCCTCCCCTTTTCAATATGATAACATTGGCATACCACTAACTAGCATCCTTAACTTACCTGCAGGGTACCCAAAGTGTGCCCATGGCCTGCAAGTTAATTGTCACCATTGGGCTTCAGCACCCATTGTGCCACCTACACCAGTGACAATGCAAATATAACTGCAGGCCTGCCATATGTAGCACAACTATTAAGGTTTGAAATGTAAAATTCGACCGGTCAAAATAACACTTTGTAACAGGTTCAAACACTCCTTTTAAATATTAATACATCTCTGCTAAGTAGGAATTTATCTGCAAATTAGCCTGTAAGGCGGGGTGCATGGTATCTAAAAGTAGTATATGTAAAAGTGTGATGTTAAAAATGTCCTTAGGGTAAAAAGGCTTGAAAATCGGTTTTCACTGTAGAAGGGTTGGCTCTTCGATGGGAATGCATTGGAGAACAATAATTTTATATCGCTGTATCTGGCTATAAAAAAGTTAATGTTATGTTATGTTATGTTATGTTATTTTGTGTCTTTTATAGCGCTCGGCTACTCAAAAGAGTGTCCGGTGCTTTATTGACAAGCTGAAAACGCTAAACACAACAAACAAATGAAAAACAGGTCAGTAGGGCAGAAATCTAAGAGGCAAAAAGCCAAGTTTTCAGGCCCTTCCTAAAAGCCAGCAGATTAGAAGTGCTACGAAGAGTCAGGGGCAAAGAGTTCCAGAGTTGAGGGGCCCAGAACTTAAAGGAGCGACCTCCCATGCGTGCCTTCCTCACACGAGGGACAGTGGCCAAGAACAAAGACTCAGACCTCAACGATCGGAGAGGGCGATAGGCAAAGAACCTCTTCTGCAGGTATGTAGCCCCAGTTGCATAAAAGGCCTTATGAGCGAGCGTTAGGGCTTTAAAAGCTATCCTCTGGCGAATAGGCAGCCAGTGAAGTGACTGCAATAAGCCAGAGACTCTAGTTCGCCTATGCAGGCCAAAAATGGCACGCGCTGCCGCGTTCTGGACCACCTGCATATGTTGCAGGAGGTATTCCGGCAGGCCAAGATATAAGACGTTTGAATAGTCCAATCTTGAACCAATCAAGGCCTGTACCGTAACCCTCCTGTGGTCCTCGGAGAGCAGAGGGAAGAACTTCCGGAGCATACGGAGCAGGCCAAAGCAGGTGCCAGTAAGGGCAAGGACCTGTGATCTTAGAGTCAGACCGTTGTCGATCTTGATCCCCAGGTTCTTAGCTGGCTGAGACGATCGCCCAGGAGGAGACATATCAGCCGGCCACCATACCTGCCAGTCTGGATCGGATTGACAGCCAAAGAAGAGCACCTCTGATTTATCTGAGTTGCACTTGAAGCTGTTCAGTTGGAGCCACTTAAAAACAGCACTCAGGCACTCACAGATGCTCTCTCCATCAAAATCCTCTCCTTTCCGGCAGGTAAAAAGCAGCTGGGTGTCATCTGCATAGGATACGATCTGGGCCCCGAAGGACTCGGCCAGAGCCGCCAGAGGGGTCATAAAGATGTTAAAAAGAGTCAAGCTCAATACCGAGCCCTGCAGGACTCCAACTCCCAATGGCGGCATCTCAGCAGAGCTAGAGGAGGCCCAGACCGTTTGTCGACGGCCAGCCAGGAAAGAAGTAAACCAGCTGTTAGGACTTTTTGTAATATTTATTATTAAACCAATTCACTGGCGAATTCAGATTTCTAACCAATGTTTTGGAGAGTATTCTTTTAGGAAAGTTACCCTTTACCTACCTACAGCCTCTAGAGGCCCATTTTCATGCACTGCAATTGTCACCCAGGAGCTTGTTCCCAGAGTTGAACAAAGTCCTTTGGTGTTCCTTTCCTCACCATCTGACGTGTGTTCAGGAACGTAATTAACTTCAAGAGGCCTACTCTGTCACAGATATAACTAACACCTGGTCCTACCCCTTCCTTTGTCTATCTAATCAGCAAGGAAGCGATCCCAGTGGGGGAATAGCTGCCTGAAACTGGTTTTGAATGACCACAGAGTAGTAGGTGTTCATTTACCTACCCACACCCCCGGAGTGGTCGCACAAACTCTGTACAGGGGAAGAAAGATTCTGCAATATTGGTTTTAGCCACTGTGGGATTGTTTGCGGTAGGGCACAGAGGAAATGCTCCAAAAGTGGGTAGGTCCACACCTGAAAAGTTTTCACCTCATTGTTTAGGCAGTGACCAGGACTTGCCTCCTCCCACATGCTGGTGCAGCCTTTCCACATTGGACGAATTTGAGCTCCCAAAAATTGACTAAGTCAAAGGTGAACATTTTCACTGGGCTAAGACATGAAAAGTATCTGGTGTATTGAGAACCTTCTCTATGTGTGAAATTCAAATTTCTCCCACTTGGGATTTTCCATCCAAAAGTCAATGGCTTCACAAAGACCTTGTCCGATAGCTAGCCATTATGTGAAGCCCACTGTGGCCACAACCTGCTGCCTTGCCCTGCTGAGGAGTTTTGACCTCCACTTCAGAGACTAAGGGCCTGAGTAAATTCTTGGCAATAAGGATGCTCCGTCACGATGGCAAGAATGCAGTCCACTTGTCGAATTTGGATGTAGGTGAACCATGTTTTTAACAGGGTGTAGACTACTCCATCTCTGCTGTGATTGAATATCTCCAATGGCCCTGTGGACTAAAGGCAATCAGAGGCAGACTTGTACTTCTTCTCCCTGATTTAGATGGATGGGATAAGAGGTTGTAGTGGTTACTTACTTACTCGTGCTCATCGCGCGGTGTGTCGCGCGATGTGCACGCATTCAATATGTGTCCGCTCGGTGGTTGCCTGCAACGTGTGGTCAGTCACCGTTGAGGTTTACCTCTGGATGGAAGCATCGCGCATCGGGTGAAGTTTACAATAACCTAACCTAGTAAACCTAACTTCAACTTCTCTATGTTTTTCTGTGGATCCTTCAATGTTACATTTGGCGACGAGGATGGGATTTAAACTTCATGATAGGCAGTGTAGAGGGTTTTGAGCAGAGGATAAGATTGGTTCCTGGAGGAGGGATGAGCACAACGAACATCCGAGATGGCCGCGTGAGCACAGAGCTCCCCGGACCCTCGCCACTCTTCGCAACTTATCCTGACAACATCCTGAATTCTTGGATGGATTATTGAAGAAGAACCTTGGCTGATTCCATAACTCTTTTCAAATTTTAATTCGGACTCTGGGAACCGTAACTACATCGATTTGAACTTTTGAGGCCCACCCAGCGGTAAACCGGGGACTTAGCGAATTGTGATGCCGGGACGGAGTTGAATAAGAATGGCAGAGGGGTCTCCCCAGTAGCCCTACTTCAACTTTCGGTTTCGTTTTTGGATCCTGGCATGGTCTGATTACGAGAAGGTTCTGCTCGGCCTGGGATCTGTCCAGTCTCTGTTCAGCTTGAGTGAGACTCTATCCTCTATGCAATTGGGTCAAGTTGTGTCTCTGCCTTGGCCACACGAGCCTGTTTTTGTGAACTGTTGGTGACTTGCCCGCAGGCGGCCATTTTCACTAGGTCTCGCGGGCCCCTCCGGGGTGCATCTTCCAGTATGGCAGCCAGGGGCGAAGCCGAGAAACGGAAGACTAAGACGCCCCTTCGTGGGGGACCGGTCCAATCCAACAGTATGGACCGGTACACTCAATCCAAAGGCTCCCCTGGAGTCACCAGCCGTACCCCGGAGGACGCCAAGGAGGACTCAACCGCTCCTACTGATCCGTCTCTGCAGAACATCATGGGCACCATTACCAACATGAAGGAGACCTTCGGCCAATAGTATGAGGCTCTTGCTCATAAAATCGACACGGTTGCCGTCGATGTCACCCTGATCAGAGCCGACCTCTCTAAAACCAACGAGAAGGTAAAATCGCTGGATCTGAAGACTTCTAGCTTCACGGCCGATGTGTCGGAACTTCAAACCGAACTGAAATCAGCTAATGATCTTATGTCTCATCTGCTGGAGGATTTTGAGAATTAGCGCAAGACGCAACAACATCCGCGTCATAGGTGTTCCGGAAAATCCTGAGATTCACTCGATGGATCTCCTGGTGGAGGATCTTGTCCTGATTCATCTTGCCCCTTCTGGACTGAGCAAGTTCTTTGCAGTGGAGCACGCCCATAGCATTCCGGGTGGAAAGACTAAACCGGGCGCACCTCCGAGGCCTATCATCGCCAAACTTTTTCATTTCAGGGACCTTGATGCTATCCTGCAGGCGTCGAGGGTGAGCGGGCCGGTGAAATTCGAGAACTCCACAGTTAACTTTTACCCGGACTTTACTCAGCTCGTCCAGAGGCAAAGGATGGGCTTTCAGGGTTTAAAGCGACGTCTTCGAGACCTAGGACTGAAGTACGCTATGCTTTTCCCTACCAGGCTTCGTGTGGAGTACGAAGAACGAACATTTGACCGGCCGGAAAATGTGAGTGACTGGCTGGATTCCCTGCCTGCCCGGACCAACCGGACTGAGCACCCTGGTGGTGCCGAAGGTGGTGAGCCTGAACAGAAATGATGCTTCGGCCCTTGATCTCCGAATACTAGACATTGTTCAACTGGGTTCTGTTTCTTCTGTATGCACATGATTTACTGGTGTTCCCTTCAGGGTGGCGGGGGGGACGGGCCTCTTTCCTCCTCCAGGGTCTTTTTGTAGAGTGGGAATGTTGGGGAGACAGGCACACTGCATGTTGGGGTGGCTTTTTAGTCTATTGCAGGGGTGCAGGGAGGGGGGAGTTGTAACGGGAGTCGGGGGTGGGAAGGGGTGTTTGTGAGTTTGTTTTTCTTTCTCAAGGCGACGTATTGGTTTCCTCTATGCTTCGAGTGTTCTGCTCTTTGTGGGGAGAATTCTGCGTCACTTGTTGGGATGGGGGTAGTGGGTTGAGGTTAATATCTTGGAATGTCAATGGATTGGATGATCGCATAAAACGGGGAGTTGTACTGCAGTATTTGCGTTGCTTGTCTCCTGATGTGGCATTCTTGCAGGAGATGCATCTGGTGGTAAATATGTGTCAGGCCATGAATAGGTGGGGTTATCGTCTGGTCGCACACTCCGGGTTCACTACTGGTTCAAGGGGGGAGGGTATTCTGGTTCGGTTCTCTCTCCCCCTGGAGATTGATGGTGTAATCCTCGATGACAGAGGGTGTTATGCCACCCTCACTGGTAGGTGGGACGGTAAGACTCTTTCTCTGCTTACTGTATATGTTCCCCCGGGTCTCTAGACCTCCACCTTCTCAGATATGGGCTGTGTGGTGCTAGAGCTCCCTGATTGCACTCTCCTTATGGGTGGGGATTTTAATTCTGTGCTCTCTGGTACTGTAGATCGTCACCCCCCCAGGGATCTTCCAAAGTCCCAGTCATGGCTAGGTGGGTTGTTGGACATCTTTGGTCTGGTAGACTGCTGGAGGTTGATGCACCCGACACAGAGTCAGTACACCTTTCACTCTGGGGCCCATGGGAGTCTCTCCAGACTTGACTACATCCTCATGCCCGCTGCCCAGTCTCCTTCTGTTAGAGAGATCAGACACCTGGCCCGGGGCATTTCGGACCATTCTCCATTATGGCTCTGTATGGACACTGGGGTGGGTGCTGCGGGGCGTGTCGCCCCCGTTAACCCCCGGTATTTGCGTAATCCCAAGACCCATAACAGTTTGATAAAGTCCCTAGACCAATATTTCCTGGAAAACGACGGGTCTGTTTCCACTTCTGTGTCCCTGTGGGAAGCTTTCAAGATGGTTATTCGTGGACAGGCTTTGTCCTTAATTGCTGAAACCAAGAAAGCCAGGAATCAGGAGGTGGTGCGTCTTGAGGCGGAACTATTGGAACTGGAGAATGACCTAGAATCAGGCGTTACCCATGATGGACTCCACGCCCTTGGTTTGAAGCAACTAGATTATAAATCCCTTGTCACAGATGCGGCCAAGACAATGTACAGGGAGCAGCAGGGTAGACTGTATGATGTTGGGGATAGGGCCGGCAAATTGATTGCGTGGCTTGACAAGAAGGAAAGAGCAAATCGTGTGGTCCCCGTGATTCAGACTTAAGATGGTGAGTGTGTGACTGACCCGAGTGAGATTGCGGAGTGTTTTGCGGATTACTTTCATACTGTGTACTCCCCGGTGTCTGATAGAGATGAGGATGACTCCCATCTATTGCTGCGTGATATTGCGCTGCCCTGCCTATCCGAGGAGGACCGAGAGTGCATGGAGGCTCCGTTGTCTGGAGATGAGATTGCGATCGCAGTTTGTTCTGTCCGTTCGGGCAAGGCTATGGGCCCGAACGGCTTGCCTATTGAGCTGTACAAACTGCGCCCGATAAAGTTGCACCATATCTTCGCGATATGTTCATAGAGTCACGTGACCTTGGCACCCTCCCTTGTGATCAGCGTTTGGCAACAATCGTGGTAATTCCAATCCAAAAATTCTTTATTTCGGCCATTTAGGCCATAAAAAATGCATAAAAACATACATAAAAACAATTGTTATGAAACATTGAATTATAGCACAATTTAAGAAGAACATATTAAGAAAACAACCAATCCCCTAAGACATGGGTACTCACAAACTTTCTCTCGGGGGCCACATTTACAGTGTGGTTTATGTCCGAGGGCCGCACCGGTGGGGGCGGGGTCAGTGGGGGAAGGGGCAAAAAAATGTGACTATGAGGTTGATCACAGGTCCCTGCAGCGGACGCCTTCGTCCACTGAGCCACCAGACCCGGCATACACACACATCTCTCTCTCTCTCTCTCTCTCTCTCTCTCTCTCTCTCTCTCTCTCTCGTTCTTTCTCTCTCTCCCTCAATCCCTCTTCCTCCCTCTCTCTCCCTCCCTCTCCCTCCCTCTGTCTCTGTCTCCCTCACTCTGACTATCTCACTCCCTCTCTCCCTCTGTCTCACTCCCTCTCTCCCTCTGTCTCACTCCCTCTCTCCCTCTGTCTCGCTCACTCCCTCTCTCCTTCTGTCTCACTCACTCCGACTGTCTCACTCCCTCTCTCCCTCTGTCTCACTCACTCTGAATGTCTCACTCTCTATGTCTCCCTCTCCATCTCTGTCTCCCTCTCCCTCACTCTATTTCCCTCTCGCTCAGTTTCCCTCTCCCTCACTCTGTTTCCCTCTCCCTCAGTTGCCCTCTCCCTCACTCTGTTTCCCTCTCCCTTAGTTTCCCTCTCCCTCACTCTGTTTCCCTCTCCCTTAGTTTCCCTCTCTCTCACTCTGTTTCCCTCTCCCTCAGTTTCCCTCTCTCTCACTCTGTTTCCCTCTCCCTCAGTTTCCCTCTCCCTCACTCTGTTTCCCTCTCCCTCAGTTTCCCTCTCCCTCACTCTGTTTCCCTCTCCCTCCCTCCCTCCCTCTGTCTCTCCTTCCTTCCCTCTGTCTCCCTCTCTCCTTCCCTCTCCCTCCTTCCCTCTCCTTCCCTTTCCCTCCTTCCCTTTCCCTCCTTCCCTCGGTCTCCCTCTCTCTCCCTCACTCTGTCTCCCTCACTCTGTCTCCCTCCCTCACTCTGTCTCCCTCCCTCACTCTGTCTCCCTCCCTCACTCGGTCTCCCTCCCTCACTCTTAGCGGGCTCCCTCACTCTTAGCGGGCTCCCTCACTCTTAGCGGGCTCCCTTACTCCTAGCGGGCTCCCTCACTCTTGGCGGGCTCCCTCACTCTCCTTCCCTCACTCTCCTTCCCTCTCTCTCCTTCCCTCTCCCTCCCTCACTCTCCTTCCCTCACTCTCCTTCCCTCACTCTCCTTCCCTCACCCTCTCCTTCCCTCACTCTCTCCCTCCCTCTCCCTCCCTCCCTCGCTCTCTCCTTCCCTCTCTCCTTCCCTCGCCCTCCCTCTCCCTCCCTCTCCCCTCGACCTCACTCTCTCCTTCCCCCACTCTCTCCTTCCCTCACTCTCCCTCCCTCACTCTCCCTCCCTCTCCCTCCCTCGCTCTCCCTCCCTCGCTCTCCCTCCCTCGCTCTCCCTCCCTCGCTCTCCCTCCCTCGCTCTCCCTCCCTCGCCCTCCCTCGCTCTCCTTCCCTCGCTCTCCTTCCCTCGCTCTCTCCTTCCCACTCCCTCCTTCCCTCTCTCTCCTTCCCTCTCCTTCCCTCACTCTCCCTCACTCTCTCCTTCCCGCACTCTCTCCCTCCTTTGCTCTCCCTCCTTCACTCTCCCTCCCTCGCTCTCTCCTTCCCTCTCTCCTTCCCTCCTTCCCTCTCCCTCCCTCACTCTCACCTTCCCTCACCTTCCATCACTCTCTCCTTCCCTCACTCTCTCACTCCTTCCCTCACTCTCTCCTTCCCTCACTCTCCCTCATTCACTCTCCCTAATTCACTCTGCCTCATTCACTCTCCCTCCCTCTCTCCTTCCCTCACTCTCTCCTCCCCTCACTCTCCTTCCCTCCCCCTCCCTCACTCTCCCTCCCTCTCTCCTTCCCTCACTCTCTCCTTCCCTCACTCACTCTCTCCTTCCCTCGTTCTCTCCTTCCCTCGCTCTCCCTCGCCCTCCCTCTCCCTCTCCTCGCCCTCACTCTCTCCTTCCCTCACTCTCTCCTCCCTCACTCTCTCCTCCCTCACTCTCCCTCCCTCACTCTCCCTCCCTCACTCTCCTTCCCTCGCTCTCTCCTTCCCTCGCTCTCTCCTTCCTCCCCCTCCTTCCCTCGCTCTCCCACCCTCTCCCTCGCCCTCCCTCTTTTCTCACCCTCTCCTTCCCTCGCTCTCTCCTTCCCTCACTCTCTCCTTCCCTCACTCACTCTCCTTCCCTCACTCACTCTCCCTCCCTCACTCTCCCTCGCCCTCACTCTCCTCGCCCTACCTCGCTCTCACTCTCCCTCGCCCTCACTCTCCTTCCCTCCCTTTCCCTCCCTGTCTCCCTTCCTCCACCTTGCCCGTGTGTGCCCGGGCTGAGACAGCTTCTGGGCAGGCACACACACAAACACAGCCTCACCGGAGCACTTCACGGGTCTTCAAAAGACCATTCGTTTGTTAATGAGGCTATTTCACCTCTTAGCCCCCCTGCAGCCCCACTCTGACTACGAAGGGAATCGCCCGGCCCCCACAGAGCAGCAGTCTGAGTCGCGCTGCCGCAGGGGTGTTTGCTGACACTGTAAAAAAATATTTTTTAAACACGGCTACTGTCTGCAGTCCGCGGGCCGCCAGGGAAGGCTTGCCGGGCCGCCACCGGCCCGCGGGCGGTACTATGAGTACCAGTGCCCTAAGAGGTAAAAGGATACAGTGGCAGTAAGGAAAGTTGACAATACAGTCCTATGATGGTCATGCTTTGAGTAATTTACTCCTAATGTGCCACATGGCCATTAAAAATTTTGCAACTGCAAATACAATGTGTGGGGAGGAATCAGTTTTCAGTATTCTGAACGAAATCACAAAGTCCCTTATGCCCAAATTCCTACACAGAGGCACAAGCAAATATTTCCTGGGTCTCTTGTAGGCTGGGCAAAAAAACAGAATATGGGTTTCCTCCTCATCACAGAGGTTACAACCAGGACATATTTTGTCCCCCCCATTGGCCCATTTGCACATGAAGGATTTAATAGGTAAGGTGCCAAGCCTCCATTGGATAAATAGCTTCCTAGCCAGAGTTGGGGAAATAATGTCCATAAAATTTTCAAAGTGGTAAGAATTTTTGGAATCCATAAAACATTGGGTTAAAGTGCCAGTACGGGGTGCGAGCACATGAGAAGCAAGGCTTTTTTCCTTGTGAGCTTCAACGAGTCTTTTCCGGGAGACCCTTTGGCAGCCTGTCTCAGGGGACTCCCAGAGCTCGTAGAGACCCATCCGATACAGTTCTTGCTTGACAAACGATAGCCAAGGAATTTTATCACTATGGTTTAAGTTCATAACATGAACAAGATCTTGCCTATAGTGTTTAAGCTCGTTTGTTGTCCAGAGTCTGTGCCAGTATCTTAATGGTTTTAACTTAAGATCCTCCCTTATGGAGGGTAGACCCAGGTCTAAGCGTAAGGGAAGCAAAGGTGTAGCACGCGGGAGGGCCAGAAGGCGTCTCAAAAAGTTATTTTCCACACACATCAACTCTTTTCCAGCTTGGTAGCCCCATAGCTCGCTACCATATAATGCAGCCGACTAGGCTTGTGTTTTGTACATTTCAACTGCAGGAGCTATAGGTTTATAGTTAGAGGTGTTCATAGCCTTTAAAATTGCCCCAGACAGTTGTGACAGCCTTAATCGGGATGTTGTTATCTGTGGATGCCAAGCTAGATTCTCATGCAGAGTTACACCCAGGTACTGGAATGTTTTTACCCTCTCCAGGGATACTGAGCTTTGGTCTTGTCGTGGGGGAGGGGTTGAAGATCATAAATTTGGTCTTCCCTGTGTTGATCTCTAGACCATACTGTCTGCAGAAAAGACCAAATCCGTCCAGGATCCTCTGTATTCCCATAGGGGATTTGGAGAGCAGGAGGGTGTCGGCGGCAAACATGATTGCCGGCACCCTCCTACCCGCAAAAAATGGGGCATCATTGTCCCTAACGTTAGCTAGTTGTGTTAGGACATTATTAAAGTAAAGGCAGAACAATGTAGGCACCAAGACGCATCCCTGCCTTACCCCCCTTAAAATCGTGGTAATTCCTAAGGAGGGCAAGCCTCGGGATCGCTGCGCATCGTACAGGCCCATCTCCCTGTTGAACGCTGAGCCTAAAATCCTAGCCAAGGTTCTCGCCAATCATCTGCTTACAGTGATGTGTGACCTGATCCATCCGGATCAATCCGGTTTTATCCCGCATCGGAACACCGCTCAACTTGCGGCGCTTACATGGTGTTCTCGCGAGGGTGGGGTCTTTTCTGGAGCCGGCCATCTTGGCTTCTTTGGACGCCACGATGGCCTTTGACACAATAGAATGGCCTTATATCTGGGCCGCCCTCGCGAAATTTGGCTTCGGTTCGGAATTTATCGGGTGGGTGAAGCTTTTATACAGGGAACCGCTGGCTCAGGTGGTCGTCAAACGGTCGAGTGTCCAAGTCCTTCACTCTTGGGAGGGGTACGAGACAGGGGTGCCCGCTATCCCCCTTGCTCTTTGCTCTTGCTTTAGAGCCCCTTGCAGCCTGGCTCCGATGGGAGCCTTCGATAAAGGGCATTCAGTGGGCTCCCGATTTTGAGGACCGAATCTCGTTGTATGCCGACGATATTCTCTTGTAAATTACCTCCCCTCGTAAATCCCTCAACGTCTTGTTTGAGGTTCTCACTTTGTTCGGCAAGAACTCTGGTCTGGTCATAAATTGGTCTAATTCGTGTGTTTATGTCATTTCAGGTGGCTTCCCTCCCTTGCCAAGTAGATTTCCCATTCAGGTATCCCAATCCGGCTTTCAATATTTGGGGATTTTTATATCGCTAGATCCAGTTGCCCGCTATGAGCAAAATCTTCTTCCCCCTCTCCAGAGGTTGAAGCTTGAAGTGGCTCGGTGGCGTAGATTGCCGTTGTCGCCGCTCGGCCGCGCCGCGCTCTTTAAAATGATGTCCCTGCCCCGGTTTTTATACGCACTCCAGAATTCGTTTGACATCATTCCGGCAAGTTACTTTCGGGAGGTGGAAGGCCTGCAGAGGCGACTCATTTGGGATGGTCGCCCACGAATTGCTCTTGCTAAGCTAACCCTCCTCTGGTATGACGGGGGCATGGCGCTCCCGGATATCAGGCAGTACTATTGGGCCTCCCAGCTGAGCGCGATCAATCACGCGATGTATGCACCCAGCCCAAATCCGGCTTTTGAGATGGACAAGCATCAATTGCCGGGTGGTAACTACAACAGGGCGCTTTACTCTAGGGCAGCAGGGAGGAATCTAACGGGACCCACTAAGATTGCTGTGCGTGTGTGGAATGATGCAAATGCGGCAGTGGGATGGAATGATCGATTGACACGAGCGACCCCTTTGTATGCGTCGGAAAGATTGGGATGCCTCTGGACAACGAAAGGTTTTGAGAAATGGGATATGATTGGTATAAGCAGAGTAGGTGACCTTTTGGTGAAGGGTGCGGTTAAGACTTTTGAGGCACTGCAGAATGAGTATGAGCTGAGTGCCAGAGAGTTTTTTAGATATGCACAGGTCCGCCATGCCTTGACATCAGTCTTCGCTGCCGATGCCAATGTTCCCGAGTCCTCCCCACTGGAGGACCGAATACTTGATGGTCATCTGCCCGATGGTACGATTTCATTGATATATAAGAAGTTAATCAACAATCGGGCAGATCTCCTCCTAGTGCGTCTCCGGGAGGCCTGGACTGGAGATGGGTTGGAACTGGATGATGAAGACTGGCAGTCAGCATTGTCTTCCCCGAAAGAGGTAGCCATTCCCGCCCATCTCTGTCTCATCCAACTAAAAATTCTTCATCGGGTGTATGTAACCGGTCCTCATTTGGTTGCCATGGGTTTCTCCCCGGATGGGTTATGTAGACGCGGAAGCGGTTTGAGTGCTACTTTTCTCCATATCAATTGGGAATGCCGGGAGGTGGCTGCGTATTGGACTCGGGTCCATGCTGTAATGGAGTGTGTCACCGGGGTTGCTCTGCTGGCTGAGGCCCGGAGATGTTTGTTGAATGTGTGGGGGCCGAACGATTACAACATCGCTCAGGCCCGGTGGGCGGCCCTTGGGAACATGATCGCAAAGAGAGACATTGTGCAGTTGTGGGGTTTCCAACGGCCCCCCACCGTGTCGGTATGGAAGGAGAATATGGACTGGTGTATGTTTAGAGAGAAGACCGTGTATTTGGCTTGGAGCAAGCCTGGGGCGTGGAATAGAATCTGGGGCCAATGGAACACATATCGAGGAAACATTTGTACACCCCCGTTTGAGGAGAATCCGGACATTTCCCTATCCCCCTGATCTGACATTCCTGGTATAGTCTACTTTCTCTCCTGATTTGTTTGACTTCCCCACTGTCTCCCCCCCCGACCATCTCTATTGCTCACCTAGTTTTTCATCTTGTATCGAAGGTCCCCCCGTTGGAGCACGACTTCGACCATAATGTTTTCCGCCTTGAGACTTGTTTGTTTTTCTCTCTGTTCTTTTCTAAAAAACAAAAATAACTTTATCCTGATTCCATCCTGTGTTGCTGAGAATTGTATCCTGTGTTATTGCCAGACCTCTAGGAGATCGGCCGCAGTTTTGTGATATTCAAGGATTGCTTTCCTGTGCTCTAGCGGCTGGCCCCTGTGCTTGTAGGCCCATAGTTGTAACCATATTTGAATTGCACAATAAAGTTTAAAAAAAAAAAAGATTGGTTTCTGGAGCTCAACCTGTAGCTCATAAGGTTCGATCGGTCCCTTTCAGTGTTCGTGCAGAATTAGAAAGTTCTTTAAAAGATTTGTGTGACCAAGGAATCTTCCAGCCAGTTGATTCTTCACAGTGGGTGGCTCCAATCGTGGTCGCTCGCAAAAAGACCGGCGAAATTAGGCTCTGTGCGTATTTACGCGGTTTAAACAAAAATATTATGGTCGATTGCCACCCTCTACCAAAGATCCATTAACTACTTGCTAATCTTGGTGGGGCTAGGTGGTTCTCATTGATCGACATAAAATCGACTTATCATCAGGTCGCGTTATCAAAAGAATCTCAGGAGTTGACTACTTTTATCACCCCGTTCGGAGCATTTAAATTTTTACGCCTTCCTTTTGGTTTAGCTTTGGCTGGAAGCGTCTTCCAGAAGCTTATGGATTCCCTTTTTAGTGAGGTGGTAGGAGTTCAGGCTTACCTGGATGACATTTTGATTTATGCTAAGTCTTTAGAAGAGCATAATACTATTTTGAGACGTGTTCTCACCATTTTAATGTTTAAAAAGATGACTGTACGCGGGGACAAGTGTAAATTTGCTGTTAAAGAGCTAGATTATTTGGGCCGTACCGTATCCCGTGAGGGAATTAAACCAAAGTACTCGGTGATTAGAGCCATAGAAGATGCCAAACCTCCATCTGATAAGGATTCTCCCAGATCTTTTCTCGGTCTGGCAGAGTACTACGCTAGATTCGTTCCTGTTTATTCTCAATTAGTTGAACCCCTTCGCGGCTTATTGAGGAAAGGTTGCAGCTTTGCTTGGTCCCCTGAATTAGATAAAGTTTTTAGTGAAGTTAAAAACTTGATCGTATCCGCTAAAGGTCTTCACGCTTTCAGGGATGATTGTCTTTCTGTCATTACAGTTGACGCAAGTATTACTGGCTTGGGTGCAGTATTAACTCAGAAAGTAGAAGGCAACGAACAGACAGTGGCTTTTGCTTCACGTTCACTAAAGACGTTCGAGAGTAGATATAGCACCATTGAAAGGGAGGCGTTGGCTTGTGTATGGGCAGTTCGGAAATTAAGAACGTATATTTGGGGTCGGAAATTTGAGTTAGTTACCGACCATAAGCCCCTTATCTATATTTTTAATAAGGTCAATTCTTCATGTATGTCAGCTAGATTGATGAAGTTGGTTTCTAAGTTGCAGGAATTTCATTTTGATGTCAAACACATTAGTGGTGGTAAAAATTTTAGGACCGACTGTCTTTCGAGACTTTCCATGGTGAAGGATGATGATGAGGATATCTCTGCTGTGGATATCGAATGTGTCACCATGGTGGATGCTGTTAGTGAGTTAACCCCTGCTTTATCTGAGAATGATTGGAAGTCTGCATGTGAGGGTGATCTAGTGCTTCAAAAGGTTATCCACTATTCAACTCTTTGATGGCCGGAGCCTAAGTGTTTGGAGGGTGAATTACGTAGGTTTTCGCAGGTTTCTGATGAGCTTTCGGTTGAGAATAATATTGTTCGCAGATGTGACAAATGTATTCCTCCATTCAAGTTACGCCCTTTGATCATAGGTGACGCCCACAAAGGTCATTTAGGGATTACCAAAACCATTATGAGGATTAAGCAACACTACTGGTGGCCCTCTTTGGATGTACAGGTCAGGAAATTAATTGATTCTTGTCCAAAATGCCTTGTCTCTGACAAACATTGGCATACAATGAAAGTCCCTTTATCTCCAACTGAATTTCCACATGTAGCGTGGGAAAAAGTCGGTATTGATTTTTCAGGTCCTTAATCTGTTTTAGACCAGGAGTGCAAATATGTTATTTTATTGGTTGATTATTTGGATGTATCATGAATTTGTTAAAACACCCGATTCCGACTCTACTATTTCATTTTTGAAAATAATTTTTGATGTAGAAGGTGCTCCTAAGGTGGGTGCTTATTAGCGACACTGGCATTCGTTTTGTTTCTGATAAGATGAGGAAGTTTCTTAGTGATTTCGACATTAAACAACTTAAGGTTGCTTTATATTCCCCATCTTCTAATGGTTTAGTAGAAAGAGGGAATAAAGTGATAAAGGAGGGCATTCAGACAGCGTTGTCTTGTGGAATGAATGTGATTAATTTCATTAGAGAAAAGGTATGGCATTACAACACTTCTCCACCCTGTACTACAGGAGTCTCTCCTTTTACTTTGTTGAGGAACAGAGGTTCTCATTCTAATTTGTTTCCTTCCTGGCTTCGGGATTTATCCGGGGACAAGGAAATTGATCTGGGCGCTATTCGCAAAAGAGTGGATGCCAAACAAATTCATATGAGAAAGAGTTTTGATTCAAAGTGTAATGCTGTTCCTGTTGATATTTCCATGGATGACTGGGTTTTGATCAAAAAGCCTGTCAAGGTTAAAAAAGGGGAGTCTAAGTTCTTTCAACCCTTAAGGGTTCTTAAAGTTAGTAAGGGTGCTGCTTTCATCGATGGTAAGGGTTGGTGGAACAAACGTCATCTTGTTAAAGTTTCTCATCATCAAGCGAACATCATTAGAGACAAGAGAAATGAACCTGTTGAGGATCTTGATTGGAGCCCTTGGTTAAATTCTCCTGTTAATGTGAACAAAACTGTTGATACACATATTCAACCTTCCGATGTTTGTGTTCAATCTTCCAATGCTTCCTCTTCACAGGTTATTTCTTCTCATGGCAGAGCCATCAGAGCACCTAGGAAGTTCGATGGTTTTGTCAGATATTGAAGTTTGATAGTCCTTTCTGATGTAAATCATTTGTATTTATATTTCTTTTGTTTTTCTGTTTATTGTTGTAAGGGGGAAGGTGGTGTAGTGGTTGGTTGCTTACTTACTTACTCATGCTCATGCTCATCGCGCGGTGTGTCGCGCGATGTGCACGCATTCAATATGTTATGTTCTGATTATGTATCCATACATGTGGTCGCATGCAATGTGTTATCATTTGATTATGCATCCACGCGCGATATGTCTGCTCGGTGGTTGCCTTCAACGTGTGGTCAGTCACCGTTGAGGTTTACCTCTGGATGGAAGCATCGCACATCGGGTGAAGTTTACAATCATATGGAATAAACCTAACTTCAACTTCTCTACGTTAGCCTGTGGATCCTTCAATGTTACAGAGGTCCATGTTCACTTCCCATCACAGCCAGCAAAAACCCTGGTGGTAATGGGCAGTGAAAACTGCTCAATGTTGCCCTCAATGTTGCCCTCACCACAGGAGAGACCTCCGATGGCGAGGGGAGCATTTTCGCTTTACTTTTTAATAAAAAATCCTGCATTGCAACAAAGCAAAATGTGTTTACAGGAACTGCTGTGATGGCAGTTTCTGCCAATGCTTTGTAAATGTCTGCCAACGTAGCGGTCAATTATAAATCTGGTGGGAAGTACCTCTACCGAGGCAACAGAGTTATTTACTTTATCTCCCTGTTGGACAGTTATTGGCTGAGCAGTTTCATCATCAATACTTTTAGCTTCCGGCCCAACACTGTCCCTGCTGGAAGCCAGGTGTCACTGTGAGACTGGCAGCATTGTGACCCCGGCAATCAGCTTCCTCGAAGTTTGAACATGTCAGCTTGATGATTCCTCAGGAACGGTTCGATGCCAAAAAGGGGTCCACCTATTGACAGTCCCAACCCTGATTGCTATAGTAGCAGAGGTGAGTGGGATGATCAAGTGAGGGAAGGAAAGGAAGGGGACTGCAGGGAGGGAGATCTGTTAAGAAAAACAACACATTTGAATACAGGTTTTTGCAAGCAACCTTTTTTCTGTCTATAGAGCTTTGAGTACCTGTAAAACAATTAACTGCACGTATTCCAAGGAAGGACTGCATCGATAACCTAATCTTTTAGGATTGCAGGAAAAGGGGAATTGCGCTAGGGAAAGGGAGAAGAAAACAGAAGGCACCATAATCACCCGAGCCATATGAAGCATTAGATTGCTCATTACAAATATTACATATGCACTCATTCACTCCTGTACTATACACACCATCAGGCATGGCAGGGCCTGCTTCACAGGGAAAGAGCAGAAGGCCACCTCTTGAACCCCCTATAAGGATACACAAACAACAATCACCCAAATACTTCTTTTGGCTCACTGCATTTGAAATTATAGGTATTTGTTTGTATGCCATAAGAACTGTGCGCAATAGTCTGTTTCCTATGGACAAGTTCCTAAACACCTAATGCACCCAGTGGTGCTTGTAGTTCAGCGGTAACAAAGTTTCTGGTATGAACCAACAGGTCGAAGTTAGAATACACTCCAAACCACGGCTGGCCAAAGTTATCCAAATGGGTTTCCAAAACAAAATGTACTTGCTCAGCATTTACTGCGAAATCTCAAAGTCTCGTAACGAGTGGTGCATGTGCACCCTTACCGGTACCAGGAAGAACAAACAGGGGCTGCCAACGCAGCGCACTGTGATTTATGAAGAATAATCAGCCCGTGTCCGGCATCGGAGATTCTTTTGAACTCCCCCTGCTTCCGGATCATGTGGTTCTTTCCCATGAGGCAACTGCGGAACTTCCACTTTGCCTCAAGGGAACTGTAGTTTATGTTCCCTTCAACTGCGCTCTCATCGCGCAGGACACCAGAGCTCTCATTCCTTTTACCGATGTTGGCCCACCACCACTCCACCCAGGACCAGGCTTTACATATTGCCTCGGGAAGGGTTTGTCGGCAGGAGACGTGGGGACACACCACGCGGCTACAGGTGAGCCGAGTATGCGTGTGACAGAGCATTTGTTCTAACCAACAATACTGTAATTTCAGTGGTGCTAACTTAGGCAGACGCCTTCCAGCTGGAATGCCTGCATCTTAAAAGGCTCCTGGCTGTGTTCCCTTCCATGCTGGCAGGTAGTCGTCCTGCTTAACACCAGCAAAAGGCAGGTGTAAAATCCCTGGTGCTACAGCAGGTTGTCCCCTGTTAAAGTGGGGATAATTTGGAGATAAATCCTTGTGAATATGCCCCAGAGTGTTTACCTTGACATGGATTGCGATTATTATTTGAGGTGAGTACTCACCTCTCTCAACTGATACTCCATTTCTTAAAGATTGTTTTCATGTAAAATAGTACCCGTACCTCTGTTTAAACCTGGAATGTTAAACGTTGACCCAGGAGAATGCCTTGCATTTAGATTAATTGCAAATGTACTGCATGTTGAAAGCTCATAATCTCTTCAATAGGTAGAGCCTTGATGTATCTACATTGGAAACATTTGCTTTAGGCTATAATCATTTCTCAATGATCAGCATTGGTGTTTACGCATTGGGAGGGAATCCATTTTAATTTATACATGTTTTGATACGTCTTTGTGTGAATAGAGTTCTTCAGTTTCTTGCATGGATCATTTTTTCTATATTATAAGCCACTTATATGTGTTTTCTGATGGCTGTTAGGTCTGTTATAAAAGTTACCAGGCCTTCTGTTCATCCTACTCCCCATGTTCGATATTCCCATTTTAGACTAAAGGCTGCTAGAATTGTGCTAATGTAAAAGCCTCTTGACTTCCTTTTATTTTTGAAGTACTTTGAAAGCTCAGCACTGTGCCAATATTGATGTCTCCAGCTCCCATGTATTTTGCTTTCAACGTAATTTGCTTCAACATTCATATTTCTGAGTACATTGTGCTCTTGATTTTAAAGAGTATGCCAGGGATTTTAAAGACAAGCCGCCTAGCTAACGATGTATTTGTGCTATGCTTCTTTCTGAGAAATGTTTTCTGAAATTCCCTTTTTTCCCTGGAGAAGATCATTTTCAATATTAGTTTTTGATTAGTCCATTAAAAGCAGTATTTATCAGAACCTCAGGGTACATGCATTTAAAAATTATTCCAAGGCAGCGCAGTAAGCAAACTTTCTGCTCTGTGTTGCTCTAGAGGAAGAAAGCATGAAGAACCATGGGGCATATTATCAAGGGGGTTTGTCTCTGCTTTTTTGGCTTTAAAAGCCAAGAAAGCGGAGATAAAATGATCTCCTTATTACCTAGCTGTCGCTAACACCAGTTAGCGACAGCTAGTAGGAGATAGCGACCATCTTGGGCCCCACTTTGCGTGTCAGTGATATTTATCACTAATGACATGCAAAGTGGGCGTGCCAAGATGTTAGCGACTGGAAACAATCGCTTACATCGCTATCTCCTATTACCAACTTTTGGAGATATTCGCGCTTAGCGCGAATATCTCCAAAAACTAACACCTGCCCTGAGCAGTTCTTAGCCATGTTATCCAATGGGAGGTGGATAACATGGCTAAGAGCATTAGCTCAGTAATGCATGAATATCGCTGACTTTACAGCGATATTCATGCATTTCGGCCGATTTTTATCGTTTCAGAGATAATCGTCACAACTCGGCTATACATTTTTATCGCTAACTAAGCAATAGCGATAATTATCGCTATTGCTTGGTAATATGCCCCATATGTCCTAAGATATAGCACTGCTGCTCTCTTCTCCTGTGCCGGTGTGCAAACATGCTACCCAGTGCCATGTACATACATTTGCACCATAGTGCAAATGTGTGTGTATGATGTCTGGCAAAGGTTGTGTACTTGATGGATACCTTTCCAGTGTAAACTACAATCCTTAGACTAACTTTCACATATGCACCCTGAGAAGGGTTTGGAGAAATTAATGCATTTCACCTTGAAAGCGCCTACTGCAAGGGAGCATTGGTTTTGAAAGGAAAGCCAGGTCTATACATTTTAGTAGATAGGGTTCTGCATTAAAAACTATCAGCATTAGCATGGGAACCCTCATATACCAACCATAGGAAATTCCCTTGACTCAAAGTATGGAAAAGCAGCACAGAGCATTACTTTGCCTTACTTTTAATCAATTTCCTAACACTATGTGCCTATCAAAACTGCCTAACTAAAATGAATGTGTCCTCATGTAATGCAACTGGTGCTGGTGTAAAGCGCTCTGATACCCACTACCTTCGGGTCAAGTTTGAGCTATAACAAAACTCTGTAATAATAATAATAAAATAAAATTCCCAGCACAAAAAAGTAAATAAATCAACACTTTGTGCCTTTTTGCATTTTTTTGATAATTGCACTGATGTAAAGTGTTGCTAAACCTGCCTTTGATTAATTGATAATTAAATGGTTTGTGATTTATCAATCTTGTAATGATTAGGGGCTAGAACAGTCTTAATTGTATTCAAGCTTTTCATATGCAGATCAAAGCAGACAGTAGTGGTGACTGAATTTCAATGAGCCACCTTTGAGAATGACTTGCTTCTGTTAATTTCTCCTCCAAGATATTCAGCTGGTGCTAACCGTGAGTGTCTTTAGAATCAGGAGGTGGCTACTAATAATATTATGAAGATAGGACTTGTGTAATGAAGTCCTAGGAAAAAAGTTCATTCGACTAGTTTGAGAAGATCAGAGCTTATAATTGAGCATGAGACTTTTCAGACCTAGGGGCCCAGTTTGATAACATCAAACATGCACTCTAAAGAGATTCTCTTGTTCCACAGGAGCTACTTCCTGATCTGGTGTTTTGGGCAGAATTAGCATGGTTAACCAAACACGTGCATAATTCAACACCTGACAAAATCATGGAATCTGGTGGGAGCAGCTTGCTCTAGAACACCGTTCCCAGGGAACAATTGCTTTCCCAGGAATTTGTATAATTTCGCTGCCAGAAATACGTACCCTCAGACCAAAACCCACAGAAGGCACATTCGTGCAAGGGGTATAGACTCTGAATTTCCCTCTTACATGCTCAGCCTTCAACTCCGGCACAACGGACACAGCACATTTGTTCCCGATCTTACCATTCTCCAATACAACTACATGGTCTCTCACCTCCCTCACCTTGACAGGAGCAGAAAAACTAGAAGTTCCCTTGGGAACAAGGACATGTTTCTTCACTAGCACCCAGCCCCCAACACACAACGGAGATACTCTAACACATGCAGATGCAAACTTGGATTGAACAGTGGCCCTGACATCAGCCACCCTGCACAACTTCTGCAGATCAACCTCTTTTCTTAACATTTAGAGCCCGATGTAGGTCGCCATTTACCGGCCGGTCCGGTAAATGGGTTTTCTTGATGTAGGGGGCCTATTTTACAGAATCGGTAAAATACCGAATCAGTATTTTTACCGATTCGGAAACTTCTATATGTAGGTGGGACTCTTCTGAGTCCCAAAGGCCTGTCAGATTCGGTATTTTACCACCCAATCCAATTGGGTGGTAAAATACCGAATCCAGGTGTGCATGCACATGTGTGCATGCACGCCTATGCCATGTGACAGACAGACATGCCCTTAGGGCATGTCTGTGTGCCACATGGCACACATGCCTGTATTTGGGGTGCTAGAGGGTGTCAGAGTGACACCCCCTGCACCCTTGCTGCAATCGGTATTTACCGAATTGGTAAATACCGATTCGGTAATGCCCATTGATTCCTATGGGCTTCAAAGCCCATAGGAATCAATGGACATTACCGATTCGTTATTTACAGAATCGGTAAATACCGAATCTCAACGATTCGGTATTTACCGAATCTAAAATACCTACATCCCCCCCCCTCCATTTTACCACTTCTTAAATACAGAATCGGTATGATTTGGTATTTAAGAAGTGGTAAAATAAATGTACCTACATCTGGCCCTCAGTCTTTATTCCGCTTGGAACCAGTCACCCTACCCCTCAGCAAGGTGAAAGGAGACATGCCAGTACTCGCATGAGGAGTGGTTCTCATTGCCCATATCGTGTTGTGATGACCGCCTTCCATTGCTAATCCATTGTGCTGTACACGCATGGGTTCAGATGCCATCCTCGTCGCCACTAAAAAGAAAAAGAATTGTGGTAGGTTTGTCAGCTTCCTTTAATGATGCCCAGTCTCTTGGCTCCTCTGCCGCAACTGCCAAAACCCCCGCATTCTGTTGCCACGCTAGAGGAGCACAGATCCCATCACAAGTTCTTCTGAATTCAACTTGGGTGAAACCATTTTAATTGCAAAACATGAGCACACGCTTGTCACCCTCTCCTAGCTTTCGAGTTGTATTGCATTGTATGAAAAGTAAAATTAATGCTGGAAGTGGAAGATCTTGTCTATAGGTCAGAAACATGCCCTGCAGTAACAATTCTTTCCAGTGGAGTGAAAATTGCATTCTGTTCACGATTATGTTTGCTTTGTCTTGTGCTTTTCCAGTGCAGGGGCTTTGTCTGTGAAGCCCAAAAGAGCATATTGGAACTTATAAAGAGGGTCTACGTTCTTTTTATCCTCTTCAAGTGCATAGCTGCTCCTAGGGGCGTACAACAAGCCCTTTTAGCATGGTTAGACACAGGGTGGATTTTTTCAGGGGGTGTGGGGTGTTTAACCTAAGAACTATGAATATCTGTAAGATAGAGGAGTGTCAGACAGCCCTCGCGAGCTTCTGCACGTGGGCTGCTTCTCATTGCTTTAGATCATTGTCTACCCATATCTTCTAAGACATGTCAGGAACGGCCTATTTCCCCGCTTTTATACTTACAAGCACTAGAACCATTACCAGCTGCTATCAGACAAGCTGCCCAATTCAGAAGCATAGATACAACTGCTGGGCCAACAAGAGTTAACATTTTTGCTGATGACATGTTCCTTATGCTTACCTTGATAAATGTCTTCTCGGGGTTCTCTTGGCATAGGGTCAACAGAGGTAAAAGTGAGGTACATCCTTGTACTAAATATCTGGTTTGCCCTAAGGGCAACAGATAAAGGTTTACATTGAAGTATTCAAAGGTGAAATGCCTGGATATCCTTGTGAACATGGTCATGGACAAGTTACAGCCATTGATGACAGACACTGGCATCAACGTCCTTAGATGGTCCTCTTTGCAGCTCTAGCTGTGTGGTTGAGTATCAATGGTGACAATTATGACGACTCCCCAGTTCAACTATATGTTGAAGATGTTACCACTTCTAATTTCTAAACAAATTTGACATACCATACACAAACATTTAAGAGATTTTTTTTGGGCTGGCAGGAGACCCAGACTTAAAAACTTCTATTTAATATGTTGATACAACTGCCGGGTAGCGGAGTAGGCTACGACTACTGGACAAGGATATAAACTATCTTACTCATAAGCTAGTGTATCTAGCAGATGACCTAATGCTCCAACGTTGTGGGTGTCCATTCGGTGTTCCTTGTGAGATGGGCCTTCGAATATGGGAGCCCTCTAGCAAAAAACGATTCACACAAGAAACTGGGGATGAATCCTGCTTCAAAATCTAATATGGAAGAAATTGATGGCCAACTTAGGAAAGGTGCAGAATGCGTATACTGAGGGACACACACTAAAATATTTCTAGACAATACACACTGAATGTATACTACTGCCACATAATGATGGCAGTGCAGGTAGCTGTCGCACTGCATAAAAAGTAGGGTCAGCCCATATCGTTTAATACTAAATTAGTCACTAATACATAAATATCCAATGATGTTTAGATAGTGTAAGAGTACCTTATCAGGCAAATACAAAACTCGTATAATTAATTACTGATCTGCCCTATATGATCCTTTGCAAAGACATATTGGCAGACCTATTTAGACACAAACTATTGTTGTATTGGGAGCTCGCGTGTCCAACGCAGGTTCTAGGATGTCTAGAGAACCTCTATTTGTCATATACAGGATTTGCTGCTTATACCTTGAGTTGAAACTGTTGCTGGTTTCCTATGTTGAAAAATAATAAAGATTTGCTACAAAAATAGAAAGACCATGGCCCTAAACGAATAATCAAAAGTGCAGTGTTTGAACCTACTCCTTTTTGGAACTGCATCTGGAAAATGCAGCTGCTGTTGTTTTTCTGGAATGGACTACACAATAAAACTAAACATAATTAAACAGATTTTTCATAATGGATCATCTTGGTGCCCCTGATTTTTGTTCAGGCTCTCAGAGCATACCCAAGAGGGCACACAATCGTATTCGTTTCTTCTACTGGAAGGCAAGAGTGGCTGTTAATTTCATTTCAAAGTTTGCTACATAATATGACTTGCAAATCGCTCTTGGGGAAAGAATTACAATGACCGGGTAGCATCAGCATATATAGGCTCTCGGTGAGTGCATGAGGTACTTCTAAAATGCGCATTATGGCATGAGTCTGCACATTTTATACAAAAAGATAAAAATAACAAACCAACAAATAGAACATATAATTCTTGAAGATGTTCCTAAATATAGATTGATGCTCAATCTGATAAAAGGATGGGCAAATCATTCAAAACATTTGGTGCCATCACAAAAACTGCTTATCCCTATATATGTCCTTTTTAAAAGGAGGCAGCACCCAGAGCAAGAGCACTTTGAGGGCAACTATTTAGAAGAAGTATACCGCTAAATAATGGCATGGAAACACTGTGAACCAGGCCCATCCGAAGCACAACGTTCTATGTGCATAGCTTAAAATTAGGCAGTCCCGTTTTTAGTGTTTATTTCTTGTGGATTTCAGTGTTGTTTTCTTGGTGTTTTTCAAACCTTCTGAATTTTTACCAGTGTTTATTCAGTTGCCTAGTCCCCAAAATCTTGCTCTAGTGTTTACAAAGCATGGTGCTATGAAGCACATTTTTAATTGAAGAAGAAATAATAGGGCAATGTGACCAATGGACTCATGTTAGACTTTTGTAAGTATAGAAAATCTGTCTGATGCAATCTCCATCACACTAATATCTCATTACTGTTCCTCACATTGCAGGGCACCTGTGTGTCAGTAGAGTCAGGTGCCTGTCCACAGATTTCCTAGAGGAATCCTCCAGGGTCTTCTCCTACTGTTACTGTGGGAAAATAAGGGCACCAGCACCACTGGCCCTGGAGAGACCTCCAGCCCCAAGTGCAAAAAGATGTTTCCGAGTGCCAAAGTCCATCCAGGTTCAGGATTTTTTTTTTATTTCAGCTGGGTATTATTCCCAGAATCGCAGCTCCAGCTCTAGTGTCTTCTCAAGTGTCTCTCCCATGAGCAGGGGTTTATTGAAGGTGAAAAAGTATGCAAGCGCAATAGCTGTGCCCAATCCCTCCCTTGCTCTAACCCTTTTGCAAGTTTCTGTGAAATTCCAAGAACTGGACCAAGCACTGCCAAAGGGCTCTATGGTACAAGGAAGTATTTGACCTTCCTGCTGACCAGCAGAGTAATTACCTTAGGCCAGTAATGGGGAAAAAGTGGTGAAATCGGAATATGGCGGACCCAGGGAAATATGATTCTCCCAATATTATAAGGAGTATAAATATCACAAAATTGACTGTGGAACTGCACTTGTTGTACATGTTTTTGCTAAAATTGATGCAAGGCCAGTATCTCCAGGCCTCAGTATGGCAAAACTGAAAAGCAGTGCATATTTTACCCATGAGGTATAAGGCAGTGAGCAGACATACCTACACCATGAATGCACAATTAGATTTTTAGGGCCTACATCAGGTTGGCACAAACCCTGTAGCATCTCTTCCACGCCACAACACCTGTGCGCAAATACTTAGAAGTGTTTCTGAGCTGCCACCATCCTCAATGTGGATGCTCAAGACCTTTTCAATTAACCAAAGCTTAAAAAGGTGACATTATTTTACAATATGCCAAACAATACACTGCAAAACCGCAGACACCCTTTATGGGTTGACCCAGCAATTGAAGGTTATTTTTCAAATGCTCTTGTTTGGATCTAACCAGTCCAAACATTGTCAGTATTGATTTTAAACAAATGCAATCAAAATCTTAGCAAAAGGGGGGGGGGGACACACATCAACGGCAGACCTCTCAACTGCGCCTAACACACAGTTCCAGTTAGTACAATGTGGTGCAACTCAATTCCAATATCAGCTGTTGTGTGATACTGCTGCAGAGCAAAGTAGTACTTAGAAAGAAAGAGTGGAATGGTGCCTCCACAGAAAAACACATCAACAGGGTTTCATGTCTATTTTTTTTAGGAAACCTCTTCCTTTAGTTAGGTCCGACTTTAAAAGTATGAAATCCAGAATCTAAAGCATCCCTCAAACTTGTTTCATTTCCCTTCTATTGAACTATCCAGCCAGATGAGGATGGTGTATTCACAGTACTGATCCTGGTATTGCATGGGGGCTACTGAGACCCCTAAGCCTATTGGAAGCTTACATAAGAATTAGATGCAGAAATCCACATTCGATTGAATGTCAAAATATTATACACAACTGTCTATACATGGATACCATTGATTGATGTAAAACAATCTATAAGGAAAAGCCCAGATGAAGTTCAATAGAACTTGAATGAATTGCATTAGCTGGATGCTCTAGTTTTTGGATTTCACAATTGTACAGTTTAGCTCCCCCACGCTATTCTCGTCTTTTGGCTTCTGCAGCTAAAGTTCCCCACCCACAGGATATCCATTGTCTACTCTGACTGGACACCTCACACCTCATCAAGCAACTCTAGCTCAGTCTGAGAAAGGCTGGTCAATCAGGAAAGGGCAGCTGGAAAGCTGGATTTGAGCTCACAGAAAGGAAAGTTGAATACCTTCTTTTCTGTAATAGTTTATAAATCGAACAGTGACAAGCTGTGAATTCGAAACTGAAATATATTTTTTCTCTCACTCCTGTGTATATTTATACTTAAAAAAAATATTCCAATGTCAGCCTATAGAGCTCATTATCTACAATGGGGAAAAACTGGATCGGCAGTTTTTGCCTCACCATGGCTTATAAAACATGTATTATAATATCCCTGCTTATAGTTACATGGCACGCACCTAACACCTGGGGTGCCTAGGTGACACCTTAGGGGCGATTTATATGTAAAAATAGAGTAGATTACTACTTTGGAAGTACCTTTAATTCCAATGTCGAATTTGCATATCATTTAATTTTAAAGGCAATCTGCAAGGCAGGGCTGCCTTTACGATGACAGCAGGCAACACAGTAGTGCACGCTCCAGTGCAGGAAATCTACTGGGTCTCTAAACCTCCCTGCCCTATTGTATACTTATAGATAGTTTTAAATCCACCTTTCCTTATTATATACTAAGAACCTACAGAAATCTGTCATTGCCAATAGTAATTATACCTAACCACCACATACCTTTAGAGCAGAACACTGGCTGTAGGTCAGGTAAGCAGTGACCAGGGTATAGCCAGAGTCAGTTACCACCAGTACCAAGCAAAAAATGGGAGTGATGAGGGCCAAAAGGATGACTTTCTCACACTTAGGGGAATATTATCAAGAACGGCGATAAGATTATCGCAGAGCTAAAGCGGCGATAATGGGCTTGATAATATGTCCTTGTGAATTCCCATAGCAGCCCAGGTTCAGGTGTTAACCTGGGCTGCTGTGGGAATTCACAAGGGCATATTATCAAGCCCACTATCGCCGCCTTAGCGGCAGTGTCCTGCCACTAAGGCGGCGATATTTGTATTGCCGTTCTTGATAATATGCCCCTTAGTTTTTCCCTTGCTATGAGAACTACCAACGTGCCTAGTGGTGTGATATGTTACCATTCCCCTGACACACAGAACATTTAATCAATTCCATTTTTCAACTTGATGTAGCCTCTCTCCCTAAGATACCCTAGTATGCTGGTAGTGGTGGATTTTAACTTAAACATTGACTCTATTCCTCTCGATGTTTCCAACTTCAAATTACAGAGCGAATGGCCGCTATGGAACTCATTCATGTAGTCATGGGTCCTACAGACACATGCTGGCCCTGGACTTTGCATCTCCAAGTTTGGGCAGACCACTTTCTTGTCTCTGTTAGCTGTATTAGAGAGGATAGTCATCATGTGCACCATTTAAAAGTTAGGCGTCTGCAAGTCCAACAACTTGAACTGAATTATCCAGTGTTAAGTTGGTTACTGAGATTGCACAACCCCAAAATCTTGACCCTCACCAAGGAGGGTTATTATCATGACTCCCACTGGGGTGATTCAGCCTTAGATGTAGTCTTGCCTTCGAAGAAGGTTAGACGAAAACATATAAAAACCTTAGGCCAAGGTATACTGAGACCCCAATGGTTGCCAAAAGGGGCTGTAAATACTTGAGCAGACCTGGCACCAAGCCTATTCTCCCTAAGCTAGAGCCAAACAAAAATTGCCTCTTTAATTACAATAAAAAATTAGACACTAAAGCTAAATATTATTCCACAAAATCTAGCAACTCTAAGAAGGAAATTTTCACAATAGTGACGACCTATATTTTCCTAGTTGGGCAGCCTATGCTATTGTTCACACTCAAGCACTTGCTAACAAACCGCCAAATAATAGGAGGTAAAGATGAACTCCATCTGTGACTGTTAAGTAGTTCTAGCTTAAATGCTGTCTCATAAGTGGGAAGTTAAAATAAAAGTAATAAATAAAAAATAAAAAACAAAAAAACAATTGTTTGAGGCACACTATATACAATATCATATTGCATAACATTGATGGACATATAGGTTCCAACAATAGAAACAGGGACGGCCAAACAACATCAAGTTTTTTGTAACAGATTAATGGCAAAATAGTGTCCTGCATGCTGTAGGAAGTCTTGAGCATGCGCATATAATGTTTCTCGATAGAGTTAGAAGTGTAGTGTTTTGAACTAAGGAAGTAATGACATGCTTCTGTGTGTCAAATGTAATAGGAAAACATGGGAGGCGTATTACGAAGGTGCAATCTTTATTAAATCAGCTTTACGTTGCCGTAAAGGATTAGCGGGTTGACGTTCTAGCTTCCCTTACCTCCAAAGCTCTGCAACTCGGAAGTATTGGTCTATGTCGGTTTGAGAAAGGGAAGTGTTTGGTAGTTGCAAGTTGTTTACAATTCGTACGGAACCCACTTCAAATAGTTGTCAACGAACACTGGTTGATGGTCTAGGTTTTTTCATCTCCCTAAGTCACCTAGGCCTTTGAGGTGGCACTAAAACACTAGGGTTGTTGAACAGATTCTGAAGAATGCGAACATGTGTGTTATTGGACGGCTGAACACTGGTAAGTTTATAGAGTTAACTATTATGATGCCTGGACCAGGGAAATCTATAGCATCCTGGTATCAATGGTTGGGGACAATAGTGCCTCCAATATTATCTTACATTTGCATAACTGTAACTACGCGGTCTGGAGCTATGTAGTTTCTGTAATGGATGGAGGATATAGAGACACATATAGGCGTCGATTCCGATCCGGTAAAAAAAATCCCCCGTACGAATCGTATTCGTAGCCGAATCCGTACGAATTTTAAAAAAACATCCGACCTGCGTAGTACGATCCTTTTGCGCCTATTCCCGTACGAATATCAGCCATCCGTACGAACAACAGTCGAAGCCCCGTACGACTCTGCGTCGGAAATCAAACCGTACGATTTGTAAACCTGCCGTACAACCACACAAGTACGATCCAGTTGGGGAACCCTGTACGCGATTTGTACGGGCCAAATTAGTCGCGCATGAAGATGGATTCGTATGGGATCCCAAGCCTCACAGCAAGCGCAATCAATACATACCACACGTGTACCCCTCGCGCAAGCCTACGCGACCGCGCCCCCCCCCAAAACGGCCCGTACTGGATCGCACGCACATGTACCGCACGCACACACCCCCAACAAGCGTACGCGAGCCCCCCGACCCACCAACGGCCCATACTACTCGATCGCACGGCCAAGTACCGCACGCACCACCCCAACAAGCGTACGCGAGCCCCCCACCCGCCAACGGCCTGTACAACTCGAACGCACGCCCAAGTACCGCACGCACCCCCCCAACAAGCGTACGCGAGCCCTCCCCCCTCCAACGGCCCGTACAACTTGATCGCACGCACATGTACCGCACGCACCACCCCAAGCAACTCACTCGCACGCACAAGTACCGCACGCACACCCCCCCAACAAGCGTACCCGAGCCCCCCACCCGCCAACGGCCCGTACAACTCGATCGCACGCCCAAGTACCGCATGCACACCCCCCCAACAAGCGTACGCGAGCCCTCCCCCTGCCAACTGCCCATACAACTTGATCGCACGCACATGTACCGCACGCACCACCCCAAGCAACTCGCTCGCACGCACAAGTACCGCACGTACACCCCCCCAACAAGCGTACCTGAGCCCGCCAACGGCCCGTACAACTCGATCGCACGCCCAAGTACCGCACGCACACCCCCCCAACAAGCGTACCCGAGCCCCCCACCCGCCAACGGCCCGTACAACTCGAACGCACGCCCAAGTACCGCACGCACCCCCCCAACAAGCGTACGCGAGCCCTCCCCCCGCCAACGGCCCGTACAACTTGATTGCACGCACATGTACCGCACGCACCACCCCAAGCAACTTGCTCGCACGCACAAGTACCGCACGCACACCCCCCCAACAAGCGTACCCGAGCCCCCCACCCGCCAACGGCCCGTACAACTCGATCGCACGCCCAAGTACCGCACGCACACCCCCCCAACAAGCGTACGCGAGCCCTCCCCCTGCCAACTGCCCATACAACTTGATCGCACACACATGTACCGCACGCACCACCCCAAGCAACTCGCTCGCACGCACAAGTACCGCACGCACACCCCCCCAACAAGCGTACCTGAGCCCCCCACCCGCCAACGGCCCGTACAACTCGATCGCACGCCCAAGTACCGCACGCACACCCCCCCAACAAGCGTACCCGAGCCCCCCACCCGCCAACGGCCTGTACAACTCGATCGCACGGCCAAGTACCGCACGCACACCCCCCCAACAAGCGTACGCGAGCCCCCCACCCGCCAACGGCCCGTACAACTCGATTGCACGCCCAAGTACTGCCGCACACACCCCCAACAAGCGTACGCGAGCCCCCCCGACCCGCCAACGGCCCGTACAACTCGATCGCACGGCCAAGTACTGCACGCACACCCCCCTAACAAGCGTACGCAAGCCCCCGACCCGCCAACGGCCCATACAACTCGATCGCACGCCCAAGTACAGCACGCACACCCCCCCAACAAGCGTATGCGAGCCCCGACCCGCCAAAAGCCCGTACAACTTGATCGCACGCACATGTACCGCACGCACCACCCCAAGCAACTCGCTCGCACGCACAAGTACCGCATGCACACCCCCCCAACAAGCGTACCCGAGCCCCCCACCCACCAACGGCCCGTACAACTCGATCGCACGCCCAAGTACCGCACGCACACCCCCCCAACAAGCGTACGTGAGCCCTCCCCCCGCCAACGGCCCATACAACTTGATCGCACGCACATGTACCGCACGCACCACCCCAAGCAACTCGCTCGCACGCACAAATACCGCACGCACAACCCCCCAACAAGCGTACCCGAGCCCCCCACCCGCCAACGGCCCGTACAACTCAATCGCACGCCCAAGTACCGCACGCACACACCCCCAACAAGCGTACGCGAGCCCCCTAACCCACCAACGGCCCGTACAACTTGATCGCTCGCCCAAGTACCGTACGCACACCCCCCCAACAAGCGTACGCAAGCCCCCATGACCCGCCAACGGCCCGTACAACTCGATCGCACGGCCAAGTACCGCACGCACACCACCCCAACAAGCGTACCCAAGCCCCCGACCCGCAAACGGCCCGTACAACTCGATCGCACGCCCAAGTACCGCACGCACACCACCCCAACAAGCGTACGTGAGCCCCTCCGACCCGCCAACGGCCCATACAACTCGATCGCACGGCCAAGTACCGCACGCACACCCCCCCAACAAGCGTACCCGAGCCCCCAACTCGGCAACAGCCCGTACTACTTGATCGTACGCCCAAGTACCGCACGCACACACCCCCAACAAGCGTACGTGAGCCCCCCGACCCGCCAACGGCCCGTACACCTTGATCGCACGCCCAAGTACCGCACGTACACCCCCCAACAAGCGTACGCGAGCCCCCCGACCCGCCAACGGCCCGTACAACTCGATCGCACGGCCAAGTACCACACGCACACCCCCCCAACAAGCGTACGCAAGCCCCCGACCCACCAACGGCCCGTGCAACTCGATCGCACGCCCAAGTACCGCACGCACACCCCCCCAACAATCGCACGCAAGCCCTCGACGCGCCAACGGCCCGTACAACTTGATCGCACGCCCAAGTACCGCACGCACACCCCAAACAAGCGTACGCGAGCCCCCCCCGACCCGCCAACGGCCCGTACCACTCAATCGTACAGCCAAGTACCGCACGCACACCCACCCAACAAGCGTACCCGAGCCCCCGACCCGCCAACGGCCCGTACAACTCGATCGCGCGGCCAAGTACCGCACGCACACCCCCCCAGCAAGCATACCCGAGCCCCCCACCCGCCAACGGCCCGTACAACTCGATCGCACGGCCAAGTACCGCACGCACCCCCCCCGACAAGCGTACCCAAGCCCCCCACCCGCCAACGGCCTGTACAACTCGATCGCACGCCCAAGTACCGCACGCACACAACGCCAAAACCCAAAACACCACAACAACACCAAACATGTCTCCTGTGTACACACCATTGAGTAAGAATGAACTGGTCACAGCTATACAGAGGTCAACACTGACACTCACCCCATATATGACACACCCAACCAATTCAAAATAAGCCACACCCACATCTTCACCTATAAAAGGCTCCACACATACAACCCATCATCCTTTGCAACATACCCATTATAGCAAAGAAACTGAGAGCACACCAACAATTGCAGCCACATACCTTCACACATACACCCTATCACATCTACACCCACACCACCCCCTTCACAATCACAACCACACACCCTCATCCATACACACCATCACCCCCTCAATCACATACACACCACACCATGGGCACACCCAAGAATCCAAAGTTCACCAACCCGGAGATGGAGATCCTTACCGATGAAATCATCAGAGTCGAGCCACAGCTGTTTGGCACATTGGTCAGACAGACCAGCATGGCAGAAAAAACTCGCCTGTGGGAAAGGATCATAGACCGGGTCAATGCTGTTGCACCCATCAGGCGCACCAGGGCGGATTGCCAGAACAGGTGGTACGATCTGCGGAGGATGGTCAGGAGGAAGATGGACCAGGACTACGCCGCTGCACACGACACTGGAGGTGGTGGTCCCCGCAGACCTCCTGTATACCATCCCTGGGAGCAGAAAGTCATGGAGCTGCTGGCACCGGTGGGAGTACACGAAATAGAAGGAGCCGTTGAGCCTGGTGAGTGTACAAGAAAAACATGTTACAGGGGTGGACTTACAACAGTGCACAGCAGCATGGGGTGGGTGGCCATGAGTCCCAGCATGACTAAACAACATGGGGATTGATGCAAGGGGGAGGCACAAAGGGTGGAAGGTGGAGGGTAGGAGGCTACTCCCATCCCATATGTCCCAGGGACACACCCAAGCACCATGCCCAATGCACAGGGATAGGGAAATATCACACAAGATAGTATACCACAGTTGCCAAACAATTTCATGTGGTGGACACACCTCGCGCAATAAACAGACCACGCAGTGTCAGCGTAAAAGGCCATTTCATTAGACCAGAACTGCGAATCTGTACATAACAGTAACATCAACATAATATTAACAACAAACCCCCACTCACACTGCCCCCTCATTCGTTTCACTCGTCCCGCTTCATCACCAAGCCCTAGAGGCTCCAACCACGCTTTATTCTTGCCCCTCAATCACTCGTCATCCAGCCCCACTCCTTGCGTTGTGCCATTCACGCTTCTATCCGCCCTACGAACTCCCCCCCCAAGGGATGGGTGTGCCCGCTCTTTACCTCCTTGTCCCTTAAAATCCTGCCAACCAGTGAACCCCCTGTAGGGCGGTTCACTGCCCCCCCCTCAGGGCTGCCCATCCACCACACACACACCATTCACTCCCTGCGACACCAGATAGCCTCATTCCACAACTTGCTCACCACATCTCTCATCTCCATCATGTAGTACGCATTGGCCAGTCATCCCTGAAAACTAACGGCTCCTCCAGTCGTATCCCGCCATGTGCAATAACCTTAATGTCCTTGTCCGCACAGTAGAGTCTCATAGCCCTATTGAGCTTCCTCCGAGCCTTCTCTATGGCTCCATGCTTCACAGCCCCTCTCCACACTTTTCTGGGGACCAACTCCGTCCAGGCAATGCAGGTCCCCGCAAGCCTCTATTTCAAAACCTCCAGGTCCCGCTGCATGAGTTGTAACAATGCCAATGCAGACAGTTGCACCAGGTCGTTCTCCCCCAGAAGAATGATCAACAAATCTGGCCATCCCCTCTGTGGGACCACTTTTTGCGAGCCAGGGCAGTAGTGCCCCCCATCGCATTCCACTTCTGCCCCACCATTGTACCTCGTGCAAGTGTCCTTTCAGTCCCAGATTACGGCCGTAAACCTGCTGCTCTGCATATTTGGATGCCCAGTGCACGAATGAGTGCCCAACAATCCAAGTCACTGTCCTACCGCACGGTCCACCCACGCAACCTACGAAGAAAAAGATGTTAGAACAAAACAACCAACATCCTGCCTGGGACCATCCTACTTCCTCACATACCTCTCACAACAGCGCGACTTCCATCGCCCAATCCTACTAATCCTATCCCAGGATCAACCCAACCTTGCCGCCGCAGTCGCAGCCCCAATCCGGAAAGAGTGGGTCCCAAAACCAGCCTCATCCATGCCCAAACGCCTCAAGGCCTTACGCAACACGGCCAACAACTGGCCCGCCGCCACTCTCGCGCCAGATGCGTGACAAAAAATCTCCCCACAACGCACCCCCCCTGTCCCCAGGAAAGTTCGCCATTCCAACACTGGGCAAACCGCCACGCCAGACTCGTTCAACCACACCCACTTGCCTCTGCCCAATTGATCCGTCTTGGAGCATCGCAGCCAAATACCCAAGCGCCCCTCATCCACACAAACCTCCTCAAACAACCTCCCAGCCCCACTTCTCATACCCAAAAGCTCAGACACCCGGAACGCCCCGAAAAACATCCACACCATGCACAGGCGGAAAAGACCCACCTCACCCAGGTCATAACAGCATTCCGGCAACACCCCCACCAGCCTGACCAACAACTTAAACGTCACCGCCTCTCTCAGCCTACCCCCCCCCAACCCTACGTTCCCTGCCCCAACATTCTGGCCGGAATCACATCCTTAGTTGGGTCAAAGCCCAGGAACAAAGCACAGTAGAACGATATCCCTGCCAACTTTCCAGATATCGTAGCCGCAGTCAAACCCCGATCCATGCAAGCCAACACGTAACTCCTCAGCCCCTGTACCACAGTTGACTCCCCACTCACTACCCCATCCACCGTCCAGCCCATGAAAGCGCTAAATTCAGACCATGCTAAACGATAAGTCCTCCTTGTGGTCGCAGCCAGTGATCCTTCCACCAGCCCAATCATCCTCACTCCCCCAAGGCCCAGATGCCGGCCGGCAGCTCGGTCTTGCACGTATCCGCTCCCGGTGCCAGGTGTCGAAACCGCTGCCACTGCGAACGAGACAAAGCATCCGCAATGTCATTATTCGCCCCAGGGACATGCTTAGCCCGAAACACCACATTCAACTGCAGACACGCCAACATGAACCTCCACAACAGTCGCAGCACCCTCAGGTCCCTTGCCCTCTGATGATTCACCAGCTCCACCACCGTCATATTGTCGACGTGGAAGAGCACTGACCTATTTCGAAATTCCTCCCCCCACATCACCAGTGCCACCAGCAAAGGGAAGAATTCCAAGAAGGCAATGCTCCTGCCCTGTTTGATCCAGGAGGCCGGCCAGCTCTCCGCACACCACCTGCCATCCCACAAGACACCAAACCCCGCTGACCGAGCCGCATCAGAATAAATTTGGCATTGCCAGACCGCCCTTTCCTCGTCAAAGTCCTAAGACACACCGTTGAAGTCCTGCAAGAAGGTAACCCATGTCCTCAAGTCCGTCCTCACACCCATGGAGATCCTGACCCTGTGATGTGGAAGCACCGCCCCCGACATGGCCATGCCGTGCCGCCTGCAGAACGTCCGCCCTGCCCGCACCACCCTACACGCAAAGTTCAGGAAACCCAGAAGCTTCTGCACTGCCCTCAAAGGAATCTGCCGTTCACCCACAGCCCACTCCAAACATGCCAGAATCTCCCTCACTTTGGCCGCAGGAAGGTGCGCCAACCAACGCACCGAATCCAGTTCTATACCCAGGAAGGTGAGGCAACAGCTGGGACCAGCCGTCTTCTCGGGCGCCAGAGGCACCCCAAAATGCGAGGACATCTCCTGGAACCACGACAGGGCCCTGCCGCAATCCCCGGTCTCCGCCCGTCCCAGGAAGAGGAAATCATCCAAGTAGTGAGTGACTTCACGACACCCACTGACCCGCACCAAAACCCACTGCAGAAAATAGCTGAAAAGCTCAAACAGAGCGCAGGAGATGGCGCACCCCATGGGCCAAACCTAGTCCAAGTAGATGGCCCCCCCAAACTGCATGCCCAAGAGCAAAAAATCCACCAGGTGAATAGGCAGTAAACTGAAAGCAGACTTGATGTCACACTTCGCCAATTCCGCTCCCGTCCCACACACCCTCACCAGGCGGATCGCATCGTCCACCGATGCGTAGAGCACTCTCGAATCTTCCACTGCAATAAAGTCGTTCACCGAATGGCCCTCCGGCCATGACAGATGGTGAATCATCCTGAACTCCCCTTCCTCCTTCTTCGGCACCACCCCCAACGGGGAAATGATCAGGTCCCGCAACGGCCAGTCAGTAAACGGCCCAGCCACCCTTCCTTCCTCAACCTCCTTCCTCAACTTAGCAGACACTACCCCGTCAATTCATTGGCAGATCTCAAATTCTCGGCCCAACGGCGCTCCCTGGGACCCTGGTAGGCCACCCTAAAGCCCTCAGTGAAACCCCAGAAGAGCCGCGCCGCAGCCTCCTGATCCGGGTAGCACGAGAGCCACGGGGCCATCGCCTCCACCCTAACCGGTGTAGGCGCCCTTCGGTCCAGGTTGGCCCCGCCCCCTGGCGTTCCGCCATTGCTCCGAGGGGGTGGCGAGCGTGAGGCACTGCGTAAGGGCATGCTTCCCGCCGCACTTTTAGCACTTGTGCTTGAATTTACAGGGATACCTGGAACAATACCCCCTATTGTAACTCCAACAGGCCCCCGTGGAATAACCCCCCTGCTTGGACTGCTGCCCCGAGACAATGGTGCTGGGCACTATTCCACCCCCCACCCCGCCTTGGGCGGGACGCGGCGGAAAAGACCGACACACCACCGGTAGGCCGCTGGCCGTGTGAGTGGACGCCGTGGAGTGCGACAACGCCATCCACTGCATCCAAAGCTCTTGATCCACCTCCCCCCAACACATCTCGGCATTCGCGCTAACCCTTGCTCGAAACTCCTCATCATAGCTTAACCAAGCATAACCTCCGAACTGCATCTGTGCCTTGCGAATGATATCCATGTACTCAAAAAGTGCAATCGCCCTGTCCAAATACCTCTGGCAATAAACGCTGGCATAGATCAAGAAAGCTGACGTCCAATTCTCCATCATCACCGGCACCCTAGGGCACCTTGTCAGCTCCCACTCCTCCTCTATAGACCCCTCCATAGCCTGTACCTCCCTATGGAGCAACTTAAAGACATCGACAAACTCATGTTTCCAGATCCGCTCCTAGAGTTTCTCCGAGAGATGCGACCCCGGAGGCATCGCCAGCCCCATATATGGGAGCTTCTCAGGCACCTTCACTCCCTTCTCATCCTTACCATCCCCTTTGTCCGTCTGCACCCCCAAAGTCACCGACTTAGCATCCACCTCCTTACCGCCCGATGGCCTCACCGCCTCCCGCACTGAACCGTCCCCCACACCCACCGACCTGCAAGTCCTCTTCCGACCTTCCCCCCTTGCGAGGCATCCTCCCAAGCTGCCCACCAGGCACCCTCACCTGTGAGTGCCGAGGTCCGCTCCTGGGGCCGTCCTCTGGACTCCGTCACCTGGACTGCCGCCGATCCGGCCTTTGTCTTCGTCGCCGTTTTGACCTGTAACACACCAAGGTCGCCGTTGTCCGCTGCGCCGCCTACGCCTTCCAAGTCATCCCGCACCTCCCCGTCTTTCAGCTCATCACTCTTGGCACCATAATCCAACTCAAGCATCGGTTCCAGATCCACACCCACATTGTCCACCTCCTTCACCGCACGTTTCACACCTTTCTGCACACCTCCCCGCCCACACACTCCAGATCCGCCACGCGTTGCAAGTGCCCGAGCCCTAGGTGGAGGGACAGCCGCCGCAAACTGCCCTACTGCTTCCGTCCTGCGTCTTGGAGCCGTCTTGCGCCCCGCCAGGCACCCCCGGGCTCTGCCGACAGCCGCCGGCTTGGATCCCCGCCCACCCCTCAGGTCGCTCAAACCTGAGCGGGCTCCAGCACCATCGGGCCTCAAATCCGTCCTGGCCGTCCCTACACCTGCCATACCCCCCCTGGGGGGATGGACCTGCCCTGCCTTCCTGGCCCTGACCCTCCTAGATTCCTCCTCCCTCTCCGCTTCCCTTTCCTCCTCAGAGGTCAGGGTGGGAGGGCCCTCAACCTCATGGCCCCACACGGCCCCCACCCTGGCCCGTGTCTCCTCGGCTCACCTAACCTCCTGAATCTGCTCAAAGATCCTCTCTCCCCGGGCCCTGTCCTCCCAGGAAGCGGCACCCCAGATCTGAGGGGGAGGGTGCGGGCAGTAGCCAAAAAATTCAGCCCCCTGGGGGAAGAAACCCACCTGCGAAAAACCAGGAACCCAACCAGGCCCGCCAATGGGAACCAGAGTGGGGGTCCCACTCCGGCCCCCCAGGTCCCCCACCGCCACCTGCCTCGCCATGGCCGGCGTGCCAGCCCTAGAGCCGGTGGACAGGTCAATGTGGGCCTCCTCTTCCAGCCCTTCAGACTCTCGCAAGGCGTCCCCAAGCACATCCTCCCCAGGATCATTGAGAGCCGACCGCCCGGAAAACCCAGGCCCCCCCCCACCCGGTGTTCCCGCCTGCTCCAGGGCAGGCCCAGAAAGGCTGTCCGCCTGCCCCTCACCCTGCGTAGCGCCGGCCGGCACCAGCAGAGGCCCTTGGGGCGGAAGCGTGGGGGCGCGGCCCTCACGGCCGCCCCCGAGGCCCCAGGCAAAAACTCGAGCAGAGGGAAGGCCCACGGGGGCAGGCTCCTGCGTTTCCCGCCTTGCGCCGGGTCCTTGGGCACTCCGCCCCCCCTCCGTTCATCAATCCGGGCCGCAGCGTCCTGCTCATCATCCTGGCAGGCCACCACCGCGGCTTTAACCCCGGCCGAGGCAGCGCGCGTGCCCCTGGTGGCCCCCACCCAGGCCTGGACCAAAACCCCCGGCTGGATAAGGTCTTCCCGACCGGCCCTCGCGAGCAACAGCAAGGCCTCCCGGACCTGTACCGCGGATACCCCACATCTCGCCAAAAACCATGCTACAGGCTTGTACAAAAAAAACTCAGCTGCCGTGAAACAGCTCCGGACGAACTCCTACCCAAACCTGACACTACGGTAACTCCAAGAATAACTAGCCCTAAACTAACCTCCTTTTGATCTCCCTCCCGATGGTGCCAGGCACAGAAAGAGGAAGTTCCCTTCCTCCCCCGCGCCTAAATACCCACCCCCTGACTCCTCCCCTTCCCCTACCTGGCCTATCCCCTGCGCAAAAGACCCCGGGGGAAGACTAGTCTGCGACTCTGCTTCCCCCGGGGCCCGGCATTCCAGAGAAGCAACATTTTGTGGCACAGTAAGGCAGTGTAGCGAGCAAGCACGCACAAACAACCTGGCTCCATCCATGTCTCCCTCTCTCTCCCACTCCCACTGTCGCCCACTCCCTCTGTTGCCCTCTCCCTCTGTCGCACCCTCCCCCTGTCACCCCCTTCCCCTGTTGCACTCCCTCCCTCCCTCTGTCTCCCTTCATCCCTCTGTCTACCTGCCTCGGTCACCTCACCTCAGCCCCCTGGGCACGCAGACAGTTGCACCCAAGCACTGCACAGGCCTTCAAAACACCATAGAGATGAATGTCCAGGGACAGCAGTCATCTACTAATTGCCTGCAACACACCCACCATTTGCAGTGGACAATGTACTGTGTCAGGACACACATTTGGGAATGGTCTGTAGTACACAATGGGCACAGGTGTAGGCACCACAAGTCTATCATGTGATCACTGCAAACACAAACACCAGGACAAGGTCACACATCCTGTGCATGAACCCAAAATCACAAATATGCCAGCAGGCCACATCAGGGGGCAGCCAAATTATTAACGATGGAGGCTTGCTAATCACACGCAAACTACTGACATGGCCTGTCATACACACCCCTTACAGAAACTCATCCCCTGGGGACAAGCATAGGAGTGCAACAATGTCACAATTGTCATGTATCACAACTAAACACTCACTCATATGAATATGCATACAAGAAAGACATGCACATTGCAGAAGCTCCAGTCCATTGTGCCTTCCAAACAATGCACGTGCCCCATCTCATGACTGATGTGGATGCACGTAAGTAACAACATGGACATGGGTATTGACAAGGTGATGCGTCTTAGAGAAGTGACACGTTCAAAAGCCATGATCGATAAGTGTGTGTACAGGTCCAGGGGTGTTGGCATTGTGTGGCCATCATGGAACAGCAAAATACATCCAAAGTAGTTGATGTCATGCAAATTTATGATGCCCTGTCTCTTACATCGACATGCTGCATCTAAACTCTGTGCATGCTTGACGCAGACATAAGGATTTTCACCGTATCCTGGATGTTGCGTCAACCTGAGCAATGCTTAACATGTGTTGTGCCGGCAATACAAGACACAGCAATGGCTGTGTCAGTCATTGTCAAGAGAATGGAAGAATGAAAATACCCCTGAGTACATGTCAATTTACTACCACTACATGCACAACTGAACAATGACAACAATGTGAAGCATGTGGAACAGTGATGCAGATAATGGATAAATAAACAATATGTCACTTGATAGTGCCTTAACAGTGTCTCTCTCTCTCCCACACACAGGGCAACGTGTGGAGCCCAACCCCCCCCAGGGGGGAGAAGGATCCCAGTCCCAGGCTCAGCCAGACACAGACCCCACCGACAGCCATGCCACTCAACGCACTGTGGATGACCCCAACCAACCTGGCACCTCTGGATCCCAAACACCTGCAGCAACTGTACCAGAAACATCTCTGCCAACCACCGGAACCAGTCCCAACACATCACAGCAGACAGGTCAGAGCCTTGCACATGATCAATCAGAGGGCCTGTCTGAAGATGAGGGACACCCTTTGTCGGGCGCCCCCGAGGTGGCTGACAACCTCCACTCTGCCAGCACTCGGGGGGCCCGTCGACCGGATGTGCCCACAAGTGCAGGCGGTGCACATGTGGGTCAGGGTGGTGGCAGAGGTGCAAGGCGGAGGCGGGAATCTGGACAGCCAGCTGCAGGGCCCGGTATGACTGAACTCACTAACATCCTGGAGGCATACCGGCGGGACACCAGGGAGGTAGGCCAGCTTGCGGAGGTCCTCAACCAGGTGAAAGAACAGCAGGCAGAGCAAATAGCCAGGCAACAACAACATTATGGACGGGTGGAGGAAAGTCTGGCTCAGCTCTTGACGGTGCATCGGGAAATGAGCCAATCGCTACGTCAGATAGCTGCCAACATGCAGAACCCTCCCTGTGTCACAAGGCCATCAACATCACGGCAAAGTGTGACACCAGCCGCAGGGAGGGGGGAGGCGGAGGAGGAGGAACTCTCTGACGTAGCTTCCCATGCATCATCCAGGCCTGCACCTGAGGGCCCCCAAAGGAAGGTGGGTCGTCCACGGCTAAGACGTTGAGGGGCAGTGGTCCATGCACGACTCCCAGGACACAGGACCTGGCATATTGCCCCTGGGTGCAACAGTATCCCCTATGCGACTCTCCCACATGGACTTGCTGGTCACAGTCTACCCGATGATGCCAAGCACTGTGGCCTGGACTCTGTTGAGAGTAACTGTAAGGCATCTCATCTCCACCACTGAACTTTGGATTCAACCCCTTTATGTACAGCACCTATTCACGTTTCTAGCACAAGATCACCAAATAAATACACTGAACCACATACGCAATTGTCGATTTATCTTTGAACCACAGCATAAAATGATATGTGTGTGCAAATGTATACAATGCAAGGGTATGCAACAAACAACAGCAATCCACACACTTGTATCAGATTCCGTGTGAGGACACACATCGGTCAGAAATCACTAACAACTACATACATGGATGGCAAGACACAACTGTGTGGGATAATAAATGCTGGAGGGGGGTTTGGATGCCAAACTGCTATCACAGCCAGGCCCAGGAGAGTCACATTGAGGTGTACAGATCATTGTGACAAAACTAGTTGTCCACGTAGGGAGTACCTACAATTGTGTACTAGGGTTATGTGAACTATCATCAACATGATGCAGTACTGTGGATGTCATGAATGGCGCAAAGGACAAGGGTGGCAGGACAGACTGTGGGCAATGGGCTGTTGCTCTCTACACAAGCACACCTGGCTAGGTGACCTACCCCTATGTAGCTACAAGTACTAGACTCCTGTTATGGGAGCAACGCATACAGAACAACTACCCACGTCTGACACATACCTACACCAGACTGGGTAAATCACACCACACCACACCCAAGAGACGTGGTCATGGTGTGTGTCCCCTGTGGCAACTTGACTGACTGTGACAGCTATGTCGAAGTGGTGTGACCAGGTTGTGTACTGCCACGTGACTGTTAGCAAGATGATTTTTTGACAAGGTAACAATGTACAATATTGTGCCTATGGAAGGTGTGTGTGTGCTGTACACGGCACATGACCTGGTGGTACGTAGACCCAATGTCATGTGAATCTGCATAGTTGTGCCAGTATGTGCTGCACACACAGACACATAAGCTGCAGTGGCTGAGTCAGAAGCATTGTGATACCAGGAGGGTGATTGTCTGGTGTTGTCTGTGTGTAGGGTGGCAGGAGCATGCTCTACAAAAGGATGGAAGGAGGGTCATCCTGTGGGTGTCTGTGTACCTGGATCGTGTGTGCTGCATCGTGCCTGTGCATGCAGCAGCAATGAGTGAAGACATGACGGCAGGAGGGGTGTGACAACTTGCCAAATGGGCACATACCGCAAGGGCATTTGCAAGCCACAGAGTTACATGTGAATGTGAAGGCAGAAGTGTCTGACTCACTCGGGGTCAATGCAAAAAAAATGGCACAGTAATGACCAAAGATCACAGTCACTGTATCAGGGCCCTTACAGACAAGTGGGGCACAGGACACACAGCGTCAGCAGGTGTAGACTACAGCTAGGGTGTGGAAAGCTGAACAGCTGCTACAAAGCCATCGACCTTACACAAAATATAGTATTACAGCCTTCCCATACACCATGCATGTGCCCGCTGGACACGTCAACACATAACAAGCATAAGCATACTACATGCCAAATACTAAACATGCACATTAGAAGGACATGTCCGTTGACATGAAGGCGGCAGAATCTTAAAAATAAACACACGTCATGCACAACATGAGTTAATTACATTGTGGGCCCATGGAGCACTGTCAAACATACATGTGCATTGGCAAGGACTCAAAATGACACTATTAATGATGTCTCCTGTAATGCAGCAGTAATATTGGGTAGAAGCCTGTCAAGGACTGGCAGTACCTTTCTTCATCAGAGTGGTGTGATGCTCAAAGGGTTCCACCTCCAAATAGCCCCTTGGTCTGAGTACAAATGACAGACACAAAAGGGTGATCAGGCGACGGAAGGAGAGGATGGGAACTGCTGGGAGGGAGACCTGAAACAGATTCAAATAACCATTAGGAGTACATTCTCATGTCACTGCTAATACAAAAACCTCATGTGATACACTGTACCAGTCACACCTGTGAAGTAAAATGACTGGAGACAACATTACATTAGTCATCATGCAATCACATCAGATCCGATGCAATGACACGGACACATAAAACCTAGGACAGTCTGTGATCCATTAGAGTATTGTGAAAGGCTCACAAGTGAGCAACCATGCAATGAGACCTATGTTGGTAAAAATACATTCACTGGCTCAGATGCGGTGGACCTCACAAACAAATGAAAACAGTTGGCAATGCTACTTAGGCAGACTGTGATATCTGTTTTTGATCATTTGTACCCATAAGGGCCATGTAGGCAAAATTTACTTCACCCACAACAGCTGTAAGAATCACATATGATGAGGAAGCTAATGACCTACATGCAATGAAGGCACTGTGTAGCCAGTCTTTTGATCTATCAACATAGCATTACTAAGCTAAACATGAGATGCTGTTAGAAGAAATATCAACTGGAAGTGAAGTTGAACCAAACCACAAAATGATACCCTACCATTGCACATAAATGCTGCACAGGACTCGAGAATCATGTGAATGACCGCACTCCACTGGTGCAACACAATAATTAAGATATGCATCATCCCAACATTGTCATGTCTCAAGCAAAACATACATGGCATCATGTGATTCAAAACAGAAGTGCTACTCACTGTGAAGGCTGGTGGAGCAGTATTTTCAACCTGCACGGAGGTAACGACATGACAGTGACATGAAATAGTGCAACAAGGGGCAATGCATCCATGTCCACAGATTCCCAGGACAATTCTCAGGACATGTGGAACATACAGTGGGCAACACCTACACGACATGGTAGAATGGCAACCAAACTGGACTGTCCCACAAGGTGGAGGTGAGGATCCAGTCACATTCAAATGCACACAGTGATGCTGCAATCCCCCACAGAGTCCGTGTTTGAGACCTCTGACACAATGTCAAACCATGGTATATGCAATGTTGCAGTGGCAATGTCTACACACATTGATGCATCCACCAGAGTATACAACTACAACAGATGACTGTCAGATGGGGTGACTATCCTGTCATGGGAGTGGGCATACATGTAATAAGTAACATATTGTTGTTGCATGTATTCATGGTCGCACTACATGCACATGAACATGTACCACACGTTTCAACACATACCAACGGTAAACAGCCTCGTATGAGTTCTTACCCAAAATGACTTCTCCACATGTCCATGCATGCTCCGTTGATTAGGCTGACGTTGCAATCATCTTCAGCAATAGCAGGGTGACCACGATGACCCAAACGGACAACAGGCAGGGTGAGCTGTGGATGAGAGTGGCACACAAGGGGTCAAATTCTGTACAATGTCATTCAGACAATGTCCTGTACAATATCCAGTTGTTGTAGTACACCTGTACATTCCAAGTACACACATAGCACGTATGTGTGTTGCATTACATCTGCACCTGTGTGACACAGCACTACAGACATCCAAGTGACATTGCATACAGTCTGCTGCATATACATCATGCTACCCATGCAACTCTGTAATACATGTATTACATATAACCAGCTATGACTCACCATTATGAGAAGAAGTTGCGGATGAGGTGACTCCGGATATCATCTTCTACCTCCTCAATACTGGTATCCTGGGCAAGGCCTTCATCCTCTACGGGCGGATGTTCCAGCTCATCAGGGTCAAGGTAGAGCGGCACGGCCTTCTCCACTGCCATGTTGTGAAGCATGCAGCACACAGTGAAGATGTCACACACCTTGCGTGGGCTGTATTGGAGGGCTCCGCCTGTCCTGTCCAGGCACCTGAACCGGCTCTTCAGGACTCCAAATGTCCGCTCAATCACCCGCCTGGTCTTCCCATGAGCATTGTTGTACTGCTGGTCTGCAGCTGTCCTGGGGTTGCGTAGTGGAGTCATTAGCCACGGCATGTTTGGATATCCAGCGTCTCCTGCAAATCCACATCATGGAAATGAGTGTGTAATATGATTCAGATGAAGAAGGTGTGACATATTGACATACATAGCTGACAGAGTATACTCACCAACAAGACATGCCCGGTGGTTGTGCAGCTGCAGCATCATCTGTGGTACCCTGCTACGCCTCATGATGAAAGCATCGTGGCACGATCCTGGAAAACGTGCAGAGACATGTGAGATAATCATGTTGGCAAGACACACCACCAGGGCATTTATTGAGTGGTAGTGTTTCCTGTTGCGATACGCTTGCTCCTGAGCCTGTGGTGGCACCAGACTAACATGTGTACCATCAATTGCACCAATTACATGTGGCATGCGTCCCAGGGCATAGAATTCCCCCTTGACATCTGTCAACTGTTCCGGAATAGGGAATGTGATGAATTCATCAAGGTGGAGCAACATCGCAGCCAAAACATCTGTCAATACACAACTGAACATGGTCTGAGACATCCCTCCCACATCAGCTATGGTCAATTGGAACGTACCTGTGGCAAAGAAATGGAGGGCTGCCATCACCTTTACCTTGGGTGTCAGCGCCGTTGGATACCTGTGTCGTGGTTGCAGGTGAGCCTCCAGTCTGTCCGTCAGGTCCTTGATCATCTGTCTGGTGAAGCGATAACGACGGATGCAATTGCGTTCCCTCATGGCTTCCAAGTCAGGTAACGGCCGTTCCAGAGGGGGTGCCCTGCAATACACCAATATTAGGAAATGTGTTCAACTGTCTGACTAAGACAATAACAATGTACATGGCACAAGCAACACTGCTTCAACAAATCTAGACAAGTGTGAATGTGGCGTGGGAGACACACTGTTGTAACATCTTCCTACTCCCAGCCACTCCTCCGTGAACAGTAAACTTGTAAACTTGTAAACTTGGGGATTTGTAGAGCGCAGTTGTTGCCCGTGGGCGTCCAAGCGCTGGGGAAATCGTAAACCTACAGTGCATATGAAGGGAACAGAGGAATAAGTTAGCAGACAGATGTGAAGAGATGAGTTTTCAGTTGTTTGCAGAATATATTAAGGTTCTGGGTGGATCTAAGATGAAGTGGTAGAGCATTCCAGGCCTTAGCTGCGTTGTACATGAACGTTCTGCCGCCTGTTCTGGATCTCTTTATTCTTGGGACAACTGCCAAGAGGGTCTGGCTAGAACGGAGATTCCGCTTCGGGATGTATTGACAGATCAGGTTACGGGTGATGATAGGACCCATGTTCCAGAAGGCTTGGTGGGCTTTGCATAGCGCCTTGAACAGAACCCTCTGTCAGGTCGGTAGCCAGTGGAGGCTTATTAAGCCGATCCTAACTGAGTGTCTGTGGGGGATTTTAAGTAAAAGGCGAGCAGCGCTGTTCTGAACAGTTTGCAGCCTACGAAGGGTGTATTCAGGTGCACCCAGGTAGAGTGCGTTGTTAAAATCAAGCCGGGAGTGGATGAGTCCTTGGATGGCTGCCTGTTTGGCTTCCAGGGGGAGGATGGGGAAGATTTTGTTTAATACCCTCAGAATGGAAAAGCATGTAGCTGAGAGTTTAGTGGCTTGGGTATTGAAGGAGAGTGAGCTGTCCAGCCACACTCCAAGACTTTTAATTGCGTTTTTTGGGGTTGGAGGCGGCCCTAGGCTGGAGGGCCAAAGGGAGGGGGGGAGAGCCGGTTCTGAGGGTCCTAGGAGCATTAGCTCGGTTTTGTCTCCATTTAGTTTCAGTGCTGATGCCGTCATCCTGCTCCTCACTTCCTCTAGGCATTCTCTGAGCCCACCTGATGCTGTTCGGGATGACTCTTGCCCCAGTGAGACCACCAGCTGTGTGTCGTCCGCGTATGAGATGATGTTAACTCCAAAAGGGCGGACGACGCTGGCCAGTGGTCTCATGTATAGGTTGAACAAGGCCGGGCTCAGAGAGGAGCCCTGAGGAACTCCACAATTTAGGGGTCTGCTGGAGGAAGCTGAATCACCGTCAAAAACCCTGAAAGACCTGTTCCTCAAAAAGGATTCAAACCAGGCCCATGCTCCATCCACAATCCCCACACTAGACAGGCGGTTTAGTAAGGTGTCATGACACACTGTGTCGAAAGCCGCGCTTAGATCAAGGAGGATCACTGCCACTGATCCTCCTTGATCCAAGATTTTTCTCGCTTCCTCTACGACCATGAGGAGAGCGGTTTCTGTCCCGTGCTTGGGTCTGAAACCCGTCTGAGTGGGATCCAGTATATGGTGGTCCTCAAGATAGGACACCAGCTGTTGGTTTACATATTTCTCCAAAACCTTGCTCAGCCAAGGGAGAAGAGAAATGGGGCAATAGTTCGCCAGATCAGACGGGTCCAGATTGGGTTTTTTGATCAGAGACCTGACCATGGCCCATTTCCACTCGGGTGGGACAGTGCCAGAGGAGATGGAAGAGTTTAAAACCTCTCTGATGACAGGAAGGGTGGTGCGGGATGCTGCCATTAGGGTGTCCGGAGGGGCAGGGTCGGACGGGGAGCCTGACTTAACACTGAGGGCCAGTGATTCTAAAGTGGAGAGGTCTAGCGGGGGGAAGTGAGTTAATTTGTAAGGGGTGGGGGGAGGCGTGGGCTGGAGGGATTATTAGGTTGAGTGGGCAGGTCGGTGTTTGAAGAAGTAGATTTTGTTTATTTAGATTTTGTTTATTTTCTGGTAGAAGAATTCGGCGATGTCCTCACACTGGGTGACCGATTTCTCGACATGGGCTGTTGGGGATGGATTAGTTAGCTTTTTAATGATTTGAAAGATCTCTTTAGGTTTTGATCTAGCATTCAGGATCTTTTCGGCAAAGAAGGGCGATTGTGCTGTTTTTATTTGGGATTTGTACTCGTTTAGGGTTTCCCGGTACCGATTTTTGTTATCTACTGATCGGTCTTAGCGCCAGCGTCTTTCCGCTCTTCTACAGAGGCGCTTTTTTTCTCTAAGGGATTGGGTGTACCACGGGGCGCTTTTCTGAGGCCGCTTCAGTACAGTTTTGCTCATTGGGGGCGTACAGTCAAGGGTTTGGGAGATCCAGTTGGTATATGCCTGATTTGCTAAGGCGGGATCATCCTGGATTACTGGTTGTGAGCTGGCCAGTTTTGTGCACCACTTATCCACCTCAAAGCGCACCCAGGCCCGCCTGAGTTTGGTGGTGGGAGCCAGAGGAGAGGGTTTGAGTGTGGTCCATTTAAAGGGGATTAAAAAATGGTCCATCACAAAGCAAATTTAACATTCATAATTCCAGCATATTCCTTCAACATCTTGAAATCCCTTAACTAAACTCTTTATAAGTGTCAGTGGGTTATTTTTCACTTCAATATGTACTGTAGTATTGTAGTACTTCAGCCCTTGTGAAGACATATATCACCAGAGAGAGTGTGCACAACGAACCAACTAAAACTATTACAATCATTCATAGGACAATTAAACTAAGAATGTTAAAGCATCTTTTTTTGTACCATAGTCCATTGAGAGTAGACTATAGAATTATTGTGAAACTTCAAAATTAAAGTTAACTATTTTTTTAAGCCAATAATATTTTTCCTCTCTTTGTCTTTATCGTTTGAAAGCTAACATCAAACAAAATATATTTTTTCTCAAAAGATTTATTTCTTCTTTAGTTTATATCAAACATTCTCATTTTAACTCAGTCTGTACAGTCTCTCACATTTTCAAGGGGGTTCTTCTCCCACTTCTGATTCCCTTTCAGGTTCCCTTTCAACTCTATTTTAGCAACAGTTTACTACTCTTCTTCTTCAGACACTGTTGGTAGATGTACCCATTAATGTGATGTATGCTTTGTATATGGAATTTTCTTGCTTGCTAGCCGTTTTGCAACGGGTGATTCACTTTCACAGTTTTCGTAATCTATTTCAATTTCTTTAGGCTCTTTGTTGTTTGGTTTTGATCTTTCTTGTTGACAGTGCTTTCTTTTGCACATTCTTTTCAGTGACTTGTTTTCTTCAGTTTTCTTTTTCACCTGTAACTATTGTTGCTCTTCATTATTCACTGATGGACTTTGACAAGTTATAAAGAAATACTAGAAAAGTAATATCTTTAGGTAAGGTTTATTCTTAACACCCTAACCATCAGCTACCAGGCAGCAACTGACAGTATCAGGAATATCCAGCACCACAGCATTCTAAGTTCCAGAGAATACACATATAATAGATATAGAGAGAATACTACACATCTTCTTTCTTATAACAAGATTGAACTTTACAAATAAGAGATAATTGGAAATAAGATTACCAAATAAATATTCACTTTCAAATGAAAAAAGGATGCAATGAGAAAAATATAAACAATGACATATAACATAGACTTTCAATTTGTATAGTCTTTGAGATAAGTTAGAATTTTTTTGACACGAGTGCTAACCCTATATTGAGATACTTTTGAATCATCATTAGAACAGACAGAATGGCTTACATTCAAATTCTCATCAGAATTGCATTTTTTAACAACAGCAACACGATTTAAGTTCCACATTTTTCCATTTTCCAATTTTACAGAGTTAGTAAAACATTTGATAACACGCATAGGAGCAGAGTATTTTGACCAAGACAGAGATCCCACCGGTGCTCTGACCTTAACTACATCACCAATTACAACATTTCCTTCTTTTACTCTTTTCCTTTCATCAAAACTCATTTTATTTTTTAAACATAGTTTTATCTCTCTAAGTCTAAAGTTACCAATACTATTATCTTTTACTCCTTTGCCCCAAAACATCCATGCTGAGCTTAAACTAGTATTCAGAGTTCTTCCTTTAAATAGTTCAAAAGGAGTTTTTTTAGTTGACACCTGAGGAGAAAACCTATGTGCTAAAATGCACTTCTGTAGCTCCTCCTTCCAATCCAACTTGTTGACTCTAGAAAGTTGTATATTTTCCTTTATCACCCTGTTAAACCTTTCTATGGTTCCATTTGTTTCTGAGTGATAAACTGAAGATCTTTTATGTTGAATACCACATGATATAACAAATTCTGACATCATGCTTGAGCAAAATTGTGGACCATTATCCGACAAAAGAGTTTTCGGAAAACCGTCTTTTCTAAAAATGTCTTTTAAGAAAGATATGACACAAGATGTTACTTCAGATACAGATGAAATTTCTGCCCATCTAAAATATAAGTCAATCAAAACTAACAGATAAGGAGTTCGATGCTCACCAGCAAGTGGTCCTACAATATCTATCGCAATATCCTCCCAAGGTCCATTTGGAAGATTGCGACAGATCATGGGAGCAGTACAAGAAACAAAATGTTTTATCACTTACTCTACACTGCAAACATTCTCTTACCTCCCTTTCAATTTCCAAATCCATCCCTGGCCACCAAAAAGAACATTGAATCCTTTCCTTGGTTTTTACAATACCTAAATGACCTTGATGTGCCTCTTCAATCAACCTTTTCCTCAAAGAACTAGGAGGAATCAACTTTGAACCCCTTAAGAAAATGCCATTCTCTACAGACAATTCATTTTTATTCAAATGCCATACCTTAGAAAAAGAGTTGGCGAAACCAGAATTACTCGTAACTGAAGTAATCACATTACCGATTTCAGAATCCTTACTATTCTCTTTCAGCCGTTCCTCTTCAAGTATAACACCTGAAGTAATTTCACAAACATTAATTTCATTTTCACAGATATCTTTCTCAAAAGCATCTCCCTGAACATCCTCAACAAGACGTGAAAGACAATCTGCAGATACATTCTCCACACCTGGTATATCGTCTAAATCAAAAATTAAATTCTTGAAGACCAATAACCCATTTTCTGATTCTTGAAGAAACATTATCTAAACCTTTCACCATGAAAATTTCTCTTAGAGGTTTATGATCTGTACAAACTTTAAATTTCAAACCCCATAAAAAATGTCTGAATTTCCTTAAAGCTCAAATATAGCCAATGCCTCTTTCTCAATAACCAAATAATTCAGTTCCGCACCTCTCAAACTCCTTGAAGCACAGGCTATAAGCTTCTCTTGTCCATTCCTTCTTTGTTTCAAAATAGCACCCAAACCCTTTGAACTTGCATCTGTAATTACAAAAGTTTCTTCAAAAGGAACAAATGCCTGCAAATCTGGAGCATGAACTAAATCTTTTTAATATCCTCAAACTCCCTTTTACATTCTTCTGACCACTTAAAGTCTTTGTTTTTACCTAAAATATTTCTTAAATTACATGATTTACTTGCTAAATTTGTAATGAACTTACAATAATATTCGACCATTCCAAGAAAAGAACCAACTTCCTCTTTGTTTTTTGGTGAAACCTGTTTTTTTAGAGTATCAACTAATTCCTTTTTAGGTGAAATACCAACTGCTGATATGCAATGACCTAAATAATTTACTTCAGTGACAGAAAATCTAAATTTCTCATATTTCAATGTTAAACCAGCATTTTCTAGTATTTTTAAAACTGTTCTCAAGATCTTGTCATGTTCTTCTTGATTCACACCATAGATCAATAAATCAACTTGATAACATTTCATCAATTTAAATCCTTTCAAAATTGAAGCCATGACATGTTGAAAAACCGACACAGCAGACACAAGACCAAATGGCATTCTCTTATACTTAAATGCACCCATTGGAGTTATAAAAGCTGTTAGGTCTTGTGAATCCTGCTTCAACTCAATTTGATGATATGCCTGCGTAAGATCCAGTGTTGTGAATATTTTAGAATCACCTAAAGATGTTAATAATTCATCTATATTGGGCAAAGGAAATTTATCTACTACAACCTCTCTATTGAGTGATCTTAAATCACAGCACGATCTTATCTCGCCATTCGGTTTGTTTGCGACAACAATTGGCGCCAACAATTCTGTTGCCTCTACAGAAGTAATGATACCCTGTTCTTGTAATTTCCTCAATTCTTGTTCTACCTTATCCTGTATTGCTATGAGAATCCTTCTAACTTTAGCAATTACAGGTACAGCATCTTTTCCTAACTTAATACCATGTTTCTTACCTTTAAGGCAACCCAATTCTGAACGAAAAAGTTTAGGAAACTCTTCTATAAAAGAGTTAGATTTCGATTCAATCTCCTGAACTTGAACCTGAGGATTAGATTAGGATTCAGTATTACTCCCAGTAAACGTTGATGAGGCCACCCAGTTAAACAATCACCAACTTTTGAAACATACATTTTTCCAACAATTATTTTCTTCTCCAATTCAATGTAAGCATTAAAATAACCTATCAAACTTATAGGAGCACCACCATAACCTCCTGGACTCACATCCATTTTACAAAGCTTATTCTTCATTTTAAAACATTTCTCATAAATTTCTTTTGGAATATTTGAAATGCGTGCACAAGAGTAAAATTTCATCTCAAGTTCCACAGCATCAATCTTAACCTTTCCAGTAGGATAATCCTTTCCATCTTTGTCTTTTTCTTGACAAATTATTTCCTTTATCTCTTTATTAATTACCTTTTTATCTTTTGATTTGCAAAATTTTACAAAATGGCCTTTTTTCCCACACCCATGACACAGAAAACTCATTGCAGGACAGAATTTTGAGTTTGCTTTATGACCAGATTTTCCACATCTAAAACATGTTATAGCAGACAATGTAGATTCTTTTTTACTTTTATCATTCACTAAGGTTTTAATTTCTTTCTCTTCTTTTACGTGTGAAACATCTTCCTTCACTTCTATCTTTTCTACCTTTTCTTCAGACTTCCCTTTGTCATTCTTTAACTCATTAACACATTTCAACATATGCTCAACCCTCTTGGCTATACCTATAACCTCTTCCAAAGGTGGTTCATCTTTGAGCCACAATTATTCTCTTATTTTATCCTCTCTACACTTTAATACAACTGATCCCTTAAAGGTTCTTCATTAGCAGGACCAAACTTGCAAGTAGATGACAATTTTCTTAATGCAGTTAAATACTCCTCAACTGACTCATCCTTACCTTGTTCCCTTCTTCCAATGTATATTTCCAATATGGTACTCACACGAGCCAAATAATGTTTGCCAAGTTGAAACAAACATACCTCGTATTCATCTAAACCTCTCTGTTCTTGAGGAGTCAAAGCTGGCAAATCTTCAAGGACCTTCTCCCCCAAGACAATCCATTGACAGTGAATATTTTTTTTCTGCACTTAGATTAATGCCACAAACCCTTGCATAATGTGCAAAAATCTTTTTCCATTTACTCCATTTAACCCTAGGCTCCCTGGATCACCCAGAAAAAATGGTGGAGTAGTTACATTCTGCACGTTAATTTTTAAACTTAAAATAAGATGAACAATACTAAATATACTCTATGTCTTATACACATTCAAAACTTAAAATTGAATCTTTAAAAATTAAAATGTACAGTTTCCCTATTTATAACAATAAAATATTCATACTAATATACCACACATATTTCTAAACGTATTCACTATAAATAAATAAAGAGACAACAAATGTTCATACACAAATAAAATTACTTTCTACTCTATAATTTTAAATAGAAAATAATTATTATATTCTTGTAGAGCTAATGTGTTTTCATCCTACGTTTACATTTCCAAAAGATTCTCTGTCAAATCCGAAATGACAGGTGATGTGTAGATGAAAATCCAACACGCGTACAACAATAACGCGTTCAGTCATCTAGCTAATGACGTTTCATAGATTCACCGATGAGAAGTCAAGCTCAAGATCTCGCGGTGTTTCCTGCAAGCCATTCCCCGAATCCCTTTTGCACTTTCCACAGCGTCATCATTTTACACGAACCGCTGAGCAGAGAAGAGCTCCGCTTACAGATCAAGTCAGTAACGAATACAAGGAAAATAACGGTAACGAAGAGAGACTTCCTGTCACATTAACTCTTCGCAATAACATTTTTCCCACTTCTTGTTCACACTGCAAAGTTACATTTTTATCTTTCTTCCTTCTCAACACCTTTCCTTAAACTGCATCGGGAGAAGTCATAATAGCCAATATAAGTTATTTTTTTACTTCTCTAAACACGCATCAGCCGCGGGAGAAGGAATAATTTTTTAATCACCAAAATATGCACAAAATAGTTAATTCTCTTCATAAGCCTTCCCAAGCTTTCTTAAATATAAATTACTGCCGCAGGGGAAGAGTGTTAACTTCCCATTCAAAACTACAGCCGCTGGGGAAGCTTAAATTCATACTAATATAACTTCTTTATTTTTTCCGATCTCTCCTGAGATATTCTGTTCTTTACCTTCAATTTGAATTTTTTTTAATGTCCATAAAGTCAATATATACCAAACTACTTAGCTTGATGTTAGGGTGTTCTTCTTCTTTATCTTTTCTGTATCCCGCCCTCGTCGCCAATGAAAAGTTATAAAGAAATACTAGAAAAAGTAAGGTTTATTCTTAATACCCTAGCCATCAGCTAGCAGGCAGCAACTGACAGTATCAGGAATATCCAGCACCAGAGCATTCTAAGTTCCAGAGAATACACATATAATAGATATAGAGAGAATACTACAGACTTTAACTCTGATCAATTATAACTGTACTATTTAGTGTGAATGTTCTTGTGACACATATGTTTAACTGGAGTCTCTCAGAGAATAGTTCTTCTTCCTAACACACATGCCATTGGCATTGTAAAAGCTCTTCACTCTGATCTTTCCCTTGAACCTGGACATCACTACTTGTACATTCATCTGGATTTTCACTTTCACCATTCTGGACATCTATTTTCTTGTTATCTTCACCAGTCATACCCTCAGTTGCATTTTCAAAATGTTCATACCCCCATATCCATGATGCAAACCTGAGCTTGATTATGTGAATCAGTAGTTGCTTTCACCTCTTCTTCATCCACTTCGCTCACTCTTTTGTGTGAGTGGCATGAGTCCACTATAGGATTCAGGCACACTTTACATCAGGATTTGCTGTAAGTATCACTTGGTAGGGACACTTCCAGCATTCCTTTAAACAATTCTTACTCACCTATCATCTGGCAACTATCCAGTCACCAGGGCCCAGATTATGATGCTGTACTGTTGTTGGTTCAGTTACCAAGTTCACCTGGTGAGAAATAGATTTCACCACATCAGCCAGACTTTTGCAGTATTATAAAGCAATATCAACTGAGATTAAAACAAGTGCAGCGAAGGTGTATAAACCAGTCTGATTGCTCTTCCCATGATCAATTCATTTTTTCGTCAGGGGTATAGCAAATGCTTATCAAGACAAGGGGGAAAGCATCCGTCCACTTCACACCAGTCGAAACACAAAGTTTGGCCAGTTTGTTCTTGATAGTTCCATTCATCTTCTCGTCACTCCCGAAGATTGAGGAAGATAACTACAATGAAATCTCTCAGCAATTTGGAAAGCAGTACAAACTATTTGCAAAATGTTATTCCCTTGTCTATTTCAGGTTTTGCAACTGTCAGGTCGCTTGATCTCCGGGTGGGATAAAACTTGACCCTTTTAGATATTAAGCAGGCAACTGAGCATATTTTAAGCAATTGTAAACTGTGAATTTCCACAAAATGCACCTACAGCGTGCAATTGATTTCTTTCCCTGATTATTTCCTTGACGGACCAAGTGCTGTTAACAAAATCATCAACAACATTTCAAAAATGTGTATTTTCTCAATGTTTCCAAATAGTTCTGTTCTTGGAATACCACCTCGGGTGAGACTGTCCATGTAACTGGTGTAACATGGAATACAGCATTGACTTTAGCAAAATATAGCTATGTTCAAGAGTAATATATAAATACTTATGGTTTTTCTTGTAACCAAATGTTGTCTAATTTCCTTTTCTCATCTACTTTATCTTCTGAAGGCCTCAATTCACTTAAAGCACCTTCAATTGAACTTAATGCAAAATAATGTATTTTTCTGTAATTTGCATAGAATTTATTCTTGATTCATCTTGCTCACGCTTGAATCACTATTTCATTTTCAAGTGCACAGTATCTAGCCAACTTATCAGCATACTCTTTTCCAAAGGTGACCATCTTTTCCAGCCGTATGGGTTGCACACTTGACTACAGCAGTTTCCTTTAACTGCTGTATTGCTCTCAATGGATCACATATCGGAAGACTATTCTTGATGTGAGCTCAAGAAGATGTGATAAACCTTCACTGTGATAATTTTTCACCAAAATCATGAAACACTCCAAAGCTATGCTCACTACCTGTATAAATTATCACATCCAAATGTTGTGACAAGCAAAATGTTCTAGTCAATGTAACCACTTCTGTCACTTGTGCTAAAGTTACATTCGGCAGATAGGATGCTTCAAGAATCTCAGAAATGGAATACACTGCATAGACAACCTTCAATGCTCCATATTAGTTTCTGAAGCAGTCGCTTGGTATTAGAGTTTTTTTTCCTCACTATATCCATGAAACGTGCAAAACGGCAGATCAACTGAATTTCTCCACCTTCAAAGCATGCTTTCACTGCCTGCCTGCATGTTCTTATCCTCTTGATCTTAAAAATGGGTTTTAGTAGCAGTTGGCGTTCATGTTGTAACTTCCCAAAGATGCAAAATATCCCAGTTAGTAGATGTCGGTATTAGTTTACAAGGTGGCAGGGTCGGGAGAATACCCAGTCAATATTAAAGATATTTTTCCTTTATTGTCTTTGTAAATCCTACCCCTAAGTAAGGTTGGAAGGAGGGGTTAATATAGCTCTGCAGAACAAACCATCCGTGGGTCATTTCTTTTAGCGCTGCATTGTCTTCCACCAAGGAGATCCTTTTCACTTTCTTACTAGCAAGATGTTTGAAGCTGTTATGCATCCCCCAAGCCTCCCAAAGTTTCCATAGGCTCAGTCCATCTGCCACAGCTAGCAAGTTGGTCAGAGCTGCACTTTCTTTTTTTGATTGTAGTTCCTTCCATAAACGTGCATTCAGCAACCCAGACTCAGCAATTTTGGCAGCATTTGACATAGGTGCCTTTGCGGGTGATTTCTTGCATCTACAGGCTAAATTCTAATCTTATTTGGACTGGCAAAGTATTTTTAGGTAGATTGCATATCATTCTTAATGCTCTAGAAAGTACACCATCCAGGGTTCCCACATCCTTTCACCTCAGACACTCACTCCCATAAGTGATGATTGTCATGAGCTTTGCTTGGAACACCTGAGCATAAGGCTCAGGCCAATAGTTTTGTGTTTTTTTTTATTTTTATTTTTTTATTTTATTGGTTCACGACAAAATACATCAGTCAAATAGTTCATAAATCATATATCATAAAATACACATAATAATAAAAAAGGAGCTTAACAAAAGTCACAAGTATAACCTTGAAAAAAGATGAACACAATAGATTTAGACGTACATTTTTCAATCTTCAGAAAAAGTCCCCCAAATTTTCCATCCCATTTTTTTCCTCTGCCTAGAGGCAGAGAGTGAGAAAAGACTCCGTTCTAATTTATAAAGTTTATACAATCGTGCTTGCCACTGTTGAAATAGTGGCAGTTTTTTCTTAAAGCCACTCTGTGGAGATACATAGCAGGGCTACAGTCATAGTAAAAAAAATGAAATAACGAAAACGATAAAGTTCATTAAACCGATTGTCATTGGGAATCTTCCCCAGCACCAACATAGAGGGAGTGATCGTTACACTAACATTAAGCACTGAAGACAAAAAAATGTCAATGTCTTGTATAAACTATCGTAATACTGGGCAAGAAAAGAAAATGTGTAAACTATCTGCATTATCAACTTTACAACGAAAACATTTACCATCAAAGCCTCCTCTCCATTTTAACATTCGTGATGGTGTATAATATAAATAAAATAAAGTTTTACAAAATTTAGCTTTTAGATTAGCTGACATCAAAACCTCTTTAGAAAGCAAAATCAAATTTGCCACATCAATCTCATTATCTCCCAATAAATCCCCCCACTTTGCCCTTATTTTCTCCAAGTCATCAGAATTCTCCTCCATAAGCATTCGATAAAGAATTCCAATCTTCACTTGTCGTGCAATCCCCTCTACTACTTGATGCTTTTTTAAACATAATTTATGTCTTATAAGGTATTCCCTTATTTGTAAGAATTTAAAATAATAACTTCTAGATAAACCAAACTCTTCGCTCATTTCAATAAATGATTTACATTTACCTTCACACGAAAAAAAATCCCCCAAACGAGTCACCCCCTTTTTTTGCCAATTCCTAGCTGTCCCATCTGAAAATATCATAGGTAATAATCTAGATGAAAAATAGGGGGTATAATACGACAATTTTCTTATATCAATAGTGCGGGCCAGCCATTTCCAAGTTTTATGCGCACTAATGAGGACCTTAAATCGAGTCCTTTTGTAGTAGTTACCATCAATTTCATTGAAAAAAAATTTGTCTTGCATGTGCTCCTATCAAAATCTCAAATATAGAGGGATGATTATGTGCATACTCCAAAGATCCTCTTATTGTCAAAACTCTCATTTTTAACAAAAAACATACTGTATAGTAAAGAAAAAAATCAGGTACATCTAGCCCTCCCCTTTCAGCGGGTAAGGTCATATACTTCATTGCCCGCCTAGGTTTCCCGGGACTCCAAATAAATTTGCCACAGAGTGATTGTAGAGCCTGTAGCTTGGGTTTTGGGAATTCCAAGGGAATAGAACGAAATAAATAAAGGATTTTAGGGAGGACGTTCATTTTTATAATATTGGTCCTCCATTATAATGGTCAAATATAAACGATCCCATCTCTCCAAAGAGGTCTTAATTTTCTGATATACATTGCTCCAATTTACATCAACCAATTCAGCCATATTTGTTCTAATCCGTATCCCTAAATAAATAACCTCTCCGACCACTCTCTCATCCTCCCATGTTATGGCTTCTGAACAAAGAATCTGAGTTTTGGATACATTGAGTTTGTACCCCGTTATAATTCCAAATTCTTTCGCCATCCTTTCGATCTCCAAACCAGCAGTTTCTGGTGTGCAATATCATCCGCATATGCGAACACTGAAAAGGAAAAATCGGAAACAATAAAGGGAGGAATTAAAGGGTTCCGACTTAGTTGTTCAATAAACGGGTTAATATATAATGAAAACAATAGCGGGGAGCAGGGGCAACCTTGGCGAGTCCCTCTAGTGATGTTAACCGGTTCAGAGAGTCCTCCCAATGCAGATATTTTGCAATAGGTTTAACATAGAGTGTTTTTATAGCCTTGATATATTTCTGTCCAAAACCCATTTTAACCATTAAAGTCCAAAGATACTCCCAAGACACTCGGTCAAACGCTTTTTCTGCGTCCAGCAGAAAAAGCGCCTATTTCCGTTTATTTACAGCCGCCAGATCAAATAGCGTAATGACTTTATTGATATGCTCAACAGTGCCTCTTTTAGGGATGAACCCATGTTGATGTCTTGAGACTAGGGATGCCACTACTCCGGATAACCGATTGGCTAAAATCTTTGAATAAATCATATTAGCCACATTTAATAAAGATATGGGTCTATAAGATCCTACATTATCAGGTGGTTTATCTATTTTAAAAAACACAACTATAGTTGCTTCAGACCATGTAGGGGGAGGATTACCCTCTTGTGCAGCCAAGATTACCCGGAGCATCTCATCCTTTAGGATATAAAAAAACCGTTTATAGACTTCCGCTGGCAGTCTATCTGGTCCAGCGGCTTTGCCTACTGCGAGGCTTTTAACTGCAGTCTCCACCTCTACCATAGTTATTGGTAAGTCCAATTCTTCCGCCAATTGGGAATCTAAAATCTTCAAGTCTACCAGCATTCTATCATACCATTGGGCATTTGAATCCAAACTATCATCCCTAGCATAAAGATTTGCATAAACACTTTGGAATATTCCTAGAATACATTCTGGATCTGAGTGTGAATCGCCTTGGGAATCTTTCATTGAGCTAATATTCTGAGCTGTCTGTTTCATTCGTAACCTGAGGTTCCGTGACGATTTGAACCCGTGTTTTCAATATTGTCGGAAATGCATAATATTGGTATCAGCGAACCGCAAATGATCCATTTAGCATATCCTGGTGTTTTCGCTACGCTACGAGCAAGAGTACTCCTGTTACAAACACATTTCTGATCTACCCATGGCATCCATCTTAGATCATGGCAGCCATTTTGTGTTTCTTGCCCTCACATAAGCAATAACCTCTGATCACTTCATTTCAATTAAGGACACGTAGCCTTAGCCGGAGATTCACCTCTTTCAGTGACACGTGCACCTTGGAACAGAACACGCTGTAGCTGCATGACTCGACAAAGGCTGCCTCCTCTGCCCGAAGCCAGCCCTACCGAACTGGTTCTCGTGTCCATTGTCCCGATCATGATTAGGCGGCCGAAGCCGGTAGCCTTGCCCATTTACAACCCACAAGCATCCCTTATCCCACTTTTCTATCTTCCACACCTGGCTCCGTTCCTTTCTTTCTGAATCTTTAAGGTAACGAAATTTACGATGAGGCGGTCCGGCTCTTGAATGCAATATTGACAAGGGATTGTGATGAACTAGTGGGAACCCCTCTTCGTAATGTTTGACATCAGATATTATCAACGGTTCCTGTGTTACGCCAAATATTTATTGTTTTAGACACAAAGGTTTTGGGAATGTATTACATGTAAAGAATTTGCCCCCAGCTTAAAATTCAGTATATAAGGAGCAACCCTCTTTGTACAAATCGAACAGGCTCCTAGATTCTGCCCGTGTGTAGTATCTGTGACTTCTGTGTCCCTGCAGTAATAAACCTTTGGTATTTGACGCCACCATCGAGAAGCCCGTGTTTCTGTTTGTTTGTGCACCAAGGCAGGTGGAACTCCGGGGTCTTTGGGTGTTGTTCCCTGACACCTCTGGACGGAACCAAAAAGTCCAGAACTCCAATTGGCGCCCATCGTGGGGCGACGTAATTCGGTACCGGTCCAAAAGCCTGAAGAGTTCGAGAAGCTTCGTGTGAAGATTCCTGAGGGAGGCGCCCCACTTCATCGATCCCGGCATATCGCAAAAGTGGCCCGAAGTTCTCTTCCACGAGGGTTCCCGTTCAGGACGGCTGCAGTGGGCCGTTGCCTTGACCGTCGCCCTGTCTTGGACCCGAGGTGCAGTCCTTAGTATGGCGAAACGTGACGGGTTTCTCCTTGGTGACGTCTTCAGTGCCTCAGTTAAGTATTTAGTGGTTGCTAGTTGGTTACTTCGTAAGGGTTGCTAAAAATCCTTTTTGGTTCTTGGTTTGGTTTGGTATCATAAGATTATCACTGGTTGTTCTGATTACGATAATCTATTTGGTTTAGTTTGGGTATCGATACATTAGTTCGTTTTTGGTAGGCCTAAGTTTTTGGTTTAGGTGCACATATCTGTTTCGTGTTTTGTTTGTTCTGTGTTCCGGATTGCAAAATGGTAAGTCGGAGAAATTGTATGTTGTCTTGTTTTGGTTGCAACAGTGACTCACGATTGGAGGACTCATGTCTGGTTCCTCCGATTGGGACTCCCCTATATGATTTGTACTGTAAACATGGTGTGGGTCCTATATCTTATAATGAGGTGTGGGTCCGCTATACGAAGAAAGATGGCGTCCTTAGTTGGCCACTGCATGGCAGTTTTGAACCAGAAATCCTTGATAATTTAGAAGCAAAATTGTTTAGGAAGAAAGCCCGGCCGGCAATGTTTGATTCTTTCCGTTACTGGCGAAAAGAATCTAAACAGAGAGAGATTAAAAGATTGAAGAAGGAACAGAAAGAGCAAGAAGAGTTGACTCTAGAACAAGCGGCTAAGCAGCTGCAAGTCAATGAGTCTGAGAAGGCCATAGAGGTGGCCATTAGAGAGCATAATTTAGCGATCGACAAGTGCTATCCTGCCTTGCCATCGAAAACAGCCAAGATACTGGAGGACCCCGAAAATGATCCTTTGTTGTCTTATTTGTTAAGGTCACCTCCACCGTATGCACAAGGTGCTACAGCTCCACCTTTACCGAATGTTCAATTGCCGGTTGCTGGACAACTTGGTATTCCTGCTCCTGCCCCTCAGAATCAAGCTTCTGTACCTCCTGTAGTCAATGTGAATGTTCCTACGGCTCCTCCTCTTCCTGGGTTGCCGACTTCTATACCTGTATCTGTCTCGCTTACACCTACTACTCCACAAACTGTTTTTCTCGACACTCCTACTGTCCCGCTATCTGTTCCTACCTCTACTGTGTTCTCTGCGTCTGCTAGTGTGTTGACTCCACTTTCTGTTCGTCGAAGAATCACTGATTCTGTTTCTAACATTCTGATCCCTTTCTATAAAACTTTAATTAAGACTCCTACTTCTGACTCTGTTCAAAGACGTAGTCAGCTTCCGAGTACTGAGGAACGGGGAATTTTAGATTCCACGGCTCTCAGATGGATTTCGAAGAGTAGGAGATATAGTACGAGAGATGTGCTAGACACATTTATGCAGTGGAAAGAACCAACGCAACGGTATGTCTTTGATGAGATGTGCTCGCTTTTACGTGAGGAAATAGAGGAAGATGATGTTGAATCGAATTTAGAAGACTTAATTAAGGTCCAGAAAGAGTTTGCTGCAGGAATGATAGTAGGTGAAAATATAGAAGAAGCGATGGAACTGATTTTAAGTTATAGAAATGATCCATCACTTCGTTCACAAAGAGATTTAGAGAAAAGTAAAACGAAGCTAAGTCGCCAATATCCAATGAGGGAGGTTCCTCCAATTTGGCGCGATGCTGTACAAGCTGACGCACCGAATGGTATTGTAGCTGCTCCGGCCCAATTCCAAAGAGTGTGGATACACATTCCATGGAAACGAGCCGAAGTACTAGCAGTGAAGCAGGCCTTGCCAGACCCGCGTAAGAATCCTGCTGGATACTATAAGGAATTAACACAAACAGTTGAAGCTTGTATAATGAACTTAGCGGACATTGATATGTTATTTGGTAATGTAGTTCCGCAACCAATTTGGGCTAAAATTCGTAAAGAGAATCATCCAGTTGCCCTAGGTGGTGATTGGGCAGCTATCATTGCAGCGGATGGTCAGCAAGAAGGTGGTGCAAAACCCGAACCTCTAATTGCTAATCTTCCAGGTAGGATAATCGACTTAATGAAGACTCTGATGCCCGCATTGCATGTTAATTGGGACAAGTTGTCCGCATGCAGGCAAAAGAAAGACGAAAGTGTCTCCGACTTTTTCACGAGGTTCGAAGAGACTTTTGTAGATCATAGTGGTCAGGATATGAGCACAGAAGGAGGACAGAGACTGTTTGTGGATAAGTTTGTACATAATTTGTTACCTGAGCTATGCAACAAATTAAAAGATTCCGAGAGTGCGTGGGCTGTCTCTATAACTGCGCAAATACTTGCAACTGCACAGTATTATGAAAATAGGGATAAAGAGGAAAAAGAAAAATCAGATAAGAAAACGAAAGACTTAAAAACTAAAGTTCTCTTGCAACAGGCGTATCCGCCTCGCACGAATCAGACTAATACGCAACAGGGTTCGTATCAAAGAACAGATTATAATTCACCGAGGCCTCAATATCAATGGAATCAGTGTGCGTACTGTAAGAAAGAGGGTCACTACAAGAATGAGTGTCCGATCTTAGCGCAAAATAATGCAGCAGCAGCTCAGAGAGGTCGTGGTGGTTTTGTGCAAAATTCTAGAGGTCGAGGGCGAGGTGCTATGCTTCCACAGACGAATGATCGTCCTTCCAATCACTTTGATCAACGAAATGGACAGTCTGCTCAGCAAAATAGATCTCAACAGTATCTTGTTGAAGACTATTGTGAAGTGGATGAGGGATTTCAGCAAAATGGGTACTAGGACAGCCTTGGACAGAGAGAGGGAGTAGTATCAGTTCCAGTGGATCAGAGTGGGCCTTATGTCGCAGTAGCAACATCAGGTGTAGTCGAACCGTTTCTGTTGGATACTGGTGCAGCAAAAAAGTTCTATCATTCATGCGAAACTCCCTGGCGCACCTTTGTCCGGCTCAACCAATGTTTCTGTAGGTTTTTCAGGCGCCCCTGTTTACAACCCGATATCTGGTCCTTTGTCTATTTCTGTTGGACCGTGTCAATTGAAAGCACCCCTGATTTTGACGACGGGTTGTAATGAAAATCTGCTTGGTTTAGACTTGTTAAAACGCCTATATGCGACATTGTACTGTTCTCCGGAAGGAGTACAGCTTACATTGGGTAAAAGAACCACTTCTCCGATGTACTTGTCAATGGATGCACTCCCGCCAGAGCTGCGTTCACTCCCTGATACTCTTTGGGCGACTGGTCCTAACGATGTAGGCCTTTTGGAAATACCACCATATGTAGTCACTTTGAAAGCAAATGTAAAGTTTCCACGAATTCCTCAATATAAAATATCTAGTGAAGGTGAACGAGCACTTTTACTGATTGTACAAGATTTGATTAAGAAAGGTGTGGTTGAAGAAACTAGAGGAAATGTCTGTAACAGTCCTGTATTACCGATTTTGAAACGAACTGATCCTACAAAGCCTCCAGTGTATAGGTTTGTCATCGACCTCAGAGAAGTTAATAAGATTGTAGTTCCGCAGTTTCCTGTAGTTCCAGACATTACTGCCTTGTTAACATTAATTCCTGCTACAGCTACTTGGTTTTCAGTCATCGACTTAAAAAATGCCTTTTTCAGCATTCCGATAGCCGAAGAAAGCAGGGATATTTTCGGCTTCTGTCTAGGAGGTCGAAGTTTCAGATTTAAACGCGCTCCACAAGGCTATTGTGAGAGCCCATCTATTTACAGTCAGGCATTAAAAAGTCATTTAGATTCCTTTGTCCTTCCTCCAGGCTCTGCTCTAGTACAGTATGTAGACGATCTTCCAGTGGCTGCCGATGACAAGGAGACTTGCAAAGCAGCTACGATTTCGTTATTGTATCATTTGTCTAATTTGAATCACAAGGTGTCACCTTCGAAAATGCAATACTGCTGCCAAGAAGTGACCTACCTAGGTCATCTCTTGTCAAAGGAGGGAAGGAAGTTGACCCCAGAGAGAATAAAAGCGATTATGCAGATGAGTGTTCCTCGCACGCAGAGAGAAGTGCGTGCCTTTTTAGGTATTACCTCTTACTGTAGGCAGTGGATCCCAAATTTTTCTCTTTTAGCAAAACCGTTGGTAGCTTTGACTGGGAGAAATGTTCCGAGTCCGGTGCCATGGTCTGATGAATGTCAGGAGAGTTTTTCTGAGTTACGAAATGCACTGTGTTCAGCTCCTGTATTAGGTACACCTGATTACAGCAAGCCATTCACGCTCTACGTTCACGAGAGAGAAGGTTGCGAGTTGAGTGTTCTGACACAGACATTTGGTGATAAACAACGCCCTTGTGCGTATTTTTCATCAACATTAGATCCGGTAGCTAGAGCGTTACCTAGTTGTTTGAGAGCTACAGCGGCAGCTGCGGCTTCCATTCGACAATCTGCTGGTTTGGTGATGAATAACATGCTAGTGGTCATGGTTCCTCATGCTGTGGATACACTCATGAATCGAACTAAGACACAACACCTTACCAGTGCGAGATTATCTGGTTATGAGCTGACATTACTAGTGAGTCATATTCAGATCAAAAGATGCAATGTATTGAATCCAGCAACGCTGTTGCCGGCTAATCAAGAGTCGAGTGATTCCGAGCCCCATGATTGTTGTTTTAGAACGGAGGAAGAGACAAAAGGACGTATTGATTTAAAGGACACTCCCTTGTCAGATCCAGATGGCACGCTGTATGTGGATGGATCATGTTTTAAATTGGAGAATGGTGATGTGACTGCTGCCTACGCAGTGACAACTTTGAAGACGATTGTGGAGACTGCGAGAGTGAGTCAGAATTCTGCCCAAGCTGCAGAATTAATAGCTCTAACAAGAGCGTGTGTTTTAGCTAAGGGAAAGAGAGTGACTGTGTTTACAGATAGTCAGTACGCATTTGGCGTGGCCCATAGTTTTGGCCGTTTGTGGAAAGAAAGAGGTTTCATTACGTCCCATGGGACTAAGATTCAACATGGTCAGCTAGTTAACGATCTGTTGGAATCTCTAACCTTGCCGACTGAAGTTGCGATTGTGAAGTGCAGTGCTCATAAAGCAATCACGGATGATGTTGGTCGGGGGAATGCTTTTGCTGATGAGACTGCTAAACAGACAGCTAGAGATATGATGAGTAGAATGTATGTTGCTACGTCTGCAAGGTGGATTGCTGAGTCTGGAATGTGTGAGGATACAATGGAAAGTGTGAAAGAGATTCAGAAAGAAGCAACTGAGGAGGAAAAACGTGCATGGAGAGAAAGTACGGGCAAGTTGGATTCGAGTGGGTGTTGGATTGATTTGTCAGAACAACAGCGTTGGATGTTGCCTGACGCGTATGTGCTTGCAGTGGTGACGATGGCGCATGGAGTAGCGCATATAAGTTCTAAAGGAATCTGTAAGATGTTGGCTCCAGTCTGGGAGAATGATGGGATCAGTAAATGTGCAGAGAGAGTGGTGAAAAATTGTATGGTATGCCTGATGCATAATCCTGGCAAGGGAACTCCAACTCCTGCTGGTCATTTCGCTCCTCCTTCCTGCCCCTTTGAAGTGATTCAGTTAGATTTCATTCACATGGATCGGTGTAATAATTTGAAATACGTCCTGGTGGTAGTCTGTGCTTTTTCCAGATGGATCGAAGCATATCCACTAAAGGACAATACTGCCCTATCAACTGCCAAAATTCTTCTCAAAGAATATTTCCCTAGGTTCGGAATGCCACGGATTGTATGGTCAGATAACGGAAGTGAGTTCATAGGGAAAGTTATGCAGAGTGTGTGTGCCGGTTTGAACATAAAACAGAAGTTTCATAGTGCGAACCATCCCCAGTCTGCTGGTTTAGTTGAGGGTTACAATGGCACTCTCAAACTAAAACTAGCTAAAATTCAAGCATCCACGGGTTTGTCTTGGCCAGACGCACTTCCTTTGGCTTTGTTATCAACGAGAGCAACTGTACATTCTAGAGTAGGGCTTAGCCCCTATGAGATAGTCTTTGGCCGCCCGCCAAATGTGTGGGGTGTGCCTAGGCCAAAGGAGTTTGGTTCTCTAGAATATCCTATGTTGATCGACTACCTTTACGACTTGACTGCTAAATTGAGTCTTATTCACCAACAGGTTTTCGATGCATTGCCAAAGCCTCCGGAGAGTCCAGGGCATCAGCTGAAACCCGGCGATCAAGTCGTGATCAGAAACTTCGCGAGGACGAAGAACCTTCAGCCCAGATACGTCGGCCCCTTCCAGGTCCTGCTTGCAACGAGAACAGCAGTTCGTGTAGCTGGTCGCAAGCATTGGGTGCATGCGTCTCATGTCAAACGTGTGCCTTTGCCGCTTCCTTACGACGACTGGGTGAAGAAGGGAATCGGTGCCTCCGAATTTGAAAAAACGCCAAAGTTCATCCCTTTCAGCGATGCCGAATTGATTACCGACACTCCAAAATCTGACTCTCCTCCTGAAAAGACTCCTTTGAACTCTGAACATTTGTCCTCTGCATCAGAAAAAACTTTGTCTTCTGCGAACTTGAACACTGCAACAACTACTAGTGATATGCTATTTGCTGATCAAACAGTACCTGCAAAGCAAAGATACAATTTACGACCTCGTAATATGGACAAATAAAGCAGGCAACTGCCCATTGTGATATTTTGAAATTTTGAACTTTTTCCTCCAGCCAGGAAGTTTGCTATTGTTTTTTTTAAAATTGCCTTGCCGTCTGGGTAGCCGTAGGGTCGTGGCTGTGTGCCTAGTTGAATCTGCGGGGGTCTGACACAAGGTCGATTTTGCTGTTGGTTCTGGGAACTCCCAGGGCTGATAGAGGCATTTTCATCTACGTACACATCATCAGTGGTCGCGAGCGGATTGTAGAAGATGGAGCTTCCTGCGCTGCAACGAGAAAATGTGTTTATGTTCGCAGAAACAGACTTTACAGAATTCTTCACAGCAAATGCTTTTTGATACAATGTGCCATTACATTTTTGATTGTTTTGATAACGTTGGTGGGTGGAATCGTCTTTGGTATGGGTTTGATTTTTATGCCAGTAACCACAGTACCTCCCCTTGATCCTGCTACTTCTACTGTTTCTTCTATACACTCTTTTCACTCGTTTCCTGAACACGAGCAAGCTCGACGCTCAGAATTCATCAATAACACTTTTGTACAGCTCTTGCACCAACACCAACTGGTAGTTAACACTACAGACTGCTGGGTGTGTGGCTTGATACCCCACACTATGGACAAAGGTATTCCCTATCTGGTTTTGCCTTTTAGCTACAATGGATCATTTCAGGCCCTTCAAACAATCTTTGCTTATGCCCTTGAAACCTATCCTCCACGTCCACCACGTTCCACTAAATATAACTCTGCCAACAAAGCTTTAGTCCAGGGAATTATTGACATGATCAAGGACGTCAATAATACTCCATCTTACCCTAGAGACGAATTGCGAGTATATTTAAGTTGGAATTCTTCAGAGTATCGCCTTAATTTGGGAGAAAGCAAGCGTAAAAGCTCAACTCCAATCTGGGTCGTACCTCACCGAGGTCAGGTCTGTTTGCAAGGTAATGGGAGAAATCCGAGAGCTCAGCTAGGGAGGAGTGAGTGCGTAGAGACTTATGTGTTTCCGGCTAACTCTTCCCCTGCTTTTCTTACTGCTAGGGGTACCTACTTCATCTGTCGAGATAGAGCATATACATGGTTGCCTGCCGACTTTTCAGGATCATGCTATATTGCTCGATTGTTGCCTCCAACATACACTGCTTCATCTGACTACCACAGGACCAGAGTAGCGAGAGGTGTCTTCAGCAAGGAAGATACTGCTGGTCAGGAAGCTGGAGACTTCTTCAAAGGCTTCCTTCCGTTCTGGGGGCCTATGGCCAATAGTAGAAACATACGTCAGCTAACACGGGTAGTTGAATCTACTATTACCGAAACTGCTGGTGCCCTTAACAATTTGACAGCTGAGCTTCAGGCGGATAGACTCATGACGTTGCAGAACCGTATGGTTCTAGACGTTATACTTGCAGATCGAGGTGGGGTATGCAGAATGATCCAATCGAGCTGCTGTGTCTTTATTCCTAATAATGCTCCAACAGTCTATGAGGCGATCTCGAAGCTACACAAGATTTCCGACTCTATTCATGTAGACAAGGGAAACTGGTCCTTCATGGAGTGGTTTTGGACTCTGATATCAGCGTGGGGATGGAAGGTTCTGATGGTCATTGGTGTCATCTTAGTATTCCTCTTCTCATGCTGCCTGATTATCCAGTGTGGTCCAGCTCTGTGTAGTCTTTGTGCTGCAACCTGTTTCAGGAAACCACCTGCGTTTGGAGAAAAGGCGCGAGAAAGGATGATGATACAACAGCATGTCACTGACCTGATGAGCATAGAATTAGACTCTGACATAGACTGAGTAATTGCCTATGTAAGGGCAAAAGGAGGGTCTGAGGTTCCGTGACGATTTGAACCCGTGTTTTCAATATTGTCGGAAATGCATAATATTGGTATCAGCGAACCGCAAATGATCCATTTAGCATATCCTGGTGTTTTCGCTACGCTACGAGCAAGAGTACTCCTGTTACAAACACATTTCTGATCTACCCATGGCATCCATCTTAGATCATGGCAGCCATTTTGTGTTTCTTGCCCTCACATAAGCAATAACCTCTGATCACTTCATTTCAATTAAGGACACGTAGCCTTAGCCGGAGATTCACCTCTTTCAGTGACACGTGCACCTTGGAACAGAACACGCTGTAGCTGCATGACTCGACAAAGGCTGCCTCCTCTGCCCGAAGCCAGCCCTACCGAACTGGTTCTCGTGTCCATTGTCCCGATCATGATTAGGCGGCCGAAGCCGGTAGCCTTGCCCATTTACAACCCACAAGCATCCCTTATCCCACTTTTCTATCTTCCACACCTGGCTCCGGTCCTTTCTTTCTGAATCTTTATTAGGGGGAGGTAACGAAATTTACGATGAGGCGGTCCGGCTCTTGAATGCAATATTGACAAGGGATTGTGATGAACTAGTGGGAACCCCTCTTCGTAATGTTTGACATCAGATATTATCAACGGTTCCTGTGTTACGCCAAATATTTATTGTTTTAGACACAAAGGTTTTGGGAATGTATTACATGTAAAGAATTTGCCCCCAGCTTAAAATTCAGTATATAAGGAGCAACCCTCTTTGTACAAATCGAACAGGCTCCTAGATTCTGCCCGTGTGTAGTATCTGTGACTTCTGTGTCCCTGCAGTAATAAACCTTTGGTCTTTGACGCCACCATCGAGAAGCCCGTGTTTCTGTTTGTTTGTGCACCAAGGCAGGTGGAACTCCGGGGTCTTTGGGTGTTGTTCCCTGACACCTCTGAACGGAACCAAAAAGTCCAGAACTCCAAACCTTATTGCCAGGGTCTTGCTTATTCTCTCACCAAATTCATAACTCATCATTTTAGATGATAAAAATCTCCTGGAAATTTCCTTATCCCAAAAGCCCAAAATGTTAGCTCTAGCCTTAGCAACCTCATTTTCTACCTCAAAGAGCCCTGTTCTACCTTGTGCGACTTCTTTAGTTAGCAGGGTCTCTGCCTCAACCAAAAGTTCATACAAATTGTCAAGTTCTTTTTTTAACTTTTTTCGTTGCCACATTGAAAAACTAGCACATTCCCCCGTAAACCCCGCTTTAAATGTGTCCCATACTACGGAAATATTAGCTGTGCCTCGATTTTCATTAAAAGAAAATTGAATCCAGTTTTGCATATGTGCAATGAATTCTGCATTTAAACCTAACTTCCGATCATATGAAAAGTTGGATTGTATTATCCTTTTGCCTAAGCGATGAATATCTATCACTATAGGGGAATGATCTGAAGATATCCTGGGATAAATTCTGATATTGGTTCCTTCTAACAGGTTTCGAGGTATAAAAAAATAATCTAATCTCACTAATTTTTTATGAGGATGTGAATAAAAAGTAAATCCACTATCCCTCTCTCTCAGCCTACCCCAAGTATCAACAAGCCCTTGATCTTGCAATAGGTTAACAAGTGCTCTAAACACTCTCGGTTTACGGCCTTTATATAATACCTGCGGGTCCCCTAAGGCACTGTTGATCAAATTTATATTCATATCGCCACAGATCACTATCAGCTGTTGAAAGCTAGCTAGCTCCACATTAATTTCAACTAGCGGTTCAGGGTCGTCCAGATTAGCCCCATAGACCGTAACCAATGTTACTTGTCTACTCCCAGTTTTAATTTCTACAATAGCCCAGCGACCATTTCTATCCTCCACCTTACGGCCAACAGTTATCGAGCTATCTTTGATTAAAATGGCCACACCTCGTATCATACTAGATTGTTTAGAAGCGGATACCAACTTGAATCCTAAATCTTTTAAAACCTCCCTTTTGGACCATGGGATATGCGTTTCCTGAATACAAACAACATCAGGTTGTATATATTTTAACTCCGCCGCAACTTTATGTCTTTTTATTGAGTTATTTAAACCAGATACATTCAAGGAACATATTCTTAAACTTTTCCCCGCCATTTTAAATCATAATCATAATCATAATCCCCAATTTAGCCATTTTTAAATCATAATCATAACGTCCACTGTTCATCCTTCTATGAAGAAAAATGTACTTTTCAGTTATAACGCCCTTCTTTCTTTTTATCGTATTTTCCCCATATATTTTTCCATGTATTTGTCGTGATCAGTTTTGTTTCCCCTTTTTTCCACCCCCCGTGGCCCCTTGCCACCCCAAGAGCCTCTCCCCCCTCTCACCCACCCTCCCCCCCCCCTGCCCCCAACCCTTCAAAGAGGCTTTAGGACTTATGGTCCTGTGATGAGAGTTGGCCGCATCCCCCTACCGTGCCCCAACAGATTTTTTTAACATCATCCAAAACAAACATGAAAAATCCTTCACTTTAGGTGAGAAATTCTTAACCTAATACATCTGCTTAGGCTTTTAATCCATCCACCCAGATTTATAGTGCCAACAAAAATTCTTTAGCAGCAGTTTCCGTCATAAAAAATCTGGTGCGCTCCTTGTGAATAACTTTAAGTTTTGCAGGAAACATTAAATATGCCTGCGCACCCTTCCCTTGAAATTGCATAATGAGCTGTCTAAACTGCCATCTTAACTCTACAGACTGTTTACACAGATCTGGTCTGACAAAAAATCCGCAACCAAGTCCCTTACATTTCTTATCAGGGCGAGCCTTCAAGAATATCTCCTCCCTTGCTTGGAAGCTATTGAAAGCCACTAAAATAGCTTGTGGCTTTTGATCTCTGGTATTGGCCCTGAAAGAAAATCGGTGGGCCCTCTCCACCTCCCGGTCCCAATCCCATCTCCCTGACTCTGGCATTAACAGCTTTCAAAAGGGAAACTATAAAGCCTCGTGCATCAGACCCTTCTTTCCCCTCTTCAATTTGCAAAAATCGCAGATTATTCCTCCGAGATCTATTCTCAATGTCTATAAGCTTCCAATTTACATCTTCCTTGGTCGCAATATGTAGTTCTGTAGTCTTTCGTTGCTGTGCCATCTCATCTTCTAGAGAAGATATGCGTGCTTCTGCCTCTGTCGCTCTTGCCACAAATTCAGTGTGAGACTTTACCAATCTTCTCACAGAGTTTTGTAACTTCTTACAGGAGTTCTGTACTTTCATACTGTCCTCACGATTTTCTTCCCTATGCTGCATCATAGTCTGATAGATCAGATCTAATGAAATATCCTCTGTGTCCTCTGTATCCAAATCCAAGTTAATATGGCCCATATTAGCATTCACCGAATCTTCTTGCTCTTTTTCACTCATATCCAGTCTGAGTCTATGAACAGTGCTAGGATCAGGACCAGCTCTCTCCATATTTTCATTCAGACTACTGTGACCACTTTCCTCCTCTAGTCCACCATCTTCCATGCTCATACGTGTGACATATAACTCAACCAAACTCTCGGAAAAAGACATAGAGTGCTCTGACATTGAAAAAAAGTCCGCTGAGTCTGTATCACCTGCCACTAATGTTACTATATCTGCGTTATCCACTTCTTCATTTTGTGTCACAGGTGCTTCGGGAAGAGAGCTCGCACTGAGACAAACATTATTAGCCTCTTGAACAGCCAAACCTGTTACACCCCCAGCGCTGTCTAAATTAGCTCTTATATTCAGCTCTTTCTCTTTTTCCATTTGTCCCATTTCAGAAGGGGAAGTTAAGCTTAGATTTTGAGCAGATTCTAGAAAGGGCTCAGAAGCGCTCCCTTGATGACTGTCAGCTCTCAGCTCACCGGCAGTTTCACCCACCGTTTCACCAGCTGATTTCATTTGTTTTAAATTCAGTTTATCAACTTCTTTACTTTTAAGACCAGTGAACATGACTGGGATCCATGTTGGATTTCCTTGCGCAATGCTGCTCTTACTCACTGCAGGAGGAGGGGGGGGTCGCGACATTGACAGGTGCTGTCGCTCTTATATTGGACGCTGCCTCGACTCCATTGAGCATCTCTGCGGCAGCTCCCTGCCCTCGTACTCTCCTTCCTTTCGGTCTCATACCGCTCTGCAAGTCGCTCGAAGCAGCACTTCGTCTCCACTCGCTGCCTTCCACCGGTCTGCCTTGCTTCGAACGGATGCAGGGCTTCCACCAGGTGCTCCGCGTTAGACGCCGAGTCAGGTGCTGCCGAAAAGACGTGCAGCGCGTCTGAAGTTGCAGCCAAGCTATAGCCGTTAACTCCAAAATCATGAAGAGTTTTAACTTTTAATTTCACTGTAGAAGGCACGTATTCTTCCCGCTATATCGTATAGCGTTTGACTCCGCAAAAGTGTCTCGTTTCTCACCACTTTCAATTCCGCTCTGTGGGGTCCGGCAGGAGCCACAAACTCACGCGTCCGACACGGACGCCATCTTGCCTCATAGTTTTGTGTTTGATGTTTTTTAATACTACCGCCATCGAGCTTCCTCTTCTCTTGATGGCCTCTTTTTGTGCCGTAAACGTGCCTTTGTTGTCTATTATGACGCTCAGGTATTTATATTCTTCAAATACTTGACCTGCCAGATGCCAGTGATAGCTAGATGTATTCTTTTTTTAATTTAATCGGATTACTTTAGACTTGTCTAAGTTGGTGCTTAAACCATTATTGGCAGAGAAGTTTTGGGTGGTGTCTAGTAGATGTTAAAGACCAATCGGAGTTAGCCTGATCAGCACAAGGTCATCAGCCTACGGTCGATTGGAGTGGGCAAGGTCACTAATCCTTTGGGCATGTGAGTCACAATTACCCTACTCTATAGATGAGTCTGCCATGAAGAGGTTAAATAAAGTCGGGGCCAGCACGCATACTTGTTTCAGCCCCTTTGTAGTTGGTATTTTTCTGGACAGGCAGGCAGTTGCCAACTCTGAACTTTCCTTAGACCCAGGTGTCGGTATGTAAAAGGATCAGCTGATTCAGAAGAGCTGTTGGTATATTTCTTGTGGTGAGTTTAGCCCACAGCTTCTTTCTATCTATCTTATGGAAGGCAAATGAGTAGGCGATGAAACACATTTAGAGTGACAGATCTAAGGCTTTTACAGCGTCTATTAGGAGGGAGAGGGCAAGTGGGTTCATAGTAGTTCCATGCCATTGTAGAAACTGTCTGGTTAAAGGGAATGGGCCAATGTTTGGCTGTTCAATCTTTAAGTTCTTCCAAGGGAAGGCTGAAGTAGTATTTAGCATTGTTATCTATTAAAGCTACCAGCATGTAGCTTTTTGTTTCTTTCTTTTTGCCTCTATTGTATACAGGGGATATAATAGAGCCTCTCAAAGAAGCAGGTAGTCTTACTGCTCCCATGGTCCGTACCAAGAGTGGTATTAATGCTGCCGCCCAGTAAAGCAGGTCATGTTTAAACAGGATCGGATGGATCCAGATCGGGCCTGGCGTACCTGACAGAGCAAGGTTTCGTATGTAAAGAAAATTGCTTGCATTCAATCCTCTGGAAATAATATGTAATCATGTACCCAACATGTTTTGTGAATACTATTAATTGCACTACACGACATTTACTTTATCTAGGGAAAGCTTTTAAATGTGCTTTACTAACAAGTAACTCCAGTGACTAAAAATTGCTACAGTAAACATGGGAACTCTTCTGCGCATGCGTCTACTGAATTTACGTAGTATAACGTCTTTCGCTTTGGTGGGAAATCTTTGCAGCTGCGCAGTAGTATTTAAAATGGCTGCTTGAAACTCACATGATAATGCACATGATACGCTGAAACTAAACCTCGCTTGTCTTACTAAATTGCTAATGCAATAGCTATAATAAATGAAGGGAACTACAGTAGGAATACGTGGTATACAGTGCATTCATTTATATTTGTATTTTACCATGTTTTTCCTTGATTTTATTATTAGTTCATATTTGGGCCTGGAGGGTGACTGAAAGTGCCATCTTGTCATGGGGGACCAAGGCGCATAGGACGTTGTAAATTTCACGATATGACATTGAATTTCTGCAAAAAGTACAGTGACCAGAAGATGCGCCTGGGAAAAGCACCTCTTGACCCAGCGAGGGGAAGCAGAAAACTAAATAGTGCATACAATGTTGTAAACCCAATGTGAAATGCGGGAGGGAAAAATAAGGCATGGGAAATAAAGTAAGGGGAAGGGACATAGAACAATGAACCTAAGAAAATTAACATTACACTATGGTGTGATGACTTCACCCCATCACATTGTTCAATCACCAGTAAGGGATTCACGAACATTGAAATATTTGGGGGTGGTACATACACCAAGTGTTGGACTTGGCACTTTGGCGGGTTCACCCTGAAACTTTTTGCATTCTCCTAGTCTTTTTCTGTAACCTGTTGTTGGTGATTTTAGGCCTCTGAGCACTTGGGCCCAGTGTAAAGTGTGTGCGCTCTCTGTGTACGTGTGGTGAGATGGGCCTGCCCTCCCATAGGAAGGCATGGGGGATAAGTGTGTCCATGGTAATTCCTGGTATGAGAGAAATGCAGGGTCTTGTTTAGTATGTATGAACTTGTGAAGATAAATGCTGCGCAATGGTGTGCGCAGATTTATGGTGACTGGTGGAGAAATGCTACTTTTAGAAGTTGGCATTTCTGTGTGCTATGTGTCTGCCTGCCTGATATAAATTGCATGTCTGACTTGTGAGTGACAGGAACTGAGAGGTGTGGGTGGCTCCAGGAGGGGCAGGGTGAGTCAGCGCTGAGCTGAATGGACACCTTGAGGAAGAGTGGTTGGAGGGGTAATCCCCAGACTCTGAATAGGGTGTGTGTCTAGCGAGCCCTCACTTGACAGGGGGGAAGAGGAGCTGGGCAAACAAAGTGCATCTAAATCCCCCCTGAACCAGTTGCATCTGGTTCCCTTGTGCCCTGCCATTGACACAAAGGATTTGCTAATATAAATATTGGGGCTGTGGCCCCAGGAAAATGCTCGCTCTTGGTGTGCTGTTCCTGCTGGGGCTCGCTGCTGCTGCGGCCCGGGGGGGGGAGCTGCCAGGTGGGCTTGCCTCCCTGGGCCCTCATTGCCCCTTCAACTCTAAAGACCTTTTGCTGGGACCTTTTTACTTCTTTTTCATTCTCAAGACTTTGGCTGCCTCCTGGGCCCTGTGAGCGCTGTGCTCTAATGCTTTACTGGACTCAACAGGAGGAGAGCGTGCGGGTTGCGCAGCACTGAGCTGCAGCCCCTTTTCAGAGGGAATCCCGATGTAGGGATTCCCCCGTTAAGGCTTCGGGAGCGGGTGCCTACCCCACCTATTTGTGCTCGAGCGGGAGCCCACCCCACATGGTTGTGCTCGCAGCAGGTGCCCACCCCACCTGGAGGAGTTGGTTGTCAGCAGTGAGGATAGGACTTGCGTTTGCGCAGTACCACAGTGACAACTGGTTGCACTACAAACTCTGCATTTAGATAATCAAATGTTTGGGGATTATTGTTTCTGATTTTGTTTTCTCCTAACGAGTGTCATTTTTAAATGGTGTTTTCTGGACTTTTAAATAAGTGGCAGAAGAGAGAAAATGACAGGGCAAGACACCAGTAGGTGGGGGGTTCTCATAAAAAGGGATTCCCTCGCTGGGTCCAGTGCCCTATCCCTTTTCCTGTCCCCAGAGTTATGGAAAGATAGGAGGGAAGAGAGGGAGTGTGGAGGAGAAACAGCTAGCTCGGGAGGGTGGTTATCCCCTGAGTATAGTGTGAGTTGTCTGGATTCACCTGTAGGTTGGGATCCAGTGTTGGCAGCAGAAGTGAGTCCAGTGCATGAAGTCCTAGTCCCAGTGTATGGTACCTGCTGCTCAGTAAGAGGGGTACAGGTTGAGATTCAGGGACAGTGAGGAACTGTCTCACTAGTCTGGGGGGGAGGGTGTGGATGAGTGGTGTGTTGCACTGAACGAGTGGGTGTGAGTTCTTTCAGTGATAAGGAGCTTGCACGAGAGGTGGACCTCTGGGTGGGTGCTAGAGGGCCTGCAGAGGCATTAGGGAGCGATTTCAAAAGTAGAGGCTTGGGTATCTTCTGGTCCTGTGTTGTAGAAGAGGTTCAGTGTAGCCCAGCTAGGTCCCAGTGGAATACAAGGGGTGTAGGGGCTCACGTCCTGTCTCAGTGGAGACGGAGTGAGTGTGGGATGGTGTGTCCCACGGTGGCCTGAAACCCTGTCTCAGGACCTGGAGGATTCCCTAAGGGAGCGTCAGGTCGGGGGCCTAGGCTGTACTTGTAGGCCATTTGAGGAGGATCTACCAGTGTCTAGAGGACGTGGAGTGTCTGTAACCAGAGCTACAGAGGTCCTGGTGTTGGGCAGTACCGCTCCTAAGTGGAGGGTTCAGAAGTCCTGGTTGAGGAGTGAGAGGGGGAAAGAGTGCCTGGTGGAAGAACCATTGGGTCAGGGGCCAGCCAGAAGGGCTGAGCCAATGAGTGACCATGGTGATGCCACTTCTGTCCAGGGGAATCTCTGCCCCCTGTCAGGTGGACAGGAGGTTGCGAGATTAGAGCCAGACAGACTGTCACACGACCCATTAGTTATATGTCACCCTAAAGAGGGGCATGTGTGGTCCCCAGGAAGTCCTGGTTCGCTGGGCAATTGTCTGACCAAAGGGTTAAGCTCTGAGGTTGGTGAGGCCAGGTTCAGCCTGACCTAGAGGGAAGGACATCTGTACTCAGTGTCCTGACCGGTTAGGCTTCCAGGGTTACCGCTCCAAGGTGGGAGGGTGCAGAACTCTGGAAGAGGGTGGAGAGGGAGGGCGTCCTCGCCTCTTGCCCCGGTGTAACCTGAGGGTTTAGACCCTAGGTTGGGAGACTCAAAAACTTCATGATCGAGGAGGAATCCCTGCCAAAGAGAACAGCACAATAGACTTAGGAAAACTGAAGCCATTGCTATGTGTCTGGGGGCTGACCTATAGTTTTTTTGTTTCTGCTGAGGAAGAAGATTGAGGGAATTTGCTGTGTGCTGTGTCCCCCCTGCTTTAAGAGGAACTGTGCTGGGGGCTGTGTTTTTCTGAAGACAAGAGTCTCCAAGAGTCGGAGTGAGTTGTTAGGAAGTTTCAGTTGGAAGGAGAGTGTGTCGCTGATATTCCGCTGGCGTTTGCTCTGTCTAGCCTGGGACAAACTGAGAATCACCCTGTGATCATGGAACTGGAAGGGTGTGCAGAGGGAAGGAGTCCTCGCCTCTGACCCCAGTGCAGCCGGAAGGTAGATCCCAGGTGGTAGACCAGTTGATGGAGAGAGGTCCTGAACTGGTGGGAGAGTTGTGTTGTGGTGGGTGCTTCCTCTGGGAGAGTGCAGAAACCCAGAAGTAGAGGTAGGGTGAGGAGACACTTTGCCCATGACCTGTGGTCAGCCTGAGGGTGCGGACCCTAGGTTGAAGGATCAGTGGTAGTTTAGAACTACACTGAGAGGGAGAGTGGAGAATGGCTATTGTGGCCAGGGGTTACTGCCCCCCACTCTGTGGATTGGCAAGGACCCGTGACATCTGGGTGGCCTAGGGCCTCGTCCTGGCCAACTAGGAAGTACCAGTGGGGTAGCCTAGTTGGGCCTGATAGTTTGTTTCAGAGGGAACCACGTGGGTTCAGAGTGGTGTAGAACCGGAGGGTGTCCATACAGTTGCGGCCCCGCGTCCGTGTTCTATCGCCCAAAGCAGCGCAGCCTATCAAGGGAGTAATTGGTCTGCCCTGCATTTTGGCTGGAAGGGGGCTGTGTTGGACTTGGCCCTTTTGAGAGGTTCACCCCGAAACATTTGGCATTCTCCTAGCCTTTTTCTGTAACCTGATGTTGGTGATTTTAGGCCTCTGAGCACTTTAGCACTGTGGCCCAGTGTAAAGTGTATGCGCTCTCTCTGTACGTGTGGTGAGACTGGCCTGCCCTTCCAAAGGAATGCATGGGAGATAAGTGTGTCCATGGTAATTCGTGGTATGAGAGGAGTGCAGGGTCGAGTTTAGTTTGTATGAACTCGTGAGGTTAAATGCTGCTCAATGGTGTGTGCAGATTTATGGTGAATATGGTCCATGTCTGCATCAATTGTCATTTATTGCTTCTGATTTATTGTTTATTTTTATAAGAAATCATTTTCCATAATTATACAGACTGGATTTTAATCTTTTGTATTGATGGAGCGAATGTTCTTCACCTTGTACTTTAGATATGGTATCAATTGAGTTGATCTTGTACCCATATAACATTTATACTCAAGAAAACAAATAATAAGCTTTTTTGAAATATAACCTATTGTGTTGCTTTTTCATTCTTCATTGTGTCCTTACCTAGAGCTAGTGTGGTAGCTCTGTTAGTCCCTTTACTAAAAAACAGGGTGACACTAAACAATTTCAGCAACTGAAGTTTTCAGTCTTAAAATCTGAATAATAAAGATCTTTGTGGCTGTTAGTATTCAATAAAAGTAAAACCCTTGCTGGTACTTTTCACTATACATATTGTTTGCCCGAGCCCGCAAGGGTATATTGGGTTACCCACCCTCCCTTCAGCACACTTTTAGAAGTAGGCATTTCTGTGTACTATGTGTCTGCCTGCCTGATGTGAATTGCATGTCTGGCTTGTGAGTGACAGGAGCTGAGAGGTGTGGGTGGCTCCAGGAGGGGCAGGGTGTGTCAGCTCTGAACTGAATGGGACACCTGGAGGAAGAGTGGTGGGAGGGGTAATCCCCAGACTCTGAATAGGGTGGTGCTTCCCTGGTGAATGTTGGCTCCGCCCCCTGTTGTTTGTCTGATGGTGAGCCCCCACCTGAAATGGGGGAAGAGGAGCTTGACAAACAAAGTGCTCCAAATTCCCCCTGAAGCAGTTGCGTCTGGTTCCCCCATGCCTTTCACTTGAGACAAAGGATTTGCTAATATAAATATAGGGGCTGTGACCCTGGGAAAATGGTGTGCTGTTCCTGCTGGGGCGCGCTGCTGCCGGGGCCCAGGGGGTAGCTGCCAGGAGGGCTTGAGTCCCTGGGCCCTGCATTGCCCCATCACCTCAAACAACCTTTTGCTGTGACCTTTTTGATTATTTTTCATCCCTCAAGACTTTGGCTGCCTCCTGCGCCCTGAGAGTGCTGTACTCTAATGCTTTACTGGACTCAAGCAGGAGGAGAGCATGGGGGCTGTGCAGTGCTGAGCTGCAAACACTTTTCAGAGGGAATCCCGAAGTAGGGATTCCCCAGTGATTTCTTCGGAGCGGGTACCCACCCCGCGTATTTGTGCTTGAGCAGGAGCCCACCCCGCATGGTTGTGCTGGCAGGAGGTGCCCAACCCGCATTAATGATTTAATAGGTTGCAGGTGCCCACCCGGCCATGCTGTGAAAATAAGAAGAGGCCCCTGGCCCGACCCGGAAGCCAGGCGGCCTTGCCTGACTCCGGGCTGGGACACCGAAGGAAGTTGCCGCGGCTGCCAATCGCAGCACGACCAGACCTGGAGGGCAGGCGAGGCTGTGTCCCTGCGGTGGCGCCTGAAGAAAAGAGAAGTCCCGGGTCCTAGGAGGGGGCCCAGGTGAAGGAGAGACACGGCCGAGGCCGCCAATGGCAGCGCAGGGCTGCCCAGAGCGAAGGGAAGCCCTGTGTGCCGCTAAGAGGAGAACAGAGCTCCCCCCGCACTAGGAGACTGGAGAATTCAGGGGCCTCATTTCTGAGAAATGATGCATCGCTACGTGAAAGCAGCGATGCGTCACTTCTCAGTGCGCACTCCTTGCGACATTCCTGATGCGTCATATTTAATGTATGACGCATCATGTCACAAGGAGTTACAGATACGTCAGTATTTCTGACGTATCTGTAAGCACAAAAGTGACGCATTGCTGGAGTGTGTCACAAAAGTGACGCAACTCCAGCAATAGATCCTTTCATAGATTTTACTGCGTCACTTCTATGACCCTTCCTTGCGTCAAACGCCCCCCTTGCATACATTATACCTGGCCAGGTATAATGTGGCACAGGGGTTTACAAAGTGACGCATCCCCCTAGATGCATCACTTTGTAAATATGGCGCAACAAGGTGCATTTTTTACGCCACTGGTGCGTCACAAAAAGTGACGCACCGGCGGCGTAAAAGTGACGCACAGCCTCATAAATGAGGCCCCAGGAGACACAGAAGCAGCCTGATGAGTGAGGGCTGAGTACTATGGTGGTTGGGGGGTGGTGTCGGGGCACATGGTCAGTGTCCGACCCCTGTGCCTTGTTGTTCTCTTCAGCTGCCCCGTCTGATAGCGGGCAGCTGCAGCGTGTTACCCCATTAGTTTAGGAGTCCTGCAAGGGGGCTCCCACGGCACGTGTAGTGCCAGGGCTTGTTTGCTTGTCGGCTGGTTCTCAGCAGCCCTTGCGAGAGCGCAGTCAGCTGCACCATTTCTGCCGCTTTCCCCGTGATGAAGGGTCCCAGTGGTTACCCCGAGGGCACAGAGGTGCCCATTCCATTACTTTTCAGTGCCACAGCTGCGCCGCACCAGTGTGGGCAGCTGCCGCGAATTTTGCACAGTGGATAGAGAGTACCTGCATGGGACAGGAGGCAAAGTGGTGCCAGGTCCTTCATTTACCATACAGCTGTGCAGCACTTAGTGACAGCTGCAACGTTTAGGCCACAGTTCTTTGGGGGCATGTTTTGAGAGAGGAGTGAAATGCACTCCTTTGCCCTAGTGCAATGGCACACTTTGGATTCTGAAGCACAGGCAGCTGTCCTGACATTCGGGACACAGGTCATTTGAACCCCTTTGAGAAGACCAGTTGGCCAAGGGTTCAGTGATTTACCTAATACTAGGAAATGTGAAGCTTTACTATGATTAATGCCTCTAAATGCGTTTGGTGATGAGATTATGTGCGTAATGCGATTATGCTGGTGAGGGGATATCCTACTGTGAGTTATTGCCTAATGTCATGTTATGATGTTTGGGGGATTACCTATTTGTATATGGTGTTCATGCTTATGAGGTTATTGCATAAGGTGTTTATGCTGGTGAGGCCCATTGCTTAGTGTGTTTATGCTGATGAGGTTTGGGCCTAATGTGGATCTATGCTAATATGATAATGCTTAGGTCATTATGGTACCAGTAGTTACTGGTCATATTCTATGTTAATTCTATTTCCTACATTTGCTAAGTTCACTTTGTGATGGTTCTGACAGTGGTCCCAGTGGTCCTGTCAGGTGTATATAATCCCCTGTAGATATTGCCCGGTGTCGTTGGCACAGTGTAAATGTGTGATTACTATTCTAGGTTTCTATGATAATACAAAGGCTATTTTTGATATAACCTTGTGTGGAGTTTCCTTTGTAGTGTGCCTAGTGTGTTGCTGCTGTGTGTGTGTGTTGCGCAAATGCTTTACACATTGCCTCTGGGATAAGTCTACTGCTCGTACCAAGCTACTAAGGGAGTGAGCAGGGGTTATCTTCAGTGTGTAACTCCCTTGTCCTGACTAGAGTGGTGGGTTCTGCCTGGCTTTGGGGCAAGCCTTGTCCAACCATAAATCCCATTCCTAAATCCGAGAATTGTATAACTAAGGTAGGCTCAGCCAATTAGATTGTCACCGACTTGTCAGACTTACCACCGACCTGTCACCAACCCATCATTGCCGCGGAAGGCGCCGGAGGCCATGGAGGTCAGAGATGCTGTTTGAGCACTCTGACAGAAGGATCGAGAAAGGGGAGAAGGAGAGAAAGAAGAGCCGGAGAGATAGCTGAGGGAGAAGAATCTGTCCATCTAGAAGGGGAGAGTCGAGAGCAGTACCAGAGAGGGGTGTGAAGCTGTCGTTGCACTTAGAAGAGGTTAACTGTCCTGTACTGAACCTGTCCTTAACTGTTGGCTCCTGACTACTCGGGAGTCCCCTTTTCCAGCCCTTGGCCAGGGGTTGGTCCTCACACCATTCTAGGTAAATATCAATCTGTGTGGTATGTCCTTGTACCGTTTTCCTTTTCCACCCATCCCAGGTACCAACGTCTTGAGATTTTACCAAGTTTTTTATGTCTTCACTTAAAATCATTATTTTTCTCTTCGATGAGTTTGGTGTTTGACATGTATTGGTATTTGACTCACAGAATTATTGCATAGATAAAGGCTTTAAAACACTCCCGAGTCTGTTGTCATTCAAATAAAAGGTCAATGTCATTTATGCCTATTATGCCAACAACATGACCTATGGACCAGAGGAAATTGAGAACTTAGGTGATAAGGTATTGGTAATAAAGGGTGTACAAGAATAATTCACTATAAGGTCAAATTAAGCCCTGATTGCTAGCGCACGATTGCCAGCTTATTGTATGAATGTTTTATGGGTCCAGGCGAGTATGATGTTTTAGAGATAAACCCTAGCTAGTAATTCCGCTTTATCACACCCTCCAGCCTGTCTTTTGCTATCCTGTTTGTAATCTGGTTGGGCGTAAATACAAACGAAGCAATTGACATTGGTTTATTTTGGTCAGGTGATTTATCTCCAGATGTTTAACTGGGTCTGGGCTTCCCAATCTTGAATCCTTCAGATTCTGTGTGGAAGTGGTGCCATAGGCAGGATGCCCAAGCTTCTTCTGTTAAATGTGAATTGACTCAGTGCATACTTGGGTTCTGAAAGCTGTTTATCGTGCACCAGAATATTGTGCTGTTCTTAGTTTATAAGTTGTGTAAGAGCTTGGCCCACAACTTCTCCTCCCCGTCTCTTTCTACTTGCCAGATTATCTTTTTCTTGTTTATTTTTAGTTGCATTAGCTCCTTCTGGATGATAGGATCTGGGCCGATTCACCAGAGCTTTCGTAATGTTTTGTTTATTGTTTTCTTGACTTTTCTTAAATGGGAGTTTTGCAAGGTGGGGAGCTGGTTGATGAGGAGTAAAGCCCTTCCTTTATTAAGTGTGTTTCTCCTAAATGTTGGAAAAAAAAGTTCTCAGCCTATTAGCACGTTTGTATCTGCACCCTTGTAATCACCCCAAAGTGTCTTTGCGGAGGCCAGCAATTTCTCTGGTTGGTGAGTTTGATATTTTATCCTTCTGTAATTGACTGTATAAATATAACTAGGGTCCTCCACTGGCTGAGTAAGTGTTATGCCTTATATGTTCATTGTGTTTTCTTTTGGTAAGTGGTCACTTTGATCTGATGTACCTATCTGAAATTCTGAGATTTTATTGATCAGAGGTAAGGATACCAAGGTGTAATCTTGAGGTAATATGAATTTTTATGGTCAATTGTGTCCCCTAACGTAGACCCCTTCGGCTCCATGTACGTGCTTCAAGTACATGTATGTTCCCTCCACTTCCAGCTATGGAGACGCAAATACATTTGCGTCCAACGTTAACATGTCCTTTTTCAGATCCACCATGAATGGGTCGGATATTCGGTTCCTAAGTATGCCGTGCCACCGTCTTTATATGGTGCACTTTCATGTTTTCTAGCTCTGGTGAGTTAGGCCCTGATTCCTGCCATCGAGCCCTTTCTGCCTTCTGTTTCTGAAAACTACAGTCTGCTGCTTCCTGACCTCTGCCTTACTCCCTGCGCGACGAGCGGTGCCTGGCTCGGCCTGCTTGCCTGCCAAGACTGTATTCAGCCTTCAAGTTATCTGCTCCGCTCCTCGAAAATACATTCCTGTCTAGTAGTTTAGGAAAACATCCTTCCCAGCTGCAGAGCAAAGGGCCCGGCCTCACTGTCTCCATGCAAGTAATTCATAGCTCCTGTTACCATGGTAGGCCCATGCCCCCTTGCTTTACACGTAGACACGTAGTCGCATATGCACGCACTAGCAGTCAGTATAGAATAGCCTCTGCCCGAGAGACCTTTCCTTCCAGATAATACAGTTCCTCAAACACAAGATATTAGATATGATTTGGGTTTAGGTTGTTCTGACACGCCAGTCTTCTGTCTCCCTGTATAGCGCAAATGTCAAGTCCCCTTCACCCTCCAGTTCCACGTCAATCACACGTCATGCTGCTGCGCACGCATCTCTGCCATGTATTTCTGCTGACACTGCAGGATTCTTCTATAGATCCACCCACCTGTGACACTTCTCTATGACGTTTCTAGCACACACCTCCGTGTACGCCCTTGTGCACGCCTCCTGTTACGCACATGTATTCTTATCTCTCTTCTCTCAGCTGTTACGCCTTCTGCATTCATTGCTACTGTAATGCATTGACTATATATATGATGTTCTGTTAATAAATCATTGTACATGTCCATGTCCATTCCCTTCCTGATCCCTCGTGGTGATGGAACATGATACCTGGTTCGAACCAATTCCTTTTTAAGGAATAAAACCCCTTTTAAAACCTCAAATACCACGGATTCTGCCTCTTATTTTTGACTGAGTTATTCTTATTGAACTTTACCGCATAAATTAAGTATAGGTAATTAAAATTTACCACATAATTGGCGCCCGAATAGGGACCCCTCCCCCACCCCACGCGCCGGCGGTGCGTTGCAGGCCCGGTCCCCTGCCACAGCCGGACGGACAACTACGCGTACCCGCAGGATTTCCTGTATCTCCCTCAGGCCAACGGAGGTGACTGAGGCTGCGATCGACACCCAGACGAGGCGGTGAGGAGTGCGGAGGATCCCGACCAGAGCCTAGATGAGAGAGCAAAGTCCGAGGTATCCAGAGGCCCACCAGTTCCGAAGTTCCGAAGTTACGTCACAAATCGAGTCCAGTCCAGTCGAGTCCAGTCCGGTCCAGTCCAGTGTCGAGTTTCCGAGGCCTTCCGTTCCGTGCTTCCCGGTGAGTACCGTTGCTGGGGACGCATCTAGACGGGTGCATTAGTTTGTGTCCGGTCAAGACGGGTTTGGGTACACAGAACCGGTCTGCACTGTTTAGCGGTGTATCTGTACTGTTTAGCAGTATATCGAGTATGAAGGTAGCTGGTTTTATTCTGGTTATTGTTGTTCGTTTTTCAAAATGTTTAAATGTGTTTTAATGTCGTGGTATGAGTGATTGTTCGATCTATATTATCGTGTATATTGTATAATTGTGTCCAAGTAAGTATCAAGTACCAAGTGGCACGGCTGAAACATGCCGCTGTTCTCTAAACTAAGACAGATAGGAACTAGAAAAGGGATACTCGAGGAAGCTGTTCCCATTCCACCCAGGGACACTCCAGGGTATTTTATGTACCACAAACACGGCCTAGATGCTGTATTATATCTCGATTTGTGGGTGGATTACACCAAAGATCTAGCAGAGAATCAGAGATGGCCCGTTACTGGGACATGGGATGCCGAGTGCATCATGAGAGTAGAAGAAGCATTATGGAAAAAGAAAGCCAGACAGTCACAGAAAGATGCCATTGAATTATGGCGTAAAGAATCACACAGACGTATAGAAAAAGCACTCAGAAAAGCAGAGAAAAGTAGAGAGGATTCAGACAAAGCCCGAGAAAACGTATTAGTTGAGGAAGGTATACGAGTAAAAGCAGAACAAGTAGACAGACAACGAAACACTCTTATGAATGGTATGTATCCTCTTCTGGCCGAGGGTTTACCTAAGGCCACTCCGGAAATACCGAAGAATCTGCCACCTCCATTGCTCCCGACTAAAGTACGTCACAAGACCACAAAAGACATATTCCTTTCTTCCTATTTAGACGATGTAGCCCCCGAATATGTTAATATTCCGCCGCCACGCACACCACCTGCTGACGGCACTCCACCCCGAGATAATCTTCACCCACTTCCGCAACAACAAACTCCTCCTCCCGTTCCACATCCTGCGCCTATTCTTCCAGCCCTTCCGGCACCTATTCTCCCTACCATTAACCCATTAAATCCTTTTGGACCTGGCACCTCGGGAGGTGTAGCAGGAGGTTTTCAAACACTGCCACAAACACACCGATTGACTTATAGGGATTTAGCCCAGCAACGTACACCTCAAACAGCGAGTTACGACATACTTAAAGAGCCTCTTACAGATTGTAGATATGATCCCGTACCCGGTAAAGACGACAGAATGATTCTATCATCAGTGCGTCTACGACGAGTTGCAAACTATCTAATTTTACTATCAGGAATGATTGATCATCTAGACAGAATATATCACTTTGTCCAAACAGGGCAAGGCCCTGAAAGTATTGGCGAGGCCATGGCATACCAGAAAGTTGACACTCAAGGCATGATATTACGTTTTTTCATAAACTGCTTGATAAGAAACCAAGATAGGCCTGGGGTAGACCAGGAAGAAATGAAAGCACTTAACAAATGGGGTCAGAATATAGCAGACGGGAAACATGATAAACAGAGTTGTATAGAAAATATGTACCGAAGGATCCGAAAAGCAGTCTTACAAATACATGAAAGAAGACAGCCTGAAAGAGAAGTAGATACAGATAAGAATGAATCCTCGGGGGAGGAGGAACAACCAGAAACAACAACAGGAACATTGCAGTTACCAGCTAGAGAAATGATAGCATATGTAGGTAAGGGAAGACCCTTTAATAATTCAATGCGTCCGGTACGTCCAGAAAGTAAGAGACTTTTTCAAGCTGCCATGTCAAACCCGAAGACGCCAGAACACCTATTTCAGGCTACCGATAAAATACTTCAATAACAAATGGGGTACCATGTACTCAATTCTATGGATGAACAAGAATTAGCCAGGTCAGCAGTACAATGGGCTGACAGTTCCGATAAATATGGTGATGACAGCTTAGCGCAGACCTTTTTGAACCTTTCCCCTGATGAACAGAAATTAGCTGGAATATACATGATTCAGCATCTCATTTCGTTGTTTAAAGGCCAACATTCTGATCCAGGTCCCCTACCTGATATCTTAATAGAGCTACTCTCGAACAGATGGAGAGGTCTAGGTACCGACTTAATTAAAATAATTCTAGAACATCGACACAGGTATAATGCTTTTCTGAATACACAGTTTGTTTCAGCTCCACCTCCAGAAAGAAAAATGTATTACATAGACAGACAGAATCCCTTGCGCGAAGTGCATCCTGTTAGGAATGATGACAATACCTTTAGACGTGTGTTTGTATACACGCCCATAACAAAAATGGAACTATTAGAAATGAAGAAACTAGTGCCTAGTCATGACAAGGACCCAGCAGGTTTCCACCGTGAAATAAAAGACATGTTACTTATGGGTGATTATACCTATCCCGACATCATGAAAATATTAAAAGTATTGTTGCCTGCCGGAATTTACGAGAAACTCAAAGAAAAGGAATGGGAGGTGGGAGATGCAAAGATAGATTGGGCTGGATTAGAGAACGAAGAAAATACTCGAACCCCAGGTCTAGGGCTTGGGGACAAAACTAAAGCGTTACCAGGATTGTTAGTACAAGTATTGCCACGTTTGTTAGCAACCAAAAAGGAGGACTGGGATGCAATCTCAGCCTGCAAACAGAAACCGGATGAAGACACTAGTGATTTTTATTCCCGATTTGAGAAATGTTTTGTTATTAATAGTGGCCTAAAAGCAAGTAGTGAGTCATATCCACATCTTTTTGTATCCAAATTGGTCGAGAATTCTTTGCCCCAAGTCAAGAATCGTGTTCTGAAAGTCGAGAGCACATGGCAAGCCAATACGCCTTCACAAATGTTACAAATGTTACAGTACCACCAGAACAGAATTAGGGAAGAACATGATCACGAACAAAGACGTATGAAAGACACGAAAATGAAAATGTTAGTTGCTCAGTCAGTTCCAGCTGACGGTCAGAAAAAGGGTATGACACAGTCCAATAATTCAACAGCTCCTGTTAAAGGGACATGTAACTATTGTAAACAGCCAGGTCACTATATAAACGATTGTGCAGTATTGAAACACAATATATCTACAGGTAAAGCTAAAGAAAGACCGCGTCCTCCTAGACAGGACCAGGTCCAACAACAAGTACCACAGAATATCCAGCCTATGCAAGCCTCGCAACAGACAGTACAGACCGTAGCGGTACCACAGCCACAGCCCATTGCCGCAACACAACATGCAACACAGCAGATGAACCAGTATGCTCAAACCGATTACCCCGATTATCAGCGATACACATGAAACAGCCTAGAGAGGGAAGTTGGCTTGCCTCTTATCGAGGTTCCTGTAGATCAAGAAGGTCCTTTATGTACATAGCCAAGTGTTAGGAAAAGATAGAAAGTTTTTGATTGATACAGGGGCAAGCCAACACAACGATAAGTCATGACGAGGTTCCAGGGGCACCCCTCTCAGGCTCACAGAATGTTTCCCTTGGATTTTCAGGCAAACCTATTGTAAATGAAGTATCAAAACCAGTACCTCTTTTAGTTGGTCCATTGTCTCGCACTACAGATTTGTTATTAACGAAATCATGTCCCGAAAACTTGTTAGGTATCAAGACACTGAAAGCTCTAGGAGCAGTGATATGTTGTTCTCCGGAAGGAGTAAGATTGTTCTTACGTGACTTTAAGGGTCACTATGTGTTGAGAGATATTGATCCCAGATTACAGAATGTTCCTGCACACTTATGGGCACAAGGCCCCACTGATGTAGGTTGTGTGCACATTACACCATATCGAGTCACACTCAGGCCAGGAGTAGTACTACCACGAATCCGACAATACAAGTTACCCCCAGATGCTGTAGTGGCTTTACTGAAAATTATTGATGAGCTCATTGCGCAAGGAGTGGTTGTAGAAACCGACTCGAATCTATGTAATTCCCCTATCATTCCAATTCTTAAACGTACTGATCCAAATGCACCCCCTGTTTATCGATTAGTGATTGATTTGCGCGAACTAAATAAATGCATCGTACCACAATACCCCGTGGTCCCAGATATCTCGTCTTTATTGACTGCCATTGATTCAGAGGCAACGTTCTTTACTGTAATTGACCTGAAGAACGCCTTCTTTAGTGTCCCAATTGATCCAGAAAGCCAATATCTCTTCGGATTCTGTTTAAATGGTCGAAGCTTCAAATTTGCACGCGCACCTCAAGGATTCACAGAAAGCCCCAGCATCTATAGTCAAGCACTGAAAAGACAACTAGACAGTATACACATGCCTGACAACACTGCCCTGTTACAGTATGTCGATGATCTGCTGATCACCGCTCGCAGCGAACCTGAATGTGAGCAAGCGTCACTGACGGTTTTGCATTTCTTGGCTGACAAGGGACACAAGGTGTCCCCTTCGAAGTTGCAATTCTGTGTTCAGCAAGTTGTTTACCTTGGGCACTTGCTGTCCAAATGGGGGAGACAGCTAACACCTGACCGCATCCAGTTAATTGTAAACATGTCACAGCCCAAGACACAAAAGGAGGTACGAGCCTTTATAGGCCTCACTTCTTACTGTAGACAATGGATCCCTCAGTATGCATTTCTAGCCAAACCACTCATACAGTTGACAACCCAGGAGGCAGCAACATCGACTGCCCTCTCTTGGACTCAGGAACATACACAAGCTTTTGATGACTTAAAGAAAGCCTTATGTCAAGCACCAGTTTTAGCGACACCATGTTACAGTAAGCCTTTTACACTTTTTGTCACAAAACGCGAAGGTACTGCATTGTCAGTACTTACTCAAGATCAAGCAGGTTCACACAAACCGTGTGCTTATTTTTCTAGTACATTGGATCCAGTAGCCCAGGCTCTGCCTGCGTGTCTGAAATCAGTAGCAGCAACAGCCCTTGCTATCAGACAAAGCGATTCCATAGTGTTAGGACATCAATTGACAGTACAAGTTCCACACTCCGTGGAAGTTCTTTTAAACCGAACACAGACCCAGCACTTGACGATAGCACGACTGACAGGTTATGAATTGACATTGTTTCAACCGCACATAGAAATCAGACGTTGCAACACATTGAACCCTGCCACACTTCTGCCATTAAGTGAGACAGACCCATTGGCACATGATTGTATTGAAGTCATTACCATTACGACGAAACCCAGACAAGACTTGACAGACACCGCATTACCAGATCCAGACCTGACACTTTATGTGGATGGTTCATGTATGAGAACAAGCACAGGAGAATTAGTGGCCGCCTATGCGGTCACGACAGAAACTGAAGTCATAGAAACGAATTGTATTGACACCCTGTCAGCTCAAGCAGCAGAGCTCATTGCTCTGACTCAAGCCTGTATTCAAGCCAAGAACAAAAGAGTTAACATATACACAGATTCACGTTATGCATTCGGAGTTGTACACGACTTCGGTGTACTATGGCGAGAGAGAGGTTTCTTGACCTCTCACGGAGCCAAAATCCAGCACGGTCCCCTCATTCAGGCTCTGTTAGATGCAATACATCTGCCTACAGCAATATCCATTATGAAGTGCAAGGCACATACGAAAGTCACAGATTCAATTTCCCAGGGTAACGACCTGGCAGACCGAACAGCCAAGCATACAGCTCAGACTCAGTCTTACGCAACTGATCTGACAAAGACAATAGTCCTGACACCGACACATTGCTTGACAGTTAAGGATCCCGCCCTAGATGTAATTGACATACAGACACATGCTACACCAGACGAAATCAAGAAATGGATTGAACTAGGAGGGGTCCAGACAGAACAGGGATGGATGACGAAGGGGAAATCTATATGGTTTCTCCCTGACTCTATGGTCCAAGTAATCATTAACACAGTACACAGTCCTGCACATTTAGGAGAAAAAGCTATGTTAGACAGTATTCAAAACCTTTGGTTCAATAAACATTTACGAGCAGCAGCAAAACAGAAAGTGCGTACTTGCATGATCTGTTGTCAGTTCAACCCAGGTAAAGGCATTCCCGTAGAGCAAGGTGGATTTCATCCTCCCGAACACCCTTTTGAAGTCCTCCAGATGGATTATATCCAGATGGAACGTTGTCGAGGATTCAAGTATGTCCTCGTAGTTGTATGTGCACTTTCCCGTTGGACAGAAGCATATCCAGTCCCAGATTACACTGCCCGACCACTGCCAAACAGCTGGTTCGTGAATTTTTCCCCAGATATGGTTTGCCCCGCATCGTATACTCCGATAACGGTCAGCCATTCTCGTCCGAGCTCATGAAGCAGGTATCTCTCCTGCTTGGCTATCAGTGGAAGTTCCACTGTGTCCGACATCCCGAAGCAGCAGGTCTCGTAGAGAGACATAATCAGACTCTGAAAATTCGTCTTGCCAAAATCTGTAGAGAGAAAGGTGTCGACTGGATAATAGCTTTACCAGTTGCACTCTTTTACATGAGAATGGTCGCACACTCTAGAACAGGGCTATCCCCGTACGAGGTGGTCTTTGGTAGGCCACCGAATATGTGGGGGACGCCTCTGCCTCGCAAAATTACCGATGTCGACTGTAATATGCTGACAGATTACCTTGCCTCCTTGATGTCTGCACTACAATCATGTCGTTCACAGGTTGCTGCAGCCTTTCCCGACAACACCGAGGTGAAGCCCCATGAAGTGGTTCCGGGAGACCTCGTCTACATTAGGAACTTCGACAGGAGAAGTCCGCTGGAGCCCCGCTGGCAAGCACCAAGACTAGTACTTCTGACCACAAGGACAGCGATCAAGGTCGAGGGCCGCAAGGGTTGGCTTCATTCGAGTCATATCAAGAAATTTCATGGACTACCGCCAGTTCTAGCCTCCCAGGCCTGCCCTCCTCCACAGACTGACTCAAAACTCCCCTTGGCCGAGAAAACTTCTTCACAGCAATATAAATTAAAACTAAGGTCTAGCAAGTCAGACAGTTTAATTGTTTAAGTCCTCCCCTAGGTGAATCGGTTAGACGAGATTCTGACAAGTATCCCCTAGACCCCAACAGAGAGAGAGATAGACAGAAACAGCTCAAGAAACATGAATATTGTAAATCTCTTCGCAGCTGCTGCATCGTGACATTATTGATTATGTTTTTTCTAAGTCTTATGATTATTGCTGCAAGTATACTTTTGCATGTATATTACCCTATTTTCACACGTGCACATTCTTCCTTCAATGTTACTGCCGAGCACTCTTTCAGTGAACTGCCCCCGCACGAGTTGTCTTATCGACTTGCGCTGCGCAACAATACATTCATTAGTATGTTACACCATTCCCATCAGACCAGCAATGCTACCAATTGTTGGATATGTGGCCGACTCCCTCCCTATCAGAAATACAAGGGAGTTCTGCCCCTTTTTCCGTACCCGTTCACACACAATGGTTCCTGTGGTGCATGGTTTAGTTTAAATAACTCTTTAGATTCTGATTTCGTAGTTTACCAGGGCAACTGGGTATGGGGAAATCTGAACACAGTTCTGCATAAAATATGTTTCCCTGACAAGGAGGGTCTACCAAAAAGGACAGGGACTGATCTAGAAAACGAAGTATATGGATTAGGTAACTTTACACTTAACCTCATGATTCTGAATGTTGAGTCCGAAGCCGAACCAGTCTTGCCCGCTATGTCCGTATTACCAGTTAAAGGTGAATTATGTGTCAGAAAGAATGGTTCAGTACACCTAGGTCATAGCACATGTACTACTGTGCTTGAATTTAGTGATAAGGGCAAGTCTACCTTCAAGGCTTCCCGTCATTCCTATTTCGTTTGTGGTCATACCGCATATATACGCTTACCCCTAGATTGGGATGGCACCTGTTACCTTGCATTCCTTCTGCCATCTGTCTTCCTAGCCCCTCCTGATTATCATAGGGACACCCATCTAGTACACAATAGACCACAGAGAGATCTCCCGATTGTCGACTACACTGAAACGGCATGGGAACAATACACAGACTTCAATAAAGGTTTCTTTCCCTACTTAGGTGCTGTCTTTAATAGTAAATTGATACGTAAATTAACCAGAACCCTTGAAGCAGTAGTGAATGAAACTACTTCCGCCCTAGGCAACTTAACAGAGGAGCAGTCTGCTATGCGGATTGTTGTTCTTCAAAATCGTCTCGTCCTTGACGTCATCCTGGCCGATAGGGGCGGAGCTTGTAGAGTCATCGGATCGAGCTGCTGTGTTTTCATTCCAGAAAACGCGCCATCAGTATATAGAGCCATAACCCGTCTTCATAAGATTGCAAGTCAGATACACCAGAATCCAGGCACCTGGACTTGGTCCGGTTGGTTCTGGAGCACGTTGTCAGCCTGGGGATGGAAAGTCCTATCCTTCCTAGGAATAGCCCTTCTCATAGTATTCAGTTGTTGCCTATGTTTGCAATGTGGGCCAGCGATTTGCGGCTTGTGCGCCACATCATGTATTCCTCATTCAAGTCCACGTTCAAAGTCCCGCCATAAGAAAGAAGAGCAAATGATGTTACATGAACAGATTGATAGATTAATGAGGATTGATATATCATGAAGGGTCGGTAGGGGACAAGGAGGGAATGAGGTAATATGAATTTTTATGGTCAATTGTGTCCCCTAACGTAGACCCCAACGGCTCCATGTACGTGCTTCAAGTACATGTATGTTCCCTCCACTTCCAGCTATGGAGACGCAAATACATTTGCGTCCAACGTTAACATGTCCTCTTTCAGATCCACCATGAATGGGTCGGATATTCGGTTCCTAAGTATGCCGTGCCACCGTCTTTATATGGTGCACTTTCATGTTTTCTAGCTCTGGTGAGTTAGGCCCTGATTCCTGCCATCGAGCCCTTTCTGCCTTCTGTTTCTGAAAACTACAGTCTGCTGCTTCCTGACCTCTGTCTTACTCCCTGCGCGACGAGCGGTGCCTGGCTCGGCCTGCTTGCCTGCCAAGACTGTATTCAGCCTTCAAGTTATCTGCTCCGCTCCTCGAAAATACATTCCTGTCTAGTAGTTTAGGAAAACATCCTTCCCAGCTGCAGAGCAAAGGGCCCGGCCTCACTGTCTCCATGCAAGTAATTCATAGCTCCTGTTACCATGGTAGGCCCATGCCCCCTTGCTTTACACGTAGACACATAGTCGCATATGCACGCACTAGCAGTCAGTATAGAATAGCCTCTGCCCGAGAGACCTTTCCTTCCAGATAATACAGTTCCTCAAACACAAGATATTAGATATGATTTGGGTTTAGGTTGTTCTGACACGCCAGACTTCTGTCTCCCTGTATAGCGCAAATGTCAAGTCCCCTTCACCCTCCAGTTCCACGTCAATCACACGTCATGCTGCTGCGCACGCATCTCTGCCATGTATTTCTGCTGACACTGCAGGATTCTTCTATGGATCCACCCACCTGTGACACTTCTCTATGACGTTTCTAGCACACACCTCCGTGTACGCCCTTGTGCACGCCTCCTGTTACGCACATGTATTCTTATCTCTCTTCTCTCAGCTGTTACGCCTTCTGCATTCATTGCTACTGTAATGCATTGACTATATATATGATGTTCTGTTAATAAATCATTGTACATGTCCATGTTCATTCCCTTCCTGATCCCTCGTGGTGATGGAACATGATACCTGGTTCGAACCAATTACTTTTTAAGGAATAAAACCCCTTTTAAAACCTCAAATACCACGGATTCTGCCTCTTATTTTTGACTGAGTTATTCTTATTGAACTTTACCGCATAAATTAAGTATAGGTAATTTAAATTTACCACTAGCGGTAAAGTTCAATTCATGCGGGGGCAGTTCACTGAAAGAGTGCTCGGCAGTAACATTGAAGGAAGAATGTGCACGTGTGAAAATAGGGTAATATACATGCAAAAGTATACTTGCAGCAATAATCATAAGACTTAGAAAAAACATAATCAATAATGTCACGATGCAGCGGCTGCGAAGAGATTTACAATATTCATGTTTCTTGAGCTGTTTCTGTCTATCTCTCTCTCTGTTGGGGTCTAGGGGATACATGTCAGAATCTCGTCTAACCGATTCACCTAGGGGAGGACTTAAACAATTAAACTGTCTGACTTGCTAGACCTTAGTTTTAATTTATATTGCTGTGAAGAAGTTTTCTCGGCCAAGGGGAGTTTTGAGTCAGTCTGTGGAGGAGGGCAGGGCTGGGAGGCTAGAACTGGCGGTAGTCCATGAAATTTCTTGATATGACTCGAATGAAGCCAACCCTTGCGGCCCTCGACCTTGATCGCTGTCCTTGTGGTCAGAAGTACTAGTCTTGGTGCTTGCCAGCGGGGCTCCAGCGGACTTCTCCTGTCGAAGTTCCTAATGTAGACGAGGTCTCCCGGAACCACTTCATGGGGCTTCACCTCGGTGTTGTCGGGAAAGGCTGCAGCAACCTGTGAACGACATGATTGTAGTGCAGACATCAAGGAGGCAAGGTAATCTGTCAGCATATTACAGTCGACATCGGTAATTTTGCGAAGCAGAGGCGTCCCCCACATATTCGGTGGCCTACCAAAGACCACCTCGTACGGGGATAGCCCTGTTCTGGAGTGTGCGACCATTCTCATGTAAAAGAGTGCAACTGGTAAAGCTATTATCCAGTCGACACCTTTCTCTCTACAGATTTTGGCAAGACGAATTTTCAGAGTCTGATTATGTCTCTCTACGAGACCTGCTGCTTCGGGATGTCGGACACAGTGGAACTTCCACTGATAGCCAAGCAGGAGAGATACCTGCTTCATGAGCTCGGATGAGAATGGCTGACTGTTATCGGAGTATACGATGCGGGGCAAACCATATCTGGGGAAAAATTCACGAACCAGCTGTTTGGCAGTGGTCGGGGCAGTGTAATCTGGGACTGGATATGCTTCTGTCCAACGGGAAAGTGCACATACAACTACGAGGACATACTTGAATCCTCGACAACGTTCCATCTGGATATAATCCATCTGGAGGACTTCAAAAGGGTGATCGGGAGGATGAAATCCACCTTGCTCTACGGGAATGCCTTTACCTGGGTTGAACTGACAACAGATCATGCAAGTACGCACTTTCTGTTTTGCTGCTGCTCGTAAATGTTTATTGAACCAAAGGTTTTGAATACTGTCTAACATAGCTTTTTCTCCTGAATGTGCAGGACTGTGTACTGTGTTAATGGTTACTTGGACCATAGAGTCAGGGAGAAACCATATAGATTTCCCCTTCGTCATCCATCCCTGTTCTGTCTGGACCCCTCCTAGTTCAATCCATTTCTTGATTTCATCTGGTGTAGCGTGTGTCTGTATGTCAATTACATCTAGGGCGGGATCCTTAACTGTCATGCAATGTGTCGGTGTCAGGACTATTGTCTTTGTCAGATCAGTTGCGTAAGACTGAGTCTGAGCTGTATGCTTGGCTGTTCGGTCTGCCAGGTCGTTACCCTGGGAAATTGAATCTGTGACTTTCGTATGTGCCTTGCACTTCATAATGGATATTGCTGTAGGCAGATGTATTGCATCTAACAGAGCCTGAATGAGGGGACCGTGCTGGATTTTGGCTCCGTGAGAGGTCAAGAAACCTCTCTCTCGCCATAATACACCGAAGTCGTGTACAAATCCGAATGCATAACGTGAATCTGTGTATATGTTAACTCTTTTGTTCTTGGCTTGAATACAGGCTTGAGTCAGAGCAATGAGCTCTGCTGCTTGAGCTGACAGGGTGTCAATACAATTCGTTTCTATGACTTCAGTTTCCGTCGTGACCGCATAGGCAGCCACTAATTCTCCTTTGCTTGTTCTCATACATGAACCATCCACATAAAGTGTCAGGTCTGGATCTGGTAATGCGGTGTCTGTCAAGTCTTGTCTGGGTTTCGTCGTAATGGTAATGACTTCAATACAATCATGTGCCAATGGGTCTGTCTCACTTAATGGCAGAAGTGTGGCAGGGTTCAATGTGTTGCAACGTCTGATTTCTATGTGCGGTTGAAACAATGTCAATTCATAACCTGTCAGTCGTGCTATCGTCAAGTGCTGGGTCTGTGTTTGGTTTAAAAGAACTTCCACGGAGTGTGGAACTTGTACTGTCAATTGATGTCCTAACACTATGGAATCGCTTTGTCTGATAGCAAGGGCTGTTGCTGCTACTGATTTCAGGCACGCAGGCAGAGCCTGGGCTACTGGATCCAATGTACTAGAAAAATAAGCACACGGTTTGTGTGAACCTGCTTGATCTTGAGTAAGTACTGACAATGCAGTACCTTCGCGTTCTGTGACAAAAAGTGTAAAAGGCTTACTGTAACATGGTGTCGCTAAAACTGGTGCTTGACATAAGGCTTTCTTTAAGTCATCAAAAGCTTGTGTATGTTCCTGAGTCCAAGGGAGGGCAGTCGATGTCGCTGCCTCCTGGGTTGTCAACTGTATGAGTGGTTTGGCTAGAAATGCATACTGAGGGATCCATTGTTTACAGTAAGAAGTGAGGCCTATAAAGGCTCGTACCTCCTTTTGTGTCTTGGGCTGTGACATGTTTACAATTAACTGTAATTGTTAGCTGTCTCCCCCATTTGGACAGCAAGTGCCCAAGGTAAACCACTTGCTGAACACAGAATTGCAGCTTCGAAGGGGACACCTTGTGTCCCTTGTCAGCCAAGAAATGCAAAACCGTCAGTGACGCTTGCTCACATTCAGGTTCGCTTCGGGCAGTGATCAGTAGATCATCGACATACTGTAACAGGGCAGTGTTGTCAGGCATATGTATACTGTCTAGTTGTCTTTTCAGTGCTTGACTATAGATGCTGGGGCTTTCTGTGAATCCTTGAGGTGCGCGTGCAAATTTGAAGCTTCGACCATTTAAACAGAATCCGAAGAGGTATTGGCTTTCTGGATCAATGGGGACACTAAAGAAGGCGTTCTTCAGATCAATTACAGTAAAGAACGTTGCCTCTGAATCAATGGCAGTCAATAAAGACGAGATATCTGGGACCACGGGGTATTGTGGTACGATGCATTTATTTAGTTCGCGCAAATCAATCACTAATCGATAAACAGGGGGTGCCTTCGGATCAGTACGTTTAAGAATTGGAATGATAGGGGAATTACATAGATTCGAGTCGGTTTCTACAACTACTCCTTGTGCAATGAGCTCGTCAATGATTTTCAGTAAAGCCACTACAGCATCTGGGGGTAACTTGTATTGTCGGATTCGTGGTAGTACTACTCCTGGCCTGAGTGTGACTCGATATGGTGTAATGTGCATACAACCTACATCAGTGGGGCCTTGTGCCCATAAGTGTGCAGGAACATTCTGTAATCTGGGATCAATATCTCTCAACACATAGTGACCCTTAAAGTCACGTAAGAACAATCTTACTCCTTCCGGAGAACAACATATCACTGCTCCTAGAGCTTTCAGTGTCTTGATACCTAACAAGTTTTCGGGACATGATTTCGTTAATAACAAATCTGTAGTGCGAGACAATGGACCAACTAAAAGAGGTACTGGTTTTGATACTTCATTTACAATAGGTTTGCCTGAAAATCCAAGGGAAACATTCTGTGAGCCTGAGAGGGGTGCCCCTGGAACCTCGTCATGACTTATCGTTGTTCTGCTTGCCCCTGTATCAATCAAAAACTTTCTATCTTTTCCTAACACTTGGCTATGTACATAAGGACCTTCTTGATCTACAGGAACCTCAATAAGAGGCAAGCCAACTTCCCTCTCTAGGCTGTTTCATGTGTATCGCTGATAATCGGGTAATCGGTTTGAGCATACTGGTACATCTGCTGTGTTGCATGTTGTGTTGCGGCAATGGGCTGTGGTACCGCTACGGTCTGTACTGTCTGTTGCAAGGCTTGCATAGGCTGGATATTCTGTGGTACTTGTTGTTGGACCTGGTCCTGTCTAGGAGGACGCGGTCTTTCTTTAGCTTTACCTGTAGATATATTGTGTTTCAATACTGCACAATCGTTTATATAGTGACCTGGCTGTTTACAATAGTTACATGTCCCTTTAACAGGAGCTGTTGAATTATTTGACTGTGTCATACCCTTTTTCTGACCGTCAGCTGGAACTGACTGAGCAACTAACATTTTCATTTTCGTGTCTTTCATACGTCTTTGTTCGTGATCATGTTCTTCCCTAATTCTGTTCTGGTGGTACTGTAACATTTGTAACATTTGTGAAGGCGTATTGGCTTGCCATGTGCTCTCGACTTTCAGAACACGATTCTTGACTTGGGGCAAAGAATTCTCGACCAATTTGGATACAAAAAGATGTGGATATGACTCACTACTTGCTTTTAGGCCACTAATAATAACAAAACATTTCTCAAATCGGGAATAAAAATCACTAGTGTCTTCATCCGGTTTCTGTTTGCAGGCTGAGATTGCATCCCAGTCCTCCTTTTTGGTTGCTAACAAACGTGGCAATACTTGTACTAACAATCCTGGTAATGCTTTAGTTTTGTCCCCAAGCCCTAGGCCTGGGGTTCGAGTATTTTCTTCGTTCTCTAATGCAGCCCAATCTATCTTTGCGTCTCCCACCTCCCATTCCTTTTCTTTGAGTTTCTCGTAAATTCCGGCAGGCAATAATACTTTTAATATTTTCATGATGTCGGGATAGGTATAATCACCCATAAGTAACATGTCTTTTATTTCACGGTGGAAACCTGCTGGGTCCTTGTCATGACTAGGCACTAGTTTCTTCATTTCTAATAGTTCCATTTTTGTTATGGGCGTGTACACAAACACACGTCTAAAGGTATTGTCATCATTCCTAACAGGATGCACTTCTCGTAAGGGATTCTGTCTGTCTATGTAATACATTTTTCTTTCTGGAGGTGGAGCTGAAACAAACTGTGTATTCAGAAAAGCATTATACCTGTGTCGATGTTCTAGAATTATTTTAATTAAGTCGGTACCTAGACCTCTCCATCTGTTCGAGAGTAGCTCTATTAAGATATCAGGTAGGGGACCTGGATCAGAATGTTGGCCTTTAAACAACGAAATGAGATGCTGAATCATGTATATTCCAGCTAATTTCTGTTCATCAGGGGAAAGGTTCAAAAAGGTCTGCGCTAAGCTGTCATCACCATATTTATCGGAACTGTCAGCCCATTGTACTGCTGACCTGGCTAATTCTTGTTCATCCATAGAATTGAGTACATGATACCCCATTCGTTCCTGAAGTATTTTATCGGTAGCCTGAAATAGGTGTTCTGGCGTCTTCGGGTTTGACATGGCAGCTTGAAAAAGTCTCTTACTTTCTGGACGTACCGGACACATTGAATTATTAAAGGGTCTTCCCTTACCTACATATGCTATCATTTCTCTAGCTGGTAACTGCAATGTTCCTGTTGTTGTTTCTGGTTGTTCCTCCTCCCCCGAGGATTCATTCTTATCTGTATCTACTTCTCTTTCAGGCTGTCTTCTTTCATGTATTTGTAAGACTGCTTTTCGGATCCTTCGGTACATATTTTCTATACAACTCTGTTTATCATGTTTCCCGTCTGCTATATTCTGACCCCATTTGTTAAGTGCTTTCATTTCTTCCTGGTCTACCCCAGGCCTATCTTGGTTTCTTATCAAGCAGTTTATGAAAAAACGTAATATCATGCCTTGAGTGTCAACTTTCTGGTATGCCATGGCCTCGCCAATACTTTCAGGGCCTTGCCCTGTTTGGACAAAGTGATATATTCTGTCTAGATGATCAATCATTCCTGGTAGTAACATTAGATAGTTTGCAACTCGTCGTAGACGTACTGATGATAGCATCATTCTGTCGTCTTTACCGGGTACGGGATCATATCTACAATCTGTAAGAGGCTCTTTAAGTATGTCGTAACTCGCTGTTTGAGGTGTACGTTGCTAGGCTAAATCCCTATAAGTCAATCGGTGTGTTTGTGGCGGTGTTTGAAAACCTCCTGCTACACCTCCCGAGGTGCCAGGTCCAAAAGGATTTAATGGGTTAATGGTAGGGAGAATAGGTGCCGGAAGGGCTGGAAGAATAGGCGCAGGATGTGGAACGGGAGGAGGAGTTTGTTGTTGCGGAAGTGGGTGAAGATTATCTCGGGGTGGAGTGCCGTCAGCAGGTGGTGTGCGTGGCGGCGGAATATTAACATATTCGGGGGCTACATCGTCTAAATAGGAAGAAAGGAATATGTCTTTTGTGGTCTTGTGACGTACTTTAGTCGGGAGCAATGGAGGTGGCAGATTCTTCGGTATTTCCGGAGTGACCTTAGGTAAACCCTCGGCCAGAAGAGGATACATACCATTCATAAGAGTGTTTCGTTGTCTGTCTACTTGTTCTGCTTTTACTCGTATACCTTCCTCAACTAATACGTTTTCTCAGGCTTTGTCTGAATCCTCTCTACTTTTCTCTGCTTTTCTGAGTGCTTTTTCTATACGTCTGTGTGATTCTTTATGCCATAATTCAATGGCATCTTTCTGTGACTGTCTGGCTTTCTTTTTCCATAATGCTTCTTCTACTCTCATGATGCACTCGGCATCCCATGTCCCAGTAACGGGCCATCTCTGATTCTCTGCTAGATCTTTGGTGTAATCCACCCACAAATCGAGATATAATACAGCGTCTAGGCCGTGTTTGTGGTACATAAAATACCCTGGAGTGTCCCTGGGTGGAATGGGAACAGCTTCCTCGAGTATCCCTTTTCTAGTTCCTATCTGTCTTAGTTTAGAGAACAGCGGCATATTTCAGCCGTGCCACTTGGTACTTGATACTTACTTGGACTTGGACACAATTTATACAATATACACGATAATGTAGATCGAACAATCACTCATACCACGACATTAAAACACATTTAAACATTTTGAAAAACGAACAACAATAACCAGAATAAAACTAGCTACCTTCATACTCGATATACTGCTAAACAGTACAGATACACCGCTAAACAGTGCAGACCGGGTCTGTGTACCCAAACCCGTCTTGACCGGACACAAACTAATGCACCCGTCTAGATGCGTCCCCAGCAACGGTACTCACCGGGAAGCACGGAACGGAAGGCCTCGGAAACTCAATACTGGACTGGACCGGACTGGACTCGACTGGACTGGACTCGATTCGTGACGTAACTTCGGAACTTCGGAACTGGTGGGCCTCTGGATACCTCGGACTTTGCTCTCTCAGCTAGGCTCTGGTCGGGATCCTCCGCACTCCTCACCGCCTCGTCTGGGTGTCGATCGCAGCCTCAGTCACCTCCGTTGGCCTGAGGGAGATACAGGAAATCCTGCGGGTACGCGTAGTTGTCCGTCCGGCTGTGGCAGGGGACCGGGCCTGCAACGCACCGCCGGCGCGTGGGGTGGGGGAGGGGTCCCTATTCGGGCGCCAATTATCATGTGGCCTTAGGTAAACCCTCGGCCAGAAGAGGATACATACCATTCATAAGAGTGTTTCGTTGTCTGTCTACTTGTTCTGCTTTTACTCGTATACCTTCCTCAACTAATACGTTTTCTCTGGCTTTGTCTGAATCCTCTCTACTTTTCTCTGCTTTTCTGAGTGCTTTTTCTATACGTCTGTGTGATTCTTTACGCCATAATTCAATGGCATCTTTCTGTGACTGTCTGGCTTTCTTTTTCCATAATGCTTCTTCTACTCTCATGATGCACTCGGCATCCCATGTCCCAGTAACGGGCCATCTCTGATTCTCTGCTAGATCTTTGGTGTAATCCACCCACAAATCGAGATATAATACAGCATCTAGGCCGTGTTTGTGGTACATAAAATACCCTGGAGTGTCCCTGGGTGGAATGGGAACAGCTTCCTCGAGTATCCCTTTTCTAGTTCCTATCTGTCTTAGTTTAGAGAACAGCGGCATGTTTCAGCCGTGCCACTTGGTACTTGATACTTACTTGGACTTGGACACAATTTATACAATATACACGATAATGTAGATCGAACAATCACTCATACCACGACATTAAAACACATTTAAACATTTTGAAAAACGAACAACAATAACCAGAATAAAACTAGCTACCTTCATACTCGATATACTGCTAAACAGTACAGATACACCGCTAAACAGTGCAGACCGGGTCTGTGTACCCAAACCCGTCTTGACCGGACACAAACTAATGCACCCGTCTAGATGCGTCCCCAGCAACGGTACTCACCGGGAAGCACGGAACGGAAGGCCTCGGAAACTCGATACTGGACTGGACCGGACTGGACTCGACTGGACTGGACTCGTGACGTAGGTACTTCGGAACTTCGGAACTGGTGGGCCTCTCGATACCTCGGACTTTGCTCTCTCAGCTAGGCTCTGGTCGGGATCCTCCGCACTCCTCACCGCCTCGTCTGGGTGTCGATCGCAGCCTCAGTCACCTCCGTTGGCCTGAGGGAGATACAGGAAATCCTGCGGGTACGCGTAGTTGTCCGTCCGGCTGTGGCAGGGGACCGGGCCTGCAACGCACCGCCGGCGCATGGGGTGGGGGAGGGGTCCCTATTCACGTGTAGAGTGAAATGTCGACGCCGGATGTTGGTTGATTTTGTTACATGGGTGGAGGTAAAAATGTAACAATACTAGTTGATGCCACCTCCTATGTCCACTCTGAGTAAATGTAAATTGATACTTGTATAACGCACTACTCACCCGCAAGGGTCTCAAGGTGCTTGTACGAATACGGCTGTGGAATCCATCCTGGCTTTCCCTGTGAGGCATCAACTCCTGGGCACCCCCAAGGTGGAAGCCAGGCATCCTTAGCGCTGTGGAGATTAAGCAAGCTATTGCCCAGAGTTGCAGAGTGGGACTCCATGATTGGAATAGGCACTGAGGTGAGAATTATCAGGTCCGTGGAATTTTTGAGCCCAAGACCCGCCGAGGCGGGGAATTGAACCTGGTCCCGTGTTAGACCTCTGCATCAGGGTCTGCCACTCTAACCATTGAGCCACACTTCTCCACACAGAGTCTCCCCCCGGCATTACAACAGATGGGGCCGAAGTACTCACAGTTCTGCTTACTGAGTTCCTGACCGAGGCTGAAGCAGCTACCATTGCTGGGGAGCTTGAAAGGGGTCAGATGAGCTGAAAGTTCATGAGGCATAAGGAGTAAGGAGCTGCTACTATGTCTCAATGCAGATGATTCTGAGGCATCTGCCTCTGCGACAATGTTACATTCACGAATCATATTAGCTCTAAAACACCCAAAAATGTACCTTAATCAAACCTCCCACATATTCCTGGATCAGGAATTATGTTAAACCTCAGTTTCATGGGCCCATGTATCCCTGGGTTAAGACACCTCCCAAACCACCAAAATCAATTAAAATCCAATTCAATAAAATTGAGTGAATTAGCCCAATCAATAAATGAGTTCTAAAAAATAAAAAGCTAAAGCGATTGATTTTACAATTCAAAAATAAGAAGCACAGAGTCAATGCCATGAAGGCTTTCAAATGCAAAGATATATATAGTAAGCAAAAATCTGAAAATATTTGAATTCTCAATGGGCAGGAAAATCAGAAAAGAAACAGGCCGCACCCCTACTAGAATAGGAAACTCTTCTCAAAATCTCCAGCTGAGCCCAAAATCAAGGTTTCTTAATAGAGAAATTTTGCTGAATCTTTGTAGAGTGAGCAAGTGTATAATTTCTTCAGCAAATCAGAGGACATCAAAATGAACGTCATTATCTAAGCACTATTGTCTTTTCTAAAATAATTATTCAACACCCTCTATGTTAAAACCATCCAGAGATGTTTGAACAAGCAAGTTACATTTACAGTGTCACACTATTTGAATGAATAGATTTCATTGAAGCAGTCGAAGACATAATAATATGCTGCCAGTTAAATCTAACATTAGAGCAAGGGCGCCATGAGTTGAACAATAAAATTGTGAAAATATTCATCTACATTGTAGCTTGACTGAGGACAGCAGGGCCTGTGGGGACAGCATGTGCTCAAAGCCTTTTTGTTGTCCTTTTGTCACCCATCTTAATAGAAATGGCGGTTGCCCAGAAATGTGACCTAGCTTGTAAACATTAAAAAAATACATTCCTGCACATCATAGAAAAAACATATCAAAATCATTTGTTTTTAATCAGTCTGTAGATTGGAAATCGAGGGTATAAATGCTTGTTGCATATTGTCAGTGATGCATAAATACAAAATATATATTTTACACATGCATTCTTTTGTTCATGTGGATTTGAAGTAAATTTATACCACTAATGGTGCGTGATTATGTGACATGGGCATAATGGTGCAATTTCAGGAATTTCTTGTTGCCCCGATAGAGAGACTTGGTAGCCTGTCACTAAATAAAGCCAGGGACGCAAATCTCACTCACCATTTAACCCCTTCACTGCTAAGCCTTCCCCAGTGCTAAGCCCTTTTTTTGGCTATTTGGGGTAGTTCGCGCTTAGGCCCATCAAACTTTTTGACCACATAAGGTATCCACGCCAAATGTGCGTCCTTTTCTACCAACATCACGGGGATTCTAAAGGTAATTTTGCAAAATTTTGTGTTTTGGGGGGAAAAAGTACTGCAAATGGAAGCGTCTGTTTTTTTCCCTTCAAATGTTATCAACAAAAGGTTTGTGGCTCTGAAATCACCATTTCCAAAGCTTTCAGGGATTCACAGACTTTTGTAATAAAAGCAACATTTTTTAAACAGTTTTGGCATTTTACTGAGACATAGCCTATTTCTGCTATGTTTTGTGCTTCCAATCTTCTTCCATTTAATGGTAGAAATGGGTATGAAAGCAATAATGGATTCTGGAAAGCTATACATTTTGGAAAAAGTAGATAAAATTATAAATTCAGCGAGGGGTCACGGGTCCAGTCAGCATGCAAGCGTGGATAAAAGACAAGAAATAGAAATACAATTTTGAGTACGTTGATGAACATTGGTGTGCATTCTACCACTCTCAAACTGCATTCTTAGAATTACTCTTACCTCAAAAAACGGCAGTTTGCACCCAGCATAGATTGTTTGAATCGGATCATGACTGCACAGCAACAGCATCACGAAGAAGACTGTGTTCAATTCTCGATAAGGAAACAATGAACTTTTGTGGTTGGCTCTGAGGCTTATGGTCGTGCAGCATGTTGAAACAAAAATTATGTATTTGACGGTTGTTTTTTAAATCACGTGAAAGGAGATCAGTGCACTAAACACGAAAACATATATATCATATTGTTTTGCAAATTATAAACATGTTTTGTTTACACTGAAGGTGAAACACAGCAGGGACAGTTGAGGATGAAAGTTCAGAACAAGATGGAAGGAGTGGGAATCACGCGCAAGGGATTGTGGTAAAGGTGGTTGTAGGGAAAGAAAACGTAAGGATTGTGATAGAAGATTGGTTGGAGTCAAGCTGAGGGATGTATTTAAGGAGTAAGCAGGGGGAGGAGTTAGTTGCTTGAAACTCCATTCAGCAACACACAGTAAACGAGAGAAGATGTTGGTAAAGAGATAAGCAGAAAAAAAGGGGGAAGAGCAGGTATGTAAGAAAAACGGGTTCACGAGAGGGTTTCCAACTGGGATAGAAGTGGTAAAAGAAATGATGTTGGGCGGTTAGGCTGTGCACTAAAGGCGTGTGGGAGGATTGATAGATACAGGGTCGACAGAGTTAATTTGAGCACATGGGCAATTGAGAATTCGTCTAGTAACGCGGTTCTATTTTGCAAGTATGAGAACGAGGATGGCAGAGGGGGAGGTTACCACGTTCGGCGAACACTTCACAGGGTGCAATTGAGGTTTGGGGTGAAATAATGGTCTTTAAGGCATTAAGAAGGTATTTGATTATTTTAACATGATTTAAAATATTTAAATATGACTGGTCAAAAACAGAGATTTTTGTGAATCCATTAAGGCTATGAGTATAAAAGACATTAACAGAGGTTCTTTGTTTTAATTTGACCGCTATCCCTGACGAAGAGCTAAAAAATGCTCGAAATGCATTGGATGTTTTAAAATCAGAGCTGCCTAATGTGAATTGAATGTACCTACGTGGAGCAGTAAAAGGCCTGGATGGGCATAATTGTTTCATTTGAAAAATGGGGACTTTCATCAGTCCAACCGTGTACTGTGTAGCAAAGTCCGATCAATCAAGGATAAAAATCGGAATAAATATGGATTAAAACACAAGAGGAATGTTGCAATTATTGCTTTAAGCTGTGCGATTGGAATTAGAGCGTCACAACGTTGCAAATGTTTAGAAGTTTAAGGTTTGCCACCCAAATGACAGGTTGCTTGAAAATTAAAGGCAAGACCCTTATGCCCCAGCAAGTCAGTAAATAAATGTTTTATAAATGTCATGACATCATTACCATCTTCACCCTCAACTATACCATATGCTCCTAAATTATTCCACCTATATCTGTTTTCTAAGTCCTCTGCTCATAGTTTCTGATGCTTAATTTCAGGCTTCATTTTAGATACTTCGAATATATTATATTCTGTATTGTTAATGCAACTCAATGTCCAGAGCTCTTTCTTGCATTTAAAGATATGCATCATCAGGATTATGCAACTTAGTATTTGTCTCTCCCATAAAAGCCTTCAAATACCTTATTTCTTCCAGTACTACCATTGATAAAGGAGGAGAAAGTTGTGGAGAAGAAATGTTGTATTTATAATGCGTCTTGCAGATTGAAGAAACACAGCCTTTGCATGAAGATATTGAAGTTCAACTACCTAAAAGAGATGCTCTCGGATGTGTCACATGTTCCTATAATGTCTATGGATGCAAATCAATTTTGGATTTTAAATAGGACATACTTGGATTCTTGAAAGCATCAGATTTTAAGTGCACAAGACGGCTCAGTAAGTCTTAAGAAAGTTTGTCAACTTCCTAACTCTGCCGATAGACTGGGACAAAAAAGTGATTATAATAACATAAACCATCAAAGAGACTCTTGATAGGGCTCCAGGAAAGATGCTAGAGCTCTACAAAGTATACAGCACATACTTAGCGAAAATTAAAAATGATGAAAATAGCATTAGCTAATGTATCAATTGGATGTATTATAACATGATGATGCAACACAAGGTGAACTCTGTGAATCTTATATTTCCCCTGCAAATTATAATTCAGTAGTCATCCAGATCAAAGAATTGTAAGACTTAAGAAGAGTCTGTAATGCTACACAACAGTAACAACAACCTTGCTGTAGAGAAACAGTGTAATGTATTTATGAGGTCAATTACAGGCCATAGGACAGACAAAATTAATGCATAATCCAGTTAACCTAGTATTCAGAAAAAAATACTGATTACACAATGAACCTTTCTGTATTAATTTCTTCAATTACACAGCCTAATTCACCATTGATCTTAATAGCTGACAGACAAATGTCAGTGAACGGAAAAGTTGGACACCTTGAAAATAATAATGTGCAGTGGTGGTTTGGTTCCGTAATGTAATCCAACCTTTCGGTGAGAAACAAAACATTACGGCAGACATTGAAAAATGTTGCATCAACACTGAACATAGAGTGCCTAGGGAGCTCACGCTTTACTTTATGCTTCTATCGGAAACAAGTGGTACAGTCCAGGAGTTGTTTGGCATGCATCCATTCTCCTTGGAGGCCAAGCCATGATACCCAGTATATTAATTTTAAACTAAAAATGTATTGCAAACATACTCATAGGTAGCGGGCTTATTAGTAGGAGAAAGTCAGTACCTACAGCTAGTAATGATGCCACAATTGTTAATAAGGTCCAGTCAAGTCTTAATAAATGAATCCTTGCCTATACCTTGGTGACTTGGCTGACCAGCAGTCAGGCTTCCCTTTGGAGACAGGTGTTTAAAGCATTTAATATCACCAAAACAATAAGTAAGTAAAAGACACAACACAATTAAATTCCAACACCAAATTATACAAATTTAGAACATTTTTTAATTAACTTTTGAAAGACACCAAAATGTGGGGAACTGAAGATTTGAATTTTTAAGGATTAAACAAATAAATACATGTGCTTGCTAGCAACAAAAGGCATAATGCACCATTCTCAGCTATCTGATCCCTCTGGACAGGGACAAACTCAAAGTTTTAGGCTGACCCTGATGGAGCATGGGTCGGATAGGGTAATTGGTAGGTCCCAATGCTTTTACCTTTGCATTTATGCACTTATTGGGAGCTTTTCCTCTCGACGTCCAGCCCTTGGGTTCTTGAATCAAGAGTTTGAGTCGACGCCCAAAGACCAAGGTCCCTCCCAAAAATAAGCTGCTCAGGGTGTCGGCTCCTTTTCCTTTAAGACAAGCACAGTCCTTTTTGTGTGGAGATTTGAGAATGCGGCAGGTACTGTCCTACTGAGCGCAGTCCTTCTGTGTGTAGTCCAAGGGTCAAGCACGCAGTACTTCTTCTCCAGATATTACAGGCAGGGATCTGAGGGGCTCCTGCAGATCCTCTCTATTTATTCCCCATTCTGGGCTCACAATAGGAGGGCACAACCCAACCAATGGGGTTCAAGGTTCCAGCCTCTGCTATGACCACTTCCTGGGAAGTGTGGCATATTTTTGACCCAGAATGCACAAAATAGATACATTATCTCCTTTGAGTGCAGTTCAGGCTAACCCAACCACCAGGTTTTGCTAACTTTCCCTACACTCCCCTTCCCATCCCTCTCCAAAAATAATTAGTGGGGGCTCCCATCTTGCTGGGGATCAAGGAACTTTGAAGCCCAGTTTATCTCCTCATCCCTCTTCCAGTCCCTGCTTCTCCAAGAAGCAAATCTTCTCTCACCAGATGCTACAGCCCCAGGCCGCCTCACATCTACTCTGGGAGTAGCTTGGCTCAGGCTGTTAGAGACTGGCAAAACAGACTTCTACAGGGCTGTTTTAGGTGACTTCAGGATAGTTCGTTCTAAAACTACTCTTCTGCAATAGTTATAATAAATGAGACCTTGGCAAGTGTTTGGATTTATTGTAAATATTATTATGATACTTTTTTATTTTATTTTATTTTATTTTATTTTTTTATTTTATTTTTTATTAACAAACAGTGCAATACAGCAGTACAAGCAAAGCAGAGAATATCAACACATAGTGTAATACAGTAGTACAGATTTCAGATCAATGTAGCATCAAGACACAAGAAATTGGCAGCGGTGCGGAGCATCAGACGGCGAGTGGCGAAGCCTGCGTCAGAGTCATGACAGCAAGTTGATAAAACAGCTCTGGTTACGGATCCGTGGAGAGGACCAGACTAGAGGGCAGGAGAAATCGAGGGGGGGGAAAGGGGAGGACAGGGGACATTGCGGGTGACGCAGAGCCGGGGGACCACTAGCCAACAGCGCCAGCGGCCTCCGCGGGTACCAGGACCGGCAGGGAGCGCGGGAGAAGCAGCGGCAGAGGTGCGGGGGTGGTGCGCAGCGTCGCCCAAGGTCAGCTAGGTGGGTAATGGGACAGGGTGGGGACAGCTCTCCGGAGAAGAACCGCAGTCCAAGGCCCCAAGGGCCAGGGACCCCGATCCCCCAGGGGGGGGCGTGAAACTGCAGAAAGGCGACTAGTGGGCCCCAGATGTCAACAGGGCGCGTCTGGTCGGCATCAGGTCCCAGAATTCAGAGAGCAGTAGTTGGCAACGGTATGCATCCTCCAACCAGGCAGAGACCACCAGAGCCGGCCGGCGGCCCCAGCACATGGCCACACAATGCTTGGCGAGCACCTTAAGCATCGAGATCAGAACAGGGCTTGACGAAGCCAAGGAGACAGAGAAGGGGATCTGGAGGAATGACAGCTCCGACCATGTCGGAAATCGCGGCACAAACACAGAGCCAGAATGCCTGCACCAGGGGGCAGAGCCACGCCAAGTGAGCGAAATCAACTGCCGGAGCGGAGCACCGAACACAGGAGTCATCCGGGGCAAGGCCTAGGCAATGAAGATGTGCAGGAGTGCGGTAAAATCTTTGCAGAAACTTGAAATGAATTAAACGGAGCCGATAATTTGGGGAAAGTTTGATGGTTTGGTTATGGCAGTAGAGCCAGTCCGCGTCCGAGATGTCAAGACCCAGGTCAGCACTCCAGGCCGCGCGAGCCCGCGCAGTGGAAGCAGACGAAGGCGCTAAAGCAGAGGCGTACAGCCTGGTAACGAGCTTGCGTGGGGAGGTGGAAGTATACAGTAGGTCCAGAGCAGGAAGAGTAGGGGGAGGCTGAGGAAAGGTGGAATGTAGTGTCCGGCAGGTCGCTCGCAACTTGTAATAAAGAAGCGTGTCCATTAGAGTAGGCGCCGCTGTGAGTGCACAAAAGGAATCGTCGGGGTAGAGGTCGGCCACGGTCCTGAGGCCCCCGGGCGCCGCATGCCGGGACATGAAAGAGGACTGAAGTGGAGGGAAATCCGGGTGGTCGGCAATGGGCATACTGCCCGCTGAAAGAAGAGTAAGACCAGCTAGCTTACGCAAAGACGACCGTGCCCACCGCAATGTTTCAACCGTGTTGACCTCCGCGCGAGGATGCACTGCCGGGGCGAATAGTGCCGTGGTGAGGGGCCAGGGAGTGGCGACATCAGCCTCCACCACCACGTGAGGCTGGGAGGGGCTAGGATGCAGCCAGAGTGCAAAAAGCTAGCCTGGGCACAAAGGGCATAAAGGCGAAGATCTGGTGCACCCAAACCGCCGGCGGACATCGGCAGAGTCAGGATGTCGTAGGCGACCCTGGGCTGACGACCCACCCAGATTAAAGACACCATAAGTGAGTGCAACCTTCGGAAGAAGTAAGCGGTTAGGGGAATAGGAATATTGGAAAAAAAATAAAGAAACTTGAGCAGGACCACGATCTTTGCAATGTCAACGCGGCCAGAAAGCGATAGGGGTAGCCGAGTCCACTGAGGAATCTTAGACTCTAGCCAATCCACCGCTCGGCCAAAGTTTGACCGCCATAGCTCATCCGGGTCGCTACTGAGCCAGATGCTGAGGTAGCGGGTTGGACACGTCACCCACTCAAAGGGGTAGTCTGGCACAAAAGGGAGTGTGGCATCCGCCAATGGGAAAAGTATGGATTTACTCCAATTAATTTGAACCCCTGATAGACCGCCAAACCGAATGACCTCGCGCACAAGCGGGCTAAGATTTTCTTGAGGACGTCGGATGTAGAGGGTCACATCGTCCGCGTACATTGAGACCAGAAGGGAACGGGACGAGAAGCCAATGCCCCTGTGGGTGTGGTGCTGACGAAGACGAGCAGCAAGCGGCTCCATGGCTATGGCGAACAACATGGGCGACAGGGGGCAACCCTGTCGCGTACCACGTAGGATGGGGAAAGGGTCCGTGATCTGACCATTAATCCGAAGCCGGGCGGTGTGGGTCCGTATAAAGTAATTTAATATTCCTCAGGCAGTGCGCACTAAAGCCCATCTGCGAGAGGACATAGAAGAGGAAAGGCCATTCTAGCGTGTCAAACGCCTTGGTGGCATCGAGCAACGTGGAGACGGCAGGGAGGTCATGGTTAATTTGATGCAGAACTGCAAAAATGGTGCGGAGATTGTGGGAGGTCGCCCGGCCGGGCATAAAACCAGATTGGTCTGGGAGGGCAATAGTCGGCATCAGGAGGAGTATGCGAGAGGCGAGCAATTTAGCAAAAATTTTGTTATCCATGTTAATAAGGGGGAGTGGGCGGTAGGAATCGCACCGATCAGCCGGCTTGTCGGGCTTGAGGAGCAGCGTAAGCGAGGCTTCGCAGAGCGACGGCATAAACGTGCCAGTGTCAAAGGACTCACTATACATGGCTGCGAGGTGAGGTATAAGAATGGGAGCGTACTGTTTATAAAAGGCGGCCGTAAGGCCATCCAGGCCGGGTGCTTTGTCACAAGGTATGCTATTAATGGCCGCCAGAATTTCCTCTTTCGAGAAGGGCTCGCCAAGGAACTTGTGGTGGTAATCCACCAGCCACACTAGTGCGATAGATTCAAAGTATTGGTCGAAGTCCTCCGCAGAGGGGGGGTAGCGGCCGAGTACAATCGGGAGTAAAAGGCAAGGAAGCGGGACCTTAACTTCTCGGGAGTGGTGGTGTGGTCCGGACCGCCATCAGCAAGGGCAGTCACGTAGGATGAGGCCCTCGGTGGGTGCAGCAAATTTGCCAGGGTACGACCAGGGCGATCACCCTCCCCAAAGCGACGAGCGCGACCCTCCCTGCCCAGGAAGGAGAGCTTGCGGCCCGCCTCCTCCGAAAATTCTGAGTGCTTGAGATACAGGAGCGCCAGCGCATCTGGGCCAGCCCCGTTTGCGATGGAAGCATCCTAGTCCCTGATCTCTCCCTCAAGACTGGTGAGGGTGGAGCGTATCGCCCGGAGAACACCAGCCTGTTTAGAAATGCATTCACCTCGGATATAAACTTTGAACCCCTCCCATAGGGTGGATGCCGAGTCGATGGAGCCGACATTGAGGCATCGGGTGGCAAGCAGCGTGCGGGCAACGGAGGAGGGGGGAGGGGGGGGCCAGTAAGGAAGCGCTAGTGCAGCGGGAGCAGGGAAAGAAGGGGGTGATCACAGGTAGAGCGCCTAGACCAGCACGCCAGATGTATCAGCAAATGATGAATAAGTTGTGATATTGACGGAGTCATGACAGAACATATTACAGAGCTTCACACAACATGCGCCAGCAATAGAAGCCTTGATGATCGAGAACAATCTGCACCAGAATCAGGAGCAATAGGAAGAGGCAGCACATCAACAAAAAAAGTAAACCAACTCCAGTGGTCGGAAGAAACAACCCCTAACACCCACCCACCCCAACAACCCAGAACGGCGTTGCAAAGATTCCCACCAACCCCAACCCCATGCAGCTGCCCAACCAGGCCCAGGGTGAACTCTCCACCCCCCACCCACAAACCCCCCAGGAAGTCCCGAGTTCAAACTTGGCAACACACCCCCATACCCCCCCACAGCCACACCAACCCCCAATCAGGCTGAGCAAACCACCCGCCCCACCCCAGGAACCCACAACTAGGAGAGGCAAACAAAAAAGTAGAATAGGGAATTATCCCGCGGGGGCATGGCGGGTCCCAGCATACACCCCTGCAAAAGAGCAGGGTGGCCAAGCTAGTAAGCTTTTGACATCATAAATCGGAAAGTCACAATTGATCAAAGGATATGATTTGCACTGTTCATTCAATGTTACTGAGGCTTCCGGAGTCTTCCAGCTGCGTCGGAGGAGTATTTGCCCGGGACTCTTTTTCTAGTTGTTTGGCGAATGTCATGGCCTCCCTAGGGTCTGGAAGACCAACGTCTTGGCACCCTGGCGAACACGCAGTTTAGCTGGATAGGCAAGCGAGTAGGAAACCTCATGTTTGAGTAGGATCCGTTTAGCAGGAAGAAATTACCGTCGGGTGGCCTGCACAGCCAGAGTGTAGTCCGGGTAAAAGGAGAGGCGGTTACCTTGATGGTCAATAGTCCCTTTTTCACGGGCCGCTCGTAGGATGGCATCGCAATCTCTGTAATTTAAGATCTTCGCAATGATCGGCCGAGGGGGGATGCCAGGGCATGGACGAGGCCCAAGCGTGCGGTGCGCCATCTCCGCTACAAAGAAGGAGGACAGAAAGTCGCCAAAAAGTTCCTTACTCAGTCCCTCCATGATGTCCTCCATCTTGCCAATGTTCGTGGACTCCGGCAGCCCCGTTATGCAAAAATTACATCTCTGGGAACGGGCCTCCAGGTCCTCATTCTTTTCCCGAATGACTGTCAGGAGTTTGTCCATTTGCAACAGTTTTTGCTGGTCCTGGGTAGCGGAGTCCTCTGCGTCAGATAAGCAGGATTCAATGTGGAGCAAGCTATTGTCGTGGGAGTCCACTCGGGACTTCACGTGATCGAGGCGGGTAGATAGTTGATCCAGTTGCGCAGCTATCCCCGTGACGGTGGATTTGACATCGAGCATAATGGCTTTGAGGTCGTCCACACGGGAGGGCGCAGGGCTAACCATCCCGGCCGCAGGGTCAGTGTTCTCAGCGCCTGCCACATCCTGCCTGGAGGAGCGGCGCAAATCGAAAGCGATCTTGGGTTGCCTGGGATCACCCTTCCCCATGATGCTTTCATAGGGATAGCGGCAGAGACTAAAGGGCTCCCCGGGCAAAGGAGAAGGGGCGTCTCCGGGCACAACCAGTCGGGCAGCAGAAGGGCCAGGGCCTGGTCACCAGCCAAGGGTTCAGGGCAGCAAGTGTGGACCCCAGCTAGAGCGTAGTCCGGTGAAGAGGGCCACAGAGCCCAGGCGGTCCCGCGGCCAGGCGGGCCGCCCGTCCAGCCAGGCCAGCAGGTAGAGCAGCGGGCGCCCGGAGGGGAGCTCGTGGGCTGCAGACAAGCAGAAGTCGAGCATCCTCCAATGTCCCCCCCACGCCAATCCACAGAGGCGGGGGGTGTAGATGTAGGGACCAGGCTGGGGCCCCCAAGTGGGCCGGTCGCGCCACAGCCAGGCACCGGGAGGAGCAGAGGCCGGGGCAGGAGCAGCAGCGGCGACAACAGGAGGGTTGAAGGAGCAGGAGGGGCCCCCACTGGACCAAGCGGCAACGGGCGATGAGTGGAGGGACATTTGAGACAGAGGATGGCCTCCGAAGGGCAAACAGGCCACAAGTCGCGCCAGGGGTGGAGCGATGGGTCCGCAGGGTAGTCCCAGGATCCGCGGGCACCAGAGGGCAGAGTCGAGGCAGAGCCCAGCCGGGGACTCAGAAATCGAGGCCAGGGATTCACCACCTCGTAGGTCCAGTCCAGGGGCGGCGGCCCGATCCGGCGGAGCAGCGGGGAACACCACACACCCGGAGCCAGCAGGTGTGTGTTCAGCAGGGGGTCGAGCACCCCCCCAGATAGGGGGACATTGGCCGGGGATTCCATGGGGGGCCGCCGCCCCCTCAGTACCTGCCAGACGCCGCAGGCATCCCCGAAGGCCACGGCACCAGAGGCCGGTCAGCTCGGCAGGCGAACCCCTACCTCGCCAGCAGTCCCCACAGGCGGCGGCACGACTCACCCGTTGTGGCAGTGACAGCGTCCGCCCGGCAGCAGCTCCGCTCCCTCAAAGCCGCAGCGGGAAAGGCCTCCGATCCAGGCCGCAGCGCCAGCCACGAGGAGCCGATCTCCACCTGTGCAGATCCTGGAGAAGGCAGCAAGCATTCAATCTGCGTCACGGGAGCTCCGGAGTCACATAGGAGCAAAACAGCGCCGAAAGAAGAAGGATGTCAGAAGGATTATGGCGGATTACAGAGCTTGGCCGGCAGAGCCCACTTACAGTGCGGCCATCTTGCAGCCGGCCAAGCCACGCCCCCAAAATATTATTTTGATACTTTATTTTGAATTATGTTGCTAGCTAATTCCAATCAAATGTTAGACTTTATTAATGTTTATTAAAGCCTTCCCATGTTAGCCATGTTAGCAGCACTACAATGAAGAACAACTCATTTGGCTGTTTTCTCCCACCAGTGCATACAAAACATATTATATAATGTCTCTGCTAGTTATACCAATGTCTATCCAGACCTTAACAGTGACCTATATGTGATAAAAAAATTGTTTTTGACTTTGGAAGTACTTTTAATTGATTGTCCAGTTTTCAGCTTTTTCATGCAATCTTTCATCAGGTCACTGACATTGCACAGGCAGACTGGTCCTAATTCTTTAAATGTGCTTTAATCTAATATTAAAGGATAGTGATGTGTGTTTTCAGTATTGTAATATAATAGCAGCTCACTAATACTACTGCAAATAATCTCTTGGTCCCTCAGCCATTTCTCAAATGTGAAGTCCTGTTTTCATCTTAAAAGATATTTTTTAATACATTTGGCGTAAAAAATATAAACACAACATTTCTCAATAGACTTGAACACATTACCTGAATGAAAAATTTACTAAAGGAAAATGGTATTCAAAATAGGCTATGTTTAAAAATCATTCTAGGTAATCAGGTTGTGTGGAGAACAGAGTCTGATTCATCGGGGACACACCCATCCCGAAAGGTTAGGGTTCTGGCTCAGTGACCACTTCGCACATGCCTTAAAACTTATCTGATCAAAACCTACATGTTTCAGTAAATAACTTATATTTTCCCCTGCTAAATTTCCGCTGGTTGCATTTGCTGAAATGTAATGAAGGTTGAGGTACTTAATGTATCTGATAACTATCAGATGCGTTCAACACCTTGAAACTCGTAATTTCGACAAATGTATTTAGGGAGTGCTGTAGAGACATAGGTGTAACAAATGGATGTATGTCGTTACAACGCATACCTTTACAATGCATTTTTTACACTGCAACATCCATTACAACGCATTCCATTACAACGCATGCCATTACAATGAATTATTTGAAACTACGATTACAAAGCATTCCACTACAACGCATACTCCCGTTGATAATCCCGTACTCCCTGAAACAATCTCCCTGGTTTCTGCATTATCCTCCCTTGGTCTGACTCTGCAAAACCATGAACCCACCCACATAGGTGGCCACCTTCTCGACCTGTTATTCACCAACTTCCCCAAAATACAATGTCTCTCCCCGGTCCAAATAATTTGGTCCGACCACTTCATTGTGGAATTCTCAATATCTAAGGTGGATAAGCCCTCTAACAAAAACTCCTTACCACCTGTCTGGCGTCGACAGTGGCATAAAGTCACCGTAGAGGAACTGCAAAAGGAATGGAAGCGGCCCACTCCCATAGAGACAGACAGTATGGACATTGCATTAACTAAATTTAATAATTCTCTCAAAGCAGCAATCGACAAAATAGCACCTCTAAAACTACACAAACAATACCCTGCCACCAAACAGGAAACATGGTATACGGAGGAGCTTAGAACAGAAAAACAAAAATGTAGGAGGATAGAAAAGAAGTGGAGAAAAACATGAACCGAAGAAAACAAGAAAGCACATTATGAGGCCCAGACCAAATATTACAAAAACATCAAACTTGCTTGGAAAAATAGCCTCTCTCAACAACTCGCAGAAGCGGGAAATCGTTCTAGGGAATTATTTCAAATTCTCCAAGAGTCTGTAAAACCCAGCGCATGCCAAAGTCCTGATGACTTTTCTCAACAATTATGCGACAAAATCTCTTTGTTTTTTGAAAATGAAATCAATTTGATTTATGACAAAATTTTATTGGTCTCAAATCAAAATAGCAACAACTCTCTTTCCCCTTCCATCCTGCTCATATGGAGTAAACCCACACTCACGATGTTTCCAGCAGTCAATGACTGATCTCACCTTCCTTATGAGTCACATAAAATCCGGATCCCCAGATGATCTTCTATCTGCTAAAATAACTACCTCCCTGGAAAATTTGCTTAGACCCCACATTCAAACACTGATTAACCATTCTCTTAGGGAAGGATCTGTGCCTACAGAATGGAAAAAAGCAGTGGTGAACCCAATCCGAAAGAACGCAGCAATCCCGTGGACTGACCTCTCCAACCTCCGTCCCATCTCCCTCCTACCCCTTCTCAGCAAGATGACCGAGAGACACGTAAACACTCATTTGTCTAAATACATCGAGGCAGCGGAGGGCCTAGATTTTTCTCAATCTGGATTTAGGCCCAATCACAGCACAGAATCTGCCCTCTTCTCAGTGACCGATAACATCAAGATGTCACTGGATGGAGGAGTTTCAACGATTCTAGTGCTGTTAGATTTATCCGCTGCCTTTGACACCGTGTCCCATGAGATACTTCTCGGTCGTCTGAAGGAGAGGGGAATAGAGGGAGTGGCTCTCTTTTGGTTCGAAAGCTTTCTCTCGGATCGTCAACAAGAAGTAAGACTGGGCTCCCACCATTCCATCTCAAGGGAGCTCACCAAAGGAGTGCCACAGGGCTCATGCCTAAGCCCCACACTTTTCAACGTGTATGTGGCCCCCTTGGCGGACATTGTAAGATCTCATGGGTTCACCCCTGTGTCGTACGCTGACGACACTCAGCTTTTATTCGCCTTTAAAACCCTAACGCCCTCAATACAAAAATCTGTTGCGGACGGAATGAGGGCAATATCACACTGGATGGCCACTAATCGCCTCCAGTACAATGTAAGCAAGACTGAGGTGATGCTGTTTGGGGAGGCCACACTTTTGTGGTCTCCGGATTGGTGGCCCCCGGATTTAGGACCAACATCAAGCCCCAAGCAGATCGTCAAAAATCTTGGTGTGCGTTTAGACAAATCACTTCTGTTTAAAGAGCACACAAATCAAGTAGCAGGATCCTGCTTCCAGACTATTGGACTGCTACGTCGAGTATTTCCATTTTTATCAGATTCTTTTAGAAAGACTCTCGTCCAGGCCTTAATTATTAGTAGACTGGACTATTGTAATGTCCTGTTGGTCTCAGCAAATGAAGAACAACTACAGAGACTACAGGTAGTCCAGAACACTTCTGCGAGATTAGTTCTCAACGCCCAGCCAAGGTCTGCCTCACTCCCCCTTCTTACTAAACTCCACTGGCTGCCAATCAGACAGCGTGTAAAATTTAAAATCTGCTGCACTGTTCACAGATGTTTGTTTGGCAATGGACCTAAATATCTAAAAAACATATTCAAACCCTACAAACCCTGTCGTACCCTTCGTTCTAGCAGTCAGCAACAACTTCAGGTTCCTAGGATAAAAAAAGCTAGGCAGGGAGGGCGAGCCCTGTCCTATAAAGGTCCCATCCTTTGGAACTCACTGCCCTCTGCTCTCAAAAACACTGCTAATTTTCAATCCTTCAAGAAATTACTGAAAACTTTCTTATTTGTCGCCAGTTAGGTTTCTTTCCCTCCCTTTTTCACTGTCTAGAACTTGATCCTGGCTCCTTTGGTAATGCGTAAGCGTGGAGATACCCTTTCAGGGGTTGACTTCCTGCGCTATACAAGCACATAAATAAATAAATAAATAAATACTACATTTACAACGCAGACCATTACAACGCATACCATTACATTGCATGTATGGTAAGTATTGGATAGTGTAGGGGTAAAAATTACAATTTTAACTCCAGGGGGGTGCAACAGTAGGGTAAGTGTTGGATAGTGTAGGGGTAAAAATTACTATTCTAACTCCAGGGGGTGCAACAGTAGGGTAAGTGTTGGATAGTGTAGGTATGCGTTGTAATGGTATGCGTTGTAATGACTGTGTTGTAATGACATGCGTTGTAGTGGTATGAGTTGTAGTGACATGCGTTGTAATGGTTTCGTTGTAATGGCATGCGTTGTAATGGATGTTGCGTTGTAAAAGTTTTGTTGGAAAGGTAGTGCGTTGTAAAAGTTGCGTTGTAAGTGTTGTTTCCCGTAACAAACATGCACAAATTTCAATAATGAGTAAATTTAGCTTCTGTAAAGAAAGCACATGTTGCTTAAGTGTACATCAGGCTTTTGAATGCAGACGGACTGATCCTGCCTTTTATTTTCCAGTGATTAATAACGTGAAGTTGTTATTACATTTATTACATAGCAGCACTTAATAGGGCAATTTCGTTTTCATATATGTGCCATATAAGTGTTCAATATCCCTGACGAAAATAAATGTGAGGGAAAGAGTAGGAGTAGCTGGAAACTTTTAAATATTTATGACTAAAGGGGAGGGGTTTGGAGAGGGGGATGGAAGAGCTAAGGGAGGGCTATGCAGGGTAATAGGGAGGGATGTGCACCCTCCCACAAAAGAATAAGTCCACCTCTATTTACAACAAGCATTGGCATAGCCAATAGGTCTCTCCTTTGGGACCTTATAAGTGTTTAGCCATGCAACAGTTGATTTCGTTGCACCAAGGATATTGTACTGCCTAACTACATACTTATAAGGTCCCAAAGGCAAGACCTATTGGCTATGCCAATGCTTGTTTCTGCATGAGTGAGGTTTGTGGGGGGTCGTATATCTTTAGAGAATGGCTAGCAGGAGCGGGTTGCATTCAGGGTGCCTCATTCAAATGCATCTCCGTGGAGGCTGCGGCAAGATGTACACAGACTAGACACCAGACATATTTATTAGGTTCCCTCTAGGTAACAGTCTCTGAATAAATAAGGCGTGCTCTGAATAAAGAGGGAAGGAGGCCTCTGCGCTACTGCTATGCAGAATGTTGTCACTTAACACAGCCATGAACCGAGGAGCAGTCGAGCTAGTGCCCTAGCACAAATGGGAGATAGGATTATATCGATGACCTTCAATAACCCCTTAAACGGAGACGTTTTAAGGCTTGGGTGACGTGGGCCCTGCCCCTTGACATAGCCTTTCCGGGGTCCGCTGACAGAGCCAGGCCTGTTGGGCTTTAAATGAGCCAGCCCCGTTTGCGATGGAAGCATCCTAGTCCCTGATCTCTCCCTCAAGACTGGTGAGGGTGGAGCGTATCGCCCGGAGAACACCAGCCTGTTTAGAAATGCATTCACCTCGGATATAAACTTTGAACCCCTCCCATAGGGTGGATGCCGAGTCGATGGAGCCGACATTGAGGTTGAAATAATTAACAACGGCAGTTTGGATTTCATCACAGAAGACAGTGTCCCGGAGGGCACCAGAAGGCAGTCGCCAAGTGAAAGCGCGACGTTGGGAGTCCGGGGGACCCAACAACCGACAACCCGGGGAGTGATCTGACAGGGTGTGCGCCATGTGGGTAGCATCCACAGTCCAAGACAGGACGTCCGGCGAGACTAGCCAAAGGTCGATGCGTGACCAACAGCCTCTGGCACCCAACATGCATGTACCCTCTCGGAGAGTAGGCCGGAGATGACGCCAGACATCGATCAGCGCATTGTTCGACAGTATGCTGGATAAAGCCACGGCTGCGCGCAGGTGGGAGCGATGAGAGCCGGATCTATCCATGGTAGCGGAGAGAGCGACATTAAAGACCCCACCCCAGACCACCGCCGCAGGGCCACAGGAGGAAATCAGATGCCAGATCGTGTGGAAGAACTCAGGGCAGTCGGAGTTAGGACCATATACCGACGCAATAGTGACGGGCTGGACAAGCAGGGTACCATGTAAAATCAAATAGCGGCCCTCTGGGTCGACCAGAGCGCGGGAGGTCGTCCATGGGAGGCCACGGTGCAATAGGATAGAGACACCCCTCGCATAGGAGGAGTACATGGAGGAGTGGGTCTCACCCCAATATCGGGCGCAGAGCCGAAAGGACGAGCCCTGGAGGAGATGAGTCTCCTGTAGGAGACAGATGTCAACACCGTGGCGCTGAAGGTGAGCGTGAGTGAACCTGGCTTTGCGATAGTCGTTCAGGCCATGGATATTCCAGGACCAACAAGTGACAGACATGGAACCGGACATGACGGGGAGCGCGGCATCGGGGGGCAAGCAGCGTGCGGGCAACGGAGGAGGGGGGAGGGGGGGGGGCAGTAAGGAAGCGCTAGTGCAGCGGGAGCAGGGAAAGAAGGGGGTGATCACAGGTAGAGCGCCTAGACCAGCACGCCAGAGGTATCAGCAAATGATGAATAAGTTGTGATGTTGACGGAGTCATGACAGAACATATTACAGAGCTTCGCACAACATGCGCCACCAATAGAAGCCTTGATGATCGAGAACAATCTGCACCAGAATCAGGAGCAATAGGAAGAGGCAGCACATCAACAACAAAAGTAAACCAACTCCAGTGGTCGGAAGAAACAACCCCTAACACCCACCCACCCCAACAACCCAGAACGGCGTTGCAAAGATTCCCACCAACCCCAACCCCATGCAGCTGCCCAACCAGGCACAGGGCGAACTCTCCACCCCCCACCCACCAGGAAGTCCCGAGTTCAAACTTGGCAACACACCCCATACCCCCCCACAGCCACACCAACCCCCAATCAGGCTGAGCAAACCACCCGCCCCACCCCAGGAACCCACAACTAGGAGAGGCAAACAAAAAAGTAGAATAGGGAATTATCCCGCGGGGGCATGGCGGGTCCCAGCATACACCCCTGCAAAAGAGCAGGGTGACCAAGCTAGTAAGCTTTTGACATCATAAATCGGAAAGTCACAAGTGATCAAAGGATATGATTTGCACTGTTCATTCAATGTCACTGAGGCTTCCGGATCTTCCAGCCGCGTCGGAGGAGTATTTGCCCGGGACTCTTTTTCTAGTTGTTTGGCGAATGTCATGGCCTCCCTAGGGTCTGGAAGACCAACATCTTGGCACCCTGGCGAACACGCAGTTTAGCTGGATAGGCAAGCGAGTAGGAAACCTCATGTTTGAGTAGGATCCGTTTAGCAGGAAGAAATTTCCGTTGGGTGGCCTGCACAGCCACAGTGTAGTCCGGGTAAAAGGAGAGGCGGTTACCTTGATGGTCAATAGTCCCTTTTTCACGGGCCGCTCGTAGCATGGCATCGCGATCTCTGTAATTCAAGATCTTCGCAATGATCGGCCGAGGGGGGATGCCAGGGCGTGGACGAGGCCCAAGCGTGCGGTGCGCCCTCTCCGCTACAAAGAAGGAGGACAGAAAGTCGCCAAAAAGTTCCTTACTCAGTCCCTCCATGATGTCCTCCATCTTGCCAATGTTCGTGGACTCCGGCAGCCCCGTTATGCAAAAATTACATCTCTGGGAACGGGCCTCCAGGTCCTCATTCTTTTCCCGAATGACTGTCAGGAGTTTGTCCATTTGGAACAGTTTTTGCTGGTCCTGGGTAGCGGAGTCCTCTGCGTCAGATCAGCGGGATTCAATGTGGAGCAAGCTATTGTCGTGGGAGTCCACTCGGGACTTAACGTGATCGAGGCGGGTAGATAGTTGATCCAGTTGCGCAGCTATCCCCGTGACGGTGGATTTGACATTGAGCATAATGGCTTTGAGGTCGTCCACACGGGAGGGCGCAGGGCTAACCGTCCCAGCCACAGGGTCCGTGTTCTCAGCGCCTGCCACATCCTGCCTGGAGGAGAGGCGCAAATCAAAAGCAATCTTGGGTTGCCTGGGATCACCCTTCCCCATGATGCGGTCATAGGGATAGCGGCAGAGACTAAAGGGCTCCCCGGGCAAAGGAGATGGGGCGTCCCCGGGCACAACCAGTCGGGCAGCAGAGGGGCCAGGACCTGGTCACCAGCCAAGGGTTCAGGGCAGCAAGTGTGGACCCCAGCTAGAGTGCAGTCCGGTGAAGAGGGCCACAGAGCCCAGGCGGTCCCACGGCCAGGCGGGCCGCCCGTCCAGCCAGGCCAGCAGGTAGAGCAGCGGGCGCCCGGAGGGGATCTCGTGGGCTGCAGACAAGCAGAAGTCGAGCATCCTCCAATGTCCCCCCACGCCAATCCACAGAGGCGGGGGGTGTAGATGTAGGGACCAGGCTGGGGCCCCCAAGTGGGCCGGTCGCGCCGCAGCCAGGCACCGGGAGGTGCAGAGGCCGGGGCAGGAGCAGCAGCGGCGACAACAGGAGGGTTGAAGGAGCAGGAGGGGCCCCCACTGGACCAAGCGGCAACGGGCGATGAGTGGAGGGACACTCGAGACAGAGGATGGCCTCCGAAGGGCAAACAGGCCACAAGTCGCGCCAGGGGTGGAGCGATGGGTCCGCAGGGTAGTCCCAGGATCCGCGGGCACCAGAGGGCAGAGTCGAGGCAGAGCCCAGCCGGGGACTCAGAAATCGAGGCCAGGGATTTACCACCTCGTAGGTCCAGTCCAGGGGCGGCGGCCCGATCCGGCGGAGCAGCGGGAACACCACACACCCGGAGCCAGCAGGTGTGTGTTCAGCAGGGGGTCGAGCACCCCCCCAGATAGGGGGACACTGGCCGGGGATTCCATGGGGGGCCGCCGCCCCCTCAGTACCTGCCAGACGCCGCGGCCATCCCCGAAGGGCAGAGTGGTAGCCGTCGGGCAACGGCACCAGAGGCCGGTCAGCTCGGCAGGCGGACCCCTACCTCGCCAGCAGTCTCCACAGGCGGTGGCACGACTCACCCGTTGTGGCAGTGACAGCGTCCGCCCGGCAGCAGCTCTGCTCCCTCAAAGCCGCAGCGGGAAAGGCCTCCGATCCAGGCCGCAGCGCCAGCCACGAGGAGCCGATCTCCACCTGTGCAGATCGTGGAGAAGGCAGCAAGCATTCAATCTGCGTCACCGGAGCTCCGGAGTCACATAGGAGCAAAACAGCGCCAAAAGAAGGAGGATGTCAGAAGGATTATGGCGGATTACAGAGCCCCCAAAATATTATTTTGATACTTTATTTTGAATTATGTTGCTAGCTACTTCCAATCAAATGTTAGACTTTATTAATGTTTATTAAAGCCTTCCCATGTTAGCCATGTTAGCAGCACTACAATGAAGAACAACTCATTTGGCTGTTTTTTCCCACCAGTGCATACAAAACATATTATATAATGTCTCTGCTAGTTATACCAATGTCTATCCAGACATTAACAGTGACCTATATGTAATAAAAAGTTTGTTTTTGACTTTGGAAGTACTTTGAATTGATTGTCCAGTTTTCAGCTTTTTCATGCAATCTTTCATCAGGTCACTGACATTGCACAGGCAGACTGGTCCTAATTCTAAATGTGCTTTAATCTAATATTAAAGGATAGTGATGTGTGTTTTCAGTATAGTAATATAATAGCAGCTCACTAATACTACTGCAAATAATCTCTTGGTCCCTCAGCCATTTCTCAAATGTGAAGTCCTGTTTTCATCTTAAAAGATATTTTTTAATACATTTGGCGTAAAAAATATAAACACAACATTTCTCTGAAAAATGTCTGCAATAGACTTGAACACATTACCTGAATGAAAAATTTACTAAAGGAAAATGGTATTCAAAATAGGCTATGTTTAAAAATCATTCTAGGTAATCAGGTTGTGTGGAGAACATAGTCTGATTCATCGGGGACACACCCATCCCGAAAGGTTAGGGTTCTGGCTCAGTGCCCACTTCGCACATGCCTTAAAACTTATCTGATCAAAACCTAAATGTTTCAGTAAATAACTTATATTTTCCCCTGTTAAATTTCCGCTGGTTGCGTTTGCTGAAATGTAATGAAGGTTGAGGTACTTAATGTATCTGATAACTATCAGATCCGTTCAACACCTTGAAACTCGTAATTTCAACAAATGTATTTAGGGAGTGCTGTAGAGCCATAGGTGTAACAAACGGATGTATGTCGTTACAACGCATACCTTTACAACACATTTTTTACACCGCAACATCCATTACAACGCATTCCATTACAACGCATGCCATTACAACGAATTATTTGAAACTACCATTACAAAGCATTCCACTACAACGCATACTCCCATTGATAATCCCGTACTCCCTGAAACAATCTCCCTGGTTTCTGAATTATCCTCCCTTGGTCTGACTCTGCAAAACCATGAACCCACCCACATAGGTGGCCACCTTCTCGACCTGTTATTCCCCAACTTCCCCAAAATACAATGTCTCTCCCCGGTCCAAATAATTTGGTCCGACCACTTCATTGTGGAATTCTCAATATCTAAGGTGGATAAGCCCTCTAACAGAAACTCCTTACCACCTGTCTGGCGTCGACAGTGGCATAAAGTCACCGTAGAGGAACTGCAAAAGGAATGGAAGCGGCCCACTCCCATAGAGACAGACAGTATGGACATCGCATTAATTAAATTTAATAATTCTCTCAAAGCAGCAATCGACAAAATAGCACCTCTAAAACTACACAAACAATACCCTGCCACCAAACAGGAAACATGGTGTACAGAGGAGCTTAGAACAGAAAAACAAAAATGTAGGAGGATAGAAAAGAAGTGGAGAAAAACACGAACCGAAGAAAACAAGAAAGCACATTATGAGGCCCAGACCAAATATTACAAAAACATCAAACTTGCTTGGAAAAATAGCCTCTCTCAACAACTCGCAGAAGCGGGAAATCGTTCTAGGGAATTATTTCAAATTCTCCAAGAGTCTGTAAAACCCAGCGCATGCAAAAGTCCTGATGACTTTTCTCAACAATTATGCGACGAAATCTCTTTGTTTTTTGAAAATAAAATCAATTTGATTTATGACAAAATTTTATTGGTCTCAAATCAAAATAGCAACAACTCTCTTTCCCCTTCCATCCTGCTCATATGGAGTAAACCCACACTCACGATGTTTCCAGCAGTCAATGACTCTGATCTCACCTCCCTTATGAGTCACATAAAATCCGGATCCCCAGATGATCTTCTATCTGCTAAAATAACTACCTCCCTGGAAAATTTGCTTAGACCCCACATTCAAACACTGATTAACCATTCTCTTAGGGAAGGATCTGTGCCTACAGAATGGAAAAAAGCAGTGGTGAACCCAATCCGAAAGAACGCAGCAATCCCGTGGACTGACCTCTCCAACCTCCGTCCCATCTCCCTCCTACCCCTTCTCAGCAAGATGACCGAGAGACATGTAAACACTCATTTGTCTAAATACATTGAGGCAGCGGAGGGCCTAGATTTTTCTCAATCTGGATTTAGGCCCAATCACAGCACAGAATCTGCCCTCCTCTCAGTGACCGATAACATCAAGATGTCACTGGATGGAGGAGTTTCAAAGATTCTAGTGCTGTTAGATTTATCCGCTGCCTTTGACACCGTGTCCCATGAGATACTTCTTGGTCGTCTGAAGGAGAGGGGAATAGAGGGAGTGGCTCTCTCTTGGTTGGAAAGCATTCTCTCGGATCATCAACAAGAAGTCAGACTGGGCTCCCACCATTCCATCTCGAGGGAGCTCACCAAGGGAGTGCCACAGGGCTCATGCCTAAGCCCCACACTTTTCAACGTCTATGTGGCCCCCTTGGCGGACATTGTAAGATCTCATGGGTTCACCCCTGTGTCATACGCTGACGACACTCAGCTTTTATTCGCCTTTAAAACCCTAACGCCCGCAATACAAAAATCCATTGCGGACGGAATGAGGGCAATATCACACTGGATGGCCACTAATCGCCTCCAGTACAATGTAAGCAAGACTGAGATGATGCTGTTTGGGGAGGCCACACTTTTGTGGTCTCCGGATTGGTGGCCCCCGGATTTAGGACCAACATCAAGCCCCAAGCAGATCGTCAAAAATCTTGGTGTGCGTTTAGACAAATCACTTCTGTTTAAAGAGCACACAAATCAAGTAGCAGGATCCTGTTTCCAGACTATTGGACTGCTACGTCGAGTATTTCCATTTTTATCAGATTCTTTTAGAAAGACTCTCGTCCAGGCCTTGGTTATTAGTAGACTGGACTATTGTAACGTCCTGTTGGTCTCAGCAAATGAAGAACAACTACAGAGACTACAGGTAGTCCAGAACACTGCTGCGAGATTAGTTCTCAACGCCCAGCCAAGGTCTGCCTCACTCCCCCTTCTTACCACCACTCCACTGGCTGCCAATCAGACAGCATGTAAAATTTAAAATCTGCTGACTGTGTTGTAATGACATGCGTTGTAGTGGTATGAGTTGTAGTGACATGCGTTGTAATGGTTTTGTTGTAATGGCATGCGTTGTAATGGATTTTGCGTTGTAAAGGTTTTGTTGGAAAGGTAGTGCGTTGTAAAAGTTGCGTTGTAAGTGTTGTTTCCCGTAACAAACATGCCCAAATTTCAATAATGAGTAAATTTAGCTTCTGTAAAGAAAGCACGTGTTGCTTAAGTCTACATCAGGCTTTTGAATGCAGACGGACTGATCCTGCCTTTTATTTTCCAGTGATTAATAACGTGAAGTTGTTATTACATTTATTACATAGCAGCACTTAATAGGGCAATTTCGTTTTCATATATGTGCCATATAAGTGTTCAATATCCCTGACGAAAATAAATGTGAGGGAAAGAGTAGGAGTAGCTGGAAACTTTTAAATATTTATGACTAAAGGGGAGGGGTTTGGAGAGGAGGATGGAAGAGCTAAGGGAGGGCTATGCAGGGTAATAGGGAGGGATGTGCACCCTCCCACAAAAGAATAATTCCACCTCTATTTGCAACAAGCATTGGCATAGCCAATAGGTCTCTCCTTTGGGACCTTATAAGTGTTTAGCCATGCAACAGTTGATTTCGTTGCACCAAGGATATTGTACTGCCTAACTACAAACTTATAAGCAGGGCACAAGTCCTAAGTAAAGAAGTGGGGGGACGCTCACAGACAGGAAGTGACGTCACGACCGGAAGTGACGTCACAAAAGGGCAAAACCTAGAGGTGGGGGGACGCTCAGATACGTGAAGTGATGGCACGACCGGAAGTGATGTCACGAGAAGGAAAAAACGAAGTGGGGGGACGCTCAAATACGTGATAGCGCTCACAGGACGGGTGCACTTGACTGTGGTGAGCCATCACTGTGCATCTGGCACTTGGTGGGGACAAGACAGGCAGCGCCTGGGTTAATGCATGCTCTCCTACAGCATACCAGCTTTTGTGCAGGGGGGGCGGCGTCCACCCGGTAAGACCCCTTAAAATAAGTGGGGGGACGCTGTCCACCCGTGTGGTACCCTGACTCGAGCCCTGCTTATAAGGTCCCAAAGGCCAGACCTATTGGCTATGCCAATGCTTGTTTCTGCATGAGTGAGGTTTGTGGGGGGTCGTATATCTTCAGAGAACGGCTAGCAGGAGCGGGTTGCAGTCAGGGTGCCCCATTCAAATGCATCTCCGTGGAGGCTGCGGCAAGATGTACACAGACTAGACATAGGCATATTTATTAGGTTCCCTCTAGGTAACAGTCTCTGAATAAATAAGGCGTGCTCTGAATAAAGAGGGAAGGAGGCCTCTGCGCTGCTGCTATGCAGAATGTTGTCACTTAACATAGCCATGAACCGAGGAGCAGTCGGGCTAGTGCCCTAGCACAAACGGGAGATAGGATGATATCGATGACCTTCAATAGCCCCTTAAACGGAGACGTTTTAAGGCTTGGGCAACGCGGGCCCCGCCCCTTGACCTGGCCTTCCAGGGGTCCGCTGACAGAGCCAGGCCTGTTGCAGAGTTTCGCCCTGAGGACTTTAAATGATCTGTAAACAGATTGTTTAGATACCGTTTCATTGAATGTATTTTAATGTGGGTGAGTCTATTAATGACATTTTTGCACAGAAATGATGTGTTTATGTTTCATGCAACATCCAATTAGAAGCAACACGGGACGTCCCAGATCAGAAAAGGGAGTAGGGTCACAGAGATTGTTTGCTGCAATATTAGTGAGATGCTGTTGTGTTAGAAGGTTTGTAACACACATCGCAACCCCTAAAAATTAAACATTAGCACAGTTAAAGGTTGGGATAAGTGTGCCGGTGCACGGCATTGACCTGGCCAAAGAGGGCACGAAACAGCTTAAACGAACTCATAAATCAAAGCTGTCGGAACAGGGGCCCCGGCAAAGGTGCCTCGGGGAGTGCTGCAGGGGTCGACATCGGTGGTGGGTAAGAAGGGCTTGATGATGCTTTGCATAACAACTGATTTAGATGGAATGGAGTTCTCTGAGATGATGTGTAGGCATATCGGACCTTGTAAAGGCAGGGTTGGGTGAAGAGAGTTGCCTGGCTCCCCTGCTTTGGGAGAGATTGTGGAAAGTCTCATGGGCTGGCCTCTTTCTTAAGCCGGTATTACTTGATGTACCAGCCAAATGGCTAAGGAAGTTAATCGCCCGATGATGACATCGGCTGTTGAGCAAGAAGGCCACATTTTTAACGATTGTTTCTCACCTCCCCCTTTTTGGCCTACTGCTCACCAAACACATAAGGCAAACGTGTTGTTGTGTAATGTAAATGACGTTCCAATACCTTCGGGCGAGTTACCGTGAGATGGAACTGTTACTGAGCCTAAGTTTACACAAGGCAAATGAAATCAAATGAGCTATGGAATCATTTAACTACTAAATCGACCTTGTAACTCAATGTTCCAGGCAGCCGCTGTTACGAACACAAGCTTTAGTAACTAGGGCGGGGGGCTAGCTGGAAGAACGAAAGCAACAGCCCGGCCGTGGGATGAAAACAAGAACGATTGGATATACGGTTACTGGTTAGAACCAGTATAGGCAAGCTGGAATTAGAGCCCATGTGAGCAAAGAGTAGGGTGGAGTATAGGTCAGCAAAGCTGCCTTGAAGAGTCTTCAGTCAGGAAGCACAAAGAGTTAAGCGTTTTTTCCGCTGGCCGCGTGGGAGGGTTGAGGGGAGTGCGAACGAGAATCAGCAAAGCATTTCAATTGCGGAAGCGTGCCAGGGGCACTATGTGTTTGCAAGCTAATTACAAACATATGATGTCAAAGCTCGCTCTCGCAAGGGAATCGCTAAACGTGCACGCGTTGCCATTGAAAGTAAGTATGGGTGAATTTTGCGAATCTTGCGTTCGCGAATTTTGCGGATTTGCGAACTCGCAATCCGCAAAATCCGCGAATTCTTGCGAATTTGCGATTTTATTTTTTTTTGTGTTCGCAAGGATTTCTGCCAGTTCGCGAGGGTTTCGTACCCGTTCGCAATTGCGAACTTACATTTCGGCGCGCAACGGTCGAGAATTATGTTGTTTCTACGTCTTGTTCATCATCACAGGTTCCCAGCACCCTCTGTTTCACCACTGAACCCTCTGTTACATCAATGCCACCCTCTGGTTCATCATTACTGTAGATTATGGGGGGGAAAAGCAAGCACACCAGCCCTGCTTCAACTGAGATGAATTAATTTGGGGTTAGTTTATTAATGTGTCACTTTTTCAAAATTCCAGTCTGGCACCTGCTTCCTTATCTGTAATTTTGCTTTCTGTTGCAGTGCATTTTTTTTCCCCAGGACCTTTATGGCCTACTTGTAGCTATTCTATGAGCCTGCTGTGAGGGTCAGAGCAGGGTCATACAATTGTTGCAACTAGCAACTGAATTCTGGAGGGGACCCAGTCAGGAAGCACTACCGGGAATTGTTACTAATGATGAGTTTGAACTCTTGCCCCTGCCGAGTGCTTTCAGTTTTGAAAAACTCGTTTTTCTGCAATTTTGCGGGGTTGGCGGGGCGCGAACACGCGCGAGATCGGATTTGGAAGCCGCAAATTCGTGCGAATATGCAATTTGTTTTTTTTGCGGCGTGTTAGTTGGCAAGGTTTTGTGCGTTTTTGCGAGCCGCTCGTAGCGCAAGGCGCGAAGTTACCCTCGCGGTCGTTCAAGGGCGCAGCCATTTAGTTTGCCTGACGTATTTCCATTTCCGGGCGCGAAGTGTAATCTCGCAAAGTCCGCGGCTTGCCAGTACAGTTTCGCGCGTGTTCGCAAGGAAAATCTCGCGCGAACTTACCCGCGCGGTCGTGAACGGGCGCGGCCATCTTGTTTCTCATTCATTGCTATGGTTCTGGGCATGGTCTTTGTATCCTCTGTCAATCTCTGCCATCCTTTGCTTGTTTGAAGTTTTTTTTGATCTATTTTACTTATTATCTATCCCTCTATTTTTCTAGCCCTATATTTTTGTTTTTACTGCTACTTTTGGTTAATTTTAAACTACTTTTGTAAACTCTTTTCTTTTCTTCTCTTCCCTATTCTATTTTCTTTATTCCTTTCCGCCCAGACCATGGTGAAGGGAGCCGGGAAGCATCCCGAGAAGGGGAAGGGTCCCGCACCCCGTGTCCGGCTCCCGTGCGGGCGTTTGAGGGGGGAGCTAGTGATGCCACGGGAGATCTTTACCCCGGAGGAGGTGGCCCAACTCATTTTTTATGTTCAGCGCCGCCTCCCCAGGACCATCATGGGAGGCGGCAAGATCAGTGCCGGGTACGGGGCCCGGGAGCGCCGGAAGCGGTGGGAGAAGGTGTGCCAGGCCATTTACCACCACTCTCGGGTCTGGCGCACCTACAACCAGGCCACCCACCGCTGGACGGATGTCCTGACCCGTGAGCAAGATCTGCTCGACCTCCTTGGCCTTGAGATCCCCGGGCTTGGTGAGTAGTAGTAGCTATGTCTTTACTACTATGTTTTCTTCTGCTGTGTTATTATATTGCAAATTTTTGTTTTTTACCAAGAGCAATAATGCTGCTCATTACATTGTAGGTAAATTTTATTTCAAAATCTTCTGTGCATTTCAGGTACACTGCTCTCCTTCTTCTCAGTAGTGTTGCTACTATGCTTATTTGTTTTAGATTTTGTGTTCATTTCATTGGCCTGTGAAATTATGTATGAGTGTAGTTGAAAGAACTGCGTAATGCTACACACTAAGGTTCAGATTTTTAATTACCGGCGCATCCCTGCAAAGTTGCAGGGATGCGCCAGTAATTGTGCGTCACGCCACCATCACCCATGGTGCGCCGTATTTACAATGCGGCGCGCCATGGGCCCAAAACGTCACCAAAGCGTTACGCATCTGTGCCGTAAAGGTGGCGCATTGCTGGAGTTGCGTCGCAACGATGGTGCAGCTCCATCAATGCTCTGGGGTGCCCTATCTCCCCAATGCTGCGTCAAGCCGTACCTCTGCTTCAAGCAGGCGCAGGGTTTGAGTCACGCATCATTGTCCTCAAAGTGACTGATTGAAATCTTGTAGATTTCCCTCAGCCACTTTTAGGATGCGTTCCTGCGCAGGAACGCCCTCCCTTGCACCGGAACGCCCCCTATTGGCGCAGGGCTTTACAACGTGATGCATCTCCCAGATGCGTCACGTTGTTAATATACGCCGCACCATTGCGCCTCTTTTGTGCTGTCGCTGCGTCACAAAAGTCACGCAACAATGGAGCAAAAGAGCCGCAAGGGCCTTCTAAATCAGCCCCTACAGACTCAAGTCCAGTCCTTCCTTTGTACACATGGCGATAAGAAGAAATAGTGGTGGTGGATTAATAGTTTGAGTATTTTAATGACTGGTGAATGTAGTAGGAAACTTTAGTGTTGTCGCTGATCTTCAATCACGGTGGACTTTGGCTGTCACTTTGCGTGCTGCGGACTGCTGCCTGCCAATCCTAGGCAAACCTTTTTAGTACTTTGTTTAGTGAGTTACATAGGGTAGTTTCCAATTCAACGGTCCGCAAATCAAGCAATACTAAAGTAATGACGTAGTCGACCACATGAGATTGGTCAATAATATATCCCGTGGAGTCGTTCCCTATTTGCTATTTCGCAAAAATATTTTGTTACTTTGTTAGTTCTTTTGAAATGTTTGATTTGGTTGAGAAATATCATCCATGTTTTCTGTTTTTCTTTCTTTCATGTTGTACATCAGCTTCCCCCAGGGGCAAGAGGAGGACACAGGAGGAGGAGGAGGAGGGTGCTGTTGTCGATGCAGGCCAGGACCGGGCAGTCGAGGACTCCTTTGCTGGCCCCAGTAAGTTTTAATTTTAATATAGAGTACTTATTTTTTCCTAGCGTTCCTCATTCGATTTTTTCTAAATCGTCTTTGATCTTCTTGTAGACAGGATCTAAATTCTTATCCTGCCTCGACTATGACTCCGAGTGGTATTACTAGATTATTCTTATTAGTCTGTCTGTGTAGCTAACTAAGATTGCACATTTGGCATTTCCATTGGACTCCCATTCTAGTCAGCAATAGCTCTATGCACTGAGTGCAGTCCTCTGGGATTGTCCATAATGTCTTTTCAAGTATTCTAAATGTTTATGCTTTGACCATTGCCAACAATAAAAAGGTGAATGACCACCACCAAGAAAGAATAAGATACTACTTTACTTTTGGTTTGGATAGGAGGACAATCCATTCTACTACTGTTGCAGGGACAAATCTGCACAAACAGAACTATGGACACTAAATAATGCATCGCTTAGCTTATCAATTATAATAGGTGCTGTAACTGTTAGACTTTCCACATACCTCAGTGATAACAGACTTTGTAGTTGAACCCCCAATCTCCTTACTGACTAGATAGTGTGGCAGAGTCATTTAGCTCCCAAAGTCACCGATGGCAGAGGCACGGACTCATGCTTGCAAAAATTCGAAAACCTTTAGCTCATCCACTCTAGTCTGGAGGACCAAAAACCACAGAGTCTATTTAAGTTTAAAAGCTTTATTAAAAGTAAACACATTTATTAAATTCAAGTTTGTCATAAAAGTGAACGTGTAACTGAAAATGGAAAAGTGCTTAGTGCTGACGATTAATTGGACACATTTCTTGTGGTCGAGCCGAGCTCTCACCTGGTTTGAACTTGATCCTGCTCGTGTTCTTAGAAGTCAAGGTTCTGTCTGTTAGGAGAAAAAGTGGTGCGTGTTAAAAAGTAAAAAGCAAACATTCATCAGTTGTGCCAAAAAGTGCAGCAAGACAACAGCCTTCCCTGGAAAAAGGGACATTTTTACTCTAGAGTACACAGTCAAAAATGATTAAATTGTACACTTTTTTTCACATTTCTTTCTTCCTCCTAGACCAAATATTATATAGTAGTGAGTGGTGTATTCTAACATTATTAAATGTACTTTGTAGGTGGAACATCTGGAGACGGGGCCAGCGCGGAGGTGGTGGTGGCATTGGACGAGGAGGATAACTCTGGGGAGGAGGCGGTGCAAGTGCCGGACAAGGACATGCCTGTGAGGGTTCACACGGTGGTGGCGGGGTAAGCTATACATTCCTTAGTCATTGAGATTGAAGACTGCAGAGTGTGCTTTCTGCACGGGTGTATTATAAAAAAAGCAGGTAGTAGCCTCCTCTAAATGTACTTCGACTTAGCTGTGAAGTTTTTGGCGAGAAGAATCCCAATCAGATCTGAGGTGAACTTGATGGATGGGATGAACGAAAAGCGAAAGAAGGGTGTAAGTAAGTGTGGAAGCACGAGAAATGTAATGATGACTGGCAAGGAAGAATGATATGTGTTTGCTTGGTCCCCGAGGTGGCTGGGAAGGTAAGAAAATGGTATGGTGCATGGCTGGGTGAATGATGAAGCAAGGATGGGTGGAAGGAGAACAGCCTGGGTGGGTGAGACAGAAACTGTATGTGTGCAATATACTTTGAATGGATGGATGCCTGGATCATTCATGGTACTATCTGACTCTTAGATAGCATATGTGTATCTAGAGAGAGTAGACGGTCACTGGATGAACTAAGTGTTACTTTGAAGAGCATGTAACACCGCACCCGCACGTCCGTTCCAGTGTAGGAAAGGCAAGGAAAAGAAGTTGTAACGTTGTCCAAAGACTACCATGAATAGTAGCAGTAGTTTGTATTGCAACTGCAAGCACAGCATATATCCGGTTATTACGGTGGACACTCCCTACCTCCCTTAATAACTTTAGTTTAGTAGTAGTACGTCATTCATGTGTGGGGGTATCACTGTTCACTCAATAATAAGCAAAGCACCTAAAGTCATCCCATATGTCATCAAATACATCCCATGTGAAGTGATAGATAATCAGATAATTTAGCTTCTTCATTTTCCTTTTCTAATACTCATTTGCACTGTAGGGTGAAAGCTAAATTAATTAAGCAGTAGCCCTTTTAACAGAGTATTCTCAGTGCCACCCGTAATAGAAAAGTAAGAGCTTCACCACCTGCATGTACTGGACCGGTACAGTAACACAAGTCTGTCTCACTCACCATGGTGTGCGTCTGTTTTTCTCGGGTGCAAGTTCACTGCGCTGGCATTATGCCGGCTTGCATAAGATAACGTACCAATTTTCCTAAACAAGAGAGAAGAAGAAGAATAAGAGTGGTGTACTGTCATAGTCGACTGTAATAGAAGTCCATAGTGCTCGTAGAATTTGTTCCCTAAACTCCCACTAATGTTAGAGCAAGGATGAAGAAGTCGGAGGTTACATAGATACTGTCCTCAATAGTTATGTACTGTGCTTTCAATTTGCTACTTGAACTGTGACAACTTTCTGCTCAATCATTTTGTGTTAATCTTAAGGAGCATTGGTTACAGACTATGTCTTTCTTTTTTCATGTAGTTGCTCCTTCCAAATCCAAGACACCATCAAGGAGGAAGGAGCTGGCTCGAATGGCCCGGCAACGGAGGCTGGATGCCACTGTCGCTGAATATCGGCGGCTGGTGGCCCTGGAGGAGGAGGAGACGCAGTCTGGTACAACAACAACGTCCACTGGGACAGCTGCATCCTCCTCCGTGCGGGCTGCCATCCAGCGCAGTGCTCCAGCGGTACGTAGCTGGGCTACCAAAGCCAAACGCCACCACCCAGCAGCAAAGAAAGCAGCTGCCCCTCACAGGATTTGCAAGGCACACCGGCGCCGCTTATCCCTCAGACTGTCCTACCTGGAGCAGGAGGTCCATAACTATAAGAACGTGGTGGAGGGCCTCCGTTTCGAACTTGCCACCCTCCGCAAGGAGCATGATGCCCTGGCTGCTAATTCCAACAGCACCCTGCCATAGTGTCCCTTGCCCCTTTTTTAGAGACTTTTGGGGGGTGGGAATTGGGAGTTGGGATTTTTGGGGACTTTTGAAGGACAATCGTTGGGGTTAGGGAGGGTCTTGTGGGAGATTCTTTTGTTAGGGCTATAAAAATATACTTTTTGAAACTTTATCTGACCATACCTGTTTTTTACTGCTTTTGAGTCTGGTGGGTGGGGGTTTAACAGTAAGTTTGTTTTCCTGAATAGTCCTAGGACTTTAGTAGTACTACTGTCAATCAAATCTCTCGTCTCTCCTAATACTCCATTATACTACCTCCAACCAAACGCCTATCTTACCTGTAATTTCTGTTTGCAAGTAGGGCTAGGCCCAGGGCTGGCTCCACGGGAAACAGCAAATAAGGTTGGCAATCCTGGGCGGATAAAATTTCCTCATAGCGGTGGTACTAGTGGTGTGACACAGTGGCAGTTGCATGCCTATGAAAAAAAAGAAAATGAAATCTGGTTTGTCCTCCTGAGCAATACAACGGTACAATAGAGAATATAGCAGGTGACAGAAGTACACTAGAACAGTGCCACATTGTAGCCTAACAAATGTTAAAGTATAACTAATTCGGTTGAAGTTCTTTGACATTAGCCATGGGTCTTTGTCAAGCAGAGTAAGAATATATCCTCGGATTTCTTCACCAGCCTGTTGCTATCACCTTATCCTCCCCAGCAAGTGTGTGGATTTATTGCTGTAATTTAGTCACACATCAATCAAAACCACACAGCCCGGGGGAAGAGGGTTAGGGTTTGAAAAATGGATGGGTACGGGAGTTTTTGGGAAAGGTTTTGGGAGACAAGAAAAAATAGCACAGCATGGACAAACAATTGTGAACATAAACAAATCTTTGGGTACAAACCTATCCATCAATCTTTGAAAGTGCATGCACTACTGCATGCATGTCAGTGAAAAGTAAGTAGTACTTTCGACAACTGTGGAAGAAAGAATGCGACAGTACAGGGCGTGGGTGGAAATATTGATCACTATATTCAACATAAGGTCTCTGTAGCCAGATACCTGAGAGCCTTGCTGGTCACTATAAATCCATTCACAACAACACTCAATGGGGTTGGTCTGGAAGGTATAGTAGATAGAAAAGGAGAAATTGCTTTTTTTCTAGGTGTCCCCTCACTCACCAGGGTTGCCCCTTGGTGACATGCTTCATCATTGGGGCCATCCCAGTCCTCTACGGGCTGGGGCGTGCTGCGACTTGCGAATTACGTAGGAGCACTTACAAATGACGATGTGTGGTGCAGATGTGATAGTGGAGTGGACTAAGTGATGTGTTAAGGGATCAATTTAGAAGCAGAGAGAGATCCAAGAAATGCAGTCACAGTCAGAGAAAAAGGCAAGGGATACTGTATCTATGTTGTTGTAGTTGTCCTGTTGGAAGTGGTAAGTACGTTGCCTGCAGAAAAAAAATCCTCTTATTAGCGGCACTCCTCCATTGCAGCCGACGCTTCGTCCATCGATGTTGGTCACTAGAAGACACCCTGTCCACTGCCTGCCTGATGCTGAATTGTGGCTCGCTAATGTGAAGCCTGACTCCATCCTTTTTTTTCCCCATTGCAGAGACTGAAACCCGGCCTGTAATTATTCAACGAAAAACAGGAAGTGATATAATATTACAACACCACTGATAAATAAATATAAGGTATGTAGGCTGTGGAGTGCAAAAAGTCACAATTTGATTTTCCTAGTAGACAGTACAATATTTTTGAAAGTGCGTACTCTGTCTGAGTCACCTTTTGAAGGATAAATAAGTAGGGGCAAATTAATGTAGCGGATCTTTCCCCTCAAGCTAGGTGTACTGTAAACTGTGTTTTAGAACAAAATTAGATCTTCCTAGCAGTGCTCCCACCCAGACCCTTACTAAAGCCAGTCGCAAAAATGTAGAAGACCCCCAATCAAATCTCAAAAAACGAGGCCTAGCAGAAAACTGGTGACAAAACTTACTTTGAAAGTAAAAGTAGGCCGAAGTACCCCCTTACTAATTACCCCATACCCACCGAGGATTGCATTCAAACCACTTGCAAGCAACCAAGCAAAAGTATCCATAGCCAGCATCGCTCCAAGACTCAAAATCCCCCCCACTCAAACACATGCAATAGAAATACTGCTAACCCTAACGAACCCTAAGTTAAGAATAGTGGCAAAGGCTTTCTTTAACTATGCCAAATCCCCCCTTTCCCACCATGGATTTTCTTCAAATGACTTGCAACCAAAATTACACATTCTCACGAGTGCTCTAAGACCGCAGAACTCAGTTGCAAAAATGTAGAACACCCATGCAATCATGCTGCTAGGGCTAACCCTAACGAACCCTAAGTTACAAAAAGTGCCAAAAGGCTTTTCCGCGAGGATTTTGTCCCAACCACTTCTACCCGGTATTAGACCTTCCCAGGAATGCCCCAAGACCCGCCAACCCACCCGCCAAAAAGCATAACACCCCAAACAGGCCAAAAGCAAAATCTCATACTTGCAATATTTCTCGGCCTTCGGTCCAAACGTGCTGCGTAGCTTGGCCATAAGTAGGGGTTGCCACCACGGATTTCCTGAAAAGCAAATGCAATCAAGATTAGAGTGTCCCAGCAGTGCTCCCAGACCACGAAACTCACCCACAAACAGACGGAACCCCCCCTAAAAGCACCTCAAAGGCAAGCAAGTCATCAAAAACACAAAAAAATTTCGCCTGGGATTTGGTCCAAACCACTTTTATCCGGTATTAGAGCTTCCCAGCAATGGCCCCAGAGCCGTCAACCCAGGAGAAAACGAGTAGAAGACCCCCAAACAGCCAAAGAGCAAAAGTACAAAAATGGGGACTTTGTCAGTTTTTCCCAAATTTCCCAAATCACTCCGCGCGCGCTCTGCAGCTAGGCCCTAACTCCCCTCTGCCACCATGGATTTGCTTCAAACCTCTTGCAAAGTAAAGTATATATAGCCAGCAGTGCACCCAGACCCCGAAACCCACCCACAAACACCAGGAAGCCCCCCAAACTGGCCCCTGAAAACGCTACATTGAGCAAAATGTCAGAAATAGCCAAAAAAAAATCGGCCTGGATATTGTCCCAACCACTTCTACCCGGTATTAGACCTTCCCAGGAATGCCCCAAGACCCGCCAACTCACCCGCCAAGAAGCATAACACCCCCAAACAGGCCAAAAGCAAAATCTCATACTTGCAATATTTCTCGGCCTTCGGTCCAAACGCGCTGCGTAGCTAGGCCATAAGTCGGGGTTGCCACCACGGATTTCCTGAAAAGCAAATGCAATCAAGATTAGAGTGTCCCAGCAGTGCTCCCAGACCACGAAACTCACCCACAAACAGACGGAACCCCCCCTAAAAGCACCTCAAAGGCAAGCAAGTCATCAAAAACACAAAAATATTTCCGCCTGGGATTTGGTCCAAACCACTTTTATCCGGTATTAGAGCTTCCCAGCAATGACCCCAGAGCCGTCAACCCAGGAGAAAACGAGTAGAAGACCCCCAAATAGCCAAAGAGCAAAAGTACAAAAATGGGGACTTTGTCAGTTTTTCCCAAATTTCCCAAATCACTCCGCGCGCGCTCTGCAGCTAGGCCCTAACTCCCCTCTGCCACCATGGATTTGCTTCAAACCTCTTGCAAAGTAAAGTATATATAGCCAGCAGTGCACCCAGACCCCGAAACCCACCCACAAACACCAGGAAGCCCCCCAAACTGGCCTCTGAAAACGCTACATTGAGCAAAATGTCAGAAATAGCCAAAAAAAAATCGGCCTGGATATTGTCCCAACCACTTCTACCCGGTATTAGACCTTCCCAGGAATGCCCCAAGACCCGCCAACCCACCCGCCAAGAAGCATAACACCCCCAAACAGGCCAAAAGCAAAATCTCATACTTGCAATATTTCTCGGCCTTCGGTCCAAACGCACTGCGTAGCTAGGCCATAAGTCGGGGTTGCCACCACGGATTTCCTGAAAAGCAAATGCAATCAAGATTAGAGTGTCCCAGCAGTGCTCCCAGACCACGAAACTCACCCACAAACAGACGGAACCCCCCCTAAAAGCACCTCAAAGGCAAGCAAGTCATCAAAAACACAAAAATATTTCCGCCTGGGATTTGGTCCAAACCACTTTTATCCGGTATTAGAGCTTCCCAGCAATGACCCCAGAGCCGTCAACCCAGGAGAAAACGAGTAGAAGACCCCCAAATAGCCAAAGAGCAAAAGTACAAAAATGGGGACTTTGTCAGTTTTTCCCAAATTTCCCAAATCACTCCGCGCGCGCTCTGCAGCTAGGCCCTAACTCCCCTCTGCCACCATGGATTTGCTTCAAACCTCTTGCAAAGTAAAGTATATATAGCCAGCAGTGCGCCCAGACCCCGAAACCCACCCACAAACACCAGGAAGCCCCCCAAACAGGCCCCCGAAAACGCTACATTGAGCAAAATGTCAGAAATAGCCAAAAACAAATCAGCCTGGATTTTGTCCCAACCACTTCTACCCGGTATTAGACCTTCCCAGGAATGCCCCAAGACCCGCCAACCCACCCGTCAAGAAGCATAACACCCCCAAACAGGCCAAAAGCAAAATCTCATACTTGCAATATTTCTCGGCCTTCGGTCCAAACGCGCTGCGTAGCTAGGCCATAAGTCGGGGTTGCCACCACGGATTTCCTGAAAAGCAAATGCAATCAAGATTAGAGTGTCTCAGCAGTGCTCCCAGACCACGAAACTCACCCACAAACAGACGGAACCCCCCCTAAAAGCACCTCAAAGGCAAGCAAGTCATCAAAAACACAAAAAAAATTCCGCCTGGGATTTGGTCCAAACCACTTTTATCCGGTATTAGAGCTTCCCAACAATGGTCCCAGAGCCGTCAACTCACCTGCAAAGAGGTACAACAACACCCCCACAAGTGCTGAGTCTTTCTTCATTGGGCGTAAACCAGCCCTCTGGTTTGATGGAAATAGGAGTCTGGAGGAGGAAGATAGAGGAGCATGTTCTTCTGAACTTGTGAACCTGAGGAATGCAGACTGCGGCAACTTCAAATCAATTAGCAAACCAGTGAAGACAGTTCTGCTGATGGGCTTGTTTTTGTGATTATCTGATTAAAGTTTGAAATATATTAACTGTGCACAACAAAGAAAGACAGACACACAGGAATAAAAGTGAATAAGGACGAAAAAGAAAGTTATTGATTCGTTGTCTCATTTTCAGGGCTCGGTATCACGGTCCAGGAATGAGAATAAGGCTTCGTCATCATACTCTGCGAATTCAGGCAGGGTGAGCTCAGTGTCACCTGACAGAGTAGAAATTCCCTCATCTATGTTGCTGGCCACCTCCTCTTTATCCGGCACGCTTTCTCGTACTCTGAAATCTGGTGGTATGAGGTGCTGATTCATCTTGATCATTGTTAACCTCTCCACATTTTTGGGCGAGAGGCAGCTCCGTTTGGGAGTTACAATGCCACCAGCAGCACTGAAAACCCGTTCAGAAGACACGCTTGCGAGTGGGCAAGACAAGTAGTTTAAAGCCAGGTTGGTGAGCTGTTGCCACAATTCTTTTTTCCCATGCCAATACGCCAATGGGTCAGAATTAACATAGACCTCTGTTGAGTCATTCAGATAGTCCTTCACCATCGACTCAAGGTCCTCATCCAAGGTTCCTCCACTTTGCTTAGCTCTTGCTGTGCCTCTGACCTTTTGAGAACCAAACCCACGCAGAGCTAGCCAATCCTCTTCAGCCTCCAATGTTTCTGTTGTGTCTCGTGCAGATGATCCGGTTGCCGGTGTCTTTAACGGCTGAGAGGTCACTTGTGCCACAGCCACAGGTGCAGAAGTGGATTGTTTTGACTGGGGATGGCCTGCTGATGTACTGCCATTTCCTTCAATTTCCAGCCGTTCTCTTTCAAACCTCTTGGCTGACAAGGCTAGCCAACGTTTGTACTTTGGAACATGTTCATCATCAAAAGGAAAGAATGCTTGGCCTGCCAGCGCCTTTTTGTAGCGTGGATCCAGAATAGTAGCACAAATGTAATGCTCTTCTGAGTGGATCTTTTTAAGACGTTCATCACCTTGTAGGAGCTCTAATAATTTCTCAGCCAGAAGAAAAGAGTCTTGGTTTTTTACATCTTTTTCAAACACAGAACACACCTCCTTCAGTTGGTCCTCCAGCATGTACAACAATGGGATAGCTTTTCCCAAATTACAGTCCTCCTTGCTGACTGCACGCGTGAAGAACTCAAAAGGACGAAGCATGCGTGTCAGGCTTTGATCTATGTTCCATTGCGCCGCACCCATCCTCAGCTCCTCTGTACCCTCTGTAAGGAAATATTGATCCAGTTCCGTATACTGCTCATACAGACGCTCAAGCATGTAGAAGGTTGAGTTCCAACGTGTTACCACCTCCTGGATGAGTGCTTTCACTGGCATTTTACGTTGATATAGCAGGCTCCTCAGCTGCTTCCGGGCCTTAAAAGAATGGCTGAAATGCTTGCACATTTTTCGGCAGGTGTCCAATACGCTGTACGCTGCACTGCCTTTATTACCCAAGAATTTTTGGACAACCAGGTTTATACAGTGCGCCAAACACGGCACTCTGAAATAGTTACCGTCCCTCATGGCCTTAACTATATTGGCGCTATTGTCCGTGGAAACATAACCAACCTGGCGTTTTAGTGGGGACAGCCAGTTAAGGACCTTTGTGTTAAAGACATCCAAAATGTTTTTTGCTGTGTGACGTTTCTCCAAACCAAACATGGCTAGTGTTGCATGTTTCCGAGCAGCTTTAAAAACAATGTCCGTGTCAACACCTGTGTTTAGCTTTGCTTTAGCCCCTGAAAAAGAGACCCAGTGTGCAGTGATGCACATGTAATCAGCGCCTGCGCCACTGGTCCACATGTCTGTTGTCATATGTATAGTGTGAACAGCACTCTTCTGCAAAGCTGCTCCAATCACCTTCAGAACATCTTCATAGAGTGCTGGAACCGCAACTCGGGCAAAATAGAACCGGCTAGGAACCTTCCATTTAGGGCAGAGCGCTGCCACTAATTCTAGAAAACCAACCCCTTCTACAAAAGAAAAAGGGAGAAGGTCCAGAGCTAGCATTTTAGCCAGCTTAGTGTTATACAGACGCGTCAGTGGGTGGTTACGTTCATATTGCGCGTCTGTAAACAACATCTTTTTAATGTTGCCCTGGACCAAGGATTTACGGGATGATGATGATATCTTCGACCCAGTTACGCTCGCTGATGAACTTTTCCACATTGATGTCTCACTCTCTCCCACACTCTTAGTGTGCCTCACATGGGGTGTGCTGCTGACAGGGGTACTGGGTGTAAGTGAAGTGTTTGAATCGTCTTCTTCCTCCTCGTCATCATCAGATGAAAAATCAACGTTTTCATTACGTGCAATTCCGGCTTCCTTGAACGCCTCTAGGTGCGGAAACCATTGGACAGGGTGCGCTCTCTTAAGATGACCTCTCAGGCCTCCGGTACCATAGTTAGAACCAAGCTTACCACGACTAACTCGAAGCTTACAAATGCTACAAATGGCTACGTTTTACATTTTTGGGCAAACACTAAAGAAGTCCCAAACTGGAGACTTGAAATGTCTTTGGGGGCCGGAGGAGGCGGCGATATTGGTGGTGGTGGTCCTGCTGCTAATGCCAGATGAAGTGGAGGATGTGGATTGCCGAACTTCAGTACGTTTTGCACTTTCACCACCACGAATTGAGGTCGAGGTGGGTACCTTCTTGCGAGGAAGAATTATGGAAGCGGTAGGTGTTGGTGTACTACTTAACTCCAAATCTAATGATTGTTGTGTTTCCATTTCCATTGCCTCCTCGTCGACATCATCATCACGCTCAGCAGCTTCTCGGGATAGGGTCAAAATGTCTCTTTGCTGCATGCCCGGTGGGGCTGCAGTGACCTTTGTGATGACTGATCCGTCGTCATCGTGAGAGGCTTCATCACCAGCAGTATCTGTCACTTCTTGTTGAGCCTCATCACACTCCATAGCTATGAGTTTTTCGACGACCTTCCTTTTACGCTTAGGTACCTTTGTCAGATCATGGTGTGCCTCACTCTCAGACCGCAGTGGTGGTTCCCAAGCTGGATCCGCATCATCAGAAGGAGGTGGGCTTGAAGAAGATGTAGACACCCCCCTTGATCTTTTCCTTGCTAGGGATGTGGAAGACAATGAATGATCATCAGGAGGAGTGACTTCCAATGATACCTCGGCTTCATTGTCGATTTCCTGATGTGCCCCTACTTCGGGAGGAACAACTATTGTGGGCACTTGTGACCCTCCATGCACCTCTGCTTGCGCATCTCCTTTTGCTGCCTCTCCTTCCACATGCACTTGGGCGTGTACTTGCACATGGTGTTGTTGTTGCGGCTGTGGTTGTTCAACACTTGTCAGATGAGTTACAACAACCTGTGTTGATTCAGGGACATTGCTGCTACTTTCTTGCGATGAGCCAACATCACTGGTCGATGGTGATTGGAGAAGTACACTGACTGCCTCTGATGCACTCAAGGGCTTTGACTTAAGTTGGCGTGGTGGTGGAGGCACTGAACCCAATGGAGCAGGGGTGCTGCTCCCAGCTTGGTCCCCAGCAGATCCTGCTGCTGCTGCAGGCGTACTTTTTTTTTTGCTCCCAAAAAACGTGGCGGTTGGCACACCAGCCTCCTTGGTAACTTGCTTCTTCTGCTCCTTACTAGCAACTTTCTTGCTAGAGGAGCTACGGAGAACTTTTTTGGGGGCCATCTTCTTCAGAGCAGGTCAGACAGCAGGCCACAGTTGCACGAATTGTAGAGTTGTCTGAGGCCAGACGTGACGTCGCGTGACGTTATGCTGCACACACACACCGCTGCAGGACTTCTTCCTGGCACTGGTGGTTCTCTTGAGTCTTGTGCACCTAAAAACAATGGAAGACAGAGGAACATCAGTTCAGTTATACACCACAAAAAAAATCGGAAAAAAACCAGAAAAATCAGCACAATCCCATTCCATCCATGCCCTCCATGATGTTTAAGTTCAAGACAGCCCACAGAAAGACTAGGCCCATGCTAGACTCAAATACCCCTGGTGAAAAGGCCACAAGTACAGCCCCAAAAAACGAAAATCACTGAAAAATCAGCACAATCCCAATCCATCCATGCCCTCCATGATGTTTAAATTCAAGACAACCCACAGAAAGATTAGGCCCATGCTAGACTCAAATACCCCTGGTGAAAAGGCCACAAGTACAGCCCCAAAAAACGAAAATCACTGAAAAATCAGCACAATCCCAATCCATCCATGCCCTCCATGATGTTTAAATTCAAGACAACCCACAGAAAGACTAGGCCCATGCAAGACTCACTACCCCTGGGCATAAAGGTTGAAAAGTAGGCAAAATGGTTGCAGGCCTAACAACAATGCCTGCATTCAAAATGGCCACTTGCCTCCCAGCACATGGCCAGTGCCTGTAGCAGCACTCAAAATGGCCCCCAGCCACATGGCCTGTCCCTCCCCATGAACACCCCCAAAAATCGAAAAACACTGCAAAATCAGCACAATCCCATTCCATCCATGCCCTCCATGATGTGTAAGTTCAAGACAGCCCACAGAAAGACTAGGCCCATGCTAGACTCAAATACCCCTGGTGAAAAGGCCACAAGTACAGCCCCAAAAAACGAAAATCACTGAAAAATCAGCACAATCCCAATCCATCCATGCCCTCCATGATGTTTAAATTCAAGAAAACCCACAGAAAGACTAGGCCCATGCAAGACTCACTACCCCTGGGCATAAAGGTTAAAAAGTAGGCAAAATGGTTGCAGGCCTAACAACAAAGCCTGCATTCAAAATGGACACTTGCCTCCCAGCACATGGCCAGTGCCTGTAGCAGCACTCAAAATGGCCACCAGCCACATGGCCTGACCCTCCCCATGAACACCCCCAAAAATCGAAAAACACTGCAAAATCAGCACAATCCTATTCCATCCATGCCCTCCATGATGTTTAGGTTCAAGACAGCCCACAGAAAGACTAGGCCCATGCTAGACTCAAATACCCCTGGTGAAAAGGCCACAAGTACAGCCCCAAAAAACGAAAATCACTGAAAAATCAGCACAATCCCAATCCATCCATGCCCTCCATGATGTTTAAATTCAAGAAAACCCACAGAAAGACTAGGCCCATGCAAGACTCACTACCCCTGGGCATAAAGGTAAAAAAGTAGGCAAAATGGTTGCAGGCCTAACAACAAAGCCTGCATTCAAAATGGACACTTGCCTCCCAGCACATGGCCAGTGCCTGTAGCAGCACTCAAAATGGCCACCAGCCACATGGCCTGACCCTCCCCATGAACACCCCCAAAAATCGACAAACACTGCAAAATCAGCACAATCCCATTCCATCCATGCCCTCCATGATGTTTAGGTTCAAGACAGCCCACAGAAAGACTAGGCCCATGCTAGACTCAAATACCCCTGGTGAAAAGGCCACAAGTACAGCCCCAAAAAACGAAAATCACTGAAAAATCAGCACAATCCCAATCCATCCATGCCCTCCATGATGTTTAAATTCAAGACAACCCACAGAAAGACTAAGCCCATGCAAGACTCACTACCCCTGGGCATAAAGGTTGAAAAGTAGGCAAAATGGTTGCAGGCCTAACAACAAAGCCTGCATTCAAAATGGCCACTTGCCTCCCAGCACATGGCCAGTGCCTGTAGCAGCACTCAAAATGGCCACCAGCCACATGGCCTGTCCCTCCCCATGAACACCCCCAAAAATTGAAAAACACTGCAAAATCAGCACAATCCCATTCCATCCATGCCCTCCATGATGTTTAAGTTCAAGACAGCAAACAGAAAGACTAGGCCCATGCTAGACTCAAATACCCCTGGTGAAAAGGCCACAAGTACAGCCCCAAAAAACGAAAATCACTGAAAAATCAGCACAATCCCAATTCATCCATGCCCTCCATGATGTTTAAGTTCAAGACAGCCCACAGAAAGACTAGGCCCATGCTAGACTCAAATACCCCTGGTGAAAAGGCCACAAGTACAGCCCCAAAAAACGAAAATCACTGAAAAATCAGCACAATCCCAATCCATCCATGCCCTCCATGATGTTTAAATTCAAGACAACCCACAGAAAGACTAGGCCCATGCAAGACTCACTACCCCTGGGCATAAAGGTTGAAAAGTAGGCAAAATGGTTGCAGGCCTAACAACAAAGCCTGCATTCAAAATGGCCACTTGCCTCCTAGAACATGGCCAGTGCCTGTAGCAGCACTCAAAATGGCCACCAGCCACATGGCCTGTCCCTCCCCATGAACACCCCCAAAAATCGAAAAACACTGCAAAATCAGCACAATCCCATTCCATCCATGCCCTCCATGATGTTTAAGTTCAAGACAGCCCACAGAAAGACTAGGCCCATGCTAGACTCAAATACCCCTGGTGAAAAGGCCACAAGTACAGCCCCAAAAAACGAAAATCACTGAAAAGTCAGCACAATCCCAATCCATCCATGCCCTCCATGATGTTTAAATTCAAGACAACCCACAGAAAGACTAGGCCCATGCAAGACTCACTACCCCTGGGCATAAAGGTTGAAAAGTAGGCAAAATGGTTGCAGGCCTAACAACAAAGCCTGCATTCAAAATGGCCACTTGCCTCCCAGCACATGGCCAGTGCCTGTAGCAGCACTCAAAATGGCCACCAGCCACATGGCCTGTCCCTCCCCATGAACACCCCCAAAAATCGAAAAACACTGCAAAGTCAGCACAATCCCATTCCATCCATGCCCTCCATGATGTTTAAGTTCAAGACAGCCCACAGAAAGACTAGGCCCATGCTAGACTCAAATACCCCTGGTGAAAAGGCCACAAGTACAGCCCCAAAAAACGAAAATCACTGAAAAATCAGCACAATCCCATTCCATCCATGGCCTCCATGATGTTTAAGTTCAAGACAGCCCACAGAAAGACTAGGCCCATGCTAGACTCAAATACCCCTGGTGAAAAGGCCACAAGTACAGCCCCAAAAAACGAAAATCACTGGAAAATCAGCACAATCCCAATCAATCCATGCCCTCCATGATGTTTAAGTTCAAGACAACCCACAGAAAGACTCAGTCCACCCACCACTGAGTACCCCTGGGCAAAAGCCCCAAAACAGCCCAAAAATCGAAAATTCCAAAATTTTAGTTGCAGCAACTGTAATGCCCCAAACAAACTTACTTGTAAAATTTCTAATCCAACAGTGATCCAAAGAAAGTCAAAAAGGCCTCAAATCCAAATATCCAGCAGCATCCACAAAAAGTAATCCTTCCAGCTCCAGATCCAAATGAAAAGTGACCAGGAGATGGACAAAGCACTGGGAGGAGCCTGCTGGACAGGAACAGGAAGTTGAAGACTGTGGGGCACTTCCTTCCTCCCACCCCCCTCCCCCCCTCCCCAAAATGGACTCCTCGCTAAAAAAGTGCAGGCAAATGTCAACCTAAGGAGTTATTCAGATAAAAATCATCATTTCAAGAAGGTTTATGCTGCTTGCTGGTGGATTTCTTGTGCAGAATTGCAAATTTTATATTTTCGCTTGTGCGAGATTGTTGCTGCTCGCCGCATCTCAAATCTCGCAATTGCGAAGTACCGCGAGACGTGATCTCGCCGTACTCGCGTTGACAAACTCTCGCTGTGCAAGTTGGCAAGCCGCGATGACGTAATCGCGCTCGCCAAATTCCCGCGGGATCACACAGCAAGATCCAAAATGGCGCAGCACTCGCAAAATATCGAGAAAAACAACTCGGCAAACGATAATAAACGCCGCGCGCCGCAAAAATTGTATCACCAACGACGCGAGCTGCAAAAAAAATCCGCTGCGTGCGAATTTGCGGATTTTGCGGGAAATTCGCAAATCTCGCGGATTGCGAATTTCCCAAAAATCCGCAAAATCCGCGAGCGTAACGGATTTTCCGCCCATGCTTAATTGAAAGCAATGCAACACATGCACGTTTTTAGGGCAAAAAGTGAATCGAGTCTAAAAGGTCTTTTTCCTACACAGGGTTGCGTAGTCAAGACCTAAAGAGCCCTTCTATATTTACTACCACCAAAAAGACCCAAAACAGTAGTAAATGTACTCCAGCTCAGAGCTGGACAGACAAGCACCACACATAACCAACCACTTGTTCTACAACACCCTCCCATAGCATTTAATGGGGTGTGGACTTAAAATGTATACCTATAGGTAATAATGTTTCCTTAAATTAAATTAATTAAAACAATTAAAAATATAGATAATTTTACTTTAACATAAACATTTCTAAAAATTGCACAGATTTTTCTTTCATTAAAAAATATTTTATTAAACTTTGTGTAAAAAATAATTTCACATTCATTTTTAAACAAATGCAATTACATATTTTTTTAAATTTTATACATCACTTAAAGATTAAAACATATTAAAAATATATATTTTGTTCCTTCAGGTGAGATTTTTTTATTTTAACTTAAATGCATATAATGAAATTATTTTAAGCACCGAGAGCGGAGATCCTAACATAATATAACATAACATGTGTGTTTGTAAAGCACACGTTCACCCGTGGCATCTTGGCACTGAATGCCAGATGTTTATTGTGTTTATCTTCATATGATAAAGTATAAGAAAAAAGTTCCCTCTCTATACTTTACAATAGGGAGTCCTCCATCCTGGTGGTGGTGATCTCCCTATGATGAAGTATATTAAATTTGGAAAAAATCGTTAAACATTTTAAATGTAGAATAAGCAATTTTACTGTAATATTAACTATATTTTGAATTAATAATGTAAATATTTGAATATGTTGAATTCGTTAAAAATTATTTTAAAACATGCCAAGATGTGGTCACGTGTCTGTCAGCCCTCTTGTAATACCTTTTTCTTTCTAAAATATTATTCCAAGCTGACGACTGCACATGCATGCTGAACATTTTACGATAGTTATGAAATAAGAAAAATCATTAAAGTTGGCTAATATGCGTATCCTGTATGCACAATGATCATCTTTGGTAGATTTTTATTAAAGCAAATGAAAATCATGCAATCTTACAAAGCTGACCTCCATAATGGTGAATGTATTTCAAATACATTTAACATTTAAAAATGGACAATCATCAATGCAGTGGTGGCAGTGCTTGAGGTTGCTACTGAGAAGAGTGGTGGCTGGGGTAATCATTTTCAATATAGAAAGCCAGGGTAGGAAAGGATGGTGGGGAGCATGGGAGAAAGGGAAACGAAGGGATAACAGTCACTCTTGTACAGCAAAGAAAGATTCTGACATGGCAGGATACAGCCCATCCAATCAAAACAGAGTTAGGTCAAATTGTCCCTTGGGCAGCAGAAACTCAAGAATAGGAAGGAAAGTCATTAATTCAAGCAATTGAGACAGACTAGAAAGAAATCGAATCATGAGCAAAGGGTGGACCTCTCATCCACTGTAGGTCTATTTGATATTCAATAGGTCTGTTGTACAGAAACAGGTAAAGCTATCTCTAAATGGACATGAAAAGGTATCGTCCTCAACTAGTATGCCTACAATGTGCTTTAACGTAGGTCTCCATTGCAGATGTTAGTCCACTTTTGGCAGGCGAGGGCACCTGACAGTCCTTCAACTTCTGGAAGTCATTTTGTATTCTAAGTAACTTTAACAAAGTTGTTTTACATGGCTTGTCACAAGAGGAGCAGATGTTGTCTAGTGACTGCACTGCCAACTTCTGAATGTGAAAACCTTGGTTGTAACCCAACACAATGAGAACCACTGGGAGAGCTTCATATTTTGCTTCTGTGGAAGGTGTTTGGTACTTAACTAAAAATCATTTTGTGGGCCTGGATACACTCATGGGTGAATGCCACACTCTACAAATCCACATAATATAATATTTATGTTCTAGGGAAATCTTATCATCTGTGCTTGCTTTAAATTACACAATAACAAACACATATAATGTAAATGTGAAGCAACTCACTGATTATAGTTTCTGATATGAACACTGCATATCAAATGCCCAAAGCTGAGGTACTCAGTAGGTTTGGGCAGAAAGCTTGTGGAAGTGATTGATTTTGGCAACTCCGCATTACTCTTGTAATGCAGTGTTTTGGCTAAATTACGTCAATCACTGAATGGCTACATTTTTTTCTGACGAGGCTCCAGAAATGCGAGCGAGATTAGGGGGCAGATTTATGAAGGCCTTGCGCCGCCGGTGCGTCACTTTTTCCCATGTTAAAAATGACGCACCGGCGGCGCAAGGCCTTCATAAATCTGCCCCTAGGCATCCCTTAGTGGCCTCTTCTAACATGGGCGATCGTGGGTGGTCATGGGCAGTGGCGGTGAAGGCTGCTTCTGAAGTAAATTTGCTGCTGCTCAAGTAGATTTTCTGCTCGAACCGCAGCAAGTCAGCTCGAAGAGCCATCTGTTGTTGCGCACTCCATGGTGCAGTTCGCGCTGATTTGTGAGCTGTGCTCGTGCTGCTGGTGCTAAATTGCAGCATGAACAATGCGCTATGCATAGTTTTACTCGCTGGCGTAACTCTGCAGAATTTTGCTGAGTTTTTACGTAACTCCACGCAATTCCTCAGAATGAAGCTCCACAAGTTCTGCTCATCCCTACGACTCAGCACAAGAGCCTGGGGCCTCATTTATGAAAAGTGACGCATCGCTGCGTGAAAACAGCGATGCATCACTTCTCAGTGCGCACTCCTTGCGACACCAATGATGCGTCATATTTAATGTATGACGCATCATGTCGCAAGGACTTACAGATACGTCAGTATTTCTGACGCATCTGTAAGCGCAAAAGTGACGCATTGCTGGAGTGTGTCACAAAAATGACGCAACTCCGGCAATGCGTCCTTTCACATGGGGAAAGCCCCAAGTGAAAGGGCTTGCGTCAGTCTTACGCCTGCTGTGAGGCAGGCGCAAGATTTTGACGCAACAGAGTCCTAAAAGTGATGCAGTGAAATCTCATAGATTTCACTGCGTCACTATTACGAGGCTTTTTGCGGGGGAACGCCCCCTCTGCATACATTATACCTGACGCAGGTATAATGTGGCGCAGGAGTTTAAAAAGTGAGGCATCTACCTAGATGCGTCACTTTTTAAATATGGCACAACAAGGCGCATTTTGTACGCCGCTGGTGCGTCACAAAAAGTGACGCACCGGCGGCGCAAAAGTGACGCAAGGCCTCATAAATAAGGGCCCTGATTTTTTTAACATTTGCGCTTTATTCTTTATGATTACTTTGGCCAGTTTGGTAAACATTGTAGATGTCACAGAGATACTTTTGTTTTATTTCTTGATGTTTCCCTGAGCCATTGATTTCCTATTTCACACCTTTCTGTTGAAGATTTTTTCTATTTATCTTTTTATGTTTACCTGAAACTAAAGGAAATAAACAACTATCCACTGCGTCTGGGAAAAATGTGTGCGAGTGTAAGTGCACAACCTAATTAAAGGACCGGGATCCCATTTGGATTAAGACAAGATACCATTTGAGCAGCAAATCCCCAATAGCAAATCAATAAAGAAAATCAATTATCTGTTTTACCAGAAGGATAGCTACTCCTAACTAATTTCGTTTAACTCAATTAGCTTCTAAATCATTTGTTCGACACCTTTTGTAGTTTCTTTTTAATTTCCCTGAGGGTCAGCAAATTGCCGCCATCAATATTTTTTGCAGAAATGGCCTTACAGCTTCATTTGCACTGTGTTGGTACAAGGACACTTGTCTAGTAATGGATGCAACACATGCGAGGAACTCTCTGTACCCCCTGATGTTCTCTTGCGACGAAGGGAGAGTGGAGAAGGGTTCCAAGTTTTCTAATATCACATAGACCATGGCATTATGGGGCACAGAATAGTCCTTACTTCCAACTGCAGCAGCTATGCTAGTATTTCTTCTTCTATATTTGGGGTTATCAAAGGTCAGTTATCATGTTTAGTAGCAGAAGTTCTGGCTATAGACAGATATATATTGTTTATAATGATTGTGTGTATGTTTCCTGAAAGAAACCCATAAAACATCAGATTTTAAACCAAGCTACTGATTGCTCTGGCTTGAAAACACTGAAAATAGTGTATTCACTACTTTGATAACACAGCAGCGAAAACGTCAACAGTATAAAGGGCCTGGAAGATGGCTGGCTCCCCATTGGTTCTAATGGAAGCAGTGGAGTTACAGGTGAGGGGCCACAATCGCCTCCAATATTCCCCCCTTTCTTCTGTCTCTGCAGCACTGATGGAAGTATTGGAAGGAGCGATGGAAGTCTGCCTTTAACTTCTACCTTTTTCTCAGGTTCTGGGAATACAAAAGGGAAAGATGGAAATGTGTCATAATCTGCAGCCCGCACTCGCCTATACATCCTGGGCAGGCATGCAGACGTCATCCTCCGGGCTTCATTTGTGCTGAGGTCTTTCACTGCAGAGGAGAAAGGCAACGTGTTGGCAGTGCTTGGTGTGTGGCTGGGATGTTTGCACTTCAAGGAACTCACAGGTGGATTCAAGACAAACTACTGCATATACCAGAGCGCAACAGGACTCACAAGACATTTAATGGTGACATTCCTCTCGGATTCTTGGACTATAAGCTCATCTTGTGTCAGAAAGTTTCTAGCTAGGCACTTAAAATACTAAGTTGCTGCCACCAGAAACTCGTTGCTTGGATTTTGGTAGTGATAACGCTTTCTTTTGGAGTTATCAAAGATAAATAGGATGCAGAGAAGTAGGCCCATCCTACACCTTTTTTTCCACTAGGCATTTCTCCAGTGTTTTTGTATATATAAGAGGTCGATGTTGTTGCCTCTACAATTTTCTCAAACTTTCTCAAATGATTAAAGCAGAAACGGTTGAACAGAGAGGGACTTCAGGGGGGCGGCAGAGGGGAGAGAGAGAGAGAGAGAGAGAGAGAGAAAGAGAGAGAAGAAGGGAGCAGGGCTAGTTTGCCCATCTTTGCCAGTGCTTATTTTGTTTCTTAGTCCTCCCTGTAAAGATGTATTCTGAGATAACATTATTAATCAATAATTTAGAGTTTGATTTACACTTTATTCATAGTCATCCATTCAGCATTTACAAATTTATTGAACTTGTTATTTCCCATAAGTACGTAGAGAAATACTCAACTTGTACAGACAGTGGGGACTATTCACAAACTGCATTTTGAAGCACGGTTAGTGCTGTCATTCACACACCTACAAGTGTAAAACTCTACTTCCACCAACCCTTTTTTTCTATGTTGAGATCCCACTCATGTTCAATACTTAGGGCCCAATTAATATCCGGGCTGAAATGGCTCCTACTTTCAGTCGGAGCACTTCAACCCGCATCATAATCGGCTGGTCGTATTCCTTTCTGACTGACCCATTTTGATGGGGTCGGTCCGAAGGGAATCCAAATCGGATATCTAAATGGCTTCCGATGGCCATTGGTAAACCCGACAAGGCAGAGGAATTACGATGGCTGATTTCCGCAGCCTTTCTGTGCTGGCCTTTCCAATACAGAAAGGCTTTGGGAATCAGTCTTTGGGGGCTTCCAGCAGGGCCCCCATAGGTGCAAGGCCACCGAATGGTGCCCACCTGTTGATCCCAAGTCCACCTAGAGGTGCCTGCTACTGGGTGCAGGGATGAACTGCACCTCTGCTCTTTACAATGAGAGCATGCATTCTGTTCGGAATGCATGCTCTCCTTGTAATGTATAGGATTGGGACCGAACAGGGTTCGGTTGCATCTTACTTGCGGGGGTGGAACCTATAACAGGAGGTCGTTCAGTTGCAGTTCCCAGCCAATGTCGGACGGACTACAATCAGTCAGACTTTGAAATCGGACTCTTAGTAGTGAATATGGGAGGATCAAGGCTAGTGGATGAGGAAAAAGATCCTACTTACTACTAAATGGGACAGAAGACTGCTAGGGAGGGGAATGTACCCACCCAGAAAAGAGTAAACTCATAGCTATTCTAAAACTGCATTTCTAAAGTTACAGCAGATAAAAAGGACCCAAAACAGTAATAGATCACTGCAGCTCAACCTGAAGTAACTTCAGCACTAAACATGACTAACCACTGATACTGTAACACCCACACAGAATTAGGGCCTTTATTAAAACCCTATAGAAAATAATGATACATTCAATTATTTAAATTAGTTACAAATTTAATTAAATATTATTTAATGTGAAAAGATCTGAATGTAAAAAGTTTATTATGTATTTATAACATGTGTTAACAATTCTATTTGAATTTATACAGTAATGTAAAAGTATTTTATATTAAATTACTTATTATTATTCTGTACGTCCTTTAATTATTAATAATGCATGATAAATACAATTATCTTTTACTTTAGGTTGGAATTTATTTTTTAATTTATACTTCAGAAAAGTAGTTTCATTTCATATATTTTATATCAATACTTAGAAATTGAGTTAATGGTTTGGTAGCACTTTTCATTTTGTTCTATTTTTGAAATTACAATATAAAATTGATTTACATTGATAGTTAAAAAATATTTTTACTTTTTTAATTTCAAATTCTTTTTTTTACTTTACCCCATACTTTGCAAAGGTGCGATTCTACAGTCAGGGGTAAAGTCCTAAAGTTTCAGGGGGGCTTTGAAGAAACTTCTATGGATCACTTCAAAGGCTCCTAAGACCTAATGGACAGCATTGAGGGACTAGAAGGTACTCAAGCAGAAGCCGCAAGCAAGGTCTGGCACAGATTCATTTGGTGCTGGTTAATTGGTTAATTCATAAAAAAGACCTCTTGCAGCTTGTTGTGCCACTGTAGCCACACAGAAGGTCACCCTACTGACCCTCGAAGTACGCTTCTTTGTATAGGTACACAAGAGAGCAGGTACAGATCTTAAAAGCTCCTCTCAGACCACGGACAGCAGGTCCACTCCTCTTCTGATCTGCTAATGGTCCAAAAATGTTTCTGAGCAGAGTTCCTTGGGCTACCTCATTTATGCATTGCACTATTAAGGTTAAGCCCTTGCTGGACAGCTGCTGCGAGGCTAGTGCAAATTAGTATTCAGGAGTTTGCAGGGAAAAGGTTACTTTCTAAAAGTTACTTTTACTAACTATGTATTTAAAAGCTAACTTCAAATTAATAGGAAAACTGTTTTTTAATGACTGCTTTAAATGTTTCCTGTCAAAAGTTATATATTAAAGATTCAAATCTGCACGTATACATTTCTGGAATCCAGATACATTCATGCAAGTGGAAACAGGCTTTGGGGGCTAGTCACCAAAACAACATGCCAAGTTTAATGGTGAGCATGTTTCACTTGTTGCACCTTACCTTGTGGGTGACAAAGTATGTGTAGGGGTGACTAATTAATATTGAAAAGTAGGCTTTCCCAACTTTCAAAAAGGATTATTTTGATTGCATTGACAGCAGGTTTTAAGTTTGCTGCAGTCAGGGACTCGAAGTCATATTTTACTAACCAACCCTGTTGATGGCACCATTGGCAATAAAATCCACAGTTTGCATTAAACTCCTTCTGTACTCATGACGAGCTCAGCTCGTAATGAGTCACAGTGGAGCTGTGCTCATGACGCTCGTCATTACGTCCACGGCCCGCCCATGCGCGGTTAATTCCCTCCCTGTGCAGGAGTATTAATAAGTGGGCGGGGTTGTGACGAGCCCATCTCGTCATGAGCACAGCTCCACTCTGAGTCATGACGAGCTCGGCTCATCACAAGCACAGTGGCGCCGCGGACCTGCCCCCCCGCACCATGGGGGAATTACCCCCACAGCAAAGGGGTTAACCTCCGGACCCTGGGAGTATTTTCAACACCATATACAAGTAGGAATTTGGGTAGCTGTGGTGGAAGTGCTGATGTCAGTGGAGGCAATAGTGGACAGTAAACCTCTGTAATCAGACTGGGCAGAACATATGACATCCAGGATGTTGATAATTTGTCTCAGTTGCTTAGCTTACTGAAAAAGCCTGGACAACATGCAACAATGCCATATGCCTGACCGACGAGTATGCCTCTTCACTCCGCATGTCATTATATCACATGCTGTCATAATGCGGTCGTAGCAACGACCGCGGTGTGACAACGCATACCATTACTCCGCAAGTTGTTACAACGACTTGCGAAGGGAGTCGCTGGATATTGGAATAGTAAAATTTACTATTCCAACTCCAGTCTGTGTGGACACTAGGGAAGGTGTTGGATTTTAAATCCAACACATTCTCCCCCACTCCGCAAGTCGTTGTAACGACTTGCGGAGTAAGGGTATGCGTTGTCACAACGCAGTCGTTGTGACGACTGCGTTGTGACATCATGCGGGGTCACAGATGCGGGGTGAAGGTGCTTTACCCTGACAGAGAGGCTCTTCAGAACTTCAAGGGATTCAAATTATCTGTCATATTTGGAAAGGAATAACCCAGCCAACAAACTATAAATTGTGGGTGTGAAAAATTCAAGTAACTTGATTTTACATAATTATTTATTTGAAATAACACACAATTACACATAATTACACAAAATGCAAATTCTTAGAACTGGGGGTCTCTAGTTGGCAGGGGTGGGTAGCACTGTCCAAATAGGGACCCTTGCTTCTAGTCAGGGAAAGGAGGAAACACTCTTTAGATAACCTCTGCTCACACTCTCGGTAGCTTAGCACAAGCAGTCAGGCTTATCAAAGGCAATGTGTAAAGTATTTGTACCAAAACACACAGTAACATAGTGAAAACACCACAAACTGACTCCACAACAGTTTAGAGAAATAGAGGTATTTATTCTAAACTACACAAGACCAAAATGACAAAAATCCAACATGCACAGTTCAAGAATATGGTTGCAAAAGAGTTCTTAGGTTTAGCAATAAAATAATCCACAGTTACATGAAAAGATCACAGTGGCGTCAGGTTTAGACACAGTACCACAAACTGATTCCACAACAGTTTAGAGAAATAAAGGTATTTAATCTAAACTACACAAGAGCAAAATGACAAAAATCCAACATACATAGTTCAAGAATATGTTTGCAAAAGAGTTCTTAGGTTTTGCAATAAAATAATCCACAGTTGCGTGAAAAGATCACAGTTGCGTCACATTTAGCCACAGTACCTTTGTTAGCGATAAAAAGCTCCAAGCACAGAAGCTGTAGCGGTGGAAAACAAGCGATGCGTTGCTCCTGAGAACCTGGGAAGGCGTTAACAACAGCCCCGCTGCAGCAGTGGACGTGTTGCAACCTATCCAGTCTGTATGGGGAGGAAGGCGATGACTTGTATGGATTCCGGTGTGTAGGTTCCGTAGGAAGTTTTCTCCTGCAAAGGCACGATGCGATGATTCTCAGGGGCTGGGACGATCTCCGGGGCGACGATGCGCGGTACAGTGGCGATCTTCCTTTCGCAGTTCCTCGATGCGATGGCTCTGTGACGATTCTCGCAGCGACGTGATGCGGTGATCTCACCCAGCAGCGACAGGCTCTGCGACGATGTTCGCAGCGGCGGAAATCTTCCCACTAAAGAAGGGTGCGACATCTTCAGGCAGCGGCGACAGGCGCTGTGACGATCTTGGTCTTCGTAGTGGTGGGAATTTCCTCGCTCTGCCGGGCTTGTGACACATTTTCTGTAGCAAAGTCTCTCAAATCTTGGTTTCCAGCTTCCCAACACATGGACAACTTCCAGAGGCACCATACATAAGCCAAGCACTCCAGGAAGGACAGAACTCTCTCAATAGAGTTCAGAAAAGCTGGGGGTGAAGTCCTTTTGTTCCTGGGACTTCATAACAGGGAGCCAGCTCTTCTCATGCCCTTGGAGATTCCTTCAAGCAAGTGGACACAGCACAAAGCAAAGTCCTTCCCCTCTCCTTGGCAGCAAAGCAACAGCAGGGCAGTCCAGCAGAGCAACTGCAGGACAGTCTTCCTTCTTCAGTTTCAGCTTTCTCCTTGGCAGAGGTTCCTTCTTGATTCCAGCATGATCTAATTTTCTGTAGTCAGGGGTTCTGTACTTATACCCCTAAACGTCTTTGTTCTCTTTGTGCAATAGGGCTCTGAGCCTGGTCTAAACCAGTTCTGGGTGCTCCTTGAGCATTTTGTTTTCCTGGCTTCTCCTTTCCTTTCACAGTGAGGGGCAGGGTCGTCAGCCACCCAGCAGGAGGTGGAGCCAGCATTGTGGAAGGCAGGCACAGCCCTATTCAGGCCCAGGTGCCATACCCTCCCACCACTCAAGATGCAGATGCCGTCATTCAGCCTAGGGCTGACTCAGACAGCCTCCTGGGGGCTCCCGAGCCCCTGTCACTCTCAAACCAGACAGTTAATTCACAAACAGGCCAAGGCACACAGAAAGGTCAGACAAGAGAACAGCAACTTTCTAAAAGTGCTGTTCTCAAACACAGGAGTTAAAAACCACCTTTCCTAAAAGATGTGTTATTAAATTCTGAGTTCAGGGATACCACACTTCTATGTCCTACATTGCTCCTATGGGAAGATATGCTGGTAGCCACTGTAGCCAGCATCCCCCATAAGAGCCTATGGGGTAAGATAGCCTTACAATAGTGAAAAACGAAAATGGCTGCAATTCACTACCAGAGCATGTCACCTGCACTAGTACATGCTTTACCTTTCACATACACTGCACCCTGCCCAGGGGGGTACCTTGGGCCTTCCACAGGGGAGACCAATGTGCACAGAAAGGGAAGGGTTAGGCCTGGTCAGTGGGGACACTGGCCATGAGGACATGGCAGTTCAGAGACTGCACACAGGCACTGCGGTGGCAGGCCTGAGACACCACTTTAGGGCTACTCATGTGGGTGGCACAATCAGTGCTGCATGCCCACTTGTAGCATTTGAATCACCAGCCCTGGCACACTCAGTGCACTTTACTAGGGACTTCTTGGTGAGACAAATATGCCAATCATGGATAACCAATAACAATAACAATTTACACAGAGAGCATAGTCAAGTCAAGTCAAGTCAAGTCAAGTTAAAATTTGTATAGCGCACTACTCACCCAGAGCGTCTCAAGGCGCTTGAGGGAGGTGGGGTACGTTATTTATCAAATATCCAAGTTTTGAGTTGTTTTCTGAAGGATAGGTGGCTCTGTGTAAAGCGGAGGTGGGTGGGGAGAGAATTCCACGTTTTGGCCGCTAAGTAGGAGAAAGATCTTCCTCCCATGGTGGATCTTTGGATGCATGGAATTGCAGCGAGGGCTTGAATGGACGATCACAGTTGGCAGGTGGGGGTGTAGAAGGTCAGGCGCGTGTTGAGGTATTTGGGTCCTAGGTCGTAGAGGGCTTTGTGTACGTGGGTGAGGAGACGGAACGTTATTCTCTTGTTGACGGGGAGCTAATGGAGGTCTCCCAGGTGACCGGATATGTGATTGTGGCGGGGTATGTCTAGGATGAGTCGGGCGGAAGGGTTCTGAATGCGTTGGAGTTTTTTCTGTAATTTGGCTGTGGTTCCGGCGTAGGGGGTGTTTCCGTAGTCCAGTCGGCTTGTGACAAGTGCATGGGTGACCGTCTTTCTTGTTTCCGTAGGGATCCAGCGGAAGATCTTTTTGAGCATACGTAGGTTGTTAAAGCATGATGATGAGACAGTGTTGACTTGTCTGGTCATCGAGGGGAGGAGTCGAAAATTAATCCTAGATTGCGAGCATGGTCCGTTGGTTTGGGTGCGGTGCCCAGGGCCGGTGGCCTCCATGAGTCGTCCCAGGAAGAGGGGGATGAACCTAGGATGAGGACTTCCGTCTTGTCTGAATTTAGTTTTAAACGGCTGTTCTTCATCCACTCGGCTACGTCTTTCATCCCTTCGTGTAGGTTGGTTTTGGCGGTGTTTGGGTCTTTGGTGAGGGAGAGGATCAGCTGTGTGTCGTCAGCGTAGGAGATGATGTTGAGATTGTGTTGGCTTGCGATGGCTGCGAGGGGGATCATGTAGACGTTGAAGAGGGTGGGGCTGAGCGATGATCCTTGTGGTACACCGCAGATGACTTCAGTGGCCTCTGATCTGAAGGGGGGGAGGCGGACTCTCTGGGTTCTTCCGGTGAGGAACGAGATGATCCAGTCCAATGCTTTTCCTTGTATCCCGACGTTGCTGAGGCGTTGTATGAGGGTGCTATGACAGACCGTGTCGAACTCTGCGGAGAGGTCTAGTAGGATGAGGGCAGCTGTTTCTCCGTTGTCAAGTAGTGTTCGAATGTCGTCAGTGGCTGCGATGAGGGTGGTCTCGGTGCTGTGTTTGGCTCGGAAGCCGGACTGTGATGGGTCGAGGGAGCCATTGGACTCGAGGAAGGCGGCGAGCTGATTGTTGACGGTCTTCTCTATGACCTTGGCAGGGAAAGGGAGGAGCGAGATGGGGCGGTAGTTCTTAAGTTCAGTCTGCTGTGGGTTTCTTCAGTAGAGCACTGAGTTCGGCATGTTTCCAGCTTTCTGGGAAGATGGCGGTGTTGAGGGAGCAGTTGATGAAACATGTCGACCTCCATGCACTGCGCCGTTATATAGTCATTCTTTAAGACTGTTAGGCGTTGTTTTTAACCCTTGACCCTGAGATAATATTAATAAACATATTTTTTGTCCCAGGAGTCAATTTTATTTACACTTTATCTTCTTTTTCACGAGCACTGCACTCTATCAGTCCTACCTTTGAAATACTGTGGTTTGGAAAAGTATTTTTCAAAATCCATCTCCGCATCATTACCAGGTGCGCTGGGAGAGATTTGGGTTTATGATATGTATCCCACATGACGAAACTCCACCATAATGGTGGGCTGATGGGAATTTTTTCCAACCCAGCATTATCATTGTGATGACATGTTGGTCTAGCGTTTTTTTGCGCGACACAACACACAAGCAATCATTTGGACCAGGTAACTCTTGTTTGTTTTTTCGATAGGCATAGGGGTTTGAGCTACTGTGGTCGTTAAAAATTCCCCTTTGACCCCCCCACCTGTTTCTCTCGGTAATTAGTGCAACTTTTGTTGCGGGTCTTGTTTACATAACAATCTCTTCATACAGGGCATCCTTCTTGTCATACGCTCAACCAGTTGATATTTATTGAGACTCCCACTTCTGAACCATGGCCGATTTTGCTGGTCTGGCGTTTGATGATGACATGCTGAAATCAGTCTTAGATGATAATCCTTGTCTTTTGGATTCACTGCCTGAGACTACCAACATAACCAAAGATGAATGGCCCACTCTCCTTAATTTAAAGAAAACCCACACACGCACTCTAACACATGGGACAATCATGGCACAATACCTCAGGGGTAAGTGTGCCCCAACGGGTCTAATTGTTACAAATGCACCAAGGTTGTTTTTGACTGATAAAGAATTCATGCGTGACTGGTCTCTAATTGCGTGGCGCTGCACGCGAGACTGGTTGATACTGATCAATAACACAGCCAAGAGGGTAGCAGATGCTATTCTTGTAGAGATCCAAGTTTTGGAAGGTCAGATTAGGCAACTTGCAGCACTTTGTTTAAAAAACGCTTGGATGAAACCAACAAAGCTAACAAAGAATACAAAGATAACATACTAGCAAGTAAGATGGACAAATTCAAAAAGGATCTAGAACGCTTCTCTCTAGTCAAAGTTTACCCCTACACTAGTGACAATTATGAAGCCCCTGGATTTAACAGTAGAGGGAAACGCTACGAGTCTAACTATTCGACCTTAGGATCTGATTCAAAGGACTCAGATACATCCAACCGTGCTGGAACATCTGCTGGACTAGATGGTCAACAACAACGACCTTTTAGAAGGGGTGGTCGACTGAGAGGTGGTATCTATAACCAATACCCAGGGAATTACCAGAATCCTGGTCCCTGGTGGCATCCAGGTCCATGGGGTTTTCAACCTCCACCACCATTTGCACAGCAAATGAATCCATTTGGACAACCCCCCCAGTTTTTTCCTAACCAGTCTTTTTTAGGACGTGGTCGGGGACAAAACCGGGGAAGGAAAAGAGGACAACAAACTGTCCAATGGGATCCAGACCTCTCAGTTCCCAATACACGGAGCAGGAAAGCAGCTCAACAGAGCAACAGCACAGAGACGATCGGGACCTAACAGTGAACTTAAGCTCCCGTAACCTGACACCTGTTGAACTGACAGTCCTGGGAAAGGGCCTAGGATTCGTCCCTACAAATAAGGGAGATACTTTCCAGATTAGAACTGAACTTGAAAAATTATTTCGCAAAGTGCGTCTACATTTCTTTTTTAAGAACAAAACCGAACTTTCTGACAGTGGTAAAGACGAACCTACCAACACCGGGTTGCGTCCGAAATCTATCTTCCCCCCCTTGAGCCATCAAGTGCCACCGCTTGTAACTACCTTTGAACAAGCAGTCAGATATGATATTGCACAAATGCAAGATACAGAGTTCCAAACGTTTCAAAACTTCTCCAAATCAGAAAGACAGGCTCTCACTAGTCTCACTAAAGATCCGACCATCATAATAAAACCCGCTGATAAAGGGGGAGCAATGGTAGTTCTAGATATGGCCAACTGGACAACCATCAATTCTACCGACGTCTATCTGAAGACCCTACTCCACGTCTACTTTCTGAGATTAAAAATCTGGTGGATGAAGGACATAATGAAGGGTGGATCACATCTCAGGAAGCGAGATTCTTGGTAACAGAGAACCCTGTCACTCCTGGTTTCTACTGTTTACCAAAGATCCATAAGGCCACCAGACCACCACCCGGGCGTCCCATCATTTCTGGGATTGGCTCTCTTTTGGAACCTCTCTCTACCTTTGTAGATTTTTTTCTTAGACCCCTCGTCAAGAAGATGCCAACATACTTGGAAGACACAGCTGATGTTCTCAGACTGTTACCCAGTGTAGAGTACAATGTAGAGACCGACCTGCTAGTCAGCTTCGACGTCGAGTCCCTCTACACTTGCATACCCCAACAAGACACCTTGGACACCATCAGACATCTCCTGTCGTCAGAAGATTTGGATAGTATCACTCCTGTGAACTTCATCTTAGCATGTGCTGAAATAGCAATGAAAAAAAAAAAAATCAAATTCGAGGAACAATTTTTCCTCCAGATCACCGGGACATCGATGGGGAGTGTCTTTGCCCCAAGCCTCGCCAACCTTTATGTCCATCAATTTGAACAGGACTTCATTCTCAATCATAGTAACCCATTCTTCCATCAAGTGGTACTATGGAAGAGATATATAGATGACATTTTGATGGTATGGCGAGGCTCTGAAAGAGAGATAGAGTCCTTTCACCAATGGCTGAATGAACATAATCAATATCTCAACTTTACGCTGGAATACAGCCATGTCAGACTATCTTTTCTAGACCTGTCCATTTTCCCAGAAGCGGGTGGATTGCAGAGTGAACTATTTACCAAACCTATGGCAAGGAATTCCCTGCTGCTTTTCAATAGCCATCACCCACGCTCCTTAAAAGAGAACCTTCCTGTAGGGCAATTCCTCAGAGTTAGGAGGAACTGTTCATCTCAAACACTGTTTAACAAACATGCTACCATCCTCTCCATCCAACTGCATGAACGCAAATATCCCTCACACCTTGTGAAAAAAGCGTGGAAACGAGCCTCGAACAACAATCGCGAGGCTCTGTTGGACAGGCGTCCACCTAAACCACCCCTTGAAAGACTAACATTTGTCAGCACATTTAATGCACAATCCAACAGAATCCAAAAATCTGTGCGTAAACACTGGGGTATTTTGAACACCACGGATGCCAATATCCCTTTACCCCTTTTCTCATTTAAAAGAGCACCCAGCTTACGTGACACATTGGTCCATACGAGACCAAGGATACAGAATATTGAGAGATCAACGGCTCTATGGGACCTACCTCCGGTTACTGGTCATCATCCATGCGGATCATGTAGTGTTTGCCCTCAGACTAGCAAAACCAACTCGATTGATCTAGGGACAGGGAGGACTTGGGTTCTCAAAAAACATGCAAATTGTAACACAGAAAATGTTATATACATGATTACCTGTCCGTGCTCCCTCAGGTACATTGGATACACTACTCGCAAAATTAAATTAAGAATTGGGGAACATAAGAGTACCATCAGGTGTCACAAACAGGCAACAAAACTCACGAGCCATTTTCTAAATTGTAAACACAAAGCAGATGAAATGAAATGGGTTGTCTTAGAACATCCTTTTATTCCCTCTCATATAAGTGATGTGGCAAAATTCCTTTTAAAAAAAGAACAGAAGTGGGTTTTCCAGCTTCAAAGCGATTCTAAGGGGCTCAATGACGATATACCATGGGCGTCTTTATAACTACCCTCATATGCTCTTAATCGCTTTTAGGGTATTATACATCCTTGCCCTAATCCTTGATGGACACTTCCTATGGGCATTATACGACTTATCTGAACTTCCAACATACAGTGTTTAATATCATCAACCACACTCTAAATAGTATTTAACCTACTAGACACAGTCGTTTTTAGTGCAAACCGGGCTCTCACCTTCACCTAACACATGAGTTCCTACTTTTGATTTCCTAGAGTGAAGTCAGGGTCTAATCTATTTTGAAAATATGAGCTCACTTGGAGTCTCTTAAAATTCAAAAATCTGATCTGCTCAACTTCCGAATTTATTGCCACACTATTTTCGGAATCATATGGCATTGATTCAGCGCGATATTTGCCTCTTTACAGACACCAGTCCTGCTAGAATAGCGAGTACGCATGCGCGAGCTCTGCAGCTTCTTCGCGCATGCGCACTGCGATCAGCTACATTGCCTTCGCGCTTGAGCTGGTCTTCAGTCACAATTCCCCAGCCTTGCCTCCAATGTGTTAGAATACCGACGCATGCGCATTACCTAATCTATAACTCGCGCGCGCAGGTTTCTAGTCACTAGTCCCCAGCCTCGCCTGCAATAGGTTAGAATACCGACGCATGCGCATTAGTTACTTAATAACTCTCAATTAAGCGCCGTATCTACGTTAACGGCCAGCTGCTCTCGATTACCCAACTAGATCGGGTATATAATGAGAAGGCGGGCGCAGTCCAAGCTACCTCTACTCCTGCTCGGACGCTGGCCCAAGAGGTACCGACGGACAGGTATGGTTCCTTTAGCATTTAGGACCTAACAACATGGGATTTGTACATTGAGCTTTTTCTTTCTAGTGCTCTTAACTTGGATACTTAGAACCAAGCTGGTCTTTATGAGCTAACCCATTAGGGTTTAACTAACTTGCTATTGAGTCCCCATGTTCTTGATAAATATGTTCCTTAGTAAGATCTAGGAAATGTTTTTCTGCCATTTTTTTGCTAAACTGTATTTTGCATATAATTACAATCATTGCCATTCCATGCATGGTCATTTCCATGTCTTCTCTAGGGGTTGAGTCCCCTTTTTAATCAACTGGTGTTTGTTAGTACATGCTTTGGATTAGTTGAGTATGTATACTGTGTACCTTGAAAATGCTTTTTTGAGGTCCTTTTACACTTTTCCATTTCTAACAGAGCGGGGCCTCCTTCTTCCCGAGTGGGTGCCGGGTGAGGTGAGGTGTTCTCCCACAAAATGCTGGGTGAGTGATAATTTACAGTCCAGTGTTTCAAAATCCTGAAATTGTAAGGATCATATTCAGGAGAACTATACAGCTTCTGATAGGCGAAGAACATTTTCTTGTCGCCTCATCTGTTTTGTTGTGTTGTTTTAATCACCAATATACCACATGCGCCTCTCACACTTTGTTGTCCTTTTTCTTTAGGAGAATCACGAATAGTTGGATAAACACCAGAGAACATTTGGGCTCAAAGTTCTGGTAGGATTAATCCAAATTGTCAATGCACCTAGTTTTCACAAAATGCAGTCGCTTAACATCATTTGGTCCTGAAGAAAGCTTGGACTCACTGTCCACATAAGCTGAAACATGTCGACCTCCATGCACTGCGCTGTTATATAGTCATTCTTTAGGACTATTAGGGTTGTTTTTAACCCTTGACCCTGAGATAATACTTAATAAACATATTTTTTGTCCCAGGAGTCAATTTTATTTACACTTTATCTTCTTTTTCACGAGCACTGCACTCCATCAGTCCTACCTTTGAAATACTGTGGTTTGGAAAAGTATTTTTCAAAATCCATCTCTGCATCATTACCAGGTGCGCTGGGAGAGATTTGGGTTTATGATATGTATCCCACATGACGAAACTCCACCATAATGGTGGGCTGATGGGAATTTTTTCCAACCCAGCATTATCATTGTGATGACATGTTGGTCTAGCGGTTTTTTGCGTGACACAACACACAAGCAATCATTTGGACCAGGTAACTCTTGTTTGTTTTTTCGATAGGCATAGGGGTTTGAGCTACCGTGGTTGTTAAAAATTCCCCTTTGACCCCCCCACCTGTTTCTCTCAGCAGTTGATGATATCCCGGAGATGGGGTGCGATGATGGAGTCGGCATTGTTGAAGATGTGGTGGGGGCATGGGCCGGTTGGTGATCCGGAGTGAATGGAGTTCATCAAGCGGATGGTGTCTTCGGTGCTGATTGGGTCCCAGGCGTCAAGGGTGGTGGTGGTGGGTTTCAGTTCGGTGGTGGTGAGGGGGGTGGACAGGTCACCAAAGCTGAAATGTATGTCAGCGATTTTGCTGTGGAAGAATGAGGCTAGAGAGTCGCAGAGGTCTTGAGAGGGAGTGATGTCATTGGTGCCGGCTCTGGGATTGGTAAACTCTTTGACAATGTTAAAGAGTTCCTTGCTGTTGTGGGCGTTGTTGTCGAGTCTATCCTTGAATGCTGATTTCTTGGTGGATCGGATTAGCTGATGGTGTTTGCGGGTGGCGTTCTTGAGGGGGTCATGTTGTCTGTGGTTGGTTTTTTTCGCCAGGCTTTCTCGATGGTGCGTCAGATCTTTTTGGATTTCTTAAGTTCGTCATTGAACCAGGGGGCTTTTTTGATACCTGGCTTGTTTTTCAAGGGTGCTAATTCGTTAGCGCTATGTGTGATCCATTGTGTGAGGTTGATGGCTGCTTTATTTGGGTCCAGTGATTTGGCTGGGGGGTTTTGATAAAGCGATGTGTTGAGCTGGTCGGTGGTAATTTTGTTCCAGTTTCTGCAGGGGATTTGTTGTGGGTGGTGGTGGGTCGTGGCCTTACTGTATTTGAAGTGGACGCAGCAGTGGTCCGTCCAATGGAGTTCTGTGGCATGATTGAAGGAGATGTGCTTGCTGGAGGAGAAGATTGGGTCGAGCGTGTGACCGGCGTAGTGGGTGGGGGTGTTTACCAGTTGTTTGAGTCTGAGATTGGCGAGGTTGTCCAGAAGGGTGGTGGTGTTGCTGTCGTTGTTCTTTTCCAAGTGGAAGTTGAGGTCCCCTAGTTGAATGTAGTCCTCGGAGGGGAGGGCGTGTAGGCGGAAGAAGTCGGTGATGTCTTCGCTGAATTGTGTGTGGGGTCCTGGTGATCTGTAGATGAGGGTGCCTCTGAGTGTGGTCTTAGGGTCGGTGTGAATCTGGAAGTGAAGGTGTTCGGCGGCTGCGAGGTTGTCGTTGGAGCTGGTTGTGATGCGGATGGTGTTCTTATGAACGATGGCTATGCCTCCTCCTGTTTGGTTGACGCGGTCTTTTCGAATGATCTTGTAACCGTCCGGGATGGCTATGGCGATGTCGGGTGCTGATGAGGCGTTCATCCAAGTTTCTGTAAGAAAGGCGACGTCCGGCGTATTGGTGTCTAGTAGGTTCCATAATTCAGTGGCGTGTTTGTGGACAGATCGGGTGTTGAGCAGGATGCACTTCAGGTCGTTAGTGTCGGAGCTCTGTTTGGCGTTTGTGGATTTAGTGTGGGTCCTGATACAGTCGAACTTGCAGGAGTGGCAGATGAAGGGTCCATGGGTGTGTCCTGGGGCGGCTTGGTAACAGTCTGGGAGACGGCTGGAGTTGAGTGCAGAGAGGGTTGCGGCGGCGTACGTTATGCGGGTAAAGAGTACTTTGCGGGGACCAGGGGGCCTGGCGCTGGGCGCGGTCCAGGCGCGGACGGGCGTAGACGGGCTTACCTTTGTCGCGCCTTCGGCTCGCATGGGGCGCGCCCGCGGCGCGTAACCGCTGCACGTATGTTGCTCTGACATAAGTGGATAGTGAAGGGGGGCGGAGCGAGGGAGGAGCAGCTGGGAGGCGGGAGCGGGGTGGAGAGATGGGCTAGGAGGCACAACAACAAGATGGCAGCAAAAACAAAAGCGTAACAGGACGAGATTGGGGCACAATCTGCAATATCGCTATGCTATGGGCAGTGGCACGGGCACAATCAGGCACAGATAATTTAAATAAGCAATGCGAGCAATGCAATTAATTAAAAGCAGCATTGATACAGTCAATGAGAGTAAAGCTCAGTTAATTAAAAGCGGCAGTGAGCAGGATGGCGCTACGATCTCGTCAATGTGAGCAATGCACAAATGATTCTAAGCGGTAGTGAGCAGTATGCACTTTAGCACTGATCAGCAGTGGTAAAGTGCCCAGAGTCCTATTGCTAACAACCACAGGTCAGGAAAAACAAGGGAAGAAGAAGCAAAAGGTTTGGGGATAACCCTGCAAAGAGGGCCATTTCCAACACAAATGTTTCCTTTTACGCTATATTTTAGTATGAAATTCCTAATTTAAAATTTTTTTAAAGCAAGGATGCATTTAAAGAAAAGCACAGTGAACTACAGCCGCTCCCGTTCTGCTGTAAGAATTTCATGATACAAGCATAACACAAAATTCTCAAATTACACCGGAGTAATTTACATTTTACCCACGGTTACAATAAATACAGACCATACCTTTTCACAACACATTAGAACTTCTATATGGTTTGATAATAATGTAAGTTTGCTGAAGTTCTTCTAGACATTTGGTCAAGAACTTTCCTGTCTGTTAGAAGGATCTCCTGCAATAGGTATTTTTAGTAAATTAAAACTGTGTATACCACTTATGTGCACATGGGGCATATGTACGTAATAATAGCAGAGCACAGTGCTTCAAGCAATTTTGCTGCACTGAGCTGTGTCATTTTCAAAACACAGGGATGCGCCGTATTAGCAAGCCTAGGGAGCATCCTGGTGCTCACCCCTGCACCGGTGCTAAAAAAGCAGCAAAGTACCACCCATCAGGCACGCTTGCACCATAGTGCAGAAGAGATGATTGTATTTGTTCAGGAAGGGACACCATCCTCCACAAAAACAATCATTAATAGCATGTTGCTCCTTTAATGTGTGCTACAGAAAACAGCAAACATATAAAGTGCAAACTCTGAGGAGATATCAAAGTATTTCTGCTTGTAGCGCTACATTAACACCTCCTTTTCAAAGGTGTTAGTTTTTGGCACTGCCTCAATTTTTCAGATCCTTGTAAATCTGGATCAGTGTCAAAAAGCCATGGGTGTTTCTGGCAATGCCCACAACACCCCCCATTGCACGTCCCCTTGCCACAGAAAATTGTGTTGAAGAGTGCCATATTTACGAGGCTGTGTTAAGCCATGCAAAGTGGCTTAGCGCAGCCTTGTAAATATGGTCTTACACAGAGGGTCACCCGAGCGTCAAAAAATGTGACGCCCCAGTGGCGCTAGGGCACGTGTAACAAAGCAGACATGACGTTGGTCACATTGTGACAGAGTAATCCATCTGCAAAACTCAAAATCGTTTTCCAAATTCTGGCTGTGTAAGTAAAAGGTAGGACATGTACTTTTAGGTTTTGCATGTCTTTGTAGTGACGCTATAAAAAAAACCAAATGTGTGTTATCACTTCTAATCCTTATGCCTCACAGGATTTGCTTGGTCTGGTGGCATCCACATTAGGGGTCTGTGTTTGACCTCATTTATTTTTATTTTATTTATTATTTTATTATTATTTAGAAGTTTTCTATAGCGCTAACAAGACCCGAAGGTAGCAGAGCGCTTTACAGTAAAGGCATGAGAAGGTGGACAAAAAGACAAGTAACAAATAAAGGTGATCACAAATGACAGTTCGTACAGTAGGACTTCTTGGCAATAGGATACAGAGTTCTCACATAGTTCTGGGGATGGATGTTGATCCTAGTTACCCAGGACCTAGGGAACGGATGAGGAACAAGGATTTGAGTTGGCTCTTGAATTCCGCATACGACGGAATGGTTCTGATATGCGGGGGGATAGAGTTCCATATTTTGGGGGCATTTCCTGAGAAGGAGCAGTCCGCAGTTTTCTTCTTTCTGGTTTTTGGTAGGATGAGCAGCAGGGAGTTAGAGCTTCTCAAGATTCTACTTTGGCCAGCTTTTGTGAGTTTGTTTGCCAGGTATTCTGGTTTTCCGGTGTGGAGGGCCTTGTGGGTTAGACAGGCCGTTCTGAAGGTGCTACGCATATCCACCGGGAGCCATTCAAGTTCTTTGAGTGCAGGGGAGATGTGGTCGGATTTTTTGCATCCTGTGATCATTCTTGCTGCCGCATGCAATGTTGTTTTTAATGGGGCCAGGTGTGATTTGGGGATGCCTGTTAGGATTGAGTTCCCATAGTCCAGTCTAGATAAAACTAGTGATTGCGTGGCTAGTTTGAGGTCCTTGTTGGGAATGAAAGGTTTGATTTTGTTCAGCAGTCTGAGGTTAAAGAATGCGCTTTTTGCCGAGTTCTTAATGTGGTTTGTCAAGGTTAGTTTGGGGTCTAAGGTGAAGCCCAGAGATTTTACGGAATCAGCTAGCGTGAGAGAACCTTTAAGAGCATCGATCGACTTCAGCCACTCGATGATTTGAGGGTTGTCTTCTTTGTTTGAGATGAGAAGAGTTTCGGTCTTGTCGGGATTGAGTTTCAGGTGATTCTTTGTCAGCCAATCTTGAACATCATTTAAGACGGCATTTACTCGGTGGATGTCGTTAATAGAAGAGGTTTCCAGGTAGATCTGTGTGTCATCCGCGTAGAGGTGGAAGTGGATATTGGCATTCCTGAGTAGTTTGGCGAGCGGTTCCATATAGATGTTGAAGAGCTGAGGAGAAAGTACTGATCCTTGGGGGACACCCCTGTTGACTTGCTGGGATTCAGAGGTGAAGTTCTTCATTTTTATTATTTGCGAGCGGTTGTGTAGAAAGGAGGAAAACCAATCGAGAACTACCTCGCCGAGGCCAGCTCTTACTTGCAGAGTCTTGATGAGGAGCCTATGGTCCACCGTGTCGAAAGCTGCGGATAAATCAAGGAGTATGAGGAGGCAGCATTTGTCAGCGTCAAGGGAACCGTGAATATCGTCTATGATGTTCAGCATCGCGGTTTCTGTGCTGCGGCCTTGTCTGAAGCCGGATTGGAGGGGGTCTAGGAGATTGATGTTATCCAGATGATGAGTCAATTGAAGGAGAACGCATCGTTCCAGTGTTTTGGCAAGTAGAGGGAGGTTAGATATCGGTCTGAAATTGTTCAAGTCAGTAGAGTCAAGACCGGGTTTTTTCAGCAAAGGGGTGACTTGTCCCATTTTTAGACAGTCGGGGACCACTCCGCTTTGTAGGGAGCTGTTTATGATTTTGCCCCAGATAGGTGCTAAGGTGAGCTTCATTTTTTTGATTAGTGAGGGGGGAATGGGATCTGAGATGTGAGCTGATGGTTTGGAGGTCGAGATCAGCGAGATTATCTCAGTTTCCTGCACGTGGCGAAAGCTTAGCCAACGGAGGGGGGGGGAGCCGGAAGGTAGGGCCTGAGGGATGGCCACGTTGTCCTTCGGGAGGAGTGAGTTGTTGATGTCTAGAGATAATTCGATTTTTAGGACTTTGTCGTTGAAGAAGGTGGCGAAGTTATCGCATAGTTCTTTGGACTCCTGCAGGGGTGAGGGCAGAGGCTTGGATGTTTGACGTCTGATAATGTTGTAGAGCTCCTTAGGTCTGTTTTTGGAATTGGCTAGTGCCTCTCGGAAGAAGCTGGATTTCTTGTTTTTGATGTGGTTGTTGTATTTCCTGCGTGCTGTTTTTAGTTGTAAGCGAAGGATGGCTGTTGGGTTGTTTCTCCACTTTCTTTCTTTGGCTCTCAAGGATCTTCTTTCTGCGTTGAGGTCCGCATTGAACCAGGTTCTAGAAGGGGTGGCACGGCTTCTTTTGAGCTTTAGTGGAGCTAGATTATCGAGAATGGAGACTAGCTCGGAGTTGTAGTGGTCGATGAGATCATTGGTCGAGAGGTGCAAAGAGTTGTCTGGAAGAAGTGAACTTAGTTGGCCTTCTAGAATGTCTAGGGGTACTTGGGAGAGGTTTCTTGACCATTTGGGGGGGTCTTGGGGAGGTTTGAGCGGGATGATGGGGTGATTGATGTGAAATAGGATCATATGATGATCTGACCAGTCAACAGGTAGTATGTGGTTGACCGTGATTGAGTTCTTTTGTGCGATGATGGCGTCCAGTGTGGCTCCTTTGTAGTGCGTCTCCTCAGTGCAATGTTGAGTGAGGTTGTTTTCGGCGAGGAGGCTGGATAGCGATTTGATTAGAGGGTTGTGGATTTCGTTCCATCGGAGATTCAGGTCACCAAGAATTATGTTGTTGGAATCACCGAGGGCGACTTGTGCAATCAGGTTGGATAGTTGATCTCCAAACTCGTTGTTTCTGCCCGGGGGGTGATAGAGTAGATGACACAGTAGAGAGTCGTTGTCTTTGGTTTTGATGACAGCGGATAGATATTCGAATGAGTTGTACTCGAAGGAGGAGGTTCCAGTGATGCTCCAGCTGTCCTTGTGGATGATAGCAACCCCACCTCCTCGTTGATCAATCCTGTCTTTGGAGATGAGGGAGAAACCAGGAGGTACCAGCATGTCAAGGCAGGGAGGAGATGCCTTGTTTAGCCAGGTCTCCGTGAGGAACGCAACGTCAATGTCATGTGTGAGGATAGCTTCGGCTAGGTCCGTTGCATGTAGAGAGGCCGATCTGCAGTTGATTAGGAGGCAGTTGGTGATTTTCTCCTGATTGCTGGTGGTTTTGTCTTTAGCCTCTCTAGGTATAGCGGTGAGGACTGGTAATCTCTGTCGTTTGAAGGTGGGTAGGTCTATCCGGTAGCTCGTGATTACTTGGATTTTAGATTTAGGTGAAACTGAGATGGTAGGGTCGTAGGTAGTGGCTAGTAAGGCTGCTTCTCTGTCTGACATAGGAGCTTCTGATCTGCGCGGTCTGGAGGTCCGGTGTTTTGAGCCTGCTAGGAAGTGAGAAGAGATAGTGGTCGGGGGCCTGGTGCATGGGGCTCTGGAGTGTTCGAATTTTTTGGGACTGGAAACCGGGTCCTTGGGATATGGATCGATCGGGTGGGCATTGAGGGCTGCTGTGGGCCCCTGGGTGGTGTTGGTGTTGGCGTTGGCGGGGAGGGGGGTTCGAAGAGGGGGTTTGTGGGGTTTGCAGGCTATACCGAGGTTAAGAAGGATTTCTATTAAGCCTTGGGTGATAGTGTCGACCTGGTTTTCAAGAGCTGTGAGCCGCTTTGTTATGGAGTCAATGGGGGGGTTGTGAGCAGCTGTGGAGGGGCCGAGCGTGTTATAGTTAGAGAGGGTGGGTTGAGAGATAGGGATCGGGATAGTGGGAGGGGGAGGTTTGGGGAGAGGGCTAGGGGGGGGGTTAGACATGGGAGAGATAGGGAGAGGGACAGGAGGAGGATTGGACAGGGGAGGTTTGAGAGTAGGGGGGAGACTAGAGGGGAGGCTCGTGGTCACATGACCTCATGGTCACAGGATTAAATCCTGTGGGATCCACACAGCCTTTTCATCCTTTAGAGGTCCATAAATTCAGACCATTGAGTCGGGTAACAATAAACTTCTGTTATTCAGCACCAAGATGCCCTCAGGTGCACGTGCGTTTTATAAATACACATATTTTGTTAATCCTCTGACTGATTAACATTGGGAATTCACTAAGACACCTTTAAGGTATAAATCCTATTAGAAAGGAATACCTGCATCATACTTTATATCTTTTGTAATGGAAGTGATAAATCCTCTTTACTGGCAATGTTGGGTTTAACATTACTGTTTTAGAAATTCTATTTAGAAAGTGGACATTTCTCTGCACTTACTGATCTGTGTGCCTACAGCCTATTTCCAATGCATGTCTGGGGTGGATGACAGCTACATTCTGTGAATTCCCTCTTGATAGCCACAGATTCAGAAAGACTAATCAGAGAACTCATCTGCATTCATCTGCATTCTGAGCAGGAAGAGAATGGGAAGCCAAGAGTTACACCTGCATAGACAGTTTCTAGTTTCCCACACAAATGTTTGATTACCCCATACTGATAGTATGGAGCCAGGGCTGGGAAGAAAGGACCTGTGTGGACTTCAAATACCCTTCTTTGAAGTCACCCCACTTCAAAGGCGCAACAGGGTGTAAGTACTGGGACTCTGACCCTACCAATAAAGTACACTACTAGATCTGTGAAGAAATCTGCCAGGGGTAAAGACTGCTGTGCTACATGGATTGCACTCTGCTTGACTGCTAGCCTGGAAGAACTGCTTTTCTGCATTGCTGTGCTAGCCTGCTGCCTGCTGATCTCTCTCCTGCTGAGGACAAGGACCGGACACATCTAACTTGAACCCAGATTGACTCCAAAGGCTTGCTGGCTTGCCTCCTGTTCTGAAGTCTCAGGGCCATCAAATATTTCCTTCAACAATGCAACAGTATTTGCACTCTGACATCTGTGAGTCCTTCCATGCCAAGTGGTGCCAATCTAGCCCTGAGTCCTTGAAAGGTGATTTATGCTGTGCTGATCTATCAAAACTGATGCGTCAATGAATTTTCACTGATCGGAACTGACGCATCTCCCTTCAACACCGACACAACTGCCACCCAACAACATTGCTTTGATGGACTGCATGGCTCAATGACAAGGGCCTGGGTGTCTCTACAAAAATACATTGCCTGCATCGTAAAGGGGACTGCCTGCAAACTCTTCATTGGCCGCGTGGTTCGGAACCTATGAATCACCTGCATCTACGGGATTGACTACAATGCAGTGAGTCTTCTTCCTCCTTCAAAGGTACATTATCAGTGGGACCTGTGTGAGGCCTGTATCCGGCCTGCCTCCATCACAGTCAGCCTGAGCTTGTGATTGCTCAGATCTAGCATGACCAGATATTCCCGGTTGGCACTATAATTTGATTTCATCTTTAAAAATTCATAACTCTACTTATTGGATATTTGTCATTTTGGCCCTGATTTACTCAAAAATGTATTGTCTATAGTGTAACCCTGTGAGGAGTATTTCTGTGCTGTTTTCATTGTGTTACTGTGTGTGTGTTGCATAAATACTTCACACACTGCCTCTTTAGATAAGCTTGACTGCTGTGTGCCAAGCTACCAGATGGTGAACACATGTTATCTTTCAACGTGCATCTAGCTTACTGTTGTATTTCATATGTACATATTATGCTGTATTACTTTAAGTAGACTTTGTCATTAGTTGATTTACAAATCCTGTACTGCAATCTGTTGCTATGGATTGTGTGTTCTACATTCTATAGTGTATTTCTACTGGACCTGTCCTGCTGAGCAGATGCTGTACTGTGTTCATCTGCTACAATAAATCTTCTTTCTTCATAAATACTGGACTGGATTACTACATAATTGGCGACGATTTCACTGGTTTGCTACATTTGGGAACACAGGAGCAACCAAAGGATCTTAACCTGCGCTGCATTATTTTGGACTTTCATGTGAGATACTAATTTTTTTTTATTCATTTATTCTTTCAAAACGTTTGAATATATTGACTTTATTTTTTCACTTTACTCTATTGCTACCACGAACGATTTTTTTTCTCTATTGATTTTTTTATTCCACCCTGCCTTTTCACCTCAAAGGAAATATTGGAAAGACTTCTTCACACTCCACAAGTCCTCCCGTTTTTTTTGCGCTATCTTTATTCAATGTTTTTGTGACTTTCTGCCATATTATTTCATTAATTTTCCTTGGACTTAGTGTTTGCTTACTTTTAAATCTCTGCCTCGCACTCAAAGCAACTGTTCCTGTCCGCGCTCTTCAGCTGGCTCGTCACGCGTCTTGAACAACGCGTCATCCTTCAACTCTACTCCTCCATACAAAACTCGATGGTTGCACGTGTGCGCTTCACGTCATCGCGCACACGTTGACACCATCTTTGTTTACCGGTTGCTTAGCAATGAAGCTCCGTGTACATTTTATCGCGTTTCTAACGCGCAAGAGGCATTTGTATTTAAGGAAACATCGTTTTTAACACGAAGCAGTCTACCTTTCATCAATGATTTATAAGACATCGTTTTAAGTCATTTCCTCAACAGGTTTGATTTCATCTATTATCTTATTTTATTCACGATCTTTATCACATATTTTTTTTTCTACTTTATATTTCATGTACATTTTATTCACTATTCACTTCTCAGTATTCATAAATATTTTTATCAAACATGCAGTTTGATCCTCCCCCTAAGTTCTGACAAAACAAAGGAGAACCTCCTATTCCATGGATTCGCTGGAAAGAAGAATTCTTAACATTTTTAAAAGCCAAAGATGGGGACAGATTCTCACAAGAGAGAAAAAAAAATATTTTATTACATTCTTTGGGTTCTGAAGGCCAAGTTGTATTCAGAACACTTCCTTTACATGATGGAGGGGGGACAGAAATGTTTTTGATGATGCAATGACTCGTCTTGAAGCTAGATTTAAACCTACTTTTAGTGTGGCGTTGAATCGTTATAAGTTTTATACCAGAGCTCAAGAAGAATCTGAAACCTTTGATGATTTTCTAACAGCCTTACGTTATTTGTCCACTAACTGTAACTTTGGTCCTATATCTGACGAGATGATCAGAGATCAGATTATAGTTCATACCAAAAGCAAGAAAATCCAAGAAAAACTATGGATTATGGGAGATCCGGATTTAAAGGATGTTATTATTGCAGCAAAAGCTATTGAACAATCTGATAAGTGGATAAAGTGTTTGGATAGGAAAGACAAAGACAATTCCTCCGAAGTATGCGCTGTAAAATCTGATTTATCTTCTGTAAAATCTGATTTGTCTTCTGCTTCATCTTCCAACAACGCACAACGTACTAGTAATTCTTTTCAACGCTCTTATAAAAGGAATGACAAATTTTTCCATTGTTTTAGATGTGGTAGTACTAATCATGCTGCTTCTTTTCCCAAATGTCCTGCTATCGGGAAAGAATGTAACAAGTGTGGTAGACAAGGACATTTCAGCACTGTATGCAAGACTACTACAGGGAATAATACAACTTTAGGAAATATTAATAGGAATAGAGTTTCTTTTGTTACTGATTGTGTGCAAGAATCTGATATTACTGACAAAGGCAATGGAAATAAATGTGAGAGGGGTATAGTTGTTTCCATTATTGATGCAAACACAACAGATGATGGACCGAATGTGGATCAATGTCACACACTCAACCCAGTCCAATGATCTGGGCCCAAATCCATCGTTATTTTGCACTCCACACCACTCCAGTTCAGACATGGCCATATGCAAATCAGCCTTGACCCTGTGCCTCATGGGAACAGTCCAGCCCGAACTGCCAAGCCATGTCTTTCCCTGTGTTTGTATTGTCAACGCTCCGTCCATCACCACCTTTGGTTTTTCTTGTTCGCCCTAAGTTGGCAGGGTATGCTCAGACGTGAGTCCCTTGCTCACTTTGCCACTGGAGTCAAGCAAGCCCGGCTGAAGACGGCTGTAATGCCAGAAACCGGTCCTGGGAAGCTTGATTCCGGTCCAGGGAAGACATGGCTTGGCAGTTCGGGCTGGACTGTTTCCATGAGGCACAGGGTCAGACTGATTTGCATATGGCCATGTCTGAACTGGGGTGGCGGAGTGAGCTAAAGAACGGTGATGGATTAAACCCAGATCAGTTGACTGGGGGTGAGTGTTTGTATTGTCAACGCTCCGTCCATCACCACCTTTGGTTTTTCTTGTTTCCATTATTGATGCCAATGAACAAGATTTGATTCACCTTAAACAACCTGAATGCATAGTGCATGTTTTAGGGGTTGATCTTAAGTTGATGGCGGATTCAGGATCACCTTGGACAATTATTACTAAACGGTATTTCACTGAAATGTTTGAAGGTATTGTCACTTCTAAAGATCTTAAAGAATCTGACATAATTGCCAAGACTTTTGATGAGGCTGTCATCCCAATGGAAGGATACTTGGGAGTTGACATGCAATTTAGAGGTCGAATAAGGTTTGTTAAATTGTATATTGCTACAAAAGGAGTGAATGTGCTTGGATGGAGAGATCAATGGAGTTTCGGTATAACTCTCAATCCCAGGAGACTTGATCCCATTGTCATGATTGATGATTGTTCCAATGAAACTCATTCTGTCAAAACTATTGTTAGTACTAGTGAATGGGTTAAGGAGATCATTAACTTATTTCCTAAAGTTTTTTCAAAAAGCCTAGGAAAACTGCACAATTTTCAACATTTGATTAGACTCAAAAAAGGAACTATTCCAGTTACACAGAAATTAAGAAATGTTCCTATAAATGTCAGAGATGATCTCAGAGCACTGTTGAAAAACTTGATTGATGATGATATAATTGAAGAAGTTGAGTCTTCTGAATGGGTTTCGCCCATCGTTTTAGCCCGAAAATCCGATCAAAGCCTCAGGTTGTGTGTAGATTTGAGAGCTCTCAACTCTAATATCGTAGTGGACTGCCATCCCCTACCTAACATAAATGAGGTAGTATGTATGTTAGAGGGAGCGAAAGTTTTTTCTACATTTGATTTGCGTTCAGCTTATCATCAAATTGTGTTAGCTAATGAATCTAAACAGTTGACAGCTTTTCTCACTCCTGAAGGCCTATTTCAGTATAAAAGAATGCCCTTTGGGTTAGCCTCTGCGGCATCAGTTTTCCAACGTACTATGCATCATATTTTCAAGGACCTGTACAAGTTTGTGAGATGCTTACAGGATGATATCCTGGTGTTTTCTCCTGATAATGCATCTCACAAAGAACATGTCATAGAAGTTTGCAAAAGACTTGGAATGCATGGTCTCACTTTAAAGGACAACAAATGCAAAATGTTTTGTGAGTCTGTGGAATATCTTGGACACACTCTTTCTGGTAATGGTGTTGTTCCCAAGAAATGCTTGGTTGAAGCTATAGTTAAAGCGCCATGTCCTGACAATAAGGAAAAACTGCTCTCTTTTAATGGCTTGTGTGAATATTATAGCAAGTTTATTAAAGGTTTTGCAACTAAAATGGAACCTTTGAGAGAGTTAACCAGACAGAAAGTAGAGTTTTACTGGGGTTAGAAACAGGACTCTGCCTTTCAAACTATTAAGCATGAGATTGCCAATGCTCCTACTTTGAAACCTTTCTGTATAAATAAGCTCTGTGTGGTTACTGTGGATGCTAGTGAATATGGCCTAGGAGGAGTTTTGTCACAAAAGTGTGGGAATGATGAGTGGTGTGTAGCGTTTGCTTCCCGGACTTTGAGTGAAACAGAAAGGAAATATTCTGTCATAGAGAAAAAGTTGTTGGGATGTGTCTGGGGAATAGAACATTTCCGGAACTTTTTATGGGGTAGTCGTTTTCTGTTGAAAACAGACCACAAACCACTTGTCTCCATACTTTCTCCTGGTGGTGGTCGGAATGCTACAGCACGGATTGCCAGATTGATGTCTCGTTTGCAAGAATATAGTTTTGATGTTGAGTATTTTCTTGGAAGAAGCAATGTAACAGCTGACTGTCTTTCAAGGCTCCCTTGCGACTTTAAACTTATTGGAGATAGTAAAGAGGAGGAGGATTGTGATTTTGTTGCCTCATTAAAAGATTTTGTGGGAGATGAATTTGCTGCCATTTCAGAATCCTTCTGGGAAAATGCTGTTACACGTGACAAGAGTTGGAATATTCTTAAAGACTATATTTTGAAAGGTTGGCCTAATGGGAATATAGTACCTCCAGAGTTGAAATCTTTTCATCAGGTTCTTAGTGAGTTGGAAATTGACAATAATCTGATTTTTAAAAGTGGAAAATGTGTACATCCTGAAGATATGCAAGAAGAAATTATCAGACTTGCTCATGAATGTCACTTGGGAATGTCTTCTATGAAGAGATTAGTGAGAACTAGTTTTTGGGGGCCAGGAATGGATAACATGATTGACAGAGTGGTTCGTGATTGTTCCATATGCGTTAATAGTGATAAAATGTTGAAAACTTATCCTGCTCCTCTCATACCTATTTCTTGGCCAGAGAATCCTTGGAGGAAGTTAGCATTTGATATATCTGGTCCTTTCAATTGCTTACCTCAAGATGCCCGTTTTGCTTTAGTGTTAATAGACTACCATTCAAAATGGCCTGAAGTTAGGTTTGTTTCTTCTGCTTCTTCGCAGGTCATTGTTGAATTTCTTAGGGAGGTGTTTGCAAGAGAAGGTAGTCCAGAGGTATTAATTACTGATAATGGGGTACAATTAATATCTAATGAAGTGGAGGATTATCTTAGCTCTTGTGGAATCAAACACATTACAACACCTCTTTACGAACCACAAGGTAATGGACAGGTAGAAAGGTTTAATCGCGTCTTGAAGGACTCGGTTGAATGGGCAAGGAAAACTCCCAATGTGTGGAAAAAAGTCATTAGAGAGAGGTTGTGGTTTTACAGAATAACTCCTCACTCAGTTACTGAGCTTAGTCCTTTTCGTTTATTGAGAGGGAGGGAACCAGTGTCAAAATTGTGTCCTTGGTGGATGAAAGAGAAGTTTGGGACTTCCATTGCTTCTACCCCCGTTGATATTCGAAGTACTTCTCTGAGGGTCAAACATCACCAAGAGAAAACGAAAGAATACCATGATTCTAAGCACAAAGTGAGAATTCCTGATTTTACTGTGGGAGATTTTGTCAGGATACGTAAACCTGGTTTTTTGATTAAGGGTGCTTCAAAATTTGGTCCTGTTCGAAAAGTTGTAAAAGTTAACATCAACAGTATTGTAACTAATGATGGTAAAGTTTGGAATGTTAGACGCGTTGTAAAGTGCCCTAATTTTTCCACTTTTAGTTCCAACAATGTTAATTTGCCTATAAAGAATGATACTGTTTCCTCAAGAGTTAAGACCAATAAGAGAATTGTCAATGTGCCTCTTTGATTTAAAGATTGATTTTTTTTTCTATAATGTGCCTCTTCCGTTTAAATTGATTTTTTTCTTTTTCTTTTGTTCTCTTCTCTTTGTTTCTTTCATTTCCTTTTCCCTTTCTCTTTGTTCCTTTCTTCTTTCTTCTCTTTCTTTTTCTTCTTTTTAGGGATAAGATGTGTTGTATTTCATATGTACATATTATGCTGTATTACTTTAAGTAGACTTTGTCATTAGTTGATTTACAAATCCTGTACTGCAATCTGTTGCTATGGATTGTGTGTTCTACATTCTATAGTGTATTTCTACTGGACCTGTCCTGCTGAGCAGATGCTGTACTGTGTTCCTCTGCTACAATAAATCTTCTTTCTTCATAAATACTGGACTGGATTACTACACTTACCCCTAGTAGAGTTGTGGTTTCTGCTGGTACCGGGTGCATACTCTGACAACCAGATACCCCATTTCTAACAAGGCAAATGACACAGTTCGGGTGGTGTCATCTGTTACAAGTCTGGGCAAACCTATAATAATTCAGTTAATGCTACTTAAACTCTCACAATTAGAGTTAAGTGCTTAGCTGTCCAGTGAGGGCAAGAATGGAAAGGTGACCTGGCAGTATGCCATGTTTGCCATGTTGAATCTATTCTTGAACCAGATGTAGGGAAGGGTATAAAGGGCAGTGGGGACATGTAAGATAACATTATTTAGGCAGGTGAGAGTATAGTCCTGCTGTGGCTAGTCAGGGAAAGCTGGGAGATGCTTATTTGGGCAGAACATGGTAGAATGTTTCTGAAGGAAGAGAATAGTAGAATAACATGTGTATGTTTATATTGGACCTAAGTTGCAAAGGGTGATAGGAATGGGGTGATACAAGAAGGTATGAGACAGTTTAGAGGTGAAGAAGAGTTTTAGTGTTTGGCTGCCCTAGTGCAGTTGCTCAAGGGAAGTAGATTACAGGAGATTCTCATAATACAGATAAGTCTTGCACCATAGAGTAATATTGATGGGACCTTTAGTAACAGTCAGTTTTCTACCTGCGGCCCTGGTGACAATTGAAAAACCAGAATTTGTTCTTGTTGACTTTTGATGTCAAGCGGATTCCTTTGGGCATAGTAAGCACATTTTAATCAACTCTCCCTCTATAATTCAAGCTATAATGAACAGTTGTAAAGCAGGATTTCAATTGAGTAATGTTCATCAAATAATGCAGTTTATGAGTTCATGATATTCTAAAAGATTCTGTTTAATAGGCATGTATTTGGATATGTTATGAATTTGAAAAGCACCACTGTTGTATTACACAGCTATATGCCAAGAAGGCTGGACATGACATTCTCAGTTGTTAATTGTATACTTAATTCTTTTAGAAAGAAGAATAGTTTCAATTTACAATATTGCAACATTGGCTTCTGTTGCAAAGTTCTCCTGTGTGCACTGTGAACCCTTATTTGTTGCCTGACTGGTAGTAACTAACTCTGACTGTCCCTGGGCTCTTGCTAACCAGACCCAGGTCCAGTGCTATGTTAAAAACACAGTGAAAACACACACATTCATGAGGGTAACCTATATGTTAGGGTACATTTATAATTGGCTTCACCGACCCTATATGTCCCTAGAGGATTTAAAACTACCTATACGTCCCTAGTATATAATAAGGCATGGCAGTTTAGAGGCCAGCGGCCCATTCTGTACTTGAATCTGTGTGCTGCTGAGAGCCCAAGGTCATTTTAAAAGCAGCCCTGTGTTGCAGTCCTGCTTTTAAATGTAAATTGTGCCCAAACTCAACTTAGGTGGTAAGGGCACTTAAGAAGGGATAAACTACAATATTGTGGAATTTTAGGTACCCCCAGGGTCTCCCTTATGTGTCCTATGGGTAGGGGCATGTCCTTATAAGGAGAACCCTTATAAAATATGTTTTATATGCCCTGCGGATAGAGAAATTGCACATTTCACTTTCCCTATTGTAGTATAGTGTCTCCTAAAATCGATTTTGGTGGTAGGAGCACTGTGGTGTGAGAATATACACTAGTTTTGCATATTCAGGACTCCTAAAGTCTCTCCTAGGTGTCCCAGGATTGTGGGGTCGTGTACCCATAAACGGGGTCCTTATAAAATATGTTTTATATTCCCTGGTGTTGGCGAAATTGCACATTTTATTTTCCCTTGTAGATCCCCAGCCACATTGGAAAACATTGCAGTAGTGTATTAATGCATAACTATTGCTAGGAATCAAAGTAAAATATATCATTCAAGGACTTAAGAGAATGGTATTGATAAATCCAACAATATTCCATTGTTGAATTTTTCAAAAAGTATACAGAAAAGAACTTCTAAGAATTTCTTGTCTGCAAGCCAAAATTCAGCCTTCTTGTAGTCTTCCCTGATAGGACAGAGTTAACAAGATTAGCTTTGATAAAGTGATAAGTAACTCACCTGGAGAAAGGCTATCTGTTTGAGAGTGCCCTGCTACACAGGAAGGCCTTAACAAGGGGGAAGGGTCGTAAAGCATGAGCCGCAAAGGAGAAATAGGACAAGCAGGAAAGGCCAGGTCCATCTCCCCACAAGTCCTCTGACCCAGCCAGAGGGCAAGCTAACGCAGGAATTAACAGATGGTGGGGGGAGTGAGCTATGGAAAAGAACAATACTGGAGGTTGGTTTAACAAAGTTCTTTCTCCTTCCTGAAAATTCAGCCATAATGAATTATGAAGGAACAGTGCTTTCTGAGAGAAGATTAGACAACACTTTTGAGGAAGTGGTCGTGCTCTGGGGCATTGCCCTGCACCTCATTGGACAGGAGTGCTCACCTGACTGAACCCAGAGAACACAGAATAAATATGTGAGAGATGCGGAGCATCTCAGTTCTACTACTTGAAACTAAAAGAAGACTTGCCAAGAAGGAAACTTGATTTGCAAAATCAGGCCCTGCATTCTGACTGACTGCGGCTGCTGCATTATCTGGAACTACAGCCCTTTGAATGGCCTTTACCTAAAGAGCAATAAAGAGTGGTCTCCCTCAAGTATGCAAGTTAACAGAGCTCACCTAGACCATCACTACGAAAAATCCCTGCCTGGAGTGCGTCCAGTAGCTTTGTAATGCTTTTGTCCAGGTGCATTGTGGGAATTGTCACAACCTTTCAAGGACCATCTTGGAGCTTCCAGACCCTTAGATTGTGTTTTGGACCCATTGAACCCTCTAGAGGAACTTCAGGAGGAACTCTAGACGTTTGGAAACGTTTGGAGCTACTTTAGAAAAAGCGCCATAAGGGGACCGACTCTACCGCAAGAGCCAAGCCGGCCATCTTCAACCGCGAACTGGCCTGAGTTGCCAGTTTGTCCCAGTTAGGACTGGGGGTCTCTAGTTGGCAATGGTATAGACCTTTGACCAAATAGGGACCCTTGCTTCTAAGTCAGGGAAAGGGGATTACACTACTGGATAACCCCTGCTCAACCCCTTGGTAGTTTGGCAAGAGCAGACAGGCTTATCTCAGAGGCAGTGTGTTAAGCATTTGTGAACACACACAGCAATACAGTGGACACAACACAGGTTTTATAAAAATAAGTATTCTTTATATAGACTTAACACAAGACCACAAATGACAAAAATCCACAATACTATACTTAAAATAGTCTTAAAGATGGCAGAAGTCACTCAGTTCAAGTTGATGGTAAATGCGACACAGTTCTCACAAAAGTACCTAGATGCGTAACTCAAAACAAACATAAGGCTTGCAGAGTTAGAGATGCGTCGGTTCCTTGGATTGGGGGAGACGATGCGTCACGCCTCAATGCTTGCGCAGAGTAGGGGATGCGTCTTGGTCCTTACTTGGTCCTTACTGGAGAGGAGGTAATGGATAGATTCTCGTATACGGCAAGATGGCGCCTCGATGCGATGCGACAATCCGGTGCGATACGATAAGATGGTGCCCTTGATGTGATGACGTAAAGATGATGTGTGCACACCTGCCGGCCGTGCGGCGAACTCTGTAAATTTGGAGCCGCTACAGGCCTGCGACCCGCTTCTCTGGTGATGCGACGGTGACCCTTGCGGTGGCAATGCGCTTCTCCGGTGATGCGTCGGGTAACAGCTTTGATGAAGGCACGCTTCTCTGGTGATGTGGGGATGACCTCTGCGGCTGCAACATGCTTCTCCGGCGATCCGATGGCAACCGCTGCGACTCCAACACGCTTCTTTTCGATGAGCCGCGCTTCCAGCTCGCAGCGACAAGCAGGCTTCTGCAGACAGAATTCCCAGCAAGAAAATTCAGGGGAGAGCTGGTGGTGAAGTCTTTTGTCCCTGAGACTTCAGCAGGAGGCAAGCACAAGTTCAGGCCTTGGAGTACTATTCTGCAAGATGATGAAAATTCTTTGAAAGTTCCTTCTCCTTTCCTTGGCAATAAAGACACCACTGCAGGCCAGCCCAGCAACACAGCACACTGACAGGGGGCAGTCCAAACTCCTGCAGCTTCCTTGGTTCTTCTCCTTGGCAAAGGTTTGTCTTGTTGTTCCAGAAGTGATCTGAAGTCTTGGGGTCTGGGTCCCCATATTTATACTGCCAAATCCTTTGTCCTCTGAAGGCAGGGGGGCCTGTACCTAGTCCAAACCAGTTCTGTGCAGCCCTGAAGCACTTTCTTTTACAGTACTCCTAATTACCATTGACAGTGTGGGCCAGGGACATCAGACGCACCACAGGAGGTGGAGCCAGCATTGTGGAAGGCAGACACAGCCCTATTCAGGTCCCAAGTGCAACTTCTCCCACCCATCTATTTATTTATTTATTTAATTTCTTGTATAGCGCAAGAATCGACCCCGAGCGGGGTATCTCTGTGCTTTTGCTAGCAAGGTGGCCATGGAGAGGTGTTACAAATGAGTTGTAGTTATGGGCTGATAGTTAGTTATTTATTCTTCCAGGAACAGGTTGGTTTTTAATTTTTTCCTGAAGGCGGAGTGGTTGGGGATTTGCCTGATGCAGAGGGGTAAGTTGTTCCATAGGGTGGGCCCTACCAGAGAAAAAGCTCTGCCACCTTGTCTGGTTTTTTTTACAAGAGGAGTTTTTATCAGCAGTTGATTGCTTGACCGTAGCGCTCTGTCTGGGTTGTAAAGGGGTAACTTTTGGGTCAGATAGTTGGGGGCTTTCCCGAACAAGCATTTGTGGACAATGCAGCAGATTTTAAATTTGATGCGTTGTCGTATTGGCAACCAGTGAAGTTCTCTCAGCAGAGGCTTGGAGGGGGTTCTGGGAGGGGCATTCAAAATCAGTCTTGCCGCTGTATTTTGGACTACCTGTAAGCGGTTTATGGCATCCTCGTTGGCTTGTATCAGGAGCCCGTTGCAGTAGTCAATTCTACTTATTTATTTTTTATTTATTTATTTTAAACATTTATAAAGCGCAACATATACCCGTGGTTGTCTTGGCGCTGTGACTTAAGCTAGCAGTCTCTGGTTAATCACGGTATTTACCTTAGGGAATGTTGTGCTGAACGGTTATTGGTCAAATAGCCACGTTTTTACAAGTTTTCTGAATTGGAGTAATGAGGGTGCCAATTTTAGTTCCATTGGAAGCATGTTCCAAAGATTGGCTGCGGGGTTAATGAAGCAACGGTTGCCCCATTTAACAGTCCTGGTTCGTGGCACTATCAGAAGAAGTCTCTGTTCTGATCGAAGAGATCTTTTCGGAAGGTAGTGGCATAGTTTCTGTTTAAGAAACGCTGGGCCCTGACCCTTGAGAGCTTTAAAGGTGAGACACAAGGTCTTGAATCTGATACGATTTCTCACCGTTAACCAGTGGTAGTTTCTTATTGCTTGCTTGGTGGACTGAAATCTGGGGATGCCTGATAGCAGCCTCGCAGCAGCATTTTGAATAAGCTGCAGTTTGGCCACCACCCTTGCCTGCGCGTTTACAAAGAGTCCGTTACAATAATCAAGTGATGAGAGTACTAAGGAGCTCACCACTGTTTTCCTTGTACTTTCGGGCAAATAGGGCAGGATTTTTCTAATAATCTTGAGCTTGTAGAAGGCAGAAGACGCGACTTGGTTGGCATGGTTAGCGAAACTGAGATTGTCGTCAAAGACAATTCCCAGATTCCTAACTTTATGCACCGGTTCTGGGGGGGCTCCAAGCGAAGTTGGCCACCATGTATTGGACCATTGTGGGGATAATTTTCCGAAGATCATTACCTCCGTTTTATCTGAATTGAGACGCAAGCAGTTCTCAGCCATCCAATCCTTAATAGCCACCATACCTTCCTGGAAACTGGCAGCTACTTCTTCACCGTCGTTCTTAATCGCGATCACCAATTGGGTGTCGTCGGTGTATGAGGTAAGGCTCATCCGGTAGTTCTTGATTACCCTAGCTAAGTCCGACACATAGATGTTAAAGAGTGTCGGACTTAGGGATGAGCCTTGCGTAACGCCACATGGGAGGGCAAGCTCGATGGATTGAAATTCGCCCAAGGTCACTGCTTGCGTCCTGTTCAACAGAAACGAGGCCAGAAGCTCTTTGGCCAGTGAACAAATGCCCATCTCTTCGACACGGTCAATCAGGACAGCATGATTGACCGTGTCGAAGGCTGCCGAGAGGTCCAGCAGGACCAATATCGCTGTTCCTCCTTGGTCCCTGATGGTTCTTATATCGTCGGCAGCCTTTATAAGAGCGGTCTCAGTGCCATGAAGTTTGCGAAATCCGAACTGGGACTCGTCCAGGAGATTGTTCTGTTCAATATACTCGGCTAATTGGCTATTCATAACTTTCTCCACTATTTTGGCTAGAAAAGGCAGGCTAGCGATAGGTCTGTAGTTTTTAAGGATTGTTTTCTCTAGACCACTCTTTTTGAGGAGGGGTTTCAGTAGTGTATTTTTTAACTTATCTGGGAAAATGCCGGAATGGAACATGGCGTTGCAGATTGGAGTGATGACTTCACTAACCAAGTCATTTACTGGAGTGAGAATTTTAGAGGGGCAAGGATCTAGAGATGAGCCGGTTTTTACCTGTCTCATGATATCTATTATCTCTTCCTTCGTCACATCCCTGAATTTAGCAAATGAGCAATCCTGGATCTTTTTTAGTTGTTTTGGTTGCTTGTTAGTATTGGATGCAGACACCGAAAATTCTGAATAATGGTAATTGACTTTTGAAAAGAAGAAACTTGCTAAATTGTTGCAGAATTCCTGTGTTTGGGGGGGACTCAAATCTAGCACTTTCCCTGACAAAGTCTTGACTACTTCAAACAGTTGTCGGCTTGAATTTTTCGCCTTTTCAATTTGCTGCTCAAAATATTTCTTTTTTTCCTCCTGAATCATTTTTTTGTAAGTGGCTAATTCATTTTTATACTTGGCTTTACTCGTGTTGTCATAAGTTTTTCGCCATATTCTTTCCTCATGTCTACAGATCTGTTTTTGCTTTCTGAGGGTCTCTGAATACCACGGTGCAGAAGGCACTTGTCTATTTTTCGAGATGGTTTTTAGTGGAGCATGCTTTTCCACCGCGTTGCCTACCCAATTGAGAAACTGACCTACTGCTTCAGTACAGGATTAGGCTGAATTTCCGGGCGAGTATTGGTCAAGGACATCCTGAAGGTATCGTAATCGATGTCCTTCCATACTCTAAATTTGTTCTGAGAAAAGATCTGTTTAACAGGGTTGATTCGTTTACTCGGTAGGCGACACCCTATGGCATGATGATCTGTCCATGTCAGTGGCAATATGTTGGAAACCTCCAACTCGTTGATGTTAGAGAAGATGGCATCCAGGGTATGTCCAGCTTCGTGAGTAGGTGCCTTTATGAGCTGGTTTAAACCCAGTGTATGACATTCAGCTAGAAGGGCTTGAGTGTCAACCTCATCTGTCTTGTCTAAATGAAAATTTAGGTCTCCCAGTGCCATAAAGCAGTCCTCGATGGCTAGGGGTTCCATCCAAGAAGTAAAAGAGGAAAGAAACTGTGCACGGGGGCCAGGAGGTCTATATATGAGCACTCCTTTAAGGTTGTGTGAAGGGTTTAGGTAGATAGTAAAATGTAACGCCTCGCATGCTAGCGATGGCACAGGGGAGATTCTGACTGGGAAGATGTCTCGGCTAATGATTGCCAAGACTCCTCCTCTTTTTCCCCCCTGCCTGTCCCTCCTAAACACATTGTAGCCGTCTGGTACTGCTACCTGTAAATCGGGCTCGGATGAATCGTCCATCCAAGTTTCCGTTACAAAAAGGATGTCTATTGCATGGTCCACAATTAAATCGGCTATATCTTGCCTGTGGCAGGCCAGGGAGCGAGCGTTAATCACCATTGTCTGCACAAGGGTCTTTCTGTAGTTGTCTGGTAAGTATGGGAAAACTCGTCTTAACAGACCAATGGTGTGGAAACATGCCCCAGCGACTGCATTCACATGTTCCTTCAGGGTCAAATTTTGATCTAACTTCACCCCCAGATTCTTTACTGTTAGTGTTGGGGTGGGTACTGGTCCCAGATCTAGGGGCCATCAATCAGGGGACCATAGTATGGATGCTTTTCCAAAGAGCATTAATTCAGTTTTTCCAACGTTGCATTGGAGACGGTTGGCAGCCATCCAGTTGGAGATAGCCCTCATGCCTTCAGCAAAATTATCCCTAACATTGGAGTTTTATGGAATGGAAAGGGTAGAGGAGTTGGGTGTCGTCAGCGTAGGACACCGGGGTGAATCCGTATTTCCTCACAATCTCAGCAAGGGGGGCCACGTACACATTGAACAATGTGGGGCTTAGGCATGAGCCCTGTGGCACCCCCTTCGTGAGCACCCTTGAGGAGGAACGATAGGGTCCCAGACTGACGGATTGGGAGCGCCCGGACAGAAAACTCTCCAACCAAGAGAGGGCCTGTCCTCCAATGCCTACTCCCTTTAGACGGCTCGCGAGGATCTTATGGGACACAGTATCAAAGGCGGCCAACAAGTCTAACAGCACCAGAATCTACATGCAGATAGCACTATTCAGTCTTGTGCTGATTCACCCTGTCTCCTGGGATCTTCCAACCCCTGTCACTCAAACTCCAGACAAGGAATACACATCCTAGCAGAGGCAGGCTTGGATAGTTGGGCAAGACAATGTCTACTTTCTAAAAGTGGTATTTTCAAACAGAATGTTAAAACCAACTTTACTAAAATAGGTATTTTATCATTCTGAGTTCAGGCATACTAAATTAGAATTTCTTACCACGTTTCCTGGGTCAGTTGGGATTATAAGCTGTTATAATCAAATTGCCCTTTCTGGCCTATGCGGAACAGATAGCCTTGCAAAAGTGAAAAACGAAAATGGCTGTAATTCACTATTAGGACATTAGGACATGCCACACACATTAGGGCATGTCCTACCTTATACTTACAAAGCCTTTGGGCCTACCTTAGGGGTGTCTGATATGAAGTAAAGGGAAGGTTTAGGGACTGGCAAGTGGGACCCCAGCAGAAAAAGTTCCAGAAATGTCAGAAGGTAAAATCCCGATCGAGGCCTACCACGAGGGGTATTCAAGCAGGGCTCCATCATGGTCGGGCTGTAACTTTGAATTTATTCCTGTCAAGTGTGATCAGATGTTACCAACGTGGTGCTATATGTTTCGAAGTTCTATATAGTGCTTAATCTTTAAAAATGTATTTCTCTGGTTCCCTGTATTGGAATTTGCGTGATTTGGTGTCATTTTAAAGATGCAAATATTTCCTACTATTTATAAAGTGGTACTGGATTTTTATTGAATGTTATGTCTAATTTATTTTCTGAAATGTGTACTTTTAAATGCTTTACACACCTGTCTCCTAAATTAAGCCTGCCTGCTTACAGCCAAACTACTACGGGTTGAGAATAGGAATAATTTGTTGAAACCTCTACTAGGCCCTAGACTGTGTTAGTGGTCTTTTGCCAGTGGTAGACACACATTTACCACTACTAATAACCCACTTTCCAGCAGCTTCCTCTAACATTTCTTCCTACATGAAAATGTTCCTGTGCGGCCCAGAGAGGTGAAAGATGTTGTACAAAAAGAATAGCAAGTATTGTTAAATACGTTTTTAGAAAATAAGCTGTATTCCACTATACAGGGCTTCATCAGTATAAGGATGCATTCTGCCTCTCAACTTGTCTTCACACATTCTCTTTCTATCTGCAAGCGAGGGGACATGATGACAAGGTAATTCTTGGTCATCCAACCTCTTCCCTTCCAGCCCTCTAAGTAGTTTGCAGAAAGGATAAAGAATGTCAAAGGGCTGGGTGAAAAGTGAAAAGTGCAGTGCCATTATGCCTGCTTCCTCTCAGCCTCCTGATTAAGTAACCCTGATCTACTCCCTATCACTTTTTTATAATTCATTAATTTTTTATGCATTTCTTCAAACTTTAGCGCCTGATTATTTCGTCTTCGTTTATCACTCATGTTCCAACACTAGGACCTTGCTTTAGAAAAGGTTTGTGCTGGCACTCATGAGACACGTATGCCCATATTTACAAGGGTTCTGGGGTGGGTTGGGTTTGTGTTACTTTTTTATGAAAATTCGACACCAAATAATTGTTGGTATTTACAAGCCAAACAAATTGGTATTTGCATTGGTTAATTAGAAAAAGTTATGCCAACTAACACAAAGCTCTGCTTTGTGTTGCTGTGCATCAAGTGGGCATCCAATAGGTGGCACAAGGGCATTCCTGTGCACCCATCCATCGTTTTTTACACAAAGCGCTATTTACTAACAATAGTAGATAGGGTTTTAAGCCAATAAATAACACCCCTTGAAATGTTATTTCCACTTTCTTTTCAGTCTTTTCATCTGAGCTTCACTGTGAAGCACACATACAAAGTGTGAAAGGTTTTAAAGCTTAACTAGGTCTAGTATTTTGTGCTGGAAGGTAATCCTTCTAATGCAAAACCTGTGCTAGACTCACCATGACAGTCTTGCACCAAGGTGTAAAGAAGTGTGCGTGGAGCACATCTACCTGACTGTGCGCCGGTCCATGAAAGAGTGGTAGATATGTAGAAATAGTGCTCTCCTGCTCTCTTCCTGTCATGCAACACAGTGCAGCAACTTTGGGTGACAGGTACGCGTATTTGGGCCTGGGTGTGACAAAGAAGCATAAACACCAGCGACATATCAGCTGTCACAAGCAAAGACTGTTTTGTGCCTAAATTTGTCCCTCACACCAAACCCTCTTTGCCCCTCCTCCGTGCTAAAGAGCGCAGTGGGGTGTGTCTGGGCAGGCCAGTGCAAAAACCCTCATTTTTGGTACAAATCCAAAGCAACCACAGTAGTGTGGCTTGATTTTGCTCCAAATTTAAACAGTAAGGGGCAGATTTATGATAACTGGCGCATCCCCAGGGATGTGCCAGTTATCATGTGCTGTAGCTACGCCACCCATGGTGCGCCGCATTTACAATGCGGCGCACCATGGGGCAAAATCGGCACAGATGCATCACGCATCTGTGCCGTAAAAGTGACGCATTGCTGGAGTTGCGTCGCAAGCGCGACGCAGCTCCAGCAAGGCTCGGGGGTGCCCTATCTGACCAATGCTGCGTCAAGCCTTACGCCTGCTTCAAGCAGGCGCAGGGTTTTGACGCAGCATTGGCCTAAAAGTGACTGAGTGAAATCTTATAGATTTCACTCAGCCACTTTTGCGAGGCGCACCTGCCCCGGAACGCCCACCCTGCGCCGGTACGCCCACTAGCGGCGCAGGGCTTTACAACGTGACGCATCTGCCTAGATGCGTCACGATGTAAATCGGTCGTAGGGATGCGCCACGTTTACGCCACAGTTGCGTGACGCAAACGTGGCACATTCCCAACATAAATCTGCCCCTTGGTAACTGCAGGCTCAAGTAAGAGGTCCAGTGATATGTTGGCATTTAAACCTATTTATAAAAATGTCCTTTAACCAACACCACACTTCTGACCCCTGTTCTCTTGTCTACAAGCAGGGATTTGTACTCAGGAGCAGACCGGAAGTAAGAATCCAAGTTTAGATTAAACTTTATCATGCAAGATCATCCATTATTATGCAAAACAGCGAAATTAAGCATGAGCCCTGAAGATGATGTCATCCTCGTGCGACTATTACTAAATCCGTTGCTGCTCTATTTTATGTCATTTACGCATCGATGCCATTTTTCACGCCCTGCTCGGTAGTGTGAAAGAAGTGAAACTGGGCCTTCACTTCAAGCAATAGGTTACATGCAGAGACGTTTTAAAGCGTGGGCAAAGTGGGCCCTGGCTCAGGGCCCCAGCATTTCAGGGGGTCCCTTGTTAGAGCCTGCTCTGGTCTGCCCTGATGAGCTTGAATGATTTTTAAACAGTTTGTTTTCAATAGTGTTTTTGTCCTATTTATTTTTAATTTGGTTGATGTGTGAGAGTCTAATACGGTATTTTGCAGAGAAATGGTGTTTTTATGTTTCATGCCATATGCTTAAATAGGTTTCTTTTAGATAAAAGCAGGACTTCACATATGAGAAATGGGAGGGTGTTTTAGAGATTATTTGCAGTAATCTTAGCGAGCTGCTGCTGTGTTACAATATTCAAAATACACACCACTTTCTTTGAACATTTGATGTGAACAGATTTACAACTGGGAGGAGTGAGCCAGTACACTGTCAGTGACTTGGCCAAAGAGGGCATGGAAGAGCTAAAATTGGATCATAAGTTCAAAGCTGTTTCCAATAGGGCCTCCAAAATACATTAGGCTCAGGGCACCCCAAATCTTTAAAATGTCCCTGGTTCCATGTTACTGTGCTATCTGTAAAACGCTCCACTGCTCTCGTAGCTACGTCTGAGCTATAGAGATTTTCATGGCACAGCTATGCTAAAAGCAACTTTTCACAGAATCGGGTTGAGATACGCGTTGGGTCATCATAATGTCGAGAGAGTCGCCAGTGCTCTAATCAGCACATAACAGAGTAATTCCTGCTTCTTGTAAAATTGAGCAAAGTGGTTCGTCTGGGATATATATGGAAAATCATACACTAGAAAACTGAATTCAATGTGCAGAAGGCTTCGGTGACCCATACATGACCAGACATTCCATTGAAAGCAGAAGGGAATATCCTGTGGGATTTTACAAACGTGGAAAAAAAAGCCCTGAAGAAGCCCGTGTTGGGCGAAAAGCGTTGGCTGTGGATGCACTGAAATGAACTGATCTTACAAATCTGCGTGAACGTCCATCACTCCAGTCTTCTCTACTTTTAAATTGTATGGCATTTTGAGCCAGAAATTGTGATTTGAACGTTGCCTCTCCAAACGTGTGTCAAAAAGCAACTTTTATAGCAATATTTAATAAATACCGCTTTTGATAATTGTAATATGTTTTAGAAGTCCATACTTAAGTCGCTAGTATAACAAGCGACTGAATATGTATACCTCCTTTCCAAAAGAAAGCTAGTGTGTCAGTATTTTAAAATGACTCAGAATGTCTGGTAGGTACCATACATTTAAATAATATTGTTTGTAAGGCCATCAGGCCAGAACTATTTCTTTCTTTTGAGAAATATTTTTACTTTTCACTTCCTGGAACAGGTATAGCGTATTTTGCTTTTGGAACAACCACTGGTGTAGAAATATTAGATACAAACGAAAATGCATCTCAAACAAAGTTTATGCCTTGGGTAGTTTTGTGCATGATGGTTTCCTAAACGAATCCTCTTGTTCTCCTAAATATTTTGCATGTTTTGGATATGGCTTTCTAGCTATGGTTTCTTAATGTAAATTAACGTGCTCTGCTTGCACGAAAAGCACCCAGCTCTCAAGGCACGACTTTGCATGTATTCCATCTCCATGAAGGAGAATTCCAAATTCTCTTTCTTTGGATTTTTCAAATGTATGTTTATTGTTTTAGAGTTTTTTATTTCATTGCCTCCAACGTAATGAAGAACACCCATCAAATAGTGGAAATGCCCGAGTTTTCTTTTCACTCCACAGCCTGCCCAAATGGCAATTACATTTGGGAGGATCAGGGAGTAAGACAATTTTGAAGTTAATTGAGTAGATCATGCCGTCTTTTAACAACGTCTATTGTTCCACTACATCCTTTTATTACCTATTTTCAGTGAACCTTTTCCTTAATACCTTTCAGTGTAATAGAGTTGCTCTGTGGCTCCTCTAAAAAATACAAAAATAGTTAGAACATCTTACTTGAGATTCTGAAGATGAAACTGCTCACCATATTGCAGTGCGGTGGACTCATGTGTTCGCACCTATTTCTATGTAATTGCACTTCCTAATATCCTACATTTAACTCGGAATCACTCAGAGTTAGGGCAGACATCACCGCTTGGAAACAGAGAGGAACAACCACTGCTCATGGTTTTTGAGTTGTGCTGTCTGTCGCACATGCACTGTCGTGGAGATATTCCTAGCTAAATGAGGGCGGCTGGTGATTGAAAATAATGGTTAGCACAAATGCAAACATGGAATTGAACGGTGCGAGTGACCTTCACTACCAAATTACTTCCATTCACCTACTCACCTACCTGCATTCAATAATTCACTCACACACTGCCTTCGGTCTTCTAGTCATTCACTTATCCACATTAGGCTATCCACTGACATTCACCCAACTCGTCTACCCAGCCTCCACATTTACTTAGTGTTAGAAATGGGGGTCTCTAATTGGCAATGGTTTGCACCTTTGTCCAAGTGAGGACCCTTCTTCCTAGTCAGGGTAAAGGGGATACACTTCTAAAATAACCCCTTCTCACGCCCTTGGTAGCTGGGCACGAGCAGAAAGGCTTATCTCAGAGGCAGTGTGTAAAGCATTTGTGCACCCATACAGAAACACAGTGAAAACACTACAAATGAACACCACACCAGTTTAAAAAAATAAGCAAATCTATATCTACATCAAACAAGACCAACAACGACAAAAATCCACATACAGTTCTGAAAAATATGCAGTTTGCAAGAAAACTTTAAAATTGTAGAAATATCCCCAAAACACAGCTCTTCCGAGTTGGTAGCTCCATCCAAGGCTACTGCGATGCCGAAAACAACATAGTCTAACAGTTCCAGCCGACTGTGTCGGTATGGGCCAGCTAAAGCATTGACAGAATCATGAACAGTATCTTTCTCATTGGGGCCGACACATTGGTGTGAGTCAGTCAGGGCAAACATTGCGGTTGCATTGCAAAACGGAAGCCCTCGCGACGCAATGCAGGCAGCAGCTCCTTGGCGATCATCCAGATGGCGTTGGTGAGACCAAGGCTTAAGGTGCGGTTTGAGGCAGTGCTCCATAAAGTGCTGGCAGGTTGCGGTGTAGGCAACTGAGCAGGTTGATGTTCGGGTCGTGCTGCGACGCTGTCAGTGACGTCCTGGCAGGGTGAAACAAGGTGGTGCGGAGTGTGGTGCCCACAGGACGCGGTGCATGCAACAGCTCGGTGGCGATCATCCAGAGGGTGTCGGTGAGACCAAAGATACAGAGCGAAGTGTGGCGGGGCCTTCTGCGATGCCTCTACAACAGGGAACCTGTGATGGACTCCATGACAGAGTTGGCTGCTCCTTTCCTCTGCAGCAACTGAAACCAGCGGTTCCAGAGGATGGTGAGGAAGGTGAGGTCTTTGCTGTTCCTGAGACTTTTTGAACAGGGGCAAGCTCCACTTCAAGCCCTTGGAGACACTGTACAAGCAGGATACACACATAGTCCACTCCTTGGAAGAAAACAGCCACTGTGAGCCAAACCCAGACTACACACAGCAAAGGGGCAGTACTTCTCTTACAGCTTTCCCAGCTCTTCTTCCTGGCAGAGGTTCCTCTTGAATTCCAGAAGTAGTCTAAAGTTCAGGGGTCTAAGCCCGAACATTTATAGCACAAATTCCATTGTTTTCTAGTGGCCGGGAAGCTCTTTGACCAGCCAAAAGTGTTTCTGTCCTCTCCGGTGCAGTTTCCTGGCAGGAGGAGGAGACAGCATTGTCCAAAGCAGACTAGGCCCATTCAGGTCTAAAAGAAATGTCATCCTCCTACTATGAATGCAGCCCAGGTCTATTCAGCCCAGCCCAGGAAAGGCAGGACACACCTCAACCCCCCAAATGGCAGTCTGAACAGAATGCATATCCCCAGCCCCTGTTACTCCAAAGCAAGACAGTCAATACACAAAACTAGCAGAGGCACAAAGGATGGCTAAGCATGAAAATACCTACTTTCTAAAGTGATACTTTTAAACACAGAATGTAAAAATCATCCTTACTAAAAGATACATCTTTTGATTCTGAGTTCAGGCATACCAAACTTCACCTTCCCATCCTGTCTCAATGGGAATTTATATTTATAAGATTTTATAAATAAACTCCCATTCTATCCTATGGGACTTTAAGGATTGTCCGAGCGGTCAACAACGAGTTGAGAGATGCTGGGGTTGCTTTTGTTTCAAGCGTCTTTATTATTTTGCTTAAGGGGTTAGACACACTGTTTAGTCAAAATCAGGGGTTAACAGAAAAATGGATAGAACATAGAATGATAGTCGGATGTTCCCCGGGCGAGGTGATCTGCGTCGTGGGATACCGTCTTGTCTTCAGGTAGGTCTTCTTCCGGTTGGGACTCCTTGGAAGGGCTGAAAGAAAAGAATAGGGCAGGGATTAATCACTTCCGTACTCTTATAAAAAACATATGCTACCGCCACCATACGTAGTGAAGGAGAGGGGGGGAGGGTTCGTGTAGGAAAGAGGTCGACGTGGCTCTGATTGTGCTATTTCTCTCCACCCCATCACCCCCAACAGAAAGCACCCTTAGAGGTACTTGCATTGGTCCACGGCCCGTCCACAGGGCCGTGGTGTTCGGACCCGGGGAAGTTAATCCCTTCCTAGGGCCACCGGGTGTGTGTGCCTTAGGTATGAGGAGGGTTCTCCCTTGGGTTCCGGTCCCTGCTGAACCTGCTCCCTCCTGGTTCCGCTCCTCCTCCGCCAGGACAGCTGGGCGCCGCTCCTCCACCGCCGGGACAGCTGCGCTCTGCTCCTCCACCGCCGGGACAGCTGGGCTCCGCTCCTTCAGGTTCTCCGTCTTCCTCCGGGCTCCAGGAGATCGCTTCCCGATCACGCCGCCCGTCCTCTGTTGGTGGTATGCTTTTATCGTCCCACCTCTCTTTCCATGCCCGCCTGACACTAACAACAGCTAGTCCGTCAACTGCTTCCGGGTGGGTGCTGGTGTCTCCTCCCGAAATACCCCACTTCTGGCTGTCCGTCCTGACTGACTCTCCGTCCGTGTCACGGGGACAAATTCCCTATCAGGACATGTTACACACATCAGGACATGTCCTACCTTTCAAATACATTGCACCCTGCCCACTGGGGGTACCTTGGGCCTACCTTTGGGGTGACTCACATGTAAGAAAAGGGAAGGTTAGGGCCTAGCAAGTCGGTGCACTTGCCAGGTCGACTTGGCAGTAGAGACTGTATGCAGATACTGCAGTGGCAGATCTGTGACCCCTCTTAAAGGCTACTTGTGTGGGTGGCACAATCAGTGCTGCAGGCCCACTGGCAGCATTTGAGTTACAGGCCCTGGGCACACACAGTTCACTCTACTATGGACTTAGAATTTAGCCAAACAAGCCAATCATGGAAACACCAATCCATATTAAGAATTTACACAGAGAGCATATGCACTTTAGCATTGATCAGCAGTGGTAAAGGGTCCAGAATCATACAACGAACCAAAACATGGTCAAAAGCAGGAGGCCAAAAAGCAAAATGTCTGGGGATAAACCCTCTGAAAAAGCCGGGTCTAACACTGAGCCACTCAGCCAACCTCTACAATCACTGACCCATCCTTTCACCCAAACGCACACAGCCTCTCTATCCAGTATGCAGCAGTTTTCATGATATAAAGCAAAACTTAGTGGCTTTGTTAATATTTACGGATTACATCTGTTTAATATGACATTGTACATGTAGTCATTAATCTGCAATAAGTCATTAATCTGCAATATGAATTAAAACAACATCACTAGCCATGATAAATACTGAAACCATTGCTGCCTTAGAGAGACATCGGAGAGGCAGGGAAGGGACGGGACGGGAAAGCTGAAAGATCATTTTTTTGTTAAAATTCATTTTATGTAAGAAGACACAGCTCCAACTTACTCCTGTGTGTTCATTGTCCATGGCATATTTTGGCTTGAGGTCACTGCAGGTCACACACTCTTGCCTCCCAAACAGGCAATGGACAAATAATTAACTTATATTAACTCACCGTTTCCTATTGGGTCGTACAGGTGGGTGTGGTCAGTAGGGCTTGCTGATAACATACCACCCACCCTTTGAGCAAATAGGAATGGGTGGTGTAATACCATATAAGAGGTATGCTGTCTTTTCAAGCCTGGTTTGGATAGTAAAACACTCAAGGCTGTTTTCTAATGCCAGGGACATCACTGCTTAGGAGAAAACCTAAGGGCTGTGCTTGGGCAAGCCCTGTCAGCGCAGCTGTGCAGCTTCAGCCATATGCTCACACAGGGGCATTGGGGCTTATGAAATGCATGACTTGTATTAGCAGAAAGGGTAAAGGAAAACGCTGTAAACAAAATGGTTTATTTTTTAAATGTGTTTAAATAACTGCTTCAATAGGGAGGCCACAAACCAGGAGTAGCGCAGCCCCATAGCCCTTGAACACCAGCTTCTCCTTGTAAAATGTATGTGCTTTAGAAAATAACTCCACACTACACAAATGCACACATTTATTATATGGGCAGGTTTTAAATCCTCATAGAAAAAGAGAATATGCTCAGCAGGGAACATGCAAATCTACTGAAAATAAGCAAAGATGCGGGATTGAGTAGTCAATTTATGGTTTAAAAATGTTATTCACATGCATCTAAGACAATGGGATATAGCATTTAAACAAACATATTCAGCATTATTATACTGTATACAGGTCTCCATTGCAGGTGTCTCTAAACTAAGTATGGGCCAAAAATTAGTTACGCTCGCGGAACTTGCGGATTTTCCGCAATTTCACGATCCGCGAATCTCCCGAAATCGTGGCAAAATCCGCGAATCCACGAGCGGGACGAATTTTGTTCTGGAAGCACTTACAGGGTTACAGCATGTCCCCAAGTTGAAGCTAATTTCATTGTAACCATTTACAAAAGGGTTACAAAGAAATTAACTTCAACTTGGGCCCCTGCTATAACTCTGTAAGTGCTTCATGAGCGGCGCCTCGTTGTCTACTTGCAACTATTCTCTGACCCTGCTCTTACCCTCGAAGAAGGGTCATAGAATAGTTACAATTAGGCAACGAGTCTCCTGTCACAAAAATTAAACCTCTGCAGGAAGCACTGACAGATATAAATAAAGCAGGTGCCCGAGTTGAAGCTCAAATTCAGTAACACATTGTTAATCAGCCCAAGAATCTAGTGAGCACGGTCGATGCTAGGCAGGTGTGCTTTCTCCCCAAATCTACTGTCTACAAACAGCTGTAATCCGTGATGGAGGTCTAGGCATCCACGAGTTTCTCGAGCGCAATCCCCCTGTACTTCCAGTGACCAGGAGGCTGCGTTCTCCTTATATGCTGCTCTGATCGGTCCCTGACCTTTATAAACAAGAGGCATGTGAACTCGCACAGAAGGCCCGGCCCCACACACACTAGGCTATGCAACCTTGTCCGGCCCTTTCCCCCACTGTGGTGGACAGCTCACTCGAGGGACCTCGGCGCCTATGGGCGCGGTGGCAAAGTTACAGACACACGGGGTCACTGGAGACAACTCTTCTGGGCCTTTACACAGCTGTAGTGTAGGAAAAGCACAATACATTTACCCAACGAGGTAGCACTTACTGCTTCCTCCTCATCTGCTGCGCTGATCGGTCACTGACCTTTATAAACAAGAGGCATGTGAACTCGCACAGAAGCCCGGCCCCACACACACTAGGCTATGCAACCTCTTCCCGCCCTTTCCCCCACTGTGATGGACAGCTCACTCGAGGGACCTCGGCGCCTATGGGCGCGGTGGCAAAGTTACAGACACACGGGGTCACTGGAGACAACTCTTCTGGGCCTTTATTCAGCTGTAGTGTAGGAAAAGCACGATACATTTACCCAACGAGGTAGCACTTACTGCTTTCTCCTCATCTGCTGCGCTGATCGGTCTCTGAACTTTATAAACAAGAGGCATGTGAACTCGCACAGAAGCCCGGCCCCACACACACTAGGCTATGCAACCTCTTCCCGCCCTTTCCCCCACTGTGATGGACAGCTCACTCGAGGAACCTCGGAGCCTACGGGCGCAGGTGGCAAAGTTACAGACACACGGGGTCACTGGAGACAACTCTTCTGGGCCTTTACGCAACTGTAGTGTAGGAAAAGCACAATACATTTACCCAACGAGGTAGCACTTACTGCTTTCTCCTAATTTGCAGCGCTGATCTGTGTCTGACCTTTATAAACAAGAGGCATATGAACTCGCACAGAAGCCCGAGCCCACACACACTAGGCTATGCAACCTCTTCCCGCCCTTTTCCCCACTATGATGGACAGCTCACTCGAGGGACCTCGGCGCCTATGGGCGCGGTGGCAAAGTTACAGACACACGGGTTCACTGGAGACAACTCTTCTGGGCCTTTACGCAGCTGTAGTGTAGGAAAAGCACGATACATTTACCCAACAAGGTAGCACTTACTGCTTTCTCCTCATCTGCTGCTCTGATCGGCTCTGACCTTTATGAACAAGAGGCATGTGAACTTGCACAGAAGCCAGGCCCCACACACAGTAGGCTATGCAACCTCTTCCAGCCCTTTCCCCCATTGTGATGAACAGCTCACTCGAGGGACCTCTGCGCCTATGGGCACGGTGGCAAAGTTGCAGACACACGGGGTCACTGGAGACAACTCTTCTGGGCCTTTACTCAGCTGTAGTGTAGGAAAAGCACAATAGATTTACCCAACAAGGTAGCACTTACTGCTTTCTCCTCATCTGCTGCTCTGATCGGTGTCTGACCTTTACAAACAAGAGGCATGTGAACTCGCACAGAAGCCCGGCCCCACACACATTAGGCTATGCAACCTCTTCCCACCCTTTCCCCCACTGTGATGGACAGCTCACTAGAGGGACCTCGGCGCCTAAGGGCGCGGTGGCAAAGTTACAGACACACGGGGTCACTGGAGACAACTCTTCTAGGCCTTTACACAGCTGTAGTGTAGGAAAAGCACAATACATTTACCCAACGAGGTAGCACTTACTGCTTTCTCCTCATCTGCTGCTCTGATCGGTCTCTGACCCTTTATAAACAAGAGGCATTTGAACTCGCACAGAAGCCCGGCCCTACACACACCAGGCTATGCAACCTCGTCCCGCCCTTTCCCCCACTGTGATGGACAGCTCACTAGAGGGACCTCGGCGCCTATGGGTGCGGTGGCAAAGTTACAGACACACGGGGTCACTGGAGACAACTCTTCTGGGCCTTTACACAGCTGTAGTGTAGGAAAAGCACAATACATTTACCCAACGAGGTAGCACTTACTGCTTCCTCCTCATCTGCTGCGCTGATCGGTCACTGACCTTTATAAACAAGAGGCATGTGAACTCGCACAGAAGCCCGGCCCCACACACACTAGGCTATGCAACCTCTTCCCGCCCTTTCCCCCACTGTGATGGACAGCTCACTCGAGGGACCTCGGCGCCTATGGGCGCGGTGGCAAAGTTACAGACACACGGGGTCACTGGAGACAACTCTTCTGGGCCTTTATTCAGCTGTAGTGTAGGAAAAGCACGATACATTTACCCAACGAGGTAGCACTTACTGCTTTCTCCTCATCTGCTGCGCTGATCGGTCTCTGAACTTTATAAACAAGAGGCATGTGAACTCGCACAGAAGCCCGGCCCCACACACACTAGGCTATGCAACCTCTTCCCGCCCTTTCCCCCACTGTGATGGACAGCTCACTCGAGGAACCTCGGAGCCTACGGGCGCAGGTGGCAAAGTTACAGACACACGGGGTCACTGGAGACAACTCTTCTGGGCCTTTACGCAACTGTAGTGTAGGAAAAGCACAATACATTTACCCAACGAGGTAGCACTTACTGCTTTCTCCTAATTTGCAGCGCTGATCTGTGTCTGACCTTTATAAACAAGAGGCATATGAACTCGCACAGAAGCCCGAGCCCACACACACTAGGCTATGCAACCTCTTCCCGCCCTTTTCCCCACTATGATGGACAGCTCACTCGAGGGACCTCGGCGCCTATGGGCGCGGTGGCAAAGTTACAGACACACGGGTTCACTGGAGACAACTCTTCTGGGCCTTTACGCAGCTGTAGTGTAGGAAAAGCACGATACATTTACCCAACAAGGTAGCACTTACTGCTTTCTCCTCATCTGCTGCTCTGATCGGCTCTGACCTTTATGAACAAGAGGCATGTGAACTTGCACAGAAGCCAGGCCCCACACACAGTAGGCTATGCAACCTCTTCCAGCCCTTTCCCCCATTGTGATGAACAGCTCACTCGAGGGACCTCTGCGCCTATGGGCACGGTGGCAAAGTTGCAGACACACGGGGTCACTGGAGACAACTCTTCTGGGCCTTTACTCAGCTGTAGTGTAGGAAAAGCACAATAGATTTACCCAACAAGGTAGCACTTACTGCTTTCTCCTCATCTGCTGCTCTGATCGGTGTCTGACCTTTACAAACAAGAGGCATGTGAACTCGCACAGAAGCCCGGCCCCACACACATTAGGCTATGCAACCTCTTCCCACCCTTTCCCCCACTGTGATGGACAGCTCACTAGAGGGACCTCGGCGCCTAAGGGCGCGGTGGCAAAGTTACAGACACACGGGGTCACTGGAGACAACTCTTCTAGGCCTTTACACAGCTGTAGTGTAGGAAAAGCACAATACATTTACCCAACGAGGTAGCACTTACTGCTTTCTCCTCATCTGCTGCTCTGATCGGTCTCTGACCCTTTATAAACAAGAGGCATTTGAACTCGCACAGAAGCCCGGCCCTACACACACCAGGCTATGCAACCTCGTCCCGCCCTTTTCCCCACTGTGATGGACAGCTCACTAGAGGGACCTCGGCGCCTATGTGCGCGGTGGCGAAGTTACAGACACACGGGGTCACTGGAGACAACTCTTCTGGGCCTTTACGCAGCTGTAGTGTAGGAAAAGCACGAAACATTTACCCAACGAGGTAGCACTTACTGATTAGCCAGTAGAAAGTACTCCTGATGAGTATAGTGCAATTGCCAAAAAATCCTCGATTTCGCAGGGAAATCCGCAAATTTGCTGATTTTTTTAAAATTCGCTCTAATTCGCGAACTGCAAATTCGCAAAATTTGCCCATACTTACTCTAAACTTAACATGTGGATTTTAGTATTTATCTTAACACAACAAGAGAAAGGAAATGAAAAACAAGCCATTCCACCCTCCCTTCCCACTCCCTCCCCCAGTACTCAGTGCAAAGGTGTTTGGACTTGTTGTTGTAGGGAGGTGTAGCTATATCTCTCCCCCTGTACTTGTGGCATGTACTACTCATCTCAGATAGCCGGTGGATGCATAGATATTTGGGACAGGTAAGATCTCCGAGTTCAGTGGCCAGGAACTGAGAAATGAATGCCATATTTTGCAAAAGGAGGCCTTGGATGTTGTGATGGTGGCGGGCATCCTTTCCAATCCCAATATGTGGAGCCAAACAAGAGTTGTAGGAATAATAGTGGACCACCAGTGCGGGGAAATGTTCTGGAGCGTTGCTCTGGGTGCTAACCCCATCTGCCAACCTCTTCGAGATTTAAGTGGGAAGGTCAGTGGATTGTGTAGGCCCAAAACTGAATTGGCCGGAAACCGGGGGATCTGAGTATCAAAATGTGTGTCTATATCATCCAGTAACTGTGTCCAGTATGCAACAATCTGCAGACATTCCCAGAGTATGTGTAGAAGCTGCCTGGCAGACCGCATCCCCGCCAATAGTCATGGCTACGCCCTGGGTTACCATTGTTAAGGCTTACCAGACCCAGATACCGGTATGTTGCAATTTTAGTGGCTGTCTTTACACTAGCTGTGTTCTATGCAGTATGTTGGATTCTGAAGTATACCTCCCCCCATTCTTTAGGAGATTGTTCTCTTACAAGCTCCTTTTCCCACCTACGTTGACTGGGTGTAGGCTATGTGGGGACGGGATGGCGCAGTAGGACATATAGTTCTGAGATCAGCCATCTATCAGTAGACTTGGTAACCAGCCATTTCTCATACTCTGTAAGGTGTCTGCTAACAGTGGGTAAATTGGTGGGATGCATCAGCCAGTGGGGCACCTGCAGGTATTGGAGTCTTTCAGATTCTGGCAGGTTGTACTGTTGACTCATTTGCGTGAAGGGGAGGATTCCCATTTCATCGAACATGTGGCCCAAATTATGGTATGCAATGCCAGGCCGCAAATGCCCCTAAAGTAAACCCTGCCTAAAATCGCCATTGTCGAACAGGGTGGTGTCATAAGGGATGGGTACGTAGTAAAACCCCTTCGACCACGTCTCAGTGAAGAGGGTGCCCATGAGGCTCCGCAGCCTGTCTGCTCTTTTAAAAACTGAACATTCCAGAGCGGAAGCCGTTAAATTGATCTATCCAGAAATATCCAATGTTTTTCAGACTGCTCCATATTCCATTCTGATTGGTACCTCATCAGGGGTTGAAAAAGGGTGAACCCTAAAAGACCACTGGGACCTGGGTAGAAAACAGTATAGTAGGGAAGCTGGACCCAGTAGGAAAATTCTCAATAACACACAAACGTTAAAAGAAAATCCAATAAGCATTAGTACAAGGATATTCAATAGTTCGTAGTTCAACGTTATTTAATCACATTGAACACATACTCATATATTGACAAAAAATATATACAAATTTGCACCAAACTAGTGCCCAACGTAAAAATGTGAAGAAAATAAATCCATCACACCATTATCTACAGTAAAACCGTCTTTCCTCAGCCTCATGGCTTAACAAATACTGAATACAAAGCCATTGTTTGTAATAGCACAGTCAAAAATTACTGTTGACCAAACTGGCACACAAAGGAAACAATGTCGACGTTTCGACCCCAAAATTAAGGAGGCTGTTTAGGTCCTTACACCGGGCTCTTCCTGAGGACTGATTGTGGGGCACGACGAGCCACCCTGAACTGGATGGTGGGAAAATTATAGGCGGGCCCGTAGGCTCCACAATCAGAGAGCTGAGAGAATGCACTTGTCATTATTCCTAAGTGTTCCACAATGCTGAGGAGCAGAATGGGTTTCATGTATAAATCCTGCCTGATCTGGACCAATGATGCCCAGCATCATGGGACCCAATCAAGCTGCTAAAATACTCGTAAAGAGCTTGATGTCAACATTTAGCAATGATATAAGATGATACGAACTACAGAGTTGCTTATCTTTCCCTGACTTAGGGATTACTACAATAGATGTGGCCAGCATGGTTGAAGGGACCGGGCCAGAGCCCCCAAATGAATTAAACAGTCACATAAGGATGGGATCCGGGACCTGACAGAATGATTTATAAAAGCTAGCAGGGAATCCATCTGGGCCCGGAGATTTGAATGGTTTGAGGCAGCATCCTCAACCCTGATGGGAGCATTTAACAAGGTCACTTGAGCATCGTCTAAACACGGGTGTTCTTCCCTGTCAAATAAGTGTCTATGTGCTCTGCTGGTAGCTCTTAGCTCTCGTATATTTTTCCGTAAACATTCAGAAACTCATTCTCTATTTGTTTATCTCCCACTATCTCTCCTACTGCTAGGGACTTCAGGGATTGAACCCTTGTCCGCTGTCTTTGGGCCCACAGCTTATTAGCCCTGGCTTGTCCCAACCTATGTAGAAGGAGTGTTTGAGACAGAGGGCCGCGTATTCTGCCCTGTCAAGGTGTAGCCCTGCTTATTGAGCCCATGCTGTGCGTAGTTGCCACCAGATTCTGTAATCCCCTGTGCGGCTATGTATTTGTTCCAGTTCCCTGACTTGGGCTGTCAATTGGTTCCATTTCTCTCTGCATGCTTTGTCGTCAGCTGCTGATATGGCTATAAGCTCCCCCCAAACCACAGCCTTTATATCCTCCCAGAGTGTTCAAATAGCAATATCGGGGGGTCATTCTGTTCGATATAATTGCATATAGCACCCATATGCTGTTGTACCACTCCAGCCCTCTGAAGCAGGGTCTCCCTAAGATGCCAGTTCCAGAATTGGTGTTTAAGCATGGGCGGATTTCGCAGATCCACGATCCGCAAATTTGCTTTGCTGATCCGCAAAATCTGCGAATTTGTGGATTCGCGGATTTTGCAGATTTTTTAAATGGGGGGGTCTTCTGTGCGAGTTCAAGTGCCTCTTGTGTGTATAAATGGTCAGAGACCGATCAGAGCAGCAGATGAAGAGAAAGAAGCTCCTGGTTACAGGAACAGCACGAGGATTGCGCTCGTGAAAGTCAAGGATACAAAGGCATCTATCCAGCATCACAGATGATTTTCTACGGTAGATTTGGGAAGAAGGCACACCTGCCCAGCCTCGATGACGCTCACGATTGTTTTTGGGCTGATGAATGAGTCACTGAATTTGAGCTTCAACTAGTTCCAGCGACCATGTGTGTGTTACTATGCAATCGCACCGATGTGCGCAGGGGTCCCTTGAGTGAGCTGTCAGCAGCACGAGGATTGCGCTCGTGAAAGTCAAGGATACAAAGGCCTCTATCCAGCATCACAGCTGATTTTCGATGGTAGATCTGGGAAGAAGGCACACCTGCCCAGCCTCGACAACGCTCACGATTGTTTTTGGGCTGATTAATAAGTCACTGAATTTGAGCTTCAACTAGTTCCAGCGACCATGTGTGTGTTACTATACAATCACAACGATGTGCGCAGGGGTCCCTTGAGTGAGCTGCCCATCATCCTGTAACTATTTTAGGATGGCGCAGGCAAGCTGCCAGCGCCATCCTAAAATAGTTACTAAATTAGCTTCATCAGGAAGCACTAATAGATAAAATAAAGCAGGTGCTCGAGCACCTGCTTTATTCTACCACTCAGAGCGGGTGCTGCTTGCCAGCAGGTAGCACCAGCAGGTAGCACTGACGCTTATTGCTCCTTCAACCCTGAATATCATCCGCCCTTCCGTAAGCCTCGAGCTTGTGCCAGTCACCATCTGGTCGTCTCCAAGGGACATTTATCTTTTTTTGGTTGGGTTGCTTACTCACTGCGGGTCGGGGTATGTCTTATGCGGGGGCCTGTTACTCTCTTTTTCCACCCCTCCTCCCGGATATTAGCAGCAAAAATCGACTGAATATCTGGCCGGCCCTGATGTTCCCTGGGAGGCTGCCTCTAGCCTTCAAAAAGCTCCACTGTTGAGCTTATGGTAAGCCTGAAGTGTGCTCCATGGAGTGGGTGTGACGTCCTCCAATCTCTCCACCGTATCTATGGTGAGCTCCCAGGTCTTGGTCTCTGCTGCAGCATATGAAGGTTTGGGTGCAGTGCTCTAGGGATTGTCGCTCTCAAAATGCAGACCAAGCTCTTTTGCAGCCACTCGAAAGGCTGCTTGCTCCCTCCGTGCCAAGTGTGCCACTCTGTTCTCGGGGATGACGCAGCTCCCGGGCTCCGCTTACCCTCGCTCCTCATCTAGCACCCCCAGAGAGGCCAGGAGCTCAACCTTTCCCTGCAGCATCTTCAGGTAGGCCAGCTTCTCTAGCCGGGGACATCCAATTTTCTGCCCACTGAGTTAACAAGTGTTCCCTTCTGGGCGACGCTGGGAGTCAGCCATTGTGAAAGGGCAGTCTACTGTGCAGCAACACTATGTGGTTTTTAGTAGCATTTAATTTGTTTGAGGTAGCAACAATGGACCTGATTCACAAAGGGTCTTTGCACTGATGGAGGTGGGCCCGCATTCCTGAGGGAGTCTCAACACTTGGGGTGAAATCTCCGTAATGTAAATTCTCATTGGGGAGATTCCGTCTGAGTGCGTAGACTCCCGTACAACTGCTGGGGCTCCACTTCTAGTGCAGACGCCCTTGGTGAATCAGGCCCAGCATTTTTTATGTCAATATCTGCAGATTCTGCAGCAGAGGTTGGAATATGTGGCAAATCCATAATTAGGAGGAAAAAAATAACGGGTAATGCTGCAAAAAAAAACTGTGCTGTGGCACAAACATGTTTCGTGGAGAGCACTGCGAGTGCTGATGAATGCCGGGGTTGCCGAATATTAAGTCTGCATAGTTCTAATTCTGCTACCTGTCTCTTTCTTGCACCAGAATAGGGTTTCTGTCTTTTTATCTCACTAATTTAGGTTATTATTTTTATATTGGTTTATTCAATTTTTACTGTTTTCCTACCTTTTTCCTCCACCTTTTTCTACCACATTTACCATTTCTGCCTTTTTCTCTATTGTTCCAGGTCAGACGATGGAAAATAAGTCCCAATCATCCAAAATCATGGGAAAGTCAATAGGTCTGACATTGGCTGATGACCTTTCTGATTTTGCAATGCTTATTTTGTTTGTGTATGGTATTGTTTTAAGACACAGTTCACAGAAGTGCCCTGCATGCAGCCTGTGTAAAACAAGCATCCTCTAAAAATCAAAACATATTTATATTTTCTAATGTAAATACACACATTTTTACCAGTATTCCATGGCACTAAAGGGGATTCATTTTTTGGGATGTGCACATTGAGCAAGATTAAAATGCCTTCACTAACAAATAAGGTATGCTAGTGCCTGAAGTGGGTGACCTTGAGCCCTTTGCTGTCTGCTAAGATGTGCTGAAGCAAAATGTTAATGACAATACAGCAGATTACTGGCTCACTAAAAGTGCCAGTTTGGAAGTATATTGTTGGAAATTGGGTTTCTGGTTTCAGGCAGAGGTATGCACCCTGTCCAAGCAGGTACCACAATCCTAGTCAGGATAAGTGATAAACACACCCTAAATTAACATATGTTCAACCTCTGGTAGCTTATTGGCCCGGAGGAGTCAGGCTTAACTTAAGAGGCAATGTGTAAAGTTTGTGTGCAACACTTCATATAGTAAAACAGCCAAAAAAACACACACAAATATTCCACGCTAGGTTAGAAACATAGTACATAGGAAGGCTCTCAATTCTGTTTGGGTTTTAGGTGGTTGCCAGTCCATGATGGTTTCAATCTTGGCCTGGAGGGGCTGCACCTTACCCCTAGCTCAAATGTGTCCCAGGTACACCACAGAACCCTGCCCCATCTGACAGCTACTGGCCTTGATGGTCAGTTCTGCCTGTTGCGGGGCCTGAAGCAACTTGTGGAGGTGATGCAGGTATTTGTTCCAGCTGGAACTATAGACAATAATGTCATCTGGGCAGGCAGCACCAAAAGACCTACCACCCAGGACCCTGTTAACCAACTTTTTAAAGGTAGCGGGGGAAGTTTCTAATCCAAAGGTCATCACTTAAAACTGGTAGTGGCCTTTGGGTGTTCAAAGTCTTGACCTCTTTTTGGACACCTCAGTCAGAGAGATCTGCTAGTACCCTGATGTCAATTCATATGTACTGAGGAATTTGGCAGCGTCAATAAGCTTATCCACTCGGGGGCATGGGGTGTGCATCAGCCCTGGTGAGTTGAGTCCTCTGTAGTGTATCCAGAACTGGAGGTCTGGTGTGGTGCCTGGTGGAGCAGTACTTGGTACCACCACCACAGGGCTGGACCAGGGACTATTGGAGGGATCAAACACCCCTAATGTCAACATCTTAGAGGCTTCATCATTGATGCTGGCTCTCACACTGTCTGACAACCTGTATATTTTGTTCTTTACATGGGGACTGCCCCCAGTTTGAATATCATGGAAGCACAGACGTGTGAGTCCAGGTATGAGTGGGAACAGTGAGGTACACTACAACAAATGGTTACAGGGTAACAGTCCCTCTACTGTTCTGTTGACAGGATGGAAGAGAGGTTGACCCTCTCCACTGACACATCATGTTTCTGTGCAGAGAGCAGTTCAGGGAGAGGTTCACTCTCCTCTTCCACTCACTCATCTGTCATAAGGAGCATGCTCATATCGGACCTCTTAAAGTGAGGTTTAGGTCTGTTTACATGTGACACCCCTAGGTGATTTCTAGGTATCTATGGATCTGCCAAGTAGGGGGCATACGCCCTTATGCACTTTAGTTAGTATGGGCCAGTTCGCCGATCACCAGTCCTGGGCTCTATTGGATCCATGTCCCACCCTTTCTGGACAGGCAGAAACTCCACCAGAGTGTATTTCTGGTCATATCAGAGGTTTAGGACTTCTTGGCTGGCCTCTACGTTACTTTTGTCCTTCTTCCAGTAGCAATGCATCTTGTTTTCGAGAAGCGTGTAGCTCACCACATCCTGGAGTGGTTTCTTGGGAGCTTTCTCCCACCCCTTTTTGGCAAGACTCAGAGTTTCCCTGACAGGGTGGCCATAGAGTAGTTCAAAGGGGATGAACCCTACTTATTTCTGTGGCACCTCCCAGTAGGTAAAGAGAAAGGATGGCAAGAAGGATGTCCCACTTATATCTCATCAACTGAGCCAGGCCAACAATCATGCCCTTCAAGGTCTTGTTGAATCTCTCAACAAGACCATTGGTTTGAGGGTGATAGGGCATGGAGAATGTGTAAGTTACCACATGGACTTGATGTATGTGGACATGATGTTAGTGTCTCAGTCAGACAGTACCTCCTTGGTAAACCCAACACTGGTAAAGATCCCTACCAAAGCAATATCCACTATAGGTGAAGTCACTGACCTCATAGAGATAGCTTCTGGGTAGTGGGTGGCATGGTCCACCAAGACCAGGACAAACATGTTGGCTAAGGCTGTCTTGGAGTTAAAGGGTCTAATGATGTTGATGCCCACCCTTTCAAATATGTTACCTATGACTAGTAGTGGGATAAAGGGAGCTTTTTGCTTTTCCCTGTGTTCTAATTGGCCTGGTAGGTGGGACAGTACCTGCAGAATGCATCTGTGGCTATCTTCATTCTGGGCCAATAGAAGTGGGAGATAAGCCTGCAAAGGTCTTGTATTGCCCTAAATGTCCTGCCAGGGGTATATCATAAGTCAAACACAGTAGAAAGGCTCTTTAACACTGGAGGACCACCGGCACACAGGCTTCCCCAGCACCAGGAGCCTTAGGCTCTCTATTAATGAAATCATCCTTCCAGTAGATCAGGTTATCCTCAGACCCTTCACTTGCTGCATGAGTTGAGGCCTGTTGCCTCAAACCTTCAAGAGTGGGACACTCTGTGTGTGCTTATCAGAATTTCTCCCTGGTAGGCCCGCCCTTAACTTGCCAGCTGGCAATCTCAGGTATATCACACAGGGAGGGAATGTGCTCCTTGTTTGGCTTGAGGGTCTCTTCTTCAGGGAGTAGCTGTTTTCCCATGCACATTGCTTTTCTCCTTGGCCGCTGTCTGAGCCACTGTTTCAGGCTCCAGGTACCCTTGACTCTCTCCCTGGGCAGCCATGGACCATATTGTCATACAGAGCCATACAGGCAATCCCATCATCTCCACATGAGACCTGAGCTCTACCGCCCCCAGGCAGTGTGTTCCAGGTCATTGCCTAGCACACAATCAACCAGCATGGCAGGGCTCACAGCAGCTTTCAGAGAATCTAAGACCTCCCCATTCATGGCTAGGTTGGTTGTCGGCGACTACGACTTGGTGGAATGTGTTCAGTATGACCTGTTCTGCAGACACCAGCTGACACTTGACAGATTTCATGCTGGCTCCTGTGTCTCACTGAGCCTCCACTCATTAACGGTGACCCACTGTCTATACTTTGAAGAATTTGCAGGCATGTGGGGATTTAGCACCTTTTTTGCATCCCCCACAGAAACTAGGGTCATCTCTATCTGCCCCCCTAGCTTAGTACCTCCTCCCCAATCACTACTCTCACCAAACCAAGTGTCAGCCCACTGATGGGGGGCTGTGCCTTCTTGGGACATTTTGAGTCACCCGTGGAGTTCCCATACTTGCAGCACTCAGTACATTGGAGTACAAACCTCCCTGTCTTATGATCAAATAACTCCTTCTTGTTAGGATCAAACTGGGACTGGTTACCACTACTCCCTGGGGGTTTTGGAGGGCTCCATAGTTTTATGTTTTTCTACACCCTCTTGGCAAAAAGGGAGTATTCACATCCCAGCTGTCACCGGCTCCAGCGTGTATTCAGAGACAGACAGCAGGCATGAAATAGTACATGCAAGAACATGCCAACTTTCTAAAAGTAACATTTTCAGAACTGCAATTTAAAATCTGACTTCACCATAAGTTGTGAATTTAAAGTCCAGAGACACCAAACATGAAAAATCTTTCTCTTCACAATTGGGAATTGCACATAAAAGATTGTAATAAGGTAATGCTAATGGTAAACCATGTGAGAGATAGGCCTTGCATTACTGAAAAACTAATTTGGGAGTTTCCTCCTACCAGGGCACTGAATATTTAAAGTACATGTCCTTCCTTTTAGATACATTGAAGCCTACCCTCTTGGTCAACTTAATAGTGACATATGTATAGAAAAGGAAGGTTTATGTCTGACAAGAGGCTTATCTCATCAGGTCGAAAGTGTAGTGTAAACTGCACAAACAGGCCCTGCAATGGCAGACCTGAGCCATGGTTAGAGGGCTGCTTAAGTGGGTGGCACAATAAGTGCTGCAGGTCCACAAGCAGTATTTACTTTATGGGCCCTTGGCACATGTAGTGCAATTTACTAGGGACTTAGAAGTACATTAAATATGTAAATTGGAGATAAGCCATTCTTACCATGCTTAGGGGTGAAAGAACAAGCACTTAGTATTAAAGCCAGCAAAAAGGAGGTCAGAAAAATTGAGGGAGGTGTAGCGTTGTGTAAATAAACAATGACAGAACTCCTGATGAACTTTGTAGACCTGTGATGTAAGGGTAGGAGGTTAATGAAGTGAATGCAGAATGTTGAGTTCTTGCTTACATCTTGAAGAGTAAATACTTGTATAACTACTGTCTGTGTGTGGTATAGTCATTGGTGAGTACCCGGGCTGGGTAAAATGCTGCAACTGGCAATAAGTAAGGAATAAGTAACCTGTAGATTGACAGCGCTCTTACAGAGCATTTGCCGAGGTCCAGTAAACTGCTCGTCGTTAGGGCCGTGTGTGCTGCAGTCAAAGTGCAGAATCAACACTGGCACCTTTGAAGTCTCAGTGCAACACCAACCTGTGTAAAGCTTTTGCTAACAAAGAAAGCATCATTGAAAGTCTACACCTCAGTGCCTGAGAACAGAACGAAAAGCCCTCAAACAGAAGTACCACTCAGGTACCCAAATTAATGTTATGTCATACGGATTGATAATGCTAAAGATGGCTGCAACTAGGTCTTGAAAAACAGTGTATTGTGCCACTCCAGTGCAAGGTAAACTGTAATCTGATGTGCTATGAGGCAGAGATCCCCCAGGTGGTTGCAAATAGACAATTAAGTGCAAAGTCAATATCACAATGTTATCTGTTTAACAAATCATTTGAATATGAAAAGACTCTTCTACATTACAAAACAACTAAAGAAAGTCATCAGACCACCACCTGCTCTTGAATGGCCCCAGAAAGAGGGTCAGAGTTGTGCATGGGGGTTTTCCACGAACGAAGCTGCCACCACCAAAAGCTGCCGATTGGGGGCTCAGAACAACTCTACAGATCTCCATCAAAATAAAAAGCTCCAATGTAGAACAAATTCGAGGCCAGAGCTCCTCCAACTTCCAAGATTGACCCTGAACCGAGTATCTCAAAAGGCTCTAGAGATGGTTTGCATGAGCAAGTTCATCAAGACGTGTTAGAGAGATCACTGTTTTCCACCAATGGTTATACTGCTGCCACTTTCATAAAACTGACATCATGATTTGATACAGCCAAAAACACACTATTGAAAATAGATGGACTGCTTGGATAGAGGCTTTTGAGGATATTGTAGACACAATCGACGGAACACATGATAAAAAGATTATTAGGTAGTTGAAGAACCTTGCTGGTGAAGGTGTAAAAAAGGCCATAAAAAAGATACTCCAGGATGGTGAAGTGACATATAATCACATCAAAAAGCTTTGAATGTCAAGTTCAATCCAGTGCCACATGTAGATTATGAATGAAACATCTTCAGTCAAAAAGGTCAGAAAGTAGTTAAAACGGTCTCCTCATAAAAGACTGTAAGTTCAATTAATTCAATGATGAGGAAGCTACACACCTCAGAGTGATAGATGTATGTCTGTCAGATTTCTTTTGACGATTTATGATGAAGGAAACTCTGAGCTTAGAGCAAGTCTTCATGGCTGCCCATGCTGAAGACCGTGCTAATCGACAAGCAGCTGACGTGGAGGCCAGAGTTGCCCAAAGTGTGTCAGTCATGAATATGAAGAGTAAGCCAGAGCATAAAGCTGAGGGATGCAAAGTGATGATGTATCCACAGAAAAAGAAACAGTGTTTCAGATGTGGATTGTCGTTTCCATGAGACAGTAAATGTCCCAGCTCTGGACAGATTAGCAATGGCTGTGGCAAGGCAAACATTTTTGGGGACTGTTTTCAAAATTAAGGGAAAAATAAGTGAATCTCAGCATGAAGACAAAATGGCCAACCAAGTGTTGCATCAATGACGTTCGTTGTGCTCCCACAAGGCCGAGTGATCACAATAACTAAGGCACATCTACACCAAACGAAGTTGATCATTATCAGAATCATCGTCAAAGAGTTCCTCATGTGAGTTTCAAGTGAAAGTGACAATGATAACTCCGAAATGTTGATGTTTACTACAGAGAGGCATGAACATGTGGGACTAGTCAAGTGTGAGAAAAAACACAGATGAAAGAAAATCCGACAAGAAAAATCAACAAAGATCTGCAAACATTGTCCGAAGATTATCCTAAAGGTGAGTGAGTGCTTGATACCTTTTATTATTGATAGCAGTGTGTCAATGAACCTTATGCCTGAGGAGAAATATTGGTAATTGTCTCTATTATCAACTTATGCAATCAAAACTAAACTATGTACATGGACTGCACTGACGCATAGTTAAGGTTCATTTGTAGCTATGATGAAACACAAGAAAACATTTGTGCAAGAAACTATTCATCTACTTCAAGGTACAGCTTCAAGTACCTTTCTTCCCATTTTCAAATCCAATGCTGATATTGGACAAATATCAGTGAACTGCAACATGAATGCTCATCATGAAATATCGAGTCAAGTTCCTTCATTAGTTCATGGGTTGGGAAAGCTCAAGTACAGTGACGTATAAATGAGGATGTTCGTCCAATTGCCCAAAGACACAGATGAATTGCATTTCACTTGCAAGAAGCTTTCGAAATATAAATTAATTGACTGCTCAAATACAATATAATTGAAAGCTCCACTGTTCCAACACCATGGGTTTCTCCCATAGTGTTAGTGCCTAACAGGGACAGTGAAGCAGTTGTATGCATCTGCGTCAACATGCGTCAGGCCAAAAAGGAATTGAGAGAGAACATCTTCTAGGACCTCACATTGCTGAGATGATAACTTAGTTGAATGGGGCAAGTTTTTCTCTTCAAAGAATGTCACCAGGCCTGGGTATAGTTCATGGAGTTTTGCTCCGTGGACTCAGCGAAATGACAAAAAAACTCTGCAGAGTTCTACAAGTGGCAGAGTGCATTGCAAACTACCTTTCGTGCTGTTTTTCCTGTTGCTCGGGTGAAAACCGTTGTTTGCAAGCATGGAAAAAACTCCACTGCACTCCACAAAGCAGAGTTTTCTGCACTCTGTGAGCTCCACGGAGTGCAGAAAACTCTGCAAACTCAACAAACAGGTCACCGCCCAAGTCTAAATGTCACCAGTTGGAAATTGAAGAGAATTGCGGGTACATTACACCCTTTTGAACACACATTGGTTTGTTTCATTACAAGCAACTGAGTTTTTGTGTATCCTTTGCTGCAGAACATTTCCTAAACATCATTAAATATAGCATAAAGCTTGTTTTAAATGCCTTAAACTTTAATGAAGAAATACTAGCCTTCTGGAGCTACTCAGTGAGATTAATACAAAGCTATCATGCTGGTATGTCATTAGCTAAATTATACTGATTTGACTTTGAATGCTGACAAATGTGAATTATCTACAAAATTGATTTTTTTTACCATATTTTTTCTGAAGAGAGCATGATATCTGATCCATGCAAGCGCTATCAACTGCTAACTTCCCAGAGGACATTTCTATGTTACACTCATTCCTTGGGATGGCCAGTTACTGTTCAAGATACATACCAGTCGTTGTCACGGTCAGTGTGCCGTTATGAGAATTGACAAAAAACAATGTGGTGTTTCCATGGTCATGTGACTGCGTGAAAAGTTTCAAAAGAATTAGCATGCCATCGAAAATGTCACTAAAATTGCCTATTTTGATCCTAAGCTTCATACAGAGGTCAATAGTTGATGTTAGCCCTGTTGGAATAAGCACAATTCTTGCACAACACAATTTACAGCCAAATGCTCAAACCATATCTTGGCTTATGCCAGTAAAAGCTTGTCAGAAACTGAACATGCTTATTCACAACTGAGGAAGAAAGTTTGGCAGTGGTGTGGGCTTGTGAATTTTTTCCATGTGTTATTATATGGAAAGCCTTTCACAATAGTGACCGATCATGAAGCACTAGTGACAATCTATGGCAATCCTAAAGCCAAGATGCCTCCTCGTATTGAATAATGGGGTTTGAGTCTAAAAGAATACAACTTCACAATTGCTCACCGTCCAGGGAAAGACAAGAATCCTGGTTCCCAGAGTGCCATTACAATGCCCCAGAACCCCATCTAAGGCAACTGAAGGTTACATAAATGTAATTGTAAAATCGAGCAACACAACAGCTGCCAAGTCAGTAAAACAAATTGTCACTGCCATGAGCCAGGTGTGGGCGGAATTCATGGAGTTGTCCTCCACAGAATTCCATGGAGTTAAATGAATATACTGCATGAATCCTTGGAATTCCACTCAACCGCATTGTACAAGGCACATTGGATCCCATGGCAGATTTCCATTCCAATAAACTACCACAAGCATTTAAAAAAGTGGCTTAATGTATTGCCAACAGCACACGTCTTCAAAACGCATCAGAGTACAGGGTTGCAGACATTCTCAACTGCTCACCAGTGGAAGTGATTACCTAAATTCAGAAATGTCAGAGATAAACTGTCTGTAACTGTCTGTAACTCAAGAAGGTCTCATTTTGTGAGGTACATAGATTAGCATTCTCGAGAGTCTACAACAACAAGCAATTGTAGTAGCCCACAAGAGACACTGGGGAATAGTTGCCTCAAAGAGAGCTCTCCGAGACAGTCTAGTTTCCCCATCTCTTCGAAAGGGTTTAAAGAGTGTGTGGCTTATGTAACTCCCTCTCATCACACATTCCTCAGCATCCGTTAATCATGTCAGAATAGCCTAGCGACATTTGAGAGAGAATTGCTGCTGATTTCTTTGGTCCTCTTAAGAATGGATGTCATCTTATGGTCATTGCTGATGAATACTCCTGCTTTCCACTGGTAGAAAATCTTTCATCCAACACTTGTGAAAAGGTTGTTAAAAGATTAGATGACACCTTTGTAACATGGGGTGACCCTGCGATCTTGAAATCTGCCAACAGCAAACCCTTCATTAGTTGGAAGTTCAGAAATGTTCTCAGCCATCTCAACATAAAGCATCAGAAAAGTACTACTTTTTGACCCGAGGCCAAATACCTGGTAGAACGATTCATGAGTATTTTAATGAAAGCTGTGCAGTGTGCTGCATTAGAGAAGTTTGACCTCAAGGTTGTTTTGGATGCCACTCATCAAGCTTGCCGATCGACCCCTCACTCGACTACAGCAGAAAGGCCTGCTACCTTAATATTTGTGAAAGCCATAACAAACAAGTTACCACAATGGACCAACCTGAGATCAAAACCTAAAGAAAGACATTTGCAGAGAAGATTTTGGTCGCAAACAGAGAATGAAAATCTATGCTGACAAATAAAGTCATGTGAAAGATATCACTTTCAAGGGAGGATACAAAGTACTAGTTCAACATTCCAGAAAATGAAAATCTGATGATCCTCTCAAGGCTGAGCCCTTTACTCTCACAACCACCAAAGTACACATGGTGACTTTCCACCGCCCTGGGAAATCTCTTACAAGAGATTCTTCTCAGTTCAGACACGTGGCATCACTCACCAAACACCAATGTCACCGTAGAAATTGGGCCCAGACAGACAGGTAATTATCCTGCAACTTCTGATGTTTCCACCTCGCCTGTGCAGATCACTGAGACTACGACTGCCAGCTCCCGGTTTCCGATGACCAGATCAGGACATGTGACTCATGCGCCACAAAGGAACATTGAAGATTTATAAGTGCATTTATGTTTGTAAATATCTATGTATTAATGAATTCATTCATTTATTTGTTTATTGTAAAAAGTTGTAAATTTAACAACAAGGGATATGTAGTGACATGTAAATAAAGAATGACAGAAGTCTTTTGGTTCCTGATGGACTCCGTAGACCTGTGACGTAAGTGTTGGAGGGTAATGAAGTAAATGCAGATTCAGCACATTGAGCTCTTGCTTACACACTGAAGAATATTGGCGTCTGTAACTACTCTGTGTGTGGCTTAGTCATTGGCAAGTACCTCGGCTAGGTAGGACGCTACAGGAGGCAGGCATAAAGTCAGGTCTAACATATAGTATATATCTTTTTTTCATTAAAAGCAAAAGTTCTTGGTGACTGCATACCCCTTTAAAAACAGACCTCATCCACGCATATTGCTACACCCTCAATATATCCGTTTATCCTTTTTTTTATTTCAGAAAAAAATCCATGTATTCTTCTCAAACCCCTGTCATATCTACAACACACTTTTAAGTTCATAGTCCTTGAATATGCATGCTTTTCCTTACTTGTGCTCACTACACTGCACTCGATGTTGGAAGGTAAATACGATAACATTTTGAAGACATATGGATTGGTCAAGTATCCGCCGAGTAAGCTTTACACTCATTTTTAATTCTGGCTACTTCCATGTATTCTTTAATAAAAACCACAGTCCATATATGTCTCTCGAAACCCAGCCTGGCCAACACACACCTTGAGAAACGATGCACACATACAGACAAAAAAAACACACACACATGAAGACAAACAGAAAACCTACCACATTCTAATTCATATCAAGAATCCTGGCTCATCATGTTTTGAACCAGTTCATACTGATGTCTTTTCTTTCTTGAGCTGTTTCCACATTTCCTGGGGCAGTGACACAGTCGCATATATTTAATCAATTCCACCTCTCCCCAGACTAGTACAATATGCATGCATAGATTAAGTTAGGTAGCTTTATGAAGAAATGGTACGTGACTCGGGGCTTATGTCCTAGTTTAAATTGCAGCAGATGCAGTAGATATAATACACCATACAATTAATTTTCTGTGGGAGAGAATCCTTTTTAATACAAACAAGGCAGAATTCTCTTTGGGAATCCCACTAAAAGGCCCTTGAATGCAGATAAGGAATACGTTGATAGTTAACAGGACTCCATCCCTGCAATCTAAATTGCAAAATGTATTTCACACTGCACGCCATACCTCAGATGTCAAGGAAAATAAACCAAGATCAATTCAAAGAACATATGCTCCACAATGCCAACATTAACAAAGTCCAAACTGTTCCACTTTCTGGATTGGTGACATCTTCCAGTTATCAATCAGTGCTTTGGAACCAAAATTGCAGTTCCAAACCATTGTGATTAGTTGGCAATTGGGGACTGCACATTTCACAACCCTTTCTTGTAACGAATAGTAATGGGCTGCACAATATACTTCAAAAACATGCCATTGTGCCTGTGATACATTGCAACTGTAGATTTTGTAGTTGTAATGCCAGCAATTTTGTGACTACAAAATGCATTAGTACATCAGACCCTACTTTCTGTGCTTATAGTAATGCAAATACTATTATGCTTTCCTGAAAAAAAAAATATTCCAGTGTTAGTGTTCTAAGTAGGGGCAAGTGGTTATGAATCAGAGAAATGACTAGGTGTGTTATTAAATAATCCCTGTTTGATGTTATTCTGATTGTATAGCTTACAGGCTTGCCTTTGTAGTCAAATATCTTTATGAAAAGTGATGAAAGCCTAAAAGCATTACCATCTCACAGGAGACACATTAAATCTGTGACTGTTAATCACGTACTCTATAGCTTCACGCACAGATACAAAGGGTTGCATTAGCCTCTAGTCAAACATTCTTCCATTTATTCTTCTTCGATGATTTTATCTTTATGATCATAAAAAAAACATATAAAACGGAACTATTATTGAACCCTGCATTCATTTACCACGTATGCCTCTACAACACTGTCTCCACCCCGACTGCATGGGTACAGTGCGTTCCTTCACCACACAAGTAATTACAACAATTTGCCATAGGGGGTAGCTGGACTTTGGAATAGTATAACTTTCTATTCCAACTCCAGTCAACGCAACAGTAGGGAAGGTGTTGGACTCAAAATCCAACACCAGTCCAACAACGCGCTCCCTAAAGCAAGTCGTTGTAACAATTTATGAGGTAAAGGAATGCGGGGTAATGTTGCAGTTGGGGTATTGACTGCTTGGTAAAGGCAGATTGTGGTAGTGACTGTGTGATAAAGGATATTTCCCATATAAAACAAGTAAACTAGCTAAGTGGAGAAATGCATCCTGTGTGTCTCAGCAACTGGTTGCTATCTGCACTGCACTCTAGAACGGAGATTCCAGTGGGGAGTCTGGAGTCAGTGATGGTGGAGAGAGGATGTGTGCAGATGTTGTTGCTACCAACTTAATAAATTCTACAACCTCATGTCCAAGTATCCTAAAAATGGTGATGAGGATGGGATCAGGATCAATGGACAATGTGTTTGTTTTTGGGCTGGAGGACTGCGTTCATACATTTTGAACCAAACAACCCCTGGTTCTCTTGGAGCAACTGTGTTGCTAAATAGTTAATCCATCACCAGAAGGAAGAAAAGACAGAATCCGTCGGAAAGGTAAAGCGGAGCTTTATTTTACAAGTGATCTCCAGGAGCGTATATTTCAGAATACCGCTAAACTGTCAGTCCTCATACTTAATACACTGCGTTCCCATTCAAACCACAACGCACACACGAGACACAGGATCTACATTCATACAGCACGCAAACCACAACACGCGACACTCACACATTTAAATCTCAACACAGCATGCATATTGTTTGTAGATGAAGCGCATGCATTCACGCGCGTCATTCCAAACAATAACATCATACCACACACCTTCCTCCTTTTCTTTTTTTTTTTTTTAAGTAAGAATGAAGTCTCTGAACCAATCTGGAGCCCTGCGACTTCTTGAACTTCTCAATAATTCTTGTGTATTAGAATCACAACTATCCGAAACAGCAGGTGATTCAGATAACCCTAAACTATCAGTAGTAACATCCAAAAACACATTAGATGAATCATCTTCAGAAAAGTGCTTGCTAATATTAAACTTTGAAACTCTACTAAAATGCCAAACACTTCCATCTAGTACTTTTACAGCGTTCTTAAATACTTCAATTACTTCAATTGGATCAGACCACTTTGCCAACCCCGTATGTACATAACTTCCCTTTTTTAATCTCACAAAGTCTCCTACTTGAATAGGAACACAACTTCTTATCTCCTTTTTTGACAAATCATTCTTCATTTTCTCCTTATAAGCATCAACTTTCTTGCAAATTTCTCCAAAATCAACCTCTGCAAAATCAATGCGACCACTATCCTTGTTCTTTAACCACCAAGGAATAAGATTGGTACTGGGTTTCCGCCCTCTCAGCAACTCAAAAGGAGATAACGAGGTAACTGCATTAGGAGCAGTTCTGTAAGACAATAACATGGACTGTATTGCCTTATTCCAGCATAAGCCACCTTTGACAGCTAATTGAATAGCTTCCTTGACTACTCTATTGAATCTTTCTATCTGGCCGTTGGCCTCTGGATAGAATACCGCTATTCTTTCATGAGAAATACCACACCTACTAAAATAACTTTCCATTTGTTTACTAACAAACTGTGGGCCGTTGTCCGTTACTACCTCTTGAGGAATACCCTCTCTACAAAAAATATCATCCATGAATTGTATAATGGCTTCACTGGTAACCTCTTTGACCATCTTTATTTCCGGCCATTTTGAAAAGTAATCTATCAACACTATGCCAAAAGAATGCTGTTGTGGCAGCATACTAAACGGTCCAATAATGTCAATACCAAGTTTATTCCAAGGTGATGTAGGTAACTCTACAGGTTGTGGCGCACTGGGCAAAGCCTTTGCTGTTTTATCGCTTCTAGCACATAATTCACATAATTCACTTGTTGTTCTACAAAATAATCAATACCAGGCCACCAAAAATTGTTTTTCAATCGCCTCCTAGTGATTGATATACCAAAGTGCCCTTCATGAGCTAAATCAAGAAATTTCTTCCTGAGACCAAAAGGTGGAATACATTTGTCACCTCTTAATAAACTGCCATTTTCTATGGCCAGTTCATCTTTAATTTTATGATAGCTCATTAAACCTCCGGTAAAATTTCCTCCTTCAGGCCAACCCTTCAATATATATTCTTTCACCTCTTTAAGTTCTAAATCCTTGTTCATTTCTTCATTTCTTCATTCCATGTTTCCTCTTGTACTACTGAATTCTCTCCAAATACTAGATTAACATTACTGAAAACATGTGCAACTTCACACTCATCTTTATCAACCACATCAGATTCCTTGCACGCCAATGGAAGTCTTGACATGCAATCAGCATGAACATTGGACTTCCCAGGAATGTATTCTAAAGAATACTGAAAATTTTGTAACCTGGAAGAAAGTCTTGCTAATCTAGAAGAGAGTGTACGTCCCCCACCCGGTGACAATATGTGCACCAAAGGTTTATAATCTGATTTAATGATAAATTTTGTTCCCCACAAAAAAGGTCGAAAATGTTCCGCTCCCCAAACACACGCCAAAAGTTCTCTTTCAATTACAGAATAATGTCGTTCCGACTCCCTAAATGTCCTTGAAGCATATGCTACAATCCATTCTTTGCCCCATTCCTCTTGAATCAACACAGCACACAATCCACAGTTACTTGCATCAACCATCACAATACATTTCTTCCCAATCACAAATGGTTTGAGACAAGGTGCTCTAATAATCATTGACTTCACAGCATTGAAAGTTACTGTCATAGAATCTGTCCACTCAAATTTAGCATTTTTCTTCAAGAGCATCCTAAACAGTTCAATTACAGTTGCATAGTTTTGAATAAACTTAGCATAAAATTCTACAAGCCCCAAAAAAACTACCAACTGTTCTTTGTTTTGAGGAATAGGTGCTTTGCTAATGTTTTCCAAATTTGAAGCTTTAGGTTTAATTCCATTCCCACTAATGCAATGTCCAAGATATTCCACTTCCTCTCTCCTGAACTTACACTTGGAAGCACGAAGTGTTAGACCTTTATCTGACAGAGCATTTAACACTTTAAATAAATTTTTGTCATGTTCAACCCCATCTTTCCCAAAAACTAGGATGTCATCTTGAAACGCAATTGCTCCAGTTAAGCCAGCCAAAGTCTCTTTCATCAACCTTTGAAATACTGCAGCTGCACTTGCTAGCCCAAAAGGCATCCTGCAAAATCTATATAAACCCTCAGGTGTAATAAAAGCGGTTAAGTCCCTTGAGTCTTCATGTAGAACCACCTGATGATACGCACTTGCTAAATCCAAACAGGAGAATACTTTAGCATTGTCCAAAGTGGAAACCATTTCATGTAGGTTAGGTAAGGGATGTGAATCCACACAAATAGCATTATTCAAACTGCGTAAGTCTATGCATACACGAAGATCTCCCCCCGATTTAATTGAAATCATAATAGGTGAAACCCAAGGAGATGACTCAATAGGTTCTATTATTTTCTTCTCACACATATCATTGAGAATTTCCTTTAATTTTAGTCTATATGAAAGAGGAACATTCCTGACTTTATGACGGATGGGCAAGGCATTTGCATGTACTTTTATCCGATGTTCAAATCCTTTATATCTTCCTACATCATTGCAGAATAACTTTGGGAATTTTCCTTTAATTTCTGAAATCAACATATCTTCTTTCCCTTTACTTAGCACAGAATTACTTGGCTCAGAATCAATAGAGTAAACAGGAGGATCAGCATTTGGATCAAGCTTCATTCCAAGTTGTTCCTGGTGTGGCCAACCTAATAGTGAATCACCAGATTTTGTAATATATACTTTTCCATATGTAGAGCGACTCTTGAATTTAAGTTCAGCTATAAAATAACCAATAAGTTGCAATCTATGGCCCGTTAAGCCACTTGGTGTAATATCTGGTTGCATTAGATTAACATTAGGCCAATTGGATCTAAATAAGGTATCAGGTAGAATAGTGTACCATGAGCAAGAGCCTACAAAAACTTTAGTAGATATTCCATCAATAATGATATCACAAGAAGGACATTTTTTGACCTTAGGTTCCTTAGTTATGCACATTATAGTGTTAACATCAAATTCACAATCACTTGAACTCTCTTGCTCTTGATCTTGAACTAAACTGACTTTTCTTGGTGCTGATCTACAGACTTTGAAAAATGCCCCTTTTTTTCACATCTTGAACATACTTTGTCTAAAGCTGGGCATGACTTTGAGTTCCCTAGGTGGTAACCACTTCCACATCTAAAAGAATACATATTGTACACTCTTGAGTCTGGTCTTTGCCAGTTATTCATCCTTTGATCCCAACTTTGCCAATTATTCATTCTCTGATCAGGTTTTTGCCATCTACTTCTATTTTCACCCTTGTATTGGTTATCATACCTTGGATTAATAGTCTTTTTATACTTATCCGAATCCCTAAATTTGTAATTTTCTTTATTAAGAATTAACACATCTGGTTTATTGCTGTTTTGTGATCGAATTTCATCCACAAATTTCTCAGAGTGCTCTATTGACTTGGCTATCTCAATCGCAGCATTCAAAGTCATGTCAGAAGTTGTCCATAACCTCTGTTGTATCTTTTTATTGTTGGTACACATGAGAATTTGATCTCTTAGTACTTGGTCATAATTAATGTGTTCAAAGTCACATGTAACCGCTAATGCTCTCAATGCAGAAACATAGTTGTCAATAGACTCATCTGTTTGTTGTTTTCTTGAGTAGAATTTAAATCTTTCCATGACCATATTAATTTTCTTCCCATATCTAATGGAAAGTTGTTTAGCTGCAATTTGATATACATTCAAATGGGAAGTATGACTTAATGGAGGTAAACTTTTAAATTCTTTAAGTGCAATCCCTCCAAGGCAATGCTTTAATAAAGCTAATTTCCTTTCTGCTCCACAATCTTCTTCTTCTAGAACTTCAACATAAGCTAAAAACATAGGTTCCCAAATGTCCCTTTCAATTGGAGGATCACCTTTAATAGTTAAAAAGGATGGAGGAGGTTGAATCCCCGTCATAGTATATAGATATTTATATTAATCTCTTGGCTGCTAATGACAAGGGTAACTTGTCATGGACTTTCCATTGATTTCAATGGAAATTATATGATAAGAATAATAATGCCTTTGCAGTAAAGGGGTTAAACAAATTAATCTAAATAAATAAATTTAAATTACGTTATTTGTACTGTTTTTCCTTCCTTTAATATAAAAGAAATGTGACTCGCAATTTTTGTGTGCGAATCACAGAAGTCACTTACTGTTCATCATATCGTGGCAGTGATGATTATTTGCATTTCCTCCTTGTAAATATTCCCACAGTAGATATGCTTGAATTGTTTACAATTTTTTGTTGAAGTGATGGTCAACTGAAAATAGAAAGCCGATTCCTCACAGATGCAGCATTACAGATCAACATCCAATGAAAAGATTCGTATGAAATCCATTGCTGCTATCATCCAATAGAAAGGAAAAAACAACATCCAATGGGGAAAACCAAAAGAGAAATCTTCCGTGTAAGTGGCCAATGAAAACACGGTATGAACGAAATTCAGAAAATTCTTCAAAAATCCATTGTAAACACACGTAGGAACGGGTTCCCATCCTCGTCGCCAGTGTTGCAAAATAGTTAATCCATCACCAGAAGGAAGAAAAGACAGAATCCGTCGGAAAGGTAAAGCGGAGCTTTATTTTACAAGTGATCTCCAGGAGCGTATATTTCAGAATACCGCTAAACTGTCAGTCCTCATACTTAATACACGCCGTTCCCATTCAAACCACAACACACACATGAGACACAGGATCTACATTCATACAGCACGCGAACCAAATCACGCGACACTCACACATTTAAATCTCAACACAGCATGCATATTGTTTGTAGATGACGCGCATGCATTCACGCACGTCATTCCAAACAATAACATCATACCACAAACTGAGTGCCGGCGGAGCGAAGATTAGAGCTGGGAGCAACTTTTAGGACTGGTGCAATCCGATAATTCTTGAAGGTACCAGTATTTGGGAATTGTGAACATTTGCGAGCAGGTCAAAGTTTAGGGGGCGTTGCGTGCTCCTGCCAGGTGAGTGCGAGTCTCTGTTGTGCAGAGTGTGTCAGTCGGATTACCTATCTGTGCCAGTTCGAGGAACTATGTCGAGATATACTTTAATGGGCTGCTGTGCTACCATTTAGAGGTCAGATTGAGCAAATGTAAGGTGTTAAAAGTTCAAGAAACGTGAACATTTCTCCCATTTGTGCAAATCTGGCTATCAAGATGACTAGAAACGGTCTGTACATATGGTCAAATAATGCAGTGAGGAAGATACTGATGGGAAAGGCGACAGTGAAGAGGTTTTAGTTGTGTGTGATGACATAATTGGTGACATTCGTGAGAGATACAGTGCACCTAAGTGTACCATGGGGATCAATGGAAATAAGGTAGTAGTTTGGGCAGATTAGTGCTAGCCTTACACTATTATTGAAAAGCATTCATGGGAAAATGTAGGAAAATATAAGTTGAGTTCTCCTGACATAGAACTTGTAGGATATTGTGGCATTAAGCTTTATATGTTGGGATACTCTAATTGAAAGTTATCGTACAAGGAAGTATATGGTAAGGTATATGTTGTGGTGAAAGGGAAAGCGTTATTGGGTTGGTGCGAACAACATTCTTTAGAGATCGTCCTAGACCCAATTCTTCCTCCACAAGTACTGTAAACTGAGAATGCAGAGAGATAAGAGGTGTGGCACCAAGTATCCCAGATTGTTCGGGGATAATTTGGGTTATTTGACTAAATTAAAGTACTGCATTGTAATACAACCTGATAGCATTCCTTGTGTGCTCCAGGACGGGAATGTGCCGTTTGTGCTCAGAGAACAATTGTGCCTAAGTCCTATAATTTTATCACATTATAAAACAAATGGAAATTTGGGCATGAGAGTTGATTTGAGAGATCAATAGCATAATATCAGGGTATCCTCTATCCGCTACCTCATGTTAAGGAGATGATATCCCCGGTTACAAATGCTATTTATTTTTCTTTGATTGACCAATCGAATGCACACAGCTGATGGAGCAAGGATTCGCACGTGAAGCGACTTGCTTGTATTCATGAACCTCGAATAACATTAAAAACACTGATCAATATGTTTGTCTTATTAATATTACATTACACGATTCTAAATGGGTGTCCGAGAGAAGCTTGCTTATGTGTTTTACTAACTGTAATACGCTTGCTTCTAAAATGGCTGCTGCTACGCGAGGGTTTCAACTGCGCATGCGTCAGTCACACTCACGTGACATGGCGTATTCTATGCTTTGGAGGGAATCTGGCACTAGTATTATTATGGCTGCTCCGTGTTCTCACATGCGAGAAGCTTGCACTGCTGCTTTTGATAAGCTGTCCGTTCTGCCTAATCTTAACGCTATAGTTAAAAATAAAGTAATGGGTATAGAGTAGAGATACATGGTATACAGTGTATTAATTTATTCTGTGTTCTAAAACTGTTTCTTTCTATTATTTTATGAAACGATACATTTGGGCCTGTGAGACGTTATTACTCCATTTTGAAAGTCCTTCTGGGCATGAAAAACTCCAGAAAGAAGCTGAAAACATTTGTCATTGAATGGGAGCCAAAATCAGTCACAGCCAAGATGCCCCTGCAAAACTGACCCTTAACCCTGCCAGAGGAAGCTAAACTGTACCCAATGAACTACAATGTATTTAATAATAAATTCTCCATTGTTATGTGGAATAAAAATGTCATGTGAAAATATATTGATGGGCGGGAACGTTAAAGGTAATATTCAACACTGAGGTATCAAAATTTGGTGTGGTGTGATGACCTCTCCTCATTCTTTGTCCAATCAAAATTGGGGATTCTTACACTTGCAACATTGGGGGGTGGCACACTGGCCTGGAAAACAGTATAACTAGGGTAGACTTAGTTAGTTAATGTATCCGACTTGTCCAAATAGCTGACCTGCCACTGACCCAACGCACTCAATAGGTGACCATGATCAGAGGGCTGCGAAGCACTCTGTCAGAAGATACGCTGACCCAATCTGGGTCCGGGAAGCTGAGGTGCTGGTGAAGCACTATGTCGGTGAAATCGATAACCCAATCGGGGTTCTGGCTGTTAGCTGCAGAGAGGGAGTAGCGCAGGTGTTGCCACTGAACTGCGGGTGCCGGTCTTAACCTTTGGTGGTCCTGTCCTTATCCAAATCTGGTTTTCCCTGTCCTAATTCTGATCTGCGCCTGCTGGCTTACTGGCAACTGCAACTTTTGGGGTTCTCCTGTCTTTCAACTGACCCGTGGCCAGGGTTGGTCTTCACACCATTCTAGGTAAATATAAAATTTGTGTGGGTTTGTCATTGTATTTTGTTCCTTCTCTTTACCCTCCTTAATGTGAAATTTTGATTATATATATATATATATATATATACTAGCAGCCCACCCCAGCGTTGCCTGGGGGCAATGAGGCTTCAGGGCCAACCGCCTGCCCAGGCCCCCGCCCGCCCCGACATTGTCAGTGCATGCCCAACTCACTTCTGTTCTGACATTTCACCCCCCCTTGGACGCCTCCCCCTGCATCACACAGTCTCGCACTGAGAGTTTAGGAAAAGCTCGAAAACTTTCCCTTTCCTTACATGTGCCACCGCTCCTCACTGCACAGCCGCGCTCGAAAGCTTTCCCTTTCCTTACCTGTGCCGCCGCTCCTCACTGCACAGCCGCTCGTCACTGCACCGCCGCTCCTCCTTCGTCGTCATCACACACGTCGCGTCGCGGTCATCACGCACGTCGCGTCGCGTCGCGGCCAGCGCTAGGTCTCGGCCGGTGCTACTTTCAGGGGACTACTTTGTTTTCGAACTTAATTTTTTTTATTTACTTTTTTTTAAAATTTATATAGCCTATGTCCATCTACACACCCTGACATTTTCATAGATGTATCGGGTGTGTAGATTGGCGCTGTGGTTCCCGAGTTTACCTGGATAAAAGGTGCAAGTTCTCTCTTTATAATAGTAGTATAGATATGTATATATATATATATATATGTTCCTTTTTCTTACCCACCCTATGGGTAGAATATTTAGCAAAATCGTTTTTTGATTAATGTGTCCCTTTTTCTTACCCTCCCTTTTGAATAATTGCTCAAATCGTTTTGTTGATTAGCATGTTCTCTTTTCTCACCTTCCCTTTGAAAATTGCTAAACTGTTTTGATTACTTAGCGTGTTCCTTTTCTTACCCTCCCTTTAAATAACTGCTCAAATCGTTTTTATTAGCATGTTCCTTTTCTTACCTTTCCATATTTTGCTAAATGATCAAAATCAGTTTATACATCTTTTGCAAAGTTACATTCTGGTTCTGATTTTCATTATTGAGAGTCTTGTGGTGTTTAATCTTTTGATCATGAACATATAAGAAATTTAGATAAAAAGAGTTAAAACCTTCCAGAGTCTGTGGTTATTATGAGTGCAAATGTTGTTGTATATTTATCTATCTTCAAACTAACTCTCTGATCCAAAAGGTTACAGGTACCAGTGACAAGGATTGGTAAGGCAATGGTATAGGACCTAGTAGGTAAAATATTCTGGTAGTAGAGCGAAAGTTACCTGACCAAAATATTGAGTTATTGATTCATGGGCCCAGGCGAGTATGGTAAAATTATAGTCGGGTGACCTGCGCGCTCTATCACCGCTAGATTTGTTTATATCCCTAAGCATCGGAGCTTCTGCTCCCGCAGTTTTTCAAAGAGTAATGTGCAATATTTTGCAACGGTCATGGTCTTCCAGGATGATGTTTTGGTGTGGAGTTCCAGTCAGGAGGAATAGGATGACGCTTTGAATAAAGCTCTATAGAAGCTACAGTAAGCAGAACTGACTATGAGTGACAGTAAGTGCAAGTTTGGTGTCAGGCAAGTTGACTATTTGGGACATAACGTGTCTGGGGAGGGTTTAAAATAAAAAAAAATGTGTTGGATGCCATTGAAAATGCACTGGTTTTCCTAGGTTTGGCCGAGTTCGACTCAGAATTATACATAATTTTGCTGATAAAGTTCTTTAGTTTTTAGCTGTGTGTGATGACATAATGACATGTTAAGGGCAATTAATGAAAAAGGGGAGCAGGTTTGAATGGTGAGATGATTGCAAAAGTGCTTTTAAGGATATCAAGGAACAGATAGTGAAAGCTTTTGCTCTAAAACCCTTTGACCGACAGGATCGGAGTAGTGGATGCCAGTGCTTATGGTTTAGGAGCTGTTTTATTGCAGAGAAGACATGGACAAGAGATGGAGGTGAAGTTTGGTTGCAAACCCTGTAAGGATCAGAAGCCATGCATTCAATTATATAAAGGGAAGCTCTAGCATGCTGGTGGGGTGTCAACTATTTTAAAATGTATGTGTGGGGTACCTATTTTGAAGTAGCAGCTGATCACAGACCACTGATAGATATGTTCACAACCAAGGGAGCAGGCAAATCAACGTGTGTGTGTACAGATTGTAACGTTATGACTGTATTTTGAATTATGTTTCCAGAAATCACAATATCAATGCAGATTGCCTATCCCGTTTACCTTTACAGTGTGTGGATGAGGATTATGAAATGAGTGTTGGGTGCTTCGAGGCCAGCGTATCTGAATCGTGTGATGGTGCAATAACTGAGGTAGAGTGGAAACAAGACAATGTCTTCAAAGGACTGTTGAGTGAGTTGTCCAAGTCTTCTCTATCTGATCTAGGCATAGGAGACTTTGGTGAATTCAGGAGGGTGTGGCCAGAACTTTCTGTTGAGGATAGTGTGGTTAGAAGCGATCGCAGATTGATGGTGCCAGCAGGCTTGCAAAATTACTTTGTTTATTGCATGAAGGGAAGAGTGACATGTCTGTTGATAAAAAGGAGAGCAAGAGAAACCTTCTTGAGGGCGGCTATGGACAGAGAGGTGAAGAGGTGTGTACGGATTTTGAGTTGATTTTATGTGCAGTGATAAGTCCCACCAATCAGAAGAATGTCCCATCACGTCTACAAGATTACCTGACAGACCATGGCAGAAGTTGCTATAGACATTTGTGGGCCTTTCACAGACATGGGAATAGCAAATAAGTATGCAGTTTTGTTAGTAGATTATTATTGTAAATGGCCATAGGTGTCATGCACAAGAGAAATCAAGGCTTCTAACATCATAGACCACATTTTCTGCTTGCAGGGGTGTCCTGAAACACTGGTTTCGGACAATGGGCCTCAATTCATAATTCACGGAAGAAGAATTCAAGATGTATTTGGGGAAGATTTGAGTATTGCATTATACCACAGATGCGTATCATCCTAGGGAAAATGGTCTCATTGAGAGATTCAACCGCGTATTAAAGAAGGGCATATAACTGTGTGAGGAACGTGGTGGAAATTGTAGAGAGGCAATCAAAGTAATGTTGGGAGTTACCGCAGCATGCCTCATTCTGTCATGTTGAAAACTACTTTTATGCTCATAAAGGGAGGGCCGGTTGGTACTAGAGTTTCACCAGCATGGATGAACAAATCTGGGAAAGGTAGTGTGGAAAGGAAGGATTAAGGTTGAGATTTGGAGTGGACGCTCAGAAGATAGGGTTGTCTAAATGACCTGAGCCCAAGTGTGTCAAAAGAGTAACTGGTAATAATGTGTGGTTGGATGATGGGAAAAGATGGACCATCTGCAGGGTCACGTTGTGCATAAAACATAAGTGACTACTTGGTTAAGGAAATCTAACGAAGGTGCGGTGGAAATGAGGACAAGTGTGTCAAGAGGAAATCTAAGTGTCAAGAGGATTATATATGTTCGTCATTGTGCTGGTGATTTGTTTGGGTGGTGTTGTATTCATGTTTTGGTGCTCAATTTAAAGTTTGGACCTTAGGTATGTACGTAGTATAGTGATCTGTGCATCATGCATTGTATTGCATTCTATGTGTGTTCTGGTTCTACTTTTAAAGTCATACGTAAAGTATATTCATATTATAAAAATGTATTCTTGTCATGAATAGGCTTTGTTGTGTTTTGGGGAAAGGGGGATATGTGTTGTGTCTTAGCAACTGGTAGCTATCTGCACTGGATTCTAGAAAGGAGATTCCAATGGGGAGTTTGGAGTCTGTTGCTGAGGAGAGAGGACGTTAGCAGGAGTTGTTGGTACCAACTTATTTTTTTTTTTTAATTTATTTTTAATATTTGTAAAGCGCATCATTTACCCATGGGCGTCTTGGCGCTAGTAAAACCAGTTATTTGTAACGGTTAACATGAGGAAGGAATAATCATTGAGCGAACAGCCCGGTTTTTAAAAGCTTACGGAATTGAAGGAGAGAGGAGCTCTCCCTGATGTTTAGGTATTTATTTATTTATTAACTCTACAAGCTCTTCCAGCTGTGTCAAAGTGTCCTGAAACCTCCATTGTAGGGATTGTTGAGTGACAAGATGATCGCAAGTTTGAATCCTAGTAGGACTACAAAGTCTTTTATCTTGCTGAGGTTGATAACATAACTAATGTTGGACCGGGTAATAATGAACATGCTATTAGCAGCTGTTTACCAGGCAAATAGTGGTGAGAGCCTTATAAATACAATACTAACAATTATCAATATCATACTTGTAAACCATCCCTCCCATCTTTCACATGAGTTTATTCTTTCACTCCAAAAGTCCCACTGTCTCCATTTGTAAGAGAAGCAATTTTTAACCAGATTTATATTTGGCCAGCAGAGTTGGTGTGGGAGTTGTACCAGCTTAATTCTCAAAAACATTGTTAATGTAGGCGAAAGCCTACAAATTGCATAGATTTAGAACTCTTCTCCTAGGGCCAGATGTATCAAGGCGTTTGCGACTCGCAAACGGCCTTTTAGCATTATTTGAAATGTAACAAAAAATCGCAATTTAAGGAATCGCAAAAAATTGCGATTCCTTATTTTGCCATAGCATTTAAGGAATCGCAATTTTTGCGATTCCTTAAATGATATGTATGTAACTTTTAGAAATTGCGAATTTGTGTGAAGAAATTGCACATTACCACCAACTTGTAGTTGGTGGTAATTTGTGATTTCTTTTAAAAATGCTCTATTTGGCATTTGTGAGGGTGGCATGTGACACACATACATGCCCTTAGGGCATGAATGTGTGCCACATGCACACACATGTAAACTTCAGGGGTGCAGCAGGGTGTTTTTGAGACACCCCTGCACCCTTGAAATAATTCTCAAATTGTGATTAGCAAATTGCGAATTCGCAATTTGAGAATTATTGCACTATCATTCCTATGGGCCTCCTGGCCCATAGGAATGCATTGGAAATTATTCCTTATTTGAGAATTCGCAAAATGATATTAAGAAATCGCTAAAAAATAGCGATTTGGTACATACATTCCATTTTGTGAATTCTAAATAGCGATTCGCAAAAAATCGCTATTTAGAATTCGCAAATCGGAATCTTGATACATCTGGCCCCTAATTCGTAAGGACCTGTAGGAGTAAGCATTGTAGTCAGTCAGTTTTAATTTGTACATATGCATATAAATGTCAAACACACATAGGGGCATATTTACCTTGCCCCTGCAGTACTTTTATGTGCCGCTCCGGAGGCACAGCGTGAAAGGCCATATTTACAAGGCCACACAAAGCCATCCTGTGTGGCTTTTCATGGGTTTTTTAGATATAGAGTAAGGCAATGCCTTACTGTGATTGTCAGCGGTGTTCTATGGGTTGTGCTGTTGGTGTTACCACGCAACACCCATGGTTTTTGACACTGCCCCAGATTTACATCATAGCGTATATCTGGGGCAACACCAAATGTACAAAACTAACGCCTTCCCAAAGCAGGGGTATGGAGGAGAAATGTAAACATCTCTCCTTCTTTTTTCCTCTTTCCACTTGTGCTGAGTTCTACAGCACTCACAGAATGAGGAAAACTCCTCCATTTATTACTTTTGGGCAGGAGGGTATCCCTTCCTGTATAAAAACAATCATGCCAATTTCACAGAAACCCTTGTACCATGCTACAAGAGTACCTGCATTGGTGTTCAGTTGCAGTTTCTGCGCCAGCGCTGGCATTAAGGACAGGAATTCCCTATATCTTGTAGATACAACCTTTTCTTTTGGCATAGGGTAGTGCAGCTTGAGGCTTGCAGCAACGCCCTATACCAAAATATTGTAAATTATGTCCCATAGTTTATGCATCTGCTTGTATTTTCTGGCTCTAAATTAGTAAACGTCTATTCTTTGTACTAACTCATTGAATTTGTGCTCCTTATTCTTTGCCCGCTGCAATGGAAGTTTGTAGGTGCCTGAGGAATAAAAGGGGTTAGGATCAAATACAATTAAACAATTACAGGGTCACCCATTTGGCCACACAGCAAAACTCAGAGTCGGAAGATGGGATTAAGTATGCATTTATTACAAATTCAAATTGTACATGAGGAATTCTGAAGATGCAATCCAGAGAATGAGAAAAAAAGTCTGATGACTAGATTGACATTTTTTATCCTGCTTATACATGAGGTTGTCTACGAAGATCTACTAAACTCTATTCTAAACTAACAATCAGGAAAACGATACTTAAGTTAGGAAAGCAGAGAAAGGTGTCAGCATAGTAGAACCTCAGTAGAAGTTCTCTGAAGTGAAAGAATATGAAGCCACACAACAGGGATGTTGGCAAGAGGTCTGTACCTCTCAGAATCTGAAGGAAATCTGAAAAAAGCATAAGTATATCCTCAATTATACCTACAAAAGAACCTTCAAGAATCCCAAGACACATGTCTCACTGTTTTCCAACAAGACTTGGCATCTACACTCAAGATATTTTTCCTTTGGTCCACACATTCAAACGTACATGGATTCCTCACATCTTCCTATTCCGCATGAACAGTATTCCTCCCTCCAATCATTCATTAAAGCTTTATGTCTTTGCCCAAAGACACTTCTTTTGAGCCTCACTAGCTATTTCACAAAATGTGCTTTTCTTTAACCATGAGCTCATGCAACTCCTTCAGCATAGAAGAGAAAAACATTACATCCAAAGAAAGAATTCATGTTAAAAGTTAACATTAGGAAATCCCAAAGCTTAAGGCCTTTGGTCAATTTAGTGTGGCAAGCATTTCAGCACATGTTTGAATGCATGATTACATATACACATACAATTACAATAAAGATGTAGTGCACTATTCAAATGTATACATTTTAATTGATAAAATAAATGCTGAGTAATACTTAAATGAATACACATATGTTAGACCTGGCATCCTTTGTGTGGGTCTCCCCAGTCTTTTTGCCTCTGCCTCCTGTATTTTTGCTGTGTGCTGGATTTTTGCTGCTCTAGATGCTCTGAGCACTTTGCCACTGCTGATCAGTGACAAAGTGCAAGTGGTCCCTCTGTAAATTCTGAATATGAGTTGGTGTGTCCATGATTGGCTTGTTTGACTTACTACTAAGCCTCTAGTACAGTGCACTGTGTGTGCCCTGGGCCTGTAAGTCACATGATGCTAGCGGACCTGCAGCACTAATTGTGCCACCCAGACAAGTAGCCTTTCAAAGGGGTCTCAGACCTGCCACTGCAGTGTCTGCTTGCAGTCTCTACTGCCAGGTCCACCTGGCAAGTGTGCCCACTTGGAAGGCCCAGCCCTTCCCTTTTATTACATGGGAGTCACCCCTAAGATAGGCCCAAGGTACCCCTGTGGGCAGGATGCACTGTATGTGAAAAGCAGGACATGTACTGATGTGTGTAGCATGTACTGGTAGTGAAATACTAAGTATTTTCATCATAGGATAGAATTTGAGTTTATTTATAACATCTTATAAAAACAACTTTCCATTGGGACAAGTTAGAAAGATGGAGTTTAGTATGCCTGCACTCAGAATATAAAAATGCATCTTTTTTCAGTAAACAAAATTTTTATATTGTGTGTTTGAAATTACCACTTTTAGAAAGTGGGTGTTTTCTTGCTTACCCTACTGTGTGCCTCTGCTGGTTTGTGGATTGACTGGCATTGGAGTGACTGGGCCTGGGGATATGCATTCACTGTAGACATTCACTGCAGTGGTTCAGTTGTGTCCCGCATTTCCTGGAGTCAGGGTTGGGCTGAATAGACCTGGGCTACATTTGGAGTAGGGGGAGGACATTTCCTTGTAGCTGAATGGGCCTGGTCAGTCTTACACAATGCTGTCTCTACCTTCTGCCGGGAAGCTGAAGCAGAGAGGACAGACCTGGTTTTGACTGAGCACAGAGCCTCTCTGCCACTAGATACCAAAGGAAAATGCTGTAAAAATATTCGGACCTAGCCAGAACTTTAGATTACTTCTGGACTCAAACGGAACGTCTGCAAGGAGAAGAGCTGGAAAAGCTGTAGGAGAAATACTGCCCCTTTGTTGTTGGCTGTGTGGAGTTGGCCCGCAGTGGCTGTTTCGACCAAGGAGAGGACTAAGACTTTGCTGTGTGCTGTGTATCCTGTTTGAAGAAGATCTCCAAGAGCTTGGTGTAGAGCGTGCCTCTTGTTCTAAATTCTCAGGCACATTAAGACTTCATTTCCTGTATCCTCCTGCACCTGGAACTGCTGTTTTAGGTGGCACAGAGGGATATACAACACTAATGCGGGAGAACGATGCCACAACCGGCAACAAAGCCATGAGTACCGCTTGTGAAGTGCACGACACACAGCCCCAACTTGCACCACTGCCCAGATGCCTACCGATGCCGCTCTGTATTGACTCCCAAGCGTCACTGAGGTTGCTGTCTGCAGCGGAGTCGATGGCACAGCTTGTGATGCTCGCAATGCACTGCCCGACTCGCACCACAGCCCAGACTTCACCAATGTTGATGCTTCAGCCTTGCGGAGCCAATACCTGATGTGGGTGACCTCCGGAATCCATCGTCCCCGTATCATCATAAGCAACATATGCCTCAATGTCACCATGACGTCAACTCCCCGGCAACAATAAGGAATCAACACCACACCTCCCCTATAGTCATAAGGAACAAACGCCGCCCTGCCCCGATGAATCAACCCCCCAACACCGTTCACAGTCTTTGTTTTCTTTGTTTACCAAGGTACTGATCTTTAGGGTCCGTCCAGATGCAGCACACCTCACGGCTGGTGCCGTATTTGGGATTTCCACCTGTCACGACATTGCAATAGCTCGAGGTGGAATTCTTTGGTGCTTCAAGCTTTATTTGCGTGAATAACCTATTTTTGGTGATATCTGAATATATGTATTGTGGTTTTTTTATCGTTTTGGTTTTGTTTGGTTTAGATAAGGACTACTTATTTTTCTAAACTGGTGTGATGTCCATTTTTAGTGTTTTCCCTGTATTACTCTACGTTTGCACAAATGGTTTACACACTGCTTCTCAGATAAGCATGTCTGCCCATGCCAGGCTACCAGGGGGATGAGCTGGGGTTGTCTAAGGGTGTAACTCTCTTATCCTGATTAGAAGCAAGGGCCCCAATCATTGTCAACTCGAGACCCCCATTTCTAACATCAAATATATAAAAATTAACAATATTATTCAAGCCACACATATACAGAAATATGTGAGAATGACAATTCATTGTTACTGTAAGGGAAAACATTAGCCAGTATAAAGAGACTAAGGGGCGTGTGACGAGGCTGGATTTTAATTAATAAGCAAAGTTTTTAACTGCTTTTTAAACAGCCTAAGGTCTTGAGTATTGCGCAGATCATGGTGAATCGCATTCCAGGCTTTGGCTGCCCTAAATGAAAGGGAGCTGCCCCTGTTCTAGCGAGGCAGTAGCGTGGGACAACGGCGAGTCATTGCGCTGTAGAGCATAAGTGTCTTTGAGGCACATATAAGTTAAAATGTCTCCTGATATTGGGGGGCCCGGATTTATATAAGGCACGATAGGCAAGGGTGAGGGCCTTAAACAGAAACCTCTGCCCCACCGGGAGCCAGTGCAAATCCCAGAGATGTTGTGTTGTACTGGACCTACCTGAAAGGCCCAACAGTGCTCTCGCTGCCGCATTCTGAATGGTCTGAAGCTTTTTCAGCTGGTAACCGGGAAGGCCAATATATAACGCATTGGCGTAATCGATGCGCGACAAAATGAGGGCACAAGTCACCATTTCCTTTGCTGATCTGGGCAAAAGTGGCAGAAATTTCCTAAGTAGTTTCAGTGTGCCGGAGCACACTCCGGACAGTTTTTTAATCTGTGAGGAGAATCTGAGGTTCTCACTGAAACAGACCCCTAGATTCTTCACTTAGCTCCCCTTTGAATTAGGCATGGGGTAACCTGCTGGCCAAAGGTTGTCCCTGAAGTGCGGCGGAATGGACCCGTAGTCGAGTACATCAGACTTGTCCTCATTGCATTTGAGCTGAGCCCCTGTGAGCCATTTAAAAACCGTTGCAAGGCAGTATTCAGCTAGACCTGGAGATCAGATCTTTTTCCTTCACCATGAAGAGGAGCTAGGTATCATCAGCAATGGCTATGATCTTTGCATTCAGCTCCTCCGCCAGATAGATTAACGGCGTGATGTATATGTTGAAGAGGAGGGGACTCAGAGTTGAATCTTGAGGAACTCCCATAGTCACCTTTCTTGGTGCTGAAGAGAACAGAGGAATCCAAACCTGCTTTGTTCTATTCTTTAGAAAGGATTCAATTCAATCCCACGCCAAACCTGAAATTCCAATATTAGAGAGACGGGCCAGTAGTTGGCGATGCAGCACTGTATCAAAGGCAGCAGAGAAGTCCAATAAAATCAGGGCAGCGCTGCCACCTGAATCTAGGCATTCTCTAATAGCCTCCGACATCTCAACCAGGGCAGTCTCGGTACTGTATGTGCCCCGAAGTCCCAACTGGGCTGGGTGGAGGGCACCGGAAATCTCAACGAACTTAGAGAGTTGTTTGTGGACAGCCTTCTCACACACCTTCGGCACAGACAGGAGAAATGAGATAGGTTGGTAACTGGCTAGTGTAGCAGGGATTAAAGAGGGCTTTTTTAGCAGGGTGAGCAGTTTGGCCTGTTTCCACAGAGGTGGAACCATAGCAGTTTGAAGCGATAAATTGACAATATTATTCACATCAAGATTAACCACCTCCGCCACAGCTGCTGACTGCCTAGCAAAGCACAGGTCAGCTTGGGAGCCTGATTTGAGACATTTTACAATGGTCAGTGTATCCACCAGCGGAATAGGTGAGAAAACTGTCAGGAAAGTGTGGGCTAGGTTAGGGGTCGGGACAGTCTGGGAGGGATGTTCCTCCTGCACTAGGATACTTATCACGAAGCTGTCTTGAATAGATTGGATCTTGTCTATGAAGAAGCCGGACAGCTTCTCGCACCAAGAGTTAGAGGCTGGAAAGGCAATACATTCCACGCAGGGCTTCAGAAAATTCTGGACAATGGAAAAGATTTATTTTGAGTTATTTTTAGACTGAGGGATGTGATGCCTTTGGCCTTCCTAATAGCAGCATTTTAATCCTTCTGGGATTTTTTTAGTGTTATTTTGGCCACTGGGCAGTATGCCTGAATCCAGCTGCGCTCCAACTTTTTACATGCTTGCATAAGCTCTTTAAGCTTGTTAGAGAACCATGGTTTGGACGGAGTGTTTCTTACTCTTTTATTCACCAGAGGTACGTAAAGGTGTTCCACGGCCCGTGAGATTAAAACCCCCCACAGTGTCAGCCATGTCCTTGGCAGCGGGTGGGGGGCTGTCTGACGGCACTCTGCAAAAGGCACCTGGCTCAATTTGTTGAGGAGGATTCTCCTTAAGAGACCTCATGATCGGATAAGGTGTTCGAATAGTCCATGAAAATTGGATTAAGAAATGGTCAGACTAGGAAACAGGAAGTGGTTCCTGGGCACCTAAAGGGAAGTGGCGCTGTTCGGCGGCAGGGGAGCGATCCGATCCTTGGCAAGGTCAGAGATCCAGAGCCATCCACTGTCACCAGCACTTACTCATGTTAGAGCCAATAGTCTGAATCTGAATTTCTGAATGGCTGAAAGCCAAGCGATCATCGTGTCTCCAACGAGAAACGGGCAGCATGGCTGGCGCTAGACGCTGGTCGCTTCCGGGACATGTAATGTCGAGATTCCACAGTAAATGCACCTTCTGTATCTGTTCAGGTGCACTAGATTACACTAATAATGTTACATCACACGGGTACATAAGGCCATGTGTAAACATATACAAGGCCTAGCCAAACATAAAGGGTGGAACCAAAATTACGCTACGTCAATTGTGAAAAATGCAAATTAGTAAAACCAAGATATATGTGAAATTTCAAAAATGTTTTTTATTTTTTCACATGTTAAACCTGTTCCAGTGAAGTTTCCATCTATCATATCATGGATTTTCTGCATCACTTGCATTTAGGTGCACGTTTGGAAATGCGGATAAGCATGTGGGACATCAGTTCTTTAGCTCACTGTGCCAAGTTGTACTTCCCTGAGGCTAAACAGGGCTGAAAATGATCTGAGGTTGCTAGTGTTTCCACTCATAGGGAGTGTAGTCTGGCGGTCAGACTAGACTGTTCCTATAAGAGCCGTAAAAATGCAAATTTTTATATGGCTGCCAAGTGTATGGTATCGCATTGTCAATAAAAATGTGTTGGCCTGGAATATCAACTAGACTAATCAAGGGTACAGAGATTGATTGACGTAGTTGTCACGTTTTGCTTCTAATGTTGACACTACTTGCTCCTTTTAATGTGCTGAATGCTCGGACTTCTCCTGACTTTCCTTGACTTCCTTGGTCTAGGTCTGTTCTTGTTCAACAGTACCTCTGCCAGTGGTTGATTCCTATCTGTGTAGTTCCACATGAGAGATTCCAAGATATGTGATGGCTTGCTGCCAGTGGTAGAGCAACAGACCATTACTTGCAGAAATGCAGAATCACTACTGACTTACCTGTTCATCTAATTTTCAATATTGCCATCACTATCATTCTTGGACTTTTCAGAGAGAGAGAGAGAGGGAGGGGGAGTGAGAGATTGACACTCCTGTGAGAGAGAGAGGGAGGCAGAGAGAGAGTGAAGGAGAGAGAAAGGAGTAGAGGGAGAGAGAATGAGAGAGATAGAGAGAAAAGTAGATCCACAGAACTAGTTTAATCGGAGTTGATTATGTTGATTATGTTTGGTGATAAGCTGTAATGGTAGAGGGCCAGCATAGGTAAAAAGAACTGATAATATTCCCTACAGGATTGATTTTAAGGGCTGCTCTATCAATACAACGAGTGGTGATGTTCAGGTAAAATGTGTGGAGTAGCATGTTGGGTGCCTGCTGTCATTCATCCTCTAAAAATCAGTGCATCTCATTAACTTGGTTGGGTGTGGTTTGTTCGAGTGGGCAATATATTTAGGACTCAAGATAAAGCTGTTTTAAAACATCCAAACAAGCCAATAAAGCAACCCAAAAATCAGATGGAGACTTATGAACTGGGGTTATAGGGCATCTTGAATACCCATGCAATACATTTTTTAAACCAGCACACCCCTACGGATTTCCCATTGACATGACCAGTTACAAAACTGTTGGACCAATCAACATACAATCAATTCAAAGGGCCTCATTATGATGTCGGTCGAACCGCAACCAACAGGCCTTAGGTTGTGGTCCGACCGACATCTGATGCCACAGTCCGACCGCCGCACATCATAATGCATGTGGAGGGACTGACCAACACTTCTGACGGGTTCAAGGAGCCCATCCAATCAATCGAAATATAATACTCGAAAATAGGGCGGTGCCTGCTCAGGCACCACCACGGGGATTATGATGTCCCTTTCATACAACCTTTCAATGGCGGTCTGATCAACTGCCTGGCACACAAATCATTGATGTTTGCGAACATCCATTCTTCCAATGAGGCTTGTGCTGCAGCCCTTCTCCAGCTGCAGCACAAGCCCCAGTGGAAAAATGGATGTTTCATATCGCCTCATGGGCGGTCGCATCCTTAATTTGTCAGATGAAACCGAGACAACTAGTCAGTCATTTCCATTCTGAGAAGATGTCTGACCCGCATCATAATTGGGGCCAAAATATGTTTCAACTAATAGAAAGAAATATATTTGTATAAAGAATACCACTTCAAATCATGGTATTAGCCATCGTAAAAACATATAGGTATATTTTTAAAACAGATATGATTCTCTTCTCTTCAAACAACTTTAACAATCAAAGTAATCTTCTTTATGTACTCCCTTAAATACCAAGTTGGCATCACTGAACGACACTGCTTTTCTGCGGCAAATACGTTGCACCTTAGCCAGTGGAGACTGTTCACACTGTCCTGGTTAGGCCGTATAGCGGCAGTGAAAATGCCTATATTGCCCAAAATTCTGTTCCTCTTCCAGACACTCCCGCTAGAACCCTCCCCAGATACCATATAATCCCTGCAGTGTGAGGTGGATCACTGGGCTGATAGGAAGCCCCGAGAACTAAGCTACGGGTACCCATGGGAGGGAGGATTGGAGATTCCAAATCTTCAAGACTACTACTGGCTGAGCCTCTACCCCTCACTAGTCACATGAGCCCCCCTCATGGTGTGGAACAAGGCAGTCAAAGAAGGGCTTTAACAACTTTCCCATCACCTCCAACACACAATGTAGACAACACCAGAATTCTACCCAGGAATGGAAGTGGAGACCTTTCTCAGCTGGACCCAGGAGGTTGTAGACCTATTGGGCACTTTCTCAAAGAGTCTGACCCCCTGACATTCAAGGACTTTTGTCACCAAGAGGGCCTTCCCGAAACCGAGAGGTATCGCTACCAGCAAATCAGACACCGGGTGATGCACCCAGGTATTCGCCCTCAGGTGCAACACCAATTGACAACATTTGAGAAATGTCTGCTATCCAAATCCTCAGATACCCACCTCATATCAGACCTATATAGTCAATTAAACCCCCCCCAGTGCATAATAAGTCCCCGCGCCAAAGACACGAGAATCAGAACTAGGCCACGAGCTCACGTCACGTGAATGGGAAGACATCTACTATAGGGCCAGGCACACAGCAGGCATGTTGCAGGAATAGAGACAGCCACCAAAATAGTTTTAGAATAGAGCCACCCAATAATTCCACCGGGACTGGGTAATATCAATGATATAAGCTAAATGTCCAGGTAGGAATCATTAACAACATCAACTTTACATTTATATATGTCACGTAAGTGATCACACAAATCAGTATGGTAACCAAAGGGTTTTTATATCAAAAATATATAGTTTATTTATTTTTGATGTTTAATTTTCAATGCATGAAAAGAATTAAGAACTGGCAACAGACAGACTACCAAGGCATATAAAGTAATCGGTAGTCCACATACACCTTCAGCATATCATGTGGCTACAATATATGGACCACATACGGATAAGCATTTACACATACAAATTCACAAATTAAATTCTACAGTGAATTATACAGTGTATTGCATGAAAGGTGTTAAGCGTCGACGTTTCGGTCCATGTTGGTCAAGTCGATCCGTAGGACCATCTTCAGGACAGAGACGTTGCACAGAAATCTCTAATGTAAACATAATAACAACAATAAACCCTGGGGTACAAGGAGACCAATATCCAGCTCAACACAAAAAGCCAATAAAGTGATATAAAACACACGACCAAAATCCCAGTGTAATTAAAAAGTAGCAAACAAAGTGCCAGGCCATTATATAACTACAACCACATGCGACCAGGAGTGCTGGACATAAGGGGACGTTATAGTCCGGTGAAGGTGTAATAATAGCATGCTACATATGAGAAACACCAACGTATTTGGTGGAATAAGGTATTCGCCAGTTATCAGAAGTGAAGTAATAACGTGGGGTAATGGAGCATTACTCACGATAACAAAAACGCCAAACAGGTCGTTCTGCAATTGAACCAAAAACTAAATCAAAAGGACCGCTCCATACTGGGGCCTGTGATCTTTCCCATACACATATACAAATACAACCTACACACCCAATAACGAACAAAAGACCAACTCACAGTCTGGACTGTCGCCACGGAATCTAAAAAGGTACAATGCTAAGATTAGTACAAGTGCCTGCGAGTATCAAAATAGTCAGGTCAACACAGAGAGAACATTACAAGCCCCCCCAGTTATTAGCCCGGAACCCCAGACGAGGCTGGTTCCGGAACCAGTATACTCCGGGGTTCAGACAGACACGCAACAACTATTACGAGTGGTAACCACAGTACCTACTGAGATTATAAGTACTATCACTACTAACCATTCTAATATGGAAGTTGTACCCATTTTTAATCTGTCTTCGTACCAATTAAGTGCCAGGGAAGTTGAAGTGTTGAGCCATGGTCTTTCATTTGTACCAACTAATCGAAATGATCTCTTTTCTATTTTGGTTGAGACACACAGATTTTTCAGAACCTTAAGGTTAAAACATTTCTTTCATAAAACAATTACCAAGACGCCCGTCAATATCAGTGGCTTGAAGTGTCCTTCAACATTCTTTCCAGCCAATAACTTGATCCCGAAAGAAATGATTACTTTCGAAAATGTGGTTTTGACTGAAATCGAGCAACTCTTCCAAAATAGAAAGTTTGCCAAGTTTAATCTATCCAAGGATGATATGTCTATCATAAAAACCCTGGCCGAGCGGGAAGACCTGGTGGTCAAGCTGGCCGATAAAGGCGGTGGAATCATCCTACAGGATAAAACTCTATATGATCAGGAGGCTCTGAGACAACTTGCCAATCCTGACCATTGTAAAAAGCTCCCTTGTGATCCTACCACTAGAATCAGAAAACTTATCTTGACCCTTACCACCAAAGGCTATGACGGATTATGGATCAGTAAAAAAGAATTTGAATACCTTAATAAAGATGATTTTAGTATTCCAGCGTTCTATACGCTGCCAAAGATTCATAAGAATAGCCAGCAGCCACCAGGAAGACCTATAGTGGCTGGCTGCCAGTCGGTTTTGCAACCACTGGCAGAATACGTTGACTATTTTCTGAAGCCTTTTGTCTCAAAAACCAGGTCATTTACCCAAGACAGTAGAGACGTCATTGTCAAACTTGAAGGTGTCCATTATAGCCCAACACATAACATCTTGGCTACAATGGACATCGGAAGTCTCTACACGAATATACATCAAGCTGAAGCACTACAAATGATTTACAACACATTAGAGACTCGTACACGGCCCCATCAAGTCCCCACCTGGTTTATTACCGAGTGTGCTATGATTGCCCTAAAAGAAAATTATTTTCTTTTTAATAACAATTTCTTTGTGCAACTCAAGGGCGTGGCAATGGGGGCAGTTTTCGCCCCCACTATAGCGAATCTGTTTGTGGCAGAGTTTGAGGAACAAGTAGTTTTTAACAACAATCCTTTTCAAATACACCTCTCCAACTACTTAAGGTACATTGACGATGTCTGTATAGTTTGGGAGGGCACACAAGCCAAATTGGAAGAGTTTCATCTATGGCTTAATACAAAAGATATGAACTTACAGTTCACTTTGGAAAGTAACTCTGATGTCATCAATTTTTTAGATCTCAATATTATGCATGTGGATGGGGCACTGGCCGTAAGTCTGTACACTAAGCCTACAGCACGAAATACTCTCTTAAAATACAATAGCCACCACCCCCGCAGTTTACGAGACAACCTCCCTTTTGGTCAGTTTCTCCGCATCCGGAGGAACTGTACCAGAAGGGAGGATTATTTCAGAGAAGCCAAAGTATTACAAGAAAAACGTGTGACGCGTTCATATCCCTCCCGGCTGGTGAAACACGCGATGAAGCGTGCCTGGTTTTATGACCGACAAGCTTTACTGCAGAAAAATCAGTCGAGAGCTTCTAAGTCCAACACGGAGCAGACTACCTGTGTTTTGACTTTTGGCACAGAATCCACAGAAATAACTAAAATCATCAGAAGCAATTGGCATCTGATTAAAAAAGTTGAACCCCAATTGGCTATGCCAAGATTTGCGTTCAAAAGGGGAAGAAACTTACGTGATCATCTGGTCAAAGCTTATACCGAACCAAGGACTAGCACTCTTACAAGCTTTTGGGGTCTCGCACCCATTGTCGGACATTTTCCCTGCGGTAGCTGCACGGCGTGCGCTACCACACAAGTCACTAAAACATGTTGTATCAACGGAAGAACCATGACTCTTAAACATCATTCAAATTGTCTGACCAAAAATGTGGTCTACTGTATTCAATGCCCATGTGCCCTCAATTACATTGGAAAAACGACACAAGAAATAAAAAAAACGCATTATACAACACCAATCGCGTATCAGATGCAAAGTTAACACTGCACCATTAGTAGAGCACTATAACAACATGTCTCATGCTCCGTCTGATATGAAATGGTATGTAATTGAGTCTGTAAGGGGCACAAGGAGAAGACCCAATGTTGATACATTGTTGGCACAAAGGGAAAATAAACTGATTTGGCTGTGTGATACAGTAGAAAATGGGCTTAATAGCCTTATTGAATGGCATACTTTGACTACCCTTACCTGATTGGCTCTTAGTCTGATGTAAATACTTTTGGGGAAGATTGTCATTCTATTTTGGTATGTTATCTTGATACTACTTGCTACGGTAATTACACTTTTCCTCCTTATTTTAGCACTGTGTAGGTTTGACTAGCCTAAGATGGCTGCCATTACCGGTTCCGATTTTTGGTGTACATACATTATGTTGGTTATACACACACTATATGTGGAATCATGCACCTGCCTTACAGGCGTTTTAATTGTTTTCGTTGTATTGTCCAGAATTATGTTGGTATCACGAGTACGACCCTATACGCTAAACCCAGGTGTATGTCTGGATGAGACTACACGAGTGTCTGACTAGGTTAAGATGGCCGCCGATGTTTTCGGCATTGATGATGTCATCGCGCTACTATACTTTAATCACGCAGTATGCGGAAATCGCTTGCTGTCCTGAGTATTTACCGGGGATCCAGCACGGACTCATTCGAGCCGGCGTTTTGCTGCCGCTTAAGTAAGTGTCAGGCACCCACTCCGCTACTGGGGGGGCTTGTAATGTTCTCTCTGTGTTGACCTGACTATTTTGATACTCGCAGGCACTTGTACTAATCTTAGCATTGTACCTTTTTAGATTCCGTGGCGACAGTCCAGACTGTGAGTTGGTCTTTTGTTCGTTATTGGGTGTGTAGGTTGTATTTGTATATGTGTATGGGAAAGATCACAGGCCCCAGTATGGAGCGGTCCTTTTGATTTAGTTTTTGGTTCAATTGCAGAACGACCTGTTTGGCGTTTTTGTTATCGTGAGTAATGCTCCATTACCCCACGTTATTACTTCACTTCTGATAACTGGCGAATACCTTATTCCACCAAATACGTTGGTGTTTCTCATATGTAGCATGCTATTATTACACCTTCACCGGACTATAACGTCCCCTTATGTCCAGCACTCCTGGTCGCTTTTAGTTGTAGTTATATAATGGCCTGGCACTTTGTTTGCTACTTTTTAATTACACTGGGATTTTGATTGTGTGTTTTATATCACTTTATTGGCTTTTTGTGTTGAGCTGGATATTGGTCTCCTTGTACCTCAGGGTTTATTGTTGTTATTATGTTTACATTAGAGATTTCTGTGCAACGTCTCTGTCCTGAAGATGGTGCTACGGATCGACTTGACCAACATGGACCGAAACGTCGACGCTTAACACCTTTCATGCAATACACTGTATAATTCACTGTAGAATTTAATTTGTGAATTTGTATGTGTAAATGCTTATCCGTATGTGGTCCATATATTGTAGCCACATGATATGCTGAAGGTGTATGTAGACTACCGTTTACTTTATATGCCTTGGTAGTCTGTCTGTTGCCAGTTCTTAATTCTTTTCATGCATTGAAAATTAAAAATCAAAAATAAATAAACTATATATTTTTGATATAAAACCCTTTGGTTACCATACTGATTTGTGTGATCACTTACGTGACATATTTAAATGTAAAGTTGATGTTGTTAATGATTCCTACCTGGACATTTAGCTTATATCATTGATATTAGCCACCAACATAGCCACTTATTGTCAGGATTAGGGAAGCACGCGGTCTAGGGCCCGCCCCACTCTCTGCACATATATGCATGCCTTTATGCACCAAACCTTGTTGTGGAAAAGCTCATTGGTCTGCTTCAATGGGTCGCAGGTGGTTACTTAGTTCCCATCTAAGATAATGTGCTTTCCTAGTATAGTTTGTTTCAACAGTACTTGTCTTGTTTTGTGTGTTTTCTACTTTGCTGCCTTTAACCACTCATTATATGAATATTGTTATGTACTGTAATGAAGCTTTAATTCCAAGAGGTTTGCTTACAGCTCCTTATTGTTTCCCAGGAGATACTCCCCTGTAACTACATCTCCCATCATGCTATGGGGGAATTACAGCGGTGCTCACTTTTCCTCTGGATTCCTGGTGAAAGGAGCTCTTTGTCTGGGTTCTGGTGTTTTCCTTGCTGGATCCTATTTGCTAAGGTTGGTGGCATTTTTATTTACCCCCCTTCGAGTCTCGAGATCCTTCGGCCGGGTTTTACTTCGCCTCAGGTGTTTGGAGATTTTGATGATCTTTGCCGGGTCCCGCAGTCACTCTGGGCTTCCCACTGGGCGTTTCAGTTCTGTGCCGGCTCCTGCAGTGATTCATCGTCCTGATCTGAATCTTGGCCAGAATATTAGCAGAGTAGGTCGTGCTCTGCAGGTAAGAAGTGTTTAATCTTCGTTTAAATGCCTGAACGATCTCCATTCATATTTCCTGCCTCATTTGCATATTAGAAGCACGATTACTAGAACGTGCTTCAAAACACCTTTTCTTTTATTTTGGGGCTTTGAACTGATGATAGCTTTCAGAGGTTGAGCAGGCTTTTACTATTTTGCTGTGTACAGGTGGCATAGAGGTATGATCCACGGATAACCTTGTTTCAAAAAGCAAAGAACACCATTTTGGAAGCATACAACATATTTTAAAGAAAACTCTTCTGCTAGTAAGAATGAGCAAACACAGATATCTAATCTGTAGTGAAGGAACTCAGTGTATGAATATTCTTTTCTTAAGTTTGATTTATTGAGGAATAAAAGGGGAAAGGTAGGGAGAGGGAAGGGAAAGGGAAGGAAAGAGAAGAGTTACAATAAGCAAATGGCAGAAATAAACATTAAAGTAAAAACATCATAAAAATAAGCATTACAAGCATGAGAAAGCATGAACATATCATATAGATAGGAATACATTAAGCGAAAATACAATATATATGAATATAATAATAATAATATTAATCAAATACAAGTATGAATAAACAAGTAATGAGGAAGTCATGGGGGTTTGCGGATTTCAACTGTGTCCAGGGCAGGAGAGGGAGGAACAAAAGCAGGAGGAGAGAGATATGTTACCAACGGGAGCCAAAGTAGGTCACGTTTAATAGCGAAGGAGATGGGAGATACGTAATTGGTGTCTAAACGATGATTAAAATAAATTGCATTCCACCAGGATTGATAGGTAACATTCGCAGCTTGTTTCCAATTAGAGGTAATGATATGAAAAGCTATAGCAAGGAAGAGGTCAAGAAAAGAGTAATGGCTGGAGGGGCGGGGAAGTTCTGATGAGAGGGAACCAAGAAAAACTAGTAAAGGCGAAAAGGGGATCTGGAATTGAATTTTTTTTTGAATTTGCTTCCAGACCAACTGCCAGAACTGGGAAATAGGGGGGCATTCGAACAACATATGTTTGAGATCAGCAGAGGGGAATGAACAGGACCAACAGGAAGAGGGAGTGTTTGTTGCGAAACGGGATAGGGCGAGTGGGGTAAATAAAATTCTATGGTAAATAAAAAATAAAGTCTGGGTAGTGTTAGCAGCTCTGGAGGTCTTATGGAGTTTAGTCCAAATTTTGTCCCAAAGAGGAACCGGCCATGTCTGAGAAAAGTCCAGCTCCCAAGCGAGTTCAGTATGAGATTTTAATCTATCATTGGTAGGACGAAAAGAATTATATAAGGCGGAAGCAGAAGGAGATGCGTCCAATAAAAGGGAAGTGGGTCTGCAAGCTGCTGGATTTTCGTTAGAGGAAGGGAGAGCTTGAAGATATGAAAGTAAGGCTGGATAAAGGGCATCGTATTGAGTCCGGGCAGAAACGGGCAAAGAGAAAAGAGATTGAAGGTGTTGAAATGAAAGAGGTTTACCTTGAGACACTAATTGAGATATCCAGGAAAGACCTCGAGAATGCCAAGTTTTTCAATATATGGTACGGTTTTTTATTTTAAGAAGAGCATTATTCCAAATTGGTTGTACATGAAGAGAGAGAAGAGATGAATAAGAGGACGAGACGTAAGGGGAAAAGAGATTACGAGAATGTGAAAGAATAGGCGAGCGAAGACGAATTAATGAGGATGTAAAAGATAAGAATTCTTGAAAGGTGAAAGGGGAGATGAAAGAAGATTCCATGCTTAACCAGACAGGGGGATGATGTGGTAAATCAGATGATAACCAGCGAGTCGTTTGCTTCAGGGAAAAAGCGCGATGATAAAGTTTGAAATCAGGAAAGCGGACTCCAGAGTTAGCTTTGTCTTTACGTAATGAAGCAAGGGCTATTCGGGATCTTTTACCGTTCCAAAGAAATTTCAGTAGTAGAGAATCAATTTTCTTAAAGAAAGGGAGAGGGATGTGTAAAGGGAGCATGGAAATAGTATAAAGAAGTAGGGGAGATAGCATCATTTTTATAGAATTGAGGCGACCTCACCAGGACAAAAAGAGCGAATGTCAACGAGTGATAGCTGCATCCATTTTCTTATATACATAGTCAAAGTTTAGCTTGAGAGTATCAGACAACAAAGGAGCAAACCAAACTCCTAAGTATTTAATTTTGGAAGGTTGCCATGAGAAACCTGTAGAAGAGAAAAAGTGCTTCTGACAAAGAGGATTCAAAGGTAGAATCTCACATTTATCAGCGTTCAAACGATATCTGGAGACCGCAGAAAATGAAGAGACTTGTTGAAGAAAAGAGGGAATGGAAGTAGCAGGGTCATAGCAGTAGAAAAGAATATCATCGGCATAAACCGAGAGTTTGACTTGTGGGAACCAAAAGGAAAACCAGAAATAGTGTAATCTAAACTAATTTTTGTAAGGAAAGGTTCTAAAGCCAAAATAAAAAGTAAGGGAGATAGTGGGCAGCCTTGTCTAACTCCTCTGTGGAGAGAGAAATAATCTAAAGACATGCCATTAACAAAAATAGAAGCTTGAGGATTAGAATAAAGCAAGGAGATAACAGAAATGAATTTAGGAGGAATACCAATCCAACGTAAAGCCTGAAACATGAAATCCCAACCAATGCCTTCTCCGCATCAAGGGAGATAGCTGCAAAAGGAAGAGTGAGTGAAGAAGATTTACCAAGTATGTTAAGAAAAACTTGGGAATTATCTGAGGAGAGGCGTCCTTTGACAAAACCAGATTGTTCTGGTCCGATGATGTCCGGTAAAAGAGAATCCATACGTAGGGCTAATATTTTTGCTAGAATTTTATAATCAGTATTGACCAAAGATATTGGCCTATAATTTTTGCATAGGGAATGGTCTTTATCATCTTTTGGAATTAAGCAAATTAAGGCTTGTTGGAAGGAACCGCTAGAAGAGCCGGAGTCGGAAAAGGATTGAAATAAAAGTAGGAGTTTGGGAAGGAGAATAGAAGCGAAGTGACTGTAAAACTCAATTGTAAAGCCATCAGGGCCCGGAGATTTACCATGATGAAGTTTAGAAACAGCATGGGAAATTTCAGAAAGAGAAATATCGCGTTCTAAAGTGTGAAAATCAACATGTGAGGTTGAGGGAGAAGGTAGGGATTGAAAATAAGCAAGAAGATCATCAGGAGTAGGAGTTTGCTCAGGAGTATAAAGCGTATCATAGACTTTAGCAAATTCTGCAAGAATTTCTTTATCCTTAAATGTGGATTCACCAGAAGAGGTTTTAATAGACTGAATTTTTGTGCGTTCCTTACGAATCTTCAGATAGTTGGCCAGAAGCTTCCCCATTTTGTTTTTACCACCGTAATACCTAGAGTTACATTTGAGGAGGATATTAGAAGCGGCTCCTGTTGTAAATTTGTTAAAAGAGATTTTTGCATCAATAAGAGCTTTAAGGGAGGAGTCAGATTTAGAGGTGAAATAGGCCTGTTCTAAAGTCTTAATGTCAGCTAAAATTTTCTCTGATTTGGCCGCGTGTAGTTTTTTCCGTCGTGACACAAAATTAATAATAAAACCCCTAGAGGCTGCTTTAAATGAGTCCTAAACCATAACAAAGGGAGAATCAGGGGTTTGATTTAAAAGAAAAAATTCCTTGGCAAAAGCAGTAAATTCAGCATTAAAAGTGGGGTCTGTAAGTAAAGCATTGTTAAAACGCCATCTGCCAGAGTGAGGGGAGAATGGGAGTAAGTCCAGGTCTACAAAAACAGGGGCATGGTCGGAGAGTAGAATGGAGCCAATCTCTGAGCGGATAGCGTGTTGGGATAAGGATTTACTGAGAAATATATGATCAATACGAGATTGGGACTGGTGAGGAGGGGAAGAGAAACTATATTCACGAAGGTCGGGGTTACAAAGTCTCCAAATATCCACAAGGGCATTATTGTTAAGTGAGTTGAGAAATTGTGTGTGCATTCTAGAGGGGGTAAATTTAACTTTTGAGTGTCTATCAAGGAAAGGATCCACAATCTGATTGCAATCTCCAGCGAGGAGTATATATTCTCCAGTAAGGGAAGACAGTTTGGTAGAAATTGCAGGCCAGAAAGATTTATCAATTGCAGTAGGAGCGTACACATTAAAAAGGGTGAGCGGGATGTTATCAATGAGTAAGTTAACAATAAGCCAACGGCCATCCACATCACATTCATGAGTAATCGAAGAAACATTTAACTTTTTATGTAACAAGAGTACAACTCCATTCTTTCTAGAAGTAGTAGGTGAACAAAGAACATTACCCACCCAGCAACGTTTAAGTTTCAAAGCCTCCGGTTCAGAAAGATGAGTTTCTTGAAGGAGGGCAACATCAGTTTTAAGTCTTGCTAAATGCGAGAGAACCCTCTGCCTTTTAATGGGATTATTTAAACCCTTAACGTTCCATGTCGTTACACGGAATGAAACAATTTAGAAAACAGCTATAAACAACATGCTTAATAATGCATAAAAATACAATTGAGAAGAAATGAGAAAAGTAGAAAAGAAAATGAGAAGAGAAAAGGAGTCAAGGATGTGAGCAATGATGAGCACAGAAAGAAAGAACCAAAGAAGAAAATGATGTAGATGAGGAAATGGCAGATGTGAGAAGAAGAGTAGAGTGGAGAAGAGTTCATGGTATTAGAATTAGGAAGGAGGACAGAATCAGTAGAGAGAAAAGAGACAGTACATGTCCGAGACGAACGACTGAAAGACATACTTACGAAAATAAGAAAACCTAACAGGAAGGGGGGGTGGTGGTGGCAGGCGACGACGACGAGAACATCCAGAGCAAACATCAAACCTCAAATATGATGACAACCAAGAAAGGTAGCACGAGGGGATAAGAGGGTAAACACGAGGAGAAGTGATGGAGGGAAGTACCTGTTGAAAGAAGAGAAACATGAGGATAAAAATGTGAGCATACCAGGAATAAAAAGAGAGTTGGGATGAAGAAATATGAACATACAGGAAAATACATGAAAAAACATAGAAGAGACAACAATTGGGTATCTCATAATGTCAACAGTGCGACTATGGAAAATTCAGAACCACATTCAAATGTATTGATAAAAGGAGTTAGTAAGACAGTCATCCAGGATTGGACATATCCATAACATCAGGACCATGTCGGCGAAGAAAGGCTTGTAAGGCCGCAGGATCCTCGTAGGTGGTAGTCTTGTCCTTATAAGTAACATTGAAAAGACAAGGAAGCAAAAGGCCATATCGACCATTGAGAGCTCTAAGCTGCGGTCTCATGTCCAAGAACTGCTTCCTGCGTTCTGCGGGAGGCCTGGAGACATCTTGTGAAATGTAGAGACGATGACCTTCCCAAATGATCTGTTTCTTGAGTTTGACAGCAGAAAGAACTTGAAGAAGGTCAGTATACTGAAGAAAAAGCATGATGACACCTCTTGGTTTAGTAGCAACTTTAGGTCCAAGACGATGAGCCCGTTGGATATTGATAGATGATAAGGCTGGCGCGTCCAAAATCTTAGCAAGAAAGGACTGGAAGAAAACGGTAGGGTTAGGCCCTTGTGAAAGTTCCGGAAACCGTAGAGGCGTAAGTTGTTTCTGCGATTTCTGTTCTCCAAATCCTCTGTCTGTCTTTTTAGCAGTAGGATCTCCGCTTCCATGGATGATATACGAGAACATGAAGATTGCAAGGAGTCTGCAGACTGTTCCAGGGTAAGAACTCGTGCATCCAGAGACGACCATTTCTCCTGCATTGCCTGCATGATTTTAGTGGTAGCCTCCATGAAAGGCTTGAGAGCGCGAAGTTCCTCTAGTATGAGAACCATAGAGGAGGAGGAGGACGAACTCCCAGGTGAAGGTGGATCTTTTTTGAGACGCTTAGAAGAAACCAAAGAAGAAGGCGTCTTGCCCACGTTGGAAGTCTTTGGAATGGCTCCGTGCGGCGTCTCTGATTTTGATGGACGGTTTTCCTCCATGTCTGGTAGCGGGGAGTCAGAATCCGATCCAACCGGAACCTTAGAAATAGATGTGAGCTTCAATTTGCTAAGTTTTCCCATGAGAACTCAAGAAAATAATTGTAAGAAATCAATAAGTCCAATAAAAGGACGTAGATGTCTAGGCACCGCAGAAGAGGAGCAGAAAATTGCAGTCAAGCTAGTATCATAACAACAGAGTTCTGGAGTAAGCTCTGAAGATCCTGAGAACAACGAAGGCGGCGTTGTTATGTGGTAGTCTCAAAGCGAATTTGCCAGAGCCGGGAGGATAATGCAGAGGAAATCACTTCAAAAAAGAAAAGGTTATGCGAAGGTTTGCATCGGATAAAAGGAGTGGCATGCAAATAGTGGCATAGACAAAAATTGCGAAAATGGCAAAAACAACATGCTGTAATAGTCAATCATGTTTTGCAGGAAGAAAAGAAGTTCCACAAAGTAGAGTGTAGAATGCAGCAAAAGACGACATTAGGAACAAATTCAGGGAGTATCAGAAGTACAGTAATCTGCAAGCCATAACTAACCGCTGTCGTGGTAGTACTATGTTGAAGAGTTGTAAATAACCACCTCGCTGTGCAATAATTAAAAGAGTAGAAAAGCCTCTGAAGAGAAGTAGAAATGCAGGAAATGGCGGCTGGTTGAAATTAAGGCAGTCCAAGCGAGGATACACTGAGCGTCATGAGGGACTTCAAAAGTCAATAGAGAGGCTCACCTTGTGAAAAAACGCCGCATTGGAGGATGTATTTGAGCAGAAGCAGCGCCAGTAGAAGTGAGAAGCACCTTCCCACCGGCCGCTGTGAGGAAAACCGGCCGGCGCACAAAATGGCGGCCGCTGTAGTGGTGAAAGCAAACCTTCGTGAAAAGCAGGCAAAGTGAGCCCGGAGCCGGAAAACAGAGGCGGCTGCCAGCGGATCTCACCTTCAGGTTTCGAAAACGGCTCGCTGCATGGAAAACAGGCCCCTCAGTGCCGCAGAGAAATGCGAGGCTCCGAGGCTCGATGCGGAGCTCCGGGACTTCGCCGCCATCTTGGCCGGCGCGCAAGCCACGCCCCCCAGTGTATGAATATTCTGCGTAAAAACAATTGTGAGATACAACGTAAGATACTTGTTAGACATATTATTTACAGATATATTTGTTTTGTTGTCATTAACCTTTTCCTTTGCAGATCTCCTTACCTGCTGTTCTCATCCTAATTCTCTTCCCCCCACTTGATCACTTCAATCCTCTGTTGTTTTACAAATCAGAGTTGAAGGTATTGAGAGGTGGGTCATTGTGTCTTTGCATCCAAACTCTGAGGAAGGAAGCTCTACCTGACACTTATTGGTATCTCACTCCCTCTAGACTCCACAAAGGGAACCCAGTAAGAGACCCCTTAAGTTGGCATGGCTGTGGATCTCAGGGAATCCTAACGCATATAATCTAGTGTCCAAACATAGCCACATATTGGAAGCAGGTTCTCGATGACGTTGATATTTGCTTTGACACCCAACTACCTCGGTTTCCAGCTTATATCTTACTAGGCTTGCCCAATGCCCTAATCCCTCTCAAATCACAGAGAGGCCTCCAAAAAGGCCTGGCAGAAAACCCAGCGGACTACATGTCACGACATCCACAAACCCGAACACAAGTGCGACGCTCTGTGGTGGAGGAATACCTTCACTTGGTCAACAACCACGCCTGTCTACCGGCCGTCCCGCTAGAAGCCATCCGAGAAGCATCTGCCCAAGATGCCACAATTCAAAACATTATGCACCGAATATGCACCAACTCGTGTAGACACTTAGATGACGCCCACAGAAACGTAGCTGTCAACACTCAAGAGCTTGCAGTATTCAAACACGTCCAAGAAGAACTGTCTATTAGTACTGATGGACTCCTAATGAGAAACTGAAGAATCGTGATCCCTAAAAGGTTAAGACAAGGAATTGTCAACCTGGCACACAAAGGACACAGAGGAGTGGTGGCCAGGAAGAAAGCGTTACGAGAACGCGTCTGGTTCCCGTCCCTCGACCAGATGGTGGAAGCTATGCTCCGAGACTGTACATTCTGCCAACTAGTGGGACGAGATGAACCACCAGCTCCACTGCAGTTGTCAGACCTCCCAGACAGTGTATGGCAACAAGTAGCCATTGACTTCTTCGGCCCATTGAAATCAAGGAAATACATCGTCGTTATCATGGATGAGTACTCTTGTTTTCCCATTGCTCATCAAATCTCTTCCACCAAAGCGACGGCCGTCATACCTGTCATCGACGAAACATTTGCAGTATGGGGAATACCTGCGGTGGTAAAGACAGACAACAGGCCACCATTCAATGGACAAGAATTTGCAGAATTTGCAAACACCTGAATTTTGAACATCGGAAGATCACTCCTTTGTGGCCCCAGGCCAACGGGATGGTAGAACACTTTATGGGAACAATCAAAAAGACCATGCAGCAAGCTGAACTGGCTCGCCGTGACATTCAACCGGCACTCAATGAAGTGCTGCAAGCCTATCGGACCACGCCACACAGCACCACAAACCAATGCCCTGCCATTCTAATGCTTGGGCGAGTTCCACGTACCCGGCTCCCAACTACAGATGCTGTTACGCAATCTCGAGTTGTGACCACAGACCATGACACTCTAGTAGAACTTGATCACGCCAAGAAATCCAAAATGAAGGAATATGCTGATCACTGCAGAAATGCAAAGATTTCCGATATCCATGAAGGAGAATGGGTGTTAGTGAAGCAGGACAAGAGAACCAAAGCAGACAGTTGCTACCTTGCACACCCCCTGCAAGTCACAAGAAGAAAAGGGACCATGGTCACTGGAGAGACTGAAGGCAAGCGGACGACCAAAAACATATAACACTTCAAAAGGTGCAACCCCTCTGCCCATACTCAAGTTCGAGAGCCTGACCGTGACATGGACTCGTCAAGTCAAGAAAGGAACATTGACCGTGAATATCGTCGGGCACTGGAGTCTGACGACACGAGAGTCAAGAACCCGCCTGACCAGATACAAGCCAGCCGACCACGGAGAACAATTCGGAAGCCTGTTCGGCTCATTGAAGAACTCTGAAGAAAGGTGAACACTTAAAATACAAAGGGGGAGGTGTCGTATCGTTATGCCAGACCCTGGTTTCCAGACAGGGCAGGCAATACAGGAAAAGGCGGGGGCAGGAAGGGGCGATACCGGAAAGAGATTAGAGACGCGAGGGAATAAAGAAGCTTGTAGAGAAGCTCCCGCGTCCCGAGTCTTCTTTGAGGGGCCAAGTCTTCATAGTGTGATTTAAACCAATGGGTTGAGAATATGTTTAAAGTGTTTGTCTAATCTAAAAAACTAAGTTTCAGTATGCTACGCAGTATTTGTGGGCTGCCTGTCCCACATTTGAATGAATGTAACAAAATCAAGCGAACACTCACATGAAAAACATTGTTTTTCAAGTGAGTGTTCGCTTAATTTTGTTGGATTACGTAATTTACACTTAGCTTCCAACTACCATCGCACTGTGTCTGTAGCAGGTAGAATTTCACAAAGTATATTATGTAGGGTTTCCGTAATTGTATAGAGGCAATGTGGTGTGGAATAAATTCACACATTTTTTTTTCAAGCAACCCCGTAGAGTATCAAGGTTCCAAAATCCTATCATATGCAGTAGCATTTTTCCCAAAAGTGCTTGGTTGTGTAGACAATACGCATATTTTAATTTACACACCTCTGCTACAGAGTATGAGCCAACATTCTGTAAACATACAAGCCGTATGTAATGCAAAATGTCTGATCACCGACTTAGTTGCATGTTTCCCTGGGTGCCCTCATTACTCATATTTATTTATACATTGTGGACTGTATGCACAGCAGTACAGAGGAGATGTTAGAGCCATCTGGTTGTTAAGTAATTGCTAATCACATGTCTACTTATTATATTAAATTTAATAGGGTATAAACACTAGACCAGCTGTGCTATTTTTCAAGTGATAATGCATGTTCCTAAAGGTTTTAGAATATGACAACATATTTAAAGGCTGGAACCCATAGACCAAGGAGGTACAATGCTGTCCACAAAGGTACATTATAGAAAAACATATGGATCTTTTAAAGGTAGATTTAGTTGTCTCCATTAAATTGGAGGTGCCCTCGAATATGACCTTACAAGGTTTTGTAATATTATAGCCACAGGTGCTATGCTACACAACCTTGCTGTCCTTCGGAGTATATTGATTACAGCAGCCAGTGATGATTCTGAAGAGGAGAATGATGGAATTCCCCTCCGCTTTCTACATCCATTACCTGATGCTGCAAGAGATGCTGAAGGACGTGCACGCTGAGATGATGGGACCATAAACTATGGGGTATATTTACAAGAAAAGGCACTCTGCTGTTTTCACACAGCGGAGCGTAAAAAAATATAACGTTGCCGTACGACAATTCCTAATATGTTGTAGTTACAATACGGTGCTACATGGCGTTAAGAAAAGCTTGCAGCCAAACAAAAAACTTAGCAAACCAAGGCATCAGGTCATCAAAAAAATACATGTTATGGTGCAAAAGTAATGTTTAACCAATTAGTGGCAAGAACAACCACACTAGCCAGCCTAATGCCACTTTTTTGTGACTAACTTGAAACCCACCCCCCACAAAAATGCTGCTATGGAAGAATAAAAATGTCACTTACCTGAATGCAGAATTGAGCAGCAGGGAAGGAGCCCAGCACAGGGCAACAATCCCCCAACTACCAGCCACAAACAGCAGAGCCCTGCACTTTACTATTCACACCGTTTTGGGCAGCAAGATGCTTTCTTGCGCTGTGCTTGCCTGCATCACAAGTCAAAGAGAGATGCCTGTCTGTCACACCTGGGCCAATGCACATTCACCTTCGCTAGTAATTCCTAGCATACAAATGGTATCTTACAACACCCTTGAGGGATGGAGGATCTGAGGGACATGGTTAATGCCTAGACAAATGCATATGTATATAGTCACTATCATACTCAGAGCAAACTAGATGGCATGCAGCTGTCCTGCCATTTAGGCTCAGACAACACATGTGTCGGCGGCCATGGCAGAGACAGCCTGAACTCCTTTAATCAATACTAAAAAGACTGGGTGTAGGGATGAATGCAACCTATGCACACCAGCGGATCATGAGCCATAGTGAAAGTGAAAAAAGTGACAGGGTGGTGAGGCATACATATTGACAGTGCCAACATGCATCCTTTCACAAATACATGAAAGAGCAGTATAGAAAGGAATATGTCCCACCCCTGTGCACACCCCTTTGCTGCTGTAAAAGAATAACTGTGCACCAATGCAGGCACCATTGCACCATGGCACAATGTTGTCTGTGTGGTGCTTGCCTGTCATTATTGTTGTCAGCGCAAGGGGTAACGTATGGGATGCACTGAATCCTTGTGAATATGGTGCTGTCCTGTGCATGTGCAATATAGCAGAGTTGCATAGTTAAAGTGCCTGCTGCACCGTGGTTTGACATTACATTGTGAACATGCCCCTCGGTTGGTACATGTCACCTTTACCAGCAACACTACCATCAGGGGTGCTGCCTGGCACATGTCACTCTATGATAGCTTGGAGGTGGTTATACATGATGTAGGTGGTGAAGGCACTGGAGAGTCTACATATGTTCCGGGTCCCATCGCTGTGTGACAGTAAGTAGGCTGCCAGGACAATTTTGAAACAGTCCGAGGGGTCAATGGACACATACAAGTGCACATATCAGATCCTACAGATGACCAACTCTGGTCATGTTGAAATGGCATGAAAGTCAGTGATTAGATTCTGACTACTAGCACAGGGCCCATCCACTCATAGCAGGCACACAGTGGTACTGATTACAATGCTGAGGTCCTGCCATTTGAAATAAAAATACAGTGCAATATATATATATATATATATATATATATATATATATATATATATATATATATATATATATATATATATATATACATATATATATATATATATATTTGTTTTGTAGTTTTATATAGTGCAAACTTGACCCAAGAGTATTGAAGCGCTTAACATGAGCACCAGTTGGGAGGAGCCTAGCCTGCAGCCGCAATGGCCGCCTAGACTCTCGGCTCCGCCGACCTTCGCGTTTTACTTCATTATCCTGTCCTTCATCCTGCATTTCAACCCAGCGAGTGAACGGGGGAAACGATCCTGAACACAATGGTGTGTGCCCCGTCTCATTCCGACTGGTAGCGGCGGCGAGGCGTCCTTGCTTCTTTCCCGGCTCTTCGTGGGATCGACACCGAGTCTTTGTTTGTGGGGACGGCCGGACGCGGCCACAACAACAGCGGCCACAGCAGAGGAGGCGGAGTCGATCGAACGGCGGGAGACTGTCGCGCTGTGCCTCTCGCTGCAGCGCTCCATCCCGCTCAGTGATTTTGCGTGCTTGGATACATTGTGCCCGGGGAGAATACATTGTATCCTTCCCGGCTTGGAAGTGGCCCGGACAGTTTCTTTGTTGCTCCTGCTTTGTGACGGTCGACATTTTCTGCATCCCACATTGAGTGCCTGGCATTGGAGTCCTCAGATCGTGATTGGGGGTCCGGATGCTCGCTGGAATCAAATCAGCTGGTGCTGCAATGCGATCAGTTGCCCCTACGTCTCTGGCCCAGCGTGGCTTAGCGGTTCATCGGAGTGGTTCGTGGTCGGTGAGTGAAAATGGCGACCTGTTTCCAGAACTGCTAAACGTCCGTGAGCCTTGGGTGACGGACACTGCTGCATCCTCTTTTCCTGAGACACCGCTGGGGATCTGTGATGTTTTAGGCACTTTGGAGGCTGTAAGAACTGCTTTTTGCGATAATGCCCGAGATCTGGTAAGCAGGCTTGACGTTATTTCTCCTGGTGGCCGTGATTGCCTCCAAGTGCTGCACACTACGCCACACTCTACATCAGACCACAGTAAACTGCCTACCCAGGTGCATATGTCGGCGTTGGCTGATCGCGCTCCTGATTCAGCTGAAGTGAAGACCGCAGTGGCTCGTAAGATGTCTGGTGTTCATGGTTTCATGCAATGGTTGGTGCATTGTCATTGGACGCCATGTTTGCCGTCTTCTTTGTGTTCTGGTGGCGTGATTCTTCACCCCTTCCAGGAGCTGATGTTCTCGCTCTGGCCTGCTGCTTCAGATGGATTGTTGCCTTGTTTTGCCCCTCTTTGTGCCACTCTCGGTCAAGCGGCAATGGTTTTCGTGGACTTTGATGGACGACCCCCCATTCTGGGTTGGCCACCCCGGGCGCCTCTATCATCCGTGGCGCCGGCTGGACTGTTGGACTCCATTGACCAACTTGATCGCAGGGGGCAAGGTTAAGGACGTTTCTTGGATTGCTACTGCTTGTATTGCTGGGACTAAGTGGGATAAGCGGGACATTGCTTGAATTGACTGTTGGTGTCATATCGGTTGCGGAGTCCGGGGGCGGGCGGCCGAGATTATATTTTTGATAGTCTTCCTCCTCCACAGTTTTTTATGTCTTCTTTTCCTTTCCTTTTTCTCTTTTCTGAGTCTATATTTCGGGACTCGGTTTTTGGGCGACAGGCACACTGCTAGGGGGGGGGGGGGGTAGGCCGTAGCCTCTGCATGCGTGCTGGGTGGGGGGTTTGGGGGTGGGTCTTTTGTTTCGTCTTGGTTCTATGGGCCTTATTTTTCTCCTTTCTCTCTTGACTCTTCTTACTCTTTCCTTTTTCCTTTGGGTCAGTTTGGTGGTTAGGTGTAGCGTTGCTTATTGTTTCTGCTGTTGGTCTCTCCACTAACGTTAGTCAAGATGTTCCACGATCATGGGGCGGGTACTGACCAGTATGTATTGTACTGTTTGTTATTATCCTCAAGTTCTTCTGATGATCCTCTAATTATTGCTTAGTTTGTTGCTAATCCACTGAGATCATTGCCCGCCATGTGTTATCGATGAAGTGACTGCGTCTGATCCTTCTTACCTATAACTTTTAAAAATTAACCTCATTTATCCTGCACTCAGTGGTCCCCCCTTTTTTCCAGTATGTGATGTTTCGGATAATTGTTGCTCCTCGTCTCAGGGACTGCTGAGCTGTTTTGATTTTGCCTATTGTGCTACCACTTGTTTCGCGGCCGGCCTGAATGGTTGTGGGCCCGTACCTGTAAGCTTTTGTTGCACAATAAAGATTTCCAAAAATAAAAAATAAATAAAAAACATGAGCACCAGTTGGGTTACACAAGGACACATTCTTTTTTGTTAGGCACGGGGAGAGTAAGTAATTTGCTCAGAATCACAGGATGTTGAGCATCATGGCCGAGACTCAAACCACGTTCCCCAGATTTGAGATTGACCTCCGTAGCCATTACGTTGCTGCTGTGTTGAAAAACCAGCAGATCCTCCTCGCTGCAGTGATGCCTCATATATTGGCACAGGAGAATGCTGCTGCAGGCACAGCATCCACATCTTTTGCCCCTGATGTGTGTGTGCCTCCCTAGGCTGCTGCATGTATAACACCACACTCATGGGAGACACCGCCTCCACCACCACACCGCATGTGGAGTGGTGTGGCTCACTGGTTAGAGGCGGCAGACCCGTAAGCAGAGAATGGCCCGGGACCAGGGTTCAATTACCGACGCATCAGGGTCGTGGACCAGGGTCAAAACGGACTTGATAATTCTTGCCTCGGTGCCTACTCTAACCAGGGAACACACTCTGCAACTCTGGGCATTAAGCTTGCCTCATCTCTACAACGGCCCCCCACAGACGCCGGGGATGCCTGGTTTCACCTTGGAGATACCCAGAAAGGGACCATCTCACAGGGAAAACCAGGACGGGGTCTTCAGCGCCAGGATACTCCATGGAGTCACAGTGCGCTTTACAAGTACACCCACATTTACATTTACCGCCGACATCAGAGGAATACGATGTGTATGGCACCTCTTTCCAACGAAAAAGTCTGTGGTAGCATTCATCTGTGTCAAATAACTTTTTTCTCCTTAGCCCCATGCTTATTACCATGCCAGGGACATCTGCTGTCACTGTCCTCATATTGACATTACCCTGTTCACCTTGAACATTTGTGGACTGACAATGTGGCCTCTCCTCCCTAATGCAGTCTCCTGACTGTTGCATTGCTATTCCTCAACATGTGCCACGACATGTTCGCCACAAGTACTCTGTCTGGACATCCACTGGTCTGAAACATCCTTTGGGGTTGTTTTAAAATTAACTGTATTCCAAATATTTGAAACACCTATTATAAGTGAGTGCATAGTCGCTAGAATATAGTGCAACTGATATCATGCAGGTGATGAGAATGGTGAGGTCAGTCACCCTCAAGTGTTGGGTCCATCCATAGTTACTAGCAAGCAGAACACCGAAGGGTGGCAAGTACATACTGCAAGTGTGAAAGATTACGGGCCAGCCATCAGTGTATGAGTCAAAATACCAGCTATTTATGCAAAAGTCATAGGGCACAACATTAAGCGTGGGCGGAGTACACGTAGCGCTGCTACGCGAAATTCCACAAAGTTGCAAAAAAACTGCAAGCTACGCAAAGATCCGCGAGCGTGCAGAGTTGCTTGCTCTGCCCGTTCTTGATGTGTTTTTGACGGTTGGGAATGCATATTGTGGGTTTGGGAACGCGTATTGTGTGATTGGGGGAATTATCGTTATGTTTGCTATGGTCTGGGCCTGTTTTTCTATCCTCCCTATATTTTTTCAATCCTTTGTTTCTAAACCCTTGTCTATGATCTTTTTTTATTTGTTATCTATCCCTCTCAATTCCTGAGTGTATATTTTGCGTTTTTTCTACGGTTTTTAGTGCATTTCTGACTTTATTTTTTTGTTCACTTCCTTTTTTTACTTCCTACATTTCCTACATTTTCTTTTCTGCCCACGACCCCACAGAACCATGGCGAAGGCGACTAAGCAGAGGAAGAGGAGGAGTTAGAGCAGCGGCCACAATCCTTGCTGAAGGCGTCGCCAGGAAGGGGTGCAGGCCTGGACCTTATTTTCCGAGGTGGAGGTGGTTGCACTAGTTTTGTTTGTGCAGCGCCACCTACCCGTAACCCTGGCAGCAGGCAGCAGGCCTGGTTCCGAGTACTGGCTCCGGGAGCATCACTGGCGGTGGACAAGGGTGCGCCGGGCAGTGTTTCCCTGCTCTGGGGTCCGGGGTGCCCATAACCAACTGATGTACCGGTGATCCGACATCCTGGACCAGGAGCAGGACCTGCTATGTGTTGAGGTCCCGGGGCTTTTTCTTTTTATAGCTAATGATATTACTATTGTGTTCTGTGTAATTGCAAGAATGCTGCTGCTTAAATGCAGGTAAGTTACTTTTAAAAATTGTATATTATATGATTTAAATTCTTCTTCGCTACTAATATTACTTGTTTCCAACTTTACGCTCGCTTAGGCTGGTTATGTAAGAGAAGTTAGCGAACTTAAGTTAGGCAATGCAGACTGGAAAGACTCCTTTAGTGTAGTTAGATTTGTAGGTATACTTGTAAAGCGCGATCCTGTCACCCAGAGGGCATTCTGGCGCTTGAAGTTCAGTCAACAACACTTATCGCTGCTCAAACATTTCTAGGAAAGAGATGCGTTTTTAGGGCTTTCCTGAATGGATAGTAGTCCCTATGGCTTCTCAAAGAGAGTGGCAGGGAGTTCCAAAGTTTGGGCGCTGCAACACTAAATGAGCGGCCACCCATCCTAACTCTCTGGCACCTTGGGACCACAAGCAGTTGTGCCGAGAAAGAGCGGAGAAGCCGCGGGGCAGAGTACCAGGCAAACATATTCTGCAGTGGCACTGGGCCCTGTCGGTGTACTGCCTTAAACACCAGGCACGCCGCTTTATACAGTACACGCAGGTGCACCTGCAGCCAGTGTAGGTCCCTTAACGCTAGGGTGGAAGAGCTGAAATTAGGGCGAGAAAGAGCCCGCTTGACGGCCATATTCTGCACCCGTTGTAACTTCCCCAGCAGATTTTTGGGGGCCTCCAGAAGCAGCGCGTTGCAGTAGTCTAGACGACTCAGTATGGTCCCGCGAACTACTTCCGGTCTGGCCTGAGCGGGGAGGAGGGGCAGAACTTTAAGCAGTATGCGTAGCATTATCATGCACGAAGAGATGGTCTTGTTAACGTGCATGTCAAGTTTTAAATTTGGGCCAAAGATCACCCCCAAATTGCGGGCTGACTCCGCAGCCAACACTGGCTCGGAGAAGGTGGCAGGCAAAAAGTTCTCTGGGAGTGACCGCGGAATCCGGTCCATGGAGCAGTGAAGTACCTCCGTCTTTGTGCTATTAAATTGTAGGGAGTTGGCCCGCAGCCAATCCGCTGTGGCTGCCATACAACAATGGAATGTCTCCAGCGGGACCGCGTTATTTCCTTCCAGAGAAAAGACCAGCTGGGTGTCATCGGCGTAGTTAAAAGCCGAGATACCGAAAGATTTTATAAGCTGGACCAGAGGGCGGAGGTACAGATTAAAAAGTATAGGGCTGATGGCCGAGCCCTGTGGCACCCCCTGCCCTACTTTCTGTGGCTCTGATCGAAAAGGAGGAAGCGCGACCAGCTGCTGCCGGTTGCTGAGATAGGAAACCAGCCAGTCTCTTGCCCCCCCTGTGAACCCGCACTCCTCGAGCCTCCTGATGAGGGTCCGATGGCAGACCGTATCGAACGCGGCCGACATGTCGAGCAGCACCAAGAAGGCTGCCCGGCCACTGTCGACACGCGAACGGAGATTGTCCAATACGGTTACCAGTGCAGATTCCGTCCCATGCCCCGGACGAAAGCCAAACTATGTCTCGTCGAACCATCCGATTTCTTCCAGGAAGTTCGAGAGGGAGCGGGTCACCCATTTTTCCACGATCTTGATAGGATAAGGAAGCAGAGAGATGGGCCTGTAGTTGGAAAGACAGGCGGGGTCCAGCGTAGGTTTCTTAAGCAGTGGTGACACGACTGCCAGCTTGCAGCATTCGGGAACGCTTGCCAACTCCAAAGACTGGAGGCAGATGGAATACAAAGGCTGGAAAAGTTCCGCCTGAAAAGCTTTCCAGAATTTGGGTGGCAATGGATCGAGCGGAGAGCCCGATGACACTGTGCATGCCATGCTGCAGAATTCCTCAAAGGAGGGACTGGGAAAGAGTCTTAGTTGGGGTCGACTGGAAAGAATATCCGGAGCTTCCAAACTAAGAACTGGGTCACTCGGCTGGGGTCGACTGGGTGACTGGTCCGGAGCTCCCAAGCCGGGGCCAGAGCCAACCGGCCGGGGTCGACTGGACGGGCTACCCGGAGCTCCCAAGCCAAGAGCCGGAGGCAATGGATTTTTTAAGCCATCCAGGATCTTAGCGGTCTTCTCCTCAAAAGCACAAGCCAGGGAGTCACACAGGGCCTGCGACGCGACGACCATATTGGCCACGCACACAGGATGAGTCAGGTCCCTTACGATTTTAAACAGGGCTTGAGACTTATTAGACGCCTGGCTCAGGGTGGTTTCCAGGAAAGCCGCCTTAGCCAACTTGATCTGCGCCTTATAGCCCTGCAGTGCCAGCCTAAACGAGGCCCTCGCTGAGGTCGAATACTGCTTCCTCCAAGCTCTCTCGGCGCGTTGGCAGCTCAGCTTTAGCTGCCGCAGCTCCTCCGTATACCAGGGACAGGCCCGGTTCAATCTACCTCGCGACTTGCGAAGGGGCGCAACCTTGTCTAACGTATTAGTGATGGACCGGCAAAAGGTAGAATAACTTTCCTCCACCGAATTACTCAGGCAGAAGTTGTTTGGTAATAAGGAGGGCAACGATGGTGAATTTAGTAGCCGGGACCAAGGTCTACCCAGTTTAGCCTGTCCGGCGCCGGCTTCCCCCGAGGAATGACCCCCTATGCAGAGGGAGAAAGCAACCAGTGAGTGGTCGGTCCAGTATTGGCATAGGATATCATTGACCACTACTAGTTGTGCGTCAGCAAAGACCAGGTCCAGGGCATGGCCCCCCCTGTGAGTCGCTGATCGAACCAGTTGCTGCAACTGAATGTCGCCAAGAGCTTGACAGAGTGTCGTAAATACACCATCCAGTGGGCCACCCTGCCACAGGTTAAAATCCCCTAGGACCAGCAACTTGGAGTGGGTATTAGAGAGGTCATATATCAGGTCAACAAAGTCTGATAGGAAGGGTACCGAGCCCGGCGGACGATAACAAAGAACGCCTGTGAGCAGAGTTCTCTCACAGTCTTTGAAAGAGAATCCCATCGGCTCAAAGCCCGAGACCCAGCGTTTCTCTGTAAATAACACCAATTCCACCACCCCTATTCTTCAGCCTTGGAGTGTGGATGATCTTGAAACCTGGGGGGCAGGCCATGCCCAATTCGACCAGGCAGTCCTCCCGGGTCCAAGTTTCGGTTACGAACAGGGCATCAAGCCCCGAGGACTCGATGAGGAAGACAATCTCTGTGTGGTGTTTGCAAAGCGACCGAACGTTAAGCATTCCACAAGACAGAGAATGAGACGGAGGTAGAGCAGTAACCTTCTGAGTCAAGGGCGACTGACTCGGTCTCAGTTCCAATAGGGTAGCCCGTGAATAGACTAGGCGAGGAGAGTGCGGAGAACCAGGGGAAGCGGCCCTGTGCGCGCCCGTTGCGCGAACGGGCGCATACGGGCTTACCTCTGGCGCACCTCCGGCGCGCCTACGTCGCGCCCGCTGCGCGCAACCGCTGCGCGCTTGATCGTCCATCCTTTATAATATTTGACCGAGCGTGAGTCCGCCTCCTGCGTCCCTTGCCCTAATCAAGATGGCGCCCGAAGTGCTCCCAGCCTTCAACCCCACCCAAGATGGCGGTCGGACCCGCTAAGCTGTCTGAATCCCGCCGAATGCGGGTGGAAACCAATTAGGGTGCGAGTGAGCCTGACTGATTCCCTGGCCTAAGAAGCCGACACCTAGGTAGGCAGCGCAATTTTAATGGGCTCTGGCAGCTCTGTAGCGCGATTTACAGCAGCGCAATTAAATTTAAAATAATACAGTTAAAAATGCCTCAGCAGCAGAGAGCGCGTAGGACAAGAAATTCTAACCTGTCCGCTCCCCCGGTGGCTTAAGTAAGCTCACCAAGTGCGTGAGTCCGCCTCCTGCGTCCCGTGGTTAGTATTATTTGGTAATTTGGCAGCCTTCGTGACCACATCCTCACACTTGACTTCAGTACTAGTAGAACATTTTGTAGTACGTATAGTGAGTGAATAGCAACCAACCAATTTGGTGTATGCAGCATGCATGCGTCTATCTGTACATTTAAGAAAACTGAATGCAGACTTAGTGAATTGGCCCATCAAAGGGGGTTGAGAGATGATTGCGAATGAGATCAGAACTTAAAAGCAAATATAATTTTTTGCAATTCATTCCAAAGTCTTTGGACTAAGCAGGCTAGATAGCTTCAGGATTCAGGAGTCGGAATAGAACTGTGGCATAATAAGGTCAGCGACTTTGATACTAGTCTACTACTAGTCAATCTGATTTAGTATAGGTCAATGTTATTGCAACTGCCATTTCATGTTTGAAAATCTTTTTGGAGTGATTCATCAGTGTGTATTTATTTAACACCAATCCTTTTTTGTCTTGTTAATTATGCCTTCCATGATCAGCCTTCAGGGGCAAGAAGAAGAAGACTGGTTCTGAGAGGCGGGTGCGGGAGCCGGAGGGGCCTCCCAGGGGCAAGAAGCAGCCTCAGATGCAAATGGCTCTGCTCGCACCAGTAAGTCCTCCAGTTGTTAATATCAATATATGTTTCCCTAACTTTTACTGCTCTATTATTTGTGTTTCCTAATTTACCTATTTCCCAAATCCTCTTCGATCTATCTGTTTCTAACCCCTTTTTATTGGTCCATTACCTGCTAACATTGTTATGTATATTTCTCATGTCTTTTGTTTTTTGTACATCAAATCAAAGTGCCTCTGATTCTCTATTAGTCTGTCTGAAGCTTGCTTTCTTCTGGTTTTCCAATCAGCTTTCACTCTCCCCTTAAATAATTTGTGGATTGCCTAGTGGTGGTACTGTAAGACTCAGAGAACCCATTGGTCCTACTACTAGTTCTAGTAGTAGTATGGATGACTTACTACTACTAATACTAGTAGTAATAATCTGCTGTGCAGATTGCATGCACAAGTAAGATATTCTAAACATGTTTGTGGGATGAGAAGGCGTTCTTTTACTGTTTCATGCTTAATCAGTAAATGATGGTCACTCATGTTGGACACCCCAAAGTGATGCATTTGAATTATTCTCATCTAGGCCTCGTACTTTTTTTCATCAGCAGCAGTTAATGGTGAACACTGAACAACTGATCAGGGTGGATCATGGCTGGAGAAAAGTATAAGGGGGAGGACAGCACTATTATTTTCCAACCAAGAGAGACCTCATGTCTGATTGTCCGCCGAGTTGGCCACTATTTTTCTTCTCTTCAAAAAATCAGATGCAACATTAGCTCTAGCCACTGAGTCCAGTCATTCGAGTTGTCCTCTTCTTGAAAGGCTTTTCAAAAATTGCCATTAATAAAATGCCCAACCGCCTTTTTTGTTATTTTTGATAGGACATACTGTCTTCTCTACTCTAGTACCCGAATTGTAGTGATGTGTGTGGTGTCTGTATTGTATTTTCAATCCTGCTAATGAAAATAAATAAATAGGGGAGGCGTATATGTCATCTAAAAAATGTGAAATGTTTTTTCCAGATCTACGGATCACCAGTGCCAGGACCAGCGGCGAACTAGTAGCCACGCCAGAGGGAGCAGATGCCGCAGCTGCAGCGGGTGAGCAAGCAGCAGTAGCGGGAGGTGGTAATTCATATTCCTTACTTATTGACTATGATGAATACACTCGATGCAAGGGTGTACAGTACACTGTACTGCTGCTGCGACTAAGTTGTTGTGAACAGTTGAAGAAGACACCCTTTCCTTTACATTAGCATCAGCGGGAGTTGAGAAACTAATGGCCTTTTCTATTCTATATCTAACTCAGCAGAGAAAGTTTCATGATGAAGACCGAGACAGACGACATGTAATATATGACTGTCAGAGAGGAATGCTTGGGTGAAGGAAGGGACCCCAGGATGCATTTAGGTGGCTGATAGGATGCATGGGTGGTTGAAGGATGGGAGAAAGGTGAAAGAAAGAATGCCTGCCTGGGTGGCTGGGTGAAACTGTTGGTGAAAGGAATCTTCCAGGGGTTTGATGGGTCAAACTCAAAGGCAAGCAAAGACGCATGGGTAGTGAATAAATGACAAATGTATATTGTTGGTGCAAGGTTTGTTGAAAATTGAGATTAGGAATAATAGCCATGTGTGGATGGATGGATGTCTGAATGGTATCAGGTGAAGAGTCAGACTGGATGAAGAGGCTGTAAAACCTCCATAACTCTAAGGCTTTCTGGAACCTTACTTTTCCCTAGCCCTGTGTCGTGGCGTGTCTCACTTTCAGCCTGAGGTGGCTTCCAAGTGGCATCTAGATCATCAGAAGGGGGGCTTTCAGAAGAAGTTGATAGACTAACCCTCCTTTTCCTTGCAGGGGATCTAGAAGACAGTGGATCTTCTGAAAGAGTGGCTTGCTCTACTTCTTCCTCTGCAGAAAGCTCGAACTCCTGAACTGCCCCTACTTTAGAAGGAAAAACTACTATTGGAGATAGTTGCGGTTGTTGCTGCGCATAGAGCTGTGTTTCATGCATTGATTGGGAACTACTCTGTGATAACGATAAGTCAATTTCAACATCACTGCTTGTTTGACTTATGATTAGACTGGATGCCTCCGGGACAGACAAGGGCTTGGGCCTAGGTTTGTGGGGTGGGTCCACTGATGCAGGGGTGCTGCTTCCAGCTTGCTCCCCAGACACCGCTGCTTCAGGTACAATTTTCGGGTTCCCTGAAAAGGTCTTTGATGACATACCGGTCTTGGTAAGTGGCAGTGCATTCTTCTCACTAGCAACTTTCTTGGTACTGGACCTGGTACCTTCCTTTGGGGACATCTTGAAGATGTCAGAAGCGTGCAGTGGCACAAGTTGAAGAGATGTCTGTGGTCACACGTTACACGTTACGTAACATTGTGCGCAGCAGGACTTCTTTCAGGCAGTACAAAGGGTGATGTTGTCTCCTCCTCTTTATTATTATTAAATGTACAACTTCAGGTATTAAAAAAAAAAAAAATACATTGTAGCCATTTTTGAGACTTTGACAACAACAAGGGCTGTACAAAACACACAGGAAGGATAGGATAGAAGAAGAAGAACAACAATAAAAATACAAATGAACCAGACCCGGATTGGCATGGTGCATCACATGGGATGCAGCATTTAGATAGCTGCAGCTGACAATGGATGGACGCAATAAGCTAAGAAGAACAAAGTAAAGACATGCAGGCCTATGGAAAAAGCACACTAACTACCACCACAAAATGGACACCAGATATGGTCACTCACAACAAGTAGGAGTCCTGGAAAACAATAAACTCAAGCAAGCCTATATGGCACAGACCTAACAAAATGGGCCCTGGCCATATGAGGACGTTCAGCCAAGGCAAATGCTGGCCCACTATCACAAACACACTCACACACTGGCCAGACAAAGGAGGCATGCTAAACAAAACAGATTTAATGCAACGATGCCAAAAACTAAAATTTCTTAGGGCTAAGAAAGGTTTGCAAATTACAATAGTAAAATATTTAAAAAAGTCCCAATTCAAGGACAAAATGAAATCCGTCCTATTTTAGTGTTGGTACTAAGAGCTGTATACTAACATATCAACCAATCGACAGGAAAGGCAAAAGTACAATGGAGTCTGTTTGTTTCTCAGTTCCACACTATATTGTTCGGGACAACCATGAATTGAGGCTGATTTGGTACAGTGCTTACAACAAGACTATAGAAAATAAGACTTATAACAATAATAATTTTTTTAGTTAAAAACAGAGAATCACAAGGTCGACGCGGCGTTTCGGCTTTCTTTTGTACACCTTCCTCAGGACTGATTTTAAACAGTTAAAAAACATTGAAAACATAGTGTTACCAAGCAGTTTTGGCTAAGAATTTAAGTCTTGTACATGAACACATTCTCTGTTTTTAACTAAAAAATTTTTTTTAATTGACACGCAGATTACAAATGTTTTTTATGATGTTTTTATATGAATTGTGAATTGTCATTTGTTTATGTGAAATAAAATTTAAATGTTAACGTTACCAAGCAGACACTGTTATAAGTCTTATTTTCTATAGTCTTGTTGTAAGCACTGTACCAAATCAGCCTCAATTCATGGTTGTCCTGAACAATATAGTGTGGAACTGAGAAACAAACAGACTCCATTGTACTTTTGCCTTTCCTGTCGATTGGTTGATATGTTAGTATACAGCTCTTAGTACCAACACTAAAATAGGACGGATTTCATTTTGTCCTTGAATTGGGACTTTGTTAATATTTTACTGTTTCTTCCCCCCGGTCCCTTATAATACTGTGTGGGGTCCTCCTTTTTCTTTAATTTGCAAATTACAAACACACACATCCAACAAAAGCATGTATTTAACACACATGAACAAAAGTTAAGTACCAAAAAAAAAATGTTGCTTTTCAATTCAATGCCATCCATGCCCTAAATGATGTTTAAATTCAAAAGACAGCACAGAAACAGTTGTTTCATGCACCCATCAGTAGCCCTGGGCCTATTGGTTGGAAACCCCATTGGCAGACTAGGCCACATAGAAAATCCATTCAAATCAATAATGTTTCAAATTTATTAGAAAATGTAGTGAACTGTGCTGCATTTTTTGCTGGATAAAAGAAGAACAAATTGCATGTAAAACAACAACTAGCAAGAAGGCATGGCCACCACAAAGAAGGCTTCCAGGCCTAATGCAGAAGCACACTGATTCCCCTTTACAAAATGGCTGCCAGCCACATGGCCAGGTCATAACAACAAGGGAAGACAGACAATGAATGGCATATGGCAAAAGCACACTGGCTGCCTCCACGAAGTGACCGACAGCCACATGGCCAGGCCACAACAACAAGAAAGGAAAGGCAGGCAATTTAGCCCTATGGCAAAAGCACACTGGCTGCCTTAAAAAATGGCCAACAGCCACATGGCCAGGCCACAACAACAAGAAAGAGAAGACAGACAATGCATCAGTATGGCAAGACCACACCGGCTGCCTTCACAAAATGACCAACAGCCACATGGCCAGGCCACAGTCAAGAGAGGGAAGAGAGACAATGTAGCTCTATGGCAAAAGCACACTGGCTGCCTTCAGAAAATGGCTACCAGCCACATGGCCAGGCTACCACAACAAGAAGCAATACGCTAGGAGGAACAAAGTAAAGAGGACATGCAGCCCTATGGCAAAAGCACACTAACTACCACCACAAAATGGTCAGCAGCCACATGGTCACTTACAACGACAACAAGCAGGATGCCTGGAAAACAATGAACTCAAGTAGGCCTATATGGACACAGACTTTTCAAAATGGCTCTTGGCCACACTGGGAGGCTCAGCCAAGGCAAAATGCTGGCTGACTACCACACACGCACTCACACAATGCCCAGAAAAAAGAGGAATGCTAAACAACACAGCTTTAATACAACAATGCCAAAAACAATAATCCACAGGGAAAAAAGATTTGCAAGTTACAACTACACACATCCAACAAAAGCATATATTTAACACACATGAAAAAAAGTTAAGTACCCAAAAAAAACATGTTGCTTTTCAATTCAATGCCATCCATGCCCTAAATTATGTTTAAATTCAAAAGACAGCACAGAAACAGTTGTTTCATGCACCCATCAGTAGCCCTGGGCCTATTGGTTGGAAAACCCATTGGCAGACTAGGCCACATAGAGAATCCATTCAAATCAATAATGTTTCAAATTTATTAGAAAATGTAGTGAACTGTGCTGCTTTTTTGCTGGATAAAAGAAGAACAAATTGCATGTAAAACAACAACTAGCAAGAAGGCATGGCCACCACAAAGAAGGCTTCCAGGCCCAATGCAGAAGCACACTGATTCCCCTTTACAAAATGGCTGCCAGCCACATGGCCAGGTCATAACAACAAGGGAAGACAGACAATGCAGGCATATGGCAAACGCACACTGGCTGCCTTCACGAAGTGACTGACAGCTAAGCATGGGCGAATTTTGCGAATTTGCGATCCGCAAATTTGCGGATTTGCGAATTCGCGATCCGCAAAATTCGCGAATTTGCAGATTTTTGTTTTTTTGCATGTTCGCGGTGTTTTTTGCGTGTTCGCGGGTTTTTTTGCGTGTTCGCGGGGATTTTTGCGTCTTCGCGAGCCGCTTGCATAGCGAAGTTACCCATGCAGTCGTTTATGGGAGAGGGAGAGAGAGATAGATAGATAGATAGATAGATAGATAGATAGATAGATAGATAGATAGATAGATAGAAAGAGAGAGAAAGAGAGGGAAAGTGAGAGGGAGAGAGAGAACGAGAGAAAGAAAGAGAGGCCGGATCTCTGAAGGGCCAGATTCCCGAGTTGCCCCTACAGAACATACAGCTTTTTATTTTTAGCAAAATGCATATGAAAATTGTGCTGTAAAGGTCTCTTTTAGTTTAACCCCTCCTGACAACTCAAAATGGGTGTATTTGCCATCCTCTCCCTTCTTCCTGTTTTTTATATCTGTAAGTGCTTCCTGATGAGGTTTAATTCCTTGGACAGGTGCCTCGTTGCCTACTTGTAACTATTCTCTGACCCTGCTTCAAGGGTCAGAGCAGGGTCAGAGAATAGTTGCAAGTAGGCAACGAGGCGCCAGGAAGCAATTAGCAGCAGGTGTCCAAGTTGAAGTTAATTTGTTTGTAACCCTTTTGTAAAAGGTTACAAAGAAATTAGGTTCAACTTTTGCACCTGCTGCTGTAACCCTTGCTTGGCTGAAAATTCGGCCCTGCTGATTCGCGGATTTTACCGCGATTTCGCGAGATTCGCGGATCGGGAAATCGCGGAAAATCCGGAAATTCACCCGCGAAACGGATATTACGCCCACCCTTACTGACAGCCACATGGCCAGGCCACAACAACAAGAAAGGAAAGGCAGACAATTTAGCCCTATGGCAAAAGCACACTGGCTGCCTTAAAAAAATGGCCAACAGCCACATGGCCAGGCCACAACAACAAGAAAGAGAAGACAGACAATGCAGCAGTATGGCAAGACCACACTGGCTGCCTTCACAAAATGACCAACAGCCACATGGCCAGGCCACAGTCAAGAAAGAGAGGGAAGACAGACAATGTAGCTCTATGGCAAAGGCACACTGGCTGCCTTCAGAAAATGGCTACCAGCCACATGGCCAGGCTACCACAACAAGAAGCAATAAGCTAAGAGGAACAAAGTAAAGAAGACATGCAGCCCTATGGCAAAAGCACACTAACTACCACCACGAAAGGGTCAGCAGCCACATGGTCACTTACAACGACAACAAGCAGGATGCCTGGAAAACAATGAACTCAAGCAGGCCTATATGGACACAGACTTTACAAAATGGCTCTTGGCCGCACTGGGATGCTCAGCCAAGGCAAAATGCTGGCTGACTACCACACACGCACTCACACAATGGCCAGAAAAAGGAGGAATGCTAAACAACACAGCTTTAATACAACAATGCCAAAAACAAAAATCCACAGGGAAAAAAAGATTTGCAAGTTACAACTACACACATCCAACAAAGGCATTTATTTATTACACATAAAAAAAGTGAAATACCGAAAACAAAACATATTTTGCATTTCAATCCAAGTAGTTTGGCCTGCAGAGGTATGTTGGTGCAGTGCTGCAATGTTGGCTGCAGCCTTGGTGCAATCTGGTGGTGGAGGCGGACAATGGCCATCCTGTATTAGGCAATGACCTCTGCCTCTCTGAGGTCAATGAGTTTACCCTATGGCAGTATGTCCTCTCCCTTCTCCTGCATTGCCTCGATGGTGGTAGTGATGGTGGTCTCCTTGGCTCTCCTAGCTGTAAAAGCAGTACATCCATGGTGTAGTTGAGATTGCTAAAGTGGTTTGGGTCTGTTCTGAACCTACCTTGCATATAATTTTTGGTAAATGCTGCTAGCCGAACTGACATTGTGAAAAAGGGGGATCTAGCGTTACTTTGTAAAAATGGCACTAAACAAAAACTGGTACAGTGTCAAAAAGATGACGTTATGGCAGTGTTAAATCCTTGTGGATATGCCCCTATATTTTTAAGGTATTTGCAGCATATTTGGTTAATATAAAGAGAAATATTACACCAAATGATCAAAGTAGTGGTCCTTATTTTTTCAGTTTATTCACCGATTATTTTTTTCAATGACCAACAATCAAAATGTTCTTTTTAAGTAATCACAGTAAAGAAAACATATCATCTTGAATTTTTAATTCACATTGTCATACCTTATTTCACTTTTTACACCTTTGATGTACAGCATTTGGCCATAGAATATAACACAGGGTCCTTCCTTCGATTTTTTCAAGATGTAGCAGGCTTACCAACTGACAAGCTGCTGACACTTGAGCTCTCCCCTCTTTCCCCACTATTTACTAATTTAGCAGTTTGCATTTCCACCACCATCACATAGGCAGTGCAGGAGAAGGGAGTGGACATACTGTCAGAGGATAACCCTTATTGACCTCAGAAGGAAGAGTTCATTGCCTATTACAGGCTCAAGAGGGAGTCCATTGTCCGTCCCCTGCAACTGTATTTGAAATGTGTGCAAGAATCTAAGCCACCTTACCACTGTGCAATAATAAATAAATCTTCATGTTGGCTGTTCTTCAATACATAGGTGATGTCACTATAGTCAACCTTTCCACCGAACATCCAAAGGTTTGTAACTGAGTGTTCTCCTGTCTTTGTTGGCACCTGCGTGATGCTGAATCTTACTCTATTTGTGTGACTAGATTTTTATTAGCATACTTAAGTCCTCAAAGACTGTTTTCATAACCTTATTGGCTTTTAAAATGGTTCTCCCTAATCATCCTACCATTTTACTTAATTCAGATGTTTCGCTGAACTGCATGAGTTGTATTTTGAACAGTTATTGCTCCAATACATGAGTCTGTGCAGGAGTAGGTGATGACTTATGGATGTTTTGCATCATATTCCTCTAGCCTGTCTTACAGGCCTCCTTCCTTCAGGCACTTTAAGTACTGATATTAACAACAAGGGGTGGTGAGGGACAGAGTCTCTGAATTAAACAGAATACTCTCACCCAGTCAAGAGATCAGGGCTAGATCCAACACCGTTTTTTAGCTCACTGCACCATCCCAGTTTCAGAACCTGGCTGTATGCAAATTAGTCTGTTCCTGTCCCAGTGCATGATGGGAACAGGGCAAACCAAACTACAAAAGCCAATTCTTACACTGGGAAGGAAACAAGCTACCGGGGACCGGTTTCTGGCATTTCAGCCGTCTTCGGCCCGGCTTGCTTGAATCCTGATGGTGCAATGAGCAAGGGACTCACATCTGAGTATACCCTTCCACGCTTAGGGTGGACAAAAATATTAACAACAAGGGGTGGTGAGGGACAGAGTCTCTGAATTAAACAGAATACTCTCACCCAGTCAAGAGATCAGGGCTAGATCCAACACCGTTTTTTAGCTCACTGCACCATCCCAGTTTCAGAACCTGGCTGTATGCAAATTAGTCTGTTCCTGTCCCAGTGCATGATGGGAACAGGGCAAAACAAACTACAAAAGCCAATTCTTACACTGGGAAGGAAACAAGCTACCGGGGACCGGTTTCTGGCATTTCAGCCGTCTTCGGCCTGGCTTGCTTGAATCCTGATGGTGCAATGAGCAAGGGACTCACATCTGAGTATACCCTTCCACGCTTAGGGTGGACAAAAATATTAACAACAAGGGGTGGTGAGGGACAGAGTCTCTGAATTAAACAGAATACTCTCACCCAGTCAAGAGATCAGGGCTAGATCCAACACCGTTTTTTAGCTCACTGCACCATCCCAGTTTCAGAACCTGGCTGTATGCAAATTAGTCTGTTCCTGTCCCAGTGCATGATGGGAACAGGGCAAACCAAACTACAAAAGCCAATTCTTACACTGGGAAGGAAACAAGCTACCGGGGACCGGTTTCTGGCATTTCAGCCGTCTTCGGCCCGGCTTGCTTGAATCCTGATGGTGCAATGAGCAAGGGACTCACATCTGAGTATACCCTTCCACGCTTAGGGTGGACAAAAATATTAACAACAAGGGGTGGTGAGGGACAGAGTCTCTGAATTAAACAGAATACTCTCACCCAGTCAAGAGATCAGGGCTAGATCCAACACCGTTTTTTAGCTCACTGCACCATCCCAGTTTCAGAACCTGGCTGTATGCAAATTAGTCTGTTCCTGTCCCAGTGCATGATGGGAACAGGGCAAACCAAACTACAAAAGCCAATTCTTACACTGGGAAGGAAACAAGCTACCGGGGACCGGTTTCTGGCATTTCAGCCGTCTTCGGCCCGGCTTGCTTGAATCCTGATGGTGCAATGAGCAAGGGACTCACATCTGAGTATACCCTTCCACGCTTAGGGTGGACAAAAATATTAACAACAAGGGGTGGTGAGGGACAGAGTCTCTGAATTAAACAGAATACTCTCACCCAGTCAAGAGATCAGGGCTAGATCCAACACCGTTTTTTAGCTCACTGCACCATCCCAGTTTCAGAACCTGGCTGTATGCAAATTAGTCTGTTCCTGTCCCAGTGCATGATGGGAACAGGGCAAACCTAACTACAAAAGCCAATTCTTACACTGGGAAGGAAACAAGCTACCGGGGACCGGTTTCTGGCATTTCAGCCGTCTTCGGCCCGGCTTGCTTGAATCCTGATGGTGCAATGAGCAAGGGACTCACATCTGAGTATACCCTTCCACGCTTAGGGTGGACAAAAATATTAACAACAAGGGGTGGTGAGGGACAGAGTCTCTGAATTAAACAGAATACTCTCACCCAGTCAAGAGATCAGGGCTAGATCCAACACCGTTTTTTAGCTCTTTTAGGGAAGAAGGCTGAAATGCCAGAAACCGGTCCCCGGTAGCTTGTCTCCTTTCTGGTGAAGAATTGGCTTGGTAGTTTAGTCTGCCCTGTTCCCATGATGCACTGGGCCAGGGATAGACTGATTTGCATATAGCCAGGTTCTGAGCTGGGATGGGGCAGTGAGATAAATAACGGTGATGGATCAAGCCCTGATCTTTGGACTGGGTAAGAGTGGTCTGTTTAACTCAGACACTCTGTTCATCACCACCCCTTTTCTAAATCGTTTTTGGCCACTATAGGTGTGGCAGGGTATACTCAGACATGAGTCCCTTTCTCACTGCTCCATCAGGATTCAAGCAAGCCGGGCCGAAGAAGGCTGAAATGCCAGAAACCGGTCCCCGGTAGCTTGTCTCCTTTCTGGTGAAGAATTGGCTTGGTAGTTTAGTCTGCCCTGTTCCCATGATGCACTGGGCCAGGGACAGACTGATTTGCATATAGCCAGGTTCTGAGCTGGGATGGGGCAGTGAGATAAATAACGGTGATGGATCAAGCCCTGATCTTTGGACTGGGTAAGAGTGGTCTGTTTAACTCAGACACTCTGTTCATCACCACCCCTTTTCTAAATCGTTTTTGGCCACTATAGGTGTGGCAGGGTATACTCAGACATGAGTCCCTTTCTCACTGCTCCATCAGGATTCAAGCAAGCCGGGCCGAAGAAGGCTGAAATGCCAGAAACCGGTCCCCGGTAGCTTGTCTCCTTTCTGGTGAAGAATTGGCTTGGTAGTTTAGTCTGCCCTGTTCCCATGATGCACTGGGCCAGGGACAGACTGATTTGCATATAGCCAGGTTCTGAGCTGGGATGGGGCAGTGAGATAAATAACGGTGATGGATCAAGCCCTGATCTTTGGACTGGGTAAGAGTGGTCTGTTTAACTCAGACACTCTGTTCATCACCACCCCTTTTCTAAATCGTTTTTGGCCACTATAGGTGTGGCAGGGTATACTCAGACATGAGTCCCTTTCTCACTGCTCCATCAGGATTCAAGCAAGCCGGGCCGAAGAAGGCTGAAATGCCAGAAACCGGTCCCCGGTAGCTTGTCTCCTTTCTGGTGAAGAATTGGCTTGGTAGTTTAGTCTGCCCTGTTCCCATGATGCACTGGGCCAGGGACAGACTGATTTGCATATAGCCAGGTTCTGAGCTGGGATGGGGCAGTGAGATAAATAACGGTGATGGATCAAGCCCTGATCTTTGGACTGGGTAAGAGTGGTCTGTTTAACTCAGACACTCTGTTCATCACCACCCCTTTTCTAAATCGTTTTTGGCCACTATAGGTGTGGCAGGGTATACTCAGACATGAGTCCCTTTCTCACTGCTCCATCAGGATTCAAGCAAGCCGGGCCGAAGAAGGCTGAAATGCCAGAAACCGGTCCCCGGTAGCTTGTCTCCTTTCTGGTGAAGAATTGGCTTGGTAGTTTAGTCTGCCCTGTTCCCATGATGCACTGGGCCAGGGACAGACTGATTTGCATATAGCCAGGTTCTGAGCTGGGATGGGGCAGTGAGATAAATAACGGTGATGGATCAAGCCCTGATCTTTGGACTGGGTAAGAGTGGTCTGTTTAACTCAGACACTCTGTTCATCACCACCCCTTTTCTAAATCGTTTTTGGCCACTATAGGTGTGGCAGGGTATACTCAGACATGAGTCCCTTTCTCACTGCTCCATCAGGATTCAAGCAAGCCGGGCCGAAGAAGGCTGAAATGCCAGAAACCGGTCCCCGGTAGCTTGTCTCCTTTCTGGTGAAGAATTGGCTTGGTAGTTTAGTCTGCCCTGTTCCCATGATGCACTGGGCCAGGGACAGACTGATTTGCATATAGCCAGGTTCTGAGCTGGGATGGGGCAGTGAGATTAATAACGGTGATGGATCAAGCCCTGATCTTTGGACTGGGTAAGAGTGGTCTGTTTAACTCAGACACTCTGTTCATCACCACCCCTTTTCTAAATCGTTTTTGGCCACTATAGGTGTGGCAGGGTATACTCAGACATGAGTCCCTTTCTCACTGCTCCATCAGGATTCAAGCAAGCCGGGCCGAAGAAGGCTGAAATGCCAGAAACCGGTCCCCGGTAGCTTGTCTCCTTTCTGGTGAAGAATTGGCTTGGTAGTTTAGTCTGCCCTGTTCCCATGATGCACTGGGCCAGGGACAGACTGATTTGCATATAGCCAGGTTCTGAGCTGGGATGGGGCAGTGAGATAAATAACGGTGATGGATCAAGCCCTGATCTTTGGACTGGGTAAGAGTGGTCTGTTTAACTCAGACACTCTGTTCATCACCACCCCTTTTCTAAATCGTTTTTGGCCACTATAGGTGTGGCAGGGTATACTCAGACATGAGTCCCTTTCTCACTGCTCCATCAGGATTCAAGCAAGCCGGGCCGAAGAAGGCTGAAATGCCAGAAACCGGTCCCCGGTAGCTTGTCTCCTTTCTGGTGAAGAATTGGCTTGGTAGTTTAGTCTGCCCTGTTCCCATGATGCACTGGGCCAGGGACAGACTGATTTGCATATAGCCAGGTTCTGAGCTGGGATGGGGCAGTGAGATAAATAACGGTGATGGATCAAGCCCTGATCTTTGGACTGGGTAAGAGTGGTCTGTTTAACTCAGACACTCTGTTCATCACCACCCCTTTTCTAAATCGTTTTTGGCCACTATAGGTGTGGCAGGGTATACTCAGACATGAGTCCCTTTCTCACTGCTCCATCAGGATTCAAGCAAGCCGGGCCGAAGAAGGCTGAAATGCCAGAAACCGGTCCCCGGTAGCTTGTCTCCTTTCTGGTGAAGAATTGGCTTGGTAGTTTAGTCTGCCCTGTTCCCATGATGCACTGGGCCAGGGACAGACTGATTTGCATATAGCCAGGTTCTGAGCTGGGATGGGGCAGTGAGATAAATAACGGTGATGGATCAAGCCCTGATCTTTGGACTGGGTAAGAGTGGTCTGTTTAACTCAGACACTCTGTTCATCACCACCCCTTTTCTAAATCGTTTTTGGCCACTATAGGTGTGGCAGGGTATACTCAGACATGAGTCCCTTTCTCACTGCTCCATCAGGATTCAAGCAAGCCGGGCCGAAGAAGGCTGAAATGCCAGAAACCGGTCCCCGGTAGCTTGTCTCCTTTCTGGTGAAGAATTGGCTTGGTAGTTTAGTCTGCCCTGTTCCCATGATGCACTGGGCCAGGGACAGACTGATTTGCATATAGCCAGGTTCTGAGCTGGGATGGGGCAGTGAGATAAATAACGGTGATGGATCAAGCCCTGATCTTTGGACTGGGTAAGAGTGGTCTGTTTAACTCAGACACTCTGTTCATCACCACCCCTTTTCTAAATCGTTTTTGGCCACTATAGGTGTGGCAGGGTATACTCAGACATGAGTCCCTTTCTCACTGCTCCATCAGGATTCAAGCAAGCCGGGCCGAAGAAGGCTGAAATGCCAGAAACCGGTCCCTGGTAGCTTGTCTCCTTTCTGGTGAAGAATTGGCTTGGTAGTTTAGTCTGCCCTGTTCCCATGATGCACTGGGCCAGGGACAGACTGATTTGCATATAGCCAGGTTCTGAGCTGGGATGGGGCAGTGAGATTAATAACGGTGATGGATCAAGCCCTGATCTTTGGACTGGGTAAGAGTGGTCTGTTTAACTCAGACACTCTGTTCATCACCACCCCTTTTCTAAATCGTTTTTGGCCACTATAGGTGTGGCAGGGTATACTCAGACATGAGTCCCTTTCTCACTGCTCCATCAGGATTCAAGCAAGCCGGGCCGAAGAAGGCTGAAATGCCAGAAACCGGTCCCCGGTAGCTTGTCTCCTTTCTGGTGAAGAATTGGCTTGGTAGTTTAGTCTGCCCTGTTCCCATGATGCACTGGGCCAGGGACAGACTGATTTGCATATAGCCAGGTTCTGAGCTGGGATGGGGCAGTGAGATAAATAACGGTGATGGATCAAGCCCTGATCTTTGGACTGGGTAAGAGTGGTCTGTTTAACTCAGACACTCTGTTCATCACCACCCCTTTTCTAAATCGTTTTTGGCCACTATAGGTGTGGCAGGGTATACTCAGACATGAGTCCCTTTCTCACTGCTCCATCAGGATTCAAGCAAGCCGGGCCGAAGAAGGCTGAAATGCCAGAAACCGGTCCCCGGTAGCTTGTCTCCTTTCTGGTGAAGAATTGGCTTGGTAGTTTAGTCTGCCCTGTTCCCATGATGCACTGGGCCAGGGACAGACTGATTTGCATATAGCCAGGTTCTGAGCTGGGATGGGGCAGTGAGATAAATAACGGTGATGGATCAAGCCCTGATCTTTGGACTGGGTAAGAGTGGTCTGTTTAACTCAGACACTCTGTTCATCACCACCCCTTTTCTAAATCGTTTTTGGCCACTATAGGTGTGGCAGGGTATACTCAGACATGAGTCCCTTTCTCACTGCTCCATCAGGATTCAAGCAAGCCGGGCCGAAGAAGGCTGAAATGCCAGAAACCGGTCCCCGGTAGCTTGTCTCCTTTCTGGTGAAGAATTGGCTTGGTAGTTTAGTCTGCCCTGTTCCCATGATGCACTGGGCCAGGGACAGACTGATTTGCATATAGCCAGGTTCTGAGCTGGGATGGGGCAGTGAGATAAATAACGGTGATGGATCAAGCCCTGATCTTTGGATTGGGTAAGAGTGGTCTGTTTAACTCAGACACTCTGTTCATCACCACCCCTTTTCTAAATCATTTTTGGCCACTATAGGTGTGGCAGGGTATACTCAGACATGAGTCCCTTTCTCACTGCTCCATCAGGATTCAAGCAAGCCGGGCCGAAGAAGGCTGAAATGCCAGAAACCGGTCCCCGGTAGCTTGTCTCCTTTCTGGTGAAGAATTGGCTTGGTAGTTTAGTCTGCCCTGTTCCCATGATGCACTGGGCCAGGGACAGACTGATTTGCATATAGCCAGGTTCTGAGCTGGGATGGGGCAGTGAGATAAATAACGGTGATGGATCAAGCCCTGATCTTTGGACTGGGTAAGAGTGGTCTGTTTAACTCAGACACTCTGTTCATCACCACCCCTTTTCTAAATCGTTTTTGGCCACTATAGGTGTGGCAGGGTATACTCAGACATGAGTCCCTTTCTCACTGCTCCATCAGGATTCAAGCAAGCCGGGCCGAAGAAGGCTGAAATGCCAGAAACCGGTCCCCGGTAGCTTGTCTCCTTTCTGGTGAAGAATTGGCTTGGTAGTTTAGTCTGCCCTGTTCCCATGATGCACTGGGCCAGGGACAGACTGATTTGCATATAGCCAGGTTCTGAGCTGGGATGGGGCAGTGAGATTAATAACGGTGATGGATCAAGCCCTGATCTTTGGACTGGGTAAGAGTGGTCTGTTTAACTCAGACACTCTGTTCATCACCACCCCTTTTCTAAATCGTTTTTGGCCACTATAGGTGTGGCAGGGTATACTCAGACATGAGTCCCTTTCTCACTGCTCCATCAGGATTCAAGCAAGCCGGGCCGAAGAAGGCTGAAATGCCAGAAACCGGTCCCCGGTAGCTTGTCTCCTTTCTGGTGAAGAATTGGCTTGGTAGTTTAGTCTGCCCTGTTCCCATGATGCACTGGGCCAGGGACAGACTGATTTGCATATAGCCAGGTTCTGAGCTGGGATGGGGCAGTGAGATAAATAACGGTGATGGATCAAGCCCTGATCTTTGGACTGGGTAAGAGTGGTCTGTTTAACTCAGACACTCTGTTCATCACCACCCCTTTTCTAAATCGTTTTTGGCCACTATAGGTGTGGCAGGGTATACTCAGACATGAGTCCCTTTCTCACTGCTCCATCAGGATTCAAGCAAGCCGGGCCGAAGAAGGCTGAAATGCCAGAAACCGGTCCCCGGTAGCTTGTCTCCTTTCTGGTGAAGAATTGGCTTGGTAGTTTAGTCTGCCCTGTTCCCATGATGCACTGGGCCAGGGACAGACTGATTTGCATATAGCCAGGTTCTGAGCTGGGATGGGGCAGTGAGATAAATAACGGTGATGGATCAAGCCCTGATCTTTGGACTGGGTAAGAGTGGTCTGTTTAACTCAGACACTCTGTTCATCACCACCCCTTTTCTAAATCGTTTTTGGCCACTATAGGTGTGGCAGGGTATACTCAGACATGAGTCCCTTTCTCACTGCTCCATCAGGATTCAAGCAAGCCGGGCCGAAGAAGGCTGAAATGCCAGAAACCGGTCCCCGGTAGCTTGTCTCCTTTCTGGTGAAGAATTGGCTTGGTAGTTTAGTCTGCCCTGTTCCCATGATGCACTGGGCCAGGGACAGACTGATTTGCATATAGCCAGGTTCTGAGCTGGGATGGGGCAGTGAGATAAATAACGGTGATGGATCAAGCCCTGATCTTTGGACTGGGTAAGAGTGGTCTGTTTAACTCAGACACTCTGTTCATCACCACCCCTTTTCTAAATCGTTTTTGGCCACTATAGGTGTGGCAGGGTATACTCAGACATGAGTCCCTTTCTCACTGCTCCATCAGGATTCAAGCAAGCCGGGCCGAAGAAGGCTGAAATGCCAGAAACCGGTCCCCGGTAGCTTGTCTCCTTTCTGGTGAAGAATTGGCTTGGTAGTTTAGTCTGCCCTGTTCCCATGATGCACTGGGCCAGGGACAGACTGATTTGCATATAGCCAGGTTCTGAGCTGGGATGGGGCAGTGAGATAATCAACGGTGATGGATCAAGCCCTGATCTTTGGACTGGGTAAGAGTGGTCTGTTTAACTCAGACACTCTGTTCATCACCACCCCTTTTCTAAATCGTTTTTGGCCACTATAGGTGTGGCAGGGTATACTCAGACATGAGTCCCTTTCTCACTGCTCCATCAGGATTCAAGCAAGCCGGGCCGAAGAAGGCTGAAATGCCAGAAACCGGTCCCCGGTAGCTTGTCTCCTTTCTGGTGAAGAATTGGCTTGGTAGTTTAGTCTGCCCTGTTCCCATGATGCACTGGGCCAGGGACAGACTGATTTGCATATAGCCAGGTTCTGAGCTGGGATGGGGCAGTGAGATAAATAACGGTGATGGATCAAGCCCTGATCTTTGGACTGGGTAAGAGTGGTCTGTTTAACTCAGACACTCTGTTCATCACCACCCCTTTTCTAAATCGTTTTTGGCCACTATAGGTGTGGCAGGGTATACTCAGACATGAGTCCCTTTCTCACTGCTCCATCAGGATTCAAGCAAGCCGGGCCGAAGAAGGCTGAAATGCCAGAAACCGGTCCCCGGTAGCTTGTCTCCTTTCTGGTGAAGAATTGGCTTGGTAGTTTAGTCTGCCCTGTTCCCATGATGCACTGGGCCAGGGACAGACTGATTTGCATATAGCCAGGTTCTGAGCTGGGATGGGGCAGTGAGATAAATAACGGTGATGGATCAAGCCCTGATCTTTGGACTGGGTAAGAGTGGTCTGTTTAACTCAGACACTCTGTTCATCACCACCCCTTTTCTAAATCGTTTTTGGCCACTATAGGTGTGGCAGGGTATACTCAGACATGAGTCCCTTTCTCACTGCTCCATCAGGATTCAAGCAAGCCGGGCCGAAGAAGGCTGAAATGCCAGAAACCGGTCCCCGGTAGCTTGTCTCCTTTCTGGTGAAGAATTGGCTTGGTAGTTTAGTCTGCCCTGTTCCCATGATGCACTGGGCCAGGGACAGACTGATTTGCATATAGCCAGGTTCTGAGCTGGGATGGGGCAGTGAGATAAATAACGGTGATGGATCAAGCCCTGATCTTTGGACTGGGTAAGAGTGGTCTGTTTAACTCAGACACTCTGTTCATCACCACCCCTTTTCTAAATCGTTTTTGGCCACTATAGGTGTGGCAGGGTATACTCAGACATGAGTCCCTTTCTCACTGCTCCATCAGGATTCAAGCAAGCCGGGCCGAAGAAGGCTGAAATGCCAGAAACCGGTCCCCGGTAGCTTGTCTCCTTTCTGGTGAAGAATTGGCTTGGTAGTTTAGTCTGCCCTGTTCCCATGATGCACTGGGCCAGGGACAGACTGATTTGCATATAGCCAGGTTCTGAGCTGGGATGGGGCAGTGAGATAAATAACGGTGATGGATCAAGCCCTGATCTTTGGACTGGGTAAGAGTGGTCTGTTTAACTCAGACACTCTGTTCATCACCACCCCTTTTCTAAATCGTTTTTGGCCACTATAGGTGTGGCAGGGTATACTCAGACATGAGTCCCTTTCTCACTGCTCCATCAGGATTCAAGCAAGCCGGGCCGAAGAAGGCTGAAATGCCAGAAACCGGTCCCCGGTAGCTTGTCTCCTTTCTGGTGAAGAATTGGCTTGGTAGTTTAGTCTGCCCTGTTCCCATGATGCACTGGGCCAGGGACAGACTGATTTGCATATAGCCAGGTTCTGAGCTGGGATGGGGCAGTGAGATAAATAACGGTGATGGATCAAGCCCTGATCTTTGGACTGGGTAAGAGTGGTCTGTTTAACTCAGACACTCTGTTCATCACCACCCCTTTTCTAAATCGTTTTTGGCCACTATAGGTGTGGCAGGGTATACTCAGACATGAGTCCCTTTCTCACTGCTCCATCAGGATTCAAGCAAGCCGGGCCGAAGAAGGCTGAAATGCCAGAAACCGGTCCCCGGTAGCTTGTCTCCTTTCTGGTGAAGAATTGGCTTGGTAGTTTAGTCTGCCCTGTTCCCATGATGCACTGGGCCAGGGACAGACTGATTTGCATATAGCCAGGTTCTGAGCTGGGATGGGGCAGTGAGATAAATAACGGTGATGGATCAAGCCCTGATCTTTGGACTGGGTAAGAGTGGTCTGTTTAACTCAGACACTCTGTTCATCACCACCCCTTTTCTAAATCGTTTTTGGCCACTATAGGTGTGGCAGGGTATACTCAGACATGAGTCCCTTTCTCACTGCTCCATCAGGATTCAAGCAAGCCGGGCCGAAGAAGGCTGAAATGCCAGAAACCGGTCCCCGGTAGCTTGTCTCCTTTCTGGTGAAGAATTGGCTTGGTAGTTTAGTCTGCCCTGTTCCCATGATGCACTGGGCCAGGGACAGACTGATTTGCATATAGCCAGGTTCTGAGCTGGGATGGGGCAGTGAGATAAATAACGGTGATGGATCAAGCCCTGATCTTTGGACTGGGTAAGAGTGGTCTGTTTAACTCAGACACTCTGTTCATCACCACCCCTTTTCTAAATCGTTTTTGGCCACTATAGGTGTGGCAGGGTATACTCAGACATGAGTCCCTTTCTCACTGCTCCATCAGGATTCAAGCAAGCCGGGCCGAAGAAGGCTGAAATGCCAGAAACCGGTCCCCGGTAGCTTGTCTCCTTTCTGGTGAAGAATTGGCTTGGTAGTTTAGTCTGCCCTGTTCCCATGATGCACTGGGCCAGGGACAGACTGATTTGCATATAGCCAGGTTCTGAGCTGGGATGGGGCAGTGAGATAAATAACGGTGATGGATCAAGCCCTGATCTTTGGACTGGGTAAGAGTGGTCTGTTTAACTCAGACACTCTGTTCATCACCACCCCTTTTCTAAATCACTTTAAGTACTGATGGCATGCTTTCAACGTCATTTTTGTCCCAGAACAAATGAAGTTCAAAGCATGCCATCAGTGTCATGCAATGGAGAAATAACTGCCTTTTGGTCTCTAAATAAGCTAGCAAAACTGGGAAGAACACCCCAGCAGGCTGTAAGAATGTCGTCTCGAGAAGGCTGGTGATGCTCATCTTTTGATTCAACAGTTCTGGGAGGATATCTGTGGAAATATAAGTCAGATCCTTGTTGTGGAAATTAAAGTAAGCCTTGGACTAATATTATTTAGTAGAGCAGAAGAGCCTGCATTCCTAAACAGTAGAGACTCCAAGTTGGGATATCTGCATAAAGTGGGTTTCAAAAGACACCCCTACAAGGGTGGAGTGGTTGGCTTCTGTGCTGTTTACATTGACAATAGATACATCACCCAGGTCTATAAGGGTTTCATAAATTTGGTGGCCATTGGTAAAGTGCCTGGAGGGAATGCAGTAAAAATCTATGGTCCTATGATTACACCAAATCTTCGAACTTGGGATCGGGTTCGGACAAGATCGCTCATGCCTTCCCTGGTTTTTGAGCCTAGGTCCCCATTTGGAAAACAGGGCACTAGTGTGTGGCTGAAGGCTCTTCTTGAGACCGGAAGTAAAATAGGTGAATGAGGACTAATTAAACAAAATAAAATGCTTTGAACTTAATTTTGTGCTCAAATTGCAATATCTGTAGTCCACTCTATTGAAGGAGAATTGTTGAACTGATTTCTTGTTCCACTTTCTATACTGTTGGAATGTTAATTACAGTTTCAACATGTTCAACTTCAGGTTCACATGATATCTCACCCACGACCTCAGTTTCTGGTGATGTCTTGTTGGTAGGTTGAGCTAGAGTAATTTTATGCACGCCTTCATCAGTAGCAGACTGGACTACAGCAGCGATCTCTACGCCGGAGTCAACAGGAAACTACTTTGCAAGCTACAGACCATCCAGAACGCTGCAGGCAGACTGATCCTAGACATACCCACATCACCCAACACCGCTGCGATCTCCACTGGCTCTCCATCGAAAGAAGAATAACCTTAAAGCTCCTCACTCATGCATGCAAGGCGGTCCACAACATCGGGCCAGCGTACCTAAATGACCACCTCTCCTTTCACACACCCAAGAGACTCCTCCAATAAACTGACCTCTCTCTGGCCACCATCCCACACATCTACAAGTCCATGGCTGGAGGAAAGTCCTTCTCCTACCTCACAGCCAAGACCTGGAACGACCCCTCCTCCACCTCCGGCAAATCCCTACACTGCTTCAGTTCAGGAAGGACCTTCAGACCTGGCTCTTCAGATGACCCCTGCCTCAACAGAACCGCCCCCCCCAGTGGTTTGAGACTTCATGGGTGAGAAGCTGCACTTTACAAACCCTTGATTGATTGATTGATGTTCACCCACACACTCTTTCACCATAATGCCCTTCTCAGGATCACTACATTTTTGGTAGCACTTTCTTGTCAACCATTCCCTGTTCATCATCAAAGGAGAAACTGCTAGGCTGTAGAGGCCTCAATGGGATATGGTGCTCCTGGTAAATACATTTCAGGATCTGGGTCTGGTCCTAATTGGCTCTCTGTTGGAGATTTGCAATTGCAATTCCTAACCAAATCTGCAAATTACATTTCGTACTTAAAAATACTGCAAGATTCTGAAATTATATTTGCCTAGAGTAAACATACATAAATCAAATTTGGTTATTTGTACATTAGGCCCCTAGTGTGGTGATGTAAACAAAAACTGTTGGCAATGCCATGATAGATGAGGAAAAGCTTATCATTATATTAAATAAACTTCTCGTCATAAAATTGAAGCTGCTAGTTGTTGTGTGTTGCCTTCCCCCCAATGATGATTGGGTTACAAAAGAACTGAGGGCAGGTAGGACAGCAAAGGTCCATCAAGTATATAAAGAAACAACTTTCAAAGACTGCAACATCATTGGTTGTTAGCAAAGGAATGTCAGGGTCAGATATAGAGCCTGTTGCAGGGATTCTGCACCAACAAGAACTATGCGCAGAATTATAGGACCTTGGAGTATAGGGACTGAGTCATCCGACCACCTTAATACCCATGAGCCCAGGACCGACTAGCTATAGTGTCTCCTTGCTCTCCTACTCACTCACAGAGAAACAAATGATTAGATACCCCAGAACAAAACACTCCAAGATGTCTCAGGAATCGTAGTAAATAGACACACCCTTTCACTCTCACTCTTCTACTTGTCAACAAAACGATCTGACTGAGACACAAAATAGTTTAAAATATTTTATTTTATCGGACGTGCCCTAACATGCACTATATGTACCACAACAGGCAGGAAAATGCATAGGATAAATACAGTCATCATAGCAGCTAGTCCATAAATCATGAATGGAGATGTCATCATGAAAAGACAAAAGAGCCTATCTTCCCTCACCTTGCTAAGAAGCAGTATTATTATATATTAGAAGATCTCTGGGCCTTGTCAGCAGACCCCATACCTCAGTCTATAGATAGTAGATCTACATCATAGGTGCTGTCTTGCTCTTCTCCCAGGAAAGGTACCTTTCCAAGTGTGTGCTACCTATTCGTGTATTCTAAGACCAAAGTACGTTGTCCAAACAACAGCTGAAACAGTATGTTTTGTCTAGGGGGCTAGGGCCTGGCCAGAGCAAAATAACAAGGGGCATTGTTGTTTGACCTGGCTCACAAGATTCAGTGAACATTCCAGGAACGTGCAGTGAGTGAACACAGCAAGGAGTTTGTAGTGTAGTTCCTATATTCCCAATAGGCTCTGCGCATTGGAATAACATAAACAATAGTTTAGACGTAAGACTGAGTCGACTATGTCTCTATTGAGTATGTTAGACTGAATTATGAAAGCCAGCTAGCTCAGAGGTCACTAGAAACTTTCTCGAATTCACAAGGGATTAGTTTCTGACAACCGCATAAACATGACAACTTTGCTCCCCAAGAATAAGGAGGATATCTCCAGAGTCGCGGAAACAATAGATAGCTATTTCACACAGTCAATCGTGCATGCTTCGTTTCACCAGAAGTGCAGAGAAATAGAGAGACGGGCGTTTTCAATAAAAGAGGTTATTTATTGAGCAGTATTCTTTCTCATGCGAGAGAAGTGAATTGCTACAATTGCAATACTTGTCATAAAGTAAAGTGCGTACAGTAAAAAAAGTATTATAAAATAATACTGTAAAAGCATGGTATGTTTTTTAAGCCATACGGTATTTAAAATGGATAAAATACATACACCGATAAATAATGACTAAACGTACTCAACTGGTGCTTCTAAGATATGCCTACCCCGGTGTACCTAACCTAAGCCTAGTACATGGGAAGAAGTAAGTGAGAAGTAGTTTTTAAGTTAAATAGTTTCTGCCAAGAATCTAAACCAATAATTCTCTAAGGGTCTATTCAGCTCCGTACCTTGTTATAGAATGTAGGAGGTCTTGTATCTCTCTCTCAGGACTCGATCTCCCAGCAACCCAAAAGGGTAGCAGGGAAACATTGGAGCTGGATTTCTCGGCAAGAGAAAAGAAAGTGTCTCTCTCTGTGCGTCAGCGGGAGGGTCGGCTTCCTTCGGCACTTGCTACAGCAGGGCGTCGGACAAGTAGATAGTCGATCTGCTCCAAACCACCGTGTGTTTTGCTAGGGCAGATGCGGGTATATTTATACCTGGAGTGTGCCGAGCTTGACGTAAGGTTGGACATAAGCCATCACTAAGAACTCTAAGTTCTTTCAGGACTGCAGGAGTTCTAGGACAAATCAAATACAGAAGCAGGGGGAAGTCCCGAGCTGCTGGAGGATTGGTTTCTCTAAGAACACGTTGTGCTTTCTAGGAGTCTGTGGAAGTAGCCTTGCCGTATTTGGACTGCATTGGCTATGTCTTAATATGGGTATGATTATTATGCCTATATAAGGATATGATTTGATATAACTATATAAGGGCATACATCGGGAATATTAATCCAGAGTCCTAGATTTGTCCACAACACCCACTCCACGTATAATGTCCATCACTACTAAATACTAAGTAATAAAACATATCTAAGCATGTGTTTTCCATCCCACCCCAAAATACATAAAATGCATTTGAAATGGCATGGACACGAAAAAATGAATATTGTACTGTACGTTTTCTAAGCAGTGGTATCATTCAAAATAATGCATATATTGTACTTTAAATGATTTACTAAATTTATATTTATGAAATGGCTCTCAATACAGAAGAGAAGGTCAAAACCAATTCATCACATTTTTATTCAAGACTGTACATGTGCTAGAGGCTAAGTTGAAAATATTGTCTCTAGGTGTTTTAAAAATAGAAATCTTGGGGCATATTACCAAGCAATAGCGATAATTATCGCTATTGCTTGGTCAGAGACAAAAATTTACTGCTGAGCTGCAGCGATTTTTATCGCAGATAAACCTTGGTATTACCAAGGTTTATCGCAAATGCGATAAAAATCGGCCGCAATGCATGAATATCGCTGAAAAGTCAGCGATATTCATGCATTACCGAGCTAATGCTCTTAGCCATGTTATCCACCTCCCATTGGATGACATGGCTAAGAACTGCTCAGGGCAGGTGTTAGCTTTTGGAGATATTCGCGCTTAGCGCGAATATCTCCAAAAGTTGGTAATAGGAGAAAGCGATGTTAGCGACTGTTTCTAGTCGCTAACATCTTGGCACGCCCACTTTGCATGTCATTAGTGATAAATATCACTGACATGCAAAGTGGGGCCCAAGATGGTCGCAATCTCCTACTAGCTGTCGCTAACTGGTGTTAGCGACAGCTAGGTAATAAGGAGATCATTTTATCTCCGCTTTCTTGGCTTTTAAAGCCAAAAAAGCGGAGATAAACCCCCTTGATAATATGCCCCCTTCTTCTCTAAGAATAGTTCTACTTTAAGCAGAGTATCATGCTCCTGTTTTTAAAAGTTATTCTCTTTGTTAGGGGAGAACATTAGCCCAGATAGGCTGGCAAAGTATTAGTCTACAACAGTAAGTGAAAGTTCGGCCATGTCCGAAAAAGTAGAAATAGTGCATATGTACGATGCATTGTCGTCATCGTTATCTAGATCAGCAATGGTTACTGAAGGTTGTACCTGTGTGCCGCTTTCATCTCGCTTGTAGCTGTGAGGTCTCAACGAATGCCGTCATCAGAATTGGTAGCCGCTGGGGACAACACGTTGCATGAGCTGTTACCGAACCAAGCAAAGTATCGACATCCATAGGTACTGCTGATGGGAGTGTGAGACAGATGTCTAACACTCATTCTTCTCGCAGAGCAGGCATCATAGAACAGGTAGGATGCAATCTTGCCAGATTGGTCTGAATGAAAGGAACCATGTGGTATTCAGATCTCTTAGCCAAGCCAAGCCGAGGACTTTGGTAATCCTATCTCTGTACCGCATTGCCAGGATCGTTTGTTCCATGGTAACCTCGGTATTGCTTGTGACTGGACTTGCCATATCGGAGCAGAAGGAACAAAAATAAAATTCCTGCTACAATTCCCAAGATGAGAGGCATGCTGCCAAACACAGAGTGCACGAAATTCAGGAAGCTGCTCAGGACTGCTTCAAAGGGTGATAATAGTCCCAAAAAAATTGTCTTAATTACATGTGCGATGCCACTAGTATCAGACATGTTTAAGATTTGGCTCAATATTTCTACGAAATGCACGGGGCAATTTGTTGATAATAATGCATGTATCTCTGCAGAAGTCCTTGCTACTTGCAGGTCATACATTTCTCCAGATGATGTCAAAGGCACAGATTTTGTACAAAAGAATGGACTTCATTCTGCTTAAAGTATCAATTTGAATAGAATAGATATTCAATGAAGGCCATATCATTGCCTCCTTGTCTGGTTTGCTGTTTGGGTACAATACTTGCATACAGCAAGTGACCCTGGATGTAATACTAACGATATAGGCTGTTCCTGGCAACATGCCACAACAGCTGTGGTCACTTAGCATAACGTAACTGCCGTTGGAAAGTTGTCTGAAAAAAGGCTCTATTTGTGTGGCTGGGGTGCCGTGCAGCTGGCAAGAAAGGTCATTAGATGAACCTTCGCAGGCTCCATGTAAGTTTATTTCTTGACACAGAAGTGTACCGCTTAGTGAGTTTTTACAATTGTTACCACTAAGAAATACCTCTTTTTCCCCCACGCCAACATCTATGTTTATAAGGTAACTTCCAGGTTGACTTGATGTACTCTTTACCCAACTTTTCATACAGGCCCGCTGGTATGTGCTTTAGGCAATATTGGAACTGAAATGTCGTTATTGGTATTGTAATGGTGCCATGTATTATCCACTCAATGTCAGGCTTCTCAGAAACTGTCAATGGTGATCTCTCGAGTTTTTCAATGCTCAGCACCGTATAGTCTCCTCCCTTTGTGCCAAAGAAATTTGTTAATCTGTTGGGTTAAAATTAGAAAATATTGACGTTGTGTTAATCAGGCGCCAGGGCATATATCCTGAACGGAGGTTTTGCAACGTCCAGCCTAATTGTTCAGTAGAACGTAATTGGGACTGGCCATGTTGTAACATGAGCATATCCTGTTCTATTATATCAATAGCAGATGATACAATGCTGTCCAAAGAATAATTTCTGGAGGACAGAGTCGTTAACCCATTGTCTACTACAGATAGGGATTTTTCCAAATTAATACGGTCAATTTCTCGTATTTTCTCAGCAGTTTCAATTTGCGTTACTTTCCAAGCCTCGTAGCCAGCATATATACCGGCGTATATGAAACGTTTTTGACGCTGTTTACGAGGTCCCAATAAGAAATCTCGCAAGTCAGCCCCTTCTTTAAGTAAGGTCAAGTGTTGCTTAATTTCAGGAAGTGAGGATTTCTGTAGCCATTCGAGGCATAATTTTCCTACACTGTATGTGGTGACTATACCTGGATGTTGTCTCTGGGAATATCTGGGGTCTGGCCTGTTTTGAGTGAACCCCTGTGTTTTATTCAGGAATCTATCTTGACAGTTATTAGTGTCTGTGGGCCAGATCAACCATTTTTTCCAATCAGGATTAGTTCTGTTTTGGTGTAAAATATGGGATACGTCTATCTCCCTATCTGTAGTGCTATTACTATCAGGTATGGGCTTTGGTATACACGGCTTGTTTAAAACCTTAATCTTGGCTAATCCAAGACAGGTTGTTTGTTGAATGGTGTCATTCAGGAACATTATTTGTTCTGGGATCATGCAGGCTCTGAATAATGATTCTAAACCTTGTACCTGCCAGTCTTTTGTACCCCAGAACGTTTTTGTCTCAATGTTATCTTTCCAAAACTCAAAACCAAATGTAGACAATTGTACATAACATTTTGCAGAATAAATCAGTTTAGTATTTGTCAACATGTTTTTCATTCCTGTCTTATTCATAATTTTGAAATAAAACTTTTCTGGATCTGTCCTATTAAACCCTGAGAAGCATGGGAATTTCTACACCACCAGGTATAGGAATGGCTGTGATGTTCACTGAGGACAGTTCTCTTTTTTCAATGTGAGAAGATTTGTGAGGCTTTAGAACCAAGTTGATTATCTGACTTGCTGTGTCCATTGTACTGTATTTTCCATCAATCATTCTTCCCAAGCCTAAAACTAAAATGAGCCAGAGCAGGAAGAAAGTACACCTAACACAATCCACAATTCAATCCATGGTGAAATCAGATATGTTTCTCCAAGTTGTTGAAAGAGTTCTCTTGGTTTTCTTTGAAAGTCTTGTTTGCTGGCTTCTCTTCATGTTCACTAGGATCCTCTGAAAAGTCATCAAAATTGATTAAGTATACAGATGCAGTTCTATCAATTGTTGGATTTGCTTCAGGATTTTCATTAATTTTTCTATTGGATTCTTCCTTTGGCATATTTGTATAGTCAGAGGCTACATCATTGTAGACAGGTGTTTCTTGACAAACTGTTGCAGTTTGGGTTTCAAGAGGCACAAGTTCCAAGGCTTTGTTGCATAGTCCTTCTTTTCTCACTGCAGGTTTATCAAAAGTGATTAGTCTCTCAGTTTGAACCTCTTGAATTGTAGCTAGGTTTGATCTTCTGCTATATCTTGGGAGTCCACTGGGCCTACTACTTATTATTGGCCTCATGATTGTGGTTTTACAAGGTCGATTAATACAACTCTGTTCTCCTTTTTACCAGCAAAGGGCGGTAGTACTACTGATCTTGTTCCTTGAATTGCTAGGACAGGTACTGCTTTTCTGTAAGAAGGCCCAAATTCCTTCTTCACCGCAATCTTTTCTCTGACCAGATCCCCAATATTTGGAATCCAGACAGGTCTTGCTGGGACAGGTGGTTTTTCTTCAGTGGCCGTTGGCTTTTACTTTGTGTTACTTAGACTTCTTCTTGTTTCATTTAAGTCCTGTAAAACAGCCAAACGACCTTTGATATCAAAGGTTTTTTGTTCCACCACTGAAGTATGACGATCAAGGTCTTCGATCAACATTCTAGTACCAAACAGAAGTTCATATGGAGTGATTTCACTCAGAGAATGTCTTGGAAGATTATTAAGACTACGTTGGACACTTGTTAGATGTTTGACCCACCCATCACCCGAACCTAATACCCTCACTGTTATAGATTGCTTTATGTCATGGTTTTTTCTTTCCACTACTGCATTAACCTTAGGATGGAGGGGGGTAGAGTACCCAATGCCCAAGCTGGCCATGGCCTCTTTCGGCATTAAACGCAGGACCCTGGTTAGATTGTAGCTTGCCAATTGCGTATGTGCCGATAAAGACTCGCAGATCTTTAATAACAGTTCTGGCGTCAGCCGAGCGCTGGGGCCACATCCAAATGAATCTCGTCTTAATATTTATGGGACCGCATTTGTCCGGGCAGACGCCTGCGTGTAGATCGTCTAATGCTGTCTAATAGAGTGTCTGGCCTGTTCTTACTGTGCCTGAGTCAGTTATCTGGTCCGGTTCACAACTGATCTCTTTTGCAGTCCTGACAATCTATTGCAAAGTTATAAACTTGCACGCTCATTCCCGGCCACCAGTACTTCAATTGTAATTCTATTAGAGATTTTAAGATCTCTTGATGCCTCAGACCCAATCCCATGTGTGCTTCTTGAATCAAGTAAGCCCTCCGGTTCCTGTTTGGAATGACTCTGTCCCCCACTCCAGGGATTTGAGCAAAAAGAACGGAGTTTGCATCAATTATGTATGTATTTCCGAGTGGATAATTTAGAGGTATCACAGCGTAATTGCCTTCCATTGAGGCTTTTACTGCTAGTACCGTTTCACCATCAATTCTATTTTTTAGAACGCTTTACTGTAGCTATGGAAGCCGGTTGAACAGCTGCCTTTGCGGCTTTATCAGCCACTGAATTCCCTGCAACGTGAACGCCATCACGTTGAAGACTCAGCGTATGTATCACGTGAGTCTTTTGTAGTTCTTTCTGTGAAAGAACTACTTGTTCCCATAGCTTTTTGTGCTTTATTGTGCCACCTTTCTCATCTTTGTAATCGTTTTCAATCCAGGTCTGCAAGAAATCATTTCTGGACGCAGTAACGAGAATCGCACACTATTAGTGTGGGGAATTCGCGATCAGCATTTTCAAGTGCCATCTTTAAAGCCTGTAGTTCAGCTCGCTGAGCTGTACAGTTTCTGAGTGATTGAGTTTTAGTGACCATTGGTCTGAATTTACCTATGCGCTAGCGACCTTTTACAATTGCGCATGCCGCATTGTATACTTGTTTATCCACAATACAGTGTTGTGAAGATCCATCTGTGTAGATTACACAGACGTACTGTTCGAGAGGCAGAATTTCGGTCGGCAGAGGACATTTATACTCTTATTCTAGATTTTCTATTATTTGCATTTTGGGATCAAAAGCGTGTACCACGTCTGTTGCAGCAAGAGAATTAACCTATTGTATCCATTCTGGCTGTAACGCTATAGCATTTGGAATGCTTGGTCTTGTTACTGCCTCAAGGGCTGATACTGCTGTCAAAACAGATATGCGGTTCCCTTGGGCTAGGGCTTTTTCTTTTACTACAGCAGTTTGAACCGCAGTTAGAATTTTTTCAGTAGAACTGAATTTCATTTCAGTCTGTGTGTACGAGTGTGATTTGTATGCTATTGGTAAAGTTTCTCCCTCATTAGAGGTCAGGTAGGTGAATCTGCATCTTCCTGGGATGACTCGGATTACAAGGTTGCATTAGTTTACGCGTGTTTGCAGCTTTGTTTTAGTTAACATGTCTGTTTGTATTGAACGTAAAATTTCTGTTTGTTTCTGTGTCCAATTAATTGGTTTGAAATCAGGTTTGATTAATTCGTAGAGAGGTTTAACCCTCTCTGCATAGTTTAGAATGTATGTTCTTCCGAAATTAAAGAAACCTAGAATTGATTGTACATTTTTCAGCGTTTTTGGGGCTTGGAGAACTACACACTTCTATAAGAAGTTGTCTGCTAGGCTTTTGCCTTCACTCGATAACTCATATCCCAGAAATAGGACTGTGAGGTGGGCAATTTGTGATTTTTTAAAGTTGAATTTGTACCCTTCAGATGCGAATCCAAGTATAATGGTGTTCACTCTTTTCAAGTGTATGTCCAAGTTATCGTCTGTAAGATAGATGTCATCGACATAAGATAATGCTTCATCATCACACATTTGTAGTAACTCTGTTACCCTGGCTGAAAATAATCCTGGGGTATTCTTGAATCCCTGGGGGAGACAACAGAATTGCCTCTGGGCCCCCATACTGGAGAAAGCGGTCAAATACCTGCTTTCTGGTGCAATGTTTTGACAGAAGAAACCATTTGAAATATCTAATGTCATTTTTTATTTTTTTGCGCACAATGTTATTCATCAGTGCTGCACTGTGTGAATTTTGTACTGCAAATGTTTTGCAACAAGAGTTTAGGTGTCTGTAGTCCAATACGAGACGATATGAATCGTCTGGTTTGGAGAAAGGAAACAAAGGATTGTTGTTCATTTGTGAGGTGCATGTTTCAATCACCCCCTGGTATTACAGTTGATCTAAGATCTCCCTGACGTGTTTTTTAGCTTCCTGCTTTACAGGATACTGCCTTTGTGCAGTGGGTTGATTTTTTTAACTGGATTTTATGGTGAGGTGAATCCTCATCCCATCCAACCACAACAACAGCCGCAGCGACAACCACAGGTGCAACTAGTACAAGCGCAAGTACATGGGCAAGGAGAGGCTCAAGGAGAGGTGTAAGTAGAGGCTCAAGGAGAGGCGCAAGTAGAGCCGCAAGGAGAGGCGCAAGTAGAGGCGCAAAGAGAGGCGCATGGACAGGTGCATGGAGAGGTGCAACTAGAGGTTCATGGAGCGGCACAACTGCCTACAATGCTTGTTCCTCCAGAAGTAGGGGCACATCAGGAAATTGATATTCAAGGAGGTATCATCCGAGGAAGCCACTCCTCCTGATGATGATCAATTGTCTTGCAGATCCCCAGCAAGAAAAAGGTCAAGGAGGGCTACTACTACTACAAATTCTTCTTCAAGCCCTATTCATTCTGATGACCTGGATCTTGATTGGAGCCCACAAATGCAGTCTGAGAGTGAGGCACGCCATCAGCCGACAAAGGAAGCTAAGCCTAAAAGGAAGGTTCCTGCAAGGCTTCGACTTATGGGTGATGACGACGAACAAGAAGTGGTGTCTTCTGCTGCTGATGAACAGTCTGACGATGACCCAGTCATCACAGTCATCACTCCAGCCTCGGAAGCTTGTTTCCGGTCCAGGGAAGACATGGCTTGGCAGTTCGGGCTGGACTGTTCCCATGAGGCACAGGGTCAGACTGATTTGCATATATCCATGTCTGAACTGGGGTGGCAGAGTGGGCTAAAGAACAGTGATGGATTAAATCCAGATCTTTTGACTGGGTGTGAGTGTTTGATTGATTCAGATGCTCCGTCCATCACCACCCCCTTTTGTATCACTTTTGGCCGCCATAAGTGTGGCAGGGTATGCTCAGATGTGAGTCCCTTGCTGACTTTGCCACTGGATTCAAGCAAGCCTGGCTGAAGACGGCTGGAATGCCAGAAACTGGTCCTCGGAAGCTTGTTTCCGGTCCAGGGAAGACATGGCTTGGCAGTTCGGGCTGGACTGGTCCCATGAGGCACAGGGTCAGACTGATTTGCATATAGCCATGTCTGAACTGGGGTGGCAGAGTGGCCTAAAGAACGGTGATGGATTAAACCCAGTCCTTTTGACTGGGTGTGAGTGTTTGATTGATTCAGATGCTCCGTCCATCACCACCCCCTTTTGTATCACTTTTGGCCGCCATAAGTGTGGCAGGGTATGCTCAGACGTGAGTCCCTTGCTCACTTTGCCACTGGATTCAACCAAGCTGGGCTGAAGACGGCTGGAATGCCACAAACCGGTCCTCGGAAGCTTGTTTCCGGTCCCGGGAAGACATGGCTTGGCAGTTCGGGCTGGACTGTTCCCATGAGGCACAGGGTCAGACTGATTTGCATATAGCCATGTCTGAACTGGGGTGGCAGAGTGTGCTAAAGAACGGTGATGGATTAAACCCAGATCTTTTGACTGGGTGTGAGTGTTTGATTGATTCAGATGCTCTGTCCATCACCACCCCCTTTTGTATCACTTTTGGCCGCCATAAGTGTGGCAGGGTATGCTCAGACGTGAGTCCCTTGCTCACTTTGCTACTGGATTCAAGCAACCGGGCTGAAGACGGCTGGAATGCCAGAAACCGGTCCTCGGAAGCTTGTTTCCGGTCCAGGGAAGACATGGCTTGGCAGTTCGGGCTGGACTGTTCCCATGAGGCACAGGGTCAGACTGATTTGCATATAGCCATGTCTGAACTGGGGTGGCAGAGTGGGCTAAAGAACGGTGATGGATTAAACCCAGATCTTTTGACTGGGTGTGAGTGTTTGATTGATTCAGATGCTCCGTCCATCACCACCCCCTTTTGTATCACGTCACTCCAGCCCCAGCGGGTGTGCAGCAGACAGACATTTTCACCCTATCACGAATGGCTGCTGAGCGGGATGTGGGCGGCGTGGCACTGGTACCATCACCAACGCAGTTAACTACAACACCAACACGACCTACTACTTCCATATTTTTTAGTCAGAAGGGCCGGCAGGCACCTCCATCCAGCTCGACCTCCTAGTAGTGGTACTGTAAGTGAACAACAGAAACTAATTCAGCCACGCCCATCCTCTACTTCATCTGGCATTGAAACTCAAAGTAGAACTTCCACCACCAGCAGACATCTCCAGTCCCCAGATAGCGATTGTCTTGGGGAGGCGGCGTTGGACATAAAAAATCAGTGCGGCCACCTCCTCCGCGCTAAAGATACCCGGGCTATGCCCGCATGGGAGCCAGGTACCCTTCCCCATGTCCTTCCCGGCTCCCTTTGCCATGGTCCTGGACAGGAATGGAAATAATAAATAAGAAAGAGAATAGGGAAAAAGTAAATAAAAGAAGAGGTTAAAAAAAAGTAGTTTTAAAGTAACCAAAAGTAGAAGAAAACACAAAATATAGATCTAGAAAAATAGAGGATTGTTAAACAAACAAAGGATGGCAAAAATTGAAGCTGGATAGAAAAAGCATGCCCAGAACCATAGCAATAAATGAAAAACAAGATGGCCACGCCCATTGAGGACCGCGTGGGTAAGTTCGCGCGATATTTCTCCCGCGAGTACGCAAAAACACGCGCGAACTCGTAATAGCGCGCCGCACACAACGCGAGATTTCCAATAGCGCCCGGAGACAGAAATACTCAACGCGCACAAGATTGCCGCGCCCATGTACGACCGCATGGGTAACTTCTTGGTCAGTGCGCTGAAAGCGGCCGCGAATACGCCAAAAATTCAGCAAACACGCAAAAAAAAAGAAATCTGCAAATTCGCACTAATTCGCGAATTTTGCGGATCGCAAATTCGAATTCACACGAATTGGTGGACTGCGAATTCGCAAATTTCGCCCATACTTAGAACTACCCAGAACGGAATTTGTTCCCGTTTTGTGGGTAATTTGCCAATGACTGATTGTATAGTCTGTGTTGTAATTTTGTTTGTGTTCCCCTGGTGAAGGGTGTGCTGTGGAATTTTTATTGCTGGTTGGACTGTTAAAGTCTGCATGACATATTGGACCAATTGTCTATGTATTTTAATTAATTGCTTCAACTGAATCAATAGTTCACTGTCTGACATTCTTTCGATGTCAGGATGTGGTGTGTAACCATCTAGTACTGGCCATGTTGCTCCTGGTCTACCTAGTGGACCGAGCCTAGTAATTTCATTGTGATGTTTTAGGGCTCCATTAAAACAGAGCTGATGCTCCTGGTAAGTTAGTGGAATTTCAATGACCTCAAAAGGAACATATTCCATTGGAGGTTCCTCTGTTTTGTAGTAGTGGAACTCCCGTGGTATAGCATTTGCTGCTGGAAGAGTTATCCATGAATAGAATACCTCTTTCTGCCGATATTCATATGCCTCTATGACAAAGATAACTGTACCACCTCTCGATGATACTCCGTTGTTTATAAGATTGAAAGTTACACTCCTTCTTACATTTATCAGGATGATTAATGCACCCGGAAAGTTTTGTTGGAGACTTGTGTCTTCCGCCAATAGTTGAGCTGCGAAAGCATCTCTTTCTTTTTCCCTTTCTTCTTCACTTTCCGTCATTTTGTTGACTGAAAGTTAGCAGGGAAAGTTTCAAGGAAACAAAGATTAGGTGCACAATATTTTGGAACACTGTATCCTTCAACGTTGAACAAATCAAAAACTAATATATAGGATTCTCATCCTACTTACTTCTGGCGGATATTAACCTTTCACCCACTCCAGACGTCTATTGGAGTTTTTACGGAAAAAGGGGTCTGTGTGAAAAGCACGACTGAGTTACTTCAGTATCTAGCGTTAATTTATCGCCTTACCAAACGTTGGGCGCCATGTAGTGTAGTTCCTATATTCCCAATAGGCTCTGCGCATTGAAATAACATAAACGATAGTTTAGACATAGGACTGAAGTCGACTATGTCTCTATTGAATATGTTAGACTTAATTATGAATGCCAGCTAGCTCAGAGGTCACTAGAAACTTTCTCAAAATCACAAGAAGGGATTAGTTTCTGACAACCGCATAAACATGACAGCTTTGCTCCCCAAGAATAAGGAGGATATCTCCAGAGTTGCGGAAACAATAGATAGCTATTCCACAGTGTCAATTGTGCATGCTTCGTTTTACCAGAACTGCAGAGAAATAGAGAGACAGGCGTTTTCAATAAAAGAGGTTATTTATTGAGCAGTCTTCTTTCTCATGCAAGAGAAGTGAATTGCTACAATTGCAATACTTGTCATAAAGTAAAGTGCGTACAGTAAAAAGAGTATTGTAAAATAATACTGTAAAAGCATGGTATGGTTTCTAAGCCATACGGTATTTAAAATGGATAAAATACATACAACGATAAATAATGACTAAACGTACTCAACTGGTGCTTCTAAGATACGCCTACCCAGGTGTACCAAACCTAAGCCTAGTACATGGGAAGAAGTAAGTGAGAAGTAGTTTTTAAGTTAAATAGTTTCTGCCAAGAATCTAAACCAAGAATTCTCTAGGGGTCTATTCAGCTCCGTACCTTGTTATAGAATGTAGGAGGTCTTGTATCTCTCTCTCAGAACCTGATCTCCCAGCAACCCGCAAGATTTGCAGGGAAACACTGGAGCTGGATTTCTCAGCAAGAGAAAAGACAGCGTCTCTCTCAGTGTGTCAGCGGGAGGGTCGGCTTCCTTCGGCACTTGCTACAGCAGGGCGTCGGGCAAGTAGATAGTCAATCTGCTCCAAACCACTGTGTGTTTTGATAGGGCAGAGGCTGGTATATTTATACCTGGAGGGTGCCGAGTTTGACGTAAGCTTGGACATAAGACGTCACTAAGAACTCACAGTTCTTTCAGACTTCAGGAGTTCTAGGACAAATCAAATACAGAAGCAGGGGGAAGTCCCAGGCTGCTGGAGGTTTGGTTTCTCTAAGAACACGTGTGCTTTCTAGGAGTGTGTGGAAGTAGCCTTGCCGTATTTGGACTGCATTGGCTATGTCTTAATATGGGTATGGTTATTATGCCTATATAAGGATATGATTTGATATAACTCCATAAGGGCATACATCGGGAATATTAAACTAGAGTCCTAGATTCGTCCACAACAAGTTCTCATGTGAAAACAGCAATAGCATTATTGGAAAAATAAAGTTGTGTAGTAATGTGCGAAAAGCAGCAGGCATGCTAACTTAGTAAAAACAACAATGTCCTCACTGGCCGTGTGACAAGCCCACTAATGAACCAAAGAGCATGGAATAATGGTTGGGATGTAGATTAAAGGACAATCCAAATAGGAACCAACAATGACTTCTTCAACAAATGTATAAATCGGTGAAATAGTAAAAAAACAAGGTTCCATCAGGGAGTCTACAATCAACCCAAGCAACACCTAAACCTATTATGAGCCAGTCCTATATTCGAACACAGAAGAGTAGATGAAAGCACTTACATAAGCCAAAGACCAACACATGTTCATTCAAAAAATATCTAGCTTGTGCCTCCATCTACTCTATGTGTAACCTATAGATTCTAGGGGGATAGTGTACAAAAACTCTAATAAACATTTTTTTTAAACTTCTGTTGATTAATTCCCAAGAACAGACAAGTCGCAAAACCGCTACGCAGAATGGTATACTGAATTGTTAACAGAAACACAACAAACCAATTGTGATTGATTCTTTTGTATGGTCACATGCTAAATATAAAATGCCACTCATTTCTTATACGTCACAAGATATTAATTACACGTTACAGAACCATACCAGTTAGTCATCAGATATGGGGTTACTTTGACTCTTCGCCAACATGTATTATCGTAATGCTTCCCAGATGTATTTGGGTTTAGAGGAGAACGGAAGTTCTTCAGCATACAACTCAAGAGTCTCCCTACAATACACCATGTCTTTCATCTATTGGGCAACGCGAGGGGCCAAGGAGCTCTCCAAGGTCAGCACCACAAGCTTTGCAAGAATTTCCCCAACGTGCCTTTACCTTGAGGTACAAAACATAGTAAACAGACTGCAGATGCACATTGCAAGACTTGCTTAGACATGACCTGTATACAATTGATGACATCTACCCAGTATTTTGCAACAAGATTACAGTTCATGCCAAGTACCAGAAGTCTGCATCTGGTTGGCCACATCTTTTACAATTACTTGTATCACGGAGGCCTATTTTGTACAGTCTAGATGGCGTGTGATATATCTGGTGAATGAATTTAAAATTAATTATCCTGAGATTTCCATTGGGGTTAGCCTGCCCGTTAGTGTACATATATGTACCCACTCTGATGGGGTCAGTGGGGGATCTAATGTGAAAATCCACTGAGTCAGGTCCTCCCCTTTTACTATTTCAGCGTGCTTCGCCCTATATAACTTAGTTACCAGCTTTCACCTCAAGTCAAGGGTGCCACCAACACGAGCTCCAATGATTGCAATGGAGGTGGCTCCACAGCAAACAAGTCATAATGTGTTTTGCAAGCTTCAAGCGGTGCATGGTAAACTGAAACAGCGGTGTCAGTTTGGAGATGTAGTGAAGATCCTCAGGAATGAGAAAGTGCCCTCCTGTAAAGAGATCATGCATATGTTGAATACCGACCTCATGTAGAGAGCAAATTGACCCCGTTTCTTGTGTGACTGAAAGCAAGGCATGGAGTGCAATCGGCAGGGCCGAGGCACAGATTGGGAGTTTGTCCACCAGTTTACCAATAGTTTTCCAGGCGGCAATGGTGGTAGCTACTGTGTTTATTTCCATATGGGGTGTGCCTCTACATGTATGTGTGAGTATCCCAGTCAGTGGCATGGGGTGCGCATCCCCGTCCTCCACAGCAATGTGTGGTGTAAAGGCGTGCAGGTGGTACCAGTAGTAGGTGTACTGCGCCTGCGCACAAAGGTAGTACAAGTATAGAACTGGTGTACAGAACCCACCCTGAGCATAATCCAAGGTGAGCGTATGCCAGCCAATTCTGCTCCAGGTCAGCCGCAACCAGCAGTCACTTATTATGTCGGCCAGGGAGTACAACAAGGGCCCAGCATGCGGCCTAAACATGAGAGTGCACTCGATCAGTCTGCAGCAACTATAAACGCCTGCCGCACAGTCCACTCTGTCATTGCCCAGGTAGTCATGGCAGACGAGTCAGGGTACATGCAGCTTGGGAGGCACTCCTCCGCTGGCAGCCCTTACGGTCACTGGGCCAGCTTACCTCCATCCGATGCTCAGAACCCGCGGCTTGAGGGCCCTGCCAGTCCGCAGAAGAGGAGTCTCGCCCCAGCAGCGCGCCCACCACAGCAGCTGCCGTAGAGACAGAGCGGGCAGCAGACTGTAGCACAATATCCGTTAAGGCCCGAGTCGTAACCACACATCGACCGCAGGCCCAGGCAGTCGCACGATCCACCAGCTGCGGGGGTCAGGATGCTGTCCTCCTTCGCTCAAGCAGGCCGCAAGGAGGGTCAGCAAGCGCAACGCTATTCGGCTCGCATCTCACCGTCCACCAGTTACAGCAACGATCCCAGAGCGGCAGTTCATAGTCCGCCCCCTCTGTGGCAGTCGTGCGGGGCCCAGTAAAGGATCTTCATCTGTAGCTAAGGCACATTCCAGGTCTCAGCACCTTCTCCACCAGTCACTATGCCGCCATGTTGTCGAGGGGCCTGCGCCCCGTGAACCAGCCAAACGGGCAGCAGAGGCTCACAGAAACTACCAAAGCAGGTAACCAGCACTGCACAAATGTATCCGTTGTGTTGTCTTGCAATATGGGGCTCAGATGGCAGCTAGGGATCAGGATAATTACAGGATAATGAAGGCGACCTGTGGAATTGCACTATGGTGCGGCCATCTAGCCCTTCCAGCTTTAATAAACATTGACTCTAGTATCCATCAAACAAATCCCTTGCCAAACAAAACATGTACAATCGGCAGTTAAATTAAAAAATAACTTGTTTAATAAATGTATATGTATAAAAAAGGTTCCATTTCTAAAGTTCTTTGCCATAGAATTGTGAGATTAAATACGAATTCACTGAGGTGCTCTGTAACTCTGTAAATAAACTTTGACTTTAAAAATGTGAAAGACACTACTAAACTGCTTAAAAATGAATTAATGTTACTCATTATCTAATAAACAAGATTTAGTACACTCTAAAGCTTTCAGATAAAAAAACAATTATGTGCCTAAAATTTAGGTTTGTAAGTTATTTTGCCTGTGCGTTCAACTGTAAATATCACTGGTGCTTTTTTTTAGATAATATACAGAATGGATATATTTAGTGTCCAATATCATCGCTGAATACTTAGGATCAGATTTTCTAAACATTTTGCTTCGGGGTGCGTTACTTTTTTGGAATAGCCCAGGCACAAAATCCATTTTGGTATTAACAAAGCCATAGAAATACTGATTTGCGTAGTTTTGCATTGCTATGTAATAAATAAAGTAATGCAAGTCAGTGGTCCCTGGCGCTTCTTGCATTACCTGGCAGCAGATAGGTGTTACATGGGTGGTGCATGGATATTGCTGTGTATCTAATAATAATAATAAAGTAGTTTGTAAAGCACCTGGTGACGCCATCCCGGCGTGTCCCCGCGCTGTGGAGGTAAGTTAGCGGACGACAGTGGTACCTCCCCCGCCCAGGCGGAGTTTTAAAGATTGTACAGATGGGTTTTTTAAAAGACTTCTAAACTTGGCCTCCGATCCTTCCAGTCTGAGGGCAACTGGGAGTTTATTCCAATTGCGAGCCGCTATGACTCTAAATGAGCGACCTCCTAATTTGGCTCTTTTTACGCGGGGAATCTTCAGCAGGCCAGTTCCTCCTGAGCGTAGAACTCTTCTATGCTCATATCTGAGTACCAGGTCTTGAAGATAGGATGGAGCTTTATGCCAGAGTATTCTATGGCATATTAGGAGTGCTTTATACATGACTCTCTTCCTGACCGGCAGCCAGTGTAGAGCCGCCAGAGCAGGTTTGGAAGCTGCTCTTTTAGGCAGTTTCAGGACCAGACGGGCGGCCGTATTTTGAAGGACTTGCAGGCGCCCCATGCTTTTTTCTGTGGTGCCTAAAAACAAGACATTTCCGTAATCCACACGGGATGTCACCAATGCTTGAGTCATGGTGCGTCTAGCCTCAAGAGGGAGTAAGTCTAGGGTATGATTGAGAATTTTTAACACCCCAAAACATTTTCCCACTAGGCAACGAATGTGGCCTTCGTAGGATAAAGTTGGATCAACCCATATCCCCAGGTTCTTAGCCTCCTCGTAGGGAATGGGCGTAGGACCCAAACATGATGGCCACCAGTCTGCATTCCAACTAAGGTTGTTCCCCCCTATCACCATTACCGCCGTCTTGGAGCCGTTGAGCTTCAGACAGTGCAAATTCATCCAGCCTGCCGGAGCCTGCATACAGGCCTTGAAATTGGATGCCGCCATTGAAGGTGATTGGGACAGAGAGATCAGTAGTTGGGTGTCATTGGCGTAGGAGACTACCTCCACTCCATACGCTTGCACCACTTCTGCCAGGGGGGCCATATATAGATTAAACAAAGTTGGGCTCAAGGCGGTGCCCTGGGGCACCCCCTGTTCTAGAGCTATCAGCGATGATTTAAAGGAGCCTCGTTAGACCTCAAAGCTTTGTCCTGTGAGGAATGATTTCAGCCATCCTAGTGCGGAATCTGTGACACCCCCTTTGTTTAGACACTGCAGCAAGATGGAATGAGCTACAGTATCAAACGCCGCACTGCCAATATTTTTTGACACAAACCCATATTTACAAAGAAATGTAAACATGAGTTTCACCAAAATGGAGGGCCATATTATCAAGAAAGGGTGATACATTATCGCCGCTTTTATCGGCAAAAAAAATGACGCGAAAGCGGCGATAATGGGCTTGATAATATGTCCTTGTGAATTCCCATAGCAGCCCAGGTTCTGGTGTTAACCCTGTCTGCTATAGGAATTCACAAGGGCATATTACCAAGCCAATTATTGCCACTTTATCGTCCGTTTCCTGCCGATAAAAGTGGCGATAATGTATCACCCTTTCTTGATAATATTGCCCCCAGTTCCTAACTTCGGTTAGGTTACATTTTTCCCTCTTTGCATGTGTGCTGCATTATGCAGAGCTCATACAAAGAGGAAATGACCTCAAAGTATAGTTTTTGTGCAGAAAGGTAATCCAGCAAGGTAACCCAGACACCCTTGCTTTATGATGCAAGGTTAGCTGTGCTCGTGCTAGACAGCCACAAATGTGTGAGCAGTAGGAGAGCAGAACTGTGCTATATTTTGGAAAAATTGCCCATTCTGCTTGCTTCCTTTCACGTAATGCAGTGTAGCAACTTCAATTACTGTACTGCATTGCTTGAAATGTTGGTAAATATGCCTGTTAGGCTATAAAGTCGTGTCAGCTTTCTATTCCTCATAACAAAACACAGCTCACTATATTCACAGTGAGGAACCTTAGGAATATTTTTCTCAACCAATGCTTTGAGTTTCCTTACAGAGCTTGCTTTACTAGTTGTTGATTTGGAGATTTCTCTCACAGCAGGCATGAATGATGAACTTGTCTTAGCTGGGAATGACAATTTGCTGCTTGCGAAGGCTTCTACATCGAAAAAGGCTTTCATGTTCAGTGATAACTGTTCAAGGAATAAGGGGCACTGTTCTCTGACTGACAGGGTTTGTAAGCATTTATCTTAATTTAAAGTGAACATATTCCACTTAATGACCTTATCTCCATGAATGTTTTCCCTGTCTTTCTTCTTCTACAACAAACTCCTCTAACTCTCAACTCTCTTTTTCCAGTTATTACTAGATAAGCAGTCCACACAACAAAGGCTTCATGTCACAAGCATTTCATCAATGTCCAAATGAGTGACATATTAAGTTTGCACCTACTGAAGTGTCCCACAGTAACTATGTTGTGAGGAATGAAGGCTCCTATGCAGTTTCTAGTGAGTGGATATATTTAGTATGTAGGACCTGATTACAACTACTGCTATATTTGAGTGGGGCCACCACCCCACTCCTACATCACCAAAGTCATGTGAGCACCGCCCCACAGATTACGAGTTTTCTCGTGTCAGGCGAGAGGATGTTTGGCAGCCCCGCAGTAGTGCCTCTTAAAATGGGCACCACAATGGTAGCACCAAAGGCAGTTCCTGCATGCCATGGACTTTGCAGTCCATCCCGCACAGAAACTGGGGTACATTAACACAGTGGAGAAACACATGTGCCCCCCTGCATGCACCCTGTGGTTCTGAGACAACAGGGCTCCATGTAGGGTACCCTTTGATTACTCTCCGCCACAGTCTTCATGACGGGCTCACGACCATGAAAACCGGGATGGAAAGGACACTCATAATATGCTTGGCGGTGCCGCAGTGCCACCACCAAGCATATTGCAGCCTCAAGACCGACGCAACACTTCCAGGGAGCTATGATGTAACAGTCCCATGGTGGTCCGACCACCCAACTTGTAGTAGGGCGGTAGGTCCGCCTGTGCGGCAGTGCCTGCTCCGCCACCATGGCTGCAGTAGTCATAATTAGGCTCTAGGTCTCAAATGAAAAAGGCAGCAGATTGGAAATTGCTACCCATGCCAACCATTTTCCTCTCTAATCACTTCAGCCTCGGAGCCTGTATTCCAAATCTGAAACATACGGTCATGAAGTTTCCAATGGAAATGAGGTTGGAAAAAAAACACACCTCCCTTTTTCCAAAACCCAGGGACAAAGAAACACCAACTCAACATCTACATATAGAACTAATAAAAAGAAAATTGGGATAAAAGTCGGAAAACAAAACAACAAATACAAATTACTTGTAGAATAGTGTGAAAACATCAATGCATGATAGAATCCCTATAATTCCCTGGGAATTGTAGCAAGCATAAATCCAGTCTCACAGAACGGATTGTCTCAAGTCATATTCACCTGAGCATCAGTCGAGGGCTCCACTAGGCCGGATACCCCTTTTGCTAGGACATGTTCAACAGGGTTTGCTGCTGTGGAAAAGAATGAATCAGGAACTGGCACAAAATCAGGCCAACTGGCGATGCACCTTAGGCCGATGGATGAGCATGTAGCTGAGTTCTTAGATCACGTTTTGAATTTGGGCTATCTGGTCACCTTTAGCACAACTTCCAAGGGAGGACTCAGAGAAGCAGCACTTGGAGGAGCAGGGCTCACCCAGGCATGGTCCAGGTGCACGGTCAAGATGTTTGAATACTATTGAACTCAGCTATTGTCTTCTAAACCTTATCTGCAATAGTACTAGTTGCATTTATCTGTTTCTCCAGATTATTTATCTCTTCCATAACTTTTTTAAGTTCTTCTCTGGCTATATCAATTCCTAGCACCATCAATTGCCTCGAGCATGTGGTACGAATGTAACTAAACCCATTTAGAATTTTTTTTGTTATCTGTGAAAACCCCTGGAATGTTCCTTAATTGAAGGCCAACTGGTATCGTATCAGCTTTGAGATATCATTTGAATCATCAGCTGGAGACTGGCAAACAATTGTTTCCTAGATTTCTCTAAATGGTCAAACATTGAAACATCAGTCGAGTGAGTAGTATCTGTAGTATCGGAAAAAAGAGAAGGGCCTTCTACAATCTTTTTGATATATTCATCAGAATACATAAGAGCAATTTTTGTCATAGTAATGTGTGGGAGAAAGAACACTGGAGTACTGGAAGTGGGATATAAAGTGGGAGTAGAGAAGTAGGGGGAGAGGAGAAGGTGGGAAAGAGGAGGGGTGGGGGAAGGGAGGGAATTGGGGGGACAAAGGAATGAATAAGAACCCACTGAGTCACAGTAGGGGGTATATATTTAAGACCCTTGAAATCAGCTGATTGCGCAAAATTGGTTATAAAGACACAAGGGAACCATGTAAGTCAAGAGGGACTTAGGGTATGCATAGCATTTCTGAAAACATTGGTCCCTTTAGCAAGGTAATAAACATTGAGACATAGAATTACAAAGAGATCTATGCTGCTCTTTTCTAAATAGAGAAATGAACAGTTTCTCTATTTACTGGTATTAATGGTATTCACATTTTTACCATTCAATAAAGGCAAAAGGGGTTTAGCGTCAGCTCTAATTCAGAATTTGGTTCCCCCAAACATGTATTGAATTTTTCAATTGCCCATGTACAGGCCAGTATCCCAGGCTCAATGACAGAATACCATTATTCCTATGGCCCCAATGGCTCAGATGCAAAACCTGTGGTGGTTTCCTTGTTACCATTTCCTTGTGGCAAAACTGCATCAATTCCAACATTAATTGCATCAACACTAACACACAATTCCTTCCCTGGTAAATAAGGATTGTGAAGTGGTGCATTCAAAAGTTTTTTTGTGTTATGATGGCAAAAACCTTCTCTTGTTCTTGCCCTCAAGTATACTTAATATTATTTAGGATATGATGAGGTGTGAAGTAGTTTAGCTAACTTGGCAAAGTTTACTATAAAGTTTGAATAGTATTAACACTACCCATTAACAGGACAATTGATCCGGATTTTTAGGCACTTGCACTTCCTCAATAGCCTTTAACAAGACAGGCCTAGGAGAAATACCATTGCCTGAAAGGACATGTCCCAAATACTCTGCTTCTTTTGAGCCAAAACATATTGCTCTCAGATTGAGATGAAGCCCAAATTCAAAATCTCTTTGGAATCCAGACTAGGTGATAAGCATAAAAAATAACACACAATCTCTGTAAAGTCATACTTCTGAACTAAAGAAAGAAAGAGCTCTACTTGGAGCAGAAATGTCATAGATGTAAAAAGGATTCTGAATATGCAGATCAAATACAATTCTGGTCTGTTACTTTCTAAATTAAATAAACTATGGGTCTGAATGCTGTTAGGTGGACATAACCGACCTTAGGTCAGCGGTTCCAACCTCTGTATACCAATCCGATGTCCCATGGGCCGGTCACAAGCATGCATTTTACAATGGAACCTTGTGCGGAGAGCAGAAAAGGACACCATCACAAGCCTTCATTGGAAAATACATGTTTGAAAACATCCCTGTATGTGTGTCAGGCACCTTGTGGTGCCTGACACACATACAGGGATGTTTAGGGGTGAATCATCGGTGCCTCTCAGCCCCCAAAGTAGAGTGCCAGGGGGAAAAGGGGCCTGCTACGTACCCCCATAAACACTTTCTGACAGCATTTTCATGTCAGAATGGCCGACATGAAAGGACTGTCAGAAACTGTTATCATAATCCCAATGGCGGGCCGAGTTTGGCTCTGCAGTCAATTTGGTATTATGCTGTTTTCCGATAAACCAACAAGCTCTTTGAACCCATCGAAAGCACTGCAGATGGTCCCTTCACCTGATGTCTCCACCCAATCGCATTATAATGTGGCAGGCGGGCCACAATTTCAGATATCCGGTAGATTTCTACAGATGGACGGTCGGTTGAGGTCTGCCCCACATCCTAATCAGGCCCAAAGTAGGGAACATCAAAGTTATAATGCCAGGGGTAGAGTGATCACAAACATTTGAAATCACAATGAGAAATCTTTTTGCAATATTAAACCTGCCTCAAGGCAAAATGTCTTAGACGCAGTGGTGTAAGAAAAAAGAAATGTTGGGCACTGGAGAGGAATTGGTCTTTCCAAGCCTTGTAATATAGAAAGAAATAAAATTTAAAAGAGGTGAACTGGATTTCACTTATCACTTGCTGTGTCAGCGTCTGAAGACCATACAGTATTCATTCTATTTTCACACTGAACTTGCTGCCATCTCGAGGGACCACCTAGTAATCTCACTAATAGAGATCCTGCCCAAGACCAAAAATACCTATTTAATTGCTGACATGGCACATGCAATTTTGTATACCCCTTGTTTCCTTAGAGCACAAACAGGCCAAGTGTTAACGAGTGGCCTTCATAAATAACTCTGTTAGGGCGCATTTGACTGGTCAGTCTTTTACGTCTAAGGGTTTTTTTTTATTAAATAAAGGACTTTACAGTTTTAACTTTTATATTAACTTCTTGTTATACCTTAGTTCCCTACCGGTTGCACTTGGTGTGTGAGGGCTGGGTGGGGTGGGGCTTTTGTTTTCCCAAGCCTCACCAGTCCCTGGAAACAAAGCAGTCTTCTTTCTATATTGACGCTGAACTCACTGCCATCTTTGGTGAGGGCCCACCAAGTAATCTCACCGCTATGGTCCTGCCCATGACCAAAAATACCTATTTAAATGCATATGCTGTTCATCCAATTTAGTGGTAGTGCTAATGGCATGCTGAAGGCACACCAAAATCAAGCCAGTCTATGCGCTTTCATGCCTGGAAGAAACCCAGGGCCAGTGCACCTACATGGTGGGTAATAAACAGTAGTAGAGGAAAGATTCTTGGTCTATATGACACTCCTCTTTTCAGGGATTGCCTACCTCTCTTACTAGAGCTATTTAAAGTTCACTCAAGGGAAAACCATACCTCAAGGATGAAAAAGAAGGCTACAGAGATACAGATAGTATTTTTTTAAAACACACCCAGAAGCCATCCCAAATTAGCTTGCGTCCTTCTAAACGTTAGATCTCTTGTTAGGCATAGTATAGAAGTATCCGACCTTATATTAGAATTGGATTTGGAGTGGCTTTTTAGCATGGAAACCTGGCTGTTCAGTGCCAGAGATAGCACAACCAACCACAGCGAAACACTGTATTAAACATATGGACAGGCCAAAAAGACTGGAAGAGGCCTTGCATGCATATTTAAAGAAAATCTGTACTAGCTAATTTTAGTTTCTCGCCCATTCAGAATGCTGAACACTGAGCCATCACGATTATGCCATCGAACCTATTTATAATCAAATACATTCTGATTTATGGGTCTGTAAATAATTTCACCAAATCATCACTAGAAGTTGCAGTCACCTTTCTCGTTCATGTGGTGTGTTTAATAATCCTTGATGATTTTAACAAGTATATTGATGTGCGCAAGATAAGGAAGTCCAACCTAGATGACTCAATTCTTAACCAAACCTACTCCTCCTAAACATGTAACATACACATAATGCAGGACTCACTCCAGCTCTGATCCTTGGCCAGTCACAAGTCTTAAATGTTACCAGAATAATGTCCTTTAATTGGACAGACGAGTGCCAGGCCTAAACTCAGAACGGATGAAGGGACTACTCTCCTAGATAGTACAACCCCCAAAGTCAAAGCGCTAAAGCTAGAAATAGAAAAGACATGGGTGAATGACTTGGATTAGAATGCCCTTAGATCAATGAATCCCCAAAAAAGTGGTTACAATCACCCGAAACAAGCTATCAGACCTCGGGTATAAAGGGGGGCTTTGCTCAGCCAAACAGATGAAAGGGCATGCGAAAAAAGAGGGACTCCAGAAAGTAGCCAATTGCCCCGGATCTAATTAATGCAATATAAAAATGCTTTAGGAAAGCAAAGCAGATTATTTACACAACCAAATTGAATATTTAAAAAAAAAACTAGAGATTTTCAAAAATATATCCCATCCGCAAGCAGCAATAGACCATACAAGTCCATTAAAAGAGTCAGGTAATAAAATATCTAACCTCTTCAAAAAGAAATGGACAGAAAAAAACTACTTCCAAAGTCATTAACATAAACAATAGGAAAACATCATGGGCTACTTTTGAGAATGTTTTGAAAACCATCTTCAAAGAATTTTGGTCCAAGACCAAATCTTCATTAACAAAGGACAGATGGTCAGTCCAATATTTAAACAAATAGACAAATATTTTGGGTCCACTGCCTACAGAATATTTTAACTCCCCTTGAGTCAGAGATGGTCCAACTGTCATGAAAAGAAGTGCTGGTTACCCTACTTTTCAAGAAATCTTAGCTGGAACCTCTTCTAATTTTCAAATACCAACTTATCTCTATGTTTCCAACTGTTGGAAAGATCACCAGAGTGGTAATGAATAATCAGCGGATTACTGATACAAGAATGAAAAAAACTCTATTATGACACAAAAAAGAATGTTTCAAAAATATTGATTACTTATAATGGTAAATAGAAAAAAATCAAAAAAATATTATTTCACATTTTTTTTTTAAATATCAAAATATCATTTGTAATGGATATATAGATTAAAATAGTAAAAACTGAAATATTGTAATATATAACATTCAGTTAATATAGAATTAAATACATTTAAATAATATTTAATACTATATATAAATATATACCTATATAAACACACACACACATATCTGTGTGTATGTTTATACATATATAATGTAAAACTATAATTAAAATATAGTTTATGATCTATTAATTGTTTTGTTTTCAGTTTACTACTATATAAAGCATATATAAATACATAAACACACACATATATAGATACATATATATATCTATATATATCTATGTATATCTATATTTGTCTGTGTGTCAAAAAATATTATCACATCATCTGCAAAATATGAGTATATTACAAAATTATGAAATATAAAAAACAATAAAATCAAAAAAATAGACATTTACTAAAAATATTATAAAAAGGAGGAAAAAATATTGATATCCATAAACAAATAATATAACATTTTACAAATAAACAAATAATAAGAACATAATGGATATATTTAACAATATTAAGAAATGTATTGAAGTCTGGGAGTAATAGATATACTGTCACCACTCCACTGTATGCAATAGCGGTGACATAGGAGTAAGTAAGAAAATATTGGACTATAGAATGGTAAGATTGACTACTTCCACTCCCACTCCAGCCTGTACAACTATCTGGAAAGAATTGGACTTCAGAGTGATTAAATTCAGCATTCCTACTTCAGTCCATGCAACAGTAGTGAAAGTGTTGGACTCAAAGGAGTTACATTTACTTTTCCCACTCCATGCAACAGTAGGAAAAGCGTTGCACTTCGGAGGGGTAACATTTACTATTCCCACTCCAGTCTATGCAACAGAAGGCAAAATGTTGCACTTAGAAGTGGTTAAATTTACTATTCCCACTACATTCTGTGCACCAGTAGGGAAAGCATCATACTTCAGAGGAGTAAGATTTACTATTTCCATTCCAAACTGTGGAACAGTAGTGAATGCATTGGACTTTAGATGGGTTAGATTTTCAAGTCCCACTCCAGTTTGTGCACTGTAGGGAAAGCATTGAAATTCGGAGGGATTACATTTTTCTAATCCCACTCCAGTATTCACAACAGTGGGAAAAGTGTCGGACTTTGGAGAAGTAAGAATTATCATTCCCACTCCAGTCTGTGCAGCAGTGGGGAAACGATTGGACTTTTGAGGGGAAAACGATACTATTATCATTCCAGTATATGCAACAGTAGAGAAACAATTGCACTTCAGACGGGTTAAATTTACTATTACCACTTCAGGCTGTACAACAGTAGGGGAAGAGCTAGACTTTGGAGGAGTAAGATTTACCATCCCCATCTGGTCTGTGCAGCAGTAGGGGAAGCATTGCACTTCGGTGGTCTAATCTTTACTATTCACACTCCAGTCAGTGCAGCAATAGGGAAAGTGTTGAATTTCGGAGTGGTTAAATATACTATTCCCACTGCAGTCTAAATTGCAGCAAAGAAAGCGTTGGTCTTTGAAGTTAAATGTAATATTCCCACTACAATCTGTACAACAGTAGGGAAAGCGTTAAACTTCAAAGGGGTAAGATATCCTAATTCTTTTCCAGTTCATGCAACAGTAGAGAAACTGTTGCACTTCAGACAGGTTAAATGTATTATTCCCACTTCAGGCTGTGCAACTGTAGGGAAATAGCTGGACTTTGGAGGAATAAGATTTACTATTCCCATTCCATTCTATGCAAAAGTAGGAAAGCGTTGAACTTCAGAGGGGTAAGATTTACTATTCCCACTCTAGTCTGTGTTATGGTATGGAAAGCGTTGCACTTCGGAGGGGTTAATTGTACTGAAGCAATCATTCCGGTATTTGTAAAATGTAAACTATTCACCCCTAAGGGTCTCAAAGCGCTGGGGGCCATCGGAAAAATTAAGTGACCTATTGCCACATGGTGCTGAGATGAGCTGCCGCCGGAGCCGAGAATCGAACAATGAGTCCTGAGCCCTGTGCTCTGGAGTCAGGCGCTCTGGAGTTGGGCGCTCTGGAGTCAGGTACCTCGGCCGCTGCGCCACACCTCTCCCTCATTATTACCACTCCAGTCTGTGCGACAGTAGGGAAAGTACTTCACTTCAGATATATGACACATTTAAATAATCCTATTAATTTAGAACAAATATAAAACTCTTATTGAGGACACTATCAATAAACAAAAAGAATATATAATAAAATTAAACAAGTTACAACACAATTAAACAATTATATAATGAATTACCAATAAAAAAATATATTTTTTATTACTTAGTTAGCTTCCTGCACTAAACCCTCACAAACCTATTAGTCCAAACTTAAAATATAAATGAAATAAATAAGTATAACACAATTTACACAATTGATAATCAATGCACTAATAAATTAACAGTTAATAATTATTTGTTAAATAATTAATAATTAAATAATTAATGTCCCATTCTAACCCCTACAAACTTAGCAACCAGCTACAAAAGCATAAGAATGAGTTTCTGATCTTCCCACAAGCATCTAGTGAGTTGTTGGGAAAACATATTCAGGAAACTAAATCAGGATCACCATTAGACCCCTGCCCCCCGGCAGTTTTGAAAAACATAGCAGGGGAGGTAAGCCCAATAATAACAAATATATTCAACAATAAGTTCCTATCAGGCATTTCCACAGCGGTTTGGAAAGATGCAGCCATTCTACTTTTTTTTAAAAAAAAGCAAACCTAGATACTTCCTTAACCAGTAACTATCACCCTTCCCCGCAAAAATAGTGGAGAAAATATTGAACACCCAACTCATTAAGTTCATTCAAGAAAATTAATTACTTAACCCCTCTTAGTTTGGTTTTCATCCAGGGTACAGCACTGAGACAGCTCTTATCAAGGCCACTGAGGAGATTAGAGCAGTGATGGACAAGGGTGGAGTCGCTGTGCTTATTCTCCTCGATTTGTCAGCGGCCTTTGATACTGTGCACCATGATACACGTCTTCAAAGTCTCGAACACATAAGGATCAAGGACCATGCCCTTTGCTTTGATATCATCGTTCTTGAAGAACAGAAAGCAGACAGTGTCCCTTGATCAGTTTCAGGCAACTCCTTACATATTTCCATGCGAGGTCCTTCAATGCTCGTCGTTAAGTCGATCTTTGTTTAATGTTTACGTTTCAGAACTAGCACCCTTAATACAGCAGTTTGGTTTCAAATTGACATCATATGCTGACGACACTCAGATTGTTGTCGCAGCATACAAAAACACATTATCCCCGGCAATGCAGTTTCAACATTGCATGAGGGAAATCAACTACTGGATGGGAAGACATTGTCTAAAGTTGAATTCGAACAAACCCCTAATCCAGTAGAGAAGGCCAAAATTCTCCGAGTATTGATAGACAACAAACGTACCTACGCCCAACAAACTAACGCCACAGTCTCAGCCTCCTCCTATCTGTTAAAGAAATTTAAGAAGGTAATGCCTTACATTCCCCATGATCTTAGGAAAACAGTTGTAACAACCTTTGTGCTGTCAAAATGTGATTATTGTAATAGCCTATACCTTTGGCTACAGAAACAGCATTTGCAGAAACTCCAGATTGTGCAGAACGCTGTAGCCAGGCTTTTATTGAATATACCCAAGTACCAATCACTCAAAGAAGAGCTCCAAACGCTCCATTGGTTGCCGGTGGTGCAACAAATTAAGTTTAAGGTACTCTGCCTTGCCTATAAAGCAGTGAATAGGACAGGACAGGTGCCTCTGAAACACATCTTCTCATGGTATCACCCAGGCAGACAGTCATGGTCTACAAATGCCAGATTAATGTTGGTACCAAAGATCCGAACTGCGAGTTGGGGAGGTCGTAGTATGCCCTATTGCGCAGTCAAATTATAGAATACACTTCCTGCTTACATGAGAGAGGCCAACTCTCTCCTCTCCTTCAGAAAAGAATTGAAAACTTCGCTGTTTTCAAATGAATCCCATCCCCTTCCTTCTTGTCAGGGTTTGCGTTCCAGTTCAGCGCCAAGACACCCCAGGGTATTTACGCGATTTAGAAATGTCATTAACATTAACATAAATAAAGCAATATTGCATAATGTACATAATTAATAATGAATCAAATAATTTTTAATAAATAAATACTTGATAAATAATTATTGCTTAATTAACTTCACACCCTATATCCCTACAAACTCAACAACCCATATCTAAAATATAGCTAATATAGAAAGTTATTACACAATTTACATAATTGATAATCAATTAAATATGTAATCATTAATTAATACTTCATTGTTAACTAAGTATTAGTTAATTAACTTTCAACACTATACTCCAGAAGCCCAGCAGCCCACACCTAAATATAACTCAAAATATAATTATTGAACAGTTTAGAACATTAATAATTATTTATACATGTAATAATAGAATAATAAATAATTGTTAAGTAAATATTGCTTAATTAGATTCCCACCCTATACCCCTACAAACCTAACAACCTACTACAACACTAACATTTACTAATAGCAATTAAATAAAAAATGAAAAATCAATTAAAATTATAAACCATATTTAAAAATATTATTAACAATTTTACAAACAATAACACTACAAAATTATATGTGAGCTAAAACATATTAAGATAATTAAAAAACAATATGTTTTACAGCTATACTATTGTAAACGATATAAACAATGACAGTATTCACAATGATATTACTTACCTATCAAAATCGATATTCATGACAACATAATTTCTGTATCAGGAGACACCACATTTTTTTTTTATATTTCTGTATTCCGATGTTTACAACTCGATATATCGCCAAATACCTAATCAGCTAAGTGAGCTTGCACCTTGTTCTGAAGTCTCCGGGCCATCAAAGACTTTCTACAATTCTGCAACAGCATCTGGACTCTGCCATCTGTGAGTTCCACCCTGGAAAGACGTTGCTTCCAGTCATGGGCCCTTGAAAGTTGCCCAGAATCATCAGAATCGACGCAGTGATGACTTTATGCCGATCGGAACAGATGCAGGGCCTTTCCGAAGACATCACTGCATGGTTGAATAATTGCATGGAATCCAACTGCGAGGATCAGCGGCGATGCAGTGCCTATATTATAAGGTGTTCAACAGCGACGCATGAAGCAGGACCAACCTTTAAGTCTTCGACTCCTACAATGGTCCATCCAAGGTACTTTTTAAGAAGGTCCTGCATGGGTCCTGTAAATGGCCTGACCTCTAACATGGTCAGCCTGAACTCTGGATTCACCTCATTCCAGTGCGACCTCAAGTAACCCCTATGTGCTTTTTGACTCTAAGCACTAATTTTTAATTCAGTCTATAAATATTCATAACTCTGGTTCTACTTATTGGATTTTTGACATTTTGGTATTAGTTTATTCATACAATTATTCTCTATTTTAATAAACACGTATGGAGTATTTTTAGGATGTTTTCCTTGTGGTACTGTGTGAGTGTGCTGCACAAACACTTTACACATTGCTTTTTTAGATAAGCCTGACTGCTCTGTGCCCAGCTGCCAGAGGCTGAGCACAGAATATCTTTGAGTGTGCGTCTAGCTTACCCAGACTGTGATTGTGGTCCCTACTTTGACAGGGTGCATACATCTGCCAATTAGAGACCAGATTTCTAACATCCAAAGTGAAGGTAGGCATGCAGAAGCAGAATCTTGAATCATTTCTAAGATCAGAAGGCATTTTAGGGAATAGCTATTATGTTCTACTCTAACAAGGGTGCAAATACAGCTTCTGGTCAACAGTTCCAACTATACAATATAATCAGGCCTCCCTGGAGCTTGGGGTGACAAGGAGATAGTCAATAAAACAGTGAGTGATCCATAGCACTAGAACTGGATACACCCAAAATGTCTCAAGTCAAGATGATGAGAAGGTGAGTGTCAAACTAAAATGCTCAAATGAAACCTATTGTCACATTTTCTCATTGGTTCTGATACTGAGAAAACTAAAATAAATTGTTCTTCTTGGGCAATTCAAACAAATCATTATTTGGCTGTTGCCCTCATCCCCACCTTTCACCATTTCATTCAGTCCATATTTTCAAATACCCTATCTCCTTTTATGAAAGTTGTGATTGCAATAAATACATATAAACACTAGCATACACATGCGCCCACACCCACACACACGCGCACACACACACACACACGCACATTCTCTCATTGGAGATCTATATTCATCAAATGAACTTAAAAAAAGATGGAAATACATAAAATACAGCAATAACTCAGGGCAGTAAATGGAGCACTGGTTGTGAACTTGGATGTGTCCTTTGTCCCTTTAGAGAGAGAAAAGGAAGGTATAATTTGCACCGGTGTTGGATAGTTTTACACACGTGACAATTTTGCCTGTCCCTGATCATTGCACTTTTTAGATGGAGCTAATGCAATTCTTGAAATTCTTGAACTGGACAGTTTAAATGTGGTTGTATGTTTGAAGTGCTCTGGTGCAAGATTGTACAGAAACACTGCACAATTATTCTGCATTCATAGAATTGAGGCACTGCTTAATTTGAGCTGGTGGATGCAGGCGGGCCTCACTGGCACAAATGTTTTGGGGAATGGCACTTATTTTTCTCAATCAGACTTTGATCTAGAACAAGAGATATAGAAGAACACAAAACTTAAGAGGAAGACGGAAACACACTGACAAAGGTAAAGACAATGACGGCTAATGTATTCATGCACATTAACTTTTTATCCGATTACCCTGATTTTACAGTGCCAGATCTCAGAAAAGGTAATTGAAATGTAGAATCTGCTTAGCTTTCACCTTTAAAAAGGTGTGATAACAGGATACTAACATGTAGGTTCTGAAATCCGGTTTTCTCTATGCATATGCAGTTTAGCTCAAAGCTCAGACCTTGACCAATGTAATTGAAGCCCAGAAAGCTGTGTTTGACTCCAATCTAATATAAACATTAAAGCCCCAGAAAATTGAAAACCTAATACAGCAACAAACTGAGAAATGCCAGCGTTCTCTCTGTCTGTAATGCGTCAATGACTTTAAAGGGTCCATTTAGGCCTCCAGATTGCCTCAGGATAATCTCGGATATTGCACCTGGAAGAGCATAGTGACAGGTGCACAATGGGCCTTTGTGTGTCCTTTCTCTTGCTCTGACAGTGACTTGATAGGTAATGGGGCTGAGAACAATACCATGGCCAGACTGGAGACAGCAAGAAGGCAGCATCTGTAACAAAGAGGATGATACATGGCAATCCTCAGCCAGGGACTGCTATTATACTCACTGCATTCACTGACACCCGAACATGGACACACTAATTGATTTGGGATCAACGTGGCGCTCGCATGAAGCCACCGCCACAGATGCTTTGTTCATCTTTGTAGTAGATGTCAATTTGTGCTTCCGTCACACTGTCACTATGCCGCAGTTTCAGGTGCCAATTTAAGGCGCAGTTTATACAAACAGGCGTAAATTACATTTGTGTAAGTTGTTTTTAGCAGCTTTAATGGTACACAACTGACTGTTGCTGTCATTAGCATAGCCTTTCTATGTCAAACTCAAAATAATTTCTGAAATTACTAGGCTTACTCATATTTTCATAACCTTAGGCATAATGCGTAGTGTAAGAATGTGTAGAGTTACAAAACCACATTTCCAGTATCATACCTCTAATTCTTACACAACCTGTTGTGACAGCATGGATTTTAGTGTACCCCCAACACTTCCTTTACCAGTTTCACTTCGATGACAAAGATGTAACTTTGAAATATCTCAAAGTGTGGAAATTTCAGCTGCAGATGTCTGTGGGTCAACACTATGGGGCATATCACACGTTTGGTGGTCCTTTTATGACCAGGGTGGTTGGACTGCCCTAGATCTACCCAACTACCAGGGAGGTGGAACAGCAGTCTTGAGGCCGCAATACGCTTGGCAGGCCTGCCAACCCTACTAGCAGTCTCATCACCGCCACACTTTTCATGGCAGAGCGACCGCCATAAAAAGTGTGCTTGTGAGGAGATAAAGGAGCTTTACCAGGCCCCCTTGTGCATCTGCGCCATAGGATGCATGCAGAGGGGCACATGTTGTGCCCCTCTGTGTGAATGCTCCCCAGTAGCTGCAAGGCATTGACTGCGGCAGTCCATGCAATGCAAGTACTGATTTTGATGTTCCCAAAGCAGTGCCAAATTTATAGGCACCCCCGTGGGAACGCCACAGAACCGCTCAACAGACAGGAGAAAACACTTAGGGGCCCATTAGGATGGGGGGCGGATTGCCCCCGCAAAGCTGGCTGGTGGGGGAAATCCACCCACCATCCTTCCTCTAAAGCCCCCCCCGCCATATTAGTATGGCATGGGGGACCATGGTGGACGGAAAGACCGCCAGCCATATTATGATGGGCTTGGTAAGATGCCTTTCTGCGGTGGCGATGCTGCCATGGAAAGGCATGCGGTCTTCACCCCAGAGTGAAGGAGAGGTGGGGGGTGTACACGGGGGGTACCGCGCGGTGCCTGCTGCTTTGTCTATGCAAATGCAATAATGCATTTTTAGCATTGTGGCGGGCTGTGCAGAGAGCACCGCCCGCCACAATGCTAAAAATGCAGGATGTGCCCGCCACATTCAAATCCTAATACCCCCCACGGGACCCCCACCCATATGGCGGGCGGTCCCTCTTTCCGATGGGATGGCGGGCGGACAAAGTCTGCAGGTCATCCTAATGGGGGCCTTAATCTGACAGGCGATTCAACCATGAGTTTGGCAGTGCGTGTGGAAGGCCGTCCTGCTTCCGCACCACTAAACTCGTAATGAGGCCCTGAGGCCACAATGAGGAACTGCGCGGAGAGGGATGCTACTGCCCTCTCCACTGATAGCAAAGGCAGAAATCATTTATGATTCTGCACATGAGACCAACATTGAGGGAAAAGCAAGGCAGCATGACAAGACGACAACCAAGACTAGATCACCTAGTAACCACACCTGCTGCTCAGAAAGGGGTGTGGAGTTTACTTACAAAATGGAGGACCATGACGTTTAGCCATGCTTATGTACTCTTACACTTTATGGCTCTGTTGCCAAAATGATTTAAATTCATTGCTGTTTCGTTTCAACATGAGTTTCTCAAGTTAGCTTTGCTTGTGTAAATTTCACAACAAAGTTCCAGAGAATATATTAGGAAGCAAGAAGTGACAATTTCCACATGTTTCTACTGAAAATAATTTCCAAATCTCATGCATAGCTAGCGATAAAACTAACTGAAAGAGCAATCCTGAGAGACGTTTTCCTCATTCTATGTTTGCAGCACACATGGAAAGACAACATTTATCGCCCTTGCTCCTACTCTGCGAGGGCGTAGGATTTTGGGGCTGCCCCAGGTTTACATGATTTCATACATCTAGGGTAGCGTCAAAATGCATGGGTGTTATGTGGGAATGCCCAAGGTACACCTCCTTGATGCAGAATAAGGTAATGGCAAGCAGAAGGGATTAAGGCTATTATGCCCGCACCGGTGACCAAGTTCCTATTGTATATATATGTATGGGTGCAGATGGTCTGGGATACAATCCCCTAGATCCCAAAATTAGAAAACAAAAAATCCTTTTTGTTTTACACATCAAATTGCACAAGTTGACCCTGCACACCTTAACAATTAGTCAATGAAATATAAATGCTTAATATGCATGTGTTCACAAAAAGATCCAATTGTTCTCCCAAGAATATCCAAAGTCAGATTTCTTCTTTAAGCAATCCTTTTATTCACAATTGTAGATAAAAACCAATAGCCAACGCGTTTCGTCCGTGACCGGACTTCTTCAGGGCTTATTTTAAAAATATCTGTATGGCACAGCTTCAGGTTTGTCTTTACACTTGTGTTTTCAAAAATGATTTTCAATAAGGAAGGAGAGATCATATGTTCAAGATGTGCCAAAGGTCCAATATTTTCAATCAAAGTAAACACCAGACGACCGCACGAACTGCGAGACACCGGGACCATACATACGGCACTTACTTCATTTCTTTACTTTGATTGAAAATATTGGACCTTTGGCACATCTTGAACATATGATCTCTCCTTCCTTATTGAAAATCATTTTTGAAAACACAAGTGTAAAGACCAACCTGAAGCTGTGCCATACAGATATTTTTAAATTAAGCCCTGAAGAAGTCCGGTCACGGACGAAACGCGTTGGCTATTGGTTTTTATCTACAATTGTGAATAAAAGGATTGCTTAAAGAAGAAATCTGACTTTGGATATTCTTGGGAGAACAATTGGATCTTTTTGTGAACACATGCATATTAAGCATTTATATTTCATTGACTAATTGTTAAGGTGTGCAGGGTCAACTTGTGCAGAATAAGGTAATGCAGTGCTTTGAGCTGCCTTACCATACTCCATGCCTATGAGACTATGCAAAGCCACGCAGAGTGGCTTTGTGTCACCTCATAGATATGACTGAGAGGCCTGCACCACCGGAGGATCAAATAAAGTGATGCTTTAGTGGCGCAGGCCTCTTGTGAATAATGTCCCACATGGCATCCTTAAACTTACTTTTAAGGCCCTTGTTTTGAGTCTGCAAGAGGTGGTCAATACCCCTCTCGCATCCCTTGCTCTTCGCCGTATTTCCAGATACTTTTCCACATTTGCATTTGCGAGAGGGGTATTGACCACCTCTTGCAGACTCAAAACGAGGGCCTTAAAAGTAAGTTTAAGGATGGCAGCAACATGATGCATGGATAAAATACTAATTGAAAAGTTAAAGGAGAATGCATGTCAATAATGGAAATAAGATGACTTTAGTACACAATTCAATTCAATTCAATAGAGACTTTATTTCGGTTTTGTTTCACACCATAAAAGTACACATATAAACAGTACAAAGAAAAATTCATTCTTTAAGAGGCATAATCACATAAAAATGAACATATTACACGTGTCTCATTAATGAGTAAGTAGACAAAATCGACGGTGAAGTGCAAATAATACTGGGTTTACAACATGATAAAAGATATTTCAATAGATAAGCTCATCATTCCTTAAGAGATATGGAATCACTGGTCCAAGCAATTTCTCAGTTTGACAGTTAATTTTAAAAATTCTATTACATGAAGAACACTGTCACTATGCAAAAGCTGTAGATACATAAGTGCTGGTCTTATTTGATTAAAATTTAGTTTTTTTAACAGAGCAACAAGGTAACGTCTGCGCGGGTATCCATAAAACCTACATAAAAATATAAAATGCAGCATATCCTGTGGAGACTTCCCGTCGCAGCCACAGGGAGCAGCAGTCTTATTAAAAATATCCGACTTTGGTCTAATTAAAAGATGATGAAAAATATTAAACCTAAACCTCATCAACAGAAATTTTTCATGAGAAGTAAAAGTGCATGTCAAATATGGCTCCATAGTGTCACAAGTTTTTAGCATAACATATTTCCTAATATTGGGTTTCTTAAGGTCCTCCCCTTCTCTTTGGGCCATCCTGTCCATATAAAAAGCCCGCTTGATTGCTGCCACATCCCCCTTTACAATCCCGCAAGGGTTTTCAAACAAATTCAAACAGCCAAGCCTTGAAAAGCAGGATTTCAGATATTTTAGCCAGGGCATGCACATTGAATTATCCTGAGACACAAGGTCTTTCACAATCAGGTGGGTAAGCGGTATATCTTGGTTTAACCACAGTTTTACCCAGCATGTCAACAGCCTTAGGGCAAATATATCACATAAGTACTGTGTCCCCAGTTCTTCGTGTACTGCCAGATTAGGTGTACTGGCCGGAACACAGAGAAGACGTTTTAGGAAATTGTTTTCAGTGACCTGTAACTGTTCTCCATCTACGTAGCCCCATAATTCGCTGCCATATACAGCGGTAGCTATCGATTTAGCATTATAAAGCTTTATTTGGCTTCTTCCCCAATTTTGTTGCAAAGTTAAAGATGGAGGCATTTACCCTTGTCAATTCCCTTTGCTTTCTACCCAGGTGAGGACCCCAGCTAAGCTTTGTGTCAAATACGACACCAAGATATGAAAACGTTTGAGTAATGGGGATCAAAACATCATCTAGTTTAAAAATAAAATTATTTTTCGGTTGTCGGCCAACATGCATGATATATGATTTGGAATTGTTGACCAATAGGTCTCTATTAGTCATAAAAATATTAAAAGCATTCAAAAGCGCCTGCAGACCCTTTTCCGTTCTAGAAATTAAAACCGCATCATCTGCGTATAAAAGAACTGGAATACACCGCCTGCCAACTCTGGGGCAGTCTGCTTGTACCTCCTGTAAAGCAGCATCTAAATCATTGATATAAAAATTAAAAAGAAATGGGGCCAGAATGCAACCTTGACGCACTCCCTTTTTAATGTTAAAGCTGCCAGTAGTATCCCCATTCGCTGAATACCTAACATTTGCACTGGTATTACTGTGCATGTCCACCAGAAAGTCAACAATCCCTATGTCCACACCTTTCTCCCTCATGATCTGCCACAGCCTTCCCCTGTTAACACAATCGAAGGCTGATGACAGATCCATGAAGGCAAGGTGGACAGTTCCCTTCTGCACAACAGTGTATTTACTCAGTACAAGGAAAAGATTAAGGCACTGAGTTATGGTGGAACGGCCTCTACAGAAGCCATACTGGGAGATGGACATAATATTGTTGTCCGCCGTCCAACTTGACATTCCCTGCAGCAGGATTCTCCCCATGATTTTAACCATGGAATCTATTAATGAGATTGGACGATAACACAGGGGGCTGCCCTTGTCTCCTTTCTTAAACACAGGGACGATTGTTGATAATCCCCAGGACAAGGGACAGCCCACTATAGCAGCTGCATTAAATACAGCTACCAGAATAGGTGCCCAGAAACTTGGATCAAATTTGTACAGATCCGGCGGGATCCTGTCAGGTCCTGGGGCCTTCCTAGCTGTGAGTCCTTCTATAGCCTCCATAACCTCACTTCTATCAAACTTAATGATGCCTCCCCTAATATAACATAAAGTGATAAATCAACTGTTACAGGGTCCACTGAATGGTACAATTGTTTAAAATGAAGTTCCCACTCCTTCTTAGTTATGCAGCAATCTAGACCATCACCCGGGTCTTCAACCAAAAACGGTCTTTTAACTAACGCCCAGAATTTAGAGCTACATTTTAAGGTGGAGGGGTCAAGTATCTCATCCCAAGCCTCTTTTCTTAAAAACTCCTTATGAGATGCGATAACAGACTTATATTCTTTCCGGCGCAATTTTACATCCTCCTGAATTCTCGGGTTAACTGACAGAGCTAACCTAAGGTTACGTGCTGCTTTGGAACAATCGTGATTAAACCACCTAGGCCCCCCTTTCACCGAGTTCTTTGCGGGGACCATCATCAGCTCTGACACCTTCTCCGACAGGTTTTGACATGCAATAAGGACCTGCCTGGGATCTCCCCCCTCATGTGTACAATTCTTAATATCCTCAGTGCATTTATCCACAATATTTTTATATAGTAGATCTGGGGTAACCATTGACCATTTAAGTCGCCGCCTCCCATCTGTTGTACACAGCCTACCTGAGCTACAGTTCTGTTTTTCCTTGTTAATCCAAGGTCCCTTCAGGCGAATTATTAGAGGGTTATGATCACTGAATTCACTATGAACAATGTTAAACTAATCTAAAAAAGTCTGCATCGTCAATGAGAATAACATATGATCAATAAAAGTGCCCCTTCCATGCCCGTTAAAAGCAGGAGTATCAAAGCATTTTAAGGGGTCCCTAAGTGTCATGGCCAGTGAGAGGTCCAAGTTGTTCATTAAGTCATTACAGAGTTCCCCATCCATGTATGTTCCATATGTAAACCACCCAAGCGCTCACACCGTAAGTCTGTTAAGCATTTCTTCAAAGGATCACCACACGGATGCACATTAAAATCACCCATGATCATGAGATTATGACTAAAATCCTTCATAGAAGTGGTAATAAAAGCATTCAATACAGATATTTGATTAGACGCTGTATTAACATTAATGGTATTATAAAAATTCACCAAACCAGCCAGACAGTTTTCTCCATTTAAAACTAAGCCCATCACTCCAGAATGCTGTGATTCAATTATACGAATTTTGCAAGGGAGTAAAATAGAAACAAAAATCACAAGTCCCCCCTTTGGTCTACCTCTTATTGATGGTATAGCTGGCATATAAAAGGCCTTATACCCTTCTAAGAAGAGATCACACTCTACCGACCAAGTTTCTTGTAGGCAGATGACCTTGAATTGCTTAATACAGTTAACCCAATTTTCATCAGCCATCTTAGCAGCCAAACCCGCAATATTCCACGAGACAACAAGACATCCAGGTGCTATGTCCTGTGAGTTCTCAGCGGATGCTAGTTCACCTAATGCCGCAGTGCCCTGACCCACAGGTACCTCATGTTATAAAAAAGTAGGAGACTTGTATAGTAAAAAAATGCAGGGGTTTATTTAGGATAAATATAGCAAGAAGCACAGCACGTCCGTTAGGCATCAAGTCCAGAGCATATTACAGTTGAAGCAGAATCTGGAACCCAGCATGTAAGATGCAGGCACGCATCATACATTCTAGGCTCCAGCCATAATGACATAGGAATTGGAGAAGGAAAACAAAGCATAGAAAATGCAAGAATGTAACACATCTTATCCCTACAAAAGAAAATTAACAAAGGTACCTATTAGGCACTTTTTTGGGTCTAACATCAGTTTTAACACTAGATGCAATAGACAAATCTTTATGAGGGAAACTTTGAAGAGACACATTAACATGCGCCCGAGGAGACACATTAACATACACCTGTGATGGAAGTGAGTTAGAAGAACTAAGAGGACTGGCAGAATTTGAAGAATTTGGACATCTGGCCACCCTACGAACATTCCAAACTCTTCCATCTTAAATCCAAGAAACGCTGAATACTCCACAGAAATTTGTCGGAGGAAGCTGGAAATAATCACCATAAGGTCCGCTTCTCTTCTGTAGTAAGCAAATAGATTTTAAAGTTGAAACGGTGGATTCTCAAAATTTCTGCTCCTGTGCTCCAAAAATAACGTGGCAGAAATATGATGGATGTCCCTCGTCGCCAGTATAAAAAAGTAGGAGACTTGTATAGTAAAAAAATGCAGGGGTTTATTTAGGATAAATATAGCAAGAAGCACAGCACGTCCGTTAGGCATCACGTCCAGAGCATATTACAGTTGAAGCAGAATCTGGAACCCAGCATGTAAGATGCAGGCACGCATCATACATTCTAGGCTCCAGCCATAATGACATAGGAATTGGAGAAGGAAAACAAAGCATAGAAAATGCAAGAATGTAACACACGTCAATCACACATCTCAAGGCCAGATAGAGCATCATACCTATTCTGTGTGTTGACATTAAACCCGTGACGGTAGCGTCCAGCACTAGTAATCCAATTCTGGGTTTCGGCCACATTTCCAGGCCCACATGGATTAACAATGTTATATAAAAATTGTGTGTCCATGACCGGGGTCTGAGGTTCAAACACCCGCCTAGTTATCCTTTGTTGGGGGGGGGGTTGCACAAATGAGCGTAAAAGTACCCCAATGGGCGCACACATATACTGTTCTCATTATATATTAGTGAAGATGCTCTTATAAGAGGACAGTTGCCACATGTTGGGGGTTTTTAAAATTTACAACGATGCAATCCCCAATTCCCAGTTTTTTGGACGGGCCTACCCAATTCACCCACCGTACTACCATTATTTGATCTGAATATGAAATGGGAAAACCACAGTTTTTATTGAGCCAGGCGACTGTTTTGTTTTTCAGTGAAGCGTGAGATTCACCATGCGGTGAGGCAGGATGGGTACCGCAAGGTGGAACATTAGTCAATACCGCCAAAAACGGTGCACAGTCATGTGGTAAGTTCAAATAGCGATTACTCCTTGGGGACCTTGAATCTAGTCCGCTCCTCAGAGCTAAGTTGGATTGTGTCAACAGAGCAGGTACTACTGGAATGACTGGTGTACTTAGTGCCTCATTCACAGTAGTAGCTACTGCAACAGTATTACGAGTGTTCTGATGAGCTTTAGCTCTCGTCACCTCCTGCCCTCCTCCCCCAGCCTTAACCCTTACACTGGTGGCTGCAGCCAAGTGTGCAGACACCAGGCCGCCAAGCCTAGCCACCTCCGTAGCCAGGGTGTCTATCTGAATAGTCAGCGGTTTAATCATCGACTCTATTTTTGCTTCTAATTTTACCTCTAAATTTTTAATAAGAGATGCAAACTGCTCAACATTTATATTAAGACCACTTTCATTATTTCCGGTAAACACAAAGGGGTTTATGACTGGGCCATTAGTATCTGTCCGATCCAATTCGCTTCTTTTTGTACTATGTTTCCCCCCCCCGTTTTTGATGTGCTTTCCTGCAGGTTCGCACCGGCCTTGAGACAAGCGGAGCTTCTCCTAATTCCTCACTTGACAGGGCGTGTTGGTCTAAGTGTACCTCAACACTCACCGTAGTGGGCGTCAACAGATCTTCTCTAACTACGCCACTCATATTTGCCTCAGCCTCTGTGTCCGCCCCTTGCGGAGACAACTCAGGCAAACCCGGTACCGGAGTCCCCTTCCCTAAAGATGCGCGCCATTCATTATTGATCTGGCTTACTTTCTTCACCATATAATTGTCAATGGTGCCGGTGCCTGTGGCAGGTTTATCATTTTTGGGTTTAGACATATTATATAGCTATGAAACAATATATAAAGTCGTCTAAGAAACACTACTCACTCACGAGAAATACACAGATATAAAGAAATAAAGTCTCACGTAAGTAATAAAAAATTTAAATCCGGATAAAAAGGTGTAGAGTCCCTGGCCCAGTCCAGTCTCCTCAGGTCTCTGAGGGCCACAGAGGGCCCGCCCTTTGCCCGGGCTTCGCCCGCGCGCGTCCCGCACGGCGGGAGGCGTTCCTTCCTTTTCTAGCGCCTCCGGGCCCAACAGTGGTGTCAGGTGTGCGCCTGACCGCCGGGGCACCTGGGATGTGAAGTCCCAGCCCTCACCCTCACGGCGTCGCAGGCAGGCAGGCAAGCGCCGGCATGGCCGTCCCCCTCACGGCGGGAGCACAGGAGAGCCAGAAGCGTCCCCCAGTGAGTGCTCGGCGCTCCTTCCTTTTCTAGCGCCTCCGGGCGCAACAGTGGTTTCAGGTGTGCGCCTGACCGCCGGGGCACCTGGGATGTGCAGTCCCAGCCCGCACCCTCAAGGCGTCGCAGGCAGGCAGGCAGGCAAGCTCCGGCGCGGCCGTCCCCCTCACGGCGGGAGCACATGAGAGCCAGGTAATGCCCAGGGTTGTAAAGCTGCAAAAGCGTCCCCCAGTGTGCGCTCGGCGCTCCTTCCTTTTCTAGCTCCTCCGGGCGCAACAGTGGTGTCAGGTGTGCGCCTGACCGCCGGGGCACCTGGGATGTGAAGTCCCAGCCCTCACCCTCACGGCGTCGCAGGCAGGCAGGCAAGCTCCGGCGCGGCCGTCCCCCTCACGGCGGGAGCACAGGAGAGCCAGGTAATGCCCAGGGTTGTAAAGCTGCAAAAGGTTAGTACACATAAAAAGCATTGGACTATTATTTGATGTACTACAGTCCTAAAATGGAATCATCTGAAAGTACTCAAATTCAATTATGATGCATTATGGGCAATGAAGTACCCAGGGAGAAAGAAGCATGAAAATTCATATTTATCAGATGTGGATAGTTTATACCAACAAGTGCTGCTCTATGATTAAGGCTCATTGGCGAAACGTGTCAGAGTAATTTAAGTGTTGCTGCCCCACGAGTGAATAAAGAGCTCCGTGTTTTGAATGTGCTTCAACATTTCCCTTTACATATATATATATACATATATATATATATCATCGAAGACTGCTTCAAATCCCTTTTACCAATCCTGGTGACGGAAAGCAGGCATGGACCACGTTTCTGTGCTAAAAGTTGCTTTATTTTCAATCAGCCATGACGCGTTTCGGTCCCTCCTGGACCTTAATCACATTACAACGCTATTAGGCTTTTTCTCCCTTTTTAAAGTGCCAGTGCTTAGTGCAAAATTCAGGTGATCACCCCATAGACAATTAAGACATACCATAGATTTTCAATTTTTTACATTCCCGTTTTTTTTTGTCTCTCCTCCAAGTTCATCTCCTTACAGCTCTTTTAAATGCTATAATACAATATTTTATAAAGCCTTGCAGCCCATGATATGAACAAAGATGCAATAAATATATACATAATAAATAACATACCAGCTGTTTTCCATATACGTATAAAATACAGTGATAAATAGAGAGTAAAAAATTGTTAAACTTTGATACATAAATAATTAAAATTATTCGGATCAATCCTATTTAATAAAAAGACGGGATGTAAAACCTGATAAAATCTTATAAAACACCTTTTCATAGTTTACTTAAATGCAATTTTTATATTCTGTCTTACATTATTCACCTACTCCTAAAGAAGAAATTGTTTATAAAGTGCAAGTGCAAAATGTGTTCCACTTCGTTAAAATTCCGATTATGGACCTATACTTCTAAACTAAAAAAAAAACTAAATGTGCAAATAATTTTTTTTTATAAAACCTTTGGGCCTCATTTATGAGAAATGGCGTATCGCTGTGTGAAAGCAGCGATGCGTCACTTCTCAGTGCGCCCTCCTTGCGACATTCCTGATGCTTCATATTTAATGTATGACGCATCATGTTGCAAGGAGTTACAGATACGTCAGTATTTCTGCCCAATCTGTAAGCGCAAAAGTGACGCATTGCTGGAGTGTATCACAAAAGTGACGCAACTCCAGCAATGCGTCCTTTCACATGGGGCAAGCCCCATGTGAAAGGGCCTGCGTCAGTCTTACGCCTTCGGTGAGGCAGTGGCAAGATTTTGTGGCAACGGCGTCCTAAAAGTGACGCAGTGAAATCTCATAGATTTCACTGCATCACTTCTACGACCCTTCCTTGCGTCAATACGCCCCCCTTGCATACATTATACCTGGCGCAGGTATAATGTGGCGCAGGGATTTACAAAGTGACGCATCTACCTAGATGGGTCACTTTGTAAATAAGGCGCAACAAGGCGCATTTTTTACGCCACTGGTGCATCACAAAAAGTGACGCACCAGCGGCATAAAAGTGACGCACAGCCTCATTAATGAGGCCCTTTATTTTTAAGGTTAAGGTCCGACGGCAGCCTTTCATTAGATTTCGGTATTCTTTCTATTTTTTATGATATGTACTCCCTTCATTCCTCGTTTAATAGATCGCCGCTCGATTAACCATTTGTATCCATCTTTAATTGGTTAGAACCCGTGTTCAAATCCTAATCTAAAATGATTTTATGTTGCTGCTGTTGGAGGGTCCTAAACCAACAGTGCTTATTTATCTAAATCCATGTGTAAAGGTCTTCTGTAGTGTTAAGCCCTCGGGGATTTACTGTTGAGATTTAAGATATATCTCGTTTCCAGCTTTCTCAGTGCACCTTCTCTGTCTCCTCCTCTTCTGTTCTTTGGCACAAAGTCAATGAGGTAATATGATAGATGCTTCAAATCATTGTTGTGGGTTTCCGGAAAATGTCTGGCTACGGGGTAGGTTGTATCTCAGTTTGATATCACTCTGAGGTGTTGGAAAATTCTTTTGTTTGCCGGAAGCTTAGTACTTCATACATAACTTAGATTGCATGAGCATTTCAAGATATATATGGCGAAATCAGTTTTGCAATGCAAAGCCCAGGTGATTTCCAACTCCCTCTCACAGAACAGTATTTTATATGTTTTTTTATTAACACAGTACTGGCATTCCTTACAGTTGGTACATTTCATAAATCCTTTTAGTTGCGTAAGCCAATTAGATTGTTATACTACCTCCGGGCTGATCTTAACTAAACTTCCACTGATGGAAGGTGCCCTCCTACAGGTTATCCCCAGGGACTTTGGTAAAGTGTTGCCTATGATTGGGTCATTTAAAACTATAGGCCTTTTGCCTTGTACAATGTTTTTAATAGTTTTGTTCTGCATATTGTATGTTGTAATAAGTCGCAATTGAAATAGTTCTTTCTCCTTGTCAGATTCGGTTGGTTTGGGTTTTAGTAACAAGTCCCTCTCTAAGCTCTTGGTTTTGTTGATGGCTGCATCTATTATACCGCTTTTGTATCCCCTAGCTAGAAAACTATTTTTGCTTTCTAGTTGCATTGTTTGCAGATCTATGGGGTTGCTGCATATTCTTTTTATTCTCAGCATTTCCCCATAGGGGATACTGTTTATCAGGTGGCATGGGTGAAAACTAGTTGAATGCAGAACTGAGTTCTTCGCAGTCTCCTTCCTGAATAATCTTGTATCCAATTTATTGTGCTTTATAAAAACTTCTACATCAAGGAAATTGATGTAAATCTTAGGGTTATGTCATTCTCATTAATATTAGTAACAAATTCTTTTACCTCTATTGTGGACCCATCTCAAACAATAAAAATGTCATCAATATATCTAAGAAAGAGTTTGACATTATTTTCCATGAATTATTTGTGCATCACTTTGAGGACCAGCTCCTCCCAACACCCCATATGTAAACAGGCATAGCTGGGGGAGAAGCTGGCCCCTAGTGCCTCGCCACACATCTGCTGATAAACAATTTTATCAAACAAAAAAAAATTGTTATTTAACAAAATTGGGTCAAATTGCTTAACATTATACCATGTGCAGACATTCTTGAATTTCCTCTTCCCAAAAAGTATTTTAGTGCCCTTATGAATTCCTCCTTATCCACTGGTATAGTACCAGATGAATGGAAATTTGCCATTGTGAAGCCACTTAAGAAAAAACAGAATGTAGATCCATCTAACCTCTCTAATTATAGGCCCAAATCCCTGTTACCAATCTTAGTTAAGATCACAGAGAGAATAGTGTATAAAGAACTCTCTAGTTTTTTAGAATCAACACTGATGTTCCATCCCGCCAATCTGGATTCCGCCCAAAACATTTGACAGAATCTGCATTACTCGAGATATCGGACACCCTGAAGTTTTTAACAGACAACGGCAAGAAGGCAGTCTTGATCCTTTTGGATCTGTCTGCCGCTTATGATTCCATCTCGCACCATATCCTACTAGCTAGATTTAGATCTTGTGGCATATCTGATTCGGCATTGGCATGGATTATATCCTTCCTGTCTAATAGGAAGCAGGTCGTCTCGTTGGGATCTTTTTTCTCGACGAAACGTATCGTGACCACGGGCGTCCCAGAGGGGGCTTCTCTTAGTCCACTTCTATTTAATATATATATGGCCCCACTTATTTTGCTGATATAGGCTTATGGGATCGAAATTACATCTTATGCTGATGACACTCAGCTGATCCTGTCACTGGAAAAGAACTCCATGGAAGCCGAAGAAAATGTTAAAGCTGGTCTTACAGCAGTCATCAAATGGATGAAAAATAATAATCTCTGCTGTAATACTGACAAGACGGAAATACTACCAATTGGAAAAAACAATTCCTTCCAATCAAAGGATTGGTGGCCAGATAACACTGCAGCCCCCCATCAACAGTGGAGGTTGCAAAAAATCTTGGCATATGGTTTGACTCTTCCCTTTCGTTCAAACCCCATGTCCTAAAGGTAACAGGGACTTGTTTTGGCCTCATCAAAACTCAGAGAAAGTTATTCAACCTGATCCCGCGGGCCGCTAAGGAAAGCAGTGACAGTGGCTCTTATACTATCACAGCTGGACTACTGCAATAGTCTTCTCGCAGGGATTAATACAACCACCCTGAGGGGTCTACAGTTAGTTCAGCATGCAGCAGCTAGATTGGTCCTAGGGCTTCCCCGTAGAGCGTCTGCCTCTGCCACCCAGAAGACCCTTCACTGGCTCCCAGTTCATAAAAGAATCTTGTTTAAACTATTGTTGATGACTTTCAGAGCCTACCGCCGCCTTGTTCCGGCATACCTTTCAACAAGGTTCAAACCAAACCAAACCAAACACTTAGATCTAGTGCTGCAAACTTCCTTAAAGTGCCTGACTTCAAATTAATAACCAGAGGAGGGAAATCGGCCACGGTACTGGGAGCAAAAGCTTGGAATTGCATGCCTAAGGAACTCATAGCAATTGAAGAGGAGGAGCATATCAGAAAGGCTTTAAAGACATGTACCTTTGGAACATCTGATGCCTGCTGCCTGCTGCCTGGCCCTAATTTAGGTCTTAATCTACACAGCTGATCTTTGTCATTTACAGCACCAGGAGACTTCGTTGGGAGTGACAGATGCACCATACAAGCAATACTTTTAATTTCATTTTACTTATACCATTGGGATGTCTAAGACTGGTATAGAGGGACACAACGTCCAAAGACATCAATTGATAGCCCTCCTTCCACTTACAATTTTGCAATTTGGCTAAGAAATCACTTGTGTCTCTGAAAAACGTAGGAAGGGAATGTACCAGTTCTTGTAAAAAATAGTCTATATACTGGCTAGCATTTTCTAGTAGACTGTTGTGTGCCGCGATGATTGGACGGCCTGCTACATTTTTTGCGTCCTTGTGATTTTTGATATAAAGTATATGTTGGGGATGGTCGTATTTTCCTTTCTATTAAATTTGTATTCATCCAAAGTTAGGATTCCAGCGCATTTCTAGGCTACGAGTTTCCCATAAAAGTCATCTTGAATTGTTTTTATTGCCCACAGATTGCGGAATTTGTAGCACGTCCTGTCATTTAGCTGCAAAGCTGCTACTTCCATATATTGTTTTCTATCCCACAAGACAATGTTGCCACCCTTGTGTGCATTTCTCACAATTTTGGAGATTAGCTGTTTATATTGCCTATCTTTTGGATTCCATTTTTGTTTGGTGTTTTGGATTTTTTAATTGAGTTTCTTTATTTCATTAACCACCTGTTCATTAAAGATGTTCATGCAGTCTCTGAGAATTATTGGATTAAATGTTGATTTATTTTTTAACAGTGTGGCTTTTCTTGTGGGCAAGAGTTCCGCTACTGGTGAAATTGCAGCTTGTGTTGTCTCTATTGTATCTTGAGAGTTAAATTCCATATTAGTTTTGTCCCTCAAAGGTGAAGTAGATTCCATTCTTAGTTCCATTAGTGTATTGAGTAGGGTGGAATCTCTGCTGTTCGATGCTTCCTCAGTAGCTCTATTTGCTCCTACCAATTCCGTGTGTCTTTCTTTATATTTTTCTTTGGATAAAGCAGGATGTTTTTTGAGCTTTAATTTCCTTATTAAGCGGTAAACATCCATTCTGGTGTTAGCATAGTTAAAATTGGATTCGGGACAGAAGGAAAGACCTAGTGCCAAGATTTGTTGTTCAGCTTTTGTAAGTGTCAGGTCAGTAAGGTTGATTATGGTTTTAGCTTGGGCCTCTCAAATTTTTACTTGTGATTCCATCAGCCTCTCCCTCTCCCTCTCATCTTTCTGTTGTTTGTCTGATCTATTTTCCCTTCTCCTGTGCCTCCGCTTACAATTGCGTCTCTTCCTCTGGCATTCTGCTGTGTCCTCGGGCGGGGTGTCGCCCTTCTTTCCACCACTAAAAAATGTATTTCTTCTGCTGGAGAAAGTTTGGTTAGTGTTGCCCTTGTAGCTATTTGTTGTCCATCCATTTCCCCTTCACTTTCCATGTTTGAGCTCAAGTCTGAATTTGAGGTATATGTGTATTTATCTCTACTGGTAGATGCCTGGGTTCCTGTCCCATTTTGCATTTTCATTTTGTTGGATTTCATAGCATCATATTTTTTTGAAAAAGTGAAAATGCACCCTGTTTCATAGTCCACCCTGTCTCCATGAAACTTGAACGCTTTGCGTTCCTTGATCTTATCTTCCTCTTTTTTAAGTCGTACTAGCATTTCTTCTCTCAGTTTGCACTCTACCTCTCCTTTATTTAGTTTGGACAATTTCGTCATTTAATTTATCTATCATTGTCTTGAATTGCCACCTGGTCTATATTGGCATATTTTACCAGAATTTCGACAAGTCTTTTTGAGGATTCTATATATGTATGGTGTGGGGCTAACACATGGTTGTTTGCTTGAAATAAAGTGCCTGGATTTGAAAATCCCTGGAGTGCTACGTGTTCTAATTTCGCTGAAAAAATATGTATATTTATATATTCACTGATAAAATCAAAGTTTACAGGGACATTATAGTTAGGCTAAAATTTCACTCGTCCAAAATCAGTGAAATGAAGCTGTTATAGTTACCTGAACTAACTATAACATACATCCCTGCAATGCACTACTTATATCCTCACATATTACATCACTCATAACATGGACAATGACATCACTGATTGCATCTCAAATGACATCACTGTTGACATCCTGTAGCGGAAGAGATTCATAAACATTTCTGTGACTTAAAGATATATCCTAATCTACTGCATAAGTTAAATTGCTATTCTTTCTTTACTAGTAAATATTAACCCTGGGCAAAGAACTACGCTCCGTTCGTGGAGTTTCGGCAACTCCGCGCTCCGCGGAGAACGCGAAGTTGTCGAATACTCCGCAAACTGCTGCGTAGCGTAGTTCTCGCGCGCTCAATAGCATTTTCGCGTGCGCGAGGATGCTTGTCGGTAAGATCGAGTTGCCGAACACGCAGAAACTGCAATCTGGCACAGAATAACTCGCGAACACGTTAGTAGTGACCGGAAATAAGGGGACGCGAGCGGGCGGGACAAACCTCATGGGTAACTTCGCGCGCTACACATCCCGAGCATGCAGGCAATCAATCAATCAATCAATCAGGATATTTGTATAGCGCGCTACTCACCTAGAGGGTCTCAAGGTGCTTGGGGGAGGGGGGTCCGCTACTGCTCGAACAGCCATATCTTGAGTTGCTTCCTGAAGCAGAGGTGGTCTTTGGTCAGGCGGAGGTGGATGGGGAGGGAGTTCCAAGTCTTGGCTACCAGGTAGAAGGATCTTCCTCCCATGGTGGATCTTCGGATGCGTGGCACGGCGGCGAGGGCATGGCTGGTCGATCGTAGCTGGCGGGTGGGAGTGTAGAAGGTCAGGCGGTTGTTGAGGTACCTGGGGCCCAGGTCGTGGAGGGCCTTGTGTGCGTGGGTGAGGAGTTGGAACATGATTCTCTTGCTGACGGGGAGCCAGTGAAGGTCTCTCAGGTGTCCGGAGATGTGGCTGTGTCGGGGGATGTCCAACATGAGTCGTGCGGAGGCGTTCTGGATGTGTTAGAGTCTTTTCTGGAGTTTGGCTGTGGTCCCGGTATAGAGGGTGTTTCCGTAGTCCAGTCGGCTGGTGACGAGTGCCTGTGTGACCGTCTTCCTGATTTCGGTGGCGAGCCATCGGAAGATCTTTCGGAGCATGCGTAGGATGTTGAAGCATGATGATGAGACGGCGTTGACTTGTCTGGTCATCGAGAGGGAGGAGTCCAGGATGAAGCCCAGGTTGCGTGCGTGGTCGTTGGTTTGGGTGCGCTGCCCAGGGCAGGGGGCCACCAGGAGTCGTCCCAGTCAGAGGGTGATGATCCAAGGATGAGGACTTCCGTCTTTATCTGAGTTCAGTTTCAGGCGGCTGTTCCTCATCCACTCGACTACGTCTTTCATCCCTTCGTGCAGGTTGGTTCTGGCGGTTCCTGGGTCGTTGGTGAGGGAGAAGATCAGCTGGGTGTCGTCGGCGTAGGAGATGATGTTGAGGTTGTGTTGGCGTACGATGGCTGCGAGGGGGCTCATGTAGACGTTGAAGAGGGTGGGGCTGAGTGATGATCCTTGTGGTACGCCGCATATGACGTGGCCTTGGATCTGTACGGGGGAGGCGGACTCTCTGGGTTCTTCCGGTGAGGAACGAGATGATCCACTCCAGTGCCTTCTCTTGGATTCCGATGTTGCTGAGGCGCTGCACTAGGGTGCGGTGGCAGACCGTATCGAATGCTGCGGAAAGGTCCAGGAGGATGTGGGCCGCTGTTTCCCAGTTGTCGAGCAGGGCTCGGATGTCGTCAGTGGCTGCGATGAGGGTGGTCTCGGTGCTGTGGTTGGCGCGGAAGCCGGACTGCGAGTGGTCGAGGCTGGTTGGGCGAGCGCAATTGGTGATCCACTGTGTGAAGTTGTTGGCTGCTTGGTTGGGGTCCGTTGAGCTGGCGGGAGGGTTCTGGCTCAGTGAAGTGGTGAGCTGGTCGGTGGTGATCTTGTTCCAGTTCCTGCGGGGAACCTGTTGCGGGTGGTGGTGAGTCGTGGTCTTTCTGAAGCTGAAGTGGACGCAGCTGTGGTCTGTCCAGTGGAGTCCGGTGGAGTAGCTGAAGGAGATGTACTTGCTGGAGGAGAAGACTGGGTCAAGCGTGTGTCCGGCGTAGTGGGTGGGGGTGTTCACCAGTTGCATGAGTCCGAGGTTGGCGAGGTTGTCCAGCAGGGTGGTGGTGGTGTTGTCGTTGTTGTTCTCCAGGTGGAAGTTGAGGTTCCCTAGGAGGATGTAGTCAGCGGAGGCGAGGGCGTGCGGGCTGATGAAGTCTGCGATGTCTTCGCTAATTGTGTGCGAGGTCCTGGGGGTCTGTAGATGAGGGTGCCCCTGAGTGTGGTCTTGGGGTCGGTGTGTATCTGGAAGTGAAGATGTTAAGCGGCTGTGAGGGTGTCGTCTGAGTTGGTCGTAATGCGGATGGTGTTCTTGTGGACGATGGCAATGCCTCCTCCTGTCTCGTTGACGCGGTCTCTCCGGGTGATCTTGTATCCGTCCGGGATGGCGACGGCGATGTCGGGCGCTGAGGAGGCGTTCATCCATGTTTCCGCGAGGAAGGCGACGTCTGGAGATGTGGTGTCGAGCAGGTTCCAGAGTTCCACGGCGCTCCCGAAGACAAAAAATGGCTCGCGGACGGGTCAAGCAAGCTACTACGCATGCTCGCGGAGCTATGCGTAGTTCGCGGAGTGCAAGTGCATCTTCGCGTAGCTCCGCGGAGTGCGGCTACGCGAACTACGCCCAGGCTTAGTAAATATTCATGCTATTTCTAACATATCTCACCTGACTAGCTGTGTGACTGTATCTGTGATTATCTGGGTGTGTAAGTGGCTCTATGGGTGATTCAGAAGGTGCATGAGTGGCTGTATGGGTGAATGAGTGGGTAGGTGTGTGTGTGAGTACCTATATCAGTGACTGAGTGGCAGTTTCAGTGGCTCTATGGGTGAGAGAATGGATGTGTGAGTAGCTGTAAGAGTGACTGTGTGGCTGTATGGGTAAAAGAGTGGGTATGTGAGTGGCTGCATGTATGGGTGAGTAGCTGTTTTGAGTGTATATATAGGTAAGGGAATGGGTTTCAGTGGCTGTATTGGAGAGTGAATGTCTATGTGAGTGGCTATAAGGGTAAGTGAGTGGTTGTATCAATGTGTGAATGTGTATGTAAGTGGTTCTGTGGGTGTGTGAGTGGTTGTATGTGTGAATGGCTGGCTGTGTGAGTTTTCTGTATGGGTGATTGAGGGTGTATGTGAGTGGATGTAAGGGTGTATTAGTGGATGTGTAAGTGTCTGCATGTCTTTATGACTGGATGTGTGAGTGGCTGTATTGGTGAGTGAGTGGGTGCCTGAGTGGTTGTGTGGGAGTAGGAGTGGCTAATGAGTGAGTGGATGTGTGAATGGATATATGGATGGGTGATAGGTTGTGTGAGTACTGGTATGGGTCTGTGAATGGGTATGTGAGGGATTGTGTGGTGGTTAGACTTGGTGTATGATAGGTTGTATGGGGGAGTGAGTCGGTGTGTGCTGGTTCTGTGGATGATGTCTTCAGTGATGTCACTCACTGACCATGTCATGAGTGATGTAACATGTGAGTTTATTAGCAGTGGATTGCAGGGGTATACGTTTTAGTTAGCTCAGGTAACAATAAATGGTGGATGTGACTTTTTTGTATGAGTGAAATCTGAGCTTAACTAGAAAGTCCCTCTAATTTTGATTTTTTTAGTGACTTTTTAAGGTTTTGTTAGTTCTATTTCCAAGCTAAACCTCTAGGTTATTGGGAGAATTTCTAAGATTTTTTTATTCTATTACCGAACTATAACCGCCCTGTAACTAGTTTGTAAGTGAATTTCTAAGGTTTTTTGAATTCTATTTTCTAACTATAATTTCCCTAAACCCTTTGTTTATTTCAGTGAATTTCTAAAGTTTTCTAAATTTGTATTTCCTAACTATAACTTCCCTGTAGCCATTTGCTTTTTTAGTGAATTTCTAAGGAATTTCTAGAAATGTTTCCAAAACTATAACCTGAAATGTTGGTGTATACAGCTGTTACTGCTGGAGACATCTACTTAAAATAAACGCTACTGGACACACACCTGCAATAGTATGATTACTACATTTTCTGACAACGAGCTGTGTCTGCGCAGGGGGCGACTGGATGATGTCCTCACCCTGGTCTAAACAACTTTGTATAACAAGTGATCTACGCAACCGGTAAAATTGTTTTAAACTCGTGGTAACAGTACAGTTTAAGGATATAGGAAGTTTATGCATCTTCCTCTACAGAATAAGACTGTGTAGTAAGGAAAATTAAGCATGTGTGATAAAAGGAGATAAGATTGGATGTGGAGAAGTGTGTTTCAATGGTTAGAGCGGCAGACCCTGATGCAGAGGTCTTGCCCATGACCAGGGTTCAATTCCCACCTCTGCGGGTCTTGGGCTCAATTTCCTCGGACCTGATAATTCTCGCCTCGGTGCCTATTCTAATCAAGGGTGCAACTCTCCATAACGGCCCCAACAGCGCTGGGATGCCTGGCTTCACCTTGGGGGTGCACAGGAGTGGACATTTCACAGGGAAAAGCCATGAAGGGTTCCACAGCGGTATGCATAAAGCGCCAGGAAACCCTTTTACAAAATTCATTTCATTCATTCTGAAATTTTTTTTTTAAAATGATAATTACATGTGTATGGCACAACATCGAGTGCAGTTACAGGGGTACTTTGGGCCTACCATAGGGGTGTCTAACCCTGGAAGAGTAAGACCTGGTAAGTGGGGGTACATGCCAAGTCAACATGGCAGTACTAGACTGCACACAGACACTGCAATGGCAGGCCTGAGTTACATTTACAGGCTGCTATGTGCGTGGCACAATCAGTGCTACAAGCCCACTAGCAGCATTTGATTTACAGGCCCTGGGCACACACAGTCCACTGTACTAGGGACTGTTTAGTAAATCAAATAGCCAATTATGGAAACACCAATCCAAAACAACAATTACTACGGGAGCACTTGCACTTTGGCACTGAAAGCAGTGGCAAAGTGCCCAAAGCATCTAGACCAGCAAAACAAAGTCCAACACACAGCAAAAACATAGGAGGCAAAGGCAAACAATGCAGGGGGAATCAACACCAAAGTTGCCAGGTTTAACACTTGTCCCCTCCAGGTGAAATGCCTCTTCACTAAGGCGGAATAATCTGTACAGACCATCAGCATTGGCGTGTTCTGTACCAGGGCGGTGTTCCACTGTGAAGTCCATCCCATGTAGGGAAATGGACCACCTCAACAATTTTGGGTTCTCACCCCTCATCTGCATCAACCATCTGTGGTCAGTCTGAATGCAGAAGTAACCACTGGGACTCTGGCAAACTGTAGAATACAAAGGTTTGTCATTGCTGGGGTGGTTATAATGAAGGTTGGACTATCAACTGATCTAGATTTGGGATATGTGCTGGGAAGAAAATAATGATTGCCTCTGAGGGTCTGTGTTTGTGATATTGTATTATACATAAATGTACTTAATAGAATAAAAAGAATTAGAAGGGCATAAGGGCATTGAGGTGCACAAAGATCCTCCTTTCCTATCCTGACTCCAGACTCACTACTGGGGTATGTAGCCCTTGTACAGGGACAGGAAAGTCCTAGCAGACACTAAGGCAGAAAAATCTGGACAGACCATCAGCATTGGTTTGTTCTGTACCAGGGCGGTTTCCCACCGTGAAGTCCATCCCATGTAGGGAAATGGACCACCTCAACACTTTTGGGTTCTCACCCCTCATCTGTATCAACCATCTGTGGTCGGTCTGAACCCGGAAGTGAGTCCCAAACACGTAGGGCCTCAGCTTCTTCAGCGCCCAGACCACAGCAAAAGCCTCCCGCTAAATCGCAATCCACTTCTGTTCCCATGGAATTAACCTCCTACTAATGAAGGCTACAGGTCGGTCTAGGCCCTCCATGTTTAGCTGTGAGAGCACAGCCCCCACACCATGCTCTGAAGCATCTGTCTGCACCACCAATTCCTCTGAGAAGTTGGGTGCCTTAAGCACGGGGCTGTGCACATGGCAGATTTCAGGGCATGAAAAGCTTTTTGTCAGCTGACAGTCCAGTTCACGTTCCTGGCCTGCTTCCTGGAAGTCAGCTCTGTCAAGGGGGCAACAATGGAGCCATAACCCTTGATGAATCTACTGTAAAATCCAGTGAGTCCTAAGAAGGCTCTCACCTCTGTCTGGGTCTTGGGGGATTCTCAAGCCAGAATGGTATCAATCTTGGACTGTAGGGGCGCCAACTAGCTGCTCCCTACCTGGTGTCCCAAGTACAACACCAAAGCCTGCCCAATCTGGCACTTACTTGCCTTGATCGTGAGGCTTACCCTCTGCAGAGCCTTCAACACTTCCCAGAGTTGGTGCAGATGTTCCTCCCAAGTGGCACTGAACACTGAAATGTCATCCAGGTAGGCGGCACTAAAATCCTCCAATCCAGCCAACACCTGGTTGACCAACCTCTGAAAGGTGTAAGGGGCATTCTTCAATCCCAAGGGCATCACCAGGAATTGATAGTTCCCCCCTGGCATTGAGAATGCTGACCTCTCATTTGTCCCATCAGTTAAGGCAATCTGCCAGTACCCAGACCCATGGAGGTATTTTATGTCCCAGAAACTTGGAGTCACTCTGGGTTTAAGGGATGCAGATCCAGTCCTTCTCCACCCAGGCAGGGGAACAGCATGGAGCAGGGCAACACAGCAAGGCAGGAGTCCAGCAAAGCAGCAGTCCAGCACAGTTGCGGTCCTTTCAACAGCACAGCCACTCTTCTTCCTGACAGAGCCACCGGATTCAGGCTAGCCAGGCATTAGCCTGGATGAGGGGTGATCCCATGACACCGGTTTCAGAATGCTTGTTTCTGGTCCAGGGAGGACCTGCCTTGGCAGTTCGGGCTGGGCTGTTCCCATGAAAGGCAGGGTCAAGACTGATTTGCATATGGTTGGGTTCACAATGGAATGGGATGCTGGCAAAAGAACAATGGATTTAACCCAGATCTGTGACTAGGGTGAATGTTTGATTAGTTCAGCCTTCTGTCCAGCATCTGTTCTTTTTTCATTTGTCACACTCATTGGGAAAGGTAGGCCCAGACATGGGTCCCATGCTCACTATGCTACCAGATTCAGGCTAGCATGGCTGATGATAGGGTGATATCCCAAATTGATCCCAGGATGATTGTGCCTGCTCCAAGGCAGACTTGGCATGGCAATTCGGGATAGACTATTCCCATGAGGGACAGAGTGAAGACTGATTTGCATATGGCTGGGTCCAAACTGGAATGTCATAGCAGGCAAAAAACTATGGATTTTACCCAGACCTGTGACTGGGGGTGAATGTTTGATTTGTTCAGCATTTTGTCCATCATTCGTTCTTTTTGCAAGAGTCTTCACCAGTCGAGAAGTTTACTGAGATCATGGTATTAGAGGCCCAGTACTTATACCCAGAAGGGCATTGAGGTCGGCGATGGATAAAATATCACACATGAGGGGTGTGGGAGGGACAGAGAGTCTAAAGACATTTGTAGAGGCAAAGGGGTTGACAGATATCTGGCCTGAACACAACTCTGAGGCCAAACAATACACATTCTTTTTAGCACCAGACTGTGGATATTCCTGATTAGGTTATTTCCTGATGCATTCCATAATCTCGCAATGCTTCCGTGGAACACTGCATAAGGCACGTGGCCTGTCCGATCATTCACCCGTACAAATGAGAATAATAGGCCCCATCAGAACAATTGTAGCGCCATCCCGCATTCACCCCTGGCTTCTTAAGAATAAACAGATAAAGGACAAGATACACAAACACAGACCACTACTTTTTAGGCAACTTGGGTTCAGTAGATTCACTAGTAGTGATCTGGGAGGCCTATAAAACAATAATAAAGGGACAGGTGCAGGCACTGGCTGGAGGAGAAAAGAAAGAAAGTAAACTACAGTATGACGCACTTGAAGGGGAACTAGTGCAATTAGAGAAGAAGCTTGCAACCACGACAAAGCCAGATACATGATTTGCTTATTTACTGAGGCTAAAGCGACAAGATTTACGTGACATTGGAGAAGGGAAAGCTAGGGATCACGCTAGGGCAACCCAGTGCAGAATATATGAAATAGGAGACAAGGCTACTAAACTACTATCATGGCTCGGAAAGAGAGACAGGGAGAGGAGCTGGGTATTGTGGGTTAAAAACCTGAAGGGAGATTGCTGTACCACAGGAGTTACTATAGCAGAGGCATTTGCTTCCTACTATGAGCAACTATACACGTCCTCGATATCCCGCACTAGCTGACATGCACCTCCCTACTCTCACACAGGTAGACCGGGAAGAACTGGAAATAGATATCTCGGAAGAGGAAGTTTGCGAGGCCATAAGTTCTCTACAATTGGGTAAGGCGGCAGGTCCAAAAAGTATACCGATAGAACTATATAAGGGTGTGGCGAGTTTGGTGGCACCACATATGCTGTACATGTTTGAGGAGTCGCTAAAAAAGGGTAGTCTGCCTGAAGACCAGAGAACGGTGACGATTGTAGTTATTCCCAAATAAGGCAAGCTCTTGGAAGATTGCGCCTCCTATAGGCAAATCTCTATGTTAAATGTAGAAGTGAAGGTCTTGGCCAAGATTATAGCAGCTAGACTCACTAAAGTAATAACATGACTGATTCATCCTGATCTATCAGGCTTTAAGCCTAGGAGGAGTACTAGACTAAATCTATGGCACCTATACAGTGTACAACATGCAACCAGGGCCCAGCCGGTTGAAAATGCCATACTAATGTCATTTGATGCCCGTATTGGATTTGATACCATAGACTGGCACTATCTGTTTGCGGTGCTTGAATGGTTTGCCTTTGGCCCAAAGTTCCGAGCTTGGATACAGCTACTATACACAGATCCGTTAGCTAGGGTGCGGGTTAATGGTGCTGTCTCAAGGAGGGTGGGGCTGCATTAAGCATGAGCGGATTTTGCGGATTGGCAATCCGCGAATTTGCGGATTTGCAAACTCGCAATCCGCAAAATCCGCGAATTCCCGCGAATTTGCGGATTTTTTTTTTTTTTTTGTGTTCGCCCGTGTTTCTGCCAGTTCGCGAGGGTTTTTACAATTTCGCAATTTGCGAACTTACCTGTCGGGTCGCAAGTTTTGCGAACTTGTTGTTTCTACGTGTCCAACCTGTTTGGGACACTCTTCTTCATCACTGCCACTCTCTGTCACCACTGCCACTCTCTGACTACTCATGCCACCCTCTGGCCCACCCATGCCACCCTCTGTTTCATCACCACACCCTCTGGTTGTCCAGTGTACATTATTTTTGGCAAAGCAAAGCACACCTTCCCTGCCTCAAGTGACCTGAATTAATTTGGGGCTGATTAATGTGTCACAGAATATTTTTTTAGCTGGCACCTGCTTCCTTAGTGCGCCCTGATTAGTGATCTTTTGCACTTGCTAAGTGCTTTCATTGTTGCAAAATTAGTTACAACACCTGCCCTGCCCCAACTGACAATAATGAATTAGGGGCTGATTAATGGATTTTAACTTCCAGCCTGGCTCCTGCTTGTCTCCCTTAGCTGTAATTCAGGACCTTTGTGGCATATGTGTAACTATTCTGAGGTTCAGAGCAGGGTCACATAATAGTTGCAACTGGCAACTGAACTCTGGAGGGGCCCCTCAGGAAGCACTACAGGAAATGGCTACTAATGATGAGCCTGAACTTTTGAACCTGGTAAGTAGTTACTTTCAGTTTTGCTAAAATCGTATTTCTGCAATTTCGCACTTATTCGCGGGGCGCGAACTCACGCGAACAGTGCGAGCAGTGCGAGCAAAATCCGCTGCTCGCGGATTTGCGGATTTTTCAGGAAATTCGCAAATCTCGCGGATTGCGGATTTCCCGAAAATCCGCAAAATCCGCGAGCGGAACGGATTTTCCGCCCATGCCTAGGCTGCATAAGGGTAAGAGACAGGGATGCCCGCTCTCACCGATGCTGTTTGCACTTGCACTGGAACCCTTGGCAGCATGGTTCAGGCCCGACCCTCCTCCACAGTACACAGAGCACTTCATATATTTCAACTATTCTGCGGCTACTCAGGGTATTGTAGTGTAGTTCCTATTCCCTGATAGGCTCTGTGCATTGGAATAATATACACTATAGTTTTGACATAGGACTGAGGTCAGTATGTCTCTATCGAGTACATTAAACTTAATTACTTGTGTGTGCCAGCTAACTCAGAGGTCACTAAAAATTTTCGTGAATGAACAAGAAGGGATTCGTTTCTGACAACCGCACAAACATGACAACTTTGTTTCCCTTAGAATCGGAATAATCTTAGAGTCGTGAACACAATAGATAACCGTTTCACATAGTCAATCGTGCATGCTTCATTTCTACATAGTTGCACAGAAATAGATAGACGGGCGTTTCAATAAAAAAGGTTTACTGAACAGTCTTATTTCTCATTCAAGAGATATGAACTGCTACAATCATAAGACACAATGTGAAATATAATATGTACAGTGTTTTGCAGTACGATAAAATAATACTGTAATAGCATGGTCTGTAGCGATGACAAATATTCATAAAAATACATACATAAATAACACTGGCTAAAATACTCATCTGGTGCTTCTAAAATAATCCTACCCCAGTGTACCTAACCTAAGTGTAGTACAAGGGAAGAAGTAGGTGCTGTTTCAGTTTATCTATAGTTGCCAAGAGTCCCTCTAGGTTCTAGTCTGCGCCATACCTTAGAATCAGAGAGGTTGGAATCTCTTTCCTGGGTCTCGATCTCTAACACCCTGCAAGGGGAGTCAGAAACACTGGAGCTGGTTTCCCTGCGAGGAGGATGGCAGCGTCTGGTCAGCAGCCGCGGCCGGTAGTAGGAGTACTGGCCGGGCGGTAACGTGGGGAAGGGGAGGGGCAGGGTGGGGGTTAGTAATGTACGGATTACGGACTTTAACAGGTAAGTAAACATATAAATAAATAAAACGAATTTCGTTGCGCGCACTGCATCGCATTTGGTGATGCAGTGCACGCAACGAAATTCGTTTTTATTTCTAGTCAAAATAATATCAGGTAACCTGAATCAGTCCATTGCCTTACTTAATTAGTGGTTTCTGGCCCTAGATAAACAAGAATACATCACTTACTTTCTGTGATGTAAATATATCATATAGCAATTTTATATGTGGTATGAAAATTAATATCAATTCGTTAAGTGTGTACGATAGCTCTACATCAAGACTTAGAACATATTTTGTAATGTCTAAAATATCAAAGTGCCATAATGTGTTTTGTGCCTACATTTAACAATGTTCTACTAACACTGCATTCAGCCAAACATGAAACATATGATGACATTGAGATTGCGTCTTTCACAAATCCTAATGCTGATGGTAAGTCTCAGTAATCGAGTATAATTTGTAGCTTACAACATAAGTGTATGGCAAGTACATTTTCAATAATAATAACTAACTAGGAATGTGTTTAGCAAATATTATAAGATAACATACTTGTTGTTCTCAGCATGATCATAATTTACTTATGTCTATGGTGTAACTACACATCCTCATAATGCTTTTACAACATCCAATAGGTGGACAGCATGTTTTATGTCGTAAGGATTTCCATGAACGTTGCCAAAAACAACCCAGTCTTTCCCTCACCATTACTCACAAGTTAAAATATGACTCTTACCTACATCTTTCAGCGCAGTGCCTTTCTTCCCTCCAGTAGTGTGTATAACCTCCAACTAGGACTTGTATATGTCTTCTATATTCTCCAGCACCTTGTCACATGTATCATGTGATGAGCACACTATTGCTCTCTCATAGCACTGATGCAATTCATACATCCTAGTGTGAAGGTGAGCCCAGTCACCCTTGATCCATGGTTCAGGGTTGCTTGCCTAACAGGGATGACTGTTTTAGTACAGGTAGGGAAAACATCCTGGCCAAAAAACAACCCTCGTGCCATGTTACTCTTTCTATGTGTGCTGCAGAATTCTGCACATATTGAAATAGGTTATAAAGATTAGACAGAGAGTTCATCCTATTCACTCCATCCTCCTAGAGTGGTACAAATATAAAGCAGTCTCAAGTGTACACACTTTATGAAATGTGGGATTGTGTAAAAACAATGAGTAGATGCACAGGGAAAGATCATGCTCAACCCATGGAATGCCTCATAGAAAAAATATATTGCAATCCAGCCCCATCCACTGTTTTGCTTTACATTTATTTACAAGGCAATGCAACACTCTACAAATGGCCCCTTACATGACTTTGTAAATATGCACTACCTTATTGTGTTATAGCTGCACTACTAACTTTGGGCTAACATAAGGCAAGATGAAAGTAAATCTGGGCCCTAGTGTATTTTGGAAGTAAAATATGGATGCTTTTTATAGCTTCCTTTATCTCACCCAACCAAAACCTCATTAGTCAGATATGAATTTCCCTAATGGATAGCTGAATGTGGAAATAAAGGCTTATAGAACAATTAACTTTCATTAGCACAACTGATATGTAAACGTTTCAAGCTACTCATGATAAAAGTGGAGTGATACAAAACACAGTTAAACTGCAAGTAGATGTCAGTGTATGAAATACTACATATATGGTTTTCCTTCCTCATATTGTTCTACTACAACGTATGTTTACTCTTGCCAACAGTTATCAGAATCAGATAATCATTCTTGCCAGTCATGGTGCCATTATGCAAACAGATTACAGGTAACTATAGATCCACACACTGGCTGTAGCAGTACTACTTGTTGACATATGTCATGGAATGAAGGCAAAATCACATGCATGTGTGGGGGTCTATATAACATGCTCATATACATGAAGTGGTAATGCATAGATGTTTGCATGATGTGTGCGCCATTTGATAAATCCTGTAGATGCTGCACTGTATGCTGAAAGGCCAAGTGATAACAAAAGTACACAAGAAAAGCATTGGAGAGAAACACAGAGAGAAGCAAAACACCTTAAGTCAAAACGTTTCATACTCCTTGAAATGTACAAAAGAACATAGGTCAATACTTTTCATATTTCCTGAAATGTCCTGGAGGATGGCGGACCCTGGAAGAAAATCCCCTCGGTTGGATACCAGAAGGAGTTTTTAGATAAGCTGGAATCAGGCAAACCAGAACCAGAACATGAAGGGTATAACAACTTATCAACCTTGAACTTGACAAGTCGAGACATGCTCCACTTGCCCCCATTGTGCACCATCACCACATTCCTCCTGACAGAGGTTATAACTAAGGGGCCTATAAACACTGTAACACCCTTCTTTTGCCATCCTGGTTTTTTTATAAGCACCCACTCACCCAAACACCTTGATCTTTCCTTCAATGATCTCTTGGAATCATACCTTTCATTATACCTATTCTGATAAGATTTAATCCTGGCATCAACCTCCTCCTTATCCAAAGAAATACCTTCTTTCAAGGGAATCCATCAAGGAGTAAGCTTAGACAGTGCTAACCTACCCCTCAATAGTTGAAATGGAGAACTCTGCATAACACATTTAAGTGTGGTGCAATGTACCCACCCAGTGTCCCTTAAAACTTCCTTAAGAGAAACTCTTGCCTCCAGGGCTTTCTGAACACAAGCTTTAACCACCCTGTTCATACGCTCCACAAGACCATTGGCCTGCGGTGCATAAAGGGCTGTTCTCTAATGAGTTATGCCAAAAATCTCTCAAAAAGTCTTGCATCTCTTGAGAAGTGAATTGTACTTCATTGTCCGTAACTAGGAATCTAGGAATACCTTCACTCGCAAACCCATCCTTAAGGAAATCCAAAACCACATCAGTATTAACAGTGCTCACACACAGAGTGGAAACCCATATGGATGCTTAGTCACCCAAGTCACTTGAGCACCGTTGTCACTCTGTTTTAATCGAATTGTAGACAGGACAGCCAGGTCTAACACTTGTCCTCTCCTACTGAAAAGTGTGGAGAACTACTCACCCTCCTGGGAGTTCTCATCACTAAGGCGGAAGTACCTGGACAAACCATCAGCATTGGCGTGTTCTGAACTAGGGCAGCGGTCCACCGTAAACTCCATTCCCTGTAGGGAGATGGACCACCTCAAAAGTTTTGGGTTCTCACCCCTCATTTGCATTAATCATCTGAGGGGCCTGTGGTCTGTCTGAACCCAGAAGTGAGTTCCAAACAAGTAGGACCTTAGCTTCTTCAGTGCCCAGACCACAGCAAAAGCTTCCCTTTCAATTGCACTCCACCTCTGTTCCCGGGGAAGTAGCCTCCTGCTAATGAAAGCTACGGGTTAGTCCAAACCCTCGTCATTCAATTGCAAGAGCACTGCTCTCAATCCATGCTCGGAAGTATCTGTCTGCATGACATACTCTTTGGAGAAATCAGGCACCTTGAGCACGGGTGCCGTGCACATGGCAGCTTTCAGGGCATCAAGCACAGTCTGGCAGATCACCTTCCTGGGCTGCTTCCTTGAAGTCAGCTCTGTCAAGGGGGCAACAATGGTGCCATACCCTCTGACAAACCGTCTGTAATACCCGGTGGGACCTAAGAAGGCTCTCCCCTCTGTTTGGGTCTTGGGATGGCTCCCTAACCAGAATGGTATCAGTCTTTGCTTGTAGGGGCGCCACCTGGTCTCTCCCTAACTGGTGTCCCAAGTACACCACAGATCCCTGCCCTATCTGGCCCTTACTGGCCTTGATAGTGAGGCCTGCACTTTGCAGAGTCTTCAACACTTCACAAAGGTGTTGCAAATGTTCTTCACAACTGGAGCTGAGCACAGCAATGTCATCCTGGTAGGACAGCCTAGACAGTACCCGGTTGACCAGTCTCTGGAAGGTGGCCGGGGCATTCTTCAACCCAAAGGGCATGACACAGAACTGGAAGTGCCCCTCTGGTGTTGAACAAGCTGAACCCTCTTTGGCCCCCTCAGTTAAGGCAATCTGCCAGTACCCAGGTGTTATATCAACTACTGTACGGCTCAATTAACCCTAGCGCTAACATCTTGGAAACTTCTTCCTTGATGCTGGCCCTGACCTTGTCAGCTACCCTGTAAAATGTATGTTTCGCAGGTAGACTGTCCCCAGAGTCCACATCATGGGCGCACCAATATGTGACTCCTGGCGTCAGTCAGAACAGGCAGGTGAACTGACCCAACACATGGCGACAGTCCCTCTGCTGTTTTAGGGTCGGGGTAGGCGAGAGGTTCTCCCCATCCGCTGACCCATCCTGCTCCTTTGCTGACAGGAGGTCATGAAGGGTGACTTTCCTCCTCCATCCCATCACCTGTAGCAAGGAGCATTGTCACATAAGACCACTCAAAGTATTGTCCGAGGGGGTTCACATGTAGGACCCTCAAAGGGTACCTGGGAGGCTGTAAGTCAACCAGATAGGTTACATCGCTCTTGCGCTCCACCACCTCATATGGCCCAGTCCACTTGTCTTGGAGCGTGCAAGGCTCCACTGGCACCATCACGCACACCTTCTGCCCAAGTTGAAATTTGACCAGAGTGGCATTCTGGTTCTACCATCTTTTCCTTTGTTCCTGGATAGCTTCTAGGTTTGCCTGAGAGAGTTTCCTGAAGCGTGAGTCTGGTTGCAGAAGACCAGTATTTAGCTGAACACATCTTGGGGGGTCTTACCAGGGGACTTCTCCTAACCCTCCTTTACCAGACTCAGAAGTCTCTCACAAGGTGATCATACAGGAGTTCAAAGGGACGGAACCCTAAGGACTTCTGAGGTACCTCCCTGTAGGCAAACAACAGGCATGGCAAAAATTCCAGTGCTGCAAGCCCACTAGTTGCATTTGAATTTCCAGCCCTGGCACAAGCAGTGCACATTACTAGGGACTTACTGGTAAAACAAATATACCAATCATGGATAACCAATCACCATAACAATTTACACTTGCACTTTGGCACTGATCAGCAGTGGCAAAGTGCCAAAAGCATCTAAACCAGCAAAAACTAAATCCAGCACAGTTTCAAAAATACTGGAGGTAGAGGCAAAAAGTCAGGGGAAACCACGCCAAGGATGCCAGGTCACACACAACAATACAGGACAGTCGGAAAAAACTCAGAGATTTAATAAGTCAGAATAACACAAATCATGTTGCAGAGAGTTAGAAGGCGGCAGTCCCCCTTATGCTTAGAACCAGAACATAAGCGCACATTATACCTGCAAAAAGAGAAATCATCTGGCTCAGGGTTACACTCAGGCTGAGCCTAGTATATTGTTCCAAGGAAGAAGGGCGCATGGATGCACTGGCTAAAACTAACTTCATTAATCTTTCCCTATCTGTAGTAATTTAAGATGGAGGTCCCCATGCCATTCGATTTCAATGTTTCAAGAGTAGATCGGGTGGTTGCTCGAAGGTAAATGCTGGGCATGGAACTCTTGGAGGCTCTTCTGAGGACACACGGCTAAATGGCACTCCCTTTACATGTCTTCAGAAAATGAAGCCCTTACAACCTTTGAGAGCAGGTGAAGTAGCCCCAACCTGACGTTCTAGCTTCACACTCATCTCCTCCCACCCATGCCATCTGTTGTGTATTATTGTATTCCGAAGCACCTTACAAGACATAGGTGGGGTGTGAACAAAAGCTCTACTACTAATCAGTCAACTAATAACAATACTCCTACCACCAATATTAGTAATAATGCTGAAGGGTAATTCCCTTTATACTGCCAGTGTTTTCCACTTTGGATGAGCCTCCAGGTAGACTAAAGTGTCACAGAGAATGTTCTCATATTTGGCTGAACAAAGTTTTGTTTCAAATTGTCTCACTGGGACAAACCACAGGATCGCAATATATAACAAAGGTAAGAGATTTACCATACCAGTACATAATTATAAAATGAAGCTACCGGTGTACATCATCACATTTAACATAGATCAGTATGTTAAAGAAGGAAAAGTTGAAGTTCAAAACTGCACAGTGTGCCAGCCTACCGAACTGATGCTGCAAATGAGGTGAAGTTCCAGCTACCTCCTTCCACGTCTCCAGTGACTCTTTAAAGCATGGCAGGGAGAAGAGGGGAAGGATTGCTGTGTGCCTTGACCCACAGCCTTGCTTTTATCTTTGCCCTCTAATCTAAATTTATTGGAGAGTTAGATGTGCGGGTGAGTCTGAGGCTGTAAATTAGGACACTGCAATGTTGACAGCAGCTGGCTTACAACAGTTTTTACAGCCCCCTGCCACTCCTTTGAATTCAATGGTGTGGTCAACATTCTAGTGTCCTAAAGTAATTCGCATCGCACCCTTTATGGAAAGCTGAGAATGACTAATACAAAGAAAATGCAGGTTCTAACGGCTTTAAATCGAATTCAGTGGTATTGGGGAGAAGTAGAACGAGAGAGAACATGTTTACTTGTCTATGTTACTTGAGCCCTTTGGAACGGCCAATACCCTTTGCAGGGTACAGAAGGGGCAACAGGAAGGGGGCTAAGGAGATAAACCTGGGGCCTCATTTATGAGCCCTTGCGTCACTTTTCTGCCGCCGGTGCGTCACTTTTTGTGACACACCAGTAGCATAAAATGCGCCTTGTTGCGCCAAATTTACAAAGTGGCACATCTAGGTAGATGAATCACTTTGTAAACCCCTGCGCCACTTTATACCTGAGCCAGGTATATGTATGCAAGCTGGCGTATTGACGCAAGAAAGGGTCATAGAAGTGGTGCAGTGAAATCTATGAGATTTCACTGCGTCACTTCTAGGACGCCGTTGCGCCAAAATCTTGCGCCTGCGTCACAGCAGGCATAAGACTGACGCAGGTCCTTTCGCATGGGGCTTGCCCCATGTGAAAGAACGCATTGCTGGAGTTGCGTCACTTTTGTGACACACTCCAGCAATTCGTCACTTTTGCGCTTACAGATACGTCAGAAATACTGACGTATCTGTATCTGTAACTCCTTGTGCAATGATTCATCATAATGTAAATATGACGCATCATTGGTGTCACAAGGAGGGCGCAATGAAAAGTGACGCATCGCTGTTTTCACGCAGCAATGCGTCACTTTTCATAAACGAGGCCCCTGGTCTTTAAAAGGAGATGGCAAGATTTCACAGAACTCAGTCCAGCCCCCACTTCCTTGATCCCCGGCCTGGTGGGAGCCCCTCAAACTAGATTAGGAGAGGGGCTTTTAGGGGAGTGTGAGGAAATGTTACCCACACCCTTCAGTCCTTTCTGACCCCCAAGGAGCCTTTCTGAAGAAGATCTCTATGTTTGAGAACATTTTGTTAAAAATCTCCATGAGCAGACCGGCATTAACTATGAGAGGCCAGCCGGTGATGTGGAAGCACAACAAGGCTTGAAAGCTCAGGTTTGCCCCAATGAAAGATCGGAGCTCCTTACCATCCACAACGAAGACACAGACCTCCAGGACTCCCCAAAGCATGGCACTGCAGCAGGCTGTGGCACTGCAGCAGGCTGGTGACATCAAAATGAAATCTGGATCTGAGACCTAATCTCCGGAAGCCGAGAGAAAAAGCTCCAAACAAAGTGACTACATCAGAAGATAAAAACTTGCACTACACCGATCACAGCCAGCTGATTCCCAGGGCACATATCGGTGCAGCCGCTCCGGAGTGTAATAAACCCTGTTTAGTTATTTGACATTATTAGTCTGTGTCTTCCATATAAGGAGATTCGCTTTGTGCTTTAACAGCGGTATTTCCATTTATCGTCATCCAAGATCACCCCCAAGTCAGCTTGCCTTTCTAGTCTGGCTTTGGTATACTGATTTTTCCTAAAATCTTGCGTGATCTTGTATATACGGGAGACTATTTTAACGGGTGTGTCTTATTTTATGATGTATGTACGAGCAGTGACGTCAGGTGGTTCTGTTAAGTCATTCCCTAGTATGTTTTTCAGTGCCTGACTTATCCTGTGATATTGGAATCTAGTGATCGTTGTGCTCTGCTGCTCATCCATCTCCACGTCCGAACACTCTCTGACTGTGCTGTCATAGAAAATGTCTCCTATTGTAATGATGTTCACAGATGCAAGTGCGCGTCACTCCTTTATCGCAGCATAGAGGTAGCCAATGGCACCATTCTGTTGGCGTCAGTGGGGAGTATGGTATGGCATTCGACTGTAGGTTAAATAGCTGCTGCCAGGCAAGTGTAAATGCATTTACAGAGTCTAGCACTCCGGTTCTGCAAGAAGGGGGTTTGAATAAGAGTGCTGGTAATGGGAGTGGGACTGCTACAATCTTTTCAATCTGTATTTGTGGAAGTCCAGGTGTCTCATGTATCCAAGAGTGGGAGTGGGAACTCTGTGCCGCCTTGTAATGCAGATCTAAGTCCCAAACGCCCAATCCACCCATTTTGTACAGTATTGTATGTGATTGTTTGAAAAAAGGATTTCGGAGAACCATTGGGATGTTAGTAAACAAAAACATGAATCTAGGGAGAATAACCATCTTCATGAGTGATACTCGCCCGGCCAGAGATAGGGGCAGGCGCTTCCAACGTGCTATGTCATCTTCTAGCTTACTTACTAGCCACCCACAGTTTTCCAGGAAGACTACTTCCGAGCCCCTGTGTATCTTTACCCCCAAGTGTTGTACTGGCTCTGTTTTCCATTGTAAGGGGTATTTAGGTTCAAAGGGCTGCACCGATGGAGTAAGCGGGAACATGATAGATTTAGGCCAATTAATCTTGAGGCCCGACAGCCCTCCATATTTAACAACCTCTTGGAGCACCGGCAACAGGTTTTCCTCCGGATCACAAATGTGCAGTAACGTATCATCCCCATACGTAGATATGAATTCATTGTAACCGGGGAAGCAAATGCCCTTTTGGCTTTGGTATTCACAGAGAGCGCAGGCTAGTGGTTCCGCTACTAGAGCATATAGAAGCGGTGAGAGCGGGCATCCCTGGCGGGTGCCTCTAGTTATCATATTGGGGGCAGTGACCAGGCCACCCAGTCTAATTCTAGATGTAGGGGAGTTGTACAGAACTTCTATCATCTGTAAAAACATTTTACCGAGTCCAACTGCAATAAGACATGCTTCATAAACACCCATTCAACTGAATCGAATGCTTATTCCATATCTAAAAGACCGTGACTGCTAGTGCTTTTGTTTCCTGCCTAATATGTTCTACAGCCCCAAATACTGTTCTCAGATTATAGGTCAAGTTACGCCCTGGGATGAAGCCAGCTTGTTCAGGCACTACTAGGATAGGGATTAAGGGGGCCAGGCAATTTGCTAGAATTTTGGCATGTATTTTAACATCTACCTTTAATAAGGAAAGCGTACGGTTGGAGGGGCACTCAGCAGACGGGTTGTTGGGTTTTAGTATAGTCACTATCAGTGCTTCCCTCATCGAGGAGGGCATTCGGCCATCTAAGCTCATTTCCGTGAATAGGGGCATTAAATGCGGTATCAGTTGGTCCGTGAACTCTTTGTAAAATGATACCGTCAGTCCATCCACACCCCGGCACTCCCTGTCTTCATACTAGCCAGTGCTGCCTTAACTTCATCATCGTCTAGTGGCCTCATTAGGTATTCTCTGTACTCATGCGTCAGCAACAGTAGCTTAATGTGCTCCAGGTAGTCCACGATTTCTGCATCTCCTGCTTCTACCTTAGTGCTGTATAGTGTTGACTAATATTGTCGGAATCTATCAGCTATCGCAGCCGGTTCAGTGATCGTCTCCCCCTCTTCTGAGTTTTTTCCCCGTCACTACTGTCTTTTCTCTTCTGGACTTTATTAATGACGCTAGTACTGAGCCCGGTCTTTCTCCCTCCCCATAAATACGGGCAGTGGCATATTTCCCTAAATGTTTGACTTCTGCGTCTGCTGTGTCTTGGAATTCCAACATCTTCTTCTGTGTCGCTGTGTGTCCCGGCAGCATAATCACGCTCTAGTGCTTTCAGGCCATCCTCCAAGTCAGCTAGCTGCTTTCTAAGTGCCCGAAGGACACCAGAATGTTTGACCATCGCAATCCCTCGAATAAACACCTTAAATGCATCCCATACTGTTATGAAGTTATCGACCGAACCTATGTTTATGTATAAGAAACTATCTATGGCTTCTACTATTTCTGCATTAAAAACCGGGTCTAGCAGCGAGTGAGGTGGCAATCTTCGGGTGAAAGGGGGAATCGTCCCATGCGGGCAGTCGACAACTATTTGTATTGGAGAGTGGTCTGAATATGTACGTGGGTGTATTTTACAATTTTATTTTATTTATTTAATATATAATTACACATCTGATTATTTAAAATCCTCGAAGATAGCTAGTAATCAATTCTAGAGTTCAAGTCATGATAAGCTGAGTAATAGGTGTATTCCCCCTGTGTGTGCGATCTCACCCTCCACACATCACATAAATCTAGGGGGGATATTCTCAAGAATGGGTGATAATCATCGCCAAAATAGGCTAACACAATTTTTCATATCGCTGTCTATCGCGGCAAAATAACGCTGTGTTAACGTCATATTCACAACATGGCGGTAATATGCAATAGTTTCCCAATAACGCGTCAAATGTTGGCGATAAAATTACCATGACGCTAATAAAAATCCAAAGCTGAATGTGAAAAAAGTGGCGATGGGCTCAACCACGATAAAAAAATCTGCGATAATCTGTGGCAGGCCTGCAATTCACACACGTCAGGTGGGAAAAATCAATATAAATCAGGAAAAAAACACAAACAAAACCAAAACAACTGCGAAGCACAATGGAGGTAGCCGGAGCAAGTACAGAGGAGAACCAGAACCCCACGGAGGAACAGCCTGGGACCTCAGGTCAGGGAAGGGCAAGGAGAAGAAGAAGAGGAAGACACGGTTCAGTCCACAGAAAAACATGATCCTGATAACGGAGGAGGTAGAACACCATCAACTACTGTTTGTCACCTCCACTGTGTCATTGGCAACAAAAAATGGAATATGGCAGTCCATCATGGACAAGGTGAATGCAGTCAGAGTGCTAAGGAGGACAATGGAAGAGGTGAGAAGGTGCTGGATCATTCCCTGATCCTCTTGGCACACTGCAGCACACCTAGAAACAGCTAGTAGGCCACCATCGACTATGTGCCCAGAAGTGGCCCTTCCCACACATCACCAGTCTCACAACCAACCCATGCACATGTGCCAAACCCAGCAAAGCAGCATGTCTGTGAGCCACACTGACAATGCAAGTGACACTGCACGACGAATAGCATGGCTGTAGTTAATATATCATGACATGTTACACGGCACAAGACTGAGGTGGCTGAGTGTGGACCACATCCATAAACGATCAGGTCACACTCTGACACATCCACATGCACAAACAACCCCTGAATTCAACAATACATATGTGGACAAACCATGCCCCAGACTCCCCACTCCCACGAAGAGCCCAGTTTACCCATGTATGCAACATCTCAGCACTGTATAAGGACAGAAGTCAATGGCACACCGCCTGAAAGGGATAATGGGCAGCAAAATCAGAGCTGCAGGGGCAACTCTCCCAAAATGCAGCACACCCACATAACGTTCAGAGCACATCAACATTGACAACAATGTGGTACAAACTGCAACACGTTCACAACAGAACAGAGGACACAACTGGTGCCGCTTGTGTGTAGGAACTGGCCAATTACATTTGGCATAGCAGGGAAATGTGAGATGATAATGTACAAGAACAAACATGCATCTATGATATTGTCGAAATGTCCACTGTCCCACACCAAATAGGCAGCTCCTCCCAAACAGTCACAATGTACATTGTGATGCAGTCTGTATGTAAACTTGTACAATGGGTCAACACACATGTGAACACAATGTTAAATTGCATCTCCCCTTCACATTGCAGAGGGAAAATCAACACCTCCTGCAGAGCAGACCGGACATCTCTTCACTGATGACGAAGTGGACCTCCCCAACATCAACACCGACGCCCTCTAACAGCTCATGGACACCCTCAGCACCCCACCTTCAGGAGCAGGGCAGCCTAGCTGCATCGAGGAGACCCCACCCCTGCACAGACCACCGCAGGAGGCCCTCACCACCATAGCTGTCTCCCAGGACCCGTTGAACAACATATGTCCTTCCAACGCTGTGTGTTGGGGTGCCAGGAGAAGTTGGCTAATCAGGTGCGGGTGGGGTTCAACCTCATGGCATCCACACTAGATGCAATGCGTGGGTGTCTAAGTTTCATCAGGGAACACTCACAGTCCCTAACGGACACCCACATGCTCTCCAACGATCCATGGCTGACAACCCTGGAGTCCTGACTCTGAAAAAAGAACAATTGTCTTGTCAGTGTCGCTCCAGCGATATCAGCCGGGAGTTGGGACACATGCGAAGGATCATGGAGAACATGGAGTGGACGCAGGCAGAAAGAATGGCTGCCACAGCTGCACACCAGTGAGAGGTTGCTGGGTTCTTCCATGCCCTGCAGACCATCAACACAGCATTGCTGCCACAAGGCCTTGCACGGATTAATGCTGCTGCTACTACTCCATCCACATTTACTCCCCCTGAAGTGTCAGTGCCACACATTGAGGCAGACATTCAACCTCCGGCCCCTGAGGTGTCACTGCCACACAGTGATGCAGACAAAACACCACCACCACATGTTAGGCACGTGATACATCAGAGAAGGAAGATGCAGATGATTCTGACTTAGTGGTAAGAAGGAAGCAGTAGCATTCATCTCTGCCATATGACCTGTTTTTGCTTGGTTCTGCCCTCTGCATCATCACCTTTCACTGTCTCCCGAAACACCCTGCGACACTCACCTTAAACCTCGACTTGGACTGCCATATCCTTTTTGGTTACCAAGGACACCGCAATCAGACTGTGGAGTGAATTCGTCCTCCACTGATGGACTTGTCAATCACTAAAGGACTCTGGCTGGCCCTCCACGGGGCAACAATGTAAAGTGGGGTTTGCATTGCCCTGTACTACTCCAGCCTCAACACTCCAATGAATGTGAATAAAACATTCTAATTCACACAGCTGTGTCATGGCTATGATCAATAAAGTATGAAAGTATGGATAAATGTAGGGGCAGTGATTGCCCCTCACGTCCATGTTGCTAATGTTGTGGGACTTGAGTCACAGGGTGCAACTCTCTGCATCATGGTGGTATATATTTGTGCCAAATGGACGCCCTGTAGTCTTTTTTTGGTTACACATGACAGCCTTTATGTCATGAATTTGCACACATGTGATATGCTGCTCAGTGGGATTACGTACTATCTTTGACACCCTGAAATGGCATTTTGAATACGTGACACCGTAAACAGGCTCTCTGTACAGAGGTGACACACTCACCGTCTAATTGCCTTTAGTGAGATTGTTAGCACAAAATGTTGCACTTACACTTGTCAGAGTGATGTGCTTACGCAGAGGAGTGACATGCACACAGGGAATTGAAGTACTGGGTTTTTAAGAACCCAGCGGTGCAAGGGAACACACCCTAAGACTTCGAGTCCTTCCTCTTTCAGACTACAGAAACACAGAGTCTACTTGGTGAAGTCAAGAATCGTATTTATTGGCTTCAGCCAGTAACAGGTATCCTAGAAGTACAACACGGTGTATGTTCTCAGGAGACTGCTCAATCTTACAAAGCCAGCCTTCTGTTTTTATACAAAATATTATGCTTTAGGCAAACATTCCTTATTTTACAGTTGACCATTCATATATTTTCACTACAAAGAAAAAGCAGAGTCATGATGACAAGCCCATTTTTCAGTTTGTCCAGCCCACAATCAATTACCCGGCACGGCCCAGTATTTTCATCAGATATCGACGGACCCCCAATAAAAACGGGCACCTCCTCCTTGCAAAGCAAGTCATAAAGAAAGAAACAGGGACAGGTGTGTGTAAGATTAGGCATGGTTTGTGTGCGATGAAAGGTTTATGATATTGTCGCGTTCTAATCTAGGACCCTGATCAATACTGTGACCTTATGCCCCTATACGGCTATAATCCATTTATTCCCCTATAATGGCATAAACGAGCAAGAGTAATATTTCAGAAACCCGTCTCTGGCCTCACACGATCAGAGCCACATTTCAGAATCACTTCCTCTGTAGCTTCCTCTGCAGCTCATTAGAGCAAATGACACAGCAGAAGCCACTATCTAAGATTCCTAGATTACACTCCGAGTTCTTCAACAAGATAAAAACTCAGCAACCTGGGAAAGCCCCGCTTGCTATGTTTTGATTAGTAATAGAACTCTAATTAGCACTAAGAGACGATCACTTCCTAGTGACATTTTTATTGACGTCTTATGTCCAAAAACTTACGTCAAACAAGGCACCTTTCAGGTATAAATATTACCAACGTTGCCTTAAGCAAACGCAGAAGCTGAAGCTATTGCTGCTACGCTGATACTGATGCTATCGCTGCCTTAAACGACATCAGCGAGCAATGGTGTGGTGCACATAGGAGCAGAACAGCTGTCCCCTTCAGAGCCCAGCAGATGCAAGCTGCCCACGGACGCTGCCCCTCCTCCTCTTCCTCGACGCGCTGATAGAGACGCTGTCTTTTCTCCTGCCGAGAAAATCCAGCTCCGGCGTTTCCAGCCTACTCTTGCGAGTGACTGGGATATCGAGTCCCTGGAAGGAGATACAAGACCTCCAACATTCTATTCCAGAGGTATGGTGTTGACTAAAACCTTAGAGAGAATTCTCGAAGCAAACCTTGGCAAAACCAACTTAACTAAAGCTACTTACTTACTCCCTCCCAAGTATTAGGCTTAGGTCAGGTACACTGGGGTAGGCGTAGTTAGAAGCACCAGTTGAGTACGTTAGCCTAATGTATATATGAATGTATATATGTTTTATTCATTTTAACCATTGTATGGCTAAGAAACCATATCAATGCTTTTACAGTATTATTTCGCAATCCTCATTTTACTGTTCGCACTTTTTATAATAACTAGTCTTGCAATTGTGGCAATTAATTTCTCTTGTACGAGAAGAAAGACTGTTCAATAAATAATAACTTTTTATTAAAAACGCCCGTCTCTCTATTCTCTGCATATTGGTGAAAGTAATCTGCACAAAACTAACTGAGTAAAATAACTGTTTATTGTTTCACACAACTCTAGAGATTGACTCTTATTCTAAGGAGCAAAGTTGTCATGTTTATGCGGTTGTTGGAAAACTGAATCCCTTCTTGTCTGTACCAGGGAAGCTGATCACTTCCTATTCAGTCAAGAAAGTTTCCAGTGACCTCTGAGCTAGTTGGTAACAAACCCAATTAAGTTTAGAATAGTCAGTGGAGACCTGGAAGATCCGCACTTCTACGTCCATACTACTGTTTATGTTATTCCAATGCGCAGGGCCTATTGGGAAAATAGGAACTACATTACAATATGTTGTGCTTTGATACTAATCTCGTTCGGCCACGGGGAAAGAAACTGGCCGAACAGGTTTTGGCTTCAGGCAGTGGAGTCAGCTTGCCCAGGTCACAGTGGAGTCAGCAGAGGTGTACGTGTCCTTCAGACTCGTTATTGGCCTTAGTCATTTGGCCTATGTGAGGGCAATCACAAAATGGCTGCCGTTCACAAAATGGAACCCGAGGGTTCAGGACGGAAACTCTGATTTCAAGGTGATTTCGTCACCCGAATATGACGAAAATGCTTGTGCATAGTATTCTAATCATTCTCGGTCTGCTGATATCAAAATCGTCATGATATGACGATGTTTATAACACGGGTCCAGAATTTTCAGTACCACAGAATGTATGTTGGAATGAACTTATTTGCACATGCTGTGCCTGTGGTCATTTTGTCCTGTCCCGTGATTGCTGAGGACAGTCATAATGTGATGTGCTCATGTGTCGAAATTGTTAATGATTGTGTTCCTTTGGGCTATTCCCGCAGCAGCTACACTGGGGTGTGGTCCACCTGCCTCATCTTCATCATCATCGTCCGGTGCATCGGGCACTTGGATCCACGGGGCATTGGTGCGTACACATATGTTGTGCAACGCACAACATGCAATGTTCATCTTGAACACTATTTCCGGGCTGTACAGGAGTCTTATGATGTCCAGATACCTGAAACGTGACTTTAACACACCAAATGAGTGCTCCACAATGCCCCTGGTGCGTTTGTGGGCCGCATTGTACTGCCTCTGGGCCTGGGTGTTTGTGTCCCGGAGGGGTGTCATCATCCACCGGCAGAGTGCATATCCTTGATCACCTGTGACAGGGGGGAGAGATATGTGTCAATCGATGGTTCTGCATTCTGTGTTGGCAGGCTTATTAGTTTAATGGTGTGTGATGTTAGTGGCTTTGGGATTCATGTTTGACATGTATTGCTTGTGGCTAATGATCAGCGTCAATGTGTATTAAGTTGCCTCACAGCTGCTCCTCACTCCCCCGACCCTACTTCCTTGTGTGCACTGCGCGGTTGCATCACTTGCACTCCTAAGACACACAATTGTCATGACTGTCTATGCATGTCCACAAGCCTGAAAATGACACTGTGATATTGGCTGTTGAAGGTGGTCGGATCGCGTGTGTAGGCCTAGAATCAGGATATGGCGGACACAGAGACACATGCAGTATTTACTTTGTTGGCCATCCCGGAAGTTAACCACGCCCAGAGCCCAGGGCTATTGATTCCCACTCCTACGCTGGACTGGTGTTCGCCGGCCCGCCCAGCCCACTCTTCTTAGGCTTACAGGGGGGATGACATAGCTACATGTCCAAGGTCTTCCCCACTGCCTGAGGTTACATGGTTGCGTCCTGGAGTTACCTTATATATTTCGCTCTACGGTCTAATTGCACTATAGTGAAATATAGCGATTCACATCATCATACGCAATTGGGGCGCATTCTACTTAAGGTGTAACATGACTTGTAGATATATACTTGTTTGTAACCAGTCTCTAAATTTCGTATTAACGATGGCCGAACCGTCGCCAATAAATTATACCATCATGTCTTACTTTCAGGAATACTTGGGATTGTACTGCTAATACTAATCCTTTAGCACCAGCTCCGCAGGTGCGATCAAACTTTGGACTATCGAACTTGAATGATCTCTCATTGTATGGTGAGCCCCCAAAATTTTTTTGAACACATATCGTGGTGGTTGTGGGGGATTTTTGCGACCATATCCTTTCCCCCTTGCCCTCTGAGGTGTTTGCAGTGACAGTACTGCTACTCTGACGCTTTACTCAAATCTTGATCACGGTCAATCTGACCACACACTCTGCGAATCTTATATTTTATATCTGAGACAACCTATGTTTCACTTCACACTTAAATCTCTGGTCTTTAGCAAGTACTATGCTTGGTATGATTACACAAGTCTTTTTGGGTGCCTTTTTCTCCCCAACTGGCACGGGTCGGTGAAATCAATTCATGCCAAGTCACATGGTTGGGATTTTCATTGTGGTAGCAATGTACCGGTGAGGGTGTACTTGCCTCTACAATGAACTAGCAAATGTGCCATTCGGCATGTATTTTTAAGATGACTAGGTCTATTGTTGTATTCTCTAGTCTAATTTTATTTAATTTTGTATATGATGTAAACTAATGTTATGTACATTCAAACACAAGGCAAAAAAATGCTTATGCATGTTACAATCTTCTTGCAGCCCTGACGAAATTCCCAAGGCACGAAAGGGAATGAAACGCGTTGGCTGTGCCTGTGTATTTCAAATGAAAATAAAGAACACATTAAAGAAAGAACAGAAGATTTACAAAATCAATGAACTTTTTTTGTGTTGCTGACTTTATCGAGTGCACCTCCCAATTCTTTTGTAAAATTGCTCTGACGAACATCCTTGGCAGCGGATGGTGAGAGTGGTTGCACCATTAGTTACCTGGAAACAGAAAAAGTTGATGTGCTAAACCTTGGTCTGCTGCTGTGTGCTTTGGTTTGTTCCATCATCTTGTGTGTTTTGCTAACACCAATAGAAGGCAGGTGTTAAATCCCTGCTGCTAACGCCCCTTATCGCTGTTTTTGGATCGCATCGCCGATCTGGCTGATAGTTGAGAATATTGCGAAGTGGTGTTTTTGTGTGTTTTTGCACGGGAACGCCTACTCTGCATATCATTAGCGTTAGTTGTCGCTCTTATCCGTGACAATGTTTTTTTTGGCAGCTATCGCTGGAAAACTGGCAATATCGGCAGTTTGCGCCAGCTTAGGATAGGTTGATAAATCTATTGCCACTTATTCAGCACTAAGGTGCCAATAAATTGGCGATAAGTCCTTGAGAATATGCCCCTAAGTGTATTGTAGTGTCGGGATAGATCTGCCGGCAGCTGAGGGGCGCCGGGTCGGGCCTCCTGATCTATCGAGGTTCGGGTCGATAACACATTAAAAAATCCCCCCCCCCCAAAGATGAGCTCGGGCGTCATATCTGCTCATTTTCTCCATCAGATCGAGGTAGAACCGAGGGTTGTCATAATTAGGGCCATATATATTCACAATTACGAGGTCCGGCCCTTTCCTATGGCACCGGGATATTACAAATCTACCCTCTGAGTCAGTTTCCAGCGCCTCCAGTGTCATCCCTGATTTCGGACTCACCCATGTGATGACTCCCCTAGCAATGTGATGTGAATCCAGCTGCGTAGAGGCTACCCCTTAGACATCTGCTTGCCACATATTACTGCTGGTAGGCAGATGCGTCTCCTGGAGGAGCGCGATGTCTATCCTGTGTCGAGAAAGAGAATTAAATACTTTCCGCAGCTTTCTATGATCGTTAAGGCGGCGAACATTCCATGTCAACATGTTCACACTAACGGTATGGGACTGCATTGTAGATGGAATGCATCATCAATTTTTTTTAGTGTATCAGAAGTGTGCCAGCGATGTGTACTCCATGGGTGCCTAACATACTACGCATGCGTGTTTGAAACCTTCTTACAATAAGGTCTAACAGTGGATTGAAACTCTGATCCCTCCCTCCCACGCTGTAGTCTCCCCAACTTCGCACATTCGGATTCCCGCTCTTCTCCAAGTATACGTTATGTGAATCATATATTACCATGTCCTTACATAAACTGTCCCGCCATTCCGCCGTGTTGTGTATCACACTCGTGGGCAGTTGTTACCTGCTCCCCCTTGACTAATCTCTAGTAGATCAGTCCTCCGTTATATGCCATCTCGCATATCTAGTACATCTGGGCGTCTTATCCTCTATCTAGCCTTATACTGCTTTAGTCTAGAGAAGTTAGGCCAGATCAGCCACAAGGCACGCACTTCAAGGATTTCAACGCCCCCTCTCATGCTCAATAGAGACCTGTATGTGCTGTTCTGCTTGATCACAGAGTTTCCACAACTCAGCCATTTTAGCATCATGTGCATATAGCCCAACAAATCCGTCTAAAACCTTAGCGGGCTCTTATCTCTCAGACCCGCTCAATCTTGCTCTTACCGGCTCCCTTTGTGGGCACCTTGGCCAGCATCTGAGTCTTTACATCTTGCGTCATGCTTGGACCATTCTTTGAGAGCTTTCTGCAGCAGCTTGGGATCTGTGAATATCCTAGATTTTCCCTGCCTGTTCACTGTAAGGTGAGCTGGGTAAAGCATTGCATAGTCAAGATTCTGCTCTCTCAGTTGCTTTTTCAGGGTTGCAAACTGTTTTCCCTCTTCCTGCACCCGCAGAGTGAAGTCAGGAAATGGAAAGATTGTGGAGCCCTCATGTTGGAGGCTTCTCTTCTCTCTCACACCTCTCAGTACTGCATCTCAGTCCCTATAGTTCAGCAATTTGGCCCCTGGCAGTGGTCTTGTGCCAAGCGATCGGTGGGCCCGCTCCACAACGAACATAGGGTGAAAGGATTCCTGGCCCAGCAGTGTTACTAGCAGTTCTTCCAGATATATAGCCATGCTTGTAGATTCCGGTAGGCCTATAATTCGTATGTTGCTCCTCTGCGACCGAGCCTCCAAATATTCTGCCTGTGCTAAAGGTTACTCAGCAGCTTTCCCATCTGTCTCTGCTCCGAGTCCAGTTCTCTCCTGCATGTCAATCCGCTCTGCTTGCTTATCGAGATGTTACGTCGTGCGATCCATTCGGTACACTAAGCAGTCTACTTTGCAGTCGATAGTTGCCAGGCTCTTCTGATCGGCTGCTAGTATTGTGTGTATATCATCTCCTTCCCCTGGGTCCACCATTTCTGCTTGCACAGTCATTGCTTGTTCAGGTTCCAATTCCTTCTGCTTCTGTCTTCGCTGTTCAAAGTTGATTTTAGGATGGGTTTTGTCTACCTTGCCAATGATCTCCTCTTCTTTTCGATCCTAGCTGCTTGCTTATCTGTACGCTTGTGGCCCTTATTGCCCACTGACATGGTGTTCTCGCCTCTCTGGGTAATGCACTCAGGCCTGGTGGGTTTCTAGGCAGTCTATGGTAGCCACCTTGCTCTTTGTATCTTATTCCACCAATGTTGTTGCACTGTGCGTTATGGTTTACTAGGTGGGCAGAATTGGCTTCCCCTCTCCACGCTATGCGGGGTGCTCAATCCAGCATGGTGTCACCGTACACCTTATTCCCCTTTAGTGTGTGTCGCTTGTGCACTAGCACTTATATAGGTTACAGTAGTGCTGTAGTCTGGGGGTAAAGGAGTATCCTCGGTGTCTATCCTCTAACTGCTTGGGGCGGGTTGCCAGCAGTACTATAATTAATAGTGGAATCTTTCCGGCCCAGCTTTGGAGCGGATGCCAGCTGACTGGGCAACACTGCTTCGTTGTCTGCACACCAGCTACTCCGCCAGGGCCAGACTGACCATAGCGGGCACCGGGCATTTCCCCGGTAGGCCGCCAGGGTAGGGGCTGGTTTAGGGCCCATGGGGGCCGTTTTTATTACCGGGGGTCGGCAATGGTGGCCCCCTGGTAACAACATCGGCCGAAACCGGCCGTTCGCAAACTACTCAGCTGCACTCCCCCTGACCCCAGGGGGGCCACCTGAGCAGTTTGCCAGAGTCGGTTTCTGTACTCCGCTCACTGCGGTTGGTGCTGTTAGCCGCTGAGCACCGCTTGCTCCAAGGGGCACCGGCTACACTCTCCCTGTCCTGCAAACTCGCCTCCCAGAGCCACTGCTCCGTCTGCAATCGCCTCAGTTTACACTGCCGCAGTCACTGCACGGGTGACTACAAGCACACGATCAGTACGACTCCAGCTGCCACCGGCTCGGCACCCTCGTTCAGAGCCAAAGGGCGCGTATTGTCACTATGCAGCTCAGCGGCTCAGTCCGCTCTCGCCAGTCTTTCAGGGCTCACCAGGGCAGGTAGCGTGCACACATTCTCTTTGCGCCGCACACCTTGTCTTCCCAAGGATTTCTTATGGGGCCGATTGACGCTGGTCTTCCCCTGCACACCACCACCAGCCTCCGGGTATCCCACTCTCCACGGAGCTTCCGCCTCGTCAGCAATCTAGCTCAGCTGCCGCTGTGTCACGGGTATTGGTAGACAGGACTCACATCAGAATATACACTCCTCATAGCGGCAGCCACTTCAGCAGTCTCCCTCAGGGTTCCATGATTCATGACCACCCGGCAATAGGGTCCCCGCTTGCTCCAGGGCTTCCCCCTCGCCTGCAGGCCGAGCCCGGGCCTTCTACGCAGCAGATGACCGCCGTGCTTGCACTCTGCCTCAGGAGCTGGTAAGCAGGTTATTCAGTAGAACATCCATTCCTCTACCTCTGGGTGGTGTTTCAGGTCAGTTTGCGCAGCTCAGAACCAAGATTAATGATGGATTTTGTGCCGGCAACGTGGAGCTCTCAGTTTACGTGGCCATCTTGGGCTCAGACAAGCTCTTTACCCGGTTGGTGTTTTTTACCATTTTAAGCTCTAAAAGGGACATTTTATTATTTACATTTTAAAAATTCATATCTCCTGTTCCCTATATTGGATTTTTATTGATTTAGGTGTCATTTTAGAGATAAAAATATTCTCTATGTTTATGAATTGGTGTTGAATTTTGATTATGATGTGGTTTTTACTCATTAACTGTCTTGGTGATATTCAATATTTACACACCTGTCTCTTGAGTTAAGCCAAGATGAGAACATCCAAGCTACCAAGGGTTTAGCTAGCATTAATATAGTGAGACTTGGCTGGACCTTATTTGTGATTGTGGTGTTATTACTAACCATAGCTATTTACCTGCCCCTACTAATAAATCACCTTTCCGACACTTAGGGGTCGTCACTCAGCTTTGCACTATTTAACATTTACTGTGCACCATTTGCAAAGCTTATGAAATCATTTGGCCTAAATACCATCTCTTATGCAGATGACACGTGGATTCTACTCATGGTTGAGACATCTTCTCCTTTTCCTTTGGAAAAGCTGACAACATGTATACTACTGCTTTGCATTGGTTGAAAGGCTGACCATTTGCTTTGCAATGCGAGAAAAACGGGGATCTTACTGTTTAGCCATATTAAAATTGACCAGTTGTTTGATTTTTGACCATCAGATTTGCTGCCACCTTTGAAACATGCTTCTTCTCTAAGGAATTTAGGGGTAAAAACTGTCAATAAAATGTCTTTTATTCCTCAAATCAATTCTGGTGCAGCTCTTGATTCTCTCTTCAGATGTCATTAAACAGATTACTGGATTTACTGCCACTGTCTGCATGCAAATCTGTGGTGCATGCACTAATTATATCCGAATTGGATTTTGCTAATGGACTTCATCTCGATCTACCAGATAGGCTGATTAAAAAGCTACAGGCTGGGCAGAAAGCAGACGCACGTTTGATCTTAGGCATCTCCCAAATAGATCATATTTCTCAGCACTTGTGAAAATTACATATGCTCCCATTGAAGAAGAGAATTATCTTCAAAGGTCTTGCGATCTCCTATCATGCTTTTCATCTTCTAGGCGCAAAATATCCCATCTCAAGATTCCAACAATACGTGTTATCCAGCGTCACTATAGAAATTCTGTCTCACAAATGCGTCACCATTCACTACCTAATACTCACCAAACTACTCAATAACCAGGCCCATGTACTAAGACAGAAAATCATGAAGCTGAATCATGTGGCCTAATTTACTACACTATTAAACTCATATTTACATATTTACAACTGCAGTATAACATATATATTCATAAATTTATCAAAGAAACATCAATTAGACCACTGAGGCCAACGGATTTAAACTAATGGTAACAACTCAAAAATCAAGTCCAGCTTGACGTTTTAAGTCTTTTATTTAAAGTATTCAAAGATTTCAAAACTTTATTAGCTCATTTATTAATTTCAAGCATTTAATTAAAATCGCTTTATTCATTAAATCATTGGCTCAAAGGGTCCAACAATTCAAACTTGTAAAGGAAAATGAAATTAAGAAAACATCAACCCTATTCCCCATGTTAGCTTTCTGACCTGAAAAGGAAACAGCCTATTATGCTTACATGTCCAAAGGAAAACGGACAGCACTTCGCCCTCAGGAAACAGTCAGCCCCGCTCCCCTCAAGAGGCCTAATTTTTATACCTTTCTTACTCGCTAATCTAACTAAATGATATGTTTTAATAATTCTCAGCACCCTGATTGGTTGCTGACTGTCAGTCCACCAAAACCACCTCTTTCCAGAGTGACGACGTCACTTTATCATTGTTCATTGGCATGAAGCGACTCCGGCTTCCGAGGATTCGCTACAGTTTTAAAAGTTAATTCACTGATTTCCTCCAGAGCTCGGCAAAACCATCTCTGTCACTTCCTTGGCCTTATAGAAATAACATCCAGAGCACATGGTGCACAAGTCTAATTTGTTTAAGCCACAGTTCATTCAAAAGAATAGCTTTCATGGAAAGGTTCCAATACGACTGTGCTTGGCTCTGCTCACGTACAGGCTAACCATCATTCTCCAAAACTAGGCCTCAGGCCTTTCTCTCGGGCTAGTATTTAAACAAACACAAAAGAATGATTAATTTAAGTAAAATAAACCCTTCTGTTACCCACCCTACCATTGCTAATAATTAACCCATTAATAAATGACAACTAGCAGAAGCAAACAAATAAAGCAGCACATTTAATATCTACCATTCTTCATAATGTCCAGCTGAAGTCTTTAAGTATCTGAAAGAGTAAAAAGATGATCGAATAATACACAGACAAACAAACAAACACGACATGAGACAAACGTATAAGCACACATAATAGAAGCACATGCCATAAATGATCAGCAGCATATTAATAGTGACAAGGACAAAAGGACGAACAGGACAAACAAAACAATATTAATCATGTGTTACATGACAAACTCGCAAATGCAACAAGAGCACATATGGTTAAACCTGCGTGTTTGTGTGTGTGCAATCTTACTCTAAGTTGAATTAGTAAAACAAATCATGCAACAATTCATTAATAGATTAATTCATGTTACAGGGAATAAACTTCACGAGTCAGAATAAAATAATTTCTGAAGCTCGCTCCATCACGTGCACATGAAAGACTTGTGCTCCACTTTGGCTATGTTTCTCAATGTGCCTTGATTCTGCAGGTCAAGATGTGAAGGCCGTTCTTTCTCTGTATTAGCCAGTCCTGCTTGGTACCAGCTTCTGTTATGGCTACACAGGTTACCAAAGGAATTAACCTAGCATAAAGCCCTACAGACTTATGTTTTTGCACATTATCTAGGTGGCACTTTCGCTTTCCTTCACTCTCCGAACCTTTGTGCCGGGATACTCCCTAGAGCAGTTGTGTGCTTTTATAAATCCATTCATTCATTTATTCAGTGACACTGTTTTAATCATACCCGGTATATTTATTGCATTCACACCCACATCTCTTACATCTCATTACCTCTCACCTCGTTCTGTAAGGACTCTGTCTGGTTATAGGACTATTAATGGACTGGAAATGTACAAGTTTTATATTTAAATGTTTTAATAAACAAATTCCTGTTTCGAGTTTAGGATTATTCACATACTCCCTACTGAATATGATGATATGTAGGTGTGGTCAACCCCCTAGACAGGATAGTACCTTGTGCACCCTTTCAATTTTCGTATAACACCAGACTAAATTGTGGCCCTCCGTTCTATCACACCAGAAATATGATGCATGCTTGCCATTTCTTTTCTGCACCATTTCCCTAAACTCATTAAGGTTTTGCTGTCAAGTGTCTCCATGGCAAATAGTCTCACTTTCAGTCAGTGATGTCCTTTTAAAATGTGTATTCTGGGACTTGAAATGTTGTTGTTAACGTAGGCTCAAAACCTAGCAGTAAAGTTCAGTTGCGTGAAAAAGATAGGATTAGATGAAGATATTGCACATAACAATGGGACATTGAGTAGCAATGAATTGTATTGATACGTGGAAAGTTATGTGTCATGTTTCATAGGTTCCTGTTACTACACCTCACATTATTATGTGATTTCAAAATTTCCAGATTCTCTACAGTAGATAATTTAACACGATCAGAACACAGCAATGCTTCTAAACCCTGCACCTTTATTCCAGCACACAAAACTCGAGGAAACACAAAAAAGCATGTTTTAGTGACACCCCTAAACAGCAGAACTCAGGCAGAATATTCTTATGCCTGTTATTATTGTTGCTACCTTGTCCAACAAAGTTAAGGAGTGTTGGTCTGTTCAGAAAGAAACAAAAACGAATCATTCTCTCTCACTTTACTTTCTCTGAATGCCATTTTAGTTTGTGGTTGACCTGGGGTTTATCAGTGTTTATATGTTTGCACTAAGGAGCGCTGTTTGCCTGTCGGTAGGGGTGTATATGTTATTATAGGGTTAGATCTAAAACAGGAAGCCTTAGTACAATATTAGCACCTTTTTCTAATAATTGTTGGTGTCACCCACATTACTTAATGTGGAAAGTGAAAATACATAAACCTGTTGTAGAGGAGGAAAGTCAATCAACAGATAACTGATTACAAGGTGGAAGAAATAAACAAAACCAAATAGAGGAAGAGAACTCAAAAATGCACCACAGAGCTTTAACTTAAGCTAAAGAAGATGCCTCATGACAAGAACAGATAGACATGATCTACCAGGTTACCAATTGAAGGCTAGAGTTGATTGAAAATAAGGTAGCATGATGTCAAACAAATGATAAATTGAATAACTGGGCAGAACACCCTCACTAATATTTATTTGGAAATTCTACGTCTCATACTTGGGAATTGTGGGGCATATGTATCAAGCTATTTTGAGGTCGCAAACACTGCAAATCACAAAAAAACAGTACAGACAGCAGCAAGGGTGCACCACAAAACATAAAACAGTAAGTGTACACGACGTTTAAGCAAAAATAAGGAGATATTCCTCTGTGATGTTGGAGTTCTTCTTTGAATCTTTATTTTCACAAGGTAATAAAACACATACAGCCGACACGTTTCGTCCCACACTGGGACTTCTTCAGGGCTTATTAGTCAGTTGGACGTCGCATGTGGGGAAGAACATGTGTGGAAGCACGGTCCAGGGGTCACCTTCCCGGCTAAAGTGATCCTGTTCTATAGATGTTCTCTCAAAGGCTGATTGTACCAAATGAATTTATAATATAAGTTTGTTAGCGGTTAACATAGGAAGGAGTATTATTCGAGTTCTTGGGTGGTGTGGAGATTCATGTCACCTTGATCTCAATAATTGTTCAGTCTGTATGCTGAATCAACAAGGGAACTGGAGTAGGACTGGAGGTCCTGTTAGTCCAAGGGAGGAGGGAGTGGGCACTGTATCCCAGTAGGCCGTTCTTGATAAAACGGCCGGCACCCATCCACAGCCCATCCACAGCCCTCGACCTCGAGGGCTGTGGATGGGTGCCGGCCGTTTTATCAAGAACGGCCTACTGGGATACAGTGCCCACTCCCTCCTCCCTTGGACTAACAGGACCTCCAGTCCTACTCCAGTTCCCTTGTTGATTCAGCATACGGACTGAACAATTATTGAGATCAAGGTGACATGAATCTCCACACCACCCAAGAACTCGAATAATACTCCTTCCTATGTTAACCGCTAACAAACTTATATTATAAATTCATTTGGTACAATCAGCCTTTGAGAGAACATCTATAGAACAGGATCACTTTAGCCGGGAAGGTGACCCCTGGACCGTGCTTCCACACATGTTCTTCCCCACATGCGACGTCCAACTGACTAATAAGCCCTGAAGAAGTCCCAGTGTGGGACGAAACGCGTCGGCTGTATGTGTTTTATTACCTTGTGAAAATAAAGATTCAAAGAAGAACTCCAACATCACAGAGGAATATCTCCTTATTTTTGCTTAAACGTCGTGTACACTTACTGTTTTATGTTTTGTGGTGCACCCTTGCTGCTGTCTGTTCTGAATTAGAATTCCCTAGGGAATAGGCACGGTGATGATGGGTGCCATTCAGAGTGCACGCAACCCCCTTGTTTAAATTTAAGGGTTAAGATACCTCACGGGGGAAAGGTAGTCAGGTGCTTACTCCAGGTAGGGTCCATCATTTATTCAGTTTTTCTCCACAAAAAAACAGTGTTTGCACAATAGCCACCTCCGATATATAACAGACAATTGCAGTGCAAAAAAGGTATTCGCAATTTTTTTAATACCTATTTTGGGATTCTTCCAATCTGCGAATAATTTTTGCAATTTCGCAAATAGCGACACTCTATTTCCAATAACCACAAAAAGAGTTATCGCAAATTGCAAATTCACAAAGATATGTATGAAAAATTTACAAATTGCGAGAGGACAAAATTCGCTATTTGGCACATTCATTTTAACACCAACCCAAAGCAGGTGGGAACCAGGTGCATCCTATTTAAACTGGCCCACAATGCAACAAGAACTTCCACAATGGCAGCACTGTATGTGATAGCCAGGAGGATGCGGATTCAAGTTGTAGCACAGAGAAGGAGGCAACAGGAATGGCTATTCAGAGTGCGCATCACTCTGTTCCAACAGACAGAGGAAGAGATTCATGAGAAGCATAGGCTGGACTCAGCTACCATTATGGACTTGATCACTGAGCTAAAACCCATGCTTGAACACCCAATCCGCAGGATCCAAAACATTGCACCACATGTGCAGGTTCTGTGTTCACTGCACTTACTGGCATCAGGGAGTTTCCAAGGGGGTGATAGCATCAGCAGGAGGGGTCTCCCAGAGTTGTCTGTCGCGCTTTTTCCATATATTCTTGGTGCAATAGTACAGAGGCTACAACATTATATCCAATTCCCCACCACACAACAGGCAGCACAGTAAATGAAACAGTACTTCTACCAGATTGCCCAATTTCCCCATGTCATTGGCTGTATAGATGGAACCCATGTAGCCCTCTTATCCCCCTCAAATAATGAGTATGTATTCAGGAACCGCAAATCATATAATTCATCAATATACAGGTCATCTGCAATGCTAAATATATCATAACGGATATAGTTGCAAAATACCCTTGCAGAACACACAACTCATTTATATTTAGACACAGTGGGATATACACACGTCTCCCTGGTGGCGAATTTGGCGAGGGCTTCCTGCTAGGTAAATGCATGTCTAACACTCTAACATACAGCTAGGCCTAAAGTGGGAGGACAGTGATTAACTGCATGTCTTTCATCCTGTAGGTGATGTCATATGCCGTGCGAGATTTCATCCTCACACCGTACCTCAATCCAGCTAATCCAAGGGAGCGAAGGGATCCAGGTAATCCAAGAGATACAATAGCGAACACAAATCAATGCGCTGTGTAATTGAGCAGACCTTTGTGATACTGAAGATCCAGATCCGCTGCCTGCATAAAAGTGAAGGAGCACAACAATTCAGCTCAGAGACCTGCTGCAAGATTGTGGCTACTTGTGCCATGCTCCACAACATAGCAACTAGAAAAGGCATACCAGTTGAACTTACTGACACAGACTCATCTGAGGATGAGGGCCCAGGTCTACGTTGCAGACCAGCAGGTGGTATAGGGGCAGCTGCGGGCTGTCAAAGAGGTAATGAGATAACAAAAAACTATTTCTAGGTGAGTAATGATGACACAATTCAAAAGATGATTAGTGCATGACTGTGTTTTTTATTTTTCCTTTAGCTGAAGGTAAACATCAGTCACAGCCTAAAAACACACTTTATGTGTGTCACAATCTGTTGCACATGTCATGTCCACAGTGCATGGATGAAGGCTAAACAAATGTCCACATGGAATGGGTTACTTCACCCATTGGCATTCTGTGTGGTGACAGTTTATTTCTTGTGTGCACGTTCTGCTGTCGCATGCTCAGGGTGCTGACTGTTCTCTCTTGAGGCATCCGGTGTTGTTCCCTGCCTCACACTGAGCTGTCGGTGTTCGGGAATTGAAGGGGTGATGCTGCTTCGGCTTGAGAGCTCCTCACTATCCCCCGAGCCCAGGAGACCTGTGCCAACTATGGTAGCTGTGTGCAGCTGTTCTACTGATTTGACACCTGCACCAACCCTTTGGCCACATCCTGGCTGCAGTGTGCCATTTCAACCTGCATGCTAACTGAGCGGCGTGACAGCAGGGAAGTGGCATTAGACAGGCGGTTGACCACCTTGCTATAAGTGTCTAGACGGCTGTAGAGACCTTGTCTCCCCCTGACCTCATTGATATTGTTTGCAGGAGCTGTACCTTAAACATGGTGCCTTCCAAGCCAGGAAACACCGTAGGATCCTCTACAGCAGATGGGCAGGTGGTTTTCCTTGGCCTGCGTCTCCTGCATGTTTCTTCCCTACAGTTCACAGGAGAATGTTCGTGGACTTGTTATGCATGCTATTCCTGGTCTGCCTGGGCCTCATCCCCTATGGACTCTGGTTCTCCCTCCAACAGTGGAAATGCAGGCACAATCTGACCATGTCTCCGTGGAACAGGTGTTGGCAGTGTTTTCTGCTCTGTGTCCTCTTGCCCTGCCTGGTCCTCTGTGTGTGCTGCCTCCTCAGCTCCTGAATTGTCAACATGTGTTTCAGGTTAAACTGTAAATGAAAAGGCACATTTTAATTGGGTGTTCTGCTTCACATTGTTCACTGAATAAAGTTTTCTGATTTGGGGTTAGCTAAGTACTGTCTAGAGTTTTTTGCGTTTAGTAATTTACTTCTAATGATTCTATATTGCTGTGTCTTATTGCTCCACTGTATAATGCGTGTGACTACATCTCCCATGATGCATTGCTGGGTGTGCTGGAAAAAGTGGAATGGAGTTGCATTGTTACTTTGCAGTTGGTGCATTCCTGAGTTTGTGATTGAGTTGGTAATGTGTCAGGACTGATTTGGCATGCATCTTACCTTGTCTGTGGTTGGGAGGGTCGGAGCTGTCGATGTCAGCCACACCACTGATATTCTCAGGCTTTAGGGTGGACTCCAACAACTCTAAAGGGGTGTGGATTCAGTCTCAGTGGATGTTACCCTGCTAGTCTTCTTCCCCTCCGCAAGCCTGGTTGCCAACATGTCCTTAGACCTGGACCGCATATCATACCAGCGCTTGCGTAGGTCAGCAACGGCGCACTGGTTTACACCGATGGCATTGACCTTTACCTGGATGTCCAGCCATATTTTTCCTTTTGGGGATTCTGGCACATTAAGGGATTTTTTTCCCAAACAGCAACTTATGGCTAAAGACCATTTCTTCAATTAGGACCTTCTGCTCCCTTTCACTGAACTTATGGTTCCTTTTCCTCCCAACCTCCTCCTTATCCTTCTCCTACTTCTGGGGATCCATTTGGTTTGGGCAGTGTTGCAGTACAAAGAGGTTTGCTTCTCCTCCCAGCTTCTCACACAGCCTCAGGCAATCAGGAACAGCATGGGTAGTGACACTTCCTGAGTGTGATGTCATCAAGTTGCACCTGAATTGCCGATTCGCTAATTTTGCGATTTCTTATTTTCCAATTTGCACAGAAGGAATCGCTAATACCGAGTTCGCAAATGTATTCTGCAAATTCTTAGGAGTTGCTAATATTTTGCGATTTTTTATTTATATTGCATTTTGCGATTCTCAAATTGCGATTTGCTATAAATTGCATTTTGATACTCGCAATGTCCTTTTTTCATACATATGCCCCTGTACCTCTTCATTTCTGATGAATGTTCAACCTCTTGTTCTTGTAGTTGGAGTGGAATAGGAGCCTGAGGAGTGATGTTAAATAGCTCTAATGCCCGAACATCAGAGGATGAAGATGCATGGCCTAATTTCCTTATAACATCAGTGAATGCCATTAAGGCTGCATTATATTTCCTGGCTTGCGTTGGTTGCTTTAGCAACAAAGCAACAATGTTGCTTTCAAGGACACTAGCTGATGCCATGAAGGAGTCAATGTTAGACTCTTATTGACTGGTTAAAGCCTCACGGCCTTCTAGCAAAGACAGGATAGAGAAATTGATGGCAACTAGCTGGTTGTCAACGTCACTGGTGTTACATGATGAAGGTTGATCTTGTTTGCTGATTATTGGGGTTGAGACACCTCTATGTTATGTTATGTTATGTTATGTTATGTTATATTGATTTATTATGCGCACAGATACCCCAGCCAAGGGGCGTCCCGGCGCAGAGACAAGGTAGAACATAACACAACAAGAAACTAAAAACATGAAATAAGCTAAAACAGGAAAGTTTTTAAAGCCCTCCGGAAAGTCAAGAGGTCCTCCATCAGACGAATGTCAACAGGAAGGGAGTTCCATGCTGACGCGGCCTTTACACTAAACGAGCGGCCACCCATGCGACTAAGCCTAAATCTGGGGACCACCGCAAGGGCCAAACCCTGGGAACGGAGGGTGCGGGTGGGAACATAAAAGGAAAGACAGCTGGATAGGATTTCCGGGCCAATACCTCTCAGAATCTTAAAAGCGAGACACAAGACCTTAAAAAGGATGCGCTTCCTGACAGGGAGCCAATGTAGGGTACGAAGGACAGTTGCCACCGAGCTGAATCTGGGCAGGCCGACAATCGCCCTCGCCGCAGCATTCTGAACCCGCTGCAGACGGGTTAACTCGGCCTGGTTAGCCCCAGCCAGTAGAGAGCTGGCATAATCCAGGCGGGAGATGATAGTTGCCTGGATCACCAGCTGCCTGGTCGGGGCGTCAAAGAACTTGAGAACAGGTCTCAAGCCCCTTAGGAGACCAAAACAACAGGCTGCAGTTTTTTTAGTATGCCCTACAAAGGAGAGGCCCGCATCCAGCCAGACCCCCAGGTTTTTCACCTCAGATACCGGGGTCGGAGTGGGTCCCAGCTCAGAGGGCCACCATTGGTCACCCCACAGCTCCACTCCCTTACCGACAACCATCACCTCCGTTTTTGTGGCATTTAGCTGAAGGCAGTTGCCTGTCAACCAGCTAGCCACCGCCTTCAGTCCAGACTGAAACCTGGGGGCCTCAGTCTCCGCATCCCCGCTGAGAGTAACCGCCAGCTGTGTGTCGTCGGCATATGAGACCAAAGTTAGGCCCCACTGCCTAGCGACATCAGCCAGCGGTCTCACGTAAAGATTGAACAACGTGGGACTCAGCGAGGACCCTTGCGGAACCCCCATGGCCAGCGGTTGGAAATTGGACTTGAAGGGAGGGATGGCAACACAGAAGGAGCGGTTATCTAGAAAGGAGTGGAACCATTGCAACACCTGACCGCCAATGCCGGTCTCCTCAAGCCGATGCAGGAGGATGCTGTGGTCTACCGTGTCAAAGGCGGCGCTAAGGTCTAACAATATAAGCGCCGCAATTTGACCAGCATCCAACCTTGCACGGAGATGTTCCACCATCACAAGTAACGCGGTTTCCGTGCTGTGGCCGGCACGGAATCCGTTTTGTGTGGGGTCGAGGGCATTGGTCCGTACAAGATGTTCAGACAGGGCCAAGTTGACATGGGCCTCAGTGATCTTGGCTGGCCAAGGTAGCAACGAAATGGGGCGATAGCTTTCAGGCTTGGCCGGGTCCAGGTAGGGCTTTTTGATAATTGGGGACACCACAGCTTGCTTCCACTTGGCTGGAACTACTCCTGTTTCCAAGGAAAGGTTGACGAGGGAACATACAGCTGCACGTCCCATAAAAGCCTGATCTCGAAAGAGAGCAGGCCTTACTGGATCGGATGGAGATCCAGATTTGACTTGCAACGCAAGTTTATCAAACCCGTCCAAGGTAAGGGGGGGGAAGACAAGCAGAGTAGACTGATGGTGGGTCCCATTGATACTTTCCCGACCGGACCCTATGCTAGGGAATGTCCGATAAATAGCTTGGACTTTCCCCAGAAAATAGGAAGCAAGGGATTCACAGTGGGAAAGAGAGCTTACGGTCGTAGAGGTAGTCCGCTTTGACATAAGATCTTTTACGGCCTTAAAGATGGCTTTCGACGGATTAGTACTGTTCCGGAATTCCGCGGCATAAAAAGCCGCTCGAGCTCGACAGATAGCCCGATGGTAGAGCTTGACGGACCTGGCGTATGCTCCTTCAAGAGTGCCCTACTATGTTCTTCATACCCAACTCGCATATAGGTATGATAAAAACATATAAGATTTGATTTTTCAAGAATACGATATTGTTGAGTTTTTGCATCTAACAAAAGTTCTCCAAAAAGTTAGAAATAAGATTCTACAGTGGATCAGTAAACGCAGGCAGCATTTTTTTGGGCATTATGATATTCCCTTAATTAATACAGTGACTTCCCTGTCAGATGTATATATCAGGGAGGATCCTCTGGTAGATAAGATTGCTGCTTCCAGGTGGGATAGCAATGGTTAGTGCTCTAGATGGAAATTGGAAAAGTTGAAATGAAGTAGAGCCTAGCATTAAGTACTATAAACAAGTGATGCAATGGTCCTTTATTAGGATGAGGCACTTCCTCCTGGACTTAAATCCCACACACATAATTGCAACTATAGAACTCACTTAGGATCTAACAGAATCTAATACCTAGAAATCAATCAGCTGCAGGGTCTCCTCTTTACATAATCATAGGGCATTTAAACTCTATGGAAAGGGGCATAGAAAATCTCAAAATATTCACCTCAACTTGGGATAGGGTCAACAAGTTTACATTTTCCTTGCTAAAAGGCCCCCACCTGTGGCGCGTCCAATTTAATATTAAGTGGCTTTTATACAGTACTCCAGCTCTCCTCCAAAAAATCAACCCGCAGATTTCTGCAAATTGCTTTAGACGCAATGTGGAGGCAGGGCTGAGTTGGACACATATTATTTGGGGCTGTCCAAGGTTAGTGTAGTGAAGTAGTGTGGCTCACTGGTTAGAGGCGGCAGACCCGAGAGCAGAGGACGCCCCGGGACCAGGGTTCGATTCCCAGCGCGGCAGGTTTCTGGACCAGGGTCAGCAGACTCGATAATTCTCTCGCCTCGGTGCCCACTCTGATCAGCGATCACACTCGGCAACTCTGGGCATTAGCTTGCCTCATCTTCACTAACGGCCCCACCAGACCGCCGGGGATGCCTGGTCTCACCCTGGAGATACCCATTAAGGGACCATCTCTCAGGGAAGCCAGGAAGGGTTTCGCAGCGGTCGAAGCGCCTTGGGACACTCCGGGTAAGTAGTGCGCTATATAAATGCCTATACATTTACAAGGTTATGACAGTATTGGGATGAGATTAATCAGTTCTGCACTCATACATTACACTTGAAGCACCAGTTAGATGTTCAGATAGCAGTTTTAGGGTACTCATTCGATCTAAATTGTGGCCTACTACTAAATAAACAACAGTATATGATTGTTTTATAGCCAGATTCTTAACACTTCAAAAGTGGCAATCTGAGGAAATTCCAAGTTTCCAACTTCTGCGGTCTAAATTATATAGAATCAAGCAGCGGGAAGAGAGATGTGCATCAAGATCCAGGTCATATAGGAAATGTTTAACTCTTTGAGAAATATTTGGTTAAGAGGTCTTTTGGCACACATGTTGGGTAAGGGAGGGCTTTCATAAGTCATTGTACTAATGTATTAATTTATCTAATTATCCACAAAAAGTGTATTTTGAAGGAATTCCAAATTGCAAAAAAGGATGGTAATAATGCAATAACTTTCGCTCCTGCTTTTAATATAATTATGGACTTTGTAATGGATGAACTCTCTCAATAAAAAAATGAAAAAAGAGTGTCCACTAGAATCTTCATCCCTAACTCGAATTCTTCTACGCTGCTGGACCCCTACCATTAGCTATGGAAAGTTGGCTTGAAGGTAGGCAGAGTCCTCACTGGCAATATGTGGAACAGATGTTTGATTATCAGTTTGGGTTCACTTAGGACATAAGAATGTCTTCTTCCCTTACCAAGATCGGAGACGAAGTATAAATAGTATACAGGAGTTTGAAGGTGTCCTCATTCTTGAGGGGCAGGGGAAGTCGAGGGCAGGTAGCTCATCATGGACAGGCTGTGGTACAGAAGTAGTAATTTACTCTAGAAAAGAAGTAGGATATACTAGGATTCTGCAGAGGCTGTATTTGATTTATATGAGCTTACATTTGATTATATCAGTCATTTATTACTCTCCCTCCTGTACAAATATTTTACAAGCATCTATTCCAACATGTAAACATTGGCAAATAGTATTGCAGGCAAATGTGACCAGTAAAGGCATATGGGATTATTTCACAACCTCATTTCGTACTTTAACATTGTTCATATGTAGGTGCAAATACATATTATGTTGACACACACATTTTTGCTTTGCATACTCCTCAGCACATAGGTCAAACTTCAGGAATGATCAACATTCTAATACAAAACTTGCAGAGATCAATTTTCATACAAGCTGGAGCCCAGATTTAACAACGTTTTGGGTTGCCATTGCCTCACACTAGGTGACACAAGGGTAAGGGAATCCTTAAGTTACATTTACCAAGCTATGCATAGGTTTGGTAAATCTAGAGAAACACAAGCCATCATATGTTGCTGGTTTGCATCACTCTGCGCCAGGTAGCTGTTACATGGTTGGATCATAGATCACTTAACGTGGGCGGTCGGATGTCTTAATGCAAGTGGCCACATATGCTCACGACGGCTCGCATTAAGAAACCATCCGTTTGTGTTGAGAAAGCTGCAGCTTGAGTAGCAAATCTAGTCGAGCAGCAGAAAGGAAGCAGCGCCTGCTTACGCCCCCTTGCGCTGTGCTTGGGTCTGTTCGTGATAATTTCACACCTCGGACAAACATCTGGCGCTGAAAATTACCGGAACTGCATTTTTTCTAACTCACTCCACTGCTTGCGGAGCTCTGCGTTGTGCGGCAGAGTTTCTTTTTCACTTTGCGGAGATCCGCATAGGGTAACTCCGCGAACTCCGGCCAGGATTAGAGACAGCAAGAATGGATCATATCTTGGGAGATACGACACATTCCTGCCCTCTACATTTGACACATCATAAAACAACTGGTTTCGCTGCATTGCATTGCATCTGATATTGATAATTCTGCCCCTGTATTTCACTTCAAAGTTGTCTTCATTGCCTGTGGACCATGGTACACAAACTTGTTTGTTCCCTGCAACCTCCAGAATGAGATACAGTTAATCAGGACTAGATACCTATTATATGCATTTTAATAAGATGTTACCAAAACATAACATTATTTTACTATTTCAATTATATTGAACCTTCACTTTATTTCAACATTATTACAGAAATATTAAAGGTGACTGTTACCATCCACATACATTTCTAAACTAAACACATACAGAAGCACATAATCACCAAAACATCCTATGTTTACCACTCTATACACCACAGGAATGCATCACAATGGATGATACCCTTTAAACGTTGTTGGGTGAAGAGGAATACCTGAAGCTTCATACACCTATCTGCACTGGAGCACTAAGTTTCACATTGATTTCTGAATTGAGTTTTTAACATTTGAGCAGATGTAACATTTGCAAAAGGATTCTACTTAAGTTTAATGTAGTTGAGGTAAATAGAGAGGACATGTTACCTATCTTACCATCCATAGAAATAACATAACATTTTAATCATACACTTGTCAACCAGTATGTTTTTTCTTAATAATACAGCCATACTTGTGGCATTCTGTATATGTGACACATAGATAAGTACTGTACTATTTTGCGTGATGTGAGAGAATAGTGCAAGCCAACTCTTGGCTCTTAGTTGCCTGGCCTCCGTGTCTGTTTTATCAATGTGGCTTTTGGGAAGGTATAAAACTAAACTCCACACACATAATGCAGGCAGGTGCCACTTCAATTTATTTGGGGTATGTCATATGTGTGACTAGGCAGCATACAATATGCCATAGGTAACTGATATATGGATTGTAGGCCTGTAGCATCGCTTTTTATGTGGTACTATACACTCCAGGCCACATTTATCAAAGGCTTGCTGTGCCCTTGCATCATGCAAGGTGACACAAGGGAAACACAACTCCTTACGTGAGATTTACTATGCAAAACCGAGGCACCTTGTGCAGCTCTGCACAACATAACACATATGGAGTAACGCAAGGCAGGACTAGTTGCTATCTTGCCTTACTCTGTCTTCAGAAGGCGTTCCATAGGTAGAGCATGGATGTTCCTAAACATCCACCCATTGCTTTTAGGGCATTGGCAGATTTATTACTACTTATAAACTTGGGAATGAGTCATGTGGTAGGCTGTCCTAAGTGAGGCGTCACAAGGAGATATATCTTTATTAAACATCTTAATTTCCTCTTTCCACTTGTTCTGCATCCTGCAGCACACATAGAAAACGTAAAATGCCTCTTCCTCCTTCCTGCACCTCAACAACCCTGCCTGTAAAGCAGACACCCTTGCACTACTGTGCAAGGGGGCCTGCATTGGAACGAGGCTGCTAGCAGTGTCCCTGTATTTGTAAGTGATCATATTTCCATTTTGAACATAGAAATTACATGCATTAAGTTATCATTCAACCTGTATGTCGAGTTTATCCTCTATTTCAAGATTGTCCACGCACTCGAGTCTGGTAACCAACTAGTTTGGAAGTAGTAATGCCACTTGTTCCACCAATGGGTTCAACTCCTTTGGTCCTCCGTCCCTCCTTTGGCCCTCATTACAGCCTAAAGGTTCCTGGCCAGTTTTTCTTTTGTCCTGCATTTATGGTCATGCCACTAAAGTTCTTCTTGTTGGTGTCACATAGTTGATCTTGTCCACTAGTGCTTCCCATAAAGCATCCTCATTGGCTAATGGCAATTTAGAGGTGACAGACAAAAGATGGTCATTTTTGGTCACCTCACATCAATATTTGGCCTTCCTCCCCTGTGAAATGTAGCCACCTCTTCCTTTAGCCCCGGGTTTCAGAAACCATTTCAGGGTTGCTGCCCTCTTGCCTTCCTGGTACTTCTCCCCTCGTGCAAGATGTTGGGGTGTTGGTACAAACAATTGTGTCACACTGAGTGGCTTTTTCAAACTTTTGCTTCACCCATTGCACCCAAGGGTGACGAAATGCTGACTTGAGCCTCGTAAAGGTGTTTTGCGACACGCAATTTGCTTTGGGTCACACAGGTAGTAGTTGTGTTATGCTAATTGTAAAGCTAGTACACCCTTGCATCACACTGCGTGACACATCTCTCTGCCTTGTGTCATGCTGCAGTCTATAGTAAATACAGCGCATCCATGGCACAGGAAAGGGTCACAACGCATTCTCGCACAATGCTGTGCACCGCTGCAGAATGCAGCATTGTGTGGATCTTGATAAAACTGGCCCCAAAGATTTAAGTGGTCCGTGGGAATGATGCTGATATGATCATGTATTATACGGGATAAAGTACCCCATAAAACACTTGATAATGATATTGCATATCACCTCGTAGTTTCATAACCTTATAGAGGAACTCCTCACTGACTTGCAACATCCTTTTAATGTACGGCAGGGGGTTGTTTGTCTCATTACAATAGAGAAAGTATTTTTCAATTACTTCGGCACCGGTAACAGAAAACTTTAAAAACACACCTCTTTCCTCTATATAAGCAACTTCAGGCTCTTTCCTGATTACTTCACAAGTATTATATTGAATAAGCAGAAAAATCAGTCTCGGCGGAAACATTTTTAACAGCCATCTAATTTGACCTTTCAGATAATACATTTAATTCTGCTAATATAGGCTATCCAGTCGGTTTAGACCCACACACAGCAGTTATTTACTGCCTTGGTTATTTATGATACTTTATGAGTCAATTGGACAGCGGCATAGATCTCAGCAAACAGTAAAGGGGCATTGACGGAAGAGCTCTCTGGTGACTGCTGAATAGATCCAGCGTCAGAGGGACTGACCTGATCTGAAAGCAATTTACATCACAGGAAGACATTTTTTTTTTTTAAGGAGAGACCACTTCAAGTTAAAAGCATCGTAAATACAGTATCCGGGCACATTATACTGTAGGGAAAGAAGCAAACAATTTATTGCCTCTGAAAGGCCGTAAAACGTGAGCACACCAGTCCTGAACGAAAAGCGGTATTTGCCACCTCTATGTTCCCACTAAAACCACCCTGCCACCATTACATTAAAAAACCGAGAGCAATGACAGCATTGCTTTGCACTTTGGGGAGATTTAGGCGCAGATTTACAAGAAAGTGCTGCAGTGCTGCACTGCAAGCCCTTTGGCTGCGACACGCTGCTGCACTTTCAAAGCACATGAATGCAACATATTTACAATAATAAGTCGTATTCCTGTGCTCTTCCCTGCGCTGGCGCACAAACAGCTGCCATGCGGCGGCGCAGGCAACCTGCAAAGATGCCTGCGACATGGGGAGATTGTTTTTGTGCAGGAGGGGTACCTTCCTGCACAAAAACACTGGAGGCATTTTCCTCTTTCAAAGCGAGCTGTAGAATGCAGCACGCATTGAAAGAGGAAAAAAACGAGGAGAAATAAAAACAGTTCTCCTCGCTGTACCTTGTAGCATTCCGACACATTTCTAGATTTACGATTCCTCGGAAATCTGGAAATACATCAGTGGATATGGTGTTTGCGTGGGAACACCCACAGCAGCACCCATGTCACACCCCTAACACTGAAAGTGTTGCGTGAAAAGAGGCAATATGTACAAGCACAGGTAAAGTCATGCTTGGTGGCTTTACGTGTGCTTGTAAATATCACTCAGCAGATTGCGCCGCTGGTGTGTCATGCAACGTGATGCACCTGCAGCGCAAGGGGCTTCTAAATCTGCCCCTTAAAGTTCAAAGAAAACCCCACCCACAGATCATCATCTGCTTCAACCTCCCAACACAGTTGGACTCCAAAGGTCTGTTTCTATTACCTAAGCTTAAAAGGTAAAAGAGATACAATAGTTTTTAACAGGTAGATATGAGATAGAAAGTATAAGACACTGGGTTATTATTTGAGAGGAATTGCAAGCAAAAATCACAATCGATTTCAGGGTGAACCACAGAAATTACTAAATAAACCTGTGGTTGACCCTCTGAAAGTTTGGAATACAAGCTGTCAGGCTTAACTTAGAGGCAATGTGTAAAATATGTTTTCAGCTCTCAAAAGTAATAAAGTGAAAAAACAACACAAGAAGAATCTTAAGCCAACTTAGAAAAATAGATGATATGTGAGCTTGTATCAGAGGAGGAGAGAGGCAGGACTCAAAGCCCCAGTGTAACCTGCGGAAAAGCTGCTGCCCATGCCGCACTGTCCCAACCAGAGGTGCCTATTTCAGCTGTTTTGGGTTCCCGCTGCACAGAAGCCCGTTTCAGAGGAGGGCAGGACTCAAAATCCCAGTGCTTCCTGCAGCAAAGCCATCACCACGCCACACTGTGGAATTATTTCCCTAGCCGTTCTCAAACTAAAGTCATCACTTTTTAAATGCTGTAAATGATCCCAGTGTAAATATATGGCCTTGCCAAACTAAAAAATGACTTTTGTGGGGTTTCACTGCCAGGACATGTAACACGTAGGTACACATGCCCTACTTAAATACCATGCTTCAACTTTGAATTGGGACCCGGTAGGATTGTCGGGTTTATGGTCTAAAGATTTTCAATTTTAAATTCTCCTTAATAGTAACGTTGGCTTTTAAATCACAATCCTGAAAATGCCAGGTTTAGGAAGTTTGCATTTTCTTATCTTAAGCCTTTGGTGCTTACAGCCTGCAGACTGTATCCTGGTGCACATGACTAGGTGTAGCTGGTAGTTGATTTTTGTGTATGGCTCCCAGACATTGAGACTAATGGGCAATAGGTATTGGCAGGATTGGCCATCTGTGACTTAAAGGGGGAGCTGTTACCTACCACACTTGCACATCACAAAGCCTGTGCCTGGGAACACTTATAGAGGGTTTGACATAAGACTTTTGTGCCCCTAAAGATGCTGGGGCCAGTACAGGGAGACAGGAAATTTCAAACACCTCTGGGGGTGGAATCTTCTAGAACCTTCTCCTACTTCAAAGCTAGCACCAAATATAAATAAAGGACCATCAGACCCAACTCTTCAGTACACCTCTGGACCTGGGGAATACTCAAAAGGGTTGACGTGCTGCTCTCCAAAAGGACTGCTGCTCTGCTACATGCTGCCCTGCTGTCTGAGTGAGAAGGACTGTACCTGCATCTTGAACCCAGTATCACCAGAGTGACTCTAAGGGCTAACCTCCTGAGCAGAGCTCAGCAACAGAAAAGGCTCCAACCACCCTAAAACCAGCACCTAGACTCTACCTGCTGTTTTTCACAAGTAGTGTCGCACAAGCTCTGGACCTTTGGAAGGTGGCCTGAAGGAACTTTTCCAGCCCAGCAGTTGTCTCCTACGCAGTTCCAACACAACCGAATGGATCTCCTCGCACGTTCACGTTGGATCCACAGCTGCACAATGCATTCCTGATGCAGGACTTAGCTACGCAATTTGTCAGAACAGCCACTGCTTTATGCATCTCTTACGCAGGACATCACATCGCAAGCGTTCATCGAAGACATCCCAAAAGGATGACGTATGACCTCGCATCGCAAGCCCCATCGATGGCCTCTTCAGAATCGCTGTTGCGTGATGCCTCTCTGATGCAGGACCTTGCATAGCTGCCCACAGCTATTCAGAACCTGTCACCACTAGTTGCACTGTCCATCCCCCTTTCTCCTCAGGGATGCCAGACTCTAAGAATACATCCATGAGAGCTGCGGCTAGAGATGAAGTTGATGTCTGACCTCACTGTGGCATCTTTCACAGTCAATGGAGTGACATTAAGCGTAGGAATGTACTCTCTCATCTCTACACACTGAGACCAGACATTGTCATTTTAAAAGCGATATACATCTTTCTGATCAAGAATGCCAAAAACTATGTAGGGCATAAGTAAGAAGGGAATAGCATGTGAGAAAAAAAAGCCTACTGCTGTCCCACTCGATACAAATATAAAGACTTATCGCAAAAGAGGAGTTTTCATCTTCATTAGGAAAGGAATACAAAATAAAACACCTGAAATATGGCAAGACCATAGTGGCCATTACATCCTCATAAAGACCAAATTTCAAAATCAGTCTCTGATCATTGGATCGATATAGTGTCCCATCACAAATAAAACATCCATGTTCAGAGACGTAGCATGAATATTAGTCCATCAACCACATGCAAAATTTCTGCTAGGAGGAGACTGGAAATTTTCACTGGATCTCCACATGGATAAACTACATCACACAGCATCTGAGGCCCATGGGAACAGTGGACTATTGCAAGGATTTATCATGACATACTCCATGGTGCCTCCTCCACCTAAGAGATAGGGGACATACATTTCAATTCTGCACCCATTGCGCAAGCTCCAGAATTGATTTCTTCCTACAATCCACCACACTCCTAAGTAGAATATTAGAGACTCATATTGTGCCAAATGGGGTTCATATCATACTACAAACCATTGAATTTGGACCGAGGCCTCTCCAAGACCCTGTAGTTTCGTGGAAACTTAATATGTCTTACTATTGTGAGCTGGGTTCTTCTGTGCGACCCTACATACAAAACAATGAACATACAGTAGCATCTCCTCTAAAATTATAGACCGAGGGTTAGGCTAGTGGTAGAGGTAAGGTGAAATGCTAGACACAGAAGTCTCAGTTGGAAAAACAACCTAGATCACTGTTAGAAATGTGATTTCCGGTTGTCAGAGTATGCGCTCTATACAAAAAGGAGCCACCACTCTGGTCAGGGTAAGCTGAATGTGCACTACAAGAGAACCTCTGCACACCCTCTGGTAGCTTGGTACGGAGCAGTCAGGCTTATATAAAGAGGGAATGTTTAAAGTAACTGTGCAACACACACACACAAACAGCAACACAATGAAAACACTACAAAAATACTCCACACAGAGTTAAAAGAAATACATTACATTTTTATGAGTAAACGACCATAATAGCGAAAATCCAATAAGTATAAGTTGAAATATGAATTTGGAAGAATAAAAGGGTTTCTAGGTTATAGAAGCAATAAACGCCAATAGAGGTTAACTGGTCATGCTGGACAGGGACAAATTCAAAAGTTCAGGGTGCATGTGATGGAGTACAGACTGGCTCCAGGATCCTTGCAGGCCCGGTGAATAAAGTACCTTGATCCTTGGCCGTAACAGCGAGATGGGGTGAGCAGACTAGCAAAATGTTAATGTTGAGCTCGCAGTTGAGGTTGCGGATTTTATTCACGCAGTGGCAGCATTGTGTTGGGTCCATTGAGCGAAGAGCTGGTTCAGAGTGCAGCGATTTTAAAGACAATGCACTGGTTTATTCCATATTGGAGGCGAGCATTGGTAAAGTGCTCAGAATCGTTAGGCCAATAAAAAGATTCAGCAAAAAGAGGAGGCAAGCAGGCAAAGAGTTAGGGGAAAGACCACCCTAACACTTACAAGTCGAACAATATCCAACACAGTATGACAAACTTAATGAACACATATTCCCACCCCTACTTTGTAACTCATTCAGGGCCATTTAGTAGGGCACACCAGTCCTGAGGGAGAAGAATTAGGCCTACACAATGCTGCTCTTGAATCCTGGGATAGATCAACTCCATTGCTCTAGCTACTGTTGGATCTCTCTACCGAATGTAGATATGAAGATTTTAGCTCAAATTCGGCCAAAAGGCTTATTTCCCTACTCATTCACCAAGATCAGATGGGCTTTATACCACTCTACACCTCCAAGTCCAACCTGAGATTGCTGGTGCATGTGTATGGCGAGTAAAGGACGATAGAGCGGAAAAAGTGGCCCTTTAGAAGAAGAGAAAGGCCTTTTTGGACTAGGGTGAAAATTCTTTGCAAGTTTCAAATGGCCATACACGAACCCCACAGAGGTGGTGGGTTGTTATGCCACACATCTATGCCTCTTACCATACACCGTGGAATGCCCTAAGAGTGTCCATTGTAGCTGTTTCATCTTGCGTTAGAAATTGGTGCACACAATCCAATATAATGCAGCCATTGAAGGTGTACAAACAAAGCATGGGAAAAACTAAATTCTCCTTTCCGCAGCCAACATCTTAGTTACATCGAGTAATCCACAGAAATCCATCCATTGTTTAGTGCAAATCATATCCTGCTTCTCACATTTCTCCTGGTATAAAATAAACTGGAGTAAGTACGAAGTACTGTCACTTACACACCATTCTGCAGTGCCATCAATAGCAGACTGGTAAAAAAGGGGGTGGTGATGAACGGAGCATCTGAACCAATCAAACACTCACACCCAGTCAACAGATCTGGGTTTAATCCATCACCATTCTTTAGCCCACTCTGCCACCCCAGTTCAGACATGGCCATATGCAAATCAGTCTGCCCCAGTGCCTCATGGAAACAGTCCAGCCCGAACTGCCAAGCCATGCATTCCCTGGACCGGAAACAAGCTTCCTAGGACCGATTTCTGACATTACAGCCGTCTTCAACCAGGCTTGCTTGAATCCAGTGGCAAAGTGAGCAAGGGACTCACATCTGAGCATACCCTGCCAATTTATGGCAAACAAAGTGGTACAAAAGGGGGTGGTGATGGACGGAGCATCTGAACCAATAGCAGACTTCCAGAGACCAGACTCCTCTGACGAACTGTTGCCAGATTGATACTTGTCCCCTGTGAAATCCCCTTTATTGTCTCCACAGCCTCCGGATGCTGAAATCGCTTTAAGCGAACACGAGTGGCCTCAGACCCCGAACTGGGAGAGAAACCAAAGCTTCGACCCAGCCCCTGGGGCGGGGCCTCCACTGACAGCGGAGTTCAAAGTGCTAGCAGCCAATGAGATCATTGTCTTTGACCAGCGGGAGAGAGCCGCTGACGAGGAACCAGCAACTGGAGTTGCGGAGACGGAGCCGTGGAGTGTGGTCCCGGAACACCATTGCGCCGACAGGAGATCTTCAGACGAGCAGCAAGGAGGCCGACACCACTCACCGCCCAGCCACGTTCCTGGAGGAACTTGGCTACAACAGGTGTGTGCGAGGTTCAGGGAAGAGGGAGGACTCGTTGTATGCGGGTTGAGGTGGCGGGGGCGGTACGGGTTAGGATTCCTCCTTACCCCTCCCCGGTGTTGGCGCCCTCACTATGTCTGCACCTCCTGGGATATAGAAACTGGTGATCCTACACCCCCATCCTGCACCTGAGTTTAAACGCCTGAAACTGAAAGGACGTTTTTTTTTCTTCTCCTTTGTTTTTCCTTTGGTTCGTCCGGCTTCCCCCACCTTCGTCCGGAGTACCGCAAGTAGCAAGACGGCGAGGCCGAGCGAAGACCAGCCCTCCTGCGAAGACCAACGAAGCCCCATAGCTGTGATTTCACCTTATGAACCATATTTTCTAAATAAAAGCTCTGAAGCATCTTTTTTTGTCTCCCGGTACCTCCTTATCCCGCAACACAGACTTTCTATTCACCTGGAAAACTACTAACCTGCATTATCTTGGGATCAACATAAACACAGGTCTGACACACATGCGGGAGGATAATGTGGATCCACTGATCTCCACAATGGGGCAAATGTGAGGCAGGAAAAATGTATTTAAAATTAATACGATGCTGCATTTGAACTACACCTTTGTGCTTTTTCCTCCATGGATAACCCTACATGTGTTCTTGAAATGAAAACCTTTATCAGTATGTGAAGGAAACCAGAGTTTAAACTGAGAAAATTAGATGCAGAAACTGATCACGAGCTTGGGAGTCCCATGAATGAATGAATGAATGAATGAATGAATGAATGAATGAATGAATGAATGAATGAATGAATGAATGAATGAATGAATGAATGAATGAATGAAAAGGGATAATCCAGCGCAACATTGCCCGTGGGCGTCAAGGCGCTAACGATGGAATAAGCTGTGAGGAAAGGGGAAGGAATTACAGGTAGGTCTCCCTGAAGAACCAAGTTTTTAGGGCTTTTCGAAAGAGAGAGTAGATCGGCTGACCTTTAATATCCGCCGGAAGGGTATTCCAGATCTTGGGGACAAGGGAGTGGAAAGACCTCCCACCCCATCTGGCTTTGTAGATTCTGGGGATCACCAAAAGATTTTTGTTGGCCGATCGAAGGACCCTACCAGGAGTGTAGGGTGTTAGCAAGGATTTGAGATCTTCTGATCCACCGGCATAAAAGGCACGGTGAGTAAGATAAAGAGCCTTGAACTCTATGCTGGCCTGCGTAGGGAGCCAGTGAAGATCCCTCCTAATGGTGGTTGCTGATGAAAGTCCGGGGCGTCAGCGACGAACCGAGCAGCTGCATTTTGTACCACTTGCAGGCGTTGTACCTGCTGTTTATTGATACCCAAGTACAGTGCATTGCAATAATCTAACCTAGAGGAGATTAGTGCTACTGTGACAGTTTTCCGGGCCTCTAGGGAAAGATAGTGCACCAACTTCCTCAAGGTTCTGAGGGCTCCACAACAGGTGGAGATCATCCTGCTGACCTGTTTGTCAAAGGAAAGTTTATTGTCAAAAATGACACCTAGATTTCGAGCGGACTGAGAGGGCTTAGGGCAAACCCCAAGGGCACGAGGCCACCAGTCCATTGACCATGTCTCTTCCTTGCCTCCGAAGATCAACACCTCTGTTTTTTCCCCATTTAATTTGATGAAATTCCTCACCATCCAGCCAGCAACTGCTTCCATTCAGTTTCTGAAATTCCGGGCTATGATGTCGGCAGAGTGTGAAAGGGAGACCATGATCTGTGTATCATCGGGATAAGACTTCCAGCCCAAAAGATCTTACGAGTCTGGCAAGTGGTTTCACATAAATGTGGAAGAGTGTGGGGCTCAGGGATGACCCTGAGGAACCCCACACTGCACCGGTTTTACTGGCGAGAGAACGTCGCCCAACTTGACCCTTTGTACACGGTCATCCAGAAAAGATTTCAATAGGCTGAGCGCCGGCCCGTTCACTCCTATCTCCTTGAGACGTTTAACTAAGATCGAGGGAGATAGGGTGTCAAATGCGGCTGTGAGGTCGAGCAGGACCAGAAGGGTAGTCTGTCCACTGTCGACCTTAGCACAGATGTTATTGGTGACAACTGTGAGAGCGGACTCGGTGCTATGCGACCTGCGGAAACCGTGTTGGGAGGGGTCAAGAAGGCAGGCGCTCTCCAGGAAGGCACTCAAATGAATGTTAAGATGAGCCTCTAACATTTTTGCAGGGTCAGGAAGCAATGAAATAGGCCGATAGTTTTTTAACCCCTTCGATGCGGATGACAAAGCCAGCTCGTCATGGGCGTTACCTGCGCTGCGCGCATGACGAGCTGGCTTTGTCACGTAACGCGGGATTTTTACATTTTCAGCGCGCAGCGGGAAAACCCGCTAGCGCGCATGCCGTTAAGATACCGGGGTCCAATGAGGCTTTTTTAAGAAGAGGCTTAACTATGGCCATTTTCCAGGACGTGGGAAAGGCACCTTCCAGAAGTGTGAGATTGATTACATCAAGGAAAGCAGGAAGGAGAACATCTCTGCATTCCTTGAGAATCTTAAGGGGGAAAGGGTCCAGGGGAGAGCCTGACTTCAGCTTATCTAGGTGCAGATTAAGTTGTTCTACCATAAGCTGAGGGAAGTTGTTGAGAGTATCATGAGATACTTCAGCGGAATCTTCTTCCGCGAAAATTGGAACTGAGGTAGCCGGGGGTTCAGGCTCCTGATTAAGAGCTTCAAGACTAGAGTAGATATTGGTTATCTTTACATGAAAGAAAGTGGATATCTGGTTGCAGAGCTCCTGAGATGCCACAGTAAGGTCAGGAGATTGCAGGGCTGACAGGGAGTCAATGATTTTGAACAACTCCTTGGTGGAGCTAAGGGAAGTGGTCATCTTAAAGAAGGGTTGTTTCTTTTCCTCAAGCAACGCGGATTTGTATTCTTTAAGTAGGATCTTATGTTTTTGCTTTTCTTCGGGATCTAAATGGAGTCTCCAAGCTCTTTCCTGTCTTCTATATCCCTGCCTAAGGGACCTAAGGGTGTCAGAGAACCAGGGCGCCGAAGGGCGTTTTCTGGCAGAGTAATGGGCGTGATAGGGGCCAGTTTATCTACAGCCTTCAGGATAGAGTTGTGCAAGTTAAGCGCAGCACTATGTGTATTCCCTATGGATAGCGGGCCGTGGTTGGACAGCAGAGGAGCTAGTGTGTCACAGTTTATTCATTTGAAGTTTCTTTTAAGTTCCCACTTACTGGGGTTTGCAGGGGCTAGGATGGAATTAGAATATATAAAATCAAGGGGAATGGCCATATGGTCTGACCAGGAAGGCGGGAGGGGAATCCCTGTCTGCACTCTAGGGTCGTTGGTGAAGACCCCGTCCAGGGTGTGTCCGGGAGTGTGGGTGCAGCCATCCACTCTCTGGCTCAGGCCGAACGAGGCTAGTAGGTCCAGCAGGAGGGCAGTGTCAGTAGAATTATCCTTCTCGAGATGAAAATTAAAATCCCCCAAGATGGTAAGATTGGGTCTGTCTAGGTAGGGCTCCAGAACCTTAATAAGGTTTTGACAGAATTCTGACCTGGGCCCAGGAGGCCTGTAGATCAGGATCCCGGCGAAGGTAATAGAGGGGGAAGGGTTCAGGGCAAAAAAAGGGCCTGATCGGGATCACTGGGTGAGGATAAGTGCTCAGTTTTGCATCTGACTGCGGTTCTATGTAAAATCCCAATTCCACCTCCCCTTCGCCTCTCTCTGTCCATTCTGGACAAGGAGTAGCCCTCCGGAATGGCATTCAAGAGGTCTGGTCCAGAGTGGTCGGTAGCCCAGGTCTCCGTAATAAACACACAAAGAGGTTTCCTCTCGGAGACAAATTCCCTAAAGGCAAAGTTGTTTTTAATGATCGATCTGACATTAATCAGAAACCCATTCTCTGTGGTCGACCGAGAGGGTATGTGATTGATAGGCCTGGAGTGCTTATTACGAGGGCCCAGATTTCCGATGCACTGACACGCAGAGGCTTCCAGAGCCCGCTCAGGGGTAAAAGTATGATGGCAGGGCATGGGCGGGGGTTTAGCAGATATCAGTGACTGTAGGGAGTATGGAAAACTACCTACCCGATGGGTAGAGACTTGGTCAGCCTGCCCGGCCGCCGGCGCCTCCTTGGTGCTGACTGGCGCAGACGGGCAGGACTCTGGCATGACTCCGGCATGAGTCCGGTGCGTCCGCTAATCGCGTCCGCTGCGCGGAGGGAGGCCGTCCCCTTTTATAGGCAGCTAGAGCGCGTCAGAGCGCTTAGACATCCCCAATATGGCCACTGTAAAACTTTGGCTCCCCGGGACCGGGCTCTCAGCGTCGATGCTCAGCTGAGAGTGGCCCAGGCAGCGGTAAGATGTGAAAAGTTAACTGGCAAGGTGGAACGCTTTGTAAATCAAGCTGAGGTGCCAGACACAGAGTAAAAGTAAAATAAAATGCTTTTTACATCAATCGGGGTGGCAAATAGTTTAAAAACTGAGGAGATAAGCAAAAGAGGAGGACCTCCCGGCTTCCGCCTCAAGAGGGTGAAATCACACAGCTAAGTTCCACACATGGAAACCTACTGGCTAGCGTTTGAACTGGTGTATGTGCAATACATGTGCTATAATGCACTGGACACGCCACACTAGGGCAATATAGAGGTCCTTCTGGGTGGGAGTGGATAGAGTGTACCCACTGTACTTGATGGATAAACGGCAAAAAATTGCATCTAACCCCATCATACAAGCAACACTGCATGCCTGGTTTAGATGTCAGATTGAAATGAAGGAAACTGTACCGTTCACAAGGGTGCAGTTATTTGGAAAAACTGTGGGGCATATTAGCATGGGTGGCGATAGGCAATTATCGCCGGTTTAGCGGACGTTTTCGGCCGCTAAGCGGCGATAATTTTATTGCTCTATTAGCAAGCTGTCGCTAACTGATGTTAGCGACAGCTTTTAGGCGATAGCGAGTGGTTTGGGCCCGCTTTGCATGTCAGCTATATTTATCGCTAATGACATGCAAAGTGGGCGTACCCAACCTGTTAGCGACTGAAAGCAGTCACTAACGTCGCTATCGCCTATTAGCAAGGCAGGCGTAACAATGGAAATATTCTCGCTATCGCCAAAAACTAACGCCTGCTCAGACCAGTTCTTAGACATGTTATCCAATGGGAGGTGGATAACATGGCTAAGAGCATTTCGTCGCTAATGCATGAATATCGCTGTATTCTCAGCGATATTCACGCATTTCGCCGCTATTGCTGGATATTTTAGCACAATGGATAATATTTTTGCTAATAGCATGTTTTCTCCGCTAACATATCCAGCGATAGGCAGCGATAAAAAAATCGTCGCTAAGCCTATTTAGCGATAAATATCGCTACTTGTTGGTAATATGCCTTTGTAACTTTCTCATAGCTGGAAATGAGCCGTAATGTTGGGGCTTTGCATCCAGTAGGGTCAGATCACTTGATCACATGCTTACAGGTGATAACTGAAAACGTTTGAAGAGCTGCAGGAGATGCATGTTCTAGGACTTCCAAAGACTGCAGCATTGTTTGATTAGGACTTTAGTGCCACTCCCCCTTAGGTTTACAGACTCTACCTTTCTATATATATTCACAAATGGGAAACATTCATGGGTGTAGTGTCAGGCTTTTATAAGATTCTGATTGACTACTCTTACGAGATGACCACATTGGTTGCGGTCCTGGTGGTTGACCCGCCTCAGTATAGAGTCGACGAGGAAGACTGGCTGTAACTTATGCTGAACAAGATAAAGCGTTCCAAGAAGCATGCCTGAAAGTGAGTAATTATAGAGGTCCATATAGATGGCACTGGTCCCCTAAAAGCAGTGGCGGCAAAACTACCCAGAGCATCATGCTGCAGATGCAAAAGCCCTAGTTGTGATATAGTCCTGGAATCTTATAAGGTAGAAACAAACAGTAACACCTCAGAAACTTTAGGAGCTTGTAATAACTCGGAATAAAAAATTTGCAAGAAAAAATTATTTTATGTAGAATTAAAGGATCTGGATCGGCTTCCATAGAAAGTAAGGCCATGGTTTTGAGATCACGATGAAATATAATGACCCCATGTTTGTTGGGACACACTTTTGATCAGTTTTTATTTGGCACTTTCATAGAGAAAAATTGGCCATTAACATTGCATGGCACATATATTAGTGTGCAAAGGAGATGACACAGAACGTACACATTGTCCTAATTTGAGCAGTAGACACAGTTGTGGAAGACTAACTTACAAGTCACACATTCATTCATGTTTCTCAACTTACTACAACTAAACTTGAATCAGAAGAATTGCATACAATGACAACCATCATTGAACAACCACCTAGCAAGCAGTACATTAAAACAAAACATAATATTTTATTGCATAAAATGTCAGAACTTTATGGCAAACTGTAGGTACAGGTTCAATGTCAGTACATTCTGCTGCAGGGGTGGTAAATATTGTGATAAATGGCATAATGCATTGCACTTTTACTAGCAAGCAAACTAAAAGGTCTGTGGACTGCTGAAATGAATGAGCACTGTGCCAGAAAACAAGTTTTCCTGCTCACAATGGCTTCCTTACCTAGCTTTCAGCATTCCAGCAAGGGGCCCTGTGTCTAAAAGGAACATGTATGATAGACACAGAAATGACTTTAACAAGCATGTTTAAAAAATGGCTCACTGATATTTAAGAATAAACATTAAAAAAACATTGTGCACAATGCTGCATAAATGTGCTTGTGTGAAAAGCTTGGGAGGCTGGTACAGAGTGCTTAGCAGAGCAATCTACAGCTGTAACAACCTTTAACTCATCACAAAGGATTCTAGATCTAAGGTAAAAACAACAAGGATTATTAAAGGACACTGAAAGAAACAAATGCCAATAAACTGGATAAAATGAATATTAGTGAAGTGACTACTAATATTACATTTTTTTAACAGCACACTGTTTCTCCTTCTGAAGAAAATACAGATGCGTCACTTTGTAAACCCCTGCGCCACAGTATACCTGCGCCAGGTATTATGTGCACAGGGGGGCGTTCTGACGCAGGTAAGCCTCGTAGAAGTGACGCAGTGAAATCTACGAGATTTCACTGTGTCACTAGTAGGTCGCAAATGCGTCAATAACTTATGCCTGCCTCACTACACGCATAAGACTGACACAGGCACATTTGAAATGGGATTTGCCCATGTGAAATGACCCATTGATGGAGTTGCGTCACTTTCGTGACACACTCCAGCAATGCCTCATTTTTGCACCTAACTCCCTGCGACATAATGCGTCATACTGTAAATATGACACATCCAGCATGTCGCAAGGAGGGCGCAATGAAAAGTGACGCATCGCTTTTTTCGCGCATCAAAGTGTCACTTTTCATAAATGAGGCCCACAATCTGTAGCACTGAATTTAGTAACCCAATTAATCGGCAGGTCAGGTGCTTAAAAACTCAAAAGTACATCTCAACAAGGGTCAGGTGACTCACAGACCTCTGCATCATGTGTTTGAGCTACTACGCTATCTCACAAGACCTGTCTTCAGGAAAATGTTGGGTTAGATTTCCTGGAGGAGCTTGTCATCATGGCAACTCTAATAAATTATATTTGTTTTTATAAGCCATGGAAATTGGCAGAATGTTTCCTGATGAGGGCGAAGAAACATTAAAACAACATTAACTTTTCCTTGCCCTAATTCCCTCATATCCCCACAACACTGAATTGGCATGGCCAATAGGTCTTGCCCTTGGGACTTCTTGGCTTTGGCAAATGCGTTTGGCTGGACCGAACAGCATTGGGACACACATTGGGAAGGGTCTTTACACGGATGACCAGTGCCTAAAGGTCATTTGTTTTGGAGTGGCACTAAAGAATTTCACTAACAATCTTACTCAATACAAATGCTATTTAAAAAAATAATAAAAGCATTCAGAAATATTCGGTCAGTCAGAGATCATAAAATTGACCAGTTAGAGATCATAAAGTAATGTACAAGTGTGCGCACATTATGGACCTATATTTACTGCATAAGGTGCAGTGGCACCGGGTATCAGGAGTCTTACCAGTGCCACCAACAGGCTTCCCTGCAGCTAAGCACTTAGCCAGCAAGGGGCACCCTAGATCAGCATTAAATTGAATGCATTTGCAGCCAATCATTTTTTTTATGCACAGGCATGATGATAAATCATGCTGTACCTGACCTACTCACAATGGTAACAGTGTTTTTATGATGCTGTCCAGGGGGCTTTTTGCTGTTTTCGGCAATGGTCCAGTTCCCATCATAAAGCTCAAGTCAGTCCTTTCACTCCTGTACACCTTTGTTGCTCCCATTAAAGCAACTGTGAGTGTTTATAAAAGCTGCAGTTTGAGCCCAGATACTGGCGTCAGAGGAAGAGATGAGTGCACATGGTGTCCAGGGCACAAGGATATTGGAGCGGAGCTGAACCACTTCCATCTATTTACAGTTGCCTTTACAGAAGCTCAAGGAGATAGTAATGTGACCACAACAACAAGGGGCGACCACGGGGGGCAGCAGTAGCTTGGAGTGAAAGTAAAGCTTTTCAGGCTGGTCACATTTGAAGTGAAGGAAGCAAAAGGAAATACAGAAACATGCCCCCAAGACCACGGGGTGTCTGCAGCGCTTTCAAGCTACATATCTTAGGAGGCGGGGAGCGGTAAGCAGCTAGGACAGAGCAGTAAGCAACATCATGTACTCTTATGGAGTGCTGTAAAATGCAAGTATTAGAAAAGAACTACCGAAAGCGTCTCGCCAATTACAATTTGAGGGAGCTCGGGGGTACATGAACACATCGGGTGTCCTCTGGTCCCGGTATCTGAGAATTAAACTGCAGCTTTTCTAAACATTCACAGTTGCTTTTATGGAAGTGCACTATTACATATGGGGGCATATTTACAGGCCACCAGAGCGTCACATTTCCTGAATCTCTATTGGCATTGCACCATTCCCCACATTTGCAGGTTGCCACTAAGCCATTTTATGTTGCTTAGCACCACCTTGTAATTACGCCTCTTTCCGCCGCAGGTTGTAGCAGCAAAGGGGAGGGGCTAATGGGTGTTGCTGTGAGCATTCCACCGTAACACCCATTGCTTTTTAAGGGAGGCCACGCTCCCTCCGTCGTTACCTCAGACTGTTCCTAAGGTTGGGAACAGTCTGAGGTAACGACGGAGAGAGCGTGGCCTCCCTTATCCTGAGCTTGGTCCAGGCGAGGTGAGGCAATATCCCCAGTCATTATGGGTGAAAGATACACCATTTGACATGGAGGAATAAGAACATATATCCTTTATGTTTTTGCTTTATTCACAGTTCATATTGTTTTCTGTGTTTGTAGTACGCACTAAGCATGGGCGGAAAATCCGTTCGGCTCGTGGCTTTTGCAGCTTTTCGGTAAATTCGCAATCCGCAAACTCTCGCGAATTTACCGAAAATCCGCAAATTCGCACGCAGCTGATTTTTTTTGCTTGTTGATACAATATTGCGGCGTGCGGCGTTCACTTACCGCGTTTGCCGAGTTGTTTTTCTCGATATTTTGCAAGTGCTGCGCCATTTTGGATCTTGCTGTGGGATCCCGCTGGAGTTTGGTGACACATCGCGAGAGTTTGCAATTGCGAACATGTAGATGCGGCGGGCAGCAACAATCTCGCACTCGCGAAATTACGAAATTTGCAATTCTGCGCAAGAAATCCTCCAGCAAGCAGCATAAACCTTCGGAAAATAATGATTTTTATCAGAATAACTCCTCAGGTTGACATTTGCCTGCACTTTTTTGGATTTGAGGCCTTTTTGACTTTTTTTGGATCACTTTTGGATTAGAAATCAACTTTCACAAGTAAGTTTGTTTGGGGCATTACAGTTGCTGTTCTGCAGAAAAGCGAGTTTTGCAAAACTGAAAGCACTCAGCAGGTGTAAAAGTTCACTCATCATTAGTAACCATTCCCTGTAGTGCTTCCTGAAGGGGCCCCTCCAGAGTTCAGTTGCCTACGTTTGTTTGGGGCATTACAGTTGCTGTTCTGCAGAAAAACGAGTTTTGCAAAACTGAAAGCACTCAGCAGGTGCAAAAGTTCAAAGTCATCATTAGTAACCATTCCCTGTAGTGCTTCCTGAGGGGCCCCTCCAGAGTTCAGTTGCCTACTTGCAACTATTCTATGACCCTGCTCTGACCCTCACAGCAGGCTCATAGAATAGCTACAAGTAGGCCACAAAGGTCCTGGGAAAAAAATTGCACTGCAACAGAAAGCAAATTACAGATAAGGAAGCAGGAGCCAGACAGGAAGTTTAAATTCAGTGACACATTAATCAACCCCAAATGAATTCATGTCAGTTGAAGCAGGGCAGGTATGCTTGCTTTCCCCCCCCATAATCTACAGTGATGAATCAGAGGGTGGCAGTGATGTACCAGAGGGAGGCATGGGTGAATCAGAGGGTGGCAGTGGTGAAACAGAGGGTGCTGTGAACCTGTGATGATGAACCAGACGTAGAAACAACAAAGTCGCGACCGTTGCGAGCCGACAAGTAAGTTCGCAATTGCGAACTGGTACAAAACCCTCGCGAACTGTCAGAAACCCTTGCGAACACAAAAAAAAACAAATCCGCAAATTCGCGAGAATCAACGGATTTTGCGGATTGTGAGTTCGCAAATACACAAATTTGCGAATGCCAGATTGTGCAAAATTCGCCCATGCTTAGTACGCACTAGTCAAGTCAAGTCAAGTCAGAGAATTTATATAGCGCACTACATACCCAGAGGGTCTCAAGGCGCTTAGGGAGGGGTGGGGGATTACTTGTCAAATATCCACGTTTTAAGTTGCTTTCTGAATGCTAGGTGGTTCTGGGTGAGGCGAAGGTAAGTGGGAAGTGAGTTCCAGGTTTTAGCTGCCAGGTAGGAGAAGGATCTACCTCCCATGGTGGTTTTGTTGATGCGAGGTACAGTGGCGAGGGCTTGGTTGGAAGATCGTAGTTAACGGGGGGGGGTGTAGAAGGATAGTCGTGTGTTGAGGCATTCTGGTCCGATTTCGTAGAGTGCTTTAAGTGCGTGGGTTAGGAGGCGGAAAGTGATCCTTTTATTGACGGGAAGCCAGTGGAGGTTTTTCAGGTGACCAGAGATGTGTTCTTTACGCGGGATGTCTAATATGATCCTGGCTGAGGCGTTTTGGATTCGTTGGAGTTTTTTCTGGAGTTTAGCGGTAGTACCGGCGTAGAGGGTGTTTCCATAGTCCAGACGGCTCGTGACCAGAGCGTGGGTGACCGTTTTCCTAGTTTCGGTGGGGATCCAACAAAATGTTTTTTTGAGCATGCGCAGAATGTTGAAGCAGGATGAGGAGACGGCGTTGACTTGTCTGTTCATTGAAAGTGAGGAATCCAGGATGACGCCTAGGTTCCGTGCGTGGTCTGTCGGGATGGGTGCTTTTCCAAGGGCTTCTGGCCACCAAGAGTCGTCCCATGCGGAGGGGGATGTACCTAAGATGAGGACTTCTGTTTTATCTGAGTTCAGTTTCAGACGGCTGTGTTTCATCCATTCGGCAACTTCTTTCATTCCTTCATGTAGGTTAGTTTTGGCGGTGCTAGGGTCATTGGTGAGAGATAGGATCAGTTGAGTGTCATCCGCGTAGGAGATGATGTTGAGGTTGTGTTGGCGGGCGATGGCCACGAGGGGGCTCATGTATACGTTGAAGAGGGTGGGGCTGAGTGAGGATCCTTGTGGTACACCGCAGATGACTTCAGTGGCCTCTGACTTGAATGGTGGAAGGCGGACTCTCTGGGTTCTTCCGGTGAGGAACGAGGTGATCCATTCTAGTGCTTTTCCTTGGATTCCGATGTTTCTGAGGCGCTGTAGAAGGGTGCTATGGCAGACTGTGTCGAAGGCTGCGGAGAGGTCGAGGAGGATGAGGGCGACCGTGTCTCCCTTGTCCAGTAGAGTTCGAATGTCGTCTGTTGCTGCGATGAGGGCGATCTCAGTGCTGTGTTTTGCTCGGAAGCCGGACTGTGAGGAGTCGAGGGATTTGTTGGCTTCGAGGAAGGCGGCGAGCTGGTTGTTGACAGCTTTCTCGATGACTTTGGCCGGGAATGGAAGGAGCGAGATGGGGCGGTAATTTTTGAGTTCGGTGGGATCCGCTGTGGGTTTTTTCAGAAGGGCGCTGAGTTCAGCGTGTTTCCAGCTTTCCGGGAAGGTGGCAGAGTTGAAGGAGCAGTTGATGACGTCTCGGAGGTGCGGTGCTATGATGGAGTCTGCTTTGTTGAAGATGTGGTGAGGGCATGGGTCTGTGGGGGCTCCTGAGTGGATGGAGTTCATCAGGCGGATGGTGTCCTCAGTGGAGATTGGGTTCCAGTCATTAAGGATGTTCAAGGGGGGTGAAGGTTCAGCAGATGGTTGGGTGGGTTGGTCTCCGGGTTGGTTGTCGAAGCTGTTGTGGATGTCTGCAATTTTGTTGTGGAAGAATGAAGCTAGGGAGTCGCAGAGGGCTAGCGAGGGGGTGATGTCGTTGGAGTTGGCTGAGGGATTGGTAAATTCCTTGACGATGTTGAAAAGTTCCTTGCTGTTGTGGGCGTTGTTATCTAGTCGATCCTTGAAGGCGGTTTTCTTGGCCTGTCGGATTAGTTGGTGGTGTCTGCGGGTGGCGTTTTTGAAGGCGTCCTTGGTGCTGGTGGTTGGGTCTTTTTTCCAGGCTTTCTCAAGGGAGCGGCAGAGTTTCTTGGACTTCTTAAGATCATCGTTGAACCATGAGGCTTTCTTGCTGCCAAATTTGTTTTGTCGTTTTTTCAGTGGTGCTAGGATGTCGGCGCTGTTGGATAACCAGAGGGTGAGGTTGGTGGCGGCTTGGTCGGGGTTTAAAGAGTGGGCTGGGGTGTTTAGAAGGAGCGATGAGGAGATCTGGTCGATGGTTATTTTGTTCCAGTTTCTTTGCACTGTTGGTTGGGGGTGGTTGATGGGTTTGGGCTTGTTGTAGGTAAAGTGAACGCAGCTGTAATCAGTCCAGAGGAGAGCCGTAGTGTGGCTGAAGGAGACATGATTGCTGGAGGTGAAGATAGGATCGAGAGTGTGACCTGCGATGTGGGTGGGGGAAGTGACCAGTTGTTTAAGTCAGAGGTTGGCGAGGTTGTCCAAAAGGGTGGTGGAGTTGCGGTCGTTGTTCTTTTCAAGGTGAAAATTGAGGTCTCCCAGAAGGATGTAATCTTTGGAGGGGAGCGCGTGTGGAGTGATGAAGTCAGTGATGTCTTCACTGAATTGTGCGCGGGGTCCTGGTGGCCTGTAGAGGAGGGTGCCTCTGAGTGTGGTCTTGGGGTCAATGTGGATCTGGAAGTGAAGGTGTTCAGAGTTGGCGAGATTGACGTCAGAGCTGGTTGAGATGTGGATGGATTTTTTATGGACGATAGCGATTCCTCCTCCTGTGTGGCCGGTACGGTCCTTGCGTATGATTTTATAATCTTCTGGGATGGCAATGGTGATGTCTGGGGCGGAGGAAGCGTTCATCCATGTTTCTGTTAGGAAGGCGACGTCCGGAGAGATGGTGTCTAGTAGATTCCATAGGTCAAAGGCGTGCCTGTGGACCGATCGGGTGTTGAGCAGGATGCATTGTAGGTGGTTGGGGTCGGGACTCTGTGGTGTGATCGTAGCGGAGTTGATGACGGTACCGATGAATTTGCAGGAGTAGCATGAGAAAGGTCCATGGGTGTGTCCAGGAGCGGCTTGGACGCAGTTGGTGGAGCGGCCGGGATTAAGGGCTAGGAGGGTGGAGGCATCGTAGGTAATGCGGGAGGGATGGGCAATGTGAGGGCCAGGGGGTCTGGCGCTGGGCGCGGTCCAGGCGGTGACGGGCGTAGACGGGCTTACCTTTGGCGCACCTTCGGCGCGGATGGGGCGCGGTCGCTGCGCGTGAACGCTGCGCGCGGGAGCAACTGTCATATATGGATAGTGGAGGGGGAGGGGCGAGGGCGGCTCAGCTGGGAGGCGGGGCGGGCTCACGAGGACGACAACAACAAACAAAATGGAGGCGGAGGGGGGAGCACAGCGGAGAGCTAGGGGCAAACGCGCAAACAGAGTTAAAACAATAGAATTAAATAATAAAAGTGCAAATGAAGCAAAGCGGCAACCAGGCAGACAGCAGGCAATACAAATTGGCAATTTTAGCTAGCAATGCAGCACAACGATACCAAATGTCTTCAAGGGACACTGGGAGCGACCACTCAGCCCGAGAGAGAGGATCGAGTCACGGCGCCTTCAGGTAGGAGAGCGCTGTTCTAGTCAGTGGGAGGGCGGCTCAGCTGGGAGGCGGGGCGGGCTCACGAGGACGACAACAACAAACAAAATGGAGGCAGAGGGGGGAGCACAGCGGAGCGCTAGGGGCAAACGCGCAAACAGAGTTAAAACAATAGAATTAAATAATAAAAGTGCAAATGAAGCAAAACTTTATTAGAACAGAGGCCCTGAAGAAAGCCTTGGGAGGTAGCCCCCCCTTTTTGGCAGAAACATGTCGGCCCTTAAGCAGTTATTTGTTTACACTGCTTTTTTGCGCTGTTCTTGTTTTTATTGGAAAGAGGCTTACAACTATTAAAGTTTCTTTGCTGTTCGTTCTCTATTCTATTTTTAATCCTCACCTTACACACATTCACTTTTTGCACTGCACTTGGTCCCATTTAGTCATCACACGAATGGTCTACAGGTAATCGTGGGCTTGATCCCAGTCCTATATGGTGGGTCTGGAAGCAGTCTCAATGATCTAGAGACACACCAGCCCAACCTTTGGATGACCAGATGATAACATTAGTGCACTAACAAGACTTTGATGGGAATCCATCTCTGGACTTTGGGTCTCACCTACCTTTGCTAGTGGTTGGATGGTTGGGTTGCCTATCTTGTGTTAAGACTCTATGTTACTTACCTTGCACCTTTGTGGCTTCCAGTCTTACTAGTTTAGATTACATAGTTTCTCTCTTTAGACCCCCAGGCTCTGTGTGTTTTACAGCTATATGCAAATCAGTCTTGACTCTGTGCCTCATGGGAACAGTCCAGCCCGAACTGCCAAGCCATGTCTTCCCTGGACCGGAAACAAGCATCCTGGGGCCAGTTTCTGGCTAATAGCTCTCATTAGCCAGGCTAGCTTCAATACACTGGCAAAGTGAGCTAGGGACCCACATCTGGGCATACCGTGCCAACTTAGGGCGAACAAAGCAAACACAAGGAGATGATGAACGAGGGCTGAAACTTTTTAGACACTCACCCCCGGTCACAGATCTGGGTTGAATCCATCATCGTTCTTTATCTCAGTTCGCCACCCCAATTCTGACACTTCTATATGGAAATCAGTCTTGATTGTGTGCCTCATGCGAACAGTCCAGCCTGAACTGCCATGTCTTCCCTGGACCGGTTTCAGGTCTGATGTTGACCTGGATCTCATTCCAGGCTTTTGCTGCAGTGTTGGAAAAGGCTCCTCAGCTAGCTCTGGTTCTGCGAATGTGCGGGGCCTCTGCTAGGGCGAGGTCGGTATAGCGGAGATTTTTTTTGGGTATGTGAAAGGAAACTCAGTCGTTAAGGTATTTTGGTCCAGTGTTGTGGAGGGATTTGTAGGTGTGGGTGAGTAGCTTGAAAGTTACTCTCTTCTCAACGGGGAACCAGTGGAGGTCTCACAGGTGTTGGGTGATGTGCTCATGTTGTGGGATTCCGAGGACGAGTCTGGCTGTGGTGTTCTCAATGGTCTGGAGTTTGCTAGCAGAGATTTGTTAATTCCAGAGTAGAGGGTGTTTCCGTAGTCAAGTCTGCTAGTTATGAGTGCGTGGGTGACGGTCTTTCTTGCATTGGGGGATCCACTTGAAGGTCTTGCATACGATGCAGAGGGTGTTGAAGCAGGTGGAGGTGACGGCGTTGATCTGTTGGGTCATGGTGAGGGAGGAGTTGAGTATGATGCAGATGTTCTGGGCGTGGTCACAAAGTGATTAGGCCATACATATTTTTAGGAAAACTGTGATAGAACTTCTTGTGGGAGTCGAATGCAATGAGGGACCTGCCCTGCAGTTTGAAAACCACTGGACTGTATATTCAACAGTAATTTGGCAAGAACAAACTTGTGCAACCATTTTAACGTTAATTCACATATAATCTCTCTCCGGCCGAACAGGGTCTGACTTAAAATATAAAAATATACAAATTAATTAGATTAATAATATCAATTCTAAACCCTGGCACAATAAAAATGTTCTCATTGATGCAGGACCTTTAAATGGACTTACTGAATATTCTTGTTCCTGTCCTGATACTGTTGAATAGCGGACTGATCTTTGGTCAGCAGAGGTACATTTTCAGCGAATACAAATTTTCACCATCTGCCTCACCTAATATATAGTACATGACATGTCAAACATAATGAGCAATTGGAGTTAATGGGTTATAACATCACTAGTGTTGTCTAAAATCTGAATATAATTGGGATGGAAATCTGCCAACCGACTCATTCATAGAGATTGGCTGCTTAAAGGCAATGGTTTCTGATGAGAAACTGATTTAATAATTGAATGTCCAACGTCCTCTTTTTGAAAAAAATATGGAGGTCTTTCCTTTCAACCTAATGATGTAGATGGTTTTTGGAGGTTCAGTTTTAGAAAGGAAGATTGACAGATTGAATGACGTTAACTGCATATGGATACCCATAACTTTTTCTGATTTTGGTCCCAATCCGCTGCCACCAGCAGTCCTATTTCATGTATAGAAAGCTCACCATTAAGATTTTTGATAGTAGGATTAAAGCAACAATGTAGCATGCTGTCCTACTAAGGCCGAGTTAGTGCCTATTTCACGTAGGGCCTCCGCTCTCTTGGCAGAAGCCCCGCAGTCATGGGGTGGTCTCCACAATCTGGGCAGAACCACTACAATGAGAATTCTCATTGACCGGATACTTCCCCGCAATTGGGGCAGAACCACTACAATGTTAATTCATATTGCAGAGATCCCGCCCAGAGAGAGGAGACTCCGCCACAAGGTTGAAGACACTTTATGAATAAGGGCCAAATTGGTAACTCCTCACTGTTCCCTTTCTTACCTCCCTTCTCCTTTATCCATTTCTGCAGATTCTTGTCCATAAACATTTCCAACCAAATTTGCCTGGATACTTTCTTCAGCATGCTAATGTGCATTAGCTACATGTGTGTCATGTTTGTTCTAGATCGCAAAACTAGAGTTAGAATATTTAATTTCATGAGTCATACCATGGTTTTGTACAGTGATGGTTCTGTTAGTGCTAAATGTTTGTTGAAATGTTTTCATGTAGGAAAAGATATTGCATACTACTTTTATTTTATTTCAAAGTACATTAACAGTTCAGGTATGTCTAAAATGCAGATGATGTGTGCATGCATGTGTTTATGCATATAGGGACGCTGTGCAGTTTAGCCGCAGGGGACTACCTTGACCACAAGTCTCTGCTTCCTGAGTCCTCCCAGGAGGGAGGAGATCTACCTTCTGTCCGAGCTCAAAAGCGCCTGTCACCACTGCGGCGCGGGATGCGCCCAGGCAAAACCCGGGCCAAGGGTGGGCCCGTCCTTGCCTGTCATCACCAGAAAGAGGCAGGGAAGGGCCACCCCTCTAACTTCCATTGTAGACCTGGGCTGTTAATAAGGTACTGCCACTCATATTAGGACAGCCTGGGCTAGCCATCTGGGTGTCCTTCTATGACCAGGTTACTACCAGTAACTGAGTTTTGTCCTGTGGGGTGTATTGTGTTTAATCAAAGTCTGTGCATACATTTGGTTGGGAACGAACCTTCCTCCACTGTGTCCAAATTGATGTTATAATTCTCTAGTACCTATTTGTTATTTGTCATATATCATAGGTAGGCATGGGCAAAAGGAAGGTGGTGCAGGCTACTGGGGGAGGAGTAGTGGGGAAGCACAAGAAAATCAAAAGGACGGCCAAACACTCTATGCCAGTGAACATCAACTACGTTATGACATGTATTGACAGTATTATTGGTGATTGCGAGGAGATTTTATCTAACCCTGTGGGCACTAAGCGTGGTTTACTGGGAGCACACTCGGCTGGGCCCTCTGACTTCTCTGAGTCAAGAAAATCGTTCCAAGAAATGTTTAAGAAACACACACATAAAAAATCCTTACCCCAAACCCAGGTGCGGGAGACCCTGATAGAGCACACTGTTATACCATCATTGCTAATGCTCCCAAACAATTCCAACACGGTTTACACTAATGAGGGATTTGTGATTGAGTGTAGCAATGGATTTGCCCCTTGGACGGCCATAGCTGAGCCAACTCGGCTTATCGAACCTACAACACAAAAAGATCCTGTAGGTGTAAATTAGGATTCAAATATGGAGCCCATAGATGAAGGTTGTAGTTGCTTACACACATGTAACCCTCTAGAAAGTTTAAAAACACACATCAGCTTGCTCATGGAACTTGTTAGTTCCTTGAAGCTAATGTTTGTGAGGCTAACTGATACACTCCAAAAAACAGTGCATAACATAGATTGAGAATCCCTAAGACCAGTACAACTGAGAAGACTCACTGATAGTGTACCATTATTGACTCCATTTGGAGGCATGCGCTCAATGAATGATTCATCTGCAGAAATAAATTCCAATACCACAAAAATGTCCCAGTCTAACACCGGTAGAGCACATTTTGAAAATTGATTGGAACCCAAATTGGCTGGCCCAAGTCAGAATAGTTATCGGCAGCTCCCCTCACACCCTAGTACATCAAGGAATCAAGGCACAGTGTTATCTAAGGATCAGGGTCTTTCAACCTCACATCCGAGTCACTTCCCCACAGCTCAAGTTTTTTAAATGAATGTTCCCAAAATAACATCAAACTATTCATGTGAAAATTAGCAGGATCTGATAAACAAAATTATCCACTGGTTAGGGCATGTGAGGAACTGCAGATCAGTTATAAGAGAGGATATATATTCTGCGACATGATACGTGACACAAGGCCGAAGCACCCATTATGTGAGTCTTGGGCTTAACACCACTGTTCTTGTAGATAACTTAGTATCTTTTGACCTTAAAACATCTCACTTGGCCTCTTCCAGTATAAGAATAAAATATAGTCCCCCTATATCTCAAAGTAGAACTGACATACAGTCTAAAGTCCTAACAACCAAAGAGGGCTCTATCCTGGACAGGGTCGATTGATGCCTAAAGAATGGTATTTTAACTTTGCAGCATGAAGCTGTGCTAGATACAGGAGGGGACACAATGACCACCAAAATGTGCAGTTCACCTCCATAGAGGATTATAGTACTATCACCAATCTCAGTTTAACTAAACAACGCTTTCTCTAGCTTCCTGGAATATAGTTGGATTGAAATCTGAGATAGAATCAGCCGACTGGTCAACATTCATTCCGGACCAGGATATCTGGACTTTTCAGGAAACCTGGACAACAGGTCCGATTTTTCACCCTGGGTATTTAAACTTTTTCAAACTAGCATTTGCTGGCCAAAAGGGAAGGCCCTCAGGTGGGCTTACCACATGGGTTAGGCAACATTTAGGCTTCAGGGTCGAGGAGATCTACATTGATACTCCTGACATTCTGGCCATTATTATTCACCCTATCCAAGGATTTGGTTTGTTAGTGTTAATATTTATGCCAGCGGGATTGTTGGAGGGAAACTCTCCAACACAGTTTCCCTGTTAGACCTTTTTAGATGAACAGAGAAGAGACTACAACATGGTGATAATGGGTGAATTCAACTGTACCTTCGAGCCTCTAATCCACGAAGATGGTGGTAATGGTAATTAGGGATGGGCGTAGTTTGCGAAGTATCGCTACGCGTAGCTATGCGTAGTGCGCTTTGCACTACGCAAGCTACACGTAGCACTACGCGAACTGCGTAGTACCCTGTTCCCACTGTGCAAGATGCCGTTTTCAATGATTGCACAGTGCGGAAAAGCATCCGCCACTGTGCAATCATTGAAAACGGCATCTTGCACAGTGCGAGCTGTAGTTTTCTGCTGCTCGAGTAGATTTTTACTCGAGCGACAGCTTTCTCAACACAGACCACTCGCATTCAGAAACCTAACCTCCCCTCGTTGAGAATCTCGCCGGGAGGTTTATTTTCCATGCTCGCGATCGGCAAATTGATGGTGCTGATCGCGAACGAGGAAAAAGTCTCGCTGGGATGTCATTTTGCTGGCTCGCAGTCACCAACTTGACGTTGAGGACCGTGAGCAAGCAAAAAATGACTGCTGCGCGTGTTTGCACTGTGCTACATGCAGTTCGCGTAGTGTGAAGTAGCGCAAACTTCGCAAACTATGTGAGAGTAGCGTAGTGCTTTGCCCAGGGTTAATGGTAAGGAAGAGGATGCACAGTGGGGCATTCCATCCTTAACCCTCCAGCCAATAAAGAAGTAGACCGAGGCACTCCTCCAAATGAATAGCCTGTGTCTTGAGAAGGGGTTAAGGGCAGTAAATGGCAGGTCTTTATCTGATTGCAGTGGAACCCCTACATATTGCAATGGTATAAGAAGTAGTCGGATTGACTATATTCTTATCAATATGGAGATGTCGTCATGTGTTCTAGATATGGAGGTCGCAAAAAGAAGTGAGAGTGATCATGATCCATGTGAGAAGTTGGCCTGGTATATAATGCTCACTAATTCTAGTGATCACTTTGTACCATGACAAGCAACCCTTATGATGATTGGTTGTAATTCAACCTTGTAGACCAGTTATCCTAGTGGTAACATGGACAAAGCAGTCCTAGGCTAAACTCTGAAAGGCATGTGAAGCCAGCTGTATTACCATACACAACCTCCTTGAATACCAAATGAAAGGGACACCACACAGATATATATTGAAAATATATATTGATTTATTAACTATAAAATCCCCTGGACTCTTTTTGAGCACAGAAGCACAAGCAATAAATCACAAGACAGTTTAAAATACACAAAAGTTGCACAATATGGATGAGCCCTAGGGGCCACCTAAACCATATACTAAGAAAGTGGTATAAGAGATACCAATCGGAATGGGAACAGGCCTAGGGCCTTGAGAATCGCTGGAGCTATTCGAGACTAGCAGTGACTAAGTCGGGAAAGGCCCGCGGGACTTGGGTGCAGTGTTCAAAGTGCACGCACTTTCCAATGTAAAGTCTATGGTGCGTAAAAAGTACAAAGTTAGATAGTTAGGAACCTTCCGAGTGACCTAGAACGCTGAAACTTAAGACACAGGCCCTTGAGACGTGTACCAGTGTAGGAACACTGGCGGAGCTGAGTTACCTCACCCACAGGAAGCGGGTGCACAGGGTCGAAGTAGTGTCGGGTTTCGTCACGCTGGTCGATGGTGCTTGGAGCTGAAGATGCTGCAGGCGGCTCGACGTGAAGAGTTCCGGTGGATCCAAGGGTGGATCTGAAGATGTGAAGACCTGAAAGCAGAGGGGACAATGTTCAAAGTCACTAGCCAGTGACTACCGTGGAACCAGATTGGAACCAGGCGATGTTGGGTGCAAACAGGCGTTGTCAAGTAGCTTCTCTCTGCAGCCACGTGGACACCGGGGGTCGAGGACGTCCAGGAGTCGGTCACGAGCTGTACCGCGCAGGCTTCTCGCTGTTGGCGGTGTCGGCGACCTGATCGGAGCAAACAGGCCTTGGCTAATGCAAGCCACACAGGAATCGAAAGATGCTTAACACTCGGACCAGCAAGATCAGAGTGAGTGCTCCTTTTCACAGGAGCTTGGGCAAGTCTGGAGCAACCAGACCCGCTGTGTAGTTTGTCAGTTTCGTCACCAAGATGGCCGCTGACCACGTGGCTAGTGGCCGGGATGGCGCGTCGAGTGGCACAATGCAAAAGGGCCCCACGCAGATAGTGGAGATGCTGGGGGGCTGATCTTCGGTGCAGGGGCTGCTCGATGGTGGGGGTTCTCAGTCCCCAAAGCACAACGTCGAGGATGCCTCAGATGCTGCGCAGTCAGCTTTTTGAGTGTCTTCCAAGATGTCCGGTCCCACGTCACTCGGTGCCTCCACGGGTCCCTTCTTTGCAGGGACTGTGGATCGGGCTCTGAGAGGTCTGGGAGTCTGTGTCTTGTCGGGCTTTGGGCTCGGGCTCCGGCGGGAGGCGGCGGCAAAGCAGACGTCGAGTTGCTGGTTGGTGCCTGTGTTCACAGGGTGGCCACTCCTAGGCCACAAGGGAGATTCTCTTCAGTCTTCTGAGCAGCAGAATGTCGAAGTCCAGTCTTCTTCTTTGTTTAAAGTTGATTCAGGATGATCGGCTGTGCAATGGCACTGCTCCCACTCTTATTGCCAATCTGAGGGGTGGATCACCGACTAGGTCCCTCCTCTGGGAGGAACCAGGAAGGGGGGCGGTTACACCCCCTTTCCTTTGTCCAGCTCCTCGCCAGGCCTGGGTCTGGAAAGTCCCAGGACCGGTTTGGACTGGCCTATGCACGGGGATACCTTGTGTGCCCCGGGCATGTCTGATTCTATTCAGCCCTGTCCTACCCAATACACAAAACCCTGTCTGGGGTGGTGCTCGCACCTCCCAAGGTAGGAAACCCTTTGTCCAGGCCACCATCTGCCGAGTTTCGGTCAGCATATTTACAACAAGGGGTGGTGAGGGACAGAGTCTCTGAATTAAGCAGAAAGCTCTCACCCAGTCAAGAGATCAGGGCTAGATCCAACACCGTTTTTTAGCTCACTGCACCATCCCAGTTTCAGAACCTGGCTGTATGCAAATTAGTCTGTTCCTGTCCCAGTGCATGATGGGAACAGGGCAAACCAAACTACAAAAGCCAATTCTTACACTGGGAAGGAAACAAGCTCCCGGGGACCGGTTTCTGGCATTACAGCCGTCTTCGGCCCGGTTTGCTTGAATCCTGATGGTGCAATGAGCAAGGGTCTCACATCTGAGAATACCCTTCCAAGCTTAGGGTGGACAAAAATATTTACAACAAGGGGTGGTGAGGGACAGAGTCTCTGAATTAAGCAGAAAGCTCTCACCCAGTCAAGAGATCAGGGCTAGATCCAACACCGTTTTTTAGCTCACTGCACCATCCCAGTTTCAGAACCTGGCTGTATGCAAATTAGTCTGTTCCTGTCCCAGTGCATGATGGGAACAGGGCAAACCAAACTACAAAAGCCAATTCTTACACTGGGAAGGAAACAAGCTCCCGGGGACTGGTTTCTGGCATTACAGCCGTCTTCGGCCCGGTTTGCTTGAATCCTGATGGTGCAATGAGCAAGGGTCTCACATCTGAGAATACCCTTCCACGCTTAGGGTGGACAAAAATATTTACAACAAGGGGTGGTGAGGGACAGAGTCTCTGAATTAAGCAGAAAGCTCTCACCCAGTCAAGAGATCAGGGCTAGATCCAACACCGTTTTTTAGCTCACTGCACCATCCCAGTTTCAGAACCTGGCTGTATGCAAATTAGTCTGTTCCTGTCCCAGTGCATGATGGGAACAGGGCAAACCAAACTACAAAAGCCAATTCTTACACTGGGAAGGAAACAAGCTCCCGGGGACCGGTTTCTGGCATTACAGCCGTCTTCGGCCCGGTTTGCTTGAATCCTGATGGTGCAATGAGCAAGGGTCTCACATCTGAGAATACCCTTCCACGCTTAGGGTGGACAAAAATATTTACAACAAGGGGTGGTGAGGGACAGAGTCTCTGAATTAAGCAGAAAGCTCCCACCCAGTCAAGAGATCAGGGCTAGATCCAACACCATTTTTTAGCTCACTGCACCATCCCAGTTTCAGAACCTGGCTGTATGCAAATTAGTCTGTTCCTGTCCCAGTGCATGATGGGAACAGGGCAAACCAAACTACAAAAGCCAATTCTTACACTGGGAAGGAAACAAGCTCCCGGGGACCGGTTTCTGGCATTACAGCCATCTTCGGCCCGGTTTGCTTGAATCCTGATGGTGCAATGAGCAAGGGTCTCACATCTGAGAATACCCTTCCACGCTTAGGGTGGACAAAAATATTTACAACAAGGGGTGAGTTTCGGTCAGCAGCAGGAGGCCAGACTCGTGTCTGTGGTGGCAGCATCCATTTTGTGATGCTGAGGCTCTGGTTAACTTTAACCGGGGGTAAGGCTACACACATGTCGTGTCCCTCTAGAAGGGTGGAATGCTATCCCCGTCGACAGAACTGTCGAGGGATAGTATTCCAATTCGTATGACACCTTACTCGACATGTTTTGATAAAGCCAAACCAAAGATAGCATTTAACCGCGAGGGTTATAATGCACTTAAGAGTATATGGTATGGCAATATCCCGGAACAGCTTAGGGAGTGGTTCCCGACAGCTGCAGACAGGCTCAGCTCCTGCTAGAGCACCATCTCACATATTTCCAAGCACTCGGCCTCCAGGATGGATGAGGCCTTCCATAGGAGTGGCTGATAGGAACATATGTGTCCAGTTTAGGGTTAGGCACAGGCATACTGTACCTAAGTAAGGGGAGATTACACCAACTTACCCCCAGCTGAGTGATCAGCCAGTTGTGTCAAATATGGAGGACAGGCCAGGGGTGGCACAATACATGCTGCAGCCCCTGGTAGGCCTTGGATGCACCTATGCCCTGGGTACCAAGGGTACACTGTTACAGGGGCCAATAAGGTGAACCAGTTCCAATTGTGTATGCACCTAAGGTACATGGAGTCCATTTTAAGGAGAGAACAATCAGCCTGGGGCCCTGAATACCAGGATCCCAGGCCAACGATGTCAAAAACCAGCTAAACACCAGGTAAAAAGTTTTGGGGTATCCATAGTCAGATATCCACCTTCCTACAATCCACTTTTGCTAAATTTACAGGTTCCAGGGATAGGGTTACAGCCCCAGATAATTGGAAAGGTGACAGCAAAGGCCTTCCTTGAGATTAGGGTGAAGTGGGCAACAATATTAGAGAATTATAAATCCCTAGAGCACATGAAGAATTCAGTGGAGCACACACTCAAGACTCTTTCTGCATTCGAAACTCAGGTTGAAATTAATGCAGCGATTATGAAGGTAACCCAGTAACACAGTCATTGCAAAACCTGCCAACTGGTACAATAAGGACTGTAGAGTGGCATATCTGAAATTATCCCAAGCCATTAAAACAAAATCAATGGAAAAGGTAAAACTTTCCAGGGTAAACTACAAGAAAATACAACACAAAGCCAAGAAGGAGTTTGATGAAAAATGATGGAAGGAACTCCTGCAAGCAAGTAGAGAAAAAAGGATGCAGAATTTTTGGCAAACAATGAAATGGGGTAGTGGGGAGCATAGACAAGTACCTGTCAATTATGTAGCTCCAGATCAGTGGATTTCACAATATCAAGCCCATAGTACGACTCAATGTCCAATTCTAAGATCTGATAAAATTATAACCTTTGATCTAGGGGAGGTAGGAAGAGCTCTAGACGCGATACCCAAAGGTCGAGCACCAGGCCTGGATTGCTTTCACAAGGTCTAATCTGGTTGGTTGTCCTCTAGGGATGTATGACGGTACAACGCGTACCGTTACAACGCGTACCTTTACGACGCAGGTTTAACAACGCAAGTCGTTACAACGACTTGCGTTGGGGGGCGCTGGATAGTGATTAGTTTTATTTCCTATTCCAACTCCAGTCCCCGTGGATAGTAGGGAAGGTGTTGGATAGTAAATTAAACTATCCACTATCCTAGAGCGCCCTCCAGCGAAAATCGTTGTAACGACTTTCGTTGTAAATCCTGCATTGTAATGGTACCGCGTTGTAACGGTTACGTTGTAAAGGATGTTTCCCTCCTCTAGGGTCCTAGGATCAAAACTCTGGAGTGAGCTTTCCCACAACCTTCATTAGACCTGTATTTTGCAATCCAAATTAAGCAGCAGCAATGAGCATATTCATACTTCACCATACCCACAGCCGCTTCCATTCTGTTACCATGTAGGTGAGCAGCAGACAAGGGGAAAGCAAAACTTAGAAAGGGACAAAAGAGAGTAACAGAGACACTGCCTGGTAACAAATGTATGCCTAATCTGTACTGCAGGAACATTGATATCTAAACAAATGTTTTTAGTAAGGTTATCGTTTTGATCCTAAGACTTTAACCTCTAATACTATACATGACCTAAATGCTAACCCCTCTGTGTATCCTACTCTCTTAACTGAAATGAAACTTGACATTCTTTATGAGCTGTAATGTAATTCGAATTAATATGGGAACTGCGAACAGCATGATAAGTTATTAAATGTTGTTTGCTAAACAAAGCTACCTTCAATATTATGCAAAAGCTTTCTATGAGTCAGCTTATATGCAATGTAACAAGTAGATAACTAATACAAAAAGCATTCATTTGAATAATACAGTTCGCCTACTCCCTATTTAATCATATTCTTGATGTTATTAGTATCTTTGCACCATACTTGTCTAACAATAGTGATCTCTACCAATATAATTCCACTGACTTCTCTTATAAAGCATTGCAACTGATTGCGGCAACACTAAGTGCAATGGCATATGATTCACAATACGTTCAATGTTAAACATAGTGTAAAAAAGTGGGCTAGTAATGTGGGGGCATATTATCAAGAAAGGGTTTTACATTATCGCCGCTTTTATCGGCAGGAAACTGCTGATAAAGCGGCGATAATGGGCTTGATAATATGCTCTATGAATTCCAATTGAAACCCATGTTAGATGTGAAGACATCTAACATGGGCTTCGATTGGAATTCATAGAGCATATTATCAAGCCCATTATCACCGCTTTATCGGCAGTTTCCTGCCGATAAAAGGAGCGATAATGTAACGCCCTTTCTTGATAATATGCCCCGTGGTTCATTGTGAGACCATCACAAGAAATAAGGCCAAATAAGCTTGTCAGGGTAAAACACAGTTTGATCATTTCAACCTGGGTTAAATCTCCTAGTAGCTACGGTGCAGAGTAGATGGGCTTAATTTAGTAAAATGTGTAAGCATTTAGCAGTAACAACAACAAGGGAAACCTCAGATACTCATTTTTAAGATGTAAGGCAAAAAGCTCCAAACAAAAGTAAAGCTCCAATCAGTAGTAATTGTTTGCAGTTGACTGGACCCTAAGTGCAACTATTGTCTGCCTGTGATAGAGCGTGGGTCACATACACCTGGCTTTCCTTGGTCAAAGATTTTAATTTCTTACTTATTCTCAAAATACTCTAGACAGTCATGGTCATGTCTTCCAAATCCTCTTAAAGCCTGATATCTTCTGGATGAGGTCCTGTTGAAGCTTTTGGTTTAGGCTGGAAATGCTCTAAGTGGAAGGAATTTAGATTTTTCAGCCACTGAAGGCCTGACATCCATTGGATGGATTTCATTCCTTTGTTAAGTCAATAATTCTACCTTCAGACTTAGTGTTTTTATGGCACTCAAAGTCCTCAGGAGTGCATGCCTTGAGCTATTTCCTACTAAGTCCTCTCAAAATCTGGCATTTTTACTTCAAGGTCCCACTGATGAGTGAGTAGGAGCTATTCAAAGTCTTAAAATGCTCTAAGTCTCAACTTTTTAGAGTTTCTAGAGCAGCTCCTCTTGTTCACTTGCAAGGCTACTGCAACATTTGGGACAGCACTTAAGGGCAAGGCCTTGCTCCAGTGAGGTCCAGTTCAGTTCCAGTTGCTACTGGTCAGCTAGGCCTTTAATGAAAAAAGCTTCTTACAACTTCTTGTGTCCCTGTAGCCAGACAGGAGGTCAGCGAAGTGTCTGCAGGTCAAGCTCTTCAGGTCTACACACAGGTCTCAAACAGTGGGTCAAGTCTCTTTTGTTCTTTTGCAGGTCCAGAGAGTGTTTTTATGAGCTGTGTTCAGGGTGCCAACTAAGTATGTTTCCAGTTGGTAGTGGTCACTCCTAGACACTTCCTAACCAATTAGAATACAGTTCCAAGGAGGAGCCCTTACCACTTGTTCAGGTTACTGTAAACTATCAGACAGTGCACTATTCTAAGGCAAATCCATAATGGCAGATTTGTTCTGTCCCTGAAGGGAATTTGTGTTCTAGGCAGGGGTGTGTGTTGCCAAATTAGAAGTTCCCTCCTCCTCTACAACAAAAACCTTATTCTGGGATCCAATTTACCCTCTCAGTGGGCTAGTGCCAAACTGGCTACAGAGGGGCTATAAAACAAAATCTTCTCTTAACTATGTCTCCCTTTACATCTAATTGAGAATGAACCTCCCTCAAACTCCCATTCAAGTTAATGGAGTTCCTGGACTCTCCCCAGCTGTCCTTCCTGAGCTATTGCATACCTCACACCCAGATCTTCCTATAGAAAGGTCTAAGCCAGTGGGGTCACTTTGATCGAATAAACAGAAGGTCTATGATTCGAATGACCAAGTAAATGAAGGCTTTACAACACATAGAGTCCACAGATATACATTCAGTTCCTTTTGTAAGTAACCTGTCGTGGGGAGGTGAGGAAGCGACAATGATCACATGGATGACTGCTGAAGTAGCGGACCAACTATGGGCGGAAAAAGAGAAACTTGAAACATGGGATATTGAGATGATAAGAGAAAAGGAGGAACCCTATCCACAGTTTCTAAAACCGAATAGTGGAGACTAAGGGCCAGATGTATGAAGCTCAAATGGGTTCGCAAACGCCGAAATTCGCGTTTGCAAACCTATTTGAGCAAAATGGTATGTATGTAGCAAATTTCAGTGCAAAATAAATAATCGCAAATTTGCGATTCCTTATTTTGCGATTGAATGTAAGGAATCGCAAAATTTCCGATTCCTTAAATGCAATGTATGATGCAAAAAAAATTGCTAATTGTCCCTAAGGAATCGCAAATTACCACCAAATTCAAGTTGGTGGTAATTTGCGAATTTCTTGAAAAAATGCCCATTTTTGCATTTTTCAATGTGCCATGTGATGCACATACATGCCCTTAGGGCATGTATGTGCACCACATGTGCACCCATGCTTATTTCAGGGGTGCAACCCTCGAAATTTTTCTCAATTTACGATTAGCAAATTGCGAATCGCAAACTGAAAATAATTTCACATTCATTCCTATGGGCCTCCTGGCCCATAGTAATGAATGGGAAATTATTCCTTAATTGCGATTAGCAATTTGCTAATCGCAATTAAGGAATTTTAAGAAATCGCTAAAAAATAGCGAATTTCTACATACATACCATTTTGCAATTCTCAAATAGCGATTCCTTAAAAATCGCTATTTGAGAATGGCAAAAGTGTTTCTTGATACATCTGGCCCTAACAGTTTAAGAGGGGCAATGAAGAATGTGATAGGGGAAGACAGAAAATAACGAAAAGTCCACAAATGGGCAATAAAACTAAAAATCAGCAATTGGGTGAAATGATGATCTTGAAAGTGGCAAGGAGTAGCTCAATTATCCCTTTAAGGGACAATAATACCCTTCAGGCTAATAACTACACTGAAGCCAAGGAGAGCAAAACTCTTTACTTAAAGTCGGACTGGTCCTGGCTACCGAGTGCCTTGAATGTCAGCACAGACAGAGGTGTAAGAGAATGACAGGATATAAATCGTCTCGTTGACCACAAAAATAAAGGTGACATCGGTGCATGGAATTTAGGGGGTCTGGCAGTAAAGGTGGACATCTGCTCATGGAACATAGAGGGTTTGGCAGCAAAAGTGGACGATCATGAATTCCTAACATACATTGGAAGATATCAGAAAATCCTCTTTCAAGAAAAAGGGGCAGAGGAGGAAATTAAGTTACCAGCACACTTATGCTATAGTAAACCAGCAATTAAAACAAAATTGAAGGGGCGAGCAGAAGAAGGTTTGGCCATATATGTTTCAGTGGCCTTAAAAATTAAGATCGAAGAAGTGGAAATCAACCATTCAAACATTCAAGCAATTAAGGTCTGGCCAGTTAGCACAGGAAATTAGGTCCCTTTTTTGATGATAATAAATGTATATATTCATCCGCTTTGCAGCAAAAAAAAAGAAACAATAGCGATAATACTGAGCCTATTAATAACATTAAGCACAATGAATCCAGTCCCTTGGATAATCTTGACAGGGGATTTCAATATGAATTTCTTCCATGGGGCGCCTAGGGATCAAATATTGGAGGAGATTGATCAATTTTGGCATATCCAGGCAATTGATGCAACTAAACAGCAATTAGACAAAATGGGTAAATATACAGTGATAAACCTGGAGCATCGTGGCCTTCGAGTTTTGAATGGCTGAGTGATTCCAGACATCCCAGCTCAGGCGACCCATTTTACGGCACAATCCAAAGCTGTTATTGATTATACTTTAGTGTCTCTCCCAATATACCAATCAATAATAAGCTACAATCTGGGAAATACCCTGGAAAGTGATCACCAACCACAAATGATCAGCCTCAATCTTCATGTTACCCGACACAAACAAGGCGCCCCTGAGTTAGGTGAACACATGTGTCTGACCTATAGAAGAATAAACTGGACTGTAAATAATATACAAAAGATCGAACAGCAAGCAAGAGACTAGTGGGAGGAAAAGTTAAATAGAATAGATCAAAATCCATTGACCCTCTGGGAGCAGTTCATAACTAATCTAGTGGAAAAAAATGCTCTGCGTTCAAAAGGCATGGTAACATCGGCTACATTTTGTTTTAAAAAAAATGACTGTTCCACTTAAGATAGCGAAAAGGAAATTGAACAATGCTCTGAGGGTCCTAAGAAATCAACCATCCTCTAATGTCAGGAGTAAGATATTACCAAAACTGAGGTCACCCTATAAAAAAGAAGTATGGATACAAACAAAAATTGAGCTTGATCTGTTCTGGTGTAAAATTAATTATGCAGCAAAACGTAAAGATGCCTGTGAATTTTGGAGACTGGTCAATCAAGCCAATGGTGGGAAACAACAACAGCTGATTACAAATATATCAGAAGAAGTCCGGGAGAAGCATTTGGGATCAATGACTGGTTACACCAGAAATATAATAAAGCCAACAGAAGTAAATTCAGTAGAAAATACAAGGGTCAATGATGATGAAAGGAAAAATGTCCAGCAAATGATCCAGCGGACAACAGTGGAAAAAATTATAAGTTCTAGCAGACGGAGTAGTGCCCCAGTGCCAAATGGCCTCCCTCAAGCACTATTTAAAGACATTCCACAATATTGGGAAAAGAACTTGTCAAACTTGTTCAATTATGTTTTATGGAAGGAAGAAGTCCCAGACAAATGGAGGGGTTCAATGTTGGCTCTGATTTACAAAGCTGTTCAAGTCTCGGATCCTGCTAACTATAGACTTATAGCTTTAATGGATTGCGGAGCAAAGTTTTTTGCTAAGTGTCTGCTAACAGAACTCACAGCTTGGGTTGCTGCCAGTAATTTACTCCCAAAAAAACCAACAGGGTTTATTAAATGCATGGGGACGATTATTAATATTCAAATGCTAGTTCTTATAATCGAAATGGTCAGAAGCCGTAAGATGTACCTTCACTTATGTTTTATTGATTTTAGCTCAGCTTTGGAACTATCTTCTTTGAAACTAGTTAACAAAAATGGGAATCTCACTGAGTTTGTTGAGAGCAATGCAGTTGCTATATACTAATACTTGGATGAGAGTAAGGTTGGGCCAAGGCACAGTTTTGTCAAAAAATATGGTGATAAGGGACGGGCTGAAACAGGGGTGTGTTTTGGCCCCAACCTTATTTAACTTGTATTTAGCTGGGATTTCATCAAGGTTTAGTGAAATAAATTTTCACTCTCCGAATGTTACAGGTTTTAATGTTTCACATTTACTTTATGCAGACGATATTGTTTTACTAAGCTATACCAAGGTGGGTCTGCAGAGATTAATTAATGAAAGTGCACAGTACGCCTCCACTCATGCCTCAAGATTAACTTAAAAAAGACAAAAACAATGCTGGTGACTAGAGGGTTGGCTGTAAGACCAAAATTGAGATTGGAAGGTACTGTATTAGAATCGGTCACTAAAAATAGATACCTCGGTGTTATAATAGATGCTAGGGGCACGGGTAAAAACCATTGCACTGCACCACAGAGAAGAAACAACTCATTAATTGCTGCATTTTCCATACTTCAGAATAACTTAAAAGGGCTTCCCCTTAACCAACTACTACAAATTATGTCAGTTAAACATGTGCCAACTCTTTCATATGGAGTAGAGACCTTAAGAGGTTGTACTTACAACACAATAGATAAACTAGTAACAGGGACCTACCAACGCCCCTTTAATCTTCCGCGACATTCTTCACCGGCACAAACCAGACTTGAGTTTGGACTTAAACTACAGAACCTAAATAGCTTAGGAGCTTATTAAAAAAAAAAATAGCACAAAATTAGAAGGGATAATAATTCCTCGCTTATGACAGTGGTTTGGGAGGCAATTTATTTTATTTATTTATTTATACAGGATTTATAAAGCGCATGGCTGCCTCAGCGACGAGGCGTCCGAGCGCTATCAGATACCTGAGGAGAGCAGAAGAGCGGTGGGGGGAGGGGGGTCGGCAAGCATCCTTGTAGTTAGATAGCAGGGAATAACCATGTCTTTATGGACTTCCGAAACATCAGTAAATTAGATATGGCTCTGATGTTCACCGGGAGGGAGTTACAGAGTTTGGCCGCCAAAAAGCTAAATGAGCGGCCCCCCGCCCGTGCTTTTCTTACTCTGGGGCCATAGACCAACCCGCAATTGGTGGATCTCAGGGCCCGCCCAGGCACATAGGGCTTCAATAAGCCCGAGAGTCCGATAGGGTCTTGGTGCATCAAGATTTTATGTGCAATGCACAGCACCTTAAAATAAACACGGGCTTCGATGGGCAGCCAGTGAAACTTTAGGAGCACATGAGCCACCGACTGCGATCTTGTCAGTGCTACTAACATGCGGGCTGCCGCATTCTGGACTCTCTGAGGCGCTTAATACTTGCTCTATTAGCGCCTAGATACAAGGAATTTCCTTAATCAAGCCTCGCCAGTATGGAGGCTTGCAAAATGCGATAATAAAGTAAGCAGGCACATGAATATTTCAAACTGGTGATAGATACATTCAATCCGGAACAACTATGGACCTTACCTCTTTCACAGGTGACTTTTAATAAAGTTATTGTCCAGGTTTGCTCCACGGAATCCGGTTGTTTCGGCCTTAGATGAAGCTAATTCCTGCTGAACCATAACTAAGGCCTGGAGTACATCCTCCAATGTGGCCATTATAATCACAACCAGATCGGGTAGAGCTATATTCGTGGGTGTGTAATTCTGTCCAGGTTTGCTCCACGGAATCCAGTTGATGCTTATAATGTTCCACCTCCAAATGTCACAAGCACTATTGTATAAATACACAGAGTAATTGAGGCATTAGGTGAGGGATAAACAGGGAAGGAAGGGGAAGGGACAGCAGGGAAGGGATAGACCTGTAACGACAAAACATATACTTAGAAAACAAGGAGTATACATCAGGCTACTCTCTTATAATCTCACTAAAGCTTGGGTATACCTGTGGAGGTAATGGAACATGAACTGTTATGTTATGTTATTGTTGGAAATCCTGAAGAAAGACAGGACACAGAAGATTGGAAGATAACTGTTTAATGACCATCCACTGTCCTCACTAGAGAACACACCAACATTCCACAGGGAGCTTCAGGGTGGGAGAGTCCAACATTTCCTCAGAGGTGAATTGTACCCCATTGTCAGTAATTAATGTGGAAGGTATACCTTCCTCAATGAACACCTCTTTCAGGAATTGAATCACTGATTTGGTAGTGATGCTGTGCACAAACTTTTGTTTGATCCAGTGTGAAGTATAATCGATCAGAACCAACATGAATTTTTTCTGCACAACCTGATTCTGCATTGGTCCAATGATGTCCATTGCCAACTTGCTCCACCGCTTGTTCGGAACACTTACTGGAGACAACGGAGATTTGTGTATCATTTATGATTGATCACTTTTGGCACAAGCTCCACACTCTTTTACAACCTCTTCCGTCATGGCATCCATTTTAGGGAACCAGAAAAAAATTCTTACTCTTGCCCTGGTGGCACTGTGCCCAAGTTGGCCTTCATGCGCCAAGTCAATGACTCTCTTCCGTAATTCTTTGGGAGGTATCACTCTTTTATTGCGATAAACTCTTCCTCCCATGACACTTAATTCATTTCTGACCTCCCAAAATTCTTCCACTTCCGCTTCAACATCTTTCTTCTTGTTTGGCCATCCCTTCTTGACATGCTCTTTTAAGACACAAAGCTCTTTGTCCTCCTTCAGTCCGTCTTCCCACTCCTTTTCCGTGATGGCAGGAAAATCCATCATCATTATGGGACAGTCCAGAGCTTCCTCAGGTACTCCTTCCTCTGGTAAGGGTGATCTTGAGAGGAAATCTGCAATTGTATTTTCCTTGCCCGGCACATGTTCAATCTTGAAATTGAAATGTTCCAGCCCTACAATCCACCTGCTGATGCGCAGGGTGCAATTCTCCAGGCCTTTCACAGAGAATATAAATGTGAGGGGCTTGTGATCCGTCCGTATTGTGAACCTCAATCCCCATAGAAAAAACTTAAAATGCCTGACCGCCCAAAAACACGCCAAGGCTTCTCGTTCGATTACCGAATAGTTCTTTTCTGGTGGAGAGAGGCTCCTGGACGCGTAGGCAATAATCTTTTCTTCATTACCATTTTTCTGGACTAGAGTAGCACCCAACCCATAGTTTGAGGCATCAGTTGCAAGAATGGTTTTCTTAGTCGAATCAAATGTTCCAAGGACTGGGGAATTGATTAAATCTTCCTTCAAGGCATTCGCAACGGCCTCCTGCTCTTCGTTCCACTTGAATTCCTTGTTTTCCTTTAACATCTCTCTCATGGGTTCGCACTTAGCAGCAAAATTGTCCCCATACTTTGACATGTATTCCATAAGTCCCAAAAAAGACTTGAGCTCATCCTTGTTTCTAGGGTTCGGAGCTTCTTTTACTGCTCGGATCAAGCTGTTCTTAGGTCTAAATCCTTCTTCCGAGATCGAATGGCCCAGGTATTCAACTTGCTGTACTTTTATTCTGCACTTTTATTTCTTCACTGTTAGGCCCGCATCTGTGAGTCTTTGGAAGACTTGCCTCAATACACCACCGTGTTCTTCTGAATTTTGGGACCCTTTTCTCTGTAATCTATCTTGGTGTTAGCATTTTCTTTAAACCGCATCTTATACACATCATTCCTGTCTTCTACATTATGAATAGTAGCCACTACCTCCCCATCTGGCTTCATTTCTTTTACGCACTTTGCTGTGTGTTCCACTGACTTGGCTATTTCAATAGCTTCTCTTAGCCCTGGATTTTTTGCCAATAATTTCTCCTGGATGCGTGGATTATTTGTGCACCTCACCAGTTGGTCTCTTATTAAAGAGTCTGTGAGATCACCAAACTCACATAACTGTGTCAGTCCACACAAAACTGCGATATAATTCTGTACTGACTCCTGTTTGCCTTGACACCTTTTAAAAAATCTGTGGCACTCTAGAACCACATTGATTCTATCCCCAAAATGTTTTTCTAATTTCTCCATGGTCTGCACATACACATCAATCTCTCCAACTGCATTACCTTCCTGCTCTGGCACAGGTAGTGATTCATACACTTTTCGCCCTTGTACACCCAAATTATGGAGCAGGATATGTTGTTTTCTTACTGAATTGAACCTCTGTCCACCTATGGCTAAAAGATACGACTCAAAAAGTTTTACCCATTCCTTCCAGCTAATCTCAGGTTCTCCTATGTCATTCAGGAAGGGCGGGGGTTGATTCATGCTTGCTGCTGCCATTATGAAGGGGGGAGAAGATGACCCAGAACTAAATTGACAGGAGGGACAGGAATAACACTTATAAGCACAAACTACACAGCTTTATAAGGTAGTATCTGTTCTAGTACAGGAACATTTTCTAGCAGTACCCACTACACAATAAAATGCAGAAAATAAGAAACGCTGGATACCAAAGTTACTATGTTTGAGGGTGGGAGTTCCACTGTAAACCACATAACTTCCACTGTCTGTCAATGGATTGCCATTCCACAAGTCTCTTACTTGTATTTCTTCTCCTCGGACTCCGCTCTCTAAGTTCTTTGAGAATGTTCGCAAACGAAAACTTCATCCTGACTGAACAAAAACGCTCCCTAGCTCCTGGTGTGCCGGCCGGATCAAAACACCGGATACAGCTGATTCTCTGAGGCTTGAGACAGGAATGGGCGGCCCTGGGCTCCTGATGCGCATGCACGGTTTGCCAGTCAGGAAACACTCGACAACCCGGCAGTCAGCCTCCTACCAGCTGACAATAGGATTTAAGCGCGAGCGCCAACCAGAGACACTAGCGCGCCAGCACCTGACAGGAAATCTTGACGAGGCACCAGGAAAATGCTCGCCGACAACCAGCTGCAGATCCATATCAACGGACGTCACTCTGCACTCAAAACGATTCACCTACAGCAACGGCAGGTATGTGAGGGGTAAACGGGTGCACTGTAAAGTTGATTTCCTCAGAGTACTTTTGCACACGTCGCACACTAACGGGGTCAGGCTTCCTTAACACACATCAACGATTCACCCACAGCAACGGCAGGTATGTGTGGGGTAAGCGGGTGCACTGTAAAGTTGATTTCCTCAGAGCACTTTTTCACACGTCGCACTCCAACGGGGTCAGGCTTCGTCCGCTCACACAAATATGACTACCTTCAGGCTTTCGTCAGCATACAATTTCTAAAATCCTTCTTTTGAATAGATTTTTATCACGGGCCGCACTCCAAACCTTACCCGGTTCAAAGGCATCAACACGAATTGCCTTGCTCGATATAGGCTCCTCTCGCACCTCCAGGCAAGACAAAGAAAGTCCAGGTGCGGAGATTTTACTTTATCCACAGGTCCTTCTTCACGTGTGGAGAGAGTACTCAAAGGGGAGATGGCCAATACTGCCCAATGCGCAGTTCCGTCGCCAGTGTTGGAAATCCTGAGGAAAGACAGGACACAGAAGATTGGAAGATAACTGTTTAATGACCATCCACTCTCCTCACTAGAGAACACACCAACATTCCACAGGGAGCTTCAGCATGGGAGAGTCCAACAGGGGCAGGGAGTGGGGGTGAACGGATTATACCAACAAGGCTAATTGTAACAGTTATGTTACGCAAACTTCTATAGCGCACAGCTGCCCCAGCAAAGGGGCGTCCCGGCGCTTAGGATAGGCAGAAGCAACATAACACTATGCAGAGCAGCAAAGAAGGCAGACAGGAAGGATCCTAGCACTCAGAGGGGAACAGAAAAGTTTTAACCGCCTTCCTAAACCTAAATAGGTCTCTACAGGCACGAATATTGCAAGGTAGAGAATTCCATAGTTTTGCAGCCAAAACACGGAAAGATCTTCCACCTACTCGACAGAGCTTGAAGCGGGGTACAACAACTAAGTTCTGCCCCAAAGACCTCAGAGAGCGGGACGGGATGTAAGGGGTGAGGAAGTCCTCGAGAATCTGTGGAGAGGACATTTTCAAAATTTTAAAAGAGAGACATAGAGTCTTAAAATCAATCCTTTGCCTAATCGGTAGCCAATGAAGTGAACGGATTGTACCTTTTGCAGAACAGCACCTTGGTAAACCTACCAAGGCCCTGGCAGCAGCGTTCTGTACACGTTGAAGTGGAGTAGAAAGTATCATGAATCACCACCTGTCCTGACTGAAGGGCCTGATGGAACAAAAACAAAAGATCTTAGGTCAGTCACACTCTCATATGAAACCAAAACCCATATTAGCAAATCCCTTTCCTTCTCGTACCATAACAGAGGTAACAGATACAGTGTATAAGTTCTGGGTTCTCGTGGCAGGATTTCCCCTGCTGTAAGGAAAGAAAACCCCAGATCCTCTTGAAAAGGTTCAAAAGAAAGAAAGAACAGCACCTTGAAATTCCAAAACGGTAGTGAGTAGGGAGCTAGAACCACAACACTCCGCTCTGTCCAATGTAGGAGGTTTGCCACCTAAGGGTCCCAACAATGATAACATAAAGTTCTCTCAGCAACAATTTTCTGGAATGTAATGACACGGCAGTGAGGAGAACAGAACCCCTTCACTCCGCTCTTAGTAATGAGTTGACGAAAGTAAAGAACAATGCCTGTCACACGGTAGTGCGTAGCTGCGTCCGCCACTGCGCTCCGCTGACAATGAAACCCAAACAAAAAAACTATTAGAAGTTGGAAGCACTTCTAAAGCATGGAACGGCAGTGCGTAGCCTTAACTACTGCGTTCCGCTCCCACAACAACAAAGTCGAAGAAATAAAGTCAACGATCCGCTGAAGGCGCGGCAATCAGCAAGCGCCTGAATCACGCAACAGTTTTCCCCCGAGCTCACCGATTCTACCTTGATGCGGGATCCCGGTCGACGACACTCAAGCAGAACACCAAGCCACGTAAACTCTTGCGGCGTGCAGGAGACTTCCCTTCCTCCAGAAAACACGGAAGTCGAATGGAATTACATGCAACAGGAAGCGTGTCGAATGTCTACAAATACCTCCCATTCTCCAAGGAGTCTGAGAGATGTAGTTCCTTCGTCAGGTCCTTGTTTCCCGCCGTGCAAACTACTTTGAACACTCGCACATCTCGCAGTATTGCAGGCGCAACACGTGAAACCTGACAGTTATAAATGGGTGCAGCAAAAAATTGTCGTCTTTATGGGATAAAGCAGTACTGGCAAAGAGATTCCATGCATGGACAGTTATTGCTTTGTATGCTATGCTAAAACCCGAAAGATATTTAGGAGACTCAAAAAGCCAAAGGGCAAAGCTGAAGCTGATGAATCTCCGATTTGGAAATAGCCAATTTTTTGGAAATTCGTCGACATGGAAATTGATGAGTAGTGAGAGGGTGTGTCGCCTCTGTTATTACAAGAGGGAAGACATTTGTCATATCATCTGTAGCTGCCCTGCACTAATAATAATAGTCAACTTATATGAACATGCCGACAAGCAGTCATAGCCAGTTTAAAGGAGAAAGCTTGCAATTTACGGGTAGACTTTTGAAGTTTATAGAAATAGTGGAGAAGAAATTGCTTAACTGTGGACAATGAGGATTGTTTTATTTATAATTGGTTTCATGCATTGATGAAAAGTTTCTTTTAATTATGCAGTCTTAATAATGTATGAAAGTAAGAAGAATTGTATAATGTGTTTTAATTGTAAGTTGTTAGTAACTGCACAATACATTTTTTATTCATTAAAAACGAAGCCTAAGCCAATGTTCCTGCTCTACCAGCAGTTTTTATACCTAATTAAGGGGAAGCGCTGGCAGGGTGACTTGACAGCAGGCTAAAGCTAATTAGCCTAATGGATGCTCAGGTAGGTGAAGTGTAACTACCTAAAGGTCACTTTTCCGAAATATTTATTACGAATTTGATGTCACCATTGGATTAGATTTTTAATACATTTCAAATATAGTATTCAAATTATTCTGGTAGCTTGTTTCAAACCAGAGCTTTGTAGCTTGTTTAAACCAGAGCCAGCAGGGTTACATTTTATTTAGTTTTTTTCTCACAGGACTGCTGCAGCAATTTACAGGGAAAATAGCTTTAGGAGTCTAGTAATTGTAAGTACATGTCAACATTAAATTCTTACACATGTCACATGTAAATACAAGCCACCCTACCCTGTAGCCTACCAGGCATCCTTATTGATAGGTTATTTTGATGTTTCAAAATAGGGGTCTTTCCTTGACAGGTCAACATGCTCGATTAAAAGCTGCTGGAGTCATGCTAGACAAGATGGCCTAAAGCCAATATTCACTTGTTAGCTTAATGGATGACACAACATGCTGCAGTCCACAGATGATTTTTAACATTTCCATGCTGATGGTGCATTTCTTTGCACCATATGCTATGGCTTTACTGTGAAGGTCAGTGTGCCAATTAGGATTAGTTTATTTTACCATGGTTAAGGGTCTGAGGGCAAACACTGGGGCGAGGACAGAAGTGTCCTACTGTGCATAGTTAAAAAAACAATCAATTCCAATTATCAGAAAATGGGCTTGAACATGCAAAAAGAGGCACTTTCTCACACATATGATGCAACTTAGAAACTTTCTTCAAATGCAAGTTCTGTGAGAGTAACACAATTTTTGTATCCACTGTGTGTTTGGGTGCTGTTTCTTTTTCTTTCGACATATTGGTTATTGTTTGTCTGTACTTCTTTAATGATTGTTGTTATCACTTCAGAATTTTGTTCAGTTTATTTAAATATTCTTGTACTGAGGCACTGATTTAAAAGAGGGTTTTCAAATGGTAGAATTATATGCTGATGACCAAACACAAAAAAATAAAGAGTGACATTCCTGTAGGAGAAGACCGAGAGGTATTATATTTTAATTCTGCTAGCCATATTGTCTTACACCAATCCTCTGTCACAACAATGCCTTATACCTTATTTATTGTTCGAAACATTGATTCAAACAATTGGTCTTCACTTTTGTCTGAGGATGTTACCAAGTAGGCAGATTAAATTATATTTCTCATTCCTTACATAATGCAGACTAGAATTATAAAGTAAATTGAAAACCTCTGTATCAAAACCTGCTGACTTGCATGCACACCTAGTTAATGCAATTAAGTGCCACGTTTTCATCAGACATTTGACTACTACAAGAATTTCAATACACTTTTGACTTTTAGGTAACTCTACAATATAATCAATGGCTACTACGGGGCATATTCTCAAGGACTTATAGCCAAATTATAGTCACTTTGTCACAGCCAAAGTAGCAATAGATTTATCACCCTATTTACAAGCTGGTGCTAACAGCCAATATCGCCAGTTTTCCTGCAATATCGCCACCGATGACACCGGCAACTAACGCTAATGAGATGCAGAGTAGGTGTTCCCATGCAAAAAGCCTTGAAAAGACCATTTCGCAACATTCTCAACGACCAGCCAAAACATGCCATAGCAGCAGGGTTTTATCACCTGCTCTTACCTGGTGTTAAGTCGGAAGATAACCTGCACCATAAATGGAACCCATCCCAGAGCCAGACCTGAAGAACACCAGATGCCATGGAGCTACTGATAATGCTGCTCGGAGCCCTAAGAGGGCCACAACACCCACCACCACCAAACCCAGAGTGTAGTGGACAGTGGACGCAACCATGTTACCTCAGCCAGTGGGGAAGATCATGAAATTGTAGCTTGTCAACCCCCCCTGTAAGCATGAGCGGAGTGGGCTGGTCCGGCGTATGGGTGTGAATAAAAAGCATGTAGCTCTGGGCGTGGTTCTCTTCTGGAATGGCCAACTTGTCTGCCAGGGTGGTGCCTCTCACCCCACCACGAGGGCAACACCATGAGCAGTGTTGCCTGTGATCCTGTGCGCCTGCTGCACCCCAGGCCACTGGTCCCCAGACCCGTCTTGGCCGCCCCAGCACACCCAGGCCTCACTGCTCACCTGCCGACACCGGCATGTGTCAAAGAGGGCCCACCACATGCCGGTGCAAGCTCCAAGCCCGAGGCCTGCGACGTTGGTAGCCTCCTCAGACCATCACTGGCCTCCGCGACACAGGCCCGCAGCACTCCTTTCTCGTTTACTTACTCCATCGCTGCCTCCGGCCTACACTGTGGTCTAGTAGGTCACACATTTGGAATTGAGTCTTGATTTCTTTATGGCCGAGTTCATATCATTGTGCCCAATGAGAGGAGTAGGAGGAAGATGCGGTTCAGTCCAGAGGAAAAAAGGATCATCGTTACGGAGGTGATCGAACACTACCAACAACTGCTCTGGTGCCACTAACTCTGTACCGCAAAATTCATGGACACTCTCTGGTTGAACTTTTATGTTGTCTGAGTATATGGCTTGGGGGTTGTCTTCATCATCAGGTAGCTGAGACTGACTTGGTGTTAAGAATGAGTCTGTAGCATTCATCTCCTCCATATTGCCTGTTTCTGCTTGGTTCTGCCCTCTCCATCATGCCCTGGAAGAACACCTTCCACTGTCCCCTGAAACACTCAGCGACTTTCTCCTTGGACATCGATAAGGGCCCACTCTGCTCCTGTGGCCCTCCCTCAGTGCACCGCAAGTCACCGTCCCATGGCGGTGTGCTTGTGCCGGCCGGGGCCACTAACTCTGTGCAGCTCAAGTCATGGACCCTTGCTGTTTAAACTTTGAAACTCTGATTGTCTTATCACTGTTGTAGTTGTTGCCAGCACCAACCCCTCCCTGGGGGCTGGCTTACACTCACCCCAAACCCATCCAGCACAGGAGTCCCTGGACAAGTTACCCTGCCAATGAAAGGGGAAGGGGCTAGGCACCCATCCCCATCCCCGTAGCCAGTTCCACAAACTATCTAAGTGTTTCCGTGTGATCATTATATGTGCATGTGGGCCCCGGCCCCTACCACATTACATTGTGCTGTGTACAATGGACTCAACCATGTCACCTCAGGCAGTGTGAAAGACCTGGGACATGCAGCTGTGTCGTACACCCATGTAAGCATAAACTGTTGTACGACAGTCCAGCATAGGGGTGTGGTTCATCAACCCGGGGCTCTGGGCATGTTTAAGTTCTGGCCTTGCCACGGAAGTAACTAATGTGTATTTCTCTGTTGTAGTGTTTGCGCCACCCGTCCTGCAATGGACAATGTTGCACTGTAGCATGCTCCGGAGTGCGGGCTCGGCCAAAGGGGAAAATGAAGGAGTGCAAGCCCGCTCAGGGGCTGGGATCATACATGCCAACTGTTGTGTGTGACGCCATTACCGCAGCATAAGCCAAAGGTCTACCCTCAACCGCATTGTAAGTTCAGGCAGCCATGAATTCTACATGTGTGTCCGTCCTATCCATACCATAGGCCTACAGACACATGGCCACCCACCTTCAACTCACAACATCACAGTGTCGTTGTCAGGCTTGTGGACATGCGCAGACAGGCATGACAATAGTGTGCCATAGGATTGCAAGTGATGCAGCCGCGCTGCACACACTAGTAAATAGGCTCAGAGGAGGGAGGGGCAGCAGTGAGGCTATGTTATACACATTGATGCCGCTCATTTGCTACAAGTAGTACATGTCTAACAGGAATCACTAAGTCACACATTTCACACACCAATGAATCAGTGAGCCTGCCAACCCATCATGCAGAACCAACTATTGACTCATGTCTCTCTGCACTGTCACAGGTGATCAAGGATATGGACTCTGCCTTTGGATGATGACACCCCTCTGAGCCCCGAACACACAGGCCCAGAGGTAGTACAATGCAGCCCACAAATGCACCAGAGGCATCGTGGAATGCACATTAGACATGTTGAAGTCACGTTTTCAGGTGCCTGCATATCACAGGTGGAAAGCTCCTGTACAGCCCGGACATTGTGTGCAAGATGATTGTTGCATGTTGTGTGTTGCACAACATATGTGTACGCACTAATACCCATGGATACAAATGCTAGATGCACCGGACGATGATGAGGAAGATGAGGCAGGTGGACCACACCCCACTGCAGCTGCAGCAGGAAGAGCCCATAGGAACACCATCATTGACAATTTCTTCACGTGAGCACGTACCAATGTCACAGTCCTTAGCAATCGTGGTACATTACAAAATGACTACAGGCACAGCATGTGCAAATAAATTCATTACAACACACATTCCCTGAGTGCATGTCACTCCTCTGTACAAGCACATCACTCTGACACGTGTAACCGCAACAAGTAGTGCTAACAATCTCATAACTTGAAAATAGATAGTGGGTGTGTCACCTCTGTACAGAGAGCCTGTTTAGGGTGAGAGACTGTAAAAAGTGGTGCCCCTTCAGACCCAGCACCCATGAGCAAATTAAAATTGGTCGCCTCCATGGTGGCCCTTCCTCTTACCCACCTCATTAACGCCTCCTTTAAATTGGGCTCTGTTCCGGCCAATTGGAAGAAAGCTACTGTCAAGGCTCTTTTAAAGAAACCTCACCTCGATCCCACGGACCCAACCAACTTCAGACCCATATCGTTTCTCCCTGCTATCAGCAAAGTGGCCGAACGAATTGCCAACCACCAACTCTCTAATTTCCTTGAATCTAATAACCTCCTATGCCAATCCCAGACAGGGTTTAGACCGGGACAGGGAACTGACAACGCTCTGCTAGCCGTGGTCGAAGAGGCAAGAACCATCATGGACGCAGGAGGATCAGTGGCAGTGATCCTCCTCGACCTGAGTGCCGCCTTTGACACGGTGGACCACACAAAGTCAAAGTCAAAGTCAAAAATTTTATTTGTATTGGTACTCGACAGAGGACCACAAAAGAAATCTACATTTTACAAAAAGTGCAACAGTATTAATACAAAGATAAAAATTGTTTTAAAAACTTGTACAAATTGTAACAGATGAATTCATTCAAAGGTAGACCACACATATCTAAAAGTTCACTCCCCTTAGTAATTTTGCAGCAGCGGAATATAGGATTAAGGTATCTTGTACGAGCTAGGGTTACTTTTTGATTGGGACACACAAGTAATAAATGTTCTATAGTTTGGTCACCCCCTGTGCACAAAGTACACAGAGGAGATCCTCCTGGAAGCCATCTGGAGGTAAATGCTAATAGTGGTAAGATGCCCAACCGGTACATAGTGATAGCTCTTCTTACACCATGTGTCAGGGTAAACCCAATATAAGGTCGAGTTTGCTTGAATTCAAGTTTTTCCACAAATGGCTTATAGATGGTTAATTTATTGCAGTGTAAACAGTCCAATTCGTAGCTCAATTTAGGGGTAAAAGTTTTTAAGAACAATTTTAAATGCGCTGGAGACCAAGTACTCAACATTTCAATATTAATGTTTGCCAACCGAAATGCAACAGCCAAGTTTTCCAAAAAGACTTGCTTATTAGGCACTGCCCCAAAAAGACTCTTTTTTCAACACTGACCTTAGAGTGTTCTCCTTCGCGTGTATCAGGTTGTAGGCCCACCTTATTACATTAGCGATAGCTATAGCATAAGAGCTTATGATTGATAGTTCTAATCTCAGTGCCTGTACAGGTACAGCATCGGAAACTTTCATGATCCTTCTTAAAATGTTCCCCTCTTTTTGATCCATGAAAACCCATTGCTTTATGGGGATGTATTCCGTCGCATATGATAATACAGGTGGTATTTTTACTCTGTATGTGCCTAACAGTGCAGAGAAATGTCTATTTCCTGTTGCACTGTAAAGTTTCAGGAGAGCAGAGGCATGTATATCGGCTTTCCTTTGTAAGTTTGATACCTGTGTTGAATTTGTTAAATTTTTGGAGAGAATCCTTCCGAGATAAGGATAGTTGTCTACCTCTTCTATTTTTTCTTCACCAATCTTCCAGGTATACTTGGCGCTTTGTTTTCTTCCTGAAAAAGCTATCACTTTAGTTTTCTTTATATTTGGTATTAGATAGTTTTCCTTCGAATATTGATACAAAATGTCCAGTGATGCTTGCAGTCCGAAAGGGGTTAGATCTAATAATACAATATCGTCAGCGTAGAGTAATGAAATTATGCTTTGCTTTGCGATCTTCGGCGGTAGATTAGAACCAATTTGCAATTGGTGATGCAAGTCACTTAAATAGAGGGAAAAGAGGAGCGGGGCTAAAAGGCACCCTTGTTTTAGGCCATTCTCTGTTTGGATTCTTTTTGTGAGTCCTTTTTCTCCCCCCATCTGGACTTGGCACCAGGTATTGGTGTGGAGGCTTATGATTGCTTGCAGCAATTGTTCTTGGATTCCAAGCCTCCTAAGTTTTTTCCATAGGGTAGATCGATCAACCCGATCAAACGCCGTTGAATAATCAATGAATGCGGCATAAACTACCTGGGCTTTTAGAGTAATGTACTTGTCGAAGATAACCTGAATGACTGCTATGTTATCTGTGACCGAGTGCTTAGGCCTAAAGCCTGCTTGACACATGGGTATCAGACCTGACGAAAAGGCCCATTCTTTCAGGCGATCTAATACCTCTGCCGCGAACACTTTGCCTACTGCATCCATGAGTGCGATCTGACGGTAATTTCCAGCTTGGGTTTTGCTTCCCTTCTTATGGATAGGGATAATTATGCTTCCCTGCCAAGATTTTGGAACATGTCCACTCTCAAAGATGTGATTAAAGAGAGGGCATAATAGCTTGCTCCATTCTTTCGGTGCTACTTGTAATGCCTTAATCGGGATTTGATCTGGTCCAGAGGCGCCTGTGGTTCTTGCTTTGCGTATGTTGAGTTCAACCGAGATGGCTGTAGTTTGTATTAGAGAACTCTCAACTTTTTCATGATTCATATCTTTACTACTTACTTTAGGTTTTATTGGGTTTACTTTGTAAAGGTCTGAGAGGTATAGTTCCCAGTCATTCGGGGGAACCGGGATGGTTTGTAGATTTTTCTTTGTACCAGTTATTTTCGCGATTAAGGACCAATATTTACGTTGATTGTAATTACTTGCAGCAATCTGAATATCGACCCAGTTTCGATCTTCTATAGCTCTTTTTTCCTTTTGGTTCTCCCGCCTCAGTTGGTTCTTCAATCTGTTTATTTCCTTCTTTACACTTGCTGAAAAGTTCATGTATTGGGCACGTAAAAGTTTATTTAATTGTTTCTTTACTTCTGAATGCTTATGGGAACATACATTTTTTCCTCCCTTCTTTTTAATATTGCCTCTTGCACCCGATGATATCATACTTAGGATAAGTTTCTTAAAATCCTTAATTATGAGTTCAAAGTTTTCTATAGGATTTTTGGAGAATCTCTGCTCCAGAAACTTTGAATGATCAATCTTTGTCATGATTTTATCAAGGGTCGAGGAATTCCAGTAGATACATCTCCGTTCACTTTCTATTAGAACAGTACTTTCAATATAAATAATGTGACTAGGTTGGGAAGTTTTAGGTATCCAATCTGCTGTTAATTGCATAATCGCATGATCACTCTCCAGACAAAATTGATTAGATAAAAACAAAGCAGTATCAAGCAGATCCATACTACTTATGAAATAATCTATGATGGATGGAGACCCATTGCCTCGCCTGGTATACTTTGCTGGAATGTCTCCCTCAACAGCTCCATTCAATGTTAGTCCATTAAGGTTTGTTATTGCTGATAATAACAATCCGCCTCTTTTATTGGTTAATATACCCTCGGGGAATTGTGGAATTATAATTTCCTGACCTTCTTCTGCATATAGATTTGCCCACCTATTAATTTCAGAATTGGAGATTTTACTATTGAAATCCCCCGCGATTAAGAAGGATGAATGAGTATGGATCTCCGTAATATGCGTAATCTTTTCAATTATGTCCAAAAATGTAATATCGTTTTCTTTCCCAGGGGGAGCGTAGACATTGAAAAGTAAGATTGCCTGTGGTGAAGCAGTGCTATGTTTTTTTGCGAAAATTTGAATGCACTGCAAGTTGTTAGATTTTGTGTCTATTATTTCCTGTTCCCACAGGTAATCCTCCCTTAACAATATGGCTAACCCTCCTTTAGCATGACCTCGATTAGTGGATAGTGCTAATTTTTCATATATAAAGTACCCTTTAAGAATGAAAGATACGGTATACCATGTTTCTTGTAGAAGCAATATGTCTGGGAGATTTCTCATAACCATGGACAGTTTGTTTTTAGTTCTGCCAGCGATGTTCCAAGATGTAATCCTTAGTCCCGTGCTAAACAGAATGTTGTCTGAAGTTAGAGATTTTGTTGCTATTCAGAGTCTCGGAGACCCAAGCCCAGGACTCGGTAGTAGTATGCTCTTCAGGTTCCATGTCAGCTTTGTACCAAACTGCCCTATGACCTTTATTCACCAGAATTTTTAGGTTTGTGATGTCTCGATCTTCAGTCATGCCTTTTTTTCGCTGGTATTTATTGACTTGAGAATTGGTGATAGCCTGTATTTGAGCATTATACCCATTGGGAGTAGTATAGTCCTTTAAATCTTCTGTTTCCATTACATCATATCCGTGCTTGTGTAGTGTCTCTTTCTCCTTTAGTATTATGCCTGGAAGGACTGTTGACCAAAAGGTTACCACTGTCAATTTATTATTCTCTTTTTTGGGAAAAGACACAAGATCGATTTCATTACTAGTCATTGTATCTAAAGGCCTTATATGTCGTAATAAATTTATTATCCTGCCTCTATTGAGTGGTGCCGAATCGATAGGAAAAAGTTCCTCAATTTGAAGAGTTTTGGAAGAAGGCCCTTCCCCCTTTTTATAGTAGCTATTGTTTTCTTCTATAAAGATGTTTTTACTTTGATCTGATTGCTTGGGGTATTTGGTAGGAATATACTCTTTTACTGTCGGGTCTAGTTGTGGCACCATATTTTCATAGTTATTACTGGAAATACCTTTTTCAACGTTTTGAGACTCTATTTTAATGTCACATTGTTTTTCTTCAGATTTATGAGAAATTACAGATTTTTGGAATTTTAGTTTACGATTTTTCCGTTTTTGGATCCTTCTCTCTGGCTTTCTTCTCCTTTTTTTTCCAACTGCAATGTTCTTTTCCTGGTTCTTATTGGTAAGCGTGTCTTCGTTTCCTTCACTCGATGCGTTACTGATGTTTATTCTTGATTCCTGCATTTCAGGGACGTTAGCATTAGTAGATTTATTCGTTCCATGAGTTTTAGAAAATATTGGAAAGTGTTTTATTTTCTGTTGATGTTTTTCTTTAAATAAGTTTTTCAAAGAATATATCACTGAATCATTCGAGTTATCAATTTTATGTTTTTCTTGTATTTGAGTGTCTACAGTTTGAGTACCAAAGTCACACGTTTTTTCCTCCTGAATTTTTTTGTGATCTTTTGGTATGCTATGTTGATCAAGATTGGTTTTATGTAACGTATTGATTTTATCTACTTCGTGGGAATCTTTTTTCTTCTTTTCTTCTACCAAATACTTTAAAATGCCTATTTGGACGTCCAATGTTTGATCGGAATTTTCAAGAATATTTCCAAGAAATGAAAGAACAGATTCCAATATCTCTTGTAGAGAGAATAGAGCTTTAGATATTGGAGGAGCGTTATCAGCAGTGTTATTGTTATTTTTAAGGTTGAAGGAGTCCATTGAGGGATCACACAAAGCGATAGGTGAAGAGGTTTTTAACTGGATACTGTTAGTTGTTCCTAGATCCTTTTTCTCTATCGCAATATTTGTTTGCTATTATTTGTATCATCGAATAAAGTTACGCTCCCTCTGCTTTTTATAGGTGTTACCGTTTTCAGATTGATCGTTTCATGATATGACAGAAGAAAGTCTTTCGGAGTACTTGATAATTTGTTGCTTAGGTCTAATTCCAAACATTCCTCCTTGAATTGTAAGCTAAGTTTCGTTGGGGTAGATTTTGATGTAGGGTTTTTGGTCTCCCCAGCAGAATCAGTTACGTTGAGATTAATATCCTTACTTAGCGATAGTATATCTTGATTTTGTTTGGGCAAGAGTGCAGAGAAATAAGCAGTAATGGCTGGTGTATGGGTTAAACGACCTTGTTTTATAGCTTTATCAGTGGTATTTCGTACTGCATTTTCCGTTCCCATTCTTTTCATATAGACTGTCCGAGATCTCAGTTTCTTAAAACCCATTTGTGCTCCAGTTGTCGTCAGGGATAATGAATCTCTTATAACGTCACTGATATCGTTGGGGATTTTGGTGTTGTAAGAGAATCTTAGTTGACCCCAATATACTCGCAATGGGCAGATGAGAATATTTACCGCTATTGGTATCGGTTTCGGTGAGGCTGAGTAAATACCAGGAACCTGATATGGTGACCGTAAGTGGGGTGGCCCGTCCCGTCCTCAGTCGTCCACGGACGGCCACAGACGGCCCGCCCTTTGCCCGGGCTTCGCCCCGTGCACCGACCCGCGCGCGTCCCGCGGTGCGCGTGATGGATGAGAGTTATATAGTTTCACAGGAAGAGAGGGCGTGGCTCTGGGAGGGGGCGCGGCACTCACGGGAAGAGGACCAGCTGTAGGTGGAGAATGCTGGTCCTCGCAGTCCCGGGGCCGGCGCCTCTCTCTCCTCTGCGGCCACAGAAGCAACAGGGTCTTTGGGGCAATGGATATTAGCAGCAAACAGCAGCGACTCAATACAAGCTACTCCAGTAGCGTTGTTCACACAGCGAGCACTTCTCCAGAATCACGAGCGGCACCCGCAGAGCGGGGGCCACGAGTAGTTAATCAGTTTCAGCAGGGCGTGGCTCTGGGAGGGGGCGCGGCACTCACGGGAAGAGGACCAGCTGTAGGTGGAGAATGCTGGTCCTCGCAGTCCCGGGGCCGGCGCCTCTCTCTCCTCTGCGGCCACAGAAGTAACAGGGTCTTTGGGGCAATGGATATTAGCAGCAAACAGCAGCGACTCAATACAAGCTACTCCAGTAGCGTTGTTCACACAGCGAGCACTTCTCCAGAATCACGAGCAGCACCCGCGGAGCGGGGGCCGCGAGTAGTTAATCAGTTTCAGCAGGGCGTGGCTCTGGGAGGGGGCGCGGCACTCACGGGAAGAGGACCAGCTGTAGGTGGAGAATGCTGGTCCTCGCAGTCCCGGGGCCGGCGCCTCTCTCTCCTCTGCGGCCACAGAAGCAACAGGGTCTTTGGGGCAATGGATATTAGCAGCAAACAGCAGCGACTCAATACAAGCTACTCCAGTAGCGTTGTTCACACAGCGAGCACTTCTCCAGAATCACGAGCGGCACCCGCGGAGCGGGGGCCGCGAGTAGTTAATCAGTTTCAGCAGGGCGTGGCTCTGGGAGGGGGCGCGGCACTCACGGGAAGAGGACCAGCTGTAGGTGGAGAATGCTGGTCCTCGCAGTCCCGGGGCCGGCGCCTCTCTCTCCTCTGCGGCCACAGAAGCAACAGGGTCTTTGGGGCAATGGATATTAGCAGCAAACAGCAGCGACTCAATACAAGCTACTCCAGTAGCGTTGTTCACACAGCGAGCACTTCTCCAGAATCACGAGCGGCTCCCGCGGAGCGGGGGCCGCGAGTAGTTAATCAGTTTCAGCAGGGCGTGGCTCTGGGAGGGGGCGCGGCACTCACGGGAAAAGGACCAGCTGTAGGTGGAGAATGCTGGTCCTCGCAGTCCCGGGGCCGGCGCCTCTCTCTCCTCTGCGGCCACAGAAGCAACAGGGTCTTTGGGGCAATGGATATTAGCAGCAAACAGCAGCGACTCAATACAAGCTACTCCAGTAGCGTTGTTCACACAGCGAGCACTTCTCCAGAATCACGAGCGGCTCCCGCAGAGCGGGGGCCACGAGTAGTTAATCAGTTTCAGCAGGGCGTGGCTCTGGGAGGGGGCGCGGCACTCACGGGAAGAGGACCAGCTGTAGGTGGAGAATGCTGGTCCTCGCAGTCCCGGGGCCGGCGCCTCTCTCTCCTCTGCGGCCACAGAAGTAACAGGGTCTTTGGGGCAATGGATATTAGCAGCAAACAGCAGCGACTCAATACAAGCTACTCCAGTAGCGTTGTTCACACAGCGAGCACTTCTCCAGAATCACGAGCGGCACCCGCGGAGCGGGGGCCGCGAGTAGTTAATCAGTTTCAGCAGGGCGTGGCTCTGGGAGGGGGCGCGGCACTCACGGGAAGAGGACCAGCTGTAGGTGGAGAATGCTGGTCCTCGCAGTCCCGGGGCCGGCGCCTCTCTCTCCTCTGCGGCCACAGAAGCAACAGGGTCTTTGGGGCAATGGATATTAGCAGCAAACAGCAGCGACTCAATACAAGCTACTCCAGTAGCGTTGTTCACACAGCGAGCACTTCTCCAGAATCACGAGCGGCACCCGCGGAGCGGGGCCGCGAGTAGTTAATCAGTTTCAGCAGGGCGTGGCTCTGGGAGGGGGCGCGGCACTCACGGGAAGAGGACCAGCTGTAGGTGGAGAATGCTGGTCCTCGCAGTCCCGGGGCCGGCGCCTCTCTCTCCTCTGCGGCCACAGAAGCAACAGGGTCTTTGGGGCAATGGATATTAGCAGCAAACAGCAGCGACTCAATACAAGCTACTCCAGTAGCGTTGTTCACACAGCGAGCACTTCTCCAGAATCACGAGCGGCTCCCGCGGAGCGGGGGCCGCGAGTAGTTAATCAGTTTCAGCAGGGCGTGGCTCTGGGAGGGGGCGCGGCACTCACGGGAAAAGGACCAGCTGTAGGTGGAGAATGCTGGTCCTCGCAGTCCCGGGGCCGGCGCCTCTCTCTCCTCTGCGGCCACAGAAGCAACAGGGTCTTTGGGGCAATGGATATTAGCAGCAAACAGCAGCGACTCAATACAAGCTACTCCAGTAGCGTTGTTCACACAGCGAGCACTTCTCCAGAATCACGACCGGTTAAGTCTGATAGGAGTTACTGACTCCGCCCTGTCCTGGATCAAATCCTTTCTGGAAGAAAGAACCTTCCAAGTGTCAGATGGCACCGCCACGTCCAAAGCCCTGCCACTTCAGTGTGGGGTCCCTCAGGGCTCCTCCCTGAGCCCCACACTTTTTAAGGTTTACATGTCCCTTTAGAGGACATTATCGCTCCATTTGGCATAAAAACAGTCATGTATGCAGATGACACCCAGCAGGTGGTCTCCATGAACCAGCTGAGCAACAGCCTAGACAATCTGGCCACATGCCTAGACAGCGTTTTTCAATGGATGTGTGAATCTCGATTAAAATTGAACGGAGACAAATCTGAGATACTTCCCCTGGGAAACCCACACAAGCTCCCTCCATCACTCTCTTGGCCGCCATGCATGGGAACGCCGCCTACCCCCAAACCCGAAGTCAAACGTCTTGGCATCTGGCTGGATCAAGACCTCAACTTCAAGACTCAGGCCAGGAAAACCTCAGGCACCTGCTTTGGCCTCATCCAAATGGCGTGAAAAATCCTCCACCTGATCCCCTTCCATTCAAGGAAACTACTGATGCAGGGGCTGGTGAACTCCAGACTGGACTACGGCAACGTCCTGTACCTGGGGGCATCAGCATCAGTTATTTACAGATTGCAATGCGCACAGAACGCTGCTGCCAGAATCCTAACTGGAACCAAATCGAGATGCTCGGCTAAACCAGCACTTAGAAGCCTACATTGGCTCCCTGTGAAAGAAAGACTTACCTTTAAGACCCTATGCATCTCGCACAAAATAATGCACGATAGAGGCCCCCCGATTCTGAGACCCTTGATTAAACCCCACCAGTCCAACAAAGAATTAAGATCAGACTCTCTCTCCCTCGCCAGCGTTCCAAGAATAAAAAAGGCCCGATCCGGGGGGCGTTTGTTCTCTTACAACGCCCCAAGACTGTGGAACGCCCTACCACTTGCTATGCGGAGAGAACATAACGTCATGGACTTTCGGAGGCAATTAAAAACTTGGCTCTTCCCTTAAACTCTCAACTTTCCTCTCCTTCTTCTCCCCTGGAACTCAGGTCTTGTCAGCGCTGGGACGCCCTAGGGTAGCTACACGCTTTACAAATCCCAACTCAAACTCAAACTCAAACTCAAGGGTGTCAGGTATTTGAAATGCCATTTCTGTGTTTCAAAGATAATACAGAATCCTACTCATCAGCGTTTCACATGTATCCCAAATCATTACACATAGTCTGTCATTTGTGACCTATAATTGACAACAGGCCTTCTTTTGGGACCAAATATGTACCATCATGATGCAGGGATGCACCGTTTGACTCAAGTCCCACAACATGAGCACCGTGGACTTAAGGGGGAATCACTGCCCCTACATGTGTCCATATTTTCATACTTGATTAATCATAGACATGACACTTCTGTGTGTATTAGTGTGTATTATTCATGTTCAGTGGAGTGTTGAAGCTGTCTTAGTACTGGGCCATGCAGACAACACTTTACAATGTTGCCCTGTGGAGGGCCAGCCAGAGTCCTTTAGGGATTGACAAGTTACTCGGAATGGGAAGAGTCTAGTCCGCAGGCTGATTGCTGTGTCATTGTTTTGCAAACAATGTATGGCAGTCCATGTTGAGGTGTAAGGTTAGTATCAAGGAGTTTATCGGGGGACAATGGAAGGTGTTATTCCAGGGCATGATGTAGAGGGCAGAACCAAGCAGAAAGAAGCCATATGGCGGAGATGAGTGCTACAGCTTCCTTCTTACTACTATGGCAAATTCATCCTCATCTTCGTCCTCTGACATTTCATGTGCCTTACATGTGGGTGGAGGTGTTTGGTCTGCAGCACTGTTTGACACTGACACATCATGGGCCGGAGATGTGGATGTAGAAGCAGCAGCAGCATTCATCTGCGCAATGTCTTGTGGCTTTACTCCCTTGATTAGGATCTGCAGGGCATGGAAGATCCCATTTACAGCTTTCTTATGCACAGCAATGGTAGACATTCTTTGAGCCTGTATCCGCACGATGTTCTCCATGACCCTCCTTATGGTTTCCAAATCACAGACCACATCGCTGTAGCCACTCTGACTAGACAGTTGTTGTCTCCGAGTCATGACTCCAGCGACACCAGCCATGGATTGTTGGAGGGCATGGAGCGGACTGTGGGTGTCCGTTAGGGAGGGTAATTGTTCCCTTATGGGGCTAAGACACCCATGTATGGCATGTAGTTTGGCTGCCATTAATATTATTTATCTTTTATAAGGTGCACAAATCATCCCCAAGGGGATCTCCCGGCGCCTTAGGAACAGGCCACCTATTATTTGAGATACATATTAAAATAACCAGAATTTGAGCAATTTTTTAAAAAGACCCAGGGTGGGGCATACCCGAAGGTTCTTAGGCAGAGAGTTCCAGTGCTTAGGGGCTAAATAAGAAAAGGCACGGCCCCCCATTTTCAATTTCCTAATTCTCCGAAGTCGAAGAAGGTTTTGGTGACTAGATCTTAACTGACAGGTCGGAGCATACCTTTCCACTTTCTTGGTTAGGTATCTTGACCCTGACCCATGAAGGGCTTTAAACACTAGGTGTAGGAGTTTGAAAACTGCTCTTTATTTATAGGAAGCCAATGTAACTCTCTCAACAATGGGAGGGAGAGGGTTCATGCTGGCTTATTCCATGCTAAACGTGGCGCAGCATTTTGCATCCCTTGAAAGCAGATCCTCCCTCATCCCTACTAGTAAAGTGTTTCCATAATCAAGTCTACTGACTAACAGTGCCTGCATTAGGACCCTTCTGGTGGAAAGGGGGATCCACGGAAAAATCCTTTTTAATATATGCATCAGTCCGAAGCATTTACCTGATAGGACTTTCACATGCTCCTCCATAGAGAGATTATTGTCCATTATAACACCCAGGTTTTTTGCCTAATTTTTTGGGGTGGGAGCTTTTCCTAAATACGCCGGCCACCAACCCTCCATCCATAAGTCCTCAGCTTTCCCAAACAATAAGATCTCTGTTTTGTTAGAGTTAAGCTGTAGGAAGTTCTTTCTCATCCATGTGGCTATCTTTAGCATACAGATCTCAACTCTCTCTCTGGTCACCCGGGGTCCTCCTCTATGGGGACTATCACCTGAATATCTTCCGCATAGGAGGTGATTTGGAGCCCACGCGATCTAATAATGGTGGCCAGAGATGACACATAGATATTGAACAGGGTGAGACTTAAAATGGAGCCCTGTGATACCCCCTTATCCACCATTGTGGTCTGAGATACAAAGGAGTCCAGTTGTACACATTGGGATCTATCAGATAGAAAACTCTGCAGCCACTTTGTAACGCGGGACATGTTTCTCATGGAGACAAATCAGAAGTGGAGTGGTGGCTGCACAATGACAGCGTTTCGTCACCTCATTCCCTGCAGGATTCACAAGACCCTTGGCAAGTCGACACAGAGGTAAATAGATGCGGCGCCTTTAACTGGACGCGGGATGCTGAGGACGGCCCGTCCCACCATGACGTCAACTGCGTTGGATTGGTGAAAAGTCCGGAAACCACACAAGCGGCGTGTGACATCACCAAAGGAGAAGAAGCGAGGAGAGAACGGCGTTATCGGAGAGAAGAAGACGAGACGAACAGAGAAGCAGACGAGCCAGGAGGCCAACGAGACCACGCTTCGCCCCGCCACACTCCCGATGGAGGAGTGTGGCTGCGACAGGTATGGGAAAAGTTCTCAAACTGGGTAGGGAGGAGGGGTGTAGTCCCACGTTAAACAGGGCTCTCTCATGAAGACCTCCCTCTAGACTTCCGACCCTCCTAACACCTTTTCCCCTTCACCGCTGCCTCACTTCTGCCTCACGAGCATTTGGTCACGTTAGAGATTGCACAAAGTCACAAGTGTCCTTGCACTCCCTTGGTTCCTTTGGGTTTCAGTCAGTACGAGGGCGACATTTTAAAACGCTCCTTTTGTTTTTCTGTTTCTGCCGGAATCCACGAGAGGGGAACTTCCATCCCATCCTGAAACCCCGAAAACACCCAGTCACGGAAGAAGATACACCACGCACAGCCAAGACGGACCCCGCGGAATTTGCAAAAGAAAGACTGACTTTTCGTCAAAAAAAGTTGTACATGAAAATAAAACCCTCGTTACCTAAACGACGTCTCCAGCCTCTTCCTGAAACCCCAGCCGTCCCGATACACACTTTAATGCCATCCCTCTGAGGTCAAACCCCACCCACACCTGTTCAGCCAGATCCTTGTGGCGGTCTAACACATGGCGTTGGAACGCCATGTGTTCTTCCATGAGGTGCTGGGAGCCAGACATGGTGCTGGGTGCTCTTTGCTGTGTGGTCTGTTCAGGGGTGGGCTCACCTCGATGGTGCTGGGTTGCACTGCTACTGGAGGTGGGGTGCGGAGGCTGCCCATGAACCGTTGAAGTTCGTCATAGTCGCTGTCCTGGGGGTCCTCTCCATCATCACTGACGTGATGTAGGGTCTGCTCTGCAGCAGGTGTTGCTTGTCCCTCAGCGATGTAAATGGGAGATGCAGTTTTACAGTGTGTTCCATGTATGTTTACGTATTGACGAAGTTTCCATATAGACTGCATGACAATGTACATTGTGACTGTTTGTGAGGAGATGCCTATTTGATGCGGGACAGTGGGCATTTATACTACAACACAGATGTGAGGTTGTACTCATACAGTGTCATCTCAAAGGTTTTTTTTCTGCTTTTATGGAGCATTTTCCCGCATGACGTGTGGGAATTGCAGGCCTATTGCTGGTTATCGCTGAATTTCGCATCGTGGTTTGGGACATCGCTGCTTTTTTCACATTCGTGTTTTGCATATTTAGGCATCGCGTTAATTTCAACACGGTTATTTGAGACTATTGCACTGTAACGCCATGTTGAGAATACCACGTTAACACTGCATTATTTTCCCACGATAGACTGAGATGTGAAAAGTTGCGTTAAGTTAATGTTGTGATAATTATCACGCCTTCTTGAGAATAGCCCCCTATGTGTCAAGACTTAATTGAAGCAGGCAATGGTGTCATAAGTTCTATAGGTCTTGTAAGTGAACTTTTAATCTGAGCACATATAGAAAATGCCATATTGCATAATGTCATATTGCTTAACATCTGCTGACAGAAACGGCTAACCAAAATCCCTATTAAATGCAAGTATGGTTTTTACAATTTTAAGATGCTCAGTACTCATAGACTCATGACACCAGCTCAATGCTTGTTGTTTTGACTGAGCAGGAGACTGATAATTGATACAGGAGGAAACAAAATCAGCACATGCTTGGCTAAGGTGTTTGCCTGGTTCAAACATAATCAACTGCTATGCAACTCACCTGAGTCTGAAATTATCTTCTTAGGACACACTCCTGGTGACGAATGGCGCAAATGGTGGCCCCAGAATATATCCCCCCTGTAAGTCCAGTTACAACCGTAAAATAATCTCGGGGAAAAACTGGATGCGGATTAAGTATAGGCAAATTCACACGAAATCGAATTCGCAATCCGCAAAATCCACGAATTCGTGCAAATTTGCAGATTTTTAGTTTTTTGCGTGTTCGCGGGGTTTTTGGCATGTTCGCTGGGTTTTTGGCGTGTTCGCTGGGATTTTTGCGTGTTTGCGGGCCGGTTGTATAGCGAACTTACCCATGCGTCGTGTATGGGCACAGCACCCTCTGGTTCACTGCTCCCACCCTCTGGTTCATCACTGCCACCCTCTGGTTCACCACTGCCACCCTCTGGTTCACCACTGCCACCCTCTGGTTCACCCCTGCACCCTCTGGTTCACCCCTGCCACCCTCTGGTTCACCATTGCCACCCTCTGGTTCAGCACTGCCACTCTCTGGTTCACCCCTGCCACCTTCTGGTTCAGCACTGTCACCCTCTGGTTCACCACTCCCACCCTCTGGTTCATCACTGCCACCCTCTGGTTCATCACTGCCACTCTCTGGTTCACCACCGCCACCCTCTGGTTCACCCCTGCACCCTCTGGTTCACCCCTGCCACCCTCTGGTTCACCACTGCCACCCTCTGGTTCAGCACTGCCACTCTCTGGTTCACCCCTGCCACCTTCTAATTCAAGCACTGTCACCCTCTGGTTCACCACTGCCACCCTCTGGTTCAGCACTGCCACTCTCTGGTTCACCCCTGCCACCTTCTGGTTCAGCACTGTCACCCTCTGGTTCACCACTGCCACCCTCTGGTTTGCGACTGCCACCCTCTGGTACATCACAGCACCTCTGGTTCACCACTGCCACCCTCTGGTTAACCACTCTCACCCTCTGGTTCAGCACTGCCACCCTCTGGTTCACTACTGTCACCCTCTGGTTCACCTCTGCCACCCTCTGGTCCACCACTGCCACCCTCTGGTTCATCACAGCACCCTCTGGTTCACCCAAGCCACCCTCTGGTACAGCACTGTCACCCTCTGGTTCACCACTGCCACCCTCTGGTTCACAACTGCCACCCTCTGGTTCATCACAGCACCTCTGGTTTACCCCTGCCACCCTCTGGTACAGCTCTGTCACTCTCTGGTTCACCACTGCGACCCTCTGGTTCACAACTGCCACCCTCTGGTTCATCACAGCACCTCTGGTTCACCACTGCCATCCTCTGGTTAACCACTGTCACCCTCTGGGTCAGCACTGCCACCCTCTGGTTCACCCCTGCCACCCTCTGGTTCACCACTGCCACCCTCTGGTTCATCACAGCGCCCTCTGGTTCACCCTCGCCACCCTCTGGTACAGCACTGTCACCCTCTGGTTCACCACTGTCACCCTCTAGTTCAGCACTGCCACCCTTTGGTTCACCACTGCGACTCTCTGGTTCACCACTGCCACCCTCTGGTTCACCCATGCCACCCTCTGGTTCACCACTGCCACCCTCTGGTTCACTCCTGCCACCATCTGGTTCATCACTGCCACCCTCTGGTTCACCCCTGCCACCCTCTGGTTCACCACTCCCACCCGCTACCAAGACCTTTTGTGATCCAGCGGCAGCACAAAAGATGCGCCATGGTTCTGGGAAATAACAACGTGAAATAACAACGTGACCGCCCTGACTTCGTCAGATACGGTCGCTCCCACGCTCCCTGGCTCCTGGCGGTATCGTTACCCTCTCCTCAAACCTCTGTGTACCTGTGCATTTACATTCGTGATTTGCTCTCTGCATTAGCACTTGTGATTTGTGATTGGCGATTTGTTAACCTGCATTAGCGCTTGTAACTGTGAATCTGTCTCAGCGCTAGTGATTTACTGCTCAGTCCGCTCTGTGTGTGGCACGTTTCAGGCATTCTGCAGCGCAACATAATTCAGGCCATTTAATTAGCGCGACGGAAACGGAGCTGCGCTCTACCTGGTTACTTCAATCTTTACCTGCATATTTAAAGCGCCTGTGACCTTTTTCTGTGCCCCAGCCTCACTCGACTTGTCTCTACCTCCATTTTGTTTCTTGTTGTTGCTCAGAGCCCTTCCTCCTCGCACCGCTCCCGCCTCCCTGCTGCCCCTCCCACGCCCCTCCCCCCCTCAAAGTGTATTAATGACAGATGGTCCCACGCGCAGCGTCCACGCGCTACGTACACGCCGAAGGTGCGCCAAAGGTAAGCCCGTCTACGCCCGTCCGCGCCTGGACCGCGCCCAGCGCCAGACCCCATGCCCCTCGCTCTGCCCAGCCCTCCCGCATTACCTACGATGCCGCCACGCTCCTAGCCCTTAACCCCGGTCGCGCCCCCAACTACGTCCAAGCCGCTCCTGGACACACCCATGGACCTTTCTCTTGCTACTCCTGCAAATTCATCGGCACCGACAACATTTCCGCTACGACCACACCACAGATTCCCAACCCCAACCACCTACAATGCATCCTTCTCAACACCCGATCGGTCCACAGACACGCCATTGACCTCTGGAATCTACTAGACATCATCTCTCCAGACGTCGCCTTCCTAACAGAAACATGGATGAACGCCTCCTCCGCCCCAGACATCACCATTGCCATCCCAGAAGATTATAAGATCACACGCAAGGACCGTACCAGCCACACAGGAGGAGGAATCGCCATCGTTCATAAAAAATCTATCCACATCTCAACCAGCTCTGACGTCAACCTCGCCAACTTTGAACACCTTCACTTCCAGATCCACATCGACCCCAAGACCACACTCAGAGGCACCCTCCTCTACAGACCACCTGGACCCCGCGCAAAATTCAGTGAAGACATCATGGACTTCATCACTCCACACGCGCTCCCCTCCAAAGATTACATCCTTCTGGGAGACCTCAACTTTCACCTTGAAAAGAACAACGACCGCAACACCACCACCCTCTTGGACAACCTCGCCAACCTCGGACTTAAACAACTGGTCACTTCCCCCACCCACATCGCAGGTCACACACTCGACCCCATCTTCACCTCCAGCAATCATGTCTCCTTCAGCCACACTACGGATCTCCTCTGGACTGACCACAGCTGCGTTCACTTCACCTACAACAAGCCGAAACCCATCAAACACCTCCAACCAACTCTGCAAAGAAACTGGAACAAAATCACCATCGATCAGATCTCCTCATCGCTCCTTCTAAACACCCCAGCCCACTCTTCTAACCCAGACCAAGCCGCCGCCAACTTCACCCTATGGTTATCCAACACCGCCGACATCCTAGCACCACTGAAAAAACGTCAAAGCAAACCTGGCAGCAAGAAGGCCTCATGGTTCAACGATGATCTTAAGAAATCCAAGAAACTCTGCCGCTCCCTTGAAAAGGCCTGGAAAAAAGACCCAACAACTAGCAGCAAGGACGCCTTCAAAAACGCCACCCGCACACACCACCAACTAATCCGGAAGGCCAAGAAAACAGCATTCAAGGATCGACTAGACAACAACGCCCACAACAGCAAGGAACTTTTCAACATCGTCAAGGAATTTACCAATCCCTCGGCCATCTCCAACGACATCACCCCCTCTCAAGCCCTCTGCGACTCCCTGGCTTTATTCTTCCACAACAAAATTGCAGACATCCACAACAGCTTCGACAACCAACCCGGAGACCAACCCACCCAACCATACGCTGAACTTTCTTCCCCCTTAAACACCCTTAACGACTGGAACCCAATCTCCACTGAAGACACCATCCGCCTGATGAACTCCATCCACTCAGGATCCCCCACAGACCCATGTCCTCACCACATCTTCAACAAAGCAGACTCCGTCATAGCACCGCACCTCCGAGACGTCATCAACTGCTCCTTCAACTCCGCCACCTTCCCGGAAAGCTGGAAACACGCTGAACTCACCGCCCTTCTTAAAAAACCCACAGCGGACCCCACCGAACTCAAAAATTACCGCCCCATATCGCTCCTTCCTTTCCCGGCCAAAGTCATCGAGAAAGCTGTCAACAACCAGCTCGCCGCCTTCCTCAAAGCCAACAAATCCCTCGACTCCTCACAATCTGGCTTCCGAGCAAAACACAGCACTGAGACCGCCCTCATCGCAGCAACAGACGACATTCGAACTCTACTGGACAATGGAGACACAGTCGCCCTCATCCTCCTCGACCTCTCTGCAGCCTTCGACACAGTCTGCCACAGCACCCTCTTACAACGCCTCAGAAACATCGGAATACAAGGAAAAGCTCTTGAATGGATCACCTCGTTCCTCACCGGAAGAACCCAGAGAGTCCGCCTTCCACCATTCAAGTCCGAGGCCACTGAAGTCATCTGCGGCGTACCACAAGGATCCTCACTCAGTCCCACCCTCTTCAACGTATACATGAGCCCCCTCGCGGCCATTGCTCGCCAACACAACCTCAACATCATCTCTTACGCGGATGACACTCAACTGATCCTTTCTCTCACCAATGACCCCAGCACCGCCAAAACTAACCTACATGAAGGAATGAAAGAAGTTGCCGAATGGATGAAACACAGCCGTCTGAAACTGAACTCAGATAAAACAGAAGTCCTCATCTTAGGTACATCCCCCTCGGCATGGGACGACTCTTGGTGGCCGGAAGCCCTTGGAAAAGCACCCATCCCGACAGACCACGCACGGAACCTAGGCGTTATCCTGGATTCTTCACTTTCAATGAACAGACAAGTCAGCGCCGTATCCTCATCCTGCTTCAACATTCTTCGCATGCTCAAAAAAACATTTCGCTGGATCCCCACCGAAACCAGAAAAACAGTCACCCATGCTCTGGTCACGAGCAGACTGGACTACGGAAACACCCTCTACGCAGGTACTACCGCTAAACTCCAGAAGAAACTCCAACGAATCCAAAACGCCTCAGCCAGGATCATATTAGACATCCCGCGTAACGAACACATCTCTGGTCACCTGAAAGACCTCCACTGGCTACCCGTCAATAAGAGAATCACTTTCCGACTGCTAACCCACGCACACAAATCACTCTACAACATCGGACCAGAATGCCTCAACTCACAACTGTCCTTCTACACCCCCTCCCGCCAACTACGTTCTTCCAGCCAAGCCCTCGCCACCGTACCTCGCATCAACAAGACCACCATGGGAGGCAGATCCTTCTCATACCTGGCAGCTAAAACATGGAACTCACTCCCCACTTACCTTCGCCTTACCCAGAACCACCTAGCATTCAGAAAGCAACTTAAAACATGGATATTTGACAAGTAATTCTTCTCCCCTCCCTTAGCGCCTTGAGACCCTCTGGGTATGTAGTGCGCTATATAAATTCTGTGACTTGACTTGACTTGACATCTGAGAGATCCGTCATGTTGTAATGCCCTGCGCCATCAGGAGGCTTTCCGGCGCAGGGGAGGGCGTTCCTGCGCAGGAACGCCTCCTAAAAGTGGCTGAGTGAAATCTACAAGAATTCACTCAATCACTTTTAGGCCAATGCTGCGTCAAAACCCTGCACCTGCTTGAATCAGGCGCAAGACTTGATGCAGGATTGGGGAGATAGGGCCCCCCAGAGCATTGCTGGAGCTGCGTTGCAAGCTCGACGCAGCTCCAGCAATGCGCTGCTTTTACGGCACAGATGTGTGACACATCTGTGCCGTTTTTGGGGATGCACCAGTTATTGTAAATCTGCCCCTATACATTTAGCCAACGAGGGAGCACTTACTGATTAGACAGTAGAAAGTACTCCAGTTGTGTAGTGGTATTGCACAAAAAGGTGGCATCTTCGTGGACAAACACGCAGGGCGGGATTCATTCTGCCCCCTGTTAGATTCGTTTTTTGTGCCCTTCTGCCCTCTGTTAGACTTGTTCTTCCCTTGTTTTTCTGCCCCTTTAACCTCTGTTAGACTCGTTTTTCCCTTGTTTTTCTACCCTTCTGCCCCCTGTTAGACTCGTTTTTTGTGCCCTTCTGCCCTCTGTTAGACTCATTTTTCCCTTGTTTTTCTGCCCTTCTGCCCTCTGTTCGACTCGTTTTTTGTGCCCTTCTGCCCTCTGTTATTCCCTTGTTTTTGTGCCCTTCTGCCCTCTGTTAGACTCGTTTGTTGTGCCCTTCTGCCCTCTGTTAGACTCGTTTTTGTGCCTTTCTGCCCCGTTAGACTAGTTTTTTGTGCCCTTCTGCCCTCTGTTAGACTCATTTTTCCCTTGCTTTTCTGCCCTTCTGTCCTCTGTTAGACTGTTTTTTTGTGCCCTTCTGCCCTCTGTTAGACTCGTTTTTCCCTTTTTTTTCTGCCTTTCTGCCCTTTGTTAGACTGCTTTTTCTGCCTTTCTGCTCTCTGCATCACCACATCATCACTGAGCACTGCCCCAGCATCACTCAGCACCACCACATTATCACTCAGCACCACCACGTTATCACTCAGCACCACCACAGCACCACTCAGTGCCACCACAGCATCACTCAGCGCCACCACAGCAACGCTCAGTACCACCACATTATCACTCAGCACCACCACAGCACCACTCAGCACCACTACAGCACCACTCAGCGCCACCCCAGCATCAATCTGCGCAACCATTCAACAACAACTGGTTCAAATATGTTCTCTCAATGTTTCAAACTTTATTACAAATGTCACAAAAAGATGTTAATATTTCACTTCTGTTCTTGGATTTTCGTCACAATAAAATACACAACATAATCTTCACAAAAGTTATTTACAAAAGTTTAAGCTAGTGCCATTATAAATTAAAATCACTTTTATTTAAGTATTAATTATTTAAAAAAATTAAAAGCCATTGTAATTTTTAATATCAATACAGCTAAGTCACGTATATACAAAACATGTTGCATTACAAATGCTATGGGTGTCACATTTGCGAAAGTTATAGCTATTGGCATTGTAAATGACAAAGCTATTAATTTAGCTATTTTCAAAACCAACACATAAATAAAAAAAATTGTCATTTACAAGACCAATAGTTCAAACTTTCCTAATGCGAGACCTATTGCATTGCAAATGCTTGTTTTTATATCTGTCAGTGCTTCCTGTTGAGGTTTAATTTTCGTGACAGGCGCCTCATTGCCTACTTTTTTTTTTGTCCTCATTCATGCCCTTGGTGTCCAAATAGTAGTACGTAGAGATAAGCGTACTGTCAAAGATAAACTGGTATGGGCTTTGGATGTTACGAGGTGGGTCGCCCATCAGTAAATTTGATATACTCCCACGGCACCACATCGGGACGACCATCAGGGTAGTATGCTGCAGTCAAATACCCAATCTTGTATCGAGTCACCCTATTGGGTATACAAACATTAAAAAGAGAGATTGCCAAACAGCGTAATCATTGGACTTTGGGGGGAAAAAAAACCCTTGGTCATGTACTCAACTATGGCCAGTTTAATAAAGACCAAAAGTTTCTCTTATCTGGGTTGCCTGATCTTAGTAGGTCCATTTTTGATGTTTGTAGCAGTGAAGTGCGCCAATCCTGCAGGGTGGGGGGTAACGGGTCTTTCCACTTCCTACAGATCTCCCTTCTGGCTAACAAGATGCCAAAAAAGAGTAAGTTCTTTGCTGAACCCTGAAACTCTGGTGCAACCCCAAAAATTATAAGAGCGGGACATAACCGGACCTTGGAGCCTAAGGCAGTAGTGAGTGTGAGGCAGACCGCATTCCAAAAAGGCAGTAACAAAGGGAAATCATGAAACATGTGCAGGTCAGAAGCCGCCAGTAGACCACATTTAGGGCATGCCACTGCTGAGTTGTTTGGAAACTTTGAGAATCTCTCTGGCGAATAATAGGCCCTATGTAGGGTAAAGAGGTGGTTTTGGCGCAACCAAGATGGTTTCACTATATTCCACATGATCTTAAAAGACTCAAACCACAAGTTCTCCACATTTTGATTAGTAATATGTGCGGCCCACAATGTGTTGGGCAGATGGAACTCACTATCAACCTCCTCCAATAGTAGATTGTACCAAAATGAAACCTCTTTCTTTGTCGGAGGCTTATCTATTAAGAGAGAAACCATGTTGCTATCACCCCCTAACAAAAATCTGCCCTTAGCAGAAACCTGTGAGTGTGCCCAGCTTCGAATTTGCAGGTAGTTAAACCTGGAGAGCCCTAGCCCTAACCTAGAGAAGAACACCTCCCATGGGAGTAAGCTACCCTCCACAAAAAGGTCCCCCCACACCTCCAGTCCTGCCTCTCTTAGAGGTGCTGCGATGCCATCCAGGAGCCAACTCGGAGACCCAGGTGAATTACACAATGGAGATCTACCAGAAAAATAATCAATTTTTATAGAACGCCTGAGTTTCACCCATGTTTTAGATATATCTCGCAATACCTTTAATTTTTTTTTTTTTTAAACTTGGGGTCACCAAACTTAAACAAAAATGCATGCTCAGCTATTCTTTCCCCTCTAAGCAATGCTGCAAACATATACCCAAAAGCAGAGTTAATGGGTGATTTTAGTAACATCCTGGCGTGAGAGAATTGAAAAGCCCACGCATATAGCTGGATATCGGGAGCTGCCAAACCACCCTTTTCCCTACGGCGCCTTAGTTTCTTCCAAGCTATTCTAGGGATGTAGTCATTCCAAATAAAAGAACTTATTTCGCTTTGAAGTTCGGCTATCATGGAGGGTTAAAAAAAAAAGAGGGATGGTATTACACATAATAGAAACTTTAGGGAGAATAGACATTTTAATTAAGTTGGCTCTGCCCAATAAGGATAAAGGAAGCGAAGACCATGATTTCATCAATCTACGACACTCCTTAGCAACGAACGAAAAATTTGATGGAACTATTTCGTTTATATCATTATATATATTTAGTCCAAATAGCGTAAAATAGAACTCAGCTGAGCCCCATCAGGGTCGTTCCAGACCATGATGTCGGTCTTCGAGGCATTGATTTCATACCCAGACACTTTGCGGAAATCCTGGGCCAAAGCAATTATAGCTGGAAAAGCCGAGCGGAGTTCAGAGGGGAAAACAAGGACATCATCCGCATACAGAGCTACCTTCTTCTCCCATCCTTCAAAATTAAAGGGCTTGATGTTACAGTCGTCCCGTAGCCGTTGAGCGAAAGGCTCAATATATAGGTCGAATAGGAGGTGAAAGAGGGCAGCCCTGGCGGGTACCCCGCGTGATGTTAAATGGGTTAGCTAGTTCACCATTGACAAGTAAAGAGGCAGATGGATTTTGATACTAAAGTCTCACTGCACGCCTAAATTTCTCGCCGATGTGAAATTTCCCCAAGACCTCCGATAGGTATATCCAGTTGACCCTATCGAAGGCCTTGGTGGCGTCTAGGGTGAGAACAGCCAGAGGGAGAGATTTTACAGAAGCCATATCGATGGCTCCTATGAGGTCATAGGTCAACTCATAGAGCTGGTGACCCCTTACAAACCCCTTTTGGTGTAAGTGCATGATACTTGAAGCAACTGCCCCCAACCTGTTTGCTAATACTGACGTAAAGATTTTATAGTCAAGTCATAAGTCAAGTCATAAAATTTATATAGCGCACTACATACCCAGAGGGTTTCAAGGCGCTTGGGGAGGGGAGGGATAGAGATAGAGATTGGTCTATATGACCCACTGCAAGTTGCCTGTTTTCCTGGTTTCAGTATCAATGTTATTGAAGCGCTGTTCCAAGAAATGGGAGGGGGCATTCCGTCTTGAAGGATATCATTAAACAGCTCGGTCATAAAAGGGATGATTGTTAAGTTCAGAGCCTTATAGATTTCTGACGACAGGCCGTCAGGGCCAGATGCCCTACCCTTCTTACTACTAATAATTGCCAATCTAACTTCTTCCTGGGAGATTGGATCGTCCAACGCAGCACGTTGTTCTAATGGGAGTGCAGGAAGAGAAACTCCCGCCAGCCAGTCTTCAACTTGTTTGATTTCAATACTTTTATCCTCACAGTATATTTCACTAAAAAATTCCTGGAGAACCCCCCTGATTTCTGCATCGGTAGATTATGTTATGCCACCGGAGATAATTGAGTAGATATTATTTCTGACCTGCTCAGTCTTTGTCTTCCAGGCTACTAACTTTCCAGCCATACTCAAAATGAGCCAATTTACTTGCTTCCCATCTCTCTAGAACCCGGGCGTTCAGAACTGAGCCCAACTCCCCTTTTAGAGTAACTACTTTACTTTGCCACTCCTGTACTGTGGTCTCAGGGCATCCGGGTGCATGGCTATTTCTGTCTGCACTCTGACCATTTCCATTTCCAAGGAAGTCACAGCTTTTCTATGGATCTTATTATTATATGGAGCTTTATTTATTATAAGGCCCCTTAAGAAGGCCTTTAGTGAATCCCATACGCCCCCAGGGGAATCTGTTCCAACATTATCCTCCAAGAAGTGCTGCACCTCCACATTAAGGGCATTGTTAACATCCAACGAGGAGAGCAATGAACGATCAAATGACCAGTTTCTCATACGACTCTTAGGAAACCCCTCCAGTTCTAAATAAATAGCCGCATGTCTGATAAGTGAAAAGGGAGGTGAAAAACTGATTCCACCAAATTAACTAAAGGTTGACTAATCAAAATAAAATGTATTCTTGACTGGTGGTGATATCTATAGTTGAGAAAAGTAACACCTCTTTGTTGCCCATGCAATGATCTCCAAATATCGTTATACCCTAACTGCTTCATACTATCCTGCAGGAAAGACCTGGTTTTAGATAGAGACCTGGCTCTGTTAGAGGGGGACTTATCCAATAGGGGATCCAAGACTATGTTGAAATCTCCTGCAAGAATGACCGGCTCAGGAAATAGATAAAGGTGGGAAAAAAGGGTCTTCAAAACTGATGATGATGATGATGATGATAACAATTTATAATGCGCAAAACAATAACCCGCAGGTATCAAGGCGCCTAACAATAAAATCAGAAAGTAGAACCATTCATCCATTACACATAGGCTTGCCGGAAGAGGCAGGTTTTAAGAGCAATACGAAATGTCTGTAGCGAGGGTAAGGACCTGAGATCCAGAGGGAGATCATTCCACCATTTGGGAGCTAGGGTGGAGAAAGCCCTGCCACCCCATTTTGCTTTTCGTATGCGAGGGGCTGATAGAAGCAATTTCCCGGAGGAACGCAAGTTCCTTCCGGGAGTGTAGTGGGAAATGATGGAGCCCACTCCCGAGTCACTGTTTTTTGAAATGGCTCTGTATGTCATACACAGGACCTTAAACCTTACTCGGTATTCTACCGGAAGCCAATGCAATGTTTTCCGGGCCAATGTGGTGGAGGTGCGTCTGGGGATATCCAGAACAAATCTTGCTGTGGCATTCTGAACCACTTGTAAGCGCTGCAGGAGGCTCCTGTTTAGCCCCGCATACAGCGCATTGCAGTAATCTAGGCGTGAGCCAATGAGTGCAACAGCTATCTGTTTTCTGGACTGTAGCGAAAGGTACTTTCTGATCCTTCGCAGGGTATGTATTAATCCCCAGCAGGTGGAGATGGTTCTACTCACCTGTTTGCCCATATCCAGGGCAGGGTCTATCATCACCCCAAGATTTTTAGCAGAAGTTGTGGGGGAAGGGCACACTCCAAGCGAGTCAGGCCACCAGCTGGCTGACCAGAGGTTTTCGGTCCCTCCAAACACCATCACCTCAGTCTTCTCCCCATTCAGTTTAAGGGAGTTCTGAATCATCCAGTGACCACCCGCCTCCATGCAAGATCTAAACTTGGAGGCGGTCTGCACATCTGAATGAGGGAGAGAGACGAGTATTTGGGTGTCGTCAGCATAGGAAACTACCTCCATCCCGAAAGATCTTACTAGTCTGGCCAGTGGGGTCACGTAGATGTTGAATAGGGTCGGACTAAGAGCCGACCCTTGGGGGACCCCACATAGCACAGGTCGGGATGGAGATAGAAACTCACCCAATTTGACTCTTTGTTCCCTCCCAGCAAGAAAAGAGGTCAAGAGATCTAGAGCTGCACCCCTTACCTCCACGTCCCTCAGACGAGATGTAAGTACTGAGGGGGAGAGGGTATCGAAGGCCGCAGTTAGATCTAATAGGACCAGGAGGGTGGTCTGGCCCCCATCCACCGTAGTGCGGATGTTGTCGAGCACGACGGTGAGGGCCGACTCGGTGCTATGTTCCCTCCTGAATCCGTGCTGGGAGGAATCCAAGCAGCCCGAGCACTCCACAAAGTCTGCAAGATGCTTGTTCAGATGTGCCTCAAGCATCTTTGCCGGGGCGGGAAGCAGCGAGATAGGACGAAAGTTTTTTAGGACCTCCGGGTCGAGGGAGGCCTTCTTTTTAGCAGAGGCTTAACTACTGCCTTCTTCCACTCCGAAGGGAAGACACCGTTTCTTATGGCTAGATTCATTATTTCTAGCAGCGGTGGTAAGAGGGTCTCCCTACACTGCTTGATGATTTTCAGAGGGCAAGTATCCAGGGGGGAGCCCGATTTGATCTTATTAGTCAAGATTTCAAGATCTTCAAAACTGACGGGTCATCCTGATTTGGACCATAGTATCCTATTATCGTAATTGGAGACCCTGCTATGATCACCGATGTAATTACCCATCTTCCACCAGGATCAACCAATTTAGACACCAACCTAGCTTTTATTGATTTTTTAAAAATTATTGCCACACCTCTAATATGTACAGATTGCAACGTCATTATACATAGATCGACCCACCTATTCTTTTTAGCCAACAAAAGCATTTCAGATTCAGCAAGATGAGTTTCCTGGAGTACTATAATCTGTGCATCAGAGTCTCGAAGATACTGCATTATATTATTTTTTCTAGGATTAATACGCAGTCCATTAGTGTTCCAGGAAAGAATCGCTAATTTACTCATTGTAATAGAAAACCCACACCAAGACTTTTACCATCAGGAGCAACATAGTAGTATCTATAGCGACACTGCAGAGTTTATCAGGGCAAGCCCGCCAGTATACATACCACCAGGGTAAATAAAAAACAATCATATAATCTTCAGAGAGCAGCCACAAGCGCAGAACTAAACTAGAGCGAAAATGAGGACGTTTTTAAAAAAAATTCCCTATAACACCCCCCCCCCCCCCTCCCCTGTGCCCCTAACTACCCTTCCACCCTTCCACCCCCCCTGGGGAACCCTCGCTCTATCTATCTGGAACAACCAGAAGATAGCACGCCATCCTGGGTCCCCGCTCTACCCGTGAGCGTGAAAAAGCCAAGACATTAAACCTAAACTGTATGCCTTATAGCTATACTGAAACAATAATTTATGTTCCACTTTTTTTTTTTCTTGTGTGTTTTTTTTATCTAATCTTTTTACACTTTTTACACTTTCATATTTAAGCTAGCATTATCTTCAGGGCCTTATCAGATTTCAGAAAGATTTTCTGACTGGACTCACATACATTATTAAATACATATCTCTCTTTAGCCTGATACTCCTTTATCTTTGCCCATGGTTAGTAATAGCTCATCCACTGCCTGCACTGATCTGATATTATGCATGCTGTTTTTGTACATTACTCTCAGTGTCGCTGGGAAAACTAATTGAGCAACTGCCCCCTAGTTTCTAAAAGCCTCAAGCCTCCTCCCAAACTCCCACTGCTTGTCAAGTGTGGCCCTTGACAGGTCAAATCGAATCTGAAAATCAAATCCCTTACCACTCACAGATTTCTGCTTTAGGGCCATATTGAGAATGGTCTCCTTAGGTGAATAAGTATGGAAGTTGGAAGGGGGTTGTGTTGGACCCGGCCCTTTTGGCAGGTTCACCCCGAATTTTTTTTGCTTTTGCCTAGCCTGTTTCTGTAACCTGGTGTTGGTGATTTTAGGTCTCTGCGCACTTTTTCACTGTGGTCCAGTGTAAAGTGCGTGCGCTCTCTGTGTGTGTGGTGAGTGACCTGCCCTCTCGTAGGAATGCATGGGGAATATGTGTGACCATACCAATATCAGTAGACTCATCCTTTACACCTGCAATCACAGATAGTCTCCATCAATTATTAGATATTCAAGAAAAACCTAAAAAACATTTAAATAATTACAAAGAAATAATGAAAAGGCAAGCGGACAAACACAGAAACTCCTCTCCAAGTTATCAAGTAGGAGATAAAGTGTGGCTATCCACTAAGAATTTAAACATAGTAGGTCCACGAAAATTCCATCCAGGTTATATCGGACCTTTTCCTATAAATGAGATCATAAACCCAGTTACTGTACGATTAGAGTTACCTTCTGAATATTCCATGCATCCCACCTTTCATGTGTCCCTGTTGAAACCTTATAATTCAGAAACCAGACAAAAACCTCATCCCCCACCGATCCCTATTGATGGTCATTTGGAATATGAAGTATGTTGTGTTTTAGACGCTAAGAGAATACAAAGCACACTTCATTATTTGATAGCATGGAAAGGTTACTCTGCTGATGAAAGTTCCTGGGAACCAGCTTCATTTGTTCACGCTCCCAAATTGGTAAAACAATTTCACTTGCGATTCCCACAGAAACCTAGCCCCGTAGGGTGGCCTTTGAGGGGAGCGACTGTTAGGGTTTGTACTAAGAACATAGCCCAGCCCCATACTGTGTAATGAGGACGGGCCCTGTGTGTCTTTTGTTTTTACTTTGTCATGACTAATGTTCCTTGTTTTATATTGTACTTTGAGGGGTTTAAGTTGACTCCTTTTGCACAAGCATAGGCCAAAGTGACATTTTTTGTACAACCTGATGCAGGAATATACTGGATATTCAGTTGGAGCTCAGGGGCTCATTTGCATACTCATTACACAACCTGATGCAGGAATGAACTGGATATTCAGTTTGAGCTCATGGGCTCATTTGCATACTCAGCACGTTGTCTTAATGGCAGTTGAAGCATGCTTCCCATGTTTTTCTAACCACACCCTAACTGGAGAACCCCACCCAAAGAAACAGTATAAAAGGTCCCACATTGCAACAGAACTCTCTTGTTCTTGTTGAATCCTCTTCCTCACCTGATTTCCAGAGTAGCTCCAGTCCCATGTGTTCCTCTGCAGTCTTCAAGGCACCTTCCCAGCGCGAGAAGTGTTTTGGGGGGTGATCCAGCTTCGGCAGGGTTTTAATGGTAACACCAACACGGCAAAACTTCCTTTCCAGTCCCAAGGGGAAACCTGTCTGATCTGCAACAAAAGAAATAGAAATCTTGAATCAAGTAAGATCTTTGAAAACGCTTGCATAGAGAACGGCGCATAAAGGAAAAAAGGTAATTACCAACTCTATTTGTTTTTGCGAGTTTGTATTCTTTGATTTTCCAAACATTGTTCATAGAATCAAGATTTTGGTAATAATGAAGGAGCTACAAAACTGAAAGAACAGATATTTGTGCTTAATGAAACTTCCGATGACTTACCTTTGAATCCCTGAGCATAATCTGGGACTCTTCTGTCACCACGATCACAAATCTGAGCATAAAAAGAAAACACAAGAAGAAAAATAACTTTATTGAGTGCAGTGTACATTGTGATTACTATTCATATGTTTTTGGAAGTTTTTATTTATTTAAGTTAGTGCGAAGGTCATACTATATATTGTACTGGAATAACAGTGCAGGTCTGTGATTATTTAAGATAAGGATAATAGCGTTTTGTCATAAAAACTCCTTATGGTTGAATCAGAATCACATTTTATACAAAGGTATCTTCTTCACTAATCTTATAAACATATAGAGAAAAAGACAAGACATGGGGCCTAATTTATGAGGCCTTGCGTTTCTTTTACGCCGCTGGTGCATCACTTTTTGTGACGCACCAGCAGCGTATAAAATGTGCCTTGTTGCACCATATTTACAAAGTGATGCCTCTAGGTAGATGCGTCACTTTGTAAACCCCTGCGCTAAATTATACTTGCGCCAGGTATAATGTATGCCGGGGGCGTTCTGGCGCAAGAAAGGGTCATAGAAGTGACGCAGTGAAATCTATGAGATTTCACTGAGCAAATTCTAGGACACAAATGCGTCAATTTCTTACGCCTGCCTCACAGCAGGCGTAAGACTGACGCAGGCCCTTTAACATGGGGATTGCCCCATGTGAAAGGACACATTGCTGGAGTTGCGTCACTTTTATGACACACTACAGCAATGCGTCCTTTTGCACCATACAGGCACGTCAGAAATACTGACGTATCTGTAACTCCTTGTGCCATGATGCGTCATACTGTAAATATGATGCATCATTGGTGTCGCAAGGAGGGTGCAGTGAAAAGTGACGCATCGCTGTTTTCACTCAGCGATGCGTCACTTTTCATAAATGAGGCCCATGGTTTTTATAAGAGAAGTGTGATAACATATTCGCTTATGTTTTAGATGTACTTGTCAACTCCCAGAAGTAAGACTTGCTGAAGGCTTTTAAGCTAGAAAGGAGTGACGTCTAATCAACAGTAGTCGTATCCAGAGGAATGTTTTTTTTTTGTTTATTATTTTGTCCCATTTTCCCCCCTTCCCCTGGGAATCTATTCTTTCCAAATTGAGTTGTACATCCAGTTGGACTAGTATAGGTTTTTAGGGGCAGAAGAGAATTAGCATCTCATCTCTCAAGTTGAACAACCTGGATTTCAGGTGAGTGAAGGTTATAATTCGTCCCACCAGCAGTGCGCCATAAGGCCCGTTTGCACAGTGGTATAAAAAGGGGCATGGCCTCAGACCACCTCACAGCAATCCCACTGTGTGGGTATTACTTGAGGTACAGCTACCCTTGTTTCTTGCTCTCGCTTCCAAGAAGCAAAGCAGTGTTTGGTATGGCAGGGCGGGAGCCGTGCAAACTGCAATGTCCTTTATATATAAATTCTTGTATGTTCATTCAACATTAGCAACTATGTATCAGCGGTAGTGTGTTGTCACTGTTTAGTATTTACCACATGATCATGGTGGGCGTCACCAGGGGGTGGCGCCTATTTCACTGCATACACCTATAAAATAAGCATAATTGATTACAAACATGTTGCAGCGTGATCAAGGGCTTCCCGCCCGAAACGCGTCGCTGGTTCTGTTTTAATCTGTAAATAAAAATACCATCTTTGCTGAATTGCTGGTCCGGTCCTCTTCCTTGTTGGCGTGGAGGCGGTGTCTGCGGGCGCAGAGCAGGCTGGGGAGGAATCTTTCTTCAAGTAATAACGGAGGTTGATTTGCCTCTGTAACGGACCCCTTCGTCTACTGCCGGCAGCTGCTTCAAATCACCTTTTGTTTGGATCTCGCCTGGGAATCATTGCAGCTGGCCCCCGGATGAACTGAAACCCTGCCGTTTAGGTTGGGCGGTGTGAGCAGCCCCGAGGATTCGCGTCGGAGGACGTGGGACGCGGAGCAGTTCCCGCCTGAGACCTACGGTGAGTGTGTGTTCAATGAAATGCCGTCCGGTGACGAAGTTTCTATACAGCAGTAAAGGACGAGTCAGAATTGTGCTCGTCGTGTTTAAATATCACAGAACAGAACTGTAACAACATGAATAATGACGAAATTGACAAGCAGCGGGAGGAAGCTGCATTGTCACTTTTTGACACCACAGATACATCTTCTGGTCAAAATCAGGAACAAAATCAAAGCGAACTTGGCAATTCTCAAACGAAAGATTTAAAGCAGTTGTTTAAAGAACTAGTCAAACTGCGCAAAGCCGAATGCACTAAGTGGTGGGAGCACAAATCCCTCAGTAAATACGAGGAAGTGGGACGTGTACCACGAGGACTCAGGATTTTACTAGCTCCCAGCTTCGACAATCCAGACCCAGCCATGCTTCAAGAGTGGGGCGAGAGTAACCTGGCTGCATCGATGAACTTAGTATGTATACTAATCAAGTATGCCACCAGTGACCGAGCCAAACTGCTAGAAAAAATCAAAGCTTTGGAATTAGAAATTGATGCCTGCCAAAATGCCGTAGAAACTAAAAAACTTACAGACAACATGAATGAGCAATTGCGGAAACACGAAGAAAAAATAAAAACTCGCAAGGCTACAAAATTTGCTCGTGACGCAGATGATTATCGATTGGGGAGGATTTTTACCTTTTCCAAAAAGTACAACTCGGCTAAAAGACAGGCATACACCAAAAAGAAGAATGCTTCTACTTCCAATCCCAACAGTACCCTGCCAGCAGGCAGCGCTGGCCCTGCCACATCTAATGCTACCAATGCTAACGGAATGATGCAGTCTACGGACTCTTTAATAACGAGTGCGTCCAGCATGGAATCACTATCATCTGGCTCCACCAATAGTGATTTAAACTTAAATGGACTGGAAACATTGAGTATCCAGCAAGAAATGGATTTCGTGGTAGACGAGAGGCTCCAAACCCTGAGATCATGGCAGAACAACTCACAACCAAACAAAGGAGGAATAAACGGAGGAAAGAACGACGACGCACAAGGAAACAAAGCCGGGGAACAACTTCAGCAAAAGAAAAAGAAAAAAACATGGGGGAGACGACGATAAAAAATAATACCATCATCAATCTCTCCAACGTGGTCCTTGATAAAGCGGAAGAGCAATTACTTTCATTGGGTTTAAATTTTTCACCAATTCAACACTTCGATTACACTACCACTAGGGTAGATGTCTTCTGCTTTATAAGGAAACTTAAATTAAAGAAGCACTTTGCCTTACAAAAAGCTAAGGATTCTGATGCCCAAGAAGAAATTGTGAGGGAAAATGATAACATTTCATTAAGGGCGTCTGATACACATGTTTTCCTTGATGCTACTGACTTACTGACTACAAATGACAACTTAGAACCAGAAGCAGAAATTTCTACTCAAGATCGTCTTAGACACATTCCTATCCTTCCTAAAGGTGCAGGGTTGAGTCCTTTCACTAGCAAATCAAAATTCATACCACTAATGCCAAGGGACGCGATCGACATCTTTCACGATTGCGTCACAAATGACATCAAAAAACTGTACACAGTAACCAATACCAAACGTGGTAAAAAAGAGACATGCACCAGGATGGCTTACAATAAATTAAAGAAAAAGCTTGAAGGTAACCCGGACATAGTGATCAAAAGGTCAGACAAGGGGGGCAATTTGGTACTTTGGCCTAAAACAGAGTACATCAATGAAGCCAAACGCCAACTAGAAGACCCGGCTTGCTATATAAAAAGCACCCAAAAGGAATACGACAAAGCGATATCCAGTTTACACAAGTCTTTAAATCAATGGAAGAGGGAAGGTCTCATCTCGTCAGAAGAGCACGAATACATGTATGTGAACTTTCCAATTCTATCCTCTCTTTATCTCATCCCTAAAGTGCACAAATCCATACAACCAATACCAGGCAGGCCAATAGTCTCAGCCATTGGAAGTGCGGGAGAGAAAGCGGGAGAATATATTGATTACTTTTTACAAGACTTTGTCAAGCAACTTCCCAGCTTCACTCGAGATACTAGTGACTTTATATCTAAAATATCTACACTTGAATGGGAAAATGAAATGCTTTTAATTTCGCTTGACGTGGAATCGCTGTATACCAGCATAGATCACGATAAGGGGTTAGCAGCGGTACAACACTACCTTTCCAGTAGACCCATCCATTATTATGAACACAATAAGGTAATTGTGGGATTAATAAAATGGTGCCTCAATAACTATTTCTTTTCATTTGGAAAGGAAATTTATAAGCAACTAAGGGGCGTGGCGATGGGGGCCTGCTTCTCTCCCAGCTATGCGTGCTTGCACGTTGGCTGGTGGGAGGAGCAGGTCCTCAATGTGCGCCACAAAACATGGATGGACAATCACGTTAGATACTTCTTAAGATACATAGATGATATCTTTATTATCTGGAAGGGTAGCAAACAGGAAGCTTTGCGATTTATTGATGACATCAACGATAATTCGCTTAATCTTCACTTTACGGCCAACATCAGTGAAAATCGTATCCAATTTTGGGATGTGGAGGAGTATGTCTCCAATGGAATAGTCAACACCACCCTCCACAGAAAACAGACGGCTGGCAACGCCACATTGCATGCCTCCAGCATGCATCCTAGACACACAATCTCGGGAATCCCCTATGAGGAAATCCTTAGATTAAAAAGAATATGCAGCTCTCCTTCGGATTTTGATGCCTGCTTGGAAGAACTCTTGGCCAGACTGAGGGCGAGAGGTTACTCCGAGCGGATATTAAATACAGCAGTAAATAAATCCCTGTCTAGATCTAGGGAGAGTCTCTTCCCTGACTCCCTTTTGGAAATCGAACCTCCTCCCACTACTACACCCCATCTGGAGTGCCCACGTCTGATCACCACTTTTAGTAGAGAAGACAGAAAAATTAGGTCAATTTTAAACAAACATTGGCCGATTGTCATGAGCGACCACATTCTCAACACCAGGTTGCCCTCCTCTCCCACAGTGACATTCAGACGAGCCAAAACCATGGGCAGCCATGTGGAAAATAGAAAAATTGATGTACATAAGCAGCGTTCATTTGCCCTCTCCCGTCCCCCTCCCTGTAGGCACCACGTATACCCTGAAATATTGACCGTATCACTCCGCCAGTAAAAGCCCGTGCCCATATGTACATGACAGCCATTTTAGGCACCTTGGCCTCTTGCCCACTCATTAGAATCACTGGCTTCCCTCCTGCGCGCATTTGAGCACCCCCCTCCCACTCTCACATGCATAGACCATGAAACCCAGCACTCTGCGCGACCCTGCTATGAAAGGCAACCCTCCTGCTTGACCCAGGCACCCCCCCTATTTCCCTCTTGAAGAAGCATCCTTCGCCTCAGCTGACATAGCCCCCCAGCTGTATCTGACTGCCCCTGTTCTCTCATGTACGGGTCATAAGACCTCTCTCTCTCTGTGCGACTCTGACCCTGCGCGCACCCTGACCCCCTCCTTCTCCCTCACATGGACAAGTCATAAACCTTCCTCCTCTGCAAGACCCTGTCCTTGGGAGTCACGGCCGCGCCTGACCAACACCTCCATTCCTTTCATGAATAACCCCTCTGTTAGCAAACCCTCCCTCCGCGATGGACTGTCCACACATGTCCGAGGCCATCGCCTAAGCCGGGAGACACTGTTTACTGCCCTTTATTGTATGGAGTCACTCCTCTTCAAAGGACCCACTATTGATCCTGGCCTCCCCACCCCCTGGGCTACGATCAGGCGCACACATCCTAATAATCAGCGGAACATTCAGCTGCGTTATTGCCCCCTCTCTTATCAGCAGGTCAAAGGTCCCTATTGTGAACACATGTGGGGTAGGATTGACACGAGGATTATGGGGTTGTCTTTTCTTTGTTTCACAATGCTGTGACTGTAATGCCAAGTGTTTTGTAAAGTATAAAAGACAGAGTCTCAGCTCACTTGTTAGAGCACCTCCCGATGGCACCTTGTTTCGTGTCTGACATGACAGGATCTCCTCATGAGAATTAAACTCTGTTCTTGATTCCTGCTTCCAGCGCCCGTCTCTTTATTTTGGTAATTATTCAGAATGGGAACTAAGAGGCGTCTTGCGCCAGCAGCCTGGGCATCGATGGTAATATGGGCTCCTGTTCCACAATTGGCGTCCCAACGCGGGGTCCATCAGTGACATAAGGTCCAGTAAGAGAGATCCAGACGATGAGGTGAACATCTAAATGATCGGAGTATACCTGCCTTGAGAGGGCCCTCGTCCGGCTGCAGATTAAATGAACTTCACCGATTCTGAACGGACCTCTCTCGAGTGACCCATTGTCCTGACTGGGATCCCACAGGACTGCTGCGGTAAAATCATGGAGTACGAGAACGATCGGGCGCTGGAAGAAGGAAGGCGAAGAACTGCCCACACGGTCCGGTCCGGGTAAGGTCGCGTAAATGCGACAAATTGTGAAATAATTGTTTGGTTTGGATAATACTAGTATTACGCTTTGTTGAAACCTCTGGAGATTCACCGTCTGCAAACGGAGAAAACAACAGGCTCTCTCTTTGCAAGCAGTGAAGGATAGGTAACGCAGACTTTTGTCCCCATTGTAATCCGTCGTGCCTATCTTCCTCCCCCACTGTTTCCCGAACTGTCGTTCGTGGATTATTGTCTGGAGATTCTTTGTCTACAAACAGGGAAGAACAAGGTCTCTCTTTGCAGGTAGAGAAAGAGTGGGTAATGCAAACCTTTTCGCACCCACTTATTCTCCCCACTGATTGTTTGATTGACCGTACATTAAGTGTTCGGTATTGGTTCTTTTGAGGTATTCACCGCCTGCAAACAACGGAGAATAGAAATATTCTGTCTAGTCTTTGCCTGCCGTGATAAGATAGGTAGTGCAGACTTTTGTCCCCGTTGTAATCCGTCATGCCTATCTTCTCCCCACTGGTTGGTAGCCTGTTTAGCCCGGAACGCTTATTAGAGATGAACCATCCAGCTCCACTGGAGGGCACACCTAATAAGGACATGTTCATTAAGTGTGGACTAGTCGCTATAGCTTATAATAGGTTATGGCATAAAAATACAAGGAAAAGAGTTGAGCGAAATCAGTAGGCCACTGATGAGTTATCAACTTCGCTAAAAATAAAATAAAAAACGTTAGAAATAACCCGCAATAAGAAACATAAAAATGGCGAGGGAAGACAAGCTTGACACCAAGGCAGCCACGAGGTAGCTAGGTTCCGTTGCCTATTCCTGCCCCAAAACATGTCTGCCTCATTGCCCACCACGCCCAAATAACGGTCACATGAAATAGGAACAAACCAATAGGTACCTACCCCCATTCCGGAAGCTCCCGAAGTGCAACAGGTCCGCGGTTATGCCCATCCGGAAGGCGAGGCCTCGATGCGTGCAGGGCTCGGCTGGCCGCAGTCGGAAGGGGAGGCTGTAGGGTGGACGGCCCGAGGAATCATGGAGGTCTCTCCCTTTCCCCTCTTCTGCTGCCCTGCAGGCCACGGGGGGGGGGGAGCTGTCTTGCCACAGCCACCGACCACCCCCCACCCCCTCTCTTGCCTGATCTGGCCATCGACGAGGACCGGAGCCAAGGCGAGGTCGGACAACCCTGAGAGTTGCAGATAGTCCCGCCACATGACCACGCCCGAAGATTACAGGTAGTCCCGCCACATGTCAACACCTGAGAGTGACAGGTAGTCCAGCCACACGGCAACGCCTGGATAGTTACAGGTAGTCCCACCACATGTCAAGGGGGGGATGTCTTGCCTCAGCCACCGACCCCCCCCCCCATCTTCATCGCCTGGCACGGCCTTACCGAAACACTGGAGCCGGAGAACGGCGCGGGGTCGCTGGAAGGGGGAGGTGACGCGAACGAGCCTCCCCCACCTCCCTCCAGGTGGAGGCTTCCAGCGACACCCCAACGCTCTTGCTTAAAGAGGGTCCACATCGAAAAGCGGTCTTTTGCCCGGGACGGGCACACGCCCCTGCCTTCTCTCCTCAACTTTGAAGATTCTATGAGAGCCGGGGGGCACCCCGATCCCTCCGCATGGGCGCCCCCGTCCCCCTCACTGGGAACCGCGACATCGACGCACTCCTGCAGGCGCCAGCCTCAGTTTGGAAATGGCTAAACACAGCCAAGGTACAGACTTGTTCAGTTCCGGTGGAACACCAGAATGACCCGGTAGGAAAATTGTTGCCGCCTCCCCACTCTTTGACTGATGGTCCATATTGTTAGACTGTTACCACATTGTGCGAAACTTTTTGAACTACCAATGGAAGGTTCTGGTCCAACCACGAGTCCTCGGAGACATTCTGACTATGCTGGAACCTGCCTGACCTCACCCAAAATGGCGCCGATACACGAAACAAAACTTTCAAACTCCCTGTTCACCCGGATTGCTTGAATCTTGATGCTCAGAGATACGTGTGCATTTTTGGACAATGATAGTCGATGAGATGGACAGTGATTATGTGCTTAGAGAAGAAAGCAATACAGATATTGATCATATGTTTGGACAATGAACTGACTTAGAGTGGGTACTAATTATGAGTTGGAAAATGAATTGGTGTAATTTAGACAGTGAATGAGCATTTGGATAATGAATTAATGAATTAATTGAAAAACTGAATTCTTGACATGCATCATGCTTGCTCTGTAGGGAAGTTTGATACGATTTTATTGCACTGCTGCTCTTTATGCAATGAACTGCCACCAACTTCGTTCTTCTTATGTACAGTTTCAATCTGCCCCGTGGCCGGTCCACTGGGTTGTAGGCCTGTATTTATACGCCAACACTTTTTATTAAAGGTATTTTGAAAAAGAAAGCATAGTTGTAGCGGTTGCATTAATGAGTTTTGGATGTTTTGCTACTGTGAGCGAAGAATAAGTATGATTAAGGCTGAAGGTTAAAAAGGGCCCGATATTTAGCAGCTACATTATGTGTCACAGGCAGCCGGAAAAGTGTTTTAGACGCCCTTAAAACGACACCACAGAAATGCCACCTGACCGCCACCCTTACACCCGACAAAAGGGGTTGCGACCAAGTAACTCATGTAGATACGCAGATCGTCAATGATTATCTATCTGACATTACTGGTCCCTCTGGGCGTATACGCCGAGATGGTAAAGAAATGCAGTACGTGGAGATAGGTCGAGTATGTGGTAGGTAAAATCATTTTCGGACTACTGCATGCTGATGTGCTTTGAATGCTGCCCCCCCCACCCCTTCTTTCTCCTCCCTTCTGCAGGTCGCGTTGGAACATTGACTGAAGTATGGGAGAACGATGATCAAACCACCGACGAAAAAGGGAAGGAGGGAATAGGAGCATAGTCCTTATGACGATAAGTTTTTAAAAGACGTAGATTTAAACATGGCTGTTCCTCCTTAGGACATAGCAACTGGGAGGATGGACTGACACAGAGACTTGACGGGTACTGTAGGACGAAAATTGACTCGAAATAATACGTTAGATAATGTAACTAGACGTTTGACTAGGTAGGGAAAGGACAAAGGAAAGTGTGTGGGTAAGGGTTACCACGGCACCACCCGTCTGGGAAGTTAGAAATGATGCTGATGTTCAAAATGTACTGCCCCCCCTTCTCACACTCTTATAGATCTAGCCAAGCTGTCTGACTGTTCTCCCAATCAATACTTGCCGTTGCCTCAGCCTGGAGAACTTCCCACCAAAGGAAGGAACTGAAAAATGGTTTAAGATCCAACCATGGGTAAATAGCGCGACCAGGTTAATTTCAGATCGACTGACCGAGGTGTAAGTATTGGCAATTGAGAACGCTCGCAGAAATAACAAGCGAGAGGGAAAAGGAGGGAAAGGTAAAAAGAACTAAGCACGAAGATAAATAGGATAGTAAAGACATGAAGGATATAAAAAAAAAAAATAAAAAAAAAGAAAAAATAGATTTTGTTGGCCAACTGTTGTTTTGTGTTTTGTCGTGAATGTCTTATATATATGTAATACATGTACTGTCTTCCTCTGTCTGAGTTCGTGTGTATGTGCTGTAGGGGTTTATGTTCTCCCTTTGTTTGCGTCTCTCCGTTACCTGACCCCCTGCTGTTCTGTGTTGTGAACGCACTAAATGACCTATTTTTGTACACATCTCTCTGTCTTTCTCTATCTCTATCCCACCTTTTTCCTCTTTATATCTCTCTCCCTTTCTCTCTCTCTCTCTCTCTCTCTCTCTCTCTCTCTACATGTCATACGTGTACCAAATGGCTCGTTTAGATTGCGGACGACTCTCACTCTCTGAGAGTCTCCCTATTTCCTCTTCCTTTTTATGGTAAAACCGTGCCTCACTGGCACCAGCCTGATTGGATACTTATTGAACGCGAAGGTGTTCAGCGAAATTGACCGAAACTAAAATGATTGTATCTCGCCATATTACTACCTCTCCTTTCTGCAAAAATGAATGAACTCGAATTGGCTGAGAAGGAAAGGACAGGTAAGACGACTAAGGTCCCCCAATTTGGCCTTTTATAGGGGAACTGTATGTCAATGGCACCTTATTTTTCTGTTCATCAGAGATGAACACCAACGTCTAGATTGACCCCCAATGCCCAGATTGCCCCACCCCCTTTTGCACCCAAGCGCGAGCGCCCGAAGCATCCCCGCCCCATTTGATAGACCCCAGCTGCTGTCCCGGATATAAACATGATGACCATGAGTAACTGTCGTCCCTCGAGAAACCCCTGTTTTACCTGACTCTCGATGATAGCGCCCCCGCCCTGTTTGAAAAGGTTAGCCAGCCTTGAAGGGAAATGTTCCGAAATGTTGAATATGATGAAATGCACAGTTGATGGGAATCTTGTTTGTCCTCACTTGAGTTATAAATAGGACGATGAGTAAACTCGGCATGAACTCAGTAGGAATGCCGACATATGCACTGCTTGGTAATAGACCTCTGACTGTGACCGATGAGCGTATCTCCCAAATGCGTAGGATTAAGGGAGGAACTCACATGCATAAATGTCTTCGTCTGCCAGTTCTCTAAAAGCTTGTTTTGTACCTATTCAAAGATTCACGACCACCGAAGGAGAAGGGTCGGATGTGACGTACAGCCTGGCTGCAGATCTTGAGACACGTGTGACCTCGACCAAAGGTGGAGCTGCAGAGCAACAAGATGCGGGACGAGACAGCAATTTCAAACGTGGAAAATGAAACTTGACGGGCTGCCCTGAAGCCCTCCGTCTGCTAACCCACGTGTGCCTGGAGTCTCCGTCCCCCTTCTTTGGGCCCGATTGATGGGCCTGCCTGCTTGTTATCCTTTGCTCCCTTGGTCTCTTTTGTGTGTCCCAGGAACTCTGACCCAACTCCTCCTCTCTCCTATCGACTGTTTGAACAACACACACCCTCTTTTCCATGTGACTTCACGCCAAAAGGAAGAACGGCATTCAGGTGGGAATAGGGTGTTGCCACGGAAATATAGGTGCCGAGCATAAGGCGCCGCTAAACGGATTGTTTAGGAAACAGGACTGTGGTCTAACAGCAGAGGACTGACCGCACCCTGCAACGCGTAAGGATAGAACCGAGCTGGACCTATAGCTCCACCGCTGGTGCTCAACAGCGCCAACGAAAGGACACGGACTAGAGCCTACCAGTGATGGCTCACTGCTAAAAGACACTGTGACGAAGAGACTTTGTATATTGAACTGATTCCGCCCTCAACTGCTTGGTCAAAATGTTCATTGGTCACATTTTTAAGTCAGAAACATTTATGCTATGTAGTGCTTTTGAAATGATAGGAACTCGACAAATGCAATTTCCTATGTGCTGCATTCTGCCCATCACATCAACTGTTCATGATTTTTGTGCAATATGTTAGTATTGACAAATGCTATTTCATCAACCACATGTTTATATGTACGCCCCTTAACTAGGAGGGATAGGAAAATGAACTTTGTTGTTTATATATACCCCCATCAATTAGAAAAATGAACTCTGTTATGTAAAAAGGGGCGACTGTGGAAAATAGAAAAATTGATGTACATAAGCAGCGTTCATTTGCCCTCTCCCGTCCCCCTCCCTGTAGGCACCACGTATACCCTGAAATATTGACCGTATCACTCCGCCAGTAAAAGCCCGTGCCCATATGTACATGACAGCCATTTTAGGCACCTTGGCCTCTTGCCCACTCATTAGAATCACTGGCTTCCCTCCTGCGCGCATTTGAGCACCCCCCTCCCACTCTCACATGCATAGACCATGAAACCCAGCACTCTGCGCGACCCTGCTATGAAAGGCAACCCTCCTGCTTGACCCAGGCACCCCCCCTATTTCCCTCTTGAAGAAGCATCCTTCGCCTCAGCTGACATAGCCCCCCAGCTGTATCTGACTGCCCCTGTTCTCTCATGTACGGGTCATAAGACCTCTCTCTCTCTGTGCGACTCTGACCCTGCGCGCACCCTGACCCCCTCCTTCTCCCTCAAATGGACAAGTCATAAACCTTCCTCCTCTGCAAGACCCTGTCCTTGGGAGTCACGGCCGCGCCTGACCAACACCTCCTTTCCTTTCATGAATAACCCCTCTGTTAGCAAACCCTCCCTCCGCGATGGACTGTCCACACATGTCCGAGGCCATCGCCTAAGCCGGGAGACACTGTTTACTGCCCTTTATTGTATGGAGTCACTCCTCTTCAAAGGACCCACTATTGATCCTGGCCTCCCCACCCCCTGGGCTACGATCAGGCGCACACATCCTAATAATCAGCGGAACATTCAGCTGCGTCATTGCCCCCTCTCTTATCAGCAGGTCAAGGGTCCCTATTGTGAACACATGTGGGGTAGGATTGACACGAGGATTATGGGGTTGTCTTTTCTTTGTTTCACAATGCTGTGACTGTAATGCCAAGTGTTTTGTAAAGTATAAAAGACAGAGTCTCAGCTCACTTGTTAGAGCACCTCCCGATGGCACCTTGTTTCGTGTCTGACATGACAGGCTCTCCTCATGAGAATTAAACTTTGTTCTTGATTCCTGCTCCCAGCGCCCGTCTCTTTATTTTGGTAATTATTCAGAATGGGAACTAAGAGGCGTCTTGCGCCAGCAGCCTGGGCATCGATGGTAATATGGGCTCCTGTTCCACAGCCATCTGGACAAAGCAGCACCTGAATTAAAATCCAAAATCCCATGGCTTCGCCCATCCAGAGGTTTCTTTAAATGCTCCAGTTGTAGGGCTTGTAAGTTTGGGGTCACTACCACCCAGTATAACACCCCGTTCAGTAAAGTTGCCAAAACCATCTATGGCAACTACAACTGCAAGACTGATCATGCTGTTTATGTTCTGACGTGCACCTGTGGGCTTAGATATGTTGGAAGCACTAAGCTCCAGGTGCACGCCCGAATTTTGCAGCATCTCAGGGCTATTTTGCATAGTGACCCCACTTACCCTGTCGCCCGTCACTTTAAACGAGTGCACAACAAAGATCTAAGTTGTTTAAGCTATTTTGTGATAGGGGCAGTTCCTTTGTCTAGACGAGGAGGTGATCGTGAGGCTCAACTCAGAAAATTGGAGTCTAAATATATATTGGAGCTCGATAGCCGTTGTCCTAACGGGCTCAATAATATTGAGGAGATGCATCACTTTTTATAAATTTGGCCTTGCCAGCTTCTGATTCCAACTATATCTGTGTTTTGATTTCAGGTTCTTCTAGTTAGGTTCCCTATTAGAAGTCCCGCATATATGTCCCTTATTCTGTAATTACAACTGGTGAAACTTACATCGATTCTCACCTATAGGGACACTGTTTATGCACTTTACTTGGCAACTTTTAGGCACTAGGCATCATTATACATACATAATTTTCATACACTCCTATTCACATATCACGTACAACATTTTAATGATAGTCAATATGTATTATGTTTTGTTATGTTATGTTACGTATCTCTTATATAGCGCATGGCTACCCCAGCAACGAGGCGTCCCAGCGCTTGCAGACAGGTCCAATCACATAACAGCCGGAGGAATGCGGCAGGATATCGATACACCGCGGAACCCTAAATCGAAGAAAACAGCCAAGTTTTTACTTGTTTTCGAAATTGTAGGTGGTTATTGATGGAACGTACACCTAGAGGAATAGAGTTCCAGAGTTTTGGGGCCCGAAACCTAAAGGAGCGGCCACCAGCTCTACACCTCCGAATCTTGATGGTACAGGCAAGGAAGAGGTCCGCAGACAGGAGTGCACGCTGTGGAACATAGAAGGAACAGATTCCTTGCAAGATTTTAGGACCTAGACAATGTAACATTCTATGCATAACACACAGGGTTTTAAATTGAATGCGTTGTTTTACGGGCAGCCAATGGAGCCTGCGCAAAACCTGAGAGGTATGGCAGCGCCGAACAGGGTCCGAGCTGCCGCATTCTGAGCTTTCTGTAGTCTATTGATGACTGTCAGATTGGACCCAAGCATTAATACATTGCAATAGTCCAGATGGGATAGGACCATAGCCTGGACAATTGTCTGACGGGTGGAAGATTCAAAGAAGCCAAGAATAGGTTTCAGAGAGCGCAGGCGGCCATAGCAAGTACCAGCTATCCTCTTCGCATGGGAATCCAGGGTGAGAGCATCATCTAAGATCACACCTAGATTCTTAACTTCCTTCTTGGGCATAGGCGGTGAACCCAATGTAGGGGGCCACCACCGCTCGTCCCACTTTTGAGTGTCCGGGCCAACCAGGAGGACTTCAGTCTTAGATGAATTTAACTGAAGACAGTTCTCCGTAAGCCAGCTGGAAATGGCCACGATATCCTCTTGGAATTTGGCTTGATCACCAACGATGTTATTAGAAAAGGTGAAGATCAGCTGTGTATCGTCCGCATATGATATTAGTTCGATGTTACGTTCCCTGGCCAATGTGGCCAGGGGGCGGACATACACATTAAACAGCGTGGGGCTGAGGGCAGAGCCCTAAGGAACACCACAGCCCAATGGAAAACTGCCGGATGAGTATGGGGGGGCATGAACCTGGAAGGAACGGTCAGATAGAAATGACACGAACCAGTCCAGAGCATCCTCTCTGACACCTATCTCCCATAGCCTCTTGACTAGGATCCCATGGGAGACGGTGTCGAACGCCGCACTCAAATCTAGCAGCACCACAGCTGAGGTGTCACCCCTGTCTTGTGCCACCCTTAGATGTTCTGTGACGGCCAGTAAGGCTGACTCCGTGCTATGTTTGGCACAGAATCCGTTCTGAGACTCCTCCTATTATCTTTTAATTGTACAGTGATTTTACTATTATGTGGATACCATGTATAGAATTTTGATATTGATATTATTTTGACCTTGGGCTTAGTGTTGCACATGGACTTGTGCGTGTATATATAGAATCGCACAGATATGCACATTGTATATATTTATGAGAGGGTTTTTTAGTTGGGTGTGTATATAGTCAATGCCATCTACGTTGTTTTGCTTTGTTCTTTACTAGCACATAGGGATTTGTAATCCATTGAAATATTCACTTTTTATAAAATGGGCCAGGTATCTGGGGTGGTGGGTATAAGAGTGGGGATGTGTATAGGTATGTATATATATGAATTACGAATCTTTTTGTACATACTGTTATTCTTAGCTTCTTGAAACAATGGTTCTTATTGTTCTATTTGACCTTTCAAATAGAAATAATTATGGACTAGGATGATGAATTTTTTATTTAAACATTGAGAAATGATGCCTAACTGTCGATAATTGTTTCAGTGGTAGTTCCATATGTTTCCGCTATTTCTTGCACTTTATCACAATTTTTTATCACTTATGCACTTTAAAGGTACACGCACTTTACAATCTTGCTGCTAAATGTATTAGATTGCTTATTTGCACATAACAGAGATATATCTTTTAACTGAAATTCAACATGTAAGGATTGTACTTTAATGTTTTTATAATTGAGTATATGTTGATGGTTTCTTGGATTTAACCAGTTAAAAATTCTTGTATGTTCATTCAACATTAGCAACTATGTATCAGCGGTAGTGTGTTGTCACTGTTTAGTATTTACCACATGATCATGGTGGGCGTCACCAGGGGGTGGCGCCTATTTCACTGCATACACCTATAAAATAAGCATAATTGATTACAAACATGTTGCAGCGTGATCAAGGGCTTCCCGCCCGAAACGCGTCGCTAGTTCTGTTTTAATCTGTAAATAAAAATACCATCTTTGCTGAATTGCTGGTCCGGTCCTCTTCCTTGTTGGCGTGGAGGCGGTGTCTGCGGGCGCAGAGCAGGCTGGGGAGGAATCTTTCTTCATATATATATATATATATATATATATATATATATATATATATATATAGAGAGAGAGAGAGAGAGAGAGAGAGAGAGAGAGAGAGAGAGAGAGATAGATATAGATATATATATATATATATATATATATATATATATATATATATATATATATATATATATATATATATATATATATATATTTCAAACAAAAGCAATTCCAGCTCCCGATGGACTATCAGTCAGTGGAGGCAGCAACGGGTGAAATTAGGCCCGTAGTAATTCTCATTAAACAAAAGGATGTCGCACTCCAGGGTATTGTAGTTGTCAAGAGTTTATTCACACCATTAACACCAACGCATTTTGAGACAAGGTCTTGATCACGGTTGATCAAGACCTTGAGTTGAACCACTGTACAGATTGAGCAAATGTATTTTCCATATAATTTCCTGAGGCTGAAGAGCCTGTAAATAATATTTCACTGTCCATTTGGTAAAGAAGTGTGGAGAAGTGTGTCTCGCTGGTTGGAGCAGGCAGACCCTGAAGCAGAGGTCAGACCCTGGACCAGGGTTCAATTCCCGACGCGGCAGGGTCTTGAGCTCAAATGTCCATGGACTCGATAATTCTCGCTTCGGTGCCTGACCTAATCATGGGTTCACACTCTGCAACTCTGGGCATTAAGCTTGCTTAATCTCCACAACGGCCCCCCGCGGCGGGATGCCTGGCTTTCACCTTGGGGATGCCCTGTAGGGGCTATCTCACAGAGAAAAGCCAGGACGGGTTCCCAAGGCAAGCGCGGAGATACCCCTTCGGGGGTCGATTCAGGCGCTATATAAGAAACATAATAATAATAATAATAAAGTCATTTTCGAGGGACCTATCAAATAGGAATGTGCTGACTGCAAAAAATTCAGTACCTTTATTGAAATTATGTAAGTTCCTTGATCAACTAGGCAGTTTCCTTCATTGCTAAGGAATTCAGTTTACTGTTCGCTGCACCTTCAGTCCTTAACTGTGAGTTATTACTGCTATGTCTACTTTAATTTTCTACTTTAGCCAGCAGATCTCTAACACTCTCAATTTGGATTGGTTCAGAAACTTTAGAATTTCTCTTCTCTTATCTAGGGCATAATGCAAAGAACATTGGGCCCGATTCTCAAAGGTAACTTAAAATGTTGATTAATTTTCACTTTAGAGTACGTTTTCTACTTTCCGATATTCTCAAACTACACTTTAGTAGAAATTACACTTTTGTTGTAAGTCCAGCACCACACATGGCCAACCACTGGTTTTGCAACACCCTCCCATAGAAAATAATGGAGGATGGTCACTTACTATCAAATAGTAGAAAACATACTCAAACTTGTAAATTACTACACAAGTGCAGTTTGTGAGCAGCAATTTGTACAAGGTTTTGTAGTAGTAGTAGTACTACTGTAGTTCTTTAGTACTACAAAACTTAGCAACAAAGGGAAGTTTGTGAATCAGGTCCTTCATACCAGTCTCATTCTTCTCTGAATAGTTTTCAGTCAATTTATACTCTAACAGTACCAATAAATCTATAGGCTCTTCATATTTGCACGAGTATTTACTACCTGAGGCAATACATCTTTCAATGTGCTTCGTAATTCTTGCTAAATTTGCGATATTTTTTTCTTCTGGCCTGTTCTAGGCAAGAGGTCTAAAGCCCTAAGCTGTCTTGCATCACAATGAACATGAAATGATTTAAGAGGTTTGTTGTAAGTGTGATAATGTGACCATGTATTATAAGAAATAACATGCCCTATGCAATATATTGAAAGGATATTGCAAAACACAGAGGAGTACCTTGGTCCTATGAAGGAACCCGGCCTTCGACCCTGTTCCTCTATGGGATCTTGGAACTCCTGGGGGAAAGCAACACTTAAAAAAAAAGCCAGAATAAATAAAACGCAGGTTCAAAATTCACAGGACTGTTATGAGTGCAAAAACAGTGATTAGTGCATGTAGTAAGATAATACACATTAATTGCTCATTATTTGACCCAGCCCAACATGTTGAAGGGCCTGGGCTCGATATTGCAGCCTGCCCGCCCCGGTCCGACTCGGCAAGCAGTGCCGTTGAGCGGAGGGCGGACAGGCAAGAGCCAGGCAGCACTTCCGTTTTTGCCAGAGCTGAGGTTAGCGCTCTAGTGGCTACCTCACTCCGGGCTATTTAGGCCGGCCTGACTCTCGGGTGCACGCGGTAGGGAGACGGTGGCAGTCTCTCCCGGACCCGCTGCTGCACCTGCGAGTGAGTATAGAGTGTTCCAACTTTCCACGTTTGGGCTGCGAAAAGCAGAACAATTGCGGACTGATTTTAATAGTCGACTGCAAGATTTAGTTTCTGACAGTTATACGTGTCTTTTTAAATACCTGCATTCTCTCCCAACAAACAGATCGCCTGGGCTCGATATTGCAGCCTGCCCGCCCCGGTCCGACTCGGCAAGCAGTGCCGTTGAGCGGAGGGCGGACAGGCAAGAGCCAGGCAGCACTTCCGGTTTTGCCGGAGCTGAGGTTAGCGCTCTAGTGGCTACCTCACTCTGGGCTATTTAAGCCGGCCTGACTCTCGGGTGCACGCGGTAGGGAGACGGTGGCAGTCTCTCCCGGACCCGCTGCTGCACCTGCGAGTGAGTATAGAGTGTTCCAACTTTCCACGTTTGGGCTGCGAGAAGCAGAACAATTGCGGACTGATTTTAATAGTCGACTGCAATATTCAGTTTCTGACAGTTATACGTGTCTTTTTAAATACCTGCATTCTCTCCCAACAAACAGATCGCCTGGGCTCGATATTGCAGCCTGCCCGCCCCGGTCCGACTCGGCAAGCAGTGCCGTTGAGCGGAGGGCGGATAGGCAAGAGCCAGGCAGCACTTCCGGTTTTGCCGGAGCTGAGGTTAGCGCTCTAGTGGCTACCTCACTCCGGGCTATTTAGCCACGCCCTTCCTTCAAGCGCGCAGCGGTTGCGCGCAGGGGGCGCCTTCTAGCGCGCCTAAGAAGCGCCGAAGAAAAGCCCGTCTGCGCCCGTCCGCGACAGGACAGGGCGAGGGGCGATGGACCCTGTCCCTGCTCTACGAGCAACTTACGGTAAGGGCAACCATACACTTACCTATTCCGCCCAAACGCTATTAAGCCTTAGACCACCAACTCGCTGTAGCACAATCATACCTTGGCTGCGCATTGAGGGCGGATTCTCCTGTCTACAATGTCGGCGCCTATCTAATAATAACGCTCCCCCCCCAGACTCTAATACCCCCCCAAAGGGCTTGAAGAGTTTCCTTCTAAATGTACGCTCTTTACCCAAGCACCAACATCAGGTCTGGGATCTAATTTACTCTACCCAACCGGACATATGTTTTCTTGTGGAAACATGTATAAACCCCACACAATCACAGCAATAGCAATGGGGATTCCTTCTGGATACAAGATTAAACATTTAGACAGAGACATTAAAACAGGAGGCGGATTGGCAATTATACACAAGGACCATATACAACTTACCATCATAGAACAACACTTAAACTCACAGTTAGAAATTCAGCTTTTTAAAATTTTTCTGACAAACCATTTTACCTGGAAAGGGGCCTTGGTTTATCGCCCTCCAGGACCAAACCCCAACTTTGCACTCACCCTCCAGGAAATATTAGCCCCCCACTTAAAATCGAAAGAAGATTTTCTTCTTCTGGGTGATTTTAATATACATGTAGATCGACCTATATTGACCGAATCCACGGCTCTAATTACAGATCTTTCTAATTTGGGCTTAGAACTATAAAATCACGGTCCTACCCACATAGGAGGACACATGCTTGATTTACTTTTCTCCAACTGTACCAAAGTAATCTGCTCACCGGCCAAAGACGTATCATGGACAGATCACTCTTTGCTGGAATTTATACTTTTAACTCCTGCAAGACCAGCAAAAAATGTACTTTCCTCCCCCTCCTGGAGACGACAATGGCACAAAGTAACTGTTAATAAAGTCCAAGAAGCATGGACAGATCCCAATATTCAGGAATCAGACACAGCAGATATGGCCTTAGCCAAGCTCAATGAATCTATTAAACAAGCCATCGATATTATAGCTCCTTTAAAAAGACAAAAGCAGTATCCGGTGTCGAAACAAGAAAGCTGGTATACTAAGGAATTGAGAGCAGGGAAACAAAAATGCAGACGAGCTGAGAAGGCTTGGAGGAAAACGAAAACAGATAATAGCCGAGCAGCTTTTTTAAATGCTCAATCAGAGTATTATAAAAATATAAAGTTGGCCAGAAAACAACAATTAACACAACAAATAGCAGAAGCGGGCAACTGCTCCAAGGAACTTTTTAATATTCTGCAGAATTTTCTAAAACCTACTGCATGTGAAAGTTCCGATGATATTTCGCAGGATTCATGCGATAAAGTCTCTCTATTCTTCGAAGATAAAATAAATACCATCTATGATAGAATAGTAGCAGCCAATAATAACAACACAAATAAAACCAATATATGTTCAACCCTGACTTCTGCCATATACAATAAACCTTCTCTGACATCCTTCCCTCCGATTGATAACACTGAGCTCCTCACCCTCTGCAGTCATATAAAAACTGGGTCCCCTAATGACTTCATTCCTACTAAAATGGTTGGCCCTATGATCTCTCTTCTGGGTCCCCACGTACTCGAAGTGGTTAACATCTCCCTCAGGACAGGCCAGGTCCCAGCAGACTGGAAAAAGGCAGTGGTGAACCCGATAAGAAAAAAGGCATCATCTCCCTGGACAGACCTCTCCAACCTACGTCCCATCTCTCTTCTACCGTACTTGGGCAAGATCACGGAGAAGCACGTGAACACCTATCTTTCTCAACATCTGGAAGCGACGGAAGGCCTGGACTATTCTCAATCTGGGTTCAGGCCGAACCACAGCACAGAATCAGCACTTCAAACAGTGACCAATAACATCAAAATGGCACTGGATGATGGTTGCTCTATGATTCTGGTGCTGTTGGATCTCTCCGCCGCTTTCGATACGGTGTCTCACAGAGTGCTTCTCCATCGCCTAAAGGAGGTAGGCATAGAGAGAGAGGCTTTGGCGTGGTTAGAGAGCTTTCTGTCTGGTCGGTCCCAAGAAGTTAGGCTGGGCTCCCATAAATCCACTCACATGGAGCTCAATAAGGGAGTGCCACAGGGCTCTTGCTTGAGCCCCACACTTTTCAACATATATGTGGCCCCCCTCGCCAACTTAGCAAGATCTTTCGGGTTCACCCCCGTGTCGTACGCTGACGACACCCAACTCCTTTTTCCCTTCAAAAATCTTACACCTGCAATAAAAAGATCCTTTGCAGATGGCATGAGAGCCATTGCAGAATGGATGTCATCTAATTGTCTGCAGTGTAATGTCGGGAAAACCGAAGTCATGCTGTTCGGCCAAGCAACGGCACACTGGTCATCGGACTGGTGGCCCCTAGAACTAGGACCTGTCCCCATTCCCAAGAGCAAGGTTAGAAACTTGGGAGTGTTATTTGACCAACAACTCACTTTCAAGGATCATGTTAATCAAGTAGCCGGTACCTGCTTCCGGGCTATAGGGATGTTAAGACGAGTCTTCCCCTATCTACCGGACCACTATAGAAAAACACTGGTACAGGCTCTTGTTATCAGTAGGGTAGATTACTGCAACGGATTGCTCCTTGGAGCTAAGGAGGAACAATTCAAGAAATTGCAGGTTATCCAAAACACAGCAGCGAGGATTGTCCTGAACGCTCCACCAAGGACTCCCTCCTGCCCCCTACTGACCAAACTACACTGGCTGCCAGTAAAGAAGCGAGTTCAGTTTAAAACTCTTTGTACCATCCATAAGAGCCTGACAGGGAAGGGCCCTAAACATCTGACTGACATCTTCCAGCCCTATACTCCCGGGCGCTCTTTGCGCTCCAGTAACCAACAACTACTGAAGGTACCTAGAGTTAAGAAGACCAGGCAGGGTGGCCGTGCGCTGGCTTATACCGGACCAACACTCTGGAACTCATTGCCGCTGGAACTAAGGTCTCTCACCAGCCATATGATGTTTCGGAAAAACCTAAAAACTTACCTGTTCCCCAGTAACTAACTGTCTTTTTCCACCATTGGACACACTATTATACCTCACCTCATTTGCAGCCACAGCGCGGACATACCCCTTTGGGGGTCTATTCTGGCGCTTTATAAGCATATAAAATAAATTCACTTTGATTGATTTAAATGCTAGCCACATAGATGTCTCACCTAATTTGTAATCCATTATGATGAATACTATTGTGCACATGGTAAATGGTCAGGATAAGTCAAAATCAACACAAACTGATTGGACTGGACTATGAAGGGAAAATTGGTTACTGACAAGAGTTACTTAAGCTTTTGACTTTTATGATAAATTGTAGACTGGAGAAATAAACAATTAATCTTAAATCTCTGTTTACCCACTTGACCACACTGTTGAATCCTGGTCAGTCAGTCATTCAGTCAGTCAACTTTATTTCGGTTCAACAAGCCATAAAAGTGTGCAGTACAAATATGTTAAACACGCAAAAATTCATGGATATACATAGCATACCAATTAAGGTTGGGTGGAGATTGTGGAGTTCCACTACGCGGAATTCCACAGAGTTAACTAAAGACTCTGTGAAATCCCGATGAGTTCTGTGTGCAGCGTAATGCCGCCCAGTCCTATGCATTTTTTAATCTGTATTCCTATCCTGATTGTGTTGTTGTAATTAAATTACAACAACACAGTCAGGATAGGAATACAGATTTAAAAATGCATTGTATTCATAACCCAGCCCCACATCCCCTCTGTGCCCGCCCACTGAAATTGTCTCACAGAGCCCCTCCCACAGCAGCGCAGACATCAGCAACTTTTGTGACACTGCAGGGAAGTCACAGTCACCCCATACTACACGCTGTCCATCCATGATCCCTAGAGTTATCTTGCCTCTTAAATGGCCAATCTGCATAATAGCCCGGAGAGCAGTCCTCTTTCTTAGAGTTCATGCCCAGGGGCCACACTGCTCCACCGGCGCCCTTGCTCCTCCTAGGGGGAAGCTACCATATATCCTCCGCTGTCCACAAGGCAAGATCAGCGATGCCTCCAAAAGCACTTAGCAGGGAACATGTCGGAATGGCTGTTGAGTGTGAGTGTGGCAGTAAGTAGCACAATACACACAATGCCCAAGAACACATCAACTTAGATTGTACACTCAAGCGTATATGCAGATAGAACAATATGCCCACTTATGCCTATGCACAAGCTAAACAATATGTGTGCAAGCAGACAGTACAAAGTGTTGCAGAACACATGCACACTCCCCACACGTAGGGCCCGATTCACAGAATGAACTTAAGACTCAATCCTAAACTTACTACTATTTTGGTATTCACAGAATGCAGTTACTACTTTTGGCATTCACAGAAGTTAGGATTTTGTCTTAAGTCTGTCTTAAGTCTGTCTTAAGCTTGTCTTAAGACAAATTTAAGACAAAATCCTAACTTCTGTGAATACCAAAAGTAGTAAGTTCATTCTGTGAATACCAAAAGTAGTAAATTCTTTCTGTGAATACCAAAAGTAGTAAGTTCATTCTGTGAATACCAAAAGTAGTAAATTCTTTCTGTGAATGCCAAAAGTAGTAAGTTTAGGATTGAGTCTTAAGTTCATTCTGTGAATAGGGCCCGCAGACCGGATGGCACCAATGTACAAGGACCTCTACTAGGAATGAAATACAATAATCCTAGGAAATAATTGGCCCAAGGCATTTATGAGTAGCAGTGGCCCTAGGCAGTAATGAACTTCAATGGTCCCAGACAAAAATGAACCCTATTGTTATTTATACTTTGCTATGGTAAAGGCTGTTATATCATGTTTGTTTTGGAGTATATGTTTTTACTTTGTGTACAGTGCATGTAGGTAGTAATAGAGCAAGTTATGCGATATTATGCTTTTCTATGGTGTTTGTTAAGTATTCAAAATCTGGAAAACTATAACAACCATTGGCTTAGGCGACGCAGACGTTTTGCCCTTATTTATAGATAACAATACATTGCCATGAATGGGTGAACATTATTGAATAAAATCTAAAAGTAGACAACTATGATTGTGCTGTAAAGTGCATTAGGACCATGAACTGCATGTCCAGAAGAAGTGATGATTTGACAAATATATTGCAGATGTGGTCTCCTGCGCGTCTCCCCTTTGCAGACATGTATACCTATTTGCTATTCAAGAGCTTCAGAATGAAACATTAATGCACAGATCAAAACCTTCATTATTGGAAACATTCATGACTTTGTCTGATGGAAATCTCCCTGGACCATTTTCGATTTTTCAGCCCAATAATATCCGTTCCTCATTCTGTGAAAGTCTTTATGCCTCTAATCAATGTCAATCCCTGCCTCCAGTGCTCTAAGAGCGCTTTGAAAATCTAAGATATAGATATTAAATACATCGACAAGCACAGTAGGTGACAATTAGTCCTTTACAAATGTTATCTCATAGCATTTTGAAGTCTATGGTTTGTCTGAGGGGTGGAACATAGGTGTGCATTCTGCAACCAATGTTCCTGTCTCTGACTCTATACCTTTTCAGAAAATGTATGCCGAGTGCAGTGAAATAAAAAGCAACAAATATGTCAAGTGTTCAGAATCTGTCTTTCCAATTTTCAGGCAGATTGAGCTGGCATGAAGTAATAACAAAATGGCTCTTCAGGGACACTAAGTGGATTTAGCATGATTGGGGGACTGATTGAAGATCTCTTCTTTTATCCCCGCACCGCGCGGTCCCAATAAATGGATATGGGTGGAAGAAATGCAGCTGGCAGTGCAGAGAGATTCAGATGGCTGTCTCCTTTCGGGTTATCTGCAGTGTCTGTGCTCCTTCTTGGTAGTGTATAGCAGCAGCACTACTTTATGCAAATGTACTATTAGTGTGACAAATTAAGAGTGGCGGAAGAAACAAACGCATCTACTGGCAATCCTATAGGCCATTTGGGCAGTCGCCAATAGAAAAAAGTTAATCAGGACAAAAAATTTAAGGAAAAATATTCAAATTTGAAACCTGAAAAATAATCTTGCCTACAGTGTTGGTTGCTGGCTGGTAGTATAAGGCTGTCCCTTAATAATTAAAAAAATCCATCCATAAGGTCAATTCTTTTTTTAAAGCGCATTCCCTCCTTTTTAGGTGTTTGCAAGGCATAACTGGGGTTCGCCTAGAATGTGCATCAATTACAGATTTGCACTCAAGTGGGTAACCATTTCATCATAGGAAAGTCTCGCAGTTGTGAGGCAAAACTAAAATGAATATTTCAAAAAATGTTCTAAAATGCTTGCCCTTGTAGAAGCCTCTTCCATTTTAGCACTACCGATTGTGGTGGTGCTGTCTCCCTACTTACACCCTGAAAGTGCTTTTTCCCCTGCTCCCCCTCCTCCTTCTTGCAAACTTAGTAGTTTTCCGTGGTACACAAACATTTGCTGCTGGCCAGTCAAGAAATCCCAACTATCTGTCATTGCAGCATTCTCACATGGACAAAAGACCTTACTAGGGTATTTTCCTTGTGAGCAGGTTCTGCTTGCTGAGGAACCCCGAAGCCCTATTACTGACTGTGTAAAGCTTCTACCATTTTAACATCCTTTACTATCACAGGCATTGATTGTCGTTGCAGCACCTGATTTCTGGAATTAGGAAGACACTAGCAGCAACAGGGATAGAAAATAAGCTGGTATCCAGGAGCCATGTTTTACCCTACTGGGCTCATCGCTTGACCAAGATAGACCATCAGCAGTAAACAGGAGGCTGGCGGGGCGAGACAATGGATCAGACCTGTGACATCTTCCAGGGTCAACGAGTCTATGATGTCACTTCTGCTCCTCCTTGCATATTGTAAATCCATTTCTAGGACGTCATATCACCTGATTAAAAGACCTCCTTTTTTATTAATAAACAAGACTAGGTCCATGCCCTGACTACTACGGAAAGGTTCTAAAAGCAACGGTAAGAGAGTGTTGGGATCTCGTGCTATCTGGATCTCGTGCGCATTCCTCTCTGTGTGTTCCCTGCGTGGAACATAGAATGGGTTGGTAGCGACAGTTGCTGCTGGGGAGCTGGGCGACTGGACGTTAATAAAGGAAGCTGGAAATCTACCTACGTGTTGTCTACTTTTCACTGGCGACGAGTTGTTCGGTTCCCAGTCTCCTCCACCGCCTGTTGCTGGATGCTGTGATTTCTGGTTCCTCCCATGTTGCCTCGATAAGTCGTTGACCTGCCTGTAGTAGTGCCACATTTGAAGCTGAAGTTGTGTGGTGCAGTCTTCGATGGTCAGCGGGAACCTCATGGAGTCCAAGCGCATCTCTAACTAAAGTAAGGTTTTGTTTGCGCTTTGAGCTACTGTGGCATTTGAAAAGAGGGACCAAAGCTTGTGCGAGATGGCGTGACTTCAGGAAGAAGACTAAAGACACTTTCTAGTTGTTGACACACGCAATACACGCTGCATTTTTCTTTAAGCAGCGGTTTCAACTATGTAACAGCTGTAATGGAAACTGTCAATTGCCTTCTTTGGGAGGGAGGAGGGGGGTAAGCCAGACTGACAACTGTATTATGTGTGTAAAAGGCCGCTTTATTGAAACAGGTGCACATCACAAACTTTATTTACTGGCTCCTCACCTTACAAAACTAAAACCTCTCTAAACATCGAGTTACCTGTCCCCTTGGGTTTCTTCCCCCGCCCCTACGATCCCCACATGATAAAACATCCCCCACCCTGCAAAAACACAATACATTAAATGCAAATACATTACATAAATACCATAATACCCAATTTTATCCCATAACCTTTGACCTTCTTGACCCCCAAAACTAACATCCTATCCTTTTCCTGCAACTGTAAATAATGAGCCCCAATGTAAAACCTCCAACCTGTTTAAACCTTTGCCCGATCCTGAAACCAACTCCCCAACTTTACGCTAACTACCTAAAACTCCAGCCAAACTTGGCCAACTTCCAAAACCAACACCGCCGCCAGGAGCTGTGCCGCCGATACCGGACGGCCGTCCGCGTGTCAAAAAAATGTCCCCTCTGCCCCCCCTGCTGCTCTCAGGCGCAAGCCCCACCTCAAGGGGCACCACCCTCCCGACACGTCCGCCGACAGGGAAACCCAACCGCCTACCCCCCTCTGATCAGTCTTTGCACCCCTCAAACACACGCGTACCTCTCTCACCCCGAACGACACCTCCGACCATTGCAACCCTGTGTACTTCCTCACACCCAGCATCTCAGAAACCCTAAAGGCTCCTGCAAACATCCATGTCATCAGGGTAGCAAACAAACAGGCCTCTCTGGCGGAGAAACACACACCCGGCTAAGCATCGATGACCTGCAACAGAAACCCCGGCGACAATGGCTGGCGGACCCTGCACCCCTCCCGCATTCTCTGGCCCACCCCTCCAACAGTTCCCCCGCCAACAGTTTGCCTGCAATCGTGACCCGCGAGAGACCCTTCTCAATCAAATCCAAAATTAATTGCACCACATCCTCCTGCCTTTCCCCTGTCATGTCTCACCTCCGAGCCCCGGACGCCAAGAAATCTCCCCAAGCAGTCAAGTACGTCACCTTCGTCGACACCGCCACGGACCCTAGAACCAGCTGCAACATCCGGTGTTGCCTACATACCACATCTGAGGGGAGATGCTGGTCGGCTCCCGGTCTGCATCCTTGGCTAAGCCACGGAATCTCCCCCACTGCGAACGAGACAAAGCATCCGCAATGTCATTGTCGACCCTCGGCACATGCACCGCGCGGATAGCAATGTCAAAGCGCAAGCACCCCACCTCCACCACCGCCATGTTGTCCACGTGAATAGTTACCCTCCTGTGGGCCAGCAATTCCCCCCACAACACCACCGCCACCACCAAGGGAAAAAGCTCGAGAAAGGCAATACTCCTGCCCCCTGCCCACTCCGAGGGCCACTTCTCGGCGCACCATCACCCCTGCCAGTACAAGCCAAACCCGTCGCTCCCCGCCGCGTCCAAGAAGATCTGTACGTCCCACATCAGTGCCTCCCCTAACTGCATGGGAATACCATTGAAATGCTGCAAGAAAAAACGCTGCATCCGTAAATCCTCATTGACTCCCGCAGGGAGCCGGATGTGGTGATGCCGAGGGTGCCGCCCCGCCAAGGCCCGGGCCAACCGTCTACAAAACGTCCTTCCTACACGCACCACTCTGCACGCAAAATTGAGGTGGCCCAGCAACACCTGAATCTCCAAAACCGCAACCTTGGGTCGTGCCAACATTCCTTCCAGCAGCTCCAGCATGTGCTGCTTTTTATCCACTGGTAAACGGGCTTCCATTGCCACCGAATCCGGTTCGATCCCCAAAAACGACAGCGCCGTGCCTTGCCCCACTGTCTTTTCCAGCACCCGTGGCACCCCCAACTCTCCCATGAACTCTATGAACCTGTTCAGTGCCTCCTGGCAGTCCACAGAACCGGGTGAGTCGACAAAAAAAAGTTATCCAGGTAGTGCGTGACCCCTTGGTGACCCGTCTGTGCCGTAAACAGCCACTGCAAAAACATGCTGAAACACTCAAAAAGTGCGCATGACATTGAGCAGCCCATCGGCAATGCTTTGTCCACGTACCAGCGGCCGTCAAACTGAATCCCCAGTAGGCCCCAATCGTCTGGATGGACTGGGAGCAGCCGGAAAGCCGACTTGATGTCGCACTTTGCCATCCTTGCCGTTGCGCCCGCTGGCACTACCAAGGCCATGGCCTCATCAACGGAGGAATATGAGACTGAAGCCTCCTTTTCGTCAGTAAAATCGTTCACCGAGCCCCCTTCGGGCCAGGACAGGTGCTGTATCAGCCAAAACTGCCCTTCCTCCTTCTTTGGCATGACCCCGTCCGGGGAGACAATCAGGTCCTCCACCGGCCAGTCCTCAAAAGGACCCACCATGTGGCCCTCCAACACTTCCTTCTCCAGTTTCCCCCACACCACCTTCGGGTGCTCCTTGGCAGACTTCAAGTTATCTGCCCACCTCCTCTGCCTGGCCCCCTCATACCCCAGGTGGAACCCGTCCTGGAACCCCACTCTCAAACACTCGGCGGCCCTCGCATCGGGGTAATCGCATAGCGCCGCCACCAGCCGATCTACTCTAACTGGCGTATGAGACCTTGGGCTCAGTACCCTTATCACTTCTGCCCGCTCTGCCTGCCTGAGTGGAGCTCGCCCGCTGACCACCCGACGCTCCACGCTGCCCTCCTTTGGACGTGCCCGCCGCGTCCCAGCACCTGACCAGGGGGTGAACATATTTGCCACATCCGGAGCATTCCTGCCGGAAACGGCAATGCTCTCATGTACACAGCTCTTTGTTGTAGTCTCAACAGGGGCCCACATTGCCGGCCTGAGTTTTGAATCCTGCCCCCACCCCTCCTCGGGTGGGGCGGCCTTGAAAGGGCTGATAAATGATGGGAAGTCCACTTGCCGTAAAGATGGTCTTCCCTGACCCTGCCAAACCCATCGTGTGCTGCCAAAGGTCGGTATCGAGTTCGCCCCATTTCACCTCCGGATCCCGTGCCTCGTCATACTGCTCCCAGGCAAAACCAACACCCGTAATTTGGGCCTTCCGGATGACGTATTTAAACATGGACACGGAAACTTCTCGCAATAGACGCTCGCGAAGATCAAAAATGCCGCCGTCCAATTCTCTATCGTGAGAGGCACTTTCGGCCTCTTCTGGAGTTCATACTCCTCCTCCTTCGAAACTTACTTCGCCCGTACTTCCCAATGAAGTAACTTAAGAATTTCGACATACTCCCCCTTCCAAATTCGCTCTTTCGTTGCCAACATCAAGTGTGCCCCAACGGTTTTGTGACCCCCCATATACGGCAGCTTTTTGATCTTTAGTTCCTTACTCTCAGGCTTCGTGACGTCCTCCCCCGACGCACCCGTGCCTGCTGTCCCCGCCGCACCCCCGTCACACCCACATGCTCCAGGACCACCACATCAGGTCCCACCCCCTTGTCCTCCACATACTTTCCTTTGCGCAGCCACACCCCCCCAAACTCGCCTCTCCCCCACCCCCACCGATACCAAATGTGCCGCGGCAGCCGCTGCACTCGTACCTACCACCAATGCATCCGCCGGTCGTCCTCCGCCATGCCGTTCCGTTGACGCCGCTCTAGGCTCCCCACAAGACGCCCGGGCTGTGTGCTCATGCTGGCCCCGGGACCTCTGGAAAACACTAGCAACAACATTATTGTGCCCCCCTCCGCCCTCGCCATCTCTCAGCTCCTCTTCTTCCAAACTATCCTCATCCTCAACCAACTGCCCAACACATGCTCCACACCCCCTTCCTATAGGAGGCACCGACTGGCCCCTGCCAGCCACATTAAATACAACGCGCGTGTCCCTCCTTCAGCGGCGAGACTCCCCAGGCCGCTGGTGCCCCGTGGGTGTTGGGGTCGGTGAGCCTGCCTCGGGCCTTCTTGTGCCGGCCGCGGTGGGATCCCCCGCTGGTACCAGGCTCACCACGGAAAGCTCCGCCCTCCCTTCACCTTGGCGCCGCTGGGCCGTTCCTAGCCCTGCCAAGTCAGGAGCCCCTCGACGGTCTTCATCCTGCATGAAAAATGGCCGGACTGGTGTGCCGGGTCCCACACTCCACCGGAGCTCTGACCCACCCTGCGGCCAACCTGACCCCCGCACCCCCGCCCCTCCCCCACTCCCTCTCCCTTCCTCCACCCCCCTCTGCCCCATCTCCTCATCATCACTCCATACCAAACTGCCAAAACCAGCCCCCCTCATCCGACCTCACCTCCCCCGCCCGCCAGTCCATAGAACCGGACCCCTGCCCCCCGCAATGCCCCCACTGCCCGGCCTCCCCCAACCTCTACAACCCCCGCCCCCCCAGGCCCACCCCACCCCCCCAGGCGTCCCTGAACCACTCCTCCATGACTCAAAGACGTCCAAACCCTCCCAGTTCCCCCCACTCTTCTCCGATAGCAGCAACGGGAACCACCCCCCTTCCCCTGCCCATCCCCCCTGGGCCCCCAACCCCCCGCTGCGCCTGCCCCCGCCTCCACCAAGCGTGCATCCTCACACACCCCCCCATCCACTCATGGCCACCCCAACCCCCCACCCCCATCTCCACCTGCCCTCCCTGGCGCTGTCCCCCAGCCCCCCCGCAGCCTCCTGCATCCCCCCGACCAGCGCCCCCAAAATCCTCCTTTCGGCCCCCCTGCCCCCTTTGGAACCGGCCCCAACCTTCCCAGCCCCTCCAGTGCCCCCACTCTGCCACCGATGAAGCGGGGGAACTGTCATCCGTCTCCCCCTGTCGCACGCCCACCGCATCCTCGAGGACCACGGATTCACCATCCGCTCCCCCCCGCAGGTCCTTCGCCTTCCTCCCTGGCCCCCCCACCCTCAGCCGAGTCTCCTCACTCGTCGCGAGCGGGGCGTGCTTCCCGCTGCTCCGCCGCCGCGCTCTCTCTCGCTCCCCCCCGGAGCTCTCGCCCGCTCCACGGCGGGGGAAGCACTCCTCGTGCCTCTCCAGCATTTGCTCTTCGCTGCCCGCTGACGCCCACGCGCACCGGCCCCCGAGGTCCCGGTCAAAGGGGCAACCTCCTCCCCGGACCTCCCCGCCCACACCGCCAAGACTGCCCCCGAAGCAGTGGGGTGGTCCAAATCCACCACCGCAAGCTCCGACGGCAGGCCCCCAGATCGCCCCCGCATCAAAGGCCTCCCCGGGCCACCGCCCCCTCTACGCCCCCAGCCCCGCTCCCCAGGGCCCCGCCCAGCCCCTCCGTGATGTCCGGGGCCTTACCTGCAACCTCGCCAGCTTCCGAGGTGGCAACCAGGCCAAAACCACTGAGACCACTCCCGCGGACTCACTCAAAACCGCAAAAGGATCCACCGTCCTAAGACCCAAAAATGTCCAATACAATTCCAATGATTAGAGTGAGCGGTCCATACTTCTTGAAAATATCACAGGGCCAAAGAGTGTTGATTCCCAATTTTATTATTCACGTTTCATTCACCAACTGACAACAGATTATTCAGTTAATTTCAACAAAAACGGATCCAAATTTTACTCAAAACATCAGACAGCGACGCGTTTCGTCCAGTGAAAGACATCATAAGGGCTGTTAAAATATAAATCAAACAAGGAAAGTGTGTTACACTCTTGAAATTTCAATAAACCAATATTACAATGTTACCATGATAACACATAGTCATTTATACTTAATGCCTCTCCTCCTGCCTATTTAACAGTCTGAAGTGTTACAAAAATGTTTTCAATAAACAACATTACAGCGCTTCCATAAAAGTACATATTCATTAATACTGTATACCTCAACCCCTGCCTATTTGGCAGTCTGAAGTATTCAATTGAACTTCATAGATCTATTCCCCCAACCTCACAGAATTAACACATACTGTGGTATGCCTCAAAAATTGAGAAACGCCTACCTTTCAAAAAAATCAGTTTGACAGATATATCTCTCTAGTCCAAGTTAATAATAGGTTTTTGATCATAATTCGATATCTGAAATAAAAACATCCTAATGATATAAATGGTACATGTCAAATTTATCATCATATGCTTGGAAAGAGTCAACTATTGCTGAGCATTACTCCCATGTCCATCAATTTCCAGGATACCCTAAAGTTACAAAATGCAGTTTTCCTAACATTAGTTCCAAAAGATTCTCACCTCTTTAGTAAATAAAATCCAAGTTAGGACCTTAACTCCCCTTTGTGTTCTTCACGTCTTCTGCTAAAGTCTCTGTAATATACAACATAATGCCTACCAATTCACTATCCATGTATATTCCCTATTGCCATGTACCATAGTATCTCCCACTATAAGCCATAAGTGTAAGCTTACCATTTAGCTGTCCATAATTCCCTTCAGCGTTTCATCCAATAACCACTTTCTATATTTCCTATTTAGGTCTGAAAAACATATATGTATATATATATATATTAAAATCTAAAGGACATGCTTGTTGCTTCAACATCAATTTTAATACTAGGGCTAACCATCCCCTCACCTCGTTTATCCTCTTGCTTGCAGTTCCTAATGCACACAAAAATAAAACAAAGAATACAACTCTTAATCTCTATCTTTAACAGTTTTAAGACTATCCAAACAAACCCAATAGCATACCAGATCCATTCTTTCTCCTATTTACCTTAATTCAACACCAAAAAGTACAAAATACAGGCAGTCTCAGTCAGCGGCGACGGGCATATCTTCTGTCCTCCGTGCAATTAACCTTCTTTCGTTCCGGATATTTAAACCCCTAAGCAACCAATCAATATCCTTTACTTTTGCGCTAAAATATCAAGTGTAGCTCTCTCTCAAGTCCGCTACCCGTCGCTTCCGTTCTAATCAAACTCGAAGTTACTTTCTCTGCTGGAGCATGTCCGGCTAGTAAACTCATTCTTCCTACACCAATCAGAAGTAAGCAGTTCCTTCTATCGTGTTCTTACTGGTTGCCACACCCTCATATTGCAGCCAATCATGATTATGCATTCAATTCTGACCCTACCTGCTTCTCTCTTCAAATATTTCCGAACGAAGAGTTCAATTCAATGAAAGTAAAGCAACCAATCGTACTTTAAGTTTAAATACCCTTGTATTCAAACCATATGACCGCGCTCTTAGCTAGTTATTACACATCATTGATTTTAGATCTTGGAAGAGTTGGTGACTGATAACTACACCCAGTCAGTGTCCGTGGAGATGCAGGAATTTCTGAAGGAGCATAGCATCAAGCAAATCCTCACCTTCCTTTATCATCAACGCAGCAACAGTCTGGTTAAATGCCTGAACCGTGTTAATAATGAACAGTTACAGTTGGCTCTTATCAATGGCTTGCAATGGAAGATGGTGATTTCTGACATGTTGTAGGCAATGAGAACCACCCCTCACTCTAGTGCTGGCATGTCTCCTTTCACCTTGCTAAGGGGTAGGGTGTCTGGTTCCAAGCTGAACAAAGATTGGATGTCAAGGAAGGAGGTGGATATGCAGAGGCTAGGCAGGGTAGCTGATGTCAGGGCCGCTGCTCAATCCAAGTATGCTTCTGATTGTGTCAGAGTATCCCCGGTGTGTGAAGGGGACTGGGTGAGGATTAAGAAACTATTCTTTTTCGCAAGGGATCCTCTTGGTTTTCTGCTCCGGTTAGAGTGAGGGCGGCGAGAGACCATGTCGTGGTGTTGGAGAATAGAAATATCTGGAACAAGTGTGCTGTCTCAGTGGTGTCGGAGTCGAAAACTGAGGGGCATATTCACAAGGAGCTACCGCCGAATTAAAGGCACTTCATCGCAGCCAAAGTCATGATAAATTTACTCCCCATTCACAAACTGGTGCTAACAGCCCACAGCACCAGTTTACCCACAATAGCAGCCGCAAAAAACATCACTACAGAGGACCCCCGCAACTATCGCTAATGAGATGCAAAGTAGGTGTTCCTTTGCCAAAAACACCACACCTCAACATTCACAGAGACCAGCCAGATCTGCAATAAGAACACAAAACACGCGATAAGGCATGCTAGCAGCAGGAAATTAACACCTGCTCTGACCTGGTGTAAAGTTGGACCACAGTCTGCACCATAAAATGGAGCCCAGCCCACAGCCACACCTGAAGACAAACAGAGCAACTGAACATGCAGTACGGACCACCAAGAGGGCCATAACACCCACCGAAACCACCCCTAGACCACCCTTCCCTGGCACCTCCGACCAAAGACACGCCACATCAGCTACACCTAACCATGTACGAAATAATCTGCCTGATGTCGCACAATCACAACTGGTGATATGCCTGTCTCGTCACACAAATGAGCATCACACATTCACTTTTGAAGCAAACAATGAACCTTTATTGAATTTAACACAGAAATGAAATGAAGACAAATGGCGGCTCCCCTCCACACAATCCATAGGTCACAGCCTGCAAGACAAAACACATGATGAGCAGGTGTGTCCTGCACACATCAAAGGACAGAGAAAGAGCGAAGGAGAGAGAGAGAAGAAGAGAGGGGAGAGAGAGTGAGAGAGAAGAAGAGAGGGGGAGAGAGAGAGAAGAAGAGCGGGGGAGAGAGAGAGAAGAAGAGAGGGGTACAGAGAAGAAGAGACAGGAAGAGAGAGAGAGAGAGAGGGAGATAGAGAGATGAAGAGAGGGAGAGAGAGAGAGGGAGAGAGATAGAGGGAGAAGAAGAGAAGGGGAGAGAGAAAGTGCTGCCCCTGCACTCCCAGGCCGCACTGCTCACCTGCTGCCACCAGTGTGTCTCCTACCACTTGCCGGTATGTATAGCAGTACACCAGGTCATTCATTAGAGTCAGAGCCCTCATCTGAAACAGGGTCCAGATACATGACTGGCACAGCACACACACTTGCACAAAACATATAATCGCCCGCCCGCACATGCACACCCAGGCAGAGGCACCCCAGCCCCTCCCACATCAGAGCATGCCTGCACATGCACACCCGGGCCTCGCTGCTTACCTTCTGCCTCTGGCGTGTAGACAGGATGTCCCACCACGTGCTGCTGCAAGCCACAAGCCCGGTGCCCACGGACATGGCACCCTCCACAACATGCAGCCATGCTGCGTAGGTCACCTGGTCTCACATCTGGTGCTGGGTCTTGATTACTCCATGGCATAGGACACACCAGGGCACCCGCACCATCACAGGCTGCAGACCCACTCAGCCCAATGAGTGCCACTAATTCTGTGAACCCGAAAGCGAAGCCAAGTGGCAGTAGTCCCGTGCAGCCCGCTGGCTCGGCTTACACTGCGGTTCAGCAAGGCACACATATCCTGAGCAGTCCATACCACCAGGACAGGGAATCATCGCAGGCTGCACACCCGTGGTGGTGTGCCTGTGCCAGCCACAATGCAGCTTGTGCCACAAACCCTGTTCAACCCCAGTCAGCGTCCCATGGCAGGGTGCCTGTGCCAGCCGCAATGCAGCGTGAGCCACAAACCCTGTTTAACTCAAGTCAGCGCCATGTGGGGGTAGGACCGTGCCGGCCCTAAGGCCTCCGATGCGTCATCCAGTCCCCACCAACAGAGGGATATGTGACATCGTCTGCCCCTTATATTTGAAGGTCACATGGCCTGTGATGCCTGTGCCGGATGGGTGTGGAGTGCGTGCAAACCTGCCCTAAGGAATTGGCTGTGACGTGCTGACATGCTGACAACTAGACCAGTGACTTGCTCACCACCAGCGAGTACGCCTGCGATGGGTAGGAATGAGGCCCCCCCTCAGAGCGTTAGCGAAGTGGTCTGGCCTTCCATATGGCAGAACAACTCAGGGCTTGCAGAAATGACTTGTGGGCACTGGGCGTGGTTCAGTCAATCTCCGGACAAGGAAGTGGCTGATGCGTGTGTCCCTGTTGTGGTGTCCACGGGACCTGTTGCACAAATTGCTATGTAGCACCCTCTGACTGGCATCCCACAGGATGAGCATCATTGACGCTAGGGAAATAACTGTCCCTACATTCATCCACACATACATACATGAATGAAGAAAGACATGACACAGCAGTGCATCACAGGATGTTTATTGCACATCCAGTGCAGTTCTGTAGTTGGAGCGGTACAGGGCAATGCCGAGCACACTACAAAATATGGCCCATGGAGGGCCAGCCAGAGTCCATCCAGGGATGACAAGTCATGCGGAAGAGGAAGGGTACAGTCCGCAGTCTGGTCTCTGTGTCATTGGTCATCAAACAGGATGTGGCAGTCCATGTTGCTGTCCAAGGTGAGTGCATCTGAGTGAATTGGGGGTCGGTGGAAAGTCATGAGGCCATGTGCGGGACAAAGCAGAAACAGGCCAGGTGGCGGAAATTAATGCTATTGAGTCCTTGTGATCACAGGCACATCCACGTTCTCGGATGTGTGCTCTGCCCTACCTGCGGGTGTTGCTGTACCGGCTGCGGCACTGTGTGCCACTGACACATCAGGGGCCGGAGGTGGATTGTCGGCTGCACTGTGTGCCATCTGACACATCAGGTGCCGGAGTGGTTAGACCTGCCGCACTGGGAGGCAGAGATACACAAGGGGGCAGGGATGTGGATGGTGTGGGGGCAGCAGCATTCATCATCGCCATGACTTGTGCAGCAATGCTATGTTGAGGATCTGCAGGGCATGGTAGATCCCAGCTGCATTCCGCTGATGTGCAGCGGTGGCTGCAATCCTTTCTGCCACCATCCTTACCATGTCCTCCATGAGCCTCTGCATGTGTGTCAGCTCATGGCTGGTATCGCTGGAGCCTCTCTGAGCGGACAGGTGTTCTTCTCTCCGCCGCTTGATGTCATTCTATTGCCTACTGACCTCATCCATTGTCCTCTTGTGCTCACCAACGGCATTCACCTTGTCCACGATGTCCCACCATATACCATTTTTGGTGCCCAATGACACGTTGGAAAGTGACAAACAGTTGTTGATGGTGGTCCATCACCTCTGTGACTATGATCCTGTTCACCTGTGGACTGAACTTCATCTTTCTCTTCTTATTGTCCTTGCCCTTCCCTGTCCCTGAGGTCCCAGACTGGCCATCCGGGGTGCTTGTGGAGTTGCACTCATCCGCTGCACCTGCTCTAGCTGCCTCCATGGTGCTTGGGTGTTGGTCAGATTGTGTTTGGGTGTTCTTTCTAATTTATGGTGATTTTTCCCACCTGCCAGGTGTGTGTTGCAGGCCTGGCGCTGCTTATCGCTGATTTGCTCATCACGCTTTGGCCCATTGCAGGTTTTTTGGTGTTGTGGTATGTGTTTTTGTCTCCATTGAGGTGTTTGTGGCCGCGGTTTCAGCAGACTATCGCATGCTACCGCCGTGTTGTGAATTCCACATCGTTAGGGAGTATTTTTCCCGTGATAGGCAGTGATGTTGAAAGTTGCGTTATGCTACTCTTGTGGTTCTTGTGAATATACCCCTGAGTATGTAAGAGGAAAATTTGGGGTTCACACTACTTGCACGGCTTAGCCTCCTGTGGTGTCCAAGGGTTCCCGTTCCTGCCAAGGACACTGTTCACCGGCAATGCCGTCCAAGAACAAGGGCTGCTCCCACTAGATTCTGGGACTACATTAGGTATTGAATATTTTCTCGACACATTCGCCAACTTTGTCAAACTTGCAATTTTTGTTGGTTTCTGCTCTTTTCATGTTTTTCTTTAATGTTAGATAAGTTTTCGTTTCTTCATTGGTTTCCATGTGAAGGGAGGTGTTGTTGCAATAGATAGCTGCTTTGCTACTTACGTTGAGATCCCGTGCTATCTGGAGCTTGGGCGCATTCCTCTCAGTGTGTTCCCTGCGTGGAACATGGAATGGGTTTGTATCGGCAGTTCCTGCAGGGGAGCTAGGAGACTGGACGTTAATAAAGGAAGCTGGAAACGTACCTGCGTATCGTGTTCCTTTCACAGAGGCTGGTCGCAGAGATGCTGTATGAAGAGCTGCACCCCCGCATGCAGCTACCATCAGGACACCAGTCCTGTAAGACGGTGCTCTGAACCAAAGGTATTATCTTATTTACCCTAGCCTCTAATAACTGTGTGCCTCATATATGTTTTTAACTTTGCTACTTTGCACAATTTTGCTGCTAGAAACCAAATCGCCGTATTTTTTTAAACCTCTGCTTTTAGCCTTCTATTTTGCACTTTAGAACTCATCTTTGCAACTTTGCACTATTTTGATGCTAGAAACCATATCGCCGTATTTTCTTAAACATCTGCTTTTAGCCTTCTATTTTGCACTTTAGCACTCATCTTGCTCTGCCTGCACTCTCTGGTCCGAAGTGGCGCTCTGTTTGAGCGGACAGAGGGGCATATTACCAACAACTAGCGATAATTATCGCTATGTTGGCTTAGCGGCAATATTATTATCGCCGAGCTCCGCCAATTTTTATCACAGATAAACTTTGCTATTATCCAGGTTTATCTCAAAAGCGATAAAAATCGGCCGAAATGCATGAATATCGCTGAAAAATATGCGATATTCATGCATTACCGAGCTAATGCTCTTTGCCATGTTATCCACCTACCGTTGGATAACATGGCTAAGAACTGTTCTGGGCAGGCATTAGCTTTTGGAGATATTCGCGCTTAGCGCAAATATTTCCAAAAGTAGGTAATAGGAGATAGCGATGTTAGCGACTGTTTCCAGTCGCTAACATCTTGGCACGCCCACTTTGCATGTCATTAGCTATAAATATTGCTGACATGCAAAGTGGGCCCCAAGAAGATCGCTATCTCCTACTAGCTGTGGCTAACTGGTGTTAGCGACAGCTAGGTAATAGGGCGATAAAATTATCACCGCTTTAGCGGGAAAAATTCCCACTAAAGTGGCGATAAGGCCCTTGGTAATATGCCCCAGAGTGTTTCATTTTACTCCAGGAATCAGGCTGTGACGGTCGCCATCTTTCTGGTGGTAGTTGGCGGTCCAGCCCTGATCTCTATTTCCAGGTTAGAGGAGCATAAAGCTGCACATGGGCAATCGAGGCTGCAGCCAAGCCAATAAATTGCATAGGCTTGGACCTTCACAAACTAGCCGTAAAACCCTCTGGGAAATGCCTTGTTTGTGGCATCATGCTCCAGCCAAACCCAGCGTCGCAGATATCTTTCTCCTCAATCGCACCTTTAACGTCACATGCTTCAGGCATTACTGGTTGTGCTCTAGTTAACACCCGGTCACTGCCCAAGCATAGACTACAGATCACCGAGTTGATAGAGGCTAAGCATACTCTTTATTACTGAAACCTGTGGTGGCAAAACAGCAGGCCCCGTCTTCTACTATGCTGTCCTGCAAGGCTTCAAGTTATTTAGGTTTGACAGAACAGAGGAAAAAGGGGGAGGAATTGCAATGGTCTATCAGGACAACTTAAAAGCTAGCTGTGAGCCTATACCCAGTCCTGATTGCAAAGCTTTTTCCTTCAATGTAAAAATTGCCAATCACTCCACTTTTAAAGGGATACTACTTTACCGACCACCAGGAAGCAAAGCAAGCTTTCTAAACACAGTTTGAGGCCTGTGCGATTAAGAAGTTGACACATATTCTAGGTGACTTTAATTTACATTTGCAAGATAGCTCGGACACTAATCGAAGTTATGACAATGACAGGTCTAAAACAAATAGTCACAGGCACCACACATCAAGCAGGGCATATCCTTGATGGTATTTTTTTTACCAATAATGACTCCATTTCAGTCAAGGAGATCCTGCCTCTGATTTGGACAGATCACTCAGCTATCATTTATGAGCTACACAGCCCTTCCACTTATGAAGGGAATTGTTTCAAACATTAACCATGACCTACCGTAGCTGGAAACACCTTGATCGTGATATACTGAGTGGCCAATTATCCAAAAACCAATTTGAGCTCTCAGAAGACGCGGAAATTGCAGTCGCCAAGTTAGCCCCTTTGAAAAAACCTACAGACAAAAGGAAATCACCTACTACTCCATGGTTTTCTGAAACTCTCAAGGCAAAAAAACAAGAATGTAGGCAACAGGAAATGCACTGGAGGAAGGACTACAATACCAGGGACCTCCCCACTTACAAAACCCTTTTGACTGAATATAAAAAACTAACTAATTCAGAAAATGCGCTTTTTTTCACCAAACAAATTAATTAGGCAAAGAACTCCACTAGAGAACTCTTTCAAGTGGTTTCAAAATTATCAGGTCCCTACAAACAAATTCCATTGAACCATAACAAAATGTTTGTGACTCTCTAGCACAACACTTTTTAAAGAAAGTTAAGCAAATCTATGACTTTTTTGACATCCACACTGGCCCAGACAATCATACCTTCACTAGTGTTGGGTCTTCCGATGCCTTTAGCTTCTCTGAATTTGAATTAGTCACAAATGAAAAGATCACCACTCTTATTCAGCAGGCTAAATCAGGCTTCCCCCTAACTTCTTCAAGCAAGCCCCTGAGATGTTGGTTCCCTTCCTTACCAACATTTTTTATGTTATATTCTCGCATGGTGTCTTCCCCATTATATGGAAAAAGGCATCCATAGTTCATTAAAAAAAAACAACCTCGACCCCACACAACCCAATAATTATAGGACAATTTTTCGTCTTCCTCCACCTCCCAAATTAGTGGAGAAAGCCATGAACGAACATGTGGTTTCAGAACAGCACACAGCACGGAATCAGCTTTAATCAAAGCCACAGATGGAATTAGAGCAACATTGGACTCAGGGAGAGGGGCAGCCCTGATTCTGCTCGATCTATCGGAAGCATTTAACACTGTCGACCATGTTCTTTTGCTAAGTCGTCTAATTTCTATCGGCATTTCTGACAAAACTGTAGTGTAGTTCCTATTTTCCCAATAGGCCCTGCGCATTTGAATAACATAAACAGTAGTATGGACGTAGAAGTGCGGATCTTTCAGGTCTCCACTGACTATGCTAAAATTAATTGGGTTTGTTACCAACTAGCTCAGAGGTCACTGGAAACTTTCTTGACTGAATAGGAAGTGATCAGCTTCCCTGGTACAGACAAGAAGGGATTCAGTTTTCCAACAACCGCATAAACATGACAACTTTGCTCCTTAGAATAAGAGTCAATCTCTAAAGTCGTGTGAAACAATAGACAGTTATTTTACTCAGTCAGTTTTGTGCAGATTACTTTCACCAATATGCAGAGAATGGAGAGACGGGCGTTTTCAATAAAAGGTATTATTTATTGAACAGTCTTTCTTCTCATACAAGAGAAATGAATTGCCACAATTGCAAGACTTGTTATTATAAAAAGTGCGTACAGTAAAATGAGGATTGCTAAATAATACTGTAAAAGCATTGATATGGTTTCTTAGCCATACAATGGTTTAAAATGAATAAAACATATATACATTCATATATACATTAGGCTAACGTACTCAACTGGTGCTTCTAACTACGCCTACCCCAGTGTACCTGACCTAAGCCTAATACTTGGGAGGGAGTAAGTAAGTAGCAGTTTTAGTTAAGATGGTTTTGCCAAGGTTTGCTTCAAGAATTCTCTCTAAGGGTTTAGTCAACACCATACCTCTGGAATAGAATGTTGGAGGTCTGGTATCTCCTTCCAGGACTCGATATCCCAGTCACTCGCAAGAGTAGGCTGGAAACGCCGGCGCTGGATTTCTCGGCAGGAGAAAAGACAGCGTCTCTCTTAGCGCGTCGAGGAAGAGGAGGGGCAGCGTCCGTGGGCAGCTTGCATCTGCTGGGCTCTGAAGGGGACAGCTGTTCTGCTCCTATGTGCACCACACCATCGTTCGCTGATGTCGTTGAGGCAGCGATAGCATCAGTATCAGCGTGGCAGCGTTTGCTTAAGGCAACGTTGGTAATATTTATACCTGAAAGGTGCCTGGTTTGACGTATGTTTTTGGACATAAGACGTCAATAAAGATGTCACTAGGAAGTGATCGTCTCTTAGTGCTCATTAGAGTTCTATTACTAATCAAAACATAGCAAGCGGGGCTTTCCCAGGTTGCTGAGTTTTATCTTGTTGAAGAACTCAGAGTGTAATCTAGGAATCTTAGATAGTGGCTTCTGCTGTGTCATTTGCTCTAATGAGCTGCAGAGGAAGCTGCAGAGGAAGTGATTCTGAAATGTGGCTCTGATCGTGTAAGGCCAGAGACGAGTTTCTGAAATATTACTCTTGATCGTTTATGCCAATATAGGGGTACAAAGGGATTATAGCCGTATAGGGGCATAAGGTCACAATATTGATCGGGGTCCTAGATTAGAACGCGACACCCACTCCATGAATTTATGTCCATCAATTTACTAAAACTATAGCAAAAGATGCATGTGTAACATTACCCACCCCAAAATACATATTTGCATATGAAATGGCGTATTTGAAATACATGGAATGTACTGTACGTCTTTAAGCATAGAAATCATTCACAATTATAGCATATGTAATCAGTGAACGATTTTGCAAACATTTTTACACATGAAATATCTCTTAATACAGAAAAGAAGTGCGAGATAATTTCATCACATATAAAAGCATTAGTTATGTGCTAGAGGCTGTGTAAAGTTATTATGTCTCTAGATTTACCTAAAAATAGAAGCTTTTGTTCTTTATGAATAGGTCTACTTTAAGCAAAGAATTTTCGTGCCAGAAAAAGGTAAATATTTTTAAAAGTGTTCAATAAAAAAAAATTCTCGTTGAACGGGAGAATAGAGTTCCAACGCTTTTCAGCAGTTTTTGTTGATCAAAACTGAAGGCCGAATTCAGAGTTCATGGGAACGCTGTGTGTCGGAATGTTTTTCTAAATTATTGTTTCTGTTCGGGTGAGAACATCATATCAGACAGGCTGTCAAAGAATTGGTCTACAAAATCAGGTGACAGTTCGACCAAGTTCCGATAGTGCTGTAACTTGGCAGGTGTGAGAATGATTGCTGTCATCAAAGTCTGGATCGGCAATGCTCACAGAGGGTCGTACCTGGGTGATGTTGCTTTTATTTTTCGCTCCACTTTTACCACCTAGTCCTATCACAGGAGTCTCAACGAATGCCGTCATCAGGATTGGTTGCCGCTGGGGACAACACAATGCATGAGCCGTTATCGGACTTAGCAAAGTATCGATATCCATTGGTACTGCTGATGGAAGTGCAAGACAGATGTCCAACACGCACTCATCTCCGCATAGCATACATCGAAGCACAGGTAAGATGCAGTTCTGCCATATCGGTCTAAATGAAAGAAACCAGGTCATGTTCAGATCTCTCAGCCTGGCCAATCCAAGGACTATAGTTATTCTGTCCCGGTAGCGTATTGCTAGGATCGTTTCTTCCATCCTTGTAGGAGTCATGTCTGAGTTTTGGCTTGCCATATCGGAGCAGGAGGGTCAAAAATAAAATGCCTGCTACAAGTCCCAAAAATAGGGGTATGCCGCCAAAGACTGAATGGACAAAATTAGGAATGATTCCTAGAATTGCTTTGAATGGTGTTAGCAGTCCCGTAAAAATCGTCTTAAATATGCCTGGGATGCCTGTGGCACTAGACATGTTAAGGAGTTGGCTAAGCATTTCTGTGAAATGCAAGGGGCAATTTGTTGACAAAAGGTCATGAATCTCAGATGTTGTCCTTGCAACTTGGAGTTCATACGTCTCTTTTGATGACGTGATGGGCACTGTTGTCTGCAAAAGCACAGACTTCATTCTTCTTAAAGTATCAATTCGTATACAAGAGAAATTCAAACAAGGCCAAATGGGAGTCTCAGTGTCTCCAGGGCCGTTTGGAAACAATGCTTGCATACAGCATTTGACCATGGATGTTACGCTTACGAGATATGTTTTCCCTGGCAAAAGGCCACAACAGCTTCGATCCGTTCTTAGAATGTAACTCCCATTTGCGAGTTGCATAAAGAAAGGCTCTATCTGCGTTGCATGTGTGACAAGTTGGTGGCATGAAAGGTTGTTTGAATTACTTTCACAGGCTCCGTGTAAATTAATACCCTGGCACAAAAGTATGCCGCTTAGCGAATGTTTACAGTTTTCACCACTAAGAAATACATTTTTGTTGCTGTCACTATAGCATGTGTGTGTGTATGGTAATTTCCATGTTGACTTAATGTATCCTTTACCCAATCGTTCATACTGGCCAGTAGGTATGTATTCAAGGCATTTTTTAAATTGGAAAGTTGTTATCGGAATTGTGATAATCCCGTGTATTATCCATTTAATGACAGGACTTTCTGACATTGTCAAAGGTAATCTCTCAAGTTTTTCGATGCTCAGGATTGTATAGTCTGCTCCTTTCTGTGCCAAGCTGATTTGTTTATCAGTAAGGTTAAAGATGGAAAACAATGACGTTGTGTTGATTAAACGCCAAGGCACATAGCCTGAACGAAGATTTTGCAGCGTCCAGCCTAACTGTACAATAGAACGCAATTGCGACTGGCCATGCTGTAACATTAGCAAGTCTTTGTCTATTATATCTATGGCAGATGATACAATACTGTCCAGTGAATATATTCTGGAGGACAGAGTCATTAACCAATTGTCCACTACAGAAAGTGATTTTTCCAAATTAATACGATCAATTTCTCGTATCTTTTCAGCTGTTTCAATTTGTGTGACTTTCCAAGCCTCGTGGTATGGCGCATAGATGCTGGCCGCTATGAAGCGTTTCTGATGCTGTTTGCGTGGTCCCATAATAAAATCGCGCAAATCAGCACCATCTTTAAGTAAAGATAAGTGTTGCTTAATTTCAGCCGGTGTGGATGATTCTAGCCATTCAAGGCACAGCTTCCCTACACTCTATGTTGTTACTATCCCTGGATGTTGTCTCTGGGAGTATCTAGGGTCTTGTCTGGACATTGTTAAACCCTGTGTTTTGTTCAGGAATCTATCTTGACAGTTGTTTGTGTCAGTAGGCCAGATTAACCACTTTTTCCAATCAGGATGTGTTCTGTACAAATGTAAAATTTTAGATACGTCTATCTCAATATCTGTAGTTGCATTATCAGGTATTGGCTTTGGAATAGACGGTTTGTTAAGGTCTTTAATCTTAGCTGGCCAAGACAGGTTGTTTGTTGAATTGTTTCATTTAAAAACATTATTTGCTCTGGGATCATGCAGGCTCGAAATAGTACTTCTAGGCCTTGTACCTGCCACTCTTTTGTACCCAAGATTGTTTTTGTTTCAATGTTATTTTTCCAATAATCAAAACCAAATGTCATAATTTTTTCATAAAATGCTTCCGAATATATCAATTTAGTATTTGTCAGCATTGTTTTCAATCCTGTTTTATCTAACAGTTTATAATAAAACGTTTCTGCATCACTGGTGTTAAACCCTGAGAAGTACTGGAATTTCTCATAGAATGTTTTAGAACTGCTTTTAGGTGGTGTAGCACAATGTTCCCATTGGTTATACTTAAAAACATTTCTAGGCTGTGCAGATTTATGCAAGTAATGATCACCATAGTGTGTGTAGCAGAACATCTGCTCATAACTAGATGAACCTTGTAAATAATCATGATCTGTAAATCTAGCTGACATTACTAAATCAGACATCATATTATTAATACTTTCAAAGTCCCAATCATCAGAGAATGTACTAGGTTTTACAAAGTCACTTAAGGAAACCTTGAATTGATGAGGATACTTCAGGATTTCGACTGGACCATATATTTCATAGTCAGTTTTGTCCCATACTACCCGGCCAGGTATTGGAATGGCTGTGACATTTACTGTTGACAGTTCTCTTTTCTTCACGTGGGATGATCTGTGTGGTTTGAGGACTAAGTTGATGTTCTGACTTGCTGTGTCCATTGTACTATATTTTCCCTCAATTAATTTTCCCAAACAAAGTACCATGATGAGCCAAAGCAGGAGGAAAAATACACCTAGACCAAACCAGAACTCTAACCATGGAGAAATAAGGTAAATTTCCTTGAGTTGATGAAAGAGTTCTGTTGCTTTTTCTTTAAAAGTCTTTTTTGTTTCTGGCATCACTTCGGGGTTGCTTTGATCCTCAGAAAAGTTATCGAAGTTGATGAAGTAGCCAGACGCAGTTCTGTCAATTGTTGGGATTGTTCTTTCAATTTGTCTTTCGGTAGCACATTCCGATGCCACGTCATTGTAGACTGGTGTTTCTTGACGAACTGTTTCAATCTGTGTCTCAAGAGGCACGAGTTCCATGGCATTATTGCATAGTCCCTCTCTGTGCACTGCAGGCTGATCGAATGTGATTAGTCTTTCAGTTTGAACCTCTTGGATTGTTGCAAGTTTGGGTATTCTGTTGTTTCTCGGGAGTCCACTGGACCTACTGTTGATTATAGGCCACATGCTTGTGGTTTTACCAGGTCGATTGATACAACTCTGTTCTCCTTTTTACCAGCAAGGGGCGGTAGTACTACTGATCTTGTTTAGTTGATTGCTAAGACAGGTACTGCTTTTCTGTAAGAAGGCCCAAATTCCTTCTTCACCGCTATTTTTTCTCTGACTAGATCCCCAATCTTTGGAATCCAGACAGGGCTTGCTGGGGCTGGTGGTGCCTCGTCAGTGGTAGCTGGCTGTTGCTTTAACTTTATGTTGTTTAAGGATTTTCTTGTTTCGTTCAAGTCCTGTAAAACAGCCAAACGATCTTTGATGTCAAAGTCTGTTTTCTTATCTTCTACCACTGATATCTGACTATCTAAGTCCAGAATTCGCATTCTAGTTCCGAACAATAGTTCGTATGGGCTGAAACCTTTTAGAGAATTTCTTGGCAAGTTATTTAGGCTTAACTGGACACTTATTAAATGTTTGACCCGCCCAGCACCTGAACCTAATACCTTCGCTGTTATAGATTGCTTTATGTCCCGGTTTTTTCTTTCTACCACACTGATCCCTTCGGGGTGTGACGGACAAGAATACCGCAAGCCAACGCCCATGCTGGCCATGGCCTCCTTATAAGCTCGAGAGCTGAAAGCAGGACCCTGGTCAGAATGGAACATGGAAATTGCGTATGTGCCGATAAAGACTCGCAGATCTTTCATAACCGTTCTGGCGTCAGCCGAGCGCTGGGGCCACATTTTTTAAGTGGATTTAGCCTTAATGATTAATAGGACGCGGGTTTGTATACAGACAGCATTACGCTACCTACATACCAGGCCATGGCATTACTGTGCTTGACTCGCTGCTGCGATCTCTGTCGCAATTTGGGCAGTTCTTTACATATTTGTAGTGGTGTAGGCTCATTCCTGGCCACCAGTACACTGATTGTAATTCTTTCAGAGATTCCTTCATCTGTATGTGCCTTGGACCTTCACCCATGTGTGCGTCTGCTATTAATAACTTTCTCCGGTTCATGTTTGGAATTACCCTATCCCCCACTCCAGGGATTCGAGCAAAAGGAACGGAGTTTGCATCAATTACGTAAGCATAATTGAGTGGATAGTTCACGGGTAGTGCTGCACAGTCGCCTTTTACGGAAGTTTTTACTGCCAGCATGGTTTCCCCGTTTACGTGTTTTTCTGAAAGCTTTTTTGTGGCTACGGAAGCCGGTTTAGTTGCTTCCGCTGTGGCTGTATTGGCCAATGAATTCCCTGCAACGTGAACGCCATCACGTTGATGACTCAGAGTGTGTATCACGTGAGTCTTTTGTAGTTCTTTCTGTAAAAGAGCTACTTGTTTCCAAAGCATTTTATGCTTTATTGTGGCACCTGTGTCATCTTTGTAATCATTTTCAATCCAGCTCTGCAAGTATTCATTATAAGATTGTACGCAATAATAAGAATCGCACACTATTAGTGTGGGGAATTCGCGATCGGTATTTTCTAGCGCCATCTTAAATGCTACCAATTCAGCTCGTTAAGCTGAGCAATCTCCTAGAGATTGTGTTTTAGTGACCATTGGTCTAAATTTTCCTTTGTGCCAACGACCTTTAACAATCGCGCACGCAGCACTGTAAGCTTGTTTTCCACCAACTGCGGGTTGTGCTGATCCGTCAGTATATATAATACTTCCATATTCTTCTAGAGGCAGGATTTCAATTGGCAGAGGACATTCATATTCATATTGTAAAAATTCCTGTGTCTTTAAGTTAGGATCAAATTCGTAAACTACGTCTGTTGCAGCAAGAGAATTAACCCACTGAATCCATCTCAGATGCAAAGCTTTAGCATTAGGAATGCTTGCTTTAGTTACCGCTTCTAAAGCCGGTATGGGTGTAACGATTATTATTCGTTTACCTTGTGCTAGGGCCCTTTCTTTTGCCACAGCCGTCTGAACCGCAGTTAGAATTTACTCCGTTGAACTGAATTTTATTTCAGCCTTTGTGTACAAATGTGATTTGTAAGCTATTGGTACCTTTTCTCCCTCATTAGAGGTCAGGTACGTGAATCTGCATCTTCCTGGGATGACTCGGATTACAAGATTGCGTGTGTTGTCACGTGTATCTAATTTTGTTTTTGCTAATATGTCTGTTTGCAGTGATCTCAAAATTTCTGTGTGTTTTTGAGTCCAAGTGATTGGTTTAAAATCAGGTTTAATTAGTTCTTAGAGAGGTTTAACCCTCTCTGCATAATTTAGAATGTATGTTCTACCGAAATTCAGGAAACCTAGAATCGATTGTAAATTCTTCAGCGTTTTTGGTGCTTGGAGCACAGCGCACTTCTCTAAGAAGTTGTCCGCTAGGCTTTTTCCTTCACTTGATAATTCGTATCCTAAAAATAATACTGTCAGATGGGCAATTCGGGACTTTTTAAAGTTGAATTTGTAACCCTCTGCTGCGAACCCAAGTATAATGGTGTTCACTCTTTTCAAGTGGGTCTCCAAGTCGTCGTCTGTGAGGTAGATATCATCTACGTAAGATAATGCCTCATCATCATATACTTGTAGTAACTCTGTTACTCTGGCTGAGAATAGTCCTGGGCTGTTCTTGAATCCCTGTGGGAGCCTACAGAAACATTTCTGTGACCCCATTACTGACAAAGCGGTCAAGTATCTGCTTTCTGGTGCAATGTTTTGACAAAAGAAACCATTAGATATGTCTAATGTCGTTTTATATTTTTTCCTAACTATGGGGCTCATTATGATTGCGGATTTTCCGCATCCTCCGGGCCGGCGGAAGCCACCGCCGGCCCGGAGGATGCTGAAAATCCGCAGCGGACCCACCAAAGACCCACCGCCACATTAGGATGGCTGGTGGGTCCTGGTTTCCGTCCGCAGCTTTTCCTCCGCGGTTGGCTTACAACCGCGGAGGAAAAGCACTAATCTGGTGACGGTGTCTCTCAGACACCGTCCGCCAGATTAGTATGTGCCTACAAACATGCTTTTCCGCGGCGGCTTTTCCGCCGTGGAAAAGCATGTGTAACTTCACTGCGGGGGCCCGTTGCGGGCCCCCTAGGTGAAGGGGGGTTGGGGGTGCACATGAGGGGTACCTATGGTACCCCCCTGCATTTGTATGCAGAAAGCGGCAGGCACCGCGCGGTGCCTGCCTCTTTCTGCATGCAAATTAAATGCGTGCATTTTTAACCTTGCCGCGGGTGCAGCTTGAAGCCGCACCCGCCGCAATGTTAAAAATAGAGGATGTGACCGCCACCCTGGCGGTCACATCCTAATCGCACAGGAGGGGACTCCGCAGCCCATGCGGACGTGCCCTCCTCCTCAATGATCGCGGACGGATGCAAGTCCGTCAGCGATCATAATCTGCCCCTATGTTATTCATTAGTGCAGCACTATGCGAATTCTGTACTGCAAATGTTTCGCAACATGCATTAAGGTGTCTGTAGTCCAAAACTAGACAATATGAATTGTCTGGCTTGGAGACAGGAAACAAAGGATTGTTCATTTGAGAGGTGCATGTTTCAATCACCCCCTGGTATTCAAGTTGATCTAAAATCTCCCTGACTTGTTTCTTAGCTTCTTGCTTAATGGGATACTGCCTTTGGGCAGTCGGTTGACTTTTTAACTGGATTTTGTGAGGAGGAGAGTCCTCATCCCATCCTACATGATTTTTTATATAATGCCGGTGCCTGGGCCACTGCCCATTTCCTTGCATAAGTATATTTTTTGTGAATCGGAATGTGATTCGAGAAGACAGGCATAATCATTTCTTCGCCACGAGGGCACTCCCTGACAAACTCCGGGGGGCCAATCTTTTTCAGCTAACAGAATGTCATAGCCTTTTGAGAGTTTATCCCAAAATAGACCTCTTATTTTCCTAGTCCTATCACCCTCTATACGCAGTGGTATTTTGTATATCTTATGGGGCTTGCTAACTCTGGTGTCGGCAGTTTCAACCTGAATGTATTCATTCGTGTCCACTGTCTCCAGATGACTCATCAGGATCTTGTGTGCTATACTGATTTCTGCTGAACTGTCTAGCATTGTCTGTGCCCACTCCCCGTTTTTCAACTGTGTCCTCAGTATTCTCGGCATGTTCGATTACTCTAATACTGGCTACCTTCTTTTTCGGAAATTGAGATTTTTTACTTTGAGCAGGTTCCTTGTCTTTGGACTTGGTGTGCTCTCCTGGGTCTGACTGTCCTCTTCTTTCCGATTTCTGCGAAAAAGATCGAGAGGGACGTGTATCAATACTTTGATATCTATCAGGCTTCTTCAAATTATCCCTATTTCTAAGGTTATATCTTTTCTCAGAGGGCTCCCTCTGGAGAGACTGGTGTTCTCAAGTAGGAGTTCTTTCCCTCCGTCGAGGAGACCTTCCTCTGGACTGGAAAACTTTTTCTTTGGGAGTGGATTGTTTATTTCCATCCCAGCTCTTTTTAGGAGTGTTTGTATTATTTTTAATAAATAATTTTACTAACTCTCTATATGCCTTTGTTAATTCTCTTATTTTAACTAATAGTTCTTCACTTGACATTTTATCAATGTCCGGATGTGGTGTGTAGCTGGCTAGAACCCGCCACGTTGCTCCTGGTCTACCTAGTGGACCGAGCCTGGTAATATGATCATTATGTTTTAGGGCGCCTTTAAACCAGAGCAGGTGCTCTTGGAATTTTAATGGGATTTCAGTCTCCTCGAAAGGAGCGTACTCTTCCGGTGGATCCCCTACTATATAGTAGTGGAACTCGTGTGTTGCGGCGTTTGCCGCTGGAAATTTTATCCATGAATAGAATACTTCTGTCTGCCGATATTCGTGTGCCTCTATCACGAAGAGGACTGTGCCACCTTGTGTGGTCAGTCCATTTTCTATAAGTTTTAACGTTATAGATTTTCTTAAATGTGCCGGAATGATTATTGCACCCGGTTCAGTAGTCCCGTCGGGACCCTGCTGAGTCGCATTTACTGCGGCATCAGTTCCATTGTTTTCTACTGACATTTTATAAATGCAGGTTTTGCAGAGCAGGTCTCCAAGGAGACAAAGAGTAGGTGCACAATATTTTGGAACACTGTATCCTTCAATGTTGAATAAACCATAGCTTTACATAGGAATCTCTTCCTACTAAGGTCGGGCGGATTTTGACCTTTCACCCACTCCATATGTCTATTGGAGTATTTACGGGAGAAAGGGGTCTGTGTGAAAAATGCTATGTCTTGCGTTAGTTTTATCGCCTTACCAAACGTTGGGCGCCATGTAGTGTAGTTCCTATTTTCCCAATAGGCCCTGCGCATTGGAATAACATGAACAGTAGTATGGACGTAGAAGTGCGGATCTTCCAGGTCTCCACTGACTATGCTAAACTTAATTGGGTTTGTTACCAACTAGCTCAGAGGTCACTGGAAACTTTCTTGACTGAATAGGAAGTGATCAGCTTCCCTGGTACAGACAAGAAGGGATTCAGTTTTCCAACAACCGCATAAACATGACAACTTTGCTCCTTAGAATAAGAGTCAATCTCTAGAGTCGTGTGAAACAATAGACAGTTATTTTACTCAGTCAGTTTTGTGCAGATTACTTTCACCAATATGCAGAGAATAGAGAGACGGGCGTTTTCAATAAAAGGTATTATTTATTGAACAGTCTTTCTTCTCATACAAGAGAAATGAATTGCCACAATTGCAAGACTTGTTATTATAAAAAGTGCGTACAGTAAAATGAGGATTGCTAAATAATACTGTAAAAGCATTGATACGGTTTCTTAGCCATACAATGGTTTAAAATGAATAAAACACATGTACATTCATATATACATTGGGATAACGTACTCAACTGGTGCTTCTAACTACGCCTACCCGAGTGTACCTGACCTATGCCTAATACTTGGGAGGGAGTAAGTAAGTAGCAGTTTTAGTTAAATTGGTTTTGCCAAGGTTTGCTTCAAGAATTCTCTCTAAGGGTTTAGTCAACACCATACCTCTGGAATAGAATGTTGGAGGTCTGGTATCTCCTTCCAGGACTCGATATCCGAGTCACTCGCAAGAGTAGGCTGGAAACGCCGGAGCTGGATTTCTCGGCAGGAGAAAAGACAGCGTCTCTCTCAGCGCATCGAGGAAGAGGAGGGGTAGCATCCGTGGGCAGCTTGCATCTGCTGGGCTCTGAAGGGGACAGCTGTTCTGCTCCTATGTGCACCACACCATCGTTCGCTGATGTCGTTGAGGCAGCGATAGCATCAGTATCAGCATGGCAGCGTTTGCTTAAGGCAACGTTGGTAATATTTATACCTGAAAGGTGCCTGGTTTGACGTAAGTTTTTGGACATAAGACGTCAATAAAGATGTCACTAGGAAGTGATCGTCTCTTAGTGCTCATTAGAGTTCTATTACTAATCAAAACATAGCAAGCGGGGCTTTCCCAGGTTGCTGAGTTTTATCTTGTTGAAGAACTCGGAGTGTAATCTAGGAATCTTAGATAGTGGCTTCTGCTGTGTCATTTGCTCTAATGAGCTGCAGAGGAAGTGATTCTGAAATGTGGCTCTGATCGTGTTAGGCCAGAGACGAGTTTCTGAAATATTACTCTTGATCGTTTATGCCAATATAGGGGTACAAAGGGATTATAGCCGTATAGGGGCATAAGGTCACAATATTGATCGGGGTCCTAGATTAGAACGCGACAAAACACTTATACTGCTTTCATCCTTTTTGTCAGGTAGAATACAATCAGTATCCTTGGGAAGCTAAGAGTTCCCACCTTTCGTCCTCCCGTGTGGAGTTCCCCAGGGATCATCCTTTAGCCCAACACTATTTAACATTTATGTATCAGAATGGCCCAATCTCATAAAATCGTTTGGTCTAGCGCTGACATACTACGAAGATGATACACAAATTGTATTATCTTTATCAAAAAACTCTGAATGACCAATGCAAAATTTCATGTTGGTAGTCAGTTCCTGGATGAATTCTCATTGTCTGAGATTAAACTCAGACAAAACAGAAGTAATCACATTTGGCAACGTTTTGCCCAACTGGTCACAGAGCTGGTGGCCCGATGAACTGGGATCTGCACCTATTCCAGTCACTAAGGCAAAGAAGCTTGGTGTAATCATCGATGATAATTGAATTTTAAACCACAGGTAAATGTTGTCTTCTCATCAAGCTTTTTCTTGCTGAAAACCATTAAAAAAATGCTACCTTTTATCCCCACGGACAGCAGAAAAACAGTTATTTCTTCTCTGATCTTGGCAAAACTCGACTATTGTAATGGGCTTTATCTTGGCCTACCTGAAGAAAACTCAATAAGTTGCAAAATGCAGCTGCGCATCTTCTGTTAGGTATCCCTAGGCACTCATCAGTCCAAAATCATCTATTTAAGCTGTACTCGTTCCCAGTTAGGAACCACATTATCTTCAAAGCCCTTCGCATTACCTATAGAGCACTTCAGAATACTGGCCCCATGTTTCTGAGACACCTAATCCACTGGTATGCTCCAAAAAGGCATTTGCTCTCCAAAGGAGCTAAACTGCTTGCATCTCCAAGAGTCTTCAAGGCCAGATGGGGTGGAAGTAGCTTTACGGCAGCAGCCCCCAAACTCTGGAATGCACTCCCTCTCTCCATCAGAACCCTCCCAACGTTATTTGCCTTTAGGAAGGCCTTGAAAACCTGGCTATTTGAGAAATAGTCACTTCTGTCTCTACAGAGACTGGCATAATCCACTGCTCAGCGCCAATACGCCCCCAGGTATTCACGCGCTTAACAAATGTATTAACATAACATAACATAATATCAGGGATGTGACAGCAGTGTACTGGAAAAGAGAATAGTGGGTTGATGCAGTAACATGTTTTTCCAAAAATTAGAAGAAGGACGGTATAAAACTTCAATCAACTGGCTCTCTTTGAAGGATCAACCATAAAACAAACCAGTCTTCCTTCTGAGGTTCACTCAAAAATCACAGAACCACTACAGCAGGCTTAATCATGAATTCACAAAAGAGGATGCAGCTAGAGAAAAACAAGGTTTAGGTAGGTAAGCCCCTAGAAATAGAAAATGGCGACAAAACATACGTGTGGAGTCCTGGAACTGGCTCGAAAAGTGCCACTTGAACTTGTGCCACACACATGTATACAAAATGGCAAAACGTAATATTGACAAGACCAAAGTACTATTGTCGTGCAAGAGGGAACAAATAATTGCACAGAGCCAGAGTAAAACCACTGAAAATGCATTTTTTGTGTATACATTGCCTTTTTATTTAGTTTCTTAGTTATGTAACATGACTGGGGATTCAGTTGTGAGGATTGGGGTGAAAGGAGAAGATACTATTTGAATTTTGAAAAGTTTCAGGTCATGAACCTCATATTAAAGGATTTTCTCAACTTCCTATAATGACTCTTTATCCAACTTTCAGGGAATTGTGTTTTACAAAAAACAAATTTGCCTCTATTTTTCAAACTTCTCTTTGGAAGGATGAGATCAACAGACCTCTGGGAAAGTTACGTCAAGCCTAACACCTCTAAAGAATTCAGATTTTTTGTTTGTGCCCTTTTACCATCCCTGGGTATTGAGGCAATATTTGTCAAAATTGAGCTGTAAAATTCACCATTGTGCACCACTATGTTATGTTCTTTTAAAACTTTCCTCTGGGGAGAATTCTCCTGAACCACATTCTAAATGTGGTTAGACTTGCTCCGTTCACTCACACTCTCAGTCCGATATGAATAAGGGAATCATGCCTCACCACTTTCAAACATCACCAGCTGCCATGTCATGTTAGTGGGATATCTGGAATACCTCTTATTGCCTGGCAAAGGGATGGATACCAGGGACCCACAGGTCTCCAATTATCATTGTCTGGTAAGAGTAACACATCATAGCAACGGATGGCTCACAGTAGTTAAGTAGACCCTTTATGACAGAATGAGAATGGAAAAATTCCTTTGGGAAATCATGCATTGGATGATGTGAATGAATTGCTATGCTGCATGAACACATAATGCATAAAGAACAATTTATAGACAGAATTTGAACAATTTCGCACATTCACCCGAGTACAGAGATTTGGGCCTAAATCCATAGTTTTTTTTTGCTTCCCATGCTATTTCAGTTTACACCCAGCCATGTGCAAATCAGTCTTGACTCTGATCCCCATGGGAACAGTCTAGACCGAATTGCCAGACCAGGTCCTCCCCGGACCGGAAACAAGCATCCTGGGACTGGTTTCGGGATATCACCTCTCCACAGCCAGCCTAGCTTTTCTCCAGTGGGATGGAGAGCACATGACCCACGTCTGGGCATATCTGTCCCACTCGGGTGACAAATGCAAAACAGTTGATGGACAGAATGCAGAACAATGTCAAACATTCACCCTAGTACAGAGATCTGGGCCTAAATCCATCTTTTTTTTGCTCCCCTTGAGACCTTAGTTTAGACCCATCCAGATGAAAATGTGTCTTGACAGTGCTCCCAATAGGAACAGTCCAGCTCAAATTGCCAAGCCAGGTCCTACCTGGACCGGAAACAAACATCCTGAGACCGGTTTCGGTGTATCACCCCTCATCAGCCAGGCTAGCTTGACTCAAGTGACAGTAAGAGCACAGGACCCACATCTGGGCATACCCATCCCACCTGGGGTGAGAACTGTGGATTTAACCCAGATGGGGCAAGACCGATTTGTATATGGCTGGGTATAAACTGGGGTGGCATGATGAGAAGATAAATGATGGATTTAACCCATATCTCTTGACTGTGGGTGAATGTTTGATTTGTTCTGTATTCCATCCATCATTTTTGTGTCTTTTGCTTTCTTACACTACATGCATCGTGTATGCCCTGACATAGGTTCTGGGCTCACTGTGTCACTGGATTCGAGCTAGCTTGGCTAATGAGAGGTGACCCTGAAACCAATCCTAGGATGTTTGTTTCTGGTTCAGGAAGTACCTGGATTGGCAGTTCAGGCTGGACTATTCCCATGAGGAGCAAGGTAAAGACTGATTTGCATATGGCTGGGTCTAAACTGGGGTGGCATGGTGAGCAAAAGAACAATGGATTCAGCCCAGATCTCTTGACTTAGGTGAATGTTTGATTTGTTCTGCATGCCATCCATCATTTGTGTGTCTTTTGCGAGGACACATAATGGCACTAGCTGTAGTGTAACTAGGCAAATGAGTCAATTCAATTCAAAGAATCATTATTCGGTGATTAAAAAACACCATAAAAGCACACACATATTTACATGAATAAAAGTCATTAAACATTTTCAAGATCCTTATACAAAGTATTAGTGTTAACATGAAACACAGGCAAGAAAAAATATAACACTTTAAAAATATAAAATCAAAAACATTTCATTCATCTCCCCTAGTTAGCCTTAAACGGACCGCCACCTTAATAAAATTCATTATACAACACAGTGTTAAGGGGCCCGGTGCTTTTTGTAAAAAGACTAATGCCTCCCTAGCGTGTTCCAGTTTGGCTTTTTTTAAGACATTTACAAGAAATCTGCGCCCTAGGCATTGTAAAAAAAGGACAGAGTAAAACAAAGTGAAGCGAATCCTGCGGAGACCTATTGTCGCAGCCGCAGGGTCCCTTCTGTTCAATTGATGTTGCAAATCCTGCTGGTGATGCCAACATAAATGAGAGTAAGTTCAGTCTAAAACGACACATCAAGAATCTATCCTGTGCGTTATGCATAAGGTACAAATATGGCTCCATACCCTCCACGCTCTTCACCAGGTTGTGGGCCCTCACTGTCTTTTTAAGCCCTTCAGCCTCAGCTCTGCATTGGCTTTTCCGCTCTAGGAAAGTTTTCCCTACTTGCATCTTGTGCTGGGCTACAATTGTTGCGGGGTTAGTGAAGAGATTCCCAAAGCCTAGTTCCTCTAGGGTATTCTTTACGTAATTGAGCCAGGGAATACGCATACATTTAACCCTCTCTAAACAGTCCGATAAGATTTCTCTGCTAAGAGACGCATCAGGATTAACCCAGATTTTTAGCCTGGCCCCAATTGGCCTGAGTTTTACCAAATCATCTAGGTATGGCCTCCCTAATTCCCTGTGTGCTACAAATCCAGCAGTACTTGGGGGTGCCCTCAGGATGGATTTCAGATATTTGTTTTCTTCCCGTTGAATTCTTGTGGTGTTAGCAAAGCCCCATACTTCTGCCCCGTAAATTACTTTGGAGCATGATACAGAGCTGTACAAGTTCATCACCTGTTCCGGGCTCCATCTACCTAGCCTCCTGCCGTAGCTAGCTATTGCCCCGTTAGAGGCAATCATTTTACTACAACGCTCCTCCACCAGGGAATTAAACTGTAAGGCGCCATCAAAAGTTACACCAAGATAAGGAAACGTTTTGACCGCTTCTACTATGTGGCTTCCTATTGTGTAAGTGAATTTAGAGGAAGCTTTTTTACCAGCCAGGAGCACATAGGATTTACCCAGGTTAACAGAGAGATCTAGGGCACCCATGAACTTAACAAATCCGTCAATCAAGATTTGTAAGCTCCTGGGTGTGCGTGCAATCAGGACCGCGTCATCTGCGTAAAGCAGAACAGGAATATGACGCGACCCCACCCTTGGGCAATCTGCCTTTAAACCTAACAGAAACTGCTCCAAATTGTTAATATAAAGGGAGAACAAAAAAGGGGCGAGAATGCAGCCTTGCCGGACTCCACTCATACAGGGAAAAGAGTCGGTCAGTCCCCCCTCCCTGTTAAATCGAACCTTAGCCGTGGTGTCGCTATGCAGTTCCCTCAGTATATTAATTAAGCCACTCTCAATCCCCATACTAGACATCATGTCCCACAGTTTCTCCCTGTTGACGTGATCAAATGCCGCTGTCAAATCCATGAATCCCATATAGATCGATTCATCGCTGGCCATGGTATATTTGGCCGTCAGCATATAAAGGTTCAGGCATTGATCGCTAGTGGACCTCCCTGTCCTAAATCCATATTGAGTGTCCGAGAAGATGTTATTTTCTTCGGTCCACTCGGACAGTCTGTTGAGGATCGCCCTACCCAGGAGTTTAGCCGATACGTCAATCAGGGAGATAGGGCGATAGCACTTGGGATCGTCCCTATTGCCCTTCCTAAAAATCGGCACAATTATCGCTTTGGACCAGGACGGTGGCAGACCACAGGTAATGGCAGTATTTATGACCCTGGTCATTAAAGGGGCCCAGAGTTCTATGCTGCTCAGAAACAGGTCGGGGGGGAATTCCGTCAGGGCCCGGGGCTTTGTTTTTAGTCAGACCCTCTATCCCAGCAGTGATCTCCTTAATAGTAAATACAACCGATAAAGCCTGAGTTGGAGTTACAGGTAGCTCTACAGGAGTACCGGGCTCATGGTTATACAGACCCCTATAATGGGTGACCCACTGTTCTGGAAGGATATTAGACCCTATCTCCGGGGTGTCGTTTTCCTGGAAAGTTGGTTTATTGATGATTCTCCAGAAACCCGCTAAATCCTTTCTTTCCCCTGCTTCTCTTAGGTCTGCCCACGCTTCTGCCTGCAGAGCGAGTTTCCTCCTCTTGGTCTCTTTTTTATATTTTTCCCTACACGCCTTAATTTTTTGGGGGTCCCTTGGTTTGAATTTAAGGCAGCTTTTCAGCTCCCTCAGTGCTTTGGAGCAATCTTTATCGAACCATCGAGGGTTACCGTGGTTCCTTGTGGGCGCACTAGTTTTTAGTAGGCAATCGATCAGGTTAGCAATCTGATCGAATGCTTCCAGTAGCCTTGATCCGTGGACTTCTGTGTCTAAACAGTCATTAATGGCAGATTTGCCAGCGTCCACCAGGGCCTTATAAAACTTTTCCCCATCTACTTTGGACCACTTTAATCTCCTGCCTTGATCTGTTACCCTCTCCGTGATTGTGCGATGGTCTCTGCTTCTTGAACCCGCCCTATACATCAGCTCCAAAACTAGTGGGTTATGGTCGCTGAAACTGCTCCATTCAATCCCTACACTAGTTATCTTATTTAGCAGGGATCTTGAGACCAGGATGTAGTCTATGACGGATGAGCATCCTCTGCCCTTGAATGTGGGTGGGAGTGTACCATCCTTCTGTGTGCCTATCATGTTAATAGTATGCTCAAGATCATACTTGAGCCGGAGCATACTGAGAGCTGACCCTGTCGGTGTATGGGAAAAATGCGGCTCCTTCTCCATGGGCGGAATATGCAAACACAACAGGTGATGGACCGAATGTGGATCAATGTCACACACTCACCCCAGTCCAAAGATCTGGGCCCAAATCCATCGTTTTTTTGCACTCCACACCACCCTGGGTTAGACAATGGCGATATGCAAATCAGCTCTGACCCTGTGCCCCATGGGAACAGTCCAGTCTGAACTACAAAAGCCATGTCCTTCCCAGAACGGAATCAAGCATCCGAGGACCGGACCGGTTTCGAGGTAACACCTCTCATCAGCCCGGCTAGCTTGACTCCAGTGGTGTGGAGTGCCTGGGACCCACGTCTGGGCATCCCCAGCGCACTTAGGGCGGAATATGCAAACACAACAGGTGATGGACCGAATGTGGATCAATGTCACACACTCACCCCAGTCCAAAGATCTGGGCCCAAATCCATCGTTTTTTTGCACTCCACACCACCCTGGGTTAGACAATGGCGATATGCAAATCAGCTCTGACCCTGTGCCCCATGGGAACAGTCCAGTCCGAACTACAAAAGCCATGTCCTTCCCAGAACGGAATCAAGCATCCGAGGACCGGACCGGTTTCGAGGTAACACCTCTCATCAGCCCGGCTAGCTTGACTCCAGTGGTGTGGAGTGCCTGGGACCCACGTCTGGGCATCCCCAGCGCACTTAGGGCGGAATATGCAAACACAACAGGTGATGGACCGAATGTGGATCAATGTCACACACTCACCCCAGTCCAAAGATCTGGGCCCAAATCCATCGTTTTTTTGCACTCCACACCACCCTGGGTTAGACAATGGCGATATGCAAATCAGCTCTGACCCTGTGCCCCATGGGAACAGTCCAGTCCGAACTACAAAAGCCATGTCCTTCCCAGAACGGAATCAAGCATCCGAGGACCGGACCGATTTCGAGGTAACACCTCTCATCAGCCCGGCTAGCTTGACTCCAGTGGTGTGGAGTGCCTGGGACCCACGTCTGGGCATCCCCAGCGCACTTAGGGCGGAATATGCAAACACAACAGGTGATGGACCGAATGTGGATCAATGTCACACACTCACCCCAGTCCAAAGATCTGGGCCCAAATCCATCGTTTTTTTGCACTCCACACCACCCTGGGTTAGACAATGGCGATATGCAAATCAGCTCTGACCCTGTGCCCCATGGGAACAGTCCAGTCCGAACTACAAAAGCCATGTCCTTCCCAGAACGGAATCAAGCATCCGAGGACCGGACCGGTTTCGAGGTAACACCTCTCATCAGCCCGGCTAGCTTGACTCCAGTGGTGTGGAGTGCCTGGGACCCACGTCTGGGCATCCCCAGCGCACTTAGGGCGGAATATGCAAACACAACAGGTGATGGACCGAATGTGGATCAATGTCACACACTCACCCCAGTCCAAAGATCTGGGCCCAAATCCATCGTTTTTTTGCACTCCACACCACCCTGGGTTAGACAATGGCGATATGCAAATCAGCTCTGACCCTGTGCCCCATGGGAACAGTCCAGTCCGAACTACAAAAGCCATGTCCTTCCCAGAACGGAATCAAGCATCCGAGGACCGGACCGGTTTCGAGGTAACACCTCTCATCAGCCCGGCTATCTTGACTCCAGTGGTGTGGAGGGCCTGGGACCCACGTCTGGGCATCCCCAGCGCACTTAGGGCGGAATATGCAAACACAACAGGTGATGGACCGAATGTGGATCAATGTCACACACTCTCCCCATTACAAAGATCTGGGCCCAAATCCATCGTTTTTTTGCACTCCACACCACCCTGGGTTAGACAATGGCGATATGCAAATCAGCTCTGACCATGTGCCCCATGGGAACAGTCCAGTCCGAACTACAAAAGCCATGTCCTTCCCAGAACGGAATCAAGCATCCGAGGACCGGACCGGTTTCGAGGTAACACCTCTCATCAGCCCGGCTAGCTTGACTCCAGTGGTGTGGAGTGCTGGGGACCCACGTCTGGGCATCCCCAGCGCACTTAGGGCGGAATATGCAAACACAACAGGTGATGGACCGAATGTGGATCAATGTCACACACTCACCCCAGTCCAAAGATCTGGGCCCAAATCCATCGTTATTTTGCACTCCACACCACCCCGGGTTAGACAATGGCGATATGCAAATCAGCTCTGACCCTGTGCCCCATGGGAACAGTCCAGTCCGAACTACAAAAGCCATGTCCTTCCCAGAACGGAATCAAGCATCCGAGTACCGGACCGGTTTCGAGGTAACACCTCTCATCAGCCCGGCTAGCTTGACTCCAGTGGTGTGGAGTGCCTGGGACCCACGTCTGGGCATCCCCAGCGCACTTAGGGCGGAATATGCAAACACAACAGGTGATGGACCGAATGTGGATCAATGTCACACACTCACCCCAGTCCAAAGATCTGGGCCCAAATCCATCGTTTTTTTGCACTCCACACCACCCTGGGTTAGACAATGGCGATATGCAAATCAGCTCTGACCCTGTGCCCCATGGGAACAGTCCAGTCCGAACTACAAAAGCCATGTCCTTCCCAGAACGGAATCAAGCATCCGAGGACCGGACCGGTTTCGAGGTAACACCTCTCATCAGCCCGGCTAGCTTGACTCCAGTGGTGTGGAGTGCCTGGGACCCACGTCTGGGCATCCCCAGCGCACTTAGGGCGGAATATGCAAACACAACAGGTGATGGACCTAATGTGGATCAATGTCACACACTCACCCCAGTCCAAAGATCTGGGCCCAAATCCATCGTTTTTTTGCACTCCACACCACCCTGGGTTAGACAATGGCGATATGCAAATCAGCTCTGACCCTGTGCCCCATGGGAACAGTCCAGTCCGAACTACAAAAGCCATGTCCTTCCCAGAACGGAATCAAGCATCCGAGGACCGGACCGGTTTCGAGGTAACACCTCTCATCAGCCCGGCTAGCTTGACTCCAGTGGTGTGGAGTGCCTCGAAACCGGTCCGGTCCTCGGATGCTTGATTCCGTTCTGGGAAGGACATGGCTTTTGTAGTTCGGACTGGACTGTTCCCATGGGGCACAGGGTCAGAGCTGATTTGCATATCGCCATTGTCTAACCCGGGGTGGTGTGGAGTGCAAAATAACGATGGATTTGGCCCAGATCTTTGGACTGGGTTGAGTGTGTGACAGTGATCCACATTCGGTCCATCACCTGTTGTGTTTGCATATTCCGCCCTAAGTGCGCTGGGGATGCCCAGACGTGGGTCCCAGGCACTCCACACCACTGGAGTCAAGCTAGCCGGGCTGATGAGAGGTGTTACCTCGAAACCGGTCCGGTCCTCGGATAGTTGATTCCGTTCTGGGAAGGACATGGCTTTTGTAGTTCGGACTGGACTGTTCCCATGGGGCACAGGGTCAGAGCTGATTTGCATATCGCCATTGTCTAACCCGGGGGGGTGTGGAGTGCAAAATAACGATGGATTTGGGCCCAGATCTTTGGACTGGGTTGAGTGTGTGACATTGATCCACTTTCGGTCCATCACCTGTTGTGTTAGCATATTCCGCCCTAAGTGCGCTGGGGATGCCCAGACGTGGGTCCCAGGCACTCCACACCACTGGAGTCAAGCTAGTGGGCTGATGAGAGGTGTTACCTCGAAACCGGTCCGGTCCTCGGATGCTTGATTCCGTTCTGGAAAGGACATGGCTTTTGTAGTTCGGACTGGACTGTTCCCATGGGGCACAGGGTCAGAGCTGATTTGCATATCGCCATTGTCTAACCCGGGGGGGTGTGGAGTGCAAAATAACGATGGATTTGGGCCCAGATCTTTGGACTGGGTTGAGTGTGTGACATTGATCCACATTCGGTCCATCACCTGTTGTGTTTGCATATTCCGCCCTGAGTGCGCTGGGGATGCCCAGACGTGGGTCCCAGGCACTCCACACCACTGGAGTCAAGCTAGCCGGGCTGATGAGAGGTGTTACCTCGAAACCGGTCCGGTCCTCGGATGCTTGATTCCGTTCTGGAAAGGACATGGCTTTTGTAGTTCGGACTGGACTGTTCCCATGGGGCACAGGGTCAGAGCTGATTTGCATATCGCCATTGTCTAACCCGGGGTGGTGTGGAGTGCAAAATAACGATGGATTTGGGCCCAGATCTTTGGACTGGGTTGAGTGTGTGACATTGATCCACATTCGGTCCATCACCTGTTGTGTTTGCATATTCCGCCCTGAGTGCGCTGGGGATGCCCAGACGTGGGTCCCAGGCACTCCACACCACTGGAGTCAAGCTAGCCGGGCTGATGAGAGGTGTTACCTCGAAACCGGTCCGGTCCTCGGATGCTTGATTCCATTCTGGGAAGGACATGGCTTTTGTAGTTCGGACTGGACTGTTCCCATGGGGCACAGGGTCAGAGCTGATTTGCATATCGCCATTGTCTAACCCGGGGTGGTGTGGAGTGCAAAATAACGATGGATTTGGGCCCAGATCTTTGGACTGGGTTGAGTGTGTGACATTGATCCACATTCGGTCCATCACCTGTTGTGTTTGCATATTCCGCCCTAAGTGCGCTGGGGATGCCCAGACGTGGGTCCCAGGCATTCCACACCACTGGAGTCAAGCTAGCCGGGCTGATGAGAGGTGTTACCTCGAAACCGGTCCGGTCCTCGGATGCTTGATTCCGTTCTGGGAAGGACATGGCTTTTGTAGTTCGGACTGGACTGTTCCCATGGGGCACAGGGTCAGAGCTGATTTGCATATCGCCATTGTCTAACCCGGGGTGGTGTGGAGTGCAAAATAACGATGGATTTGGGCCCAGATCTTTGGACTGGGTTGAGTGTGTGACATTGATCCACATTCGGTCCATCACCTGTTGTGTTTGCATATTCCGCCCTAAGTGCGCTGGGGATGCCCAGACGTGGGTCCCAGGCACTTCACACCACTGGAGTCAAGCTAGCCGGGCTGATGAGAGGTGTTACCTCGAAACCGGTCCGGTCCTCGGATGCTTGATTCCGTTCTGGGAAGGACATGGCTTTTGTAGTTCGGACTGGACTGTTCCCATGGGGCACAGGGTCAGAGCTGATTTGCATATCGCCATTGTCTAACCCGGGGTGGTGTGGAGTGCAAAATAACGATGGATTTGGGCCCAGATCTTTGGACTGGGTTGAGTGTGTGACATTGATCCACATTCGGTCCATCACCTGTTGTGTTTGCATATTCCGCCCTAAGTGCGCTGGGGATGCCCAGGCGTGGGTCCCAGGCACTCCACACCACTGGAGTCAAGCTAGCCGGGCTGATGAGAGGTGTTACCTCGAAACCGGTCCGGTCCTCGGATGCTTGATTCCGTTCTGGGAAGGACATGGCTTTTGTAGTTCGGACTGGACTGTTCCCATGGGGCACAGGGTCAGAGCTGATTTGCATATCGCCATTGTCTAACCCGGGGTGGTGTGGAGTGCAAAATAACGATGGATTTGGGCCCAGATCTTTGGACTGGGTTGAGTGTGTGACATTGATCCACATTCGGTCTATCACCTGTTGTGTTTGCATATTCCCTTCTCCATGGGGCATTGGGACCAGTCTGTATTTGTTTGGACCAATGCCGGACAAAGGTGGCAATTAAAGTCTCCCATGACCAGCAGCGCATATGACTGCCCCTTTTTCTGGACTGTTATTTCCTGACCCAACCTATAATCCAATTCAGCTACTAGTGAGGTATGGTTTCCCGCTATCTCGTTGTTATAGATGTTAAAAACTGTAAATCTTAGCCCCTTCCCGGAGAACCGAACTGCCTGAATCCCATGGGAGTTCCAATCTGGGGAAGTCCAACTGCCCGGAAGGTCTAAATCTATGTAAATGGATAGTCCTCCCATGGCTCTCCCTGATCTTGATTTTTGCGCGGGTACAAAGAAACACTTATACCCCTGCAAGTGATAGTTGTTCTCCGGGGCCCATGTCTCCTGCACGCAGATTACATGGAATTTTCTAATGTAATCAAGCCACTCTTTATTGTTGAATTTACCTGCCAAATCTGCTGTATTCCAAGAGATCATTCTCAGTGCCTCTCCACTCTGCTCTAGTCCCCCATGGGTCCCCGTTTGTGTCTCACACTCTGACTCTTGTGTGTCCAGCCCTTGTCCCCCTCCTGTGCATTCAATATCTATAACCCTAGGTCCATCTAGCACAGACTTCCCGACACAACTCGATGGAGTTTGCTGTGCCAGGAGACTTTGCTCCTCCATCTCCTCTGACAAAGCTCCTTTTTCCCCGTCTTCCAGAGGGACAATATCCGTTTGTTAATCCACCCCCTCAAGACCATTCAGACAGTTAAACCGGTTGAAAGTGTGAAAGGGTGGCTCTGGGCGGCTGAATAGTGGCCTGGGGTTAAATTCGTGATGTCTCCCCCTCCGACCAACCCTCTCCCAGTTATCATAGATTTGGAATGGATGTACAGGGGCAGGGATAGGGGGAAAGAAGAAGGACACCTGAAGGGTTTGAATGGTTGATTCCCGAGATCTATTCTTTCCTTGGCATATGTGAGAGACAATTCCAACATCCCTGAAGCTCACCAATATGCAGTCCCCTATTATGGATTTGTACGTTCTCCCCACCCATGGCACCCTTCTAACCATTATAATTTCATTATTTAGGTGTACCGGGAGGGGTCTGTTCGTGTTTAGCCACTTGATTACCCTGCTTTTTAAGGAACAGAAATCCTCAACTTTACCCACTTCAAGTGGGGGGAAGCCCGCCATAACTACAGTGAAATCATTTGCCTCTGGAGGTAAGTTAGGCCTACGTGGCCTAGGGGGAAGCTTCATTAGAGGTGTCGGTGCAGCGCTGTCTACAGGCTGTGCCAGAGGGACGGGGTCTACGGGGGAATGGACCTATTGGGATCAAGTGACTTGGTTGGTACAGGATTAGTCCTCATGGGTTGTGGAGGGGCCACAGCATTCGCAGCCTGTGGGGGGGCTGAGCTCATTCCGCTATTTGGAGGCTGATGGGGGGCCGTTGGAGTGGGAATGAGCTCCGGAGACCTTCCTTGGAGGCCAGCCGGGATTTTCATGCTACTTAATGTAGCCTCCAGGATGGTAAGTCTAATCTCGACCTTTTTGATACTCTCGCTAATTGGTAGTAGTAGTGACCTGAGCAGGAATTCCAGGTTACCTAGCGGGGCAACAGAAAGGGGGACATTAGCAATATTATTTCCTGTGTCTTTTATCAGAGCGGGGGCCAAGCCATCCTGTGCTGTAGGTTTAGGGTGTAATTCATCCGCTAATCTCACAGTCGGTGTGGAGGGTTTTGATGACCTCCCAAAGTCAGAGTGAGGGATTTTGGGTTTGTTTTTTCCCTGGGCACCCCTCGACTTCCTCCTGCGTTTGTTTGGGGGAGGCCCATGTACTCCTTGTACAGCAGCTGGCTTAGGTTTAGCTTTCCTAGTTTTCGGAGCTGGGGGGGGTTGAGAAATTAGGTCAATAGTCACCCTGCTTGGGCTTGGACTGGTGGCTGGGGTTAGACTCGTAGATGGAACTAGTGGGGTGTTCGTACAATCCCTCAACAGGAGTGGGACATCATCTGTTGAGGTCGACTCTTCACTAGGCGTGGTGGGATATTCTCCAAGGGGTCTGTTTTTCAGGTTAACTATAGAGCGTCTCCGCTCTGCCCTGAGCTGGATTAAGGTGCTCTCCTTGTCCCCATCCCCCACGGCCCGGGGAAAGTAGTTCTCTAAGGTCCTGTTTTTAACTCCTCCCTGCTTCATGGGGGTACCCTCCCTTGCCGGAGACGGCATATCAGCTGAGTTTGATGGTAGTCAATGGGGGGCTATATCAGCGAATTGGACCAGGACTCAGATAACCAAAGCAAGAGGGTAGGCCCAGCCCAGCCTACTCCGGCCTATGACGGCCTTGGACGGTCCCGCCGTTGTCCCGGGCTTCTCCCGGCGCGCTCCCGCGAAGCGGTAGTACTAGTCACCTTTAAGCACAAATACAACGGGCTCATAGGCTATTGGGCGGGGGGGGCGTGGCCAGCGGGGAGAGCAGCCCAGGTGTTGCAGATTGGGCGCGCAGGGACTCCTGGACACTGGAGTCCCTGCCTGTATACTCGCAGCCCCGCCGACACACTTGCCTGCCCCGCGCTCCCCTCAGTGATGATCCAGGCAATCAGCAGTCCACAGTTACCACTATCCTCAAGCGCTGCGGGACCCGCAAAGCGGGTCCGGCGAGGCGCTGGGCGAGTCCTCGGTAAACAGCACACAGGAATCCAGCAAGGAGCCAAAGGTCAGTTACACGTTCACAGAGAGGGTCCCAGTTGGCTGTGGGCAGGGTCCGCTTTAACTCCGTGGACGGGGGGCGTGGCCAGCAGGGAGAGCAGCCCAGGTGTTGCAGATTGGGCGTGCAGGGACTCCTGGACCCCGGAGTCCCTGCCTATATACTCGCAGCCCCGCCGACACACTTGCCTGCCCCGAGCTCCCCTCAGTGATGATCCACGCAATCAGCAGTCCACAGTTACCACTATCCTCGAGCGCTGCGGGACCCGCAAAGCGGGTCCGGCGAGGCGCTGGGCGAGTCCTCGGTAAACAGCACACAGGAATCCAGCAAGGAGCCAAAGGTCAGTTACACGTTCACAGAGAGGGTCCCAGTTGGCTGTGGGCAGGGTCCGCTTTAACTCCGTGGGCGGGGGGCGTGGCCAGCGGGGAGAGCAGTGTGAGAAAAGTTATACAATTGATAGGGACTAGTTGTGATATCAATTGTATAACTTTTCTCACACTGTTTATTTCCCTGCATTACGAATTCAGTATTTGAACAGGGGGTCCTTGTTATTCACATACAGCGGGGAGAGCAGCCCAGGTGTTGCAGATTGGGCGCGCAGGGACTCCTGGACACTGGAGTCCCTGCCTGTATACTCGCAGCCCCGCCGACACACTTGCCTGCCCCGCACTCCCCTCAGTGATGATCCAGGCAATCAGCAGTCCACAGTTACCACTATCCTCGAGCGCTGCGGGACCCGCGAAGCGGGTCCGGTGAGGCGCTGGGCGAGTCCTCGGTAAACAGCACACAGGAATCCAGCAAGGAGCCAAAGGTCAGTTACACGTTCACAGAGAGGGTCCCAGTTGGCTGTGGGCAGGGTCCGCTTTAACTCCGTGGGCGGGGGGCGTGGCCAGCGGGGAGAGCAGCCCAAGTGTTGCAGATTGGGCGCGCAGGGACTCCTGGACACTGGAGTCCCTGCCTGTATACTCGCAGCCCCGCCGACACACTTGCCTGCCCCGCGCTCCCCTCAGTGATGATCCAGGCAATCAGCAGTCCACCGTTACCACTATCCTCGAGCGCTGCGGGACCCGCAAAGCGGGTCCGGCGAGGCGCTGGGCGAGTCCTCGGTAAACAGCACACAGGAATCCAGCAAGGAGCCAAAGGTCATTTACACGTTCACAGAGAGGCAAATGAGTCAAAGGCCTTGCATATGAAAGAAACTGAGTCCCAGTAGAGACTTTATGGGCACACAGTGGCAGTTTGAATGTGAAAGATGCTACTGACAGTTACTGATGAAGAAGCATTTACTAAAAACGAAAAGATGGTTCTTATTAACAAAATCAAAATTATAAACAATTACAGGCCAATAATTATTGCATTTTTAGAAAATACAGAGGTGATTTTTCAAAAGAAATGAGTACGCTTAATAAAATTGAAAAGCTGGTATTTGAAATCAAAATGTCTATATATTTGCTAAACGACCTTTCAATGTTTAACCACAAAATTAAATTATTTGCTGAAAAAGAAAAGATGATATTATAAGGGTCAATTACTGCGTGTAATATCACATCATGACATTTGGGTTATAATCCACATTAATATTGGAGTGTGTATTGCTGACATCAAGCAACGCTTTGGAGAGTTGTTAAAATTACCTGTAATTGTATTTTCAGACACTTATACATGACAAGCGCATTACAACGTTTGATTGTGCAGTGATTTTCTGCAATATTGAATGGAAGCTACAGCTGCCAGTAATGTTGTCTTAAAAAATACCAGTGATAACGTAATGCTAGACTTTTAGTACTAGGTCCCTCAAGGTGTTGAGGACATTACCTCCGACATACTTATGGACTACTACTGTCCCTCAAATGTAAACACAAGCCCCAGCGCAGCTGATCATCTCTGTTCTTTGAAAGGAACCACCACAATGGGTAACCCAGCAATAACACATTTTCGTTCTGACAGATTAACTGGCATAAAATACTTTGGGGCATATTTACAAGCCCCTTGCATCACTTTAGCGCCGCTGCTGCGTCACTTTTTGTGAGACAGCGGTGGCGTACACAATGTGCCACGTTGTGGCCCATTCACACCGTGAGGCATCTAGGGAGAAGAGTCACGTTGTAAAGCCCTGTGCCATATTTTACCTACATCAGGTATAATGTACTCAAGGTGGGTGTTTCCATGCAGGAAAGCCTCATAGAAGTGACGCAGTGAAATCTACAAGATTTCACTAGACCACTTCTAGGACATCACTGCGTCAAAACCTTACGCCTGCTCGGAGCAGGCGTAAGGAGTGATGCAGCACTATACGTATAGGCCTTCCCATGCATTGCTGGAGTTGCATTGTGCTTATGACACAACTATAGCAATGTGTAACTTTTGCGCCAACAGATGTGTCTGAATTTCTGATGCATCTGTCAATCCTTGCAACATGGTGCGCCGTATTGTGAATAAGACGCATCCATGGTGGCGTAAGTGTTTTGCACGCAGGCAAATGGAAACTGACGCATCTCTGCTCTAATGCAGAGATGCGTCAGTTTCTTGTAAATCTGCCAGTTTATTTTTAACATCTGTCTACAGAAGCTGTGACTGTAGATACAAATTATATTTTGTCTTTCCGTAATGTAATGAGTTGGTGACTTTTGGTTTGAAATTAGTTCTATTTTGATCATTTTATAATGAACTAACAAATACATTAATTTTGTTTTATTTTCAAAGAGATGCTTCATTCACCCCAGTCTTGAAACTGGGTTTGCACTGACAAAGCTTATGGAGGATTTTGGGGAAGCAGCTTGTATTACTCTCTTTCTTACTTCTCAATGGAGCATAGCAAAAAACTCTTTCTTCCAGTCTGTTTGTGTTTGTGTCGGGGTGCATACGTGCCAGCCTCTGGCAACAGAGAGAAGAGAGACTTATCGAAAAAATGGTGTTAAACTAATTTTGCAATTGATTTGCATTGAAGTGCAGGCTTTTCTTTATGTGACGAAGATGAAATAAAACCACTGTTGTCTTTAAAAAATCTGCATTTGCTCACCTTCTTCATAAGTGATGGTATATGTGTTTATTGTTCTGCGCATGTGAATGAATGTATTCTGTGTTTTTCGCATAGTAATGTGCGTCCAGTGTGCTTCTTGTTGAGAATATCTTATACCTTGTCTTTCTAGAATGTGTGTGCTTTCCATCACAATTGTTCCCACCTAACGTAAACATTCCAAGAAAAAGCGAAGGGAACAGATAGGGTTGTTAAGTGTGGTGAGCATGAGAAACATATTGGAAAGGTGGGCACAAACTCCATTAAACAGCACTTTTTCAAGATGTTCACTGTTGGAAAGTGGATTATAAGTAGTTACTTACCACTAGTATTAAGGCCAAAAACACAATAAGAGGTTCAATAAGAGGTCTTAATAAATGACTCCCTTGCCCAACCCTTGGTAGCTGGCAACAAGCAGGCAGGCATAACTTAGGAGACAAGTGTGTAAAGTGTTTAAAAGCACCAATACATAAAATAAATGAGACACAACATACAATACAAATCTACTTTAAATTTATAGATGAGGATAATATTTTTTATGAACAAATAGACACTAAAACAACAAAAATCCAATGTAGGAAACGTGAGATATGAATTTGTAAATAATATACACTTTCTACTCCTTTTTTTTTTCTTGATGTCGAGAGGTACCCGCCAGCAGGCCAATTTCGATGCAATGTTGTGGGATTGTTTTTCTGTGAACCCTCGGTCAAATCCTGAAAGTTAGATCTCCGGAGCTGTCAGCAGGATGAACCTGAACTTAGGCAAGGTTGTGGTTGAAGGTAGCTACCTTGACTCTCTATGTCGAGTCGGTCAGTTTATCGAGCTTTTTGACAAGAAGTTCCAAAACTTCCCAAACTTCTAGATCTTCTTCCAAAAGGTCTCCTCGAGGGTTCAAAGTGTCCAAAACATACATCCAGGGGTCTAGAATATCCTACATGGTCCTTTGGGCTGTCTAGACTACAATTCCCATAATTCCCCAGGCCAAATCATTAAACGTCCTCTCGGCGAACTCCAGGATGGAGACTCTTGGTGGCGAGGATGTAGTACCAGCTTGTGCAGCAGGTGCAGTCCTTCAGAGTGCAGTCCTTTGGGTGCTGATCCAGATTTCAACTGGGCAGTCCTTCTTCTCCTTGTAGTTTCAGGCAGCATATCTTAGAAGCTATGCAGGTCTCCCATATGTATCCACAGTGTCTGGGTGTCAAGCAGGAGAGCACCACTGACCAACGGGATGCAGGGTGCCACCCAGGTGTATGCCCACTTCCTCCAAAGTGTGGCATATTCTTGCAACAAAATGCTCCATTCTATCAAAATCCAACATAGAGAAAGTCTCTCCTTTGAGGTTAGAATTTGCTAAGCCACTGGTGTGGCTGAGTCTCACTGAGCCGAGGACGCCGAGGGACCACAATCAGGTTTCCAACGGAGGACACTGCAACACCAAATTGGCCATAGCCTGTGCCTCCTCCCAGAGCCCTGTATACTGCCCTACATCTTCATAGCATTGAATTTTTTAATGTGCATATGCTCATGATCAGAGCACTACTAAGCAGATCCCAGGACACAGTGAGTTACCACCAGTACCAATCAAAATATTGGGGTGATCAGGGCAACTATAATGACTTACAAACAGAGCCCCCCTCCAGATGAAAGGAGGTGGGCAACTAACCTACACCCTGGTAGTACTCATCAGCTAATTTGAAAAACCTGGATAGTCCATCTGCATTGGCGTGGGCAGTCCCAGGTATGAGTTCCACTGTGAAGACCATCCCTGTAGGGAAATGGACCACCTGAACAGATTTCCTCCCTCATCTGCATGAACCATTTGAGACATCTGTGTTCAGTTTGAACATGAAAGTTAGTGCCAAACAGGTATGGCCTCAACTTCTTCAGGAACCAAACCACAGCAAAGGCTTCCCTTTCAATGGCACTCAATCTTTGTTGTCTGGCGAGAAGTCACCTACTGATGAAGGCAACTGGCTGATCAAAGCCCTTTTCATCTACTTGTAACAACACTGCCCCAATCCCTTCTTCTGAAGCACCTATCTGAACCACAAATTCCTTTCTGTACTTGAGGCCTAGTAGCACTATTGCTGAACATAAAGCTTCTTTCAGAGTGCCAAAGGCTTTCTGGCACTCTGGAGTCCAAATGATTGTCTTGGGACTCTTCTTGGAGGTGAGTACTGTCAGGGGAGTCACAATGGTCTAATAGCTCTGAAAAACTATCTGTAGTACCCAGTCAGGCCAATGAATGCCCTAACCTCAGTCTAGGTTGCAGGAGCTACCCAATCAAAAATAGTTTATATCTTGGGCTAGAGAGGTTGTACATGGCCTCCATATAAAAGGGTGACAAGGGGCCGGGAGCCGGATGGACGTGGCTCATCTCGGCTCTTGGTCCGCACTGCTCCCCCGAGCCTCCAGCTGTGGCTGACCCGCGCGTTGATTACCGTGAAGCACACCATCGGCGGGCTGAACACGCGGGGCACAAACTGGGTATTTTTGCAACGGTTGCTGAATTTGTCCTGCGATCGGGAGAGTTGCAAATACGGACGGACCCCCGCGCTCACCAAGATGGCGCCCACCACCCTACGAGTGGCGAGGATCCTCGGCTTCCTGTGAGGAGATCGGGGAGCGGAGGTGACGCTGCAGCAACATTCCACTTGCTGTGGCTGGTGGAGCGGGCTTCTGATTCTGGGAGCGCCGAGGATCTCTTGGAAGGATAGATGCTCCACCGACTCCGGGTTCCATACTGCGACTCGGGACTACCCAGGTGTGTGGGCAATGAGAGAGGGGACCGAAGAGAACTGGGACTCCTGATGGAGCAGCCTGGTTCGGCTATTGGGGAGTCCGGCATGGGTTCTCCAGCTACCGTTTCCTTCCCAGCTGGACATTGGAGAGGGACATTCCACGTCCCGCTGCTGTTCACTGCTTCTGCCTCCGACCGAATCGCAGCTGTTGAGAGTGGCGCCAGCCTTGGCGCAGCTTTGCCCCCACCGGGTGCCTGCCAGTTTCACAGTCGCCCTGCTGCCCCCCCCCCCCCCATGCAGGCTATCTTCCTGGATTTTGCCTCGCCTCTTCATCGACTTTGGAGACCCGGTCCCCAGTAAACGTTTCCCAGGTGTGGGGGCGCGGGAGCCACAACCTGCTGACGGTCCTTGACGTTGCTCCAGGGGATCCGAGCCTGCATGCCTCCTCTCTCTTCCTGTCTTTGATTTTTGGACTGTGTACCCCCCACACTTCTTCTGGCACTTTGATTGATACTCACTGGGTCACTCCCATGCACTTCTTTACTTTTTTCCTGCCCGCCATTTTGCTGCTGTTCTCGGCCGGTTTTCTCTGGACCCTGACCCGCTATCTTGTCCATTCCCTCGTCCTTCAACCCTTTTCCCTCGTTTCGCCCTTGACAATCCTCTGATTTGCCTTTTCTCCATTCCCTTGTATCCCTCCAACCCTCCCTTGGTGCTGTGACTACGTCCCCCCTCCGACCCCACTTAATGAAACTCTGCTCTCCTGGTTTTTTGGGTTTTGACCTAAGAACATCTACTATTTGTATATATATGTATATATAGAGATAACTCTAACCACTAGTATATGTAGTAGGCCTGTACTCTCTACCATTCCTATGTGACTGCTTCGCGAACATTACCTGAAGGTGTCAGAGCGCTCTGACACCTTCGGGTAATGTTCGCGCCATATAAAATCGCATTAAATAAAAATAAATAAATAAAAATAAAATACACCACTGAACTCTGCCCTATTTGACTTTTACTGGCCTTACTAGCCATTGTATGTCATTAATCACTGTCACTGTTCACGAACTATACTAGGTTTGGTCACCATTAGGCCACTGACGCCCACAATATCCTAAGAATTACCAACCTTAAGTTATGGTCACTTTACACAGGAGGTGGGCACCATCATGTTATGGATGCTCCCAATAAATCCAGAATCACCAACATTATGAAACAACAAACTTTATGCCAGGGATAATTCCGAAATGTTTCACTATTATGCTTAGCTGTTTTATGGATGTGAACAATAGGGCAATAATTTCTACCATGAGGCCACGGTCATCTAAGCCCTGTACCAGGGCGCGCGTATGTCACAACATCGCACATACACTCACACGAGTAAGAAACATTACACACACCCAAACAAACACACATACAGGCGCACACATATACACACACATAAATGCATGCGTGCACACACACACACAATCAGCATTAAAGCTTTGATGCACATACTCTGAGACTACTTGACCAAATCTTGCTCCTGGTTTCATGTTTCCGCCTTCTATGCCGAAGAAATTAATGCCATCCCTAACCCCGCCAAAGTGGTATTCAAACTTGTAGAAGAATTGCAGAGTAGCAAATCTCCTTCCTCCAACATTACTTCTACGCAGCAATGCGAGGACCTTGCCATATTCTTCACTGAAAAAGTGCAAAAAATCTATAAAACCTTCCCACAGCACTCTGATACAGCACCCAGCCCCCCTATACCTATCAGTAATGGCACCACGCTGATGCACATCCCTGAAATCTCTCATGAGGACCTCACTAAACTATGTAGGAAGGTTAAATCTGGTTCCCCAGCAGACCCTATGAGACCGAATCCCTAGATTTTTTTCTACCTTCCCTGGCACTCATTTTGAATCTCTCCTTCTCCTCGGCTAGGGTCCCGACTGCTTGGAAACAAGCGTGGGTCTCTCCCATTATTAAAAAACCGACTCTCGATCCGTCCAGACCGGAGAATTTTAGACCCATCTCATTGCTCCCATGATTGTCCAAACTCGCAGAAGCCCATGTGAACATCATCTTATCTAAACATATGGATCAAAATAATATCTTAGACCCATCCCAAAACGGGTTTAGGCCGGGCCACAGCACTGAGTCTGCTCTCCTAGCCACGTCGGAACATCTCCGGATGATACTTGATGCCGGTCAAAGTGCTGCGCTGATCCTATTGGACCTCAGCGCTGCCTTTGATACGGTATCTCACAACATCCGGATAAATCGTCTGGCTACGGTGGGAATCTCAGGCCTTGCCTTGGAATGGTTCCGCTCCTTCCTGAAAGATAGAACTTTCCGGGTTTCAGCTCCTCCATTCCTCTCCCAGTCCCATTCCATCGGACAGGGAGTTCCTCAGGGCTCTTCTCTCAGCCCATCCCTATTCAACCTATATGTGCAACCACTTGCCGTAGTAGCCAGTGAATGGGATCTCACGCTGGTGTCATACGCCGATGACACGCAGCTGGCCATCACTCTCACCAAAGGTCCCTCTACCTCTGCCACAAGGTTCAGAGATGGTCTGGCTGCTGTGGCCCAGTGGATGACAGACAACTGCCTGCAGCTGAATGCAGGAAAGACGGAGGTTCTGCTCCTTGGAAAGAATACTATCCACTGGAACCAGCACTGGTGGCCTTCGTCGCTGGGCACCATTCCACCCCCCAAATCCCTGGTCAAAAACCTTGGTGTCTGGATGGACTCCTCACTAAACTTCCAGACCCACACAAAAAAGGTAGCGGCCACCTGTGTGGGCCTGTTAAGGAGACTCAAACCTATACTCGGCTTCTTTGACTCCAAGGTTCACCAAATGATTGTCCAAGTCACAATTCTCTCCCGCTTGGACTACGCCAACGTCTTACTTCTGGGGGCCAACAAAGCGGAGATAGCACAACTGCAACCCGTGCAGAACACCGTGGCAAGAGCCTTGGTCGGCCTTCCCCGCAGATGTTCAGCCAAAGCCACAATTCGAAGGCTACACTGGCTACCCATCGAATCCCGAATCCAGTTTAAAGCTCTCACTATGATCTTTAAAATCCTTAAAACTGGACGCCCAGAACTTCTCCGGCCACTCCTTGCACCCTATGTGCCACAGCGCAATCTGCACTCGCTAGGCCAGCATCTGCTGACGGTCCCCCGTACAAAGCTAGCCCGCACCGGTGGACGTTCGTTCAGGGTGCTGGGAGCCAAACTTTGGAACACCCTGCCAGTGAACATTCGCTCATTGGAAAATCTGTCCGCCTTCCGGAAAGCTGCTAAAACCTACCTATTCCCTTCCCCTTAGGCCGCCCAGCTGTCTTTCCTTCTGTCTTCCGCGGAGTCTGCGTGGTTCTTTGCGCCGGGACGCCTCTTTGCTGGGGCAGCTGTTTGCGCTCTACCAAAATGATAACATAACATAACATGTCTCACCATTGTCGGGTGCCTCCCCTCAGCTCCTAGCTAGTTTGTGGTGCCTACTGGGGTCATATCAGACACTGCTCATATCCTATCTCTAGAGCTTGCAATAGAGCAATTTACCATTTGCGTGTGGAGGCCTGATGTACAGCACGCTGCTGGAGAACTGCTGACCTCGCCTTCCGGTGCCACCATTTTATTATAACTCTATTGTATCCTAGCTCTACAGTTCACACAATGTATGGCGGGCTTAGCATGGGGCCCCTGCCCCTCATACATTTGCAGAATGTTTTTTATCTTGTATCACTTCAGTGGTGTGGAGATGTGCGGGGCTGCCTGTGTGATGCGCCTCTGCTATAAAACACAAACGTTGCTGTTTTTATACAGGAGTTCTCTACAGTTTTTCTTTCGACAGGTCATGGACAGTTCTGTCCTTTATTCAAAAATGGTTCTGCCTTCTAAATGTAGTCAAACAAGTGAGGGCTATTGTGATGCTGCGAGCTCTGGCCGGGCAGTACAAAGTCTGAAGTGTCATAGAGCGCGTGACATTCTGTTTAAAAGAGCGCTGTGCTTTGATGGCGTCGTTCAATGACTGGGTATCAAATGTGCTCGGTCAAAGGCCGCGCGCACCGGACTCGTGACGGACCGCAGAGAGCAGAAGTCATCGCTCCATCTAGACTGTTGCTCTGCATTCCGCATCGCTCCTTTTCACCTGCCCATTATCTGTCGAATCTGTGGGTGTTCCAAAACAGAATGGCTTCGCTTTGTTGGAACAGAACTCCACACAATGTGGTTGATGTGCCGTGCCCGTGTGTCACAACCCACAACGTGGAGTCCTGTGGGTAACATGAAGTTGTAGGATGCCCTGGTCCTTGTCTGCCTGGAAGCCTCAGATTAATGATACTAGTAATGCATTTCTCGCACAGCAGAATTCAACTCATATTCCTACCCGATTAGTCTTAAATGTAAAAAAGTAAGACAGATGTATGTGAAATTGTTGTGCTTCAATCAGTTCAATGTATCAGTCTAATTTCCATAAATAGCTCACATCGCTACATAATTTGGCTCATTCTGACATAACTAACCTAATATTTTATAGTTTTCCTAATAAAAAGCATGAGAAGTTCACGTAATGTTCGTTTGTATAATTTAGTGGAATTCTGCAAAAAAAACTGTGAAGTTATGTGAAATCCAAATCCAGCATATAGGTCGATATTTTAGAAAGAAATGTTTCCTCAGTTTGAACGTGAGAACACATTATGCGCTACAAAATAGCACAAAAATACGACATAAACATCAATTCACCAACAGGGGTAGCAGAAGGGACTTCACATGCCCTTTGACCTTCACTTTAACTCTCACATATACATTTACACTTACACATATACATGAATTTACACATACAAGCACACTCACACATGCACACACACTGCCTACCCATGCCCACACATTCGCACAAATACACACTCTATTACATAAACTCATTCAAAACTGCAAGAAAGCAAACAACATAAAATACACTTAAAATAATTGTGTTTTACTTACCTCAGCTGTCAGGGAAAGTCATATTCTAGCTATTTCTATTCCATGTTTTATTAAACTAATAGTGACTAATGTAATAATTTTCACTATCAGTATAATGACGGTCACCACCCCACCTAGGGGGCGTGGTTTCTTTAGTGGCATCACTAGCACGAACTAGGTCAGGAGCTCTTATGGGTCAAGAGACCCAGAAGAGGGTGTCTAGGGAATCACCGGAAGTGCGTCACTTGAGGGGCCCAGGACACCCCGGACTGCTGGGGTGGGGTGGGGGGGGGGGGGGGGGGTTGGGTTCAAAAATCCAGGGACAAGAAGGGAAGCCCTCTTTGTCCCCAAGCCTTTAGAGGAACCAGATCAAAGCGTCGCAAAGGTTACCCACCAACCCATTCTTAAGTTTTGGGGTTCTAGTTAGGCGGGGTCCTGGGCAAGAGAAATGACAGGGACTCCGTTTGGTGGTGGCTGCTTGGCCCCAGAACAGGGTCTGCCGTCAGTTGGTGGCTCCGGGCTGGCGGGAGAGGGGGCTGACCTGCTGGTGGCTCTGGACTCTCTGGCCCTACCCGAGAAGCTGGCGCTTGTTATAAGCAGTGGGGAATTTACCTGCGGCTCTGTTGGCCGGTGGGCGATCAGCACAGAAGAGAGCAGGGTATCTAGGTTATGGTCTGCTGGCACAACCCACGGCAAAGTGCCTGTGAAGAGTCAAAATGTAAATTCAAATATTAAAATGTATAATCCTTATGTTTTACTTTGCGTGTTGTGGTGTAATAAATAAAGCAATTATAAAGTTGGTCAAAAGATTAACAGTCAGTGAGCCAATATTGAAAATCTTAAGTTAATAAAGACTACACTGTGAAAACCAACTACCATCTGGTGTGTTTTACTGGGTGTCAACCCACACGGCAGGGAGAGGGGGTGACTTGCAAGTGGTATGCCAACTATTAAAAAATTGACTAAAAACAAGGAGAGTGAAGCTCCCACCGATGTCAATAAGGACGAGCTGCGTCTGTTCCTGCCACTGATTTTGCAACTGCTGGCACTAGGGGTCGCAAAAGCACTGGCAGGGGTCACAAGGAGCATTCCCGGGGTCGAATCAGCGACCCATGGTAACCTCTTAGGGCCAGATGTATCAAGGCTTTATCGACTCGCAAAGGCCGAAAGTTGCAGAATTTCGGCCTTTGCAACTCGCAAATGGCCTTTTAGCATTTTTTGGTATGTATTAAAAAATCGCAATTTAAGGAATCGCAAAAAATTGCGATTCCCTATTTTGCCATAGCATTTAAGGAATCGCAATTTTTGCGATTCCTTAAATGATATGTATGTAACATTTTGAAATTGCGAATTTGTGTTAAGAAATCGCAAATTACCACCAACTTGTAGTTGGTGGTAATTTGCGATTTCTTTTAAAAATGCCCTATTTGGCATTTGTGAGGGTGGCATGTGACACACATACATGCCCATAGGGCATGTATGTGTGCCAGATGCACACACATGTAAACTTCAGGGGTGCAGCAGGGTTTCTTTGAGACACCCCTGCACCCTTGAAATAATTCTCAAATTGCGATTAGCAAATTACGAATTTGCAATTTGAGAATTATTGCACTATCATTCCTATGGGCCTCTTGGCCCATAGGAATGCTTTGGAAATTATTCTTTATTTGCGAATTCGCAAAATGCAAATTCGCAAATAAAGAATAATAAGGAATCGCTAAAAAATTGCGATTTTGTACATACATTCCATTTTGCGAATTCTAAATAACGATGCGCAAAAAATCGCTATTTAGAATTCGCAAAACGGAATCTTGATACATCTGCCCCATAATGACGTCAATAAAACGCAAGTTCCACGAACCACAGATGGTTGTGTTCTGGTCATTCTTCCCCTGCTCCCACTCAAACATTATGCCACACGTCCTAATGGCATAATTTCAGGAATTTCACGTAACAAGCTGAACAAAAACTTTCAAAGATTATGAGAGTTTAACGCAAATTTCACCTGACACTAATATTTAATCGACAAAAGTATAAGTCAGAGGTCACGTAGGGATAGTCAAGGGTACCAGCTGCTACTCCAGGCTCCAGGGGTCCTGGCAAAAGATGCAAATAGACGGCTATTGAGTGGACAAGAGTGGGATATTGGCCTTTTTTGTGGTGCATCAATGGTCAACAGGTGAGTGGTGCCATTTCTGCTGCCCCCTACCTGAGTGCATGGTCGTCACTCTGAAGTATCTTGTGAGTCGAAGAATGTGGGTGTTTTTTCCTGGCACTGGATTATCAGGATTCTGTTAATCTATTTGAAAGATTTGGGAAATTTATTTTTGGGGTACTGAGTTATAAAAGAACTGTCCTTTAAAGCAACGGTTTTTGTCAAGTTAAAAGTGTAGATTTTTTTTAATATCAAAATGTTTATTAAATGATAGTGAACATATTTCAATATACAACAAGCAGGTCTGTCAGTCTACTGTACTTTGTTTTAAAGTTTGACGATAAGGTGTTACAAGTTCTTTTTTTTTTTATTGGGAAAATTGGGAAAATGACATAATAACACAATCACCTAAAGGAAGGATAGCAAAATACATTATATCTATGTCATTGCCCTAATTTTTAGTATTTTCCCCCACCCCCCACCCATTCCCTCCCTCAGATCTCTACAGGAGAATAAAGAAGCATGATAAAGAAAGTACAAGAAAAGAAAACGAAAAAGAGAAGAGAGAAGAGAAGCAGGACCACAAGTTTACAAAAAGCAGACTTAATCAAAAAAACACCTCAATTTCATCAAATTTTCCACATCCTTAATTCTCGAGATTCAACCAATGTATTAAGGGCTCCCAAATCAATTCCCCCTTTCTCCGAGCCCTCAGTAATTCCCACTTCCCAATGTTTATAAATTTACTGAACCATTCATGTAGTTTCGGGGGAGCAGGGTCTAACCTTACCGTTGCAATACACAGTCTCAATGTAGCCATAGCTATATATAATAGCTTCCTCTCTAGTTCAGTCATATTCATATCCACTACTCCCAGCATTATGGCCTGTGGTGATAATTGTATCGTATATCCAAACACCTGTTCTAGCCGTTGCTCGATTTTATTAAACAATGGAGTCAAACAAGAGCAGGATAAAAACATGTGAAAACTATTGACCGCAAACTCCCCACATCTGGGACAATTAACTCCATCCACCCCGCCCCATTGTTGTATACGATGTGGGGTAATGCACAGATTTAATCATGTCTGAAAGCATTGTACCTGAAGGTACAATGCATTAAAAAACCTGGCTTTTCTCAGAAGCCTACCTGTAGTCGGTGCACCTTTTCACATCACTAGCAGCTGTACCATCTTTTAAGCGCCTTGACGCCCTTAGGCTAAGTTGCGCTCTATAAATCTTTATTCATTCATTCATTCACTCATTCAAGGTTTGCGGATATAGTAGCTGTTTGGCTGAAGCCTAGATGTTACAAGTTCTTCGACCAATGTTAAGCCAGAAACATTTAATTTAAATATTCTGTCAGAGAAGAACATATATAAAATATAAACAATTACATTTAGGGTGTTTTCGCATTTTAGTCTGACTTCCCTTCTGAACCTCAGCATCAGCATGGTTCTCATCTGGGCCACCCATCGACATTTGATTCGAAAGCGTGAGGGTATTTGATACTTGGTGTTGAGAAATAAATGATTGTAAGTTTTTTAACTGTAGTCTAAGACGCTCTTCTGAATATGCTATGCCGTTTGGCTTGCACATTGCCCAACAGGCTTATATTGAATAAAATTGCTGAAAGTTTTGGACTCTGAGGCTGAACTCTGATATTCATAATCATTCATACTTGGAGTGTGTTGAGTGAATGTTATGAGTGTTGTTTATACCTTTTCCCCTCCTTTGGAATGACCACTTTGCAGTTCAGTTTTTTCTTGGTCTTTCTCTAATGTGCTTAAAAATTAACCCCACCCCATAAGCTGAATGAACGATGCAAATGGGGAAAAATTGTGACCGTTGAGGGTTTGGCTCAGTACTTACCAAAGGTTTCTACCTCTGAGGTTTTTGATCTTGAGCTCCTGAATCATGATTTTTATAGATGTATTGAAACAGCAATTAATACATTGGCCTTCAAAAAACATTACTGTTCGTTGGTGCCCACCCACCCTTGGTGTGCTTTTTCAAGAGAGCTGGCTGGTCTTAGATGCACTTCCCACTGTGCAGAACCAGGTGGTTATGATTCCAACCCTACCCTCAAGCATGGATGGGGCAAGGTAAAGCATTCTTATGAGCTTCCATCAGGCTGGGTCTGGTGGCTTAGTGGACTAATGCATCCACTACAAGAGCCTGTGTTCTACCTCATGGACACAGGTTCAAATCCTGAGGGGTCCACTCAGCCTCTCATCCATCTGAGGTCGATAAAATGAGTACCGTTGGGTAACAATAAACAACTGTTGTTCAGTACCAAGATACCTCTGTTTGAACGTGTGCTTTACAAATACACGTGTTATGTTATCAAAAAAGTTAATGCCTTTTTTTAATCAAAACGTTTTTACGCAGCTACACTGTACAAATTACAATAGCTCTTTCTAGCTACTGATGCACTGAAGGATCCACCTTAAAGACTAGACAAGATTTCACTGATGATCAATGCAATGCTTTTGTACATTTCTTCATTCATAACATTGCCAATATGACTTCATAGTACGTGATGTGTGGCACACTAAGTTTCTCTATAGTATTTCTTGTCGGCGTGTTGCTTCAGTTTAATGGCGTTTTTTGGGTGCTAGTTGGTAGTCCCTCTGACCCTGGGGAGTTAGGCTTGAAAATAAATGGAGGTACACTGTTAACTTAAAAACACTGTTCCCAACTGGCACTCCTTGGAGACGTGCACTCGCGTTCTTTAAACAATTTGAATCCACATTCAACAACATTCATGAATGTAATGTAATTCGAGCAATGATTGAAACACATCAACAAATTGCAAACATTGTGAAGAAACAATGAAATTGGTATATTAAATGATGAACAGTTGAATTGGAAAAAAGTCTCTTATTGTTTTCATTTCCACATGTGGATTCAAATTGTTTAAAGAACGTGAGAACACGTCTCCAAGGACTGCCAATTGGGAACAGTGTTAATAAGTTAACAGTGTACCTCCATTTATAATATGACATTTTAGCCAGCAGGACTGGTTGAAACAGGAGTCATGCTCCAGCTCAGTCTCTTTTGATTGTTCAAACTTCAAGTCTTTTTCCTCCTGGTCCCTTCTAGAAGCTGAGAGTTTTAAATCAATTATTTTCTTTAGTAAACATACTGATACTCCTTCCTACCCTCTCACTCCAGAGCTTCATAAGAACCTCCTAACAACAGAAACTACTTGCTCAAGAGCTCTTCTAAATGCCTCTCTTTTTGTGGAAACTGTTCCCAGATGTTTCAAACATGCTTCTCCGAGTCCAAATTTAAAAAAGCCCACTCAAGATTTTAGCTAGCTACTGATACATAAGAAGACCCTGCTTCTTGTCCAAATTACTGGAACATGGTCTTTCTTCAGCTTTATGATCAAACATGTGGGTTACAAATTGGATTTTATACTTGTCGTAGTACAGAGGTTGCCCTGGTATCAGCATCAAGAGAGCTTAACTGCTGTCCCAATTTTTATCTACATTCATCACTTTTTTTAATTTCGTTTTTTACACGTAGTGTGTTTTTAAAACTTCCTGACTGCTAGCAATCACTTGCCATTGACTAGCACTTTCGCTTACCTGATTAGGCATTTTAGCCCCATTACAGCTGAGTAGACGCTGCCAGGGGTCTGACTCGCTTTGCTGGCCGCCATCTTGGGGGTGAATTTTACGAGTGGTCCAGTGCTCGGCCCCTCCCTAACCCACAACTATAAAATGGCCCCCCTTCACAGGGAGCGCAGTGGACGGGCGCAGCGGGCGCGACGCCGGCGCGCCGAAGGCAAGACCGTCTGCGCTGGAAAATATGGCCTTTTTCAAAATATTCAAAATCTTCCATTCTCAAGCACACAGCTGCTTGAGCTGAACCAATGCCCTTGTAAATCTATGCAAAGAGCAAATCCAGTAGGTCTCTCTCCCTCATTTAGCTGCGCCTCTTGTGGCCTGCAAATACTTAACAATCCTCCTCTCCAACCCCATAGACTACGCAACTTGCCCCCAGCCATGAGCAAGTGCCCTACCACTAACATTCATCTGCTGACCAATAATAACCACAAGGGTGAATCAAGACGCCCGGCGAGTGGAAAAAGATTTTTTAAGTGTATATTGTTGAACACGAGATCCATGGCCAAACATAAACATGAAATTTCAGCTTTGGTCACAGACCATGCTGTTGATATAATGTTTTTAACAGAAACCTGGGCATCTGTTGCTTCAGGACCGATTGGAATGACGCAGTTCCAGAAGGATACCTTGTAGAATTTGTAAATAGACCAGGAGCAGTGTGTGGTGGTATTGGGATTATTTATATATCCCATTTAAAAGTATTTTCACTACCCGAACACGGTCTAGAAGCGGAAGCCATGAGCTTTAAAATTAAAGACAACAATTGCCTAATATTTGCAGGCCTGCTTGTGTACCGCCCCCCCGGTTTGAGAGCACTGTTTATAATCTACATCTGACTCCACCACCTATACCAGCTTGGGCCACTTTAATTTTCATTTAGAAGCAAACAATGACTCTGACTCGATCACTCTAATTGACAATCTTCTTAGCTTTGGCATGACTCAGCTAGTATCAAACCCCACTCATATTGCAGGACGTACCCTTGATGGCATCTTCACAAACAATGACCATATTAAAGTTATCTCGACTCAAGCAGGTCCTTGGTCCGACCATAGTGCTATCTTCTTTAAAATGCTTCTGACCAACCTGCCAAATCATCGTAGAGGCCTTATACTTCCTGAAAAACACTCCCTTGGAACAAGCTTGAACCTGCCCTTTTGGCTGACGCACTTGCAAAGGATCCCCCTGTTCTCGAAACCGGTAACCCTAACATGGGAGCGATCAAATTCCAAAATTGGATCAGTCAGGCAGTCGATCAGCTGGCTCCCGTAGAAATAAAAAAAGCCAGAAGGAGATTTGCAACTGCGCTGTGGTATTCCACAGAGGTTAAACACATAAAACAAAAATGCCAATGACTTGAGCAGTCGTGGCGTATGGATTATAGTGTTCAAAACAAATTAGTATACACTAATGCCCTGCAGGAATACAAGACAGCAATAATTCAGGCCAAATCAGCCTACTTTACAAATAAAATTCAGGCAGCTTCTAACACTGCTAGAGAACTATTTAAAACTGTCACTCTTTTGACTAAGAGCCCCCGCGACACTGTCTTTAGGCGCGACCAGAACTTTGTGACTAACATTGCGACCTTCTTCCAACAAAAGGTTCAGACAGTTTACGACGAGCTTAGCTCATCTGCATCAATCTCACTCAATGAAAATAACGATATTGTCCCCCTGACTGGCTCCAGCTTTTCCTGCTTTCCCCTATTAGAAGAGTCACTGGTGGCAGATCTAATCAAACAGATGAAGTCAGGGTCCCCATTGGATCCCTGCCCGCAACGTATACTGCATATGATTCCTCAGACAGTGGCAGCTGTCCTGACCCCCTTGATAAATAATATTATCACCTCTGGTGATTTCCCTAGTAGCTGGAAGAAAGCCTGCATTCAACCTATCCTTAAGAAGGATTTGTTGGATCCCACCGAACTTAAGCATTACCGGCCAATATCCTGCCTACCCTTGCCAGCTAAGATTCTGGAAAAAGCCATAAACCAAGAAGTGATGCGGTATGTTGACCACAACAAGCTCCTAGACCACTCTCAGCATGGCTTTCGCTCCTTCCACTCTACAGAGTCTGCCTTGATCATGGCAACCGAAAACATTCGAAAGACAATGGACGAGGGTGGCAGAACGGCCCTGATCTTATAAAACCTTACAGCGGTGTTCGACACCGTGAACCATTCGATTCTGTGAAAAAGATTAAAAACTCTTGGTTTCGCTGGTACTGCTCTAGCTCTTTTAACATCTTTTCTGGACTCCCGAATTCAACAAGTGCACTGGGAAGGCCTTAAATCTGATGAATTCTCCCTCCCAGGTGGGGTCCCTCAGGGCTCCGCGCTATCGCCCACTCTGTTCAACCTATATGTTACCTCCTTAGCTGCCTTAATTCAATCCTACGGCTTGCAATTAGTGTCGTACGCCGACGACACTCAAATTGAAGTGTCAGTATCCCAGTCTATTAAAGCCACTGCAGAACATTTTAAGAATTGTCTCCTCAGTGTAAAAAATTGGATGAGCTGTAATTTTCTAAAATTAAATACGGACAAAACCGAGATAATCGAGTTCGGTCAGAAACCATCGATCTGGAACAACCTCTGGTGGCCCCCGGAGGCGGGCTCTTGTCCCAGCCCTGCAGACAAGGTTAGAAATCTTGGCTTCCTGGTTAATAAAGAGCTTTCCTGCATAGCGCAGATTAACCAGGTAACTTCCACCTGCTTCCATACCATCAAGGTCCTTAGGAAAGTTTTACCTTACATCTGTCAAACGCTAAAAAAAACTGTAATGGGTGCCCTGGTAATGTCCGGAGTGGATTATTGCAACTCACTCTACTTGGGCACAGGAGAAAAACAACTGAACAAACTGCAGGCAATTCAAAATGCTGCAGTCAGGGTTCTGTTGAACTTACCCTATCGCCACCCAACGTCCAAAGTCATCAAGGATCTTCACTGGATCCCAGTCAGGTGCGGAATACAGTTAAATGCCCTCTGTCTGGTCCACAAGTCCTTGTACGGTATGGGACCAGACGACTTTCCCAAACTCCTCCCTCGATATGTGCCATCGCGTACGCTGAGATCAGCCAATCACGATTTAATATGTCAGCCAAAAATAAGAAAAATGCGTTGGGGTGGCAGATCTTTTTCCCACCAAGCTTCCAGATTATGGAACTCTCTGCTCCCTGCATTGCGCTCACAAAAGTCTAAATTATGTTTTAGAAAGGCACTGAAAACCTGGCTCTTTTCTTCGCTTTAAGATCTGCTCTCACCGCTCTCTCAGTCATTATAGCGCCAAGACGCCACGGCATTCGAGCGTTTTATAAGTACTTCAGTCAGTCAGTCTTTTTTAGATCTCTCTGTGGTTTTCAACACAGCAAGCCATGACATCTGAATAAATAGGCCTTCTAAAATAGAAATTGATGGCACAGCACTTCCCTGGTTTTCAGTTTTCTAGCTGGTAGAAATGTTCAGATCTCCGCCTCTTCACTTACTTCCACTATTGAAATCTTGGGCTGTGGAAAAGAGAGGGTTCTATTCTTTCTCCTCAGTTGTTCCACTTATACGTGGTCCCATTAGCCCATCTATCAAACATTTTGATCATTTTCTCTACACCAAAAACTCTCAGATTGTGCTGAAAATTTAAGGAGATGTCAATTTTGCATCTATGCAGCTCTCTCTCCAAAGGAGAAGTTTGGATGAGCTCCAACTAATGGAAACTGAACGTCAATAAGACAGAAACTTTATGTCACTGTTCTGAGATCAACCTCTTTGACCTACTTCCTTAGGTCCTAATTTGGCTCAGACAGACTGCATAAGAAAGCTCAGCATACAAATAGAGAGTAGTTTCCAATTTAACTATGAGTATCCAGATGAATGCTGAGATTAAGACTTGTTATTTCCGAATACTCACTCAGAAACATAATATGCACCTGTTCAAATGTTCCCATAAGGTGCAGATTGTCAAAAATCTCATATCAGCACGTTTTGACCATTGTAACTCAGTCTACCTTGCTCTACCCACCTAAAACATAATTGGATTCAGAACTATGTAGCCAGAATAATCCTGACTTTTTCTTTTCTTCACTGTCTCCTGAAAAAGGATCATTCTGTTTTTAAATCTGTGTCTTGAACATGGAACTATTTTTGCTGCTTGGAAATCTGCCCTTGGTACGTGTCTATCTTTGTACCAACTTGTGTCGCGTTTTAATCTAGGACCCTGATCAATACTGTGACCTTTATGCCCCTATACGGCTATAATCCATTTGTTCCCCTATATTGGCATAACCGATCAAATGCAATATTCAGAAACTCGTCTCTGGCCTCACACGAACAGAGCCACATTTCAGAATCGCTTCCTCTGCAACTTCCTTTGCAGCTCATTAGTGCAAATGACACAGCAGAAGCCACTATCTAAGATTCCTAGATTACACTCCGAGTTCTTCAACAAGATAAAAACTCAGCAACCTGGGAAAGCCCCGCTTGCTATGTTTTGATTAGTAATAGAACTCTAATGAGCACTGAGAGACGATCACTTCCTAGTGACATCTTTATTGACGTCTTATGTCCAAAAACTTACGTCAAACCAGGCACCTTTCGGTATAAATATTACCAACGTTGCCTTAAGCAAATGCTGATGATACCATCGCTGATGCAGCTGACCCTAACACGGCTGCTACTATCGCTACTGCTATCGCTGCTAACGAGCGAACAATGGTGTGGTGCACATAGGAGCAGAACAGCTGTCCCCTGCAAGAGCCCAGCAGATGCAAGCTGCCCGCGGACGCTGCCCCTCCTCTTCCTCGATGCGCTGAGAGAGACGCTGTCTTTTCTCCTGCCGAGAAATCCAGCTCCGGCATTTCCAGCCTACTCTTGCGAGTGACTGGGATATCGAGTCCCTAGAAGGAGATACCAGACCTCCAACATTCTATTTCAGAGGTATGGTGTTGACTAAACCCTTAGAGAGAATTCTTGAAGCAAACCTTGGCAAAACCAACTTAACTAAAGCTACTTACTTACTCCCCTCCCATGTATTAGGCTTAGGTCAGGTACACTGGGGTAGGCGTAGTTAGAAGCACCAGTTGAGTACGTTAGCCTAATGTATATATGAATGTATATATGTTTTATTCATTTTAAACCATTGTATGGCTAAGAAACCATATCAATGCTTTTACAGTATTATTTCGCAATCCTCACTTTACTGTACGCACTTTTTATAATAACTAGTCTTGCAATTGTGGCAATACATTTCTCTTGTATGAGAAGAAAAACTGTTCAATAAATAATACCTCTTATTGAAAACGCCTGTCTCTCTATTCTCTGCATATTGGTGAAAGTAATCTGCACAAAACTGACTGAGTAAAATAACTGTCTATTGTTTCACACGACTCTAGAGATTGACTCTTATTCTAAGGAGCAAAGTTGTCATGTTTATGCAGTTGTTGGAAAACTGAATCCCTTCTTGTCTGTACCAGGGAAGCTGATCACTTCCTATTCAGAGAAGAATGTTTCCAGTGACCTCTGAGCTAGTTGGTAACAAACCCAATTAAGTTTAGCATAGTCAGTGGAGACCTGGAAGATCCGCACTTCTACGTCGATACTACTGTTTATGTTATTCCAATGCGCAGGGCCTATTGGGAAAATAGGAACTACACTACATGGCGCCCAACGTTTGGTAAGGCGATAAACTAACGCAAGACGTTAGAGTAACTCAGTCGTGCATTTTTCACACAGACCCCTTTCTCCCGTAAATACTCCGATAGACGTCTGGAGTGGGTGAAAGGTTAAAATCCGTCCGACCTTAGTAGGAAGAGATTCCTATGTAAAGCTCTGGTTTATTCAACGTTGAAGGATACAGTGTTTCAAAATATTGTGCACCTAATCTTTGTCTCCTTGGAGACCTGCTCTGCAAAACCTGCATTTATAAAATGTCAGTAGAAAACAACGGAACTGATGCCGCAGTAAATGCGACTCTGCAGGGTCCTGACGGGACTACTGAACTGGGTGCAATAATCATCCCGGCACATTTAAGAAAATCTATAACGTCAAAACTTATAGAAAATGGACTGACCACACAAGGTGGCACAGTCGTCTTCGTGATAGAGGCACACGAATATCGGCAGACAGAGGTATTCTATTCATGGATAAAATTTCCAGCGGCAAACGCTGCAACACACGAGTTCCACTATGATAAAATAGAGGATTCACCGGGAGAGTACACTCCTTTCGAGGAGATTGAAATCCCATTAAATTTCCAAGAGCACCTGCTCTGGTTTAATGGCGCCCTAAAACATAATGATCATATTACCAGGCTCGGTCCATTAGGTAGACCAGGAGCAACGTGGCCGGTTCTAGCCAGCTACACATCACATCCGGACATTGATAAAATGTCAAGTGAAGAACTCTTAGTTAACATAAGAGAATTAACAAAAGCATATAGAGAGTTAGTAAAATTATTTATTACAAATAATTCAAACACTCCTAAAAAGAGCTGGGATGGAAATAAAAAATCCACTCCCAAAGAAAAAGTTTTCCAGTCCAGAGGAAGGTCTCCTCGACGGAGGGAAAGAACTCCGACTCGAGAACACCAGTCTCCCCAGAGGGAGCCCTCTGAGAAAAGATACAACCTTAGAAATAGGGATAATTTAAAGAAGCCTGATAGATATCAAAGTATTGATACACCTCCCTCTCGATCTTTTTCGCAGAAATCGGAAAGAAGAGGACGGTCAGACCCAGGAGAGCACACCAAGTCCAAAGACAAGGAACCTGCTCAGAGTAAAAAATCTCAATTTCCAAAAAAGAAGGTAGCCAGTATTAGAGTAATCAACCATGCCGAGAATACTGAGGACACAGTTGAAAAACGGGGAGTGGGCACAGACAATGCTAGATAGTGCAGCAGAAATCAGTATAGCCCGCAAGATCCTGATGAGTCATCTGGAGACAGTGGACACGAATGAATACATTCAGGTTGAAACTGCCGACACCAGACTTAGCGAGCCCCATAAGATATACGAAATAACACTGCGTATAGAGGGTGATAAGACTAGGAAAATAAAGGGTCTGTTTTGGGATAAACTCTCAAAAGGCTATGATATTCTGTTAGCTGAAAAAGATTGGCCCCCAGAGTTTGTCAGGGAGTGCCCTCGTGGCGAAGAAGTGATTATGCCTGCCTTCTCGAATCACATTCTGATTCACAAAAAATATGCATATGCAAGGAAATGGGCAGTAGCCCAGGCACCGGCATTATATAAAAATCATGTAGGATGGGATGATGACTCTCCTCCTCACAAAATCCAGTTAAAAAGTGAACCTACTGCACAAAGGCAGTATCCAATTAAGCAAGAAGCTAAAAAACAAGTCAGGGAGATTTTAGATCAACTTGAATACCAGGGGGTGATTGAAACATGCACCTCTCAAATGAACAATCCTTTGTTTTCTGTCTCCAAGCCAGACAATTCATATCGTCTAGTTTTGGACTACAGACACCTTAACCCCTTCCAGGCTCATGACGAGCTGGGCTCGTCATGGTGTAGCCTCCTCGCACGCTGATGACGAGCCCAGCTCATCATGTAACATGGGTTTTTAAAAAACTCAGCATAGAAGGAGAATTCCACTAGCGCGGATGTGGTTAATGCATGTTGCAAAACATTTGCAGTACAAAATTCGCATAGTGCTGCATTAATGAATAACATAGTTAGGAAAAAATATAAAACGACATTAGACATATCTAATGGTTTCTTTTGTCAAAACATAGCACCAGAAAGCAGATACTTGACTGCTTTCTCAGTAATGGGGTCTCAGAAAGATTTCTGTAGGCTCCCACAGGGGTTCAAGAACAGCCCAGGACTATTCTCAGCTAGAGTAACAGAGTTATTACAAATATATGATGATGAGGCATTATCTTACGTAGATGATATCTATCTCACAGACGACGACTTGGGGACTCACTTGAAAAGAGTGAACACCATTATACTTGGGTTCGCAGCAGAGGGTTACAAATTCAACTTTAAAAAGTCTCGAATTGCCCATTTGACAGTATTATTTTTAGGATATGAATTGTCAAGTGAAGGAAAAAGCCTAGCGGACAACTTCTTAGAGAAGTGCGCTGTACTCCAAGCTCCAAAAACGCTGAAAAACTTACAATCGATTCTAGGCTTCCTGAATTTCGGTAGAACTTACATTCTAAATTATGCGGAGAGGGTTAAACCTCTCTACAAACTAATTAAACCTGATTTTAAACAAATCAACTGGACTCAAAAACACACAGAAATTTGGAGATCACTGCAAACAGACATTTTAGCAAAAACAAAATTAGATACATGTGACAACACACGCAATCTTGTAATCCGAGTCATCCCAGGAAGATGCGGATTCACGTACCTAACCTCTAATGAGGGAGAAAAGGTACCAATTTCAATTAAATCTCACTTGTACACACAAGCAGAAAAAACATTCAGTCTCACAGAAAATACTGTGAAAGCAGTGCAAACAGCTATAGCTAATGAACGAGAACTAGCACACGGCAAAAGGATTATATCCTCACAGCGGAATCCGCCTTCGAGGCACTATTCAGCCCAGTAAACCTGCCTACAGTGTCACTGGATCCAAAATGGATACAGTGTGTAGATTCTCTAGGAGCGGAAGATGTGAAATACTATTTCGCCCCGCAATTCAAAAAACTGAATGATTTAGAATATGAAGAAGAATATCCTCTGCCAATCGAACTTCTGCCTCTCCCACAGTACGCCTGTATAATCTATACAGATAGATTTGTACAGCATTTCAACGTAGAGAGCAAATCCTACGATGCAGCCTACGCGATTGTGAAAGGTCGCTGGCTGAGCGGTAAATTCAGACCGAAAATAACAAAAACTGAATCAGTTAGATACTGTTCGGCTCAGAGAGCTGAAATCAGATCTTTAAAGATGGCGCTTGAAAATGCAGAACGTGAATTCCCGACACTAATCGTGTGCGATTCGCATTTTTGCGTCAACTCTTACAATAATAAGTTGCAGAGCTGGATTGAAAATGATTACAAAGATGACACAGGTGCCACAATAAAGCATAACTTGCTCTGGAAACAGGTAGCTCTTTTACAGAAAGAACTACAAAAGACTCACGTGATACACACTCTGAGTCATCAACGTGATGGCGTTCATGTTGCAGGGAATTCATTGGCTAATACAGCCACAGCGGAAGCAACTAAACCGGCTTCCGTAGCCACAAAAAGCGTGCAGAAAAATACATAGACGGGGAAACCATGTTGGCAGTCAAAACGTCCGTAAAAGGCGACTGTACAGCACTACCCGTGAACTATCCACTCAATTATGCATACGTAATCGATGCAAACTCTGTTCCTTTTGCTCGAATCCCTGGAGTGGGGGATAGGGTAATTCCAAACAGGAACCGGAGAGGTTTCCTATTACAGGAGGCACATATGGGGTTGGGTCTGAGACACCAAACAATCAGGGACTCTCTGAGAGAATTGCAATCAGAGTACTGGTGGCCGGATATGAGTGAAGGAATTCATGATTTTGCAAAAAACTGTGAAGACTGCAACAGAGATCGCAGTGGAGAACCGGCCAATGTAGTGTCAGAAGCCCTAATAGAAAGCATAAGGCGATCTATCCGCGCTATCAAACAAGAGAAACGCGTCCCATTGTACATCATGAAGGCTAAATCCACTTAAAAAATGTGGCCTCCAGCACTCGGCTGACGCCAGAACAGTTATAAAAGATCTGCGAGTCTTTATCGGCACATACGCAATTGCCATGTTCCATTCTGACCAGGGTCCTGCTTTTAGCTCTCGAGCTTATAAGGAGGCCATGGCCAGCATTGGAGTTGGATTGAGGTATTCTTGTCCGTCACACCCCGAAGGGAACAGTGTGGTAGAAAGAAAAAACCGGGACATAAAGCAATCTATAACAGCGAAGGTATTAGGTTCGGGTGCTGGGTGGGTCAAACATTTAATAAGTGTCCAATTAAGCCTAAATAACTTGCCAAGAAATTCTCTAAAAGGTTTCAGCCCATACGAACTATTGTTCGGAACTAGAATGTTAATTCAGGACTTAGATAGTCAGGTTTCAGTGGTACAAGATAAGAAAACAGACTTTGACATCAAAGACCGTTTGGCTGTTTTACATGACTTGAATGAAACAAGAAAATCCTTAAGCAACATAAAGTTAAAGCAACAGCCAACTACCACTGACGAGGCACCACCAGCCCCAGCAAGGCCTGTCTGTATTCGAAAGATTGGGGATCTAGTCAGAGAAAAAATAGCGGTGAAGAAGGAATTTGGGCCTTCTTACAGAAAAGCAGTACCTGTCTTAGCTATCAACGGAACAAGATCAGTAGTACTACCGCCCCTTGCTGGTAAAAAGGAGAACAGAGTTGTATCAATCGACCTGGTAAAACCACAAGCATGTGGCCTATAATCAACAGTAGGCCCAGTGGATCCCCGAGAAACAACAGAATACCCAAACTTGCAACAATCCAAGAGGTTCAAACTGAAAGACTAATCACATTCGATCAGCCTGCAGCGCACAGAGAGGGATTACGCAATAATGCCATGGAACTCGTGCCTCTTGAGACACAGATTGAAACAGTTCATCAAGAAACACCAGTCTACAATGATGTGGCATCAGAATGTACTACCGAAAGACAAATTGAAAGAACAATTCCAATAATTGACAGAACTGCCTATGGCTACTTCATCAACTTTGATAACTTTTCTGAGGATCAAAGCAACCCCGAAGTGAAGCCAGAAACAAAGACTTTTAAAGAAAAAGCAACAGAACTCTTTCAACAAATCAAAGAAGTATATCTGGATGCACCATTAATTGAGCATTGAATTATTTCGGGGGTATTTATACTCCTACTATGCATAATTTTAGTTTTAATTTTAGGAAAGTTTATTACAATACAATGGACACAGCAAGTCAGAACATCAACTTAGTCCTCAAACCACACAGATCATCCCACGTGAAGAAAAGAGAACTGTCAACAGTAAATGTCACAGCCATTCCAATACCCGGTGGGGTAGTATGGGAGAAAACTAACTATGAAATCTATGGTCCGGTCGAGATCCTGAAGTATCCTCATCAAGTCAAGGTTTCCTTAAGTGACTTTGTAAAACCTAGTACATTCTCTGATGATTGGGACTTTGAAAGTATTAATAATATGATGTCTGATTTAGTAATGTCAGTTAGATTCACAGATCATGATTATTTACAAGGTTCGTCTAGTTATGAACAGATGTTCTGCTTCACACACTATGGTGATCATTACTTGCATAAATCTGCACAGCCTAGAAATGTTTTTAAGTATAACCAATGGGAACATTGTGCTACACCACCTAAAAGCAGTTCTAAAACATTCTTTGAGAAATTTCAGTACTTCTCAGGGTTTAATACCAGTGATGCAGAAACGTTTTATTACAAACTGTTAGATAAAGCAGGATTGAAAACAATGCTGACAAATACTAAATTGATATATTCAGAAGCATTTTATGAAAAAATGATGACATTTGGTTTTGATTATTGGAAAAATAACATTGAAACAAAAACCATCTGGGGTACAAAAGAGTGGCAGGCATAGAAGCACTATTTCGAGCCTGCATGATCCCCGAGCAAATAATGTTTTTAAATGAAACAATTCAACAAACAACTTGTCTTGGCCTAGCTAAGATCAAAGACCTTAACAAACCGTCTATTCCAAAGCCAATACCTGATAATGCAACAACAGATATTGAGATAGACATATCTAAAATTTTACATTTAAACAGAACACATCCTGATTGGAAAAAGTGGTTAATCTGGCCTACTGACACAAACAACTGTCAAGATAGATTCCTGAACAAAACACAGGGGTTAACTATGTCCAGACAAGACCCTAGATACTCCCAGAGACAACATCCAGGGATAGTAACAACATACAGTGTAGGAAAGCTGTGCCTTGAATGGCTAGAAACATCCACACTGGCTGAAATTAAGCAACACCTGTCTTTACTTTACTAAAGATGGTGCTGATTTGCGCGATTTTATTATGGGACCACGCAAACAGCGTCAAAAGCGTTTCATAGCGACCAGTATCTATGCTGCATACAACGAGGCTTGGAAAGTCACACAAATTGAAACAGCTGAAAAAATACGAGAAATTGAATGTATTAATTTGGAAAAATCACTTTCTGTTGTGGACAAAGGGTTAATGACTCTGTCCTCCAGAATATATTCGTTGGACAATATTGTATCATATGCCATGGATATAATAGACAAAGACTTGCTAATGTTACAGCATGGCCAGTCGCAATTACGTTCTATTGTACAGTTAGGCTGGACGCTGCAAAATCTTTGTTCAGGCTATGTGCCTTGGCATGTAATCAACACAACGTCATTGTTTTCCATCTTTAACCTTACTGATAAACAAATCAACTTGGCACAGAAAGGAGCAGACTACACAATCCTGAGCATCGAAAAACTTGAGAGATTACCTTTGACAATGTCAGAAAGTCCTGTCATTGAATGGATAATACACGGGATTATCACAATTCCGATAACAACTTTCCGATTTAAGAAATGCCTTGAATACATACCTACTGGCGAGTATGAACAATTAGGTAAAGGATACATTAAGTCAACATGGAAATTACCATACACACACACATGCTATAGTGACAGCAACAGAAATGTATTTCTTAGTGGTGAAAACTGTAAACGTTCACTAAGCGGTATACTTTTGTGCCAGGGTATTAATTTACACAGAGCCTGTGAAGGTAATTCTAACAACCTTCCATGCCACCAGCATGTCACACCTGCAACGCAGATAGAGCCTTTCTTTATGCAACTCGCAAATGAGTTACATTCTAAGAACGGATCACAGATGTTGTGGCCTTTTGCCAGGAAAAGCCTATCTTGTAAGCGTAACATCCATGGTCAAATGCTGTATGCAAGCATTGTTTCCGAACGGCCCTGGAGACATTGAGACTCCCATCTGGCCTCGTCTGAATTTCTCTTCTATACGAATTGATACTTTAAGCAGAATGAAGTCTGTGCTTTTACAGACAGCAGTGCCCATCACGTCATCAAAAGAGACGTATGATCTCCTAGTTGCAAGGACAGCTATAGAGATTCATGACCTTTTATCAACAAATTGCCCCGTGCATTTCGTAGAAATGCTTAGCCAAATTCTTAACATGTCTATTGCCATAGGCATCCCAGGCATATTTAAGACGATTTTTACGGGACTGCTAACACCATTCAAAGCAATTCTGGGAATCATTCCTAATTTTGTCCATTCAGTCTTTGGCGGCATACCCCTATTTTTGGGACTTGTAGCAGGCATTTTATTTTTGATCCTCCTGCTCCGATATGGCAAGCCAAAGCTCAGACATGACTCCTACAAGGATGGAAGAAACGATCCTAGCAATACGCTACCGGGACAGAATAACTAGAGTCCTTGGATTGGCCAAGCTGAGAGATCTAAACATGACCTGGTTTCTTCATTCAGACCAACATGGCAAACCTGCATCTTACCTGTGCTTCGATGTATGCTATGCGGAGATGAGTGCGTGTTGGACATCTGTCTTGCACTTCCATCAGCAGTACCAATGGATATCGATACTTTGCTAAGTCCGATAACGGCTCACGCATTGTGTTGTCCCCAGCGGCTACCAATCCTGAGGACGGCATTCGTTGAGACTCCTGTGCTACGACTAGGTGGTGACAGTGGAGCGAAAAACAAAAGCAACATCACCCAGGTACGACCTTCTGTGAGCATTGCCGATCCAGACTTTGATGACAGCAATCATTCTCACACCTGCCAAGTTACAGCACTATCGAACTTGGTCGAACTGTCACCTGATTTTGTAGACCAATTGTTTGAGAGCCTGTCTGATATGATGTTCTCACCCGAACAGAAACAATAACTTTAGAAAAGCATTCCGACGCACAGCGTTCCCATGAACTCTAAATTCGGCCTTCAGTTTTGAACAACAAAAACTGCTAAAAAGCGTTGGAACTCTATTCCCCCGTTCAACAAGAACTTTTTTGAATTGAACACTTTAAAAAAATATTTACCTTTTTCTGGCACGAAAATTCTTTGCTTAAAGTAGACCTATTCATAAAGAACAGAAGCTTTTACTTCTATTTCTAGATAAATCTAGAGACATAATAACTTTACACCAGCCTCTAGCACATTTTACTGCAATGCATTTATATGTGATGAAATTATCTCGCCCTTCTTTTCTGTATTAAGAGATATTTCATGTGTATTTTTTGCAAAATCGTTCATTGATTACATATGCTATAATTTTGAATGATTTCTATGCTTAAAGACGTACAGTACCAAAATTACCACGTATTACGAATACGCCATTTCAAATGCATATATGTATTTTGGGGTGGGTAATGTTACACATGCATCTTTTGCTATAGTTTTAGTAAATTGATGGACATAAATTCGTGGAGTGGGTGTCGCGTTCTAATCTAGGACCCTGATCAATACTGTGACCTTTATGCCCCTATACGGCTATAATCCATTTGTTCCCCTATATTGGCATAACCGATCAAATGCAATATTCAGAAACTCGTCTCTGGCCTCACACGAACAGAGCCACATTTCAGAATCGCTTCCTCTGCAACTTCCTTTGCAGCTCATTAGTGCAAATGACACAGCAGAAGCCACTATCTAAGATTCCTAGATTACACTCCGAGTTCTTCAACAAGATAAAAACTCAGCAACCTGGGAAAGCCCCGCTTGCTATGTTTTGATTAGTAATAGAACTCTAATGAGCACTGAGAGACGATCACTTCCTAGTGACATCTTTATTGACGTCTTATGTCCAAAAACTTACGTCAAACCAGACACCTTTCAGGTATAAATATTACCAACGTTGCCTTAAGCAAATGCTGATGATACCATCGCTGATGCAGCTGACCCTAACATGGCTGCTACTATCGCTACTGCTATCGCTGCTAACGAGCGAACGATGGTGTGGTGCACATAGGAGCAGAACAGCTATCCCCTGCAAGAGCCCAGCAGATGCAAGCTGCCCGCGGACGCTGCCCCTCCTCTTCCTCAACGCGCTGAGAGAGACGCTGTCTTTTCTCCTGCCGAGAAATCCAGCTCCGGCGTTTCCAGCATACTCTTGCGAGTGACTGGGATATCGAGTCCCTGGAAGGAGATACCAGACCTCCAACATTCTATTTCAGAGGTATGGTGTTGACTAAACCCTTAGAGAGAATTCTTGAAGCAAACCTTGGCAAAACCAACTTAACTAAAGCTACTTACTTACTCCCCTCCCAAGTATTAGGCTTAGGTCAGGTACACTGGGGAAGGCGTAGTTAGAAGCACCAGTTGAGTACGTTAGCCTAATGTATATATGAATGTATATATGTTTTATTCATTTTAAACCATTGTATGGCTAAGAAACCATATCAATGCTTTTACAGTATTATTTCGCAATCCTCACTTTACTGTACGCACTTTTTATAATAACTAGTCTTGCAATTGTGGCAATACATTTCTCTTGTATTAGAAGAAAGACTGTTCAATAAATAATACCTCTTATTGGAAACGCCCGTCTCTCTATTCTCTGCATATTGGTGAAAGTAATCTGCACAAAACTGACTGAGTAAAATAACTGTCTATTGTTTCACACTACTCTAGAGATTGACTCTTATTCTAAGGAGCAAAGTTGTCATGTTTATGCGGTTGTTGGAAAACTGAATCCCTTCTTGTCTGTACCAGGGAAGCTGATCACTTCCTATTCAGAGAAGAAAGTTTCCAGTGACCTCTGAGCTAGTTGGTAACAAACCCAATTAAGTTTAGCATAGTCAGTGGAGACCTGGAAGATCCGCACTTCTACGTCGATACTACTTTTTATGTTATTCCAATGCGCAGGGCCTATTGGGAAAATAGGAACTACACTAAACTTGCATGCAACCTGAGATCCAAGGACAAACTTTTGCTGTCTGTCAATAATCAAATATGTACTCAAGCTCAGAACTGAAGTAAATCAAGCATCACACATGTCCACTAACAGGTATTGCATCAGCCTCACATTGAACATAATGGAGGCTGGGACGTAAAATGAAACCCCATAGGAAATAATGTTAACATAACTTACATTATTTAAATTGTTTAAAAATATAATTACATTTTATGTAATGCAATGCAAATATTTATTCATTTGTTTTAATATTTTTAATAAACTTTTTAAATATGAAAAGTAAGGTAATTTAAATGTAATTAACATAATTATTATAATGTTAATTCATGAAATACATCACTTTTAACAATTGTAAATACATCATAAGAATGCAACTTTAAGTTTGACTATTTCTTTAGTTAAAATAAAAAAAAGGAATTTGTTTTAAATATAGCATATTCAATACAAAATAAATGTGTTATTTTTAGTTTTAAATTATTTTAAAATGGTGTAATTTTCTACATTCTACATTAAAAATAAATATGTAAAAAGGCAATTAACATTCATACTTAACAGAAACTTATTTTTCTAATTTATTTTAGACGTTTAATGCATTTTTTATTAAAATATTAGCTATCCTTTAAAATATGGAGATCTCTGCCTCAATAAAAAGTTGAAACTGTACACTTGAAATTAGACTCTAGCCTCTGAATAAATTCAGAGAGTGTGTACATGTAAGTCTGCACTGTCCCTTATATATTTTTCATCAAGAACAAACAGATTCTCAGTAAATAAGTACTCTATAACTGTGTAAGGTTACAAACCCCCCTCTGAGGTGCCATATGTCTGAAGGCAGGGACTTTCCTCTTTCATGAATATTTGTATAGTGCAAACAAGAAAAGTGATCCGTATCGTAGCACAACATCCAAACTGTGGCGCCATTGTGCCAAGTCTCAATAGTGTTAGCTCTGTCATGTGTTTGGGTATAGTTTCCCTCTTCTGAGGTGTCATGTGTTAGGCAGCAGGGACTCTGCTGTGAGGTGCAATATTTCTAGGAATAAAGTCCTTCCTACAGTGCCTTCTAGAAACTCAGCACCGTGGAGAGTTCTGAAACATTAATTTCAAATAACAGGTGTATTTACAAGTTTTGTAAGCTTTAGTAAACCTTACAAGAAGGTATATGCAGGTTGTTCCTTCAGAGGTTACTCTATCTCCTGAGGCACAGCTGGGAGAGTGTCATTACCCGCTTTTAAACTTTTTGGTTTCAAAACTGATCTTGTACTTACCGGTTTTCCCAACTCTGGGCACCTGTTTCTCTTGACCCCCATGCTCTGTGCACTCCTGCGCAGCTGAATCGAGCGCTGCTGCGGGACACCACCCTTTCGCCGCCATTCCCCAGATGCCACAGGCCACGCCCACCACCTACAGGCCACGCCCCCCTGCTGAAGGCATTTAACGGCGCTGATTACGAGTGCTTGCCAGAGGCATTCTCATCTCCTGAGGCGCAGCCGGGAAAACGCTTTGCTTAAACCAAACATTTGTTTTTAAAAACTGTCTGTTTATTCTCTATGTTTTTAACCCCTTCGATGCTGGTGACGGAACCATTCCGTCATCAGACACGGTTGAGCTGTGCTGATGACGGAATGGTTCCGTCATGACCACACCCATTATCATTGGGGCCCAGCACAGGGAGAAAATATCAATAGCAGCGATGAGGTTAACTGTGTTGTCCACTTTGGGCACTTGTTTGTTGTTCGACCCCTTAACCCCTTCGATGCTGGTGACGGAACCATTCCGTCATCAGACACGGTTGAGCTGTGCTGATGACGGAATGGTTCCGTCATGACCACACCCATTATCATTGGGGCCCAGCACAGGGAGAAAATATCAATAGCAGCGATGAGGTTAAGGCTATAGGCCATGCCCACCTTTCGCTAGCCACGCCCCTCACCGAAGGCTCTTAACGGCGCTGATAACGAGCGCTTGCCAGAGGCATCTACACCTACTGAGGCGCAGCCAGGAGTACGCTTTGCTTAAACCGAACATCTGTTTTTAAAAACTGTTTGCTCATTTTCTATGTTTTTAACTGCTTTGTCCTCTTTGGGCATTTGTTTGTTGCTCGATCCCTTAAGGCCACAGGCCACGTCCACCTTCCACTAGCCACGCCCCCTACCAAAGGCATTTAACTACGCTGATTACGAGCGTCTGCCAGAGGTTACTCTATCTCCTGAGGCACAGCCGGGAGAGTGCCATTACCCGCTTTTAAACTTTTTGGTTTCAAAGCTGTTCTTGTACTTACTGGTTTTCTCAACTCTGGGCACCTGTTTCTCTTGACCCCCATGCTCTGGGCACTCCCGCGCAGCTGAATCGAGCGCTGCTGCGGGACACCACCCTTTCGCCGCCATTCCCCAGAGGCCACAGGCCACGCCCACCACCTACAGGCCACGCCCCCCTGCTGAAGGCATTTAACGGCGCTGATTACGAGCGCTTGCCAGAGGCATTCTCATCTCCTGAGGCGCAGCCGGGAGAACGCTTTGCTTAAACAAAACATTTGTTTTTAAAAACTGTCTGCTTATTCTCTATGTTTTTAACTGTGTTGTCCACTTTGGGCACTTGTTTGTTGCTCGGCCCCTTAAGGCCATAGGCCACGCCCACCTTTCGCTAGCCACGCCCCTCACCGAAGGCACTTAACGGCGCTGATAACGAGCGCTTGCCAAAGGCATCTACACCTCCTGAGGCGCAGCCAGGAGTACGCTTTGCTAAAACCGAACATCTGTTTTTAAAAACTGTTTGCTCATTCTCTATGTTTTTAACTGCTTTGTCCTCGTTGGGCATTTGTTTGTTGCTCGATCCCTTAAGGCCACAGGCCACGCCCACCTTCCACTAGCCACGAACCCCTACCGAAGGCATTTAACTACGCTGATTACGAGCGTCTGCCAGAGGTTACTCTATCTCCTGAGGCACAGCCGGGAGAGTGCCATTACCCGCTTTTAAACTTTTTGGTTTCAAAACTGTTCTTGTAATTACTGGTTTTCCCAACTCTGGGCACCTGTTTCTCTTGACCCCCATGCTCTGGGCACTCCCGCGCAGCTGAATCGAGCGCTGCTGCGGGACACCACCCTTTCGCCGACATTCCCCAGAGGCCACAGGCCACGCCCACCACCTACAGGCCACGCCCCTTCCGCTTTTTCCCTCTATTTACAATGTGTTTCCCCCGGTTGCGCAGCGGACGGGCGCAGCGGGCGCGCGACATCAGCGCGCCAAAGGCGCGCCAAAGGCAAGCCTGTCTGCGCCCATCCGCGACCGGCAGGGACCAGGGGCCATGGACCCTGCTCATTTCTTAACCTATACCCCAGCCCAACTACTGTCTTTCAATACAGGTCAGTACATTGACCCTCTTCTGCTTCAGCGCATTATCGCACTGGACATCTCTTCCCCATCAGCTTCACGACCCCTACATACGCCATCTTCCCCCGGGCCTCAGACCTTTCCTATTCCGGTCCCTTCTCCCCTCTCCCCTTCTAGTACGGCCACTGCCTACCTGCTCAATACTAGATCTGCAGGTAGACATCAGCTGGAGATCTTCAATTTACTGGACACTGACACCCCCGATTTCCTTTTTCTCACGGAGACTTGGTTCTCTACTGATTCCCTTCCTGATCTTCTCTCCGCCCTCCCCGACTCCTACTACGCCCTTCGGGCGGATCGTCCCGCTGGTAAACCCGGGGGGGTGTGGCGATGATAACCCGCTCTAGCCTCCAGTTTCAGTCTCTTTCCTATTCTCCTATACGTGGAGTAGATTTCCTAGTTGCCCGTTCAGTTAATCTCCGGGCTCCCCTTACTATAGCCCTTTTCTACCGCCCTCCGCAGTACATGTCTTCCTTTGTTCCTGCTTTGCAAGAACTTCTGGCTACGCTCGTCGTCAATAATTCCTCTGTGCTTCTTCTGGGGGACTTTAATTATTGGCCGGGCAACCCCAGGGAAGACTCGTCTTCTAAGGATTTTTCTGCTACCCTTCAGTCCCTTAATTTTTCCCCACACATTCACCTCCCCACTCATATCCACGGTCATATTTTGGACCAAATTTGGTCAGCCAATTGTCCCATTCTTTCCCCTATCGTCCTTCCTTGCACTTGGTCTGATCATTCACTGATCTCTTTCTCCATTGAGCTTAGAATGCAAGAGAAGCCCCCCCTACCTAAAAACATCATGGCCCGAAACTGGAATCGGGCGGACCTTGACTCTCTATGTGCCTCCCTTGCTTCCTCCGGCCCTGACCTATGCAACCTCCCCATTGACCATCAAATAGACGCCGTGGATCACTGGCTGTCTTCTTCCAGCGATTTAGTCGCTCCCCTTAGGAAAGTCAAGACCTGCCGCCCCCATGACGCCCAAAAATGGTTTTCAGACGAGCTAAAAATCCTCAAATTGGACCTTAGACGTTCTGAGCATCATTGGAGGCACAAATACTGTCCTGTTCTGCGAGCTAAATACAAAATGCTTTTGGCGAGCTATAAAAAAGCCATTCTACGAGCCAAAACCATCTACTTCTCGGAGAGAATATCCCTCTCAGCTAATAAGCCTAAGGAGATTTTCTCTATAGTTCGCAACCTTGTTGCATCTGACAGAGCCAATTCGATCATTATTCCTTCCCAAGATCTCTGCCTTTCTCTTAATGACTTCTTCCTGGAGAAGATTGCCAAGATTAAATCTAATATTCCTTCAGTCTCTCCGCCCCCCCTTCTCCTGCCCCCTCTTTGTCCTCTCTTCCTCTTAATCAGTTTCCCCCCATCTCCTCGGATGTTTTCTTGGCTCTACTCCAGAAAGTGAAGTCCGGTTCCCCAGCCGACTGTGCGCCAGCTCGCATTCTGAAAGTACTCTTCACCCATTGCCCTGATCCTCCTCTCTCTCTTCTTAATACCTGTATCTCCTCTGGTTCAGTCCCCAATTATTTCAAATCCGCTATAGTTCGTCCTATTTTTTAAAAAACTGGTCTAGACCCATCCCTCCCCTCTAACTTTAGGCCTATTTCCCTTCTCCCCTACCTCGAAAGATCTTGGAGAGCCATATAACTTCTTGTCTCTCCTCTTACATCGAGGATAACCACCTCCTGGCCTCCCACCAAGTGGGCTTTCGACCGGCTCACTCCACCGAGTCAGTTGTTCTGTCCGTCTTGGACGAGCTAAAGAGTAAGGCAGATTCTAACTTGCCCCAAGCCTTGGTGCTTCTCGATCTGTCCGCTGCGTTTGACACGGTCGACCATTCCATCCTTCTCGACCGTGTCCGCGCAGCGGGCGTTCGGGGCTCTGCCCTCTCTTGGCTCGCCTTCTTTCTTAAAGACCGGACTCACGCCGTACGTCTATCTTGCTACTCCGCCCCTACCCGCTTGGTCCCCTGTGGAGTTCCCCAAGGCTCCTCCCAGTCCCCTCTCCTTTTCAACCTTTATATCCGTCCCCTTATTCTTTCCCTTCTCTACATGGGGGTCTCTGTGTATAACTACGCGGATGACCTCCAGCTTGTTTTTGATCTTTCTTCTCCCTTGCACTCCCTACCCAAATTCCACTCCACTTTGGTCTTTATTTCAGACTGGATGAAACTGAAGCTTAAGCTGGTCCTGACTGGCTCTTCCTCTTCCCCTTGGTCTACCGCCTTTTGGCCTTCCATCTTTGGCCCCCCTCCTTTACCAGCGGCCTCGGCAAAGACCCTGGGCATTAAAGTCAGCCGGGACCTCTCTATGCATGCTCAGATTAGTTCGGTTGTCTCCTCCTGTTTTCTTTCTCTCCGATTCATCCGAAAAGTGTCCCGTTTCTTTTCTTCTGAGGCCCTCAAGCTCATTATCCTGGCAATGATTCTTTCCCGTCTCGATTACGGGAACAGCCTGTATGTGGGCATTCAAGCGTACGAACTTCGCCGCCTACAGGCTGTTCAGAACCAGGCCGCCCTCCTTATCCTCCACCTCCCAAAGTCTTCCCACACTACCCCCATTTTCAAAGCACTTCACTGGCTCCCCATCTCTCAAAGATCCCTCTTTAAGATGGGCTGTCTGGTCTTTATGGCTCGGGCCCACATTGGCCCAGCCTTTATTAACTCTCTCATCACTCCCAATACCCCCAACCGTTCCCTTTGCTCCTCTAATCAGTTCCTTTCCAATGTACCTCGGTTTCGCAGATCCAAAACTGGAGGCACCAGATTCTCTGTTTTGGGTCCCTCTTTCTGGAACAGTCTCCCTCTGCCTATCAGATCAATCACCATTTACTCCCAATTCCGCAAGGCCCTAAAAACCCATTTGTTTTCTATTACATATTCCTGCTAAATAGTTTTTGGCTTCTCCCACCTCCCTCAGCTCCTACCTCTAGCGCCAGGAAGCCGCTTGGTCACAGTGCGCTCTATTAAGAACCTTTTTCATTTCATTTCATTTCATTTCATTTCATATTTCATCAACAGACAAACTGCATATCACAATGACATAGCGGTTCATTCTCAAATGTATTTACGCATCTCAGTTGACCTTTGATTCATAAATGCCTTATATGTATGTAAATTAGAGTCTTGAATTCCCAGAACTAAAAATTACACACAAATACTTCCTGAAAAACAACATTACACCAATATGGTGTAAATTCACATTTGAGTAAACTTGCTTTATGGTGTAAATATCAGGGGTGGCTGACTGAGCAGGTAAACACCCACAGAAAGTAGTTGTGGGTGCTTGGAAAGAGTTTTAATCACAGAGAGTTTTGCTGTAAATTGAAACGTAAATCTGCTTTTTCTGCATGGTCATCCCAGATGTATTGCCTTTTTCTGGACCCTAGCTTTGCTAGACCTAGAAATCTATGACTGTATGTCTCCTAATCAAGAGGAAAGTAATAATATGATCCCCGTTGAAATTGGCTTAACACTAATGTGTATACTTACCTTTCCTATGAAGCCATAGTATATGATATAGAAATATACACATGGCATGGAGAGTTAAATGTCATTTGTGCACTGCGAGAAACAAAAATAGACAATCCAATAACCCCTTACGAGTTTGGGTAAGGTTATGGGCTAACAAGGGAGTTTTTAACCAAACAATTTATTTGATTTATTTGATTTCTTTACAACTCAATTGTATAAACGATTTGTAATAGAGTACATAATAGTATTGTTTAAATCAATGTCCCAAGAAGAGATCATACGAGTAACACATGAAAAATGAAAAAAGCAGGCATCATGTAATGTGGTTAAAAACCCCAATGAATAGTTAAGAAAAACATAGAAAATGAAGAAATACACAGCAAGCAATTTCCAAGAATACATCAACAATGTACTGCCACAGTCAGAAACAGTTGAAAATACCAGATGAACATGTGTTGATATATACAACGTCCACTCTCACATATATACAGTATTGATCTTCCCTGAAGCATGAAATGTCAATACTTGAAAGGGAAAAATATTTTGCCTGATTTATTGTCCCCCACGCAACATAGTGCTGCATGAAAAATTACAGCACTGTGCTGCACGACTGACAACAAACAGTGCAGCACCACCTTTGGCAAGAGTTGCCCACGATGGCACCTGCACTATAAAAAGTACTGCTAAAAGTTCATGCTTGAACTATGGTACCAAGGGGATCCTGCAGTGTCTAGCAAAGAAATTGTACTGGGAAAAAGCCCTCCAGTACAAATTCTTATGTGTAAACCAGTAAACAGGGTCTGATTGTAAAATGTATACTTTAGTGTGTAGCGCATATGTGACACATGGGTATATCAAGCAAGATACTGCTTCTCCATTTGCTTGCACCTGGTCTTTCTGGCATTAGTATTTAATGCAAAGCCAGATCATGCAACATTAGTGGATATATCTCCCAGGAAATCTATGTTATTGGTGTACCTAAATATTTTCCCTTTTCTGCGCCAAACCCTTTTGGCTCTGGGTGAGTCTAAATTTTTTTGCGTGCAAAAATGGATTTCAGTTGCTGTTTGCGACGCTTTGCAACACTTTGCGTTTCCCTGTATCTCACAAGCACAAGTACAAATCTTTAACAAATTTAGGCCTTTGTGTATACATGATTTTTTACAATGCTGAATTGTAAATGAATGGTAAATAAATGATGAGTATGTTTTGAACTAGTCAGAATCGAGACAAACACATTACGCACCCTAGTAGGGCTGGTGGTCTTGAAATAGCCATCAATATGTGCAGTGTTTTGTCCCACTGTGAATCTATGTAGTAGATATCATACACACATATCTTTTTCCAAATTATGGCTAGTGAGTGAATAACTATTTTGGTGTGCTTCAAGCCAATAGGAAGATACCAGAAGAGGAGATGAGGAAATGGTGAACCTTCCAGATTGTCTTAAAAATGAACCTACTTGTGTCTATCATTGAAAAGAAAACAAGGTGTATGCTCACAAAGCATGGTAAGAGTAAGATAACGAAGTTTCTTGAGGGAGTCCCCCACTACAGTTAATAGAATATTCAGTCGGGTAATGCAATAGATTTGAAGATTATCTCCATTATTAGATGCTTTAGCATTATTAGGAGAAAGCTCTAAAGGCCCTGGATCGTTAGCTACTGATGAAACATATGGAGCCTCTGTTGTACTAGGAAGCAGAATTGTGGGTTTTAATGAACTGTCTCTCAGTGGGAATCAATAAAAACACATTTTTGACACATATGTGAACTTAAAAAGCAGAGCACCAACTAATGACCTGCAAATGTAATTACGGGAATTAGACCTCCATAAAGTAACATTAGAGGTGACTTATAAATCTTTAGTACTGATTTAAAGTGTTGTGGGAGGCGTTATGTTGGTAGGTAAGGCAGACTACTTTACTCCAGCCATACTGAAGGAATGTCACTTTATTTAGAATTGTCCGCTAGCCCTGCAGGAGTTCTCAGCTTTGGCAGAAACCACCATCATCGAGGTTGCTGTCCATTTTTAAAAGTCTGATGGACAACTCAATCAACTATGACGGCCAACAATCAAACTTTTACAATATTTTAATTTTACGGAAAAAAAATTCCCAAAGTATAGTAAGTTTGCTTGATTAATTAAAATCTTAGCAGTACACACATCAATAAAAAATGTATAAAAGGATACATATATGTGACGTTATTTCATATTGTCTTAAAAAAAAAAACAGCGTGATGGATATGCATTAAAATCGACCAATTTTCTGGTTAAAATGACATACAGTTTGTTTGTGATGAAGGTATAAAATGTAAAAAAGAAGTAAGGGTAAGTCCCCGTCTGGGGGTGACGCCAGTATCCATAGTCCTAGTAGTCTATTGTTTGGTCATGGACGACTGCCTCAGGATCGGAACGTAGTGGGAGTCAAAGAGAGTTGCCAGAATAAAAGAGCTTGGGTGCACGCAACTGTGCTCAGGCTGCGGCGAGGAGCTTTGTTTGGGCAGTTTTCATGTAGCGGACGAAGCTGCAGGTTAATTTAACGTTGGCCCCGCTGAAGCACGCCTTCACTGCCTGTCTGCACGTCCGGATATGCATTTCATTTATATGCGGTTTTAGCAGTTCTCTCCTCTCCCGGTCTAGGAGCTTACATATGCATAGGAGATGCAGCATATCTTCTTTGGTTTCGCCACATAGTCTGCATTGTGTAGATGTGAATATACGTTTCCAGGGGGGCAAATGTGGTTTGACAGGAAGGATGCCCATCCTCAAGGCCAAGAAGCCTTCTTTTAAAGGCCCGGAAAAGCTGGTCTTGAAGTACGGTTGTGGTGAGCATTTTGGATAGCTTTGTATCACGAACCAGCTATGGGCCCTCTTATTTAGACATTCTTTATCATTTGCGGTGGAGACGAGCTTTGTTGACTTATTCACCAGGTCTTTTACGGTCTTGAATGGGAGTCCTGACTCCCATATGTTCTCCAGAGCTAACAAGCTGATCCCTGATTGGAGGTAGTCTTTGGCCGTTGAGGCATGTTTTCTTGAGATTTCCTTCCATAGGAATGAGTTCAGCGAGCCCGCCTCTGCACTCTTTATTTTATACCAGCTCTTTACATACGCGGCCTTCCTGCTGATTCTCTGGTTTACTATTCCAAATTCGAGGCGTAGTTGGGCTGGGGAGGTGTATTTAGGAAGCTTGAAGATTATTCTTAAAGCTTTAGCAACCGTTTTATTGAGGGTTTCTTCGTCCGACCCTCGCAAGGCCTCGCTGCCGTATGTGAGCGTGGGCAGCAGCTTTGCGCGAAGCACTTCAAGCAGCGGGAGCAGGTTTGGTCCTGCTATTTTGCTTTTAAGATTTTTCAGGGTGATTGCTAAGATGGTTCCTCGTCTCTGAATCACCTCTTTTTGTTGGTCATATGTCCCATTCTTATCAAAGATAATTCCTAGATATTTGTAGTCGTGGACGACTTCAAGTTCTCTCTCACCCAGCTGCCATTTCAGTCGCTTTTTTGGGTTGCGCTGGTTTAGCACCATTATTTTTGACTTTTCTAGGTTGATATCTAGCCCGTTTTTTGAGGCGTGGTTGTTCGTAGTATGGAGCAGGTGTTGTAAGCCGACTGGGGTTTGGCTGAGTAAAATCAGGTCGTCGGCGTACAGTAAATTTGAGAGAGGGAGGCCTCCCAGGTTTGGTGCATGATGGTTACAGTTATCTAGGTCAGTTGAAAGATCAGCCACAAAGAGGTTAAATAGAGTAGGAGCCAAAACGCACCCCTGCTTTAAGCCTCTGGAGGTTGGGATCCGCCTGGATACGATTGTACCACTCCCCAGTTTTATTTGGACCCATGTATCGGAATGTAGTAGGATGAGTTGATTCAGAAGTGGGGGAGGGATCCCCCATCCTACTAGCTTTGACCATAGCTTTCCTCGATCTATGCTGTCAAAGGCAGCTTTGTAATCGATGAAACAGACAAATAATGGTTTTCTTGCTGCTTTTGTCGAATCCCAAAGTGAGAGTTTGTTTTTCTAAAAAAATAAGACTATTGGACCCAAACCATAACAGTTTTTTGTGTATGTACAGCAAAAAGAAACATATAACACTGCTCACTCTAAATCGGGCAGACTATGTTACATGTGAATCTATGAGAGCCCATACTCCAATGCACTGTTGGAGGAGTATGTCGGTGATGGAACCAGAGTACGCTTCATCGCTGACAAAATGAAGGTCTACACAACTGTAAATCAGGTAACCTTCAGTTTGCTAAGAGGGTAATCTGAAACCGTTGCAATGTCGTACCCTAACTCTTAATCAGCCCCTTTGACTTTATGCATGCATTGATCATCAAGTGAAATTCCAGAAGCACATTGTAAGGCCCTAACTGGTGTTCTTAGTTTACAAAGTAATATTGATTATCCCTTATTAAGATTCTCAGTGTATTGTTGTCAAGTGATTTTCCTTGGATGTAATACATCAGGGAATCACTCACATGTGTGAGTCCTCAGAACCTCTGGAAGAACCTGAACACTTGACTAAGCAGCTTTGACAATTTTGAAATGGCATATTGTTCATTGTTTATCGACAACAAAACATGACGTTACAGGTTGCAACTATTGCTAATTAACTATTAATATGTATTTCAAGTGTATGTCTAACACTAGGCATAGTGGTACATAGGAAACTCTTTAAAGAAGAAACGTAGAAACTTAGCACAAGACAAAACATTGCTTATGGGTCTTCTGTAACTCAAAATGTAGAAATCAAGTTTCTGATTTACATATTACTTCCAACCAAGCAGTCATCTCTGTACATTGAAGGGAACTGCTGTCATGAAGGTTCCTTTTATCGTTATGGTGCGGTGTAGAAAGGGACTGGAGCTTTTATCTTTTATTAACTTTCTTCATTGGTCATTAGTGTAGCGAACAGAAAAGTCAGTCTTAATTGAGGTGCTTCTGTTGTGAAGGATTCTTTGGGGTTGGTCTTTCCTGTTGGGTGAGCTCCACTCAACTTCCTTCTGATTCGAACTCTCTCTCGTAGAATAAATACAAAATAAAAAAAAATAGACCGTTGTCAGGTCTTTTACTTCTGTACACACTATTGCCCAAGGAACCGGGGTTGCAAGGGTCACCGCTGCTCGTGAGTCACACAACGTGAGTCATACACCAGACTATCCTCAGGTGTCTTGGTGCAAGGTATGTGAGGAAAGTGTGTGATAAAGGAGGTACAGGGAACTTTAGGTTGGGGAAGGACTGTTTACAAGCTTCCATAGGGATATGGGAGCTTGGTTGCAGGCTCTCTCTTATTTATTAGATGTGCCCCGCCTCCTGACCCAGCTTGACACCCTTTGCCCTACCTGGCTTAGCCACGCTCCTCCGGGAGCGTGGCTCAGTGATATGCGGTAACGTTGGCCTCCTGGCTCAGTATCACCTTCTCTGGCTGCGAGTCGTCCCTTCGGACGGTCTTCCTTTCTCCGCTCTTCCTGCTCTCCTCCTGTTGCCTCCTCTACTCCTCCTCTCGCCTCTTGAAGGACTTTGGTGACGTCACACGCCAAACGCGGCGCTTCCTCCCTTTTAGCCAGTGTGGTTGTGCATACGTCGGACGGGGGCAGGCTCTCCTCCTGTATAAACGCCCAGTTAAAGGAACCTTCAGTTTCCTCCTTTTCTGGTGCCATCCCAAATGGGCAGTGCTCGTCATTCCATACACTCTGTGGGGAAGGAACAGAGGTTGAGGGCGGGACAGGTACAGTCCACCATTCTCTCTCTCTGCTATTTCGATGGGTTGGCATCTCCTCCTGGCTACAATCGTACAAAATGTTTAGTGGACGGCTGCCGATGGTTTTGATGGCTGATCATCAAACTTCTCATAAGAGTTTGTTTCCCCCAGGGTTTGGGGCATTATTTTTTTATGTCCCTAATTGCAAGTATTCTGACAGTGTTGGACATGGAAAAATACATTACACCGTCCACTCTAACTAGGGTGCGTGGTGTTATGGTATTCCTCTTACAGCCCTTACTCCATTGAGCTATCGGATTAAGTTTTGATTGATGGAGCCAATGGGGGCTAGATAAATGGAAACTTAAGGTCTGCCCATCTTTAAATGAGGTGGGTGATCCAAGGGGTTGGTGGACAGGATATTCTGTTGCATTTATGACAGAGTACCCTGTCTGGCAAATTCTAACTTGTACCCTAAGTGGCGGATGGGAAAGAATTATCAAGCTGAAAGGGTCACTGCTTGAGATCCTTCCATTGATAGTAGTGGCAGACAAGTTGTAATACAAATCCATATGACAGAAACTCAATACCTAGTTATGAATGTCCATCAGCTAAAGGAAACAAGAGCACATTTATTCATCCCCTGAAACAAGGAGAAAGGCTGCTTTGTGGCATAGCTAAGTATAAAACAACAAAACAGAAATTAAATTAAGTAAGCTTTTTTTTGATTATCGATGTAAATGATTTGTTTTTTAACCAACGCGCCAAATATTCTTTCCGAGGTGCTAATCACCACAGGGTCGCCTTTTCTATGTATTCATTCTGATAGGTTATTCTTTCATATGACCAAGTTGGAGATTTAATGCATATTAGAGATAGCGAGAGGTTCTTATTGTGTTATTCTGTGTTTTATATCTGAGGTAATATTAACACGGTCTGTCGACATAATTTTCTCTTACTGCTTTAAATAGTTAAAATTCTGACTAAATAGTGTTCATGAACTGCTTGAAAGACTTCAAAGTCATTTTTTGATTGATTTTTTCTTTTACAGTAAATAAATTATATATCCTGGCTCTATATTGTCCAACCGGAATATTTGATTGACCTTTTCACTGAAGATTTTACAATTAGTGTGTTTTTCTCACACTAACTGGTATGAAGACTGGTCTTATTGATTCTGGAATTGTTTTTCTCTACCGATAATGTGGCAGCATTCTTTAATTTGGCTGCCCGTCTCTATTTGTTATAGGACTCCCCTTCAAAATTTACAAAAAAAAAATAATTTGGTCGGATAAAGGAGGAGTATTTCGTACAGGAAGATTTAAAGGTGTTTCTCTCTCCTTTTATATATATTTTTTGCATCACTTTTCCAAATATTTGCACATAGCTGAACTTCTTTGGTAATTGGTTCTATTCCTTCTCTTTCCCCCAAAAAACGTATCCAGACTACCTCACTAGCTCTAAGATTCTTGGGCACACATTCGGTGATGATCAAGCCTGAAAAAAGCAAAAAATGAGTTGTTTAAATATCTTTAAAACCCATGTACGTTTTAATTTTTTTAGAACCTAAATAAGTGGTCACTTCTCACTCTCGAAGTCTATTGTCCTGATGATGACCCTTAAAGCAATTTTGGGTTGAAACGCCATCAACGCCTCTAACATGGCCTAAGTCAGAGATGACACTATTGCTTGATCGTGTATTGTGTCAATTATTGTATGTATATTTTTCTCTGCCACTGCTTTTTGATTTCACACATGTCAAAGTTTTTTTAGTGTATAGAATGAGTGCAATTGTTTGAGCGCCATTTGTCTTTCATTAAATGTATTCATATAATACTTATGTACATGGCTAGCTGTGAAATTATGTTTATGTAAGGCTTTTTCCCTTCCCCCCTTCTACTTTTACATAGAGTTTTCTTATTTAATTTAATTTCTGTTAAGTTGTTTAGTACGTTAATGCAGCTCAAAAACCACTGTTTGGAAAATAGTCATTGTTATCCCTGGTTCTTGCTCTAGGGTCGCCCTTGTGGTCAGCAAACAATAGCTAAGTATAAGGCAGTGTGTGACCTCACTGGAGGCAGCAAAGGGTCTCAATTGCAAGCACCCTTAAACAATTACCTGAGTTACTACAGGGAGGAGGTCAGGGGGTGTGCTCCTCCTCCTTTTTGACATTGGAAAACCTTGTGATGTCAGGGATGGCCGGTGCCCTCTTTCTTACCTCCTCATTGCCCTATTGCCCCAAGACAAACACAGCAGTTGAGGGGTACCAAAGGTTGTTATTTACCATCAAGTGACTTCTGGTGAGGGGAGGGGTGGATCACGTTTTGCTGCTTGTTTCTGCCCTACCGAACAGGACACCTTAGATCAAATCCCACCGATTAGTGCAGCGACATTTCAATGGTCAAGGGAGATTTGCCCAATAAAGCACACTTGGCCGGAATGAGTAGGTGCACTCCTAAAACACCATTCAGTCAGATACCATGTGAGTTTGGAACATAAAGCCAATTATGACACAGCACACGCAGTGATCACGTGCTCTCCATGCCAGACATCTGGGCATGTTACTCACTGGCCACATTGTATCCGTGCAAGATTGAGGCCCAGTTGTATATACCATTAGACAATTAATGTATGACTCCAGAGGCAGGAACCTACATTCCTCACCACATATGGATCACCGGAAACCTATATTACCTACAATGAACTGTATAAAAGAAGGTCACAGACCTAGTGTAAATTGAGACAGTCCTCTGACACTGTGCCTGTAACTGTTCTCCTGCCCACTATGTATAATTAAACAAACTGTTCCTGTTTTACCAAATGCCTCTTGTATTTTCAAGGTATTTCATGTTCAGGTAACAATATATTACCCTGCAGAACACTAGGATGTATGGAGGTCAGATAGGGCTTTATTCCCCAGTTTCAGCAGTGCTTTCCCACTGAGAGCACTTACTCTAAACACCTTGAATAGGAGGCTAGTGAACTGAACAGGCTCTAATCCCCCTACAGGCCAACATTTTTATAGGCAACAAATTTTAGTGTCTCACTGACTGACACATATCTCAAACATATCCCAAAATGCAAGATGGCCGCTGTAGGGGAGCTCTAGTGAGGAGCTCCGGGGCTAGGGATCTCCAAGCATGGATTAAATTCCCGAACAACCCCTAGTGCGACCCAGGACCAAGCGGAACCACTGCTAGCTGATCTGAGCAAACAGAAAGCCAAAAGGAACACAGGAGACGCAAGACGCTGGAGATAATCCTGTACCTGGTCAGTGGACAAGGCTGCCTCCTCTCTTCGGACTCCTCGGACGGCGGACCCCTCGTGATGCGAACAACCTGATGTGGAGCGGTCGTGGAGGACCCACAGCGGACACTAAATATACGAGGGAGCCATCGGATGTCACCCTGGGCTGCACGGGTCTGGAGACTCGGAGGAAACATCGGCGGCAGCTCCGGTGCCTGTAAACACAGACTGGCCATCGCGGAAAGGCAGAGCTAGAGACCTCGGCGACCGACGGGAAAGGTATAGTCATCCTCACCCCCGGCGCGGCCCCACCAGCCCGCAACTCCCCTAGTACAGGCAAAGGGGAAAAAGTGGGATATTGGAAACGAAGGGGGAATGAGAAGCGGCGCGCCTGTCCCTAAAATGGCGGCCGCGTAAGACGTCTAAACTCACACTCACTCGATCTAACTGATTCTGCCGATCACCAACCCAGGGGCATAGACTTTGAAAGAGGACTGGCGACTCGAGATAGGAAGGGAGACATCCCAGACCCCCCTAACTGTCGAGGAAAAGTGAAAAGGGACCAACCAATTTCAGGAGGGAAAGAGAGAAGGGACGAGGAAAAGTGAAAAGGGACCAATCAATTTCAGGAGGGGAAAGAGAGAAAGTCCTCTCCCCCTCAGGAGATCATCAGGGACAGATTCGGCTGACATCTTGCACTGGTTAACTTATCACCAGACAACTCTTTCCACAAATAGGGATAGTTAATTAATTAATTATTGTGGATGGCATCATAAGTACAAAGGATTAATTAGAGCATGGTAACATAATTACAAAGGATTAATTAGAGGATACCCACTACAGAGAAACTATACCTACCACTGCGAAACAGTAGTACTGGAGTCACTTCAACTTCTATATCTTCCACGAGTACAAAGGTATAATTAAGAGTAAACCACACTACAAAGAAAACTATACCTACCACTTCGAAACAGTAGTACTGGAGTTGCTTAGATTTCTATATCTTCCACGATATATTAGCAGGGAACAACTCAGAACAAAATAGACAAAAGGCTTCAGAAGACTCACAACGAGAAGCGGAAATGAATGTAAGATACCAAGGGTCGACTGGGTCTAATGCACAGAGTATAGAATATCCTTCTACTTTATCCAAAAATGCTGCCAAAAAATTCAAACATAACACCTTGAGAAAAAACCCGGACATTTTGTTCGCCGACCCATATTTCGATAGAGTTAAAGGCACCATAATGAATGACCTGATATTCTACACAGACAAAACAGCTAAATGGCGCAATGCCCTTACAAAAATGCTGGTCACAAAAGCTATAAAAACATACCACATGGCACAAAAATAACGGCCTCACTAACTAAAAGATGTAATACAGAATTATGCATTACTATGTATAAAACGGGAATAGTGCTGATACAAGCAGCTAACAGAGAACTCGAGAAATTTGAGTTACCTTTCCAAACATTAAAGGAATCCATAGAAGGACCATGTTACCAACAACACATGACCCCACCAGATGTCACCCCTGACAACAACGACTCTATCACTAGAGAGACCAATCAAACGGACGGCCAGATCAATCAAACCTCTAACTCCGGAGATTTAACTGAAATTGCGATGGCAATACCGGAGAGTGAGATAGAAAGGATAGCGAAGCCTACTAACCTTGGAAACAAAGAGAAGGACCAGGCCCTAAGGGAAGAGCCGACGCCGCCATCACACGATGCCACTTCGCTTGAAGAGGGTGCCTCTGCTCCAAACGAGTCCCCCTATGAAGATAACCGTGAAATGAACAAGGCAGAGGATATCTACCCTCCTCAACCTCCCTTGAAAGCGAGACTTGAATCCCATAGATCCCCATCCACAAATACACTCCTAACATCACACAACATAGGAAACAATGGGGACACCGCTAAAAGAGTCAGGAATGACAACCAAACGAAGGATACAAAGGAAAGATCTGTGGCAATGAGAACAGATCAATCACGGAGAAGAGCAAAATGCAGAACCCAGACAGCCAGGTCTATCTCACATAAGAAATCATCCCGAACCCAGAAAGAAGTCAAGGAGCTACATAAACTAGTAGGCAACCTGGCACAAAACTCGATGAAAGTCTCACAGACAATTGGAAAAATTTGGGAGATGACGATAAGTACGCACACGAAGGTCTCACACATCCAGAATCTAATACTCAGGACCAACCGACCAAACAGGACCAATCCCTTGTCAAATGAAGAAGCCCTGGCCTTACTCCGATCTTATGAACAAACGGCCCGGGAAAGTGAGGAGAGTATCAAAATAGTACCTATTGACTCTAATAGAACGTCCAGAAAGAATGACAGGAAAGCAATCCACCACAACTTACAACATATCCAGGTAACTGCAACTGAATCCAAAAATGGAAACCTCTTTAACTCACAGAAACCCCTGAATTGCCTACTACTTAACTGTCGGTCGGCAACTAAACATGCATCAGACATGGCTGCCCTCATCATTAACAAGGAAATCGACCTGGCCATCCTCACGGAAACATGGCTCAGTGAATCATCATCTCCAACCATTGATCTCTTAGTACCACCACAATATAACATTGTTAGGTTAGACAGACCAAGGAAAGTGGGAGGAGGTGTAGCTTGCATTCATCGATCAGAGATCGAGGTCAGCCAATTCCAATCCGACCCCCTAGAATCTTGTGAATACCTTGGTCTTAATATAAGATCACCAAATAATCAAAGATGCAACTTGCATGCGTTCTACCACCCACCAGGAGATAACGCAAAGTTCACAGAGCAACTAATAGAGAACATAACGACCAACTCTAACTCGGATGCCAACAACATATTCCTAGGCGACTTTAACCTCCACTGGGACGACGGCAATGACAAACTGGTTAACTCGCTTAAAGACTTCCTCAGTGAGCTAAACCTTACACAAGCATGCACCCAACCCACTCACTCGCAAGGAGCGACCTAAGACTGGATTATCTCAAGAAATAAAGAGGCATCAATCCTCGCTATAGACCCGTGTGATTGGTCTGACCATCACGCCATATCATTCACGATACCTATAATGAAAAAGGGTAGGACCGTGCAACCCCGCAAGTTCAAAAAATTGATCCGAGATACAAAAGAGGCTAATATTGAACTATTGGTTGAAAGATGTGAGAAAGACCTAAAGCCACCTAACAACACGCAGAATGTCAATGAGTTGACGGATCACTACATAACCTCGATCTGAAATATCGTCAATGACACCATGCCACAAAAACTGAAAAGAGTCTCAGAGAAGCCAAAAAATCCCTGGTTTAATGAGGCACTGAACGAAGACAGGCACAAACTGAGAATGGCCGAAAGGAAATGGAGACAACATCCCTCCTCCCCCGAGCTGAAAGCCCTCAGAAAAACCAGAAACCAATATAACAAAAAGATAATCAATTCCAAAAAAAGAATTTATAAGAGCAGAACTAGACAATGCCATAAACAGACCACGAAAACTTTTCGAGATCCTAAAACAACAGTCAAATAAACTAGCCAAAACGGTTCAAGAGAACTCAAAAACTCCCATAAGCTGCGAGGAATTCTCCTCATTTTTCTCGGAGAAAACCAAACTGCTAGAAGTTGAGCTCACAAGTGCCGCGGCTAACCTTCCGACCCATCCTTCACCTAAAAATGAGGCCAACGTGACAACAGAGGGTTTTCAAACAAAAAATAAGGCAAATTGGGACACATTTGAATTATACGACCAGGAAAAGATCGCCAAAACGCTAGCGGAACTCAGACCGAACAACCACTATCAAGACCCTCTACCGGCAAAGTGTGTAAGAGAAATCAGCCACACTCTGGTTCCGATCTGGACTGAGATAATAAATGCTTCACTTGCACAAGGGACCCTCCCTGACTGCCTAAAAACAGGTCAGGTAGTGCCCATCATCAAAAACCGACAGCGGATGCAACAGACCCGAATAACTACCGACCAGTGACCAACATCCCTTTACTGGCCAAACTAATTGAGAAATGCGTGCAGGGCCAACTGAGTCAACACATCGCTAAGTTCTCATTACTAGATGATTGCCAATCAGGATTCAGAACAGGGCATAGCACTGAAACTGCGATCCTGCATATTGTTGATGACGCCTTACAAGCCCTAGACCAAAATCAAGCATGCCTACTGATTCTCCTAGACCTGTCATCAGCATTTGACACAGTAAATCACGAAGTACTAATGACCAGGCTACAAGACAGGATGGGTTTATCCGGAAACGTGCTGAAATGGTTCAATTCTTTCCTACAGAACAGGACTTAACGATTCCTGGTCAACCAAGCAATCTCTTCCCCACGCCCTAACGCAATCGGTGTCCCGCAAGGTTCAACGTTATCCCCAGATCTATTTAACTTGTATGTAGAACCTCTCACGGAGATTCTTCGAAAATCACAGATATCCTATCACATGTATGCAGACGACACGCAAATATACATAAAGATCGCCTCCCTTGATGACATTGACCTAATGAACGAGACACTAAAGAGAGCTTTGCAATGGTTAACCACTAATCACCTGAAACTAAATGCCCATAAAACAGAATTCCTGCTAATTTCACCGACAAGGAGCCAACCCGAAGTGAAGGAATGGACTAAATTGGTGACTGCGCTAAATTGCATCCCGACCCTAGTTAACTCAGCTAAATCACTAGGAATTACGTTAGATGAGAACCTCGACATGAAAGACCACATTAATTCAATGGCCAAGAGCGCCCGTTTCCACTTGAACTATTTAAGAAAACTGAAACCGTTCATCTCTGAGGCGGATCTAAAACTGGCTATCCAATCCCTAGTTATCTCGAGGATCGAATACGGTTGCACCACGTTAGCTGGCCTACCTAAAACATCCACAGCACCACTAAAAGCTTGTCTCAACGCAGCGGCAAGACTCATCACGGGATCGAAGAAATTCGATCGCATATCTCCTCACCTGAAAGCACTAAACTGGCTACCTTACGAGGCCAAAATTCAAATGAAGATGGCCTGTATTACCCACAAAGCGGTTCACTACAACACGCCCAGATACCTAGCCAAGAAAATTAAGCTATCGGGAGGTAACAGACCAACTAGAAGCGCTAAGGAGCTGCTATTGCGGCCAGCCTTTTTCCGTAAGAAAAAGACCTATGATGAGCGTTCTCTGGAGCCGCCCCCAGAGTCTGGAACTCACTCCCTCCAAACATCAGGAAGATTCAAAATACTGTAACATTCAAGCGGGAACTGAAGAGCCACATGATGAGTAAATACCCTACATAGAGAAGCCTACGGATCACTGGTATGAACATTTACGCCAAAAAGAATGATGTCCTCGTCATGAATATTTTGAAGATCAATATCTGACAAATGACTGATTCCACGTTCAAGCCTTGGCTGTACCCTTTACTGCTACCTCATATCTATGTGATCTTATATCTGTATCTCACAGCCAAAACTATATAACCTCTACCTCACTTTTGTTTATCTATATGATCCTTGATACAAGCTAAGCCGTATTCAACTCTTAATGCTAATTGCACATGTAATTGCACTGGTAATGCTATATAACCCCTACCTCACCTAGCTTGTCTATATGCCTATGACACAAGCTAAGCCTTATTCACCTCTTAATGCTAATTGCACAGGCGTTAGGAATATATATATCTAATCACCCCCTTATAGCATATCGCCTTCTACCTCATATCTGTTTGTTGTTATAATTGCTATTATAATGTCAATCTGTAATCTACCTTCTATGTTAAGCGCTCTGATACCCACGGGTCTTGTCCGCGCTATACAAAACACTATAAATAAATAAATAAATAAATAAATAAAAATCTAATTTATCTGCTTCCTCATCAAACTGCTGCCAAGGAGTTCTCCTATCTGTGTGCCCTTCTATCTTCTTCTCCCAGTTGCCTATATGGGTAGATATAAGGGTACAACCTAGGCCAAAAGAAAATTCAGACCCCCCCCTTTATGATATCCTGTGTGATGGAGGAGCAGGCCTTGGGAATGTTGGCCTAAGCTTTACAGTCTGTCTTTTTTAAGATGTCAGGCAACTATGTAAGACAGGTGTTTGGCATGTCAACCTTTGGGTTGTCCTCCCTCAAACCGTTTTGCCTTCACTCCTCTTATTTATGTTGTTCTTGTTTTGTTGGTATTAGGACTGTCAACAATGTTCCATTGCTAACCAGTATTAAAGTGCATGTTATCACTCCTTAAAATGTGATAACAGTGGTGTATCCCCAATTGACATATTTAATTTACTTGTAAGTCCCTAGTAAAGTTGTGCTACAAGTGTTTACAGGACCTGTAAATTAAATGATCTAGTGAGACTGCAGCACTGATTGTGCCACCCAATTAAGTAGCCCTTTGAATAAGCCTCAGGTCTGCCATTGCAGCATGTGTGGGCAGTTTTTTTTTTTTTTTTTTTTTTTTTGAAAACCTTTATTGCGCATGTTGCAGAAAGACAAATACGGGCCTACAACCATCCGGCCGGCCACAAAACGTGTGAGCGCAGGTGCCAACAATACGGTCCCCCCAATGGCATCAGGTGATATAGCAACAATTAAGAACATTTACACTGAAAATTATGTCGCCAGGGGGAAGGAGAAGTAAAGGTTAATTTTTAGGTTTTTTCGAATTAAACAGAAATCAATAAAGAATAGATGCAAAGGAGATCCGAGCCCGAACAATAGTACCCACATGAGTAGGCAGCAAGAATAATAGCAACAATTGTGTGAAGTACCCCATCAGAGTAGCAATACAATAGAAAAACAAGCAGACGACAGGAACTAAGCTCGTGCCACTCCCAGCACCACCCACTCCCAACCATCCTCTATCACAGACCCAGAAAGGAAAACAGTACAAGAAAGCGCAGAAAAGGAGAAAAAAGGCCCATAGAAACTAAATAAGAGAAATAAAATCTACCCCCCCACCCTACACCAATGCGGAGGCTACGGCCTACCCCCCCCCGACAATGTGTCTGTCGCCCCATAAAGAACCCAAAATGTAGCAAAAGTAAGGGCAGAGAAGAAAAGAAATGCAGAGGAAAGAAAAGAAAGAAAAGAAATCACAAAAGACCGGGGGAGGGCCCAGGTAAAGGAAACATACAATCAACGTGTCCACCCATGGCCACCCCTCCCCGGAACCCGACCCGACACCGTAATAGCATACATCAACCCAACAATACTATTGTTCCGTCAACCATAACAGCATCCGACCACATGGAAAACATAGGAACAACGTCAACCTTGTCCCCGTCGATCTAGCCCGACAATAAAGTCCGAGCGGGCAGCGGCCATCTTAGACGAGAAGCTCAAGTGTAGGGACCACCACCAAGCCAAAAACCCCACACGGAGAACTGTCCCACGGTGCGCCAAACAGTCAGTAGCGATCCAGTCAGGATGGAGGCTCAGCAACAGTACCTGAAGGCCGACCGGCCAGGGCCAGCAAAACATTCGCCTGGTAGAGCGGGGGGGCATTCTGGGGGACTCCAAGATGGGCACAAAGCAGGTCGACTCACAGGGAGCCCCCTGCCGAAGAGTAGGATCCAATGCCACATGTCTCAGCACCTCCAGGGTGGGGAGCCCGGCAGCCGTGTCATCTGGGGAGCTCCGCGGTGCAACCCACGGCAGGACACATAGGACACCATCACCGATCACTGGGTGTAGCGGGGCTGGCGAGGGGCAACAAGCAGTGCGTTCTTCCGAAGGCTCGCCGGGCAGCACCGCGTCCAGACTGTCCTCCAGGACCCGGGCGCTCGCCCTAATGAATGATCGCAGGTCGCGTAGGGCATGGTAAACCTCCGCAAGCACAATGGATGTCTCGGCAGCAGAGTCTTGTCCCCTGAGGGCGTCGCCATATTGTCGTCCTTTAGAGCGCCCTCCGGAGCCCATCCCGATGAAAGCCGATAGCGCTATGATGGGGCACAGACTTCACGGGTTAATGCTGCAAAACAGGTCCCAGCTGCCCGGCTTCCACTAGTAGCTGCCCATGCGATGGAGGACTACCCATGCAAGTCTCCAGAAGCAGCAAGCCGGGGTGCAGAGCGTCCAGGAAGATGGCGGCCGCCACAACGCCAAGGGACGGGGACTCGTCCGTCGCCGATCCCGAGGCAGACGAAGGATACAATGTAGCGCCCGCTACAGACTTCAGAGCCAGCGTGCAAGCACGGAGGGCCGGTCGGCAAACTGCAACAATTACTGCTACAGTAACTCTCCAGCCACCGGTCCCTACCGCTGCAGGCGCTCGCTGCCGCAGAGTCCAGGGGCAGCCGCTTCGAGGAACAAAGACCCGGAACCTCACACTCCACGGGAGAACAGGACGAGGGCAGATCTCCGGGGCCACCGCGAGCTGACCGACGGGGAGCACACCATTCGAGTCGGAAGCTCAGCCCGGTTCCGAAGCGCCCACTTTTAATCAGGATAGACGGCAGGATCCGGTGCGCTTCGGGCAAATAGCGGGCGGGTCAGCGGAGCCGAGGAGTCAGGCGGCCATCATGGTTGCTGGCTTGGCTCCTCCCCCGTGTGGGCAGTTTTAAACTGCCATTTCGAACTGGCAAAACAAACTGTTTGCAAGGCCCAAACCTTCCTTTTTAATGCATGTTAATCACCTCTAGAGTAGACAGTGGACAGCCCAGGGGGCAGGGTACAATGTATTTAAAATGTTGGACAAATTGCTTTTTAATAATACTTGTCCTGGTAGTGAAAAACACCTAGATAAATGTTTCACTACTGCAAGGTTCACTCGTAGGATAACATTGGAGTTACCTTATTACGTTTAATATGCTGTAACTTCCAAATGGGAACAGGTAATCAGATCATGTTTGGCACCTTTGGGATTATAATGAAAAATCCTGACGCATGGTGAAATCATATTTTAATTTTACAATTTTGAAAATGACAGTTTTAGAAAGTTGGCATTTTCCTGCTTAGCTACTTAATGCCTACAGCCTGTCTCTGCGTCATATGAGTGGGTGTATCTGACAGCTGGGCTTTGTGTATTCCTCCTAAACAGCTAGCCACAATAGAGAGCTTAGGTGGGCCTTACAGGCCATCACTGGTAGAATGGGAGGGGGCAGCTGGATACATCCCTACTTACACTTACATTTTTGCATATCTTTTATAAAAGAATTTATTGAAAACCAACCTTGTACCGGAATTTCCTCTGTAGCTCTTCTAATTCACTACATAAAACAATCTATAAGGTAGGTTTCAAGATTACCTTCCACTGATACCATTTGGATGTGCCACCTGATCCTTGTCAATCTGCCAAGGAGAAATAGTCTCAGGGTTACCATCTATAATAGGAGATAAGATATTATGGTCACTCCAAGTATTATTAACCACCATCAATTGCTTTGAGAGAGAAAAAACTGAATAGGAGCCTAAAATATAATCAATGATCAAGGAACCGTGAGATGTATTGTGAGTTCTTGTGTACATCACCCCACCGTGGATGTAATAAATACTGGTATAACCTAAAATAATAGCTTTGTGTGCCTACATCAGAAGTACACTTAATACTCTGAAGTATTGTTATTGTTTATGCATGCAAATAATTTTACACTATAGATAAATCACACCTAGAAACATATTATGCACACACCAACCAATTTTACACATAAAGCAGTTGATAAGTGCATTACAGCAATCAGCAATCATCATTAAGAAATGCAGTGCATTGTTTATCTGACCAATTCATTACCTGGTTCCGGAGGGCATCATGAGGTGTGTTTCCCTGCCCACCATCCGGCCCAACAGAACAGACCGCCCCCAAAATGGATTGTCTGAGGTCACAATGATGCTCCAGCATCCAAAATGCCTCATAGTGGAGCTACCATATCTGAGGGGACCCCTCTTCAGGGGAGAAAGCTGGAATGGCCTAACACCTTTTCTGTAAAGGAGAAAGGAGGGTGGAACTGGGAGCCGTTGTTTAAACAGGTCCTGCAGACAGGGCTCCTAGAGAACTGTGCTGCAAAGGGTATACAGTTCCTAAAGTGGACGGGGGAGAGACAGGTCTTTCTTCATGATGCCCTCACACACCCCGAAGGATGTCATGGTTCATCATTGGGCTTTGGTCTTCGTCGGGCCGACTACTGTATAGAGGTGGGCGACGTGTGGGCTGGTTAGGTTAGGTTCAACTGTGGTGGAACCCTCTTTAACCTTGTGCAAGTGTCATCAAGGTGGTGTGGCCTATTCATCATGCAGGTTGCAGTGGGGTGAGATTGCAACCCTTACCTGGGACATCAGCGTGGTTGCCCGAGTCTCTGGTGCCCAGAAAGTAGCAAGATGCGGTAGGGCAATGAGGAGGCATTTAAAACATATGCGGTGCAGCATGCTCTCTGTGGTTATAGAGTCTTGCTGTGGTCAATAATGAAACAACACTGGGTGTGGGCTTCCCACAGTAAGGCCAAGCCTCATCAAAGCAACAAAACAACAAGAAAGCCAATACTGAGACTTCTATTTACCTCAAAATGCCTGCGCGCCAAGAATTAAACTAAGTGCGGGGCAGTGACACAGTTCACGGAATAAATCTTTTTTATTTATAAAGAAAGTTTTTTGAAAAGAATATGTTGGTTCAAAGTTTACCAGCAATTCAACACATTTTAAACACAAACAATACAGTGAACATCATTCATAAAAATGACATTTGCTTAAAACAAACTTTAATAGCACAACAATTAGTGAAAAAAACACATATCATACCAAGTTGATCAACATTCACACTCATAAGTCACTCTCTCATGCACAACAACAAGCACTCAGGACATTATATACAATTGTAATGTCACAAACTGATTATTTGGATGAAATGAAAAAACGGGGGGATTTTTTGATAAACACCATAGACAAAAGTTTCAACAAAAGCAAATCAGCTTCTTTTCAGAATTTACAACAAGTGTTTTATAATTTTAGCAGTCTTATGGAGTTGTAGAGTGGGCTACGCATTTCGAACCCTTAATTATTTCATGGGGTTCTCATCAGGACCTCATAGCTTGTATGAGAGCTCATACTGTGAACGAAACACCCGGATGGTGGTCAAAGGCACCACTGTCACAGGACGGGTAGAAATCTGTAAGGTGTGTTCATAAAGCACAACGATGGGCTTAAATGTAGGCGCTAAGATTAAATCACTTGCTGTCCTTGAAAGGGCAGCCGGTCCTCTATGTACGAGTCTGCTTGACACGATCTGTGTGTCCGGGCACCGCGGAGATGGGAGTATTTCACATCCGTTGAACGGATGTGATATACTCCCATCTCCGTTGTGCCCGGACACACAGATCGTGTCAAGCAGACTCGTACATAGAGGACCGGCTGCCATTTCAAGGACAGCAAGTGATTTAATACCAGCAAGTGATTTAATCCTAGCGCCTCCATTTAAGCCCATCGTTGTGCTTTCTGAACACACCTTACAGATTTCTACCCGTCCTGTGACAGTGGTGCCTTTGACCACCGTCCGGGTGTTTCGTTCACAGTATGAGCTCTCATACAAGCTATGAGGTCCTGATGAGAACCCCATGAAATTATTAAGGGTTCGAAACGCGTAGACCACTCTACAACTCCATAAGACTGCTAACATTATAAAACACTTGTAAATTCTGAAAAGAAGCTGATTTGCTTTTGTTGAAACTTTTGTCTATGGTGCTTATCAAAAAATCCCCCCGTTTTTTCATTTCATCCAAATAATCAGTTTGTGACATTACAATTGTATATAAAGTCCTGAGTGCTTGTTGTTGTGCATGAGAGAGTGACTTATGAGTGTGAATGTTGATCAACTTGGTATGATATGTGTTTTTTTCACTAATTGTTGTGCTATTAATGTTTGTTTTAAGCAAATGTCATTTTTATGAATAATGTTCCCTGTATTGTTTGTGTTCAAAATGTGTTGAATTGCTGGTAAACTTTGAACTAACATATTCTTTTCAAAAAACTTTCTTTATAAATAAAAAAGATTTATTCTGTGAACTCTGTCACTGCCCCGCACTTATTTTAATTCTTGGCACGCAGGCATTTTGAGGTAAATAGAAGTCTCAGTATTGTCTTTCTTGTTGTTTTGTTGTGGTCAGTAATGGGCGTGACAGCTAGGGTCCCTGAGTCTGGGGAGCCCGAGAGGAGGCAAGATGTGGGTTATCAACCAGGAGGCTTTAAAACATGAGGGCGCCGCCTGTGCTCGAGTAGATTTGTAAGTCATGCCTATTGCCAGAGACGGACGTTACAGCATAATAGTCTGTGTCTGGTTCACCCAAGAAATTGCCAAAAGCCACCTGAAAATGAGGAGACACATTAATTATAGGAGCACAGCATACCTTCTTGTGGATAGTCAAATTGTGAGCCTTGCCTACGTAAAAAGTGGGTGTGTCGGCGGCATGCAAAGTGTTGTTTGTGGCGCAGCCGATGGCGGGGTGAAGAAGTAATGGCCTTGAAACTCACCCCCAGTACTAGGATCTACGACCCAACGGGGACGAAACAGACCACACAGTTGCTCTGATCCTAGAAGAAAAATAAAAGGGCCGGTTTTCACATGTTGAAAATAAACACATTACAGTGCTTACCTGAGGTTTGCAGTTGATGCTGGAAGAAAGCATACTCACGGATGGGTGGACGGCAACTAGCTTGTAGCCTACCCTTGCTCTGACCCCCATGAAAGCTACTTCCGGAAGCTGCGTATTTGAGTGGAACAGCAATGACGGCTGGAGCGCTAACCCTCGACTAGGTATGGGCGAATTTTGCGAATCTCGCGTTCGCGAATTTTGCGGATTTGCGACCTCGCAATCCGCAAAATCCGTGAATTCTCGCGAATTCGCGGATTTTTTTTTTTTTATGTTCGCACGGGTTTCTGCAAGTTCGCGAGGGTTTTGTACAATTTCGCAAATTGCGGAATTGTACAAAACGCGTGCGAACTTGCAGAAACCCGTGTGAACACAATGAGCCTCTTGTGTGAATAAAAGGTCAGAGAAAGATCAGTTCAGCAGATGAAGAGAAAGAAGCTCCTGGTCACAGGAACAGCACGGGTATTGCGCTCGTGAAAGTCAAGGATGCAAAGCCTATCCAGCATCACAGCTGATTTTCCACGGTAGATTTGGGAAGAAGGCACATCTGTCCAGCCTCGACGACGCTCACAATTGTTTTTGGGCTAATGAATGAGTCACTGAATTTGAGCATCAACTAGTTCGAGCGACCATGTGTGTGTTACTATGCAATCGCCCCGAAGGGCGCAGGGGTCCCTTGAGTGAGCTGCAGACCTGTGCCCAGCCATGCAACTATTTTACAATGGCGCCAGCAAGCTGCCAGCGCCGTTGTAAAATAGTTACAAAGTTAGCTTGCACAGGAAGCACTTAGATAAAATAAAGCAGCACCTGCTTCGTTTTATCTAGTGGTTCCTGTGCAAGCTAACTTTGTAACTATTTTACAACGGCGCTGGCAGCTTGCTGGCGCCATTGTAAAATAGTTGCATGGCTGGGGGTTCAACTTTTGAACCCGTTATGTTCGCGGATTTTTTTTTGCGGATTTTGCGGGAAATCCGCAAAATTCGCGGATTGCGGATTTCCCAAAAATCTGCAAAATCCGCAAGCGTAACGGATTTCCCGCTCACACTTACCCTCGACGCCATCTTGGAAGGGGAAATAAAACTTTATTGGATCATTTCAGTGAACATTAGTTATTGTACTCTTGTGAAGGGAGTAGACAAAGTAGGGAGATGGCAATTGTCACCGCACAGCAGCGTCACTGGGTGCAAAAGCCTATTGACAGAGAAGCTGAGGATGGGAGTTCCTAAGCTTATAACCCACTAGTACATACTGATGTATGCTAACAAATTGTGTGAGCAGTGTGGGTTGCTGATGATAGTGTGTGGCACCCTCGTGTGGGGGCAATAGGAAGTGAAAAGGGTAAATAGGCCAGAGTTAGTGAAGGGTATGTGTTACTGGGTGTAACAACAGCAACATGGTAATATGTCACAGAACGTGAGGGCATGGAAAATTGGGACATATGTTCACCACTCAGATCCTGTAGAATAGTAGCTCAGTGGTAGGCTGGATGCAGGTACTAAAGGCCAACGGGGCATATGGGCAAGGCCATTACCCCTAGGTTAGTGGTTTAGTGCTGCCCATGGGATATCGTCACTGAGCCCCCGAATGTGGGATGCCAGTTTGAAGACCCAGCGTTGTTCTTTTCTGAACAACGCTTCCTTGGAGATGTTTTTCGAGTATTCCAAGATGGTCCAGTGGAAGTCTTTCGGGTGATATTGTGCCAACATAGCCCCCAATAGTCTGATAGTAATTAACTTCCGCAGGATCTTCCTCGAGGACAAGCAATTCAAGGAAGAATGGTTGTTAGTTTCCTGGAAATGTAACAGAGATCTACTGGTGCTAATTGTCAGGATGGCCAAACTTCTGGCTGACGAACTCATCACAAAAATCACAATAGCAGAAGGAGCTTTAAAAGCTACCATCCCCAACGCAGCATTCAAAGTCAAACTAGCGGAAATAACAAAAGAAGTCAATGATAACAAGGACTTCCTTATGCAACAAAAAGTTACCAAACTGCAAAAAGACATTGCTTGGTTCAGCAAGGAGAAGGTATACCCATACCTCAAGGAAGATTACATCCCAGTGAGAGAAGACTATTCATCTGATGACAGTTCCAGTTCACGCAGACGCACGTATTCATCCAGTAGCAACTCACGCATTGAGTCACGTGGCTCCTACCAACAACAAAGCAACATGGTGTACGGTTACGGACAACCAGCCTACCAAACACCACCAGCCTTTCATTAAATCATTAAAATTGCTTCTGAAAAGGACTGATCCAGACTTATTTTAAGATCCACGACATGTGCACCTCACTTACCTTGCCCTCTTACCAGCACGCACGCCACTGCTTCAAAAAGATCTCCGGCAAAGAGCCCCGTTTACATGGAGCCCGTCGCGCATTGCAGCGCCGGCCCGATGAGGATCAAAGCCCAATGATGAAGCATGACATCCTTCAGGGTGTGTGAGGGCATCATGAAGATAGACCTGTCTCTCCCCCGTCCACTTTAGGAACAGCATACCCTTTGCAGCACTACCGCCTTTTCTGTCATGTCAATTATTGGCCCTTCATGGTGCTGATACTCTAAGCCAGTGATACTCAAAGTACGGCCCGGGAGCCACATGCGGCCCTCCTGACCTTTACATGTGTCCCCCACGGGGCTGCTGTTTTCTTGAATCAGCACTAACATTTAACCGCATGCGCGCTAGCGGAATTCCGCTCGCACGCTGGGTTTTTAAAAAACGCACTTTACGTGACGAGCTGGACTCGTCATCAGCGTGCGAGGAGGCTACACCATGACGAGCCCAGCTCGTCATCAGCGTCGAAGGGGTTAAAAAAATGTAAATATACAGCAAGCACTTATTTAAAGGTTAATTGCAGATAAACAAAAGGAAGTAACTATGCCCTTAGCTTTAGGAACACCTTCTTTTTTTAAAGACAGCAAATATGTAAGAATAAAAAAGTGTAATGTAAAACAAATTATAGCAGTGCATTCAGAATTATTTTTTAAAGTGATGGTTTTCAAACATGAATTTAGAAACGTTCATGCTAACCTCCCACCCACACCCTGACAAGAATGCCATTAGTGATAACACCAAAGTAGAAGAGATGGTTTTGTACAGCATTATCCTGAAGTCATATATTTCGAGGTTCTTTTAAAAGTGATAATGAAGTAAAAGGAGGGAAAAGGAAATAAAACAATTTCCCAGGGTCACACAAGTTGGTCGAGTGGAGAAGCCAGGATTCATCCCCGGTATTCTGATTTTAAATTGCACAATTGAGTTCAGCCAGTAGATGTACATGCTTCACTTCCCCTAAACCCACTTTACACCAGGCTGGGATCAGTGCGGCCCACAGCCACACCAAAGACCGAACTTTGTGGCCCCCAAGATGATATTTGTGAGTAGCCATGCTCTAAGCAGCAGATTGCCACACACCCTACTTGGAACAACAGAAGAGGTACACAGACTTTGCAGTACATTCATCTTCCTTTTCATAAAGGTCGTTTGTTGCAACTCTTATCTTTCCCTACAGCCCAGCAGCACTTTAGGTGTTAATAAGTATTTGAATGTCAACCCTGGGAACGAATTATTTCCAACACAGCATGAGCGAGGCAAAGGCCGCAGACAATGTACTTTTTGGCCACTTCGGGAGGATATAGGTGACTACTGGAAAAAGTCACCAATCAAGTAAAATCTTTTTTTTTTCATTTCCGTCTTTTCTCGATTTGCAATGATAGTATGGGGGGGGGGGGGGGGGGGGGGGACTTGTTCCAGATCAGCCATTATATGCAAAATATTCAGTTTTCCTGATTTAAGAATTGAATTTCGTTCGGCTGGGGGCGGCAGGGAACAAGCAAAGGAGGGGGACAAGAAGAAACTAGGACATCAACAAAGTGTATATTGTGCTGCGGGTGCACGAGCGCCTTCAACGGAACCACGCAGGATACCTTTTCAGAGGGAACGAATCCGCGCCAAGTCCTGAGACGCCGGCTGCTGGGTCATCGAGCGAGAGCGCGCATAGCCTCGCGCTGACCTCACGTCATTCATCGTCTGTTTTTTTTTTCTTCTCGAACGTGGCTCTTTTTGATGCTGGGCTTGTGGGTTTTAGAACTGGATAGCAGTGATTAATTGAAACATAACCTTCAACACGAGCTACAAGGCTTCCTAAATGAGAACACACCTTCAGAAAGGCCCGTGTGCGCCTTTCCAGCCACATTAGTATTCTCGGATGGTAAAATTGGCTCATAACGTCACAGGAATGAGTAGAAAAACAATTTTTGCTCCCAAATTGCCAAGGCACACAACACTGTTTGCCTTTGTGTGGGCAGATGCGAGGGAAAAGCAGAGAAGAAAGGAGCGCAGGAGCTGTGCCCGGAGTGAAAGCAGCGCCAAGAAAACTCCTCTCTCTCAAGTAGAAATGTGATCTTGAAAGGAGCGCTGTTCCTTTCAAAACCCTCAGTTTGGGAGGTTTGCTTTAAATCAAGACATTGTTCAACAGTTGCAGATGGTTGCTAAGCAACCCCTGTGCCTTGTCGCATTGGCAAAACAAGGCGCCTCTAAAATCGGCGTCCCGGGCCCAGGAAGGACAGCGGCTCTCCTGGCGATGTCTGCGGTTGGGCAGGATTATTATTTTTCAATTTTATTTATTCATGAATCTAGTCACGCATTTGCTTCCGTTTTTATTTTCAATAAAAAGCATTTTATTGGTATTTTCATCAACAAAATGACAGCATTAAGGACAATATAGTAGGACATATTCTGTCTCTCTTTTCACATTATCACGTTACATTTCTTTTGGTCTCGCTGTTACCATTCCCTTTCTCCTTTCGCAAAGGGGTCTAATGCTTTAAAGGTCTTTCATGCGCCGGATTTTTGTTTAACGTTTTTATATTTAAGTGGGTATGCCCGAGCTTGATATATTTCGACAATTCTGCAATAGTCTGACTTCTAGATCTATGAGATGCATTTACCCATCCAAGCCCCACAAACAAACTTTGGATCTTGTTTTAGCAATTTGTGGATTTCGTATGTAAGAAAAGTCCGGAAATCTAGGCAGATATTGCAGAACACTTATTGATGCATTATGGGATGGCATCTTGTTTTCTTGTTATTGGTATAGATGTGTGATCATGTGACTGGTTATTTAAATATGGCCGTCTCCAAAATGGAGGATTAAGAACTCCTCTGCCAAAGTTGGGAGTTGGATGAAGCGCCCCAGCACTATTTTTCACCCACACTTTGGCACAATTCGATTTACACTTTATCACTTTTCATGGAATAAAACTGGACTCATTTATTCCACTTTTCAGGACTGTTCTCTCCTTCTTAGAAATGGACTATAGCCCTGTCATAGTGACATACAGTTTTTGAAATCTGTGTATGTGGGAACACAATAACTACGTGACTTTACTGGTTAGCTAGAGATACATGCACCTCCCCAGCATGCATCAGCATACTGCGAAGCATCAGTTCCTCTCAGCAGTTCATAAACCTCTTCCATCACCCCGGATTATGGATTTTACTTGATCCATGTAGTGTTCTTCCTATCTCAATCGAGATTGACAACTGGAATGCTTCTATCACTTACCTCCTGCTTATGGACCAGCATCGAAAGGCCAGCCCCCTTCATTAACCTGCTTATCCACCTTGAACAAACAATCATATTCACTAGCAACCATTCTCAACCCCTACAATTCACTACTCTTTTAATCTACCTTATTATTTAATTATTGAACTGACTGCACTTTTCACTTCAATTTAGGAGATGTTTCAGCAATGGTGTGTGTCAGTAAATCCTACAGTGGAACTCATGTATGTTCTTCATCCTTTCATGACATTACTCCAAAGAAGCACTTGAAAAAGCCTTTCCCATTCCATTTTGTTCCATGTTCTTTCCTTTATTTACTCCACAGCAAAAGCAAGACAACAGAAAATGCTGCACAGAGAAACAGTTACACAGTAAATACCTGACAATCTGGATGGAAATGTGGGAGGAAAATTAGGGAACTGGCGTATTTTTGATTGTGGAAAGTGATATCTCATATGTCAGGTTTCGTGTGGAAATAGGGTCAGAGTGTAGTTAATATTTAGGATTCTTGTACCCTGAGGTATTTCTTTACAAAAGTCTTTAACACCTTTGCTGCGGTGGCAATTCCGCCGCAGCGCTAGGGGGAAGGGGGGCCGTGCGGTGCTCCCATGCTCGTGACGGAACCGCCCGCCATGAGGCGTGCTGTGCTTGTGATGGAGCGGTTCCGTCACGGCCCGCCCGCTCAATAGAACGTGCCGCGCAGGTGCGAAATAAGCACTGCGCAGGCACGCCGAGCGGGCTGTGACGGAACCGCTCCGTCACCAGCACAGCGCGACCGAGGCTGGTGACGGAGCAGTTCCGTCACCAGCATGGAAGGCGTTAACCTGTCAAACAAAGAGATATAACGGATTTTAACTGTGAGAACGTTCCAGTGGAGTACTCCCTGTACATATAAAGATTGAAATCTGGATGGGGCACGTGGATATTTTGGCTTGACATAGTAATTAGGTTTGGCTTTGTACAAATGAACAACCAGGACATAGCTGCTCAGGGCTGAAGGTAGTTAGGCGGGGCCCTTCATTGATTTGAAGTCCAGGTTCAATAGCTTGTTGAGAGTTCTATTATCTGACAGCCAGCTGGCATGTTTGATGTTGCTGGCAGTGTGCGGGAAGACTGTAACTCATGACAAAGTTTAGCACTTTGATGAATAGGATTCAATGGGGAAAGGCACTAGATTATAGAAATGTAATGTGATAACACCGCACCATTGACCTGCAGGCATCAATGACCAGTTGTTCTGCTACCATATACTTAGCACAACCATAGAGGGTTTGAATTAGTTCAGTAATATTCTCTAGTGTGCAATACCACAAAGTATCAAAAATCCCTTTAATCTCTTTGGAGGTAACTCATTTTTATGCAGGTACACATAAAGCTATTTGGCTGATGAGTTATTCTGTCACAAATTTCACAGATGGACCTCCCACCTTATTTCAAGTTCATTGTACCGTATATCACTTATGATGGGGTGGACGGGTTGGACGGGTCATGTTTGTGTTGGAGTGCCCCTCCACCAATCTCTAAATCAGACAATGAATTTTGTTTGGTAATGAATTTAATCGAATCAAAGGCCAAAGCTTATTCCATACATCACAAGTGTAGTCATTATAAGTGATTATCAGCAACCATTGCAACAAATATTTGTTTCACTGTCAACATTTGAAACATGCGAAGAGTACCCAAAATACACCTTCAACAGATGCAATGTAATCAATGAGATATAGAGTAAATACAGAGATTTCACACTCATGATAAAAACACAGTATTGACAATCTACTGCTTTATTTGTACTTTGGGTTAAGAGCTGCATTTCATACCTCAGATCAGCAATTATCCCTCCAGATAACTTGACATAGGCGTGAAATGCACGGAATTGACAATGCTTCTTCAACATACACCACAAAGGAAAGACATAGCCCTCTACCTTGGCAAACCCTCACCAGATTATGACCGAATTAATTTGGCAAATTGTCCTTTGTCCACTGCCAAGAAAGAAAGGATGTCCCCTAATCACCTCTAAAGTAGCCTCACAAAAACAAATATTTTATTGGCTCCAAAACCCGGTGGTCTGCCACACTATGTGAATGTCCAAAATCTGCAAGAAGGTAGAGGATCTTGTGATACCAGATCATTTCAATGGTACCCCACCACCCAAATTGACTGAGTATAAAGGGTGGCATTTTTTCATCTTATCATGTTTAGAGTATTTTATTTTATTTTAATTAGTCCTTGTATAATATGACTTGAGTTGTTAGACCACTCAGCCTTAGGGTGGTCTTTCCTCAAACGTTCTACCTTCTTCCTCCATTTTCCTAGCTTTAAGACACTATGCCCTTTACCACTGGTAACTAGTGCTAAAGTGCTTGTGTTCTTTACTCTAAACATGGTAACATTGGCTTATACCCAATTGGCATATTTAATTTACTTATAAGTCCTTAGTAAAGGGACACTACATGTGCCCATCGCCTGTAAATTAAATGCAATTAGTGGGGCTGCAGCACTGATTGTGCCACTCACTGAAGTAGTCCTTCAAACATGTCTCAGACCTCCTATTGCAGGCTGTGTGTATACAGTTTTAAGCTGCCATTTCAACCTAGCAAACTCATCCTTTTGCCAGGCTCAAACCTTGCTTTTTACTACATATGAGTCACTACTAGGGTAGGCCCCGGACAGCCAAGAGGGCAGGGTGCAATGTATTTATTAAGTTGGAACTGTGCAGTTGGACATGTTTTACATGTCCTGGTAGTCAAAACCTCTTAAATTAGTTGTTCACTACTGCAAAGCCTACCTCTCCCATATTATAAGATTGGAATTACCCTGTTACATTCTTTAAGTGTAATTTCAAAATGAAAATAGGTAACCAGTTCATGTTTGGTGTCTCTGGAATCACAATTCAAAATCCTAACTTTTGGTGAAGTCAGATTTTACATTCTAATTCTGAAAATACCACTTTTATGAAGTTGGCGTTTTCCTGCTTTAGCCATTTAGGGTCACATGACTGGGTGCAGCTGACAGTATAGCTTTGTATATTACGCCTAGACAGCCACACACAATAGGGAGCTTAGGTGTGCCTGGATGGGCCATTACTGGAAGGATGGAAAGCAGAAACTAGGCACAGCCCCACTTACAATTGAATAGGTTGTGTTATGCCTCCACACAAAGCACTGCATGCCCCCTGTAGTTAGTCTGCAGCCAGTACAGGGAAGTCAGGATGCCTTTGGACTTTAAAGGTAAACCTCTAAAAACATCTAGAAGCTTCTCCCCACTTTAAAGGCACAACTGGGTATACACACTGGCCCTCAGACACCAACTCTTCAGTACACTTCTCCACCTATGGATACTCTGCCAGGAAGAAGGTCTTCTGTGCTGCTATAGGGACTGCCACTCAGTCAGTCAGTCAGTAATTCTTTATTCGATGATTAAAAAAACATCATAAAAGTACAAATATATTTACAAAGTTAAAACATAGAATTAAATTACATCTGAGGAACATCTCAAATTACCAATACAAACAGATAAACATACGTACTTAAAAACCACACGATTAGCTGACTCCTCTTGTGTTTCTTAACCTCACAGCAAGCCTCAAAAAGTTCATAATACAACAGAGTGTCCATGGGTCATTAGCTCTTTGCAGGTAGAGTAAAGCCGTTTTGGCATGCCTAAACTTTTCTTTTTTTTAAATTTCCACCAGATATTTACGCCGGGGTACTTAAAAAAAGGGCACAAAAGTACAAAATGAAGGGTGTCCTGTGGAGACTTATTATCGCAACCTTAGGCACCCTTCTGCGCAATTGTTAATGTGAAACCTACAGGATCCGCCAATAAATGTGGTAATAGGTTAAACCTAAGGCGGGTCATTAGGAATCTATCCTGTGCGTTGTATACCAGGTACAGGTATGACTCCATGCCCTCATTGTTTATAAGACTGAGGGCACCTACAGATTGTTTGGTCATTTGCCCTACCGATCTACGCTTCGCGAGATGATCGGATAACAGTCTTTTCATTTGTAGTTTATCCGAGGGTAAGATAGATTTAGGGTTGATGAACAGATCCTTCCGGTCAATACCCTTCAGGGTGGTCTTAACATAATTTAACCACGGGATGTGTAGCCCTTTGTCCCTGTGCAAGCAGTCTTCCAGGATTTGTCTACTTAGGACTGCCTCGGAATTTGACCAGGTTTTCAACCATGCCATGATGGGTCTTAGCTTAATCTGGTCCTCGATGAATGGGCTCCCCAGTTCGCTATGTATAATTGCAGCTGAGGTGCACTGAGGGACTTTTAAAATACTTTGCATATATTTTTTTTCCTCAACTTGCAGTTGCTCCACATTCACATAGCCCCACACTTCTGACCCACGCATTACTCTCGCGCAACCTATCGATCTGTAAAGGTTCAGAACCTTTTCTGGGGACCAACGGCCCAACCTACGTCCATAGTTTGCTATGGCACCATTTGTAGAGATTAGTTTGGAGCAACGGTCCTCCACTAAGGATTTGAATTGCAGTGCCCCATCGAACAATAACCCTAGATAAGAAAAAGACTTCACCTTTTTTAATGTGTGGTTCCCAATCTTATATGAGAACCTCTTGCACGGTTTAGTACCAGCCATCATCACGAAGGATTTGCTCAAGTTTACCGACAGGTCCAAGGTCCCCATAAACTTTACAAAACCATCGATTAAGCATTGCAGGCCCCTCGGAGTACGAGCGAGCAGGACCGCGTCATCCGCGTATAAAAGCACCAGGATGTAACGCGGTCCTATTCTTGGGCAGTCCGAGTTTAAAGCCAGCAACGCCTGCTCTAGGGTATTAATGTAGAGCGAGAACAGGAAGGGTGCTAGAATGCAGCCCTGTCGCACCCCACTTGTACAGGGAAATAATTCCGTGTTCCCCCACTCTGTTTTATAACGAACCCTAGCTGTTGTCTCCTGTTGCAGCTCACTCAAGATATTAATCAGACCTGGGTCAATTCCCATGTCCCTCATCAGGCACCATAACTGTATAAAAAGGGTAGGGCTGTCGGCCTGTTTCAAGATTGACCGGCGTTACCCGCCTCTATACCATTCTGGTTACCAAACAAAGAGACAGGCGCTGGAGACTGGAAGGCAGGAAACAGAGGTTTTTATTCCGACGGAGCGGAACACATCAGATCAGACAACAAGGTATCGTCTCGAGGTGCTCTAACAGCCTCTCTGAGGCCTGGCCTCTTATACACTGGTTTATGGCATGTGACCTTTCTTTATTACAATCAAGACATTGTGAAGCAAGGAAAAAGACATCCCCGTAATCCTCGTGTCAATCCCACCCCCACATGCATCCACAATAGAGGTCCTCAACCTGCTGATAAGAGGAGGGGGTTATCACGCAGCTGAGTGTTCTGCCGATTCTTAGGATGTGTGCGCCTGATCGTATCCCAGGGGGTGGGGAGGCCCTGATCAATAGTGGGTCCTCTGAAGAGGAGTGACTTCATACAATAGAGGGCAATAAACTGCGTCTTCCGACTAGGTGAAGGCCTGGGACCTCGTGCGACCGGTCGGATTCAGAGGAAAGGGTCATCAAAGGAGAAGTATTCATGAGGGGAATGGTCTGAGTGGACAAACAAGCGCGGAGCTTATCAACAGAGGGGTATTCATGAAAGGAGAGGAGGTGTTGGTCAGGCGCGGGTGCGAATCCCAAGGACAGGGTCATGCGGACTTGTGCATGTGAGGGAGGGGGCAGCCAGGGTGCGCGGAGGACGCTCGCAGGATCAGGGGAGCGCGCTGGCGATCGATCGTGAACAGGGAGACCATGGTACCCAAAATGGCTGCCGTGCAGGTTATACGTGGGTGACAAGCTGGCGCAGATGATGTTCAGTTCGTAAACTTAGATTTCCACAGTCCTCCCTTTTAACATGTCTCGCCAACTTGTCAGTTCGGAGTTATTCCCATAAGGCCACGTATTTCTACCTCATAGAGGGGACTCATGCGCTCATTTCTGAAGTCCAAAGTCTTTGGGCACACACAGTTAGAAACAAGTGCGCACAAGGGTGGCAGGCATTGAATACTTAAGCAACACACGCATAGTATCACAATCGGTATCAATAAAAAGGTAAACAACCTCCAACCCCAGTCCTTCAAAGTGCCCCAGAACCAGCTCCCAAGCGACCATCCTTCTTGTTCTTGGTGAACCTCCGAGGAAAGTCTGTGGAGGTGTTCAATTGCTTTGTAGACTGAGGGCGAGTTATCTGGCACGTGGGTGCAACAGCTAGATCCGATGATGCGGCATGCTCCTCCTCGATCAGCTAGAACCACATCTAGAACAAGGCGGTTTTGAAGGGCCACAAGGCGGACCGCCTGAAGCTCCGCCGTGTTGTTAGCGAGGATGCCAGCCGTGATGTTGATCGTGGTTTCTACTGCCTGGGTCAGGTGTCGGATAGCGCGGCTGTTAGCCATTGGGCCCCACAGAGGAACAAGTCCCTTTGCTGCATCCAGGAACTGTGCTCCAGTGGAGTCGGTTTGTTCAATGTCATTTGCGCGCCTCTGCCGGTGATGGTTAGCAGGGGCGACATATGTGGGAGGGAGAACGAAGGCGATGTAGCAGGTGCCCTTCCAACCTTTCGGGAGCCAGGTGTAAGCTTTGGTGCCACAAACAAAGTACATATTTGGAGAAGCAACAAAGGAAGGGGGATCAACTGAGTCCAATGTTCTGGTAATGCGGCAGGAACTGTGACCCACCAGCCATGTTCCCTGGCCTTCGAGACACACAAGACCTGTGACATTGACAACAGTCAGAGCCACAGTCAGGGTGGCGGCAGTTTGTTTTTGCAGGTGAGAGAAGGTGGGTCTAGCCGGATTGTGGAGCACTTGCACTTCAACACGTTCTTTGGCTGGGATGTTCTTAAGGAAGGTGGCACCCGAGGGCACAGGACACAGGGGAGCAGAGGTCCTTCCGGTTCTGTTCAGCCAAAACTCAGAGTAGAAGTGCGACACTGTCTGGCTGGAAGTGGCGTTATCCTTGTGGCTCTCTTGCATGAGGATCAACCAGGCGAGGCAGGAGCCGTGAACTGAGAAAGGAGAAGGGATGAAAGGGATGGAGTGTCCAGTGGCGTGCGGGAGCAACCCGCAGATCCAACAGTTTGTGGCATTTGCAGCAAGGTTGTGTTGGTGCAACAGTTGCACGAAGGAATTGTTCCAGAATTCCCTACGCCTTTCTCGGAGCTGAGGCGACAGGGAGATCAGGTGATGCTCTTTCATGGGGGCCGGTTGTGCAGTGGGCAGCAATGCCTGATGAGCGGGTGTGCTTTCCTCCAGAATCCAGAAGGAGGTCATGAGGAGGAGGCAAAAGAGGAAGACAACGAAGAAGGCGATTGTCTTTGATTTGTGCAGATTGTCAGTCTTTGGGTTCCTGTAGCGGGTATTTCCTGTTGCTTCCATCATCTTCTTATCTGGCGCTTCCATCATCTTCTTATCTGGCGCTTCCATCATCTTCAAGGTGCTCGGTAGTGGGCAGAACCACAGACTTCGTTTAGCTTCTCTCCCGGTAACCCTTGGTTGTGTTTAGGTCACCGTTCTGAGATTTAACTTAGTCTGTGGCCTACTTAGCCGAAGCTCCCTCCTTTCGACGCAGGAAATATCCTTCTCTGGATGGCACAGTGGGATCAGAGAATTTTGCAAGTTCGAGTGCCTCAGTATCAGGATAGCAGTCCAGTGCTGGCCGGTCTTTGTTCAGGAGCTCTTCTTGGGTGTTGACGTTATCTGTCGTGGCCAGGGTCGAGGAGACCTTCCTGCAGTGGTGTGCGTGCAGCCAGTGCCGCTTCCCCTCCACTCGAAGCGCCGTCCGGGTGGTGATCAGCACTTGCCAGGGGCCCGTCCACCGGGGTTCCAGACTCTTGGCCCGTTGAAAGTTTCGGATTAGCACAAAGTCCCCCGGTTGGATGTCGTGGCCTGGGCCCCTGGAAGCATCGGGGATGGCCTGCTGCACCTGTTGATGAATTACAGATAACGTTTTAGTCAACTTGCACAAATAATCAGACAGTAGGACGTCCGGGACGTCATGAATGGAGGTCGGTTTGGGGGCAGTCCAGAGGTTCATCGGTCGCCCGAATACAACCTCGTAGGGGGTCAAATGGTGTTTGGTGGGAGTGGAGCGCATCGACAGCAAAGCCAGTGGGAGGGCATCTGGCCACTTAAGTCCGGTGGTGGCCACTATTTTTGACAATTTAAGCTTCAACGTGGCATTATGTCGCTCCACCAGACCAGCGGATTGGGGGTGGAAGACCGCATGAAACCTTTGCTTCACCCCCAACCCTTTTAAGATTAGTTGGATAACCTCAGCTATGAAGTGGGGGCCATTGTCGCTCCATAAAATTCGACAAAGGCCATAGCGAGGAAAAAATTCTTTCAGTAGTACTTTGGCAGTAGTCATGGCAGTGTTGTCACGGGTTGGATAGGCCTCTACCCATTTGCTGAAGGCACATACAATGACTAGTACATACTTCAAGCCTTGACATCTCTCCAGCTGGATGTAATCCATCTGGAGGACCTCAAAGGGGTGATTGGGGGTCCCAAACCCTCCCCGGGGTACCACAGTTCCTTTCCCGGGGTTGTGTTGCAGACAGATAAGGCACTGCTGGACCAGGCGTTTGGCCGAGTCGGGGATTTTGTCGTTGTACCAGACTTTGGAAATGAGTTCGATCATGGGTGCAGATCCTATGTGTGCGGGGGAATGTGCCATAGTCAGTATCGGGATCAGGTATGAGTCAGGCAGCAGCCATCTGTTTGCGTCTTTTGTCCGCCAGCAGCCCTCATCGTCCTTAAAACCCATCCGTGCCCACTCGGTCAGTTCGTGAGGGGTGCTGGCCGACTGGATGTCTCTAATCATTTCCCTAGCATCAGTCCATTTCTCTGCTTGTGACCTGGTCACATATATGCGTGCTACCGTCCTATTCTCAGCTGTGGTTCGTGCAGTGATGTCGGCCAGTGCGTTCCCTTGTCCGACTAAGTCTGTCACCTTCTTGTGTGCCTGGCATTTGATCACTGCTAGTCGTTCGGGGAGGAGAACTGCCTCAATCAGGGCTGAAACCAGATCTCCGTGAAGGATGGGGGTGCCGTGGGACGTAAGGAATCCCCTTTCCCTCCACAGGAGCCCAAAATGGTGAACCACCCCGAAGGCATACTGGCTGTCTGTATATACGTTCGCGGTGGTTCCTGTGGCTATGATGCATGCTCGTGTGAGGGCTATCAGCTCTGCTGCCTGGGCAGATCGTTGTGTGATGTGGGCTGTCTCAACTACTGTTCGGGCTGTCGTTACTGCATAGGCAGCTGAAGTGGTGCCATCTGGGAGTTTGATGCATGAGCCGTCTACCCACAGCTCTCCATCAGGGTCTGTAAAAGCAGTGTCTCGGAGGTCAACTCTACTCCTAGTTTGTTCATCCGTGAGGGTCACACAGTCGTGTATGGGAGGCACGTCGGGGTCATTTTCAGGCAGGGGCAACAATGTGGCAGGATTCAAAGTCGTGCCTCTTTTTAGTGTGATGTGGGGTGCAAGTAGTGTCGATTCGTACCCGGTCAGTCGTGCGCTAGTCAGGTGTTGAGTCTTGGTTTGGTTCAAAAGGGTGTCGACTGCATGGGGTACTAACACTGTGAGGGAGTTTGAAAGTACGATTCCCTCGCTCTGATGGAGAGAGACAGCAGTGGCAGCTACTGCTCGAAGGCAGGCAGGCAAAGCTCTGGCTACAGGATCAAGAGTGGCGGAGAAGTAGGCACAAGGGCGCTGCTTAGGACCAATAGATTGAGTTAGGACAGACAATGCACACCCCTCCCTTTCGTGGGTGAAGAGGGAGAAGGGTTTGGAGTAATCCGGGGTTCCCAGGACGGGTGCGGAACAGAGGGCATCCCGTAATTCCTTAAAGGATGCTTGACACTCAGGGGTCCAAGGGAGCGGGAAGGGGGCATCTTTGGTCAACAAGGCAAGTAGGGGTTTTACAATGCGGCTGAAATTTGGTAACCATTGTCTACAAAAAGAGGTAAGGCCAACCAAAGAGCGGACTTGCTTTTGTGTTTTTGGGATGGGGGTGTCTAGGATGGTTTGGATTCGATCGGGCGTAAGTTTCCTCCCTTCTTTGGACAGGAGATGGCCTAGGTATGTCACTTGTGGCTGGCAGAACTGCAATTTCTTTTTAGAGACTTTATGGCCATTTTCTGCGAGAAAGTGTAGGAGTTGGACAGTGGCTGTGATTGCAAGTGGGGTGGTGTCGGCCGCCAAAAGGATATCATCGACATATTGGATCAACACCACTCCGTCCGGTAGCTGGACGGCGTCCAGCTGTCTTTTGAGGGCCTGGTTGTAAATACTGGGACTTTCAGTGTACCCCTGGGGAGCTCTACAAAATCGGTACGAGCGGGATTTTAGGGTGAAGCCGAAGAGATAACGGCTGTCTGGATGGATGGGGATAGAAAAAAATGCATTCTTGAGGTCGATAACAGTGAAGGTGGTGGCAGTGGACGGGATGAGGGTCAGAATGGTGGTGATATCTGAGACTACGGGGTATTGGGGTTCAACCACTTTGTTAATCTCTCGCAGGTCGATGATGAAGCGGTACGCTTTCTCATCTCCCTCGCCTTGCTTCTTAACAATGGGTAGGATAGGGCTGTTGCAGACATTGCTAACCACCTCTTCAACCACTCCTGCATCTACCAGAGACTGAATGATCGCTACCAGTGCCTTCTCGCCCTCGGGCGATATCCGATACTGTGGGAGTTTCGGGAGCATAGCGTCCTGTCTTACAGTTATATGAATAGGGTCAATCATCATTCGTCCCACATCAGAGTCATTTTTGGCCCATAGGTACGGAGGCAGGGTGTCAAGCAAGGACAGGTCAGCGTCAGTTATGGAGCACATGTGTCGTGCAGGGCAGGAGTTGGGCATGCCTGGGTTGTCGTACAGGATGACTCGGATTCCATCTGGGGAACACCTAATGGTTGCTCGAAAATGCTTCAGTAAGTCAATGCCCATAATGGCGTCAGGGGAGTTGGAGGAGAGCAGAAATGTTGTGTCAGTGGTGTTGCTTTCTAGGTCAAAGGTGATAGGCACGGACAGGGGATTAGTGGAGGGCGTCCCATCGAAACCTATCGATGTAATGTGTGAGCCAGACAAGGGTGCCCTTGGAATCAGTCGTTTCGATAACACACTACGTGTCGCCCCAGTGTCTACCAAAAATGGAGACTCTGTACCCAGGACCTTAGCAGCGACGTAAGGACCTTGCTGGTCAACACAGAGCTCAACTGGATCCCTCCCTTGCCCCTGGCAGTCCTATGCAAACTCGGGGGCATTCTCACAGTCGGATAGTTGATACTGGTTCTGTCGGGGACGGTCAAACGTGTTCGATCTCCCTGGTCGGTCATTGTTGGTGTCGTTCGAGTACCCTCGTCCTTGTCCCCTATTTCTCGGCCCACCCGCTACATCCTTGGGGTCCCTATTTCTGCCCATTTCTAACAGAACCGGACACTGGGATTTCCAATGGCCGAATCCTTTGCAGAAGGCACATTGGTCCTCGCTAATGTCTCTACGTCCAGTGTGGGGTGTTGGGGTGTGGTCTTTGGGAGGTGGATTTCTAGGGGTGGTCGATTGGTAGTTCCCCCTGTGGGGTTCCCGTCCGACCATTATACCTTGTATCTGAGCTATCATCACCCTTTCTTTCAAATCTTTCTTCTTTTTCTCGGATGCCCTATCACTCTCATTCTTCTGGTGCTCGTAATACTGAGCCATCTGAAGTATAGCTGCGGGTTTGGAGGCACCCCAACTACTCTCACTCGTCTGCAGTTTTTGGGAGACCTCTTGTGATAGACCCTTTACATAATTTTGCACAAATAGGTGTTGTCCGGTTGCGGTGGTCATGTCTTGGCCACTGTAGTCGGAGAACACTGTCTCGAATCGAGAGAAGTATTCCGATACATCTTCCTGGGGTTTCTGACGACAGGCCGTGACTATCGACCAATCTACCTTTTTCTCTGGGATCAGTGTCTTTAACTTCTGAACTAATTTGTCTGGGAGTTCTAATATATCCTTTACTGGTTTCCTTCCAGGCTCTCGCTGTCTATCTAGTTCACTGAGTTGGTTCCAGGTATGTCCAAACAGATCCGTGTGGTCAGCCTTCCGGATTTGCTTCCACACGTCAGCTGGCAGGCATAACCCGAAAAACAAGTCAATGTCCGCTAAAGTCATTATCGTCGAACCCAAGGCTGTGCCCAATTCGGTATAAAATGCTGTCGGGTTCTTTCTTAAATCGGGCAGAGTTTGTCTAAAAGTTAGGATATCCTGTCGGTCCCATGGTTGGTAAACCCAATTGTACACAACCCTCCCCTTTGCATCTGCGTGATTAATATCATCGTTTGTTCCCAGACCACGTGGCGGGATCCAGTAAGGGGCCGCCTCTCTGATGGGCATCATAGTGTTGGCTACTTCTACTGAGGTTGTTTCAGGGACTGTAAACTTGGCTTCTGGTTTTTGTTCCGTGAGGTGGCGGAAGACCTCAAGCATCTGCATGAAGAGCTCCGTCGCCTCACGTTCAGTCCCATCTCCAACATCAATCTTCCTATACAGCGTTGTCAGTTTAGCTGGGCCCTTACTCTGATACCTATCTTCATATGCGTTCAGGGTGTGGTAGCTGAATCGTAAAATGAAATGCCGTCTGTGGCTGTCGGCATGCGAATTATAGATGTTCATTGTGTATTCTTCGCTCTCCCTTCGTTCTACTAATGTCTTTGCTATTTTGTCAATCCCATCCCGCTCATCTTTGCTCAACCTATTTGGTCTGGCTGGTGGTTGCTTGCTAGCCTCGGGGTCATCTGGCGGTGCTGTTAATGTGGTTGGTGCGGAGGCCGTGAGGGCTGGTGCACTAGCGCTAAGGTCGCTCTCGTTCGCACTCAAGGCTTGCAGGTGTTGTTGGCAGGGGGCATATGGAGGGGGCATGTAGATGATTGGGGGACCTAGCAGTAACTCATCGTTCGCCCGTTGTTTGGAGGGCAATTCAGGGTAGAGCGCAGAGGGGGTCCTAACGGGACATTGACCTGTCAACCCTGATTCTTGGGTTTGTGTAGCTTCCTTTCTTTCTTTTATTTCTTCTTCCAGTTGCTTAGCGGCTAGGTGGGCTGCCTTTCGTAATTCTTTCCCTATTTTTGCTTCTTCTCTTTTTCTTCGTTGTTCCGTTTCTTTGCGCCACATGCCGATACTATCGAGCATAGTGGGCGTAGTCTTACTTTTCTGGAGCGCTATTTCTAATGTTTTTATTTTATGATCGTCAAAGGAACCTATTAGTGGCCACTGACTTTCAGGGTTCTTCTTTGTGTATTTATGCCATAACTTAGTATAAGCTATAGCGACTAGTCCATGCTTAGTGAACATGTCCTTATTAGGGGTGCCCTCCAGCGGGGCTGGATGGTTCATCTCTAATAAGCGGTCCGGGCTGAACAGGCTACCAATCAGTGGGGAGAAGATAGGCATGACGGGTTACAACGGGGACAAAGGTCTGCACTACCTATCTTATCACGGCGGGCAAAGACTAGACAGAATATTTCTATTCTCCGTTGTTTGCAGGCCGTGAATACCTCAAAAGAACCTATACCGAACACTTAATCAGACCCTCCAGGATTTCGCGATTTCGCGATTTGCAAAAAAATCGCGAAATCGGCAGTTTTGTAAAAATGCCGCGATTTTTACAAAACTGCCCGCGAAATTTAGAAAATGCGCCCAAAACACTGAAGGCATGCATGTTTTACCCACAGTGGCAGGCTTCCCTCCCTCCCCCTCCCTGCCCCGGAGTGTTTGTCAGCCCGGGCTGAGACAGCCCCGGGCTGGCGGTACTTAACAGGTCTGTTAAAGACCATTCACTTGTTAACTATAGGCTTTGTTCTGTTTTCACCCCTTCGAGCCCCCTGCCCCTCCACTCTGCCTACTGCTGTAGGAACTTGACACCCCCTCCTTCCCCCCCCTGCAGCTGCAAGACAAGACGCCAGCCCGGGGCTGTCTCAGCTCCTCAAATAGCTAATCTTCCATGTAGAATTGTTGTTTTAAAATCACCCAAAGTAGCTTTTCTGATGACTCCAGTATTGATCAGACACAGATGAATTTCAGTTCCATGTTGGCTTGGTTTAGTTAGGAAATGATAGATTTTCAATTCAGTGCGATTCATTTTGTCTTGTTTCTGCTATGCTGCATCTTCGTCACCTTTGGGGTTCAAAAAGCACGACTGTGCTGTGCGCTCTACACATGTATTAGTTTGGCAGAGCAACACTATTCTTACTTTCGTTTCTCTGGCATGATTACCCAGTACTTGACAACCAAGCTTGACCCTTGGTAAACTGATGTTCATCAGAGTGTATTTCCACCAAAACCATATAGAACATATTCCTTAAACTATAAGCTTGATACTTGTGTCGTTTGGCAGTCACAAGTAAAAATCCATCTCTGCAGTTGTTAAATTGCTGGTTCGTTTACCACAGATGGTGTAAACACAAACACTCCGGGTGAGGGAGGGGGGCTGAAGCATATTGAGGGGGGCTGAAGCATATTTGTTTCTCTCGCACCTGGCCACTGCTTCAGGACAATATGCCACAGAGGCAGTAGAATGGAGAAATACGCTGACATCATGAAATAAAATGGGCTAATACATGACCCCCTACCCTTTTTAATTCGGAGAGGGGAAGGTTCTGAATAAAGTGGATTTTACCCATCCTTACAGAACTTTAGCCAATAGGATTAATTGTTAGGTGAAGTTTGTGAAAGGAACTTGCTTACACAATGTCACTATACTTTGTTCCTCTTTTTCTCCAGTATCTTGCTTATCACTGTTGCTGTTACTGACACACTGGCTTATCTCTTTTTGTCCTTGATGATCTGTAAAGCGCTTTGATACCCGCCTCGGTCATATCCGCGCTATATAAAACTTTACATAAATAAAAAAGTATGAGATGGCTAAGGTCAATACATGTTCTCACACAACAGCAAACCCATTGATAAAGCATGCCTCCTGATGTGGCTGAGGGTTTGTACGCCTCTTAAATACAACTTTGTTGCACCACAAAACCATCCATTATTGCCACCATATTTGAGGCACATCTAAGGGTAGGAAGAACTAAGCCCCAGATGCATCAAGCACCCATTTTGCTATTCCTTATTAGCGAAAAATAAGGATTCGCTAATAAGGAATAGCAAAATGCTATGCATGAAGAAATCACTAAAATAAATTGCGATTTCTTAAAATTCCTTAGTTGGGACTCACAAATAGCCTTGAAATCCAAAAATACTGTTCCATCACATAGACGAATGGGCAGTACAACCTGAGAAGAAGGGGTTCATTTTGTGTAGTAAAATGAAGTCTTGTTGCATAAATGTGTTTGAAGGCACTGCCAGCCTCCGGGGACAGGAGATGTACATGCATATGGTCCGTACGCGTGCACATCTCCTGTACGCTCGTGCCTTCTCTTGTCTCCCTTCGGGACAGAAAGCAGCAACAATAGAGTCTCATAGCTTCATGTTGCTAAATAACTCAAAAACAAAGATATCTGTGTTTGTTGTAGGAAAAATGGCCCAAAAAAAGGCCGCAAAATTGCCGCTAAATTTCCATATTTGTGCCGCTAAATTTCCTTTTTTGTGCCGCTAAATTTGCTAATCCATGCCGCTATATCCTGGGGGGTCTGCTTAATGTACGGTCAATCAAACAATCAGTGGGGAGAATAAGTGGGTACGACGTGTTAAAGGTTTGCGTTACCCACACTTTCTCTACCTGCAAAGAGAGACCTTGTTCTTCCCTGTTTGCAGACAGAGAATCTCCAGACAACAATCCACGAACGAGAGTTCGGGAAAACAGTGGGGTAGGAAGATAGGTACGACGGATTACAACGGGGACAAAAGTCTGCGTTACCTATCCTTCACTGCTTGCAAAGAGAGAGCCTGTTGTTTCTCCGTTTGCAGACGGTGAATCTCCAGAAGACTCAACAAAGCGTAATACTAGTATTATCCAAATCAAACAATCATTTCGTAATTTTGTCGCGTTTACACGACCTTACCCGGACCGCATGGACAGTTTCCTGTCTTCCGAATCCAGCGCCCGATCGTCCTCTATTCTTCGTGATGTTCGCGGCACTCCTGATGGTTCCCAGTCAGGACCGTAGATCACTCGAGAGAGGTCTGTTCAGAACTATTGAAGTTCGGATGATCGGCTGTCAGACGAGGGTCTATCGGACAGGAGCTCTCCCGATCGTTACAGTCGTTCACTCTGTCGTCGGGACCTCTCCCACTGGATCCACGTGTCGCTGATGGGCCCCACGCTTTGGGACGCCGATTGTAGAAAAAGGGTAGGGCTGTCGGCCTGTTTCAAGATTGCCCGGCGTTACCCGCCTCTATACCATTCTGGTTACCAAACAAAGAGACAGGCGCTGGAGACTGGAAGGCAGGAAACAGAGGTTTTTATTCCGACGGAGCAGAACACATCAGATCAGACAACAAGGTATCGTCTTGAGGTGCTCTAACAGCCTCTCTGAGGCCTGGCCTCTTATACACTGGTTTATGGCATGTGACCTTTCTTTATTACAATCAAGACATTGTGAAGCAAGGAAAAAGACATCCCCGTAATCCTCGTGTCAATCCCACCCCCACATGCATCCACAATAGAGGTCCTCAACCTGCTGATAAGAGGAGGGGGTTATCACGCAGCTGAGTGTTCTGCCGATTCTTAGGATGTGTGCGCCTGATCGTATCCCTGGGGGTGGGGGGGCCCTGATCAATAGTGGGTTCTCTGAAGAGGAGTGACTTCATACAATAGAGGGCAATAAACTGCGTCTTCCGACTAGGTGAAGGCCTGGGACCTCGTGCGACCGGTCGGATTCAGAGGAAAGGGTCATCAAAGGAGAAGTATTCATGAGGGGAATGGTCTGAGTGGACAAACAAGCGCGGAGCTTATCAACAGAGGGGTATTCATGAAAGGAGAGGAGGTGTTGGTCAGGCGCGGGTGCGAATCCCAAGGACAGGGTCATGCGGACTTGTGCATGTGAGGGAGGGGGCAGCCAGGGTGCGCGGAGGACGCTCGCAGGGTCAGGGGAGCGCGCTGGCGATCGATCGTGAACAGGGAGACCATGGTACCCAAAATGGCTGCCGTGCAGGTTATACGTGGGTGACAAGCTGGCGCAGATGATGTTCAGTTCGTAAACTTAGATTTCCACATAACTTGTTCCTATTTACATGATCGAAGGCTGCTGCTACATCCATAAGGCCCAGATATATAGCCTCATTGCTGACTTTGGTGTATTTAGCAACCAGCAGATAGAGATTGAGGCATTGATCGCTTGTGGACCTCCCTGTTCTAAAACCGTACTGAATGTCCGTGATTAGGTGGTGTTCTTCAGTCCAGTCCATGAGCCTTTGCAAGATTACCGACCCAAAATTTTGGCTTAGACATCAATCAGGGAGATTGGTCTATAACATTGCAGGTTGTCCCTGTTGCCCTTCTTAAAGATGGGGACAATGACTGCTGTGGACCAAGAGCGGGGCAAACCATGCTGGACAGCCGTGTTTAACACTCTGGTGAGGATGGGGGCCCAAAGATCTACTTTGCTCAGGTACAAATCAGGTGGAGAGCCATCAGGGCCAGGAGCCTTATTACGTGTAAGTCCTTGAATCCCTGCAGTTATTTTTGCAAGGGAAAACTTGATACCTGGACCCTGTTGAGCGTCCCCCCCATCCATATCTGTATCCTGTTTATGATTATACAATCCTTCAAAGTGTGAGACCCACTGTTCTGGTAAAATGCTTGACCCTGAAAACATGGGTTATTAACAATCCTCCAGAATTGGGTCATATCCCTTCTTTCTCCAGCCTCTCTCAGGTCTTCCCAGGCTTCCGTTTGAAGAGTAGTCTTTCTTTGTTTCAGAGCATTTTTATACATACGTCTGCACTGAACTATTCTATAGTTGTCCCTGGGCTTAGATTTTAAACTACTTTTTAAGTCTCTCTGGGCTCGTGAACACTTGCTGTCAAACCACCTCAGCTGTAGGTTATTCCTCTTGGGGGCTTTTGTCTTTAATAGACCGTCTACCAACTTGGTCACTGCGCTGAATGCCCCGTGCAGATTACTCCCCTCTATCATGGGGTCTAGGCATTCCTCAATCTGAGCCTTCCCTTGTGCCAATAACTCTTTATAAAATGCTTCCCCGTCAGTTTTTGCACATGTAAGCCGCCTTCCCTGATCAGTTACCTTCAACGCGCTGTCCATCGGGGGGCTGAACTTGGAGCGACCCCACTGTTTGAATGTTAAAATTAGGGGATTGTGGTCGCTAAATGCGCTCCACTCAATCCCCACCACACTGATTGATTTTTTTACTTGCCTAGACACTAGAATATAATCTATATAGGTGGAACATCCTCTCCCTTTAAAGGTTGGAGTGAGGGACCCATCCTCTTCTAGGCTGACCAAATCTATTGGGTGTTCCAGGTCGTGAGTCTTTTGGAGATTACTAAGGACTAAACCTTCTGGGGAGTGTTCAAAATGTGGGCCCTTCTCCATAGAACATTGGGACCAATCTACATTCAGAGGAAACAGAGCTGGGCAAAAATGACAGTTAAAATCACCCAAAACTACCACAGATTTTTCCGTAGCCCATTTTCTATAGTCTAACTCCTGATGGAGTCTGTGGTCTAGTTCCTGTAGTGTAGGGTTATTTCCCTTTGTGGTCCCCGCATTATATAAATTAAACAATGTTAACCTAAGCCCCGGTCTTGCAAATTGTAGCACCTGGATAGTATGTGCAGACCACGGTGGGCTTGTCCATACTCCTTCCAGGTTCAGGTCTACATATAACGCTAGACCTCCAATGGCTCTTCCTGAGCTAGCTTTTTGCTCTGGCACAAAAAACATTTGTACCCAGCCATATGAAAGGGGTTACTATCAACCGCCCGAGTCTCATGTAGACAGATTATCTGAGGCCCCCAATGTACTCTCTCCATTCTTTATTATTGAATTTTCCTGCCAAACCCGCGATATTCCATGATAAAATCTTCAGCTCCCCCTCAAATTCCCTGCCTTGGTTTTTCTCTCTCTGGCAATCAGGTGCCGGCCCTTCCTCAATCCTTGGAGATGTGGTATGGGCCCCAAAAGTCTGTTTCGGAAACTGGGCTGGTGCCACCCTTCAGTTTGCCTCCTGTGTACGATATATTTGGGGGCTAAGACACTTGTCAACCTCCTGAATGTTCTCCCTGTTGGTGCGTGCCATTGGGTAAAATAGTTGTCTAGCAGGTGAATGTGGCGAGGGTGCATTATTATTCATCAACCTCAAGCCGCCTCCTACCCCATCCCCGATCTTATTACATCACCCTTCCTGTTAATTGACTCCACAACTTGATCCTGAGATATTCGTGGTCAATCATTATTTTCTAGGCTCAAGAGGGGACTAAATCTATTTTCCCAAATGGCAGCATCTTGTTCTTACGCCGCCACAACAATTGTGGCAAACCCACTCGCCCCATTAGCAAATTGGCCCATCCCTGCTCTCCCCAGATGGTGTCTAGAATCATAGGGGGCATATTGTATGGGGTAGAAATATTTCAGTGGCAGCGGTTTTATGTTACTTGATGATTGAGGGAAGCCACTTGTCAGTATATGTTCCACCAATCTCATATCCCTGAAGTTCACAATTATACAGTTGCCCACAAGGTCTTTACTTTTCCTGCCAATCCAGTTCACCCTTCTAACATTCAAAATGTCTCCACTTTTATTCCCTACCAGCGGTCTGTTCTTATTCAACCACGCTATTGTCTTATTTTTGAGCTCGGGGTAGGACTCTTTCTGCTCAGGTTTTAGTTCTGGGACCCCCCGAGTACTACTACGTAGGGGCATGCCTCAGGTGGTAGATCTATTCTAGGTAGGGGGTTTACTACTCTTGGATTGATTTCCCGGCTTATGTGTTGTGTCAATTTTTTCTTTTGTACTTGTGCTGTTAACGTGCTAGGCCCCCTTTCTGTGACACTGGACCCTCTGCCCTGGCATGATGCAGCATTCGTAGGTATGGGAGAATCAGTAGATGTTAAATCATGTGCTACAGCATGTTGATTATTGGCAGTACGATCAATTAATGTGGCAGGCTGGATGACTGGGCTAGTAACTGTTATAGAAGTGATACCATTAACACTGGCATTCGCGGGATTGACTTGTGTCCTTCCCTTCTTGTGTAACTCATTTACGATTGTTTCCAGTCTACTAACTAAGGGTTTAATCTGGCTCACTATAAATAGTTCTAGGGAGTTTTGTAGGTCTGTGACCACCTCAGCCATCCAGGATGGAGGGGACATCTGGTGGATCACTTGAGTCTCAGTAACCTCTTCCTCAATGAATCTCTTTTGGGGAATAAGTGACCGGGGTTTAGATTTCTTAGGGCCTAGGTTCTTCTGACAAGATCTTCTCTTCTTACTAGTAGATTCTTTCTCGTCTGACAGGGCTATCCCCTCCGCAATGCTAGTGGTTGGCTTTGTGCAAGGAATGTCCTGGGTGAGTGACTCCGTGCCATTATGTGGGAAAATAGCGGTTGGCTCGTCAGTAATGACCTGGGGTGAGGTGAGACTGTCAGTTGATGGAGTTATCGACAATCTTCTCTCTGTGCGCTCTATTTTGTTGTTAACTTTCCGCAGCAATAAATCTATCGCAGTGGGTTGTATATTGAGAGGGGGCAGTGTATTAGGGTCCTGTACAATTACCTTCGGAGTCAGGGGTATATTTGATTTTACTTTTGTGGTGCGTGTATTTACTTTGGGAGCCATGCTTAACTTAGGCAATAAAAAAAGTCCAATAGAAACAACTGCACCAAGTCCCGAATAATAGCACCTAAGCTCCAGCTAGTAATCCGCCCTTAGTCTCTCTTTTTATAGCTTACAGTTTTTTGTTTGCCCAATGTTCAAATCGGTAATCCTTCTGCTTCTTCTCCTAGTAAAACACAAGTTTATAGCACTCCAATCAGTGAAGCAGAAGGGTCCAGGTCCCATGGGCCAAGGGGGGTGGCCCGTCCCGCCCTCCTCCGCCCTCGGACGGCCACAGACGGCCCACCCTTTGCCCGGGCTTAGCCGGGCGCTGGCCACGCGCGTTTCGCGACACGGGAGGAGCCTCTTCGCTTTTAAGCACCTCCGGGCACGATAGTGGCCGGAAGTGGGAGGTGTAGCCGCTAAGCAGCCTGGGAGCTGTAGTCTCCCCCCTCAGCGGCCGCGCAGTAATTGTGGCAGCGTCGGCAGGGGAGACCAACAGCGTGAGGTCCCCAGGTGCCGCAAGCTCTGCTGGTGCTGGTAGGTTGCAGGTTAGCCCCAAAGTCCAGGTATGTCCCCCGCTCCACCGAAGGAGCCTCTTTGCTTTTAAGCGCCTCCGGGCGAGATAGTGGGTGGAAGTGGGCGGTGTAGCCGCTAAGCAGCCTGAGAGCTGTAGTCTCCCCCATCGGTGGCCCTGTGGTACTGAAAATTCTGAACCTGTGTTTTAAATATCATGATTCTGTTATGAATTTGGTAACAGCAGACCGTAAACAGTGAGTTCAGCAAGTGCGAGTGTTTTCGTCATGTTACACCAATGGATTCACTGTGTATTTGAAGGTTTTGTTTTGAACCCTCGGGTTCCATCTTGTGCACAGCAGCCATTTTATGGATTGCCCTTACAGTAGGCCCTCATCATGGCAGAACAAGTATTTAAGGACATAACCTTAGCATGGGTTTGTGCTGACTCCTGCATGACCTGGGCGAGCTGAGTCCACTGCCCCAAGCCAAACCTGTTCGGCCAGCTCCTTTCCCAGTGGCCGAATGAGATTAGCATCCAGGTGCACATGTCGTAAACCTTTTCATCACATACAAACTATGTCTAATCGAACACACACCTGTCTCTGTTTCTTTCTTTATGACTTGCTTTACGATGGGGAGGTGCCCATTTTTATTAGGGGTCCGTCGATATCTGATGGAAACACTGGACCTTGCCGGATAGTTAATTATGGGCTAAAGAAACTGAAATATGGGCTTGTCATCATGACTCTGCTTTTTCTTTGTAATGAAAATATGTGAATGATCAACTGTAAAATAAGGAATGTTTGCCTAGAGCATAATAAATGGTATAAAAGGTCTGTGCCGAGACCATTCAGCAGGCTAGCTCATTCAGTTGCTTTAGGTGTGACTGGGCGATGTAGCCTCACAATTAATTGTAATAAAGATGTCTTTTCATATTTCAGATTCTCTGTTGATTCCTTTGCTGCTTTTGAATGGACTACTTATTGGTAAGATCCCTGAGAAGGAGTTTGAAGTTTTTTAGGTACTTCAGCCCCGCGGTGATTGTGGCTGCGGCGGCAGGGGAGACCAACAGCGTGAGGTCCCCAGGTGCGGCAAGCTCTGCTGGTGCTGGTAGGTTGCAGGTTAGCCCCAAAGTCCAGGTATGTCCCCCTCCACTCTGCAGGACTACTGCTCTAAAGGAACTGCTGTGTTGCAGTGCTGATTTGCTGCACTATTGCCTGAGGAAGGAGAACTGGATCTGCAACTTCATCTTTCTTTTTGCAACTTTTATTTTTAGAAATATAATTGTACAATGTACAAAAACTAATATGCAACCAGAATAGGCTTAAGGCATAAGGATATCACACATGGCACGCAGTGTCACCTTTCATTGTACAGAAGAAAGAGGAAGAAAACAGAGGGGGTAACAGGGGAAACCCAACAGTAGTCAAAAGGTGGGTAGCAGTGAAAAGAGTTTGCACATAAACATCTAGAGTGGGTGCATCGCCGTCGCCTTCTGACCGTCGTATGCGAATCAGGACCATATCCTTGGGGGGAGAAATGTTTACTGTGCGTAAAACCTCCTGGGCATACAGGTCGGCACTAGTAGTGGTAGGAAGTAGTGCGAAAGTGTGGGGAACAGAGGAGGGTGGAAAGGGAGCAAGAGGGTCAAACGAGGGATAAATGTGTCGGAATGCCAGCAGAGGAGCAAACAGCACCCATAAATTGGTTGAAGCCATCCGCTGTAGGAATGCACAGGTGAAGCACGGTATACAATGTCAGTATGCTGTGGGCTGGGGTGGGGTTTGGGTAAGAGAATCCAACACTCCAGACAAGAAAGGGCTCCAGATGACCTCAAAGATATGTAATTGGTTATTCATAGTCTTTAAAATTGAGTTTCTGATTGGCATAGGAATGCACCCTGTTTATGCAGAAACCCCAATCCTAATCAGGGTAAGTCACAAACACACCATAATTTAATGCAATGTGTAAAGTATTTCTTCATCACTTCAAACAGTAAAACAATGAAAATATCACACAAAGACTTCACACCAGATAGAGTAATACCACTTAATTTTATAAATGAAACAAGACCTGAATGAAAAAAATCCAGTAAGTAGAAATCTAGATATACATTTTTTATGAATAAACTGAAAAATAGCACCCAGAAGCAGTAAGCAATTATGTGCGTTATCTGTTAAAGTCAAAATGGGACAAAGTCAAAAGTTCAGGCCAACCACGACAGAGCATGAGTCAGATACAGGGACCCAGTTAGGCCCGCTGAGCAAAAGTACCTTGATCCGGCTTGCAACGCCATCGAAGAAGATGTGGGATGCAGCCAAAGTAATGCATCTGTTCTAAGTTCAATGCAGTGGTTCAGATTGAGGTACTCTGCTACTGCTCCTGCAGCAGAGGAATGCATCGATTGAGAGTGCGATGCGCTGGATCCGGATGCGATGCACAAGGGTTTGATCCATTTAAATGTGTTCTTGCACCGGTTCTGAACCACGCAGCAGTGTTGATGCACCGGTTCCAGAGAGGATGTGAAGATTTGGTTGAAGTTAGCACCTAAAACCTCACTTCCAACAGCCAAGACTGGGGTGGCACCACTTGGCATTGAGCCTCACAGATGGCAGCAGCAGAAGGTTTGGAAGTCTCTTATATCCCTGAGACTTCAGATCAGGAGGCAAGCAAGCAAACCCTTGGAATCACTCTGGGTTCAAGTGATGCAGGTCCGATCATTCTCTCTCAGACAGGTTAACAACAGGCAGAAGGGCAACATTGCAAGGCAGGAATCCAGCAAGGCTGCAGTCCAGCAAAGATGCAGTCCAGCAAAGTGGCATTCCTGTCAGCAGCACAGCAGTTATTCTTCCCGGCAAAGAAGTCATAGGTCAAGAAGTGTACTGAAGTCATAGTGTCAGAGGTCCAGTACTTTTACCCAGTTGTGCCTTCAAAGTGGGGGAGAGTTCAGGGTCTTTGAAGTGCACAAAGATACTCACTTCCTGCCCTGGCTCCAGACTCACTACACAGGGGTATGCAGCCCTATGTATATGTACAGGACATAGCCTATTCAGGTGTAAGTGTGAGACTGTGCCCAGCTCCTCCCTCCCATCTCACAGGATGATTAATCAGGTCACATCTAGACTCCCTTTGTGTGTGGCTTTCTAGAGGGTGTGCACAAAGCCCAGCTATCTCCCAATCCAGACTGATTAGAGAGCAGGCATCAAATGGCTAAAGAAAGAAAACACCAGCTTTCTAAAAGTGGCATTTTCAGAATTGCAAATTAAAATCTGACTTCACAATAAGTTGTGATTTTAAATTGTGATTCTAGAGACACTGGACTCGGGGGTCTTATCACTTTCAAATTGGAAATTACACTTATTAAAATGCACTAAAGTAATTCAAAAGTTGTTCTATTGGAGAGATACCCTTTGCATTAGTAAAAACGACTTTGGGAGTTTTTCACTACCAAGACATGTAATAGTTAAAAGTACATATCAAACGGTTTAAATACATTGCACCCTGGCATGTGGGTTATACAGGGCCTACCTTAGGGGTGACTATATGTATAATAGGGAAAGGTTTGGGCCTGGCAAAAAGGGTTATTTTGCCAAGTCATCATGGCAGTGCAGGCCTGAGACATAGTTAAAGGGCTACTTAAGTGGGTGGCACAATCAGTGCTGCAAGCCCACTAGCAGCATATAATTTACAGTCCAAGGGTACACGGGGTATCTCTTTTGTAGGGACGTATAAGTAAATTAAATCTGCCAATTAGGGATGAACCAGGCACCAGGAGAGACTGAGTATACTCCACAGTATTCAGCAAGTGAAGGTCTGAGAGACACGGGCATAGAAGATTCGCAGCTCACAGGGCTGCCCCCAACCGTGGAATTAAGGAGCAGGAGACCGAAGGAGTCAGGAGGAAGCACCTCTTGGTTACAGTCCAGTGCTGAGCCCATGTCAAAGACAGGGAGAGATTGTCCTATAGCCCACCACCTTGTGGGGAGGAGACAATGATGGGGCAGGTTATCTCTTTATAGTGGTAAGCCCGAAGGAAAGAAGATGTCAGGGGCAGCAGGAGGCAAGGAAGAGTACCCTTCAGCTGCAGGTCAAGCATGGGATCGATAGGGGGGATCCTTGGCCTCAGCAGCAGCAGCTTGCCAAGCCCCGCCGAGCGCCCACCCATATCGGCGCCGTCCAAGGGGATTCTCGGCCTTGGATAATGAGATTACAGCTGCCGTGACCTCCCTGAAGAACCGAGCTGAACATGGACACACCTGAGAGCGCTTCAGTGCCTCCCCCGTGGACTCGTGCACAAAACACAAAAATGCGGCGGGACCCTCGCTCCTCCGTCACTCCCAGGAGTTCAGACATGGTCTCCCGGCCTGCAGCAATGTTTACAGCCACCTGTTCCTTTCTGAAGCAGTCACACTGGCTGACAGTAATGTCTAAGGAACTCTCCTCTCACAAACACCCTCCCCATCCTGTTCAAGTATATGAAGAGAATGCGGCTGGGCCCAGTTCCACCCCCACCCCACAGCGCTGCAGACAGGCACCCCGGTGACAGTGTTAGGCCAGGACTGGACTGCTCCCACACAGCAGCCCCTGCAATTCTGGGCCAGTAAAGAGGGCCCGTGCGGAGCGGCCCTCAGGGCACACACACCCCTCCGCAAAACAAAGCAGTGGGGCCCTGAAAACACCAGATGCAGGCAGCAGCCCTGCAACCACATTCGAAGGAAAGAAACTACGCCAGGGACTATCCTGGACTTCTTTACTTTTTCTTTTGTCCTGGCCGCCATTTTGCTGCTCTCGGCCGCTTTTCTCACGACCCAGACCCGCCATCTTGTCCATTCCCTCGTCCTTTAACCCTTTTCCCTTGTTTCCCCTTGACGATCCTCAAATGTTTCTTCCCTTTTCTGATTTGCCTTTTCTCCATACCCGTGTATCCCTCCCACACACCCTTGGTGCTGTGACTGCATCCCCTCTCTGACCCCACTTAATGGAACTCTGCTTTTCTGTATATAGAGGTAACTCTAATCACTAGAATATGCAGTAGACCTTTGTACTCTCTACCATTCCTATGTGACTCTTAGAGTATATCCATGTGTATCCCTTCCTTATGCATATATAGATATAACTCTAAATACTAGTATATGCAGTAGACCTTTGTACTCTCTACCATTCCTATGTGACTCTTAGAGTATATCCATTCGTATCTCTTCCTTGAGTGACTTTACTATTTACAATTTTTCTTTCTGTGTGTATCTCTTTCTGGTGTGACTTTACATCTTGTACATTTGCAATTTTTTCTGTTTGTATCTTTTATGTAACACATGTAATACTTAGTCCTTATGTTTTGCAACTGGTTCTTATGTAAAGCGCTCTGGCACCTTCGGGTAAAGTTTGCGCTATATAAAATTGCATTAAATAAAAATAAAATAATGATGGGGCTTAGAGGGAGCTATGGCTGTGTGCTCCATGACGGGGATACGTCCTGGCCCCCCTCCTCTTCCCCCAGCCAACCAAGCAAGGGGAGCCAGCTGTCAGTGAGAGGCAGAGGCTATATTTCTCATGACAGAGTGAGTTTTGGGCCCTCTCGCCTGCCACCACCAACCAAACAGGGGAGGGCCAGCAGGCAGTGAAATAAAGCAAAGAAATGGCATCGCTTGAGACCTCCGACAGTCCAATGGAGTCTGTGCAGGCTGGCTGCAGTGGGGTGCGTGAGGCAAAGAAGACTGCGAAGGAGGCATATTAAATAGTGGCCAAGTTCACATAATCCCATGGGAGTAGCTTGACACCCAAGGGCTAAGCGTAATAGCCCTTCATTGAGGGTCAAAGGTGGCATCCGTAGGCTGCGCCTGTCACTGTGTACTCCGCAGGATCAGGATGCAGCAAAAATTGTCCACCTCTAAATCCTACCAACACTCTGATGACAAAAATATACAGAGTATTCATATGATTAGGCGAGGGAAGGAGAGGAAGGGAACAACGGGGAAAAGGGACTTGAAATGACAAGACACAGGTTAATAACTGTTCATAATTACAAACTACTCTCATAAAATCCGCTAAGATAGAGTATGCACCTGAGGTGTTCACCACATACAGCTAATGTAAACACGTTCCACAGTTTCTCTCTTGTCTTGAGAACCTAATTATAAAGGAGCAACAGTTAGGCTTTAAATATGCACTTCTGAAACATTGGAAACCTAAATGTGGGAAATAACCTTTTATCTTTCCCCAGTACCTCAGATCGTGGATTAAAGCAAACTCCACTGTTAATATCAAAATAGTTTTATGTTGAATATCCTTTTCCTTCCTTCTTTGGAAAATTATAAAGGAACAGAAATATTTCCTGGTGATAAGATTCACAACACCTATGTCTCAAAATAGAACTCCTTCAACTTAATGTTGGTACTGTTTTCAAACACAGTTCTCCAAATACGGCAAAACGTGGGGGCCACCACCGTTTTCCGCTTTGGCAATAATGCTACCAAGTGTCACAATGAAACTAACATGCTTTGCCTTTCTTCGTTTTGGAAATGTGTAGCGTCCGCCACTACATCCATCTCACTTTAAATCCTCAAATAGTCACTTGATTGTCATGACGGTAATATGTGGAAGCCTCCACTATATTCCGCCACTCCAGACCGCCTAAAGAACTCACAACGGTATTACGTGGTCTCAACCAACGTATTCCGCCGATCACTAAAGAACACTGTGGCAGAAGCCTCTGCCAAACCAACAGCGTTCAACCAGGTAAAATGAAAGAAGGAAGATTCTCGCTGCTGCACAATCCAGCGAGTCACTTACTACTTGCTCGATGTTCGGAACGCACATGAATACGATCCACGTCTCCCTTCAAGTAAACATGCTTGAGCCCAAACACGCTGGAGCAACGAAATCGGCTCAGTCAAACCAGAAGGAGAAACCGGGAAAACACTCAAATTTACGCACAACGTGGTGCGCGTATTGCTGAATTTTATCACGCATTCACAGGCATTGCCTCAATGGCAGGCGCGATGTGCTAGATCCTGACAACACCTACTAGTAAGCAAGGGCGGCTGGTCCATAGAGGGCGCTGGAGCGGTGCCCCACTAGCATCTACCGAAAAAGAAACAGCTCTCTGCAGCTCGGGTGGCAGGACTGTAAGTAGATCTATTGACACATCTCGCAGACTGTCTGCGTCACCTCCATTGTAGAGTAAATACTCCTTACTGTGCAAGCACAATATGACCGAAGGTGTCTTGACCTTGCAAGAAAGCTACCTCACCCCACCTGGCAACAGCTCAGGAAAAAGGGAGGCACTGCTCTCTCCGTCGGTACCCCTTGACGGTCAACCGAGCCCTTGACCGTCTACATTAGATGTGACGTGATTGCATCGTTATTTATTATTTCTAATCTATGAGGATTATTTATTCACTTTTCACACCAAGTTTATTGGTATATTTTTGCAGTAGCAAGTAATAGGTTGGTCCTGATGAAGGCACAAGACAGCACGTTGTCTGTATGTGCTGAAACATGTTGACCATTTTATACATTTTAGACAGCTATTTGGTTAAACTGTCTTTCTACACTGTTTTAAATGTGATTTTAGAGAGACATTAATAAAGGTATTGTCAATCGCACCTCAATTTAAACTGCACTTTATCACCATTGCGCTTTACTCTATTCCCACACACTTAACCACTCAAATTTAGGATGATAAAGAGCTACTGCTTCTATATGAAAACATTCCATGATAGGGTTGTAGACCTGGTGTCACTGGTGTGACTCAAAGAGGAGACCCAGATGATGAAGCATGTCACCTGTTTGGTGAGTAACGGGAATCTGTAAATTAATGGTATATTTTCTCTTCTTGTGGTGAGTTTATCACTGTTGTTTTTTCTTTCAGAGCGTCTAGTGTCCAGAATATGGTTGTAGACCCTTGGACATTCTAGGTTTGTGAATTAAATATGGAGCAACAATTGCTTGAAATGTTGCCAGTTTAGGTTTGTACTTCCTCTTTTGCCCCAGTAGGCAGACCAATATAAAACCATGCAGTTGATGTTTAACTACTTTATATTTCATTAACCTCTTCCATGCTCATGACGGAACGGTTTCATCATGAGCCACGGTGGGCATGTGCCCATGATGAACCCGTTCCATCATCGCACCCACCCATGGGGAAAGAGCTGTTTTGTGATTCCCGCTTTGGATAGATCGGCCTGTTTGTTTGACATTTCTGCCCCAAAAGGGGACAGAAAAAACCAGGGATTTTTAGAAAAAAGTGTATGAATAGGGGTGGCGTAGCAAAGCGAAACGAGGAGAAATGTTTTTATTTCTCCTTGTTTTTTTCTTCTTTCAATGCGTGCTGCATTCTACAGAAAAATGCTTGCAGTGATTGCTTTTGTGCAGGAAGGGGCCCCTTCCTTAATGGCGCAGGCATCCTTGAACCATGGTGAAAGGGTGCCTGCGCCGGCGCATGGCAGCTGTTTCTGCGCCAGTGCAAGGGAGAGCACAGGAATGCAACATATCATTATAGATATGTCGCATTCCTGTGCTCTGAAAGTGCCGCAGCGTGGCGCAGCCAAAGTGCTTGCGGTGCCGCGCTGCAGCACTTTCTTGTAGATCTGCATCCAGGGATTTTCTTTTTACAAATGGAAGTGACCCACGTGCAAGGTAGCCCTTTTATGTTTGCTGTTTTCTGCCCCATCCCCCGGAGACAGATAAGCCCATTGTTTTGTCCTTTCTGCTCCCAGGAGGGGTAGAAACACCCACTAGACCCAGAGATTTGAAAAAATGTGCATTGGGCCAATCCCTTAGGCAAGGAACACCCCTCAATTTTTTTTACTTATGGACATTTATTGCCCCCCCCCCCTGGGCACATCGGCCCCCGTTTGAATGCCCATCTGCCCTTGGGTGAGGGGGGTCGAAAACTCACTAGACCCACTGATTTTCTTTTAGTAAATGGAAGCAACCCCTTGGGCAAGGGTCGCTTCCATTGGCTATTTTCTGCCCCCGGGGACAGATTGGGCTGATATTGAAGTACAATGGCAGAAAACACCACTAGTGCCAGGGATTTAGAATGTTCGTGCATGGGGACAATTCTCTTGACCAAGAATCGCCTCTTAATTTTTATTTAATACTTGTGGCTGTTTTCTTCCCTGTTTGAAGGCCCATTTGTCCTTGGGGCGGGGGGAACCCACTAGCACTAGGCATATATATATATAGTTTGGTTGTGGCCCCTTGGGTAAGCATTGCCGCAGTGGGATGGGCCATCGGTTATTATTTATATTTGGCTCTTTTCTGTCCCCCTTGGTGGCAGATTGGCCATTTGGGTAATGACACAGTGTGTTATAATGTTAATTATTTTATTTCTTGTCAATTGCAAATGTAATGTCGTATATCTAGTTTAAGGCTTTTGCTCTTTAGACTGAGTTTCCAGGTTTGGTTTCCGTCACTGGTGGTTCTGCACTTTGTTTAGTTGCATTTGTTTCGTAAGAAAAAAAAATGTGTGAGATTTACTTAAAGTGTGTTTCATTTCCCTAAATTAATGTGTTTTTGTGAATAATATTATAGCAGTATGTTTAGCTTCTGTTTTATTGAGTGTGAAAATCTTTTTGCATTTGTGCTCAAGTTGTTATTTCCTATTTTGTTTTCTTGTGAGTAATTTGTTTTGTTTTTTCTTTCTAGAGAGATATCGTTGGTTTTTGATGTGTCTCTGCAGAGTAAGTGCTGGTGAGTGCAGCTGTCTCTTGCAAGGGAGTCACATAGTTTTTGAGTATATAGATCTTTGTGATAAAGCCACACTTAGTTTATTACTTATTTTGCACAGTGTTGATTGTTGTTGACTTGTTTCTAAAGTCTCCTTTCTTAGGAAGTATTATGGCTAGCCGCAGGATGCTGGTATGCTTTTCGAGTCTTCTTCTGAACTCTGGCTGACTCTGGCTCTGCATCTGAGGCAGAGGAGGGAGTGGAAGACTGTGGCAGTGAATTTTCTGTTCGAGAGGAAACATCTGATCTTTTTCTGTCCATTTGGGCACTGACATAGTGTGTTATAATGTCATTTGTTTTATTTATTGTCAATTGCAATTGTAATGTTTTATTTCTCCTTTTTATTATAGTTCAAGGTTTTTGCTCTATTGACTGTTGTTCCAGCTTGCGGGTTTGTCACTGGTGGTTCTGCAGTTTGTGTAGTTGCATGTGTTTTATAAAAAAACATTTTTTGTACTATTTACTCTAAATGAGTTTCATTTCACTGCATGAATGTGTTTTTTTAAATGGTTTAATTATAGCAGTATGTTTAGCTCCTGGTTTATTGAATGTGAAGATCTTTTTGCCTTCATGCTCGATGTGTTATTTGATATTTTGTTGTCTTGTGAGTAAGTTGTTTTCTTTTTTCTTTCTCGTGGGATATTTTTGATTTTTGCTGTGTCTCTGCAGAGTAAGTAGTGGTGAGTGTAGATGTTTCTGGCAAGTGAGTCGTATAGTTTTTGAGTATATTGATCTTTGTGATAAAGCCACACCTTGTTTATTACTTATTTTGCACAGTATTGGTTGTTGTTGACTTGTTTGTGAATTCTCCTTTCCTAGGAAGGATTAAGCCGCAGGATGTTGGTCTGCTTTTCGAGTCTTCCTCTGAATTCGGACTGACTCTGCATCTGCATTTGAGGCAGTGGAGGGAGTGGAAGACTTTGGCAGTGAGTTTTCTGTCTAAGAGGAGTCATTGGATGATGAAGCTTCTTTTAGTGCAGATGAAGTTTTAGAGGAGGACATTGGTGTGCTGATAATGCAGCAAGAAGCATCTGGATTGCAGCCTGGGACTGCAAGCCTTCCCATGGGAAGACATGACCTCTGGGTTGCCCTTAGGCATGGTGCAGACAGAATTGCCTGACTTTACTTGTGTCCAAAGGTGTAGAGTAGATACTGAAAACCATTTGCCTCTAAGTTTTTTTCAGTTGTTAATGGACTATGTATTTTTAGTGGAGATTGTTGAGCAGACTAATTTGTGTGCTGAGCAGTATTTGAATGAAAACAGTACTAGTCTCAGGCCCCACTCTAGAGCTAACCGGTGGACTCCCACGTATCTGGAAAAGTTGAAGAAGTTTTTGAGTTTGAACTTTTTTGAAGGGCTTGATAAGGAATTCTTCAATGTCTTCATATCAGTCTACTAGTACCTTGATGGCAAAAGCTGTGTTTCCACTAATCATGAGATTGGATCTGTATTTGCTTCAGCTTCAGATGCTGAATTTTGTCAATAATGGTTTGGCGTTGCCATGAGATCACAGTGATTCTGACTTTCTTTTTAAGATTCAGCCTGACACTGATCACTTTGTGGATCAGTTTTCTGAGATCTACGCTCCAGGTAAAGAAATATCTGTGGATGAGTCTTTGGTCTTGTTCAAGGGCCGCTTTGGTTTTAGGCAGAACATTCCTAGCAAGAGGTCACTCTATGGAAATAATATATATATATATGCTGTTTGACAGTAGGACTGGAGATGTCTCTAATTTCAGGGTGTACACTGGTATGGATTCCAGGATTGACCGCCCTGGTCGTCCGTCTACTTTTGGAGTTTGTGAGAAAGTTGTGTGTGCATTTGGCAGAGGAATTTTCAACAAAGGTCACTATTTATAAGTAGATAACTTCTATACTGGTGTGCAGTTGTTCAGGGAATTGGCCTAAGTGGACACTGTTACTTGTGGCACAATCCGCTCTAACCGTAAATGTTTCCCAAAAGAACTTGTTTGTCAAAAGCTTGAGCTGGGACAGTGTACTGCGTTGCATAGAGAGGCACTTTTAGTTTTGAAGTTTACAGACAGGAGAGATGTATACATGCTGACCAACATCCATGATGATAGTACTTCACCTGTGACTGTTTAGCGTCAGGTTGCTGAAGTACTCAAACTAACCCTTGCCCATGAACTCTCCTCTGCTGGCGGAGTTTGCAGATTTTTGCATACTCTGCGCTCTGTGAGGAACACGAAGTTCCTGCAAAACAGCTTACTCCGCAACAAAGCAGTGTTTAGCCCCGGACACTCCCGCCTCCCACACCCTCAATAAACATTTTTTAAATACAATTACTGTTAGAACTGGGGGTCTCTATTTGGCAATGTTTTGCACCTTTGTCCAAAAGGGGACCCTTGCTTCTAGTCAGGCAAAGGGGGCTACACTCCTAAAATAACCCCTGCTCAACCCTATGGTAGCTTGGCACAAGCAGGAAGACTTATCTCAGAGGCAGTGTGTAAAGCATTTGTGAACACATAGAGTAATACAGTAAAATAACTACAGATGGACACCACACAGGTTTTATAAAAATAAGTATTCTTTATGTAGACATGACACAAGACCCAAACGACAAAAATCCACAATACAGTATAAGAAAAATGACTTTTAAATGGTAGAAATACCTTAATTCAAAGTTGATGGTAAATGCAACACGTTTCTCACAAAGTACCTTTGGATGCGTAACACAAGGTAAACAAAAGGTTTGCAGGGAGAATGATGCATTCGTTCCTTGCTTTGTGGAGGTGATGTGTCTGTTCCTCAGTGCTTGCGCAAAGTAGTCGATCCTGTTCCTTAGCGGAGAGGAGGTGATGTATCGGTCTCGTAGTGCGTTCTAGTTACGATGCGACAAGATGCCACCACGATGCGACAATCTGGTGCAATGCGACAAGATGGCACCTGTGATGAGATGTGACGACATGAAGATGATGCGTGTACACCCCACGGCTGTGCGGCAAACTCATGAACTTCTGAGCTGTGACAGGCCCTGTGACATGCTTCTCCGGTGATGCAACGGCGATCCTTGCGGTGGCGACATGCTTCTCCGGTGATGAGACGGCAAACAGCTGCGACAGAGACACGCTTCTCCGGTGATGCGACGGTGACCCTTGCAGTGGCAACACACTTCTCCAGTGATGCGACGGAAACATCTGCTGCTGCGACACGCTTCTATTCGTTGAGTTGTGCTTCCAGCTCCCAACAATACAAAGGCTTCTGCAGACAAAATTGTCAGCAAGGAAATTCAAGTGGGTAGCTGCTGGTGAAGTCTTGTATCCCTGAGACTTCAGCAGGAGGCAAGCACAATTCAAGCCCTTGGAGAATCTTCTTCAAGATGATGAATGTTCATAAAAAGTTTGTTCTCCTTTCCTTGGCAAATAAGTCCCCACTGCAGGCCAACCCCAGAAAATAGCACAATGGCACAGGGGCAGTCAACTCCTTCAGCTTCTTTGGTTCCTCTCCTTGGGAAAGGTTTGTCTTGATTACCAGAAGTGATCTAAAGTCTTGGGGTCTGGGCCCCAATATGTATAGCAGTAAATATTTTGTCCACTGAAGGCAGAGGGTGCCTGTGGCAAAACCAGTTCTGTGCAGCTTCCTGGCAGGAGGAGGAGACAGCATTGTTGAAAGCAGACCTGGCCCAGGTAGCTGAAAGGAACTCTCCTCTCCCTACTCTCTATTCTATGAGGGCTCAGGGGAGTGAAAGGAAATCTTAGCCACCCCACTCTCTATTCAGCCAAGGTCCTATTCAGCTCAGCCCTTGCTCATCAGTCTGCTGGAGCCCAAGTCTTCCTGTCACTCACAAACCAGACATGCAATACACAACCTAGCAGAGGTAGGCTGGATGGTTCTGAAGGAAAATACCTACTTTTTAAATGTGGTATTTTCAAAAACAGAATGTAAAAATCACCTTCACTAAAAGATGTATTTTAACACTCTGAGTTCATACATACTAAATTAATTTTTCTACCATGTTCCCTGGGTCAGTTAGGATTATAGGAAATTATAATCAAACTGCCCCTTCTGGCCTACGGGGACAGGTACCCTTGCAAAAGTGAAAAATAAAAGTGGCTGTAATTCACTATCAGGACATGCCCCACACACCAGGGCATGTCCTACCTTTTACTTACAATGCACCTTGCCCTTGGGCCTTCTTTAGGGGTGGCTAACATGTGGAAATGGGAAGGTTTAGGGACCGGTAAATGGGTGCACTTACCAAGTCGACATGGCAGTACTAGAATGCACACAGGCTCTGCAATGGCAGGCCTGAGACACACTTTTACAAGCTGCTTCTGTTGGTGGCACAATAAGTGCTGCAAGCCCACTAGCAGCATTTGATCTACAGGCCCTGGGCACACATGGTGCACTGTACTAGGGTCTGACAAGTAAATCACATAAGGCAATCATGGAGTCATTAATCCATTACACCAATGTACAATAGGGAGCACTTGCAGTGTGGCACTAAATAGCAAGGGCACAGTGCCCAAAGCATGTAAACCAGCACAAACATATCAAAAACAGAGGAGACAACAGTGAAAAATGGAGGGGAGACTCACTCCAATGGTACCAGGTCTAACAATTACAATGAAAGTAAATAAAAGCACGCTTTCCTTTATCTCAGCATCTCCGGGCTGCCCTCCTTGCCGTAATCCCCTATGCCAGACTTATGTCATGGTAGAACTGAACATGTGCGCGCAGTCCTACCATGATGTATGTCCGACGTAGGAGATTCTGCAGGCGAGGAGAAAGAGGGCAGCCTGGCACGCCACGATAAAGGTAAGTGCACTTTTATTTACTTTAATTGTATTTGAAAAATATTTATTGTAGGGGGTGGAAGGAGCTGAGCTCCACTGAGTTTTTGCCCAACTCCGTAGAGCTCCCCGTAGAGCAACTCCGCCTGCTCCACCCGTGGTTAGCGTAAACCTGTGTGCATTTTAGACTATATGAAGAATATGGGTGGTGTTGATAGAGTAGATCAAAGGTTAGAACCTTACACTTCTCTTCGGTAGGCTTACATTTGGTAAAATAAGTTGGCTATCCATCTTTTCCACTTGGCATCCTTTAATGCTTTTGTTGTATTTGAGGATTGTTCTCCTTAGTCAACAATGACTTTTGCTAAGTTTTAGGAGTATGTGCTAGGCAGACTTGTTGGAGTGGTGGAGGATGTGGCTAGATTATAAGGTCTCCACTTTCCTGATCACATTCCTACCATGCCCACAAAAGACTTTCCCAGTAGGAGATGTAGAGTCTATTGGCAAAGATGGACGGAGACTCATATGTACTGCCCGAGTGTCCTTCTAACCCTTTGCTGTGTGTGCCTGCTTGTTTTAGAATGTACCAGATGCAAAATAAGATTTGGGAGCATCCATGAGTGGTAAGGTGAACTGTCTAGTCTGTATTGTTTTATATTTTTTGTTGTTTCAAGGTTGGTATTAGAGCAATTTATTTAGTTTCAACTTTTGTGTTTGCAGTTTTGTATCTACTTACTTTTTGTTTGTGTTTTTTTTGTATAAAAAACCCAAAATGGCTCGTGGTGTGTGTGGACAGGCACTTGGCTGACAGTGTGTGGACTGGTGCTTGGCTGGCGGTGTGCGTGGACTGGTGCTTGGCTGGCTGTGTGCGTGGACTGGCACTTGTCTGGCAGTGTGCGTAGACTGGTGCTTGGCTGACAGTGAGTGTGGACTGGCACTTGGCTGGCAGTGAGTTTGTACTGGTGCTTGGCTGGCAGTGTGTGAGTAGTGATTTGCTGTTGGTCACTACATATACTGGTAGCCAAACACCAGTCCACACAATCCATAAGCCACTGTGGTTGCTGTGTCAGGCATGTGGGCATGTGAAAGTGATGGGCCTTTGAATGACACTGGCTGTTGATGTGAGTGTTGTTATGTGCTGGGCCGGTGGCTGGCAGTGTGAATGGTTTTGTGTGTCATAATTATGAACGGTGAATGAATGGCCAGTAAAGAGATTGGTACCTTGTTGTGGCTTTACAGCTCATGAGCTGTGAGCCACTGGTTCTGTTTTTTTGTCCTTTTATTTATTAACAGTGCTTTCATTTTTGTGAGATCATTTGTTAATTACATTTTACACACTGATCCATCACTCACCATCATGTCAAATCCAACCGGTATGTGTCTGTGATTGAGGAATAGATGGTTGTGCAGTAATAATTGTCTTTTCTGTCTTTCTCTGCAAAGGTGTATATTCCCTCTGGGAACAATCTAGCAACTCTAGATATTTTTATAAACTAAACACACAGATGAGAACACAATGAAGTCTCTCGTGGATCCCAACAAGTTATCTTACCCACAATGTCCAGCAAACCTCAAAATGTGACTAAAGTCAAATTGTCCTTGAATTACTTTGCCATGATTTTCAAACTTCAGGAAGAAAACACAAATGTCCTACCACCTAGCATTTCTCCAAGTCTCCCTATAAAAATGGTACCTCACTAGTGTGGGTGGGCCAAGTACACACGGCAAGGAAGGGCCCAAAACGTATTGTGGATTCATTAAAATTATCTATCTCAAAACAACCTGGTTTTGCAAGGGAGTCACCTCAGTTTTTGGGTCTGGGCTCGGCCGCCATCAAGGGAAATGTAAAGATGAGGCGGAAGCAGGAATAAGTTGATGGAGATTTATTCAGGAGAATAGAGCCGTCCAGCTTGAGGGAAAGACAGAGCAGCTGCAACTGCCAAAACAGGGAACACTGGGGAGGAATGTTAAGTACATAGGAATCCAATGGGTGACATCACAGCAGTACAGATCACCACACACCTCCCCCCTTTTATAAAAAAAACAATCTTGAGAACATAGAAAAGCAATAAGGAAAAATAAATCAGATGAAATCACGATATTTGTTAGGCCTAACAGTTGCCCTAGAACTTTTCCTTAAACAATTACCAATATTAACATCCGAATCTTCAACTAAGCCATTACCAACATTGAAATTCGATGGGGGAGCAGTTGCACGGGAAGGATCTTTAGCAACCCGAGAAGTGCTCCACCAATTGCCATTAGACAGCTTGACAGCATTTTTGCGAACATCAACAACCTGTTGGGATTCAAGAAACTTTGAAAAACCTTTCTTAACTATGACAGGATTCTTGATTCTGACCCAGTCACCAGCGTGAATGTTGTGGGAAGACTTTTTTCCTGACTCCACATAGCAAGGCAGAGAACCAGAAGACTTTTTATTGGCACACCCCAACACTTCTTCTAGATCACAGCCACGGTGGAGACTTTTGACCATCCAAAAGGGGAAAGCTTGGGTGCAAGCTTTTCTTCCTCTCATCAATTCGAAAAGAGAAAAGCCCGTGGCAACATGGGGAGAAATCCGATAAGACCATATAAGATCTTTTACAGCTTGAAAGATACAGTTATTCGATCTGAAAGCAGCTTGCACACATTCAACAATAACTCTATTAAATCTCTCGGTTTTGCCATTGCTCTGGGGATGGTACAACGGAGTTCTAGTATGTTTAATACAACAATTATTCAAGAAAACACCCATTTCCTTAGAAATGAATTGTACTCCGTTGTCGGTGAGAATTTCTTCCGGACAACCCTCCCTGAGAAAGATTCTGCTTAAACAATCAATGACACTCTTAGAGTTGGGAACATTGATAGGTTCAACTTCGACCCACCTGGAAAGATGATCAACAAGAACCAAAAAATATTTGGAGGTGTTGGGAAGGACATGGAACGGACCTAAAAAGTCCAGACCAATTTTTTGCCAAGCTCTAGCGGGAGGGAGAACAACAGAATCACAAACACCTTCTAAAATGAGAACTTTGTCACTAGTGTTGCAACGTGAACAAAGTTTGATGGTTTCGACAATCTGGTTGTCCATCCTTGGCCACCAAAAATTCGATCTGACATTTCTTTTGGTAATGGTGGCTCCTAGATGTCCAGAATGTGCATCAGCAATAATCTTTTCCCTGTACACAGAAGGGGGAATGAATTTATCACCCCTAACAATTTTGCCATTTTCCAAAGAAAGTTCTGAATTAATTTTCCAATAAATTTGAAGTTCAGGAGAGAGAGATTTTTCTTTGGGCCAACCTTTTTGTATGAAAGAGATAACATCTTTGAGAATGGCATCATTTTCAACAGCCTTGATCCAATCACATTCAGCAAAAGAAATAGAACTTTGAGAAATATTGGCCACAAAACATTCCTCAATGTCAGTTTCACAATCATTTTCATCAGGTTCTTGTAAGGGTAACCTGGACAAACAATCAGCCCGCTTGTTTTTACCACCCGGGATGTAGATGGCTTGGAAGTTGAATTCCAATAGTTTAGTGGAAAGTCTAGCTAAACGTGCAGTGGTGCGATTGGTGTTTCTGCCTGACAAGATATCAACAAGGGGACGATGGTCGGTTTGAAGAATGAACGGTCTACCCCATAAGTAAGACTTGAATTTCTCAACACCCCAAGCACAAGCAAGCAGTTCCTTCTCTATAACGGAATATTTCCTTTCGACAGGACGGAGAGTCCTGGAGGCAAATCCGACAGTAAATTCTTTACCATAGGCCACCTGAGAAAGAACAGCTCCTAAGCCATATTCACAGGCATCAACAGTGACAACAGTTTCTCTATTGCCATTAAAAGGTTGAAGAGCAGGAGCGTTGGTAATGTGCTCTTTAATGAGTTGAAAGCCCTTTTGACACTCCTCAGACCAGCTGAAGGTGGCACCCTTTTTCAATAAAAGTCTAAAACATTCAGTGGTCTTGGTGTAGTCTCTCATGAATTTTGAATAAAACTCACAAAGGCCAAGGAAGGACAAGAGCTGCTCTTTGTTGGAAGGAGCGGGAGCTTCAATGATGCTTTTCACTAGACCTGATCTTGGCCTGATGCCACTTTCAGAAATGGTATGACCAAGATATTCTACTTCTCTGGTTTTGAAAACACACTTACTCTTCTGTAAGGTCACACCTCTTTGTTCTAGAATATGAAACACTTGGTCAATAACTTTGTCATGTTCGTTCTCAGTTTGAGTGAAAATAAGAATATCATCTTGGAAGACGACTACATTGGAGAGTTCCTCAAACATTTCGGACATGATACGCTGAAAAACAGCGGCGGCAGAAGCCAACCCGAAAGGGAGACGACGAAATTGGAAAACACCATCAGGTGTTACGAAGGCAGTGAGGTGTCGTGAGAGAGGATGCAACTCAATCTGGTGGTAAGCCGCCTTTAGATCAAATTTTGAAAACCAAGTGGATGACCCTACTTGTGCTATTAAGTCTTCAATACGAGGAAGGGGAAAGCCATCAACCCAGATAGCCTGATTGAGACTGCGTAAATCCACACACATCCTAAGGTCACCAGACCTTTTTCTTGCAAGAACAATGGGAGAAAGCCATAATGTTGATTCTACTTTCTCAATAATTCCTTGTTCGCATAATGATTTTAAATGTTTGGACAGATCCTCTCTGATACTGAGTGGGACATTTCTAAGTTTGTGTTTAACTGGGGTAATGCCATCTTTGACTTTGATAAAGTGTTGAAAGTTAGTGATCTTACCCAGACGATCTTCAAAAACGTTTTTATATTTGAGCTCCCACAATTTGTCATTCACAATATTGCAAACAGGGGCAGAAGATGAAGACATAGAACAAGGAGGATTGCATTCTTCAATAAATACAGGATTAGGTAAACCAGGTTTAATGGTAACACCAAATTCTGCCTGGTGAATGAGACCTAGAACATTGATGCCTCGCTTGGCAACATAAACCTTCCCTTTAATAAATTTTCCAAAAATGGAAATTTCGGCCCAGAAGTAACCTAAAAGGTTAATTCTACTTCCTTCAAAGGCTACAGAAAGAACATCAGGAGGAAGCAAATACTTGTCTTGCCAGAAGTGAGAATATTTTTCGTGCGAAACAATAGTGATGCGAGCACCGGTGTCTACAAGAAGTTGAACATGATGTTTTTCAATAATAGCATCAACTTCAGGATCAGGAACAAGAAATGTATGACTAACAACATCATTGTCTTTCACAACAACTACATATTCCTGATTGGTTACATCACACTCGGGATATTCAGTTGAATGCTCCAGGGAATTTAAATCAGGGGAAGATTCATTCTCATTCATAACACAACGCCCATTACCTCTTCTACCTCTCATGCAGACCTTAGAAAAATGGCCATTTTTGCCACATTGACTGCATTGTTGATTGGCGGCAGGACAATTTTTGAAGTTAGAAACATGGTAAGAAGAACCACATCTAAAGCAAAAAGTACTTTGACTGAATTGTCTATTGGGCATGAAAGGTCTCCTAGTGCTGGTATTTCCCATTCTTCTAAAATAACCACGTGAATCACGAGGAACAAAATTAGAAGTCCTAACAGGAGTAGGAGTTTTAGTGGAAACTGCACTAGAAATGGAAGTATTAGAGAGAGAAACTTCTAATTGTTTGGAATCCTCCAAAGATGTTTCAATACTTTTGGCTATGTCAATAGCTTTATCAAGAGAAGGATCTTTGCAGGATAATAGTTTCCCTTGAATTAGTTTACAAGAACAACGAGCAACAAGTTGATCCCTAATAAGTTGAGAAGTGAAATTGTCAAATTCGCATTTAGAAGCAAGTATTTTCAAAGCAGTAACAAACGTATCAATGCTTTTTTCAGGTTTCTGAGCTCTGGTGAAGAATTTGTAACGATGTACAACTATATTTTTAGTTTTGACAAAGTACTTGTCCAATTTAGCTATAGCTATGTCGAATTCATCAGGAGCTTCACCAGGGGGTGGAACATAAGGAGGATGATGATCGAAAACGTTCTGGCCTTCTACACCAAGATGGTAATACATTAAGCTCTTTTTTCTTTCTGCACGATACCTGAGACCGTCAATTGCACCTAAGTAGGCCATGAAAGATCTTAACCAAAGCTTCCATTCAAGAGGAGGATCTCCGGGAGTCTGAAGGAATGGAGCTGGAGGAGAAACGCTTTGCATTACGATATCTTCTATTTTCCCTTAAAATTGAAAAGTTTAAATCCAAGAAACAACCTAAAACAAAAATGTAAATGTGAGAAAGAAAAAAAAAAAAATGTAAACTGTGCACAACAGAGTGTAGAAGCTGTGCACTTCAGCGTGACAAAGATGATGTGCACATTATTATGCAAAAGTAGTGTATTGATGCTGTTGAGCGTGTAGATGCTGTGCACGTCAGCGTGCAGATGCTGTGCACATCAGCGTGCAGATGTTGTGCACATCAGCGTGCAGATGTTGTAGATGCTGTGCACGTCAGCGTGCAGATACTGTGCACATCAGCGTGTAAACGTTGGTAGAAAGAGTAAAGGCTGTGCGCATCAGATGCTGTGCACATCAGCGTGCAAACGTTGGTAAAATGCACATCAGCGTGCAAACGTTGGTAAAAAGGATAAAAGGCTGTGCGCATCAGCGCGAAGTTGTAGTTTTACTTTTGTAGTGGGTATGTAAAAACTGAGCACATCCGCATGAAGAAGAGTAAAAGATTCAAAATGTGCTTAATCCAACGCTGTTTAAACTGCTGTGTGCTTGAGCTGTGCACATCAGCGTAAGTGAGTGAAGCAAGGTGTAGAAGGCTGAGTCAGCGAAGGAAAAGACTCGATGGCTGATCAGCTATACACGGCAAGGAGAGACCTTTGTGACGTGTTGAAGTTGAAAAGCCCGGCAAAGACAATGAAAACTGGAATGCAGAAATTGAAGGCTTTATGACGTGAGGACGTGGAGCGTCGAAGACCAGCAGTGACTGACAAGCAGGAAGAGCGTCTAAGTTTCCATGGTGACAAGAATGCGTGCTGCGTGAAGACGCTGGATAGCTTGACGTTAGGTGAGAAGATTCTACTACGTCATCATTTGGAGGTGCAGCCCGAGGGAGGAAGAACAAACGGAGGGAGAGCACACAGCGTGGAAAAGAAGAAGGTAGAGGTAGGAAAGTCTTTAAATCGTGGCAAAACGTGGCAGGAAAGTCTTGCGGAAGTCAGGTGGAAGCAGTGCGGGCTGGCGCAGAAAGCGCAGAAAGCAAAGTAGATTGTACAAAGCCGGGTGAAGCGCCGTTTTGAACGCGCAAATGAGTTCAATTGGCAGAAAATGTAGCAGGGCCAATGGAAATGAAAGGAGGGTGATGTCACACATTGGATTCCTATGTACTTAACATTCCTCCTGTTTTGGCAGTTGCAGCTGCTCTGTCTTTCCCTCAAGCTGGACGGCTCTTTTCGCCTTAATAAATCTCCATCAACTTATTCCTGCTTCCGCCTCATCTTTACATTGGTGACAGAGGATGGGATGCGGTTCTTCAGCTGCTGTTTCAAAACAACTTCATTAAGGAAAACGTTTTGAAATTCAGGATTTTTTTTTTCTTCCTTCGATCTTCACGGCCATGTGAGTACATTTCCTAATCATTCTTTCTGCAAGAGCCGTCGCAGCCTCTGAACTCCTTTCATTTCCATTGGCCCTGCTACATTTTCTGCCAATTGAACTCATTTGCGCGTTCAAAACGGCGCTTCACCCGGCTTTGTACAATCTACTTTGCTTTCTGCGCTTTCTGCGCCAGCCCGCACTGCTTCCACCTGACTCCCGCAAGACTTTCCTGCCACGTTTTGCCACGATTTAAAGACTTTCCTACCTCTACCTTCGTCTTTTCCACGCTGTGTGCTCTCCCTCCGTTTGTTCTTCCACCCTCGGGCTGCACCTCCAAATGATGACGTAGTAGAATCTTCTCACCTAACGTCAAGCTGTCCAGCGTCTTCACGCAGCACGCATTCTTGTCACCATGGAAACTTAGACGCTCTTCCTGCTTGTCAGTCACTGCTGGTCTTCGACGCTCCACGTCCTCACGTCATAAAGCCTTCAATTTCTGCATTCCAGTTTTCATTGTCTTTGCCGGGCTTTTCAACTTCAACACGTCACAAAGGTCTCTCCTTGCCGTGTATAGCTGATCAGCCATTGAGTCTTTTCCTTCGCTGACTCAGCCTTCTACACCTTGCTTCACTCACTTACGCTGATGTGCACAGCTCAAGCACACAGCAGTTTAAACAGCGTTGGATTAAGCACATTTTGAATCTTTTACTCTTCTTCATGCGGATGTGCTCAGTTTTTACATACCCACTACAGAAGTAAAACTACAACTTCGCGCTGATGCGCACAGCCTTTTACCCTTTTTACCAACGTTTGCACGCTGATGTGCATTTTACCAACGTTTGCACGCTGATGTGCACAGCATCTGATGCGCACAGCCTTTACTCTTTCTACCAACGTTTACACGCTGATGTGCACAGTATCTGCACGCTGACGTGCACAGCATCTACAACATCTGCACGCTGATGTGCACAACATCTTTACGCTGATGTGCACAGCATCTGCACGCTGACGTGCACAGCATCTACACGCTCAACAGCATCAATACACTACTTTTGCATAATAATGTGCACATCATCTTTGTCACGCTGAAGTGCACAGCTTCTACACTCTGTTGTGCACAGTTTACATTTATTTTTTTTTCTTTCTCACATTTACATTTTTGTTTTAGGTTGTTTCTTGGATTTAAACTTTTCAATTTTAAGGGAAAATAGAAGATATCGTAATGCAAAGCGTTTCTCCTCCAGCTCCATTCCTTCAGACTCCCGGAGATCCTCCTCTTGAATGGAAGCTTTGGTTAAGATCTTTCATGGCCTACTTAGGTGCAATTGACGGTCTCAGGTATCGTGCAGAAAGAAAAAAGAGCTTAATGTATTACCATCTTGGTGTAGAAGGCCAGAACGTTTTCGATCATCTTCCTCCTTATGTTCCACCCCCTGGTGAAGCTCCTGATGAATTCGACATAGCTATAGCTTAATTGGACAAGTACTTTGTCAAAACTAAAAATATGGTTGTACATCGTTACAAATTCTTCACCAGAGCTCAAAAACCTGAAGAAAGCATTGATACGTTTGTTATTGCTTTGAAAATACTTGCTTCTAAATGCGAATTTGACAATTTCACTTCTCAACTTATTAGGGATCAACTTGTTGCTCGTTGTTCTTGTAAACAAATTCAAGGGAAACTATTATCCTGCAAAGATCCTTCTCTTGATAAAGCTATTGACATAGCCAAAAGTATTGAAACATCTTTGGAGGATTCCAAACAATTAGAAGTTTCTCTCTCTAATACTTCCATTTCTAGTGCAGTTTCCACTAAAACTCCTACTCCTGTTAAGACTTCTAATTTTGTTCCTCGTGATTCACGTGGTTATTTTAGAAGAATGGGAAATACCAGCACTAGGAGACCTTTCATGCCCAATAGACAATTCAGTCAAAGTACTTTTTGCTTTAGATGTGGTTCTTCTTACCATGTTTCTAACTTCAAAAATTGTCCTGCCGCCAATCAACAATGCAGTCAATGTGGCAAAAATGGCCATTTTTCTAAGGTCTGCATGAGAGGTAGAAGAGGTAATGTGCGTTGTGTTATGAATGAGAATGAATCTTCCCCTGATTTAAATTCCCTGGAGCATTCAACTGAATATCCCGAGTGTGATGTAACCAATCAGGAATATGTAGTTGTTGTGAAAGACAATGATGTTGTTAGTCATACCTTTCTTGTTCCTGATCCTGAAGTTGATGCTATTATTGAAAAACATCATGTTCAACTTCTTGTAGACACCGGTGCTCGCATCACTATTGTTTCGCACGAAAAATATTCTCACTTCTGGCAAGACAAGTATTTGCTTCCTCCTGATGTTCTTTCTGTAGCCTTTGAAGGAAGTAGAATTAACCTTTTAGGTTACTTCTGGGCCGAAATTTCCATTTTTGGAAAATGTATTAAAGGGAAGGTTTATGTTGCCAAGCGAGGCATCAATGTTCTAGGTCTCATTCACCAGGCAGAATTTGGTGTTACCATTAAACCTGGTTTACCTAATCCTGTATTTATTGAAGAATGCAATCCTCCTTGTTCTATGTCTTCATCTTCTGCCCCTGATTGCAATATTGTGAATGACAAATTGTGGGAGCTCAAATATAAAAAAGTTTTTGAAGATCGTCTGGGTAAGATCACTAACTTTCAACACTTTATCAAAGTCAAAGATGGCATTACCCCAGTTAAACACAAACTTAGAAATGTCCCACTCAGTATCAGAGAGGATCTGTCCAAACATTTAAAATCATTATGCGAACAAGGAATTATTGAGAAAGTAGAATCAACATTATGGCTTTCTCCCATTGTTCTTGCAAGAAAAAGGTCTGGTGACCTTAGGATGTGTGTGGATTTACGCAGTCTCAATCAGGCTATCTGGGTTGATGGCTTTCCCCTTCCTCGTATTGAAGACTTAATAGCACAAGTAGGGTCATCCACTTGGTTTTCAAAATTTGATCTAAAGGCGGCTTACCACCAGATTGAGTTGCATCCTCTCTCACGACACCTCACTGCCTTCGTAACACCTGATGGTGTTTTCCAATTTCGTCGTCTCCCTTTCGGGTTGGCTTCTGCCGCCGCTGTTTTTCAGCGTATCATGTCCGAAATGTTTGAGGAACTCTCCAATGTAGTCGTCTTCCAAGATGATATTCTTATTTTCACTCAAACTGAGAACGAACATGACAAAGTTATTGACCAAGTGTTTCATATTCTAGAACAAAGAGGTGTGACCTTACAGAAGAGTAAGTGTGTTTTCAAAACCAGAGAAGTAGAATATCTTGGTCATACCATTTCTGAAAGTGGCATCAGGCCAAGATCAGGTCTAGTGAAAAGCATCATTGAAGCTCCTGCTCCTTCCAACAAAGAGCAGCTCTTGTCCTTCCTTGGCCTTTGTGAGTTTTATTCAAAATTCATGAGAGACTACGCCAAGACCACTGAATGTTTTAGACTTTTATTGAAAAAGGGTGCCACCTTCAGCTGGTCTGAGGAGTGTCAAAAGGGCTTTCAACTCATTAAAGAGCACATTACCAACGCTCCTGCTCTTCAACCTTTTAATGGCAATAGAGAAACTGTTGTCACTGTTGATGCCTGTGAATATGGCTTAGGAGCTGTTCTTTCTCAGGTGGCCTATGGTAAATAATTTACTGTCGGATTTGCCTCCAGGACTCTCCGTCCTGTCGAAAGGAAATATTCCGTTATAGAGAAGGAACTGCTTGCTTGTGCTTGGAGTGTTGAGAAATTCAAGTCTTACTTATGGGGTAGACCGTTCATTCTTCAAACCGACCATCGTCCCCTTGTTGATATCTTGTCAGGCAGAAACACCAATCGCACCACTGCACGTTTAGCTAGACTTTCCACTAAATTATTGGAATTCAACTTCCAAGCCATCTACATCCCGGGTGGTAAAAACAAGCGGGCTGACTGTTTGTCCAGGTTACCCTTACAAGAACCTGATGAAAATGATTGTGAAACTGACATTGAGGAATGTTTTGTGGCCAATATTTCTCAAAGTTCTATTTCTTTTGCTGAATGTGATTGGATCAAGGCTGTTGAAAATGATGCCATTCTCAAAGATGTTATCTCTTTCATACAAAAAGGTTGGCCCAAAGAAAAATCTCTCTCTCCTGAACTTCAAATTTATTGGAAAATTAATTCAGAACTTTCTTTGGAAAATGGCAAAATTGTTAGGGGTGATAAATTCATTCCCCCTTCTGTGTACAGGGAAAAGATTATTGCTGATGCACATTCTGGACATCTAGGAGCCACCATTACCAAAAGAAATGTCAGATCGAATTTTTGGTGGCCAAGGATGGACAACCAGATTGTCGAAACCATCAAACTTTGTTCACGTTGCAACACTAGTGACAAAGTTCTCATTTTAGAAGGTGTTTGTGATTCTGTTGTTCTCCCTCCCGCTAGAGCTTGGCAAAAAATTGGTCTGGACTTTTTAGGTCCGTTCCATGTCCTTCCCAACACCTCCAAATATTTTTTGGTTCTTGTTGATCATCTTTCCAGGTGGGTCGAAGTTGAACCTATCAATGTTCCCAACTCTAAGAGTGTCATTGATTGTTTAAGCAGAATCTTTCTCAGGGAGGGTTGTCCGGAAGAAATTCTCACCGACAACGGAGTATAATTCATTTCTAAGGAAATGGGTGTTTTCTTGAATAATTGTTGTATTAAACATACTAGAACTCCGTTGTACCATCCCCAGAGCAATGGCAAAACCGAGAGATTTAATAGAGTTATTGTTGAATGTGTGCAAGCTGCTTTCAGATCGAATAACTGTATCTTTCAAGCTGTAAAAGATCTTATATGGTCTTATCGGATTTCTCCCCATGTTGCCACGGGCTTTTCTCCTTTCGAATTGATGAGAGGAAGAAAAGCTTGCACCCAAGCTTTCCCCTTTTGGATGGTCAAAAGTCTCTACCGTGGCTGTGATCTAGAAGAAGTGTGGGGGTGTGCCAATAAAAAGTCTTCTGGTTCTCTGCCTTGCTATGTGGAGTCAGGAAAAAAGTCTTCTCACAACATTCACGCTGGTGACTGGGTCAGAATCAAGAATCCTGTCATAGTTAAGAAAGGTTTTTCAAAGTTTCTTGAATCCCAACAGGTTGTTGATGTTCGCAAAAATGCTGTCAAGCTGTCTAATGGCAATTGGTGGAGCACTTCTCGGGTTGCTAAAGATCCTTCCCGTGCAACTGCTCCCCCATCGAATTTCAATGTTGGTAATGGCTTAGTTGAAGATTCGGATGTTAATATTGGTAATTGTTTAAGGAAAAGTTCTAGGGCAACTGTTAGGCCTAACAAATATCGTGATTTCATCTGATTTATTTTTCCTTATTGCTTTTCTATGTTCTCAAGATTGTTTTTTTTATAAAAGGGGGGAGGTGTGTGGTGATCTGTACTGCTGTGATGTCACCCATTGGATTCCTATGTACTTAACATTCCTCCCCAGTGTTCCCTGTTTTGGCAGTTGCAGCTGCTCTGTCTTTCCCTCAAGCTGGACGGCTCTATTCTCCTGAATAAATCTCCATCAACTTATTCCTGCTTCCGCCTCATCTTTACATATATTTGGAGGTGTTGGGAAGGACATGGAACGGACCTAAAAAGTCCAGACCAATTTTTTGCCAAGCTCTAGCGGGAGGGAGAACAACAGAATCACAAACACCTTCTAAAATGAGAACTTTGTCACTAGTGTTGCAACGTGAACAAAGTTTGATGGTTTCGACAATCTGGTTGTCCATCCTTGGCCACCAAAAATTCGATCTGACATTTCTTTTGGTAATGGTGGCTCCTAGATGTCCAGAATGTGCATCAGCAATAATCTTTTCCCTGTACACAGAAGGGGGAATGAATTTATCACCCCTGAATTTCAAAACATTTTCCTTAATGAAGTTGTTTTGAAACAGCAGCTGAAGAACCGCATCCCATCCTCTGTCGCCAATGTAAAGATGAGGCGGAAGCAGGAATAAGTTGATGGAGATTTATTCAGGAGAAAAGAGCCGTCCAGCTTGAGGGAAAGACAGAGCAGCTGCAACTGCCAAAACAGGGAACACTGGGGAGGAATGTTAAGTACATAGGAATCCAATGGGTGACATCACAGCAGTACAGATCACCACAGGAAACCTACCTAACCCAGACACTTACGAAAACTAGACAGCCAGGGGAGTACAGGGAGGTATGGCTTGCATGGATCTACCAATGTTTTCCTACCCAGAATCCCCTACAAACCTACAATTTAGCTGAACATATCAAATTTTTCTCAAATGTCCGTGGAGGAAGGTTGTGGGATCACAGGGTTGACAAAACGTTCCTACTGCCCAGGTTTCCCCAGGTCTCCCAATAAAAATGGTATCTCACTTGTGTGGTTGACCCAAGTCCCCGCCGCAGGAAAGCGCCCAAAATGTTTTGCGGAGACTTCAAACTTACCTATCACAAAACTACCTGGTTTTGCAAGAGCGGTCACCTACCCTTTTGGTCCCGGGTTTAGCGGCCATCTAGGGAAACCTACCTAACTTAGACATCTCTGAAAACTAGACAGCCAGGAGAATCAAGGGAGGTATAGTTTGCATGGATCCCCCAACGGTGTCTAACCAGAATCCCCTGCAAACCTCAAATGTAGCTGAGAAATCTCAATGTTCACACATTTCTGTGTGGAAAAGTGGTGGGATCACCAGGCTGACACAAATTTCCTACCTTCTAATGTTCCTTCAGGTCTTCCGATAAAAATGGCATCTAACTTGTGTGGGTGGACAAAGTAACTGCGGCAGGAAAGGGCCCACACCGTATTGTGGTGACATCAAAAATTATCTATCACAAAACAACTTGGTTTTGCAAGGGAATTGCCTACATTTTTAGTCCTGGGCTCGGCGGCCATCTAGGGAAACCTACCTAACCCAGACATTTCTGAAAAATAGACAACCAGGGGGAGTCCAGGGAGGTATGGCTTGAGTGGATCCCCAATGTTTTCCTACCCAGACTCCCCGCCAAAACTGGAATTTAGTTGAACAAATCTCTTTTTTCTCACATTTCTGTGTGGGAAAGTTGTGGGCTCACCGTGCTGATACCAAGTTCTTACTACTTAATGTTCCCCCAGGTCACATGATAAAAATGGTACCTCACTTGTGTGGGTGGGCCAAGTACCACCTGGCAGGAAATGGCCCAAAACACAATGTGATCACATCACATTTTTCCACAGAAAATTGACCCTTTTTTTTGCAATGTGCCTAGCTGTGGATGTGGGACCGTAGCTCTGTACAAAAGCCCAGAAGGATTTACAAAAATGACCCCTTGCTGAATTTATATTTTTGTCTAATTTTCATAAATATATAGTTTTCGGGGATGCATTATTGCTTTTAAACCCATTTCAACCTGTGGGACTTGGCCTTTTGGCAGGTTCACCCCTAAACTTTTTTGCTTTTAAATGTGACCTGGTGTTAGTTGTTTTTGGCTTCTGCGCCCTTTAACACTGTGTCCCATTGTAAAGTGCATGCGCAATCTGACTGAGTGTGGTGAGATTGGCCTGCCCTCCTATAGGAATGCATGGTGGAGTTGAGTGTCCGTGGTAGTTCCTGATGTGAGAGTGCAGGGGTGAGTTTGGTATGTGCGAACTCGTGAGATTAAATGCTGTGCGATGGTGTGCGCAGATTTAACGTGTCTAGGGTAGAAGTGCCACTTCTAGTAGTTGGCATGTCTGGGCAGTGAATGTGAATTGACTGTCTGGCTTGTGATTGGCTGGAGCTGGCTGGTATGCCTGGCTCCAGGAGTCAGGATGGGTCTGCCCGGTGGTGAATGGGGAGATCTGCATGTTGATGGGAGGGAGGAGTGCACCTGGGACCTGAATAGGGCTGTGCCTTCCCTCTACAATGCTGGCTCAGCCCCCTGTGGTGCGTCTGATGTCCTTAGCATGTCCTGTGAATAGGGAGAGGGGCTGAGCACAACAAAGTGCTCAAGAACCAGTTGTAACTGGTTGTCCCCCTGCCCTACAACCTTAAACAAAGGGAAATTGTGTATAAAAAGGGGCTGTGAACCCATGTGAAATGTTCTCTCTTTGACCCAACTTGAAGGGGGCCTGCTGCTGCTGCTGGGTGCCAGGAGGACTGCCACTGGGTACTGCCTCCCTGCTGGAGGGCCCTATTAGCTAGCCCCTGGGCCCAGCCTATGACCCCCCCTCCCCTCTAAAAAGCTCCCCTGGACTTTGGACTGCTGTGCCTCTGTGCGCTCTCTTCTGCCTTTGGAAGAGCGCTTTTTCTTATCTTTGCAGAGCGCTGTATTTTTGGCCCAGCAGGACCGTGGAGGGCTTATAGCGTGAGGCTGTGATCCTTGGAAAGGGGAATCCCCGGCGTGGAGATTCCCCCGCAATGCACCTTTAATCGCGGGTGCCTACCTCACATATCTGTCATTCCCATCCATAGCGGGTGCCCAGCCCACCAGGGACTTTGCAGAGAATTTAAAATCCAAATGGGAGCCTAACCCGTATAGCCCCGCCGAAGAAGGTGCCGGGAACATAGAGGGCCACGTCTCTGCCTGCGGCGACCCGGGAGTGCAGGCAAGCTAAAACAGGAAGCGTATGGGAACCCACCCCGCGCTCCTGTGCCCGGAAGAAGATTACTGCATCCTCACCGGGGCTCCCGTGAGCGAGGGAAAGCCCCGGACTGCCTGCTTGTGCCCCGTGAAGCGCAGTGAGGAGGAGAGTGACTGGAGGCGTGGGCAGGGCTCTTGTGTTAGAGGAGAGCCCCGCGTTGCCGCCCAAGTACCTGGAGCCTCGGAGGCTCCACAGGAAAACACTGTCATCCCAGGAGGAACCGAGGGGGCACAAGGCACATTGCCATTGCCTGGCCCCACCGCGGTTCGCAAAGAGCCCCTTGTGCGGGAGCTGGAGATGCACCGGAGAGAGGAGACCGCTGGGGAGTTCCAGGTGAGTGGGACTTTACCCCCCTCCCTATCGCCGGTCCCTGGTCTCCCTGAGCGGTCCCGCAGTGCAGCGGACCGCTCCAGTGTTGAGGGGCATTTTTTTAAGAGTCCCCTGAGTGGGGCTCGCAGGCACAGTTTTGCTCATACTTACTTGGGGGCATACTTGTTTCAGAGCCTCTGGGCTCCAAGCATTGGGGGGCAAGTAGTTCCCGGAGTCCCCCGAGTGGGCCTCCCACAGTGGTGTCCACACTGATTTGTTTGGGGTGCCTGGCATTAGAAGTCCCAGAGGGGCTTCAGTGGCACAGTGGTGACAGTGCTAATTTATTGTAGGCACATATTGCCTCAAACCCCAGTGGGGGGTCCGGGAGCACCGCAGTGCCAGCCCCATATTTTCTTGGAGGCCGTTTTCTCGTCTAGAGTCCCAGTCAGGGGTTCAGGGGGGACACGCTGGTGCCCATGTTCCCGGCCACAGCTGGCCAGCACTTAGTGGGCAGCTGCCACGTTTAGGCTTGAGTGTTTTGCGCACCTTTGCTTTTGTTGCCTTTGCAGCTAGCCCTGACTGTTGGACAAAGGGCGTTTGAGGCCCACGGGAGGCCAGTTGGCCTGGGGTCAGTACCTCTGGGATTCTTGCATAAGGTGATTGCCTACTGTGTTTGTGATAATAATTGCCTAATGTGATTTATGCGTAATGTTTCCCAGCATGATCTATGCCTAAGGTGGTTAGTATTGCGTAGTGTGTTCCTACCTTTTACCAGTGGTTACTGGTTGTGTTCTACAATTTTTATTTTGTGCTACAAGTATTATTTTGTGCCTTTTCTACTAAGTGCTAACTCTGACAGTGGCCCACGTGGCCCTGTCATGTGTAAATAATCCCCTATAAATACTGCCCAGTGCCAGTTGGCACAGTGTATCTGTGTAAGTAAGTAAATGTATTATGCTTGATTAATTAAAACCTTGCATATAGCACATAACAATAAAATCAAGGTTACAATAAATGAAGAGTTTACAAGACAAAAATAACTACATTAAAAAAATCAATTGTGCAATTAATACTCAGTCATTAAAAAGTCAGTTTGATAAAATATATCACTCTGAACTGATGAGAAGCACCTGCGCGGCATGAGACAACTGGCTGATGTCCCTGCTTGTAATTTGCAGTACCAATTTAGGAAGCCATGAGATACCTTCACTAGACAAGATCTTGAAGAGCCAGGGCCGTTGAGCGGATCTAGTCAATGACGACTGAGGATGCATTTTTCAGCCTTTTTTCTGTTAGTTCGAAGAATTGTACAAGAAGGCAATTGAGCTGTACTAAAGTTGGATTAAAGCACAGCATCACCGCGTGTCTGCAAGACCTGAGGCCATGCAGATTAAAAAATGGTTTCAACAAGGAGATTCGTATAAGCTCTTGCAAATACATATAATATGAGTAAGATTCTCCATGCCGCAGGTGCACAGACAACAAGACTGTTCGCCTCCCTTTCTTTCCCAAGGCGGTAGAAATGGGTTAATCAGGCCAACTCCCAGCCAAAGTCTTAAGAACTTTTCCTTGGTGGCAATCTTTGTATGTGCCATAAGGTAGGGTTGGAGTTTGAGGACTTCATAGTTATTGAGCACAGCCCAACTGTGAGCACGTTTGGACAATGTATTCTTGTCCTCTATTGATGATATTAATCTTCTTGTCTTTGTTACTAGTTTTTTAAACTCCAAGTGGCTGATTGAGATGTTCCAGGTGTCTGTCAAGCCTAAGGTTTTAATGGATTCTCGGAGATACGTGTAAGCTGGCAATTTTGCGGTTCGGTGCAACTCTACCCAGAGATGATTATTTAAGGACCCTATTTCTGCAGCTCTAATTTTGTGCCAGCTATCTGTGTGATTATGCTCTAATGTGTTTATGGTAATACATAGGTTATTTTTATATATAACCTTGTGTGGAGTTCCTTTTGTGGTGTACCTACTGTGTTGGTGCTGTGTGTGTGTGTTGCGCAAACTCTTTACACATTGCCTCCGGGATAAGCCTGACTGCTCGTGCCAAGCTACCAAGGGGGTGAGCAGGGGTTTTCTTGGTGTGTAACTCCCTTGCCGGACTAGAGTGGTGGTTTCTGCCTGGCTTTGGCGCAAGCCTTAGCCAACCAGAAATCCAATTTCTAACACAACCATTAACTCGAAGGAGTTTAATAGCATAAAAAATAGGAAAAATAGGCTATATCCCAATAAAATGGCAAAACTATGTAGAAAATGTTGGTTTTCTGGCAAAGGTCTGCCTGTTTCTGACAGCTGGTAATTTTAGCATCACAAACCCTTTGTTGATAACTTTTGCTGGGAAAGAAACAGACACTTTCTTCTGCAGCACTTTTTTACCATGTTCCTGAAATAAATAAAAAAAGTGCAGTTTTTTGGAAATTTCTTTGTCCCCTCCAGGGAAATCTACAAACCCTTGGTACTTTTAGGGGTGGGGTATATTCACAAGAACGTGTGCTAAACATCACCAAAAAATCCTAACGCAACGATACACATTGCAGCCTATCGCTGAAAAATAACCCTGTCAACCCTGTCAACGTGGAATTTACAACAATGCGGTACCATGCGATAATCTGCCGAAACCGCTTGCCATGTCGGCGATACAACCACCTCGACGGAGATAAAAACACAAATCACAACAAAAAAAACATTCAGTTAGCCCATTCGTGATTAGGAAAGCAGGGATAAGCACTACCAGGCCCGGGACACGCACGGCAGGTGGGAATAAGCACAACAAAAGCCTGAAAAAGCATGAAAAAGAAAGACAAACCAAACATAAAACAACAGCTAAGCACAATGGAGGCAACCTGAGCCAGTATACAACCCCACAAGCTCCATTGGCAACTAAACATTGTTCATGGCAGGCCATCTTAGACAAGCTGAATGCAGCCTGAGGGCAGAGGAGGATAATGGAAGAAAACCAGAACATCCGGAATGATGCAAAATGCACAAACAAGCAGAAACAAGCCAACAACAAGAAGGCAGCAATGCACACTGGAAGTGGGAACCCAGCGCCACACCAGGAACTGGATGTCATGGAGGAAATGTATCCACCACATCAGTCTGAAGATGGTGGCAGGACTCGTGGACTGGAAACTGCCCATAACAACAGACACAACAGCAATAGGAAGAGGAACCAACAGGGACTGGGGGTATGGGGGGAGATGGGCCAGGATGCCTTTCGGGTTACAGTGTGCTGTATATGTTTTGCTTACAATTACAATTACAGTTACAATTACAATGGCACATATGCAGAATTCAGCACAGCACAAATGCTAACAAACCATGCCCAAGAGTAACAACACCAACCAAGAGCACAAGTCACACAACCCGGCAATATCACACCACTGAACAAGCACAGAAGTGAAATCCACACTGCCTGAATCAGAGCTGAAGGTACATCCCACACACAATGCAGCACACACACATAGGAAGCAGAGCACCCCAACGCTGAGGTGACATGGTAACATCAGTTGAAGACAGCACACTGTAATGTTGCAGGGCCCGTGCCCATCATGCTGACACAATGACCACACGGACACACTTGCTCAGATGGTGTGAATGGCTACGGGCACGTGCTCACAGGCACATTTATTAGCAGGCACACATACCAAGTGACACCTGTTTTGGATGTGTGTGGTGTGTGCACACCAGCCGGCAAGGGCTGTCTGGTGCAGTCATAAATCAACAACCGTGTACATCATAAAGGACACAACCACTCAACCATAAAGGCCCCATGACTTGTGCTGCACAGAGTTAATGGCCCCGGATGCCCACGGTCCTGCACGGGCCTACCGCCATGGAACACTGACTTGTGGGGCACTGGGGCAGGGTCACTGGTGCAGAGCAGGTTTCCGTAGATGACAAAGGGGCCTGTCACGGAGTGTCTCGGTGGACAGTGGAAGGTGTACCCCAGGGCATGATGCAGATGGTAGGACCAAGCTGAAACAGTCAATATGGAGGATATGAATGGAACAGACACATGTTGGACACCAAGTCCAGTGTAGCCAGATGAAGATGCAGAAAACCACCAGGCCATGGACTCAGATGCCACCAAGGTCCAACCAGATAATGCCCATGACTCATTGCACACAGAGTTAGTGGCACCAGTGCTGTTAGGGTATGCCGCCTGCGATGAGGCATGTCCAATGGTGTGGACTCCTCCACATCTTACCCAAGACACAGTTCAAAATGTGTGACCTACTGGACCGCAGTGTAGGACTGATGCAGCGGTCAGCATGGGTCAACTGGGCACCATGGTGCCATCAGCCCAGTTCTCCCCAAGTCCATGTGCCACTGGACATGGACTTGGGGAGAACTGGGCTGATGGCACCATGGTCAGTTGTTGATAGTGTTCGATCACCTCCGTGACACTGATCCGGCTTTTGTCCGGACTGAGCTGCGTCTTCCTCTTACTCCTCTCCGTGCGTTCACTGGTGTGGACTCTGACATTCATGATTCGCGACCAAGTGCTGGATGTGGGACCTGAGCCCTCATCCATGTGTCGCTGGTTCGCTTTGAACAGGGTTAGTGGCACCACATGTCGCCAGCTTGCGTTGAACAGGGTTAGTGGCATCACATGTTGCAGGCCTGCAGTATGGAATAATGCCTCACTGATTGAAGGGAGTCTGGTGCTGTGGCCGCTGCTACGGACTTGGGGTCAGTGCCATTCAGGACTCAGGACACAGTTCCACATGTGGGACCTACTGGGCCGAAGAGAACGCCGGTGGAGTATGTCAATTAGAAAGGAGAAATGTGGGCCAGCGATGGTCTGCGGAGGCTGCAGAGGTCGCGGGACTGGTGGTTGGAGCTTGCACCGGCACGTGGTGGGCCCTCTTTGATACACGCCTACACAGGTGAGCGGAGCCTCGCTGGTCCGCTTGAGCAGACATGACGGGTCTGGGGACCAGTGTTTGGGGTGTAGCAGGCGCACAGTGACACAGGCCCCGCCGCACTCAGCGCAGGACTCGTGGCGGGCTGGGAGGTGCTGCCCAGGCAGACGCGTTGTCCATTCCAAAAGAGTGCCACAACCAGTGCGACAGGCTTTTTGTACACACCCCTACGCAGGCCTGTCGTACGCAGGTCCAACCACTACGCACACACATGCAGGGCGGGATGTAACGTGCAACATTTCCACATTCTGCCCCACAGCCTGAGGGGACATGGTAGCGTCCACTTGCCATGATACCCCATGCACAAGCATTTGATCTCCACATGGCCATTTCCATAGTTTGCACCGGCACCTCCCCGCCACACCTGGCATTGTGTAGGTTCACATTACTTAGTCAATTGCCGCTCTCGCACATGCCTGTTCATGCCTCTCCTCACATCCTTCTATTATGTGTCTGTGGTGCCGTGCTGTGGCTGGTTTGTGGGCATGGCAAGGCCTGATTCCCAATGGAGTTGTGTTGTCGTGTCTGGCCAGTTGGCATGCTGTGTGTCATGTTGAATGTAGTTGTGCTGTGTGCCTATTGGCAGTGCCGTGAGTTGCATGACTGTGGGCTGGAGGTGTGTGAGGTGTTTATTTTGGACTTATCAAAGGCACTGTATTCCCATGTGTCCCATCCTGGGAGCGCTGGGTGATGATGGACTGTCGGGAGTGTCATGCACTCTGCCCGGGGAGTTGGCCACAACATTGTTGAGGAGTCCCGGGCGGTCCACCATTGCCTGCACATTTATGGTATGCGTGTGCTTTCTGTTGTGGTAGTTGTGTGTAGTGTGGGCAGGAGGCACGAGGGGTACATGTGTGCAGTTGATTGTCCCTGACACATGAGGAAATCCAGCTATGGCGTAGGGGCCTTGCTTGGTCTCCAGCTGCTCCTGCGTGTTGTGGGTGACGTGGGGGTTCTGGGATACCAGGCTGATGTTGGCATCTAGTACAGGGGTGATGACCTTGGATGGTGCTTGCTGTGGGACTCATCCTACTCTGGCAGTTGTGGTTTGGATGGTACCTGAGGCCGGCATGTGCTGTGCAGCTGGCAGCTTTCTCTGCAGATGGATGTTGGTTGTCCGCTGGGTTGGGACCGTCAGCGGGTGGGGGATGTGGGTCAGGATGCAGGGGATGGTTGACCTTTTGGGCCTGTAGTGGGCATTAGCAAATGCAAAAAGAACACTTGGTTTGTTCTGCATGCCATCCATCAATTGTGTGTCTTTTGCCTCCTCTTGCATTGGGTCAGGGCGGCAGGTGCGTTTCAGGTGGGTCCGCTGTCTTTGTGTATGCTGCCTCTGTGGTGTTCCGGGGGGGGGGTGGGATGGGACCTGTGGGTGGTGGCTGGCCTGGGGTGGTTGTGGTGGGTGTTCTGACCCTCATTGGTATCAGCGTTGCAAGATCATTGTCTCCATGGAATATGTGGGTCTTCAGGTGTGGCTCTTGGTTGGGCTCCCTTTTATGCTGCAGGTAGCCATCCTACTTAACACCAGCAGAAGGCAGGTGTTAATTCCCTGCTGGTACCGCGGCTTATCGCCTCTTTTTGGTTCGCATCACAGATTTGGTAGTTCGTTGTGAAAGTGGTGTTGTTTTTTTTTGTGTGTTTTTGCACAGGAACACCTACTCTGCATCTCATTAGGGTTAGTTGGTGGTGTCCACCGTGGAGATACATTTTGGGGCAGTTATCGCTGGAATACTGGCGATGTCTGCAGTTTGCACCGGCTTGTGAAAGGGGTGATTAATCTATCTCCACTTTTGATGCGTTAAGGTGGAGATAACTCGGAGATAAGTACTTGTGAATATGCCCCTTAGAATCCTCAACGTGTTGGAAAAAAAGGATACAAATTTAGCATGGATACGTTATGTGGACAAAATGTTACAGGAGCCTAAGCGCGAACTACCCCAAATAGCCAGGAGGACAAGAGGTAGGGGGCAGGCCTAGTAGTGAAGGGGTTAAAACAAATGATCATTCCCTCACCATGTCCAAAATGGTACGAATTAGGCTACCCTCTCCGGAGAGCTCTAGTAGGACCAGAGACAAATATCTAAAGGGGCTCCCGTCATGAGAATAGGACACTTTACATCGCACATGTTTACAAAGCATGCGATTACAACGCAGTTGTTACAATGACCACGTTGTTACATTTGAGTTCCTAACAAAGCAAGTCGTTACATCAACTTGTTGTAGAGGGCGAGCTGGACTTAGGAATAGTATTATTTACTATTCCAACTCTAGAGTGTATATACACAATCCTATCACACCAACCAGAATTATTAATCAAACAGGTTTTTTAAGTATTTCAATATATAGAACTAGTACACATTGAATTGACAATATGATTCATTTAATTTTTTGGGGTTTCTCCAAGTCCAGCCAACACGTGTTTCGTCGAATGGGCGGAACCCACGACTTCGTCAGGGCTGATAGCGTTAGTTTGTGAGCATTTATGCCTTCTAGCTGGTTATACTTCCGGCCCAGCCTCACATGGCATGGGTGGTGGTCTGTTATTTGACCTCGATCTTTATGTCCTTCGCGCTCTAGTAATAGACCAAATGTATGTTCTCCGCCGTTATTATCAAGTATTTCCAGTTCCCAAATTGGAGATATCTGGAATCGGTATTCCCCCAATGATATTTATCGAAGGAAAGTTGTCTCCCCGCTTCCAATCCGAAGTTCAGGGGCAGTGTTTTCTCTCCATATGTAGCGCGGTCTTCCATGTTTTGAAAACAAGGAAGACCGCGCTACATATGGAGAGAAAACACTGCCCCTGAACTTCGGATTGGAAGCGGGGAGACAACTTTCCTTCGATAAATATCATTGGGGGAATACCGATTCCAGATATCTCCAATTTGGGAACTGGAAATACTTGATAATAACGGCGGAGAACATACATTTGGTCTATTACTAGAGCGCAAAGGACATAAAGATCGAGGTCAAATAACAGACCACCACCCATGCCATGTGAGGCTGGGCCGGAAGTATAACCAGCTAGAAGGCATAAATGCTCACAAACTAACGCTATCAGCCCTGACGAAGTCGTGGGTTCCCGCCCATTCGACGAAACACGTGTTGGCTGGACTTGGAGAAACCCCAAAAAATTAAATGAATCATATTGTCAATTCAATGTGTACTAATTCTATATATTGAAAGACTTAAGAAACCTGTTTGATTAATAATTCTGGTTGGTGTGATAGGATTGTGTATATATACTTGAAATCTGCGGATTATTAGTGGGTAAGGATGACAACCCATACCTAGGCACCCAACAACACAAATTAGCACAGTACTTCTGATAAATTTGCCTATACAGTGTAAAGCGCCACAACCACCTAAAACTGTCATCGCTTCAATCCTTCCAACTCTAGAGTGCACAACAGTAGGGAAGGTTTTGAAATAGTAAATTATACTATTCCTTATGTCAGCGTGCCCCCAACCTCAACTTGATGTAATTAGTTGCGTTGTGACGTACTGCAGTGTAATAACATGGTCGTTGTAACAACCGCGTTGCAATCTCATGCGTTGTAACGCATGCAATGTAATGGTTGTTTCCCCTCCCATGATGAAAAGCTTATTACTTATCTGGAGTGCCCTTTATGATATAATATGTTACTGCCCACTCCCAAACATCACATCCAAGTTAAGTGTTCAGTGAGCGCCCCAGTCTAATCTTTCTGCCTTTAGAGTTTCTCTATTGCTTTCTGGCAAAGCACCTTTTCACATCTCCTCAGGATGCTAGTTTATGTTACTGGAGGGTAGGACGGCCCGTAGAACTTGTTTAGGACTTGCGGACGCCTGGACACCGCAAAATCTGTCTTTCAAAATATGCATTTACACTATTATAAAACATCTATCATCATCAGGAAACTAGAATTTTTGATGAATATCAAAAAGAAAATGTAAGAAAGTTTCTAGCATTTTCCCATCCCACACTGAATATTAGACCTGTATTTCCTTTTAGGTATTTCCATAGAGAAAGGGCACTTTGCATGCACAGTGAAGGTGTACGTTTTTAGCTGCTCAATATGTTAGTAATATTTCTAATATCTAGCTTGACTTAGTTTTCAATATTAACCACCTAATCCTGTGGTCTACATGGCACCCTTAAGGACACATTGTCTAAAGTATAAAATAAAGTTTTTTTTAAAAGGCAGGGAACTTCACCCTCATATGTAACATTGTAGGGTTTTAAACTGCATAGAGCTAGGATGCAGTGGTAAAACTGGAACCAAATACTCTAGTTGTGCGTGTGGGTTGTTTGCATATACACTGCAGCAACAAGTGACATTTAACATTTACACCACTGGTGTATTTCCTCTGTATTTTTACCACTGATTTACTGGAAAGTTAAATAAGACACATTTTTTAGGACAATTTTACCTCATGTTATTATGCACAAGGAGACTGAATGACACTTTCACAATAATAAGACTCCTAATACCAGCAAAAACTAGCCCATAATAAGGCAATTAATCTAGAGAAAATGAGACATCGAATTGGACAGAAAATAAGTCATTGCTGCAATAAACAAATGGCTCGCAGTGCAATTTACCTTCGATGATGACTGAAAGATTTGTATTTTGAGATGCATTTGAAGCTTTAATCTTGGACTTCTTGTTATAGTATGTTGGGCATTCAAAGATCAGTCATTTGCTGCTAACTAATGGCCAAGTCAGCAAGTGTCAAAGGTCTCCTGAGTTAATGCACCTTCAAATCTGTACAAATCACAGACTCTGGAATATTCTCAAAAGCTTTATGACATGCTGTTTTTAGCTGTGTTTTTTCTTTTTCTATTTTAAAGGTATGTGACAGTTGAAAAGAAAGACCTTTTATGTTAATTTGTCGATTATAATTCACAACAAAAGCATATTATTTGCAGTTTATTAAAAGTGGAAACAGTGAGTTGTTATTTATGTTGTTAATAAACGTCTCTCCATATTGACTGATGGGCTATGCTTGCTGGTGCTTCGCCAGACACCAACCCCTCAACTCTCAACATTCAATGTGGTACAACTCGTGCATTGCTCCTGGTCTTCCTCAGCGTTGCCTAGTCCTCACAGCTGCGAAGTCAAGGTCACCGTCAAAACTCCTGCAACACCTGACATTGGTGGGCGTTTGTCTTATAGATCTCCTTGTCACTCCTGAGTAACATAGACTCTGTCCCCTCTGCTTGCAGGTACTTCTCATCCTGAATCCACCTTTGGATTCCACCAGACACTTTCTCCTTCTTCAGCAGCGGTACTTTCCTGAAGTCCTACATTGGGTTAGACGGCGGGTTCTGAGACCACTTTACACCTATGCACCAGGCTTTCCTGGTGTAGGTAACATGGATACTAGGGTATCGACGGGTCGGTGGTTCTCTAACCTTCTCTCTTCAACTGAGTTTCTTCAGTGTACACTGGGTAGGGTCCTTAATCTTTAAAATTCTAACCGCGACTTACACATTGATTTGTACGGAGAACGTGTTTGTGTTCCCACACTTCATACTCTTTCTGTGGGGTCCCTAACTACTCACCTTGGGTGGTTCCTTGTAGAATTGCTGGGGTAGTTCCCCAGCAATTCTACATCCTTTCGACACTGTCTTGACCTGAGTTGTGGTTCTTTTACCACTTTCTTAGTCTATGGTTTGGTCCTCCCCTGGGGTCCACTGTGTATTTTGTGCTATTTACGTAATTTATATGCAAAGTATTGTGTGCATTGTGCATACCTCCGGGTAGGAGATATTTGTATGTGTTAGAGAGTATTATATAATAAATATATATTTTTATAAATACCTTGTGTGGTTCTTTTTCACTTAATCTATACATATAAGATTACATTCTGGTAAAACAAGCTGCTTTACACTCCTTCTGGACTGACCCTGATGGCTGCTCTCCACAGCTACCACTTAGAGAGCTAAAGTTGTCTAAAAACTCCTAAATCACCACAAGGGTTTGTCTGGACTGGTGCATGGTGCCAACATACATTAGTGGACATCATATACCAGTCCAGCCTCTCACAGCAGTCTCAACCGGCTAATTACAATGTGACCGAACACTGTTCAGTCACATGCTCCCATTTCTCAATGGGAGCTAATGTTACGACCGTAAACCAGCCATAACATAACCTCCCATTGAGAAATGGGAAGTAATGTTCATCCTGCACCCAATTGCAGGCACCTCAAGCTACCTCTCACAAGGTGCGGGGATCAACAGCCCCCAAATGGAAGCCACAAGCGCAACAGGACTCTGCTGGGGCCCCTAAACACGCTTTTCGTCATGGTTTCCATGTCGGACAGGCCGGCTTGGAAACCATGTCGGAAACCGTACATCATTATCCCAAGGGCATAAAGGCCCGACTTTGGGATTACGAGCTGGCTCCCAATGGCCGACTGGTTCCATGAGCTCATCATAAGCTAGCCGTAATGAACGGCCTGTTTACTTTCAGACTGGCAGCATTTTAATTCAGAGGTCGGAAAGTAGGCCGAGCAGCCGATTACGATGTGGGCAGGAAGGCTCCGACCGTTGGTCAGAGCCTTTATGGGCTGCATCATAATCGCCCCTTAGTGTGGTAAAGATTAGTGCTGGGGCCCAAAGTTTTGCTCAGAAGCCAGCTGCTATAGCTGTCGAAGATGTATCTGGGTGCTGAATACCAAGGCTGCAAAGTCTTGAATCCACCTCATACCTCTTTAATCCACCACCAGACACTCTGTTGTTTGACTCTTGCATGTTCCTTTTCATCCCTGGTTCCTCATGTAGCCATTGATTTTGATGTGTTGGTCTCGCTACCTATAAATCAAAGTCTGATTATGAAAATACGGTCTAGTCCTCTAAAGTCAGTGCTAATGAGCACAAACTGCAATCACTGACTCAAATTCATCACTTGTGCAGAGTGGGTTGCTCACAAAGGAAGCCCCTGCTGCCCAGGAGGAAGAAAGAGGAGGAGACTATCAGACTGGCCTCTTGATCTCCCATGGCAATAGAGGTGAAGCAGAGCTTTATAAACTTTGCTCATATAAGTCATAGTAAGGAACTGTTTTTGAGACATTTAAGGATAATTGATAATCATTTGGCTGGCATAAAAGTGGATGATTCATTACATATTTGCCCCCATTAGAAGTGGCCCAGTTAATTGGGATATGTCTGGCAACTTCTGGTATGGCACAGATCCAAATTAAGAGCCCGATTCCGATCTTGGTCGGAAGGGCCCCAAATCGGATTTGGTTTTACCTAAACCGATCTGGAACCCTTGTTTCCGACCGACTTGTTCCCAATTCCGAACGACTAAGTATGATGCATGGGAACCCTTGGCATTGACCGAATAATTTCCGGAAGGCAAACGGAGAGATAGAGCTTTCTGGAGACGAATTGTACAGCTCTATGAAGAAGGTTTTCCAAGCAAGCAAGCACGATGAATGATTCGGGCAGCCTTTCTGATTCCTTTTGCCTGGATCGAAAAGGCTGCCAGAATCGGTCTTTGGGGACCCATAGCCCTCCAACTCATGCACGTGGGAGTACCCGTGGGTCCCCCTTTAAGACCATGCACAGTGTGGCAGGCACCATGGGGTGCCTACCACAGGGTGCACGATGATCCCCAATTAACCCTTTTGTCAATGGGAGCCTGTGTATGCGTTCAGTACACAAGCTCCCATTGAAGTCAATCGGAATCCAACCGAATCGTATCCGGATGCCTTTAAATGCATCGTACTTGTTCTGTCAGACTCGCCTGACACGACACAGCATTTCGGACATGAGTCATTCCATTTGCTTTCAGAACGAGATCGAAATCGGGCCCTAAGAGTATTCTGATAAATATTGCTAATATGTATGAGGGGGAAACATGTCTGATATAGACCGTAGCATGCATACTTTTTTGTGGTAATTCCCTCAAAACTTAATCGGGTGATATTTATTACTCCTGATAAATTACCGTACATTATTAGATGTATACATATCAAATTACAGGACCACTTGTAATAAAGGTGGTATTGAGCATTGTTGGTGTCATTCCACCTACCCCTATCATGACAGTAACCCATCTTTGACATACTGGGTGTTTTCTTCCCAAAATATGGATTATTTTAGGGATTGTATTGGCTCATTAGTGAGATTTTGGGGACATTATAAGTGACAGTTGTCTAACCCCGGCCTAATTGTGTTGGTAATTGACATAGATGTGGCTAACCATCATTTAATAGGGGTCCTGACATAATGCTGTTGATTATTGATATGTTGCAAACTGAATCTTGGCACCATGGAACTATCCTTGACATTTTTTGGAGCTTTCTGACATAATTCTGGCTAAATTCCTATCATATAGAGGATATTCTATTATTTGGTGACAATACATGATAATAAATGATATTTAACTTCATAACTTATTCAGAATTAACATGAGTCCACAAAATAATTAAACATGACAAGTAGAAATGTACAGACTACCCATGCATTCACTAACAGATTAAGAGCTGCATTTCAAGGCAATGTGTTTTTCCTTCATGGAAATGTCACGCTTTTGTTTGGGGATGTGAAGCACATTTGATAGCAAATTTGAATATTTTTAGCAATTGGTAAGCTGAGGTTCTGGGACAAAATTGCTGTCTTTCTGTTATTAAAAATGAAAGGTGTTTGATCATTCATGGCGACTTCAGTGAACTTATTGTTGATCTTGGTTCCTTGATACCAGAGAGCATTTACTGCTGTGGCTATTATGTTTTTCTCTTGTGTGTAGGCATTTCAATGTCTATATTTTATTGTGTTATAACAGGTACTACAGGTCACATTGAAAGCTATCAAAAAGCCACAATTGGTGGTCAAATGCATCACAGGTGTATACATAGCAGCAGTCAACGTCTCATACAGTAGAAACAATATCATTACCCCATCAACAGAGTTGCAGTAGTTCAATGCCCATGGCCCCAAACTATTTGCTTCATATTTTGGCATGTTTATCAGGACTTCCCTGCAACTCTTATATAGGCTTCTCCTGCTGGGTGCACCTGTCCACCCCCACCTCCATTGAGTATTGTCTAGTGGTTGGAGGCCTTCTACTGGGTTTCGATGTCACGCTTAGCAAACGCAAGGCCATCCCCAAAAGATTCGCACAAGAACCACCAACACCATCAATCACTCCCACGAGGATCAATAAGTGGTCACTGTTTCCCAGTATTGTGCTAAGATGGTGCAAGACCATATTGTGTGAAAAAAAATCTGTGGGACTTGTGAGCAGTAGACATAAGTGAAGCTGGCCAGGAGTCCTGACTTGAACAAATGATCGGGGGTTAGGTATTTTTTATTTATTTATTGATTTATATATTTATTCAGTGTTTTTTATAGCGTGAACAAGATTCAAGAAATTGGGTGTCAGAGCATCCTCATCATCCTCATCATCATCCCTTTACAATCAGAGAATATTCATTTGTTTAACCACAAGCGTAAAAAACGTGTTCAATAGTATTGACAGATGCTAACACATGTCCAACCTGCAACATATTGAAGAATAAGGAAATCCTTAGTAAAAAGTAAAACATGCAATAAACAATCTCCTGAACCAGAGAAGGTCCACTCCTGATATCCTAGTTGTCCACAATGGTTATTATATTGTTATTTTTAAACAAATATACATTGTTTGAGTTACTTGACCGTAGACAACATCCCTTTAGATAGACTCAAGGGAGAAACTGTCTTATACCTAACGGAAGTCTACTTGAAAAGCAGACTGTGGTGGATTGACAGGTTGTCTGCCAAACTCAGAATAGTCTTATTGTAGCCAGGTTTTTAGCTATGGGAGAAATGTACCTATCAAAAAGGCCTTAGTCTCCTTTTTGAACTGTGGACCATACGTGATTCTCCTAATATTCGGTGGGAGTGAATTCTAGATCCTTGGTGCAGCTCCCTTGGAGGGTCTACTGCCTCCCGATACTGTGATTTTCTAGGCCTGGTAACATGGAGTTTTGTTGTGTATTGCCTTGTGTGTGCAATCTTGAAATGTATTCTTGCCTCATCTGGTAGTCAATTGAGCGCTTTCAGATGTGGAGATATGTGGTCAAATTTTTTTGATCCTGTTATAAGTCTGGCTGCTGTTTTGAGAAATGCTTTTAGGGGGGCTGTAGAGATCTTAGGAAGCCCTAAGAGGGTTGCACATCCGTACTCAATTCTTGATATGATCGGTGCCTGTACTACCATTTTGAGATCATCTGATTTGATGAACTGGTTCAGCTTTTTGAGGTAACTCAGATGGAAACGGCGGTTTTTGCCATTATGCTAATGTGGGCTTGCATGTTTATTTCTTTGTCCAGAGTGATTCCAAGAGATTTGGTTGAGCCTACTAGAATTGGGGGACCGTTTAGAGCAGTGATCATCTTGGTCAATTTCTTAATCTTGGCTGTGCTTTTAGGAGGGGAGATTAAGAGAAATCCTGTATTTTTTTTTGCATTGAGATTCAGATGATTGTCACCTAGCCATTCAACGGTTCTCAGTAGTGCTTGGTTCATTATGATGATCTCTTCTGGTGATGTAAGCTTCATATACAGTTGGGTGTCCTCTGTCATCTGCATAAATGTGGAAGGAATTGTTAGCCTGCTGTAATAGTATTATATTGTATTGTATTAAGCATTTATATAGCGCAAAACTGTCACCCTACGGGTATCCTGGCACTCAGACTACAGACTAGTCAGCAGGAAGATCAACCTGAGCTGGTAGGTAAGATCTACTTTTCCGCCCTTGGAAATAACCAGGTTTTCAGACTCTTTCTGAAACATGACAATGAGTCGGCTTGTCTGATGGGTTGAGGCAGGGCGTTCCAAAGACGTGTGGCTGCCACACCGAAGGCTCTGCCCCCATCCTGGTTTTCTTGAATATTGTCGTTCTTATTAGGCTCACATTTGAAGAGCGTAGCTGTCTTTTCAGGTTTTGCCAACGAAATCTTTCCTGTAGTGGGATGGGACCCAAGCCATGCGCTGCTCTATACACAATACAGAGAGATTTAAAACACACTCTCTCTTTCACAGGCAGCCAGTGTAAGTCTCTCAGGGCAGCGGTTGGCGAGGCCCTGCGGTGCCTGTTCAGTGCCAGCTTTGCTGCCGAAGACTGGACTCTCTGCAGTCTCTGTAGAATGTACTGCGGTGCACACAAATACAGGGCATTGCAGTAGTCCAATCTACTAAGGATTACGCTCCTTACCACAAGCGAGCGGGTATCTTTAGGCAGAAGCAGGAGGATCTGGCGTAGCATCCGTAACAAAGAGAAGTAAACCTTAGCAGTTTTGTTTGCTTGGGACTCCATTTGGAGACCACCATCCACTAATACCCCCAAATTGTGCACCATTTTGGCAGGAGCTAGAGGATCTTCCTCTGGGATGAGCTTAAACTCCAGCCTAGGGTACTGCTGCAGGCTGGTAGGCGGGCAAAATATAACCTCTGTTTTTCCACTGTTGAATTGCAAAGAGTTTTGTCTAAGCCAGTCTACTGTCTAGAGCATACACTCTTGAACTTTGTCCATGGACACCGCCTGTTTTCCTTAGAGGGAGAACACCAGTTGGGTGTCATCCGCGTAGTTAATCAAGTTGATTACATAGGACTTAATTAACAAGAGTAGAGGGTGCAAGTAAATATTGAAGAGGATGGGACTAATTGCAGACCCTTGTGGAACTCCGTAAAGTACAGGAGCCCGACTGGCCTCGTACAGTGGGATAGTAACCGTCTGTTGCCTCCCTGAGAGATAGGATTGTACCCATTGCAGAGCACGACCTTTTATTCCCGGATGAGTTAGTCTATCCAACAGTACTGTATGGCTCATAGTATCAAATGCGGCCGACATGACTAGTAACACTAAAACAGAGAGATCCCCACTGTCGGCACGCATCCGTACATTATCCTTTACGGTGACCAGCGCGGTCTCAGTACTGTGGCCCGGGCGAAAACCAAACTGATCACAATCTAGTAGCTTGTTATCCTTTAGATAGCCTGATAGCGTTTTACTGAATAATTTCTCAAGGATTCTAACCGGGTAAGGCAGCAGGGATATGGATCTAAAGTTGGCCATGTTCAGGGGATCTAGGGAAGGCTTCCTAAGCAAAGGGGTGTCTACTTCCTGTTTTGAGGCCTCCGGAACCACTCCATCTTCCAAAGATTGGTTGCAAATTAATCGCAGCCAGGGAAGAGTTTCTTTTCCAGAGGCTTTCCAGATTCTATGTGGGGGCGGATCCCTGGGAGAGCCCGAGGTAATGCTTTGGGCAAGTTTGTCAAAAAGGTCCTCTGTAAGGACTTGGAAATTTTCCAAGTAAGGCGTTGCTCTAAACCCTTCTCCTGATCTCTCTAGTGGGTCAATCTGGTTGTCAGTATTATTGGGACGGAGTTCGCCCACTATTCTGGTGATCTTTTCTTCAAAGTGTACGACGATTGCATCGTAGAGTTTCTGTGAGGCAGTCACCTTGCTGCAGGTGCAAGCTGGATGGGCTAGCTCCCTAACGATGTTGAATAGGTGCTTTGGTACTGTTTGAAGTTGTCAAGATGGAGTTGGCATAACAATCTACTTTGGCCCTAGCTATGGACTCTTTATATCTGGTCTGTATTAATTTCAGTTCCTTTCTAACTATCTCTAAGTATACCCTTCTCCATTTTCTCTCCGCCTGCTTACAGCTCAGTCTTAATGATTTCAGTTCCTCACTAAACCATGGAGCTGAACCTTTTTTCTGTTTTTGAGTCTCTTTATATGGATTATGTTGTCCAGAGAGCTGGTCATAGAGCTACAAAATACTTGGTAGTTTTCATCGACCAAATTCGTGGGGATAAACAGATTTTGATTCGGGATTGTCGGTGTAGCTTATTTTTTTCTAGCTTGGCCCATTCTCTTTCATGTCAGTAAGTCGTCCGACAGTTATTATTAACCTCCTGCTGCGGTATCAGTATATGAAAGTGATCTATAAAGTGGTCCGACTAGCATAGAGGTAGTAAATCCACTATCTTAGTGTCCAACTGACCTGCAAATAGGAGATCTAAAACATGTCCTCCTAGGTGCGTCGGAATCTGGACCAATTGAAGTAGATTATAGTTCTTGCACGTTTGCTTTAGGTCTCTTAAATGATTGTCAAGAGTCACAGTCTCCCACAGATTGAAGTCACCATGTATGATGAATCTAGAGTGGGTAAGGGCCAGATCAGAAATAGCTTCAAGTAGTGTTTGATAATGGGTATCCGATCCTGGGGGCCTGTAACAGACCATCCTTGTAATTAACCTCCCTCTGGCCTACTGTACAGAGAAACCCCTTATCTCTATTCCTGAAATCATCTCTATCTCTAGGGGAGCTAAGTCCCACTTCTCCTTATATAACATCCCAACCCCCCCTCCGCTCCCCACAGCCCTTGGTTTATGGGAAATTTTATAGCCTTTCGGGCATGCCAGGCCTAATTCCACCAAAGAGTCCGTGCGTGTCCATGTCTCTATTAGGAGTAGAACATCTAAGTCCATATCCTGTGCCATATTGGCGATCTCCAAGTGATATTTTATCAGAGACCTGTAGTTTACCAACCCACAGTTGAGAAATCTGTTATTACCACCCGTGGCCATAGTTTGTTGAGACATCTCCTCCTCTCTCCTCTTGCCAATATAATTTGTTGATGGTAAGTAGTATGGTTGCACTAGGCTGAGTCTTGATGATATTGATGACATTGTCAGAACTTTGGGGGCCATCTGTTCATCCGACCAGCCATCATCCTCCATGGCACCTAGCCAACCCTCCCAGCGGGTTCTAAAACAGTCAACGTGCCTGAGGCATTAATGATCAGTGTAAAGTACATTTTGGACACACCCCCTCTACCCAACATGCCCATCATGATCTTTGCCTCAATCAGGCTAAATTTATATGACATGAGTGCATCACGGACAGGGTGCATGTCTGCTGGAGCTCCTGAAAGGAAGACATCTGTGTACCCTTCTAAACATCCCCTAAAAGCATGATGCCAATGGCATCCCACCAACCAAACCTCCTCAGCATGGCCACCTCATCGAACCAGGTGCTGTGCCGCAAGGGGGTCTGTTGTGTGAGTTTAGACCACCATCCCGTATGTCAGAGAGCAGCTCTCTACCCAGTGAACAAAAATGTAAGTTTACCAATTTCCCTTTCTCCTTTCCTGCTCACTGTTTTTTTATTTAATGTTCTCATCAACCGAGACACCTCAGAGAGCATATTGGGGACCATGACGTCGTAGAGCAGTGCCATAGTTTGGGGAAAACCCAATGTATTGAGTCCCAGCTTGTTCGCTGGATCGGACCACCCATCGCTAAGCCAGTAATTGATAAAAAGGAAGTGTAATGTCAGGTAGTACAGATACAGATTGGACATACCCAGGCCACCATCGTAATGGGCCCATTGTCAAGTCGTGAATGCTAGGCGAGGCTGCTTTTTATGCCATAGGAAATCGAATGCCACTGAATCCATTTCCCTGATCCAATGGCAAGGAATTGTTTGCTGTAAATTTTTCAAGAGGTATAGAAATCATGGTAGTAGCGTCATCTTGCATAGTGCGATCCTCCCCATAACATTTAACAGGAGTGTCTGCCACTTCTTGAGATCCTTTTCGTAATGCTGAAAGACTTCATCAGAGCCAGATTCAAGGCAAATTCAGTATTAAAAACTGAGGCGGCGCACAGGGAGGGATGTTTGCCAATCTACACAATCCTGTGAGGGAGCTAGCGGGACGAACAATGCAGAGTTGACGGTCACTCATGAAGCCTCCATGAAGAGTCGCAGGAGCGGGAGGCATCGAGGGCCACTATTAGCTGGGTCCACGAGTTATGGACGTACAACATCTGCATCTAATGCGATGCAGTCTTTGTACCGTGTGTCACATTTCACAAGTCGTGCTAGGGGCTCAATAGCTAACGCAAAGAGGAGTGAGGACCAATAGCATCCTTGCCGGGTTCATGGCTGCATAGGGAATTCAACTGAAACCACCTCGTTGATTTGCAAGCAAGCGGTTAAGTTATAGTATATAATTCAGACAAAGCCACAATATTTAGGGCTGAACCCTGCCATCTCTAACACGCTAGCCAAGTAACTCCAATCCACAGTATCAAATGCTTTTTCAAAATTAGTCAGGTGATTGGCTTGAGCTACATGAAGGTTTCTCAAACAATGTCTTGTGCTCCTAGCTGGCATAAAGCCACATTGGTCCAGGTGTACTAAGGACAAGTGCACCTGGTGCAGACGCGAGGCCAAATTGATCGCAAAGTTTTTAACTTCCGAGTTAATAAGGAATAGTGAGGTGAGATAATCGGCACAAGAGACTGAGGGTGAGAGAATCTTTGGTATAACCAGAATTGTAGCTTGGTCAAAGTCACTTGGGAAGGAACTGGCTTGCATTGCTTCCCTGTAGAGGTTTAATAGGTGGGGGGCGTTGATGTCCCTGTATCTGGTGTAGAACTCTAGAGGGTAGCCATCAGGGCTAGGCGTGGGTTCAGGGGCAGGGCCGCCTCCAACTCAACTAGGTTCCTTTCTAGAACATTGATGTCCCAGACACTATTACCAAGATAGCCTCACTGATCTCTTCTCCCATGATGGGTTCTTCCAGACTCCTGTGCTCAGTGGCCAAGAGGTGTGTGAATGGTACCCCGTTAAGAAGGGGGGCGACCAGCTAGGCGACCAGACACAGGGACGCCACGTAAAGTGAAGAGTAGTAATTTGCAAAAACCTAGCAGAAGAGGCGCTGTTGTTGCTTCCGTCTAAGCATGAGCGAATTTTGCGGATCTCGCGTTCGCGAATTTTGCGGATTTGCGGATTCGCAATCCGCAAAATCCGCGAATTCCCGCGAATTTGCGGATTTTTTTTTTTTGTGTTCGCCCGTGTTTCTGCCAGTTCGCGAGGGTTTTGTACACTTTCGCAAATTGCGAACTTACCTGTCGGGTCGCAAGTTTCGCGATCTTGTTGTTTCTACGTGTCCAGCCTGTTTGGGACACTCTTCTTCATCACTGCCACTCTCTGTCACCACTGCCACTCTCTGACTACTCATGCCACCCTCTGGCCCACCCATGCCACCCTCTGTTTCATCACCACACCCTCTGGTTGTCCAGTGTACATTATTTTCGGCAAAGCAAAGCACACCTTCCCTGCCTCAAGTGACCTGAATTAATTTGGGGCTGATTAATGTGTCACAGAATATTTTTTTAGCTGGCACCTGCTTCCTTAGTGCGCCCTGATTAGTGATCTTTTGCACTTGCTAAGTGCTTTCATTGTTGCAAAATTAGTTACAACACCTGCCCTGCCCCAACTGACAATAATGAATTAGGGGCTGATTAATGGATTTTAACTTCCAGCCTGGCTCCTGCTTGTCTCCCTTAGCTGTAATTCAGGACCTTTGTGGCATATGTGTAACTATTCTGAGGTTCAGTGCAGGGTCACATAATAGTTTCAACTGGCAACTGAACTCTGGAGGGGCCCCTCAGGAAGCACTACAGGAAATGGCTACTAATGATGAGCCTGAACTTTTGAACCTGGTAAGTAGTTACTTTCAGTTTTGCTAAGATCGTATTTCTGCAATTTTGCACTTATTCGCGGGGCGCGAACTCACGCGAACTCACGCGAACAGTGCGAGCAGTGCGAGCAAAATCCGCTGCTCGCGGATTTGCGGATTTTGCGGGAGATTCGCAAATCTCGCGGATTGCGGATTTCCCGAAAATCCGCAAAATCCGCGAGCGGAACGGATTTTCCGCCCATGCCTACTTCCGTCACCATCCACAATCTCAAGTGCGATTCTGCTTGCTAAAGGCCAGAATGGCAGCCAATACAGTAGATTTCCATCTTTATCTTCCCATCCAAAAATATGTGCAATGCATGAATGCCAGATTTGCTTTGCTGCTTCAAGAGAGAGTTGTCTAATCTCCTTGTGGATCAGTGCCAACATCTGGTGAGAGTACTTTCGCATGGCCTTGTGGAGCTTTGTTTAAACGTGAAGAGCATGGGCCTCCAGCTGCATAACATATCTTTGTGTCTCACTGCTTCAGTTTTCCTAAGAATGCTCTTAGCATGTACCCTGATAGTAGACTTACATGCCGCCCAGAGAATACCCTCTGATCACAGTATTGAGTTGAAAGTATTGTATGATTTATTGCCCCACTTCAAAGGCGTATGTCTCATCATGAAAATATCAAGCGATGAGACACCACAAGTGATGCCTAGCAGTTCTCGAGTCACCTATGCAGAGAAGAATCGGAGAATGGTTGGAGTTCCCACGTGATAGAATCTGGATGTGGGACACTGAAAGAGCATGCCTTTCCGAGTGTGGACGTGATGTGCAGCAGATGTGTGAATATAGTGTCTCTGTCTGGGATTCCAGATTCTACATACATCACAGAAACCAAGGGAGGGGACCCATTTGAGAAGAGATTTAGCACACCTATGACAAACATCTGAAGGGGGCCCAATTGTGTCCAAAAAGAAATCGAGGACTGCATTAAAGTAACCCCTATGAAAGTAAAACCTGGAGGTAGTTGTGCTATTACGTGGAGAAGGTGTCCAGAAATTGGTCTAATGCAATAGGATGAGGGTAAAGGTACAGAAGGTTTAGTGGTCGGCCCTTCACCAGGCACGTTTGGGCAATATAATGAACCTGAGGATCAGACCAGGTTTGGGCCACTACCATAGGAAAGGTGTGGTGCAGAAGAATTGTCACTACCTGGGACCCCGGGTGTACCCGGCAGGATAGACACTATCATAACCCTGATGGGCAACAATTGGATATCTAGAGCCCAGCAGGTGGGTCCCTTGCAGCAAAATAGAAGGCAGGAAGTGGTGGGCATAGCAAAATACTGCAGAATATCTAATCTGGTCCAATAGACCGTTAACTTTCCAAGATATAACACTGTATGGAGTCATGGTGGGTCAAGAGGTGCCAATGCATATGGGTCTGAGAGGCCATGAGACTGCACATGCTTGAGTAAGTGTGAATCCCTTGTTAAGGACAGGTAAGTGTAGGAAACCAATTGCTGAGTTGTGGTATCGGGTTAATGTGACAACCTAAGGAAAAACAAAATTAGAAACAAACATCAAGACAAAACAATAATCATTTCTTGTCAGAGAACCCCAGTTGTGGCTAGCCTGATACAGGGGGCCGTTGCGGGGGAGGGTGGTCATGCATGGAGGGGAGAGGGAGGTCATATAAAAGAAAATAATAGAAAAAGAAGATACCTTTAGGCCGGTTACTGCATCTGCCCTGCTCTCACTCTTTTGCTCTCCTTTGGCAGGAACAGGATGCAGGCATCCAGGTTCCCTCCCCTAGGCCAATCACAATGATGCAATGCAGCATTGTGATTGATCTAAACGCCATGACACGGTGCTCAGATAGGGGCTGAAGAGGTGAGCATGTCGTCCCTGCAGGCTGCAATGCAGCCTGTATGGAGAAGGGGAAAGTGCGCATGACTGGTTGGGCCGACCAAACAGTCATTGCACACTCAGGATTGGGCAAACCACTCCTGCCCTGCTCCGTAAGCAGAGCAGCCACGCCTACCGGCTCGCAAGCAGAGGAAACATAAAATGGTAATGACTAAAAGCTATTACCATAATATGTTTTTGCCTCTCGCACTGTGAGAAAGCAGTGGGGAGCCGCCACTGGTGAACCCATCCAACCCCAACTTACCCCCTCCCCATACTTCCCCCCCCAAGGAGCATCAGCTGCCCCAAATCAAGGACACCAACTCAACCCCAATGTGGTTTAGATAAGAATGGGGTGGTGGACCACCCTGGACAGACAGTAGGATTAATGCAAAGCAGTGTAGTGCAGTATATATGTTTGTGAGGGCAATCATAAGCATAAAACAGTGGCCTGTAAAAAATAGGGGTAGGCGGAATTTGCGTAATCTCGTTACGCAAATCTCCGAGAAACAGTAAAAAATCTCTGCGAACACGCAGAAATTCTGCGAAAACACGGAATTGCTTGTTCGTGATGCTTTTTCCTTGTTCGCAATCGCTGTTTGCGTGCTCTGGGGGAAATCACACGCGAACACTTATTTTGAGAACACGAACAAGCAAAAAACTTTGCAAAGTCGCGGAAGGCAGAATTTTAGGCAATTTTGCGTTCTCCGCGGTATGCGAAATTACCCAAATTTTGCAAATTCCGTGAGCGGAACGGGATTTGCCGCCCAGGCCTAGTAAAAACAACAAGCCGCCAAGGACGTGACATGGGAAAACTAGGACACAGTCAGATGGGAAAGGGAGTATGGCTCAACCACTCCTCAGTTCAGGTCATTACATGAGAGACTTCCCAAGCATCTATTTCTTGTTCTGATCTCTGTGACAGCGTGAGAAGCCAGAGCTCCAGCATCGCGATACAGTTTCGGTTTTCCGCTGTTGTGTTCCAGAGCAGATACAGACCCTTTTCCGATGCCGGTCAGCATGTCCTTCAAATGTGGATGATTACCGAGTTACGGGGGGAGAAGGATTAGGTGAACAACGCAGTAGCTTCTCCTCCATTCTCCAGTTTCAGACTAGCAATGGAGTTTCAAAGAAATAGGATTTGACAGTGTATAAGACTTTGAGTCGATCAGGAATAGGAGCCAGTAGGTTAGCTTGAGAGCTTGGAGTTTCTGCTTGACAGCTTCATATGATAGGCGCTTGGCTTTGACCTCATGGGTGTAACCCGGGAAAAGTAGTATTTTGGAGTTCTGATTTTGGAGTTGTGGGATCGCTCGAGCTTTACGCAGGATACAGCCCTGTCTTTGAAGTTGAGGAATATCGCTACCATGGGCCATCGCTGTGCACCTTGGGGAGGATTGGGGGTTAGTTCCACTGCGAGCCAAGGGGAAAGTTTGTCGGGTGCATCCATGTCTTAATCCATTCATCAAGGAATTCAGTGGGGTGTGTGAGATCCACATCCTCCTGAAAAGCCACTAAACACAGGTTATAGCATTTGGAGCGGTTTTCCCCATCCTTGTTGTGGTGGGGAAGCTCATTCATGTGGGTTAAGAGGTGAGCAACTTTAGCCTTGAGGTTGGTGACCTCATTTTAGATCGTGGAGAGGCAGCTCTCAGCTACTGTGATGTGGCGGGCGCTTTGCAAAGATCCTGATGGTGGACGGGTACATCCTCATGTACCTCCCCAATGTTCATCTTGACCACTGTCTGAGAGGTATTTATGGCCTGGAGTATTTTTGCTGAGCTCTCCTTCAGAAGAAGCTCCTTTATCTGGGGCCTCCCCCCAGGTCCCACAGCGACAGTAGTGAACTGGTTGATACATGGATCGGGGGGTTGCAGATTTATCATTCCTCGTGGTCCGCAGCACAGAGACACAGTCCCTGATCGGTAGAGTCAGGCCCGCTTGCCGATATCCACGGCGGCACAAGCAGCCAGACACAGGGCGCATCACTGACACTCTGCAGGAGTAGTGAATAGAAGTGTGAGGGCACGGGGCCGTAAAACATTCAGAGCAGATGAAGGCCACAGGTACTCCACAGTCCCACAAAGCAATTAAATTCTAAACAGTCAGGTGAGAGTAGAAGCAGCAGGGGCCTGCACCACCAGCGAGCCACCCTGGGTGGACCTCCGGAGCTGGCGAGGTCCAGCTAGCTATACCTAATCGATCTGTCCCGTGCCCCTGGCCTAACATGTGAGGGTGGGTGGTGGACACGATGCCGACAGTGTGTCACCCATTGGTGCTGAATGCCTCAGACCTAAACTAACAAGGAGAGCTTCCTGCCAAGAGATGGAAGGAGAAGAAGAGGACCCTAGTACCGCTTCATGAGGTAGGCTCACCTGTTGGTTAATAACCTGCACCTGTGGGACTCAAAGTCCAATGTAGAACTATCCTCAGTCTGGCGCAACAAATCCCTCTTCAGCAAGTGTCTCTGTACAGGACCATTGAGCCATTTGAAAGGTATCTGCCTGGAGCTTCAATGTTGCTGCAGCCGACCAAGGTGGCATGACCGAAGATCAGATCAGGACACTGTCCGACGAACTGTAGGAGATCAGATAAATGAGGTATAGGGCACCCGATCATGGCCACATCCCCAAAGCTACATGGCACCAATAGCATGGTCAGGGGCCGCAGTCCGGGGCAGCTATATGAAGGGGCTGATGGCAAAGCCAGTGCAACTCAGAGCTAGTTAGTCAGAGAGCGGCACCAACCCTTCAGCCCCTGCGCAGGTCCTCTCCATGGTGGGCTTCAAAGCCCATGTCTATACTCCCAACTGGGCTGCGGCCACTCACTTGGAACTCTGGCATGGCCCCAATGTGGCAGGATCAGCCAGCGCTGGTTTACCAGTGTCTAGGTGATTGGGCAGCACCTCTACCGTAATTCCAGTCCGATCAGCAGCGCAATGCCTGGAGAGGACGAGGCGCTGAATCCTCAGACCAGTATCTGCTGCACAAGGGTGGTTTCAGGAGGGGTGGCTGATGCAAGCCAACAGGCAGCCTGCCCTGCAGCACTGATCAGTGATGGAGGAGCTCTGCATTCTTAAGACCCACACAGCATATGCTCATTGCAGGGCCTGGAGCCCACGCCTGATCTCCCAGCAAGGCCCTTATTAAACACACGGACCACTGATGCTGCTCCTCCATGGCAGTCAGATGGCTCGTCTAGGGCTTGCTAGTCGCTGGATGCCAGGCCGATTTCGTCTTGCGACCAATTGCCTGCGTGGCGTGCAGTTGACCAACTGAGCCCCGGCCCCACAAGTCTCCATTGATGTCTTTGGGCTGATCAAAGCCACATTCCAGGAGGAAATATGTTGCAAGGGTCATTACGGGTTTAAGCTCTCCTAGGTGAGTCTGATGGAGGCAGATGACGGAGGCGTCCAGAGCACTCTCAGAGTGCGACCACCATCTTCACGCCCCAAACAAAACTTTTTATGATGTGAACATCACTTCTGTCTGTTGTATAGGCATGTGGAAATTATGTACTGTGCTGTAAGGCTTGGATAACTGAGCAGTAGCACTGCTATATGAGACTGTGAGATTTGTCTAGCTCTGTTCATCAGTGAGATTTACAAAACGTTTGATATTATGCCTCACCCATTAAAAGTAAATTCTCAGTCATAAGCACAAACATATACGGATAAATCTACTGGAAAGGGACAGGGTGGAGAACTGAATGCAAGTGGAGAGCAGAAGAGAAAAAGAGGCTATTTGCATGTGAAAAAAATCATACACCATATGAAATTGCATACCAGAATTTATGAATTGATTATAATAGTTGTTACTGTGTCGGTAGTTTTGAGAAATTACACTGAATAATCCAATACCTTGAAGCACTGTTATTCAAAGATTCTTGAAGATAAATATATTTAACTTTGTCTGTTCTGATCATCTGAATTATTTTTGGCTAGTGTATTCGGCTGCAATATGCACTATTCTCCAATCCTAAAGTCCCCCACAGGAAGCTGTGTTGTTCGCATCATTAGGGTTGTGATTCGGAGAGTGATGCTTACTGTAAGTTATTCAGCACATTTTCGTTACATCATGCTCACGTGCTCCCTGTGCACTTCAGGCAGTAGCAATCCTCTGCTAAGGCGGATGAGTGTCGCCCCACTGCCTTTTAGCACTTCAAAAAAGGAAAAATAAAAAGATACCGCCAGGGTATTATCATTTTATGTTTCCGTGCTGAGGCAGTTTTGTGGGGCGGGGTAGGGCTGCTCTGGTGACCGGAGCATGGGGAGGAGTGGTGGACATGAATGTTTGGCTGGCCGACTCAGGGTGTTTAAACATTCATGCGCACTTTGCATGTTCTCCACTCAGGCTGCATTACAGTTTGAGTGGTGAACAAGCCCAGGTTCCCATTCCCTGTCTGAGTGCTGAGCCGTGGCGCTCAGACCAATCACAACGCTGCTTGCAGCATTGTGATTGGCTTAGGGAGCCTGGGTGCTTCCTGCTTCCTGTTAGCAGAGAAGCCATGAAAAGAGGACGGAGAAGATGGAGGCGGCCGGCAGGTACGTGAGTTCATTTTTTACCCCCTCCCCTCCCATCTCTCCCCTCTCTGGCCTCTCCCCAATACCGATTTGCAGGAGCAGCCGCCACTGACTTCAGGTAAACTGTACTGTATAACATACACAGGGGCCTCCTTTATTCATGATGGAGATGTATGCCCTCATTTAGGGTTTGGCATATAGGATATTACATTACAAATGTGGCGGGTAGCCCATCCACCAAACCTGTAGTCCCCTGTGCTATTCATGATTGAGGGAATCACTGTGTTTCCACTGTAGCACCCACCCGTCCTGGCTCTGACAGCAGAAACCATGTTGGCCTGTTGGTCAGAGAACCTCAGACTGTCCGCTCTATTTAGGGTGGATGCTCCAACATTCTTTTTTCTGCCTCAGGACCACCAGGGAAAGCCTGGCAGTTCTCAACCAGGAAACAAAGAAATACCACAACAGAATGAAAGAAAACTCTCAGCATTTCAGGAACATATTTGATTTTCAATTAAAAAACCTCTTTCTTAGGAAGATTGTTCCTGCAAAAAACATACCTATGCTCAGAGTCCACTTTAACCATGGCATCCACTCATGAGACTTTCACAGCCTTGAACGGAACCGCTACAACAGCTGCTCTGCTGTGGACATGGAGATATCTGTCTTCAGGGCAGAGATCTCTCAACATGGTAGAGTGAACACAAATCACCTGCTCTCTCATAGTGGGGGTAAATAGCATCTACCTATAGTGGCTTATTTAGAGGGGAATACATTATTGTAATAATATATCATGGAGCCTACGTACCAGAAGATATAGCAAGAACTTGGTGGAAAGAGAGGAATGTATAATTGTATCACAATAGTATTTGGTTATTTACACAAAAAATGCACTTTTCTGGGCATATTGTTAGAAACATTCTGCTCTAAATGCACCACTCAGATATTATTTTCATTTATAAGGTAATGTGTATACATGTGACATTATAATTTTAAAATGCACAGTGCACTTTATACTTCTAAGTTTGTGTTTTTTATATAGTCTGTGCTTTTTACACGTTTTGAATGAATTACGGTTTTTATATGGAATACAATGCTTTTTGATAATGTGTTTAAGATTCCCTGTATGATATGAGTCTGAACCTTTAGATTTGGAAAAAAAACATTTGTAAATTTGTATGTTAAAAATTTACACTTTTATGATTCTTTCTTGAATCGAAATAAAGTTATTTATGATGATGATAATGTGTATTGAGAGCGCAAAGTTCACCAAAAAGGATGTCTTTTTGCCACTGCTGACAAACAAATTATGCTTATTTCTACCAAATTCTGAAATCATAGTAAGAACCTCAATAATAAAAGACTGCCTGCATGTGCCAGGATTTAAAATTATGATCTGAGGACAAAAAACAGATCCCTAGAGCGGATGCATTAGCCCCCCGAGCCCCACCCTCCCACTTTGTCATCGATAATCAATTTCAAAGTCTGATGCTCATCCCCGTTGGAAGACTTGCCCTGTTCGCTCATTTGTTTAGTGCAATACGCCAATGACATATTTCACTGCTTTTAACATTAACTGACGTCATTGCAGTAGAGCTATTTTGCATCCAAAGAAGCATTTGGAGAGTAAGGATGCATGGTGAAACGAGAGGGTGAAGCCACACTCATGTATTGCTTTTTGAAACGCCTCCTAGTGGTAGACTCCTGCATGACCTCCCTCTCTTGCCAAGTAACCCCAGATACTGTAGATTCTCATCCATTCTAACTCTGGGTCCTGCTCTCTGGACCCAGGTAGGTGACTGGTAAAGGAACTGAGGCATCCACCCCCTGGCTGCCTGGAGGACAGTAGTATTCCAAGAAGATCAAACATGCTAAGCTTCAAAAACAGGTATCTGCCCATGCTCTTGCGCGCCACCACACACGTGACTGATGTTGCAGCGGGGACCCGTCTCTCTTTGTGGCGAATATTGCTTGTTGTAGTGCTTTTCAAAAACAGACAATGTACTGCTTCACACCTCCCCAACAGGCCAGATATATGATCAAGAGAAAGGCACACTCTCAATCCCTTACACCCAGGAGTAGCTGTCATCAGCACTGAAAAGAAACAGACAAGACCCACACAAATACATATTTCTGCCTAATTGTTTTCCTTTTGATTCGTATTTATAGATTGTTCGTGTTTTTTCCAATGCCTCCCACCTATCACGTGACCAGGCTTTAATGCAAAACAAAAGGGATTTGGCGATGCGGCGATGCACGCAGATGCACGTTTTTATGTGGCTTATACTGTTCTTTGTAGATGCTCTTATGAAGCCATGAATTAAAAATGTGTGGAAATGCGCAAGTCAATGTTGAGAGAGAGAGATTAATAAATAGATAGATGTCAGAGCTTTGTGGATTGTCCAATTTAAAATGAAAACGTGAATTATTGATTATGAACAAATTATTTGTAAATCCAAAGATTGCTGTTCAAACATTCAGCTGTCATCTGCCTGGGAGAGGGTATGTGTGACAAAATGAGAAGGCCTGGGTGGCCCTTTTCTCTGTACAGCCTTCTCTTCAGATATCAAAGTGGTGGGTCCTGGTGTTTCCCTTACCCCTGACTGCAAACATGCTGCTCGCCCATTGGGCCATGCCTTGAGAGGGTAGCTAGCTGGATGGGCAAGTCCTGCCTCAAGCTCACTGGAAATAAAAACAAGTTGATGATATTAGGGAACAAAGCAAACCCTCAAAATCCCCTTTGCTGGCCTGAGTGTCTAAAATGGTTATTAAAAGTGTGGGGGTATGGCTTGACAATACCCTTTCCATAGAGAGTTAAGCAACTAAAAGTTCAATGTGATGCTAGGGGATCCTCAGAATGAAATTCTTCACCTGATCCCCCTCTTTCCAGGAGGTTGGTTGTCCAGGCTTTGAGTCTCCTGTGCATGGAGTACAGAAACTCCCTCTACCTGGGAGCACCAAAAGCCATAATTGGCAAACTTCAGGTGGTGCAGAACACGACAGCAAGGACCCTGTTAAACATTCCTAGACACCTTTCGGCACATCAGGCCCAGGCCGACCTCCATTGGCTCTCGTCATGCAGAGGATAAATTTCAAGGCTCTGTGAATTTCACACAGATCCCTCCAAAATCAAGGTCCCGCCATCTCTCGACAGCTGATTGCTCCTTATAATCCTGGCAGGGCTCTCAGATGCACCAACACCAAACTGGTCATTGTTCCACCAATGAAAAGGGTCAGAAGGAGAGGAAGGTCCTTAAGGTATAATTTGGCAAAACTTTGGAACACTCTGCCCCTTACCCTGCAGACAATTAATAATGAATTGTCTTTCAGAAAATAGCTTGAAACCTTTCTGTTTCTGAATTAACGCCATAGAGCTTGTGCCTACAGCCTGTGTTGCTTAATCAGCACTGGGATGCCTACAGTTAAAAATATAATTGTTCCGGCATAATGAATGTTCTTAGTATTCATACTTTTCCAATTGATTTTAATAGTAGTGTAATGTTTAATTATAACCTGTGGCTGCTTTGAAAGTTGTGGTGAAATGCTGCCAAAGCCAGTAGACCTTCTTTAGTCATTGTTAAAAATTAGGTTTCAGGTTGGCATAGGTAGGCACCCTATCCAAGCAGAAACAGCAATCCTAGCAAGGGTAGGTCAGTAAAACACTTTAAATTAACCTGTGCTCACCCTCTAGTAGCTTGGCACGGAGAAGTCAGGCTTAACTTATACATTATTTGTGAAACACATCAAACAGCAACAGTGAAAAAAACACAAAAAGACTCCACACCAGTTTAGAAAAATAGAGAATATTTTATAAATAAAACAAGACCAAAAAGACAAAAATCTAATCAGTAGAAGTCAAGATATTAATTCTTACAGATTAGATGTGAAAAATAGTGCTTAGAATCTTAAAGGGTTAATTGGTCGCACTGGACCAGGACAAAGTCAAGAGTTCAGGCTGAACGCAATGGAGCTTAAAACTGCATGCACAGGCTTTGCACAGGCAAGCCTGAGACATATGTAAAGTGCTACATGAGTGGATGACTCAATTAGTACAGCAGAACCACTAGTAGCATTTAATTTACAGGCCATATGCTCATGTAGTGCATTTTACTATGGACTTAGGGGCCGATTCCGATATCGGACAGACTCAGGTCTGTCCGACATCGGTCAGGACCCATAACCGACCGACCTGCTGTTGTCGGTTACGGCCCTGCAAGTACAATGTGACCAAACCCTGTTCGGTCGCTCTTGTATACCTCACAATGCATGCCTGCATTATGACGAGCAGGGGTGCAGTTTATCCCTGCACCCTGTGGCCAGCACCCCAAGGTGCCTGCCACGGGTTGCAGGGATCAACAGAGGGGCAAAATAGGTGCCCCCAGGCCGCCATTCCGAGGCCTCACATCCATGGGAGCCCTGCTGGGGGCCCCAGAGACAGTTTCCGACTGTCTTATCGTGCCGGAAACACCGGCATGAAAAGGCAGTGAAAAACTGCAGTGAAAAACGGCCATCGTACTCCCTCCGTCATAAAGAGGCGACCGGGGGAGTACTGAAGGATTTCCGGATGGCGGAAATCCATCCAGAAATCCGAGTCGGATTCCTTTCCAACCGAGCCCATCAGAATGGTTCGGTCGGAAAGGAATCCGGTCGGCACATTCCGATGCGGTCGGAAGGGCTCCGAACATCGTTTGGTGCCCTTCCGACCCCGATCTGAATCAGGCCCTTAAAAGTAAATTAATTATGCCAATTTTAGATAAGCCAATGTTACAGAGAAAGACTATTTTACATCTAAAAGTACACTCTATGATCACATTTATTTTTTTCAAGTCACACATGCTTGCATATATTAGGAAATATATATATATTTTTTTCACTAAATCAGGCTTTTTATTGTCAGTGTTATCTTCCTGTCAGAACTCACTGAACCATAAAATGGCCAACATTTTTCTCTTTCATCTCAGCACGGTTATGTTTGGTCAGGAAGAGTAAATAATGAATATGCAGTAGCTTAAATTGTTGCTTTCCACTCTCGACAGGTACCAAGGGGCATATTATCAAGGGGGTTTATTTCTGCTTTTTTTGGCTTTAAAAGCCAAGAAAGCGGAGATAAAATTATCTCCCTATTACCTAGCTGTTGCTAACACCAGTTAGCGACAGCTAGTAGGAGATAGCGACCATCTTGGGCCCCGCTTTGCATGTCAGTGATATTTATCACTAATGACATGCAAGGTGGGTGTGCCAAGATGTTAGCGACTGGAAACAGTCGCTAACATCGCTATCTCCTATTACCAACTTTTGGAGATATTCGCGCTAAGCGCGAATATCTCCAAAAGCTAACACCTGCCCTGAGCAGTTCTTAGCCATGTTATCCAATGGGAGGTGGATAACATGGCTAAGAGCATTAGCTCGGTAATGCATGAATATCGCGGACTTTTCGCGATATTCATGCATTGCAGCCGATTTTTATCGCATTTGCGATAAACCTTGGTAATACCAAGGTTTATCTGCGATAAAAATCGCCGCAGCTCAGCGGTAAATTTTTGTCTCTAACCAAGCAATAGCGATAATTATCGCTATTGCTTGGTAATATGCCCCCAAGTTTTCTATTTTTTTTTTTTAAGTTTGATCTTATTTCCACTGGGACTGAGTATTATTTTCTTTTTAGCTTTCAGCTCCATGCTGTTTTTCTTACTGCTTCTGAGCCCAATTGTTTTTTTACTTTTTTTATTACGTGGATGTTTAACAAGTCTTTAGCATATTACAGCGTTTCTTTCTAAGGCATAGAATCAAACATTGGGCTACAATCCTGTTTTTGTTTATGTGTCAGGTGAATGCTGAATGGCAAAGAAGTATAAATTATTGTCCTGCGTTTCTTTCTATGTCATAGACATGAATCAGAATCAGAATGTTTATTGCATAATTAATTAAAATCATTACAATTTCCACAAGTCAATATTATAATAAAAAGGAAGCAATTACTACTAAAAAGAAGATTGAACTCTTCAGTTGTTAAATGATATAACACAATTTTAAAACACGCTTCCTCGGGTAAACTACATGAATGCATTACTCCAATGAAGGCTTATTAGCCTTCCAACAAATATTTCACATAGAAACACAAACAGGATTTGAATAGGGAAAGGAGTCTACCTATAGTTTGTCTTTCATTCCCCCATTAAACAAAGGGCCTATGTACGAGCTTGTTTCTATCCCTTTGCACCTCGCAATGTGGTACATGCATGATGCAAGCCTTTAGTGGGATTTAGGAAACCACGTAAGGCCACTTTGTGTGGCTCTGATTGGCTCCCTGATACTGGAGTAATGCAATGCAGCACAAATCGTTGTGTTGCCTTGCCCTGTGTAAGGGAGGTGCAACTCCCCTGGTTTTTGATGTAATCCCAGATGTACCAAAATTTGTAAACCAGGGAATGCGCCAAAAAGATGTGCCTTCCCAGGGATGCATAACTAGGAGAAATATCTTAATTTCTTCTTTTTACTTTCTCTTTGGCTGTGTCCAGTATTCCCAGGATTTTCTTTTAATGCAGGAAGGTGTCCCCTCCTGTACAAAAATAATCCTGCATGCAACAAAGGCCCCCTTGCATCATGGAGAAAGGGTGTCTGCATTGGCACTAGGCTGCCAAACGCACCCCCATACCGTGGAAAAGGCAGGAATGTGCAGTATCACCTTAAACACAGCGCATTCCTGCCCTTTCCCTGTCATGCAGTGGGAACATGGGAACGTACTGCGCTGCATTGCATGACATTCCTTTGACTAGGCCCCCAAATATCCAAATGGCACTTCAATGGGTCTGGTGTTAGTATGCTAATGCATATTAGCTCATCATTCAGAAATGAAGACTCCTGTGTTTACTCACATTGCAATTTTTAAAGTCAGAGTTATGGGCTTTGCCATTTCTTGTTTGCAAATTGAACGCCAGTAGAACAAGAAAGGAGTAGCCTATTTTCAAAATAATTTATCTACATATTTTAATAGGTTATTTATGTTATTTAATTATTGTCCTATTTATTAAATCATTATGCATAACTCCCTACACAAGTAATGACCCATAATATTGCGTCTCAGAACTATGAAGCACATACAGTTTACATGCAGACATATGTCATACTTTTTCACAGAACAAAGCTCTTAGAAATCTTCCAGTCAGGCTGAGTTTGGAGATTGAACCAAGACATCTATTTATATGTGCCATGGTTGAGATTCCACATCAACTATTACAAGAATGGCCTCGCAGTGGCAAGTCAGGGTCCTGTCCTTGGCCTAACCTCTGTTTGATGTGGGCAAGATAAACACTTCAGCCCTGATTCTGAGTGAAACATGCCAAATACTGATGTAGTGGAACTTTAATTTATTTGTAGGGATGCATTAAAAACACGTGTAGAACGCGTCCGCATATTATCTTGCAAATTATGTTAACATGAGTTGTTAGAATTTGTATACAGTATAAATGCAATTATGTGGCGTGCTTTGGTTTATGGATAAGTGTCATGGAGAATTAACATAGGAAATAAAGGTAACTAGCAGAAAACATTAACATGTAAAACTCATGCTAGGAAACTAACACTACTCGCATAACAAATGTGTTTGACACTTGATATTTCTATAATTAGGTAAATGCATTAGATGAAACACTATAATGATTCTGCAAATTTTAATATTTGAAATGACACGTTCTTTTGTTCGCTGAAGTCATAGGCCTGAAATGCAAGTCCCTGAAAACACTTGCTTTCGAATTAATAGCTGAATTTCATGTGCACTGTAGAAACAGTTCTTTCTCACGTTTCCATTGCAGGTGGAAAAGCATTGTTTAGGAAAAGTAATGTCTTTGTTTCAGTAAGTTAGGCAAGAAGAGAAGAAGATACAATTACATAGGTTGGAGGTGATGAAGACTGAGATGGTCTCATAGGGGAGAAGGCATGGGAGCCAAGGACAAATTGCTGCGAAGAAGGCACATGGACAACACCATTGAAATGTACATCCAGAACTGCACCCACAGTTACCTGTGGATAACTGATTGTTCGAACTAAGAAGGGTGCCCAACTTCTTTCCTGCCTCATGAGAGAGAGCATCTCTGAACAAGCTCTTTCTTGGAGAAAGTTTTATGCTACTTGATCCATTGATGATGAAGCAAATTCTTAGCAAGAATCAATGCACTGACACCTTTTTCCCTTCCCATTGAAAATTCTTAAGTAGGGATTTCACCTTCGAGCTATAGTAGTGATAAATTGATTCTTTTTACTCCTTGTTGCAGGGAAATTTGGGCTCGTGTTTTTTGATTCTCTGATTCCTACTTCTTGAACTAATAGGTCTGTTCATCTTGGACCGTTTAAATTGGATGCGTAGATTTGGCTTCATGCTAATTCCTTTGGAATTCTATAACCTCATATTGAAGAGTCTCTATGTCCAGTTATTTTTGGCTTTGTAATAAAATAACTAACTTTAGTTGTCTGTGGATTATTATGCAGTAGGAAGAATTTTGATTAATTTTTACATAATAATGATTTTCTTCCCTTTACACTTTCATGCTGTGAAAAGGAACCATTAATTTTGTATCCCTAGAATAGGTCTAGAACTAATAGACTATTGGCCCTTTCAATACCAAGGTCCAGATTTACATTTGGCAAAAGGCATTGCAGCAAGACAACTTGCAGTGCTCAACTGCATAAGATGGTGAGAGTTAGGAAGTCACCATATTTACTAAGATAAGATATGGTGCATTCCTGCTCTCTCTCTGGTGCACCGAGTGCTGCCTAGTACCAACACAGGTACCCTTGCGCAATTTGACATGGATGCTTGCATTACAGACCGGATTGTTTTGTGCATGAGGGTTGCCTTACTGCACAAAAACTATCCCCAGAGGCATTTTTCTCTTTCAATTTGAACTGCAGACTGTAGAACACATAGAAAGATGAAATAACAAGAATAAATAAACATATATTTCTTTAAATGCCTCTGTTAGGATGGCGTAATATTTTGACTCATTAGCAGGTTTTCTATTCTTAGTAAATCTGGGAACACACAAAAATGCATGGTTGGATGCCTATGGCACACACAATCCACCCATAGAACACCTTCCTAATGCAGAGTAATGCAAGGCAGTGACTTGTGCTGTCTTACGTTACTCTAGATTTACTCAGCCATGCAAGAGTTCTGTGCGTGGCTTAGTAATTCTGACTTAGGAGCTTGTGTGGCCTTGCGTCACCTTGCTTGTTGTAATGGCAAAGCAAGCCCTTAGAATAGCTGATTTCCCAGAGTGAGGCATTCACGCAGTGCAGTACCTTTTATGGATTACTAGTTTTTCTAAGTGACATAAAGAATTAAAGGAGGAAAGAGGTGCTTTTTCACCCATTTCTATAAAGAGCTATGATTTTCTCAGATACAGTTAATTCACTGCAAAGCTCAGTATTCCAATCCTTGTGAAAACTACTGTTTCTGCAAGGATAAGAATTGACTGGGCCAGTCGGAATCAGGGACTTGCATGCTTGCATTACAGACCGCATTGTTTTGTGCATGAAGGTTGCCTTACTGCACAAAAACTATCCTAAGAGGCATTATTCCCTTTCAATTTGCACTGCAGAATGTAGAACACATAGAAAGATGTAATAACAAGGATAAATAAACATATTTCTTCTTGACATGCCTCTCTTGGGATGGCCTACTATTTAGCAGGTTTTCTATTCTTAGTAAATCTGGGAACGCACAAAAATGCATGGTTGGATGCGTAGGGCACACACACTCCACCCATAGAACACCTTCCTAATGCAGAGTAATGCAAGGCAGTGACTTGTGCTGTCTTACGTTACTCTAGATTTACTCAGCCATGCAAGAGTTCTGTGCGTGGCTTAGTAATTCTGACTTAGGAGGTTGTGTGGCCTTGCGTCACCTTGCTTGTTGTAATGGCAAAGCAAGCCCTTAGAATAGCTGATTTCCCAGAGTGAGGCATTCACGCAGTGCAGTACCTTTTTATGGATTAATAGTTTTTCTAAGTGACATAAAGAATTAAAGGAGGAAAGAGGTGCTTTTTCACTCATTTCTATATAGATCTATGATTTTCTCAGGTACAGTTCATTCACTGCAAAGCTCAGAATTCCAATCCTTGTGAAAACTACTGTTTCTGCAAGGATAAAAATTGACTGGGCCAGTCGGAATCAGGGACTTCGCTCTAGAATTGTTTGAGGTTTCACAGAAACAAGTTCAAATGTGAATTGAGTTAAAAGTTGAAAGTATAACAAGCATAAAATCGTAACTAAATTTATAAAAACAAGAACCAAAAAATGAAAGATGTTCAAGCTGCTAACCATAAGAAATAACTATAAGGGACCCATGAGAAAAATAGCTAAAGATAGTCTTTTGAGTGATGATGGCCTCTTACTTGGTTTGCCATAAAAAAATACATTAGGTCTAAAAACAACAAAGGCAGTCTCTTTGTGACAAAAGCATTGAAATATTCTTGGCCATTAAATGCACCATGTATGTGCAGAAGGTGTCCATTCTGCACATAAACAATCATCAAAAAAATGAAAAATTTTAACTTTTTTGTGTGTTGCACAATTATGCATACATAGGAGTGACAAATCGCTATTTGTGAATGTTTATGTGCAGGAAGGAATACCTTCCTGCACATAATCATTACTCCAACGCAGGAACCCTTACACTATGGTACATACAACAGAGGGGACTACAAGGTGAAGTATATACAGGCCATCAATACTGGTAGGCAATTTTTAAGAGTGTTTGGTTTGGAGAAGCAAATACACAGGATTCAGAACATAACATAGTGGTTAAGGTTGACTTTAATCATAAGATGTTATTTTTACCCAAACAATTTTTTTCTAGCAATATCAGGATAATGAAAGACTTTCTAACCTGCACTTTACAGCTTGCATGCAGCTCTTTGATGACAGTTCATAGAACAGGATTGTAACTTATAAACTGTACAGCAATAAAATAATCTCTGACAAAAGCAGTAACTCACTGAGCTAAGTATATGAAATATTGTTCGTTGATATATATATATGGTACACAGTCTTTGCAGCGTTCATATTAACACTGTAAGCTACCTTACATGAGTCAAAATTGCCACTAGTCAAGACTCCCATCTCCATCCAGCAGGTACATTAATCACCAGAGTTACCTTGACACTTTTATTTTTGCACAAATACTGCTGAATATAGAAAGAACTTACAGTGCTTCTAAAAATGCTGCACAGCTACAAAACAGGCATCCACTAGCAAAACCGGCCCCCCACCATTCCAGCTTCCTGGGGAAATGCCTGATGCCCAGTATGGCCAGTCCGCCTTGCATCAATCACTCTTCATATACTTTGCAGAGACGCCCTAAGTGGGATTGGTATGCACAGATATGGGTCCAGTGCACACTGTGTCACTGGAATCAAGCTATACTTGGCTGATGAGCACTAACTAGAATGAAACATGGTCCAGGCTTGCTTGTAATCTGGTTCAGGGAGGATCTGGTTGGCAGTCTGGCCTGGAATGTTCCCATTGGAACAGAGTCAAGACTGATTTTCATAAAGCTGTGTCAAACCTGAGGTGGCAATTTAATGATGGACTAGGATGTGGCCCAAGTAATTACCAGTGGCTGAGATTAATACAGGCATTCTATCCATCACCATTTTGTATACTTTTGAATGCTTCTAGGTTGGCACACAAGCTCAGCACAAGGGCGAAAGGGTTTCCCCATCCTGGATTTTAGCAATGATGGTCGCTCTGGGATTGTTTGCAGCAGGATAGAAAAAACTGCTGAAAAAGTGGGTAGAGTTGTTCCTGGAAACAGTTATCACATTTGTTAAGGAGGAGCCAGGAGTCAAACTCACCCGTTACTCAGTGCTAACAATAAATGTAGCAACTCAAAGCACCCTCCTCAGAACAATTTCTGGACCAGTGAAAAAAAAGAAGAAGACTGCACCGGTAGTTTGAGACCTGTGAAGAGACCTGAAGGGTTGGCTTGCTCCAACCTGTATACAGGGCAATGAAGTGGACTTCAAGGTTCAGTTTGCTGACCTCCTATGTGGCTACATGGACACACCAAGCTGCAAGATTCCTTTTCCCTGAAGTACCCAGCTAACCAGTAGCAAATGGACCTGACCTGGAACCTGGTGTTGGCCTCTGCTGGAGTAAGTCTATCACCCCCTAAAATGATGCACCAGAGATCAGTGGACCATTGGCTAAGTCTAACTGGACATGTGCCAACACCTCTGAAAAGTTGGGACTTCAGACTTCCAGAGGACTGGTACCAACCACCCAAGTCAATCTGCTAAATGTGCGATATTGATAGACTAAAGAAACAGTGTTTTCCTGCTTGGAGCTTCTGTGGATCAGCAAATCTATTTTAGCGGGCACTTAGCGAGAAGATCTCTGGTGTCAAGAAACCCATCATCGGACATAGCCTTAGAAAAAGAGACTGAGGGCCTGAATTAGACTTTGGTATAAAAGGGTACTTTATTGCAACAGATACAGAATACCCTCTCTGCTAAAGTAAAGTTCCTTCTGCATCATTTAGGGATGGCAGGAACTTAATTATGTAAATTGTGAAGAGGACTCTGTCTCGGCCACCTGCATACAACTCTGATGATTTGACGGAGTAAGGGATGCTGAGGATATGGCCATGTTTTGCCCATCCTGCTTAGAGTGGGCAAACACATGGCCTGTTGTCACTGTTTGTCACAGCCAGGAAAAAACCTTGCATTCATGGGCAGTAAAAAAAAAATGACTCCCACACCATTGGGATAAATCTCCGATCGGAAGGTGGTCATAGCTTTTTTTTATCCTCATGAAGAAAATCCTGTTTTTGGACTTTCTTTTTCAAAAATAAAAACAAATCTCTGTTATGTTTATGGAGCATCTATCAAACTTTCGAAGCATTTTACATGAAAGGCCAATACAGTGCTTTGTTTAAATGCAGGAGATTCCGCTAGGCATAACGAAATCTCAATATTTGACGGGCCGGTACTCTATGAGGGGGACGGCATACTTTACTCTGTGACCCTGACCTAGTGAATTCCTGTAAGCCAAACTCTAAATTAGTTGCAAGTCTGATGATAAACATTTTGATTGGGTGAGGTGCAAAAAGTATTTTGCAGGTGAGTGAAGTTTTCTGGGCATGAAATTTAGAATTTTCGCCAAAAGACTTTTCCTGTCAAAATCCACAGCTTCAGCTGAGCCTCGTCCAATGCCTATCCACCTGCGAGGGGACTTCTTTGGGTACAACCTTCTGCGTTGCCCCACTGCAGGATTCTGACTTCTATTTGAAAGACTAAACGTGAGAGATATCACTGTTTTGCATCGTCCTTGGCAACGCAAGGTGATGTAGGGTGACGCAAAACCTAGAATCAAATTTACCAAGCCACGCAGGGCCACCCTGTATGGCCTTGCATGGCTTGGGAAATCTGGTGGAACGCAAGGGAGCGCAAGTCAGTGACTTGAGTTTTATTGCATGTGGAGGTGTTACATGGGTGGATCATGGGTGTTCCACGCAACCACCTATGAATTATGATGCATTCTCAGATTTACTGACACTGGTATCCCTGTGAATACATCAGGATTGCACAGCCTCGCACCAGTAGGTTTACAGAGGAGAAATAACGTTATTTCTTCTTGTTAGATCTGGCATCCTTCGTATGGTTTGATCCTAACTTTTTGCCTTCATACCTCCTGTTTTTGCTGACTTTGTTTTTGCTGACCTTAGGCCTCTGCGCACTTTATCACTACTAACCAGTGCCAAAGAGCTCGTGCTCTCTCCGTAAAGCACGTTAGATTGGCATATACCCAATTTGCAAATGTAATTCATTTGTAAGTCCCTACTAAAGTGCACAAATTATGATTCTATTTTTGATGGAAACAGGAGAATGCTCTGGATCAGGGTTTGCTTGCAGGCCTGTCAAAAGCTGTGTAGGGCTCAGATCACAAACGTGATATGCGGCCCTTCCTAGGTGTTATGGCGAACCCTAGTAGTGGTTAAGGCTATTTGCCTCATGTAGAATATATCTGGAAGGCTGAATAAACCTTTTTTTTTAACAAAGAAATATATTTGACAGGAGGCACAAAGGGCCCTGAAAAGAGCCTGGTCTGGGGCTACAACCCCCTGCTGCTTCCCCTTTCGACATCCTTCAGCTTAGATCTCAGCTCCACTCGGAGCATGGCCCACAAGCCGCCATTTTGAAAGCCAACGAAGTCTTAGGTTATTCCAGTTCAAAATCATCTTTCCACAGCTTAGCAGATATTTTGAAAAGGCTTTCAAATTACAAGCGGACACAGATAACAGGTTAAACCACACTTACAAATAAACTGCGCTGACAGCGTCAGATACTCTTAGCAAGATCCATGGTAACAGATAACGGTTCGAGCATCTGGCCAACATCAGTGCAGGCCCTACCGCGTATCAACAGGAAGTCAGCTAAATAAAACGTACCAGGTGACTAAGCAGCTATTTTTAAAATCTGTTTGTGAAATTGCCACTATAAATTAGCACAGCCAAAAGCATCAGCCGCCTAAATCAATTAAAAGTGTGTTCCTGGTGCAATTTAACAGAGTTTATGAAAGACCTCGCAGCGATTGGACAAATGAGCCTGTGACTTCAGTATTATTAGAAACATTTCTCATTCTCTCCTGGTCCGTGCTCTGTCACCGCCGGAGGAGGCGAGCAGCGTGATTTCCCAAGGCTTATAAACAGAACCTAATAAAGACGTTTATTGCATGTATTTTGTTGGTGTCAAGTTTCTTAGCTGCGTCATGCTGAGCACAGGTCTCTTCAGGGTGCCAATTAAATTATCCCCACCAAGGAAGGTGTCCTAAAGCCACATTGGCTGGTCACAGAGAACCCTACGCGATGAGTCGAGGCGCTGTTCTCGGAAGAAACTCGCATAGTTCTCACAAAACAATATAAATACTATTAAACTCTGATCGCTGCCTCACCTAAGTCTTTTAAAATTACATCCATCCATCACTCCTAGCTATATTTTAGCGGAGGTGTGTCCCTGCGTCAATATTTGACAAAAGTGTGCATATTGCACTACAAAAAAAGTGCAAACAACGCACGAATGGCACATGATTATGTGAGGTTGCCTAACAGCGTAATTTCTGGACTTTCGCGTAGCAAGTCAACAGGGAAACAACCTTTACAACACAACTTTTATAATGCACTACCATTACAACAAAACTTTTACAACACAACATCCATTACAACGCATGCTATTACAGCGCAGTCATTACAACACAGTCATTACAACGCATACCATTACAATGCATACCATTACAACGCTAAGTACCCTTACACTATCCAACACTTACCCTACTGTTGCACCCCCTGGAGTTAGAATAGTAAGTTTAACCCCTACACTATCCAACAATTACCCTACTGTTGCACCCCCTGGAGTTAGAATAGTAATTATTACCCCTCCACTATCCAACACTTACCCTACTGTTGCACCCCCTGGAGTTAGAATAGTAATTTTTACCCCTACACTATCCAACACTTACCCTACTGTTGCACCCCTGGAGTTACAATAGTAATTATTACCCCTCCACTATCCAACACTTACCCTACTGTTGCACCCCCTGGAGTTACAATAGTAATTATTACCCCTCCACTATCCAACACTTACCCTACTGTTGCACCCCCTGGAGTTAGAATAGTAATTATTACCCCTCCACTATCGAACACTTACCCTACTGTTGCACCCCCCTGGAGTTAGAATAGTCATTTTTACCCCTACACTATCCAATACTTACCATACATGCAATGTAATGGTATGCGTTGTAATGGTATGTGTTGTAAAGGTAGTATGCGCTGTAATGGAATGCGTTGTAAAGGTAATTTTTTAAAATTCATTGTAATGGCATGCGTTGTAATGGAATGCGTTGTAATGGATGTTGCATTGTAAAAAATGCGTTGTAATGGTATGCGTTGTAAAAATATGCGTTGTAACGTCATACATCCAGTCAACATGAGCCAGCCTTGATACCGCCCAGACAAGGTACCTTTTTACTTAGTTGGTGGTGTCCTGAACCCTTTGGGCCACCACAATAGAACTTTTGAAGGCAAAAAATGCCCTGCAGAGCATTATTGGCTGCGCCCTGTGTGGAGCAGTGATATTTGATGAGTGACTCTCCTGCTGCTTTCAGAAGATCTGAGCTGATGATGTAAGCAGACCCGCATAGTGCATTTTCTTTTTATTTAAACGGGGTGTCGGGCCCCACTTGGGACACCCACAAGCCTTCCATCTCATTGGGCCTAGTCCGTCACTAAGCTGCGCTGGCTCGGGAGCTGGCCCCATATGGACCCCGGACCATTCTCCTTTGTCTTCAGCAATGCTTAGTTTGAGCCAGTGGTTTCCGGTGCTCGGCACAGGCTCATAATTATCTGGATCCTGTAAAACTCAGACACCTGGTGGCGCTGTCTGTCAAAATTAAAGATGAGCACAACAGGTTTTTATTAATTCAATATACATTAAAAATAACTATTGACTGCTACCTACGCCATTCTTATAGCTCTTGGGGGCCTGGAATAGTCTGAATTGTCACACTTGTAGGAGTGTGATGGTTAGTACTTGTGTTGGTACTGTCATTGGCAGCGCTGGGAGTGTGGGGCAATGTGAAAAAAGTTCTAATAAATCTAAATAAATAAATAAAAATTCTAAAAAAATAAGCAAAGGTTGTAATAAAGGTACTCGTGTGTACGTTTCTAAAAGTCAGATTTCCAAGGATTATGATTCCTTAATAGCTTTGAATCACGAGTCAGCCTTTCTGCTGACAGAGGGATTCTAAAAAGCGTCTTTGTGGGAGGACTCTGCCCATGAAGATGGAAGGCAGCAAAATAAAGTGCAAGCCACCACTGCACCGCTAAGTACCAGAGGGAGAAGTGCATCAAATATCTACGGTAAGGCCCGTGCCAAGGATACTGAAGCACCTATCTTGACTGCCTCCAACTGGGCGTTGTGAACACATCACCCCTCCTGCTTTGCATACATGTGTGTGTGAGATGAGTGTGGTGTGATTGCCACATCTAACTGACTCTAATTATTTACCAAGAAAGGAGCTTTGCAGGTCTAGACCCACCTGCCACTCAACAAACCCCACCCCTCCGAGCTCCCTGAACAGCAAGGCCCTTGATTGGTGGCATCTACAGGCAATGGTTTGTCTGTGGCTGAAAGAACTAGGTGCTGCACCCTGAAATGTGTGATGAGCCCATTGGCCACATTCACCACTGCAGCCAGGGCATTCTGCAGTGTAGGCTTCAATTGTCAGCTTTAGTCTCCCTATGAACTCAATATACACCTGCCTGTGGAACAATCCCGACCCCGCCCCTTACTCAGCGGATCTCTGGAAGGATTCTCTCTTGTTTAGTTGGAGGTGCACTTTGATTGTTTCATCTAAGGTAGGAGGATCTGTGACTTCAGGCATCCAGTTGTGACTGCTATGTCAGCTTGCAAGAGCGGAGGGGAAGTAGCAGGTGGATAAATGTAGGAGACTGGGCAGATTTTGAACAGCAATATGCTCCAATGACTGCACCCCTGCACTACATCATGTGGTAAATGGTACCACTGAGGCACTTGCTAAATTCAGCTGGTGGTTTGCGGTGCACGGTACCAGCACTTAATTGTCAGCACTGGTACCTATGACAGTCTGCCACATGATGGCACATTTTTTTTGGTATAGAGATGAGCAAAATAACTGTTGTTTATTAATTCAATACACATTAAAAATGACTAAAACCTTCTGCCAAAGCCATTCTTTTAAATGTAAGGTCCTGAAATTGTCAGAATTGTCACATTTGAAGGAGTGTGACTTAATAGTTATGCTGTTACTTTAATTGACAGCGGCAACGGGTAGTACCAGCGGAAGTGGCCTGCTGACTAGAGCTCTCCCCTAGCATTTATTTCTTTTACAAATTAAGCACTGCACGGATGTCTGTACCAGCGTAAAGACTTTCAGTTATACCTGTAATCTGTGTGTCAACTCCCATGACCATAGAACATGATGGGACAAAAAGCGTAAGGACTGCCTCTGTTGGTCAAGGAAAGTGCAGAAACTGATTCACTTAATACATTGTTAGCCGCAACCTGTCCAGATCCAATTCTATTGATGTGTCTCCCAAATATTCCGCTCTTTGGATGTGTGCAGTGTATTTTTCCCAGTGTGTGTAGAATAAAGCACTTTCCTTATCCAATGCTGTGTTCTGAATCTTTAACGCCATACCACTGTCCTGAGTAACCGTTGGATTAATCCACTGGCTGCCCTGAGTGTAAAGTGCTAAAGGGTGCACTTGTTATTCAGTTTCAGGTCAGTCACAGGGCACCAGAGGTCTAGTGCCCGGTGTTCCTAAACCGTATCTAGCAGGTTATATTTGTTTCCTAGCTCTCATTCTACTCTTGCTATTCAACAATCGGCAGCTAGTTCCAACTTCACAACTACCAGAAAAGGGTGTTTACTCATCATCTGCAAGATTCCAAGTTCAAATTATCGCCCTTGTACCTTCTCATTTTTATTTCTGGTCCCCTTTTCTCCCCGGCCTCTAGACGCACTTCTATCATTCTTGTTATTATCTAGAACGCTATTAATTTTCATTTTAAACTGCATTTCTCCTCCAAATCCAGCTTTATCATTTCCACACATTATCTAGCTTGGAGTATGTGCAACATTTTCCCCCAAGCTTCATTTGTTCAACTTTACAAACTTTGTAAGATTGTAAAGATTAAGACACCTCATCCTCTCAGTTTGGGGTCCACCAGGAGGGCGGGGGGGAGAGAGACCGACCACAGACACAGTGTTAAGGTGTGACAAAGGCCGCTTTATTGGGAACAGGTGCATCCTAAATAACAAAACCTTGGCCTGTGCCGAACAAAACTAAACCTCGCTAAATAAGCAGTACCTAACCGACCCCCCTCCCCTAAATGATTTCCCGCCATTCTCAGCATAATCACAACATAACTAGAACATCCCAACTGCAACATACCTACTTACCGACCAACACCTCCCTTGACCTCTGCAATCCCAACTCCATGTGAAACAAACCCAGGCCTCCTACCCTTACCCCCTTTCTTCTAGGAAAAGCGCCACTTGAAAGCCACCTAATTACTTTTGACCCCCCCCCCCCCATAGGAACCTCCCCCCCTTGGATATCTGCGCACCCCCAAAGCTAGATCAAGGGCCTCCTTCAACTGCACAATGTATAGCTCCATCCCATACCTAGACAAGTGTACCCCGTCCTCTCTGAAAAAATACACAGCCCCGTATCTCAGATCAGGATGGTCCATGCGCCCTACCCCTTCCTTTGCACAAATGTCCTTCATTTCCCTATTGATTTTCCTCCTTGCCCTGTCAATAGCCCCTGGGCGCTCCGCCTCCGCCAGACCCTCCGGGGAATGAATTCGGACCAAATCACATGACATCCCGCCCACTGTTTTCTGATCTCCAACAAGTCCCGCTTCATTTGCTTCACCAGAGCCAGTCCCTTGCACAGCACCAGGTCGTTTTCCCCAAGTGAATGATCTCACCACATCAGGACAAACCCCCCAGCGGACCACATTATTCAACAATGGCATCAACTCGTGCCAACGCATTCTCCCTTTTCCCCTCCAATGACATCTAAACAATCTGTCATCCAGTTCCAATTTAAGGTTCTGATGTTTGTCCCATTCGGCCCTCTCTGCTCTTTTGACAAAGGAATGTCCCACAATGTAAATCTCCAACACCGCCGCAGCTGGCCCTGCCACAGCACCTGCAAAGATACACATGTAAGAGGGCAGAAAAACATACATGTCATTGCGCCTCGCCTACCCCCCGCAACCGCACATATGTCTTGTAACAATCCGACTTCCACCGTCCCAGACGCTTGATGTCTTCCTTCCCCCAGCCGTGCCGTGCTGTGTCTGTCGCCGCCCCTATTCTAAAGGAATGCGTCCCAAACGCCTTTGGGTCCTCACCCATCAACCGTATGGCGTGCCGCAGCACCCACAACACCTGCCCCGCCATCACCTTGCCGTTCCCCCTCTCTACCAAACACCTCCCCTCCTGACTGCCCTTCTCGGCCACCAAACGCCGGACCCACGCCGTGGGACACACACCGACCAACCTTCCCGGCCCCATCACCACCCACGTCCCCACTCCACGCTGGTCCGTTTTCGAGCATCGCAAGCGTACCGTCGCCACCTCCCACGCCTGCACCTCCACTTCCTCCCACAATACCCCTTTTCAGACCTACCAACTCAGAGACCCGAAACGCCCCAAAGAACAACCATGACATGAGCTTGGAGAACAACACATTTCCCTACCGTCTCGACAAACCGACGGCAACGTCGCCAACAGGCATCCCAGCATATCCTTTGATATAGGTATCCGCTGAAACACCCTCGCGCCTCTCTCCCGTGCCCAGCCTTCCAACAGCCTCACCCCCAACTCCCCAGCAGACGGAGGATACCCCCACCACAGCTTCCCCATGAATGCCACCACCGACAACTTTTCCGCAATCGTCACCCTCGACAAACCTCTATCCATCAAGGCCAACATGAACTGCACCACCTGCTCATCCCGCCTCCACTTGTCCCCCTGCCTTACCGCACCAGACTGCTGAAACTCCTCCCAAGCCTACACGTACGCCTTCCAAGTGGACACTACCACTGACGCCCTCACCAGCTGAAAGACCTGAAGTCTCCCACCGACCACAGCTCCCTCGGCACCGGCGTCTTGGTCTCCTCCACGGCTAGCTCATGGAACCTCTGCCACTGTGAACGAGACAAAGCATCCGCAATGTAATTGTCCACCTCAGGCACATGCCGGGCCTGAAAAGGATGTCATGCTCGAGACAGCGAAGCACGAAAACCTTCATCAACTTCAGCAACTGTGGGTCCTGAGCCGACTGCCTGTCGACCACCTGTACCACGGACATATTGTCCACCCGGAAGAGGAACCTCTTGTGTGACAACTCCCGGGCCCACACCGAGACCGCCACCACCAGCGGGAACAATTCCAGAAACGCAATGCTGTGGCCCCCTGCTTGGCAATGTGGCAGCCACTGCTCCGAGCACCACCGACCCGCCCAGGACAAACCGAAACCACCAACACCCGCCGCATCAGAAAACAACGTGACATCCCACTTCCAGTCTTCCGGTGGTGCCATGGGCTCCCCATTGAACCATCCCAGGAAAGTCAGCCACATCCGCAAATCCTCTTTCGTCCCCGCCGACAGCCGCACATGATGATGTGGCAACGTCAGCACAGACAGAGCCAAACCTAGGCGATGACAGAACGTACGCCCTGCCCGCAGAACTCGGCACGCAAAATTCAGGTGGCCCAACAACACTTGCACATCCCGCACCGTCACCTTCCGCTTGTCCAACATGCCGGTCACCAATGCCAACATCGCTGCCTTCTTGTCTTCCGGTAGGCGTGCTTCCATGGCAGCCGAGTCGAGCTCAATACCGAGAAAGGACATCACCAAACTGGGACCATGCGTCTTCTCTGGCGCCAGGGGGACTCCCAAGTAACCCATTAGTCCTGAAAATCGTCCAGCTGCCGCTGACAATCCATCTAAGCGGGCCGTCCCACCAGAAAGAAGTCATCCAGATAGTGTGTCACAGTCTCAGAGCCTGTGCTCCAGGAAAAAGCCCACTGAAGGAAGGAGCTGAAACGCTCAAACAACGCGCAGGAGATCGAGCACCCCATTGGCAGCGCCTTGTCCACAAAAATGCCCCCATCGAATTGGATTCCCAACAACTGGTGATCCTCCGGGTGCACCGGGAGTACCCTGAAAGCCGTCCTGAAAGCCGACTCAATGTCGCACTTCTCCATCAGGGCCCCCTGCCCTGCCGCCACCACAACCTTCCACTTCACGTCCACCGACGAGTACGACACCGACGCGAGGTCCGCCGATATGAAATCATTCACCGACGACCACTCCGGCTACGACAAGTGCTGTATCAACCTAAACTGCCCCGGCTCCTTCTTGGGCACCACCCCGATTGGGGAGATAATCAGGTTGGGCAACGGAGGCTCCACGAAGGGGCCCACCATGCGGCCCTCCCTCACTTCTTTGAACAATTTCCCTCACACCGCCTCCTTCTGTGCCTGCACTGACTTCAAGTTATCCGCCCAGCGCGAAATCCGCGGCCCCTCCTACCCCAACCGAAAGCCCTCCCGGAAGACCCGTCGCAAAACAGCCGCATCGTCCGCCCGCGGATAGGCCGCCAGCGAATCTATGACAAAATCTCGAATACAAAATTATCGCAACAAAAATATCGATAGTAAAAATATCGGGATCCTATCCCTAACAAGGTAAGTACAAAAATATCGAAAAAAATATATAGAATGTCAAAGTTTTTTGTAAAATATCGTTTTATTTTAGTAAAATAAAAATGTAATATTAACAAAATAATACTTATAAATGTAATAAACATATTTAAAAATATATTATAATATTTAAAATTAATACATAATGTAATACAAATTAATAATAATAAAGCTATAATACATAGTATATTTTTCATTAACAATAACTCTAAATTAATTATTTTAATAACTTATAAATAAATAAAAATATAATAATTTCCAAATAAATTTATATACATAAAATAATAATATAAATAACAATTAATAACAACATAAAACTAATAAAAAAAGAAATACATTTTAGATAGCGTATGAGTAAAAATTACTATTCCCACTCCAGAGAGTGCAACAGTAGGGAAAGTGTTGGATAGGGTTGGGGTAATAATTACTATTCTAACTCCAGGGGGTGCAACAGTACAGTAAGTGTTGGATAGTGTAGGGGTAAAAATTACTATTCTAACTCCAGGGGGTGCAACAGTAGGGTAAGTGTTGGATAGCGTTTATATTTAATTACCAATTAATAATTAATTAACAATTATATAATTAACAAAACAATTTATTTAAAAACATTATTACTTAATTACATTTAAATTACTTCCCACCTTATTCCCCTATAAACCGATAACCCGCAACAGAACACATTTATCAATTAATGAATGAATTAAAATTAATTACCAATTAATTAAAATTAATGACCAATTAATTAAAATTAATTTATAATTCCTACTAATTAATAATTAATTCAACATAATTAAATTACTTCCCACCCTATTGCCCTATAAAACCCACAACCTGCTACAGAACATATTTATCAATTAATCAATTAATTAAAATGGATTACCAATTAATTACATTTAATTACCAATTATTTAAAATTAATTAATATTAAATACTAATTAATAATTAATTTAACATAATTAAATTACTTCCCACCCTATTCCCCTATAAACCGATAACCCGGTACAGAACATATTTATCAATTAATCAATTAATTAAAATTAATTAAAAATAATTACCAATTAATTAAAACTAATTAATTATTCCTACTAATTAATAATTAATGTATCATAATTAAATTACTTCCCACCCTATTCCCCTATAAACCCACAACCCGCTACAGTACTAAAATACAAAATGTAATTAAATTACATTTAAAAAATTTAAAAAACATAATAAATACAATATAATATACACAACCATTATTAAAAATATTGATATTATTAACATCGAAATTATTTACATCGATATTACTGAAATCGATATTTAAAACTATGATATTACTAATATCGATATTAAGAGTGTCGATATTACTTACCTTGTATATTATATCTCTTCGATATTTAAACTTCGATATAATTGTATATCGAAATTTAAATCTCGATATTTTGTCTGTGCACCGCCGCCAGCAATGGCTCCACCCGGTCCAGCCTAACTGGTGTACAAGCCCCTTCCCAGGGCCCCCACTCCCCCTCTTCCCCCCCTCCCTCCTGCCTGGATTCCCGATGTCGCGGGCTGTTGTCCCGACTGGCCTCCGACTCCCCAGCAGCACACCTCTGGGTGCCGTTTTCCGCACTTTGCGCATTTGTGCCGAAAACGGCACGATTGCTGCCACATGGCCCTTGTTGAAATCCCAACAAGCCCCCACCGTGTTCTGCCCTGCGCTCTCCCCCTGCCCCACCCCCCCACGGGTGGGGAAAGCTGAAAAGGGGCTTGGCACGTGGGGCAGGCCGCTGGTCGTATATATGGTGCACCTGAACTTCGCCCCACCCATCATCTGCTGGTACAAGTCTGAGTCCAGTTCCCCCCACTTCGCGTCCGGGTCCGACGCCATCTGTACCCGGAAATCCTCATCATAATGTGACCAGGCCTAACAGCCGTACGTCACCTGCGCCCTCCGCACCACATCCATGTATTTGAACAAAGCAATGGCCCTGTTCAGGCCGCTGGCCGTATATATGGTGCGCCTGAACTTCTCCCCACCCATCGTCTGCTGGTACCAGTCCGAGTCCAGTTCCCCCCACTTCGCGTCCGGGTCCGACGCCATCCATGCCTGGAACTCCTCATCATAATGTGACATGGCCTAACTGCCGTACGTCACCTGCGCCCTCTGCACCACATACATGTATTTGAACAAAGCAATGGCCCTGTCTGGATACTTCTCGCAGTATACGCTAGCATATATGAGAAATGCCGCCGACCAATTATCAATCGTCAGCTGCACTTTGGGGCGTCTGGGCAACACCTGCTCCTCCTCCTTGTACCCCTCCTTAGACGTTAGCTCCCTGTGAAGGAGCTTCAACATCTCATTGTCGCAAGCGAGAGGTGTGCCCCCAGTGGTTTTGTCACACCCATATATGGGAGCTTCCGCACCGGCACCACGCAGCTCTCCTATCCCCCGGGGGCCACCCCGTCCGCTTTCGCACTACCTGCCACTGAACTGCCCCTGCCGTTCGCCCCGGGGCTCCTCTTCGCTACCCCCTATGCTGGCACCGCCCCATCCATGCCCACCCGCGTCTGTTACATATCGTCCTTTCACCAGCCGCACCAAGTCCTCCCCCAGTGCCTCCGTCCCCACCGACACCTGCGCGCTGCGCTTCTTGCCCAAACCACTCACCGCTCTGTCCCCAACCTTACCTGGTGTCAAGGCCGGCGTCCGCACTGAATCCCGCTGCCTAACCAGTGGAGCTGAGGGGGCCATCACTCTGGACGCATCCAGCAGCGGCCGTACCTGCAAAATACATCCAACAGCATTGCTGTCCCCACCTCCCTAATCTCCCCCTCCTCCTCAGACTCTCCATCCCCATCCAGGTTCAAACCCAGCTGCTCCTGTTCGTCCCCCGAGACTACCACTCGACTCAACCCTGCCTTCTCCCTACACACCCTCATCAACGCACCCAAATCCACACTCACTCTCCGTCCATCCGCAACACCTGACTCACAAGCTGTAGTGTCCATCTCCCCACGCATTTCCCTACTCCTATCACCCTGCCGTCTCTCATGCTCTCCGGCTGAGTCCCTCGGTGGAGCACGACCACCCGTACAAGGCAGAGCCGGCCCATCCCCTTGGTGGACTGGAGCCGCAAGCTGCTCACCCGAGCTCCTCCCCCACTGCACCTGCCAAGGAAAAACCATGGAGTCCAGCATGCCGGGGAAAAAACGCCCCCCCAGTCTCCCAATGTCCCCCCCTCTCCCCAACCCATCTGCGGCCCCCGTCCCCAACCTGTGGAGTGACCCCCCTCTTCGCCAGCCGCTCCTGCAACACCCCCGGCCCCGCCAACCTCACCCCACCACATCCCCCCACGCCACCTGCCATGTCTCCCCCTCCCCCCCCAACGTGGGCCCCCCCACACCCCCCGGCCCAACCCTGTGTCACCTTGACCCCCCAAACCCCATCTCCTCCCTGACCCCTCCCCCTGGCAGTCCCACCCCCCCTCCCCTGACCCCCTCAGCGCCTCCCCCCAACGCTCCTCCCCCCACCCTCCCACCTCCCCTCAACCCCACTTCCCCACCTCCACTCCCCCCGCACCCCCATCGGGGACGGCACCCTCCTGAGGCCCACCATATCCCCCTCCTCCCCAGAAGACGATCCCCAGTCCAGCTCCAGGTCAGTCTCTTCACCCCCAGTCTCTGCACCCTCCCTCCCCCTTCCCCCTCCCCTTCCCCTCCCCCTCTAGGTCTGACTTCTCAACCTGCCCCCCCTGCCCCCCTGGCTCTCCCTCTAATGGCTCCACTACCACCTGCTCATCATTCCCTGTCCCTGGCCCATCTCCCCCACAGCCAGCATCCTGGGGCAGCACCTCTCCCCCCTGTCCTTCCTCGCTGGGCCTCATTATCACGTCTGCAGCCACAACTCTCTTCTCCCTCCCCCCCGCCCCCCAGCACCGCCCGAAAACTCCAGGGCCCTCTGACCTCTCGCACCCCTCCTCCCTCTGCCCTCTAACCTCTCGCTCCAGTCTCCTCCGCCGCCCGCCCGCGCCGCCCGCCCTCCAGAGCGCTCCGGCCCCTCCCACCATCACTGCGAGCCCTCCGCGGCCGAGACCGCGGGGGCTCACACACAATAACTGCTGCCTCGGCGCCATCTGCAGCATGCCGCGGCGGCCTCACCTGGACCTCCGGCCTCAGAATATCGAGCCGACCCGCATCGCCCAGCAGCCGCAGAGCCTCCACGACCCTTGGATCCGTCAGCCTCACCATTCCCTCCAAGAAACGCCGCAAAGCCGCCAAGCACCACCGCCTACAGGTACCGCTCACCAGACCCTTCACAACGTCACCAGCGACCCTGCCCAACGCGATACCCTGACTAGGCCTAAAAAACGACGAGACCAGGCCCCCTCCGGCTGCTGTGTCACTGCCACCGAAATGGTGGTCAGTGACGCAAAATGGCCAGTAAAGTACCCCCCAGCCCAACCAGCCCAAGCCCCAGCCCAAAAAGAGCCCGACGCACCTGCCACTGGCTCAAGGAGCCCAACTAGCCATGTCCCCATGGTCGCCTCCCCCCGCCCTCCCTCCAGGCCCCAAATAACCCCGGGGGTGGCAGGCCTCCCGTTGGTCGGCCGCCCCCCTCCAAAACTCCATTTGCATATTAACTCCCCACGAATCATTTTAGAAATAGACAAGTAAACAACACATCTTTTCTGTTTCCCTGTTTTTGGCTGCACTCTGCTTCCCCCAGAATCCCCACTCTTCAGAGCAGAACTTCTAGTGGGAGCCCATTGGATAGTTTGCGGGCACCGTTGCATCGCCTCGCTGCCCCTTATGTCTAAGGAAGGGAAGGCCTGAAATTTAGCATGGGAAAAATCAAAAGTCAATTACCTTATGAGGGAGCACATCTAGATATGGAGAATATGTGCTAGAAAAATTTTACTTTGCCTCGTTGAAGTCCAGCATTACAAAGATCTTCACCATCATCTTTGCCATGAGCGACCATAGCTCATTGCCAGGGCGAAAGGGCAATGCATCACCCTCAGGTTTGGTAGAGCTAAGGAAGCAGTGGTTTCTCCAAAAGAAAACATTTCCCTGTGGAGGAAATGAATTCCACTGGGATTGTCACATTGCCTTCTCTGAGGTAGGATAGAAATCTGACCAGGTACAACTTTTCGTGCGTACTCCGGGCAATGTTTGTGAATTCCAGAAATAAATGTTTGTGCCTCATTTCCTTCTGATTTGGAAGAACAATGGTTCAGGGTAGGCCTTAAGAGGTCCTTAGCGAGGAGTAGAACAAAGAGCGAATACTTAATAAGTCGCTGGGGAGCAGAGGTAGTAGGTATTGGTAGGAGTTTTTTATTTTACTCTCTTTTCTTAAGGGTATACATAAATAATTATACTGTATTGCAGGTGCTCAAGTGAATAGTAAGGTGCAGGACGTGACATAAGTGATCAAAGTGAACGAACTATCACACAACAACAACAAGGATAAAAACACAACAATTATATACAAATAGAACGGGTGAAATTCCTTGGTTGGGTCGGCGGCGTTTCGATCTATATTAATCTAGATCATCATCAGGACAGATGAGCCTCCTGAAACTATAAGAATTTAAAATTAAATTCAGGCTCCTACATGTATGCCTCACATGGCATTCCTACATGTATACTTTTAATTGCAAATTAGTTTTTCGCTCCCGGGGAAAAGACAAAGCATGCACATGTACATATCTTAACACATGGGCATTTGAGGAAGACTCATTTTAAAGTTAAAATAAATTAAATTAGAGAGGCATGTGATTATACCTCAACTTAGTTTATGGCGCTTCATCCGTCAGGAGTTATGAGCGCATATATTGCTGGTACAAATTAATTTATGCAAAAGTAAACAAATTAAAAAATGTATATACCTTGCCGGTGCTCTTTAAGGCAAGGATGATTAGTTGGCAATACAGTAGATGTTGCTGTACTCTGTTTGAATCTGTAGATAATAGAGAATGGTAGTGAGCATGGGATGTATTTTGTAACATTAAAGGGTTAAATTTTTAACATTAAAGGGTCGAGGGCTGTAGTTAAAGTCTATAATTGCAGGAACAATTAATAAAGTGGGCGGATAAAATCAATATGTTTTTCAGCACCAGATAAGACTCTTCTCTTGGTTTTTGAACAAGGGTTCTGGGATTGGGAAGGGTGTTCTATTAATGAAGAATTGATTAGAAAGGCGGGCTAGGGAATAGCCACACATACTCCAACTTACTGTTTATTTAGTGAAAGCATGGGTCTTCCACTGAAGGGGGCAAGTAGCGCTCGGTCACATCTACTTTGCCGAGGGTCCTACTTGAACTTTATACAAAAAGAACAGAATTACATTAATTTGGACTTTAAAAACGATGCTTATCACTACTGGGCTGTATGAAGTATAAGCTACTCACTTTGAGGGGTTTGTATGAAGTATAAGCTACTCACTTTGAGGGGTTTAGCTGTGAGAACCCGAAGTTAGTAGAAGGGGTTCGTTTACCAAGGTCGCTTTCGCAATGCAGCAGTATTGGCGCCTGTAACTGCAAAAAACAATTGGGTCAGTGCGTGGCCTGGGTCAGTTAAGGCGTAATTTAAAGGCCAGGCATTTCCTTATGGGCGGTAATCAACTTACTTAATCGGGCGTCACGTCGTGGCAGTAGAAGGGAGTCCAGGTATCTATTCCGCGATAGCTCACAACAGACTGAGCACCGGAGCCGCCATTAATAGCGTGTAACAGTGCGCGCGCGCGCAGAGACAACGTAGTGTGTCATTTGGCGCGTGCGCGAATGGGGTACGATCTGAGCATGCGCTAGGAGAGAGTGGTGCCTCTGGGCTCCTGCGCAGCGGGATTTATTGTGTGGAACAATTTACAAAGGGCCGGTTACGAGATTTTGTGGGCGATATTAATCCTCAAGGGCCCGAAAAGCAGCATTTAAAGCTACGCAAGGGGTGAACTGTGAAAACCGATTTACAGATGGAAAGGGGAGATATTAATCCTAGTGGGACAGAGTTGCAGCATTTTAACTGATCGAATAAAGAGCCAATTTTAATTGGACAATGTTAACCGTATTTCTTCAGAAGCCCTTACAATTAACACTTGTCAAAGGTGCTGAGAAAGTTTTGGAAAAGGACATTCAGTAAACACAATTAAACAGTTATTGATGCAGCTATGTCAGTAGGTAACCAGAATTAATTAAATAAACGTTCAGATAACACAGATAAGCAGTTACTGATACAGTTGGTCAGCTTGTTACCAAAGGACATGACTTAATGGATTATCAGAAAACATCACTTGGTGTTAATCATGTACACATGTTCCATTCATCCAGTGAATTGAGTCCTTTCTCAATTGTCTTGCAGTAGAATATCCATTTACATTCCAAGCGGTTTAATATTGTTTGTTGATTGCCACCTCTGGCATTTGGCATCAGTTTGTCAATGACTTGCCACTTCATGTCGTTCTCAGTATGTCCCATTTCGAGGTAGTGCTCCACCAATGGGGCCGTTGTCACCTTGCATCGGATCCTACTCCTGTGTTGGGATACTCTGGTCTTTATTTGTTGAGTCGTCTGTCCGATGTATAGTAGTTTGCATGGGCATTCAATACTGTAAATTACATTTTTGGAATTGCAGTTGGTGAAAAAATTAAGAGTGTGCTTAACAGTTCCATACTCGAATACTTTAGTGTTGGTGGTGAATTCGCATGCCATGCACTTATTACATTTAAAATGCCCTAGGACTCGTGGTAGATTCAATCTGGTTTCGATTGTGTTATGAATGATTGGGTTGCTAGCTGCTCTCACTAGGTGGTCTTTCAGGTTGCGACCCCGTTTGAATGAGAAGAGTGGGAGCCCGGTGTTTAGCTCTAGAGGGTCTAGTACATTCCAATGTTTTTTTATCATTTTCGTGAGTTTGTTGCTAGCTGTATTGAAAGTAGTCACGCAAGTGATTTTAGGGGTGATTTCTTTGGGGTGAGGTTCAAGCAGATATTCCCTGTGTGTGTACCAAGCCCTCTTCATGGCCCTTCTTACCAATTTTCTGGGGTAACCTCTTGTAGTTAGTTTTTTGCAGAGAACTTCTGCTTCAATGAAGAAATCTTTTTTATGTTTGCAATTTCTCCTGATTCTCAAGAACTGGCCATAGGGCAGGCCATCCCTCAGAGCCCTGGGGTGTGCACTATGGTATTGCAGGAGGGTATTGCGTTCCGTAGGTTTACGATACAATGTGGTGTATAGTTGTTCCTCTTCGCATTTAATGGTCACATCAAGGTAGTCGATTTGGTGTTTGTCGTATGAGTGGGTGAATTTAAGGTCTGTTTGGTGGGTGTTAAGCCATCTGCAGAAGTTTTCTAGAGATTCTGCATCACCACTCCAAATCATGAGAACGTCATCGATGTATCGATGCCAGGACTTTATTTGATTGCGAAAGGGATTTATGTTGTTGAGGATGATATTAGTTTCTATGTCATCCACGTACAGAATCGCAAAGTTGGGGGCAAAAACAGCCCCCATGGAAGTGCCCTTACACTGCCTGTAGAAGGTGTCTTTGAATAGGAAATAGTTTTTTGTCAGGGCTATTTCTAGAAGGTTTATTATAAACTCTGTGGGGACTTGGTGAGGTGCAGGTCGGTTGTTCAGATGTTTTTGGATTACGTTAATTCCTTTGTCCTGGGGAATGTTGGTATATAGTGACTCTATGTCTAGAGTCACTAGTATCTCACTGTCGGGATGGAATGGCTTAGATTCAATTAAATTGATCAGGTGTGTGGTGTCTTTGACATACGTGGCAGTGTCTTGAACCATGTCACGGATAAAGAAATCAATATATTTACCCAGGGGTTCTACAACTGACCCACAGCCCGAAAGTATTGGTCTTCCAGGGGGTCGTTCTATGTCCTTATGTACTTTAGGCAGTGTATAAAGCACCGGGGTGCGAGGGTTTTTATTATTTAGGAATAGAAATTCATTCTTACTCAGGAATCCTGATTCCAGTGCCTCTTGGGTGATACTGAGGATTGTTTCACTTATACTCTTAGTGGGGTTGCCTCTTAGTTTTTCATAGTGATCTTCGTTATTGATCTGACGTAAGATTTCACTCTCATATAGGTTGCGGTCTTGGATGGCTATACCGCCGCCCTTGTCACATGGTTTAATGACAATGTCATTGTTCTGTTTGAGTTTGATCAGGCTATTTCTTTCCTCCTTGCTGATGTTGCAAGGTGTAAATTTGTAGCTGTCCTTTATTTTGTCCAAATCACGGAGTACTAAGTGTTCAAAGGTGAGCACTTCCGGTGGCATGGTTCCACTAGATGGACGAAATGAGGAAGGTGGGCGTAAGCCTGTGGTGTCGTTTCTATTGGGACCCTCACGGTTTTTAAAGAAGGTTTGCAGTCTTACTTTCCTGAGCAATTACAAAAGATAGACCTCTGCTGAGCAGGGATATGTCTGTTGAATTTAATTGATGCTGGGACAGATTGAATATAGGTATTGTTTCGTGGTTAGTATTAGTTACTGGTACCATGTCTAGTATTGGTAACCCCATTGATAGAATCTGTTCCTGGTCTGGCGTTCCCCTGGGGGGAAGTTGTATCTGGGTTTGGGCCGTGTCTTCCCTCTCCCTCTCCCTCGAGGGGGGTCTGTGTGCCTCAACTGGCCTCTCCCTAAAAAATGGGGGTTTGCACTAGTGGAGGTACCAGGGCCTTCTTGGCCCTCCGAGTCTTCTGATTCTGCTGAGGATTCAGAGAAAGTCACTGGAGCTCGGTTTCTGAACCTGCCCCAAGAACCAGTCGGAACTCTTTGTTGGTCAGATGGACCCGCAGTAAAATAGTCCTCCCGGAGGTACGGGTAGGTTTTTTCTTTATTATATTGGTTGATGTCTTTGGAGACTTTTGTTGTTTTTTTGTGATGCTCAAAACTCTCAAAATCCTTAATAGTGCGGTCTATTTTTTCTAAAGCTGCTTTGGCGTCAGCCAGGCTATCCAAGTCACGGATTGCTTGTTCTAAAGCTGCAATCTCTTCCAACTCTTTTTTGCTGTGTTCAAGGGCGGTGTCGATGCCCAACACCATCCAGTGGCGTGAACACGTTGTTCCTATATGAGAGAAACCTAATTTAAATTTAGGGTCTTGGATGAAGATAGCTGGTACGTTGCGTACCTGCAGGCCTATTGGGATGACTTCCGCTCTTAGGTAATCCGTTAACATTCGAGCATGAAGTTCTGTGCGTATATGTTTTTTCTTAAGATGTTCTAGTTGAGCAAGTTTCTCACTGGCTGTATCAGTGGGGGCCCTAGGGTTGCTTACGGGGTCTTTAAACAGTGATGGACCTGCTAGTTTTGAGGCTATGTATTCTTCTGTGTAAGTAACAGCTGTATTTGTAGACATTATATGAATAAATGGATCAAGTCTATTGCGTATTTAGGAAAAAAAACCACTCAATTTAATTGAATCTAAGCCATTCCATCCCGACAGTGAGATACTAGTGACTCTAGACATAGAGTCACTATATACCAACATTCCCCAGGACAAAGGAATTAACGTAATCCAAAAACATCTGAACAACCGACCTGCACCTCACCAAGTCCCCACAGAGTTTATAATAAACCTTCTAGAAATAGCCCTGACAAAAAACTATTTCCTATTCAAAGACACCTTCTACAGGCAGTGTAAGGGCACTTCCATGGGGGCTGTTTTTGCCCCCAACTTTGCGATTCTGTACGTGGATGACATAGAAACTAATATCATCCTCAACAACATAAATCCCTTTCGCAATCAAATAAAGTCCTGGCATCGATACATCGATGACGTTCTCATGATTTGGAGTGGTGATGCAGAATCTCTAGAAAACTTCTGCAGATGGCTTAACACCCACCAAACAGACCTTAAATTCACCCACTCATACGACAAACACCAAATCGACTACCTTGATGTGACCATTAAATGAGAAGAGGAACAACTATACACCACATTGTATCGTAAACCTACGGAACGCAATACCCTCCTGCAATACCATAGTGCACACCCCAGGGCTCTGAGGGATGGCCTGCCCTATGGCCAGTTCTTGAGAATCAGGAGAAATTGCAAACATAAAAAAGATTTCTTCATTGAAGCAGAAGTTCTCTGCAAAAAACTAACTACAAGAGGTTACCCCAGAAAATTGGTAAGAAGGGCCATGAAGAGGGCTTGGTACACATACAGGGAATATCTGCTTGAACCTCACCCCAAAGAAATCACCCCTAAAATCACTTGCGTGACTACTTTCAATACAGCTAGCAACAAACTCACGAAAATGATAAAAAAACATTGGAATGTACTAGACCCTCTAGAGCTAAACACCGGGCTCCCACTCTTCTCATTCAAACGGGGTCGCAACCTGAAAGACCACCTAGTGAGAGCAGCTAGCAACCCAATCATTCATAACACAATCGAAACCAGATTGAATCTACCACGAGTCCTAGGGCATTTTAAATGTAATAAGTGCATGGCATGCGAATTCACCACCAACACTAAAGTATTCGAGTATGGAACTGTTAAGCACACTCTTAATTTTTTCACCAACTGCAATTCCAAAAATGTAATTTACAGTATTGAATGCCCATGCAAACTACTATACATCGGACAGACGACTCAACAAATAAAGACCAGAGTATCCCAACACAGGAGTAGGATCCGATGCAAGGTGACAACGGCCCCATTGGTGGAGCACTACCTCGAAATGGGACATACTGAGAACGACATGAAGTGGCAAGTCATTGACAAACTGATGCCAAATGCCAGAGGTGGCAATCAACAAACAATATTAAACCGCTTGGAATGTAAATGGATATTCTACTGCAAGACAATTGAGAAAGGACTCAATTCACTGGATGAATGGAACATGTGTACATGATTAACACCAAGTGATGTTTTCTGATAATCCATTAAGTCATGTCCTTTGGTAACAAGCTGACCAACTGTATCAGTAACTGCTTATCTGTGTTATCTGAACGTTTATTTAATTAATTCTGGTTACCTACTGACATAGCTGCATCAATAACTGTTTAATTGTGTTTACTGAATGTCCTTTTCCAAAACTTTCTCAGCACCTTTGACAAGTGTTAATTGTAAGGGCTTCTGAAGAAATACGGTTAACATTGTCCAATTAAAATTGGCTCTTTATTCGATCAGTTAAAATGCTGCAACTCTGTCCCACTAGGATTAATATCTCCCCTTTCCATCTGTAAATCGGTTTTCACAGTTCACCCCTTGCGTAGCTTTAAATGCTGCTTTTCGGGCCCTTGAGGATTAATATCGCCCACAAAATCTCGTAACCGGCCCTTTGTAAATTGTTCCACACAATAAATCCCGCTGCGCAGGAGCCCAGAGGCACCACTCTCTCCTAGCGCATGCTCAGATCGTACCCCATTCGCGCACGCGCCAAATGACACACTACGTTGTCTCTGCGCGCGCGCGCACTGTTACACGCTATTAATGGCGGCTCCGGTGCTCAGTCTGTTGTGAGCTATCGCGGAATAGATACCTGGACTCCCTTCTACTGCCACGACGTGACGCCCGATTAAGTAAGTTGATTACCGCCCATAAGGAAATGCCTGGCCTTTAAATTACGCCTTAACTGACCCAGGCCACGCACTGACCCAATTGTTTTTTGCAGTTACAGGCGCCAATACTGCTGCATTGCGAAAGCGACCTTGGTAAACGAACCCCTTCTACTAACTTCGGGTTCTCACAGCTAAACCCCTCAAAGTGAGTAGCTTATACTTCATACAAACCCCTCAAAGTGAGTAGCTTATACTTCATACAGCCCAGTAGTGATAAGCATCGTTTTTAAAGTCCAAATTAATGTAATTCTGTTCTTTTTGTATAAAGTTCAAGTAGGACCCTCGGCAAAGTAGATGTGACCGAGCGCTACTTGCCCCCTTCAGTGGAAGACCCATGCTTTCACTAAATAAACAGTAAGTTGGAGTATGTGTGGCTATTCCCTAGCCCGCCTTTCTAATCAATTCTTCATTAATAGAACACCCTTCCCAATCCCAGAACCCTTGTTCAAAAACCAAGAGAAGAGTCTTATCTGGTGCTGAAAAACATATTGATTTTATCCGCCCACTTTATTAATTGTTCCTGCAATTATAGACTTTAACTACAGCCCTCGACCCTTTAATGTTAAAAATTTAACCCTTTAATGTTACAAAATACATCCCATGCTCACTACCATTCTCTATTATCTACAGATTCAAACAGAGTACAGCAACATCTACTGTATTGCCAACTAATCATCCTTGCCTTAAAGAGCACCGGCAAGGTATATACATTTTTTAATTTGTTTACTTTTGCATAAATTAATTTGTACCAGCAATATATGCGCTCATAACTCCTGACGGATGAAGCGCCATAAACTAAGTTGAGGTATAATCACATGCCTCTCTAATTTAATTTATTTTAACTTTAAAATGAGTCTTCCTCAAATGCCCATGTGTTAAGATATGTACATGTGCATGCTTTGTCTTTTCCCCGGGAGCGAAAAACTAATTTGCAATTAAAAGTATACATGTAGGAATGCCATGTGAGGCATACATGTAGGAGCCTGAATTTAATTTTAAATTCTTATAGTTTCAGGAGGCTCATCTGTCCTGATGATGATCTAGATTAATATAGATCGAAACGCCGTCGACCCAACCAAGGAATTTCACCCGTTCTATTTGTATATAATTGTTGTGTTTTTATCCTTGTTGTTGTTGTGTGATAGTTCGTTCACTTTGATCACTTATGTCACGTCCTGCACCTTACTATTCACTTGAGCACCTGCAATACAGTATAATTATTTATGTATACCCTTAAGAAAAGAGAGTAAAATAAAAAACTCCTACCAATACCTACTACCTCTGCTCCCCAGCGACTTATTAAGTATTCGCTCTTTGTTCTACTCCTCGCTAAGGACCTCTTAAGGCCTACCCTGAACCATTGTTCTTCCAAATCATCTCGTTACCCCAGGTTCTACTGTATGGGGTTCCCTTGTTTTTAACAAACATCATTTCCTTCTGAAACAGCTTACTTTTTTTCCAGCTTAAGCCAGTTTATAGGACTTGGAATAGTGTTAAACTGTCCAATGAGTTTGTCGCATTTGTGCCAGTAAATATGCCCTAATGCTTTCCCTATCCCTTTTAGATGTCCCCACATTAACAGTCCTGAGGAGACCCCACATCCATAGGAGGGTTGAAACGTCGTCGACAAGTTTACAGAAAGGACCATCACACAGCCAGTGTCATTATACACCTAGGGTCTTGATCTTGTATAATAGAATGGTCGCTTCTTGTATTTATGGAAACCTCTATTTCTAAATTGCACACTGTATATAGTCACGTATGGTTCCATGTTACACTTGAGGACACAACGCACAAAGTATAGTGCTTTTTGAATTAAAGAAAGTGCTTTATACCATTTCTTTGTGTATCTATAAAAACGCGAAATAAACAAACTGTGCAGAGAGTCTTTTTTGCCCCTGACATTACTAAGTCCTTTACAAACTTATCGCCATTGTGCATACATATTGCCTAAATTGTTTGTCTAAATGTATCCACTGGAGCCATTGTTTTCGTATATAAAACTATCACCCTGGTTCCTTGTGAGTAGGGTTCCCCGGTCTTCAGCAGTTACTTTTCGAGCGGTGGCTGCACCGCAAGGGATCTATCCAATACCCAGATTTTTTCCTCCACACCCTATTTTAAATAGGGTTCTATTTTTCTTGAGTAAAGGCTATAATGTCGGAGGATAAACTTATCGCCATTGTGCATACGTATTGCCTAAATTGTTTGTCTAAATGTATCCACTGGAGCCGTTATTTTCCTATATAAAAATATAACTCAAAACCATTGGGGCACAGTCATAAGACAGCTTCAGGACTTTATAATACTGGGAATGAGGACATCGTGATCCGCTTCCTCTCTCGCACTTCATTGCATCAAGAATGAGGCAATAGGTTTGCCGGATTCACTGTAGTGCACCTGCCCACAGTCAAATTTTCAGCTCCCAGAATCACTCTTTCGTTCTTAGTCAGCCGACTAGAAGTGAGATACTAGGTCTTGGTGCGATTCAAAAGAATCTCAGCAGAATGTGGCACATATACTTTGACTGGTTAACCCATCACAATCTTCCCACTCAGTTCCAGACTCATGCAAGTAGCTGCTACTGCTTTCAGACACCCTGGCAATGCTGCAACTACTGTATTCAAACTAGTGAAAAATATGCTACTGGACGTTGTGCCATTCCATGTTTCTGAGTTAGGACTGAGAGTGTACATCCATCTCTCCCACAAGAGTACAACACAATCCTTAATCTGTAAAATTCCTTTGTATAATCTGACATTCCTAATGCAGGTGCTCAACAAAGACAATTGGGTATTTTACATCTTTTTGTGTCAACCTCTGTAGATGTTTTGCAATCAGTGAGAAAGCACATATCTTATGACGACAGTATCCAACCACTCCTAAAAACATTCGTACCTCCTTCTGAGTTTTGGGAGGATTCATCTGTTTGATCACACAGATTCTTTCTGGGGTTACTTTTATAACTCCCTTTTCTATTTTGTGTCCAAGGTTCTGTACTTCCTGTTCACAAAATTTTAGTTTTGCAGGGGACACTTTGTATCCTCCTTCTGCCAAATGGTTCCATAAGGCAATTGTGTCTGTCACACATGTTTCTCGTGTCTTTGATGCCACCAGTAGGTCATCAATATATTGAACCAAAACACAATTTCCTAGCATTATTAGAGTCTCTAGGCTGAATCTGAATAAAGATTCAGGGACTCTCTATGTACCCTTGAGTAACTCAGCACCATGCCAAAATGCAGTCTCCGAACCGGAACGCAAATAAATATTGGCTTTCCGGATGCAAAGGAATTGAAAAGAATGCTTGGCACAAATCAATCATTGTGTACCATTCTGCATCACAAGGAATTTGGTAAAGAATCACTGCTGGATTTGGCACTACTGGACAACAGGGTACTACAATTCTATTTATTTTTCATAAATCCTTCACTATCCAGTACTTCCCACTGGGCTTTTTGATACCTGTGATAGGCGAATTACAAGGACTGCTCATTATTTCTTTTAGGATTCCCAGTTCAATCAGTTGATCAATAACTGGAGCAACTCCTGCAATCACTTCTGGACTCATTTTGTATTGAGGTGTATTCGTATACACAGCACCTTCCTTTACTATTACCTGAATCGAATCTACTCTTGTCATTAGGACAATTTCCTTTCCTGTAAAGTCCCACACATCTGGATTCACTGCACTCTTTAACTCTTCAGGCAGATTCTCTTCTGTGAGAAGTGAAAACAACTCATTCATTTTGCTTTGCTAGCATCATCTTAAATTCAACATCCTCATCGGGGGTCTGAAATGCAATTCCATCTGGGGTACAATAGATGGTGCAGTTAATTTTGCATAGCAAATCTCTTCCCAAGAGATTTACTGGGCTCGAGTCACATACCACTGCATGTCTTTGAAGTTTCTAATATGAACTTCTATTGGGTTTGTGACTGGCGTTCTAATATGCTTACTCGAGACTCCTACAACTTGGATAGTTTCTCCTGAAAGGGGTAGGTTAGGAATTTCTGCTGCTCTCACAGTAGAACGGGTAGCACCAGTGTCCACTAAGAATGTAATAATATTACCTTCCACTTTTCCATCAACAAATGGACCTGACTGGTCTACCGCTACGGATGTGCCAAGTACGCACTCTTCCTCCCCCCTCAGGCACCGTCATTGAAATGAGTCTGGATCACTTCCATTGTATTGCATCCAATCCTGCGGAATCACACCTTGATTCTTATCAAGCGGATCTCCTTCGAGATGTCCAATGTTGACATTCTACCTAAGGGTGAGCGGGAAATCCGTTACGCTCGCGGATTTTGCGGATTTTTGGGAAATCCGCAATCCGCGAATTTTGCGGATTTCCCGCAAAATCTGCAAAAAAAAATCCGCGAACGTAACGGGTTCAAAAGTTGAACCCCCACTCATGCAACTATTTTACAATGGCGCCAGCAAGCTGCCAGCGGCGTTGTAAAATAGTTACAAAGTTAGCTTGCACAGGAACCACTAGATAAAACGAAGCAGGTGCTGCTTCATTTTATCTAAGTGCTTCCTGTGCAAGCTAACTTTGTAACTATTTTACAACGGCGCTGGCAGCTTGCTAGCGCCATTGTAAAATAGTTGCATGAGTAGGCTCACTCAAGGGACCCCTGCGCCCTTCGGGGCGATTGCATAGTAATAACACACACATGGTTGCTCGAACTAGTTGATGCTCAAATTCAGTGACTCATTCATTAGCCCAAAAACAATCGTGAGCGTCGTCGAGGCTGGACAGGTGTGCCTTCTTCCCAAATCTACCGTGGAAAATCAGCTGTGATGCTGGATAGGCTTTGCATCCTTGACTTTCACGAGCGCAATACCCGTGCTGTTCCTGTGACCAGGAGCTTCTTTCTCTTCATCTGCTGAACTGATCTTTCTCTGACGTTTTATTCACACAAGAGGCACATACCCTACTGGGCACATTGTGTTCGCACGGGTTTCTGCAAGTTCGCACGCGTTTTGTACAATTTCGCAATTTGCGAAATTGTACAAAACCCTCGCGAACTTGCAGAAACCCGTGCGAACAAAAAAAAAAAATCCGCGAGGATTCGCGATTTTGCGGATTTTCGCAATCTGCAAATCCGCAAATTCGCGGATTGCCAATCCGCAAAATCCGCTCATGCCTAATTCTACCTCTGCACTTCAGCATTCACATTATTTGTCATGGGAGCTTGTGGCACCCGTAACTTTTGAGTAAATATCTGCTGCTGTTGATTTACACCCACCTCATTTTGCATCTTTGGAATTAAATATTGATTTCCCCTGTTATTCTTTTTAGCAGATCTGCACTCATTCCTCCAATTTACAAGCTTTCCTCCCGCATGACAAGGACATTTCTTCATAGCTCCTTCTTTATTCATTTTTCCCTTCCCTTTACCTCCACTGTAATTCTGTTCATTCTGACACTGTCCATTGTTCTGAACACCTGTTTGAATATTACTGTTTTCGTGTTGCTCTGCTACCTTCACTTGCGCCCATGTCATTTTCTCCTTCAACTTTTTATGCTTGCTATCAATTTCATTGCTACAATACTTTGCATACCAGAGGATTTCATCCACTGTCTTGCTCTGCCAGCAGATGAAATGCCGCTGTATTATGTTGCTAATCTCAGCCCTGAATCCAAACACAAAATGATACACAAAATGTCCCATGTCTTTAGCTCCAATATTTTCAAAACCACGATACTGTTTAAATACCTGTAGCAACTGTTCATAGTAGGCATGTACTGACTCCTTTGGTTCCTACGTACTTCTGTCAATCTTAACCCAATCTGTTTTTTGGAGAGATTTTTCCTTTTAAGTAAGTGATTTTCTGATTATACTTTTTCATTACTTCGTCTTATGGTGCACCTGTTTAGGATCCCTAGGGTATTCCTCTTTTGGCCAATCAACAGTAATCCTACATTCTGTCCATAAATCATTTGGGATAACAATATCAAACAAACCATTTAAATCTTTTAACAAAACCTTTGATATTTTTACAAACCTATCTACCTGCTTATAACATTCAACCGGTTTTTCTCTTAACCTAGGAAAATCATTTGTGAAAGACAATATATCCTGTCTTGTCTGAGGGACATGAACATATCAACCACCTGGTACTTCTCACATTGGACACGCTCTTTCAACCTGTTCTGTTTCTTTCATGGGGAACAAGGATGCTCCTTTACTGGTTGCATCTTCCTCCTTATTCATCCATCTAACTTTCCAATGATCTACATCTAACCATTTCTTCAAGATATTAATTAATTCCTGTATCTGCAACCTTTTTCCAGACCCATTCAAACTTTCTAAATCGTTGTCTGTAAAAGCCAATCTGTATAATTTCTGCAATACATTCGACTTCTCTATTTCTACTCCATACACACTTGCAGCTGCCAACATTTTCTCATGTAGATTCTTAGCCCTCCAATTAATACTCTTACAGAAAAACAACAATTCTTCATCACAATAGGTCCCTAATCTGTCTGGACTTACCGATCCAATAATAATTTCTTCAAAATCAACTTTTAACTGACTCACATTAATAGTCTGGGGTTGAGGTGTCGGCTTTGTTATTTCTTTTATCCAATTATTTAACTCTTCTGATGAAGGTCCTTCTGATCTACCTGCTATTGACATTTGATCCTAATTTTCTTGGGTCCAATTGTATCCTTCTTTGTGGGGTCTCCGTTAATAATTCACAAACCGGAAGATCTAACAAAGTGTTGTTTGCATTTGCCTGTCCAGCCTTATTTGTACTCTCGTGATGCTGCTTTCTGGTTCGGCTAATGAATACACTTTTGACACATTCTGTCTATCTCCATTCAATGGAACTACATGACTAATTGTTACCTGTACCATCAAGGCTTCTGCATTTAAAATCAACTGATTTAATTTTTGGACTTGTTCTAGTCTGGCCTTATTCAACAATTCTGCTTCATTTTCTTTCATTACTTTCGCTATATCTGAAACTTGTGGAGTCAACGGAGTTCCCATTTGCAGGCCACTTGGAGTCAATACCCCTGAATTCTCTTCATATGGCGGACGTCTTTTATTCATGATGACCTCTATCAATTCATCATCACCAGAATCATTCATATCACCCCTTACACTTGGAGTCTCTAAATGGTTTCTTTTCTCCTTACATTTACTTCAAGTCTGCTCATCAACTATTAAAACTGGGTATAAGTCTTCCTTTACCACAGCTCTCCTCCATCTTTTCAGCTTTTCTTACCTATTCTCTAAAGGATAACCATGTCTCCAAATTCTGTATCTTTCATAACCTCCTCTATATTTCTCTTTTGAATGCCTCAACTTCCCATTCTTCCAATGATTCATACTGAGTCAATCTAGGATTTGGGACTAAAAAATTCATTTGATTTCTCAAAGTCTGCAATATCCTCTTATTAAATGTACCATGTTGCGGAAAAGCTAAAACACCATCACCTTTCGTATACTCAATCCAATTTTCTAATCACATACACATGTGATATCCTCGTTCCAACATCATAAAAGAAGCAGGTGTTTTTGGAGGCGGAATCCAAGTTCCCTCTCTAGTCACAATTGGTTTGCCTTTCTTGAAGAAATTCTCCAATTTCTGGATTAACTTCCTTTTCTGGCTTCCTCCACTATTGGGTCTCTTCATTAACAAGCAAAAACAACCTTTTCATAATTCTACTTATTCTATTGGTTACCCTTTGTCCTATACCAGCGCGTCTCACACCGACAAACCAATTAGAGCACTGCTACGTAAGCAAACTCTCAACCAATACTAGTGAGTCTCACACCAAGCAACCAATTACAATTCAGAACACGCCCGCTAATCAATGTCAGCCTAGCTTTTTTCTGACGTCAGTATTACTCCTTCTACTGACCCTCCCTTTACAAAATCTTAAGGCAATATTTTTCTGTGTTTTCTTTAGCTAAAATTCTATTAGTAATAACATAAAAAATTGCTACCTTGTCTGCTCCACTAAATAAAGTGATAGTTTTACTCTTTCAGAGATTTTCTCACTCCGAGTCCTAATAATGACCAGCGCTTTTCTTACCCTTCAGACAAGCTCCAGGTAGACCTATTACTCTTCTAGGAATAAAACCAAGATTTCACATGAGGACTTTTTGGCGTAAAAAGGAGTCTTGCTATTCTCCTGGAAATAAGGCTAGAGTTTCAGAAGTGGACCCTTCACTATTCAAACACTCTACTCACATGCGAAATCTCCCTAAACATAATACCTACAGCCCTCCGTAGCTTTTAGGCATTGTTTCAACAAAGTACTTTTGCAATGCGATTTCTTTACCACACTCTTCTTCTGCCTACTTCCAGTAGATTCCATCCCGGGATTCCTCAGGTACCTCAGTACCTGTACTTCTAGACAACATAGAACATGACACTAACTTTCCGTGTTAAGAACATATAATCAATAATCAATAATCATTACCAAACTAATCAATAATTAAACCATCCTCTGCTACCAAGAAACAGATCCAGTGCCAATATCAATCAATGATCAGGGATTTATACTCAATAACATCACCACAATGGCCCATACACAATAACCCAGTATCCGTGATGTGCTGGGGTCAATTTGTTTGTTCTATTAAATGTTCTTTTCTTACATCCCTTTGGGACATCCGTTATATAGCTGATCTTGATATAAACTCTTCTTCTACTTGGTCGATGGACCAATTAGTTGAATAGTTGATGGCAATGATAATTACTAGCTTACCAACCATTTAGTCAATTCATTACAGACTCTATATAAGGTTAATAATGAATTTTATCTCAGTTTTAAGAGTCAATGCTCAGTTGCATTAGATTACAATTGTAAACATCGAACCTCAAGAAAAGAGAAATTGTATATTTCAAACAAACTCATTACGAAACGACATTATGCAATGAAGGAGAAGATAGGGTAAGAGACAAAAGTTTCAGGAAATAAATATGTCAAACATAATATATACCTAATGAAGGGATAGATGAAGAGACAATAGGTTCCTCTAAAATAACGCATATCAATATATTGTTGACGGAGTGGATAGGTGGAGAGACAAAGATTCAGAGACAAATACATTAATACTGGGATTCTGAGAGCGATATAGACTAAATACAAAGTTATCAGTCTGTAGGAAAAACCACCCCCTGGACCCTGGAGATGATGGAGGTTCCCCAATAAGGAATGAATGAACAAAGGTATAAGGACAGGTCAGGGACAGCTAGGCCTCTCTGCAAACCGGCGGACAGCGACACATCTCCCCTCTTCTCTCCTGTCAACCTAAGCTTTAACCACACCCCTAAAGGCATCCTAGATAGTCTAAAATTGACATGCCCATCCCTCAAATGTTGCATTTTACCATCTAACTCGCACAGGGATTGGTGGGCTGAAGAGGTGGCGTTGTTACACCACCATGACCTCACCTTTATTCAACAACTTTATTGTGGAAGACAGTTCCCATGGTCTGAATCTCAGCTTATTCGCATGCTCCCAACATAAGTTACAAAACTTACATTCTTCATTTATGAATTAAAGTTATTCGCAGAGAACATCTCCAGTCCCACACTCAGGTACAGTAGTTGGCAGGTGACTGACAAACTGGCCTTCACTCCTTTCATGTCATCTGTGGTGCACAGCGAGTTTTGCTTTCCTCCTGACAGGACATCATCACTCCTTGGAGCTCTCCCCCTCCCACCTCGGACAATTTATGAAAAATGGAGGTTCCATCCAGCACACTAGAGTAGATAAAAAACGAACATTTATTAAATATGAGATAATGAAACCTTCACTGTTTACCACCCACCTTTCACTATCCCTCATTATTGTTACCTAGCATACGCTTAGTGCACAACCTGCATTATTCACTACCTTAAAGCAGGATGCAACATGTAAATACTGATGCACATGTGGCCTATTTCGTGCAGTTTCTTTGTTTCTTTCCAAGCACAAGTTACTATGTAATTATATGTTAATCCAAGCATGCGCAAAGCAGTTCCCTTGTGTTTATGGTGGTGCACGTTAGTTTTACTACGTCTATTTACTGTTAGTACATATTATGGGGGTATAGATTTGAGCAGGTTTCATTTTCACAAAACCATGCTCCAGCAGTGTGAACAGCTGACCAGACTCTGAAAGAGCCGCATGGGCTCTGGTACACATGGGCCTTTCGCAGTGGACTAATAAGTGCCCCCAAGTCTCCTTGTCCACCCTAGGCTGACGCTTCAACAGTTCTAATGTGCCCAAGTGTGCTGTACATTGAAGCCACAGGAGGACAGCTATTTCGAAAATAGTGCATTTTCTGGAAAATACACAAGATTTACAAGTAGTACACTCACAGAGATTGTAGTTCTCACAAAAGGGCGCACTAGCAAGGCTGCAGGAGAAGGAATCCTTTCCAGCCTGTACCTCATTCAGGAAAGTCATTCTTTACAGTCTGGAACTTATAGTCCTATTTATTTCAACAGTAAGTCAATGAAGTCAGGACTACAAGTACCAACATTAATTAGAAAAATATGGAATTGTTGAGCTTCTAATGCACAGAAACTTGGGAACTCTGACCCACCCACTGGCTGTGAGGAGCTACCTGTGAAGGGCCAGTGTTTGTTTGCATGCGGGTAAGAGCTGCAGCACAGAATGTGAGATATCCAACATGACTTTAGAAACATATAGATATAAGATGCTAATAAGAATGAGGCCACATGAGGTGAAGCTGCTGAACACCAGCCGGCGACCACCATTGATACTGAAATGTAGATGGCAGAATGATGTCCATGTAAGGTTAACGGGCTTTTCACTTATGAGGCTGGTAATGCCAAACCTTGGCCCGCAATGGCCTAGTCAATGAGAGATCTTCAGAGTATCCCCATGGAACAAATTCACATGAAAAGTGGCAGTTTTACATAGATATTAAATTGGGGTGAAGTGATGCAAAAGGGCACAATGTCTTGGAAGGTTGTTTGCTTTACAAGATAGTCAGACGGGGCTTTATGTAAAAAATAGCACCTCCTTGAAAGATCTGCTAAGTTGAAGAAATGTTTTTATTTCTTCTAACATTTGACATATTGCATGTGTGCCTCATTGTACTGCACATTCCCACTCCGAGAAGGAACATGCAAGTGGCCATCACCCCCTGACCGATATGATAATATTTGCATCTGTCTCCCACACTACGTACTGCCCGATTTGAGAACAACGAGAACACAGCCCACAATCAAAAGTCCTTTGTCAAGTTCAAGTTCAAGTTCAAAAATTTGTATAGCGCACTACTCACCCAGAGGGTCTCAAGGCGCTTGTGGGAGGGTGGGTTGTACTTTACTTATCGAATATCCAATTTTTAAGTTGCTTTCTGAAGGAGAGGTGGTTCTGTGTAAGGCGGAGGTGGGTGGGGAGAGAATTCCAGGTTTTGGCCGCTAAGTAGGAGAAGGATCTTCCCCCCATGGTGGATCTGTGGATGCGCGGAATTGCGGCGAGGGCCTGATTGGACGAACGTAGTTGGCGGGTGGGGGTGTAAAAGGACAGGCGCGTGTTGAGGCATTCAGGTCCTAGGTCGTAGAGGCCTTTGTGACCGTGGGTGAGGAGTCGGAACGTTATCCTCTTGTTGACGGGGAGCCAGTAGAGGTCTTTCAGGTGACCGGAAATGTGAGCTTGGAGGGGGATGTCTAGTATGAGTCTGGCTGAGGCGTTTTGGATGCGTTGGAGTTTTTTCTGTAGTTTGGCTGTGGTTCCGGCGTAAAGGGTGTTTCCGTAATCCAGTCGGCTTGTGACCAGTGCGTGGGTGACCATTTTACTTGTTTCGGTGGGGATCCAACCGAATATTTTTTTGAGCATGCCTAGGATGTTGAAGCATGATGAAGAGACGGCGTTGACTTGTCTGGTCATCGAGAGGGAGGAGTCCAGGATGAAGCCCAGGTTACGTGCGTGGTCCGTTGGTATGGGTGCTGTTCCCAGGGCCGGTGGCCACCATGAGTCGTCCCAAGCAGAGGGGGATGAGCCTAAGATTAGGACTTCTGTTTTGTCCAAGTTCAGTTTTAAACGGCTGTTCTTCATCCACTCGGCTACAGCTTTCATTCCTTCGTGTAAGTTGGTTTTGGCGGTGTTTGGGTCTTTGGTGATGGAGAGGATCAGCTGGGTGTCGTCTGCGTAGGAGATGATGTTGAGGTTGTGTTGGCGCGCGATGGATGTGAGGGGCCTCATGTATACGTTGAAGAGGGTGGGACTGAGTGAAGATCCTTGTGGTATGCCGCAGATGACTTCAGTGGGCTCCGATCTGAAAGGGGGGAGGCGGACTCTCTGGGTTCTTCCGGCGAGGAACGAGATGTTATGTTATGTTAAAAAGCTTATACCGCGCACGTACACCGAAACGGTTTCTTGTCGCTCATAACAGACATAGCGGACCAGGGCAGGTGGATTACTCAAAGACAGCTTTGAAGAGATAAGTTTTTAATGTCTTTCGAAAAAGCTCATAAGAGGGGCAGTGACGAAAGGAGGAAGGGATAGAGTTCCAAAAGAAAGGACCTAGAAAAGAGAAGCGCAGGCCGCCATGTTTCTTACGGCGGTTGGATGGAATGCACAGAAGATTGTCAGCAGAGGAGCGGAGATTGCGGGTTGGTAAATACCGCTTTAGCTTGGAGGAGATGAAAGCGGGTGCACGGTTATGAAGAGATTTAAAAATAGTGCATCCGAGTTTGAAGGAACACCGTTTGGCCACTGGAAGCCAGTGAAGGCTCCTCAAAAGAGGGGAAACATGTTGGTGTTTGGGTTGGTGAAACACCAAGCGTGCGGCCTGGTTCTGGATTAGTTGGAGTCTTTGGAGCTGGTAGGCAGGAATCCCCACATATAGGATGTTTGCAAAGTCAACCCTGGAGATGACCAAAGCCAGGATGACTAAAATGAGTGCCTCTCTGGTAAGAAATCGACAGATCTTACGGATCCTGCGCAGCTGAAAGAAGCAGGAAGATGTTACAGCAGAGATCTGCGATTTCATAGATAGATCATCAGATATGACCACTCCAAGGCTTTTCACAGAGCTGACCGGGCGAGGGGGGATGCCCAGAGAGGGGGGCCAGTAATTGTCATCCCAAGGATTGGTCGGGCCACCCACCAGAACAAGTTCCGTCTTAGACGGATTCAGCTTGAGCTGGCTGTGAGCCATCCAATCGGAGATGTATAGCATGATGGTTTGGAAATTAGTGCGGGAAGAAGGTGAGGTATCCAAAGGAAAGATCAATTGCAGATCGTCTGCGTAATTATAGATAGTGGCAGGGGAGTGGCGGAGAGAAACCATAAGGGGTTGCATGTATAAATTAAAAAGAAGGGGGATAGAGCCGAGCCCTGAGGGACACCACAGGAGAGGGGGGAAAGAGGAGCAGAAAAAGTGGAGAGGTGAACTGCCTGGGAGCGGCCGTGAAGGAAAGATCGAACCCAGTCAAGGGCTACGCCCTGAATGCCGGCGTTGGTGACACGGTCGATCAGTATGGTGTGATCGACCGTGTCAAAAGCCGCCGACAGGTCCAACAGTACAAGGGCTTGGGGAGTGTTGTTATCAGCTCCTGTTCTTAGAGTGTCCATGACTGCCGCGATCACCGCCTCGGTGGAATGGAGGGGGCGGAAACCAGCCTGTTGGGGGTCCAAGAAAGATGAATTCTCAATGAAAGTGCTCAGACACCGAGTTACGTAGGTCTCTAAGATCTTTCCCTGAAAAGGGAGAAGAGAGATGGGTCTATAGTTGCTCAAAACTAGTGGGTCTGCGTTGGGCTTTTTCAAAATGGGTAACACCACGGCCTGCTTGAAGGAGTCTGGGACTACTCCAGTGGCTAAGGAAGTATTGAGAAGGGCCAAGGCAGGATCAGGGCAGGTCAGAAAGATTTCTTTAAGAATGTGGGGGGGGGGCAACAGTCTTTGGGAGACCCGGAACTAACTTTGTGCAGAAGACTGTGGAATTCGGTGATGGAGATGGGAGGAAAATTATTAAATTGCTGGGGGGTTTCAGAGGGGAGAGAGAATGATTGGGAGGGAGAGGCTAGAGAGATATTGTTTTTGATTGTGGAGATTTTATCCTGGAAGAAGGGGTTAAGCTCGTCACACAAGGCCTGGGTGGGCATAGGGGGGAGAGTGATGCGGTCGGGAAGGGAGAGCTCATTGACAATCGAGAAGATGTCTTTGGCTTTGGAGGCCGACTCCAAGATTTTGCTGGAGAAGTAGGATGTTTTTGCCTCTAATATAGAAGATTTATATTTATTCAGTAAAGTTGTGAATTCTGTTTTAAGTAAGGGATCGTACTTATGACGCCAGCGACGTTCGGCTTGGCGGAGGGCCAATTTGTCGAGTTTTAACTGGTCGGTAAACCATCGCTGGGCGTCGTGGGGACGCAAAGATTTTATAGTTTTTAGAGGAGCTACAGAGTTGGAGGCTGCCATCAACCAGTGCTCAAGAGTAGAGGCTTGGTGGGAGACTGATCCGGAAGTTGATGGAACTGAAGCTGCCAGACGGGAGTGTAATTCAGTTAAATCGGCATTCTTCCAATTGCGAGCTGTGATGTTGGCAGGGAGCGGGGGGCGGTGGAAGATGGAAAGATCAACTGAAAAGGAGATAAAATAGTGGTCTGACCAAGTACAGGGGGTGATCAATGGAGGCGAGATGTCTAAGTTAGCCGTCCAGACCTGATCTAGTATGTGGCCCTTGCAGTGGGTAGGAGTTGAGATCAGTTGCTGACAGTTCATGCTGGTTAAAGTTTCTGAGAACTGCTCGGACAGACGGCTTTCTCGAGGGTCGGTAGGCCAATAATTAAAATCGCCCAAAATGATGACTTTGGCATGGTTGATAAGAAGCTGGGAGACAAGGTCCCCAACTAGTTGTGAGAAAGAGGGCATGTAGATAGGGGGTCTGTATATGAGAACACAGATAAGGGAGGTACTGGTCGAGCGAAGTTGGATGACAAGAGTTTGAGTGTTAGGGATGGGAGTGCAGTCTAAGATGGAAAAGACGTGTTCTTTGCGAATTATGGCTGCAACTCCACCACCAACTTGTCCCCCAGGGCGGTTAACTTGTAAAATATAGTAACCGTTGGGAGTAGCGGCCAGGATATCGGGTACAGAGTCATCTGTCAGCCAGGTCTCGGAAAGGAAAAGGATATCTACATTGCTGTCATCAAGTAAGCGGTGGATTTCTAATTGGTGTTTCACCATAGAACGAGTGTTGAGGTAAAGGATGGTTAGGGAGCGGGTCTCTGGTTTAGGAGAGGTGGAGAGCAGAAGTCCGGGAGTAGGAGCAAGTCCTGGCAAAGAGGGAGTTACCGTGCAAGGAGAGGTCGAAATACCGCACTCCTGGGCCATCCTAATGGCGTGGGGCGGTAAAGGAACTGCATATTGCAGAGTGCGTAACTCAGCCGGCGAGTACGTGAAGGTTTGGGCAGGGTGTAGGGCCGCAGGTCGCGGCTGGCCGCAGGTCGCGGCTGGCCGCGGACGGGCGCAGACGGGCTAGACTTAGGCGCGACTTCGGCGCGAAGTCAGCGCTCCCGCTGCGCTCGTCCGCTGCGCTTCCGCCATATCGTCATTTTATGGAGATCTGCGTTTAACCACTAGACCGCTAACCTGCGCTGGGTAAGGCAGGGCGGAAGTGGTGAAGAGAAGGCGGGGAATGGCGCTCTGCAGTTCGACCCTCCGCACAAACGGCACTCAGCCGGGGCGGAACGGGGCCTGGAGCGTAAATAATGCAGAGATGATCCAGTCCAATGCTTTTCCTTGTACTCCGACGTTGCTGAGGCGTTGTATGAGGGTGCTATGACAGACTATGTCGAAGGCTGCGGAGAGGTCAAGTAGGATGAGGGCAACTGTTTCTCCGTTGTCCAGTAGTGTTCGAATGTCGTCTGTTGCTGCGATGAGGGAGGTTTCGGTGCTGTGTTTGGGTTGGAAGCCGGACTGTGAGGGGTCGAGGGATTTGTTGGATTCGAGGAAAGTGGCGAGCTGACTGTTGACGGCTTTCTCAATAACTTTGGCAGGGAATGGGAGGAGCGAGATGGGGCGGTAGTTCTTAAGTTCAGTGGGGTCTGCTGTGGGTTTCTTCAGAAGGGCGCTGAGTTCGGCATGTTTCCAGCTTTCCGGGAAGGTAGCGGAGTTGAGGGAGCAGTTGATGACGTCTCGGAGATGGGGTGCGATGATGGAGTCTGCTTTGTTGAAAATGTGGTGGGGACATGGGTCAGTTGGTGATCCTGAGTGGATGGAGTTCATCAGGCGGATGGTGTCTTCAGTGGTGATTGGGTTCCATGCGCAAAGGTTGTTACAGGGGGGGTTCTCCGGACTGGTTTTCAAAGCTGTTATGTATGTCGGTGATTTTGTTGTGGAAGAAAGAGGCTAGGGAGTCGCAGAGGTCTTGGGATGGGGTGATGTAGTTGGTGCCGGCGGTGGGGTTGGTAAATTCTTTGACGATGTTGAATAGTTCCTTGCTGTTGTGGGCGTTGTTGTCAAGTCGATCCTTGAATGCTGATTTCTTGGTGGATCGGATCAGTTGGTGGTGTTTGCGGGTGGCGTTCTTGAAGGTGGTCAGGTTGTCAGTGGTTGGGTTTTGTCTCCAGGCTTTCTCGAGGGTACGACAGAACTTCTTGGATGTCTTAAGGTCATCGTTGAACCAGGGGGCTTTTTTTGCTACTTTGCTTGATTTGATGGTTTTTCAAGGGTGCTAGTTCGTCGGCGCTGAGGGTGATCCATTGTGTGAGGTTGGTGGCTGCTTGGTTTGGGTCCGATGATTTGGCAGGAGAGTTTTGGTGAAGCGAAGTGAAGAGCTGGTCGGTGGTAATTTTGTTCCAGTTTCTTCGGGGGATTGGTTGTGGGAGGTTGTGGGTCGTGGTCTTTTTGTAGTTGAAGTGAACGCAGCTTTGGTCCGTCCAGTGGAGAGCTGTGGTGTGGTTGAAGGAGATGTGCTTGCTAGAGGTAAAGATTGGGTCGAGCATGTGCCCGGCGTTGTGGGTGGGGGTATCAACAAGTTGTTCTTGTCCGAGATTGGCCAGTTGTCCAGAAGGGTGGTGGTGTTGCTGTCGTTTTTCTTTTCCAGGTGGAAGTTGAGGTCTCCCAGTGGAATGTAGTCCTCTGAGGGGAGGGCGTGTGGGCTGATGAAGTCAGTGATGTCTTTGCTGAATTGTGTGCGGGGTCCTGGTGGTCTGTAGATGAGGGTGCCTCTGAGTGTGGTCTTGGGGTTGGTGTGGATCTGGAAGTGAAGGTGTTTGGCGGCTGCGAGGTTATCGTCTGAGCTGGAGATGATGCGGATGGAGTTCTTGTGTACGATGGCGATGCCTCCTCCTGTTTGGATGGTGCGGTCCTTTCGGATGATCTTGTAGCCGTCCGGGATGGCTATGGCGATGTCGGGAGCTGATGAGGCGTTCATCCAGGTTTCTGTAAGGAAGGCGACGTCCGGCGAAGTGGTGTCGAGTAGGTTCCAAAGTTCAATGGCATGTCTGTGGACCGAGCGGGTGTTGAGTAGGATGCACTTCAGGTGGTTAGTGTCGGAGCTCTGTTTGGAGTCTGTGGATTTAGTGTGGGTCCTGATGCAGTCGAGCTTGCAGGAGTGGCAGGTGAAGGGTCCATGGGTGTGTCCTGGGGCGGCTTGGTAGCAGTCTTGGAGTCGGCCGGGGTTGAGTGCTGAGAGAGATGTGCTATCATACATTATGCGGGTGGAGTGGGATTTGCGAGGACCAGGGGGTCGGGCACTGGGCGCGGTCCAGGCGCGGACGGGCGTAGACGGGCTTACCTTTGGCGCAACTTCGGCGCGCATGGGGCGCGACTGCTGGGCGTGAACGCTGCGCGCAAATGCGTCTGTCATATGTGGATAGAGGAGGGGGCGGAGCGAGGGAGGAGCAGCTGGGAGGTGGGAGCGGGGTGGAGAGGACGGGCTCCGAGGTACAACAACAACAAAATGGCAGCAAAAGCGAAACCGGAACAGGATGGGGCACAAAGTAGGGATACTCTGTGGGCAGTGGCACCGGCACAATCAGGTATTAATGATTGTATTAAAATCAGTGATGTGAGCGCTACTATTACAACTGCATAAACGAGCAATACAAATAATAATTAAAGGTCTAAGCTTCACAAGCGAGCAATACAGATTAGGACTGCAAAAATAAACGAGCAATGTTTAAGTGAGGCTCAGCGCTATGTCATTAAAGCAGGCAGCAGTTTTTCAAGGCGCAAAGCAAAGAGCGCAGCCCAATGATACCAGAGGAGAGCAGGGAGCGTGGGGAGCGACCGCTACTGAGAGCGTCAGGACCGTAGTTACAAGTATGAAATGGCCTTCACACATACTCCCACCACACCCCTGCCCTGCACACATTGCACAAGCACCTGGCTCATTGCACCAAGCTGTGCCATTTCTGGTGTGGCCTGCCACAAGAGCAGCAGCAGTCAATGATGTAAAGTCGCATGCACCACCTCCAAACGGCACTGTCATGGTGTGGTTGGAATGCCGCAGGACACGCGCAAATAGGCATTACAATGGTGTGCCGTAGGAGTGCACAGGATACAACAGCGCACCGTACAAACGTGTGGGGGCTCATGGGAGGGAGAAGCAGCTGTTTGGCAATGTAACACACAGTGAATCCACCCATGTACCACGTGCTGGGCAGCTCATCTATGATGACAAGGGTCACAGACATCCCACAACACCCATGACCGGTCTTTGTACACATCCTGTATGAATGCAGCTGGAGAAGTTACTGTAGCGAGGAAAGGTTCTTTGTCTGAGCTATCTTGCGCTAGCACATCTGCTGCTACCACGACCAGGAGTGTCATGGTGATGCAAGTTTATGGCATGCATGGATTTTTGGCATGCATGTTGGGAACTGTGCCTGGAAGATTGCACGTGTCGTATTATGCAGTGACCAAATTTGCCCACTTCCCGATTCTGCTTTTGTGCACATTGAGTACACTGGTTGGAGTCAGCACATCTGTCCCGGTCACCTGATGGATTACGTCGACGACATGTCAAATATTGTGGCCAACCATCACTCATTAGAGATAGTGGCTTATGCAGCTCCACTCAGGTTTATGGGCAAGTGCATTTTAAAGAATATCCTTTAAGAAAAAGGCAGAGCCACTTCAAAATGAAGGTGGACAGCAAGAGGGGGAAAATGAATCCTGTACATATTTTCAGTGAACTTCAACCACGACTCGATGTGCAACATTGCACGTGTCCCGCAGCATCATTGCACATTGTACATCTGCTCACATGTCCTAAAACAAAAGTGGACATGACTGCATTGGCGTCGAATTATGTCCGAAGCACAGACAACCAACGCTGCTGGACACTGACGTGTGTTGGTGATGGACTACCCCAAGATGAACATGGACGCTTTCCTACGTTCTATTCAGGCATGCTGCTTCATTTATCTGCAAATCGTGGCACTACACTTGGCAGCATTGACACACACTTTGTTTTATAAAGTTTCCACATTTTCACTTGTCTCCAAATGTGTTGTGTCTTGATTTGTAAGCCAATGTGTGTGTCACGCACTCTCTGGCTGCCTGCCATACGTGAATTGCTACCCCATCCGGACTGTAGGTTTGTACCTATGAGTTCCCATGTGCCTCTTTTGTACTTTTGGACGTGTATCCAACACAGGCGAGTGCATTTGTGTCCTGTGTTCGATTGTGCGAATGTTTGTGTTTAGATAACATTGTGTTGGATGTTGATGTACTCTGCTTCATATGTGTGTGTGCTGCATTATGTGTGAGATGTCCCTTCATGTGAGTTTTTTTTCACCCTTCTCCCTTTCAGGCAGTGTGGTTTTCACTTCTATGAGTGAGAACAACAAGGACCCCCTGATTGACCGATTGCTGCAATTCCTAGGTCAGGGATATAAACATGTGAAATAACAACCTAGGCAATTTACTCTTTGCTTGTCAAAACTAGAAATAGAGAGGAAGAAAAAACCAATGACATATAAAAAAATCTGCTTTTTATTAATTCAGTCAATACCATATTATTTAAAAAGATGTATGACTCAGTAGCCAAAAGCCAATACATCCAAGGTTAACAAAGAATATCATACAATAAATAAAAAGACAATCCAGTGGCACAATAATATTATTGTGCCACTGGATTGTCTTTTTATTTAAAATAAATTTTCCCTCCTTTTTTAAAAATGTTTTTGTAAAAATGTATGATATTCTTTATAACCTTGGATTTTTTCACTTCTGTGCTCATTCAGTGGTGTGATGTTGGCGGGTTGTGTGACTTGTCCTCCTTGTTGGTATGTTTCATTTTGGCTATTCTTTGTCTATACTTGTGCTGTACTTAATTGTGCATGTGTGTCATTGTGCCCATCTCCCCCGTGCCCTTACTCCCTGCTTCTTCCCCTTCCTGGTGCTGTTGTGTCTGTAATTTTGTTGCTCCACACATAAATACATGTAATGAATAAGTTAGAATAGTTCCTTGATTCTTTTAGGTTTTAAAACTTCCCTCTTTTGGTTTCTTTTTAATTTTCCATATATATAAACAGTGTTTTTATTATTCAACGACACATACAACTCAGAAGGGCATTGTATTCTATCAACACACTTTCTAGAACATTCTACAATATGTGCAGGTTAAAATTTCATCAATTCTTTTAAACTTAATGATATTTTTTTGCAACATTTTCTCGAACATTTAAAAGCAAGTGCAGGTTAAAAGTTCACGATTGTTTTAAGTTCAAACAGCGCCTACCAAATACAAGTAGCAGGTGTGGCTGAGTTAAGCAAATATTATCCTTTACTCCACGTTGAAACTATTTTTTCTTAACCAATCACAAAAATGCTTTTCCACAAAACGAATGTGCACCTTACTGTTAAAAAACAATGCTTTTCATCTCCCAATCAGGTATCGTTTTGTATGGCAAAAAAAAAATAGTTCCCCATCTTTAAACATATCTCTTATTCTACGAAAGAACTGCATGAGCTACAGTCATCTTTTCATACCTTCCAGCCATACCTTCAAAAAGCTAGTGTGGATCGTAGCTATGTTTTCTGGTGCAAGAGGTATGCAGAACAGAGATGTATTGACTTAGACCTAGGTTTACAAAATGTGGACATTAAATGGTTTGAACAGAGAGGATTGAAGTAGCCCCAATTGCTACCTTTGGTTAAAACCTCTTTGCATCTTCCACACCCTGACCTCATGATTGTGCATTGTGGAGTAAATTGTCAGGACCATGCCGGGCTCCATTAAGAGACCTCTGTCTGTCCCTGCGGCTAAGAGAAGATTTCCTGCTTGGCAACCATTTCCACTCTGGGGCTCCATTCAGAAATTAGTCCATGACCACTGTCAGATTGAGGCTTAGTACGCCCCTAGATTGTGCCACCATTTGATAAGGTTAGCGTTCTAGTCTTTCCTATCAGTCCGCCATTTCCTTATCTCGCGCGTTCTATGTGGCGCACTTCAACTGTTCTATTCAAGCAGTTCGACGCCCTGATTTTGGCTCCCGTCAAATCACTGCGTATTGTCCAAGTTTTGCCCTTTTCCCAGTCAGTATCCACAGAGACTTTATTTCGGAACTTTGGGAGCGTGTTTTCGTTCCATTCCTGTTGGATTCCTGCATTCCGGAGCCAAAGCCGAGTCGCCGCGTGCCAGTGTTCGGCGGTGCAGACTTTGTCCTTGTCAGCGGTCTATTCCAGAGTACCATCCCAGTGGGCAAGTAATTCTTCCGCATTTCCTCAGAATTACGCAGTAAGAATATTCAATTCTCTAAGACCTTGGTGGCGCTATCCTCGTCCTGTGCCATTTGGTTTTCTTCAGCATCAGAGTTTTCCTTGTCTGAAGCGAAGCCTGGTTTCGGATAAGAACTGTAAATGTCGAAGACACATTCAGAGCTTCTGTAAAGACTTTTGAGAGTTTCAGTCCGCTCCCGTGATTCAACAAGTAAATGAGAGTATATATTATATGCATTTGGTAATACTGTTGTCTACCACCTCTATTCTTCACATCATTACTTTCCGGCACACAACACAAGCAACTAAGAGTCCTCAACCTTCCATATGAACATTATTGGACTCAGAAAGAGAGCGGCAATTTCCACACACAAACCAGGTATGAGAGAAGAGAGTTGAGTGAGTGAGTGAGAGTAGTTTTACCAAAAAGGGTTAGAACGTTAGTAATGTTCTGTTAACTGTTGCAGGTGTTCCCCAGCTACTCATCCCAGAGGTAGTGACGAAGACACCAGTGTGGAAGCCTCTCTTTGTTGTTTGTTATCCACTTCCCCTTTCCCTTCCATTCCTGGGCTTGGAGCAATCCGGGTACAGGGGTGTTTGGGAATTTGGAAATTAGCATCGTAGAAGACTTGGCCACTCGCTCCCACGGAAATCTGGACAATTCAGGTACTGCTTCTGACAGATTGAAGTGCCTACTATTATCTTCCATCTGGGCGAGATGGCAGAAGGATTGGATGTCAAAGCCTTGGCTTCAGTGTTAGAGGGATTACAGAAACAGTTGAGTGAGACCAGGGAGGAAGTTAGGAAATCTAATCAGGAGGCTAGTTATTTGCGTCAGAGATTAGATGAGCTTGCGGAGAGTCCGCGCCCCAACTTTGGGAGTATTAAGTCATCTGCCTTTGGTTCCACGCCTTCTTCATCCTCCTCTTCGGAGTTTACCACACAGGTAGTGCACGCAATGTCCCCTACAATTCCATTGGCCCCTCCCGAGAGATTTCAAGGAGACCCCCACAAGGCCCAAATTTTCCTGACTCAGTGTTCGTCACACTTCCTTTGTAAGCCCATTTTGTTTAAGGAGGATCAGTCTAAAGTGGCGTTTGTGCTGTCCTACCTGAGCGGAGATGCTGCAGCGTGGTCTTTGCCCCTGGTGGCTAGCAACGATCCAGTGTTGTATAAATTTGAAGAATTCAAGGCCGAGTTCTTGCGAATCTTTGACCGAAGAAATGTCTCACAGACCACAGACAATGAACTACTAGAATTGAAGCAAGGGAATCGAGACTTGGTGGCCTATTTGGCACAATTTAATAAATTGGTTGTTGAAACTAGTTGGCCCGAGTCTAAGAGGGCGGCCATTTTCTACCGAGGTTTAAAGGATGAGCTGAAGGACGGACTGGCCCAGATTCCCAAAAGACCCACAGATGTATCGGAACTCATAGATTTAGTATTGCAGATAGATCAGCGGCTGGCGGAAAGGCGAAGTGAACGTCGAAAGGATGTCCGTAGTCTCCCACCACGATTTGATCGGTCTAGGCCGGAGGTAGCTAAGAACCATGAAGGCCAAAGTCAGGAAGAACCTATGCAGGTGGGAACGATTCGAGGTCCTCTTACCCAGGAGGAAAGAGAAAAGAGACGTCAAGGTCGGTTGTGCATGTATTGTGGTCAGTCAGGCCATTTTGTCAAGGAATGTCCGAAGAGATCAAAGGCCAGCACGTGGGTAAAAGATCGGCTCCACCAGTAGACGGAGTTGCACTGGTGGGAGCGAGTGAAGAGCCAACTCCCAAGCCACAACTTTTAGCTAATACCCTGCAATCAGCAGCCCCGCATCTGAATTTGCCATGTAAAATTGTGTTTGGAAAGACTCAGATGGAGGAAGTTTCCGTGATGGTAGATTCGGGGGCTACTGGGAATTTCTGCGACATCCAGTTTGCCAAATCTTTAGGAATACAATTTGAAAAGAAGTTAAGACCAGAACCTGTGCGAGCAGTGGATGGCACCAATTTGTCTTCGGGGCCAATAGCTTATGATACAGAACTGATGACCGTAGTGGGACCAGGAGAGCATCGGAGTTTCATTTGATTCAATCTCATCAATGCCCCTCAGTTCCAACTAATACTGGGTTTGCCTTGGCTCACCGAGCATAACCCCAGGATTGATTGGTCTCGACGGTCAGTAGAAATGAACTCAAGCTTTTGTCTAGAGCATTGTTTCCAGTCCACACCAGTGAATACCAACTCCACGTTGTCGCAAAATTTGGCCAATCAAGTTCAAATGGTGTGCGCTTTGGAGGCTCCAGAGATTCCAGAAGAATATCAGGATCTGAAAGAGGTATTCAATGAGAAAGAAGCTCGGAAATTGCCACCTCATCGAGAATATGACTGCCGGATAGAATTGGAGCCTGGGGTTTCTTTACCCTGCAGCCGAATCTATGCTCTGTCGGAACCCGAGAACCTCCATTTGAAGGACTATATAGAACAAAACTTAGCCAATGGTTTTATCCGCCCCTCCCAGTCTCCAGTGTCTTCGCCCCTCTTCTTCATCCCTAAGAAGGATGGGACCTTGAGAACCTGCATTGATTATCGAGCTTTGAACTTGGCCACCAAAAAGAATCGTTATCCGTTGCCCCTCATTTCGGAACTTCTAGATCAGGTTAAGGATGCCAGTGTGTATACTAAATTGGACTTACGAGGGGCATATCATCTGGTGCGCATGGCCGAAGGGGAGGAGTGGAAAACTGCCTTCCGAACCAGGTTTGGTTTGTATGAATACCAAGTGATGCCCTTTGGGCTTTGTAACGCCCCAGCTGCTTTCCAGCATTTTGTTAATGACGTGCTTCGAGAGTGTTTGGACCGCTTTGCGGTGGTTTACATCGACAAAATCCTTATTTATTCCAACAGTCTAGAGGAACACGTTCGTCATGTACGAGCTATCTTGGAACAACTGCTGGAGAACCATCTGTTCGTTAAGCTAGAGAAGTGTGTCTTTCATTCCTCCAGGGTGGAATTCTTGGGTTTTGTTTTGTCCCCGGAAGGAGTATCCGTGGATGACTCTAAGTTGCAGGCAATCAAGTCATGGCCTGCGCCTAGGTCAGTGAAGGAGATTCAAAGCTTTTTGGGATTCGCCAATTTTTATAGGCGTTTCATTCTGAATTTCTCGGAGAAGGTGAGCCCAATTACCCGTCTACTAAAGAAAAATGTAAGATTCATCTGGGAACGTGAATCGGAGGAGGCCTTTCAGCAGTTAAAGGAAGCATTTGTGACAGCTCCAGTGCTGCAACATCCTAACTTGAATGAACCCTTCTTCATAGAAGCTGACGCATCCAATTTGGCAATAGGAGGAATCCTGTCTCAACGCCAGAAGGACACCGGTCAACTTCAGCCGGTGGCATACCATTCTCGAAAACTTACTCCTGCAGAGATCAACTACTCCATCGCTGATAAAGAGCTTTTGGCAGTCAAGGAGGCATTCAAAGTGTGGAGACACTATTTGTTGGGAGCGAAACATGTGGTCACAGTCTTCACTGATCATCGAAATTTGCAATTTCTCAAATCAGCTCGCACGCTAACTCCCAGGCAACTGCGCTGGTCAGTCTTTTTTGCAGACTATGATTTTGTTTTAACTTACAAGCCCGGATCTTCAAATGGAAAAGCTGACGCCCTTTCACGTTTGAGCATGGGAGAAGAAGGCAAAACCAAAGTGGAAGGATTTATCATTCCAGAGGAAAAAATTGTAGCCATTGCAGTCGAAGATAATTTGGAGACTCGAATTAAGGAAGAATTTGCTAAAACTGAATTTTCTAATTGGGAATCGGAAGGTCCAGATCGCAGTGTGAGAAATGAGAAACCATTTTGGCAAGAAAAAATGTTTGTTCCCAGTGAGGAGTTGCAAAATGAAGTCATTCAGCATTTTCATGACCACCCATTAGCAGGTCATAGAGGAGCCAAGAAGACTTTGGAGTTAATCAAGAGAACCTTCCTCTGGCCAGGCATGGACGCTCAGGTGAGGCAGTACATCGCCACTTGTGAGCCGTGTGTTAAGGGCAAGAGTTTGAGACAATCCCCGCAAGGCCTTTTAATGCCTTTACCAGTAGCTCCGTCCCCCTGGCACACAGTCTCCATGGATTTCATTGTTGACCTGCCTACTAGCCAGGGTTATTCAGTCATTTGGGTGGTGGTGGATCAGTTTACAAAAATGAGTCATTTCGTCCCTTTGAAGGCACTCCCCACAGCATCTCAGTTAGCTACACTATTCGTAGAACACATTGTCAAACTGCATGGGGTTCCTAAAGTGGTTATTTCAGATCGGGGTCCTCAATTTGTTTCTCGATTTTGGAAGTCCTTTCTTAAGGGTCTGGGAGTCGACTCTCGTTTGTCCACCAGTTTCCACCCAGAAACCGATGGACAGACGGAACGAGTGAACCAGGACTTAGAACAATATCTCCGGCTATATTTGATGGATCAGGAGGGAGAATGGCCCTCTTTATTGAGCACAGCAGAGTTCGCATACAACAATGCAGTCCATTCTTCTACGGGGTTTTCTGCATTCTTCTTGAACTCAGGTCGGCATCCCAATATGCTAGTGGGTCGGGTGGATGTAGAGGTTCCTGCAGCGGGGGAGGTGATACAAGAGTTACAGAAATCCTATCAGGTAGCCTCTTCCAACCTCAAGAAGGCAAAGGATGCTTACAAGGTGCAGGCAGATAAGAAGAGAAGGGTGAGTCCCATGTATGAGTCTGGAGAAAAGGTGTGGATTTCCACTCGACACATGCGGTTGAGAGGGAATCGGAAGTTCCAACCTAGGTTTGTGGGTCCCTACCCTGTGGTTCGAATGGTTAATCCGGTGAGTGTCAGGGTAGCCCTCCCAAAGTCCTTGAAGATCCACCCAACGTTTCATGTTTCGCTGATTAAAAGAAGCCCACCAAACTTCAGGCGTGTCCAACCACCAGCCCCAATTCAAGTTCAGAGTTCTGAAGAATTTGAGGTCAAAAGAATCTTAGATTCCAAGTTTAAAAGAGGGAAAATCTTTTACTTAGTGGACTGGAAGGGTTATGGCCCAGAGGAAAGGTCGTGGGAACCTAGCAGTAACGTTCATGCTCCAAGACTGGTCACTGAATTCCATAAGATTCATCCTCTAAAACCCAGGGAGGGGGCTTTGGTGGGGGGTACTGTCAGGACCATTAAGAGACCTCTGTCTGTCCCTGCGGCTAAGAGAAGATTTCCTGCTTGGCAACCATTTCCACTCTGGGGCTCCATTCAGAAATTAGTCCATGACCACTGTCAGATTGAGGCTTAGTACGCCCCTAGATTGTGCCACCATTTGATAAGGTTAGCGTTCTAGTCTTTCCTATCAGTCCGCCGTTTCCTTATCTCGCGCGTTCTATGTGGCGCACTTCAACTGTTCTATTCAAGCAGTTCGACGCCCTGATTTTGGCTCCCGTCAAATCACCGCGTATTGTCCACGTTTTGCCCTTTTCCCAGTCAGTATCCACAGAGACTTTATTTCGGAACTTTGGGAGTGTGTTTTTGTTCCATTCCTGCTGGATTCCTGCATTCCGGAGCCAAAGCCGAGTCGCCGCGTGCCAGTGTTCGGCGGTGCAGACTTTGTCCTTGTCAGCGGTCTATTCCAGAGTACCATCCCAGTGGGCAAGTAATTCTTCCGCATTTCCTCAGAATTACGCGGTAAGAATATTCAATTCTTTAAGACCTTGGTGGCGCTATCCTCGTCCTGTGCCATTTGGTTTTCTTCAGCATCAGAGTTTTCCTTGTCTGAAGCAAAGCCTGGTTTCCGATAAGAACTGTAAATGTCGAAGACACATGCAGAGCTTCTGTAAAGACTTTTGAGAGTTTCAGTCCGCTCCCGTGATTCAACAAGTAAATGAGAGTATATATTATATGCATATGGTAATACTGTTGTCTACCACCTCTATTCTTCACATCATTACTTTCCGGCACACAACACAAGCAACTAAGAGTCCTCAACCTTCCATATGAACATTATTGGACTCAGAAAGAGAGCGGCAACTTCCACACACAAACCAGGTATGAGAGAAGAGAGTTGAGTGAGTGAGTGAGAGTAGTTTTCCCAAAAAGGGTTAGAACGTTAGTAATGTTCTGTTAACTGTTGCAGGTGTTCCCCAGCTACTCATCCCAGAGGTAGTGACGAAGACACCAGTGTGGAAGCCTCTCTTTGTTGTTTGTTATCCACTTCCCCTTTCCCTTCCATTCCTGGGCTTGGAGCAATCCGGGTACAGGGGTGTTTGGGAATTTGGAAATTAGCATCGTAGAAGACTTGGCCACTCGCTCCCACGGAAATCTGGACAATTCAGGTACTGCTTCTGACATAAATGACCTAGGCACATTGACTGGGGTAGGTTTGGAAATGCTTATGAAGGACATCATTGGACAATTGATGTTACGTTTGGCTCAAACTGTCTTTGTATCTTCCAATATATGACAAAGAAAGAAGTGTAAATGGTCAAACCAATTTTGTCCTCAGATTGAAAAATCTAGGAAGAATGTCAACAAAGCTGTGTCTGCATACCTCAGAGACCAGTAGCATGGGGGTCGATCTATAACAACATACGTTTTGATATGAATGATATCTACAGAAGTGATGGAGTACACTTTACAGATCAGGGAAACAGAGTTTTTTCTGAATAACCTGAAGTTGTGCATCTGTACCTACATGTAGCTCCAACTAATGAACACAAGGGCTCTTTTTAGAGCAACCCTATAACTGACAACTTAGGTCTGCTATTTTAGGACCAGGTAACGGCAACTCCTGGACCCTCGCCAAAATATGTTCTCCACACAGCTGTGGTGCAGCGGCCAGACCATCTGACTTTGCAGCACAGAGCTCTTACTTTGATCACTGGCTCTAGCGACACCTCCGGATAGCACCATATGACACCATAGCTCACTTAATTTCCACACTCACCCTCAGCGCCTGCAGACCAAAACGATTGAGTAGTTTGCACTTTACAAATGCCAGATTGATTCGAAATGGCAGAATTGAACTTGACACTCCCTCTGTAGCACCCACCAATCACCCTACAGATGTCACACTTAAGCGTGGGCGAATTTTGCGAATCTGGCGTTCGCGAATTTGCGTATTTGCGAACTCGCAATCCGCAAAATCCGCGAATTCTCGTGATTTTTTTTTGTGTGTTCGCAAGGGTTTCTGCCAGTTGGCAAGGGTTTTGTACCAGTTCGCAATTGCGAACTTACTTGTCGGCTCGCAACGGTCGCGACTATGTTGTTTCTACGTCTGGTTCATCATCACAGTTTCCTAGCACCCTCTGTTTCACCACTGCCACCCTCTGGTTCATCCATGCCACCCTCTGGTACATCAATGCCACCCTCTGGTTCATCATCACTGTAGATTATGGGGGGGGAAGCAAGCACTCCTGCCCTGCTTCAATTGACATGAATTAATTTGGGGTTGATTTATTAATGTGTCACTGTTTTAAAATTCCAGTCTGGTACCTGCTTCCTTATCTGTAATTTGCTTTCTGTTGCAGTGCAATTTTTTTTCCAGGACCTTTGTGGCCTACTTGTAGCTATTCTATGAGCCTGCTGTGAGGGTCAGAGCAGGCTCATAGAATTGTTGCAACTAGCAACTGAACTCTGGAGGGGCCCCAGTCAGGAAGCACTACAGGGAATGGTTACTATTACTAATGATGAGTTTGAACTTTTGCACCTGTTGAGTGCTTTCAGTTTTGCAAAACTCGTTTTTCTGCAGAACAGCAACTGTAATGCCCCAAACAAACATAGGCAACTGAACTCTGGAGGGGCCCCTCAGGAAGTACTACAGGGAATGTTCAAGTTCAAATGACTTTATTCGATTGTTAACATTACAATCATAAAAGCACAATTCATAAGCATACAGTTAAAAACAGGTAATCCATTTCATTTGTGAGACGAGAATTTACATAAACAATGTAAAACAAGAGTAAAAGGCAGAATAAACACTTTAAGAATATAAATAGTTACAGCAAGATTAAAAAGTTACAAATACCTAACAGCAACAGCATAATTATCCCTCCATACTTTTCCTGAAAATAATTGCTAATTTCAGAAAACTGCATACAAATAAGGTGCAGTCACAGTTCAGAAGTTGAAGGTAGTAAAGTGCTGGTTTAATCTGTGCGAATTTCAGTTCTTTGAGGCGTGGTTTTAGGTATAGCCTCCGGGGTACTGTGTAATATGGACAAATAAATAAAAAGTGCGCCAGATCTTGCGGAGACTTTCCGTCGCAGCCGCAAGCTGGCAACACTTGACCTCGATGGGCCCCACTCGGTACCGCCAGTAAGAGATGAAACAAATCAAAACGGAACATTGTTAATAGATATCGTTCATAGCCAGTCATGGGCCATGATAGATATGGTTCCATTTGTAGGCAGGTTTTAAGTAAAGCGTGTTTCCTAACACTGTCTTTCTGTAGCTCGGCCTCCTCCCAGGCTAAACACCTGGTTGTCATGAATGTATTTTTCACAAAGGTGACATCTAATTTAGTGATAGAGTCTGGGGTTAAAAACAAATCAGGCCGTCCTATTTCAGTAAGGCGATCATTAATATACTTCAGCCACAGAACCTTAAACCTACCATCCCATGGTAAAGCTTCTTTTAATATATCATGGGTAAGAGGTATGTCGTTATTTAGCCAGCAATTCAACCAACACAATAGGGGATTAGCTGCGTTTCTATCACTTAAATAGGGCACACCTAGCTCCTCATGTACAGAGAAGTTTCCGGTTCCCCTTGGCAGCCTCGGTATCTGCTTCAAGAAATTATTTTCTACAACCTCCAGGTCCCGCGTCTGGCTATAGCCCCAGAGCTCGCTTCTGTAGCAAGCAACGGCAATGCTCTTTGCCTGGTATAATTTAAGCAAGGCAGCCACCGGGCTATTGCCCATTTTTCTCGCGAAATCAAGTATGGCCGCGTTGACGCGGGTTACCTCGCCCTTCTTCCTCAGGACAGCGGGGCCCCAAGATAGTTGGTGATCAAAAAGGACCACGAGGTATGAGAAGGTTTTGGTGGTTGGAATTTTTTCCCCATTTATGTTAAAAAGGTTGGATTTTCGTGACCCCAGGCCTGTCTTCATAACATAAGACTTAGAATTGTTAATACTTAAGCCTCGAGACTCCATGAAATCAAAGAAAGAGTTTAAGAGTGTCTGGAGGCTGAATGCTGTCCTTGAAATAAGTACAACAAGGGGTGGTGAGGGACAGAGTCTCTGAATTAAACAGAATACTCTCACCCAGTCAAGAGATCAGGGCTAGATCCAACACCGTTTTTTAGCTCACTGCACCATCCCAGTTTCAGAACCTGGCTGTATGCAAATTAGTCTGTTCCTGTCCCAGTGCATGATGGGAACAGGGCAAACCAAACTACAAAAGCCAATTCTTACACTGGGAAGGAAACAAGCTACCGGGGACCGGTTTCTGGCATTTCAGCCTTCTTCGGCCCGGCTTGCTTGAATCCTGATGGTGCAATGAGCAAGGGACTCACATCTGAGTATACCCTTCCACGCTTAGGGTGGACAAAAATAATTACAACAAGGGGTTGTAAATCGTTTTGGCCACTATAGGTGTGGCAGGGTATACTCAGACATGAGTCCCTTTCTCACTGCTCCATCAGGATTCAAGCAAGCCGGGCCGAAGAAGGCTGAAATGCCAGAAACCGGTCCCCGGTAGCTTGTCTCCTTTCTGGTGAAGAATTGGCTTGGTAGTTTAGTCTGCCCTGTTCCCATGATGCACTGGGCCAGGGACAGACTGATTTGCATATAGCCAGGTTCTGAGCTGGGATGGGGCAGTGAGATAAATAACGGTGATGGATCAAGCCCTGATCTTTGGACTGGGTAAGAGTGGTCTGTTTAACTCAGACACTCTGTTCATCACCACCCCCTTTTTGTAAATCGTCCTTGAAATAAGGGCAGCATCGTCCGCGTAGAGCAGAACTGGAACGCCTTTCCGGCCTACATAGGGGTAATCCGCTCTGGTTTTTAACAAGTATTCCTCTAACTCGTTAATATACAAGTTAAAGAGGAATGGAGCTAGGATGCACCCCTGTCGAACACCCCGATTAATTCTGATATCCCCCGTCACTTTCAGATCTTGGGTGTATCGAACGTTAGCTCTTGTATCGGAGTGCAGGCAGCCAGTAAATTAATTAGATTCTGCTCTACACCCATCTTTAGCATGGTGTCCCATAATTTGCCTCTGTCCACACAATCAAATGCGGACGATAAGTCCATAAAAGCCACGTGGACTGTTCCCTGCCGGGCCATGGTGTATTTACCTATAATCAAATACAGGTTCAGACACTGGGTAACTGTCGAGTGACCAGGTCTGAAACCATATTGTATTGGGGATATAACATTGTTCTCATTTGCCCATGCAGTTAATCTATTCAGGATTACGCCCCCTACCACTTTGGCTACGGAGTTAATTAGAGATATTGGCCTGTAACATAACGGGCTACTACGATCACCCTTTTTAAACACGAGCACTATAGTCGATAACCCCCACGACTTTGGGCATCCAGAGGCCGCAGCTGCGTTTACTACAGCAGTAAGGACAGGGGCCCATAATGAGATACAGGATTTAAAAAGGTCCGGAGGCAAGCCATCCGGGCTAGGGGCCTTATTACTGGTTAACCCTTGAATGCCCTTCTCTACTTCATTGACTGAAAAGCACAAAAAGTTCTCCATAGGAGTTGAAAAGCCGTTTTCTGCCTGTTGCTCATTGCTTTTAAAAATTGCACTAAAATGAGTGACCCAGTCCTCCTCTGGGATGTTAGTGCCAAGTGCAGTATCACTGAGATTGTCAAACAAAGCTTTATTAATAATTTCCCAGAATTTGCTACTGTTACCCAGGATAATGGATCAAGCAGAGACTCCCAGGAACACGCCTTAATTTCTTTTTCTCGTTTAGCAAGAGATTTCTTGTAAATCAATCGCAGAATTTTAATTTGGCCTGAATCTCTGGGTTTAGTTTTTAGCGCCTTTTTCAAATCTCTGCTTGCCTTGGAGCAAGAGTGGTCAAACCATTTAGGATTACTTCTGGTTTGTCCCTTCACTGGGACTGTTAACATAGATCCTACTGATGACACCACAACCTCAAAAACAGCTAGAGTTTGCTCTGGGGATGTGGCTGGTGACACACAAACCGCAAGTTCCTCACCACATGACCTATTAATTTCAGTGTACAAGTTTTCATAGTTTACCATTGACCATTTCAATCTACGTTTACCATTTATACATTTCAAGGTTCCCGGCCTTCACAGTTCATTCGCTGTTCAAATATTCCACCACCCAGTCTAATGGTTATGGGATTATGGTCACTATAGATGTTTGTTTGGATAGTGAATCTGGAGGCCTGATTGACAGGATCAGCAGATAATAATATGTGATCTATAAAGGACCCCTGGCCTGAACCTTTAAATGTAGAAACATCAAAAACCTTGGACTCCGGCACCATAGAACTACAGGGAATGGTTACTTATGATGAGTGAACTTTTGCACCTGCTGAGTGCTTTCAGTTTTGCAAAATTCGTTTTTCTGCAGAACAGCAACTGTAATGCCCCAAACAAACTTACTTGTGAAAGTTGATTTCTAATCCAAAAGTGATCCAAAGAAAGTCAAAAGGCCTCAAATCCCAAAAAGTGCAGGCAAATGTCAACATGAGGAGTTATTCTGATAAAAATCATCATTTTCAGAAGGTCTATGCTGCTTGCTAGTGGATTTCTTGTGCAGAATTGCAAATTTTGTAATTTCGCGAGTGCAAGATTGTTGCTGCCCGCCGCACCTACATGTTCGCAATTGCGAACTCTCGCGATGCGTCGCCAAACTCCCGCGGGATCCCGCAGCAAGATCCAAAATGGCGCAGCACTTGCAAAATATCGAGAAAAACTACTCGCCAAACGCTGAATGACGGTAAGTGAACGCCGCACGCCGCAATATTGTATCACCAAGAAAAAAAATCCGCTGTGTGCGAATTTGCGGATTTTCGGTAAATTCGCGAGAGTTCGCGGATTGCGAATTTACCGAAAATCTGCAAAATCCACGAGCGGAACGGATTTTCCGCCCATGCTTTATCACACTGTTTAAAACAAAATTTCCCCCTAGTACGTAGGTACACATGCTGACACTACTTGGACAGGTGTGCTGCAGCGGCCAGAAAACATGAGTTCATAGCACAGGGCTCACGGTTTAATGCCCTGCTACAGCAGCATCTCAGCTCAGCACCATGTTACTCTGGGCAATAGCTCACTTAATAGCTCACATAATTTCAACTCCGGCACCCAGGGCCTTCAGACCCGTAGGGCTGAGTAGTTTGCGCTTTACAAATACCGTATTGCTTTACCTTCGCACTCCCTGTATAACACCACCTAAGCACCATATACAAGTTTCCGTGTTCCAAACAAAACTTCCTCCTACTACGTATAAAATATTGCTGACACTACTTGGACAGGTGTGGCACAGTGCCCAGAGCACATGACTTCCCACCATAGGACATACAGTTTGGGCTCACGGTTTCATCCCCAAGTCCAGCAGCAGCTAAATTTAGCAGCATGATACTCTAGGCAATACCTCACTTAATTTCCATACCCCGCACTTTCAGACCGGTAGGGGTCAGTACTTCAGCACCTTTATCCCCGAGTACGGCAGCAGTTCAGCTTACGCCCCCAGCACCATCAGACCCATAGAAGTGAGTAGTTTGCACTTTACAAATAACAAATTGATTTGATATGTGCAAATTTACCTTTGCACTCCCTGTATAACACCCCCTAAGCAGCATACACAAGTTACAATGTTTGAAACAAAAGTTCCTCCATGTAGGTATAACTACATGATGACACTACTTGGAAAGATGTGGCACAGCAGCCAGAGCACTTGACTTCACAGCCTATGACACACAGTTTGGACTCACGCTTTTATCCCGAATCCGGCAGCAGCTCAGCTTAGCACCATGAGACTCTAGACCATACATCACATATTTTCCATACCCCAGGACTTTTAGACTAGTATGGGTCAGTAGTTCATCCTAGTAGGTATAAACACATGCTGACACTTCTTCCACAGGTGTGGTGAAGTGGCCAGGGCCATGGCTTCACCGCATAAGACACATAGTTGGGGCTCACACTGTAATCCCGAGTCCCGCAGCAGCTCACCTTAGCAGCATCAGACTCTAGACAATACCTCACTTAATTACCATAGCCCAGCAATTTCAGACAGGTAGGTATGAGTAGTTTGCTTTGCACCCCCTGTATAGCACACCCTAAACACCCCACAGAGGTTACAGTTCGCCTACCCTCCTCTTTCCTACTTTTTTCGCCCTTTTTTCCCCTTACTCGTTACAGTAGAATAAAAAAATGGCTACTAACACTTCCTAGTTCCAACCGCTCTCACTGCTCATAGCCAATAAGCAGCAAGCTCATGCTTGTCAAGCCTCAGCCAATCAGATGGCAGAATTCCCAAATATCGATATCTGTAAATTTAGATATGTCTCCAAAACTACTGAACGGATTTACACCAAATAAACAAAAGCGTGCTTTCTAGACCAAGACCCTTCTCCCACCCAAATTTGGGGTAATTCTTTTCACCCGTTCGACCTGTAGCCTTGTCTAAAGTTTCCTATGTAAATTGCATGGTGAAAACACTTTTTGTGACCCCCTTTTTTCTCGCCCCCCGACGAATCACCCCTAAACTTTCACCATAGGAGCTGATCTGAACAAAGAATTAGTTTTGAAAATTTCATGAAGATTTATCAAACAACACCAAAGTTATAAGCAAAACAAAAAATGTTCTTCCTGTGGAATTCTGGTCCTAACTATAACTACCTACTGGCGACCGACAGTAGGTAATTTACTGAAACATGTATATAGAAATGTGTTGTTTGTGTTTTATATAAGTATATATTTGTAATAAGTATTAAAAATGTGTGGAATTTATTTAATTTTCATTATATATGATATGATTTTTAATTTATAAAGTGTGGCATTTAACCACAGGCATCAAGATGCTGTTGTCTTGACACTCTCATACAGATCAGTGTCAATCAAACCACTATTTTCATTCTAATAAAAAGCTGCCTAGATGGTATAACACTGGTAAAAAGTCAGAGACTGAGGAAGCAAGTTCCAGAGTCTGGCAGCAGCGCCTAAGAAGACTTTGCCCCCATCTCTTCCTCCAAAACATAGTCACAATGACCAAATTGTGATGGACAGAGCAACGTTTTTTTTTTGTGGAACTTACCGATGTAACATAACCCAAATCCCGGCAGGACTCGGATGGTGGAGAGCCTTGTGTACAGTACAGACAGCCTAACATACAATGCACCCTCTGATGGGGAGCTCCAATACAACTCACAGAGCCCTGCAGCAGCTTACTGGCACTTAGGAATATCAATGAGTTTTGCCTGGGTGCTGATATTGGAATCCAGATAGAGGGAATTATCATAGTCCAATATGGACATAACCAAAGTTAGTGCAACCCACGTTCACGCCGATAAAGGGACGAAGGGAAATGTTTTCTTTAGCTTCCTTATAAGCCAGAACCAGGTCACTACTGTGCGATTGGCCTGTGTACAAGGATTGACAAATACTTGACATATGCATCTGATTATTACCTGCCCTCATGTTTTGCAACATGAAAAGAACGCTATATCTCTTGAGGTGGGCATAACTGACATAATTCTCTCTAGGGTCATTACTCATAAGTGTAATCTAGACTTTAGCACTATTTTCTTAGTGAAAAATGCACCCTTAGGTCCAAAATGGGCCTGAGGATGTATTTTGCACTTAATGATGCAGGACATGAACAACAGTAGGCAGCAGCTCTCTTAGTTTGTTGTTCCTGTTCTCCTGCTGTATGATTTTTGCCCCAAAGGACTCTTAATTACTCAAGATGGTTTAATATAATTCCAGTAATTTTGCATCACAAGAGTAATACATAACTACTGAAATAAATCAGATTACTCCAGTGCAATTAACATTTTACCTATGCCTCTAACTTCCAATTAGGAAGAGAGGAATGGAGCACAGAAGTGCTATTAACATCACGAATCAAGCATATGCTGTTCAAAGGCATTTTGCAAACTGTAATGGGATGTTGATTCACTTGTATTTTTTCAGTATTGATAGAATACCACCACATACGATGATGAGACAGGTACAATTGTCTGAGGAAGACAGAGTCCAGATATATATTTAACTTTAGCTAGGATAAAGTACATAGGTGGCTTAAAATGGATAAATAATTGTCGATTCATGTTGCTTGAGAGTGTTATGTCTACTGTTCTAGGATTAATCCCTGGATGAAATATGAGATGATTTTTAGGATTTGCATTTTGTATGTGCAACATTTTCCTTTTCTGAACTTTTATCATGTGGCGACCACATGATCTTTTTTCCCTCCAAATGTTATCTTTCCTTGCTCTCTCTTCTTTACAAATCCCACCTCTTATTCGCCTCTGCAGAACGGAGTCACTCCACAAAACAATGAATGCCTTCTGTGGGTTGAGAGAGTGAAGCAATATGTTTGCTTTATTGAGTATTACGTTAGGGGTGTTTATGCATGCAATGGATGTAATTGAGATTGAATTGTGTTATATGCCTACTTGGACTGGATGGAAATGATGATAACCTTGCTCCAGGAAATAGGGGTGGAGATTATTAAATGGGAGATGAATGGAAGCACTGGCCTCTCATTATGTCACAACTCATGCATCCACCTTACATTTGATATGCTAAGAAGTGGGGAAGATATCACCTGTATTGAATAGAAAGTATTCTGGTTTGGGTGTTTTGGATAGCCTACATGCTTATGATGTTTTATATTTGACTTTTCATTTGATTTTCAAAGAAAGAAGTCTGATGTAGGGGACTAGAAATGTAGACAATTTATTGATTGGTATTATTAAATTAATTAGATGCCCAAATTAGTGACAACAATAATAATAATAATAATAATAAAAACATTTGTAGAGCGCATGGTTACACTATGTTCAGTGCGTCCCTGCACTAAGGTTACAGTCCAGGAGAAAAGCAGAAATTCAAGCAATCCGAGACAGGTGAAGAACAGAGGACTCACCTACAGAGTTAAATCCTCAGAAAGAGATGAGTTTTAAGTTTCAGACTAAACCTGGTTTCCAAGGGCTCCATCCGAAGTTCAATAGGCAAAGCGTTCCACTGTTTACCAGCTAAGTATCTAAAAGAGCGACCTCCCATCCGCGCTTTGTGAACTTCGCGGAACATGGAATTGCATACTGCCAAGAGACCTCAGGATGCATTTGGGACGGTAGATGGTCAGCAAGTTTTGTAAATAAACCGGGGCTTTGCCTTGTGCAATGCGATGCGCCAATCACATGGTTTTAAACAGGATACGTTCCCGTATAGGGAGCCAGTGGAGAGTCGCTAAAGCTCGTTTCCCTGATGTTTTTCTGGGCAGATTAAGAACGAGTCTAGCAGCTGCGTTTTGAACACATTGGAGTTGTTGGATTCCTTTTTTGTTAAGACCAATAAGCAAAGAATTCCCATAGTCCAGATGCGGAGTGACTAAGGCGTGTATCAGCGTTTTCCTTGCTTTAATGGGGAGAAGATCTAGGACTTTACAAAGGGCTTTCAGAATGCCATAACATTTGCCTGACATGATTCCAATGTGTTGTTCAAACGAGAGATGAGTATCCAGATGAACACCTAAGTTCCTCACAAGGTCAGATGAGGTGGGTGTAAGGCCTAGTTCCGGGGGCCACCAGGCCGACAACCAAATAGATGGCTTTTTTCCGATTACTAACAGCTCGGTTTTATTTCCGTTCAGGCGGAGGCAATTGTTGTTCATCCAGCCAGCTAAAGCAGTTAGTCTCAGCGGGACTTTGAGATAAGGTGATTACCAATTGGGTATCTTCGGCATAGGAAACAATTTCCACACCGTATGATTCCACAATCCTCGCAAGGGGCTCCATATAAAGATTGAACAATGTAGGGCTCAAAATAGAGCCCTGTGGGACCCCCTGCTTTAAACACTGCGGTGTGGATTTGAACGGAGGGCAATAAACTTGGAAGTTCCTGTCTGCCAGGAATGAGCAAAGCCAATTGTAAGCCTGTCCCTCCACTCTGACCTCACTGAGATGAGCTAATAGCAGGGAGTGTGCCACAGTATCAAAAGCCGCACTCAGGTCAAGTAATACTAAGGCAGCTGTCTCTCCCTCATCCACTTTGTGCCGGAGGATCTCTGTGGAAAAGAGAAGGGCAGTTTCCGTTGAGTGGCGTGCCCTAAAGCCAGATTGGGAAGAGTGGAGAAGATGGCCTTCTTCCATAAATTTCATTAGCCGGATATTGACTATTTTTTCCACTACTTTCATACAGAAAGGAAGGAGTGAAATGGGCCAGAGATTCTCCAATTGAGATATGTTTAGATTTGCTTTCTTTTCACAACACTGAATATAAATGCATACATATTCATACCCTGCACCCCTTTCTTTATTGTTTACCTTTTTGTGGCTGCCAACACTGTTTGGTTGAAGTGTTGAAAGCCAATCAAAGTTTAGTAGGTGCGCCAGATCTTGCGGAGACTTTCCGTCGCAGCCGCAAGCTGGCAACACTTGACCTCGATGGGCCCCACTCGGTACCGCCAGTAAGAGATGAAACAAATCAAAACGGAACATTGTTAATAGATATCGTTCATAGCCAGTCATGGGCCATGATAGATATGGTTCCATTTGTAGGCAGGTTTTAAGTAAAGCGTGTTTCCTAACACTGTCTTTCTGTAGCTCGGCCTCCTCCCAGGCTAAACACCTGGTTGTCATGAATGTATTTTTCACAAAGGTGACATCTAATTTAGTGATAGAGTCTGGGGTTAAAAACAAATCAGGCCGTCCTATTTCAGTAAGGCGATCATTAATATACTTCAGCCACAGAACCTTAAACCTACCATCCCATGGTAAAGCTTCTTTTAATATATCATGGGTAAGAGGTATGTCGTTATTTAGCCAGCAATTCAACCAACACAATAGGGGATTAGCTGCGTTTCTATCACTTAAATAGGGCACACCTAGCTCCTCATGTACAGAGAAGTTTCCGGTTCCCCTTGGCAGCCTCGGTATCTGCTTCAAGAAATTATTTTCTACAACCTCCAGGTCCCGCGTCTGGCTATAGCCCCAGAGCTCGCTTCTGTAGCAAGCAACGGCAATGCTCTTTGCCTGGTATAATTTAAGCAAGGCAGCCACCGGGCTATTGCCCATTTTTCTCGCGAAATCAAGTATGGCCGCGTTGACGCGGGTTACCTCGCCCTTCTTCCTCAGGACAGCGGGGCCCCAAGATAGTTGGTGATCAAAAAGGACCACGAGGTATGAGAAGGTTTTGGTGGTTGGAATTTTTTCCCCATTTATGTTAAAAAGGTTGGATTTTCGTGACCCCAGGCCTGTCTTCATAACATAAGACTTAGAATTGTTAATACTTAAGCCTCGAGACTCCATGAAATCAAAGAAAGAGTTTAAGAGTGTCTGGAGGCTGAATGCTGTCCTTGAAATAAGTACAACAAGGGGTGGTGAGGGACAGAGTCTCTGAATTAAACAGAATACTCTCACCCAGTCAAGAGATCAGGGCTAGATCCAACACCGTTTTTTAGCTCACTGCACCATCCCAGTTTCAGAACCTGGCTGTATGCAAATTAGTCTGTTCCTGTCCCAGTGCATGATGGGAACAGGGCAAACCAAACTACAAAAGCCAATTCTTACACTGGGAAGGAAACAAGCTACCGGGGACCGGTTTCTGGCATTTCAGCCTTCTTCGGCCCGGCTTGCTTGAATCCTGATGGTGCAATGAGCAAGGGACTCACATCTGAGTATACCCTTCCACGCTTAGGGTGGACAAAAATAATTACAACAAGGGGTTGTAAATCGTTTTGGCCACTATAGGTGTGGCAGGGTATACTCAGACATGAGTCCCTTTCTCACTGCTCCATCAGGATTCAAGCAAGCCGGGCCGAAGAAGGCTGAAATGCCAGAAACCGGTCCCCGGTAGCTTGTCTCCTTTCTGGTGAAGAATTGGCTTGGTAGTTTAGTCTGCCCTGTTCCCATGATGCACTGGGCCAGGGACAGACTGATTTGCATATAGCCAGGTTCTGAGCTGGGATGGGGCAGTGAGATAAATAACGGTGATGGATCAAGCCCTGATCTTTGGACTGGGTAAGAGTGGTCTGTTTAACTCAGACACTCTGTTCATCACCACCCCCTTTTTGTAAATCGTCCTTGAAATAAGGGCAGCATCGTCCGCGTAGAGCAGAACTGGAACGCCTTTCCGGCCTACATAGGGGTAATCCGCTCTGGTTTTTAACAAGTATTCCTCTAACTCGTTAATATACAAGTTAAAGAGGAATGGAGCTAGGATGCACCCCTGTCGAACACCCCGATTAATTCTGATATCCCCCGTCACTTTCAGATCTTGGGTGTATCGAACGTTAGCTCTTGTATCGGAGTGCAGGCAGCCAGTAAATTAATTAGATTCTGCTCTACACCCATCTTTAGCATGGTGTCCCATAATTTGCCTCTGTCCACACAATCAAATGCGGACGATAAGTCCATAAAAGCCACGTGGACTGTTCCCTGCCGGGCCATGGTGTATTTACCTATAATCAAATACAGGTTCAGACACTGGGTAACTGTCGAGTGACCAGGTCTGAAACCATATTGTATTGGGGATATAACATTGTTCTCATTTGCCCATGCAGTTAATCTATTCAGGATTACGCCCCCTACCACTTTGGCTACGGAGTTAATTAGAGATATTGGCCTGTAACATAACGGGCTACTACGATCACCCTTTTTAAACACGAGCACTATAGTCGATAACCCCCACGACTTTGGGCATCCAGAGGCCGCAGCTGCGTTTACTACAGCAGTAAGGACAGGGGCCCATAATGAGATACAGGATTTAAAAAGGTCCGGAGGCAAGCCATCCGGGCTAGGGGCCTTATTACTGGTTAACCCTTGAATGCCCTTCTCTACTTCATTGACTGAAAAGCACAAAAAGTTCTCCATAGGAGTTGAAAAGCCGTTTTCTGCCTGTTGCTCATTGCTTTTAAAAATTGCACTAAAATGAGTGACCCAGTCCTCCTCTGGGATGTTAGTGCCAAGTGCAGTATCACTGAGATTGTCAAACAAAGCTTTATTAATAATTTCCCAGAATTTGCTACTGTTACCCAGGATAATGGATCAAGCAGAGACTCCCAGGAACACGCCTTAATTTCTTTTTCTCGTTTAGCAAGAGATTTCTTGTAAATCAATCGCAGAATTTTAATTTGGCCTGAATCTCTGGGTTTAGTTTTTAGCGCCTTTTTCAAATCTCTGCTTGCCTTGGAGCAAGAGTGGTCAAACCATTTAGGATTACTTCTGGTTTGTCCCTTCACTGGGACTGTTAACATAGATCCTACTGATGACACCACAACCTCAAAAACAGCTAGAGTTTGCTCTGGGGATGTGGCTGGTGACACACAAACCGCAAGTTCCTCACCACATGACCTATTAATTTCAGTGTACAAGTTTTCATAGTTTACCATTGACCATTTCAATCTACGTTTACCATTTATACATTTCAAGGTTCCCGGCCTTCACAGTTCATTCGCTGTTCAAATATTCCACCACCCAGTCTAATGGTTATGGGATTATGGTCACTATAGATGTTTGTTTGGATAGTGAATCTGGAGGCCTGATTGACAGGATCAGCAGATAATAATATGTGATCTATAAAGGACCCCTGGCCTGAACCTTTAAATGTAGAAACATCAAAAACCTTGGACTCCGGCACCATAGAACTACAGGGAATGGTTACTTATGATGAGTGAACTTTTGCACCTGCTGAGTGCTTTCAGTTTTGCAAAATTCGTTTTTCTGCAGAACAGCAACTGTAATGCCCCAAACAAACTTACTTGTGAAAGTTGATTTCTAATCCAAAAGTGATCCAAAGAAAGTCAAAAGGCCTCAAATCCCAAAAAGTGCAGGCAAATGTCAACATGAGGAGTTATTCTGATAAAAATCATCATTTTCAGAAGGTCTATGCTGCTTGCTAGTGGATTTCTTGTGCAGAATTGCAAATTTTGTAATTTCGCGAGTGCAAGATTGTTGCTGCCCGCCGCACCTACATGTTCGCAATTGCGAACTCTCGCGATGCGTCGCCAAACTCCCGCGGGATCCCGCAGCAAGATCCAAAATGGCGCAGCACTTGCAAAATATCGAGAAAAACTACTCGCCAAACGCTGAATGACGGTAAGTGAACGCCGCACGCCGCAATATTGTATCACCAAGAAAAAAAATCCGCTGTGTGCGAATTTGCGGATTTTCGGTAAATTCGCGAGAGTTCGCGGATTGCGAATTTACCGAAAATCTGCAAAATCCACGAGCGGAACGGATTTTCCGCCCATGCTTTATCACACTGTTTAAAACAAAATTTCCCCCTAGTACGTAGGTACACATGCTGACACTACTTGGACAGGTGTGCTGCAGCGGCCAGAAAACATGAGTTCATAGCACAGGGCTCACGGTTTAATGCCCTGCTACAGCAGCATCTCAGCTCAGCACCATGTTACTCTGGGCAATAGCTCACTTAATAGCTCACATAATTTCAACTCCGGCACCCAGGGCCTTCAGACCCGTAGGGCTGAGTAGTTTGCGCTTTACAAATACCGTATTGCTTTACCTTCGCACTCCCTGTATAACACCACCTAAGCACCATATACAAGTTTCCGTGTTCCAAACAAAACTTCCTCCTACTACGTATAAAATATTGCTGACACTACTTGGACAGGTGTGGCACAGTGCCCAGAGCACATGACTTCCCACCATAGGACATACAGTTTGGGCTCACGGTTTCATCCCCAAGTCCAGCAGCAGCTAAATTTAGCAGCATGATACTCTAGGCAATACCTCACTTAATTTCCATACCCCGCACTTTCAGACCGGTAGGGGTCAGTACTTCAGCACCTTTATCCCCGAGTACGGCAGCAGTTCAGCTTACGCCCCCAGCACCATCAGACCCATAGAAGTGAGTAGTTTGCACTTTACAAATAACAAATTGATTTGATATGTGCAAATTTACCTTTGCACTCCCTGTATAACACCCCCTAAGCAGCATACACAAGTTACAATGTTTGAAACAAAAGTTCCTCCATGTAGGTATAACTACATGATGACACTACTTGGAAAGATGTGGCACAGCAGCCAGAGCACTTGACTTCACAGCCTATGACACACAGTTTGGACTCACGCTTTTATCCCGAATCCGGCAGCAGCTCAGCTTAGCACCATGAGACTCTAGACCATACATCACATATTTTCCATACCCCAGGACTTTTAGACTAGTATGGGTCAGTAGTTCATCCTAGTAGGTATAAACACATGCTGACACTTCTTCCACAGGTGTGGTGAAGTGGCCAGGGCCATGGCTTCACCGCATAAGACACATAGTTGGGGCTCACACTGTAATCCCGAGTCCCGCAGCAGCTCACCTTAGCAGCATCAGACTCTAGACAATACCTCACTTAATTACCATAGCCCAGCAATTTCAGACAGGTAGGTATGAGTAGTTTGCTTTGCACCCCCTGTATAGCACACCCTAAACACCCCACAGAGGTTACAGTTCGCCTACCCTCCTCTTTCCTACTTTTTTCGCCCTTTTTTCCCCTTACTCGTTACAGTAGAATAAAAAAATGGCTACTAACACTTCCTAGTTCCAACCGCTCTCACTGCTCATAGCCAATAAGCAGCAAGCTCATGCTTGTCAAGCCTCAGCCAATCAGATGGCAGAATTCCCAAATATCGATATCTGTAAATTTAGATATGTCTCCAAAACTACTGAACGGATTTACACCAAATAAACAAAAGCGTGCTTTCTAGACCAAGACCCTTCTCCCACCCAAATTTGGGGTAATTCTTTTCACCCGTTCGACCTGTAGCCTTGTCTAAAGTTTCCTATGTAAATTGCATGGTGAAAACACTTTTTGTGACCCCCTTTTTTCTCGCCCCCCGACGAATCACCCCTAAACTTTCACCATAGGAGCTGATCTGAACAAAGAATTAGTTTTGAAAATTTCATGAAGATTTATCAAACAACACCAAAGTTATAAGCAAAACAAAAAATGTTCTTCCTGTGGAATTCTGGTCCTAACTATAACTACCTACTGGCGACCGACAGTAGGTAATTTACTGAAACATGTATATAGAAATGTGTTGTTTGTGTTTTATATAAGTATATATTTGTAATAAGTATTAAAAATGTGTGGAATTTATTTAATTTTCATTATATATGATATGATTTTTAATTTATAAAGTGTGGCATTTAACCACAGGCATCAAGATGCTGTTGTCTTGACACTCTCATACAGATCAGTGTCAATCAAACCACTATTTTCATTCTAATAAAAAGCTGCCTAGATGGTATAACACTGGTAAAAAGTCAGAGACTGAGGAAGCAAGTTCCAGAGTCTGGCAGCAGCGCCTAAGAAGACTTTGCCCCCATCTCTTCCTCCAAAACATAGTCACAATGACCAAATTGTGATGGACAGAGCAACGTTTTTTTTTTGTGGAACTTACCGATGTAACATAACCCAAATCCCGGCAGGACTCGGATGGTGGAGAGCCTTGTGTACAGTACAGACAGCCTAACATACAATGCACCCTCTGATGGGGAGCTCCAATACAACTCACAGAGCCCTGCAGCAGCTTACTGGCACTTAGGAATATCAATGAGTTTTGCCTGGGTGCTGATATTGGAATCCAGATAGAGGGAATTATCATAGTCCAATATGGACATAACCAAAGTTAGTGCAACCCACGTTCACGCCGATAAAGGGACGAAGGGAAATGTTTTCTTTAGCTTCCTTATAAGCCAGAACCAGGTCACTACTGTGCGATTGGCCTGTGTACAAGGATTGACAAATACTTGACATATGCATCTGATTATTACCTGCCCTCATGTTTTGCAACATGAAAAGAACGCTATATCTCTTGAGGTGGGCATAACTGACATAATTCTCTCTAGGGTCATTACTCATAAGTGTAATCTAGACTTTAGCACTATTTTCTTAGTGAAAAATGCACCCTTAGGTCCAAAATGGGCCTGAGGATGTATTTTGCACTTAATGATGCAGGACATGAACAACAGTAGGCAGCAGCTCTCTTAGTTTGTTGTTCCTGTTCTCCTGCTGTATGATTTTTGCCCCAAAGGACTCTTAATTACTCAAGATGGTTTAATATAATTCCAGTAATTTTGCATCACAAGAGTAATACATAACTACTGAAATAAATCAGATTACTCCAGTGCAATTAACATTTTACCTATGCCTCTAACTTCCAATTAGGAAGAGAGGAATGGAGCACAGAAGTGCTATTAACATCACGAATCAAGCATATGCTGTTCAAAGGCATTTTGCAAACTGTAATGGGATGTTGATTCACTTGTATTTTTTCAGTATTGATAGAATACCACCACATACGATGATGAGACAGGTACAATTGTCTGAGGAAGACAGAGTCCAGATATATATTTAACTTTAGCTAGGATAAAGTACATAGGTGGCTTAAAATGGATAAATAATTGTCGATTCATGTTGCTTGAGAGTGTTATGTCTACTGTTCTAGGATTAATCCCTGGATGAAATATGAGATGATTTTTAGGATTTGCATTTTGTATGTGCAACATTTTCCTTTTCTGAACTTTTATCATGTGGCGACCACATGATCTTTTTTCCCTCCAAATGTTATCTTTCCTTGCTCTCTCTTCTTTACAAATCCCACCTCTTATTCGCCTCTGCAGAACGGAGTCACTCCACAAAACAATGAATGCCTTCTGTGGGTTGAGAGAGTGAAGCAATATGTTTGCTTTATTGAGTATTACGTTAGGGGTGTTTATGCATGCAATGGATGTAATTGAGATTGAATTGTGTTATATGCCTACTTGGACTGGATGGAAATGATGATAACCTTGCTCCAGGAAATAGGGGTGGAGATTATTAAATGGGAGATGAATGGAAGCACTGGCCTCTCATTATGTCACAACTCATGCATCCACCTTACATTTGATATGCTAAGAAGTGGGGAAGATATCACCTGTATTGAATAGAAAGTATTCTGGTTTGGGTGTTTTGGATAGCCTACATGCTTATGATGTTTTATATTTGACTTTTCATTTGATTTTCAAAGAAAGAAGTCTGATGTAGGGGACTAGAAATGTAGACAATTTATTGATTGGTATTATTAAATTAATTAGATGCCCAAATTAGTGACAACAATAATAATAATAATAATAATAAAAACATTTGTAGAGCGCATGGTTACACTATGTTCAGTGCGTCCCTGCACTAAGGTTACAGTCCAGGAGAAAAGCAGAAATTCAAGCAATCCGAGACAGGTGAAGAACAGAGGACTCACCTACAGAGTTAAATCCTCAGAAAGAGATGAGTTTTAAGTTTCAGACTAAACCTGGTTTCCAAGGGCTCCATCCGAAGTTCAATAGGCAAAGCGTTCCACTGTTTACCAGCTAAGTATCTAAAAGAGCGACCTCCCATCCGCGCTTTGTGAACTTCGCGGAACATGGAATTGCATACTGCCAAGAGACCTCAGGATGCATTTGGGACGGTAGATGGTCAGCAAGTTTTGTAAATAAACCGGGGCTTTGCCTTGTGCAATGCGATGCGCCAATCACATGGTTTTAAACAGGATACGTTCCCGTATAGGGAGCCAGTGGAGAGTCGCTAAAGCTCGTTTCCCTGATGTTTTTCTGGGCAGATTAAGAACGAGTCTAGCAGCTGCGTTTTGAACACATTGGAGTTGTTGGATTCCTTTTTTGTTAAGACCAATAAGCAAAGAATTCCCATAGTCCAGATGCGGAGTGACTAAGGCGTGTATCAGCGTTTTCCTTGCTTTAATGGGGAGAAGATCTAGGACTTTACAAAGGGCTTTCAGAATGCCATAACATTTGCCTGACATGATTCCAATGTGTTGTTCAAACGAGAGATGAGTATCCAGATGAACACCTAAGTTCCTCACAAGGTCAGATGAGGTGGGTGTAAGGCCTAGTTCCGGGGGCCACCAGGCCGACAACCAAATAGATGGCTTTTTTCCGATTACTAACAGCTCGGTTTTATTTCCGTTCAGGCGGAGGCAATTGTTGTTCATCCAGCCAGCTAAAGCAGTTAGTCTCAGCGGGACTTTGAGATAAGGTGATTACCAATTGGGTATCTTCGGCATAGGAAACAATTTCCACACCGTATGATTCCACAATCCTCGCAAGGGGCTCCATATAAAGATTGAACAATGTAGGGCTCAAAATAGAGCCCTGTGGGACCCCCTGCTTTAAACACTGCGGTGTGGATTTGAACGGAGGGCAATAAACTTGGAAGTTCCTGTCTGCCAGGAATGAGCAAAGCCAATTGTAAGCCTGTCCCTCCACTCTGACCTCACTGAGATGAGCTAATAGCAGGGAGTGTGCCACAGTATCAAAAGCCGCACTCAGGTCAAGTAATACTAAGGCAGCTGTCTCTCCCTCATCCACTTTGTGCCGGAGGATCTCTGTGGAAAAGAGAAGGGCAGTTTCCGTTGAGTGGCGTGCCCTAAAGCCAGATTGGGAAGAGTGGAGAAGATGGCCTTCTTCCATAAATTTCATTAGCCGGATATTGACTATTTTTTCCACTACTTTCATACAGAAAGGAAGGAGTGAAATGGGCCAGAGATTCTCCAATTGAGATATGTTTAGATTTGCTTTCTTTTCACAACACTGAATATAAATGCATACATATTCATACCCTGCACCCCTTTCTTTATTGTTTACCTTTTTGTGGCTGCCAACACTGTTTGGTTGAAGTGTTGAAAGCCAATCAAAGTTTAGTAGGATCCGAGAGACCACTGCAAGGAATCACAGCACCAGATATCTATATTATTTTTAAAGTTTGGATTTACACAAAATCACAAAAGAGCATTCTTTCTGGACCAGCATCTAGCTTTCTGCCAAATGTAATGTAATTCCATTCACCAGTTCGGTCTGTAGTCATGTTCAGAAAATGAAAAATCCTCATAGACTTAACATCGGGAAAATGTGTTTAGAGGCCCCTCTTTTTACTCAGCCCCCACTTGACAGATCATACCCGTAACATTCAACACATAATACAATTTGTTAACGTCATCTTGTTTTCAGTACCAAGTGTTTCATATTATATTGTGTTCTGGCTACTCAAACCAACGTTTACATTTTAAAATGTCTTTTACTGTGGGGATACTCCATTTGTTTCACCCAAATTCTTGATGTGCATCTTTCATAGCCTGCTATGATAGATGCAATTAAAAACTTTTTAACAATGTTCCATACTACAGTGCCCACTTGGGCGAAACAAGTAAATAATCCCCACAGTAAAAGACGTTTTAAAATAAAACGTCTACTTTATGCCCCTTGGTGGGCCAGGTCCCAGGGGCAATTAGAAATAAAGATGGGGGAACTGCCACCTCCCGGGGCTTATCATTTGAAGTGTGATGCGTAGGGGACGCTCCAGCCCGCCATGAAGCCTTGGGACTGCCACTTCCCTGGGCATTTTTTTTAAATACATGGCGGCCACACGACCCCCTGCTCAGCCCCAGGGACTGCCACCTCTCCGGAGCTTCAATGAAAAAAGATGCATGGGGGCTCTAGCCCCCCACACAGCCCCGGGAACCGCGACCTCTTCGAGGTTTGTACAGTAAAATGCGGGGGTTACAACGTCCCTGGAGCTATTTTAAAAACAGGAGGGGGGCTGTGCGACATTTCAGTTTTCGATGGGATGGCAGGAGCAGTGCCCGCCATCCCATAGCAAACTAGTGTGCTCGCTTGGACCAAGCAAGAGCACTTTGCTCTCGCTTGGGCTTTTTACAACTTTACATCTTAGCAGATCCCTGGGGATAAAAAGCAATGCTGGCACAGGGTCAGACTGATTTGCATATGGCCATGTCTGAACTGGGGTGGCAGAGTTGGCGCCAAAGAACAGTGATGGATTTCACCCAGATCTGTTGACTGGGTGTGAGTGTTTGATTGGTTCAGATGCTCCGTCCATCACCACCCCCTTTTGTACCGCTTTGTTTGCCATAAGTTGTCAGGGTATGCTCAGACGTGAGTCCCTTGCTCACTTTGCCACTGGATTCAAGCAAGCCGGGCTGAAGACGCTGAAATGCCAGAACCCGGTCCTTGGAAGCTTGTTTCCAGTCCAGCGAAGGCATGGCTTGGCAGTTCGGGCTGCACTGTTCCCACGAGACACAGGGTCAGACTAATTTGCATATGGCCATGTCTGAACTGAGGTGGCAGAGTGGGCTAAATAACGGTGATGGATTAAACCCAGATCTGTTGACTGGGTGTGAATGTTTGATAGGTTCAGATGCTCCGTTCATCACCACCCCCTTTTGTACCGCTTTGTTTGCCATAAGTTGGCAGGGTATGCTCAGACATGAGTCCCTTGCTCACTTTGCCACTGGATTCAAGCAAGCCGGGCTGAAGACGGCTGAAATGCCAGAAACCGGTCCTTGGAAGCTTGTTTCCGGTCCAGGGAAGGCATGGCTTGGCAGTTCGGGCTGGACTGTTCCCATGAGGCACAGGGTCAGACTGATTTGCATATGGCCATTTCTGAACTGGGGTGGCGGAGTTGGCTAAAGAAAGGTGATGGATTAAACCCAGATCTGTTGACTGGGTTTGAGTGTTTGGTTCAGATGCTCCGTCCATCACCACCCACTTTTGTACGGCTCCCACAGGAGGCAGGAGACGGCTGGGACTACAGAGGCCTCCGTGCACCCCGCTTTACCCAAGGAGATGGCCATGCCCCAGGGAATGGGGTCCCTGTGGCCAAAAATGTACCGGGAAGAGGGCCGCTCGGCCACTCTCCCTTTTAGAAATGGTCCTGGCCCCAGGGAATGTAGTCTCTGGGGCTGAAATCGGCCTGGGGAAGGGGAGTCGCATGGCTCCCCTCCCTTTAAACAATAAATTCAAACAAATAACAAATCTGGTGACAGGGTCTCAGGGTCTCAGGGTCTGTAAATGGCCTGGGGAAGGGGGGCCAAATTGGCCCCCTCCCCTTTAAAAACAAAATTTAAAGATAGGCCTAGCCCCGGGGAATGGAGTCTCCAAGCCTAAATCAGTCTGGGAGTGGTGCCGTGCAGCCCCCCTCTCTTTTTAATTTAATGCAAAAATAAAAAATGGGTCAGTCCCCAGGGGGTGAGTTTCAACTGGCTCAAAAGTAGGGGTGTGCGGAATGTGCGTAGTCGTGCTACGCAAAGCTCAGCGAAATGGTTACAAATCTCTGCAAGCACACAGAATTGCTTGTTCCACCCATTCGTGATGCCTTTTTACTGTTCACGAACGCTGTTTGTGGGCTCTGGGAAAATATCTTGCAAACACGCATTTTGAAAGCGCAAAGAAGCAAAAATTCCCCGAAGCCGACGATCGCAGAATTTTTGGCAATTCCGCTTTTTCTAGGGAACGCAAAATTACCCAAATTCCGCTGGCGGAATGGAATTTACCACCCAGGCCTATTCAAAAGGATTGAGGTTCCGTGAGAATCGTGATGACGTTTTTACTTGTTCGGAAATGGACAAGTTTAGTATCTATAAACCGAAAATGACGAGTTTAGTGGGTGTACGCGTTTTTGCTACACTACTTTGCACCGTTCGTCTTATTCGTGGGTTTCTTCATCTGAACCCACGGGTTCCATTTTAGATACGGCATCCATTTTCTCTCTTGCCCTCAAGAAGCCAGCGAACGGACACTGTCCGCTTCGTGACCCTGGGATTCCCAAGCTCTTGCGGAAGACACGTGTTTCTTTGAGGGTGTCTTTATGATGAGGGGGATGACACTGCAAAGGCAGATGGCTCCGCTCGAGGCTCATCTTGCCGTGCCGGTCTATTGTTTCAGTCGTGCATGCATTTGCCACGAATCCTTTGATCCTGCAATTATGCTTCCGATATTGCCCCCTACACTCTTTTTCAATCTGTTGTCTGTTTTCTGTCTACCTTGCACCTGTTTCTCTCTCTTTCCTTAACTCGTTTACAGCCAGAATGGAATGTATCTAATGGTGGGATAACGTACTTTTACAGTTGGGAACCGGCGATGTTGCTGTAATTATGTTCCGGGCTTCTGAATACATGAAAGCGACCCTTTTGAAGTTTACTGTGGGAACTGAGTTGTAACCTTTTGTTCGTTATGTTGTGCTTCGACTAAAATATGTATAAAAGGAGCGATCCACTGTTGCAATTCAAAGCAGTCTCTCAGAACCTACACGTAGTGTACTTCTTGCGATCTCTGTATCCCTGCAGTAAATAAACGCTGAATCTTTGATGCCGAAGGAAGTGTCCCGTGTCTCTGTGTTTTGTACGCCGGAACAGGTAACCCACGAAGGTTGCAGGTGTTGTCCCCTGGCACCGCTGGGCCTTAGAATAGCCCAGTCCTTTAGTTGGCGCCCAACGTAGGGCGACATCAGCGGTACCGGTCCAAAGCCCGACGATCGTGAGGAACTTCGTGTGAAATCTCCGAGGGAAGGTGCACCCCGCTTCATCGATCCTGTTGTCGAAATAAGTGGTCCGAAGACTTTTCCCGCGAAGATTCCCGCCTCCTGACGGCTGCGACGGACTGATGCCCTGACTGTCGACCTGTTTTGGCGCCTGGCGTAGTTCTTTGTACGGTGAGACGATAGACGGGCCTTCCTGGTGACGCCATTGATCTTTCAGTTAAGTATTTGTGGGTCGCTCCCAGTCCTTAGTTGTTGGTTCCTTTTTGGGACCTTTGCTTTGTTGTTGAAACTTGGTTGTATGCATGGTTCCATTACATTTGTGGTTCTTAGTTGTTGGTTCTTAGTTGTTGGGTTTTATTTGACGATTGCAATTGCCAAAAACCGAGGGTCTTGTATTTTTGCGAGGACATCGTAATTCGATAACCCTTGAAGTTTGTAAACTCGGTTAGTGTGCACGATGCCTGGCCGTAGTACTTTGTTTGGTTTCTTTAAATGTTGCGGTACGGATTCCCGATTGGAGGACTCATGTCCGATACCTCCAGTTGGAACTCCGATTTATGAGCTCTATAGTCGCCACGGAGTAGGTCCTATCGTGTGTAATGATTATTGGATCCGCTACACTAAAGACAATGGTGTCCTTAGTTGGCCACCCCATGGTAGTTTCGAAACTGCAATTTTAGATAATCTTGAAGCAAAATTGTTTAAAAGGAAAGCTAGGCCGGCCATGTTTGATTCTTTTCGGTTATGGCGCAAAGAGGCCAAGCAGAAAGAAATCAAACAGATTAAGAAAAATAAGAGGGAAGGTATCATTACGGTAATGAGAAATGCAGAGCAGTTTCAGCGAGACAAAGAAGAGAAGGAAAAGGAAGTTTTTGCTAGACTGCAACATATGGCGGTGGATAAATGTTATCCGGTTTTACCGTCAAGTTCTGATAAGAAGGGAGAAGAAGCGGTAGAGGACCCTTTGCTGTCCTATCTACTGAAATCGCCACCTCCATACGCACAGGATACTACAGTCCCTGTGGTTCCTCCTGTCCCTCAACCTGTTGTTCCGGCAGCTGCTGGTCAGCCTGCCGTTGGTCCTGTCCTTCCGAATCCCCTTGTTCCTCAAGTTGTCCCTGCTCCCTTACCTGCCCTTCTTCCTACCGCTCAACTGCCTATACCTTCTCAGTCTATTGTCCCTGCTACTTCTGCTATCTTGGCTACTCCTACTGCTCCTACTTTCAGTCCCCATGTTGTTGCCCCTGTACTTCTCTCCTCTTCTCCTTCTGTCCGTAGTCGCATACCTAATGCTGTGGCTAATCTTTACTCTCCGTTGTTTGGGCCGATACTTGGGTCCGATGTTTCTGATGTCTCTCAGAGACGAAGTCAAATTCCTGGTGGTAGGGAAAGTGAGACGTTAGTGAAAATGACGCGTAAATGGATTAGACATCCTGCTAAGTACACCCCGCGCATAGTTTTCGAGACGTTCTCTCAATTTAATGAGCCCACACAAAGATTCGTGTTTGAGGAAATGTGTAAGTCCCTAAGAGAAGAGTGGGATAATGATGAGGTAGACAATGTACCGCCCGAAATGACTGAACTCCAGAATCAGTTTTCGAACGGTATGATTGTGGGTACTAATGTTCGCCGTGCTTTAGAGCGTCTCCTATCTTTCCGATCTACAGTACAACCTCGAGCATTGTTTAACGATGACACTGAGGAGTGGATGGCACAACCTGGTCAGTATCCCATGCGAGAAGTTCCTCCAGTGTGGATGCCAGGTAATCCTGGTGCTAACCCTCCAATTTTACCACACTTCCAGAGAGTTTGGATACACCTCCCATGGAAGCGATCAGAAGTTTTGCAGGTGAAGCAAACTTTGCCTGACCCCCGCAAAAATCCGGCAGGTTATTATAAAGAGTTATCCCAATTAGTGGATGCTACTGTTATGAACCATGCCGATATCGACATGTTGTTCGGTAACGTAGTACCTCAATCAATTTGGGCAAAAATCCGTCAAGAAAATCACGTAGACGAGCTAGGCGGTGATTGGGCTGCTCTTGCGGCGGCCGACGGGCGACAAATTGGCGGGGCTAAGCCTGAACAGCTCATTACTGATCTGCCCCAGAGGTTCATTACACTTATGAAGACACTTATGCCAGCAATGAGAGGTAACTGGGATAAATTGTCTGCGTGTAAGCAAAAGAAGGACGAGAGTGTCTCTGATTTCTTTACCAGATTTGAGGAGGCATTCATCGATCACAGTGGGCAGGATATGAGCACTGAGGGAGGTCAGCGGTTGTTTGTTGACAAATTTGTGTCGAATTTGTTGCCTGAACTAAGCAACACACTGAAAAATTCCAAAAGTTTGTGGGCTGTTTCGACCTCTGCTCAAATATTAGCCACGGCTCAATATGATGAAAATAGAGAAAAGGAAGAAAGTGATAGGGCAGATAAAAAAACGAAGGAGCTTAAAACTAAGGTTTTGTTGCAGCAAGCGTATCCTCCGCGCTCGAATCAAAATGACTCACAACAGCAAAATCAATCGCAATCACAGTCTTCTAGGACTCAGTCGCGTACTGACTCCTCTACACCAAGATCTATGCTTGGGTATAATCAATGTGCGTATTGTAGGGGTGAGGGCCATCTGAAGTTTAATTGTCCTGTTTTACGTGACCGAAATAATGGTGTTTCAGCTCGAGGAGGTCGTAGTGGTCCTCAACAGGCACCTCGAGGTAGAGGCCGTGTTACTTCTCAAAATCAGAATGAGCGTTCTACCACTTCATCGGACTCGAACAATTGCTTTGATCACCGCGATTCGTCATCCGGTAGATCTGCACAGTATCATGTGGACGACTATTACGTCGAGCATGATATTGATGCTGACGGTAGTTACTAGGATAGCCACAGACAAAGAGAGGGAGTAGTATCAGTTCCGGTTGATCAGAGAGGGCCTTACGTCGCAGTTGCCACATCGGGCTTAGTTGAGCCTTTTCTGTTGGACACTGGTGCAGCGAAAAGTTCCATCATGCATTCGAAACTCCCTGGCGCACCTTTGTCTGGCTTAACGAATGTTTCCGTTGGATTCTCTGGCGCCCCGGTTAGCAATCCGGTCTCTAGCCCTTTGCCCCTTACAATTGGGCCTCGTGAGCTAGAAGCTCCCTTGATTTTAACTACTGGTTGTGGTGAGAATCTTTTGGGCCTGGATTTGTTGAAGCAGTTATATGCGGCTCTGTATTGCTCTCCTACGGGAGTGGAGCTTACATTGGGTCAGAGAGTAATCTCTCCTATGTACTTGTCAACTGATAAGCTCCCACCGGAATTGAGTTCTCTTCCTGAGTCTTTGTGGGCAACAGGTCCCAATGACGTGGGCCTGCTGGACATATCACCTTATGTTGTCCAATTGAAATTGAATGTGCGATTACCACGTATTCACCAATATCGTATCTCTCTTGATGGTGAGCGAGCGCTATTAGCGATCATTTATGATTTGATCAAGAAGGATGTTATTGAGGAAACTCGGGGAAATGTGTGTAATAGTCCTGTGTTACCTATTTTAAAATGAACTGATCCATCCAAACCTCCTGTGTACCGTTTTGTCATTGATTTGAGAGAGGTAAATAAAATTGTGATTCCACAATTTCCTGTGGTGCCTGACATTACAGCTTTGCTGACTCTGATTCCAGCATCTGCTTGTTGGTTCTCGGTAATCGACTTGAAGAATGTTTTTTTTAGCATTCCGATTGCTGAGGAAAGCAGAGATCTATTCGGCTTCTCCTTAGGAGGTCGCAGCTTTAGGTTTAAACGCGCTCCTCAGGGCTACTGTGAGAGTCCATCGATCTACAGCCAAGCTCTTAAGAGTCAACTTGATGCGTTTGTGTTACCGGCTGGCGCGGCCTTGATTCAGTACGTTGATGATCTGTTAGTGGCTGCTGATACTAAAGAGATTTGCAAAACTGCTACAGTATCGCTGTTACAGCATCTATGTGACTTACATCACAAGGTGTCACCTTCTAAGCTACAGTATTGTTGTCAAGAAGTAACCTATCTAGGTCAATTATTGTCAAAGGAGGGAAGAAGGTTGACCCCAGAAAGAATTGCAGCAATCGCTCGAATGACTGTGCCAACAACTCAGAGAGATGTGCGTGCCTTTCTAGGTATCACGTCATACTGCAGGCAATGGATTCCAAATTTTTCATTGCTAGCGAAGCCATTGTTAGCTCTCACGTGCAAGGATGTTCCGACTCCTTTGCCATGGACTGAAGAGTGTCAGAAAAGTTTCTCTGAATTACGTGATGCGTTGTGTTCGGCTCCTGTGTTAGGTACTCCTGACTACAGTAAGCCGTTTACATTATACGTTCACGAGAGGGAAGGTTGTGCGTTGAGTGTTTTGACGCAACAAGTTGGTGGTAAGCAGCGTCCATGTGCATATTTTTCCTCGACCTTGGACCCAGTAGCTAGAGCTTTGCCGAGTTGTCTAAGAGCGACAGCGGCAGATGCGGTGTCCATCCGGCAATCTGCAGGACTGGTCATGGATAATATGCTTACAGTGATGGTTCCGCATGCAGTTGACACTCTCTTGAATCGAACGAAAACTCAACACTTGACGAGCGCAAGGTTGTCTGGTTATGAGTTGCCGCTTTTGGCAAGTCATATACAGATCAAGCGTTGTAATGTGCTGAACCCTCCGACATTGTTGCCGACTAATATGGAATCAGATGATGTACCACCACATGATTGTTATCTACGAACTGAGGAGGAAACGAAGGGTCGTGTTGACCTAAAAAACACTCCATTGGCAGATCCCGATGGTACTTTGTATGTTGATGGTTCATGTTTTAAGTTGCCGAATGGTGATGTGACGACTGCGTATGCTGTAGTGACGTTGAGTACGGTTGTGGAAACTGCGAGATTGAGTCAGAATTCGGCTCAGGCGGCAGAGCTCATTGCGTTAACGAGGGTGTGTGTTTTGTCTAAGGGAAAGCGAGTGAATGTATTTACTGATAGTAAATATTCGTTTGGCGTTGCACCTAGCTTTGGTCGTTTGTGGAGAGAAAGAGGATTTATGACATCGCATGGTACGAAGATCCAACACGGACAGCTCGTGAATGATGTTTTGGATGCACTTACATTGCCTAAGCAGGTGGCAATCATTAAATGTAGCGCGCACCGAAAGGTTACGGATGATGTTGGTCGTGGTAACGCTTTTGCGTATGAAATTGCAAAGGAAACGGCCAAGAATCTTGCAACCCGAATGTACGTTACGAGTTCAGTGAGGTGGCCGGCTGAGACTGGTATGTGTGAGGACACTGTTGAGAGCGTGAAAGCGATTCAGAATGAGGCCACCGAAACTGAAAAGACTTAGTGGAAAGAAAGCACGGGAAAGTTAGACACGCATGGATGTTACCGGATGCATATGTGCTAGCCGTTGTGACTATGGCTCACGGCTTGTCACATATTAGCGCGAAAGGTATATGTAAGTTGTTGTTTCCTGTATGGAAGAATGATGGTATTGCTAAGTGTGCTGAGAGATTGGTTAAGAATTGTATGGTATGTATAATGTACAATCCTGGCAAGGGCACCCCCACTCCACCTGGCCATTTTGCTCCTCCTACATGTCCCTTTGAGGTTATCCAATTGGACTTCATCCATATGGAGAGATGCAATAACGTGAAGTATGTTTTAGTTGTGGTTTGCGCGTTCTCCAGATGGATTGAGGCCTATCCTCTTAAAGATAATACTGTCCTGTCCACAGCAAAAATCCTACTGAAGGAATACTTTCCTCGGTATGGAATGCCACGAATTGTATGGTCAGATAACGGAAGTGAGTTTGTGGGAAGTGTGATGAAGAGTGTGTGTAAGGGCCTTGGAATACAACAGAAATTCCATAGCGCCAATCATCCCCAGTCAGCAGGTTTAGTGGAAGGTTACAATGGTACTCTGAAACTGAAACTTGCTAAGATTCAAGCTACGACTGGTCTGTCATGGCCTTATGCCTTGCCTCTAGCTCTCTTGTCGACCAGGTCAACTGTGCACTCTCGAGTAGGGCTTAGCCCATATGAGATTGTGTTCTGCCGTCCTGCGAACATTTGGGGAGTCCCGAGGCCGAAGGCATTTGATAGTCTCGAATACCCAATGTTGATTGATTATCTTCATGATCTGACTGCTAAACTGAGGTTAATTCATCAACAGGTCTTTGAAGCTCTACCGGCACAGACAGAGGGTCCTGGACATCGGCTCCAACCGGGTGATTGGGTAGTCACCCTCAACTTTGGGAGAAAACGTAACCTGGAGCCGAAATTTGTGGGTCCCTTCCAAGTCCTGCTGGCCACAAGGACTGCAGTTCGGTTGGAAGGCAGAAAGAATTGGGTGCATGCCACCCACACCAAAAAAGTTCTGATCCCTTTGCCAGCAGATAGCTGGGTCCGAACTGGAATTGCTGCAACAGAAACTGAGACCTCAGTACGTTTTGTGCCGTTCAGTGATGCTCAACCTGTAGGAAACAATTCAGCGCAGCCAGATACATTTGTTGAATCGTCAGCATTGGAGAATTCAAGGTCTAAACTGTCATCAGAACGATCGAACACTGTTTTGCCATCTGAACAGTTATTTGAAGAACAGACTCGACCTGGAAGAAGTCGATATTTTCTTCGTTCACGTGACAAAGACTAATAAAAGAAATCCCTTTTGTTTTCCCTTTGAATTCATATTACCCCCCTTGCTGTCGCCACAAACATTATGAATAATTGCATCCTCTATTAATTCTTGAGTTCTTTTTCATGTGTGTTCCTTTTTCCACAGCTAGGAGATTTGCATTAAAATTGAATGTTTGTTTAAGAAAACCTTTCATCCGGGTTGACCGTAGGGCCGTGCGGGTACTTCCTTCTGTTTAGCAGGTTCCTGACACTAGGTCGGTTACTTTTGTCAATTCCTGGGAACTCCTGGGAATTGATAATCGCTACTCAGAACCAAGTGCGTCAAGAACGTTACGGACGGTTTTTAGAGGATGGATTTCTCTAAGCTGTTGGAAGTAGAGAGGATGTCGGCTCAAAGATCAAAATTGTATAAGGTTGTACGAATAAAATGCTTTCTGTTTCAGGTATTCCTGTTGTTTCTGACTGTTTCTATGCTATTGGTGGGTGGAGTGTATTTTGGAATACAGTCGTTATTACCTTCCACTTCACCTACTTCTCCTTCTCCTGAACTGGATTCTATTACCACTGCTTCTCCACATTCCTTTCATCTTTTGCCCCAACATGAACAGGTTAGACGTGCGTAATTCATGAACAACTCCTTTGTCCAACTCCTACATCAGCATCAGTTGGTGATGAATACTACTAACTGTTGGGTGTGTGGGTTAATGCCACATACCATGGATAGGGGGATTCCGTATTTGGTTCTTCCATACAGCGCCCAGGGGTCAGCTCGAGCATTCCAAACTATGTTCCGTAGCGCACTAGATTCCTACCCCCATCGAGAGCCACGCTCTGCAGATCCTGGTCCCGGCCCGTACCACAAGACTTTGGCAAGAGCGATTGTTGACTTAGATAGAGATATTTTTGATGCATCGCTTATTCCAGAGGAAGAGGTGCGAGCATACAAGGATCTGAGTGAGGCTGAGTATAGTATGTCAGTGGGTGATAGACAGCTTAAAAGCTTGTCTCCGATCTGGATCGTACCCCATCTCGGTAATTTCTGCTTGCAAGGCCTTGGCCGAAATCCGCGAGCTCAGCTTGGGAAGAGTGCCTGCACTGAAACGTATATGCTCTCTTCCCCTGTTTTCCTGACTGCCAAGGGTACATACTTTGTATGTTATGATCGCGCATATACGTGGTTGCCCCGTGACTTCTCGGGCACCTGTTATATTGCGAATCTTTTGCCACCAACTTTCACAGTTGCCTCGGACTATCACAAGACTAGAGTTGTGAGAGGCGTTATTAGCAAAGAGGACACTGCCGGTCAAGAAGCAGGAGATTTCTTTAAGGGTTTCCTGCCGTTTTGTGGACCTATGGTTAATAGTAGGAACCTGAGACAGTTGACTCGTGTGGTAGAATCGACTGCTAATATACCTGCGAGTGCTCTTGGTAATCTGACAGCAGAGCTGCAGGCGGATAGGCTTATGACGTTGCAGAACCGTATGGTTTTAGACGTTGTTCTTGCAGATAGAGGTGGTGTGTGCACGGTGATCCATTCGAGTTGTTGTATTTTCATCCCTGATAACGCTCCAACTGTATATCAAGCCATCTCGAAGTTGCATAAGATCTCCGAGTCCATACACGTGGACGTAGGTGATTGGACGCTACTAGGATGGTTTTGGGGCCTGATGTCGACGTGGGGTTGGAAGATTCCGATGATCATCGGGGTTGTTGTAGCATTTCTGTTCACGTGTTGTCTTTGTGTACAGTGTGGTCCTGCCTTATGTGGCCTCTGTGCTACAACGTGTATAAGACGGCCATCTGTTACCAAGGAAGCATTGATGGATAGAATAATGTTGCAGCAACATCTGAACGATCTGATGAATATCGAGATCGATTCTGATATCGACTAGTGCTTGCCTACACGAGGGCAAAAGGAGCGTCTGAGGTTCCGTGAGAATCGTGATGACGTTTTTACTTGTTCGAAAATGGACAAGTTTAGTATCTATGAACCGCAAATGACGAGTTTAGCGGGTGTACGCGTTTTCGCTACACTACTTTGCACCATTCGTCTTATTCGTGGGTTTCTTCATCTGAACCCACGGGTTCCATTTTAGATACGGCATCCATTTTCTCTCTTGCCCTCAAGTAGCCAGCGAACGGACACTGTCCGCTTCTTGACCCTGGGATTCCCAAGCTCTTGCGGAAGACACGTGTTTCTTTGAGGGTGTCTTTATGACGAGGGGGATGACACTGCAAAGGCAGATGGCTCTGCTCGAGGCTCATCTTGCCGTGCCGGTCTATTGTTTCAGTCGTGCATGCATTTGCCACGAATCCTTTGATCGTGCAATTATGCTTCCGATATTGCCCCCTACACTCTTTTTCAATCTGTTGTCTGTTTTCTGTCATCCTTGCACCTGCTTATGTCTCTTTCCTTAACTCGTTTACAGCCAGAATGGAATGTATCTAATGGTGGGATAACGTACTTTTACAGTTGGGAACCGGCGATGTTGCTGTAATTATGTTCCGGGTTTCTGAATACATGAAAGCGACCCTTTTGAAGTTTACTGTGGGAACTGAGTTGTAACCTTTTGTTCGTTATGTTGTGCTATGACTAAAATATGTATAAAAGGAGCGATCCACTGTTGCAATTCGAAGCAGTCTCTCAGAACCTACACGTAGTGTACTTCTTGGGATCTCTGTATCCCTGCAGTAAATAAACGCTGAATCTTTGACGCCGAAGGAAGTGTCTCTGTGTTTTGTACGCCGGAACAGGTAACCCACGAAGGTTTCAGGTGTTGTCCCTTGGCACCGCTGGGCCTTAGAATAGCCCAGTCCTTCAGTATCACAGAAAGGGGGGCCACACTTTTCCCCTTCCTAAAGTTAAAAAAATTCGGAAGCCAGGAACTCCCTGATGCCTGCCCCCTTTCTCCACTATTCTCTAAACACACCTCCTGGCACGCTCTTGGTTAGGGGATGAAGTCCCCTTCACTAGTGAGGGTCCTTAGGGGCCAAGTAGCCCACCTGTTACCTCCAGTAAGCCCCACAGAGTGGGATTGCTGAGAGGTGGACAGAGGCCAAGTCCCTTTTCCCACTACTCTGCAAACGCGCCTTGTGGTGCACTGCTGGTGGGGCAATGAGGTCCCCTTGCCTCTTGAAGGTCTCAGGACTAAAAGGGAGTTCATCCCCCAAGCAGCAGTGCACCAGGAGGTGCGTTTGCAGAGTGGAAGAGAAAAGGGGCGTGGCCTGCTATCTGAACTCAGCCATCCTACTGTATGGGACTTAATGAAGGTAATAGGAGGGGTAGTTGGCCCCCAAGGACGTCCTTGGGGCCAAGTTGTGGGAGGCGTTGCCCCCCTTCTCCACCACTCTGCGATCGTGCCTCCTGGCACACTACTAGTTGGGGGAAAAAGTCTCCTTGGCTCCAGAGGGACCTTGGGGGCTAAGATTCCAAGAAGCCCTCCTGGTACCTCCTGTAAGTCTTAGGCAGCAGAATTCCTGAGAGATGGTTGGAGGCCCAGCGCCCTTTCTCCACCACTCTGCAAACACGACTGCTAATTAAAAAACCTTAGAAATTCACTGAAAAAAACAAAGGTTACAGGGACGTTATAGTTAGGAATTAGCATATAAAAAAACCTTGGAAATTTACTGAAAAAAACAAAGGTAACAAGGATGTTATAGCTATGGTCAGACTTTACTCATTCAAAAACAGAGAAATTCAGCCTTTATAGTTACCTGAGTTAACTATAACTCACGCCCCTGCAATGCACTGCTTATGACCTCACATTACATCACTCATTACATGGTCAGTGACATCACTGATGACATCACTTATAACTTCTCAAATAATATCATCAGGAGACTGTGAGTAGTTTTTAAAATGTTCATGGGTGTTAAATCGATATACCTAGGTGTAATGGTGAATCAGTGGATGTAGGAGCGACCGAATGGATAACTGAGTGGGTGAGTGACTGATTGTATAAGTGAGTGATTAGATGTCTTAGTGAAGGTATGGGTGAATGACTGGTTGTGTGAATGTATGCATCAGTCTGTCATTTGATGTCTAAGTGGGTATATGAGTGTGTTAGTGGGTAAGCAAATAGCTATATTGGTGATTGATTGGTTGTCTGACCATCTCTATGGTTGTCTGGGCATCTGTGTGTGTGTGGTTGAGGAAGTGTGTGACTGTCTGTACGGATGAGTGAGAGGGTGAATCAGTGGCTGTATGGGATAGTGAGAACTTGTGTGAGAGGAAGCTCTATGGGTGAGTGAGTGTCTGTATGGCTATGTCAGGGATTGGGTGCTTGTGTCAGTATGGGTGAGTAACTGGGTATGCGAAAGGCAGTATAGGTGAGTGACTGGGTAAATGAGTGACTATATGTGAGTGAGTGAATGTGAGAGAGGCTATATGGTCAATGACTGTATTGGTACGTGACTACGTATTAATAATAATAATTCATATTTGTAAAGCGTGAACAATCACCGGTAAGGGTCTCTAGGCGCTGGGGGCCATCAGGAAGATTAAGCAAGCTATTGCCCAAAGTCACATGGTGCTGGACTAATCTGCCACCGGCACCGGGGATCAAACAGTGATCCCCAGATTCCGGAGTCAGTCACCTTGGCCGCGGCGCCACACCTCTTCCATTTTACGTATTACTATTTGTATGAGTAAGAAAGTGGATGTATGTGTAACTGTTTGGGTGAGTAGGTGGCTGTTTGATTGACTTTATGAGTGAGTGTCTAAGGGTGTGAGTACTTCTATGGGTGACTCACTCTTTTTGTGAGTATTTGTATGGGTGTATGGCTGGATATGTCAACTGCTGTAGTAGTGCATGAGTGGGTGTATGACTGGCTGTATGGGTAATCGAGTGGATGTATGTGTAGATCTATGAATCAGTAAATGGGTATGTAAGTACTGGTATGGCTCTAAATGGGTTTGTAAATGGTTTTGTGGGTGTGGCAATGGGTGTATAAAAGATTCTATAGGGCTGTGAGTGGGTTCGTCAGAGAGACTGATGATGATGTCATCACTGATGTCATGAGTGATGTAACTTGAAAAGTAATCCGTGATGTCATAAGTGAAATCACTGACCATGTCATGAGTGATGTAATATGTGAGGCCATAAGCAGTGCGTTGTGGGGCGTGAGTTATAGTTAACTCATGTAACTATAACAGCTGAGTTTCTCTGCTTTTGAATGAGTACAATCTGACCCTAACTGTAACATCCCTGTAACCTTTGTTTTTTAATGTATATATGTATATATATTAATATATATGTGTGTGTATATATATATATATATATATATATATATATATATATATATATATATCAAACCAAGTTTGCCCAAGAAGAAAACACCACTCACGGTGAGGCTTAACTCAGAGCCCAACGTGTTTCAAACATCTTTGTGTCCTTGTTTGCGGGTGGTAAAACAGGAAAGCAGGGGCAGATGTTTATAATGAACACCTGATAGATCCAAGTCTCGCCACATGGGCGTATGCGAAAACTGCATGCTGGTACTTGTTCGTTCGTCTTTAATATCACAGTGGATGTTGTCTCTGCTCCTTAAATAAAACTAATTGTTACCCCAGTGGGTTGGTGGGAACCAGGGGACACCCCAGCAAAGTTCATTCATATTCCTGCAACTCAGACCTCACCGTTCCATCAGCGCATTAGAAGTCTAATCGCCGGATCTGCAAGCTTTGCAGCGGGCGTTTTTGCGGCATAGGCGAGCCACTTCAACATCAAACCAAGTTTGCCCATAAAGAAAACGCCACTCAGGGTGAGGCTTAACTCCTTTAATTGCGGACTTCAATGTTGAGGTCACCTTCTTCACTCCACGGTATCAGAACCCAACGCGTTCAAAACATCTTTGTGTCCTTGTTCACGGGTGATAAAAACAGGAAAGCAGGGGCAGACTTTTATAACGAACATCTGATAGATCCAAGTCCCTCCCCAGCGGGCGTATGCGAAAACTGCATGCTGGTACTTGTTTTTCATTTGTCTTTAATATCACAGTGGATGTTGTCTCTGCTCCTTAAATAAAACTAATTGTTACCCCAGTGGATTGGTGGCAACCAGGTGACACCCCAGCAAAGTTTATTCATATTCCTGCAACATGGACCCCACCATTCCATCAGCGCATTAGAAGTCTATCGTATGATCTGCAAGCTTTGAAGCGGGGCATTTCCGCGGCATAGGCGAGCTGCTTCAACATCAAACCAAGTTTGCCCAAGAAGAAAACGCCACTCACGGTGGGGCTCAAATCCTTTAAGTGTGGACTACAATGTTGAGGACACCTTCTTCACACCACGGTATCAGAGCCCAACACATTTCAAACATCTTTTTGTCCTTATTCCCAGGCGGTAAATTCAGGAAAGCAGGGGCAGACTTTTATAACGAACACCTGAAAGATGCTAGTCCCGCCCCAGTAGGCGTATGCGAAAACTGCATGCTGATACTTGTTGTTCGTTCGTCTTTATTATCACAGTGGATGTTTTCTCTGCTCCTTAAATGAAACTAATTGTTACCCCTGTGCGTTGGTGGGAACCAGGTGACACCCCAGCAAAGTTCATTCATATTCCTGCAACGTGGACCTCACTGTTCCATCAGCTCATTAGAAGTCTATTCGCTGAATCTGAAAGCTTTGCAGCAGGCCGTTTTCGTGGCATTGGCGAGCTGCTTCAACATCAAACCAAGTTTGCCCAAGAAGAAAACGCCACTCACGGTGGGGCTCAAATCCTTTAAGTGTGGACTACAATGTTGAGGACACCTTCTTCACACCACGGTATCAGAGCCCAATGCATTTCAAACACCTTTTTGTCCCTATTCCCGGGCGGTAAAAACAGGAAAGCAGGGGCAGACTTTTATAACGAACACCTGATAGATGCAAGTCCCGCCCCAGTGGGCGTATGCGAAAACTGCATCCTGGTACTTGTTGTTTGTTCGTCTTTAATATCACTGAGGATGTTGTCTCTGCTCCTTAAATAAAACTAATTGTTACCCCAGTGGGTTGGTGGGAACCAGTTGACCCCCCAGCAAAGTTAATTCATAATTTTGCAACACGGACCTCACCGTTCCATTAGCGCATTAGAAGTCTAATCACTGGATCTGCAAGCTTTGCAGCGGGCGTTTTCGCTGCATAGGCGAGCCACTTCAACATCAAACCAAGTTTGCCCAAGAAGAAAATGCCACTCACGGTGAGGCTCAACTCCTTTAATTGCGGACTTCAATGTTGAGGTCACCTTCTTCACAATATGGTATCAGAGCCCAACGCATTTTAAACATCTTTGTATTCTTGTTCATGGGTGGTAAAAACAGGAAAGTGAGTTCTCTTCCTTGATATATCGGTGTGGGGAAGAAGAAGCTTGGATACATTTATATATGTATATATATATTCACTGAAAAAAACAGAGGTTTCAGAGATGTTATAGTTAGATATTAGCATTAAAAAAAACATAGAAATTCACAGAAAAAAACCATAAGTTTCAGTGTTGTATAGTTAGCTGGACATTTCACTCGTACAAACGACAGAAATTCCTCCGTTATAGTTAGTTCTGCTAACTTTAACTCGCCCACCCGCAATGCACTGCTGATAATGTCACATACTACATCATTCATGACATGGTCAGTGACATCACTGATGACATCACTGATGACATCTCAAATGACATCACTGATGACATCATCCACATAGTTATACCTATTTAACTTTTTTATTTTTTATTTTAATATATTTATATTCTTTTCTTTTCTTTGTTTTCCTAATTTTTTTCAGAGTCGCGGATTCTAGCCACCATTTTACAAAAGTCGTGAAGGATCCGCGTACGGTATGTGACGGCTGTGTGTTTTTCAGTTACATCATATACATTTAATATTACGTGATGTGCGCGATCGGTATACGACCAGTCCGCGACTCCTGCTCCCGCTCATTCGCGACACATGCGCATTACAGTACACGATGTTTGCGCAGTGGCGGGTACCGCGTGACATCATATAGGTGCTGGGGCACGCTGGGTGTGTGACTCCCGCAAAAAATGATCATGTTCTAAAATGATATGTATGTGTCTTTAATATACATATTAGGGCAAGAGATTATCTAAGACATTCATAAAAATAATATATGTGTACTTATAATAAACGTATATTATTTTATATATATTTTTGCGAAGTCGCGTCGGGTGCGTGCTTCGTTAGCACAGAGTGCGCGGATCCCATGTGACCTCAAAAAAAAAGATTTAATTAGTCGATAACATTTCCAACTGTAACTATTGAAGGAGCCCACCCATTTTAATCATTCTTGTTGGAGCAACTTTAGAGAGACATCTTTTTTCCTACAAGAACCCTTTTTGCTTGTTCTTGTTGGTGTTTTGAAAACAAATTAAACAAAATGGCATCTGGACAGCAGCAGCAGCAGCAGCAGGAGGAAGTATCTTCTGAAGAAGAATTCTTGCAGGAGGCTCCTCGTTCACAGAGGCCGGAATCTGTTGTGTGGAAATTCTTCACTTTTCTACCTGGAAAGTAAATGCGAGAAAGTTGACGTGCAAAATTTGTGACCGAGTCCTGTCAAGAGGCAGTGAAAAAAAATACTTTTGTGACACAGCTTCAATGTACAAGCCTCTCCGGACCACACATCCTCTCACTCTTGCTCGGGAGGAAATGAGGTGAGCTGCTTTGAACCCCTCACCTGCTGTGGCAAGTACGTCTTGAGCGTCCTCAGGAACACCTGCAATGGACATTAGGCCAGAATTCACCTTTCTCGAGCAACACTGCGTGAAGTGTAAGAAACTTGTATGCTTCGTGAGCAGTCGGTGGATGCAGTTTGTGCTGGGCAATGCAACTATCGTTGGTAATTTTTTTTTGCTGTTTTTGGAATGATAAGTCATTCCAAAAGTTTTCTGTTCTATTCATTCTTTTTTTGTCAATTTTTTGAAAAACACAAAACAAAATACAAAATTGTTCAAAAAATAAATAAATGTAAAAAAAGTTTTTATCAGAACTACCTTATCTGGTTAAAGAAAGAACTATAATTGCAAGGTAATGTGTGAAAGTTTGGTTTAATATATGTAAACAACAAGATTGACTGAAAGAATGCATTAGTAGTGTATAGTGAATTTATAGGTGACGATTTATGAGGAAGTAATGCAGCGTGACACTGCAAACTGTTTTGCTGTACTGCACTGCACTGTGGCACTTCCGAAGCACAGGGATGTGACATATATACATGAATATGTTGCAACTCTTTGCTTCCCTCTGCACTGCAGCACAAACTGCAGCCATGCGGTGACACAGGCACACGCACCATGGTGCAAGGATCTCTTTGTCGTGTGGAGATTGTTTTTGTGCAGGAACGGACACCTTCCTGCACAAAAACAATCAGTAAAGGCATTTTCCTCTTTCAATGTATGCTGTGGAACGCAGCATGCATTAAAAGAGGAAAAAATTAGGAGAAATTAAAACAATGCTCCTCGTTGCGCCTTGCTACACCAACTCTAGAATGGCGCAGCATTCACACACATCTCCAGATTTACAATTTCACATGAATCTGGAGATGTGTCATGTTCTATGGGTGTTGCATGGGAACGCCCACAGCAACACCTATGGAACGTCCCTTCAACACAAAGTACTGTGTATGAAGGGATCGTATTTACAAGAAGAGGAAAAACCATGTAGGGTGGCTTTTCCTCTCCTTGTAAATATGAAGGAGTGCCTGGCGCCATCCCTACGTTACAAAAGATGATGTACTTGTGGCGCAGGGTGCTTGTAAATCTGCCCCATAAGTCCTTAGGTATTGGCAGACTGATACAATAAGAACATGGTGTTGGATGGGTGATTGAAGAATTGCATGAGACTGACAGGAGGTATTCTATGCTGCATGGGTACTACTTCAGTATTTATTGGAGTGGACCAATAATAAGTTTCTGCTTAGAGATTTGTAGGGCTTATGCACAGAATATTGCATGTGTACTTGTGTTGGTGCCTCGGTCATTTTATAAGAATACCACTAGTAACTGGAATGATGACAGTGCTGCAAACAGAGTGAACACTCAATTTATAAGTGCTTACGTATTGGTGAAGTAATAGGATAAGTAGATAGTGGTAGATAAGGGATTAAAGAAGTGCATGGAACAGACTGGACTATTCCTAATAAGTACTAACTGGGTATTTAGAAGAGTATATCAATAGTATGTAGCTAGTTAGAGGTCATAGTGCACACAATATTATAGCTGTACTTGTGTTAGTAGCTAGGCCATTCTATAAGTTCATGAACAGTAACTAGAATAATTACAGTATTACAAACAGAGTGTACCGTGAATTTATAGGTGCGTTGGTATTGGTGGGGTAATAGGATAAGTAGATAGTGCTGGAAAGGTGATTGGAGAAATGCATGGGACAGACAGGAGGATTCCTACACTGCATAGGTACTAACTGGGTATTTAGAAGAGCGTATCAATAGTTTGTAGCTGGTTAGAGGTGTGCGTGCATAGTGTACAAAATATTGTACCTGCACTTGTCTTAGGGACTATGCCATTTCTTAAGTATTCAACTAATAACTGGAGTAATTTCAGTGTTGCAAAGAAAGTGCATGCTGAATGTATAAGTGCCTAGGTATTAGTGGAGTGATAGGATTCATAGATAGTGCTCGATGGGTGAATGGAGTAGTGCATGGGACAAACAGAAGGATATCTAGAATGCATAGGTACTAACTGGGTATTTAGAAGAGCGTATCAATAGTATGTAGCTGGAGGTCTGCATGCATAGTACACAGAATATTGTAGCTGTACTAGTATTGGTGTGTCTATGGTTTCGAGAATGGTAGTCTGCCTTTTAGGGTGTGAGGAGAAGCATCAGATGATTACATGGATGATGACATCAATTATGTAATTTCAGATGTCATCAGTGATCTCATCAGTGATGTTACTGACCATGTCATGTGTGATGTAATATGTGACATCATCAACAGTGCATTGCAGGTGCGCAAGTTATAGTTAGCTCAACTAACAATAACAGGTGAATTTCTCTGTAGTGAATGGGCAGTGAGTGGGCAGGTTTTGAGTGTCATAAAACAGGAGAACGTATAAAGGGTTATAACAGATTTTAGTTACAATATAAATCATTTGTTGATGGTACCATACTAACTGTAGGAATCATGGTGTGTTCAAAGGTGATTTTACGCTGTGCAAAAGCCTTCTGCTGGGATTTTAGGAATCATGTTTGAGAGAAAACTCTTTTCTCATGATTTCCTCTTAGAGATTATGGAAGGTGCTCCAGAAGCTAAAATGAGAGCATATTTTCTTAAACACATAATATCTTTTCCAGCCATATGAAATGAAGTCTGACAGTTGACTCACTTGTGTTCTACTGCAGCCTCACATAGTGTTCTTAAGAACAACTACAGAGCTAACAGTGTTACTTATGACAAAAGTATGGCGAACCTGAAGCCATGTTGACTGAATCAAACTGGTAAAAATTCAAACATTAAATTTAGAAAGGAACAAAAAGAGGGGGTTCAGTTTGTCATGGAAATTATGGTTAGTGCTGTAGAAAGAAAGATTAAGATAGATTTTAAGTGAGTTCTCAAATATCTTCATCTTCCATTTAATTTAAACATTCTGACATGCAGACAGAAACATGCAGATTAAAAGATGCACTTTCAACACCTGCAGCAGACTGCCATATAACTAAATATGGGCTGAAAATCCGTTCCGCTCGCAGAATTTGCGAATTTTTGGCAATTTCGCGATCCGCGAATCGCTTGAAATTGTCAAAGAATTCGCAATTTGTGAGATGGCAGATTTTTTTGCTGGGTCGCCCTTCAAAATACAATCTTGTACGCGCAGCATTGACTTACCGTGATTCTGAGTTCGCCGAGTTGTTTTCCTCCCGGTTTGCGTGCGCTGCGCCATTTTCGTCCGCGAGCACATCATGACGTGATCGCACAAGACTTTTCAACAGCGAGTACGTCATAGCATCCCGCCATCTTGCACTGTGAGACTTTCAGAATGCGAATACGTCATAAGGGCCCGTGATCACGCATCGCAAGAGTAAACAATTGCGAACACATAGATGCGCCGCGCAGCTGACATCCGGTGGCAGATTTGAACATCTCGCTTTCCTGAAATAGCAAAAATTGCAATTCTACACAAGAAATCTATCGCTGGCAGCATAAACCTTCTGAAATTGATGATTTGGACCAGATTGACATTTGGCTGCACTTTCATGTGCAAGGAGTGCATTTTTGGGGGGTTGGGAGGAAAAAAGTGCCCCAGAGTCTCCAACTTCCTGCTCCTGTCCAGCAGGCTCCTCCCACTGCTTTGTCCATGCCCTGGTCACTTTTCATTTGGATCTGGAGCTGGAAAGATTACTCTTTGTGGCTGCTGCTGGATATTTGTATTTGAGGACTTTTTGTTTGGATCACTTTTGGAGATGAGATTTTACAAGTAAGTTGGTGTTGTTTGTTTGGGGCATTGCAGTTGCTGCAACAACAATTTATAAACTTTTTCTCATTTTTTTCAATAAAATAATTAAAATATATTGTGGGTAGCAACAGTATCTAGTGGGCCCAGGGTTAGTCATGGGTGCATGATACAACTGTTTCTGTGAGTTTTGTTGAACTTAATTATCATTTACGGCATGGATGGCATGGAATTGAATAGCAAACTGTTATTATATCTTTGTGGATGTTTTTTGTAATTTTGAGGTGCGTGTTAAAGCCACACTAGCCAGTAGGCCCAGAGGTAGTCAGTGGTGCATGGGCCAAGTCTTTATGTAATAAATAGCCAACACCCAACTCATGGCCCATCTTGAGTCTCATAATGCCTTTCACAGCTCTCAGTCGGGCTTTAGATCGAGCTACTCCACAGAGACAGCGCTCCTGAGAGCGACTGAAACTCTGCGGGAAGGAGCTGATGAGGGTAAGATCATGGCACTCATCATGCTGGACCTCAGTGCCGCGTTTGACACTGTAGCACATTCCATCTTGCTACAGTGTCTAAACACAGCGGGGGTCACCAAAGAGGCACTGGGGTGGCTGAAAGCCTTTCTCACCAACAGATGCCTTCAGGTTCAGAGAGGCAACTTTCTCTCGGACAGCATGGTCTTAGAACAGGGGGTACCCCAGGGCTCTGCCCTGAGCCCCACCCTGTTCAACCTTTATATGGCGCCGCTGGCAGAGGTGGTCCAATCGTACGGCGTAGAGCTTGTCTCTTACGCCGACGATACTCAACTGCTGATCTCCCTGTCCCATGCCCCCTCCTCTGATGCTGATAACTTCAAATCATGTATGAGCAATCACGCAGATTGGATGACCAAGCACTGCCTTAAACTTAATGGCACTAAAACGGAGGTACTCATAATAGGAGGTAAGGATACTAACTGGACCAAAGACTGGTGGCCACCCTGTCTAGGGCCTCTACCCACTCCCAGCCGGGAAGCGAAGAACTTAGGCGTCTGGATTGACAATAAACTTTCGTATGATAGCCATGTTAATAAAATTGTAGGGAAGTGCTTTGGAGTCATGAAAACTCTCAATCGTACCCTGGATCTTCTCCCTCTAGAGTCCAGGCGTACCATGACTCAGGCACTAATAACCTCCCGTATAGATTACGGCAACGTGCTTCTGCTGGGTACCTCCGATAAGAACATCAGAAGACTGCAGGTCTTACAAAACTCAGCTGCACGATTAGTTCTGAGACTTCCCAGAAGAGCACCCTCTAAACTTACCTTGGCTACCCTTCACTGGTTGCCAATCAGGAAGAGAATCCTATTCAAGGCACTGCTCTGGTGCTATAGGATCATCTCTCAGAAAGCCCCTTCCTATCTGTCTGATCTAGCCATGCCCTACGAGCCCAATAGATCCCTTCGTTCCATGGGAATGGGTTTGCTCAAGACTCTGCGCATAAAAAAAGCTAGAATGGGAGGCCGCTCTTTTCGTTCACTAGCAGCCAACAATTGGAACACCCTTCCCACCAACATTAGACTAGCGAATAATGAGTCCTCTTTTAGAAAACTGCTGAAAACATACCTATTCGCCCTTTAGTTCCCCCTCCCTCACCTTCTCCCTTGACTCTTTCTCCACAGCGCGGGGACACGTCGGGAGGCGTCACCAGGCGCTCTACAAACCCCTTTAATAATAATAATAATAATAATAATAATATGTGTGTTCTCTTAATTTTAAACATCATTTAGGGCATGGATGCCATTGAATTGGGGTGATTTTTGTGTGTATTTTGATTTTTTGGGTGTTGTTGGGGCCTGGTCCAGGGCCTGGCCATGTGGGTGGGGGCCATTTTGAGGCCTGGTCAAGGGCCTGGCCATGTTGGTGGGGGTCTAGGGGCCATTTTGAAGCCAGGCAGTGTGCTTTGTGCCATAGGCCTGCACCCAGTCTGCCTTGCTTTCATCAATTATGCCCAGGGGTTCTCACTGGTGCATGAAACAACTCTCTCTGTGGGGTCTCTCTTCTATTAATTTAAACATCCATTTTGGATTAGAATTGCAATTTGTATTTTGGGTCTTTCCGTTTTTGAGTGTGTTGTGTTAATAATAATAAATGCCTAGTTGCAAATATTAATTGAAGCACGACATATGCAACATTTATTTAACTGATGTTCCTCTGGCTTCCTTTGCTTTAGGTGCACAAAGACTGGCAACCAGGAATCATCCTCATCATCATCACTTGTTGCAGTGCCAGGAAGAAGTCCTGCTGTGGTGTGTGTACAATGTCACGTGACGTCACGTGTGGTGGCCACAGACAACTCTGCAACTCATGCAACCACGTCCTGCTGTTCTGACATCTGAAAAAGATTGGCCCAAAGAAAGGTGGCCATAGCTCCTCTACCAAGAAAGTTGCCAGTGCCACTGCCAGTAAGAAGGAGCAGAAGAATCAAGTGGCGTCACTTACCAAGGAAACTTGTGTGCCGAAAAAAAACTACGCCTGCAGCAGCGGTGTCCGCCGGGGAACGAAGTGGGGAGCAGCACCTCCGCTTCATTGGTCTCAGTACCACCACGCCAAGTTAGGCCCAAGTCCATGAGTACCGCAGAGGCAGCCTCTTTAATTGCTCTTTCAACATTGACCAGTGATGTTGGCGTTGACTCATCGCAAAGTAGCATCCAATCAACGCAGGGTGTAACTCATCTGACGAGTGTTCAACCACAGCTGCAACGACAACCACAGGTGCAACAAGGAAAGGCGCAAGGAGAGGTGCAAGGAGAGGCACAAGGGGAGGTGCAAGGGGAGGCGCAAGGATTCGCACTAGGAGAGGCGCAATGAGTGTCACTAGGAGAGGCACAAGGAGAGTCACTAGGAGAGGCGCAAGGAGTGGCACTAGGAGTAACGCAAGGAGTGGTGCTAGGAGTGGCGCAAGGAGTGGCGCAAGGAGAGGAGCAAGAAGAGGCCCAACTAGAGGCGCAAGTAGAGGCACATGGAGAGGCACAGCTGCCCACAATGCTTGTTCCTCCAGAAGTAGGGGCACATCAGGAAATCGAGATTCAAGCGGAGGTATCATCCAATCAAGCCGCTCCTCCTGATGATCCATTGTCTTCCAGATCCCCAGCAAGAAAAAGGTCAAGGAGGACTAGTACAAGTTCTTCTTCAAGCCCCCTTTCTTCTGATGATCTAGAACTTGATTGGCATCCATCAATGCAGTCTGAGAGGGAGGCACGCCATGAGCCAACAAAGCTAGCTAAAAACAAAGGTTCCCGCAAGGCTTTCACTTGTGGGTGATGACGAAGAAGAAGTAGAAGTGGTGTATTCGGCTGCTGACGAACAGTCTGATAATGACGACCGACTCATCACAGTCGTCACTCCAGCACCAGCGGGCATGCAGCAGACAGACATTTGTACTCTATCCAAAAATGCTGCTGTGCAGGATGTGTGTGGCATGGCACCACTGGTGGTACCACTGCCTAAAACAGGTAACTACTACACCAACACAATCTACAACTTCCATATTTTCTCATCAGAAGGGCCAGCAGGGACTTCTATCTAGCTCGACCTCCATTACCTCAAGTAATGGTACTGTAAGTGCACAACAGAGTCAAATTCCGCCACGCCCATCCTCCACTTCATCGGGCATTGAAAGTAGTACCTCCACTACCTCCAGAAATCTCCAGCCCCCGGTTTGGGACTTCTTTAGTATTAGCAAAAAGGTGTAAAACCTAGTCATTTGTTCAATTTGTAAATAAGTAGTTAGTCGGGGTAAGCTTGGTACCAACTATGGTACCGGAGGCCAGAGAGGTCATCTAAAAAAACACCACATCATCCAGTGGGAGGAGCACCTATGTAACATCCGGAAAGCCAAAAGTACAAATCCAAAGGTAGACATTGATATTGCATCTGATGACAAGGAGGAGCTGATCGTGCAGGGGGGAGATGAACAACCAAGAGACATTTTTTCTGGTACACACAGTACCCCTGGCTGCAGCACTGCAGTGGTAGTGCCCAAACCCTCCTTTACCCCAGCAACATCAAGGAGGCACAGTAGGCTGGTAGAGATACCAATGCGAAAAAGTACATCAATGAGCCTAACTGGGTTGAAGAGGTTTGGATCCTCATCACATATGAAAACGGTCCAGACCACCATTAAAAGCATGTTTTGGTCGGAGGCGCCATTGGAATGCAACCACCCAACGGCACGTCTTTATAATGCAATGCTCGCTAAAATGTTTGCGATGGGCCTTCTCCCTTTTTCTTTCGTGGAAGGGGTGGGTTTTCTAGAATTTGTGGCAACAGTCTGCCCTAAAACGAAGGTTCCTAGCCGGTCCTATTATGCAAAGTTGCGGTTCCAGCACTACATCAAGATGTGCTGGAGGTGATTGAGGCAGCTTTGCAGAAGAGTGCTGTTCACACTATCCACCTGACAACAGACATGTGGACCAGTTGCCAAGCTGTTGATTACATGTGCATCACTGCACACTGGGTCTCTTTTGCGGGGGTTAGAGAGAAGATAGCTGCAGGTGGTCACAGTGCCACCATTTTTCAAGCTACTTGGAAACATGCAACAATAGCCATGTTTGCCATGGAGAAATCTCATACTGCAGTAAACATTTTGGAGGAGTTTAACAGTAAGGTCTTTAAATGGCTGCATCCAAGAAAGCGCATGATTGGTTATGTTTCCACAGATAATGGCAGTAATATAGTTAGGGCCATGTCTGATGGTGGCTATTTCAGAGGCCCATGTTTGGTGCACAGTAATAACATTGTTGTTCAAGATTTCTTGAAAAAAGAAAACAAAGTCAGCAAGTTACTGACCACCTGCCGAAGAATCTGCACATATTTCAGCCATTCTTTTAAGGCCTGGAAGCAGCTGAGGATCATTCAACGTGTCCGTAGAGAGCCAGTCGGAGGACTCACCCAGGAGTTGGCAACACGTTGGAACTCAACCTTCTACATGATTGAGCGTCTGTTTGAGCAGTACTTGGTAATCAATGAGTATGTCTTTAACGCACGGGGTGCTTCTATGAAAGACATGAGGCTAGAGGTGGAGGAATGGGACCTAGTTAAAAGCCTTACAGACATGCTTCGTCCTTTTGAGGTCTTCACGCATGAAGTCAGCAGGGAGGACTGTACTTTGGGCAAAGCTATCCCATTGTTGCGCATGCTAGAGCACCAACTGAAGGCGATGTCTTCAACGTTCCAAGATGATGCTGAAAAGCAAGAAGCATATCAGTTGACGGAGAGCTTATTAACCCGCCTACTTGACAATGCAAGGCTTAAAGGAATACATTGTGAACAAAATTACATTACATTTGTGCCACTATTCTGGATCCACGGTACAAAAAGGCACTGGCCCGCAATACATTCATTCCTTTTTCTGAAGTAGATGTTTCCAAGTACAAACATTGGCTAGCTCTGTCAGCCACTCGGTTTGAAAAAGAGCGGCAGGAAATTGAAGGAACCACCACAAGTACTACTGAATCGGCAGGCCATTAAGCGTCAAGGTCCACTTCTGTGGCCGAAGGCAGTCATTTTCCCTCAGAGTCGCTACCTACACCAGCAACCGTATCATCATCCTCACCTGCACCAGGCCCAGCCATAATATTGTCGGAAGCGGATTGGATAACTCATCAAGGGTTTGCTCGTTCCAGTGTTGATGCAAATGCCACAGATGGTACGCAAAGTGTAGCACCCCTGGATGACCTTGAGTGGATGGTGCAGGCCTATCTGGATGACCGAACAGAGGCAGGGGCCACTACGTTGCATTTTTCAATATGAAAATGTCCTTGGACTCACTGTGTATAGACTGTGACTGCATGAACAACATTGAGTTTGCCAATACCATGATGATGATCAAAGTTAACAACTTTACAGTCACTCACTGGGAAGGATGAATCATCATCGTCGGTTTACAGAAGAACTATGGCTATTTCATGAGTGGCAAACAGGTAAACAAGTCAACAACAACCACAGCAGAACTACATGTCTGTCTAGTCGTGGTATGGAGTGGTCGAGCCAGTGTAGTGTTGTTATGCCAGAGTCTAGACAGCAGTCTATCGAGACGCCCTATGTTGGTAAATAGATAGAAGGACCTATATGGATTTAGGCGATGCAATATACAAAGAGCAAAAAGAAGAATAGTACCCTTAAAAAAGAAGTCAAGAACAGTGGAAAAAAGGCTGGAGGGAATCCCAAACACTGTGAAGAAAGGGAGAGAAGAATCAGTAAGCCCCAAAGAAGACAGAGTTATAGCAAGAAATAGGAGGACAATGAGGTTCTCAAAAAATAGTGTAAGGGTAGGGGAGGTAGCAATGGTAAGGAAGGAGCAAACAAAACTAGCGCCATCAAACAAAGGAGAAGTTAAGGTGATCAATTCATGGAGTTTGCCTCAGGGGCAAACGAACATGAATAAAGTAGTAGACAGGAGAGAGACCTGGGTTAAAAGAGGAAGGGAACGGTATGGGATGGAGGAGGTGCAATCCGGCACCATTCCTTTAAAGGGTGTGGCTAATCTATGGCTATATCTCGAACCCGCGGAGTTAGAGAAAGTGGGAAAAAAGGTAGGAAGGTTATACCCCTAAATCGCTCCCAACTCATATACTCCTTTGCTAAATGTCCTAGTCTGAGGGGGCTGGGATCAAAGGATTTAAAACAAGTAGGCTTTAGTAATGATATTGACGGAAAAGAATTCACTAGGGTATTATTGTACTCAAGTTTGGTAAAAACAGGAATTGTGAGGGCAGAAAATGAGATAATAAAGGAAGGTATAAGGTTGATACCAGCCAGAGAAATAGAGAAGAGGAGTCAGCAGGACAGAATTTTTTTAGCTCACCACTCAGGCTTGGGAAGAAGACAGATAAGTCTGATTTTAGGCGAGGGAAGGGCAGGAGAAAGCAAGAGAATGGTAGTTGAGAACCATGGGACAGGTAACCCCTGGGGTGACTGGTCTCTTAATGACAGCCGGCCAGGCGCCCAATTTGGGCAAAATTTCATAGATGACCGTCTCAGCGATGTTGATTAGGGAGGAGGGGTGTCGCATAGCATGAACCTGTTATCCTGGAATATAAATGGGCTAGGAGGGGAGTTAAAGGTAGAAAGTATAAAGACCCTAGTCCGAGATGCTGAAATAGTAGGGCTGCAGGAAACCTGGCTATGCGACAATACCCCCGTTTTTTAAGGTTTTGTACAACTACATAAGCCAGCAAGAAGGAAAAGATTTGGTCGTCCTGCTGGGGGCATTATGACGCTTGTCTCGACTAAGATAGTAAAAAGGGTCACGACTGTAAATGCGACTTGCAAATGGTTACTGGTTAGTGATGTATCCTTGCTGGGCTCGGAAGGGTTGTATGATCACATGATAATTGTAAATGTTTATATGCAATGGGAATCAAATGAAGACTATGAGAGTGAAATGCGATGTTTTGAACATGACCTGTATATACTGTGTGAAAAGTTTGGAAACTATGCAATAATCTTAATGGGGGATTTCAATCATAAATTGAACCCCTTGAGAAATGATCAATGGTTTAAAGATCTCTTGAGCTCAAATAACATACCCCCAGCATCGTTTCCAAATTGTATAATCTCCAAACAAGACATGAAGTTGGGCAAACTTTTGGGGCAAAAAGGACTGTTTTGCTTAAACGGCAGATGGGAAACAGACTGTCCGGCAAGGCAGACCTTTAAGTTTGGTTCCCAACTTTGTCCAATCGATTACGTATTTATGCAAGCGTGGAATTTTTACCTTATCAGGGGGTTTCAGATAACCACTTGTGACGGTAGTGACCACAATATTTTGCAATTTTCATTAGCATGGGGACCCCCAAGCTCTAGAGAACTGGTGCTCCCTCAACAAGTAGAGTACCCTAAACGACTGACAAGATTAACCGAGCCGTATATGGAAAAGTTGGCAGGATTCCAACATAAAGTGGGTTTGGAAGACGCAAGGACTAAGAAAGTGCCGTGGTTCGAGAAAAAGATAAAAGAAATGGCGCAGTGCCTTAAGGTAGACCTAAAAAGCAGGAACTCACATACCACTACTAAACAATCAAAGCATGGTAAACAGCCAAGTTGGTTCAATGAGGAGTGTCTTAACAAGAAAAGAGAAATAAGAAGAGAAGAAAGAACCCTGAGGAAAAAATATGATCAAATAAGGCATAAAAACCTAAGTGACATGAGGAAGGATTATAAAATGTTAGTTAGAAACCTGAAGAGGGTATTCAAAGAGAAATGCTGGGCTAACTTGCTGGAAATTATTTAATCTAAAAACTTGCGTAAGTTTTGGAATCTGATAAAGGAAGCATCCGGACAGGCTAACGGGGTTATGCCCTGTGTAGTAGAGGAAGCCGCTTGGGAAGAATATCTAGGTGAGTTATATGGAACATACGCTGAAGAAGAAGGTGGGGATGTTGGTCCTTGTACGGAGGCGGTGTAGATTTAAAACCTTTGTTTACAACAGAAAAGGTATATTCAATTATAAGAAGTTTAAACCTAGCCCGTGCTGCAGGTCCTGATAACCTGCCAGCAATTATTATAAAATCCCAGCAAGATTGGTGGGCGCAATTTTTCTCCTACATGTTTCTGGCTATATTGGATTCGGGCATGATCCCCGAAAAGTGGAGGGGAGCAGTAATCAGACCGATCCACAAGAAGGGCGATAGAAAAGCGCCCAAATATTATAGACTCATTAATTTGCTGGATGTCGGGGAAAAGGTATTCTCCAAAATAATTTTGGGCAGTTTGAATGACTGGGCGGAGCGGTGGTCAATCGTGCCAGTGGAGCAAGGAGGCTTCAAGAAGGGGCACTCCACGATCGATCACTGCTTCGCATTGTGGGCGGTTGCGAGGAAGTCTGTGGAAAAGCAGGGGAAGTTATGCTGCTGTTTCGTAGACTTCCGCGCAGCATTCGACTTAGTAGACAGGAATTGCCTGTGGGTGTCCCTAAGAAAACTTAATATCCCCGAGGGGCTCTTGAAAATTATCCAGGAGTTACATAAACATAACTGGGCGCAAGTCATTAAAGATGTAGACGGAGCCTTGACTCCTAAAATTTTGATTAAGAATGGCCTAAGACAGGGATGTGTGTTAGCCCCCTTATTATTTGCAATATACCTAGCTGATCTCCCATCTATTCTAGAAGTGAGTAGAAGTGCTAGCCCCAAAATGCATGGGAAACATCTGTCCTGTCTGCTGTACGCCGATGATTTGGTAATCTTTGACCAAACAGAAATTGGATTGCAAAGGAAGCTAGCTGCCTTCAATAAATATTGCTTGGCTAAACGCCTGACGGTAAATATGGATAAAACTAAAATTCTATGTTTTGGGAACAAAACCCTGAATTTTAATTGGTATCTGGGAACTACTAAACTAGAAAGTGTGAACGAATACAGATACCTCGGTATTTGGTTTGAAAAGTCTTTAAAATGGGATATCCATTTAGTAGCCCATACATCAGGGTGCGGGCTAAGGAAATTTAGCCAAGTTTACGGGGATATGTCACATAGACCATTACTGAAAGCCTATAAGGCAATGATACCCCCACAAGTGCAGTATGGAGCCGAAGTTCTATATTTGAGCGGGAAGAATAATTGGGACATTAAGGAGGGGAAATGTGTAAAACCGTTGATGTCACTACCCGGCTCCTCCATGATTCAGGCAATCCGCTTGGAATTAGGCGTGACCTCATGGAACATACAGGTACAAGTGGCCCTTTTAAGATTTTGGAAAAGATTGGGATCCGAGGAAGTCACAAAAGTGTCACAATGGTGTAAAGAGGAGATCTTGCACAGTGAATTAAATTGGGCCAGCACGATCAGAATGAAATTGTGTGCACTGTGTAAAAACTTAAATGTAAAATTTGACCAGGTGACACTGTCGGTTGAAGCCTCCAATGCGGAGCTTAGAACAGCAGGAAGAGAAATATCCAGGCAAAATGATATGATATATTTGAAAAAGAAAGTGTCAGTCCATTAAATGATAAATAGCTGGGAGAATGATACATGGTATCCCTATTTGGATACACTACCTAATGCTGGATTAAGAGCTGAGGTGCTCCGATGGAGAATAGGGATTAACTGTTGGGTTTCTCTGAGAAACAGAAAAGCAGAATTGGTACAACCGGATGGTAAATGCCGCTGTGGATTAGGTACCAAGTGTGATAATCTACATATCTTACTAGACTGTCAAAAATGGGTGTCACAGCGGAAACTGTTTTTGCGACCCTTGTTTTTAAAATATGGTATAATTGAGCGCCTCTTAGCAATTAACCTACTTACCGACATGCCAAATCTTGATATAGCAATCGCCATGGCAAAATATATGAAGGCGGTAAAAAGGACTCTGTTGGATCCAAATATAGTTGGATAGAAATTGGCATGAAGCAATAGTAGGTTACGCTCTAGAAAATTGTGTCTAGGGCGGAACGCTATCCCTAAGTTAAAGCTTCATTGTATTGCTGATTACAATATGGAGTGTAGTGCTATATGAAAATTTGTCTCTTTTAAAGTATTTGCAGAATTTTTTATACATGTTTTTAAACTATTTATTGTAATATGTATTCTGTTTGGAGACCAATGGTCTAATAAACATACTTTTACTACTACTACTACTACTACTAGACAGCAGTTCATGTAAAATTGCGGCTATGTGGCTTGCTGCATAAAATTAGATCTGCTTTGTCTGTTTGTGTCAAAGATGTATGCTACATGGAGGTTGGTTTACTCAGTGGTGCCTGCCTTGACCGTCTGCATGGCCCTGGCCTGCTGTGTACTAATTACTATCCTTGAAAAGGAGACTTAGAGTACGCACTTTAGAAATGATGCTTGTATGTAATACTGTAGCCTCTGAAAGTGAAAGTGTTATTTTTGCACTACACACACTGTACCATATATTTTTTCTCTGTGGTGTTTTAATATCCCTTCCTGTTTTTCCATCGACAATTACAGGCCGGCTTTCCTTTTACCATGTGCGATGGGAAAAACATTAACTCTGGCTTACCATAGCAATCTGCAATTCCGCATCCGCCAGGCAGGCAGTGGACAGTGTGTCTGGTCACCAAGATTGATCACCAGAGCGTCAGATGGAATGGAGGAGTACTGCGAACAAGAGGAAATGCTGGATGCATGCAACTTCCCAAATTGAACAGGACAACTACAACATACAGTTACAGTATCCTCTTCACTTCTCCTTATCTTTTAAATAATGTTATTGTTGTGAACTTCTATGAGTGCGACTCTGTGCGTTTGCTCTCTGCTTCAAATTCATCCCTACAGCTATTTGGTAAGTTTCTTTGCTATTTTTAAAACAATTTTTTTAATGTACTAATACATGTTTATTCTCTCTGAGGGCTGATAGGCAAGTGACATTGTGTAATTACTGCAGCCCTTTACTGTGAAATTGTTTCTTCATAGTTAGTAATTTGTAGTAACTACTACTTTTCAGTAACCTAACCATCCATTTAGCAAACAACTTCATGCATGCAGTGCACTTCCTTTATGTCCCTTAAAAGATTATGGATATCTTTGTATCCAAAGATTTGTTTTTCTTCATTTGTTGTTTGTGCATGCTGTGTTTTTTTCCTCTCTCCACAAAACTTTTCCAAAAACTAACCCTGGGCAAAGCACTACGCTACGCTCGCGTAGTTTGTGAAGTTTGCGCAACTTCACACTATGTGAACTGCACGTAGCACAGTGCAAACATGCATAGCGCAGTGCAGCGGTCATTTTTTGATTGCTCGCGGTCCTCAACGTCAAGTTGGCGACCGCGAGCAAGCAAAATGACATCCTCGGGAGACTTTTTCCTTGTTTGCGATTTCGAGCATGGAAAATAAACCTCCCAGCGAGATTCTCAACGCGGGGAGGTCAGGTTTCTCATTGCGAGTGGTCACGCATGCTCCCGACTGCTCACGATGAGAAACTACCAGTCCGCGTTGAGAAAGCTGCATCTCGAGTAAAAATCTACTCGAGCGGCAGAAAAGTACAGCTTGCACTGTGCAAGATGCCGTTTTCAATGATTGCACAGTGCCGGATGCTTGTCCGCGCTGTGCAATCGTTGAAAACGACATCTTGCACAATGCGAACATGCTACTACGCAGTTCGCGAAGTGCTATGCGTAGCTCACGTAGTGCGAAGTGCACTTCGCGTAGCTTCGCGTAGCGCTACTTCGCTGACTACGCCCACCGCTACCAAAAACCCCCATTCCCATCCATTTTTCTAACCCTAACCCTCTTCCCCCGGGCTGTGTGGTTTTCATTGAGGTGTGACAGACTAAATGACAACAATAATTCCACACACTTGCTGGGGAGGATAAGGTCAAAGCAACAGAAAATCAATTTCAAGGCTGGTGAAGGAATCCAAGGATATATTCTTATTCTTATTCTGCTTGACACACACCCATGAGTATTTGCAAATCAAATCAGAATTTCATGTGTGCCATCGAGTGGATTCATCATCAACAACATCCTCCTCCTACACGTGACAGCTTCTGTGCCCTTCCCCTTCAGTACTATTTCTTGTAGTAGCCATACTCCACGCAACTAGTAGTTATATTTTGAATACTTTAGCATTGCTTAGGCTATAATTTATGGCACTGTTCTTGTGTACTGTACTATCTATCGTACTGTTCTAATGCTCCGCTCAAGCCACTCAATGTTTCATTTGCTTTTTTTTTCTTATGCTGCTACTGCCAGTGTGTACAACTACTACTACCACCACAACAATGACATTTCATCCGTCCAGGATTCCATAGCCAACCTTAATCGCCATTTGCCATGCAGTCAGCCCTGTGCCTAGTCCTATTCTCAAACATGAATCACAGGTAAGATAACCATTTTGGGGGAGGAAGAATAATGGAGTAGGAGGAGAGGAGAGACTGACGGTAGTACTAGTAAAGTAGAAGGACAATTGAATTCATTAACTCTGTCAGTGGCACTTTTGTACAAATCTGGGCGATTAGAACATTTGAATCGACCAGCCAGTTAAGTTTCAGGAAAACAAACGTACAGTTAACCCCACCCTCCCTCCCCCACAACACAGTAAAAAAACACGTATGCTATGTTTAAGTTGAAATAAAGACCTATTTGAGCCCTAACAAAAATAAACTATCCCTCAAGAAGACCCGACCCACCCACCTCCCTAACCCCAACAATGTTCATGAAATCAGTCCCCAAAAGTCCAAACCCCAACGCCCAATTCCCATCCCCAAAAGTCTTTGAAAAAGGGGCAAGGAACAGTCTCTCTACTTCCGCCGGCGGGGTCCTCTGGCCAGGTGGTCACGCTGCTCTCGCCGGAGGTCCTTGAGCAGGGCTTTCAGCCTCGCCACCTCCAGCTCATGGTTGGATACTCGCAGGGTCAATAGGTGCCCCCAAGCCTTGTACTTGCAGGTACTGTGGGGGGCAGCTGTTGTTTATAATGCACGGCGGCTGGCTGCCGGACCACGGCTCTGTACCGCTGGAGGTTTGTGCTGACTGTATGACCCAGGGACAGAGGAGGAGGATGCAGCTGTCGTGGAAGTTGTTGACTGCGAGTCATCCTCCTCCTCCTGGGCCACCAGCCGCCGACATTCGGTGACAATTGCCTCCAGCTTCCGTTCCTGGGCCCGTATAGCCAACTCCTTCCTTGTAAGTTTAGAAGGAGTATCTATATGAAGAAAGAAAAACATACTGTAACCAATGCTCTTTAAGATTAACACAAAATTATTCGGCAGAAAGTTGTGTCACAGTAGCACTAGCAACTTGCAAGCACAGTACATCACATTTGTGGCATGTATCTATCTAACCTCCCACTTCGTCGGCCTCTGCTCTAACATCAGTGGGAGTTTCACGAATTCTACTACCACTATATGGACTCACTACATTACACTCAGACCGTACAACAGTCTTCCTCTTCTCTCTTGTTTAGCGAAATTGGTACGTAAACTTGTGGAAGCCGGCATAATGCCAGCGCAGTCAACTTGCACCTGAGAAAAACAGACGCAAGCCATGATGACACAGACTTGCGTTACTGTTACCAGTCCAGTACATGCAGGTGGTGAAGCTCTTACTTTTCTATTACGGGTGGCACTGGACATACTCTGTTACAAGGGCTACAGCTTAATTAATTTAACTTTCACGCTGCCCTGCCCCTGACTACTACAAAAGGAAAATGAAGAAGATAAATAATATGATCATCTATCCCTTCACAGGATATTTGCTTACATATGGGATGACTTTTGGTGCTTTGTTTTTAAGCGCCCGCAAGGGAGCCGGCTACGGGGTGCAGGACCCTGCCCCTTCAGGTTTTTGCCGTCTCCCTTTGCCATGGTCCTGGACAGTTAAAGGAAAATAAAATAGGAAAGAATGGGGAAAAAGTAAATAAAGGAAAAGAGACTTTAAAAAAGTAGTTTTAAAGTAACCAAAAGTAGAAAAAAACACAAAATATAGATGTACAAAAATAAAGTGATAGATAATGAGTAAAAAATATTTTAAAAAACTTCAAACAAACAAAGGATTACAAAGATTAAAGGAGGATTGAAAAAGCATGCCCAGAACCATAGCAATGAATGAAAACAAGATGGCCGCGCCCATTGCGCGATATTTCCCCTGTGAGCACACAAAAACGGACGCGAACACGCAATTGTGCCCCGCTCGTAGGAAATGCACAACGCGAGCATGCAACTAGCGCCCGGAAACGGAAATACGCAACGCGAACACTGAAAACAAGATGGCCGCGCCCATGTAAGACCGCATAGGTAACTTCGCGGTAGCCGCGATGAAAAAAACCCAGCAAACACGCAAAAATTTAAAAATCCGCAAATTCACACAAATTTGTGGATTTTGCGGACCACAAATTCGCTTTCGCACAAGTTCGCATACCGCAAATTTGCAAATTTTTCCCATACTTACACTTAACTGCCTGGTGATCAGCAGTTTTACTACAGTGTTCTAATGAGCAACTAGAGTGCTAACATTCTGAATTTATGCCAGAGGTGTGGTACATATGAACACAATCTTGATGGAATCAAAGTAGAAAACTTAAAACATGTTCTACTGAGGATACTACAGTAAATGATGAAATTAGGAAGCTTCAAAATAAACTTTTCTTCTCAGGTGGTCACCGGAGAGAAAAGACCCTAAATATAGCACAAATATCACCCAAGTGTAGCCCAAGTGTAGCCGAATGACTAAAGTGTGCAAAGCATTTAATAATTTGTTTTTTTGTAGTTTTTTATAGTGCAGACTTGACCTAAAGTTATAGGAGTGCTTTGCATGACCATCAGTCACATTACACAATGACACATTCATTTTGGCTTCAGGCACGGGGAGATTAAGTGATTTGCACAGATTCACAGGATGTCGAGCTGAAGTCAAAATCAAACTTGGTTCCCGAGTTTCAAAGCCTGCAGGTCTGGCTCTAATGTCACTTCCTTTTGTTTTGGTGTAACATATAAGTGATCAACAGGATAAAAAAAGACATAAAGATAGCAGATTATTTAAAAGTGCGTTGTAGCTATTTGAGAACTCAGAAAAAATGTCCTCAGTTTAGTTGTTTAGAGCACTAACCATATTTTCTATGGGAATAAGACACTCTCACGGAGAAGGGTGCAGAGGCAACATGTTGACCGCGAGGTGCAGCTGGGAGGGGTGGTGGCAGCACAACAGACAATGGAGTGCAGGGAAAAGGGGGGACAGGAGCAACAAACCATTCATGCAATACAGGCAAGAGAGGCTGTGGCAATATAAAAAACCATTGACGGCAGAAGGTAGAGAGTCCGTTGCCTCTGACATGGCAGCATATATTGATTGGATTAATCTAACATGCATTAATTGAATAATTTTGTTTTCAAGTTTCTATTTATTGGTCTGTGAAAGCTATTGACATATGGTCCTCAAATTTTAATCTGCTTAGCTCTTGATTTCTGTCACTCCTTTAAGCGTTTCTTCCTGACCAAGGGAAGGGTGGCATGGGTTCCATACAGGGCCTATTGAAGTTTTCCCTATGTTATCCTAACTGTGCACGACACAGGCCACATTAGCTTTGCACACGTTACTATTGTGCCACATTATTTTTTCACACAGAACCTGAAGTCGTTTTCTAGATCAGTTCTTTCCTGGAATTTAGTCTGAACAGCAGATAAGGTCACACAACAATGTCTCTTGGTATTATGTTCTTTTCAGGTACTCTCACCTGGACACAACACAGAAATGCAGCTATTGCGGACCTTGTCATATAGGTATGCACATCAATGTACCACACAGAGAGATATTGATTTTTCCAGAAAGAAGATTACAGCTGTATCTGAGATGTAATACATTAATCCGTGTATGCTAAGGTACGGGGTCTGCTGCAAAACCCAAAGATCTTTGTTATATAATCAGTTTTTCTTCTTTAGAAGGGGAGGGGGTTAGGCTATTCTGTCTCAGAATATGACAGGGCTTTTTATAATATATGGTTTATTGACATGCTGATGGTATTTTTCCTAGGCAGTTGTTTTCTAATTGTAGCACTTATACTGCATTTCAGAGCACAATGGTTTAAATAAACATATCATACTTCCTTTGTGTCTCTTTCATATCTTACTGTGGAAGAGTACGAGTGTTTGAGTGAAAGGGGGTGTCCTGTCACTACGATCTCTGAGAGGGTTGGAAGTCTTGTGTTCTTTGGTGTCAATTCACTTATTCCTCCGGTAATGAGTAGGAGCACAAGTGAGACACTATAGCTAGTCAGACTCTGGCTCATGGTACTGAGGTGGTATGGTGACTCAGTCCCTAACTGCTGATGTTCTATGATCCCAAGCATAGTTTTGTTACTGGGCAGAATCCCTGCAACAAATGAACTATAGTATACAACACTCCACTGGCACACCATTCCACTGTACAACACACAACTCTCCTCTACAAAATTTCCACATCAGTGTATAACACTCCACACCACTCTACTCTGCTGGCCTGCCACTTCACTCTATAACATGCCACTCTAGTGCAACACATGCCACTCCATTATATACACCACTCCATTCAATGCCACTCCTTGTATGCTATTCTACTCTATGTTCTCCACTGTACAATTTATATACTGTACACCACACTGCTCTATGTCATTTCACTCCAATGTGCTGCACAGTAAACCACTCCATTATAAAATATTCCACTCAATGTCACTCTACCCTAAGCCTCTCCACTTTATGTCACGCCATTCTACGCTATTCTACTCTGCACCACTACATTCTATGCAACTACATTGTACATCACTCCACTCCATGATATTCCACACTACGCCACTCTACTCTACGCCATGCTAATCTATGCTATTTCAATCTGTGCCACTCTATGACACTTCACCACATGCCACTATACTCTACGGCAATCCACTCTACGATATTCTACTCTATGCCACTCCACTGTACTCTTGACACACTACTCCAGTTAATGCCACTCCTGTCTATAGCACTCAACTCTATGGCACTCCACTGTACTCTACGACAAGCCACTGCACTCCACTCTACTCTACTCTGACACTCAACTCTAAGTGACAGTATGACACTCAAATCCACTGTACTCTATGAAACTCCACTGTTATGGTTCATACAGGTACCCTGATATAGGCTCAGGTAGTAACAAGACCTTTCACCTACATTCCCCCTGCCATTACACTACATGACGGTTCTTGGTACTGACCTTTTGCCTAGTTATGGAGCTGCTTAAATGACGTGCGATTTTTTCCTAAAACTAGCCTCATTCATTATGCATAAGGATTCTGGGAATCTCAGCAGGACTACCATCTCCTGCATAATAATGATGTACGATGGTCATTCCTTCTGTCATCCTAGTCCGACATGAAACAGCAAGATAGATCCCCTGAGGGTCCCACTTTGGGTATTGAAGCACCAGGGGCCATATGTAGGTGGGGTTATACCGGTCGGTAACGGTGAAATTCTGTAAATTTCACCGTTACCGAACGGTATTTGGGGATTTGAGATGTAGGAGGCTGCAAATAAGGAATCGGCAATTTACCTATTCGTTAAAGCCTATGTAGGTAGCACTCAAGTGAGTGCATTTTAGCCTTAAGGATTTATTTACCACCAACTATAAGTTGGTGGTAAATACAGAATCCTTTAAAAAAGCAATTTTTTGCTTTTTTCTCAGTGCCATGTGGCAGACATACATGCCCTTAAGACATGTATGTGCACCACATGTGCACACATGCACGATTCAGGGGTGCAACAGGCGGTCAATGTGACACCCTGCCACCCTTGAATATGTTCCCCCTATTACCGATTCGGTATTTACCGAATCGGTAATAGTGAATGGCTTCCCATTAATTCCTATGGGCCTCCAGGCCCATAGGATGAATGGGAATTACCGAATCGGTAAATACCGGTTTGGTAATTCCGAATATTTCCGAATCGGTAAAATTTAGCGAATTTTTACCTACATACTATTTACCGATTCTTAAATACTGAATCGGTAAAATTCGGTATTTAAATGTAAATGTAAAATGATACTTGTATAGCGCACTATTCACCCGTAAGTGTCTCAAGGCACTTGTACGAATACCGCTGTGGAACCCATCCTGGCTTTCCCTGTGAGGCGTCCACTCCTGGGCACCCCCAAGGTGGAGGCCAGGCATCCTTAGCGTTGTGGGGGCCGTTGTGGAGATAAAGCAAGCTATTGCCCAGAGTTGCAGAGTGGGACTCCATGATTGGAATAGGTACCAAGGCGAGAATTATCAGGTCTGTCGAATTTTTTGAGCCCAAGACCCGCCGAGGCGGGGAATTGAACCCTGGTCCCGGGCTATACCTCTGCATCAGGGTCTGCCGCTCTAATCATTGAGCCTCACTTCTATTTAAGAATCAGTAAATAGAGATTACCTACATATGGCCCCATATGTTTGCTGAGGCTGGGAGAGGAGAAAAAGGACGTCCATGCTGATACACTGACGCAAGACACTGAGGTCCCTGAATGCAGACACTCCAGCTCGCATTAGTCGGACATCTCTCGCGGGATATCCATCACGAGACCAAGACGGGGTCCCACAGTCTGTCACTTCAGGTAATGGGGTTGGCTTCAGCCTAGGGGGATTTTTGGCTCTACACCTACATACATGCTATGTACACTTCGGTACATCTAGTTAGGGTTGCATTGTAGGAGTACGCATTTACTACTGTCATGCATTTATATCCTGTATTATGTCCTGTATTCATTGTTTTAGAACTATTGTAGCAATCTACCATCCTTTTACTCTGCTGGTGCTTGTAATTATTTATATCTGTTTCTATCAGCTCATCACACCTATTTTACACTAGAATGACGCTGGTTCAATAAATGCTTATTGAAACGTCCGCACTGTTTATTCTATGTATATCTCGAGAAAAAGTGAGCACGAGTGACTGAGCGAAAAGTACTGTACTGTTTCAACGATCACTGATGGGACAGAGTTGTCATGTTCGATAGTTGCAAAGGACTGTTCTCTCCTTGGTAGAAGAGTTTACAGTGGCACTGTGAGCTAGCTGGTATATAGGCAAATATATCCGGTGGGGGTTTCTGTAATTGGTCTGGACACCAATCCCAGTCTATGTTGTCTAAACACAGAGATCCTATATAGGTTTATAGGAACTGCACAACACCACTTAACAACACTCCACTCAAAGACACTTGACTATACGATCTAAAATAAATATATATTATGATAAGATAATGACTTTATTGCATGATTAATGAAAACCTTCGCAAACAAGTAAAACATTAATTCACAAGATGCAGCTTCACCTTTAAAAGATGCTAAAAGATTACAAATATGTTGTATTTCACTAAAATTACAAAGGAATAAAAACTTATAGGTAAGATAGTTCTTCATGGTTAAAAAGATAGATCAGCATATGGCTTGTTCTCGTGGATGGATGCACCCCATGAAATGATGTTTGTGGAGAATACAAAGTCGATGAGCTCGAAGCCAGCCCGTGCTGACTGCGGGCAGCTTGGCAACCAAGGAGGTATTCATAGGTCTTAATCAGAGCACTAGTAGAGACGGTTGTTGTATTATTATAGAGACTTTTGTAGCGCGCTCTGTTACTAAGAAAATAGTATCCTAGCGCGAGGTGGGTGAGAAGCAGAGCAGAGTGAAAAGAAAAGGGGGGAGACCCTATACAGTGATGTTAAAGAGATGGGTCTTCAGTCCCTTTTTAAACACAGTAATGGAAGGGGCTGTTCTCAGATGAAGAGGAAGAGTGTTCCAGGCTCTCGCAGCTCTGACAGAGATGGATTGGCCACCAAGCCTGCTATATTTAAATTTTGGTACAGTCATTTGGTAGAGATTAGATGATCTGAGAGGACGATTGGGAACATATAAGGAAAATCTTTTCCTCAGATAGACTGGGCCAGTTTGATGGACAGCTCGATAAGCGAGGACAAGGATTTTAAATAAAATCCTATGAGCAACTGGGAGCCAGTGAAGGGTGCGGAGAGGTTGACGGACACTTGAACTTTTTGAAATGTTAAACAAGAGCCGTACATCGGCATTTTGGTTAACTTGGAGACGGTGGATCAGGTAGGCTGGTAGGCCACAGAAGAGGCCATTCGCGTAATCCAATCTGGATAGTATAAGGGCGCGAATGACAGTCTCCTTGGCCTCTCTCAGGAGGAGCAGGAAGAACCTGCGTAATGTTTTAAGTGTGGAGAAGCAGATCCCCGTAGGTTTTTTTAAGTGATCCTCGAATCTGAGGTTATCGTTAAACCAGACTCCAAGATTTTTTGCGGGGCCTCCGATGGATTTGGGGCATGGTAGATTGGCAGGCCAGAGAGAGTCACCAAAGTTGTCTGGGAAAGAGCCGTATAGCAGGATTTCGGATTTGCTTTTGTTACATTTTAGTTGGGCGAGGGCAAGCCATCGAAAGACAGATGATAGGCAGGATTGGGCTCCAGACGTATCCAGGTTGTTTTTAGGCCATGTGAACAGAAGTTGAGTGTCGTCGGCGTAGGCCATTATTTTTGCTCCCAGCTGTTCGGCGAGATAGATGAGCGGGGTCAGATATATATTAAAAAGCAGGGGGCTAAGGGTAGAGCCCTGAGGTACACCGGTTGCAAGTTTCTTGGGAGAGGAGGCAAAGGGCGGCATCCAGACTTGCTGAGATCTATTGTCTAGAAAAGACGTCAGCCAGTCAAGGGCGGAGCCTGTAATGCCTATGGCCGCTAGTCTGGTGAGGAGGAGGGAGTGAGGGACAGTATCGAAGGCGGCAGAGAGGTCTAATAAAATCAGAGCCGCTCTGCCACCTCCGTCCAGGCACTCCCGGATGGCCTCAGATATTTCCACCAGCGCCGTCTCCGTACTGAATGCTGCTCTGAAGCCTGATTGCGCTGGATGAAGTGCCTGGGAATTTTCTACAAATTTGTCCAGCTGTGTGAATGCGACCTTTTCGCATATTTTTGCTAAAGCCGGCAGCAGTGATATGGGCCGGAAGTTAGCGGGGACAGCGGGATCTAAACCATTTATTTTTAGGAGAGGGAGCAATTTAGCTTGCTTCCAGCAGGCTGGAACAGTAGCAGTGAGGAAAGAGCGGTTAATGATATGAGTTACCTCATTGCCAACTGTATCTGCAAGGCGCGCAAACACTCTGGCAGGACAGGGGTCAGAGGGGGATCCTGATTGTAGGGCAGCGAGGATGCTAACAATGTCTGTTTTTTCTACTGGGGTGAACTGGTCGAACCGTTCCTTAGGAACAGGCATCACGGGGGACGGAATGACCAGTGAGGGTGGAAAGCTATTACATACAGTGATTAAATCGTCCTGGATTTTGGTGATTTTATCAACAAAGAACACGGAGAGTTCTTCGCACCATTTCTCCGAGGAGGTAAGTACAGGTTGGGCAGCACAGGGGGAGGTAAAGCTTTTCACAATAGCAAAGATTTCCCTGCTATTGTTATTGGCATCAGTTATACGCCCTTCGTAGTATTGGCTTTTTGCAGATATAATCGCTGCATAATATTTCTTTTGCGCCATCCTCAGGTTCTTTTTAGCCTCGGGGAGATAGGCTTGTCTCCATATCCGTTCAAGTTTTTTGCAACCTGATTTAAGATCACGGAGGGTGTGGGAGAACCAAGGTTTGGAAGGGGTAGAGCGCAGTCTGCAAACCCGACCTGTTTTATTGATGCAGCAGTCCCACATTCAATCCATGAATTGAATGAACTAACGGCTGACTCAATTTCAAGAGGAAGAGTTGGGCGGGAGGTGTCTAGATGTTCAGACATAATCTCTACATTAATTTTTTGTTTGTGAGCAGCTGGGTCGTTGAACTTGGCCGGGCGGGTCAGGGTCCAGGTAAAACTAATCAGCATGTGGTCAGACCAGGTCACTATTTCGGGGTGAATTAAGTTAATGTCAAAGTTGGTACAGACCAAGTCAAGGACGTGTCCTCCTGAGTGGGTGGGAGCCGTAACCCATTGTTTAAGCTGGGCCATGGCAAGAGCTTTGTTTAAGCGGGCCGTGTCAGGGAGGTCAAGATTATCCACATGGATATTAAAATCCCCCAGGAGAAGGTATCTGGAGTATCTCAAAGCCCGTGGGACAACTATATCCTCCAGTGTGCCCAGGAATTTACCTGCATGACCTGGTGGTCGGTAAACTAGAGTGCCCCCTAGAGTAAAATGCGCCCCAAGTGATAGTGAGAAATGAAGCATCTCGGCATCAGCTGGGGGGCCTTGGAGGTCAAGAGAAAGTGTCCATTGTTCTCTGAATATGGCTGCTATGCCACCACCTCTGCCTAATGGGCGATCGTTTCTAGCAATTTTAAAACCCCGTGGGATGGCAAATTCGACCGCTGGGCTGCATGTCTCATTTAGCCAGGTTTCAGTGACAAAGAGGAGGTCGTACTGGTTGTCACTCAGTAATTCAAAGATGTCTTCGGTGTGCTTGACCAATGATCTGGCGTTGATCAGGCCTGGACGAATGAGTGATGGGTCATCGGAGTGCTGAGTAGGACATGAAAGAATGGGCCGAAAGCGAAAGTTGCAGGCTTGACAAACCCGCGAGGGATCGTCAGCAGCCTCCCATGTGCTACTGCAAGGGCAGGAGTTCGCTCTAAGTGCCATTAGATACTCACGGGAGTAGCGAGTTCTGGTCCTGTGGGGTATAAGTGGGGCACCAACAGGGGCGCTGGCGCTGGCCACGTCCGGAACACGGACGGGCACAGACGGGCCCTCCTTTGGCGCTCCTTCGGCGCGCAAAAGGCGCGCCCGCTGCGCGTGGCCGCTGCGCGTCTTAAAGTGCATGACTATTTGTAGGCAAAACCCCACCCTCCGCTGGACCGCTAACTCGGGTCCCGCAGGGTCCGGCCCACACTCAAGATGGCGGCCGACCTAGCCCTCCGCAACAATCGGCACTTGGAGCCGCGGTGGAACAGGGCACAGGGGGACCTAATTAATGCAGTGCTAGTAGCGGTAAGTTTTAAAATACACACAGTAATAACACAGTAATTTTTAAAATCAATTAAAAGTGTTAAAAAGCGTCAGAGTAAATGCATCAGTGGGAAACAGGTAAGAGCAGAGGAGAGCCCTCGCAATCTGCTCGCCTTCTCAAGCGATGTAGTGAGGTGCTGCCACCGCCTCAAAACAAACGCACAGCCCCACGAGCAACAGATCTATTTGTAGGCAAAACCCCAACCTCCGCTGGACCGCTAACTCCGGTCCCGCAGGGTCCGGCCCACACTCAAGATGGAGGCCGACCTAGCCCTCCACAACAATCGGCACTTGGAGCCGCGGTGGAACAGGGCACAGGGGGACCTAATTAATGCAGTGCTAGTAGCGGTAAGTTTTAAAATACACACAGTAATAACACAGCAATTTTTAAAATCAATTAAAAGTGTTAAAAAGCGTCAGAGTAAATGCATCAGTGGGAAACAGGTAAGAGCAGAGGAGAGCCCTCGCAATCTGCTCGCCTTCTCAAGCGATGTAGTGAGGTGCTGCCACCGCCTCAAAACAAACGCTACTGGACTCAAAAACACGCTGGCATAGCATAAAGACCGATAACTTGTGGGTCTTCCCGACTTAACTTTGCGTTTGCTTCCCTCATAAACCGAACAAGGCTGCAAGACAGGCGGATGTTGCTGCCCTCGAAACAGGCCTTTACCGCCTCCCTACAAGATCAAACCTGACTTGCAATCAGGAGCTGTTTTAGAAACTGTCTCCTTTCCGCTCTCAAACCATTGCAGATGCATAGTAGATGCATTATGTCTTTGTTTAGATCTCCACACAGTCGGCAGCAATTAGAGGAGATTTTAGGTTTCCATGGAGGAAGGTGGGGCTTTGCTGGTAAGATTCCCAGCCTCAGATGAAGGAACCGTTCTTTTGTTGTTCTTGCAAAACCTGTTCCTAAGTATAGTTGGGGCTTTGTTGACATGTAGCTCTGGATTACGAACCAGCCGTGGGCCCTCCTGCTAAGGGCAGCTTTATCTTCTGTGAGAGAAACAATCTTTACTGATTTGTTTACCAGGACCTTGAAGCTTTTCTGGGATAAACAAGAGTCCCATAGATCCTGTAAAGCTAGCAGCTTGATTGCTGAATGAAGGTAACTCATCGCTGGGCTATCATTTCTCTTTGAGATTTCCAACCACAGATATAAATTATCGGGGCCCCCGTTATTTTGAACCAGCATTTGGCGTAGGCCTCTTTCCGTGAGATTTCCTGCTTTAGCAGTCCAAATTCTAATCTTATTTGTGCTGGTGAGGTAAATTGCGGAAGACTGAATAGTATTCTTAGGGCCTTAGCAACCACTATGTCCAGGGTGACCTCATCTCTACCTCTCATTGCTTCACTTCCGTAAGTGGTGGAGAGTAGGAGCCGCGCTCGAAGCATTTCTAGCAAAGGGAGAAGGCTAGGGCCAGTTATTTTTTGCTTGATGTTTTTTAAAGCAACTGCCAATACAGTCCCTCTGCCTTTGATGGAGGCTTTCTGTTTGGAAAATGAGCCGTTTCTCTCAAATATGATTCCCAAAAACTTGTACTACTCTGTAGGGACCAGCAGCCGATTGTTCATTGACCATCGTGGATAGGTTTTGTTGGGACCTTGGTTTAGTACCATCACTTTAGATTTTTCCAGATTTATGGTCAGCCCATTTATTCCAGCGATGGTACTTGTGATGTTTATCAGATGCTGGAGGCCGATTGGAGTACGGCTGATTAGTAGGAGGTCATCTGCGTATAAGAGGCTCGATAGAGGAGTGGAGGAGTGTGGCTCAATAGTTAGAACGGTAGACCCTGATGCAGAGTTCTGGCCCGGGACCAGGGTTCAATTCCCGCCTCGGCGGGTCTTGGGCTCAATTTCCTTGGACCTGACAATTCTCGCCTCGTGCCTATTCTAATCCTGGGCCCCACGCTGCAACTCTGGGCAATAGCTTGCTTAACCTCCACACCGGCCCCAACAGCACTAGGATGCCTGGCCTCCACCTTGGGGGTGCCCAGGAGTGGACACCTCACAGGGAAAGCCAGGAAGGGTTCCACAGCGGTATGAGTAATAGTGCCAGGAAACCACTTGGTGGCAGTGCACTCTACAAATACCTTGACATTTACATTTTAGAGTTAAGCCCCCCAGGTTCGGGGCATGATGGTTGCAATTGTCCAGCTCGGTGGAAAGGTCAGAGACAAAGAGGTTGAACAAGGTTGGAGCCAAGACACAACCCTGCTTCAACCCTTTGGTAGTAGGCATTTTATTAAAAAATTTAAATAATTTAAATCAATGACAAAACCAACAGTTATGGATAGGTTAAAATTAGGAAAACTTTATTTATGTTTTCTATACAAACTTAACTCAAATTACACAAATGTCAGAAATTCAAAAGCAATAGTTATAAATGCCATTGGTAGCTGCATTGTATAAAATTCACCACTTTTCAGTGTTTTGTTATAAATCTAATCATGCAAGGTAAGCAAAACCTAAACATTCAAATTACAATGATATTTGGCCACAAAATATTTTGGGGCATATGTACAAGGAAATTACACAGCACTACGGGATATTTTGCAGCGCCGCATCAATTCCAAATGCAGGGATGTGCTGTATTTACAAAAATACAGTCGCATATCCTTTTTCTAGTGCCGGCGCTAAAAATAGCTGCCTATCACCAACACGGACACTCTATCTCCATAGTGCAAGGGTGCATGAATGCAGGGATGACTATGATAGAGCGTATGATAGAGAGTTTTTCTCAATACTTTAACAGCACTGGGCCCTCGTACGATTAGAGTAAAGTACACTGTATCTACTACTCTCCATTATTCTTTTGAGATGATAAGAGGTGTGATTTTCTAGAAAACTATCAAGCCTTATCATTGGTCTCCCAATCCGATCCTTTCCCAGAACTCCCAACATTTGTACAGGTCAATGAAGTAACATTGACACAAATAAACGTCACAGACCATTTCAGTTTATAATATACTCGTTTTAATCAAAGCTTTCAGCATTTATGCAAGAAAGTTAAGCTTCAGAATACAGAGGTAGAGAGACATTCTACCAGTAGGTAGAAGGATAGTTCTCCAAATCTAACAAGGAATTACTACTCTAATCCAGGCACAGGAAATGAAGGTCTCTGCTAAAATGAGAGAGACAATGCCTGTCACAAGATTAGTTCCGGTTATGCAAGGCAAAGCTCAGTCCATTAGCCAGTGTATGTAGCATAGAGCCATCAATCCCAAACGTATTTAGCAAATTCTCAAAGGATCTCTCTGTTTCGAAAGTGCGTCGGGGGTTTTAAGATGCGGGATAATGACCATTACAGGTAAGTAATGAAAAAAAAAAACGAATTTCGGGGCATATTATCATGGGGGTTTATCTCCACTTTTTTGGCTTTAAAAGTCAAGAAAGCAGAGATAAAATTATCTCCCTATTACCTAGCTGTCGCTAACACCAGTTAGCGACAGCTAGTAGGAGATAGCGATCATCTTGGGCCCCGCTTTGCATGTCAGTGTGATATTTATCACTAATAACGTGCAAAGTGGGCGTACCAAAATGTTAGTGACTGGAAACAGTTGCTTAACATCGCTATCTCCTATTACCAACTTTTAGAGATATTCGCGCTAAGCGCGATTATCTCCAAAAGCTAACACCTGCCCTGAGCAGTTCTTAGCCATGTTATCCAATGGTAGGTGGATAACATGGCTAATAGCATTAGCTCTGTACTGCATGAATATCGCTGACTTTTCAGCGATATTCATGCATTTCGGCCAATTTTTATCGCTTAGGAGATAAACCTTGATAATAGCAAGGTTCCTAAGCAATAAAAATCGCCGCAGCTCGGCTATAAAAATATTGCCGCTAACCCAACATAGCGATAATTATCGCTAGTTGTTGGTAATATGCCCCTTTGTTGCCGACGCTGCATCACATTTGGCGATGCAGCGCGGGCAACGAAATTCGTTGTATTCATTTTTTTTAGTTACTTACCTGTAATGGTCCATATACCGCATTTTAAAACACCCCACCCTGCCCCTCCCCCGCCTGACGTCACCGCCCCGGTATAACGCCCTGCACGGACTGGGCCTGGCCGAAGGGGTTAATGCGAGACAAAGGCCTCAACATTCTTGCACTTCTACAGACAGGTGGTTTACAAAGATAAACATTTTTTTCTTAAACTGTAGCTTCTGAGCTCCATAAGCCCTGCCATGGCCTTTTCCGGTGCTGAGCAAAGCCCGGATCCGGGTTTATGCACCTGCAGTGCCTAAAGTGAATTCATTTAACTCGATGTTTCTTTGAGTTAGCGCCTTATTTTCAGACCCGACAGCTCAGAAAGAGGCAAACCTAGCTCCCTGTCTTCGAGCTGTACTATCTGAAAATAAAAACAAGCCCAGAGCAACGTCAGGTAAAATAAATCCACTCTATGTCCTGCAGGCGCATGCGCCAGAAAAGGCCATCATGATATTGCCCCTGATTGAAACATTCTTCTATACTTTTTATTACAGGCAAGCATTTTCATTTTCATTTCCCCAAAAAACATAACTTTCCTACTAAGTACACTAGATGAATATGTAATAAAAATGCGTAATGAGAAACACATGCAACGGTATTTTATACTACCATACAGAAATGCCTCCGCATTTGACTTCAATATCTCTCTTATTAATTTTACCAGAATTAGACGGGTTTTATGTGTTGTATTTTGGATGTTTACATTAATTTTCTTTTTTCTTGAAATACTATGGCTTTCCTGATTGTATGTGCACATGAATTGCATACATTGTATAAATTATAGCTAATGTCTGTGATACAAGTATACTTTGTAAGTATTTGCTTAGTGTCAGCTAATACTGCCCAGACCATTATTTATAAAGCTGATTATTGCTATATCAGTGTTGTGCATAGCTATGTCTTAGGCATTCGTTTGCTGGGGCAGATGTGTATTAGTGAATATATGGCACATTCTGTTTAATCAATTGAATTCATTTATCTAGTAATCAGTTTGCAAAAATCAGATGATGCACTCAGGGCCTCATTACGATGTCGGTGGGACTGACACCAACGTGCCGTCAATGTCACTCCCACCAACATCTATATCCAGGTGGTTCAGACCGCCACATTGCTCCAGGGACTGACTGATATCTTCTGATGAGGTCAAGCAGCCCGTCAGGTGGTCGGTCGGTTGGATCAAATTCCCCAAAATGTAGGCAGTGCCTTCTCAGGCACTGCAGTGGGGATCACGATCCACCTTTCCACCAGCCATTTCATGTTGGTTCTTCCAACGTGAAAAGGCTGGTGGGAAGGCTCTTTTAGAGCCCCTAGCAGGCCCCCTGACCCCGTGGCCCTTCGCTGTGGTCCCTGGAGGACAACTGTGGTGCCCCCTAAACATCCCCACATCATGTCCAGGGTTCAGGGATGTTTAAAAACATGCTTTTGACTTTGGGGCTTGTGCTGAGGTCCTTTTCCAGGCCGTAGCACAAGCCACAACGCAAAGAAGCATGTTTCCGACTGCCTCCAAGGCAGTTGGATCTTAATTTAGCGTTCTGGACCGCTGGTTCCTTTACCACAGTGATGCCGGCGTGCTGGTTTGCAAGGGATTGACAACAGTCCCTGACAAATGTTATGGTGTGACTTGGTTTCTGACCCATCCACAATCCTGGTAGACATAATTGGGGCCACCAGCATTTCTTATTCATGGAAACCTCTCTTGCAGTGGTCTGTGATGCTGTATCACCTTCTGAGGCTATTCCATTCATAGGAAGATAAAGTGTAACAGGCCTCCTTGAGGGATCAATTAGCAGCAGGTTAGTCTGGCTCCGGAGATCTTCCTCAGGTCCATTGTCACCCTTCCGGAATACTACCCAAGCGTGGCCTTTCTTATAAGTAATCCTAGTGCGGGTAGAGAATACCCATCTCACTTGAAGGAGCCTCTCCCTAGTGTTCTATACTCACGAGACTGATTCTCTCTCAAATACCACCCTGACACATCCTAAACCCTCACCCACTTAGACTAACTGGAGGGGCATTTTAGCAGCCTGGCACAGCTCATGCAGGTCACTAGACCACAGCCATTGTAAGGATAACTGTCAGTTATCCCAACTCTTCTAAGCCATGTACAGCCCAGCACCAAAGGAAGAGAACTGGAGCATGCACCCAGTTTATGTTCACCCTTCCAGAAAGGACATGCACACCAGTGACCTACTTTTTTTGCCTCAACTCTCACCCTGCAGGGACCTGCTGCACCACTAGTCAAAGTAGCCAACCTAGGAACTGTGCTGAATCCCTAATGATTCGCAATAAAATGCTCTATTATCCTCTCCATTGCTGGAAGTAGTGCCAATATGTACTTTCTATGTAGACACCTCCCTCATGATATATTTAGGAATGTTAATATGCTGCAAAATGTGAAAAAACATTTTTAAATTTGGAAGTCCCACAATGTCACATTCGCCTTTAAGTGGAAGCATTATTTCTTTCATCTGTCAATTAAATGTGACTATCAGAATGCATTGAACATCCACCCAAACCTGAACACTAGCCTTTACAGCGACTCATTTAGGAAAGAGGAGATCATCAATACCTCTCTGATGTGTGGTCACTGCATTATTATTATTATTATTATTATTATTGGGACATTTGTAGAGCGCTGCGTTACGCACACCGGCGTGTCCACGCGCTGAGAGTGGGAGAGGCAGCAAGCAGGGGACACAAAAACTGAGCGGACAATTATTTAGTATAGAGGATCCAGATCCCTTTCGCCACAATGAGCGCAAACTCTACCTACATTTGCCATCCTTTAAAATCAGTGCAATTTTGTCGTCTATTTTGCAGCTCACCTCTGTCAGTATTGGAGGTGCCCTTGAGCTGGTTCCAATGCAGCTTCCACGTGCCCTATGCTGGCCCTGCTAAATCCTGACCCAGCTGTAGATAGACAGCATTTTGGAGTCACTGTAACCCATTGAATGACACTCATATAGTAGTTAGTGGTTGGAAGCCTTCCACCCGAACAGGAATAGAACTGGCCTACAGCCAACCACGTGGATGAAATGGAGAACAGAGAGGGAAATGGTTGGGGAAATTCTGCACTTTGACTTCCTCTGTTTGCACTCTTTGACAATTACGTAGTCACTTGGGAGAGCACACGAGGTTAATTGTCTATGGATATCTCACATCAATACTTGAATCTTGACAGGGTTGATAGAACTGAACAATGCATAAACCTATGATGGATGGTTGTGTGTACCTGCTTCCACTGCACTACATGTGCCAAAAAGGATGCCCAACAGGCATAGACCTCTTAGATTGTGAGTGGAAGAGACTCATACTTGAATTTGGTGGTGCCATCTTACCAGTTCATCATTAAAACCTTTATTACGACATTGCAGGTGATTAGAGATGGAGATACTGGGGTGTGGTAGACCAGATGGTATCCCCCTCATACACCTAATCAAGGCGTCACACATTTTGGGCCCAAGAAGGAAGAATAATATGCCAGAACTTGAAATATCATGCCCTTTGTTGTATACAGTTCCTAATACTCTGATTCTTTTCCACAGACAATCTCCGCTTCATTGAGCAGGTGTGATATGTCCACTGAAAAGTATTTGACTTAAATGGGAGGTCCTCATCCTCGGCCCCACCCCCTCTGCCTGGGACGACTCCTGGTGGCCGACCACACTGGGAATGGCACCGTCACCCACAGACCACGCAGGCAACCTAGGATTCATCCTCGACTCCTCCCTCTCCATGTCGAAGCAGGTCCAAGCCATCTCCTCCTCCTGCTACAACGCCCTCTGCATGCTCCGAAGGATCTACAAGTGGATCCTGTCCGAAAACAGAAGAACAGTGACCCAAGCCCTCGTCAGCAGCAGGCTAGACTACGGCAACGCACTCTACGCAGGAATCCCGGCCAAACACCTACAATGACTGCAACGCATCCAAAACGCCTCTGCCTGCCTGATCCTCAACATCCCTTGTCGCAGCCACATCACCCCCCACAAACAAAACCGGCACTGGCTCCCCGTCAACAAAAGAATCACCTTCAAGCTCCTCACCCACACACACAAAGCACTCCACAACACCGAACAAGCCTACCTGAACAGCAGACTCAGCTTCTACACCCCACCTGCCAGCTCCGCTCCACCAGCCTTGCCCTCGCCCCCACCCCCACATCCAACGAACAACCTCCGGTGGCAGACCCTTCTCCTTTCTCTCCGCCAAGACCTGGAACACCCTCCCAGCCCAGCTGTGACAGACACAGGACGTGCTCACCTTCAGAAAACTCCTCAAGGCCTGGCTCTTCAAGCAGTAGTGGCACCCCTCCCCTCAGCGCCTTGAGACCCTCGCGGGTAAGTAGTGCGCTTTACAAGTATCTTATTGGGTACAGTCCCAGGCCTGGTAAAAATGTATAATGGGTTGAAGATGGGTATAAAGGGACACCTTTTTGGGTGGACACGCCAATTTTTGGGGACTCCCCTGCTGGTTATTTTGGGCTTTTACATTGGGACACTGCAATCCAGTGCCCAGTGTATGTACTCTGACCCCTAACACAAAAGTGAAATTGGCTTAAAATCCAATATGGCATATTTCATTATACTATAAGGCCATTGTATGTAGAGTAAAGAAACTAAACACAAAATGTCATATGTGGAGTAAATAACTATAGGTGCCATCCAATCTGTTAACAAGTAAACATGACACAGGCCTTTACTGAGTCCTGCTCCCTTGCACCCTGCAAACACTCATATTTGTATAAATGCTAAACAAGTCACCACTAAAATCACATTATTGCCCATATGTTAGGATACATAGTCCCTAGAAGTAGTGCATACCTAAAGTAATGTTAGCATGTACCTACAATGAATAAATCACCAATAGTTATTTACCCTATGGAAAGCAGATTACATCATTATATTTGCATTATCCAATAGGAAACAGCTACAGAAAAAGTTCAGAATATGTTCCTAAATGTTTTAATCAGCCAATTCAGATGTTTTCTAACTAGTTAGGAATATAACGTTCAGAAATATTGTATTAACTTGCCTGAGCAAGTGGAGTGGTGTGGCTTATTTATTTATTTAACGATTTGTAGAGCGTCTGGTGAGCCGGAGGCATTCCCGCGCTGTAAGAACTTGCGATGGCCATAAAATGGAAACGTGGTCCTATTTGGGGAAGAGGAGGGTTTTTAGCTGTTTGCGGAAGCGTAGGTAGCAGGGTTCCATCCGCAGACAGCGTGGGAGCGAGTTCCAGCCTGAGGACGCTTTTACTGAAAAGCGTCGACCACCAGTGCGAACCCTCCTGAATCTGGGGACATTGGCCAGACGCTCATTGTCCGAGCGCAGGAATCTCGGTGCTTTATACGGGGTGACCATGTCTCTCAGGATCGAAGGGCCTAGACCGTTGAGGAGTTTATGGACGGTACACATTGCCTTAAACTCTATCCTCTCTCGCACTGGAAGCCAGTGGAGAGCCTTGAGCGCTGGTCTGGCAGAGGCTCTGGAGGTAAGACTCATCAGCATCCGCGCAGCCGCATTTTGGGTGCGTTGAAGCTTTGCCAGAGTAGTTTCGGGGGCTCCTAAATAGACGGCCTTACTGTAGTCCAATCGTGCAAGGATCAGGCCTTGAACCAGGAGTTTCCTAGATGGAGGAGGGAGCAGCGGAAGGATCTTGCGGATAGATCGCATGAGTCCGAAGCAGGTTCCCGCTGTTTTGGTTGCCTGGGTTTTCATGGACAGATCTGGTTCGAGCCAGACCCCCAAAGTTTTGATTTCCTTCTTCGGGGCGGGCACCTCACCAAAAGCATCGGGCCAGACAGATGGTGGAATTGCTGACCATTTCTTGCCCATCAGCATGACTTCGGTTTTAGATCCGTTGAGCTTGAGTGATGACTCGCACATCCAGAGGTGGATTTCCTGGAGGCAGTTCAACAGATTGTCTGGGCAGTGGTCAAGATGTGAGAGCGAGACGACCAGTTGCGTGTCGTCCGCATAGCTCACAATCTTGATACCGAATGGGGCAACTACGTCCTCTAAAGGGGCCATATAGGCGTTAAACAAGGTGGGACTTAGCGAGGACCCCTGGGGGACCCCGCTAGTCAGAGGCAGGGAAGCTGAGCGGGAGTTGCCGTCCCAGACCTGGAACAAACGGCCCGACAGAAATGACTCAATCCAGGCCAATGCGGTGCCCCCGAGTCCTGCTCTGGCCAGCCGGTGGAGCAAGACACGGTGGTTCACCGTGTCAAAGGCTGCACTAAGGTCCAGGAGGATCACTGCCACTGACCCCCCTGAATCCAAAATGCACCTTGCCTCCTTGATGACTGCGAGGAGGGCCGTGTCCGTGCCGTGGCCAGGACGGAACCCCGTTTGGGACCGACGCAGTAGGTTGCTGGATTCGAGGAACTGGGACAGTTGGACATTGACCAGTTTTTCAGCCATTATGCTGATGCCCGGGAGGAGCGAGATCGGCCTGTAGTTTGCCAGGTCGGCGGGGTCCAGTTGGGGTTTTTTCAGAAGGGCTTTAACTACTGCCCCCTTCCAGCTCGGAGGGACGGAGCCTTGGGACAGCGAGGTGTTGATCAGCTCCATGATAGGGGACACGATAGCAGGGGCAACTGCTTTCAGGAATCTCATGGGAGCGGGTTCACAAGGGGAGCCGCTTTAAATCTTGGCCAGAGTCTTTCCCACTTCGTCCGGAGAAACTGCCCTAAAAGCAGTCAGCTGTGGGTGTGGGGTGTTTCCTGGGCGGGTGTCAGGCGCATCATTGTCCCTGTAGTTTAGCTGGCTGGGTTGCGGGAGTGAGGCTAAGATGTGGGAGATTTTGGAGTCGAAGTAGGTTGAAAGTTCGTCGCTCCTGCCCGGAAGGGACCTGTTGGAAGATGGGGGTAGTGGTATTTTCAGGAGCTCTTTGGCGATGAGGTAAGACTCTCTCACCGAGTTGGTGGCATTTTTTGATTCTCGCATCGTAGTAAGAAGCTTTAGTAAGTTTCAGGGCAGATTTATAGGTTCTCACCGACCTTCGGTAGGCGTCCTTACTGGAGTGGAGCCAGACCTTTCTCCACAGTCGCTCCGCTTTTTTGCATTCCTTGCGGAGGGTTCTGAGTTCAGGGCTGAACCATGGGGCTGATCCTGTCTTTCCGTTTTTATCTTCGCAAGTTTTTATGGGGAGGATAGAATCAAGAGAATTGGAAATCCACTTCCTGAAATTGCTGTCCACTGTGACAGGATCCTCTGAGGGGGTAGGGGTCGTGGAATCCAGGGCTCTGGCCCAGTCCTCTGTAGAGAGTCTGGACCATGCCCTGTCCCGGGTGTAGGTGACGGGCTTGTGGGGCTTCCTGAATTCTCCTGACCAAAAGAGAGGGACCAAAAAATGGTCCATCCAAGGGAGGGGGAGGGACGCTTTGGCCTGGAGGGTATGGACATTAGTAAAAACTGGGTCTAGCAGGTGGCCTTTGATATGGGTGGCTCCAGAGTTGGCCAGTTGGAGACCATAGGCAGCCAGGTCTAGGATCAAGTCGGCGGCCCCTGTGTCTAGGGGGTCATCAAAATGGATATTAAGGTCCCCTAGCACAGTGAAGTTAGACGTTGAATGGGCCAGTGATGATATCGATTCTAGAAGGGCGCTAGCGAAGGGGCCAAAGTGGCCGGGGGGGGCGATACACTAGGAGGCCTGCCAGCGATTTTGTCGGGCCAGCTGGATGGTAAAATGGCAACTTTCAGAGTCCAAGATGTGGGCATCGCTAATTCTGCAAGAGAAATGATCCCTGTGCAGGATGGCTAGTCCGCCTCCTCTGCTTACTGGTTAGAGGCGGCAGATCCGGAAGCAGAGAACGGCCCGGGACCAGGGTTCAATTCCCGACACGGCAGGGTCGTGGACCAGGGTCAACGGACTCGATAATTCTCGCCTCGGTGCCTACCCAACCAGGGATCGCACTCGGCAACTCTGGGCATTAAGCTTGCCTCATCTCTACAACGGCCCCCACAGATGCCGGGGATGCCTGGTTTCACCTTGGAGATAGCCAGAAGGGACCATCTCACAGGGAAATCCAGGACGGGTTCCCCAGCAGTCCTCAGCGCCAGGACGCTCACGGGCACCAGTGCGCTTTACAAGTCCCACAAAAAATGAGCCATAACAGGTGAATTATCCTTCATGTGCAGCTGCTGACATGTCCTGCTCTCCTGGTAATGAGGTGTGACATTCCTTCCAGAAGCCACACCATAGACCACTTTGATTGACAGTTTTGACCTGAATGGGCAGAGATAGCTCATATGTGCTCAGCAGAATATTCAAGGTGGGGGCTGTTGCCCCTCCTTTTGGGACAACAGTGGCAAATGAATCCTGCATGGCCGCCTGTTTCAGGCATATGTCAACAGGAGCATTGCTTGGTGAGTAGGATGTAGGGGTGAACTTCAGATTTCCCAACAATTTTTCTAGTTAAAATACATTACATGAGTAGCAGGGCAGAAGGGGGATTAATGAACAGTAGGAAGGAGAGGAGCAGGGACTGTGAGGGGGTCCTTAAAACTCAATATGTTGTCAAATAACTTTTTCTAAGACCCTTGAAACAGAGATGAGAGTATGTGAATGTATGTTATGTCTGAATGTGTATGTCATAATCCAAAGTGAATCCAACAAACACTTCACCATACCCACCTTCAAACACCTGTACCCATCTATTTATTACAAATTATATATATGATATATATGTATGAATATATATATATATATATATATATATATATATATATATATATATATATATATATATATATGTATATATATATCACCGAACTTCCCTCCACAACAGAAGAGACGGAGGCCAGAGGGGGTTCACAGGGAAAAGCCAAGCTTTAATTGGCAGCAATATGATGGTGGCGAATGCATTTCGGCATACTAGCCTTCTTCAGCGCCCTGCCATGCGGGGTGAGAATTCAACTCATTGTCCCGTCCTGCATTTGAATGTTTGTACAGCCATTCAGCATAGCTTCCTAGCGGGGGTAAATAACTCCTATCGCCTGAAACCTTCAGAACAGCGAGGCGGACACCGGATTTCTCGGTCCCCCGAGTGAAAGAATCGCTGAACAAACAACAACGTTTGCCAATATTAATCCGGGTCTCTTGGTGCTGCAGGGCCATCCGCACTGCCCCCTTGGCTGGAGCAGAAAATATCACCGAACTTCCCTCCACAACAGAAGAGACGGAGGCCAGAGGGGGTTCACAGGGAAAAACCAAGCTTTAATTGGCAGCAATATGATGGTGGCGAATGCATTTCGGCATACTAGCCTTCTTCAGCACCCTGCCATGCGAGGTGAGAATTCAACTCATTGTCCCGTCCTGCATTTGAATGTTTGTACAGCCATTCAGCATAGCGTCCTAGCGGAGGTAAATACCTCCTACCGCCTGAAACCTTCAGAACAGCGAGGCGGACACCGGATTTCTCGGTCCCCCGAGTGAAAGAATCGCTGAACAAACAACGACGTTTGCCAATATTAATCCGGGTCTCTTGGTGCTGCAGGGCCATCCGCACTGCCCCCTTGGCTGGAGCAGAAAATATCACCGAACTTCCCTCCACAACAGAAGAGACGGAGGCCAGAGGGGGTTCACAGGGAAAAACCAAGCTTTAATTGGCAGCAATATGATGGTGGCGAATGCATTTCGGCATACTAGCCTTCTTCAGCGCCCTGCCATGCGAGGTGAGAATTCAACTCATTGTCCCGTCCTGCATTTGAATGTTTGTATATCCGGAAGCTCCACCCCCGTTGATTTCATTCACCTGTTGGTCACTGGAATGAATGTCCGGACTTCAACCCCCAGAATGCAAAAATTGGAGTACCTCTACCTATATATACATATATATTAACAACATGCAACAATGGAGTACCTCTACCTACATATACAGGGATCAGCTTGTAGATGCCGCTCCGTAATGGATCTGCCCGACGCGTTTCGAAGCTCCATCTGCTTCTCTTCAGGGGCTTTAACGGAAGCGGTGTGCACAACCGCTAACCCACTTCTCCACTTTCCATATGACACACCCACCGATGGGAGGCTCAAATGAGACTGTGTATTATGGGGAGTGTGGTGTGGAAAGCACATAATCAAGTCCTGTATGGAACCCCGCAAGTGGGCCCGTCCTCAATCCCATGTACGGCTGCTGTTTCACTTCCGTGACCCCCAAGGATAACGGGGTGGTGCATACTCCGCGGCTGGACTGCCGCGTGTAAATTGTCGCTCCAGGTTGTCCACCTTTGAGTAGCACACAAGCAGCAGCTTGATTTATGTGTAGGTGAGGACAGGGATCAGCTTGTAGATGCTGCTCCGTAATGGATCTGCCCAACGCGTTTCGAAGCTCCATCTGCTTCTCTTCAGGTGCTTTAACGGAAGCGGTGTGCGCAACCGCTAACCCACTTCTCCATTTTCCATATGACACACCCACCGATGGGAGGCTCAAATGAGACTGTGTATTATGGGAAGTGTCGTGCGGAAAGCACATAATCAAGTCCTGTATGGACCCCGCAAGTGGGCCTGTCCTCAATCCCATGTACGGCTGCTGTTTTACTTCCGTGACCCCCAAGGATAACGGGGTGGTGCATACTCCGCGGCTGGACTGCATGCGTGTAAATTGTCGCCCCAGGTTGTCCACCTTTGAGTAGCACACGAGCAGCAGCTTGATTTATGTGTAGGGAGGACGGGGATCCAGTTGTAGATGCCGCTCCGTAATGGATCTGCCCGATGCGTTTCGAAGCTCCATCTGCTTCTCTTCAGGGGCTTTACCGGAAGCGGTGTGTGCAACCGCTAACCCACTTCTCCATTTTCCATATGACACACCCACCGTTGTTTTAAGAACAATAAAATACAAATTGTCGACACAGCGTTTCGGTTTGTGTATTAACAACTTCATCAGGACAGTGTTCTATTTGGAGAGAAACATACAATTAGATACATATAGATTATAATATATTATTCTTTGTATAACCTATTCCTCTAACTGGTCACATTAGATTGTCACTTATCTAGGGCGTAATACTAATGGAGATTAGACATTACAATGTCTAATCCGCATTAGTATTACGCCCTAGACAATTTGTATTTTATAGTTCTTTAAATGATAATTTTGTATTCTTGTTGTTCTTCAAATGATTTGACATTTTTAATCCTATTGTGATAAACTTGAACTGACACATTTGTAATCCTTTTTGTATGGCACTGTAATTTTTTTAATCATTAATGCATTAAATGTAATAAATTGTACAATTTTTATATTGATTTAATTGATTGTTCATTTGTATTTTACTCATTTGTTCTTATTATTGTAATGAGGTTGCTAATTTTTGGGTACTTTGAGTTATGAGGGGTTATACAAATTAGGTGTTCTTCCCCTTAGGGAAACTTTAGGACTTCTCTCTTATTGATTTACCAGGGATTGAGCACAGTTCTATTTTCTGTAATTTGTGTGACATTTAGTAGGGGTGGTCTAATCCTTTGAGGAGGATACTTCTCCACCCCAAATAATATTCCACTTTCATACAAGGTGGTATCCACCTACTCCCTGGGGATATTATTCCACATGATTCCTAATGTGGGATCTAAATGATCCCATCTGGAAAGTCAGGATCAGTCTAAAAACAGTCCTCTGTGCCAGCATAAAGTTTCCACAGACCATATGCATGTACCATTCGTGTTCTGTAAAACAGGAGCAGTCACACACTCTCCATCAACCTTACAAAATATCACAATTTGACAATTAATTTTAGTAGAGATAGAGAGACATACATACAAACAGATACGCAGATGCACGCATTTGCTCTCTCTCACACACACACACACACCATAACATACCTATTAATATGAGGACCAGCCTTTGACCGTAATGAAGAATGTATTCACTATTCTATCTTCATGCATGCTTTGATAGTAGGGCAGTGTGAGAAAGTCATCCTTTTTTCCTTGTTCACCCCACATTTGAACTGTCACTGGTGGTTACTACCTCTGCCTGTGCCCTGGGCTCTGCTAACCAGACCCAGGGACAGTGTGCTGTTTAAAATGTATATGGTAATTAGGTGTAATTACAATTGGCATGATTACCTACCTGTAAGCCCCTATTATATGATAGGGCATGTACATTTAGAGGCCCAGTAGGCTTAACACTCTTTTGTGTGCACTGATGTGCTGCCTTCTGTCATTTTAAAGGCAGTCCTGCTTTGCAGGCTGCTTTTAAAATTAAATTATACTTTGGAACTAAATGTACTTCCAAAGTTTAAATTACCTTAATTTTCCAGATAAATCATCCCTAAGATCTCCCTTAGGTGCCCCAGTGGTAGGGTGCCTTATAACTATAATCAGGGACAGTCTATAAGCCCTGGTGAGGGAAAAACTGCCAATTTCATTTTCACCATTGTAACTCTATGGCTTCGCAGGCTAATGTTTGATAGAAGTGAGCGTGCTAAAAATATACTTAAAAGTATCAAAATATTAGAATAAATCCAACAACTCTCCACTGTTAGATTTATCATAACTATGACAGAAAAGAAGTTATATAACTTGCTTTTCTGATGAGCCAAAATCGAGCCTTCCAGCAGCCCTTCTCTGATTGGTCAGCCTCTGCCAGCCTGAGCCAAGCTGCCTTAATGAGTGGCCTGAGCTGAGACAAAGGAAGCCTCTGGGGGAGGGGGGGAAGAACTGCAGCTGCAGAACAAAAGGTAGGATGGGTTTGGAGTAGCCAAACTGGTCTTCAAAGAGGGAATGACAGGACAGGACACAAGCTCACCCGCACATCTTGCCAGCCCAGCCAGGAAGGTGCCCCAGAAATTAAATTAGAAAAACATAATAATAATAATAATAAAAACATTTATTAAGCGCCTGGTTACACAGGAAGACAGTGCGTCCCCGCGCTTTGGATGCATACCGACAGAACTCCTAACAAAAAGCCCAGCAAAGGGGCTAGAAGGGAAGGTTTGAGGAAACTTAGCCACACATGTAGGATGACTTAAGCAGATCGTAACCTCCAGGAGAAAGTTTTTCCATTTTCGATTTTGGAAGAATAGAGCTTTCTGGGTCACAAATATGCTACTATGAGCGACCCTTGACCCTCCCCCCACGCCGCACAGCTCCTCCAGTGTGCCTGTGTGCCTCTTCTGCTTCTTACTGCCACTGCCACAGGTTCGAGGCCCCTCTACCTCGGTAGTCCGGTACTGCCGTCTTTTGTATTGGTTATATTGCTGCCTTTGTCTATTTTGTATTGCTGCCTTGTATTTTGTCCCCTTAGTCTATTTTGTATTGCTGCCTTGTATCTTGTCTCCTTAGTTTTTTCACCTTTGTCTGTGTGCCCCTCTTGTTTTGTCCTCCGTGCCCTTGCCTTCACCAGTTCCCCGCCGCTGGGTCCCCGGCGGCCGGCCCCACTGCTCGCCCATTCGTTGCCCCACTCCCGCCTCCCAGCTGCTCTTCAATCCCACCTCCCCTTATATGACAGCCGCTGCGAGGTGAGGAGAGCGACCCTTGACCCTGTCTTCACGCAGGTCGCTCCCCCACGCTGCACAGCTCCTCCAGTGTGCCTGTGTGCCTCTGCTGCTTGTCACCGCCGCTGCCGCAGGTTCGAGGTCCCTCTGCCTCAGTAGACCGGTACTGCCGTCTTATGTATCGCTGCCTTTGTCTATTTTGTATTGCTGCCTTGTATTTTGTCCTCTTAGTCTATTTTGTATTGCTGCCTTGTATCTTGTCTCCTTAGTTTTTTCAACTTTGTCTCTGTGACCCCCTTGTTTTGTCCCATGCACTTGCCTTCGCCAGTTTCCCGTTGCTGCCTCCCCTGCAGCCCCGCCCACTTGCTCGCACATTCATCGCCCCAGTCCCGCCTCCCAGCTGCTCCTCCCTTCCACCTCCCCTTATATGGTGGCCGCTGCGCAGTGAGGAGAGCGACCCTTGACCCTGTCTTCAGGCAGGTCGCTCCCCCCACGCCGTACAGCTCCACCAGTGTGCCGGTGTGCCTCTGCTGCTTGTTACCGCCGCTGCCCCAGGTTCAAAAACAACAAGAAGGGGATGCCAGTGCTGATAACAATAACTTAGAACAATGAAAAATCCTCCACAAACTGAAAATCAAATTCAGAGAAGGGAATGCTTCTTAGTCGCAATTTTATTATAATATGCTCAATAATATTTTTTTTTTTTAAAAACCATTTTTACATTTGAGAAAAAAACATTGGAGGAAAAACAAGAATGCAAAACGGACACAAGAGAATGCAATTAATCAGGGACGAACCACCATTCGATACTACAATCATATCACTTTCACCATACATTCAAGACATGCAAACTACTCTCACACATACCATATGTACATTATTTACAACAAGGAAACAAAAAACTGGTGCTGCCTTAGTATAAACACACTGTTTGCAAATTGTATTGAAAAATAGAACACTATCAAACGTTTTTACAATTTCAAGGAATCTTAACAAATTAAACATCAATAGATCGTGTGCAATAAATGGCAAGAGATCTATACAATAGTGTACTCTTAGATCAATAGGCAGACCAGTGGGATGATGGGCCTACGCGTTTCGAATCTCCTTAGGTTCATTGGAGATTCTCATCAGGGCCTCGGGCAGCTAAGCAAGGAAAGAGAACAACAGTGTTTCTTTTAAACAAAGAAAATTGCACAGATGTTAATTGCATGACATATAGACACATTTGTAAGTATCTTTAAGCTAGTAGCACATTTTCGAATCTCTAAAACTCAGCGAGACCCCAGTATTAATGGAACTCTATGAAGCGACACGAATGGTGTAGAACATGGATACAGTGCACTCCAGACGGGACTTAGTGGTGCTAATAGGGCGAGGCGCTGCAGCGCAGCCATACTCTATTGGACTGCTAAGAAGGGGAGATGGTGTGGAAGACAACTTACCACCTAATTAGCTGTCGGTGGTCCAGGACAGAGAGTTGGGGGGGGAGGTAGCCAGTCAATCTGTGGATATAGAGGTGGTAGTAAGTCTCAACGGAGAAGTTTAATAAGGAGACCTAAAGTCACAAATTGAGAGCTTCGTATGACTCTCTTACCGCTCTAGAAGGAGTAAAGTGTCCTATCGATGGGGAAACCAACAAAGGTGAAACCAACAGTGGTGGGGGAAGGAGATGCCTGGATGGCAGGGTTCCACGGGAGCCGAGAATCTGGCGTGGTGTCTTTCTCGTAAAAGGCTCAAAGTCCTGTGTGGTCAAGAAGGCAGGAATTAATAAAAGGCCACATACCAGTGTAAAGTACTGCAAGGATGGCTAGGACGGGATGTAAAAAATCACCTTATGGTCACGGAGGAGAAAAATCCTCTATTAATCAGGCTGGCTCGGCAGTAATTGCAGCGTCAGCACAAGCCGATAGGAGTCGGGTGTGCTAAGTCTTTTTCATAAAGGGAGCTCGTACTCCTGTGTGATCAAAGAGTAAAAATATTATGTTAATGAGCCACCTATCGGAGTGTGGCACTATAACAATGTTAGGGCATAATGTAAAAATTCACCGGGTTGCTGCAGCCGGTCAGCGTCGCAGAGTGCACTAGTCACTCGCGCATGCGCGTTACCTTAACGCGAGTGACTGATTCGGCGTGGGTGAAATTTAAGGGTAGCAAAGGTGAAACGTAACCAGCCATACTGCAGACACAAGTGGTAAACACATCAACCACATGAAGTTATAATTTAAAGATTTCTGAAATCTTTAAACGCCCACGCCGATTCTCAGGCTGGGTTGGAAGTTAATGGCCCGCCTAGGACCGCCCTTGATCCAACCCCCGTTTGAGGCCAGACCCACTATATAACAATCAGTCACTCGCGTTAAGGTAACGCGCATGCGCGAGTGACTAGTGCACTCTGCGACGCTGACCGGCTGCAGCAACCCGATGCCTTTGTCTTCGCACCAGGTAAGAGCATGTTTTCATGCAGCCCGGGGTTATAGATTAGCTGTGTGGAGTCAGCTTCTTTAGCAATGTGAAGCCGATAGTCCCGGGTACAACCTTTCTAACTACGGCTGCCGTGTCTCTTGATTTTTACAGCACACCGGACTCTAACCTGCTTGTGCTGTCGCTGCCACCGGCGCCGAGTCTGTTTGATTTATACAGACAGTTCCCCCGTCGAACGCCAAGGTGAATTTTTACATTATGCCCTAACATTGTTATAGTGCCACACTCCGATAGGTGGCTCATTAACATAATATTTTTACTCTTTGAAGCTCTCAATTTGTGACTTTAGGTCTCCTTATTAAACTTCTCCGTTGAGACTTACTACCACCTCTATATCCACAGATTGACTGGCTACCTCCCCCCCCAACTCTCTGTCCTGGACCACCGACAGCTAATTAGGTGGTAAGTTGTCTTCCACACCATCTCCCCTTCTTAGCAGTCCAATAGAGTATGGCTGCGCTGCAGCGCCTCGCCCTATTAGCACCACTAAGTCCCGTCTGGAGTGCACTGTATCCATGTTCTACACCATTCGTGTCGCTTCATAGAGTTCCATTAATACTGGGGTCTCGCTGAGTTTTAGAGATTCGAAAATGTGCTACTAGCTTAAAGATACTTACAAATGTGTCTATATGTCATGCAATTAACATCTGTGCAATTTTCTTTGTTTAAAAGAAACACTGTTGTTCTCTTTCCTTGCTTAGCTGCCCGAGGCCCTGATGAGAATCTCCAATGAACCTAAGGAGATTCGAAACGCGTAGGCCCATCATCCCACTGGTCTGCCTATTGATCTAAGAGTACACTATTGTATAGATCTCTTGCCATTTATTGCACACGATCTATTGATGTTTAATTTGTTAAGATTCCTTGAAATTGTAAAAACGTTTGATAGTGTTCTATTTTTCAATACAATTTGCAAACAGTGTGTTTATACTAAGGCAGCACCAGTTTTTTGTTTCCTTGTTGTAAATAATGTACATATGGTATGTGTGAGAGTAGTTTGCATGTCTTGAATGTATGGTGAAAGTGATATGATTGTAGTATCGAATGGTGGTTCGTCCCTGATTAATTGCATTCTCTTGTGTCCGTTTTGCATTCTTGTTTTTCCTCCAATGTTTTTTTCTCAAATGTAAAAATGGTTTTTTAAAAAAATATTATTGAGCATATTATAATAAAATTGCGACTAAGAAGCATTCCCTTCTGTGAATTTGATTTTCAGTTTGTGGAGGATTTTTCATTGTTCTAAGTTATTGTTATCAGCACTGGCATCCCCTTCTTGTTGTTTATGATATAGGCTCGGCCTTGCTGATTAGAGCCAGCCCCACCTTGTTTTCACGCCCCAGGTTCAAGGCCTTTCTGCCTCGGTAGTCCGGTGCTGCCATTTTTTGTATTGCTGATTTTGTCTATTTTGTATTGCTGCAATGTATTTAGTCCCCTTAGTCTATTTTGTATTGTTGCCTTGTATCTTGTCTCCTTAGTTTTTTCACCTTTGTCTCTATGCCCCCCTTGTTTTGCCCTCCGTGCCATTGCCTTCGCCAGTTCCCCGCCGCTGCGTCCCCTGCAACCCCACCCCCCTGCTCGTCCATTCGTCACCCCACTCCCACATCACAGCAGCTCCTCCCTCCCAACTCCCCTTATATGGCGGCCGCTGCGCGGTGAGGAGAGCGACCCTTGACCCTGTCTTTAGGCAGGTCACTCCCCCCACACCGAACAGCTCCACCAGTGTGCTGTGTGCCTGTCCCCTTAGGAGCGCCTTTGACGCGCCTAAGGCAAGGCCATCTGTGCCCATCCATGCCTGGACCACACCAAGGGCCAGACCCTTTGGGCCCCACGAATGCCACAATGCTCGTCACCACTACGATGCCAGCACCCTCCACGCACTCAACATCTGACGATCACACACCTGCTTCCTGGCCGCCCCAAAGCGCATCCAAGGACCCTCCTCCTGCCAGAGTTGCAGCTTCACCAGCACCAGATCCACCAATCCACCCACTGAGAAAGGACGCAACCACCTCAGATGCATCTTACTCAACACCCGCTTTGTCCGCAAAAACGCTATCGAACTCTGGGACCTACTTGACTCCATCTCCCCAGACGCCGTCTTCCTGACGGAGACCTGGATGAAACCCTTCTTGGCCCTCGACATCACCATAGTGTTCCCTGACGGCTACAAGATTACTCGCAGGGACTAAACCAGCGGAACAGGAGGAGGAATCGCCATCATCCACAGGAACACGCTCAGAGTCCCGACCTGCACCGACAACACCCTCAGCACGGATGAACACATGCACTTCCAGACCCACACTGATCCCAACACCACTCTCAGAGGAACCCTCATCTACTGATCACCAGGACCCTGGCCACAAGACGCCATGACAGACTTCATCAGTACACAAGCCCTCGCCTCCACCGACTACATCCTCCTCTGGGACCTGAACTTCCAGCTCGAAAACAACAAAGACACCAACTCCGCCACGTTGAATGACAACCTCGCCAACCTCGGACTCAGACAGCTCGTCACAACACCCACCCACTCTGCCGGCCACACGCTTGACCCCGTCTCCTCCGCAAGTCACATGTCTCCTTCAGCCACACCACCGAACTCGACTGGACCGACCATCGTTGCATCCACTTCACCTTCCGGAAACGCACCACGCACCACCGCACCCAACAGATCCCTCGCCGCTGCTGGAGCAAAGTCACCAGAGACCAGCTAAACACCACCCTCACCCAAAGCCCACCCACCGACCCCGACACCGCCGGCCGAAACCTTAGACAGTGGATCGACGACTGTGCCAACACTCTCCCCAGACGCCGTCTTCCTGACAGAGACCTGGATGAAACCCTCCTTGGCCCTCGACATCGCCATAGTGTTCCCTGACAGCTACAAGATTACTCGCAGGGACCGAACCAGCGGAACAGGAGGAGGAATCGCCATCATCCACAGAAACACGCTCAGAGTCTTGACCAGCACCGACAACACCCTCAGCACGGATGAACACCTGCACTTCCAGACCCACACTGATCCCAACACCACTCTCAGAGGAACCCTCGTCTACTGACCACCAGGACCCCGGCCACAGGACACCATCACAGACTTCGTCAGTACACAAGCCCTCGCCTCCACTGACTACATCCTCCTCTGGGACCTGAACTTCCAGCTCGAAAACAACAAAGACACCAACTCCGCCACGTTGAAAGACAACCTTGCCAACCTCGGACTCAGACAGCTCGTCACAACACCTACCCACTCTGCCGGCCACACGCTTGACCCCATCTCCCCTGCAAGCCCCATGTCTCCTTCAGCCACACCACCGAACTCGACTGGACAGACCATTGTTGCATCCACTTCACCTCCGGAAACCCACCACGCACCACCGCACCAAACAGATCCCTTGCCGCTGCTGGAGCAAAGTCACCAGAGACCAGCTAAACACCACCCTCACCCGAAGCCCACCCACTGACCCCGACACCGCCGCCCGAAACCTCAGACAGTAGATCGACGGCTGTGCCAACATTCTCACTCCGATCAAGAAACCCTCCAACAGACACAACAACAAGAAAGCTAGCTGGTTCACCACGGACCTCCAGTCCTCCAAGCAAACCTGACAGAAACTAGAGAAGATATGGCACCGCGAACAGACACCGGACAGCTACGCAGATCACAAGAACACCATCCACAGACACCATTACCTCATCAGGTCCGCCAACAATGCACACAACAGCAAAGAGCTGTTCAACATCATGAAGGAGCTCTCCAACCCCAGCTTAAACATGAACGACAACCAACCTTCACAAGACCTGTGCAACGCCCTCGCTACCTTTTTCCATCGCAAGATCTCAGATATCCATGACAGCTTCAACCCCCTGGCCGCCCGACAACCACCGAGACCTCCGACCTGACGGCCACCATCCTCACCGATCCCCTGCTCACCTGGACCAATATAAACGACGACGCCACCATCAAAATCATGAACACCTTCTACTCAGGCTCTCTGTCAGACCCATGGCCACACAGAATAAACAGCCCGATAGGGGGGAAAGTCCTTTTCCTACCAGGCGGCTAAAATCTGGAACTCGTTACCCCCAGCACTTCGTGCCCAAAAATCTAAAACGAACTTCAGGAAAGACTTAAAGACCTGGCTCTTTACCTAAACCGATCTGCCCCACTGCCCTCCCCCACTCTCTGTATCTTTTAGCGCCAAGACGCCGCGGCATTCGTGCGCTCTACAAATATTTCAGTCAGTCAGTCAGTCACAACATCTTCAAAAAAGCCAGCGATTCAATCGCACCCCATCTCCCCAAGGCCATTAACATCTCCTTCGAGACCGCGATCTTCCGGGCGAGCTGGAAGCACGCAGAGATCAACGCCCTACTCAAAAAACCCAAGGCTGATCCAAAAGACCTCAAGACCTTCCGACCCATCTCCCTGCTCCCATTCCCGGCAAAGGTCATTGAGAAAACCGCCAACAGACAACTGACCTGCTACCTCGAGGAGAACAGCATCCTGGACCCTTCCCAGTCTGGGTTCTGCAGCAACCACAGCACCAAACTGCCCTAATTGCTGCCACTGATGACTTCAGGACCCTACTGGACAACAGCGAAACCTCGGCCCTCATCCTCCTGGACCTGTCAGCCGCCTTTGACACTGTCTGCCATCGCACCGTACACACACGGCTCCACGACACAGGGATCCGAGACAAAGCTCTGGACTGGACCACCTCCTTCCTCTCCGGCAGAACCCAGAGCATAAGCCTCCCCCTTTCCAATCCGAAGCCACCAAGATCATCTGCAGCACACCCCAAGGAGCATCCCTCAGCCTGACAAGGTTCGACATCTAGATGGCACCACTCGCTCACGTCGCCTGACTGCACAACCTCTACATCATCTCCTATGCTGACGACACCCAGCTGATCCTCTCCCCCACCATGGACCCCCTCACCGGCAAAACCAACATCCAAGAAGGAATGAAAGCCGTTGCCGAGTGGATGAAGAACAGCTGTCTGAAGCTGAACTCAGACAAGACGGAAGTCCTCCTCCTCGGCTCCACCCCGTCAGCGTGGCCGACCGGACTGGGAGCAGCAACAACTCCCACCGACCATGCACGCAACCTAGGGTTCATCCTCGACTCAACACTCTCCATGACCAAGCAAGTCGACACTGTCTCATCCTCCTGCTTCAACACCCTCCGCATGCTCTGCAAGATCTACAGGTGGATCCCCACTGAAACAAGAAGAACGGTCACCCAAGCCCTCATCAGCAGCAGGCTAGACTACGGAAAAGACCTCTACGCAGGAACCTCGGCCAAACTCCTGCGACGACTACAACGCATACAGAATGCCTCAACACCCCTTGCCTCAGCCACATGACACCCCACCTGAAAGACCTGCACTGGCTTCCCGTCAAAAAGATGATCACCTTCTAGCTCCTCACCCATGCAAACAAAGCACTCCACAACACCCGACAAGCATACCGCAACAGAATTGCCTTGCCTTCTACACCCGAAACAGCCAGGTCCACTCCGCGGACCTGGCCCTCGCCACTGTCCCCCGCTTCCGAAGAGCAACCACCGGCAGCAGATTGTTCTCCCACCTCATTGCCAAAACTTGGAACACCCTCCCCATCCTCCTACGACAGACCCAGGACCTACTTACCTTCAGGTGGCTACTCAAGACCTGGCTATTCAAGCAGTAGCAGCACCCCACCCCCGAGCCTTTAGACCCTCACGGGTGAGTTGCACGCTTTACAAATGTTATGATTGATTGATTGATTACACATTGAAGGAGTTGGTCATACCTGGGGATGGCACCCTTCACCCCATTTTTCAAAGGTGCCCCTCTGCTTGTTGCCCAGGAACACTGGATACAAATGGAGAGCTGGCCATCAGCTTACACCCCTGCCTGGAATAATCAAAAGAAGCAGGACTGACCTGCTTAACCCCTGGTCTGCACCCAAGAGAACTACACTATTAAGGACTGCATCTTCTGCACACCTTGGGATTCCCCAAAGAGAACTTTGCCTGGCCTCTAAAGGGTTGAGGAAAGGACTCGCTGAAAGCAACATGTACAAAAGAGCTACAAAAGGCCCCTTCCTGCAATAATCCAAAGACGTAGGACTGCTCTGCTGAATCCAATGCCTGCACTGAAGAGGACTGCACTCTTAAGGACTGCACCTTCTGCACACCTTAGATTCCCCAAAGAGGACTTTGTCTGGCTTCAAAAGGATTAAGGAAAGGAATCCCTGAAAGCAACAGGCACAAAAGAGTTACATGAGATTCCTGCCTGAAACTACTCGAAGAAAAAGAACTGTCCTGCTGGACCCGTGGCCTGCATCCAAAGGATTACATTCTGAAGGACTGTACCTGCTGGACACTGTGGAACTACAGCCTTAAGGGCTTTGCCTTACTTCAAAAATTGAAGCAGTGGGCTCCCTGAAAGCAACAGATTAAAAAAGCTTGACCTGCATCATCTCCACCAAGAAGAACCTAGCTGGAAAATGTCCAGAGGACTTTTAAGAATTTGGTCAGGTGCATTGTGGGAAATGTAGTCCCAAAATCCCAAACACCATCCTAGAGCTTCTAGACTGTTGTATTGGTGTTGTGGACAATTTGAACCGAGAAAGGAACCTTCTGAAAGTAGTTCCAGGAGTTTGGATAAGTTCTGAGATCTTTTCGGAAAATGCTCAATAAGTTGACCGACCTGTTCTCGGGTCAAGCTGCCGATGTGGAACCACGACATGGCATGGATTTCAAACTCCTCCCACTTAAAGCTCTGGGGCTCCTGTCATTGATGAGACTTCTAGGAAGACCTTGCACTGAACCAAGCTGCCATCGTCAAATCAGATCCCAGCCAGAAGAGGTAATTCACTCAACGTACAGAGAAAAAACTCCAGAAAAACGACTAGGTGTGAAGGTAAAAACTACCCAAGGCCTCCCATCCATTGTATCGGACCCGCGGTCCATCATGGTCAGCCTCAAATTTTGACTTTTTTGAGATTAAGCACGAGCAGATGTTCCAGGTTAGCACTTTTCATTTCTAGGCACTAGAAAACATTAAGGGGCCTATTTCTCAAGGAGCCCGTTGGCCTGTCGGAGACCGACCCCTAATCCAATGGACGATGTTTCCACTGTTGGCAAATGAATACATTGTGTTGGATAGCGAGTTTGGGGACCCCTAGCAGGTCCCCCTTCTCCTGGCGCCTCCGGATGGGCCCTGTTAATCCCTGCACCTTATGGAAGGTACCCTGAGGTGCCTGCCACGAGGTGCAGGGATGAACACAATCTCCCATTTCCCTATGAGAGCTTGTGTTATGGCCAGTTTACGGCAGCAGCACAAGCTATCATAGGGAAATGGGAGTAAGTGACTGCACCATGTGTGGTCACATCACAATTCTGCATCGGGACCGCGGACCGGAGGTTGGTCGGTCTCAATTCTGCGATGAGGTCGTTCGGAGGCAACTCCAACCGACATCATAATCGGTTCCTTAATCTTTAAAAATGTATATGTCTGGTTCCCTACATTAGATTTGTCATTTTAGTGTCAATTTAATCATTAAAATGTTTTCTATTTTTATAAATTTGTTTTGGATTTTTATTGTGTTGTGTCTTACCTATTTAATGTATGGGTGTTTTTAAATGCTTCACACACCTGTCTCTTAGGGTAAGTCTGCCTGCTCGCAGCCAGTTTCCCAGGGTTGAGCAAGTGAATAATTTGTTGAGACCTTGACTGAACCTTTTATTGTGATTGTGGCCTTATTATTAGTAGTAAGTACCTACTTACACCTACTAATATACTACTTTCTTAAAGGTAGGTTATAAAGCATAATAAGGCAAATATACCTGCACTTTTAGTTTTTGATACACTCACTTGAAAGTACCTAAACACACTACCAGGACCGGTACTCCTAGCGCACCGGTCTTCACAAAGATAGTGTTTTTCAGGTTCTGCAAGGGTTAACTCATGCTATGAGAACCGATCTGGTCCTCATAGCATGGGTTATTCATGCTCACACACACACACACACTCATATTTACACAGTAACTTGTACACATAACGACAACTTGAATGCTACAACTATTTTTGAAGCAAAAAATTGGCTACAATTGGCATTATTTTGAAACTGACACAGAAAGATAAATGTTTATCAAAAGGCCCCTTGCATCACGTTTACCTACTTGCCCCTATGAATAATATAATAGCCGTCTTAAAGTGATTATAAAGATACAAGGACAGCCCAATGTGCCAAATATTAACCTTAGGCACCTTCAGTATAAGCAGAAACCATTGAAACAGCTATTCAGACTTGGTAAATGAATAGCTTCGCTAGCAGTCCTTAATCTGGTTGCATGTGTGTCAATAGCATTTCAACCTTGTATGGACATTTAAACGGTCATGATCAGGACATAAGCTATTCGAAGTACATCATGTTTGTAAAATCAGGAATGTCACTAAATCATCAAAATATTTGGGCTGTAGTACATGCAGTGCTTCAGGGGCACAATAGGTATGTGTGATTTCTGCACCCTAAGGCAACGGTTCTATTGTAGAAGGAGACGCAGAGGCTGGGCCACCCTTTCCTTAATACAGATTGTACGGGTGCGCATATAGTTCTGACACTACCTCAAGGGAGTGTTCCATCATTTGCATGGCGGTGTAGCCTTATTGATAAAGAGAAAAATCTTAGTTAGAGGTTGTGCAGAGTCATTGCTTCCACTGAGGGTGTCCCTCTGGAGGGGCCAAATGGGGACTCATGGACCTCATTATATCCCCTTGGAGATAGATGCTCTCTCTCACTGCACCTGTATGCAGGGGGATATCTGTTCCCACTTTGAATTGTAGGTGGATGCCGTTTGATTAGTGAAAGGCAGAGTGGCTACTACAGCAGTCTTTACATCTTTCTCTAATATGCTGCCCCAAAGACCGGCATGTGTTTAGATACCCTGGGTGCATCGCATTGATTGTATTAGGGCACAATGTCCCTATTTGCTCACAGTGTGTCAGTTTAAATGTGTGCCCTTGTGCCAACAGATGCCGTTAAATAATATGGGGCCTGGTGGGCAAAGTGGACGTCAGAGCTGACTGTCAATCCACACGTGCAGATCTAGATAAATTAAGGATTGATAACACAGTATTCAATATTTATGTATTGCAATTTTCTTTTCTTTTTTTATCCTCATATCACCAGAAAAAGCGTCTCCAATACTTTATGGAGCCACGCACTAAACTGTGCCCTACAGCCACTTCATTCGCTTTGGTCTGCAAACCTTACCAGGCCTACACCTTTGTTGGTACCATGGTATAATCATTGGATTATAAAAAGATATTCGAAACCCAAGGATCACTCCATATCAAAAAATCAAGCTGAATGTCAGGGTAAGTCTCATTCGCCACTTCCTGGTCTAAACGAGTGATTTTAATGGTTGCCTTAAGTCAATCTTCCACCTTAAGGGGCAGTGGGTCCCTCCATTTTATACAAATTTCCCTTCGGGCAATCAAGATCAGATAGAATAACAGCCCTCTATGCGGGTTGTTCAGCCACTTACTAATTATACCTTCTTCCCCGAATAGAACAAGAGCCATATTCAGAGTAATCTCTCTACCAAAGATACCCCTAAAGGCAATCTCAATTCCACCCCAGTAATGTCTCAGCTTCGAGTATTCATACAAAAAATTGCTGATCATTAACTCTTATACAATCACATCTTGGGCACGTGGGGGGAGGAGTTGGGGCAAATTTTGCTATCTTAGCCGGAGTCCAATATAGACGATTTATAGTGAAGAAGTTGTTCTTTTTCAAGTTGGCTGGCTTCACAAAGTTGTAAAGGAGCCTCAAGGAATGGTCTCAAACTGTATTTATGTCACACTCAAGGAAAGCCCCTTTCCAGACCAGATGTTGTGGTGGACACTCCTTCTCATCCGCCTCCAAGAGCTTCTTATGCCACTTAGAGACTTACTTGTTCTTAAGATTAACAGCTTCAAGAAATTGTTCCAATTTCCAGTCGCCACGGGCTTCTTTTCTTACCGCTATAAACCAGGAAGTTAGTTGAATGATCTTTAACCGGGAAAATCCATTCCTGATCTTTGCTTTTAGAACCTCCCAAGTGTGTACGCCCTCCAATGATATCAGATATGACCATTTTTTAATACTTGCCTTTCTAATTGGTATACTCAAGCTGTCTTTTAAGCATAACAGGGTCCCAAGAGATTCCCGGGTTAGGCCGAGGTCAGAATAATAACCTAGACCCAACCTACTTCTGACCTTATACCACAAACGAAGGGCAGACTTCAATATTTTTAGGCAGACTTTCTTGAAGTACCTGGGGCACCGAATTTATACAGAAAACCATCCCCACCTCTCATCCTCACCATTTTGCCCAGAAGGCTCCTCCAAGTAGAATCATCTACCTTCCCAAGCAGCATCGAGATGTTTTTGAATTGGAAGGCTACACAGTACCAATTGACATCTGAAAGAGCCAATCCCCCTTTAACAAGCCTATGTCTAAGTTTCTTCCATGCCAACCTTGCACCCTTATTGGCCCATATAAAGCTTACGATCTTCCCCTCATTTTATTGTTACATGATTTGGGTAAAGTAAGGGGGATGGCATTAAATAGGTAGGTGAATTTGGGAGCATGACCATTTTAATTAGATTGACCCTTCCAAAAATGGTTAAAGAAAGATTTCTCCACCTTGCTAACAATCGGTCTATTTCTCTTGCAATCCTTTCTAGATTGATCTGTGGGATCTTATCTATCTCCTTGACAATTATAATACTCAGATACTTGAAATTATGGCTAACTTTCCCATCCCAATCTTTGATACTCCAGCACATCACCTCGGTTTTTGATGAGTTTACTGAGTAGCCTGATAAAGGTTTGAATTCCTCTAAAAGATGTTCAACCCTAGGAATTGCTGCAGCTGGAACAGCCGTATATAGCAGCAGATTGCCCGCATAAAGTGTAACCTTGCTGCTGTAGGATTGAGATCTAAAGGGAGTTACAGAGGCATCAGATCTTATCACCTGGGCCAATGGCTCTATATATAGATCCAATAACAGAGGTGAGAGGGGGGCTGGGATGTATGACTTTACAACGCATACCATTACAACTACCTACCATTACAACGCGACCATTACAACGCATACCATTACAACGCATAGCGCTTTGAGGTGATGGATAGTGGTAAGTATAATTTACTATTCTAACTCCAGTCCCCGTGGACCCCAGGGAAGGTGTTGGATAGTAAATTTTACTTATTCCCTATCCTAGAGCGCCCCCCAGCGCAATGCGTTGTAATGGTATGCGTTGTAAAAGTCGCGTTGTAATGGTAGTGCGGAGTAAAAAATGCGTTGTAACAGGTGTATACCGGGGGGCTGCCCTGTCATGTCCCTCTCAATGTATTAAAGCTAGATGTTGAAGTTCCATTTAACAAACTCCTAGCAGCTGCACCCTCGTAGCTCTTTTTCAAATTATATTAAAAAATGGGTCCAAAGCCCATTGCTCTTAACACCTCTCAACACCTCCCACAGGTACTCCTAGCATACCCTGTTGAATGCCTTGGCCATGTCAAGGGCCACCAAGGCCAAGGGCTCAAAACATTCAGTGGCAAGATTTATAGTAACAATGAGCTACTGGGTCTGTTCCTGGATATACCTTCTGGGGATGAAACTCTTCTGGTCCAAGTGTATTAGTTGTGGAGCGAGTTTGGCCAATCTCCCTGCCAAAATGCTCATAAAGATCTTATAGTCCGCATTCTACAGGGAGATTGGTCTATAAGTATCTGCTCCGGAGGGATCTTCATAGGGTTTCAAGATGAGTACAATTGTTGCCTCTTTCCATGACCTAGGGATTTGGCCCCTTGGTTGAAAGATAGATTGAATTAAACAGAGTTTCCAGTATAATAACCAGTTCCTCTATCAAGAGATTATACAACTCATTGGGAAGTCCATCCGTGCCTGCCACTTTGCAACTCTTTTACCAAGACTCAGACAAATTTCCTCTCTTATTATTGGAGTGTCTAGGAGTTCACGGCTATATGATGTTAAACTTGATAGGGATATCCCCCTTATCAGGCTTTAAGAGCCTCTGGATTCAGGCATTTTTCTTCCTTATATAAGTCAGAGAATAGTGAAACTAAGCAGATTTGCATACCCTCCATTTTATTATAGATATCCTCATTTTCATTTACGACATGTTGGTTTATATAGTTCCTAGACCAATCTATTCTAGCCTTCCAAGCCAGGAAAGCACCTGATTGTTCACTGTATTCAAAATTCTGCATTGATTTTGCAAACCATTGTATTTTACACTTCTGGTTTTACTTGATCCTGTAATCCTTACAGGCTTCGTCCAACAATTTTTGCACTCGTGACTTCGCTTCAGCCATCCCCGCGTTCAACCGGGAGAGATCAGCCCCTAGTAAGCCTACTTTGTCCTCCATTTTGTTTTAAATTTGAGATTCCGCTCTATTCTTGACACATATAAGACTGTGTAGAGTGCCCCTCACATAGGCCCTAAAAGCATCCCATACAATGTCTAGGGATGTGGACCTAATATTACCTGCAAAGTAGTCAACACCTGCATAAAACTCCGAAATATCCAGGTGAGACTCCTAGATCAAGCATATTTGTGCTGTACTCTACGCTAAATATTTCATAATCAATCACTGCCTGCGCATACACCTGAGGTCATTGACATTCCATGAAAGAAGTCTTAAGTCGCTGACTCCCATTGATAAGAATTTTCCATCCAAATGCCATCCTAACTAAGACAAAAGCTATTACAATATTCATACAGCTGACTTATTGACGTGATAGAGGATTGCAATTTTCGAATGCCCTGCTTGTTGTTAGTCCTTGATTGATTGTACATCTTTGTATGCACACACATCAAATAATGATAACAAATGTAGATTAAGATGTTTTAGTGAATAAAATAGTCTATCATTTAGCAATAAAGGTTTTTGATCCTCTACTTTGCAATTGATATTGTGGTAATTGATTTTGCCGACCAGAAAAAGTTATCCAGTTAAATGGTGTTTCTTGAGCCTGTTTCTGTTTTTATGATAATGTCCGAAACCCCTGCAAATACTGGAAAATAGTTGTGTGTTTTATTTGCCATTCAACACGAGCCCATGTAGACTTTACAAAATAAAGTCTCTGTAAATTATTTCATTCTTGCTGAAAATAATCGGTTGTGTTCCCTCAAGACACTTGGGGGGGAAATAGATATTTCGGTTTCAAGGGCGGAGGGGAGGGTGTGGGGGCACTGAAAGGGTTGCAAGCTACCACAAAGCCTCATTGGGTCTCTTCAAAGCAAACTGTGGTATTTCCTGTGATAACACTGGACACATTTAAGGTTTGAAATTTGGGTTTTCTTTGTGCTTAGATTTGTTGGATTCATGTGAACCTCGCTCGGCACCAGCCACATTTTGAAGGTTTCAGGCCACTGGCACCAGAGCTCGCCACCTGACACAAACTCCAATGGAGCTTGTGCTACGGCACTGAGCCTTGCAAAAACAACAGTTGATGGACAGAATGCAGAACAATGTCATACATTCACCCCAGTACAGAGATGTGGTCCTAAATCCATCATTTTTTTGCTCACCATGACATTCATGTTTTAACCCAGCCATATGCAAATCATTCTTGACCCTGAGCCCCATGGGAACAGTCCAGCACGAACTGCCAAACCTAGTCCTCCCTGGACTGGAAACAAGCATCCTAGGACCGGTTTTGGGCTTTCAGCCCTCATCAGCCAGGATAGCTTGATTCCAGTGGCATGGAGAGCACGGGACTCACGTATGAGCATACCCGTAACACTCGGGGTGACAATTGCAAAAATAACAGTTGATGGACAGAATAAAGAACAATGTCATACATTCACCCCAGTACAGAGATATGGGCCTAAATCCATCATTTTTTTGCTCACCATGCCATTCCAGTTTGAACCCAGCCATATGTAAATCAGTCTTGACCCTGTGCCCCATGGGAACAGTCCAGCCCGAAAAGCCTAGCCAGGTCCTCCCTGGACTGGAAACAAGCATTCTAGGACCGGTTTCGGGCGTCCAGCCCTCATCATCCAGGATAGCTTGATTCCAGTGGCATGGAGTGCCTGGGACTCACGTCTGAGCATACCCGTACCACTCGGGGTGACAATTGCAAAAACAACAGTTGATGGACAGAATGCAGAACAATGTCATACATTCACCCCAGTACAGAGATCTGGGCCTAAATCCATCATTTTTTTGCTCACCATGCCATTCCAGTTTGAACCCAGCCATATGCAAATCAGTCTTGACCCTGTGCCCCATGGGAACAGTCCAGCCCCTACTGCCAAGCCAGGTCCTCCCTGGATTGGAAACAAGCATCCTAGGACCGGTTTCGGGCTTTCAGCCCTCATCAGCCAGTATAGCTTGATTCCAGTGGCATGGAGAGCACGACTCCCGTCTGAGCATACCTGTATCTCTCGGGGTGACAATTGCAAAAACAACAGTTGATGAACAGAATGCAGAACAATGTCATACATTCACCCCAGTACAGAGATCTGGGCCTAAAACCATCATTTATTTGCTCACCATGCCATTCCAGTTAGAACCCAGCCATATGCAAATCAGTCTTGACCCTGTGCCCAATGGTAACAGTCCAGCCTGAACTGCCTAGCCAGGTCCTCCCTGGACTGGAAACAAGCATCCTAGGACAGGTTTCGGGCTTTCAGCCCTCCTCAGCCAGGATAGCTTGATTCCAGTGGCATGGAGAGCACGGGATTCAGGTCTGAGCATACCCGTCCCACTTGGGGTGACAATTGCAAAAACAACAGTTGATATACAGAATGCAGAACAATGTCATACATTCACCCCAGTACAGAGATCTGGGCCTAAATCCATCATTTTTTTGCTCACCATGCCATTCCAGTTTGAACCCATCCATATGCAAATCAGTCTTGACCCTGTGCCCCATGAGAACAGTCCAGCCCATACTGCCAAGCCAGGTCCTCCCTGCACTGAGCAGTGGCACTCTGCTTTTTAATCAGTAGTCTTGGAAAAAGATTGAAAAGGGATGAATCTTTGTCAGCCTGAAGAGGTAAAGTGCCAACGTCCAGAGAAAAAACTCCAGAAAAACAACTGTGTGCAAAGGTAAAAACTATACAGAGGCTTCCAACTCAGTGTATCGGACCCACAGTCCACTGTGGTCAGCCTCGAACTTTGACTTTGCCCGGATCAAGCATGAGCAGATGTCCCAAGTTAGCACTTTTCATTTTTAGGCACTAGAAATCATTAGGAGCCCTATTTTTCAAGGAGCCCGACCCTTAATCCTAGCATTGGGATACATTACTTTGCAGCCCTGCAGACCCTTAAACTCAAATGGGAGCTCATTCCTACATTCCTACAGATTTCCTTCAAGCCAAAATTATTTTAGAAATGTGTGCACATAGAGCCTTTTAAATATTTGCACGAAAAAGCCGGTGTTCAGAGAGAACATGCTTAGAACAGAACAGATTTTAAATGTTCTGCTTAGGCGAGTTTAAATAAAGTAACTCTCCAGCTTAGGCACAGTCGGCTTCTGATCTCAGCATCGAGCTGATTGCAGACCAAAGCCGCATATTGTTTGCAGAGCTCTCCCTGCAATCCCGGGCTTTCCACCTTCAGTGTTCTCTTTTCTTTCCCTCACGGCTCAATTGTCTTTTTCCATCTTGCCAACACTTTTCTAGACATGCTATTTTCGTGACTCGGACAGCTTATCGATTGTTACTTTTCAGTGCGATGGGATATTAGTATCTGAAGGGGCCAGCGCCACTTCTGTCAAATTAAAGAGCGCCGAAGCTTGCAGAACGATGAACTGCTGGGAGAAGGGGCGAGCAGAGACTCAATCTATTAAAAAACATGTCCAGGTGATCTAATTGCATTAGCATCGAGACAGGTTCTTGTGACGCTGCTGTGGCACCAGGTCTGTGACTTTAATGCAAGGTGGCGTTTATTTTAAGCATGTTTGTGCAAGGGGTTAGCGCCACGACGCGATCGGTCGTCAGGCTGCAGCTGTGCACGAAGGTTCTAAAACGTGCGACCTCTTCATGAAAGGCTTGGACCCTCCGCTCGTTTTGCAGGATACCCTTCCCAGGGAAATCTAAACGTAACTTATTTGTGTAATGCTTGTTCTGAAAATCTGGCATGGATTCGGACATTCTGGCGCTACATCTAACTTCAAATCTCTTAGAAATCATCCAAATGTGGTTTTGATTTGCATTTTGGCAACTAGAATTGGGTAATTGAAAAGTGCAGAAATTATTTGCACACCTTTGCATATAGCGTCTGGAAATATGCATATGCTAATTCGCGTAAGTCGTATTTAAAGAAAATCACTGAATGTGTGCACTGTCTGCATCACCTGTAGCAGGGCCTCACACATCTTATTCACTTGCATCAGCACCATTATTAATGTGAGAAAACATTTACATTCTCACAGAGAAATGCGCAGAACGAGGAATACCGAATACTTGGGCTCTGTCGAGCACTGTCAGGGGCCGAGCAATGTACTTACCTTAATGGAACCGGGGTGAGAGTTCATGGCGCCCCTCTGCTCTTCTGGGCAAAAATGTGGCTAGTTGACGAATTAATGTTCTCAAGGGAAGCAATTAAAGATTGTATTAATATGGACAACGCCTTAATGATCCCATGGCTCCGATTCGTAGGACTGGGGCACTTTCATGGCAACCCTGAAAGTATGCCCGCTAATTTGAAAGACATTATCAAAGAGGCACATCACTCTAGGGCCATTATGGGCTACTCTCAACATGAGGAGATGGGCCTCTCATGCTTGCTCCCCCATACCCCCCACACACAATTTTATCCAACCTTTACTACCAATGTACAGATCAGATTTCTTTTAACTAGATTTCGCTCATGCACTTTGCACTTTCTAGTGGCATTACTGCGTCAAATAGGGTGGGCCAATAAGCTCATGCCTTGCCCGTCTGATAATTCGGCATAACAGAGCACTATGCACTTTATCTTATTCTGCCCCCTTTACAAAGAAACGAGAAATTTTCTGTTAGCACCACTTTTAAATGAAATTCGCCCTTGTACATATATTGATGGCTTTAACTCTCTGCGTACTTTGGCCACTCCTGTTACTTGCACTGCGGTATCCAATTATATTAAAGTGACTATGGCTATCAGTAAGCGTTAGGAGCTTTAGAGACGGAACATTGTTGGAATTGCTCATGGTCTAAACTTTTTTAATTTATGAATTTAAATTTTAAACCACGGAATTTTATGAATTCTTTCTTTCTTATTCTAATTCCAGTGATGTTTTACAAAAATGTTACACATTTCCTCAATTGTAATGTTTTTATTTGTCAAACTTTTATGGTTCGTTGAACTGAAAACAAGTTCAAGTTATTCTTGACTTGACTGGTAATTAGATTAAATGAATTACACTGCCTAACCCCTGACACTCTGTGAAAGCAGGGTCCACGGGAGGAGAACCTGTGTGGAGCATCTGTCTGCTATTGTACCAGGATGTTTCTGCGGGCAGTCTTCTCTGCCAAGCAGTTGTTTTCAAAAGCCACATGAAAGGGCAGGGCAATAGATTTACCTTATTAAAATTAATAGTAATGTTGGTATATTACCCAGCCCCTTACAGTACTCCTAACAGCTACTGTGTGGCACTTAGGGGTCGATTCTGATTCGGGAAAAACCGCTCCGAATAGCCGTTCGGAGCGTTTTTCCCGTACGAATCGTACCCTGCAACGTCCCCCGTACGTACGACGAAGTACGATTCGTACCAGGAACCGTACTCCGTATGAGTCGTACAAGACACTGTACGACTCTAATCTCCGTACGATTCTCCCTCTGAACCCGCTGTACGCGACATCTGTACGGTTCCCGGCTGGCTTTTACGACCCAGCAAGTACGATACGTGTTGGGTACGCACCGTATGACCCTTTTTCTACGGGAGCTAAAAACAGCCGTAAAAGCAAAGTTCATGTCGAAACAGGTACGTAACGGACCCCCCGGTACGGTGCATACCCCCCATGATCGCAGGGGTACGCATCGTACCCCTGCGATCATGGGGTGTACGAGCTGTACCCCCATTGTACAATCGGTGTACGATCAGTGTACAAGCCGTACCCCATGTACGATCGGTGTACGAGCCGTACCCCTATTGTACGATCGGTGTACGATCGGTGTACGAGCCGTACCCCATGTACGATCGGTGTATGAGCCGTACCCCCATTGTACGATCCGTGTACGAGCCGTACCCCATGTACGATGGGGGTACGGCTCGTACACCGATCGTACAATGGGGGTACTGCTCGTACACCGATCGTACATGGGGTACGGCTCGTACACCGATCGTACACCAATCGTACAGTGGGGGTACGGCTCGTACACCCCATGATCGGCTTGTACACCCCATGATCGCAGGGGTACGGTGCGTACCCCTGCGATCATGGGGTGTACGGACCGTACGGTGTGTATGTGTTTGTGTGCTTTTCCGTACGACTCGCCCTTACCTGACGTGGACCGTACGAATTGCGTCCTCATAGCCCGGTCCGGATCATACTCGTTGGGTCGTACGGTATGTGTACGAGTCGTACGGTTCACGGTTTCAGCCTTGCAATACGTACAGATCGCGACGATTCGGACGGATTCACGGAATACGGATCGTACTTCGCGACTCGGACGGACGGGTACGATTCGTACGGGGAGGGCTCCGGATGCAAATCGTATGGATATTTTTTTATCGGAATCGACCCCTAGTGTTTATATTTTTTCACCTTCAGAGCAACGCTAATTCTGCTCCACTTATGAAAAATGTGCATGAATTTCACCCACCCCAACAGCTTTGCAGCAATATTCAAGTGTCGTTGTCTTCTTAAACCCTTTTAAGCATTGACCTACTGGAATGCACATCAAACATATTGCACAGATATTAGGGAGTTAGGGAAGGCTGAATCTTTATTTGGCTGATGAAAGGTGTAACATCCTCCCCAGCCTGAGTAGTCGCCAATGACTACGCCACACACTGAGCTTAGTATAAGCAGGGGCGGCTCCTCTATGTGGGCGGAGGAGACTTGCCCAATTGCCTTCTCTCAGTGCAAGAGGCAGAAACATAAAAAGGTATTAGCAATACCATTTTATGTTTCTGCCTCTCGCACTGCGAGAAAGCAGAAGGGTTTAGTTGGGGGCAGGCCTGCTCGAGGACAGGGAAGGAGTGTCTAGCCCAATGCTTTGGGCCCTGACTGTTTGGTCGGCTCTCTGGCCCCGACCAAACCAGTCATGCTCACTCTCCATTTTCTCCATGTAGGCTGCATGCGGCCTACATGATGAAAATTGCCTCCCCATTACACGCCTGTGCGGTCGGCATCCCAGCCAATCACAATGCTGCTGCTTCCTTTGCAGCGTTGTGATTGGCGTAGGGGAGGGGATGTAAGCTGCCTGATTTCTGTTGCAGAGGACGAAACGGGACAGACAATGTGGAACAGGGTCGGCGAAGGTACGTTTGTAAATGTAAATGAAACCTCCAAACCTGTGACCCCCTCCTTGAGCGAACCGCAGCCCCACCACCTGCTAGTCTTGACGGCCGTGACTGAGTATAACATGTCTTTAGCCTTCTGCTTTAAACCGCAATCTCAACATTCTAATCCTGAATTCAATTCACTATGATCTAATTCTTACGTCATAGTTCTGCGGAGTCCATCAGAAGTCACAAAGGTTCCGTCATTACAAACTCACACAACACCACATTTCCCCCCTTACAATCTTTAACACGTACATATAATTAGAGCTCTTTCATGAGTCTTCATGTCCCGACCGTGTCTATAGAAACTGGGGACAGGCAGTAGAAATGTCAATGGCTGGCATTGGTGATGGACAAACAGCAGCAGTCAGAGGTTCTTCACTTGCCCTTTCAGGCCCAGTCTCTAGAATCACATCAGTGCCTGATGAGAGAGAGATGATGTCGGCAGTGTGAGGAGTCTCATGTAATGGACTTCCCAAGACATTGGGCAGTCACCATGTGTCTATTGTTGGTCACTACATGAAACAGTTCAGCATTGAAAGGAGCATCAGACTGAAAAAGTCTCTGAGTTCTCAACTGCTGAAAGGTGGGCGGTTGTCAGACTTTAAGACTGCAGTAACACCCCAGGTTGTGAAGATTCTAACTAATCTCTCAATGGCATCTTCTTTAGTGACACATGAAAGATGTTCAATCAATGGAAAACATGAGTATTCAATAACGATTACAACAGGTGATGTTCATTGACTAGAGGACCAAAAAAGTCCACAGTAATTCTTTCCCATGCATGCATTGGCAACTCTGGCAGGTTTAACAGATCTCAAGTGGTTTTCGATGACAGGCAGTTGCATAGTTGATAGGGCTTTCATTCTCTTTCAACTCTCTCAAAGAGATGTGGAAACCAAACTTGGCCTCGGAGCGCTCATTTAGTGGCAACAATTCCAGGATATCCTTCATGGGCCATGGGCTTCATTGTTATATTTCATACAGGTACCCTAACATAGGCCCAGGGAACACCATACCCTTCTACCTACATCACTTCCCCTACATTAAACAGTAAAGAGCCCTATAAGGATTGAACATCTTTTATGGGCTGAACATTTTACCTAGTTCTAGGCCTGGGTGCAGAAGGAGGGTTTCCCTGAACGATAGTGTTCTATGACTTCATCTTTAGATTGACACAGTATGAATGAAAATTTATAAGGCTACTTGGAAACCAGGCAGGGTACATAATATCTAAGCACAAGGTTCATCACATACGTCATCCTCATACCTAAAAATGGCTAACACAAGAACAAGGGACAAAGGGACTCTATATACTTTTAGGTATAAATACAGCACATCTTGTTAGCACTAGTTTTTGCTAGACTTCCAGTCTGACACTCTGACTAGAGATGCTGAAGCTCCTGCATGGAAATGCTCCAGCTGACAGTGGTCTGAACATCCCTTACATGGTGTCCAATCGAGACCTAGAAGGGCTCCGACATTCTCACACGTCAGTTAATGGGGCTGGACTAAATCCTAGAGAGTTTCTTGGCTTTACACCTACTCACATGCTAGGTACATCTAGATAGGCATCATAGGAGTATGCACACTTTTATCATGCATTTTATATTCATGCATTTATTAATACTTATTGCAAGATAGTAGAACTGTGCTATCCTTTTATATTCATAGTAGTGCTAATCATATATCATATGTATATGGAGAAGTGTGGCTCAATGATTAGAGCGGCAGACCCTGATGCAGAGGTCTAGCCTGGGACCAGGGTTCAATTCCCTGCCTCGGCGGGTCTTGGGCTCAAAATTCCTCGGACCTGATAATTCTCGCCTCGGTGCCTATTCCAATCATGGAGTCCCACTCTGAAACTCTGGGCAATAGCTTGCTTAATCTCCACAACGGCCCCCACAACACTAATAATGCCTGGCCTCCACCTTGGGGGTGCCCAGGAGTGGACGCCTCACAGGGAAAGCCAGGATGGGTTCCACAGCGGTATTCGTACAAGCGCCTTGAGACCCTTGTGGGTGAGTAGTGCGCTATACAAGTATCAATTTACATTTACATATCACTGCTACTATCTAATTGTTGTAGCAGCTCATATATTCTACACGAGAATAACAACTGTTCAATAAACCTTTATTGAAACGCCCAGACTGGTTATTCTGTGTATCTCTGAGATAAACTAAATGAGCACGAGTGACTTAGCGAAAAGTAGTACATTGTTTCCAAGATCTTGATGGATCAGGGTTGTCATGTTCTAAGGTTGCCAGAAACGAATCTCTCCCAGATAAGAGTAGACACCAGTGGCATTGTGATTAAATATAAATGCAAACAGGGTAACATTTCTTAGTGGGGGTGTACGGAACCAGTCTGCTACCAATCCCACAGTTTATGTTATCCAAATGTGCAGGTCCTGCATGAGTACTATAAAATTACACAACATTATCTGTTGTCACAGATTCTTGGAAATGACCATTTTCGAGCCTCTTAGAATCTCATCTTCTTCAGTAATGGATAGTTCATCTTTGGCATTCGTAAACTTTTAATATTCACTGTCATTGGTAAAAGTGATATGTAATAATGTCTTTAAGTTTCCCCATGTCACTATCTTGACTTGTGTGCAGTGAAATGGCAGCTTGGGGGCTTGATTTTACTATAAAATTAATTCAAGCTTCAGTTATCCTAGAATGGGTGCCAGGACATTGTAGAAGCACCCTACATCCATATGAAGCTTTTGATTAAAATATACAATTTCAGTAGTATTCTCATTAGCTGGTTTGATTTTCTGGAAGCTTTGCTCACAATCATGTGGCAAAAGAAAAGTCTCTTAATGGGGCACTGACAGTGGCAAAGTCTCCTAGGTATCCAGAGCAATAGCTATCCAGGCCAAGAAATGAATGTAACATGGAAATGATGGAGCAAGGATTCGCACGTAATTCGACTTGCTTGTATTCAGTCCTCTCGACATAATGTTAATACAATAATCAACATGTTTGTCTTATTAATATTGCATTTCACAAAAACATTGGGTGTCTAGAAGAAGCATGCATATGTGCTTTTACTAGTGGTAATCCGCTTGCAAATAAAATGGCCGCTGCTACGCGGGATTTCTTACTGCGCATGCGTCTGTCACACTCACGTGACATGACGTACTCTTTGGATTGGAGTGAATCTTTCGGTTCTGCGGATTAAAACTAAGATGGCTGCTCTGTATTACAGCATGCATGAAGCTTGCACTGATGCTTTTGCTAAGCTGTTTGTTCTGCCTAATTTCTAATGCAATAGTTAAAATAAAGTAATGGGAATAGAATAGAAGTAAGTGGTATACAGTACATTCTTTTTTCTGTGTTCTAAAACTGTTTCTTTCTATTTTTTCATGTAACGATAATCTTGAGCCCGGGAGGTGCTATTACTCCATCTTGAAAACCCACATCGCGCATGTCTAACTATAAAGAGAACTGAAATCATCTAACCTTGAAACAATGCCAACCTACCGCGCACTAGAAGATGCGCATGGGAAAAGGAACTTTTGAACCCAAACGGAAGAAAACTTCTGTCGGGTGGAATAAAATATACGTGGGAAAATAAATTGATGGGCGGGAAAGCAAACATTAATATTCATTCTGAAAGCTTCATTTTAGTGTGTTGTGATGACCTCTCCTTATCCTTTGTCCAATCAAAATTGGGGATCCTTACACCTGCAGCATTGGGGGGTGATACACTGACCAGAAAAATAGTATAACTAGGGTAGGCTTAGCTAGTTAATTTGTCCGACCTGTCCGAATAGCTGACCTGTCCTTGACCCAACGCACTCAATAGGTGATCGGGAGCAGAGGTGCTGGTGGAGCCCTCTATCAGAAGGTTCAAAACCCACATCGGGGTTTGAAAGCTGAAGTGCTGGAAAAGCACGTTGTCGGAGAAATTGATAGCTTTTACCGGGTTCTGACTGTTAGCTGCAGAGAGGGAGTAACGCAGGTGTTGCAACTTTAACTGCGGGTGCTGGTCTTAGCCCTTGGTGGTCATGTCCTGATCCAATTTGGCTTTACCTGTCCTGATTCCGATCTGCACCTTCCTGCCTTTATGGTGCCTGCACTATGGGGGTTCTGTCCTTTAAACTGACCCATGGCCAGGGTTAGTTCTTCACACCATTCTAGGTAAATATTAAATGTGGGTATTGTCATTGTACTGTTTCCTTCTCTTTTCCCACCCTCTTGTCAAATGCGTAAAGACTGCTTTATAAGAACTCGGCATATTTTCATTCTAATCGTTATTTTCCTAATTGAGAATTTTCTATTGTTCAATGCCTGGATTATGACATTTTAAAGATTTTAGATAAACAGTTTAAACCTTTCTCGAGTTGCGGTTACTTTATGAGTGCAAATGTTCTTATTCTACCTATTATTCTAACACCTTTGATCCCTTAAGACTCTAGGTATTGATGACGAAGATTGGTAAGACAATGGTATAGGTCCAAAATGAAATTTATAAATCACTGATTAGAGTAAGTGCACAGGTTACCTGATTAAATCTCATCATATGTTGTTTATGGGCCCAGGTGAGTATGGTAATCTGAGTTGGGTGACCTGCGCTCTCTATCAGTATTTCATGTGGTAGCAGAGGATGGTTAGGGTTTAGTTAGGATAGGTAGTTAGTTGTAGTTAGTTGGTTAATGAAAAATATTTTTACATATTTGAAACCGTATTATTGATTGTATTGATTTATGTATTAACCAAAATTGTTCGTACCTGTGATATATTTTGTCAGGAATCGCCTGGGGCAGAATAGCGGGTGGTAAATGGAAGCCACACTGCAGTGAGGTCACTTACCTGTAGGAAATAAGTGCATGGTTAGGTAAAACCGGAAGCACTATTTAGGGATTTTCTGTATGAATGTGTGAATAAATGATAGCAAAGAGTTCGCTAGCAACATTTTTTGTGTGATATCACCTAGAAAGGTTCACAGGAAGGAGTAGCAGGTTCGTCAGAGCTTGATTGATAGCAAAGGGGTTCGCTGGTGAAACTTTGGCCTTAGTATATCCCAGAAGGGATAAGTCTAAAGGAGTAGCAGGTTCTCTAATGCTTGCATGAAGAGTAGACGGAAGGGCTCTACTCGTAGTATATGAAGAGTAAGCGGAAGGGATTTACTCGTAGTGAGTGAAATATATCTTTCCTGTGAATTAGTCACTCAGGTACAGTGGCGAATGTTTTTACGTTGTTGAATAATAAAATCTGCATTAAAAGTGAAAGAAATTAAGTTTTCGTATTACCTTGCAAAGGAGGGAGTCAGTTGCGGAGCTGCTCTGACATCACTCAGAGCCATGCTGGAATTGGTCGAGACAGCGAGTGTGTAGCTGAGGTAATATTTGTAAAGGAGGGGTGAGCAAAGGAGCATGAGAACTAGTCTCACAAGAAAAGCCGAGCAACCATTGGTTGAATGTATTTGAATTCAAACTTTTGATTGGTCACTGAAAAATAAAAGACGCGCTGGTATTGGAAGTAATTTGTAAACAAATTGAGAATATCCAGAAGATTTGCGTTTAAAATATATGTGGCAAATAGGTCCGCTTGTAGGAAATAGACCTGGATAGGAGATATTTAGGTTTTGCACAAGAACAGCATATAGGAGGAAGACCTTTTATCATGTACGGAGGAAAGAGGAAGATGTCATTCATTAAAAGAATTAAGAATTATTTCAAGAAAGATAAAGCAATTAAAACAAGAGAAGGGATTATTATACCACCACCAAATACGCCCGCATTATACATGATGTTCGAAAGGGGCTATCACACTTGTGTGTGGTTAGAAAATTGGATGGAGTACACAAAAGATGATGGTGTTTTAGCATTTCCAGAAAATGGTATATTTAATGGCAGAGTTTTGTACAATTTGAGAACTCGCATGAATGAATTAGATCCCAGACCCAGATTAACGCAGTATGAAGCATTGGAGGAATGGGAAACTAAGGCTTTTGAGTGAGATAGACCCAGAAGTAATGGTAATTGGAGTAAGTTTTATCCCCAATTTCCAAAAGATACAAGAGATAAATTAATGAAACAATGGAGACAGTCTATGTTAGTGGCAGTGGCGGTTTTACCATTTGGGCGCTGGGGCGTTGCCCCACTAATAATTTTGCCCCACTAATCAAGTTTATATATTATTAAATTGTAGTTTATATATTATTAATTGTAATTTAAAACTCGCACTGAACCGCTGATTGTAATGCAAAACTTGCGCTGCCTCGCCACGTCATCAAATCACGTGACACTGACAGCCTGCATTGACTTGACTGTCTCTGACTCACTGTTGCACCACTGCGCATGTGGTGTTTGACTGGCCTCCTTTCCTCAGCTACGAAGCCCTATGGCATTCGAAAAGCAAGCACTGCTGAGTACGGGGTTTGCAACTCCCCACAGACCCCAATGGTTCAAAAAGGAGCAACGTTTTTTTCATGCTCTGTCCAATCCTGACCTTCTCTGAAGCGAGCAGCATCAGGATTGGCTAGTAGCTACTGCTCCCTTCCACGAGCATGCCGGCCGCTGCTGCAGTCTGACTGTGCCTCGTGACCGTGACTAAACTACACACTTCTTCCTCAACAGTATGAGAAAAACGTAAGTTTTTATATTTCAGTTAGTTAACGAGATACATGTAATATGCTACGGAGAAGGGGGGGGGCCTTCTAGAAGTTACAGTTGCACGAAGGCAAAGTGTGGCATATGCCATGTTTCATGCCGAGAAAGCAGGCTTGGGCCGCACCTAGGCTCCATATCCGGGTTTCTGAACAGGAATAAGTGCTGGCAGCTAAATGTCCTTGATAATTTGAACCCTGCAATCAATGTGCTAGGCAAATGAGTACCTCGACCCTGCCCCCTCTCTCTCCCACTCCCCCGTTGCCTAGTGGTGGGGAGGTAAGCCTTGTCCCTCTTTTTTTTAAACCCCAGGACTCGGCACGGCAGACCTGCTGTTGAAAATACATGCTGGCACCGGCTTCCTGCGTTCGTTTGGATACTTTTTTTGTAACCGAAGCACCAAACGAAAGACAACGACTGCCAAGATCACACTGTGTCTAGTGGTTGTGCTGTGTTATTCGAGCTACAAGGCGACGTGTTCTGCTCTCAGTGGGAACTTAAGTATTAAGCGCTGCGCTCTGCATCAGTGCACTGGACTTCGTTGTACGCACGCTTACAGGTATATAACCCACAGTGTGTACCTAAAAATAGATGCCTGCGTATAGCCATGCATACAAATATGGAAACATACTGGTATTTCATTCCAGAACACGTCTCCCTCTTTCCTTTCCCCTCTGACTGTCTCTGCACCCTGTCTCTTATCCCAGAAAGCATGCCTCTCTCTCTTCCCTTTCCCTCTAATTCTCTCTCTGCATCCTCGGTCTCTTCTCTTCCCCGGTGACTCCCTCTGCCCGCACTCTCTTCTCCCAAAATACACCTTTCCCTGCTCACTTTCACATGTCCCTCTGCTGCACTCTCTCTCGCTCTTGTCTCTGCTACACTCTCTCTAATCCTGTCTCTTCTCGCAGAGTACAAGTCTCTCTCTTCACTAACCTCTCTGATTCTCTCTCCCTGCATACACTCTCTCTTTTTACAGAGCACGCGTCTCCCCTCTTACCCTGACACGCTCTCTGAACCCTATCGTTCTCAGTTGTCTCCTCTCCCAGATCGCGACGCGCGTCTACCTTCTTCAACACCTCTCATTGTCTTTCTAAAATTCCTGAGTAGGTGATTTATCCAGAATTCACCCGACCCTCCATAACCCACGATATAATGGGGAGTTTTACAAACAGGGCAACATTGAGAACTCTGTACATTTTATAATAATCCGAACATATGGGGCCAGGGTTTCCACCAGATGTGATCCAGAATAATCTCAAGAGGCAGTAAACAGTGTGGTTGTGCATGGACCGTATGATCTCATTCCTCGGACATACAGTCCACGTAAAGGCATGGGAACCACCAGTGCACTGATGGCCGTTATTTAACACGCGTGACCTTTCACATTTGTGCCAGTCGGCTCTAAACTTTAGTTTGCCTCCTTCCTTGGAAATACGTGCATACACCCAGCACTGTGTAATGCCAGGGAACCAGGCCTTTTGGTTGATTTATTTTAAGCTGGCCTTTCTTACATTCAGTCGCTTGGCACCGGTTGACAGAGTTAATTTGTTAAATCCAGCAGTGACATTTTGCATTCCTGGTTTCAGATTACAGTAGCTGTATCCTCTCTCTAGTATATTGGTTTTTTTTTTGCGCTCCTAGGATGTCAGCTATGCTCGCTCGCTACAGTGCTGTAAGAAACTTGTTTTACGCCTCACCACTTTCAAATGTCACCAGCCGCCCCTGGTTAGTGGAAGGGTTGTATCCTGTATTAACTTTAGAAGAACCCACTCAAAGTAAAAGGACTGAGAAAACGAAACATTTAATGACTAGGGGTGAATCGGATGATGATTATTTGGAGGATTTGTTATTGAAAAATCCACCACCTAATAATGAGGAACCAAGCACATTTAACCCAAATGCACCGTTTTTGAAACCACTGTTAATTACGCTAGGGGTCTGGCAATTGACAGTGCTTGCACTTTAGCTGGATCAGGTGTCATGTCTTCATTAGAAAAGATATGGCCTAATAATTTTTACTTATTGAACTCACATTTCTCGGCATTCAAAGTGAAACCAGCATCAGCGAGCAACTGACACACATGCATGAGAGCTTTGTCATTCTCCTTCTGTGTCGCTCTGAAAATCAATATATCATCACTATAATCGAAAGTATTCATGACAGGCTGTATGATACGTCAAACTACTATATCCATATACATTTGAGAGGTAAATTTACAGACGAACATGAGTAACATTAAAGTGACACATGTATGACCAAAACAGAGGTCCTTCCAATTATTTTTTTCAATCTTTGTTTGAGATCTTCTGTAAACAATACAGTTGTGTGCAGCAAATGTATTTCACATGTTCTAGGCTTCCTTAGGGAAAATAAGTCCTGTGTTGTATTCCAACATGTGATACAGGGCTCAAAACCACACTGTGGGATGATTTAAATGTGATATCTCCCAAATACAATCTTGGGACACAATCCAACTTGAAAGCTGTGTCTGTTGGTTGTCTAAATCATTGTCAAAATTCACATCTATTCATCTGACACTGTGTACAGCAGCAAACAGTCAGCACGTCCTCAGGCAGAGTCTTCCAGCATAACCACATCTCAAATGACCAGCTACCATATGTTCATAAATCAGAAATAATCATAACAAAATGATGAGAGGCAATTTAGCCACAATCAGTGAAGAGTATGAATTTCAACAATTTTAGTCCATAGTTCCCAGTTTGAACAGAATAATTCTTTATTCTTTTTTCAAATCCAATATTCTCCTTTGTCAGGCATACAGATGCAGCCAAAGTGGTTCGCCCATAAACAAGGGCTTCTTCAGGGTACTATAGCAGATGGGTAAAAGTCAATCAATATGGAACACTTCAAATTCCTGCAACAACTCCACAGTTTTTCTTTAAAGTTTTTAGTAGGTCATCCTGTATTTACGTAACTATAATGGACGTATCTTGGTTGTACACAATAACACCTAACATTCAATAAAAAAGGTTCAGAGTGACTGAGGGAGTATCCCTAGCCCAATGTCAATTGTCAAGTATAATTCAGATGGTTCCCTCAATCCGTTTGACCCATCCGGCTTGTCACATGTCTTTCACTCCAATTGAGAGAAAGACACGCGATAAGCCAGATGTCTCTGTATGCCTGACAAAAGAGAATATTGAATTTGAAAAAAGAATAAAGAACTATCCTGGTCAAACTGGGAACTATGGACTAAAGTTGTTGAACCTCAGACTCTTCACTGATTGTGACTATAATGCCTCTCATCATTTTGTTATAATCATTAAATGATGACAATTTACAACTTCTATATGTGCTGCAGAATGCCTTTAATGATTGTTTATGAGCAGGAAGGGACCCCTTCCTGCAGATAAACAATCATTTGCTGCAAAGCTGGCATGCTTGCACTATGGTGCAAGAGTGTCTGTGTGGGCCCTAGGCAGCAATGGCTAGCGACAGCACGAGAGACAATACAGGGGTGTGATGTATTGTTGTAAATATGGCACATCCCTGCCTTTTGCAAATGGTGTAGTGCTGTGCTGTGAAATTTGCCGCTGTGCCGCACCCGCCATTTCCTTCTGAATATGCCCCTTAGTCTCTTGTAACGGAACAGACCAACATGTGTAGAAAAGGTTGTACTGTACCTGTAATTCTCCTCAAGTTCCAACTGATGATATCCTTTACTCAGATCCAGATGAGAGAATCCCTTTGCACCATTCAATTGTGTTATTGGATGTGTGGGCAATCTGGCTGCTACATTTGTCACCCCATTGATCACTAGGGTTGATTTGGCTTATCTGACTGGCTAGGCGGGTGTAACCTTCCTCCCTCACTGCTCTCCCTGCATCCCTCCCGAAGTGGTGCAATCAGTCGAAGAGGACAGCTCCTCAGTAGGTGAACCGGTCTCTGGCCTGTCTCCTAGGCATTCAAATAGCCAAGCTCGCCTGCTAGAACAACCAAACAAGGCTTAATTGCATTATCATGTTGGCAATGTGAGGATTTAGATATTGTTGTCTTTCAGTGGCCTTGGTCACAGATGCCTACAGCTCCTTCATTGTCCTTTTTGGGTTCTACCACTATGGGAGAAACCCATGGAGTTGGAGCAGTGGAATGCTCAATGATATCATGTTTAAAAAAAGATTTAAGTACTTCTTCAAAAGCTTCCTGTAAGTGAAAGGCAATAGGACAAACGTCCTCAATAATGTGTAATTGGACTTCCATAGACTTGAGTTTTGCCAAACCAACAAATGGAATTAAAAAAACATATATTTATTGAGTTTTTGCAACATACATCGTAACAAAACATATTGCATTTCAGATAATACTTCACATAGTCCACCAAATGGTGGTGTCATTCAAGTAATGCAATGTAGATCAGACTATGGGATGGAGGGGGAGTGGAGAAGAAGGGGGAAGTTATAGAAGGGGGGAGATTACCAAGAAGTTAACTGGTAACTAACAACTTCCTACGAGATACGTTAAGACTGGAATAACTACATCTGTTCAGGGCAGATTGTTAAGGCGCCTGTAGTAATCATTGGGGCAAGGACAAAGTGAATTTAGTTGCTATTTCATGATGAGCATTCATGTTATAGTTCACAGATATCAGTCCCATATCAGCAGTTGTGCTGAAGCTGAGTAAACAGATGCTTGATGCCATACCGTGAAGTGCATGAATGGGTGCTTGTACTTTTGTTTTCATATGCTTCATCATTGCTATAAATGAACCTTGACTTTTAGTGGCATCAATGCATCCCACACATACACTTTAATTTTCGATGGTGTAAGTCAAGGAAATACAGGCATTATATTTCTCCTCAGGGATAAGATTTATTGATGCACCTCTATCTGTAATGAAAAGTGTTAAACACCCATTGAATTCTATTGTGATCTTTGGACAATATTTAAATTGCTTTAGTGCTTTGTCATGTCGATTTCTCTTGAACCGGTGTTTTTCCTCACGGGCGGCCAGTCCAACATGTGCATGCTACTCTGACATGAACATCGACATGGGACACACTTCTTTTACAATTTCACTTGATATTGACACAGAAGAACTGTTTGACGTAGATTTAGATGTCAATCAACTTTATTTGGTGTAAATTTGCTTCAGCTGATGGGGTCACTTGGCCTTATGGAAGTGTGTTGAATATCGTTGCTGTAACATTCGAGCAGCCATTTTGTGAACGTGCCGTGATGCACCTACTTTTTCTTTTGCCTTGAGCACAGTCACAAAATGGTTCTCCTTTCCAGAGCCTTTGCAGACCTGCCCAATGTGGGGACATTTACCTTTGTGTGGAAGCGAAAATCAACACCTGAAACACAAATTATTTTTCTATGGAGAATTCACTTGTGCTTTGGCTTTTTTCTCACATTCATGACTGACTCATTGTGGGCACCTCCAGCGTCCATGTCAGCAGCTTGTCGATTAGCACACTCTTCAGCTCTGGCAGCATGAGAACTCGCTCCAGACTAAGAGTTTCTCTCAGCATTCGTCATCTGAACGAATCTGACAGGCACCCATCAAACACTCTATTAGGTGTATAGCTTCCTCATCATTAAAATAATTGAACTTACAGTGTTTGATGAGGGTATTCAGTCTCTCTATACATTTGCCTATCATCTCACCAGCTGTCTGTCTTTCTTGACTGAAGATGTATCTTTTGTAATCTACATTGGGTTTGGGATTGAATTTGAGATTAAAGACTGATTTGATTTGACTGTATGAAATTTTGTCAGCTCACGGCATTTTCTTTATTTCTTCTATTAAACCTTCACCAGCAAGATTCTTAAGGCATTTTCTAATCTTCTTGTTATCTACTTCCTCAATTGCATCAATGAAATAATCAAATGTCTCTATTCAGGCAGCCCACCTGTCACCAATATTCAACGTTTTGGCGGTATCGAATGGCACTGGTGGTTCCAAGAAGGCATTATAACTACTGGTGGTACTTATTGACGTGGAGAGTAGAGTACTCTCTGATGCTGCTTGGTCACCTTGTCTATGCAAACCATCTCTGGGGCCCTGTGACTTGCTGGCCTCTGGATCATCTGTGATGCTGACAGGAATCATGACCCCTTTCTTAGTCTCAATTGGAAATGCAACTGGTAAGCAAATGACCGTTTCTTGTATCACTTTGCTTTTGTGCGTCTCTTTGTGCTGTCTGACACCTGGTTGATCTCTGCCTCACATTGCTTCTGTTCACAGTGTTATCTTGCACTTTGCTTCTCTTTCAAACCCTGGTTGGATCCACCATTAGCTTTTTTACTCTGTATGAATAAAGGTCTTTGAGTTGTGTAGTAGTGCAGTACCTCTTTTTGCAGGCCTACCCAGCAAGTTCTCAGCCACTGATGTATGGAATTCTCAATTAACCTTTCATTAACTTAAAATGCCCTACATGGAACTGTTGCTTTTGCTTTGACTCCACATATGCCAAACACCGATTCTGCACGTCGACGGAGGCACACATGGCACGCAGGAGCAGTATGCTGCATCACTGCAAACTCACTGGGAGAGCACTGTCAATCACTTCGGTTTACTTATCCTCTATCTTGTCACCAGTTGTTGTGTCCTCTCCAGCCTGGGTACACGCCAATGACTACCCCACACACAGAGCCTAGTATAACACATCTTTATTCTTCTGCATGTAAAAGCAAACTCATCAACATTCTAAACCTGCATTCAATTCACTACGCTCTAATGCTTACGTCACATTTCTACTGAGTCCTTCAGGAGCCACAAAGATTCCATCATTACAAACTCACATAACACTACATCAGGCTGATGAAAGCGACATCAAAGTATCATAACTGTAAGGATATGCGTCTCTCTGTGCCAAATGCACATTGATTGTTTTGTACCTGCTACAATAAAGATCGGCCCAACTCTTGGCCAGGGTAAAGTGTGTTTCCTGATAAGGCTCTTGCAGTGTATTATACTGTACATTCATGCATCCACTTTTGTGCATGGCCCACTCTCAATAAAAGGAAAATCTTATCTTTTCTAGGTGGTAACTCATCAACTGCTGTCCTAGCTGAACCCCACATACAACTGGATCACCCAGCAGCACTAACTTAACCTTAATTGAAATGCCCATCTGTATGGTTGAGCACCAATGATGGAAAGCTCTTATCAAGAAAAGCTGCTAAATTTTGGCTGTGGGGGAAGGAGTTGGGTTTTTTATGTGACACTTGGCTACTTGTTACAACCTCCTGGGATGCAAACATTCCAAATGTATACTTTTACAAAATGTTCTGTCAGTTATTTTCTGGTTCTCCAATGGTTTCAGGAAGGCTCACTACACTCTGGTTCAGAGCCATTATAAAAGGTTCAGCTATAAATGCCTCTGGAATTCCAAACCGGGAATTGTTTTAGTTAAATCTTAAGAAAATAATTTTAATGTAATTTAGTATAAAAAAACAATTAGATTAATTAGCTGTAGCATGTTTTAATTGTTTCTACATTTAAAATATGTATTTCGAAGTAGTTTACAATACTATTTAATGTTCAAATAGATTTATTGGTTTACTTTTTCAGTTTAATACATTTTTACACGTTTTCCTGTAATTTACCATAAAGATTGAAAAGTTGCAAATAGCAAATTGTAACTTGACCCTCATAAATTGGGTTCCACTCTCTAAAATCAGGGAGTGGGGGCATGTAACACTTCTGAGTAACGATGCACTTGCAAATGGTGATTGGTCAAAAGTAGTAAACTTGCTCACAAGTCGAAGAGTAATCTTACACAGGTAGATTTCTTTACATGTAAAGTTACCTTTATGACTTTCCCCATGTGTTTCTTAATTATGTTAGTGTATCTTTTCCTTGGGCTGGTTTTTAACAAAGTTTTGGAACCCATAACACAACTGAGATGTCCTTATGAAAGAGTTAGACTATGTTGCCTATAAATCTGCAGAGACTTTTAAACTATTTTTTAAGTAGGCTATCTAGTTTGACCGATAAAGTCTTTATGACGACCATAGTATGATATTTTTATGAAATTTTTAACAATTTAATTCCTCACAGGCTGAATAGGTTAGGCAGATATTGCAGTGTATGACAAATTTTACACTTTTTGTTTCACCCTTGTCTTTTCTGTTACTCAGTTCTAATGGTAGTGAGTTTGTTAAGATAGCGGACCCCAAGATTGACAGAATAACAATACAGTATTTGGCTAGCATGACTTTGTTGTCAACAAAATAGATGCAGGAACTTTCCACCTTGGTTGACTGTCTGCGGTGTGACATACTTCTTGGTTAACATTAGATAAATGGGCAAAGCCACCTAGGGGTTCAATGCACATATCCTTATAAGGGGGTAGATGTATCAAAAAAGAGTTTTGCGATTCTCAAATTGCAATTTTTACCAATTCGCAATTTGAGAATCGCAAAATGCAATGTGTGTAGGATTTGCTAAAAAAGTTGTGAATCCTTCAAATTCCTTTTTGCAAATCGTTAATTGAGATTCGCAATTAAGGAATACCATTCGGGGACGCCGAATTTACCTTTGCCCTGTTGCTGTGTGAGAGGAAGGACCACGCCACAACTCGCGGAACCCGCTTCGCGGGTCCCGCATCGCCGTCGCTGTAACCGGAGGTGGAGGTACTTGCTGGGCGAGTGAGCGTGAGACAGGGTTGCGAGCGCTGGAACCGGGACTCGCTCTCCCAGGAGTCCCGGCAATCCTGAGGCCGAGTCACCTGGCCCGCTCTCCCTGACCGCCCCGCCCAGCCCCATCAGTTTAAAAGACTCTGCCTTCCATTGTCAAAGGGGACGCCGAATTTACCTTTGCCCTGTTGCTGTGTGAGAGGAAGGACCACGCCACAACTCGCGGAACCCGCTTCGCGGGTCCCGCATCGCCGTCGCTGTAACCGGAGGTGGAGGTACTTGCTTGGCGAGTGAGCGTGAGACAGGGTTGCGAGCGCTGGAACCGGGACTCGCTCTCCCAGGAGTCCCGGCAATCCTGAGGCCGAGTCACCTGGCCCGCTCTCCCTGACCGCCCCGCCCAGCCCCATCAGTTTAAAAGACTCTGCCTTCCATTGTCAAAGGGGACGCCGAATTTACCTTTGCCCTGTTGCTGTGTGAGAGGAAGGACCACGCCACACCTCGCGGAACCCGCTTCGCGGGTCCCGCATCGCCGTCGCTGTAACCGGAGGTGGAGGTACTTGCTGGGCGAGTGAGCGTGAGACAGGGTTGCGAGCGCTGGAACCGGGACTCGCTCTCCCAGGAGTCCCGGCAATCCTGAGGCCGAGTCACCTGGCCCGCTCTCCCTGACCGCCCCGCCCAGCCTAATCAGACCAACGCCTATAAGAAGCGGAGAACCGCGCTGCGCGGGAGCGCCCGGGAGCGCCCGGGGCTAAGCCCGGGCAAAGGGCGGGCCCTCTGTGGCCCTCAGAGGCCCGAGGAGACTGGACTGGGCCACAAATCTTGGCAGGGCATATATAGCTCCAAACCGTCATTTCATCTAGAATACACGGGTTATGTCCTGCCGTGAAACTAGAAGCATGGCGGCCGCAGGAGCAAAAAAGCTTACAGGGACCCTGGATGACTTCATCACCCGTACACACGCACTAATTGACGAAGGGATAATACTTATGGACAGGAGAGTCTCTCAAGACCTGGCCATGGCCAAGCGTTCCTCCCTTGGCCTTATTGCTCAGGCTCAGACACCAAAAACTGATCCCAGGGCAGATGTACAGGTCCTAGTACATCATCCCGGAGGTAACGGGGATTTGGATGCCTCAAATATTGTTCAGGACCTGGAGGCCTCACCCAACCTCAACATCTTGACTGAGAGTGGAACGCAATGTAGCGAGTCAAACATCGGTAACCCTACAGCCATCACTAAAGAAAGGGCCCGGCTAGAAGGGGCAATTCCCAAGCAAAAACGTAAAACCAACAAATCATCTATTGTGAAAGGAAAGAAGGCTATTACTTTGCCCAATCTCCCTAACACTGCAAAACCCCTAGTCGCTCCGCCCACCTCCACTGAGGGCTCACTTTCCAACAACCCCGGTATACTTCTGAGTCTCCCAGACGATACCATAATTGACCAAAGTCTAGAAGAAATTTTGCAACTTAGTGGAACCACAGGTAATCCATCAATAACACCAACACAGGATGAGTTCGGCTCAAGTATAAATAACACAGTAATCTTTAACATGCTAAAAGTATTATTAGAACCAATAGAGGTAAGATTACGCTGCTTGGAAACGGTCTTAAAAAATATACATAAGGACATAAGTGCCCCCAGCTTCAATTTAAATAATAAACCCACCCAGGTCACGAATCCAACTAAACCTGCAAAGACCCCGGTGGTTGCTAATAAAGTGTTGGAGACTAATAAAATGACGGTTAAGAAACCCAGTAACACCCCAAATCAGGCTGGCTCTAAACCCAAACCCACCGTAGTAGAGCAAACTAAGAAAATAGATACAACACTGATTCCTTCTAAAAACAACATAACCCCCCAGCCCACATCCAGCGATGGATTATCTCAGGCCCTCAAACTTGATACACACGAAAAAGCTAAGGATATGGCGCGTAGAAACATTCACCTCCCCCAGGATGCCGCGCCCTACGTGGTCATCCTTACTGGAGTCACTGAAATTCGCTCACTAGAAGAAGAATCATATCAGGCTCTCAAAAATAAAGTATGCCACTGGCTAGCTAACAACTATCCCCTTCCTCCAAACATACCTACCAACATCTTAATGATAGAGAGGGCCCCTTGGGTAGGAGGCAACAGAAAAAATCTGCCAGGGGACTGTGTGGTGGTTACTTTCGAGTATCCGGAGGTTGTAGATTTTATCTGCAATAGCGGGGCCCCAAGATATCAGGCGAGTAAGGTGACCGCCAGACCTCTTTCGTATTTCTATCTCCCCTATAATCAAGCGGATAATCGCTGGAGCTGGCTTAAAGGTTCACACGACCGCATACCCAGACAGAGGCCTAACCTCCCCTGGGACACACAACCCCCTGTCAGGGAGGAGGGCTGGGATGGGGGATGGAACTTGGTGAGGAGTAGAGGAGGTAGACCACGTCAAGGCGGCCCCTTTTACGGTCCCCATCGCACCCAACCTTATTACTACCAGCAGCCGCCAAATGGCCCATCCAACCCTTTGCACTTCCCTATTGCAAATCGCTTTGATTGTTTGTCAACTACAGATTGGGTGGACTGACATACACAGGGCTCCCCAGGGGAACGGAGCACCTGGACTAGTCTAACCTCTTCCCGCAAGGATGCCGCCACGGAGGCCTTGACCATAGTTAATTCATCCCCCACACCCGGAAACAGCTTGATGGGGAGTGAGAATCGGGGCGTGGTTATGTCCATTGCCCCTAACACAGACCTAGTACTATGCAAAGTCCTCACCTGGAATGTGGCGGGATTAAATGCAAAGGCTTTAGACCCAATTTGGCAAGAATTCATTAAACAACATCATATTTTAGGATTCCAAGAAACATGGGATACCACATCTAGCTTCTCTTTGGACAGTTTCTGTAGCTTTTCTATACCAGCTGTACCAGGGGTAAGAGGGAGAGCAAAGGGTGGCTTACTCACATTGTGTTCTTTGGATCTAGCAGGGGTCTTTAAAAAATTAGATACTGCACCTACCAACATGCTTGCGGTGGAGTGGACCCTCCCTGACTCAAAGACTTTTTGCTGATTAATTTTTATAATTCAAAGGAGTCCGCCACCGTGAATGAACATTTGATTTCTTTGTTAAATTTTCTGTCAGTCTACAGGCTTGATTGCACTACCGTCCCAGAGCTGGTTATTCTGGGGGATTTTAATATTCACCCCTGTGAGGGTGGTTGTTTTAACTATAGATATGGGGGCATATTATCTGAAGCGATTCCTCACTTCGATCACACAACCGAGGGCGAGACTGACTGACTGACTGAAGTACTTGTAAAGCGCTCGAATGCCGCGGCGTCTTGGCGCTGAGTGACTAGAGAGCAGTGTGAGCCAGTCTTAATACGAGGAGAAAAGCCAGGTTTTCAGTGCTTTTCTGAAACAAAGTTTAGATTTTTGTCAGCGCAGTGCAGGGGGTAGAGAGTTCCACAGTCTGGAAGCCTGGTAAGAGAAAGATCTGCCACCCCAGCGTTGTCTTCTTATTTTGGGTTGGCAGATAAGATCAAGACCGGCTGATCTCAGCGCACGTGATGGCACATATCGAGGAAGTAGCTTGGCAAGATCGTCAGATCCCGAACCGTGCACAGATCTGTGGGCCAGACAGAGGGCTTTAAATTGAATTCTACACCTGACTGGTAGCCAGTGAAGTTTCCTAATGACTTTAGACGTTGGGTGACGATAGGGTAAATTCATCAGAACCCTGGCTGCGGCGTTTTGAATTGCCTGCAGCTTATTCAATTGTTTTTCTCCTGTGCCCAAGTAGAGAGAGTTGCAATAGTCCACTCGGGACATTACCAGGGCACCCATAACAGTTTTTTGCAATGTGGGGGGGATATAAGGTAGAACTTTCCTAAGGATCTTGATGGTATGGAAGCAGGTAGACGTTACCTGGTTAATCTGAGCCTTACAAGATAGATCTTTATCAACCAGAAAGCCAAGGTTCCTGACCTTTTCTGCTGGACTTGGGCAGGAGCCCGCCTCTGGGGGCCACCAGAGGTTGTTCCAGATCGATGGTTTCTGACCGAACTCAATTATCTCGGTCTTGTCTGCATTTAGTTTTAAAAAATTAAGACTCATCCAGTTTTTTACACTGAGAAGACAGTTCTTAAAGCGCTCCGCAGTGGCTTGGATGGACTGGGACACTGAGACTACTATTTGAGTGTCATCAGCGTAGGATACTAATTGCAGACCATGGGATTGAACTAAGGCAGCTAAGGGGGTGACATATAAATTAAACAGAGTGGGAGATAGTGCCGATCCTTGAGGGACCCCACCTGGAAGGGAGAATTCGTCAGATGTAAGACCTTCCCAGTGCACTTGTTGGATTCGAGAGTCCAAAAAGGATGTTAAAAGGGCTAGGGCCGCGTCCGTGAAGCCAAGTGTCTTTAGTCTGTTTAACAGAATTGAATGGTTCATGGTATCGAAAGCCGCTGTGAGGTCAAGTAAAATCAGGGCAGTTCTGCCGCCCTCATCCATAGTTCTTCGAATATTTTCCGTCGCCATAATCAGGGCCGACTCTGTTGAATGGGAAGGGCGGAATCCATGTTGGGAAGGATCTAGAAGTTTGTTATGATCAACATAGCGCATCATTTCTAGGTTGATGGCTTTTTCGAGAATCTTGGCAGGTAGCGGCAGGCAGGATATTGGTCGATAATTCTTTGATTCGGCTGGGTTCAATGAATCCTTTTTCAGGATTGGTCGAATACATGCTTTTTTCCAGCTGATAGGGAAGACACCTGAGATTATAATGTTGTTAATCAAGGGGGTCAGAACAGCTGCCACTGTCAGCGGAACCATATGTAATATACGCGGTGGACAGGGATCTAATGGAGACCCTGACTTCATCTGTGTGATGAGGTCTGCCACCTGTGACTCCTCTAATAAGGGAAAGGAGGGATAACTAGGACCAGACCGGGGGACAGTGTCATTGTTCTCCTTAGATGAGATTGATGCCGATGAGCTAAGGTCGTCATAAACTGTCTGAACCTTATGTTGGAAAAAGGTAGCAATATTAGTCACGAAGTTTTGGTCAGGGCTAAAAACAGTGTCGCGGGGGGTCCTAGTGAGATGCGTGACAGTTTTAAATAGTTCTTTTGAAGTATTGGAGGCTGCCTGGATTTTATTTGTAAAATAGGCCGATTTAGCCTGCACTATTGCTGTTTTGTATTCCTGCAGGGCTTTAATGTAAATTTGTTTGTTTTGAACACTATAATCCGAGCGCCACGACCGCTCAAGTCGTCGGCATTTTTGTTTTATGTGTTTCACCTCCAAGGAATACCAAGGTGCAGTGGCATAGCGTCTTCTGGCTTTTTTTATTTGTACAGGGGCTAGTTCGTCAACTGTCTGCTGAATCCAATCTTGGAATTTGGCCGCTCCTAAGTTGGTGTTGCCGGTTTCGAGAGCAGGGGGATCTTTTGCAAGTGACTGTGCCAGAAGGGCGGGTTCAAGCTTGTTCCAAGGACGTGTCTTTTCGGGAAGCATAAGGCCTCTTCGATGATGTGTACGTTTAGTCAGAGACATATTAAAAAAGATAGCATAGTGATCAGACCAAGGGACTGCTTTGGTAGAGACAGCTTTGATATGGTTATTGCTAGTGAAAATGCCGTCAAGGGTGTGTCCTGCGATATGAGTGGGGTTTGAGACTAGTTGAGTCATGTCAAAACTTAAAAAATTGTCAATTAAGGTAGTTGAGTCAGAGTCATTATTTGCTTCTAAGTGAAAATTAAAATCACCCAGAACGGTATATGTAACGGAGTTAGATGTAGATTCAAGAAAGGTGTGCAGTGCTCTGATAAAAGGTGTTCTCAGACCAGGGGGGCGATACACGAGTAGGCCCGAAAATATAATGCAATTATTTTCTTTGATTTTAAAGCTCATGGCTTCTGCTTCTAGACCAAGCTCGGGTAATGAGAAAACTTTTAAATGGGATTTATAGATAATCCCAATACCACCTCCCACTGCTTCTTGTCTGTTAACAAATTCTACATGATAGCCTACAGGAACTGCGTCATTCCAGTCCGGTCCAGAGGTATCAGATGCCCAGGTTTCTGTTAGAAACATAAGATCAGCGTCATGGTCTGTGATCAGGGCAGAAATTTCGTGTTTGTGTTTAACCATAGATCTTGTGTTCAGCAGTATAGATTTCAGAATTCTATTTCCAGCTACCAGGGGGTCTGTTACACCCTTAGGGTCGTTATTGGTAGGCAAATGGGAAGTCTTAGTCGGACGTTTACAAATAGGCGAAGGCAGATTGTAAAGATTCTGGGATTGCGGAAGGGGATTGTGGGGTATGTACAAGCCGCAGGAAGCGCAGCAAAAGGGTGTGGAGAGATCTCCAAGGTTTACTTCATGCATGAAGTTACACGGGTATTGATTTAGCTCAAGAAGCTGTGAGCTAGAGTAGTGCAGACTTTGGTGATTAGGAGAAGTGGCATAATGTCCGGCGCAGGGCGCGGGACAGCCGCGGACGGGCGCAGACGGGCTTGCCTTTGGCACGCCTTCGGCGCGCCGCCGGCGCGCCCGCTGCGCCCGTCCGCTGCGCTCCCTGTGAGGGGGGGTCATTTTGTAGTTGTGCTTGAGGGAGGGGCCGAGCACTGGACCGCTCGCAATTTTCCCCAGTAAGATGGCGGGCGCTAGAGCCAGTCACAGCCCTGTCAGCGTTAGTTCTGCTGCGAAGGGGGTGCGCTATCAATTTAGATAAGGGAGCGCTCGGGGATGTCAGCTACTTCCTATTATTCAGGAGGATTCAGGAGGATTTAAAAGCACTAGTGACAAACAATTCAGTGCAAGTAACGATATTAATTAAAAAGCGGCGATTCTCACATATATTCATGCAGATAAACACAAGCCCCGGCTTCCGCCTCAGGACTGTCAACAACACACAGCGCTCGTGATCAGCAATGCAGGTTGGAGTGAGGGCTTTTGTAGTTGTGCTTGAGGGAGGGGCCGAGCACTGGACCGCTCGCAATTTTCCCCAGTAAGATGGCGGGCGCTAGAGCCAGTCACAGCCCTGTCAGCGTTAGTTCTGCTGCGAAGGGGGTGCGCTATGAATTTAGATAAGGGAGCGCTCGGGGATGTCAGCTACTTCCTATTATTCAGGAGTCTTCAGGCGAGTATCTAGAGTTCCTTCTAGCTAATCTAAACCTCTATGAACTTGACCAAAGTATTAACGACCCTAGAGCCCCAACCTTCGTTGGGAGAGATGCCAACACCGTTATAGACTACATTTTTGTTTCAAATGGGGCCCTGGCAAAGGCACGTGACTATAGGGTGGTCACTGCTATTTCAAGTGATCATTATCCTGTCCTCCTGACCCCGGACCTAGACTGCTTCCGGACTGGCAGTCCGTCAGACGTGGCAGCTCCAAAGGATCTGAAGTCCAAAGATCAGGGAAGGCGTCTAAAATGGGAGATGATTGTCCCAGACAAATTCTTTCACTCACTTGCCCAAGAGACTGAGGCCAATATGGCAGTGTGTTTGGATCCTACCGCCCAGGGACCCGAGGTTTTGGCTGCATATGAGGAGATTTGTTTAAGGATCAGCAAGAACTTGGAACGAAGGACAGTCGCGCAAGGGAACATGAAGACCCATAAATGGTTTAATAATGAATGCTCGAGGAAACATAGCGCCCTGATGAAAGCCATTAAACAAAAACCCAGAGATAGGCTAATAGTGGCCAAGTTAAGGAAGGAATATAAAACCGTAGTTCTTAATCGTAAAAACCAAATCAAGGAGAAAGCTTGGGATAGCCTTTTATCCGTGGATGTGCTGAGAGACAGTAAAAAAAATTTGGGCCATTGTAAATCAGCCCTTTTTCTCTGATAATGGGACATCGGATTTAGACTGTGTCATAGAGGACAACAGATGTTTAGCCCATTTTGGAAAAATCTATGAATCTACAGTCCCTGCTTCACCTGCCAACACCCATGACCCATCCAACTTGGTTATGGAGTTTAACACCATGGAGGTTGAAAGGGCGATAAGAGATACTAGTAAACACAAGGCCCCGGGACCCGATGGGGTTCCTGCAGATCTCTATATCCAGTACCCACAATTTTGGTCAAAGATTTTAACCAACGTTTTTAATGCGATTCCCACAGCTGGCTTCCCATCTTCTTGGTCCACCTCCATAATTGTGCCTATATTTAAGAAAGGGAATAGGGGGGACCCGGCCGGCTATAGACCTATTTCCCTGCTGGACTCTGCCGTCAAGATCTTAGGCAGAGTCATCTTGCATAGACTGGGGGATCGGCTGGAGGAGAGCGGGATCCTTTCAAATTTACAGTATGGCTTTAGGGCCCACAGAGGGACAATGGATCAATGCTTGAACCTTCATCTAATCATTAGCAAATACACTGTGGTGAAGGGGGGGCTTCTTTATTTGGGGTTTATGGATTTATCTTCCGCTTTTGATTTGGTCAATCGCTCAAAACTATGGTTTATTTTACAAAATTTGGGCTTGGACACCACCTTGGTTAGTTTTCTGCATGACCTTCATTTAAATCTGTTTGCGTCCGTTAGGGCAACGAGGGATGGAAGGTGTACAGCAAAGTTCAGATCAGGGAGAGGGGACAGACAAGGCTGCATTCTGGCCCCTCTCCTCTTTACACTGTACATCAATGCCTTGGGGAAATCTTTGAACTCAGCCACCTTGGACATGCCGCGTATTGGGGGGTTACCTATTCCGGTCCTCCTATACGCGGATGACACTGTTCTTATAGCTCGGACTGGCACAGGCCTGCAAAGACTTTTGGACCATTTTTGCCTCTTCATGGAAGCCCTCGACCTAAAGATTAACATTGCTAAATCCCATGTCATGGTCGTAGGCTCACGAAAGAAACATAGGAAGATTAGATCCTTCAGCTGCAACAACTTGCCCATTTCGAGGGTCCCTTTCTTTTGTTACCTGGGCGTCACTTTTGACGAGAGAGGAACTTGGAAGGCACAAATGAAACTTAAAGAAAATGGATTCATTAGATCCACTACAGCACTTCTGAGTTTTTCCAAAAGACTGGGCTCGAGACCTATGGAAGCCATGACCAGGATCTACAGAGCCAAATGCGTGGCAATCGCATCCTATGGGGCAGACATTTGGGGCTACGTCTCAACACCAGGCATACAAATTGCTGAAAACAATTTTATACGGGCCCTGTTGTCACTACCGAAATCTTCTCCCACACATTCGATCCACAATGAAATAGGCATGGGATATGTCTCTGATCTCCTAAAAATGTCTCCCGTACTATGCTGGATTAAAACCTGGACAAATGAGGAAATCAGCTTGAATCACTGCATCCTTAAAGATTGTATGTCTCTGGACAAAGCTCATAATATACCGTGGCTGGCGTATGTTAGAGCGGCATGCGCGAGGCTAGGGCGCCTGGAAATGTACTCTCTACCGCAAAATCTTAAAAAAGAGGATGTAAAGTGGGTGAAGCAGCATTTTCGAACTTTGTTGGAATGCAAAAGAGAATCGGTTGACCTTTGTAAACCTACGGTGAGATTACTTTTTCAACTTTCCACATCTACAGCTATGGAACCCTATTTAAAATATGTCACAAAGCCTTACCATCGCTTCCTGCTCACAAGGTTCAGATTCAACTTGATCCACCTTGTCCTTGGCTCGCACACAGAATGGGGTACCCCAGAAAATGTTCCCCCTTGTACATGTGACTTTTTTTCCACACAGGACACTCTGCACCTGGTCATGTTCTGTGAGCACTATCTGGTGCCGCGAAAAAAATTTCTTGTTCCCATCTTGAAACATTTGAATTTCGTCCAGGTGCGGCCAGCATTATTATATCTCCAGATGTTGAACTCGGTGCAGGTCACATATGGTGTAGCCTGTTTTTTGGTAGCAGCCGCCAGACAAAACAAACTAAGAGCTGCCGCATTAACTATTCACCAAATCTGATTTTTGCATAAACCTTGTCGAGAAAGATTTTTAACATGTTGATACAGGTGTTCCCCACATCTATCGATCCTTTTTAAAGAAAGAATGTGTTAATTGTGTTTTATGAAGGAGTAGCAATCAATTCTTTAAACTTGTTTAATAGTATTTTTTACCCTGATTCAATGTATCATGCACTGCTTTTATGGTTTTAATTAACCGAATAAAGTTTTTGACAGACTGACTGACCTTCCCATTCATTCCTATGGCTAGGAGGCCCATAGGAATGGTTGGGAAGACATTCTCAATTTGCGATTAGAGAATCGCAAATTGAGAATGCAATTTCTAGGTTGCAAGGGTGCCAAAAAGACACCCAGTTACATTCCTGAAATATGCATGTGTGCACATTTTGAGCATGGGCATGTATGTGCAACATATGGCACTTTTAAAAAATCAAAAAAGAGCTTTTTGAAAGAAAATCACAAATAACCACCAACTTGAAGTTGATGGTAATGTGCAGTTCCTTAAGGCCAAATAGCAAATTTCTGGTGCTTCCAGAATTGCATTTCAGGAACCGTAATTTGCAATTCCTTAATTCCATTAGCAAAATAGAGAATCGCAAATTTAGCAATTCTCTATTTTGCGTTGGCCATTTGAAATGATACATCCCAAGAAGCTTTCTCCAATTCGCAAACGGGCCGATTCTAAGAATCTGTCAGTTTGAAAACGGGAAAAAGGCTTCATACATATAGCCCAAGGAGTTTTGAGCAGCCTATTACTGTTTACCATAATATGATTCAGGGATTTTCTCATCCCTTCAAAGTCTATTGTTGTTATTTTTATTGATAGGTGAAAACTGAAAAGGTATACTTAATGATTTTATATTACATGCAAAAAGAAGATTCATCATCCAAAATAATCGAGATGATAGTCTTTGCAGATCTGCTTATTTTCTTTCTTACACCTGTGGAGCTATTGAAGTAAATGAAGCTATAAGAAAACAAAATTATGTAATAACAATGTAAATGGGGGTGGGGTAAGATTTTGTGCTTTTAAACTCAAACAGTGGCGGGATTATACTTATCTCTGTGTCATTAATAAAATTATGGATTCCCTTCATGGAATCTAGGAAAGAATCCATTTTATGTCATAACTGAAGGCTCACATTGTTATCTAAAGCAAGTTTATGACAAATGAAGAAACAATAGACACAGATTTACAGTAAATAATGTTATTAGTAGTTGCTCTAGTTTATGCCAATCTGCAGATTTAAAGAAAATCTTCAAATTTGGAAGAAAACTGATCATCAACTTAAGGTAGGGGAGAAAATGGGAACATGCAGTTTTCAGAGTAAGTGGCGGAATGAAGTCCTTAAGGCTGCAATTCTGGATTTGTATTCTTTTAAACAAGAAGCCATATACACTTGTAATTGATAAGAAAACATGGATATTCAACTTCTTTCACTGGGTCTTCGTTTTTCTTGAAGTATGAAAACACACTGAATGGTGTAAAATATCAACCTGTTATAATTAAGGTGTTGATATAAGAAACTCTTTGTAAAGAGTCTAGACAATGTAATATATTTAATTAGGTAGTGAGAAGCAGCTTTTCCATGGAAATATTATGGCCCCAGTTTAATAACAACTAGAGAGGGAACTTTACAATTCTACATCTCAATGTAGAATAGTTTGGAGAGGAAGGTCTAAAAATTCAAATATCATTTTATAAGTGGCAAGCTAAAGAATGGTCTCCAAAGGACTGTCATTGTCTGCAAGCCAGTGCTCCTGTTCCCACAACAGCCTGGGCAGTTCTCAGATGGAAATGGGCTCCTCTGCACACAATGCGGAGCACCAAACTAAGACTCTGACAGTGTAATGTGAAAGCGTGGAGGATCCAAATACCATATGAAGGAGAGCATTTTCAACATACGGCTCTTTTTACACCAGCTGCCTCCTTGAGGTGCCAATGTAACATAATGTAAGGTGGGTTTGTGGAGTATTGCTTGTCTCCCATGAGGGTGCCAGGCACTGAGTAGGTGATAATAGGTGTGTGGTGAGTCTGAGTGTCAGTACAGGCAGTCTTGATTGTCCTGCAAAAAGCAGGGTCCTCAGCCTCTTGCAGAATTCCCCTTAAGAAGAAGGGTGGCTAGCCTTAAGTCTGTTCTGTTCATCTCCAAGATGTTCACAATGACAGTGTGTGTTTACCAATCCAAAATGCTGTCGACATTTTTCCCTGCAAAGACCACATGTAGAAGGCCTTAGTCAGAGAAAGTTGTGTTACAGTGCTATTGTATCCCTGTTTTTGGCATGTTCATCCAGCACATAGATACCTTTATTTCTTGATTTTTGTTTCTTTTTTCTGTAGTGGCATTTCTAGTTGGATAGATGGTTTTTCTCAATTGGAAGACTTTTTGATGGGCTCTTTCTCAATCCTGACTTAGGGTACTTTTGGAGCCTTACCTTTCAACTCCTTCAACATTCACCACCTGGAATTAACAGCAATCCACCAATATCATCAAAGAGAGTTTTTCTGTCTTCTGCTGCTTTTTGCTTCTAACTGGTACCTTCCCAAGGAAACACTTGTCCCCTTTCATGTGTACATGAAGTGCAGAGTAGCATTGTGCCTACAGAGAGAAGTGGCCTTTTCTCCAGGAAATTAGAGATATCTTCACAGTGTACAGTCCTTGTCAAGAAAACTTTGAATACTGGATCGCAGTGCAAGCTGCTATTCTTGTGTGACTGAAATATTGTGGGTAAAGCACAATTCCCAGATCTGTTTGTGGTTTCTACAAGGAGTCATGCATTTGTGTTACCAGGATAATTAATATACAGTGAGCTTAAATGTTGCTCATTCTGAGGAAGAGAGGAGAATGAGACTAGCTTTTTGCAAATGTTTTCATGGTAAAAACAAACAGCAGGCAGTTCTGAACAATGTATGTATAGATGAGGTTCCCCCTGAAACTATGTTCCTCCAGTGGAGAATTGATGGTGCTGAGCTCCACATCCTATTATTCTTATACCTGACAGTAAGACTAGATCAGGAAACAAATTGCTGATAAGCTTATAGGTGGCTCTCCACCATTTTGCCTTCTCTCAGATTTCTGTATCTAAGGGAATGATGTCCAAATAAGAAAAACATTTCCTTTGGTATTTGATTTTTAGTGTTTGGAAGGCTCTGTAATGAAGCGGACCCAGGAAGAATACTTGAATGGAAAATATCAGAAGTCTATTACACTTACTAGGTGTCTAAGTGAAAACGAATCTTAAGATAGACGGATTTAAATTTTTTCTGTATGAAAGCAATTTTGGAAGGATGATATTGGAAACTGCCAAACAAACAATCAAATGTAAGACCTATAAATTCATTTTTTGGAGTGAATGAAGGATAGGATTTTTATAGATTAATAATAAAGCCTATATCTTGGAGAAAATAAATGGCATAATGAAGCAGATTTTGGGGATTCCGTAGTCCGGAGCTAAGAATAGTATGCTGTCTAAGTAAACCAAGATGCAAAAACCCTGTCACCTGAAAAAGACAGAACAAGGTTTTAGAGCACCTTGTTGAGGTTGGGAAAACATCAACATGCAGAAGATACACCAAAAAGTCGGAAAAATAATGTTAGTAAGTTTCTAGGCAAAAGAACTGTAGATGAATTAATTGAGAAACATAAACTGGTACTATAAAGTATGCATCTTTTAAGTCGAGTCTCCAGCCATCTAAATGGTCATTCTTCAGATAGATTTCGGTATCCATTATGTATGTAAAGCACAAAATCATTCAATTGACATTTCTGTTTTTTAGTTTTCATTTTTGGTATAAATGTTACTCAGAAATCATTGTAGCTGTGGAAGAAAAGCTTCTGTTTTTCTTCTGAAAAGTAGGTCTTTAGATTTCTTTGGAAATGTACTATAACTGTTGAAGAAAAGAACAAGGGGGAGTGTAAGAAAGTCATCCTTTTTGCTTGGTCAGCACCATTTTTTGACTGATTGTGGTAGGAACTGACTGACTGTTCCCTGGGCTCTCTAACCAGGCTGAGGCCCTGTTCTCTGATGAAAAGGGTATATGGTAATTAGGTCTTCCTTCTTTTTACCCCTGCTGTCTGTCTTGAAGCTTCGTTGAGGCACCTCTCCCTCAGCACAGCGGCCGGGCTTGGCTCCGCCACATCTCTTCAAGAAACCGACCGGCCGGGCTTGGCTCCGCCGGCCGGACTACATCCCCCAGCATCCCTAGGGGGGTAGCGACGACGCAAGTTACTAGCGCGCCAGGAGGCGCATAAAGCACCGGCAGGTCCCATGTCCCGCGAGGACGCGCCGGAAGAAGCCCGGACTAAGGGCGGACAGTCTAAGACAGTCCGAGACTGTCCGTGACTGGACTGGGCCAGGAACTTTGCCTCAGGACTACCGTGAGCCTTTCTTCTTGCTGTCGATCATCATCAGGTACTGTGGTTGAGGGTCACTGACTTAGTGATTCCATTTGTGAAAATCTTGTCATTTGAGAGAGTGTTCAGAATGTCTAAACAAAAAGCCTCATCTGTACCTAATAACACCATGGATAACTATTTGGTCCAGGTTGTTGCTAAAATAAACAATGACAGAAGGTCCTCCCTGGGTTTGACCCACTCTTTCATCTCCGATTCAGCGGAACAAATTTCAGATAATCCATCTGAGCTGGTTCATATTAACGAAACTCCTGCACCCTCTCAGCCCATTCCTGATAGTTCTATGCAGAACGCACGAGCTAGTGCAAACGGGGGTAATAACGGTGAGGTTGATTCTGACGTTATTGACATTGAAACTGCTGAGAATGAATCCCTTCCACCCACGCCCGTCCCAGCACCAAGAGTGACTAGAGGGAAAACTAAAACTCAGCCCAAACGAGCGGGTCTGCGCTCTAGCAGAAAGAGACCAGCCACCCCACCTAGGAAATAAGAAATAGATGATCCTGGGTGTGACGACGAGGGTATCTCGCTCAGGGATGATGCGCAACTCAAGAAACTAGTGAGCATGCTGGATTCAAAAATAAGAGGGATCATCAAGCCATTGATCGCTAAGATTGACCACCTAACAGACAAGGTCAACAGATTAGAGGGTCTTTTAAAGAACACCTGTGATAGTATAGGAGAACTACCAAACCAGGTGTTAAGCAAAATTGATCATCATGAAAAAACGGAGGGGGCAGTGGAGGGGGAGCTGAGTTGCATGATATGAATATGAACCCTCCCCTCATCCCACATCGATCCTCAGGAGCGAGTGGCCAGTCTACAGAGGGTCCCCAATTTAGATCAGTGGGGCGTAATGTATCTAGCCTAGAACCTGACCCGGTAGAGTTAATAGTAGAGGCGTCCCCCCTGGTGCTAGTTCTGGCCAATGTACCACCCTTGAAATCAGGACAGATAGAATCACCCCAATCCTTTCTAAGCAAAGCATTACACGGGCTGTCCAATAATATGTCTATGTCTCCGTGGGGTAAGCAGCAGCTCTCAGATGAATTAGTCTCAGCCAGAAGAGTAGAATGGATAGGGAATAGCCAGAAAAGATTTGCTGGTGATTGTGTGGTATTGAATTTTATAGGGCCCGATGTACTGCCCAGCATCTTGCAGAATCTGTTCCCCCCACAACATAGAACTGCGGAAATAATTCCGCTCACTCTTGATTTTTTCTATAGTAGAAGGGGAATTATTGCAAATCCAGGTGTGCTAAGGACCAAATGGACTGTTGTACCCAATAGAAAGGCAAGGGGTTGACAAGGTGGTGAATGGGGTTTGCACCTTGTAAATAGATATGCAGCACTGTCTAATTTGAATGAGTGTGATTGACTCGAATGTAGCACACTCACGGATGAAAACATCCCTAGGGTGATCAGTAGCTCAAGTATTGTTAAAAGTAAGGATTTATTAACCACGTTACCTGCAGAAAACAAGAGGGGACTCCCTGACACTTCTATTAGGGGAGGGGGGACGGATGTCCCTGAAAGGCATATGGAAAATGGCATTGAGCAAGAAATCGGCTTGGCATCTGGGTCCCGACCCTTTAATTCCCTAAGCACCCCCCAGCAATAGTCCCCCCCCAATTACTTCTACATATTAGGAATCCAAGAAAACCTACTTGTCTAGGGCAAGAAGGCCCAAATATTGATAAATCCAAGCTCACCTTTATCTCCTGGAACCTTGCTGGCATAGCAAATAAATTGCTCTCTCCAGAATGGTGTGATATCATTGACCAGCATGATATTATATTATTACAGGAAACTTGGTCTTTGACACCAGTTTACCACCAGGGATATTTAAATGTCTATATTCCGGCCATAAAAAACCCAAAAGGACGTCCATCAGGAGGCTTGTTGATTTGGATCCGCCAATCATTACACTGCACAATAGAGCAAAGTTTCATGGCAACACATGATATACTGGCAGTAAATATAAAATGGGATAATGGTCAAGGGTTGGCTGTCTTCAATATATATGCTAGAGGAGTGAAGGGGGGAAGACCTCTGAAGTCATATCCATCCTCGACCAAGAGCTGGAATTGTTTCCATTGCACTTATCCATCATTGTAGGGGGGGATTTTAATACCACCTTTGAACCTTTGGGAGAAGAGGATAAGTATCTTGCCCAGGAGGAAGACAGTAAATGGGGTATTCCACAGCTTGAGGTGGCCACGATTAATAGATGGAGTGCCGTGGCTATCCAAACTAAAAGTCTATGTCTTGCAAGGGGCTTGAGAGCTGCAATTGGGCGCACACCATCTGATCGCCAAGGGAGTAATACATTCGATAATGGCAGGGCAACTAGCAGAATAGATTACTTCTTGGTGGATATCAGGGCATGGGGTAAACTGCTAGACATGACTGTGGTAAATAGGGTTGAAAGTGATCATAATCCTCTTTGCTTGGTTTTTCAATCTTACCAAGAGGTTACAGAAGTAAGCAATGTGGAAGACAGGGTGACCCTGGATGTTGTATGCTCAAATAACCAATGGCATTTAAAATGGGGGAAGTTAGTAGAAGATCCTGAAAGGGTTGGTGAGCTCAAGAGAGTTGTGTTAGAGGAAATAAATAATCTAAGGCCTCTTGCTAATAAACCTAATTTCCCAGAAATTTTGATAGAGGCCCATAAAAAGTTTTTTAATAGACTGCAGGGATTCTTCCTAAAAACAATAAAGTCAAATAAGACAGTGAAAAACCAACCAAAGCAGGGGTGGTATAACAAAAACTGCAGACTAGCTCGGCAGAACCTGAGTAGAGCACTTAGGATGGGGAACTCTGAGGTAGTAAGGAAGGCCAGGGACTCATATAGAAATGCACTAAAACTAGCCAAGAGGCAGTGGGATGAGGATTACTGGGGCAAGCTAAAACTCGCATGTGCGGCCAAAAATCCAAAGCAATTTTGGGCTACTGTAAAATGGGACAGGGGCGGAATTGCTGCCCCCCCACAAAATCATGTTCCCAAAAATAAGTGGATAGAGTTTTTTAAGCCCCAATATGCCTGTAACCTGGCCCCAGAAAGCTATATTCTGCCACCCACCGTCTATTACAACCATCAAGTATTTGACATAAATGATGTTAGCACCGCTTTGGATTGTGTGACAGGGGGAGAGCGCCAGGCATGGATGGCATCCCTGCAGATGTCTTTTTAAGTGAACAAGTACTTCGTATGGCTAGCCAACTCAGTGGCCTTAGGCGCAGAAGTTCCTTCTTCCTGGAAGGGCGCGGAAATAATACCAATATTTAAAAAAGGAGACAAATCACTCCCAAACAATTACAGACCCATCAGCCTCATAGATTCAGCACAAAAACTGATGGGCCGACTAGTGCAGAATAAGCTGCAAACATGGATAGCGGAGAATAACATCCTGTCCCCATACCAAGCGGGTTTCCGCCCCTTAACTAGTTCCATTGATCAGGTCTTCTATTTTATTGCCCTTTATTGGAGGAATGTGACATTGATAAACGGCCCTCTTTATGCTGTCTTTGTTGACTTGAAGTCAGCTTTTGACCTAGTCCCTAGTTCTAGATGAAACCGGCATAAATCCAGAACTCCTTACACTTTTGGTTCGTCTGCATGAAAACAACTATGCCAAAATCAGGTGGGGTGCCCAGGGCGAAGTAACCGAGCCCTTCCCCGTCGAGCGTGGTGTGAGGCAAGGGTGCGTTCTGGCCCCAACACTGTTTTCAATATATATAAATGGCATAGTGGATTATTTAAAAAGAACTCCAACAGACACCCCAATATTGGCTGGTGCACACGTGCCCATCCTCATGTTTGCGGACGACACGTTAATACTTTCCCGCACCCCAAGCGGACTGCAAAAGGCAGTGAACGCATTTGGTGAGTTCTGTAAGATTCGTGGATTAGAACTGAATGCTTCCAAGACAAAGTTCATGTGCATGAACCAAAGATGGACATACAAAGGTGTAATGACTTACAATGGTATCCTCTAGAACAGGTAGAGGCTTTTACCTACCTAGGCATAACACTCCAGGGCAACATGAGATGGGATACTCATATTAATACGGCAGTTCTAAAGTTTAGTCAGCTAGCAGGCGTAGTAGCACTCAAACATCGTGCCCCGCTGACTAAACCAGTGAATTGTGCTCTTGAGATTTACAACATGAAGGTAATTAGCACATCTCTCTATGGTTCTGAATTATGGGGATTTTCTAATCTAAAAAATCTGTCACTAGCCGAGAATAGGTTTCTACGGCGGTTAGTAATGGCTCCACAAAGCACTCCTATTGTCCCATTATTGTATGATCTGGGAAGCAAAAGTGTAGAGGACCTAGCTCGTCTGTGCCCCCTGCTATATTGGCGACGCTTAATGGTGACCCCAGAACTTTCCCACTATGCTGCAGCATTGGCGGACGTTATCTCTACGGACCGTTTTCATACCATTTTGTGGCTAAAGGAACTACGGGGGTTGCTGGTCAAGCTGAAGCTAGACCATCTCTGGGGAAACTTGGATACGTCATGTTTCCCTTCCAAGGCAAACTTGAAGAAACTCTATTGGGAGATGGTTTACTCTCCAGCATATCGCTCTGGATGTAGCTCCAATTTAACTGGCCTTGTCTTAGACATCAAAATGGTCCCACTCTGTGAAACCTATTGGGACATCATTGAAAAACCGCAGGACAGAAAGTTGTATTTCCAATTTAGATTTGGTACCCTCCCAGTCAATGCCTTCACAAAACACTGGTCACCAACAAGGGATGAACATTGCTACTACTGTAGAGATCAAATCGAGAATGTTTCACATGTGTTGTTTGCTTGTCCTATTTATGCAGGTCCACGCAGCAAATGGCTAAAGCCAGTGTGTTTGAATATGGGGACTCGTAGGCAAATAGTTGCACTCAGAATATTAGAAACAGATTGCACACCTTATTTTACAATTGCAGTCGCTAAATTCCTCGGCTGGGCATGGGTAATCCGCACACGTATGTTACTGGGTAAAGCTACCTAATGATCTATGGTAACCATGTTTTTCCTTTTTATCAAATGTAAAGATTGTAATGGAATGATTTTATATTCTTACATTAACTTCGTCAGCATTAATTGTTTAATACTTGCTTTTATGAAAATATTTTAGAATAGTATTTATTGTATAGTGTTAGGGTCAAAATGCTTTTATGACTGCTGTCGAATAAAGCTTTGAAAATGAAAAAAAATGAAATGTAATTAGGTATAATTACAATTGGCAGCCCCTGTAAGTCTATAGTACACAGTAAGGCAAGTAGGATTCAAACCGTCTATAAGCCCCTAGTATATAATAGGGCAGGGAGGTTTTGAGAACCAGTAGATTTCCTGCACGGAAGTATGCAACACTGTGTTGTTGCTGTCATTTTTAAAGGCAGACTGTCTTTAAAAGTTCATTATATGCAAATTTGATTTTGGAATTAAAGGTACTTCTAAACTGGTAAGCTACCCTATTTTTACACATATGTCACCCAAACGGTCTGCCCCAGGGGTGGGGTGCCTTGTAACTATAAGTAGCGACATTAGAAAAGATGTTTGAAAAGCCCTGGTGAGGGTGAAAAAAACGCATGTTTCGTTTTCCCCCATTGTAGATTATTATGCTCAATAAGCTAACATAGAACTATTTTATTTAAGTATAAATATTGCAAGGAAGAAGCTCAAATGTCATTCAAGAACTTAAAAGATTGGCAGTGATAAATTCAACAATGTTCCACTGTTGAAATGTATCATAACTGGTACAGAAAAGAAGTTATAGAACTTTTTTTCTGTGAACCAAAATCCAATCTTCCAGCATTCTCTCCTGATTGGTCAGCCTTAACAGACTAATCCAAACTGCTTTAATGGGATAATAAGTGGTCTGCATGGAAAAGAGGTTATCTGATGGGGGAGCCGTGCAGCTACAGAGAACAAGCCAGGTCAGTGGCTGGGAAAATCAAACTGGGCTTCAAAGAGAGCAGTACAGTAAAGAATGCCCCCTCTTCCTGTACCCCCAGCCAGATGGCAGACCTAGGAATGGAATTTGCACAAGATCTGGAGGGTGGGTGTTAATGAAAATAAGCCACTCCAGTAGTTTGGTTTATCCAGTCTCCATTTTGTATTTCAAAGTGCAGTGCTTTGTGGGACAGGAGTATGTCACACTTTGGAGGAAGCTTTTATGGTTTTGGGTGGCACCCTGCACCTCATTGGGCAGGGGTGTCCCCCTGCTTGTCATCCCAGATTGAATAAATATGTGAGAGCTGCATAGCTACTCAGATCTGCTGCTGAAACTACAAGAAGAAGAAGGACAGCCCTGCTGGAACCCTGGTCTAGACCCCAAAGATTTGCCCTACGAAGGAGTGTGCCTGCTGCTTGGAACTACAGCCCTGAGGACTTTGCCTTGATTAAAAAAAAGATTAAGGAGTGGACTGCCTGGAAGTAACGGGTTAACAGAGCTCTCTTGACCATCTCCCTCAAGAAGTCCTCAGCATAGAATGCATCCAGCGTACTATTAAGGATTTGGCCAGGTGCATCATGGGAATTGTAGTTCTGAACTTCCAAGGGCCATCTCAAGGCTTCCAGACTCTTGAATTTGTTTCTTGGACACTTTGAACCCTCAAGAGAAGAGGTTCCAGAAATTTGGAGCAACTTTTGGAAAAAGCTCCATCAGTGCACCAACCAGACGTTGAGAGTGAAGCCTGTTACTTTCAACCGTGACCTGGCCTGATTTTCAGGTTCACCCAGCTGAAAACGCTGGAGTTTAAGACTTCGAGGCGTTGACCAGGAGCCCCTGCAGAACCAAGCTGGTGACTTCGCTGCAAATTCGGCCTGATAAAGTGCCTTGCTCGGGATGAAAGGAAAATCCTCCAGAAAAGTTTCGAAGTGTGAAGATAAAACTTTGACCGGGGGTTACCACTTAGTGTATTCGACTAGGGCTCCATCCCTGTTAGCCTCAAATGTTGACTTTGACCCTGTAAAGCGCGACCAGATGTTCCAAGTTAACGCTAGATGTTTTTAAGCACTAGAAAGTGTTTATTTTTTAAAACTACATTTCTCCGGATCCCTTTGGATAATTGTCATTTTGGTGTCATTTCCTATTAGTATAAATTGGTGTGGGATTTTTATTATGTCTGGTATTCTACTTATCTAATGTATTGGTGTTTAAATGCTCACAACAAGCTACCAAAGGCTGAGCCAGGGGCTAATGTATTGAGACCTTGACTGTACCTCATGTTGTGTTAGTGGTCTTATTGCTAGTGGTAGGTGTAGACTTACCCCAATTAAAGGCTCACTTTCAAACAGGGAGAAAATGAAAGCCAGACTGGTTCTATAAAATACTTAATTTTGAAGGTTGCCCGGAACACCAAAGGGTCTACTGAAGGATCTAGCCAGTTGTCTAAAAACAAACTTATTCTGTCACACCGTTTTATAAAAGGAGTGAAATTAATGACTCACTGATGTTCATAGTCTCTGTGGATTGAGTTTTTTTCTGTCTGAATTAATATCTTCTTTGAAAGAAGAGTTAGGCCTTTGGTAGAAATCATTTTCTGGTAGCTCTCTAGCAAAATATTGGGACCAACTATCCAAAACAAAATGACAGCTGCATGGCCCAATCTCTTCCAGCACAGTAGAAGGAATATATAACCATTTTCATGGATATTTAGCTTTATATATGTCTGCGAACACCCTGACATTCTTTGAGAAGGTTCTTACGAATCAGAAGACCCTGTGCAGAAGAACCTGCTTTGTGCAATTTATTGTTGATTTTGATTAGGAGACTACTCCAACAGTTGCACTCTTCAAGCATCTCCACATACTCTTTTGAAGAAGCAATAAATCTCACAAACTGGGTTCTCTTCTGAGCAAAAGAAGTATGGTGTCTTAAAAGATCTGAATTCCAAGTGTGCCTATGAGGCACAATAAGCAGAATAGGAGAAGCATGGCACCTGGTATTTTGGTTGTGGCCGAGGTGTGTGTAGATCAAGAAGCAAAGAGTGATGCAAGACAAGACCTTTGAAAGCTAATGCTTCTTATATTGAGTGGAGCCTCAAGCAAGTCATTTGTTGGCAAGGGCCATGGACGAGGGCCACTGCATGAAGGTAACATGCTGGAAAACTAGCACAATTGGAATAAGAGCAGATGTGAGGTAAGCCCACAGCAGGAGGACAGTTGTGAAAACGCAGCTGGAATGGAGAGTGTGCCCCGAACTGGACCGACTAATCAGAGCAAGTGCCAGTTATAGAACTGGTGAAACAGTAAAGAGATGTGCTCTTAACAATTCCCTCAAAATACAATAGCAGATACATCTGAAGTACAGATATGACGTCCTTGACTCACTGAAGCAGAAAGAAAGATGGCTGGTGCTTTTCAGCTTGAATTGCAATTCTTTGAGCCAAAGTCCTGTAGGTCATATACCCAACCATGCTGGGATTAGTGTTGTTTTTTTGTATTTATAGTGCCTGCAGTTACAAATAAATAGCAAAACCGAAGCATTATATGAGCCTACAAGCTTGGCATAAAACTTGGTTTCACTTTCTATGTTTATCTATCACCTACTGGCGGTCACCACTAGATAGTTATAGTTAGGTTAGCTGTTCCATAGAAAAAGCAATTTTATGTTGCTAATAACGTTTGCAACGTTTGATGAATCTCCAAGGGGCAGATGTATCGACATCCGTGTTAGTGATTCTCAAATAGCGATTTTTTGAGAATCGCTATTTGAGAATTGCAAAATAGGATGTATGTAAAAAATTGAATTTTTTTTGCGATTTCTTATTTTTCCTTAATTGCGATATTGCAATTAAGGAATACTTTCCCCTTCATTTCTATGGGCCAGGAGGCCCATAGGAATGAATGGGAAGTTATTCTCAATTTGCGATTCGCAAATTTGAGAATAATTTTAAGGGTGCAAGGGTGTCATAAGGACACCCTGATGCACCCCTGAAATTTACATGTGTGCACATATGGCGCACATACATGCCCTAAGGGCTATTTCCAGTCGCTAACATCTTGGCACGCCCACTTTGCATGTCATTAGTGATAAATATCACTGACATGCAAAGTGTGGCACAAGATGGTCACTATCTCCTACTAGCTGTCGCTAACTGGTGTTAGCAACAGGTAGGTAATAGGGAGATCATTTTATCTCCGCTTTCTTGGCTTTTAAAGCCAAAAAAGCGGAGGTTAACCCCCTTGATAATATGCCCCTAAATTACACCAAATTTGACAGGAAGCTAAACCCTGATCCACAGATTGTGCTTTTTGTGATTTGGTGTGTTAAGTCTTTTTTGAGAAATTAAGATCGAAAAATAATTCTGTTCACCCCTTTGGCCTCCTTAATAGCTGATGATCTCCTATTAGCAAGAGACTGTAGTTGCATGACAGATGTAACAATAGACTGTTCTACTCCCCCCCACCTGGAGCAGTGGCAATTAAGAACCCTGAAGGCCGATGGGACTGGTTGGGGCACTGGGGGTTGGCAGACATCTGGAGAGTACAGCATGGGCAGATCAATCAATCAGGAGTTTGTTAAAGCGCAACTACTCACCTGTAAGGGTCTCAAGGCGCTAGGGGTGGGGGGGTGCAGGTTCCATTCCATCAAGGAGGGTGTCTGTCGAAGAGCCAGGTTTTGAGGTTTCTTGCGAAGATGGGGAGCGATGTTGTCTGTCTGAGGTGGAGCGGCTTTGGCCGCGAGGAAGGAGAAGGAGCGGCCTCCCGATCTGGTCTTTCTGGTGCGGGGGACCTCGGCGTAGGAGAGCTGGGCTGATCGTAGGGTCCTTTGGGGTGCGTGGAATTTGAGCAGAAGCGAGACTAATCATACTATTTGCACATCTATCACCTGCATATCAGACTAGATGTGCTTGTTTGCTCCAACAGACTTGGCCAACATGTGAGCTAGACAGACTATCTGGGTTGTATGTTATCCATCCATAGCCTGAACCTGTTGGTATTCCAACCAGTGGAGAGGCACTCGATGGTTCCCACGTGGAGCCTTAACCTCCTGTCTCCAGAAGATGTGTGCTTCAAAGACTCACTTTGCACTGCCATGAATGAATGGTTAAACCACAATCAGTGATCCGTGTTAACCAGCCTCCTGAAATGAGAGGTATTTAAGCTGGTGGTGTGAGGCCACTCTCTGGGGCAGTCGATGGATGTGTGGAGGGAGCTCAATGGAGACCTACGGTTGCTAAACAGGAAACTCCATGACCTAGACAATGCTCTCAGACCAGATACCAAGGTACAAGATCCACTTCGGGAAACCAAATAATAGAATACTGTTCTTGACTGCTTGAGCTGTTATGGCTACAAACAGTGTATTAGCATAGCGCACAACGAGAAAGGTAGACCAGGTAGGCTTTTGGCATGGCTGATTAGACCCAAATCCTGCAGGGCACAAATCAAATAGATCCAGACAGGTGAGGGAACTCAACTCTATTCCACTAAGGCTATCAAATAAATTGTTCCGGGAATATTACGAGTCGCTGTACTAGCATCCTGAGTCTTTAGTGCCGGAGACCCTGGCATCCTTTTTGGATCACCCTCCCTTGCAGAAATTGAACAGCAATGTTCAGAGAAGCCTGGGTAGCCCAGCATTAACACAATAGATCAGGGTGGCCATCGGGGACTTGGCCTCTGGGACAACTATGGGCCCAGACGAACTACCCGCTGAGTTCTATGCCTCCTTTGCAGAGCTGCTGGGTCCTCAGCTAGAGGCACAATATGTTGAATCCTTATGACTGGGAGCCTTACCGGAATCCACTAGGGATGTAATGGTAATCCTGCTCCATAATTCCAAGACATAGAGGCTTACTCCCCCTACTTTCACCCCTTATCTATGATGAACATGGATTTTAAGATCCTAGCAAAGTTGTGGCCCTCTGATTGCTCTTGCACATGCCTGCATTTATACATAATGACCAAAATGGCTTTATTCCCAATCGGAGTTCTTCACTGAACCTCCGCAGACTCGTTCATATTCTTTATCACACTGATGTTCTACTGCCCCTACATGCTATCATCATCTGTGTGTAGATCTTGAAATAGCTTTCAAGATGATGAGATGGGACTTTTTCTTTGAGGTCATGCATAAGATGAGATTGGGCGAAGGCTGGATTACGAGGGTCAGACTACTATACTCGCCTCCTTTCATGAGGCTTAAAACAGATTGCGTAATTTCTGGGCAATATAACGTTTACGAAGGCACCGGAGAGGGATGCCCATCATCCCCTCTACTGTTCACCCTGGTCAAAGAACAATTGGCAGAACTTTTTCATTAGGCAGGGTCGGGCTTTGGGGTAAAGATTGACGGTAGTAAAAATATAATCTCCCTATATGCAGATGACATCCTGCTCTACCTCTACAATGGTCTCGTGGAAGCCGCAAATATGATGACCCTACTGGATGAATTTATTATGCTTCCGGCCTCTGTGTCAACAAATCTAAGACGTGTCTGTTCCCCATGACATCAGGTGCCCAGAGGCCTGGGAGTATACCAAAGGACCTGAATTGGTCACCAGCAGCCTTTTGATACTTGGGCATATGAGGGTTTCACTTCTTAGAAGACCTACGGGAGGGTAATTTGGGAAATGCCCATTAGATCCCTTAAATCCTGTGTCCCCTTTTAGAGATCTCTCAAGCTGCCTATAATGGATCGGATTTCTGTGTCTAAAATAGTCATGCTACTGAGATTACTATATTTTTTACTTAGCTTCCATTAAAGGTACCGGGATCCTGGTTTAAACAACTAGAAAATCTCCTTAGGAAATTGATATGGGATGGCGAACGTCACAGGGTCTCCTTGGAGGTAGTTTGGTGCCCCACGGATGAAGGAGGTTTAGCGGCCCCTAATTTTGAACTGTGTTTCTACTTGTCACAGAAGGTTGCTCATTGGCTTGAGGGAGCACATCAGGAAGAGTTGGGCTCTGACAGCAAAACTGCTTGGCCAAGCGGTGAACATCCTGAGCACAGGGGTACCTCTGACAGTGGCTTTGAAATGTTGGAAGCAGTGCTTACAGAGGACCGCAAGGACTCCGCTTCATGCTCTGGTTTTGCCATTAGTGGGATCCCTCATGGAGACCCGCTCTCTTTTTCACAGATGTGCAACTGGCAGCCTGAACTGTTGCTGGAATAACAACGGTGGGAGACTGCTATCAGCTGGGCACTGTGATCCTGCAGGATGACCTAGTAACCAACTATGGACAATCCAGTGCCAGTTCCTCACGTATGAGGCACTGATGTAGACTTTCAAGGACCTATTGCCAGGAGGCCCAGATGAACCAGAGACAAATGCAGTATTGCTCCTCCTACAGTCCATGGGCACTGCACGACATCTGGTGATATTGTTCTACAGTGCTTTATCTGGAATGGTTTGCAAACTTCTGGGTACCATATGAGGCCAATAGTAAACACCAGTGGGGAGAGAGCTCACAGATTCAATGGAAAACCTGATGTTTACCCAATTTAGTTATGTCCATATGACATGTTTGTCCCCCAACAGACTCCAGGTGATTTATGGAGGAGAACTTCGGCCCTGCCCCTGGTGTCCCTCACTGGATGTAGACTCTTGCCACATGACATGTACCTTCCCTCACTTGCGGCCATTCTAGACATAGTAATACAGACTATCCACATGGCTCTGTATCGCATCCTCCATTGCAACCGAGAAACCCGCCTTCTGGGGTTGTTCTCCAGACCTCAAGTAGGGAAAGCGGGCACCAAATTCATAGACTTACCCATGGCTTTAGCTAAAATATGTATTGCAATAGTGTGAAAGTCTGCAACGCCCCCTGGGATAACTACATTGGTCAGGACAGAGGAAAGAGCCCTGATCGGAAAAGTTGCTTCTGGCATCCGCAGGCTCCCAATTGCAGGAATATGGGTCAATATATTAGAGTCATTGAAACATCCAGGAGGAGACACAGAGAGCGAGGCTGAGGAATGGGACGCAGAGGTTGGAACAACCGAAAACAACTCTACCGGGGACACAAATGGGGGCACTGTGGCACACTGAAAGAAAACAACTGGATGCAAAAACTGAGGGAGGCGCTTTACACCCCAGAAAGATAGAGCCATGGCCCAGCTTTAGACTCACGTGCCCTCCTCCTGTCCCTCCCAATAAGCCAGCCTACCTCTCACCTGGCATATACTCTAGGACCAGCATTAAGGTGGGCCAAATACCCCCTCCCCTTCCTTCCCCCACCACACTATAAACCCATAGACAATTCCTTAATTTACTATCTTTGTGAACCCCTGATAATTTATGTATTTATTTATTTACTCATTTGTACGGTGCGACAAATCAGGGGACTCTCTCAGCGCATGAGAAGAAGACACCCACTGAGCAATATAATCTTAATACAGCCGAGTCTGAAGCATTTTCGTAAATTGAGACAAGTCGGTGTAATCAAAAATCTCCTCAGGGAGACTGTTCCAGTGATGGGGGCTAGGTGAGAAAAGGCCAACCGCCCATTTTGACCTTCCTAATTCTCGGTGTGCGGAGCAGATAGCGATTACTAGATCTCAACTGATGCACAGGGAGATACAGTTCGAGTTTCTTCTTGAGGTAGGCTGGGCCATTCTCCTGAAGAGACTTAAAGACTGTACATAACAGCTTGAAAATAGCTTGTTTCCTAATAGGAAGCCAGAGTAGTTTGCGTAGGAGTGGTAGAGAAGGGATGTGGGCCGGTTTATTGAGGGCCAGGTGAGCTGCCGTGTTTTGTACCACCTGAAGTCTTGATAGTAGGTCTTCCCTTATTCCAACCAGCAGAGAGTTGCCATAATCCAGCCGACTGACCAGGAGCGACTGGATGAGAGTTTTTCTTGCTGATAGAGGGATCCAGGGGAAGATCTTTCTAAGCATCCGTATTGTTCTGAAACAGGTGCCTGACAATGTCTTCACCTGTTCTTCCATCGAAAATTATCGACTCTAATGCCTAGATTCTTGGCCCAGCTCTAGATCAGATGGCCATCAATCCGGGGATCACAGTTGCTCAGCTTTACCGAACAGCAGTGTTGGAACTGGTCCTTCTTGGAGAGTCATCCCCAAACTTTTTGCTTCTTCCTCCCTTATTTTTTCTGACCCGTGGCTGTTGGCAATAGGACTCTGCACACTTTATCACTGCTGATCAGTGCTAAAGTGCATATGCTCTCTGTGTAAATTGTTATCATGATTGGATATACATGATTGGCATATTTGTATCACCACGAAGTCCCTAGTAAAGTGCCAGGGCTGGTGATGACAAATGCTACTAGTGGGCCTGCAGCACTGATTGTGCCACCCACATTAGTAGCCCTAAAATTGTGTCTCAGGCCTGCCACTGCAGTGCCTGTGTGCAGTCTAGGAACTGCCATGTCCTCCTGGTCAATCAATCAATCAATCAATCATAACACTTGTATAGCGCGCTACTCACCCGGAAGGGTCTCAAGGCGCTTGGGGGAAGGGGGCCGCTACTGCTCGAACAGCCAGGTCTTGAGTTGTCTCCTGAAGGCGAGGTGGCCATGGGTCAGCCGAAGGTGGATGGGGAGGGAGTTCCATGTCTTGGCTGCCAGGTAGGAGAAGGATCTGCCTCCGACGGTGGCTCTTCGGATGCGTGGTACGGCGGCGAGGGCGAGGCTAGCTGACCGTAGCTGGCGGGTGGGCGTGTGGAAGGTCAGGCGGTCGTTGAGGTACTTGGGGCCCAGGTTGTGGAGAGACTTGTGTGCGTGGGTGAGGAGCCTGAACGTGATCTTCTTTTTGACGGGGAGCCAGTGCAGGTTCCTCAGGTGGCCGGAGATGTGGCTGCGTCGAGGGAAGTCCAGGATGAGTCGGGCGGAGGTGTTCTGGATGCGTTGTAGTCTTTTCTGTAGCTTGGCTGTGATTCCGGCGTAGAGGGTGTTTTCGTTGTCCAGCCGGCTGGTGACGAGGGCCTGGGTGACCGTTTTCCTGGTTTCGATCGGGATCCATCGGAAGATCTTGCGGAGCATGCGGAGGGTGTGAAAGCATGAAGAGGAGACGGCGTTGACTTGTCTGGTCATCGAGAGAGAGGAGTCCAGGATAAAGCCCCGGTTGCGTGCGTGGTCTGTCGGCTTGGGGGCGGTGCCCAGGGCTAGGGGCCACCAGGAGTCGTCCCAGGCGGAGGGTGATGGTCCAAGGATGAGGATTTCCGTCTTGTCTGAGTTCAGTTTCAAGCGGCTGTTCTTCATCCACTCGGCGACGTCTTTCATCCCTTCGTGGAGGCTGGTTCTGGCGGTGCCAGGGTCTCTGGTGAGGGAGAGGATCAGGTGGGTGTCGTCGGCGTAGGAGATGATGTTGAGGTTGTGTTGGCGTGCGATGGCTGCGAGAGGTCTCATGTAGACATTGAAAAGTGTGGGGCTGAGTGATGATCCTTGCGTGACGCCGCAGATGACTTCGGTGGCCTCGGAATGAAACGGGGGGAGGTGGACTCTGTGTTCTTCCAGCGAGGAACGAGATGATCCACTTTAATGCCTTCTCTTGGATGCCGGTGTTGCTGCGGCGTTGGACTAGGGTGCGGTGGCAGACAGTGTCGAACGCGGCGGAGAGGTCCAGGAGGATGAGTGCCTCTGTTTCCCCGTTGTCGAGAAGGGCTCGGATGTCGTCGGTGGCTGCGATGAGGGCGGTCTTGGTGCTGTGGTTGGCTCTGAAGCCGGACTGCGAGGGGTTGAGGGATCCATTTGTCTCAAGGAAGGCGGCAAGCTGTCTGTTGGCGATCTTCTCGATGACTTTGTCAGTGTCCCCAATGACCAGGCCTAACCGTTCCCTTTTTTGTCCACATTAGTCACCCCTTTGGAAGGCCCAAGGTACCCCCCTGGGCAGGGTGCAGTGTATGTAAAAGGTAGAGCATGTACTGGTGCAGGTGACATGCTCTGGTAGTGAAAGGCAGCCATTTTTGTTTTTCACTATTGTAAGGCTATCTTGCTCCATAGATTAACATGGGGGGTGCTGGCTACAGTGGCTTCCAGCATTTCTTCCGATAGGAACAAGATAGGACATAAGAATCTAGTATCCCTGAACTCAGTCAGAATTTAATAACACATCTTTTAGGAAAGGTTGTTTTTAAATCCTGTGTTTGAGAACAGCACTTTTAGAAAGTTGCTGTTCTCTTGTCTGACCCTTCCTTGTGCCTTGGCCTGTTTGTGTATTGACTGTCTGGTTTGAGAGTGACAGGGGCTGGGGATTCCCCATGAGGCTGGCTGAGTCAGCCCTAGGCTGAATGACTGCATTTGCAACCTGAGTGGTGGGAGGAGTTAGCACCTGGACCTGAATAGGGCTGTGCCTGCCTGCCACAATGCTGGCTCCACCTCCTGCTGGGATGCTGACGACCCTGCCCCTCACTCTGAAAGGAAAGGAGAAGCGAGGAAAACAAAGTACTCAAGAAACACCCAGAACGTGTTCAGACCGGGCTCAGGGCCCACATGCACAAAGAGAACAAAGACTTTTAGGGGTATAAGTACAGGACCCCTGACAACAGAAAATTAGATCATCCTGGAATCAAGAAGGAACCTCTACCAAGGAGAAATCTGAATCTGAAGGAAGACTGTCCTGCTGTTGCTCTGCTGGACTGACCTGTTGCTTTGCTGCCAAGGAGAGGGGAAGGACTTTGCTGCTGTGCTGTGTCCCCTGTCTTAAAGGAATCTCCAAGGGCCTGTGAAGAGCTGGCTCCCTGTTCTGAAGTCCCAGGAACAAAAGGACTTCACCCGCAAGTTCCCTGAACTCTGCTGAGAGAGTTCTGTCCTTCCTAGAGTGCTTGATCCAGGTGTGGGGCCTCTGGAAGGTGTACCTGTGCTGGGAAGCTTGAAACTAAGCTTGAGAGACTTTTGCAATTGAAAAGTATCGCATTGCTCGCTGCGGAGCACATCACTGACAGTGCGAGAAGTTTCCCGCCTTACCCTGACTAGAATCAAGGGTCCCTATTTGGACAGTAGTACCTACATCTGCCAACGAGAGACCCCCAGTTCTAACAAGCAGTATCTCTGTTTTGGTAGAATTGAGCTGAAGAAAGTTCTTTCTCATCTATCTAGCTATACTGGACATACCATTTTTAACGTTAGTTTGGTTGCTGCAGTGTCATCCTCAATAGGGACTATCAGCTGTGAATCATCTGCATACAATATAGTCTCAAACCAACACCTTCTGATGACTCCGGCCAGGGGGACCACATATACATGAAACAAGGAGGGACTCAAGATAGATCACTGTGGGACTCCTTTATCTACCAAAGTGGTTTGTGACACAAAGGAGTCCAGCTGGACACATTAAGTTCTGTCTGATAAATAGCTTTGGATTCATTTAAAGGCCATGCCACTGACACTAATCTCTCGCAGCCTATCCAGAAGGATACAATGAGAGATGGTGTCAAAGGCAGCTGACAGGTCAAGGAGGTCTAACATTGCTGGGGTCCGGTTATCTAATGACATCCTGATGGTGTCAGTGACCTCCAGCAACGCGGCTTCATTGCTATAAGAAGCACGGAAGCCGGACTGGGAAGAGTCCAATAGGTGATGTTGTTCCAGATAGCAAGAGAGGTGCCAATTAATTAGTGACTATTATTTTAGAAAGGCAAGGGAGGAGCGAGATCGTTCTATAGCTTTGAAGATCTGTCAGATCAGATAGCGCCTTCTTAAGCAGAAGTTTAATCAGTGCTTTTTTCCACTTACGATGAAACGTAGCTGTAGCTAATGATATGTTGCAAACTTCGGCAAGCACATCAGCTAGGACCGGGGTGAGTTCTGACAGGACGGCGGGAGATACTGGGTCTAGTGGGGATCCTGATTTCACATGAATTAATAGGGAGCCTATTGCTCACCCGTGATATCTGGGGAAAATTCTAGGCTGGGAGGGCTGGTGTTTTCCTGAGGGGGTGGGCCCTCATAATCTACCTCCTCAGGTCCAAAGGAGTGCTAGATTGTGTCAATCTTATGAATAAATTGACAGCCACGTCCTCACATAACTCCTGAGTAGATGGGGGAACAAGGTTATTGGCCCTCGGGTTTGTGAACTCCTTCAGTATCCTAAAAAGCTCCCTCGAGGAGTTCTTCGCTTCCGTGATGCGGGAGCCTAGATTTGCTCTTCCGGCTGAGTTTAAATAGGGTCTGTGTACCGATCGATAGAGTGATTCATCTAACTCAGAATTGGATTTCCTCCATTTCCTTTCCTTGGCCCTATATAGGGCCTTTTCTCTCTTGAGAGTGTCTGAATACCAAGGGGCTGGAGCTGCCCTGGCCTGAATTTTTACCCTCTTAAATGGTGTGATAGAGTCTAGGGCCTCTATAATTGAAGCCTCAAACTGCTCTAATGCTGTGTCACAATCTTCACAGTTTGTGAACGAAGAGGCAGAGGATGTCACCTTTCTCCAGGCTCTGCGAAAGTCTTTACGGACTTGCGGGTGGGCGGATGGTTTAGTAAGTGCCCAGGAAAAGCTTAGTGCCGAATGGTCAGTCCAGCCTAACATCTGATAAGATGAAATTGATTCCGGTGATAGTCTCCCAAGACAACTTGTTTTATTGTTCGATCTTTTCTTGTTTAGAGGTTTTCTGGTAATGTCCATTGCAGACTCCCCTACTGAAATTATTACATAATATCATGTGCAACTCTTTCTTGAATCAGAGCACCATTGGTATAATAATGTTGAATAAAGGAATGTTGTGCCAGCTCGTAGGTAATAGCTGGAGAGAGACTGTTGCTGGGAGTTATTCTATTATGCACTTCTTTCAACCGGTCTAATGTTGTCCTGGCCATGGGTGTCCTGTAAACCCCAGGGATTTTCGGATGTCAGCTAGTGTTGTACTTGACCATTTCTGAAGGGTCATTTCAAAAAGGTGACCTTTTAAGTTTCACGTGTCCTGGTAGTGAAAACTCTTACATTTGTTTTTTACTACAGCGATACCATCCTGTCCCAAAGGATAATATGGGGTTACCTTATTACATTTAATAAGAGATAACCCCTGACAAGCTGGGGCCAGGGCAACCAGGCAGGTAATTCCAAGCACCTCTGTTGGTGGAGCCTTCCACAACCTTCTCATAATTCAAAGTGGGCACCAGGTATAAATATTGGACCCTCAGGCTCATAACTTCAGTACACCTCTGGACCTGTGGAAGACTCAGGACTGCTACTCTGCTGCCCTGCTGCGCAGCTGCCTGAATAAGAAGGACTGGACCTGCACCTTGAACCCAGGACCACCACATCACCCCAAGGGCTAATTGGCTGGCCTCCTGATCAGACCTTCAGGGAGAAAAAAATGGCAAAACACCTTGAGCCGAGCACCTGGACTCTATCTGCTATGAGTCCAACCCACAGCTGGTGCCACCCCAGTCCTGGACACTTGGAAGTGGGCCTGAGAGTGCTCTTTCAGCCCAGCTGAAGTCCAGTGAGCAAAAGTGGAACAGCATGATGCAGCGTTATGCAGTATAACATATCTCCTGACAGTCGCATTGGAATCACAGCTAAGTGATGCATCCAAGATGCAGACCTTGCATCGCAGCCCACAGTTGTTTTGGAACTGCTGCTATGCGATGCAGGCTTTTGCATTGCTAGCTCCTCATTGATGGCTTCTTTAATGACAATGCAGGACTTCAAATCACAGCCCCGCAGCTACCTCTGATCCGCTGCTTCGCGATGCATCCTTGATAAAGGATTTGCATTGCAAGCTCTTCGTTAACGACATCCTCAATGATAACACAGGACTTCGTATTGTAGAATTCAGTTTCCTCAGAACTGCCACTGTGCGCCGCATCCTTGACATGGGATCACACAACTCTCCGCAAAACAGGATTTAAGGTACTTTGTTCAGCTGGCCTACCTTGATCCCTGTATCCGTCCCACGCTCCATCGAAGTCCGCCTGAACTTGTGACTTTTTCCTTGGGCCAGCACGATCAGATAATGACTGTTGGTGCTTTGTGCTTTTAGGCACTATTTTCACTTACATCTTTAAAATTGCATATCTCTGGTTCAACTGATTGGATTTTTGTTGTTTTGGTCTCAAATAATGTATTATATTTTACTCTGTTTGTCTTAGTTGGTTTGGGATTTTTCTTGTGATGTTTTACAATGTATTACTGTTTGTAGTGCTGCATAAATACATTAAACATTGCCTCTAAGTTAAGCCTGACTGCTTGAGCCAAACTACCAGAGACTTATGGGCAGGTTAATTTGGGGTTTTCTTCTCACTTCACCCTGACAGGAATTGTGGTTTCTGCCTCAGTAGGGGTTCACCCTCCTCAGCCAGTAACCCAATTTCTAATATTGGTTTACAGCGATGAGATTTGGACTTGTGTTTATACAGTGCCATTCAGTGATTTTGTTTTACACCCAAATTCCAGATAAATTATTTGATACCCTTTCTGGTAGACAGGAAGGCATAGAGGGAGGTTAGGCTGCAGATTACCAAACTAAAGATGGCGTAGGAGCAACACAAGACTGAGAGAGCCTTGGGAGAGTAGAAATTGTCCATGGAGGAGAGGAAAACGAAAATAATTGTCTCAAAAAGCTGGACATCAGAGCCAGCAAGTGGGGTACAGCAACAATTGTGGTAGCATACCCGCAGTGCCGGAATGGGACAAGAAGGTTCACATACGTAAAATCTGGTGCCCAGCTATGTGGTAGGGTATGACATAAATAAGTGGTTTTCGGCTTATAAGTTGGCCCTTAAGACATGCAGGGTCCCAGAAGGGCTTTTGGGCCTCACTCTAGAAACACATGCCTGCAGTGGAGAGGGACACTCGATGTGGGGGTGGCAGATGGAGTGGATCAGTACCAGAGTGTCCTAGAAGGTATCTGGAAGTGACCCCAAAAGGGTGGATCAGGTTCCCACCCAGCCGAGTGATGGGGAGGTTAAAGATGACCCAGACAAGTCCCAGATTAAGGTGGAGGAAAAGGTTCCCATGCCCCTTCTGAAAAACAGGGGGGTGCTTCTGGTGGGTGGTGGCCCAGGTCGCCCCATTTCCAACCCCTCTGCTGTGATTTCTCACAGTTAGGATACAAGCAGAGGGACTCTGTCTGTCCAAAGAAATCACCTACTTGTGGTACCTCCAGAGTGGTGGCTGATGTAGCCTTAGGGGTAAGTAGTCCCCAGGGGCAAAAAATGGACTATGCCCTAGACTCCCTTTGATGGGAGGTAGATTCAGTGGGTTAACTGGTGATTCTTGAGGGTGAGAATCGTCACTTTCACCAGGCTGGAGTGAATGCAATCCCTGCCACTGCTTTGAGGGACACCGAGGCTAACCAGACCATGGTAGTGGAAAAACGTGTTTTCCCGGGGCAGTACACCGGACAGGTGTATAGGGTAACTCAGACTGGGAGGCAGGACGTTTCCGCCCCATATGTCTAGTATCCATTAAGGGTGGGCGGAGAACTCCACTCCGCCCATGGAGTTTTGCCTACTCCGTGCTCCGCAAAGTAGGCGGAGTAGGCAAAACTCTGCACACGCCGTGGCGGAGTGGACTTGGCCTCCCACCCGCCCTATTACCAATTATGTACATTTTTTTTAAACGATTTAAAGAGTAATAAAACGCCTTACCTTATCTGTGATGTCCCCGCACTGCCCTGTTCCTCCATCGCGACTTCTTCCTCAAAACTCCGGGTGTGCGGACGACCGCGTATTTCTCCTGAGAAATACGCCTAGACGGGCACCCGCGCATATGTAATGTAATGTAATGTAAGGTGCACTTGTATAGCGCGGCTGTCACCCAAAGGGTATTCTGGTGCTTAGATTATTGAGCAGCGAGAGAAACAGAGAAGGCACAATCTACTCTCTAGGGAACAGTCTGGTTTTCAATTCCTTCCTGAAGTAGGACAAGGTGTTCAGTTGTCTAAGCTCCAGGGGAAGAGCATTCCAGAGTCTAGATGCTGTCAAGCTAAAGTATCTACCTCCTGTTCGCACTTTCTTAACATGGGGGACGCAGATCAGGAATGCAGAAGATGAGCGTAGAGATCTAGCATGCGAGTACCATACAAATTTCCTTTGAAGTACCCTAGACCTGATTATATGTACTGCCCTATAGACAATACAGAGTGCCTTGAATTGTATCCTTTGTACAACAGGAAGCCAGTGAAGGTCCCTAATGCACAAAGAGGACGAAGCTCCCCATGGCTGATTTAATGCAGGTTTTGCTGCCATTGTCTGCATTCTCCGTAGCTTCTTGAGCAGAGAGGCTGAGGCACCCAGAAGCAGAGCATTACAGTAGTCAATTCTGCTTAAAACGATGCTCTGAATCACTTGAGATCTGGTATCAATGGGCAAAAACAGAAGAATCTTACGCAAAGCTTCAAGTAGGAACATACAGGTGGACACAGTTTTATTCGCCTGGGAGTCCAGCTGGAGATTACCATCCATCAGTACTCCTAAATTGTGCACTGTATTAGTGGGCATTAAGGAGTTATTAGCCGAGCCAGGCCAAATGTCTGTAGGAAGGGGACGCTTAATACAGCCTGCCGTACAGCACAGGACTTCGGTTTTGTCCTCATTAAAATGTAAGAAATTCATTTTCAACCAGTCTGCCATTTGATGCAAGCAGTTATGGAACTTTTCCAGAGACACTGCATTGTTGCTCTTAAAGGTGAAGACAAGCTGAGTGTCATCCGCATCATTGATGACATTAATTCTGAACGATTTTATTAAGATAATGAGAGGGCAAAGGTATGAATTAAACAGGATAGGGCTGATAGCCGAGCCCTGAGGTACACCCTGTTTAACCTCTCTGTATTGAGAGAAAAAGGCGGCAGAGTCACTGCCTGTTGTCTATTGGAAAGATAAGAATATAACCAATCTCGTGCTTTGCCCACAATACCCAATTCCTCCAGCCTTCTAATCAGTATCTGGTGGTTAACCATGTCGAAATCGGCCAACATGTGAGGCAGCACTAAAAATGCTGTCTGACCACTGTCTGCCCACATTCTCTGGTCATCCAAGAGTGCCACCAAGGCAGTCTTGGTCCCATGCGTGGGGAGAAACCCAAATTGGACTACGTCCAGCAACTGGTTGCCTCCACATACTTGGACAGGGATTTGGTTACCACCCTTTCTAGAATCTTAATAGGGTAAGGTAACAGAGAAATGGGTCTGTAGTTGGACGGGTTATGCAGATCTAAGGAGGCCTTTCTTAGTAAAGGAGAGACCACTGCCTTTTTCCATCAGTCCGGGACTACGGATGTGACTAAAGATTGACTTCAGATATGATATAGAAGCGGAAAGAGTTCGCCTACAAACAGCTTCCAGAACTTATGAAGAAGCGGGTCCCTGGGGGAACCTGACGAAACCCCCGCAGCAATTACATGAAAATCCTGAGGGCATCGGAAAGTGGTCCAAGATTGTCATATGTTCTGTATCGATTGTATCATTGCTTAACAAGGTAACATTATCAGTATGTATGTACCCATCCTCATCACCCGGGGATTTCAGTCCCGTTAGAATTTTACTGATTTTTTCCTAGAAAAAACTTGCCAGGTTATCACACAATTCTTGTGAAGCCGGGTTAGTAGATTTAGCACAGTCTGGGTTAGACAAACCTCTAACCAAGTTGAATAAAGTTTGTGATTTATTTGGGGAGTGAAGAATAATCTCCTTGAGGTACTTAGCCTTGGTTTTACCTATTAATGCTTTATAGGTGTGGAGCATATTTTTGAAGGATACCTTATCTGCCTCAGAATATTTCTTCCTCCACTTCCTTTCAGCTTGTTTACAGCTAGTCTTCAACAATCTCAGTTCTTCATTATACCATGGGGCAGAGCGCTTTTTTACCATTTTTAGGTTTTCTCAACAGCGCTAGTTGATCCAGCAAATTGCAGATCTGATGACAAAGATTAAGGTAGTTGTCCTCCACCGAGTCGTGCATGACAACATTTTCATTAACAAGCTGGGGGAGGTTCGCTAGCCTGAATTTTTTAGACCACTCTCTACTAACTCAAGCAGCTGGTGGGCAGCCATCTTGTTGATAACGATTGGCTACCTTCAAGGAGAAAAGAACCAGAGAGTGGTCTGTCCAACATTGAGGGAGTATATCTAGTACAGCTGTCACTTTCATCTGCAAAAACGAGATCGAGAACATGTCCCTTCTGGTGAGTAGCATGTAGTACCAGCTGATGGAGATTAACATTCTCACAGGCTTGGCAGAGATCTTTCAGAGCAATGTCAAGAGTACCATTCTCCCAGAGATTACAGTCTCAGAGGATAAGTAGTTTAGAATGGGAGAGTGCTAAGCTAGATATCGCATCAATCAAGGACCATTATCTGCTTCAATACTCCTGGTCCTATCCCTCTGGTTGTCAAGCCAAACAAGCTCATCTCTTGAGTAAACCAGACGAGGGGCATTTGGGGCAGCGTGGCTGGCCCTGTGCGCGTCTGGGGCATGGTCGGGCGCGAACAGGCGCAGACGGGCTTGCCTTTAGCCTTTGGCGCGCATGCGCTGCGCGCTTGCACCACCTCCATTAAGTAGGGAGAGGGCAGTCCAACAACTAGAGCGCTACCCAAGATGGCCATGCTCTGGTGACTCGCTCTTACAGACGAGTACACCAGCACATCTAGGGAGCGTTTAACAGCAGTTGCAACAATAAGGTATGAAGTGCACTATTTAAAAATTCAGGTAAGAGAAATTTAGTTTTTAAAAAACACAAAGTGGCCCTCAAAAGAGATATACATTATTTAAATAAAATTCCCCAAAAATCAATCAGGCTAAGGCAGTAACATTTATAAGCACTGCAGAGTAATCAGAAACGAACCGCGCGCTTGCACCATTACTATTAAGTAGGGAGAGGGCAGTCCAACAACTAGAGCGCTACCCAAGATGGCCGTACTCATCAAGGGAGCTTTTAACAGCAGTGGCAACAATAAGGTACGAAGTGCACTATTTAAAAATCTCAGGTAGGAGAAATTTAGTTTAAAAAAGACACACAGTAGCCTTCAAAAGAGATTGAATTTTATTTCTAAAATTGTCAATCAAGCTAAGGCAATAACATTACACGCGCTGCGGAGTAATCAGAAACTAAGCGCGCGCTTGCACTGCCTTCATTAAGTAGGGAGAGGGCAGTCCATCAAGTAGAGCGCTACCCAAGATGGCCATGCTCTGGTGACTCGCTCTTACAGACGAGGACACGGGCACATCAATGGAGCATTTAACAGCAGTGTCAACAACAAGGTATGAAGAGCACTATTTAAAAATCTCAGGTAGGAGAAATTTTGTTTTTTTAAAACACCCAGTGGCCCCCAAAAGAGACTGACAATTTTTAAAATAAAATTCCCCAAAAATCAATCACGCTATGGCAGTAACATTTACATGCGCCACTTGGAGCATATGCAGTTTTGAGAAAGAAGTTGCGATGGAGGAAGAGGGCAACCCACGGACGACGCTGATAAGGTAAGGCGTTTTAATATTCTTTAAATCGTTTTTTTTTTAATGTACATAATTGGTAATAGGGCAGGTGGGAGGCGGGTGATGTGTGGTGGAGCTACGCGGAGTGTGCTGAGTTTGTTTTTAACTCTATGGCACTCCGCATAGTGCCACTACGCACATTATGCCCATCGTTAGTATCCATGGAGTGGAGTGAGGTGGGGAGGTGGCCCAGAGAGGGGTCACAGTAAGTCCCCAGATGCCCATGGTGCCCTGACGGTTTAGTTTACTGGAGGTGCCACTCCAAATCAGAGGGTATTGGAGCCCTGGTGGAGAGGCAGGATGAGGGATGACTCACCTCCTCTCCCATGATCAAACTCAGGGTGCAGACCCTAGACTAAAAAGCCAATCTTGAGATATCACCACAGGACTGGTAAGAGGTAGAGTGGAGGCAGAGGCCCTAACACCCAGGGCTGCTGCCCCTCACTTTGAGAAACCTCAGAGGTCAGAGGACCATAAGTAGTCCGCAGGGAACTACTTGCAAGCCTCAAGGCTAGAACAGAGGCCTACTCAATGCCCCCACTTGGAGCTTTCACCTTGCAGTGGATGATTCAGGGCCTGGCTCTTGAAACTGACAGCTTTTGGTGACCTCAGCTGGTTGTTGTCCTTATAGGTCGAATTTTCTTTGGGTTGAGGACAGAAGTCTGAAACAAGGGGCGAAATGGGACTCAACACTTTGTTGGCAATGGTGGCACTGCCTGCATACTGGGATGCATCTGTGAGCAAGTTAGGTTTTGGTGCTTAATAGATGGGGTCTATAAATGGGGAGAAGGATGCCTCATTATTCAGTTCGGTAGCTCAGAAGAATGTAGACAGAGGGATTCAACTGAGTTAAGAGAGGTGATGAACTGGCAAGAGCCCCTTCACCCCAGGGCCTTCGTTCAATTTCTATATCACAGGCAGGGAAACCCATCAGGGTTTTGATTAGCCTACCCTGGCTTTTGGTTGGAGGGAGGTTGTGTTGGACTGGGCCTTTTCTGTAGGGTTTTCCCCAAACTTTTTGTCTTCACTCTCCTGTTTTATGAACCTGTTTTTTGTTGGCCTTCAGGACTCAGTGCACTTTACCGTTGCTAACTACTTCTAAAGTGCTTGTGTTCTCTCCTGTAAACATGATACAATTGGCTTATAGCCTATTACTTTTTGATAGACATTAGTCACCCCTCGGTTAGGCCCTGAACATCCCATTGGGCAGGGTGCAGTGTAATTTAAAAGTTGAACATGTACTTTTAACTTTTAAATATCCCAGTAGTAAAAAACTAATTAAATTCATTGTTCACTACTGCAAGCCCTAACTCTCTCTTAGAATAACATGGGGTTACCCTATTACATTTAACAAGGAATAACTTTCAATCAGGAGCAGTTAAGAATGTCAAGTTTGGTGTTTATAAATTATTTAAAACCATCTTTAATGGTTGTCGGATCTTAAGTCAAAATTCTGAAAATGCCACTTTTAGAAAGCATTTTCTTGTCCTGACCATTTGGTGTGTGCAGCCTATCCGCGGTCACATGACTCGGTGTAGCTGACAGTTGGTCATTGTGCATTGCTCCAAGACAGTGAGACAAAGGGGGAATAGGTGTTGGCAGGATGTGCCTTCTTTTACTTGTTAGGGGGAGGAGTTGAAACGTACCACACTTGCACATCACAAAGGCTCTGCCTAAACACACTCACAAACAGATTGACACTAGTCTTTTGCGACCCAAGGCAAGCTGGGACCAGGGTAAGGAGGTAGTAAAATCCAGACACTTCTGTAGGGGGAGGACTCTAGAAGTTTCTCACACTTCAAAACAAGCACCCAGTATAAATATTGGATGCTCAGACTCAGCTATTCAGTATACCTCTGGATGACTCAGAAGGACTGCCATACTGCTCTGCTGCAAGAGGGATTGCCAATCTGCTGCCCTGGTACCCTGCTATCATGCTGCCTAAGTGAGAAGCCAAGACCACCATGCATGTTGACTGGCCTCCAAATTAAAGCTTCAGGGATTGAAAAGGCATAATCACCTTAAATCCAGCACCTGTACTCTGCTTGCTGTAAGTTTTGTCCCAAAAGTGGTTCCGCCCCAGTCCTGGACCCTTGGAAGTGGGCCTGAAAGTGCTCTGCCAGCCACGCTGTGGGATTTTGAGCAAAACTGTTGGAGCATGGAGCATCTCCTTGAAGCCTTGCAGCAGAACTGCCGTAGCAAGATGTATTCCTGACGCAGGACCTCGCACCTCATCTGTATGCCCTCTGTACGATGCTTCCTTAATGCAGGACCTTTCATAGCAGCCTACATGTCATTGGAACTAGCGCTGTGTGAAGCTACCTCATAGCATGATCTTGTAATGCTCTGTAACCAGCATTCAAGGTACTTTGTTTAGTGGACTTAACTCGGTTCCTGTATCCAGCCAACACTCCATGGTTTGTCTAAACTTGTGACTTTGTCCAGTCCGGCGTGACCAGCCATCCACAGTTGCCTCTTTATGATTTATGGCACTAGTTCTACTTAAAACTTTATAATTGCATATCTCCAGTTCTACTGAATGGATTTTTGCTATTTTGGTGTCAACTAATTTATTAATTCTAGTATATGTTTTAATTAGTGTGGGGTTTTTCTTGCGTTGTGTTTTGGCTTTATAATTGTTTGTGCTGCCTAAATACTTGACACAATCAATCAATCAATCAATCAATCAATCAGAGTACTTGTAAAGTGCGCTACTTACACGTTATGGTCTCAAGGCGCTGAGGGGAGGGGGGTGCCGCTACTGCTTGAAGAGCCAGGTCTTGAGGAGTCCTCTGAAGGCGAGCAGGTCCTGGGTCTGCCGTAGGTGGGTAGGTAGGGTGTTCCAGGTCTTTGCGGCGAGGTAGGAGATGGATCTGCCGCCGAAGATTGTTCATTGGATGAGGGGGACAGTGGCGAGGGTGAGGCTCGCGGAGCAGAACTGGCGGGTGGGCGGGTAGAAGCTTAGTCTGCTGTTAAGGTAGGAGGCTGGTCCGGCGTTGTGGAGTGCTTTGTGTGCGTGGCTGAGGAGCTTGAAGGTGATCCTCTTGTCGACGGGGAGCCAGCGTAGGTCTCTCAGGTGGGGGGTGATGTGGCTGCGGCGGGGGACGTTGACGATCAGTCGGGCAGAGGCGTTTTGGATGCGTTGTAGTCGTCGTAGGTGTTTGCCTGGGATTCCTGCGTAGAGTTGGTTGCCGTAGTCCAGTCTGCTGCTGATGAGGGCCTGTGTCACAGTTCTTCTTGTTTCGGTCGGGATCCACTTGTAGATCCTGCGGAGCATGCAGAGGGTATTGTAGCAGGAGGAAGAAACGTTGTTGACCTGTTTAGACATGGAGAGGGAGGAGTCCAGGATAAATCCTAGGTTGCGTGCATGGTCGGTGGGTGTCGGTGCTGTTCCCAGTGTGGTTGGCCACCAGGAGTCGTCCCAGGCTGAGGGGGTGGGTCCGAGGATAATTACCTCCGTCTTGTCCGAGTTCAGCTTCAGACGGCTGTTCCTCATCCAGTCGGTGGCGGTGTGCGGGTCCTTGGTGAGGGAGAGGTCCTGCACACCGCCCCTCACATTGCCTCTTAGTTAAGTGTGACTGCTATTGTGCCAAGCTAACAGAGGGTCGAGCACAGGTTAATTTGGGGTTTGCTTGTGTTTCACCCTGACAAGAATTGTGACTTGAAACGGGTCTTTATCAGGCTCTGTTGTGTGCCCTGGCACAGGCTGTCAGTTTTGTTTTTGGACTGCAGTCACTGCAGGAACATGGATGTGCGCTGCTCACACTGCTCACTTCTCACCAGTGGAGAATGTACGTCATGACGTCATGCCAGGTGTGCATTGGCGGGGAAGGAAAATCTTTTAAAGAGAGTAATTTTCTCTCTGGATTTCCCTTCTGTTTTTGATACTCAGGAGCCTCAACATTGTTGTGATGTCAGAAGGCTTTAAGTGGAAGACTTTTCAATATTATATAGAACAAGCCATAGTTGCTGCTTAATTATCTTATGCAACTAAGAACCATTGTCAAAGCCAATAGTCCAGACTTGTTATAGGCATGAGGTTACTTGTATTATATATCTGAATGCAATGACAGAAAGAGCAAAATAAAAGTCGGGCGGCACACTATGCTAAGCACAGAGACCTCCCAGTTTTTTCATCCCACTAAAGCCCTGCCTGCAACCCACTATTTCGCTGGGCCAGACACTCCTAATTAACCCTGGGCAAAGCACTACGCTAAGCCCACGTAGTTTGCGAAATTTACGCTACTTTGAACTGCGCGAACTGCACGTAGCACAGTGCAAACACGCGTAGCATAGCGTAGTATAGCATAGCATAGTGCAGCGGTCATTTTTGCTTGCTCGCGGGCCTCAGCGTCAAGTTGGCATCCACGAGCAAGCAAAATGACATTCCGACGAGACTTTTTCCTCATTGGTGATCAGCAACATCAATTGCCGATCGCGAGTTTGGAAAATAAACCTCCCGGTGAGATTCTCAACGCGGGGAGGTCAGGTTTCTCATTGTGAGTGGTTGCGTATGCTCGTGACCGCTCGCGGTGAGAAACTACCAGTCCGCGTTGAGAAAGCTGCTGCTCGAGTAAAAATCTACTCGAGCGGCAGAAAACTACAGCTCGCACTGTGCAAGATGCCGTTTTCAATGATTGCACAGTGCCGGATGCTTGTCCGCACTGTGCAATCATTGACAATGCCATTTTGCACAGTGCGAACATGGTACTACGCAGTTTGCGTAGTGCTACACATAGCTCGAGTAGTGCGAAGTGCACTTAGCGTAGCTTCGCGTAGCGCTACTTCACAAACTACGCCCAGCCCTAACTAAAACTTGACAACAGGAAAGGTTTTTAAGCAGTTATGTGTCAGCAAAGAGTTGAAGTAACCACATGCTTCTGTCAGAATTGTTGTACAAGTGGACGCTGATTCACGGTGTGATTCTAGACAAACAAGACTATTCCCTGGACTTTAATAAAAGAGCCTCACTAGTCTGGAAGGGGTCAGATGAATGCATACATTGTACACATTTCACTACAGCACTGCTAGTGTGAATGCGTGAATCATTCTGCAAATGCATAAGCAGTGACTGGGTTCTAATACTACTAAATTTTGACAACACGATAGGTTTTTAAGCAGTTATGTGTCAGGAAAGAGATGAAGTAACCACATGCTTCTTTCACAATGGTTGCACACGTGGAGACAGACTCACAGTGTGATTCTAGACATGCAAGACTATTCTCTGGACTTTAGCACAAGAGACACACTAATCTGGAAGGGGTTAGGTGACTGCATACATTCTACATATTTCACTACAGCACTGCTAGTGTGAATGCTTGAATCATTCTGCAAATGCATAAGCAGTGACTGACTTCTAATACTACTAAAACTAACCCTGGGCAAAGCACTATGAAATGCTCGCGTAGTTTGCGAAGTTTGTGCTACTTCGTACTACACAAACTGTACGTAGCACAGTGCAAACATGCGTAGGGTAGTGTAGCGTAGTGCAGCGGTCATTTTTTGCTTGTTCGCGGTCCTCAACGTCAAGTTGGCGGCCGTGAGCAAGCAAAATGACATCCCAGGCAGACTTTTTCCTCATTCGCGATCAGCAACATCAAGTTGCTAATCGCGAGCATCGAAAATAAAACTCCCGGAGAGATTCTCAACGCGGGAGGTCAGGTTTCTCATTGCGAGTGGTCGCATATGCTCGCGACCGCTCTCAGTGAGAAACTACCAGTCCGTGTTGAGAAAGCTGCCGCTCGAGTAAAAATCTACTCGAGCAGCAGAAAACTACCTCTTGCACTGTGCAAGATGCAGTTTTCAATGATTGCACAGTGCTGGATGCTTGTCCGCACAGTGCATTGAAAACGGCATCTTGCACAGTGCGAACAGGGTACTACGCAGTTTGCGTAGTGCTACGTGTAGCTCGCGTAGTGCGAAGTGCACTTCGCATAGCGCTACTTTGCAAACTACGCCCAGCTCTACAAAGTCCTGATGATTCTCCAAGCACAAAATTTGAAGCCATAAGGTTTCAAAAATCTTTATATTCGAATGAGCTTGTGGCCCCTGTTAGAGCAGGCTTTCTCCATAAAGGGGCCCGGCCTGCAGCCCTCTTTTGGAAGCAATGACTTTGTCCATTTTCCCTGGGAATCCGGTCATCCACCCCTTCCCTGGTGGCCTAGGCGGTGTGGGGTACGCTGGCTGCCCGTTCTCATGCAGGTGCTTGGGGTGAGCGCTGAAGCACCTGTCGGGTCTTGATTCTCTTTCTCCTGGTGGCCTGAGAGGCCTCCTGCCCCAATGAGCGGACCTCTAGACACTCCATATGGGGACAAAGGAATCATAAAGCTTGGGAGTGATAATATACGGGAAGAGGAGGAATTGCAGGGGTTAGAAGAAAAAGGGAGGAAAAATACGGGTGAGAAAGGTAATAGGGTAGAGAAGAGAAGTGGAAAGGTTAGTGTGTGTGACAGAAACGGCAGACGAAAAAGAAAAGTGACACGCTAAAGAAAACAGGCGGGAGGTGGAGGAAAATAGAGAGTTACCGGGATTGGATTGACAACAGTTGATCGTAACTGGAGAGATGTACAAGGGACGAAGGGGTGCCATAGGGGACCAGAGAGAGGAGGCGACAGGGAGCGGGAGAGAGAGGGGGGTGCGCGGCCAGCACTGCGCATGCGCGCTTCTCATCTCCTCTAAGTGGCCGCTGCCTGCTTAGTTACTGCTAGAAGCAGCTGGAGCTGCTGAAGTGAGAGCAGTGGAGCCGCGAGAGCCCGGGGGAGCTGCAGAGAGGAGCACGATCCTGGGAGCCGAGCCCCCGCAGTGGGCGTGCAGGGGGAGACGCGCACTCCGAGCACAGGCACGACCCCTCACGCGCAGCAAGGACCCCGGTCAGCACCAGCCCTCTGGACAGCGGGGCTCGGCGGCACGAGCGCTCTGACATCCGCACAGGTGAGTTGCACCTTCTCTGAAGACTGTTGCACTTGTGGTTTATCCAGCGCGTGGAGGCTCGAGGCACAGCGCGCGATTAGACTCCAGCGCCCACCGCACAGCCTTGGCGCTGCATTTTAAAGAGAGATGTGTTTGTCCAGACAGGGGGCCGTGCTGCTTGGGGTCTGCCGATGAGGAGCTGGTAAACTCGATTTACTTTTTATATTCAAAACACCAAGCATTTATTTCACGAGGGCAACATTGTGTGTGCGTCACGGCAGGCTACGGGGCTTTGGGATGTAGAGTGGGCTGGGCCAGTGCACCCCGGGGTGGTACTTGGGATCCAAGCAAGATGTTTTTAAGGTTCGCCAAAGAAGCCCGGGCAACCGCGGTTCTTGCAATACCATACCCCCAGCGTGCCTGCACTCCAGCCGAGTGCTGCATCTGACAGGCTATCTCCACAGCACCAAGCCGCCACAGCCCTCTCCACAGCACCCCAGCCATGCCTGCTTTGCAACACCAGAGAAAGTATCTGGGCTATTCGGCGTCAAAGCGCGAGAGTTGCCCCCAAGTCATGCAGGCTTAAAAATACAGCCAGTCCTTTAGGTTTGCCTGCAGCACAGCTCCCCGGGGGTCTCTAAGCATGCATGCTTCAGGGCAAAAGATGCGCTCCGACTCTTTACACCTGTCCCGTCAGGATGCCTGCTTCGTAGACACGTAGAAACTTCCCATATTGGCCACATCCGCTTCACACTTTCAAAGCCTTTCCCCCACCAGTTTTGCTTCAGCCCTCAGAGCTGGTCCAATGAGAAGCATGCCTGCTCCACATTTCTGGAACTCCTCGTTGGGGTGCCTGCTTCATAGCTCCTTAGCGATGCCTGTTCCGCGCCTTCACAGCACTATGACAGCTCCCCAGGTAAGCACGCTTGGAAGCTCGGTGCTTCTCGTGAGGCATGCCTGCTGCACATCCGTCATATCCTCCAGAATACCTGCTCTGTAGCACCAGAACTTCTCTCATGCATTACTGCTTCACCAGGACTGCCTCGCGAGTTCCGTTCGCACCCCAGGTCTGCTCGCGGGGCCTGCCTGGGCCACGAGCACCTGCCAAGACTTGGTTGTTTCTCCACATCAGGGCTGCTGTTCAGGCACCCTTTGAGCGCAACACCAGAGAAACTCTTCTGACATGCCTGCTACATAGCACCAGAGAAGAACCGCAGGCATGCCTGCTTCATAGCATCATAGAAGCGTCAGCTTCATAGCATCATAAAGGCACCACGGGCTTGCCTGTATCACAGATCCAGAACGGTTGCTCAGTTATCTCGTGCGTCACTGTCACAGAGTTGCTCCACCATCATAACTACTCCTCAATGACGGAGCTGCCAGGCAGTATGCCTGCTTCATGGCACCAGAGCTTCTTTCGAAGCCTGTCTTCTTCGTGATAACACCTGCATCCCAAGCAGACCCGCATAACAACACACAGCTCCTAGAGGAGGCACTCCTTTTCCAAGCACCAGGTCCTTCTTCCTGTGCACCCGTGCACCTGATGCTTACCAGTGCTGAAGCTGCACTCCGCCAGCATCACAGCACTAGAAAGGGACAGGCTGATACTTGCTTAAACGTATGCCTACTTCTCAGCACATGTCGATGCTAGCTTGCATATCACTAATTTTGCTTCACAGCACCAGAGCGGCACACGTTGATGCTTGCTTGCATTGCCCCGACTTGCTTCACACATGCCTGCTTCACAGCACCGGAGTGGCACACGTTGATGCTTGCTTGCATTGCCCCGACTTGCTTCACACATGCCTGCTTCACAGCACCGGAGTGGCACACGTTGATGCTTGCTTGCATTGCCCCAACTTGCTTCACACATGCCTGCTTCACACCAACACAGCGGCACACGTTGATGCTTGCTTGCATTGCCCCGGACTTGCTTACACACATGCCTGCTTCACAGCACCAGAGCAGCACACGTTGATGCTTGCTTGCATAGCCGCTGATTTGCTTTACTCATGCCTGCTTCACAGCACCAGAGCGGCACACGTTGATGCTTGCTTGCACAGCCCCGTGCTTGCTTCGCACATGCCTGCTTCACAGCACCAGAGCGGCACACGTTGATGCTTGCTTGCACAGCCCCGTGCTTGCTTCCAATATGCCTGCTTCCCGGCAGCAGATTTGCTAACGCGCTTCTCTGGCGCACTACAGCCCTGCTGGCTGCTAGCGATTCCAGCTTCTCAGCATTAGATCTGTCCCGAGGCATGTTCACTGCAGAGCACCCTGGCTACCCACAGGCGTCTTCGACCACGTCTCCAGCTCTCCTCTCCTGTGTTACAGTTTTGGATGGGCACCAGGCATGCCTGCTGCAGCTCCCGCGGGCACCCCGTGGCTGGAGCGCTCCGCAGCACCCGGGCTTCCCAGGCCGGTGCCTGTTAGTAGCAGCGCTGTGCACCCCGCACGCCTGACAGTGCGCCTGGGCCGATGGCTTGATTTTCAATAACTACTGACATTAAACTACTTGCCTCTGCCCAGGCTGCAGGTGTGGCATTGCTTCGGCCCTTCATTAAAGTGTGTTGTGTGATTGGTCCGGTTCTGCCAGACACGGAGGGGATTCTTTGCCATATGTGAGCGAACTACACATCGGTGTTTACTGACTAATATCCAGCCGGAGGAACACTTTTTGTAAAATTCCAGACAAGCTTTGAAGCCATCTTGTCGTGAATATTATTTGTATAGCGCCTCTGCCCCGCAAACCACTTCGAAGCGCTAAAAGGTCATTTTAAAGTATATTGCATTGAAGGTCTCTTATTTGTAAATGCAGTTAGATCTGTCAGGCCGCACAGAGTTCATTTTAGGGCTGGCTGGGGGTCGAAGGCGCCTGTGCGGGTTGGGGTGGGGGAGGGCTGGTACGATGTCTACTCGGTTCCGCAATCACACACGTGTCTCCCCAGGATCAATCAGCAGAGTGAACCCGCGTCAACGTCTGACAATAACTGTACCAAACAACGCATGGGTTTGATGTAGCGCTCACTTTGGATCGAGGGCTTTTCTAGGTGCTAATGCACCGGCCTCTGTGAATGGGCCGTGGGTCGTGAGTGTGTTTTTACTTCTTCTGCAACCCTACCTACTATTACTACTAAGTAATGTGACGCGGTACAATACAAGGAGGGTGGGGGAAGAATGCCCCGGTTACTTACCGGTAATCTTCATTACTCCGAGTCCGTGTCTTCCTCGCCACAGTAATCTACATATGAGCCTCCGGCTCCACACAGAACTCCAAGTAAAATTAAAAGAGCAGCGCTCTAGTCTCCCCTCCCTCCTCCAATATGGCCCCCGAGGCTTCCACCAATCCCATAAAGGGACACATATCCAGCAACTCAGCCTGAAAACCAAGCCGCAGACATGAAGCCACCACCAGGGCCGGGAGGGAAGGGAAACTATACTGTGGCGAGGAAGACATGGACTCGGAGTAATGAAGATTACTGGTAAGTAACCAGGGCATTACCTCCTCGTCCTGTCTTCCTCGCCACAGTAATCTACATATGAGCCGATACCAAAGCAATCAGCTTCATGTAAGGAAAACAGACCACCACATCAGTGCAGTGAAACATATTTTAATATACAGAGGCACAACAACCCAAAAAATGGACAACCTCTTAAGGCACCCCAGCAGTCAAAACAGAAGAGGCAAACGAAACAGAACCCCCACCCCCAATCTGGAGGCGGTAATGGGACATGAAGGTATGCGGAGAAGACCACGTAGCAGCCCTGCAAACATCCTCCATAGACACCCCTTTGAAAGAAGCCCAGGATACAGCAACAGACCTGGTGGAACGACCCTGAACAGGAAGAGACGGAACCACCGACACCGAAGCATAGGCCAAAAGAATGGCCTCCTTAATCCACCGACTGATCGTGGACAGGGAGGGCTTCATACCCTGACGCGACAAACCATAATTTACAAACAAGCAGTCAACCTTACAAAAGGGAGAAGTGCGAGAAAGGTAAATCAGTAAGGCACGCCGAACATCCAAGAGGTGCAAAAGGGACTCCTCAGCCGAGGAGGGATCAGGACACAGAACCGGAAGAACCACCTCGGCAGACCGGTGAAAAAAAGAATCCACTTTAGGAACAAAGGTGGGATGAGGGCGCAAGACCACACGGTCCGCCAAAACCAACAAAAACGGGGCAGAACGAAGGAAAGCACCCAACTCACCCACACGCCTGGCAGAGGCAATCGCCACCAGAAACACCACCTTGAGAGTCAAAAACTTCAGGTCCACAGACTCCAAAGGCTCGAACGGAGCCAACTGCAAGGAACGCAAAACTAAAGGAAGGTCCCAAGGAGGAGGACGCATGATAGGACGTGGTCGCTGGAAAGAAAGAGACTTAAAAAGTCGAGCAACCAACGGAGAAATGGAAACCAAAGGCAGGACATGAAAAGCCCGAATGGCGGCCCACTGAGCCCGAAGGGTCGAGATGGCCAAACCCAACACAAACCCATCGTTCAGAAAGTCCAGAATGCGAGCTGGAACCAAAGAATCCAACGTCAGCCCACGATCAACACACCAAGCAGCAAAATGATCCCAATGCTTGGCGTAAGACTTAAGCGTAGAAGGCCGCCGTGACTGCTGAATGACCCCAGCCACAGTCACCGAACAACCGCCACGTATCAGAGACTCCCTCTCAAGAGCCAGGCCCGCAGACCCAGGGAACGGAACACCGGCAGTGGAAGATGAGGACCCATCAGAGGATACGGCACGAACGGCAAGGGCCACCCCGGAGACACCGTCAATTCCCTCAGAAGGGGAAACCAAGGGCGACGCTTCCAACAAGGCGCAATCAGAAGCACCAACGACCCCTCCCTCTTGATTTTCTGTAGCACAGCCGGAAGCAGGGGAACAGGGGGAAAAGCATACAGCAGACCCTCCGGCCAAGGGAACGAAAGGGCGTCCACCCTCCAGGCGTCCCGGCAAGGCATAATCGTGCAAAAACAACGGGTCTGGGCATTGTCCTGGGAGGCAAACAGGTCCACAATCGGACAACCAAACACCATCCGCAACCTCCTGAACATCCACCTCGTGAGAGACAAGGAACCCATGGAAGGAAACACCCGGCTCAGACAATCCGCCACTGTGTTCTCCGCCCCAGGTAGGTAGATGGCAGACAGGGACAACAGATGCACCTCCGCCCAAGAACCAATCCGACGAGCCAGGCAACTGAGGGAGCGAACCCTGCACCCCCCTTGATGGTTCACATACGACATCACAACCTGATTGTCCGTCCGGATCTGCACGTGGTGACCCTGAACAAGATCTGAGAACTCCAACAGACCCAGAAGGACGGCCTTCAGTTCCTTGAAGTTGGAGGAACATGACAAAACTGACTGAGGCCAAATCCCTTGAGCCGCCGAAACCCCCAGAGTAGCACCCCATCCCAGCAGGCTGGCATCGGTAGTGACCACGCGGGTGGGAACAATCAGAAAAGGGCGGCCCTTGGACAGATGACCCTCGTCCAACCACCAACCCAGGACCACCCGAACCTCCTCCGACATAGGAACCAGAACATCCATATCGAGGGAACAGGGGTCCCAATGCGATAAAATGTGGGACACCACCGGGAACATATGAAGGCGAGCCCATGGCACCGTCAACAAGGAAGCCGACATCAGACCCTGAACTCGCAACCACAGGCTCACAGGATGAGAAACCCCCACCAACAGGGAGCGAACAGCAGACATCAGGGACAAAACACGGGGAGGGGGCAGGAACACCATCCCCAACTGAGTCTTGAACAGAGCCCCAATGAAAGTCAATTCTTGTGCAGGAACCAGGGAGGATTTCGGCACATTCACTAGGAACCCATGATGCGTCAGGACCTGGCACACCTTCTGGACATGCAACTCCGCCTTAGGAAGAGAAGAAGCAGAAATTAGAATGTCGTCCAGATAAGGAAAAACACTAACCCCCTCTCCATGTAAATGTCCAATAAGAGGAGCCAGAATCTTAGTAAAGATCCGTGGAGCAGAGCAGAGTCCAAAAGGTAATACCTGGAATTGGTAATGACGCCCCTGCACACAAAACCGGAAAAACTTCTGAAACTCCGGATGAAGAGGAACATGAAGGTAAGCATCCCTCAGGTCGATCGAAGCAAGGAAATCCCCCAGAGAGATCAGAGGAAGGATCAAAGGCAGGGAAACCATCTTGAACCCCTGGTGAGGGACGAAAGTATTCACCCACTTCAGGTCCATCACAGGTCGAAGATCCCCCGTGCGCTTGGACACCAGAAAAAGAATGGAGTACACCCCCTTCCCCACTTGGTCGCAGGGCACAGGAATCACCGCCTTTTTGACCACCATGGAAGCGATGCCGTCCAAAAGCGCCAACCGTTTCACCGGATCTCCGGGACAAGGAGTGGCCTTGAAATAGTCTGGGGGCGTCAGGGCAAATCCAATGCGCAACCCCTCCGAAATCACGCGAAGCACCCATTGGTCCGACACAGTCTCGCGCCAAGAGTCCATGAAGCAAGAAAGTCGACCCCCAACCGGACCGACACCAGGAGCGATCCAGTCAGGATTTGGAAGCAGGAGCGGAGGAGGCAGAAGCGCCGGAGAACCGGGACTTATCAAAGGAGGGAGCACCCCGGCCACGCCCCCGTCCACGAAAGGGCTGACCAGCCCGACCCCTCTTCGAGGTACCAAAAGACCGCTGGGAACCAAAAGCACGGAACCTGCCAGGACGGTCAGGAGCAAGCAGTTTACGGTCCTCTGCCGTCTTCTTCACCATGTCGTCAAGAGACGAACCAAAAAGTCTAACCCCAGAGAAAGGGATTTTCATAAGCAAGTTCTTCTGAGCAGCATCAGCTTTCCAGGAACGGAGCCACAACTGACGCCTCGCAGCCACAGAGGATCCGGCCGCAGAAGCAGCAGCCCCCAGCGAATCAAAGGAGACATCCGACAGCAGACGGACCTGCTGCTCCATCATCGCCAGGGTAGAAGAAACATCCTCCCCTTGGTCCAACAACTCCGACAGAGACTGGAAATCCTTGAGCAAGGACTGGATAGTGTAAGAGGAATAGGCCGCCGCCCGGATAGAAAAATTTGCAGCCGCAAAAGTGCGTTTCACAGCACCATCCACCTTATGGTCAACCGGGTCCGCCGGAGAAGAGTCCTCCGAGACAACGGACCCATGTGAAGACATGCTCGCCAACAAAGAGTCAACCTTCACGGAGGCAGGGTATTTCACCACAAAATCCTGAAGAGGGTACCTCCTACTCAAGAAACGAGGAAAGGAACCTTTGTCCACATCCTTCCATTCATTCTCCAGGACCTTCAATACAGAGGAGTGGAGAGGCAAAGAATCAGGCTCAGGACGATGATATTGCGAAAACAGATCGTCTTCCAGAGGCACCACAGAAGCAGGAAACACCAAGTTATCGCGAATGTGACCCAGCACCTCCTTCAGGTCGGCACCCTGCACAAAGCGACCCCTGACATCAACCTCCTCCTCATTCTCAGAAATCAGCAGGAGCAGCAGCGCCCTCAACCCTCGCCTTCTTCGCAGGAGGGACAGGCACCTGACCGCTTAAAGCAGCAGACACAGCAGAATTGATCATCTGCTGCAACATCTCCATCGAAGGAATTTGCACCCCAGAACCAGAAGCCACAGCCAAAGAATCAGGAGCATGAGCATCAGCTGAAACATCCATGACAGTCAGCCACGTGAAGCAGTGCAAAACAAACACAGGCAAAAGGTAGAACAGCCCGTTAAAATAAGGACCCGAGGTTGCCAAGCAACCCCACAAACCCCACCTCGACGCATGCTCAAAGAATAAATGCAGCTGGAAACGCCGCGCGCGCACCCACAGCCACAGACTGAGAGCAGAGCCCAGCCCAGCCGAGCCCTGAATGCGCCCCTGAAGGAGCAGAGAGCGAAGAGGCAGCAAACCATGCCGACGCCAACCGGCAGCAGGTAAGACAACGCCCACGGAAGCCTCCGGCCCCCACAGACAATGCCCCCGGCCGCGCAACGTCCGCTCAGCAGGACACGCGGCCGGCAAAAGGTAATTAACCAAACGGCCGACAGGACACAAGGCGTCCCGGCCATACAGCATACCCAGCCGCAATGAACGCCACGTACGTCCGCTAGGCAGGACACGAGGCACATAGGCAGAAGAAGGGGGAAAAAAAACCAATAAACATACACGCATTCGAATTCGAACGGAAATACACGCAAAAGTGAAACAAACACTACTTTCCCCCAACCAGATACCAACGGACTAAGGGAACCGCTAAAGCAGGAACCCAGCCCACTCACCTGACCAGCAGGGAACACAGCACTCGGAGAAGTGCAGAAAAAAAGAACAGGCTGAGTTGCTGGATATGTGTCCCTTTATGGGATTGGTGGAAGCCTCGGGGGCCATATTGGAGGAGGGAGGGGAGACTAGAGCGCTGCTCTTTTAATTTTACTTGGAGTTCTGTGTGGAGCCGGAGGCTCATATGTAGATTACTGTGGCGAGGAAGACAGGACGAGGAGGTAAAGACTTGTTATTAGAGGATGGGGAGGGGGGTGGTCTTCTCGATTGCCCCGGTGTCGGGTAAGCACCTTCAGTGGCTGCATCTGGGCAATTCTCGCCCTACACACAGCTCCCAACCTCAGTTGAGATACTACGGACCTACTAATGCAGAAAAGAAAAGTCCCCTCACCCCACCCCGCAGAAATAACCACAACAGACACAGTTTTCAAAAGTAGTTCCTGGTTTTGAGTAGTATCTAATGAAACTAACAAACGACAAAGCGCAGGCTGAGCCGTGCCTTCTTTACTCCCCCCCCGTTCCCCCGTCTGCGGGCCAATAATATTTAGAGACACCTGTTGGATGTTTGCAGCGGGCCGTTATTTTCCTGTGGTGTGGTGTGGCATTTTTGGTGCCAATAAATAACCTATCGAGATTTTTAAGGCTGCAATTGCTACAGGATATACTGGAAATTGACCTATGACACTGATCAGTGCAAGCACTGACGTCAGCAGTGCTTGGTCACGTGCACATCCTGGCTTAGCGATGCTACAGACGTTTGACGCCCCCGTTTAAACCCATCGTCTGTCACCGCTCCAAACATTTCCCAAACGTTTCTCAAGGTGATCAAATGTCCCCGTGCGAGGACGATAACAGCTCCCCAGTACAGGGCATCCGTTTTACAAACCAGTTTTCATGAGTTCTGGTACAATTGTCTCATTTGAAGTGTACGGAGACTGCAACTCCCAGAATGCACTACTTTAAAAAAAAAAAATGAAGAGCTAAACTAGGGAATTATTGTATGCTGCCCTCATCACGCATGCGCAGAAATCCTCCGGCCCTACGTGAGTTGTGCTGTAGTTGGGCCCACGGAGGAGAAAAACTCCAAAACTCACGTTCTTCGTTGAGCATATCCGGAAAATGTGGAACGCTGGAGCAGCAGCGGGGTTTGTGCACGTGCTCCTGCTCAGGAAAGGGGGTGTCATCCAAAGTATGCCACTGGGAAAAATACGGTCATTGGTTCGAAAACCAAAGGTGGTCCATGTTCACATACAGGGGTCCGAGACTCTTTCAAAGTACCCGGGCCGCGCAATTTCACTAAAACTTGTGAGAAAAGGAGTGTCGTTTTAAGTGCTGCGGGCCAGTAATATTGTTTATACACTAGTTAGGACTGTACATAAACGCCCCCCTGTTTGCCTACATCGGGGCTTCCCTGGCACTGCAGCAGACTCTCCAGCAGCTGCTCTGCTGACCTGTCCACCGCCACCCCCAGTGGAAAAGCTCTAAACATTCATCAGTGCGAAACCAGCGTGGTGCACTAAAGTCCGCCAACGCTGGCCTCTGGGTCATCAGCGATTCCAAGCCTGTGCCCAGCACAGCGTCCCCTGCTGGTCCAGCGGCTGCTGGCGGCCCCGGGGGCGGGGAGGAATCTGATGAGTGAGATCAGAAAGTCACAGTTTATCTCATGCTTTATGAATGACCTGCAGGAGGCGAGAGAGCCGCGAGTGATAGCCATGCATAAGTCATGAAATAGAAAGGGAGCACGTGACGCCTTAAAGGGCAAGCGCCACCCAGAGCCCCCTCTGCAGGAGACAGCACAGCCACGCGCAGCAGCGAGAACTGAGCGCTGTAAGAACGCAAGGAACCGCACGCGCCAGCTGGGCTTGCATTCACTTCATATACCTCAACTCTCGTGCATTGTTCAGCACAACACACACAGAGTTCAAGACTAGGAAGCAGGGCCGGACTGGGAACTGAAAGCAGCCCTGGCAAATTTTTCCAAACCAGCCCCCGTAGAAGTAGAACTAGAAATATTTTCCAAGAGTCGTGGTCTATGTAAGGAAGGGTATGGCTAAAAACACAGGAACTAACATCTGTGCTTCACGTATTTGCAAAACTGTGCCATCTCTTTCCTCTTCTGCGCCATTTCGTTCACTCTCGCCTTCTGTATATACCCGCTTTTATCTTCTCCACTCCACCATCCCTGCCACACTCAACCCACACCCCTGGAAGCATTTCATTTCTATTCCTTTGGCACGGTCTATATTTTGACAGCTGTGTACTTCCTTCACACACTTCCCAACAGTTATAATTGGAACATATGAGACCATCGCTCTGTGCGCTCTATGGAGAGGCCAAGGATGGGATGTGCATGCAGTCTGAATACCTGTGTAACCTACTGACAGGAACTGAAAGAAACTCACCCTTCTTCAGCCTCAGCTGCAGAGTTATCAATCGTGTTCCATCATAAACACCCACCCACAACCTGAACTCACTCATACGCCTGACCAGTATTTTTGCTTGTAAAGTTAAGGACCTTAGAATCGGAGGGCCAGATAAGGACTGTCCACCTAAAATCTTTCATATATGCCGAGTTAAAGTCTGTTCCCTGCTGGGACTCTGCAGCAGGTGCATTAACCTCTATGCTATTTTACCGGATTGGAACCTGGAGGTTAGTGAGCTTCACAACAGCTACATTAACGCTCCGAAATGTCTTAATCCTTCCCCCGACATAGAGATCTGCTCACCAGTACATGCATTAACCCAATAAGCCGTGTTTACCACAATGTCCCCTGTGCTCCACAGCTCAGATGAAAAGCTGTGCAGTCAGTGCTTAAAGGAGTCTGCCAGGCTGCAACACGTGCGGGGGATGAGAGGGAAGGGTTGGAACATGTGTAGAGTTCTGCACAGTACACTATATTTTACACATACGTGCATTACACAGGTGCACTGATTTTAATTTGTAGGCACAGAGAGAGAAGGAATTATTTGAACTGTGTCATACATTTGGTGTTGATTTCAAAGCTCAGTTACTTATCATCTGACCAATGATCTTCACACTTTTTAATTCTGTGTCCCACCCCCCGTGTCCAATAATGTATTCAAGCACCATTAGCCAAAGTACCAAATACATTTTCTCACAAGTATTATTTAACGTTTTAAATATTGCAACCAAAAGAAAAAAAATTGGCAGGGTTGAGGGCACACCTGACCATATTAGCTGGGTTGAGGGGAGGGCACACCTGACCATATTGGCTGGGTTGAGGGGAGGGCACACCTGACCATATTGGCTGGGTTGAGGGGAGGGCACACCTGACCATATTGGCTGGATAATTAAAGACTGAATTCAGGTAGAACATGCAAATGTTCACGGGCGTGAAGGGCGGCAGCGGAAACTTAGCCATCGCACCTCCCCCCAGCCCAGAGTGTGGGGCTGCTGTGTCCTCTGCAGACAGGAGCCCAGTGCAAGTGTGCGCCCTCCTCTCAGCCTAGCCTGTGAGTGACGGGCTCAGCCCTGACTGTGTGAGGTCAGTGAGGGAAAGACAGACAGCCATGGGCACAACAGCAGCAGCTCGCAGCCACTGAGACCAGGCAGAGTGGCAAGGGTCGTGGGAGGCCGCTAGGGAGACTGGAAGGGGTCCCTGAGGAAGAGTGCCGAGGGGCGGGGAGGACAAGACAAGCAGTGCGAAGAAAAGGGAACGTCAGAGAGAGGGGGCTCGGAGGAGATGAGCACACGCACAGAGCCAGACAGAGAGGACGAGGAGGAAAGGTGAGGGAGGGGGGAGAGAGAGAAACAAGGCAGTGGAGATAGAGAGTGTGATAGGCAGTGTAGTGAAACAGGAAGGGTGAGTTAGAGGGAATGAAATAGGCACAGGAAAATAGAGCGAGAAAAGAGAGGGCAGGTGAGGGCTGAGATGGAAACGAGGCAGGAAGCACCTGTGGGAAAAATGGAGTGAGGGATAGGACTGGAGAGTGGACAGAGAAGGAAGTGAGAGAAGGAATGAGGGATGAAGAAAGGAAGGGGGATGGAGTGAAAGAGGGTGTGAGATAAATAAGACAAGAGAGGAGATGGACGTAAGGGCCGGGGTGGGACGAAGGAAACCCACTGATGAGAGAAAAAAGTATTTACATTGAGGGTGGAGGGGAGAAGAGAAGCGGCTGAGGAGGGAGAAGGCGATAACGCTGGTGGAGAAAACCAGAGGGGTGGAGGCGGAGGAGAGAGGTGGACTGTACAGGGAAGAAGGAAATGAGAGGGAAAAAAGAAAGAGGGAAAGGGATGTGGTGAAAGGGAAAGAGAGAATGGAGGAAGACATTAAGCAGGTGGGCGTAAGGAGGGTCCCCCTAATTTCGCTCAGCCCCCTCTCTGCAGGCACCCCCACTTTCTCCCATTGTCAGAGTCCCGAATGGGGGTTATCAGCAGGGTCCGGCCACTTTTAGGAAGACACGTCTTCTGCTGTACGGCCCCCCGTTGTAGGACGGCGGTCTCATAGAGAGCTCTTCCACCTCTTTATAGCGCTTCCTGAATGCCCAGAAACTATCTAAGCCGGTGAATAATGCGGCAGAGCCTGGCCTAGTCCTAGACTAGAGCCAGGCTGAGCCTAGGGCCTGCCACCACCTCGCTCCACCCCTGCTGGCTGCTCAGAACAAAAAGCCACTACTGCGCAGGCTGCGGAACAGGGCGGTGGCCTAGGCCCTTGCCCCTTAGGCCCCTTTTAGTTTTCATTCTGGCCCGGCAGTCGTGACAGACAGTGCCACCGTGGCAGTGGCGTCACTAGGGGGGTGCGGGGGGTGCGGACCGCACCGGGTGACACCATCATATGGGGTGACACCATGACACCCTTGCTGTTTTCATCAGCTCACTGCTCACACTACACGTGCTTAAACGCCCACAGCTACGTGCTTAAAATGTAAGCACTGCCACTGCTGTTTCTTCTTCATCATCGCCAGCACCACCAGCAGGTTAGGAAGCGCCCGGGGGTGGGGCATGGCGGAGCGTGACTCCTCTGTGCCTGGAGCCGTTGGCAGAGAGAGACAGAGCGAGTGGGCGCGTTGCGTCCCAGCAGTGCCCTGTCCTGCCTGCTAGTCTGCACTTTTCTGTGCAACTGTCAGAAAGCCGGCCCGGGCCCACTGCGCTTGGCGTATGAACGCTACAGCCTCTTGCCTCAGTCTGGTGCCTGCAGGGAGACAAGCGTTGTTATCAGACTGGGCCCTGCTGCGAGCTCAGTCAGGCGCAGCGCTTTCTAAGTTTTACGGATGCGTTCCATCGGAGTTTGTATTGCTTTTTTGGCAATGCTGTCTAAAATTGACTTGTGGTAGAGCATAGGCACATCGCACACTAAATCTGAAAAAAAAAGTTAAAAAAGTGTAAAGTGTTCTAGTTCCGTGTAAAGCGCTCTAATGCTCCCGTGCCAAATTTGCGCTATATAAAACTGCAAGAAATTGTGTGTTGGCGCCTATTCTCTTAATCAAATGGCAACATTATTATCGATTTTAGCTGTACAGGAGTCATGTCTGCTTATCTCGCAAGGACGGAAGACTCAGCTGATTGTTGAACCTTGACCCCCAAGCTATTCTAAGACCTTTTCAGCAGGTCCTCAACTGCCTGATCTATCTGATTTTCGCCGCGTAAGAGTTGGTTCTCTTCCCATTGTGTCCCCTTGGCTACTGTCTTGTGGACTGGTTAGCATATAAAATAGATTGCAAAACAGAATTGAAAACAAAACATTTTTTAGCCAAAGTTTCTCTGATTAAGAAATTCGCAGTGGAGTCCAGTTAAACAGAAAAGAGGCGCGTTGAACTCTTCGAAGCAAGGCTGGGAGGGGCGATAGGCTGAGTTTTTCATCATTCAGCTTTGAAGCCCTAACACTATGCGGTACTGTAGAACGGGTATTGTTTTCTAGATGATGGTATTGTATGGGTTATAATCCAGAGCGATGCTCAGTGTAGAGCCCCAGTTTGTCAGTTGCTGACCTTTAGACATGACTCAATTGCTTTTTCTACAAATTAGGTTGATCATTGTTTATAGGTCATTTAAAAAGATATAAGGCTCTTTCTTTTTTTGTTTGTAGTTTTATATAGAGCAAACTCGACACAAAGGTATTGGAGCGCTATACATGACCACCAGTTACAAAACACATGGTTCCATCAATGGTTTTTTTTAGGCACAAGGAGAATAATGGAAACACATTTCATTAAAGGAAGTGCAGAGATCAGAAAGCGAGCCATAGACGGGTCAGAGCGTTGCGACTTGTGAGGCTGTTTGTTTATCAGAGGAGGGAAGGGGGCGTATGCGCAGACTGCAGAGCATTTCTGTATTGAAGCTGTCAGGTCTTGGACCTGGAGGGAATAGGGGAAAATTAGAGGTGGGGACTGAGAGTGGCAAGGGATGTGGCAATGTGGGAGTTAGCACAGAAACCATTCTGTATGGTGTTGTTATTTTGCACTGGCGGACTCAGTGGAGGCCCATCATGGATTCATGGGGTAAGTCGTGAGGGGGTGACACCATGAGTTACCCGCACTGGGTGACACCAACCCTAGTGACGCCACTGCACCGTGGCACTGTCTGTCTGTCACGACTGCCGGGCCAGAATGAAAAGCAAAAGGGGCCTAAGGGGCAAGGGCCTAGGCCACGGCCACCACTCATTAGATGATCAATCCTCGGATCAGGAGGCCAGCCCAAGACGAGGATCAGGAAGGATTACATGCAGTTTAAACGACTGGACGGTGTCTGTCCCAGTCATAAATAGACTCACTTGCGGCTGGAGGCGGCAGTGCAGACAGGGGGAATTAAATTATGGGGTATGTCTTGCCTGTGAGAGCGAGCGATGCCTGCTTCCTCCTCGCCTCAGAGCCACGCGCACTTTTAATTGCGCAAACCCCAATGCGCATGAGCTAAAGCAGACTGCAGACCCCACCCACCCTAAGGCTGAACTAAACGAAAGCATTGATATCTACAAGCGTCTACGTCATTATGATGACATGGTCCGATGGTTTTTCAGTTATGAGTCAGGCATGATCTGCCAGCTGCCTTAATGACATTGAAATCGGCCGGCGGGTCAGGCCACTGCTCACGTCACGGACACGGACGGACTGAGCACCAGCATTTTATGCTTAGAATTCTTGTGCTCAGGCGGCAATGTGCAGGAATGGAAGGTAAAGCAATTTTTGTTAGCAGGAGTGGTCCGACACGGCCAAATCGGCCCCCAGCAACAGAACCGGCCCCCCCTGTCATAAAACCGGCCCCCACCCCATCCAGCCTACCGGGGGATTGCCCGGTGCCCGGAATTGCCAGTCCGGGCCTGCTAGGAAGCAGGCTGCTCGTGGATTAAAGGGACCTGGTTATCCAGTAGCATGAAAAGATGCGTGGAGAGTATGTGTGTGTGTGTGTATATGTATATATATATATGGTGATTGTCACCATATTTGTGCCTGTGATTTTGTGATATGTGTATATATATATATATTTGTGTGTGTATATATATATACACAAATATATATATATATATATATATATATATATATATATATATATATATATATATATATATACATATATATATATATTACAAGTGACTGTTGTAACGGTGTTAGTGCACACTTAATTGTCTTTTTCTGATGATACATATATACTGTTATTTACATTGGTCACTGGCGGGCGTACAGACACACATATCTCTCTCTCTCTCTCTCTCTATCTCTCTCTATCTCTCTCTATCTATCGATCTATACTCCACGTACAGACACACATATCTCTCTCTCTCTCTCTATCCCTGCCTCTCTCTCTCTCTATCTATCGATCTAAACACCACAGGCATACACACATATCTCTCTCTCTCTCTCTCTTTTTCTTTCTTTCTTTCTCTCTCTCTCTCTCTCTCTCTCTCTCTCTCTATCGATCTATACTCCACGTACAGACACACATATCTCTCTCTCTCTCTCCCTCTCTCTCTCTCTCTCTATCTCTCTCTCTATCTCTCTCTCTCTCTCTCCCTCTCTCTCTCTTCTTGCTCTCCCTCTCTCTCCCCCTCTCTCTCTCTCTCTCTCTCTCTCTCTCTATCTCTCTCTCTCTCCCTAGCTCTCTCTCTCTCTCTCCCTCTCTCTCTCTCTCTCTCTCTCTCTCTCCCTCTCTCTCTCTCTCTCTCTCTCTCTCCCTCTCCCTCTCTCTCGTTCTCTCTCTCTCTCTCTCCCTCTCCCTCTCTCTCGTTCTCTCTCTCTCTCTCTCTCGTTCTCTCTCTCTATCGTTCTCTCTCTCTCGTTCTCTTTCCCTCTCTCTCTCTCGTTCTCTCTCTCTCTCTCTCTCTCCCTCTCTCTCGTTCTCTCTCTCTCTCTCTTTCTCTCTCTCGTTCTCTCTCTCTATTGTTCTCTCTCTCTCTCTCTCTCTCTCGTTCTCTCTCTCGTTCTCTCTCTCGTTCTCTCTCTCTCTCTCTCTCTCCCTCTCTCTCTCTCTCTCTCTCTCTCTCTCCCTCGTTCTCTCTCTCTCTCTCTCTCTCTCTCGTTCTCGTTCTCTCTCTCTCTCTCTCTCTCTCTCTCTCTCTCTCTCTCGATCTATACACCACGGACAGACACACACACACACACACACACATATGTTGTTTATGTCAATCAGTTTTTCATTTCTGGTAGCATAATTACTCATAAGCAAACACATTTAATTATAAATAGAGCACAAGGGGTTAATACATACAGTGAGGTACACGATGCGCTTTATTGTAAAGTTTGGCCATCAGAACAGTTATTTGGGCACAGGTGTCTCTACCCACAATACTGAATACACTACAGTGAACGTGGAGACTATAGAACCGATAATCTGCTATTTTGCTGGAATCTGTAAAAAATTACCACTGCTATTTTGGCATTTACCGTTCAGACGAGTCTGACTGTGATGCATATAAGCACTGGACGGTCTAATGTCCCGTGTGTTGTCAAGGATCACGTGACGGGGGCGTCAGGGCTCTCATTGCGCTGTCACTCAGTAGTGTGATATTATACAGTCTCCCGATACATGCATTTCCTAGAGCACGCCTTTCCACGTGCACCACGTACAAGCATGCATCTCTTGTGTATGCCTCTCCACGTGCACCAGGGCACATGTTAGGGGGAGTTAGGCAGTATGCATGTGACATCATGACGCGTGCCATCACAGCACATGACGTCACAACGCGTGACATCCCACGTGGCATTCCAGTAAGTGACATCACAAAAAGTGACATCAGATACTAAGATCTCACACATACGTTTATCAGGTGCATCACAAGTACATTTAAGTGCATTATGATAGTTTATAAATGAGATTTGGAGTCGGGGTTGTGCTAAAAAAGTGGCGCAATCCTGATACAAAATCTGGGACTCAACTCATAATTTTTTCAAACGTTGCCGCAAAGAAATTGGCAACAAGGAAAAACATAGTAGTAGATCTGTTCTGCTTAATTTGTTGCAAAGTCTGCATTGTAAACAATTTAATTGGGTTAAGGTTTCTGCTGCAGAGGTGCCCAGTAAATCTCAGAATAATAATAATGGTGAGATAACTCTGGAGGTTAACAGAATTGTTGGATAGATCTGTGTTTTGTGTTGTCCCAAACTTAAATCAATGTAATACAGATGATTAAGTTGTCCCCTGCAAAACATAATCACCCACTGTTCTTGGGGGGTGGGCGTTTGGGGATTCTTGAACCTCTATTTTGTTATTCACGATATTGCAACACACATGATGTGCATATTATACAATGTTGTGAGCATAAATGTACCACTTAATTATGCAATAGAGCTCTGATATGTGTATGTTATGACATATGCCAACTGAAAATGCAATAAAAAGTTTTTTATAAAAAAAAATCTCCTGAAAAGCACATCATGTAACATGCAGATCACAGATGTTTATTTTGTGTAGATAGGTAAGTGGATTACTGCTTTAAACACAGAGATAATTTTGTTACCTGCGGTTCATAAATTGTAATCCTTCTAGTGGACCACAGTGAGCTATGAAAGGCATTTGACTCCTACACGTTATAACGCTGACGGTCTCAGGTAACACATCTTGTACATTGATTTATACACTTTCATGATTTATTTTGAATGGGTGTTGTGTATGTTATGTAAAGCGCTCTAAAGCGCTCTAACACTCTCCATTGGGATGAGTAGCGCTATAAAACAAATAAAATAGTGCTATTTAAATTGTTATTTGTGTAAATACTGTTACAGACAAACCCATTTGACATTCTTACAGTTCATGCACTTAAATACAGGGACTGAACAAAGTAAAAAGCAGGCATCTCTAAGGTATCTGTGAATAGATAACAAGCTGTGTGCTCTTACTTCCTGTCTGTTGCCTTTGCATGTAAGTGTGATGTTCCAGGCCGCCTCCAGTCCAATACTCAATCAAAATGAGGCCTGATGGCCTGTAACTTCTGCCTTTTTCTTTGGCACAGCTGGAGGTGAAGAAGAAGCCACCTCTCTGCCTGCATGTTACTGCTGGGAATGTACAGCAGACAACGTGCAGAAACAGCTGAACGTGTCCAGGTGTCTGAAAATTACGCTGGGACAAGTTCAACACAATTCTGTGGGGCCCAACATCTTGTCAGGTGGACGGTGTCCACCCTGTGAAAATAGTGGGTGGACGTGGTGTGCCCCTGACTGGTGCCCTGACGAGCACCAAGTACAAGCATGCGTCTCCTTGTGTACGCCTCTCAATGTGCAGCGAGGTGCCCTGCAGTGTGGCACTGGCTGCATAACATGCGACTGTCACAGCAGTCGAGAAGGGGAGAATCAATGGGCTGGCGATATTTATATCTCTACATCTAGCAAACACACGTGCACATCTCGTTTGTGAGCTGTTCTGCATCAATAGTGCTACGGTTTCCATTCATTACTTCACGTCTAATATACATGTAGTGTGTCCTTTGTAAGCGGTGCTGCAGATATCTGTGGAAACTCTACTTGCCTGTGACTCCCTTATAGTGATAAATGTTTGTTTGCCAGTCTTCGTGTAAAAGCACTATGCCTTGTCACCCCTTAGAGTCCCCTGACCCTGGCAAGAGACACTGCCAATATGTAGTAACTTCCCCCTTTTAGGGCGTCTTACAAGCAGCAACATGTCTCATCACATCACTACCATCCTGATGGAACTCCACTGACCTCCCTTCCTTTCCCGCAGCATCTCCAAAACCAGCTCCATCATTTGAAAAGCCATCAGCATCGTCACCGACCTCCCGGACAAGATCACCAACTTTGGTACCTCTCGGCATTCACAGAGCCAGGACACCATCAAACTGAAGACAAGCAACGTGCCTTCTCCGTCAATGCACCTAGAATCTGGAACGACATCCCTGTATCCTTAAAGACCCTCCAAGCCCCAAATTATGGAATTAGAAAAGAGTTAAATGCACATCTCTTTAAAGAACGCTACATCACACGGCAGTACCAGTTCACTACTGCTTCCAGATGCCGGCTGCCTGGCCATTCACTCACTGACTGTATCTGTGCCTTTGATTTTGTGCCACACCACGCTCTATTTCGGCTAGGTTTGGTCTTGAAGACGTGAGCGCAGTTAAGAGGGGTCCTTCTGAACTTGCAAGAGGAGACGCTAGGCAGGCAAGACTAAAGCGGAGTCTGGCGCAAGATGAAAGGCTAAGATACAGTCCGTGAGTGATTGGTAACGTAGCTGGTTTCTAGAAGCAGAAGTGAACTGTTACTGCCTTGTGATGTAGTGTTCTTTGAAGAGATGTGCCTTCAACTGTTTCCTAATCTGAAGCAGCTTTGGGGGGTCTGCAAGGATAGAGGGATGTTGTTCAAGAACCTAGGTGCTTGACGGGAAACGCCTGTTGCCCTGTCTACAGTCTAATGGTCTACTGGCTCTGTGTGTACCGAGGGGTATCGATAATGGTAATGGATGGCAAAGAATAAAAAACGCAATAAAAAAATCAATACAGTGTTGAAAATTTGTTTGGAAGCTTGTCGAGCATCTTTAGTCGGTGCGCTATGGGACTGTACTCATAGGCGTTTAGCGAATATTGATAGCCTCCGAAGTGTAAACATTCTGTATGTGGGTAAGGATGATAGAAGGTCCAGCATGCCACACACACATGTTTAACACCTTCCGAGCGTTGAACGTTCAGCACCCATTGCTGAACGTTCGGATAACGAATGCTGGCCCGTCGGCCAACGGTCTTGCACAGCACTGGGGAGGTAGTGCTCGTGACGACCGTTGGCCGACGGCAGCACTTAAAGGGTTAAAGCTGTTTAGTAAGAGATGGTGTCCCTGATCATTATGATTTTTTGATAGCCCGTGTGTCAGAAAAGATTGCCATGGATCAGAATCCCTGTTATTGGTCAGAGTTTGCATCATCAGGCATACATTGTGTTGTTAGTGAGGATTTGTGCTGTCAGTCAAAATGTGTGCCATTGGTCAGAGACTGATGACAACAGTTGTTGATTGAAAGTTGGGCCATCAAGCAAGATGTGTGTTTGTCAAAGGTTGTGTGTCGGTAGGAGCTGGTAGTGTTTATACAGCATACATTGTCAATCATTGGGATTCATTTACAAAGACATTTCCGAAAATATAAGCAGCAGTTGTATAGTGCTCTTTACCATACTTCTACAATCCTGTGTGTGTTGGCCTCTAAATAACTAAAATGTGAGTAACATTGGAGTATTCAACTAATACTTATGTAGATTGGTAAATAGAAAGGACTGTGCCCTCTTTGTACTAGTGCTCATTTGGAATTGGATGTTTCTGGGCTGATTTACAAAGGCATCTAAGAATACGTAAAACAATACTCCTTTAGTACTGTCTCTTGTACTAATAGGGAGTTCTCCTTTGGTAACTTCTCCTGGACTCAAAAATGTTTTTGTGAATCATCCCAGAAGTTTTATCAATTTACAGATTTTGTTAGAGTTGTATTTGTATTTAGATTTAAACCCAACAGGTGTCTAAGTGCTAACACAGGTAAGAAACAGCAGGAAGAGAATACAAGTGCATCATTAAGGTCTAGTAGTGGCTTCTCTGCTATGGTGGAGGAGCGTCGCCCCACTGTTTTTAAGCAGTGCAAAGCAGAAACATGAAATTATAATAACTTTGCTGTATTATTGCTTTATGCTGGTGGGCAGGTGGGTGGGTTGGGCTGCTTGGCCCTTGGAGCAGGCCAGGGGAGGAGTGGTTTCCCCACTCCTCTCGGGCCACCCAAACCAGTCATGAGCGCTTTCCCTGTTCTCCATGCAGACTGCATTACAGCCCGCATGGAGAAAATGCCCAGACCCCCATTCCCTGAGTGAGCATCGAACTAGGATGCTCAAAACCAATCACAATGCTGCATTGCAGCGTTGTGATTGGTCAGTGGGGCCTGCTTTCTGTTCCTCGATGTGCACAAGGAGAGCAGGATCAGCGACGCAGGCCTGGCTGGCGGCAAGGTACGTTTATTTTTTAACTACAAAATATATATTTTCACCATGCGCAACCCCCCATGTGATCCCTACATGCCCACCTAACCACCCATGAGCCATGCCAGCCGCCGCTGTTAAGGGTGAGGGAAAAAACAGGTTTTGAGTTGCTTACGAAACACAGTGAAGGAATTCAGATTCGCAATATATATAGGTAACATATTCCACAACATGGCCACTGCCACAGAAAAGGCGTGGCCAACTTTTCTAGCCTTCCATAACCTGGGAATGATCACATTCCTTGGCACTGCAGAACTAAGCTGTCTATTATGAGAATATCAGTTGAAAGCAGTTCTCAGGTACAGCAGGCCCTGCTGGTGAAGAGCCTTATAGACCATACAGAGAACTTTGAAAATCACCCGCTTTCTCACGGGTAACCAGCGAAGTGAGCGCAATCCCTCCTTCACAGAAATATGTTTAGGAACATCCAGAACTACCAAGGCAGCTGCATTTTGGATGACCTGAAGTTTGTTGAGAGAGTACTCGTTGGAAATTAAATGTAGGGTGTTAAAGTGGTCAAGGTGAGATGTAATGAGGGCTTTGACCACTGAAATTCTTAATTTAACAGGTAAGAAGGGAAAGATCTTCTTCAGGATCTTAATAATGAAGAAGCAAGAGCTCATTGTCTTGTTCACCTCGGAATCGGAGGCAAGGGTGTTGTCGAAGGTCACTCCAAGCTGTTATGGGGAATGCACTGGGGTAGGTAATGACCGGTTACTCACCGGTAATATTCATTACTCCGAGTCGTAGCCCTCCCCGTCCCAGTCCTTACTAATGAGCATAGCTCCTCCCACCAGAAACTCCCAAGCAACTAAAAACCCATCCCTTCCCTCCAGGCCACACCCACACCCGAAGGCATATAACCATGTGACCCGCCCATCCACATCCTGTACTACCAAGCACAAGAAGCCGAACAGGGAGGGAGGGATGGGAACCAGGACTGGGACGGGGAGGGCTACGACTCGGAGTAATGAATATTACTGGTGAGTAACCGGTCATTACCTCCTCGTCAGCCCTCCCCGTCCCAGTCCTTACTAATGAGCAGATACAAAAGCAAGAATCGGCTTCACATAGCAGAAAAACAGACTCAAGCCGCACAAGCAGAAAGTCACACAACCCGAGCAGAACGCAAGCCAGCGTTCCCAAACCCAGGAGACACAGTCCCACATATCACTCAATGACTACAGGACATAACAGCACGAGGAGAACACCCAGCAGCATCCACACAGAACACGGCCAGGGAGCCCCAACCCGGAAGCAAGCCCAACGAGCAGCTACCCCAGAGGCGAGGAACCTCGAACCGACCCAGGCGTCAACACACCACAAGCCCAACAGCAGGCCGCACAGCCAACACCGCCACTGACGGAGAGCAGCCACAGAAGGCCCCAGAACACGACCAGCCAGCCTAAAGGCAACAAAAAGGGAACACCACCCCATAAAAAAAGGCACAGCAGGAAGGAGGCACACCGCCAGAGCCCGCACAACCGCCAAACAGAGCAGCAGCACCCAAACCCCAGTAAGAGGTACAGGACAGAAAACAGGCAGAACCAGAAACTCCAACAAGGAGCAAAGGAACGAAAGAACGGCGCCAGGAGGAAACAACCCCCCAACCATCCGGACGCCAAGGGGCGCACCAGCCCAACGCCCGAACCCCGAAAGGCCAACCAACCGCCCACAGAGCTCGCAGGGAGGATACAGGCCGACCCAAGACGAAGCCAATCACCCAGAAACCCAAGACAAGCCCCGGAATCCAATGCAGACACACCCTGTGTCGGACAGCAATCCAGGAAAGAAAACCCCATGACAGGCACATGACAGGAGAGGCGAAGGGCTCCCGAACCAAGAAAAACTCAGCCAGAACACCCCAAAGCCAGGAGGTCCAGACACACCACAGCCAACCGCGCAAGCGGACCAGACACCCCGAGACATAGGGGAAACAACAAGGGACCACTGGCAAACACCAGCAAGGCCCCACCGTCAGCCAAAACAGAGGGAGCCAAGGCCACCCAGACCAAACCGGAGCCACCAGGACAAACGAGGCCCGACCCAGTCCAACCCGCAGCAGGACCCACGGAACCAGCGCAAACGGGGGAAAAGCACACAGCAGACCTCCGTACAACAGAAGGACAGGGCAACCACCCCGCAGACAGAGCCTGACCAAACCAGAGAACAACCTCAACCCAAGGCACTCCCCGGAGAAGCAAAACAGGCCCAACCATGAGACACTGAACCTGGACAGCAAGAGGCATAACTCGGACAGGGAGGGAAACACCCCACGCAGGAGAGCCGCCCCGGGAAGAAAAACCCCCCGGGAGACGAAAAGTCCAAGGGGCCACAAGGAAGAAAATGCCCCCCCCCACCTCCCGGCCGAACAGCCGAACCGTCAAGTGAAGCCGTCCCAGCACAACAAAGGCGGACGACCAAACACACCACCAGCACACAGTCCGACCAGACCCCCCCGAACCTCAGGGGAACCAAGGCAGAAAGAGGCCAGGCCAACCGAACCGACCAAGGGACAGACTGAAAGCACAGGCAATCAGGATTCAACCCCAGACCAGAGCGAGCCAGCGCCACCAGAGGCACAAGAGCAGCAACAGCACCCCGGGCCACATGAAAGCACCCTACGAACGCAACAGCACCCGGCATACCCAGGCGACCTCCCAACCAGGCACCAACCAGGCCAGAAACAGCAGAACCCCAGATCCATCAAACAAGATCAGGTGCACCCAGGCAAGCAAGGCCAAAGGCACAACACCCCCATGGGACACCAAGAAAGCAGAGGCAGGAAATGAACCCACCGTCCAGCGGTAGCCTGCGACAGCAGAGGCACAAAACACTCCACAGAGCCCCAGAGCCCAGGTCAGAGAACCAACGTCACTCAGGACCCAAATGGATAGCCCCGCAAGAGGCCCAGTGCAAGACACGCCAGGGGGAACAAGAGCCACCGGGCCCAAGGACAAACCACACAGCAGCAAGAAACAGCCGCCGAACATGGAGCCGCCGGGGAGTAGAGGAAGACCGAGCCCCCAACCACCACCGTAGACCGCGGGGCACCGTCAGGAAAACCCCACCAACCTAGGAGCCGAAACCACCCCACGCACAGCAGCACATTCCAAACCGACGCAGGAGGCAGCAAACACCCATTGAAAGGGCCCAAACCGGAAGGAAAGAAGAGGAAGAATCAACCCACCGAACAAGGCAGGGAACACCCGGAACCCCCCAGTAGGCAAAGAAGCCGCGGGAACCAGCCTAAGAAGAATGTGTCCCGGAGAACCAGAAGGATCGACGAGGGAGACACAAGCGTACAGCCGCCAGAACCAGCACCGGACAGCAGACCCCAGAAGGGCCCCGGAACCGAAACAGGAGCGAGTACACCCCCCGACCCTGCCGAAACACAAGCACTCACAACACCGCCCCCACAGAAAGGAGACCCGAGCCCTGCGCAAAGAGCCCGCCACAGTGCCTGAGAAATGGGAAAAAGGGGCAGCACAGAACACAGCCAGAAGCCCAGCCCAACAAGGAGGGACAAGAAGAAGAGGAAGCACCCCGTAGACCCTGGGACAAGAGGAAGGAAGGGACACCCCGGCCCCATTCCATACCCCCAAAGGGCAGGGCCACCAAATCAGAATGAAACGCCGCCCAAAAGCAGGCGCACAACCCCACGGATCCCAAAATAGTAAAGAGCCCGCGAAGGGAAGCACCATCAAGGGAGTCCCCCAAGCAGTACCGTCCTCCAAGGCAAAACCCAGCGAGCAGACACAGAGGACCCAGCCACCGTCGCCAACGCCCCAAGGGTTCCAAAGGAAAAAGTCTGCCCAGAAATGCCACTGCAGTCCCAACCCGGAAAAAGAGGCAGAGGGACCCACCACCAGCAAACCAGCACAGAAAAAACGGACAGACACACAAAGTGACCGACCCAAAAGCCAGGGCAAGACGCAGCCCGGACCGCAAAACCAGAGGAAGTACAAGCCAGCCTCAAGGTCCCCCATCCCGCAAGACCACAGGAGAAAAAGGAACCGCAACCACGGACACCACCAGGCCCCGAGACGCCACACCAGCCACTGGGAACCACCCGCTCCACAGCCAGGAAACCCCAGGAAACCACCGCAAAGGAAACCTCATTGCCAGAAACCGGGGAAAGGCATGACTGACAACCTTCCCCCACACCCCTTTAGCAGGAGCCGAACCCATGACTAGTGAGATCCACCATCACCACAGGCACAAGACACACCACCGAGCCACAGCTCCAGGCTAGAGATCCAGGAAAAGGGAGGCCCATAAGCCCCAACAACAGGCGAATGGAGAAACGTCTACCGACCAACCATCCACCAAGGGCCAACGGAACCCAAAAAGCGTCCCGAGCATGGAGCAGAACACCACGAAGGCACGCCCCCCGGACACACCCAAAACCAAGACCGGACCCACGCAGCAGAAGCATCCAGACCATGCCCTATGGAAGGAGCAGTGGAAGACCCAGCGACCACCACCTCCCCGTTACAGCGGAGCCCAAACTACAGAACTCCATAAGGGGAACAGAACAGAGAAATTAGAGCCCAGATCAAGCAATGCAAGATCCACAAGCGCAAATCAGGGAATGCCACACCCCAACAGGACAGTAGGCCAGCCCAAATGTAGTAATGGATATCCACACAGAAGTTGGGTTCCAAGTAGATATAATATCCAGAAGAACAGCTGGACAACCACAGATGAAAGATGTCTTACTTCCCAGTAAGATCACCCAGCAACAGATACAGAAATCAAGAATAAACATTCCAAGTGACCTGTATCAATACCAAATGACATAGGCAAATCCCAAATGACATGAAAACATGGAATACCACACCAAACATGACAGAAAGAGGGAGTCCCGGACTCCCCCAAACCCCATGGTCCCACCAAAGCAGGGACACAAACGTACATGAAACAGGTATCCAAGGGGGAATAAAAAAGGCCGCCAAGCAGACCGTCACACACCGACCTGAAAGGAGGCCAGACCGCCATGCCACCGGGGTGCAGAGAAGCCAGCCGCGCACAACAAACCACCCCTCCCACCCCGGGCGAACCCGCTAGGGCAGAGAATCAACCCGGAAGAGGGGAGGCCCCAACAGGAAGACAAGACGCGCCACCACCACGGGTCACCGCCATAAACACAAGCAATGCCCCAAATTAAGGGGCAGAGAGTGACCCACGGCAGGGAAAAGAGGCCAGGGGAGAAACCAAGGACATGCAACCACAGCCCCAGAGTCCCGACCCCCCAAAGCACCGGCCCCAGGCATGTGTCACGAGGCGCAGCCCAACACCATCAGAACACCAGGGCGCCCCTAAAAACGTAAACACAAATGAAACGAACATAGAAAGAACAGGCAGCCCTAAAATAGGACACAAAAGAGAGAGTAGATACTACCCATCAAAGGAACCTGCCCCTAAACAGACACGGGAACCGAAAGGAGGCCAGAGCATAAAACGTATTGGCGCGCTCTTCACGAGCACCAGTCATAACACATAAAAACTCCAGATTACGTTTGGTAGGAGGGGGAGGAAAAGCGAAACGCTCAGAACCATACGAGGTTGAAGCAACGCCAATACCCGAACCCAGGTAACCGAGTTCAAAGCCGGAAGCATTGCAGGGCACACCACATTCGTACCCCCCAACTCCCGGACAATCCAAATGGCAGCATACAGTGGGAAACACGGGCCCGATACGAGCACCCAGCCTCCAAACACACCACCAAGTAGGAGCCAAACCGCCACGCCACAGGCGAGCAGAGAGGCCAGCCGCGCCCAACACACCTCCCCTCCCACCCCGGGTGTACCCGCTATGGCAGGGAACATACCCGGAAGAGGGGAGGCCGCAGCAGGGAGACACCACCCCACACCAGGTAGTCAAGGCCCCCCAACCCCACGATCCCGCTAAAGCAGGGACTCGAAAGTACATGAAAAAATAAAAACAGGTACATCAGGGGAAAAAACGGCCGCCCAGCAGGCCGTTTCACACTCACCCGAAAGGAGGCACCGGTCCAGCACCTCCCCACAACAAAGTTGCCAGGAAATGAATTCCGCAGAAAAAACAAACAGGATGTGGATGGGCAGGTCACATGGTTATATTCCTTCGGGTGTGGGTGTGGCCTGGAGGGAAGGGATGGGTTTTTAGTTGCTTGGGAGTTTCTGGTGGGAGGAGCTATGCTCATTAGTAAGGACTGGGACGGGGAGGGCTGACGAGGAGGTAATGGGCCACACCTCTAAGGCCACACAGAGTTTTGCACCCCAAAGACCAAAATCTCAGTCTTTCTGTGTTAAGTTTTAGCCAGTTCTCCATCATTCAGGTGCTGATTTTAGTCATACAAGACTTGAACTTGTCTGCCACCAATGCCAAGTTAGGAGGTCTAGAGACAATGACTTGGGTGTTGTCCACATAGAACACCACCTGGAACTCGAAAGACCGCACCAGTTTCACTAATGGGGCTACATGGAGGATAAACAAAGTGCGACTGAGGGAGGACCCCTGCGGGACTCCACAAGGAAGCTGGAAGGGTTTTGCTCTGTAGTCCTCTCAGCTGACGGGTTGAGTCCGATTCACCAGAAAGGATCCCAGGAGATCCAGAGCAGTGTCCCTCAGCCCAGCCTGTCACAATCTGAGCACCAAACGGGATGGAGATAGTGACTTGAAGGCTGCGGACATATCTAGAGTATCCAGGATAGCCGCACCTCCCTGATCCACCTGGCAGCGATGGAATCTGCTGCTGCGACCAGTGCCTATTCGCTGCTATGGCCACTCCAGCACCCATTCAGAGATGTGTCCAGAGGGTCCCGAGCGGTAATGAACTGAGTTAGTTCTTGGTTGATGCACTTCTCAAAAAAGAGTCTAGAGTTCGTGTGAATCGGTCAGACTTGTTGATCATCGATTATGCAGCTGATCAAGGCTTGTGCACAATTTGTGTCTTCAGTCAGATGTTGTTTCGTCATAGTTTATACTGTCCATCAGGTGTGGTTTTGCAAATCAGAGTTTGTGCGGTATAATAAGGCAGGTGCTATCGGCCTGACTGAAAGTGTTTCGAAAAGAAATCCTTTGCAGAAAAATGACCGAGGTTAAGTAAGGTCTGTGTCATTCTTCATAAAAACAATATCTCAAAATGCTTAGAGTGGGAGTTTCTGTCGATTTGTATGTCCTTCTTTGAAACCTGCTATCGTTAACATTGGAGAAATAACAGAATGCAAACCCCTTTATTCTGGTCTAAAAGTTGTATTAAAAGCGAGTTTGGAGGTGGGCGGAGGGAGGGTGGTTGTCTTTTTCAACAGTTGCATTTTATTAGTGTCAGTGCAGGCTGTATCGTTTATAAAGCTCTAAAGTTCCCCAGAACTGTAGATATTGTTTTAATGGGATAAAAGGACTACAAGCCCCACAATGCAAAGAAAAAATCTGAACTGAATGAGCTGTTCCCGCATGGACTGGAGAAGCCTCGGAGCCCCGTGTTTACTCTAAGTCAGGTCGAGGAGCTGGGGCGTCCTGGAGACCAAACCCATGTCAGCCACTCTGCTGTGAAAGCTCTTCGGTTTACACCCTGCACTGAGTCCTCCCCAGGGATAAGGGACGAGATGTGCGCTACAACTTAAATTAGTAAAAGAAGAAATAGGAGACATACATCCATTCTTCGTTGTGTATGTAACCCACCTTGGGTGACCCTCGCCCAAATGGTTTTATTTTTATTTGCGCACCTCTACGTTTTGCAAGTCAGCACATTGGGTGACCCACGTCTAATTTTTGGCTTTCTTTTTATTTGCACAACTGCTAAAATGTGTGTGCTTGGACAAACTTAACCCGAGATGAATTGCCATAAAAGACAATAGAAAGTGTGGGCATTTCACTAGGACGGGTGTGGTGAAATGCCACCGTCAAGCCCAAGACGCCGATGAGAGTGGCTACTATTTAGCGTTCTCCCAGCATTTCTTAAGTGCGCCTGTAGAGGGCGCGAGAGAGCAATCGAGATAAAGAGAGAAGAGCGAGACAGGAATTTTACCAGACCTGATCCCACTGGTATTCCATGTGGGCATTAGTCTATATAACTTATCACTTACATTGAGCATTCTCTGTTTTTTTTTCGGCGGAGAATGCTTCTTATGAGAGATGCTGTAGCACATTACCTAGCGAAGCGTTTTTCTCATTTATTTTTACCTTGTTGTTCTGCTTTTTTTTGGATCTGGACCTACATCCCTCCCTGCCAGAAATTCATATATGTGTCCCTCATAAAAAAATTCCGCTGAGGGAAAAGGCTAAAATCCGTAGATTCGACGGTGCTAGTGAGTGTAAGTACTCGCCCCATCCCTGGCTGCTCCACCCGTCCACGTCACCCACCCCACGGGAACTGCTATCATTCTAAATGTTGAACAGTGAGTGCAGTATCGGAGCTACATATGAATGACACCCTTCGTCCCTGTAAGGCTGCCAGCGTTGTCACCGGTCGGTGGTCTCTGTTGCCACTGAAGCATGCACGTGAGCATGACGTCAAAGGGATAGATCCGCCCGCTGTGCCCCTGGGTCTTGTGGCCTCACGACCTTCAAGCGACCTATTCAATGCTAGAGTAAGACATAGAAAGGCCGAAATAGGTAGATTTGACATCTTAACACTGCAGCTTTCCCGCCGTTTTCCATTTTTATCCCGCATGTGGCTGGGGAAAAGCTACCCTGCATCCCACATGGGATATTTTTGTTTTAATGGGACGTGTGCAGTGCTTGCACACATTTATCATGGAGGTATAAACAATAAATATGCTAATCAGTATTTTCTAATCTATAGCCTCTTCTAAAGGATCAAATAAAAATACATTTAGGGAGAACCCCTTAAAAAGGAATATTCACATTGTAAAAATACGGAAAAAATCCACATTAATACACGTGACATCCTCAGAGCCTTGTCTGGACTCTGTATACAGTGTGTGAGCAGAAACTCACACGTCACTCTTTGTCCGCTAGTCACTGTCCCTACGGAGTGACCCATAGGGTGTGCACAGCTGTTACTCAGCAGAGGTGTGTGAACTCCCCTTCAGGTATGTGGGATGGGGGTCAATCAGTGAGTAGGAGGGGTCATGCCTGGAAAAGAGAGAGCTGACACCATCATATGGATAAGGTGTGGTATATTAGACGTCTACAATTATAAGGCAAGATTACCCTATCTACTGGTGAAACACAACGCCCTCTAGTGGTAGCATCACACCATGCACGGAAAGCCAATCTGGTGCTCCACAGGGCTATTTGGGACAAGTTGTAATGTCTCCATTGTAATGGAAACCTGAGAGGCTGAGAGGGCGCTGGGTGAGGGGATGGCCCCAAAGGCTTTCCTTCGTTCGCTTCCCTCCCAGCTCTGAGGTGTGATCCATCTCATTATCACCATCAGCAGGATAAGATCTAAAAGCATGCACCTTTCAGAGCTTTCAATCCAAGTGGCAAGAATCTAAGTCTGATTTTAGATCTGGGAAGTTCAACCTAAATTCTATAAGCCTGCTGAAGGGCATATTTGTGAATCAAACAAAAGGGGAGGAAGATGTCAGGACTCAGCCTCCTGTCTCCTATGAAAAACCAAAGAAAGTCCACCCGTACTTCAAAAGTAACTATCCTTCCAGTAGTCTTATTGTAATTTAAGGAAAATTAGAAGTTTTCTAAAAATAGCCCTCACCCGCCTAAAGGTCCCTTGGTGGCCTGCTTCATCATCGGGTTGTTCCCGCCCGCTGGTCATAGCACTCCTTGTCCCGCATGCGAGCCGGGAAGAACCAGATGATGAAGCATGACACCAAGGGACCTATGGTGGGTGAGGGCATATTTGTGACCATCACCATTGTAGATGTCCTAATTGCATTTCAAAAGCGCTAGGAGATAGAGGCCGAAACATGTCGAGCTCTATGTTTGACACTTTATGGATGCAAGAGGCATTTCTCGCAAAAGGAGCAAACTTTCCAACTCTTCAGCCTCTGCACTTAAATATACTTTTTACCTATGGGAACAAGAGGGGGAAAACGGTGCATTTACAGGCATCTCCCAGTGTGATAAGTATGTCTGACAGTTCCCAGTGTCAGCCTACTTGCCCGAAGCCGCTTTGTGAACCAGGGGAAGGACCATCTTAGCAGATCATGTACTTTCTAAGGCCTAGTCAGCAGGCATGAGACTATAGCGAAGACGTTGTGCAACTGCTTAGGTCACATTTCTTACTGAAACCATTCCAAAAGTGTACAACACTTCAAAAAGCTTTTATTCTGACGTGTTGACATCAGACACTCAGCACCAACATATGTTTTGTGCTAGAAGCATCATCTACTCACAAGCGTCAAATTTCTACCTTGAATGCTTTGAAAGTCAGAGGTGTGACTGTGAGCCTCTGCACACCCACGACTGAAACACCTCCATAGGTTGGCACAGAATTCACCCATTAGGCCAGCGTTGTATGAATAATCAGAACGCTACACCCACTTAGCAAGCGCTGTATTAGTGATTGGATAAGCAAGCGCTACTAGGGCAGAAGGTTCACGGATTAGGCGATCGCTTTAATAGACCGGCCTCTTTCACTTTTCACCCACTGCACAGTGAACGTAGTAACTCACAGTCAGCCCTTCACTTCCTTTGACAGAAGGCATTAGCTAACCTTCTCCTATCCACTGCATTACGACTATTGTAATTTGTTGTGCATAGTTTGCCTCAGTGCATCGTCAGGTGAGCAGTTCTTCCTCGGAGTTGTGCAGTGTACTCTCATCAGCAGGCACCTATTCTTGACGTCTCAGTTCCTTCCATGCACCAGCCTGCGCTCTTTGGAGGGAGAGTTCGGTTCACTAAGCCCCCCTGACCCCTGTTGATGTGGCTGTAGAGTCCAGGCCCTAGTCACGTGGTGAATTGTATGGTGTGTCTACATGTTCTGAATACAATTATCACAGTTGTAATACATTTCCCCTGGCGAGTAGACACCACTTTACTAGCAGCTCAAAAATAAATACAGATATATTACAGTCTAAATGTGGAGTTAGCGTCAGAACATGCACAAGTAAAATAGACAATGAGGCAGTAGTAAATGCAGTGTATTAGTACAACTAGGCCAAAGGGCAGGCACACTGTCTGCTCTCTGTGATTGCTAAACAGCTGCAAACATCAGCACAATTCTAGCACCACGATAGAGCAATTACGGAAATATTGGGAACCTTAAGCCATGTTGGTAAACATAGTATGAATTCAATCACTAGCTCATCATGAGCTATACACTGAAAATGTAAGCAGACCGTCACACCACCAAAAGGTACTTTGTTGTGAGTTGGTAACAGTTACTGTTTGTGGTCAGTGTTACCTTGTAATATGAAAGTGATTGAGGCTGTGTCCTTGAGTAAGAAATGTGGTATACTGAACCCAGAAGGACGCCTGACACTTAGATTTAGGGTTAATGTCAGCGAGCTAAATGGGGATATGTTGTGTTATCTCAGCTCTGTTAGTGCTGTATTGTAGTCAGTATGGCTTTGAAGCGCTCTCAGGCTCCTCATTGAGTGGAACCAACCCTGATGACGGTTTTGCAAAGGCCATCTCATCAGTGTTGTGTGCACTTGAGAAGCAGCCATATGTGTCGGTTGTATCCATATCCATACGAAAGTCTATAGAAATATTGAATCAGGTGTGCAAATATTGATCAAAAACCTTAAACAAAACACAGTTAGGTGCACTGATGGGTAAAGCCTTGGTTGACACGTCAACTAGTCTCAAACCGCGATACAAGTGATAGTTATATCTGCCCTTGTATGCAATGGGTTCCAGTTAAGGCCGTCCACTCTACCTTGATACCCACCACGACTCCGCAGCGTTGACCGGTTTTAGACTAACTGAAGATCAGCCAGCCAGCCTTCTTCTTCAGTTTGGTGGTAACTCTTTCTAGTGATAACGGCCTGCTCATCAAACTATTTCAATGAGGGGTGAGACTGCAGGGACCAGTTTCTTCTCTCATAGTCAGTTCTCCGACAGTATTAATTGGGATGAGTGCATTATTGTTTATTCTCCGTTGTAGCTATTTGCACTAACAGCAACAGGAGTGAAGGAAGTGTGATGATACATGATACAATTGCCTCATGCATTATATGATAAGGGATTCTCTAAGATTATAACCCCACATACACCAGATCAGCATACTAAGATTCCCTGGTTTGCAAGTTTCCCCCTTGCCCAGGTCTACATGCCACCAACCCCATCATCATATGATTGCCTTGTTTGCAAGTCTTCCGCGTTGCCCATGTCTACATGCCACCAAACCCATCATCATATGATTGCCTGGTTTTCAAGTCTACCCCATTGCCCAGGTCTGCATGCCACCAAACCCATCGTCATATGATTGCCTGGTTTGCAAGTCTACCCCTTGCCCAGGTCTACATGCCACCAAACCCATCATCATATGATTGCCTGGTTTGCAAGTCTCCCCCTTGCCCAGGTCTACATGCCACCAACCCCATCATCATATGATTGCCTGGTTTGCAAGTCTACCCCATTGCCCAGGTCTACATACCACCAAACCCATCATCAGATGATTGCCTGGTTTGCAAGCCTTCCCCCCTTGCCCAGGTCTACATGCCACCACACCCATCATCATATGATTGCCTGGTTTGCAAGTCTACCCCTTGCCCTGGTCTACATACCACCAAACCCATCATCCATATATATGGAGTATCTTGAGAATTATAGACGGCTCGATGATACACAGTTCGGATTCCGAAAATATCATGGGACCGAAACAGCCTTAATCAAGGCGGCAGATGAAGTACGAGCTATACGAGACCAGGGTGGGACAGCTCTCCTGGTAATGTTGGACCTGTCTGCAGCCTTCGACACGGTCGATCATAAGATCTTGATCGACCGTGTCGGTAATATGGGCATTGGACAAACGGCATTAAAATTGCTTGCCTCGTTCCTCAAGGACAGAACCCAGGCTGTCGACTTGGGGACATACCAATCTGCTCAGTTGTCTCTGCCGTGTGGAGTTCCTCAAGGCTCATCCCTGAGTCCGACACTATTTAATATCTATGTGTCGGACCTTGCTAGTGTCATCAAAAGCCACGGGATGAGCCTAACTTCATACGCAGATGACACGCAACTGGTACTAGCCATTAAAGGCGATGGTCTGGATGTGGCTCAACGCTTTCAAGAAGGAATGTTGGCCATAGAAGATTGGATGGCGATAAACTGCCTAAAACTCAACTCTCAAAAAACCGAGGTGGTCATTTTTGGACCACTTGAACCACCTTGGTCCTCAGCCTGGTGGCCATCTACTCTCGGAGCTCTCCCAACTCCAGTGGCTAAGGTCAGAAATTTAGGAGTCACCTTCGACGATGCTCTCATTTTCATAGACCATGCGAATAAAGTAGCATCAACGGCACACTATAAGCTACGCATGATCAAGAAAATAAGTCCGTTTTTACCAGCAGCTGCCATTAAAACTCTGGTTAGCTCCCTGGTTCTATCGGCCCTTGACTACTGCAATGGTTTATTTTTAAACACCCAGGCCAGGGTCCTTAAAAAGTTGCAGTCGATACAAAATGCTGCTGCCCGTCTACTCTCCGGACTTCCAAAATTTGCGGCAATATCAGGAACAATAAAAGATTTACACTGGTTGACCATTCACAATAGGATTACATTTAAATCCTTATGTTTAGTCTACAAGTCCTTAAACAACAGAGGTCCCCAATTTTTAAAGGACCAGTTGGTTCGATACCTGCCCCCTAGACAGCTCCGGTCCTCCAATCTCAATCAACTCATGGTCCCTCGGTCCAAAACAGTCTCATGGGGTGATCGTCGTTTCTTCACAGCGGCACCTAAACTATGGAACACCTTGCCCCAAGATATTAGATCAAGCCCATCACTCCTGCAGTTTCGCAAGAAACTCAAGACATGGTTGTTTAATCAATAATGGTTATCTCTGAATCAATTTGGACACTACAGGCCGCACTGATCAATAATTCTGCAAATCTCAGCGCCAAGACGCCCTCGGGTATAAGCCGCGCTTTATAAATGATAAACATAAACATAAACATAAACATATGATTGCCTGGTTTGCAAGTCTACCCCTTGCCCTGGTCTACATACCACCAAACCCATCATCATATGATTGCCTGGTTTGCAAGTCTACCCCCTTGCCCAGGTCTACATGCCACCAACCCCATCATCATATGATTGCCTGGTTTGCAAGTCTACCCCCTTGCCCAGGTCTACATACCACCAAACCCATCATCATATGATTGCCTGGTTTACAAGTTTCCCCCTTACCCAGGTCTACATGCCACCAAAGCCATCATCAGATGATTGCCTGGTTTGCAAGTCTCCCCCTTGCCCTGGTCTACATACCACCAAACCTATCATCATATGATAGCCTGGTTTGCAAGCCTTCCCCCCTTGCCCAGGTCTACATACCACCAAACCCATCATCATATGATTGCCTGGTTTGCAGGTCTACCCCATTGCCCAGGTCTACATGCCACCACACCCATCATCATATGATTGCCTGGTTTGCAAGTCTACCCCCTTGCCCAGGTCTACATACCACCAAACCCATCATCATATGATTGCCTGGTTTACAAGTCTTCCGCGTTGCCCAGGTCTACATGCCACCAAACCCATCATCATATGATTGTCTGGTTTGCAAGTCTCCCCCCTTGCCCAGGTCTACATACAACCAAACCCATGATCATATGATTGCCTGGTTTGCAAGTCTCCCCCTTGCCCAGGTCTACATACCACCAAACCCATCATCAGATGATTGCCTGGTTTGCAAGCCTTCCCCCCTTGCCCAGGTCTACATACCACCAAACCCATCATCAGATGATTGCCTGGTTTGCAAGCCTTCCCCCCTTGCCCAGGTCTACATGCCACCAACCCCATCATCATATGATTGCTTGGTTTGCAAGTCTACCCCCTTGCCCAGGTCTACATGCCACCAAACCCATCATCATATGATTGCCTGGTTTGCAAGTCTACCCCCTTGCCCAGGTCTACATACCACCAAACCCATCATCATATGATTGCCTGGTTTGCAAGTCTCCCCCTTGCCCTGGTCTACATGCCACCAAACCTATAATCTTTTGATTGCCTGGTTTGCAAGTTTCCCCCTTGCCATGGTCTACATACCACCAACCCCATCATCATATGATTGCCTGGTTTGCAAGTTTCCCCCCTTGCCCAGGTCTACATGCCACCAAACCTATAATCTTTTGATTGCCTGGTTTGCAAGTTTCCCCCTTGCCCAGGTGTACATACCACCAAACCCATCATCATATGATTGCCTGGTTTGCAAGTCTACCCCCTTGCCCAGGTCTACATACCACCAAACCCATCATCAGATGATTGCCTGGTTTGCAAGTCTCCCCCTTGCCCAGGTCTACATGCCACCAAACCCATCATCATATGATTGCCTGGTTGCAAGTCTACCCCCTTGCCCAGGTCTACATGCCACCAAACCCATCATCATATGATTGCCTGGTGTGCAAGTCTACCCCCTTGCCCAGGTCCACATACCACCAAACCCATCATCATATGATTGCCTGGTTGCAAGTCTACCCCCTTGCCCAGGTCTACATGCCACCAAACCCATCATCATATGATTGCCTGGTTGCAAGTCTACCCCCTTGCCCAGGTCTACATACCACCAACCCCATCATCATATGATTGCCTGGTGTGCAAGTCTCCCCCTTGCCCTGGTCTACATGCCACCAAACCCATCATCATATGATTGCCTGGTTTGCAAGTCTACCCCCTTGCCCAGGCCTACATGCCACCAAACCCATCATCATATGATTGCCTGGTTTGCAAGTCTTCCCCTTGCCCTGGTCTACATGCCACCAAACCCATCATCAAATGATTGCCTTGTTTACAAGTCTTCTGCGTTGCCCAGGTCTACATACCACCAAACCCATCATCATATGATTGCCTGGTTTGCAAGTCTCCCCCTTGCCCAGGTCTACATACCACCAACCCCATCATCATATGAATGCCTTGTTTACAAGTCTTCTGCGTTGCCCAGGTCTACATACCACCAAACCCTTCATCATATGATTGCCTGGTTTGCACGTCTCTCCCTTGCCCTGGTCTACATACCACCAACCCCATCATCATATGATTGCCTGGTTTGCAAGTCTCCCCCTTGCCCAGGTCTACATACCACCAAACCCATCATCAGATGATTGCCTGGTGTGCAAGTCTTCCCCTTGCCCTGGTCTACATACCACCAACCCCATCATCATATGATTGCCTGGTTTGCAAGTCTCCCCCTTGCCCAGGTCTACATACCACCAAACCCATCATCATATGATTGCCTTGTTTACAAGTCTTCTGCGTTGCCCAGGTCTACATACCACCAAACCCATCATCATATGATTGCCTGGTTGCAAGTCTACCCCCTTGCCCAGGTCTACATACCACCAACCCCATCATCATATGATTGCCCGGTTTGCAAGTCTCCCCCTTGCCCAGGTCTACATGCCACCAAACCCATCATCATATGATTGCCTGGTTGCAAGTCTACCCCCTTGCCCAGGTCTACATGCCACCAAACCCATCATCATATGATTGCCTGGTGTGCAACTCTACCCCCTTGCCCAGGTCTACATGCCACCAAACCCATCATCATATGATTGCCTGGTTGCAAGTCTACCCCCTTGCCCAGGTCTACATACCACCAAAGCCATCATCATATGATTGCCTGGTTGCAAGTCTACCCCCTTGCCCAGGTCTACATGCCACCAAACCCATCATCATATGATTGCCTGGTTGCAAGTCTACCCCCTTGCCCTGGTCTACATACCACCAACCCCATCATCATATGATTGCCTGGTGTGCAAGTCTCCCCCTTGCCCTGGTCTACATGCCACCAAACCCATCATCATATGATTGCCTTGTTTACAAGTCTTCTGCGTTGCCCAGGTCTACATACCACCAAACCAATCATCATATGATTGCCTGGTTTGCAAGTCTCCCACTTGCCCAGGTCTACATACCACCAACCCCATCATCATATGATTGCCTTGTTTACAAGTCTTCTGCGTTGCCCAGGTCTACATACCACCAAACCCTTCATCATATGATTGCCTGGTTTGCAAGTCTACCCCCTTGCCCTGGTCTACATACCACCAACCCCATCATCATATGATTGCCTGGTTTGCAAGTCTCCCCCTTGCCCAGGTCTACATACCACCAAACCCATCATCAGATGATTGCCTGGTGTGCAAGTCTTCCCCTTGCCCTGGTCTACATACCACAAACCCCATCATCATATGATTGCCTGGTTTGCAAGTCTCCCCCTTGCCCAGGTCTACATACCACCAAACCCATCATCATATGATTGCCTTGTTTACAAGTCTTCTGCGTTGCCCAGGTCTACATACCACCAAACCCATCATCATATGATTGCTTGGTTGCAAGTCTACCCCCTTGCCCTGGTCTACATGCCACCAAACCCATCATCATATGATTGCCTGGTTTGCAAGTCTCCCCCTTGCCCTGGTCTACATGCCACCAAACCTACCATCATTTGATTGCCTGGTTTGCAAGTTTCCCCCTTGCCCAGGTCTACATACCACCAAACCCATCATCATATGATTGCCCGGTTTGCAAGTCTCCCCCTTGCCCTGGTCTACATGCCACCAAACCTATCATCATTTGATTGCCTGGTTTGCAAGTTTCCCCCTTGCCCAGGTCTACATGCCACCAAACCCATCATCAGATGATTGCCTGGTTTGCAAGTCTCCCCTTTGCCCTGGTCTACATACCACCAAACCCATCATCATATGATTGCCCGGTTTGCAAGTCTACCCCTTTGCCCAGGTCTACATACCACCAAACCCATCATCATATGATTGCCCGGTTTGCAAGTCTCCCCCTTGCCCTGGTCTACAAGCCACCAAACCTATCATCATTTGATTGCCTGGTTTGCAAGTTTCCCCCTTGCCCAGGTCTACATGCCACCAAACCCATCATCAGATGATTGCCTGGTTTGCAAGTCTCCCCTTTGCCCTGGTCTACATGCCACCAAACCTATCATCATTTGATTGCCTGGTTTGCAAGTTTCCCCCTTGCCCAGGTCTACATACCACCAAACCCATCATCATATGATTGCCTGGTTTGCAAGTCTCCCCCTTGCCCTGGTCTACATGCCACCAAACCTATCATCATGCGTCGTTGGTGTTGCCTCTGCCTACCCTTCACCCTCTTCTTGCTCCTGCTTCTCCCAGCACAGTGAGGCTTCCAGCAGTCGTCTTAGTAACTCTTTAAAGGGTATTCACCAGGAATCCTTTTGAACCATTCCAGACATTTTAGGTCAATCAGAGCTATTCGCTTGCTCAGGATGAAGAGACACATAGTCATGCGGGAAGGTATCTGCAGGGCTGATGCATCAGTCCCTGTGATGCACTAAAGAATGCCTGGACTCGGCTCTTTAAAGAGCTCAAACTCTGAAGATTACTGCCACTTTCCCCAGATTTGGAACCAGCGTCTTACTGGTTACTGCCTCGACCACAGTACTTCGAGGTGAACATGCCATGACTCATCTCACCACTAACGTTTTGATTCAGACCCTATGGAGGGTTCAAGTATTTGGTGAGGCGCAACGGGCATTAGTCACAATTATTAATTGGTTTAATTTTTTCCGACATCCCTTATTGGGATATCTGCTGATTGCTTCTCACCGTGTAATTATAGACCTAAGTGTTAACAGTGGTATCTTTTCCTAAAGTTCATCAAGATCAGCTCCCAGTTAGTGTTTTCCGGCACAGCATCTTTCATTGGCTATTCATCTATTTGGGTCAGTGGCAGGCGGTCAGCTTCCATCCTCTCAGAATATTAATGCAAGCTCCTTTAATTCTTTCATTAACCTTCTTAGATTCATCACCATGGTGATAGCCTTACAGTTCCAAGGAGTGTAGGAGTGCATTGATGAAGCTGAACTGCCCTGTGATCGCTGTCTATAGCTCTTAACCTTCACCCCTCTGCTGCAGCATCATCAGATGCGTTCATGAGCCTGACCCTGGGATTCATCTTATACAAGACACACTGTTGACTCTGTGGTTCATCTTTTCTCCACGTCTCCTGTATTGCTCACAGAGCACATTATACACATGGAGGAAGCTATGGAGTCATCTTTCCGACTAAACATATCCTTATTACACAGTCTAAAACCTACAACTGGTTCCTCCTTATGCTAGACTCAAATATTACATTATTTAATCGATAGCAAACTTTGATAGTTACTTTCTTGTTTTTTGCTTTTTTTATTTAATTTGTGTGCAGATCACCTCTACCCTGTGCCATCCTCTCTAGTATTTCACACCTTTCTTTTCTGCACAATAGCAAACCATATGGTGTTCATCTTTGTACGTCATCAAGACGCTTAAGACACAAGAGGTCTTTGTGTATGGGGTGTACCAGTTTCCATAGCACAGCTCTGCAATTATTTCATAATCAATCAAACATTAATTCTCCATCTCTGTTGTCGTCTGTTCCCCGAGATCTAACCAGCTGCACATCAAGCACTTACATCCAGTCTCCCAGGAGGCATAACTAGAGTATTTCCTCTCTTTGCTACGATTCAATTTAGGGACGTGCAAAGTTTTTATAACATGTGAGAAGCCTCCGATAGACCCAGACTGTTAGCCTACTTGTAATTCGCCGCTAGATTTCCTGCTTTATCAATGTATACTCCCAGGAGTGAACAATTGTTTCCCTTGGGTGCTTTGAGCAGCTATTGCTTCACATGTTGTGATGTGATCTACACATGTGCCTTTCTCTGTAACTGCATAGAACCAGTAGACCTTTACATTTTGTGTCTTATGTGAATATTTTGCATTTGTTTTTCACACTGGAGCACTGAGTCGCCTGCACTTATGTTGTTAACTATATTATTATTTGCATATATCATTTTGTGAAACATAATACAAAAAATAACAACAAAAACCATTGCCAGTAATTTTTGAATCATTTCTTGATCAATTTATTGTGCTTGTTTTTGTATGAAAGACTACCAAAGTATGCTGGCACCACTTGGTGTAAATACTCCCAGGAATACCCCACACCATGCCCACAGACTGCCAATGGTCCCTCTCGAGTGCAAGTTGGTGTTAAAAATGTATGTGCTTGCAACTCATCTTTAAAGCTATTTTCAATATGACTTCAAATTTGGATGGGGGTTTCCAATAAATTTTTTTCAACGCGAATAACACTTAAAACCAAAGGGTAAGTCCCTGTTTTAGAGTAAGACCCACAAATGCTGAAACTTTTTGAACTAGTAGTAATCAAAGTATGTGTGAGAACTGTGGTAAGTTTGCAAGAGAAACATTTCGCAACTTTTCTTTCTAATGATTCTTTTAAGGACAGCTAGAAACGTTGTTTTGGGATGTACGTTGTTACAACGGGAAGGTGTTGGCTAGTAAATTAAAAGTATTCCCTATCCTTGAGCGCCCCCCAGAGTCATGTGTTGTAATAGAATGCGATTTAAAAACCGCGTTGTAATAGCACTGCGTGCTAAAAGTTGCGTCGTAAACGACGTTCCCCATTGTTTTGTTACCATTCAATACATAAAATGACCCTACCACATTTTAATACACACGTATTGTAGTGTCTGGTAACCCAACCCTTCTTTTCTTAATGTTACCACTGTTCAGTGATCCTGCCCTGGAGCCACTAGTCTCGAGTGTCAGCATTTACCCCTTTCTTTCTCTTTGTGATGGGACTGTTCGGAATGTTAACATAAACTTAAATCCAAGGTCTCCTTTGACATTAAATGAGTCCTCTACAGAAGTCCCACATTTAGGGCTATGTTAGGGAATACATTTCAACCCTTTTTATCTTTTCCCATGATGCTCATTAACATTGGTATTTACATAAAATAGTCAACAGCATTGATCATTAGTATCCAAAGCTTCCCCTTCTCTCCCTCTTTCTCCCAGGCGTTTTGGGCCACTTCGTTAGACCCTAAACCCATTCATGCCTTAGTCTGTTCCAGCCCTTTTCAGCTGGACGTCACAGGAGCATCAGTGGCATTTTGGTGACTTTTAGATCAACTGCTCTAAACTGTCCCTGAGGACTCCCTAGACAGGTGCACACTGGAAGCCCCTGCACTCCTTACACTGTCTCATCCTCCGCGTGCTCGCCCTGTCGCTGCCTTCTCCCAGGGGCGGCTCTAAGCTCATGGCGGCCCTTGGCAGGGAGCGTAGGTAGGGGGCCCCGGAAGAGGGGGTCCGGGCGGGCGGAGCGCAAAGGCCGGTGAAGAGGGGGGGAGGGGTCAGGGTGTTTGGAAGTGGAACAGAGACGGAGGCCGCCAAATCCCTGCCAGGGGCCACCACGCAAATATGTATCCATCCTCAGAGGATTATTATATTAAGGATATATATTGGCGTGGTGGCCCCTGGGGTTCGGTGGCCCTGTGCAGGTGCACAGCTTGTACATGCCTAAGGCCGCCCCTGCTTCTCCGTCCGTCAGTCTTGACATCATCTGTAGGATCTCTCTCCAGGATGCTTGTGCTGGGTTTTATGGTCAGAGACTGCCAGCATCCTGTACACAAAGTGCCATATTATGGGAAAGAGATCATGGTCCTGGTGAGTGATGAGTGCATTCACAAGCAGTGCCACACATGCACACAATTCCCACGTGCAAATGTATCAAAAGTATGTGCCCTCGCATGCTTTCAGAGGTGGAACAGCCTTTAAGAAAATAGCTCCCAAAATAAACAAAGGTCATAGGTTAGCTTGCTATTCCTTCACAGCCTTTGCGGGTGGGAGGGGTTGACGGAATCCATGGAGGGGTGTGCAGTCTCAGACTTCACCTACCGTTGGTGCTGGGTGTGCATGCACAAATGTAGTCGGCACGGCTGAACTGAGCTTTTTATGGCCACATATATGCCTAGCATTGGTCCCAACATGTTGGAGGCGGAGAGCTGCAGTGCTTACTTTGAGCCGGTGGTTTCCGGTACTCGGCACCAGACCGTAAATGGGAACACTGCGTTTGTGACAGTCTGCCGCAAGGTGGCGCCGTCTGGATAATTTAGAGATGACAACAACAACAGTTAGTTATTAATTCAATCTACATAAAAAAATTACTATCAACTGCGGCCCCAACCATTCCTATTGCTCTGGGGGCCAGTAATAGTCCGAATCGTCACACTTGCAGGAGTGTGATGGTTAGGAGTTGTGTTGCCTCTATCATTGGAAGCAATGCAGGGGCAATGGGTGGTGCAAGTTGCAGTGGCCTCCTGACAAGAGCCCGGGCACTTATTGTTTTACAAATTAAGCACTGGAAGTGGGGTAGCCTAGAAAGGCTCTCATTCCCTCCTTCCAACTGTTCCTCCTCAGGGACATGAAATACACCCCTACCCACTGAACAGAGAATATTCTTGACCCGCCCTTCTACTTCCTCCTTGGGACATCCTTAGGTAACATGTGCCCACTTTGCTCTCACAGCAGGTAGTGGGGTGGGGGGTTACCTGGCCCAGTGGAGTAACAAAAGCCCCCTCACCCCCTGCAGTACAGGGGTGTGGGGGGGCAAGCTCCAGGGGGGGCCTCAGCAAAAGCGTTTGGTGATGGGCCATGTACGTTGCATGTTTCCTTATGCCACTGACCTGGCCAGGTGAGCATTCGGCCTTGTAACCAAATTAACCTTTCCGTTCATGTCCTGCACCTGTAATTAACAGGACACGCAACAGCCCTAGAGAGAGGAAACATCAGGACCTAATATGGGTGCGAATGTCCTTTTCCTCCCAAGCACACAGCATCCACTATGAATAAAACAGAAGGGATGCTGAGCTACAGCGCTATGTGGATGGCTTCGAGCTAGCATGTGTTCATGATAAATTATATACAATCCTCATCTAATATGTAATGACGGCATAATCCACATTGATGTTTTCCTACAGCGCCTTACGATGGTAATTGGGGGTGCGGTGGGCGCTAGAGGTTGGTCTCCGTCCATGGGTTCTTTGTGGATGGGATGGCAGTTCGATAAGCAGCTCGTTTAATCTGGTGACTCACATCCCAGCACTGGAGCTGAAAACCTGACGCAGAGTTTGCACCGCACAAAGGAAGGCGATTACCCTTTGAACAGGCAGGATGTGGGGAGGCATTTATAACGTTTAGAAGGGGAGCCGCAGACCTGTCACAAGCCTGAAATGTAATAACATGATCAAAACGGGGCTGTTTTAGATTTCTCATCAGAGGAATATTTGAAAAACAGATAAATAACAGTTATGTATATTTCAAAAGGCCATTACTGAGCCAATTTATTGCAAAGTTTTCGTTTAATACAGCGGCGGCTCCTTAGATATGGCGAAGGAGCGTCGCCCTCCCAAAAACATCAGGAAAGGAAAAATAAAACAACACTATTTCTCCTTCCTTGTAATCCTGGGTGCGTGGCCTGGGGTGTGAGAACACTGAGAGGAGTGGTGTGTTCACTCCCTTTGCTGCACAGAATGGTTTGGCCGGCCGTCTCAGGCTGGCCAAACCACGATGCGCAGTGAAGCTCTCTCCAACCCCACCTGCATTGCTGGGGTTGGAGAAAGTAGGCACAGACTCACAGTCTGTCCTGTGTGCTAACTGAGACTGCTCAGGCCAATCCTGAAGCTGCTCTCATGTGAGAGCAGCTTCAGGATTGGCCGCAGGACATTCAAGGAGCCTGTGCCTGAAGAAGAGGAAGGAGCAGAGGAACACGACACGGCTGAGTGAAGGTAGGGTAAAAAAAAAAAATGTCTATTTTATTTCCCCCCTCCCTTTGTGACCCCTATGCCCCTCTTCGTGACCCCAATGCCCCCCTCTCATCCTGCCCCACTGCTCATAGAAAACACTGGCCGCTACTGGTTTTATACCACTTTATTTAATAAAGAAAATGTGCACTTTTACCTAAAACAGGGCGCGTACATTTTGCTCTAAATTGCTGTGTGTGTAATGTTCAGTGTGATAAACAAATACTGTCCCAGCCCATACTAAAGAAAGACCTTCACACAGGGGCAATATTGGAAACTGGATCAATGAAAATACATAAAAAGCTTTTTTACTTATAATTCATGTTCTATCTGCAAAGGACGTTTTCACAAAGATATCCGCGAGCAGTGTCAATCTTACTTTTTGAAAATAAAGTAAATTGACATTTCCACTATTTTTGTTAATTATGGTGTGGAAAATGTACCTTTTCTGCAAGGTCACCCCAGACGTTTCACCTTTTTCTGGACCCTATTTTTGCTGGGCATGGGTAGAACTATGTAAACCTTACTAATGCTAAACATTAGTTAAGTGTCTCCCCTTGTTAGAACTGGAGGTCTCTAGTTGGCAAAGGTACCTTTGTTCAAGTAGGGATCCTTGATTCTAGTCAGGGTTTGGAGGGTGCATACTTTAGATAACCCCTGCTCACCCCCTTGGTAGCTTGACACGAACAGACAGGCTTATCCCAAAGGCAATGTGTAAAGTATTTGTACTCCAAACACACAGTAATGCAGTGAAAACACCACAAATGAACACCACACTAGTTTAGAGAAATACAGTATCTTTATCTACACTCAACAAGATAAAAATGGCAAAAAATCAGCATACATGTAGGAAAATAGCACTTCAGAATAGTTATTTAAAAAATAAAGCTTATCGAAAACAAATACCTTCACCTGGGGCTATTACGATGTCGTGACAGCAATACACAACGTTTTTCTGTCCCTGAGACATCAGAAGATGAGGCTAGCCAATGCAATCCCATGGATACTCTTCTACAAGCAGGTTTCTCAACAAAGTTCCAGTCTTTGTCCTTTCCATGGCAGAGGCAGCAACTGCAGGCCAACTCCACATAGCAGACAGCAAAGGTGCAGTACTCCTCCTCACAGCTCTCCAGTTCTTCTCCTTGGCAAAGGTTCCTCTTGAGTCCAGAAATGATCTAAAGTTCTGGCGTTTAATTTCCACTACTACTACCTCATTTTGTCTTTGTTCTTCTGTGTGCAAGGGTCTCTGAGCCCAGTTCAAACCAGTTTGATCCTCACTGGTGCAGTATGACCAGAGGGTGTGGAAACACCATTGTGCAAGGGACACAAGCCCTATTCGGGGGCAAGGAAAATTCCTCCATCTACTCTAAATGCAGCCTTTGTCTATTCAGCCCAGCTGTGTGTCATCTAGGAAGGCCCAGGCACACCCCAACCCTCCAGTGGCTGTCTACAGTGAATGTACATCCCCAGCCCCTGTTACTACAAAACAAACAGTCAATCCACAAACAGGCAGAGGCACACAGAATGGCTGAACAAGAAAATGCATACTTTCTAAAAGTGGCATTTTCAAACACACAATTTAAAACCATCTTCACTAAAAGATGTGTTATTAAATTCTAAGTTCAGAGAGCCTTAACTTAATCTTCCATCTTGGCCCAATGGAAGGTTATACTTGTAAGATGCTACAAAGTATCTACCATGCTATCCTATGGGACAGATAGCCTTTCAATAGTGAAAAACAAAATTAGCAGTATTTCACTATCAGGACATGTCACACACACCAGTGCATGTCCTACCTTTCACATACACTGCACCCTGCCCATGGGTACCTTGGACCTACCTGAGGGGTATTTTCTGTGTAAGAAAATGGAAGGTTAGAGCCTGGCAATTGGGTGCACTTGCCAGGTTGACAAGGCAGTAAAACTGCATGCAGAAACTGCAGTGGCAGGTCTTAGTTATATTCGGAAGGATACTTGTATGGGTGCCACAATCAGTGCTGTGGGCCCACTAGTAGTATTTGATTTACAAGCCCTGGGCACACTGAGTGCACTTTACTAGGGGCTTATCAGTAAATCAAATATGCCAGTCCCGGGCACCAATCATGATAACAATTTATGCAGGGAGCATTTGCACTTTGACACTGGTTAGCAGTGGCAAAGTGCCCAAAGCATCTAAACCAGGTAAAACAAAAACAAAATCCAGTACAGCATAAAAAATACAGGATGTAGAGGAAAAAAGTCAGGGGAAACCACGCCAAGGATGCCAAGTCTAACACCCCTCTATGACATGAACTGTACATTGGAATTCCATATTTGGCGTATTGAACTTCTGTATAAGTCCATTATACATGATGCCTAAAGTGCACACATGGCATTGAAAGTTAAATGTCATATGTGGCTGCAGTGTGGGTTTGCACCACCCACAAAGATGAGAAAATAGACATCTGCCAGGAGCATCATTGGTCTTTGGCTGGGTTGGAGAATAAATACTCTTCAGTGTCACATGGAAGGGAAAACTGACTTTATAATGTAGAAAAAGCCTATTATTGTTTATATATTCATAAGCTATTCCTAAAGTGCACCATGTGAGCACACAGGGCAGGGTGCTATTTTATAGAAATACGGCAACTCTACATATGGGGTGAGTGTGCTCTCACATTGGAAAGGAAGTTAATAGCTATTTCACTTTGTAGGACTGACTAGACTATTTTCTAACAGGTGTAGGTGAAATTAAAATCATTGTTTTGCACGTATGATCAGGAAGGGAATTAAAAAATAATTCAAAGTTGTTCCCTGCTTCTTTTATAAAATCTGACTAGATGATGAAAGCATATTTTTGATAACCTAAGCAGAAAATGGTTACTTTGTAAACATGTACTTTAGTCTGCCTTACCCAGAACTGGATTAAAACCAGTCCTGCTTGCTTGTCATCACACCTCCAGAGCTAGAATGCACATCCTTGGTTAGAACACTTAACAATCCTAGCCTAGTGGACAATGGCATGCTCTAGGCACAGGAAAGGCCAATGGATGTTAACTTCTGACCACTTAGTAGGGATTAGTTATCTGGGAGTGGACAAGAAAAGTTGGCAGAACAAAGGGTAGTTTTAGCACTTACCCCTTTTGCTTGGAGATGTGAGGGAGGGCTTCTCCTATTCATTCCCAGGACCCTTCTAGACAGCTTGTCCCCAGTCACAGTAGGAAGGAAAACTAGTCCTGCAACTATTAGACTTTCAGAGCTGGAATGCACATCTTTACCAGGCAGTGGTAATTAAGCATGGGCGAATTCGCGATCCGCGAATTTGCCGATTTGCGAATTCACGATCCGCAAAATTCGCGAACTTGTGCGAATTTTTGTTTTTTTGCGTGTTCGCGGGGTTTTTTGCGTGTTCGCGGGGCTTTTTGCGTCTTCGCGAGCCGCTTGCATAGTGAAGTTACCCATGCAGTTGTTTATGGGAGAGGGAGAGAGAGATAGATAGATAGATAGATAGATAGATAGATAGCTAGATAGAAAGAGAGAGAAAGAGAGGGAAAGAGAGAGGGAGAGAGAGAACGAGAGAAAGAAAGAGAGGCCAGATCTCTGAAGGGCCAGATTCCTGAGTTGCCCCTACAGAACATACAGCTTTTTATTTTTAGCAAAATGCATATGAAAATTGTGCTGTAAAGGTCTCTTTTAGTTTAACCCCTCCTGGCAACTCAAAATGAGTGTATTTGCCATCCTCTCCCTTCTTCCTGTTTTTTATATCTGTAAGTGCTTCCTGATGAGGTTTAATTCCTTGGACAGGTGCCTCGTTGCCTACTTGTAACTATTCTCTGACCCTGCTTCAAGGGTCAGAGCAGGGTCAGAGAATAGTTGCAAGTAGGCAACGAGGCGCCAGGAAGCAATTAGCAGCAGGTGTCCAAGTTGAAGTTAATTTGTTTGTAACCCCTTTGTAAAAGGTTACAAAGAAATTAGGTTCAACTTTTGCACCTGCTGCTGTAACCCTTGCTTGTCTGAAAATTCGTCCCGCTGATTCGCGGATTTTACCGCGATTTCGCGAGATTCGCGGATCGCGAAATCGCGGAAAATCCACAAATTCGCCCGCGAAACGGATTTTACGCCCACCCTTAGTGTTAATGATTCTGGTTCAGATGACATTGGCTTTCCTCTGGACCAGGAAAGACCAATGGGTGTTAACTGCCGACCACTTAGCAGGGATTAACTATCAGGGAGGAGAAAAGTGCAGTTGGCAGAATACAAGGCAGCTTTAGCACTTGCCCTTTTAACTTGGAGATGCATGCGAGGGAGAGCTTCTCTATTCATTCCAAGAACTCTCCTAGATAGTCATGCTCCGGCCACATTAGGGAAATCCAATGTTGACATTGTCAGAAGAGGAGTGGCCAAAAAACATAAGGTAGTCTCAGCTGATGGCAGCTGGGTCCTACCATCTTACAATAGGTATTTCTGGGTAGTTTTACAATAAGGCAAACAAGAAGTTCTTCATAACGAGGTGGGGGGGAGGCTGTGAAAAAAGTGTTAGGCTTGGGAGGTACAATTCCTTCAACCAACTGCAAGAGCACAGGATACATCTGCCATCTCCTCAGAGCATCTCGGGACCCAGAAAGACTACATGTGAGGAAGGCAGCCCAGCCTTGCTAGAAGGAGAACCTTGAATTCTGACTCTGAAGTCCTTCTGGGAGAAATTGACTCACACAAGGACAGAACAACTAAAAGCCTTGTGAACCCTGCTAACACTCAAAGATTGCAAATGCTCTCCAAGGGCCAAGTGGGAGGCCTACTGTGTACTTGCTGCAAGGACACGACTAGGAGAAGGACCCCCTGCTCCAAGAAAGCCCAGCGGACTAAAGAGAACTAGACCCTGCAGGAGGCCTAGCAGGAGAGAGATCTGTGGCCCCAAAGCCTGCTCTGAGGAGCTAGGGGTTGCAGGACCGATCAGAATATGCTTTCCCTGCAGTTGAAAACTAAATCTGAAGGTAAAAGCTTTGACTGGGTATATCTTGCTTGTTATATCCAACCTCTGCTCAATAGTGGTCAGCTCAAAATTCTGCCTGCATCCCATGTGCACCCCAAAGTGTTGTCTTGATTTAGCTGGGTGATTTTTGCTTTAAAACTTTAAAAATCCATATGTTTGGTTCCTCATGATATACTCTGATGACATTAGTGTCTTTTTGCTTATTAACGTTCTCGATTTTTCTAAATTTGATTGGGAATTTTATTGTATTATTTTCTTTTAATTTAAAATTGTTGATACTGTTTGAACTTACAATGCTTGTGTCATAGCGACCAGAGGTCGAGCAGAAGTTCTTTCAGAACTGTTTATGACCTACCCAGATAGTTTTATTTTTAGTTGTTATGGGTGCCCCTCTCCCAAGTTAATAATCTGTTTCTGACATATATAATATAAAAATGTAACTGCCTGAATGTGGGTTAAATCTAGTACCTTCAAAATAGTAATGTAAGTTATCAAGGTATTCCTTTAGAAGACCCATACCTCCATTTACTTGTTATATCATTTTTAAGCATGATAGGCAGAATGTTATTCTTTTCGATCACAGCCACAAGAATTGTGTGGCATTGGAGCAACTAACGAAGTGGCTGGGATTGCTTAATTATATGGGAAAAATTGTTTGATGGAAAAATCATTCTTTTAGACCAGGCATGTCTCCCACAGACAGCTTAAGCAAAGGCTCAAGGATGATGCAAGCCTCTCAGTGTAGGTTTGAAAGACAGATGTGCTGTCAGGCTAGCCATAAGGCAATCAGCTGCACAGGCCTGCATTACCACATGCTGTTAGGTGTACCAGGAAGGAAAAAGTACTAGCCAGCAGTAGCATAGACTAACTAGGTGTTCAAAGAGTAAGCTGCACAGGCCAGCAGTACAACACGTTGTTACCTAGTATCCCAAGTTTCAAGAAGAGCAGCTGCTTCTACTAGGTCAACCTGCGCCCTCCAAGTCAACCCTGCTGCCGCTAAAACCTCCCTCCTTCTACTGACTCACACCTTTCTCCAAATGCCAATTAGTTATACTAACAAGGGGACATGGACTTTTTTCTGTGATTCCAGAAAATATTTCACTGTGGTTGATCTCCACTAACAGGAGATTCCACCTTGCAGCTTCTCTGATCTAAATTATATTCAGTAGCATAGGAGGGCTGTGCAAAATTGTAAAGATGGAGACATCACGAATTGTGACTTTTATTTTATCTGAACCGGTTTTGCTAACACCAAAGCTTGCACTGTTTAAAAAAGAGAAAACACTAGGCATGAGTGTGAAATTCCTCTCCCCTTGCGGAATTAAGATATTTTTCCCACTCAGCGCTTCGTGTAGCACATGGAGTTCAGAAAAAGTCAGCAGAGCAGAGTTTTTTTATACGCTCACGCACACCAACGTTAAATTAGTAAGCAAGGAAAATTGTACTCCAGACCACCTCCCGGAGAGATTTTTCAACACAGTGTTGCGGATAGTTGCTACAGCTCGCATTGAGAAGCCTTCTGTTCGTGTTGAGGAAGTTGCCGTTTGAGTAGAACATCTATTTGAGCAGCACAACGAAGCAGCACCCTCTTGCGCTGCACATGGTGTCCTTCACACTGAATTTACAGTGCGAGACAAACCGTTGCTGCTAAAAAGCAGCATAAGCGACATGGCGTAATGCACTCTGCGCGGAACTCTGCAAACTCCGCTCAGGCCAAGAAAAAAGGGGGAACTTAAATGGGACCTGGAGCACCAACTGTTTGCCTTTTTAGCACTCTTTCCCCTTTGCTTGATGCAAGAAATACCAGAGTGGGTCCTCCATGAGTAATGAAAGGACATGATGCATCAGTCAGCAGCTGTTGATAAACTTAGCTAAGCCATCCTCGGGTAGGAATAATTCATCCTTTTTTGTGACTCCCTTACCAATGTGGGCATAATTTAAGATATGCACACCTCTAAGCTTACGTGGTTTTTTGGTTTCTGTGACTTAAAGCAGGGATCAAACCAGGACTTGAGTGCTATCATTTGACCCCATAGATTCAGATGACAAACTGCCCTTCTAAGATAATTGTGGCTCACTCTGCAAACACAATAAAGGAAGCTTTAATTGCCCTTCATTTGGTTAAATAGTTTTCTTCTGTTAAGGTTCATTAACTTAAGCACTTCATTTAGTAGTTCACTTGGGGACGCGGGCGGCATGGTCTCTGGGGTTTGCTAGAGCTGGTCTTTGATTTAGAGTGCCTGCTTGAAAATAGTCTCCTTTTCACAATGTGTAACTAACACCTCTGCCTGCCATTGACAAGGGATGCTGCTGAGCTGAGAAAGGTTAATCAGCTCCAATCTCTTCCTCTTTTCACATCTTGAATAATATTCCAAGTGATTTCTGAACACATTTTTTTTCGTTTTTTTTCGTTCCAAAGAAAAATCTACCCTCCCTAAAATTGTCTGATGACGTTATACTCATTACTTGTTATGAGATGGCATCTTAATTGTTTTGATTTTAATACGAAAGGGTGGTACCAGAGCCACTTTCCCCTTTAGATCTGATCTCTATTTCGTATTGCGTTCACTATTCATGTACCTGTGATTATTAGTGTGTCAGTGTGTGTCTGCATTCCAAGTGTGACTTCTATCTTAGGTGAATCCCACTAATAAAAGCAGTTCTGACTAAGGTAGCATGCTCACTGTTCTCAAAGCAGACCCGCAGTGCAGGACTAAGTTGCCGCTCAATGACCGAGCCCTTTCCGCTCTAGTGAACCTGACTTGGGTGAGGCTCTCTTGGTCTCCTGATGGTAAGGGCACTGCTGCCTACATTGAGGTTCAAAGTAGGGACCAAAATTATGATTTGTCGAATGCAATATTCAAACACAAAAGATCTGGCGTTATCGGGCAACACCCATGTATTCTAAGTAAGACTGGTGTAGGGGTTTCTAACTCAACTCAACCGCTGCTACTCAGTTATACATTCTGAGCCAGTCCTCTGTGCCCATCTCTCTTATATTTCTATTAAAAAAGGGGGAAAGGATGTAAGTCAGATCACTCGTAAAAGAACAGACCCTCTACACTTAAGTGTAAGTGTACCACAAAGAAAAATGTGTGGAAAAATTTGAACCACCAGAGGAGCTACTGGCAGGTTCTCACCAGCTTGCCCAAGTTTTTATCATCATCGGTGACTTTCTCATATAGAAAAGACATTTTGTGTCCAGTAAGAAAGGTGTCAAGAGGTGTACAGACTGTATAACTGAGTAGCTGCGGTTGGGTTGAGGTAGAAACCCCCTTCACCAGTCTTACTTAGAATACATGGGTGTTACCCGATAACCCCAGATCTTTTGTATTTGAGTATTTGATGGCTAGAGGGTGATCTGGCGTACATTTTCCCTCTTCAGCTCCTTGTTGATAAAAAGGGATGAGAATGCAAACCTGGCCGAGGCACAGCATGGCCATGGTGGAAAATGAGAGTTAGTCCAGGTTGACTTGTGATTGTTTACAGCTGCACAGAGGGATGGGGTACATCATCGACAATAGCCACTAGTAAGAGTGAGTAGAGGAAGCATTACAAGGGAGATAAGGAAGGAGGGAGAGAGAAGCAACTTTGGACAGCAGGAGGGGGGTGGGTGGGTGGATCAAGCAACAGAGGGGTAGAGGAGGGGAAGGGAGACCGAATGCAGACACATATATTCATATACAGGGCATGTCAAAATGTTTTTAAAAGCTACATGCAGGAGAGCACACCCAGTACAAAGGGGAAACATCACTTACAACGCAACTTTTACAACGACATACCATTACAACGCAACTTTTACAACGCAAAAACTTTTACAACGCATGTATTTACAACAAATGTTTTTACAACGCAGGTACCTTTACAACGCATACCATTACAACGTAAGTATTGGTAAGTATATAATAATATTTTAAATGTTATATGTTTGGGGTAAAGGGGTATTTTTAGGGTTCAGGGTCAGTTTTGGGTTTTTGGGTAAAGGGGTATTTTTGGGGTTCAGGGTCAGTTTTTAGTTTTTGGGTAAAGGGGTATTTTTGGGGTTCAGGGTCAGTTTTTAGTTTTTGGGTAAAGGGGTATTTTTGGGGTTCAGGGTCAGTTTTTAGTTTTTGGGTAAAGGGGTATTTTTAGGGTTCAGGGCCAGTTTTTAGTTTTTGGGTAAAGGGGTATTTTTGGGGTTCAGGGTCAGTTTTTAGTTTTTGGGTAAAGGGGTATTTTTGGGGTTCAGGGTCAGTTTTTAGTTTTTGGGTAAAGGGGTATTTTTAGGGTTCAGGGTCAGTTTTGGGTTTTTGGGTAAAGGGGTATTTTTGGGGTTCAGGGTCAGTTTTTACTTTTTGGGTAAAGGGGTATTTTTGGGGTTCAGGGTCAGTTTTTAGTTTTTGGGTAAAGGGGTATTTTTGGGGTTCAGGGTCAGTTTTTACTTTTTGGGTAAAGGGGTATTTTTGGGGTTCAGGGTCAGTTTTTAGTTTTTGGGTAAAGGGGTATTTTTGGGGTTCAGGGTCAGTTTTTAGTTTTTGGGTAAAGGGTTATTTTTGGGGTTCAGGGTCAGTTTTTAGTTTTTGGGTAAAGGGGTATTTTTGGGGTTCAGGGTCAGTTTTTAGTTTGTGGGTAAAGGGGTATTTTTGGGGTTCAGGGTCAGTTTTTAGTTTGTGGGTAAAGGGGTATTTTTGGGGTTCAGGGTCAGTTTTGGGTTTTGGGGGTACAGGGGTACAGGGTAAAAATAAATTAAAATTAAATTTAAATTAAATTACATTAAATTATATTTTTTTAAATTAATTTACGATTATAAAATTCATATATATTTACCAATACTTACGTTGTAATGGTATGCGTTGTAAAGGTACCTGCGTTGTAAAAACATTCGTTGTAAATACATGCGTTGTAAAAGTTTTTGCGTTGTAAAAAATGCGATGTAAAAGCATGCGTTGTAATAACATGCGTTGTATCAACATAGATCCAGTACAAAGGCACATGCTGAAGAAAGGAAGTACTAGGTTCATGCTCTGTGGCAGGGACAAACACTTTAGTACCAGGAGTAAGCAGGAGTGGAGTAGGAGATGCTAACCCATAGGAAGCAAGAAACCAGAGTGCTGTGGAAGCCAACTAACCAGGGGTGGCTGCTTCCTGATGGAATTGGGGAGGGGGAGGTTTAAAAATAAAAATAAACACTTACCTGCTGGCTGGCCTACTGTCTGGCTGCTGCCACTCCTCGGTCCTCTGCGTCCTCTCTTTCTTCCTTCTGCTTAACAGAAGGCAGAAACAGGAAGCACCCACCCAGGCTTCTTGACCAATCATAACGCTGCAATTCAGCATTGTGATTGGCTGTGAGCACCGTTTTCGCCGCTCAGCCAGGGAATGGGAGCCTGGGGTGTGTTCTCCACGCAGGTTGTGGATGGAGAACATGCAAAGTGCGCATGAGTGTTTAGAAACATTCCTGCTCACTTGGAGTGGACTAACCCCTCCTCCATGCCCTGTTCTTTGAGCAGGGCAGCTCTGCCCCTCCCACAAAGCTTTCTGAGCACGGAAAAATACAATGATATTAAAATTGCGTTATCATTTTATTTGTCCTTTTTTTTGCAGTGCTGCAGGCAGTGGGGCGACGCTCGTCTGCCTTAGCGGAGGAGCCACCACTGCAACCAATGGCAAGTAATGGGCGGGCTCTAAGCCAGTTTTTAGCTTTTTTTTAAACTAAAGAGTTTGCCTACAGTGCATGCGCCATCTCAGTCAAAACATAATACATAACTGACCTGAAGCAGGTCTGTTTGTAGCACTTAACACATTAGCTTTTTTATTGATGCCCATCCCGGCTGCTCAGCGGAAAATATTTCAGGACATCTTTAAAGTCTAAAATACATTTTAACATTTTACTCAACAGTTTGGAGCACCCCAACTCCAAGCTATTGTCTGACGTTTCCAAATAAAAGCGGAGTACAGCTTTTTCGAGCATCACCCCAAAGTCTGCTTTAGAGACTGCTGCTGCCAAGCCAGCCGTAGCCTCCTGATGCCCTAGATAATGTCACACTGTAGAGCTGCTGAGAGAGAACAGTGCACGCTAGTGGTGCAGAACTTTTACATATTGAAATGTTATCGTTGCCACCCCATTGTAAGTCTAAATCATCAAAATGGGAAAATATAGGGTGTATCTTTAGAACACTAGGAGATTGTATACATTGGAAGACAATAAATGGAAAATGGTGAAGGTACACTTTCTTTTATTTCAAGTGAATTTTATTGAGAAAGAGTTTTATATACAAGGTACAGTATGCAGGTCAGTATAGGTCGCCCTAGGGGGGAGAAAGCTTGACAACATTATGGGCCGGTTGGGTTACATACGGTCTTTTGTAAGAGCATGCGTGCTACAATCGTATACTCGGTGTGTGGCGTTATCAGTGGTCTGTGTATGTACCCCCAGGTGACGAGGCCGCCTGCGATGCGTGTGGGTGTTGTTGAAACTCTTGGATGGCTGCCTAGGGGGGTTTGTATGAGGACAGGTAGTTGTCTAGGGAGAGCCACATTTTGCCCCCTGTGCAGGTTTTTGATGTGTGGTATGAGGTTATAGTGTCTGCCCCGTGTATTTATTTATTTATTTTTGGCATTTGTACAGCCTCTGTTACCCATAGGTGTCCTGGCGCTAAGTGTCACTCCTGAGATAGAGGCAGGTTAGGGAATCAGATGGTGAACAACCAAGTCTTTAATGCTTTCCTAAAGGCCATGAGGTCTGTCAGTTTTCTGAGGGCGTGGGGCAAGGTGTTCCAAGTTTTGGCTGCACCCAGCACAAAGCTTCTGCCTCCCCACCATGCCCTCCTAAAACGAGGCATCACGATCAACCCTTTGTCAGCTGATCTAAGATTTCTCGTCAGACGGTACCAATAAAAGTGCCGCCGAAAGAATAAAGGTCCCTTGCCTTGTAAGGACTTGAATACTAGGCATAGGGCTTTGAAAAGAATTCTCTTTTGCATTGGAAGCCAGTGCAGCTTGATCAGCTCCTGAGACACGGAGACAAATTTTGGGATCCCCAAAATAAGCCTTGCCGCAGCATTTTGAAGTACCTGCAATTTGTTAAGTACCCCCTGTTGGGCACCAAGAAATAAACCATTGCAATAATCCAACTTTGCCATGACCAGCGTTGTGACCACTGTTTTCCTGTCACTGTCAGGGATGAATGGAAGGATCTTGCGAATGGATTTAAGCAGGTAGGCCACCGAGGAAGATAGAGCACTGACCTGGGGCCGGAAAGTAAGTTGATCATCGATCAACACCCCTAGATTTTTCACCTTCGCTACTGGAGTGGGGGCCTTGCCCATCTGGTCTGGCCACCAGCTTGGGCTCCAAAAGTTGGTGTTTGAACCAAACACTATAACTTCGGTTTTGGCCGAGTTCAATTTAAGGCAGTTAACTGCCATCCAGTTCCCAACCGCCAGCATACACTCCGGGAAATTCCTAGCTACTTCTTCTTCCCTTCCTGGTAATACCGACACCACGATCTGGGTGTCGTCAGCATAGGATGTGAGATAAAACCCTTGTGCCCAAATTACTGGTGCCAATGAGCTAACGTAAAAGTTGAACAACGTAGGGCTCAAGGGCGAGCCCTGAGGAACTCCGCAGGGCAGGATGAAGGGTTTTGACTCATATTCTCCCAAGGCCACCTTCTGGACTCTGCCGGACAGGAAGGCTTTAAGTGTGTCAAGCGCTTTCCCATGAACTCCGCGGGCCTTCAAACGGTCAAGTAGAATCCCATGGTGGACCGTGTCGAAGGCCGCGGAGAGGTCCAGCAACACTAGGGCTGCCCTCCCTCCCGCATCAGTCACCGCTCTAATCTCCTCAGTTGTTTTAATGAGGGCAGATTCCGTACTATGGTAAGGTCTAAAACCATGTTGAGAGGGGTCCAAGGATTGAGTGGCCGCCAGGAAGGAACTTAATTGAGCATTCAGCGCCTTTTCTATTAATTTAGCTGGTAATTGGAGCCTTGCTATTGGGCGATAACTATTTGGGTCCCTAATATCCAGGTTAGGTTTCTTTAGTAGGGGCAAAATTGATGCCTCTTTCCAACAAGCTGGAAAACCTCCTGTCCCAAGCATTATGTTGAAAATGGTCACCAGCAATGAAACTATCAGATCTGGGGCCATTTTCATCACAGACATGGGACTGACGGAGCACCTGATTTTGCTGCTAACAGTAGCCGCCTAATTTCTTCGCCATTTACTGGCGAATAGCTATCAAGGCTATGTCCTAAGGGTGACTGCATAATAATTTCTGAGGAGGCCGCCTGGCTATTCAACCTCTCCTGACTCGAGAAGGCTTTGAAAATCGTCTCCACCTTACTTTGAAGGAATCTGGCAAGATCTTCACAAAATTCAGAACTTGCGGGAATGGCCGCGGGAGATGGATCGGCCAGAACTGCCACCGTCGTAAACAGTTCCTTCGCCGAGTTCTTAGCCATGTTTATACGGTTGGTATAGAACTGTTGTTTTGCCTTCCCAACCGTTTTTTTATATGTTAGGAGACTTTATTTCAGATGACTTCTGTCACTTTCCCTATATTCCTTCCCCCAGACCCTTTCCAATTTTTTACATTCCAACTTGTGATTTCTTAGTTCCTCCGAGAACCACGGCGCTGAAGGCTGTGCTCTGGCCAGGAGGCGTAGTTTGGTTGGGGCGAGGAACTTTCACGCTTTATCAATCCAACTAGTGTGGGCGAGCGCCGCCGCTTCCACCTCTAATGGAAGGGGCTCCTTTGAGGAGAGCAAATAATCTTCCAATGCGCTACCCTCAATTTTATTCCAGGCCCTGCATACCCTGGCTGTTTTAGATGGGCACCCCCCACCTTGGGATTTAGTCACAGAGATGACAAATAGCAGCGTCCTGTGATCGGACCAGGTGAGTGGTAAAGCTTTAGTAAAGCCCAGAGTGGGGTGGTTTGAGAAAATCCCATCTAGGGTGTGGCCGACCTTATGTGTGGGACCACTAACCAGTTGTTTGAGCTCAGCCCCATCCATCAGATCAATAAGTGCGTTGGTGTCTGCATCCATGGGGTTTTCTAAATGGAAGTTAAAATCTCCCAGGACCGTAAAGTCCTTGGAGCATAGTCCCTCCTCCAGAATACTTCCCACAGAGCTCAGGAAGATGGTTTTAGAGCCAGGGGGTCTATAAACTAAGCATCCATTAAATGAATGATGATTGCCTAAGGTAAAGTTAAAAGCTACCCCTTCACAGCCGTCCACAGTTAACGGGTGAAAGAAAGTGTTAAGAGAGTCATGATAGATAACTGCCAAACCTCCACCTTTCCTCAGTGGCCGGTCTCTCGTAAAAATAAGGTAACCAGGGGGAGTGGCTTTGACTAAGTCCGGGCCGGAAGCAGCGTCCGTCCATGATTCAGTCACAAAAGCGATTTTAATATTTTCTTCCTGTATTAACAGCGCACACTCCAAGCTATGCTTTACCAAGCTATGCGTAGGAAGGTGATCCAGTTGAACCAAACCTTGAAGGATGCTTTCCCCGTCTCCTTCCAGTTGTTTAGGATCGTCTTAACCGCTACTGTGAGTAGGAGGTCAATCAGCTCTCTGTCCTCTTTGGATTGGATTGACGGTGCCATGAAGGCCGTGGCCAACCCGTGGAAGTCTAGCTGTAGCGAGAGACCTAGAGCGTTGTTTATGAAGTCGCTTAGGTCCCCTTTTTGTTTGTTACAATTCCAACACGCGTCACTGTCTTGTATCCCTATTGTCGCTAGGTGGGAGGGGTTCCAGTATGTCTTGTGTAGTAGCCAGAATTTAGTTTGTGCTAGAGTGGTGGTGACTTTGTTGTGTGATGCTGACTTCCAGAGGTTAGACTTTTCCCAATCGGTGAGACGCCTGTGGAGGAGTGACTCCCAATATTCTACAGTTTTGTTATTGAGCTTGGATGTTCCTGGGCTTAGGAGCTTGTAGAGGTGAGACGTCTGGTGTCCGACCTTATTTAGGTTTGCTGCGTATTGTAGGATGGGGGGTCGCTTTGTTAAGTTCTGCTCTTGTGATTGCCACCTTTATTTTGAGGAAATTGTAGAGCTCAATGTCGTTTAGTTTGTGTGTGTGTTTTATGGTGTAGAAGGTGATGTGTGTGTCTTGGTTGCTTAGTTGGTTGGGGGTGGAGATGCCATGTTTGTACCAGGAGACCATGTTGAGCTGAGTGTTCTTAATGCTAGCGTCCATTTTCTTGTCTACTTTGAGGAGGGCGTTCCTGGTATTTCTAAGTATGGGATTGTTGGCAATTTTGGGGTGTTTGCTCACTGTAAGTAGGGCTAAGGGGTCGAGGCCATTTTAGATTCTTTTCTCTAGTGAGAGGAACCATTCACCATCCATGCACACTGTCCCCATACATTATCTGGGTTGACTCTCCCGAGTCCCTTTATTTCCTCTTCCTGGCAATGAGTTCTTTCTCTATGAAAGCTTTAATAACTGAAGCCCCATAAAGCTGTGTGAAGTCATTTTACCATTGATCCCCCCCAGTGACACCTAGTTTAGGGTTATGTTTCTTTAATTGTCTCGGTTCTCATTCTGCTCACCAGTTTCCTGGATTGTGGGACCAACTTAGTCATATTATAACAAAAAAATATTGGATTGTAGGGGCTAATTAGCAGGGATGAGAAGGTGACGGAGAATGTTATATTAGGAGAAATCAAAATTAGCTGCAGTTACCAATTATTTAGTTTGCTCAGTAAAACATAATATTACCGGGAGATTATGATTCGTTACCGATATGTTTCTTATTTAGAAAATACACGGATTATACCTACACAATCGGCCCCTGGTCTGTACTTCATTTGCAATTAGAATAAAAGGAAGTCGAGATTCATACATCTAATATTTTACATTTAATATGTTGCTATTATATTGTCATTTTCCCTTTCAAATTATGCTCAGAACTTATTTGTAAGAGACTTGATGCACACGCCTAGAAAACCATGGAACATGTATTAATAAAATAAAACATTTCACAAGTAGAAATTAAAACAAGCACTAGCAATGCCAATAACCCTGGCCGCGGCAACAATACATTGTTTTCTATTGATGTATTTATTAAAAACATAGAAATATTTAAAATAGTATTAAAATGTATTTCTAAAACAGTAAAATATAAAGGAGCGACCCTGCAACCCAGACACACCCGCCATTTCACTGAAGTGTGATCCGTTTCAGGGAGCTATGCGCATGAGATCATCCGAATTCTGTCACTCACAATGCAAGACAGTCAGTGGATGAAATATGCGGATTCATCCCCCAGGGTGTTTGCTGTGGTGGGCGGAGGCAACATTTGATTGACACTTGAACAGATCAGTTCACAAACTGGGTTTACCGAAGTACCCTTTAAGTTTGTATACGACATCAAAACATTTGGTTGGCAAGAGAGATAAATGTGCCTCTAATCCAGGTAAATTTGTCTCTAGGCCAGCTATACCAACAGAGCAAACCCGAGTGTACCATTTTTGACACTAGAGTACTAATAATGATGTCAAATTGTGTATGTATACGGGCAATTAATGTTTAAAGAAAATGTTGTGCTTTTGTGCAGTGTTTATACACTGCCAACGAAAGAGAAGACGTTTTTTTCACTTTTCCGATACGAACGATACTGCTAAATTTGGACAAAATATTGTTGTCTTTTGTTATATACCTAAAATATTGCAATATTTCTAAGCTTTTTTTTGTGAATGAAATGTTATTATAAACGTGCATTGTTTTGTTAAAATATCTATCACATAGTAAACAAAGTTTCGGTTTTGGAAACTGGGTAGAAAAGGCACATGATTTGTCTAGCTAACCAACGTTTAAGTGTAACCAAAAAAAGCAATGTGAATATAACTAGTATAGGGTAACAGGAGTAAAGTAATAGCTAACATGTGATACGGCCAAAGCCAGACTTGCACAGAAAAAAAGGTATGGGCACCAAAATAAAAGTGGGTCCCACTAGTGAATTACATAGTGGTAGAAATTGGGTCTATAGTTGGCAGAGGTATCCATTCAGTCCTAGTAGGGACCACAATCCTAGTCATAGTAAGCTATATACACACATATATTTAACCTGTGCTTTCCATCTGGTAGCTTAGCACAGAGCAGGCAGGCTTAATGTAAGAGGGAATGTGTAAAGTGTTTGTGCAACACAAACACACACACACACACACCAAGTTACATAATGAATACACAGCAAAAAAGACTTCACACAGGTCCAGAAAAATAGAGTATATTTATCTGAATAAATCAAGACCAGAATTACAAAAATCCAATCAGTAGAAGTCAATATGTACATTTTTTAAAAGAAGAAATGCAAAAACTGTGTTAAGCAGTCAATAGTGCCAACATTTAACCTGAGGTCGCAAAGGTCCAAGGTTAATCCAAAGTTAAGGCAGAGTGAGATGGAGGGCTTGCCAGCTATGAGACTTGTACAGGTTCCGCTGAGAGAGTACCTTGGCTGGAGCAAAGTGTCAATGCTGATGGCACTATGCGTCGATCTTTTCTACGCAGTCGGGTCACTAAGTCGCCATCGAGCTCTCTTGAGGTGAAGGCAGTACGTTGTTGTCGGGCTGCACATGCTGTAGAACCATTGTGGTTGAACAGCCTCTGTGTCGGCAGGCTATGCGTCAGTTCTAACCCATGCAGTAGTGACGATTCATCGGTTTTGTAGCAACCCACTTCTGAGGCCCAGGACTGGAGGGGGCACCTCAGGCAAGGGTAGGACTCACAGATGGCAGTGCCTAGCAGCATCAGCAGGAATGTAGGAAGTGTTTTATGTTCTTTAGACTTCATAAAACAGGAGGCAAGCCAGGAGGCCTTTGTAGTCACTCTGAGTTCAAGTGAAATGGGTCCAGTCCTTGTCCTCAGCAGGGCAGAGATCAGCAGGCAGCAGGGCAGCTCAGCAGGGCTGGGAAGCAGTTCATCAGAACATCAGTCAAGGAAAAGTGGCAATCCTTACAGAACAGCATTCTTTACTCCAGCAGAGTTTTTGCCAGGACCTAATCTGGTAGGGTCAGAGCCCCCGTTCTTATACTCAAACGTGCTTTTGAAGTGGGGGTGACTTCGAAGCAGCACTTTGAAGTGCACAGGTCCAATTTCATCCCAGCCCTGTTTGCCAGGCTATCTGTGGGGGGTATTTAGTCCGTTGTGTGGGGACAGGACACAGCCTATTCAGATTGAAGTGTGAGGTTCCTCCCCCCTTCCTGCCCAAGAAGGCTATACTAATGCAGATGAGTCCTCTGTCATACCTACCCTCCCTGTGTTTGTGGCTGTCTAGAGGAAATGCACAAAGTTTAGCTGTCACCCAGACAGACCGGTAATGAAGACAGGTTGCAGCACACAGAGCAAAGTTAAGAGCAGAGAAATGTCCACTTTCTAAAAGTGGCATTTCTAAAATACTAATGTAAAATTCAACTTTACCACTAAAGAGGATTTATCATTACCAATCCAAAGATATGTAATAGGATTTTGCTACTCATTTCTAGCGTAAAGGTGATTTAAGGAATTCCCAATGCTAGCCCATGGTAGGCTTAGGCCTCACAGTACTGAACAACTAATGTATCTGATGGCACTACCAGGACATGTAAACCTTAAAAGTACATGTCCTTCCACAGCACCCTGTCCATAGGACTACCTAGGGCCTATGTGTAATAAAAGGGGAGTTTAGCCCCTTCGTAGCGGGTGTTATTCCCCCACGGCAAGGGAAGAGGGGGGCCGCGGCGCCGTGATGCTCGTGTCGAGCCCAGCTTGTCATGAGTCACAGTGGAGCTGTGCTCATGACGAGCTGGGCTCGTCACGACCCCGCCCACTGAGTAATTCTCCCGCACAGGCTGGTAATTGATCACGTGTGGGCGGGCCGCGGCCGTTATGACGAGCCCTGCTAGTCATGAGCACAGCTTCACTGTGACTCATGACGAGCTGGGCTCATCATGAGCATGGAAGGGTTTAAGGCTAGGCAAGGGATTTTAAATGCCAAGTCGAAGTGGCAGTTAATAGCACACAAATGCACTGCAATGGCAAGCTTGAGTCAGGTTAAAAAGGCTTCTTGTGTGGGTGGCACAATCGGTGCTGCAGGTCCACTAGTACCATTTCGATTACAGGCCTGCGTATATTGTATACCACTTTACAAGGGACTTACTGGTAAACTAAATATGGCAATCAGGCATACACCAATGTCACCATGTTTAGGGGATACGCATCTGCATGTTAGCATTGGTTAGCAGTGGTAAAGTGCTCAGAGTTCTTACGCCAACAAAAAGATACAGCAAAAAGTAGAGGTAAGCAGGCAAACGATTGGGGGAAGATCACCCTAAGGATGACAGGTCCAACACATAACTTAAAAGTGGCCCATGTTGGCAAATTAAGACAGTTTTGATCCTGCAAAGACACAGGGCCCGATTCATAAAGGGAAAAGTAGACCTGAAGTCTAAGTTTAGACTTGTAGTCTAACTTTAGACCTGAAGTCCAAGTTTAGACCTAAAGTCTATCTTTAGACCTGAAGTCGAAGTTTAGACCTGAAGTCTAAGTTCAGACTGGAAGCCTAAACTTGAACCTCAGGTCTAACCTTGAAATTCAGGTAAACGTTTTACACATTGGGCCTGTTAGAACTGGGGCTCTCTAGTTGGCAGAGGTATGTACCACTGTCCAAATAGGGACCCTTGCTTCTAGTCAGGGTAAGGAGGAAACCCTCTGAGATAACCCCTGCTCACCCTTTAGGTAGCTTGGCACGAGCAGTCAAGGCTAATCAGAAGGCAATGTGTAAAGTATTTGTACCAACACTCACAGTAACACAGTGAAAACACCACAAACTGACTCCACAACAGTTTTAGAAAAATAAAGGTATCTAATCTAAACTACACAAGACCCAAAAAAAAAAAATCCAACATACACAGTTCAAGAATATGGTTGCAAAAGAGTTCTTAAGGTTGCGATAAAAATAATCCACAGTTGCGTGAAAAGTTCACAGTTGCGTCATGTTTCAGATACAGTACCTTTATTGGCGACAAAGTTCCAAAAGTAGCAGCTGGTGTGGTAGAAAACAAGCGATGCGTTGCTCCTGAGACCTTGGGGAGGTGATGCGGCAGCCCCACTGCAGCACCGGGCGTGTTGCGACTAATCCTGTCTGTATGGGGAGGCCACTTGTATGGATTCCGGTGCGTAGGTTCCGTAAGTAGTTTGGTCTCGCAAAGGAACGATGCGATGATCTCGTAGGGGCTGCGACGATCTCCGGGGCGACTATGCGTGGTCCAGCGGCGATCTCTCTCTCGCAGCTCCTCGATGCGATGTTTCTGCGATGATGCTCGCAGTGACATGATGTGGTCCGCAAGCGAGCGGTGCGGCGATCTCACCCAGCAACGACAGGCTCTGCGACAACACTTGCAGCGATGATAGTCTTCCCGCACCGGTCTGGTGCGTCCCGAAAACGAAGGATGCGATGGCTCTGGCAGCGGCAACAGGCGCTGCAACGATCTCGGCCTTCGTAGCGGCGGGAATTTCCTCGCACTGTCGGGGTTGCGCTCCGCAAAGAAGCAAAGAAGTCTTGAGTCTGGTGTGGTCTGTGATTTGTTACTTGTCCTCCCTAATATTGGCACGCTGATTTAGGGCTGGCTGGGGCCATCGGTGCGAGTGGACCCGCCATTTTGGATTTCAGCTCTCTAGTCTATTATCCCGGGAGCACATAAAACCGGAAGCTGGCGCGAACGAGTAGCGGACGCGTGCAGCGGGCTCGCTGGCGGCACCCCAAAGTCGTGCCAAAGGCCAGCTCGTCTACGCTCGTCCGCGCCAAGGACGCGCTCAGTTCCAGCCATTATGCCGGTTTTTGCAGGCATCAGAGGCCAACTAAAGGACACTGCTCGGGCCGCTATACCAGTGAGGAACTCCATTCTATTGGTGAGTCAGGCTGGGGTAAAGGGGCTCTTGTTTTGCTCAGTCAGCCTTTCGGCTGTCTGATTTTCTTGACACCGAACTATTGGCGTGTGGATTATTGAATGTCAGGTCTCTACCTAAGCACCTTACGGAAATTCAGCTGCTGTTGGAACATCATGAACTTGAGACCTTGTTCATGACTGAGACCTGGACCTCTCCCGACTGCGAGATTGATCCAGGGTGGGCCTGCCCACCTGGCTATAACATTCGCCACAAACCCCGCCCGCATGGAAGAGGTGGAGGAGTGGGGGGATTTTTAAAGTGAGTTTGAATCTGGTCATTTTTGATGTGGATGTAGTTGCAGGGTCTGAATTACTTGGCTTTACTATAAAAAATAAGAACGGGCAAGCTCTAACTGGGATTATGTGTTATCGTCCTCCTGGGGTGTTTAGTGTACTGCAGCAATAACTTCTGTTGGAGATGCTGACAGACATGGTGGCTAGTCACCGCCGATTAGTGATTTTAGAGGACTTTAACCTCTGGTTGAATGGGTCACTTGACTCCGCCTACTTGAATGTCCTTCAGTCCTGTGAGGGCCTGGGTCTTTTTCAGCAAGTGCCCAAGGCCACTCATACAGGTGGGCATATGCTTGATTTAATTTTTTCAGAGGCTAATTATCTTCTGATAGGGGAAATTTTGCCAATGGAATGGACTGACCATTCGCTGATTACGTTTTTTGTGGACGATGCTTCCTACAATGGTCGGGGCACAAACGTTGCCCATGACTACGTAAGCAGAGATTGGAAGTCCCTCCTGTGATTGAAGGGTGTTGCCCCAATGTTCAGGGCAGATGACTGTTTTTCTCCATCTAAGTCGGTTGGCGAGAACTATGCCTCCTTTTGTAGTGAGATCAAATCTACCTTAGATGTAGTAGCCCCCCCAAAAAATCATCGTGTTAGGGGTAGACCTTTGGCTGCGTGGTTTAATGAAAATCTAAAAAATATGAAATTGGACAGTAAGCAGGCTGAAAGGAGATGGAGACGTAGCTACCTTGATATCGATAAGACTACGTGGAAATCTAAGATTATGAGTTACAAGAAAGCGATAAACATGGCTAAGGCGGATCATTATTCTTCCCTGATACTCAAGGCTCCTAATAGCTCGAGAAGTATTTTTAACATCTTAAATAGCTTGACTAGTCCAGAGTGTGCGAAGAATGTGATACCTCCCTCCCAAGAGCTTTGTGAAGACCTAGCTAGGTTCTTCAAACTAAACATTAATACTATTATCAACGATCTGGGAGGGGGCCAGTTTCCCTCGGGGACAGTGGACTTGGAGATGGATAGAGGTGATAACGCCGTCTGTGTAGATGGCGAGGTCCTTAACTGCCTTTCTGAGTTTGTACCCCTAGGACTGGATGACTTTGATAGGGTGGCCAGTGGTGTCCATTCAGGATCTCCGCTGGTTCCTATACCTTTTAAAATCTGGAGTGAATTTAAGGCGGAGCTGTTCCCCACTCTTCGATTGATTTTTAACCAGTCACTGTCTAGTGGATTTGGTCCCAGTACAATGGAAACAAGCAGTGGTGACTCCTCTGTTAAAGAAGCCCTCGCTCGATCCGGAATGCCTTAAGAACTTTAGGCCCATCTCCCTCTTGCCTTTCCCTGCCAAATTCGTGGAGAGAGTGGTGATTAGCGCTCTCTCCATGTATTTGGAACAACACGACTTGCTGGAGGAGGTGCAGTTTGGGTTTCGGCCAGCTCATGGAACTGAAACTGCTCTGGTAACTGTGATGGATGAACTTCGGACGCGGGCAGACAGGGGGCAGTCAGCGGTGCTGGTTCTGCTCGACCTGTCTGCCGCGTTTGACACGGTCAACCATGGGATTCTGCTGAAGAGATTGAGTGAGGTTGAGTGAGGGGAACTGCCCTGAGGTGGCTATAGTCATTCTATGGGGATAGACAGCAAGCGGTATCCCTCCCCCCTTTCCAATCTACCTACTCATCTATTTCACATGGCATTCCACAGGGCTCGGCTATCAGCCCCATTTTATTTAACATCTACATGAAACCTCTGATTACTGTCATCAAAAAGCATAACATTAACATCATTAACTATGCCGATGACACACAGTTGATTTTCTCCCTTGAGGGAGATCAATCCATATCAACAGAAGTGTTTCATGATTGCCTGCGTGATACGGCCTCTTGGCTGAAGGAGAACTCGCTGCAATTTAATGCAGATAAGACAGAGGTACTCTACTGTCTGAGGGACAGAATTCCCTCTGCCCTACCTTGTAACTTTTGGCCAGCCACCATCGCGACCATGGTTCAACCGGTAAAGAAGGTGCGTAATCTTGGCATCTTGTTTGACTCTAAACTTACTCTTGAGTCGCAGGTCAGGAAAACGGTGTCCTGTTGTTTGACCAATATTAGGTCCTTGCGGAAGATCCTTCATCTGCTTCCATCTCACTCTCTGGCCTTGATAGTTCGCAGCACCATTCGTAGCAGGCTTGACTATTGTAACGCATTGTTTCTTGAATCACCTAAGTTTTTGCTTGAAAGGCTGCATAGGATCCAGTCGATTGCCGCCAAATTGGCCTTGGGGTGGCCTAGAAGATCTGCCTCCTCAGTGGCTATGGCGGAACTACACTGGCTTCCTTTTGCACAGAGAGTCCTGTTTAAGTCTCTCTGTATAGTGTTTAAAGCTCTACATGGGGTAGGTCCTGTGTCTAGGCAGTGAAAGTTCAAGTGGTATGTGCCTGCGAGATGTCTTCGCTCCTCTGCGGCTAAACTGGTGGCAATTTCGAGATTTAGGAAAGTCAGGGCAGGTGGGCGAACCTTTGAGTATGCTCCTGCCAAGCTTTGGAACCTACTACCTCTGGAATTAAGACAACTTTGTGATTTGTGTGCCTTTAGAAGAGGACTCAAAACTTGGCTGTTTCCTAAAACTTAGTCGGTTGTCTGGTCCATGTTAATTTTCATGTCCCTCCTTGTGTTGAGTCAACAGCGCCAGGATGCCTTTTTGGTTGTAGTGCACTTTGTAATTTAAATAAATAAATAATACGTCTTTAAAGCTTAGTTTCCAGCTTCCCAGCACAGGTACAACTTCCAGAGGCACCACACATGGGCCACGCACTCCAGGAAAGACAGAACTCTCTCAGTAGAGCTCAGGGGAAGCTAGGGGTGAAGTTCTTTTGTTCCTGGGACTTCAAAACAGGGAGCCAGCTCTTCTCAGGCCCTTGGAAATTCCTTCAAGCAAGGGGACACAGCACAAAGCAAAGTCCTTTCCCTCTCCTTGGCAGCAAAGCAACAGCAGGGCAATGCAGCATAGCAACAGCTGGACAATCTTCCTTCTTCAGTTTCAGCTTTCTCCTTGGCAGAGGTTCCTTCTTGATTCCAGGATGATCTAATTTTCTGTTGTCAGGGGTCCTTTACTTATACCCCTAAAAGTCTTTGTTCTCTTTGTGCAAGTGGGCCCTGAGCCCGGTCTGAACCAGTTATGGGTGTTACTTGAGCACTTTGTTTTCCTGGCTTCTCCTTTCCTTTCAGAGTGAGGGGCAGGGTCATCAGCCGCCCAGCAGGAGGTGGAGCCAGCATTGCGGAAGCCAGGCACAGCCCTATTCAAGCCCCGGTGCTATCTCCTCCCACCACTCAAGTTGCAAATGCAGTCATTCAGCCTAGGGCTGCCTCAGCCAGCCTCCTGGGCAATCTCCAGCCCCTGTCACTCTCAAACCAGACAGTCAATACACAAACAGGCCAAGGCACACAGAAAGGTCAGACAAGAGAACAGCAACTTTCTAAAAGTGCTGTTCTTAAACACAGGATTCAAAAACAACCTTTCCTAAAAGATGTGTTATTAAATTCTGAGTTCAGGGATACTAGACTCCTATGTCCTATCTTGTTCCTATGGGAAGATATGCTGGTAGCCACTGTAGCCAGCATCCCCTATGTTAACCTATGGAGAAAGATAGCCTTACAATAGTGAAAAACGAAAATGGCTGTAATTCACTACCAGAGCATGTCACCCGCACCAGTACATGCTCTACCTTTCACATACACTCCACCCATCCCAGGGGGGTACCTTGGGCCTTCCACAGGGGTGACCAATGTGCACAAAAAGGGAAGGGTTAGGCCTGGTCAGTGGGGACACTGACCAGGAGGACATGGCAGTTCACAGACTGCACATAGGCACTGCAGTGGCAGGCCTGAGACACCATTTTGGGGCTACCCATGTGGGTGGCACAGTCAGTGCTGCAGGCCCACTAGTAGTAGCATTTGTCATCACCAGCCCTGGCACACCCAGTGCACTTTACTAGGGACTTCTTGGTGTACAAATATGCCAATCATGTATATCCAATCATCATAACAATTTTCAGAGGGAGCACTTACACTCTGGCACTGTTGAGCAGTGGCAGAGTGTCCAAAGCATCAAAACCAGCAAAAACAAAATCCAGCACAGCATAAAAAATACAGGAGGTAGAGGCCAAAAAGACAGGGGAAACAACGCCAAAGATTCCAGGTCTAACAGGGCCCAATTCACAAAGGTAACCTTAGACTTCAGGTCTAACCTTAGAACTTCAGGTCTAAAGTTAGACTTTACGTCTAAAGTTAAACTTTAGATCTAAACTTAGACTTTAGGTCTCAGTTTATCTTTGTGAATCGGGCTTAACGTGTAAAAGTTTATATATGGAAGACTGCATGGATTTGAGCTTGCTGCAGACAAAAACTAAAAACCAGCCCAGCAGACCGTAAAACAGTCCCCAAAACAGCCAAACAGCCCAACTACTGAGGTTTCAGACTTGCCCATTGGGCACTGCCTGATTGCCCTTTAGGCCATTCTGACCCTGGGTAGTGTTGAAACTGACAATTAAGAAATAATTATGCTTTTATAGCTTCCTTCATATAGAACTGTTGTTTTAGCATGTTGCTGCACTACACCATGCTAGTGTGTTATTCTGCATGTTCAGAACCTGTCCTGCAGCGCATGCTTTGCAATTGACCCGTCACTCACTGTCTTTTTGTCAGCATTCATTCTGCTCCAACTGGCAATGGAACAGAAACAAGCTCTACTCCCTTGTGCTACCGAGATTCCTATTCTGGCAGCAGACATGAAGCAGGAATGGATTTTCTTCATGGTAATAAAGCAAATGCCTAATGTGATTTCAGACATTGTGATCGGTTCAAAAAGTGGCTACTGATGGGCCATGCAATTAATTTTCTGTTTTTGCCTAGTTCACTTGGCTATCCAATGTGTCTCATGAATGGAAATAGAAATAAGAAAATAGTCTCAAGTGAAATAACAGTTATATTGAAAAAATAAATTAGATTACCCACCGTAGCGATGTTCTGAACTATTTTGAATGACCATTCACCCATTTGCTGTCTTTTAAATATGTAAAATTATCTTTCTGCAATAGGTATAGTAAATTGAGATTTTTTGGAGTATCACAAACCCATTCTCAAAGCATCATCTAGCAAAAATTAAGATCCTTAAAACCGATGATCACATGAGGGTCACGATGTAATTGTGTCATATATGCTGCACGCGGTACTACATGCTGCCACCAAGCTGTGTTCACCGCTACAGTGACATTGGTAATTCCCTACACTGGCATGGATAGACAGGAGGTTGTAGAGGAGTCTGCACATTAACGGAGTGGCTGGTTCTTTCTCTGTCCTACGACTATGTCCAGTAGGACTCCGCAAAACTCAAAGGAAGGAAAATGCCCACCAGGGGTGAGTGCAAACCCTAGGCCTCCCCACACCCAGCGACGATATCAGGCATGAATAAAGCACAATCCACTAAATTGGGTGTAGAGGGTATACAGGCGCTCATATAGTATTCACACTTATGTTTAGTGAAACACAACAATGTACGGTGCATCTAAAAAGGGAGGAGAACACCCTACCTCCCCAAAACTCAATCAAAGATTTAACAAACTATTGCCGGTTTCGGAGCACTCGTGCCTTATATAAGAGATAATACAGTGAACACATAATAAAACAAAGAATAATCGATTGGGCTCTTGTTTTCTTTTTTTAATGTCAACATTAAAAAGAAGAAAACAAAAGCCCAATCGAATATTCTTTGTTTTATTGTGTGATCACTGTATTATCTATTATATATGGCACGAGTGCTCCAAAAATCGTGAATAATGAATAGAGCACAAGTTTAAATCCTGGGAGTTGTTGTTAACTGACAACACCCTGCTTTCCTTTTGGAAAGGGGCTACAGCACCCTCTACCCCTCCCAGAAGTGCAAATCACCACTGATCTCCACATGAAAAGGCCAGGTGAGGTCCTTAGGGCCCTAAATACTCCCTGGTAAGGTGATCTCTTCCTGGCATAATAAATCTTTGTGATCTCTATATTGTTGCAAACCTTCTTCCTTCTTATAAGAGCATGCACGTGGGCAAATGAGATTTTGTCATTGAAATGGGACCCTTCCCTCGTGGTAGAGCGTAGGCTCCCTATTGGATTTATACCAGTGTAAACAAGGATCAGTAATATCATATTATGTCAAGCCGCTCCTTTTCTGTTTTCCCTGCTGCACATACAGCTTGGATTACCATTTGCTCGGAGGAGACAGATTTGAGGATATAGATATCCAGGTATCTACTGCTATGACTAAATAAACAAGTATTATGGTGTTGGAAAATGGCCCTCTCTAAAGGATCCAAACTTTTTGCCTTCCTCCTCCTCTTTTTCTGACCTTGTTTGTGTTTGCTTGAGGTCTCTAAGCACTTTACCACTGCTAAGTATGGCAAAAGTGCATGTGTTCTCTCCCCTTAACATGGTAGTATTAGCTTATACCCGGCCGGTGTGTGTCATTGCGAACCGCATTGACGGCCACCGTTATGTCTCTGTCTATTCTCATACTAGAACAAGTGATTGCAGCAACAGCGGCAGTGCGAACTGTCACTTTTGCGGCTTTATTGGCCATGGTATTGCCTGTAACGTGAATGCCAACATGTTTAGTGTATGAATGTTGTTAGCCTGTGGCATGCACTCTTTCAGCTTTGCCACCTGTTCCAAAAGCAGCCTGTGCTTTAGTGTGCAGCCTTTTGATTCTCTGAATCCATTCTGGCTCTAATATTTTAGATATTCATTATATGACTGCACACAGTAATACGAATCACACACTATAAATGTGGGGAACCTGCGTCCGTATTCTGTAGAGCCAGTTCTAGAGCCTTTAGTCCTGCCAGCTGTGCTGGGCACTCACCTAGTGTCTGTGTGTACGTTTTCTCAGGATTGAATTGCCCATCATGCATATACCCTTTAACTATTGTGCATTCCACTGAGTATTGGAGCTTTGTCCCTACGGCAGGCTGTGCAGAAGCATCAGTGTAAATGATGCAGTCATAGCCAATTAGAACAATTATTTCATTAGGAAGATGAAATTCTTGCTCATACTGCAGAAAGGCTTGCTTTTGTAGTGTAGAGTCAAATTTGTAATCTACATCTGTTGCTCCCTTTGTTTTTATCATGGATGTAGAGCCTTAGCATTTAAATACTTGCTCTTGGGGCTGCCTCTAGGGCCGGTACTGGGGCCCTTTGAGGGAATGCATGACTGAGTCTGTACTGCTGTCAGTATTTTCTCAGTGGGGGCAAAACACATTTCAGCTTTGGTATAGTAATATGATTTATATGTAATTAGTACTGTGTCACCTTCATTGAATGTAGCATATTTGTATCCTAATTTACCCGCAATTACACGGATCACCAGGTTTGTTGTGTTTACACATGTCTGTAGGTGTTTGGAAACCTTGCTGTAGTGAAAAATTAAAATAGCAGTATTTCACTATGAGGACATGTAAAACACAACAGTACACGTCCTACCTTTCACATATACTGCACCCTGACCATGGGGCTACCTTGGGCCAACCTTACGGGTGCCTTACTTGTAATAAAAAGGAATGTTTGGGCTTGGCAAGTGGGCCCACGTGCCAGGTTGAAATGGCAGTTTAAAACTGCACACACAGGCACAGTAGCAGGCCTGAGACAACATGTTTGCAGGGCTACTCATGTGGGTGGCACAATCAGTACTGCAGGGCCAATAGTAGCATTTGATTTACAGTCCCTGGGCAGACACCATGCACTGTACTAGAGACTTAGTTGAAAAATCAAATATGGCAATCATGGAGAAACCATTTACCATTACCTTTTAGACATAGAGCACTTGCACCTTAGCACTGGTCAGCAGTGGTAAAGTGCCTAGAGTCAGTCTATCTATCTATCTATCTATCTATCTATCTATCTATCTATCTATCTATCTATCTATCTATCTATCTATCTATCTATCTATCTATCTATCTATCTATCTATCTATCTATCTATCTATCTATCTATCGACAGATAGATAGATAGATAGATAGATAGATATACATATATAGCCATATATGTATATATATATATATATATATATATATATATATATATATATATATATATATATATATATATATATAATATATATATATATATATCTACATGATCAAGCCTGCTGGTCAGGCGAAACGCATCCAGGGTTTTGACAAATAAAACTTTAATTTGTCTGGTACACGGTCTCGTCAGCGTGTGGTCTTTCTACTCGTTGTGGCTTTATGTGAAAAGACCCGGCAGCGGAGGTCTTTTGAACAGACGAGACACCCGTTGGTTTGGCGGCGGTGACTACTTCCGAGGCAAGGAGAGGAGAAGACATATATATATATGTATATATATATATATCTACATAGATAGATAGATAAACCAAACACTGCTGCTCAAACACCATGCAACCTGCCTTCCAATACTGTTGCCAGTGACGGTGGCAGCATCCGTTCAACATCAAATGAATCTCCGATCCACTACGAATGAAGAAGATGCAGCACATCAGATGGCTGTACGTTACTTTACTACTGTGCATAAGCTACACGTTACGGCTGATCTGGCCTTGACAAAGACTAGGTCAGCCGAAACGCATTGTTTATGCACAATAAAGTTACAAGCATCCATCTGGTGTGCCACATCTTCTTAATCCGTAGCAGATTGCAGTTTGTTTCATCATGGTAAACAACTCTGGTAGGTAACATTTAAAAGCTTATGCTGAGCCTGATGCGTTTCAGACTTCTTAAGTCCTTAACCATAGGCAGCACGTGTTGCAAAACATTATGACCTCCAGTTAGTCCCTAAATCCCAGTGTTGACCTCTGAGCAGTGAGAACAAATGCATCATGGGAAAGGAAGTCCAATATTACCCTGCTGTGTGGTGACGAAGCAACACATATAAAATCTCTCACGATCACAAATCCTCCAGTGGGTGGGTATAATCCCAAACACACACACACACACACACACACACACATATATATATTATATATATATATATATATATATATATATATATATATATATATATATATATATATATATATATATATATATATATATATATGTGTGTGTGTGTGTGTGCTGTTTGTGGCATTGTTTGGCTCTCATACGCAAAGTAGATCTAAAAAAAATCAGATTTGCCTCGATGGTCACTTCCGTTTGTCGGAGACTAAAAAAACTAAAAAAGAGACTAAAAAAACTCATCAAGTTGCCCTTCTTGCAATATTGTCATCTAGCCCCTGCCTTTGGGAAAGTACAATCAGCAAGACTCCCCTTCTAAACACCTACACTTACAGGGCAGTGGCTAAGCATTTCAGGGCAGAGATTCCTTGCAAAATTATTCGAACACCCACAAAATTGTGAGTCTGTGTATTCACAAATGTTTGTAAGGCATTTTCAAATCCTCGATCTGTTCAGCGTCTTACTCCTGCCAATGGCAGTAGTAAATCCATAACCAGAGTGGGAATGGCATCGAAACACCAGCAAAACTGGCAGACAAAAGGGAGAAGGGGTTTTAAACAGTTATAAAGTGCACATTAACTGCTGTGCTGAATTCATACATGCATACATCCACGCGACAACTAGTTCTCATGGGAGGCGTTTGCAACTCACTGAAGAAGGGCACTCCTCTGGAATAATGCGACCAGTGCAGCTTCCAAGGGGTGTGCCTGGAAAACGTTGTCCATTTTAAAACGGCCGGAAATATATTCCAGATTGAGGAGTAAACTCTAAACTTTACTGCCGAAGACTAGTACCAGGAAGTGCAAAGGCAAATCAACGTAGAGGCAGAGAGACGACATTTCGTATTCCACAAGGTATTGTCTAAAGCAAAGAGTTGAAATAATTCCTGTCTGTCTGAGCTGGTTTCTGACATGATTTTCACCTGGACAGAGGGCATTAGTTCTCGAACAACCAGGAGAAGAAAGGACATGCCTCGTGAGCAGCATTTCAGCCCACTGACTCTTCCAGTCAAGAGTAACCATTGGGTTGGGCGACTCACCGGTGATCAAAACATATGGTGCAGTACTGGGCCTGCGGGGAATGAGATTTTGATATCAATTTATGATCAATTTAATAACTTATCTCATTCATCTATTTTGGACCGCTAGTATCTGTCATTGAGTAAAGGACAACCCCCGCATAGGTTAGACAAACCCCATTAACTGACGCCACTCTGAAGAACCACTTACAACTGATAAAGTTTAAAAGTTTTATATAAAAGTCAAATTTGGATGCAATTACAATCCTCTCAGGATCAAAGTATACAAAAGAATACAAAATCAATTCCAATCTCAGCAATTTAGAGCTTCGATGTGAAGTGGTTCCTTGGCGTCATCTACAGAAAGAGAAAAGTATCACGTTAACTCTGTCCCTACTCTATGCTAGGTGACATCCCTACTTCGCAAGTTCCTAACCTAAAAAGGTGTCAGCAGTTTGACTCCCAAAGAAGTTCAAACTCTCTTAGCCTCTAAAGGTAACTTAAGTTTAAGAAGCAGTACCCTCTCTGCCTACCCATCCGCTCTTCTTAAGGGTCCTCGGCCTACTGCTCTCTTGCGCTCTGATCTCTCTCAGCGCATCTGCTCAAGTCATCTACCCTTCGCCCTTCTCTCTCTGAGCAATTCGCTTCGCTGTTCCCTTCACTAATGGCTAATTGCTATCTTCACCCCGGGGTGCTGTCCCTAAAATACACAATCACAGTGTGGGTGGAACGCCCCTTGACGCCCACCACGGACTTTCCCCGATGATGTCAGCTTCTAGCTTCGTCCATTGCTTCATCTCTTTCGCCGACCGTTAAGTTGACCTTTCTTCTTTAGATGTCATCTTCGTCTTCTTATTGGCGACTTCTATTGACACTTTCAGATCAAAAGTCGAATGACCTTAAACAAGACTTTAACTTCACATTGTTGAGCTTGACCCTTCTAGGTCCTGTGAATGGTCTTTTCAAAACACAATTCAAATCCTAAGTGTCTCTCCTCACGTTCGAGCAATAAGCTCCGTCCGGCGTTGTCACCTTAAATCTAACAAGTGCTAGACTTCTTGGCTCTCACGTTCACATCAAGCTATTTACGACTCCTGTAAGTCCACTAAATTACATACATTGGACTACGCTCCTGCGAACTCTTGGTCAGTCAGGTTATAATCACAAATGACCTAAAACTCTTCCAGCATTCCTACAAACTTCTGCTACACAGTATAACCTTTAACATACATTTATATATTCGCTTTTAGTATATCCTTTCCTCTATTTGAATACAACTTACATAGAATATATAATACACAGAATACGAGGTTTTATGCTTATTCGTTATCCTCATATTTTCTCCATACATTTCTCCACGTTTCTCCGTTTAAAAGTTACACACGTACATGAATTCTACTGTGCATGTTTACATTTCGTAAGCATTTCTTCATTTACCCATTATGTATACGGGCCTCCTAAATCTAATACATGTTTAACAGTAAATACATTTACATTTCCTATATCATGTTATCACTTTAGTTGACTTTATGCTGTAGTCCTCAACTTCACATTACGATATGCGTTTCATTCCTTCGTTTATAACATATACGTCTAAATGTGGCTACGATATACATTTCATTCAAATTGCGCTCTCTCAGTTCCCCCCTTTGATGACTTTTAGGAGTCATCACTAAAAGCAATTTGAATACAACCCTTTACACAGAACTAGTTACATCATTTCCTCCTTTTATCGATTTGAGTGCTCTCAGACTTTTATACTGTTGATCTTGTAAGGCAGCTAGTCTCCTTTCTTGATCTCTCATCGATCTTTGTAACCGGTTCGACCTATACCATTTATATAATTTTACTAATCCTAATAACGTAATTATGCAAATCAATATTATTAATACAGGCTTTAATATGTACCATACTATACTTTTGCCAAGATTAGCAAACCAACTCCCAACCTTTCCTACTCCATTTCCTACCTTTTCCCAAACATTTATTTTTGATAAATCTTCGATTTCTTGATGAATCTGTGTTATGTTGCTTATGACCTTCTCAAGTGGTTTTGAATTATCAGGAATATAAGTACAACATTCCTGAACCTTCAAAGCCTTGCAAACTCCGCCTTCCTTTGCTAGCAGTACATCTAAAGCAAGTCGGTTCTGAAGAACCATTGCTCTAATCGACTGCATCTCCCCTTCTACTAGCATTAATGACCTTGCAGTACTTGCAGACAATCTATCCACAACTGTCGCTAACCTCCTAATCTTAACATCGTTAAGAATTAAACCTAACAATGGAAACATCGCTCCAAATACATCTCCTACTACCTCTGCATCTCCTACTTCCCTTTTCGCTCTCCTCGAAGCCTTTCCTTCTATTATCGCTAAATCCTTTGCATGATATATTTTGGGGAAGACAATTGCCAAGTAACACGAACCATACCAATTGTCAGGCAGTTTTACATAGGCATTTCTTCCGCATACAAAATATACATTCGGAATAACTTGCATCTCCTTCATAAAGTCTTTCGTATAGTACTCCAATCTAAAAGCATGTTCGCAATTCACTTCACCTACAAATACACTCTCGTAATACATTTTGCTTCGAGTTAAACATAACTTTCCCTTCTGCGTTCTATCCAATGCTATTGGACCATTGCTACCTTTCTTTTTATGTGCCTTCTCTTCTTCTGTCCAATCGGTTTTCCATTGTCCTGACATTTTTAGAATCTTCTGCCTTCTGTATCGGTCATCCACTTGTCCGATAAACTTTTTCTCTACCTCTGACACTTTGCAAGTCAGATTATTCTTACGTGCATATGAGGTATCTAATGTATCCCAAGGAAGAAAGAATTTAGCCAGTCTATCCTCCTTTTTGTAATAGTCCCACTTATTCATTTGCTTATAATTCGGAACTTCAGGCAGTACCGAATCATAATTTGAAAAGTAGTACTCAAAACCTTCTCTACCATAAAATATACTAAGCAGTAAACTACATGTTATCCCATAAGTCAATGGGAGATGGTGATATCTAATGCCTTCGTCTACAGAAGCCGGCAATTGCATACAAACATAGCAATCTTTGGCCTCCATGGCATCGATATATTCATATAACAGTTTAGCATATGCGTTTGACCTAAAATTTCCCTGTGACTCGTCTACGTGTAATCTACGAGCTTCATCTGCAAGTAACGCCTTTTCACGTATAACATTGCTCTCCTCCTTTTTTCCCACAAGAGCAGGTTTCAAAGTCGTTACAGTTTTTATATTTCCTATTTCTTTGTTGTTCTCCTGTCCTATGATGTATGATATTGTCACTACTGTAATTATGAGAAATATCACTACTGCTATAAGTGTACCTACTATACATCTAGCTTTTCGGTTTGGGTTGCCGTTCTCCATGTCCTCAAAACAAATTCCCTCCTTCTTTTGCGAAAAAGTTTGTCCTTCGGCAGTCTTTGTTTGCTTTATTTGCTTTCTCAATCTTTAAAGTGCTTTTTATCAACCAAGTCTCTTTTTCACAACAATGTCTTTTCTCTTTTTAGCAGCAGACAACCCTAGCCCTTCTCCGTCCTCTAAATGTAATCCCTAATTTTATTCTTCTTTCCACTCGGCGCTAGGTTATCTTCTTCCTTATCTTATATACAAAAGTCTTTATGTATCAACAATTATTCTTGTACCTGCAGCTCTTGCAACAAGTTCCAACAACTCAAAACGAATGACTTTATCTTCTTCCTCTGATATTTGATGACCAAATATTGGAAATTGTAATCTGTTCAACACTAAATCTTTAATCCGACTCAAGTAAGGGGGTATGGGAAGTGTGAAAGTCAGTAACCCCTCAGTCTCGAGTCCCGGCGTCAACATCCATATCTCCACTGCCACATATGGATCGAGATCGATTACTTTCACGCTCTTCACTCTCCCAGATTTCTGTCCCCAAGACATCTGCTAGATAAGTCCACTCCGGGGTGGCGTACCTTCTGCAGGGCACACGTACCCTTCTCGATCTTCGTGGACTCTCAGTTCCTGAGTCTGTCGTTTCTTCCTCCTGATCCGATTCTTCAGCGATCGGGACAAGAGTTCTTTCTTTCTTTCCTTCCGAGCTTGGCCTTTTCCTTCTTTCCGGCCAACTGGCTTCGTCACTCCTTATCCTTCCGCTCCTTGTTCTGGGACTTGTCTCTTGGTCACTCTCAGTCTGCTCGATATCTGTGTCGGACTCCCAATTACTTTCTTCTCCTGAGGCGACTTCGGTCCCACTAGTATCCTGACCTTCGTCGTCCTGTTCCAACACAGTTTCAGTTTCTTCGATCACCTCTACAGCTTGACTTTCCCCCTCTATGGCTTCTCCGCTTCCCGCCGGATTCTCATCCGAGAGAGGAGCTGTTTCTTCTAGAGGTGTTGGCACTCTTCGGGTGTGTGAGGCATGTATCCAGTTTGGCAGACCTCCACACTTTACTGCGGTATTCGTTACAAGTATGACTTGGAACGGTCCTCTCCAGCGCACGTCTAAGCAGTTCTTTCTGACATGCTTCTTCACCAGGACCCAGTCCCCCGGACTCAGGTCATGGCACAAATCTTGTGCTGATGGAACCTCTGCAGCCTGGACCTGGAGGGACACAGAATTAACGGCATCAGATAGTCCCTTACAGTAGTCCAAGATCAAATCATCTGTGATGTTCACTAACGCTGCAGTCGGAACCGATGGCAATCTCATAGCTCTCCCCATTAACACCTCGTGTGGAGAGAGGCCTGTTTTTCTATCAGGTGTGCTACGTATGCTCATAAGAACCACTGGAAGTGCGTCTGGCCAACTCAGGGATGTCGATGAACAAACTTTAGCCAGTCTGGACTTGATTGTACTGTTAATTTGTTCTACAATCCCTGAAGCTTCTGGTCGATAGCTGCAGTGTAACTTCTGATCGATATTCAAAGCTGAACATAGCATCTTCACCACTTCGCTGTTAAAATGAGTTCCTCTGTCCGATTCCAAAGAGGATGGCACCCCAAACCTCGGTATTAACTCTCTAAGTAATAATTTTGCTACTGTAAGTGTGTCGCACCTACGTGTAGGGTAAGCTTCAACCCATCTAGAGAATATGCAGACAATCACTAAAACGTATCTAAGTCTGTTGCATGGAGGCATTTCTATAAAATCAAGCTGCATCCTATTGAAAGGCCCCCCAGACCTTCCTATGTGACTCAAGGTAACTGGTGTTCTTTTTCCCACGTTTAGTTGCTGACAGATCGCACATCGCTGACACACTGCTTCTGCCGCTACTCTAAATTTGGGATTAAACTATGTTTGTCTGAATACTCTCACCATGGCATCTCTTCCTATGTGTGCTGATCCATGCAATTTCCTCGCCATTGGACTAACAAGTTCATTTGGTAAAACTGCTCTCCCATCGGCGGAGATCCAGAAATTCATCTCACTTCTGGAACAACCCGCTGTTTCCCAACTCTTTTTCTCATCATCTGGTGCATTCTCCTGTACACATCTCAATTCATCCCACGTATCTACAGTATCTAGCAACATTGTCAATTCAGTTCTTTCCTGGATTCCCCCCACTTTAACATCAGTGTGAGAATATCCCTGCTCTGCGCAATAACGCGCTACTTCATCCGCATAGCGGTTTCCTTGTGACACAAAGTCTATGTTTTTTGTATGCGCGGCACACTTGACCACTGCTATGGCTGTTGGTCCTTGCAATGCCTCTAACAAAAGTCTCACGAATTCTCCATTCCTAATGGGAGAACCCGAGGAGGTCATGTAACCTCTTTGAGACCATAACTGCCCGTAATCGTGAACTACCCCGAAACCATACTGGCTATCGGTGTATATGGTGACTCGAAGTTTGTCGCCTGCTAAGCAAGCACGAGTCAAGGCAACAATTTCAGCTACCTGGGCGGAGTGTACTCCTTCCAGGCAAGCGGCTTCTATAACTCTGGTAATTGTGCAAACTGCATAAGCTGCTCTCAGCTGACCGATATTGTCTCTTACACATGAACCATCAACAAAGAAGTTTTCATCGGGGTCAGTCAATGGCTCATCCACAATATCGGGTCTCGGTTTGGTGCATAGTTCAGTCACATCAAGGCAGTCATGATCTGTACAATTTTCATCATCCACCTCATTCGGAAGTGGCATCAAAGTTGCAGGATTCAAGACAGAGCATCTTTTTAGGGTCACATTCTCGGCAGCCAGTATGACTTGCTCGTAGCGTGTGAGCCTGCTATTTGTCAGATGCTGAGTCTTAGTCCTGGTCATTAACAATTCTACAGAATGCGGTACGTATACCTCTAACTGGTGTCCCATCACCACACTTTCCGATCTTTCAATGCTGACACCCGTTGCAGCTACGGATTTGAGACATCCGGGCAACGCTGCGGCTACTGGATCTAATGTAGCCGAGAAATACGCCACTGGTCTACGCGCATCTCCGTGGATCTGAGCTAAAACTGCTAAAGCGCATCCCTCTCTTTCGCAGCAGTAAAGCAAAAACGGTTTTGTGTAATCAGGCATTCCTAAAGCCGGGGCGCGACATAAGTCCTCCCTCAGCTGCAAAAATGCCATCAAACAATCCTTGTCCCATGGTACCGGATCACTTACTCCTTTGTGCGTCAGTTGTAATAAGGGTTTTGCCTTCAGTGAGAAGTTGGCTATCCACTGCCGACAATAACCGACCATACCTAGAAACATCCTGACTTCTCTTTGTGTTGTAGGCGCGTTCATTTTCATGATCGCCTCTATTCTGTCTGGAGACACCTTCCGCTTTCCCTTTTCAATCCTATGGCCCAAGTATTGCACCTCAGTCATACAATATTGCAATTTACTTGGAGACACCTTGTGTCCATTCTCGGCCAAGTGATTTAACAAGGTTATGGTGTCTTCTCTGCAAGCTTCCTCCGTTTCTGACGCAACTAGGAGGTCGTCTATGTACTGGACTAGAACCGAATTCTTGGGCAGTACTAGACTTTCAAGATTTCTTTTTAATAACTGGTTAAAGATCGATGGGCTTTCTGTATACCCCTGGGGAATACGACACCATGTTAAAACGCGATCTTCCAGCTTAAAAGCGAAAAGATACTGGCTCTCTTCATCTAAAGGTATCGAAAAGAAAGCCTGGCACAAATCTATCACTGTAAACCATTCAGCTTGGAACGGTATCTGAAATAATATCACTGATGGATTCGGTACCACTGGACAACATGAGACAACAATATTATTAATCTTCCGAAGATCCTGCACTATTCTGTATTTTCCACTAGGCTTCTGCAAACCCATAATCGGGGAGTTACATGGACTACCCACGATTTCCTTCAGTATTCCCTGTTTAATCATAGATTCGATCACAGGCTTTATTCCTGCAATCGTCTCTGGAGTCAACTTGTATTGTGGGGTTCTTGGATACTCAGCATTGGGTCTTACCAAGATCTTTACCGGTTCTACTCCCTTGATCAATCCTATTTCTTCCCCAGTAAAATCCCATACTTCAGTTGAGACTTTCTCCCTCAAATCCTGTGGAAGTTCCTTCACTGTTAAGGTAGGATATAGTTCCACGCACTCCTGCGAGTTCACAACCTTAAAGTCGGCATCCTCATCATTGGTCTGCACTTCTACTCCTTCAGGTGTACAATGTATTGTACAATTCAGTTTACACAATAGATCTCTTCCTAGCAAACACACAGGGCTAGAATCACAGATCACAAACTGATGTTCGTCACTGTAATTCCCTATCTTTACTGACACTGGTTCGGTCAGAGGATTCGTCATCCTTTTGTTTGCGACTCCTACCACCTGAATCGTCTCTCCCGATATTGGCAGACCTGGGACTACCGCTGATCTCAGCGTGGATCGAGTGGCCCCCGTATCCACCAAAAAGGTTGTAGGACATCCAGCTACTTCAGCCTCTACGTATGGTCCTCTCTGATCTACTTCCAAGGCGGCTCCTAGAGTACAGTCTTCCTCCCTATTCACCCGCTGCCCTGTAAGTGGATCAACGTAGTAGCATTCCTCTCCTCCTACAAACAATGGCATCTGTCTGTAGGTTTTTCCTCCATTTCCAATGCGAGGTGGTTGAGGAAACGGGGCTCGAGGAGTCTGAGTCCCCCCTTTGATAAACTTTCCCTTCGGGGCTGCGGCTCCCTTAACCACGTTATTCTGTACCTCTTCCTCCTCTTGTTCTAATTCCCCTGTCTCAACATTGTAAGGACACTCACGTCTCCAATGTCCCACTTCGTTACACTGATGACATCTCGTTGTCTTTTTCAGTGTCGCAATATCCATTCTTGGTCTCGGTCTTTCTTCCTCATCTCTGCTCTGATTATTTTGTTTCTTTGCTTGCGTTCCTGCTCCCTGTTGTAGCTGTCCACCCTTTCCAGCTGCTTGCATTTGTACCAGCATTAATTTTTCCTTGAGTTTCTTCGCTTTCGAATCTATCTCATCGCTACAGTACCTTGCATACCTCAGAATTTCATCTAAAGGTTTGTTTTGCCAACAGATCAAATGCTGTTGAATCATTAGGCTTATGTCTGGTCTTAATCCGAGAACAAACTTCGACACAAACTGCCCTATGTCCTTAGGATCCATTACATCTAACCCACTGTACTGCTTGAATGCTTTCAGCAATCGCTCATAAAACTCATGGACTGTTTCCTTCGGCTCCTGAGTAGTTCGATCTATCTTAACCCAGTCTATATCGTGCACTGGCACTTTCTCTTTTAGCCATGTTATGACCCTCTCGTATTTTTCCATGACTCTGACTGATGGACCATTCGTCCGGGTATCTCTCGGAGGCTCACAAGTAGGCCATTCAACACTAAGCTTGCATGCCGTCCACAAATCTCCGGGTACTACGATATCGAACAATGTGTTCAAATCGATCCACAGTACCTTTGAGATCTTCACGAATCTTTCTACCTGTTTGTACCACTCGACGGGATTTTCTCTAAGCTTTGGGAAGGAATTGGTAAATGCCGCCAAATCCCCCCTACTCCATGGTACGTGAACGTAGTTTCCGTTCGCGATTTCTCGCAAAGGGAAAGCTTCCATTCGCATTAGGTCTGTATCTTGGGACTTCGCAATTGTACTTCTTCTGACTGATCCCTTTTTAGACCATTTTTCCTCCCATCTCTCCAGATCTTTCCATATTCTGATACACATGACTAGTTCCCGTATGTGTACTCTTAGTCCAATCGTTCTACGTTCATCCAAATCTAGGTCTGTGCAATTCAGCCTATGATTGGGCTGTAAAGCTTTGGTTCGTGACAGGTCTATCATATACCTATTTGCCAAATTAGATAAATTTTCATGAGCTGACCTCGCTCTCCGAGTAACATCCTTGGCTAAGAACAATACTTCATCTGGCGCGTACAACTCTAATCTCTCTATTGCCACTGTGCCATCAATGATTTCATCCAAGTCTGATTTTAAGCTCATTACATCAATCCGTCTTGCTTTTATTTCAGCTCTCAGTATGTCAGTCCTAGGTGGTTCGCTCATACCCCTCTCACCTCCGCTATGCGCCCTACGCCTGAACACAGGTGAGTTATGAGGAGTTTTCTTTCCATCCCTTTGTTCCCACCTCTCTAGATCCCAAGCCCTTCCATCTTCCCGTGGGGTGTGGTGGAACATTACTCCATCCCCCATCCCTACACTTTGTCGTTTCGGCTCGGTTTCTCCAGATACGAGATAGGATCCACCGTTCTGTTCTAAACCACTGTAACTCGCTTGTTGTCTGGTGTTGCTCAATAACCGATAAGGTCCTTCATGGCTCCCCATGCTCCCGCGATCTCGTTCTTGATCACCAGAAGTATGACGAGACGTTTTGCGACTCCCTATATTCTCATGACTTCGCCCATGATCACCGGATGCATGGCGAGACCCTTCACGACTCTCCATGTTCCCGTGATTCCAATGTTGCACTGTTTCACCCGGGGTATGGTGAGTGCATCTGAAAGTATTACGGTACTCCTGCGTCTTTCGTTCTCCTTCACTAAAGGTGACGCGAGGCACTTCGCCACACCCTGTACTCCTGTCGTCGCACATTTGCCTATTGCCGCTGCTAGTAGGACAATTATTTCTTCTGCTTTTCTGACTCCCTCTCTCCCACTCCGGGCTGCTTTCGCCAGCTCCACAATGAGAGAGGATCCTGTTATCCTGGTCTCTCCACTCTGCTCCTGTTTCTAAACTTTTATTCCGAATCTCTTCAGCAGTATCCCATTCTTTCAGGTATTCCCTTAATTCCTTATGGGTTTTCGGTTTTGGTCCCCTTAAGTCCATTGGCCCTCTTTGACGCCCTTGTTCTACCCAGGGACCTGTTGCTGCATCTAATGGGGTACTCCGACTCATCGGTGCTAATATCTGTCTCTGAGGATTCATCATGGTATCCCTATTCTCCATCTCTGCTCTTTCCCTATCCCATCGTGCCTGTTCCTCCTGCTGGACCCCTTCTGGGTTGTAGATTGACACAATAGGGCCTATGGTAACAGGAACTTGTAAAGCGTCTGGCATTTGGTACGACCTTGCGCATTGCGTCTCTGGCACCTTCTGGACCACAAATCTTCCCACTACTCTCTGTTCTGAACTAGTTTGGGGTATTTCCTCAGTCTTGTTAACGTCCCACTCCGTTACTGGGATCGATTTATATTCCCCCCATCTAGCTCCGTCCTCTTGTGGTAATATAGGACTTGCGGCCCCTCCGCTGTACGGAGGTGGTCTATCCGTTAACAGCCTCTCTATCAGGTCCTCTTCTGTCTCGCTTTCCTCATCTTCCTCTTGAGGTTTCTTTTCTCCCGTAACTTCCAGCATCGGGTACAGTTTGTCTGCTTCTATCTTTTTTACCCTCCACTTTTTAGCCTCATCGTCCCATTTAGCATCCTGCACTGCTTTAACCGATCTTCTCACTCTTTCTTGGCGCCTCTTTACACTCTTTTCGTGTGCTGTTCTAAACCATACACTAAGTGCTTCGAACTGTGTTGGCCTCGGTAGAGGTCTTGTTGCAAGCATTACCGCTTTTAGTTCGTTCAACACATCTAGCTTAAACGTTCCGAATCTCGGAAACGTCAGTTCCTTACTCCCTTCAGTCAGCTTATTCCACTCGGAAATCCATAATATCGAGTGCAAGCCTACATTCACTGCCATATAATAAGCTGGTGTGCCTTCTGGTGGAGCTTCCTCTCCGGCATATAAGTTTCTTCTATTCCTCCTAAAGAGTGCTCTTAAACTCTTAAAACACTTCATTTTCAATAATCTACAATTTTCCCTTTACTCTTCCTTATTTACGTCCCGATGACAACCAACCAACCAATCCCTACGCGGCTCTTGCTAATCGGCCTATCTCAGTGCGACTCTTCGCTGACGTCTGACAAACTAACCAATCTCAGCGCGGTTCTATGCTGACGTCACTCGTTCCCTCTGCAGCAGTTCTCCTTCTTTCTCAACACGTCTCACGATTTCACATGCGTTTTCATTCATACACCGAAAAATGACTACTTCCGTCCAAGCGATCACTTTTCTCTGACTGTACGGCCACAGTCTAACTGTAATTGCTACCTCAACTGGCACAGAGTCTTTCCTCTTACGGTCGGACACTTGCCTCAACTGATAGGTTACTTACACACAGTAAACGTACGACCAGCGTCCGTTACTCATACACTCACTCATACGCTCCCCCTATCATCGGTCTGTCGGGAAATCAATGGTACCTCATGACCCCCTTTCAATGGTAGTCAAATTACTCTGGGTGTTCGATACACCCGAACCACTTAAGTCCTCTGGACATAAGATTTCATCCGGTTGCGCGCGCTCACAACCTTCCCTCAATCACACTACAGGCATTCAACTCCGCTTGACATTACAACACAGGAACAACATAAAACACCGCAATCTTACAACGCATGACCCTTATACTCACTCTCGACCGACTCTGCTGCTTTTCTCTCGTCGCACCGTCAGCACCGTCTTCGGCTGCAATTCTTCTTCTGGTCGTCGATGACTAGGGACCTTGGGGTAAACTAAACCTGGCCTAGGTCGTCTTCCTCAAGAAGATAACCATCATTACTCTGCTACCAACTGCGGGGAATGAGATTTTGATATCAATTTATGATCAATTTAATAACTTATCTCATTCATCTATTTTGGACCGCTAGTATCTGTCATTGAGTAAAGGACAACCCCCGCATAGGTTAGACAAACCCCATTAACTGACGCCACTCTGAAGAACCACTTACAACTGATAAAGTTTAAAAGTTTTATATAAAAGTCAAATTTGGATGCAATTACAATCCTCTCAGGATCAAAGTATACAAAAGAATACAAAATCAATTCCAATCTCAGCAATTTAGAGCTTCGATGTGAAGTGGTTCCTTGGCGTCATCTACAGAAAGAGAAAAGTATCACGTTAACTCTGTCCCTACTCTATGCTAGGTGACATCCCTACTTCGCAAGTTCCTAACCTAAAAAGGTGTCAGCAGTTTGACTCCCAAAGAAGTTCAAACTCTCTTAGCCTCTAAAGGTAACTTAAGTTTAAGAAGCAGTACCCTCTCTGCCTACCCATCCGCTCTTCTTAAGGGTCCTCGGCCTACTGCTCTCTTGCGCTCTGATCTCTCTCAGCGCATCTGCTCAAGTCATCTACCCTTCGCCCTTCTCTCTCTGAGCAATTCGCTTCGCTGTTCCCTTCACTAATGGCTTATTGGCGACTTCTATTGACACTTTCAGATCAAAAGTCGAATGACCTTAAACAAGACTTTAACTTCACATTGTTGAGCTTGACCCTTCTAGGTCCTGTGAATGGTCTTTTCAAAACACAATTCAAATCCTAAGTGTCTCTCCTCACGTTCGAGCAATAAGCTCCGTCCGGCGTTGTCACCTTAAATCTAACAAGTGCTAGACTTCTTGGCTCTCACGTTCACATCAAGCTATTTACGACTCCTGTAAGTCCACTAAATTACATACATTGGACTACGCTCCTGCGAACTCTTGGTCAGTCAGGTTATAATCACAAATGACCTAAAACTCTTCCAGCATTCCTACAAACTTCTGCTACACAGTATAACCTTTAACATACATTTATATATTCGCTTTTAGTATATCCTTTCCTCTATTTGAATACAACTTACATAGAATATAAAATACACAGAATACGAGGTTTTATGCTTATTCGTTATCCTCATATTTTCTCCATACATTTCTCCACGTTTCTCCGTTTAAAAGTTACACACGTACATGAATTCTACTGTGCATGTTTACATTTCGTAAGCATTTCTTCATTTACCCATTATGTATACGGGCCTCCTAAATCTAATACATGTTTAACAGTAAATACATTTACATTTCCTATATCATGTTATCACTTTAGTTGACTTTATGCTGTAGTCCTCAACTTCACATTACGATATGCGTTTCATTCCTTCGTTTATAACATATACGTCTAAATGTGGCTACGATATACATTTCATTCAAATTGCGCTCTCTCAGGCCCTTAAACTTTAATTCTGTACGGCTACGCCTGCTATTTCTAGCGCCAAGAAACAGTGAACATGAAGTAAAAGGCGCTATGGAAAAAAACGTATTATTATTATTATTATTATTATTATTATTATTATTATAATAATAATATAAGTGCTGCCATATGTTGTAAGGACAATCAATTCCAGTCACCAAAGTGTAACGTGATAATACGAGATGAGTTTCAATAGCCTGTAAGGTTTGCTGGAGGTATTCCGTCCCTTAAATGCTTAAACATAAATATGACTTTGGGGAAAAGTCGAGGTAAAAAGAGCCTTTTCCTCTTGTTCCTTCATATAAATCAGAGAGGGTTGCTGCAGACATGCAGAATAAATGGCTGCTCTGTGGAGATAATGAAGCGCCAATGTAGCTATAAATAGCTCCACAATTTCATTCAGTGAATCAGGATCTCCAACGATAAGATATTTTTATACTCCTAAATTTAATATGAGCGCCCTGCTACCATTATCCATTTGGCTGGCATAATATGCATGAGAGGGCACATTCGTTGCCAGCTTCTAATAGTCGGCTCCACCAGTGACACTCTGTTTGATCCCAGGTAAAAAAAAACTGCTTCACAGCGCAAAGTTATTAAAAACTGAAGTTGGCAAATTGCATGATGAGTTGTGATGGTAGAGTCAGGTGAATACCTGTGCCACTGGTGGTGGGCATGTGTGCCAGCAGAGAGAGTCTGCATAGGCTGGCGTCGTGGCACTGCACAGGTCTGCACGTTTCTTGGGGTGTTTTAGACTGCGAGTTGCTGTACAAAGGCAAATGCTGGTTTTAGTCAGCACACCGTATATATAGGTATGCCTATGGGGAAAAGCGCGGGTAAATAGAGCATGCAAATTATACGATTTCTCTTGCCGTAGTCACACTGTGTCCCACTTTGTGTTCGTGTATCTGGAATAGCATAGTTCATTGCTCCCGTGACTTATTCGGGCAATGAATGTGCTGCGTATTGGTGCGGCTGGGTGGCGAGAGCGACGAGCCGTGAAATGAGAGGCATTGCTAAGTCCACAGGTCTGTTCCACCCTTTCGTTCCCTTCGTTGCTTCCTTGTTCAGGTTTGCACGTCCTTGCCTTCTGTTAGTGTTCTGTACTTTTCTATCGCTCATTCCACTTCTTTCCAGCCTCGCTCTCTCTCTCCCTTTCTTTCTCTCTCCCTTTCTTCCTCTCTCTCTCTCTATATATATATAAATATATATAAATATATATGTGTGTGTGTGTGTGTGTCTGTGTGTACGTGTGTTTGTGAGTATACATATTTATAATGTAAGTGTGCACCTATAACGCAACTGATTTTCTTTATTGCAACTGCAAGGGAATAGCCAAACAAATAATATAACCTCAACTTTAAACTATGTCCCATCTAACTCTAGCTAGCTATGGTGAATCAAGGTGGCACCGCTGCCATTCTGGGGTGTACTGTCTTGAGGGAATTCTTACATTTCCTTCCTTCTCGCTATGCTTCTTTCATATTTTGTCCTTCTTTCTGTATTTGTTCTTTTTCTCCATCCTTTTTCTTTTTCTATCTTGCTTCCTACCTTCTTACCGCTGTATCTGTTCTTTATTTAATCCATGCTTCCATCTCGCCATCCTTCTTTGCTTTTTTCCTTTCTTGCTCTTTCTTCCATCACCCTTCCTTCTTTTGACATCCATCCATCAATTGTTTTACACCATCCATTTCTCCTTCTCTCCATAATCCATCATCCTCCCTTCTCTCTATCCATTCTTTTCTCCAATCACCACTCAATCCCTGCATTCACCTGTCCATCCTCTGTCCATCCTTCTCTCTGTCCCTATTTTCCATTCCTCCCTTACACTCCAAGAGATTGCATGTGTGTGCTTTTGGAGATCAGAGACTCTTATGAAGGTAGGAGTGTTAAACAGCCTAAATGGTCCATGATATACAGACCTGCCCAGTGAAACATACCAAGTCAAGCAGCTTAAGTGGAGGGTTATAAACTTTCACTCACATGTTTTTAGTACAGTGGAAAGCACACAATGTAATTCATTACCACAGTACACCAACATTGAATTTGAATTTAATTTGAATTTAAAATATTTGTATAGCGCAACATTCACCATGCAGTTTCTTGGCGCTGTGGAGGCTGATTTAGCAGTAAAAACAGAAGACTGGTAGGGGAGTCAGGATTAAAATCAGTTTACATTAAGAAAGGCCTGGGTAAAAAGGAGGGTCTTAAGGTCTTTTCGGAAAGAAGAGTAATGAGTGGCCAGTCGCAAGTGATCGGGGAGGGAATTCCAAAAGGATGGTGCCAGACAAGAAAAATTGGCTCTGCCCCATTTCTTGCGTCTGTACCGAGGTACCTGGAGGAGTGATTGGGTGGATGAGCGAAGCTCACAGGCAGGAATATACTCTTTAAGTAAAGAAGAGATAAAGGCAGGGGCAGTCCCTTGGCGCGCCTGAAAAACCATGCATCCGGTTTTAAAGAGGGATCGCTCCCTCACAGGCAGCCAATGTAGGGCTTTCAATAGGGGCGTAGAGTGATGGAAACGGGGGAGGCCATACACCAGTCTGGCAGCCTGGTTTTGAGACAGCTGGAGTTTCCGCAGGCTATACGCTGGGATGCCGTTGTAGAGGGCGTTGGCGTAGTCCAGCCGGGAGATAACCAGAGCGGACATGATTAACTTAAGTGCAAGAGGAGAAAAGAAACGAGAAACAGAGCGGATAGTTCGAAGAACAAGAAAACAAGAGGAAACCACAGAACTAATTTGTGAGTGAAGGTTGAGATGGTTGTTAAGTTTGATGCCCAGTGTTTTAACTGAGGAAGAGGGTGTAGGAGGGGGTCCCAAAGAAGAAGGCCAAAAAGAAGAGTTCCAGGGACTGGAGGAACCACCCGTAAGGACCAATTCTGTTTTATCTGGGTTCAACTTCAGATGGTTGTGCTTCATCCACTCCCTGATGAAAATCATAATAGACTGGAAATTAGAAATAGAACAAGGGGAAGAGGACAAATTAAAGATAAGCTGGAGGTCATCTGCATAATTAAAAACAGTGACCTCCAGTTGCTGCAATGCAAAGATTAGAGGATAGATATAAAGGTTGAACAAAAGGGGGGAAAGAGAAGAACCCTGGGGGACACCACAAGTGACTTTGAGTTGGGTGGCCGAAAAATCCCCCAACCGGACCGCCTGGGTACGGCCCCTCAGGAAGAACAATAGCCAGACCAGGGCTGAGCCCTCGACCCCCGCTGCTCCGACACGGGAACATTAGCAGGAGAAAAAGACTTAATATTATGGCACATATAGCATTTAACACTTACTTTACGTAGAGAAAAATGTAACCCCTTGTATTCTGGATTTGATTAAATGCCTTTAGTTAAATGCATACACATGAACAAATGTTATGGCATTCACCATACAAGTAGGGGGTCACCATGCCTCACTTGAGGCTTTGCCGTGTGTTGGTCCTCTCCTCTTCCCATTGGAGCATTTGCGACTGATAAAATGTGTAGCACATCTGGCTCTTTGTTTTTGCGCTCTTGCGTAGTTCAAAGATCTGCCTGACTGGTCATTAAATCAGGATGTGACCTCACCCTGAGTGAACTGTAGCTCCTGCTCCCTCTACAGGGTTTGGGGAGACTGATGGCTTGCATCTCTGTTGGATACTCAGTCTCTAATCAACAGGCAGGGTCAACTTTGTCTTCAGTCCTGGGAGAGAAACTGAGATAGCCACAAAGAAAATATGTGCAGAAACACGTATCTTGGGTCCTTTTTTTTCAGTTGCATGTAAATGAGTTGTGACAGGTGGTATGTGTGTGGTGTACATGTTCCTTTCATGGATGTCCATGTGTTTTGTCATTGCTGTCCTCTGCAAAGACATATTGATTACATTAGAATATAGAAACTTTACTGCAGATTCGACAGCCTGTGACCTCATCCAGGAATGATGGAGAAGCCACATTCCCTGGGAGACTTGCAGATCTGTTAAAAAAGGATAAACACAGCTTTATGCAGTTTAATCAAGTAAGTGGAGAATACCCTAGCGCCAGGTGGATATGCACTTCAGGTAGCTGTGTCGGAACTGAATGAGAGCTGCATCTCCGAATAACCAACAATGTGCTTGGTTAATGAACCAATTATGCTACTAGGGAATCCCAACTTCCATTTGGCCCATCGAACTTTGTGGATACTATGTCCCCTCTTTTCTGCAACCTAAGAAAAACAGTCCTGCAGATATCCAATAATAACATTTTGAGCACCTGGTAGGAGCATTGCAGGTAGCACTCCAAATACTCCATACAATGACGACCTGCAAATTGCTCCTTGAACAGTTGTGACAAATATTGTTTTCCAAGAAATGTGTCCAGTCTCCCTTAACCCATCACCAAATCTCTGGTGCCTCCTATTGCAAGACACTGATACAATATACCAGCTTCTACTTTTCTTTATGAGAAGCAGTAGTCCCCCTTCAGAAGTGAGCTGGATCCAGTTAATGTTTAGGTAGTGTGAATAGTGATTACCTTTATTGAAAAATATAATATCTCTTTTAGTCTAACTTCTTGCACTAACAGTTGGTTTTATTAGAAATAGATTCCTTTCTGTGGTTAAATTGCTGCTTCACGAAGGCACTTGGGTCTGCTATTTTAATTTGTAGTTGCCAAACACTGTGCTCTACCAGCTTATAAACAACTGTTTCTGGATGGTGATTTTATTTCGTCTCAATGTCTCTTTTATTTGGTAACCTTCATTTTTTCTGGATTGATGATGCTGTTTTTTTGATTCTGCAGACTGGGGCACTGCCAAACAAGCACAAGTGTTTGTGGTCTGACCACCAAAAAATGTTGAATGTGGGTAAACTTTTGATTGGCATATTTAACTTACACATAAGTCCAAAGCATACAGTACCACCGTTTACCCAGGGCCTGTAAGTAAATTGAAGGGGTGGGTGGAATTTGCGTAATCCCGTTACGCAAATCTCCGCGAAACTGTAAATCTCTGCGAACACGCAGAAATTCTGCGAACACGCGGAATTGCTTGTTCATGATGCTTTTTTACTGTTCACAATCGCTGTTTGCGTGCTCGGGAGGAAACATCTCGCGACCACGCATTTGAGAACGCGAACAAGCCAAAGATTTTATGAAGTTGCGGAACGCAGAATTTTGGGCAATTTCGCGTTCTCCGCAGAATGCAAAATTACCGAAATTCCGCAAATCCCGTGAGCGGAAAAGAATTTACTGCCCAGGCCTAGTAAATTGTCACTAGTGAACTACAGCGCATATTGTGCTGCCCCTAAAGTGACGAAACAAAACATGTCTCAAAGCCTGGCTCTGCAGGCTAGGTGTGCAGTTTTAAAAGTGCAATTCGACCTGGCAAAATAAAACTTTAGCCAGGCCTAAACACTCCTTTTTAATAATTGTATGTTACTCCTAAAGTAGGCCCTACATATCCATAGAGCAGAGCGCATGGTATTCAAAAAGTAGGACATGTGTACTATAGTTCACCTGCCTTAGCAGTGAAAAATCCTCAACATCATTTTCTGCTGTGTTAAGATTGGCACTCCAATAAAAAAGCACAGGGGTACATTATAACATCTTATAATGCATACCTTCATTTTGGGAGAAGCTAGGTAAATACTTCAAGGACTCATTTTAATAGTAATTTAAAATCAAACTTTATGGTAAAGTCAGATTTTATATTACTTTTTTGAAAATGACACTTTTTGGCAAGTTTTCATTTTCCTGCCAGAGCCAAATGTGCCTTTCTGTCAGTATGAACTGCCACCCAGGAGCTGAAAAGCTCCTTCGATAAGATGTGAAGTAGCTCCCAGGGCTGAGACAAAGGGCTATGTGTAGGTGGAAGTGGTCTGTTCCTTTGACAGGATGACCGTTTGGGAAGTGCCCCGCAACCCATTTATCTTCAAAGGGGCCTGCTGTCACAAGCAGGTTTAGCGCACACCTTTTTATTGTTCTGTTAGGCTCCACTCCCAGTGGGAGAGGAGCTGCCTCCAGAACTGAATTTGAGTGACCGCAGAAGAGAGGTTGCTCTGTTCCCTGGCCACACTTCTGGGTGGGCACAGGAATCTTTGCAAAGGGGAAGAAATGTTCTGTTTAGGTAGAGATAGGCGCTGTGGGATACTTTAAGTAAAACACACAGGAAGTGCTGCAAAGTTGGGTAGGGTCACCCCAGGGAACTTTTACCCCATTGGATAAGGAGTGGTTAGGAGTTTCCCCCACCCACATGCTGATTCTGGGCATAAACGTGACATCCCCAACACTTCTGGACCTGTAGAAGGCAAAATAAAAACTGCACCTGCTGTTGTGACCTGTGGGTAGACCCCCAAAGGCTTGATCTGCTGAGAAATGGGCTCCAACAGTCAGTTGCCGACCTCCCATTCAGTTATAAAAGCTGCATTAAGCCCACTATCCTGAAGAGCCCCGCTGACAACTTCCAACTTGACCTGCCCTGGACCCTACAAGAAGTTCTACTGGAATGATTCCTGACCCCTAATTCATATCTTGTACTAAACAAATCCTTCTGTGGCTTATGTTCGAATGTCTATGCGCATTTTGGCATGGCACCTTTTTTCAGGAAAGCCACATCAACGTACCTGCTGAAACATATCACAGAAATTATAGTGCCTTCGAGAGAAACCAAACACATTCTAAAAGATTAAAATAAATAGCACTGTTTGTAATCATTAGCTAAATGATCAACACCTTCACTAGGACTGTCTTGAAACTGAAGATATGAGTCTAACATAAAGATATATGGACCATATTATGTAACAGAATTTTGCTTTAAGTATGTTATTATATGGCTATATATATCTCCTTCGTACTCTGCCTTCTATCGTGTGTGGTTTGAGTGAGTGCTGGAACACAAGCTGTACACATGAATTATTGCAAGTTTTTGAAATTGCATTTGGATTTTTCAATTGTGTCACATGTGATATACAAAATATTGAATGTTAAAAAATGATAAAAATGTTGTCTTACACACCATACACATTTTTATTTGCACCTGCTTGTACATTCGTCTAGCAAGAACATGTCATTGTTGTGGTTGCCAAAGATTTCTGTACATTGATGTAATTTTCCGTAACTAAGGAATGGGAAGAAGTAGCAGGGGGTCTCCTTATCTCTGAAGTATAGTACAGCTCACAAACCACTGAATGGCGCAGGAACCATAGCAATTTCACCCACCTCCTGTCTTACCTTCTCTTTATTCCTCCTTTCCTGCCAGTCTCTCACTGTCTTTGCTCTATCCTTTCTGAGAATCCCCTTCCTTGAGAGTCTATCTGATTCCCTGGAGTCTGTCTTCTATCTAGTGTCTTCTTCTGTACAGTTAAGGAATCAAAGTTTGTTTATTTCGGATTGCAAATCCATAAAACACTTACATCAAATCCAACAGTGCAATAAATACAATGATCTCAGGTTAAAATTAAACACAACCATAAAACAATTCTTTTAAAAATTAAAATTAAGGATGGTTGCAATCCTAATTTCAAGCCAGTGACAGACAAGGGGCCCAATCCTGATGGTCAGCTAAAACTCTTAAGAATGTTGTCACCTACAAGAGTTTTATTCAAAGCTGTTCCCATACGGCTGCATATTATCCAGGCTGCATGAAGAAAAGTAGTCATACTGTTCTTTACCATTTCTCTAGTGTTGGATTTCAAAATCCTTAGGGCTGGTTTTACAAATCTATAACCCAGGAGTCGACGTACAGGCAGGATCCATTTCTTGTGGTGTAGTCTTAGGACAGGGCACAAAAAATCAGGTGAAGTCTAATATTTGGTCCAGAAATGCACATTCCGCAGGGCTCTGTGTTGAGCCCAACTCTTTTTAACATCTTTATGACCCCTCTGGCGGCACTGGCTGAGTCTTTCGGGGCCCAGATCGTTTCTTACTCCGACGATACCCAGCTCCTCTTTATTTATTATTTATTATTTTATTTATTAGGGGCATTTGTAGAGCGCCTGGTGTACGCCTGCAGGCGTGTCCCCGCGCTATAATAGTGGGGTAAGCAGTAGGACAGCTAGCGCAGCCAACTACCGTCTGAAAAGGTAGGTCTTAAGTTTAGATCTAAACAGAGGTTCTGATGCCTCCTGGCGTATCTCAGACGGAAGGTCATTCCATTGCTTCGGTGCCAAAAATCTGAACGACCTTCCCCCCATACGCGCTTTTCTGATTTTGGGAATTTTCAAGAGGCCTGTACAGGAGGAGCGCAGAGTTCTAGTGGGCTCATACCTGGTCACCAGGCTCTGTAGCGGGGCAGGGGCTTTGCCACCCAGAATTCGATGACACGTAGCGAGGGCTTTGAATTCCACCCTGCTCCTCACAGGCAGCCAGTGCAGAGCCTGAAGTTCTGCCCTGGAGGAAGATCTTCTAGGAAGCCTTAAAATAAGGCGAGCGGCGGCATTTTGCAGCACCTGTAGGCGGTTGAGAGCCTTTCCCGTGGCCCCCAGATACAGCACATTGCCATAATCTAGGCATGAGGTGACTAAGGCATGCACCAACGTCCGACGAGCGGAAGTGGGCAGGAAGTCCAAGACCTTTCTCAGAGTTCTTAGGACTCCAAAGCATGTCCCCACCACACGACCAATCTGGGTCTCGAAGTCAAGCTTAGTGTCCAACCACATCCCAAGATTCCTGGCTTCCTGGCAAGGAACCGGTGTCTCTCCAAGGCAAGATGGCCACCACGCCGATGTCCACACAGATGGGCATCCCCCCACCACGAGCACCTCGGTTTTGCTGCCATTAAGTTTCAGGCAGTTGGCGGACATCCAGGCTGCCAGTTCTTGCATGCAAGCTCTGAAATTGTCCGCCACCAAACCGGGCGCGCGCGAAAGGGAGATGACCAGCTGCGTGTCGTCGGCGTAGGACACTAGGCGAAGTCCATAGCTTTCCACTATGGTCGCCAGCGGGGAGACATACAGATTGAACAGGGTCGGGCTCAGGGTCGAGCCTTGCGGCACACCCTGTCCCAACCCAACCTCCCTAGAGTAACACTCTCCCTGGCGGACCTGGAAGCATCTGCCTGTCAGGAAAGATCGGATCCACCCAAGCGCAGCCCCTGAAACTCCTCCATCATTCAGACACTGTAGCAGGATGGAATGAGCTACAGTGTCGAATGCTGCGCTTAGGTCCAAGAGGATCAGAGCCATAGTCTGGCCCTCATCCACTCCTTGCCGTAGAGATTCAACTGCCATCAGCAGTGCTGACTCGGTTGAATGCCGCGGACGGAATCCAAACTGCGAGTCATGAAGCAGGGAGGCTTCCTCTACAAAGCTCATTAGCTGAAGGTTAGCGATTTTCTCAGCAACCTTCGCCATGTATGGCAAAAGAGAAATTGACGTGCAGCAAAGGAGAAGATTTTGATGGAGAGAGTATCTGTGAGTGCCTTGCGGCTGTTTTTGAATGGTTCCAGCTTAAGTGCCTCAAGTGCAACTCAGATAAATCTGAGGTACTCTTCTTCGGCTGTTCATCTGATCCAGATTGGCAGGAAAGGTGGCCGGTCAGCATGTTCCCTCCAGCGGGCTCGTCCCAGCTGGCAAAGAACTTGGGGGTCAAGATTGACAATGGTCTGGCGTTAAGATCTCAGATCCTTGGTCTTACGGGAACATGCTTTGGCCTCCTCAGGATGCTCCGTAAGTTCCTTCCACTGCTCTCTGAGGAGCACAGGAAGATGACGGTGCAGGCCTTAATAGGCTCAAGATTGAATTATTCCAACGTCCTGTATCTTGGCCTGCCGGAATATCTCTTACAGCGGCTGCAGGTGGTCCAGAACTCGGCCGCAAGGGCCATTTTTTGTCTGCACAGGCGAGCCAATGCTTCTGGTCTTCTGCAGTCACTGTATTGGCTGCCTATCCATAAGCGGATAGCTTTCAAGGTTTTGACCCTGGCCCATAAGGCGCTTTATGCCTCGGGAGCCAAATATCTCCAGAAGAGGCTTGCCTTTTACCATTCGGCCAGATCTTTGAGGTCTGAAGCACTGTTCCTTGCTGTGGTTCCACGAGTAAAAAGGGCCCGGATTGGAGGTCGCTATTTCAAGCTGTTGGCGCCACAGCTTTGGAATACTCTGCCCCTAGCATTACTTAGTACCTCCAATCTGTTGAACTTCAGGAAGGGCCCTAAAACTTGGCTTTTCGCCCTTTAGGTTGCTCTTTCCTCTTTTTGCCTGGTCTGTTATTTTACTGTGTTGTGTCTTTTTCTTTTGTTACTGGTTCGTTAATAAAAGCGCTGGGACACTACATGGAGTAGCCATGCGCTATATAAAAACCAAAGTAACATAACATAACATAACATAATATTGGGCAGGAATGGACAGGGTCACTCGACTTCCCACGTCCATCTATGAATTCTGCCATATTAAGATCTAAAAAGAGATCAGTTAGGCTTCCTGAGGAACACTCCCTAATCTGCTCGCCCCAAATGCAGTCCCTACATCACTAGCTGCCTTGTTATCTAAGTGACTTCATCTGGCCTATCCCACATGGCTTCCATAGCAAGAAATGTAAACATTCTTTTCAAGTATGACAGCCAGGGTATTCTCAAATGCCCAGGTGATTTTAAAAGTTCTGTAAGGGGAAGTCTATAGAACTCCAGCTCAAGTGCTGTCCAAATCCTGTGCCAGAACAGTAAAGGTCCTAGCTGGATTGTGGATTGTGTAGGGGCGTGGTTTCTTTGCTGCTGCTGCTGCTGTTTGTTGCCACACTGAGGCGGGCACATGGGGCGTGTGTGGCCACGTTGGATGAGTGCTTTTCCAACTCGTTCACCTGTTGTCTCGTTTCCTCGCGAGGCATCGTGATGCAGCGCAATGCACCGCTGTTAGCGCAGTGGGCGTGTGATTCTCGTTTCCGCGGTGCTGCCGCAAACTCGCACATGTGAGCAGCACCACGCGCGGTCAGCAGAGAGCGAGGGTGGCGTATCCCGCCACTCGTCGCCAGTGTAGTGTCAGGGTGCCAGGGGGCCCTTGTCCTGTTTATTAACTTTGCTCGGGGACAGGAGCGCGGCGCGTGAATAAGGCAGCCCACACCGCTCTCAGCGTCGGATGTGACGACCACGAGCGGCCTCTCCCCTTTTATTTAACTCTGCAGGCCACGCCTGGCCTGCGGATGTGGTGGGTGCATGTTAGTTGGCTACTAGACCGCCAACTGTTACAAGCCCCAACACTCCCCAGCTCATGAAAAAGCAAGCTGGCGAAGCGCTCAGCCCGGCAGACACAATCTCTCCAGCCCTAATGGGCTTGTAGTAATCTGGTGAGTCACACACTGCTTTTTCACTCTACAGAGACTCTGCCATATCCATCACTGCTCTTTACAGCACGTGTTACACCACACTAGGTCACATTACAGTTAATGGACCATTAAACGTGCTCGATGGGTGGTCGTTCCTACGCCTACCTGGTGCCCAAGCAGTGGACTTTCCTCGCCGAGCCCCAGACAAGTTGCGATTCACTGACCATCTTTCGCAAGAACCTGAAAAACTGGGTATTTTAAATGATTTGTTTTTCTATTCCACTGTATTGCCCTACCTGTTGTTATAGAGCTGGGGAAGTCTATTCGGGGAGCTGCGTGCTATATATGATTTTATAATTGTGAGATTTCTAATAATAATGGCGTGTGGAGTCACAGTGAGACATGTTTTATAATGTTTTCTTCGCGTGCATATTTTTTCGGCAATCAAATCTTCAGTGCTGCATGCCTAATGCGGCTCTCACTTCTTGAGCACATTCTGGTGTTACGTGTGACAAGCTCTTACTCTATTCTAATCATGTATTCCTTTGAGACTTTAAAGATGTCTCTGTGTGGGAAACCTGCTCTGAGTGGATTTCAATAGTAATGTACCCTTAAATCCCTATTTATTTTACCATCAAATGTCCCACCGAGTTTTACATCTGGTAAAATATGAAACTGCAGAGGTCATAAGGATTCTAAGGGCTTCAGCAGTCAAGGTCTCAGAAAAAAAGATAAACAAGGAAAAAATCATCTGCAATCATTTCATCTTTGAGTAACCTCATACAAAATAACCACACACCTAAAAGAAAGATGACAAATCATCCAAATTAAAGGAATTAAGCAGAAATACAGTATTTTTTACTAACGTTATAATACCTCATTGGCTTAATGCATTCTCTGCAGTGGTTTTGTGTGTAATCAGAGAGAAACAGAATTGAGGTTTGATTGGCACAGTTGGGAATGGTGATTTCTCTATTATAGTGCTATGAGAATGCAGTCTTTGATTTAAAGCACTGTGAATATGCACTTTGTTTTATAAGCGAATTACACGCAATATTAAATAGGCTGTGCAAAGTGTACAGATATTTAGGGGCCGATTTTGACTTCAGGCGGTGCGGGGGCAGGCGGCATGCCACCGCCACAAACCCACACCACCAAGAGTCGCTGCCGCCCGCCCACCACATTACAACTTAAAAGTGGTCTGGCAGGTGGGCAGCATGATGGTTCCTGCGGCGAGGCCTCTTTCAAAGCTCAATGGGAACACAACACATGGTTCCTGCATGGCATGGACTTTAATGTTCATGCCTTGCAGGAACAAGTGTGAATGCACACAGGGGGGCACACACCCTGTGTGCATCCACATGGTGTGAGGCACCAGGAAGCCCTGTAGGGCTCCCCTCTGTTTCCTCTCCGCCATGGTTTTCATGGCATTGGACCTGCCATGAAAATTGTAGCAGAAAGGAAACTTGTAATATACTTGGTGGGACCATGGCAATCCCACCAAGCTTATTGCGGCCACAGGACCACTGTGCCACCTCCAGGGAATGCAGTCCGACTTCCCTAGTCGTAATGGGACGGTTGGACCGCTGGTGCAGTGGTGACTGGACCGCCACCACTGTGCCACCATGACTCTGGCGGTGGTCCTTGGACCTCCAGATTTGCAGTCAGGTCCTTAGTGTTCATCAGGGCTGGACTGGGAACAGCAGCCAGCCCTGGCAGACTGCTGCTCGGACCGGCCTCGGGAGCAGGGGGGTGTCGGGAGTGCTAGTGAGAAGCACCGCTCCCGCTTTTGTTATAGGGGGCCGATATTGCAGCACTGCTGCAAAATCAGTCCGCAGTAACAAAACCAGACCCCACCTCTCTGGCCCACCGGGGAAACGCTCGGTGCCCTCTAAGGCCAGTCCGGCACTGGTGTTCATTATAAAGCAAGTACCAACCTTCAACTGGAGGCGTTTTGCAGCAGTTTGAAGATATTTTTAGAGAGTCTCACTATACCAAGCGTGTCTTTTTTGGTGGTTATCTGTATATGCATTTTATTGGTTGGCTTTACTCACATGAAAGTGTCACGCCAAGTGTCAAATATTTGGTAGTTGAATGTCACTCATAAGAGCACTTGAACCATGAAAAAAATCACACAAAAGTACTCTGAAAACTTGCCAGCTGTGGCACCCACGCCTCTGGAGAAACAAAAATACATTGGGGCAGATTAACAAGCCCCTTGCGCCTCATTTACGCCGCCGTTGCGTCACTTTTGTGACGCAACGGCGGCGCAAATCCTGCTCCATGGTGCGGTGGTACTTACAACGTGACGCATCTGGGAGTCACATTGTAATGCCTTGCGCCACACGTAGGCGTTCCTGTGTAGGGGGGGCGTTCTGGCGCAGGAACGCCTCCTAAAAGTGGCTGAGTGAAATCTACAAGATTTCACTCAGTCACTTTAAGGCCCATGCTGCGTCAAACCCTGCGCCTGCTTGAAGCAGGCGTAAGGATTGACGCAGCATTAACTAGATAGGGCCCTCAGAGCATTGCTGGAGCTGCGTCGCGCTTGCGACTCAACTCCAGCAATGCGTCACTTTTACGGCACAGATACGTGACGCATCGGTGCCGTTTTTGCACCATGGTGAGCCACATTGTAAATGCGGCGCATCCATGATGGCGGAGCTGTGGCGCACAATAACTGGCGCATCCCTGCTGATTTGCAGGGATGCGGCAGTTATTGTAAATTATGCCCCCTAGTTACTATATCTCCCCTCTTTCACATTGCTCGTTTCCTTTCTAAAGCCGGTGCCTCTCTCTTCGTCCTTTCTCCCATCTGGTCAGTTTCTCCCTCTCATTTTCCCCCACTATATGTCTCTCTTTCCAGTTCCCTCCTTCACCTCGCTGCCACTTTCTCATAAAGCGACCTCTCTATTCGTAGGTAAACAAAGACGTGTGCACGCGGATCCATCCGCACAGCTTCCCTTCCGAGAGGAAACATCCAAACCTCGCAGGGACCCACTGTGAGCGTCGCTGCTCGTTTCCCGCCAAGAGGATGGATTCGGGCGCGTGCTCTCAGTTTGGAAGAGAGATGTGACTCTCTGTCACCATTATTTATTCCGGCCTCCCTTGAAATGCATAATGTTTTCCTAGCCAGCTTGGCAAACTGCAGATTGCTTTTCAGCCCAGGCCTGGGCTCTCGGCAGAGCCGAGCTGCTCAGTGATGAGATTGTGATGAGGATGAAAGCGTCTTTATACTGAAAGCGCCCTTTCACCTCTTAAAAAAAAAGAGTAAGCACAGGCTGAGCCAAGAGGCCTCTTTGGTTCTCTGATCGCGCGTGTGAAAGCCTCGCGCAGACCCAGAAAGCGGATGTGTGAGGCTCTTGTGTAGTTGCTTTCGGAATCTTTGGAAGGTCGGCAAACAAGATCACACAGTGCAACATTGTGTGACTCCCTTATGACGCCTGTATTGACATGAGTGTGTGTAAAAACACGTGTGTAACAGAGGAGCGAGTACAACAAAGTACAGAGGGGCAGATTTATGAAGGGCTTGAGCCACGTTTACGCCGCCGTTGCGTGACGCAACGGCGCGGAAACGTGGCGCATCCCTGCGCCCTATTTACAATGTGACGCATCTAGGAGATGCGTCACGTTGTACAGCACTGTGCCATGAGGAGGCGTTCCTGCGCAGGGGGGGGCGTTCCTGCGCAGGAACGCCTCCTGAAAGTGGCTGAGTGAAATCTATGAGATTTCACTCAGTCACTTTCTGGCCAATTGTGCGTCAAGACCCTGCGCCTGCTTGAAGCAGGCGTAAGGCTTGAGGCAGCATTGAAAGAATAGGCCCCCCCCCGGAGCATTGCTGGAGCTGCGTCGCGCTTGCGACGCAACTCCAGCAATGCGCCACATTTCCGGCACAGATGCGTCACGCATCTGTGCCGTTTTTGCCCGATGGTGCGCCGCATCATAAATGCGGCGCACCATGGGTGGCGTAGCTGTGGCGCACTGTGCCGCATGTTAACCTGCGCATCCCTCGGGATGCGCCAGTTAACATAAATCTGCCCCAAAGCATCTTCGAAATGTGAACTCCCTCTATGTTCTTTGCATTTCGCAGGTGGATCTATGTCGGTGAAGGGTATGAACTGCGTGAAAATTTGAAAGAGAGGCCTCTTATTGGCTTCCTTTGTGGAGTCAAAAAGTAAATTACGATCACCAAACAAAAAGAAGATGCTAAGTTCTAACCCTCATTGGCAATAATGCCCTGGGAAAGAGCGTTATTAGCCGAGAAAATATAAATTACAAAAGCGTGGTTAATCTAGCTAGTTAAAGAGCCTGCAACGTCCTCCTTGCCTGCATGCACAAATTGTGGAGGAAATCAAGTGCTTGGTTTCTGTAAGAAAATATAACCCTCAAACAAGCACTTAAACTAGAAGACACATTTATACCAATATATAAGAGCAATATTTTCTATCCTTAGGATACAATAAACCAAGGAAGAATGGTCTTGTAGAGTCCCATCTTTAATTCACATGTAAACATAGTCAGACAGTCATTAGCCACTAAAGGGATGAAGTTTATTTTGTCTTAACACAGATGGGTGGAGATTGTCAATGGAGCAAAACACTGACCATCTTCAGGGAAGAGGTGGTAAAAGATTCTAAACCTATGCTCCTGGGTGACAGAATAATACTTATGCAACAGAAAAAGTATGGCAGGATGAATGCCTTACTGACTGGAGAGGCATGGGTACAGACACACATAAATAACCATATTTATGATAGTATGATGATCCGAAATCATGATCTGTTAATACCGATATAGTAGCCATATCGGGGAGAAAGGTAGAGATGAAAAACAGCAGAAGATTATCAACAAGGAATATCTCAAATATTAACAGCAATTCATAATGTTGGCTTATGCCTTGCTTCAGTGTGCAAACAGTAAATGGTCTTGTAAATACAAAATAGAAGAAAGGCATGACGTAGTAGATTCAAGCAGGGTCTATTCTCACCGTCACCCCTGGATATATGGTACCAAAGATGGAAATCAACGTAGTCCAACATTTATGCCGAAGGGTGCAAGCCACACCATATCATGTTTGCAGAGGAGTGGCAGGTATCTCACCAAGGGGATTTCTTGCTTTTTCATTTTAGAAGTTACCCCAGGCAGGGTCGGACTGTCCTAGGTGGCAATCAACTTGAGCCCGATGGGCTGGTCCCACAGACCAGTATGGGTGCTGTTTTGTTAGCAGTTTGTGGGCGGCTTTATGGTCGGTTGGCCGGTGTTTACTCGTGATATCCCAGCTATTAACACACTCTTTGCCTGCAGCAAACCCAACTCCATGCAGTCTCCCATACCTTAAAAAGTTCCCTTACAGCATGTCTTTGTAAGTTCAATATTGACTTCATGTTTAAATGTGGGCTACTATCTTTTAGCTATCTGGTTTGCTAATTAGGGCCGCTTTTATTGTTGTACCCGGGCTATTTTTTGGTCTAGTCTGACCCTGCCCATTTGGACTATATTATCGGAGAACCAGAGGTGATGCCAGAGAAAGTATTGGTACTTAAATGACAACTGTTCTTTTGATCGGCCACAGGGGCTTATACAAGTTCATGCCTGTGATATGTCACACAATGAATGTATGAATTAATGAACAAACAAATGAATGAATGAAGTGATTTGTTAAGTGCACAGCTATCCCAAGGAATGTCATGGCACTGCGTCTCTAAAGACAGGCTCACTAATAATAATAATAATAATAATAATAATAAAGACATTTATAGATCGCATGGTAACGCCATCCCGGCGTGTCCCCGTGCTAAAAAACAGTGAAGACAGAACTCGCCAGGGGAGAGGACAGTGCGAGGCACAGGACATTAAAGTAGACTTATGAGGAGAACAGATGAGTTTTCAGTTGACGTCGGAAAACAGTTTCCGAAGGCTCTAGGCGGAGACTGATGGGAAGTTTGTTCCATCCTATAGCAGCCGCCACTCTAAAGGACCGACCTCCCATTTTTTCTCTCCTATAGCGGTGGGTCACAAGAGTGCCCATGCCGCCCTATCTGAGCGATCTGCGTGGTTCATACGAGGTAACCAGACCTGCCAGATAGTAGGGAGCTTTATGCCACAGGATCCGATGACATATAAGGAGGGCTTTGAACATAATTCTTTTTTTCACTAGGAGCCAGTGGAGGGCCTCCAGGGCAGTTCTGGAGTTGGCTCTTCTTGGGAGTCTAAGCACTAGCTTTGGACTGAGACAGAAAAGATGAGTTTTGAGATCTTGGCAGAATACTGTGAGATGATGCGAAGAGATCCTGGAAGTCTTTTCCAGGCTTTACTTGCAGTACCACTAAAGACCACTCACCAGCCCTAGAGAGGCGGAATGTAGGTACCACTATAAGCAATGCCACCGCAGAACAAAGAGTTCTGAGAGGATTATAATCAAATATTCTAGAAATCAAGTACATAGCACGGATGTATGACGGTACAACGCGTACCGTTACAACGCGTCCCTTTACTACGCAGTTTTAACAACGCTAGTCATTACAACGACTTGCGTTGGGGGGCGCTGATAGTGAATAGTTTAATTTACTATTCCAACACCAGTCCCCGTGGATAGTAGGGAAGGTGCTGGATAGTAAATTAAAGTATCCCCTATCCTAGAGAGCCCTCCAGCGAAAATCGTTGTAACGACTTTCGTTGTTAAAGCTGCATCGTAACGGTCCCGCTTTGTACCAGTTACGTTGTAAAGGATGTTTCCCACATAGCACCATGCATGTAGAAGGTTCGATTAATAACAGTCAATGGCTTGAACAGAATAATTTCTTAACAGGAAGCCGATGCAAAAGGTAACCAGAAACCCTCCTCAATATGTCAACGATAAGATGAGCCACTGTGGTTTGCAGCACCTGGGTCTTCTAATCTTGTACTACAGCACGCAAAGATAGAGGTGGTTCATATATGCCGCGGGATACCACGGAGCAGGCATTGTCTTGTGGTCTCCTGAATGTGAGGTCATTACGTAAACACAGACTTGACGTGTTCGAGCTGATTACTGATAAAAATTTCGACCTACTGTTTCTAACGGAAACGTGGTTAGACCAGTTTTCCGACTCTGACATTATCGAGGCCACGCCGGAGAACTACTCCTGGGTCAGGCAGGATAGGCCAGAGGGCGTGGGAGGGGGGATTGCGATTATTTTTAGGAACACTTTGGGCTGTTGCTTAGAGCGCACGCCGATCGTGGAGAGTGAGGCGGGCCTTTTTACGATTAAAATCAACGGGGGCACGACGGTCAGTGGATGTCTGATATATTGGCCGCCAGGGGCCTGCACAAAGTTCAGGGAGAGCCTGCTAGAAAGCCTCATGGAGGCGACCCTGCGCAGGGACAAATTCCTCCTATTAGGAGACCTGAACTTGCACCTAAATTGCCCAGAGGACACAGGGGTCAAGGACTTCTGTCGGGACATGCTTGCTCTTCAACTGGATCTGAAGCTATTGGACCCCACGCATCGACAGGGACACCTTTTGGACCCGGTCTATGCTAATTGGGGAGGTGTGGAGGTGTCAGGTATAGAGCCCATCCCCTGGACCGACCACTTTCTGGTGGCATTCTCCATACAGAGTATAAAAACCAACAAAGCCAGCCAGGCACCCCCTAATTATCTTAGGAGGAAGTGGGCTAAATTCTCGGTGGAGGATTTTAATCAAGCTTTAAGTAGGGACGGTCAGCCTGGGGGCGAAGACATAGAAACAGCGGTCTCTAACCTGAATCAGCGCATCACTGAAGCGCTTGACCAGACAGCCCCACTTTGCCGCACATCCATATGTGCCCGGAAAGACCGTTCAGCCCCATGGTTCAGTACTGAGCTGAGGCTAACAAAGGCGGACTGTAGGCGGGCAGAAAAAGTCTGGAGGGTGTCTTATGATAACAAGGCCAGGGAATTGTTTCTGGAAAAAAGGCGCCTTCACCATAGGCTGATAAAAAAGTCTAAGGGAGCCTACTATGCTGGACAAATCCAGGGGGCGAAAGAACTCTTCGGCATCTATAAATCCTTGACCTCGGTAAATGCACCTACAGAGCCGGAGAGTTGCTCAACGGAGTCATGTGACCGGATTGCTGAATATTTCTCCGCTAAGGTAGAGAAGATCTACTCGACTTTCCCTAATCCGCCGACAGGGTCTGACCCTGAGGTAGCATTGGGGGACACGGGGACGGCAGGGCATATTACATACTTCCGCACCCCTCCTCTCGAGGAATTAATAGTGGTGTGCCGCTCTGTCAAATCAGGGTCCCCGTGGGACCCGGTGTCGCCAAAACGCTTGGCAGATAGTCTGGAAGTCCTGGAGCCTTATATAAGGCACGTCCTCGACGTCTCTTTCGGATCGGGAAAGCTGCCTGAGGGGTGGAAACAGGCGGTGGTGCTCCCGCTCAGGAAGAAACCCCACTTAAGCTTCGAGGTACTAGAGAATCTGAGGCCCATCTCCCTCCTGCCTTTTCTGTCAAAAGTGGCGGAAAAGGTGGTCAACACCCAAATTATGAAGCACGTGGAAGAGAGGGGACTGCTCCATGCGACGCAGTTTGGCTTTAGGCCACGACATTCTACCGAGTCCGCCCTTCTTATGGCCACGGAACATCTGAGAGAGGGTGTGGATGCTGGCCAAACTATGGCTTTGATCCTGTTGGACCTCAGCGCGGCGTTCGACACTGTAGCGCATAACATCCTGCTACAGTGTCTGAACAGAGGTGGCATCTCTGGCACCGCGCTGAGATGGATCCAAGATTTCCTCAAGGGGAGAAGCTTTCGAGTCAGGCAAGGAGACTGCTATTCAAGGGGGGTGTCTCTGGGCCAAGGCGTGCCACAGGGCTCGTCATTGAGCCCAACCCTCTTTAATATGTATGTCGCGCCTGTTGCCTCGATTGTGGAGAGCCATGGCCTCCAACTGGTCTCTTACGCCGACGATACGCAGCTGGTGATCTCCCTATCGCACGCGCCCTGTCTTGCTGCCGATGGCTTCCGCTCGTGCATGAAAGATCTTGCCGAATGGATGGCCATCAATTGTTTGAAGCTGAACGGCAGCAAGACGGAGGTGCTGGTGGTGGGGAGAGCCCAGTCTGCCTGGTCGTCGGCATGGTGGCCACCCTGCCTTGGACCAACCCTAACCCCCAGCCAAGAGGCACGCAATCTGGGGGTGTGGTTCGATGCGGGTCTTACTTTTGGCCCCCAGATAAATCGGGTGGTGGGAGTCTGTTTCGGGATTCTGAAGAAGTTGAGGAAAGTCCTTGACCTACTCCCGATTGAAGCCCGTCAAATCCTGGTTCATGCTCTGGTGACAGCTAGGTCGGACTGTGGGAACCTGCTATACTTGGGGGCTCCAGAAAAAAGCATGGCTCGCCTGCAAGTGCTGCAGAATGCGGCAGCGCGTTTGATTCTCAGACTGCCTAAAAGGGCGCCTTCTAGGGCGGCCCTCCAGCAGCTACACTGGCTCCCGGTGAGGAGAAGAGTGGAATACAAAGCCCTCTGCACCTGTCATCGCATCTTGAATGGCAGGGCACCCGACCCTCTGACTAAATTGATCGAAGTGTACAAACCAACACGTGCGCTTAGATCCACAGGGGTCGGCCTACTGAGGATCCCGAGAATCAAGAAAGCCCGCATGGGAGGTAGGTCCTTTAGATGCCTAGCGGCAACTAACTGGAATAAACTGCCAGCGGACTTGCGCCTGGAACCGGAGGAGGCTAGGTTCCGAGCGAAACTTAAAACACTCCTCTACACTAAATAATTGTCCGCTCAGTTTCTGTGTCCCCTGCTAACTGCCTCTCCCACTTTCAGCGCGTGGACACGCCGGTGTGCGTAACGCAGCGCTCTACAAATGTCCCAATAATAATAATAATAATAATAATAGTCCAAACTTGATGTTATGTTATGTTGAGCAGGATATATAGAGTGCACAGCTATTCAAAAGAGTGTCCCAGTGCTAACAGAACAGTAAGGGCAAAGAAAATACAACTAGTTATTTACTGGACAAAGAGCTAGGATTTAAGCCTTTTCCTGAACAGTCTTTCATACCGCATTAGACTAAGTTCTAAAGGAAGGTTATTCCAGGCCTCTGGCCTCAAAAGAGAGAAAGCGCACCCAGCAGCTTTTGCAAGGTGAACTATCGAACAGTGGACAAGTGATCATTGGAGGAGTGCAACTTTCTCAAAGAGCTGTTGTAAGAAATCCTAGAGGACTACTAGTCTGTTCCCAAGTGGTGTAGATCTCTGTGCACTAGAAGATAAGTCTTAAAATGAATCTGCTTGTGTACAGAAAGCCAGTGCAAATTCCACAAATGTGAAGAAATATGCATCCTTATAGGTAGATTGAGAACAAACCCAACAGCAGCATTCTGTTCTGTTTGATGTTTCTTCCCTAGTTGTTGCGGGAGACCATCATATAAGGCATTGGCATAGTCCAACACGGACATTACCTTTCCAAGACCACTGTATTATGTATTGGGGCCGACAAGAAGTGCAGACATTTCCTGAGCATGCGTAGTATGCCAAAACATTTGCCAACCACAAATTAATTTGAATAATGAAAGGACAATTCTTTATCAAATTCCACACCTAGAACTATTTCCAATTGCCTATTGGGTTGAGGCGCCCCAATGGCCAGTGCACTTCAGTTGAAAGAGGTTCGCTCAGCAGAAACAGCAGAGAGGCATGGTTTAATATCATCTTGTTCAACTGGCACCCCCTTAACAAATGTGAAAACAATCTAGGTATCCTCGGCGTAAGAGTTTATTTTGGCTCCAGAAGACTCAACCAATTCACTAAGAGCATATCAGAGCATGGACTACACTTTTGCTTACCTTTACTGGTAAGATGTTCAGAAATTTCCTCATTGACTAGAGTAAACTAAACAGGTGTCTATCACTGGCAAAATTGGGAAGTTCAGAAATAACTTATCATCTGTTTTATCTCCCAGATTCTAGCATCTGGATTAGAAGAAGGAAGGGGGGGTACATCCCCCAGGCCATCTGTTGTTAATCCAATGATCTCTGGCCTTCCTAAACATTAAAATCACAGCTCTGTTCCCATTGCACTAAAGATAATCTTGTGCCTCCATTGTAGAATATCCTGCATACAAATAATGAATGACGAGATTTTGTCAGTGGCAAAATAGTCAAACGAAAGGAGAAGGTGGGTGTCATCAGCACAAGAGATGGTCACAAGGACTTTCAATTCGATAAGATTGGCAAATGGTGTCATGCAGATGTTAAATAAAGTAAGGCTCAAAGAGCCCTGCGGCAGTCCACAAGCTTGCCTCTTCCCAGAGGAGTAGTGCAAGCCATGTCTCTTGTTCTGTTCTTTCAAGAAAGGATTTACACCAGCTCCAGGCCAGATCCCCAATACCTATCTCCACTATCTGCAGCAATAAAACCTGAAAACCATGCGGTCTCAACCTGTGATGGAGACTGAGGTTTAGTATTTGGTGCACACAGGATTCTTTTCAATTTACGTCAGAGACATTCAAAACTTTTACGTCCCATAGTGGAATTTCTCATATGTCATACCTGGGGAGAAAAGGACTATAACAGTCGACCCATCCTAATTCAGGTGCAGAACAGTGAACACCAGTGGGGCTGGTAGTCAAGTAGTCGAAGAAACAACAGGCAAGGTTTCGTCCCGATGAGGTTGAGGATCCACACGCAGAAATGGAGTGGTACCCTTACCTCTAAATTTTGATGGAATAGAGGATCGCGAATATATGGACGTACTCCCACTTTGCCAAATTTTAAATGTCTTCCTTTGTATCTTAAAGAATACCCATGTATATTTGCAAAAATCCCATATTTTATTTTTATTAACATTCCTTCCATGACCTTCTCACCTTGTACTATATCTGCATCTCAAACCATAAATAAATCTATTATATATTTAAACCAGAACAGCCTGGAATTATTAGAAATGGCTGTAATTGCTGTGGCATTGTCTGAAGCAATGTAGAATTATAATGTAATCAAGATCTTCTAGTTTAAAAAAAGAATCTTATTAACTTTTTTCCATTTCATGTATTTCAGAGTCTGATAATAAGCAGGAAGACTTCTGTACTAATTTCATGACAATGAATTTTTGCATTAATCTCCTAAGGTTGCCCATGCATATGAATAATGTTGAGACGCCTTTAAAATCAATAGGAAGGAAACTTGATTTTTCAGTCACTTTTGGACAACATCAATTGGGTTCTGAGAGAAGAGACACACTTACTAATATAAACAACAAGTGCTGAAAAATTGTAGAACCGGATGATCTAATATTAGGACTATCCATTTACAAAATAATGAGATAGTGAACATTATTTTAGCTGGTTATTACATGCCAATCTACTCTCACTCAATCAATTAAATCAGGGAATTGTAAGCGCGCTACTCACCTGTGAGGGTCTCATTGCGCTGAGGGGGTGGTGGGGGGAGGGGGGGTGGGTGGGGGGATCTGCAGATTTGTTTAGCTGAAGAGCCCGGTCTTGAGAGTCTTCCTGTAAGTGTTCAGGGAGGGGACGCGTCTCATGTCCGCCGGTAGCTCGTTCCATGGTCTTGGCTGCAATGTGAGAGAAGGATCTTCCGCTTGCTCACATTTACTTGGCCAACATAAGGCTTGCAGAATATTTTGAAGAATCTTTGGAAGGATTATTGCTAGGATATCTACTGATGGTAACCACTGCAGCTCCCAAGAAATAATCTCCAATTATCCCTTTACCTGACTTTCCCTATTTGACGTCCTCAAGATTTAAACCTCTCTCCTGACCCTGTTCACCATAGTGCTGCGTGTCTTTGTAACATTTTCCTGAAGTGTACAGTAGGTCCTTTCACCTTCACATTTGTAAGATTGTTGTCTGATTGTGTTAGTATATTTACCAGCTATATGAGAATGTCAAAGGGGTATGCATGTTATTATTGCAGTTGTAGGTTTTTTGGAATGCCACGTTTTACATCTTTTTGTAGGGGACTGGACTAACTACCAGTCAACAGACTGTAATCTCTGTGGGGTCTCCAGACACATTTTAGAGCATGTTCATTTTGGGTGCCCCGCACTGTACCATTTCTGTCGATGTTTAACCACTGCTCTTGAAATATGGAGTGTGCGCATAAAAATATACCAAGCATTTTTTATATAACCTAGCAAATGAAATGATGTGTTTAACATTTTGTAGCTTTTTAAAAATGTTTTATTTATTGATTCGGTAAATTATTTTCCATGTAAAGTGGATTTCATTGTAATTTTATATAAAAGTGGATGTCATTGTAGAATTATCTATACTACTATTATAAAGGAAGAACTTTGAACCTGAGGCGGGTAAACTCGGGAACCACAGCGCCAATCCAAACACCCGATACATCGTTGTAATTGGCAGGGTCTGTAGATGGACATAGGCTATATAAAAGAAAAAAATATACGTTATTTAAAATATTTACCTAAAAAAAAAAAAGTAGTCCCTTGTAAGTAGCGCCGACCGGCCGCGATGTGCGTGCTGACATCAGGAGCCAGGGAGGAGCAGCGGACATCAGCGTGGGGAGGAGCGGCGTACAGGCGGTGAGGAGCGGCGGGGAGCGGCGGACAGGCGGGGAGGAGCGGTGAGCGGCAGATGAGGAAGGTGAAATACAAAAGCTACAGGCGGGGAGGAGCGGTGAGCGTAGGTGAAATACAGGCGGGGAGGAGCGGTCAGCGTAGGTGAAATACAGGTGGGGAGGAGCGGTGAGCGTAGGTGAAATACAGGCGGGGAGGAGCAGTCAGCGTAGGTGAAATACAGGCGGGAAGGAGCGGTGAGCGTAGGTGAAATACAGGCGGGGAGGAGCGGTCAGCATTAAATGAAGCAAAAGAGGTACCAAACCGTGCATTACAAAAGTGAGAATCGTGAGCCAACAAAATACAAGAGCTAGCAAACGGTGCATTACATGAGGAAAAAGTGACACATGCAGGTTACAAAAGCGTACAAACGAAACATAGAGGTATAATACTGCAATATATGAAGAAAGGATCCAGGGGACCCACGGACATTACAAAAGTGAGTGCATTACAAAAGTGAGAATCGTACAAAAGTTAGAATCGTGAGCCAACAACATACAAGAGGTAACAAACGGTGCATTACATGAGGAAAAAGTGGCAGGGAGGAGCAGTGAGCGTAGGTGAAATACAGGCGGGGAGGAGCAGTGAGCATTAAATGAAGCAAAACAGGTAGCAAACCGTGCATTACAAAAGTGAGGGCATTACAAAAGTGAGAATTGTGAGCCAACAAAATACAACAGCTAGCAAACGGTGCATTACATGAGCAAAATGTGACGTGTGCAGGTTACAAAAGCGTAGAAAGGAAACATAGAGGTATAATACTGCAATATATGAAGGAGGGATCCGGGGGACCCACGGACAACGTCGGGGCGGGCAGGGGTCCTGAAGCATGATTGCTCCCGGACAAGGTCGGGACGGGCTGCTAGTAACTTATAAATAAATAGAATTGACTGGAGGTGGGAGCCGATGTCAATATATATATTACTATTTGTGTGATAATTTATTCCCCCGATTGCTTGTGATCATTTCTGTCTCATAAGTAAGGAGTAGCGGTTGATATGTCTGGTCTACCTGTCTTAATGAACATTCATAGCAGACATGGACTGCTGTTTGCAAAGGCGTCATCCTGCTAACCTTGTGCCCATGAATGTCTGTCAGTGATGTGTATGGTTAGTGCTACAAGATGCTGACTGAATTAAGGGCCCTGAGCTGTAGCATCACAGAAAATATGTTATAAACTGGGTGGGGACATAGCTATAGAAAATGAATGATGGTCCTCAAATGTAAGGTCTGGTGTTACATGCTAATTACAACAAGAAGGCTTTAATGAATATATTCATTGATTTTGCAGGTATTGTGACCTAATGGAATTTATATTTATGGACTGCGGCAAACTAAAATAATGGAGCTGTCCATGAGTTATCCTGTTCGATGTCATACCCAGCGCTTCTTGAACTTTCTAAGAAACAGCACACTCTGTTTGGACATACTAACCCTTCGATGAGAAGGAATGAAAGGATGGGATGATCTAATTGCCTGGATGTACTCCATCTAACCAAGAAACTGATGTGAAGGAGTCCAGTTTCTGTATTGAGAAAGGGCATGGCCAAACCTTTCTTCAGACTGCAGAAGATTCTTCGACGGACACAGTTTCTTCTTTTCTTCCTCACTGCTGCTTACCTAATGGCCGGAAGCCTTTTACTCTTGCAGAGTTCTCGCTCAGTAATTCTACAGAGCATTCGCGGGGCATCAAGTGTACAGGCTGTGCCAGGTTCGGGCATGGTTCTAGAAGACCACATGCTGGAAACCAAAACTGTGCAAAATGAACATTTTACTCCCCATGTTCTGGTTGACATGAAATGGATCCATGCTCCAGTGCCTAGTCCTCAGGCAGATCAGAGATACGGGCCCCGCTGGTTGATCTCCCGTAACTCAGAACTACGACAACTACGACGAAGGTGGTTTCATAGTTTCATGAATGACAGAGACCAAAGGAAGGGGGCCAAACAAGAACTAAAGCATACATCAATTAACAAAGGTAAGAATATTCCAAGTATAATCTAATTAATGTTTGCTATGCTCATTTAGTTATAAAAGTTAAGGTTTATAAGGTTATTAGCTCATGACAATGGGCACTGATTGGAACTGAAATAGCTCAGTTTAACTTGCATGGATACATTGTTGATAAAATAATGGACAACAGTGATCGCCACATACACAATGGCAAAGCTCTGCAAAGTGGTTTGGAAAATATTGTCTGGTTCTTTGTGGAATTTGGGTTTCAGAATCATAGTGGCAGCAGAGGAAGCCCTGCAGAGCTTTACAACTGTTGCATCTTCTTGGATTATGCAGCAACGTTATAAAGTTATGTAGCAACCTTATCTGTGGAAAAAGCGTCAATTTTGCAGAGCTATCTCTGGCAGTATTATTTTCATCCATTTTATCAACAAAAACATTGGGAAATCTGCAAATTGTTAAAATTATAGGGCAATTTTTTGGGCAAATGCTATGAATTTAAAATTATTTTGTAAAGGATGTTGCCAAAGAGTCACATACATCAACTGACCCTCACATTTTATAGCAGCATGTGTAGTTGACCTGAGCGTAAAATGTCAAGCTATGCAGATACTGCAGAAAAACAGTTTTGAAGAGGCGGCTTGCTCTCAAAAGACTTTACAACATTAAAAAAATTAATACACTTATTGGGCAGGGCAATAATATTTTGAAAAACAGCATTGTGTCCGGAGTTTGCAATTGGAAACATGTTAGATAAAAATAATTCACAAAGCATTTATAAACAAAATAATTACAAAGATGGAAAGTAGAAATTTATAAATTTAATTGAAGAAGATGCTGTCTTAGAAATAAAATAAAAAATAGATATAAAGGGAGAAATGTATGGAAAAAGAGAAAGAGGGAGACACATAATCAAATATAAAGAGTTTAAGTATAAATCTCATGCATACATAGGTGGGAACAATATTAGAAAAATATTAAAGTTTAGGAGACATATGAAGACAGTATGTATGATCAAAAATGTCATCTTGGAAACTAGAGGATTGATTACCAATACATTTTCTTGATTAGAAAATTGATCAATGGTAACTAAAGTATATCTTTTAATGAGGATGTAGGTGGAAGACATGCAATATGAATCCTGTGATTTGCACAAAAGCCACTCACTAGGAAAGAAAAGATAGTCTAGAAAAGCTTTCCAATATGTAGTGATTTCCTGATATTCAATAGAAATGAAAAATATTAATTCTTTATTGCTGTCAATACAGCTAGTCGTGCTAAAAGGTAAAGAAATTCCAAAAATACATTTTGAAAGTAGGTGGCACATTTAACTTATGAATATGAATGCAGTTCATAATAGACTTAATAAACATAAATGTAAGAAATTGGGTTATTAGTTGAGAGGGGTGAGTGCCCAACTCAAATAGTAAAAACAGTCCATGTCAGAGAGAACCACAAGAGCCATAAAATACATCAGCGCTTAACCTTGCTGTAGCTTCGCATAAAAGCAACTAGGCTTAACATAGAGCCAATGTGCAAAGTATTTATGCATCAATCAAGCAAAAACTAAAGTAAAATCACAGCACCAGAAAAATCCCAAACCAATTTAGGAAAATAGAGTACATTTAAATAGATAAAATCAAAGCAAAGCGATAAAAAACAATAGTTAGAACCAGAGTTATGAATTATTAAAGTTTTAAGGCAAAATAGTGACAAGAAGCCCAAAGTGCCAACCGCTGTTATCTGGTCACTTTGGACTGGGTCAAAGTTAAATGTTCAGGCTGACCGCGATGGAGCACAAGTCTCATACAGGGTCTAGGTTTGTCTCAGTGGAAAGTTCACCTTCTAACTTAGTCCAGTTCCACACGAGGAGCCTCAGTTAGAGCTTCACATTAGCAGGGTGGTCATTGGCGGTGCAAAGTGCTGGCCACCTGTCGGAGCTTCATGTTAGCAGGAAACGCAGGGCGCTTGTTGTTGAAATGAAGAGCACTGTGAAGGTGAAGTCAGAAGTCTATAGTCTGGAAGGTCATGTCGGATGCTGTTCCAACGGTGGCTTCAGTAAAGTCCGCTTGCATTTGCTAACAGACCTGGAGATAGTTCTTTTTGATGTGAAGAGCCCAGAACCTCTTGAGTTTCACCTAGAGTCCAGTTCTTGCAGTTTGCAGGTTGGAAGAGTACACTCAGACAACAGCCAAGGGACCACGATCTGGTAGGGCATCTCCTGTGGGTCAGGGTCCACTCCAGCAGAGCCCAGTAGCAGGATCCAGGCAGGTACAGTTGGTGCTGGTCAGTTGGACCGTTGCTGGGAAGGCCTTTGGAATAATGCTTTGTCCATGTAGTTTAAACAAGCTGGCAGCCAACTAACCCTTGCATTTACTTCTTTGATCCTGGGTTAAAGGCAAAGTCCTGCCTTCCTTCAGGCTTTAGGCAGGAGGGGAATCCTTCTTCTGAGTCTCTACAGGACCAGGAATATTCTTATTCTAGGTTCTGAGGGTGCCATTTTTATACTCAGTTCCAGCCTGTGTGTGGGGGAGGGGCAATCCCGGGCCTACTCTCAAACTCGTTCTGACTAGTTCATTCCTATTCCCTGGTTAGGTAGACAAAGGTAAGAGCAGGCCAGGTAATGGGTTACTTTTTGAGTGCTGTAATTAAGTTCCTTTAAAGTATAATGGAGAAGTGTGGCTCACTGGTTAGAGGAGGCAGACCCTGATGCAGAGGTCAGACCAGGGTTCAATTTGTCGACGCGGCAGGGTCTTGAGCTCAAAAATGTCCACGGACTCGATAATTCTCGCCTCGGTGCCTACTCGAATCATGGGTTCACACTCTGCAACTCTGGGCAATAGCTTGCTTAATCTCCACTACGGCCCCACCGCGATGGGATGCCTGGTCTTCACCTTGGGGATGCCCAGTAGGGGTTATCTCGCAGGGAAAGCCAGGACGGGTTCCCAAAGCAAGCGCTAAGAGACCTGTCGGTGATTTGGCACTATATAAATCGAAATTAACATAACATAACATAATAAGGGTGGGGCACAATGCCTCCCAGTCACCCTGTCAAGAAAAAACAACTTCCTCTTCACCCAGGACATCTTTGTCCCCTGACTGAAAGGAATACACATCACACCACAGGAGAGCCATTAACAGTCATGTGACCCTAGAAACATCGAGAAAGGAACATTAGGTTTAGGGAGAAAAATTTAAACTTTCTAAAAGTTTGCCTTGCTACAGTGAAAAACAACTTTAGGACTAAAAGACGACAAAAATGGGTTCAGCAATGGAAGGAAATAATCTGTAGTTACCCTGCAGAAAGGGTCAGGCCCAACAACAAATATTAGCAATATTAGAACTTTATACCATTTAAGTGGTGTACATTGTAATATACTATAAATAAAAAAAAAATACTGTAGAGTTTAAATGACCTTTAGTCTACATTTTATCCCATAAAATAACAGACCAACAGATAAATCACTTTCTCGCTGCCTTTTAATCTCAGATATTGTTCTTGGGGATATGCATTGGTGAAACTCGTTATAATTAAATTAAGCTTTGCTATTATACATCCTTAAGAAAGAATGTCATTTTGTAGAACAATCTGAAACAGATGTGGAATAAATTTGGGAAGTAATTATATTCGATATAATACTTTTTAATTTTAAATATTATGTGAAAGCATTGCTGTGTATTCAAATCTCTAAAAGGAGAAATGTTGCTTAAGAAATCCAAGAAATAACTTTCTTGTGCTTTTCTTTCCCAAAAAATCAACGGTTAATTAATTTTTATAAGTTAATTAACTCAGATCATAGAAAAGGCAATACTGTTAAAATTAGACACTTTAGATAATATGACTTATTACAATAAATCCCAAGTGTGATTATATAACAGGGATTTCTTCAGTTTGGGCCAATTATTCATGTGCATTATTTTATTGAAAGAGAAATGACCCTTAATATATTTTGCAAACGAGCCCACTTTGTAGTGCTATTGAAAATATAATTATGAAACAAATTGCAGGCTTTTTTGTTAAACACGTGATATAGTGTAACACTAAGAAATTTGACTGCCCACCACCTGTTTTTGGCCTTTGAAATATACTCAGTGCAATTCTAGAAGGTTTCTTCTTCGATAGGAATTTTTGACAAAATGCAATCCAAACCTCTAAAAACATATACTGATATCAGACCAAGTAATTAGTGAAATTACTGTTTCTTTGATTGAAGCACAATTCATGTTAATGGTGATGGGAAGATCGTCATCTAATCAAACACTTATGGCCATATTACAATGGCGGTCAGACATCGCCGCGGGCATTGCATCGCCCGACATGTAGTCGGCAGTTCCACCTGCCACAAATTAATGCAACCGTCGAGTAGGCGGTCAGAAAAATGCTTTTTTCCATTGAGGCTTGTGCTGCAGCCGGGAAAAAGACTGCAGCATAAGCCACAATGGAAAAAGGCAATTTGCAAACATCCATGCACCATGTGCCAGGCACCATGCTGTGCCTCACACATAGTGCAAGGATCTTTGGGGGTCACCACATGTGCCCCCTGGGCCCATAGTGAAGGCCCACAGGAGCAGGGACCCTGCTTGAGGCCCCCACAGTCCCTTTTCATCTGCCTTCAGATGGCACTTGAACCACCATGTTAAGGCAGAGGGAAAGGGACATTGTAATCCCTGCAGCGGTGCCTCCGCAGGCACCACCCCTATTGTAGGAATTACGCCCCACCATCCTTGAGCTTGTCGGAGACGTCAGTCGATCCCGCAGATGGCTGTGCACTAACCTACCGCATCATAATGTGGCGGTCGGACTGCTATTCTGGCTGCGGAGCAGACCACCACAGACGACCTGTCGGTGGCGGTCTTTTCGATATCCTGATCAGGCCTTTAGATATATTTATATTTTAAGGCTCGGGTAGAAGTTAATATATTTAAACATGGATTCTAAACACAGACTATTTTGTTTTATAAGAACAAAGTTTACAGTCAAACACCTTGGAATAAAAGGTAACTTCAATTAATAGAAGTGGTAGGTAGAATCAGGATATGACATATACAGTAAAATATCATCAACATAAGGTTTAAAAAACCTCTATTTTCATCATTGAAATTTGAGAATTATTTATAATATGATTCAGGAAAGGTTTTAGACATAGGAGAAATAATAATGTGGAACATGTCTAGCACTATGTAGTAATTTAAGATATGATGAAAAACGATCCACTAATAAAAAATACTGATTTCATTTTACATCATGCTTATCATATTATTGAATTAAGGTCCAAATCCTTACCTGGCACTGTTTTAAACAAAATGGCCCAATTAATCCTGTCAGCAGCCTTTTCAGCATCAAGTGATTTTGTAGTGAAGGAATGAAGAAGCTTTCAATGTAATATTTATTAAAGCTTTAGCATTGCCTGGGGAGATACAGCCATGAATAAAACCAGATTGATCATGTTTTAGGAGAGATCGAATAAAAGGCATTGTAGCCAATAATTACCATACATTTTACCATGACTATTTATCAAGGATATTGGCCTAAAGTTCGTAAAATTTTGATTACCTTTATCTTGTTTGAGAACAATGTATTGACTGCTTCCAAAAAAGACCCTTTGGCACTTCCTTCAGATATAAAAGAGTGAAACATTTTAATCAACTTGGGAGATAGTACATTAGAAAATTTGGAGCTGAAATCTGTTGAAAGTCCATCGGGACCAGGATCTTTAGCTTTCCTGAAGGAGAAAATGGTATTCTGACTTCTTATAAAAGTAATCTTGGCTTCTAAGGATTCTGTAATTAAGATAACATTTATTTGTTAAGGAAAGTTGAAGAAGTAATGTTCAAGTACACACTGGGTAGGATGAATATCTTCTCAATACAAATGTTTCAATATTGTTAATGTGTTTTATTGATGTTGTTGTTAGAGATAGAAACAGTGAAATTAATGTCATTTAATATGGTTTTAATACATTTCTGTTCATTTTTCACTTTCCAGTTTACTGACATTTTGCCAATTCTATTTGGCACTCAAAATATGTCACTTTTATATTTAAAAAAAATATTTCCAGTGCTTAAGGAAGCAATTGTGTTCTCAAACTTTGCAAAAACAAGGGCTGACAGTATTTAAGAGGATGTTGATGTAAAATTGAAATGCTCAAAAGATTTGACTCTCTGTGGTCACTACATACCAGCTTGGAGGGCAGCTCTCCCCCCACTTGGATGGGTGTCTGTCTGGGAGAACAAAAGAAGGGGCCTGTCCAGGTGTCATTTGACATCTGCTTGTGACTTCACATGCCCCTTTGAATTAAATTAAGTTCCAGGCCACAGCCCAACTGGTCTTTTTGCCTGAAGAGCAAATAAACCTCCCCACACCCAGGCCATTGTTTTAGCCCTGAAATAAGTTTCCACATCTCTTCTGGGATATTCATCAACAGGGGTGACAGGTTGGAGGCTAATATAAATTACCTTTCAGAAGCTTCAGGCAGGCAAAAATGTATCTTTCTAAAAGTCTGATTTCTTTATTATGTATAGAAAATCAGACTTTGCCATGAAGCTTGCCTATTAATAAATATTAACAATTGTTATTTAGTCACTTTTCTAGCTGTTCTGAGCATATTTAATGTTTTATATTTATTCCCAATATTACTCTATGGACCAGCATCCCTGTAACATAAATAGATTATGGGTGTCAGTCACAGTCTGCGCATGTTAACTTTACATTTCTACAAGTCCTACCTTTAAATACAATACACATTGCCTTAGGGGCTACAATGGCTCACACCTGGTTGACTTTAATGTTTAAAAGGAAGGGTTGTTCCTGTCAACAAGGGTCATTTTGTCAGGCTGCAAGTTTTAAAACTATAGCAGTCAGGCTACAGGTGTAGTCCTGGAGTCATGTTGGTCTTGTTACACTAGTGGACGTCACAATAGTTCTGTAGTCCATATGTGATATTTACCTTTATATGCCATGAGTGTATTTTGGACATTATATACTATGGGCGGCTGGGGAAGGTAAAAGAAAAGTTAAGAGTAATCCAATTTTGGCATGTTTTGTAGGTCAGAGTACATGCACTGGGACCTAGTTAACAGAGTACCAGTGCACAGAGTCAAAACAACAGAAGGGTTTAACCATGCACAAAGAGGCACTTTCTCACACACATGTATATAATGCAGCACTGAACCTCTAATGATGCAAGATTTACATAACGCATCTCAAAACAGCAAAATAAGGGATTTCCATGCCCAGTTTTAATTAACAACAGCACGCAGCTACCAGGAGTAACAGCAATCTCCAGTTGAGTCAAGGCTCATAAAAAAATATGTGTTTATGCACCATAAGCTTTATCTTCAAAGCTCTCATGTACAACAGCAAATATTATTTCCAAAAGTAGAAGGCTGCTTTCCACTGTGAATTATATCAATTAGGAACCAAGAAAACTGCATCCTTTGGTTGCCAAAACACTGCACAGCTGTCAAGGCAAGAAGCTTCAGCAGTGAGAAGCCATCTCCAGGGATACCATTTCACGCCCCCCACCAACTGGTTTAACCAAGATGATAACCCTTCATCATCTTTGCAGAGCCCCACTACCATGCTGAAATACCATTCCATCACAAATGTAATGCTGTGATTAATCTTTATTTAATGGAAATCAACCCACAAAGTGAGAGTTTGCGTTTGTGAAAAAGGAAATGGTCCCACCACGCTGAGAGTTTTCTCAAAGCAATGAAAGACCATTTCTGATTATCCCTTCCTTGGCGTTCCCAGTCAGGAATAACTCATGTCTGAAGGCACCTCTTAGAGAAGTTGGAGCTTCTAGTGTTCATTAACCAGGGATTGCTTGGTGGTTGGGCTGCCAGATAAAGGTTTCCAATGGTGGAACCAGCTAAGACTACTGGACTTCAATTCAATTCAATCAGCTTTATTCGGTTCAGATAAAACAACCATAAAAGCACATACAAAACATTATTAAAATCCTATACGATTCATTTAATTATTGGGGTACAATCTTGACTATTGAAACATTTTAAAACAACATACTTTTCCTTACATCAATTGATCTTAAAATATATGTCGTAGTATAAAAACAGATATCTGGCTCTCGCAATGTAAACAGCAGACTCATAGCAGCATTCCTAGTTAAAGTGCAATATTTTTTAAACAAGAGTTTAAGGAAATCAATACGGAGGTTCATAAACAGGTCACATATAAGGAGAAAGTGCAAAGTGCTCTGTTTTGTATGTCCATCACTGGACTTAATTTGAGCCAGTGGTTGAAGGTGGTGCCTACCAGCACTACTGTTTTGCGACCAGCACTTATTTTCCCTCATGACATTTTTATCCAGAGCAGGAGAGAAAAAAAACAAAAGAGGGAAAGAAGGAGGAACAGAAAGATGGCAAACAGTGACAAAGAAAGAAGGCAGTGATGAAAAGCAGCCTGTAAGAGGGAGATAAAGGGAGAGGGAGTGTCTGGTGATGGATGAAAGAGGCGCGAGGTACAAAAAAGATATACAGCCTTGGTTTTCAGAACTCCAGATATTCTGTAGCCCTGGTTGTGGCCTTTTCAGCAAAACTTTAGGCCCTGCACTTTTTTTTTTATAATAATAATCTTTATTTGGATATAAAAGAAGATATCCTTAAAAGCATTTTACAGTTATTCCCACCAGTCAATAAGTTATTAAAAGAAAACACAACATTTCTTAAGAGCACATTTTAACAGCAATTGATCAATAAGAATCATCTAAGCATGGGCTGAAAATTCGTTCCGCTCACGGAATTTGCGGATTTTCCGCGATTTCGCAATCCGTGAATCTCGCGAAATCGCGGTAAAATCCGCGAATCAGCGGGACGAATTTTCAGCCAAGCACTTACAGGGTTACAGCAGCAGGTGCAAAAGTTGAAGCTAATTTTTTGTAACCTTTTACAAAAGGGTTACGAAGAAATTAACTTCAACTTGGGCACCTGCTGCTGTAAGCCTCTAAGTGCTTCCTGGCTCCTCGTTGCCTACTTGCAACTATTCTCTGACCCTGCTCTGACCCTTGAAGCAGGGTCAGAGAATAGTTACAAGTAGGCAATGAGGCGCCTGTCACAAAAATTAAACTTCAACAGGAAGCACCACACAAAAAAAGTTGCCGCCACATGCTTTGGCGTCCTGCGTAACATCAGGCCCATTCTGAAGTTCTTTGACTGCCGCACTCGCCAACTAATCGTCCAGGGGACCATCCTTTCCAGACTGGACTATGCCAGCTCCCTTTTATTGGGGGCTAATCTAGCTGAAATTACTAGATTGCAAAGAGTTCAGAATGCGGCTGCCAGGGCTCTGGTTGGTCTCCCGCGCCATTCCTCGGTATCGGGAACCTTGAAGAAATTGCACTGGCTCCCGGTGGGCAAAAGGGTCCAGTTCAAAGCATTGTGCCTCGCTTTCAAAATCCTTAAAACCTCCTCCCCCCCAATGCTTCGCCCACTTCTGTCAGAGTACATCCCCAGGAGATCGCTCCGGTCAGAGGGGCAGCATCTTGCGATCATCCCCCGCATCAGACTGGCCAGAATGGGCGGCCGCTCTTTCAGCTTCCTAGCGGCCAAGTTATGGAATGGTCTTCCTGAAGCTATCCGTGGGATACAAGATCTCCTAGCCTTCAGAAAGGCTGTCAAAACACACCTCTTTCAACAATAGCTTCATCCTTAGCGTCTCCTCCTCACTGTAAACTGTCCTTCTGCAGCGCCGGGACGCCCCTTCGCTGGGGCAGCCGTGCGCTATACAAGTCACCATAGCATAGCATAGCATAGCACTGACAGATATAAAAACAAGCATTTGCAATGCAATAGGTCTCGCATTAGGAAAGTTTGAGCTATTGGTCTTGTAAATGACATTTTTTTTTATTTATGTGTTGGTTTTTAAAATAGCTAAATTAATAGCTTGGTCATTTACAATGCCAATAGTTATAACTTTTGCAAATGTGACACCAATACCATTTGTAATGCAACATGTTTTGTATTTACATGACTTAGATGTATTGATAATACAAATTACAATGGCTTTTAATTTTTTAAAATAATTAATACTTAAATAAAAGTGATTTTAATTTATAATGGCAATAGCTTAAACTTTTGTAAATAACTTTTGTGAAGATTATGTTCAGTGTATTTTATTGTGACGAAAATCCAAGAACAGAAGTGAAATATTAACATATTTTTGTGACATTTGTAATAAAGCTTGAAACATTGAGAGAACATATTTGAACCAGTTGTTGTTGAATGGTTGCACAGATTGATGCTGGGGCGGCGCCGAGTGGTGCTTTGGTGGTGTTGAGTGGTGCTGTAGTGATGCTGAGTGGTGCTGTGGTGGTGCTGAGTGATACTGGGATGGTGCTGATTGACGCTGGGGTGGTGCTGAGTGGTGCTGTGGTGGTGCTGAGTGATGCTGTGGTGGTGCTGAGTGATGCTGTGGTGGTGCTTAGTGGTGCTATGGTGGTGCTGAGTGATAATGTGGTGGTGCTGAGTGATGTTGTGGTGGTGCTGAGTGATTCTGTGGTGGTGCTGAGTGGTGCTATGGTGGTGCTGAGTGATAATGTGGTGGTGCTGAGTGATGCTGTCGTGGTGCTGAGTGATGCTGTGGTGGCACTGAGTGGTGCTGTGGTGGTGCTGTGGTGATGCTGAGTGATGCTGTCGTGGTGCTGAGTGATGCTGTGGTGGTGCTGAGTGGTGCTGTGGTGGTGCTGAGTGATAATGTGGTGGTGCTGAGTGATGCTGTGGTGGCGCTGAGTGATGCTGTGGTGGCACTGAGTGGTGCTGTGGTGGTGCTGAGTGGTGCTGTGGTGGTGCTGAGTGATGCTGTGGTGGTGCTGAGTGGTGCTGTGGTGGTGCTGAGTGATGCTGTGGTGGTGTTGAGTGATGCTGTGGTGGTGCTGAGTGGTGCTGTGGTGGTGCTGAGTGATAATGTGGTGGTGCTGAGTTATCCTGTGGTGGTGCTGATTGGTGATGTGGTGGTGCTGAGTGATAATGTGGTGGTGCTGAGTGATAATGTGGTGGTGCTGAGTGATGCTGGGGTAGCGCTGAGTGATGATGTGGTGATGCAGAGGGCAGAAAGGGACAAAAAGCAGTCTAACAAAGGGCAGAAGGGCAGAAAAACAAGGGAAAAACGAGTCTAACAGAGGGCAGAAGGGCACAAAAAACTAGTCTAACAGGGGGCAGAAGGGCAGAAAAACAAGGGAAAAACGAGTCTAACAGAGGGCAGAAGGGCACAAAAAACTAGTCTAACAGGGGGCAGAAGGGCAGAAAAACAAGGGAAAAACAAGTCTAACAGAGGGCAGAAGGGCACAAAAAACGAGTCTGTTGAGTCAGTCAATGTTTATTGTGTCAATTAATAAAAATTGTTACAAAATTTCAAATAAGATCTCACGTACATCATTTCAATTAGTTCGTACCGAGAAAGTTGTGATATGTTATATCTTACTAAAACTATCAAATATAACTTTTTCCGAACGGAACAATTAAAAAACAGATAAAAAACGAGTCTAACAGGGGGCAGAATGAATTGCGTCCTGCGTGTTTGTCCACAAAGATGTCACCGTTTTGTGCAATACCTCTACTCAACTGGAGTACTTTCTACTGTCTAATCAGTAAGTGCTCCCTCGTTGGCTAAATGTATAGGGGCAGATTTACAATAACTGGTGCATCCCAAGGGATGCACCAGTTATTGTGCGCCGCAGCTCCGCCACCCATGGTCCGCCGCATTTACAATGGGGCGTACCATGTGGCAAAAACGGCACAGATGCGTCACGCATCTGTGCCGTAAAAGCAGCGCATTGCTGGTGCTGCGTCGCAAGCGCGATGCAGCTCCAGCAATGCTCTGGGGGGCCCTATTTCCCCAATGCTGCGTCAAGCCTTGCGCCTGCTTCAAGCAGGCGCAGGGTTTTGATGCAGCATTGGCCTAAAAGTGACTGAGTGAAATCTTGTAGATTTCACTCAGCCACTTTTAGGAGGCGTTCCTGCGCAGGAACACCCTCCCATGCACCGGAACGCCTCCTGACGGCGCAGGGCTTTACAACGTGACGCATCTCTCAGATGCGTCACGTTGTTAATACCCAGCACCGTGGAGCATCTTTTGTGCTGCTGCTGCATCACAAATGTGACGCAACTGCGGCGCAAAAGAGGTGTTAGCGGCCTGTAAATCTGCCCCATAGTGCTTTTCCTACACTGTAGCTGCGTTAAGGGGCAGAAGATGTGTTTCCAGTAACCATGTGTGCCTGTGCCTGTGTTACAGGCACACATGGTCACTGGAGACACATCTTCTGCCCTTTACGCAGCTGCAGTGTAGTAAAAGCACTATACATTTACCCAATGAGGGAGCACTTACTGGATTAGCCAGTAGAAAGTACTGCAGGGCAAATCGCAAAAAAATCAGCGATTTCGTGGGAAAATTCACGAATTTGCAGATTTTTTTGCGATTTCGTGGGGGAATCCGCGAATTCGCAAATTTTGCCCATGCCGAATCGTTTTGCTCAGTTTCTGTTGCCTATTAGAGATTAAAACGTTGTATGATGACAACAAGAACACATAACATTAGGACAAAAGGAATTTGATGAGGTGACAATTGACGACATACAGCTTATAAAAACAGCCCAAATTCAAGAAATTGCTACTAGTTAAGCAAAAATACAGTCCAAATAAAGTAGGGCGCTAGTCAGTGACAACAATTGTGATAAAATACGACCGATTATAAACAATATTTAAAACTTAGAAGTAAGATACTATTTGTATTAGACAACTAAACAGGGTGGAGCACTTTTTCTTTTATGAAATAAGCACCAGACTAACCTGTTAATTACAAGCACTATCCTGCCTTAAAAAGGATATGGGGGAATCGAAGGTTCCTCTGGAAAGGAGACCCACCTATTTATGATTTTCTATCACATTGTCAAATCCTAAATGACCCCTAAATCAAGTTTAACTATGATCTAGCCACAAAAGCATCAGGTGAACAGTTTGGGTGTGCGAAATTGCCGTCATTGGCTTTCACATAGGTATGAACAAATGCTGTCAAAGTTGTATGAAATTACACATAATTAGGCAAAATGCAAATCAGACAATTAACAGTGTACTTTACTGAAAAATGCATCCTCGTGTCAATTTTTGACAGAAGGACAGAGTTTTTTTTTTTAAAGTGCAGAAAAACACGAAAGAACCACAAACAACAGCTGTTCATGGCTGGCACATTCACTGCAAATTGTTACCTTCAATAGCACATAATTACATGAAAATGTCATAATGGCATAGTTTAAGGAATTGCGCATAACAAGCATAATGCAAAATTACCAAAATGGCACCACTGTAATGATATTTTCGCCGAGGCCTTGTAAATATAAAGATGCTAATGGTGAGAGAGAAAAGGCGGAAAATAAAGAGCTGATCAAAAATGAATAGAAGGTCAAAAAATGATATTACCCTGGAAAGGAAATGAAGAGCTGTGAATGCTTAGGATATTACCAGGGAGTCTAGAGGTCCAGGTGATATAATAGTTATGGAGAAAGAAATGACACAAGAAGACCCTGCTGTTTTTTTTAATTTTTAATAATGCTTCCTATTCTGGCAATTAATATGCAGCAGTAGTGCACCAGCATATGGCTCTGGGCTTGTGCTTCACATCAACCCTTGTTATCGTATGTCGACCCCCCCCCCCACCCGACCCTCCGCTCTTACCTGCCCAGGCCGCGCCTGCTTCACACACATTCACACTTTATACATTATAATGACTCGACCTGCTGGCTTTTGGTGCGTCTGAGTAATGCTATCATTTTTATAAGTCTGCCTCAATGTACTTTTCAATGTATAAAAGTAACGTAATGACCATGGGTGGCTTCTCCAGTGGAGTGGAGGAGCGTTGCCCCACATAAACCCCCCCCCCTCCAAAGCCCTAGAGATGAAAAATATCCTGACAAAGCGCTTAGAGACCCCTTGGTTATAACGCGCTATATAAATTGAAATAAATAAATAAATACAAATAAAATAGTACCATTTTATTTTTCATCCCCTGTCCCGAGCTGAGCATCAGGACGGGGGCGGGGCAGCAGCATGGATGAGGGTTGGCTGCCTGATGCACTGTTTAAAGTAAGCATGTCTTTTTGGCTGGCTGGCTGTCTTGCCACAGCCAGCCACACATGAACACTTTAAACCTCTCAACTCAGCTGGCTTAAGCCAGCTGGGTTGAGAGCAAGTGCAGGCCTTTAGTGTGCTCTGGAGTGTGGAGTGAGGCCACTCCCTCCAATCAGGGCGCTGCTCACATGATGTATGTGAGCAGCGCCAGGATTGGGCAAGGAAGTTCCAGCATCTGGTTCCAGTTCCTGCCAATAAAATGTTCAGAGCAAGGATGTTTCTGTTAGGTAAGCTGTATGTTTTATATACTTTTTTAAATAATATTTTACCCGGGCCCCCGCCCCTTTTCCCGCAGATGTCAGCCGCTACTCGTAATGAGTGCTTGTAAACTCCACACGACTCGTTTTGTATCCCCTTTTCTCTGTCTTCTTCTTTTGTTGTTCTCCCCTCTTGCTTCAATGCCTCTTCTCCCATTTTTTCTTAACCTCCAGATTTTTTTTTATAATGTTTCACATGAGTACTGTATCAGCCAAAACTGAAGGGTATCATAAATGCTTCTACCTTAGCTCATGCCTCCTAATGGCTGCCTGAGCTCACAGCACAACCCGCCGTCCATCAGAATTAACAAACCACTTGTAATGAAGAAAAGGACACGTACACCCTATTTAGATTGTTTGCATCTGTATACATTATAAATATACATCTGCTGAACTTTATCAGATGTCCTGCATAGGCTAAACTCTATTCAACCCGCATATTAGTTTTATTATGGGTGCTATATATTGAAATGAATGCTGCACAGTATAGAGGAGTAGGTGAAGGCGATAGGCTACTTTTTCATGCGAGAAATATACAGATTTCCGAAGGTGAGCATAAATGTCTACTGTGGAGAAGCAAATGTAGGAAGTCCTGAAAGCCAGGATCAGGTGAACAAAGAAGACATTCCAGGTAACCATGGCTAACCCAAGCCTGGGATGTGTACTCCTGAAGAAGGGGCTTTGATCACTATCTTGTGGCCTTCAGACATCCTACAATGGACGGGGTAGGTCTAAACACAGTACTTGGGGACAATTTGAGGGCGGGAACTCGAAAAGTGCAACTCGTATACATGAAATGAAATATGGATACAAGTAAATGTCACTGTTCCCTGATTTGAACATGATGATTGAAAATGTTGAAAAGAATTGCAGCATCACTTTGGTACCACCCAGGAGAATAGTATATTTTATGTCATTTATTTTGAGTCGTGCCATATAAAATTGTTTATTCTGTTCAAATTTAAAGCATAAAAGACATAAATACATAATAAAAACATCATACAAGATGACCAGCAGGCACCTAAAATTACGATACACGTTCGAAAAACCACGTTAATCGATTGTTGTACGTAAATAAAACATTTGTTGAAAACAAAAATTAAGATTACACATTACTATATATTAAACAATTCCCCAAAACAAATAAGTTAGAGGATCATGAACCCTTCCTTATTCTTTTTTTTTTTTTAATTTCAACATGTTTTATTAGCAAATTTTGAAGACATACATAATGGCAGTTTGCATAAACTTTACACGACATATGAACTGATGGCAGCGATTGAATTAAAACCATTGCCTAGACACATTGCTGAAGAATAGCACTCCTTAAGATAGAAACCTAAAATAGAAACCAAAACATATAAAGTTTCTAAAAAACAGAAAATGGATGGTCGGTCGAGAATTACAGGGGCACACAGGCAAATACCTAATAAAAGGCAAATGTGTAGGGAAGTTGCCAATCAATGCTTTGGGTTCAAGCTCATGCCAGTCAGCAAAAATCTATGTTGACTATTGTGAACCCAGATGAAATAAGGCTGAATATCAGAAGTAAAAATGATCAGCATGTGATATGCAAAAGCACGTTTCAAGAACTCTGTGCACTCTCCCTTTTCCTGGCATGTAGAAGGAAAGTTTAAAATAACTGTATGTTTCCAAACCGAGGAGAAAGCCTCTCAGAGGCGCTTTATAGATTAGGCAAATTCAGTTTAAGGATGAGAACCTTTATGTATGCTAACCAGGGTTCTTTCAAAGCTTGGTCTAGTTGGATGCAGTCAAGTAATAAAGAACGGTTCTTCCTTTGTCCACTAGGCAAAGGAGGAGAGGGCTTGACTTACTATTGGCTGCTATATAGTCAATGCCAGCTCTAGGTGACAGCTGGGTAGCAGTGCAGTTACCTTGGTGTTCCAAACCAACTCGCCGTAAGTGGCAATCGATAAGGATTTGCACTTCTACGCCGCAATGGTATTGACGGGTTTGCTGCCCATTGTTGTAGCAAAATTAAACAAAGTTTATACAGGGTTTGCAAAGACAACTTCCCCATTTCCTACTATCATATTCCAACTACCCTCATCATCAAATAAATCGTCCAATTAGGAAGAGGGTGGGACGGAGGAGATTGTAGTTTGGTTCATAAAAAAAGATTGAGTTTTAAGTGTCTTCGAACCTAAAGCAATTATGTGTGTCTCAGAGTGGTAGATGGTAAGATCTAGATCCTCTGTAAATAGACAATAGAGGCCAAGTGGAGTCCGGGTTAGGAGCACTGTGTCATCTGCAAGGCTGGTATTCGGCGCAAGCACATCGTAGCCAAAACTCGAAAGAAATTTGTTGTGTCCATTGATGTACAAGGTAAAATGAAAAGGGGCAAGGGCACATCCCTGTTGAACTCACGTAGAAATCATAAAGGAGTTGGTGATCTCACCACTTGGGCCGTATCTAATACTAGGCTCACAGCAGTATCTAATTGCTTCAAAGGGCTGACAATGCAATCAGCAACCCCTATACCAGATCTTATCACGTAAAGTTCAGAGTGATTGACATGGTCATGCGCTGAACCTAAACCCACAGTGATTGCCATGGTCATGTGCTGAACTTAAACCCATAGACACCAAAAAACACTGCTACCCTTGCTACAAAATATTTATTAATCATTAGCTCTAAAACCATATTGCAGGTTGGAGAAGATGTTGTTCGCTCTAGCCCACCCCTCCAGTCTTTCTAAGAGGACGATCTTGGCTGTGGAGTCTATCAGAAGGATAGGACAATAATACGTTGGATCCACTTTGCTCCCTTTCTTAAAGATGGGTATGATAATTGTGTGAGAGCATGTAGTTGGAGGAAATGAACTTGCTACTGCATCAAAACATGTGTTAGAAGAGAAACCCACAAAGAGGACTTCTCTTTAAATAGATTAGATGGAACCCCATAGGGACTGGGTGTCTTACAACGGGGGCACCTATCTAAAGCTACCAGAACATTTTGGATATTGATTTCCAAGTGGTCCAAATGCACCTCCTTGTTTGTGGAGTTTGCAACAAGCTCCACCCTGAATGTTGGATCGCAGCAACCTACTGTGTAAAGTTTAATCCAGCTATCATGTGAAATTACAGTATCCATCCCTGTGCCAGGAAATTCATTAAAAGGTGAGGAATTGAATGTATTTGTTTAAGTTTATTATGTTTATTATGTTGCACTTATTATGTAGGGGAGAGTTATCCTCAGGACCTCAGGGCAGCGTTAATAGGGATAATTCTTCTTATACATAACTCGAGAGGTGAAAGCATAATGGGAAAGGAATATAGGACAAAGAGAATGGGAATCTTTATTCATTTAGATTGTGTACTTTATCTGACTTGAGGATTTCGAGGACACATCAGTTTTTATTCAGTTTTGAGATGCTAATTTGTGGTGAAAACCAAAGTAGAGAAAAATGTAGAAGAAGATCTTGACTGTCCTATTTTGGGAGTTATAATGATTAATAGTTGACCCAAAATGGGATTTTTTATTTAACAAACAGAGGGGGGAGAGAGAGAGAGAAAAGGAAATCAGAATGGATTCGTTCTCCCTAGGCATAGATAAATAAACAAATAGAATCCACTCCTTGAGTCTTTCTGCAAAGAAATACCTCCCGATCGATCCCTTCGTGGCTTCGGAGCCACGAAGGGATCGATTGGGAGGTATTTCCTTGCAGAAATCGTGCTAGTTAGCACACCAGATCCTGACGCTTGGCTCGTGAGGCATTTTCTTCAACTCCAAAACAGTTGATCAGCAGACAACGTTTTTTGCTAGGTACATTTTTTTTACCTGCACTGTAATTTTTTCTCACTTTTATTAGAAAATTCTGGTATTAGTTAGAGAAACGTGAGTAAGGTGGGGATTTGTGTACCCCGTCCTGAAGAAGGTGCTTTTTGCACCGAAACATGTCGACGCACACAGAGAGGAGGTAACGCACATTGTCAGCGGAGCAACCTCCCCCCCTTATTTTAGTAGCACCAGCCCGAGGGCTTATTAAAAATTCTTTAGTCACCCCACGTGCCAGGTTCTTTTTAACCTTCACTATTTTCTTAAACCCCACAAAACACTCACATAAAAAAAACCCTCACCCACACCACACATAGTCTACCAAGTGCTCCCACGTATCCGTAGGTCGCAGCTCGCCGTACCCCGTAGAGGGGTACGATGACCCCGATGATGAAGCATGACACCAAGGGGCCTGTTGGTGTGTGAGTGGACCTAAAAACAAGAAAGGTGTTCCCCACTGTGGAGGATACACCTAAAGACTCAAGGAGTGGACCCAAAATGAGATGCATTGTGTTACTTGTCTGGGCTGATTGCAAATAGTTTGTAGTCGTTTTGCTCAATTGCTACTGAGAAAGTATGGGCATTTTTATTTTGAAGGAAGTAATTTGCTTCTTATGCAAGGAGACACATCTCCTCCCCTTTCACAGTGTGATGCACTGTTACTGCCCTCAATGCTCATCAGTCCCTTGGCAACTCCTGTGAAAGTTAAGTAGCCGTAATGTTATAGATGTAACAATTATTGATACAATGCCAAAGGTACATCTTATTTGGGGATTTCTGTGCTAGCCCAACCAAGCTACCAAAGGTGATGCTATGATTGCCTTGAAATCTGCTTGCTTTCTGTTTTGGCAGTGTGGGAGTTCAACCGCAACTCACAACAAGAGTGCAACCCTTTCCCCAATAGCTTACCTGTGGAATTGCCTGCACTTGCCTGTTTGAGGCAGGCATTAGAAGGGAGAAATGTTTTCATTTCTCCAAGTGTTTACGCCTTTGCATGCATGCTGCACTGTACTGTACACATTCAATGTGGGAATGTTTTAATGTTTGTATTGGTGCAGTGTTTTGTACTTGTCACTTGTCACTTAGTCAGAATCTGTTAATGATGTCTAGCACACTTATTCTCTCATCTAGACACTCAAACTGTTACTCTGTGCTGCTCAGTTGTGCCTTCTGTTAGGGGTGGAAGATGTAAAATCCTTGTCGACAAAGGACACACACAGCTTTCATACCACCCAAGTTGTTTTGCCTAACTGTTCTGTTCTTTAATTACTACAGTTCTCAGCTACCCTATTGCGGATCCTATTACATTACTTAAGAATGGAATAAAAATCAGTAAGAGAGCATGTTCTAAATGGTTGTTTACTCATGCTTTAGATGCTGCAATGGCCTAGATGGGATGTGTCTTGTGATGGCATTCAGGTGGTGCACCAGTAATATCCACTCCTCTGTTCAGAGCTAGAAAATTGAACATTGAATTGTTCCTAATTTTTTACATTCCACAATCAGCAAATGTATATAAGAGCTAACAACTCACAGAAAGGCTTTCATCTCTTCTTAAGTCAAGAGAGCATTCTCTCTGCAGTCATAAGCAAGCCATATAGTTCTTAGAGACTAGCAACTTGGTGTATTGCATACATAGCTGTGTGCCATCAAAACAGGTTCTTAAGAGTTAAGAGCTGAGAAATGAGAGGCTATTAATAGTGACAAGGTTTCTCAGGGTGCGGTTGAGAAGTGCACAAAGCTTGCCTGCCTCAGGTCTGCACATTTGCTGCTAAAGAGCTCTTCATTTTGGTTCAGTTCCTAACCAAAGCCCTCTCCTTGCACATTACCTCAAAGTGGCTCTTTTGAATTCACGACCTCCCTCCTAACTCTGGTCAATCAAGCTCAAAGTGCCTTTCATGCTGGGAGGTAAACCTGAGAAAACTCTACCTCTCAGATTACTTAGCAACCTTCCATTGTGGGTTACTGCAAGAAGGGTGCAGATGTGTGATTCGCCATTACATCTAGTGAACAAGAACTAAACCCTCAGACCCCAGAATAATGAAGCTCCTATCCTACTGCGGATCAGACTGAAGAAGCAGTGGGCACAGAAGTGTGGTGTGTAAGCATCAAGCACTGTCAAAAAGTAATGTTGCCACCTCTGGATGGCGTGACTTCCCTTGCACCTTTAGGAACCGACAGATGTGGCATCAGTGGAAGCTCACTAATTACCTGAACCTCAATACTTCGGGTGAATGGTTTGCAGAGAGATGAAATCTCATCACTCTCTTACACCAGTGGGCAGATTAAATGAGCATGTGTGTCCACAGTACAACAGTGTCTCAGGTGCGTGATATCCTAAGGCAATCGTAATAAGGCAGAGGCAATATCCGTCACATTTGTGACAAAGTACCCGTCCGACATACTCTAAATCAGGCCCCACGTGTGCTAGAAAAGAAGTGACAAGTGTGCTATTAAAACAAGACAAAAACACATTGATGATAAAAGAAATGTATCTTTTCCTTTTATATCTTAGGATAAAGGAGTAGAAGTAAAAACCTTTCAAAAAGTAAAAAAAATTGTTGGAATATAGCACGACGTCAACCTGAATATCAAACGTCGAATAAAACAATGGATCACATTTTGTAGGTATGACTGGTCCAGCACGAGCTCTGACTATTTTATAAGACACAGAAAGGTCAGCATCTTTAAGGACCGATCAGTAGAAGAACAGAGAAGCAATCCGCCTTTGCCTCATGATTTGTTTAATGGACCATGAAAGTTATACCTGAAACTTTTGTATTGGGGCAATCAATGCACATGAAAATGGTCTCTCTGGCACCAAGATCACTACAGGCCCAAAGAGAGTTATGCGATCACTTGTGTGGCCGGAGGCTGATTCACAAAATCTTTTTTGAAAGTAGGAATTGTATTCCTCGAAATCTCCTGGTAGCTTAGACCCGACTTCCAAGGTTTTTGGACTTCACGAAAGCATCAGACTTATTCAGTCAGAAAAGTTTTCAGTAGGTTGGCAACTTTTTTCCACAGAGAAAACATTCCCCTATGGAGACACCTCATCCTGGGCACGAATCATTAATATGTGGAAGGTTCTCTTGCCACTGCATCCCTTGGAGGTCACTTACTGACCTTTTGCTGAGATGGTTTCAGCCATGCTTACAGGGCGGCATCGATAACCCACATACACTTTGCAATAGCGATTAACAAACGGTGAGACGCAACCCCATGTTCGGCCATGAGCCGATGTTTGAGGGCTCAGAAAGTACAAACAATAAATAAAGATGCCTTTAAATTCTGCATTTATCTTGTCGCATTTTCTGCACTTCAAATCAGAGGTCAAATGTCAGGCTGTGTCTCTTGACACATTTCTGTTTTTGTTTAACATAATGATTGGTAATTACAAACTGCTTTCACTTTGTAGTCGGAAAAATACAAAGTGAATTATGTCACAATCTGGCTGGGGTAGAGTGAGCGTGAAAGGATAGGCAGTATGATGTCATTGTTTTGCAACACACACCAACATTTAAATATCCATAAAAGAACTGCACAAATACAGCAGTTAGGAAAACCAAAATGAAGCAAGTTGTTTTGTATATCTGAAGTGTGATGGAAAGTAAGATTAAAATCGGATCAAAACAAATCAATCAAGACAGCTCTTGTTGATGCACACATGATTATATTTACAGAAACTCAAATTCCACGTATTAGTATTTTTGTTCAAAATACTTTTGTTAATAAAACTGTATTTCTATGTAAATATAGTGGCCATTTCACTGGAAAATGTGCTGTCTGTAACTGACAAGACGCTACTGCATGATGTTTTAGATAAAATCACCCACAACAATTGTCTTACTAAAAATTGTGTTTCTAAAAGCGTTGGACCACTGCTCTATAGAGTCTCACTCAAAAATGGAAGGTGAATTATACATTGTGTGCAATGTTTGTGAATTCTCACAACGTTTAGCCTTTGGAGGAATGCTCAAGTTTGTTCTTGGCCATTCTCTGACCCCCATCATCCGTTCTTGCATCATGGCACCATTTTTTTTCCTTTTGCCTCTTCTATAACAATTTTTTGCTTGCAGAAACTTTCAGCATATATTTGCTGTCCTGTGCCAGAGTAAGCACAGTGTACACAAACCCTGATTCTGTGATTACACGTTGATTTTTATGGTTGTAAATGCAAAACATTTTAACCGCATGTAGGTGACTTATTACTTGTGCCACAAAAATGAGGTGTGGAGATACTGGTCTTGGAATGCCATTCTTCTCATCATCCCACTACTCTGAAACTCAAATCAGAGACAAAAAAATAGCTGTGTATTACCTAAAGCTCTGAAATGAGCCGGAGTAAAATCCTTGTTGACATATGTCTTTCAGGAAGACGGTGGAGAACGTCCTGCTCCAACAAACGCTCGGCCGCTTAACCTATCTTGCAGTCCTCATACTAGCTTATTCATTTTTTTACATTTGCTAGAAGCTTCCTCCATCACAGCCATCTTGAATTCTAGGATCTTGTGAGACAGAGGTGGAGAACCAGAAGGCAAGGGCGTAGGTGTTAATGGGCATGGGGTGTCACCCTACTATCACGAGGGGAGCGGCAAGACAAGGAGAAAAAGAACTGAGCAGCTGGAAGTAGATGACCACTTGCTGCTCGGTAATAAAGCAGGCTGAATCTATGACGTTTTTCTGGGGGTGAAGGAAGATGATTTGGACATGTCCTGCTGTGAACGTGCCAGTGGGGCAAAGTATTCTTCGACCTGCAGGTACAAGCTACAGCAGTGACATCATAATAGAGGGAATGGTGAAATCCAATGCCATGGATATGGTTGTTTTTGGGGCGCACATACAACGGCCCTGGGCGGAGTTAACAAAACTCCATACATCTCATTGGCACTGCAGGGGGGCAGGCCGCAGGGCACAATGAGGCAGAAGTTTGTTGCCCATCAGGAGGGGAGGCAGGCTGTAGATGGATACCTGGCTTCTGATATGCAGTACACGTGTTTAGTACTTCATGCTTTCACTTTTAAAATTTTTATTGATCAGACGAGCCCAACACTTCAGAGGAAGCCTTTCATTTCAAAGGTATTGTGCCACCTGTCCTGGTAGTCTCCCTTCCCATGCCACCTGTCCTGAGTACTGTTGAGGCCCTGAGCTAATTGCTGCCCAGCATCTGGTGTTGGTGTAGTGCACGCGCGCAACACCCATTGGGCTCAGTGCGCAGTCACAGGAGATGCGGAAGTGATGGTCTTTGCATAAAAAGACTGACCTCGCTTACTTATTCTTCAATTTCGGCTCTGCTTTTGTCAAATCAAATCTGCTGTGATGAAAAGGACATGTCCCTCCTCAGGCCCATCACTTAGCCTAGGGATGCTGAGTCAAATACTACAGGGACAGGCTATATGAAACACCCTGAACATAGTTTAAACATTGAGGAAGAGATCAAGGCGTCTGTTGGCCTCTTCCTTTCTTTCCTAATGTATGCAATCAGACACAATTACAGGTGTGCGCCTACTTCAGGGTGCTGGCTCTTGAACCAACAGGATGTGGAGCCTGAGAGAGGAGAGAAAGGAAAGAAAGCAGGACGGAGGGGAAGCAGGTGAAAGGAATGCCAACAAGATAAAAAAGCTGAAAGAGAGCAGGGAAGAAGGGAGAGTAGAGGCACCCAGATACAGAGGGAGAGAGAAGACAGATGACTGTGAAGGAGAGAGAGAGATGGGACATTAGGGGAATGGAAGCAGGATTGCACAGAAACAAGACAGCTGAGAAGGCGTAGAGGGAAAAGCGAGCTGGGTTGAGGTAAAGTGGAGACAGTGCTGATATGGACTGCAATGTGGACAGAAAAGAGCTGTGGTAGACGGGTGAGGGAGCAGGGCATGGGCAGAAGAGTCAGAGGGTGGATAGAATGAAGAGGAGCGACACATCACATTATAAACGGTGGGAGTGAGGTGACAAACCAGAGAAGCACAATGGAAAGAGAGAAGAGTTACAATGGGAAGAGGCTGGACACTGGAGCAGGGATAGACGAGAGCTGCGCTGGAGGCAGATGCGGCCATTAGGCCTCATCGCCTCCTTGAATTAATAAACAATGGTCACAACAGCAGGAAACCCACAGGTGGCTTCTACAAGCACAGAGACGTATAGAACTTTTATTGCAAATCTAAGCATGCAGTGAGGATCTCCTTGGAAAACGATTAGGATGAATGGTTCAAAACACCAAGAGTGCAAAACATGGGCAGAAGGGGCCTCTTTTACTGGGGTGTAAGATTCGTATGAGGGAAGCTTGCTTATCTGCTTTTGACCTCAGTCTCTTGAGCTGCCAAAACGCTGAAACAGACAATACAACTGTAGAAAGCAACTGTTGTCAGAAAGGATCATAGACAAATACACATTTGTATTTGTGGGGGTATTTCTATGTGGAAACACTACACACAGTGCTACTGCACTAACAGTTACCCAGAAAATCAAAGTTTATCAAGGCAGACAGTGTTCTTTAAAATCCACCATTTGAATATGCTTTGTTTCAAAATTTGAAATTTTGTTGTAGGGGGAATATCCCTGCACAACTCTCGTTCAGTTTGACTCGTTTGCAATCTTCGCTCTCACATTTTCATCACTTTCTGCCCACTGCAAGAAAATCCTTTCACTTGCTGCTGATAGCCACATTTCTAGAGTGGTTGCTGCTCACTTATGCTTAGATGGCTGCAGCTCTCAAGAAAGCCATCACCACCTTCAAGGCTGGGTCTTCGTTTCAGCACATTTGAAGTAGCCACCCCACTGAGCCTCGGTAAGAGGTCTGTATCTTACCTGCTGATTTGACTGTTGATCTTTTAAAACTGACTACAATTTCAGCTTTTGCCAGTTTTCATAAACGACATTTGTTCTCTTTAACAATCTTCATTGTTTTCATTTTCTGCTATCTGAATAATTTTTTTTAAGTGCACCGCCCTATTGTCCTGCTCATATATCATGTGATGTAGCTTTTTGTGATGTAATTGGGTATCAAAGTGCAAGTGAAGCCACTTCCGCTACCCCAATGATTTTAGTGAGATGACTTTGTTGCTAGTAGAAAGAGAAACAATACTAGAAGGTAGATTATTATTATTATTATTATTATTAAACATTTTTATAGAGCGCGTAGTCACCCTGAGGTATCCCAGCGCTAAAAATCCCTACACCAGTGGGGGCGGGGTAAAAGAGGGGGACAGAAGCAATTTTAAAACAGAAGCAGTTAAAAATAGAAGTGGTTAAAGTTGTTTTAAGGGAACAAGTGAGTTTTGAGTTGTTTCCTGAATCGTAGGTAGTTCGATTCTTTCCTCAGGTCTCGAGGAAGGGCGTTCCATAGGCGCGCTGTGTGGATCGAGAAACGTCTTCCACCCGTGCGGGCTTTTTTGAATCTGGGCACGGTGATGAGGGACTCCTTGTCCGATCGGAGAGATCTAGGGGCTTTATAGGGTTGTATGAATTTCCTCAGAATGGGGGGGCCCTGATTTTGCACTAGCCTATGAGCCAGGGTTAAGGCTTTGAATGTTATTCGTTCCCTCACTGGGAGCCAGTGAAGGAGCTTCAGAGCAGGTTTGGCTGAAGCTCTGGCAGGAGTATGCGTGAGGATCCGGGCGGCAGCATTTTGAATTTTCTGCAGTTTATTTAGGGTTGCTTCGGGTGCGCCCAGGTATATAGCATTGCTATAGTCAAGCCTGGACAGTATAAGGCCTTGGATGAGAAGTCTTTGCGATGTGGGTGGAAGGAGGGGCAGGATCTTTCTCATCGATTTGAGTAGGCCGAAGCAAGTGCCTGCTACTTTTTTGGCCTGTGTGGTAAAAGAAAGATCTGTTTCAATCCATACTCCCAGGCTTTTTACTTCCTGTTTGGGAGCAGGGGGGGGGCCCAGACAGGGTGGCCAGGTGTTCAGGGGGAAGGTGCATCCTTTCTGACCCAAAAGGAGAATGTCCGTTTTAGAACCATTCAGCTTTAAGGCTGAGTTATTCATCCACCCTTGGATCTGCGTCAAGCAGTTGAATAGGTCCGCTGGCTGTTGACTAGGGTGGGAAAGGGAGACAACTAGCTGTGTGTCATCCGCATAGCTGACAATGCTCACTCCGAACGGGATGACAACCTCCTCCAATGGGGACATATAGATGTTAAACAATGTGGGGCTCAGGGAGGAGCCCTGAGGCACCCCACGTTGGAGGGGTGTATCGGAGGAGCGGGTGTTATTTTCCCAGATCTGGAAGGAGCGTTGGGCCAGAAAGGAGGAAAGCCAGGATAGAGCAGTGCCTTCTACTCCTACCTTCTTGAGCCGTTTGACCAGGAGTTGGTGATTGACGGTGTCGAAGGCCGCGCTCAGGTCGAGGAGGATCACTGCCACTGATCCTCCCTCGTCTAAGAGCGCTCTGGCCTCCTCCACTGCAGCCAGGAGGGCGATGTCGGTGCCCTGTCCTGGGCGGAAACCTGTCTGCGAGTTTTTTAGCAGATTATTAGATTCAAGAAACTAGGAGAGTTTCTTATTCACCAGTTTCTCTGCAACCTTGCTGGTCCCGGGGAGAAGGGATATTGGTCGGTAGTTGGCCAGTTCAGCTGCGTCCAAGGAGGGTTTTTTTAGCAGCGCCTTAACGACTGCCGCTTTCCAACTAGGGGGGACGACTCCCTGTTGAAAAGAAGCGTTGATCAGCTGGGTAAGGGGGGGATGATAATGGGAGAGACTTCTTTAAGGATTCGTAGCGGGGCGGGGTCCCTAGGAGATCCGCTTTTGATGGATGTGAGCGTATTCTCTATTTCTTCGTTGGTTATTTGTCCCCAGGAAGTTAGGCGAGGGGTGATCGAAGTGTCGGGGGGATCGCCGGTCTCGCTCGAATTAGTCGGAGGGATGGAGTCCAGAATTTTTTGGATTTTTCCTTGGAAAAAGCTGGCTAGCTGATTACATTTTTCCTGATCTGCCTTTGGGTCTGGGGGGTATCTAGGGGCGGGGTCGGGGACCTTAAGGAGTTCCTTGAGGATGGTATATGTTTCTTTACTTGAGCAGGCCGCTTTTTCGATTCGTTCCTGAAAGAATTGGCTTTTTGTTTTGTCGATCATGGATTTGTAGGCTGATAAGGAGGTGGAGTAGGCGTCCTTATTAGCGTTGGATTTCTCCTTCCTCCATGACCGTTCAGCTCTCTTGCAGTCCTGCCGCAGCAGCTTGAGCTCTCACAGTGTCCTTGGGATGCCTCACGGCAGGGGCACTGAGGGAGCCAATGGGCCGCGTGCCGCCATAGAAAGAGTAGATGTGATGCGTCCGCAGGACCTTTGGGATGTCTCAAGGCAGGGAGAAGATGGCAAGGACTCAGCCTCAGGAAAGGTAGAGCAGATGCTCAAGTAAAGTCCTTGAGATGCCTTGGACGGCAGGGACCCACGGGGGCAGAGAGGGCCTACAAAAGGGTTACAGGGCGAGCTGGACAGCACTTGCAGCCCGGGCAGGTCCAGACGGACACCCTCCAAATCGGTAGCAAGCTGAAGCCTAGACCCGTGAATCGAAGCCCAGAAAAAGGGACCCCTCCCCTTCCAGGAAATTGAGGAGGCTGGGTCCATAATGCAAGAGAAGGAATTGCAATGAGCAATAGAGAAAAAGATAGAACATGGTCATTGAATGTGGTTATGACCATGAACGTTGCAATTATTAAAATTTTCTGTATAAAATGTTATGTTGATGAATAAACTGAGACCTTTTCAGGCACCAAAGGATGTTGTCAGTGGTGATTTAAGGTAAAAGCGCACAGTGGAGGGGGGCGGGGCAGGAAGACTCGCCGCCTGGAAAGGGTTTTGCATGCCCGCCGCCAAGCAGCCATCTTTGAGCACTACAAATAGGCTGGGTTACTGAAGTGAGTGATTGACTGAAGCACCAAGCCGGTCGCTGAATACAGTGCTGCTGCCGGAGCCTTTTTAATCCATATAAAAATGTAATTTAGCAACAGTTATGGATTAAGCAGGTCTGACTGAACTTTAAATACATTCATACAACATCCATTATTCATTCAATGCAAGTAGTATGAATAACAACCCCATTCATCATCGCCCTGACAGCTGCTGCAGGAGTTCGCAGGCGACCCTATTCTGAAAGACTTAATGTGATTCATTGGTGTTTTCTGGTGGGGGGTTTCTCCTTCAGGACTTGTTCACGTTAGCACTTTCGCACTTCATTGCTCGAGCCCACAGATTAAAAGTGCCACGTGCAGCTTGAAACCACGTGCCTGAGAGTTGTTGGCATTCATTCAAAGGTGAGGGCCCTGGATCACAAAAGCAGCAAATGAATTCACTCTGCGAAAAATTGAATGTATGGAAAATTCTCCCTTTTCATCACTTTGGAGAAGCAGTAGATTTGCCAGTAAGTGTGTGGATGTAGGAGGGGTAACCTCTCAATTGGCTTTTATTCTCTTGTGGAATCTAGCAATTTACAGCACCAAAGAATGCTGAAAAGTGTTTTATGTCCTTGACGCATGAGCCGTATATAGAAACTCTGCATAGACCTTAGCTTGGAACCAATCAGTACGTGTGACGCAGGGCCAGATGTAGGTCGGTCGGTCGGTAACGGCCGAAAATCGGTATTCAAGAATTGGCATGTAGGGGCACAATTTTACAGAATCGGTAACTTTACTGATTTGGTAAATTTACCGATTCGGTAAATCTCAGATGTAGGTGGGACTCTTCTGAGTCCCAAAGGCCCTACAAAATCGGTATTTTACCACACAATCCTATTGTGTGGTAAAATACCGAATTCAGGTTTGCATGCACATGTGTGCATGCACACCTAGCCATGTGACAGACAGACATGCCCTTAGGGCATGTCTGTGTGCCACATGGCACACATGCCTATTTGTGGGGTGCCAGAGGGTGTCAAAGTGACACCCCTTGCACCCTTGCAAAATTCGGTATTTACCGATTCTGTAAATACAGAATCGGTATTTCCCATTGATTCCTATGGGCTTCAAAGCCCATAGGAATCAATGGGAAATACCGATTCTGTATTTACAGAATTGGTAAATACTGAATGTTACAGATTCGGTATTTCCACATCTGGAAATACCTACATATCCACCCCTTAGATTTACCGATTTTTAATTACCGAATCGGTAAAATTCGGTAATTAAAAATCGGTAAATCTATTCTACCTACATCTAGCCCTAAGGGCCTTATTAAAAGTTTGGCAGTGTGGAAGCGGGACCGCCCTGCTCCAGCACCACCAAACCCATGTAGGAACCCCCCCCCAGATAGTGAGTTTTCTCTTGTCTGGTGGGTGGATCTTTGGCGTTCTCAGGGCGGTGCCTATGAAATAGTCACTACAATCGGAATGTCAAAGGCAGAGCCTGCATGGCATGGACTGCTGCAGTCCATGCTGTGCAGGTACTGGTGTGTATGCACACAGGGGGGCACTAGCCCCACTGTGTGCATCCACATTACGCGAGCCAGAAGGGGGCGCTGTAGGGCTACCTCACTACTAATTGCTTTGTTTTGTAACAACTACTTGGTATATTGTTATGTTAGCTCAACGTGGAGCATGGTCCAAGATCGGTACAGGGTTTTCCAGGTTAAAGTACCTACAACTCGTTTCCTGGTTTGAAGCAGAATAGGGGGATAGAAGAGGAGATTGGGAAATTGAGCACTCCCTCAATCAGTGCATCCAAAAAAGAAAGAGATTTCTATTTGGTATAACAAGTTTTTAGAAGCAGAAGACCTGGAATTTCCCCCACAGTCCTTGGCCTGGAATCCATCCCCCCTTGAGCCCAATATAGATGCCCTGTTTGAGCCCTCCCTGAAATTACTATACAAACTTATTAAACCAGCGAGCCTAAAGAAAAAACACTTTTTTGTTATCAACAGACTCTATTACACACTGGCCAAGATAGCCAAGTCTGCCCCACTACCTATCCCAAAATGCCCTAGGTGTATGACTCCCAATGCCAATGACATTCACATCTTTTTTGAGTGTCCCGAATTAAGAACTTTTTGGAATGGGGTGGGAGACATCCTCTGTGGCATTTTCAAAGTAACCATCGAGGTTAATCTATCAATAGTGTTTTTTGGTGATGATGGTTTGTTTAGTCTGAATGCATCACAGATTCGTAGTGGGCTGTTGCTATACTTGGTGTTACTTGCCCAGAGAGAGATCTGCAAGAAGTGGAAAGACCCTCTGCCCTTGAAGAGTGAGGACTGGCTCAAAGCCACATTTGCTATGGCTCGTTTAGATCAGGATGGAGCTGGGGAAAGTTCGATAAACATCTGGCAGCCCCTCATGAGCTGGGGCCAAGACCTGAGATAAATATAACCAGTCCTATGATTGCACAAAGCTCCTATCAAATAGGGCCGCTCTAGTTGACCTAAGCAAGTGCGGTAAGCCGTAGGGCGCACATTTGATAAACAACAGCTTTGTAAGATCTGCCGAAGCTTATTGGTGAGATGAGGACAAAAAAAAACATGACGCATGGAGGAGTCTCCGCAGTGGAAGCTTGCACAAACCTAACATTGTTAAGTATATACAAGCCAGGGGCGTCCTTAGGCATGTGCAAGCTGTGCACCTGCACAGGGCCGCCAAACCCCAGGGGCCCCCACGCCAATATATCTCCATAATATAATAATTCTCTGAGGATGGATACATATTTGCGTGGCAGCCCCTGGCAGGGATTTGGTGGCCTCCAGCTCTGTTCCACTTCCAAACACCCTGACCCCCTCCCTCTTCACTGGCCTCCGTGCCTGCGTTCCTCCTGGCTCCTGCAGCCGTCTGTGTGTGACAGTCCCTCCTGTTGTGTGTCACAATACCCTCCTCCTCCTAAATGTAATCGTTCTGAGATGAATTTGGAAGGGCAGGAGCAGCCGCAGGTACTGGTCATCTAACGCCTTTTCTGGACATTTTATTAAAACACCTTCCTGAGCTCCGCGGGGGAGTACCCTACCTACGCTCCCTGCCCAGGGCCCCCATGAGCCTAGAGTCACCCCTGTACAAGCTTTCACTACATAGACTGCTCCATGCTACTGGATTGATATGTAATTTTTGTCCATGTAGTGCATGTCGTGCTGTGAGGGCCCGTGCGCACCGCTCAGTAGTCCTTGCCTGGTATGTGGTGTTGTAGAAGGTCAGGAGCTCAGCTGGCTTCTCCCACTTCAGCTTGTCCACTCTCCCCCTAGTCCCTCTGTTCTCTCAAAGTGTCTCTGCTGGTATTGGCTGGACTCAATAGTCCACATTTATTGGCTCTACCCCAGGATGCCCCCTCTCTCTGCTTCTCTCCCCTTGCACTGCCTCGTTGGCTCTCCCATTCAGGCTGCATCGCCCCACCCCAGTGTGTCTCCTCTCCTCACATGCTACTCTAATATCACCATCGGTTCTCACCTAGTCGGTCACCTCTTCCTCCCAGTCTCTCCTCTCCCTCTGTCTCTTCCTTTTCACGCCCATTCTATCCATTCTAAATACCCACCCCAGCCTTTTCCCTCCTGATTTCCTCACTCTCACTGTCTATCCAGCCTCTCCCCAATCTTTTTACTATTTCCCCACTCTCTCATGCCTCTCTGCTCCCTCAAGTAGCCTGTCCACCCGCCCCCCAGCCATGGCAGCTGGTGCTCTGAAGCCCTTCCTTTAGAAAAATGTCTTTGCTTTTTTTCCTTCCAGTTGGAAGTGAAGCAATTTATTAACCTTTTGACCTATCCTTCCTTTGTGTATCGGTATGATAAAAACGAAAAATATAGAGTACAGTCATAAAGCGATTTGGCATTCTAAGCACGATGAGAACATTTTAAGCATGCATTGTTTCTTCTTCTTGTCTTCCAAAAAATAGAAGGCCTTCTGAGTGTTTTTTCAAAAAGACATGGACACTATTTCTGGCACAGGGATGACCAAATTATGCGATGCAATTATGAACTGAGATTGAAATGCAGTGATGGACATAGTGTTCAGCATATTGATGGGTTATGTGTACAATATCTAGCACAATGGATTGTCTGCTGCAGCAATTAATGATGAATTAATCTTCTAGCACAGCCAAGAACACATTAGTTGTTCAATAGCGATATATTCTGTAGCACAAGGAGGACATTTTCGGTGGCATTCTGCAGTTTTGACATAACCGGTTGTATAAGTTTGCCTCAGTCTGTAGTGCAAAGATGATACTATATACACTTTACTGATGTCCATACACAGAAGCTCAGTAATGAATATATTGGGGCCTATTCACGAAAATATTTTGCAGTATGTAAGGTAGTAAAAACTCCTATAGTACTCTGTTACATACTCCTACACGCCTTTCTGAATTGGCCCCAAAACACCTAAAATGGGAATATTAATGAAATAAGCATACTCAATTAGTGCAAATTGAAAGGAGTGGTGCCCTTTCTGCAATTCTACTAATAAGGAATTGTGCCAGATCCAATTCACAAAGAAATGTAAGAGTAAATAAAATATGACTCCTTTAGTACTACTTTCCTGACTCATAAATCCTTTTGTAAATCTTCCCCTGAACCTCCCTTTATAATGGTCCTGCTCACTCGCTACATGTCACTCATCCTGAACTTATACGCCCCATTACTTTCAAATGTCACCAGCCACCATTGGATATGGCGCTTTCTTTCTCTCTTGCTCTTACACTACGCAGCGCAGCAACTTCGGGTGCTGAGCTGCTTGGGGTGACAATTTTCTTAATCTGGTCACAATGCCCTGCATTGTAAAGATAAAAAGATTTCAGCTAAGGGTGGGCAAAAATGTGTTATTTTTGCCATGTACAATAACTGTAATTCTGGTGAGAATTATGGGAAATTATGCAAATTTCGCATAGATCACCCCCTGAAAGTCACAGATTGAGACATTCGTTTTAGTGCATACGTGTCAACAAACCTGATTTTGTAAGCCAAATATGGCATCATTCTAGCACTCTATTCCTACAATTGTCTTTGCTTCTATTTACTTTAATGCTAAAAATAAAGTTCCACGTTTTATTGCCACAATCTACCTCTTTGTGGTTTCAAAATGGCATGTATGTTAGTAGTTAAAGCTTGGAGGTACCAGCTGCAAGGGATTGTTCATTCAGTTTGTTAATTCTTGGCGATCAACCAGTTTCTCAATGTTTTCTGCTCAAACCAAGTCTCCCATGACAGTAAACTGCATGGTAAGCATGACACAATAATCAGAATTTAAGCGAGCGTAAGAAACGTAAACACAGCACTAATGTAATGTAATGCTGGTAGGCTGGACACAGTGGAACAAAGAGTGTAAACTGTGGGAGACAGTGGAGTAGTGTCCACCGAGGCCACCCTTCCATCTGAATCCGATAGAGGCGAAAGGGGGGCTCTTGTGGAATTCACGCAGTGTTCGTGAACCTATGCGGGATAACAGCATGGAAGAGTTTGTAGAAATGTTTATGAAGGTGCAAAGCCAATTTCTAGCCTTTATTTGCAAGTGAAGTAATGGCACAGATCACAGTCTGACCGGAGGGAATCAAACAGGCAAGACTTGGTGTTGCTGCGCTACTTAACTACACTGACCCTACACTGTTCTGCGACATCACAGCGGTGTAAAATTGCATTGAAGATTTTTGGTAACATAAAGAAGTTACTGTTGGATCTCAGGTTAAATTATGACACTGTTTTTATTTAATGAAGCCCAGTATATATATATATCTCCAGGTTGTGAAAGTTGTGGAAGAGTATGTGGGTTGGATTATTCACATTGGACAAAATGGTTACCACCGTAAACCACACACTGGTTATGCCCCACTTCTCACCCTGATGAAGAGCGTTGCGCCCGAAATGCATTGGAACACATAAACTAAAAAGGATTACCTTTTGTTCTTTAATGGATACAGACAACCATCGTTAACATATGATTGCCAGGAATTATCATACATTGAAAGTTTAAATTCATGCAATATTCAGAATATACGTTTGAATTTGAAACATCCAATTGATTACGGAGTATTTCTTTTGAAATTGTTCTAACACAACATAACCCAGTGTTGGGTCCTGGTTGTTCGCAGGGGGACTCACCCAATTCTTGGGTGCGCAACTACACTGATTCATTCATTTTGCGCTCAAGACCGGAGAGTGTTACCCCAGGAGCACATCTTAATTGCTTAAACTGCTTATAGTGTTGGTTTACACATAGGTTGTGCGCATCCATCCAGCTTTGATTGGATGGATCATTCTGTCATTCTACCTAGATCACACCTGAGGTGTATCAAAGACAAGGATGAATCACCAGACACTGTGGTGAGAACAAATGGCTTTGATTCTGAGGACCCAGGGCTCCTGGAACTAAGAGGTGTGAGTTGTTCCTACGGTTCATTGTGGTTCAAGATGTCCAAGATGGGCTACCAACCTGTGGGACTGTGGGTGTGATGGTTTGATTGCGGGCCGCATGCTAACTTTGGTTAGTAGTGTAGACTCCTTGTAGATGAGCCAGATGTCTACAAGGAATTTGTGGTTAATGGCAGGAATTTCTAGAGAAACAATGTATATGTGAAAGCATTTTAACACCACATTGCAGATGTGCACCTGGATCGGTCCATGTCCTGTCTGCAAAGTCAACTGAAGTCTATCAAGATTGGTGAGGTGGAATGTATGAAGACTGCTGCAGCGTTGGGGAAAAACAGTACATGTATTATACTACTACTTGTTATTTAACATCACATATTGTCATAGGACCCAGCAGCATAGTGTGGGTTGTAGCGCCTGGGGCAAGGCAAGCATTCTTCCACTGTGCCCCTAAGAATGCCCCTGCACCCTTAAGAATGCCCCTAAAAATGTTGTGCCCGGGGCATCCACCCTTGTAGCCCCTCCACGCTAAGCCACTTAGGACCTCATTCTGGGAGTCGCTAGACTCTCCGTGTTATAATTTTACATCCAAAAATATTGATGCTACGGGATCAGTAATTCTGGGATGCACAACTACAACAATATTCAAAATTTTCGTCTACGGAATGTAGACATCACCGGGGAACTAGAAGTTGGGGCGTTGATTTCCACTGGTAGTTCTGGAATTCCAGACCCTTTTCTTGAGACAAATCCCTCAAAGTTTGACCTCGTGATCTGTATCCCAAGAAAAAAAGATGCACAATAATACCTGTGAAGTTGCCACAGTTATTGTGTTACAATTTTGAGTCGAATCTCTTGTTTCACACAGTCCTTTACTATAGCCACACTTTGAAAAAAGCACATATTACTGAAAGCCTGGGCCTGTGTTCAGACACCATCCCATTAAGCTCAATAATCTGATTTATGTTAGTGAAATTAAGTAAGTTTTTGAGCTTGGATTTGGATGTAAGCCCCAGTGTCCTATGGCCTGATATCTGAGTTCTACAAGACCTTGAGCTGTAAACACCACATCACTTGGGTATCCTAGAGGAAGAAGTGGGGGAGGGGTACTAACACCCATCACTCAGGAGCCACCAGGACTGTAAATGCATCTAAGTCACTGAAAAGGCCTTTTCCTATGGAAACGCTGAGGCAGTTTGGGTGGAGGGTCACTAATAGAGCACAGGGAGGCAGTTTGCATGAAGATGAATTAATCCACAACATTTCAGAAAAGAAAGCTTGGCAGTAAGGGACATTACTGGGGGCCTTTGTGTCACTTGATTGTTTTATTTAATTAAATTTTTTTTAAGTATCTTAGTTAAAATATTCTGCTGTACACAGGTTAATTTTGCACACATTTCTCCTGTAAAACAATCCTTATAAATGCTTAAGCAACTAGAACGGGTTTCAATGAACAGGTTTTCAAAGGATGTTAAAATGATGTTAAAATGATAATCACAGTGATTGTTGGAAATGGCCCTTTTTACAGGGTTATCCCCAAACCTTTTGCTTCTTCCTCCTATTTTTTCCTGACCGGTGGTTGTTGGCTTTAAAACTGTGGGAATTTTACCACTGCTGATCAGTGCCAAAGTGCATATGCTCTCTGTGTATATTGTTATTGTGATTGGTTATCCATGATTGGTATATTTGTTTTACCAGTAGGTCCCTAGTAAAGTGTGCCAGGACTGGTGATTCAAATGCTACTAGTGGGCCTGCAGCACTGATTGTGCCACCTACATGAGTAGCCCTGAAAAGTTGTCTCAAGCCTGCCACCGCAGTGCCTGGGCGCAGTTTACTAACTGCCATGTTGACTTGGCAAGTGCACCCATTTGCCAGGTCCTACCCTTCCCTTTTCTTACACTTAGGACACCCCTATGGTAGGCCCAAGGTACCCCCCTGGGCAGGGTGCAATGTATGTAAAAGGTACAACATGTACTAGCGTGTGTAATATGTCCTGATAGTGAAATACTGCCTATTTTGTTTTTCACTATTGAAAGGCTATCTTGCCCATAGGAGAGAATGGGAATCCTGTGTAACATTTTTATCTGCATATCTTCCCATAGGAGTGAGATAAAAAATTGGAGTCTGGTATCCCTGAGCTCAAAATTTAATAACACATCTTTTAGGAAGGATGGGTTTTAGATTCTGTGTATGGAAATAGCTTTTTAGAAAGTGCCTATTTTCTTGTTCAATCTTTCTATGTGCCTCTGCCTGTTTGTGGATTGACTGTCTGGTTTGATAGTGACTGGGGCTTGGGTGGCTCCAGGAGTCTGGGTGAGTCAGCACCAGGCTGAATAGACCCATCTGCATTTGGAGTGGTGGGAGGAGTATCACCTGGGCCTGAATAGGGCTGTGCCTGCCTTACACAATGCTAGCTCCACCTCCTGTGGTCTGTCTGATGACCCAGGTCCACACTGACAAAGGAAGAAGTTGCGAGCTGTCAGTGTGCACACACAACTGGTTTGGACTGGGTACAGGACCCCTCACACATAGAGAACAAAGACATTTGGGGTATAAATATGAGAGCTGAAACCCTTGAACTTTAGACTACTTTGGAACGAAGGAGGAACCTTTGCTGAAGGAGAAAAGCTGAAGAGCTGAATGAGAAGTACTGCCCTTGCTCTGTGTCTGGGGTTGGCTTACAGTTGCTATTTCTGCCAAAGGAAGAACAAGCGGCTTTGCTGTGTGCTGTGCCCCCCTGCTTGACAAGGACTTTGCTGTGTGCTGTGTCATGAAAAGAAAGTCTCAAAGGGCCTGAGGAGAGCTGGCCTCTTGTTGTGGAAACACAGGGATATAAAAGTTTCCAAGACTACTTCGTGATCAAGAGGAAACTCTGCCAAAGAAGAACAGCTGAAGAAGTACTGCCCTTGCTGTGTGCTCTGGGGCTGGCCTGCAGTTTGCTGATTGAACTGAGGAGAGGACAAGGGACTTTGCTGTGTGCTGTGTCCCCCCTGCTTTCTAAGGACTTTCCCATGTGCTGTGTCCAGAAGTAAAGAGTCTCCAAGGGCCTGAGGGCTGGCCTCCTGTTTTTGAAACACAGGGTTACAAAAGTTTCCAAGATATCCCAGAAGCACTGTGTGCACGTGCTTGCACCCAGCTTGTGTCCTACGTGGAACCGTGTTGCTGAGAAGCACTTTCCCTGTGATCTGCAAGAGTGTTGCATGCCTGCTTTCACTGCCGCAGGCCTGTAATCTGCAAAAGCACTGCGTCAGTGTTTCACCACCGCTGGCCCGTAATCTTCAACTGGGAGCGGGGAGCATTTCACCGTCGGTGGTCCAGGCCTTCACTCGCCCAAGAAGTATTGTGATCTTTTACAGCCACAGCCCGAGTAGGTCAGAAGAGCAGGGCTATGAGAGAAAAGTTGCGAGGCATTGTGTAGCAACGTGGATGCTTGTCACCAGAAGGAGCCGGGCTGAAGACAGGAAGCGCGAGGCGTCACAGAACAACCCGACTCTGCCACGAGGAATAGCTGCTGCCTGCAAAGAGAGGAGAGAGAGTCCGCACCCACCTCAAGTAAATGCTCGGATTAAGTCCAGGGAGCGTGTGTGTTACCGCCTAAGGCGGGGCTGCGGATCTGCGAGAGTCTGCTCTCGGCCTCCAGCCTTTGTAGAGCGAGACTTCGTCCGAGTGATCGTAGTGGCCCGTAACTGCCCAAGAGTAGCGGCAGTACCGGGGTTTGTGTTGGGACAATCGGTTGCATTCCTGCAGCTTTTGGGGGCATATTTTTGGCAATCGCTGACAACAAAGTCAGCATTTCGACTTACGACACAGTTGGGGGCCCAGTAATTTGCCTTAAAAAGATCGAAGGGTTCGAGGGGTCCCGCGCACTAGAGATACATGCGTGATATTAAATATTAAAGACAACATTATTTAAAGCCTGCAGCTTGTTTCTAAGTGACTTTCAACACATCTGGAACAATGTTTCCATCCATAGTGTACCTGCAAGATTATTTTCCTTTTTCTTGCCATATACTTTATCAAATACATTCCTAAAGAAAAGCTAATTGTGTATGTGGAATTCTTGTCTAAAAATTAGATAAAGATAACTATACTTTTATAACAACCTGTGTGGTGTCCATTTGTGGTGTTTCACTGTGTTACTGTGTGTGTTGGTCCAAATACTTTACACGTTACCTTTGGGATAAGCCTGTCTACTCGTTCCAAGCTACCAAGGGGGTGAGCAGGGGTTATCTAAAGTGTGTATCCCCTTACCCTGACTAGAAGCAGGGGTCCCTATTTGGTCAAAGCTAACTACTTCTGCCAACTAGAGACCTCCAGTTCTATCAGTGATGCTTGCATTAAATGATGTCATCAACAGCTGTCCATTTTGTGTACCTCCCAATATATGTTTTATGTATCAGGTCTTCGGGGTTTCTCGCTAGGCAAAATAAAACCAGGTTTCTCATTAAAAAATCTTATTTACATGAATGCAGAAGCCCGTCGAGTCTCTTTCATGTTAACAGCGTCATAGGCAATAAATGCAGTCCAAAGTCCATCACAGGGCAATGGATTACACAGTTATATTCTATTTTATACTACCTTTGGGGATAAGATTACACACTGAAACTGAGACAGAAAGTAGCTGTGGATGGCCCTAAGGCTGCATGTCACAGAGACACCACACTTCCAGTCCTGCCTTCCATTTTACAAATTTACGAGTTGTGAATAATGTTGGACAGTGTAATATCACAGGGGCACAAAACCTAGGTTTCCACTAGACTACCCCCTCCCTCAGTAGGCCTAAGAAACACAGGGCTGTGCAAGTGAAGGGAATCAAAGCACTAGGCTAGGACACACATAGGATGCAGTATTGATGTGAGCTGGTAAAAAGCTGCGGCAAGACTCAAACATTCTGAACTATAAAACTAAACTAGTTTCTATGGTGAATTCATGGCTCACACTTGGTAGACTGGAACATGCAGCAACTTCTTCCTCAGGGAAAATGCATGTTTACATATTCAGCAAGTAGTCAGGACACTGGGCACCCTCTAGCCACAGGAACAAAGTTCTTCAGGGCCAAATAGGCTTCTGATGTAGGACTTTGACCTTCAGTGGCCCTGATCTCCATTGGCTGCCGATTAAGCAGAGGATTCAATTTAAAGTGCTCTGTATGTCCTATAGGATCCTCAAGGGCTCTTCGGCTCAGATCCTTCTGAATCTCCTATCTCCTTATGTGCCGGCTCGCCCTCTACGTTCGTCGGACCTTGAACTCGCAGTAGTCCCCCGGTTCAAGCTTAGCCGTGCTGGTGGCCGCTCATTTCGAGTACGGGCTGCGGCGCTGTGGAACTCCCTCCCTTCAAAGATCCGTGCCCTTGACGACCTCTTCTCATTTCGCAGGGCTGTTAAGACTTTTCTATTTCCTTAATTCACTGTACCTCTAGTCTATCACCTTCTTTAGCTGTGTTATGTTGTTACCTTGTCTGGCGCCAGGACGCTCCTTCGCTGGAGCAGCTGCGCGCGTAGTAAATATTCATAACATAACATAACATAACATAACATAACGTATGCCAACAAGAAACTGACACCAATAGGAAAGAACCAATTCTGAAGAACAATTTCAAAACAGAGCTGGAGTCAGCTTTTTCCAGTACTCATTCAAGCAGTAAGAAGTTCTTAAAAGTAGCAGGTAAGGACACATTTTATCCTCTTCTATTCCAGGCAGGTTCTCATCTTAGAATTCCTCAAGGAAGGTTTTTTATGAAGAGTACGCTGTTAAGTCATTGGTGATGAGGCCTAGCCAATTCTATTAAAATTCCCAGACTTTCCTCTCCCAGTAGTGCATGCTCCGGGTGTATGCTTTGTATTGGACCTGGCCCTTTTTTGCAAGGTCACCCTTAGATTTCTGCCTTCTATTGCTGAACCCGTTTTTGTTGGCATTAGGAGTCTGTTAATTTGTTCTCTGCTAACCAGTGCTAAAGTGCTTGTGTTCTCTCTCTACCTGCTTAACGGCAGTGCGAATTCCACTGCGGTGCGGCGGTTTGAAAGAGTGGGCAGGACGCGTTGGCCACTGGACGTGCGCAGCACTAGCCAGGTGGTGCTTGCGACTGCCATTGACCGACAGAATCAGCAAACGGGCTAAAGCATGATACAATTGGCATATACCTGATTGGTAAATTTTAACTTACTTGTACACTCCTAGTAAATGGTACTACATGTACCCAGAACTTGTAAATTGAATGCTACAAGGAGGCCTGCAAACACAAGGAGATGGTGGAAGGAGGGTGGAATCCATCATAGTTCTTTAGCTCACTCCACCACCCGGGTTCAGATCCAGCCATATGAAAATAAGTCTTGACCATGTGCCTCATTGGAACTGTCCAGACAGAACTGAAAATCCAGGTCTTCCCTTGACCAGGGTCAAGACTGAATTGCATATGACTAGGTCTAAACTGGGGTGGAGTGGTGAGCAAAAGAACAATGGATTCTACAAAGATCTATTGACTGGGGGAGAACGTTTGATTTGCTCTGCATTCCGTCCATCATCTATGTGGCTTTTGCTTTCTCATCCTGGGTGCACCGGGTATGCCCAGATGTGGGCCCTGAGCTCACTGTGCCACTGGATTCAAGCTAGCCTGGCTGATATGGGATGATGCACCAAAACTGCTCCCAGGAAGCTTGATTCCAGTCCAGTGAGGACATGGCTTGGCATTCAGTCTGGACTGTTCCCATGAGGCACAGGGTCAAGGCTGATTTGCATATGGCTGGGTCTCAACTGGGTGGCATGGTGAGCAAAAGAATGAGGGATTTAACCCAGATCTATTGACTGGGGAAAAATGTTTGATTTGCTCTGCATTCTGTGTATCATCTGTGTGTCTTTTACTAGTGGGCCTTCCGCACTTATTGTGTCACCCAAACAGCACTTTAAAACATGTCTCAGGCCTTTCATGGAAGCCTTTAGTGCAGTTTAAACTACCATTTAGACCTGGCAAAATTAACCATTTTGCCAGGCCTAATCCTGCCTTTTTTTAATACACCTAAAGTACCCCTAAAGTTGCTCTTAAGGGTTATAGGGCAGTGTGAATTATATTATATTAAAATGTGTGTTTTCATTTTACACATCCTGGCAGTGAAAAACTCCTAAAGTTGTTTCTCACTGTTGTAAGGCCTTCTCTTCCATGGCTAATAAGGGGTATTATATCTAATAAATTCTATCTTTAGATTGGGAACTGATAGAGACATGTTGTTTACATTAGAATTATTGTAATTTAAGATCCTCTTTTATGGTAAAGTCAGATTTTTAAGTTCCAATTTTAAACATTCCACTTTAAGAATGTTGGCGTTTTCTTGTCCCACTATTACAATAGGAGCTTTAGGGGGAACACCAGGACAGCCAGCCCCCCACTCAACATGTGTCAAAACAATTGGTGGCTGTCCTTGCTCAAATACACAAAACAATTTTAAGTTTGTAATGTTAGGAGGGTTTATTTCTTTTTAGACCTCACCTGCAATTATTACCATAACTATATGGTTATTTCACTATAGTGTATCTCAATTCAACTTAAAAACTACCATCGACCGTCCACCCATTAACTAAAAAAGTGTGGAAAGGAAAAAAGGCACGTCACGGTTGCAACACCAGGGGGGGACAGCTGACTGGTACTCGCCAGCGAACCCCACTTCTCATCATAGGTTGCCTTTTTCCAAACGGAAAGGAAAATGTGTGTGTTATAGAAAAAAGACCTCTGCCCAATGAAACAAAAAAGGGAAAGAAAGAGAACGAAGGTGTGATTCTACTTTCTACAAAAATGCTATAATAGTGCCAATGTATCAGGACCCCGTGAGAATATAAGAAAATAATTCTCACCAATTAAAAATTGGTAAAGCTTACTTGCTTCTAATACCTTTTATTCCTTGCTGTAAGCTCTCCCACATTATAAAATGGCTCATATGGAACCATAATAGTAGTTATTAGCCAACATGTTTTGTTGCTGTAACAATTTGAAGCAACTTCTTCAGGGCTAGGGATCCAGAATAAGTTTTCATGGGAGGTTCACATCAAACCTGCGATGGTAGTGAGACACAAACAAGAGAGATAGGAAGCACCACACATAAATCGCAATACATTTAAAAGTGCCATCAAGTTTCACAAAGGTAATTGAAAGTTGAAAAAATACAAATGCTTATAATTAAAACTTAACAATGCTCATACCTAAAGGTTGCATCAAGATTGCGTACCTGCAACTTTAACGAGGGGGGAAACCGCGTCAGCTGATCGCGAACCCACACGATGACTGCCACCTGATCTTGTCACCTACACATTTTCAAAAAAAGGCCATACTGTGACTAACACGATTAGCCCAGATGACCCACATGGGAGCATAGTACTTGTTCACCCACATCACGCCAGTTTAAAATATGTACATCATGAAGTCTATGTTACGAATTCAAATTGTTCACCTGGAGTATCGATATTAGGCATGCATTGGTGCAAATGCGTAATGCTAATTCTGCTCATTTAGTAAATCGATTAGTGTGTCTGTTTTCAAGACAGCAAGCTCCAATTGCTATCCCTGCAAAGCGCCAAACAAGAGTGTCCCAACCAACTCTGACTTCTGCCAGTGCCCTGGATTGCATGACTCTAAATGGCTGTGCTGCTAGGGTTTGTGTATTGGTTCCGGACAGTGACACAAAGGAGGCTTAGGTATAGACAAGATGGCCTATCCTGACAGGATGACTGGGAGGAGCTGTTCCAAGCATCACTTGCACTTTAAAGGTTCTGGCCACAGCGCACACAAAGGAACCTGCCTTGCTGACTGAGAAGGAAGGCCTGCCTACATCTGCCCAGCAGACCAGCTGTAACTGGACCTTCCTGGACATGTCTGAGCAATGCTGCTGGCCTCTGCTGGAAGGAGTCCTGATTCCTCCAAGAAGAAACGGTGTAACTTCTGAAGTTGGAGCTCCTCATAACACCAAATGTGCCTTTTTGTACTGAAACTCTGCCGCTTCCAATGACCCCCAACGCAAAGCTTTGATGAGATCTGCTCTTCATGCCAATGATGATCCACGACAACCAGCAGTGCAAGACCTGCACTTCACACAACAGAAACAATTTTCCACGATGCTCAATCTGCTCTTTACGCTGAAAGTCATCTTCTCGCGGCTTCCTCCAATGTGCATGGAACTCTTCTAGCAGACTTGATAAGGTAACTTTTCAGCAGGGCTTACAAGGTCACTGTATCCAATGTATCGCAATTGGTCTGCAAATGTGGCTTTACCCCAGTCTAGCGAGGCCAGTTGATCGTGTGTGGCGCTTTTTGCTTTTAGGTGTCATTTTCACTTAAAAACCTAAAAATTGAATATCTCTTGCCTCTAAGTTAAGCCTGACTGCTTTTGTGCCAAGCTACCGGAGGGTTAAGCACAGGTTAATTTAGTGATATTTGAGGATCACCCTGACAAGGATTGTAGTTGTGCTTGAGTGGGAATTCAACGCCACTTAATCAATAACCCAGTTTCTCACACTATGCAGCAACAAACCTGTCCCATTGGTGCCTGCTTCAAAATTCCAAACAAGTTCCATGTCTCAGCTGTGTAGCATGCTCCCTTGTATACCTATTCAACCGTTGACCGGTACATTCCACTGGACCTCCAAGGAAACCTACCATGAGCCAACACTAGGCTCAGGCTTCATGTGTAGCCTGGCTCTACTGTGCCTCCTGTGTTTGTTATATACAAGGGAACCCCATACAGTAGAACCTGGGGTAGAATGATAATTTTATAGAACAATGGTTCGGAGTAGGCCTTATGTGGTCCTTAAAGGAAAACAAGGGTATTAGCGAGTATTTAATAAGTCGCTAGGGAGCATTGGTAGTAGGATAAAATTTGAGTTTTTTATTTGTTACTCTTTTCTCATAGCAAGACACAAAATTATATATATATATATATACACTGTATTTCAGGTGCTCAAGTGAGTAGTACGGTGCAGGACGTGACATAGGTGATCAAAGTGAACGAACTGTCACACACAACAAGGATAAACACACACAACAATTATATACAATGGTACAAGTGAAATTCCTTGGGTAGGTCGACGGCGTTTTGATCTATATTATTTTAGATCTTCATCAGGACAGTTGAGCCTCCTGAAACTACAGAAAATTCAATTATACTCTCTTTCTTATATGTACTTTGCTGGTGTTCCTACATGTTTAGATCTGACATTGTTTTGGTGCTCCCGGAGAGAATAAAAATTAAATTAAAATTAAGAATAGAAATGAATTCTCAGGCATGCACATATTGAATTTACTATGCATGCAATTTTTCAGAGATGTAATAGTTAGGGGGTAGATGAACTAATCTCACCCAGGTGCGCTGCGCTTTTTTAGGCTTGGTGATGCGCGCATGCAACTAAAAAGATTGACTGTTATAATTTAAAAATCATTATATACCTTGCCTGTGGAGAGGGCAAGGATGGTCATTCGCGCAATACAGCTGGGCGGATGTCGCAGCTTTTCATGGAATCTGTGGGTAATTTAATAAGCATAGGTTTGGCTCAGTAGCTGTAACCAGTTAATAGGTATTAGCAAGAGGAGAGACTAAGGGCTAACCATAAGTTGCTTATTAGTCAAAGACTCACATAAAATTCGGTTAGATTCCAGGCTTTAACTGGGGATTCAGGTGGTGGCTGTTTGCTTCAATGTGGGGAAATTACTTGAGCTTATGGAATAGGAGGAATAAAAGTTATTAGGATTCTATGAGTGTTAATATTCATACTCCGATTTAAAAAGGGGGGGGGAGGGGGGGGCTTACTTACAGAAAAATTAGGTTACAACATAATCAATATCGCTGCCAAGGCGCATTCGTCGCTATGGTAGGTAAGGTTTATCTGAAACTGAAGAACATTGCTGGTCAGTAAATGGTTAGGTTAAGTTAAAGATAGTGGTGGTAATGGCCACTGTATCGGCGATGCACTTACGAAATTACTGTGGTTTCAGACAGCGCATACGTCGCTTTTGTAGAAGGGTCCGCCTGCAACTGAAAGAGCGTTACCGGTCAAGGCACGGTGAGTACCAATCTAAAAACGTCAGCATGGCGAAAGAAAGGCCAGGGGGGGTTTGATTCACTTACTTAGTTTTTGCAGGTCGGTGCGGCAAGCCGGGGGTCCGAGTACCTCTTTCTAGCAGCTCACAACTTAGGTGAGCGTCCTGACTCCATTAAGAGCGTGCCGGGGCAGTGCGCGCGCAGACAGGGAAGCGTGTCTCGGCTGAGCATGCGCGGAAAGGCTTGCTCTGGGCATGCGCTTCTAATTAGTGTTGTAGCTGGGTGTATGCGTGGAATGGAAGATCGCGCAATTCTAGGCAATCTAAACGCAGAGCTTTTCGAAGAGCGATTTCCCAAGAAAAATTAATTAAATTGGAGTGAGCAAAAGTTATAAATACAAATTAATCACAGTGTTGAGAACAATATTTGTTTTGTGGAACAAACCTTTGACATTGGCAAGAAATTGTACAATAGTATGTGTACATTGCTTAAATGGGTTCACGTTACAGTGTTGCATAGTAGTGTCCATTGAGTCCAACTCAGGTGCACATATTCCATTCATCGAGGGAGTTAAGTCCTTTCTCTATTGTTTTACACAGGTAAATCCATTTGCATTCTAGACGATTTAATATTGTTTGCTGATTGCCTCCTCTGGCATTGGGCATCAGTTTATCATGCCAGAGGAGGCAATCAGCAAACAATATTAAATCGTCTAGAATGCAAATGGATTTACCTGTGTAAAACAATAGAGAAAGGACTTAACTCCCTCGATGAATGGAATATGTGCACCTGAGTTGGACTCAATGGACACTACTATGCAACACTGTAACGTGAACCCATTTAAGCAATGTACACATACTATTGTACAATTTCTTGCCAATGTCAAAGGTTTGTTCCACAAAACAAATATTGTTCTCAACACTGTGATTAATTTGTATTTATAACTTTTGCTCACTCCAATTTAATTAATTTTTCTTGGGAAATCGCTCTTCGAAAAGCTCTGCGTTTAGATTGCCTAGAATTGCGCGATCTTCCATTCCACGCATACACCCAGCTACAACACTAATTAGAAGCGCATGCCCAGAGCAAGCCTTTCCGCGCATGCTCAGCCGAGACACGCTTCCCTGTCTACGCGCGCACTGCCCCGGCACGCTCTTAATGGAGTCAGGACGCTCACCTAAGTTGTGAGCTGCTAGAAAGAGGTACTCGGACCCCCGGCTTGCCGCACCGACCTGCAAAAACTAAGTAAGTGAATCAAACCCCCCCTGGCCTTTCTTTCGCCATGCTGACGTTTTTAGATTGGTACTCACCGTGCCTTGACCGGTAACGCTCTTTCAGTTGCAGGCGGACCCTTCTACAAAAGCGACGTATGCGCTGTCTGAAACCACAGTAATTTCGTAAGTGCATCGCCGATACAGTGGCCATTACCACCACTATCTTTAACTTAACCTAACCATTTACTGACCAGCAATGTTCTTCAGTTTCAGATAAACCTTACCTACCATAGCGACGAATGCGCCTTGGCAGCGATATTGATTATGTTGTAACCTAATTTTTCTGTAAGTAAGCCCCCCCCCCTCCCCCCCCTTTTTAAATCGGAGTATGACTATTAACACTCATAGAATCCTAATAACTTTTATTCCTCCTATTCCATAAGCTCAAGTAATTTCCCCACATTGAAGCAAACAGCCACCACCTGAATCCCCAGTTAAAGCCTGGAATCTAACCGAATTTTATGTGAGTCTTTGACTAATAAGCAACTTATGGTTAGCCCTTAGTCTCTCCTCTTGCTAATACCTATTAACTGGTTACAGCTACTGAGCCAAACCTATGCTTATTAAATTACCCACAGATTCCATGAAAAGCTGCGACATCCGCCCAGCTGTATTGCGCGAATGACCATCCTTGCCCTCTCCACAGGCAAGGTATATAATGATTTTTAAATTATAACAGTCAATCTTTTTAGTTGCATGCGCGCATCACCAAGCATAAAAAAGCGCAGCGCACCTGGGTGAGATTAGTTCATCTACCCCCTAACTATTACATCTCTGAAAAATTGCATGCATAGTAAATTCAATATGTGCATGCCTGAGAATTCATTTCTATTCTTAATTTTAATTTAATTTTTATTCTCTCCGGGAGCACCAAAACAATGTCAGATCTAAACATGTAGGAACACCAGCAAAGTACATATAAGAAAGAGAGTATAATTGAATTTTCTGTAGTTTCAGGAGGCTCAACTGTCCTGATGAAGATCTAAAATAATATAGATCGAAACGCCGTCGACCTACCCAAGGAATTTCACTTGTACCATTGTATATAATTGTTGTGTGTGTTTATCCTTGTTGTGTGTGACAGTTCGTTCACTTTGATCACCTATGTCACGTCCTGCACCGTACTACTCACTTGAGCACCTGAAATACAGTGTATATATATATATATAATTTTGTGTCTTGCTATGAGAAAAGAGTAACAAATAAAAAACTCACATTTTAACCTACTGTGCCTCCTGGCTCTTTTTTGTCAAAGGTAAATCTGTTACTATAATGATTTCCAGCACAATTATTTCTCTAAGCAGTCTCCTAGTGGGCTACCTCTCTCCCACTCTAGGACTTTTAGATGTCATTTGAAGTTGGGGTTGACACATAGATGCCATAAAGGTGCCAGAGGGTTGTGATCACAGATATATATGCCTTTTGTAGTGCATGCGAGCTGAACTCAGTCAGAACATATTTAAAAACTGTTAAAAATGTATTAAATACAAAGAATTTTACTTGACCTATTTTCTCCTATACCTTTGTCAAGCATGTGCTGTGCATTTAGTTTTTTATAGCACTTTGTTATGAAAACTTACAAATGTAAACATGTTTGCCAGTTTACACAGAATGAATATCCTGGAGCACAAGGGCTGATAGAAAATGCACAAAATCTAAAACCAAATATATTTTGTTCCTCCTGCACTACCAAATTGCACTGGGATGCTGCCAGGCAAAGATGTCTAGTGCTACATACAGTGGTCCTGGGGTGCAACGGACATGTGTGTACATTTTTTGTGCTGCAGGGCACTTCAGTGTTACAGAAGGGGCCACAGATGCTCGTGTGGACCATTCTGTAATACTGATAGCACCAGTGCACATACATCTCTGGCGCTACCTTGAGTGTGTATTCCTTCATTTGCATGGGGGCTCAATCACACGCAAATGAGGGAAACACTTTCCTTCTACAGCATTGCAGTGTTATGGGTACTGGCAAAGAGGCAAAGAGGTCATCTAGAGACTGACTATGACCCACAAAAGGATGGTGGATTGTAAGTGTGGCCCATGAGGGCAGTTCTCTTGAGGTAGAAAAGGTGGTCTAAGGGACCTCCTCTGACATCCCCCAGCAGGCAGGCATAGTCACTCACAACACCTCCAGAATGGGATCTATGTCCCCTTGAAAGTGTAGGCCTTTGACACCAGTAATGTAAAAAAGGACCTAACTACTTCAGACAGCAGTCCCATCCTTTCCTAATGCACTAACCTGTAGGCAGTAAATGTTTGCTGCAGCCTTTGGGACAGTACATTATCAGCAATAGGATGCATTGTCTCCGTTTGTGACCCGCAACGCAAACAAGGACAGTTCACCCTATTTGTAATACAAAGACTTCTAGCCACAATATAGGGCGGCATCCATATGTGCAACACACTAGTAGATAGAAATACATGTAGCTCAAGGCCAGATGTACGACCCTTCTATTTTGCGAGTCGCAAATTGCAACGTTTTGCGGCTCGCAACATGGAATGTATAAAAGTGTCTCATACACTTCTTGCGATTCCTAATGGGGTCGCAAATGACCTGCCTAATCAATATTCATGAGGCAGGTTGGAATTTGTGACCCATTAGGAATGGCCAGCACTCACATGGATGGTGGCCTGCTGGGGTCAGCAGGCCACCATGTCTATGACTGCTTTTTTAATAAAGCATTTTTTTTTATTGCAGCCCATTTTCCTTAAAGGAAAATGAAATGTTTCTTTTTCATTTTTTAAGAGCAGGTGTCATCTGTGGGACCACTGCCTTCTCTTAAAAGATATTTTCACATCCATTCACAAAGGGGAAGGGATCACCTGGGGACTACTTCTGGTTTGCGAAAGGCTTACCAGCTACTTGAAGTGGTAGTAAATTGCGAGTGTTTTGCGACCGCAATGGTACATTCAAGTGCAACTCGCTATTAGGAAGGGACGTCCTTAGGACGCCCCTCTTTAATAGCAACTCGCAAAAGCTATTTTGCAAGTCACAGACTCGCAAAATAGCATTTGCTACCCTTTTTTGCGGTTGCAAACGGGCTGATTTTCCTCAGTGTTTTGAAACGAATGGACCTTGAAAGCAAATCAAGTAGGAATTGACTTTGCATGTTTGCTACATCCTGGACCTTAATCACAATGTACTGTGTCATTCATGCAATTTCTTCTGATCCCTGTACAACTCTTTGTGTGTTTTAGGGACGTATATTGGGTGCTTCAGTGATGATGCTGGGGAGAGAACTCTGAAGGCAGCTGTGTTCTATGACTTGTGGAAGATGACAGTATCTCACTGTCAAGAGGCATGCGCTGAAAGGTGAGTTGGGTACATATAGAACATTGCAGCTTTAAGGTTTCCCTGCAGGGAAAGAGAGATCCCTATTTTGTGGTACACTAGTGTTCGACAGAATATCATGAGAATCATCGCTGTTCACTACATGAACATGTAAAGGATTACATGAGCTGTCTGTGCAACCTAGAATTTAAAATAATTTACACTAGTGATATTCCTTCCCACTAACAACAAGATTTTACGTACGTATGTGGTATTTCTGCAGTAGTTACCTTGCTGAAATGCATTGGGCGCTGTACAGGGTCAAAGATATAGATACTGTCAATGTGCAAATGGAGAGGTAGCTGGGTAGTGAACTGTTATGGCAACATGGTGTGGTGTGTAGCGTTCTCTAAAAATGTATCACTTCAGTTCTTTCCTAAATTGAAGCAAGGGAGACGCTAGAATTTGGTGCTCACATCTATATTTTTTCCATTTAAAGACATTAGTAACAACGAGATGTGATTGAATTCCATGTTGTCCTCATTTTTCCGTCAATTTCGCTGAGCCTCTGTTGGAGGTATGTGCAGCATTGGTCTACTGAGACTGGATAAAGGTGAAATGCTAGCTGACCTGCTGTTTGTGAATAAGGCATTATGTTAAAAATGGGTTACTGGTTGACTGAGGTGAGAACACTGGTCAAGCAGCAACCACAATCCTAGTCTGTGTAAGGCAGATGCAAACCCCAAATTAACCTGTGCTCAACCCCCTGTTAGCTTGGCATTGAGCACTCAGGCTTAATTTAAAAGCATTGTGTGAAGTATTTGTGCAACACTTCAAACAACAAAACTGTGAAAACAACACACAAAAAGACACCAGGTTAAAACAATACAGATTATTTTAATAAATAAAACAGAACCAAACCTACAAAAATCCAATTAGTAGAACTGGAGATATTGCATTTTAAACTTTTCACAAAAAATAGCTCCAAAAAGCACAAAAAGCCACCTGTGAATATCTGGTCGCAATAGATCAGTACAAAGTTGCAAGTTCAGGCTGACCGCAATGGAGCACGGACTGGCTACAGAGATCCAGTTAGGCCCGCTGAACCAAGTACCTTAAATCCTGTTTTTCCGAGTCTTGCCTGTAACTGCATTGAAGATACATCATGCAGCTGAAGTGAATTGTTGGTTCCAAAATGCAGCGAGGCTGCGATGCGAGGGCCTGCATCATTGTCGAGGTGATGTAAAGTCATGCATCGAGGATGCAGTACGCAGTCTGGGAGAAGCGTCTGTTCCATAGAGCTGTGAGGCTGCGATGCAAAGTCTACTATTGTCATTGAGGCTGTCATAGATGAGGAATGCAAGGGCCTGCACCAAGGATGAGTAGTGGTGGATCTGAAGGCACTGCGGGTCGTGGCGATGATGCAGGTCTTTGCAACTAATCCAATCCATGCAGCAGCAGAGATGCGTCAGTTCTGCTTGGGATTTTGACACACAGCAGAGAAGATACAGCGGTTCCGCTGGATCCACAGAGGCTGGTAAAACACCTTAAGCCCACTTCCAAGGGTCCAGGACTGGGGTTGCATCACTTGGCAGGGTGGACTCACAGATGGCAGAGCCCAGGTGCAGATGCAAGACTGTTGGAAGCCTGTTATATCCCTGAGGCCTCAGATCGGGAGGACAGGCAACTAGCCCTTGGATTCCCTCTGGGTTCTGAGTAGGTCTGGGCAGAGTTCTGTTACCCAGAACTCTGCGAAGTGCCCAAAAAACTCTGCCACGATCCGTGGAGTTCACCAAGCATCAGAGTGCGGTAAGTTATGCCGCTCGCACTGAATTTTAGCCCAAGAGGGCGCTGCTTCTTCTGCCGCTTGACTAGATGTTCTACTTAAGTGACAGCGACCTCAATGCGATTGGCAGGTTTCTCAATGTGAGCTGTAATGACCTGTTGCGATTTCTCGCGTTGAGAAATCTCACAAGGGCATGATTTTCCTCACTCATGTTTGCCAACTGAACATTGGCGAGCCGCACACGAGAAAAAGTCTGCTCCACGCCACTTTGCAGAGTTTTCAAAAATACTGTGCTCCGCACGGAGTGGGCAAATCTCTGCAAACTCCATTGGCAGAGCGGAGTTCATTGCCCGCCCCTAGTTCTGGGTTCAAGAGATGCAGGCCCAGTCCTTCTCACCCAGGCAAGAGGGCAGCAGGTCAGCAAAGCAGCTGCCCAGCAAAGCGACAGTCCATCAGCGGCACAGCAGTCCTTCTTCCTGTAAGATTATTCCCAGGTCCAGAAGTGTTTCTGAAGTGGTGGTGCCTGAGGTCCTTCTTTTATGCACAGTTGTGCCTTTTAAATGGGGAAAAGCTTCTGGAAGCATGCCTTTGAGGAGCACAGATATCGTACCTTCTGTTCCCGGACTCCAGACTAACTACATAGTGTATGCAGCCCTTTGTGTGAAAATAGGAGACAGCCTACTGAGGTGTAAGTGAGGCTGGACACAACTCCTCCCTTCCATCCTGCCAGTGATGGCCCATCCAGTCACACCTAAGCTCCAAATGTGTATGACTGTATAGGCAGAAAACACAAAGCCCAACTGGCAATTACACACAGTCATATGACCAGAACCCGCCTGCCGGCACCAAATGACCAAGGCAAGAAAATGATAAGTTTCTAAATGTGTATTTTTAAAGTTGTGATTTTAAATCCAACTCCACCAAAAGTTAGCATTTGAAATTTGCATTCCAGAGACACCAAAAATGAATTGGTAATCTCTCACCATTTAGAAATTACACTTATAAAATCTAATAAAGCAACTCCAATGTTATCCCTTTGGTGAGATAGGTCTTGCAGAATTGAAAAACGCATTTAGGAGTTTTCCACTACCAGGACATGTAAACCTTAAAACTTAAATGTCCTTCTCTTTAAATATATTGCACCCTATCCTCTGTGCTCTCCAGAGCCTACCCCAGCGGTCACTTAAAAAGGAAGGCTTGGGCCTGGCAACAGGTATATTTTGCAAGGTCATGGCATGTTAAAACTGCACACAAAGTCTCTGCAATGGCAGGCCTGAGGCATGTTTAAAGGACTACTTAAGTGGATGGCAAATCAGTGATGCTGGGCCACTAGTAGCATTTCATTTACATGCCTGTGGCACACGTAGTCCACTTTACTAGGGACTTATAAGTGAATTAAATAGATCACCTGTGTATAAGCCAATGTTACCATGTTATGAGCAGAGAGCACAAGCACTTTAGTACTGGTTAGCACTGTAAAAGTATGCAGAGTCCTATTGCCCTCAAAAATGAAGTCAGCAAAAAGAAGGAGGTCTGAAGGCAAAATGTTCGGGGGAAATCACACAAAGGATGCCACATCAAACACATGGTTTAACCAGGTTGATGCACTGGGATATGTTAGTTAGCAGGTCAGTCCTTTACTCTTCACTCTCTTTCTCTCTCTCTTTCCATCAACCTATTCTTTCTCTAGCTACTTGCCTGTTCTCCATCCTCTCAGTCACTGATACCTCTCACTCTTTCTTTCTGTCTGTCTCTCTTTTTCTTTCTTTTCTCTGAAGCCCTGACTGTACTGTCTATAACTAATCATATACAGATCTCACCTACTGAAGGAAAGCATGGTTGCAATGGGATCTGGTAGGCACGTGCATAGTTAACAAAGTCAAACCAGGACTGTAGCCTAACATATCTGCAGTGGAGACTGACATGCGTCCAGTGATGCAGGGTGAATTACACTGGAGGCATGCAATGTTGCAATAAAGACAGGCATGGTTGAAGTGGAAGCAGACAAATTTGCAGTAAAGTTAGGCATGTTTGCAGTGGAGTCAGAAGGAATATATTGGAAAGTTGCAGGAATGCAGTGAACGGAAGTTTGAATTGGAGCATTCAGGGTTGCCAGTCATCGGCAGAGCAAGGGCTCCTTATGCCTAATGTAAGTAAGAAAAATGGAAAGCTTACCCCTCCTTCCCCCCTAATGTTTGAGGGACAGCTGCTCGCATAATGGGCCAATCATTCAGGTGGTGTTAAAGAACAACTACTCACCCGCGAGGGTCTCAAGGCGCTGGACAGAAACTAGGACAAATATAACTTAAACTCTAGGCTCCGTTGCCACTGAACTTGCTGTTCTAATTATAGTTCCCACCCTGAGGCGTGTCTTTTGTTTGCCAATCTGATGTTCTAAGGATTCTTCAAGTGAAGACATGGTGTGGAAGTCCACATAACCTGGCTACAGTCCCTGCAATGTTAATACAACACTGTTGGGCTTTTATTCAATTGAACTCCCTCTGGTGTCTTTGAACTCTATTGAAGCCAATCCTCTTTCATCTGTATTGTCACCCTGTGGATTATGCTTTCACACTGCTGGTCATGAGGACCCCTTTCCCACCTACTTGCCCTCATCATCTCAAGGACATTATTGAAACCCTGGGGTCTGCAGGTAGTGCTCTGTGTTACTGCCCTTTGTTTCATAGACTTGTCTACAAAAATAGTTCATAATCAAAGTATATATATATTATTCGTATTTAAAATCAGCCTGGGAGCACAGCCAATCATCATAATGGCCATCAACTTATCTTTGGTGGGGGTGGAGGGGGTGCGTGTCACTAAAAACACTGCAAATAATCACAAAACCTCCCTATATGCCACACTCCTAGAAACAGACACTGGTTAAAAGCTGAAATATTTTACTTTCTCAAAAGCATTAAAGATGGGCAAGGATGAAGATCAAATTGTCTTGGATAGTTAAAAAATGGAAGCACATCGGGGTCAAGAATGAGATACAGGGAGGGATAAAACAAGCAGTGTAACACAGGGCTTCAAATCCCCTGTGGTGAGAGAGGATCCTGATATCTTCATCCTGGAGACACCCTCATTCACCTGTCATCTTCACCTTCAAAATCTTCATATGCTTCTTAGAAGGCCACACCCCTTGCTGCATGGGTTTAGTTAGTGCCCTAGGCAAAACCGCAAAGATACCATAGAAACCCTTAGGACTAGGCTTCAGCATAAGCAATATCATATAGGAAAGAATCCTTCCCTTTTTAGGCAACCTGAAGGGTAGATTTTTTATAATCGGCTCAAGGGCAGGCTGAATTTTTAGCCAAGCAAGAGTTTAGGAAGGTGACTTCTCAGCAGGTCAATTAATCAATCAATGAGGATTTGGAGAGTGTGGCTAATCACCTGTAAGGGTATCCAAGCACTGAGAACCCTGGTGCTGGGTGGAGGGGAGTCAGTTGAAAGGCAGGACTTGAATAACCCTTCAGAATTCCAGCAGAGCACTAGAGATCCGGAGGTAAAGCGGGAGGTCATTCCAGGACTTCAAGATGAGGTAGGCGAAGGCATGTCCTCCACTGTTGCTGCGGTGGATGCGGGCGTGTGGGCAAGGCAGGTTGAGTGCAGTTGACTGGAGGGCCTGAAAATTTGTACTAAAGAGAGGTCTCCTGAAGATCTCAAAGTCCCAAACAGGCATTGCTGAATAGCAGTTTGTTTTGAGCAGGTATTATTACTATCCATCACTCAAACGATCAAAACTAGTCTCAGTGTTTAGACCAGTCTGATAGACTACTTGTCTGATAAGACTCTACAACTCTCTACGACTCTACTGTTGGACTCTTTCATACGTATGTAGCCAACTGCAGGACACCCACTGCTTTTGCACTCTGATTTAAATTGATCACTAGAAGTGGCTCTATGAGAGATTCTGCTTCTGAAACTCCATAAAAGGTTCAGTTTAAATTGACAGAACTGGGGCACGCAAAGCCTCATACAGATAGAAGGGAGGGCTGGGCAACCAAGGACAGACTACAGAAACTTGTAATGGTTGTAGGCATTCACATGGGTACATATTTTACCTATCTACCAAGATCTACCCTATATTTGCTATGGAGACTTAATTAAACAATACCACAACCACGTGTTACCAATCCGAAAGTATGGGTCACATCATTTCTGGCCAAACCCTTCTGGTCAGGGTGGGGTCATTCCGTATGACGGCTCTCCTGGTAAAACATGGAGCTTACATTAAAACATTCTGCTGGACAGCAATTTCTTCATGGCTCATTCCTTAGAAACAGCACAAGCCAAGTAAGCAGCAAAAGGAAGGAGTCACGATATATGTGAGTCATCCTGGGGAGCAGGGAACAGAAGCCGGTACAGACGAGGGGAAAGAATCGCGACCAATGCTTCAATTGCACCGACAACATGGAGTCACAAAAAAATGGGCCCTCCTGCTAGAATGTGGTGAAGGGCCCAAGAGCCTACCATATTGCATAGATATTCTTTGGCCTTGGTCTGGATAGCGGTCTCCTAAAAGGTAGGGCCGGATTGGCCATAGCGGACACCAGGCATTTCCCTGCCAGGGTGAGGGCCGGTTTTGGACCCCTGAGGGGCCGTTTTTTGTTACCCCGCTGGTTTTGCAGCAAAATGCAATACCGGCCCCCTGTAACGTTTGTAGTACGGCCCTGCTGAAAGGCGGGGGAGGTCAGAATGGTAGCAGTCACCGCACTTCCCCCCCCCCCCACCCCGAATCGCGGGCTGCAAGGGCCTGTGTAAAGGCCCTGCACCTACCCAGACAAACTTCATTTTCAGATGAAACACTAGCGCAACACCTCTTCCTTCGAGTTGCTCCACCGTGTATGCATTCAGCCTATGCCTTGTGTGTGTCAGCCCAGTTCAACCGAGTAACAGCTCCAGCCAGCTTTGATAAACTGCTCTGATTGGGCCTGCAGATCGAATAGTGAATGCAAAGTGGCCTCCTGTGATGTTTACTGCACTGATAATTAAAAATCGTCACAGTCCATTAAGTATGATGCTGGCTTGTACCTGTATTGCATATTTTCAAATTTCACAAATGTTAACGGCGCCAAGACTAAAAGTTCAGATTCATTTATTTATGTCGTCCATTCTGCTAAGCTCCATTTGTTTCTTGCACCTGAGGAGAGCACACTCTTTCACCTCAAAATGCAGAATCTGCAGTCCACCTGGGCATGAAGAAGACCTCTGATGGTTCTGTAAACCAAGTCTACGCAGAGGCGTACTCAGGACCCTGCAGCGAGGGGGTGGGGGGGAGGCATCCTTCAGAAGCCCCTCAACCATTGAGGGGGCCTTTACTCAGCCAAAGCCCAATGGATAGCTGGAAAATATGGGAGACTCGGGGGCCTTCTTCACATTAGGAAGGGGGGGGCATTATTTTGGGTTACGCCCGCGGTTTAGTGCTGGAGGACTGCGGGTTGATCTTATAGAGGTTTAAAGTACCCCGGGGTGACGTTTGTGCTGAAGAAGAGATGTGCATTAAAACCGAAAATCACTGGTCTAAAAGCTGTTTGGATGGTTCAGTTTTTCATATTTTTTTTGGGGGGGCGGAATATTTTTACTTGATTTTCATAACAGAGAAAAAGGTGAGTAACCATAAAAGCACCATGGCACAGTAAGCATCCAGTCTTTCATTTTTTTGAGTTTCAATTAGAAATAATATTCTTAAGGTGCTAAATGTTATTTACTTTTATCAATAAAGTATGATGTGCGTCCTCTTTGAATCTGATTCACTGCTGTGTGAGTTAAACTGTAAAGGAAGCTCCTTAGCTGATGCAATACCACGCGAGGCATCAGCTGCAAAGGTCCCTGCAGATCTGGGCTCATGCCTTTGAATTCAGGTGGGGTCTTTGAAGTTAAAGCAATCTCTTCCATCCCTCAAATGTATAATGAAGGAGCGATTGACCCTGGGGGTATTCTTCCTGCTCAAACTTTTACTTTCTCTGAAACTATTTTCAGACATGATGAGGGATATCGATTATTTTATGGTATTAATTTAATTATGTGTGGTTACTTCTCGGACATATTTATTGGAGATAATCTTAAAATGTGACAGAGCTCATGTGTAAGAATCGAAGTAAGACTCGATTAAGCAAAAAGGTATGTTAGAATATTACATACACAGTAGCTGTCACTGGAATCAAATGTTGTGCAATGTTCCTTCCTGTGATGTTTGTGGTGTCATCAAAAGGCATTCCATATAATTTTACCACTCTGTGATTTTGGTGAAATGACATCTCTATTGCCTTCATGATTTTCTTTCACTTTCTCAACCTATTCTTTATTAAATTCTTCTGTATAAAATGAATGGGGGTTGCTTGTATTAGTTTAAGATATACTAACACATTTTCAAAAAGCTTTCAACAATTCCTGCCTCACAATTCCATACTATGGCACTAAGACCCAGCCACTTGCCTCTGGTAATATTTGTGCCTACTGTTCCATAACTCGCCAGGTCATGCAGAACATTTCTGCGTTGTTGACATCAAACATTGACATATAGGAACATGGGTGTTTGTTGCAAAAACTTTAGATTTTATTGTACTCTCATAGATGTCACCTGGTTGTATGTCGGAACCACACAGGCGTTAATCACACCTGCCTTAATAACGTGGTCCAAACAACGAATGTGTCTTTACAATGCATTCTGTTACAACGCAAGTCCTTACATCGACTTGCCTTAGGGAAAGCGCTACAGTTGGAATAGATTCATTTAGTATTCCAACTGTGATCCGTGCAACAGTAGAGAAAGAGTGGGACTTGAAGTTCAACGTCAATCCAACAACGCTTTCCTTAATGGAAGTCGTTCTAACCACTTGCGTGATAAAGGCATGCATTGTAAAGATGCATCCGCGGTTCGGACCCTGCTGTTAAGGCACAGGTGGTTCGAGCTGCGGTATAGCAGCTGTTTCCCATGCCTTCCTTATAGACACAGAGAAACGGTAGGAGGAGACGGCTCCTGTGGTTTGCAAGCTAGCCTGCCTCGCTCAGATAAGCCTTTGTCAAACATCAAATACTAAGAGAAAAAATTCAAATTTATGCCTTGGTTACAAACTTTATTCTTCTCAAACACATGGTAGATATGTGCAGAGGTTTGATCAAAGACATTTGCAATGAAATTGAGAAATTTGAAAGTGCTCCTTGCTCAGACCTCTCACATTCTACGGGTAGTGCCGCAAAGAGTGTCGTCGGAACAATTTGTCAACAAGCACATGCACAATGTAGCAAATGCTGACAGATATGTGGAACGTTGTTTAAGCTTCTAGAAAATGTAATCCAAGTCATTTTATTAGATATGTGGAGTGTCCTTTTCAATTTTTAGATATAGAATGCAATATATACTTAAGGTCAATGATCTGTGATGCCTTGCAGTGATGCTTACAAAATATCCAGCATGCTCAGAAAGCACAAGAAAACCAGTTTGAGGTGATTGAAAGCTGTGAACTTTCCCCTGTACAGGTCTTACTTGTACGCTGGCCTGGAGTTTGGTTCTGAATGTTACTGCGGGAACACGCTGCCCCGGAACAGAGCCAAGGAGGTGGAGTGCAACAACGAGTGCAAAGGGGAGAAGAGCTCGCTCTGTGGAGGTGTCAACCGACTCGCTGTCTTCCGGATCGAGGAGCTGCGGGACATCGCCAAGCAGCGTAAGTCAGGAGGGTCATCGTTGGAAGGGGTATACAATGGAAGAATGGGTAATCGGGGGTCAATGTGGGAGAGTGACCGCATCAGTCTGGATGTAGTCCTTGCGCTTGAGTTACTTCTCCTTTCCAACAGTAAAAGAAAAAACAAATTGCATCATGGAAGACCAGGACTTGGAGTAATGAAGATTACCGATAAATAACCAGGTCATTAGCTGCCACCCCAGGGTTAGTGAGTCGTTGCTCCTATAAGTAGCTGAAGAGACCCTCCAGGGTGCAGAAAAAATGTACTTTGCCTTGCCCAGTTGATTGCCAACAATTACCAGCTAAAAACATTCCAGAAAGTTGCTTTGTTTGATTATGTCATTGGGGGTTTTGAGTTCTATTGTCGCATCATTTCTCTGTTTGAGAATCGATTTTTGTATTAAAAAAATGTCTGATAAAGTAGAACTTTATCGAATGTTAGGAACAGGGAGGCTGTGGTAATAATTTTAAAATGTAATTATGGTTTTGGAAATTTATGCTGTTTTGCTGTTGCAAAATGTGGTGAGTGGAATGTTTTATGAATCTACAAAACAATCAGTATTGAGCTACAAAAAGTGATGCAACCCGGATTTTTAAAAATGTGTAAACTAAGCATTGGCTATGTTTTCTCAAAATAGCTAATGCTGTGTATATGTTCCTGTAATGTGCTCATGTCATGTTACTTCCACTCTTTCTTGTAATCATTTGCCCCAACCTGCCTGTAAACATAAACAGCACCATGTGTGCATTCTTGGGATAATGAGTGAATTATGAGATCTTACGCCTTTTGAATTTATTAGGAACTTCATGTGACATTTCAATGTTTGACTCTGGTATCGAGAAAGTCTGCTCTCAATGTCTGATGCTGGACTGTCCAAAGACAACTCCATCGAAATCATGTTAACACTGTATAGTTTTCTCCTCATTTCATAGTGCTCCATTTTTTTGATTGCGAGACATTTCATGAACTTTAACCCATCATGATGTCTCACTTGCCAAAGGCCCATTGGTAGAGCAAGTGATATCAGAAAAAGCCAGCTGCACAGCCCTGTTTTCCTAAATAAGGCTGATGCTTGTGAAATATGAAAAAGTTTTCTTGATGTGAACTCTGTGAGACCAATGTCGGGCATGGCTACAGCTTTATAAAATAATATCCTGTTCTCACTTTGGAAAATGGATAAGTGCATTGGAGAGAGATGCTTTCATACTGTGCATTAAACATAAAATGAACAATTGTTAGGTAACACTTTTGTTTATGGCAATGCACCATTAATGTGTTTAGGATCTATCATTGATATCAATTGGTAAAGAAGGTATAAGTTATCTGATGCACTGTACGATCATTATCTTTTTTATAACTGAAGTATTCAAGCCTTACTCCCATCTTCTCTGGTCCCCCTCCGAAGGCACAAAGGAATTGACTAAATACAGAAGAATTAATCTGGAGCAGGTGTGTGATGAGACCCCTGCAGCCGTAAGCCATTTCTTGGTGTGCCACTTAAGGTAGTTTTCTGGCATTCTTGCTCACTTCTGTCTCGCGTTTCCAGGTTCAATGGTTTTCTAGAAACTTCTTTGCTGTTTTTTAAAATATTTTTCATGTAAATGTAATTTCAGTCATTTCACACACAAATTGTCATCCTACCTTTAAAGTCTTTCGCTTGCGGGCAGCGCCCAGCAAAGGTGCAATGATTTCAGAAACTAAGTGCAAAACGGTGTTTAGCTCTGTGGGTTTTCTCTTTTGACGTTTTACAAGCTGGCATCCGTTTATGGTCATTTTTGACAGTCCCGGAAGGCAGCTCCCTTCATTGTCCCTCATATAACACTGGTAGTGATAGCACCTGCAACACTTTCTTCTATTTCATGCTTGTTCTTAACCTTGCGCTCTGTGCCATGTATGGGTGGGCTCTATTAATCAATTAATCAGAATTTATAAAGCTCGTAGGAGGTGTGTGGCGATTCCTGCATCGGGGGCATCGTTGCAGCCTAGTTGACTGGTGATGAGTGACTGTGTCACGGTGCATCTCGTGTGTAGGGATAGCCACTTGAAGATCTTACATAGCATGTGCAGAGTGAGGAAGCAGGTTGAGGAGATGGTGTGGATTCATGGTGATCTTGGTGTCAATGCTGATTCCGTGGTTTCTGGCATGGTCAGAGCAAGTGGGTGCGGGTCGTAGGTTTAATGGCCACCAGTTGTCGTTCTATGTGTTGTTGCTATTGCCAAAGATCAGTACTTCCCTCTTCTCTGTGTTCAGCTGCAAGCAGTTGTTCTTCATCCAGTTGGCAATATTTGTCATGCATATGTGAAAGTTAGTTCTGACTGTGGTGGGATCGTCGGTGAGTGAGAGGATGAGTTGGGTGTTGCTTGAGTAGGAAAATATCTTGAGACACGTGGTATCTGACGATATTGGCCAGCAGGGTAATATATGTGTTGAAGAGCATTGGGCTGAGGGATGAAACTTGTGAGACATAGCCGGTGATCTCCTTGGGTTCAGAGGTGAAAGGTGGGAGGTGGATCCTGTTATGTTATGTTATGTTAGCCGGATTTATAGAGCGCACAGATGCCCCAGCAAAGGGGCGTCCTGGCGCTGCCCTCTAAGTTGTTACGGCGAGGAAGGAGGTGATCCATCTGAGTGCGTCCCCTTGGATGCCGATGTGGTGGAGTTATTGGATCAGGATGTGGTGGAATACGGTGTTGAAGGCTGCAGAGAGGGCAAGGAGGATCAAAGCTACTTTTTCTCCTTGGTTGAGGAGGGTTCATATTTTGTTGGTGGCTGCTATCAGAGCAGTTTCGGTGCTGTGATTGCTGTGGAAGACGGATCGGGTGGCATTGAGTAGCTGATTCTGCTCTGGGTGAGTTATATGTTGCTATGTGGTTCATCGTCATGTGTGTTTCATTATGAACAAGCTCAGGTCTCCAGTGAAAGAGAAAAGGGAACTCATTTCTGAAGGTTGTTGACATTCACAAATATTGAGTATGGCCCTTTTGTATTGAGCCTTCGGTGCCATTCTGTTGGAACGTCCTTAGTTGAACAGAAGGTGGCAACAGCTTGTCTATGCCAGCTGTCTGTAAATGAATGCAGCATCAAAGCAACACTAGTTGTTTGGGGGGCAACAGACATTGTGGCATTCTATGTGGCTACACGTAACGTTAGTTTAATATTGTCAAAGAGGTATATGATTATTACAATTAATTACTTTTTAATATGATTTTTGGCGATGGTTTGTAGTTGTTTGAAGGCAACAATATGAATAAAGCATGTAGTGTTACCTGAAAGCCAACGCCATTAGTCTGTGATAACTGATGTTTGAATGGAGTTAACTGAGGAAGTGCATAAGGCTAGTTGTCTTACGTATGCCACCTAAGTCACTGATAGCCAGTGTCTTATTGCCCAATCTATGCAATCATAACATTCCTTACATCTTCGAAAGACCCAAGCAGAATTTTACCAGGTATTAGTGTTCTGATAAATCCGAGCCTGCCCTGCTTTCCAGAAACAATCCTTGGAACCCCAGGAAGAGCTGTATCGCTCTTTAGCATTCACCAAAGCACTTGCCTGAGGGGCACTGTGCATGATGCATCTGGGCACAGCAAAGCCGTAATAGAGAAAGAGATGCATTGACTACTCTTATAGATGATATTCTCTTCAACACCCACCTCATCACATACTAGACTGTAACAGCCAACAATACATCATATCTGGAAAATAAAACATTCCATCTCGAGAGACCTCCACAAAACACAAAGCCCGGTTATCTCCACGCAAGAAGTCAATAAGATGATACAAGAAAGAACAATACGACATGTATCTTGAAGTGACAGTCACTCCTGCACTCACAAAGAAAACTGAAATCTCACAACTTCAAGAACCACCTTATCCACTATCACTGAGGAGCACCACTTCTAGGGTTAAGCGGCCTCAACAACTGCCCCTTCCTTCCTCCTGTGCCCACTATTCTGACTAGTTCTAGGTGCCCAGAGCTCTAGTTTATTCTAACTAGACTTGCATCACAGAAGAACCATTTTACACACAACATGCAAGAAACGGGTTGCACGACCTACAAATAAATGAACAACCACTCCATAAAAAATAGGAAGGTTTTGCTCATGTGCAGATTGAATCATGGAAACATTAAGTACGGTGGGGCGGAGACCCCAAATGCATTGATTTGTCCCTAGTCTGGCTTCACTGTGGTGATGCAAACGCATGTCATGTCCCATTTATTAACCCATGCATGTCTAGGGTGTTGTAAGGAATGTGTTAAAATGGTTGTACATGTGTATTTTTTGAGACCCAAGAAGGCAGTGCTGAACAACAGTACAGGACATTGCTGTATGCATTTTAGCAGCTTTTGGGGATCAGAGTTACAGCTTGCTAGAGCGCCTGTATCCGTGGCAACCATTTCAGAGACGCTGTAATTTCATAAACATTTCATGTGTAACAAATGCTGCAGACGTCGCTAGAGGAAAACACCACTTCTGCAGGCTGTAAGAAGTGAGAAAACTGACTTTGAAGTGCGCGTAAAATACTGAGCGGCGTTTCCTTCGCTGCCTAGATGGAGTGAGTGTCAACCTTGCTGATCAATTTAGAAATTAGTGAAAAAGATCAATTCCCCTTCGCCTTCTTAAAAAATCTTAATTGAGTCATTAGTCTGGTTAATTGAGGATGAAACATCAATTAATCCAACTTGTTCCTGCTGCCGTTATCAAAGTAGGGGCACTTTTATTACCCAGGTGAGGGCAAGGCATTACAGTACTGTAAATTCTGCTGTTTTTCAATATCATGAGGTCAAAGTAAAACTTTCCTTATTGCAGTATGTCTAACAGAGTGCAGTAACGCAACTTGAGGGGCCTGCCTGCAAGGTACATGGAGGGAGCCTAAGACCACACAGTTCAAGCAGGGAAGCTGCAATTCATCCAGGTTTTCTGGTTCAACTTAGTAGAAATCAGCCAGTAGATGGCATATATTTATCTTTTCGTATGTTGTGTTTATTGTTACATTTTTGTGCCTTTTACTACAATTATTATTTAGTGCAAACTCGACCCGAAGGTTTTGAAGCGTTTTACAAGAGCACCAGTTACATTACACAAGGTCACCATTCATTGTTTATAGTGATGGGAAGATTAAATGATGTATCCGTGTGAGAAGAACAAGTCCTTTCACAAAGGCATGCACTCGAGTAACTTGAAACACCGTTGTTTCTTCACAACTGGTAATCATAAATAATGCTGCTTAAACCAAATTTATTTCCATTCTGATTATGTCTTTATTTTCAAGGCCATCTTATGATGCTTCATTTTATTTCTTTTTGCAAAAATTCAAACATCAATTTGCATGATCAAAATATGAAACCAAATGCATTTTGGGTCTGTTGTAATGACCCTTCCTCAGGGGTTTGAAGCAAATTGACTGGTACGCCTTGAGGATGGAGGAACTCTCTTCCGTCAAGAAGAGAGTTCCTCCGTCCTTGAATGCTAGCGAGTGAGTGAAACTATTTAGCCTGATGGAATGAAGGGGGTTCTCCCTAAGAGTTTTTTTTTTAGAATTATTGTATTTTGGTGCACTTTGCACTTTTCAGCACTACTTCTGTGATAAATGGACTAAAAATACAGTTCTTATCGCATTCATAAAATATATAATAGATTTTCTGGGTTGACAAGCAAGTCTGACTAGCGAAGGGGGCTAGGACAGTTACTAGGCAAGACTGCTTTGACTCTACCATTTCCAACATAAAACAAATAACATAGGTGCATAAATGTCCACAAAGAAACTTAATTGTAATTTTGTTCTTACCGAAAACTCAGGCTGGCCACTTCCTTTTCTGTATCAGCTATTCAACATTGATTGCCCAGTAATCTTCATGACATATTAAATAGCGGCAAGTATAAGGAATATGCATTAAAAACAAACATTTAATTTATAGGAAGTCAGCAAAAGCTTTGCATTTTTGAGCAAGGCAATTTTGCAAAGTAAAAATGAAGAGAAATGTGTACTTAAAATTGTTCATATACGGCTCTGAAGTCCTTGGTTCCATAAGTACCTTAGAAAACCACTAAATAAAAACAGATTATGAAATTAGACTAATATGCATTGCTTAAAATGTAAAAAATATCTATTAAAAATCTTTCATTTATTTTAGAAAGAAACAACAAAAACGTTATATGTATAAGCAGGCTAGGTAAAAATTTTCAAAAATAAAACTTTTTACATTATTTTAAATGAAAATAAATAAAGAAAATAAATATATATATGCATTCACAGATACATAAACACACATATATAAATACTTATCAACTGTACAGGAGTTGTTTGACTATTAAATGGAATGAGTACGTTGCCAACAGTACTTCGTAATGTGATCAAACAAAACAAAATTGGCTATAAACACCTGAAATATGATCACACATCAGATTCATATTTTCTATTTATATAGAAAGTTGGCTCCTCGATCTTTAATATGAACAAACTTTTCAATTGTTCTTTTGTTGAATTCTGGTAATTTCCTTTATTAGCTCTTTTTCCATTGATAGCATAGCCAATGTATTAAGCCTAGCTTGAATCATTGTGTTTTGCAAAAATGTTTTACCCTCTTCAGTGTGGAAAAACATCATACAGACTCTGCTGTTGTCATGGGTGTAGTAATGAAAACTCTTAAAAGCTTTATAGTCTCAACAGAGACTTCTCTAAGTTGTTTTCTCAAACAAAGCTAAATAAAGCCATGGCACCACCAGTAGCCTGACGGAAGTCTCGTCTCCCATACAGGACTGAAAGTTCAGTACGCAATCTGGCTTTGTCTAGCATAGGATAGGCTGCTATCAGTTCTGCAAGTGCCTCGGCTGGGAAAGATTTGGCATGTTTTTCAATAATTTCACTTCTCAATAGTGTTGCACCTACAAGATGCTTTGTGAATGCAGAGCGCTCTCTGGCATGGACCACAATAATATCACAGACTTCTTTTGCTACTTGGGTCAAAGTATTTATTTACAGTCTCTGGTTTACCAATTTAGAGTCTTATGGTAATTTAGAAACCCAAACTGCCAATGGATTCCTGTAATTTGGTGATGCTTGTCACAAAGTCTGTAGTAGCTTTCTGGACAATCACAGTGTCAATGTCTCACTTTTGCAATTTATTATATAAAATCTCTATGTGGGGCATCCTATGAAAAAGAAACAGAAATAATATAAACTTCCTATCTACTAATGTTCTAGTAAATCCCTTAGCTTCACATATTTTATTGAATTCGAAATCACCACAGTTTGCAATGGTTGTCATGCATTCAAGAAGATTCTCTCTGTATTCATAAATTATGTTTATTGCTTAATATTCCAGCGAGTTGCAGACTATCCTGGAAGTCGTCTTGAAACTATTTGTTTAAGAATGTCAGTCCTTTTCAGGGAACGGGCAAAAAATGCTGTTATACAACCCACATCTGAAAAGAAAATTTTAACTATAGATATTTTAGAGGAAGCCTGTTCCATAATTAGGTTAAGTTGGTGGGCATAGCAATGAATATAATGTGCATTTGGGTACACATCCCTGATTTTCTTTTGTACCCCATCAGTTGCACCACGCATAACGCTGGCACCATCGTAGTTTTGAGCAATTACTTTTCCTTTAGCACATTGCTCAGGGAAAACCATATTTTCTTGTAAAGTTTTTTATAGATTGATTTGCGTCAAAATAAGGAATTATTTTTACTAAATAATTTAACGTAAGCTACCTCTCTGAGCTTAACGCAATTAACCACAGAACACATGAAATCTAGTATAGGAAAGAATCCCTTGTAGGCACTTTTACCTGATGAGTCATAGTAGAGACATCAGCTGCACCATCAGCTTGGAAAGCCACATAATCAGTATTTCTCAACTGCTGTGTAATATATTCTCTTATTACCTCCAGCATTCAGTTCAGCAATTCATTCTGAATAGTTTTAGAGTTGCCTTCAAACACTGTGGCTGTTTGTAAATGTGTTTCCATAGCACTGTCAATGCTGTAGACAAAATCAACTAGGCCCCTGAACACACCAGGATTTAGAGACTCAGTTTCGTCATGGCTTCATAATGCCAAATCAAAGGCACCACAAAAATGAATGCAATTCATCATTTTTGATAACATTTTTCTGTTTTTATCCACTTCTGCATTCAGGGCTGGACTGGTTACCGGGCAGCTGTGTGTGCTGCCGAGCTGGGGGCTAATTTCTCTGTGGTGGGGGCTTATTTCTTTGATGGGGACCTGCGTGCGCATTGAAATAAATAAAGCCAAACGAATTTCGTTTTTCACACGCAGGTCCCTATCAACGAAAACAGCCCCCAGCTCACCAGCACACACAACTGCCCGGTAGCCAGTCCGGCTTTGTCTGCATTTTGTTTTCTTACTCCCACACAGTATGCTTCAGTCAATTGCTGTACAATGTCCGATTTTTCAAAAAGAGATACTTTTAACATATTTGTCAAACGAAATTTACAGGAATCATGTTTTTCTAATTTTCTGCCAGATGCTTTAGGTCAGTAACTCTTGTTTTTTGTCCAGGTGTCTTCACCTCCAAAGAGTAAGCAAGGCAAACTGAATACAGCATTTTTAAAAGCACTACCAGTAAGCCATTCCATCCTATCATACCATGTTCTGATAAACCAAAGTGTGTAACCCTTTCCCCTATCTTTTGCAGACTGCTCAATTTTAATTTCAGGTTTATCAGCTCCTAACGTCTTCACTTGCAGTTTATCTGCATGTGTCATGCCCAAAATTGGGTTTATGAGGAAACTGTTAACTGTGTTCATTGTGTTCAGCAATATATCATACTGGAAATAGAAAACCTAACCCGTTTTTAAATATTGATTCGTTTGAAGACACAAACACTTTATTAACCAAAATACTGAATAAACACTAATATGAATTGTCAGGGACACAAAAATAACAGCAATTAGTCATCCATCCTCATTTGAACAGGAATGCAACTGCAGCAGCACTTACAGCTGTCCCCCAAGCGATATAGTCTTGTAACTATTTGCAGAATTCCTCCTGGAATCCTGTTAATAATTAAACTATGGTGTGAGCTTTGAGGGTAGGTACCATTGCATGTGCAACACCAGTGGTGATTGAAAAGCTTGAGCATGTGAATTCAGTGATCTGCCTAGAATTGTAGGGTATATTCAAATTATTGGGTCCTTGAATTACTATTATAAGGATAAAATAACTATATGTTAGGAGTAATCCTAAAACAAAGTACTTATACATTTGGACTTGACTTTAGATGGCAAATAATACAAAACGTGTTGAACATTTTCTTAAAAAGCTTAAGACTTGCATTGAGCAATACCCTTTAAAAGAGTTCTAGGCAGATCTCTGATGTATCCAGTGCCCATCTGTACAAAGCACAGCAAAATAAATGTATATTTTTCCATTTAAGAGTTCAACATTGCAGTTAGACTATTTCCAAATTCTAAAAATATTTGAATGGAGCTGCTTTACACACAAGACAGACTATAACTAAATCCTATAGACAGTGCTAGTCATATCAGTGATCCTATTTCTAAATGGACAGGAGTAACACTGGGACAACACATTAGATAGATTTTATATATCCTACTCACTGTACATACTCTGTGTGCAGTAAAAATATATTGGGGAAAAAAGTAGACTGAAAAACATTGGTGTCACAAATATTGTTGACTGAAAAAATAGAATGAAAATAAGTAGTGTCATGCATTATAGACGAAAGATACATGTACTGGGAGCAAGGGTATGGGGCATCCTCCTAAAGTAGAGAGAAGCATTTAAAATGAGATAAGGGAAACGACTGGGAGAGTAGCAATAATTCAGGTAAAGTTAGAATTAATGGATAATTAGGGGATTTTGGGGTAGCACTAAGGAGCAGAAGAGGGCTATTATGAATCAGGGTCACATTAAAGAATAGTATATTTTTTACGCATCAAGAAAGGATAGACTTTATGGGCAGTTTGGGGTTTAAAAGCTGTAGGGATGGTAAGCATCAAGGGATAGTAAGGGTTATTAGGCTACAGTTAGATAAATGAAAGAGTGCATACAATAATAAAAGATTTAAAAATAAACATTTTGGGAATTTTCATAGTTAATCATGAAAAACACCAAATTATTCCCTTGAAATTCGAACTCACCACAACCTCATACTCTCTGCATGTTCTGCTAGGATAAACCATCAGGCCTCCACACCTAAAGACCACGCAGTTGGCACCCAAATACAGCTGAATGTGGACCTTTGCGGTAAATAGAGAAGAATGTCCTACCTTCTGGCTTCAGGTCAAGGACCAGGAGGATGAGTTGCAATCAAGGTTCTGTCACAGCAGGGCCGGAGCCACCTCGTGTCCTCTTTCGATATCTCTCAGTACTGATCTTGAATGTAATTATATTATGACTAGTCCTAACTCCAATTTCTCATATGCTAGAAGAATTAAAACAAGAATTATTACCAGCAATTACACTGTATTGATGTAATGTTTCTAGCAAATGTGCCTACTGTACAATACTGTTTTACACAACACAGCTTGACTTCAACCTCCACTGCATCGTAGACCTTTCCAAGGCTGAGGTGGCCGGTGGGCTCATTTGCGGGTTACTATAACTCTATTAAAGGGAGCACCTGCATCTTTCTTGAGCACTGTGATCCCCAGGAGAAAGAGCTATTAACTTTACTACTGTCATAACTCTTGATAAACTGATTAGATTGTTGTGGTTTAGGCCTGTTTTTAATTAGATACAGATGGCCTCTTTCTCTTCAACTGGTGTGGAGTTTTTTGTGGTGTCTTTCACTGTGTTACTTACTATGTGTTGCACTAATACTTAACACATTTCCTCTTTGATAATCCTATCTGCTCTGCGCCAAGCTACCATACAATGAGCACAGGTAATCTTACATGTGTATGTGAATAAACCTGACTAGAGTGGTTTGTTTCTGCCTGGCTTAGGTGTTTACCCTAGCCAACCAAAATCCCCATTTGTAACAGGAACATATTCAGAAGTGCCTGCACATCGTCTGCTTTCATTCTGAGCATCAACGTGCAAAGGGGGGGGGGGGTCTTATCAGATTGCAGCTGGGCCCATAACAAAGGTTGAATTTAAAGGGCCATCAGGCATCCTTTTGTTCCAGGGAGCCAACTAGAGCTTCACACCTAGATGCAAATGCCTCGACTGGGGTGAAACAGCTGCCCTCACCCTCCTGGACCTCTCAGCCGCCATCAACACCATTTCCCACTACACCCTCTGCGCAAGACTCCATGACGACGGCATCCACAACAAATCCCTGGATGGATCTGCTCCTTCCTCACCGGCCGAACAGAGAGAGTCAGACTTCCAACATTCAACTCAAAACCCACTGAGATCAGCTGCAAAGGGCCTCTGGGATCTTTCCTGAGCCTGATCCTCTTCAGCATCTACAGGGCCCCACTTGCATCCATCACCAAAAACCATAGACTCAACATTATCTCCTACATCAATGACACCCAGCTGATTCTCTCCCTCACAGAAGAACCCAGAGCCATCTAGAGCTACTTCCACAATGGGATAAAGGCAGTCTCCACCTGGATGAAGAACAGCTGCCTCAAGCTTAACTCAAACAAGGCCTAACTCCTCATCCTGAGATCCATCCCTCAGTGCTGCCACCCCCTCTGCCTGGGATGACTCCTAGTGACCCAGGCAAAGGAGGCCCACAGCACCCACGTGAAACCTTGGTATCTTCCTGGGCTCCTCAGTCTAAATAAACCACCAAATCTACACCGTTTCATCCTCTCATTTCCACACGCTCCATCTACTTCAAAAGATCTTCCAGTGGACCCCCACCGAGTACTGTAAAACCGTCACTCATGCGCTTTTCAGCACTGTAGCTGGCACCACGCAGAAACTCCAAAAGAAACTCCAGAACAACTCTGCCAGACTCATCCTAAACATCCCACTTCACCTTCACTTGCTACCTATCAATAAAAGAATTACCTTTAAGCTCCTCACTTACACCTTCAAATCCCTCCACAACGTCAGACCTGCATACCTCAACCACCACTTCTCCTTCTATGCTCCCACCAGACATCTCCGCTCTGCCCAACTGGCCCAGGCCACCATCCCACGTATCAGCAAGACCACTGCTGGAGAAAGATACTTCTCCTGGAACTCCCTACCTCTACCTCAGGCAATCACCATTACGGCCGCAATTCAGGAAAGACCTCAAGACCTGGCTGTCTGACTGAACAGCAGATCCTCTCACCCACTCCCCTCACTCACACACTCAGCAACTTGAGACCCTTAAGGGTGAGGAGTCACGCTTTATAAAAATACTGATTGAATGAGTGCAATGGAGAGGCTTGCTTATGACTTTGTTCAGCCCCTACATATAAGAGATATGCATGCACTATAATAATGCCATAGAAGCTGGTTTGTTAGAGTATTTATGCAAATAACAATTTAAATACCACTATTTTGTTTGTATTTCTTTTTATAGTGCTACTCATCCGTATGTAGAGTGCCAGAGCGCTTCAGATCACATGCACACACATATATTGACAATAAATCAAGAGCGTGTAAATCAATGTACAGATTGTAATATATAAGTGAGTGGGGGTTACAAGGTGTAAGAGTCACATGTTATTTATAGCTCACAGTGTTATATTAGAAGCTAGGATTACAATTTATGAACTGTTAATAACAAAACGATCTCTGTGTTAAAAGCAGTAACCCACTTATCTATCTACATAGAGTAAAAATCCGTCATCTGCATATTACATGATCTTCTTTGCATCAGACATATTAGAGTGCATTTAAAAAACACTTGCAATGGTTAATACTATATTGACCCATACAAGTTTTTTAAATGCAATCATGAGTCATTATACTAGACCTGCTAAACGAACTGTGCAATATGCTAAAATAATTAAAAAGCAGCATATTTAAACAATGCAAACATTGCAAAAAAACTTAAAAAGTACAGTTTGATATTTACCTTATCAGGCAGCTGCTTCTGTCTTAGTCAGCCAGTTGATTGTGTTGATGCTGGTTGCTGTGTGCCTCTCCTGACGTGCCCTGCCAGCTTCAATTCGGAGCTGCTACTGGTTCAGAGGAGCTGAAAGTGTAAGCTCTACCTTGTATGCAGCATGTGACCCCACCTCACAGGGTCATGAATTAAGTCTCATGACTCTGTGACATAAGGAAATGTGTGTTTTTTTAAAATAAAGTCAGTAAAATTACTACAATAATTCTGGCAGTGGTTATTGTATAAACATAAAAAAACGATCTTTCTCAACTCGTCATAGAGATGGGTGGGGTCAGTTATGCATGACCCTACCCGATCCAGTGACGACTGGTGAAAGGGAGGGGTGAGGGCAGTGGTTGTTAATTGTAGCGCTGACTAGCAGAGCCTAATGCAGCCTAATGATGTCATTAGTGGGCGGGCCCCAAAAGGTCCTAAAGAGTGAGTACTGGGCTGGCATCATGTCAGCCCGGTTTGCTATTGTTGTAGGTTGCGCATTTATCACAAATTTGCCTCCAAACTGCCGGCATCAGTGCCTGGCCTTCCTGGCTAGCCTGGCCTGCATGATGCATAGTGCCCACACCGCCATGCGCTCCCCCCGCTTGTACAATACACAATTACAATTCCCACTCAACAGGAAACTCAGGAGACATATTTGTGGGAAAGAACTGCTGCAGGTTTATTTCATACAACACAGGTATGACGTTATGGTGGGTCATCTCACGGGCGATCCAAAGCAGGCAGCCCCTCGCTGTCCCGCATGCCTAAGGAGCCATCTTGCACGGCGAGTCGATGCTCTGACGGTGCAGCACATTACCATTTCATTATACTCCCGCCCCCCTGTCAGGGCGGAGCGGTGTGGCACACCCCCGGTCGGTTCAGGCCCCCCGACCGCCCGAAGGACTAACGGGGCGCCGTCGCGGTTTCCCGGAACCTCCTTTGGCTCCTGGTCCTTGGCTCAGGCACCCTTACTGTGCCAGGCAGAGGTACCCTTACTGTACCCTTCTGCTGCAGAGGTACCCTTACTGTCCGTCTGCTTCCAGATCGCCCTGTACTCCGCCACAGCTCTGGAGGAGGCCCCCGTCGATGACAGAGCCCCCCCACCCATCATGCTACTTACAACCTGCCGCTATCAGAGCCTCTTGTATGTCTAGGAGGAAAACATCCATACCCAACCCAGACAAGTGCACCCCGTCTTTCTCGTAATACCCTTCGGTTCTGTCTTGTATGAGTGCATGCCTAATGAACCCCAGGCCCCTCTTTTCCATGAACTTCTGCATGGACCTGTTGACCCTCCTGCGGGACTGCTCTATTGCAACCAGCGATCTAGCGCCCCTCCACACTTTGCGAGGGACAATTTCTGACCAGAATAGCTCGGTGGCCCCTAGCCTGTTGGTTACCGCTGCCATACCCTTCTGCATGGCCTGAATCAGGGCCCTCCTCCCCAACGTGACCAGATCATTCCCTCCTAGGTGAATAATGAGGATATTGGGAGGACCACCCCGTCCCACCAAGCATTGTTCAAGCTTGTACTTCAGGTGACCCCATTTCATCCCAGGAACACCAAACCACAGAATTTATGTCCTCGCGAAAGCCAAGTTCCATTTCTTGGATGTCGCCCATTGTTCCAGCCTGGGAACATGGGAATGGCCCATCACCCACACGCAACAGTCAGCTGTAAAGAAACAAGACAATGTTCAAACAACAACTAAAAAGAGGGAGAGGACTAGACACCGTCACGTTAACACTTTGTTTATTAGTGCACACTGCAAACTTCACCTGAAAGACGTGATGACACATAAATACAGCCACCCGTTCACCCATAAGCGTAGCATTCGATTACATATGTTACAGATTACTAGCCACTTTGTACAGCATAACGCCCGAGCAACCCTCCTAAGGGCGGATGTAGCGCTGGTAGCAAGAGGATGATCACCTTCCTACCCTTTTGACTCCTTCCTCACCCAACACGGCTATGAATGCAGCTTGAAGCACATACCTCGCGTGTTACTGACGATCCGACGACACGAGCCGACAACAGAGCAGAGCCGCGGGAGAATCCAGGAAGGGGAGAGAGAGGCCGAGCTATGGCGCTGCGGCGTTAAGTACTGAGGGGGCGCCCCTCCTTCCCAGGTGAGCCCTCCCCTTTGGCCCGTGAGAGGTGGATGCAGGGAGGGGCGCCGATAGGTTGCTTGCTAGCCGGTGGGACTAAGGCGCTGCCCCACCCATGCTCCCCTGCGGGTCCCGTGGTCAGCGGCAATGGTGCTGGAGTCTGACTCTGAGCGTCGCCGGCAGGCAGGCAGCAGTACTCGGCAATGTAGTCAGTGCTAAGTTCCGCATTGGATTTAAAATGGTAAGTAACATTGCTGTTTCTTATCATTTTAAATCCAATGTGTGCAGTGCTGATTCCGTCTGGTGCAGCGGTCAGAATAAGGAGTGATCTGCCCACCCGCCCTTTACAGGAAACCGTCACTGAGCCTGCGACTGATGCTATCGGAGGTTGGTGTGCTGAATACCAAAGCTGCTTACTATAGATTTCGCCTCATGCTTCGTGAATCCACCACAAGACACCCCCCCCCCCCACCCGTAATCTCACACTTGGAGGTTCCTGCTTATTCCCTTCATCTTGTGTTTCCATCTTTCTCTTTCTCTTTCTACTTCTCCCTGCCCATTTGTGACTTTCTCTCTCATGCTCTGGATTAAAGTCAGTGGGGAAAAAAAGAGTGCTGATCACCAAAAATGAGTGCTGGTGGGTACATCAATTCAGTTCCAAGAAGATCTTTGTATATTGAATGGAGGCTGGGAAGTTTACTGTTATCTTCCTTCCAGTAGTTGCTGGTAGGGAATGGTGGTGGGAGAGGAGGGTAGGGCGGGGGGTTTAAAAAAAAGAAGACTTACCTTGTCAGTGCTGGTCAGCACAGTAGCCTCTTCTCCGTCCTCGCTGTTCACGTGGCTCCCGGCAGCACCCAGGCTCCCTTACGCCAATCACCATGATAGCAGCATTGTGATTGGTCTGAGCGCCGTGATTCAACGCTGAGACGGGGACTGGGAGGCTGTGCATATGCTCCACCCAGGCAGTACAATACAGCCAGTGGAGAACATGCTAAGTGCGCATGACGGTTTTGCTGGCCCAAGACGGATGGCCAAACTGTCATGCACACTTGGTGCAACGGGAAACCACTACTCCTCCCGCTCCCTGTGACAAGCCCAGCTTGCACCAACGTGGCTCGCTCCTTACAGAAGAAGAAAATTATAATAATGTAACATTATTAAAGTTGCATTATCATTTCTTTTTACAATTAGTGGGGCAACTCTCCTCCACATTTGCGGAGCAGCCGCCCCTGTTTCATTCACTAATGTGTGGCGAACTCAGAAAATAAAGACCAAACTGTGTCCCGCTAGTTGCCCAGATGAGGAGAATGAGTAATATTTACTGTTATTTGTTAGGAATCTGATGCTATAAAGTAGTATTAAGGATTTGTAAATCATATACTATCCTTCCAGTGGTATTTTCCATCTGTGCATTTTTACAATCATGGTATGTAAGATCTAAATTACAGAGGACTAATTTTTTTAACAGAAATTGGCCTGGTTTAAATTTTTTATATCAGTTTTACCAAATTACATTCTATGACTTATGATGTATGATTCAAATGCTATATTGTTTTTGCCCCTTTTGAATACCTTTTGCAAGTGAACAGAAGTATTGCAAAAATGTGTTAGATATATTTGTCTTGGTGGATGTATTTTATCCGATGTAGCGAATAAAGAGAAAGAGTGCCGGTGGCACCTACTGCAACTGTTTGCCTTGTTTAACCCCTTCCATGCTCATGACGAGCTCAGCTCGTCATGCAGTACACAGCTTGTGTGCTCATGACGAGCTGAGCTCGTCATGAACAATGGGAGTCGATGACTCTCAGCATAGAGGGAGAATTGCTGTAGCATTGATGTGGTTAAGAATTTTGACACAATTTACCAGAAATTGGCTTGGCTTCCAGTCATGTAGAATTCAAGTGTGAGACTGGTGTCCAGTACCAAGACTATTAGTTATGTGAAGGTAGATCAACTTGGTCCATTTCACGGCACTTGGGAGTGTTACTCATTGGTCCTTATAACTCCTGCTTGGAACACAAACTGTCATTGTAATTGCAATTATATTTATATAGCGTTTATTACCCTGGATGAGGTGTCAAATCCCTTTCTGGCGAGTAGCACGCTACTTCGGAACCTAAAATGGATTAGTAGATGATTATTATAGGGAAATATGTATTAATTTGAGCGGTGGATATGCAAGTCTGTTAGTTGTATTACATAGGATAATGGGGGATAGAAGAGGTGAGAGTCTAGAAAGTGTTATTCAGGAGATTATAGTAAAAAGAATAGGTTTTCGATTTTTCAAAGAAGAGATGGAGGAGTGATGAGTTTCTAGAAAGGGATTAGGGAGATCATAGTAGTGAATTAAGGTTTGGGATGAGTCAAAGGGTTAATACGCGAGTGAAATGATTTGGAAAAGATATTTGCTCACTAGTTGTGGGACTTCTTTTATGGGTGATTAGTACCTGTACCTCCATGTTAATTTCAGCACTTAAGTTTTCTGTTGTTCTGTTGCTGGCTTACAAAGCAGTATAGGAAGGTGTACTCTTTCCCCCGACTCTTTGACCAAACACAAATTTTGTGCTGCTGTTACATGTAAAGAACTCAGATGATCCATGGCCTAGTACATACTATATAAAATCTCAATCAAATAAAATTCAATATTTTACGGTCACATTCAAGAACTCTTTTGGTGACATGGGAGCATGTGGTCAAAGAGGGGATTCAAAAGTGGTACTAAATTGAAAATAAGAGACGAAGCAATGTAAAAAAGCAGTGGTAGCAGATGAGATGAGATCTTTCCTCATCTAAAGATGTTTAAATTGTCTACTTGAATATTTAAATCTTCCCTGTAAATTGATACAGATCTCATATATAAAACTCTTTAGATAAATAAATAAATAGTGCCACCACTTACCAGTGCCATCTTTCCTAGGGTAATAGGGCCATATGTATCAACAAAGAAAAACCAAAGGAAATGATGGACGGAGCGTTGACAATACAAGCACTCACCCCCAGTCAACTGATCTGGGATTAATCCATCACCATTCGTTAGCTCACTCTGCCACCCCAGTTCAGACATGGCCATATGCAAATCAGTCTGACCCTGTGCCTCATGGGAACAGTCCAGCCTGAACTGCCAAGCCATGCCTTCCCTGGACCGGAAACAAGCTACAGAGGACCGGTTTCTGGCATTTCAGCCGTCTTCAGCCCGGCTTGCTTGAATCCAGTGGCAAAGTGAGCAAGGGACTCACGTCTGAGCATACCCTGTCAACTTATGGCGAACAAAGAAAAAACAAAGGAAATGATGGACGGAGCGTTGACAATACAAGCACTCACCCCCAGTCAACTGATCTGGGTTTAATCCATCACCGTTCTTTAGCCCACTCTGCCACCCCAGTTTAAGCATGGCCATATGCAAATCAGTCTGACCCTGTGCCTCATGGGAACAGTCCAGCCCGAACTGTCAAGCCATGCCTTCCCTGGACCGGAAACAAGCTACCGAGGACCGGTTTCTGGAATTTCAGCCGTCTTCAGCCCGGCTTGCTTGAATCCAGTGGCAAAGTGAGCAAGGGACTCACGTCTGAGCATACCCTGCCAACTTATGGCGAACAAAGAAAAACCAAAGGAAATGATGGACGGAGCGTTAACAATACAAGCACTCACCCCCAGTCAACTGATCTGGGTTTAATTCATCACCTTTCTTTAGCCCACTCTGCCACCCCAGTTCAGACAAGGCCATATGCAAATCAGTCTGACCCTGTGCCTCATGGGAACAGTCCAGCCCGAACTGCCAAGCCATGCCTTCCCTGGACCAGAAACAAGCTACCGAGGACCAGTTTGTGGCATTTCAGCCGTCTTCAGCCCGGCTTGCTTGAATCCAGTGGCAAAGTGAGCAAGGGACTCACGTCTGAGCATACCCTGCCAACTTATGGCGAACAAAGAAAATCCAAAGGAAATGATGGACGGAGCGTTGACAATACAAGAACTCACCCCCAGTCAACTGATCTGGGTTTAATCCATCACCGTTCTTTAGCCCACTCTGCCAACCCAGTTCAGACATGGTCATATGCAAATCAGTCTGACCCTGTGCCTCATGGGAACAGTCCAGCCCGAACTGCCAAGCCATGCCTTCCCTGGACCGGGAACAAGCTACCGAGGACCGAGGCCATGTCTGAACTGGGGTGGCCGAGTGAGCTAAAGAATGGTGATGGATTAAACCCAGATCAGTTGACTGGGGGTGAGTGTTTGATTTGCTCAAACGCTCACTCCATCATCCCCTTTTGTATAGCCCCATATGTATCAACATCCAGATTTGCGAATCTCAAATAGCATTTTTTTAGAAATCGCTATTTGAGATTTGCAAATTGGTATGTATGTAAAAAAATCGCATTTTTTTTTGCGATTTCTTAAAATTCCTTAATTGCGATTAGCAAATTGCGACTCGCAATTAAGGAATAATTTCCCATTCATTCCTATGGGCCAGAAGGCCCATAGGAATGAATGGGAAGGTATGCTCAATTTGCGATTCGCAATTTGAGAATCGCAAATTGAGAATAATTTCAAGGGTGCAGTGGTGTCCAAAGGACATGTATGTGCTTCACATTGCACTTTGAAAAATGCAAAAAAGTGAATTTTTCAAGGAATTCACAAATTACCACCAACTTGAATTTGGTGGTAATTTGCGATACCTTAAGGCCAATTTGCATTTTTTTAATGCTTCTTACATTGCATTTAAGGAATCACAAAATTTGCAATTCCTTAAATGCAATCTCAAAATAAGGAATCACAAGTTTTGCAATTCCTTATTTTGCACTCAATTTTGCTAGATACATACCATTTAGCAAAAATGAGTTCACAAACGCCAAAATTCTGCGAATTTCGGCGTTTGCGAACCCATTTAAGCTTCTTACATATGGCCCTAAGTCTTAATTTACTGATGAGCAGTGTTTCAGCTTCTTGGTAGCAAAAGGTTTTTATGAGAAGTTGTCATTAAAATGTCTTAATGACTCAGTAACATAGAGTGAATTGTGTGATCCCTGTGCAATCTTTTGAGTCAAAGCTAATATTATTAACAAATCAGTATACTTCCTAATCATGAGTGAAACGCCAACTCTCACTATTTCTTTGGTATGACAATCAGAGTAACATATGTTTGATATAACATCATGCAAAAAATTCACTTATGAGAAAGATAGGTATGTGAAACGCTACATTAATTCATCACGTGGGACATTTCGGTGACCTCAAAGCAATGGGGTAAACAAAAAATGTAATTTCCTAAAATAAGAAAATCTGGGCCAGATGTACAGCCATTTTTAGCAGTCGCAAATGGCAAATTGAGCCACTTGCAACAACTAAAAATGGTTGTAACACGTACAAACCCAATTTTGCAAGTCAGTAACCTATTAGCGACACTCAAAATAGGGTTTGAGAGTCGCTATTAGGAAGGGCCGTCCCTTCCTAATAGCTAGTTGCAGGGGGATATACGATTGTTTTGTGACCACAAAAGCAGTTGCAAAACAATTGCAGTTACCACCAATTTCAAATTGGTGGTAAGCCAGTCGCAAAAAGGAAGGGGTCCCCCTTTGTGTTTGGCAGCGAAAACTATTTTTAGGAGCTGGTGGTGGTCCCAAGGGCCAATGCCTGCTCTTAAAAAAATAAAAGAAAGCTTTTCATTTTTTTCTTTTAATTGCATCCCGCTTTCTTTCAAGGAAAACGGGATGCATTTGAAACAAGCATTTGCAATGCAATAGGTCTCGCAGCATTAAAGTTTGAATTACTGGCATTGTAAATGACAATGCTTTGCATTAATTTTTTTACATTTGCAATTGGTATATAAACATTGTTTGTGAGTAGTTAGCTGTTGCTTATGCTAAGCTAAGTTGGCAGTAATATAGAGTGCTAGTCTTGCTTGTTATAAGCATGCTGATTTAAAGCGCTCGGATACCTGCGGGTAAAGTTTGCGCTATATAAAAGTGAAAACTAATAAATAAATAAAAAACAGCCTACCTGTACCACGTCCGTTCTTATGACAGAAGCATGCACAAAGAGAGAAGGGATAGAGGTGTGCACACACAAGGAAGCAGGGACGTGCACACATGAAACAATGGAAGCGCAGAGGTAAGCATAAACGCAGGGCATGGGGAGGCAGAGGGATGCACACAAGAGAAGCTGAGAGGTGCTAGCGGGGATGGGGAGGGACATGGATGTGCACAGCACGAAAGAGACAGGGAGTGTACAGGTGCACAGAGGAATGCATAGGAACCCTCCCTTCTCAGGGGTGCAGCCGCATCCATTATTGGTTAGTGACTTTGATATTTTTTATTCTATTTATCTCTGGTCTATTGTAAAGCGCTCTGATACCCGCAAGGGTTATGTTGGCGCTATAAAAAACCCTCTAAATAAATAAATAAGTTGCCAAGTTTTTCAGAACCCTGAAAATGGCAAGGGCATCAGAGTTACAAACTTATAAAAGTCGTCCTCTCTTCAAAATGGCTTCTGTTGTGCAAAGTTTAGAGCACACAGCAAGCACCGTGAGGCAATGGAAACAGAGGATACTGCGCAGCCACCAAAAATGCACACAAAACAGAACTGCTAAACACCAGCTCAACTTGGTCCATGTTTCATCCAAGTTGGAAGGATAAAACACCAGGTCCAGGACGGGAAGCACCCACAGCATCGGTGTCAAAACATCGCGGTGCTATCGCACCGCCACTTTCACATCGCATCGTCGTTCACATCGCATGCTCCCACTGCGCGATGTCATTAACATCGCATGCCATTACAATGCATGCGATATTACCGATGTTACAGCGAATGAACGGGACATCTAAACATGAAGCGGATATTATTTCCAAAACGATGTTAGCGATTAGAAAAAACAATGTTACCGATGTTAATACACCATTAAAATGCATTAATGAACGGGAAATCTAAACATGAAGCGGATATTATGTTCCACCATTAAAATGCATTTCCAAAACGATGTTAGCGATTAAAAAAAGATATGTTACCGATGTTAATACACGGGAAAAAAAATGCAACGGAAGCGGATTATTATTTTAAAGCGCTATTAAATGAACGGGAAATCTAAGCATGAGGCGGATATTATGTTACACCATTACGCATTTGCAATTATAGAACGATGTTAGCGATTAAAAGAACGGGAAAATGCGGGAAAATGCAGCACACCATTAAAAATAAAATCACAGACAGTCAAATGCGTTATGGTGAATAAATAAAATCACAGGCAGTCAAATGCATGAATGAAGGATGGGTGAATGGGTGGGTGATGGTGGGTGAATGCATGGATGGGTGAATGGGTGGGTGATGGTGGGTGAATGCATGGATGGGTGAATGGGTGGGTGATGGTGGATGAATGGATGGATGGGTGGTTGCTAGGGGGTGAATGGATGGGTTTATGGGTGGATGGATGCATGAATGAAGGATGGGTGGATGGATTGAAGGATGAATGTCGGATGGATGAGCGGATGAATGAGTGGAGGGATGAGCAGATTGATGGAGGAATAATGAGTGGCTGAATGAGTAGATGATGGATGACTGCAGTACTGGTTATTCTCATGTACGGCTTTAGCAAATACATTTAAAACAGCCTAGGCAAACCTCTCATTTACCACTCCCAAGCAAAAATGTAAGTCGTCGTTTGATGCTTATATGGGGACTCCAGCACCCAACTGCAACAGGGAGCCTAAGTGAATGTCTAGTATTTGCTATATCTGGTATAAGCCATAAACTGAAGGACTAGGGAGCCATCGAAATTTCGTACTATCTAATTTTCAGAAATTGGAGTGCAACTTTATTAGAGGGACTAGAGCAATTGTAAACTTCCACACAACATGTTACACACAGCACACCGTTACGTCTGAAGTGCTTTTGAGATTATCGATTCAGATGGCGGTCAGGATCCACCACAGAGACAAGCTACAGACAGCCTTATAAGAGAGTGCAGGGGGAGCAGGGAGACTCCGGTGACGAGAGCGTGATTACAGAGTGATTGCAAAGTGCGCTTTACCAGAGAGCGCTGCAGTAGTGAGTGAGATTGGAGGGGTCTTTGTAACGGAAGTGCAGCTGCACTGAGACTGCAAAGGGTGTTGCTGTTGAGACGACCAAGCCTGCAGAGTGCTTAACGGGATAAGGCCTCGTCCCGAAGGGAGGCCCCCGTTGTGAAAGAACCGTGCCTGGACATGAATAAAATAAATAGTGTATACAATAAACTGTGTCTTAATCGCTTTTCGGAGATCGACAGTTTCAACATCAACAGAGAAAGGTCTGAAAGTGGTTGGAGGAGCATGCTTTTATGAGATGTGGCACGATTAGGATGGCCTAGCACTTAATCAGAAACCGATGTTAGACATAATAGCCCAGTACTGCCTTTGTTAAATCGAATCTTGATGACCTGGATTATACAGCGCATATGAGCGCATCACCATATTCAAATGTAGGTGTTTCAACCATCCATTATCTAGTTCTGACTTTACGTACGTGGGTCTTCAGCAGACTTAGAAATATTCATCACTACGCTCCAAGGCTAGATTACGCGTTGTCCTGACACGCGATTTCAAGCCATGCGATGTGCTGTCCTGCCAATAGTATTTACCGCACTAGCGTCACAACGACGTTCGAGGTAAAACATGACGGTGTAACAGTAGATGCGATGTATTTGCGGCGATGTAAAGCCGCGCGAGGAAAGTGTTTCCGCTGTATCATCATACAACCGTCCAGGACATGAACCTATGATCGTGAAATGACACTGAAATGCCTGCAGCAGACTTCTTATTAGTAAGCTATCTCAAACACCAATGAGTGACTTTACTTACAAAAACAAACAGATCCCAAACATTTATTTCCAGCCAAAAACGTGCAGAACCAAGAGAGTGTGGCTGGGAAGTAATTGCAACCAGTTGTGGCCGAGCCCTGCCTCAGAAATGCCCACTTAGGGCCAAAAACAGAGTGTCCAGCTCTTCAAAACTGCAGCTGGCAGAGAGCCTTCAGCGCAGCCCGGTGACATTATCGCCTGCTCTGCCAAATACTGGCGCTTCGCACACATTTAAACCCCAAGAGTCGGAGGCGGAACAGCTCTTCCTTTAACCCTTCCACAGGCGACAAAATGAAGGGGTAGAAATGGTAAAGTCATCCCGTCATTTGCAGCGCCAAGAAGACAACGACCTCAAATGCTATACCGAAACACATCTTTTAAATGTATTTAGAATTTATATTTAAACATGTTTGGCAGTCGAGATGGGAGGTCATCTTACACTCCTATTCAAACCCTGATCTCCTCGCTGAGAAGCTTTTTGTGCTGGTTTAGTGGGGGCTTTTGGTGAAGGAGGGAATCCATAGGAGAGAAATCAGCAGCTTTGCTTTATTTTCGGTCCCGGGTCTTATTGGCGCTTAAAATCTCAGCAAACAAATTTAAACAAAAGCAAATGAGTGTGGAATATTTGTTTAAATGTTTAAACCGAGCTGACACCGGCCCAGCAGACAGACGAGCTGCATGCGAAACCTATCGTGGGGCGGGACTGACAAAACGAAACCTATCGTGGGGCGGGACTTCCGTTTTGTGAAGCCCGTGCCCACGGAGTGCCTGGAGGAGCACCGGGGGAGATGCCCGCGGTCGGAGGCTGCACAAGTCCGGAGGGCCGTTGACCGGTGAGCGGGGAAGGGGGGGGGGATGCCTGTATGTGTGTGTGTGTGTGTTTGTGTGTGCGACGGCGGAGGGGTGGGGGGGGTGCGACGGCGGAGGGGTGGGGGGGATGCTTGGTGCACGTGTGTGTGTGTGTGTGTGTGTATGCGACGGCGGGGGTGGGTTCTCTGTATGTGTGGGTGCGTGCGTGCATGAGCGCTCGTGTGTGTGTCTGTCGCTGTTTCTGCGCATGCGAGTGTGGTGTTGCTGCTTCCCAGGAGACAGCAGCTGAGCGCGTTCGCGAGCGCGTGGCCAGCGGAAATCGCCTCCTTGAAGAGGCAATGCGCGTGGCCGAGGCTGTCTCCTGGGAAGCACAGTCCGTGACAAAAGATCTCGGCGAGTACAGCGCTGACGAGCTGTATCGCTACGAGACTTGAAAATAAACATTGCTTTATTTAAAAAGCAAACACAGACATGGTGGTCTGCTTTCCCCAGCAGGCCACCTTCCCTGTGATTGTGGCCCATCCCAATGGGTCCCAAATTGTGACCTGCCTCATGAATATTGATGAGGCAGGTCATTTGCAACCCCATTTGGAATCACTAATTAGTACATTCCGTTCTGTGAGTCTCAAATTGCATGTCGCAAAAAATTGCAATGTGCGACCCGCAAAGTAGAATGGTCATATATCTGGCCCTCTGCTCCAAAAATAGAATAGGAAATATAATCTAGGTGAGCGGCAAACCACATTCTTTGGCTTTGAATAATGTTAAAAGGACATCCTTGCAAATGTCTGGAGTGTCAACATCTTTGCATTGTACTGTGTTGCCTTTATATAGTGTTTTATACCCCGATGAGACACTGAAGTGCATTAGTGAACGAGCAGCATGCTACGTTGTGTCAGAGTGTTTTGTTGGAAAAGAGTTCATTTACAGTTGACTGTGTGAGAGGCATTTTGTTGCTGTTCATTAAAGATCAGAGAGATGTTCTTAACTTCAGTTATGCCATTGTGCCTCAGCTGGTGATATGGTAGATACACAGAAGTGGCAGAGTCATCCGGCATGTGCTACTTGGGAAACGCCCCTACAACGCTGCCATTTCCATGAAAACCTTTACCACGCATGCATTACAACACATGCATGGTTACAACAACAACCTTAACCATGCATACCTTTAGTATGAGATACGTAGTAAAGGCATGTGTGGTAAATGCAAAAAAAAAAAAAAAGTGGGGATTGGGGGGACTCCCCCCAACAAAATAAAAAACGCGTGGGAATAAAAAAGGGGGTTGGGGGTCTCCCCCCTCAAAAAAAACACGGACCTGATGTGCCGAAGCTGAGGCAATCAGCGTAGTTAGAGAGGAAACGGAAAGAAACTTCCGCTTCCTCTTTACGACGTACAACCAACGTCGCCAAGGAAGATGGAGAGGAGACGACTTGAAAAGGTAAGGGGAATTTTAGTTTTAAAAACAAGATTAAGGGTAAAGGGCAGGGAAATTATAATGATTGGGGGCTGTGGGGTCATGTAAGGGGAGGGGTATACCCTAAAACAAGAGTATGCCCTTACCATGCATACATTTACATCGAAAATCATTGTAAATCTATGCGTGGTAAAGGAATACGCGTGGTAAAGGTTATGCATGGAAAACGCATTCCGTTATAACACATTGTAAAGGTATGCGTTGCAACGGAATGCGTTGTAACGACAAACAACTATACTACTTAAATGCAGCCAGAGGCTAAATGTCACAGCTGGGTGAGAAGGCTCACAAAGAATCTAGACAAATAAGACAAACAAAAATGACAAGTCACAAATAAAGGAGGGTATAGCCTAGTGCCCAGCTCCTGGAAATATCATTCTCCCCTGTGGAGTCCATCTTCGAGTGGCAAAAATGAGACCCAGAGAAAACCAGTGTGCACAGTAGTGGCTCTAAAGAGTACTCAAAGCGAACACATGGATTGCTACAGGTTTCTCAGGAAATGATTTGTGGGGTTCACTCAGTGGCCGTGACGGAGCAACCAGGGTAGTATTATTAATGCATGGGCACGATGGGCATTTGGCTGGTGGCCAAACGAATATAGGGGCCCCATGCAGACCAGAATGTAACACTAATTCTCCTTCCTGGTCATCCCACTGGTGTCAGTGCAGGAAAACCAGGAAAATCATAACAACAGCAAAAAGAAGGCAATAACTAAGCCTGGGAGAACAATATGATGAACATTACTGCCACTTTGCACAATGACAGTTCAGGAAGTAGCAAAGGAAGATAGCTGTGTGATCTCAGTGAACCAGGGACACTGTAGTCCTCCAATTTTTCGAATGATGAATTCAGACTTCTGAAGCGGAAGTGAACATCTTCTATGGATCCTTCTCCTGAGGTAGACCTAAAACGCAATATATTGACAATGTCAATGTCAATGTTAAACTTGGGGAAAGTAATATTTCACAGGAGCGTAAATATGAACTAGGAAAAACTGATATTTTTTAAAGAATTGTAACTCCTTGACTCTCAGTGGTAGTAGTGGAGTTTTGCCTGCCGTATTATTATTTTTATCTGCCATTTTTTTTAACATCAGCCACAGCGCAATGATCCTTTTGGCATACAGATCTGTCAGTTTGCAAAAAACACTGACTGATGTAGAATCTAATGCAAAAAAATCATAAATCAATGTAGCAAAATAGAGGAAACAATAATGAACAAAAATACAATAAGATCATTTAAAGGAGAACAGTATACATGATTCATTTTAATTTTCAAATAGCCTGGAAAAATAAAGTGCCATTGAAAAATAGTCATTTTTTGTGGACTGGGTTCTACTTATTATTTCATGCTGACTGCAATGGAGATGAGGTGAGATACACTCAGCTTGTTGTCTTAGTCAAAGATTTTACCTTCAGAGGTAAGCACACATTCACTAACACTTTGAACCAGGTTTGTGTCATAAAAGTCACACAAAGCAGCACACAGTGGCGAATTAGGATTTGCTTTCCTGCGCAAAACTTGCACTGGAAAGAAGCCCTAACATAATGTAAAGTAGTGTTATGTACTACTTTGCCTCAAGGGGGTGTACCATGAGTATAAGCGTTCCCTTGCAACCACCCAAGATTTTTGAAGCAAAGGCCAATTAAATAAAAAAGAAAGATGGGGTTTTGTGCCAAAAAACGAGTACGTTTAGCACATAACCCCAGATGCATCAAGAACCCATTTTGCTATTCCTTAACATCGAAAAATAACGATTCGCTATTAAGGAATAGCAAAATGCAATGCATGAAGAAATCACTTAAAAAACAGCGATTTCTTAAAATTCCTTTATTGTGACTCGCAAATTGCGACTCGCAATTAAGGAATACCTCCCCATTCATTCCTATGGGCATAGAGGCCCATAGGAATAAATGGGAAGACATTCTCAATTTGCGGATCGCAATTAGCGAATCGCAAATTGAGAATGCGATTTCAAGGGTGCAGGGGTGTCCAAAGGACACCCTGTTGCACTCCTGAAATTGATCTGTGCACCTATGTTGCACACACACACGCCCTTAGGGCAGTTGTGTGCGCAACATTAAACTTTGAAAAATGCACTTTAGTGCATTTTTCAAATTTTTTGCAAATTACCATGAAGTTCAACTTCATGTTAATTTGCAAGCCCTATTAGCGAAATCGCTATTTTTTAAACTTTAATGTATTGCATTTAAGGAATCTCAATTTGAGATTCCTTAAATGCAAGTAATCACAATATTGCGGTTTCTAAATTTGCGATTATTGCATTTGGGATGATGCATCCTGTGCTAAGCAATGATTAAGAACTTCTGCCACCTAATTTTAACTCTTTTCTTGCAGTTTTCCACCTTAGTTTGTGGCACTTCTGCTTTGCACTACTGTAAAATGAATCAATAAGCCACTGTAAATAATGCAAAAAAAAGCAGCACCCACAGAATTGCATAGTTGCAGTTACCATAACTATTAGTCAGAGTTGTTAAATCTTTCCTCAAATGTTGTGTATTTCAGCTCTGGAGGTGTGATGATTGGCAGATCCCTTTTAGGGCCAGTATTGTGTAAGAAAGCCTAAAGTACATTTTTTCAAAGTAGTTCCATTTAAGTTATTAAGTGGAAGGGTTGAATGGTGATTTGATCATTAAATCAGATTTTAAAAATAGAATAACAAATAACTTTGAAGCATTTCTGCAGGACTTTCCTCAGCAGTGATATAAAGATTTGGATTGCATCTAGGCAATTCAGGGGAAAAACTAGCCAAGCCTACACAGTGAAATAGTTTTTGTGTTTCATTTTACTATGAGAATGCACTAACCACACACTGCCCTGTTTGTATTTATTAGCACCCTGTCCTGTGGGCGTACAAGATCCATTTTGTTGTTGCATAAAATTGCTGAAATTAGACGAGTCCTCCACTTTGCTTAATTACATTCTATTTATGGTGGAAATGTATTACAAATGCTTAATTTGTGGAAAAATGTAAGCAAACGTGCAGAAACAACAGAATGTGAGTGGCTGTTGTTCATTGTGCTTTAGGTTTTTTTGCACTTTGTTTAGTGCATAATGTGTCCTCACTTCAAAAATGACTCAAGGTCACAGTTAAAATATAGCACAAAATACAAAGTTTGCATTTAATGTAACGATACATAATTTTATATAATTTTGCTGAAATTTCTCATATTTATGTGAACCCAAATAATGCAAATTTTACTCATCCCTAATAACTATATATTATTAGATTTTTCCTACAAGGCCAAGACACTTTCACTTGTTGTGTGCACTGCAATGCACCTAAACTGCAGCTCACTCAGAGGACATTTCTGCTCCCATCATATATATAATTTTGTTAAATACACACTGTAGCACACCCTTGACATTACAGCTTTATAGCCCACAATAGCAGTTATACCGGCCATTAAAGGCCCGCTTCAGCCTTAAATGCCTGAGTAGAAGGCAAGGGCCATTGACAAAGGAGCAACCCTTTAATGGTCTGTATAGCCTAGCTACGGCGGGCTATAAACTATTAGAACATTCCGCTCCATGACGGCAGTAATATCTTAATTGTAAAAACAAAAGCATCGGAGTTCGAGGTGGTTAAAATTCCCCTCAGCTTTGCGGTCTTTGTTTCTTAACTTTTGCTGTAAATGTACTACTGTTAACAGCGTATGCATGGCTACTGCTGGTAACAGTTTATCCTGTGCTCAATTTGAGAAAAAAAGGGCCATGGCATCCGTCAGGAGGTAACTGCAGCCTGCGACAACGATTGCCACTGCCAGTGACCGTACCAACATAACCCCTAATCATCACACTCCTACAGTCATGGGCATTCAATTCTTAGTGGTCACTAGGAGCCAGAAATGTCTGTATCTTCACCTTTTCTTCATGAGGATTACACTCTGTAGAATCTCTCAAGATCAGGATTTTCTCCAGCAGAGGCCAAATGCAAGGCTCAGGCTTTGTCCAGGCAGGTCCAGTTGGTGCTGGTCAGCTGGGCAGTTGCAGGAAGGCCTCAGCTAGTTTGTTGTGTCCCTGTAGGTCAAACAGGAGGTTGACCAACTGATCCTTCGAGTCACTTCTGGGGAGTCTAGGTTTAAGGCAAGCATGTCCAATCTTCCTTCTTCAGACTGCAGGGCAGTTTTTTCTTCTGAATCTTCCACAGGTCCAGGGGTTTTCTTATAAGCGTTTCTGAGGTTCTCACTTTTATACCTGGTGTGAACCTTTGTGTGGGTGAAATTCCTGGCCACCTTTGAGAACTCGTTCTGGTCAGTTCTCCCCTTCCCCACCTGTCCTGTCAGGAAGACACTCTCCCCTCACATCTAGGCCCTCTTTTGTCTCAATCTCTGGAAGCAATACACGACCCACAACAGGAGAGACATTCACAGGCATGTGACCAGGGCAGAAATGCACAGTTGGTTTTGCCAACCAAATGTCAACTTTATAAAAGTAACATTTTTAAAATTGTAACTTAATATCCAACTTTGTGGCCGCAGGACTCATTGAGCACTATACCAGTACGCTAAAGAAAGCAGTACATCATGCAATTCTTGGGATAATCAGTTTAAAAACTGTATTTAATTCCACCTCACGAGCCAGTCGTTCAACACCTCACTCGACCATAGAGAAAAGTCCTGTGACTTTGATGTTCGGGAGTGCAATGACAGCCAAGTTTCGTCAATGGACCAACACAAGAGAAGCAGAAAATTAAAGCATGTGCAGACAAGAGACAAAATGCTATGAACATAAAGACAGGAGATCTAGTATGAAGGAGGAAATCTGATGCTCCATATGATGCTGAAATTTCCAAGTAGTGTCTGCCAAGGGACACAAGTGGACAGCCCAGCATCCTGGAAAGTCTGTTACCAGAGACTCTTCTTACCTTCTGCATTTAATTAATCAGTCTTCTGATCTAGGTAGTGAAGGAAAGAATGAACCTGAAAACGTAATGACTTGTTACATCTTCACTGTCTTTGAAAATCTCCGAAACAGAAGATGACAGCTCCAAGCTTCCAGTTAAACAGATCAGTCCGAATAATTAGAGCACCAAGAAGGATGATTGAGGAGATGTCATTGTGTGTATATGTATCTATATATATATCTATATATATATATATATCTATATATATATATATATAGATATATATATGTGTATATATATATATATATATATATATATATATATATATATATATATATATATATATTTATATTTATATACTTGTTAGAAATGGGGGTCTCTAGTTGCCAGAGATATGCACCCTGTCCAAGTAAGGTCCCTTTTTTATAGTTACACATGCAGCTAATCCCTGCTCAACCCCTTGCTAGCTTGGCACGAGCAGACAGGCTTATCTCAGCGGCAATGTGTCATTTTCAAACACACACTTTAAAATTCACCTTTAGTAAAAGGTGGATTATTAAATTCAGAGAGGCAAAACTCCAAATCTCTTACACTTGTTAAAATGTTACATGGCAGCTCCAATGAGCCTGTGGGAGAGCTAGTTCTTGCAATAGAGAAAAATGAAATACTTAGTATTTCACTATTGGGACATGTAAAACACTTCAGTACATGTCCTACCTTTAACATACTCTACATAATGCTCATGGGGGCACCTTGGTCCTACCTTAGGAGTGCCTTACCTGTAAGAAAAGGGAAGGTTAGGGCCAGGCAAGTGGGGGCACTTACTAGGTCGATATGGCATTTCAAGCTGCGTGGATAGACACTGGCAGGCCTGCGACATATTTGAAAGGCTACTTGTGTGGGTGGCTCAATCAGTGCTGTAGGCCCATGAATAGCATTTGATTTACAATCGATGGCCTCACACAGTGCACTTTGCTAAGGACTTACCCGTATATCAAATAGGCCAATCCTGGATAACTAATCAGAATCATATTTTACACAAAGACCATATGCACTTTAGCACTGATTAACAATGGTAGAGTGCCCAGAGTTAAAGCCAACAAACACATGTCAGAGAAACTAGGAGGCAAAAGGCAAAACGTTTTGGGTTTAACCTGCCAACAGGCCTAGGTCCGAAAATAGTGATTTGTAAAAAAACTGCAATTTTTTTAATTTATCAGAGAGGGAGATGGAATGCACTGCAAGTTTTATGATGTACTCCTTTTGGTTCTAAAAGGACTCCGTGGAGCTGTGAAGTAGGTGTTGTAGTGGAACGCAATGAAAGCTTGTTTTAGAATGTGGAGTTCGCAGTTTCACGCAGCACAATAGAGATATGTAATACTAAACTCTGTATGTGGTGTATTCATTGGTGGGGAGGATGCTACAACATCCTGCAGATCTTATGCAGAAGGCTGAAAACACTGTTAAGTCAGACATAAGTCTTCGACAAGATTGTGCGTTGCTCAATTGAACACTCTGCTATCACTGAAGATAACCTACTTAGTCTTGTCTTCTCATGTATTATTTTCCAAATGTAAGATCTATGACATCTACAACTTTCCACCTATCTCTAATCAATTCATCTGGACTTCATAAACGTGGAAGTATACTGTATGAAATTGGGTTACTAGTTGATAGGGGTGTACCCCTACACAAGCAGCATCCACAATTCTTGTCAAGGTGAAACACAAGCAAACACAAATTAACCTGTTCTTAACCCTCAAGTAGTTTGGCACAAAACAGTTAGACTTCACTTAGAGGCAATGTGTAAAATGTGTCTGCAGAATTTCAAACACAGTGAAATAATCAATTTAGAAAAAAATAATCATAAATTATTTGAGACCAAAACGCCAAAAGTCCCATCAGAAAATCCAGAGATATGCAATTTAAAAGTTTTAAGTGAAAATAGTGCCTAAAAGCACAAACTGTGGTTATCTGGTTGTGCCAGACTGGGACAAAGTCACAAGTTCAGGCTGACCGTGATGGGGTGCAGGCCAGATACAGGGACCAAGTAAGGCCCACTAAACAAAGTATCTTAATTCTTGGTTTAATCGATTCCTCATTGGCTATGCATCTTGAAGAGGAGGTTCTGAAGAGCTGTAGCTGGCGACGTGAGGTCCTGCGTTGACGATGTGTCGTGCAGCTGTGATTTCGATGGAGCTTTCATTGCAGTTTGCTGTGCGAGGTCCTGTGTAATCTTCGGGTATACCGGCAACTGTGGCTTGTGATGCTAAGTTTCTCCTTTTGGAACATATTTTGTGCCTGGGGGGAAATCACCAATTACATCTCTTATAATTGACACATTCATTAATGCACTACGTGACAGTATTATTCTGTCATATCCTGGTTGTGTTCACCGTTGTATTTTGTGTTCCTAATGTGACGGAAGGTGTACAAAAACGTGCATGAATGTGTTAGTTTTACCTTTGACCTGGTTGCTAGACTATACAGCTATAGAATGCCTTTAAGTAGTATTCCTTCCTTCATACAGGGCTATGCTTATGGAGAAAATCTCTGCAGCATTTGTTGTAGAGCACATTTTTACTATGACATTTCGTCCTAGTGGATTAGTGATTCAAATTTGGGTTTATTCTACCCATTTTTCTGTCGTTCCAAAAACGTTTTTACATGCACCGTTGGGAGGACTGATAGATAGATAGATAGATAGATAGATAGATAGATAGATAGATAGATAGATAGATAGATAGATAGATAGATAGATAGTAAGTTTATTTGTTGATTAATTAAAACCATTACAAAAAAGAAAAACAAATACAGTTCAAACACAATTAGTAGTTGAACGTATAAGGATACAGTGCGTAGTAGAAATTGTCACCATTGATCTTAATTTTCCTGTCAGGGATAATCGTAATACTAATATTTTAATACATTCGGTGAGTCAACCTTCTCAGAATTAACTGCTATTTGCTCACGAGGCAAAAGCTAAAGTGAAAGATGCTAGCAGCAATAGTCGATGTCAATTAACCATAAGAAAATAGATATATATACACTGAAAAGAATTATTTAAAAAAAAAAAATTCTACGACAATCGTATTGCATTAACAAAGTTAAAGTGAGTTGGGAGGACTGATTTAGGGTAATTACCTTTCTCAAACCACTCTAAATGTAATTATGTACGTGGAGTCTGATTATCTTTTCAGTGGTATGACATGCAATGGGCTTGACTTGTGTATCCTGCAAAGTTCCTGAATTTCCTCTAGAAATGTCCAGGATCCTATGACCATTACACTATTAACGTGGTCAGGAATATTGGCCAGATCACTCCAGCCAAGCAACCATGGCCAGTATACAGTGCAGGCCCTATGCCAAAGGCGCAGAGTATCTATTGATTCTGAAATGATGATGAAAATGCAAGGCTACTGCTGTGAGAGTCACCTGGTCTCCATTTCAATTCTCCACAGGGAGGAATATCACCTATCGAGGATGCCACAGAGCTCCAGCAAATCTAACAGATGCCTTTCCGGTCTCCGTGCTGCAGTCTGGTTTGACGGTGGAGATGTGCTCAGAATTCTGCTCAGACAAAGTAGGTAGTGATTTTCTGCTATTAGGATGCAGTGTGTTTTGGTCTTTCTGTTTGTCTTTATTGCCATGTATCCCTACTTCACCAGCTCCCTTAAAACTGAGATTTTTTTACTACTAGACTTGTGCATATTTTGCAGGATGGCTTTGACCATGTCTGCTTTCATGGTCTATTAGTTAATGATTTTGACTAACTACAAGTGAGGGGAAAACAGGAACTAGCAATACATAACCTGTGACCCCAATGATATAAAAAGCTTGGCCCCACCATAACACTAGAACAACTTCCTGTGTGATACTGAAAGGGTAAAGGGGCTAGGAGTGGAAATTAAAGAACGAAATCATCAGACTTTAGAGCCCTACTTTCTTCCTTTTTATGATGCTGCCTCCATGACTTTTTAGGCCTTGGGTAGAGGTGGCAATTCTGAGGGTACCAAAGGTAAACTAGGGGTAGCAGCTGGTGAACCTTGCTACCCCGAACTGCTGCCCAGCCTTATAGGTCATAAACTATGCTAACGTTCTTTCCTTAGATTATTACAAATAATTTAAATTCCTGCTTGAGCCACCTAATAAACTGTTATTAGAGAAAAAAAGAAGAGAAGGGGAAAGGGGACGTTACTAAAGTGTTCACATTTTATTTCTTTTTAATTTGTCTTTGTGGGGGTATTTGCATAATGTTGGTGAAACGATGCATGTGAATATTCCCCCGTGGTCCATGAATATTCATGCCCTCTATATTACAAAGCACTGGGGAGGAAACACTTGGCAGGTTGGCACTGCCCCTCTTGCCAAGAAGCAATGTGCCAAGTACCAGACAGCACTTCTGTTTAATAGTGGCTCTTCTAGCTGGGCTGTCTTTATTAATCATCGTAGACGAGTATATATACATATATATATATATATATATATATATATATATATTTTTTTTTTTTTATTATTTCGTATTGCACCAAAACCATTATATCTAGAGGGATAGATAGATAGATATAAAGGTTTGGGAATCCTATCTATCTATCTATCTATCTATCTATCTATCTATCTATCTATCTATCTATCTATCTATCTATCTATCTATCTATCTCCTCTCTCTCTCTCTCTCTCTCTATCTGTCTGTCTGTCTATATATCTATCTATCTGTCTGTCTGTCTGTCTGTTTGTATGGATAGATAGATGGATAGATAGATGGATAGATAGATAGATAGATAGATAGATAGATAGATAGATAGATAGATAGATAGATAGATAGATAGATAGATAGATAGATAGATAGATAGATAGATAGATAGATAGATAGATTTTAGAATTTCACCAAAACCATTATCTATCTGTCTGTCTGTCTGGATAGATAGATAGATAAATAGATAGATAGATAGATAGTTTGGTACAATTGGAAAGAAAAAGTTAATTGACTGCGCTCCTCTTGGAAACTCTCAAAGGAAATAGGAACAGACACAGAAGAAGGACGAAAGGATGAATGATGCAGAAACTAATTGTATCACACAGTCTGGACTGTAGAACCAGTGATGAATGGGACGATCAAGGACTGGCAGGCGCTGCACACTGCTCCCATGGGCGATGTTCGGAGGGCTTCCAACAGCAGAGATTTTCTACGCCACAGTAATCGAACAAGTTGAGTCTCTGAATACCTCAACATGCAGCTGTTTTTAGCTTGAGTGCTGGTAACCAATGGAAAACAGGCAACGGAGAGGAAACAATTGTAGGAAGGATCAGGCGGTTTTAACACCCAAGATGAACACGGAATAATCAAATGATAGTCATTTCTTAAATTGAGAGACTGTAAAAAGGCCGGACTAGGACCCAAAATGTTCGAATCATCCCCATTTCCTTTCTCTTATCTTTCGATGAATTTATTCCCATTTTTATTCTGTCTCCCATTCACCCCTCTTCTTTCTGTCTCGCTCTCTCTTTCTCTCTCACTTTCTCATTATTTCCCGGCTTTCCCTGCTGCAAAAAAACCCATGGGGTGCTGGAGAAAATAACAGAGGCCGCCATGGACCATCAAAAACTGTCCTTCAATGGCTCCAGCCCCCTGGGAAATGCCCGGCAAGGCAAATGGTCATCCGGCTCGGATCCACAATTTGCCCAAGGTTCTCTTACCTCGAAAGTATTGTTTAGGTTTGAAGCAGCCGTGACCTGTGCTTCCGGATGGAGGGGCCTCGTCCCTTCACCTTTTTCCCAACAAGAAAAGTGTCTGTCAGGTTGAGCAAAGATCGGCCTGTCAGAAACTCTCTACTTTCAGCCTCAGGTCAGGCACCCAGGAGTAGACATGTGCTAAATGGGCCGGCACCTGGATGCCTGAATTGAACTGTGCCGGCATCATAATGTCACAGCTCCTGTGGGCGTGACCTCTTCAGCCTGGCAAAGCACCTCAAGGCCCTCCCCTTGTGATGGTGGGGAGTGTCATTCATAGCCTTGGACCTGGGCACTTCAGTTTTAAGCCCTGAAGTGCCGAGGGCAAAGTGTCTATCACCGGCACCTCGTTACAGAGTGGGGTGTGGTCACAAACTCTCACTGACCCCTGTGATGAGGTAGGGACTGCTGCCTCCCCTCATTGGCTGATCTACGGTCAGCCAGTTAGAGAAGGTGGCAGTCCCAACCCTGATGGGATCTCTGAGGCTTCCATCCCAGAGAGCTGCAGCAGGTAAGTATAATGGGGCACATGCATCAACCTATTTAGGAAGTGCAAACGGTGCGAATCGGTAAATTCAGCCGTTTGCGATTCCTAAATAGGTTTTTGGGATGCATCAAACATTTTTGGGAAAATCGCTATTTTTAGCGAATTCCAAAAATGCGATTGCTTTTAAGGAATCGCAAATTTGCGATTCCTTAAAAGCAATGCATGATTGCTTTTAAAATTGCGAAATCGCAATTAGGGGGTGCAAATTACCACGAGGGTGAACCTCGTGGTAATTTGCGAAAAACTATTAAAATGCTCAAATTAGCATTTTAAACAATGTCATGTTACAGACACACATGTCCTCAGGACCTGTGTGTGTGAAACATGCACTTTAAAATACATTTCAGGGGTGCGGGGGGGGTCCTTTGGGCCCCCCCTGCACCCATGGAATGCATTAACATTTTGTGAATCGCTAATTGAAATTCGCAATATGTCAATGCCTTCCCATTGATTCCTATGGGCCTTTTGGCCCATAGGAATCAATGGGAATTGCGAAATCGCAAATTAGAATTCGCATAATATTTACGATTCGGTAAAAATTGCGATTTTTACCAAATCGCAAAAATTATGCGATTAAATTGATGCATCCCGTTTTGCGATTCCTTATTTGCGATTCCCTATTTTTCGCAAATAAGGAATCGCAAAAACTTACATTGATGCATGTGGCCCAATTTGTTTAAATGTTTAGTGCACACATGCATGTGTGTATGTTTGAATATTTGGTAGTGAGTGCTGTGAATGAGTGTGTGTGTGCATGTGCTTGTGTGTGAATGCATGGGTGTGAGTAGGTGTGAATGTTTGTATGTGTGGTTCCCACCGCCCGCCTTCTCCCGGCTAAAACTACCTGGCGCTACTGGTTTGAAGTGCAATTATATATCTGCCCCACCCAATTTATTATTGAAGAATCCAGAATCCATTTGTTTTTTGGGTGGCAGAGGTAAACATGTTAATTATTCTCCCACAATATTTTCTTCACTATCTTTGGCTCAGGGCAAATGTTTCCCGTGGAAAAAAGTTCAAACCAAAACAGTACTTCAGCTTCATTTGCATATACAGTCATCAAAATGTAGGCTACAGATAGGACACAAAATTGTAAACTATAACAATAAAAACATTAAAAAAATACCCACCAATAAAAATTATTTGCCAAATGCATCAAGCTAAGCACTTGTGATTCCTTAATAGCAATTGCCTATGCATGTAGGTTTCGCTAAAAAAAATAGCGATTCCTACACATTTCTTAATAGTGAATCGCAAATTGCGATTCGCCATTACGGTATGCTTTCCCATTCGTTGCTATGGTCCTAGAGGCCTATAGGAATGAATGAGAAACCATTCCCAATATGCAATTACTTAATAGGTAGTCGCAAATTGCAAATGTAATTTCAAGGGTGCCGGGTGGCCAATAGGCCACCCTGATGCACCCCCAAAATTGGCCTGTGTGCACATGTGGCGCCACATGGCACTTAGGAAAATGCAAATGCTCCTTGCATTACATTTAGCGTATCACAAATTGCGATTCCCTAACTGCATTCGCAAAACAGGTAATCACAAATTTTGCGATTACCTATTTTGCGAATGGCTTTGGGCTTGATTCATCCCAAAAGCCTAATTACAGGTCACAAAGGGGCCCAATCTGCGAATTGGCCTGTTTGCGACCGGTAATTAGCTTGATGCATGCGCCCCATAGACTGGTTCATAATTCTTAAATATGTCTAAACACATATGTCCCACAGATTATACGATGTCATTGTAACACGAGTCTGGGCATGTTTGGAGGCAAATGTTTTTGATGGGATGGGATCGAAATGTATTGTACTTTGATATTTCAGTTCATTTTTTTCAGTCTACCGGTTTGAGCCTTTTTGTTTGTAATCTATATTATGGTATTAAACTGGAGTAAATGGGAGAACCTTTAGAGACTATGGATATGGTAACTCCATAGTCTGGGGGAAAGGTACAGCTTTAAAATTTAGGCAACCTGTGGCATCTTAAAGAGGGTGGCCTGCATGGTGATACCTGTATGGAACTAGTGGAGTAAAAGGAGGACAGATCTGGATTAGAAGTTTTATTTTGTCTACTAATTAATTATGCAACAAACACAGCACAGCTTTAACAGAAGAAGCACGTAAGGACTCTGTAATATTCACAGAATCTTGGGGCACATGCATCAACATAAGGAATTACGATTCCCTAATAGCGATTTTTTAGAATTTGCAATTTAGGAATCACAATTCCTTATGCATGTAGGAATTGCTAAAAAAACTTGCTATTCCTACATATGCCTTAAGTGATTCGCGATTACGGCATGCTTTCCCATTCATTCCTACGGGCCTACAGGCCTATGGGCCTAGAGGTCCATAGGAATGAATGGGAAACCATTCGCAATTTGCAATTACAAAATAGGTAGTCACAAATTACGAATGCAATTTCAAGGGTGCCGGGTGGCCAATAGCCCACCCTGATGCACCCCCAAAATTGGCCTGTGTGCACATGTGGCGCCACATGGCACTTAGGAAAATGCAAATGCTCCTTGCATTGCATTTAGGGTATCGCAAATTGCGATTCCCTAACTGCATTTGCAAAATAAGTAATCACAAATTTTGCGATTACCTATTTTGCAAATGGCTTTGGGCTTGATGCATCCCAAAAGCCTAATTAAGGGTCAAAAAGGGGCCCAATCTGTGAATCGGCCCCTTCGCGACCGGTAATTAGCTTGATGCATGTGCCTATTGACTTGTTAATAATTCCTAAATCTCTCTAAACACATATGTCCCACAGATTATGCGATATCATTGTAACACGAGTCTGGGCATGTTTGGAGGCAAATGTTTTTGATGGGATGGGATCGAAATTTATTGTAGTTTGATATTTCAGTTCATTTTGGCAGTCTACCGGTTTGATCCTTTTTGTTTGTAATCTATATTATGGTATTAAACTAGAGTAAATGGGAGAACCTTTAGAGACTATTGATATGGCAACTCCATAGTCTGGGGGAAAGGTACAGCTTTAAAATTGAAGCAACCTGTGGCATCTTAAAGAGGGTAGCCTGCATGGTGATACCTGTATGGCACTAGTGGAGTAAAAGGAGGACAGAGCTGGATTAGAAGTTTTATTTTGTCTACTACTTAATTATACAACAGACACAGCACAGCTTTAACAGAAGAAACACGTAAGGACTCTGTAATATTCACAGAATCTTGGGGCACATGCATCAACATAAGGAATTGCAATTCCTTAATAGCGATTTTTTAGAAATTGCTATTTAGGAATCACAATTCCTTATGCATGTATGAGTTGCTAAAAAAATTGCTATTCCTACATATTCCTTAATTGGGAATTACAAATTGTGATTCGCAATCCAGGAATAGCTTCCCACTCATAACTATGGGCCTAGAGGACAATAGGAATATATGGGAATTGCATGCGCAATTTGAGAGTACCAAATAGGTACTCGCAAATTGCGCATGCAATTTTAAGAGTGTAAGGGTGGTAAAAGGACACCCTGATGCACCCCTGAAATTGCCTTGTGACCACATATTGCGCACACGCATGCCCCAAGGGCACGTGTGTGTGTAACATGGAACTTTAAAAAATGCACTTCAGTGCATTTCTCCAAGTTTTCCCAAATTACCATCAACTTTAAATTGACGGTAATTTGGGATCCCTAATTACAAAATTGCAATTTAAAATTGCATCATGCATTGCATTTAGGGAATCGCAATTTGCCATTCCCTAAATTCATTCACAATTTAAATAATCGCAATTTTTGCGCTTACTAAAATAGCAAATTTGCATTTGGGTCGATGCATCCCAAATGCAAAAATACTGGTTGCAAAGGAGCAGATTCTGTGAATCTGTCCCTTTGCGACCGGTATTTAGAATGATGCATGGGCCCCCTTATGTGTTGGTTTATCTGACCACTTTCCACTGGCTAACTTGTGTTGGTTACCCGCTGTCTAAGCGCTTGACTACTGATTCGTATAAATATCATAGACTAAACAAGTTCTCTAATGAATTTAATTTAGAGAAATATGTTTTCTGATGGTTGGCTTTCAATTTAAGTTCCTTTTCATAATGTGTCTGGAAAACTACTAGAAAAATGCAAACCTAAAAGGCCATTGGCATAGCTCTCCTATTACCTTCAAATGTACAATTCACAATTGATGTCACCTTCAAGATACAAAGTGTTTGAATACAGTGCAATGGATCTTTGTTGTGATGTTGAATAGAAATTGAAAGAAAGGGAGGTTAAGAAAAAAAGGTTCCAGCAGCGACAATCACAGGCTATTACCCACTGGCGCATTCCAAGCAGCTCTGTGTATCTAATGCAGCCTTTTTCCACAGATCTGTCTGAGCTTTAAGAATACTGTGTGCAAGATGTTTCTCAATGTTTGACATTGTCATAGGGTGTGGGGCCAGTTATCCAGTGCTGAAGGGCATCTGCCACATTGGCTTATGTGTCAGAAAATGTAATCAAGGGAGTAAAATATAACTGATATAGATAACAATATGGAGTCTCTCTAAGATCGGAGCAGATGGTTAAAAAAGGTAGTTGCCTCACTCAGCACAGCAATGGGGTGACTTACCTTATTCCTTTAGCATTGCAATCCAAGCACTCTAGACCTTCAAAGCGGTCAAGTGGGGGCCATTAGGATGTGCCCACCACACTTGCGGGCGCATTCCGCATTTTTAACATTGCGGTTGGCGGTGCTGAAAGCACAGACTGCCGCAATGCGAAAAATGCACATTGCGCACTTCAATGCACAACATGACAGGCACCATGCGCACACCCCCTGGAGCCCCTGGGGATCTGCAACTGGCCCCCACAAGACATTCCCGCATGCCTTGCCTCCACGGAAAGGCATGTTCCCGCCCACACCCTAATATGGATGGCGGTGTCTAACAGACACCGCCACCATATGAAACCCTTTTCCGCCTAGTCAATTTGTTGACCGTGTGGAAAAGCGGCGGACGGTCTTTCCATCTGCCGATTTCCCCCCACCATAGTAATATGGCGGGGTGAAATGGATGGCGGGCGGGGAAGGATGTCGGGCGGATCGCCACCCCCTGCATGGCGGTGGGATCCGCCCGACATCCTAATGGGGCCCTAAGTTTGAAAACGTTACTTTAATTTCATTAAGTGGTTCCCATACTTTAATCTATAAATATTCTAAGGATTACCAAAAACCCAAACACCAAGGTACCCCGTTACCAAATACTGCAACTTTGAGGGCGGTGTATTGGTATCTGAGTTAAACGTGAAGGCATCACTTTTGTTTCTATTGATGCCATATTTGGCAATGCCAGCGAACTCCCTGTTCTTGGTGACTACTGTTCAAATACCCGGATTCTTGCTATCTAAAACGAGTTGAAAGTCATCAGCAGACAGACACATTTAATCTACTCCTCAATATTAGGTCCAGCCTGTATTTGCGCGATTGGTAATATAGCTATAATCAGATTAAAGGCACATATTTATGCAGCTAGGTGCCCCTCTGTTAAGTGCCTCTTTCTGTCTATATCAACACCACAGATTCCCTACTAATGATCATTTTGGTGGAGCCGCCATGATATAAGCACATAATCAAACCCAGAAAACTTGGATGGAAAGGTGATTTCCTTCTGCTTGGTTTCCAAATCTGCCGAGTTCACCATCTGAAAATCCTTGCTACCTCCAACAACACGACTACAAATGATGCATTTGCATTTTTTTCAATTGTCTATGGTCTCAAGTGTATGTTGGCAGCCAAAAGGTCGCTCAGAATAAATGTTCCTAAATCTAGATGTATGCATCTGTGAATAATACCTGGCAACCTGATAGATACAACGTTAAGAAGGTTTATAGCAGCTAGTATAAACAAGATGCCTCTGGCTCTTTTCAGGCTTCTAAAATGCAATAAGTTTCTCTCAGCAGATTGTGGCTAGTGTCTCACCCTCCTTTAAGTGTGCATTAAACAAATCAACCATCTTTAACTCAACAACAAACAGATTATGTATATCATTTTGGGGACATTTTTATGCGGACGTTTAGAAGAAGGAATTGATTTCAAGTTAGTCAGAACTTTCATATTAGTTACATAAGCAGAGAGCATAAGCTATTCTTTCTTGGTGAGTTTATTTTATTTTGTCACCAACTGAAACCAGTACCTTATCATCATCACCAGGGCAACGAGTCTCTGCATATAATTTTCGATAGAAGTTTAATAAGGTATCATATAAACCCACAACCTCTTCAACTGTGTATGTGTCAATTATTTGTCAATTTTTTAATTGTGTATGCCAAAGATTTTGACATCCATGATAACATTTTGACTATTTTGTTATCGTCCTTAAAGATCTTTTGGAATTGTGTTTGTTGGATCACTATTTCTTGCACAATACTGCCTTGTTTACATCTACCTTCAGCTTTAATGAAACCTAGACCTACTGAGCTGACCAGTCACTAGCAATCATTTGCTGTGGTTTAGCCTGCCTTTTCTCTAATGCTGTCAGTGCTACATTCTCATTTTTCATCTTTTAGACATTAAGAAAACAAGAGTCACCTTAAAATACACTTTAAAGGCATCCCAAATAGTGTGCTGGTCCATTGCTCTCATCCAACAAAAAAATTGCAGTTGCAACAGGTTTCCTGAAGCATGGGATGTACCTGGAGTAACCTATCTATCCTCCAGCACTTATTCATGCTTGTTGTAGGCAGTGTAAATGCATGTTTATAAACAATATAAATAATTGAGTGATGTGCTGAAAGCAAGATACCAGTGTCTGTATATGAAAATGTATTAGAGGCCTGTAAAATATCTATACCTGGCTTATATATTTCTTTTTACCAAATAGTATAGTCAGCATCTGCTGGAAAATGGCCCTCTCTGAAGGGTCACCCCAAACTTTTTTGCCTTCCTCCTCCTATTTTTCTGACCTTGTTTTTGGACTCGGAGCACTTTACCACTGCTAACCAATGCTAAAGTGCATGTAAGATAGCACCAGTGAATACATGGCTGGCCAATTTAGTTTAACTTGTAAGAAGTCCCTTATACAGTGGTATACCATTTGACTAATGCCTGTAAATTAAATGCTACTCGTGGGCGTCAACACTGATTGTGCCTCCCACATCAGTAGCATTTCAATCCTGTCTCCAGCCTGCCATTTCAGTGTCTATGTGTGTGGTTTACTGCCACTTCTACTCGGCATTTAAAACTTTTGGCCAAGCCTTTAACCCCCCTTTTATTACTCATAGGTCACCCCTAAGGTAGTACATAGGTAGGTCTAAGGGCAGAGTGCTATGTAAGTAAAATGTAGGGCATGTACTTTTATGTTTTGCACATTCTGGTAGTGACAAACAGCTAAATTCGCTTTCCACTTCTATGAGGCCTACACCTCTCGTAGGATAGCTTTGGGAATTCCCTTATGCACTTTTAAATGGTAATTTCCGATCTGAAAGGACTAGCTGTGTCGTGTTTGATATCTTTTGAAAGGTATGATATATCCTCCTTACTTACTAAGTTGGATTTAACATTACTGTTTTAGAAATGCCACTTTTAGGAAGTAGATAATTATCTGCACTCATAGCTCTGTGTGCCTTGCAGCCTATCTCCAATACACATCTGGGGTGGATGACAGCTAAACTTTGTGCATTCCCTGTAGACAGCGACAAACACATGAAGGATAGATGTGTCCGATTACCCATTTAAATACATCTGTATTCTGATGGCCATTCCTGGGCAGGATGGAAGGGAGGGGCTAACACTTGACTTGAATAGGTAGTGTACTATCCCCACACAAAGGACTGATTTTCACTCCATCGCTAGTCCGAAACCAGGACTGTGAATAAAGTGGCACATGTGCACTTCAAGGTCCTGCTTTGAAGTTACCCTAATTCAAAGGCACATTTGGATATAAGTACTGGGATTCTGACCCATAAAATCAGACACTTCTGGATCCACAACTGAAACTCTATCAGAAGAACTGCTGTGCTGCTTAAAGGATTCCTTGCTGGACTGCTGACCAGTGAAGTTGGCACTTCCTGTCTACTGGAAGCAAAATCAGTGCATCGACCAAGAATTGGTGCATCACATTTGGGGTTCAAGCAGCTTCACAGGAACCACTGCATTGCCGCCTCCACTGAAGGAAGAGTGATGCATCCCTTTGACAAGTGTGGAAAAACCCGGCTTCAAAATCAACGCATCACGGCTTTGACGCTCGTCTTTGGAAACCATAGTATCTCCCCCTATACATGTGTGAAATCAATGCATCCCCTTGACTGTGGGTGTGGCATCTACGCATCAACCCCCCACATCTCATATTCGCAGTCAGGCTCAAGGTACTCCGTTGCAGTTGCCTTGAGCTGTTGACTTTTCCCAAGTCCCATCAGTGACCCCTAAAGCGCTGTTTGCTTCTAAGCGCTATTCTACACTTATTCTTTTAAAATTAATTCCTCAGCTTGTATTTCTTGGATGTTTGTCATTTTGGTATTTTTTTTTCAGAATATAATAACGTATTTTTGTAAATCTGTGTAGAGTCTCTTTGTGGTGTGTTTATTGTGTTACTGTGTGAGTGCGTTGCACAAACACTTTACACATTGCCTATTTAGATAAGCCTGACTGTTCAGTGCCAAGCTACCTGAGGGTGAGCATGGGCTATTTTAGTGTGTATCTAACTTAGCTCTGACTAGTGTGATGGTTTCTGTTTGGACAGGGTGCATTCCTCTTCCAAACATTAACCCCATTTCTAACAGTGACATTCTGATGATCTGCTCCCCAATTACCTACAAGATCATTACTACATTGCAACCATCCAAACACTTCTTGCATTTCGAAGCTGCTCTTATAGGCACTAGCAGTGGAAAAGATGTAAGAGTATCAATTTTTTTATGTACGTGTGACACAATAACAAGAGAGGGGATTGTGGCCACTTCTAACGAAAGCTCTTCCAGTGGGCATTGGTCATCAGTCACAGGACCATAATATTTAACAATTATTTGTTGTCTTTGACCTCAATCTACAGGATAATCCATCTTCCAATTGAGCCTTTTTCCACCTGCATAGCAGATGTAAGTTGATTATCCATAATATGCTGTGAACTCCTTTCAAGGGACAGGCAGTCTTAAAGAAAATCACCTCCTGCACCAGCTTGCTTAAAATGTGATTGCCCTCACCATCTTCATCTCAAGAAGGAGAGGAAACGGCAGATGCTCAAGTGTTGGAGTTGGGATCAGTATTCAATCTGACTTGTATCGCAGAGAAAAGTCCTTGCTTAAATCAGAAGAGCATGCCAAAGATATTCTTTTTATTGAGAACTACAGACCCCTTTGCACGTGCTCCCTTTTCATGAACTACAAGGGCAAAATATTTCATGAAAGATTTTTTGGAATATTCAGGATGTATTTTGGAATTTGGCTTATGGCATCTTGGTGTAACACTGCCCTTGTGCAAAAGAATGCAATGTAGGCATTTTGGCAGCCAGTTTTCAAAGCCTTTGATTCGGGGAGGTTGACTTTTCATAGAGTTTTAGTTATGAGAGAATGAAATGTTTGCATTGCTATATCCCTTATAAACCAACGTTATTAATTGGTTGAATTGATTTATCTTTGAGTAATAGTAATGTAATACTGATTGTATGAGATTTGAAGTTCTTTAAAATAATGGATTGGGAAATGTGCAATATTTCTGTAAGAATTTATTTCTTGGCATTAAAGTATTTTTAAATTTGGCAAAAGCCTTTGGAAGAAGATGATCATAACCAACGACCCAGCGGATTTATCGCTGCCGCTGGTTCAAAATAATTCTTGCCGCCATTTCCTGGGACTCCTCAGGCCACGCCCACTATTGTTGGCCACGCCCCCCCCCCCACGTCCCCTCTCGCCAAAAAACATGTGCACCTACCGGGCGCGCAGCGGACGAGCGCAGCGGGCGCGCCGTCTGTGCGCCGAAGGCGCGCCTAAGGCAAGCCCGTCTGCGCCCGTCTGCGCCGGGACCGGGCCCAGGGCCACCCCCCTGGCCCATTCATTCAGCAGACTCCCTTAGCCTCTACCTTGATCAAATATACCTCATCTCGACTTCTGGATCTTAACCCTCCGGATAATCTACCACACTTTATACCTCAATTTCTACACACGGACCCTCGGATAGGTCCTTACAAATGCCCTGCATGTATCAACCACACTCCCCCTGATAATACCCCTAAACATGCTCTACCAGCACTCATTAACATGCACTCCCTCCCAAAACACAAACTCGAAATCCTAGAGTTTATTGTGTCACACAATCTCGATTTACTATTTATCACCGAGACTTGGGGTGACAACTCCTCCGGTCCTGACTTCAAAGCTGCCCTTCCTGAAAACGACTGTGTTCACAGACTAGACAGAACGAAAAAAAAGGGTGGTGGTATAGCTATCATCCATAAAAACCACTATAAAGTTAAAACCACTGATCTTATCTACAGAGACTGTGAAGCCTTTTCCTTCTCTATTAGCCTCTCCGGCAACCAGTCACTTACAGGCACTTTGCTCTACCGCCCTCCTGGTCCTAGATCCAACTTCCTTAACAGCCTTAACAACTTAATTGAAGTTACAGCTGGAGCTCCTCAATACACCATATTAGGAGATTTCAATTTCCACTTAGAATCTATAAGCGACAACGATACCATCGCCCTAATCAGTGATCTCTCAGCAGCAGGACTTCAGCAAATTGTCATCCAGCCCACCCACAAGCCAGGTCATACCCTTGATGGAATATTCACCAACAACCCTGACATCTAGATTTCCCCTCCTATTCCCCTCATTTGGACAGATCACTCAGCAGTCTGTTTTTCTATTAAAATCAAGTCCCCTCCATCTCAAATCGGACCATCTCCCCCTATCTCATCAAGAGACTGGAAAAACATTGATACCTATCACCTTGCCTCAATGCTGACCGAGGGCATAAACACAATGGAACCGGATCCATCACTAGCCTCTAGCAACTATCTCAACATCTTGGACATGGCATGCTTCAAACTGGCGACCCCCAAAACCTCTCAACGCAATAGAAAATCTCCTTCTGCCCCATGGTTCTCTGAATCCCTACGTCTACAAAGACAACATTGAAGAAATCTGGAAAGACACTGGTGCCGGTATTACAACCCTATTGACAAAATCTCATATAAAAGCGCCTTGTCCAAATACAAAGACCTCATCACCTCAATAAAAACGATGTATTATATTTCCCAAATTAACCAGGCCCAAAACTCCGCAAGAAAACTGTTCCAAGTAGTTAATCATCTCTCAAACCCCCTGCCCCTCCTTCCGACACGTCCCAATCCCTCTGCAATTCCCTTGCAGATTTCTTTAAGGAAAAAGTCACTTCTATTTTCTCAGCCTTTCTTCACGAACCTCCTTCAACCATCATAGTTAAATCATCTTCAGCTATCAACGTCCTTTCCTTCTGTAACTTCAAATCAGTCTCTGAGAAACAAATCTCTCAACTAATCTCTAGCACCAAATCACGATCACCCCTGGATCCTTGTCCACCTTTCATCCTCAATCTCATCCCTGACGCCATCTCCCCCGCCTTGACGAACATTTGTAACACTATGTTCACTACCGGCTCTTATCCCTCAGTCTGGAAGAAGGCCATCATCAAGCCACTACTGAAAAAACCCACCCTTGATCCAGCCTCCCCATCCAGCTACAGACCCATTGCTTGCCTCCCTTTCTCTGCAAAGATATTCGAAAAAGTAATGAATATACAACTTGCCAAATTTATCGATGAAAATAACCTACTGGACGATACCCAATTTGGCTTTAGGCAGGAACACGGAACCGAGACAGCCTTAATAAAAGCAGCAGACGAACTAAGAATGACACTAGATAAAGGCGGAGCAGCAGTATTAATACTGCTAGATCTATCTGCGGCTTTCGACACGGTCGATCTTGCCACTCTGATCGACCGTGTCTCAGCAATTGGCATTCACAACAATGCCAAAGAACTTCTTGCCTCCTTTCTGGCCAACCGTTCACAGGCAGTAAAGCAGGGCTCTTATTTCTCCCACACGTTCTCCCTTCCATGCGGAGTACCACAGGGCTCCTCGCTAAGTCCGACCCTGTTTAATATCTATGTTTCGGACTTAGCGAGGGTGATTAAGTCCTACGGCATTAGTCTCACAACCTATGCCGACGACACCCAGCTGGTCCTATCAGTACACAATGATGGATTGACAGTTGCAGCAAACTTTCAAGATGGAATGCTCGCCATCAGCTCCTGGATGTCCTCAAACTGTCTAAAATTAAACTCTGAAAAGACAGAGGTGATGACATTCGGGAAATTGGAACCTGCCTGGTCCCCACTATGGTGGCCCAATGACATGGGACCTCCACCAGAACCTGTTACTAAGGTTCGCAACCTCGGAGTCATATTCGATGACAGACTGCTCTTCCACCATCACGTCAACTCCGTAGTCTCCACCTCCTTCTTCACTCTGAAGAAGATCAAGAAACTTCTTCCGTATCTTCCCACCTCAGCTGGAAAAACTCTGATCAGCACCCTCGTTTTTGACAGAACGGACTATTGTAATGCCCTCCTTCTCAATGCACAGGCAAAGGTCCTTAATAGGCTTCAGTTAGTGCAAAATGCCTCAGCCAGAATCTTACTGGGCATTCCCAAGTTCACCTCAATTACTCCTTTCATCCGACAACTTCACTGGCTCTCTGTCAGAAGCCGTACAAAATGTAAGGCACTGTGCATTGCCTATAAAGCCATTCACAACTCAGGCCCGCAGTTTCTCAAAGACGCCCTCCGCCTGGTCGAAAACCCCAGAACCCTTCGTTCATCCTCAGCTCATCTGCTCAAAGTCCAACGCACAAGGAAAGCTAACTGGGGTGACAGATGCTTTGTGATCTCCACAGCCAGACTATGGAATTCACTCCCGATCACCATCAAAACTGCCCCAACTCTACTTAGCTTCAGGAAGAAATTAAAAACCTGGCTGTTCCCACATTAAGACCTGCCATAGCCATCGACTGCTCAGTCAGCGCCGAGACACCCCTGGGTATTTGCGCGCTATAAAAATCACCAAAACATAAACATAAACATAAACATGACCTCGATGATGATGATGATGATAATAGGAATAAGAAGAAGAAGAATAGAACCTTGTTTTTATAGAGTTCTTCCATAGGCTCTCCAGAATTTCACTTACCTTTTTGAAGTTCCATTCTAATTCGAAAAAAAAATGTTGAGCTTAGGGTACGGCAAAGTCAGCTAGACACCATGATGATACTGCACAAGGTATGCCTTGTTCTACAAGCAATGGTGGTGGTTCGAGTCCGGTTTGGAGAGCAGCGCAGTAACACACATTGATCACAAAGGCCTCAGCACCAACCACAGTACTAGTGATGAACGTGCAGGAATGAGCGGAGCTGTGTAGGAGTGACACAGAGGAAATGGTTGCATAGTTATAAACAGGAGTATAGGTCCTGAAGTGGTGGTACCCAGTGACCAGTAACCTAGGCGACAGATGCCTGACAGCATCTATCAATGTGATCACTCCATTAGGGGTCCTAATCTCAGGTTGGCTTGCATAGGTGCGTACAAATAATACAAAGATAATCACACTTCTGGCCATTAAAATGCATCTCCGATTAGCTACAATAAGCTCCCAAAAATGTCAGGTTAAAGTATTTACGAATAACGTGTCAGGGAACAAGTATTTGTACATTCACTTCTATCCACTACCGTCCACACCGAAATGATGTAAAGTCACATACATATCTGGTTTGATAGGGGTTGTCTGCTGCTAGAGCTCACACAATAAATATTACATCTAAGATTGACACGTATGTCTGCCTCTTGTCCCTCAGCAGCCTGGGATGCTGCTGAGGGACTGCCGATAGAGCAAGGGGTGGAAGATGCACAAAGTAAACAAAGATCTTAGATCCCTGTTTACTTCATTCCTACTGCTGTCTTTGTGGTTCCTGAGATCAGAGCATCAATGGGGGGCCTTGGGTACCCCCTCCCGCCAGAGGCAACAGCTGCTGCCCCTGCATACACATTACAGACTTCCATATAATGCATCAGGAAACCTACAGGGACGTGACACCCACATAATTTACGTGGTGTGCAGTTATTAGAGAATTGTTAAAGAAGGGAGGAATGCAGAACTGATAGGACAAGAAAGGTGTTCAGCTGATGAAGGTGGGTGCATGGGCAGGGATGAGGTAGGGGGGGAGTGCGGTGTCTGGAGGCATCTCTGTGGTGTTGCAGTGTGGATGGCGGGAGGGCATTTCGGAGGCGAGAGGAATGAGAATAAAACATGAGGTGTATTTCAGTGAAGTCTGCGCCCTGTCACTCCGAGGACAGCATCTGTATATGCTGGGTGTGTGGACATGAATTAAATATGAACCCTGAAACATGAGCCATCTGTGTGCGCTGCCTCTGCCTGGCGTGAGCTCTACAGATCTCTTTCCTCTAAGAAAACGCCAGTGAAGTCATATTTTCGAGTCTCGGTCCTTAAGGCATTTACAAAATCCGAATAAAGCTGCTCTCCCAGGCTAGACTCTCTGTTCAAACAGAGACTGGAGCTCTGCCAGGCATCGTGCAGTACCTGCCCTGCGCCGCGCGCGCAGATTACTTCTCAGAAGACGAGGTGGCAGAAAGGGGTCTTGAAGTGCTCGCAGGGGAAGGCCGGAAGTTGGATGCATTCACACATCTGTGCTGGGGATATCTGTAACACACGAGCAGCTGTTGCAAAGGCACATCTGCCAGCTGAGATATTAGAACCGAGGCGCTTCTGGGTCTGTGCCAGCTCCCTGCATGAGCTGTGCCTACCCACTGTGGGCAGGATGGGACCAGGGAGGGAGACCGAGGCCTCTGTTTACAAGGGTCAGAACGGTGGCAACCTACAGTGGGCAGGATGAAACCAGGGAGGGAGACCGAGGCCTCTGTTTACAAAGGGTTCAGATGCGCTTTGTGGCCGCGAAGCATCACTAAGCATCTTGTGATTTCAAGTCCCGCACTTAGGACCAGATGTAGGTAATCTCAATTTATCGATTCTTAAATACCGAATTTTACCGATTCAGTATTTAGGAATCGGTAAATATGATGTAGGTAAAAAATCGGTAAAATTTACCGATTCGGTAATATTCCTTATTATCGAATTGGTAATACCGATTCGGTAATAAGGAACACCTTCTCATTCATTCCTATGGGCCTGGATTCTGTAATAGCATGAGCCGAATCGGTAATAGCGGGAGCATATTCAAGGGTGGCAGGGTGTCACATTGACACCCTGTTGCACCCCTGAATCGTGCATTTGTGCACATGTGGTGCACATACATGATCTAAGGGCATGTATGCCTGCCACATGGCACTTTGAAAAAAGCAAATAATTGCTTTTTTAAAGGTATTCGGTATTTACCACCAACTTGTAGTTGGTGGTAAATAAGAATCCTTAAATCAAATATGCACTCACTTAAGTGCTACCTACATAGGTTTTAAAGATTCGGTAATTTACCGATTCCTTAAAATAAGGAATCGGTATTTACAGCCTCCTACATTGGAAAGGGCTAAATACCAGTCGGTAAAGGGAAATTTACCAATTTTCGGCCGTTACCGACTGGTATTCAGCTACCTACAACTGGCCCTTAATTCTTTCCTCAGCCCTTCTTGAGAGGCGGGCTCAATGCGAGCATGAACTCTGGACCATTGGGCGTGCCTTGCGTGGTTAACATTTTATTGTGTCGCGTGAGTCTGTGTGTGCGCGTATGTAAGTGCATGCATGTGTGGGTGCACGTGTTTGTGCATGAATGTTTGTGCGTGTGAGAGAGAGAGAGAGAGAAAATCCGGTTTGGTGGAATTAAATCTGCTTAAAATCCTCCTGTTTGTGGGGTTTCAATTGCTGAAAATCTGCATGGTGTCTGTAAACTGCAACGAATGCCCACAGAGCTAAAAGGAATGAAATGCTTGTTAGGAGAAAGAGTACCTTAGTAAAGAGGGCCCACCATCAGACTACTCTGCTTGTCTCCCCCCCCTTACCTTGGATGGCTTTGACAAACTTGCGTTGCAAGTCAAATCTGGATCTCCATCCGATCCAGTAAGGCCTGCTCTCTTCCGAGAACAGGCTTTTATGGGGCGTCCAGCTGTATGTTCCCTCGTCAACCTTTCCTTGGAAACTGGAGTTGTTCCAGCTAAGTGGAAACAAGCCGTGGTGTCCCCTATTATCAAAAAGCCCACCCTGGACCCATCCAAGCCTGAAAGTTATCGCCCCATTTCGTTGCTACCCTGGCCAGCCAAGATCACTGAGGCCCATGTCAATCTGGCCCTGTCTGAACATCTGGTACGGACCAATGCCCTCGATCCCACACAAAACGGATTCCGTGCTGGGCACAGTACGGAAACTGCGTTACTTGTGATGGTGGAACATCTCCAGGCAAGGCTGGATGCTGGTCAAACGGCGGCGCTTATTTTGTTAGACCTTAGCGCCGCCTTTGACACGGTGGACCACAGCATCCTCCTGCATCGGCTCGAGGAGACTGGCATTGGCGGTCAGGCGCTGCAATGGTTCCGCTCCTTTTTAGATGACCGCTCCTTCTGTGTTGCCATCCCTCCCTTCAAGTCCAATTACCAACCGCTGGCCATGGGGGTTCCGCAAGGGTCCTCGCTGAGCCCCACGTTGTTCAACCTTTACGTGAGACCGCTGGCTGATGTCGCTAGGCAGTGGGGCCTAACTTTGGTCTCATATGCCGACGACACACAGCTGGCGGTTACTCTCAGCGGGGATGCGGAAATTGAGGCCCCCAGGTTTCAGTCTGGACTGAAGGCGGTGGCTAGCTGGCTGACAGGCAATTGCCTTCAGCTAAATGCCACAAAGACGGAGGTGATGGTTGTCGGTAAGGGAGTGGAGCTGTGGGGCGACCATTGGTGGCCCTCAGAGTTGGGACCTACTCCGATCCCGGTATCGGAGGTGAAAAACCTGGGGTATGGCTGGATGCGGGCCTCTCCTTTGTAGGGCACACTAAAAAAACTGCGGCCTGCTGTTTTGGACTCCTAAGGGGCTTGAGACCTGTTCTCAAGTTCTTTGACGCCCCAACCAGGCAGCTGGTGATCCAGGCTACTATCATCTCTCGCCTGGACTATGCCAGCTCTCTCCTGGCTGGGGCTAACCAGGCCGAGCGAACCCGCTTGCAACGGGTTCAGAATGCTGCGGCGAGGGCGATTGTTGGCCTGCCCAGATTCAGCTCGGTGGCAGGTGTCCTTCGTTCCCTACATTGGCTTCCGGTTAGGAAGCGCATCCTCTTTAAGGTTCTGTGTCTTGCCTTTAAGATCTTGAGAGGTATTGGCCCGGAAATCCTGTCGAGCTGTCTTTCCTTCTATGTCCCCACCCGTAGCCTCCGTTCCCAGGGTTTGGCCCTTGCGGTGGTCCCCAGATTCAGGCTCAGTCGCATTGGAGGCCGCTCGTTTAGGGTAATGGCCGCGTCAGCATGGAACTCCCTGCCTGTTGAAATCCGTCTGATGGAGGACCTCTTGACCTTCCGGAGGGCTATAAAAACCTTCTTGTTTTAGCTGTTTTGTTTTTTTCTCCTGTTGTGTTATGTTCTACCTTGTCTCTGCGCCGGGACTCTCCTTGGCTGGAGTATCTGTGCGCACAATAAATCACCGTAACATAACATAACATAACATACGAGGAAACAATAACCACATTTTAAATACAATTTATGGGGAGAATGTTTCTCCACGGGTGATTGTTACATGTGCACCTGGACACACCCATGTAATGAATTCATGCAGACATTCGAGGACAGACATTCTTTGTAGATCCCAGAGACGTGGTAACTACACTCCTAATACAGGAGAAGCTGCAGGAGTGCATGTATTATTTTCGGAAGCCCTCATTTGAGAATGTAACATTATTCTGGTATGTAACTGACCCCTGCATTGACAACAAGCCTTGCAGCGACTGTCTTAATGTGATCCTAGTGCAATATAATGCAGCAGTGACAGGCATCAACAGTGGCCTCTAGTTCTCCCCATCGTCTTCCCCAAACGGAAACAGCACGCCTTGCCCTGGTTTAATGTTTGCATACCGAACAGGGTTACTGGACTTGCATTTCCAGTGCTTTTATATAATGTAATGTCAGCGTCTCATGGCATACTTCCGATGCGCTACCCTTTTGCAGTGCTTGCATTTCTGTCCGCTTGTCTTTGTATTCTGACCTATATTGTTCTGACTCCTATTTGTTAGCGCCTAGAGGCCTTTTGTTGTAAGAGTGCTTTGTAAGTACTTAAAGCGCAGGCAGACAAGTATCACTGCGGTCCTGCCAAAGTGCGATCCGGCTCGAGCCAGTGGCGACAGGCAGAGGCCACCCACCTCCCGCCTGATGAAGGCCCCTTCACATCACTTGGCAGCAAGACAGCTTAAGACTCAGCTTTTCAGTGCATTTCGCAGCTGGTGATGTTCCCCTTGGAATAAGTAGAGCATGTACAATTAACTTCCTTTGCACTCTGAAACAAATATTTGCAGAGCAGCGGAATTTTCTTTCAATTTATTACATGTCATTTATCAATGCTCGGGGATTCAGAGTGGGATTTTTTTAGAAGCAAAATTGCAAAATCTTTCAATCTCAAACCCCTAGTAATTTTATGGTTTCTATCCACAGTTCACAAAGCTTTCTGTGTGCTGGTTTTACCTCAAAAAGACACTAAGAAAACAAGGAAGCTGGGTCAACTCTGGGTAGGACAGCGCGTGGGATTTATTCGAGACTTTCATTGTGTGATGAAAACTGTGCTCACTCTTAACAGCGTCGTGAACAAACTAAGACAATGATAATGCTAATAAGAGTAATGTGTGCATTAATGTACTTCATACATGTCTATTGATGTTGGAATGTAAACCAAAGAGTCTTATTTTGTGAAGGTCTCTTGGCCAGCAAATGCCCCATATTCTAATGCTTCTCTTGTAGTCTGTGAAGTGTAATTATTTTGGAGGGTTCCCCATTTGTAGGTCTTGCCTGGCGAAAGCAGAACATGAACTGCTCTCGCCATGGGGAGCACCTTTTGGAATCGATTCAGCCAAAGCTGAATGCACGCACGTCCAGATGGACAAAGATGGCTGCTCTCGCCATCTGCAAAGCTAAACATGCACGCGTAGGGACAAAAAAATGCATGCGCATGTGGACAGCCCAACGCCATCTTTCAATTAGAGTAGGGATGTGCACACGCGTGCACATTTTTTGTCTGTAGGCGTGCGTGACGGGGTGCTTTCTCTTTCACCAGGTGTTGCCTACCCACGTTCCCCCCGCATTGGTGACATTTCTAAAGCTACTTTGTTCTCCAAATACGTCTCAGCTCAGAGAGTGCTGCGGGCTCAGCCAACGTAAACACACTACCAATGCTGCCCACAATGGTTTTTTATAACATAAAAAACCACCACTGAAACAAGGCCGTATGCTAGGACTCTAAGCAATCTTCTAGACCTCACAGCGGCGTTTGATACCATCTCGCATTCCATTCTGCTTAGCAGATTGAAAGATATCGGTATCTCAGAGGTGGTTCTAGCGTGGATAACGTCCTTTTTAACCGACAGATCTCAAACGATCGCCCTAGGTCCTTTCCTCTCCAAAGAGAAGAGGGTCCCATCAGGAGTTCCTCAGGGCTCCATTCTAAGCCCTCTACTCTTTAATATTTACCTAATTCCACTCATATCTCTGATTGAGTCATTCGGCATACTTGTAACATCGTATGCCGATGATACGCAACTCATCGTGCCCCTAGAGGAACACTCCACTAAGGCTGAGCAAAACCTCAAAAGCTGTCTGAAGGCTGTTTTTCATTGGATGGATATAAACCATCTAAAATGCAATTCCAGCACAACAGAGATCCTCCCAATGGGAAAAAATACCAACTTCTGTCCAGGCCTATGGTGGCCTGAAGATTCAGCTGCTCCCCCCCAGACCGTAACAACTGCTAGGAAACTTGGAGTCCTGTTCGACACCGATTTGTCTTTCGACCAACACGTTAGGACTGTGGCTGGCCGTTGTTTCGGAATCATAAAGTCTCTTAAAAAATTCTTTGACTTCTTACCGATCGACTCTAGAAAAACCGTAGCAGTGGCCCTGATTCTCGCACGCCTAGACTACTGCAACGGTCTACTGGCAGGCGCAAAGAAATCTACACTTAAAAAACTCCTAAGTGTACTTCACTCTGCAGCCAGATTAGTTTTGAAGCTACCCAGAAGATCTTGAATATCCGCAGCTTTAAAAACTTTACACTGGCTCCCACTTCATAAAAGAATACTCTTCAAGATTCTTATTGTTGCATTCCGGGCATTTAATAACTCCGGCCCGAAATATCTCATCAGGCGTTTCCCTCACTACAACCCTAGCAGAACCCTGCGCTCCTCCGATGACAATCAAATCCTTCCAGCTAGGTTTAATCTGAAAACCAAAGGTGGCAAAACCCTAAATTATCTGGCCACCAAAGCCTGGAACTACATGCCCAAATACCTGAGGTCCCAAACCCAAGAAAAATATTTCAGGAAATTACTAAAAACCTGGATCTTCAATCTCCCTGATGACTACACCATGGCAGCCATCTAATTCTCAGCCTCTAGGAAGTCATTTGATCTCCTACCAAGAAATCAGCGCCAAGATGCTCCTTCCGGAGCGACCGTTGCGCTCTATAAATACCCCCACAAAATTACAAATTACAAAAGCAGTAAAATGCAGGCCAAGCACATGTTTGCAGCAAATGCTCAACCCACTCAGATGTATGTGTTTATTTGATACTTACATCGATATCCTATTCGATATCGTCTAGATAATCCTCGTTTCAGCTTCTCTCCGGTAGAGGTTATGCTAGTGGTCGTTATTACTGGAGAGCTGCATGTGCACTTGGATCAGAGCTGCAGCGCCTCTGCAGGCCTGAGGGGGTGTTCAGGGAGGGAGTCGCCTCTCCCTGGCAGCGTTGGCATGGGTTAATAGCAGTGCAAGCACTTAACGCTCCCAAGCCTGGGCATCGGAGATTGCCAGGTTTTTGAGACCTGTACTTCAGCGAAAATCCCAGCGTGAGGTATCTGCAGAACACGCACTGTGTGATCCCAGCAGTTCGGTCCGCACTGCTTCTTCTCCAGTTCATAGGGTCAAAAACTATGTGTAAACGGATGTTCCCCTCTCGTAGGTTGGAATGCGACTGAGGGGGATTCGGAGTGGTTACGAAGGATTGAAGCATATCCAAGATGTTAATATGGATGACAGGCCTGCAAACACACGTGCAGGATAGTGCGCCTCACACACCTGCGCAGACCCACAGTCAGTAAATGATACGCAGTCCATAACTCCCAATACATCCCGCCTGCCCTCAGGTTACCGTTTTTCCATGACTGCAATCCATTTTTTCCCAAAGCGCACTCTACTCTCTCAGACACTGCACTCCACACTCTCCCACACTGCACTACACCACTCTGTGCTCATTCCCTCCTTAACTACTGTCCATGCCTGTCACTTCACCCAGGCCACCGTCTATACCTGCAGTAACCCCGACCCCTCCCCGCCCTTTAAGACTTCATTCACTCCATCAGTCAGTACATGCTCTCCCCCTGGATGCATTCCATCTAGCCCCTTCCCTTGTCTCCCCTCAGCCTTTTAAAACTGCAGTCTCCAGCACCTACCTCCTACCTGCCCAGCAGCCCTCGGCCGCAGTCCTGGCCTACGCCCCACCTTTCCGTGCTGTAGCGCATACCCGCTCCTCTCCAGGTTGCAGTACGTGCCCCTCCCACTCCCTCTCTATATACTCCCTCCAGCAGCGTATATAATACCTTTAAGCAGCGACGGCTCGTGGAGGGAGTTACGGTGGGGCAGGAGGGTGGGGAGGGGGAGGGGCAGGGTGGAGGTTGCTAAAAACCGGCATATGGATAATTGCAGGTAAGTAAACAATTTAATTAATAAAACGAATTTCGTAGCTCGCACTGCATTGCATTTTGCGATGCAAGGCGCACTACGAAATTCGTTTTATTAATTAAATTGTTTACTTACCTGCAATTATCCATATGCCGGTTTTTAGCAACCTCCACCCTGCCCCTCCCCCTCCCCACCCTCCTGCCCCACCGTAACTCCCTCCACGAGCCGTCGCTGATACCTTTCCTAGGCTGCACTTATCGCTCTCGTCGCTTCAGCCTATTCTTCTTCCTCCCCAGCGGCCTTAAAAGACGACCAACGACCATAACTGCTCTCCCCAACGAAAATAAAGTGCGTCGCCGGACGAAAAGGCAAAAGGAGCCTTCGGAGCTTGTCACGCTCCGACACATGGTTGCTCGCCAAAGTTTATTGGTGCCGTTGGGAACAAATTCCTAACCTTGTGATTGCACATTTGAGAACAGACAAACACTTGTGGTGTTGTGAGCCTCTTAGCAGTCACATGTTCACGAGTAATCCTACTATTTATAATGGGGTCCTGTTTTAACATGTGCCAATGAATGCTACTTTGTGTCAGCTCTTTGTGTCTGCTTGTGCAGCGTGTTTGTGCAGCGTGTTTGTGTGCTGTGACTGTGCCGCTGAGGGTCCTACGTGCTTCTAACATCCATTGCTACCCACAACCACCACTGCCCTGGCCTCACTCGTTCTAGTGTCTGTCCAAACCGCTTCCCCAGTATCTCAGGGTACCGGGGGTATTTGTGTAAGAGTTGGGCGTGAGCGCAGTTTTGCACTTCAGTGTGGCAGGAAGAGGGATACGGTCCTCATAACCCTCGCATGTGCCTACTCAGTGGGTCAACCGTCTATACTTACTTGCCGGTCGGCATCTGCATACATCCTCCATCTCCTCCAACACTCCTAGCAAATAATGTCAGCCAACAATCTCAGTTCTTGGTGATGGTCATTGTTGGCCGCAGATTTATTAATATCAATAATGATTATTAATAACAATATTAATAACATATTAATAACATACTGGTTGTACAATCTTCATTTGCGAACTTTAACCATAAATCATGCACATCACATTACAGTTTATGACACCTTCCCCTGGTACAGGTGTCTGTCTCTCGTGCACCCATCAGTTCGTAAATGGCACTTGTGTACAACCAGTTCCTAATCAGTTTCTTGGTGTTCCGGTAGTTGGTTGGCCACACCCCTTTTTGGGTGTCATGGAGGGGAGCTTCTTTGCCTGGAGTTAGGTCCCCAGCTCGCTACCATTTGCGCCCTGCCGTCCGGCCGGGTCTGGGCCGCGAGTGCCGTCTCCGTCTTTTCCTCCCCTCCTTTGTGCGGCCACGTCACCCTGCCGTGCGGCATTGAAAAGTGAGTGGCCCTCCTCCTACACACCGCCCACCGGTGTGTTTGGTTAGCCAACGATTGTAGGATTTCCGCCAACGCCTTCCCCACTGTCCAGCACTGCGACTCTGCTGTTCCTCAGGTGTGGGTGGGTGGGCTTCAAACGATGTCGTTGTCGCGCCGCTCTCCCAGCTCCTTCGAAGACGTTGTGCTTCTGGTTGGGGAGCGGCGGTGTTTAAATCCCCTTGAGCCCCCTACGGGCTTCAGGTGAACCCCCTTTGATTGGGGGGTTCAAAGGTAGCAAGGTTGGCCATTGGTCGCCCCCCATGGGCGCCAAGGTCACAAGGTCACTTCCTGTCGGGGTGGCTGGTGCGCACCCCGTTTCCGCTGGTCCTGGCCGCTTCGGGCGCCCAGGACCAGTTCCATCTCCCCCTGTTGGCACCGCGTGGGTTATGGCGCCGGCCCTTGAGCCTCCCCCACCCTGCGGGTGGGTGCGGCGGCCTCTGCAATAACCCTCGCATGTGCCTACTCAGTGGGTCAACCGTCTATACTTACTTGCCGGTCGGCATCTGCATACATCCTCCATCTCCTCCAACACTCCTAGCAAATAATGTCAGCCAACAATCTCAGTTCTTGGTGATGGTCATTGTTGGCCGCAGATTTATTAATATCAATAATGATTATTAATAACAATATTAATAACATATTAATAACATACTGGTTGTACAATCTTCATTTGCGAACTTTAACCATAAATCATGCACATCACATTACAGTTTATGACACCTTCCCCTGGTACAGGTGTCTGTCTCTCGTGCACCCATCAGTTCGTAAATGGCACTTGTGTACAACCAGTTCTTAATCAGTTTCTTGGTGTTCCGGTAGTTGGTTGGCCACACCCCTTTTTGGGTGTCATGGAGGGGAGCTTCTTTGCCTGGAGTTAGGTCCCCAGCTCGCTACCATTTGCGCCCTGCCGTCCGGCCGGGTCTGGGCCGCGAGTGCCGTCTCCGTCTTTTCCTCCCCTCCTTTGTGCGGCCACGTCACCCTGCCGTGCGGCATTGAAAAGTGAGTGGCCCTCCTCCTACACACCGCCCACCGGTGTGTTTGGTTAGCCAACGATTGTAGGATTTCCGCCACGCCGCAGGGAGGCTCACGTCTTTCTGCGGCTCCCCCCTCTGCCCCTTGGTTCGTGGCCACCTACCTTCCCCCTTCTTTTGCTCCTTTTTTTTTTTTTTAACGACAACCCGCGAGCGTCATTGCGCCCCACAAGTTGCCCCAGAACACCTCCATTCCCTTGTCGGACAGATGCACCCCATCTTGTCCATATAGCTCTGGGCGGCCTGGGTGGATGAGGCCGTGCCGGATTGATTCCAGGCCGTTGGTTGAGCAAAACTTGTGCATGGCGATATTTAACTTGCGCCTCGCGTTATCCACCGCTTTGTTGGAGTCGGCACCCCTCCAGTGCCTCCTGCTGATCATCTCCGACCACACCACTGTCGTGGTCCCCAGCCATGCCGCCGCTTTGGCGATGTCCTTCTGGATGGGTTGGCCCACCGCCTTGCGGCCCAACCGCGTTAGGTCGTTCCCTCCTAGATGTATGATCAGTATGTCCGGCAACCACGCTGAGTCTGCCATGAGGCCGTCCAGGGTCGGTAGCAACTGCTCCCATCTCATGCCGGGCCGTCCGATCCAGCGGATGTATGTCGCCTTGGGTCTGCTTTCCTGGTGCCCGACTCGCCTCCACCAGGACTCCATTCTGGATACGAATGAGTGTCCTACGACCCATACCAGTTGTGGGCGTCCTCCTGCCGAGAGAAAATGCTCAATTTAAGGTGGCTTTCTGCGCACCGGGTGTGGACGAGGGAGGGGCAGGAAACCCTGCCGTACGGCATCCCAAGGCGGCTGCTCCCCCCCCCCCACTACCCCTCTCCCCTTTCTGTTTCATTTTTTTTTTTTTTTTTTTTATATGAGATGCGGGCGTATGTAAGACTTGTAGGCCCTGGACCGCCATCTGCCCACGGCCTGGATCCTGTCCTCTGGCATGCCATACTGCGATGCCGAGGTCGCCGCCCCGATCCTGAAGGAGTGCGGGGCAAATGATGTTGCGTGAAGCCCCGCCTTACTGAGGCCCTGGCGCATTACGGCCGTGAACTGGAACCTGCTCAAGTTCCTTCCATCCTGGTGTACAAAGAGGGGGCCATCCCCCGCCGGGCGAGCCGCCATGTATTGAAACAGCCAGCACACTGCGCAGCGCCCCTCCTCTGGAATACAATGTAGGCGTATCGTCGCCCCTTTTCGGGCCCTATCTGTTTTGGATTGCCTAAGCGTGAGCTCCACAGCTTTTACCATCGGCTTGATGTCCCTTGCCTGCAGGCAGCGCTGCGCCGGGCCTGACCTGTTGGGGGCCACTATTTCGCTTACCCGAAATGCCCCAAAGAAAGCTGTGGTGAACGCGGCCCCGAAGAGTAGCCGCTCATACCTGTCTGCAATGATGCTGGATAGGGCGCTAAGTAACCGACCCAGCTTGTCATAATCAATGGGGCGTCTGGCGTCCTTCTTGGTCCCCTCGATTTTCCGCCAGCCTTTCAGGGCTGCTTTCAGGTACACAGTTGCCGTGGGGTCCTCGCCTGTGTGGAGCCTGGCAAAGTATGCAATGGCGGCCAGGTGCGCCTGTGCCTAAGACCTTGTTTTCTTAGCGTCGAATGCCCACTGCACGAATTTCTCCACCGCTGTGCACACCCTTGCTTTGTCTTCCAGTGACTCTATGCCCCCTACTCTCATTACTGTGGCCGCGTATTTCCTGTATCTCCTGCGAGCCTCAGAGGTGAGTGAGTGCCCTATTAATCTGGACAAGTCAACCCCCCCAGGTCCCACAGGTATGATGGAAAGGGGGTCATCACCTCGTCCGCACCGGGTAGAAGTTGTTTGAACCGTGTCATCTGTGACCGGGATAGCGCATCGGCGACCGTGTTCTCTGTCCCCGGCACGTGTCGGGCCTTCAGCTCCAGGTTCCCCTCGAGCTGCAATTTAACCAACTCTCGCATTAGCCTCAACATGCCCGGGCATCTTGCTGCGCCTCTGTTAATGGCCTGCACTACCCCCAAGTTATCCGACCACAAGGTGAGCTTTAGGTTCCTTATCTCTTTTTTCCATACCGTCAGAGCCACTACTATTGGGAATAGTTCGAGGAACGTGATGTTTTTTGTGAGCCCCTGCGCATGCCACCTGTCTGGCCACTGGCTGGCACACCATCTGGTCCCCAGGACTGCCCCAAATCCCAGGCTCCCGGCTGCGTCTGTGTATAGGGATAGCTGATCCGCTGTTACCCAACCCTCTTTCCAGATCAGCACGCCATTGAAATCCTGCAGGAATTCGTCCCATACCTGTAGATCCTGCCTTACACCCATGCTCAGCCGGATGTGGTGGTGCTTGTGGGTGACGCCAGCCGTTAGCGCAGGGAGGCGCCTTGAAAAGACCCTGGCGGGCGGGATGACCCTCGCCGCAAAGTTCAGCCTGCCTACCACCCCCTGGATATCCCTGAGGGTGGCTTTGCGCCGGCCCCGTAGTTTGGCTATTTCTTCCCTGAACTCCTGCACTTTCTCCGGGGGAGCCTGGCGGTCCCCGCCGTGGAGTCCAGCTCAATGCCCAAGAACGTCAGTCTAGTCGTTGGGCCTGTCGTCTTCTCCTTCGCTAAGGGGACTCCGAGTGTTTCGGTCAGGTCCTCGAACGCCGCCAATGTACTGGCGCACGTCGGGGCTCCCGCCGGTCCTGTGAACAGGAAATCATCAAGGTAGTGCAGCTTCCCGCCCCCCTGATGCCTGTCGTGGAGGGCCCATTCCAGAAAGGTAGCGAATTGTTCAAAATAGGCGCAAGATATGGCACATCCCATGGGCATGGCTTTGTCGACGTACACGCCCCCTTCCCATTGGAAACCGAGTAGGTGGAAGCTGGTCGGATGTACCGGTAGTAAGCGAAAGGCAGATTCGATGTCCGCCTTGGCCATGAGGGCCCCCTTCCCTGCCGCTTTGACTAGTGCGATCGCGTCGTCCACTGACGCGTAACCCACAGAGCATGCTTCCTGGTCGATGCCATCATTTACAGACCCCCCCTCAGGGTATGACAAGTGGTGTATCAGCCTGAATTGGCCCTTTTCCTTTTTGGGAACTACTCCTAGTGGGGAGATGACTATTCCTTCGCACAATTCCTGAGGGAGGGGGCCCTCGATTCTACCCAGGCTCTTCTCCTTTTCTATCTTCGCGCTCACCACCCGGGGATGCTGCCTCGCTGATTGTAAGTTATTCGCTCCCGTTAATGGCAGTGGGCCTTGAAACGGGATAATGAAGCCTTTTTCAAAACCCTCTACTAGCGTTCTGGCGTCTGCTTTGTTTGGGTACCTGTTTGCCAAAATGCGCAGCTGTTGTGTATTAATGGGGGACCTAGCCAGCTGGCACTGTTGAACGTTTACTAGTGTCCTGCCCCCACTAGCCTTCGGGCTAGTGCTTCTTGAGTTTCTCTTTCTTTTCGCTCTTTGCTTCCCGCTTGGAGCCTTTGCATGTCGCTGCAGCGTGTTTCCCCCCGCAGCTTGAGCATGCATGTTGGAATTTGCACGAGGAGCCCCATGAACAGTCCCCCGCATCGTATCTCCAGCATATGGCCTTGGTCGCGGGGGGGGGAGCTGGACCGCCCAGAGGAATGCTTCTGGTAATTTCTGTTCTTCCCCTTGTGGGACGAACTCCGAAAGGACTGGTCGTATTTCCCCGTCCAGGCTCTCACCTCTTTGGCAGCGAGCATTTTATGAATAAAACCTGAAACGTCCTCCTCGTTCCACTCCATCTCTGGGTGCCTCTGCATCTTTAACCTGAAACCCTTATCATATTCCAACCATGCATCCCCGGGGAATTGCCTCTGCGCAGAGTGTATGTTAGCCTCATACAGCCATAGGTCAGCTGCGCAATGGGGGAACCTCTCTACTATGATACACGCCATGATCCTGAAAGCGTCTAGCCAATTCTCGAAGTTCCGCTCCTTTCTAGCCCCTCGCCTCTCCCTTTTTTCATCCTCTCTCCTGTCACATGTGGTCAGGTCGAGGCCCTCTAGCTGTATTTCTAGGAGCGAGAATATATCGATGAACTCCTTGCGCCATATCCTCTCTTTTACTGCGAGAGGAATAAGGCACGCAAGCCCCGTGGCTTTCGTCGTCAAGGAGGCAGGGCCGGGGGATGGTCTGGCGTACAGGTCACTGCCTAGCCCCCCCGACCCCGGGCTCCCGGACCCAGTATTGTACCCCCACCCGGGTAATGGGGAAACCTGATCCCCCTGCGGGGATAGGCCCACCTGCTCCTGCACCCTTGACTGCCGGGCCCACCCCGGATCCATCATGTGCCACGTTAAGCCCCCTGTCTCGTCAGTGCGTTGTTCCCTGGGCCCCGCCGCCCCCTGCCCTGAGCTGTTCAGTAACGTCGGAGCGAGCGATTTCAAACATTCTTTTACAATGGTACTAATATGCTCACCATTAACCGCTCCGCCGTTCGTCTCACCCTGCTTGCTGTCGTCCGACCTCAGCGGCGGGAGCTTCTGGCGCACTTTCCTTGGGGGATTCCTCTTGTACGTCTTCTTCCTCGGCGTGGTCTTAGGCTTCTTGGGTGCTGACGGGCCTGCTTCCTCCTCTGGCTGGCCGTCCGGCCTATTCTCCTTCCCTTTGGCCAAATGGGGCTGGAGCCATTCGTCGCTGTGTACCGCCGATATCTCGCGGATTTTCTTCAGCACTTCCGCCATGTCTCCTGGCTGATCTTCCGCCATGTTGTCCCCAAGGCCTAGGTCTGGTTTCTGCGGGCTGGTCTGCGCCGCTGGGTCGGAAGGAATTCCGGACCCGCCTTTGAACTTCCTTACCCGTGTGTGCTGTCCGTCAGATGAAGCGGCTCACTGCGCGCTCCAAACCGGACAATTGCTTACCGAGCTGGAGCTTGGCAAGGCCGCCGAGCTCGTCGTCTTTCTCCGTCGCTTCAGGTTCCCGGGGAGCTGGGTGGAGAACTTGACCGGCGCGCCGCTCTGTGTGGTCGTTCTTCTGCTTCGGCCGTTCTTCGCCGCCTCCTGCCGTAGTCGGTCCTCTTCAAACGATGTCGTTGTCGCGCCGCTCTCCCAGCTCCTTCGAAGACGTTGTGCTTCTGGTTGGGGAGCGGCGGTGTTTAAATCCCCTTGAGCCCCCTACGGGCTTCAGGTGAACCCCCTTTGATTGGGGGGTTCAAAGGTAGCAAGGTTGGCCATTGATCGCCCCCCATGGGCGCCAAGGTCACAAGGTCACTTCCTGTCGGGGTGGCTGGTGCGCACCCCGTTTCCGCTGGTCCTGGCCGCTTCGGGGCGCCCAGGACCAGTTCCATCTCCCCCTGTTGGCACCGCGTGGGTTATGGCGCCGGCCCTTGAGCCTCCCCCACCCTGCGGGTGGGTGCGGCGGCCTCTGCAATTCTTCTTCTTCCTGGAGCTGAAAATGTCTTACGTATCTGGCTGTGCGTTACAGCTTCTGTATGGGAGATATGTGGAGCTGGTGTCCGGCCTGGGATTTGCATTCAATGGCCTGGCTCGAGCTCAGCTTTCATGCAGACAACAGCCCAGGAGTATTTCACATAATACACTCAAGTTTCACGACAGTGGTGCATATCTCAAGTGGGGAAAAACGCAATTTCGCCCACATTTAATCCCAGTGTATTGGTGAGAATACTGTGCTCTTTTTTTCCAAAAATATTTATTTTAGTCTTTGTAAACTGTTTGTGCCACACGTTCCCCAGCATGCCGTGCATTTTTAAGGTAAGAGGCACGTGCTTGTGAGCGCAGCGCTCTGTCCCAAATTCGGCACCTGCCCTTGTGGGTAAATATCGGTGAACTTCTGAGAGAAGATGTCCTCCCCCCTCTCAGTCATGCAGCTACCCACTCACTGCTCCCAGCATTCACATCTGTTCTCAGCTGGGTGCCACTGCTCTGGGCACACTCTTTCCAAAGTGCCTAGGCGCTTTACAAACGGAGCTGCACAGCTACGCTCGTTATAAAAGACAGAGCACTCTTTTTTTTTTACCTCCGAAGGATGAAAGGCAGAGTAGACCTCAGTGGGATTTGGACTTAAAACAGCGCAGATGTTTACAGCCACAGCGGTATCTCAAGAAGTGATTTCTAGGGGCTTGGGGAGAGGGGAAGGAGATGCAACTGGCCACAAATATAATTGATGGAGCCACCTATATTGGGCACTCGTGAAGGGTGTTTGTGCACATGTGTACACATATCTGTACTCACGCACATACAAAGGTATAGTAATCACACTCACAAAACACTGTCAGTTACAGACTCATGCATTTTCTCAGTCACTGATTTACAGTGAGAGGTACTTGGACAACATGGGAAAGAACAGATTTAAATTGTTTTTCACCATCACTGATGCTAACACACTGGCTAAAGTGCACAGCCTTTCAAAGCAACATTTGCATCCGTAGCTGTGCTCCATGCAGGTATCAGTGAAAGTTTATATGACTGTTGCCTACTCAGGCTGACGAAACAGCACTGGAAGCAACTGGAGCACACACGGACAGTGAGCCAAGATCAGCAGACAAAGAGATGTTCAAATCCACACTGAGATGCGACCAGCAGCAAATCCGGAAGCCCAAGCCACAGCCCCCCAAGGCTGCATCAACGGCAGCACCAGCAAAAACAAGCTTTTGCAATGCAATAGGTCTCGCAGTTACCCGAGTTTAAGGTAATGGCATTGTAAATGATAATGCCTTTTATTTATGTTTTTAAAACAAAAAAAATGAAAGGCATTGTTATTTGCAATGTCAATAGCTCAAACTCGCATAAATGTGAGACCTATTGCATTGCAAAAGCTTGTTTAATATGTTTTTGTCATATTTGGAACACTGGGCACTGAGAGACTCGCAATGCAGGTGCATATCCCCTAAAGCATGGTGAATAATTGGCTAACCCTAATTAGTAAAATCTGAGGAAAAGCCACAATAATGATTAACTGAAAACTTTTAAGAGTCATAAACTTTGTCAGAAACTTTTTAACTAGCATACATGTTTGATGTAGGTGACAGTGTGCATCGTGTACATGAAACAATTAAAAAACATAGGACCTGGCCATGCCAGGCTCTGAGTTCAACTCCACTGTGGGTGGCTAATCCCCCCACTGTTGGGATCAAGGTCCCAAGTCCTATAATGGCGGCATTACCTTTTCTTCAGAGTCGTGGCCAACCTGTCAGCTCACTCGTACCACAGTACCACCACTGGTACTGAGGCACCCAAATAGCTGATGAGCGAAAGTGATCCCTCTGCATATCAGAAGGACTTTTTTTTTTTTTTCTGTACTGCGGGACTCTTGCGGGTCATACCGTCCAGATATAACAATTAGGTAAGCACTTCTATGTCCAACCTCAGCCCCTCTTTAAATACTAAGAGCCCAGCCAGCTTCAGAGCGCACCATTGTACGGAATCGGCCTTACTGATGGCAACTGAATCCATGAGACTTTATGCTGATGGATGTCAGATGGTATATGTACTGTAAAGTACCCTGTGTCCCTCAGAAACTGGGCGTTTATGAAATGGACAACAAATGATTTATAATATTTACACTGTATATATTTACCATTTTGTCACTTCTTGATCACTTATTCACTATTAAGTCACGCATTTGTTTTTTCAATGAATTATATGTCTATGTGACAGCCTTGCTTGTACCAAAAAGATAAAAAAATAAGATACTAATTGTATAAATTAAACAATAATTCTCTTGTTGTGTTTCTTGATACATATTTATTATGGAACGCTAAGTAATTGGTTACCCGACAGAACCATTTGGAGGTCAGACATTGGCGCTGATCATGCTGGATCGAAGCGCCGCCTTTGATACTCTGTCTCATGGCCTACTTCAACATTGGATAGGTGACTGTGGGGTGGGGGGGTTCTGCTTGGAGATGGCTAGCATCTTTTCTCCAAGACTGCTCCTTTCAAGTGGTCCAAGAGCCTTTTTCTTCAGATTCTATATCTTTGCCACTGTAAGTGCTGTAGGACTCTATATTGAGCCTACAATATTTCACATCTACACGTGTCCATTGGCGGAAATTATTGACTGACACAATGTGACTATTGTGTCTTATACTGATGACACTCAATTAATGGTCACTCTATCTCCGGAGGTAGAAGGAGTGACGTCCCAGTTTGAAAGTTCTTTGGTGGAAGTGGCCAAATGGATTAGTAATAATTGCCTCAGACTTAATGCTAACAGAACTGATGTTCTGACCTGTTCTCAGGACAACCCCGCGCCGCACGGCCAACAGCTGTGTGTGTGCCCCTCGCTGCTGCTCGCAGCCTCGTTGTGCCGTCTGCCTGCCTCCCTAGCTGCCTGCCTCACTGTTCCTTCCCCAGCTGTTTCGCCGTATCTAGGTGTTGTATTTTGTTGTATTTTGTGCCTAATTTGTGAAACAGTTGTAGTATTGAGTGCTGTTTTTCCCCTTGTGCCTGCCCGCCCCGCTCCCCGCTTCCCGCCGCGGTTCACGCGACCAGGCACCCTTTTGCTCCGTGTCCTCCCCGCTCCCGCCTCCCAGCTGCTCCTCCCTCCCACTTAGCCTTAAATGGCGACCGTCTGCGCCCGTCCGCGCCTGGACCGCGCCCATCGCCAGGACCCCTGGCCCCCGCTGATGCAAGACTACCCGACAGACCTACGACGCCGCCACCCTCAACGCACTCAATGCCGGCCTGAACCCTGCCTGCTACCGAGCCTCCCCGAGACGCACCCACAGACCCTTCACCTGCCAAGCCTGCCGATTCACCCGCCTCCGGACCTGCACCACCCCTGCCAAGTCAAGCACCAGCAGCAACCACCTGAAGTGCATCCTGCTGAACACCCGCTCCGTCCACAGACACGCCATGGAACTCTGGGACCTGCTCGACGCGACAGCACCGGACGTCGCCTTCCTCACCGAAACCTGGATGAACACCTCCTCAGCGCCCGACATCGCCATAGCCATCCCGGACGGATACAAGATCGCCCGGAAGGACCGCGTCAACCAGACGGGAGGAGGCATCGCCATCGTACACAAGAACACCATCCGCATCTCGACTAACTCCGGCGATACCTTCACTGCCGCCGAACACCTGCACTTCCAGATACACACTGACCCCAAGACCACCCTCCGAGGCACCCTCATCTACAGACCCCCGGGACCACGCACACAATTCAGCGAAGACATCGCACACTTCATCAGCCCGCACGCCCTGCCCTCCGCCGACTACATCCTCCTAGGGGACCTCAACTTCCACCTGGAGAACAACAACGACAGAAACACCACCACCCTGCTGGACAACCTCGCCAACCTCGGACTCAAGCAACTGGTGAACACTCCCACCCACTACGCCAGCCACCCGCTTGACCCCGTCTTCTCATCCAGCAAGCACATCTCCTTCAGCCGCGCCACCGGACTCCACTGGACCAACCACAGCTGCGTCCACTTCAGCTTCAGAAAAACTACGAACCACCACCACCCGCAACAGGTTCCCCACCGGAGCTGGAGCAAGACCACCGCCGAGCAGCTCACCGCCTGCAGCTCACCGCCTCCCTCAGCCACAACACTCCCACCAACACAACGGACCCCACCGAAGCAGCCAGCAACCTCACCAAGTGGCTGACCGCCTGCGCCGACGACCTCGCACCACTAAAGAACCCTCCCAGCAGACCCGGCAGCAAGAAAACCCCCTGGTTCACCGACGAACTCAAGGAATCCAAGAAGAACAGCCGCACCCTCGAGAAAGCCTGGCGGCTCGACCAGACCACAGACAACAGGAAAGCCCTCAAGCACGCCACCCGTAAACACCATCAGCTGATCCGCGCCACCAAGAAGTCGGCACTCAAAGAACGACTGGACAACAACGCCCACGACAGCAAGGAACTCTTAAGCATCGTCAAAGAGTTCTCCAACCCCAGCGCCGGAAACAACGACATCACTCCCTCGCAAGACCTCTGCAACTCACTCGCCGCGTTCTTCCACCGCAAGATCGCCGACATACACAACAGCTTCGACGCACAGACCACGCACCCTATCGCCGAACCAAAGCCCGCCACCACCACCCTCTGCAACTGGACCGCGATCAGCACCGAAGACACCACCCGCACGATGAACTCCATCCACTCCGGATCACCAACCGACCCCTGCCCACACCACGTCTTCAACAAAGCCGACCCCATCATCGCACCCCATCTCCGGGACATCATCAACTCCTCCTTTCACACCGCCACCTTCCCAGAGAGCTGGAAGCAGGCCGAGCTTACCGCCCTCCTGAAGAAACCAACGGCAGACCCCACCGACCTCAAGAACTACCGTCCCATCTCGCTCCTTCCCTTTCCGGCCAAAGTCATTGAGAAGACCGTCAACAGACAGCTTGCCGCCTTCCTCGAGACGAACGGATCCCTCGACCCCTCGCAGTCCGGGTTTCGGGCCAACCACAGCACCGAGACCGCCCTAATCGCAGCCACCGACGACATCAGAACCCTGATCGACAATGGGGAAACAGCGGCCCTCAGCCTCTTGGACCTCTCTACGGCGTTCGACACCATCTGCCACCGCACCCTAGTGAAGCGCCTCAGCAACATCAGAATCCGAGAGAAAGCACTGGAGTGGATCATCTCGTTCCTCGCCGGAAGAACCCAGAGAGTCCGCCTCACCCCGTTCAGATCCGAGGCCACTGAAGTCATCTGCGGCGTACCACAAGGATCTTCACTCAGTACAACCCTCTTCAACGTCTACATGAGCCCCCTCGCAGCCATCGCACGCCAACACGACCTCAACATCATCTCGTACGCCGATGACACCCAGCTGATCCTCTCCCTCACCAACGACCCCACCTCCGCCAGAGCCAACCTACACGAAGGGATGAAAGACGTCGCCGACTGGATGAGGAACAGCCGCCTTAAACTGAACTCAGACAAGACGGAAGTCCTCATCCTGGGATCATCACCCTCCGCCTGGGACGACTCCTGGTGGCCCCCGGCCCTGGGCAACGCTCCCAAGCCAACGGACCATGCATGCAACCTGGGCTTCATCCTGGACTCCTCCCTGTCGATGACCAGACAAGTCAACGCCGTCTCATCTTCGTGCTTCAACACCCTGCGCATGCTCCGCAAGATCTTCAGATGGATCCCCACTGAAACCAGGAAGACCATTACCCAGGCACTCGTCACCAGCCGACTGGACTACGGGAACACCCTCTACGCCGGAACCACAGCCAAACTTCAAAAAAGACTCCAGCGCATCCAGAACGCCTCCGCACGACTCATCCTGGACATCCCCGACACAGTCACATCACCGGACACCTGAGAGACCTGCACTGGCTCCCCGTCAGCAAGAGAATCACGTTAAGACTCCTCACCCACGCACACAAGGCTCTCCACGACCTGGGCCCCAAGTATCTCAATGACCGCATGACCTTCTACACGCCCACCCGCCAGCTACGATCGACCAGCCACGCCCTCGCCACCGTACCACGCATCCGCAGAGCCACCGCCGGAGGAAGATCCTTCTCCTACCTGGCAGCCAAGACCTGGAACTCCCTCCCCACCCACTTTCGGCAAACCCAGGACCATCTCTCCTTCAGAAAGCAGCTCAAGACCTGGCTGTTCGAGCAGTAACATACCCCCTCCCCCAGCGCCTTGAGACCCTCCCGGGTGAGTAGCGCACTTTATAAATGCCGTGATTGATTGATTGATTGATAGAAGTCTCCCTCCATCTGGACATTGGCCTGGTGGCCTGATATAATGGGTTCTATCCCAGTTCAGAAGGAAAAAGTCAAGAGTCTAGGAGTTTGGATCGACCGGAAGTTATCTTTGTAACACTAGATAGTCACTGTGGCAGGGAAGTGTTTTAACACTCTGAAAATGCTAAGGAACATTTTTGATGTTCTTCCGCTCGCTGCCAGGAAAACGATTGTACAGACATTAGTTACCTCCCATTTAGACTACTGCAGTGTCCTCATCTAGGGGCTACAAAAGGGACACTCCAGAAATTAAAGAGAGTACAAAATGCTGTGGCCCGTTTAGTGTTAAAGCTACCATGACGTGCTCATGCGGGTCCAGCTTTGGTCACCCTTAACAGTCTGCCACTCAACGAGAGAATTTTATTCAAAGCTTTGGTCTTCTGTCATTGAATCTTTAACGATAGGGGTCCAAAATATCTGATCTCATCGATGATCGGCCACCAGTCAAGTCGCATTCTTAGGTCCTCGGTCACCAATCTGGAAGTGCGCCCGCAGGTGAGGAAAGCCAGGTTGGGTGGCTGCTCTTTTGCTTTCTTAGTGGTGAAAGTTTGGAATTTCCTACATTTTCAATTGAGGATGAAATCAGTGGAACTGCTATTTTGAAAAAGGCTTAACACTTGGTTATTTCAGTCTGCTCAGGGGCATGTTTAAAAAGGGTTATAATGGGGCATGGTGGAGTTTAGTCTGTGACCATTTGGTAGGGTTTGACTTCAGGTTGTTTGAACCCATGGCCTTTCTTCTGAACACTAGTCCATGCTGGCGGGCGTAATCATGTGCTGTACAAATTAAATTATTATTATTTATGAGTCAGTTGCATCGCTGTTGCACAACATACCATGGTGCGAGCAAGATACAAACCCAAAATGTGATATATGATCCCTCGCAAGGCCCTGAGTGGCTACATAAATCCAGACACAGCACAAAATGCTGAAGTGCGTCGCTCTGCGCCGCAGAGGCATTCCATGTGTGTTGCGTGGGTGTTCCCGAGCAACATCCATGGATTTTGATACGTTCCCAGATTTACCAAAAGTGGCAGACCTGGGAATGTTTCTAGTTATTTCCTCGTTTGTAAGTGTGCTGCATTGAAAGAGTAAAATACCTCAAAAGGTTGTTTTTGTGCAGGAAGGGGCCCCTTCCTGTACAATAACAATCCTCCTTACAATGCATACACCCTTGCAGCATGGTACAAAAGGGCCTTGATTGGCTCTAAGGAAGCCAAACTAGCATCAGCGCAGGGAAAAAGACAGGAATGTGCTGTATTCTTCTAAATATGCAGATTCCTGCCATGTTCCTGGAATTATTTTTAGATGCAGCCACTTTTAGCTGCACCCATACTCCATCTACCTTTATTCGTCTTAAGAAGCATTTTTTCCTCTTTAGTAAATTTATTAAATTACTTTGTTCGTAAGAAAAATTCAAGAACTAGTTTATTCATTTACCTGTTTAACGTTAGCAATGGATTAAAATATGATCTTTGTTTAACTAAAACTTGAGGAAATTTACAAGATTTGGCCAAGGTATCTATATTGTGGGAGTAGGCTAAAAATAAATACAATTGGAAAGAATCACACTCGCCCATCATTAATTGATGCTGGTCACTTATTAGAACCGTTAAGCCTGCTTTTAATTTAGTGGTCACTTGAGTTTTCCAGTGAATTTTACCATTAGACGCATTGAACCCTACTGTACTGCCTTTGAAGTTCCAGGGATCTACCTTAGCACAACTAAATTCAAATTTAAAACAAATCAACATATGATCACTAAAGACATTTACTATGACCTCCATATTTCTAAGTTTACAGAAAAATTCTGCCAAAGTAATTAGATAATCTATAACAGATCTCCCAGTTGGCGCCTTATGAGTATAAATTGCTGGAATATCCTTTTCTAACCTCCCAATAACAATTATAAGATCTGAACTTCTCAAACATTCAAGTAACTGGGTTCCTCTTTTGTCTGTCCTACTTTGATTTGGAAATTGAGCCTTGGGGATATTTAGGGCCTCATTTTTTTGGGAATTAGCGAATACCTTTATACTGTAAGATGAAACTTTAGCATTCAAATCTCCCACTAATATTATGAACCTGCAGTCTTCACTTTCCAAAGTAGAGGAGATAAAAACAAATAAAATCATTCAGTAGGTAAGAGTAAGATACATCAGGAGGCAAATCTGCATGTACGATCAACAGGGGATCCAAATTGTTTTGGTCATCCTTATGATTTAGCTTAATCGCATGAATTAAGTTGGAGGCATGAAGAATTTCTTTATATGACCAACTAAGGCTTGTACTTAACAGGATAGCAATACCTCCTTTAGCATGACCTCTATTCTCTGGGAGTGCAGGCTGACTTAGCACTAAATAATCTTCAGTGGACCAGTTCTTTGTGATCCAAGTCTCTTGGCAGCATATAATATCGACGTTCTGCTCTTTTAAAAACAAAAGTTTGTTTTTATTAGTGCTTATGCCAACAGCGTTCCAAGATATCACACTAATGTCCTTGCTAGGGAGAATTCCTACCTTTAAGGCCTAAGGATCTATTTGTGTAAAGTGCACCTGCAAGCCAGTTCTATTTCTTTTCTTCCTCCTTTACGGGGAGCGCATGCTGAAAATGTTTCTCTATGTGTAGAGAGACCCTCCTACCTTCTTTACCAAGGAAGACCTGTAAGGTGCTTTCTCTCTCTAAAACAAGTTTGACCCGAATAGAGGTTTCTAAATTGATGTTAGACAGCTTATTTTGGGCCACTTTTTATAATGTTTGCTCCACATCTGGAATTAAAACATCAATGCCACAACAATGTAATTTATGACTATGTACCATAATCAGGTGTGAAATAGCTTTGGATATGAATGTTACTTTTGCACCCCTGAAGTTATTATATTTGTGAACCTCAACCAAGGTGATGTCATTGCTTTCAATCAATTGAAGGCCTGGAATTTCGGCAAAGCAGCCCAACAGAAAGGTCCTATTCATGTACAGTTCAAGGTCAAAAATAAATGAAAAATCCAGAAAACTGGGGGCAAGCTGAGAGGTATCAACAAAACTGGTCACTTCGGAAATATTTTCATGTGGATTATAAATAACATTAATACCTAAAGAAGAGACACATAAGGAAGCATTGGGGTTCAAAGTATTCTGGACAGTAGGAGAAACATTTAAGTCTGTTATCATTGCTTCTTGTAAAAGTTCATTTGGTACCCTTAAGTTCGAAAGAGAGGAACAGTGGCCCGATAGATTGTCTTCTAATTGTCCATCTTCCTTTTTCAAAACATTTGAATCCAGCTTTGTGGGCATTTTTTGATTAAATTTGGGGTCAAAGCGTAACCGTTTTGTCCTTTTTTTGTTAATCCTTCAGCGTTTTTCACTTTTTTCCTTCTTATTTTTCTTAAAGACGGTATTACTTGTACTCATAATGGCCTTTTCTCGAACAGAAGACCATCCAACTTTCAGATCTTCCTCTGTAGGTTGCTTAGAAGATTTTATGTCTGTTTTGGAGAAAAATGGGGAACACCTTTCGATATGTACTTGTATTTCTTTTTTCCGACAGGACAAGGGTACAGGCGTTGTATCTAATGGCTAGTGATCAAAAAGCTGCTATAAAAAAAAATAAGTGTAGGTTATCTACTGGATCCTTGTTTTCTTTCAGTTTGGTTTTATTTTTCCTGCTAAAGAAAGGCTTCCCAGCCTGAATGCCAAAGTCCCGCCATTAAACATTTGAGACAGAGTCAATTAGGGTTGAATTTACCTTGTCTAAGTTATCCTCCAAAAGTAGAGGAGTAGATGATCTATTCCCTATATTAGACGTACAGGAGGTAAGTGTGCAAGCTTTGCCAGGTGAAAATTTTTGTTCAGAGGCTATAAACTTTGTCAGGGTCAAAACAAAGTCCAGAATGAAGTCAAAGTTACCTTCTGATTTCTCCAATAAGGCTAGGATAGAGGACAACACTCTTTCCAGACAAAGTAGTGATTCCGACATCGATATTTTTGTCTCTGCATTGTTAATTGAGGGAAGAAAGTTCGGGGAAAAATCAGGAGTTGAATAGCCCTGTGAAACTAATGATCCTGATCCGCTGGGTGTACTGCTAAACAGATGCATTTTGACAGGGCAATTCTTGGCGGAAAGTGAAGTAGCAGGAATAATTATCCTAGACGATTCCAGGTTAAAGACGTGGGACGTGGGAAGTCTTCCAAAATATGTTCACCCATATCTTATTTATTTATTATTTAAACTTGTAGAGCGCAACAGCTACCCGTGAGGGTCTCCCGTCGCTAAGATACTGCAGCTAACAAAAGATGGCATGGCCAAAAGGTTATAGGTCGAAAAGCCAGGTCTTAACAGCTTTACGAAAACATATAATGCTGTCCTCAGACCAAATGGCTAGAGGGAGGGAATTCCACAGCTTGGGCCCTAAATAAGAGAATGAACGACCTCCCATTCTGGAAAGCTTAATCCTGGGAACAGAGAAGAGGCATTGAGAAGAGGAGCGGAGGGAACGGGAAGGAAAGTAAGGTTTTACTAGGGTCTGTAGGTAACTCGGAGCCACCTTATGCCTGATCTTATGCATGTAAGTGAGGGCCTTGAACTTCACTCGGTTTTCGACCCTCAACCAATGAAGATCCCAGAGGTGGTCAGATATATAGTCAGTTTTGCGGCAACCGCGCTGCAGCATTTTGGACTCGTTGCAGGCGTCGAATGACAGCCTTGGCCGCCCCCAGGTAGAGTATGTTGCTATAGTCCAACCTGGAGGTGACCAAGGCACCCACCACCGTCCTTCTTGTGTCATTAGGCAGCATCCACAGGATCTTCCGAAGCCAGCGTATAATGGTGAAACATGTGGCAGATACTTTGCTAACTTGGCATTGCATTGTCAGGCCCCTGTCCATGACAACGCCCAAATTTCGTACCTCCTCCACTGGTACAGGGAGGGGACCTAAGTTTGCTGGCCAGTGTCTCGAGGTCCACAGGTTTGGCTTCTGACCGATCTGGAACTGGTAGAAGTACCCCTTCTGTTTCGGCCATTCCATTTGCTAGAGAATGTATAGTTAAATTTGCCAGCAAGAAGTCAGCCTCCCCGAATTCCGAGGGTTGGAGATCTATAGGTCGTGGACCCCTGTTTTCAGACAATGAATTAGAGGCAGTAGTTTTCTTATGGAATCTTTAGCCTCTACATCATCTACATGATCTTGTTGGGGGCATCTCTGCTGATTTAAAACTTTTTTTTTTAAAGAAGGGTGGAATGGTATTAAAACTCTTTTTTTTGCAATGAGTTGTTCCTTAGAGGATTAGCTCTGTTTTTTTACATGCCCTTGTATACAGCGATCTACCAGAGTGCAGTTTTTTTGCAATCATAACTTAGTTCTTATAGTAGTAGACCATTGGCCAAGCCGACCAGCTAGAGAGGAACAATTCCAATGCGCCAGTCCACAGATGCGCTGCTCATGCAACACCAAGGACCGGACGCAGGATTTCTGCCCTCCAACTCATAGGTACGCTTGGTGGGAAGGCACCACGCTTAACTCTAATAGGCAATAATCTTGTCTCCAATAAACATAGATCAGAACAGGCATAAATGACATGTATGGCAGGCACACTCTATCTCCTGGATACCACCAACAACCTCAGACAAAGATTTTCTTCCAAAACAAATACAGCCCCCCTCCGCCTCGCCTCCTCACCATTTCGCTTCTGCTTGATCTCCATGTTGTTACCCTCATCACAAGGTACGTATAAAGTTCCTCTGTCACGACAGCTCAGATCGGGCCAGTTGATTTATAGTAATCAGAATGACAACTTTTCGGGCCACACAAGGCCGCTCTGGGCTGTGAGGGAATGGGGCACTATTGGGCGCTGAAAGGAGCGGGGCTGCCTCTCTGCCTCCGTCATGCAGGTACCTCCTCCAAGCTCACTCTCCCGCTCCACTTTGCTCTGATCCCAGTGACCTCAGTACCCCAAACTGTCCTCACTCTGCTTTATCAGTGGAGACAAGGAGGAGGCACAGGCACCGCTAGGTAGAAAGAGATGGTGCTACGCGGGCGGGCAGTGAAGGTAGATTGGAAAATTAGAAGCCGTGGAGACCACGACAGCAGCAGCCTCTCCCACCTCCCGGTGTCCCACGCCTCGTCGTCTGGCGTCCAAAGGCGGCCAAAAGGCTCCAAGGCTCAAGAGCAGACACGGAAATCCGTCTTGCTTGACACTGGAAAAGTGAATTATTCACCACCCCAGTACCAGTACCTAAACCAGTGCGCTGGATACCCCCTCGCCTGCAGTTTTTCTGTTGACCCGGTAGGCTCGGGTACACACTTGGATGTTGACAAACACAAGGGTTTCTTATTAGGAGCAAGCAGAGGGCTGGAGCGGGGACCACCGGCAACACAGAAGCAACACAGAAGCAACACAGCGGTCTTCGCGTCCTCGGCAGGCTCGACTGCCCCGCTCTGTTCTGCTCTTACGCTCTGTTCTGCACCCCACACTCCTCAAGAAGCGGGGGACTAGAACGGGGACGAGAGCAGACTAGAGCGGGCGCCACTGGGGGCCACCTGCAACTCGGCGGCACAGCATCAGTCTCGGCGTTCTCACCACTCCGCTCTCACACTCCACATGCTCGCGGCTCATGGTTTGTCAGAAAACATTGAATCGGTTTATACCCTTCCTCCATGTTTTAAAAAATCAGTGATGTCACTTACAGTATTTGCTGACACTTTCATCTCTTCTGTAGAACAAAGCCTTATGTTCAATGCTTTTTGCAAGTTCAATCACTTTAGCTAAATTTGGATTATGTGCTAAATGTTTTTACCTGAATCTTATAAACATTTGTACATCTAACTAACTGGTCTCTCATCAGCAAATTATATAGAAATCTGAAGTTACTAGTATATGAAGGTTCTGTCAAAACAGCAATGTAGCTTATCTACCTCTCTGATCTGTCTGCCCCTAATGAAAAATCTATTTTTTTTCACTACTCAGCCTTTTACCCCAAAGGTTCCTCTAATTTTTTAAAAACGTTTTTTGACATACATTCAGTTGTGCTTCTGCCATGACCCCTTCATTCGATGTGTGTTCACGTAAGTTTTCAAAAATAATTCTACCAAAAATGCCTAGATTATGCAATCAAACACGTTTTTGCATAAAATGTGAAACGATATAGGTTATGACTCAAAGAGATTTAGCCACTCTTTCCACAGGAGAATGTTTTTCCCAACATCATTCAGGAATGAAGGTAGCTGTGAGGTGCTAGCTGCAGCCATACTGGAAAGGGGGAATGGGGGTTAGAGCCAGAAAACTCAATGTAAGGCACGAGCTTGTTAATAAGACAACATGCAAAAAAACTAACATTTACAAGTGTATTCCTACTGGTTGGAGAGCCTGGACTAATGACGTACAAGATTGTGGGAATAGAATGCAAACTTTAATGGAGCAGCAATCCATTGGCAAGTCTCGTACAATATGTAGAACAGTCCAGTCATATTTTTAGAGAAGGGAAGAGGAAGAGGCACCGAATTGTCATGGGACCAGAGATCATCAGTAGAAGGTTCATTGGCACTATGTTGAATCAGTTAAAAAGTCCATAGCGATTCGAGGACTTCGCTGCATTTCCTCAGGAGCAGAGCAAAGGAAAGGCAGGCACAGTAATAGTCTCCCTGCGCTATCACCAAGGCGACTCCACAACACTGCAATTCACTGCTTGCGCAGTAGGGGATAGGCACAGAAAGTACTTGTAGCAAGCTATCAATAGATTGTCCCAGAGCACAGTCATCAGAGTGGCTTCCTTGTATGCAGGTGCCTCAGTAGCATGGTAACAACAGTCCCTGTCAGTTCCCATCCTATTGTAATGTGGACAAGGGTGGAGCACAGCCCCCAAGGAGGTCAGAAAGCAAAGCGTCTCCACAGCGTGGTACCATGTTGGTAGTGTTGACGAATGGAATGGCCTCATCAACGCAGCTCAAGAGTTAGTAGTCAGAGAGCGGGATGTTTCCACGCTGCTAGTGCTGATAGTAAAGTGGCCTCACCGCAACAGCTGGCACGCACACACAGTGAGCATATTGGGGGGTGTCGCTCTCATAGAGTGAACCCCAGATTTTCTGGAACCCTCCAGTTGTAAGCAAAGGGAGGAGCAGAAACCTATCCTATAGCTCTCCCACTCAATCTGTCCAAGGGAGCGGGATTGGGACGGCCTGCAATTCAAAATGGTGAACAAGAGAGAGTACGCAGCTCCCCAGTGAAGAGGGAGGATGAACCAACGTGGGCGGAAGCACAAAGAAGGGGGATCCTCATTGTCGGAACTAGAGTCCTCACACACCCAGCAAGCGAGGTGTCTTGCTTCATCATATGGACTACCCAACATCATATGGACAACCCGGTGCAATACCCAACGGGCACCCATAAAGGGGCTCTTTAGCTGAGATCTTCTGTTCCTGCCATATGGTGCCGTGGGTGTGAGTGCCCTAGTTGTCGGTGTAGATGTAAATAAGTTTTAAAAAAGGATGGATAGTCCACACAGAAAGTTTAATATAGTGGTAATCCACCTTGTTTAAAAATTAAAAGAGAGGCTGCTCGCTGGCTCAATGGTCCAGGGGAGCAATGCTCTACTCAATGCTAGAGGTCGACATGTTTCCTCCTGTATGTTCAGGGTGATACAGTGCATTTCATCAGGACCTAATAACTATCTACACTAGGTGGACAGGTGGCCAGGTTCCTACCTGCCACTATTATTCTGTGCGAGCACTTGGTCCCGCCACTTCTAGTGGAAACCTACTAGGTGGAAGCGCTGCCTTCAAATGTCTTCCCAGTAGTAAGCACGTTAATTCCGGGTGCCCTGTCTGTAGTAGGACGTACACTGTTCACCTACCCCTGCGCAGGTACCGGGAAGCCGGAGCTGACTGTAATTGAAAATGCCAGACCCTGTTCCAAGTAACCTGTCTCCACAAACCACTCTGAGAGAGGACCATGACAGGGAAGATGCTCACCTTGAAGTCTTACAGCAGAAGCCATTCTGAGGCAAGAATTGAAATTGAATTGAAATTGAATTGAATTGAAAGGAGTATTATAAAGCGCGAACAGTTGCCCTGAGGCATCCAGGCAAGAGAGTAGAAGCTGTCTTCCGCCCAACCACAAAATGTCCTCATCAACCCGTGATGGAAGTAAAGCATGTACGTTGGTTGGAGATTTTATTCCACCTGGTTGACTTCAATATCAAAGGGCTTTTTTCCTCATGCCTAACTACCTCTCCATCTAAATTCAAACATTCAAGCGTTCAGAATCTAGAACATACCAAAAGCGAATAGGGTAGAAGCAAGGGACAGTAAGGGAGAAAGGATGGAAAGGTGAGGGAATAAATCCTGACTACAATAGCTTAAGATATTAAAAAATCATCATCAGTTGTCCGCATTTGCACTGTTTTTAACAAGAAATTTGTGAAAAATATGCCCCCTCCAGAAATGCAATCGGTTTTGAAAGGGCACAGGGGAAATAGTTTAATGTAAATATGGCGTATTAAGCAAGCTTGACATTCCCCAAAGGGTTGGATGCTATGCACCCTGTGCAATTGAAAAACTAGTGGTGTTAAAGCCATTATTTACCTAGTAAACTTTGTTTCCCTAAAAACATTGGGGAAGATTTACAAGTCCCGTAAGCCACATTTGCACCGCCTTTTGTGACGCAGCGGTGGCGCAAAGCCAGTGCCATGCTGTGGGGTATTTACAACGTGACGCATCTAGGGAGATGCGTCACGTTGTAAAGCCCTGCGCCACATGTGGGCGTTCCGGCACAGGGGGGGGGCATTCCAGCAAGGAACGACTCTTAAAAGTGGCTGAGTGAAATCTACAAGATTTCACACAGTCACTTTTACGGCCATGCTGCGTCAAAACCCTGCGCCTGCTTGAAGCAGGCTTAAGGATTGACGCATCATGTTAGGCATAGGGGCACCCTGAGCCTTGCTGGAGCTGCATCGCTCTTTCGACGCAACTCCAGAAATGCGCCACCTTTCCGGCATCAGATGCGTCACGCATCTGTCTATTCTTGCCCCATGGAGCACAGCATTGTAAATATGGCGCATCCATGGTCGCACAAGAGGTGTCTGACATGACGCACAATAACTGGCGCATCCCTGATGATATGCAGGAATGCGCCAGTTATTGTAAATCTGTCCCATTGTTCGTAGCAGTTCAGACAATGTAATTGAGCTATCCATTTTCATCACATCAGTCCTCATTACTTCATTTACCTACTTTCTTTGTTCTATTCTACTCCTTCCAATGAGATTCCAGGGAGATTCTCCGTCATATGTCACTCCTGAGAATCTCCTTGGAATGAGCAGCATTTGAACACTGAAAAGTACAACACACTTGCAGTCTCAATTCATAGAGTTTTAAGTATCGCTGCCATTTTAACGCCAGCAGGCATGCGCCCACACACACACACTCTCACACACTTGAGTACACATAGACATACACATCCTGCTCTAACGTGTTTCACACCATCAACTCTGCCTGACCTAGAGTGTGGTCCTCCACTGCCCCACACCGATCACACTGCAAATGTTGTGTAGGATTTGTAATTGATTTAGCTGGTGCTGTGTTGCAGAGTTGTGAACTGTTATTTCAGGCTCCAACTTGCTACCAGAAAGCTTGTTTGCCCATGTTTTAAACTAGAGAAATTGTCTTTGTCTCGTAGTCAATCAAAGAGGGAAACTTTATGCAGTATCACTCTCACACTGACACTCCCATGGGCCTCACACTGTCCTCACTCTGACACCCACGGCACAGTAAGTAAAGTTGCTGCACTGCGATGTGTGAAAGGCAGAGAGCAGGACAGTTTGGTAGCTACTAAGAGGTTCCTGTCTTGTCCAGTGACAGCAAATGTTTGGCTTCCTTGTGCCAAATCACATACTCTTGTACCATATTGCAAGAGTGTATATGTGATGTCACGCTTAGGTTTTGTACTGGAAGAATATTGTTGTGTTGCTCCTTTAAGTTATGTTTAGAATTGTTTTGCCTTAACATTCCTTGCAGTCACAGGATTCTCTTCCAGCCTCTGTGCTGACAGTGGCTGGGGAAGAAGTCCTGTGTAGGTTGTACCCTACCCTGCTCCTGTGCTTTCCCTTCTAATAAACTCACTTTTTCTACTAATTATTGAGTGGACTCAATACTACAATTTTGGCGACGAGGTCCAGGAAGCACTAGGAAACCCCTTGAACCCTGATGATTTCAATTTTAAAGATTTTTCAAATTGTTACCTATTTACAAGGAAGAAGCGTTTTACTCAAGAATTAGTTCTACACTAATTCCATCAATATTTTAAAGACTCTTCATTCCAAGGAACACCTTGATTCTGCTTCTACCTTGACTACCTCTACTTCGTTTGACTGCTTTTTCCACAGTACCCATGTGAGTAAAGTAACTTTCTGTTTTAATTGACCACGGACATCCGTTTTATGCGCAATCGTTTAAGGGACTTTGAACAATTTTCCTCGTCTTTGCGCTGGGTCTGTAGTTAATTTAATCCTTACAAAACCTTGTGGGTGATCTGTGCATCTTTTGAAAAGCTTAGAGGAGCAGTTAGTGAAGCAGTTACCTTCGACTTGTTCGAGCGTCTTTATTTTGCCCCACTCTCCGACTTCCACCCTACGTTCGTTGTGATGCTTATCATACCACGACGCATTACGCACGTCGCGTGATGACGTAGGACTCTGGCGGCCATTTTGAAATTTCCATAACAACGTTACCAACTATTCAGTGTTTGTTCCTCGTTACTCTAAAAGCATCGATCAGCAGCATTTGTTGTTTTCGTCATTCTAAGGCAGTTTTTGACAGCGTTTCCGTATACCTTCTACATAATTGTTTCTAATACTGCACAAATTTGTCGTGATTTCCTATTCTTCACCAATCTACATCCAGTAAGATTTTTTTTTCCTTTTCTTTCCATTAACTATTTTGTGACATCTCGTTATTCTTTATGGCTACTCAAAACTTTACCATACAATCACCTCAAGCCTTTTGGCCGTCTGGGACAGAACCTTGCATGAAATGGCTTCAATGGAAGGCATATTTTCTAAACTTTATCGATACCATCGACGAAGAGGGAAAAATGAAACCAGAAAGGAAAAAGAAGTTATTTTTACATTCTCTTGGAGCTGGGGGTTTGAAAGTTTATGAGGAAATGTCAAAATGTACTGGTGGCGTGGTGGCGGGGAATCTAATGTTTTTAGGGATATCTTGAAGGATTTTGATAATCACTTTTCTCCCAAAGTGTGCATAGGTATTACCAGGTATACATTTTTTCGCAGGAAACAACAGCCTGGAGAAACTATAGATGTCTACATATCTGAACTAAAAAAGATAGCAGATGATTGTAAGTTTGATCACATTCAAGAACAGTTTATAAGGGATCAGGTTGTAATGCATGCTTCTGATCCATCAATCCAAGACAGACTTTGGATTAATGGTGATTCAGATCTTAAAGATGTTTTAGCTATCGTTAGGAAAGCTGAGCTGTCTGGCCGCAGCGCAAAAGCTATCAAGGTGAATGACAAAGTTTCTTCTGGTTCTAATGTTGTTTCCGAACATACTATTTCTAAAGTTCAAGGTAAATCTAATTATAAACAGAAGTATCAAAGTAAACCCAAGCCTAGAGGGTAAATAAATTGGAGATTGCATGTTTAAAAGATTTCCTAAAGTTTTTAGTGGTAAGATTGGTAATCTTCATGGATTTTCTCATCACATTGTCTTGAAGAGTGATGCGAAACCTAACATTTTTAAAGCCAGAAATATTCCTTTGTTGGTTCGCAGTGATGTTGAGAAGGAGTTGGAGAAATTGGTTGGAGAGGATATAATTGAAGCAATAGAATCCTCCGAATGGATTTCTCCAGTTGTGATCGCCAGACGTTCAAAGGCAAAATTCGGGTGTGTGTTGATCTTCGCCATTTGAACGAGAACATTGTAATTGATAAATTTCCTTTACCTAAAATTTCTGAAATGCTGTCTTCAGTTAAAGGTGCCTCTATTTTCTCGACCTTGGACCTTTCTGCTGCTTACCATCAGATCTCCTTGGATAATGACAGTAGGCATCTTACAGCATTTATTAATCCCATGGGGTATTTTCAATATAAGAGAATGCCATTTGGATTGGCCTCCGCTGCCGCCATTTTCCATCGTATTATGCACCAGCTTTTTGGCAAACATCCTAAAATTAGATTTTTTCAAGACGACATTTTAGTTTATGGAAAAGATGAGGCTGAGCACAATTCCATTCTTTTTTTTTTTTTTTTTTTTTTTTGGAAAACCTTTATTTATAGAAAAAGTACACCGCTATTCAGCCATACATCCCGGAGGCCAGGCAGCATGAAGTCAACAGGAAAGGTCGTGCACAACACCATAAGCAGTAGCAATCAGGTTTAATTTTTAAATAAGAGTGAACTCAAAAATAAATAAACCATGAGGTAGAAAGGCCCAGAAAGGGCCAAAAGAAAAAGGTGTGCAGGAAGCACGATAAACAGCGGAAAAGAAAGAGAAGGAGGCCGAGGACAGTACAGATATAGCGGGCTTTTGTAGCGGGAGGGGGTCGGAGGCTCGACACCCAAAGTTGTGCACAAGAAGAATGACAACTGTAAATTACGTGGGGGGTAACACAGCAGGAGACAAAGCGGAGTCCCGGGTGGGGGGTACTACGGGGATGGCAGGGTCTCGGAATCGATTCCCACGGGGGGGTCGCAGATGTCGCCCCTATAGGAGTTCCAGGCACCCCACACAGACATCCACATTCTAGGCTTACCCCTGGCCACATACACCGTCTTCTCACGCAGCATGCACCAGTCCATATTTGATTCCCAGAGACTGAGCGAGGGGGAGCTGGCGCACCCCATTTCTGGGCAATATCCCTTTTGGCCACCATGTAACCCAGGGTGACCCATCGGGTCTGCGCAACACTATAATCAGACGGGCCCCAGATGTTAAGGAGACATCTCCGGGCCTCAGCCGGCAGGGTCACACCAGTTACTTCCTCCATCACGGCATGTACACGCGTCCAATATCGGGTCACACAAGGGCATTCCCATATGATATGTAGGAAGGTCCCAAGCATTCCACATCCCCTTCGGCACATGCCATCCGTTGACAGCCCCATGTGTATTAGTCTGGGGCCGGTGACATACACCCTATGCAGTATCTTCAGCTGCACCAGGCGGAGACGCGCCGAAATTGCCACTTCTCTGGGAGAGGAAATCGCCGATTGCCAATCCTCATCATCCACCTCAATTCCATCATGCACCCAAAGCTCCCTCAATCGCACCAGCAAGTCAACTCGCACATTAATAAGTTTTTTGTAGGTTAGGGAGATAGCGCTGTCCGGCATATGGCCGTCCAACACCCGATCCTCCAGGGGAGATGATTCGGGAATCGCTTCCGCCCCCGACACATAAGGGGAAAGAGCATGGCTAAGCTGAGCGTGTCGGAAATATTCCGTTGCCGCCAGTTGGTACTCTGATTGCAACACATCGAAAGACTTGACCCTACCCCTGGCCACCATGTCCCCAACCTTGGATATCCCGATGGTGTCCCACCTGTCGAAGCCCTTCGTGTGCCACAACTTCCCCAATACGTCCGATTCAAACAGCGGGGTGGCCATGGTAACCCTATTGTGCCAGCCCAAAGTTTTAGTAACTGCACGCCAGATATGAACCATAGTCTTAGTGGGACCCGTAAGCTTCCGATCCAGAGACCTAGAGTATAACGCTCTGTAGTAATTCCCGTCCCCCACGAGCCATCGATCCATAGCATAGCCTGGGTTAACCGCCGGGCCGTAGAGGCCGTGATTGATTGCCGCAAGTTGGGACGCCCAGTAATATCGTCGCACGTCGGGCAATGCAATACCCCCATCATAACTCGGTATAGTCAGCTTGGCCAGTGAAATTCGCGGCCTGCCGTCCCACAGCAACGCTCGTTGGAGGGATTCGATTTGCGCAAAGTATTTAGCTGTCACAGGGTCCTGGGTGTTCTGCAGGGCATACAGGAAGCGAGGTAACGCCATCATTTTAAAAAGGGCGGCTCTGCCCATAAGGGAGATCGGCAACTTCCGCCAGCCCTCGACGTCCCGGCGCAGCCGCTCCAACGGTGGAAGGAGGTTGTGTGAATAACGAGCTCGGGAGTCCCGCGACACGTAGATGCCTAAGTACCGGAAGCCCTGTTGGGCCACCTGGATTGAGCATCCCCGGGGGAGACGCGGCGTATCTCCGGACAGTACATACAGCGAGGACTTAGCCCAGTTGATCACCAGGCCCGAGTGGGCCCCAAAGGTCCTCAAGAGATCGAAAGCCACTATGAGTGAGTGACAGGGAGAAGTGAGGTACAAAAGGATGTCGTCAGCATAGAGCGACACCCGGTCCTCAAACCCCGGGGACCACGATATGCCAGAGATATCGGGGTGCGTTCTGATCCACGCCGCCAATGGCTCAAGTGCCAGAGCTAATAGAAGCGGGGAAAGCAGACAACCCTGTCTAGTGCCTCTGCGTAGCGCGAAAGAGGCCGACAGCCGACCATTAACCGCCACGTTGGCCAGTGGTGCAGAGTACAGTAGTCGGACCCAGCCAATGAATGCGGGTCCAAACCCGAACTTGGCCAGTACAGCCCACAGGTAATTCCACTCCAACGAGTCGAAAGCCATAGTGGCGTCGAGAGAGGCGAGGACAGCAGGCTCACGAATCAGGTGCACACGTGCCATTACTGCGTGAAGTCGTCTCAGGTTGAGCGCTGTGTTCCGGTGCGGTATGAAGCCGGACTGGTCCGGGTGGACCAGGTCCGAGATCACGCCCACTAGCCGGTTAGCCAGTATCTTAGCCAGTATCTTAGGCTCAGCGTTCAAAAGGGAGATGGGTCGGTAAGACCGGCAAAGATCGCGCGGTTTCCCCTCCTTGTGTATCACCACGATGGTAGCCAACCGCTGGTCTGGGGGGAGTTCTCCCACAGCACGGGCCTCAAGGAACATGTTCAACAAAGGCCCGGCAAGCGAGTCAGCCCTGAGTTTGTAGAGCTCAACCGGGATGCCGTTAGGCCCCGGCGCTTTGCCAGAACGCAAGGATTTGATAGCCAAGGCCACCTCGTCCGCCGTCAGTGACCGATCCATGTCGTCTCGCTCAAGGTCCGAGAGACAGGGAAGCTCTATATCTTCCAAAAAGGAGGCCGATGCAGACTCCGGAAGAGGGCCCGCTGAGGCGTAGACCTCCTCGAAATAGTCCGCGAAGGACCCAACTATCGCCGCCGGGTCCGTCAAGGTGACGCCATCCGCTCCCACCAACTCCGGGACCACTCGGGACGCAAGTTCCCTTCTATCTAGCCACGCCAAGAGCTTACCAGCCTTGTCCCCCGCGTCGTATATCCTACCTTGTTGCTCCCTACTCAGGGCTTTCGCCGCATCCGTGGCAGACGCGCGGAGCTCGGACTGTTTAAGGGAGAGCGTGTGAAGCAGTTTGGGAGATGGGTCTAGCTCCAATTGGGAGTTTAGCTCAGCAAGGTCGGATTCCAGCCGAACAACATCCTCATCCCGCCGGCGGCGGGCCTCCGCAATCAAGGAGAAGGCCTCGCCGCGCAGCACGGTCTTGAAAGCCTCCCAGAGGGAGACGGCTGAGTCAACTGAGCCGGTGTTTTCGGCAAAATACCGGTCCATTGCTTTGGTCAGTAGCGACCTGGACTTCGGGTCACGGAAGTACCACGCGTTAATGGGAGCCACTCGCGATGACGCGGGGATTTGAAAATCAAAGGAAACCCAAACTGGGGAATGGTCCGAGATACCCCTAGCCAGGAGACGCGCCGTGGATACGGACTGCGCCTGGGCAGCCGGGGTGAGAACGTAGTCTATCCTGGATAGGCTACCATGTGCTCCGGAGAGAAACGTGTACTGTCGCTGAGAGGGGTGCATCAACCGCCAGCAATCAACCATCCCCATTGAACCCAAAAAGTCAGGCAACCAGGACTGGGAAGGACGCAGGTCTCTGGATGGGAAGCGGTCCAGGGTTCCGGACACGACAGAGTTGAAGTCCCCACCCACCAACAACAGGCCCTCGGGGAGACCCAAAATGGCGGCAGCCAGGTCCCTAAAAGTAGTTTCCTGTAACCCCGGGGGAATGTAAACTGAAACCAAAACCAGAGTACGGCCCTCCCATTTGCCCACCACAGCCACATATCTGCCTCTCTCATCCGCAGTCACTGACTCCACCTCCAACGGGAGGGACATGCGCACCATGATGCCCACCCCTCGTGATCCCGAAGAGAACCCCGAGTGTGCCACCATTTTAAATCCCCGTCTGCTCAGTGCTTTACAAGTGTGTCCCACTAGATGGGTCTCCTGTAGGAAAATGACATCAGGCGAATAACGTTTAAGCATCTGCAAAACAACACCCCTCTTAATGCGGTCCCCTAACCCGTTGACATTCCAGCTCAACAAGTTTAAAGATTTACCCCCCATCGTCAAGGAAGCTCCACCCCCTCCCCACCCCCCGCAATGGCGCCCACCACAACGACATAACAGTCCAAGGAACCCTCAGCCAGAACAAAGAAGAAGACAGAAAAGAAAGTTGAAAAATCACACCCCAACTACCCCCCACCCTGCACCCCTGCATTAGACTATAATCCACCCCAACTAGCAGTGTGCCTGTCGCCCCTTAACTAATCTACAAGAAGTCTACAGAGGAGAAAGGAGACATCCTATCGCCCCCCGTCATCCCCCATATTAATGACAAAAAGAGTCAAAACCAATAGCAGCAATGTCTGAAGTTGAGGTCCCATACGGTCACCCAGCTAGCGGAAAGTCAAACTGAAAACCATCACTCCCGTGCTTCCGCGCCTCCGGTAGCCTCCTCCGTCTGGTCAGCCGGTTCTTGTCGCTCCTGGGGAAGGGTGTCCAGCCAGTGTCCCACCTCATCCGGAAAGTCAAAAAACAAAGTCCGGTGGTCACGTTCAATCCGAAGCTTGGCTGGGTAGAGCATGGAGTACCGCAGGCCCATTTCCCTCAGTCGCCGTTTCACCCCAGTAAAACTCTGACGTTTTTTCTGCACGGCCTGGGTGAAGTCCGGAAAGAAGTTAACTTCGGAGTTTTGAAAACGCAGAGGGCCCGCGGTCCTCGACGCCTGCAGGATAGCGTCTCTGTCCCTAAAGTTAAAGAGCCGTGCAATAATAGGGAGAGGGAAGGCGCCTGACTTCGGCGGTCCCCCCGGTATCCTGTGGGCCCGCTCCACCGAGAAGAACTTACTTAAGCCTCCGGGCATCAAGTTCTTAAGCACCAGATCCTCCACGAAAAGTTCCACCGAGTCCTCCTCGGCCTTCTCCGGGACCCCAGTAATGCGGACATTCTGGCGTCGCGCACGGCCTTCGAAATCGTCCAGCCGGCGCGCCAGCATACCGTTCGCCAGTTTCAAGTCACGCACCTCCGTCTGTATATCCGACACATCGGTGGTCAGGCTAGTCGTCTTAAGGTCCAGCGATTTGACCCGGTCGTTGGTTTTTCCGAGGTCAGTTCTGATGAGGTTCAACTCAATCTTCAGGGAGTCGACCTTACTGGACAGTTCCTCTCGGAGAGTATGCATTTCTGATTGCACTCCCGTGATTGCACCCATAACGTCCCGAAGCGTTATCTCAGAGTCCTCCGGCGATCGATCCCTAGTCGGGTCTTTAGCACGGCCTGCCAGAACCGGCGAGCCTTTCGACTGGGAGAAGCGCTCTGGGATGGTAGATTGGGACTGGGACGGTTTTCTGTTGACCCGTTGGGACTTGCCTTTGTCCAGGTCCCCCCTGCCCGCCATATTGGCGCGTCCAACAAGATAATCAACAGGGACCAAGAAGTCCAGCGGGAGGTGCGCCACACATTCAATGATGTTGCCAGGGTCCGATACACCAGCCGAGTTCCAGGGAGTTCAGATAGCAGAGTCACACACCGCAGGGTCCAGGCGTAGACAAAGGAGCGCCCACATGGGAGCACCGCTGCGCACCACAGCAATAGACCAGTGTCACGGGCGGAGCCACCGAGGTCCGTCGAGCTAACGGGGTCCAGGAATGTCCGATTTTCACTCCGAAAGCAGGCGCCGCATCAGGACCCACTCAGCAATCGATTCCCACAATAGTGGGACAGGATAGGCATCAGGATTATTGCGGAGGATCGGGAGGTCTTCGGAGCTCCGAGCTCACGCGGCCATCTTGATCGCCGGCGAGGCTCCTCCCCCACAATTCCATTCTTGAAGAAGTTCTTAGTATCCTTGAAAAAAAGGGTTAACCATTGAGTTTTCCAAATGTCATTTTGGGGTTAAATCTGTGACTTATCTGGGTCATGTATTGTGTTCTGACGGTGTATCAACCAAACCCAATCTTGTTGATGCTATAACGGAAGCATCTTCTCCAACTAGTAAGGATGATGTTCGATCATTCCTTGGAATGGTAGAATTTTATTCTAAATTCGTTAAAGGTTTCTCTAGTAAAGTTTTTAACATTAGACAACTTTTGAAAAGTAAGGTCAAGTTTGAGTGGTCTGCTCTTTGTGAAAATGAATTCAATGACATTAAATCCGACATCATCAATGCCCCAGTGTTATCCCCTTTTGACTTGGATCTTGACTCTGTTATTACTGTTGATGCCAGTAATAAAGGTTTGGGAAGCGTACTTTCGCAAATAGACAGTTTTGGAAAAGAACACATTGTTGCTTTTGCGTCTAGGGCTCTTTCGGTTCCTGAGGGTACATTTTCGGTTATTGAGAAATAAACTCTTGCTGTTGTTTGGTCTTTAGAACATTTTCGGAGTTTTGTATGGGGCAAGAGATGTGTAGTTAGAACTGATCATAAACCCCTTACCAAACTGCTTTCCACCGATGGTCTTTACAATGCCACTGCTAGAATTGCTAGGATGACTATGCGTTTACAAGACTTTATAATCAAAATTGAATATTTTCCAGGCAAAAGCTAGGTAATTGCTGATTTTCTTTCGCGCATGCTTTCAGATTTGCAAGAATGTGCTGTAAATGAGTGGGATTCTTTTCAAGTTGCTCTTATTCATGATGAGAACCCTTTTTGTATTGAGAAGAAAGTTTGGGTTGAAGAGTATGTGAAGGACAATGTGTTGGTCTCTGTTGTTTCTTCTATTCGTGAAGGATGGCTGGAGAAGAGTAAATTGTCATCTGATCTCAAACCGTTTTGGGAGGTCAGGAATGAACTTACTGTTTTGGATAATACGATTTTTCGAGGTAACAAAACTGTTCCTCCTTTATCTTTGAGAAACTCCATTTTACGTTTATGTCACAAGGATCATTGTGGAATTGTTAAAACCAAGCAGAATATTAAACAATGGTACTAGTGGCCGGGTATTGATGTCATGACTGAGAGAATGGTACGTGATTGTGTGGTTTGTTCAAATTCAGATAAAGCACTTAACACTTTAAAACCTGAGATGTGTGTACCTATAGTTCCTGATGGTCCTTGGCATACTGTTGCAATGGATATTATGGGGCCTGTTGGGGACAGTCACAAATTTGTGATCTCCATCATTGACATTTTTTCTAGATGGCCTTATTATTATTATTATTATGTTTCTTATATAGCGCCAGAATCGACCCCCGAAGGGGTATCTCCGCGCTTGCCTTGGGAACCCGTCCTGGCTTTTCCCTGTGAGATAGCCCCTACAGGGCATCCCCAAGGTGAAAGCCAGGCATCCCGCCGCGGGGGGCCGTTGTGGAGATTGAGCAAGCTTAATGCCCAGAGTTGCAGAGTGTGAACCCATGATTAGGTCAGGCACCGAAGTGAGAATTATCGAGTCCATGGACATTTGAGCTCAAGACCCTGCTGCGTCGGGAATCGAACCCTGGTCCTGGGTCTGACCTCTGCTTCAGGGTCTGCCTGCTCTAACCAGTGAGCCACACTTCTCCTTGCATTACCATTGTAGATAAAGTTGATTCAGCCACTGTTTTGGAGTTTATTGACAAGGTTTTTATGGAAGAAGGTCTGCCTACTCAGATTATTAGTGACAATGGTGTTCAGTTGTCAAAACTGGCTAAATCTTATTTTGATAGAACATGTATAATTCATAAAACTACTTCATTATATAATCCGAGTGGTAATGGATTATGTGAAAGGTTTAATAGGGTTCTGAAGAATGCCATTCAAATCGCTAAGTTAAAAAGAGAAGATTGGGAAAATGGTGTTTACAAAGCTGTTTGGTCCTACAGAACCAACATTCATGATGCCTTGAAGATGTCACCTTTTGAAATTGTGAGGGGTCGTGTTGCTAGGACTAAGTACAATCCAAATTGGTTGCATAAGAAAGGTTGTTTGGACATTTGTATGAACGAAATCAAGGGCAATATTATTGAGAAGCATCTTCAATATAAGAAGAATTTTGACAATAAATTTGCCTCTGGCTCTGCAAATGTTGAAACTGGCATGTTGGTTAAAGTTAAAAAACCTTGGAAGGTTCGCAAAGGTGAATCTCAATTTTCAAAACCTTTAATGATAAAGAAAGTTTTACGAAATGCGGTTCTTTTGAGTGATGGAAAGGTGTGGAATTTAAAGAGAATTGCTATTTACAAAGGGAAGAAGGATTTTTGTACTGATTCCATTAATTCTGCACATTTTTTTAATATTACTCCGGAATCTCAAATTGTTCAAAATGAGGATCATGGTGGTTTGCTCTTTTCTGAAAATATTTCTGTTCCTGTTAGTACCTCTAATGATGATATTCCTGGAGGTATTAACAATGAAGCTATTTCAGAAGTTGTTAACAAGGAAGGGTTGGTTTCAACCGGAAATGTTAGTGATGCTTACATTGCAGATGAATGTTGTTCTTCTGATCAAAACTTCAACAACACCACTGTTTAGGATTCCATTTGTACTAAGGATACTGTTATTGGGAAGAAACGTGTGTGTTCCAAACCAATATGGTTACAAGATTTTGTTTGTTAATTATTCAGTTCTTTTCCTTTTGTTTTATAAGGAAGAAGATGTGTCATGTTGCTCCTTTAAGTTATGTTTAGAATTGTTTTGCCTTAACATTCCTTGTAGTCACAGGATTCTCTTCCAGCCTCTGTGCTGACAGTTGCTGGGGAAGAAGTCCTGTGTAGGTTGTACCCTACCCTGCTCCTGTGCTTTCCCTTCTAATAAACTCACTTTTTCTACTAATTATTGAGTGGAATCAATACTACAAATATATTTTGATACACATAGTAAGCTTTGACATAGTTTAACATGTTTCTAGTTTTGCAATTTGCGACTAGGCACACAAGGGCCATATGTATCAACACATTTCCCAGTAGACACAGAACGTGCAAAACCGTTTGATACATCTGGCCCTTAAATTAGAATTTGAAAAGTTTTGAGAAAGTAAACTTCCATTACACTTTACAACTGTCTCATGGAGGCGTAAATATTTGGTGCAAAGCCTTGTCTACCTTTTTTAGTGTTTAGGTCTTTGTGGTAAGGTCAATGGATGGTTGCACGGGAATGTCCATGCTCCACCCATGAAATGTGCCTTGAGGCAAAGTAGCGTCAAGTTACACACAGCATAAAAAGGAGGCGTGTCTGAACGTCCGCCACGCAGAGCCAGCCAGTAGGCGGGGCACATGAAAGCGGTCACAAGTTTATATAAGGCCTTAAGAGGGGACATGATTCGACCATTAGACAGACACACTGGAAGCACGATGGGAGGACGATCTGGGGACCCCGATACCAGAAGCAGATTGGGCCCACGTGCTTGAAACAATACTCAAAGGTATTCAGAAACACCTGCTTCAAACTGATTAATTACTATATCCTGCACAGGGTATACCTTCCGGGCATATCAATAGATATTTTAAAACAGTTGACACAGCTTGCCCATGCTGCGGGTTGGTGGATGCTAACCTTAAGCACATGCTATGGGCCTACCGCCATCTGCGTGACTATTGGAGGGAAGTGACAGCCCTAACTGAGTAGTGCTCTGTTTCAGGGATTGGGCTTTCGACTCGAGGGCGTGTGGGTGGGAGGGCGAGGGGACTGCGTTGTTTGGATTGTGTAAGCCAGGGTGTGTATCACCTATTTTTACCATAATGTAATACGTAATGGCTGTGCCTTACCAGGGCATTGATAAGCATGCTGTAAAGAGATTATGCTTCACCTGACATTTTCAATAAAATCTGTTAAAATAAAAGTAACACATATCACAACTTTGTATTACTTCAGGTAATTTTCGATACAAATCAAGATTTGCTTTGGAAAGTAAATCCAAAGCCAACTCTCTGAATTGGGTTTGCATCACTTGTGTGTCCTGCTAAGTCCTTTACATACACCATGAAAACAATATATGTGGCAGAATAGGTCCGTTAGTAACAAATGACTAAGTATAACATAAATGTCACAAAAATGTAGCCTGGTGGCGTAGTAGACTGATGAATGCACCACAGGAATCTGTGTTATATTTTAATGGCCACAAGTGCAAATCCCAGATGAACCAATCAAACTCTCGTCCATCCATGGTCGATAAAGGAGTCTAATTTAGACCATGGTTATTTATGAGCCAGACGGAGCGGAATTCCCCACTGAAATTCCACTCCACCTGATCACGGTTGGGCCCATTATCCTGCGAGTGGGGGAATACTGGGTCCAATTTTACAAGCCGGAAAATTCCAGCGGATAAAATGGCTTTGGAATAGAGCTGCACTGCAATTCAGAGCCATTTAGCGGCCCTCACCGGAGCCACAGCTAGGGGAAAGAGGGAGTATGTAAAGGAGGGAGTATGTAAAGGAGGAAGTATGTAATCACCCCCACGCTGCACAACAGCCTCTCCTTCCCACACCCAATCTTCCTATACCACTCTCCCTCTGACTGAAGCCTTTGCACACATTTTGGCCCACATGCATCAACAATGCCATTTGCGATTCCTTATTAGCGAAAAATAAGGATTCGCTAATAAGTAATAGCAAAAGGCTATGCATGAAGTAATCGCTAAAAAATTGTGTTTTCTTAATATATTCCTTAATTGCGACTCGAAAATTGTGAGTTGCAATTAAGGAATACCTCCCCATTCATTCCTATGGGCCTAGAGGCCCATAGGAATGAATGGGAAGACATTTTCAATTTGCGAATCGCAATTAGCGAATCGCAAATTGAGAATGCAATTTCAAGGGTGTCCAAAGGACACCATGTTGCACCCCTGAAATTGATCTGTGCACATATGTTGGGCACACACATGCACTAGAGGCATGTGTGTGCCCTTAGGGCATGTGTGTGCGCAACATGAAACTTTGAAAATGTACAAAAGTGCATTTTTCAAAGTTTTTGCAAATTATCATGAAATTGAACTTATGGTAATTTGCGACTCCTATTAGCGAAATCGCTAATTTCTTAACTTTGATACATTGCATTTAAGGAATCTCAATTTGGGATTCCTGAAATGCAATCGCAATTTAAGGAAACTCAATTTAGAGATTCCCTAAATTGCGATTTTTGCATTTGGGATGATGCATCCCAAATGCAAAATACTGGTCGCAAAGGGGCAGATTCCGAGAATCTGCCCATTTGCGACCGTTTTTTGCTTTGATGCATGTGGGCCTCCGCTCCTGCTCAGTGACTAGATTTCTTACATAAATCTTTAATTCGAGAATTCCTTCCCAAATAATATGTTTGTTAGAGTATCTCTCCTATAAAAGCCTATTTTATTCAGCCATGTTTAAAAAAAATATTGATCAAATCGAAAGGCATATGTTTAAACGCCGAATAAATCCCTGAAGAAGTACTTGGGTTAGGCTTGCGTGACGAAACACGTGTTGGCTAGCTCAAGATAATCAGCGAAGAACATAACAAAGAGTTGTGTTTGACAAATGAAAAAGAAGGACATTCTTAGTCTCATTTGGTGTGCATGCAAGGACAATTCTGTATGCCACAAAGAACAATCCCAGCAACAATGAAGTATTTCTGAGTGTGATTTTTGCAACACAGACAGGAAATGTCTGAAACTAGGATTGCAGCCACACTCACAAGCCTGGAGGGTAGAAAGATAGTTTGTGCTTTGGTTATTATAACAGAGCTATGAAAATAATAAAATAATAAATATAAATAACCTTACGTCCAGTGAGTAGTCGACCATTAGATGTGTTAAACCATCAGTGTTAGAGTGCCACTCGGAAGCAGTGCAGAAGTGCTACAAAAGACACAAAATTGCCTTTTTCAGTAACAGGGAGTGCTCCACTGGGCAATATTGCATTTTGTCTGCAGGGCTGCAAATCCTGACACAACTGCTGCTGATGCGATTTTATTAAGCCACTGACCTCCCAATTTATCTTTACTATTACTTAACTCATGAATGTTCATTTCTATTTATATGTTTTGAAAAAATACTAATGTATATGGCAGTAGGGAATACGCTTTCAGCCATAGGAAAAGGTATAGATGGGCGAATGGACCACTAAATAATAAAACCCATTTTGATTTTCCGAGTAACCTGTAATATTAAGATGATATCCCCTGCAAAGCTTTGTATGTAAATGTCTCATCGATATTCATTGTGGATATCCCGAAAATCTGATTGTAGTGCTGGTGAAAACAAAAAAATGAAGGGCTAGAGGGGTCGACCTAGAAGCTGGGGAACTGGGTTCGAGTCTCGCCAATGACGCTCAACATCCTGTGATTTTGGGCAAATCATTTAATCTCTCCGTGCCTAACAAAATGAATGTATCCATCTGTAATGCAACTGGTGCTCATGTATAGTGCTCTGATACCTTCGGGTCTACTTCGGGCTAAACAAAACCCCCCTCACCCCAAAAAAATAAAGAAATCGATAGAGATTTTTTTACAGTTTCTCACACATTTATGAGTTAGAGTTTTCTACAATATTCTTCGACTTTTAATGTGTCAGGTTTAACCAGTGTGATCAGTCATCAAATTGCTAAGACAGAAGAGTACTATTGACTGTGAGTTTTATTTGCTCAGAATTAGCTGACAATAAGGACAGCAGTTGGGTGGTTGTGATATCACAAAAAGCTGCCACATCTGCGTTCACTTGCTCATAGCATGCTGAATAACTGAAGGACCACAGGTGTTCCAATCACCACCACATCATGGAGTACAGGCTCCGGAAATAAACTAATATGCATGGACTGGGCAGCCATCTTGCTGGGCTGCGGGTTCATGCTGTGCCCTCTTGTCTCTGTGTAGTTCTGCTTACCCTGTAGCACTGAGTTGGCAATTCAGTCAATGACAACTTTATTCAATTTTGAAAAAAATCATTAAAGTTAGTATACAATGTATGTTCATAAAACTACGGAGAGACAAAAAACAAATAAATTCAAGCATCGCCTAAAATTCACAATAATCTCATCAAGAGAAAACAACAGAGGGGGCGACCACTGCGCCTCCGGCCTGGTCGCCCCCTCTGCCTACCTGCTGCCCGCTGCCTACCTGTTTTCTCTGCCGCTGCCCCAGCCGCCGCAGGGCCGCCCTCCAAGCCTCTGCCTCCTGTTTCTCCCGCCGCTGCCCCAGCTGCCGCAGGGCCGCCCTCCAAGCCTCTGCCTCCTGTTTCTCCCGCCGCTGCCCCAGCCGCCGCAGGGCCGCCCACCAAGCCCGACATCCATTTTCCCGCTGCTGCCAGCCCGCGGCCCCGCCCCCCCGCCAGCCGATTGGTCTGCCCGCTCCCGCCTCCCCGCAGACCCTCCCTACCGGCCCCCTTCTTAAGGGGGACCCAGACTCTTCCAAGGGAGCGACCACTGCGTCTCCGGCCTGGTCGCCCCCTCTGCCTACCTGCTGCCCGCTGCCTACCTGTTTTCTCTGCCGCTGCCCCAGCCGCCGCAGGGCCGCCCTCCAAGCCTCTGCCTCCTGTTTCTTCCGCCGCTGCCCCAGCCGCCGCAGGGCCGCCCTCCAAGCCTCTGCCTCCTGTTTGTTCCGCCGCTGCCCCAGCCGCCGCAGGGCCGCCCACCAAGCCCGACATCCATTTTCCCGCCGCTGCCAGCCCGCGGCCCTGCCCCCCCACCAGCCGATTGGTCTGCCCGATCCCGCCTCCCCGCAGACCCTCCCTACCGGCCTCCTTCTTAAAGGGGACCCAGACTCTTCCAAGGGAGCGACCACTGCGTCTCCGGCCTGGTCGCCCCCTCTGCCTACCTGCAGCCCGCTGCCTACCTGTTTTCTCTGCCGCTGCCCCAGCCGCCGCAGGGCCGCCCGCCAAGCCTCTGCCTCCTGTTTCTCCCGCCGCTGCCCCAGCCGCCGCAGGGCCACCCTCCAAGCCTCTGCCTCCTGTTTCTTCCGCCGCTGCCCCAGCCGCCGCAGGGCCGCCCACCAAACCCGACATCCATTTTCCCGCCGCTGCCAGCCCGCGGCTCCGCCCCCCCGCCAGCCGATTGGTCAGCCCGCTCCCGCCTCCCCACAGACCCTCCCTACCGGTTCCCTTCTTATGACGCCCCCGGAGCGACCGCGCAGCAGACGCGCGCAGCGGGAGCGCCGATTGTGCGCCAAAGGCAAGCCCGTCTGCGCCCGTCCGCGCCTGGACCGCGCCCAGTGCCAGGACCCCTGGGCCCCGCAGACACCAGCCCACCCGCCGGACCTACGACGCCGCCACCCTCAACGCACTCAACACCGGCCGAATCCCGGGATGCTACCGAGCCACCCCGAGACGAACCCAAGGACCCTTCAGCTGCCACGCCTGCAAGTTCACCTGCATCCGGACCTGTCCCGCACCAACACCCGCCAAGCCGAACACCAGCAGCACCCACCTGAAGTGCATCCTCCTCAACACCCGCTCCGTCCACAGACACGCCATCGAACTCTGGAACCTCCTCGACACCACAGCCCCTGACGTCGCCTTCCTCACGGAAACCTGGATGAATGACTCCTCAGCGCCCGACATCGCCATCGCCATCCCAGAGGGCTACAAGATCACCCGAAGACACCGCGACAACCAGACTGGAGGAGGCCTCGCCATCATCTACAGGGACACCATCCGCATCAAGACCAACACCGACGACACCCTGACAACCGCCGAACACCTGCACTTCCAGATCCGCACGGACCCCAAAACCACCCTTAGAGGCACCCTGATCTACCGACCCCCGGGACCACGCACACAATTCAGCGAGGACATCGCCGACTTCATCAGCCCGCATGCCCTCCCCTCCACCGACTACATCCTCCTGGGGGACATCAACTTCCACCTGGAGAACAACAACGACCGCAACACCATCACCCTGCTCGACAACCTCGCCAACCTCGGTCTCAAGCAGCTGGTGTCCACCCCCACCCACCTCGCCTGACACACACTCGACGCCGTCTTCTCATCCAGCAAAGACATCGCCTTCAGCCACGCCACCGGACTCCACTGGACGGACCACAGCTGCGTCCACTTCACCTTCAAAAGAATGACGATCCACCACCACCAGCAACAGGTTGCTTGAAGAAGCTGGAACAAGATCACAGCCGACCAGCTCGCCGCTTCCCTGAGCCAGCACCCTCTAGCCAGCTCAGCGAACCCCAGCAAGGCCGCCGACAACCTCACGAAGTGGATCAGCAACTGCGCAGACGAACTCGCCCCACTGAGGACCCCGCCCAGCAGACCCGGCAGCAAGAAGGCCCCATGGTTCACCGACGAACTCAAGAGCTCCAAGAAGAACTGCCGAGCCCTCGAGAAAGCCTAGAGAAGGGAACCAACTCCGGACAACATGACCACCCTCAAGCTTGCCACCCGGAAGCACCACCAACTGATCCGCGCCACCAAGAAAACTGCATTCAAGGACCGGCTGGACAACAACGCACACAACTGCAAGGAACTCTTCAACATTGTGAAAGAGCTCTCCAACCCCAACGCCGGAAACAATGACATCACCCCATCGCAAGACCTCTGCAACTCCCTCGCCACCTACTTCCACAACAAGATCGCGGACATACACAACAGCTTCAGCACTCAACCGACGCACGCCACGACCCAACCACCTCCCCCCACCACCACCCTCCGCGCCTGGACTCCGATCAGCACCGAAGACACCGTCCGCATGATGAACTCCATCCACTCCGGATCTCCAACCGACCCCTGCCCTCACCACGTCTTCAACAAGGCCGACGCTGTCATCGCACCCCACCTGCGGGACATCATCGATACCTCCTTCGACACCGCCACCTTCCCGGAGAGCTGGAAGCACGCCAAACTCAGCGCCCTACTCAAGAAACCTACAGCGGACCCCACCGAACTCAAGAATTACCGCCCCATCTCGCTCCTCCCGTTTCCAGCCAAAGTCATCGAGAAGACCGTCAACAAACAGCTGGCCGCCTTCCTCGAGACGAATGGATCCCTCGACCCCTCACAGTCTGGCTTCCGAGCCAACCACAGCACCGAGATCGCCCTCATCGCTGCCACCGATGACATCCGAGCCCTGATGGACAACGGAGAAACAGCGGCCCTCATCCTCCTAAACCTCTCCGCGGCATTCGACACTGTCTGCCACCGGACCCTAGTGCAGCGCCTCAGCAACGTCGGAATCCAGGAGAAGGCACTGGAATGGATCATCTCCTTCCTCGACGGAAGAACACAGAGAGTCCGTCTACCACCGTACAAGTCAGAGGCCACCGAAGTCATCTGCGGCGTCCCTCAAGGATCCTCGCTGAGCCCCACCCTCTTCAACGTCTACATGAGCCCCCTCGCGGCCATCGCACGCCAACACAACCTCAACATCATCTCCTACGCTGACGACACCCAGCTGATTCTCTCCCTCACCAACGACCCCGCCACCGCCAGAGCCAACCTTCACGAAGGGATGAAAGACGTAGCCGAGTGGATGACAACCAGCCGCCTGAAACTGAACTCAGACAAGACGGAAGTCCTCATCCTGGGCTCCTCGCCCTCCGCCTGGGACGACTCCTGGTGGCCCCCCGCCCTGGGCACTGCACCCAAACCGACAGACCACGCACGCAACCTGGGCTTCATCCTGGACTCCTCCCTCTCCATGACCAGACAAGTCAACGCCGTCTCCGCGTCCTGTTTTAACATCCTGCGCATGCTACGGAAGATCTTCCGGTGGATCCCCACTGAGACCAGGAAGACGGTCACTCAGGCCCTCGTCACCAGCCGACTGGACTACGGCAACGCCCTCTACGCCGGAACCACCGCCAAGCTCCAGAAGAGACTCCAGCGGATCCAGAACGCCTCAGCCAGACTCATTCTCGACATCCCCCGACGCAGCCACATCTCCGGACATCTAAGAGACCTGCACTGGCTCCCCGTCAACAAGAGAATCACCTTCCGTCTCCTCACCCACGCACACAAAGTAAATGTAAATGTAAATGTAGTGTATTTTATATAGCGCACTTCTACCCGGAGGCCTCGTAGCGCAGTATTCATACCGCTGTGGAACCCATCCTGGCTTTCCTGTGAAATGTCCACTCCTGGGCACCCCCAAGGTGAAGCCAGGCATCCACAGCGCTGCTGGGGCCATTGTGGAGATTAAGCAAGCTATTGCCCAGAGTCACAGAGTGGGACCCATGATTAGACTAGGCACCGAGGCGAGAATGATCAGGTCCGGGGAAATTGAGTCCAAGAGCCGCCGAGGCGGGAATTGAACCCTTGTCCCGGGCCAGACCTCTGCATCAGGGTCTGCCGCTCTAACCATTGAGCCACGCTTCTCCACACGAAGCCCTACACGACCAAGGCCCGAGCTACCTCAACAACTCCCTCAACTTCTACGCTGCCAAACGCCACCTCCGATCGACCAACCACGCCCTCGCCGCCGTCCGCCGCATCCGAAGAGCGACAACAGGAGGAAGGTCCTTCTCCTACCTGGCCGCCAAGACCTGGAACTCCCTCCCGACTGACCTGCGCCTGACCCAAGACCACCTCTCCTTCCGGAAGAAGCTCAAGACCTGGCTGTTCGAGCAGTAGCAGCACCCCCCAGAAAGCAACGATTTTGTCGAATCAGATGCTACAAAGGCCACACAATAAAGAAGGCATTATTTGGTATGTGAAAGGTGCTCAGTGCATAGCAATATATACAGTGCAATCTATGTACAAGTTATATACAAGTTTCGTATGCGCGCTCGAGTCTCATACGAGAGGAGAGAAGCACCCCCGCTTGCCTGGAAAGTAATCATTTCAGAAGAGTTGACTGGCATGTTTGCCACTCCGGTCTCAGACTTAAGTTATCCGGTCTGTCCCACATACTGTCCCCCTGTCTTGAGAAAGACCCGCCGCGACCACCAACCGGGGCGCAAGAGGGTCGAAACGTCGACGAGCATCATAGGCCCAGAAAGACCAGGATCCAGATAGGAGCTTTAGGAATCCTTGGTTTAAAAAGCATTATCTGGCCAATGCAGAAACTTGTATATACTTGTACATAGATTGCACTGTATATATTGCTATGCACTGACCACCTTTCACCGAAAGTCACCTTTATTTGACAGTCACTACAAGCATTGAATGTTATCTAAGAATGATTACAATTCAGATACCAAATGTTTGAAAGCCTTTAATACAATTGATTGAATACATGATTTAAAGCTCTTGAGTGTTTATTGATTTATTCCTCAAAATTGTTGGACTTGAATCAGAGAGTTCTTGTTTCTGTTTTCATTAATTGAATGTTTTTACAAGTAATTGGTCCGACCCAACAGAACCGTTTTTTGTTTAAACTTACATTAATGGAGGCCGCTCCCCTATCGTTAGACAAGCAGCATCTAAAGAAAGGTACGTGGCCGACATTAAAGTGGCATGAGGAGCTTTGACAGAAAAAAAGCATCTGTTTGTCAAGTCACCAAACATGTTTTTTTTTTGTAAAAGCGCCTATGCCGTGCTTTCACTTTAATAGCGGCCGCGCACCTTTCTTTAGAGGCGGCTTGTATAAAAAAAAGGGATGCATCCTCTAAGAATGTGAAAGCGCTGCAGGGTCGCTAGTAAACAAACAAAAAAAATAATAATCAAGCGCTACTGCTATACTTAAAGCGGACCGCCCTGCTAAAATAAAGAAAAACAGAAACGCAGCCGCTATAGTTAAAGCAGAATGCCATTATTAAATAAAATAAAAGCTGGCGGTGTGCTGCAACGTAGTGGGTAGTATAGTGGCAAATCATTAAACAAAATAGTGCTCACAGCCAAGATAAAGCGGACTGTGTAACAAGACAAGTAAAAGGTCCAGTGATTATGGAAGGTAACAAATGAAGACAAGGCAGTAACAAGGAGGGACTAACAAGACTAATAACGACTCAGAAGCCATCCTTTAGAAAGGGCAATGACACAAGCTGATTGAAAATAGGGGCGGAGAGTGGGCGGGGCTTCAAAGCCATACTCCAATACTGCATGCCTCGCAGCAGCGCATTCGCTGCCCAGGCTTGACCTAAAAATGGAGGTCAACAGGGCCAAAGGGATGACTCCCTCACACATGCTAACTATTTTTCCAGTTACCACCGGTCCAAGATAATGCATCTTTTTATGGTCAGGAATATCTCTAAGATCAATTCGATCTGTAGATAATTGTCTACGTATCCTCGGGCCATTGGGATATGCAAGAAAGTTACCTCTTGTCTGACTTTGTTGCACTTTGTGCACCAACCCTGGCAGGTGCAAAACACTCTGTTATTTGCTGCTCGTTGATGGATGATCAGTCGATAGTGAAGTAAATCTGAGCATCATCAGCAAAAGATCGAATCTCGAGTTCATGATTCCCAAATAAGTGAAAACAAGGAGTTGAAGGAAACATTGAGCAGATCAGAAGAAAGCTGTGACTCTTGCCCCTACAGTGCGTAAACATTACAAAAAATACAGGGGCATATTTACATGTTCTGGCGCATCTCTGCAAATCAGCAGGGATGCGCCGAACAGATGCGTCATGCAATCCCCTCCTTCCGCCACCACAGATGCGCCGCATTTTCAATGCGGCGCACCATGGTGCAAGGAAGGGAAGATGCGTGACGCATCTTGTGGCGTATGGGCGGCGCATTGCTGGAGTCGCACCGCAAGCGTGACGCAACTCCTGCAATGCACAGGGCCCACCCATACTCAACGTGATGCGTCACTCCTTACGCCTGCATCAACCAGGTGTAAGGATTTGACGCAGCAGCGTCGTAAAACTGACTCAGTGAAATCTTGTAGATTTCACTGCGTCAATTTTACGGGGCTTTCCTAAGTGGAAACGCCCACCCTGCGACAGAACGCCCACATGAAACCTGACGCAGGTTTCATGTGGAGCAGGGCTTACAACGTGACGCATCTGCCTAGATGCATCACGTTGTAAATAAGTCGCAACATGGTGTAGAAAAAGGTAGGGCTAGGACCTTTCTCAAGATTTGCCCGGCGCTAACCGCCCTTGTACCATTCAAATTACCAAGCAATGAGGCAGGCGCCGGAGACCAGAAGGCAGGAAACAGAAGTTTATTCCGACGGAGCAGAACACATCAGATCAGACAACAAGGTATCGTCTCGAGGTGCTCTAACAACTGAGCTGAGACTCAGCCTTTTATACCTTACAAAACACTTGGCATTACAGTCACAGCATTGTGAAACAAAGAAAAGATAACCCCATAATCCTCGAGTCAATCCTACCCCACATGTGTTCATAATAGGGACCCTTGACCTGCTGATAAGAGAGGGGGCAATGACGCAGCTGAATGTTCCGCTGATTATTAGGATGTGTGCGCCTGATCGTAGCCCAGGGGGTGGGGAGACCAGGATCAATAGTGGGTCCTTTGAAGAGGAGTGACTTCATACAATAAAGTGCAGTAAATGGTATCCTCTGGCTTAGGCGATGGCCTCGGACATGTGTGGTCAGTCGGACTCGGGGGAAGGGGGTCATCAAAGGAGTGGTATTCATGCCGCGTGGACAATCGAGCGCGGAGGGAAGGCTTGTCAACAGAGGGGCATTCATGGAAGGAAAGGAGGTGTTGGTCAGGCGCGGCCGTGACTCCCAAGGACAGGGTCTTGCAGAAGGAGAAGGTTTATGACTTGTCCATGTGAGGGAGAAGGAGGGGGTCAGGGTGCGCGCAGGGTCAGAGTCGCACAGAGAGAGAGAGAGGTCTTATGACCCGTACATGAGAGAACAGGGGCAGTCAGATACAGCTGGGGGGCTATGTCAGCTGAGGCAAAGGATGCCTCTTCAAGAGGGAAATGGGGGGGGGGGTGCCTGGGTCAAGCAGGAGGGTTGCCTTTCATAGCAGGGTCGCGCAGAGTGCTGGGTTTCATGGTCTATGCATGTGAGAGTGGGAGGGGGGTGCTCAAATGCACGCAGGAGGGAAGCCGGGGATTTTATAAAAACGGACAGAGAGGCCATGGCCTAAAATGGCTGTCATGTACATATGGGCACGGGCTTTCATTGGCAGAATGATACGGTCAACATTTCAGGGTATACGTGGTGCCTACAGGGAGGGGGACGGGAGAGGGCAAATGAACGCCGCTTAGGTACATTAATTTTGCTAATTTCCACAGTCGCCGCTTTTAACATAAGCGAGTTCATTTTCCTATTCTTCCTAGTTGATGGGCGTACATATAAACAACAACAGTTCATTTTCCTATCCTTCCTAGTTAAGGGGCGTACATATAAACCTGTGGTTGATGAAATAGCATTTGTCAATACTAACATATTGCATAAAAATCATGAACAGTTGATGTGATGGGCAGAATGCAGCACATAGGAAATTGCATTTGTCGAGTTCCTATCATTTCAAAAGCACTACATAGCATAAATGTTTCTGACTTAAAAAATGTGACCAATGAACATTTTGACCAAGCAGTTGAGGGCGGAATTCAGTTCAATACACAAGATCTCTTCGTCACAGTGTCTTTTAGCAGTGAGCCATCACTGGTAGGCTCTAGTCCGTGTCCTTTCGTTGGCGCTGTTGAGCACCGGCGGTGGAGCTATAGGTCCAGCTCGGGTCTTATCCTTACGCGTTGCAGGGTGCAGTCAGTCCTCTGCTGTTAGACCACAGTCCTGTTCCCTAACCAATCCGTTTAGTGGTGCCTTATGCTCGGCACCTATATTTCCGTGGCAACACCCTATTCCCACCCGAAGGCTGTTCTTCCTTTTTGGCAAGAAGTCACATGGAAAAGAGGGTGTGTCGTTCAAATAGTCGATGGGAGTGAGAGGGCGGAGTGGGAGCAGATTTCCTGGGACACACCAAAGGGACCAAGGGAGCAATGGATAACAAGCAAGCAGGCCCATCAATCGGGCTTGAAAAGGGGGACGGAGGCTCCAGGCACACGTGGGTTGGCGGACGGCGAGCTTCAGGACAGCCCTTCATCCTTTCTTTTACCGCCTTTGAAAGTGCTGCCTCGTCCCGTTTCTTGTTGTGCTGCGGCTCCACCTTTGGTCGAGGTCGCATGTGTCTCATGATCTGCAGCCACGCTGTGCGTCACGTCCGGCCCTTCTCCTCCGGTGATTGAGTATCTTTAAATGGGTAAAAACAAGTTTTAGAGACCTGGCAGGAGAAGAGATTTTTACATTTGAATTCCACTCGCAATCCTAGCACCTGGCGTTATGCTCATTGGTCATAGTCAGAAGTCTATTACCATGAAGTAAGTAGGTGGGTATTTCTACTGCGTTCGCACCAAGTCTAATCGGCGTTCGTTCATGACATATATGGACAGAGGTCAGACTCTTATCACCTGCGTATTTCAACAAAAACCCCAAGATTGACAACATTGACAACATTCAGGGGAGACTCGTCCTTCTAACCCGAGCCTTAACAGTCTTACATTTCCCTTTAGAGCTGGCTAACTCTTTCAAACAGAGCGGGGGTGCAATCATTGAAAGACAGGGTCAAACATGTTTTTCTCGAGGGGCGGCAGTTACTCATGGTCATCAGATATATATATCGGGGACAGTAGCTGGGGTCAATCAAGTGGGGCGGGGACGCTTCGGGCATTCGCGCTTGGGTGCAAAGGGGGTGGGGCAATCTGGGCATTGGGGGTCAATCTGGACCTTGGCGCTTGTCTCTAACAATAAAAATTAGGATGCCATTGACATATAGTCCCCTTTTTAAGAGGGCCAGATTAGGGGACCTTAGTCGTCTCACCTGTCCTTTCCTTCTCAGCCAATTCGAGTTCATTCATTTTGTAGAAAGGAGAGGTAGTAATATGGCGAGATACAATCATTTTAGTTTCGGTCAATTTCGCTGAACACCTTCGCGTTCAATAAGTATCCAATCAGACTGGTGCCGACGGGGCACAATATAACCATACAAAAAGGATGGGACAGGGGGACTCTCGTAGGGAGTGAGAGTCGTCCGCAACCTAAACGAGCCATTCGGTACACGTATGACATGTAGAGAGAGGGAGAGAGAGAGAGAGAGAGAGAGAGAGAGACGTGTACGAAAATAGGTCATTTAGTGTGCTCACAACACAGAACGACGGAGGTCAGGTAACACGCAAACGCAGACAGAGGGAAGACATAAACCCGTACATTACATACACACAAACTCAGACAAGGGAAGACAGTACATGTGTTACATACAAAAGAGTTCACGACAAAACATAAAACAGTTATTGGCCAAACAGAACTTCTGCATGCTGCGCATCTTTAGTATCCTATTTATCTACGTGCTGAGCTCTTTTTACCTTTTTCCTCCTTTTCCTCTCATTTCCCTTTTCGTTTGTTATTTCTTCGAGCCTTCTCATTTGCCAATACTTACACCTCGATTAGTTGATCAGAAATTAACCTGGTCGCACTATTTACCCATGGTTGGATCTTAAATCATTTTTCAGTTTCTTCCTTTGGTGGGAAGTTCTCCAGGCTGAGGCAACGGCAAGTATTGATCGGGAGAACAGTCGGACAGCTTGGCTAGATCTATAATGTGAGAAGGGGGGGGGGAGCAGTATTTTTGAACATCAGCAACATTTCTAACTTCCCAGACGGCAGCAGCCTTGGTAACCCTAACTCTTGCATTTTTCTTCTGTCTTTTCCCTACCTAGTCAAACGTCTAGTTACATTCTTTAACGTGTTATCTCAAGTCAATTTTCGTCATACAGTACCCGTCAAGTCTCTATGTCAGTCCATCCTCCCAGCCGTTCTAACGTGCTAATTTCCAGTCAATTTCCGTCATACAGTACCCGTCGAGTTTCTATGTCAGTCCATTTTCTCAGTCGCTATGCTCTAATGGAGGAACAGTCATATTTAAGTCTATGTCTCTAAAAACTTATCGTTATAAGGACTATGCTCATATTCCCTCCTTCCCTTTTTCGTCGGTTGTTCGATCATCGTTCTCCCATACTTCAGCCGATGTTCCAACGCGACCTGCAGAAGGGAGGAGAAAGAAGGGGTGGGGGGAAGCATTCAAACCTCATCAGCATGCAGTAATCCGGAAATGTTTTTACCTACCACATACTCGACCTATCTCCACGTAGTGCATTTCCTTGCCATCTCGGCGTTTAAGCCCAGAGGGACCAGTAGCGTCAGATAGATAACCATTGATGATCTGCGTATCTACATGAGTTACTTGGTCGCGACCCCTTTAGGTTGCGTGCAAGGGTGGCGGTCAGGTGGCATTTCTGTGGTGTCGTTAAAAAGCGTCTAAAACACTTTTCCGGCTGTCTGTCACACATAATGTAGCTGCTAAATATCGGGTCCTTTTTAACCTTCAGCCTTCATCATATTTTCTCGTTGCTCACAGTAGTAATACATTCAAAACTCATTAATGCAACCACTACAACTATGCTTTCTTTTTCAAAATACTTTTAATAAAAAGTGCTGGTGTATAAAATACAGGCCTACAACCCAGTGGACCAGCCACGGAGCAGATTGGAACTGTACATAGGAAGAAAGAAGTTGATGGCAGTTCATTGCATAAAGTGCGGCAGTGCAATAAAATCGTATCGGACTTTACTACAGAGCAGGCATGATGCATATCAAGAATTCAGTTTTTCAATTAGTTCATTAATTCATTATCCAGATGCTCGTTCACTGTCTAAATTACACCAATTCATTGTTCCCATTCATAATTAGTACCCACCCTAAATCAGTTCATTGTCCAAACACATGATCAATATCGGTATTGCTTTTCTTCTCTAAGCTCATAATCACTATCCATCTTATCGACTTTCATTGTCCAAAAATGCACACGTATCTCAGAGCATCAAGATTCGAGCAATCCGGGTGAACAGGGAGTTTGAAAGTTTGTTTCGTGCATCGGCGCCATTTTGGGCGAGGTCAGGCAGGTTCCGGTATAGTCAGAATGTCTCCAATGACTCATGGTTGGACCAGAACCTTCCGTTGGCAGTTCAAAAAGTTTTTGTGCAATGTGGTAACAGTCTAACAATATGGACCATTTAGTCAAAGAGTGGGGAGGGCGGCAACAATTTTCCTACCGGGTCACTCTGGTGTTCCACCGGAACTTAACAAGTCTGTACCTTGGCTGTGTTTTAGCCATTTCCAAACTGAGGCTGGCGCCGGCAGGAGAGCGTCGATGTCGCGGTTCCCAGTGAGGGGGACGGGGGCACCCATGCGGAGGGGTCGGGGGCCCCCCCGGCTCTCATAGAATCTTCAAAGTCAAAGTCGAGGAGAGAAGGCATGGGGCGTGTGCCCGTCCCGGGAAAAAAAAGACCGCTTTTCCAGCGACCCCGCGCCGTTCCTCGGCTCCGCCGCTTCGGTATTGGCCGTGCTGGCTATTGAAGATGGGGGGGGGGGGGGTCGGTGGCTGAGGCAAGACAGCCCCCCCCCCTTTTTGACAGGTGGCGGGACTACCTCCAACTCTCCAGAGGTGGCGGGACTACCTGTAACTATCCAGGAATTTGACATGTGGCGGGACTACTTGCAAGCGCCGCCGTTCTCGCTTTTGGCTTCGGCCTTCTTTGCGGGTCGGACCAGGCGAGAGACAGAGGGGGGGGGGGTGGTCGGTGGCTGAGGCAAGACAGCCCCCCCCCCCCGTGGCCTGCAGGGCAGCAGAGGAGGAGAGAAGGAGAGGCCATCACGGTTTTCTGGGCCGTCCGCCCCACAGCCTCCCCTTCCGACTGCGTCCAGGCGAGCCCCGCATGACTCGAGGCCTCGCCTACCGGATGGGCGTAACCGCGGACCTGTGGCACTTCGGGAGTTTCCGGGATGGGGGTAGGTACCTATTGATTTGTATCTATTTCACGTGACCGTTATTTGGGCGTGGTGGGCAATGAGGCAGACATGTTTAGGGCAGGAATAGGCAACGGAACCTAGCTACCTCGTGGCTTGCCTGCTGTCAAACTTGTCTTCCCTTGCCATTTGTGTGTTTCTTATTACGGGTTGTTTCTAGCGTTTCTTATTTTATTTTTAGCGAAGTTGATAACTCCTCAGTGGCCTACTGATTTCGCTCAACTCCTTTTCTTGTATTTTTATGCCATAACCTATTATAAGCTATAGCGACTAGTCCATGCTTAGTGAACATGTCCTTATTAGGGGTGCCCTCCAGTGGAGCTGGATGGTTCATCTCTAATAAGCGGTCCGGGCTAAACAGGCTACCAACCAGTGGGGAGAAGACAGGCATGACGGATTACAACGGGGACAAAAGTCTGCACTACCTATCTTATCACGGCGGGCAAAGACTAGACAGAATATTTCTATTCTCCGTTGTTTGACGGCGGTGAATACCTCAAACGAACCAATACCGAATAATCGGCCAATCAAACAATTCAGTGGGGAGAATAAGTGGGCACGAAAAGTTATCGCTACCCACTCTTTCTCTACCTGCAAAGAGAGACCTTGTTCTTCCCTGTTTGCAGACAAAGAATCTCCAGACAATAATCCACGAACGACAGTTCGGGAAACAGTGGGGGAGGAAGATAGGCACGACGGATTACAACGGGGACAAAAGTCTGCGTTACCTATCCTTCACTGCTTGCAAAGAGAGAGCCTGTTTGTTTTTCCCCGTTTGCAGACAGTGAATCTCCAGAGGTTTCAACAAAGCGTAATACTAGTATTATCCAAACAAAACAATCTTTTCTTAATTTGTCGTGTTTACACGACCTTACCCGGACCGCATGGACGGTTTCCTGTCTCCTGGATCCAGCGCCCGATCGTCCTCTCTTCTTCGTGATGCCCGTGGCACTCCTGATGGTTCCCAGTCAGGACCGTGGATCACTCGAGAGAGGTCTGTTCAGAACTAGTGAAGGTCGGATGATCGGCTGTCAGACGAGGGTCTATCGGACACGAGCTCTTCCCGATCGTTGCAGTCGTTCACTCTGTCGTCGGGACCTCTCCCACTGGATCCACGTGTCGCTGATGGGCCCCACGCTTTGGGACGCCAATTGTAGAAAAAGGTAGGGCTAGGACCTTTCTCAAGATTTGCCCGGCGCTAACCGCCCTTGTACCATTCAAATTACCAAGCAATGAGGCAGGCGCCGGAGACCAGAAGGCAGGAAACAGAAGTTTATTCCGACGGAGCAGAACACATCAGATCAGACAACAAGGTATCGTCTCGAGGTGCTCTAACAACTGAGCTGAGACTCAGCCTTTTATACCTTACAAAACACTTGGCATTACAGTCACAGCATTGTGAAACAAAGAAAAGATAACCCCATAATCCTCGAGTCAATCCTACCCCACATGTGTTCATAATAGGGACCCTTGACCTGCTGATAAGAGAGGGGGCAATGACGCAGCTGAATGTTCCGCTGATTATTAGGATGTGTGCGCCTGATCGTAGCCCAGGGGGTGGGGAGACCAGGATCAATAGTGGGTCCTTTGAAGAGGAGTGACTTCATACAATAAAGTGCAGTAAATGGTATCCTCTGGCTTAGGCGATGGCCTCGGACATGTGTGGTCAGTCGGACTCGGGGGAAGGGGGTCATCAAAGGAGTGGTATTCATGCCGCGTGGACAATCGAGCGCGGAGGGAAGGCTTGTCAACAGAGGGGCATTCATGGAAGGAAAGGAGGTGTTGGTCAGGCGCGGCCGTGACTCCCAAGGACAGGGTCTTGCAGAAGGAGAAGGTTTATGACTTGTCCATGTGAGGGAGAAGGAGGGGGTCAGGGTGCGCGCAGGGTCAGAGTCGCACAGAGAGAGAGAGAGGTCTTATGACCCGTACATGAGAGAACAGGGGCAGTCAGATACAGCTGGGGGGCTATGTCAGCTGAGGCAAAGGATGCCTCTTCAAGAGGGAAATGGGGGGGGGTGCCTGGGTCAAGCAGGAGGGTTGCCTTTCATAGCAGGGTCGCGCAGAGTGCTGGGTTTCATGGTCTATGCATGTGAGAGTGGGAGGGGGGTGCTCAAATGCACGCAGGAGGGAAGCCGGGGATTTTATAAAAACGGACAGAGAGGCCATGGCCTAAAATGGCTGTCATGTACATATGGGCACGGGCTTTCATTGGCAGAATGATACGGTCAACATTTCAGGGTATACGTGGTGCCTACAGGGAGGGGGACGGGAGAGGGCAAATGAACGCCGCTTAGGTACATTAATTTTGCTAATTTCCACAATGGTGCATTGTTTATGCCGTCGCTGCGTCACAAAAGTAGCGCAACAACGGCATAAAAGTGTCGCAAGGGGCTTGTAAATCTGCCCCCAAGATGTGCTGCTTTGCTTGGCCACGGTTAAGACCAGACCGTGATACCAGCGCTGCAAGACCCCAAGATGTGGCTGCTGATCAGCAGAGTGTGTCTCAGGAGGTTTCCTAGTGAATGAACATCTATCTCCTCCCACAACCTGTGCCTCCAGATGTGAGCTAATGATGGGCAGCACTCATGTGTTGATAGACAGAGCCCCCTGGACCACAGAGGATAACGGAGCCACCATTAAACCCATGTCCACTACATCACCATCACACCCCAGGACATCAGATGTCCTTCTTGTCTGATAGGCACCGGTCCCTGAGAGAACAGTCTGCAAACACGCAGTCTGCAAATGTAGAAGGTACTTTGTTTGCGACAGAATAGGTCGTGGTGGCAGCGAGGAAGACTGAAAGCTGTAACCTTAGGATAACTTTATGCGCCCCTCTGTGCCGAACTATTCAGCTGCGCCAACCTCACTGTGCTTTGTTTAGTATTCTCTGCATAGTCCTTTCTTTCTGTCTGGGGTTTCAGCCTGCCAACCACGCAGGTGCTGTCAAGGCCGGAAAACAAGAGAACAACTGCCACGCGGGTCAATTACCGCATTTCAGCGACCACCGCCGACAATGCGAGCTGTCAGCCGCCGCGGAGGCCGGGGGGGCGCGCTTTAGTCATCCATTCTGCCTCGGCTGCGCACAATGCGCCCTTCGTTCATCCGTCAGGCCCTCGTGTTCGCCCGACGTGCAGACACCTGGAGATAATAACGGGGATTTAACTCACGACGTCGCGAGCGGAGTTGACTTTAATGCGCCAGCGATTTCCAAATCCAGGGAAATGCCTATAAAAGTCTCCTGCTCGCATTGTTTGCTTTCACGGGCATATTAAACTGTCAAATCAGTGCACATTTGCAAAATGATCTGAGAATATTGATATCATAATAATAGCGTTTTTCTCTTATATGCAACTCCAGCTGCACTAAAGTCTCTCGGCTCAAAATGCATAAGCAATTCTCAGCTCCGGAGAAATAAAAAAATAAAAAAATCAGCTCTCTCTGCCACTCTGTCTTTGCTGATAAAAATATTATGTTTCACAGAGACACACAAAAAAAATGCAGTCCACCTTTGACGATCCATGCTTGCGTTTGCAACTTGCTCACATATAAAGGCATTCAGTACCCCCAACGAGGGCAGACAGCATAGCATGTTACACATAAGTCCGTAATGCCTAGCATTATGGCTTAGAGCTGGCATGCTTCAGTGGCACATCTGTCCCAGCGAAACAACTGCAAGGAGCCTAGAGAGCAGTAGGGACAGGTGTCAGCAGAGGACTAAAATATGCGGCAGAGTTGACTAAATTATGCAACAAGACAAGGTAAATTAAGCAGCGCAATGAGGCATATTTAGTATGAGTATTACCTCATTATTTTTAAATTATTAAACATTTTAAAACTATCTGGATAACGGTTTCACCTCATTGGTACCACTTTGACAATCAAATACAGAAACAGGCGACAGAGAGGTGGGCAGTCACCCCTTCTGAAGGGTCTTTCACTGCGTGGCTAGATGTTTGCTACATGCTTAGTAACTTCTAATCCGTTTGAGAATTAATAAGGCACAACCAGACCATAAAAAGGCAAGAACAACTAGCAAAACGGATGCAGCTTACAACCTTAGGCAGAACTCAAATCTCTTCCAGTTCATCCACATACTTCATGTTTCATATGTTAACTATTTTACTGCCTATTTAGATCATCAATACAATTGTTTTTCTCATTAAAATAAGTTTTGTGACATGCAAAGAATGGATCTGAGAAATGTTTGGACGTAATTCAGAAGACTCCGATTCCCGGGTTTGCCCTCAAATTAGGCAGAATCAGTTGTCGAAGTGGGGAAAAAAAGTAGGGGAACTGTGGGTGGAGAATCAGGGGGCGGGAATAACCGAAGATTGAATCAGTGGGCGGAGTCAGGGGTATGACTAGAAATAGAAAACATACCACATTTTTGTACGTTTAGCATTTCACTGACCAGTTACTGCTTATAACGTTATTTAATTAAAACAAGGGATAAACATGTTTATTTGAGGTTTAATTCAGAAAAAAGCAAACACTCATAGGGAATACAGGTTTATGTAAAGCGTGTGAAATATAAGCAAGAACAACATGTTACCTAAATGCTTTTACTCTCATTGTTTAGAAATCCATAATTATTTTTTGTCTCAAACATTGAGGTCATGAATACAGGGCTCCTCCTGTACACATGTGCAGGGAACAGAAGAGAAAGGGACTCTTCAGGAGAATCTAGACTCCCGGAAACCCACAAAGGCTCCTTCATATTCATGTCAGCCAGCTAGCTGTTCAATCATAATATAGCAAAAAGAACAACTGGTGGACAGAATGCTGAACAATATCATACATTCACCCCAGTACAGAGATCTGGGCCTAAATCCACCGATTCTTTGCTCACCATGCCATTCCAGTTTGGACCCAGCCATATGCAAATCAGTCTTGACCCTGTGCCCCATGGGAACAGTCCAGCCCGAACTGCCAGGCCAGGTCCTCCCTGGACTGGAAACAAGCATCCTAGGACCGGTTTCGGGCTTTCAGCCCTCATCAGCCAGGATAGCTTGATTCCGGTGGCATGGAGAGCACAGGACTCATGTCTGAGCATACCTGTCCCACTCGGGTGACACATGCAAAACAGAACAATTGATGGACAGAATGCAGAACAATGTCATACATTCACCCCAGTTCAGAGATCTGGGCTTAAATCCATCGTTTTTTGCTCACCATGCCATTCCAGTTTGGACCCAGCCATAAGCAAATCAGTCTAGATTCTGCGCCCAATGGGAACAGTCAAGCCCGAACTGCCAGGCCATATGTATTCAAGTGTCCTTTCATTCGGTAACTGAACTCAAAGCAGTACCCACTGAACTATGCACATAACATATTGCTCTTTGATATGCATGGTATATGTTCTTTGCAGCAGGCATATTACCCCTCTGCCCCTCTGCACTACCTTAGATGAGTAAAACAGCCACTAGACGAAACATGCTCCCTACTCTGTCCAGCAGGTACATTGATCACCAAAGTTATCTTGGCACTTGCATTGTTGACCGAAACCTGCTGAATATAAAAAGAACTTTGCAGTGTTTTTAAAACTCCTGTACTCCTACAAAACCAGTCCAGTCCCCCCCAAACTAAACTGGCCCCCTAACCTTCAAGTCGCCCTGGGAAACGCATACTCCTGCCCTTTCACTGCTCCTGTCCAGTCAGTACTGCTGCTCATGCTCGATCAACACTCCTGCTTCATCAATTCCCCTGCCCCCTCCCTTCTCCTGGCCCGTCACTTCACCTGCCGTGTTCACTGCTCCTGCCCTGTTCACTGCTCCTGCCCTGTTCACTGCTCCTGCCCTGTTCACCGTTCCTGCCCTGTTCACCTCTCCTGCCCTGTTCACCGCTCCTGCCCTGTTCACTGCTCCTGTCCGTTCATCGCTCCTGTCCGTTCACCACTCCTGTCCGTTCACCGCTCCTGCCCCGTACACCGCTCCTGTCCCGTTCACTGCTCCTGCCCCCTTCACCGCTCCTGTCCGTTCACCTCTCCTGTATGTTCACTGCTCCTGCCTGGTCACTGCTCCTGCTCATGCCTAATCACTGCTTCTGCCCCGTCACCTCTCCTGCCCCGTCACCTCTCCAGCCCCGTCACCTCTCCTGCCCCGTCACCACTCCTGCCCCGTCACCACTCCTGCCCCGTCACCACTCCTGCCCCGTCACCTCTCCTGCCCCGTCACATCACCTGCCCGGTCACTTCTCCTGCCTGGTCACCTCTTCTCTCCTGCCCTGTCAAGTCACCTGCCCGTCATGTCACCTGCCCGTCACTTCTTCTGCCAGGTCACTTCTCCTGCCCGGTCACTTCTCATGCCCGGTCACTTCTCCTGCCCTGTTGCCTCTCCTTCCCAGTCACTTCTCCTGTCCTAGTCACTTCTCCTGTCACGTCACTTCTGACCTGTTCACTGCTCCTGCCCCATTCACTGCTCCTGCCCCAATCACTGCTCCTGCCCCAATCACTGCTCCTGCCTGATTACCACTCCTGCTCATGCCTAATCACCACTCCTGCCGCATTACTTCCACTGCTTCATCACTTCTCCTGCCCCATCACCTCTCCTGTCCCGTCATCACCTCCCCTGCCCAATCACCTCTCCTGCCCCGTAATTTCTCCTGCCCCGTCATCTCTCCTGACCCGTCACCTCTCCTGCCCCATCACTTCTTCTGTCCCGTCACATCTCCTGTCCCTTCACTTCTCCTGTCCCGTCACTTCTGCCCCGTTCACTGCTCCTGCCCCATTCACTGCTCCTTCCCCGTTCACTGCTCCTGCCCCGTTCACTGCTCCTGCCCGGTTACCACTCCTGCTCATGCCTAATCACCACTCCTGCCCCATTACTTCTACTGCTTCATCACTTCTACTGCTTCGTCACTTATCCTGCTGTCATCTCTCCTGCCCCGTAACCTCTCCTGCCCGTCACCTCCCCTGCCCCATCACCTCCCCTGCCCCATCACCTCCCCTACCCCATCACCTCCCCTGCCCCATCACCTCCCCTGCCCTGCCATCTCTCCTGCCCCGTCATATCTCCTGCCCCGTCATCTCTCCTGCCCCGTCACCTCTCCTGGCCCGTCACCTCTCCTGTCCAGTTACCTCTCCTGCCCAGTCACCTCTCCTTTCCTGTTGCCTCTCATGCCCCGTCACTGCTCCTGCCCTGTCACTTTTCCAGCCCGTCCCTTTTCCTGCTCCGTCACCGCTCCTTCCCCTTCACTGCTCCTGACCATTTACTGCTCCTGTCCGGTCAGCACTCCTGCCCAATCACCGCTCCTGTCCCATCACTTCTCCTGCCCCATTCACTGCTCTTTTCTGTTCACTGCCCCTATCCGTTCACTGCTCCTGCCGGTTACCGCTCCTGCCTATGCCTAATCACCGCTCCTGCCCCTTCACTTCTCCTGCCCCATCACTTCTCCTGCCCAGTCACCTCTCCTTTCCTGTCACTTCTCCTGTCCTGTCACTTCTCCTATCCGTTACTTCTCCTGCCCGGTCACCTCTCCTGCCCTAGTACCCCTCCTTTCCTGTCGCTCCTGTCCCCTCTTCTGTCTGGTCACTGCTCCTGCTCAATTCACTCTGTGTACAACATTAACAAATTACACAGGCTGTCAAGTTCCCCACATACTCTGTCTGGGGAAAGCTCCTCTGTAATCACTGGCAACTCCGATCTCACTGGCACTTGATATGCTAAAGGCAGAGGGTGGGCGCATTGTCATTCGAAAGGGGATAATCAGCCTCAATCGGAATGACAATGGGCCTGCCCTCGGTCTGTGCGAGCTCATGGGGGGCGGGGGCTGCTGCAGCCTCTGGAGTTCACAGAGAAGTGCGAGCCGCCCCTGGAATCTAATGAAAAAAGTTATCGTTTTAAAGTCTGACTATTCTTGCCGTCCCGGGATGCTTTTTTGAAAGTAAGAAGTAGGGGAACGGATTGAAATTATTTTTAGAAGTAGGGGCACGCCGTGCCCTTCCGTTCCCTGCCCACTTTTACCACTGGGCGGAATAGATGTGGTATTTACCACACAAGATAAATATCATTAACCCGGAGTGAGGTATTTACCACGTGTGGTAGATGCCCCGTATTTGACTTTTTAACTTGCAAATGAGGCATAGCGTGCAGAATCGGTATTTATCACTCTGGATTACATGTGTTTGCCCTATTCACAGGCCTTTTTCCCAGCACTATCAAGGCAGGTTTGAGGGGTTGATAATTCTCACACAACTTGTAATTTCGATCTCTGAACAAATATCTGTTTCCACAGTGATTGGAATTTAACCCTACGCTTGTAATCAGGGCCCAAGCAGGAAGATTAGGTGGTATATATAGCACCTGATAAATAATGATCTTCTGGGAAACGATGTTTAGCAGAAGCAATAATTCGCAGAAATTCTATATTTTTGGGAAATAAAATGTGGATTTTATTTATTAAAGCACAAAAATCCACATGTTATGAAAAGTAAATTTTTCGCCTATTAAAACCCATCAGGTTTCACCTGCCAAAATATAATGATGGTTGAGGTATCTAACACACCAGGTAATCACCAGTTGCTGTAAATACCACCCAACTCATCGTTGTTACCCAAAGTACTCGTCTGCGCTTCTTTTTTTTATTTATTATTATTAATTTATTTTATTGGCATTTTGAGAAATATACAACCATCACATTCCTTGGCATTCAATATCAATATTAGGTATACAGACTGTGTACACAACCACAACATTAGGAGTACATTGGTAAAAGAAGCATCGCTTGTATATGACAAAAGGCACCGTCCACCATGCCTCACACCTGGGAGCCCAGTTACTGCATATGAACTGACCACCTGCCCATCGTCCGTGAAAGCGCCCGTTGGTCACTCCACCAGAGGACACTCTATCTCGTAGCCTGTGGTGTGTCTGTGTTGATCAGTCTGCAAGTTGGCGTCAGCAGTCCTAGCCAGGGCGTCTCCGCTCACCTGTATGTTAGCATCTTCATCCTCCGTAGTGTCGCGTGTCTGTCGTCTGTCGAGGAACAGAGACCAGAAATTTTTGGGCCTGTTACGGGGTGGTAGTAAGTCATTATGTAGCTCTGTCAACGTGCTGCAATACGTCATTTCCCTGGACCATTGTGCTAGTGTAGGGGCTGGGCCCCGCATCCAGTTGCAGGCGACACATCGTCTGGCCAGAAGGAAGGCCATATCGACCAGTCTTCTGTACATCGGGCGGAGTGGCTTGGAATAGCCCAGTATGGCTAGTAATGGGTCAGGGGTTAGCGTCAGCTGCGTGATCTCGTTTACTTCTTTGTACACTGAGTGCCATAACTTTAGGATATCTGGGCAGGACCAGGCTACATGTTTAAAGTCAACTAACTGATCCCCACACCTCTTGCAAGTAGAGTTATCCCTCAAACCATATCTATGTAATCTTTCAGGGGTGTAGTAAGTTCTATTTTGATATTTAAAATGCAGCAATCTATGGTGAGCATTCAGAGATGTCTTCCTCGTACTCGTGCAGCAATACTGCCATATATCTTTCCCTAGTTCTATTTGCAAGTCAGCCTGCCATTCTAGCCTCGGCTTGGGATAATCCGCCGTCCTCTCAGAGAGAGCGATACGGTACAAGTTGGTAATCAGTTTAGCAGGGGTCTTAGTGTTGATAATGGATTCAAAAGCTGTAACTACCGTGGGTTCCTCCATATCTTCCCCTGATAAGGCCTTGAGAGCATGTCTCACTCTAACTGGAAGCACGACAGCAGGGAATGGGTACCGGCATCAATCTCAATCTCACTCCAGCTGTTCTTATCTGCTATTCTTAGCTTGGTGTTGTGACCCCCAGCACACCCTTCAGCATCCCTGCTCTCCAGGGTCATGAAGCCAGAGGCATGGAGCTGTAGGAGCCAACTTTTCTCCTAGTTGCTTCCACTTCTAGTTCTTCCTTTTGAGTCTCAGCTCTAAACAAGAGACTATATGCTTGAGTCTCGGGTACCTCTATGACTCCCACCCCAACAAGGTCTGGTTTTCTGAGCTCAGAAATGTCCCCATCCTTTAGGCAGTACTTACTCACTGACAGGCTGATGAAAAACCAAATCTCAAAAAACATCCATCCCCAGCCTCCTGAAGGTAATGTTCACTGCACCATGAGGAAAGAATGAGGTCAAAGGTGGATTTGTTGCCTAAGGGCAAAGAGAGAAAACATTTGCTCAAAACAAGCTCCTTCCCCATTCCCCAGGCACTGCGCACTGAACGAAAACAAGCATTGGCAAAGCCACTAGCTCTGGTCTTTGCTAACCTGAAATTATATATGTTGTTGCAACCAAATGCAATTAGTAATAAAAGTAGTAAAAAATAAAAATGTTGTGATCTAAAGATAGAAAACACAACAAGATGATGGATGGAGTGCTGAAACTTTTCAACCACTCACCCCCAGTCAAGAGTTCTGGGTTTATTCCATCGATCTTTTGTGCACTATGCCACCCCAGTTTGGACCCAGCCATATGCAAATCAGTCTTGACCCTGATCTCTTGGCTGGGGTTAAATGTTTGATTTGTTTTACATTCTGTCCATCATTTGTGTGCCTTTTGTTATCTAAAGATGGCGCGCACATGTTTACAAAAAAGTTAATAAAATGACTCCTTGCAAAAATAAACGAAAAGAAAACAAGAAGTGAAAGCAGAAATGAAACAAAGATTGCCCCGCCAGCCTTGGCAATTAATGGAACTACTTTTTTTGGTGGTTGTCCAAATATACAATAGCAAAATGGTGTCACTCACAGTGCTAGAGTGCCTTCGACTTAAGTGGGCTGAATAATTTCTCCATGTTTCCATGGGGCTGCTTTAAAATGTGACCAACACTTGGACAGAACAATGGATGAAGAGTACTGAATGAAATCCCCTGTAAGAATGTGTGTATCTATTTTGATTTAATTTGTTTTTGGAAAGAGGCTGGTGAGACAGCTAAATCTGTTTCTATGTCAGATCAAAATACCAGCTCAAAATGTCCACCTTTCTTTTCCTCTTCTTCACAGGCATTTTGTTTAAAAATGTTAATTGATATAATTTATAGAATTGACGATAACAACCTCCAAATTAAAGTATATATATATATATATATATATATATATATATATATATATATATATATATATATATGGTAGTGAATGAAACTTTTTGGATACCTTACGTGCGTGAATTCGCACTCTTCAAGAGACCAATGTAAAGACTTACCTTCACAATATTTCGGTAGTCAGCACACTGACTGTGATACTCGTGTGCAATATATTTTCGTACTGGAAATTCTAGTATGCAACCAATCATTGTTTGTGAATGAGCATGAGAATAGAAGTGGTGTGGTCCCAAACTGAAATAAATGCTAAAAAAAAAACTTTCTGGAAGGACTAATAACACTCTGCTTAATTTGTGTGAATGAGTATGGTGAATGATTAAAATTGGATTAGTGAATAAGAGGTAAGGTACAAAAGTAGGCCTGGGGGAAATCCTAATTACACGGGTGTCATTTTGATAATTTCTTGTAACAAAATGTAGGAAAAATAACAGAGATTACGCCATTACGCCATGTTGTGTAATTTCGTGGATACATTTTATGTGAAAACCCATTCAGGTAATATTTTAGCAGAAGTGGCTTTTCTTTTAACATGCATTGTTGACAAACGTTTAAGGTAGATTTTTTGCCCAATCGGACTAATTGGGTAATTCTTGAGCCCAAAACTACAAATCCCAACTTGAGCAGCAGTATTTGAACATGAGCAACCGCAAATCACCTCAAAATTATATTGTGGAGTGTTATTTATACCTGAATGGACCATTTGGGTAATTTTATGTGTGAGATGCATTTTGCTAAATTATCCAAAATTGTGTGGTCATTTTACATAATTACACTACAGCAAATTGCCAAGTTCCACACATCCCTATACAAAGGGGAGAAACCTAACATGGTGATGTAGATTAACTCTAATAGCTATTATGAAATGCTTATGAAGACTGTGGTAGCTTTGTGTGCTTTGCACTATTAGAATGAGTTCAGTTGTTAATGAGCATCATTTAAGGACCAACTTGATCATACGGCTCCAAACCATCACGGGTAAAACTGATTAAATGGTTACCAACCAAGCTCTACAAATGGATTTCAGAACTTACGCCGCTTTTATCGGCAGAAAACTGCAGATAAAGCGGCAATAATGGCCTTGATAATATGCTCTATGAATTCCAATCGAAGCCCATGTTAGATGTGTTCACATCTAACATGGGCTTCGATTGGAATTCATAGAGCATATTATCAAGGCCATTATCGCCGCTTTATCTGCAGTTTTCTGCCGATAAAAGCGGCGAAAATGTATCGCCTGTCCTTGATAATATGCCCCTTAGTCTGTTCTAAGACACCTCCATGTTATTCATGCAAGGTTTTATTTTCTGGCAGGAGTTTCCCCTGGCCATCATGAGAGAGCTGGATTGTTACTGTGGCTATCGAACAATGAACTTTACGATGAATCACCCAGAAGACGAGTTGCACTGCTATGGCCTGGCGGTGAACGGCAGTGTTCATGCGAACACCCCAAGAGATGAAACCTACTGCACTGTGTACCAGACTCCGGTTCAAGGTTAGTGTTTCTTCGATATGTGTTAGACCATGTGTTTGGCCTTTGGGAAGAGGCTGGTGGTTAACCCGTTGCGCGAGCGCGTCGGCCAACGGCCGTCGCAAGCACTACCTGGGTAGTGCTACGCATGTCCGTTGGTGGACGCAGCCCTGCCCACTCAATGAAACTCCCGCACCGCAGCGGAATTCGCGCTGCGGTTAAGGAGTTAAGGCATGTGATATTGCAGGAGGTGTTGGATTGCCCAATGGCTCTGTTAGTTGTTTCAACTCCAGAAGCACTGTGAACTGTAAAGCGGTACCTACTTGTGTTGTATAATAGGAGAAGGGTATTTTGTCATTTTGCATACGTTCTGATGTCAGAATACAGTTGTAAAAAGAAAATGGCATCATAATCAAAGTATCTTTATTCGGCCTAAAAGACCATAAAAGCACAAAGTAGAAAACAGATTACAAACAGATCACACGCAATAAAAGCAAAAAGATAAAATACTAAGTTGCACTTAATCATTGCCTTTCCATGTCGTCATTACGGATTCACTCTGCATACATTTTCCTTAAAATCCTCGCCTGAGTAATAAAGTTCAATCCTGCATAACAGATTGTTGGAGTCTCATAGCATTGTAAAAACAGCAAACCTTCTTGTTGTGTTTTAAAACAGTACCCTACTAAAATTGGACATAAAGACTGATTCTAAAAGCAGAATATTAAGTGCAGAATAGCATAAAGTGCTTAGTGGACTGTATGGACACTGTATCACATGGGCAGTGGAGTAATGAAGCAAACCACGTCCCAGTAAAGAAAAAAACACCAGGAAATGAATCATATTTATTCAAAGGTGGGTTAAATAAAATGTAAGTTCTGGTGCTTTAAGCAGTATGTGCCCTGAATACCTTAGGGCAAACAAGCAGTTAGGTTACAGCATCAAACTACCTTTAAGTGCAATGAGGGCTCTCTTTCTACTGCAGGGAGGAGGAAACCATGTCATGTTGCACCAACACCTACATCTTCCCTAGTTAGAACGGGAGAACCTGCCAATTCCATTGGGATCCGCCCCCCACATCTTTTCTTGTGCATTCTCTATGTGGATGTATCTGCTTATATGGCCTGGTGGAGCTGCAGTGGCCAGCTGTGAGTCCATCCCAATCCATCCTTGCCCGTGTCTTCAAGTACACATAATGGCTACTTCCACCGCAACCGACCTCCCGACAGCTGCACCATGTGCCACATGTGAGCATGCACTAAGGGAAGGGGGAGAGTATTATTGCGCACTGCGTGCTGCTTCCAGGCCTTCTAGAACCACATTGCAGCAAACCATTATAGTTTAGAGGCAGTGCTCTAGATCAAATAAGGACACTGCATCCAGTCAATATTCCTTTCATTCTCGGATTTGTAGGCCAGTTTGTATATCCTGGAGAAAAAAAACTGCATTGTCCAGAGTAAATACAGAAAAAGTCTGTCAGAAAGTAGAGGCACCCACTTATTATATTGAGTAATGGACCCTCCCTCAACAACTGTTCAATAAAAAGAATACTGTGAGACATCTCAGAGTCCTGGGCCTCTACTTGCAGTTTCACTATATGGTCACGGATTCCACAAGACTTCCAGCATTCGAATAATCAGCACTTGGGGGAAGATTTTTCTATATAGTATCTTACAGATATGCCAAGCCAAGGGTCTTGTATTTGTGGGACAACAATGCACTATGACACATAGAGTGTCCCCTTATGAGACCTCTCCCGCTTCCCCCATTAAATGCAACATGTCTGATATACCTTTTACCATTGATTCCTAGCTTAGTTTGCACTATACAAGTACCATTGCATTACAGCTCCTAATGCAAGATGTCCATTTTGACAATGCATAGTTGTTTGCTAGACATAATATATTTTGGCTTTATATTTACATGATAATACAGGTGTGTATTTAGTATCTAAACAGCTAAATACGTTCTACTTAGTGGAAAGACCTCAGCTCTAAGTTCTGATTATGTAGTTGTTTGTTAAGTGAAGCTACGACTCAAATTATGTTGGTTAGTTAAGCTGAACACATTTGCATGACACGAAAAGGGCTATTTAAAAGAGTTTGCTGCCCATCGAAGTCGAAGGGAACAAGCAATAATGATAATAGGCAGAAGGAGATGCAGTGGGATAGACATAACAATCTAACAAATAACAAAGATACCTTACTGAATATGAAGGCCTTTGAGCCTTACAGAAGAGGCTGCCTTCATCCTGAGCATTGCCCTACTGTTGACAGGTCTTTACTCTCATATATGAGATGTCCTTTTAGCAATTAGAGCATTGACTTGGTTTTTCAGGTGTATATTTTGATGTAGTCAAACCTATATGAAATGGGATATCAAAATTGATGTTAATTTAAATATTGGATTTCTATCTCTGCAGTCACACCAGTTTCTGATGGCATTGGTCATTAATTATGAAGAATAGGCAGAAGACACAAAGGGCCAGATGTTGAGTTTAGCAGACAGAGTAGCCTGTTCCAAACGTGACTGAGTACCCTGTCCACCAAACCGCTGATCCAACCACCTAAATTAGAGATGGGGGACCTAAGCTTTCCATTGACGATCCCCCCGTCGGTTCTGTTAAGGAAAAACAGTGTAATGTCTATTTTTTAAATGTCCAGCACCACCAGGATTAGCATCTCAGTTTGTAGGGGTCATTAGTTATGTCCTGGGCAAACTGGTTGTGGTTCACAATGGCACCAGTTTTACACAATAGGCCTGTCCCTTAACAAGTATTTATTATTTTCTGATGGTGCACAGAGATTATTCATCTGACTCGAGGAGTCCAGCACGGATCCCCCAGGCTGCGCTTATACTGCAGAATGGGATGCTGTGGGGGATTCATTCACCCATAATTGATTTCTTCAATACTGCAGCCTCCTTTCCTCTAAATTGAGTTTAGCCATGCTGCAGATTCAGTGCGGACCGCCACCGGAGGCGCTGTAATCGTGACAACACCTATTCTTAGGTTGCCTCCCCTCCCCTTGTCCTGAGGAAGACCCACCTGCAGAGGGTAAACATTACCCTCCATGTGCCAGGGTCGAAACGTCGACACTCTCCCCCAGTGGGCCTGTACCTGACATCACCCCTGCCCTGCCCTTTTTCACAGATGAATCATCTCTGTGCACCATCAGAAAAAAATAAATACTTGTTAATTGATGATGGAGAGGCCTATTGTGTAAAACCGGTGCCATTGTGAACCACGACCAGTTTACCCAGGATATCAGAATGCGAAACTGTTTTTTTTAGTTTACCCATTGGATTCCTTTCCTTTATATCTGTCCTACTCCACTACCACATTCCTCTTTTTCGCTCTCCCTTTGGAGCAACCGTTTATCTTATTAGAAAATTAAATATGGTGATCTGTGACAAAGAAAATTGACAAATAAAACAGTCACTATTGGAGCTATATTTGGTGCTTTGGTGTCATTTGAGAATATACGTGCTTGATTTGTGAAGGATTTGGTGGTACATTAATGATACAATGTGAATTCTATATATACCTGATATATTTTCACTTAATTAATGTTCCTCACAACTAAAGTGTAATCTTGAGTAGTCTAGAACGATTGTTTAATATACCAAACATTACCCAGGTCCGTGGACTTTTGTGGGTCACCCCAATATATCATAATGGTTACTTCCTGTGATTGCATTGAGGTTAAAGGCTGTCTGAAGTTACTTCATCTACCCTTGGCATTTTGGTGAATAAGGACTTGGAAGGGGGAATAATATCAGACTTGTCAAATACCACTCCATGTGGTATTACTTTCCAAAAGGGTGTAGGATGACCCTTCATCATCTGCCCTTGGTTTTTTGGTGAATGGATGTTCATGCTGAGTTATCATCGCTTATTAGATGAGCACTTGGAAGGGGATGCGGGGAATGAGATTTTGATATCAATTTATGATTAATTTAATAACGTATCTCATTCATCTATTTTGGACCGCTAGTATCTGTCATTGAGTAAAAGACAACCCCTGTATAGGTTAGACAAACCCCATTAACGGACGCCACTCGGAAGAACCACTTACAACTGATAAAGTTTAAAAGTTTTATACAAAGTCAAAGTTAAATGCAAATACAATCCTCTCGGGATCAAAGTATACAAAAGAATACAAAATCAATTCCACATTCAGCAATTTAAAGCTTCGATGTGAAGTGGTTCCTTGGCGTCGTCTACAGAAAGAGAAAAAATATCACGTTAAATCTGTCCCTACTCTATGCTATGTGACATCCCTACTTCGCAAGTTCCTAACCTAAAAAGGTGTCAGCAGTTTGACTCCCAAAGAAGTTCAAACTCTCTTAGCCTCTAAAGGTAACTTAAGTTTAAGAAGCAGTACCCTCTCTGCCTACCCATCCGCTCTTCTTAAGGGTCCTCGGCCTACTGCTCTCTTGCGCTCTGATCTCTCTCAGCGCATCTGCTCAAGTCATCTACCCTTCGCCCTTCTCTCTCTGAGCTGTTCTGAGCCAATCGCCTTGGCTAATCGCTATCTTCTTCCCGGGGTGCTGTCCCTAAAATACACAATCACAGTGTGGGTGGAACGCCCCTTGACGCCCACCACGGACTTTCCCCGATGATGTCAGCTTCTGGCTTCTTCCATTGCTTCATCTCTTTCGTCGTCCGTTAAGTTGACCTTTCTTCTTTAGATGTCATCTTCATCTTCTTATTGACAATTTCAATTGACACTTTCAGATCAGAAATCATATGAACTTAAACAAGACTTTAACTTACAACTGCTATTCTTTGACCTTCTAGGTCCTGTGAATGGTCATTCAAAACAAGTTTCAAATTCTTAGCGCTTCTCATCACGTTCAGGCCATAAACCTTGTCCAGCGTTGTCACCTTAAATCTAACAAGTGCTAGACTTCTTGGCTCTCACGTCCACATCAAGCTATTTACGACTCCTGTAAGTCCGCTAAATTATATACATCGGACTGTGTTCCTGCTAACCCTTGGTCAGTCAGGTTAGAATCACAAATGACCTAAACCTTTCTAACATTTCTACAACAACCCTTCTACACAATATAACCTTTAACACACATTTATATATTCGTATTTAGCTAAAGTCTTGATTATACTTGAATACATTTTACATAGAATATAACTACATAGAGTACGAGGTTATATGCTTATTCGTTACATCGTCGTATGTATACTTTCTGCGCACTTCTCCACGTTACATTTCTCGCCGCTTCTTCATTTAAAGTTTCACACGTACATGAATTCTACTTTGCACGTTCTACATTTCGTAAGCATCTCTACATCATCTCTACATCAGCCCACTACATACACGGGCCTTCCAAATCTGATACATGTTCTAAAGTGAATATAGTTACATTTCCTATATTACTTTGGATTATCTCAGTTTTCTATATGCTATAAGTGTCACTTCACATTACAATATACGTTTCATTCCTACGTTTATACAATGTGCTTGTATATACGGCCTATACATAATTTCTATTCAAATTTGCGCTCTCTCAGTCCCCCCTTTGATGACTTTTAGGAGTCATCACTAAATGCAATTTGAATAATAGCTCTAAACAGAACTGGTTACAATATTCGCTCTTTTCATCGTTTCGAGAGCTCTTAAGCTTTTGTACTGTTGATCTTGTAAAGCAGCTAATCTCCTTTCTTGCTCTCTCATTGTTCTTTGTAACCGGTTCGACCTATACCATTTATATAATTTTACTAAACCTAACAATGTGATTATGCAAATTAATACTATCAATATAGGCTTTAATATATACCATACTATGCTTTTACCAAGGTTGGCAAACCAACTCCCAACCTTACCTACTCCATGACCAACTTTTTCCCAAACATTTATTTTTGATAAATCTTCGATCTCTTGATGAATCTGTGTAATGTTCCGTATGACTTTCTCAAGTGGTTTTGAATTATCAGGAATATAAGTACAACATTCCTGAACCTTCAAAGTCTTACAAACTCCGCCTTCTTTTGCTAGCAGTACATCTAAAGCAAGTCGGTTCTGAAGAACCATTGCTCTAATCGACTGCATCTCGCCTTCTACCAACATTAATGACCTTGCAGTACTTGCAGATAATCTATCCACAACTGTAGCCAGTCTCCTGATCTTAACGTCGTTAAGTATTAAACCTAACATAGGAAACATCGCTCCAAATACATCTCCTACTACTTCTGCATCTCCTACTTCCCTTTTCGCTCTCCTCGAAGCCTTTCCTTCTATTATCGCTACATCTTTTGCATGATATATTTTGGGGAAGACAATTGCCAAGTAACACGAACCATACCAATTGTCAGGTAGTTTTACATAGGCATTTCTTCCACATACAAAATATACATTCGGAATAACTTGCATCCCTTTCATGAAATCTTTCGTATAGTACTCTAAACGAAAAGCATGTTCGCAATTCACTTCACCTACAAATACACTCTCATAATATGTCTTGCTTCGAGTTAAACATAACTTTCCTTTCTGCGTCCTATCCAATGCTATTGGACCATTGCTACCCTTCTTTTTATGTGCTTTCTCTTCTTCGGTCCAATCCGTTTGCCACTGTCCTGACATTTTTAGAATCTTCTGCCTTCTGTATCTATCATCTACTTGTCCTATGAACTTCTTCTCTACCTCTGATACTTTGCAAGTTAGATTATTTCTGCGTGCATATGATGTATCTAGTGTATCCCAAGGAAGAAAGAATTTAGCTAGTCTATCCTCCTTTTTGTAATAGTCCCACTTATTCATTTGCTTATAATTCGTAACTTCAGGCAGTACCGAATCATAATTTGAAAAGTAGTACTCAAATCCTTCCCTACCATAAAATATACTAAGCAGTAAACTACATGTTATCCCATAAGTCAATGGGAGATGATGATATCTAATGCCTTCGTCTACAGAAGCCGGCAATTGCATACAAACGTAGCAATCTTTGGCCTCCATGGCATCGATATACTCATATAACAGTTTAGCATATGCGTTTGACCTAAAGTTTCCCTGTGACTCGTCTACGTGTAACCTACGAGCTTCATCTGCCAATAACGCCTTTTCACGTATAACATTGCTCTCCTCCCTTTTCCCCACAAGAGCAGGTCTCAAAGTCGTTATAGGCTGTACATTTGCTGTTTCTTTATCTGTTTCATGTCCTATTATGTATGATATGGTCACTACCATAATTATGAGAAATATTACTATTGCTATAAGTGTGCCTACTATACATCTAGCTTTTCGGTTTGGGTTTCCGTTCTCCATGTTATCAAAACAGCGTAGCTCCTTCTTTTGCGAAAAGTTTTTCTTTTCCAGTCTTCGTTTGCTTTATTTGCTTTCCCAGTCCTTAAAGTGCTTTTTATCAACAAAGTCTCTTTTTCGCAACAATGTCTTTTCTCTTTTAACAACGGACAACCCTAACCCTTCTCCGTCCACTAAATGTAATCCCTAATTTTATTCTTCTTTCCACTCGGTGCTAGGTTATCTTCTTCTTTATAGCTTATACACAAAAGTCTTTTATGCATCAACAATTATTCTCGCACCTGCAGCTTTCACAACAATTTCTAATAATTCAAAACGAATAACTTTTTCTTCTTCTTCTGGCATTTGCTGGCCAAAAGTTGGAAATTGTAATCTTTTCAGCACTAGATCTTGAATTTGACTCAAATATGGGGGTATTGGAAGTGTGAAAGTCAGTAATCCCTCAGTCTCGAGTCCAGGCGTCAACATCCATATCTCCACTGCCACAAATGGATCGTGATCGATTACCTTCACTTTCTTCACTCTCCCAGATTTCTGTCCCCAAGACATCTGCTAGATAAGTCCACTCTGGGGTGGCGTACCTTCTGCAGGGCACACGTACCCTTCTCGATCTTCTTGGACTTTCAGTTCCTGAGTCTGTCGTTTCCTCTTCCTGATCCGATTCTTCAGCGATCGGGACAAGAGTTCTTCCTTGCTTTTCTTCTGAGCTTGGCCTTTTCTTTCTCTCCGGCCAACTGGCTTCGTCTCTCTTTGTCCTTCTGCTCCTGGTTCTTGGACCAGTCCCTTGGTCACTGTCAGTTTGTTCGATCTCTGTATCGGACTCCCAATTACTTTCTTCTCCTGAGGCGACTTCGGTCTCACTGGTGTCTTGACCTTCGTCGACCTGTTCCGTCTCAATCTCAGCCTCTTCGCTCACCTCCACAGCTTGGCTTTCCCCCTCTATGGCTTCTCCGGTTTCCGCTGGATTCTCATCCGAGAGAGGAGCTGTTTCTTCTAGAGGTGTTGGCACTCTTCGGGTGTGTGAGGCATGTATCCAGTTTGGCAGACCTCCACACTTTACTGCAGTATTCGTCACAAGTATAACTTGAAACGGTCCTCTCCAGCGCACGTCTAAGCAGTTCTTCCTGACATGCTTCTTCACCAGGACCCAGTCCCCCAGACTCAGGTCATGGCACAAGTCTTGTGCTGATGGAACCTCTGCAGCCTGGACCTGGAGGGACACAGAATTAACGGCATCAGATAGTCCCTTACAGTAGTCCAAGATCAAATCGTCTGTGATGTTCACTAGAGCTGCAGTCGGAACCGATGGCAATCTCATGGCTCTCCCCATTAGCACTTCATGAGGAGAGAGACCTGTTTTCCTATCCGGTGTGCTACGTATACTCATAAGAACCACTGGAAGTGCGTCTGGCCAACTCAGGGATGTTGCTGAACAAACTTTGGCAAGTCTGGACTTTATCGTGCTGTTGATTTGCTCTACGATCCCTGAAGCTTCTGGTCGATAGCTGCAGTGTAACTTCTGATCGATATTCAAAGCTGTACATAACATCTTCACTATTTCGCTGTTAAAATGAGTTCCTCTGTCCGATTCCAAAGAGGATGGCACCTCAAACCTCGGTATTAACTCTCTAAGTAACAATTTTGCTACTGTAAGTGTATCGCACCTACGTGTCGGGTAAGCCTCAACCCATCTAGAAAATATGCAAACAATCACTAAAACGTATCTGAGTCTGTTACATTTAGGCATTTCTATAAAATCAAGCTGCATTCTATTGAAAGGCCCCCCAGACCTCCCAATATGACTCAATGTAACTGGTGTTCTCTTTCCCACATTGAGTTGCTGACAGATCGTACATCTCTGACACACTGCTTCTGCCGCTACTCTAAATTTGGGATTAAACCACGTTTGTCTGAATACTCTCACCATAGCATCTCTTCCTATGTGTGCTGATCCATGCAATTTCCTTGCCATTGGACTAATAAGTTCATTTGGTAAAACTGCTCTCCCATCGGCAGATATCCAGAAATTCATTTCACTTCTAGAACAACCAGCTGTTTCCCAACTCTTTTTCTCATCATCTGGTGCATTTTCCTGAACACTTCGTAATTCATCCCACGTATCTACAGTATGTAACAACATAGTCAATTCAGTTCTTTCCTGGATTCCCCCCACTTTTACATCAGTGTGAGAATATCCCTGTTCTGCGCAATAACGCGCTACTTCATCCGCGTAGCGGTTTCCTAGTGACACAAAGTCAACATTCTTTGTATGCGCAGCGCATTTGACCACTGCTATAGCTGTTGGACCTTGCAATGCTTCTAACAAAAGTCTCACGAATTCTCCATTCCTAATGGGAGAACCCGAGGAGGTCATGTAACCTCTTTGAGACCATAACTGCCCGTAATCGTGAACTACCCCGAAACCATACTGGCTATCGGTGTATATGGTGACTCGAAGTTTGTCGCCCGCTAAGCAAGCACGAGTCAAAGCAACAATTTCAGCTACCTGAGCGGAGTGTACTCCTTCCAGGCAGGCGGCTTCTATTACTCTCGTAATTGTGCAAACTGCATAAGCTGCTCTCAGCTGACCGATATTGTCTCTTACACATGAACCATCAACAAAGAAAATTTCATCTGGGTCAGTCAATGGCTCATCCACAATATCGGGTCTCGGTTTGGTGCATAGTTCAGTCACATCAAGGCAGTCATGATCTGTACAGTTTTCATCATCCACCTCATTCGGAAGTGGCATCAAAGTTGCAGGATTCAAGACGGAGCATCTTTTTAGGGTCACATTCTCGGCAGCCAGTATGACTTGCTCGTAGCGTGTGAGCCTGCTATTTGTCAGATGCTGAGTCTTAGTCCTGGTCATTAACAGTTCTACAGAATGTGGTACATACACCTCTAACTGGTGACCCATGACTACGCTCTCAGAACGTTCAATGCTGACACCCGTTGCAGCTACGGATTTGAGACATCCGGGCAACGCTGCGGCTACTGGATCTAATGTAGCCGAGAAATACGCCACTGGTCTACGCGCATCTCCGTGGATCTGAGCTAAAACTGCTAAAGCGCATCCCTCTCTTTCGCAGCAGTAAAGCAAGAACGGTTTTGTATAATCAGGCATTCCTAAAGCCGGGGCACGACATAAGTCCTCCCTCAGCTGCAAAAACGCCATCAAACAATCTTTGTCCCATGGTACCGGATCACTCACTCCTTTGTGCGTCAGTTGTAATAACGGTTTTGCCTTCAGCGAAAAGTTAGCTATCCACTGCCGACAATAACCGACCATGCCTAGAAACATCCTGACTTCTCTTTGTGTTGTAGGCGCGTTCATTTTCATGATCGCCTCTATTCTGTCTGGAGACACCTTCCGCTTTCCCTTTTCAATCCTATGGCCCAAGTATTGCACCTCAGTTTTACAATATTGCAATTTACTTGGAGACACCTTGTGTCCATTCTCGGCCAAGTGATTTAACAAGGTTATAGTGTCTTCCCTGCAAGCTTCCTCAGTTTCTGACGCAACTAGGAGGTCGTCTATGTACTGGACTAGAACCGAATTCTTGGGCAGTACTAGACTCTCAAGATTTCGTTTTAATAACTGGTTAAAGATCGATGGGCTTTCTGTATACCCCTGAGGGATACGACACCATGTTAAGACGCGATCTTCCAGCTTAAAAGCGAAAAGATACTGGCTCTCTTCGTCTAACGGTATCGAAAAGAAAGCCTGGCACAAATCTATCACTGTAAACCATTCAGCTTGGAACGGTATCTGAAATAATATCACTGATGGATTCGGTACCACTGGACAACAAGAGACAACAATGTTATTAATCTTCCGAAGATCCTGCACTATTCGGTATTTTCCACTAGGCTTCTGCAAACCCATAATCGGGGAGTTACATGGACTTCCCACGATCTCCTTCAGTATTCCCTGTTTAATCATGGATTCGATCACAGGCTTTATTCCTGCAATCGTCTCTGGTGTCAACTTGTATTGTGGGGTTCTTGGATATTCCGCATTGGCTCTTACCAAGATTTTTACTGGTTCTACTCCTTTAATCAGTCCTATTTCTTCTCCAGTAAAATCCCACACCTCATCTGACACTTTCTCTCTCAAATCCTGTGGAAGTTCTTCCACTGTTAAGGTAGGATATAGTTCCACGCACTCTTGCGAATTTACAATTCTAAAATCGGCATCCTCATCATTCGTCTGTACTTCTACTCCTTCAGGTGTACAATGTATTGTGCAATTCAGTTTACACAATAGATCTCTTCCTAGCAAACACACAGGGCTAGAATCACAGATCACAAACTGATGTTCGTCACTGTAATTCCCTATCTTCACTGACACTGGTTCTGTCAAGGGATTTGTCATCCTCTTGTTTGCGACTCCTACCACCTGAATCGTTTCTCCCGAGATTGGCAAACCTGGGACTACCGCTGATCTCAACGTAGATCGAGTAGCACCCGTATCTACCAAAAAGGTTGTAGGACATCCAGCTACTTCAGCCTCTACGTATGGTCCTCTCTGATCTACTTCCAGGGCTGCTCCTAGAGTACAGTCTTCCTCCCTATTTACTCGTTGCCCTGTAAGAGGATCAACGTAATAGCATTCCTCTCCTCCTACAAACAATGGCATCTGTCTATAGGTTTTCCCTCCGTTTGTGATGCGAGGCGGTTGAGGAAACGGGGCTCGAGGAGTCTGAGTCCCCCCTTTGATAAACTTTCCCTTCGGGGCTGCGGCTCCCTTAACCACGTTATTCTGTAACTCTTCCTCCTCTTGTTCTAATTCCCCTGTCTCAACATTGTAAGGGCACTCGCGTCGCCAATGTCCCACTTCGTTACACTGATGACATCTAGTTGTCTTTTTCAGTGTCGCAATATCCATTCTCGGTCTCGGTCTTTCTTCCTCATCTCTGCTCTGATTATTCTGTTTCTTTGCTTGCGTTCCTATTCCCTGTTGCCGCTGTCCACCCTTTCCAGCTGCTTGCATTTGTACCAGCATTAACTTTTCCTTGAGTTTCTTTGTCTTTGAATCTATCTCATCACTACAGTACCTTGCATACCTAAGAATTTCATCTAAAGGTTTGTTCTGCCAACAAATCAGATGCTGTTGTATCATCAGGCTTATGTCTGGTCTTAATCCTAGAACAAACTTCGACACAAACTGTCCTATGTCCTTAGGATCCATTACATCTAACCCACTGTACTGCTTGAATGCTTTCAGCAATCGCTCATAAAACTCATGGACTGTTTCCTTCGGCTCCTGAGTAGTTCGATCTATCTTAACCCAGTCTATATCATGCACTGGCACTTTCTCTTTCAGCCATGTTATGACTCTTTCGTATTTCTCCATGACTCTGACTGATGGACCATTCGTCCGGGTGTCTCTCGGAGGCTCACAAGTAGGCCATTCAACACTAAGCTTGCATGCCGTCCACAAATCTCCGGGTACTACGATATCGAACAATGTGTTCAAATCGATCCACAGTACCTTTGAGATCTTCACAAATCTTTCCACCTGCTTGTACCACTCGACGGGATTTTCTCTAAGCTTTGGGAAGGAATTGGTAAATGCCGCCAAATCCCCCCTACTCCAGGGCACATGAACGTAGTTTCCGTTCGCGATTTCTCGCAAAGGGAAAGCTTCCATTCGCATTAGGTCTGTATCTTGGGACTTCGCAATTGTACTTCTTCTAACAGATCCCTTTTTAGACCATTTTTCCTCCCATCTATCCAGATCTCTCCATATTCTGATACACATGACTAGTTCCCGTATGTGTACTCTTAGTCCAATCGTTCTACGTTCATCTAAATCTAGGTCTGTGCAATTTAGCCTATGATTGGGCTGTAAAGCTTTGGTTCTTGACAGGTCTATCATGTATCTATTTGCTAAATTCGATAAATTTTCATGAGCTGACCTCGCTCTCCGAGTAACATCCTTGGATAAAAACAATATTTCATCTGGTGCGTACAATTCTAATCTCTCTATTTTCACTGTGCCGTCAATTATTTCATCTAGGTCTGACTTTAAACTCATTACATCGAGCCGTTTTGCTTTTATTTCAGCTCTCAGTAGGTCAGTCCTAGGTGGTTCGCTCATACCTCTCTCACCTCCACTGTGCGCCCTACGCCTGAACACAGGTGAGTTATGAGGAGTTTTCCTTCCATCTCTTTGTTCCCACCTCTCTAGATCCCAAGCCTTTCCATCTTCCCGTGGGGTGTGGTGGAACATTACTCCATCCCCCATCCCTACACTGCGTCGTTTCGGCTCGGTTTCTCCAGATACGAGATAGGATCCACCGTTCTGTTCAACATCACTGTAACTCGCTTGCTGTCTGGTGTCGCTCAATAAACGATAAGGTCCTTCATGGCTCCCCATGCTCCCACGATCTCGATCCTGATCACCAGAAGCATGGCGAGACGTTTCGCGACTCCCTACATTGTCATGAATTTGTCTACTATCACCGGATGCATGTCGAGACGCTTCGCGACTCTCCATGTTTCCGTGATTCCAATGTTGCACTGTTTCACCCGGGGTATGGTGAGTGCACCTGAAAGTATTACGATACTCCTGCGTCCTTTGTTCTCCTTCGCTAAAGGTGACGCGAGGCACTTCGCCACACCCTGTACTCCTGTCGTCGCACATTTGCCTATTGCCGCTGATAGTAGGACAATTAATTCCTCTGCTTTCTTGACTCCCTCTCTCCCACTCCGGGCTGCTTTCGCCAGCTCCACAGTGAGAGAGAATCCGGTTATCTTGGTCTCTCCATTCAGCTCCTGTTTCTACACTTTTATTCCTAATCTCCTCGGCAGTATCCCAATCCTTCAGGTATTCCCTTAATTCCTTAAAGGTCTTCGGCTTTGGTCCCCTTAAGTCCATTGGCCCTCTTTGACGCCCTTGTTCTACCCAGGGACCTGTTGCTGCATCTAATGGGGTACTCCGACTCATCGGTGCTAATATCTGTCTCTGAGGATTCATCATGGTATCTCTATTCTCCATCTCTGCCCTTTCCCTGTCCCATCGTGCCTGTTCCTCCTGCTGGACCCCTTCTGGGTTGTAGATTGACACAATAGGGCCTATGGTAACCGGTACTTGTAGAGCATCTGGCATTTGGTAAGACCTGGCATGTTGTGTTTCTGGCATTTTCTGGACCACAAATCTTCCCACTACTTTCTGTTCGGAACTAGATTGAGGTACCTCCTCCTCTTTCTTGGCATCCCACTCTGATACTGGGATCGATTTATATTCTCCCCATCTAGCTCCGTCCTCTTGTGGTAATATAGGACTTGCGGCCCCTCCGCTGTACGGAGGTGGTCTATCTGTCAATAGCCTCTCTATCAGTTCCTCTTCTGTCTCGCTTTCCTCTTCTTCTTCTAGAGGTTTCCTCTCTCCCGTAACTTCTAGCATCGGGTACAGTTTATCTGCTTCTATCTTTTGTACTCTCCATTTCTTAGCTTCCTCATCCCATTTGGCATCCTGTACTGCCTTTACCGATCTTCTCACTCTTTCTTGGCGCCTCTTTACGCTCTTTTCGTGTGCTGTTCTAAACCATACACTAAGTGCTTCAAACTGTGTTGGCCTCGGTAGAGGTCTTGTTGCGAGCATTACCGCTTTTAGTTCGTTCAACACATCTAGCTTAAACGTTCCAAATCTCGGAAACGCCAGTTCCTTGTTCCCTTCAGTTAGCTTATTCCACTCGGAGATCCATAGTATCGAGTGTAAGCCTACATTTACTGCCATATAATAAGCTGGTGTGCCTTCTGGTGGAGCTTCCTCTCCGGCATATAAGTTTCTTCTATTTCTCCTAAAGAGTGCTCTTAAACTCTTAAAACACTTCATTTTCAATACTTTACAATTTTTCCCTTTACTCTTCCTTGTTTACGTCCCGATGACAACCAACAACCAATCCCTACGCGGCTCTCGCTAATCGGCCTATCTCAGTGCGACTCTTCGCTGACGTCTGACAAACTAACCAATCTCAGCGCGGTTCTATGCTGACGTCACTCGTTTCCTCTTGCAGCAATTCTCCTTCTTTCTCAATTTGTCTCACGATTTCTCATGCGTTTTCATTCATACATTGAAAAATGACTACTTCCGTCCAAGCGATCACTTTTCTCTGACTGTACGGCCACAGTCTAACTGTAATTGTCACCTCAACTGACGAAACGTCTTCCCTCTTACGGTCAGACGATCGCCTCAACTGATAGGTTACTTACACACAGTAAACGTACGACCAGCGTCCGTTACTCATTTACTCACTCATACGCTCCCCCTATCATCGGTCTGTCGGGAAATCAATGGTACCTCATGACCCCCTTTCAATGGTAGACAAATTACTCTGGGTGTTCGATACACCCGAACCACTTAAGTCCTCTGGACATAAGATTTCATCCGGTTGCGCGCGCTCACAACCTTCCCTCAATCACACTACAGGCATTCAACTCCGCTTGACATTACAACACAAGAACAACATAAAACACCGCAATCTTACAACGCATGACCCTTATACTCACTCTCGACCGACTCTGCTGCTTTTCTCTCGACACACCGTCAGCACCGTCTTCGGCAGGGATTCTTCTTCTGGTCGTCGATGACTAGGGACCTTGGGGTAAACTAAACCTGGCCTAGGTCGTCTTCCTCAAGAAGATAACCATCATTACTCTGCTACCAACTGCGGGGAATGAGATTTTGATATCAATTTATGATTAATTTAATAACGTATCTCATTCATCTATTTTGGACCGCTAGTATCTGTCATTGAGTAAAAGACAACCCCTGTATAGGTTAGACAAACCCCATTAACGGACGCCACTCGGAAGAACCACTTATAACTGATAAAGTTTAAAAGTTTTATATAAAGTCAAAGTTAAATGCAAATACAATCCTCTCGGGATCAAAGTATACAAAAGAATACAAAATCAATTCCACATTCAGCAATTTAAAGCTTCGATGTGAAGTGGTTCCTTGGCGTCGTCTACAGAAAGAGAAAAAATATCACGTTAAATCTGTCCCTACTCTATGCTATGTGACATCCCTACTTCGCAAGTTCCTAACCTAAAAAGGTGTCAGCAGTTTGACTCCCAAAGAAGTTCAAACTCTCTTAGCCTCTAAAGGTAACTTAAGTTTAAGAAGCAGTACCCTCTCTGCCTACCCATCCGCACTTCTTAAGGGTCCTCGGCCTACTGCTCTCCTGCGCTCTGATCTCTCCCAGCGCATCTGCTCAAGTCATCTACCCTTCGCCCTTCTCTCTCTGAGCTGTTCTGAGCCAATCGCCTTGGCTAATCGCTATCTTCTTCCCGGGGTGCTGTCCCTAAAATACACAATCACAGTGTGGGTGGAACGCCCCTTGACGCCCACCACGGACTTTCCCCGATGATGTCAGCTTCTGGCTTCTTCCATTGCTTCATCTCTTTCGTCGTCCGTTAAGTTGACCTTTCTTCTTTAGATGTCATCTTCATCTTCTTATTGACAATTTCAATTGACACTTTCAGATCAGAAATCATATGAACTTAAACAAGACTTTAACTTACAACTGCTATTCTTTGACCTTCTAGGTCCTGTGAATGGTCATTCAAAACAAGTTTCAAATTCTTAGCGCTTCTCATCACGTTCAGGCCATAAACCTTGTCCAGCGTTGTCACCTTAAATCTAACAAGTGCTAGACTTCTTGGCTCTCACGTCCACATCAAGCTATTTACGACTCCTGTAAGTCCGCTAAATTATATACATCGGACTGTGTTCCTGCTAACCCTTGGTCAGTCAGGTTAGAATCACAAATGACCTAAACCTTTCTAACATTTCTACAACAACCCTTCTACACAATATAACCTTTAACACACATTTATATATTCGTATTTAGCTAAAGTCTTGATTATACTTGAATACATTTTACATAGAATATAACTACATAGAGTACGAGGTTATATGCTTATTCGTTACATCGTCGTATGTATACTTTCTGCGCACTTCTCCACGTTACATTTCTCGCCGCTTCTTCATTTAAAGTTTCACACGTACATGAATTCTACTTTGCACGTTCTACATTTCGTAAGCATCTCTACATCATCTCTACATCAGCCCACTACATACACGGGCCTTCCAAATCTGATACATGTTCTAAAGTGAATATAGTTACATTTCCTATATTACTTTGGATTATCTCAGTTTTCTATATGCTATAAGTGTCACTTCACATTACAATATACGTTTCATTCCTACGTTTATACAATGTGCTTGTATATACGGCCTATACATAATTTCTATTCAAATTTGCGCTCTCTCAGGGAGGTGATATCAGACTTGTCAAATACAACTCTTTGTGGTATTACTTTCCAAAATAACTTGATTGAAGAATGAGGCCATGAATCCTATGCTCCAATTTATATCCCTTATGTGGCATGATCCTCATCTAACAAGACTACATAAAAGTTCTGAAGAAGACACCAAGACTAAGTCAAGCCAGCACACGCCAGCTGAAACACATTGTAATTTGTGTTGAGCAGGTGGCCGAACACGCTGTTTCATTAGGGCATCGATTCCACCTCTACAGGAGACTTGTGGGTTGAGCTAAAGCATGCTGATGCAAATTAATGCACAGGGAGCAAGATTCTCCGCTTGAAGAATCACGAATTAAATACTGCTACTCAGGCGTCTACATCAGCACAGTATGTCAATACTTAATCCATCAGTTGTAGAAAAACAGCTAGGCATTAAATCACTGAGAAAGCCATAAGTTATTCAAGCAATCAGGCATGCTGTAACTTGGCTTCGAGTCGTGATGTCCTGCCAGGAAGACCTGACCAGGACAGGTGCAGCACTGCAAAGTCATAGGGAACACCGTTTGCTGGGAAGCAATGGTTGAATATCTGAAAAGTACATCTAGAAGCCAAGCTAAGTACTGGTCACATAGTTATTTCTCTTGGTTGGAATATCTAGTGATTGATGACCACTGTAAGTAGTATCACAACACTTAATTTTCGTGTATTCAAAATAATGCATTGAGGCAAACAAACATTTAAAATATGTATGTTTTTTCATTTGCTTAATAATATTTTACATTCTAAAGACTGCACATTGTACTTCTGAATGTATTTATACATTAATCTCCCAGTGGAAGCTGCTGAAAATAAACCATAAATTAGAACACTGTTTACCATCTGTTTTTGGCTGTTTTTGCAACCTCTGAAGCCAGGATTTGCAAAGGGAGTGCCATGGCTCGCAAGCGAAAGACAGGGGTCGCAGCTAAATTATGTACATGTAACTCAGTAACGTTGCATGTTTTTAGCAGCAAAATTCAGAATAGGTGAATTTTTCCTCACACAGATTCATGTCAGACTTAACCTGTCAAGAGCTCTCGAATGAAGAACATGGTTACAGCACTGATATTACTGACTTGGGTAGAAATATATATTTGGTTCAGAGTTTGGATTTCCGGCCCCTATAAAAGGGGGGCCTTTGTATATTTTTCAGTATTCGTTGCGCACACTGCATCACATTTGGTGATGCAGTGTGCGCAACGAAATTCGTTTTATTTATTTAAATGTTTACTTACCTGTAAAACTCCGTAATCCATACATTATTTCCCCCCACCCTGCCCCTCCTCCTGCCCACGGCACCGCCCTATAAAAAGACCTACTGCCGACCGCTACTGCTCAGGGCCCATTCAAAGAAAGCAGAAAAGAAAGTGACACACCCAAGCAACACCACTGTGTTCACACCAGACTCATTCATTCACCATGCATTGGTGGTGAGAAACTGGATAAACAACTAAGAGAAGCTAGCAAGAGAGGAGGGAGGATTCCAAAACTACAAGCATCGAGGTCATAATAGTACCTTCAAACTCAGTTCATAGGGGGAATAAACCAATCCCAGGGGGCGGGACGGATTCCCTGTTTGGTACTCACTTCACGTGCCCCTGAGGAAAATAAAATACAAACACCCTTGTCAGCACCTCACAGCATCTGAAGTTACAAATATGTGGGAGGAACCTTCAGTGCCACATACCTAGAACGACTAAAGGCGCCCACTAAGATGTCCAAGGGTTCGCTCGGTTTTCTTATTTGCCAGAGGGAAATTATCACCACTTTCTCCTTCCTAGTGTGGTCATGTAAAGAAGAAAAGAACAAAAACAACAAGGGAGGACCCCTATTAGTCTCAGTGGCCCGAGCTGCGCTTCCCTGTACAAATAAAAGGGAAACGAAAAACCTATGCTTGCACCAAGAACGCGAGAAAGGAACGGGATACAAATGAAAAATTTCCTAGCTAACGTAACGGAAAGTTTCAATTCTATTAAGGACAAGGAGGCGAGGATTATGCAGTCCTTTCTTCTCTTTATTTCGACAGCACATTCAAAGTAGAAACCAAAACAAAACTTCAAACTACATCTCCCATGAACACATGGGGCACAGTGTCCATAGTAACAGCCGGCCAATGGAGATGGTGCTCGCTGTATAACCAGTGCTGACGTCCCTTCCGCTTCCTCTTCTTCTCTGTGAGGAAAACTCCCGGAGACGCTCCTTAATCCTTTTGATCTTGTCCTAAATCAATACAAAACAAACCGTTATCTCGTTCTTCTTCCTTTCCAGGAAGCATCAGGATACGGTGTACAACAATTCCTAGCAAAGAGCAGTGTTGAAAAACATTTTACCAAGAGAAAACTTTGTACTTGTACCAAATCATTCTACAAACTATGAATACCACACAGCAGCAGAAAAAACCCATAAGTAAACATAAGGTGGTACTTACTGGATGTACGTAGATCCGGGTGGGGAGGACCAATCCGCTGCCGCCATGATGTCCTCCAGCCGACCGCCCACCTGCACCGCCTTAGAGGCCATTGCCCCTCTTGTGGAGTGGGCTCCAAATCTGGTCACGTCCACGCCCACCTCGGTCATGATCCAACGGACCCACCTGGCGATGGTTGGAGAGGAAACCGGTTTAAAAGGTTTCTGCAAGGCAATAAGGAGTTGTCGCTCTCCAGGAGGGCGATATTCCAACGTCATGTCCTCGTAAGTTTTGAGACATCGTACCACGCAGAGCTTGGTTTGGTCCGGAAAAAAGGGATACGACACAGATCTGATATCGGTCTTGGTCCTTCTTGTCACCGTAAACGTGACCCCTTCCGGAGTAAACATTCGAGATGTGATATCCAGCGCCCTCACATCCGAAACACGCTTGCATGAGACCAGACACAAAAGGATCGCCAGTTTGGCTGACAGTTCTTTCCTAGAAAGATACTGATTATCCCCCCAGGAGGAGAGGAAATGCAGAACAATGTTAACGTCCCAGAGACCTTCATACCTGGGTTCCGGGGGCTTAGCAAGTCTAACACCTCTCATCAGTTTGCAGACCCAGGGATGTTCGCCCGCCGGTTTCCCATCGAAGTGGGCATGCCCCGCCGAAATGGCGGATCTGAAAGAGTTAATAGACCGGTAGGCCAACCCCGACCGATGCAATTCAGCCAAGAAATTTAGGATGTGGCTAACGTCCGCCCCCACGGGATCTGCGTGTCTTCCCAGACACCAACGACGCCACCGCTGCCAAGCCGAGCGGTACCTCTTGACAGTTCCTGGAGCCCAGGCTCCAAGGATGAGGTCCTCAGCGTCCGCCGAAAGGCGTCCGTCCTGCCAACGTCCCCTGAAATCCTCCATGCCATGAGATGCAAGGTCTCTCGAATCACCAGGGGGTGAGGCTCCCCCTGAGGGTCCGAGAGCAACGAAGGGAACAAGGGTAGTCGAATCGGACAGTCCCATGACAGTTCCAATAGAGAGGGAAACCACGCCTGGGCTCGCCAGAAGGGAGTCACCAGGACCATGGAAGCCCGTTGTCTGCGGACTTGAGCTGCCACACGTGGAATCATGAGAAAGGGGGGAAATGCATACGCCAGTTCCCGTGTCCAGTCCTGTAAGAAGGCATCGATCGCCGAGGCCTCCGGGTCCGGCCTCCAGCTCACGAACCTCGGGAGCTGTTGATTGAGTCGAGATGCGAACAGGTCTATCGAGCATGGACCCCACCTGGCCATCAACGCCTGGAAGATTGAACGTTCCAGTCGCCAGTCGCTGAAGTCCTGGAAGTTCCTGGAGTGCCAATCCGCAATCGAATTCTGAGTGCCCGGAAGGTATTCCGCTGACACCGATATCTGTCTCTCTAGGCAATAGTGCCAGAAGTCCTTCGCCTGATTTGTTAGCGCACGCGACCGAGGACCGCCCAGGCGATTGATATACTGCACTGCTGACACATTGTCCATGCGTAACAGAATACAGCACGAAACTCGATGCTGAGTCAGGGACCTCACTGCAAACGAGCCCGCTAGTAGCTCCAAGCAGTTGATGTGGAGTAGCAACTCCTCCTGCGTCCAACGACCCCCCATGGTAACGTCGCCACAGCGTGCGCCCCAACCCGACCTGCTGGCATCCGATTCGATGATCAGGTCCGGGCTGGATCCGAAAATCGCTCTCCCATTCCACGCACTCATGTGCTCGATCCACCACCGAATCTCCATCCTTGTCTCCTCGGTGAGAGAGATGAGTTCGGAGTACGTCAGCCCCTTCCTGAGGTGCTGTGCTTTCAGCCGCTGGAGGGCTCGGTAGTGCAGGGGACCCGGAAAGATCGCCTGGATCGATGAGGAGAGCAGTCCTACGATGCGGGCTAACTGCCGAAGGGATATTCTGTCCCTCTTCAGAACTTGGGAAAGCTCCTTGCGGATCTTGGACACCTTCTGTTGAGGAAGGCTGAGAGATGCCGTCTCCGAGTCTATCAGGAAACCTAGAAAAGTGAACCGTCTGGTCGGGAGGAATTCCGATTTCTGGGTGTTCAGCACAAAACCCAGGTCTTGCAAGAGAGCAATAGTCATGTTCAAGTTGGACCTGAGCCGGACCGGTGACTGATCCAACAGCAGTATATCGTCCAGATATAGGATAAGTCGGACTCCCCGTTCGCGGAGGGTCTCCACCACCGGCCGAAGGAGTTTCGTAAAACACCAAGGGGCCGATGATAGGCCAAAAGGGAGAGCCTGAAACTCGAAGACCTCCCCGTCCCAAAGGAACTGAAGGAATCGTCGGTGTGGTGCAAAGATGGGAACCGTGAGATAAGCGTCCTTCAAATCCAGGCGCGCCATCCAGTCCCCTTGGAGGAGAATATCTCGTAAGAGATGAATCCCCTCCATTTTGAAGTGGCGGTAGACCAGCCACTCGTTGAATTCCCGCAAATTTATCACTGGGCGAAAACCCTTGTCCTTCTTCTGGACCAAGAAGATATTGCTTAGGAATCCTGCAGGATGAAGATGGGATTTGCAGATCGCCCCTTTCCTGAGGAGGTCCGCAACCTCGTCGGCGATCAGAAGTCTTTCCTCCTGTGAGAAAACTAGAGGGCGAGGGCGAAGCCTTTGGTGGGGAAGACCGTAGAACTCAATCTGAAAACCTTGAACTGTTTGTAAGACCCAAGGGTCCAAAGTAATCTTGCGCCAGTTGCAAAGGTGTTTCCGAAGCCTCCCCCCCAGAACGTGTGGGGAAAAAAGGGTAACACTCACCGGATGGACCTCCTGGGGCGTTGACGCCCCCTCGGTAGCCTCTGCCGCGCCCCTTGCCTCTACTGGGGTAGAAGTTTCCTTGGCGACCGTCGTTCCAGCCGTTGTTTCGGCGCTGGTTCTTGTTATGGGGGCCTTGCTGGGCCTGATGACCGGAGGAGCGGCCCCGTCCTCGTCCGGCGCCGGCAAAAACCCGCCCCGGGAAAATCTTTTTGACCGTCGTCTGAGCTCTGTCCAGTGCCGAGAAAGTGGTGACAAATTTATTAAGTTCCTTAATGAAAGGTTCGCCAAAAAGCTTGCCTTGTGCAATGATCCCTGCTTCTGAGGTGGCCAAGTCTCCCAACTTGGGATCTATTTTGATGAGGAGGGATCGTCTACGCTCAGCCGCTAACGCACAGTTCGCGTTCCCTAGGAAGCACAGGGCTCGCTGTGCCCAGCCCGCCACGACCTCCGTGGACATCGGAGTTCCCGATTCCTTGGCTCGCTCAGCCAGTTGAATAATTTGCGTCACGGGTCCTACCGCGTCCAGGAGTTTGTCCTGGCAGGCTCGCCTGGAGCGATCTATGCCTTTCTTCGGGTCCCGCATGAACTTTGCGAAGAACGCACAAAGCTTCTCGTCAATATCCGGCGTGGTGGCCACCCTGCCCTCTAATTTCGGGCGAGGACATTCACCTCGCATGCGTGTCCTAACTTCCCTTTCCAGGGGTTGGCGCACTTTGCTTGCAGCGTAAGCCGCCACCTTGGGATCCGGTACCCACTCCGACGACCTAGGGTGGTAAATGCTCGTCGGGTCAAACATGTCAGAGGGAGTGTCTTCTCCCTCTAGGGATCCCGAGGAATGAGGCGTCGGGCGCCAAGGTCTACCCGAGTAGCCATCATCCTCATCCGAGGAACCTTCGTCCCCCGAGACACCCTCTCCCTCCAAGGGGAAACCATCCTCCTGGTCCGTGTCTTGTGCGACCTCGTCGCCATCATCTCCGGGCAAAAGCCCCTCCCGGCAGGGTATATGCTTCAGTGTCCGCGCACTTTTGCTCGAACTCTTCCAAGTGCCCCGCAGGACGCTTAGTTGATTTTTTACCCCCCCCCAGCGAGCTTTTGGACCCACGGTCCGCAGGGCCTGCAGCGCCAAACACCCCGGGAATACTTTGGGCGAGAGCGTCCACTCTATCCCGCAGAGGCGCAAGCACCGAGTCCAGGGCCTGCGACAACGCGTGGCCCACCGCAGGCGGGAAGGGTTGGGCGAGGTGGAACTCCTCTGCCTCTTGGTTGTTATTAGTATCTTGGTCCGAAGACTGCATTATGGAGGGTGTAGGCACCAAACACCTTAATTAATTCCAAAGGTAGCCCCCTCGCCGGTGCCCAGACAGCAATCTGTCAGAAAATTAGAGGTGCAATACCTCAACTCGCCACTAGAGGGCGTTGCGCACTAGCGCGTGTGGAATCACCGAGAGCCGGTGTCAGGGCGAGGGTTGGTGAGGGCAGAAGAACCTGCCTCAGTGCGCCGTGTCAAAACGGAGATAGGCCGCCGAGCAGCGTCTCCGTGAGAAGCGGCGCCCCACAGAGCCGGGAAAGAGCGCGAAGCGCTCCTGTCACGGTCCGCGATATGCGTGAGGACGCGCAGGCAGAGCCTGTCGCGTGTCAAATCGGCCGCGCGAAGAAGCGCGCGTACAGAGCAGGGAAAAGCACAGGCAAAAGCAGGCTATCAATCAATAAGTCACAGTAACATAAACACGTCAGAAAATAAATGTCACTTATCTGACGAGCAGAGAAGAAAGAGGAAGCGGAAGGGACGTCAGCACTGGTTATGCAGCGAGCACCATCTCCATTGGCCGGCTGTTACTATGGACACTGTGCCCCATGTGTTCATGGGAGATGTAGTTTGAAGTTTTCTTTTGGTTTCTACTTTGAATGTGCTGTCGAAATAAAGAGAAGAAAGGACTGCATAATCCTCGCCTCCGTCCTGACATAGAATTACCTTAACGTCTGTCATGGGGAATCTAACTCCGTCTCTAAACACTCGCCGCAGCTAACATCCGCGTTGTCGAGCAGGTAAGGCTCAACTCGACGCTCCAATAGGAGCGCGATGACCTCACGCGTAGAGCGTCTACTGCAACTAACATAAAAGAAGGGCTCACGGTAGGGGCTCCTTTCCGACTCGGACATCCGCAGCTAATTGAACATAAAGGGGGGACATCTCCACCACGTCACTTACACAGTGCTGTTAAACATAAAGAAGGGACATCTTCTCCATCGCGTTTCATTCAGTCAACCTCCGGGGTATCTACCCGACGTAAAAAAAGTATATATATAAAGAACTAACAATAAATTAAACAAGAAATTATAAAATGGAACCATAGGGGCCGTACTGCCTATTAACTAATGGGGCTGCTACAGACCAATCTACTCAATATACTAGTATACCTAGATGTACTAAACAACCACAATGGCCCATACTTAAAAAGACAGATCGAAAAGGAGTATGTATGAAAATTATGAAAAAAGAAGAAGAAGGGGGGGTTATCAAAAAAAAGAGAGACAATAGGGAAAAGGAGAAAAACTAAATAAGTTCTCCAATCACCACACCAACGCAGAAAGTTTTTTTGGCACTGCATATTCACATCTAGATTCACCATCTATTTCAATTGTACTGTTACAAAAGGAAAACAGTCTGTGGGTATAGCTCAACATATACCCACCTCTATATACACTATAGTACAATAATCCTAATACACAGAGACTGTGATGTACTACAGAACAGCAACAAACAAGTCTGATATAAGACTTCTCTCTGGTCTGGGAGGGAAGTGTGTTAATCATGTGTAACAAGCAGCCTCACTAAGTCACAAAGTCACAATGGAATGGCCGCACCGCGGCGGAATTGCCGTCACGGTTAAAGCGTTAATTTGTACAATGGTATTTGTGTGTGGTTTGTTTGCTATCTGTACATGGAACCTGTTAAATAGTATTTGTAACAAATGACTGTCTTTAATGTTTTCAGATACCAGGTGTACAGACAGGAGGTTTCTCTCTGCAAAGTCCAAGGTTTTTGTAGCATTATCCAGCTTTCCTGGGGCAGGTAACACATGGGTGCGGCATCTGATTGAACACGCCACAGGATTCTACACAGGGAGCTTCTACTTCGATGGAGCACTGTACAATAAAGGTAGGAAAGAAATGGACACAGTTGTATCACCTCTTGCTTTTAACCAATCCTTTTGACTCCACTCTAGTACCACCTTTATTCACCTTCATTCTCCACCCTCATATATCTCCTATGACATCCATACTCTCTCAACCACCCTTTCGCTCATTATTTATAGGTATGGTCCTTTCAGAGCAACACTGTAAGTACTAAAATGTGCTTAGTTGATGTTAAAACACATTGTAACTAAATTCATTTGTTTAAACGCCCTCAGAAACCAGAAAGGAGTGAATCTGCATTGGTACACAATGACCTTCCTACACCCATCTCCTGGTCAGTGCATGGGAATTAACCCTTACATGTATGATCAAAAGAGAGATGAACTATTTAAAACTGAGCTCAAGATCAGGGGTGAATAGGCTGGACTATGTCTAGGATACAGAAAACGTTGCTCTTTCTCAGCCCTTCTTTTACCTATAGGACTGCCACTTAACTTCCCTATAACTGGTTAACGTCAAAGGTTAACTCAGCCTCCATACCAGATGTGTTGCAAGATTGGTGCACAATTTAGCCATAGGTTTTGGCAGTGAATATGTACACTTTACATAAATTCTTCAGGTAAAAGTGTTTACTTGCACTGCAGAAGTACCTCTGATAAAATAATAATTCTGAAAATGATTCAATGGGTTAAAGAATAGATTAATACTCAGGGCCACTTTAATCAATACTTTGAGAGTCACGCAAACCAGAGCGAAGTGTGGATTTGGGATTTACTTTCCAGGAAAATGTGTTATGCACTGGAGAGTAGCCCTTAAGTACTACTAAATGGCACATTGTGCTATTTTTCCCTACATTGCATCAATTGGGTTCCCATGAACAGTACTTGGGTGTTCCCATGCAGCCAGATATGGTTTTTGATGCAAAGCCCTATCTACTAACATTTGTAGGATGGTGTTGTGCCAACATGTATGCCTCCTTGATAGATTTGTAAAGTTGGAAAATGTTTTCTTTTATCCAAACATTTCAAACTTTGCATGAGTGCTATACTTTACAGCACCCAGGCGAAGTGGGAACAGTTTTAAAGTATGTCTTACCATAGTATTTTATCATGTAAGAGTGCTCCTCTTGTACAAAACCTATGCTAGACATCATGCACACACTATTGCGTCATGGTGCAAAGGTGCATGCGTGGCACTAGGTTGCAAGAAAGTGTGACAGCAGCAAGCCTCAGTACATATGGTGCTAACCTGCTCACTCCCTTTCATGCAATGCAGCATCTTTAGGTGCTGAGCTGCACCATATTGCGTGGAAAATAGTTAATTTAGCACTTAGTGTTTCACTAGACCTTTGGCGCATTTCTCATTTTATTTCATGTTTCGGACACCTCTACTAATTCTGAAAACCTTGTGACACCCGCTTCCGTTTAATGGAGCTTTCCCATGACATGTGACTTTCCCTAATGAGTCTGTCCTGAAAAATACCAAGGATAGGCTAATTTGAATTACTTTTTTATATAAGAAAAATAACATACTCAAAGACGGCACGTTAAATTGCAATCATCTGTACTTTCGAGCATTCTACTTTTTTCTAACCTGTAGCATTCTTCTGAAGAACAACAAAACATCCATTTTGCTCTCTCACAATTTGTACTTCATGTGTCAAACTATGTAACCTATGCCTACACTAATATGGGGTTCTTGCTAAGCCTGACGCTCATGCATTTATCACAGGTTTTAAAGGCGAGAAGGATCACTGGAGAAGTGGGAGAACAATCTGTGTGAAGACTCATGAGAGTGGCAAGAGGGAGATTGAAATGTTTGACTCTGCGATCTTGCTGATCAGAAACCCTTACAAAGCGCTGATGGCCGAGTTCAACAGGAAGTGCGCTGGCCATCTGGGATATGCGACCGAGAAGAATTGGAAGAGCAAAGGTAAGAAATACTAGGCAGGGCTGTAATACCCCACCAGGCATTTCCCCAGTCGGCTGGAGCCTTTGGAGATGAGGTTTGAAAACCTAGGGGCGCTTCTGCTTCCTCTGTCCCTTGGCACAGCTCCCCAAGGTTAATTGGGATCACTGACATAATATCGAGGGACATAATATCGACAGACAGAATATCGAGTTTGTATCTACAAACAGGTAAGTACAAAAATATTGAGTAAAACATATTGTTTATAAAAATATAGTTTATAAAAATATCGACTTTATTAAAAACAATGTTAAATTAAATGAATAATAAAAATTAATTACTAAAATATACTTAAAAATACTTACATTATCTTATAATAATTAAATAATTATTAAAAGTTATAAACAATTTTTAAATCATATTTGTTAAAACATATATATATATAGTAACATAATATAATTAAATAATATCCAATAATATTACCGTACAATAGCGGAAGTGTAAAAATTACTATTCCCACTCCAGAGAGTGCAACAGTAGGGAAAGCGTTTGATAGCGTAGGGATAAAAATTACTATTCACACTCCAGTGAGTACAACAGTAGGGAAAGCGTTGGATAGCGTAGGGGTAAAAATTACTATCCCAACTCCAGTGGGTGCAACAGTAGGGAAAGCGTTGGATAGCGTAGGGGTAAAAATTACTATTCCCACTCCAAAGAGTGCAACAGTAGGGAAAGCGTTGGATAGCGTAGGGGTTAAAATTACTATTCCCACTCCATTGGGTGTAACAGTAGGGAAAGCGTTGGATAGCGTAGGGGTAAAAATTACTATTCCAACTCCAAAGAGTGCAACAGTAGGGAAAGCTTTGGATAGCGTAGGGGTTAAAATTACTATTCCCACTCCAAAGAGTGCAACAGTAGGGAAAGCGTTGGATAGCGTAGGGGTAAAAATTACTATTCCCACTCCAGTGGGTGCAACAGTAGGGAAAGCGTTAGATAGCGTAGGGGTAAAAATTACTATTCCAACTCCAGTGAGTGCAACAGTAGGGAAAGCGTTGGATAGCGTAGAGGTAAAAATTACTATTCCCACTCCAGTGGGTGCAACTGTAGGGAAAGCGTTGGATAGCGTAGGGGTAAAAATTACTATTCCTACTCCAGTGAGTGCAACAGTAGGGAAATCGTTGGATTGCGTAGGGGTAAAAATTACTATTCCCACTCCAAAGAGTGCAACAGTAGGGAAAGCCTTGGATAGCGTAGGGGTACAAAATTACTATTCCCACTCCAAAGAGTGCAACAGTAGGGAAAGCTTTGGATAGCGTAGGGGTCAAAATTACTATTCCCATTCCAAAGAATGCAAATAGTAGGGAAAGCATTGGATAGCGTAGGGGTTAACATTACTATTCCCACTCCAGAGAGTGCAACAGTAGGGAAAGTAAATACTTCATATATTAATTAAAAAAATATAAATTAATATCTATAAAAAAATTAATAAAAGTGATTACCAATTTAATATAATATAATAATTAATCTATTAAAATCTATTAATTACAATTAGTTACCTATTAATACAAATTAATTACAAATTATCAATTAATTATTTAACAATAAAAAATTAATGAAGAATTAATTCAAATTAAATACAAATAAATACATTTTATTATTTAATTAATTATAAATAAATTACTTCCCACCTTATTCCCCTATAAACCCACAACCCGCTACAGAAAATAAATTAGTAAAATTAACATAATTAGCAATTAATCAAATAAATTGAATTAATTGGCAATTAAAATTTAATTAATTACCCATAAAAACTTAATTAACAATTAATTCTAAATAAATACCAATAAATAATTTTACATATTTAATTAATTAGAATTAAATTACTTCCCACCCAATTCCCCTATAAGCCCACAACCCGCTACAGAAAATAAATTAGTAAAATTAACATAATTAGCAATTAATCAATTAATTAAAATTAATTACCAATTAAAATTTAATTAATTACCACATATAAATTAACAATTAATTAAAAATGAATACCAATAAATAAATTTGCATATTTAATTAATTATAATTAAATTACTTCCCACCCTATTCCCCTATAAACCCATAACCCGCTACAGAATTAAATTACGCAAAAAAACAAAATTCATCAATTAACATTAGTTATAACATAAATACACACTTTTCACACCTATAATAACATAAAAAATTCGATATTATTAAAAATTCGATAATTTTGATAACCTATATTATACACTTCGATATTTTAACTTTCTATATTTTTAACATTCGATATTACATTACTTACCTTAAAAACGATATTTTTGATGTCTATATTCTGTCCATTCGATATTTTGTCCATTCTATATTTTAAACTCGATATTATGTCCATTCGATATTTTGTACTCGATATTTTGACTGTTTACCGGTTAATTGAAGTAGGCGCAGGGTTCAAGGGAGAAAGAAATACCGAGAGAGAAGGGGAAGAAGAGAGAAAGCAGCCAGAAGGGGAGCAGAGAGAGTGGAAAGAAGGATAGTGAGAGAATGGATGGATGGAAAGAGGGCGATTGCGCGAGGAAACAAAGGGTGCGGGACTGATTTGAGCATTTTTGCCGGGGCTGCTGTTGGTTCCACAGTCCTGCGCTGATACAGGGGCCCAATGAGCCGTGACCACAAGTACACCCTCAACCTGTTCCAGCGTGCATTCTTTTGAAGTACTCTTTTTGAGGTTTCTGAGAAGTGTGCTGGAGGCAGATTGTGTTGCTAACACATTCACGTGGCCAGATTTGCTTGCTCTTCTCCATCTTACGGACTTTCGTTGCTTTATAACCTAAGATTTCCTACACTAAAAGCCTTAGTTAGAGGATTGAATGCACATTCGGAAAGTGGGCTATGATAGTAGAGTTTAAATGAGTTTAAATCTCAGTCATTTGCAAAGTGTCTTGAGTTCTTTTGTGCTCTCCTAAGGCATGGCACTTGTTGCAATGGTTTAGGAGCCCATTATAAGTCGTCTGATAACCACCCAAGGCCATATTTACAACGCAGTAATACAGCCCGGTGCTGCAAGCCATTTGGCTGTGCTGCGTTACTTTCAGAGCAAAGGGATACGTCATATATATAACAATATGATGCATTCCAGAGCAAAGTCTGGAGTCGCCTCCAGTGGCACACAGCACTCCTCAAAGGAATCCGCCTGCCCTCTTTAGATCACACCACCTCCCCTTGTTACTTGCAGAGCTCCTGTATGGTAGCAGAAGTCAGGAGGCTGCCAACTGATGAGGGTGTCCCAACTGCAAGTCCAGCTTCCAGAATTTTAGTAGAACTCTGCTCCTTCAGAGTGTTCCTGCACCTCGGTACCTCTACTGCCACTATGAGCGCATAATGGGCCAGTGCCACTGGACCTGGAGAGCTCAATCCACAGAGTCCCATCTAGTCAAAGTCCTTGGTAACCCACACAGGGATTTGATCATCTTCAGAGTCCTGTGAAATCTATTTTCACTCTCTCTTCTTCACCCTGTGCAGCGGTTCTTAAGGGGAGGTTGAAGGTTCCAGACAGTAGGCCCCTCTTCCCAATGCAAGGATGACAAATCATCACACCACCCTTGTCCTAACCCTACTGCACAGGATCTTGGAATATTCCAGCATGCCAACTTGAATTGTGCTGTTGAAGGACACCTCTGAGAATCTGGCACCATGCTCTTGCCTGCCTCAGTTGGCTGGCCCGTTCCCGCCAAAACGTCAAAGAGACGCCACTCCTGAGTTTGGCTTTGGAGTTCTGGTCCTTTGTTTTCCTTTGGATGAGTCTTCCCACACCTAGTGCAGTGTAAAAAGGAATTAACACATTCAGAGTAAAGAAAAGCCAGAATCTAATAAGGCTTCAAGTTAGAGAATCATAGTAAATTTAGAGTGCAGATAGTATAATATTTATAGTACATATTCACTCATAATTCCTGTTTTCCATACGATTGGTGCACACCCCTAGTCTCTTGGCCTAAGTATAGCAAAACTGTGCATTGGTGTAGATTTACGCATGCATCCTTTCATGGGAAGCCCCACAGACTTGCTATGAATGCCTTCTCACATTATCAGTCCTGCACAGTTCATCGCCAATCGAAGACTAGTCCCTGCTGCTACAGGCTACAAGTGCGCAGATACTGGGCTGAAGTAGACTAGTCCCACTCACTCAGTCCATGCACCCTTACCTTAAATGTGCATTGGGAGAATTTGTTTTGGAATGCAGATGATTTCTAACAGAGTTTACAGTGAGCGAGACTCAGTTAGGGGGACTCACTCACAGTCACAACAAAGGTCTAAAAATAGGGTGGTCCAAAGAGCAAGCAACAAATGTGCTAAATACGTGAGTACCTATTTTCTTACACTTCTCATCATTGTTGTAATTAGTCCCAGTGAGTTTGTTTCTGCTGAAGAGGGAGAACCTAATACATGGAGAGACCACTTCCTTGTAATAAACATAATAGTTAATATTTCTTGTACTTTCAAATGCAATTTTCTTTTGAGCTGGTGTTGCTATACCACTTTGAACCACATCACCTTTAGTCAAGATTTAAGCATGACAAATATGCTATACAAATTATTCACCGCTACAGAAAACACATTCCTGTAAAAAATGCGAATATTTTAAAGATTTGAAGTAACCCTCACTTTCTCAGAGCAATTCATATTATTATGATATTAGGAAAGAACTGATTTTTTTATGTGGTCATAACTTTCAAAAGTTAAACATTTGTGCTATAAATTGTTAATATCACCAAAACCAATGATACTCATTTTATCAAATGCCAAGTAAAGAAAGTCAACACTAACCCACCGAGTTAAATTAGTTAATTTCGTATGTGATGATCATCATATCAAATTAAAGACACTTTTTTTATTAAAATATGTTGGAACTGATCTTGTATGTACTTGTAATGACAGAAGAAGTGCTAATATGAGATGAAGATTGTTTCTCAATCATGCTTGGCTTCAACTCTCACTTCTAGTTATTGTTGGGATGTTTATTTTGTGAACAGCTACCTTCCCTTATTTGCACAATATTTGCCTATCAAACAAATTATCATAACATCCTTCTGATTAAGTTGCTGTTTGCTTTCCCTTTCACAGAGTGGCCGGATTTTGTCAACAGTTATGCATCCTGGTGGGCTTCCCACACGCTCGACTGGTTGAATCACAGCAAGAACCTCCTGGTGGTGCACTACGAAGAGCTCAAGAAGAACTTAATCCATAAACTGAAAGAAATGGTGGAGTTCCTCCACCTGGAAGCGGATCATGACCGCTTGCTGTGCGTGGAAAACAACAAAGATGGCAACTTCAAGCGGTCGGGAGCTGGCCCCGACCTGGACCCCTTTACGCAGGACATGAAGGATCTCATTGACGGACACATACGCACAGTAGATGAAGCCTTGAAACTTAGAAATTTAACTGGCCTCCCTAAGGAATATGCACTGAGATGATGGTTATGGATTTATGTTCCAAAGACTTTCTTTTCTAGCATCCGCAGCGGGAGGCAGCGGGGTGGACCATCAGATGATCGCACACCGACTCTCAGCGTGGTCTTTTCAGCACTCGCTGATCTCATGAAAAGGTCAGCAGAGGATAGAAGCTGGCCTGGAACAACAGTACAAGCTATTAGTGCCTGGGAATGTAGACCCTCCTCACCGACCTGCTGTGAGTACAGCAGCGGGATGCTGGTACTTTTGGAAGAATCTCCCTTTTTCGATTTTCCAGTCTCCTAGCAATACCTGTCACGAGTAGCTCAATTTTTGGCAGTACTAGAGTTGACATCTGTTGTGTTTTTATTAAAGAATCTTGCTTTTCTGAGTTGTGCAAACATTTTCTTTTTTAGTGGGCATTGTTTTGGTAGACAGACCTGGCATGAATTTTAACAATTTGAATTATTGTGATGACAATGGTGTAACTTCTCGAAATTAGGAGCAACTCCTGTCTCTGATGCAAGTTAGATTGTGCAACTGTGATGCATTGGAATCTCGTGAGGGCTCTGTCTCTTCTGAAGACTGCTGAATATCTCTCACCACCCTCTGCATCCTAACTCCACAGCATACAACATACAAGAAGGCGCGTTTTGTCATCCATAGAGTAACCTGCCTCAGTGAGTGGCTGGTCACAGCCCTAGGTTGTGCTTGCCCATGTTATAGGCATGTTCATTAAACCTGTCCCTAGCATTCAGCAGACACAGCAACAATGCCAAGTGACTTAGAACAGCAGCTCCCTTCTGCCTCGTGAGAGTCATGCTTACTTTCTAGAGTATAGGGGGATAGCACTGACACCACTGTTCTTGCACTTTCAATGTCCAAGCGTTAATCGATTGGTGAGCTTGGCCGAAGAATTCATTGTCGATGAGTTTTACTAAATTAACTTGGAGCTGGTGACAAAACTGATTTGGGGCTGTAGGGGGCAAAGGACATTCTGGGTTCTACCTTTCTAAATTCATATTTGCCACTCGTGTTAAGGGATCCCTATGCTATTGTTATGCTAAATTGTCAAACCAAACCCACCCCAACACAAGGTACCCTCAGGGAAGTGATGTCTATTGGAATCTCAGAACTCAGTAATTCAGATTAAATTACTCTATAAATCAATACCCAGTCAGTGCATTCACTTTTACAATGGTAACATACATTCATGTATGCACAGTTAAATACGTATCATAAATTTACGCATATGAAAGTTACAATTAAGTATACCAATAAGTACACACTTATGTACTGGGAGCAAACAGTTGGTGTGCCTCCTGAAGGCTGCCTTCTAACAATATTTCAATGTGTGTGTGGTAGCCTTAAAATTAAAAAACACAAAAATCAATGACAATGATATTTGTTTTTTTTACAAATAAAACAGGGTAGGCCTCATTAACAAAAAGATTATGAAGAGCGGCACCGCAAGCAATTTTGCTGCTTCAAGCAGCATCATTTTAAAAGCACAGGGATGCGTCGTATTAACAAGATGACACATCCGTGTGCTTTCCCATGCGCTGGCGCACAATTGGTGCCATGCACCAGCGCAGGCATACTTGCGTCATGTTTCAATGGTGCCTGCGTTGGAGGGATGATTGTTTTTGTGCAGGAAGGGACACCTACCTGCACAAAGACAATCATTGATGCATTTTCCTCTTTCTATGCATGCTGCAGGATGCAACATGTATAGAAAGAGGAAAAACCTAGGCGAAATTAAAGTTTTTCTCATTGTTGTTCGACTCCTATGCTTCCCCTGGGGAGGTGTAGGATTCTTCATACAAATATTGTAAATCTGGGAATGTTTCAGGTTCCAGCGATGTTGCGTGGGAACACCCAAAGGAACACCCATGGAATGCCCCCTTCATGCAGAGTAATGCGTGTAAGGGGCCCATACTTACAAAGCCACGAAAAGCCAAGCAGGGTGAGTTTCTGTTGCTTTGTAAATATGGGTGGGCACACTGCGCTGCGGGTGCATCAAAAAAAGTGACGAACCAGGGGTGCAACAGCTTTGTAAATAAGGTCCTGCATCTTGCAATGGCAGTCATTAGCCAATCATATACTGTTTTGTCATTGGCATGTACCACGATGTACTGCTAAACTAATGTGGTATACTGTGGGCCAATATATCACAAATATTTTGTGCCTTATGTGCCCTATTCACAGTAGTTATCCTTTGTGTATGGGTACCATTGTTTGCTATTCACAAGGTCATTTTTATGGTAATATCTTTACAGCAGCAGAGTCTCTGCACATAAAAAGATAGGACGGTCGATCTTTTCATGTGCATAGACTCTTCAGACCAAAAGATACGAGCTGTGAAATACATTTGTGAGTAGCAAACAATCGCTAACTTATTCAAAAGTGTGAATTTATCTTTGTGAACCATGCTGTATAACTTTAAAACTACACAATTTAGATCTACTACCAAAAAGGACCCTTTACACCACTTAATCTATATTTCTGTCATATTCCTTCTACATCCGTTCAGCCATTTTCACACTATGGTAGGTTTACACACTTTTCACATAGTACAGTCCAGCAAGTCACCTTGCTGCACTGCATGATAGAGAACAGGCAGGAATGCACTGTATGTTATTCAATGTGGTGCATTCCTGCCTTTTCCTCTGCACTGACGCCCTTTTGGCAGCCTAGCACCAACGTAGGCACTCTTGCACCTTGGTGCAAGGGTGTCTCTGTTGCATGCAGGATTGTTATTTCTCCTCGTTACACCTCTACTGGGAAGGTGCATCTTTTTGGCTCATTCCAAGGTTTGGCTCATTCCAAGGTTTAAATCTGGGAATGCGTCAAAATCCATGGGAGTTGCATGAGAACGCAACTGCCATGGAGCACCTATCAGGGCAGAGTAAGGCAATGCAGCGATTTGCGCCATTTGCTCGAGATGGCACCACTGAGGGCCATTCAAAGTTGCTTTGCGTGATTTCATAAATCTCACTTATGTTTTGTTTCGAGCGTGTACCACATTGCATGTTGCAAATGCACTGTAAAACGGGTCATAAATATGACCCTACCTCTCTTTAGACAGTACTCTAAAGAATAACACACCACTGCACCCCACTCTATGACATTCCAGTCTTCTCTATGACAGTCCATGCCAGCGAACTCTATGGCATGCTGCTCCATTGTACGAAACACCACTTTAGTCTACCACCTCACTCCACTCAATGAAATACTCCACTCTATGCCACATCACTCTACTCTATGACACTCCAGGGCACACCTCTCCACTCTACCACAAGCCACTCCACTCTCTGAAGTGCCTCTCCACTTTACAACATCCAAGTTCACTCTAATCCACTACCCTCAACACCACTCCACTGTAAGACACTGTACAGCACTTTACTCTACAATTTGTAACTCTACTCTATAACAGTCCACTCCACTGTATTACACTCCACGGTACTTCACTCTTTGACACATCACTCCACTTAACCACATGCCACTAAACTATAACATATGCTGCTCCACTCCCTGACATGCCACTCCATTACACTCAACACCCCGCCACTCAACTCCACGACATGCCACTCCACTCAATGCCACACCACTGTATGCCACTCCACTGTACACCATGCCACTCTACACCACTTGACTATAGGCCACCACACTCTACGGGACTGCATACTATGGCACTCCACTCTATGCTATTCCACTGTACTCGACTACACTATTTGTAATTCCACTCTACGTCACTCATCTCTATGCCACTCCACTCTATCAATCAATCAGAGTACTTGTAAAGCGCGCTACTCACCTGTGTGGGTTTCAAGGCGCTGAGGGGAGGGGGGTGCCGCTACTGCTCAAAAAGCCAGTTCTTGAGGAGTCTTCTGAAGGCGAGTAGGTCTTGGGTCTGCCGTAGGTGGGTAGGGAGGGTGTTCCAGGTCTTGGAGGCGAGGTAGGAGTAGGATCTGCGGCCGAAGGTCGTTCGTTGGATGCGGGGGACAGCGGCGAGGACAAGGCTGGCGGAGCGGAGCTAGCGGGTGGGGTTGTCGAAGCTGAGTCTGCTGTTCAGGTAGGCTGGTCCGGCGATGTGGAGTGCTTTGTGTGCGTGGGTCAGGAGCTTGAAGGTGATCCTCTTGTCAACGGGGAGCCAGTGTAGGTCTCTCGGGTAGGGGGTGATGTGACTGCGGCGGGGGGCTTGACGATCAGTCGGGCGGAGGCATTTTGGATGCGTTCTAGTCGTCGTAGGTGTTTGGCTGGGATTCCTGCGTAGAGTGCGTTGCCGTAGTCCAGTCTGCTGCTGACGAGGGCCTGTGTCACTGTTCTCCTTGTTTTGGTCGGCATTCACTTGTAGCTCTTGCGGAGTGTGGGGGAAACTAGACCTGGGTTGCTTGTATTCCGGTTTGGTGAAGACCTGGCCTGGTATTTCTGACTAGACTGTTCACATGACGAACAGGGTCAAGGCTGTTTTGCATTTGAATGTGTTCAAACAGAGGTTGCATGGCGGATATAAAATGATTGATTGGGATGCAGCCCGGAGCAATTGCCAGTGGCTGAGATTATTTAAAGCAAACCACCCATCCGCTTGTTGCTTTTGCATTCCACTCTTTGGCACTCCACTCTACATCACTCCCCTGTACCTTACTCCAGTTCTAGGCTATTCCAATCTATGCCACTCCACTCAATTCCGCTACCCTCCATGCTCCTTCACTCTACTCTACATTATTCTTTCACCCTACGCCCATCCACTCTTTGCTACTCCAATCTATGCCACTCCAGACTGTTATTCCACTCTATGCCACTGCACTCTATGCCCCTGAACTCTATGCCACTCCACACTACACTACTCGCCACTCTACTCCACTCAACATTATTCCACTCAATGCCACTCCAGTCTACACCATTACAATGCACGCCACTCAGTGCCACAGCACTCCACTCTACAATATTCTACTCAACACCACTCCACTTTGCGCCCCTACTCTTTGTTACTACTATCCATGCAACTCCACTTTATGAAACTCCAGTTTATGCCACTCCATTCGACAACACACCACTCTACACTATGCCACTCTTCAGCACTGCAATCAATACCGCTCAACTCTTTGCCACTCCACTCTCTGCCACTCCACTCAATGTCACTCCACTCTATGCAACTACATTCTCCACTTCTCCACTCTCCACTGTTCTTCTACTCTGCGGCATTCCATGCTACGCCATTCCACTCTATGCCACTGTACTGTACGCCATTCCAGTGTATGCCACTACAATCTACTATATTCCACTCTATGCCACTTCACTCTCGCCCCTCCACTATAAGACATTGTACCACACTTCACTCTACAAACATGCCACTCTACTCTATGACAGTCCAATCCACTGCATCACGCTCCGTGCCACTTCATTCTTTGACATGCCACTCCACTCAAGCACAAGCCACGAAACTCTAACATATGCCACTCCACTAGGTGAAATACCTCTCCATTACACTCAACATTACACCACTCAACTCTACGAAACGCCACTCCACTCTCTGCCACTTCACACTATGCCACTCTACTCCACTATATTTCATGCCACTCTACGCCACTGGACTATAGGCCACTGCACTCTACAACACTGCAAACTATGCCATTCACCTCTATACTATTCCACTGTATTCTACTACACTCTACGCTATTCCACTGTACGTCACTCACCTCTATGCCACTCCACTCTATTCCACTCTACACCACTCCACTGTATGCTACTCAAAATTCCTCGTGTTTCATCCTCCAGCTCTAAACAGAGGAAATGCATGAATGTTACATTAAAGTCTCTTGCAATAAGAAGTGGATATTTGCCAGATTTATTGGCAAGATGACTCATAAATATACAAAATTTGGAGTTTCAGGGGTATATTTATGTAGGAGTTGCATCACCCTTGCGCCATACAATAGAGCATAAGAGCAACGCAACTCCTACGTTTGATCACCAGAAAAGATACATCATTTAAACAATCATTCACAGAATCCTGCTAAAATCAGGCAGGACCAAATCATATGAACAATTCTGCCACCAAATCCCCACATGTCAGGCACCTTGCAGCAGCAGTCACATAAAACCGATTAACCTTGCCAGGTGTAAGGTATGCTCTATGTAAGATGCATACATACATATATAGATATAATGTATACATTTAAACCTGACATTTTGCGAGACATCAGGTATATGTACTAGAATCCTCTCCCAGTCCATATCTGAAATCTGAAGTTCTAGGACCTTCTGCCATTCCTTTTTCAATTTAGTGAGGGGAGCAAGGAAACCCGTATAACACAAAACCGCTTTTGCACAGCCCAGCATAGTACAGAGTAGTTGCCACACTTTGTGTGTTATAGGCTCATTCCCTCTATTTCCCCAATGACTCTCATTGGTGACGACCACAGCGCTATGTAAAAAAAAAAATTGACCAGCAGGAACATCCAGGGAAGACAAGGGAGGTAGGTTATGGCAAGATTCCTGGCTATGCATGGTTTCGGGAAGCTCAAAGCTGCGGGGTCAACCTGCTTTTGAATTGGATGTTGGAACAAAAAAGGTGGAATGGTACGAGCATCCTGAACCAGTAACCTACCCACTCACTTGGGATTTCTCAGATTTAGCTTAATTACATCAAAATTAGGAGAAGAGGTGTTTAGACATTGTGGATAAGCAATATCTGAGTGGTTTAACCCCTTGCATGCTGATGACGGCCCCCATCCGTCATGCACTATGGTGCTCGTGTGCTGATGATGGCTGGGGGCCGTCATAAATCCGCCCACTCGTGATTTTGCCGCACAGGGGCGGAATCGCGGCAGCATGCAAGGGGTTAAAGAGAAACACTGGCACTGGTTGAGCATCCTTATTTATTAGTGATTCTGTGGTGTCTCTTTTCCCTTCTCTTTGGGATATGAACCATCTATATTAGGGACACTCTAGTACCGTGTATGCAGGGGGCAGGGCTTTTATGGTGTGCTGAGGGTAGATTATCCTGGTTGTATATACCTGGTCGTCAAGTGTACTGTTTATCAAATTCAAACAGGTTACATCCATGTGGGATTCGACTGAATGATATTCCGGTGCAACTGAAGTTAAACATATAAACTTTCTTGCCTTCCTGGCAATTATCATGCATCTTGGTCTCTGCGCCATTTGGCCCAGAGTAGTTGTTACCCATAGTGACCCAAGATGGGGGAGAAACAGAGTATAGGGAGGGCAGCTTGGACAACAACTGAGGAGGTGCCAATGGTGAACAAGGGTGTCCTGAGGATGAATGTTCATAAGTTTCTCATTTGATCTTTTATCAATCAATCAGTCAATCAATCAGGATTTGTAAAGCACGGCTGCATCATCTGTGAGCGTCTCATGGTGCTGGGGGTTCATGCGCATGCTGCCTGTATTTATTTATTAATTTATTTATGAAATTTGGTAAAGCGCAAACAAATGCCCGTGGGCGTCTCGGCGCTGCGACATCTGCAACAGATTCTCCACTGCCTATGTATGATCGGAGATATTACTGATTGAACAGCCAGGTTTTTAGCTGTTTCCGGAAGGACCAGAGAAAGGAGCTGGTCCAAATTGACTGAGGTAGGGTATTCCACAGTTTTGGGGCCGAAGCCAGGAACCGACGGTCTCCCCAGGAGACAGTCTTGGTACGAGGCACCACTAGGTCGTTGAGAGTAGTGGATCGCAGTACCCTGGGGGGACGGTAGAGGATCAGCTGGTCCTTGAGGAACTGAGGTCCTTGTTTATGCAGTGCCTTGTATACAATGCAGAGAGTTATGAACTTGACCCGGCTTCTGTAATGCTCTTGGTCGAATATCCAGGCATTGAGGTCCTTCCAGACTTGCAGGAAAATCTTGTTTCAGGCCTTCGTCACCAGGGGGATAAGGAGCGACTTCCACTGTTCATTCAACAGATGTGTCAGCTGGTTGCTAGGTGACAGGATTCGGAGTGGAATTTCCTGGTAGGATTCTGGAAATGTATTCGGTTGTTGATGTACGCAAGTCCTTCATTGTGCAGAGCATTGTAAGCCTGAATGAGGAGCTTGAACTGGCATCTCTTCTCAAATGGTAGTCAGTGGAGTTTCCTGACGTGAGGGGTGATGTGTGTTAATCTGGGGAGGGCAAGCTCAAGGATGTGTCTGGCTGCTGTGTTCTGGATAGTGGTGAGTTTCATCATGAGGTGGGCGGTGATTCCTACGTAGAGAGAGTTGATGTAGTCTAATCTGCTGGTGATGAGAGCCTGCATGACTGTTCACCTGCTGTTGGGTGGGAGCCATCTTAAGACTTTCCTGAGCATTCAGAGTGTTAAGAAGTAAGCAGAGGAGATGGCTCTGACCTGCTACTTCATGTATAGCTGGCTGTGGATTATGAATCTAAGGTTGTAGGTGTGTTTGGGGGTTGAGCCCAGCTCAGGTTGCCACATTCGTTGTTCCAGAGGGTATCCTTGCCTTTCCCGAAGATGAGTACTTCTGTCCTGTCGGTGTTGTGTTAGAGGCAGTTGTTGTTCATTAGGTGGTCACATCTTTCATGCATCTTCAGAACTTGTCCTTGTCATCGGCATAGGAGATTATGTTGAGTCCATGGCTCTTGGCGATGTTGACCAGGGGTGTCATGTATACATTGAAGATGGTTGGGCTGTGGGAGGAACGCTGAGGTTCACTGCAGCCTATGTTCGCAGGGAGCGAGGAGTATGGAGGGAGGATGACCTTCTACATTCTTCCTGTTTGATAGGGCTGGGAGGGGTCCAAAAGGTTGTGATTCTCCCAATGTTTAGTGACCTGGATGTTGATGGCTTTCTTGATGACCATGGCTGGGCAAAGGGGAAAGTAGATGGGTCGGTAGTTCTTAGGCTCTCTTGAGTCCGCGGATGGCGTCTTCATTAGCAGCTTCAGTTCGGCATGTTGCCATTTCTGGGAAAAGTGGCCCGTGGTAATAGAGGAGTAAAGGACTTTAGTGAGTTATTTGTTGATGGGTTGATTACCGAGATTAAAAGTATGGTGCGGGCAGTGGTCTGCTGGGGCACCAAAGTGGATGGATCTCATGATGGATGCCATTTCCTTCTCAGTGAGGGTGTTCCATGAGATAAGCTGGTGAGGGTGTGCGTCAGTCAGCGTAATGGTGGAGGTTGAGGTGCGAAGTCTTGGTAGATGGTGTTGATTGTGTTTTGAAAAAGGTCTCTGAGGGGATCGCAGAGACCTTACAAGGGTGTAATGATATTTTCAGTTCCAGAGGGGTTGGTGAACTCCTTGACTAAGTTGAAAAGATCCTTGCTGTTGTTGGAGCTGTCCTTTATGCGGGTGGCCAGGACCGTCTTCTCAGTGTTCTTCAAGAGGTGGTGGTATTGGTTGTGGGCATCTTTGAAGTGTTTTCTGTCCTCATGGGTCTTTCTGGTGCATCATCTTCTTACCTTTTGCCTGCAGTCACGTTTCTTGTTTTTCAGTTCTGCTGTTAACCAGTTAGGGTTTTGTGTTTGTTTTTTGGGGTAGGTGGGTTTCTTGGCTGCAACTTCGTCAACGCTCCGATTGCAAAATTATCCACCACTTGTTCAGTGTCTTCAGTGGTGGTGGAGGTGGGTAGGTTATAATTGAGGACATTGGTCCAATGTTGCTCTGATACCTCTGCCCAGCTACGCTGTGTCTTGCTGGCAGTGGAGGCATGGTTATTGGGGGGTTCAGAGATGATGAATTAGATGCTGCGGTAGTCGGTTCCGGTGAGCTCCGTAATGGGGGAGTATTTTACTCTATTGCTGGCTGAGAAAATAATGTGTGACCGGTGGTGTGGGTAGGGTAGGCAACCAGCTGTTTGAGTCCAAGGATGGCCATATTTTTAGGAGGCTGTTGAGGTCTCCTAGGAAGATGTACAGGTTTGAGTCAATGGCGATAGGGGCAATGAAGTCAGGGATGACGTTGCAGAAGGCAGGGCGGGGATCCCGGAGGTCTGTAGTCGAGGGTGCCTCTGATGGTGGTTTTGCTGGTTATTTGGCTTGGGAATTTGCAGTGCCCCATGAAGGAGATGGAGTCATCTGTGGTGGTAGAGAATTATTGGTTCTCTTTGCAGATTATGGCGATGCCGCCACTGTTCGTATTGGATTAGTCTCGGTGTGCAATGTTGTATCTCTGTGGAGATGTCTGGAGCCGATACAGGATTACGTAAAGTCTGTGTGATGTAGACAGCATCTCGGAGAAGGTAGTGATGGTGATGGTGTCCCAGATTTCCATAGCATGTTTTCAGAGTGAGTATGCATTGATTAGAAAGCAGGGGATCTTTCCAAGATGTTGGCTTTGGCCTTGTAGGTAGGTGTGTGCGATGTATTGTGGCTATTTGGCATGGCATGGTTGACATCCTAGGTGATGCAGGTGAAGCAACAGTTATGGAAGGAAAAAGAACCTTCTGCGGTCCTGGAGGAGGCATTGGCACAGTTGTTGTTTTCCTGGCATCTGGGGTTCAGGGCTCAAAGTATGTCTAGGGTGAAGCAGTGGCTCTCTGTGGAAGTAGAGGTCATGATGCTGGGCATGGTCTGGTGCCTGTGCAGCAAACCTGCTACATCTGCCCACTGGCAAGGCAGAGGGAGGGGCAGGAGGTGAACGTGAGGAGGGGCTAAAGGCTCAAGGGGTCAGATGGAGTTGGCACTGGTTGTTGTGCAGGGCAGCAGAGCATGAAGCAGGATGGGGAAAGCAGGTGAGGCTGGCCCAGAGGAAGGGCAGGCTGATGATGAGGGCACGTATGGCAGGCCGAGGCTGCAGTTGCTAGGGGGAGCACTGCATGCAGCTGAGAAAACTCTGGTGCCAGACAGGCAGAGTGGTGGATGCTGGGCACAGAATGTAGGGGCGGGTGAGGCAACTTACCTGGAAATTATGGTTTGAGGGGGAGGTCCAGCTGAGCCTCTTCTTGGCTCGGATGGGCATTGGGAAATGTGAAAGCACTTTATAGCCCTGGGGTGACTGTGTCCTTCTCAGGGACTCGAGTAGACTCTTTCGGGTTAAATGATTCCTGGGGTCTTGAGTCCCCTCAGCACAACAGTGGTGTCACAGTGATTCATACCATTACAATTATTATGGTGTCTCAATACCTACTGAGATTTTAAGCCCAAGTCGGGCTCTTTTGCTTGCTTCGTGAGTGGGCAAATATTGCAGTGTTTGCAGAGATAATAGATAGATAATGGAGGCAGATTCTAAACATGATTCTCAGGTGTTTTTTTTGGTTGTGTGGCCCTGGGAGTTGTGTGGATATCAATGTTTTTATTCCATTGTGGCAGATCGTCGAAGGACTACTTAGACTTTCTACGATCTGCCACAATGGAATAAAAAGATTGATTTCTGGAGATTCACAGGGCCTGACTTTAGAATCCTCAAATGTTTATTACTTTTTCATTTTGTTTAAAAAACAAAGCCATAGGTTGTAATACAAATAAGACGATCAGTAGGAGTTTCTTCAAAAGGTTAGAGAAGTTGTTGACATCTATTATTTTGGACTCTTTTCATAGCTCTCCTTATTAGCTTATTTGGATACTATTTTGCTTTCAGTTTATTAGCTAGTAACTTGCCATGTCGGTTATAATCTTCTTTGTCTGTGCAATTACTATGAAGTCCCAGCAACTGGCCTACTGTTAAGTTGTCTTTTAATGCCTTGGGGTGAAAAATGCCATATTTCAGTAGATTGGTGTAGTCACTAGGGGGCAGATTTACAAGCCCCTTGCGACATTTTTGCGTCATTTTTAACATGGGAAAAGTGACGCAAAAGTTACGCAAAGGGCTTGTAAATAGGCGCCTAGGTTTATAGTATAACTCACATTTAAGGCTAATGACCTATGATTGGATGTGTAGGTCTAGAAAGAAGATATCCTTTTTATCTATCACCATAGTAAACCTCAAGAATTAATTTCCGGTATCAATCCAATTAATAAGGTCAGAGGCTTCATCTTTACTACCATTCCAGTTAATAAAAATATAATCAATGTATGGTTTCTGTATCATGATGTTGTTCAAGTAAAGATTGTTAAAAATGTTTCCCCTCTCGCCCAGCTGTCCCCTATTTCCTGTCATTTCTTGTTTTGTAATCATATTGCTGTTCCCCAATCTTGTCCTTGACTGAACCTCCAAATACCCAAATAGGACATCCCTCATTCAGCCAGTTGGGCATTAGTTTAGAACCAGGAGTCCAGGACTCCTCTGTTTGAGGGATGCAAAGGGAGACACATCCGAAACAGCATTCGGAGTTGTAGGGTACGATCACAACATTTTCCTTCATGTTCTCTCAACCGGTTCACTTCAGATAAGGTCTAAACGTGTCATGTCCTTGATCATTCTATTTACTCTTTACAGTAACTCATTGGCCTCAGGGCAATAAAGAGGAGTTTTACCATGTGTAATAGACAAGTTTTTTAAAAGCAGTGTCATCTCTTCAGAACTAATGTGAATTGTTCTCAGTTGTCAGTAACAACTGCACTGAGAATGCCCTCCTTTGAGAATATCTTACTTAGAAATTCAATCTGAGAGGAAGTATTAATGTTGTTGACTGCTTTAGTGGAAACCCAAGTGGTATGGTAATCCACCAACATGAACATGATTGTATGGATTACAATGAACATATTTAAAGGTTCTATGATATCGAGACCTAACTTGTCTCAGGGTTTGGAAGGTACTACCACAGGGAGAAGAGGAGCTTTGTGTTTGAATTTGGTCTTGTCATTAGAGCTGAAAGCAAATCAATCCTTCAGCTTTTCTCCTACCATGGAGTACATGTAGTCATTCCTGTTTTGACTTTTAGTCATGCTCCTTCCAGGATGGCTTTTATGGGCTATCTCAATAACGCGTTCCTGTATATTTTTTTGGGGGGAGCAATATTGGTGGATCTTAAAACCCTGCCTCCGATTACAGATAACTCGTCCGTCACATGCAAATTTGTTCTTTAATGGCAGCCAAGATAAAATAATTTTTTTCAGACTGCTACCACTATACTTAATTAATGGCCGGAATCTCAATGGACTATATATTCTCCTTTGGAGGTACAACTTGAGAGTACTTGCATGCTATGGGAAGTCTAGAGAGGCAATCAGCAATCTGATTCCTGACACCCGGTATGTACACCATATTGAAATTGTAACTTTGTAATCTTAATGCCCATTTTGATATGTGGGGAGTGGCCTTCTCAATACATTTGGATGAGAGCATAAGTAAAAAGGGCTTATGGTCTGTCCTCAAGATAAATGGTATACCTCATTGTTGGAAAACGAATCAGCATCTGTGAGGCCTGCACAAATAACATGACTACATTTGTCCTTCACTGGGAACCAAATGCCCAATTGTAGCGCCTGATTCTCAGAGGGTAGCGTTGTAGAGCAGTCTGAAGCTTACTCAAGGGAGGTGGTGTGGGCTAGTATCGCCATTTGCACGTGCGCACAAATAACACTCAATAATTGATTATCCAGTCTGTACTTTGCTTTGTAAAAGTAAGAGTACATTCGTTAAACACACGCACTACTCAATACTATGCAACAATTTACAAATATACATATGCTGTTGGAATTACTTTATGACATTGCATAAAATCTCTACCCCTCCCGCAGGGTGGGTGGGTTCTAGTACCACCACTCCCATGTCTGCACATCATCTTGTCCCCAATGCAATTAGCTGAACATATCCTGGAGCGAGGGCCCTGCTCCAGGATGGCGTCCCCCTCCCATCACCTCAACAAGCATTAAACAGGGATATACCTGCCTTGGTGACACATGACCCTGACCAAGCATCTCCTACTGACCCTAAAGTATACCCCTCTATATCTTAAGGGCTAACAGTCTGGAGTCTTCACCTAGGCGCTGCAGCAAGACTACATATTTACACACACTTTAGAATGACAGTACTCAGCACATTTGTTTTTCATAAAAATGCATTGCAATTACAGCCCCTAAAGGCATCACAGATGATCACAGGATTAAGTTGTAAATACCGTCAGACACGCTAGCAGGAGTGTCTGGCCACTTAAATCCACTTTGCTTGTGATATCACCTTACACCAGTACTTCACACTGAACATCAGACCCTCTAAAAGGAATAACCATTAATAAATGCATTTCAGTGCAATTACACCATTTCACCTCCAGGGGATGACCTTCTCAAGACATCTCCAACTCAGCCCTTCAATCTTTGACGCACTTCTCAATGAACTCCCAGCTGTAGAACAAAAGTTCCAGCCTAGGCAGTGATGCAATCTTCGCTGAGCGTTGAGGAGTTATTCTTTTTAAATCCTCAAGAAACTTAGGGTGGAACTTAGCTTTGTGCTGGGGGCGAGACTGCGCTTCTCCAGCAGCTCCCCCCAGCACCTTTTCACACTCAAGTGTGACCCCTCTCTTCTGGGGGCCACCAAAACGGCAAAAACAATCCATTCCCCATGCCTTGCAAGGTATTATGGGGCGCTTCAAGCTCCTGCCGCTGAATAATAGATGAGCGGCTCTCCCGCTGTGCCGGGGAGAGCCGCGCTGGCGCCTCGCCACTTTCTGGGGCCTCGGTGGGGGGCTCGGTCCCACCCAGACCCCCGGGTAAGGGTATGAGGTGCGGGGAGCCCACTCCCGGCCGATCTGCGCTTTGGGCGGGGGCCCGGTCCCACCCGGGCCCCTGGTTCCTCCTTCCTTGTCCGGGTCCCCGGTCCCACCCGGGACCCCCGCAGGCTCTCCACATTGGAGGGCAGTCTTCACGGGGAGCTCAATGGCGCTCCCCATCTTGATCTTCTCTCCGGGTGGGCGACGGCGCTCCCCCTCTTCCTTTGGCTTCGGGGGGGTCAGGGTGGGCTCCTGGCACCCCTGTCGGGCATAATTTCACGGGGAGCGCTACGGCTCTCCCCGGCTTTATTTTGGGTGGGGCAGCCCCCGGGACCTGACCCACCCCGGGGGCCTTTTCTGGACTGGCGGCGGAGCCTCACGCGCTACGCTGTCCGGGGGCAACAGGTGAAAGGTCGCTCACCTTCTGGGGGCCATATCTCAGCCCCTGGAGGTCCGATCTGCCCCATTTTTGCTTCTTCTTGCTCCTGGTGGTGCCCCCAGCCACTGGAAGCACTCTCCTTCACTCTCCGGGTCTCCAAGAGGGTGCATTCTGCAGGGAGCAGTCTGCACTGGCTCCCTGCACCAGCCTTTCGCCTGGCTCTCCTCCTGCGCCTCTCTTCTCCCTGCGCAGAGGCCCCTGCTTCTGCGCACCGGTCCTGGACGCTTCTTCTGGTGCTGTTAGGGGACTAGGTGACAGTCAGGGGGTCTCTCTTTCCGAATAGCCGTTGCCAGGCTCCAGCACCTTCCACCTCAGCAGACCACACCCCAGAGAGAGCTTCTCTTCCAGTGCAAGTACTTTTTAAAAGTTGAGTAGGGGGCTGGCAGGAAGTCTCTGTGTGTCCTATCAAACAGCGACACCTCACCTCCCTGCCCCCTCACTCCTTCGTGTCCAGCCTCTGGGTTATTCAAAATGGTGTTGTCCAGTGTCTCTGGCCACATGGCCTCTGAAACCCAACTCCTTCCCCCTCACTGCCTTTACCATGGTTCTGCTTGGTGCCTGGCACCCAGCGACAGCGGTTGATGGATTGGCTTTTAGCTCCACCTATCTCCCTTCCTTGGAGGGAAGATCTTTGCTCAGGGAAGAAAGGGCATTAATCTTACCTGCCAGGGCCAGAACCCATCCAGGGACCAAGAGAAATATGACATTTCTGGATGACTTAAAAGCAGCACCAATATGACTTTGGACTCTGCAGAATACTCATTTTCACATCCGCTACACTGGACTGTAGTGCGTGTCTGGAATCTGTAGGCTTTGTGGAAGTCATTTTTAGCCATGGTCTTCACATCCCCATAGGGGAATAATGAAGTGAAAACACAGTAAAACACACTGACTTTCCCTGGCATGTTCCTTCCCAGGGTATAAAGCTTATTCCATGTCACCACCCAATTCTGCATAAGTCCTGCTACGCCATTCACTCTGTAGCTGCTCCTGGACTGCACACGCTAGGAATCCCCCCTGCGTAGCCCCTACATGTGTGCACACGCATGTACACCTGTGTCTGCATGTAACCAGCACGGTGTCCCATACTCCAGCTTCTGTGCAGCGGCCTAGTCAAGCCAGGCGGACACCAGTAAAATCTCCATGCAGTCTCCTTCATTGTGAGTTTATTGTGGATGAGGCAAACATTATGAGGCTCCCCCACAGTAAAAGCTCAACAATTAGGTGCTCAAAAAGCAAACAATCCGAGCGGCCCTTAGTGTCAGAACCACCTTCTAACACCCATAAATAGAACTTAAATGATGTATTGCCCACCCATATGCCAGTGCCTCTTTCCCTATGGTGGAATAGTTATAATCTGAAATTCTTAGGGTTTCGGCCACGAAGGCGATAACTCTTTCCTTCCTATCTATTACTTTGGACAAAAATGCTCCAAAACCTTTCATCCTAGCATCAGCATTAAGAGTTGTTCTTTCCATAGAACGAAACATACCCAACTGAGATGCACTAGAGACTGATTCTTTGACCTCACTGGAATCAATTTGGCACTGGCTACTCCACTCGAACGGAATCCCCTTCTTAAGTAAAGCTCTTAACGAGTGCACATGATCAGCAAAAGTTTGGATATATGTGGAGATAAACTCTACAAGGTCCATGAAGTACTTCCATTCTTCTTTGTTGATGGGTGCTGTAGTCAATCTTATGGAGTCCACTAAACTACTCCTGGGTTAAATGCCCTCCTTGAAAATGGTGTGTCCCGGATATATCACTTACCTTGACTCCTATCTTGCGCTTCCCCATCTGTATGGTAAACCCTGCTTTACTTAATTTATGCAGAACTTCACCAAGCACCATACTATGTTCCTCCTTAGAGTCTCCGTACAACAAAATTTCATCCTGGAAACAGAGAACTTTACTGATTCCCTGCAATATGTGTTGCGTTACACATTGGAAAACCGTTGATGCAAAAGCAAGGCCAAATGGCATCCTGCGGAATTGGTATGCTCCAAATGGAGTTATGAACGAGGTCAAGGCCTTAGAGTTGGGATGAAGTGCAGCCTGGTGTTATGATGACGAAAGATCTATCATGTTGAAATACTTTTATGAACAAGAAACAGGTAGTAGTGTTCCCTAACAAGGAAATGTCCTGCACATTCAATAGATATAAAACATGTTTTGTTATAGATTTATAAAAGCGTGGAAGTCAACAGATTGGGCTCAAAGTATTCAACCTGGGTGAATAAAACAACCGCAAAGGTGCACCACAAAAGACAAGACAATAAGTGCAAATGGTATTAAGCACAAGGAGGAATTATTTCTCAAAGAGATGTTGATAATCTTCTGATAATCTTTATTTTCAGTTTTCAGTAAAACATACAGCCGACGCGTTTCGTCCCAAGCTGGGACTTCTTCAGGGCTTTTAAAGTTTTGATACGTCGCTTTTTAAGCGAGTGTAAAAGAAACGGGGGTCCAAGGGGCGCCTTCCCAGACACTGTGGTCCTAATGTGCGAGCCGGAATATATATTTTCCTTCCAATGTCGAACTGTCAGGGTTGAAATGTAAAAATATTTTCGAACGGTGAGGACAGTGCTTTGCAGGATTCCTGAACAGTAAGTAAGAACGTTCTTGCAACCTTAATTTGTGTATGACTCAATTCGTGTTCTGAGTAATTTGTAGGAATTGCAGAGGACAGGTGGTCCTATCTGTCCCAGGGACATCGTCTTTGCGGGTGTTTCGGCGGGCTGTGGATGGGCGCCGGCTGCTTTATTACGAACGGCCTACTGGAACACAGTGCCCACACCCTCCTCCCTGGGACAGATCAACCCTGACTGTTCGACATTGGAAGGAATAATTCCTCCTTGTGCTTAATACCATTTGCACTTATTGTCTTGTCTTTTGTGGTGCACCTTTGCGGTTGTTTTATTTGCACTGTGATTCCCTAGGGAATAGGCATAGTAATGATGGGTGCCATCCAGTGTGCACACAATTCCCTTCATTAACTTAAGGGCCACAGAATATTACGGGGAGAAAGGTAGTCAGGTGCTGACATTAGGAAGGGTCCATCGTTGTATTTTTGTTACTTATTCAACCTGGGTGCTTTAGTTAACCCTTTGAAAAAGATGAAACACGTGTCGGCAAGTCTTGTGCTGGGTGTTTTAAATAAATCAATTGAATTTTGGTAATAAAGATTACTGAGAAACAAGAAGAGTAACTGTTTTCGATTCCAATTTCTGCATTGGTAGTGTTGCTATTGTCTCTGAGTAAAGTAATTGGGGTAATTCATACCCACAGATGAGATATACTTGTAAATGACTAAATAATGACTAATGATGTGCTGTGAGAAAAAAAGCCTAGTTCTCTTTATGCTGAAATACTTATCTCCTTGAATAACACTCATCATTTCATTGATGTAAGGAAGGGGATGCCTATCAATCCAAATGTTATCCTTGAGAACTCTGAGATCAATGCATAGGTAGGTACTCTTCCCTCCCTCCTTAGATACAATGATAATGGGGGCCAGCAATTCTGGTCTTTTAATTTCCTCAGTGTCCTCTAACTTGTCCAATTCCTTTTTTGATGGGTCTCTCATTAGTAACGGAATGGAACATGCTTTGTGTATCACAGGCTTGGGAAGAACACTTAGCTTGATTATGTGGATAAAACCATTGAACAATCAGTGACATTTTCCAGAAATCTTTCACAAACGTCCATGCCTACAATGGGCCTATTCACTAAATACACTTTTTCTACAGCATTGAGATCTAATTTGATCCCCAGATCCCTTTGGTGTTTCCGCCTCAAGAGGTGTTTAGTTATGTATACCTTCCCAAGGGTGGACCATCCTTTAAAAACGCTTTGTATATGCAACATCCCTGCTAGAGGTGTGGGTTCTTTGTTGGATCCTCCTGGGTGGTTTACATTGGGTGGCAGCATTGTGTATACTTTGATCTGAGAATTTTCCTTAAATGTAGTTACATTAATCAAAGTGTAAGAAGAATAAGAGTCTGCAAATGCAGTGAAAGGGACCCCATTCAAGAATATATTAAACGTGGGATAGGCCATTATAGGATCTTCCATGCCACTAGCAATCTGAAAAACTATTTCTTTCTTTTGTAATTCTTCATCATTGATCATGTGTGCAACTTTATTTCCCATATCCTTACATACATTTAGTTTAGTCCTCTAGGTACATGGACATTCAGGGGGCTCTTTACCAACATTCTACAGTGAGCTTCATCTGAAGGTTCCAATAGAACATGGAGCTTAACAATAGGGAGGAAAAGAAGGTGGGGGCATTGAGAGAGGGTACAGGAACATACCATTCTAGATTACAACATATACTCTAAGATATTTTTTACCTTTTCTGGATCCCTGCTATAATCCAGTTTTCATTTATTTCATAACTCCCAGAAATTGTCGAGTCCACCACTGTGGTGTGGATATGCACCTATGATGAAGCATGCCAAGATTAGTTGTGGGTGAAGCAATTACTCAAAAACCTTTTGATTTTTTTCATGGGATCACCACATTGCAATTCTTACCTGGTCATCTTTCTGTGAATTATTGTTAGCCTAAGGAGGATATGACAAGGTATTTGTCCTCTCTCTTCACATGTGTATTACAGGCCTAACTTAAAAGCAATGTGTAAAGTATCAATCAGCATTGAAACAAGGAAATGGCCAATGGCGATCGTGAAAGACTCAGGGCCTCATTTATGAAGCCTTGAATCAGGTTTGCGCTTCCGATGCGTCACTTTTTGTGACGCATCGGCGGTGTAAAACATGCCTCCTGTTGCGCACTATTTACAAAGTAACACATCTAAGCAGATGCGTCATTTTGTAAACCCCTGCGCTCCATTATACCTGCTAATGTAAGGCAGGGGGGGCATTCCCCCGCAAAAAGCCTCGTAGAAGTGACGCAGTGAAATCTCTGAGATTCCACTGTGTCACTTCTAGGACACTGTTGTGTCAAAATCTTGTGCCTGCCTCACAGCAGGCATTAGACTGATGCAGGCCCTTTCACATGGGGCTCGCCCGTTGTGAAAGGACGCATAGCTGAAGTTGCGTCACTTTTGTGACACACTCCAGCAATGCGTCACTTTTGCGCTTACAGATACGTCAGAAATACTGACGTATCTGTAACTCCTTGCGACATGATGCGTCATACATTAAATATGACACGTCAGGTATGTCGCAATGAGTGCGCACTGAGAAGTGACGCATCGCTGCTTTCACGCAGCGATGTGTTATTTCTCATAAATGAGGCCCTCAGTGTTTAGAGTATACTCGCTAAAACATTATGAGAAATGAGTGCAACTTTTGAAATGAGGATCTCTGTTCACTTATGAGAAACCTCTCAATTTAAGACAAGAAAGATTTAAAAGATAGACTGTGGTTGGAATATATTTGGAGGATATCAGTGATGTCCGTGGACGTGAGTACAGCAGAAATCCAGAATGTACCCCTTTGGCTGGACAGCCCTAAGGAAGTCATGGGGTACGCCCTTTTATGACAAAACACGTGTTGGATGGTTAATTGCTAAAAACGAACAAGAGGCCAGTAGACCAAAAAGAAAAACAACAAATTAACAATATTGTTGATGAACATACAAATCTTGTACTTTTATGTATATGTGGTATGGGCTTGAGGCTGGAGTGTAGGTTCTTTGATCTTCTGATCATATTTTTGGGTGAGTTGGGTGAAACTTTCCCCCTTTTTTAAGCACCGCAGTTTAAATAGGATTGAGTTTGAAAAAATGTGTGATTATCTTGTGAGCGCAATTCCCTAGCAAATCACCCATCTTGGAGTTCACATTGTATGATCCACCTTTAGGGTTGCAAAGTGATTTGGATGTTGCCCGGTTGGAAGTTCTGCAGTGATCCCTTTGCACGCCATAAGTGAGGCCCAGCACAGCTCATGCAGTCCCATGGCATTCCAGGGGCAAGGGACTCAAGGGAATTCTGGTGTGAGGGTACCCTGGCACGAGAGATTTCTCTGCAGCAGCTCCACAACAGGCATCAGGAGGCACTGAGGTCACAGAGGGAGACTGGTCATCCAAAGACTATCTGAAAGTGCTCCGTGCTCCTGCGGCCTGATGGTAAGATCCCACAGACCCTGAGACAACCACCCTTTGTGGCTAACGAGCGACTTGGATGTGGTCCTGTTGGGGGTTCCTCGGTGACCACTTTGCACAGCCTATAAGAGGCCGCACACAGCCCACACAGTCCTGTGGCATGCCAGCAAAAAGGGCCTCAAGGAAATTCTCCTCTGGGGAAGTCCTGGCATGAGAGAGAAGTCTGAAGCTACTCCACCAATGGGATCTGGGAAGTATCAAGTGTTTCGAGGAAGACTCCCATCCAACAGCGGCCCATGCAGGTAAGAGCGGTGGGACCGGGTGGGGGGGGATTTCGGCAGACGACGACAAGGGAAAATTATTTATTTAATTTTCCATTGTGGTCATCTGTTGAATTGCCCCTCATCCTTGCCCCACTGGTTTTGACCGCATGGACCACTGCTGCTCCCATCCATCGCACTGTTGTCCTCTGTCTTTAAGGGCTTGCCATCCATGGAGTCAGGGGCCCTTCAAAGAATACTCTGCAGTGGACTCATCCACAGCTCCTGATGCATTCCCCTGTTTTAACTGTTTTAAATTCCTTCAATTCCATGACCTCAGGCAGAATCAAACACTGCTGCACAGGGAGACTGTGACCCTACGGGCAGAGGATTAAGAGAAGCCTAGACTTCATCCACACCGCACATGTGCCCAGAGTCATCCGGTGAAACCAAGGATGCGTGCCATGATCCGGGTATGCCCAGCTTTACCTATATGCCATCCTGTATTGTCTTGATCTCCCTAAAGAGAAACAGCAGTGTTTTTTGTTTTCTTGTTTCTTCTCTACCACAGGTTGAACTTGCTTGTTTCTTTTTAATTAAGTTTGGGAGAGATGTAGTTTCCGGTGCGTCATGTTCTAATGTTTCAATAAATGTTCCCTGTCACCAGCCACTCCCTGAGGGCTGGCTCCCATACCCACCTGACACCCATCCGTCACAGGCATCATGAGTGACATGGCCCTGCAAATGAAAGGTGCACGTGCCCTCGACCAATTCCATTTACCATAATCATGTCTCTATGTCATTATTCTAGTGGCATGAGGGCGTAGGGCCCAAACCACCACAGATGGGATACATCTTTGCTGTTTGCTGCTTGTAAACTTCAAGGCCCAGAGTACCACAGACACTCAAGGAGGAGAAGGGATCAGGATACCTTGAATAATGTCACACTTTCCTGCAGCATGGAATGACTGGGTGAAGATGGGCCCATCTGAGGAGACTGGGCTGGGCCTCCCATTTTGGCACTCTCAACTGAGGAGAACAGAAGCAACAATGGTTAATAGAAAGGTCTCTGCATTGGGTAGAGGTAAGTCTAATTCTCCTCCGCCTCTATAACTAGCGTTATTTGTGTTATGAGCAAAGAAATTGACACACTTGAGGATAGGCTGGGGTGTGCCCTAGGATCCTCATCTGCGTCCTCTCCTTGAGGGTCTGGTCTAAATTTGGAGTCAAGTCCTGGCACTGCCGGGGTCATACACACTACTCATTAATACACAAGGGTACAACTGTTTTTATGAAGGCTCCCTTCAACTTGACTGTCTTCCAGAGGCACAGATTCCCCCCCACCCAAAATGAAGAGTGATGACTCTTGGGACAAGACCATGCCTCTCGCCCTACAAACAGGAGAAAAGGGCGACTGAGCCTTACTTAAATCGATGATTAATACACATTTAAAACTCCTGCTATCTAGGTGTGGGAGGGCTAAGGGCAGCTGAGCCGTTCTAACTTCACACTAGTTCTCTCGGCGAGAGCCCCAACAAATACATGGGGGCATATTAGCAAGAACCACGTTAAAATTATTGCTGTTTTATCGGCAGGAAACTGCCGCCAAAACTGCGATAATGGGCTTGCTAATATGCGTTATAGAATTCCAATAGAAGCCCATATTAGATGTGCAGGACATCTAACCTGGGCTTCTATTGGAATTCTATAACGCATATTAGATGGACATTTCGAACCTTATGGACCTTGGGTGTAACATTTTGCTTCAGAATAATCTTATGAACAAAATCTTTTAGTAAACCCAGCTTAGCTGCAAAAACTTCTGGATATAATTTTTCCCACTCAGTTACCTTATCATCTTGGACTTGAGCAATACAATCAGTGTAACCTAACACTTGTTTAGGATGGTTGGGATCTAAAGTGATGAGCAGATCCCTTTGTTGTGGCCATCCTAATAGACAAGAACCATCTTTGGCAACGTACACATTAGCAGTTATAGTAATGCCTTTAAAATTGATTCTCGCAACAAAATAACCCAAAACATCAATGGGTCTGTTCCCATAACCAACCAATTTTATATCAGGAGGCGATAATTTAATGTTAGGAAAATTTTTAAGGTAATTATCACCAATTAAAGTGTGACGAGCACCAGAAAATTGGCCATCACTTCTATATCCATACCATCCACATTGATCACACACAATGGAGAATCTCTTTTATTATCATTGACCTCATGAATGCAAAGCATAAGTTCCTCATCTAAAGTTTCTGATTCTTGAGATACCTCTCTGATTTGGGCAGGTTTATTGGAAAATCTATTCCTATTTTTGCACATTCTGAAATAATGGCCTTTATTTCTGCAGTATCTGCATATCTGACCCACAGCAGGACAAGATTTGTCGTTTGCCAAATGACCTGGTATTCCACATTTAAAACAAATACAATTACTCCTTTTGGTATTCTGCACATTAAATCTTGTGTTCTCTCTACTCTTAATGACCTCTTTAGAAGATTTATCTTCTAACTTAACATCACCCATTTTTTTCTTTACAACTTGTACCTCAGAAGTGGGTTTTGCAGCCAATTCTTGCATACCTATTTTCATGTCTTCAAATCTATGGCTAATGTCAAGTGCTTTCTCTAACGTAAGATCTTTAGCAGCTAATATTTTTTCTTGCAACTTAGTATCTCCAATTTTATGAACTAGTTGATCACGTAACATCTGGTCCTGAAAATTACCATACATACATTTAGCAGCTAGAACCCATAAGCCATTTAAAAATGATTCAACAGATTCATTGAGTATTTGTGCCCTACTTAAAAAATGTATGCCTAGCCACTAACTCGTTTTTTTTTATATATAATAAGTCCAATTGTGATATAGCTGTATCATACACATCTCCATCATCCTCACCTACTCCTAGAATGACTGGTGGCAAAAGACTCAGGACTCGTCTACCTTCAGCACCTAATGAATGTTTAAGAATTGCAAGTTTACATTTACTGGTATAATCTTCACCTCCAATAGCTTCTAAATAAGCTAGAAATCCATCTTTCCACTGTTTCCATTCAAGAACAGGATCACCTGGATTGGGTAAGAAAGGTGCAGGTGCAACAAAACCATCCATTTTCTAATGTAACAATGCAATGTATAATGATTGTGAATATAAATGAAGAAAACAAACCAAAAAAATAAATAAATAAACAAAAACAACCAAATAACAAAAATAAATAGTTGTTATCAGGATCTGGTCTTGTTTTTCCAAAGGATTGGCCTTGTTCTATTAAGATCAACAGGAAAAGCAGTAACCAATCAGCATCCTCCTATGAAAATTTACAAGAAAGCATCATGACCAATCAAAACACTTTAAGCATACATGTGGTGAAAACTTGACAAAAATGGTGTATTCCGAAGATCTGGCTGTGTAAAGTTTAGATAATACTCAGACGAGGTAATTTGTATATAGTGTATTTATTAACATAAATACTATGAACCATTAGTTAACAGAGCCTGGGCCAACTGACTCAGAATGGAACATGAGTCATGTAGAATCCTGACCATTGGTTCTACTAGTCACCAATGGCCAGGATGCCACACTATTTCTCTCCAACTTCAATCTACCTGCACTTGTGGACCAGTTCTCGATAAATTAAGTTCATTACCAATTGTACTAGAACAGATACTCACTCTAAACAAACACTTTATTAACCTTGACACAGAGTCTGACCGACTGGGCACTCTCAAAATTGAGCATCAACTACCATCTGATAATAAGTCTTCCTTAGAGCAACTTAATAAAGAAGAAATCCTCAGGCCTGGTAACGTTATAATTGGAGATGGTTCCAATGAAACAGTCACGTCCGAGGCAATTATCTCAGAACCAATAAAGCAAGTACTAACAAAGCGACAAAGAAAAAAAGAACGGAAAGCCAGGAACAAGAAATGCAAAGCAGACCCACAGTCAGGCATTAGAATATTTCCAATTTTTTCAAATCCAAATGCAAGAATAATAAAAGAAGATTGTATTATGGCAATCTGTTCAGATGAAACCGAAAAATATGCCAACCCCGTTAATGAAAAATCTATGATTAAAAAGGAACCCAAGGGCTCCCAACTTTCAGGAAGCGTGACAAGCTCTTAAAATATGGCAAAAAATCAGCAAGACATGCTGCCAAGAGGGAATCATTCGCCTACCACTTGCTCTCATAATAAGCCCAATAAAACCACAAATTGGGAAAAAAATAGCGATCCTTATTCTAAAGAGATCATGTAGCCAAAAGTTACCCGGAATTTAATGCCTCCTCAAGATATACTTCTCCCCCTGGAAAATAACAACATGGAGGGGAATACACAATTAACAGGCATAACAACAGAACCAAAACCTCAAATTCCGCAAGTTGAAAATTGCATAGTTGGCATAAATGGGGAACCAGACAGCATCATCAGTCAATTACATACGGAGCATCGCATCGAAGCAGGGGAACAATTAAAGTCTGTTTCTTCATCACAAACAGAGTTAGAAATGGGAGTCCAAGATATGGCTGATAATCCTTGGCGTGATAATCAAAGAGTGACATTTGAAACGCAGAGCAGTTTGATTCAGGGCAAGTTAAGCTTCTGCATGACGAATAAGGAAATCACGCAACCAAATCAGATGGATGGCAAAGAGCAAAGAATAGATTCTCCTAAGCCTGGCGACGAGCGACATCAAATTATCTGGACTCCGGAGTACAAGACACAGGGTTGTCACGATATATTGAATAGGTGCAACATCCTGAAACTAATGGCTGAAATCAAGGAATTAAGAGATATTAAATCCACAGATCTTAAACAGGTTCAATTTCCAACAGGGTCCAAGGTCTTCACAAATGAACAAACATTGACCACTTGGAAAACCCCTGGGATCGCGCAAACAATATTAGGAAGATCAGACCTATTTCAAAGATGGGGCATTCAACTATCACAGCCCACCACCCCACATTATCTGTTTCCTCTAAAGAAACCTTGTAGTTTGCAATTCACTAGGAAATCGGCTGAATTTGCTCACTAAAAGCCAGTCTACTCGATCCTATACAATGCTAAAGGCAGAAGCGATGCAGTTCTCACCCAGGAAGGAATGGAAGCAGAAAGAGGCGGGGAATCAAGATTAACAAAGGATCACTGGAAATGGCTTCCCAGCATGCTAAATGATAAGCGGATGAACTGACTGAATAGAGATAATGCGAACCAAGCAGTAAATGGTTGTATACATGTCCTATCATGGAATATTGCCGGAGCTAAAAGATTGTTGGAGGATGGATTAGCCTTAGATGAATAGGCAAATTGCGATATAATCGCCTTGCAAGAAACATGGCTGCAAGAAGAAATCGTGCTTGCTGGCTTCATCCACTATACGGTAGCCGCTGAAAAATTTAAAATCTATGGTCGAGCCTTGGGTGGTCTTTCAGTCTATGTGTCAACAGCTTTAAAAATTAATTCGGAACGGCTAAAATCTCCCGATCCAAGCATTCAATTAATTAAATTATCAGGACAAACTGTAAGCAATAATATGACAACAATCCTGATTAATTATTACACACAACCTAAACTTCGAGTGAAAAAGATAAAAAATGCCTTATTATGCAATGTAATAACGGACCTTCGTAGCACCGAGCCATCGTGGAACATAATAATATTCCCCAGAGGAAGATGAAATATTAACAGCAGATAATATGCACTGGAGTGTCCCACAACAGATACAAGGCGGGGCAAGGATTCAAATGCATCGATCAGGCATTCAATTGGTGACAGAATTAGAGTATCTAGGCATGCACGTCTTGAATGGAAGGACTGACGAAGATTGACAGCCTAAAAAACCTTCTACGGTCCACATGTCCAATCAATATTGGACTACACAATCGTAAGTCTTTCGTTAATTCCCTTATTAAATAGTTTTTATATTGAATATACATCCATGAGTGTTCACGTGATGCAACATACTAAATTCAACTTCTGCATGGAAAGATTCCAATCATTATACATACTAGAGGGCCAACTAAGCACAATTAACCAAAAATGCATAAATTGGTTTAATTCAAATAAAATCGAGTGGTTCTCGATAATAGAGGATACGATGAACAATTTAGGCAACACCCCAATGAACAAGATTCAAGCATGGTCTCTCTTCCTGGAGAAACTAAAGACAAAAATGAAATTACCAGATATGAAGGCCAAGAGAGTCGGTCCAAATAGCAAATTGCCGAAGGAATTGCAAGACCGAAGAAGGATCTGCGAAGAACTCATAAGAAGTTGCAGTCGAATGACAAAGATTCGCGTCAATTGGATACTTTTCTTGCACTAAGAAATTCGTATAAAAAGAGGGTCTTGGAGTACAAAAAAGGGATAAATGAGAGTTTTTGGTCTAAATTGCTCTTCAGCTCCAAACTCCCGAATTCAAATACTTTTTTGAAAATTATAAATCAAATAACAAGATCTCTGAACGTACTTACATCAAATATGCAGGAAAGAGAATGGGCTACTTTTCTCTTGTTAAAATTTGAAGAAAATATAATAAAAACCTCAGGGAACCAACTCATTCCGAAATACCATCACACAATGATAACTGAGGTAGAATGTTGCAGTCAGCAATTAACAACTAACCCAAGCAAAACTTCAACTTCGGCTGCAACGGTCGGTACTTACGCTGCAGATGAGATAATAAAAGTAATTAAAAATGGCAAAAGTAACGGGGCACCGGGCCCGAATGGCATCCGACAAGCTACCTACAAACATGCACCCGAATATTGGAGCCTACTTCTTGAGAAACTCTTTGCAGATGTGCAAAACTACAACCTAGTTCCGGAAAGCTGGCAAGGCTCCATAATAATGCCCATATATAAAGGCGGTGAAAGAACCAACCCACTCAATTACCGATTAATAGCACTGCAGGATGTTGAAGCAAAATATTTTGCATCACTACTTTTAAAAGATCTGGTAATTTGGTCTGGAGAAAGAGAACTGATCCCAGTCAATCAAACTGGGTTTAGAGAAGGGATCAGAACAATTTTGAATATTTTATCCATTACAATGATAGCTGAAAAATGTCAGCGCACCAAACAGGATTTGAACTTATGTTTTATAGATTTGCAAGCAGCCTTTGACTGTGTGGATCGGGACCTATTATGGGCAAAATTGAGAGCATGGGCTATACCGGAGAGCATGTTAAGGGGCCTGTTGCTATTCTACTCTGACACATGGACACAAGTAAAACTAGGGTATGGATCCCGCTTATCAAGAAAAGTGTTCACAACAACCGGTTTAAAACAGGGTTACGTCCTGGCTCCACATCTATTCAATCTATTTATCTCGGATCTTTCCGGTAAATTAAACAGCTGTAATGCCCACTCACCGAAATTAGGCAATTTACAACTCAAACATCTGGCATATGCTGATGACATTGTGCTTATGAGTTTAACAAAAGTTGGTATGTCCAGGTTGCTAACAGAGCTTTCAATTTTCCTGTCCGCAAACAAGCTGTCTCTGAATCTATCCAAAACCAAAACAATGTTAATTACCAACCGACGATCAACAGATCATAATATCTGCTTAGAAGGAAAAAGGCTGGAAAGGGTATCAAATAATAAATATCTGGGATACTTTATTGATGATAAACTTGCTTTAAAAGACCCGAACAATTACTTGACACAAAGAGCAGGAGCTTTAATTTTTGCATTTAGCACCTTGTCAAAAAAATTGGAGGGTCCATCTCTAAAACCACTACTAACTGTAATTGCCAGCAAAGCTCTTCCCATCTTAGCTTATGCAAATGTATCAATGCATGGTAAGGATTCTGTACTTTTAAACAATTTAATTACTAAAATCTACAAAAGGGTCTTTCAACTTCTCAGCTCTGCTTCACCAGCACAAACGCGTTTAGAATTCGGCCTTATGAACTAGTCAGTGGGAAGACTGTATACATGCATTAAGGTGTGGTACCGGATTAAGATAAATGCCACAGATAATAATCTCAATACATTTCTATGGCAGGAATTGGAAACACAAAATAAATCAGAGGCAAACAAATTCCTGTCCAGCGCATTGGAATTAACATGCTCTGCAAATCTTTGGGATAAAAATTTGCCATTTATTTCATTCAAACAGGCAATAAATAAAGCTGCCAAATTTCATTCATTGATCACTGATAAAGACATTTTTTTAATCGTTCTCACTCATGGGTTGTGATTAATAGCTACAAATTACTTACTCCAGTGCCCTATTTGGATTCGACTTACTCCGTCTTTATCAAAAAAAGGTTGATGGCCTTAAGATTTGGCAAATATCGAACGTTGGCCGATGAGCCTGCCTGGAAACACTCTGCAACCGTTGCCTGTCGCCTCTGTGGTAACATTAAGGAAGATTTAATTCACATTATATGTCACTGTAAGAAGCTGAACCGGGAGCTAATGCTCTTCTTAAAGAACAGCTTTCTGGTTAAGAGATTACGCATTTGCAGAACTGCAGTCATTGGCTGCTAGGATTCAATGGATCCACAAATAAACTGTAAGATGATAAAGTTCTTGCTTTCATTTGAAAAACGCCTGAAAGCAATTTAATATTTTTAAGACTTATTATGTCAATGGACACGTTTTCTCGTTTCTTCTTTCTTTTATTCCAATTTTAATTTTTTTTTATTTTAGGAGTAAGTTCATCAGGATTTTATTTCATTGCAATTTCGTCCTTATTGGACTTCTCTTTTTACGTGATTCTATTTTTAACAATGGTTGAGAATTGCAAAGGAAATTTGTTATGGTTTTAATTAACTAAACAATAAAGATTAAATTGAAAATTGAATAGTGGTCTTGCAGCACTGATTATACCACCCACATCAGTAGCCCTGAAAATGTATCTCAGACCTGCCACTTTAGAGTCTGTGCAGTTTGTGAAATGACAGAAAACAAAGGTATGCTGTTCCTAGGAGGTAGGAAGGGGAGAGGGAGAGGTATCCAGGTATTCCCTTATGCGAAGGGAAACCAAAGATGAAGTAGCTCTAAATAGAAGCAAGGACCTTCACACACTCAGAGGGTGTCATGCTTCATCATTGGGCAGCTTCTTGTTGGGCCTGCGCTGCAATGCTCAACAAGCCCGCAAGGGGGCTTTTGCCGGAGGTCTTCTATGGTTGCCAACGTGAAGCTTGACGGGTATGGTGTGTCGTGCGTGTAAAGAGTAGAGGTGGGAAGGAGGAAAGTGTGAATTAAAATTAGCTATACGAATCCCAAAGAACACATTTTATTCACTGGGTTCCTATGCTATGAGTAAAAACAACTGACTGAGAAATCGTGGCTGAAGAGGGGAAATTAAACCATCTGAGCTCAGGGTGATGTGTGTTAAGAGTAGACCTGGGCGAAGAACTACGCTCCGTTCGCGGAGTTTGCGGAGTTTCGGCAACTCCGCGCTCCGCGGAGAAGGCGAAGTTGTCGAATACTCCGCAAACTGCTGCGTAGCGTAGTTCTCGCGCGCTCAATAGCATTTTCGCGTGCGCGAGAATGCTTGTCGGTAAGATCGAGTTGCCGAACACGCAGAAACTGCAATCTGGCACAGAATAACTCGCGAACACATTAGTAGTGACTGGAAATAAGGGGACGCGAGCGGGCGGGACAAACCTCATGGGTAACTTCGCGCGCTACACATCCCGAGCATGCAGGCAATCAATCAATCAGTCAATCAGGATATTTGTATAGCGCGCTACTCACCCAGAGGGTCTCAAGGCGCTTGGGGGAGGGGGGTCCGCTACTGCTCGAACAGCCATGTCTTGAGTTGCGTCCTGAAGCAGAGGTGGTCTTGGGTCAGGCGGAGGTGGATAGGGAGGGAGTTCCAAGTCTTGGCTGCCAGGTAGGAGAAGGATCTTCCTCCCATGGTGGATCTTCGGATGCGTGGCACGGCGGCGAGGGCGTGGCTGGTCGATCGTAGCTGGCGGGTGGGAGTGTAGAAGGTCAGGCGGTTGTTGAGGTACCTGGGGCCCAGGTCGTGGAGGGCCTTGTGTGCGTGGGTGAGGAGTTGGAACATGATTCTCTTGCTGACGGGGAGCCAGTGAAGGTCTCTCAGGTGTCCGGAGATGTGGCTGTGTCGGGGGATGTCCAAGATGAGTCGTGCGGAGGCGTTCTGGATGTGTTAGAGTCTTTTCTGGAGTTTGGCTGTGGTTCCGGTATAGAGGGTGTTTCCGTAGTCCAGTCGGCTGGTGACGAGTGCCTGTGTGACCGTCTTCCTGGTTTCGGTGGCGAGCCATCGGAAGATCTTTCGGAGCAGAGGACGGCCCGGGACCAGGGTTCGATTCCCGGCGCGGCAGGTTTCTGGACCAGGGTCAGCGGACTCGATAATTCTCTCGCCTCGGTGCCCACTCTGATCAGCGATCACACTCGGCAACTCTGGGCATTAGCTTGCCTCATCTTCACTAACGGCCCCACCAGACCGCTGGGGATGCCTGGTCTCACCCTGGAGATACCCATTAAGGGACCATCTCTCAGGGAAGCCAGGAAGGGTTTCGCAGCGGTCGAAGCGCCTTGGGACCCTACGGGTAAGTAGTGCGCTATATAAATGCCTATACATATACATACATACATGATGATGAGACGGCGTTGACTTGTCTGGTCATCGAGAGGGAGGAGTCCAGGATGAAGCCCAGGTTGCGTGCGTGGTCCGTTGGTTTGAGTGCGCTGCCCAGGGCAGGGGGCCACCAGGAGTCGTCCCAGGTGGAGGGTGATGGTCCAAGGATGAGGACTTCCGTCTTGTCTGAGTTCAGTTTCAGGCGGCTGTTCCTCATCCACTCGACTACGTCTTTCATCCCTTTGTGTAGGTTGGTTCTGGCGGTTCCTGGGTCGTTGGTGAGGGAGAGGATCAGCTGGGTGTCGTCGGCGTAGGAGATGATGTTGAGGTTGTATTGGCGTACGATGGCTGCGAGGGGGCTCATGTAGACGTTGAAGAGGGTGGGGCTGAGTGATGATCCTTGTGGTACGCCGCATATGACTTCGGTGGCCTTGGATCTGTACGGGGGGAGGCTGACTCTCTGGGTTCTTCCGGTGAGGAACGTGATGATCCACTCCAGTGCCTTCTCTTGGATTCCGATGGTGCTGAGGCGCTGCACTAGGGTGCGGTATATGCAAAAGCAACAGGTGATGGACCGAATGTGGATCAATGTCACACACTCACCCCAGTCCAAAGATTTGGGCCCAAATCCATCGTTTTTTTGCACTCCACACCACCCTGGGTTAGACAATGGCGATATGCAAATCAGCTCTGACCCTGTGCCCCATGGGAACAGTCCAGTCCGAACTACAAAAGCCATGTCCTTCCCAGAACGGAATCAAGCATCCGAGGACCGGACCGGTTTCGAGGTAACACCTCTCATCAGCCCGGCTAGCTTTACTCCAGTGGTGTGGAGTGCCTGGGACCCACGTCTGGGCATCCCCAGCGCACTTAGGGCGGAATATGCAAAAACAACAGGTGATGGACCGAATGTGGATCAATGCCACACACTCACCCCAGTCCAAATATCTGGGCCCAAATCCATCATTTTTTTGCACTCCACACCACCCTGGGTTAGACAATGGCGATATGCAAATCAGCTCTGACCCTGTGCCCCATGGGAACAGTCCAGTCCGAACTACAAAAGCCATGTCCTACCCAGAACGGAATCAAGCATCCGAGGACCGGACCGGTTTCGAGGTAACACCTCTCATCAGCCCGGCTAGCTTGACTCCAGTGGTGTGGAGTGCCTGGGACCCACGTCTGGGCATCCCCAGCGCACTTAGGGCGGAATATGCAAAAACAACAGGTGATGGACTGAATGTGGATCAATGTCACACACTCACCCCAGTCCAAAGATCTGGGCCCAAATCCATTGTTTTTTTGCACTCCACACCACCCTGGGTTAGACAATGGCGATATGCAAATCAGCTCTGACCCTGTGCCCCATGGGAACAGTCCAGTCCGAACTACAAAAGCCATGTCCTTCCCAGAACGGAATCAAGCATCCGAGGACCGGACCGGTTTCAAGGTAACACCTCTCATCAGCCCGGCTAGCTTGACTCCAGTGGTGTGGAGTGCCTGGGACCCACGTCTGGGCATCCCCAGCGCACTTAGGGCGGAATATGCAAAAACAACAGGTGATGGACCGAATGTGGATCAATGTCACACACTCACCCCAGTCCAAAGATCTGGGCCCAAATCCATTGTTTTTTTGCACTCCACACCACCCTGGGTTAGACAATGGTGATATGCAAATCAGCTCTGACCCTGTGCCCCATGGGAACAGTCCAGTCCGAACTACGAACTACAAACACCATGTCCTTCCCAGAACGGAATCAAGCATCCGAGGACTGGACCGGTTTCGAGGTAACACCTCTCATCAGCCCGGCTAGCTTGACTCCAGTGGTGTGGAGTGCCGTATCGAATGCTGCGGAGAGGTTCAGGAGGATGAGGGCCGCTGTTTCCCAGTTGTCGAGCAGGGCTCGGATGTCGTCAGTGGCTGCGATGAGGGCGGTCTCGGTGCTGTGGTTGGCACGGAAGCCGGACTGCGAGTGGTCGAGGCTGGTTGGGCGAGCGCAATTGGTGATCCACTGTGTGAGGTTGTTGGCTGCTTGGTTGGGGTCCGTTGAGCTGGCGGGAGGGTTCTGGCTCAGTGAAGTGGTGAGTTGGTCGGTGGTGATCTTGTTCCAGTTCCTGTGGGGAAACTGTTGCGGGTGGTGGTGAGTCGTGGTCTTTCGGAAGCTGAAGTGGACGCAGCTGTGGTCTGTCCAGTGGAGTCCGGTGGAGTGGCTGAAGGAGATGTACTTGCTGGAGGAGAAGACTGGGTCAAGCGTGTGTCCGGCGTAGTGGGTGGGGGTGTTCACCAGTTGCATGAGTCCGAGGTTGACGAGGTTGTCCAGCAGGGTGGTGGTGGTGTTGTTGTTGTTGTTCTCCAGGTGGAAGTTGAGGTCCCCTAGGAGGATGTAGTCAGCAGAGGCGAGGGCGTGCGGGCTGATGAAGTCTGCGATGTCTTCGCTGAATTGTGTGCGAGGTCCTGGGGGTCTGTAGATGATGGTGCCTCTGAGTGTGGTCTTGGGGTCGGTGTGTATCTGGAAGTGAAGTCTCTCCGGGTGATCTTGTATCCGTCCGGGATGGCGACGGCGATGTTGGGCGCTGAGGAGGCGTTCATCCATGTTTCCCTGAGGAAGGCGACGTCTGGAGATGTGGTGTCGAGCAGGTTCCAGAGTTCCACGGCGCTCCCGAAGTCGAAAAACGGCTCGCGAACGGGTCAAGCAAGCTACTACGCATGTTCGCGGAGTTATGCGTAGTTCACGGAGTGCAAGTGCATCTTCGCGTAGCTCGGCGGAGTGCGGCTACGCGAACTACACCCAGGCTTAGTTAAGAGGGGGTGGTTTCATGCCCTAAATCGTCCGGCATACGAGACGGACATAGACAGAGCCTGACTGTGTGTAGGAAGAGCGCCTGGGAAAGGGCTCTATACACCAGTACTGGCATTTTAAAAATGTGTATATTTACTGAGAAATGCTAAGTTTTTAAAACGCTGCATAATTGTTTTAATTGAGCACCGTAGCATTGCTACTTACCACCACTCACTGCACCCTCAGCACTAGGTACCCGGTCCTCCGCCAATTATTCGGTTTGTGTGGGGGGGACCGGAACGTGCCACCGGAAGTGATTACGACTTCCGCTCACTCTCCCCAATCAGCTGCTCCCAGCTGATTGAAAAACAGGATAAAGATTGGGGCTTCGTGCAGCATACGAGACGGACATAGACAGAGCCTGACTGTGTGTAGGAAGAGCACCTTGGAAAGGGCTCCATACACTGGTACTGCCTTTTTAAAAATTTGAATATTTAATTAGAAACGCTCAGTTTTTTAAAACGCTGCATAATTGTTTTAATTGAGCACCGTAGCATTGCTACTTACCACCACTCACTGCACCCTCAGCACTAGGTCCCCGGTCCACCGCCGATTATTCGGTTTGCGTGAAGGGGCTGAAACGTGCCACCGGAAGTGATTACGACTTCCGCTCACTCTCCCCAATCAGCTGCTCCCAGCTTATTAAACAAACAGGATAAAGATTTGGGCTTCGCGTCTCGCGCAGCATACGAGACGGACATGGACAGAGCCTGACTGTGTGTAGGAAGAGCACCTGGGAAAGCGCTCCATACACCGGTACTGCCATTTTAAAAATGTGTATATTTACTTAGAAACGCTCAGTTTTTAAAACGCTGCATAATTGTTTTAATTGAGCACCGTAGCATTGCTACTTACCACCACTCACTGCACCCTCAGCACTAGGTCCCTGGTCCACCGCCAGTTATTCGGTTTGTGTGGAGGGACCGGAACGTGCCACCGGAAGTGATTACGACTTCCGCTCAATCTCCCCAATCAGCTTCTCCCAGCTGATTGAACAAACAGGATAAATAACAATGCTTTGCGTCCTACGCAGCGGACGCTCGCCGCTGGCGCGCCAAAGGCCACCCCGTCTGCGCCCGTCCGTGCCTGGCCGGGACCAGGGGCCAGTCCCCTGGATCAAATGTGGCAAAAATAATGTACACAAGGCAGCAGCTTATGGAATTCAGTAGTTCGGGAAACTCGCTTTGCAGACAATGCCTCACCCCGTCATCTGTGTTACGCGCTTGCACTATATGCAAATTCCAAATCCAGTCAACAGGGCTGGGCACCAAGGATAATGATAATTACTTGGAGCTTAAACTACTAGTAACCTGCAGATCAATGCCTAAACACTCTATGGAAATTAATATCTTACTCAGTGAGGAGGAGCCAGAGGCTCTTTTCCTGACTGAAACTTGGTTGCACTCAGACTCAGACCCAGACGTGGTACGAACTCTCCCCCCAGGCTATCACATACTAAGGAAAGACAGAACCTCAGGGAAGGGAAGAGGGATTGCTATAATTCGTAAAGACCACTAAAAGGGCGCACCGAACCGGATATTATACAGGACTGTGAGAGCATGGGCTTTACACTAACTTTTACCCCTACATGCTCACTATCAGGAATCCTCATATACAAACCACCCGGCCCCTGTGGAATGTTTACGGAATCCCTCACCAACATGGCATCATTTAGGGCAAACAATGCCGCAAACTTCACGATCCTAGGAGACCTTAATCTGCACCTAGAGAATTCTCTGGAAGGCGAAGCACGTAACCTTACACAAAATTTACTTGCTCTTCAATTGCGTCAGACTGTAACCAGTCCAACTTACAATAAAGGACATATACTGGACCCAATTTTCTCGAACATTGACAATATTTCTACACAGACCCTGTCCCTATTCCCTGGTCAGACCATTTTATAATCCGAATAATCTGGAGAATACCTAGATCCCCGTCTACCGACCAGTCTACAAAGGTTTGGGCAAAAATTATCCCCGAAACCTGGACGGACATCTTAACAACGTCCTACCCTAAAGGGAGCAGTGACCCCAGTTCGGCTTATGACAAATACACGGAATGGATTACTGCATCCCTGGATGCCACCATCCCCATCAAATGGAAGGCAAAGAGGCCAGTGAATAAAAAATTCCCATGGTACACCCCGAACATACGTGAATTCAAGCAAAAATGCAAAAAGCTAGAGAGGGAATAGAGGAGGAACTACTGCTCGGAAAAAAAAAAACTATAAGGAGGCAATAAAAACTTGCCAAGCAGAAATACAAAAAGCGCAGGCACTATATATTGAGGAAAAAATTAAATCAGCAGCTAACGTCCCAGAGAAATTGCTAGAATAGCGAAAACTTTATCAACATGCCCTCAGCCAGAAGGCTCCACAGAAGGAGCCGCATAGAGATGTAAAGAACAGGCCGAAATCTTTAGCAATAAAATTCTTAACATATACAATGCGTTCCAACCCTCTCAGCAAAAGGAAACAACAACCCCCAAACAAGTCAATGACCCAGGGAAACCATATTATTTCGAGGACATTCCAATCTTGGACCTAAACACCCTTGATAAACAATTTACAAAAGTCAAATCAGGATCTCCTGGCGACCCAGCGTCCGCGCACCTGCTGGGGAAAAGTCAAGGAAATATTCCTCCCAGTACTCCTGGAAATGCTCAATCTTTCCCTTACCACCGCGATAGTGTCGGTAAGATGGAAACACGCGATGGTAAAAGCACTTATTAAAAAAAAACTAACTTGAACCCAGAAAACTGGGGGAACTACCGGCCACTATCACTACTCCCATTAGTCAGTAAAATACTGGAAAAACATGTCAACAGGTCACTGTCCAACTACTTGAAATCACATGAAATTCTTCATAGCACACTGACAAGCTTCCGACTGAACCATGGAACGGAAACCGCACTCCTAACAGTAATGGAGGAATCCAGGAAAGTGCTTGATCTCGGTGGGACAGTGGCAGTTATCCTGCTGGACCTGACCTTTTGATATGGTAAACCACGGCATCTTGTTAGACAGACTTAAGGAGGTAGAAGTAGTAGGAAATGCCCTCTCTTTTTTTTTTTTTTTTACTGGCATTTATTGAGCGCACGTACGCCCGGAGGCTTCATGGCGCTGTAGGAAGGAACAGGACGCGTCAGTCATTTGATAGAAGGAAGCAGCTCAATGATGTGCCTGAGAAAAGAGACAGGTCTTCAGAAGATGTCTGAAACTGAGGAGATTATCGCTAAGTTTTAGATGAAGGGGGAGAGAGTTCCAGAAGGCAGCTGCGAGATGGTCAAAGCAGCTGCCTCCGAGACGTTTCCTCTTGTACGACGGCACAATCAAAAGGGATTTATGGGTGGACCGGAGATGTCGGGAGGGGCTGTATTTATGGAATAGGTCCCTAATGAATTGGGGGCCAGTATCATGTAGGGATTTGAATAAAATGCAGCCCGCTTTAAAGGCCACACGTTGTTCCACCGGCAACCAGTGTAATTGTTTCAGGCCAGATCTGACTGATTGCCTTCTAGGGATGTTCAGAAGAAGTCTGGCTGCTTGATTCTGAACCAACTGGAGGCGTTTAAGCTCTCCTTTTGGGAGCCCAAGATAGAGACTATTGGAGAAGTCCAGTCTGGATAAAACCAAGGAGATGATGATCTGAGTGAGAGCGGAAAAAGAAAAGAAACATGCAATTTTTAAAAAAAATTTCAGCTGAAAAAAGCTGGAGGAAACGACTGCTCCCACCTGTTTCTTCAAGGATAGGTCTTCACTGATGTGGATGCCCAAACTTTTGACCGAAGATGACTTAGATGGAGGGGCACCCATGCAGGAGGCCCAGAAGCTGGGATTCCAACTATGTATACTCTGTCCAGGCAGGACCAATTCGGTCTTGCCTGGGTTAAGTTTTAAATGATTGCAGCTCATCCAACTCAGAATGTGGGACATGGTGTTTTGAAATTCTACCACTGAGTCCTTGGTGTTAAGAGGGAAGATGAGCTGCAAATCATCGGCATAGTTGAAGATGGTTACCTTGGCGTTTCTGAGGGAAAACAGAAGAGGACGCAGGTGCAAATTAAAAAGTAGGGGGGACAACGAAGAACCTTGAGGCACTCCACAGTTGGTGGATATGGTGGGGGCCGTAAAAGTGCCCAGTCTAACCGATTGAGTTCGGCCAGAGATGAACGAGCGGATCCAGCTCAGAGCCGGGCCCCTGAGGCCCGCCTGCTCGACACGGTCGACCAAGATGGTGTAGTCGACCGTGTCGAACGCAGCAGAAAGGTCTAACAGCACCAAAGCCTGGTGGATCCCCTCGTCCACATTCCGCCTCAGGGAGTTCTGCATCGAGAGAATGACTGCTTCGGTTGAATGGCAAGGGCGGAAGCCGGCCTGGTTAGGTGCAAGGTACTCAGATTTCTCCAAGAAAGTAGAGATACTGTCACAGACATGAGATTCCAAAAGTTTGGCGCAGTATGGCAACAGAGAAATGGGCCTATAGTTGAGTGGGTCTGACGGGTTGGCTCCTATCTTTTTTAGAAGGGGAATGAGTAGGGCTTTTTTAAAGTTGCTTGGGACTTTCCCTTGAGTGAGTGATCCATTCAACAAGGGAAGTAAGCCCTCAGGGATGAGGGTGCCTACTTCTTTCAAGATAAAAGGAGGGCAGATGTCGTCAGGGGAACCAGATTTGACTTTGGTAAGAAGCTTGGATAAGGTGGCATTGTCAATATGAGGATATGAAACCAGAGTGGCAGGATTGTGAAAGATGTCGGAGAGCAAAAGGGGGGGCTGAGTGGTGGAGATGCTCTGTTTGATGGTGCAGATTTTATTAAAAAAGAAGGAGTTGAGTGAATTGCAGAGTTCCTGAGTAGGAGTTATCGGATGGGAGGTTCTGTCACTGGTACTGAGGTTTTCCACTATGTTGAACAGTTCTCTGGATTTATTATGAGCTTTGAGTATTTTTTCAGAGAAATATTCAGTTTTGTGTTTCAGGATAAGCTTGTGATAGTCCCTGCGAGCTTTACGGTAGTTATCCTTGTCTTGCTCTAAGTAGGCTGTACGCCATTTTCGCTCCAGTTGACGGACCTCAAGCTTAAAGTTTTTCAAAACAGGTGTAAACCACCTGTGTGCGTCGTTGGGGCGGGAACGAGGGAAGTTGGTGCAGGGAGCATAAACATCGGCTGCCTGAAGTAGCCAACCTGAAAAAGCCTCTTCCATTTCGTCAATGCCCTGATCGAGTGAGGGAGGGGAGGAAGATAAGGATCCAATAAAGGTAGGAATGTTGACGTTCTTCCACAGTCTAGTTTTTCCTCCTGGCTGAGGTTGGGGCCTTCTGCTACTTACAATGGTGATAGTGAAATTGATCAGGTAATGATCCGACCAAATGCAGGGCAAGATGGAATTAATAGCAAGAAAAATGTTTTGGGACCAGATTTGCTCTAAGCTATGCCCTTTGTCATGGGTAGGAAGATGGATATGTTGAGTGAAATTCATATCCAGTAGCGTTTCTTTAAGACTGGCTGCCTGAGGATCAGACTCAATAGAGTCCAACCATAGGTTGAAGTCTCCTAATAGTACAATTTTGTCATGGGAGATAGTCAGGGATGCAAGTTGTTCTGCAAAAGATGTGGTAAATGTGGGCGAAGTTTGAGGGGGGCGGTATAGAAGGATCAGAAGTAGTGATCCTAAGTCAGTGTCCAGTTTAAAAAGCAGGTTATCACATCCTGTTAAATCTAAAGATGGTAGAGAGGAGACTTGATGGGAGCTGCAAATGATCGCAGCGACACCTCCGCCTCTTTTGCCGGCGGGTCTGTCGGCGTGCAGGATATAATAATTCGAGGGGACAGCGGCTAAGATGTCAGGCAAGGATCCTTCATTGAGCCAGGTTTCAGAAAGAAATAGGAAGTCTGGCTGGTCGGCCTGAAGGAGAAGAAAAATGTCAAGGTGGTGTTTGACCATAGACCTGGTGTTTAAGTATAGGCATTTAAGAGTAGTCGCGGAGTTATGAGGGGTAGCAGAAGGCAGGGAGGAGCTATATTTGGGAGTTTTGGCATGGATGTATTCGGGCTTCAGAATGCCATATGTGGCAGCACGTTTTAAGGTGTGGGCGGGCGGGGCAAGTACAGCGCTGTCTGGGGGTCTAAGTGACAGCAATGAAGAGGAAGAGTATTTAATGTTTGGTCCAGGGGTTGTGGCCCCAGGCCCCGGACTGCCGCGGACGGGCGCAGACGGGCTTGACTTATGCGCGACTTCGGCGCGCATTCGTCGCGCCCGCTGCGCTCGTCCGCTGCACTCCTGTATGCACATTGTTTATAAGGCCTGCCTCCCGGGAGAACTAGACCGCTAAATCCGGTCCAGCTCCACCCAAGATGGCGGCTCGCCTCACCCTCCACACAAACGGCACCAGCCGCGATGGACCAGGGCGAGTAGCAGAAGAAAATAGTATCCAGTCAGTAAGTGCAAGTCAAAGTATACAAAATGACAAATTAAAAGCAGTTTTTAAAATACAAGCGCACTAGCGCTAAGATCGCGCTACAGCGCTTACAATGACTACCAAGTGACTGAGGTGTCAGAGAAACAAGTCCGAGGTTCCTCGAGGGCCGGGCTGCTGCCACCAGCCAAGCGTTCTCGAGTGGCCCAGAGCAAGGAAGTGTTTTAAGGCCTGCCTCCCGGGAGAACTAGACCGCTAAATCCGGTCCAGCTCCACCCAAGATGGCGGCTCGCCTCACCCTCCACACAAACGGCACCAAATCGTTCTTAACAGACAGAACGTTCTAAGTGTTCGAAAGTAGGCACACCTCAAGAGAGATACCGCTTGTTTGCGTGGTGCCGCAGGGATCATCACTAAGCCCCACCCTTTTTAATGTGTATCTCAGACCACTGGCCGAGCTAGTACTTCCTTTTGGAGTTAGTATAGTTACATACGCAGATGACACCCAACTGGTGGTAGCCTTCAATCACCCAAAAAAGAGCAATACTGACCTAGAATCATGCATGCAGCGGGTGGCCACCTGGATGGATCCATCCTTCCTCAGGCTAAACGAAGACAAAACAGAGCTTATGATTCTTGGAAATGAAGCAGAGACTCACTCTAAGATAAGCTGGCCAAAATGTCTTGGTCCCCCTCCTACGTGCAAAGACAGGATCAAAAGCCCAGGAATCTGGCTCAACAGGCCCCCTTAACTTGACCATCAAGCAGTATAAGTTGCAGCCACCTGCTTCGGCATCCTAAGGCAACTAAGGAAGCTACTGCAGTTACTCCCTGATACTGCACGCAGAACTATGGTTCAATCACTGATCCTTCCTCGGCTGAATTATTGCAACTCACTTTACTTAGGAACTCCTAACACCACGATCAGGAAGCTCCAAGTAGTGCCGCACCCAGATTACTACACAATATCCAGGGAAAACAATCGGCGGAACCAGCCTTAAAAGCACTCCACTGGCTGCCCATTGCTGAGCGCATCAAATTCAAATCCCTTTGCATTGCACAAAAGACGCTATGGGGCACAGGCCCAAAAATAAATCATATCCTCGTAACTTTCCACCGACCTATGCGTAACCTAAGATCTGCTAACCTCTTCCAAGCCAGTGTACCTAAAATCAAGAGAGTGCGAGCAGGCGGACGCATGTTTTCCTATAATGACTCCACCATATGGAACTCCCTTCCGCCCCAGCTCAGATCCACATCAGATCACCTTGCATTCAGGAAACAGCTAAAAACATGGCTATTCCAATACCTGCAGTAAGACTCTAGGTTGCTGTTTGTTGCTACGTAAGCGCTGGGATGCCTATGGGTAGCCATGTGCTCAATAAGTATTGATTAATAATAATGTGGGTCTTGGCATTTCTTCAGGACCGAAGCTCCTCATCTACGCTATAGGGGGTGGTGATGGTGTGTATACCAGTTGTTTCTTCCCCTATGTTCTCGACTCGTGTGGTGGTCCTGTGTTGAAGTGAGAAATAAAAAATTTTATGAAGTTGAATATACCTTCTGGAAAACACCTAGAAGGGGGGTTAGATAGCGCCAACCGTGATGTCCAAAGAACTTGCTCGTTCTCAAGAGAGGAAGCACTCATTTAGATGTGCTCCAGCAAGCAGGACCTACAACGTCTCGGACGTCAACGGGTTAAGTGCCATATCGGCTTGGCCAGGGCACCCGCTTGCCAGACCCTAATCTTCCCTTTTCTTACATGTAAGACACACCTATGGTAGGCTCAAGTTACCCACAGGGGCAGGGTGCAGTGTATGTGAAAGGTAGGACATGCACTGGTGTATGTGATATGACCTGATAGGAAAATACTGCCAATTTCGTTTCTCACTATTGAAAGACTATCTGCCCGTAGGATAGAATGGGAAATGCTTTGTAACATTTTACAAGTATGACTTCCCATTAGGACAAGATGGAGAAATAAAATGTAGGCTCTCTGAACTCAGAATTTAATAACACATCTTTTAGTAAAGATGTTTTTTAAATTGTGTGTTTGAAAGTAAGCATTTTCTTGTTTAACCATTGTGTGTGTGCCTCAGCCTGTTTGAGTATTGATTGTCTGGTTTTGGAGTGACAGGGGGCTGAGGATGTGCATTCAATTTAGGCAGCCACTGGGGAATGGGGGGTGGAGGTGTGCCTGGCCCTTCCTGGATGACTCAGAGCTGAGCTGAATAGATCTAGGCTGAATGTAGAGTAGTGGGAGGAGATTTCCTTGCACATAAATAGAACCGGTATCCCTTGTACAATGGTGTCTCCACCACCTGTGGTCATATTGAACCAGTGAGGGCAGTACTGGTTAGGACTCGGCTCAGAGACCCTTGCACAAAGTGAACAAAGATATTTTGGGGTTTAAGTATTAGACCTAAAATCCCAGAACTTTAGATCACTTCTGGTCTCAAGATGAACCTTTACCGAGGAGAAGAGCTGAAGAGCTGTGAGGAGGATTATTGCCCCTATGCTGTGTGCTGTGTGCTGTGTGGGGTTGGCCTGCAGTTGCTGTTTTTGTCAAGGGAAGCACAAAGACTGGAACTTTGCTTTGAACTTGCTTGAAGAAGATCTCCATGCGCCTGTGTGTGCTGGCCTACTGTTCTGAAGTCTCAGAGACACAAATACTCCAGCCCCCTAAACTCTGCTGCTGAGAGTTCTGACCTGCCGGGAGGCGCCTGTTCAGTTCCTGGTCTCTGGAAGTTGTACTGCTGCTGGGAGCAGAAAGGAACATGAAGAACTAAGAAAACTGACGCATCACTCTTCTTGCGGCTGTTTTTCCAATGCAGCACCGCTGTGCGAGAAGAATCTCCATGCATCGCTGCACCGCTGCTGAAACTGACATAGCTCTGTTGCCGCTGTAGGAACCGCTGCATCAATCGCCTACGCATCCCGAATTTCCCAAAACATCACCCACAGACCAGAACCATCTTGGAGTCGACGCATCACTTCCCCCTACAGACCAGATTTGAAGCATCACTCCTCCTGCGTGCAGCAGAACTGTTGCATCGCCTCCCCATGGTCTCCGGAACTGATGTATCTCTTTGTTTCTAGATGATTCCCATCTTTTCTGCTGTTTGGTCAGACCGAACTGCCAGGCCAGGTCCTCCCTGGACCGGAAACAAGCATCCTGGGACTGGTTTCAGGGTATGTCACCCTTCTTCTGCCAGGCTAGCTTGAATCCAGTGGCACTGAGCAAGGAGCCCACGTTTGGGCATACCCATCCCACCTAGGGCAAAAAGTGTTACAGCAAACAAATGTTGGAAGGAATGCTGACAATGCAAACATTTGCATACGGCCAGGTCTAAACTGGGGTGGCATGTTGAGCAAAAGAATGATGGATTTAACCCATATCTCTTGATTTGGGGTGAATATTTTGATTTGTTCTGCATTCCATCCATCAATTTTGTGTCTTTTGCTTTCTCGCCCTAGGTGCACTAGGGTGCACAGTCAAAATATCGACTACAAAATATCGAATGGACATAATATCGAGTACAAAATATAGGCTGGACAGAATATCGAATGGACAGAATATAGACATCAAAAATATCGTTTTGAAGGTAAGTAATGTAATATCGAATTTTAAAATATAGATAGTCAAAATATCGAAGTACATAATATAGTTTAATAAAAATATCGAACTTTTAATAATATCGAATTTTTTATAGTGTATTTTATGTGTTAAAAGTGTTTATTTATGTTATAATGTAATTTATTAATTAATTTAATGGTATTTAAATGTTGCATAATTTAATTCTGTAGCGGGTTGTGGGTTTATTGGGGAGTAGGGTGGGAAGTAATTTAATTATAATTAATTGAATATGTAAATTTATTTGTTGGTATATGATTATAATTCATTGTTAATTAATTTTTATTTTGTAATTAATTACATTTTATTTGCCAATTAATTTTATTTAATTGATTAATTGATAATTATGTTAATTTAACTAATTTAATTTCTGTAGGGGGTTGTGGGTTTAAAGGGGAGTAGGGTGGGAAGTAATTTAATTATAATTAATTAAATATGTAAATTTATTTATTGGTATTTTTTTATAAGTATTTGTTAATTAAATATTATTTTGTAATTAATTACATTTTAATTTCCAATAAATTTTATTTAATTGATAATTATGTTAATTTAACTAACTTAATTTCTGTAGCGGGTTGTGGGTTTATAGGGGAGTAGGGTGGGAAGTAATTTAATTATAATTAATTAAATATGCAAATTTATCTAGTGTTATTTATTTATAATTAATTGTTAAATAATTTTTATTTGGTAATTAATTACATTTTCATTGACAATTAATTTTATTAAATTGATTAATTGATGATTATGTTATTTTAATAATTTTACTTTTTGGAGTGGGAATAGTAATTTAAACCCCTACGCTATCCAACGCTTTCCCTACTGTTGCACTCTCTGGAGTGGGAATAGTAATTTTTACCCCTACGCTATCCAACGCTTTCCCTACTGTTGCACTCTCTGGAGTGGGAATAGTAATTTCTACCCCTACGCTATCCAACGCGTTCCTTACTGTTTCACTCTCTGGAGTGGGAATAGTAATTTCTACCTCTACGCTATCCAACGCTTTCCCTACTGTTGTACTCTCTGGAGTGGGAATAGTAAGTTTTACCCCTACGCTATCCAACCCTTTCCCTACTGTAGCACTCTCTGGAGTGGGAATAGTAATTTTTACCCCTACGCTATCCAACCCTTTCCCTACTGTTGCACTCTCTGGAGTGGGAATAGTAATGTTTACCCCTACGCTATCCAATGCTTTCCCTACTGTTGCACTCTCTGGAGTGGGAATAGTCATTTTTACCTCTACGCTATCCAACGCTTTCCCTACTGTTGCCCTCTCTGGAGTGGGAATAGTAATTTTTACCCCTAGGCTATCCAACCCTTTCCCTACTGTTGCACTCTCTGGAGTGGGAATAGTAATTTTTACCTCTACGCTATCCAACGCCTTACCTACTGTTGCATTTTCTGGAGTGGGAATAGTAATTTTAACCCCTACGCTATCCAACGCTTTCCCTACTGTTGCACTCTTCGGAGTGGGAATAGTAATTTTTACCCCTACGCTATCCAACGTTTTCCCTAATGTTGCACTCTCTGGAGTGGGAATAGTAATTTTTACCCCTACGCTATAATGCTTTCCCTACTGTTGCACTCTCTGGAGTGGAAATAGTAATTTTTACCCCTACGCTATCCAACGCTTTCCTTACTGTTGCACTCTCTGGAGTGGGAATAGTAATTTTTACCTCTACACTATCCAACGCTTTCCCTACTGTTGCACTCTCTGGAGTGGGAATAGTAATTTTTACGTCTACGCTATCCAATGCTTTCCCTACTGTTGCACTCTCTGGAGTGGGAATAGTAATTTTTACCCCTACGCTATCCAACACTTTCCCTACTGTTGCACTCTCTGGAGTGGGAATAGTCATTTTTACCTCTACGCTATCCAACGCCTTATCTACTGTTGCACTCTCTGGAGTGGGAATAGTAATTTTACACTTCCGCTATCCTACGGTAATAATATTGGATATTTTTTAATTATATTATGTTACTATATATATATATGTTTATAACTTTAATTAATTATTTAATTATTATAAGGTAATGTAAGTATTTCTAAGTTTATTTTAGTAAATAATTTTTATTATTAATTTAATTTAACATTGTTTTTAATAAATTCGATATTTTTACAATATATATTTTTGTAAACGATATTTTTTACTCGATATTTTTGTACTTACCTGTTTGCTGATACAAAGTCGATATTCTGTCTGTCGATATTTTTTCGCTGATATTTTTGGTAGTCGATATTATGTCCCTCGATATTATGTCAGTGATCCGTGCGCTCGGTATACCCAGAGGTGGGCCCTGGGCTCACTGTGCCACTAAAATCAAGCTATCCTGGCTGATGAGGGGTGAAAGCCCAAAGCCGGTCCTAGGATGCTTGTTTCCGGTCCAGGCTTGGCAGTTCGGGCTGGACTGTTCCCATGAGGCGCAGGGTCAAGACTGATTAGCATATGGACAGGTCTGAACTGGAGTGGCATAGTGAGCAAAAGAATGATGGATTTAACCCAGATCTCTTGACTGGGGTGAATGTTTTGATTTGTTCTGCATTCTGTCCATCGATTTTGTGTCTTTTGCTATACCTTAACCCCTTCGACGCTGATGACGAGCTGGGCTCGTCATGGCGTAGCCTCCTCGCACGCTGATGACGAGCCCAGCTCGTCACGTAAAGTGCGTTTTTAAAAAACCCAGCGTGCGAGCGGAATTCCGCTAGCGCGCATGCAGTTAAAACCTGCACCAAATGGATGGTGTGAAGAGTGGTACAATGGGCAAAAAGTGATGAAGTGAAATGCAGCTTACATGATGGCCAGTGACTGAGATTAGTTCAGATATTCCGTCTATCGCTTTGTTGCTTGTTGTGTGGTTAAAGCACGACAAATATTTCCACAAACAGTCCACTCATTTTCTGGTTTAATCACCTAACAGAATTGTGATTTACATATGTTGCGCTTGGTCTAATATTACTAGGCCACAGAGGGAGTTCTACATCTGCAAATATGTCTAAATCATATTGTCAGATTGCAAGGATCATGATGAATGTCTACGAAACGCATGAAACCTCAGCATCATACTAAATGCATCGCTCACTGTGTACTGCCAAATTAACTCAGTATCCACGGCCTGTTTCAATACCCTCTGCCTCTGCAAAAGACCTTCAGATGGATCCCCACTGAATCCAGAAAGACCATCACTCACGTGTTCATCAGCAGCAGACTTGACAGCACTCTACACCTGCGTTACCCAGAAAAACCTCTGCAACCACCAGAATGTCCAAAAAGCCACAACCAGACTGGTCCTCAACCTCCCCCAGCACAGCCACATCACTCAGAACCTCTGCAAACTTAACTGGCTACCGTCAGCCAGAAGAAAAACATTCAAAGTCCTCACCCACACTTAAAAGGCCATCCACAACTTCGGACCAGAATACCTGTCCAGCCACATCTCTTTCCACGTACTCAAAAGACTCCTACGCTCCTCCCAGCTTGCGCTGGCCACCGCCCCATGGTTTCGCAGGAGCAGAACTGGAGGAAAGGGCTTCTCCTTCCTCGCTGCCAAGACCTGGAATACCCTACGCCTCCACCTGAGACTATCTCCGCTGCTACCTCAGTTCAGGAAGGACCCAAAGACCTGGGTCTTCGAATGACCCCAGTACTTAGACAGATATGCTCACCACCTCCCCCCAGCCCCTTGAGACCCTCACAGGTAAGTAATTGCGCTTTCCAATCCTTGATTGAGTGATTGATTGATTGATTGATTGATTGATTGATTGATTGATTGATTGATTGATTGAATGACTGGGTGATAGCTAGAGTAGCCTACCTCAAACCTGGGGAACCGGGTTTAAGTCTTAGCAGGGATGCTCGACATCCTGTGATTCTGGGCAAATCACTTAGGGCCTCATTTATGAAAAGTGAAGCATCGCTGCGTGAGAACAGCGTTGCGTCACTTTTCACTGCGCCCTCCTTGCAACACCAATGATGCGTCATATTTACAGTATGACGCATCATGGCGCAAATAGTTACAGATACGTCTGTATTTCTGACGTTTCTGTATGGTGCAAAAGTGATGCATTGCTGGAGTGTGTCACAAAAGTGACGCAACTCCAGCAAGCCCCATGTGAAAGGGCCTGCGTCAGTCTTACGCCTGCTGTGAGGCAGGCGTAAGAAATTGACGCATTTGTGTCCTAGAAGTGGCGCAGTGAAATCTTATAGATTTCACTGCGTCACTTCTATGACCCTTTCTTGCTTCAGAACGCCCCCCCCCTGCATATATTATACCTGGCGTAGGTATAAAATAGCGCAAGGGTTTACAAAGTGCCGCATCTACCTAGATGCGTCACTTTGTATATAAGATGCAACAAGGTACATTTCTTACGCTGCTGGTGCGTCACAAAAAGTGGCGCACCGGCGTCGTAAAAGTGACGCACGGCCTCATAAATGAGGCGCTTTATCTACCTGTGCCTAACAAACTTAATGTGTCCCTCTGTAATGCAACTGGTGTGCATGTGAAATATGCTTTGATACCTTGGATCGACTTTGCGCTGTATAGAAACCCAAATATAAATAAGTAAGTAATTTTTCCAGTCTCAGATGCAGAGGCAGAAAACTCCACACAGGGATTGGAGCTAATGATCACTCAATTTGTGGATCTGAACAGGAAGATTACTATTAGGGCCCAGTCAACAAACCAGAGGATTCCAGTGGAATAGTACATTATGCACGAGACAGAGTGATTTGAAAAGTAAAAAGTAATAGTTCCCTTTTGGCAACATTAATCAATGTTCTATACTTAGCAGAGTGTATGCACTTCTATGATGAAAGTTAAAACCTCACTATTCTATATTAGGACTTTAAGTTATACATTGCAAGTAACAAAAGGATGGCTCTTTTAAAAGCAGTAACCTCCTGATCTATTACAATGCACTCTGTAATCTACTTGGAACACGTTCTTTGCAGTAGGCACATTAACCCTCTGTACTACCTTCACATAAGTCAAAAACCTCAACTACACAAAACTCTGATCTCTGGCCAGGAAGAACATTAATCACAGGACTTATCTTGACATTTTTGTGAGGCCTGTTAATTGCAGGAGGAAGGGAATGCGAAGCAGGTGCTTCTAAAATCATAATTAAGTTGTAAACAGGGCACCGCAAGGAAGCCAGCACCGGTCGCACCACCCTAGAGCCGGCCCTGGCAGGGGAGGGGGGCGAGGAGGGACGCTCCAGGGGGGGTGGGGCAAGCACCCCTCCTTGCCCCCCCTGTGGACGACCATGACTGTGTTCTGGATTTTGTTTTTGCTGGTGTAGCCACTCTGGCCACTCTGCCACTGCTGATCAGTGCCAAAGTGCAAGTGTTCCCTGTGTAAATTGTCATTATGACGGGTTATCCATGATTGGCCTATTTGATTTACTGGTAAATCCTAGGTAAAGTGCGCTGAGAGTACCCTGGGCTTGTAAATCAAATGCTGCTAGTGGGACAGCACCACTGATTGTGCCACCCACATAATTACCCTTTAAAATGTGTCTCAGACCTGCCACTGCTGTGTCTGAGCGCACACTTTTTCACTGCCACGTTGACCTGGCAAGGGCATCCGCTCGCCATGCCCGAAATGTCTCTTTTCTTACATGTAAGTCCCCTGTAAGGGAGGCCCAAGGTATCCACATGGGCAAGGTGCAGTGTATGTGAGAGATAGGACATGTACTGGTGTGCTTTACATGTCCTGATAGTGAAATACTGCAAATTTCGTTTTTCACTGTTGCAAGGACCCTCTCTCCTATAGGCCATCATAGGAGCTGCATTGTAACATTTTACAAGGGTAACTTTCAACTGGGGACAGCTAAAGATTTGAGGTTTGGGCTCCCTGAGCTAGGAATTTGATAACACGTCTTTTGGTAAAAGTGGTTTTCAAATTTTGTGTTTGAAAATGCCACTTTTAGAAAGTAATGTGGCAACAAAGTTTGGCCAGAATGGTGAATAAATCAAACATTCACTCCCGGTCAAGAGATCTGTGTTAAATCCATTGTTCGTTTGCTCACTACACCATCCCAGTTTGGACCCAGCAATATGCAAATTACCCTTGGCCCGGCTCCTCACAAGAACAGTCCAGCCCAAACTGCCAAACCCGGTCCTCCCTTGACCAGAAACAGGCATCCTGGGACCAGTTTCGAGGTATCACCCCTCATCAGTAATGCTACACATTACGAATGGTTATATCTAATCATAATGTGTAGCAAGTTAGTAACGAACAGAATAAACAGGGTACTGTAGGTAGCGGAGGTAAAAGGAAATAGTGGGCGGATTGTGTCATCATTAAATGCACTTTCCATATTGTTTTTTTAAACGTTTTGTTTATATGAATTGAGTGTTCTTATTGTGTTATATTGTAAGTTTTTATTAACTGAGCAATACATTTTTTCATTCCATTTCAGTGCCACAGCAGTCGAGGGAAACAATATTGAAATACATTAGGCCCATCTGATAGAGTTAACACTGAGAGTCTCACGTTAAGACCTGGTCTCTGCAACAAGTAGGGGCTGACTTGTGTTTTAACTTGTCGATAAGCACCACCATAAAAATGGTAGCTTGCCATGATCACTTTTAATGCTTGTGCTCCTTTTGACTGGAAATGTAACAGCATTTGTTGAATTAACTATCGTGAACAACAGAACATAGCATATTAACATGCATAAAGGAAAATAACAACACAAAACATAAAAGGGCATTTCACAACAACACCTTCAAAACAGTATGCAACACAACTGTTGTTCAATACAAAAAAATCACATTGCAGTAGTGCTAAAGAAGCACAAAGCAACACAAAAGGCTACAGAGCACATCAACCACCACAAGAAAATAGCATATACAAATATGCACAAATGTTCAAACACCCCCAGAATCCTGTTTTCATAATACAGTGGTAAAAGATGACTGCATCAAGCACTGCCTTCATTTACCACTAACGACATGATGTAGCACCTATGGCCGGACTGGCAGTAGCGGACAATGGCCTTTTGCCTGGGAGGCAGGAAGGGTACTTGCTGGTCTTGTTCCTGGGGTGGTTTTGCATCAATAATACAATATCGGCCAGAGTAACAAAAGCAGTAGTGCTGGAGGACGGTTTTATTGAGCAGCAATACTTCCCTCTTGAAACCCCACTCCTCCCCAGGGGGGGGGGGGGGCATTCTGACAAAATTGCCAGGGCTGCTTTAGGTTCCCAGTCCGGCCCTGCTAGAACCAGTCAAAAGTATTTGTGATTCGGGCCAATATGTTTGATGCTCTGGACATTCAAGTAGCTTCTGTGCTCACAACAAACCCACCCTTTGTTGTCTTGTAGTTCAAACTATCATTTGGTGTTTTCTTGAAAGCCTCTGCGGGTTTCAAGATTCCTAATTTAACATGAATTCTACTGGAAGAAAGCTCTAGGGGTCCGTCTATTGGGGGTGTTGTGACGTTCAGTCCCCAGGCATGCTTATTAATATTTCAGAAATGGAAAACAACGCTTTTAAGCTTTTCGGCTGAGCAGTACTGTGGAAGCAGCCATGGAAGGCGCAGAGACTCACTTCACAGACGCCGAAATTACCATAGATTGGAACAAACGCAGCCCCTTCATACTTGCAAACAGGCCTGCCCTGGGCAGTCTTTTGAAGGCTCCCTGCTTTGTTCTACTAAAGGCAGAGATTGTATTTGGATTCTCAGTGATAGCGAGCCAGTTCCAATTCGCTGTTGAAAGTTGTTTTTGCTACAGGGAAATACATTTCTCTTTCTTTCGCTTGTTTCTTTTCATGAATATTAGGAAACCTAGAGAAAAACTAGAAAAAGTATTGAATGAAATTTGAAATATATTGAGCATACAAGCTTAGATGAATAGCAGTGAATGTCAGATGCGGATTGCAACCAGAGACAGTTTAATGCAGTCTTGCAAGAAAACACCTTCTACAGAAATGCATATTTACCAGCAGTGTTCAAAACTCGGAGACTTTGGAACTTATTTATAGGAAAGTAACCCCTTCGCAAAGTGCCCCTTTGCGACCGGTATTTTTGCATTTGGGATGCATCATCCCAAATGCAAAAATCGCAAATAGAGAATTCGCAAAATTGCGATTGTTTGCATTTAAGGAATCTCAAATTGAGATTCCTTAAATGCAATGCATGAAAGTTTCAAAAATAGCGAATTCGCTAATAGGGCACGCAAATTACCACGAAGTACAACTTCATGGTAATTTGCAAAATCTTTGAAAAATGCACTTTTGTGCATTTTTCAAAGTTTCATGTTGCACACACACATGCCCTAAGGGCATGTGTGTGCGCACCATATGTGCACAGATCAAATTCAGGGGTGCAACAGGGTGTCCTTTGGATACCCCTGCACCCTTGAACTCGCAATCTCAATTTGCGAATCGCTAACTGCGATTCGCAAATTGAGATGGTCTTCCCATTCATTCCTATGGGCCTCTAGGCCCATAGGAATAAATGGGGAGTTATTCATTAATTGCGACTCACAATTTGCGAGTCGCAATTAGGGAATTATAAGGAATCGCTATTTTTGTAGTGATTGCTTGCTGCACTCCATTTTGCTATTCCTTTTTAGCGATTCCTTATTTTTCGCTAATAAGGAATCGCAAAATGGATATTTGATGCATCTGGCCCTTATGCTACAAAATGCAGCACACATAAAAAGAGGAAGAAATGGGGAGAAATAGAGATATTTTTCCTCGTCCTGCCTCCCCTGGGAAGGTGTAAGATGTTGTTCTTGTAAATCTGGAGATGTGTCAAAATCACCCATGCAACGCCCATGGAATGCCCGCCCAGGGGAGAGTAGCGCAATGCAGTGATTTGCACTGTGTTGTGTTACTCCAGGTGTTTGGAACCACTCAGAGCCACACAAGAAGCTTTGCATGGCTTCAGAAATCTGTCTTGCAGTTTGCATCGCTCTTGCGTGGTGCAAGAGTGACTCAAATGGCAAAGATAAAACTTGAAATTTGACATCCTGACATTTTCTTTCAGAGGGCCATATTTAACTACAAGTAATGCAGCAAAGCAAGTCACCTTGCTGATCTGCTTTAGAGAAGGCCAGGAATGCACCATATTACCACAGTTTGGCGCATACCTGCTTTTTTCCAGTGCTGATGCACAAAAAAAATAGATTGGAAAATTATAGATTTAAAATAAACTTTGTAAAAGATACACACACATAATGCCATTCCCTCTTCTAAACAATACAATCTGTTTTAATTTCTTATGTGCAGGATATTTCATAGTCACCAATAGTCACCTATTGTAAGACTGAGTTCTACATTTATCTTTATAAATTTAGTTTCAACATATTAGGCAGTAATGCCCACATGCATTATTGTAACATTTTGCGATTTCTTAATTGCGAAAATTAAGGAATCACAATTAAGAAATCGCAAAATGCTATGCATTAAAAAATCTCAATTTTATTTGCGATTCGGTATTTTTCCTTAATTGCGATTCACAATTTGTGAATCGCAATTAAGGAAAACCCTTCCCATTCATTCCTATGGGCCAAAAGGCCCATAGGAATGAATGGGAAGGCATTCACATTTTTGCGAATTTCAAATTGCGATTCGCAAAATGTGAATGCAATTTCAAGGGTGCAGGGGGGGTTCAAAGAACCCTCCCTGCACCCCTGAAATTTAACTGTTAGTGCAATTTACACACACACATGACCCAAGGACATGTGTGTGTGTAAATTAAAACTTTCAAATATGCAACTAGTGCATGTTTGAAAGTTTTCGGTAAATTAGCATGAAGTTCAACTTCATGCTAATTTACCCCTTCCAAATTGCGAATTCGCAATTTCAAAATAATCATGCATCGCATTTTAGAAATCGCAAAATTGCGATTTCTGAAATGCAATCGTAATTTAAGAAATCGCAAATAAATTGCGATTTCTTAAATTGCGAAAACAGCCAAAACCTTAATGCATCCCAAAAAAGGGTTTTGCATTCGCAAACGGACGATTTTTGCTATTCGCACCGTTTCCGAATGCAAAATCCCTTGATGCATGTGGGCATTAAGTGTTTGATACAGGAATTAGGTAAATGTGAAATTGTAGTTGGGACATTTTAGTAGGACTGTATTTATGCATTGTCATATTTTGGCAGTCTATGCTTTACATCTACATCTTTTTATTCTGTACGTTTTGAGCCTGCTTTCAGATGTGAACAATGGTACTGATTTAGAAAAGCATTTTTGAGTACTGGGAAAGAAGTACTACAAGAATACACTTTTAGATATTATTACATGCCTTTGTGAATTGGACCTAAAACATACCACTCCCTCTTAGTAAGGGCCAGATTAAAAGTCTGGCAGTCCAAGGACTGCCAGACTTGTGGTGGCACTGTGGTGGCAGATCTAGCGCCGCCGCACCTGTGGTCCGATGGCCCGATTTCAACTCGGACAGTCGGACTGCACTAGGACCGGCGTCTCTGCAAGGTAACCACCATTCCCTGGCGTAGGAGATGTGTTCACAGGCCACAGTATGCTTGTTGGCACCTCCATCGTCCCGCTAAGCGTAGAACGAGTTTCCTCTCGCCAGGCTGGAACCGCCATGAAAAGCCTGGCGAGAGGGAAAGAAAGGGACATAGTATGACTTTAGAGTCCATGATGTGCAGGAACCTTTTGAGGTGTTTCCATTGTGGTGCCATCTGAAAAGGTACCTCCGCCTTTTAAAGGGCACCACAAGGGGAACCACCATGCTGCCCTTCTGCCAGACTATTGTTTAGAAGTAATCTGGCAGGCGGCGACGACCTTCAGCGGAGAGGTGGCACAGTGGTTTGCACCACCGCGCCACCGCACTGCTGTAAAATAGAAATCTGGCCCTAAATGTCCAAAGAAGATGCAGTTCTTTGTATTTGTACTAACAGTATGCAGATATGCCCTGAATATTCCAACCGTGTTTACATTTTATACAATTGTCAAAGCCATGCAAGAGTATGCCAAAGATTACTATAGGAGTCGTGCTTTTTAAACTGATAAATGCTTTGGTGAATATGTAACAATATGTTTTCATATTAGTACAGTAGTCTAAGCACCCATTGCTTAATAACAATGCTGGGACTTTCGCATGTTGCATTTTAATGTATCATTTTTCGCAGTTGATAAAAAACAATATTCAGCCAGTGCAAAGTTATGTTTGTTGTGACTCAGATATGTTTTGATCTTAAGACATTTGTTGGAATTTATGTTTGTGTGTATTTGGTGCAATAATAACATAAAAAGTCGTAGATGGACAGCAAAGGAATGTCATTCAGTGAAATGAAAGGATGACACAAGAATGTTTTCAATGATCCTGACAGACGTAGTTGGATAAATGTTGCCTCAGTTGGGCTGGAGAGGGTGAAGGTCGCAGGGAGTACTTCTCAGTTAAGAATAGTCACTTTCCATGTGATGCAGCAAGCCTTCAAGAAGGTACAGGCTGGAGAGAGCAGCCAATGTACATCTTCTGTGGTGGAAGAAATAAGGCTGAATTTCTTCAGTTTCTTGCAGTGGTGCTGGAACAATTTTCAGAGCTGGGGTGCTGCCATCAATGTCACAAGGTTTTTAGAAAATCAAAGTGCTGTATAATGAACAAGTGCAGGTAAAGAGCTACGCCCACTTAGTAGTGTAGGGTTGTAGTGTGTTCAGTGGTGTATTTTGAAGCATATCGCCCCAAATATTTGAGTAAAGAATAGAGTGGTAGGGCACAGCCGTTTGAAGTGATCATTTCCCATTGAAATGTCCTAGTGCAATTGCCATTAAATTGGCATCAGGCCTTCTGGGGAAACAGTTAGAACACCGCTGTCTAAACCACGAGTGTTCCAGCTCTGCAAGCTCCACCATGCATGCCTTAACCACGCATATGCCTTAACCACGCATGTGCGTGGTTAAGGCATATGCGCAGTCTAGCTGCAGAACGGATGGAAGGAAGCAGGAAGGAGGGAGTGGTGAGGTAAATGGGAATGGGGTGGCCCGGGGTTGTTTAGTGGGCTGGCATGGGACAGGGTAGATTTGTAGGCTGGTGGGGATCGAGATTGTTTTGTGGGCTGGGGGTGAGTCGGGGATGTTTTGTGTGTTAGGAATCTTTTTTGAGCTTCGAGCTGCATTGGACAGAAGCAGGAAGCAGGGATGGAGCTGTGATGAGGTAAGTGGGGCTGGGGGACGTTTTATGAGGTAAGTGGGGCTGGGGGACGTTTTATGAGCTAGGGGTGGGTGTAGGTCTGGAATGTTTCTGGGGTGGGGTGGGTTGGGGTTGTTTTGTTGGCTGGTGGTGAGTCGGGGTAGTTGTGGGCTTGGGTAGGTCGGGGTAGTTTTGTGGGTTGGGGTGAGTTGGGGTAGTTTTTGTAGGCTGGGGGTGTTGGGTTAGTTTTGTGGGCTGGGATGGGTTTGGGTAGTTTTGTGGGCTGGGTCTGAGGTCGTTTTCTGGACTGGAGGTGGGTCGGGTAGTTTTTTGGGCTGAGGGTTCAGGGCTCATCTTCAGGGCTGGGGGTTGGAGGTAGTTTTCAGGCTCAGGGGGTGGGGGCTAGTTTTCAGAGCTGGGGTGGGGCAAGTTTTCAGGGCTGGGGAGGGTCAGGTATAGTTTTCAGGGATGTGCGGGTTGGAGTAGTTTTTAGGGCTGTGGGAGTGTTGAGGTAGTTGTTTTTTTAATTAGGGGTTAGGGTATTAGACCTCAGGGGGAGGGGAATGGGTAGTCAGGGTAGTTTTTATGGCTTTGGGGAGGGCAGGGCAGGTTTTAATGCTCGGTCAGGGCTTGGCAGGGCCAGGTTAAGTGACAGGGTGTTAGGCATCAGGGCAGAAGGAGGACACTGCGTGGGGGTTGGGCAAGGGTAGGGGTACTTGCACCTCAGGGCAGGAAGAGTGCAGGGGGTTTGTACCTTAGGGCTATGGGGAGGGGGGTGGCGACCTTAGCCACACAGGCCCCTTTACCATGAAAATGTTTTTGTAAAGGCATGCATGGTAAAGGAATGTGTGGATCAGACGTGGTCATTATACAGTCTGCATTGTTCAGGCATGCAGTGTTGGGGAATTTGTGGTTGCATCATACAACCGTCCTTCTCCTATACTGCTAAAGTTGCATTAAAAACAAAAAATTACTTGCAGAAATGTGAGTTCTGTGCATATTTACCACACATGAAAAGTGTCTCGTTTGTTTTGATCCTATTACAATATTTGTATCCATCACAATTCAGAATTAGACAAAAATATTTATGTTTTGCTTTTTACTTGCTGCTTTTAGAGTGTGCAATGTTTGTGAAATCCATTTACAAGTATTTTAGCGTTGCTGGGTTTCAGAAAATATTTGACATACTGCAGCTTTCTCCTTTCAAACTCCTTGTGCCAGAGGATGACTGGCGCTTGGGTGCAAAATTTTGGTTACGTTGCAGTAAAAAAAGAGAAAGGTGAACACCTTCATATAAACATTTAAAAAAAAACAGTGAAGAACAGTTTGCCAGAAGGTACTGCCAGGCATTTGAGCTGTCTTTGAACGCATACCAAAAGCGCAAGATAAGAATAAAATTGAAATACCTCTCTACTGAACATTCTCCTTTTGAATTCTTGTGGTGCTGCAGCACCACCCACAGCCGTGGTTCCTTCGCCTCAAGGTCCTCGATGAGACATGCAGCAGCATGGGAGGCACTGTCTTTTAACTTGACAAATGTGTCAATGCTGATTTTTATAAATGTGCTAATGTTGTCGTTTATAGCAATGGTTTTAAGTAAATGTGCTAAATTAATAAAAACTTCAAACTTCACTGATCCATAGGAACAGGGTGGAGTTGCCATAAGTGCATACAGCTTCTGAGCCAAAATCCTCCACTCACAATGGTCCTCTACTCATAGATTCAGGTGGGATAGAGAGCTAGAAGTGAAACAGAGTACAACCAGGAGCCAATGAAACACTGGCTAGTGAGGCAGATGAAGAACCAGGTTATCTAGGGACTACAGAAAGCAGTGCTACCTTTTTCATGTGGTAAATGACCACCCCATGTTATTCTACAATATTTGACAGTAGAAAGACAAAGTTGCAGTAAAAACAGGCACATGGGAATTCAGTTCACTTATTCACCACAGCAAAACAAGGAGATGATGGACGGAGCGCTGAAACTTTTCAGACATTCACCCCAAGTCACAGATCTGGGTTGAATCGATCATCGTTTTTTAGCCCGCTTGGCCACCCCAGTTCAGAAACAGCAATATTCAAATTAGTCTTGACCCTGTGCCTCATGGGAACAGTCCAGCCCGAACTGCCACGCTATGTCTTCCCTGGACTGGAAACTAGGGGGCATATTATCAAGGGGGTTTATCTCCGCTTTTTTGGCTTTAAAAGCCAAGAAAGCGGAGATAAAATTATCTCCCTATTACCAAGCTGTCGCTAACACCAGTTAGTGACAGCTAGTAGGAGATAGCGACCATCTTGGGCCCCACTTTGCATGTCAGTGATATTTATCACTAATGACATGCAAAGTGGGCGTGCCAAGATGTTAGCGACTGGAAACAGTCCCTAACATCGCTATCTCCTATTACCAACTTTTGGAGATATTCGCGCTAAGCGCGAATATCTCCAAAAGCTAACACCTGCCCTGAGCAGTTCTTAGCCATGTTATCCAATGGCAGGTGGATAACATGGCTAAGAGCATTTGCTCGATAATGCATGAATATCGCGGACTTTTCAGCGATATTCATGCATTGCGGCCATTTTTTATCGCATTTGCGATAAACCTTGCTAATAGCAAGGTTTATCTGCGATAAAAATCGCCGATGTGCGGCGATAAGTTTTGTCTCTAAACACGTTAGAGACAAAAATTATCGCTAGTTGTTGGTAATATGCCCCTAGCTTCCTTGGACCGGTTTCGGTGTAACACCCCTCATCAGTCAGGCTAGCTTGAATCTAGTGGCAAAGTGAGCAAGGGAACTACGTCTGGGCATGCCCTGCCAAATTTAGGGCAAACAAAGCAAACAGAAGGAAATTATGGACGGAGCGCTGAAACTTTTCAGACACTCAAAGTGACAGATCTGAGTTGAATCCATCATCGTTCTCTGGCTCACTTTGCCAATTCCAATAGAATTCCAATAGTGCCCATGTTCTGTTGTGAACATGGGCTTCTATTGGAATTCTCCAGGGCATATTATCAAGCCCATTATCGCTGCTTTAGCGGCAGTTTTCTGATGCTAAACCGGCGATAAGTTCAATGCCATCCTTGATAATATGCCCACTAGTTACTGCAAGACTTAAGAAACATGAGAGAAGGAGCTTGGAAAGAGCAAGATAGCTTTTATTGGGAGAATATTAGGAACACGAAGGAAGGCGCTGAAGTAAGTTTGAAGAACAGATGTTCCTCTATTCTTCAGGCATTGAAAAAAAACCTATTCTGTGTTTCTTGATGCTGTTTGGGATTTCAAGTCTTACAACCAAGTAGAAGTGTTTGGTGCATGCACATCAGAGGATGTGGAGCATTCATGCTAATTTGACTGGTATGTGTAAATGGCCTGATAGACTATGCTGTCCATCTGAAGAATGGTGTGTGGTGGTCGACTCATCCAACTGAAGTTTGTAAAAGTGGGTCAATGTGCTAATGTTTTCTGCACTTTGGCCTGAGATATGTGTTTAAGAAGTGTGGTAAGGTGGAGCATGAGAGGCCTATCAGCAGGCTGAGGGGTGGACTGGGGTCTGTGCATATGGCAAACAACCTTTACAACGCAACTTTTACAACGCACTACCAGTACAATGAAACTTTTGCAACGCAACATCCATTACAACGCATGCCATTACAATGCAAACATTACAACACATGACACTAAAACGCATACCACTACAACGTATGTCATTACAACGCAGTCATTACAACACATACCATTTCAACGCATACCATCACAACACATAGTACCCCTACACTATCATAGTACCCTTACACTATCCAACACTTACGCTACTGTTGCACCCCCTGGAGTTAGAATAGTAATTTTTACCCCTACACCATCCAACACTTACCCTACTTTTGCACCCACTGGAGTTAAAACAGTAATGTTTACCCCTACACTATCCAACACTTACCCTACTGTTGCACCCCCCTGGAGTTGGAATAGCAATTTTTACCCCTACACTATCCAATACTTACCATACATGCAACGTAATGGTATGCGATGTAATGGTATGCGTTGTAAAGATAGTATGCGTTGTAATGGAATGCGTTGTAAAGTTAGTTTTAAAAAATGTGTTGTAATGGCATGCCTTGTAATGGAATGCGTTGTAATGGATGTTGCGTTGTAAAAAATGCGTTGTAAAGGTATGCGTTGTAAATGTATGCATTGTAAGGTCATACATTCGTGTATATTGACTCAAGAGCGTAGGCGGGTGGGGAACCCTTTGAGGTTAATGGAATCTAGTGAGGCGTTATCCTGGGTTTATTGGAATAAACTTTGTGAATGGAGATATCGTTTCTCTACTTCTCATTGGGGGCTGATTACAAGCTTTATGTGTGGAACGCTCACCTTCAATTTCATTGTGTTACTTGATAACAAACACATACGATGGATGCGCCCCTGTGAGTGTTGCAGGCTTTGTGCTTTTCTTCTTATACCTGAAAAAAGGCAGCAAGCCTCGTGTTGGGGCATGAATGATGCTCCTGTTGATGTACGAATAATGACAGAATATCATCTTTTCCTTAACAAAGGTGCCTTGTCTCTATCGCAGAATAAACATGAACAGCACATGATAAAACAATTATAACACCCCTGTGCATGGCACCCAATCACTCATTCTGTCTGAGAGTCCATCATTCTCCGATGAATTGTCTCAGGCTCCTGCGTCTCTGGGGTTTGAAATCAGCGTGGCTAATTAGTCCTTAACAAGCACAAGCTTCTCATCACTGGTACTCAGTTACCTAACTGAGTTAATCAAGGGCAGACCACAAATTATGTTATCTGAGCTCGATATTCGCCACCTTATGAATGTTGCTCTTTGTAATAAATGTAATAAAACACATCAAATGACGCCTGAGCTATCAATTTCTAGCCTCACGTTGGACAAAAAAATGCAATCAAAGTCAGGACCCGTTTTAGAATTTATGAATGAGATACTGCTGGCATAAAGAACTGCTTTAAATCCTGTGGCACTTGCAATAGGGTGGACTCGAGATCCAGCACATCCTGACTGAGTAGTTTGTCATCCAAACTCTAAATAAGGCCCACAGTGGCTTCCTTCAGTCGATTCTTATATATTATTCTCTCCCTTGATATTTCTCCCATTTAACCCCTGCCACAAATAACTAGTTAATGCCTAGTTACAGGAATGGATGGAGAACTTTCACTTTCCAAGCAACATGTGTGACTAACCTCCAAATCCCCAGTAAAAGGTATGGACAGATTCAACATGCCAGCAACAGCTATTGCCAGTCGCCAAACGCCATGCAACATGTCAGCCTCCAAGTGCCTAAGAAAGCCAATCACCGGATGCTCCACTGTAGGTAATAACAGCTGGAGTATGCACATGAACATGCATGGCAAGTCACCCTGTGACACCTACAAGATATTTTCAGCTTCAGTATCAGCCAAAGCTATTTGTCTCATGTCCATTAACCCCTTAGCTGCGGCGGCTATTCCGCCGTAGTGCTAAGGGGGAGGGGGGACTGCGCGGTGCTCCCATACTCGTGATGGAACCGCTCCGTCACGAGCCTCGGGTGGGCTGTGCTTGTGACGGAACGGTTCCCTCATGGCCCTGCCCGCTCAAAAGAACGCTCAGGTCACCGAACATTATCTGGGCCTCAGGCGGACTATGGTCATGGAGAGCGCTTCACTAGGATCGCCACCCCTCAGGATCCCCGAGTGAACCCCAAGTGCCACGCCCTATCGTATCCATAGCGCGCTAGGAAGGGGCAATGGTTACCCAGCAAATGCGTCTTTTGCAATAGTAATATGTCTACCCCAAGGCGGTGTGCGTAGCGCAGGGCAGCCATCCGTTTGAAACGGTCCAGGAGGCCATTAACATTCCAAGACAAGATGCTTAGAGAAGTACTCAATAGATGTATATCTGGAATGGTGGCATGGTGGAATGGCATGACAAGTGGGTCCCAGAAAGGGTGCCCACATCAAAAAGGAGCGTGTGAGGGTGTAGTGTAGCGTCCAAAGGGAAGTCTATGTATGCTGGCGCATGCGAGTCCAGGCACAATATGAGTGTTGAGGAAATGCAGAGAAGAGCCCCGCAGGGGTGAGTCAGGTGTATTGGTGAATATAATAGTGGGATTGTGGGTCCCGCGGGGATATGGCTACCCAGCTGGATATCAACAGGTCCATCAAGGTGTTTGAAAGGAGGCCTGCATGTCTCTCGGGATGCAAATTAGGGTGTCATGTGAAAGCTGGTGCAGCGAAACTAAAATATAAAACAACCAAAAATATAATCGAAACACGGGACAACGGTCCCACCCCCAACCCCTCTCCCACCCACTACCCTACATTTCGAGAATTGAAGCATCTGTCGCCCTAATAATAAACCAATGAGTAAACAACCAAACTATAATGCTTGGAAAAGGGGAAACGTGGAGGACCCCTCCTCATGTACAGATGTGTGTTTATGAGTCCATTAGGAAGGAAAGAATTGCTCTGAGCTTATGCACCTTCTCCGGCCGCAGAGCGGGGCCCGGGGGGCAGAGACTAGTTCAAGCAGGGACTTTCAGGAGCATCGGGCTACGGGACAGGTCTGATTCTGGGAGGCCAATCGCCGAGTGCCCAGGCGAAACACCACCGCCATCCAGACGGCCGGAGGAGCCAGAGCGTCTCCCGGTCGAGGGTCCCTCGGAGAGCAATATTGGCTTTTGTGAGTGGCCAGGCAGGGAGTCCGAGCGGGCTCTCCTCTGCCCATGGCGCCTGCGGAAGCGGTTACGCTGAGGTTGAGGAGTGAAGGGAGCAAGGCGGCCAAGTCCGCTCTCTGCTCCTTCCAAGCCCAGGGCCCGGGCGTCGGCCCCCAGAGGGCGCTCCACCATTGCCCAGGTCCAGGCCTGTGTTGGGTTGTTGAAGAACAATGTCTTCTTCGCGAACACCACTCGAAGGCGAGCCAGAAAGAGGAGCTGATACTGAATGTTAAGTGCCCTTAGCTTTTGCTTGACCTCCCCAAAGGAGCGGCATTGGCCTTGGACGTTGCGGGTGTAGTCTGGGAATGATGGCACCATTCTCATTGCGTAGCCGCTGTTTTTTGCGGGCTTCAGACAGGATGCCGTTTCGGTCTTTGGAGTTGAGAACCCGCATTATGAATGGGCGGGGAGGTGCACCCGGTGCCGGCCTGGGGACAAGGACGGGTGGGCCCACTCCATCGCGATCCAGGGAGAGAGAGAGCCCCCTGCAGTCACCTCCCCAGGAAGTCCCCCGTGCAGCCCTGCTCCGCCTCCTCCGGAAAGCCCACCAGGCCGAAGTTGTTGCGTCGGGATCTGCTTTCGGCATTCTCCGCCCGACGGTGCAGCTTCTGAGTGTGCGACTGGAGACGGGGCACACACCCCTTAAATTGCTGGATGTTATCCTCCACAGTAGAGATACGTGTCTCAGTCTCTTTAATCCGAGCAGTGGTGTTTTGGAGGTCCTGTTGAATGAGAGTCATATTTACTCGCACTTCTGCGATCCTGCCCTCCTCCGAGGTCTGTGAGGCATGGATAGCATGGAGGATGGTGATCAAATAGTAGACGGAGGAGCCTCCTGTTCAGTCACACCTCCGGTTGCACCTGCCTCCAAGGTGGTGAAGCGGTCCATTTTCGTCTGGGTGGCAAGGGTGTTCGCCGACCTGTCCGTTCTGCCCATGGCGACCCCCTGGAAATCACGGGCTCAAAGTCCCCAGAAATAGACCCCACAGAGGGAAGTTAACAAGCTAACACAGGTAGGCCAAGGGTGAAGTATGGGCAAGCAGCAGACGTTAAGATTCAGCGCATATCAAACTGCCTCTAACCCGAAATGTGCGGCCGGAGTAGAGGGAGAATAAAGGAGCAGGACCGCAATTCAGGGTCGCGTGCAGGTCCCCACCCTCCAGGGCTGCCAGGCACTCCACCGGGGAGGCAACACAGATCCGGGGTCACAGCGGGTCCAGGGTTGAAGGGCCGGTGCGGGCCGATGATCCCAGGAATGGAGTAATGACCAATGATCCAGGACAAGCCCAAGGAAAGGATTAGGAGGCCACACAAGCGCTGCCACATGAAACTATAGCCGGGGCCCCCAGGGAGCCATCAGACCACCATGCCTGGTTTGGGGATGCCCCCTGGGGGGTCAGCGCCACCTGAAGTGGCAGCCAAGCAATTCCGTCCACACCCAAGGCCCAGAGAGGGGAGGAACAGCGGGCTGCGCCGCCACAACCACTTAATGGGGTGGGTTCACCTCCGCCTCGGGTTGCAGGAGGCGTGTCAGGAGTGGGGGTTGGAGGGGGAGGAGAAGGGGGAGGGAAGAGGAGCCATGCTTATCAGGGGCCCCCCGCACCCTGCCTGCCACCTGATCGATGGCCGAATCCTCACCCCAACCCAGATGCCTCAGCACCGCCACTCCTTACTTCCAAGCCAGTTCGGAGGAGCACTCCGCCCGCCGCAGACCCTCCACCGGCAGCCAACGGTGCCCACAGTAGCAGCCCGGGCCTCGGGCTCAGGAGGGGCAATCAGGTCATGTACTGGCCTCTCCCACACAGATATCACAAGCTCCCCACTCCCAGTGAGTTCAGTGGTGGCTGTTGGGGCTCAGGGAGTGACCGGGGACGACACCCTCCGCAGGCCACCCAGCAGGTGGCAGCCCGCAACACAGGTGATGTCCGCCCAGGCCTCAGGGGCGACTCAGGACCACAGCTCCAGCAACTCGCGCAGCAGGCGGAGGCCCAGTGCGCCAATGTGCACTGTCCATCCGGGCTCGAGGGGGCAACGATGAAATGCCGCTCCCAACAGTCTTCACAGCCGGTGGAAGCCCACGGCACCGGGACCACCAAACCAAGCCCTGTGCAAACCAGGGACCCCTGCCGCAATGGGTCGCGCCAGCTATGGGGCGCATGGCACCAGTGCTGTCAGTCTGGGCCTTGGGGGGCAGCAGGGGGACCTCGCATCCAGCTGCACACATTGCCAATGGGGGCCCGCGGCGCTGGCCATACCGACCCGAGCCTCAGTGAGGAACGATAGATCTTCTCCCCCAGTGGGCTGCACCAAGAACACAAGTCTGAAGCACCGGCGAAGTCAGGCCAGGCCTCGGGGTAGCCAAGAAGGCTTTGTTGTCCCCGGGCTCTCTCACACAGGTCCAACAGGATCACAGCAAGCATCCGGCAGTCACATGGGCACCCCGTGGAGCCACCTCGTAGCGAGGCGGTACAGGACCCACCTCGGAAGAGGAGGCAAGCCCAGGACGAAGGCACTGCGGGTCGTCAGGCGCCACCAATCTTCCACCTCTCAATCAGCGGCCAATGTCGCTGCTATCTCTCCCCGGCAACCTTGCATGCGAGAACTCAGGGCGGCCAGATCCTTCAGGAGGGAGATTGGCTGATGATGGGCCCGGGATCACCGCAGTGGCCGCTGCCATTTTGAGGGGTTCTGCGTGGCAGGTCCAGGAGACTGGGCAGCTTACACGATCCCAAGTCGGCACCCATCGCCCCAAACTGAGTTCCGGAGGTCCCAGGCAGCAAGGTATGTGGCACAAGGTGTAAGGCGATCCCAATGGCAGTGGATGGCAGATCGGATGACGGAGGGGTCCGAAGCACATTTGAAGTCTGACTGCCATCTTGACGCTCGTAGCCACACCCTAGCATTGAAGCTTAAGGTACAATTGTGGTGTTAGTGTCAAAAGATAGGTACAAATTACGAGCAACAACCATAATAAGGAGCGGAGACCAGGTCAACTCAGATATGTGATAGAAACATTAAAGAGAAGACTTCCTCTGTGATGATTTTACTCAAGACAGAGAAATTATGTCTAAGTGTGTCTATTGTCATTGGTATGGAGTGTGATGAAGTTATATTGAATCAGGGCTAAGTCCCACGAAGTGGAAGAAGCATGTTGGAAACTTGTAATGTACCCTAATTGGAGCGTACTTATGTAACTATAGACAGTGATTACCCACTCCATGCTTTGGTTTCTAATACTCGAATGTGCATGAATGAGGAAAGGTCACCTAAAAATAGAGGTGATGTCCATGCTCTTTGTGTAGACAGGGTTGTCGAGAGCAGTGTGTGTCATGCTCCGTCGGATGTAGGTGCTGGTAGCGAAACTATGTGGTTAGATCTCATTTCAAACGACAAAACAAGGGGTTGATACTTGTCAAATTTGTAGAGTGTGGCTGTGAATTATAACATCTTCCCAAGTATGTGCACTGGGGAGCTGCTTGCCTTGATCTGTCAGGATCACACTGCTGTTCTTACCGCAGTCATGGCGTTACAGCTCATAGTAAACAGTCTAGCAAACCAAAAGGCAAAACGATGTAGTAGTGAAGAGGGTCAAAGCGTGTGAGACACCTCGTAATCAAAACATAACTAGCACATCTTGCTGTTGTTCTCTAAATAGCCAAAAGTTAGTCAAACAGGCCTGTAATGTCTAACGTAATCTAAAGTAATCTAACCCATTTGCAAATTAAGCTTCAATTATAAGGACAGATGAGGTGCTATGCCTGACGGCTGCAGGTTAGTGCTTCCGGCCTAGGATAACCACTAAAGGTGCCTTTCAAATTCCTAACAATTACGCACAAACCTCTCGGACAGGACCTTGGGTTGTGAGTTGGGAATTTGTTTCCTCTGTTCAACACAATTAGTTGATATCCTGGTTTGATTTTCTGGGTGACTTATAACTTTACATATTGGCTGGTTTGTTTCAAGTTACTATCATTTCATAAAATTGTTCGGAATGTCTTTTATGTCCCCTTATAGGCACTACCGGTGAATCCACCACCTTGTTTTCCATGGATCACTGGTTTTGTATTGTATTCTTTTTGTTTTATACTTGAAACACTTTCACTGTCACATCATTTCATTTCACAAACTTTATTCGACAATTAAGTCATAAAAGTATACATACATATATTACACAAATGTAGATTAAAAGACGTTAAAATCCATACAATAAATATTTAAAAAGTATTAAACTAAAGTAGACTATGTCGAATTACAGTTTAAGAGGGGGATAAAAGCAATTTCATAAACATACATTAATCCAGGGGAATATTGCACAAAGATTCACATGGGTTAGCCCAAAGATGCAAGGACAAGTACAAATTAATCTTCAAATTTTTACTGCTATGTGTTTTGTGCGGATTACCCAAGCCCATTTCAAGAATTTAGCCACGGCAACAGCAATTGTAGGTGTCGGGTCTGTAGTTAAAATTCTCAGAGCCTCAGCATGTCTGTGTGACCCAATCAGTTTACATAAAGGCTTGATCCACATCGATCTGGGGGCATTGTACAGGGGACAAAAAAATAAAAAGTGGCTAATTAACTCTTGTTCCTCCCCGCAATTGGGACATCTGTCAATTCCACTTTTATATGCCCATTTAACCGTAAAATATCTTACTGGGAGTGATCCTACCCTAAGCTGGAAATAGAGCTTACGATCCTGTTGTTTGCCAATAATATCCCAATATTGTTCCAGTTTCGGTAGGGCTTTAATATCCATGAAACTACTAGTTAGATGTGCGGAGAGACCCTCTGACCTTGCTTCGGAGATCACCATCTCCCAATATTTTTCTTTTAATAGTTTTTTAGAGGGAAAATGAGTGTTTTCCGGGTCCTCCCATAAGTCAGTCATTCCTAGTTTGGAGAGTATCGACTTGATGTTCTTAAGCCAATGAATTCTTTGGGACGTGTCCTTAGCCATTATCTCTTTTAAACCATGGGCATAGTGCTGTAGTTCTTCAGTTGTCCATAAACCGCGCCAATAAAGAACTGGACGCAAAAAGGCTAGATCCTGGACCGCCTTTTTTCCAAGGTCCCAATTTAGCAGTAAAAAGGGGGTACTTATGGGGACGTTAGTAGCTTTTTGAAGAAATTCATTTTCAGCTAGCGTTAGTTTTCTAAGGTCTTCAAAACCCCAGAGTTCGGCTCCATATAGGGCCGAACCTAGGACCTTCATCCCATATACTTCCAATAAGGAGCTAATAGGCTTAGTTGTTGAGGAGGAATTTTTTTTTAGAAGGATACCTGCCTGCTGGCGGAGTTTTAGGACCGCAATTTCCAGTTGACTGGACCACCCCAGATCTTTCTGAAGGGTGACCCCAGGTAGGTAAAAGCATCTACCCGCTCCAGCGGGGAACCATTCATATTGATCAGGCCTCTAAAAGGTCTATTTGTCCCGCACGTTTTACGACCAGTCAGGACCATATACTTAGTTTTTGTAGTATTTGTTTCTAGTCCCCTGTCCAAACAAAAATCTTCAAATCGCTTCAGTGCTTGCTGGAGTCCACTCGGGGTCTTTGAAATGATGAGAGTGTGATCCGCGAACATGAGGATCGGGACCCGCTCACCGGACATCGCTGGGGCATCGGTCGGCACCAGGGAGAGGAAATCCGCAACCCCGTTCACGAAGAGCGAGAACAAGGTGGGCGCCATGACGCAACCCTGCCTTACTCCACGCTCCACCGGAAAGGGCTCGGTAACCTCCCCCTGGGATCCCCACCGTACCCGAGCAAAGGTATCCTCATGCAGGCGGACAATTAAACTCAACAATTCAGGTGCCATCCCCAGGTCCGCTAGAACTTTCCACAGTATATTACGAGGGACCAGGTCAAAAGCCGCTTTTAAGTCGACAAAAACGGCATACAAGTTGCCCTTTTCCAAGACCACGGTACGCCAGTATAACATAATGAACAGGAAGACCTGGTCAATGGTGCTTGTTTTTGGGCAGAACCCAGCCTGGAGGTGACTTAAAATATTGTCATTATCCATCCAGGACTGAATTCTGCCCAAAACCAGCCGACCCATGATTTTTTGTAAGCAGTCAATTAGACTTATCGGTCTATAGTTGGCTGCAAGTGACTTGTCACCCTTTTTGTACACCGGCACGATTTCTGCCCCTTTCCATGAGATGGGCACTTTCATCCCTTGAGCTATGGCATTTGCCACATACAAAATATAAAATCACCAGCGCCTTCTATTGTTCAGAAATAAATCTGCGGGGACACAATCCAAGCCGGTAGCACGCCCCTCAGTGACTAGGTCCAACACCCTGTCCACCTCATTCAAGGAAAAAGCAGGTTCCTTGTACACAATATGGGAGTAGTCTCCTACGCTTTTACCATTGGCACTGGCAGCATATTGGGGTTTAAAATAGTCGACCCAAGAGTTACGGTCAACATTATTGTGAGGGCTCTCTCGGTGTCCTCCCCTATCCCACTTAAAGATTTCCCAAAAAAGTTTGGGATTCTTTGCAGAGCACGTCACTTTCAAATCCAGCCACAGGCCCTCTTCCCAATCCTTTTTAGCAGCAAGTTGCTACGCCTGTAGTTCGCCCTAGCCAGTCTTACTGCACCCATATCTTTAGACTTTAGGGCTAGACCCAAGTCCCTCCTAGCTTGGCGACAGGAGCTATTATACCAGCTCTCTGGTTTTTTAAATATAGCTCTTTTTTCCCTAAGCTGGGTTTACAGAAGTATGATTTCAGTTTAGTAAAGAGCCTGTTGTGTACCTCTAATTGAAGATAGGGGGAGAACCTTTCAGTATGACATCCTCCATAGCCTCTAAGGCCCCTTCCAAGTCTCCCTCTATGAAACTAATTATTTCCTGATGCCCAGCGACTTGGCACCATTTAAGGTGTCGCTCATCATTTGCCATAACTAGATCCGGGTAAGAATGCCCTTTATGAGCGTCATCCCCAGTATGAATGCCCAAATTTAACTTTGCGCACAGGGGGTTATGGTCGCTTTCAATACGTGACACAACCTCCATGTCGAGGACAGTTGACCACATATTGAGAGAGACAAGTAAGTAGTCAATGTTGCTTGCCCTATCACCATTGTCAAAAGTTTCCTTCCCCATTTTGTCTGAGAGTGTACGGCCGTTGGCAGCCCTCAACTCATTTTCCATACAGAAACCCTTTAGCTGGATAGCAGCCTCGGTCCACTTTTTTATTGGTTTAGTGCTAAGCTGGGGAACTCCCCACCTAGCGTCCTCCTCCTCTGTCAGATGGATATCGTCCAAACCAAGGGGTTCAAAAGTGGTGTTAAAGTCCCCAGCAATCAATGTCATAATGTTATTTGGGGAAGCCTGTAGTAATGTATCCAGTTTCGCTACGACTTCCGATTTCTTACCACCTTGAAGCCCCCTAGCATAAACATTAAAGGTGGCAATTTCTAAATTTACATGGAAGCTCATTCTAACACCAAGAATGTCGTCACATACAGTGGCTAGAAACTGGGTTTTACATTTTAGGGACTGCTTGACCCATATAACCAGCCCCCCATAGGTCTCCCTTTAGATTTTTTTACAGCAGGGACAAAAAAGTTCAAATAGCCAACTCTAAACATTGGTTCAACCGCCCAGACTTCTTGAAACAAACAGATGTCAGAGTGGTCAATGAAGTCTGCCCAAACCTCCGAGTTAAGTTTTGACCCCAGCCCTGCCACATTCCAGGAAAGCAGCGATGTCCAGCTTAGTGGGCCATCTGATAGTGTGGCCAGTTTACCCCGAACTGGTTGTCCCTCTAGACCAGAATGTATATTATGTTGTCTGTTCGTGGGCTGATCTACCTCTAGAGCCTTTGGAATGATGTCACATGTGGTACCTTGTCCAACCTCAACCAGCCCTTTCACCTTTACTACTCTGGGCCTGCACATTCCCTTGCCCAGTCTCTAACCCTTCTCTACCATCCCCTCCCCTACTAACCAAAGTGGGTTTTTCTTGTTCATGCTGTCAATCACAGTCCCCTAGCCCCGACAGGGTCTGGAATCTTTTGAACAACCTGATGTTCCCTAAGGGGCAGAAATTAGGTACAGACCCCTGAGAAAACATATCCCTCTCAAAGGAAACTGGGGTAGGGGGGGCCATAGAAATAGGCTAGGGGTAGTGTTTGTATCCCAGTAGTCATATCATTGTGAGACCAGTTACAGATGAAGTTGACACATATCTGGTCTCTAAAATTAATAACGATACAATCTCCTGCAACAGTCTTACATCCCCTGCCTATCCAGTTAACTCTCCTGACACTCAAAATTTCAGCACGCATATTCACTGGCAATGGCCAGAAAATAGATTTGTGCTTTAGGTCTTGGTATGATTCTCGTTTCCCACGAGCTAGTGGGGGGACCCCTACCAGAACTACCACAAAAGGGGCTGATTGAGGAGGGAGGTTAATATAAGGTAGGGGAGACTCGCTATGCGCTCTGCTTGAGGTATGTAGGCTTGGCTGTTTGTCCTGCAACTTAGCTCCATCGGCCACAGGTCTCTCTTTATTCACTGACTTTGCACCCGCCCCTGCGAGGTTAGATACCGGGCAAGAAACTACTCCTGACAAGGTGGCTTGTGGTATCGCACTAGTTTGGTGTGTGTTTCCCACTCCTTTTTGGGTGACTGGTTGTAGATTAACAATTGGCCCCTTATCAACAGCCAAAACAGGCCTTGGAGTCTGACCTGACACAGTTGCACTAATGGAACTAGATGGACCATTGGCTACAGTAGGTTTTGGTCTAGGAGTGTGGGTGCTACGTCTTGGCCCTGCCTGTTTCTGAGCTGATGCCAGTGAAAGTTCAAGGCACACCAGTCTGATTTTAATGGAGTCCAGCCGATTATGCAATGGATGACACATTTTCTTGAAGGTGGCCTCCAGTCTTTTCCAGAAGGAAGGACCCAACTCCAAGTGTGGATCCTCCTCCCTATTATTCAAAGGGGTTCCCTGCCCACTTCTGTCAGCCCCATCCAGTAGTACGGGGTTGTTTTGTGACGTCACAACTGGGTCATCAGGTGGGTCATCAGGTGGAACATTACTTTTACAAGATCTCTCTTTTTTCCCACCAGCATTGATTTGAGGACCAGGGCGTTTCCTTTTTGTTTGCTCCCTCCCCTTTGGTTGGACCGTGATAGCTTTCACTTGGCCAGCAGATCGAGTCTTAATTTTGGGAGATGATTCCCTGACTAAGTCGCTGCTGGGCACTCCTTCTTTTGGAGAATTATCACTTATGACCATGATCGCTGATTGCAATGGGGAAGAAGTTACCACTCCTGAGGGAGGAAGCGAACCCTGCAAGTTAGAATCTGGATAGGTAGGTGATCTAGCATGTGCCAGGGGGCCCAGAGAGGACCTTTTGTCGAAGGATGTATCCAAGGATAGCCTTTTTTCAGAGAGTTCTATGTCCTTGGCAAATGCAGTTGATACCCTTATAAGGAAATTGTCAGGAGTTCCTAATAGTGAACCACCAGTAGATTTCCTACAGCTAGGATCACCATCTTGTAAGGTAGCCATCCTTTTGTAGTACTCAATACAATAATAAGAGAGTCCCAATATGGCACTAACCTTGTTTGTAGTGTGGCAGGAGTTAGAGGGGTGGCCCGTCCCGTCCTTTGCCGGCCTTGAACGGGCTTAAACGGGCCCGCCCTTGGCCCAGGATTCGCCCGTGCGCTCCCGCGCGCGACTCGCGGGGCGAGTGGCGTTTCTCACTCTTATTGCGCCTCCGGGCGCTCTGCTGTCGTCACAGCCGCTGGGGCACCTGGGATTAGTAGTTCCCTGCCCTCGGCGGCGATGTTCCGTGCGCGGCTGTGCGTGAGGTTCCGTGACAATCGTAAGTGGTGTTTTCGACTCGCACGAATATAGTCGAGTCTGGTATCTATGAACCGCAAATGACGAGTTTAGTAAGTGTGCGCAGTTTCGCTGTGCTAACTTAAACCGTTCGTTTGTTATGTGGGTTTTTCTTTGTACCCACGGGTTCCATCTTAGATACGCAATCCATTTTGTCTCTTGCCCTCAAGTAGCCAGCGAACGGACGTTGTCCGCTTCGCGACCCTGGGACTCCCAAGATATTTGCGGAAGACACATGTTCTTTGTAAGTGTCTTTATGACGAGGGGGATGCTACTGTAAGGCAGATGGCGCCGCTCAAGGCTCATCTTGCCGCACGGACTTATTGTCTCAGCCGTGCATCTCATTAGGCACGTCCCTTTGATGCCTGTATCTCGTGTTTCCCGATACCTCCCCTTTTACACCCTTTCCGATCTCCCCACTGTCTCCGTCTTCCTCTACACCTGTCCTTGTTCCTACTTCGATCTGTTTTACTGCTGATTGGAATTCGCTAATGGTGGGAAGATGGTTTTTACAGTTGGGAACCGCCAAATGTTTCCGCACTTATGTTCCGGACCTGATGTGTTTCAAAGTGACCAAAGCGACCCCTCTGGGGGATAATGATGGGAACCGGGTTGTAAACTTTTGTGTTCAATGTTATCCTATGGGTAAAACTGTATAAAAGGAGCGATCCACAGAACCAATTTGAAGCAGTCTCCCCAAGTTGCACGTGGTGTACTTGTCGTGACTTCTGTGTTCCCTGCAGCAAATAAACCTTGAATCTTTGACGTCGAAGGAAGTGTCCCGTGTCTCTGTCATTCGTACGCCGGAGCAGGTTACCCACGAAGGTTTCAGGTGTTGTGCCCTGGCACCGCTGGGTCTTAAAGAACCCAGTCCTTCAGTTGGCGCCCAACGTGGGGCTGCATCAGTGGTACCGGTCCAAGCCCGACGATCGTGAGGAACTTCGTGTGAAATCTCCGAGGGAAAGTGCACTCCGCTTCATCGATCCTGTTGTCGAAATAAGTGGCCCGAAGACTTTTCCCGCGAAGATTCCCGCCTCCTGACGGCTGCGACGGACTGCTGCCCTGACTGTAGACCTGTTTTGGCGCCTGGCGTAGACCTTGGTATAGCGAGACGATTGACGGGCCTTCCTGGTGACGCCATCGATTTTTGAGTTAAGTATTTGTGGGTCGCTCCCATAGTTCTTGGTTGTTGACACTTTAGCGAGTGTTTTTGTTGTTAACGCTGTGTGAGTGTTTTTGTCGGTGACACTTTGCTAGCGTTCTTTGTTGTGTTATTTGACGACTGCAGCCGCCAAAAACCGAGGGTTTTGTTCTTTGCTGGGACTTGGTAAATCCCGTAACCCTTGAAGTTTGTGAAACTCGGCTAGCGTGCAGGATGCCTGGTCGCAGTACTTTGTATAGTTGTTTTAGACCTTGCGGAACGGATTCCCGACTGGAGGACTCGTGTCCGATACCTCCGGTTGGAACTCCCACTTATGAGCTCTATAGTAAGCATGGGCTAGGCCCAATTACCTTTAACGATTATTGGATTAAATACACGAAAAAGGACGGCGACCTTCGTTGGCCACCTCATGGTAGCTTCGAGGCCCCGATCCTAGATAACCTAGAGATGAAATTGTTTGAAAGAAAGTCAAGGCCGGCCATGTTTGATGCCTTTCGGTTGTGGCGTAAGGAAGCCCGACAGAAAGACATCAGACAGACTAAACGTAATCAGCGAGATAATGTTGCTACCATAGTGAAGAAAGCAGAGCAGTTCCAGCATGATAAGGAGGTTAAGGATAAGGAAGTGTTTGACCGATTACAGCGTATGACTGTAGATAAATGTTATCCCGCTTTGCCTACGGAGTCGGAAAAGAAGGAAGAGCCAGTTGAGGATCCTTTAATGTCTTATCTCATGAAGTCACCACCTCCGTACGTACAGGGTACCGCAGCTCCTGTGGTCCCTGCCGTACCTATTCTTCCACCTATTCCTCCTCCGCCTGTTCCTCAACCTGCACCCGTTCTTCCGACTGTTCCTGCTCCTTTGTCTGTTTCTATTCCTACTGCTCCTCCGCTTCCATATACTCCTGTTCCCGCTACTGCTCCTGCTACTGCTCCTGTTTTGTTAACCCCTGCTGTTGCTACTGTTTCTACTCCTTCTCTTGTTATTCCTGTATCGTATGCTCCTCCCTCTACTCGTTCTCGTACTACTCCTCTTGCGGCTAGCTTCTTTCATTCGCTCGGACCTGTTCATGGGTCCGCTGGTTCCGATGGTCCCCAGCGACGTAGTCAGCTTCCTGGTAATAGAGAACGTGCTTCGTTATACAATATGGCGATGGGTTGGATGGTAAATCCTCTTAGGTGTCCACCCCGTGTTGTCCTCGAAACATTTTGTCAATTCAATATACCAACCCAGAGATATGTGTTCAACGAAATATGTAAGTTCCTTCACGATCAGATAGCGGCTGATGCGCCTGACGAGGTGCTCACCGCTCTGTCTGATCTTCAGCTTCAGTTCGCAAATGGGCTGATGGTGGATACTAACGTTCGACGTGCTGTTGAGCGGTTGCTATCTTTTCGTCCCGCACCGATACCTCATGCGTTGTTTGTTGAAGATATTGAAAAACAGCCAGACGAGTCTGGCCAATATCCCATGCGTGAAGTTCCACCGGTTTGGATGCCGGGTAACCCCGCAGCTGCCCCTCCGGTCCCGCCGTATTTCCAGAGAGTGTGGATACACCTCCCATGGAAACGATCGGAAGTGTTGCAGGTGAAGCAATCTTTGCCTGACCCTCGCAAAAATCCTGCAGGGTATTACAAAGAATTATCGCAGCTCGTAGATGCCACGGTAATGAATCTTGCCGATATCGATATGTTGTTTGGCAATGTCGTACCGCAACCGGTATGGGCTAAGATTCGTCAGGAAAATCACACAAATGAACTAGGTGGTGATTGGGCGGCCATTGTAGTGGCGGATGGGTTGCAAGTTGGTGGTGCTAAGCCTGAACAGTTGATTGCTGCTCTCCCTCAAAGAATAATAACATTAATGAAAACTCTTATGCCTGCTATGAGGGTAAACTGGGACAAATTGTCAGCCTGTAAGCAGAAGAAAGATGAGAGTGTTTCCGACTTCTTTACGAGGTTCGAGGAAGCATTCATTGACCATAGTGGTCAGGATATGGGCACCGAGGGTGGTCAGAGATTGTTTGTGGATAAATTTGTTTCGAATTTATTGCCCGATTTGAGCAATAAATTAAAGAATTCGGAAAGTGCATGGCCCGTTTCTACTTCGGCTCAGATATTGGCTACGGCACAATACTATGAGAATAGAGAGAAAGAAGAGAGCGACCGTGCTGACAAAAAGACGAAGGAACTGAAAACTAAAGTGTTGCTTCAGCAAGCGTATCCTCCACGTTCGAATCAGAATAATTCACAACAGAATAGATCGCAGCCGCAATCGAACAGATCCCAAACTCGTAATGACTCCTCCTCCCAAAGATCCTCGTTAGGGTACAATCAATGTGCTTATTGTAGACAGGAGGGACACATTAAATTCAATTGTCCTGTTTTGAGCGAACGTAACAGCGGTAACTCGTCTAGAGGAGGTCGTTGTGGTTCGCAGCAGGCATCACGTGGTAGAGGTCGTGGTTCTCAGACTGATCGTTCAGATAACTCATCTAATTCTAAAAATTGTTTCGATCAACGTGGATCATCGCAAGGACGATCTGCGCAGTACAATGTAGACGATTATTACGCCGATCAGGGAACTGACGACTGTAACTACTAGGACAGCCGAAGACAAGGAGAGGGAGTGGTATCAGTTCCGGTTGATCAGAGAGGGCCTTACGTCGCAGTTGCTACATCGGGCGTCGTTGAGCCTTTTCTGTTGGACACTGGTGCAGCGAAAAGTTCTATCATGCATTCGAAACTCCCTGGCGCACCTTTGTCTGGCTTAACAAATGTTTCCGTTGGATTCTCTGGCGCCCCTGTTAGCAATCCAGTTTCGCGCCCTTTGCCCCTAAAAATTGGGCCACGTGAGCTAGAAGCTCCGTTGATTTTGACTACGGGTTGTGGTGAAAATCTTTTGGGCTTGGATTTGCTTAAACGTTTGTACGCAACGTTGTATTGTTCTCCTGCGGGTGTAAAGCTTACGTTAGGAGAGAGGGTTGTCTCTCCTATGTATTTGTCCCTCGATAAGCTCCCACCGGAATTGAGTTCTCTTCCTGCGTCTTTGTGGGCAACAGGTCCAAATGACGTGGGCCTACTTGATATCTCCCCTTATGTTGTGCAGTTGAAGTCTAATGTGCGATTGCCTCGTATTCCCCAATATCGTATCTCCCTTGATGGTGAACGAGCACTGTTAGCGATCATCTATGATTTGATCGAGAAAGATGTTATTGAAGAGACTCGGGGAAACGTGTGCAACAGCCCTGTGCTGCCCATTCTTAAACGTACTGATCCTTCAAAACCACCTGTTTATCGCTTTGTTATCGATTTACGGGAGGTAAATAAGATTGTGGTTCCTCAATTTCCCGTTGTGCCTGACATCACGGCGCTACTGACTCTGATTCCAGCTTCTGCATCATGGTTTTCGGTGATTGACTAGAAAAATGCGTTTTTCATCATCCCGATTGCCGAGGAGAGCAGGGACCTTTTCGGTTTCTCTCTTGGTGGACGTAGCTTCCGGTTCAAACGCGCTCCTCAGGGCTACTGTGAAAGTCCATCCATTTACAGCCAAGCCTTGAAGGGTCAACTGGATGCGTTTAGGTTGCCGGTCGGTGCGGCCTTGATCCAATACGTTGACGACTTATTGGTGGCTGCTGATACTCTGGACATTTGCAAGATTGCTACGGTGTCGTTGCTGCAACATCTCTGTGAGTTAAATCACAAGGTGTCACCTTCTAAACTCCAATATTGTTGTCAAGAAGTAACCTATCTAGGTCACTTATTGTCAAAGGAGGGAAGGAGGTTGACCCCAGAGAGAATTGCAGCAATTGCGCGAATGGCTGTGCCAAAAACCCAAAGAGATGTGCGTGCCTTTCTAGGTATCACGTCGTACTGCAGGCAATGGATTCCTAATTTTTCATTGCTAGCGAAACCATTGGTGGCTCTTACGTGCAAGGATGTTTCGACTTCTTTACCATGGACGGAAGAATGTCAGAAAAGTTTTTCTGAACTGCGTGATTCATTGTGTTCGGCTCCTGTGTTGGGTACCCCTGACTACAGTAAGCCGTTTACATTATATGTTCACGAAAGGGAAGGTTGTGCTTTGAGTGTCTTAACGCAACCTTTTGGTGGTAAGCAACGTCCATGTGCATATTTTTCCTCAACCTTGGACCCGGTAGCTAGAGCATTGCCGAGTTGTTTGAGAGCAACTGCGGCAGCCGCGGTCTCCATCCGACAATCAGCAGGATTGGTCATGGATAATATGCTTACGGTGATGGTTCCGCATGCAGTCGATACTCTTTTGAATCGAACGAAAACTCAGCACTTGACGAGTGCGAGGTTGTCTGGGTACGAGTTGACGCTGTTGGCAAGCCATATTCAGATAAAACGTTGTAACGTTCTGAACCCGGCAACTCTGTTACCAATTAGCACAGAGTCAGATGAAGTAGCAGAACATGACTGCTACTTGAGGACTGAAGAGGAAACAAAAGGTCGAGTGGACCTTAAAAACACCCCATTGGAAGATCCGGATGGTACTTTGTATGTGGATGGGTCATGTTTTAAGTTGCCGAATGGCGATGTGACTACTGCTTATGCTGTTGTAACATTGAATACTGTTGTTGAGACTGCAAGGTTGAATCAAAATTCTGCTCAAGCTGCAGAATTGATTGCTCTTACTAGAGCGTGTGTGTTAGCGAAAGGGAAACGTGTGAATGTGTTTACCGATAGCCAATACGCGTTCGGCGTTGCACATAGTTTTGGACGATTGTGGAGAGAGAGAGGTTTCTTGACGTCGCACGGTACGAAGATACAGCATGGCCAGCTTGTGAATGATCTTTTGGATGCATTGACTTTGCCTACGCAAGTTGCGATTGTTAAATGTAGTGCGCATCGTAAGGTGACGGATGATGTTGGTCGTGGTAACGCGTTTGCGGATGAGACTGCTAAGGAGACTGCCCGGAACCTTAGCACTCGAATGTATGTGACGAGTTCGGTTAGATGGCCTACAGAATCGAGTATGTGTGAAGACACTATCGAGAGTGTGAAAGCAATTCAGAATGAGGCCACCGAGACTGAAAAGATGAAGTGGAAAGAAAGTACGGGAAAGTTGGATGCGAGTGGTTGTTGGATTGATTTGACCGATCAGAAAAGATGGATGTTGCCTGATGCGTATGTGCTGGCCGTTGTGCAAATGGCGCATGGGTTAGCACATATTAGCGCGAAAGGTATTTGCAAATTATTGTCTCCTGTATGGAAGAATGATGGTATTACGAAATGTGCTGAACGTCTGGTGAAGAATTGTATGGTGTGTATAATGTACAATCCTGGCAAAGGAACCCCAACTCCTCCTGGCAGTTTTGCTCCCCCTTCGTATCCCTTTGAGGTGATTCAATTGGACTTCATCCATATGGAGCGATGCAATAACCTGAAATACGTTTTAGTTGTGGTTTGCGCATTCTCCCGATGGATTGAGGCCTATCCTCTCAAAGACAATACTGCTTTGTCTACTGCGAAAATCCTACTGAAGGAATATTTTCCTCGGTATGGAATGCCTAGAGTCGTGTGGTCAGATAACGGAAGTGAGTTTGTGGGTAGTGTGATGAAGAGTGTGTGTAAGGGCCTTGGAATTAACCAGAAATTCCACAGCGCCAATCATCCCCAGTCAGCTGGATTGGTTGAAGGGTACAACGGCACCCTTAAACTAAAGTTAGCAAAGATTCAGGCTACGACTGGTCTTTCGTGGCCAGATGCTTTACCCTTAGCATTACTGTCAACTAGGGCGACTGTACACTCCCGAATAGGGCTTAGTCCCTATGAAATAGTGTTCGGCCGTCCTGCAAATGTGTCGGGGGTTCCTAGGCCAGGAATGTTTTCTGATCTTGAGTACCCAATGTTGATCGATTATCTACATGACTTGACTGCTAAACTGAGGTTAATTCACCAACAGGTTTACGACGCATTGCCGACGCGGACGGAGGGTCCAGGCCACCAGCTCCAGCCCGGAGACTGGGTGGTGACGAGAAACTTTTCACGCAAGAATAACCTGGACCCGAGGTTCACTGGACCCTACCAGGTGCTCCTTGCCAAGAGGACTGCTGTTCGTCTTGAGGGACGTAAGAATTGGGTGCATGCCACGCACACCAAAAGAGTCCCCATCCCTTTGCCGGCAGACCCGTGGGTACGGAGAGGCATTGCATCGTCGGAAACAGAAACATTGTCGGCGTTTGTGCCCTTTAGCGACGCACAGCTTGTTGAAGAACCCTCAGCGCAGCAGAAAGACACTGTTGAACGATTAGCATCAAAAGACTCAAGACCAGAACACTCAACTGATCAGCAGGACGCTGTCTCTTCAACGGATCCTTTGTTTGACGAGCAGACACGTCCTGGGAAAACCCGATACTTTTTGCGATCTCGCACTAAGGACAAATAAAAAGATCTTGCTTTTCTGTATTGACAAGTGCATTATCCCGTTTCCGTGATCAGTTTCGAATATTTATATTACTGTAATAATTTTGTATATATATTGAGCTTCATTCCTTGTATTTTTGCTTTTACAGCTGAGAGACTTTGTTTTTGCATATATACATATTGTGCATTGAAGGCCGTAGGGCCGCACGCGTACTTCCTTCTGGACAGTAGGTCTTGACGCTAGGTTAAAGGCCGTCGGTTCCTGGGAACTCCTAGGGATTGACTATTGCTGCACAGAACGAAGTGCGTCAAGAAACGTTGCGGACGGTCGTAGGGAATGGCATTCTCGAAGCTGAATGATTTGGAGGGAGCTCAAGTCCACAGATTCAAGCTGCAGCAACTCAGTCGTACCAAATGTTTCATATTCCAACTGTTTGTATTGTTTTTGACTGCTTCTCCATTATTGGCGGGTGGGGTGTACTACATGATGTCTTACTTCTTACCTGCTACACCTACTCCTACTCCTGACTCTAATTTTACCTCTACTGTTTCTCCTCATTCCTTTCACATGTTACCGGAACACGAGCAGGCTAGACGTGTAGAATTCCGCAACAATTCCTTTATTCAGCTCCTTCATCAGCATCAGTTAGTGGTTAACACTACTAATTGTTGGGTGTGTGGGTTGATGCCGCATACTACGGATAAGGGAATTCCATATCTGGTGTTACCGTATAGTTCCCAAGGGTCAGCTCGAGCATTTCAAACAATGTTTCGAAGCGCACTGGGTTTCCACCCCATTCGAGAACCACGTTCCCCCTACTCTGGTCCTACCTCGTATCAAAAACCTTTGTCGATAGCAATAGAGGATTTAGATAGTGATATCTATGATCCTTCGCTTATTCCCGAAGAAGAGGTACAAGCCTATAGGGTCCTAAGTAGAGGTGAATATAGTGCGTTCACTAGCGAAAAGCAGCTTAAAAACTCGCCTCCGATATGGGTCGTACCCCACACTGGTAATTTCTGTCTCATGGGTCGTGGCCGAAGATCGCAAGCCCGACTTGGAGCAAGTGCTTGCACTGAAAATTACATACTGCCGATGGTCTCGTCCCCTGTGTTTCTGGCTGCCAAGGGTACATACTTTATCTGCTATGATCGTGCATATGCATGGTTGCCCGCTGACTTCATGGGCTCATGTTTCATTGCAAATCTGTTGCCTCCGACGTTTACTGTAGATGCCGATTATCATAAGACTAGAGTTGTGCGAGGCGTAATTAGCGAAGAGGATACTGCCGGTCAAGAGGCAGGAGACTTTTTCAAGGGTTTCCTCCCGTTTTGGGGACCTATGGTCAATAGTAGGAACCTGAGACAGTTGACTCGAGTGGTAGAATCGACAGCTAATATTACTGCCAGTGCCCTTGGTAATATCACCACTGAACTTCAGGCGGAGAGACTTATGACGTTACAAAACCGTATGGTTTTAGATGTCATCTTAGCAGATCGAGGTGGGGTATGTAAGGTGATCCATTCGAGCTGCTGCATTTTCATTCCAGATAATGCTCCAACTGTCTATCAAGCCATCTCGAGGTTGCATAAGATCTCCGAATCCATACACGTGGATGTAGGGGATTGGACGCTACTTGGATGGTTTTGGGGCCTGATGTCGACTTGGGGTTGGAAGATTCTGATGATCATCGGAGTCGTTGTAGTGTTCCTGTTCACGTGTTGCCTTTGCGTGCAGTGTGGTCCTGCCTTATGTGGCCTCTGTGCTACAACGTGTATGAGACAACCACCTGTTACCAAGGGGACTCGGTTGGACAGAGCTATGCTACAGCAACATCTCGATGGTTTGATGAATATCGAATATGATTCCGACTAGTGCTTGCCTACATGAGGGCAAAAGGAGCGTCTGAGGTTCCGTGACAATCGTAAGTGGTGTTTTCGACTCGCACGAATATAGTCGAGTCTGGTATCTATGAACCGCAAATGACGAGTTTAGTAAGTGTGCGCAGTTTCGCTGTGCTAACTTAAACCGTTCGTTTGTTATGTGGGTTTTTCTTTGTACCCACGGGTTCCATCTTAGATACGGCATCCATTTTGTCTCTTGCCCTCAAGTAGCCAGCGAACGGACGTTGTCCGCTTCGCGACCCTGGGACTCCCAAGATATTTGCGGAAGACACATGTTCTTTGTAAGTGTCTTTATGACGAGGGGGATGCTACTGTAAGGCAGATGGCGCCGCTCAAGGCTCATCTTGCCGCACGGACTTATTGTCTCAGCCGTGCATCTCATTAGGCACGTCCCTTTGATGCCTGTATCTCGTGTTTCCCGATACCTCCCCTTTTACACCCTTTCCGATCTCCCCACTGTCTCCGTCTTCCTCTACACCTGTCCTTGTTCCTACTTCGATCTGTTTTACTGCTGATTGGAATTCGCTAATGGTGGGAAGATGGTTTTTACAGTTGGGAACCGCCAAATGTTTCCGCACTTATGTTCCGGACCTGATGTGTTTCAAAGTGACCAAAGCGACCCCTCTGGGGGATAATGATGGGAACCGGGTTGTAAACTTTTGTGTTCAATGTTATCCTATGGGTAAAACTGTATAAAAGGAGCGATCCACAGAACCAATTTGAAGCAGTCTCCCCAAGTTGCACGTGGTGTACTTGTCGTGACTTCTGTGTTCCCTGCAGCAAATAAACCTTGAATCTTTGACGTCGAAGGAAGTGTCCCGTGTCTCTGTCATTCGTACGCCGGAGCAGGTTACCCACGAAGGTTTCAGGTGTTGTGCCCTGGCACCGCTGGGTCTTAAAGAACCCAGTCCTTCATGCGGGTGTTACCCTAGCCGTTCCCCTCACGGCGGAGTTGTGGCGAAGTGGTGGCAGCCCCACAGAAGTATGAATCAGGTAAGCCGTTCCCCTCACGGCACTGCTGTCTCCGGTAAACACACTCCCAATGAGCGCTCAGCGCTCCTCACTCATATCGCGCCTCCGGGCGCTCTGCTTTCGTCACAGCCGCCGGGGCATCTGGGATTAGTAGTTCCCTGCCCTCAGCGGCGATGTTCCGTGCGCGGCTGTGCGGGTGTTACTCTAGCCATTCCCCTCACGGCAGAGTTGTGGCGAAGTGATGGCAGCCCCACAGAAGTATGAATCAGGTAAGCCGTTCCCCTCACGGCACTGCTGTCTCCGGTAAACACGCTCCCATTGAGCGCTCAGCGCTCCTCACTCCTATCGCGCCTCCGGGCGCTCTGCTGTCGTCACAGCCGCCGGGGCACCTGGGATTAGTAGTTCCCTGCCCTCGGCGGCGATGTTCCGTGCGCGGCTGTGCGAGTGTTACTCTAGCCGTTCCCCTCACGGCAGAGTTGTGGCGAAGTGGTGGCAGCCCCACAGAAGTATGAATCAGGTAAGCCGTTCCCCTCACGGCAGAGTTGTGGCGAAGTGGTGGCAGCCCCACAGAAGTATGAATCAGGTAAGCCGTTCCCCTCACGGCACTGCTGTCTCCGGTAAACACGCTCCCTCACTGTCACATCAGTAGCTAACTAGAGATCCTGAACAACACTCTCTAGGTCACTGGCTGAAAGATGTCGATCTGATCCTACTACGACAGGATCCAATGTTTTCTGTTGTACTTCCTGTTTTTAATCATAGCACAGGGTAGGCAGAATAAAACAATGTGGTAAATCCTGTGGCTAGTTTTTATATCACTTTACCTACAGCACTGCACCCTCACTATTCAGAGGGCCATATGTTTCAAACTATGATTTTGCGATTCTCAAATTGCGTTTATTTGCCAATCGTAATTTGACTATCGCAAAACGAGATGTATGTAGGATTTGTGAATCCTATATATTCCTTAATTGCAAAACGCAAAGTGTGATTTGCAATTAAGGAAACCCTCCTAGAGGCCCATAGGAATGAATGGGAAGACATTCTCAATTTGCGGTTAGCAATTAGAGAATCGCAAATTGAGAATGCAATTTCAAAGGTTGCAAGGGTGTCAAAAGGACACCCTGTTGCACCCCTGAAATAAGCATGGGTGCACATGTGGCGCACATACAGTGTGCGCCACACTGCACTTTGAAAAATGCGAAAAAATGCATTTTTCAAAGAAATTGCAAATTACCACCAAATTGAAGTTGGTGGTAATTTGCGATTCCTTAAGGCCAAATTGCGCTTTTTCTGTGCTTCTAACATTGCATTTAGGGAATCGCAATTTGCGATGATGTGATATCCTAGGTTATAGAACCATCCAAATCAGTGGTTCTGTTACCTAGGAGCTTGGGGCTCTCGTGTCAGATGGTAACTGATGATTTAGACTTCAGCTGCTGCTTCACGGAACGCTCTTGTGGATGAGGTCCATTTTCCTGGAAACTTAAAAAAGCATTTAGTAAAACTCGCTATTACTGCCTGGATGATCTTTATTACACTGGCCACGACTTGGAACGACCCTCGTATCAACGATCCCACCATCCGGTTTTAAAAGACAACAGAAACCAGGGACTGGAAGTGAGGAGAAAAGCAAGAGTTTCCACAATTTAACTACGTTTTACCGCAACACGGATACTTCGATTCAAAACGCAGCAAGTACTGTACATTTTAAATACTTATTATTTGCGAGTCAGATGGTTACTTTCGGTTCACCGAGATCGCGCTCTGTGTTTTTCGTGCTCCAGAAATTCATCTGTGACGTCTTATACGTTTGTGCTTCTGGGATCGGTCCCTTGCTCCTGGTCACTGAAATGCAACGCTTCACGTTGCGTGAACAAGTTGGCAGCCATCTTTAAAGAGCCAAACTGTATTTCTGTGCTTCATATTCCATTACAGATCTCCTAGTCAAGGTTGGATGCATCTCCATGTTCATTCATCTATTTTACAACATGGTGATGCGCACACCTTTATCCAGTTGTATGTCATTTCAGCTCACAAAGTTGACGCTGTGACACGCACACCTTGGTTTTTCATGAACAGGACTCCTAAATGTCTTCTGTGAATACTGAAAGTCTTAAATTTAGGATTTCTCTCACTTTAGGAGTAGGAAAGTTAGGAGTCCTAATTTTAGGACTCCTAAATGACTTCAGTGAATACTGAAATGAGTAAGTGCCTTCTATGAATACCAAAATGAGTAAGTGCTTTCTGTGAATACCAAAGTGGTTGTTAGTTTAGGATTTTGTCTTAAGGTAGTTCTGTGAATCGGGCCCGAAGAGTCTATGTGGGAGAAAAATAATCCATCTTTGAATGAAGTGTTAACTATGGAAATAACTTCAGAACATTCAAAAGCTTGTGTGGAGGTGATTAAAAAGGATGCTCTAACTACGACTGCACTAACTTCTACCAGAGCAAGCGATGATAGTGTTAAGGTTGTACTAGAAAAAGATAAGGACAAATCTCAGAAATCTTATCAAACAAACACCAAGTTTGTTTCAAGAGGTAAGTCTTCAACTAAACAATTTATTGGGAAGTGTTTTCAGAGAGGAGATGCAGGTCACTTGGCTAGTAACAAAATGTGCCCTGGGTGGAAAGCTATGTGTAAGAATTGTGGCAGGAAAGGGCATGCCACAAAGTGTTGTAGGTCAACCAAGACTTAAAACAAGAACAAAGTTAGAAAAGTTGAATATGATGATGAGGACTCTGTGGAAGAAATTATTATCTTAGAAAACTTTGTTGAAAAATTAGATGGTCCTCTTCAAAATGTGTTAGTGAATGGGAAAGAAATTCTGATGCTCTTTGACTCTGGCGCTAATATCACTTTGATTCCTTTTACATTTTATGAAACAAAGCTTAAAAATGGTGTGAAACTGTTGAAACCTGATATTAAACTAAGAGGGCACAGTGGTGAACCTATCAAATTAGCTTGTTATTTTTGGGGTTCTATAGAATTTAAGGATAGGATCATTTTTGGGAAAATGTATGTGTCCATCAAAGGAGATTCATTGATAAACTGGCTACATCAACATGATCTTTTTGTTTTCCTCGATCCTAATGCCAAACCAATGGTTTGTTTAAGAGATAGACCCATTGTTAATTCAATTCAAATTGATTGTAACGACATACTGGACAGGTTTTCTGATGTGTTTAAGAAGGATCTTGGGGACTGTCTAGCTCAATACGCCCACACCGCTGTACCTGCGAGCGGCCAAGCCCCTTGCACTCGTCCGGGAGAGAGGGAGAGGAAGAGAGCGCACTATGGCAGAACAACTGAGACCCTCCTGCAGAGGAATGTGAACATTGTACCTTAGGCAGTTGTCTGTGTGGAAAGTGAAATCAAGGAAGATGTTACAATAGGTCCTCGGACAGTAGTACATCCCAAAGCCCGAATCATTGCAGAAGCGAGGCCAATTGTGATTGGTGAAGGCACTTTAATAGATGAGCAAGCCCTTATAATAAACAGCTTTCCTGAAAATGTTGCACCTGATGCAGAAGATATGGAACCAAAGCAAATGATAATTGGTACCAATCATGTTTTTGAAGTTGGCTGTCTCTCACAAGCGATGAAAATCGGAGATAACAATGTAATCGTGTGAAAAGCATTCATTAGTCGAAATGTTATTTTGACAAGTGGCTGCATTATTGGAACATTTTGTAATGTGAACACATGTGAAGTGATCCCAGACAACAGAGTTATCTATGGGGCTAACTGTCTCCGAAGAGTGTAGACTGAGCGACCACAGCCGCAAACCTTACAACTGGACTTCCTAATGAAAATCCTGCCAAATTACCACCATTTAAAAAAGACTACAAAGGGTACCTCTACACCAATTAAGAATTGAGACTTCCATCCGTGCACTTTAAAAATAAACAAATGTCCATGAATTAGCTTTGGCTGCCACTTAATGTTTTCTTTCTTACTTTGTTTGCTTTATGACACTCATTGTGACTGCATTGAGTCTCTTATCTAGCCGTACATTAGTAGGATAATTTGTGGGAACAGTGTTATTATTTGTTAATTTCTTAGTTTTTATATTTGAGAACATATTTTCCTTATTGCTGCCCAAATAATTGCTTTATTGTGCCTGTCAACAAAATCCAGCGACTCAAACTGCAAAAAAAATAATATATATATATATATATATATATATATATATATATATATATATATATATATATATATATATATATATATATGATTCTGTGTACAAAAAAAAGAATGATCTTGGATGTTTAAAGAATTATGCCAATGAGATCAGGTTAACAGAACATGCTGCTCCCAAAGCGCCCAAAGTCAGAAACGTTCCCATGGCTGTTAGGGATAACATGAAACTTTAATTAGACAAGCTTGTTGCCAATGGCATAATTGAGGAAGTGGAAGCCTCACAATGAGTCTCTCCAGTTGTGATGACCTGTAAGGCCAATGGGGAAGCTCGTCTTTATGTAGATTTGAGGGAATTAAATAAAGCTGTGGTAGTTGACCACTGTCCCCACCCAATATTAGTGAAATGCTTAGTATGTTGAATGGTGCAAAATACTTTTCTACCCTGGATCTCAGTTCAGCTTACCACCAAATTAAACATACAGAGAAGTCCAAAGAATTTACAACTTTCACCACACCTTTTGGTACCTTTACATTCCTAAGAATTCCGCTTCCTTTTTTCAGTGTGCAATGGAAAGTATCTTGGGCATCTTGTCACAAGCAATGGGATTCAACCTAAAAAGTTGTTGGTTGAAACAATAGAGAAACTGCCCTCTCCGAAGAATAGAGATAAATCTGTTAAGTTATTGGGAATGGCAACATTTTAGAACACATTTATTCCCAAATTTGCTGAGAGGTCATTATCCTTAAGATCTTTGTTAAAGAAAAATACTGAATTCGTTTGGTCAAATCTTTGTGATAATGAATTTATTGATATCGAATCTAGCTTGAAGAATGCATCAGACCTTGGGAGTTTTGATGTTAATGACAATGTCATTGTGATGACAAATGCCAGCTCTAGAGATTTAGATAGTGTTTTGTTGCAAACATGAGGAGGTGATTATAGGACAATTGCTTTTCTTTCAAAAGGTCTGCGTGGTGTTGAAATGAACTATTCAGTGATTCTAAAAAGAGGCGTTGGCAGTTTTTTAGGCTGTAAGAAAACTAAGGAAGTTTCTTTGGGGACGCAGATTTGAATTAAAGACAGACCACACACCTCTCAAGGAGGTGTTTTCAAAAAAAGCTGTTGATTTCATTTCAGGTCGCATACGTAAGTGGGTTGTAGCTCTGCAAGAGTTTGATTTCGAGATAAACTATGTTCCTGGTGCTAGCAACTTGCAAGCAGATTGTCTTTATAGGTCAGTTACTGATTCTGTAAGTGACATAGAATCTTTAGAGGAGAGCTCTGCTCGTGACGACTTTAATGAAGATTTTAATGTATGTTTTGTCACTGATGGGATCATACATGAGTCGGAGTGGAAGACCTCTTTATAGAAGGATGTCTGTTTGCAGAATGTGGTGAAAATGATTTTGGAGGGTTGGATGGTTAAAAATGCATGTCCTGTTGAGTTAATGAGTTTTTGGGAGGTTCGTAATGAACTTTCTATTGTTGATGATTTCCTTATGAGAGGGAGTAAACTTGTTCCTTGATCTGAGATCTGTATAGGCGAAGGGGCTCATTCCAGTCATATATGCATTTCCAAAACCAAGGAAAGGGTCAGAGAAAGTTTTTGGTGGCCCTCTTGGATTTGATGATTGAGAGAGAAGTTGGAGAGTGTGTGGACTGTGCAAGGAGTGACAAAGTGTTAAAGTGTAGGACGCAGCCCATGGTTGTGAGAGAGAGAGCTGCTGGTCCGTGGGTTGATATTTCCATGGATATTCTTGGTCCTGTAAGGGTCAGTTCGCATGACAGATATGTGTTTATTTGTGTAGACATGTTTTCACGGTGGCCAGAATAAAAGTTGCGAATTCAATTGAGTCTGGTGATGTGATAACATTTCTTGAGGAGTTGTTTGAGAGAGAGGGTTTTCCCTTCGGTGTCCTTACAGATAATGGGGTGCAATTCACCGCTGGGCAAGTTGAAGAGTTTCTTAGAGAGAGAGGTGTGAAGCACAGGAAGGCTTCGCTCTATCATCCAGAGTCTAATGGCGTTGTTGAACGATTTATCAAAGTAAAAGAGAGTCTGCAGTTGTCTTTGATTTGTGATCCTAACTGGGTTGAAGGTTTGAGGAAGAAGGTGAGAGAGTACAGATTGACCCTTCACTCCAGTACAGGGCTCTTGCCTTTTTGTTTGTTCAAGGGGAGGTTGCCTTGTTGTGAGGTCAGACCTCGTTTGCTCATAGATAAGAGATTGGAAGTTGATAAGGAAATGTGTGTGCCTACTGCCTGGGAAGTCAAGAAGAAAGAAAATAAGTTAAAGTCTAAGACTTTGTATGACAAAAGGAAAGAGGTAAAAGAGACTAGGGTCAGAATAGGAGATTGGGTGAGAATAAATTCCCCAAGAAAAGATGTAAAGTGTTAAAAATTCAGTACGCCTCGTCGTGTAAAGAAATTATTTTAAAATGCTGTGAAAACTGATGATAATAAGATTTGGAACTTGAGCAGAGTTTCAAAATGCTCTTCTGTGTGTGAATCAGTTCCTTTGTCTTCCTGTGTGAAGCTGAGATCTAATTCGGCTCCTTTGATGACAAATATTAGGGTATCTGATAATGTTGTGATCAGATCTAAACGTGTAAAGTGTAAACCAGTTTTTTTCATGAATACGTTACATGTTTGCATTTTTTCCTATTTTTTTTAAATTTTGTTTTCTTTTAGTTTTCTTCTCTTGTTTTTGTTCTAAGTGAGGAGGTGATGTGGTATCCTAGGTAATAGAGCCATCCCTATCAGTGGTTCTATAACCTAGGAGCTAGTGGCTCCCATGTCAGATGGTAACGAATGATTAAGACTGCAGCTGCTGCTTAACAGAGTGCTCTTGTGGATGATGTTCACTTTCCTGGAAACTTAATAAAGCATTTACTAAAACTTGCTATCACTGCCTGGATCATCTTTATTACAGATTCCTTAAATGCAATCGCAAAATAGGGAATTGCAAAATTTGTGATTCTTTATTTTTTATTTTTAGTTTTTCATGCATACATACATACCACTAAGCCCAATTGTGATCGCAAAAGCCTGCAATCGCACTTTGGAATGATACATATGGCCCTTTGTTAGGTCACATTGGGTTTTAATAATAACCCCTCTCACACAAAACATCCCTGAGCTCCTCCCTCGCAGTGAGGGGGTTGTAGCCCGCATCATGACTAGGATTCCCAATAATGAAGCATGCCACCTCTGGCGGGTGAAGGAAAACATCCTTCAAAGGGACGCCTTATTCATAGCCAGCTGTTATATCCACCAGTATCTCTTGATAGACTTGAGGGTTCTTGTGTGTTTTGTTATTAGAACCGGGGAGTTTGCCCTCGCTGGTTTCAAAAATCTCCTCCGGCCCGTCTTGTGTATACGCACTTGTGATGAGAAAGCCTGCATCGAGGATGCATTACACAGCGTTGGTTCCAAAGAGACTGTGGGCTGAGATGTGAGGTCCAGGATCAGGGATGCATTGCGCTACAGCTGTTCCAATTGAACTGCAAGGAGATGCATTGTGCTGCATCTTTTTTTATCAAAGGACCACAACTGGGCTGGAAGAGCACAATCAGACCCACTTCTACTGGTCCAGGACTGCGGTGGCACCACTTGGGGGGATATGAATCACAGCAGACAGAGTCCAAGTACTGAGTTCGAGGTGGTTAGAGCTTTTTCTCTCCCTGAGCTCTTATCAGGAAGCCAGCCAACAAGTCCCTGAAGTCACTCTGATGATCCTGGGTTCAAGATGCAGAGCCAGTCCTTTCACTCAGGCAGCGGGGAAGGAAGGCAGTAGGGTAGCAGAGTAACAGTCCTTATTGCAGACAAGTGTAGCAGTCCTTCTGAATATTCCTCTAGTCCAGAGGTGTACAGAGTTGAGTTCGAGGGTCCAATATGTATATCTGGTGCCCACTTTTCTTTTTTTTTACAGAGTTTTATGTAGCGCTAACTTGACCCGAATTGGGTATCAGAGAGCTTTACATAGCACCGATTGCATTACATGAGAGCACATTCATTTTTGTTATGCAGGGGGAGGTTAAGTGATTTGCCCAGAATCGCAGGATGTAAAGCGTCATTGCCGAGACTCAAACCCAGTTCCCCTAGATTCGAGCTTGACTGCCCTAGCCATTAGGCCAACTCCTCTCCTCAACCACTTTGAAGTGGAAGAATCTAGAGAATTCCCTTTGAAGCCCTTAAAGTTTCCAGCCTCCCTGTCCTGGCTCCAAGCTGGCTACCTAATCAGTGCAGCAGTGACAATTCTTTTGTGTGAAGGCAGGACACAGCCTATTCAGTTGCAGGTTGGGCAGTGCACAGCTCTGCTCCCTGTTCCTGCCAGTTGATGGCTCTTTCTAGGCAAACCTAAACAGTCTATTGTGTGGCAGTGTAGGAGAAAAAAATAAAGTCCAACTGCCAACTACTCCCAGTCAGGTGACCCAAGAACAGGCTGCAGAAACCAAATAGTTTGGGGAGGAATATGCCAGCGTTCTAGAATTGGCATTTTCAAAAATATAGTTTAAAATAGGACTTTAACAATTAATAAGATTTTTAATACAATTTCCGAGACACAAATCATGACATCGTCATCTCCTGAGGCGGAAGCCGGGAGACCACCTGATTTTTAAAATTGTATTCTGTGTCACAACTTTGCCAAATACTTGTATTTTAACCTCACTCACCCGTCTGCCACCACTGGAGCGGGCGCTAGAAACGCCGAAACAGCGATCCCTTTGCTGCAACTTAGTAATTGTAAACAAACAATTCTGCCGCCATTGACGGCGAGGGAGAGAGGCCACGCCTACTCCTAGGCCACGCCCACCCGCCGACCACAGTATAAAACGCTGCCATCAGCGCCACGAAGCCAGAACCTCGTCATCTCCTGAGGCGGAAGCCGGGAGACCACCTGATTTTTAAAATTGTATTCTGTGTCACAACTTTGCCAAATACTTGTATTTTAACCACACTCGCCCGTCTGCCACTACTGGAGCGGGCGCTAGAAACGCCGAAACAGCGATCCCTTCGCTGCAACTTAGTATTTGTAAACAAACAATTCTGCCGCCATTTACGGCGAGGGAGAGAGGCCACGCCTACTCCTAGGCCACGCCCACCCGCCGACCACAGTATAAAACGCTGCCATCAGCGCCACGAAGCCAGAACCTCGTCATCTCCTGAGGCGGAAGCCGGGAGACCACCTGATTTTTAAAATTGTTTTCTGTGTCACAACTTTGCCAAATACTTGTATTTTAACCTCACTCACCCGTCTGCCACCTCTGGAGCGGGCGCTAGAAACGCCGAAACAGCGATCCCTTTGCTGCAACTTAGTAATTGTAAACAAACAATTCTGCCGCCATTGACGGCGAGGGAGAGAGGCCACGCCTACTCCTAGGCCACGCGTACCCACCGACCACAGTATAAAACGCTGCCATCAGCGCCACAAAGCCAGAACCTCGTCATCTCCTGAGGCGGAAGCCGGGAGACCACCTGATTTTTAAAATTGTATTCTGTGTCACAACTTTGCCAAATACTTGTATTTTAACCTCACTCACCCGTCTGCCACCACTGGAGCGGGCGCTAGAAACGCCGAAACAGCGATCCCTTCGCTGCAACTTAGTAATTTTAAACAAACAATTCTGCCGCCATTGACGGCGAGGGAGAGAGGCCACGCCTACTCCTAGGCCACGCCCACCCGCCGACCACAGTATAAAACGCTGCCATCAGCGCCACGAAGCCAGAACCTCGTCATCTCCTGAGGCGGAAGCCGGGAGACCACCTGATTTTTAAAATTGTATTCTGTGTCACAACTTTGCCAAATACTTGTATTTTAACCTCACTCACCCGTCTGCCACCACTGGAGCGGGCGCTAGAAACGCCGAAACAGCGATCCCTTCGCTGCAACTTAGTAATTGTAAACAAACAATTCTGCCGCCATTGACGGCGAGGGAGAGAGGCCACGCCTACTCCTAGGCCACGCCCACCCGCCCCTTTTCTTACCCATAAAAGATGTGCAATTACCGGACGCGCAAAGGACGGGCACAGCGGGCGCGCCGTCAGCGCGCCAAAGGCGCGCCAAAGGCAAGCCCGTCTGGGCCCGTCCGTGCCCAGACGGCCCCAGGCCCAGACACTATGCCCAACTCACAGAATCGCATATCCTACACCGCGGATACACTCCGAATCTGGAACACTAAAAAACATCCTCAGTGTGAATTCATCCTTAAGGATGACACCCCGTTCACAGGATGCACCCTCTGTGACACCCCTGAGGCCACGGAACTCAGCCAAACGCTTCGACTCGGCCTCCTGAACTGCAGGTCCCTGGTAAAACACTCTCACGAGATAAACCTCCTCACCCTAACCCTCTCGTTAGACGCCCTGTTTCTGACCGAAACATGGCTGACCCCCAACAACGACTTTGACATGGTCAATGCAACCCCCCCCGGCTACCAAATCTGCTGCCTGAACAGACCGGTCGGAAGAGGTGGCGGGCTCGCCATACTCTATAAAGATCATCTCAGCTGTAGGATCGACGGCGGCACTGTCAAGGACTGTGAAAACTGCAATTTCACCCTCCAGATCTCCCCAACCACTTCACTATCGGGACTTCTGGTATACCGACCGCCAGGCTCGCTAGGAGATTTTTCAAGCACCCTGATGGACCACATCCTTCTAAAATCAATATCAACCCCCAACTTCCTCCTCCTAGTGGACCTGAACCTACACTTCCTAGACCCGGCGGATAACACTGCCGCCAACCTACTAGCAGACCTTGTATCAGCTGACCTCCTCCTTCTGAATTCTAAAGCCACCCACGAGAAAGGACAGCTCCTAGACCCAGTCTTCACCAACATTAGGAACCTCCAAACCCAAGACCCCACTCCTCTCCCATGGACTGACCATTTACTGGTCCCTATGTACTGGTCCCTCCAGACCACCCCTGTTTCCAAACAGAAAACTAGGATACAAACCAGACGATGGCACAAGCTTATACCAGAAGAATGGGAAGCTAAGCTACGGGAATCCGCTGGCCCCCTCTCAACTGACCCTAACACCGCCGATAGAGAATTCAACAGCTGGCTCACCAACCCCCTAGACAGCCTTGTCCCACTTACCAGCTCCCTTAAGCATGTAAAAAGGATCAACCATGCTCCATGGTACACTCCGCCCCTGAACATTTTAAGGAAGGAGTGCAAAAAGACAGAACGTACATGGAGAAAAAACAAATCGGCGATGGAGAAAGACGCTTATCAAACAGCCATGAAAGCTTACAAACAAGCCCTCCATAACGCAAAACGCTCTTTCTATGAGGAAAAAATAAAGAACTCCTCTTGCTCAGCCAAAGAGACTTTCTCTATCCTCAAAGAGCTTCTCCATGTTCCGGCCCCCCCGCAGATACCCACGGATTCCAAAGCGGCAGAAGAAAAATGTGTCAACCTGGCCAATTTTTTTTGACGATAAAATCAAAAAAATCCTTTCCTCCCTTCCTGCTACCAATCCTGCCACCTCAGAAAAAGCCAAGGACTCATCCCCTTCGTTAGGTAACTCCCCTGATAAACCGGATTCACCTCACTTAGCGTCATTCAGACCAGTCACCGAAGAGGAAGTGGCAGCAACTTTAGCATCTACTAAGAGTGGCGCCCCCAGTGACTCAGTTCCCATACGGTTCGCTAAAGACATCACTCGGACCATTATAGCTAAACTCACTGCCCTCATTAACACCTTGCTTGTCCAAGGAGAAGTCCCACAAAGCTGGAAGGAGGCAGTCGTCAAAGGACTACTCAAGAAGCCTTCGCTAGACCCCGCGGACCTATCCAACTACAGACCTATCTCGCTCCTCCCTTGGATAGGTAAGGTCGCGGAGAAGCTTGCAAATAAAAAGCTATCTCACTTCCTAGAAGCAAACCATCTCCTTAAAAACTCCCAGACAGGCTTTAGACCAGGCCAGGGCACGGACACCGCCCTCCTTGCAGCCGTAGAGAAGGCTAGGGAAATCATCGACACTGGAGGATCAGTGGCAGTGGTCTTCCTAGACCTAAGCGCGGCATTCGACACTGTCAGCCACCAGGTCCTAACCCAGCGCCTGGATAACATCGGCGTGAAAGACAGCGCGTTGAAATGGCTCACATCCTTTCTCTACCGACGCTCCTTCCAAGTCTGGGAAGGAGAAAGCCGCTCCCCCTCTATCCCCCTCCGGTGTGGAGTGCCTCAGGGCTCTTCACTGAGCCCCACGCTTTTCAACGTGTATATGGCCCCACTGGAGGAGCTGGTCTCACCATTCGGAGTCACTATCGTCAGCTATGCTGACGACACTCAGCTGGTGGTGACACTCTCCCACCCCAAGCTAGAGCCCTCCAACCTTCGAGATTGCCTCTCCAACGTCCATCAATGGATGAGTGACTCAGACCTCAAACTAAACGGGTCAAAAACAGAGATCCTGCTCCTAGGTCACAAAACTATGAGCCTTCCCCCCAACCTCTGGCCCGCCTGTATGGGTGAACCCCCTACTCCCAAGACAGAGGTCAAGAGTCTGGGAGTATGGCTGGAGACAGATCTCACCTTCAGGACACAGGCTAGGAAAACAGCCGGCATCTGCTATGGCCTACTCAGATCATGCAGAAAGGTGCTCCCTTTACTACCATCCCAGTCCCGTCTTCTGCTGATTCAAGGCTTAGTTCTATCCAGGCTGGACTATAGCAATGCCATTTACCTCGGAGCACCGGAAGCCACCCTCCAAATACTGCAAAAGACCCAGAATGCCGCAGCTCGCCTACTCACGAACACCCCAGCCAGAACATCAGCCAAACCAGCTCTGAGGAAACTTCATTGGCTCCCCGTGAGGGAAAGAGTCGTTTTCAAAGCCCTCTGCCTGGCCCACAAGGTTCTGCACAACGCCGGCCCCCCTATTCTGAATAATTGGATCACTCCATACAGACCGACGAGAGCGCTCAGGTCAGAACAGGGAAACCTTATCATTGTCCCCAGGGTGAAGAAGGCCCGCATAGGTGGCCGCCGCTTCTCAGTCAACACAGCAAAAAAATGGAACGCGCTCCCCCCGAGTCTCAGAGCTGAACCAAACCTCCTACGATTCAGGAAGTCCGTCAAAACCCTACTTTTCCCCTGATTCATTAGCAGCTTCTCTTTGCCCCCTCCTTAGGAGTCCGAGGTTTCAGCGCTGGGATACTCGAGGGTGACTACGCGCTCTATAAAAACCTAAAATAAAAAAAATAAAATAAATAAAACATTCCTATCTGTTCTCAAACAAAAGCTATCACCTTATAAGTTAACCCAATATTATCCTATGAGAGAGGTAGGCCTGGTAGTAGAGGAAAAACAATTTAAGAGTTTTTCAGTAGTAGGGCATGTAACTTGAAAGTACATGTCCACCCTTTTGAATACACTGCACCCTGCCCTACAGACTATTTAGGGTCTACTCTACTGGTGACTGATACATATTTAAAAGGAAGGTTGGGGCCCGGAAAGAGATTTATCCTGCCAGGTCAAAATGGCAGTTTAAAACCGCATACACAGGCTGCAATTGCAGCCTTGAGACATTTTTACAGGGCTACCTAAGTGGTTGCCTCAATAAGTGCTGCCGGCCTACTATGAGCATTTAATTTACAGGCTCTGGGTACATGAAGTTCCTCTATACTAGGGCCTTATAAGTGAAATAAATATGGCATTTGGATGTAAGCCTATTTTACCATATTTAAAGGGGAGAGCACACGCACTCCAGCACTGGATAGCAGTGGCAAAATATGCAGAGTCCTAAAGCCAGCAAAAAGGAAGTCAGCAAAAACAAAAGACTGGAAGACAAAAAGTTATGGAAAACCATGCCAAGAATGTCAGGACCAACACTTACCATACAGTCGCTATATGGATGCTTCTCATTTTCAACACTTGTCTTTTATGCAGCATTTTTATTTTCCCAAAAACCTGTGACACTCAGAAAATTGTTCCAGCACCACAGCAAAGGACCAAAGAAATTTAATTATTTCTCTACTCCCAGAAGAGATTTGCATTGGCTGTTGAACAACATGGCCCTGTCTGCATTAGGAATGGAGATAACAAATTCCAGAAATTCCTTGGATAAATCAGACCTCCCCCACTCTAAATACTGAAGGAGGCTGGACAAACCCAGAGCAGGAAAGCGTGACAAAGGCAATAAAACAAAGACAAGAGGCTGCTAGTGATATCTGATAAATTAGTGACACACTAGTTCAGGAATATCTCATTCCATTAGTCCATTCCATGGCAAGCTTAGCTTTTCGAGCTTTGGGGCACATTTACAATAAAGTGGTAAATGTTGTTAAGCCAAGTAGGCTAACGACACGTTTCGGCACTTTAGAAACGCAGAGCTGCACCATATTTACTAGAATATGGTGCAGCCCTGCGTTTCCCCCAGTGCTAGTGCTAAATTTAATAGCCTTGCGCCAACTCAGGCACTCTTGCACCATGGAGCAAGGGTGTCTGTGTTGAGGGGCAGATTGTTTATGTGCAGGAAGGCACTCCTTCCTGCACATAACCAATTTTTAAATGCCATCTTATAACTTCTATGTGTGCTGCTTAATGCAGCACACATAGAAGTTGCAAAACAATATTTTTTAAATGATTGTTTATGTGCAGGAAGGGAGACCTTCCTGCACATCAACTTTTATAGGCAATTTGCTGTTTCTATGTCTGCTACCCAAGGCAGTACACATGGAAACAGCAAAAACTATGAGAAATAAAGCATTTCTCCTTGTTTCGCCTGTTTAAAACCAGGTTTTCCCTGGTGTTAATTTTGGTGCTGTGTCCTATTTACGCTGGCCTTGTAAATCGGGGGCAGGGTCAAAATCAAAGGGGGTTGCTGTAGAAGGCCGTCCGCATTACCAATTACCCTCCCCTCTCGTGCTAAATGCAGAGTGAAAGGGGGCTTTATTTACAAGGTAGCACTAAGCCATGTTAAGTGGCTCAACGCTGCCTTGTAAATAAGGCAAAGCCCCTATCCCCATCACAGCGTCACTGAAAGTGACATTGTGGTGGTGATAGGGGCTTGTGAATATGCCCCTTTATAAGGAGCATCTTAATGTTGTCCAATGGCTCAATGTCTCATTGTTTTAAGGAGGCTGCATGGTACCTAACCACCTGTCTGTCACTTACTGTTGTCTTACATACCATGTCAATTCTATTGCATACAAGAATCTATCACAGTTGTATACACCCAGTTAGCTTAATGTCCCATTTATCAAATGATTGATAAATTGTTTTATTGTACAACATTTTTAATCAAAATATCAAATGCTGGTTATGAGAATGTACCCCTTTTGCTAGGCTATCCCCATTTTGTGGACTGATGCTGCTGTTTTTTTGACTTTCTGCACTGGAACACTGAAACTCAAATGCCAGTCCATGTGATCTGACCCACATAAGATGGCAAAATTGGCTAACCCGACTGGGCCATTGTATAGGGTGCAGTGAAACATCCATCGAAGTGAAAGGAAAATAACATCTGTGGAATGCAACAATTATTCCGGCATCCACTTGTGTGACAAAGGAACACATGGCACGAAGTCTAGCATTGTAGCCTGACTTTAGTACGACCTGCCAAAATAACCCTTTCTACAGGGGAAATTCCTTCCATTTAAATATCAATAAATAGCCCCTATGAACACCTTGTAGCCAACTAAAATGGATGCATGGTATTTAAAGGTGTGGCATTTAGAAATGTAATATTGCCATGTACCTACAGTGGTAAGCCCCCAACAGATATTTTCACTGGAGAAGGCTCTGGCTGTTTCATAGGACAGATTAATATATTAGTATATTCATTTTGCTCTCTTTGATATCAGACTTTCTAGAACTATTTTAAATACTAAATACTTATTACAATAAAAAAATTAATGGTGTAGTAAAACTATTAAAAATAGTTAGAGAAAGTAACTTTTATATATTTACCTTTTTCACTGCCTAAATCTCCTGGGGGGGCTAATATGCATTAGTCTGCCAGAAGGTGCACCACTAATGCTTGACCTTGGGTGTGAAAACTGCTTGCAGAGCATGGACAATTGCTTTGGTCTAGTGACAGGATGGGCTGAGTGTAGGGATTGTGGGGCATATTACCAACAACTAGCGACAATTTTTGTCTCTAACTTGTTTAGAGTCAAAAATTATCGCCGCACATCGGCGATTTTTATCGCAGATAAACCTTGCTATTAACAAGGTTTATCGCAAATGCGATAAAAAACGGCCGAAATGCATGAATATCGCTGAAAAGTCAGCGATATTCATGCATTATCGAGCAAATGCTCTTAGCCATGTTATCCACCTCCCATTGGATAACATGGCTAAGAACTGCTCAGGGCAGGTGTTAGCTTTTGGAGATATTCCCGCTTAGCGCGAATATCTCCAAAAGTTGGTAATAGGAGATAGCGATGTTAGCGACTGTTTTCAGTCTCTAACATCTTGGCACGCCCACTTTGCATCTCATTAGTGATAAATATCACTGACATGCAAAGTGGGGCCCAAGATGGTCGCTATCTCCTACTAGCTGTCGCTAACTGGTGTTAGCGACAGCTTGGTAATAGGGAGATAATTTTATCTCCGCTTTCTTGGCTTTTAAAGCCAAAAAAGCGGAGATAAACCCCCTTGATAATATGCCCCTGTGATACCTATCAGCTCAAGAAGGCAGCTGGGAAGGTTTCAGAAACATCATTACCTTTAAAGGGATAGGGGTAGGTTATGCGCATTTAAAGTTTAGTGCGAGACTTGAAGAAGGGAAGCCCTTTGAACTTAAGGCTCCCTGTAGACAGGTGGGCACCAGTCTAGTAGGAGGGGGTGCTTGTTTCAGAACCAGATTGGTGTAGCTAAGGAGGTGGTGGCTGCTAATTTTCCTGAACAAACCCCAGCTGACCCACTGACTCCTCTAGGGGCAGAAGGCATGTGCCATCTTGGATTATACCTTTGTATATTGCATTAATGTCCAGTTTGCAATATGTTATGTTATGTAATCGGGTGTCTTATAAAGAGCTCGGCTACTCGGGCAGAGTGTCCCGGCGCTATTCAGATCTGTAGAGGAGTGGCCAGAGAAACTCAGACAGACTATAGGCCAAAAAGCCATGTCTTCAGTTCTTTCCTAAAGGACAACAGATTATCTAGTATCCTGAGGGAAAGGGGAAGTTTGTTCCAAAGTTGAGGGGCCAACAGTCTGTATGAGCGACCACCAATGCACGCGCGTTTGGTGGCTGGGATAATAGCCAATGCTTGCGAGGCCTAGCGAAGAGATCTAGAGGGAAAATAGAACTGGACTCTTTTCCTTCAGTAGACAGCACCAATACCATGCAAGGATTTAAAGGCCATGGTGAGAGTCTTAAAATAGATAAGTTTCCGCACCGGCAGCGAATGTAGCGAGTGCAGGAGAGCTGAGGTATGGGCCCTACGGCTGAGGCCGAAAATGGCTTTGGCTGCCGAGTTCTGAACCGATTGGAGGCGTGCAAGAAGGTAATCCGGGAGGCCTAAATAGAGAACATTGGCGTAATCAAGCCGAGAACCGATCAATGCCTGGACCGTGATTCTCCTGTGGCTATGGGAGAGAAAGGGAAGGAAATTCCTAAGGGTTCGTAACAGGGCAAAACACTGGCCGACTATATTGAGAATCTGGGGTTTGAGGGTTAAGCCGTTATCAATTTTTACACCCAGATTCTTCGCCAACAAGGTGGCAGCTGATGGAGGATGCATATCAGCAGGCCACCAGGATTTCCAATGGGCGTCAGGGCATCAGGGGGGCAGCCAAAGAAAATAATCTCTGACTTATCCAATAAATCAAAAGTGGATGCGCCTGGGAACTTTTTCCCCAATGGGTGGGAGTGTATAGTTGTCATCCCTCCCTCGGGCTTCGGAACTGTAGGAAAATGGACTGCACCACTAGGCGCTCAGAATACTCATACTTTCTTAAAGTCAAAACAGACTGCACCAGTTGCTTGAGACCTGTGAGGAGAACTGAAGAGCTGGACTTCCTCCCACTTGTACCCATGACAAGGAAATGGACTCCCAGGGTTGGTTGGTTAACCCACTGTGCGGCAAGAGGGACATCACAAGCTGCAAGAGGCTCCACTTTTGAATAGAACAGTTTACCAGTTAGAAGTGGGCCTGAACTGGACACTTCCTGTACATTCTGCTCCCCTAAATGATGTCTCTGTTGTTCTGGGTCCCATGCCTGAGGCCAACGTGGCTTCTCCAACAAAGTGTGAAAGGTTGGGGCTTAGAAACTTTTTGGACTTCCAAGACCTTGAGAGCATAAGTGGGACCTTCTGTATGACTTCAATGTACCATCATTTGACATCGTTTGCAGGTTTGCCCTGCTGGAGGACCTTGAGCTCCATAAGCCTGAAGTAGAAATATTATTTGGGTGAAGGTGGGGAAAATATCCACTCAACATGAGAACTGTGTTGGCTGAGAAATTTGAAATGTTCCTGCTTGGAACCTTTCCCACTAAAATCACAGCCTAGGTGGAAGCTTATCCAGTAACTATCACACTTTGAGAGGACAGCCATAGATACAACCTTCAAGTTTGCTCCACTGGTAAATGGCTCTTAAGTCGTGTTGCAGTGTGAGCCATGACTACTCATTGGTGTTCCGTTTTTTCTTGGTGCTTTTTGTCTTAAATTTGTTAAAATTCATAACTCCATTTCCCCTTCTTGGATTTTTATCGTTTTGTAGTTGTTTTGTTTATTAACTCTTGTGGTAGTTGTCAACATGTGGAGAAGTGTGGCTCAATGGTTAGAGCGGCAGCCCCTGATGCAGAGGTATGGCCTGAGACCAGGGTTCAATTCCTGCCTCGGCGGGTCTTGGGGTCAATTTCCTCGGACCTGATAATTCTCGCCTCGTGCCTATTCTAATAATAGGTCCCACTCTGCAACTCTGGGCAATGACATGCTTAATCTCCACAACGGCCCCAACATCACTGGGATGCCTGGCTTCACCTTGGGGGTGCCCAGGAGTGGACATTTCATAGGCAAAAACCAGGAAGGGTTCCACAGCGGTATGCGTGCAGCGCCAGGAAACCCTGGTTGGGGTATAAGTGCACTTTACAAGTATAAATTCATTTCATCATACAAAACGTAGCTAATGATGACTTCTGTTAGCAAAATAGACAAATCCTTTGCAAGGTCATTGTTTCTGACTAGAGCCTAGCCCTCTTATCTACCTAAAGGGCTGAAACTAGTAGACCTAATAATTTGTAAAGGGGTACGGAGGTACCTAATACCTCAAGTTGATCCCCCAATTATTTTTTACTCATGTCCAAGGGCCCTTCCATTAAAACCTTTAAAAGGGATTTCCTATAGACATTTTTATCAGGTAACTTGCACTTCACATAGCACTTCACTGTATTCACACAAACAACCTGCTCCGCTGTAACTCAGGCGTTGAAGCACAGCTGGATTGCGCTAGGTAATCCAGCTGGGCCCCGATGATGAAGCATCCCATCTACCAGGTAGGTGGGTGAGGGGTTTCCTAAAACACTGTGCAGTTGTTTGCACTTTTCTTGATCTCCCTATTTGCTAGGTTCTAGTCAGAAACAATGACTCCATGACCTTGCAAAGGATTTGTCTATTTTGTTTACAATAAACTACTTGGGGAAGAGGACAAGTTTGCTTTTTTCCTTACTCTCTTTTAGTTAAGACTTCTGTTAGCAGTCAAAGCCTTCAACTTAAAACATTGGACATCAAATTCAGCCTCACGCAGCATTTTTTCATGATGTTGTGAATACACAGATGGAATATGGACAACCACATTTTACTGGACAGACTGCTTGCTTAGAGTACAATGTCATAAGGCGTTTGATGCATTGGCATCCGGATCATGGGGTTCCTGGTCGTGAACATTACGTGTGCATTCCGTACTTCAAACCTGGCCAATTGAATGGACCATTTATGAATTGGCACCTTAGAGACATGAACATTCCACCCACTCTACACTTGTACAGAGCATGTATGAGTAGCCACAAATCCCTAGAATCATATTATTGTAGCCCCTGCATGCCCAGAAACAGGTGAAAAGAACTATAAAATTACCAGCAACATCTTTGACTAGCCTAGATTCTCCCTTCAACTGTTAATGCCTGGCACAGCACAGTGCCATAGATGAAGAGAAAGTGTGGTCTTATTACTAGAGAACAAGCTCCTTTAATACAAACAACCACTGGCAAAATCTACAGTCCATGCTTGCATTTTGAAACCTGACTAGAATAGTTTTAGAAACATTTGAAACAGTGAAAAACAAATTAAAAAAACATAATGTTTTCTGTATTTACCAGATAAAAAAATTAACGTGATGATTCAGTATACTGTTGAAATGTGACCAAATCCCTCTTGCACTTCAATGCAAGCACTCTATAAGAGGTGGAATAGTATAGCTAACAGCCAATAGCATGAGGTGAGAGTATAGGGGGAGTTAAATTCCACAAGTTCACGTAGACGGTTGCTCTGTTCAGCCGGAGCAATTGAAGTACATTTAGGGGCTGATTATGATGGAGGATTTTCCGCATCCTCCGGGCCGGCGGAAGCCACCGCCGGCCCGGAGGATGCGGAAAATCCTCTGCGGACCCACCAAAGACCCACCGCCAATTAGGATGGCTGGTGGGTCCTGGTTTCAGTCCGCCGCTTTTCCGCCGCGGTTGACTTACAACCGAGGCGGAAAAGCTGTAACATAGCTGGCGGTGTCTATCAGACACCGCCAGCCACATTAGGATGGTGTAAAATGGGTACCCCCCTGCATTTGTATGCAGAAATCGGCAGGCACCGCACAGTGCCTGCCGCTTTCTGCATACAAATGCAATGTATGCATTTTTACCAATGCAGCTTGAAGCCGCACCCGCAGCAATGGTAAAAAAAGAGGATGTGACCGCCAGGGTGGTGGTCACATCCTAATTTGACAGGAGGGAACTCCGCAGACCATGCGGTGGTTCCCTCCTCCTCTATGGTCGCGGACAGACTCAAGTCCCTCCGCGATCATAATGAGCCCCTCAGTTCAAACATGGCTAGAACTTTGAATTGAGGTACACTATGCTATTCAATCTACAACATGAGATACTGGTATAACTGAACAGATTCTTCATGTAGGCATTTCAGCAAGCATTTGTATTCCACGCTGAAATCAAACGAAATGATGTTGGGAACTGTCCTGTTACTTAAGGCCCTGCTAATCAATAAATAAAAGCTTTCAGATTTTTAACTGAATTGCAATAGATTTTTGCAGCTTGGTAATATGATAATAACATTTTGCTGGTGTTTTGCAGCCATCAATGTGTGCATTATTTAATGTTGCTTTTTACAAAATAGTATCAAGGCCAAAAGAGGACAAGAGGTAAACTGAACTATTATGAGAAGACATGCTTCTCCACTATTAAATAAGAGTAGAAAAAGCATAGTTGCAAAATATGAAGAAAAACAGCAAGTCCGTACTCTGGTACAATCAAATGCAGAATGCATATTAGGAATGAAGCACTCCCCTGGCATACTAGACCAAGCAGCGGGAAATTAAAGGGAAAGGAGAACTTCAGAAGAGCCTCTAGTCTCAACCAAGCAAACAGCATCTCTCTGTGTTTGCAGGATAATATCTATTAACATTCTTCTGCTAATGTTATACCTATAAGTTGGAACAAAGAAATTTGTAAATGAATATCAATGAATGCTTGGTTGTGTGAAATGCTGTGGTTCATGAGAGGATCCATTGCCTCTGTGCTACATTTGCTAATTATTGTTTTCTCTACTTGTTTTTAACTTTTCCAAGTATTGTGGGGCACGTTTATTAATTTTTAGAGCAATGCAGCGCAGCAACCGAGGTGGAGAAAGCAGCATAGAGCCATATTTACTAAGATGGCTAATTGCTGATGTTATCACCTACGATAAAACTATGAAGACTACCTTAGTGGCACAGACCATCTTTGTTCCATGGTTCGGAGATGTGTGCGCTACAATGGGCCATGTGTGTTGTGCTGGTGGAATACACATGTCAAGGAAGTTGACACAGATGTGTGGCTGGTCACTGTATGGCTTCTGACTCTTCCCATCATTACTGTGTCTATGCATAGCTTGCATTGCTATATCCCACAGATATTACACAGATGTCACTTTGGTTTAATTGCAATCACTGTGCGACCGATGTCTGATTTGAGGACCTAAGGATAGTGTGATATGTTCCTCCTCTTGCATGTGATGTACAAATGCTATGTGGCTTGCTCCATTGTTTTCCAGCACTGTGCACTTCACTTCTGGCTAGCTCATTTCTTGTCCTACATTGCTGCTGACCTATGGTATGTGTATGTGGTAGAGTGTCAGTGTGGGATCTTTCTGAAGGGCTTGACATGCAGTGTGAACAGTTCAGTGGTTGTTCATATGCAGTGTGAGTCTTCATTTCTTAATTATACTCAGTTTGATTCACATGAGTGGAAGGCAGGTGTGATGAGGTCGTTTGTCCAGCCCCTGACCTTCAGTGCAGAGTATTCAACTTTACCCCCACCTTCCCAGTCAATCTACCTTGCCCTTTGATGTGTGAGATGCGAGGCCGAGCCACACCTGGATGATAAATTGTGGATGGAGGGGGTCACAGGAGGGGCACACAGCATGTGCAGAAATGGGTGTGGGAAGCATACTGTGGGTAGGCTGAAGGTGGAGCCCTGGGAAGCTACACAAACTGCCCATGCCTCGCGCTGGCCCTGCCTACTACATTGTGCGCAGGTTTTCCTGCGTCTTCGCCGCTGTGATGACTTGCCCGGGACTTTGCAGGGATTTTTCGGTTGATAGGTGGCCCCGATGAGGAGGTGTGGATTTCTAGCAGGCAGGACATGTGTGAGTACACTGGGGGATATGTTCCTGTCTCCACCAGAGTGTCTGACGTGGACAGGAACCGTATTTCAGTACAGGAGTTTTGTGTTGTGGTTGTATGCAGAGATGTGTTTTTGATGTACCTGCGGTTTTGACCGCGGCAAAGTCTTGCTTCCTGGTAGTGGATGAGGTACAGCAGTGGAGGGGCTTAAAGAGCTGGATCCATAGTGGTCAGGAACACGTGGAGGTGACCGGTATTTGAGTTTTGCTCTCTGCAGTAGTGCTTCCGCCATCTACGAGTGGCTGGTTTCTCCACTGCGTTCTGATGGGCTGTTTGAGGCATCTTAATTTCTCCCACGGTTGGGACGTCATTCCGCATGGTGGTCTTTCTTTATTGGCTATCTCCGCCAACATCGCGGAAGAACATTTCTGGCTATCCTGAAACTCTGCAGTTGACAGAAAATGGGCTATCTTAGCCTATTGTAATATGAAAGACGCGAGGGGTCAATTACAATGGCAGTGAATCTGCATCCTCCAGGCTGGTGGAAGCCACTGCCGGCCCAGAGGATGCAGATTTTCCTCCACGGCAAAGAAAACACCCACCGCCAGATTATGATGGCGGTGGGATCAGCGGCGGACAGCAGGTCCGTCCACCGCTTATACGCGGGGTGTGGACCACAATGTGGTGGCGGTGTCTGCAAGACACCACCAGCCTTATTACGATGGGTGCGGAAACATGCTTTTCTGCGGCGGCTTTTCCGCCGTGTAAAGGCATGTAGACCTTAGCTTCTAGGGGGCCCTGGGCCCCCAGGGTGTTGGAGGTGGGGGGTGCACATGAGGGTTACCTATGGTACCCCCCTGCAGTTGCATGCACAATGCAGCAGGCACCGCGCGGTGCCTGCCGCTTTGTGCATGCAAATGCACAGCATGCACTTTTAACTTTGCGGTGGGTGCTGCTTCAAGCAGCGCCCGCCGCAATGTTAAATATACGGGATGTGACCGCCAGGGTGGCGGTCACATCCTAATTGCAATGGAGGGAACGACGCTGCCCCTGCGGACGGTCCTGCCACCTCGGGGGTGGCGGATAGACTCAGGTTCGTCCGCCATCATAATCGACCCCTAAGTGCGGATATGCCTACGACCACCATCCTAATGAGCTCCATAGTTTGTGTTGTTTTCTGAATGTAGCCCTGTTCTACTCAACCAATTTTATTGATGTCATGTTTTTCACTAATTGTTGGACAGGCCACATGAAGGGCCGCTCCCCCCTCGGCCCGACCAGGCCCGAGCCCGGTCACACAAGTGCCACACACCACCACTGCTCGTCTTCCGTCCCCTCCGGGACCCCGGCCCCTGAACATATCGACCTCGTGGGCCCGACCCACTACTGGCCCGCGCGCCCAGCCTGGGCGCCATCTTGGACACTCCACCACGAGGCCGCCTGGCCCCCGATCGACCTCAACCCTGGGCCTAGCCAGGCCTCAGACATCCCGGCACCACCATCCACCCAGGAGGTGAGCGGGCTACTTGGCAAGTCAATGGGAGAAAGAGGCGTCGATGGCTCTCCCCCGCCAAGTGCCGCTCGCCCATCGCCTCCCCGGGCGCTGGCTCCACCACCCTGCTGGGTGTCTGGACTCCCTCATCCCGGACCTCCCGACCTCCAAGTGCGAGGGTCCGGACATCAAAGGGCACCAGCCCTATAACTGGGGCAGCTCCAGAGCAGGAAGGCAGTTGTATCCTGGAGTCGAGAGACGCAGAGAAGAACTCATCCTTGACGGACTACTGGCGCTGCCGTAGCTCTGCCTTGCGCATCATCGTCCTGCCTGCTGGTGCTGCCGCAACCTTCGTAACCTTCGTAAACTCTCATCGTCGTCGGGACCTGCTGGCGTGGCCGCGGACCGTTTGTAACTACCATCTTCATCGGGACCTGCTGGCTCCGCCGCGGACCGTCGCTTCCTTCGTCCATCTCGGGACCTGCTGGCTCCGCCGCGGCCCGATCATCTAGAACGCCGAGCTCGAGGATTGAGAGCTATTTCCATCTTTTGGTAACAAGACTGTCCCGCTACCCTTTTCCCAAACCAGAGACCAGAATCGAGGGGACCCCTGAGTCCAGACCTCCTTGTACCATTCATCGTACCTAAAGAATTGCCTATAAAGTATCGTTGAACTTTGCCCTTGTGTGGTGTCCGTCTGTGGGGGGGAAGTTACTTGTCTGTACGATCGTCGGAGACGGCTCTCCCCGGAGACCTCTCCCCTTATCCTCGGCCGACCCTCCCGGTCCGTCTAACATTGGTGGCCAGCGGCGCGATCCGAATCACCGCATAATCGTACAGAGAGTAGCTCACCCCACGACCAAATCACGATGTCAAACAAAGAAAGCGGATCCACCGAGAAATTTCAAATGGAGAAATTGGACGAGTACAGCCATCGTGAATTAAAACAATTCTGCATCGAACTAGGTATCGCTACCACCGGTCTAAGTACCAAAGACGATTTCAAGCATGCCCTAGAGTCTTGGGCAGAAACCGGGGCTGCCGGAACCCCCGATCAAAACATCGCAGCAATAGAAAAAAACACCACGGCCCCTGAGGAGCGAAGAACGGGTCTCTCGCAAGACGAAATCCAGGAACAAGAAAAAACCCGACTACACGAGCTGGAAATGGCCCGGCTCAAAATGGATGTTGAACTTAAGTTGGCCGAACAAAAAATAAACTTAGAGCACCTGCGTCTCCGAGAAGAAAGAGAGGAAAAACAGAGACAAAGGGAGCTCGAGGAGAAGAAATTGGCATATGAACACGAGCGAAAATTAGCTGAGATCGACCTACGCAAGCAAAATAAAGAAGGAGGGGTGCCCGAGCAACCCCACACCCCAGGGGCAACAGAGAAAAAGGTACACATCCCCAAGGATGTCGTTCGAGAATACTTCCGAGAGGACGACATCCAGCAATGGTTTAAGGCCTACGAAATCGCTATGACCGCCCACCGGATCGATAGAAGCGACTGGGGAGCCGGTCTATGGGGGAGATTCCTCAATGAGGGCCGCGACGCCCTGCTACAGCTCCCGGACCACCAGATGACCTCCTATGACCATATGAAAGCTGCACTCCTCACCCGCTATGGCCTCACACCCGAGATGTACCGTCAGAGGTTCCGAGACTGCACCCGCATCCCGGGTACAACTTGGGTGGACTATGTAAACTATTTTAGCCGAGCCTTCGAGGGCTGGATCAAAGGAAGCAAGGTCACAACTTACGAACAACTCTTCAATCTCATGGTATGGGAGCATCTATCGAACAATTGCTTCATTGAGCTCCGCCAGCACCTCCTCGACAGCAAATTGACCGATCCCCGGCAGCTCGCAGCCGAAGCTGACCGGTGGGAAATCAACAGAGTGGGCCGGAATGGGTCCTATGAACAGAGCCGGAACAACAACGGTCAGCACCGTCCCCGAGGAGGAGGAGGAGGCCAAGGACGCGGAAGAGACAACGCTCCGGTCGCCCCCGCTACCAGCACCACCCCCCCGGCCAACCGGGGCAGCACCCCGGCGCGACCGGGATATCGAGCCAATGTTACGTGCCATCGATGCCAACGGGTCGGCCACTATGCAAACGACCCAAACTGCCCCCAGTATCAGAGCCCAAGACCCCGCCAAGTAGCCGCTGCTGCTCTGGGGGAGGAACAGATCTCAGAGGAACAAGAAGAATATGAGCAAGAGCATCAAGAATGGGAGCCAGCCGCCATGGCTCTAGCCTGCTTAGGGGGGAAAGACATGGTCCCGCGGGTCCCCCTACCCGCTAACACCCAGAAGTACAGCCAATGGGTGAGCATCAATGGACGCCGGGCCGAAGCCCTCCGTGACACCGGGGCCAGTGTGACAGCCGTCCGCTGTCACCTGGTGGCCCCAGAACAGTTCCTACCAAACATTCTCTGCCCTGTCCGTTCAGCCGATAACTCAGAGAGTCTGTGTCGGATGGCCTGCGTCCCGTTCGAATGGGGAGGGGTCTCCGGCATGTTGAAAGTAACGGTCCGAGACGATGCCCCCGTAGACTGCCTCCTGGGGAATGACCTTGAAAGCTCTCCGTGGGCAGCCGTAGAACGACGAGAACACCTAGGGATGTTAGGCATCCCGGACTGGGCATGCGTCACCACCCGGTCCATGGCCGCCCGGGCCAAACCCCGACCCGAGGAACCCGAATGGCCGGCGCCTCCGCCTCCGGTCGCCCCAGCCGAAACCACCGACCGTGACGTCCCCCCAGAACCAGCTCAACCTCCAGACCTCGCTAACCTCGACCAGTGGCCTCAAGAGGGGGGGCCCACGCAAGAACAGTTTCGCCAAGAACAGAAGACCTGTCCCTCCCTCGAGGGACTCCGCCAACAAGCCCTCGCCCAGAGGGCAGGGGATACCTCTGGAACACATTGGATCTACTGGGACAATGATCTGCTATACAGCGAACAAAGAATCGCGGAGTTGGGGGCCAGCCGAGTGCTAGTGGTGCCCCTCCGTTTTAGAGACTTTCTGCTAAACCTGGCCCACGACGTCCTCCTGGCTGGACACCTGGGTCAAGATAAAACCTACAGCCGCCTGGTGACCCACTTCTTCTGGCCTAAAATGAGGGACGATGTACACCAGCATTGCCGATCTTGCCCCACGTGCCAAGCCAGTGGAAAGAGCGGCCGCAAACTAAAAGCCCCCCTGCAACCTTTTTCCGTGGTCACCACCCCGTTCGAGAGGGTCGGGATAGACATTGTGGGGCCCCTGGACCCGCGTACAAAACAAGGCCATCGGTTCATCCTGGTGCTAGTGGACCACGCCACCCGCTACCCCGAGGCTGTTCCCCTGAGGACTGTGACAGCCCCGGTAGTCGGCCGGGCTCTGATGGGAATCTTCTCCCGTGTGGGCTTCCCCCGAGAAGTCGTCAGCGACAGAGGCACGAACTTTATTTCCAAATATATGAAATCCCTCTGGCAACAGTGTGGGGTTACCTACCGATTCACGACCCCCTATCACCCTCAAGGAAACGGACTCGTTGAGCGGTTCAACCGCACGCTCAAAGGGATGATTGGGGGGTTGGAAGAGCCCCTCCGTCGCCAGTGGGATGTGCTGCTGCCGTGCCTCCTCTTCGCATATCGGGAGGTCCCCCAGAAGTCCCTCGGCTTCAGCCCGTTTGAACTGCTGTATGGACATCCAGTACGGGGGCCGCTCAGCCTAGTCAAGGAAGGCTGGGAGATGCCCCCTCTAAAGAACCCCCCAGATGTCTTCCGATACCTCCTAACCCTCCGCAACCAGACCCGGCGGTTCCGAGAGCTGGCAAAAGCCAACCTAGAGGCCAGTCAGGAGGACATGAAAAAGTGGTATGACCGGAATGCCTCCTCCATCGAATTTGAACCTGGGCAACAGGTATGGGTGATGTCCCCACCGAACCCTGCGCCCTGCAAGACAAATGGACGGGGCCCTTCAAAGTAGTCGAGCGCAAGGGCCCTGCCACCTATCTCATCGACATGGAATCTGCCCGGAACCCCCTCCGGGTCCTCCACGCTAATAGACTGAAACCCCACTTTGTGCGTTCAGAACTCAGCCTCCTGATGGCCACAGACAATGGGGCCGAAGAAGACTCCGAGCCCCTCCCTGACCTCCTACGGACTCGGGAGAAAGACGGCTCCGTGGATGGGGTCCGACTCTCAGAGGCCCTCACCCGGGAACAACGCCAGGAGTGTCGAGACCTTCTATTACAGTTCGCCAGCCTGTTTTCCCTCACCCCAGGTGTCACTTCCTGGTGTGTGCACGACGTGGACACAGGGGACAACCCTCCTATCCGCCACCGGGCCTACCGCGTGCCAGATCGGGTACGGGCCTGCATCCAGGAAGAAGTAACCAAAATGCTCACGCTCGGGGTCATCGAGCCCTCAGACAGCCCCTGGGCCAGCCCTGTAGTGCTGGTCCCCAAAGCAGCCGCTCCCGGCGCCACACCAGAACTCCGGTTCTGCGTCGACTACCGGGGCTTGAATGCGGTCACCAGAACAGACGCACATCCCATCCCCCAGGCAGACGAACTAATCGACCGCATGGGAGCTGCCCGCTACCTCAGTATCTTCGACCTGACGGCGGGCTACTGGCAGATCGGCCTCACACCCCGGGCCCAAGAACGTTCTGCCTTTTCCACCCCTGATGGCCATTACCATTTCAAGGTCATGCCCTTCGGCATGAAGAATGCTCCAGCAACATTTCAGCGGCTCGTCAATCAGGTCCTGGCAGGGCTCGAAGGATTCAGCGCCGCCTACCTAGACGACATCGCTGTATACAGCCACCATTGGCCCGAGCACCTCCACCACCTCCGAGCGGTGCTACAGGCCCTCCAGCGGGCTGGCCTCACGATCAAGGCCAGCAAATGCCAAATTGGTCAGGGGTCCGTAACCTACCTCGGACACCAGGTGGGAAGCGGCCTGGTGGCCCCTCTGCAGCTTAAGATTGCCGCCATCCAGTCCTGGCAGCCCCCCATCACCCAGGCCGAGGTACGCGCCTTCCTGGGCCTCACGGGCTATTACCGAAGGTTCGTGAAAGATTATGGTACCATAGTGGGGCCCCTCACAGAACTCACGTCCAAAAATCAACCCAAGAAAGTCAACTGGACCCCGGAGTGTCAAACAGCCTTCGAACAATTGAAGGCCGCCATGTGCTCCGCCCCTGTGCTCCAGGCCCCCGACTACAGCCGGGAGTTCGTCGTCCAGACGGATGCCTCCGACCATGGCATTGGGGCAGTCCTGTCTCAAGTGAACACCGAAGGCCTTGATCAGCCAGTGGCCTTCATCAGCAGGCGACTCCTACCCCGAGAACAACGCTGGAGCACCATAGAGAGAGAGGCCTTCGCTGTGGTATGGGCCCTCAAAAAGCTCCGGCCCTACCTCTTTGGCACACACTTTCGGGTGCAGACCGACCATCGACCCCTGCAGTGGCTGATGCAGATGCGGGGGGAAAACCCGAAACTACTACGTTGGTCCATCTCCCTACAAGGGATGGACTTCACTGTTGAGCACCGGCCTGGGCCCGATCACGCCAACGCGGATGGCCTGTCCCGGTTTTTCCGCCTCGACGAGGAGAGTCCCCAAGAGGATGGGTGACTCTCCCCGCCTTCAGCTGGGGGGGACGCATGTTGGACAGGCCACATGAAGGGCCGCTCCCCCCTCGGCCCGACCAGGCCCGAGCCCGGTCACACAAGTGCCACACACCACCACTGCTCGTCTTCCGTCCCCTCCGGGACCCCGGCCCCTGAACATATCGACCTCGTGGGCCCGACCCACTACTGGCCCGCGCGCCCAGCCTGGGCGCCATCTTGGACACTCCACCACGAGGCCGCCTGGCCCCCGATCGACCTCAACCCTGGGCCTAGCCAGGCCTCAGACATCCCGGCACCACCATCCACCCAGGAGGTGAGCGGGCTACTTGGCAAGTCAATGGGAGAAAGAGGCGTCAATGGCTCTCCCCCGCCAAGTGCCGCTCGCCCATCGCCTCCCCGGGCGCTGGCTCCACCCCCCTGCTGGGTGTCTGGACTCCCTCATCCCGGACCTCCCGACCTCCAAGTGCGAGGGTCCGGACATCAAAGGGCACCAGCCCTATAACTGGGGCAGCTCCAGAGCAGGAAGGCAGTTGTATTCTGGAGTCGAGAGACGCAGAGAAGAACTCATCCTTGACGGACTACTGGCGCTGCCGTAGCTCTGCCTTGCGCATCATCGTCCTGCCTGCTGGCGCTGCCGCAACCTTCGTAACCTTCGTAAACCCTCATCGTCGTCGGGACCTGCTGGCGTGGCCGCGGACCGTTTGTAACTACCATCTTCATCGGGACCTGCTGGCTCCGCCGCGGACCGTCGCTTCCTTCGTCCATCTCGGGACCTGCTGGCTCCGCCGCGGCCCGATCATCTAGAACGCCGAGCTCGAGGATTGAGAGCTATTTCCATCTTTTGGTAACAAGACTGTCCCGCTACCCTTTTCCCAAACCAGAGACCAGAATCGAGGGGACCCCTGAGTCCAGACCTCCTTGTACCATTCATCGTGCCTAAAGAATTGCCTATAAAGTATCGTTGAACTTTGCCCTTGTGTGGTGTCCGTCTGTGGGGGGGAAGTTACTTGTCTGTACGATCGTCGGAGACGGCTCTCCCCGGAGACCTCTCCCCTTATCCTCGGCCGACCCTCCCGGTCCGTCTAACACTAATCAAACTGCGTTGACCCAAAATTTGTCAGGTATGCAAATTACTACGCTTAAACGTACTTGTACTTGCAATAATTGACACATCACTTTTCACATGATGACTAATGCCAAACATCCATTGAAGTAGTGGAAATGTCTGTTTTGAAGTCAGCTAGGCTTTGGAATTATCAATTTAACATTTCACCTCTCCACTGTGTCGGGCTTAATGATTGTGAAATATCATGTATACTCCCTAATCACTTCATGAACAGTTTAGGTTGTCTTATTACCTGATGATTTGATGTACTACTGTTTGAAATTGATACAAGTTAGGGTAATATGTGCAATACCACTGGAAGCTATCATCAAAATAATATCTACCTATTTTCTCTTCTAGGTATCTACATTGTTTGTCTCTAAACATTTGAATGTACAATACACACTTTTACTAATAAGAATGTTCTACATTTCTCAATAGGTTAAACTGACTGAGTGAACACGTGAGCAGGTTTGACACCTCCACTCCAGCCCATGAACAAGCCTTCAGTGAGGACAATACTCCTGGTGATATTGAGGAGCTTGAGGAGCCAGGTATATCCGCTCAGTTTGGACAGTGGTTTCCAGTGACACTCCCACCCCAGCTGTGACACCTCAGCAACCTGAAGACTCCACTCCCGAACATCTTAAGGATTTGGGGACTGTGGGCCAAACACTGTAAGACTGACTGCAGCACTGAGCTGGCTCTATCAAGGGCCCTATGAATTGCTTGGCCCTGGGCTGGGGCCCACTTTGCCCATGCCTTAAAATGTCTCTGACTCCACTACCTGTATTCCTCCAACTGTGACACCAATCGTGTGCCCCCCAGTCCTGAGTGATGTTGAGGTCACACCACTACCAGCTCACCCAGGACCCAGTTGGATGAGGCCCACTGGGTCAAGGACACAGGGTTGTAGGGTTAGGGGTCATTGAGGATGCTTTTGTGCCAGCATACTAAGTCCACTGTGGTCACTGACATGCAGAATACCATCAACCCAGTCTTGGGAGCCTACCATCAGTTCCAAACATGATGAGTTAAGTATTCACAGAGCTCAAGGAAATGAAGTAGCTGCAGAGGGCCACCAAGACCACATGGAGGTCCATAACTCAAATATGGGATCCCTAATTGGGGTGCTGCAGGACTTTTACACCCACATGTGCAGGGTTTTCCTAGCACCAACTACCCCATCCTACAATATCTGAGCCATCTACATTGAATCACTGTTGCAGCTCTTAGTGGAGGGCGCCAGTAGAACACTGCCCTGAACCATATGATTGAGTATTCGATAGCGCTCTTGAAGAAACTACACTTCCCATGATACCTTGAGCCAGAGTCGCGTCTGTCGTCATCACCCGTTGGCTTAATACTGTGTCCGGGGTGCCACAATGGTGCCGTTGATTCCGTGAATGCTGATTCTCCCGGGGACTGGTAGGGGTGCTTAGCACCAACAATGTCTTCTCTGTTTATGTTCCGTAATTGCCGCCGGAGGTTCCGCTGGTGATTTGTATGTTCGCATGCAATCCAGTTGGCTGAACCTTCTCTTCTGTTCGTGCGGGTTTGCTAGTGCGATTCTTGTGTTTTGGTCATTTTCCCCAGGATGCTACATCTTGCACGTATATCGCGGCGCAGTCCCATTGAGGAACCTACCTTGCGGTTCGTGTGGGACTGCTTGCGCGATTTTCTAGAAGTCTTTAAGATTGAATATAAGCGGAAGGACCTGTGTGAATGTCTCTAATCCTTACCCGCTTAACCTAAGAAAAGATAATACAAAAGATTTGATGCTTACTGCTCCGTTGGACGAACCAGCTCCTAGGTTCTTGCGGGGCTGTATAGACTCTTGTTCATTGCTTATACTTTCCATATCCTCTTCCCTGTTTTGGTAATGGAGAGAATTACCACAGAGTGATTATATATATATTATGGATCCTGCCTATTGAATTTGAATACAAGTATTGTTTTGGCTAGTCTTTGTACCCCTTATCTTGTAGTGATTCTCTTGGTGAATTAACTTGGGGAAAAGCAGTGAACTTATTCCAGGGTCCACGGGGAATAACCTTCCTTGTTTATTTGTCTCATACAGCAGGGGCTTGTTGAGCCAACTACGGAGGCCAGCTCCATATCCCCCCTGTTTTTTGGTCTCTAACCTTTTAATTGTATGTTGGGCACATGACATTGTTTTCTTAACCAAGTGTTCTTTTGTGTACCTTCTGATGAATCCCATTCTGCCCTTAGGTATAGATATATAGAGACTGCTCTTTTTAGAACATTCTGGTTGCATCACTGGCTGCGTTATTTTCCTTTACAGGTACCATAGCTTTGTGTTGTTCAGCTAAAGGCATTGTGGATACTTGTGCATGAGATGGGTTTTGGCTATTAGATCTGAAGTGTTTGTCTCATATTTCTCGTTGCAGGTCTCCCTCCGTGCTGTCCCCTTCCTTCCCTTCCCTCACCTGATCATTCCAACAGGTCTGTTGTTTCTCTCAGACCTTGGAACTGTCGGGAGATCGAACCCATTTAAGCATTGTACAATTCAGAGGATTCAAGGATCTGACAATCACTGACAGAATATCGACTACAAGAATATCGATGTCAAAAATATTGGAGGCGAAATATCGAGATGAAGAATATCGACATTCTTTCTACATTATGGTAAGTACAAACCTATTGAGAAAAACAAAATTGATGTCAAAATTATCATTGTTAAAAATATTGTTTGTTATTTGAGTTTAAAAAAAATGTAAAATAAAGTAAAGAACACATATAATTAAAATAAACATAGTTAAAAAAATATAAAATGTTAAAAATTATAAATAATATATATATAATCTAAAAATAAATTAAACATATACATATAATATATGCTGTGGAGAAGCGTGGCTCAATGGTTAGAGCAGCAGACCCTGATGCAGGGGTCTGCCCTGGGACCAGGGTTCAATCCCTGCCTCGGTGGCTCTTAGACTCACTCTCCCCAGACCTGATAATTCTCGCCTCGGTGCCTAGTCTAATCATGGGTCCCACTCTGGGCAATAGCTTGCTTAATCTACACAACAGCCCAAACAGCACTTGGATGACTGGCTTCACCTTGGGGGTGCCCAGGAGTGGACATTTCACAGGAAAGCCAGGAAGAGCTCCACAGTGGTATGAATACAGCGCTACAAGACTTCAGGGTAGAAGTGTGCTATATAAACACAAATAATATATGTACATATAATAACTTTTAATAACTTATTAAAAGAAATTCATAGCACATATATTATCGACAGACATTAAACAATAATATAAATACAAATTGAATAAATATATATAACAAATAAAAAAAGAATTTACTCTTTTTAATATTAATTATATACTACATAAAAAATATATATAAAAAATGCTAGATAGCAAAAGTAAAAAAAATACTATTCCCACTCCAGTGAGTGCAACATTAGGGAAAGTGTTGGATAGCGTAGGGTTCAAATGTACTGTTCCCACCCTAATGAGTGCAATAGTAGGGAAAGTGTTCAATAGTGGGTGGGTAAAAATTTGTATTCCCACTCTAGAGAGTGCAACAGTAGGGAAAGTGTTGGATAGCATAGGGGTGCAAATTACTATTCCCACCCCAGTGAGTGCAACAGTAGGGAAAGTGTTAAATAGAATAGGGGTTAAAATTACTATTCACACTCCAGTGAGTGCAACAGTAGGGAAACTGTTGGATAGAATAGCCGTTAAAATCACTATTCTAACTCCAGAGAGTGCAACATTAGGGAAAGTGTTGGATAGCGTAGCGGTTAACATTACTATTCTCACCCCAGTGAGTGCAACAGTAGGGAAAATGTTGGATAGCGCAGGGGTTAAAATGATTAATCCCACTGCAGTGAGGGCAACAGTAGGGAAAGTGTTGGATAGCGGAGGAGTATACATTACTATTCCCACTCCAGTGAGTGCAACAGTAGGGAAAGTGTTGGATAGCGTAGGGATAACAATTACTATTCCCACTCCAGGGAGTGAAACTGCAGGGAAAGTAATGGATAGTGTAGTGGTTAAATTAACATACTAATTAATTAAATACTTTTCGTAAAATAAATAACATATTAAAATTAATTAACTAAGAAATTAATAATAAATACCAGTTAAATTAAATTAATCATTACTTAAATAAAATAAAATTACTTCACACCCTATTCCCCCATAAACACACAACCCACTACTCATAAAGAAGAGCCCAATTATTTTAATTTGCAAATAATCTCTCAATAAAAATTAATCACCAAATAAAATAATAATAAATTAATTAACAATTGAAGCAAATAATAAATAATACATTAATTATATTATTATAATATTTCAATTAATACAAATCTATTACAATTAATAATTAATTAACAATACATTATTTATCAATAACAATAAATTAATACATATTAATTAAATTTTTATTATTAAATTACTTCCCACCCTATTCCCTTATAACCCACAACCCACTTCACATAAAAATTAACATTATTAATTTAATTATCTATTAACCAATAAACATTTGTTACCAATTATTAATTAACAATAACGTAATTACCAATAACAATACATAAATGAAATAATACATTATTTATAATTAATATAATGATACATTAAGTAATGATTAAAAATGTGTTACCAATTAATAATTAATTAACAAATTAATATTCAATAACTATAAATAAATATTAATTAATTAATTATAATTAAATTACTTCCCACCTTATTCCCTTATAAACCCACAACCCACTCTGATACTAAAACGCAAAATGTACTTTAAAAAAACTACTAATTTCTAAACATTTAACACATATATTTAGAAATAATTAAAATGCATTACAAAAAATGTTACACATACATAGAAAATACATACTAATATATATAACACTAATATAAATATCGATATTAATAACAACATTTTTGTTTATGATATTACTTACTTCCATATTACTAACTTCAATATAAAAAAAAACAATATTACCTACTTTAAGGTCGGTATTCTGGTCACCGATATTCTTGACATCGATATTCTGTCCCTACAATATTGTAAACTCGATTTAATTGTTGGTTGGTATTAAAACTTCGATATTTTGACTACTCACCATCTATATTAGCCACAGTCACAGAAAGGGAGACCCTCACACCTAGCCCTTTCGGCTGTGGATCCCTGTACACCTTTGCGGCAGGACACATCTACACAGCTCACCAGCAGGTGAAGATGGCAAGACCTCTGCCACCTCCAGCAAGAAACCTTGATGCTAATTTTCTTCAGTGTGTGCCTACCATTCAATCTGTGGACTATGTAGGCACAAATTTGCCTTTCTGATGCCAGTAGTATTTTGGACAAACAATTTTGGCTCTCCAACTATGGCTTCATTCACCATGACTGAATTCTTCACTTCTTGCTTTGCTTTTGTTATGTACACTCTCTTTAATTTCATCATGTCTAGTCTGTTTAAGCCATGAAAGGCTGCGCAGAGCAGTCAAATTGTAAAAACCCATCACCATCCACTTGGTCTGTTGGCAGGTAGATACAAGAAGATACAGCTACTTAACACATTTACTCTCGTCACTCTTTCACCACTTAGCAATATCTCTCAATTTCTAAATTATATTCTTCCCTGTGACTTAACTGTATTGTACTACTCTACACTGTGGGCCTCATTTATGAAAAGTGACGCATCGCTGCGTGAAAACAGCATCATGGCACGAGGAGTTACAGATACGTCAGTATTTCTGACGTATCTCTATGGCGCAAAAGTGACGCATTGCTGGAGTGTATCACAAAAGGGACACAACTCCTCCAATGTGTCCTTTCACATGGGGAAAGCCCCATGTGAAAGGGCCTGCATCAGTCTTACGCCTGCTCTGAGGCAGACGTAAACAATTGACGCATTTGACCACACTGACCACACTGGGACCAGCTCCGACACCCGCTGACCACGCACGCAACCAAGGGGTCATCCTCGACTCCACCCTCTCCATGACTAAGTAGGTCAACGCGGTCTCCTCCTGCTTCAACACCCTCTGCATGCTCCACAGGGTCTACAAGTGGATCCCCACTGAAACGAGAAGAACGGTCACCCAGGCCCTCGTCACCAGCAGGTTGGACCACGGAAACACCCTCTACACAGGAACTTCGGCCATACTCCTGAGACGAACTCAACGCATCCAGAAAGCCTCTGCACATCTGATCCTCGACATCCCGCACCACAGCCATATCTCACCCCACCTGAGATACCTGCACTGGCTCCCTGTCAACAAGAGGATAACCTTCAAGCTCCTCATCCCTCTGCATGCTCCACAGGGTCTACAAGTGGATCCCCACTGAAACGAGAAGAACGGTCACCCAGGCCCTCGTCACCAGCAGGTTGGACCACGGAAACACCCTCTACGCAGGAACTTCGGCCATACTCCTGAGACGACCTCAACTCATCCAGAAAGCCTCTGCACATCTGATTCTCGACATCCTGCGCTGCAGCCACATCACACCCCGCCTGAGATACCTGCACTGGCTCCCTGTCAACAAGAGGATAACCTTCAAGCTCCTCATCCACGCACACACAGTACTCCACAGCACCGGGCCAGCATACCTCAACAGACGACTCAGCTTGTACACCCCCTCCTGCCAACTCCGCTCCGGCGGCCTCGCCTGCACCTCAGTCCCCTGTGTCCAAAGAACGACTGCCTGCAGCAGATCCTTCTTCCACCTCGCTACCAAGACCTGGAAAACCCCCCACCCACCTACAGCAGACCCAAGACGTGCTGGCCTTCAGAAGACACCTCAAGACCTGGCTCTTCTAGCAGTAACAGCACCCTCCCCTCCCCCGCCGCCCCCCCCAGCGTCTTGCAACCCTCACAGGTGAGTAGTGCGCTTTATAAGTGACAAGATTGATTGATTAATAGTGTGCTAAAAACACTAATAAACCAATTGCTGTGAACAAATGCTTGCATTCCAATAGTTAGCATTACTCCCACCAGTCACAGCCCATCTGTAAGGACGAAAGGGCCATTCTCCCTCAACTGTTTCAGAGACGAAGAGTGTCTGTCAGGCTGAGCAAACGTCAGCCTGAAAGAATCTTCTTGTTCAGGTCATGCAACCAGGAGCTAGGACATGCACTAAATTTGCAGGCTCTTGGCTGCCTGAGCTGAATTTAGCCAGGCTAAGGATTTCAGGATCTCGTGGTCTTCTCAGCTGGGCTACAGTGCCTTGAGGCCCTCCCCTTATAACGAGGGGAGTGCCACTGATTGTCTCTGACCCAGGTGCTTCAGTTATAGGTCCTGAAGGGCGAAGGGCCAAGTGCCAATCAGGCACACCTCGTCACAGAGTGAGGTGGGGTCAGTAGTCTCACTGACCCATCCTACTCTGTGACAAGTGAGGGACTGCTGTTTTCTCCAATAGGCAACAGTCTCAACCCTCATAGGACCTCTGAAGCTGTCCGCTTTGTGAGCCAAAGGACAGGTAGGACTTATGTTTTTGAATGTTTGGTGCCTGTCTGAATTTGTTGTGGGCATTGTGAATGGAGATGTTGCACATGTGTGACTGCACTGGTGTGAGTGAGTGTGTGTATATGTGTTCGTGTAGCTCACCCGCCCCCTCCCTGCCAGAATTAATGGCTGCCACTGACTCCCACGTGCCTGCGCTGAAATTTTGGCATTAATGGCAGCGTAATTATGCAATGTGAAGTAATTTCAGGAAACCTGTCATAACGAGCATAATATGGAATTCCCAAAATCACGTGAATTAAACCAGTGTAGTTTAAATTTTGTCGTGGCATAGGTCTTATATCAATAAACTCTGACTTGGTAGGCATAATTGACATCTTTTTGAACTAGATCGTTGCACCTGCGTGTCTCCATTTTCCCCATTACTGCACCCTCCAGAAATTGCACAGGTTGAGCGAAGCCTAAGTGGAATGTCTATAATACATTCTTTACCTTGGCTGAAGCTGGCGCTGAAACGGGCCTCTTGGTGCCCAGAGTTCTATAAACTTTGGACTCCAGCCTCCTTTTGCACAGTGCCATGGCCTATGACTCTGGCTCCAGCACATTTCCCCTCTCTGCATTACCTCACTTCTCATGAAGACCCCTGAAGCAGTCCCGCAGTAATAGGAGTTATTTTTAAAGCATTGCTTTCATTTTTAATCACAAATTGACCTCTCAGTTGAAGAAAGCTATTGTTGAGCATAATACATTTGCAACAAAGTTTGTGCAAGAAGTAGGTGCCTCTGCAGTGTAGCAGGCCGCGCCCTTCACAACCACTGAACAAAATTGCAATCAAAAAAACTCTAACCCTCTGACATTTGTGCAAGAAAAAAGAGAGACACAGCCTGTGACATTTGGCCTCGGTAATAATGAATTAACCAGAAACCAGTCCATTAATCCCTGCAACGCCGTCTCCTCTCCACTCCTCAGCCCTATTAATTCTCCATTAAAGTCCCCTGCATTCCAATCTCTCTCCACCGCTCTCTCCGGATCCCTCTCTTCACTTGCAGCATTAACCCACATGCAGTAATTAAAGTCTGTATTCTCAGCAGGAGACCTTTAATGTCACCTTTCTCGAACCTAATATGTCTTTCGGTGGCACCGAGTCTAATGAGATGTTCAAATATAGAAAATTGAGTTACCGCTGGCTTCACATGTGACATTTATGCGGCAGGAATGATCCAACTTCTTCAGTGTCTTACTGAGAATTTATTTCTGACCTTGATAGTGGAGCATAATCTTTCAGGAAGCAATCTTTTTAATCTCCCTTATTGTATTAGTATTTAATTACTCGAACAAATGCCCAGGTGTACAAGAGATATTAGATTTCTAATGCAGTTCACCCGTGCAAAGTTACTGCTGCGCGGCGCAGGGCACGGGCATTACCGCTCTTGCGCGGGCCAGTGAAGACCTTGAATGCCACAAAATAATAATATGTTTTGGTTGGTGGGGGTCTGAGTTTAAAATCTCTTTTTAATTGATATCACCCCTGGTGCTATTATAGAACCCGTGACCAGGAAGGATTTTACGAATTTTAAATAACTGGGCTAATTATATATTTTTTGTGTGTGAGTTTTTGTTCTCTGTTTAAGTCATGAAGGGCTGCGCAGGGGGGTCAAATTGCAAAAACTTGGGGGCATATTACCAACAACTAGCGATAATTATCGCTATGTTGGCTTAGCGGCAATATTTTTATCGCCGAGCTGCGGCGATTTTTATCGCTTAAGAACCTTGCTATTATCAAGGTTTATCTCCTAAGCGATAAAAATCGGCCAAAATGCATGAATATCGCTGAAAAGTCAGCTATATTCATACATTACCGAGCTAATGCTTTTAGCCATGTTATCCACCTACCATTGGATAACATGGCTAAGAACTGCTCAGGGCAGGTGTTAGCTTTTGGAGATATTCGCGCCTATTACCAAAAGTTGGTAATAGTAATAGAAGATTGCGATGTTAGCGACTGTTTCCAGTCGCTATACATCTTGGCACGCCCACTTTGCATGTCATTAGTGATAAATTTCACTGACATGCAAAGCGGGGCCCAAGATGGTCGCTATCTCCTACTAGCTGTCGCTAACTGGTGTTGACACCCTGTTGCTAATAGGGAGATAATTTTATCTCCGCTTTCTTGGCTTTTAAAGCCAAAAAAGCGGAGATAAACCCCCTTGATAATATGCCCCTTTGTTTCATCTAATGTTTTTCTTTGTTTTGCTTCAAAGAATGCAGCCATCACTGAGCCTCATCACCATCCTGTTATGAATTGAAGGTCCATGAGCCAGGTATACAAAATAGGATACGTGTTTTTGAGCTTAGTTCCAGGTTAAGTATCAGGGAATCAAGTAGAATATAGCAACGCCCCACCAGGAGCCGCCTCCCTGCTGCTCATCCTGCATCCCAACTGACACTTCCACTCACTCAATCAAGCACCCAAGCATTTCGTGACATCATCAGACATTCTAGCACACATGCTGGCGGAGCAGTAGGGAAGACACAGCTTGGGAAGAGGAAGAGCAACATGTAAGTTATAACACATCTCACTTCCTTAGGGAAACAATATGTAGAAATGATGCGCATAAATAGAAACATCATCAAATACATTGCATCAGAAAAGATGGAAGCAATACACAATATACATGCCTAAAATAGAAATGTTACAGACATATGGAAACATCATTAAAACCTCACATCAGAAAAGATGGAAGTATATACATGCATGGAATTAAATTGTGATTGAGATTAACCCCATCCCCCTCTTTAGGGAAAAAAAATACAAGCATGGCTTAGAACAGATGCAAGCCTATGTCACGGAGTATTTGGCACTGACCACCCACAACTACAACGTATTAGGGTACACACATCCCTAAAGCAGAACTAGGGCATTATCCCCACAACCTCATCATATTAGGATACCCACATCCTAAAACAGAACTAGGGCATTATCCTCACAACCTCATCATATTAGGGTACACACATCCCTAAAACAGAACTGGTGCATTAACTTCACAACCTCATCATGATAGGGTACACAACACCCTTGAAAACAGAACTGGGGCACACAGCTCCCACAAATGGGGCACTCATTTCCCCCAACCACACCATAGTAATGGGTACTCACCACCCTAGAAAACAAGAATGGTGGCACTCACCACCCCACAACCTCGACATCCTAGGGAACTCACCACCCTATAAAACAAGAACTGGGGTACTCACCACCCCACAGCCTCGACATACTAGGGTACTCACCCCCTAGAAAACAAGAACTGGGGCACTCACCACCCAACAACCTCGACGTACTAGGGTACTCACCACCCTAGAAAACCAGAACTGGGGCACACCCCACCCCACAACCTCAACATACTAGGGTACTCACCACCCTAGAAAACCAGAACTGGGGCAAACACCACCCCACAACCTCGACCTACTAGGGTACTCATCACCCTAGAAAAACAGAACTGGGGCACTCAACTCCCAGAAAATACACATAAAAGGGGACCAAAAAGTACTCACCACTCTAGTAACTGAACTGGGGCATAATACGGGTACACACATCCCTATGTAAAAGAACTGGAGTACTCGACACCCCACAGCATCACCTAAGTATCAGACCCCACAACCTAACACATCCCTATGACCCATACCCTGGGCACAACCTCAACAAAAACCTCCCTAACAACAAATCTCAACACCCCACAACCACCTCAACACACATTTTTTCAGCAATGAAAATGGACAAAATGGGAAGTGTGTTGCTCCGGTGAGCGATCTCTCACCATACAGACTCCTTGCCAATGAGCTGCATGTTGCTGTCAACACCCAATGCGCTGGTGCACAAAGTTCAATGCCGAAGATTTCTCCAAAAGGGCACAGCGACGTCACCGGAAATCTCCTTATATTTTTGATCAACGTTGTTTATGTACATGTGATGAGCCACAAAAGCTACCCGTCTTGTATCTTCTCGCGACACTCTTACTGCCTTGTAAATAGCTGTGAAAACGTGGTTGGCATCGTAAGGACTTTTCAACAACTTCACAATAGCAGCCGCAGCCAAACACAAGATGGCTGCACGTAATGTAAGCCGCGCCGGATGGCTTAAGGCACGTTTATACTGAAGAGCGTCTCTCAGCAGCCCAGAGCCTCGCAGAAACCGCGACATCACAGTGGCTTCCACAAACAAACTGCAGGACTCCATCATGCAGGTAAGAGTGCACGCAACGGTGGCAACACGTGCTCGATTTCAAATTTTAAAGTTGAGAAGAAACTGCCATTTGTATAGGGGTAGAGAAGTCAGTATATGAATACAATAAAAAAGTCTCACCCCAAAACATTCACGTCAGAAAACGGGTGTGTCGGCTCTCCATTCCAAATCTCACCCGCAACACATGCAAAGTGCGGGGTAACGATCGTGCACTAGACTGCCGACACCATAAATGGGCTCAAACAGGCTCCATTGTAGTTAAACATTCCCCACTGTGAGACGTATCCAAGGCTTCAAACTTAAATCCTTGCACTTACCTCGACACACAGGCAATCAACAGCTTGCCGCCCACAGCGTCCATCTCGGTGTGCGATAGACACACCTAGGGCCATTCACCCCCGGAAACTCTCTGCCTTGCTGCACCCACTTATTGATGGGCTCACCTTCCACCCTCCAGACCTTGACTGCAAGCGGGGTGGGATCGCACTCTAGTCCCAAAATTGGTGCCTCAGATGGTCAAACGCCCCAGGCTGCAGGCTGTCCAGGTGATGAGGGACACTGGTGGGGCTGACCAGGGCATTGCTTGTGTATGTTTACCTTCAGGTTTCACTCCAGAAGTATTAGCTTTTCTTTCAACTTTCAGTTCATAAGTTCCAATGTCTGTAATAGGCTCCTCTATTCCAGTATCCTTAGTAGGGTAAACAGAGTCTTCCATCCTTAATGCGTAGGTTCTTGTAGAAAATCGTCGCCAAAAAATTTTATGAAGTGAAAGTCCATGAGCCAGGTATACAAAACAGGCTACGTTTATTTGAGGCTAGTTCCAAGTTAAGTTTCAGGTAATCAAGTAGAATATGACAACGCATCACCAGGGGCCGCCTCCCTGCTGCTCATCCTGCATCCCAACTGACCCTTCCTTATTCTCAACCAAGCACCCAAGCATTCCGTGACATCATCAGACATTCTAGCACCCTAGTTGGCTTAGCAGTAGGGAAGACACAGCTAGGGAAGGGGAAAGGCAACATGTAAGTTATAACACATCCTTTTGGTCTCCTGGTAGGGTAGATACAAGATGCAGCTACTTAACACATTTACTCTCTTGTCACTCTTTCACCACTTAGCAATACTCTGTTTCTAAGTTATATTCTTCCCTGTTACCTAACTGTATTGTACTAATCTACAATGTGTGTTTAGTTACAGAAGCATGCTACTAATTTTTTGTTGACCACTTTTCTTCACCATTGCTCTTTCTATCGGTATGGCCTTTGTTGCCACCTAAGCTCATCTGCTGTTTGTGGAGCTTCTAATTGGCAAACTAAATCAGTGGATCTTGAATAAAAGTAAAAATGAGGTTTAAGGTGTCGCTACGAGTTTGATGGGCCTGCCGCTAAACAGTTGAGGAGGAGATGGGAATGCCCTCGTCTCCCCACTTACAACTTCCAAATTAAGAGATGTCTGCTTTTGTGGTAGAGGTTTTATCGAAATGTCTCTTAGAGGTATTGTTGGAGTTTCATTGGGGTAAAAGTAGCAGTCTTTTACAATTAAAGATAGTTCTTTAGTAAGCAGAGTCAAGTAGCTGGTTTTGCAAGACAACCCATGCCCTTTTGTTTATTTTGCTGTCAAATGACTGAATTTAATGTATAACATCTGTAAAAGAGCCCTCCTAGCTTTTCAGCCAACAAGATTTCACACGTTTGGGTTTTTGATGCCACGGGTAACATTTTAACATTGATACTAGGAGCCAGATTTACCTGTATTTCAAGCAGCGCAGTGCAGCAGCCGCAAATGCTGCGCTGCGCGAGAAGGAGAGAGCAGGAGAGCATTATATTTACAGAGATATGGCATTCTCCTCCCCTCTCCCTAATGCTGGTGCTGATATATGCTGCTGTGTGCCACCGACACACCATTGCGCAATAATGCAAGTGTGTCTCTGTGAGTCAAGCATAAGTTTTCTACTGGATGGATACCATTGCAGTATAAAATACTAAGCTCAGAGTAATTTAAAAATGTTCCCACTTTGTATGTGTGCTGTACAGTGCAGCACTCATGGGAAGTCGGAAAATAAATGAAAAAAAGCATTTCTCCTTCATAGCGCCTAGTTCAAGTGTGCTCTATTTTCTGACGCTAAACCCTGTCTACATTTTTTAGTAAATTTGATTGAGCACCAGAAACCTTGGGCAGTCGCATGGGAATGCCCATGCACCGCCCATGGTATGCTCCCTTGGCACTAAGTATTGCAAAGAAGCCCTATGCGCTGCTTTGCATTACTTTCACATTATTTCCATCACTAAACAAGTTTAGCCCTGGAAAGTAAATCGGTAAAGAAGATTTTGCACTACTTTGCATCACTTTTGTAATGCAAACACAGCGTCAAATCTTAGTAAATCTGCCCCTACAAGTCCCAGAATGCAACATGCTGTTGGTTAAATAGCACAGAGTTGCTGGAGCTGTTTCACATGACGTTGAGCAACTTGGTAGATATGCAGCCTGGCAGGGCAGTCACTATGATCAACGCCTACTTTACTTGGGGGCATATGTATCAAGCCCATTTCCCGTTCGCAAACAGGCCGATTCTCAAGAAACAAACGGGAAAAGCCTTTTTGGATTTATCATCCCAAAAGGCCCTCGGAAAATAAGGAATCGCAACATTAGCAATTCCCTTTTTTGCGAATGCATTTAAGTAATCGCAAATGTCACTTCCTTAAATGCAATGTAGGAAGCACCCAAGCAGTGCGTTTTTGGCTTAAGAAATCTCAGATTTCTTTAAAAAATGCACTTTTTTGCATTTTTCAAAGTTCCATCCGGTGCACATTCATGCGGGCATGTATGTGCCACATGTGCACACATACATATTTCAGGGGTGCAACAGGGTGTCCTTTTGACACCCTTCCACCCTTGAAATTGCATTCGCATTAGGTATTCGCAAATTGCAAATGTCTTCCCTTTCATTCCGATAGGCCTTTAGGCCTATAGGAATGAATGGGAAGTTACTCCTTAATTGTGATTCGCAATTTGCGAGTCGCAATTAAGGAATATGTAGAAATCACAATTATTATTATGATTCTGACATACATTGCTTTTTGAGAGTCCTTAATAGCGATTCGCAAAAAATCCCTATTAAGGCTCGCAAAACGAAGTTTTAATACATATGCCGCATGATTTCTACCAAATGAGTTGTATATAGTCTTCATTCTGGCATGTCAGCTTGGGTGCTAGCCCATAATCAGCCATTTCTAGATCTCATTTCACGCAGCCTGGGGCTTCATTACAAACTGCTGGATAATTACTGAGCTAACATCCACAGGCGGCTCCGTCGCCCTGCTATTCCTTGCATATTCCCGACTCTGAATGCTAATTACAGAATATGAACTCTCTAAATTAATCTGCATATGGCAACTAAACCTACTCGAATAATTTTCATTTCTGATAAGATGTTTTCCTTGTCCTAGTTTGAGGAGGAAAAAATACTGTTTCCATCCAGAGAGAAGTGAATGAGCCTGATTGTTGCTTCCCCTGTGGGTTATGCGTGGAAATCGGAGGAGCTCAGAGTTTGCTTTGAATCCTCAGCAGCCATGCAGGGTTTTGCATAATCTGTTTTAGATTGAAGCAAATAATTTCCACATCTGAAGATGTATATATTTTAGCTTAAATTGTAAATATGTTTCTTAATAAAAGTATGTGTATGGTATTTCTGTAGTGCAAAACTAGCTTTAGGGCGGCAGAGAGAATAATTTGACTATCAATTTAGCCTTCAAATGTTTTAGTTTTCTTTAATAAAGAATACTAGAATTGCTGGGACTCCTAGTTTCAGATTCGTATACAAAGGCCTTAAATTCCCAGTACACTTACTTTTATTTGCTGAGAAAAATGTGACTGGAACTCACCAATAAGGCATAGAGCTGCTGACAGCTATGGAACATTATTTTGGAAAAAACAAGTGGCTCTTTCAAAGGTGCAATGAAAGAGCCACTTGAAAGAGTGTGGAGAGTGGCTTTGATGACATTTTGTCTACAAGCCACTAACCTGAGGCAGGTTACTTCATTTGCAGATCATTTTTGGAAATAATCTAATCTAATATTGTGGTTTCCTGATTACTCAATGTTGGCAGGGCACACCTTTTTATGAGCGGTCACACAAAGCCAGACACCTCAAAATCCCCCATATCTGTAGGTGGTTCAAATTTCTTAGAAGCCACTGGAGTGTTGGTGTGAGGTTTCTCAAATGTGTGTGTGATTGGGTTGTACAGCAAGACTATTAAAACTCGGTAGGTTATTGTATCCCGTCATCTTTTTCAAACTAAAGCCCTGTGATGCAATAAGGGACTTACCTTCAGTCGCCGTCCATCTGACCCCCCCAGAATCTCTGAAACCTTAGGGAAGAAACAGTACAGGTTAAAAAAAGGAAGGACAATACGAAGGGAATAGGAAGAAGCATTGGCATTGCCAATATGTCTCGCATATAGCGGAGTTTATTGGTGTGGATAAGAGTGAAAAGTAGTGTTATGAAGTAGTTTAAAGTGTTGTGAAGTGTTGTAGAGTGAGTAGAGTGTCATACAGTGGAGTACAGTGTGAGAACTGATTATAGTGTCATAGAGTGGAGTGGTGTATAGTGTTTTATTGGTGTCGAATGGAGTGGAGTAGAGCAGAGGGTGTTGTGTATCGTGTTGAAGAGTAGAGTGGCGCAGAGCGGAGTAGGTTCTTATATAGTGTAGTGGAGTGCAGAGTTATAGAATTTAGGGGAGTAAAGTGCTATTTAATGTATAGAGAGAGTTGTGTACAGGGTTGTATAGTGGAGTAGAGAGAACTAGTGTCGTAGATTGGCAGATAGTGGAGTATAATGCTGTACAGTGTAGTGTGTATGGTGGATTAGTGTCAGTGGAGCATATTTTAATGGAGTATGGTATTATAGAGTTTAGTATTGTGCAGTGTAGTGTTGTGTAGTGGAGTAGAGTACAGTGTAGTAGTGTGGATTAGAGTTAAGTGGAGTAAAGTTAAGTTGTGCAGAGTATATTGGCAGCCCTGCAGTAAGGATTATTTGCATGTGGTGAGGCCTAGCCTGTAGGAGCATATTGAGCAAAAACTGACGGACTTTAAGGCGACTAAACCAGTGGCTGGGATTTAGTGAAGCATTACACTCATTTACTTGCTCACCCCACCTCCTAAATCATGGGTTAGATTCCAGAATGAGAGCTGCTGTAGAAGCGTGGCACAATAGTTGCACGGATTTCCAATGGTCATGCAATTGTGAAAATCCTAAAAAACTGCAGGAACCACCCCCATCCCTCCAAAAACATTCTTGGAGTCTATACAGAGTCCAGAAATATTCACCTGTGTATTTCTAGTGCTTGTCTGTATCTAGCGCTATTGTTTTCTAGCGGATGGCATTTGAGGTTCATGTTTATTGTTCTAATTTAAAGATTCCTCCAGCTGTGCTGACGGCCCCCCTGAACCGCAGCTGAGGTTAATCCTTGTCGAAAGAACCGGATCCGGTAAAAGCGCCACCGGAAACACCATCCAGGGGAGAGATGTGTTCGAGTCAGTGACACAGGATTGTCAGAAAAAGACCTGTGACATCGATGGGAGACGCATCTCAATTGTGGACACCCCCAGCTTCTTCCACACCACCCGCTGTAATAAAACTATTATCGAAGATATTGTCCGGTGCAGGTGCTCAGCATCCAGGGGCTGCACGCCATATTTGTGGTCATTCAGGCAGGGAGGTTTACGGAAGTATAAGTGAGGGGGTGGGAATACCTCAAGATTTATTCGGGGACGGGGCAGAGCGGTAAATGATCCTGATGTTTACCCGGAAAGGTGACTTAGACAGTGAATCACTAGAGCCTTTAGTTAGTGAGGCAACGGGTAAACTTAAAAAGTTAATCTATGCCTCTCGGGGAAGGTACATGGCTTTTAACAACAAAACCATTGGAGGAGAAAAGGAGGAGAAGAAGAGGGAGCTGATCAGGTGCCTATCCAAAAGCAATGTGTCCATCTGTAATGTAATTGGTGCTCTTTTAAAGCACTCAAATACCTTTGGGTCGAGTTTGCGCTATTTAAAATTACACACATTGTAGTAGTGGGCCTCAGCAAGGCCTACCAGTGCTAGGGGTTCTCCCTTCTCTACACAGAGTCCTCAGACCATAGAATAAAAGTTGGCACAGAAACTGGAATAGAAAATACAAGATTTATTAAACCTCATGAGGTGGAACTACATTCACACAGCACCCTTCGGTAATGTATGAAGTAGCACACCTAATGGAAGTAGCTTGGTGCTTTTATACCCACACAGGGGCTCAAATGAAGGCGGTACAAGTAAAAAATGCTGGTTTAGGTACATATATGGTCATACAGAAAATGCACAATCAACAAGTGGGAGGAGCTAACAATGGCTGTTTTTGGCAAACACATCCTGACAGTTACATTCTAGTGGCAGCTGCAAAGACAGCTGCAATATCAACTGAGCATGTGTGAAGGTGGAAGATGCTAAATATATCTCGTCTCTAGGCAGATTTCAAGAGCAGTTAACAGAAAGGTAGGACAGAGCACATGGTGAACACGAGGTAGCACGTGGCATACAAAATGACTGACAGAAATACAAATGGATTCCACAAAACGGGCAAGATAGCCTCTAAATACAGGTGGCTTCTGCAAACGCTAACACGATCGCTGCCAATTTACAACAGACGACCCTTTTAGCATTAGCTGAAGACATTTGTTTATCTTGGGTAATCTAGATATGCATCCTGTACATCCCTGCTCATTAGTTCAGTGATCTCTTTAGTTAGCATTTGTTGGGCTTTCATTTCTGCAACATTTCTTTGGGCAGGTGTACAAGCAGTAATGCAGATAGAGCAAAGCATGGGACCACATTGTATACATACACAGCATGTAAATAGTATCACCAATAGTATACATAGAACAGTCAGTAGCTTCCGGTCCCAAGTGATACAGAGTGTCCATATCCAGTTCAAAATTGTCCATGTACCAGTCTCTTGGTGAATTTCTGGAGCAAACTTCTGCAGTTTAGAGATTGCATCAAATACTGAAGGCGAGTGATCCGGAATGAAGACACAACAGCTGCTGCCAATGATGTGGCATGCACCACCTCGATCAGCCAGAATCACATCTAACACCATGCGATTCTGGAGTGCCACAATCCTCGCAACTTGTAGCTCCTCTGTAATGTTTCCAAGTGCCATAGCTGTTTGATTGGTAACAGCGTCTGCAACACAAGTTAATTGCCTTATCTTCCTGCTGTTCAATGCAGCAACCACAGAGAAGAACAATCCTAAGTTAAAATCGATGTATTGTTGTAAAGCAGTGTCAGTTTGATCGACTTTGTCCATAATTATTGCTCTCTTATTTCGGTTCTTAGAGGTATCATTATAAAGTTTATAGTCTCTGTGATAAGATGCAGGTGCCAGAAACACAGGGGGCAATAAAAAGGATACATAGCAAATCCCTGACCACCCAACAGGTAGTTGATAATATACCTTATTGCCACACACGAAGTAAGTATTATGAGAGGCTGTAAAACTGCTATTATTGGCACCTTCAAAAGTCAGTACCACTGTACACTCACTCCTTCCTAATGGAATTCTCCTAACACTACTAATACACAAATCTGCTTTAGCTCTAGTAACAGAAATCACAAATAGTCAATTGCTCTTAATAGCTCTCATATTTGTGAAGCCATATGGGGGTCGATTCCGATTCGGGGAAAACCGCTTCGAATAGCCGTTCGGAGCGTTTTTCCTATAAGAATCATACCCTGCAATGTCCCCCGTACGTACGACGAAGTACGATTCGTACCAGGAGCTGGATTCTGTATGAATCGTACAGAGACCGTACGAATCAAATCCCCGTACGAATCTCCCTCGGAACCCGCTGTAGGCGACATCTGCATGGTTCGCGGCTCTTTTTTCCGACCCAGCAAGTACGATTTGTGTCGGGTACGCACCGTATGACGCATTCACGACTTATACAGATTGACTAACCTTATGCTTCAGGTACAGCGGGAGCGATGTAGTTGCTAGTTTCTCTCCTCCCTTGATGCGGCACCCCAAGCGAGTCGTAGTATAACACTCACCTAGGAGGACCTCACCCAGGGAAGGGGAAAAGTGGATAAAGAAAACATAAAGGGCTGGCAGCCCTAAACCATCTACAGGGCTCGACAACAGGAGAGACACCAAGCCGTGGATCTGTATACTGGTTCCTGTATAGAGACACAAAGACACGAAAATCACACTCTTTCTAGGAGGGCAATATCACCTCTATATGTGTATACGATGCTATTAAAGTACACTTACATAATAAGGCTTCCACAGTCACTCCATCAGAAACAAGGGCAAAAATAGAACAAAAATAAAGTAAATAGCAAAAGATACTGGGAACTGCCCAAGAACCCCAGTTCAAGAATGAGAAGGATACTGTCTCCGTAGTCACTCACAGTCAAATAAGAACACTACTTATCTTAGTGCAGTCTAATCTCTGGAAATTCAATACGACCTGTCCTTGGTCTTGCTGCAGTGTTCTTCAAGAAAGAAATCCGAGCTACTCAACAGCTCCGAGGAAATACAAATGTTCGGCCCAAAAAACCAGGAAGTTGTTAACCAAACAGAAAAAATAGTAGAGAAAAAGGCACTCTCCATTTTTATGCAACAGCAAGCCTCAACTCCAATAACACGGGAATACTCGAGGTGAGGGAAATCCGGATTCTAGTCTTCACCCGTTCTGACAGGGTACAGCAAGGCGCGGCTCCCAGCGCGGCTCCAAGCGCGGCTCAAAGGTCAACTCACCATCAGCTAAACACCTCCAGGAAGCGCGGTAACCCCGCGTGTAACAAAAGGAAATTGGGATGCAATGTCTGGAAACAAACACGTCTTCTCCAGCAAGGTCCAGATTCAGAGAAGCGGCCAAACACAGGTGACAAGCACCGAGGGCTTACTCACAGAAGTAGATATAGGAAGCATAGAAAGGGAAAACAAAAAGAAAGTGACAACAGACTAGCCACCAAGCATTCTGGGAACTGTAGTCCCGCTAAAGGAGCCTAATTTGTGACAGACGCTTTTTCTACAGGAGCTGAAAACAGCCGTAAAAGCAGAGTTCACCACAAAACAGATACAGAACGCCCTCCCCAGGTACGGTGTGTGCACCCCATGATCGCAGGGGTACGGAGCGTACCCCTGCAATCATGGGGTGTGTGCACCGTACCCCTGCGATCATGGGGTGTATGGACCGTGCCCCATGTTCGCTGGGTGTACGGTGCATACACCCTGCGCTCGCAGGGGTACGGCGCGTACACCCCATGATTGCAGGGGTGCGCCTCGTATGCCGCGATCATGGGGTATATGGACCGTATGTGTGTATGTGATTGTGTGCTTTTCCGTACGAATTGCCCTTACCTGATGTGGATCGTACAAATCACGTCCTCATACCCCAGTCCGGATTGTACTCGTCGGGTGGTACGGCATGTTTACGATTCGTACGGAGAGGTCTCAGGATACGGTATACAGTAAAAATATGGAGTTTTTAATATCGAGTTACAATAATATCGAGTTTAAAGTATAGAATGGACACAATATCGAATGGACAGATTATAGACTACAAAAATATCGAATAGAATAGCATAAATATTGAATCAAAAAATATAGAAGGGACAAAATATCGAATGGACAGAATATAGACAGCAAAAATATAGAATGACAGAATATAGACAACAAAAATATAGAATGACAGAATATAGACAACAAAAATATAGAATGACAGAATATAGATAACAAAAATATCGAATTTGAGGTAAGTAAGTTAATATTAATTTTTTAAAGTATTTTTTTATTTTAGTACATGTGTGAAAAGTGTATATTTGTTTTATAAATTATTATAATTCATAAATTTTATGGTATTTAATTTTTGCGTAATATAATTCTGTAGCGGGTTGTGGGTTTATAGGGGAATAGGGTGGGAAGTAATTTAATTATAATTAATTAAATATGTTAATTTATTTGTTGGTATTTATTTAGAATTATTAGTTAATTGATAATTAATTTGTAATTATTTAAAATATAATTGTTATTTTATTTTAACTAATTGATTAATTGATAATTATGTTAATTTTATTAATGTATTTTCTGTAGCGGGTTGTGGGTTTATAGGGGAATAGCGTGGGAAGTAATTTAATTATAATTAATTAAATATGTTTATTTATTGGTATTAATAGTTAATTGATAATTAATTGGTAATTAATTAAAATATAATTGTTATTTTTTAATCAATTGATTAATTGATAATTATGTTAATTTTTTTAATGTATTTTCTGTAGCAGGTTGTGGGTTTATAGGGGAATAGGGTGGGAAGTAATTTAATTATCATTAATTAAATATGTTAATGTATTCATTGGTATTTATTCAGAATTAATAGTTAATTGATTATTAATTGGTAATTAATTACAATATAATTGTTAATTATTTTATTTAATTGATTAATTGATAAATATGTTAATTTTATTAATGTATTTTCAGTAGCTGGTTGTGGGTTTATAGGGGAATAGGGTGGGAAGTAAATTATTTATAATTAATTACATTTTAAATTTATGTTTTGTTATTTATTTGGAATCAATTGATATATACATTTTTAATTGGTATAAAATTAAAATATAATTGATAACTAATATTAATTAATAGTTTAATTGTTAATTTTATTATTTTTATTAATTTTTTTTCTGTAGTGGGTTGTGGGTTTATAGGGAATAGGTTGGGAAGTAATTTAATTTTGAATAAATAAATATTGTTATTTATTTTTTGTTTTTGTTTTATTGTAATTATTAATACATGTTTAATTGTTAATTAATTAATTGGTAATTGGTAAATAATTTGTATTAATAGGTAATTATTTGTAATAATTATTGTTTTGGTATTTTTCATTGATTATTATTATATTATATAAAAATTTTAATTATTGTTTATTAATTTGTATTTGTTATTTCATTTAATGTATTTTTATTCGTATATGAAGTATTTACTTTCTCTACTGTTGCACTCTCTGGAATGTGAATAGTAATTTTTACCCCACGCTGTCCAACGCTTTCCCTACTGTTGCACTCTTTGGAGTGGAAATAGGAATTTTAAATCTCCAGCTATCCAATGCTTTCCCTACTGTTGCACTCATTGGAGTGGGAATAGTTATTTTTACCCCAATGCTATCCAACGCTTTTCCTACTGTTGCACTCTTTGGAGTTGGAATAGTAATTTTTACCCCTACGCTATCCAACGCTTTCCCTAAAGTTGCACTCACTGGAGTGGGAATATTAATTTTTACTCCAACGCTATCCAACACTTTCCATACTGTTGCATTCTCTGGAGTGGGAATAGTAATTTTAACCCTCCCCCTATCCAACGCTTTCCCTACTGTTGCACTTTCTGGAGTGGGAATAGTAATTTTTACCCCTACGCTATCCAAAATTTCCTTACTGTTGCACTCTTCGTATGTGGGAATAGTAATTTTTACCCCTACGCTATCCAACACTTTCCCTACTGTTGCAATCTCTAGAGTGGGAATAGTAACTTTTACCCCTACGCTATCCAACGCTTTCTATACTGTTGCGCTCTCTGGAGTGAGATTAGTAATTTTTATCCCTAAGCTATCCAACTTTTTCCCTATTGTTGCACTCTCTGGAGTGGGAATAGTAATTTTAACCCTTTGCCTACTGTTGCAGTCTTTGGAGTGGGATAGGAATTTCTACCCCTACGCTATCCAATGCTTTCCCTACTGTTGCACTCACTGGAGTAGGAATAGTAATTTTTACCCTTACCCTATCCAACACTTTCCCTACTGTTGCACTGTCTGGAGTGGGAATAGTAATTTTTACCCCAACGCTATCCAACCCTTTCTATACTGTTGCACTCTCTGGAGTGGGAATAGTAATTTTTACCCCTACGCTATCCAACGTTTTCTCTACTATTGCACTCTCTGGAGTGGGAATAGTAATTTTAACCGCCACGCTATCCAATGCTTTCCCTACTGTTGCACTCTTTGGAGTGGGAATAGTAATTTTTTCCCCTACGCTATCCAACGCTTTCCCTACTGTTGCACTCTGTCGAGTGGGAATAGTAATTTTTACACCTTCGCTATCCACTGCTTTCCCTACTGTTGCACTCTTTGGAGTGGGAATAGTAATTTTAACCCCTATGCTATCCAACGCTTTCTCTACTGTTGCATTTAATGGAGTGGTTATAGTAAATTTTACACTTTCTGCTATCCTACGGTAAAAATATTGTAAATATTTTATTAATATTATGTTTATATATATATATGTATTAACAAATTCATTTGTAAAAACATTTTTTGTAATGATATTAATTAATTAATAATTTTAAGGTTATTTAAGTAGTTTAAGTATGTTTAAGTTAATTATATTAATTATTTAATTAATTTAAAGCATTTTAAAAAATTCAATATTTTGACTAACTATATTTTTTACATCGATATTTTTGATTCAACATTTTTGTACTTACCTGTTTGGAGATAGGAGGTCGATATTTTGGTATTCTATATTTTTACCTCAATATTTTTGTAACTCAATATTTTTTACATCGATATTGTTTCAGTGATCCTCCGGATACTAATCGTACGGATGTTTTTTTTCCAGGATCGGAATCGACCCCTCGGTGTCGAAATATTGTCAGGTTGATACTCTTCCCATTCCCATTTAGTCCCTTTAGCTTGTGGCTAACCTTCTTTATCTTGGTAGCATACTTTATTAAGGTGGAAGTTAATCCCACCTACTGAAGGCTTTCCAGATGCAAACAAAAGTGCATACCAAGCTTGACAAGAACTATTGTGAGAGAAAGGAAGAGGAATGAAAGGTGTTCCTCCCTTCTTCTGGTAGGCAGGACTCATCCCACATACCCAACCGTTGGTAGTATTCGTGGCATTATGTGTATGATGCAACATTTGAATAAAATTGTTATTTAAGTAGGATTGTCGATGCTTCTGCTCGTGATAGGGAAGCGTGAAGTAGTGATGTTCCATTGGTACTGTAGTAGTGGCAACAAAAAATCGTCGAGCAGGAGTCACTTTCTCAACAAACCAGGTGATTATTGCCATAACCACCAGAGCAACAATAAACCCTACAGCACAAATGATTCTTTTGTTATGCATTTTAGCAACAGCGATAATTGATCTTTCTACAAACTCGTTGAAACAATCGTTGGAGCTCTTATCCCTGGGCAGCCGTTGATTTCTTCACCACGGGCCAAGACGGGTGTCACTACACTACGCAGGACTGATCCCCCCCCCTTGCCACATCGGCATTCCAATTCACTAACCCAGGGCGGTAGCTCAACCAGTCTCTTTTTGGCAAAGCAGATTCTTTTCTTGGTCTCAGCTGATATCGGGATTCTCCAGCGATCGTGTGGTCCGGGAAGTCTTCCGCAGATTCATCAGATGAGATAGCTTGACCTTTCTCTGTCTCCTGAATCTCTTGATGGTCGGTCAACACAGCAGGTTCCACAAAGGTAGGTAGTACTCTCTTGCAGTGAGTACTATGGACCCAATTCTTTCGATTCGTCACTCGAACTGCAGTCCTTTTTCACCACCTCGGCTCCAAGCTGTTCGATCTGTCGAAGACCTTGACCATCAAGTGGTCGCCAGGACGGAGTGCATGGCCTCACCTGTAGATCTGTCAGGAAGAGCTTCTCGAACCTGTTGATGAATAGAGGTCATACTATTGGTTAACTGTGCCAAATATTAATTCATCAGAACACATGGAACATCATGTATAGGGCGTGGCATAGGAATTCCCCAAATGTTTATTGGTCTCCCAAAGTCTACTTCTTATGGGGTAATGCCAGATCGTGAATGTCGCACCGATCTTATGGACAACAATGCCAAGGGTAGTGCATCTGGCCACTTCAAAGACGTGGAAGCCAGTATTTTCGCCAACTTCAACTTCAAAGTAGCGTTCTACCTCTCCACTAATCCTGCTGATTGCAGGTGGAAGACTGCATGGAATTTCTGCTTGATCCCTAATCCTTTCAGGACATGCTCAACAACTTGCCCAATAAAATAAGGTCCGTTGGTACTCGTCAAAGTTTACAAACACCATATCTGGGGAAATACTCCTGTAGAAGCAACTTCACTGTGGTGAGAGCAGTATTATCCTTTGTAGGGTATGCCTCTATCCATTTACCTAAGGCACATACCACCACTAGGACGTATTTCAGATTATTGCAGCGTTCAAGTTGGATGTAATCCATCTGCAAAACTTTAAAAGTGCGGGTGGTGTAGCAAACCCTCCTGTAGGAGTTTGTGTCCCTTTACCAGTATTATACTGCCAACAGATCAAACAGGACTGTACTACTCTTTTAGCTGTGCTGGTAATTTCAGGATGCTCCCAAATTTGCCTAAGCAATTTAGTTATTGCTAGAGCTCCAACATGTGCCAGCCCATGTGCCATTTGAACCATAGGTTGTAAATAGGCTGCAGGCAATTTCCATTTATCCATGTCTTAGTTGCGCCAATAACCCTCATCGTCCAATATTCCTTCTTTAGCCCATTGCTCAAGTTCTGCTACAGAAGCAGATCTCTGTACATCTAACACTTCCTGTCTAGCATCATGCCATCACTCAGCTTGAGACTTCACTTCGTACATGGAAGTAGTGCTTCGTTGCATTGCTGTCTCACGAGCTCAGCAAAAGCATTACCTTGTCCTATCTAGTCAGTCAGTTTAATGTGTGCGCTATACTTCACTATCGCTATCTTCTTCGGATATGTCAGTGCAGTCAAAAGGTTATGCACTAATTCTCAATGCATTATCTGCATCCCATGGGATGTAAGAAAGCCTCTTTCCTTCCAAAGCAGGCCAAAATCATGGGCCACTCCAAAAGCATTGCGGCTATCTGTATAGATGTTCACACACAAGTCAGTGCTAAGCTCACACGCTTGTGTCAAAGCTATTAGCTCAGCTGTTTGAGCCAACTTCTGAGGTATGCGAGCTGTTTCCACTACTGTCTGAGGTGTTGTAATTGCATATGCAGCTGAGGTCGTACCATCTGGCAACTTCAAACAGGACACATCAACCCACAGTTCCCCATGTACATCTGGAATGGGGGTATCTTGCAAATCGATGCAACCCTTTGTCTGTTCCTCAGTAAGGAATATACAATTGTGAGGCTCATTTGACTGAGATTGAGTCGCAGGATATGGCAACAAAGTGGCTGGGTTCAGTGTCGCGCATCTCTTCAAGGTAATATGAGGTGCTAACAGTGTCAATTTGTATCCTGTCAAACGGGCACTAGTTAAGTGTTGTGTCTTGGTCTGATTCAAAAGGGCATCTACTGCATGGGGTACTAGCACCAACAATTTGTGTGACAAAACTATCCCTTCACTCTGACGTATGGACACAGCAGTTGCTGCAACTGAACGAAAACACCCAGGCAATGCAAGTACAACAGGATCAAGGACGGCTGAAAAATATGCACAGGGACGCTGCTTGTCACCGCGTGTCTGTACTAGAACTGACAATGCACATCCATCTTTCTCGTGTACAAAGAGTGTAAAATTCTTCATGTAATATGGAGTGCCTAACACTGGTGCAGAACAAAGAGCTTGACGTAACCCTCAAAAAGCATTATGACATTCGGTTGTCCATGGAAGGGGCATTGGAGTATCTTTCGTCAGAAGTACTAGCAAGGGTTTGACAATGTGAGAAAACCCTAATATCCATTGCCTACAAAACGAGGTCAGACCAATGAATGCACGGACATCTTTCTGAGTGGAAGGTACTGGTGTATCTAAAATTGCTTGAATGCGATCTGATATAAGTGCACGGTTTTACAACAACATAAAACAACACCTGATTTGCACTGGAGATGCATCTCAGTTGTGGACGCTACCAGCTTCTTCCACATCACCCGCTGTAATAAAACTATTATCGAAGAGATTGTCCAGTGTGCGGTGCTCTGCAGCCAGGGGCCGCATGCTATAGTTGTGGTCTTTCAGGCGGGGAGGTTTACGGAGATAGAAGTGAGGGCAGTGGGAATAGTTCAAGATTTATTCAGGGAATGGGCAGAGTGGTACATGATTGTGCTGTTTACCCAAAAAGACAACTTTGAAGGTGAATTACTGGAGCCTTTAGTTACTGGGGCAACGGGTAAACTTAAAAAGTTAATCAATGCCACTCGGGGGGAGGTACCTGACTTTTAACAATAAAGCCACTGGAGGAGAAAAGGAGGAGCAGCGGAGAGAGCTGATTGTGCGCCTATCCAAAATCCTTGTGTCTGTACCGTAATTGGAGCTCTTTTAAAGGCTCCAATCCATATGACTAACCAATATCACCACTCAGACTCCTTTCATATTTCACTATACTAATTCACCATTAATCCTTTATGGGTTCCGGAGTAGCGCGCTACTCGTCGAAAAAAGTGCTTTAACACCCCTTCAGGGGTAACAAGCGCTATATAAACCCAAACGTTTTTCCCTCTTCTATTCCTCTGCTATCCTTCTGAATCCAAATAACTGACTAAACCTATCACCACTCAAATTACTTTCATATTTCACTATCAACACTAATCCTTTATAGGTTCCGGATTAGCGTGCTACTCGCCGAAAAAGCATTTCGACAACTCGTCAGGTGCAGTAAGCACTATATAAATGCAATTACAATACAATACTTTTGGGTCGAGTTCGCACTTTTTAAAATTACAAAAAAACAATGCCTGACTTGCAATAGCCAAATGGGAGGACGGAAGAGAGGCCATCACATGCAGTACAGTGTGATGACCAACTAAAATGTTCTCAGAGTGAAATCGCCAGAACGATAACTAAATACACATGGACCAATAAGAAGCCAGCATTTCTGAATGTTGCAGCGAACAGCCAATGGCAATAGGTGTATTTGCCAAAGCCCAACAGAGTTATGCAGCAGGTCATCACTGATAATCAATCGCAAAAAAAACAAAAATAAAGCCTCCTGTTCCTTCCCTCTTAAGAGTGTAATCCTGATGTGGCAGACATAGAGAGATGACTATGCAGAGAGGTGAGAGGAACAAAGAAAAGGCGTGGGAATCGCCAACCTGGACAGAAGAATGAACGAAAGATCAGAAGCCCCACTGTCACCTGCAGTACCCTCCGAGCACGGCATGTTTTCCTGGCCTTAGACCTGTGACCATTCACTTAACTATCCCGGAAGACAAACAATTAGGGTAAGGAGCCTCGAGTCAAAGAACTATGTACACTTCTCACTGTGCAACCATAGGGTGAGAGGAGTCAAGGACACGGTTCAGAGAGCGAGACAGAGAGGAAAGGAAACTACAGCCCGATTCATGAAACGAAATTGCGCTTGCAAAGGGTCAGATTCTGAGAATCTGGCCCTTTGCGAGTGCGATTTTTGCATTTGGGATTCATCATCCCAAATGCAAAAATCGCTATTTGCGAAATCGCATATTTGCGAGAAATTGGATTTAAGGAATCTCTAATAGAGATTCCGTAAATGCAATTCATCACCCAATTTGAAATTGCGAATTCGCAATATTTGGTCACAATTTACCACGAAATCTGACTTTGTGGTAAATTGCGAAAAAAGTGTAAAAAGCACTTTAGTGCATTTATTTCTTTTGCATGTTACACACACACATGTCCTTTGGACATGTGTGTGCGCAACACCTGTTTGAATTTGCATTTAAGGGGTGCTACAGGGTGTCCTTTGGACACCCCTGGCACCCTTTAAATAGCTATCTTATTTGCGATTAGCAAATTGCTAATCGCAAATAAGGAATACTCCCCATTCATTCCTATGAGCCTTTTGGCCCATAGGAATGAATGAGGAGTTATTCCTTATTTGCGATTAGCAATTTGCTAATCGCAAATAAGGAATGTGTAGGAATCGCATTTAATTTTGCGATTCCTACATGAATCCCGTTTTGTGAGTCTGTAATAGCGATTCCTTATGAATCGCTATTACAGACTTGCAAAACGGGTCTTTGATGAATCTACCTCCTAATGTGTTTCACATATGTAGAAGGAGAGAGGCAATATAGTACCAGAAAAGGGAGAAGTCTGTATAGGTAAAAACATTCCCCTCGGCTTATTTTTCATTTTTTCCGAGGATCTACAGTCTAATCCAGTCCAGAGAGGCGAGGACCCATGAAGAAGAAGAAAAAGAAGAGCTCATAAATTGGCCAGAGCAAAGACGAAAAACGCTATTTAAGTTGCTCATCTTGATTTCCCCGTAAAGCTTTTTATTGTCCTCGATCCTAATTTCTGACTCACAAGAAATAAAGGGAACAGAGTTAAATAAAACACAAAAGGAAATGAACCTAATTAAGTTTTCCTACAATTCTCTGATGAACGAGGGACGTTCTTCGCCTCTAAACCCATGTCAGGGTTATTGGTTACTAATGTTATGTTAAAGCAGATTTACAATATATCTAACTAAAATATCCATCCTCTTAATTCTATAAAGCAGAAGGAAACATTTCCATTGCACATCCAGCAACACAACCAACCACACTGGGGTGCAAAGTGAGTAAAATGTTATGTATTTAGAGAAAAATTATAGGGCAATTAAAGAGTAAACAGTGTTGCTGTGTAGGTGACCAAGGGCCAGATGTACGATGCTTTTTAGCATGCCAAACAGGTTTTAGACACGTTTGCTCATGCTAAAAAGCAAGGGCCCATGTACAAACAGCATTTTGCGACTCACAAATACATTGCGACTTGCAAAATACTGTTTTACGACTCACTATTAGGAGGGGGCGTTCCCTTCTTAATAACAACTGCAAAGCAATGTACCAATGTTTTTTACCACAATTCCGGTCGCAAAACACTCACAAATTACCATGCAAATGCTTTACCACCAACTTCAGTAGGTGGTAATGCATTCGCAAATGGGAAGGGGTTCCCAGGGGACCCCTTCCCCTTTGAAAATGCATGTAATATTATTTTTTAAGGGCAGGAATTGATCCCATGGACCACTGCCTGCCCTTAAAAAACAAAACAAAAATGTTATATATTTTTTTTCAAATATATCCCGTATTACTCTAAGGAAAACGGGCTGCATTTAAAAAAAAAAAGCTGCTTTATTTAAAATCAGTCCCAGACATGATGGTCTGCTGAGCACAGCAGGCCACCGTCCCTGGGAGGGCCAGCCATTCCCAATGGTCTCGCAAATTACAAGAGGGTCATTAATATTCATGAGCCTCGCAATTTGTGACCCCATTGAGAATCGCAAACAGTGTTAAACACACTGTTGTACAAGCCAAATAGAGCCTCACCCCCGCATACTGTCACAGGGACCACTGAACTCTCCTATATGGAGACAGCTGAGTGTCCTTGGCACCCCCTTCTCAAGTCCACAACAGAAGGTGGGCCTCACATAAGCCCCCTTCACTCTCTGTGTAGATTTACATGAGCACCAAGCCTTCAACTAAAGAGAGAGGTACGAGGGTTGTATATGAGAGCAGTCAATTGCAAACATCACACTTGTAATGAAGCATGAATGTCCAGGCAAGGCTGAGTAACACAAAACATGCCCTACAATCTCATATGTTAAACATTTACAATGTAAACAATAAACAGAAAAAGAAAATCTGATAAAATAGAATATTCAAATGTAATTTGGTAATCCCAAAGTAGACCGAAAATGAAACAATAAGAAAGTCATCTCACTTTAAATCTTGTAACCGTGTGAAGTAGCTTGTACTCACATTAAACAACGACAACAGGGTGCACATATGGTTGATAAAGAGAGGAAATTCACTGCCTGGTACAACCTTCCCTCATGTCAAATTTTAACGTTCTTACAGTATACTATAACACACATACACTGATAAAGGTAATCTTCTTGCTCTTGGATTTGTGAAGCTCTCATTTTGGTGAATCTGAGAACCCCGACAATTGGAGAAACCCATAAACAACAGAATGCGGTGCAGAACCAATAACAAAACACACAATTGGTGTTTGCTAAGCTTTATGAAGATAATGTAGCTCATTGGAGCATAGAGACCTTGCCATCTAAACAGGTTACTTTGTATACCTTTGGTACAGATTAAAGTTTGCAACCCCAAAGGTTCTCAACCATTTGAACCTAGTACAAAGCAAACACAATGGTATCTAAAGTAGCAATAGAACCTGTGAAGGAAGGGGATAGATAGCATCTGAACTTTGTATAGTTACAGAGGTACCTTGACCTAGTGGTGTTGGGACAGACACATGAGCAATAGATAAAAAGTTTTAATTTCGTACAGCAAACCATTATGCTTCTCTGTATCTAGATAACGTGTTAGCCATCTGGGTGCTGGGCTGCTACCCCCAGCAATATAAGGGGTGACAGACGCAACATAATTAAATAGGTAAAATAATAGAATTCAGGACTTTAGGATGGGTGTATCTCTTATCTCATATGCATTTGTAGCGCGCAATTTCTTAGGCGTTCAATTCCGTCTCTTGTGCAGAGTTTCTTTGGGATCAACCAATGTCCAAGAACACCAGTAGTCATGGAAGATGTATTTACAGCAGCCAATCTCCAGTCTTTTAGTGAGAACTAGGGTGAACTACTGGCATGTCATGTCTCCTTGTGTTGGATAGGGGCCTTCACATAGGTAAGGCCTACAGTGGCATAGCAGGTGAGCTGAGTTTGAGCATGAGTTTCAGGCGAAGTCTGCGCCATGAGAAAAAGGACAGACAGCGGTCTCCACACTCAGGGGCATATTTACAATAACCCTGCTAGTGGCAGGTACGGCAGTGAATATCAATAACTGGCGCATGCCTGCATATCAGCAGGGATGCGCCAGTTATTGTGCGCCACAGCTCCGCCATCATGGATGCGCCACATTCACAATGCGGTGCACCATGGGGCAAAACGGCACAGATGCGTGACGCATCGGTGCCGCAAAAGTGGCGCATTGCTGGAGTTGCTGGGGGCCCTATCTAGTTAATGCTGCCTCAACCCTTAAGCCTGCTTCAGGCAGCTTGGGCCTAAAAGTGACTGAGTGAAATCTTGTAGATTTGACTCAGCCACTTTTAGGAGGTGTTCCTGCGCCGGAACGCCCCCCCCCCCCACCCCCCTGTGCATGTGGTGCAGGGCATTACAACGTGACGCATCTCCCAGATATGTCACGTTGTAAGTATCGGGCACCATGGCGCAGGATTTGTGCCGCCGTTGCGTCACAAAAGTGACCCAACGGAGGAGTAAATGAGGCGCAAGGGGCTTGTAAATCTGCCCTTCAGAATGCAAGATGTTAAGGGAGCTGAAGGGCAACTTGATATTATTTCCCTCAAAAATAGATGGCTGGACAGATAACCATTGCCAATGGGTGTGTATAGTGCCATGCAAACTTTTATCAAACGACACTAGGGCACCATTTCGCACTTCAATGAGGAGTCTGGAATGAGTCACTTTTCCGCAATGCACTCAAGGACCTAAATGAAGAAGGAAGATAAAGTTAGAGATATGGTTTTCCAACTGTCTTCTTTGTACAGAATCATCTTCCATCTTGTAAAAACCACTTTTGCAGTAAGGTAAACAAATGCGTCACCCGTTATGAATACTCCACCATTAATGTTTGCAAAGGCGTTTATTATAACTCCTTTGCGAAGAGTTATGTGGGTGATAACTGGCATGTATCCATAAAACGTACATTAAAAAGGTTTCTGTATTTCAGTTTATGGAGGCTACTAAGAAAATTCCCTGAGTGCACCTAGCCATCCATAAAAATATAATCTCTTGCCACCGTCCAGATCTGAGCTGAATAGGTCACACATGAGATTACAAGGAGATACGAAGTAGTAGTTGTCACTACGTGTGTTCATGCCAAGCACTAGTTCTCTAGTCCTTAGTTATAATGTCCTTAGTAACTCGGTCAAGAAAACACAAATCCTGCAAAACAGTAGCAAAGGAATATTTGGTGGAGATGGTACAGCCACTTTGTTGCTCCTGGAATTTAATCGTCCACCACTTGACCATATGTCACCGGGATAAATAGGTTCCAGTGCCACATTTTCATTTAGTAAATTACCGTATTTTAAAGGTTATAGTCTTCGTTCAGTTCAAATAATTCCATAGGACTAATACACCTAAAAACTGATCACTTTCTTGTCATCAGCACTTTGCAAGGTTGAAATTCTAGTCTATAAAGATAATGTTGAAAGAAAAACTGCAAATCCCACAGTGATATAGGATTTTCGCTATATAGGGAAGCCTATCTGAAGATGTTACACATGGCGTAGGAAACATTAATTAAAAATGAAAATCATTTCATTTGGGCAGTGCCATGCTGTCAACCAGTACCATGCCTAGAATGTGTTTTTCAACCAATTGCAGTGCCCAATTCAGAAAGACAAGTCTTTGAATGCATATTCCTGCTCTTGGAGTCGTCCCACTCCCTCTCAGCTCTGGAGATGAGAGTTTGGGGGCACATACACCTAAACATGAAACTCTAATATTACTGATAATAAAGTTACAGTTGCATTTTAGGAATATTTCAATTTACCATTTGAAGCAGATTTAAATGCCTAAGCAGTCGGTGGAGGCTCCTCCGCCTAGGCTGAGCTCCATTGCCCCACTAATGCTTCAGCAGTGCACAAAACAAGAAAATGTTAATAACAGGATGTTATCATCATTTTATATTTCTATGTGGAACTCGGAGCCAGGTGGGAACAGGGCTAGGTTCCATGACGCCAAGCAGAGTGAGGAGTGGTATGCACTACTCTAAGTGGCAGCCCCAAAGAAGATCTAATACACATAATTTGTCATTACAGGATGATGACTAAGGAATGGATACACTTTTTAAAGCACATCTTCTGATCTGAGAAACTACGAACATGCAGATCCGCCATTATTGGAGGCCTGAATGCGACTGCCCCTCAAATACATTGCAATTTGGTTAAGTTTTTGCAGGCATTCGAGAAACGTCTAAACAAAAAATAAAACTGGAAGATTTTAACTGTAATGAACTTCTCTTTGCCTGACTGAAGGATAATAATCTAGTTTTAAACCCCTGTTTTTTATAAATTGTTTTTTATCTTTTCTTCTTTTAATGAGAATCTTAAATATTTTAATAATTGTGTGATGTAAATCAAATTGTTATGGTTTTAATTAAATGAACAATAAAGATTAAATTTCAAATTTCACTCCTCTAAGTGCACATTACAGTTTGGCCGTCGGTCGGTCTAAGGCCAGCCAAATCTTCATGCGCACTTGGCATGTTCCTCACAGCCCTGTGAAGAGCATACCCAGCCTCCCTCCCCAGGCACTGCCTGAACATCCAAACAGGATCTTCAGACCAATCAGGACAGTGCTTCTGCAGCGTTGTTATTGGCTGGGAGATCCCGAAGCCTGAGTGCTTCCGGTGCTGTAGCAGACCGGAAGATGATGAAAGAGAGGCGGCAGCGACGCAGCGGCGAAGGAAAAGGTGTGTTTATTAGTGTTATTATTCCTTTTTTTTAAATGCAATTTCACCCCTCTCTCCCTCCAGCCAGGCTACCTCCCCCGTTCCACGGCAGTGGCCCCTGTATGTGGAATAGTGAAAGAGCCACTACTGAACACAATCACACATATGCATATTATAAATTAAGAAAAATAATTACATATGGTTCCTTGGGCTCTGCTCCTTTCCCCTTCTGTGTGACATTGAGGAGCCAGAGCCCTGCAGCTGCTTCCGAAACACAGACCATCTCACTCAAAAGAAAGAGGAACTTGACTATGGCAAAGTCGGATTTCATGGGCATTTTGTTTTGACCAAAAAAGGGAAATACTCACATCCTGAATGGAGCTAATATGGCAGGATATTACTGACAATGACAGTTTAGTAAGAGTAAAGATGTGCATGGTTGGGGCACCAAGAAAGTGATTGAATGAACGGAGGAGTTGGGTGAAAGATATATTTGACCTTTTTGAGGTGGCAAGGACATATCATCATAGCTGGATAACCATTTAATTTCTTTCTACTCGAGCAGTTTATCACCTCTAATATGATTCCTAATCAACTTTACAGCATGCCTTTCCCTGCAACACCCATGTTATCCTAGCTAAGTAATTTACAGCTTCTTCTGTACCTAATCCACACACTCCTTCCTATTTTCACTGTTGCAAATCTGCCTTTTGTGCATTGTCACCCCAGATTTTTTGACATTTTCTGGACCCTACTTTCGCTGGCCTTTCAACTCTGTGCACGCTCCCCTGGTAAGTAGGAATCTAGTACATGTGTTCCCCATTTAAACATGGTTAAAGTGGCTAACTACTGATTAAAATGATATAACTTGCTTATAAATCACCGGTATTATGTAGACAAGGCATCCAAGACTGGAAGTTAAATGTCAACTGTGGACTGCAACACCTATTGTGCCATGCACAGGACTGACCTTGCCATCCACAGGATTGGTTTGTAAACATGCTATTGGTTATTCATAAGTCACCACTAAGTATTCCCTGCTGCCCACAAGATATAATTACTGATATTGAAAAGTAAAGTATGCAAAGTTAAGGTTGGCATGTTCCTCCAGTGAATAGACCCCCAACGTCTATTTTCATTGGCAGGGCTATAGCTGGATCCTGGAAATTATAGAGGCTCATCCTATAAACTTTAATCTGCAACATTTGACAAGACACAGTTGAATAATCATTCAAGGTCTACTATTCATATTTACAAAAATTATAATTCATTGGTGAGGTTAGATTTTCATTAGTATTTAGGAAAAACAACAAAAAAAGTAACTTTTTCTTTTTCTGAAGTTCCTGTCAGCAAACTTGCATTCGCCTGCCAGCAGCTGCCAGAGCGAGTGCTTGTCTTAAGTATGGTGTGAAAAATGCTCCTAGAGCAGACCAATGGCTTTGGCCTGGCGTCAGGATCGGCTGGGTATGGGACATATGATCCCTGCCAGATCAGGAACGGGACCCAGGAAGGTTCCAGAAACTTCATTACTTGAGAGGGGCAGAGGTGAGACCTGCCTGTCTAAAGGTTTGTATCCTTTATTGTACCTAAGTAATCATACATAACTGAATACACACTTCTCATAAGTTGGTACCACGCAGGAAGCACACATCTCAGCAGTGAACTATTTAAACACTCATACATTATTTGCACCAACCCCCCCATCAACATTCATGCTACGGAAACAGAATATCTGTGCCATCAGAGTTCATGTAAAATCTACCTGCTTGCTCTGAATAGTGTGGTGGTCTTTACAACTTTGCACTGTATATAACACGTTATGAAGATGCAGTCAATAGGGATGTCTTGAGAAGACCCCAGATATCTCTGTGCCTGGAGATGGATGGCACAATGTCGCATAGAGGTCAAACTATTCATAACAGTATAATAGGAACTCAGTCCATCTCTGAAACCTTTGTAATCTCCTTCGTCCCCAGCAACATGCCGCCACTCTCTTTGCGTGAAGTAATGCTAGAGTGTACCGGGATCTCCCACCCCACCACTGTGACACTCGGGTCCCTAGACACATTGTGGTCATTCATCGCGGATAGTGCTGTAAGCGACTCGCCCCATAAGTATGGATTGCATTGCATGTTCTGGCTAAGTGTAAATAATGTATACCTATCTCACCATATCTAGCAGAACTGGAGCTCTCACAGACACCAAATCATTGGAATGCTAGAGTTGTATAGTATGCATGCTGGAATATCTTGTAGATAATTATGCGTAATCTAATGCTGTAGGATACTATGTTCATTTACGCACACCAAAAGGGCCACATTGCCTCTGATATTTCCAAGCCTATTTCTAACTTCCACCTAGACCACTCTGTATGCACCGGAGCTTCCTCCAATGATATTGCTTAAAATTAACTGCTACTCATCTCAATCTATAATAAAGAAATATGTCTACAGGAGTACGTGGTATGGTACCTATGAAGGTGTCCAACATCAGGAATCTTTTGTTATTATATAGGTCGCCCCATTATACTAGCCCTTTTTGAGACCGTTGGGAAATTAGCTTAGGTTCTTGTGTAGCTGATATCCTTGGGTGTTGGTGAAAGGAAAGGGAATGGTCAATAGAGGATCCAAGGTTCCGCTCGTCTACCCAATTTGCTCCACACCCTGGATTTGCATGCAGCTGTTGAAATACTTAAGATGTAACGTGAGACTGGTACCCTCAACCAGCACTTTCAGGTATGTTTGGGGTACTGCATCTTTTTCAACCACCACATGTGTAGTGTATGTGTCGGGTCGTATATCTGAGGGCATATTTTGCATAGTGCTGTCGTGATTTATGCACTAGGGGTTCAAGAGAGAGGGCAAATAGAAGCGAGGATAGACGGCAACCCTGCCTGGTCCTTCTGGAAATGCTGAGTGGGTCGACAGGAAGTCATTCATGAGTATTCTAGTGGTTTGAGAGGCATATTGCAACCTATTCCAGACTGAAAATATGCCTGGGAGGCTAATTCTAGCTACAATAGTGAATACATATCCCCACGCTAGGGAGTCAAATATCTTGGAGGCCTCCAGGAAAACGACAAACACATCAAGCTCTGAATTAGGGGTGTGCGGAACTCTTGGAGTTGCACTCTGCAGAGTTCTCTCCAAGTTACATAAAAACTTTGCGAGGTTTCGTGAGCAGGTGGCATCTGGCACATTGGGCCAATAGCACCACGCGGGGCACCAGAGGGCGTGGCTTTTTTCTTATTAAGTGACAGCTTTCTCAACGTGAATGGTCTAAACTTGCCAAGACTACCTAAGTTGAGAAATCTCGCTGCGAGGTATTCTATTGCCCAAAAATTGCACTAGGGGATGCAAATTCTCACTCGTGCTTTCCAAATTAATGTTGGTGAGCCACATGTGGGTAAACACTGGGGCGCGCGGCGTTGGTGGAGTTTTGGAAGAACTCCTCGTTCCAAGCGGACCACAGAGTGGGAAAAACTCCACTGGCTGAGAATAAATATTTGCCCACCTCACTCGGGATCTAGATCCTGTAACAAATCAAACTATGCACAAATTATGGGCCATAGAAAAACTAGGCATGAATCCAGAAGGATCTAGTCTCAACATTATCGGAGTAGGAGGTTTGTAATTAATTTGGCCAGAATTTTGTTGTCACAGTTTTGGAGGGACCTCAGATGATACAAATTACAGTTAAGTACCTGTTTTCCCAGTTTCAGTAAACTCACCAAGATAGCTTCACACAGAGTTGGATGAAGTCTATGCTGTGTATAGGACTCGTCAAACAAGGACAGCAGGTGTGATGCCAATATATCCTAATATCGCTTGCAAAATTATGTGGGAAGTCCATCTGATCCTGGGGTCTTATAAGTGGGGAGTCCATGTATCGCTACTTTAATTTCATCAATTGAAAATGACTGATCAAGGAACTGGTGCTGTTCATAGCTTATCCAACTTAGGGCTGCATCTCCCAGGTACTCAGCTATGGCCAGGGGCAGTTGAGACCCCACAGAGGAATACAAGATTTAGAGTAGTATGTGTGTAATGTCCGTAAAATCTGAGGGCTATCCTGTTGTAGCGAGCCCTTTTCACCTATAATGGAAGAGATGTTGTTTGGCAGCCCAAGGATCCTTGATCATGTTCACCACCGACCTCCCGGGGCGCTCCCCCATCCCATATGCTTGGGTGCAAGCCCATTTGCCCCGATATTTGGATTCCCTGTCATCTACTACTGAGTATTTGGTGAGCTTATCTTTTATGCGTGCTTGCTCCTGGATGTGATTGGAGGCATTTAAGCATTCCTCTGATTGCCCTCAGTTCTTGCTCCAGCCTATTCGGATGATTCTGCAATGTTTTTAAAATCTCATTCTGTTTGGCAATGCATACACCCCTGATAATGACTTTGCAGGCTTCCCACCAGGCACTCATAGCCCTCACTGATTATTCCCTTATGTTATTACTCAGCTTGTCTGTGAAATTTTCAACCAGGAGTTCCTCAGAATTCAGTCCACCCTCCTTATGCCCAGCCCTGGGATCTGCAGGCAGACCAGCACTGGTGAATTATTGGACAGGGTGCTGTGGTGTTGTCAGCTAGGCCAACATGGCGAGAGCAATAACCGCGGGGACACTGTTCCTGCTTTCATAGTTACATTGTTGAATAGCCCTGTGCATGCAGATTTGCTCTAGTGATCGCAACACTACATTCCTCCCAAATCATGGAAAACAAACAATAACATATAAGGAGCACCAAACATTAGAGACTGCAAAACTCTAGTCCATCATACTCTCTTGATATCCCAGCTCCCATAGTTTAAGATTACTCACGACCTCCACATCGTCGTCCACTCGGCTCAGCCACAGACAAAGTTATTGTACTTCTGGAATGCATCAGGGTGTGGCCATAACTGGTACAGCCCTCGACCACTCGTGGCAGAGAACTCAGGTCCATGGTTCTCTGGACCCAAACCCTCAGCTGATATCTGGTTCCTGCTTGCCTCCACTGGCGAGGAGCCTGGTCCATCAGCTGGGTCCGCAGGTGAGTGTCCAAAACAGATCCTCTGAGTGAACACCCATCGCTGGGTCTGAAACACAGGCTCTCACTTTGTACAGGTGATTGTTTGCTAGGTCATCTTCCGATGGGTCGGTGGGTATTGGGCTTGGTCCTGGCCTGGGTGGAACATTCTTAAACTGAAACGGTATACACCCAGGCAGACTTAGGCTACAAGGAACTGGCTAATTCGCAACACATTTCAAGAACAACATATGATAAACACACAAATGGTAAAAAACAATTAGTACAACAGACTGTTATGATATCAAAAATATATTTTTAATCTCGATACCTTTTTAAAAAAAATAGTATAATAAGTGGTTTAGAAAATGTTACTGTGTATACATGATGAATATAGTCAGTAAATTAGTACATTGATTATAAATGACAATTCTGATACATTGTTAAAACCAAAACATAAAAGGAAATACATTAAAAGTTAATTTCAAGATTATTCCTTCAGATTTTGTTAGACTTGGGCTGTGTCAACGCGTTTCGACAAATCTTTTGTCTTCATCAGGACTTTAGAATATGCAGCCACTTTTTTCTAGATAAAATAGAACAGATTTTAGATAAATGTATGGTCAACACTTTCTAAGTTACATTCAGCAACTTTTGTTTTTGACTGACCGAGGCTGACCAACAATTCACAACAATTTATAACAGTCTGTTGACAATTTTTTATATATTTCTAATAAACACATGTTAGGCATTAGCTCAAAAAAGAAACGATAAAATAGAATTCATTTTCTTAGCCAGGCTTGTATAATGCATATGAATGATAATACAGAATCGTAGAGACCGCAGAGTGCATTTGTTTTATACTGGGTGTATACCGTTTCAAAAATTATTGTTTCCCTGACCCAGGAGTAGATCCTAACAGGGGGTCCCTGATACCTACCCAAGATTACCCACGGTTGATCCGTGTGGGGCTTTTTCTCTCCCTTTATCCCTTCTTGTGTACAGAATCGGAGAAATTCAGTAGAGATCATTTTTAGTGATTATATCTAAATACAGCCTCATTTGAACTAAGAATAGTAACAATCTAGTGAATCCATCCCTCCAATAGACCAACGTAAACCTTTAGTTATATTATTCCTTCACACAGAGAATGGCAAATCTTCAAACCTTCGGGTTCTCGGATGAGGATTTTGAAACATTAGTAGGGACTAATGTCAATTTCGGTGAAAATCAAACAGGTAACCAACGGAATAATAGCGACTACAGTAGATTATTAGATCTTCAGAAAAAGCTAGTCAGGATAGAAGCACATGGGGAGTTCATGTTGAACTACCTTAAGAACGGCATAATCCCCATGGGCTTAAGGATTCGCATTATCCCAGGCCTCTTTGTAGATATCAAATCCTTTTTAAAAAAGTGGAGTATGATAGCGAGTCGCTGTTCGAGAGATCTTATGATGTTGATCATCTCCACGTCAAAAGAATTGGCAGCTGATATAAGGAAGGAAATAGAGGTTCTTGAGGATAAACTAAAAAAGTCTACCACTTTAGATGAGGCAGAAAAACAGCTGGATTCCATTAAAAAAGATATATTGTCTTTTTCTGATTATTTAAAAAAAAGAAAAGAAGACAAATTCATAAAAGATAAAAGGTTTTATTCTGTTGAAAAAACTTATCCTTACATTGTGGAAGGCTTTTTCAACTGTGATCCAGTTTCAGGTAATCAGACACATACTTATCAATACAAAGTTCAAAACTTTTCAGTTTCTTCAGGGTCAGAAATAGACTCAGAAGAAGAAGGGAGCATGGGCTATCAGGATGATAGACCGTATGACCCTATAAATGGGCAAAGAAACAACCGTCGTCCTTTTTTAGGTCACCGAGGGGGGAGGGGGAACCGCCAGAGAGTCAGGTTCCAAAACTACTCGAGAGGCAATTATCAGCCAGCCCAATATACCCCGGAACCTCAGAGATACCTAGAGACAAGGAACAAGCAATACTGGAGGAACGGGATGTGATCCCTATTTTCAACTTATCCTCCCATGTCCTTGAACCTTCAGATGTGTCCCTTCTATCTAAGGGTTTAACTTTTGTCCCCCATGCACAAGTAAACATTTTTGAACTTTACCGTGACATTCATTCTTTTTTACGAAAAATTAGACTAAAAAAGTTCTTTAACATGAATGATCCATTGGAACTGGACAATATAGGTAACAATATTGTATCTTTACCTTCCAGTTTCACCCCAACTTTACAACAATTGGGTCCCGAAGTAGCCGTCTTCGCAAAGGTCATCATAAAAAGACTAGAACAGGCCCTTAAATTCATCCCTAAACCAAAATACAATATATCCAAAGATGAGCACGACTCCCTTGAGAAATTAAAGAATGACAACACGATTGTAGTCAAGAGTAGTGACAAGGGTGGCGGAATAGTCCTTTTGGACTACACCACATATGAGGAAAATATGCAAAAGATGCTTAACGACACCACGTTTTATAAAAGGATCCACTCGAACCCCACAGAAAGAATAGTTAAAACCATAAACAAACTAACAACAAAAGCGTTGAATGAGGGAGTCATAAACAAAAAAGAATTTGAATATTTGAATAAATCGGAAAGGAAAACATCTTGCATATATGGATTACCCAAGATCCACAAGGATCAAAAAAATCCACCCTATCGGCCGATTGTCTCCACGATTGGGACCCCCCTTGAAGCAATCTCGAAGTACTTAGATCAAGTTTTACGGCCATATATTTCTTTGTCTCCATCGTACGTGAAAGATACAGGTGATATCATTAAAAGAGTAGAGAATTTGTCATTCAATAGGGGTAGAGATTTACTTGTGACACTAGACATAGAGTCTTTGTATAGCAATATACCTCAAGCAGAAGCCATTGAAGCCACCTCATGGTTTATTGACCTACATCAGATTCCGTGTTGCAAAACATTCATTAGAGATTGTCTGACTATGGTACTAAAAGAAAACTTCTTTGAATTTGGCAGTGATTTATTTTTACAAATCAAGGGCGTAAGCATGGGTGCTTCCATGGCGCCCTCAATAGCTAATATTTACATGATTTTTTTTGAGAGCAGATTCATCTATAATGAAATGGCACCGTTCTTCGAGTCTGTTTCCCATTGGTACCGGTACATAGATGACATCTTCTTTGTATGGACCGATGGGGAACAGACTCTGAAGGAATTCCTGCTTTGGCTGAACCTGACTGATAATAACTTGCGTTTTACTGCACATATAAATGAGTCAAAAGTTGAGTTTTTGGATATCTACATACAAAACAATGAGGGTTCCCTTGAAGTGGACCTATATTCAAAGCCAACTGCACGTAATACGCTTTTACACTTCAGTAGCTATCATCCACGATGCCAGAAAGATAGTATACCGTTCTCTCAATTTTTGAGAGTCAGACGGAACTGCACAAATATCAAAGATTTCGATATGCAAGCGGTAAAAATGAAAGAAAAGTTCATCCAGAGGGGTTATCCGCACCGTTTGGTAAGAACAGCTTACAAAAGAGCTCGTTTCTATGATCGTGATATGCTACTGAACTCCCAAAAACAGAAAAATGATCCCAAACTAGTGTGTATAACGAAACACTCAACGATGGATTCAACAATAAGACAGATAATCAATTCCAATTGGCATCTCTTAAACACCACAGATGACCAGGAAAAAATACAGAAACCTATGTTCGCACACAGACGGAATAGAAACTTAAAGGATCAAATAGTCCATTCTCGCCACAAACCCAAGACTCAGAATACCGCATTCATCCAGAAATCAATTACTGGAACAAACGCAGTCAAAGGTACCTCAAGGTGCGGATCATGCCACTCATGCGATAGCATTATAACTGGTGAAAGTATGCAATTCAAAACGACAACTATTCGGGCTAAAGAGCTATGGAATTGCAAAACGAAAAACGTGATATATTTGATCATATGCCCCTGCAATTTGGGCTATGTCGGGGAAACGTCACGCATGATCAAAACAAGACTCACAGAACATAGGTCAGCAATTAAAACAAAACGACTAACAGCCCCACTTGTGAATCATTTCTCAGAGTTTAAACATAAACCAGAGGACATAAGATGGCGCATCCTGGAGAAAATTCATGTGCAGGAGAACCAAGGTGGTAATGAAATACGAAAGAAGCGTGAGGTCTACTGGATCTTTACCCTTGGGACTTTTGAACAGGGTCTTAATCAGGATCTGCCCTGGGAGAACGCAATAATATAAATATATAATCTGCCATGAATTCATGTACCCCCAATGCAATGAGTCTGATTGTCTAATTTTTGGACATGTAATTAAGCAATATCTCTTTAAACTTTAGCCCCACCTCCGCTTTGAACTAGGTAATATGACAAAATAGGTGAGGTCCCTTTAAAAACGAACCCCGCCTCCTTCATTGGAAGTATATATAGAGCAATGGAAGAAGGACTTTCTGTGATCTTCCATTTTTTGATTTGGAACTCTGACGGAAGGAGACGTACGACGCTTTCGCTCCAAAGAAACGGTAAGAGGTAAACAAAGTCCGCGCTTTGTCTGCTTGACTCGCTGCAGACTTATTTATCAGCCGCTAACTGAAAGCCGTTTTGGCGAAACTCCACTTTAGATACTAGATGATTATCAACTCTAAACTAGTCACTAAGGACAGTATTTTCCTTACATCTTCCCCAGATTTCGGGTCAATACTGCACCGCCCCGGGCACTTTGACCAACGCTATCGATATCCATACGAAGGAACCGCACTGAATAAACCCCCAGGAAGCTAAAAGCCATACAAGCGAATCCGTCTTCCATCTTCATGTCGATTTAATTTCAAAAGGTAAACAAACGCTAAGGGACGCGGACATAACTTTGCAACAAACCGAGATAACCTCTAACCTCTTTTAACTTTTAACCTTTTTGAAGGGATGAAACACTGAATGTTTGTTTTCCTTTTATTTTCAGGATGGTTTTAAGTTGCCAAGTTCAATATCATTACGATTTTTAACCACCGTTAATCGCTAAAACATAGGGAGCGGTGAGAACTGAAAGACACACCCTAAAGACCACAGCTCCTCACAGTTCCCGGCTTTTTATCACGTACTATTCGGTCTGGAGCAACTATGCTCACTAGATGAGGTAAACTATGAAATAATAAGAATTAACAATTGTCAATACTACCTGAATATGTTTTGATAACATCAGTCCAAATACAAGTAGATTTGAATCTCTTTCTTATCTATACAGGAACGTACCACTTGAAAATAATTAAGTGGACCGTTCTGTGGCCGTCGACTAAATGAAACCGACCCTTGGCCATACTTTTGATTGAAGATTGTTAAGAAGGAAACAGAGGTAGAAGTGAGAAGTACGCAGTGAATACTGCTCTTTCAGGTAAAACCAACGATGAGGAAATGAATAGGGGTCAGAGTAAATAACTCGTTCCGCATTTAAGACTAAGAAATAGAGTAAAAAAACTGAAATACCAAATTGTTTTGTCTTTTTAATTTAACAGATATCACATCTAATATAGAGAAGGTGCCTCACTCCCAACATCATTCTTGTACAGCCTTCCAAAAAAGATTACAGTGGAAGGTCACTACAAAATTCTTTCTCTTTATAGGTAAGATATTATTTGGAAGAAATTGAGGAACCAAGAAAGAACATAGATATATATATAGCTAGCAGTTACTAAAATAGCCTACTAGATAATGGCTGTTAGAACCAACAGTTTTTATATATTAACAAATAGACAAAGATTTAGCGGGATAAACTCCCTTATGACATCTAAATTTGTGTTATAAGAATAAGCTCTAACAATGCTTCGCCAATAAGAATGCACCTTTCCTTTTACTATTCCCTAGAGAATACTTACCCTTCTGACCTTGCCAAACTATAAATAGTTAAAACAAATGCACTCTGCGGTCTCTACGATTCTGTATTATCATTCATATGCATTATACAAGCCTGGCTAAGAAAATGAATTCTATTTTATCGTTTCTTTTTTGAGCTAATGCCTAACATGTGTTTATTAGAAATATATAAAAAATTGTCAACAGACTGTTATAAATTGTTGTGAATTGTTGGTCAGCCTCGGTCAGTCAAAAACAAAAGTTGCTGAATGTAACTTAGAAAGTGTTGACCATGCATTCATCTAAAATCTGTTCTATTTTATCTAGAAAAAAGTGGCTGCATATTCTAAAGTCCTGATGAAGACAAAAGATTTGTCGAAACGCGTTGACACAGCCCAAGTCTAACAAAATCTGAAGGAATAATCTTGAAATTAACTTTTAATGTATTTCCTTTTATGTTTTGGTTTTAACAATGTATCAGAATTGTCATTTATAATCAATGTACTAATTTCCTGACTATATTCATCATGTATACACAGTAACATTTTCTAAACCACTTATTATACTATTTTTTTAAAAAAGGTATCGAGATTAAAAATATATTTTTGATATCATAACAGTCTGTTGTACTAATTGTTTTTTACCATTTGTGTGTTTATCATATGTTGTTCTTGAAATGTGTTGCGAATTAGCCAGTTCCTTGTAGCCTAAGTCTGCCTGGGTGTATACCGTTTCAAAAATTATTGTTTCCCTGACCCAGGAGTAGATCCTAACAGGGGGTCCCTGATACCTACCCAAGATTACCTACGGTTGATCCGTGTGGGGCTTTTTCTCTCCCTTTATCCCTTCTTGTGTACAGAATCGGAGAAATTCAGTAGAGATCATTTTTAGTGATTATATCTAAATACAGCCTCATTTGAACTAAGAATAGTAACAATCTAGTGAATCCATCCCTCCAATAGACCAACGTAAACCTTTAGTTATATTATTCCTTCACACAGAGAATGGCAAATCTTCAAACCTTCGGGTTCTCGGATGAGGATTTTGAAACATTAGTAGGGACTAATGTCAATTTCGGTGAAAATCAAACAGGTAACCAACGGAATAATAGCGACTACAGTAGATTATTAGATCTTCAGAAAAAGCTAGTCAGGATAGAAGCACATGGGGAGTTCATGTTGAACTACCTTAAGAACGGCATAATCCCCATGGGCTTAAGGATTCGCATTATCCCAGGCCTCTTTGTAGATATCAAATCCTTTTTAAAAAAGTGGAGTATGATAGCGAGTCGCTGTTCGAGAGATCTTATGATGTTGATCATCTCCACGTCAAAAGAATTGGCAGCTGATATAAGGAAGGAAATAGAGGTTCTTGAGGATAAACTAAAAAAGTCTACCACTTTAGATGAGGCAGAAAAACAGCTGGATTCCATTAAAAAAGATATATTGTCTTTTTCTGATTATTTAAAAAAAAGAAAAGAAGACAAATTCATAAAAGATAAAAGGTTTTATTCTGTTGAAAAAACTTATCCTTACATTGTGGAAGGCTTTTTCAACTGTGATCCAGTTTCAGGTAATCAGACACATACTTATCAATACAAAGTTCAAAACTTTTCAGTTTCTTCAGGGTCAGAAATAGACTCAGAAGAAGAAGGGAGCATGGGCTATCAGGATGATAGACCGTATGACCCTAGAAATGGGCAAAGAAACAACCGTCGTCCTTTTTTAGGTCACCGAGGGGGGAGGGGGAACCGCCAGAGAGTCAGGTTCCAAAACCACTCGAGAGGCAATTATCAGCCAGCCCAATATACCCCGGAACCTCAGAGATACCTAGAGACAAGGAACAAGCAATACTGGAGGAACGGGATGTGATCCCTATTTTCAACTTATCCTCCCATGTCCTTGAACCTTCAGATGTGTCCCTTCTATCTAAGGGTTTAACTTTTGTCCCCCATGCACAAGTAAACATTTTTGAACTTTACCGTGACATTCATTCTTTTTTACGAAAAATTAGACTAAAAAAGTTCTTTAACATGAATGATCCATTGGAACTGGACAATATAGGTAACAATATTGTATCTTTACCTTCCAGTTTCACCCCAACTTTACAACAATTGGGTCCCGAAGTAGCCGTCTTCGAAAAGGTCATCATAAAAAGACTAGAACAGGCCCTTAAATTCATCCCTAAACCAAAATACAATATATCCAAAGATGAGCACGACTCCCTTGAGAAATTAAAGAATGACAACACGATTGTAGTCAAGAGTAGTGACAAGGGTGGCGGAATAGTCCCTTTTGGACTACACCACATATGAGGAAAATATGCAAAAGATGCTTAACGACACCACGTTTTATAAAAGGATCCACTCGAACCCCACAGAAAGAATAGTTAAAACCATAAACAAACTAACAACAAAAGCGTTGAATGAGGGAGTCATAAACAAAAAAGAATTTGAATATTTGAATAAATCGGAAAGGAAAACATCTTGCATATATGGATTACCCAAGATCCACAAGGATCAAAAAAATCCACCCTATCGGCCGATTGTCTCCACGATTGGGACCCCCCTTGAAGCAATCTCGAAGTACTTAGATCAAGTTTTACGGCCATATATTTCTTTGTCTCCATCGTACGTGAAAGATACAGGTGATATCATTAAAAGAGTAGAGAATTTGTCATTCAATAGGGGTAGAGATTTACTTGTGACACTAGACATAGAGTCTTTGTATAGCAATATACCTCAAGCAGAAGCCATTGAAGCCACCTCATGGTTTATTGACCTACATCAGATTCCGTGTTGCAAAACATTCATTAGAGATTGTCTGACTATGGTACTAAAAGAAAACTTCTTTGAATTTGGCAGTGATTTATTTTTACAAATCAAGGGCGTAAGCATGGGTGCTTCCATGGCGCCCTCAATAGCTAATATTTACATGATTTTTTTTGAGAGCAGATTCATCTATAATGAAATGGCACCGTTCTTCGAGTCTGTTTCCCATTGGTACCGGTACATAGATGACATCTTCTTTGTATGGACCGATGGGGAACAGACTCTGAAGGAATTCCTGCTTTGGCTGAACCTGACTGATAATAACTTGCGTTTTACTGCACATATAAATGAGTCAAAAGTTGAGTTTTTGGATATCTACATACAAAACAATGAGGGTTCCCTTGAAGTGGACCTATATTCAAAGCCAACTGCACGTAATACGCTTTTACACTTCAGTAGCTATCATCCACGATGCCAGAAAGATAGTATACCGTTCTCTCAATTTTTGAGAGTCAGACGGAACTGCACAAATATCAAAGATTTCGATATGCAAGCGGTAAAAATGAAAGAAAAGTTCATCCAGAGGGGTTATCCGCACCGTTTGGTAAGAACAGCTTACAAAAGAGCTCGTTTCTATGATCGTGATATGCTACTGAACTCCCAAAAACAGAAAAATGATCCCAAACTAGTGTGTATAACGAAACACTCAACGATGGATTCAACAATAAGACAGATAATCAATTCCAATTGGCATCTCTTAAACACCACAGATGACCAGGAAAAAATACAGAAACCTATGTTCGCACACAGACGGAATAGAAACTTAAAGGATCAAATAGTCCATTCTCGCCACAAACCCAAGACTCAGAATACCGCATTCATCCAGAAATCAATTACTGGAACAAACGCAGTCAAAGGTACCTCAAGGTGCGGATCATGCCACTCATGCGATAGCATTATAACTGGTGAAAGTATGCAATTCAAAACGACAACTATTCGGGCTAAAGAGCTATGGAATTGCAAAACGAAAAACGTGATATATTTGATCATATGCCCCTGCAATTTGGGCTATGTCGGGGAAACGTCACGCATGATCAAAACAAGACTCACAGAACATAGGTCAGCAATTAAAACAAAACGACTAACAGCCCCACTTGTGAATCATTTCTCAGAGTTTAAACATAAACCAGAGGACATAAGATGGCGCATCCTGGAGAAAATTCATGTGCAGGAGAACCAAGGTGGTAATGAAATACGAAAGAAGCGTGAGGTCTACTGGATCTTTACCCTTGGGACTTTTGAACAGGGTCTTAATCAGGATCTGCCCTGGGAGAACGCAATAATATAAATATATAATCTGCCATGAATTCATGTACCCCCAATGCAATGAGTCTGATTGTCTAATTTTTGGACATGTAATTAAGCAATATCTCTTTAAACTTTAGCCCCACCTCCGCTTTGAACTAGGTAATATGACAAAATAGGTGAGGTCCCTTTAAAAACGAACCCCGCCTCCTTCATTGGAAGTATATATAGAGCAATGGAAGAAGGACTTTCTGTGATCTTCCATTTTTTGATTTGGAACTCTGACGGAAGGAGACGTACGACGCTTTCGCTCCAAAGAAACGGTAAGAGGTAAACAAAGTCCGCGCTTTGTCTGCTTGACTCGCTGCAGACTTATTTATCAGCCGCTAACTGAAAGCCGTTTTGGCGAAACTCCACTTTAGATACTAGATGATTATCAACTCTAAACTAGTCACTAAGGACAGTATTTTCCTTACATCTTCCCCAGATTTCGGGTCAATACTGCACCGCCCCGGGCACTTTGACCAACGCTATCGATATCCATACGAAGGAACCGCACTGAATAAACCCCCAGGAAGCTAAAAGCCATACAAGCGAATCCGTCTTCCATCTTCATGTCGATTTAATTTCAAAAGGTAAACAAACGCTAAGGGACGCGGACATAACTTTGCAACAAACCGAGATAACCTCTAACCTCTTTTAACTTTTAACCTTTTTGAAGGGATGAAACACTGAATGTTTGTTTTCCTTTTATTTTCAGGATGGTTTTAAGTTGCCAAGTTCAATATCATTACGATTTTTAACCACCGTTAATCGCTAAAACATAGGGAGCGGTGAGAACTGAAAGACACACCCTAAAGACCACAGCTCCTCACAGTTCCCGGCTTTTTATCACGTACTATTCGGTCTGGAGCAACTATGCTCACTAGATGAGGTAAACTATGAAATAATAAGAATTAACAATTGTCAATACTACCTGAATATGTTTTGATAACATCAGTCCAAATACAAGTAGATTTGAATCTCTTTCTTATCTATACAGGAACGTACCACTTGAAAATAATTAAGTGGACCGTTCTGTGGCCGTCGACTAAATGAAACCGACCCTTGGCCATACTTTTGATTGAAGATTGTTAAGAAGGAAACGGAGGTAGAAGTGAGAAGTACGCAGTGAATACTGCTCTTTCAGGTAAAACCAACGATGAGGAAATGAATAGGGGTCAGAGTAAATAACTTGTTCCGCATTTAAGACTAAGAAATAGAGTAAAAAAACTGAAATACCAAATTGTTTTGTCTTTTTAATTTAACAGATATCACATCTAATATAGAGAAGGTGCCTCACTCCCAACATCATTCTTGTACAGCCTTCCAAAAAAGATTACAGTGGAAGGTCACTACAAAATTCTTTCTCTTTATAGGTAAGATATTATTTGGAAGAAATTGAGGAACCAAGAAAGAACATAGATATATATATAGCTAGCAGTTACTAAAATAGCCTACTAGATAATGGCTGTTAGAACCAACAGTTTTTATATATTAACAAATAGACAAAGATTTAGCGGGATAAACTCCCTTATGACATCTAAATTTGTGTTATAAGAATAAGCTCTAACAATGCTTCGCCAATAAGAATGCACCTTTCCTTTTACTATTCCCTAGAGAATACTTACCCTTCTGACCTTGCCAAACTATAAATAGTTAAAACAAATGCACTCTGCGGTCTCTACGATTCTGTATTATCATTCATATGCATTATACAAGCCTGGCTAAGAAAATGAATTCTATTTTATCGTTTCTTTTTTGAGCTAATGCCTAACATGTGTTTATTAGAAATATATAAAAAATTGTCAACAGACTGTTATAAATTGTTGTGAATTGTTGGTCAGCCTCGGTCAGTCAAAAACAAAAGTTGCTGAATGTAACTTAGAAAGTGTTGACCATACATTTATCTAAAATCTGTTCTATTTTATCTAGAAAAAAGTGGCTGCATATTCTAAAGTCCTGATGAAGACAAACGATTTGTCGAAACGCGTTGACACAGCCCAAGTCTAACAAAATCTGAAGGAATAATCTTGAAATTAACTTTTAATGTATTTCCTTTTATGTTTTGGTTTTAACAATGTATCAGAATTGTCATTTATAATCAATGTACTAATTTACTGACTATATTCATCATGTATACACAGTAACATTTTCTAAACCACTTATTATACTATTTTTTTAAAAAAGGTATCGAGATTAAAAATATATTTTTGATATCATAACAGTCTGTTGTACTAATTGTTTTTTACCATTTGTGTGTTTATCATATGTTGTTCTTGAAATGTGTTGCGAATTAGCCAGTTCCTTGTAGCCTAAGTCTGCCTGGGTGTATACCGTTTCAAAAATTATTGTTTCCCTGACCCAGGAGTAGATCCTAACAGGGGGTCCCTGATACCTACCCAAGATTACCCACGGTTGATTCGTGTGGGGCTTTTTCTCTCCCTTTATCCCTTCTTGTGTACAGAATCGGAGAAATTCAGTAGAGATCATTTTTAGTGATTATATCTAAATACAGCCTCATTTGAACTAAGAATAGTAACAATCTAGTGAATCCATCCCTCCAATAGACCAACGTAAACCTTTAGTTATATTATTCCTTCACACAGAGAATGGCAAATCTTCAAACCTTCGGGTTCTCGGATGAGGATTTTGAAACATTAGTAGGGACTAATGTCAATTTCGGTGAAAATCAAACAGGTAACCAACGGAATAATAGCGACTACAGTAGATTATTAGATCTTCAGAAAAAGCTAGTCAGGATAGAAGCACATGGGGAGTTCATGTTGAACTACCTTAAGAACGGCATAATCCCCATGGGCTTAAGGATTCGCATTATCCCAGGCCTCTTTGTAGATATCAAATCCTTTTTAAAAAAGTGGAGTATGATAGCGAGTCGCTGTTCGAGAGATCTTATGATGTTGATCATCTCCACGTCAAAAGAATTGGCAGCTGATATAAGGAAGGAAATAGAGGTTCTTGAGGATAAACTAAAAAAGTCTACCACTTTAGATGAGGCAGAAAAACAGCTGGATTCCATTAAAAAAGATATATTGTCTTTTTCTGATTATTTAAAAAAAAGAAAAGAAGACAAATTCATAAAAGATAAAAGGTTTTATTCTGTTGAAAAAACTTATCCTTACATTGTGGAAGGCTTTTTCAACTGTGATCCAGTTTCAGGTAATCAGACACATACTTATCAATACAATGTTCAAAACTTTTCAGTTTCTTCAGGGTCAGAAATAGACTCAGAAGAAGAAGGGAGCATGGGCTATCAGGATGATAGACCGTATGACCCTAGAAATGGGCAAAGAAACAACCGTCGTCCTTTTTTAGGTCACCGAGGGGGGAGGGGGAACCGCCAGAGAGTCAGGTTCCAAAACCACTCGAGAGGCAATTATCAGCCAGCCCAATATACCCCGGAACCTCAGAGATACCTAGAGACAAGGAACAAGCAATACTGGAGGAACGGGATGTGATCCCTATTTTCAACTTATCCTCCCATGTCCTTGAACCTTCAGATGTGTCCCTTCTATCTAAGGGTTTAACTTTTGTCCCCCATGCACAAGTAAACATTTTTGAACTTTACCGTGACATTCATTCTTTTTTACGAAAAATTAGACTAAAAAAGTTCTTTAACATGAATGATCCATTGGAACTGGACAATATAGGTAACAATATTGTATCTTTACCTTCCAGTTTCACCCCAACTTTACAACAATTGGGTCCCGAAGTAGCCGTCTTCGAAAAGGTCATCATAAAAAGACTAGAACAGGCCCTTAAATTCATCCCTAAACCAAAATACAATATATCCAAAGATGAGCACGACTCCCTTGAGAAATTAAAGAATGACAACACGATTGTAGTCAAGAGTAGTGACAAGGGTGGCGGAATAGTCCTTTTGGACTACACCACATATGAGGAAAATATGCAAAAGATGCTTAACGACACCACGTTTTATAAAAGGATCCACTCGAACCCCACAGAAAGAATAGTTAAAACCATAAACAAACTAACAACAAAAGCGTTGAATGAGGGAGTCATAAACAAAAAAGAATTTGAATATTTGAATAAATCGGAAAGGAAAACATCTTGCATATATGGATTACCCAAGATCCACAAGGATCAAAAAAATCCACCCTATCGGCCGATTGTCTCCACGATTGGGACCCCCCTTGAAGCAATCTCGAAGTACTTAGATCAAGTTTTACGGCCATATATTTCTTTGTCTCCATCGTACGTGAAAGATACAGGTGATATCATTAAAAGAGTAGAGAATTTGTCATTCAATAGGGGTAGAGATTTACTTGTGACACTAGACATAGAGTCTTTGTATAGCAATATACCTCAAGCAGAAGCCATTGAAGCCACCTCATGGTTTATTGACCTACATCAGATTCCGTGTTGCAAAACATTCATTAGAGATTGTCTGACTATGGTACTAAAAGAAAACTTCTTTGAATTTGGCAGTGATTTATTTTTACAAATCAAGGGCGTAAGCATGGGTGCTTCCATGGCGCCCTCAATAGCTAATATTTACATGATTTTTTTTGAGAGCAGATTCATCTATAATGAAATGGCACCGTTCTTCGAGTCTGTTTCCCATTTGTACCGGTACATAGATGACATCTTCTTTGTATGGACCGATGGGGAACAGACTCTGAAGGAATTCCTGCTTTGGCTGAACCTGACTGATAATAACTTGCGTTTTACTGCACATATAAATGAGTCAAAAGTTGAGTTTTTGGATATCTACATACAAAACAATGAGGGTTCCCTTGAAGTGGACCTATATTCAAAGCCAACTGCACGTAATACGCTTTTACACTTCAGTAGCTATCATCCACGATGCCAGAAAGATAGTATACCGTTCTCTCAATTTTTGAGAGTCAGACGGAACTGCACAAATATCAAAGATTTCGATATGCAAGCGGTAAAAATGAAAGAAAAGTTCATCCAGAGGGGTTATCCGCACCGTTTGGTAAGAACAGCTTACAAAAGAGCTCGTTTCTATGATCGTGATATGCTACTGAACTCCCAAAAACAGAAAAATGATCCCAAACTAGTGTGTATAACGAAACACTCAACGATGGATTCAACAATAAGACAGATAATCAATTCCAATTGGCATCTCTTAAACACCACAGATGACCAGGAAAAAATACAGAAACCTATGTTCGCACACAGACGGAATAGAAACTTAAAGGATCAAATAGTCCATTCTCGCCACAAACCCAAGACTCAGAATACCGCATTCATCCAGAAATCAATTACTGGAACAAACGCAGTCAAAGGTACCTCAAGGTGCGGATCATGCCACTCATGCGATAGCATTATAACTGGTGAAAGTATGCAATTCAAAACGACAACTATTCGGGCTAAAGAGCTATGGAATTGCAAAACGAAAAACGTGATATATTTGATCATATGCCCCTGCAATTTGGGCTATGTCGGGGAAACGTCACGCATGATCAAAACAAGACTCACAGAACATAGGTCAGCAATTAAAACAAAACGACTAACAGCCCCACTTGTGAATCATTTCTCAGAGTTTAAACATAAACCAGAGGACATAAGATGGCGCATCCTGGAGAAAATTCATGTGCAGGAGAACCAAGGTGGTAATGAAATACGAAAGAAGCGTGAGGTCTACTGGATCTTTACCCTTGGGACTTTTGAACAGGGTCTTAATCAGGATCTGCCCTGGGAGAACGCAATAATATAAATATATAATCTGCCATGAATTCATGTACCCCCAATGCAATGAGTCTGATTGTCTAATTTTTGGACATGTAATTAAGCAATATCTCTTTAAACTTTAGCCCCACCTCCGCTTTGAACTAGGTAATATGACAAAATAGGTGAGGTCCCTTTAAAAACGAACCCCGCCTCCTTCATTGGAAGTATATATAGAGCAATGGAAGAAGGACTTTCTGTGATCTTCCATTTTTTGATTTGGAACTCTGACGGAAGGAGACGTACGACGCTTTCGCTCCAAAGAAACGGTAAGAGCTAAACAAAGTCCGCGCTTTGTCTGCTTGACTCGCTGCAGACTTATTTATCAGCCGCTAACTGAAAGCCGTTTTGGCGAAACTCCACTTTAGATACTAGATGATTATCAACTCTAAACTAGTCACTAAGGACAGTATTTTCCTTACATCTTCCCCAGATTTCGGGTCAATACTGCACCGCCCCGGGCACTTTGACCAACGCTATCGATATCCATACGAAGGAACCGCACTGAATAAACCCCCAGGAAGCTAAAAGCCATACAAGCGAATCCGTCTTCCATCTTCATGTCGATTTAATTTCAAAAGGTAAACAAACGCTAAGGGACGCGGACATAACTTTGCAACAAACCGAGATAACCTCTAACCTCTTTTAACTTTTAACCTTTTTGAAGGGATGAAACACTGAATGTTTGTTTTCCTTTTATTTTCAGGATGGTTTTAAGTTGCCAAGTTCAATATCATTACGATTTTTAACCACCGTTAATCGCTAAAACATAGGGAGCGGTGAGAACTGAAAGACACACCCTAAAGACCACAGCTCCTCACAGTTCCCGGCTTTTTATCACGTACTATTCGGTCTGGAGCAACTATGCTCACTAGATGAGGTAAACTATGAAATAATAAGAATTAACAATTGTCAATACTACCTGAATATGTTTTGATAACATCAGTCCAAATACAAGTAGATTTGAATCTCTTTCTTATCTATACAGGAACGTACCACTTGAAAATAATTAAGTGGACCGTTCTGTGGCCGTCGACTAAATGAAACCGACCCTTGGCCATACTTTTGATTGAAGATTGTTAAGAAGGAAACGGAGGTAGAAGTGAGAAGTACGCAGTGAATACTGCTCTTTCAGGTAAAACCAACGATGAGGAAATGAATAGGGGTCAGAGTAAATAACTCGTTCCGCATTTAAGACTAAGAAATAGAGTAAAAAAACTGAAATACCAAATTGTTTTGTCTTTTTAATTTAACAGATATCACATCTAATATAGAGAAGGTGCCTCACTCCCAACATCATTCTTGTACAGCCTTCCAAAAAAGATTACAGTGGAAGGTCACTACAAAATTCTTTCTCTTTATAGGTAAGATATTATTTGGAAGAAATTGAGGAACCAAGAAAGAACATAGATATATATATAGCTAGCAGTTACTAAAATAGCCTACTAGATAATGGCTGTTAGAACCAACAGTTTTTATATATTAACAAATAGACAAAGATTTAGCGGGATAAACTCCCTTATGACATCTAAATTTGTGTTATAAGAATAAGCTCTAACAATGCTTCGCCAATAAGAATGCACCTTTCCTTTTACTATTCCCTAGAGAATACTTACCCTTCTGACCTTGCCAAACTATAAATAGTTCAAACAAATGCACTCTGCGGTCTCTACGATTCTGTATTATCATTCATATGCATTATACAAGCCTGGCTAAGAAAATGAATTCTATTTTATCGTTTCTTTTTTGAGCTAATGCCTAACATGTGTTTATTAGAAATATATAAAAATTGTCAACAGACTGTTATAAATTGTTGTGAATTGTTGGTCAGCCTCGGTCAGTCAAAAACAAAAGTTGCTGAATGTAACTTAGAAAGTGTTGACCATACATTTATCTAAAATCTGTTCTATTTTATCTAGAAAAAAGTGGCTGCATATTCTAAAGTCCTGATGAAGACAAAAGATTTGTCGAAACGCGTTGACACAGCCCAAGTCTAACAAAATCTGAAGGAATAATCTTGAAATTAACTTTTAATGTATTTCCTTTTATGTTTTGGTTTTAACAATGTATCAGAATTGTCATTTATAATCAATGTACTAATTTACTGACTATATTCATCATGTATACACAGTAACATTTTCTAAACCACTTATTATACTATTTTTTTAAAAAAGGTATCGAGATTAAAAATATATTTTTGATATCATAACAGTCTGTTGTACTAATTGTTTTTTACCATTTGTGTGTTTATCATATGTTGTTCTTGAAATGTGTTGCGAATTAGCCAGTTCCTTGTAGCCTAAGTCTGCCTGGGTGTATACTGTTTCAAAAATTATTGTTTCCCTGACCCAGGAGTAGATCCTAACAGGGGGTCCCTGATACCTACCCAACATTCTTAAACTGAGACACATTGCGTGTTACATTCTCGTGGCTTTTTTGAGCAGTTAATTTCATGCCACAGATGCTGGTGACGACCCATGGGGCAAGTTCAAAAGGCATTCTGAACTTTCTCCGATATGACTAACCTTTACCAGTGCGTGGTTGCCTACGTTAATGGGGCTCTCCCTCCGGGAGGCGTATTCATTTGTTGCGGAATCTCTGGAATAAGGACTGGTCCGAGGAATTATGCACACTCTCCCAGGAGGGATGTTGAGGGATGGTGTCCACCATGGATCTGCCCAACACATCTTGCTAGGAGACAGCCCGGTCGTCGAATGGAGGGTAAGACTGCACTCTTGTAGAAATTGATACATGGCGTATTCCACACTAGTGTCCTCTGCTACTGCAATCTGGATTACTTTGGTGAGCGTTCTCATCAAACATTCCAATTCCTCATCAGCTTTAATTCACCGGGGGGTGGGGGGGAAGTTATATGGCGTATGGTGTTTCAGGAGTGCAGAGCTTCTGGATGAATTCTGCGGCAGCTGTGGTAGTCATGAGTTCCACCTCAGGATAGCGCGACAAGTCATCTACCACTACTAGCATGTCTGTGCCATTTAGAAGGCTGCCAAAATCTGTGCTGATTGTCTGCCAAAGGTCTGTGGGACCCGCGTCAGTGAGGACAGGTCTGGGCAGGTCTGGCTGGCTCATTGCAAGGTAGGCTGGACACCCTTGTGCTACTGCTTCAACTTTCTGATCCAGTCAGGGGAACCAGGCCTTACTCCTGAGCCAGTTTTTGGACTTACAAAGCCTTGGTGCAACCCATGTGTGAGGAGGTTGGTTCTGTGCCAGGCTTTTGGGTAGCACTAAATGTGCAGTAAACATAAATTTCAGTGCAGACGGCTGGTGTCTATTCAAAGATGGCGCCCATGAAAGGTATACTTTTAAATTGGAGTGACTTGTGAGTTAAAAAGCGCCCCCGCTTCCATCTGAGGAAGCACATAAGACATTGAACACCTTTGACCCAGGCCAGAGGGAGGGCCTAACATCCTGTTTCCGGGTCGCAACACGCATACTTTACCAAGCCCATGAGTGCTCCCGGCATGCAGGAGGCCTTTGAAGTGCAGAGCATCGGTAGAGCGATGAGTGATGAGAGGCGAGTCCGGTGGCACGGCATGACACGCGTCTCTATTTTTAATGTTAAAGTAGAACGCAAGGCCTTGGAACTAGAAAACGGGTTTGGGCAAGTTCTTTGTTTTGATCTGCACAGGTTATGTTACCGCTTCATTGCTAATGCTCTTATTTACTTAATTGAGATTCGAAGAAGGCATTAGTACATTAACTGGCTAGCACGCAAAATATGACTAAAATATTGCCTTACAAATTGTGGCTCTTTTCTACCTGAAGGGAAAAAGTTATTACAACTAGTTTTTATTCCCCTTTTGAGTGAGTTGCTTGTAGGAGTCCACTGGGCAACCACTTGGTAATTATAGCAAAATTATACACACTTTTACAGCAGTGTGGCAATGTGACACAGAACAGTAATTCATATATGTGGTTTATGTCTCTAGCACAATCTTTCTTTTATGTTGTTTGTCAACCACCACAGATCATTTTGAAGACATCAGTGAGGTGGCGATGCATCCCCGTGCCCTGATGAAATTGCCAAACAACACGACTTTCGCTAATAGTAGTTATTCCATGTCATCTTCACCAACTCCTGGATTTGAAGCAGAATCTAGATCCTCAACTGCTGGAGTCTCCTGAGACTGCATTGTTGAGCCATATGTGGGCTCAAAAGGTAACCTTCACTGCTATTGTCTGCCTTCACCATTGCTTGGGGGTATCATGTGGAGGTTATAGGCAGGAGACACGCTATGGACAGTGAGGCCCCCACGGCACAGGGAAAACTGCCATTCAGCACCCAGCACATAAGCACCACAGGCAGATAGTGAGTATATTGGGCATTGACTTACTGCTTACTGCCAGTACTTGGCAGCTCACCCTTCCTGCAGGCTCTAATGCAGGTACCTTACATTTTCCCAGGTTGATGCATACCACACAGGCATCAGGAGAGATCCCTCACTGCCAACAGGCCCCCAGCACTGACCTCAAAGTACAATACAGTTAAGCAGTTGTGATCTAGGACACAATCTAGACCATGGCTGGTGGGCCCAGGCCGATCACAAGTAGTCTCGTGTGTTGCAGTCAGCTGCGGCCGATAGTGGGAGTACCTGCGAAGCGGTGGCATGAGGAGGGTGAGTGGAAGGGTGGGGGATAGTAATGTATGGATTACAGACTTTAACAGGTAAGTAAACATATAAATAAATAAAATGAATTTCGTTGTGTGCACTGCATCACCAAATGCGCGCAACAAAATTTGTTTTATTTATTTATATGTTAACTTACCTGTTAAGGTCTGTAATCCATACATTACTACCCCCTACCCTGCCCCTCCCCCCCCACATCACCGCCCAGTAGGTACTCCCACTACTTGCCGCGGCTGGTTGCAAGAGTCCAAGGATCTCCGAGACAGCCCTTTATAGATCCCAGCTTCTCACCCGTCATTCATCAACCATCCGGGGGGCACAAGCAGATCCCGCCCTGACCAAGCCTGCAAAAACAGGTCGGGGAAAGTGGGAGGAAGCAACCCAGCAGCTCCTGCCCCACTCCCCAGGTGTTTCTCATCCAGGTATGGGCCGCCCCAGAGCCCACAAATTTGGAATGGGTCAGGCAGGCCCCCATGCACCGCCAATCCAAACTGTCAACATGTGGCAGACTCTGATCACCCCACTAGGTGCAGGAGTCTGCTCCGTGGCAAGGCCCTCAAGGGGTCTAATGGACACTCACTCTGGCAACTGAATGCCCCATCAAATGAGAGCATGCCCAACCACAGCTGCATAGGTGAAGAGCTCAGCTACCATTCCGCTCATCCACCCTGACCTCTCACTCAGTGGTGCTGTATGATGTCATTGCAAGCATAGGCTGCCTGCTCACCTATGCTGCCTTCCAGTAATCCAGCACCTAGGCATCACCTTCGGGAGGGCCTCGCCTCACTTGTATTTTACCCATACAAGCGCATTCTCTCTGCCAATAGTTTTTTTGGGCTTGCCATCATGCAGCACAGGCTATGCTGTGTACCACTGCCAGTTTGAAAGCCTAATGGTGGTGCAGGTGAGCAGATAATGCTAGATTGAGCCCCCTGACAGAAGCAGAAGCCTCGCAAAAGTGTAGCCATCTTGCATGCCGGCCCTCTGATTCCCGCTGCGCCATCTTGCATGCCGGCCCTCTGATTCCCGCTGCCCATTTAAAGTTTAGTGTAAGTGGAGACTTAAGAGAGGGAACGCCTTTTTTCCCCAGCAGTGGTGGTTGCTAAGAAAACAAAGTTGTGGGGCAGCGCAAGGGAGGGGGATATATAAATATATATAAAAAATATGATTTACCTGCCACTGCCCAAGGCCAGCTTCTTCCAGCATTGCATGCACTGCTTGGGCTCCCAAGTTCCCCATCCAATCCAGACGCTGCTCTCATGCTAGATGAGAGCAGCACCATGATTGGCCTGAGCGGGCTAAACTAACACTTGCCAAGGCTCTGGCAGTCTGTGCCTTTTCCCCACCAGGCTCTACAAGACAACTTTGTGGGGGAAAGATGGCCAGCCAAGTCGACATGCACACTTACAGTGCCTACCTCTCTTTCTCCCTGCTGCCATCCTAGACAATGGCCCCACCCTAGGACCAGTTGGCTCAGCAAGGTAAAAATAAAATGATAATAGTTTTATTATAATTTTAATTTTTCTTATCTCCTGGCTCTGAGCAGTGAGGCAATGCTCCTCCGCCATCCCCCCTACTTCCCTGGCCCACACTAGCCAGGATGTTTCCTATCCCAGTTAGAGGGAACCTACTCTCAGAACCAGTTTGAAATGGACAAAAGGTAGGGGAATTTGATTTCCCTGGCCACACCTCTGGGTCGATAAAGAGGACTGTGTACAAGAGAGGAACGTTTTCCCCAACTTGGATTTTGTAAATAAGGTACATTTTGTCATTGTATAGCACACAATATGCAATTAGGGCAAACAAGCACTGCTGAAAAAGTAAAGTTATCCATGGTAACTTTTATCCCACTGATTAGGGAGGAGCCAGGAGCCATACCCCACTGGCTACTGAAAAACATAAATGTGATAACTTAAGGATCCCTCCCCAGAACACTCTCTGGACCTGAAGAGTATCAGAAGAGGACTGGATCCCACTTTCTGTAATCTGAGAGGAGCCTGAAAGTCATGGACCGGCTCCCTTTTGCACTGGACAAAGAAGTAGACTCTAAGAGTCAGTTGGCTGTTCTCTTGAGTGGCGATCGAGCCACAAGAAGCTTTACGAGGCCTATTTCTTTAAGTGACCAGTTGATCAGTAACAATGAAACCTGTTCTGGACACTGCTGGTTTTCACTGCTGAGTAAGTGCAGAACAGCACGCATAGTTAGAGAGAGCAAATGAGGAGAAATTAAAACATTTCTTCTTGTTGTGCCTCTCTACGCCTCCCCATTTCTCAAACCTGGAAATGCGGCAGAAGCCATGGGTGTTGCAACACCCACAGCAACACCCATAGCACTCCCCTTTCACGCAATGTGCTGGGTGTAAAGTGGCCATATTTACAAGGACATGAAAAGCCACACAGGGTGGCTTTATATGTCCTTGTAAATATTAGTGAGCAGGTTGCACCACCAGAACGTCACACAAAGTGACCCACCAGGGGCGCAAGGGGTTTGTCAATAAGCCCCTTAATATTCAAATTCTTTAACACTGTTCCGGACATGGTCCTACAACTGAACACACTTCTATGGAAAAGCAGCAACAGGATTCAGATGGCACAAATGAAATTCACTTAGTCTGCCATTTAGAAAAGCCATTGGACCAAAAAGAGGAAATAGACCAAACAGACCCGAACTTACTAAGCTCTTATGTTCATAGGTTGTATGAATAGACTGTTCAAAATGCTAAACATTAATTTTTCCGTCAAAGCAAATCAGTCAGCAAGTCATATCTTATGGATAAATCAAGCGGAACAAGCAGAAGTATACAACATAGGGAAAATTACCCAAAATGCCCGATGCTGCCAAAACGGACATTACAACCATAATCCATTGTTAGAAATGGGAGTCTCTAGTTGGCAGAGGTAGGTACCTTTGTCCAAATAGGGCCCCTTGCTTCTAATCAGGGTAAGGGGGATCCCCTTCTTAAATAACCCCCGCTCACCCCCTTGGTACCTTGATAAGAGCAGACAGGCTTATCTCAGAGGCAGTGTGTAAAGCATTTGTGAAGACATACAGTAATATAGTGAAAATACTACAAATGGACACCACACCAGTTTAGAAAAATAAGTAATTTTTATCTAAACCAAACAAGACCAAACAACAAAAATCTACAACACAGTAATAAAAATATGACTTTCAAATGGTAGAAATAGTTCAGTTCAAAGCAAATTGCAGATGCAACACAATAAAAATATGACTTTCAAATGGTAGAAATAGTCAAGTTCAAAGCAAATTGCAGATGCAACACTTTTCACACAAAGTACCTTGGATGCGTCACACACACAAACAAAAAGGGAAGTGATGTGTCAGTTCCTTACACTCAGGGAAGGTGATGCGTTGGTTTCTTACCAGAGAGGAGGTGGTGCGTCAGTTTCTTAATGTGTGGGGAGGTAATGCATGAGTTTCTTAATGCGTCCCCCAACAATGCAATAGACTTGGTGCCTTAATGCAATGCGACAATCCGGGACAGTGCATGGATTCCGGCAGCCACACAGCAGGGCTTGCACCAGAATCGGTGCAGTGATCTCAGACTTTGGAGATCGATGCACTCAATGCATGGAGCAATTTCTCGAGCTGCGGGCAGGCGCTGAACGATTTCTTCAGTGATGCGTCGGAAACAAGTGTGGATGTGTCATGATTTCTGTTGTTGCATTGTTTTTCCAGCTCCCAACAGCCAGAACAGCCTCCAGATGCCCAGAACAGATACAGGCACCTCTTGGCAGGTCAGAACTCCCAGAAAGGAAGTTCAGCGGAGCTGAGGGTGATGTCTTTGTGTCCCTGAGACTTCAGAACAGGAGGCAAGCTCTTCTTCCAGCCCTTACAGATCTTCCACAATCAGGGGGCACAGCAAAAAACAAAGTCCGTTTTCCCTTTCCTTGGTAGAAAGTAGCCACTGCAGGCCAGCCCCAGACAAAAAACAGCTTTGGGGCCGAATTCCTCCTCAGTTTTTCAAGCTCTTCTTCTTGGCAAAGGTTCCTCTTGATTTCCCAGAAGTGATCTTTGAATTTGTATTTTCCATCCCTGAGACTTCCAACAGGAGGCAAACTCTACTTCAAGCCCTTGGAGAAAAACCTAACAGCAGGATGATGGAAACACAGTCCAGTCCTTTCCCTGCCTAAGACAAAAGCAACCACTGCAGACCAACCCCAACAGCACACAGGAAAGGGGCAGTAACCCTCCTCCAGCTTTCCCTATCCTTCTTCCTGGAAAGTGCCTTAGTTCGGCAGTGATCTAAAAGTTCTGGGGGGCATTTTATAAGTGCACAACAACCCCCATTGTCAGTGTGAGCCCTGGCTCCAGACACATCACAAGGGGGGTGAAGCCATCAATGTGAAAGGCAGACACAGCCCTATTCCGGTGCAGGTGCTACTCCTCCCACCACTCCAAATGCAGACTATACAGCATAGCACTGACTCATCCAGACTTTCTGGAGCAACTGCACATCCCCAGCCCCTATCACTCCGAAGCCAGACAGTCAATCCACATCCTCGCAGAGGCACACTGGATGGCGAAGCAAGAGCATGCCTAGTTTCTAAAAGTGGTATTTTCAAACACAGAATGTAAAAATCACCCTCACTAAAAGGTTAATTTTAACATTCTGAGTGCAGACATACTAAAGGTTATGTTCCTACCTTGTTCCCAGGAGTTGTTAGGCTTATAAGTAAGCATGGGCGTATTTTGTGAATGCGCGATCCGCAAATTTGCGGATTTGCGAATTTGCGATCCGCAAAATTTGCGAATTTGTGCGAATTTGCGGATTTTTGTTTTTTTGCGTGTTTGCGGGGTTTTTTGTGTGTTAGCGGGGTTTTTTGCATGTTCGCGAGGCTTTTTGCGTCTTTGCGAGCCGCTTGCATAGCAAAGTTACCCATGCAGTCGTTTATGGGAGAGGGAGGGAGAGGGAGGGAGAGAGAGATAGATAGATAGATAGATAGAAAGAGAGAGAAAGAGAGGGAAAGAGAGAGGGAGAGAGAGAACGAGAGAAAGAAAGAGAGGCCGGATCTCTGAAGGGCCAGATTCCGGAGTTGCCCCTACAGAACATACAGCTTTTTATTTTTAGCAAAATGCATATGAAAATTGTGCTGTAAAGGTCTCTTTTAGTTTAACACCTCCTGACAACTCAAAATGGGTGTATTTGCTATCCTCTCCCTTCTTCCTGTTTTTTATATCTGTAAGTGCTTCCTGATGAGGTTTAATTCCTTGGACAGGTGCCTCGTTGCCTACTTGTAACTATTCTCTGACCCTGCTTCAAGGGTCAGAGCAGGGTCAGAGAATAGTTGCAAGTAGGCAACGAAGCGCCAGGAAGCAATTAGCAGCAGGTGTCCAAGTTGAAGTTAATTTGTTTGTAACCCTTTTGTAAAAAGGTTACAAAGAAATTCGGTCCAACTTTTGCACCTGCTGCTGTAACCCTTGCTTGGCTGAAAATTCGTCCCCGCTGATTCGCGGATTTTACCGCGACTTCGCGAGATTCGCAGATCGCGAAATCGTGGAAAATCCGCAAATTCGCCCGCGAAACGGATTTCACGCCCACCCTTACTTATAAGATGTTATAAGCAAATTCCTACTTCTATCCTATCGGAACAGATAGCCTTGCAATAGCAAAAAAAAAGAAATTGGCAGTATTTCACTATCAGGACATGCCACACATACCAGGGCATGTCCTACCTTTTACAAACACTGCACCCTGCCCACAGGGGTACCTTGGGCCTACGCTAGGGGTGACTAACATGTGCAAAAAGGGAAAGTTTTTGCCTGGCAAGTGGGTGCACTTGCAAAGTCGACATGGCAGTGTTAGACTGCACACAAGCACCTCAATGGCAGGCCTGAGTTACATTTACAGGCTGCTTATGAGGGTGTCATAACCAGTGCTGCAGGCCCACTAGCAGCATTTAATTTACAGACCCTGGGCACACACAGTGCACTGTAATAAGGACTGACTAGTAAAATAAATGTGCCAATTATGGAAACACCAATCCAGACATACAATTTAAAGGGAGGACATATGCACTTTAGCACTGATCAACAGTGAGAAAGTGCCCAGAGTCATAAAACCAACACAAATAGTCCAGGAATCCACAAAGCAAGAAATCTGGGGATAAACCCGCTGTAAAAACCAGGTCTAACATCCAGGAGTTAATGGTGAAACGCCAAGACACAGAAACAGACATAGCAGTAAGAGAAAACATCACCGTCAATGCCTTACAGCTATAGACTCCATGCACTGATCAATAAGGTGAAAGACAATAACATTTCAGCCCAACTCAACGAACAGGCAAGGCTTCATCAGAACTCAAATGACATGGTTTGGAAAGCATAATAAAGCACACTTGAAACTACAAAAAGAGCATTACAATACCAATCGAATAATTTGGAGATACAGGAAGGAGGATGAATTGAAGTTGAGAAATAGCTGCACTTGCAAGCCCACATTAGACAAGCTAAGTACTCGGTGCCGTCAGTTTTGAACTCCTAAGTTTTAGAAATAAGATAATACAATTACTTACACTGCAAACATTCCTGTACATTTTGTTTTTTCAAACACAAAGTAATAATGAATCGACATAATGCATCAGGTCGAACATATGCAGTATTTCTAAATGAGAAAGAACAATACACATATCAAACACAGAGCACTAATCAATGTCCTTTGTCAAAAAGAGAATGGAAGAGACTGTGAAACACACATAGTAAACAAAGCTCAGTTAATCAATACAACTCTTTCCCATTTTTTTGTAAAAGACAAGACAAATTAAAGGCATTCTAATACAGTAAATCAAGATGAAATAATTAGACAGAATTAAACAAACCGCATTAAAATGAAGAAGAAATCATTGTAAATATAGACACAACATAACGTATCAGACAATGTAGCTCACATCTGCTTGAAAGAAAATAAAACCCAGTTAAGGATATAGTATGTGTCAACCTTAAGAGCTATTAATAAGCAAGGAAATAGTAAAACACACATTTTTAAGGTGGAGGAACTTTGGACCTCGTGCAGTTTAATGCAACTTCGCCTTGCCATTTAAAACCACTTGCTGAGCCTTAAACACACCTTTTATTACACATAGGTCACCCTAAAGTATGCCCTAGTTCGCCCTATGGGCAGAGTCCTGTGTAATTAAAGGATACGGCATGTACTTTTATGATTTACATGTCCTGGTAGTGACACACAGCCTAATCCATTTTACACTACTGTGAGGCATAATCCTCTCACAGGCTACCATTGAGAAATCCTGTTTAGTGGTGAAGTTGGATTTAACATTAATATTTTAGTAATACCTGTTTTGAAAAGTAGGCAATTCTCTATTTTTAACTTAGCTCTGTGTGCCTGCAGCCGGTCTCCAATGCCCGTCTGGGCTGTGTGATAGCTACACTTTGTGCATTGCCTCTTGAAATTCACAAAAATAGGAAATGTGGGTGTGACAGAGAACTCATATACATTCATCTGCAGTCTCATATTCTCTCTGGGCAGGAAGGAAAGAGGGAGGGTACACATCTGAATAGGCTGTGTCCTGTCACCACACAAAGTATTACCCATCCCCCTCACATATTGCCTGGCAGACATGGCTGGGATGAATGGGGACATGTGCACTTCTAGGAGCTGCTTTCAAGTCACCCCTGACTTCAACGGCACGTTTGGGTATATCTACCTGGGCTCTAACTCTACCAAATCAGTTCCTTACTGGAACTGTGAAGAACACTGCCAGGAGTAAAGGCTGCTATGCTACTAGGATTGCCACTTTGCTTGACTGACTGTTCCAAGGAACTGTTTCAATGCTGTGCTGAGGTGCCCGTGCTGCCTGCTGATGTCTGCCCTGCAGGGCCCATCTCAATAGAACCCAGAGTGACTCCAAGGGCTTACTGGCTTGCCCCTGTTTTCTGAAGTCTCAGGGTCATAAAAGTCTTCCTACAATTAATCTGGTGCTGCTGGACTTTGCCATCTGTGAGTCGACCCTTGCCTGAGGTACCGCCTCCAGTCCTGGGCCACACACTGGCCACTTGAAGATTTTCCAACATTGAAATCGACGCATGAGTGACATTGTGCCAATCAGAACCAACATCACCTTCAATGCCGAAGCAGCTGCTTCTCAACCACAGCCATTCTACAGCTGACATGGCTTAACGCCAACGGACAGAGCAGCTCGACATCGACGCAGAGGGGTTCAATACTGACCTCCTTCCACGGATCAACAATAATGCTGTGCTTCCCCGACTCCTCGCCTCAAGTTTTTGACGTCATTGCTTTGCACCATCCAAGGTACTTTGTCAGTGGTAGTCAGTTAGATCCTGTAGCTGTCCCACCCTCCATTGCAGTCAGCCTGAACTTTGGATTTACCCTAATCTAGCGCTACCTCAAGTAACCTGTTAGGGCTATTAACATGTAAGCACTATTTCACTTTTTTTTGTTCATTCTTTAAAAATTCATAACTCTGGTCGTATTTATTGGGCGTGTTTTTTGTTATGGTCTTCAATTTCACACAAAATTATTCTCTAGTTTTGTAAACCTTTGTAGAGTCTTTTTGCTGGTGTTTTCAGTGCATTACTGTGTATGTGTTTGTGTGTGTTGCACACATACTTTACACATTGCCTCTTTAGATAAGCCTGCCTGATCTGTGCCAAGCTATTAGAGGGTGAGCACAGGTTATCTTTTAGTGTGTATTTAACTTACCCTGACTAGAGCGGTGGTTCCTGCTTGAACAGGGTGCAAACAACTGTCAACCAGAAACTCAATTTCTATCAAAATGGTCATAGTAAAAAAATATACTGAAGAAGAATAGAGTGGCATTACCTGAAGTGAAATTACAGCTCCAACACAGGAGTTACATTGCGAGTAATCCATAACACGGAATAGCCATACACAATATAATAGGCTCTATTTCAGAAAAGTAGTTGAAAATCTGAAGGCTGAGCCAGGAAACCACTAAGGGCTATCTGCTGCTTCAGGGCACCTCCCTTCGGGAATCAAAGATGCGATTACAACAAAATGACTGGTCTACACAGATTATACATCAAAGGGAAAACATAGCAGCTTAAATCAAGGAAATATCACCAAACTGTTAAGAGCCCATGAAGAATTATCGCATTTGAACTCATCACATATTACTGTCAGGGCCGGCTTTTAGTGCGGCGCGGCAGCACTGGGCGCTTACCTGGAAGGGGTGCACTAATCTCATGGGGGGCTGTGTATAGCATTACCCTACAATTTGAAAGCACCTACCTCCAGAGTGCCATGTATGCCCAGCTTTCAGGCAGCAGTAAAAATGTCAAAATACCTCTTGTGATTAATGATCCTGCTAGAGAGAGATATTGTAGTTTGGTCTAGTGGCAGTTTTGACTCACCATAAAGTAGCAGAGGCGGTTAACATGCCTATAGCAAAAAACAGATCTGTATTTTATGTGGCTAGCTGAGTAGATCTGTAAAGTAAAGTCAGCCTGTACCAGCGCTTTAAAACAAACGGAATATATGTGCGAGAAAGGCTATGGAGATTTGCGGGGCACTTTTGACGGGTGGTAGTGAGGGTACCTAAGGAGGAGGTCATAGGGTGGAGAGGGGCACCAAAACTGATTGCCACACCAGCTGCCAGCAGTGTTTGAGCCACCACTATTACTATCATAGAATTGCTTTCACCATGAAAGTAAAGTAGCTCACATTGGTGACCTGGTATTCAGAGGACCTTGCAACTTATGTCTTCCTAAGAAAGTCCATATTAAAAAATGTGCACATTAAAATACAAAAATGCCTGAGAATGCAACACTGGAATTTGTACTGTATGGCCAAGATGTATCACTACTTGAGAAAAGCAGTCATCAACTAAAAGGTAACCTTCATGATTTCAAAAATGCTATCAGCAGGTTTTGCACGGTTTTTGCTCATAAAGCAGAACTGTGTATTAGGATGACAGGTCGTCAGAATGTAGGGACTGAGGGGCATATGTACAAGCCCCTATCGCCACCATAATATCACCTATAGTGACGTTGTGGTGGCGATAGGGGCATTGCCTTATGTACAAGGTAGCGTTAAGTCACGTAATGTGCCTTAACTGCCTTGTTCATATGGCACCCTTTCACGCTATGGTTAGTGTGAAAGGGGCGTGCAGTGGGTGTTGTTGTGGGCGTTCCACTGCAACACCCATTGTATTTGACACTGCCCCCTATATACAAGGGTGGCATACAAAGGAGGCAACTCCAAAATTAAGACCAGGAATATCCTGGTCTTAAGTTGGCAAATCCAGGGCACATGCATAATGTCTCCACGTTTTTGCTTTTTCTGTGTGCGCTGCCTTGTGCAGCACATATGGAAACAGCGAAACACCATGATTTGTTTATGTACAGAATGGTGTCTCTTCCTGTACACAAACAAACGTTTTACAAAAATGCTATTTTGTAACTTTTATGTGTGCTGCATGATGCAGCACACATGAAAGTGACAGAATGGCATTTTAGGATTGTTTATGTGCAGGAAGGGACACCTTCTTACACATAACAAATCCTCCCCTGAACACAGACACCCTTGCATTCTGTAGCAAGGGTGCCTGCGTTGGTACTAAGTTGTTAAACTGATGCCATCGTAGTGGGAAACGCAAGCTGCACCACATTCTTGTAAATATTGTGCAGCTTTACGTTTTGGAAGTGGCAAAGCGTGTCGTTAAGCCAAGAAGGCTAACGACATGCTCCGCTACTTCCTAGTACATATCCCCCTGAGTCTCTCGACAACGTCATTACCTGTTGGCGCAAATTCTGGCTACCTCACAGTGCCTAACTGGGACTCCAAACCTTACAGAGTAACAGGTGATTTCGGTAATTCCATATTATAATATTATGAGAGACTTGTAGTTTGCAACCCCTCCTACTAATAGGAAAAACTGGGGGGCATATTAGCAAGGGCAATATCGCCGCTTTAGCTGGACTTTTTCCCGCTAATGCTGCAATATTTTATCGCCCTATAAGCAAGCTATCGCTAACAACAGTTAGCGACAGCTTTTAGGCGATAGCTACAGGTTTGGGGCCCGCTTTGCATGTCAGCGACATTTATCGCTAATGACATGCAAAGTGAGCGTACCCAAACTGTTACTGACTTCAAACAGTCACTAACACAGCTATCGCCTATTAGCAAGGCAGGCGAAGCGATAAAAAAAATTGCGCTAAGTGTGATTATCGCTATAAACTAACGCCTGCTAAAAAGTTAACTCACCTGAATAGTCAATCGGGGGTGGATTATCAGATTAAGCCCCCATTGGTGTTAATGCAAGAATATCGCTGGATTTCCAGCGATATTCTCGCATTTCGCCGCTATCGCTGGATATTTTAGCATTGATGTAGAAAAACGTTGATAATAGCATGTTTTCTCCGCTAAAATATCCAGCGATAGCCACCGCAAAAAAAAATTGCTAACCACGTTTAGCAATAAATATCGCTATTTCTTGCTAATAGGCCCCTGAGTACTTAAATTGTGCATTCAAAGACACAAAACAAAGGACTTCCATCTGTGTCTCCTCCGGTTTGCACTTCAAATTCTCCACATTATTAAATGAGCCATGGGTCTAGCCACAAAATTGATAACTTTATGCTAGATTATAAAGTCACTTTAATTATAATAAATCTACAAACTCATTAACCATAGTAAAGAAGAAAAATAGTGGATGATTAACAACGCTAATAATCTTCAGTTAGTCGCAGAAATATATTAGTTGGACCCCAACTGGAACTTTCCTGACCAGAACGTTGTACGGATCTCCAACCCAGTGCTTAATTTGAGTGAGTGGTTAATTGCCAATACCAGTGCTGGTGACAGTCTGCCACAAGGGTGCCCTCGCTGGTTAATTTACAGATGACCACAACTACTGTGAATTATTAATTTAACATATATAAAATATGGCTATTACCTGCCATATAAGCCATTCTTATATCTTCGGGGGCCTGGAATAGTCCGAATTGTCACACTTGCAACAGTGTGATGGTTAGCGGTTGTGTTGTTACTATCATCGGTATCATGGCTGGTGCAATGTACGGTGCATGCTGCAGTGGCCTCCTCACAAGAGCCCCGGTTCTTATTTCTTTACGAATTAAGCACTGCTCCTAATACGCTACAGTAGGAGTAAACGTCTTATCCTTGTGCTACTCAACAGGAGCTTGTGAACTCAATGAAAGATACACAAAGGATAAACCAATGCGTGTGCACATACACAAAGCAGCAAAAATCCATTCCATCCTAGACAACAGTATAGCACTGGTGGCTGGTGGAATTTTTAACTGGTGGGGCATATGCAGAAAGAATCAACTTATTGGAGCGTGTGAGCGCAGGTTGCGCGCCCGACGGCAATAAGTGGGATTTGGGGGGTTCTCCCCCGTGAAGAAATGTAAAAAAAATTGGCATCTTTTTGGTGCAATTTTCAGCACTATTTCTGTGATAAATGGACTGAAAAATAAGTTCTTCTAGGCATTCATAAAGGAAAACTCATACATTATTTCTGAGAATTTCTGTGTAGCCAAGCAAGTCTGACTTCTGAAGAGGGCTAGGGTACTAAGCAAGACTGCTTTGTCTCTGCCCATTCCAATAAAAAACACATAACATAGGTGCATAAACATCCGCAAAGAAACACGCTTATAATTTTGTACCTATAGGAAATGAAGGCTGGCCACTTCCTTTTCTGCATCAGCTATTCAATGTTGATTGCCCAGTAATCTTCATGACATATTAAATAACTACAAGTATAAGAAATATCCATTCAAAACAAATATTTAATTTTTAGGAGGTCAGAAAAAGCTTTGCATTTTTGAGCAAATCAATTTTGCTAAATAAAAAATTAAGTGAATATTGTACTTAAAATAGTTCATATAGCGCTCTGAAGCCCCTGGGTCCATCAGTATTTTAAAAAACCACAAAATAAAAATAAGTTATGAAATGAGTGTAATATGCATTGCTTAAAATATAAGAAATATCCATTAAAAATCTTTCATTTATTTTAGAAAGAAACAACAAAAACTTTATATGTATAAGCAGGCTAGGTAAAAAAAATATACTTAATTTTTAAATACTTTGCATGCCACTCTCAGGCCCTTGTGCCTGTCAGTACAGTAGAAAATGGCTACATGAAAATAAATAAAGGTATATTTTAAGAAATATTCCTTCAAAACCAATATGATATTTGTAAACACAAACAAAATTATTTAAATAATACTATGTAAATACTTTGCATGCCACTCTCAGGTCCTTGTGCCCTCCAGCCAGCACAGCAGAAAAAGTTAAATATAAAGAAATTATGAAAATAAATACATGTACATTTTAAGAACTTTCAACACCTATATTATATTTTTAAACACAATTTAAAAATTAAAAAGAATATTTAAATACTTTGCATGTCAATCTCAGGTAGAAGGGTTCCTGTCCCTATCAGTACAGTAGAAAACGGCTAATTGAAAATAAATTAGGAAAATAACTAAATGTTGTACATTTAAAGACATATGCCCTCAAAACCAACATATTTGTAAACACTAACAACAAAAATATTTTAAATAATAATAAAATATGAAAACTAATATATACAAATTCACAGATACATAAACACACATATATAAATACATATCAACTGTACAGGAGTTGTATGAAAATAAAATGGAAGGAGTACATTTCCAACAGTACTTCCTAATGTGCCTCAGCTGGGAAAGATTTGTCACGTCTTTCAAAAAGGTCACTTCACAATAGTGTTGCCCTTACAAGATGCTTTATGAATGCAAAGCGCTGTCTGGCATGGACCACAATAATGTCACAGACATCTTTTGCTTCTTGGGTCAAAGTATTTATTTGCTGTCTCCGGTTTACAAATGTACATTCTTGTGGCAGTGGATAATACAAACTGTCAATGGATTCCTGTACTCTGGTGATGCTTATCACAAAGGGGCCGATTCCAATTCGGGAAAAAACGCTCCGAATAGCCGTTTGGAGCGTTTTTCCCGTACGAATCGTACCCTGCAACGTCCCCCGTACGTTCAACGAAGTACGATTCGTACCAGGAGCCGTACTCCGTACGAGTCGTACAGAGACCGTACGACTCTAATCTCCGTACGATTCTCCCTCGGAACCCGCTGTACTCGACATCTGTACGGTTCGCGGCTGGTTTTTACGACCCAGCAAGTACGATACGTGTCAGGTACGCACCGTACAACCCTTTTTCTACGGGAGCTGAAAACAGCCGTAAAAGCAGTGTTCGCGCCAAAACAGGTATGGAACAGCCCCCCAGGTACGGTGCGTACCCCCCATGATCGAAGGGGTACGCACCGTACCCCTGCGATCATGGGGTGTACGAGCCGTACCCCATGTACAAGGAGTGTACGAGCCGTACCCCGAGCTGTACCCCATGTCCGATGGGTGTACGAGCCGTACCCCATGTACGATGGGTGTACGAGCCGTACCCCATGTACAATGGGTGTACGAGCCGTACCCCAAGCCATACGCAATGTACGATGGGTGTATGAGCCGTACCCCATGTACGATGGGTGTACGAGCCGCACCCCATGTACGATGGGTGTACGAGCCGTACCCCATGTATGATGGGTGTATGAGCCATACCCCATGTATGGATGGGTGTACCCATCGTACATGGGGTATGGCTCGTACACCCATCATACATGGGGTATGGCTCGGGGTACGGCTCGTACACCCATCGTACATAGGGTACGGCTCGTACACCCATCGTACATGGGGTATGGCTCGTACACCCATAAGTGCATGGGGTGCGGCTCGGGGTACGGCTCGTACACCCATTGTACATGGGGTATGGCTCGTACACCCCATGATGCGATCATGGGGTGTACGGACCGTACGGTCTGTATATGTTTGTGTGCTTTTCCGTACGACTCGCACTTACCTGACGTGGACCGTACGAATCGCGTCCTCATACCGCGGTCGGGAACGTACTCGTTGTACGGCATGTGTACGAGTCGTACGGTATGTGTACGAGTCGTACGGTTCACGATTTCAGACTTGCAATACGCACGGATCGCGACGATTTGGATGGATTCACGGAATACGGATCGTACTAAGCAATTCGGACGGACGGGTACGATTCGTACAGAGAGGGCTCCGGATACAAATCGTACGGACGTTTTTTTCCCCAAATCGGAATCGACCCCAAAGTCTTTAGTAGCTTTCTTGACAAATACAGTGTCAATGTCTCGCTTTTGCAAGTGATGAAATAAAATGTCTACCTGATGCATTATACGGTAAAAAAGAAACAGAAAGAATATAAACTCTCTATCATCTAATGTTATACTAAATCCCTTAGCTTCACATATAGTATTTGACTCAAAATCACCACTGTTTGCAATGGTTGAAATGCTTTCAAGAAGATCGTCTCTGTATTCATAAATTATCATTATTGCTCGAATATTGAAGTTCCAGCGAGTTGCAGACCCTCTTGGAAGTCTTCTTGAAAGTATTTGTTCAAGAATATCAGTCCTTTTCGGTGAACATGCAAAAAATGCTGTTATACCACCAATCTCTGAAATGAACATTTTAACTCTAGATATTTTGGAGGAAGCCTGTTCCATAATTAGGTTAAGCTGGTGGGCATCGCAAAAAATGTAATGTGCATTTGGGTAAACATCCCTGGTTTTCTTTTGCACCCCATCAGTTGCACCACGCATGACGCTGGCACCATCGTAGCTTTGAGCAATTTGTTTTCCTTTAACACAATGCTTAGGGAAAACAATGTTTAATTAATTAAGAATAGCTGAGGCAATTGTTCCTTCAGATGAGTCTTTTAGATGTGTGAAACAATAAAATCTTTCAGCTACCTTGCAATTTGTAGACGAAGACCAGAACTGACTGTGCCTTAGTAGAGACATAAGTTTTATTGTCAGCTTGGATAGCTACATAATCAGTGCTTTTCAACTGCTCTGTAATATATTCTCTTATTACTTCCAGCATATAGTCCAGCAATTCATTCTGAATAGTTTTAGAAGAGCCTTTAGACACTGTGGCTGTTTTTAAATGAGTTTCCATAGCACTGTCAATGCTGGAGACATAACCAGCAAGGCCCCTGAACACGCCAGGATTTAGAGACTCTTCAGTTCCATCATGGCCTTGTAATGCCAATTCAAAGGCACCACAAAAACTAATACAGTCAATCAATTTTGATAAAAAGTATTGGTTTTTATCCACGTATGCATTATGTTTTCTCACTCCCACACAGTATGCTTCGTTCAATTGCTGTACAATGTCTGATTTTCCAAAAAGAGATAATTTCAACATATTTGTCAAATGGGATTTACAGGAATCATGTTTTTTTATTTTTTTAGCCAGATGCTTTATGTCAGTAACTCCTGTTATTGTCCTGGTAACTTCACCTCCAAAACGTAAGCCATGGAAACAGAATAAAGCCTTTTTAGAAGCGCCACCAGTAAGTCACTCTATTCTATCATACCATGTTCTGGTAAACCGATGTGTATAACCCTTTCCCCTATCTTTTGCAGACTGCTCAATTTTAATTTCAGGTTTATCAGCTCCTAATGTTTTCACTTGCAGTTAATCTGCAAGTGTCAAGCCCAAAAAGGTGTTTACGAGTAAACAGTCAACTGTGTTTATTGTGTCCAGCAATAGATCAGACTGGAAATAGAAAACCTGACCTGTTTTTAAATATTCCCTAGGTTGAAGACACAAAAACTATATTAGGCAAAATACGGAATACACTAATATGAATTGTCATGCACACAATAGTAACAGCAATTAGTCATCCATCCTCAATCTGACAGGAATGCAAATGCAGCAGCACGTACAGCTTACCCCCAAGTGGTATATCCTTGTAACTAGTTCAGAATGCCTCCTGGGATCCGGTTAATAATTAAAATATGATGTAAGCTTTGAGGCTAGGTGCCATTGCATGCACAACACCAGTGGCAATTGAAAAGCCAATTCGGTAATCTGCCTAGAATTTAAAGGGTATATTCCAATTATGGGGTCCTTGAATTACTATTATAAGCATACACTCACTATATATAAGGAGTACACGTAAAACAAAGTACTTGTTCATTAGGACTTGACTTTAGATGGCAAATAATAAATTACAATTTGAAAATTTCCATAAAAAGAATAAGACTTGCATTGAGCAATACCCTTTAACAGAGTTCTAGGCAGATATCTGATGTATCCAGTAGCCGTCTGTACCAAGTACAGCAAAATGAATATATCTTTTTCCAATTAAGCTTTTAACATTGCAGTTAGACTAGTTCCAAATTCAAAACATATTTGGATGGCACTATTCTACACACAAGACAGACTATAATTACATCCTATAGACAGTGCTAGTCATATCAGTGATCCTATTACTAAATGGACAGGTGCCACATAGTCACAACATATTAGATAGATGTTATATATCCTACTCACTGTACATACTATGTGTGCATTAAAAATACGGTGCGGACAAAGGTAGACTGAAAAACATTGGTGCAAAGAATAAGTAGTGGCTTTTATGCATTATACAGGAAACATATGTATACTGATAACAGGGGTAAGGGGCATCCTCCCAAAGTAGACAGGAGCATTTAGAATGAGGTGAGGTAAAGGGTCAGGAGACTAGCAATGCATTGTAATGATTCAGGTAAAGTTAGCATTAATGGATAGTTACAGGATTTTAGGGTAGCACTAAGGAGTAGTACAGGGCTATTATGAATCAGGGTAGCATTAAAGAGTAGTACATTTTTTAAACATCCAAAAACAAAAGAATGTATGGGCAGTTTGAGGGTTAATATCTTTAGGGACGGTAAGCATTGAGGGATAGTAAGGGATTATTAGGCTACGGTTAGATAAATGAAAGAGTGCATACAATAAAAAAAGATTTAAAAATCAACCTTCTTGGAATTTACATAGTTAATCATAAAAAACCACAAAATTATCCCTTTAAAATATTTACTTGCCACAAACTCATACTCTCTGCACTGTTCTACTAAACCAACAGGCCTCCACACCTAAATACCACACAGTTGGCACCCATACGCAGCTGAATGTGGACCTTTGGGGTGAATTCCGAAGCATTTCCTACCTTCTGGCCTGGGGTCAAAGACCAGGAAGCTGAGTTTCGATTAAGGTTCTGTCGCAGCAGGGCCAGAGCCACCACGTGTCTTCTTTTGATATCTTGCAGAACTGATCTTGAATGTGATTGTATTACCACCAGTCAACTCCAATTTCTCATGTACTAAAAAAATCAAAAAAAGAATTATGATCAACAATTACTGCACAGTATTCATGTAATATTTCTAGCAAATGTGCTACCTGTGGTTTGCACAAAACAAATAAACACAAACATTTAAGATAATAAATTCAGGTGGTTTTAATGGAATGTGCATGAGTGCAAGTGAGATCCTGGGTCTCTGCAAGCATCGTGAATTGTGTAATTTTGTGGAGAGTTGCTGGTTTCTGCAAAGAAGTGCATACACGTTTAAACATATATGTGGACTAATGTGTGTGTATGTTTTAGTATGTGTGCATTGCAGTGGAGGCCTGTGGCGCTGTGCATGAACTCAAGAATCCTGTTGGTGTAGTGAGCAGAGTTATGGGAACACCTCATGTGACTCTACTGTGGCTGAACCACACCCCGGCCTACCTCTGTGCCTCTTCCCAACATTGGCTCCATGTGTAAGGCCCGCAAACACAGCAGTATAGGGCCATAGACCTGACTGTGCTCCTTCACCCATGCCGGAACCCAACTCAACTTCCTGCTCCGTGGACCCCTTGTGCAAGACTGCAGACAGCCAGAGCAGTGAATCCAAGCCCCAGGTACTCTCTTGAGGGCCCACGGCTCGACTTCATCCCCACTGCATTGAAGACCTTTCCGAGGCGGAGGTGAATTCATTTGAGGATTACTATGACTCCCTCAAAGGGAGCACCTGCATCTTTCTTGAGCACTGTGATGCCCCAGGAGAATGAGCAATTAACTTTACTACTGCCATAACTTTTGATAAACCGATTAGACTGTTGTCCTTTAGACTCAGCTTTAATTAGATAAAGATGGCCTCTTTCTCAACAAGTGGTGTGGAGTTTTTTTGTGGTGTCTTTCACTGTGTTACTTTACTATGTGTTGCACTGATACTTTACATGTTGCCACTTTGATAAGCCTGCCTGCTCTGTGCCAAGCTACGAGACAATGAGCAGAGATAATCTTACATGTGTAACTGAATTAATCTTTCTATAATGGTGGGTTATTGCTGGCTTAGGTGTGTACCCTAGCCAACCAAAATCCTCATTTGTAAGAGGGACACATTCAGCAGCGCCTGCAGGTTGTCTGCTTTCGTTCCAAGCAGCAACGTGCAAAGGGAGTGGGGTGGGGGGCTTACCAGATTCCATCAGGCTGAATTTAAAGGGCCATCAGGTATCCTTTTGTTCCATGGCGCTATCCAGAGCTTCAGACCTAGATGCAAATGCCTCAACCGAGGAGATGTAGCTGCCCTCATTCTCCTGGATCTCTCATCCTCCTTCAACACTGTTTCCCACTAAACCCTCTGCGCAAGACTCCACGAAGCCGGCATTCGCGACAAAGCCCTGAATACAGCCGGCTGAATACAGAGAGTCAGACTTCCACCATTCAACTCAAAACCCACAGAGATCAGCTGCAAAGGGCCTCAGGGATCCTCCCTGTGCCTCACTCTCTTCAGCATCAGCAGGGCCCCACAATGAGCCATCGTCAGAAACCACAGACTCAACATTGTCTCCTATGTCAACGACACCTAGTTGATTCTCTCCCTCACAGAAGAACCCACAGCCACCAATAGCAACTTCCACAAGGAGATAAAGCAGTCTCCACCTGGATGAAGGACAAGTGCCTCAAGCTTAGCTCAAACAAGACCTAAGGGGCTCATTAAGATGGCGGGCGGACATTAGTCAGCCTGCTACCATAATGGTTTTGGGCTGCCAGCCAGACGTGCGCCGGTCCCACCAGTACAATTAGGATGTGCCAGCCGTACTGGCGTACTAATTTGGCGGTGGGCATTTTCAGTATGATGGCGGAATGACCGCCACTGCCGGCCCGGCGATGGAAGTCCTTCAGCCATCATAATGAGCCCCTAAGTCCTCATCCTGGGATCAATCCCTCAGTGCTACCACCCCCTCTGCCTGGGATGACTCCTGGTGGCCCAGGCAGAGGGGGCCCGCAGCACTTGTAACCTCCCCACTCACTGACCACGCGCAAAACCTTGGCATCTTCCTGGACTCCTCGCTCTCAATAAACCACCAAATCAATGCCGTTTCACCCTCCTATTTCCACACGCTACATCTACTTCATAAGATCTTGCAGTATTTCCCCACCATGGGGCAGATATCCGGGACAAGGCCCTCGACCGGATCCACTCTTTCCTCTCTGGTGAAACGCAGCAGGTCAACTCCCACCTTTCCTCTTGGACCCTACACCAACTGGTCTCCCAGGGGTCCTCACTCAGCCCCAGGCTCTTCAACATTTACATGGCTCCGCTCACCCCCATTGTCAGAACCCATGGACTCAATATTGATTCATACGCAGACGACACCCAACTCATTCTCTCCTTATCCAGCGAACCCAATGCAGCCAAACACAATTTTCAAGAAGGCATGGAAGCTGTTGCAAAATGGATGAAAAGCAGCTGCCTACAACTCAACACTGACAAAATAGAAGTACTCATCATGGGACCACACCCCAATACCAGGAACGACATCTGGTGGCCCCCACCCTTGGAAGCCCACCCACTCCCATGGACCACGTACGCAACCTTGGTATCATCCTGGACTCCAAGCTCAAATTCAACCGCCAAATCAACTCCGTCACATCCTCCTGCTTTCACACCCTCTGCCTCCTAGGTAAGACCTTCAAATGGATCACTTTCGGGCACAGAAAGACCGTCACTCATGCCCTCATCACCAGCAGACTATGGCAACGTACTCTACACCAGAATAAACAAAAACCTTACCCGCAAGCTATAAAACATCCAGAACGCTGCTGCAAGATTGGTCCTCAACCTGCCAAGACACTGCCATATCTCCCAGCAGCTGCGCACACTCCACTGTCTCCTCATCGAGGCTAGAATCACCTTCAAGATTCTCACCCACGCACACAAAGCCCACCACAGCATCGGACCAGCTTACCTGAACAGCCAACTCAAATTCCACTCACCCAAAAGGACCCTATTATCAGCCCAGGTCTCCTATGCCTTTATCCCCGGCGCCAGAAAGACCAGATCGGGAAGCATTCCAGGCTCTGGCCTCGCGGCCAGAGCCTGGAATGCCTTACCACTCCACCTCAGACAGACAGCAACACTCCCATCTTCACGTGAAACCTCAAAACTGGACTTTTCGACAGACCCCTCCTTGATGGACTGGAACCTGCACCTCCCCTCCTCCCCAGCGCGTTGAGATGCTTATGGGTGAGTAGTCGCGCTTAACAAACAAATGATTAATTGATACCTCAACCACCACTTCTCCTTTTACATGTACACCAGACATCTCCACTCCGCTCAACTAGCCCCGGCAACCATCCCACGTATCAGCAAGACCACTGTTGGAGAAAGATCAATCTCCTAACTCCTGGAACTCCCTGCCTCCCCACCTCAGGCAATCACCATTACGTCCGCAATTCAGGAAGGACCTCAAGACCTGGCTCTTCCACTGAATCGCAGATCCCCTCACCTGCTCCCCTCACCCCCACACTGCTTGAAACCCTTATGGGTGAGGAGTTACGCTTCATAAAAATACTGATTTATTAAATGCAATGAAGGGGAAAGAAAATCTCAGCGCTTATCACTTAAAGAGAGGCTTGTTCAGTCCCTATATATGAGATATGCATGCACGATAATAATGCCAGATAAGCTGATTTGTTAAAGTATTTACACAGATAATTTAAAAACCACTAGTTTGGATTTATTTCTTTTTATAGTGCTATTCATCCATATGTATGGTGTCTGAGCGCTTTAGATCACATGCACACATATAGTGACAATAAATCAAGTGTGTAAATGAATGTACATGTTGTGTTACATAAGTGAGTGAGGGATACAAGGTGTAAGAGTTGCATGTTGTTTAAGGCTCACTGTGCTATATTAGAAGGATTACAATTTATGAACTGTCGATAACAACCATCTCAGTATTAAAAGCAGTGACCCACTTATCCACATAAAGTAAAAATATTGTCATCTGCATACTCATGAGGCATTCTACTAGACCTGCTAAACCATATGCTAAAATAATTAAAAAGCAGCATATTTAAACAATGCAAATATTGCACAGAAAATTAAAAGTACAATTTATAATTTCACACTTACCTTATCAGGCAGCAGACTTGTCTTAGTCAGCTAGTTGATGGCCTTGATGCTGGTTGCTGTGTGCTGTGTGCTTTGTGCATCTCATGACTAAGCATGGGCGAATTTTGCGAATTTGGCGTTCGCGAATTTGCGTATTTGCGAATTCGCAATCCGCAAAATCCACGAATTCTCGCGAATTTGCAGATTTTTTTTTTTGTGTTCACAAGGGTTTCCGCCAGTTCGCGAGGGTTTTGTACCAGTTCGCAATTGCGAACTTACTTGTCGGCTCGCAACGGTCGCGACTATGTTGTTTGTACGTCTGGTTCATCATCACAGGTTCCCAGCACCCTCTGTTTCACCACTGCCACCCTCTGGTACATCAATGCCACCCTCTGGTTCATCATCACTGTAGATTATGGGGGGGAAAAGCAAGCACACCTGCCCTGCTTCAACTGACATGAATTAATTTGGGGTTGATTTATTAATGTGTCACTGTTTTAAAATTCCAGTCTGGTCCTGCTTCCTTATCTGTAATTTGCTTTCTGTTGCAGTGCAATTTTTTTTCCCAGGACCTTTGTGGCCTACTTGTAGCTATTCTATGAGCCTGCTGTGAGGGTCAGAGCAGGGTCATACAATTGTTGCAACTAGCAACTGAAGTCTGGAGGGGCCCCAGTCAGGAAGCACTACAGGGAATGGTTACTATTACTAATGATGAGTTTGAACTTTTGCACCTGCTGAGTGCTTTCAGTTTTGCAAAATTCGTTTTTCTGCAGAACAGCAACTGTAATGCCCCAAACAAACATAGGCAACTGAACTCTGGAGGGGGCCCTCAGGAAGTACTACAGGGAATGGTTGGTTACTAATGATGAGTGAACTTTTGCACCTGCTGAGTGCTTTCTGCAGAACAGCAACTGTAATGCCCCAAACAAACTTACTTATGAAAGTTGATTTCTAATCCAAAAGTGATCCAAAGAGAGTCAAAAGGCATCAAATCCAAAAAAGTGCAGGCAAATGTCAACCTGAGGAGTTATTCTGATAAAAATCATCATTTTCAGAACGTCTATGCTGCTTGCTAGTGGATTTCTTGTGCAGAATTGCAAATTTTGTAATTTCGCGAGTGCGAGATTGTTGCTGCCCGCCGCACCAACATGTTCGCAATTGCGAACTCTCGCGATACGTCGCCAAACTCCCGCAGGATCCCGCAGCAAGATCCAAAATGGCGCAGCACTCGCAAAATATCGAGAAAAACAACTCGGCAAACGCTGAATGACGTAATTGAACGCCGCACGCCGCAAAATTGTATCACCATGAAAAAAAAATCCGCTGCGTGCGAATTTGCGGATTTTGCGGGAAATTCGCGAATTTCGCGGATTGCAAATTTACCGAAAATCCGCAAAATCCGCGAGCGGAACGGATTTTCCGCCCATGCTTACTCCTGACGTCTCTGAACCTGCTCCTGCCACCTTCAATTCAGAGCTGCTATTGGTTCAGAGGAGCTGAAAGTGAAAGCTCTACTCTGTGCAGCATGCAGCTGGTGACTCCACCTCACAGGGTCATGAGTTAAGTCTCATGACTCTGTAACATAAGGAAATGTGTGTGTGTGGATTTTTTTAAATCAGAGTAAGTAAAGTTATTACAATAATGCTGGAAATCATTATTGTAATAACAAAAACCCTACCTTTCCCAACTCGTCATAGAGATGGGTGGGGTCAGTTATGCTTGACCCCACCCCATCCAGCGACGGCTGGTGAAAGGGAGGGGTGAGGCAGGGCACTGTGTAGGCATGGGCAAAGCACTACGCTACGCTCGCGTAGTATGCGAAGTTTGTGCTACTTCGCACTACTCGAACTGCACGTAGCACAGTGAACGGCGTAGCGTAGCGTAGTGCAGCGGTCATTTTTTGCTTGCTCGCGGTCCTCAACATCAAGTTGGCGACTGCGAGCAAGCAAAATTACATCCCAGCAAGTCTTATTCCTCGTTCCCGATCAGCAACATCAAGTTGCTGAGCGTGGAAAATAAACCTCCCGGTGAGATTCTCAACGCGGGGAGATCAGGTTTCTCATTGCGAGTGGTCGCGTACGCTCGCGACCGCTCGCGATGAGACACTACCAGTCCACATTGAGAAATCTGCCGCTCAAGTAAAAATCTACTCGATCGGCAGAAAACTACAGCTTGCACTGTGCACGATACCATTTTTAATGATTGCACAGTGCTGGATGCTTGTCTGCACTGTGCAATAATTGAAAATGGCATCTTGCACAGTGCGAACATGCTACTACGCATTTCGCATAGTGCTACGCGTAGCTAGCGTAGTGCGAAGTGCACTTTGCGTAGCTTCGCGAAGCGCTACTTCGCAAACTACGCCCATCCCTAGCACTGTGGTAGAGTAATGCAGCCTCTGGCTTATACAGTACCCGCCAGAGGCTGCTCTGGAATTTTGAACATGCCTGGCGTCATTAGTGGGCGGGCCCTACAAGAGCTTTCAACATAACTACCGGGCTGACAACATGTCCACATCGGTAGATCTAATGTTTCATTTTGTGACACATGCTCAAAGCGCATATGTCACAAACTTCCCCCTAAACTGCCTTAATCTGCGCCTGCCCAGCCTGGCCTGCGTGACACAATTACGCTGGAGTCTGACTCCGAGCGTCGCAGGCAGGCAGCAGGACTCGTCGGCATTCGTGACTCGGGCTGAGCATGTGAGCAGGCTGGGACATTGCTGTTACTTATCATTTTCAATCCAAATGGTTTGCTGGGTATGGATGCGGCCGAGCGAGCAGCGGCGGTCAGGAAAGGGAGGGCACCGCCCGCTCGCCCATTGCAGAAAACTGCCAAAATAAATCTACATTTTTTACATACATTTGAAATAAAAAGAGACTTTTTTTTATCAAAGCGCAGAATATTTCCGTGCACTATCGTAAAATGATATCAAAGGAATTTCAAATGGAATGTCTCATTATCTCAAAAATAATTGAATAGCTGTGTTAACTTACTAGGATCGTGACAAAGTAATGATAGTTACATTAAAAAGTGAGAATTATTCATAGACAAATACAGTAAGAAATTTCCAAAGTCTAAGCAAAAATGGATTTCCAGTGATAATGTAAAGACCTATGAATCATTGGTCCACTAAATCACTGAGGGACGAAAAAAAGTACAGCACACGAAAGTACAAAACCTTACACAAAAAAGCTGTATGGGCCGCAAGAATTTCATTCTGAGCAATTCTGGTACCAAATTTAGCCACAAGCAATGAAAGAATGCAAAGGATTTTCGGGCAAAGTAAATTTGAACAGGTTAGCCACTTAATAAACCTTAAAAAAATAATAGAGACAAACTAAAAACAGTTGACCAAAACATCTGAGATAAAGAGGTATTACTTATTCCTGATGAAAAGATCTACAAGACCTTTTCAAACCCAGCAAACAATTTTGGTCTAGAAAACTATTGAATTTCTACAAAAATCTAACTTGCACAGCGAGGACGTAAGAGATTCGTGGAGTGCAGATATCATACACCTCATCAATGAAAAGGGCAAAAAATCAGAACCTAAGAATTGCGGACTGTTGAAAATTGGCTTACTGATTGGTATAGGTATGTACCCTGTCCAAGCAGGTACAACAATCCTAGTCGGGGTCAGTCACAACACACCCTAAATTGTGCTGCGTTCACTCTTTGGTAGCTTGGCACAGAGCCGTCATGCTTAACTTAAGAGGCAATGTGTAATGTATTTGTGAAACACTTCAAACAGTAACACAGTAAAAACGCCATAAAAAGACTCCACATCAGTTTATAAAATTGGAGCTTAATTTGATAAATAAAACGAAGACCAAAACAACAAAAATTCAACAAGTACAAATTGAGATATGAATTTTTAAGGAATAAATGTAAAATGGCGCTTAGAAGCTATTAGCGGTTCAGTGGGTTATCTGTCGCTCTGTACTGGGACAAAGTCAAAAGATCAGGCTGACCACGATGGAGTGGAAACAAGGACCTGCTTGAGCTACTGAACCAAAGTACCTTGTTCCGGGTTTATATTGATGTTGGAGAAGATGCAAAGTTTAGTCGAAGTAATGATCAGTTCCGAGTGTGAGGTGCCGGTTCTGAAGGCGATGCATAGCTACTGCTGCCACAGTAGGCAATGCGTCAATTCCAAAGGCAAATTGATGGTTAAGAGTGCAATGTGCAGGCTCCATTCCACTCTTCAACGAGGATGCATTGATTCTAATCAACACAAAGGCGGAAAAAGGCCAGTTTCGACCACCGCAAAGTCGAAGATGTACCAGTACCGATGATGATGCATGGGTTCTGGTTGTTGAAGATTCTTAGACCTCACTTCAAAGGGCCCAGGACTAGGATAGCACCACTTAGCTGAGCAGACTCATAGCTTCCAAAGTTCTGATGCAAATGCAGGAAATTGAAGTCTTTGATATACCTGATGTTGGACTTGGCCCTCTTGGCAGGGTCATCCCTGAACTTTTTGCCTTCCTCCAATACTCTCTCTGACCTGTTTTTGTTGGTTTAATGACTCTGGGAACTTTACCACTGCTGACCAGTGCTAAAGTGCATATGCTCTCCCAATGTAAAATGTAACTGTGATTGATTTCCATGATTGGTTCATTGGATTTACTGTCAGTCCCCAGTAAAGTGCACCTGGAGTGCCAGGGCTTGTAAATGCCAATGCTGCTAGTGGGCCTGCAGTGCTGGTTGCGCCACCCACAGAAGCAGTCTGTTAAAATGTGACTAGGGTCTGCCATGGCAGAACCGGCGTGCAGTCTGGTACTGTCATGCTGGCTGGGCAAGTGCACACACTTGCCAGCCTCTAAACCTTCCCTTAACTTCATATTAGTCATCCCTATGGTAGGCCCAAGTGCAGGGTGCATTGTAAGTATAAGGTAGGACAAGCCCTGATGTGTGTGGCATGTCCTAATAGTGAATTACAGCCAAATTCGTTTTTCACTATTGTAAGGCTACCTGTTCTCTTAGGCCAAGATGGGCTGCTGGAATTATTACACCCTATAATCCCGGCAGGCTCAGGCAACATGGTAGGAAGTCAAGTTTAGTATGCCTGAACTCAGAATAATAAAATACATCTTTTAGTAAAGTTTATTTTAATATCCTGTGTTTGAAAATGCTACTTTTAGAAAGCTAGCATTTGCTTGCCTAACCATTTCAGCCCACCTCTGCTAGGATGTGTATCTGACTGTCTGGGTTATGTGAGTGATAGGGCTGGGGAATGACAGGTGGTGAATGCAAGGTTGTACTTGGGCAGGACACTGTCTATTCGGGTATAATTGTGAGGCCTTGCCCAGTTTCCCCCCCCCATCTCCCTGGAAGGAACACCACAGCTGCTTTTTTGGGCGTCTATCTCAGTGGAGTAGCAGGGGGCAGTGGCCTCTCCTACCCCCGGCCACGCCGGGTGGCCATCACCAGAATCAACAGCAGCCCCTGCTCTTACATACGGCCACCGAGTGTCTAGTGACAACAAAACTTGAAAAGTCTATCTCTTCACAATTGAGAATTACACTTAAAAGAAGGAATAAGGTAATGACAATGTTATCCTATGGGAGAAATTGGCCGTGCAGTAGTGAATAATGACTTTGGGAGTTTTAACTACCAAGATATGTAAAATTAAGAGTAAATGTCTTGCCTTTTAAACACATTGCACCCTGCCCTGGGAGTAATACAGGGCCTACCTTAATGGTTATTTAAATGTATAAAGAGGGATGGTTCAGGCCTGGCAAGAGGTTTATCTTGTGTGGGTGGAGTGGCAGTGTAAACTGAAAATACAGCCTCCTCAATGACAGGACCGACCCATGGTTAAAAAGCTGCTATAGTGGGTGGCACAATGAGTGCTGCAGGCACAATAGTAGCATTGTACATGACATGGGCACATGTCTAGGGACTTATATTTAAATTATATAGGTCAATTTGGGTTAAGCCAATGTTACCTTGTTTAGGGGAAAACACACTTTCACACCTACTTGCAGTGGTAAAGCACACATGCTCCTAAAGCCAGCAAAAACAAAGACAGAAAAATGGAGGGAGGCAGGCAAAAAGTAGGAGGAAGGCCACCCTAAGGCTGTCAGATCTAACATGTGTCTCTCCCATCTAAAAGTGGGGAGAGCTACCCAACCCCTTCAGCGTTCTCTACCCCAAGCCGGAATTATCTGGAAGGCTCTTAGCATTGGCATGGTCTTTTTCACAGTAATGTCCATTGCCTCTAGGGAAATGGACCACCTCAACAGTTTGGGATTTTCAACCCTCATCTGCATGAGGCAGCTTGGGGTCCTGTGGTCAGTCTGAATCCGGAAGTCAGTCCCAAATAGGTATGGCGTCAACTTCTTCAGTGCCCAGACCACAGCAAAAGCTTCTCTTTCAACGGCAATTCACATCTGTTACTGTGGAAGTAAACTTCCGTAATGAAGGCCATCAGTTGGGCTAGGTATGCCTCATTCAACTGTGCCACGACTGCTCCTAAGCCATGCTCTGAAGCATCTGTTTGCATGATGAATTCCTTACAGAAGTCAGGGGCCCTGAGCACATGGCTTCCTTGGCTTCAATCTCAGCTACATCTTCAAGTTCAGCTCAGTTAAAGGGACAACAATAATGCCAAGGGTCTTAACAAATCTTCTGCAAGTCAGTAAGGCCTAGCGAATGGGGTACGGTTGACTGAGTTGAGTCCTCTGAAGTCTACGCAGAACCGGACTTCTGGAGTGGTGCCCACTTGGGCAGCCTTTGGTACCAACACCACAGTGCTGGACTAGGGACTATTGGCAGGCTAAATCACCCCTAATCCTAACATCTTGGAAACGTCCTCCTTGATGCTGGCTCCCACTCTGTGTGATAATCTGTAGAGTGTTTTCTTTGCAGGAGGGTTATCCCAATTGTCACGATCATGGACAGCAGATGTGTGAGTCCAGACGTGAGTGCTGGTCTGGGGTCAGGGTGGAAGAGAGGTTAACACCCTCCACTGACCCATCATTTTCCACCAGTGGTGGCTGGTGAACTCTGAAAGTGGTAAGGCATAAATATATTCTTCAAATTTGAATACACAAGCACAACCTGCTTCAAGGATTCTTTGCTGCAAACATTTTTTACAATATCAGGACAAAATGTTCACTTTGGATCCTAACCGCAAATTAATTACCTTAAATCTAGAGGTTTTGAAAGGACACTGATGACATATTCGAGTATTCTTGTGATATGCTACTATGCCCGGGATTTTTTAGGTATATAAGGACTCACCTGCTTCATTTGGTAGTACTGAATGCATCATCCTACCATTTTGCACTTAATCATTCACTTCTCTAGGTCAGTTATAGCAGGACCAACTTGCCCATTCAGCTGTCTGTTGACATAACAATAGGTGTTGTGTATGAGTCAGAAGACATCTCTCTCAGCGCTGTGTTGGTACATAGTACAGGTGGACAAGACAACAAATTAACAGGGAAAGTTGGCTCGGTTCTCAGAGCCCGTGCACGCCAAGCTGTGAAAATATATGTTGTGCAATTCACACAGCAAACAGCGTAAAATATCATCAAATCTCTTATAAGTTCAAAAAAGTGTAATTCTATAACATGTTGAAGCTTTGATAATAATAGGGCACATTTTAGCACTGCACTATTAAAATTGGTAATTTTGTATAACTGGTAGCCTGAACACACATATTCAAAAGTGATTTCTTTCATACACGATAATGAAGTAAAAAGAGTTTGGTGAAATAAAATATTTGCCTAAGAAGACACAATTTAAGGTAGGAAGCCACAATTTAGCCAGGTTTATTGGTTTCACTCTGTACAAATCAGCCAATGACTTCGTACACTTTTCATGCACTCTGCCAGTATCGAGGAAAACTCTTAAAATTAACTGAAATGAAACTGACCTGAACTCCACCTTTCCAGTCAATTTACTGCAGGCCAGATTCTTCACGTGCCTTTGCTTCTACGTGCCTTCCAAAGCCATGCATCTGATTTCAGACTGCCAATTCAGAAAACTGGATGTGACTGGGGGCCGACCCTCTTTACTCGGCTGCATCCTGCAATTTGACAGGGCATGGCCGACTGTGTCAAAAACACGTCACCACCCGAGCAGGATGCTATCTTTACACATGCTGCACTACACTGGACATTGACAGCAAATGTAAGGGTTTGTCAATGGAAGTCGGGAGCGTAAATGAAAAGCGCCCTTCACATGCGCAGTCCGTCTGGACTCCAGCTCTCCCCTACCATGGGTGCGTTGACATGCGCACTTTTAGCTGTGTGAAACGCAGGCATGGAAAAGTAAACAGACAAATTGTGAAAGCTGTCAAAATCTTCTGCTAACATTTGTGTAGCCTGAACTGCACAGAGCAGTTTCTTATTCTGTAGATGCTAGTGGGGCACTGCTCCAGCACCCCTATGCACCAGCCACCTATGCTGTGCACTCCCTCCTCTGTCACAAGGAGCATGCTGACTGAGGACCTCTCAAAGTGAGGCTTGAGTTGGTTTACATGCGGCAACCCTAAGGGGTTTCTAGGGGTCTGGAGATCCACCAAGTAGATAGTCTCCCTCTTACTCTACTTGACTTAGAATGTGCCAGTCCAGAAGTCCTGGAGAGCATAGGTCTGTACTGGTTCCATGACCCACACTTCTGGCCAGTATGAAGCTCGACGAGTATGGCCTTCTGGTCGTATCAGAGTTTCATGACTTTTTGTCTGGCCTCTAAACTGATTTTAGCCTCGTTCCAAAAACTATGCATCTGGTTGCGGTGGGCCAGCATGTAGCTGAAAACATCCTGGGGGTGGGACTCTTGAGAGTTTTCTCCTACCTCTCCTTCAAAAGGCTTAGAGGTCCGCTAACAGGGTGGCCATAGAGGATTTCAAAGAGTCTAAACCACACTCTCTTCTGTGGCACCTCCTTATGAGCAAAGAGAAGGCATGGCAAACGAATGTCCAACATACACCTCATAGGCTCAGGCAGGCCCTTAATCATGAATCCTGCATGGAGAGCATAATGCAGCTCATCCTATATATCCTATATATATTACCTACTGGCGGTTCCCAATGGGTAGTTATACTTAGGACCACAGTTTCTGTAAGAAAAGCATTTTCTATTTTGACAATAGGCGGGCGCAGCGCCGAAGTTGCGCCTAAGTTAAGCCCGTCTGCGCCCGTCCGCGGCCGACCGGGGCTAGGGGCACAATACCCTGCCCAAATCATTTCTTACACTTCTTCCCAGCTTCACAGGCTACAGGGTCCGTGGGTTTTATCTGCCTCTACACACTCACGGATATCCCAGCTAGATTTATCCCCTCCTTCTCACTGTTCCTGTTCATTCACTTCTCCTATTCCGGTCCCCCCTTCCACAGAAGCCGTCAATACTGCCCCAGTTAAGACCCTTAAGGCGTATTATCTGAATACCAGATCGGCGGTGGCTCACTCACATGAACTATCAGTGTTGTTAGATCATCATGCACCAGATCTTCTCCTGTTAACCGAGACATGGTTCTGTGATGACTCCCTACCCACCTTGCTAGCTACATTGCCCGCCCCCTACTATGCACTTCGGGCCGATCGTTCATCCGGCAGAACGGGGGGTGGCGTCGCGGTCATTGCCCGTTCTGATCTTCCATTTCAACTGCTCTCTCTCCCCGATATTGCCACCACAGAGTATCTTGCTATTCGAACCACGTCCACATCCCCCCCTCTCACCTGTCTTCTCATTTATCGACCTCCCCAGTCGCCTCTACGATTTCTCCCTGATTTCCAGGAGGTGTTAGCCACCCTCTCGGTCAATAACTCTTCGGTGTTATTACTGGGTGATTTTAATTTTTGGCCCACCGACCCAGCAGAGTGTTCATCTTCTAGAGAGTTTTCAGACACACTTTTATCTCTTAATTTTGTTTCTCACGTATCTTCCCCAACTCACGTCAAGGGGCATATCTTGGACCAGATTTGGTCCTTGAACTGCCCTGTCGACTCCCTTCTTATTTCTCCTTGCACTTGGTCTGATCATCACCTGATTTCTTTTGTTCTTCCTATCAGTTCTCCAGTTAGAGCCCCCCTTCCCAAAAATGTCTGGGTCCGCTCGTGGAGTAGAGTTGACCCGGCGAACTTATCAGCTCTTTTAAGTGCTTCCTATCCCGTCTTACACGGGCTTTCCACCTCGGCTCAGGTTAACAGCATTGAACAATGGCTCTCCTCAGCCAGTGAGTCCATTGCCCCCTTGAAACGTCTGACCTCCAAGCGGGAGAAAGATGCCAACCTGTGGTTTACCGATGACCTGAAAACCATCAAATTATCGGTACGCCGTGCTGAGAGGGCCTGGAGGAGAAACTATTGTCCCATCCTAAGAGCTGATTTTACCACTCTATTAGCTCAATATAAGAATGCCATCTTGGCCGCTAAAAAGGCCTATTTCTCCTCCAAGATCCTCACAGCCGAGAACCAATCAAGGGAAATTTTCTCGATTGTTCAGAACCTAGCCTTTTCAGATCGTACCTCTCTTAAGCCCTCTCCTTCCCTTGCCCTTTGTCACTCTCTGAATAGCTTTTTCATTGATAAAATTGCTGCCATTAAAGCTAATATCCCTGCACCTTCCCCGTCTTTTGTTGATCCTCAGTGCCCTCCTTCCCAAGGACAATTAAACTCTCTCCCCCTTCTGACCAAGGAATCCTTCACATCCTTAATCCCCCTTGTAAAATCTAGCTCTCCCCTTGACACCTGTCCCGCTCAAATACTTCGTCACATTTACATCTCTTGCCCCAGGTCTTCCCCTTCACTTACTAAACAGTTCACTCTCTCAGGGGGTTGTCCCCAACCCCTTGAAATCAGCTATCATTTTACCCATTTTAAAAAAACCTGGCGCAGACCCCTCGATCCCAGCCAACTTTCGCCCCATTTCTCTCCTACCATGTTTGGCTAAGGTGCTCGAGCGCCATGTCACCAGGTCTCTGAGCACCTTTGTGGAAGAAAATGGGGTACTGGCTTCCCGCCAGGCTGGTTTTCGCCCCGCACACTCTACGGAGTCCGTAGTCCTTTCGGTCCTTGACAACCTCAGGGAGGGGAGGGACACCAATCAATTCCAGGCACTGGTCCTCCTCGATCTCTCTGCCGCCTTCGACACGGTAGATCATACCATCTTACTTTCCCGTGTCGCGGCGGCGGGGATCGGGGGTACGGCCCTGGTTTGGTTGTCCTCCTTCCTGAGGGACCGCACCCAGGCAGTTCGCCTGGGTGACTTCACTGCGGACTTACGGAAGGTTCTGTGCGGGGTCCCCCAAGGCTCCTCCCTTTCACCTCTTCTGTTTAATCTTTACATTTCTCCCCTCATTTTTTCTTTACAACAAATGGAGGTCACCGTATACAACTATGCGGATGACCTCCAACTTGTCTTCAATCTGTCCTCTTCTTCTGCCTCTATCTCTAATTTCCAGTCTACTATGATTTTCATCAGGGACTGGATGGATTTCAACCACCTGAAACTCAACCCTGATAAGACCGAGTTGGTGTTGACGGGTGGTTGTTCCAGTCCCTGGTCTTCACTTTTTTGGCCCCCTTCCCTTGGTCCCTCTCCGGTCCCCTCTACTTCGGTCAAAACCCTTGGTATTAAACTCAACTCTCACCTTACCCTTCACTCCCAGGTTAGTTCTGTGGTTTCTTCCTCTTTTCTGTCTCTTCGCACCATCCGCAAGGTCTCTCGATTTTTCACCTTTGAGGCCTTGAAGTTGATCGTCCTTGCGATGGTCATCTCCCGCCTGGATTATGGCAACGCCCTATATGCAGGTATACCTGCATATAGTCTCAGGCGGTTGCAGATGATCCAAAACCAGGCGGCTCGGCTGGTCTTTAACCTGCCCAAATCCTCACATGTCACCCCCCTTCTGAAACTTTTACATTGGCTTCCGGTTCGGGAACGTATCCAATTCAAGCTTGCATCTATCACTTACCAGGCTCGATTGGGTACGGCCCCTGCATTCATTTCTTCGGAGATTATCCCCTACTTGCCAACTAGGGAGCTCCGATCTTCTTCCCAATCCCTCCTGATAGTTCCCCGGTTTCGCCGGAAAAAGTGGGGGGGCTCAAAATTTGCGACCCTTGCCCCAACCCTTTGGAACTCATTACCCCTTGATCTCAGATCCCTAACCCCATATTCCCAGTTTCGAAAGAAACTTAAAGCCTACTTCTTCAGCAAAATTTTCATTTAATCCTCTGTTACCTGACCTCCCTTCCTTGTCTATTGTGGAGATCTGCCAGTTACAGCGCCATGAAACCGCTGGTGTAAGAGCGCTATATAAGAATTTTTAAACTCAAACTCAAACTCAAACAATAACTTTGGTGCAGCTTGATGAATATTGACAAAATGTTCCCAAAACGTCTCCTTTTTGGTTAAGCTGCTGTGATGAAAGTTTCAGGGTGATCCCTCAAGTAGGGGCTGAGAAAAAGAGGATCCCAAAACCTGTTGTCCCCATGTTATCTCTATGGGGATTTTTCATTTATAGAACTCGACTTCCAGCTGAGCCGCTGAATGGAATTACACCAAATGTGTAAGAAGCTAGATGTTAGTCCAGAAAACATGCTTTTTGTGATTTGGTGTAAACCTGTTCAGTAGCTTCAAAGATATTTCACTTAAACAAAATATAGATTCGTGGGATGCAAGACCTTGCTGTGGACTAGCAGATACTACTAAAATTTGATTGGCTGCCAACACTTCAATGAGGAAGTGTTATCAGCCATCAAGGGACTCAGTTTGAAGCTGAGTACCACAAAAATAGTAAAAAATAAAGAAAAGGGGGTAGGGTAGAAATATACTGAGCCCCCAGATATGTGGGCCCAGTATATTCCTACCCTGCTGGGTTCTATAAGCATTTATTTTTGTTTACATTTTTCCCAGATCCGGAAGTCCACAGTACAATATTTTTAAAAAGCAGGCTTACTCCTGCCTGTCTTTTTTATTATGTCAATGGGTGGGTGTATGTTTTGTAATAAAGTGTGGGGGGGGCATGCTGCTCACCTGTGGCCCAAGGACCACCACCTTCCTGGGGCAAACATGTACATTGATGCAGGGGAGGCCCTAATGGCCTCTTACATCACCCCGTGGACCGCCACCTCCGCCGGGCTTGAAACCTAAATAATGTGGGGGGCCACGTGGACCCTTTGCAACCCCGGGGTCCACCACCTTCCCGGGGATTTTATTTTCAATAATGTGGTGGCTGCGAGGACCTCTCCCAGCCCTGTGGATCCCTTACCTCCCTGGGGCTTTATTATAAATAAATGCAGAAGGCCTGCATGGCCCTCATGCAGCCCCGGGGACCACCACTTCCCCAGGGCTTTCATTTTCTATAACCGGGGCTGCATAGACCCCCCACAGCCTCAGGGACCACCACCACCCAAGGCTACATCAAAGAAAGGAGGTGGGCCACATGGAGCCAAAGATGCCTCTGGGGACTGCCACCCCCCAGGGCAAGCTCCAGCAATGCCCCGTGTTGTCTACCCATGGGACATTGCAGTTTTCTATAGCTTGGCAGGAGTACTGCTTCCACCAAGCCATAGCAAATCAGAATTGCTTTTCTACACAGGGAGCTGCCTGTTACCAGCTCCATATGTGTAAAAGAAATGCTGACTCCCGTAGGGGGTGGGCAGTCGCAATGGCCCCCAGGACCAGGGTGCCCATTTTCAAAAGTGGGCACCCTGCGGGGGACCAGGGCACCCACACCCCAGGCCAAGCTCCAGGGGATGGGGTGCCCAAGGCTAAAATTGCCCGGGACGGGGGCCACTCTGCCCTCTGGATTTTTTAAAATAAATAAATAATCTTAAAAAGGGACAGGCCTTGGGGGATGGGATCACACGGGCCAAAAATGGCCCAGATGGGGAGTCATCTCACTATAATAATCAAAAAAAAGAAAAAGAAAAGGCCCACCCTGGGGGATGGAATCCCTGGGGCCAAAATGGCCCAGGTAAGGGCGGCCACACAGCCCCGATTTCTAAATATTAGAAATAAATAAATAAACAAAAGCCTGAAACTCACCGGAGACCTCGCCTCTTTTTCCACCACCCTGCAAATGTGCCTCCTGGTGTGCTGCTGGTTGGGGAATGAATTCACTTTATTGCTGAGGGCCTCAGGAGTAAAGTGTGCTTCTTACCCCAACCAGTAGTGTGCCAAGAAGTGTGTTTTCAGAGTGTTGGAGAAATGGGGAGTGACCTCTGACAACCTTTCAGCAATCCAGCTGTGTGTGTCTTACTGAAGGTAGCAGGAGGGATAGTTGCCCCCCAAGGATCCTCGAGAGCCAAGGGGACGACAACCCCCATTCAGTAGTGCACCAGGAGGAGCATTTGCAGAGTGGTGGAGAAAGTAGGTGTGTGCATATGTATATGTATATAAAACGCTGTAGGAACAGCTACTGAGTAGTTATAGTTAGGATCGTGTTTACATAGGTAAGTTAATTATGCCAATCAGGAGTATGCCAGTTTAAAAATGTTGGAAATAGGCGGGCAGGTGTATCAATTGCCTTTTTTTGTGTTGCTAATAACTTTGGTAATGGGCAACTTGTGACACACCTAGTCAACTATTATAAAGAAATGACAACAGAACTCAGATGAAATAATGTTTTACAGTTGAGTTTTGACATTGCAATGTCTGTTGCATAGAGCCAGCAGCCAATGGGATATGCAGATCGGGTCACAGGGCATAACTAAATCACCTGTTTAAATTACAAAAAGGAGGCATTTCTTTCTTCTGCTACATTTTGTAGCTGTATATTCACAAGCAAAAAGGAGACATTTATGGCAAAATATTTTCTTATTTGTAATCCATAGCTAATTATAGAAAAGTTAGAATCTTTCTGAATGTTTCTACACATTTCAAGCTACTGCACTTTTTTTGTTAAACTGACTTTTGTTGAACAGATTGTAATGTACTTTTGCCACACATATATACCAAGTTTGTTTGATAAATATTTTACTAGAGATGTAACTTTTATTCCTCAGGTTTGCAAACATGCTTTTCATATGAAAGATCTACACACCAAGGTTTGAAGTGGTTTGTCGGCAAGGTGATTGTGTGCCATGTATTACAAGGAATTATCTACCCAATGCTATACATAATAATGATATTACAGTCACCTCAGAGTTCCAGAACCTTATAAAATATCTCCTTGGTGATATGCAATATACTTACATTTGTACAGCAGGAGATGCTTTGGCACATTTATTACATTAAATATGGTACATTTCAATATAAGCAGTTGTATGGTCAAGTTTACATCATAAAGTTGAATTAAGTTGATTTCATTTATAGTTCGGGATAGTCTATATGTTACCTAAAGGAAAACATTCTGCTGTCAGGTGACTATCATGAAGGCCTTGTGGGGTCCTGAATTTAGATTAGTTGATGTTAATATAGTCTTTAGCACATTGCACCCCTTGCTGAACGTCATACTCCAGTCCTGATGTCAATCCCATCATTGTGATTTCTGACCTTGCTCCCATCATTCACTTGAGCTCTGTCAAGTATGAAGATTCCTCGTTCCTAAAAATATTATGACCTTGACATAAATGCTTTGTAGACATTTGTTATCTTTTTCAGCTCCTATTCACACTCTGTTCCTGGTTTCCCAGTGTCTCTTTTTGTGCCTCTTGGCTTTTCCTAGTCTTTCCTCTCCAAGTACCAGTGCAGCTTTCCCTCCATTGGTAGCAACAAGACCAAATTAAGCAACCTCACCCCACTTGGACATAACACACCATCATCCACTTCTTCCCTGATGTACTCCATCTCCCCATAGCCAAAACTGCTTGAACAAGATAACAGACACAGACAGGACCAACGCCCGAAGATGCCCAGCAACGAAACTTCATTGGCAACCTGCACTCCGACATTAAATCCTTCAACAACCGGATTACAAACTGCGCAGGTACCTTACCGCTCCGCCCCCCTAAGGTCAGATAAAAAAAACTCAACACACAAGCCAGCTAGTACACTGACGACCTTAGAAACTCCAAATACAATGCAAACAGTTGGAAAGAAGATGGAGAACTGTCTGTGACACCTTCGCAAGAAACACATGCAAATCTATGCTCAGAAAATTTAAGACCCAAATCAACGAGACCAGAAACACAAACTGGAAACCAGTTTCAACAATGCGAAGATTTCTTCAACATTGTCAAATAAATCTCCAACCCGCCCCGCCTCCTCCAACTGCATCACCCTATTGTAAAACCCCTGCAACAACCTCTTCTAATTCTTTCGCAGCACAATTCTCAAGATCTACAGCTATACCGACCCCCAATATAAGACACAATACGTCGTCAACTAGCTGCCCCCGCAACCAAATCTACCCACTGAATTGCAAACTGAAAACCCTTTATCCAGAAGACATCATCAAAATCATGAGAACAATCCACTCAAGGTCCCCACCTACCCCTCCCCTTCCAATATTTACAACCTAGGAGAAACACTGATCAGTACCCACGTTACCACCATCACCAATGCCTCTATCCAAGTGGAACCTTCCCAGACAAGTGGGATCTCAAAGAAATCTAAGATCTCCTGGAAAAACCTACTGCAGACTCAGAAGGGTCAGCAATTACACATCCATTTCACTTCTGCTTTCCCATCCAAAGTTGTGGAAAAAGCTCTCAACAAACAACTCATCCAATCAACTTGATGAACGCCGCCTCCCAGATTTCTCGGAGTCTGGATTCCGCATCAACCCCAGCATGGAAACCATCAGCAATGCAGCAACTGACAACTACAGGGCCTTCACTGACAAAGGGGAACCTGCAGCACTCAAACTACTCAACCTCTCTGCAGCCTTCAATACAGTCTCCCACAACACCCTCATCACAACACTGCACAACTACGGAGTAAAAAGACATGCCCTGAAATGCCTGGCATCTTTTCTCTCTGACAGGACCCAGTGAGTCATGCTCCCACCCATCACTTCGGCACCCAAGAGCCTCATATGTGGAGTACCTCAATGATCATCGCAGAATCCCATCTTCAACATCTACGTGACACCTCTTGCTCAGATCAAAAGATTCCACAGAATCAAAATACGCAGACAACAATCATCTCATCCTCTCCCTCACAAACAACACCCACAACACCAGGACCAACTTCACAACCTCATGTCAAATGTAACAAACTGGATGAAACAGAGCTGCCTAATACTAAACACTGACAAAATAGAATTCCTGATCTGACGCAGAGTCTGTTTTTTACCCCAGGCCAATTCTGCCCACCCTTGAGGCATGAGACCCTGTTAAGCCCCCACCCGCTAGCATAAAAGGAATCTGTTAAATTGACCAAACTGTCCCAGCTGTTCTTTTTCTATGAAAAGGCCCCAAAATGTCTCTCTCATACAAATCTTCTCAGTGAGGCTCAGCTCCCCCGAAGCCCCCACTTCCTCGATCTGGACCTCTTCTCTTACACCCACGTAGATACCGCAAGAATAGCAATACCGCAAGAACAGGGAACTTGCCGAGCTAAAAGAGACATAACGCAATACCTGATGGTTGGGGCCACTTGCAATCTGTCATCTTTCATATTATTGTGTCTGTTGCTAGCCTTAATGTAACTAGGACATGCAAACAACAACTTCCTAAATGTTTCTCTTTCTTATAAAAGTTTCCCCAAAGTGACGGAAATCCTGGTCAATAGATGTGCAATTTCATTGTGATTCATGGTCAAACATCCTATGACCTTTTGAGAAACGCTCTATAGCGTGGGTGACACTTCTGTGTTCTTAAAAATGTTCCAGACAAGACCAAAATGTGTCATGTCCTGTAGGGACACCTGATAATGTCGTCATCCTCATGTCAATAGTTCATCAGTGAAAGAGTATAAAAATCTGTTCCTCAGACCATTCAGGAGACTACCTCGTGGCAGTGACCCATTGGGTCACTGACGCCTGTGTGGCCTCCTTCAGCCCCTATCTAAGCATCTTTGGCTGAAGCTCTAATTGTTTCTGGCACTTTAAAATTGTCCTTCTCTCTCTCCTCTGCTTCGCCCTTATTCTAAAAAACATTATTGCAATTGCAAAGCAATAACGTTGTTCCTCCTACACTTAACAAGTGCATTAATAGCTTTGCAGTCAAGAGTAGGTTTCATTCCCTAAGCAATTTCAATTGTGCCGTTTCAATAATCCTGGCCCCTCACATTCTGGGTCTCTTTAAACTGTTTAACCTGCAGGATTTATTCTCTTCATGAAGACTTGTTTCAAGTTCTCTACATTGTCATAGAATGTATTCTGTGTCTTTCTGAATTCTCTAGCTGATTTAAATGTGATTTCTAATGGATCCTCACTCCAGCTTGCCTTGTAGTTCTCATCAGAAAGGCTTGATTCTAGGCACTATGATTTCATAAAAAATGTACTCCATGTCTTTGAATCTCTGGCAGTTTTCCATTATGCATTTTTAGGAGTTACTCATTTCAGCTTACCTTGCAGCATTTTAGAAGCAAGCTCTATTTAGCATGTACTCCTGGAAGAGTGAAGCCAGGTTTTCTTTAAAAGTATTCACTAGAAATGCGTTTTATTGAAATACATGTGTTTTGTGCAATAAAATGACACCTCAACTGTGATCTTTTGTCATCTCATATCATTGTTCCTTATTCCTCAGTGAAGTGTTGCGTCGATGACACATGCACACGGCTCATGACCACAGCAGGGTGGTTTGTGGGTTGTGACTCGTGACCACACCCCAGAGGGCTTCCATTCTCCCCTCAACAGCTGGCGCCCAACGTAAAATCGTACTACGTACTGTTTGCAGTGGATCCGGTGCACATCCACGACAGGTCCCTGAGGGGTCCGGGCTCCGCTCCTTTGCGGCAGAGACCACGGGTAAGACAAGGTTTTTGTTCTTCCCTTGAATCTCCTGGGTCTCTGCTGGCTGAGGGTGCGACTGACTCTTTTTGGACTGTCTCTGGCTGCCACCTGTCCCCTGCAGCACTATCTCTAGTCACGATTTGAACCCTCTCTCTCTCTGTCTTTGTGAGGTCACGATTTGTCACTTTCTTGTCAGAGGCCAGTATAGGCTTTTCTGCTGCATATTGGTTCATAACAGTTGTGCCTTCGAGGTTGGGGGTTTTCCTGTTTTGCACTCTTGTTTGCCCTGCCGGTTCCGGTCCGGAGGGAATGATTATAGCATCAATGTTTCTAGGTTTTTGATCCCTCGACAGTTAAGGTCTGTGCGCAGGGTGTCCCCCGGAGCCTCTGTGTCCGGGGTCGGAGTTTGAGTCTCCCCTTCTACAGTTCAAATCTGTGGGCAGGTTTATGATCCCTCTCCAGTTCAAGTCTGTGTGCAGGGTGTCCCCCGGAGCCTCTGTGTCCGGGGTCGGAGTAAGAGTCTCCCCTAGTTCTCCATTTTTGCATTATGGTTTGACGTGCCATCGCATTTTGTTCTGTGCCATGTTCTAGGTTGATAACACATTACTACTTTGCATATTGTATTGTTTTTATTTACTTTTTTCTCTCCAAACGGTTTATTGCCTATTTACATAGTATATTGTGCTCTTCCTCTGTTCCGGTCTGTTCAGTCCTCATCTTCGCACTTCCTTGTTGCCCATTCTTCTCTCCCGCGCCCTTCCTATGCCACTTGTGCCCCTACGTTCTCTTCCATGAGGGCTGCCTTCACGCCCTTCCATTGTTTACTTTCTACTCCTCACGATTTATTTTAGCAAGGTTTGGGTGTCCATATCTTTTGTTCAGTACCACTTTTAGTCTGCTTTACTGACTGGCTTTGTCAGTTGCTGCCGTGTTCTCTCGTTCCGCGAAGGTACAGAAAGAGGAAGTAACTTGTGGTATTTTCAGATTCCCCCCTCCTTCCTCGCCCATTCTTGCGCACCATGGTGCTCCACCGTGTTTAGTGAGATTTAATATCTAGGTCCTTTTTACTGTGCTTTCAGTTTTTTATGATGCATCTTCATATGTTTTTGATTTGTCTTTGAAAGTTTTGTAATGGTTGATATTTGATTTGTTCAATGTCATCTGTCCATTGCCTTGCTCTGTGTAAGTGGATGTGCTTTGAAGTTGCTTCTCTGTGCGTCCAGTGGCGTAGCGCCTCAGTCCTAGTTGAACCTCCTCCCGCAGTGCTTTTTGTCTATCATTAGCCAAGCTACTGATGGCCAAAAAGGGGGGACGAGTATCCAAGTATTCCTCCTAGCCCCTTGACCTCCTCATCACATCCTCTATATCCGAGATGTCCAACACCACCCCACATACTATCAATTGCTCTATCCATCTGGTTCATGACGTCCCTATCTCAGTCACCACTTTTAACACGGTAACAGACCTTGATAACAAGCGCCGAGAGAGCCTAGCCACCGCTTGGGAACTTCTGGGGTTCATCTTCACTCCAACACCCAGGTTCACATCTATACACTTTCCTTGACTGACATATTTGCTGCTACACATACATTATTCGGCCCATTATCTCCAGACACCATTTGCCCTGCCCTACTTTGGCCTGGCAACTCAGCCAACTCGTCTACCTCTGACGCCCTATCCACGTCCCACTCCACTCATTCGATCCATTCCGGTCTCTCAGACGGCTCAAACTCCATTGTCATCATTGATGGGGAAGACTCAGATTCATCAGATTCTACGCAGTCTGTTGTAAGTCCACCCATTCGTCACCACCAAGACAAATAGCCCCATGCGGACGCTTCAGGCAGAGAAAGGAACACTAGATCGATTCCCCAACTTTCCCAACATCTAGGGTAAAGATACAAGCAGGGCACACCCAAGCAAGCAAATAGCATTTCTCCTCACAGGCTCACAGTGAACAACATAGATACTAGTGTCCCTATGAATAAGATACTGAGTTCTACTAAATATAAGAATACCTACTGACTTTGACATATATTTTATCTTAAAATTGAAAATTGGGAAAGACTGCTAGTTCTATCAAGCTTTTGAACAAAATACCCATGTCAGTCTAAGATTGCCTATGCCAGTTGTGGCGGCCAGCTCCACTACCCTGGTTGCGCCGCTGCACAGGATCAAGAATTATAAGACGGTATATACCCCTGTGTCATTAAGGGTATAGGAGAGGGACCTATACACGATCTCAATTACAGCAACTAAGAAGGAAGAGTATAGGCAGAGAGTGTCACACCATAGACCCCCATTAAAAGATTATCCTGCATTTATACATTTAACTGGGGGGAGGGCGTTTAATATGGAATGCTTCTAGGTGGGCAATAAATAGCAGCTAAAGCTTCAATGACCCTAGCACCAAGGAAATAGTATGAGGAATAAGGTTCCCAATGCTGCATGATTTATTAGTCAAAAATAAGATTTACATATATTTGGCAAATTCAACAATTGTTCCTTCAAATATCGCCTTACGCGTTTCGAAAATACTAATTTTTTTACATCAAATACATGCTTTTCAACATTGATATACATACATTAATTCAACTAAGCACAAATAGGTTATAATTTCGTAAACTGAGCTACATACTAGAAAGCTACCAGTGGCTCAAGAGCTACTGGTTGGAGAGGCTTGTTGCAATTACAAAGCAGTGGTGGTTGACATGAGCATGTGGTGTGTTTTTCATTGTAAATCACATTTTTTAAGTCTTTCCATTGATTTAAAATATTATTATTTGCATTTGCATGAGTTTGATTTGCACTCCAGAAATGTGCCTTTAAATGCCAGGACTTCGCCAATGCTCATCATTGAATGTTGAAAAGGGTTCTTCTACCATATAAATGAGAGAGGTATTTTTCTCTATCATTTGTACATCTATTTTGCCATGGATTTGCAAAAGCACCCCCTCCAATTAGAATGCCTTGATTCATTGTCCCAGGACCGTGAAGTGTCACCCTTTCAGTGTATCTAAATGTACTTTGAAGTTGTAAATTCGTGCATGGTTAAAGTTTCTGCATTTGGGAATTTCTGAGTGATTTCTAATGTACCTTTAAATTGTCCTTCTAAAATAATAAGTTGCCATTTTAGCTGCACCTGTCATTCAGATAACGACAGTCACCAAATTTCCCCTTCATCAAGTCACTTTGTGGTTTCCTCTCTCGGGCCTGGCAGCGTCCGACGCCTTTTGATTTCTCTCTCCACATTGTAGAAAGTGCCCTCTGCTCTTCTCCTTTTTCAGCAGCTACCTCTCCTTACCTCAGTTTACATGTAGAGTCTCTCTACCTCTCTTGCCTGGCTTATGGGCCTTTCTCAGCTCTTCTGCTCACAGTGACACCATAGGCTTTCACTCATGTGTAGCGAGATCTTATTTACGGGGTTACATCTCTCTTATGCACTGCAGTGAGAAGTGATCAGCAGGAACATCTGGGTACTTGCCAAGCACACCCACTGTAACTGAGTATATACTGTGTCTGGCTACTAAGTAGCTGCCTTCAAGGCTATTAATTACGTCTTTTGAGCACGGTTTTACATAGGCTCCCTTGTTTTAAGTCATTACACCCTGATTGAAGTTCATTCTGTAATTTGACTGCCACACCCCGCGCTTCTCACCTAAAAATTTCTGGCGCACTTGACCACTTGATAAAGGTTCCTCCCACTTGAATATTGAGTCAAGTGGTAGGAAGAGGGGGAGGAAGGATTTTGCAGGCATTAATTGACCACATCACACAGCAACCTTTTTTTATGTTTTCTGGTTGCTATTACACCCTAGACTTGGCCCAGTAGCAAATAATAGGCCAGCCACGCAAAAGAAAAAATGACATAATAATTTGAGGTCAAGGACTGTCATCCATGACCTCCCAGAGCCCAATGGTAGAAGATGTAATACAGGATAAAATGCAGCTTTTCCCTTTGCATTTTTGAATCCTCATTCTATTCAACATGCCCCACAACATCTAGATTGACAAAAATAGAGCAATGAACAAAGATTGTAAAAATGAGTAAAGTGCCTTGCTGGTAACATACAAAATATCTTCTTCCTTATTGAAAATAGATATTTACAAAATAATGTTCTATGGCCCACAATGTTAAAAAGACAAAAAATGCCATCAATATAAGTAATAATAGTTTCCTGGCAGAAAAGAAAATACTTTCAGTTTCAAATGCATAAGAATATCTCCCTATTTAGATGACCAATTATAATTCAGAAAATACATTTTCATTATAGACCTGATGAACGTCTATTGGCATCCATATTTCAATGTACAAAATGCAAAGGCCTACCTTGTCAGCTAGATTAACAATACTAAGATTAAACAAAATACTGCAGCCCTAAGATACCATGTACAGAATAATTCATTCTTACCTGCGTCTGAATTTCGCAGCAGCTAAGGCAGGCACAGGCTTATGGCCCGAATGCAGCACTAATGTGGTAGGGTGTCGGAAGAGAGCACTCACAGTTGATGTTTGCTATTACAAAATTAGGTTTTTGAAATTGTGGATGGCGTTTACACAATATGCATGACATACAGAGAACGTGAGTCTGTGGTTGACTTGATAGTCACAGGTTCATATGCAACTAGGTTTACTGATCTATCCAAGGTGGATGAAAGGAGTACAATTGAGTTGTAAGGAACAATAAGGATCTGGTATCTAGCGCCAAATTACAATTCTGGGTGAAGGTGTGCTTAAAAAAAATTAAAAAAAAAAAAAAAAAATAATAGTTTTTATTTTTAGGTTCTTCAAGGTTGCAGGAAATATTGTGTAATTTATAATGTGAGGTGAATGTACTAGAATGCTTTTTTAAGCAGTACATAAGCCAGGGACTACAATACTGGGGTGCATTGACAAAGCCAAGAGTGTAACAAATAATTTTGAGACCTACTGAATTTAACAACGCTTGTTTATTTTTATGTTGCAAAGAATTAGTACCTACCTTATTTCAGTAGTTTTAGTGAAATATTTTAGCATTTTGTTTTGTGAACATTTTATTTTGAAAGCAAAAAATGATCAGTCTTGCTATGAAGCTTCTGCAAATATTTGCATCTAATTGGAGAACATCCTGTAAGCAATATGCATAGCGTCACATTGCTAAATATTGGAAATAAGTGTACACATTTTTATACTCTAACCACTATCAGAAGTGCTGTCTGGGCTTAAATGGAAAGATATGTTTACCAATGATAATGCTTGTTCCCAAGGCCCGTCTTTTTCATTGTTTATCACTTGTAGGATGTGAGCAGACTGTTTTTCTAAATGCTGGTACTAAGGCTAAATTGGAAAAAAGGGTACTTCCACTACCCCAGGCCACCTTTTACCCACATGAAATGGAATTCTTCAACATAGCCCCCTATTGAAACTACAAGTACGTGTTGGTACACCGATCCAAGACCTGCAATGTATAAATTATTGCCAAAATTCCTCCTGAAGGAGTTCATTCCACACTTTTAAGTGCCTATGCTGTTGTGTTCTGACAATTGACCACCGTTCATCTCACACATGATTGAGGCGTTGTGCAAGGGGCAAGGAGCTACACAAGAGACTACAATGTGCCTGTCATCAGCAAGCAGGGTGCAATGTTGAGAGAAAGAACTGAGTGTTGAAAGATCATATAAGGAAGATTTGTGCATCCACTGAACTGACCTGGATTGATGCACTTCCACTTGCTCTGTTGTCCATGAGTAGCACTGCAAAGACTAACATTGTTAGGTTCTGTAAGCCCTTCCTGAAGAAGGGACACCATACAACACTGCCTCTGGCCAGGTGACATCCTGGATCCACAGCTCCCATACCAAGAAAGGAGCATGGCCAGACAAAGGAGGGCAAGCTCAACCTGCACCAATAGTGTCATCTGAGGTACCCCACAGGTACAATGTTCACTCCAGCAGACCAGCAACAACAAAGTAGTATTAGAGGAGAGGCAGATCCCTGCTCGCCGCAGGCCAGGCCTCCTCCAGGAAATCACAACTCAACTGAGGCAGCTCCCTCCTACCCAGAGCAGGCCAGGCCTCTTGATACTATCATCCAAGGATCCCTACGTTCACTTCAAGTGCTAGTGACTGACTTTCTTGATCCATGGTTCTCATACAAAGAAAGCAGTGACTCCGCCCCAACAAGAAAACCTCCACTGCCTTCCCCTGCTTCTCATCAAGGACAGCCTCATTACAACGTCCGTCCCATGAAAAAGTACAAAGTGGGGATGGTATCCCAAGCTCATCCTGATGGGTTGCAGGTGCTACACAGCAGAGAAGGGAAGAGTGTAAGTGGACCCCAACGATACATTACCTAAAGACGTCTGGAACTTCAAATGCCCCAACCCCTCAGTCTACAAGTTGTGACGAGATATCTTTTCCTTCTTCATCACTTTGTTTTCTTCATTTTTTGAAAGTGCCTAGGTAATAGAAGTGCTTGAAAACCTCTCAAATTACTTGAAGACAGGCACCAACGGTTAATTTTTCTGTTTCCAGGTATCATCTCTGAGGCTCTACATAATTACTCAGCAGACCTTTTTTTTAAAGACTTTATGGACAGCAGAAGATAAGACATTCTTCCAACTAGTCACACTAACCACACGTACCAACGATTAGAACAATGCCTCAAGACTTTCTGAACAATTAGGAAAAAAAATGACAATGTGTGCACAATGTGGGCTACTAGTAGCATTGAATACTATTACTGCCATTATAATGATTATAAATGTATCATGATCACAGTGCTTGCTATACCTCAGATACTGCTTAAATGACACAGGGTTATTGTACCAAACTGAATAAATAGCCATTGATAAAGATGGGACAAGGGGACAGTTGACAGGGCAGGATGTTATGTTTGCACACACTGGCCTACAGTCACAGAAAAGAGCATGTGTCATACTTGTCTCTAAACATGTGGGATGTGTCCTAATGAGCATTATGCTCCTCAGCCAGCACCACATGTCCGTAGCACTTCCTGCACCTCCTGCGAATGGCAGACTTGACACGTAGCACGTATAATTTCGTTCTTTTTGAAATGAACGAAAAGGGGGGAGATGACGCAGAGTCTGTTTTTTACCCCAGGCCAATTCTGCCCACCCTTGAGGCATGAGACCCTGTTAAGCCCCCACCCGCTAGCATAAAAGGAATCTGTTAAATTGACCAAACTGTCCCAGCTGTTCTTTTTCTATGAAAAGGCCCCAAAATGTCTCTCTCATACAAATCTTCTCAGTGAGGCTCAGCTCCCCCGAAGCCCCCACTTCCTCGATCTGGACCTCTTCTCTTACACCCACGTAGATACCGCAAGAATAGCAATACCGCAAGAACAGGGAACTTGCCGAGCTAAAAGAGACATAACGCAATACCTGATGGTTGGGGCCACTTGCAATCTGTCATCTTTCATATTATTGTGTCTGTTGCTAGCCTTAATGTAACTAGGACATGCAAACAACAACTTCCTAAATGTTTCTCTTTCTTATAAAAGTTTCCCCAAAGTGACGGAAATCCTGGTCAATAGATGTGCAATTTCATTGTGATTCATGGTCAAACATCCTATGACCTTTTGAGAAACGCTCTATAGCGTGGGTGACACTTCTGTGTTCTTAAAAATGTTCCAGACAAGACCAAAATGTGTCATGTCCTGTAGGGACACCTGATAATGTCGTCATCCTCATGTCAATAGTTCATCAGTGAAAGAGTATAAAAATCTGTTCCTCAGACCATTCAGGAGACTACCTCGTGGCAGTGACCCATTGGGTCACTGACGCCTGTGTGGCCTCCTTCAGCCCCTATCTAAGCATCTTTGGCTGAAGCTCTAATTGTTTCTGGCACTTTAAAATTGTCCTTCTCTCTCTCCTCTGCTTCGCCCTTATTCTAAAAAACATTATTGCAATTGCAAAGCAATAACGTTGTTCTCCTACACTTAACAAGTGCATTAATAGCTTTGAAGTCAAGAGTAGGTTTCATTCCCTAAGCAATTTCAATTGTGCCGTTTCAATAATCCTGGCCCCTCACATTCTGGGTCTCTTTAAACTGTTTAACCTGCAGGATTTATTCTCTTCATGAAGACTTGTTTCAAGTTCTCTACATTGTCATAGAATGTATTCTGTGTCTTTCTGAATTCTCTAGCTGATTTAAATGTGATTTCTAATGGATCCTCACTCCAGCTTGCCTTGTAGTTCTCATCAGAAAGGCTTGATTCTAGGCACTATGATTTCATAAAAAATGTACTCCATGTCTTTGAATCTCTGGCAGTTTTCCATTATGCATTTTTAGGAGTTACTCATTTCAGCTTACCTTGCAGCATTTTAGAAGCAAGCTCTATTTAGCATGTACTCCTGGAAGAGTGAAGCCAGGTTTTCTTTAAAAGTATTCACTAGAAATGCGTTTTATTGAAATACATGTGTTTTGTGCAATAAAATGACACCTCAACTGTGATCTTTTGTCATCTCATATCATTGTTCCTTATTCCTTAGTGAAGTGTTGCGTCGATGACACATGCACACGGCTCATGACCACAGCAGGGTGGTTTGTGGGTTGTGACTCGTGACCACACCCCAGGGGGCTTCCATTCTCCCCTCAACAGATCTTTGGGAACTTGAGCTGTGTATCGGACTCATCTTTTGTAGCCAACTGGCCTGGGATCCACACCCACCTCTAATGACCACACTAAAAACCTCAGCAGAATCTTAGACAACAGACTGATGATGGTCAAACAGGTGAACACCATCAACTCATCCTGTTTTTGCATCCTATGTATGCTCTACTGCTTATTCAGATGGCTCCCAACTGACACCAGATGCAAGGTCACCCAGGCAGCAGACTAGACTATGGCAATGTATTCTACACCTGCATCATGAATCAACTCATACAAAGAGTCCAGATCACCCAGAACACCGCCACCAGACTCATCCTCAGCATACCCTGCAGCGCACATATCACTCCCCACCTGAAAGAGCTACACTGGCTACCAATCCAAACAGGTCACCCACGCACACAAAGACCTCCACAATACCCGACCTGTCTACCTGTCTACCTAAACCACTGCCTTAACTTCCACTAGTCCACCAGGCAACTGTGCTCCGCACACTCTACCTTGCACAGATACCCCACCTCTTAAGAAGCAAATCAAGAGGACAATCTTTCTCCTACATCATCGCCAAATCCTGGAACAACCTTCCACATCACATCAGGACTTCCTCGTCCCTACTCGAGTTCTCCAAAATACTAAAGGCCTGGCTGGACAACTAGGAGCTTGATCGGCCTACTCCTCTACTCCGGGGACTGGATACCACTCGGGTAATAAGCAGACATTACTATCCACCTAACATAAGAGCAATACCCTGGCCCTGCACTACCCTCACCATGCAGCCATTTGCAGGATTTGCCAATCTGACTTAGCTTGGCAAGGTCATTGGTGATGTCTGCACCCAGTTCTAAGCCCCTTCATGAATTCTTATGCACCTACTACTCCACTCCTGGGATGCTTGCAATATTTGTCTGTGTGGTGGGTCCAGCATTCTTGTCTGTGGGGGTTCCCTGTATGGCTCAACAGCAGCTCTCCATTCCTTTCTGTGTGAGTCCCTCCATATCCTTCTATAGTAGTTTCCTCATCCCTCTCTACAGAGGTCCTCATTCTCCAACACCCTTACTTCTCATGACGCCCCAACTTTCTGCCCTTGGTCCTCAAATGTTGCTACCTGCGGCCTCCCCAATAATCAGGCAGCAGGCTTGTGCTTCAGCTCTTTGTAATACTGTTCTACTTCTCTACACAGGCTCTGGGTGAGCAGGGCTCCCTGTGAACCAGGATCAGAACTTACCAGCACTTAGTGAACTTCTGTGCAATTAAATACATCTAAGAATTAAACATACATCTTGTTTATTTAATCACTCATTCTTTCATTTTTGTTAGGTAAAAATATGTTTGTTCTGATCTGCTGCTTTATTTTCACACGTTATTTGCAACGTGTTTTTAAGGAATTCCACACAGACTGGTTTTAGTAAATGAGTTGGCATCTCGCAGTGTGTAAGGCATTGTGTGCTTCTAGCACTGTAAGTAGCTAGAGATGATATTGGGGCATATTATCAAGGTGAAGTATCGCCGCTTTTTCGGCGGATTGTGCCGAGAAAGCGGCGATTCTTCTAGCGCCCTATCAGCAAGGGCATGCTAATGCCTGCCTCAGCCTCATACCGCCCCACTTTGCATGTCAGCGAGAAACATCGCTAATGACATGCAAAGTGGGCGCTCCTAAAGTCCAACCACATGTAAAATGTGGTTGGAGGTGGTAACACCCTATTATCAAGACAGGCGTTATGAGAAGGAGACCTGCGATAAACTTGTTTATCGCAGGTCTCCCAACGCCTGCTTTGATCAGGTGTTAGGCATTGATAACATGGGGGTGTGGATAATAAAGCTGAATCCGCCCCTCCTCCCCATATTATCAAGGCACACATTAGCGCGTGACAACAACGCTGCTTGTTTTCATGCGTTAATGTTCACTATTGCCGACTATCGCCGGATTCAATATCGCCTACGTGTTGCACGTTGATAATTACGCGCTATCACAGCGATAAATTCCTGCGATAGGGAAATGTGCGATGTGCGTTTTTTAACGCACATCTTGATAATATGCCCCAGAGTGTGTACTAAATGGTCAATCATTTTTTGTGGTCAAAGTGCATTGAAAAAAGGTATGGGAACTGTGAATCTGAGTGCAAGGGGGACGAGATCTGTGAACGTGGGAGGCGGGAACAAATGCACAGCTAAAAAGAACAAGTTGTTCTGTAACTATTTTGTTGGTCTTTCACCTTCAAGTAACTGCATATAAAATAAGACACACCTTAAATGAAAAATAAATGTAAGTGAAATGAATCAGTGGGAAATGCACCTTTTCATGTTGTGAAACCTCTTCTGGTTTAAACGATCACTGCAGATATCCATGTGTGTATCCTGACTGTCACAGAATTGGGTTTCTGGTTGGTGCGGTGGGGAATGCTCACTTGTGAGTTTTTAGTGTTATGAGGTCCCAGCAGCTGCGAATATGTTTTGCTGCCAAAAAGTGCTCCACAAGTTTTAGGATTGAGATAAAAAGGCTTCCAAAATATAGTCCCGAATAAAATACAGACTGTAGCTTGTACAAATTTGTTTCTAACTGTCCCTTAAAGGCACACACTCCACAGCTCATCAGGCCATCTTACAATACTTCTAAAAAGAATACTCTTCAAGTGACTCCCTCGAAGAAAGCCCATACTGGCTCCCAGGAAGCCTTACATTTGGAGATTTCTATCAAACAGCAGGTAAGAAGGGCTGTTTCTTGCTCAGCTGTCTGCTCCTACCTCGGCTGCACAAAGCATAAGACCCACTCCCTTCAGAAGACTCTCTCCCATCTACTTCAGATAGGTCAGAATTTGCGGCAGTTGCCTTTTAACATAAAATATGAGAACTCTTTTCGCCAAATTCCAAACGTATGGGCAGAGCGTGGCCTCAGAGCTCACTCACTTCGAAATCTGAGCTTGCTATATGTGAGGGCTTAAACAGACTTTACACCTGGAATTCATGGAAGGATCCTGTTTGGTACCCAGGGCTCGAGAACCCAAAGAATCAATGGTCCCAACTCCGACCCAGCGAGATCCCCTCAATGTAGTAGCTGGCTACAAAGCCAGATCTTGACTGTTAGATCCTGGAAGCTTTTTCATTAAAACCCTTGAAAGAAAATATACCACAGAGCCCATGAATGAAGCTCATCACCACAAAAGGACATTGTATAATTATGTGGTATGCGATACAAGTACTTCGAGCTAGAAAGTAGGGGGGGTCACTCTGAATCAGATTTCCTACAGCTATTTCTGGGCTGGTTTGGCCAGGGAAATATCCTGAATTTGTCCTGGTGTCATTTTCAAACACTAGTACACAATTCAAGAGCTCCCACACATTGTCTGCGTTCTGTTTGGTGCACGAACATGCAGGCAGGGAGGAGAGCTTTCTTATATTCACTTGCTGCCTGGGACAGACAAACAGGGCCGGACTGGGAACAGAAACTGCCCTGGCAAACTGCTAGCGGCCCCCCTGCGGTGAGGGGGAGGCCTGATTTGAAGGACCATCCTTTCTTTTGTTTAGATATCATCCTGGCTGAGAGCCATCTGGAGCCAAACACTTAGGGGCTTATTAGTCAGCCCTTGCTTCACTTTTGCGCCGCTGGTGCGTCATTTTTTGTGACGCACCAGTGGCGTAAAAAGTGTGCCCTGTTGCACCATATTTACAGAGTGAAGCATCAACCTAGATGTGTCACTTAGTAAAACCCTATGTCACATTATACCTGCGCCAGGTATAATGTATGCAGGGGGGGCCTTCTGACACAAGAAAGTGTCGTAAAAGTGACGCAGTGAAATCTATAAGGTTTCACTGCACCACTTCTAGGACGCAAATGAGTCAATATTTTACGCCTGCCTCGTCGCAGGCGTAAGACTGATGCAGGCACATTTAACATAGGACTTGCCCATGTGTAGTGACCCATTGCTGGAGTTGCGTCATTTTTGCGCCTACAGATACATCAGAAATACTGATGTATCTTAACTCCTTGCGACATGATGCATCATACCGTAAATATGATGCATCATTGGTGTCGCAAGGAGGGTGCAATGAAAAGTGACACATCTCTGTTTTCTCGCAGCGATGCATCACTTTTCATAAATGAGGCCCTTAGATGCCAATGCAATGAAAAAAAGACAGGCACATTACTTATATCTTCACAAGTACTTTAGAGAAACTGTAATTAGGACAGATGTATTTTTTTGGTTCAACTTAAGAGATGCAGATACTCAGTATGAAGGCACTTTTTTATCTGGCTGTATGAGTAATTACGCTAACAGTGATTTGAATGGCATTAACAAATACATTTTCTGATTAGTTATTTTTGAGCACTACTCATCCCATTGTACGTGGGCTGTCAGAGCGCTTTCTATCACTCAGAGAGGTGCAATCAATCATGCAAGTGTACAAAGCAATATACAGACAATATTACTTAAGGCAACGAGGGTTATAAGTGCAGGAATCAAGTCATCGAAAACTGAATCTAGTTGAGGAAAACAAAGCACTCATTTACCACTGAAACAGATGAGAGTTTAAGAAAGAACATGGAAAAGAGGAAAAACCAGCTGATGCCCTGACCTACTGGTTGTAAAAGCACCAGAGCAGTTAATACATAGTGGAGAAGTGTGGCTCAATGATTAGAGCGGCAGACCCTGCTACAGAGGTCTGGCATGGGACCAGGGTTCAATTCCGGCCTCGGCGGGTCTTGGGCTCAAAATTCCACGGACCTGATAATTCTCACCTCGGTGCCTATTCTAATCATGGGTCCCACTCTGGGCAATAGCTTGTTTAATCTCCACAACGGCCCCCACAATGCTAAGGATGCCTGGCCTCCACCTTGGGGGTGCCCAGGAGTGGACGCCTCACAGGGAATTCCAGGATGGGTTCCACAGCGGTATTCGTACAAGCGCCTTGAGACCCTTGTGGGTGAGTAGTGCGCTATACAAGTATCAATTTACAAACAGCAACTGCAAGTAGACATTATCTGTAGAGAGTGAACGGTCAGGAGAAACCCGAAGTCAGGATATAAAACGTAACACTGTGATTGGGGTTGTCTCTACTAACAAGACTTTATTAATTCCCAGAGGAACCCTTCTTTTGAATTCTAGTAGAACAGATTGAGAAACAAAAAGGATTTAAATCCATGACTTACAGCTTGCATGCAGCGCCTTAATGACGGTAAATAGATAACTGAGCTATAATAGAAGTACTGCACTTTATGAAGTGGAAGAAACAAAATGACCCCATTGGCAAAAGAGGTAGTCCACTTACCTATCAACATAAAATACAAATCAGGGGTCTCCATGTTACACAATGTGCAGCAGCAAACTTTACCTCGATACTACTTTATGAGTCAAAGCTGCGCCTGGACAAAAAACGAACCCTCCCAGAGCTATGGCACTGCTGTTAACATCTCCCTTTACTTGCAGGGCACACGAGGATACTTGCAGCAGGAGTCCCAATCCTGCAAAACATTTAAAATGCGGCCTCTTTGTTACTAATTGAGCAGGCTAACAGAGTTGCTGTCCCATTTGTCCTTGTTACCAATCTCTTTACAGGAGGTCATTTTTTCAATGGATGTGTCAGTTTATTGTCAGACTCCGCTTTTCATCCTCCTCTCCTCGTGATTTCACCCCCACCTCCACCCCAAATTATAATGTTCCCAGGGCAATGTTTTCCAATTCCAGCACTGCAAGTTCTATTTTCCATGTGAACTACAGACTGGACATGCATGTACAGGGCAGACATGACTCAGTGGATTGCCGGGGTCAGCTGCCTTCCCCCATCCCCTCTGGGTGGGGGCAATCAACTTACAGCCTGGCAGAAGGAGAAGGAGAATGAACCTAAATAGACTCATCCTGTCCTTTTGGAGTCCCCAAGACCTATGCTCCTATGTGTCCACTCTTTCTGTCCTGGTCTGTGCGTCGGACAACTGCCCTCTCCCCGTCACCTGGATTCCCGGGGCCTCTCCTTTGCCCACCACCTTCTGCCCAACACCTGGATCAGTGAAGTAATCTAGATATGGGCTATCAGACATTTTTTCCTTTCCTTGTTTTGGGTTGCTATTTGCGCGACGCAGCTCCAGCAAGTCTCGGGGGTGCCCTATCTGTCCAATGCTGCGTCAAGCTTTACGCCTGCTTGAAGCAGGCGCAGGGTTTTGACGCAGCATTGTAGATTTCACTCAGCCACTTTTAGGAGGGGCTCCTGCGCAGAAACGCCCCCCCCCGCGCCGGAACGCCTCCTTATGGCGCAGGGCTTTACAACTTGACGCATCTCCCAGATGCATCACGTTGTAAATACCCCGCACCATGGCGCATCTTTTGCTAGGGGCTTGTAAATCTGCCTCTTAATCAGTGCAGAGTATACATGGGCGCCGAGTGATATGCAGTGATTTTTTTAACTTTAGTAATCACTGCATACATTTTAAGACCACCAGCAGAGAGGCAGAATTTTACTTTATCAGTAATTCCACATTACAAGAATAAAGGGAAATTACCAAAGTTCCTCCATTTCTGCCTACAGAATTGAAAATTCCTCCCCGGCCTAATGCAGAGCTCACACCAACTATAGGTAGCACTCTAATGATCCCTGAATAAAAGTATCACACCATTTTCTAGCTTCTTCTATATTTTACTTGACCAGTGAACTTTCTCTGGCAGTATCGCCACCTGGTAATAATGCCACACAGTAAATATTTCGACCCAATTCCACAAGTGAATTGAAACTGCATCCTGTGCATGTCTTTTTCAAGAGGTGTGCATTAAAAATGTTCTAATGCTATGGATTGAAGTAAGCAATGCATGATACACCGATGAGTGCAGTTATGCGTACAGCAGTGAGACCTCCATGGCAGGCATGCCGTTACACATCTACCAGCCTGTATCTCGGCTGAGATTAGAAGGCTGCACTGGTTGCCTGTAAGGAAAGGTGTTCTGATTAAAGCCCTGTGCATGGTCTATAAAGCCCTTCAAGGGGCTCATCCCGAGTATCTTAAACAACAATTTCTTTGGTATGTACCAAAAAGAGCACTACGATAAGAAGAGGCAAAACTGGTATCAGTGTCCAGGGTACCAAAAGCCTGCTGGAGTGAAAGAAGTTTTGTGGTTCACGCAGCTAAGGCCTGGAATGGCCTTCCGCTATATCTTGGAAGCATGACAAATTTACTTGCACTTAGGAAGGACTTAAAACATGGCTCTTCTCTACTTAAATTCTGATTATAGTCTCTCAGGGGCATATTTACAATAACTGGCGCATCCCTTCAAATCAGCAGGGATGCGCCAGTTATTTTGCGCCACAACTCCGCCACCAAGGATGCGCCGCATTTACAATGCGGAGCACCATGGGGCAAAAACGGCACAGATGTGTGACGCATCTGTGCCGTAAAAGTGGCGCATTGCTGGAGTTGCGTCGCAAGTGCGACGCAACTCCAGCAATGCTCTAGGGGGCCTATCTTCTTAATGCTGCGTCAATCCTTACGCCTGGCAGGCGCAGTGTTTTGATGCAGCATGGGCCCAAATGTGACTGAGGGAAATCTTGTAGATTTCACTCAGCCACTTTTGGGAGGCGTTCCAGTCCCGGAACGCCCCACCCTGCACAGGAACGCCTGCATGTGGCGCAGGGCTTTACAACGTGACGCATCTCCTAGATGCGTCAGGTTGTAAGTACCCCACAACATGGCGCAGGATTTGCACCGCCGCTGCGTCACAAAGGTGACGCAACAGCGGCGTAAATGAGGTGCAAGGGGCTTGTAAATCTGCCGCTCTGTCTTTAGGCCTCTGTAGGACTTCACACAGTGCCAGGACACCTTCGGGTAACAGTTGCACTCTACAAATTTCAAGAACATTAACATAGATATTTTAATATAGAGATTAGAATGCAACCTCTCTTAAAGATTGCAAAACTTGAATTTACAAATCCATTCATACATGCTTATATTTCCAAGCAGATCACCAGATACAGCTGTGTGTATAGTGATGCCCCTCACAGCTAGGGAGGCTCTGGCCTGAAGCAACCACAACAGAGTCACAAAGACTTTTGAACTGCCTATTGGCTGTCATCGGTGTGTGTGCCCTCAAACTCAAACCCACAATATCGGTGGGACAGAATATCAAAAATAAAAATATCTATAGGTACCAAGTATAGATTTTCTCTACCTAACTCCACACAATGTACCTACGAGGTACACATACCTTCAAGTTACGTAGATGTGCAGTCAGAAATAGTAAATCTATACTTCCCTATATGCACTTACCTTTCAATATTTTGTTCTTAATATTCTGTCCTCAGTATTCTTTTGTCCTATATTGTTGATGTTGATATTAGGTAGAATAACTGCTGTCATCCGCCCAACTGCAACTGTTCTTAAGTAAGGCAAAATGCTCATCTAAAGGGTCTTCTTCACCTTACACAACAGAATTTGCAGTTACACTCTTAACCCCTACCCTCCACTAAACATCAATACTTAGGGAAGGGAAACATCCTTTACCCCGCAGTCTTTACAATGACCAGCCTTTACAACGGTATTAGTACCCTGAATGCGACGTTACCATGCACAACTATAGCATGCAAGTTGTTACAATGACTTGCTGTAAGGGGTGCTCTGTTGGACTGGTATTCAATCAATCAATCAATCAATCAGAGTACTTGTAGAGCACGCTACTTACCCACAAGGGTCTCAAGGCACTGAGGGGAGGGGGGTGTTGCTACTGCTCGAAGACTCAAGTCTTGAGGAGTCTTCTGAAGGCGAGTAGGTCTTGGGTCTGCCGTATGTGGGTAGGGAGGGTGTTCCAGGTCTTGGCGGCGAGGTAGAAGAAGGATCTGCTGCCGGAGATCGTTCGTTGGATGCGAGGGACAGCGGTGAGGGTGAGGCTGGCAGAGCAGAGCTGGCGGGTGGGTGTGTAGAAGCTGAGTCTGCTGTTCAGGTAGGCGTTTCCGGCGTTGTGGAGTGCTTTGTGTGCATGGGTGAGGCGCTTGAAGGTGATCCTCTTGTCGACGGGGAGCCAGTGTAGGTCTCCCAGGTGGGGGGTGGTGTGGCTGTGGCGAGGGACGATGACGATCAGTCGGGCAGAGACGTTTTGGATGAGTTGTAGTCGTCGTAGGTGTTTGGCTGGGATTCCGGCGTAGAGTGCGTTGTCATAGTCCAGTCTCCTTCTGGCGAGGGCCTGTGTCACCATTCTTCCTGTTTCGGTCGGGATCCACTTGTAAATCCTGCGGAGCATGCGGAGGGTGTTGTAGCAGGAGGAGGAGATGGCATTGACCTGCGTAGACATGGTCAGGGAGGAGTCGAGGATTAATCCTAGGTTGCGTGCATGGTTGGTGGGTGTTGGTGCTGTTCCCAGTGTGGTCGGCCACCAGGAGTCGTCCCAGGCTGAGGGGGTGGATCCAAAGATGAGTACCACTGTCTTGTTTGAGTTCAGCTTCAGACGGCTGCTCCTCATCCAGTTGGCGACAGCCTTCATTCCCTCGTAGATGTTGGTCCTAACTTCTGTGAATACCGAAATGAGTAAGTGTCTTCTGTGAATACCAAAATGAGTAAGTGCCTTCTGTGAATACCAAAATGGTAGTAAGTTTAGGATTTTGTCTTAAGTTAGTTCTGTGAATTGGGCCAGAAGTCAGGATATAAAACATAACACTGTGATTGGGGTTATCTCTACTAACAAGACTTTATTAATTCCCAGAGGAACCCTTCTTTTGAATTCTAGAAGAACAAATTGAGAAACAAAAAGGATTTAAATCCATGACTTACAGCTTGCATGCAGCGCCTTAATGACAGTAAATAGATAACTGAGCTATAATGGAAATACTGCAATTTATGAAGTTGAAGAAACAAAATGACCCCATTGGCAAAAGAGGTATTCCACTTACCTATCAACATAAAATACAAATCTGGGGTCTCCATGTTACACAATGTGCAGCAGCACACTTTACCTCGATGCTACTTTATGAGGCAAAGCTGCGCCTGGACATAAAACGAACCCTCCCAGAGCTATGGCACTGCTGTTAACGTCTCCCTTTACTTGCAGGGCACACGAGGATACTTGCAGCAGGCGTCCCAATCCTGTAAAACATTTTAAATGCGGCCTCTTTGTTAACAGATTTGCTGTCCCATTTGTCCTTGTTGCCACTCTCTTTACAGGAGGTCGTTTTTCAATGGATGTGTCAGTTTACTGTCAGACTCCGCTTTTCATCCTCCTCTCCTCGTGATTTCACCCCCACTCCTCTGCTACACCTCCACCCCAAATTATAATGTTCCCAGAGTACATGTTTTCCAATTCCAGCACTGCAAGTTCTATTTTCCATGTGAACTACAGACTGGACATGCATGTACAGGGCAGACATGACTCAGTGGATTGCCGAGGTCAGGTGCCTTCCCCCCATCCCCTCTGGGTGGGGGCAATCAACTTACAGCCTGGCAGAAGGAGAAGGAGAATGAACCTAAATAGACTCACCCTGTCCTTAAGAGTCCCCAAGAGCTATGCTCCTTTGTGCCCACTCTTTCTGTCCTGGTCTAGACTGTGCGTCGGCCACTGCCCTCTCCCCGTCACCTGGATTCCCAGGGCCTCTCCTGTGCCCACCACCTTCTGCCCAACACCTGGATCAGTGAAGCAATCTAGGTATGGGCTACCAGCCATTTTTTCCCTTCCTTGTTTTGGGTTGCTGCTTCAATAATAACAGCTATCCGCGGTCTACGTGAATTACACATTAGTTTTGTTTTCTTTTTGAGCAGCTTTTGGAAGCCTGCTTATAGGGACGTGTTCTGATAGCAGTACACACAAACTGGCGTATGCTCCCATCGACTCCCTGCTCCCCACTTGTCATGCATAAAGCAAGGTTCTGATAGGAGAGCTGTAGCCTGGATGTCAATGAAATGTTCAGTGGATCAAACGTTTCAAGTCAGAGGCACCTCATTGCACCTTTTATCGATTAAGGGATATGCAGAGTACGGGTGGGCAAAATTCCTGGAGTTTTATTCCGCGTAATTCCATTAAAATTCCGCCAGATTCTGTGACGGGGCAAAGTGGGCATTTGGCACTATTTTCTTAGATCAAAATGGAATACCCTCATTCAAAAATGGATGCAAGGATGCATTTTATGCTAAGCAAGTAGCGCATCCAAATTCCACCGGGCGCTCTTGCATACTCTGCAATGATTATAGCTTTTATTCACTGCAGAGTATGTAAGGAGCACCAAGTCTTGGTATGCATCGGTTTCAAAACTTTAGAGACCAGTGCACAACACTTGGCGCCTTCCCCTTACATACTATACATTGTTAAAACTTTTCGGGGCGGATTTACAATAACTGGCGCATCCCCAGGGATGCGCCAGTTATTGTGCGCCGCAGCTCCGCCACTCATGGTTCGCCGTATTTACATGGAGCAAAAACGGCACAGATGCGTCACGTGTGCGGCGCATTCCTGGAGTTGCGTCGCAAGCGCGACGCAGCTCCAGCAATGCTCGGGGGTGCCCTATCTGTCCAATGCTGCGTCAAGCCTCACGCCTGCTTCAAGCAGGCGCAAGGTTTTGAGGCAGCATTGGCCTAAAAGTGACTGAGTGAAATCTTGTAGATTTCACTCAGCCACTTTTAGGAGGCGCTCCTGCGCAGAAAAGCCCCCCCCCCTTGCGCCGGTACGCCTCCTTATGGCGCAGGGCTTTACAACGTGACGCATCTCCCAGATGCATCACGTTGTAAATACCCCGCACCATGGCGCATCTTTTGCTAGGGGCTTGTAAATCTGCCTCTTAATCAGTGCAGAGTATACATGGGCGCCGAGTGATAGGCAGTGATTTTTTTAACTTTAGTAATCACTGCATACATTTGAAGGCCACCAGCAGAGAGGATGAATTTTACTTTATCAGTAATTCCACATTACAAGAATAAAGGGAAATTACCAAAGTTCCTCCATTTCTGCCTACAGAATTGAAAATTCCTCCCCGGCCTAATGCAGAGCTCACACCAACTATAGGTAGCACTCTAATGATCCCTGAATAAAAGTATCACACAATTTTCTAGCTACTTCTATATTTTACTTGACCAGTGAACTTTCTCTGGCAGTATCGCCACCTGGTAATAATGCCACACAGTAAATATTTCGACCCGATTCCACAAGTGAATTGAAACTGCATCCTGTGCATGCCTTTTTCAAGAGGTGTGCATTAAAAATGTTCTAATGCTATGGATTGAAGTAAGCAATAAATGATACACCGATGAGTGCAGTTGTGTGTACAGCAGTGAGACCTCCATGGTAGACATGCCTTTACACATCTACCAGCCTGTATACCAAAATACGCCTCTATCTCGGCTGAGATTAGAAGGCTTCACTGGTTGCCTGTAAGGATTAAAGCCCTGTGCATGGTCTATAAAGCCCTTCAAGGGGCTCATCCCGAGTATCTTAAACAATAATTTCTTTGGTATTTACCAAAAAGAGCACTACGATAAGAAGAGGCAAAACTGGTATCAGTGTCCAGGGTACGAAAAACCTGCTGGAGTGAAAGAAGTTTTGTGGTTCACGCAGCTAAGGCCTGGAATGGCCTTCCGCTATATCTTGGAAGCATGACAAGTTTCCTTGCACTTAGGAAGGACTTAAAACATGGCTCTTCTCTACTTAATTTCTGATTATAGTCTCTCAGGGGCATATTTACAATAACTGGCGCATCCCTTCAAATCAGCAGGGATGCGCCAGTTATATTGCGCCACAACTCCGCAACCATGGATGCGCCGCATTTATAATGCGGAGCACCATGAGGCAAAAACGGCACAGATGTGTGACGCATCTGTGCCGTAAAAGTGGCGCATTGCTGGAGTTGTGTCGCAAGTGCGACGCAGCTCCAGCAATGCTCTGGGGGGCCTATCTTCTTAATGCTGAGTCAATCCATACGCCTGCTTCAAGCAGGCGCAGGGTTTTGACGCAGCATGGGCCCAAAAGTGACTGAGTGAAATCTTGTAGATTTCACTCAGCCACTTTTGGGAGGCATTCCTCCCCTGCACAGGAACGCCTGCATGTGGAGCAGGGCTTTACAACGTGACGCATCTCCTAGATGCGTCACGTTGTAAGTACCCCACAACATGGCGCAGGATTTGCGCCGCTGCTGCGTCACAAAGGTGACGCAACAGCGGCGTAAATGAGGCGCAAGGGGCTTGTAAATCTGCCGCTCCGTCTTTAGGCCTCTGTAGGACTTCACACAGTGCCAGGACTCCTTTGGGTAACAGTTGTGCTCTACAAATTTCAATAACATTTACATAGATATTTTAATATAGAGATTAGAATGCAACCTCTCTTCAAATTGCAAAACTTGAATTTACAAATCCATTCATACATGCTTATTTTTCCAAGCAGATCACCAGATACAGCTGTGTGTATAGTGATGCCTCTCACAGCTAGGAAGGCTCTGGCCTGAAGCAACCACAACAGAGTCACAAAGAATTGTGAACTGCCTATTGGCTGTCATCGGTGTGTGTGCCCTCAAACACAAACCCACAATATCGGTGGGACAGAATATCAAAAATAAAAATATGTATGGGTAACAAGTATAGATTTTCTCTACCTATCTCCACACAATGTACCTACGAGGTACACATACCTTCAAGTTACATAGATGTGCAGTCAGAAATAGTAAATCTATACTTCCCTATATGCACTTACCTTTCAATATTTTGTTCTTAATATTCTGTCCTCAATTTTCTTTTGTCTTATATTGTTGATGTTTATATTAGGTAGAACAACTGCTGTCATCCACCCAACTGCAACTGTTATTAAGTAAGGCAAAATGCTCATCTAAAGGGTCTTCTTCACCTTACACAACAGAATTTGCAGTTCCACTCTTAACCCCTACCCTCCACTAAACATCAATACTTAGGGAAGGGAAACATCCTTTACCCCGCAGTCTTTACAATGACCAGCCTTTACAACGATATTAGTACCCTGAATGCGACGTTACCATGCACAACTATAGCATGCAAGTTGTTACAATGACTTGCTGTAAGGGGTGCTCTGTTGGACTGGTATTCAATCAATCAATCAATCAATCAGAGTACTTGTAGAGCACGCTACTTACCCACAAGGGTCTCAAGGCACTGAGGGGAGGGGGGTGTTGCTACTGCTCGAAGACTCAAGTCTTGAGGAGTCTTCTGAAGGCGAGTAGGTCTTGGGTCTGCCGTATGTGGGTAGGGAGGGTGTTCCAGGTCTTGGCGGCGAGGTAGAAGAAGGATCTGCTGCCGGAGATCGTTCGTTGGATGCGAGGGACAGCGGTGAGGGTGAGGCTGGCAGAGCAGAGCTGGCGGGTGGGTGTGTAGAAGCTGAGTCTGCTGTTCAGGTAGGCTGTTCCGGCGTTGTGGAGTGCTTTGTGTGCATGGGTGAGGCGCTTGAAGGTGATCCTCTTGTCGACGGGGAGCCAGTGTAGGTCTCCCAGGTGGGGGGTGGTGTGGCTGTGGCGAGGGACGATGACGATCAGTCGGGCAGAGGCGTTTTGGATGCGTTGTAGTCGTCGTAGGTGTTTGGCTGGGATTCCGGCGTAGAGTGCGTTGTCATAGTCCAGTCTCCTTCTGGCGAGGGCCTGTGTCACCATTCTTCCTGTTTCGGTCGGGATCCACTTGTAAATCCTGCGGAGCATGCGGAGGGTGTTGTAGCAGGAGGAGGAGATGGCATTGACCTGCGTAGACATGGTCAGGGAGGAGTCGAGGATTAATCCTAGGTTGCGTGCATGGTTGGTGGGTGTTGGTGCTGTTCCCAGTGTGGTCGGCCACCAGGAGTCGTCCCAGGCTGAGGGGGTGGATCCAAAGATGAGTACCACTGTCTTGTTTGAGTTCAGCTTCAGACGGCTGCTCCTCATCCAGTTGGCGACAGCCTTCATTCCCTCGTAGATGTTGGTTTTGGCGGTGTGTGGGTCTTTGGTGAGGGAGAGGATGAGCTGGGTGTAGTCGGCGTAGGAGATGATGTTGAGGTTGTGATGGCGGGCCACTTGTGCGATGGGGGCCATGTTGATGTTGAATAGCGTCGGGCTGAAGGATGAGCCCTGGGGGATGCCGCAAATGATGTCGGTGGCTGCGGATCGGAAGGGTGGGAGGTGGACTCTCTGGGTTCTGCCAGAGAGGAAGGACGTGGTCCAGTCAAGGGCCTTCTCTTGGATTCGGCTTCTAGGAGGCGTGCCTTTAGAGTGTGATGGCAGACCGTGTCGAAGGCGGCCGACAGGTCCAGGAGGATGAGGGCTGATGTTTTGCCGTTGTCTATTTGGTGCCTGATGTCGTCTGTGGCTGCGATGAGGGCTGTCTCGGTGCTGTGGATTCGTCTGAGTCCAAACTGGGATGGGTCCAAGATGTTGTTGTCTTCCAGGCGGCGGGTCAATTGTCTGTTGACGATTTTCTCGATGAACTTTGCCGGGAACGGGAGCAGGGAGATTGGCCGGACGTTCTTGAGGTCATTGGGGTCCGCCTTGGGCTTTTTGAGGAGGGCATTGGTTTCGGCGTGCTTCCAGCTTTCCGGGAATGTCGTGTGTCGAAGGAGATGTTGATGACCTTCCGTAGTTGGGGTGCGATGGCTGCGTCTGCTTTGTTGAATACGTGGTGTGGGCATGGGTCTGACGGAGATCCTGAGTGGATGGGGTTCATGACCATGCATGTCTTGTCGTCATTGACGTTGGACCAGGAAGTCAGGCGGATGGCGCTGGTGGTGTTCACAGAGGAGGTGGAGTCTGGCATAGTCGGGGCGGTTGTGGTGCTGAAGCTATCGTGGTTGTCAGCGATCTTGCGGAGGAAGAAAATGGCTAGTGAGTCGCACAGTTCTTGTGAGGGCGGGATGTCGTTGGCGTGGCACTGGGGTTTGAGAGTTCCTTAACGATGCTGAAGAGCTCTTTGCTGTCGCGTGCATTGTTATCCAAGCGGTCTTTGAAAGAGGATCTCTTGGCTAAACTGATGAGGTGGTGATGTCTGCGGGTGGCGTCCTTGTGGGCTGCATGGTTGTCCGGTGTGCATTTGTGGAGCCATATTTTCACCAGTTTCCGGCATGCGCGTTTGGAGGTCTGGAGCTCGTCGGTGAACCAGGTGGCTCTCTTGCTGGCGTGGTTGTTGGAGGGTTTCTTGAGCGGGGCGAGGGTGTTGGCGCAGTCATCCATCCACTGTCTGAGGTTGCGGGCTGCGGTGTCTGGGTTGGTGGGGTCGGTGGGTGAGTTCTGGGCGAGGGTGGTGGTGATCAGCCGGTCTTCGCTGACTTTGCTCCAGCAGCGGCGAGGCAGCTGTTGGGTGTTGTGGTGCGTGGTTGATTTCTTGAAGGTGAAATGGATGCAGCGGTGGTCGGTCCAGTGGAGTTCGGTGGTGGGGTCGAAGGCGACATGGGTGCCTGTGGAGAAGATGGGGTCCAGCGTGTGGCCGGCGGCATGGGTGGGTGCGGCAACGAGTTGTCTGAGGCTGAGGTTGGCGAGGTTGTCGATCAGAGTGGCGGAGTTGGCGTTGTTGTTGTTCTCGAGGTGGAATTTCAGGTACCCGATGTGAGAAGTTGGCCTGATATGTGATGTCCACTATTCTAGTGGGCACCCTGTATCAATCCAAACAACCCTTATGGTGATGGTTGTAAAGTCAACCTTATAGACCAGCTATCCTAGAGGTAGCATGGACAAAGCAGTCTTAGGCTAAAACTTCAGAGGGCATGTAAAGCCAGCTGTTTTACCATATGTAACCCCTTGAATACCAAATGAAAGGACACCACACAGGATATATATAAAATATAAATGTATTTATTTCTAAACAACCCCCCTGAGCTCTTTATGAGATCAGAGGCGCCAGCACATAACAAGATACTTAATTATCATACAATAAGTTGCACAAAATACAGTAGGGCCCTAGGGGCACGGTAAACCATATACTAAAATAGTGGTATAGGAGCCACGTCACGAACAAAGGATAGGCCTAGGGCCTAGGGATTCGCTGGGGCTACACTGTACTACCAAGGGATAGGAAGTAGGAGGCCCATGGGAGGCGTGTGCAGTGTCTTTACACACACGCAAGTTACCATAGAGTTAAAATGGGAACGAAAGAATTAGAAACTAGTTCTTTTAGGTCACTTCCGGATGGACTGGGAGAAAGCTACTTGAAAGTTAGACACTAGGATAGTTAATACCCACAGGAGCACCCGAGTATTCGCGTTACCTGACCCACAGGAAGCGGGTGCATAGGTGTCAAAGTGGTTTCGGGTTTCATCTCTGAATCCTATGGAGCCTTGAAGAAAGATGCTTCAGGCAACCAGGAGAGAAGTGTCCGGTTGGATCCAAGGGCGGATCAAGGATGAAGAGTACCTGAAAGCAGAGGGGACAGAGTCTGGGTCACCAGCCAGTGACCAGAAAGGAACCAGGAAGGAACCAGGCGATGTCGCGAAGCAATCAGGTGATGTTGTGAAGCTTGTCTCTGCAGCCGCGTGGATCAGGAGGTGTCGACGATGACCAGGAGCTAAGCAGGGACTGTCCCACAAAGGATCTCGCTGTCGGCGGTGTCGGCTTCCGGATTGAAGTCAACAAGCCTTGGTTAAGGCAACCCACGCAGGAATCAAAGATGGCTTCTTTATCAGACCAGCAAGATCTGATGGGCTTCTTCTTTCCAGGGAAGCAAGGGCCAGTCTGGATCAACCAGACCAACAGTGTAGATTCAAGATTTCGTTGTCACACAGGCCACTAGCCAACGGGCAAGTGACCGGATAGACACGTCATGCAGGAAAATGCAAAAGAGCCCCACGCAGCACTTGAAGAGTGTGGAGGGATGATCTTTGATGCAGATGGTGCTCGGGGCTGGGGCTTCTCAATCCCCAATGCACAACTTTGAGGGTGCCTCATAAGTTGCACGGAAAGCAATTCGCTGGCTTTCTAAGATGGCCGGTCCCACGTCTCGCGTCGCCTCCACGGGTCTCAGCTTTGCTGTGCCTGTGGATCGGCCTGAAGGAAGTCTGGAAGTCTGAGTCTTGTCAGGCTCTGTGCTCAGGCTCCGGCGGGAGCGTCGACAAAGCAAACTGTTAATTGCGTGATGCTGCCTGCTTGTGCAGGGTGGTCGCTCCTTGACCACAAGGGAGATTCTTCAGTCTTTTATCTTCAAGTGTCAGTCAGGATTAATCTAAAGTCTTGGGGCTCAGCTCCTACCTATATACTAAATTTAGGGGCAGGATTACCTGCTAGGTCCCTCCTTTGTGTGGGACCAGGGAAGGGGGTGGTTACACCCCTTTCCCTTTGTCCAGTTTCGTGCCAGAGCTGGGGCTGGAGTGCCCCAGCAACTGCTTTGAACCAGGCTATGCATGGAGCACCTTGTGTGCCCCAGGCAGTGTCGCATTTCATTCAGCCCTCCCTGCCCCAATACACTATGGCCTGTCTGGGGTGGTGCTAGCACCTCCCAAAACAGGAAACCTATGGCCAAGCCTTCCTCACTGGAAGGACTCCCAGCAGCAGGAGGTCAGACTTGTGTCTGTGGCAGCAGCATCCCTTTTGTGATGATGAGGCTCTGGTTAACTTTAAGCGAGTTTAGTGGGAACAACATGTCTTCTCCCTCTAGAAGGGTGGAATGCTACCTCCGTCGCCAGAACTGGCGAGGGGGTAGTATTCCAAAGCGTATGACACCTTACACGACATGTTTTTATAAAGCCAAACCAAAGTTAGCATTAAACCGCGAGGATTATAATGCACTTAAGAGTATATGGTATGGCTATATCATAGAACAGCTATAAGGACATGGTTCCGAAAGCTGCAGACAGGCTCACCTCATGCTAGAGCCTCATCTCACATAAAACCAAGCACTCTGCCTCCAGGATTGTTAAGGCCTGCCATAGGAGTGACTTATAGGTATATATGTGTCTATATGTAAAGGTAGGTATAGGGATACTACACCTAAGCAAGGGGTGATTACACGACCTTGCCCCAGCTGAGTCATCAGCCAGTTGTGTCAATGTGAGTGGCCAGCCATGGGTGGCATAATACATGCTGCAGCCCCTGGTATGCCTTGGATGCACCTATACCCTGGGTACCTATAGTACACTGTACAGGGGCTCATAAGGTGACCCAATGTCCAATTGGAGATGTACCTAAAGTACATGGAGTCCATTTTACAGTGAGAGCAGATAGCCTGGGGCCCTGATTAGCAGGTTTCCAGGCCAACTAAGTAGAAAACCAGCTAAACACTAGGCAAAAAATCTGCGGCAACCATAGTCAGGTATCGACCTTCCTACGCCCGAGGAGGATGTAGTCCGTGGTGGTGAGTGCGTGGGTGCTGGCGAGGTCGGCGATGGAGTCGCTGAACTGGGCCCAGGGTCTGGGGGGTCTGTCGATGAGTGTTCCTCTTAGTGTGGTGTTGGGGTCTTTGTGGATCGGCGGTGTTGAGGGTGTCGTCTGCGTGGGTGGCGACATTGAGGGTGGATTTGTGGAAGATGGTTGTTTCTCCTCCGGTTCCGTTGGTGCGATCCCTGCGGGTGACCTTACAGCCATCCAGGATGGCTATGGCGATGTCGGGCGCCGAGGAGTCGTTCCACCAGGTCTCGGTAAGGAAGGCCACATCTGGGGCGGAGATGTTGAGCAGATCCCAGAGCTCGACAGCGTGTTTGCGTGCGGAGCGGGTGTTGAGGAGTATACAGCAGAGGTGGTTGGGTCCAGTCTTTGGAGGTTTGGTGGTTCTGTCGCAGGTGAAGCTGCAGGTGCGGCAGGAGAATTGTCGGTGGGTCTATTTCAGGGTGGCCTGGAAGCAGGTGTTGTTTCGGCCAGCGTTGAGTGCGTGGAGTCTGGTGTCATAGCTTTCGCGCGGTCCAGGGGTTCTGGTGCTGGGCGCGATCCAGGCCTGGACGAGCGCACCTGCGGCGCGGACACGCAGCTGCCGCAATTTTAAGGAGATCTGGGAGGGAGGAGCAGCTGGGAGACTGGAGGCAGGAGGCAGGGGTTAGCAAATGGGCATGGGGGTTCGGGGCCGCAGGGGCAACATCAGCGGGAACAGCGAGCAGTGGGCGAGGGGGCGAGGAAAAGCAGCAAGGATAAAAGTCACCCAGGAATGGGCAGCGGAATCAAGGGTGCATGGCATAAGCACTGGAGGAGCTGCAGCGGGGGTGGCAACCTACCTGGTAGGTCGCTCTCCTCATCGCGTGCTGCCGCCACTTAAAGGGGATCTCGGAGGGAGGAGCAGCTGGGAGGCGGGAGGCCGGGGTTAGCGGATTGGCGCGGGGGTAGGGCTGTCAGGGCAGCAGTGGCGGGAACAGCGAGCAGTGGGCTGGGGGCGATGAAAAGCAGTGAGGAAAAACAGCACCCAGGAATGGGCAGCAGAATCAAGGGTGCAGGGCACAAGCGCTGGAGGAGCTGCAGCAGGGGGGGGGGGCGACCTACCTGTCCAGTACCTTCCCTACTGTTGCGTAGACTGGAGTTGCAATAGTAATTTATACTATTCCAACGTTCAGGGCCCCCTAAAGCAAGTCGTTTTATTTATTTCCAGTATTTCCAGTATTTGTAAAGCGCGACACTCATCCCATGGGATATCACGGCGCTATAAAACGAGGGAGACTGCTGAGGGCTATGCTGGGGGATTCGTTTTTGGGGAAAAGGTGAGTTTTTAATTTTTGGCGGAACTGAAGGTAGTTTATGGTGTGTCTGAGGTCTACAGGTAGCTCATTTTAATGACTTGCATGCTAAAGTAGCACATAGTAATGCCGCATGTAGGATACTGACTGCGTGGTAAAGGGATGTGGGGTAAATGCATGAGGGGTTGCGTCATACAACCCTTAAAAATGTCTAATCTGCAGCCATTTGCTAACAAAGTCTTAACAGAATTTCTAAAGCTTGCCCTCCTCATAACCTGAGTATCTGAATCTTGAACCTTCGGGCACAAGAATTCAGGAACTACACTTTCCCTGTCTGAGGAAGTCATGTTTGTCCTCCATCTTGTGCCATGTAAAACCAGAGCCACTCAAAATGGATTCCACATAGCTTTCCAAGTATTACTGTGAGCCAAATTGGCAGAGCGACATCAGAAGACATTTGTTTCAGCATTTACAGAATCTTCTTTTCAATGTTTGTATTTATTTACCATACAATTTCCCACTTTTCTATAAGGTTAGTGGTTCCTTTGAGTACAGAATAAACTATTTCCCTGAATATATGTGTTGCCAATACTTTTGGCTTCTAGCATTAGAGGTGATCAGCTGACCTTGCTGGAGAGGTGGTACAGCAGTATCCTAGCAGCAGACAGACTGTTTTAGTACCTATTAGATTTGGGGGTCTCTAGTTGGAACAGGTAGGTACTTGTGACAAATTGGGACCCTAGCCTCTAGTCAGGATAAGAGGGTACACTCCTAAAATAACCCCTCCTTACCCCCTGTGTAGCTTAGCAGAGCAGACAGGCTTATCTCAGAGGCAGTGTGTAAAGCATTTGTGAACACATACAGTAATCAAGTGACAACACTACAGATGGAAAACACACAGGTTTTATATAAAAAATAAGTATTTTTTATATAGACTTATCACAAGACCACAAACAACAGAAATCCACAATACTGTACTTAAAATGGTAGAATTAGCTTAGTTCTCTTTAGATCTTAAAATGCGACACTTTGAGTCAATGTACCTTAAGATGCGACTTGCAACGCAACAATAGTGTTGCAGGAAAGGTGATGGGGTAGTCCCTTACACTCAAGGACAGCGATGCGTTGAAGATCTGGTGCTAAGAAATATAGATGGCGCTTTCTCCTTGATGCAACACACTTCCCGGTGATGCGGCAGCATCTGCTGCGTTGTCGATCCTCTTCTCCGGTGATGAGAGATACTTTACACAATGCATGCCGCGACGGGCCCTGCCACACGCTTCACAGGGATGTGGCGGCATCTGCTGCGACGCCGATTCTCTTCTCCGGCGATGAGCCGCGTCAGACCCTGCAACACGCTTCTTGGAGATGCGGCGGCGGCTGATGCGACGGCGATCCTCTTCTCCTGCAACACGCTTCCCGTTGATGTGGCGGCGTCTGTGGCAACGTCAATCCTCTTTTCCAGTGATGCGTGGTGCTGCCTGTTCTTGTGTCGCGCTTCAAGCTCCTTGCAACACGCAAGTCCTCAAAAAGTCCAGCACAACTGCAGCCACTTCCAGAAAACTCTTGGGGAGCTGGTGGGTGAAGTCTGCTGTCCCTGAGACTTCAGCAGCAGGCAAGGTCTGTTCCAAGCCCTTGGAGATCCCTACAAGTTGATGAAAAGTACACAAAGTTCCTTTCTCCTTTCTTTGGCAGTCAGGCAACCCCTGCAGGGCAATGCCCAAGCATCACTTCAGCTTAGGGATAGTCTCTCCTCAGTCTCTCTGGTTCCACTCCTCTGCAAAGGTTTCTTCTTGTTGTCCAAAAGTGATCTAAATTCTAGGGATCAGGGTCCCAATATTTATACCTCAAAATCCGTTGTCCTCTGAGGGCAGAGGGTCTTTTGCCTAGTCCAAACCAGTTCTGGAGCACTCTGTTTACCTGACTCCTTCTTTTTTTTTACAGTGCAGGGCAGAAACATCAGACGCCCCACAGGAGGTAGAGCCAGCGTTGTGGTGGGCAAACACAGTCCTTTTTCAGGTCCCAGTGCAACTCCTTCCTCCCATCTAGATTCAGATCTCTCTATTCACCACTGGGCGGACTCACCCTGCTCCTGGAATCCCCCGCCTTGTCACTCAAACTCCAGACAAGGAATACACAACCTAGCAGAGGCAGGCTTGGAAAGTTAGACAAGAAAATACATACTTTCTAAAAGTGGTATTCAAACCAACTTCACTAAAATATGTATTTTATCATTCTGAGTCAGTTAGGATTATAAAAGGTAATCTCACTGCCCATTCTGGCCTAAGGAAAACAGGTAGCCTTGCAATAGTGAAAAACGAAAATGGCTGTAATTCACTATTAGGACATGCCACACACATCAGGGCTTGTCCTACCTTATACTTACAATGCACCCTGCCCTTGGGCCTGCCATAGGGGTGTCTGATATGAAGAAAAGGGAAGGTTTAGGGATGTGCTCAGTCAACATGGCAGTACCAGACAGCACACAGGCTCTGCAATGGCAAGCCTTAGACACACTTTTACAGGCTACTTCTGTGGGTGGCACAACCAGTGCTGCAAGCCCACCAGGAGCATTTGGTTTACAAGCCCTGGGCACTCTTGGTGCACAGTACTAGGGTCTGACAGGTAAACCAAACCAGCCAATCATAGAATCACTCATTCATACATTAATTTACAATAGGGAGAGCATATGCACTTTAGCTCTGATCAGCAGTGGTAAAGTCCCCAAAGTCATAAAACCAACAAAAACAGGTCAGACAAAAAAAAAGGAGGAAGGCAAAAAGTTCACGGATGACCCTGCAATAAGGGCCAAGTCCAACAGTGCCTATCAAAAATACCTAATATATCAATATTTTCACAGGTAAATATTGTTTCTTTCTACAGTTTTTCATCCTCAAATTGCACACTATCTCAAATAATTATCTTCTATATACCTAAAATATGGCATGAAATACTAACCTTTACCTAAAACTGCTGATTGTCATCTTTACTTTTTTATTTTAAATTGTCCTCTCCTCCACTTCCATCCTCTGTATACCTCCTCTCTCTGAGCACAGCCTACTAATATAAGGCACATGCATGGTGCCTTAATCTCATTATTGTATTTCTGCAAATTGCATACAACTTATTAACAAGATCACAACCTGTCCATCACTAAAATTCATACCCCTGGAACTTTACAATACCTAATCTCATCTAGGTCATCTATTAATCCCACCAACCATTTGCAGGAGTTTACATACTCCTCCGCTCATGATCATACCTAATTCCTATTAATTTAATCTACCACAAATAAATTAGAGTAAATTCATGGAATGAATTTGCTTGAGCTCACATTACTCATCCCATAAACCAACAATAACCAAAAACACTGGACTAACCACTTTCCTTTGATCAACCAATGAGGGTTAGTAAAGTGCAGCTACTCACCCGCGAGGGTCTAAAGGAGCTAAGGAGAAAGGGAGAGGGCGGCTCCGTTGAGTGCTGGGGTCATCCAAAAAGTCAGGTCTTGCGGTCCCTCCTGAACTGGAGCAGTGTTGGGACTTGCCGGAGATGAGTTCTGAAACAGCATGCTGCCTGAAGCAAATCGCTTGAAAACCTTGTCAGGGGTAGTAAGCACTATATAAATGCAGCTATTATACAATACATTGCAAAATCTTAGCAATCAAACAGTTTTGAGACACTAAGGGCCTGATTCACAGAACTAACTTAAGACAAAATCCTAAACTTACTACTTTTGGTATTCACAGAAGTTAGGATTTTGTCTTTAGTTTGTCTTAAGACAGACTTAAGACAGACTTAAGACAGACTTACGTCTTAAGTCTGTCTTAAATCTGTTTTAAGACAACCTTAAGACAAAATCCTAACTTCTGTGAATACCAAAAGTAGTAAGTTTAGGATTTTGTCTTAAGTTAGTTCTGTGAATCGGGCCCTATGAAGGCAACTTCCTTCGAAGCTTTATGCCCCTGTGGAGGGATGACCGGTTGTGTCGGGGAGTGGAGGGAGAGGTAAGGAGAAGGCTCCCTCCAGATGTTGTTTTGTGTTCTGGTGCTTTTGTAGCCAGTACCTCAGTGCATCAACTAGTTTTTCCTCTTTTCAATGTTAAACCTCAAACCCTCCTCTGTTCCAGTACCAAACGATTTCTCATGTTATGCCATTTCACCCGCACAGAGGGAGATAAAGCCCTGAAGTTTAGTTTGTGTATATGACTTAAATGCAAATTTTTCAGAAGTGCTGAAGGTAGCAATGGATGTTTTATTTTCATCTCATAACTTTGTTTTCCTCAACTAGATTCACTTTTTGATGACATTGAAAGCCACCTTAACATCTAACCTGATGCATTATTCATGACACTAAATAATGTAAATATGGTTTATAGAAGGTTAAAGTAAACCTTCTTTCCAGCACAGGTCATAACTATTTAATATTCTGACATGGCATTTGCTTCATGAATATTAACTGCAGATGGAAACACACACTGACCTGAAAATGGGGGCATCTTTTTTTCAAAGTGAGGAAAGCAGGATTCATATTAACAACAACGGAAAGTACAAATGCTGAAATAAAGAAAATTAAAATTCCATCAGCCACTTGGCCTAATCCATCATAAAGTTTCCGCCGTGGTCAGAGCACAGCTGTGGATTTATGGCAGAGGGAAGACATGTTTAGAATGCCTTATGGACGCAGCAGATGCTGAGGAATCCAGCAGGTCTGCATGATGCATTGATTGACGAGGTCAAGGAGATATAGAAATGGATTAATGACCTCTCCAGGTTCACACACTTTATTTGAGAAGCAAAATTGTACTCTACGGCCCTGAGGGCGAAATTCCTAAACTCAGGAAGATTAGAAATGAGCTGTCCCAGGGACTCCAACGATGGTACAGGAGACTCGATTGCAGATTTTGAGTATATGCAAATAATATAAATTACCATTCAAAGGATCTAAATAAAGCTAATTTGCATAGTCGTGATTATCATAGATGTCAACCCTTGGGGCAAGTAAAAGATAGTTTTTAATCTGTGCAAGGGTATGCATAAGAGTGAGGGTTTGTGTTTAGGTAAGAGTGTGTAAGTCACAGTAAGTGAATGATATTGTGTGACAGCCTGAGGTAGTGCATGAGAATGAGTGCGAGTGAGTGGCCATGAGCATAAATGAGTCAGAGCGAGTGAGAATGAGTGAGTGAGAGTACTAGTGACTGCAAATGAGTGACAGTGGTTGAGTGAGAATGAATAAGAATGAGTGTGAATAAGTGATATGAAGTGTGAGTGAGAACAAGTGTGATCACGAGAATGAAACACAATGAGTAAAAGTAAGTGAGTGTAACTGTGATCAAACATCAGAGAGCCTGAGTGAGTGAGAATGAACAGGTGAAAGAATAAGTGAAGCTAAGAGAATATATGAGATAGAGCGAGTGAGAATAAGTAAGAGCGAGTGAGAATAAAGGAAAGTAAGAGTGAATGCAATGGGTATGTGAATGGGTGAGAAAATATGAGCGGGCAAGTGGGTACAAATGAGAGAAGGAGCGAGAGAGAGGAATAGTGAGTGAAGGAGAGTTAGTGAGGATGAATAAGTTGTAAGTGAGCAAGAATGAATTGGTGATTGTGAATGAGAGTGGTGTGAGTGAATGCTAGTGTATGTGAATGGGTGAGAAAATATGAGCGGGCAAGTGGGTACAAATGAGAGAATGAGTGAGAGAGAGGAATAGTGAGTGAAGGAGAGTGAGTGAGAAGGCATAAGTACAAGTGAATAGAAATGAATTGGTGATTGTGAATGAGAGTGGTGTGAGTGAATGCTAGTGATGTGAATGGGTGAGAAAATAAGAGCGAGTCAGAGTGGGTACAAATGAGAGAATGAGTGAGAGTGAGTGCAGGAGAGTGAGTGAGAAAGAATAAGTACAAGTGAATAAGAATGAATTGGTGATTGTGAATGAGAATGAGAATGCATGTGAGTGAATGTAAGTGAGTATGAGTGAGAATGTAGTTTTCTTACTGTGAGTGTGGCATCAGGCCTGGCATACTCAAGGTATTTCTTGGCTTATAGAGACACCAAGGGCAAAAAAGAGGTACTAGCACACTTTAGAACAATCTTAGCATAACAGGTGCATGTAACAGAGTACTGGCACTGGCATACTGGATGCCACCCATGGCAATAGGGATTATGGAGCTTACTGGGATAGAAATACTCGCCTTCCCGGCCAGTATCACTTGCACCAGAGGCGGGGATTTAAAAATGATAATATCACAGTCCCCTTAAGACGTGATAGGGCTGGGCCCTATCCAGCCATTCCTTCGTGTAAACAGAAGTTCATCAGCAAGGACAAGGGGAATCCCTATTTCAATCCAGCCAGTCCAAAGCTTTATTGCACAAATGACGCCCTACAGTGTTCACCCATGGGGGTACACCAGCCAGAACCACCACATAAGGACATTCAGCTGGGGGAGATTTATAAAAGTATGTTTAGGGGACAAGTCAAGGTTTTCTACATGTCCCTCCACACCGCCCACTGCAGGAGTGGAGGCTGGTATGTCAGAGACCGTGGGCAGTAAAGAAACAGGATAGGCAGAAGAGGGGGCCCCGGTCAGTCTAAAATTAGGCTGTCGGGGTGCAGCAATAGGGTAGTATCTTCTGTGGGGTTAGGCAGGGCCTGAGACCATTGTGCCAAAATGAACATGAACTGTGTTTCAAGTGCTCCCAAATGATTCAAAATTGGGGCGAGCTCAGACTAGGTAGAGATAAAGACATGTCTACCACTGAGAACTTCATATGCTGAACCACCAAACCCCGGAGCCGCCACTGGCATATTATGTATTAAAAAGTCTGTTGAGCGATAGCATCAGACAATCCAAATTTCTGACCCCTTTTGATTTTTTATACCTTGACATACTCATTTTGCCCTCCAGTGCATGATTTATCTGCCAATATCAACAAAAAAAATATCATTTGAACAAGTTACCGGGGTGGGGGGGCGTCTAGAGGACAGTTCCAGGGGGGTGTTTCATCCAATGGAACAAGACTATTGCAGGAGTTTGGGCACAATATCCTCTCTGTCAGGGCATCCATTGCCCTCTGCAGCATGAGCTCTATCAAGGTGCACTTCATTGGAGGGGCAGGGTTAGCAAAGCATCAGATTCCTTCCTTTTCACCATGATGGGTAGCAATATGTAATAACCGTAGGAGACCAACAATAGGAAAAGAGGCACACACCTGAGACACCCAGTCAGTCAGTCAAAATTACTTTATTCGGTTCATATCAAAGACCATAAAAGTATACAACATCCGAGATCAGGGCCGAAGTACGATATGACTTTTAAAAAAGTAATATTAAAAAAACTCATATTCATAATAAAAACATACACTAATAATCATGTTTACAAGAATATTTACAAACATTAAAACAGGACATTCCAAAATAGTTCATTAAAACCACTATGTGCAGTTAATCCACTTGATTTTTTCCCGAGTCTCATGGCTATTGTCAGAAAGTTTGCAATGTTAAAAATTTCCCAGGTATTGGACAGCAACTGAAGGTACATAAGGGCAGGTTTGATTTGCCTAAACCCTTTATCTTTAATTAGGGGTACAATAAACATTTTCCGAATTGCATTAAAATATCTACACAAAAACATAAAGTGCGAGGTGTCCATTAAAGAAAATCCATCACAAGTGCATAATTCTAAATCCAACGCCTTAGTCCAACAAGGGCGTTTAGTAAGAAGAAGGTGGAATTTATTTAACCTGAATTTAGTCAGCAAAAATCTATGGTTAGCATTGTTGACAATCTTCAGGTATAATTCTAAATTGTTGGAATTTACCAATGGCTGATATGTCCTTACAGTGGGTTTAATCAGCTCCTTTTCTTCTCTATCCAATCCTTTAAGGAGCTTATATGTGGCCTTAACCCATTTCACATCCCCTTTAACTAAGTTGAACGGCTCATCAAATAATTCGGGGCGACCTAATAAGCCGGCTATTTTTTTAACATAGTTCAGCCACGGGATGGAATCACAATATTCCAATGATAAACAGTCCCTCAGGAACCCATGGTTCATCTTCAGTTCGGGGTTCAGCCAAACTGCAATCCATTTCAAAAGCGGTGCAACTGCTATCCGGTCTTCTAGATAATCCACCCCACATTCTTGATGCACAATATAGCCCGGGGTCGACTGTGGGACCGCTAGGATGGTTTTCAAGAACTTGTCCTGTAATTTGATTTGATAAAAATTTATATTGCGCAGAACAATAACCCGCAGGTATCAAGGCGCCTAACAATCAGATCAAAGTGGGAATGTACAACCTTACATATAGGCTTGCAGGAAGAGGCGAGTTTTAAGGGCAATACGGAATTTCTGCAGGGACGGTCGGGACCTGAGATCAAGGGGAAGGTCATTCCACCATTTAGGGGCAAGAGTAGAAAAAGCCCTGCCACCCCACTTGGCTCTACGTATGCGGGGGACTGTCAGTAGCAGTTTCTTGGAGGAGCGCAGGGCCCTCCCAGGGGTGTAATGGGAGATGATGGAGCCGACTCCCATGGCACTGTTCTTTGCAATGGCTCTGTAAGTCATGCATAGGACTTTGAAGCGCACTCGGTGTTCTACCGGCAACCAGTGCAGCGCTTTCCTGGCCAACGTGGCCGAGGAGCGTCTGGGGATATCTAAAACAAATCTGGCTGCGGCGTTCTGGACTACCTGCAAGCGCTGTAAAAGGCTCCTATTTAGGCCCGCATACAGCGCATTACAGTAGTCCAGTCGTGAGCCAATGAGAGCGACAGCTATTTGTTTTCTGGACTGCAGGGAGAGATACTTCCTGATTCTTCTGAGGGTATGAATGATGCCCCAACAGGTAGAGATGGTTCCTCTAACCTGTCTGCTCATGTCCAGGGCAGGGTCTATCATCACCCCAAGGTTCTTAGCAGATGTCGTGGGGGAGGGACATATTCCTAACGAATCAGGCCACCAGCTGGCTGACCATGTGTCCTCTTTCCCACCGAACACCATCACCTCCGTCTTCTCCCCATTCAGCTTAAGTGAATTGTGGATCATCCACAGACCAACCACCTCCATAGAAGATCTTAAATTGGAGGCGGTTGGTACATCTGAATGGGAAAGAGAGACGAGAATTTGGGTGTCATCAGCGTAAGAGACTACCTCCATCCCGAAAGATCTAATTAATCTGGCCAGTGGGGTCACGTAGATATTAAATAGGGTCGGACTAAGAGCCGACCCCTGCGGGACCCCACATAGCACAGGTCGGGATGGAGATAGAAACTCTCCCAGCTTCACTCTTTGTTCCCTTCCAACAAGGAAGGAGGTCAGTAGATCTAGAGCTGCGCCCTTCACCCCCACTTCCATCAGACGAGATGTAAGTACTGAGGGGGAGAGGGTATCAAATACCGCAGTTAGATCCAACAGGACTAGGAGGGTGGTCTGGCCCCCATCTACTTGAGTGCGGATCTTATCGAGCACAATAGTAAGGGCCGACTCAGTGCTGTGTTCCCTCCTGAATCCGTGCTGGGAGAAGTCCAGACAGCCCGAGCTATCCACAAAGGCGGCAAGATGCTTGTTTAGATGTGCCTTAAGCATCTTCGCAGGGGCTGGGAGCAGTGAGATCGGCCGGAAGTTTTTTAGGACCTCCGGGTCGAGGGAAGCCTTCTTCAGCAGAGGTTTCACTACTGCACTCTTCCACATAAATCCACATAAATCCGCACCATACATGGCTATGGAGACACATAAGGAGAGCCTGCAACGGTCTCACACCCAATTTACGTGAAAAACCAAGTACCGCAAAAATGGACCTGGCAAAGACGTTCATTTTCGCAGCCAATTGGGGCAACCAGGTAGAACAATCGACAACAATTACCCCCAAATATGGGAATCTCGTGACCCTAGACAATAAATTTCCATAGCAATAAAGTGTCATCATTTTTTTGCCCTTAGTGCCCACCGCCATTACGTGGGATTTTGAAAAGTTAACACTAAGATCTAAAGCGATCATGAACTCATAAAATACATTTAAAAGACATTGTAACCCTACTACTGTGCGTGCCAGAAGGGCGGCATCGTCTGCATACAATAATGCAGGTATTGAAAACTTGTCTGCCCTTGGTATGTCTTTGCACGCCTCCCCTAACACAACACCCAGGTCAATAATGTAAAGTGTGAATAAAAGGGGGGCTAAAATACAACCTTGACTGACCCCATTCGTTATCCTGATCTTCCCGGTAGAGTTACCCTGACGATCATATCTCACTGTGGCGTGAGGTCCCTATGCAAATCCGCTAGGAAGTATACAATATTTTCATCAATACCTAGCTTAAGGAGCAGACCCCATAATTTTGACCTGTTCATTCGGTCGAAGGCCGACGACAGGTCCGTAAATGCTATATATAGCTTGCCCCTTTTAGCTATAGTATATTTCCCAATCAGCAATTGAAGATTGAGGCTCTGATCAATAGTGCCTCGCCCCTTCCTAAACCCATATTGGAGGGCTGATAATGTATTTGTTTCCTCCAATTTATTCGTTAATTTTCCCAGGACAACTCTACCTAGCACCTTTACTGCGGAATCAATAAGGGAGATCGGACGATAATTACCGGGGTTACCTCTGTTTCCTTTTTTAAAAATTGGTACAATAACAGATTCTGACCAAGTGGCTGGGATACCTGATTTACAAACTCTGTTAAAAATGTTAGTTAACACTTTAGACCATATTGTAACGTCGGATTTGAATAAATCAGCTGGCACGCCATCGGGTCCCGGGGGCTTATTACTAGTCATTTTACCGATCGCTTCTGCCCCCTCAGCCTCGGTAAAGAATAAAGTATAGGGATGACAAAAGGGGGAGCTTAAGACCTCCGCCCCAACTATCTCCCTTTCATATACTGACTCTTGCTCCTGAATACCACAATCTAGTTCGTTGTTACATGAATCAACAAAATAAGGTTTATTAACAACGAGCCAGAATTTAGCACTATTTTTAAGGACATCTATGGAGATTAATTCATCCCAGGCGTCTTCCCTAATCTCCCGTCTCCTAGATTCTACAGCCGCTTTATAGGCTTTCCTTAAAGAGGCCACTAATAACCTGTCAACTGGTTTACATTTCAGTGCCATCTTTAATTTTCGATTTGCAACTGAACAGTTATGGTCAAACCAAGCTACTTCACCGGAGCCCTTCACTTTACCTGGGCGCTTTAGGTCGGCTGAGACCTGAATACAGATTTTATGATACGCCTCTATGACCTCCTCATCCCGTGCATCGGTGTCCATACATATGTGCATCTTCACACCTCCATTCATCAGGAGATTATTTAAAAAGTCGTCAGGGACAATTTTACACCATCTGATCTGACGTGCTTGATCAGTCAAGCAGATGTCTCGTTTGTCAACCCTATTTTGTGGGCTCTCAGGTATCTTAAAAACATCTCTAACACTTAGGATTACTGGGTTATGGTTGCTAAAATGTGACCAAATGGGAGAATAACCCTTGATATTGCTCCCTAGTGTTATACTTAAAAAAATGAAATCAATGGTTGAACTACTACCATTTCCTTTAAAGGTGGGTATGTCCTTATCCTCCCCTGTGGGTAGCATTAAACCGTTGTCGGCCAAAATATTTTCTAGGAGGTATCCCTGTTTTGAGTGCTCAAAATGGATGTCACCTTGTTCAGAGGGACCGAGTAAATCAAATGACAAACATTTATCTGGGCACCCATGAATATTGAAATCACCCATAAGTATAATAAAACATTGATTCTCATTAAGTTCCCTATAATCGACAAGAAAAGAGTTTAGAATGATCAGGTGAGTGGTCGTAGTGACTCTATCATATGAACTATAAAAATTAATAATTAAGATGTTGAATGCCCCTTTACAGGCAATTTGAACTGCCAAACAATAGGGAGAACCCGTTACTATCTCAGTGTGAGTTCCAGGAATAGTTGCAGCGATTAGGGTAACCAACCACCCCTTGCCCTCCCCATAGTAGAGGCTACCGCTGGAAGACAATAAGTGGAGTAGCCGTCTATACTAAGTATATTCCCTGTGTCCCACGTCTCTTGTAGCCCAATGATATCTGCTATCCATATACATTCTCTCCAGATTGGGTCGTCTACTTTGTTTCTTAGCCCGGCAATAATCCAGGTTACCAACTTTGTGTTTCTATACCTGGGAATATCGACCAGACTATCTGAATAGCTAATTGTACTAATTGGTGAATTTGGTCCTTTAACCATTGTCAGGGCACCTGGTACAGCTGTTCTAGCGACCGCTGGAGGGCCCTCATTCCCTTGAATTACCTTCGCAGGGGAGGAATTAGAGACTTTATAAAGATTCTCTAATCCTATCTTCCCTGCTTGTCAGTTAACCCAACCTAGATCGGACAGAAATCAAAATGATTGGCCAGTGGGACATTAAAAAAGGTTTTATGGGGATAAATACCATAAGCATGGTTATGTGGGTAACCACTGAACTCTCCGCATTCCACAGGGCCATTGGCCCAATGCCCTCCTTGGGGGTAATTATTAACAAAAGATGATTTGGGGATTCTCCAACTACCAACCATTGCGGGAGTCGCTGGATAGAAATAGCTCAGATCAAAGGACAAGATCCCCCCTGTCCATTCCTGATTCTGGAAACTGCTGATGAACTGAACTACTCGAGAATCTCTGAAGTTCACTATAATGCAGTCTCCTGCTACATCCTTCGCTTTATGGCCCACCCAACTTACTCTCCTCACATTGATAATTTCCCTGTGTAAGTCTGGTCTAAGAGGTCGATTTTTCACCAACCAGAACATGACTTTATTTTTGAGTTCATGGTAGGTTTCCACCCTGTCATTTTGCCATTCAGGAACCCCAGCTAATACAATAACAAAGGGGTAAGACTCCCGAGGGAGGTCAACTCTCTTTTGCCTGCCCCTACTAGTGTTTACTGCCATATTTGCCTCACCTGCCCCAGTGTTAATGTCCTCTAATCCTTTAGTCAGTTGTTGTCTGTTGTTAATTGCTGTGGCTGCTTCAGTTATTTGGCTTGCCATCTGGGGAGTCTTATTTGAGCTCTTATCGTCCCCTGGCTTAGTAGAGTCACTAACAGCTTTGGGCGGCATCTCTTTGGGGGCAATTTTCTGGTTGTTTTTGACATTAGGCAACATATGTACATTAGTTGACATAGGCTTACCCCCCCCCAACTTCTTTAGCAGTTCTGAGTTTGTTTGAGCAAGCTTCTGAAGAGTTTCTAAATGTGTGCTTATCCGGCTCATTCGCTCCGCTAATGGGAGGATCAAGGACTTCATCAGATGTTCAATTTTATCCAGCGAACAAACACTATCTGGCATAATGCAAGATACATTCTCAATAATGTCAGTGATTGAACTATTTTCTATTAGACCAGATCTCTCCCCCTGAGCAATAGTATTATTCTTAGAGTTCTTAGCCTTTGCTCTCGGTTTAGGCGCAGTAACTTTAGTCCTCTTCGTGCGCCTTCCCTTTTGCTGATCTCCACCCCTTTTACGATTGTGCGCTAGTGCTGGTGTACCTTCGGGGGTTTTATCTTCTACCAGTAGTTCAGTTACTTGCCCTATACTGGTTCTTGCCCCCGTCTCAGTCCCCGGGTAAGCCATAAAGGAAGCCAGACGGGTGTCTGGCTCACCTAAATCTGAGATGGTATGCAGCTCCATATTAATCAGGGAGGCATTAACGTTCTTGCGTGTAATTGCGCAGGGGACGCCGCGCTGGCAATGTTCCCAAATGAAGATCTCTTTTGAAACATGGGGTCAAGAGAAAGTCGGCGAACTGTTAAGTCAATCTCTTTTTCCAAGGCCAAAGCGGCCCTTGTGATGAAGGCTTCGATAGGACCAGTAATATCTCCTCCACCCCCCTTCTTATCGGTTTTAGTTCCTTTGTTTTTTTTAGAAGCCATTCTCTTAGACTAAATATCAGACTTTGAGGGCATTGACTGGAACTTTAAGCACAAAACCTAAACAATTTACCGGAAAACAGATACAGATATACACAAATATATAAAACAAGGGGGGTGGCCCAGCCCAGTCTCTTACTGTCTCTGACGGGCTCAGACGGGCCCACCCTTGGCCGAGGCTTCGCCCGGCTCGTCCCGCGATGCGCGTCTCCCGTGCTGATTTTAAGCACCTGGTCGTCTTTGTGCAGGGCATTGCGGGAGATGTTCAGGGTGCCGCACTGCCTTGTGTCAGATGTAGTCAGCTTAACAATGACTACTCGTTGCCCTCTAGTGCGAGCGTTTCCCGCGAAGCGGCAAACGCGAGATGTAGCGTTTTGTCAAAGGGGTTTCAAGTTCTACCCCGGTCCTTTGGTCGCGCTGATGCTGCTCACCAACTTCGCAGCTCACAAGAAAAGAAAGGTCTCCCGCAGTCTCCTTCCCCGGCGCTGATTTTAAGCACCTGGTCGTCTTTGTGCAGGGCGTTGCCGGAGATGTTCAGGGTGCCGCACTGCCTTGTGTGAGATGTAGTCAGCTTAACAATGACTACTCGGTGCCCTCTAGTGCGAGCGTTTCCCGCAAAGCGGGAAACGTGAGATGTAGCGTTTTGTCCAAGGGGTTTCAAGTTCTACCCCGGTCCTTTGGTCGCGCGGATGCTGCTCACCAACTTCGCAGCTCACAGGAAAAGAAAGGTCTCCCCTGAGACACCCATTTGACCAGGGGAAATCAATAGTGGACTGCAAGTAAAAGCTGGGCTATATGTTCCAATATGCAATTGACACTACCAAATTGAGGCGCCCTTCCACACTAGTACCATGCAATAATAAGCACTTAGAGGAGCCCAACCCCTCTGTACTAGGTTAGCTTTAAAGATGTAAACATAAAAACACCCTCATTGGACTCCTTAAATATAAACAGTGCAAGGACAGGCTAAGATGCAAGCACATAAAATACAACTCATACACTAGAATGAAAAAAAGGGGAAGAAACTGAGTATACGGTTCAGGAGGCCGCCCTCAGACTTCAGTCAACCTCAGCCCTCAATTCTTAACCGAAGCAACAAGTGGGCGAGAACCTCCCCGCAGTGCTGGAAGATGTGGGATTTCAAGAACCATTGTAGTGAAGCTGATAGTCACAATGGGGCTTTGGGCCCCCTTTTTGCCTCAAAATCTCTCTTATGTTAGAGCCAGCATTTTGTAAGGCTTGCCTCCCTCTCATATTCCACAGATGTCCTCCTTTATGTCAGGAATTAACTTTACCCTGCTAGTGGCAGCCTTTTTCCATCTGTACCCCATGCCAAGAATTTCCTCAAATATGCGAGTGTCAACATTTTGCCATGAGTGCCTATATGTGAGGAATTGCCCCTAGTAAGCCAGTAAAAGTATTTTACCATGCACAGGTATGACTGAATGAGAATGAATAGGCGAAAGAGAATGAACACAGATATGTACATTAACAACTGCGAATTATAATGGATGCATTGCTATGTACAAAAAAGAAGAATGGATGTGTGAGTATTAATTCAAAAATGGTTAACTTCCAAATAGTAGCCACTGATAAAACATATGGACGATATTGTGAGGGATGGACTGATGCATGAGAGAATGTGGTAAATAATAGGTGATTAAGTGAGCAGATGATGGATGAATAAACCTGTTTGAAAAAGTTGAATATTAGTTGGGGATGATGGTAGTCTATCACAAGTAATAATTTCACTTTTCTAGTAGGTTCAAATAATGGTTTCAGTAATTTAGACCTGAGATCAACCTCTGGTAGCTATGGTACAGAGCAGAAAGGCTTAACTTAGGATATTGTTCAAAGCATTTAGAAGTGCCAAACCAGTTAAAAAGTCAGAAACACAACACAATAAAAATCCTGCTCCAAATGATAAAAATAGATAGTACAAGTTTAAGTTCAAGTTCAGGAATTTGTGTAGCGCACTACTCACCCAGAGGGTCTCAAGGCTCTTGAGGGAGGGGGTGTATTATTTGTCGAATAGCCAGGTTTCAAGTTCCTTTCTGAATGAAATGTGGTTCTGTGTGAGGCGAGGTGAGCGGGGAGAGAATTCCAGGTCTTAGCCGCCAGGTAGGAGAAGGATCTTCCTCTCATGGTGGATTTGTGGATGTGCGGAACTGCGGCGAGATCTTGATTGGAGGATCTTAGTTGGCGGGTGGGTGTGTAGAAGGACAGTCGTGTGTTGAGGCATTCGGGCTTATATTTTGTAGAGGGCTTTGTGTGCGTGGGTGAGGAGACGGAACGTTATTCTCTTGTTGACGGGAAGCAAGTGGAGGTCTTTCAGGTGGCCGGTAATGTGAGCTTGGCGAGGGATGTCTAGTATGAGTCTGGCTGATGCATTTTGTATGCGTTGGAGTTTTTTCTGTAGTTTGGCTGTGGTTCCGGCGTAGAGGGTGTTTCCATAGTCCAGTCGGCTAGTGACCAGTGCGTGGGTGACTGTCTTTCTTGTTTCGGTGGGGATCCAACGGAAGATTTTCATGAGCATACGAAGTACGTTGAAGCAGGAGGAAGAGACGGCGTTGACTTGTCTGGTCATCGAGAGGGAGGAGTCTAGGATAAAGCCTAGGTTACGTGCGTGGTCTGTGGGTATGGGTACTGTGCCCAGGGCCGATGGCCGCCATGAGTTGTCCCAGGCCGAGGGGGATGACCCTAGGATGAGGACTTCCGTTTTGTCTGAGTTAAGTTTTAGGCGGCTGTTTTTCATCCATTCGGCTACTTCTTTCATGCCTTCATGAAGATTGGTTTTGTCGGTGTTGGGGTCTTTGGTGAGGGTGAGGATCAGCTGGTTGTCGTCTGCATAGGAGATGATGTTGAGGTTGTGTTGTCTCGCGATGGAAGCGAGAGGACTCATGTAAACGTTGAAGAGGGTGGGACTGAGTGACGATCCTTGTGGTACTCCGCAGATGACTTCGGTTGCCTCTGATTTGAATGGGGGGAGTCGGACTCTCTGGGTTCTCCCGGCGAGGACCAAGATGATCCAGTCCAAGACTTTTCCTTGTATTCCGACGTCGTTGAGGCGTTGCGTGTGGGTGCTATGACAGACTTTGTCAAAGGCGGCGGATAGGTCTAGTAGGATGAGGGCAATCGTTTCTCCGTTGTCCAGTAGCGAACGGATGTTGTCTGTCGCTGCAATGAGGGCGGTTTCGGTGCTGTGTTTGGCTCGGAAGCCGGATTGTGCTGGGTCGAGAGAGCTGTTGGATTCAAGGAAGGCGGCGAGCTGGCTGTTTACGGCTTTCTCAATGACTTTGGCAGGGAATGCGAGGAGGGAAATGGGGCGGTAGTTCTTGAGTTCCGAGGGGTCTTGTGTGGGTTTCTTCAGGAGAGCGCTGAGTTTGGCGTGTTTCCAGCTATCTGGGAAGGTAGCGGAGTTGAAGGAGCAGTTGATGACATCACGGAGATGGGGTGCGATGATGGAATCTGCTTTGTTGAAGATGTGGTGAGGACAGGGGTCTGTTGGGGAGCCTGAATGGATGGAGTTCATTAGGCGGATGGTGTCATCAGTGGTAATTGGGTTCCAGGTGCTCAGGTTGCTAGAGGTCAGTTTAGGTTCGGAGGCGGGTGAAGTGGACTGTTCTTTGGAAATGTTCTCAAAGCTGTTATGTATGTCGGCGATTTTGTTGTAGAAGAAAGAGGATAACGAATCGCAGAGGTCTTTGGAGGGAGTAATGTCGTTTGAGGCTGCAGTGGGGTTGGTAAGTTCTTTAACGATGTTGAAAAGTTCCTTGCTGTTAAGGACGTTGTTGTCGACTCGATCCTTTAATGCTGCTTTCTTGGTGGATCGGATCAATTGGTGGTGTTTGCGGGTGGATGCTTTGAAGGAGGCCAGGATGTCAGTGGTTGGTTTTTTTTTCCATGTTTTCTCGAGAGTGCGGCAAAGATTCTTGGATTTTTTAAGGTCGTCGTTGAACCAAGGGGCCTTTTTACTACCCTGTTTGGTTTGGTGGTTTTTCAGAGGTGCTAAAATGTCAGCGCTGTGCGTAATCCATTGTTTTAGTTTGGTGGCAGCTTCGTTTGGGTCTGATGAGAGGGTGGGGGGATTTAGGTTGAGCGATGTGATGAGTTGGTCGGTGGTGATTTAGTTCCAGTTTCGTCGGGCAATGGGTTGTGGGGGTGTGGAACGGAAGCTGCACCTACCTCTTTACGGCGGTGTCCGAGCGGGGGACTCCTGTCTCCCTCGCTCGGTCAGTTAACGTCCCGGTCACCCAGGACACCCTCTCTTTCTCATCCCCTGCAGGTGCCGACCCCTGAACGCGGAGAACCGGAAACCCTCACCAGCGATCCCGGAAGCGGAAACAGGACGACCTCTTTCAACCCGGAAGTACCCGCCCCTGACCCCGGAAGTGGACGGGCTGTCAACCAGCCGGAAGATAGAAAAAGCCCCGAGGAGAGAGGAAAGGCGTTCGGAGCAACCGACTCGTGGCAGGAGGCAGCGGAGAGCGACGAACCCCCGACAGAGAGCGGCGCAGCACGGCTAGATCGAAGCGAGGAGGAGGACGAGGACGTCTGGACGGAGGACTGGTGGCGTCCTCAGGAGGAAGCTGGAGAGCGGCCGCAACTCGGACGAGAGTTGCAGCGGGGCACGTGAGTACACGTCACCCTTTCTCAGTGCCCCTGTACATAGAATTGTATATTAGATACCTGTAAATATCGTAGGATTCACGAGCACCGAGTCACTGTATATATATTAATAACCCCTGTTTCACGCACGCTGTATAGAGCCCAATCACTGCCCAGCACCTGGCACCTCTCTTCCTTCCCGTCTCTTCCTTGCCTCTTCCAAACCCCGTTACCGTCCCTCCCTCACCGTCCTCTTTCATACCCTCTCACGCCCGGGTGTAGGTGGCAGCATTCCGACTGTGTTGCACGGACTAAAGCCCTTACGCTTCTCTCCCTTTCTTCAAGCCTCCGTGGAGCCCCAGCGCCATCCCGAGGAGACGAAAGGCGAAGGCGGGAAGCAACACCTGATCCAGGATCCCCCTCATCGAACCGGGTCATCAACCAAATCCACCATCCCTAACTGCACAGTGACTTTGTATTTCCATCCATCTGTTGAATAAAACCAGAGACATAGCTCACTATATTCGGCCTCCCCGCCTGTTATTCCGGTCCGCACGTTCCCCAAGTCCACAATTGGTGTCAGAAGTGGGATATCCCGGAGGCATGGAGGCCGCAGTCAAACAACTGGCGGAATGCCAGGAGCAACTGGGAAAGATGATGGAGCGGTTCCTCAAGACGGCGGAAGACGATCGCGGTCAGCTGCATGATGTGCTGAAGGGCCAGGGTACCGCGCAGGACCAAGCTCTCGAGAAGCTCACAACCGTTATGGGGCAACAAAGACCCGTCGCCTCCCTGCCCTCAGTCGTGTTACAGAAATACGTACCCGGAGAGGATCCCGATTATTTCTTCACGAACTTCGAGCGCCTAGCTCAGGCGGCTGCGTGGCCCGAAGATCGGTGGGGCCACTACTTAGGACCACTCTTGACGGGTGAACTGCAGGCCGCCTACCAGCAAGCCAACATCCAGGGACAAACACCTTACGCCGACATCAAGACCTGCATCCTGGAACGACTGGGGATTGATGACGAGGCCTACAGGGTTCGGCTACGACAGGCAAAAGAAGGACCCCAAGAAACCCCTAGGGCTCTAGCCTTCCGGATTCAAGATCTGGCCAATCGCTGGTTAAAACCTGCTACCGCCACCAAGGAAGACATTCTGTCCAAAATATATCTCGAGCAGTATCTGGCTTCCCTGCACCCTGCCACCCAGAAGTGGGTACGCCAACATGCGCGTTTAACGCTCGCCAGTGCTGTAGAAATAGCCAGCGCATATAGCAGAGCCCAGGAATCCCAACGACCTAAGGAGGAACATCATCCCCGTATACCTCCAGGGAACCATGCTCGGCTCCCACGACCTCCTCCAGTGGTCAGGAAACCCGAGCCTGCTCCCCTCTTGCCTTATCCTGTCTTGCCGCGCCCCCACCCACTTGGACCCCAATGTTATCATTGTGGTGGGTACGGACATATTGCTCGCGTCTGTCCTCAAAAGGAGGAGCCAATGGAGATAGGGATGGCAAGAAACTATGTGTGCCTCACCGCTGAAAACACTCCTCCTCCGTTTCGATGCCCAGTGCGGATTGAAGGACACCGAATGATGGCACTGGCCGACACTGGATGCAGGCAAAGCGTCATAAGACCCCAAGAACTACCTCACCCTGTCGGTCCAGTCACCGGTACCGTCGCTATCAAATGTGTCCATGGCGACACCAAACACTATCCGACCACCCAGGTACATGTCCAACACCCCACGGATATGGGTAGTCTACTCACGGTGGGCCTCATACCCACTCTTCCCGAACAAGCAATATTGGGGAGTGACTATAGTGGACTACCCCATCTCCTTCAAGACACCACCGAGTCACTGAAGAAGTGGTGGGCCGATGCCCCGTTTTCCCGTGAACCCCCTCCGGAACATCCAGCGATCAAACCATCCAAGACCAAAAGACAGAAAAGGAATGAAAGAAAGGACTTTGCTGTGGCCTGTCCTGCCCAAGTCGAGATTCATCCCTGGGAAACCAACAGAGAGTTCCGCGCCACCCAACAGGAAGACCCGGTGTTGCAGGAGGCTTGGGCCCGGGCTCTGGATGCGGAGGATCCCCTACATGTAGGTCCTTACTTTTTCCGGAGGAACGGACTCCTGTACAGAAAGGGAGGACCCCAACAACCTACCCAGCTGGTTATCCCCGGGTTGTTTCGTGAGAAAGTACTATTTCTAGCCCACAGCCACTTACTGGGAGGTCATTTCAGTGATGAAAAAACCGGACACACGATCCTAGACAAGTTTTATTGGCCAGGGGTACACGGAGAAATCAAACGGTATTGTCGAGAATGCCCAGTCTGCCAACGGAACAGTCGATACCGTCCTCCCCGGGTTCCTCTCCAACCCTTTCCTATCATTGATGTCCCTTTCACAAGAGTGGGCATGGATATTATAGGGCCCTTGCTTCCCTCGAGATCGGGATGTAGATATGCTCTGGTACTGGTGGACTATGCCACCCGCTTCCCTGAGGCAGTACCCTTACGACAACCCACCACTCAAACAATAGCCAAGGCCCTCATATCCATATTCTCGAGAGTAGGTTTTCCCCGCGAGATTTTAACGGACCAGGGGACACCCTTTGTTTCCTCCCTTATGCGCCAGGTTTGCTCCCACCACGGCATCAAACAAATACGAACAGCTGCCTACCACCCCCAGACAGATGGGTTGGTAGAGCGATACAATGCTACACTCAAAACGACCCTTAAGAAACTTTTAGGCCTCGAAAGCAAAAGATGGGAGGAGATGCTTCCCCTGGCGCTGTTCGCCATCAGGTGTAAGCCTCAAAGCAGCACAGGATATTCACCGTACGAGTTGTTGTATGGGCGAGCCCCACGGACACTCCTAGATATGGCTAAAGAAGCCTGGGAGGCCGAACCAGACAGAACCCGACCCCTACCCTAATACGTGGACAATCTAAAGACCCACTTAGAACAGATAAGGGTCATTGTGTGACAGAATCTGGTAGCCGCTCAAGACACCCAAAAACGTCAATACGACAAGGGAACTAAAGCCCGGAAATTCAATCCTGGTGATCTGGTATTGTTGTTATTGCCTTCTTCCGACCACAAGTTACTAGGGCAGTGGCAGGGTCCCTTCACTGTACTAAGAGCCGTGACTCCTGTAACATATGAAGTGGAGACAGAACCCACCCGAGGGATCACGCAGATCTATCACGTGAACCTCTTGAAGAAGTGGGAGGGAGCCCGTCCTGTCATGTCCAATGCCATAGCCCCCCCCTTTGAAGGATGCATTGACCCTGACCTCCCAGAAGCCAACAAACAGGATCTCAGGCGAGCCTTATCCTCGGTACAAACCGTATTCTCCTCCCTTCCCGGACACTCCACCGTGGTTGAACATGCCATCAATACGGAACCGGGAAAAACCGTGAGACAAAGGCCCTACCGCATCCCCGAAGCTCGTAGAGCTATCATTAAAGAGGAGACAAATCAAATGCTGAAAATGGGCATCATAGAACCGTCCTGCAGCAGCTGGAATTCCCCGATTGTTCTAGTACCCAAGCCAGACGGATCCACCAGATTTTGTATAGACTTCAGAGAAGTAAATAAAATATCAGCCTTCGATACCTACCCCTTGCCACGCGTAGATGAAATGGTGGAACGCATAGGCAAAGCCAGGTACATAAGCACCCTTGACCTCTGCAAGGGTTACTGGCAGATCCCACTTAAAGAGACAGACAAACCCAAAACGGCCTTTTCCACCCCTGAGGGTTTATTTCAGTTCAAGGTGATGCCCTTTGGGCTTCACGGTGCCCCGGCCACCTTCCAACGAGCCATGAACCTGGTACTACAGCCACACAGGAGATACGCCGGGGCATACCTGGACGACATTGTCATTTATAGTGACAGTTGGGAGCAGCACTTAGATCATTTACGAGCCGTAGTGACCTCTTTAGGGAACAAGGGTTTTACCATCAACCCCTCCAAGACCACCCTCGCAGCCCAGAGTGTGAAATATCTCGGATACCTATTGGGGGAAGGACTCATACGGCCTCAGAACAATAAAATCAAGGCCATTCAGACCATACCCTTCCCTCAAACCCGGAAGGAACTTCGTGCCTTCCTTGGATTACTGGGGTACTATCGGAGGTTTATCCCGAATTTCTCACAAACCGCAGCACCTTTGACCGATTTGTTAAAGAAAACCACAAAAACAGAAGAAGCGCTCAGACAACCCTCAACAGCGGTAGTACACTCCTTTGAGCAACTGAAACAGTCCCTGGTTTCGGAGCCAGTGTTAGTCAGCCCGGACTATACACAACCCTTCATATTGCAGACCGATGCCTCTGATCAAGGCTTGGGGGCGGTGCTCTCCCAAAAGGACCCGACAGGGGTCGAACGGCCAATCCTATACCTCAGCAGAAAACTCTTTCCCCGAGAAGTAAATTATGCCGTGGTAGAGAAAGAGGCCCTAGCCATTAAGTGGGCAGTGGAAAGTCTTAGGTACTACCTCGAGGGGCGTGAATTCATACTATACACCGATCATGCTCCTCTGGAATGGATGGCCCGCAACCGGGGCCACAATGACAGAGTCCTCCGGTGGTTTCTCTCCCTACAGCCCTTTAGGTTTAGAACCTTACACCGGAAAGGACTACAACAGGGCAATGCTGACTATCTGTCCCGGTATCCACCTCCCAACCCCCCTACAAGAAAGACAGCTAGGGAAAGGGGATGTGGAACGGAAGCTGCACCTACCTCTTTACGGCGGTGTCCGAGCGGGGGACTCCTGTCTCCCTCGCTCGGTCAGTTAACGTCCCGGTCACCCAGGACACCCTCTCTTTCTCATCCCCTGCAGGTGCCGACCCCTGAACGCGGAGAACCGGAAACCCTCACCAGCGATCCCGGAAGCGGAAACAGGACGACCTCTTTCAACCCGGAAGTACCCGCCCCTGACCCCGGAAGTGGACGGGCTGTCAACCAGCCGGAAGATAGAAAAAGCCCCGAGGAGAGAGGAAAGGCGTTCGGAGCAACCGACTCGTGGCAGGAGGCAGCGGAGAGCGACGAACCCCCGACAGAGAGCGGCGCAGCACGGCTAGATCGAAGCGAGGAGGAGGACGAGGACGTCTGGACGGAGGACTGGTGGCATCCTCAGGAGGAAGCTGGAGAGCGGCCGCAACTCGGACGAGAGTTGCGGCGGGGCACGTGAGTACACGTCACCCTTTCTCAGTGCCCCTGTACATAGAATTGTATATAGATACCTGTAAATATCGTAGGATTCACGAGCACCGAGTCACTGTATATATATTAATAACCCCTGTTTCACGCACACTGTATAGAGCCCAATCACTGCCCAGCACCTGGCACCTCTCTTCCTTCCCGTCTCTTCCTTGCCTCTTCCAAACCCCGTTACCGTCCCTCCCTCACCGTCCTCTTTCATACCCTCTCACGCCCGGGTGTAGGTGGCAGCATTCCGACTGTGTTGCACGGACTAAAGCCCTTACGCTTCTCTCCCTTTCTTCAAGCCTCCGTGGAGCCCCAGCGCCATCCCGAGGAGACGAAAGGCGAAGGCGGGAAGCAACACCTGATCCAGGATCCCCCTCATCGAACCGGGTCATCAACCAAATCCACCATCCCTAACTGCACAGTGACTTTGTATTTCCATCCATCTGTTGAATAAAACCAGAGACATAGCTCACTATATTCGGCCTCCCCGCCTGTTATTCCGGTCCGCACGTTCCCCAAGTCCACAGGGGGGTTGTGGATCGTGGTGGTTTTGTAGCTGAAGTGAACACAGCTGTGGTCCGTCCAATGGAGAGCTGTGGTGTGATCGAAGGAGATGTGTTTGCAAGAGGTGAAGATGGAGTCGAGCTTATATCCGGCTACATGAGTGGGGGTGTTAACGAGTTGTTTGAGTCCAAGATTAGCTAGGTTGTCCAGAAGGGTGGTGGTGTTGGTGTCATTTTTTTTTCTAGATGGAAGTTGAAGTCTCCCAGTAGAATGTAGTTCTCGGAGGGGAGGGCATGTGGGCTGATGAAGTCAGTGATGTCTACGTTGAATTGTTTACAGGTTCCTGGTGGTCTGTAGATGAGGGTGCCTCTGAGTGTGGTCCTGGGGTCGGTGTGGATCTGGAAGTGAAGGTGTTCGGCGGTAGCGAGGTTATCGTCGAAGCTGGTCGTGATTCTGATGGTGTTCTTATGGACGATGGCGATGCCTCCTCCTGTTTGGTTGGTGCGGTCTTTTCGGATGATCTTGTAAGCATCCGGGATGGCTATGGCGATGTCGGGTGCTGATGATGCGGTCATCCATGTTTCTGTAAGGAAGGCGATGTCTGGTGACGCAGTGTCGAGTAGGTCCCAGAGTTCAGTGGCGTGTCTGTGCACCGAGCGGGTGTTCAGCAGGATGCACTTCAGGTGGTTAGAGTCGGAGTTGTGTTTGGAACTCGTGGATTTGGTGTGGGTCTTGATGCAGGCGAACTTGCGGGAGTGGCAGGAGAAGGGACCGTGGGTACGTCCTGGGGCAGCTTCATAGCATAGTGGTGTGCGTCCGGGGTTAAGGGCTAGGAGGGTGGCGACGTCATATGATATGCGAGAAGGATGCGGTTTGCGGGGGACAGTGGGTCTGGCGCTAGGCGCAGTCCAGGCGCGGACGGGCGTAGACGGGCTTACCTTTGGCGCACCTTCGGCGTGCATAGGTCGTGACCGCTGCACGTGAACGCTGCGCGCAAAAGCATCTGTCATAAGTGAATAGTGGAGGGGGAGTGGCGAGGGAGGAGCAGCTGGGAGGCAGTAGCGTAGGAGGAGGTCCGGGCAGGGAGGGAAAACAACAACAAAATGGCTGGCTTCAGGCAAAAAGCAAAATTGGATTGGGGCAGCAGCGAAAGTACACGCGAGGCACAATTAAGTAACAAATCCCAATTCAAACACCAGTAAATGCTATACTTAGAGGACAAATATTCAGCAAATGAAGACACACAGTGAGACAATGCAAAAGGGAGCGCGCTTTTAGAATATAATATCGCTCTACGAATAATCTTTACACAGCGAGCAGCAGGCAGGCACAAATGCGCGTTTTATCAATTATGCGCTACGCTGTACTGAAACGTGTCAGGCAGGTCTAAGGCGGTCTGGCAGTGCAATCTCAACGATACCGCTATGGAGCAGGCAGCTGGGTATGGAGCGACCGCTTCTGAAGCTTTCAGGACGTGTAATGATGTAATGAGCAAAATGACAAGAGAAAATCCAATACCAGGAAGCCAGAGATGAATGTTTTAAACCTTTCAATGAAAATAGCCCCAAAAAGTATTAAGGCGCAACCGGGGTCAACTGCTTACATTTGACTGCTACCTAGACACAATTGAACAGAAATGGATAGTGGATTGTATGCAGAAATGACATTCAAACCTTTATCATCAGACTTATTCTCTGAAATGGAACTCAAAAACTCTCAGAGGGACAATGCGATTCGTTTCCTCCAGTGGGGGGCAATAATGCAAGCTGTAGCTGAACATGGCTCCACAAGGCTAAATACCCTATTCATGAGGTCCTTCTGAAATGGATTTGCTGCTGTGGAAAAGCACTGAGTGAAAGCAACCTGAATATTTAGCACAGGAGCAACACACCTTCATCGGATTAAGTTAGCAGGTTTGTCCCAGTTCTCCAGAGGTCTTTGGAGCCAAAACCTTTTGAGGCTCAGGTTTACAGGATGTGAGGACACTTTGATAAAGCTAAGGCTCTCAGGGCCACAGAAACAGCACTTATGGGTCAGACTCACGCTCACTCAAGCAGAAGACATCAGCAGGGTTCAAGGAATGGAAGTACTAAGCTGGGCTCTATAGTCAAGTAACCGACCCTTGGAGTCTGCTTCTTTGTTCTGAGCACAGATGTGAGCTGGTCCAGCCTCTTAGGTCTCCTTGCCAGTTCCAACAGCAGATGGATTTCTTCATCTGTCTTCCACAGTTCAAGTAGTGATCTGAGGAAGATGTCCAGGCCTGCTACATTCATACTCCTGCCCCCTCCCTAACTAGCAGGTAAAAAGATACCATGGGAAACCTTACCCACTTTTGCTGCATGTTTTGTGTGCCCTAATGCATGATAGTGTCCCTCTCTGCCTTATTCCAAGACGGCAGAACAATTCTCACACTGTGTAGAGCCTGTGTACCAACCTCAGAAATGTGGCCAGGGAAATATGTAATCATTCCTTTTTGGCCACTAGTTTTGAGGACAACGCCTCACCTGCTGGAATAGGAGCCGATCTGACTGGGGGAACAAAGGAGGGCTATGTCTAGGTGTCAGCTAACATTTGCCTATGACAGAATAGGCCTCTTTGAAATTAATAAAATTCCTGGACACTGGGCAGGCAGTTATCCTGCCAGAGGAAAAGACCCAATGCATTTGTCTAAGTTCTTGGAGCAAGTTCAGACCTCATCATAAGGGTTATTCAGGTATCAGCTTGACAATTCAAGGCCATACAATTGGGCCACCAGGGGTTTTAGATGTAGAAAAGATAGCTTTCTTAAAGTACTTTTTCCAAAGCATTTATAATCTGACTTCACCTGTTAATCAACTTGTAATAAATATTTTAAGAAGTCCAAAAATGCGTTTTGTAGTTGCTTCCTAACTAAGCATGGGCGAATTTTGCGAATCTGGCGTTCGGGAATTTGCGTATTTGCGAACTCCAAACCGCAAAATCCACGAATTCTCGCAAATTTGCAGATTTTTTTGTTTGTATAGTGTTCGCAAGGGTTTCTGCCAGTTCGTGAGGATTTTGTACCAGTTCGCAATCGCGAACTTACTTGTCGGCACGCAACGGTCGCGACTATGTTGTTTCTACGTCTGGTTCATCATCACAGGTTCACAGCACCCTCTGCTTCAACACTGCCACCCTCTGTTTCACGCATGCCACACTCTGGTACATCAATGCCACCCTCTGGTTCATCATCATCACTGTAGATTATGGGGGAAATAGGAAGCACACCTGCCCTGCTTCAACTGACATGAATTAATTTGGGGTTGATTTATTAATGTGTCACTGTTTTAAAATTCCAGTCTGGCACCTGCTTCCTTATCTGTAATTTGCTTTCTGTTGCAGTGCAATTTTTTTCCAGGACCTTTGTGGCCTATGTGAGAAGTTGGCCCGATATGCAGCATTCGCTATTCTAGCGACCGCTATGTATCGTTCCAAACGACCCTTATGATGATTGGTTGTAAGTCAACCTATAGACCAGCTATCCTAGTAGCGTGGATACGAGCAGTCTAAGGCTAAAGACTCGAGAGGGCGTGTTAAGCCAGCTGTTTACCACACATGTACCCCTTGAATACCAAGTGAAAGGACACCACACAAGTGTTATGAAAATAAACAGGATATTTATTAAGATTCACAACAGCCCTGTACTCTTTATGAGGACAGGGTACTAAGCACAAACCAAATCTCTTAGGAAAATACTTCAAGTGCACAGTTAAAACAAGTGTCCGAGGACACGGAAAGTTTAGAGGTCTCGGGCGGACCCGATAAGGCAAGTCGGAAGCGAGGGACTCGGGACCCTAGAGTAAAGAGGCTATGCAGGCACCGAAATGCCGAGTTACCTAGCCACGAGGGCTGCGGCTGCACAAGTCTTACAGGCGTCGGGGTCTTCGCTGACGAGCCAGGAGCCGGAAGAAAAGGAGTTGCTGGCCGGCGACCAGTGATGATTAGTTCGTAGAGATCCAAGCCTGGATCAGAGATCGTTGACACCTGAAAGCAGAGGGGACCAAGTTCGTACTACTAGCCAGTAGTCAGAGGGTACCAGGAGGGCACCGGTTGGCCGTCACCTCGACTAGGTGAGTGGGCGACGCTAGGCTCTGCAGTCTCACGGACCAGGAGGCGTTGTCGGCGACCAGGAGGGAGGTGCGAGCTGTCCCACGAAGGATGATGCTGTCGGCGTCGCTGGGCCCAGGATTGGGGCAACAAGCCTTGGCAGATTTCAGGGCCACGTGGTGGGCCTAAAATGGCGTCTTGTGTGGACCAGGAGGGTCCGGGATGCTTCTTTCAAAGATGGAAGCACAGGCCAGTCTGGAGCAACCAGACCAGCAGCGTTGGTTGTCGGATGTCGTCACAGGAGGGCACAAGCCAGCGGCTAGTGACCGGACAACGTGCTGAGCAGCGAGCAGAAGGGCCCCACGCAGATCGTGGAGATGCTGGGAGACCGCACTTCGGTGCTGGAGCGGCTCAGGGTCGGGGCTTCTCGGACCCCAGAGCACTCACCAGAGAATTACTTCGATGGTCGTGCTGGTTAAGAAAGCGTGCAGGTTTTGATGATGGCCGGTCCCTCGAGGTCTCGTCGCACCCACCGATCACAGCTGAGCTGATGACGTGGGTAGAGGTCGGAGGTGCCAGGGAAGCCGGTTCTCGTCGAGCTGGGCCATCGGATTCCTTGAGGAAGGACTTGCAGCAAACCGCAGAGTTCTTAGATGGTGCCCGCGGATGCAGGGTGACTACTCCTTAGTCACAAGGGAGAAATCTTGAGAAGAGTCTCGAATGTCCTTTCGTAGAAAGTAGTTCTTGATTCAAAGATGATCTAATTTGGAAGGGTCCCCGCTCCGGCCTTTATCCTAAAGAAAGGGGTGGGTACATGACTAGGTCCTGCCCTAAGGGTGGGGCCAGGAAGGGGGGTAGTTACACCCCTCTCCCCTGCCGGACTTTCCCCAGGCCAGGGCTGGCGCCCCTGGAACTGGTTCTGACCGGCAGATGCGTAGTGAGCACCGGGGTGCCACTCCGCAGTCACCTTCTCGCAAAAGCCCTACCTACCCAGAATACACAAACCCTGTCTGGGACGGTGCGAACACCGCCCTCGACAGGAAACCCTTTGTCCAAGCACTCCTCGCTGGAAGGACTCCCAGCAGCAGGAGCTCAGACTCGTGTCTGTGGTGGCAGCATCCATTTTGTGGAGCTGAGGCTTTAGTTAACTTTAACCGGGGTTCACAGTTACGTACATGTCGTGTCCCTCTAGAAGGGCGGAATGCTAACATCGTCGCCAGAATTGGTGAGGGGGCAGCATCCCGATTCGTATGACACCTTACTCGACATGTCTTGATAACGCGACACCGAAGTTCCGATGTGGCACGCGTTATCATGGAACAGCCATTGGGTCTTTGTTCCGCAAGCTGCAACCGGGCTCGGCTCGGGCCAGAACCTAGTTCACACGAGCCCACGCACTCTGCCTTCAGGATTGTCAAGGCCTGCCTTAGGAGTGACTGATAGGAACTCGGGTGTCCATTGTACGGTTAGATATAGGGCTACTATACCTAAAGCAAAGGGTGATTACACGACTTTGCCCCAGCTGTCATGCAGCCAGTTGTGTCAAATTTAGGAGGCCAGCCAGGGGTGGCACAATACATGCTGCACCCCCTGGCGGCCCTGGGTACACCTATGCCCTGAGTTACAGGGTCTGATAAGGTGGCCCAGTCCCAATTGGAAATGTACCTAGGGTACATGGAATCCATTTTAAAGAGAGAGCAGTAGGCCTGGGGTCCTGATTGGCAGGATCCCAGGTCAACTATGTCCAAAACCAGCTAAAACACAGGGCAAAAAGTTGGGGGCAACCATAGTCAGGACGTACCTTCCTACACAACCCCCCCCCCCAAACGAAAGGAGATAAGGCTATCCTTGTCCAGGTAAGCCTCTATTACCTAAGTGGCCATATAAGGAAGGACCAGCTCTGGCTTGGTTTCCCCCTGTGTCATGGTCCACTAGGCAACCCCTCACCCTAAGGGTATCTGAGGGTCTCCACCATAGGGAATCTCTGTCTCTGGTGTGTCTTGGGAAAGAAGAAGGCTGATGCTGGGATGGGGTACTGAAGTGAGGCTCCTCTACCTTTGGGCTCAACTTCCTCCAATCACCATTCATCATGTGTGCCTTTCTTTCTTTAGCTGAGATGCACTGAGCTCTCAGGGTCAGCCTCTGGCTACCTAAAGCTGGAGGCTGAGTCCCTCTGTTTGGCTTACTGGAGGGACAGGTCAGGTCCGGGGTTTTTAGGCCCCATGTTTGGCTGTGCCCAACAGTGTCCAGCTGTGGGAGTTCCCTAACTACTTTTAAGGGGGATCCCTCAGGAGTCTGTTCTATTTTCACTTGGCTAGGTTTACCAGCTTCAGTGATCCTAATCTGCTGATTAAGGGGTTCTTTTGGACAGGGGGCCCTTTTGGGTCCACCACTGGCCTCCCTGTCCTCTTCAGCCCTGGGCTGACTGAGGCAGGGTAGAGAGGTGCAGGTTACCTGCTCCAGACTGGGTCCCACCTGGGAAGTGTCCACTGCCATCAGGGGCTCTGCCAGGCTAGGCCTGACTAACTCTGGGGCACTTCCTTCAACAGGGGTAGAGTCAGTTCCCTGAGGAGGCTGGCTCTCACCTAGCGTCTGGGAGGGGGAAGACTCTTCTTCCTCCTCAATGCTCTCTGTTTGAGTGGAGTGATCCATTGTTTCAGGCTTCACAACCTCACTATCTGTCTGAGTAGAGGCTGAGACCATTTCAACCTTGCCAACCTTTTCAGGAGGGCACTCAGTTTGTGTTTGGGCTGTGACTGTCACAGCCCTCCTATCCTGCTCTGGAAAGTCTGTCTGAGCCTGGGCAGTGGCTACCACTGCCCTTCCAACCTTTTCAGGGAGGAATGGTGCTTGGACTGGGGCTGTAGCTATTACTGCCCCACTAACCTGTCTGGATAGGCCTATCATTCTGGAATGAGTTTCTTGCTCCACCTCAGCCCATGCTGAGAGTTCCAGGTCATTCCCCAGTAAGCAATCTACAGGTAGGTTATCTGTCACTGCCACTCTCATGGGCCCTGTGACATTACCCCAGCTGAGCTTGACTACTGCCATGGGATGCCTTCTCTTCATTCCATGAATGTCTGTCACCTGATAAGTAAAACCAGGGGTCAGTTGAGCAGAGGGGACCAGATGGTCACTCACCATGGTGAGGCTGGCCCCTGTGTCTCTGAATGCCTCAACTTTCTGACCATTCACTAAAACTTCTTGTCTATACTTTCCCAAAATGTGGGGTCCAGTAGTGAAGTTGGCAAACCCCATGCCAGTCTCACAGACAAGAGTGTGGTCGGGGAACCTGGCTAGGCCATAGTCCTCCTGATTTCCCAAAGTAATGCCCACCACATTCTTGGGGGCACTCCCACCACCTGGGGGATTACCACTAGTGGTAACAGGAGGTTTGGGAGTATTACCTGGGGGTATATTTCCCTTATTACAATTTTTAGGGCAACTGGCATCACTTTTGTAATGACCCACCTGTTTACAGGTATGGCAATAGGGTTTCTTCTGTTCTGAAGGAGTGTTCTGGGACCCACCACCCTTGTTGGAGTTGTGGGGCCCTTGGGAAGTCTTCTCTGTGGATTTATCCCCACCCTTCTCTTGAGGCTTGGTTGATTCCTTTTTCTGGTCACCACCCTGGTTTTTAGGCCTGACCCTGGTTCTGACCCATTTGTCTGCCCTCTTACCGAATTCCTGTGGAGAGGTCAGATCAGAGTCTACCAGGTGCTGATGTAATAACTGGTTCTGACAATTATTTAAGATTTGCTCCCTCATAAATTAGATTATACAATCCTTTAAAATCAGTAACCTTACTACCCAGTAGCCAGCCTTCAAAAGCCTTAGTGGCACAATCAACAAAGTCAGTCCAATCTTGAGACTGAGTTTTCTGGGTGTCTCTGAACAGCATCCTGTACTGCTCAGTGGTTAGGCCAAACCCTTCAACCAGTGTATTCTTCAAGACTTGGTAATTGTTAGCCTCCTCTACCCTTGTGGTGAGGAGCTTGTCTCTACCTTTACCTTCAAAGGAGAGACACAAGATAGCTGCCCACTGACTCTGGGGAACACCTTGCACAGTGCAGGCCCTCTCCAAAGCAGTAATCCATTTGTGGATGTCGTCCCCTTGTTTAAAGGGGGGCACTATCTTACCAAGGTGTTTTGTATCAAAACTCCTTTCCCTATTGCTAGGTACAATGCTGCCACCAGTGGGGACTACCCCACTTAACTGTTGCTCTCTAGCAAAGGCAAGCCTTTCTTTGGCCAGGGCAAGTTCTTCCCTTTCAATCCTCAGATTAGCCGCCCTTTCCTTAGCTTCGTACACTCTCCTCTGAGGGGACGTCATCCCTCTTTGAGAAGAGTTGTGAGAGCCATTGGTTTGAAGGGATCTGCCAGAGTCTCTTGACAGAGATCTGGCTCGTCCATTCCCAATGTTAAGCTGACCTGACAGTAGCCCTGGAGGTTCCCCAGTACCACTATCATGTTTGCTTAAGTTGGACCGGGTTAGTCTACCGACTTCTACCTGTCCCTTGTCTGCCTCATCCCCAGAGGGATCCTCATCCTCATCCTCCTCCACATTCTCATTCTCGGCTGAGAGGAGGATTAGGTCAGGGTCACCTCTGGTTCCCTCGAGGGGAGGCATGTCTCCTTCTGGATTAGAAGGGCTAAGAAGCTTCTCAGCCTTTCTGGCATCATAAGTCTCTAGGAGACCAATCAGAAAGGAGGTGGTGGGGTTAGCCCCTTGCTTAATCTTCCTAGAGTTACATACTTGTCGTAACTCGCGGAAGCTAAGCACAGTATATCTTGAAGGGATGACCTGTGGAGGGTCAACTGACACAAGGGGAGACTCGGAGTTTCCTCCTTTGTCCGACATACTGTTTCTAGTGTGGTGTAAGTGATGCACCTACCTACACTATGTGTTTACCTACTGATCCCTTGCTAAGAGTTGCAGCCAAGGTGTGCTAAGCCTTGAGGAGCTGCAACAGCTGGTTCAGTAGAACTCAGAGTATTCTAAGCTCAGTTATATGTACTAACAGTACTTATGTGATCTTTCAACAAGATATTCTTAGGATACGTGTGGTAAAACAACAGCAAGCTCAAATCCCAACCGCTGCTCACCAATGTGAGAAGTTGGCCCGATATGCAGTGTTCGCTATTCTAGCGACCGCTATGTATCGTTCCAAACGACCCTTATGATGATTGGTTGTAAGTCAACCTATAGACCAGCTATCCTAGTAGCGTGGATACGAGCAGTCTAAGGCTAAAGACTCGAGAGGGCGTGTTAAGCCAGCTGTTTACCACACATGCACCCCTTGAATACCAAGTGAAAGGACACCACACAAGTGTTATGAAAATAAACAGGATATTTATTAAGATTCACAACAGCCCTGTACTCTTTATGAGGACAGGGTACTAAGCACAAACCAAATCTCTTAGGAAAATACTTCAAGTGCACAATTAAAACAAGTGTCCGAGGACACGGAAAGTTTAGAGGTCTCGGGCGGACCCGATAAGGCAAGTCGGAAGCGAGGGACTCGGGACCCTAGAGTAAAGAGGCTATGCAGGCACCGAAATGCCGAGTTACCTAGCCACGAGGGCTGCGGCTGCACAAGTCTTACAGGCGTCGGGGTCTTCGCTGACGAGCCAGGAGCCGGAAGAAAAGGAGTTGCTGGCCGGCGACCAGTGATGATTAGTTCGTAGAGATCCAAGCCTGGATCAGAGATCGTTGACACCTGAAAGCAGAGGGGACCAAGTTCGTACTACTAGCCAGTAGTCAGAGGGTACCAGGAGGGCACCGGTTGGCCGTCACCTCGACTAGGTGAGTGGGCGACGCTAGGCTCTGCAGTCTCACGGACCAGGAGGCGTTGTCGGCGACCAGGAGGGAGGTGCGAGCTGTCCCACGAAGGATGATGCTGTCGGCGTCGCTGGGCCCAGGATTGGGGCAACAAGCCTTGGCAGATTTCAGAGCCACGTGGTGGGCCTAAAATGGCGTCTTGTGTGGACCAGGAGGGTCCGGGATGCTTCTTTCAAAGATGGAAGCACAGGCCAGTCTGGAGCAACCAGACCAGCAGCGTTGGTTGTCGGATGTCGTCACAGGAGGGCACAAGCCAGCGGCTAGTGACCGGACAACGTGCTGAGCAGCGAGCAGAAGGGCCCCACGCAGATCGTGGAGATGCTGGGAGACCGCACTTCGGTGCTGGAGCGGCTCAGGGTCGGGGCTTCTCGGACCCCAGAGCACTCACCAGAGAATTACTTCGATGGTCGTGCTGGTTAAGAAAGCGTGCAGGTTTTGATGATGGCCGGTCCCTCGAGGTCTCGTCGCACCCACCGATCACAGCTGAGCTGATGACGTGGGTAGAGGTCGGAGGTGCCAGGGAAGCCGGTTCTCGTCGAGCTGGGCCGTCGGATTCCTTGAGGAAGGACTTGCAGCAAACCGCAGAGTTCTTAGATGGTGCCCGCGGATGCAGGGTGACTACTCCTTAGTCACAAGGGAGAAATCTTGAGAAGAGTCTCGAATGTCCTTTCGTAGAAAGTAGTTCTTGATTCAAAGATGATCTAATTTGGAAGGGTCCCCGCTCCGGCCTTTATCCTAAAGAAAGGGGTGGGTACATGACTAGGTCCTGCCCTAAGGGTGGGACCAGGAAGGGGGGTAGTTACACCCCTCTCCCCTGCCGGACTTTCCCCAGGCCAGGGCTGGCGCCCCTGGAACTGGTTCTGACCGGCAGATGCGTAGTGAGCACCGGGGTGCCACTCCGCAGTCACCTTCTCACAAAAGCCCTACCTACCCAGAATACACAAACCCTGTCTGGGACGGTGCGAACACCGCCCTCGACAGGAAACCCTTTGTCCAAGCACTCCTCGCTGGAAGGACTCCCAGCAGCAGGAGGTCAGACTCGTGTCTGTGGTGGCAGCATCCATTTTGTGGAGCTGAGGCTTTAGTTAACTTTAACCGGGGTTCACAGTTACGTACATGTCGTGTCCCTCTAGAAGGGCGGAATGCTAACCTCGTCGCCAGAATTGGTGAGGGGGCAGCATCCCGATTCGTATGACACCTTACTCGACATGTCTTGATAACGCGACACCGAAGTTACCGATGTGGCACGCGTTATCATGGAACAGCCATTGGGTCTTTGTTCCGCAAGCTGCAACCGGGCTCGGCTCGGGCCAGAACCTAGTTCACACGAGCCTACGCACTCTGCCTTCAGGATTGTCAAGGCCTGCCTTAGGAGTGACTGATAGGAACTCGGGTGTCCATTGTACGGTTAGATATAGGGCTACTATACCTAAAGCAAAGGGTGATTACACGACTTTGCCCCAGCTGTCATGCAGCCAGTTGTGTCAAATTTAGGAGGCCAGCCAGGGGTGGCACAATACATGCTGCACCCCCTGGCGGCCCTGGGTACACCTATGCCCTGAGTTACAGGGTCTGATAAGGTGGCCCAGTCCCAATTGGAAATGTACCTAGGGTACATGGAATCCATTTTAAAGAGAGAGCAGTAGGCCTGGGGTCCTGATTGGCAGGATCCCAGGTCGACTATGTCCAAAACCAGCTAAAACACAGGGCAAAAAGTTGGGGGCAACCATAGTCAGGACGTACCTTCCTACAGCCTACTTGTAGCTATTCTATGATCCGGTGAGGGTCAGAGCAGGGTCATACAATTGCTGCAACTAGCAACTGAACTCTGGAGGGGCCCCAGTCAGGAAGCACTACAGGGAATGGTTACTAATGACGAATTTGAACTTTTGCACCTGCTGAGTGCTTTCAATTTAGCAAAACTCGTTTTTCTGCAGAACAGCAAATGTAATGCCCCAAACAAACTTACTTGTGAAAGTTGATTTCTAATCCAAAAGTGATCCATCATTTTCAGAAGGTATATGCTGCTTGCTAGTGGATTTCTTGTGCAGAATTGCAAATTTTGTAATTTTGCGAGTGCGAGATTGTTGCTACCCGCCGCACCTACATGTTCGCAATTGCGAACTTACACCGCATGCCGCAAAATTGTATCACCAAGAAAAAAAAATCCGCTGCTTGCGAATTTGCGGATTTTTGGTAAATTCCGAGCGTTCGTGGATCGCGAATTTAAAGAAAATACGCAAAATCCGCGAGCGGAATGGATTTTCCGCCCATGCTTATTTCTAACCTGAGATGTTATTGTAAACAAGGGAACCCAAGGATGTAACGGGGCAGAGGGTGAAGTTAATTATAAAGGAACAAAGGGTCCCTTCCAAAGATTTGTTTATAAAAATACATATAGAAAACAAATAATTTTTATAGCAGTCTAGAATATGATCATATACTTAGTGATTTTAATGAAAATTCTGAAAGAAGCACCAAGCCAAAGGACGACTTGAGAGGAAAAAAACTGGAAAACTGAACAATTTATATAAACACAAACTCAGACATATACAGCAAGGTGCCATAAATATTAAATTAGCGCTACAGCATTTCATATATTGGCCATGCTATCAATATCTCAATTAAATATTTGAAATAGTCATGATGCAAGCTTGGGCTGGGTTGCTTGGGTTGGAGTTGGAATAGAAAAGGTCACCCTTCCAAAATCTGAAACTTTCTTTTCTTTCTAAATCTGATACCTCCAAATCTGATCCCTCCAAAGACCCTAGTAATGGGAATAGTAAATCTAATTCCTCTGAAGTCCAAAACTTTCTCTACTTTTGCTTACGTCCGACTGGGAATATGTAATCTGACCACAGACAAGGTCTGACATTTTCTCTGCTGTTGCCCGGGTTGAAGTGGGAGTAGTGAGTTTTTTCCATCTTAGGGGCCGATTTCGATGTCGGACGCCCAACATTGATGTGGTACTGGGACCGACCGACCTTCTGTCGGCGGTTCCAAACCAGCAATTAAGATGCGACCGAACACTGTTCGATCACACTCCTATTCTTTACAATGGGAGGATGTATTCCGACAGGAATGCATGCTCTCATTGTAAAGAGCTGAGGTGCAGTTTATCCCTGCACCAGATGGCAGGCAACTCAAGGTGCCTGCCATCGGGTGCAGGGATCAACCATAGGTGCCCCCTAGACACCCATCCGGAGGCCATGTACCCATAGGGGCCCTGCTGGACAGAAAGTGCAGCCCTTCAGATTACTGCCCCCTTTCCAAATGGCAGACAGGCTCTCCAAACCTGTCAGAAGCCACTCTGAAAGCCTGTTTGGATTCCTTTCTGACTGACCACATCATAATGGGTCGGACGGAAAGGAATCCAAACAGGATAATTTGATGCAATTGGAACGGCTCTGACCGATGGTCGGAGCTATTTCCGACTGCATCGAAATCAATCAGCCCTTTAGTCTAACTTGAATTTATTTATTTGTTTTAGGTTTTGAAGTAAGTTAAATATACATAATTTTAATTATTTTAGTGGTCTTTTTAAATAAAGTATTTTTCAAGTTGTTATTGTATTTTCTTTTACTTTTTTTATATCTAGTGTTTCACATTATACTTACTCACCCACAATATTTTTATATTTTTAAATAATTTAATTTTGTATTTATTTTATTATTTATTTTTACGTAATAATGCTAATATTATTTTTTCAAAACTCTTTTTGTTAAGTAAGCAGTACAAAGCAATGAAAACATATCATCTTCCATATAATGAATATCGAGCCGGTGACTATTATATAGTAATTATAAGATAAGAAAATAAACCATTAGGGACCGTAAACAACAGCCCCAAACATTGTAACACTGTGTTGCATACTGTAAATCAAAACCCCGGTTATGCCCTGCACGCCCATCGATATACCTCAAGTCCATCGGAACAGCCACATGGCCCAGTGCTACATCTCTATATGGTTTTGATGTCTGCAGGGTGCGGAGGAGGTGGCTCCAATACAAGGCAAGGCCACTAAAATCTGCCCACTGTTTCCATATTTAATTCTGAGAGCACCCTCTCGCTTTAAAAATAGGTTGCTCCTGACCCATACACCAATCGAGGCAAGCCCTGCAAGCGCTCAATTTGGGTGGAGACTGATCCTTCCATGCCCTTGCAATATCCCTTTTAGCTAGGGTGAGACCCAGGAACCGTAAATGCCTTTTGTATATATTACCCCCTATCTCATCTGTGATATGATCAAGTACAAGCCTAGGAGAATAAGTTACAACCCTCCCTAATACTTCAGATAGACAGTAAATGACTCTTCTCCAGAACCGGCCAAAGGCTGCACATCTCCAGGTTGTGTGTAGTAGCGTACCCCCCTCTCAATCACATTAAAGGCACATGGGGAGTCTATCAGCCCTGCCTTCCGAAGCCGATACCTTGTAAAATATGTGCGGTGGAGGTATCTAAATGGAATAAGCCTGAGACTGGAGGCACTCCCCGTGTATCTCGGGGATTCCAGGGCTTCTCTCCAATCATCCCCGTCCAGGGGGCCCACGTCCGTCTACCATTTATCTGGGAGTGGATTTAGAGTCGTGGAGAGATTTGTCACTAATGTCTGGTCTATCTTTGCGGTTTTGTGATCGTCCAAGTCCACCATAAAGACTTTTGCCTCAATAGGGTTGAATTCGGGAAGGGAGTCCATGTGGGAAATATACGGAGATAAGGCATTTCTCAATTGCAGGTATTTGTAGAACTGAGTATGTGGCATGTCATATTCAAGCCTGAGGTCATGAAAAGATTTCATTGTAGTGCCCCCATAATGTTACTCAACCTAGATATACCTATGGCGTCCCACTTTTTAAATGCTGCTTGTGCAGTCACTTGTGGCATAAGGCCGCTCTGCCAAAGTGGGGTCTCCCCCGTCAACCGCCACAGCCACCCCACGCCGAGTAGCTGGCCACAGCCTACGCTGCTCCCTCGGCACAAATAACAGTCTATGTGGCAACATTACTCCCATCAGCCATTTCTCAACACGATATGCCGGGTTGTTGCTGATGCCATACCACCAATCATTTAAAACCAAAAGATGGGATGCCCATGATAGGATTGGAGATCGAGGGGTCGCTATACCCCCACATAAGGTCGACTGGAAGCACAGTCTGAGGGACCCCCTGGAGGCCTGGTCGTGCCACAAAAAGCAGCTCAGCCTGGAGTTTGGCTGTTGGAACCAGGAAGGTGCGATCCAAAAGGGGTGATTCTGTAGTTGGCATAGGAAACGGGGACGGATACCATTTTAAATATTGCGGACTTGCCCAGTATAGAGAGGGGCATACACGACCACGCCTCCATCTCCGCCTGTGTGCACGACCAAATAGGGTTGATATTTTTTATCCTGCGAGATCGATTGCGTGTCCGGAAAATTTACACGGATATATTTCAGCCTGGTCGTAACCACCGTCATCTCCACCGTTCAGGCGCACATAGCCGATCCCCCGTGCACAAGTCAAAGTAAAGATTTCTTGGCGTTCATATATAAACCAGTATAATGGCTAAAGATCTGCATGATGCGGATAACACGTGGACCCGTCCAGTCGGCATCCATAATAAAAAAACAGGACATCGTCCGCCTAAAGAGCGATCCTATCCGAGAACCCACCCGTCCACTCAAAACCGGTAACCTGTGCGTCAATACGAACCCAGGCGGCTAATGGTTCCATAGCTAAGGCAAATAAATATGGGGAGAGGGGGCAACATTGTTGAGTATTGCGTCCTATAGGGAATGAATCAAACATAGCGCCAGTGATTCTGACCAAGGCTGGAAGGTCAGTGTAAAGAAGTTTATTCTAGGAAGTAAGAAGGCCGAAATGTAAATGTTGTAATAGAGCAAACAAATAAATCCATCCCAACGAGTTGAACGCCCTGTCGATATCAGCTAAGAGCAGGGCCGCTAGACCCTGAAGCAATCAATGGCCGCGACCAAATTATGCACGTGTCTAATGTTATAACGGGTAGCCTGCGGGGGCATAAAACTGACCTGGTCGGGGTGTACCAGCTCGGACATATAAGGGAGAATACGATTGGCCAACGCTTTGGCCAGAAATTTTGCCTCGACGTTCAACAAAGAAATAGGACGATACGAGGAATGCTGATCTGGGGTCGGCCCTACTTGGGGAAAACCGTGATTTTGGTATGCCGCCAGTCCGGAGGGAGCTTCCCCTCATCAAGAGCTGCATATATTGCTTCCAAGTAATGAGGAAGGAGTCTAAAACAATAAAATAAATTGCAGGGAAAGCCGTTCGGTCCTGGTGCCTTCCCGAATCGTAAATCGACCAAAGCAGCGCCTAGCTCGTTAACTGTCAGCGGGACGTCTAAATTCCCTCTAGAGCTGTCTGAAACAGCCTTGGGTAGCAAGTCATCAAGATATTGTTGGGTGAGAGGTTACGGAAGAGCGTCCCTGGGAGCATAGAGTTCTGCAAAGTACGCCACAAAACTAGCAGCAATTTGAGTAGGGTCCGTGAGTGTCTGGCCATCTCTTTCAGGGATACCCGGTACGCTCACTGGGTGAAGAGTACGCTGGCACAAGCGATGTAGCAATGAGCTTGATTCATCCCCCATTGGCAAATTCTATTGCGGGATGTCAGCCAAGCCTGTTTTGCCTCATCGCGAAGGGTATCGGCACAGGTTTGCTGGAGGAGGAGCAATTCAGCACCAGGATGCCGGCAGGGTTGCAGTGCGCTCTTCAAATGCTAAATAAATAAAACTGAAGGCGGTGTGCCCCACCGTGTTCATCCCTACATATCTGTTCTACTTGCAAAATCTGAGATCTGGTCCGACTCAGAGCCTCCCGATGCTTCTTCTGTTGGGCAGTACAATATGCAATGTCTACTCCCCTGATGGTGGGCTTCATCGCCTCCCAGAGCATGGCCGCAAAATCCACTGTGCCCTTGTTCTCAGAAAAATATGTTGTAAGGGCCTGTCATAGGTGGGATGTGTACTTTGGGTCTTGGAGATGCCATGGCGATAAGCGCCATCGAAACGAGTGGTCGCTGCGATTTGAACATAATAGGGGTTTGGTACGAGCAAGTAGTCCAGCCTGGAGAATGAGACATGGACCGCCAAGTAGTATGTGCAGTAGTGTGGCTCACTGGTTAGAGGCGGCAGACCCGAGAGCAGAGGACGGCCCGGGACCAGGGTTCGATTCCCGACGCGGCAGGTTTCTGGACCAGGGTCAGCGGACTCGATAATTCTCTCGCCTCGGTGCCCACTCTGATCAGCGATCACACTCGGCAACTCTGGGCATAAGCTTGCCCCATCTGCACTAACGGCCCCACCAGACCGCCGGGGATGCCTGGTCTCACCCTGGAGATACCCATTAAGGGACCATCTCTCAGGGAAGCCAGGAAGGGTTTCGCAGCGGTCGAAGCACGGAGATACTCCTCCGGGAGTCTATCCTAGCGCTATATAAACCCACAATTATGTGTAATCATGTATAGAAGGGTGCAAATGTCTCCATGTGTCCAGCCACCCCATGTCCCGTGTAGGTCTCGAAATCGCCGTGCCGCACGCAAGCCCCTTCTGTCTTGCACCACATGTGCCACATCATTCCAATACTCACCAATATTAGAGAGGCCCTCAGGTATTTCCAACAATTTTGCCGACAGGCACTTCACAAATGTGTCAAAGAGCTGGGGAGGTGCATATGTATTGATCAAAGTAATGGTTTCGCCATATAATATCCCTGATACGATGATGTATCTATCTACCATGGGAGTCTGTCCATGTTTTAGAATGAATATAAGGGATTCCATGGTGTAGCAGTATGGCCGCCCCGCGGTAACCCCTGGTGAACCCCACATGAAAGACTTGTATATATCCAAAGCGAGCAAAACACAATGCTTTGGTACCTAGCAGATGGGTCTCTTGTAAGAAAAGAACATTGGCCAAGGCCCGCTTGGCCTGCCGTAAAACCGCACCTTGTTTGATCTTATTTAGTGCCCCCAGTATGTTCCAGCTAACTACCTGTACCCTATCTATGGGGTCAATGACAGGGCAAGGCATCTAACACAAGCGTAAAATTCTAGGCTGTTGCAGGGCATATAGATCAGCGATGTAAACGAAAAGGAGTCGGACACAGTGTGATCAACAACAGTCAACAAAACCAACCCCTCCCCCACCCACCCAATACCTCAAAAAGCTGAAGCATCTGTCGCGGTGTGCGTCACACCGCTGCCCCAATGGGAGCAGGGCCCAGTCCCACACCAAGAGTCCCCAAAAGAACTTTCCCCAAACATTATTATACTTCTCAGATACTGATAAATGCATTATTTGGGTAGGTCTCACGTGGGCCTGTGAGACGGCAAACGTCGTTGGCATAGCAACCATGAAAATTCAAAAGTCTCGCAATAACGGGCCAAAGTTGGGCCCCCTGCGGTGGCTTTTGCAAAAGGGCTCGATGCTTACGGTCAATTAAGAAGCACTGTAACTGGGATGTCTGGGAGATCGAGCTTGCAATCTACTTTGCCAGGAAGTGTTCCAGAAATCCTATGAAACAAAGATTTTATCTTTGAGCTCTGTCTTTAGCATCTTCCGACCTGATCGCCAGCCCCTTTGTGATGGATGCCAAGTAGGTCATCTGGGCCTGGAGGGATGCAGTTGTATCTTCGACAGTGGAGATGCAAATTTCGGCCTCTGTAATCCTATCCACTGATTTTCGCTAGTCCTGATTGATAAGGGCAACATCAGATCCCACCTCTCCGATTTTGGCCTCGAGTGCCTCATGGGACTGGGTTATCACTGCCATCAGAGCCACATTATCTGGCCCATCAGGGGCCTGACTCAGCGTTTCAGGCACGTGGGCCTCCGGTCCCGCGTATCGATCCAGGGTGCTCTGCTTCAATACTTCATCCCTGATCATTGTTATGGTGACAAGTGGGTGTCGACCCGGCAGGGAGAAGTACGACTGTTAGACCTGGTACAATTGGCTTGAGTCTCCTTTCCTTTTTTCACTGTGTGCCTCCTCTGTTTTTGATGTGATTTTGCTGGTTAGATCCTTTGGGCACTGTGCCACTGCTATTCAGTGCCACAGTGCAAATGCTCCCTATGTTAAATTGATGGAATGGATTAGTGACTGCATGATTGGCTTATACTTGTCAGACCCAAGTACAGTGCACTATGTGTGCCCAGGGCCTGTAAATCAAATGCTGCTGGTGGGCCTGCAGCACTGGTTGTGCCCCCCACAGAAGCAGCTTGTAAAGTGTCAGATGACAGAGACTACGCAGCTCGGCCAGGTCTAGGCTATGTTTTAATTGTTTTAACAAAGCTTTTTTTTTTTAATACTGCTTATTTGCGCAATACTACTTACCGCTCATTTGCACACTCCTTGCTCGACCCAGGTACCCCGGTCCATCACGGCAAGTGCTGTTTGAACGGGGCGTGCCCCAGGGGGTCAGAGCAGTTGTTCCCACTTCCAGGCTGTTGGCATTTCCGGCGCTACGCCCTCTAGTCGACCGCCGCCCATTACCGATAAAAGGCCTGGGTTAGAGCTGACACAAGTCAGATGACAGAGACTACGCAGCTCGGCCAGGTATAGGCTATGTTTTAATTGTTTTAACAAAGCTTTTTATTTTTTATTACTGCTGATTTGCACAATAATAGTTACCGCTCATTTGCACACTCCTTGCTCGACCCAGGCACCCCGGTCCATCACGGCAAGTGCCGCTTGAACGGAGGGTGCCCCAGGGGGTCAAAGCAGTTGTTCCCACTGCCAGGCTGGTGGCATTTCCGGCGTTAGGCGCTCTAGTCAACTGCCGCCCATTACCTATTTAAATCAATGACAGACCAGATGCGCAGCGGACATGTGTAGCGGGCGCGCCGCTGGCGCGCTGAAGGCGCGCCAAAGGAAAGCCCGTCTGCGCCCGTCCGCGCCTGGACCGGGCCCAGGGCTATAATCCCTGCACAAAACATACTAGGCCCGGTAAGGCTTAGCTATCCCAGTCATGTACTACGCTCACTCAGAACTAGCACCTGCTCTCCCACAATTGAGAAAAACATGGAAACAAAACAATGCCCAGCTTGTTCCCATACCTTCATATTTTTACCTATCAAAGGATTGGCTATTTCAAAATCACAGCCCAATAAACCAGAGTTAAATTCAAACACTGTCAAGGCTGGAGTAATCAATGCCAGGTCCTTAGTCAAACACAACATGCACACGGCGGATCTAATAGAAACCCAAAATCTTGACCTAATATTCATACAGAAAGTTGGGCAGATGAGGCCTCGGACTTAGACTTAGCCGCAGCTATCCCAGAGGGGTTCTCTATCTGTAGGGTGGACAGAAAAGAAAAACGAGGGGGTGGCTTGGCCATCATTATTAGAGATAAATTGAAAGTCAAGAGCTCAGATAAGGGCAGCAACCCAGACTGTGAGTCACTAGCCTTTCAGATCAAGGTTACAAACAACTATACCTTTAATGGCCTTTTGATATACAGACCACCCAGGGCCAAAACACCTCTTATCCATCTACTCAGCCCGTTTTTAGAATCCAGTGTGAAAGGCCCTGATTATACCATATTGGGCGATTTCAATCTACACTTAGAAAAAAGCTCTGATACAGCGGTATCAACACTTAGGGATGCACTGGCCAATCTAGCCCTGGAACAGAGGGTCATGCAAGACACTCATAGAGCAGGCCACACTCTTGATGGGATTTTTACTTCCTGTAGGGGCATAAAAAGAGTGGAAACCTTGCAAGTCCCTTGGTCGGACCACAAGGTGATTACCTTCTCTAAGGAAGCAAAAGAAGAGACAAGCAGGCCCGGCCCACTACCTAAGAACGCCACATACTGTGACTGGTCGAGGACCAATACACCGACATTACTAGATAAACTTCCGTGATCAAATCTTGAAATTGCCCCAGATAGCATTAATGCCAATGATTGATCAAATTACGGACTGGATAAATTCTGCAGTTAGAGTTGCAGTCCCTCAAAGAAAAGTTACTTTTAATAGGAAGCTGAGAAAAGATGGAGGATCAACTACGACTTAGGGACAAAAGAAGACTATAAAGCTTCCCTGGCCGCCTACAAAAAACTGATTGTAGCAAAAAAAAGAGGCAAAAAATTCCAGCAAAGGACTCTTTGCCACAGTAAAAAAACTTACAAAAATCGATAACAATAACACAGTATCAAAGACTTCCGAATTTTGCAAAACTCTGGGCGAATTCTTCGTCAATAAAGTCTCATCGGTATATGATTCCTTTAAAAAAAGTCACATAGTCACACCCGCACAGCCAATCTCTGAACCTAATAAGGAACCCCCGCTGATACCTCAGGGTCCTTGGTTCCAATTTGTGCAAACCTCAGTGGAACAGATTCTGCAAGTGGTTAAGACCACCAGATCAGGTAGTCCAATGGACGACTGCCCACCTAAGGTGATGCAGCTTTTTCCCGAACTGCTAAGTAAACAACTGGAAAAGCAGTTTATGCAAATACTAAATTCTGGTATTTTTCCAGATGCATGGAAAATCACCTCGGTGATGCTACTTTAAAAAAAATCTAATCTAGACTCTGAAGAACCTGGCAACTATAGACCTATTGCTAGGATACCCTTTGCCACAAAAATCCTGGAGAAACTTATGAACAAGCACCTAGCCCAATTCCTCTAGGACGGAAATGTATTAGACCACTCACAATTTAGCTTCCGAGAGGGACATTGGACAGAAACTGCACTGCTAACGGCGGTGGAAGATCTCTGGAGTGTTCTGGATGAAGGAGGAAAGGCCACCTTGGTTCTTTTGGACCTATCGGCGGCCTGCAATACGGTCAGCCATGAGACACTCCTGACCCGTCTGGCTGAAGCCAGAGTTCACAGTTCAGCACGCTCACTACTGGCATCCTATCTGTGCAACAGGACGTTTACAGTAGAGCTGGGGATGCAAGATCGAAATCATTTAGCTCGCCTTGTGGTGTGCCTCAGGGATCCTCACTAAGCCCTACCCTTTTTAATCTGTACGTAGCTCCTTTAGCGGCAATCATAAGGAAACGTGGTTTTTATTCCAGTTTCTTATGCCGACGGAACCCAAATAGTGGTGTCCATTAGCAAGGATGCTGAAGAGACAGCGGATAAATTCAGATTATGTATGACACAAGTCAAGCATTGGATGCTGAACAACTGCCTGAAATTGAATGGGGACAAAAGTGAAGTAATGTTGTTAGGGTCAGACGCAAACATATGGTCCCCGGAGTGGTGGCCAGATAGTCTTGCCAACTGCCCATCTCCAGTAAACAAGGTGGAAAACCTGGGTATGACTCTAGCCAACATTCTTTAATTTGATGCTCAGGCTAGCAAACTGGCTTCATCAGTCTGGTACATACTGAAAATAATAAGGAAGCCCCTGTCTTACATCCCATTGTGAGGTAATTGAAATTTTTATGGTCAGGTATGTCCCCTAACGTGTACCCCAACGTCTCCATGTACGAGTTTAAAGTGCATGTAACCTCCCTTCGCGACCGAATCTGAAGACGCAAATACATTTGCGTTCAACGTTAACATGTCCTCTATCGGATGCACCATAAATGGATCGATAATTCAGTTTCCAACCATGCCATGCCAACATCTTTACATGGTGCACTTTCACGTTTTTCCTGGCTCTATCGAGCTAGGCCCTGATTCTGCCTTCGAACCACTTCTGTCTCTGCCTCTGAAAGATGCAGCATGGAGGTGCATCCCTGACCTCTGCCTTACTTCCTGCCAAGCGAAGCGGTGCCTGGCTCGGCCTGGCCTGCCTGCCAAAACAGTATTTTGCCTACAAGTTATGAGTCCAGCCTCCTCGAAAACACATTCCAGTCTAGTGAAATAGGTAAACAGCTTCCCGGCTGCAGAGCAAAGGGCCAAGCCTTTCTGTCTCCTACATGTAATTCATTGCTCCCGTTACCATGGTAGGCCCATGGCCCCGCGCATTGCACTTAGACACATATGCATTCAGTATAGAATAGCCTCTGCCCGAGAGACCTTTTACTTCAGATTATACATCCCCCAAACACAAGATATCAGATATGTTATAGGAACAGGTCGATCTGACATGCCCGACTTCTGTCTCCTCTACTAGTGCTAAAAGTCAGACCCTCAGCTTTACGCAGTTTCACGTCAATCACACGTCATACTAAGTGCGCGCGCACCCAGGTCATAGGTTTCAGCTGACTCTGCAGAATCCTCTACGCACCCACCCACTTATGACACTTTCTGTGACGTTTCCAGCACACGCCTCCGTGCACACCCTTGTACACGCCTTTCTGCTACGCACATGTGTTCTTATCATATTCTTTTCATTTGTCACGCCTACTGTATCCATTGCCATTGTACAGTTTTACTATATATGCCATGTACTGTTAATAAATCGTTGACATCTTTTGCCATCATTTTACCTCTTCCCGTACCCTTGTATTGATGGATCTGATTTCCATGGCTCGAGCCATCCCGATTAAAGCCCGTATGACTCAGATACCACGGACTCTGCCTCTCATTTGATTGAGCTATTCTTTTACCTGTCATTAATTATATGGAAAAATTGTACGGTATTTAATTTACCACATAATTTGGCGCCCGAATAGGGACCCCTCCCCCACCCCACGCGCCGGCGATGCGTCGCAGGCCTTGCCCCCTACCACAGCCGTGACAGACTCCTATGCGCATCTGCAGGTTTTCCTGTATCTCCCTCATGCCTACGGTGGAGACGGAGACTGCGGGACAGCATCCAGACGAGGCGGTGAGGAGTGCGGAGGATCCCGACCAGAGCCCAGCCGAGAGAGCAGTGTCTGAGGTATCCAGAGGCCAACCTGTCCGAAGCGTCGAGGCGCATGCGTAGTGCGCAGCAGCAGTGACGTCGTAGCAGTCCAGTCCAGTCGAGTTTCCGAGGCCTTCCGTTCCGTGCTTCCCGGTGAGTACCGTTGCTGGGGACGCATCTAGACGGGTGCATTAGTTTGTGTCCGGTCAAGACGGGTTTGAGTACACAGATCCGGTCTGTACTGTTTTAGCAGTGCATCTGTACTGTTCAGCAGTACATCTAGTATTTCAGTAATTCAGTGATTCAGTATTTTTGTTTTAGCACATATTAGACAATATCTGTTCGAAATGTTTCAATGTGTTTAATGTCGTGGTATGAATGATTGTTTGCATTTCTCTATTGTGTTTATCGTGTTTGCGTCCAAGTAGAGGTGACCATGCCTTTGTTTTCAAAACTGCGACAGATAGGAACTAGGAAAGGGATACTCGAAGAAGCAGTTCCTGTCCCACCTAGGGACACTCCCGGACATTTTATGTACCACAAACATGGCTTAGATGCCATACTGTACTTGGATTTATGGGTGGACTATACGAAGGACTTGGAAGAGAAACAGAGATGGCACGTTACAGGGACATGGGATGCCGAGTGCATCATGAGAGTAGAAGAAGCGTTGTGGAAAAAGAAAGCCAGACAATCACAGAAAGATGCCATAGAATTGTGGCGTAAAGAATCGCATAGACGGACAGAGAAAGAACTCAGAAAAGCAGAAGAAAGTAGAGAAGATTCTGAAAAAGCTAGAGAAAAAGAATTACCAGAAGAAGGAGAACGAGTCAGAATAGAACAACAAGACCAACAGCGAAATGCACTTATTACAGGACTGTATCCAGTTCTAGCCGAGGGCCTGCCCAAGGCGACCCCGGAAATGCCAAGCGATCTGCCGCCACCATTGGTTCCGACCAAACTCCGTCATAAACAGACCGCAGCAGACATATTCCTTTCTTCCTATTTAGATGGTGTAGCTCCAGCTTATACTAATGTACCCGTACCACCCGTTAATAACGCACAGCAGCCTGCTCCGGTTGCTCAAGCCACGACCCCTCCGCGTCGTCAGCTTCCCGCGCCTGTTGTCACTTCTCCTACTGGCCCCCCCGCTACTGTTCCCCCTACTACTGGTCCTCTTAATCCTTTTTTCGACAGATACAATCCAGGGTCCAACCCCATTACATATACCCGCCACACAGTCAGGATATGCTCACGCTTCCGTTTCAGGAGGTGCCGTAGGTGGCCTCCCCCATACCCCGCCACAATTACACCGAATGACAATCAGAGACTTAGCAATGCAGCGTACACCGAAAGCGAGCACATCTGAAAAGCTAAAACAAGCACTTGGAGATTGTAGATATGATCCCGTACCTGGCAAGCAAGGGGACATGGTGTTAGCATCGTTACGTCTAAGACGTGTTACAGATTATTTGATGACATTACCAGAAATGCCAGACCATCTAGACAGAATATATCATTTTATTCGATCGGGGGAGGGTCCAGAAAGTGTTCGTGAGGCCATGGCATATCAGAAAGTCGAGACTCAAGCGTTAATATTGCGATTTTTGATTAATTGTTTGATAAGGGAACAAGATCAGCCAGGTTTTTCTCAAGAAGAGATGGAGGGATTGACTAAATGGAGTCAGAACATTGCAGATTGTAAACATGATAAACAGAATTGTATAGATGCCATGTCCAGAAAGATTCGTAAAGAAATAGTGGCAATACATACCCGACGCAAAGCTGAAAGGACACCCGAGTCAGACGAAAAAGACTCCTCAGAGGAGGAGGAACCAGAGAATCCAGCAGCGACTCAAGACATGATAGCTTACGTAGGTAGAGCGAAACTCCCTAAACAGTATCCTCCTGATAGACCTTTTGACAGACCGATACGCCTAGAAAACAAAAGACGTTTTCTTCCCCCCATACCAGAAAAATGTTCTCTTGAACATTTATTCCAAGCAACTGATAAAATCCTGAAAGATAGAATAGGTTACAATGAACTTAGTACAATGCGTGAACAAGAACTAGCACGGTCCGCAGTAGAGTAGGCCGATAATGACAGCGTATATAAAGACGATTCAGTAGCGCAAACATTTTTGAGTCTCACTCCAACTGAACAACGTTTAGTTGGTATGTACATGATCCAGCATATCATTATGCTATATGAGAGTCAACATTCTGATCCAGGTCCCCTATACAATGTACTAGACGAATTACTCCTGAATAGATGGAGAGGCCTATGTACTGATTTGATTAATGTGATTCTCGAACAACGTCATAGATACAGAACGTTTTTGACTCCACACTTTGTACCTGTTCCACCCCCAGTAAGCTACCCTTTTCACCTGGATAGACAGAACCCTTTACGAGAAGTCCACCCCGTCCAGTCAACTCCAGGGGGTGATCTTCAGCGCGTATTTGTATACACGCCCATAACTAAAATGGAATTATTGGAAATGAAGAAAATAGTGCCTAGTCATGATAAAGATCCAGCAGGGTTTCACCGTGAAATAAAAGACATGTTACTTATGGGAGATTACACATATCCCAATATTATGAAAATATTGAAAGTATTATTGCCTGCCGGTATTTACGAGAAGCTCAAAGAGAAAGAATGGGAGGTGGGAGATAAAAAGATTAATTGGACTGAATTAGAAAACGAAGAAACCGGACGAACCCCAGGTCTAGGTCTTGGGGACAAAACAAAAGCATTACCAGGATTATTAGTGCAGGTGTTGCCAACATTGTTGACAACTAAAAAGGAAGACTGGGACGCAATCTCAGCCTGTAAACAGAAACAAGACGAAGACACTAGTGATTTTTATTCCAGATTTGAGAAATGTTTTATTATTAATAGCGGCCTGAAAACAAGTAGCGAGTCTTACCCACATCTTTTTGTGACCAAATTAGTCGAGAATTCTCTACCCCAGGTTAAGAACCGTGTATTGAAAGTCGAGAGCACATGGCAAGCAAATACGCCTTCCCAAATATTACAAATGTTACAGTACCACCAGAACAGAATCAGGGAGGAACATGATCATGAACAGAGACGTATGAAAGACACGAAAATGAAAGTGCTAGTTGCTCAGTCAGTTCCAGCTGATGGTCAGAAAAGGGGTACGACACAGTCCAATAATTCGACAGCTCCTGTTAAAGGGACATGCAACTATTGTAAACAGCCAGGTCACTATATAAGCGATTGTGCAGTTCTGAAACACAATATAGCTACAGGTAAAACGAAAGAGAGACCGCGTCCACCTAGACAGGATCAGGTCCAACAACATATTCCGCAGAACGTACAGCCGATGCAGATTCCACAACAGACCGTAGCGGTACCACAGCCCCAGCCCATAGCCGCAACACAACAGGTCACACAGCAGATGTACCAGTATGCACAGTCCGATTACCCCGATTATCAGCAGTACACATGAAACAGCCTAGAGAGGGAGGTTGTCTTGCCTCTTATTGAGGTTCCTGTAGATCAAGAGGGTCCTTATGTACATAGTCAGGTATTAGGAAAGGATAGAAAATTTTTGATTGACACAGGGGCAAGCAGAACTACCATTAGTCATGACGAGGTTCCAGGGGCACCCCTCTCAGGCTCACAGAATGTTTCCCTTGGATTTTCAGGAAAGCCTATTGTTAATGAAGTATCGAAACCGGTTCCCCTTGCAGTTGGTCCATTATCCCGTACTACAGATTTGCTACTTACGAAATCATGTCCAGAAAACTTACTTGGTATTAAAACACTGAAAGCTCTAGGAGCTGTAATATGTTGTTCTCCGGAAGGTGTAAGGCTGTTCCTTCGTGATTTTAAGGGTCATTATGTGTTGAGAGATTTTGATCCCAGATTACAGAATGTTCCTGCACATTTGTGGGCACAAGGCCCCACTGATGTAGGTTGTATGCACATTACACCATACCGTGTCACACTCAAGCCAGGAGTTGTTCTACCCCGAATCCGACAATACAAGTTACCACCTGATGCTGTAGTGGCTTTACTGAAAATCATTGACGAGCTCATTGCACAAGGAGTGGTTGTAGAAACCGACTCCAATGTTTGTAATTCCCCTATCATTCCGATTCTTAAACGTACTGATCCGAATGCACCTCCAGTCTATCGATTGGTGATCGATTTGGGAGAATTGAATAAATGCATTGTACCACAATATCCGGTGGTCCCAGACATCTCATCATTATTGACAGCTATTGATTCAGAAGCAACGTTCTTTATTGTAATTGATCTCAAGAACGCCTTCTTTAGTGTCCCCATTGATCCGGAAAGCCAGTACCTTTTCGGATTCTGTTTAAATGGCCGTAGCTTCAAATTTGCACGCGCCCCTCAAGGATTCACAGAAAGCCCTAGCATCTACAGCCAAGCATTGAAAAGACAACTTGACAGTATTCACATGCCTGCTAACACTGCCCTACTCCAATACGTTGATGATCTATTGATCACCGCCCGAAGTGAACCAGAATGTGACATGCATCACTGACAGTCTTGTATTTCCTGGCGGACAAGGGACACAAGGTGTCTCCTTCGAAGCTGCAATTCTGTGCCCAGCAAGTGGTGTACCTTGGGCACTTGCTGTCCAAGAGGGCTAGGCAGCTGACACCTGATCGTATCCAGTTAATTGCACATCTACCGCAACCCAAGACACAAAAGGAAGTACGGGCCTTTATTAGCCTCACTTCGTACTGCAGACAATGGATTCCCCAATATGCATTTCTAGCTAAGCCACTCATATAGTTGACAACACAGGAGGCAGCGTCTTCGGCTGTTCTCCCTTGGACTCAGGAACATACACAAGCTTTTGACGAATTAAAGAAAGCCTTATGTCAAGCACCTGTTTTAGCAACACCATGTTACAATAAACCTTTTACACTTTTTGTCACAGAACGCGATGGCACAGCGTTATCGGTTCTCACTCAGGTTCAAGCAGACAAACACAGACCGTGTGCTTACTTTTCGAGTACATTAGACCCAGTAGCCCAGGCCTTGCCTGCGTGCTTAAAGTCAGTTGCAGCAACAGCTCTAGCAATAAGACAAAGTGATTCCATTGTATTGGGACATCAATTGACAGTACAGGTTCCACACTCTGTGGAAGTTCTCCTAAACAGAACACAGACTCAGCACTTGACTATAGCACGACTGACAGGTTATGAATTGACATTGTTCCAACCACACATAGAAATCCGACGCTGCAATACACTGAATCCTGCTACACTTCTACCATCAAGTACAACAGATCCTACTCCACATGACTGTGTGGATGTCATTAACACAATCACGAAGCCCAGACAAGACTTGACAGATATTGCATTACCTGATCCGGACCTGACACTTTATGTGGATGGTTCATGTATGAGAACAAGTACAGGAGAGTTAGACGCCGCATATGCAGTGACCACTGAAACTGAAGTCATAGAAACACATCGCATTGCCACCCTGTCAGCTCAAGCAGCAGAGCTCATCGCTCTGACCCAGGCCTGTATACGAGCCAAGAACCTTAAAGTAAACATATACACTGATTCACGTTATGCATTTGGAGTCGTACACGACTTCGGTGTCCTCTGGCAAGAGAGGGGTTTCTTGACCTCTCACGGAGCCAAAAGCCAGCATGGTCCCCTCATTCAAGCTTTGTTAGAGGCAATACATTTGCCAACAGCCATAGCCATCATGAAGTGCAAAGCACATACAAAAGTCACAGACACTATTTCCCAGGGTAACGACCTGGCAGATCGAACAGCGAAACATACAGCTCTGACTCATACTCATACGACTGATATGACAAAGACCGATGTAACATCACTGACACATTGCATGACAGGTAGGGATCCCTGAGGTTCAGTGACAATTTGAACCCGTGTTTTCAATATTGTCGGAAATACATCATATTGGTATCAGCGAACCACAAATGATCCATCAAGCATATCCTGGTGTTTTCGCTATGCTACGAGCAAGAGTACTCCTGTTACAAACACATTTCCGATCTACCCATGGCATCCATCTTAGATCATGGCAGCCATTTTGTGTTTCTTGCCCTCACATACACAATAACCTCTGATTTCTCCATTTCAATTAAGGACACGTAGGCTTAACCGGAGATTCACCTCTCTAGTGACACGTGCACCTTAGACCAGAACACGCGGCAGCTGCATGACTCGACAAAAGCTGCCTCTTCTGCCCGAGGCCAGCCCTGCTATACTGGTTCTCGTGTCCATTGGCCTGATCATGATTAGGCGGCCGAAGCTGGTAGCCTTGCCCATTTACAACCCACAAACATCCCTTATCCTACTTTCCTATCTTCCACACCTGGCTCCGTTCCTTTCTTTCTGAATCTTTATTAGGGGGAGGTAACGAAATTTACGATGAGGCGGTCCGGCTCTTGAATGCAATATTGACAAGGGATTGTGATGAACTAGTGGGAACCCCTCTTCGTAATGTTTGGCATCAGATATTATCGACGATTCCTGTGTAACGCCAAATATTTATTGTTTAGGACACAAAGGTTCTGGGAATGTATTACATGTAAAGAATTTGCCTCAAGCTCAAATTTTAGTATATAAGGAGCAACCCTCTTTGTACAAATGGAACAGGCTCCTAGATACTGCCCGTGTGTAGTTTCTGTGACTTCTGTGTCCCTGCAGTAATAAACCTTTGGTCTTTGACGCCACCATCGAGAAGCCCGTGTTTCTGTTTATTCGTGCACCGAGACAGGTAGAACTCCGGGGTCTTCGGGTGTTGTCCCCTGACACCTCTGGACGGAACCAAAAAGTCCAGAACTCCAATTGGCGCCCAACGTGGGGCGACGTCATTCGGTACCGGTCCAAAAGCCTGAAGAGTTCGAGGAGCTTCGTGTGAAGATTCCCGAGGGAGGCGCCCCACTTCATCGATCCCGGCATATCGCAAAAGTGGCCCGAAGTTCTCTTCCACGAGGATTCCCGTTCAGGACGGCTGCAGTGGGCCGTTGCCTTGACCGTCGCCCTGTCTTGGACCCGAGGTGCAGTCCTTAGTACGGCGAGACAAGACGGGTTTCTCCTTGGTGACGTCTTCAGTACCTCAGTTAAGTATTTAGTGGTTGCTAGTTGGTTACTTCGTGAGGGTTGTTAAAATCCTTTTTGGTTCTTGGTTTGGTTTGGTTTTGTAAGATTATCACTGGTTGTTGTTCTGGTTACGATAATCTATTGGTTTAGTTTGGGTATCGATACATCAGTTCGCTTTTGGTAGGCCTAAGTTCTTGGTTCAGGTGCACATATCTGTTTCTTGTTTTGTTCGTTCTGTGTTCCGGATTGCAAAATGGTAAGTCGGAAAAATTGTATGTTGTCTTGTTTTGGTTGCAACAGTGATTCACGATTGGAGGACTCATGTCTGGTTCCTCCGATTGGGACTCCTCTATATGATCTGTATTGTAAACATGGCGTGGGTCCTATATCTTATAATGAGGTATGGGTCCGCTATACGGAAAAGGATGGTGTCCTTAGTTGGCCACTGCATGGTAGTTTTGAACCCGAAATCCTTGATAATTTAGAAGCGAAATTGTTTAGGAAGAAAGCCCGGCCGGCAATGTTTGATTCTTTCCGTTACTGGCGAAAAGAATCCAAACAGAGAGAAATTAAAAGGTTGAAGAAAGAACAGAAAGAGCAAGAGTTGACTTTAGAACAGGCTGTTAAGCAGCTGCAAGTCAACGAGTCTGAGAAGGCCGTAGAGGTGGCCATTAGAGAACATAATTTAGCGATCGACAAGTGCTATCCTGCCTTGCCATCGAAAACAACTAAGATACTAGAGGACCCCGAAAACGATCCTCTGTTGTCTTACTTGTTACAGTCACCTCCACCGTATGCACAAGGTGCTACGGCTCCACCTGTACCGAATGTTCAATTGCCGGTTGCTGGACAACCTGGTATTCCTGCTCCTGCCCCTCAGAATCAAGCTCCTGTACCTCCTATAATTAATGTGAATATTCCTTCGGCACCTCCACTCCCTGGGTTGCCGGCTTCTTTACCTATACCTGTATCGCTTACACCTACTGTTTCACAAGCTGCCTTGCCTGATACTCCTACTATTCCTGTGCTATCTATTCCTACTGCTTCTGTGTTCTCTACATCTGCTAGTATTATGACTCCGCTTACTGTTCGTCGAAGAATCACTGATTCCGTCTCTAATATTCTGTCTCCTTTCTATAAAACCTTAATTAAGACTCCTGCCTCTGACTCTGTACAGAGACGCAGTCAGCTTCCAAGTACTGAGGAACGGGGAATCTTGGATTCCACAGCTCTTAGATGGATTTCGAAGAGTAGGAGATATAGTACGAGAGATGTACTAGATACATTTATGCAATGGAATGAACCAACGCAACGATATGTTTTTGACGAGATGTGCTCTCTTTTACGTGAGGAACTAGAAGAAGATGACTCTGAATCGAATTTAGAAGACTTAATTAAAGTTCAGAAAGAGTTTACTACAGGAATGATAGTAGGTCCGAATATAAAAGAAGCGATGGAACTGATTTTAAGTTATAGAAATGATCCATCACTTCGTTCACCGAGAGACTTAGAGAAAAGTAGTACGAAGCAGACTCGCCAATATCCAATGAGGGAGGTTCCTCCAATTTGGCGCGAAGCTGTGCAAGCTGATGCCATTAATGGTATTGTAGCCGCTCCGGCGCAATTCCAGAGAGTATGGATACACATTCCATGGAAGCGAGCCGAAGTGTTAGCAGTGAAACAGGCCTTGCCAGATCCGCGTAAGAATCCTGCTGGATACTATAAGGAGTTAGCGCAGACAGTAGAGGCTTGTGTTATGAATCTAGCGGACATCAACATGTTATTTGGAAATGTAGTACCACAACCAATTTGGGCTAAAATACGTAAAGAGAATCATCCAGTTGCCCTAGGTGGTGATTGGGCAGCTATCATTGCAGCAGATGGTCAGCAAATAGGTGGTTCCAAACCCGAACCTCTAATTGCTAATCTTCCAGGTAGGATAATTGACTTAATGAAGACTCTGATGCCAGCATTGCGTGTTAACTGGGACAAGTTGTCCGCATGCAGGCAGAAGAAAGACGAAAGTGTCTCCGACTTCTTTACGAGGTTCGAAGAGACTTTTGTAGATCATAGTGGTCAGGATATGAGCACAGAAGGAGGACAGAGATTGTTTGTCGATAAATTTGTACACAATTTGCTACCAGAGCTCTGCAACAAATTGAAAGATTCCGAGAGTTCGTGGGCTGTCTCTACAACTGCACAAATACTTGCAACTGCGCAGTATTATGAAAATAGGGATAAAGAGGAGAAAGAGAAATCAGATAAGAAAACGAAAGATTTAAAGACTAAAGTTCTTTTGCAACAGGCGTATCCGCCTCGCATGAATCAGACTAATACGCAGCAAGGGTCATATCAAAGGACAGATTATAGTTCACCGAGGCCTCAATACCAGTGGAACCAGTGTGCGTACTGTAAGAAAGAGGGTCACTACAAAAATGACTGTCCGATCTTAGCGCAAAATAATGCAGCAGCAGCTCAGAGAGGTCGTGGTGGTTTTGTGCAGAATTCTAGAGGTCGAGGACGAGGTGCTATGCCTCCACAGACGAATGATCGCCCTTCCAATCACTTTGATCAACGAAATGGACAGTCTGCCCAACAAAATAGATCTCAACAGTATCATGTTGAGGACTATTGTGAAGTGGATGAGGGATTTCAGCAAAATGGGTACTAGGACAGCCATGGACAGAGAGAGGGAGTAGTATCAGTTCCAGTGGATCAGAGTGGGCCTTATGTCGCAGTAGCAACATCAGGTGTAGTCGAACCGTTTCTGTTGGATACTGGTGCGGCAAAAAGTTCTATCATTCATGCGAAACTCCCTGGCGCACCTTTGTCCGGCTTAACAAATGTTTCTGTAGGTTTTTCAGGCGCCCCTGTTTACAACCCCATATCTGGTCCTTTGTCTATTTCTGTTGGACCGTGTCAAGTGAAAGCACCCTTGATTTTGACGACAGGTTGTAATGAAAATCTGCTTGGTTTAGACTTGTTAAAATGCCTATATGCGACATTGTACTGTTCTCCGGAAGGAGTACAGCTTACATTGGGCAAAAGAATCACCTCTCCGATGTACTTGTCAATGGATGCACTCCCGCCAGAGCTGCGTTCACTCCCTGATACTCTTTGGGCGACTGGTCCTAATGATGTGGGCCTTTTGGAAATACCACCATATGTAGTCACTTTGAAAGCAAATGTCAAATTTCCACGAATTCCTCAATACAAAATTTCTAGTGAAGGTGAACGTGCACTTTTGTTGATTGTACTAGATTTGATTAAGAAAGGTGTGGTTGAAGAAACTAGAGGAAATGTCTGTAACAGTCCTGTATTACCGATTTTGAAACGTACTGATCCGACAAAGCCTCCAGTATATAGGTTTGTTATCGATCTCAGAGAGGTTAATAAGATTGTGGTTCCGCAGTTCCCTGTAGTTCCAGACATTACTGCCTTGTTAACATTGATTCCTGCTACAGCCACATGGTTTTCAGTCATCGACTTGAAGAATGCCTTTTTTAGCATTCCGATAGCCGAAGAAAGCAGAGATATTTTCGGCTTCTGTCTAGGAGGTCGAAGCTTCAAGTTTAAACGCGCTCCACAAGGCTATTGTGAGAGTCCGTCCATTTACAGTCAGGCATTAAAAAGTCAGTTAGATTCTTTTGTACTTCCTCAAGGTTCTGCCCTAGTGCAGTATGTAGACGATCTTCTAGTGGCTGCCGATGACAAGAAAACTTGCAAAGCAGCTACGATTTCGTTATTGCATCATTTGTCCAATTTGAATCACAAGGTGTCACCTTCGAAAATGCAATACTGCTGCCAAGAAGTGACCTACCTAGGTCATCTCTTGTCAAAGGAGGGAAGGAAGTTGACCCCAGAGAGAATAAAAGCAATTACGCAGATGAGTGTTCCCCGCACACAAAGAGAAGTACGTGCCTTTCTAGGTATTACTTCATACTGTAGGCAGTGGATCCCAAATTTTTCTCTTTTAGCAAAACCGTTGGTAGCTTTGACTGGGAAAGGTGTTCCGAGTCCGGTGCCATGGTCTGATGAATGTCAGGAGAGTTTTTCTGAATTACGAAAAGCATTGTGTTCAGCTCCTGTATTGGGTACACCTGACTACAGTAAGCCATTCACGCTTTATGTTCACGAAAGAGAAGGTTGCGCGTTGAGTGTTCTGACACAGAGATTTGGTGTTAAACAACGCCCTTGTGCGTATTTTTCATCAACATTAGATCCGGTAGCTAGAGCGTTACCTTATGTTTGAGAGCTACAGCGGCAGCTGCGGCTTCCATTCGACAATCTGCTGGTTTGGTGATGAACAACATGCTCGTGGTTATGGTTCCTCATGCTGTGGATACACTCATGAACAGAACCAAGACACAACACCTTACCAGTGCTAGATTATCTGGCTACGAGCTGACACTGCTAGCAAGTCATATTCAGATCAAAAGATGCAATGTATTGAATCCAGCAACATTGTTGCCGACTAATCAAGAGTCGAGTGATTCCGAGCCCCATGATTGCTGTTTTAGAACTGAGGAAGAGACAAAAGGACGAATTGATTTAAAAGACACTCCGTTGTCAGATCCAGATGGCACGTTGTATGTGGATGGGTCATGTTTTAAATTGGAGAATGGTGATGTGACCGCTGCTTACGCAGTAACGACTTTGAGGACGATTGTGGAGACTGCAAGAGTGAGTCAGAATTCTGCCCAAGCTGCAGAATTAATCGCTCTAACAAGAGCGTGTGTTTTAGCTAAGGGAAAGAGAGTGAATGTGTTCACAGATAGTCAGTACGCGTTTGGCGTGGCCCATAGTTTTGGCCGTTTGTGGAAAGAAAGAGGTTTCATTACGTCCCATGGGACTAAGATTCAACATGGTCAGCTAGTTAATGACTTGTTGGAATCTCTAACCTTGCCGACTGAAGTTGCAATCGTGAAATGCAGTGCTCATAAAGCAATCACGGATGATGTTGGTCGTGGGAATGCTTTTGCTGATGAAACCGCTAAACAGACAGCTAGAGATATTATGAGTAGAATGTATGTTGCTACGTCTGCAAGATGGATTTCCGAGTCTGGGATGTGTGAGGATACAGTGGAAAGTGTGAAAGAGATTCAGAAAGAGGCAACTGAGGAGGAAAAACGTGCATGGAAAGAAAGTACGGGCAAGTTGGATTCGAGTGGGTGTTGGATTGATTTGTCGGAACAACAGCGTTGGATGTTGCCTGATGCGTATGTGCTTGCAGTGGTGACAATGGCGCATGGAGTAGCGCATATAAGTTCTAAAGGAATCTGTAAGATGTTGGCTCCAGTCTGGAAGAATGATGGGATCAGTAAATGTGCAGAGAGAGTGGTGAAAAATTGTATGGTATGCCTGATGCATAATCCTGGCAAGGGAACCCCAACTCCTGCTGGTCATTTCGCTCCTCCTTCCTGCCCCTTTTGAGTTAATTCAGCTAGATTTCATACACATGGATCGTTGTAATAATCTAAAATACGTCCTGGTGGTAGTCTGGGCATTTTCCAGATGGATCGAAGCATATCCACTAAAGGAAATACTGCCCTATCAACTGCCAAAATTCTTCTCAAAGAATATTTCCCTAGATATGGAATGCCACGGATTGTATGGTCAGATAACGGAAGTGAGTTTATAGGGAAAGTTATGCAGAGTGTGTGTGCCGGTTTGGGCATTAAACAGAAGTTCCACAGTGCAAACCATCCCCAGTCTGCTGGTTTGGTTGAGGGTTACAATGGCACCCTCAAACTAAAACTAGCTAAAATACAGGCATCCAAGGGTTTATCCTGGCCAGACGCATTACCTTTGGCTTTGTTATCAACGAGAGCGACTGTACATTCTAGAGTAGGGCTTAGTCCATATGAAATTGTCTTTGGCCGTCCCGCTAATATTTGGGGAGTACCGAGGCCAAAGGAGTTTTGTTCTCTAGAATATCCAATGCTGATTGATTACCTTTACGACTTGACTGCTAAATTGAGTCTTATTCACCAACAGGTTTTCGATTCATTGCCAAAGCCACCGGAGAGTCCAGGTCATCAACTGAAACCAGGTGACCACGTTGTGGTACGAAATTTCGCGAGGACGAAGAACCTTCAACCCAGATTTGTTGGCCCCTTCCAGGTGCTGCTTGCAACAAGAACTGCCGTTCGTGTGGCTGGTCGCAAGCATTGGATCCATGCGACACACGTCAAACGTGTACCTCTGCCACTTCCTTATGACGACTGGGTTAAGAAGGGAATTGGTGCCTCTGAATTCGAGCAAACACCCAAGTTTGCCCCTTTTAGTGATGCTGAATTGATAACTAACACTTCAAACTCTGACTCTCCTCCTGAAAAGAATCCTTTGAACTCTGAACATTTGTCCTCTGCATCAGAGAAAACTCTGTCATCTGCGAACCTGAATACTGCAACATCTACTAACGATACGTTATTTTCCGATCAAACAGTTCCTGCAAAACTAAGATACAACTTACGATCTCGTAATATGGACAAATAAAGCAGGAAACTGCCTATTGTGATATTTTGAATTTTGAAACTTTTGCCATCAGCCAGGAAGTTTGCTATTGTTTTATTGTCTTAAAATAAATTGCCTTGCCGTCTGGGTAGCCGTAGGGTCGTGGCTGTGTGCCTAGTTGAATCTGCAGGGGTCAGACACAAGGTCGATCTTTCTGTGGGTTCTGGGAACTCCCAGGGCTAATAGAGGCATTTTCATCTACGTACACATCATCAGTGGTCGCGAGCGGATTGTAGAAGATGGAGCTTCCTGCGCTGCAACGAGATAATGTGATTTATGTTCGCAGAAACAGACTTTACAGAATTCTTCACAGCAAATGCTTTCTGATGCAATGTGCCATTACATTTTTGATTGTTTTGATAACGTTGGTGGGTGGAATCGTCTTTGGTGTGAATTTAATTTTTATGCCAGTAACTACAGTACCTCCCCTTGATCCTGCTACTTCTACTGTTTCTTCTATACACTCTTTTCACTCGTTTCCTGAACATGAGCAAGCTCGACGCTCAGAATTCATCAATAACACTTTTTTACAGCTCTTGCACCAACACCAACTGGTAGTTAACACTACAGACTGCTGGGTGTGTGGCTTGATACCCCACACTATGGATAAAGGTATTCCCTATCTGGTTTTGCCTTTCAGCTATAATGGATCATTTCAGGCCCTTCAGACCATTTTTGCTTATGCCCTTGAAACCTATCCTCCGCGTCCACCACGTTCCACTAAATATAACTCTGCCAACAAAGCTCTAGTTCAGGGTATTATTGATATGATCAAGGACGTCAATAACACTCCATCTTACCCTAGAGACGAATTAAGAGTATATTTGAGTTGGAATTCTTCAGAGTATCGCCTTAGTTTGGGAGAAAGCAAGCGTAAAAGCTCAACTCCAATCTGGGTCGTACCTCACCGAGGTCAGGTCTGTTTGCAAGGTAATGGGAGAAATCCAAGAGCTCAGCTAGGGAGGAGTGAGTGCGTAGAGACTTACGTGTTTCCGTCTAACTCTTCCCCTGCTTTTCTTACTGCTAGGGGTACTTACTTCATCTGTCAAGACAGAGCGTATACATGGTTGCCTGCTGACTTTTCAGGATCATGTTATATTGCTCGATTATTGCCTCCAACATACACTGCTTCATCTGATTATCACAAGACCAGAGTAGCAAGAGGTGTCTTCAGCAAGGAAGATACCGCTGGTCAGGAAGCTGGAGACTTCTTCAAAGGTTTCCTTCCGTTCTGGGGGCCTATGGCCAATAGTAGAAACATACGTCACCTAACACGGGTAGTTGAATCTACTATTACCGAAACTGCTGGTGCCCTTAGCAACTTGACAGCTGAGCTTCAGGTGGATAGACTCATGACGTTGCAGAACCGTATGGTTCTAGACGTAATACTTGCAGATCGAGGTGGGGTATGCAGAATGATCCAATCGAGCTGCTGTGTCATTATTCCCAATAATGCTCCAACAGTCTATGAGGCGATCTCTAAGCTACACAAGATTTCCGACTCTATTCATGTAGACAAGGGAAACTGGTCCTTCATGGAGTGGTTGTGGACTCTGATATCAGCGTGGGGATGGAAGGTTCTAATGGTCATTGGTGTCATCTTAGTATTCCTGTTCTCGTGTTGCCTGATCATCCAGTGTGGTCCAGCTCTGTGTAGTCTTTGTGCTGCAACCTGTTTTAGAAAACCACCTGCGTTTGGAGAAAAAGCACGAGAGAGGATGATGATACAACAGCATGTCACTGACCTGATGAGCATAGAACTAGACTCTGACATAGACTGAGTAATTGCCTATGTAAGGGCAAAAGGAGGGTCTGAGGTTCCGTGACAATTTGAACCCGTGTTTTCAATATTGTCGGAAATACATCATATTGGTATCAGCGAACCGCAAATGATCCATCTAGCATATCCTGGTGTTTTCGCTATGCTACGAGCAAGAGTACTCCTGTTACAAACACATTTCGGATCTACCCATGGCATCCATCTTAGATCATGGCAGCCATTTTGTGTTTCTTGCCCTCACATACGCAATAACCTCTGATTTCTCCATTTCAATTAAGGACACGTAGGCTTAACCAGAGATTCACCTCTCTAGTGACACGTGCACCTTAGACCAGAACACGCGGTAGCTGCATGACTCGACAAAAGCTGCCTCTTCTGCCCGAGGCCAGCCCTGCTATACTGGTTCTCGTGTCCGTTGGCCTGATCACGATTAGGCGGCCGAAGCTGGTAGCCTTGCCCATTTACAACCCACAAACATCCCTTATCCTACTTTCCTATCTTCCACACCTGGCTCCGTTCCTTTCTTTCTGAATCTTTATTAGGGGGAGGTAACGAAATTTACGATGAGGCGGTCCGGCTCTAGAATGCAATATTGACAAGGGATTGTGATGAACTAGTGGGAACCCCTCTTCGTAATGTTTGGCATCAGATATTATCGACGATTCCTGTGTAACGCCAAATATTTATTGTTTAGGACACAAAGGTTCTGGGAATGTATTACATGTAAAGAATTTGCCTCAAGCTCAAATTTTAGTATATAAGGAGCAACCCTCTTTGTACAAATGGAACAGGCTCCTAGATACTGCCCGTGTGTAGTTTCTGTGACTTCTGTGTCCCTGCAGTAATAAACCTTTGGTCTTTGACGCCACCATCGAGAAGCCCGTGTTTCTGTTTATTCGTGCACCGAGACAGGTAGAACTCCGGGGTCTTCGGGTGTTGTCCCCTGACACCTCTGGACGGAACCAAAAAGTCCAGAACTCCATCCCACACAAGATGTCATCGACATACAGACACATGCTACTCCGGACGAAATAAAGAAATGGGCTGAACAAGGAGGGGTCCAGACAGAACAGGGATGGATGACGAAGGGAAAGACCACATGGTTTCTCCCCGACTCTATGGTTCAAGTTATCATCAACACAGCACATAGTCCAGCACATTTAGGAGAGAAAGCCATGTTAGACAGTTTACAGAATCTCTGGTTCAACAAACATTTACGAGCAGCAGCAAAACAGAAAGTGCGTACCTGCATGATCTGTTGTCAGTTCAATCCAGGCAAAGGTATTCCCGTGGAACGAGGTGGATTTCATCCTCCCGACCATCCTTTTGAAGTCCTCCAGATGGATTATATCCAGATGGACAGATGCCGAGGATTCAAGTATGTCCTCGTAGTTGTATGTGCCCTATCCAGATGGACAGAAGCATATCCCGTCCCAGATTACACTGCTCCGACCACTGCCAAGCAGTTGGTTCGTGAATTTTTCCCACGGTACAGTTTGCCCCGTGTCGTATATTCAGATAACGGTCAGCCATTCTCGTCCGAACTGATGAAGCAGGTTTCACTTCTGTTAGGCTATCAATGGAAGTTCCACTGTGTTCGACATCCCGAGGCAGCAGGTCTCGTGGAGAGACACAATCAGACTCTGAAAACTCGTCTTGCCAAAGTGTGTAAAGAGAAAGGTGTAGATTGGATGGTAGCTTTACCGGTTGCCCTCTTTTATATGCGAATGGTAGCTCATTCTAGGACAGGGCTATCCCCGTATGAGGTGGTCTTTGGTAGGCCTCCTAATATGTGGGGGACGCCTATGCCACGTAAAATAACAGATGTTGACAGTACTATGCTGACAGATTACCTTACCTCCTTGATGTCTGCACTACTATCATGTCGTTCACAGGTCGCGGCAGCCTTCCCAGACAACACCGAGGTGAAACCGCATGAACTGGTTCCAGGAGATGTCGTCGTGGTCCGTAATTTTGACAGATCAAGCCCTCTGGAGCCCCGCTGGAAAGAGCCGAAGATCGTTTTGTTAACCACAAGGACTACAGTCAAGGTAGAAGGAAGAAAAGGCTGGCTACACTCGAGCCATGTGAAAAAATTTTATGGACTTCCGCCAAAGACCGATTCCCAGGACTGCCGCATTCCAGACACTGATACTAAACTCCCCCTGTTAGAGAAAACTCCTCAGCAGGAGTACAGATTGAAATTGAGGTCTAGTAAGTCAGACAGTTTAATTGTTTAAGTCCCCCTCGGGTGAAGCGGTTAGACAGGTTCCTGACATGTATAAGATAGACCCCAATAGAGAGAGAGATAGACAGGAGATCAAGAAATGAAAATATTGTAAGAATCTCCGAAGCCGTTGCATATGCACGTTACTTATTATGTTTTTTCTGAGTCTTACGTTAATATTCATAAGTTGGATGTTACATATGTTCTTTCCTATTGCACATTCTTTTCCTAATGACACTGCAGAACACACGTTTAGTGCTCTGCCTCCACATGAATTGTCTTATCGACTTGCGCTGCGCAACAATACATTCATTCGTATGTTACACCATTCTCCCCAGATCAACAATGCTACAAATTGTTGGATATGTGGCCGACTCCCTCCCTATCAAAACTACAAGGGAGCTCTGCCCCTCTTCCCATATCCGTTTACACATAATGGTTCCTGTGGTGCATGGTTTAGTTTAATATCCTCATTAGACACTGAATCCCGAGTTTCCCAAGACAAATGGATATGGGGAAACCTGAACACAGTCATGAACAAAGCATGTTTCCCAGACGAGGAAGGTCTTCCACAAATGACAGGGACCGACCTAGAAAATGAAGTGTATGGATTAGGTAATTTTACACTTAACCTCATGATCCTAAATGTTCAGTCCGAGACTAGTCCAGACTTGCCATCTATATCAGTTTTACCAGCAAAAGGTGTATTATGCGTCAGAAAGAATGGTTCAGTACATCTAGGACACAGTGACTGTACTACTGTGGTCGAGTTCAGTGATGAAGGCAAGTCTACTTTCAAAGCTTCCCGACATTCCTATTTTATTTGTGGTCAGACAGCCTATGGACGTTTACCTTTAGACTGGGATGGTACTTGTTTCATTGCATTCCTATTGCCACCAGTTTTTCTAGCCCCTTCTGATTATCACAGGAATTCCCGCCTCACTCACGTTAGACAAAAGAGAGATCTCCCAATTGTTGATCAGACTGAAACTACATGGGAACAATATACAGATTTCAATAAAGTATTCTTTCCTTATTTAGGCACTGTCTCAAATAGTAAACTGATACGCAAATTAACCAGAATCCTCGAAGCGGTAGTGAATGAGACTACTTCCGCTTTGGGCAACTTAACAGAGGAACAGTCTGCTATGAGACTTGGTGTTCTTCAGAACCGCCTTGTCCTTGACGTCATCCTGGCCGATAGGGGCGGAGCTTGTAGAGTCATCGGATCCAGTTGTTGCGTGTTTATTCCTAATAACGCGCCATCAGTATACAAAGCTATAACCAGGCTTCATGAAATTGCCCATCAGATACATCAGAACCCAGGCTCCTGGACTTGGTCCGGTTGGCTCTGGAGTGTAATATCAGCCTGGGGATGGAAGCTACTGTCATTCCTAGGAATCATACTGCTCATAGTATTCAGTTGTTGTCTATGTCTACAATGTGGGCCAGCGATTTGCGGCTTGTGCGCCACAGCTTGTATTCCTCGTCCAAGTTCACGTTCCCATTCCCGTATAAAGAAAGAAGAACAGATGATGTTATATGAACAGATAGATGGTCTCATGAAAATAGATATGTCTTGATGGGTCCGTAGGGGACAAGGAGGGAATGAGGTAATTGAAATTTTTATGGTCAGGTATGTCCCCTAACGTGTACCCCAACGTCTCCATGTACGAGTTTAAAGTGCATGTAACCTCCCTTCGCGACCGAATCTGAAGACGCAAATACATTTGCGTTCAACGTTAACATGTCCTCTATCGGATGCACCATGAATGGATCGATAATTCAGTTTCCAACCATGCCATGCCAACGTCTTTACATGGTGCACTTTCACGTTTTTCCTGGCTAGACCGAGCTAGGCCCTGATTCTGCCTTCGAACCACTTCTGTCTCTGCCTCTGAAAGATGCAGCATGGAGATGCACCCCTGACCTCTGCCTTACTTCCTGCCAAGCGAAGCGGTGCCTGGCTCGGCCTGGCCTGCCTGCCAAAACAGTATTTTGCCTACAAGTTATCAGTCCAGCCTCCTCGAAAACACATTCCAGTCTAGTGAAATAGGTAAACAGCTTCCCGGCTGCAGAGCAAAGGGCCAAGCCTTTCTTTCTCCTTCATATAATTCATTGCTCCCGTTACCATGGTAGGCCCATGGCCCCGCGCATTGCACTTAGACACATATGCATTCAGTATAGAATAGCCTCTGCCCGAGAGACCTTTTACTTCAGATTATACATCCCCCAAACACAAGATATCAGATATGTTATAGGAACAGGTCGATCTGACATGCCCGACTTCTGTCTCCTCTACTAGTGCTAAAAGTGAGACCCTCAGCTTTACCCAGTTTCACGTCAATCACACGTCATACTAAGTGCGCGCGCACCCAGGTCATAGGTTTCAGCTGACTCTGCAGAATCCTCTACGCACCCACCCACTTATGACACTTTCTGTGACGTTTCCAGCACACGCCTCCGTGCACACCCTTGTACACGCCTTTCTGCTACGCACATGTGTTCTTATCATATTCTTTTCATTTGTCACGCCTACTGTATCCATTGCCATTGTACAGTTTTACTATATATGCCATGTACTGTTAATAAATCGTTGACATCTTTTGCCATCATTTTACCTCTTCCCGTACCCTTGTATTGATGGATCTGATTTCCATGGCTCGAGCCATCCCGATTAAAGCCCGTATGACTCAGATACCACGGACTCTGCCTCTCATTTGATTGAGCTATTCTTTTACCTGTCATTAATTATATGGAAAAATTGTACGGTATTTAATTTACCACACACCCGGACACCCGGAAAATGGTGGTAACAGCCCTGGCCTTGTCAAGGCTAGATTATGGGAATGCCTTGGATGCTGGTGCCCAGGCCCTAATTCTAGCAAAACTACAACGCTTGCAAAATGCAGCCGCAAGGTTGGTGCTGGACATCCCCAAACATGAGCCCACAGACTAGAGTCCCTCCCCTGGCTTCCCATCATCAAAAGATTGAAGTTTAAATCGGTCTGCCTGGTCTATAAGGCGCTTGTTAGACCTGGCACCTTGGCGTGAGTCTCCCTTCCACTTTTTGCTGATGTGCCTCCGATGTTTTGCTGGTTTTCCGATACTCAGGGCACTGCGCCACGGCTGATCCGTGCCGCAGTGCAAGTGCTCCCTACTGTAAAACTGTATATGCGATTGGTATCCATGATTGGTGCATTGGATCTACTGTCAGTCCCTAGTAAAGCGCACTAGAGAGTGCCGGGGCTTGTAGATGCCAATACTGCTGGTGGGCCTGCAGCGCTGGTTGCGCCACCCACCGAAGCAGCCGTAAAGATGTGTCTGGGAACTGCGACCGCAGAACCCGCGTGCAGTCCCGTACTGTCACGCCAGCTGGGCAAGTGCCCCCACTTGCCAGCATCAACCCTTCCCTTGACTACATGTTAGTCACCCCTATGGTAGGCCTGCGGGCAGGGTGCATTGTAGGTGCAAGGTAGGACAGGCCCTGATGTGTGTGGCATGTCCTAGTAGTGACTTACAACCGAGACCGTATTTCACTATTGAAGGCTACCTGCTCCATTAGGCCAGACTGAGCTGCTGGAATTATTACACCATATAATTCCCGCAGGCTCAAGGAGCATGGTAGCGAGTCATGTTTAGTATGCCTGAACTCAGGATGATGAGATATTTCTTGTAGTCAAGTTTATTTTAGTACCCTGGGTTTGCAAATGCTACTTTTAGAAAGTTAGCATTTGCTTGCCTAACCATTTCAGTCCGCCTCTGCTGGTATGTGTATCTGACTGTCTGGGATGTGTGAGTGACAGGGCTGGAGGGATGACAGGTGGTGAATGCGCAGATTACACCTTAGTGGGAGGTAGGAGTGCCTCTTGACTCGAACTGTCACTGTGCTCGGCCACCACAATGCTGGCTCCACCCTCCTGGGGAGCGGCGGATGACTCTGCCGGCACCTGGCCCAGGAAGGGCGAAGCCCCCATCAACAAGGTACTCTGGCCGCCCCTGTCCGCACAATGCTGGCTCCACCCCCTGTGGGGCGTCTGATGCGCCTGCCCCTCACACTGAAAGCAGAAGCCGGAGTACACCCGCCGGGGTACTCCAGAACTGAGAGTGGCTATGCAAAGGCCCCCCTGGCCTGCGAGAACAAAAGAATTGGCCTATAAAAGAAGGAGCCCGGCTCCTTGAGAATTAGATCCGGTTTGGGCCACAGAAGGACTCTGCCCGACGAGAAGGACCGTGAGAGACAAGGAAGGGTGCTGACTCTTGCCTGTGTCTGGTGCCTTGCTGCTGAAGGAGAGACAGGAGAAAAGACTACGAGAAGACTTTTGCTTTACTTTGTGCCAAACTCTGCTGAAGAGATCTCCAAGGGCTTGCAACTGAACTTGCCCCCTGACCAGCGTCCCAGGACCAGTGGACGCTAACCCCCTTGGAAGAAAGCGACTGCGGGTGCTGACCCTCGCCGCAGTATCGACAGAGGAATCTCCTCTAAGGCATCAACATCCTCCCGACCACCGTGACCGGGGCCCAAAGCAACAGCGAGAGCAAAGTAAGGACCAGCCGCCGCTGGCCCGAACACCGTGACCGCAACTGCACCAGGAGCCCGAGAGCAAAGTGAAGGAGGACCCGTCCGGTCCGAGCTCTCGAGGTGACTGCATAGCGAGCAGTCACTCACCTGCAAAGACGGGCAGCTGCCCTACGAGAATCCGCAAGGTCGGTAGCCTGCCCGACAGCCCAGCTGTGAGCCCACAGCTGCACCGACATTTGGCTGGGTACGTCCTGCACTTGGGGACCGTACTGCCACTTGTCACCGCCGCACAGCCGCCGCCTCCAGGGTCGGAGCGGACGACGAGGAGAGGACCCTGCCGCCACAGAACACCGCTGCCCCGGATGACCAGTGACCTGCTCGGCTGAAGAGCCGCAACGATCAGCGATCCCGGGAAGGCAACGCGACGTGGGACAGATCCCCTGGAAGCCGCCGGCTCCACAAAGAACTTTGGTTAACACCGGCCTACGGGCCTCAAGAGAACTGCATAAGAACTGTGGTAACCCGAATTAAGTAATCTGCAACCGTTTTCATAAAGTACATTGACTGTATTCACAAGCCTGCTTAAAATCTATATAAAGATATATATTTTTACAGAATACAGTCTGGTCTCGTTGTGTGGTGGGTTGGTTGTAAAGGTGTACTATTGCAAGTATTTAACCTATATGCCCCAAAGATTAGCCTGCGACTGCTTAAGCCACACTACCTAGAGGGTAAGCAGAGGTTGTCTGGAAGGTAACCCTCAGCCCTGACGAGGAAGAGGAGAGTCCCTGCTTGTCGCTAGTGTTGCACTGCGCCAACTAGAGACTCCCCCTTCCTACATTGGACGCAGCAGTGAGGATTTTCGAATTTACACTTGCGATATCTATACCTGAGCTTCCGACCACTACACAAGGATTACGGTCCAGTTACTTAGCCACAGACTTTGCTTTGTGAACTTTGCTGAAAGAAGATTCCGAGTGCAGAAGCCATGCCGGGCACAAAGAGCCTGGATGGAGCAGAGTCCACAACCTCCGAGGTGTTGGAGGTGGAGTGGGACGCCGCAAAGCTGGACAAATACTCAAAGACAGAGCTGAAGTTTTTCTGTAGGAAACTCAAAGTTCCGCATGCTGGCTGCAAAAACAAGCCGGAGCTCTACAAGGCCCTGAAAGCCTGGGTGGAGTCCAGAAAGACCCCGGAGGAGCAAGACGTCCTCGCCGAGCAGAACGCAACGGAGGAGCAGACTGCGCTTGGGGATCTGATCGATCTCGAGAGGCAAGACAGCGAGCACGGCTTTGGTAAAGGCCTGTCGCCAGAGGAGCTGGCGGACAGGAAGGAAACCCGGAATCACGAAAGAAAGTTGGCAGAATTGAAAATCCAGCTGGAGCTTGAAACGAAAAGAATGGCGCTGGAAGAGCGAAAGCACCAGATGGATTATGAAGTGAAAATGAGGGAGATAAGTCTCAAGGAGAGAGACTTGGATCGTCCTCCCTCTGGTGGCAGCACATCGCCAGTGCAGGTAGAGTCAAGAGTGCACATCCCGAAGGACGTAGTTAAGGAGTTCTTTAAGGGGGATGACATAGGACAGTGGTTTAGGGCATACGAGGTAGCCATGTCCTCCCACCGGGTCCCTGACAAGGATTGGGGAGCGGGGTTGTGGGGAAGGTTCCTTAGCGAAGGGAGAGATACCTTGCTAGATTTGCCCGTTGAGAATCAGAGATCCTATACCCACATGAAAGAAGCTTTAATGAACAGGTACGGGCTTACCCCTGAAATGTATAGACAGAAGTTTAGGGGATGTACTAAGCGGCCTGGGAATACGTATGTGGAGTATGTGACTTACTTTTGCAGAGCACTGGATGGTTGGGTGAAAGCTAACAAAGTTAATGATTTTCAAGGTCTCTTTGATTTAATTGCATGGGAGCACTTGTCTGATCACTGTTTTCCTGAGTTACGCCAACACCTGATCGATAGCAAGCTGTCCAACCCGAGGAAGCTTGCTGAGGAGGCGGACCGCTGGCTCAGCACCAGGGTCCACAAGGGTCCCGTGGGAGATTCCGCCAAGAGTGGGCAGGGTCCCCAGCAGAAGAGTGGGGGGGACAAGGGGGGAAAACAGAAAGGGTTCCAAAAAGGCCCCCAAAGTAGTTCCCAAGGGAATCCGCAGCAGGGTTCTCAGCCTCCCCCACCCCCGAAGCAGAATGGGGCCCCGACAGGTAAACCTGTTCCAAAGGGGCCCTTCAATTGTTTCAAATGTGGCGAGCCTGGGCACATATCCAGTGACCCCAAGTGTCGCCTATTTGGAAAACCCGCACCCACGGGTGCTCCGCCCCGACAGGTGACTAGCGTTCACCTGGGAGAAGAAATGATGGTCCCGGGGGGTGGAGATCCCGTTCACATGACCCTGGTCTCGTTAGGAGACAGCGAGATGATCCCTACGAACTACCTGCCCTCTAACACTAAAAAATATGGGCAGGTGGTGATCATCAATGGTAAGGAAGCCGAGGCTCTTAGAGACACAGGAGCCAGTGTGACTGCAGTGAGGCAGCACCTGGTGTCTCAGGAGCAGGTTGTACCCCATGCCTACTGTAGGGTTATCAACGCTGATAATTCTGAGAGTCAGTGTCCGATGGCTCAAGTTCCCTTCGAGTGGGGGGGGTCTCTGGTACTCTGCAGGTCTGTGTGAGAAAAACCATGCCTGTTGACTGTTTGCTAGGGAACGACTTGGAGCACTCCCCTTGGGAAAAGGTGGAGAAGACGACTCACCTGCGGATGGTGGGTCTACCTGACTGGGCGTGCGTGACCACCCGGTCGATGGCAGCCAGTAGGGGTGATCGAGAGGTCCTGGGGCCTGATGGAGAGGCCCAGGAACCGGCCTTAGGGAGAAGGCGCAGGGGGCGCGGGAAACCGGCCCCTGAAGTTCCTACGGTCCAGGAGGAGGCAGACCTTGAGGGGGATGCCCTGGAGCCTACAGGGGAACAGATTGCCGAACTGGGGGACCTGCCTGAGCTGACCCATTGGCAGCAAGAAGGAGGACCCTCCAGGGAGGAATTCTGCAAGGAGCAGAAAGAATGCCCTTCTCTCGTGGGTATGCGGCAGCAGGCAGCAGACCAGGCCAATGGTGTTCAGGCCAAAACACATTACGTGTACTGGTAGAACGACCTCCTGTATTCGGAGCCTAAGGCTGCTGAACCTGGGTCAGCCCGTGTGCTGGTGGTACCCCAGAAGTTCAGAGCCTTCCTACTGGGTCTGGCTCATGATGTGCCTTTAGCAGGACATTTGGGGATGGACAAGACCTATGACAGGCTTGTCACCCACTTTTACTGGCCCCAAATGCATAAGAGTTCAGATGCTTATTGCAGAACCTGTCCAACTTGCCAGGCAAGTGGGAAGACGGGAGGGAAGAACAAGGCTCCCCTCCAACCCTTCCCTGTGGTCGGTACGCCATTCCAGCGAGTGGGTATTGACATCGTTGGGCCTCTGGACCCCAAGACAGCCATGGGCAACAGGTTCATCCTGGTCTTGGTGGACCATGCCACCCGGTACCCTGAAGCCATCCCTCTGAGGACAGTGACGGCTCCCGTGGTGGGGCGTGCACTGATGGGAATTTTCTCACGAGTAGGATTCCCTCTAGAGGTGGTGAGCGACAGGGGGACCAATTTCATATCGAAATATATGAAGTCCCTTTGGCAGGAGTGTGGCGTAACGAACAAGTTCACCACACCCTACCATCCCCAAGGTAACGGGTTGGTTGAAAGATTCAACCGAACCCTCAAAGGCATGATCATGGGCCTGGAAGGTCCGATGAGGCGTAAGTGGGACGTCCTCTTGCCATGCCTGCTTTTTGCATATCGCGAGGTGCCACAGAAGTCCCTAGGGTTCAGCCCCTTTGAACTGCTGTACGGCCACCCCGTGAGAGGACCGCTGAGTTTGGTAAAGGAAGGCTGGGAGCAATCTCCCAGGAAACCTCCCCAGAATGTATATAGCTACATGCTGGCCTTCAGAAACCAAACCAGATGCTTCAGACAACTTGCCGAGGCAAATCTGGAAGCGAGCCAGGAGGAAATGAAGCGGTGGTACGATCAGAATGCCACTCTGGTCGAGCTTCAGCCTGGACAGGAGGTGTATGTCTTGGCCCCAGTGGAGCCCTGTGCCCTTCAGGATAAGTGGACAGGACCATTTGAGGTTGTGGAGCGCAAGAGCCCCGTGACATACTTGGTGGACATGAAGACGCCCAGGAACCCTTTGCGGGTCCTACATGTCAACCGCCTCAAGCCCCACTTGCGAAGGTCCGAAGTGGGCATGCTGTTGGCAACCGATGACGGAATGGAGGAGTCGGAGCCTCTTCCTGACCTCTTGGTGGCCTGTGAGAAGGATGGGTCAGTGGATGGAGTTAACCTCTCACCCACCCTGACCGCCGAACAACAGGAGGACTGCCGCCAGTTGCTGGGGCAGTTTCCAGACCTGTTCTCCCTCGTTCCGAGTGTCACAGATTGGTGCGTCCATGATGTGGACACTGGAGACAGCTTACCTGTGAAGCATAAGGCTTACAGGGTAACTGACAGGGTACGGGCCTGCATCAAGGAGGAGGTCTCCAAGATGCTTGCCCTCGGGGTGGTTGAGTCTTCCAGCAGTCCTTGGTCCAGCCCCGTGGTCTTGGTGCCGAAGGCTGCTGCGCCGGGAGCCACACCCGAACTCCGGTTCTGTGTGGACTACAGAGGACTCAATTCAGTCACGAAGACTGACGCGCACCCCATCCCCAGAGCTGACGAGCTCATTGATCGGCTAGGGGCTGCCCGGTTTCTCAGCACGTTTGATTTGACGTCTGGGTACTGGCAGATCGCCTTGACCGATGGGGCAAAGGAGAGGTCGGCATTCTCAACACCAGATGGGCATTTCCAGTTCCGGGTTATGCCATTTGGGATGAAGAATGCCCCTGCCTCCTTTCAGAGGTTGGTCAACCAGGTGTTGGCTGGACTGGACGAGTTCAGTGCCGCCTACCTGGATGACATCGCAGTGTTCAGCGGTACCTGGCCCGAACACCTGCGACACCTCTGGGAAGTGTTGATGGCCCTGCGCAGAGCAGGCCTCACAATCAAGGCAAGCAAGTGCCAGATTGGGCAGGGTTCCGTGGTGTACTTGGGACACCAGGTTGGGAGTGGCAAGGTAGCCCCCTTGCAGCCCAAAATCGAGACCATCCTGGCTTGGGAACCCCCCAAGACCCAGACTGCAGTGAGAGCCTTCCTGGGGCTCACTGGGTATTACAGGAGGTTTGTCAAGGGCTATGGCACGATCGTGACCCCCTTGACAGAGCTGACTTCGAAGAAGCAGCCCAGGAATGTGATTTGGACTGACGCCTGTCAGAAGGCTTTCGACACCCTGAAGACTGCCATGTGCACGGCGCCCGTGCTCCTGGCCCCCGATTTCTCCAAGGAGTTCATTGTGCAAACAGACGCTTCAGAGCATGGTGTAGGGGCTGTTCTTTCACAGATGACTGAGGAGGGCTTTGACCAACCCGTAGCCTTCATAAGTAGGAGGTTACTTCCCCGGGAAAGTAGGTGGAGTGCAATAGAGCGTGAAGCATTTGCTGTGGTCTGGGCACTGAAGAAGCTAAGACCCTACTTGTTTGGGTCTCACTTCCGAGTTCAGACGGACCACAGGCCCCTCAGATGGTTGATGCAAATGAGGGGTGAGAACCCGAAACTGTTGAGGTGGTCCATTTCTCTACAGAGTATGGACTTTACGGTGGAACACCGCCCTGGCACCGATCACGCCAACGCTGACGGTCTGTCCAGATTTTTCCGCCTTAGTGATGTGGAACTCCCTGGGGAAGGGTAGTTCCCCCCACATTTCAGCTGGAGGGGACACATGTTAGACCTGGCACCTTGGCGTGAGCCTCCCTTCCACTTTTTGCTGATGTGCCTCCGATGTTTTGCTGGTTTTCCGATACTCAGGGCACTGCGCCACGGCTGATCCGTGCCGCAGTGCAAGTGCTCCCTACTGTAAAACTGTATATGCGATTGGTATCCATGATTGGTGCATTGAATCTACTGTCAGTCCCTAGTAAAGCGCACTAGAGAGTGCCGGGGCTTGTAGATGCCAATACTGCTGGTGGGCCTGCAGCGCTGGTTGCGCCACCCACCGAAGCAGCCGTAAAGATGTGTCTGGGAACTGCGACCGCAGAACCCGCGTGCAGTCCCGTACTGTCACGCCAGCTGGGCAAGTGCCCCCACTTGCCAGCATCAACCCTTCCCTTGACTACATGTTAGTCACCCCTATGGTAGACCTGCAGGCAGGGTGCATTGTAGGTGCAAGGTAGGACAGGCCCTGATGTGTGTGGCATGTCCTAGTAGTGACTTACAACCGAGACCGTATTTCACTATTGAAGGCTACCTGCTCCATTAGGCCAGACTGAGCTGCTGGAATTATTACACCATATAATTCCCGCAGGCTCAAGGAGCATGGTAGCGAGTCATATTTAGTATGCCTGAACTCAGGATGATGAGATATTCTTGTAGTCAAGTTTATGTTAGTATCCTGGGTTTGCAAATGCTACTTTTAGAAAGTTAGCATTTGCTTGCCTAACCATTTCAGTCCGCCTCTGCTGGTATGTGTATCTGACTGTCTGGGATGTGTGAGTGACAGGGCTGGAGGGATGACAGGTGGTGAATGCGCAGATTACACCTTAGTGGGAGGTAGGAGTGCCTCTTGACTCGAACTGTCACTGTGCTCGGCCACCACAATGCTGGCTCCACCCTCCTGGGGAGCGGCGGATGACTCTGCCGGCACCTGGCCCAGGAAGGGCGAAGCCCCCATCAACAAGGTACTCTGGCCGCCCCTGTCCGCACAATGCTGGCTCCACCCCCTGTGGGGCGTCTGATGCGCCTGCCCCTCACACTGAAAGCAGAAGCCGGAGTACACCCGCCGGGGTACTCCAGAACTGAGAGTGGCTATGCAAAGGCCCCCCTGGCCTGCGAGAACAAAAGAATTGGCCTATAAAAGAAGGAGCCCGGCTCCTTGAGAATTAGATCCGGTTTGGGCCACAGAAGGACTCTGCCCGACGAGAAGGACCGTGAGAGACAAGGAAGGGTGCTGACTCTTGCCTGTGTCTGGTGCCTTGCTGCTGAAGGAGAGACAGGAGAAAAGACTACGAGAAGACTTTTGCTTTACTTTGTGCCAAACTCTGCTGAAGAGATCTCCAAGGGCTTGCAACTGAACTTGCCCCCTGACCAGCGTCCCAGGACCAGTGGACGCTAACCCCCTTGGAAGAAAGCGACTGCGGGTGCTGACCCTCGCCGCAGTATCGACAGAGGAATCTCCTCTAAGGCATCAACATCCTCCCGACCACCGTGACCGGGGCCCAAAGCAACAGCGAGAGCAAAGTAAGGACCAGCCGCCGCTGGCCCGAACACCGTGACCGCAACTGCACCGGGAGCCCGAGAGCAAAGTGAAGGAGGACCCGTCCGGTCCGAGCTCTCGAGGTGACTGCATAGCGAGCAGTCACTCACCTGCAAAGACGGGCAGCTGCCCTACGAGAATCCGCAAGGTCGGTAGCCTGCCCGACAGCCCAGCTGTGAGCCCACAGCTGCACCGACATTTGGCTGGGTACGTCCTGCACTTGGGGACCGTACTGCCACTTGTCACCGCCGCATAGCCGCCGCCTCCAGGGTCGGAGCGGACGACGAGGAGAGGACCCTGCCGCCACAGAACACCGCTGCCCCGGATGACCAGTGACCTGCTCGGCTGAAGAGCCGCAACGATCAGCGATCCCGGGAAGGCAACGCGACGTGGGACAGATCCCCTGGAAGCCGCCGGCTCCACAAAGAACTTTGGTTAACACCGGCCTACGGGCCTCAAGAGAACTGCATAAGAACTGTGGTAACCCGAATTAAGTAATCTGCAACCGTTTTCATAAAGTACATTGACTGTATTCACAAGCCTGCTTAAAATCTATATAAAGATATATATTTTTACAGAATACAGTCTGGTCTCGTTGTGTGGTGGGTTGGTTGTAAAGGTGTACTATTGCAAGTATTTAACCTATATGCCCCAAAGATTAGCCTGCGACTGCTTAAGCCACACTACCTAGAGGGTAAGCAGAGGTTGTCTGGAAGGTAACCCTCAGCCCTGACGAGGAAGAGGAGAGTCCCTGCTTGTCGCTAGTGTTGCACTGCGCCAACTAGAGACTCCCCCTTCCTACAGCGCTTCACGGATGTGGTTCCCAGTTCTTAAAAACCCATCTTAAACTGTACGAGCCTTCCAGGACTCTCAGATAGAGCCAGGTCAAATTACTTCAGGTCCCTAAACACAGATTGGCCAGATGGGGAGGGAGAAGCTTTTTATTACAAACAGCCAAGGTCTGGAACCTTCTCCCAATCTCCATCAAAAACAGTCCATCTCTGCTCTCCTTCAGGAAAGAAGTGAAAACATGGCTTTTTATTGCCAGTTAGATCCTGTCCTGTTGATCCTGAGTTTCTTGAATCTTCACAGCGCCAAGACGCCCATGGGCATTTGCGCGTTCTATAAAATTATAAAGCAAATCAAATCAAATCAAGTGTGTCTCAGACCTGCCATTGAAGAGCTGGTGTGCAGTCTAGTACTGCCATGTTGACTTGGCAAGTGCACCCACTTGCCAGTCCCTAAACCTTCTCTTTTCTACATAAAAGACACCCCTAAGGTAGGCCCTAGGTCAGGGTGCATTGTATGTAAAAAGTAGGTCATGCCCTGATGTGTGTGGCATGACCTGATAGTGAATTACAGCCTATTTCGTTTTTCACTATTGCAAGGCTACTGGTCCCTGTAGGCCAGAATGGGCAGTTTGATTATAACATCTTATAATCCTAAATGACCCAGGGAAAATGGTAAAAATTCGAGTTTAGTATGCCTGAACTCAGAATTATAACATAAAATGAAGTTGGTTTTAACAATCTGTGTTTGAAAATACCACTTTTGGAAAGCAGGTACTTTCTTGCCTAACCTTCCAACCTGCCTTTGGTAGGTTGTGTATTGTATGTCTGGTTTTGTGAGTGAAAGGGGCTGGGGGCTCCAGGAGATAGGGTGAGTCAGCACAGGGCTGAATAGACCTATCTGCATGTACAGTGGCTGGAGGATATCACCTGGGCCTGAATAGGACTGTGCCTGCCTTCCACAATGCTGGCTCCACCTCCTGTGGTGTGGCTGAGTACCCTGGCCAACCATGACAAAGGAAAGAAGAAGTCCTGTAAAGTGCTCCAGGACTGCACAGAACTGGTTTGGACCAGGTACAGGATCCTCTTCCCTCAGAGGACAAAGGATTTTGCAGTATTACTATTGGGGTCCAGACCCCAGGATTTTAGATAACTTCTGGGAAGACAAGATGAACCTTTGCCAAGGAGAAGAACCAAGGAAGCTGCAGTGGTTTGGGACTGCCCCTCTGCGAGTTTACTGTTTGCTGGGTTTGCCTGCAATGGACGGTGTCTTTATTGCCAAGAAAAGGAGAAGGAACTCTTAAGGAACTTTCATTATCTTGCAGAATATTTCGCCATGGTCTTGAATTTGAGCTTGCCACCTGTCTGAAGTCTCAGGGATACAAAAGACTTCACCCCTTCTGTTTGCCTGCATCTGGATCTTGCTGTTCTAGCTGCTACAGAAGAAAATTGCAACACTGACGTCGGTGAGCAACGCCATACTCTGCATCAAAGCCATAAGTGCTGCTCCATCTTACACTTGCTGTCGTGCCACATCGACGCCAGTGAGTGACATCGTAACCTGCCAAAAGCTGTGAGCGCTGCTCCGACTTGCAACTTAGGCCCGCCGCCTGCTGCTGTGCCGCATCGTCTCCGTAGCCTACATCATCGCGGAGCCGATCCTCGACGTGGGTGGTCAAGAATCCATCGACATCGTAACATCGTACAGAACCGTGGTTTTGGTGCCATCGTGACATCACCTACTCTCCGGTGAGGAACCGATGCCTCCCTTGCTTTGCGCAAGCATCGAGGACCTGATGCATCGCCCCCCGAAGTAAGGAACCAACGCCGCAGAGCGTCAACAACACCACATCCCCCAATACCATGAGCTGTCTTTGTGTTTGCTATTCTAAGGTACTGTTTTGCAAGTCGGTTTTGACTCCGGGCGCGACGCCGCATACCTCGCGGTCAGCGCGGTACTTTTGGATTTCTTTGACCTTGACGTCATGATAACTCTAGTTGTGGTTATCTGTTGCTAAAGACTGCTTTTAAGCGAATAACCTATTTTTTTTAACTACCTATAACATCTATTACAGTATTGTGGATTTTTGTCGTTTGTGGTCTTGTGTTAAGTCTATATAAAGAATACTTATTGTTATAAAACCTGTGTTGTGTCTATCTGTAGTGTTTTTCACTGTATTACTGTATGTGTTCACAAGTGCTTAACACACTGCCTCTGAGATAAGCCTGACTTCTCGTGCCAAGCTACCAAGGGGGTGAGCAGGGGTTATCCAGGAGTGTAATCTCCTTTCCCTGACTAGAAGCAAGAGTTCCCTATTTTGTCAAAGGTGCAAACCATTGCCAACTAGAGACTCCCAGTTCTAACAACGACAATGACCGGTATGTCCTGTTCTGGACCAACGAATCTGGTCAACACGCAACAGGGCGTCCACCCTCTCATCCTGTGTCTATTTGACGGGAAGACAGGCCGAGGCAATACTCACACAAGCCGCACGGGAACTAACCTGACCGCCTCCGCGCACAGATACCTCTGCACCCCCCTAACGGGTGTCACCCATCCGCTCAGTCGATGTATGGGCCCCTTGCAGGATGTCTTCCTCCAAATCAGGGAGAAGGCCTTATTTATCCACTTATACTTGGATCAGTCACCAGCGGGGAGCCCCAGCCAGGCTGACGAACCCACAGCACAGCACTGCACAATCCTGGAGCTGCGGATGGAAGCACACCACGCGTCCGGGACGCTGCTCCACGGCAGGCCCGGGGACACGCATGCTGAGCCCTGCCCTGCCGTTATTATAAATGAGGGTGGTCACGAGGGTCAGCCAAGGGCCCAGGGGTAATGTTCTAGGGGAGGGGAGGAGCCCCAACCTCGCTGTCATAGCAGCAGACTGGCCCGACCACCAGCCCCCATGCTCCCGATGACAGTATGGGGCCCAATGCACTCAACAGCTCCGGGCCTTGTCACCAATACGTAAACCGCTCAAAACCGCTGGGGCCAAGCAGAACCCAGTGCCCCTCTCGTGCTACACTAGGGTGCAAAATCAGGAGTCTGCGGGGGGCCCAGTACTGGTCTCAATTTGATCTCCGATACACCAGAGCCCAGTTGCGGCAGTGGACAGCAGTGCGCAGATGGACTCTTTGAAATGGCTATTCAACACGAAGAAGGGGAAAGGGCCATTCCTGTTTAGACTCTACTACCCCTGGCCCCCAAATAATAACAAATGTTCACACAAAGAGGGGTGTGAAGAGTACACAATAATCACAAGTAAGACAAATTTCTCAATTTGGAAACACTGCCCTCACTCACATACCGAAGTATGTGACATGCTTCATCATAGGGCCTGCTACAAATGCCCTGTGTAGCCACATCCAGGGCAGAGCATTAGGGAGGGGGAAAAATAATAAATTCCACACGACTAGACGTACACCAAAATAGTTTCGATACAAACAACGCGTAACACAAAATGAGGTGAAAAGCTGTGTAGAACACCCTGTGGCTGAACTGATAGTGCGACAAAAAAGTGCAGTATGAGGAAGTGGTTAAAACTGATTAAGGGTGCCAATAGACAAGAAATACTTTATTCACCATAGTTTGGTACCCCTACCAGGATTAAAAGTAAGAAAAGGATGGGAAATGTCTTAATGAGAAAATGAGGTTCCTCAAGACTTCCCTCCTACCACTGCTGAAGTCAACATGTTTCGACCGCTGGATATGTGCCTCGAGAGGTCACTCCGGTCTTCGTCAGGACTGTCGCGATCAGCGCCACTGTAGGCCCTCCCGTAATTCGGTCCGTGGACCCTCAGAAAGAAGTATGTCTACTAGGTCCTTACTCTTCCTGGTTTTGTATATCATAAGTGGAGGCTTATCCCAATAGTGCGGGAAAACATTCATGAGTTCATAAATTGTATAAACCCGAACTGGTGTCCGACAGGAGGGTCTACCAAGAACACAATCGTTCTGAGGGCTAGCACTCCTTAGCTGCCTGTGAGCCATGACACCGCGAAGGTCTTTAAAATGGCTGCCAGCCAGGGGAGGTAGGTACGCATCGGCCGGGTTCTGCCAAAACTCCGGGTCACGGGGCAATGCAGGTGCCAATTCGGCAGCTCGCTGCTGTGGCGAGGCCGACCAGATGCGGTCGGGACATCCGAGAGGCACCCGCCTCCACTCCAATCACCAGTGGCAGCGCGAGGACTCCAGTGCACACCAGCCCTGAGCGACAGCCGTGCAGCCGGGGACTACTGCACAGGGCCGGTCTCCAGATCACAGGCAGCAATCCATCCTGCGCTGGCTCCCGGCAGCTGCTCGGGGACTCAAGTGAGCAGTGGGAGGGATGGAGAAGGCAATTGAGCGCCAAAAGAAGAGGATAATGTGCAGGATAGCGGTCGAGCCCACTGAGCTCGTCTACAGAGCGTCCGCCATGTCAGACCACTTAACTTTGTGATTAATGCGTGGGTGCAGGTTTACAACTTTTTGTTATTTGCAAAAGTTTCCAAAAATATCCCGGAAAAATCATAGGTTGACAAATATAACTCGACCTGTATAATATGACATGACAAAATCAGCATCAGGCAGTGCAGATAGATTTGCTCACATTTGCTGTTTTTATTCCACGTGGTGACATCCTCTTCACCATAATCCTGCCAATTCTGTTTTTTTGAGGGAAGGAGGCGATTCCTTTATTATATACATAAATACTAAGGGGCTTATTTATGAGCCCTTGCGTCACTTATGCGCCGCCGGTGCATCACTTTTTGTGAAGCACCAGCCGGGTAGAAAATGCTCCATTTTGCGTTATATTTACAAAGTGATGCATCTAGGTAGATGTGTCACTTTGTAAACCCCTGTGCCATATTACACCTGCACCAGGTATAATGTATGCAGGGGGGGCTTTCTGACGCAAGTAAGCCTCGTAGAAGTGACGCAAAAAGATAATACCACTGGAGGCTGTCTGACAATGAAAACACAATAACAAATACACACTATAGCAATTATTTTAAAAAATAGGACTAGCTTAAGTGAAAGACCTGAAAGGACGGAGAATTTATGTTATTGTCTTGTTTATTGTTTGAATTTGAAAAGTCACCTATTTGCACTTTATGTCACCACAGTCACCCATTGAATTGTCTGTATATTTGTTACTAGCAGCCCGTCCCGACCTTGTCCGGGAGCAATCAGGCTTCCCTGACCCCTGCCTGCCCTGACATTGTCCTCCGGAGGCTTACCTCACACAATTATGCCAGAGGCCCAGTGTTGCAGTGGTGGTCAGTGTAGTGAATGAAATGATGAATGGTCAGGTAGTTTCTTGAAGCTCTTTATTTGAAGTAAGATGAACAGGAGGAAAACCCCACCAGGAGCAGGATGGTCACTGCTCAGCCCTCTCTCATCAACTGTCATTCCACATCCACACCAAGCACACTAACATTCTATTCACTCTGTCATCCAACATTCACCATTCCACACAGACATCACATACATACTGGCTGAGCAGCAAGCAAGGAGATAACATAAGGCACAACATATCCCCTTTTCTTCAACGGAAATTAAACACAATAATATAATACATAGCAATACGAGAGGAAGCAAAAGATAAAACGTGCAATATATATGTATTTACAAAATAAGACCAGAATAAAATAGACTAAGCAAATATAGGTAAACACAACCTAAGCAAATATAGCTAAACGCAACCTAAGCAAATGTAGCTAAACGCATCCCCTTCCCTTGGGAACATTAAAAATTGTAAAATGCAATAATACCAATGTATGTATAGAATAACCACTGCAAAGAAGGTACAGCACAATAAAAGTGAGTACAGATAAAGAAAGGGTAAGGCTGATGCTAAGTACAAAGATTACGTAGGGTAAAAACAGTGAAAAGGGCGCGCGCACACCCCACACTCAATATGTATAGAGACCAGCTCTGAACAACCCTAGAGGAGAAAATAACCTCTAAACTTAAAAAACGAGCAATGGGTTCGAATCCCATCCTCGTCGCCAAAATGTAGTGTATGAAATGATGAATGGTCAGGTAGTTTCTTGAAGCTCTTTATTTGAAGTAAGATGAACAGGAGGAAAACCCCACCAGGAGCAGGATGGTCACTGCTCAGCCCTCTCTCATCAACTGTCATTCCACATCCACACCAAGCACACTAACATTCTATTCACTCTGTCATCCAACATTCAACATTCCACACAGACATCACATACATACTGGCTGAGCAGCAAGCAAGGAGATAACATAAGGCACAACAGTCAGCAGCAGCGCCTGAGGCACTGGGGAGCTTTCTGCGTAAGTGGGGCTCTGGCGCTCTGTTTGCAGGGAGGCGAGGATGAGCAGAGGTTGCAGGGATAAGAGTAGGAGTTCACAGAGTATGGAGCGGCCGGCGGGAGTCGGGAGCTTGAGCACAATTATGCCAGAGGGTCCGCTGCCTGTCCCGACCCCGCCTGCCCTGAAATTGCCCCCCGGAGCCTTTTTGTTGTAACTCCCCGTCCCCCGCGTGCCCCGAATCCCGCCTGTCCTGACATTGTCCCCCGGAGCCTTACCTCAGCCGCTGCTCCTCAGTTCAGTGCTCCTCGCGGCTCCGCTGCTGCTCACCGCCTGTGTGCCGCTCGTCAGTGCTCCTCCCCGCGCCATGTCCGCCGCTCAGCCGCCACTCCTCAGTTCAGTGCTCCTCGCCGCTCCGCCGGTCTGCTACTGCTCACCGCCTGTGTGCCGCTCGTCAGTGCTCCTCCCCCATGCCATGTCCGCCGCTCCTCCTCGCGTTCCTTGCGCTCCTCGCGTTCCTCGCGCTCCTGGACGACGTCAGCACGCAGGTCGCGGCCGGCGCTACTTCGAGGAGGACTACTTTTTTTTAAATGTACATTTTTTAAATATACCGTATTTTTTAAATTTATATAGCCTATGTCCATCTGCACACCCTGAGGATTCCAACGATGTATCGGGTGTGTGGATTGGCGCTGTGGTTCCCGAGTTTACCCGCCTCAAAGTTCTTCCTTTATAATAGTAGTATAGATTGTGTTTTCTTTGTCAGACAGCCCCCATTGGTATTATCATTTTGTATAAACTTGTTTACACAATTAGCAAGAAAAATAGAGAAACAAAACAAATAATTTAATAAATATATACATTTTTGATAAAAACTTACTGAGGTGTGGTACATTTATAAAAGTCTAGTATAAAATCACTACTGATTGTAAAAGAAATATTCGGGTTCTGAACCAGTACCTCATGGTGCTAACCCAACAGAACCACTTGTAGCTTTATAACTTTTAACCCAGGTTCCGAGGGATACAGGGTGACCCCATTGATTTAAATGAAAGTCATAACCATGCCCTAAGACTGTCCTCTTTAAGTTGACTTCAAGTGAGTGTGCTTTAGAGCTCCAATCGTGAGTTTATAGGTTTAGTCAATTTTGTGTCAGAGTTGAAAATCACTCATAGCTTTTTCACTTTAGTTGCCCCAGTAAACTGGACACTAAAAACTTCTGAGGATTTGAGAACTGAGTTTCTTTGGATCGAATGATGATGATCTCTGTATCTGAGTGTCTGACCTAAAGGAACCAGTTGACTGGTACCTCATCGAGCACAGTAAGAACAAGAATTATATTATAAGTGTAAGTGTCATCATACATTATTGTACATTTTATCATCTTCTTCAGTTTAGAAACATTGTGTACCAATCTGTTGTGAAAAGGCAAGGGTTGCTTTTAGTGATAGATTGTGTTTGCTTTAAGATTTGTTGAGTGTTTTCAATCAGACACTTTCCAATGCCATTTGGAAAAAAAAAGAAAATATTGTTTTATGTTTTAATACTTTACTTTGTATTATCAAGAATGTGCCCTTCCTCAAAACTTGCTATAAAAACTAGTACGTGGGGAAATTCCTGGGCAACATCTAAGCATAACAAATGTGCATAAATTAATTTAATTTACATGTATTTACATCTCCCTCCCAGCTAGATTCTTCTGTCCTATCAATGGTGGTAAAGTAAGCCCATTGATAATGGTTTGGGTCTTGAATTCCTAATTGGAACCCCCACCTGGGAATTACAATTCCAGTGTATATGGGCCGGGCAAATTTCCCCACCATTCCCCAGTTTATGCCTGAAAAAGTTTTTTATTTTTCTGTGTCCAGAGTTTCTGCGCCCTGATATTCTGGGCCGAGAAGATCTTGTTTGTTGTGATTGGGTGAAGGAGTATCCCACCCCAGGATACCCTTTCACCCAATCACAACAAGCAAGATGTTCTCGGCCCAGAAAATCAGGGCGTAGAAACACTAGACACAGAAAATAAAAAACTTTTTCAAGCATAACGCAAAATATTACACAACTGTAGCATTTCGATCACGTTTGAGAATGTTTCAGTAGAATGAGTTCCCCTTTCCAAGCAAATGCCGATTTGGGAGCAAAGGTGAGTTTGCACCTGAATCAACATTCACAGTTTTCCAAACACACTTTTTATTATGGAAAACCTGGTGAAATATTTTAGAGGAAAATTAGTTGGAATGAAATAAATATTTAGAACACAAACATTTATACCTATTTTTGTGCCTCATTCCAACATGCGGAACTTGGTGCATATAACACACCAGTAAATACCACACCCTGCAGTCAGTATCTATCCGAATGACTGTAGCTGACAGTAGACAGGGACTCTTTGAATGAGACACTAAACTGCCCTGGGCTTTCTCCGGGCTTGCCGCATCATACTCATGGTGAAAATTGCAAAAAACACAGTTGATGGAGAGAATGTAGAACCATGTCATACATTCACCCCAGTACAAGGATTGAGGAAATATAATTTTTGGTCAAGTTGTGTTCCCCAGCGAGAACCCCACCGTCTCCATGTACTAGCTTGCAGTGCATGTAATTTCCCTCCTGTGCCAGCTACGAAGACGCAAATACATTTGCGTCCATCTTTAACTTGTCCTCTTTCAGATCCGCCATGAACGGATTGAATATTCAGTTCCTATCTATGCCGTGCCACCGTCTTTTTGTGGTACACTTTGCACGTTTTTCAGCTCTGGCGAAAGTAGGCCCAGATTCTGCCATGAAGCCTTTTTCGAGTTCTCTCCTGTTTCCTGACTCCGAGGGCCGCAGCCCAGGCTACCTCTGTGCCAGTGGCCCCCACCTTACTTCTTGCGCGACTCCGGTGCATAGCCTAACCTCTGCCTGCCAAGACTGTATTCAACCTTCGAATTATCTGCTCCACTCCTCGAAAACACATTCCTGTCTCGTAGCTCAAGTAAACATCCTCCCAGCTACAGGAGCAGAGGGCCAGGCTCTTCTGTCTCCGTGCAAGTAATTCATAGACTCCGTTGCCATGGTAGGCCCATGCCCCCTCACCCCGCATGCCGACATGTAGACACATGTACACGCATTCATATTCAGAATAGGGTAGTCTATGTCTAGAGACCTTTTCCCTTCCAGATACTACTGTTCCTTAAACATATGATATCAGATACGATTTGGGACTAGGTTGATCTGACATCCCAGACTTATGTCTCCACTTATGTCTACACTTGTAGTGCTAAAAGTCAAGTCCCCTTCGCCCTCCAGTTACACGTCAGATCCACGTCAAACAGCTGCGCGCGCATCTCTGCCATATAATTATGCTGACACTGCAGGATTCTCTAGTGGTTCCGCCTACTTGTGACATCATGTTAAATGACGTATCCGGTGTACACCTTCATGCACGCCTATTGCCATGCCTCTTTTGTGACGTTTTCATGTTTTATCTCTCCTTTTTCAGCAGTCACGCCTACTATTACGCCTACTGTATGCTCATACATTGTAATGCATTGACTATATATATATATGCACTTTTGTAAACAATATGTGTTCTGTCTTCCCTTCCTGAACCCTGTGTGGTGAATGGAATGGTTATGCCACCTTGGCTCGAGCCAATAACCCAATTCCTTTTACAGGAATAAAACCCTTTTGAGTTAACCTCAATATCTCGGATTCTGCCTCTCATTTTTCTGAGTTATTCTTATTGATTATTGATAGCAAATTAAGTATAGGTAATCGATATTACCACAGTTCTGGCGCCCGAATAGGGACCCCTCCCCCACCCCACGCGCCGGTGGTGTGTTGCAGGCCTAGCCCCCTGCCCACAGCCGGACGGACACTTACGCGTACCCGCAGGATTTCCTGTATCTCCCTCAGGCCAACGGAGGTGACTGAGGCTGCGATCAACACCCAGACGAGGCCTCACCTCATACTGTAGAGCTGAGAGAGCAAGATCCGTGGTATACCGAGGCCCGCCAGGTTCCGAAGTTTCCGAAGTATCTGCGTCGAGTCCGAATCCAGTCCGAGTCGAGTCCAGTCCAGAGTTTTCCGAGGCCTTCTGTTTCCGTGCTTCCTGGTGAGTACCGTTGCTAGGGACGCATCCTGACGTGCGCATTAGTTTGTGCCGGTCAAGTCGGGTTCGGGTACACGAACCTGTTCTGCACTGTTCAGCAGTGTATCTGTACTGTATAGCAGTACATCTAGTTTGCACCTGTAAAAGGTGTATCTGTGCCGTTTAGCGGTACATCCTGTTGCACTTGTCACTGTTATCGATTAATGTGGTTTGTTTTTGAAATGTTTTAATGTGTCATTCAAATGTCGTGGTATGAGTGAATGTTCGATTTTCATTGTTGTGCTTAAACGTGTCTTATGTATAGCATGTTAGTGTCCACATCTGAGTAAGAACCTAGTAGCCAGATTTCAGAATGCCGTTGTTTTCCAAATTAAGACAAATAAAAACCCGTAAGGGGGTTCTAGAAGAAGCTGTTCCCATTCCACCTAGGGACACTCCAGGGTACTTTATGTACCATAAGCATGGCTTAGATGCTGTTTTATTTCTTGACTTATGGGTAGACTACACTAAAGAACTGTCAGAGAATCAGAGATGGCCCGCTGCTGGGACATGGGATGCGGATTGCATCATGAGAGTAGAGGAAGCGTTATGGAAAAAGAAAGCTAGACAGTCACAGAAAGATGCCATCGAGTTATGGCGTAAAGAGTCGCACAGGCGCACAGAAAAAGCTCATAGATTAGAAGAGAAGAGTAAGGAGGACCCCGAAAAGGTCCGAGAAAACGCATTAGTTGAGGAAGGTATCAGAGTGAAGTTAGAACAAGTAGACAGACAGCGAAATACGCTTATGAATGGCATGTTCCCCATCTTGTCAAAGGGCCTGCCCAAGGCCTCTCCAGAAATACCGAAGGACCTACCACCCCCATTGCTCCCGACTAAAACACATCCGAGGACAGCAAAGGACGTTTTCCTTTCTTCCTACTTAGACGATGTTGTTCCCACCTATGTTAATACCCCAGCTCCATTGCCCCCCGCGCCTGCGCCTAACGGTCTGAATCCTTATGGCCTTTCTCCCCGACAAGCTACTCCTCCCCCGAATCCTCCTGCTCCTGGTCTTCCAGTTCTCCCTCCACCTCCTCCTACTTCCCTTGATACAGACCCTTTCGGAGCCGGTGCCTCAGGAGGCGCGTCCGGAGGGGCAGGTTACCGGACCCCACCACCAAACCCTCGCCTGAGTCTTAGAGAGGTGTCACAACAGCGTACACCCAAAACAGATATTACAATTTATGGAGATCGCCTTGAAGATTGTAGATATGACCCGGTACCTGGTAAAAAGAATGACATAGAAATGTTACTCGCATCAGTACGTTTACGTCGAGTCACGAACTTCCTAATGACACTACCTGGAATGACAGAACATATGGATCAAATATATAAGTTTGTGCAGACAGGAGTAGGGCCTGAATGCATTAAGGAGGCCATGGCCCATCAGAAAGTGGAAACTAAAGCCAAGTTATTACGGTTTCTTATAAACTGTTTTATTCGAGAAGCAGATAGGCCGGGTGCGAACCCGGCTGACCTGAAAGCACTCCATAGGTGGGGCCGACATATAGCCGATGGACAGCATGACAAGGAAGCCAGTATAGATACCATGTACCGAAGGATCAGAACTTCGATAACTAAGATGCATGAGCAAAGAAAGACCGAACCAGCAGTAGATTCAGACAAACAAGAATCCGACGAGGAGGAGGCAGAGGAAGAACCAGAAACACCAGTACAGGCACAAACACTAGTTCAAGAACAAATGCCAGTTAGAGACATGATAGCGTATGTAGGTAAAGGAAGACCGTTTAAAGATCCGGTGCGTCTAGTGCGCCCGGAATGTAAAAGAATATATCAGGAAGCCATGTGTAATCCTAAAACTCCCGAACACTTATTCCAAGCCACCGACCGAGTACTTCAAGAGCGCATGGGGTATCATGAACTTGATTCCATGGATGAACAAGAATTAGCCAGGTCAGCCGTGCAATGGGCTGACAGTTCTGAGAAATATGGTGATGATGTGCTAGCGCACACGTTTCTGAATATGACACCGAGTGAACAGCGTTTAGCTGGTATGTACATGATACAGCATCTGCTCTTATTGTATAAAAGTCAACATTCTGATCCAGGACCCCTGCGCGATATACTAATTGAACTGGTCACGAACAGATGGAGAGGTCTAAGTACTGACCTGATTAAAGTAATTCTAGAACACCGCCACAAGTATAATACATTCTTAAATCCGCAGGTTACCCCAGTACCCGTTATGGAGCGAAAGACCATGTATTACATGGATAGACAGAATCCGTTGCGAGAAGTGCACCCCGTGCAGAACGCAGACCACACGCTCAGACGCGTGTTTGTGTATACTCCTGTAACTAAAATCGAATTATTGGAAATGAAGAAACTAGTACCCAGTCACGATAAAGATCCTGCAGGTTTCCACCGTGAAATAAAGGATATGTTATTAATGGGCGATTACACTTATCCCGACCTTATGAAAATATTGAAAGTATTGTTGCCTCCAGGCATATACGAGAAACTGAAAGAAAAAGAATGGGAGGTGGGTAATGCAAAGATTGATTGGGCTGCATTACAAGATGAAGAGAATACCCGAGTGCCAGGCCTAGGGCTTGGGGATAAAGTTAAAGCATTACCAGGTTTATTAATACAGGTGTTGCCACGTCTATTGAGTACGAAAAAGGAAGATTGGGGTGCAATTTCAGCATGCAAACAGAAACCTGATGAAGACACTAGTGATTTTTACACACGATTTGAGAAATGTTTTGGTATTAACAGTGGTTTGAAACCGAGTAGCGAGTCATATCCACATCTTTTTGTAACGAAATTAGTCGAGAATTCTCTACCCCAGGTTAAGAATAGAGTACTGAAAGTAGAAAGCACTTGGCAAGCTAATACTCCTTCGCAAATGTTACAAATGTTACAGTATCACCAGAATAGACTCAGAGAAGAACAAGAACATGAACAGAGACGTATGAAAGATACGAAAATGAAAATGTTAGTTGCTCAGTCAGTTCCTGCTGATGGTCAGAAAAAGGGTGCGAACCAAGCTAGTAATGCGTCAGTTCCTGTAAAGGGTGTATGTAATTATTGTAAGCAGCCAGGTCATTATATAAATGAATGTCCCGTTCTGAAACATAATATTGCCACGGGCAAGACAAAAGAGAGACCGCGTCCTCCTAGACAAGATCAGACTTCACAACAAGTACCCCAGAATACACAGCAGATCGCACCAATGTCGGCTCCTTCACAGACAGTAGCGATACCTCAGCAACAGCCCATTACTGCAACACAAACCACGACACAGCAAATGTATCAGTATGCACAGAACGATTACCCTGATTACCAACGTTACACATGAGACAGCCTAGAGAGTGAATTCCGCTTGCCTCTTATTGAAGTTCCTGTAGATCAGAATGGTCCTTATGTACACAGTCAAGTTTTAGGGAAAGACAGAAAGTTTCTCATTGATACAGGGGCAAGCAGAACCACGATCAGTCACGATGAAGTACCAGGGGCACCCCTCTCAGGCTCACAGAACGTGTCCCTCGGATTTTCAGGAAAACCCATTATTAACGAAGTATCACAACCCCTCCCTCTTGCAGTAGGTCCTCTGACACGGACTACAGATTTATTGCTCACGAAATCATGTCCAGAAAATCTTTTAGGCATAAAAACACTGAAAGCTTTAGGAGCTATTATCTGTTGTTCTCCTGAGGGAGTACGATTATTTTTGCGAGATTTCAAAGGCCATTATGTATTGAGAGATATGGATCCCAGACTACAGAAAGTCCCTGCCCACCTGTGGGCGCAGGGCCCCACTGATGTAGGTTGCATGCACATAACCCCATATCGAGTCACACTCAAAGCAGGAGTGGTATTACCACGAATTCGACAATACAAGTTACCCCCGGATGCTGTAGTGGCTTTACTGAGAATCATTGACGAGCTCATCGCACAAGGAGTGGTCGTGGAAACGGACTCTAATGTGTGTAATTCTCCTATCATTCCTGTTCTTAAACGTACTGACCCAAATGCTCCCCCTGTTTATCGATTGGTTATTGATCTGCGCGAATTGAACAAATGCATTGTACCACAGTACCCTGTGGTCCCAGATATCTCTTCATTATTGACAGCTATTGATTCCGAAGCAGCGTTCTTTACTGTAATAGATCTCAAGAATGCTTTCTTCAGTGTTCCTATAGACCCGGAAAGCCAATTTTTGTTCGGATTCAGTTTAAATGGCCGATCTTTTAAATTTGCCCGTGCACCTCAAGGATTCACAGAAAGCCCCAGTATCTATAGTCAAGCACTGAAAAAACAACTCGACAGCATCCATATGCCAGTTCACACTGCTCTGCTTCAATATGTCGATGATCTGCTGATCACCGCTCGAAGCGAACCCGAATGCGAAAATGCATCCCTGATTGTTCTGAATTTCCTGGCCGACAAGGGGCACAAGGTGTCTCCTTCGAAGCTGCAATTCTGTGTTCAGCAAGTTGTGTACCTGGGTCACTTGCTGTCCAAAGTGGGGAGACAGCTCACACCTGATCGCATTCAGTTAATTGTAAACATGTCACCGCCCAGAACACTAAAGGAGGTACGGGCCTTTATAGGCCTCACCTCATACTGTAGACAATGGATTCCCCAATATGCATTTCTAGCCAAGCCACTCATTCAGTTAACGACACAGGGGGCAGCGACTACGTCTGTCCTCCCTTGGACTCAGGAACATACACAAGCTTTTGAAGACTTAAAGAAAGCCTTATGTCAAGCACCTGTTTTAGCAACACCATGTTACAGTAAGCCTTTTACACTTTTTGTCACAGAACGTGAAGGTACTGCTTTGTCAGTCCTCACTCAGGAACAAGCAGGTTCACACAAGCCTTGTGCTTATTTTTCCAGTACACTAGACCCAGTAGCACAAGCCCTTCCAGCATGTTTGAAATCAGTTGCAGCAACAGCTTTAGCAATTAGACAGAGTGATTCTATCGTGTTAGGACATCCATTGACAGTACAGGTTCCACATTCTGTAGAAGTCCTCTTGAATCGGACTCAAACCCAGCACCTGACTATCGCAAGATTGACAGGTTATGAATTGACATTGTTTCAGCCACACATTGAAATCAGACGCTGCAGTACATTGAATCCAGCCACGTTATTGCCCTTAAATGGAGTAGATCCATTAGCACATGATTGCATTGAAGTTATCACTATCACAACAAAGCCTAGACAAGACTTAACAGATGTTCCGTTACCAGATCCAGACCTGACACTTTATGTGGATGGTTCATGTATGAGAACAAAGACAGGTGAATTAGTGGCAGCCTACGCCGTCACGACAGACACAGAAGTCATTGAAACAAACTGTATTGACACTTTATCAGCTCAAGCTGCAGAGCTTATTGCTCTGACACAAGCATGTATTCAAGCTAAGAATAAGAGAGTCAACATATATACTGATTCACGTTATGCATTCGGAGTCGTACACGACTTCGGAGTCCTCTGGCGAGAGAGAGGTTACTTAACTTCTCACGGTGCCAACATCCAACATGGTCCCCTCATTCAAGCTCTGTTAGATGCAATACATCTACCCACTGCAATCTCTATCATGAAATGTAAGGCACATACTAAGGTTACTGATGCCATTTCCCAGGGTAACGACCTGGCAGACCGAACAGCAAAGCAAACTGCTCAGAACCGAACTCATGTAACTGATCAGACACAAATAAGGGTTCCAGCACACTGCATGACAGTTAGGGATCCCGCACATGATGTAATCGACATACAGTCACATGCAACACCGGATGAAATTAAGGAATGGACTAAACTAGGAGGGGTCCAAACAGACCAGGGATGGATGACGAAGGGAAAATCTACATGGTTTCTCCCCGATTCTATGGTACAAGTCATCATTAATACAATACATAGTCCCGCACACCTTGGAGAGAAAGCTATGCTAGATAGTATTCAACACATATGGTCCAATAAAAACTTACGGGCAGCAGCCAAACAGAAAGTGCGTACTTGCATGATCTGTGGTCAGTTCAATCCAGGTAAAAGCATCCCCGTAGAGCAAGGTGGATTTCAGCCTCCCGATCACCCTTTTGAAGTCCTCCAGATGGATTATATCCAGATGGAACGCTGCCGAGGTTTTAAATATGTCCTCGTAGTCGTGTGTGCTCTTTCCCGATGGATAGAGGCATACCCAGTTCCCGATTATACTGCTCCGACTACTGCCAAGCAGTTAGTCCGTGAATACTTCCCGCGGTATGGTTTGCCCCGTATCGTGTACTCAGATAATGGTCAGCCGTTCTCATCCGTACTTGTAGAAAATATTACACTCCTGTTAGGTTACAAGTGGAAGTTCCATTGTGTCCGGCATCCCGAGGCAGCAGGTCTCGTGGAGCGTCATAATCAAACATTGAAAATCCGACTTTCCAAGATCTGTAGAGACAAAGGTATAGACTGGATAGTTGCCTTGCCGGTCGCCCTCTTCTATATGAGGATGGTGGCCCATTCCCGTTCTGGGCTATCTCCGTATGAAGTGGTCTTCGGTAGGCCACCGAATATGTGGGGGACGCCCATTCCACGTAAAATAACTGATGTTGATTGTCTTATGCTGACAGATTACCTTGCCTCCTTGATGTCTGCACTACAATCTTGTCGTTCACAGGTAGCTGCAGCCTTTCCCGATAACACCGAGACGAAGCCCCATGAGGTGGTACCTGGTGACTTTGTGTACGTCAGAAATTTCGACCGGAAGAGTCCGCTGGAGCCCCGCTGGCAGTCGCCGAAGTTGGTTCTGCTTACGACGAGGACCGCTGTAAAAATCGAGGGCAGGAAGGGGTGGCTGCATTCCAGCCACGTAAAGAAATACTTTGGACTTCCTTCGGACTTGGACACTAAGCCCTGCCCTCCTTCACAAACTGACACAAAACTCCCTTTGGTCGAGAAAACTGCTTCAGAACTTTACAGACAAAAATTACGATCTAGCAAGTCAGACAGTTTAATTGTTTAAGTCCTCCCCTAGGTGAATCGGTTAAATTAGTTTCTGACATGTATCCCCTAGATCGAGATAGAGAGAGAGATAGACAAAGACAACATAAGAAAAATGCGTATTGCAAATCACTCCGTAGTCGCTGCATAGTGACACTACTTGTTATGTTTTTCCTATGTTTGCTGGTTATCACTGCTGGTATTCTTCTGCATATATACTACCCTATATTCAAGCATGCTACTTATAATGCTACTACTGAACATTCTTTTAGTGAATTACCGCCTCATGAATTGTCTTATAGACTTGCGCTGCGCAACAACACTTTCATTAGTATGTTACATCACTCTCACCAGACTACCAATGCTACTAATTGTTGGATATGTGGTCGACTCCCTCCTTACCAAGACAACAAGGGTGTTTTGCCCCTTTTCCCGTACCCGTTCACCCACAATGGTACATGCGCTGCATGGTTCAAAATGCTTAATTCTCTAGTATCTACTGCTGCTATTTATGAAGGTAACTGGGTTTGGGGAAACCTGAACATAGTCTTGCTTAAGGTATGCTACCCTGACAAGGAGGGACTCCCCGTTGCTACTGGAACTGATATAGAAAATGAAGTATATGGATTAGGTAATTACACAGTCACTTTCATGATTTTATCTGTTGAATCCGATGCTGCTCCTGTCCTGCCTGCTATGGCAGTCTTGCCTGTCACTGGTGAACTATGTGTTCGCAAGAATGGTTCTGTACACGTAGGTCATAGTAAATGCACCACTATAGTCGAATTTACTGATCATGGTAGATCCACGTTTAGGGCTTTACGTCATTCCTATTTTGTTTGCGGTCGTACTGCATATGTCCGTCTGCCTTTAGACTGGGATGGTACCTGTTATATTGCATTCCTTCTGCCACCCGTATTCCTAGCCCCTCCTGATTATCATAGAAACACCAATCTAGTAAAACATAGATACCAGAGAGATCTCCCGCTTGTCGATTATACTGAAACTGCCTGGGAGAAATATACAGATTTCAATAAAGGTTTCTTCCCCTACTTAGGTGCTGTCTTTAACAGTAAACTGATACGAAAATTAACTAGAACCCTCGAAGCAGTAGTGAATGAAACCACTTCAGCACTAGGTAACTTAACGGAGGAGCAGTCCGCTATGCGGGTTGTTGTTCTTCAAAATCGTCTTGTTATTGACGTCATCTTGGCAGATAGGGGTGGAGCTTGTAAGGTCATCGGGTCAAGCTGCTGTATTTTTATACCTAATAACGCGCCAACGGTGTACAAAGCTATTACACGTCTTCATAAAATCGCAAGTTTAATTCATCAGAATCCAGGCACCTGGACTTGGTCCGGTTGGTTCTGGACAACGTTGTCAGCCTGGGGGTGGAAGATCCTATCCCTCCTAGGTATTGGTTTTCTCGTAGTATTCAGTTGTTGCCTGTGTCTCCAATGCGGACCGGCAATTTGTGGTTTGTGTGCCACTTCATGTGTTCCACATTCAAGTTCCCATTCAAAGCGCATAAAGCAAGAAGAGCAAATAATGTTAAGTGAACAAGTCGATCAATTGATGAATATCGATGTATCATGAAGGGTCCGTGGGGAACAAGGAGGGAATGAGGAAATATAATTTTTGGTCAAGTTGTGTTCCCCAGCGAGAACCCCACCGTCTCCATGTACTAGCTTGCAGTGCATGTAATTTCCCTCCTGTGCCAGCTACGAAGACGCAAATACATTTGCGTCCATCTTTAACTTGTCCTCTTTCAGATCCGCCATGAACGGATTGAATATTCAGTTCCTATCTATGCCGTGCCACCGTCTTTTTGTGGTACACTTTGCACGTTTTTCAGCTCTGGCGAAAGTAGGCCCAGATTCTGCCATGAAGCCTTTTTCGAGTTCTCTCCTGTTTCCTGACTCCGAGGGCCGCAGCCCAGGCTACCTCTGTGCCAGTGGCCCCCACCTTACTTCTTGCGCGACTCCGGTGCATAGCCTAACCTCTGCCTGCCAAGACTGTATTCAACCTTCGAATTATCTGCTCCACTCCTCGAAAACACATTCCTGTCTCGTAGCTCAAGTAAACATCCTCCCAGCTACAGGAGCAGAGGGCCAGGCTCTTCTGTCTCCGTGCAAGTAATTCATAGACTCCGTTGCCATGGTAGGCCCATGCCCCCTCACCCCGCATGCCGACATGTAGACACATGTACACGCATTCATATTCAGAATAGGGTAGTCTATGTCTAGAGACCTTTTCCCTTCCAGATACTACTGTTCCTTAAACATATGATATCAGATACGATTTGGGACTAGGTTGATCTGACATCCCAGACTTATGTCTCCACTTATGTCTACACTTGTAGTGCTAAAAGTCAAGTCCCCTTCGCCCTCCAGTTACACGTCAGATCCACGTCAAACAGCTGCGCGCGCATCTCTGCCATATAATTATGCTGACACTGCAGGATTCTCTAGTGGTTCCGCCTACTTGTGACATCATGTTAAATGACGTATCCGGTGTACACCTTCATGCACGCCTATTGCCATGCCTCTTTTGTGACGTTTTCATGTTTTATCTCTCCTTTTTCAGCAGTCACGCCTACTATTACGCCTACTGTATGCTCATACATTGTAATGCATTGACTATATATATATATGCACTTTTGTAAACAATATGTGTTCTGTCTTCCCTTCCTGAACCCTGTGTGGTGAATGGAATGGTTATGCCACCTTGGCTCGAGCCAATAACCCAATTCCTTTTACAGGAATAAAACCCTTTTGAGTTAACCTCAATATCTCGGATTCTGCCTCTCATTTTTCTGAGTTATTCTTATTGATTATTGATAGCAAATTAAGTATAGGTAATCGATATTACCACAGGATCTGGGCCTAAATCCATCGTTTTTTTGCACTCCACACCACCCTGGGTTAGACACTGGCTATTTGCAAGTCAGCTCTGACCCTGTGCCTCATGGGAACAGTCCAGTCCAAACTACCAAGCCATGTCTTTCCCAGACCGGAATCAAGCATCCAAGGACCGGTTTCTGACTATCAGCCTTCATCAGCCTAGATAGCTTAACTCCAGTTGTGTGGAGAGCCTGGGACTCACGTCTGAGTATACCCAGCACACTTGGGGTGAAAATTGCAAAAACGTGTCCCAGGCTCTCCACACCACTGGAGTCAGTAGTTCGGACTGGACTGTTCCCATGAGGCACAGGGTCAGAGCTGATTTGCATATAGCCCAAGGTGGTGTGGAGTGCAAAAAAAACGTTGGATTTAGGCCCAGATCCTTGTACTGGGGTGAATGTATGACATTGTTCTACATTCTGTCCATCAGCTGTGTTTTTTGCATCATACTCATGGGCACAGGCGCTCAGCACAACTGTTCACCTGTTCTGAAGATTTTTCACTATTTAAAGGTCATTCACTTAACTGGAAAATCCTCTCAATTTATAGCTGTACACAGCCTAGCTCAGAAACAGGAAGCAGTGGTTGCCTTCAGCTAAGGCACTAAGATGATGAGTTAAGTGTAGCCTTTAGAACGTGTAAGGGGCTAATTCACACGCCCCTTGGCTGCCTCTGTGTCACTTTTAATATGGGAAAGAAGTGGCATACAGGCAGTGTAAGGGGCCTGTAGATCTGCCCCTAAGGGGCACTTGCACCGCTGGTGTTTCACTTTTTGTGACGCAATGGCGCGCAACCTGCTGCTCAATATTTACAAGGACATGTAAAGCCACCTGTCCTTGTAGATATGGCCATTTACACACAACACTTTCTGTGAAAAGGGCGTGCAATGGGTGTTGTTGTGGTTGTTCCCACGCAACACCAATGACTTCTGCCACATTTTCAGATTTACGAGAATTCATAAACTTGGAAATACGTCAGAATGCTTTGACTTCCCAATGAAGGCGTAGGGAGGCGCAACGAGGAGACATTTTTTAATTTCTCCTCGTTTTTTCCTCTTTCTATGCCTGCGGCTATGAAAGAGGAAATCACCTCTTGTGATTCTTTTTGTGCAGGAAGGTATCCCTTCATGCACATAAACCATCATTAAAAGAAAATGACGTTTTTCAACTTCTATGTGTGCTGCATTAAGCTGCACTAAGGTGCAAGGGTGCCTGCGTTGGCACATGGCAGCAGATTGTGCGCCAGTGCAGGGGAGAGCAAAGGGATCCCTCATATCGTTGTAGATATGACGCATCCCTGTGCTTCAGAATTAACCTAGTGCGGCACAGCCAAATGGCTTGCGGCACCACGCTGCGTTAATTCCTTTTAAATAAAGACCAACATTCTTAAAATCATGCACACAGTCCAAACAAGTGCACTGTTGTATTCAAGCATCATCTGTTTCTGGTGTAATACTGTATTGTAGGTGATAATTCACACTTGAAAAAGAAGCAGTGCAAGCAACAGCAAACAATGAAACAACGGTTGGGTGCTACAGATTAGCATATTTCATCTCGTCAAAAGCCTTGAAATGGAATACAACACTACCCTAAAATATCAAAAATAGATTGCAGGATAACAACATGAGTATGTGTGAATCCACATCTTTAAGAAGGTAAAAGCTATTGCCCCGCAGGCATATTTTTTAAGCAGCTTGCAAATGCATTTTGCATAAAAATACTTTATTAGCGCACATGCATATTCAATGTGGTCTCACCTCGATCATCCGAAAAAAACTACATCTCATCTCTCAAAATAAGCCGTATTTCTCTTAAAGACAAAGGTACAATTTTAAACTTATGTTCTTCTTGTATTTCAGTTTTAAGGTCTTACATATACCCCCAGAATTACACATTTAATTTTGTTTAACAGACAGTAAAAGCTTTTGTTTTTATCCCAAGAGTCCTGAAAAGTATAGAACTGGGGGAAATTGCAAGGTCCGTATGGAATGGGAGTCGGAAACTGAAAGTAACATGATTTCTTTGGATTTTGTTTTTTATTTCCTTTCTGTAAATTCATAGTTTAAGGGGGAATTGAATTTACAGATCTAAGGAAAAAAATAACTTTGTTAGTCTTAGACCTGATAACTAATGTCTATGTAACACCTAAACCTGTAATGAAACACGAATACTCTCACAAAATGCTTTTTTAATCAGATGGGATACTCTGGTGAAATTCACATTTAAAAATCCATACTATCCATATCCATACTAAAAGCTTTCTGAATCCGTCCTGATGTGTCTTGTGTGCCTAAAAGGCTTCCTGATCTGTAATTGTAATAATCAATTAAAACCAATAAGGTTATTCCCAAAGGTGTGTTTAAATTTTTGAACATACACATGTGTGGTAGTATGACTGCATAAATGTGTGCTTCTCAAAAAATAAGCTTGTTTGGGCAGCCTGAGTCACAACTGCTTTGAAACCCGCCTGCCACTCTACACTCCTTCAGAGGCCAATACAATCGCCAAGCTGGAGTTAGCAACCATGGCTGGCAGAAGGCAGTGGCTTGGTGTCTGGACACAGGTAGGAAGAGGTGTTGTCAACAAGTGGCCAATCAGCAGGATATAGATATCTAAAAGAAAACAGGAACAGATGGCAGAACAAGGAACAGACTAAGCACAAGATATTATTAAAGGCATATTGGAGTAAGAAAAGTAGACCCCCTACAGCACGCTTTTACATACTCCTATATGCATTTTGTGAATTTGTCTCCAAATATCTAATATAGGGATAAAATGGGAATGTTCAGGGAATATTCATTTACAATAAATCGAACAAGAATGGATTGTACCTGCTTCGTACGTTTACCGAAAGGAAGTTGTATATTTCAGGGCTTTTCCATTTTTGCTTTGATGAAAACAGGAGCAGCAGAAACTCTGGGAGAAAGTATATCAGGGCTTCTGGAGCCTTTATTTGCTAAAGATTCCAGCCTTGCCTTACCGGAGGATTTTGATAACTGAAAAAGGGACTAAATTCAAAGGTAAACACTTGGATTGTTGTGAGTCAGGAAATCCACCTCCAAGATGAAGCAAGTTAAATTGCTATGAAATCCAGCTGTGCCTCGCTCAGAGCATTTGGAGTAAAAATCAACAGCTTCCACAGGTCCCCAACCAGTAACTTGTCAGTGGGATGCGTGTCTGTTTTTCTGAGTTATCCATGGCCTATCCTGAGTCAACAGTAGCCAGGCTCACCTAATGAGTAACTCTTCGATTCAGAGAGGAATTCTTAAAAGGGGACGCCACAGATAACAATTAATGAATGAATGAATGAATAGAAGCTTTATTCGATTTTGTTTTTTAAAATCATGAAAGCATACAAAAAATGACAGTCATTAAAAATAAATATATACATTCAACAATAACATAACTTCACTTTCAAAAAAGACATATCCCCAGCCTCAAGATTCAGTGGTGAGACATATTTATCAAGGGGTTTATCCCTATCTTGAGTAAAGATACAGGGGTTTGTCCTTTAAGGTGAGTGAACTCAAAAGTTGCGACAATTGTACAAATAATCAAATCTGTTGGCAACAGGGAAACTAATACCACTGGGTAACTGGACTTCCCCACATAGCGGGTGGTGGTATGATATTGTTGTTCCTGACCGGGGGATATTTGGCATACAGGGATAGAAATCATGTAGGTCCCAAATCTGTATTGGGCCATCCCCTTCTTGGGCTGGACAAGATCTTTAATATGGTGCGATGATCCGGTTCCTGAATCTAACCAGTACCAAATCCCCTGGAATGTTTTTTGGTAGTGGGCCCAACCAGCCCACCCTTCTGACACTCAGGATTCCGCCGTCTTTGTCCGGTGGTAGGGGTCTATTTCTTCCCATCCAGAATATAACTTTGTTTATTAGGTCCAGCTGACTTTCAGCTTTTCCCAACGCAAGTGATGGTACTCCTGTGAGGACGGACACATATGGCGCGGCTTGTGGCGGGAGGTGTATGTATGGTGCATTGCGTACTGTCTTGACCTCTGAGGGCCTTGATATAACAGGGTTGAAAGGAGCTTTGAAAGTAGTTGAACCTGAAATTATAGGGAAATGTGGGGTGACTTGCTTGCTTTTGAGGATGGCAGGTAGCTTAGCTGGTGGGAAAGTGGTCGTTGGCTGGGGTCGGTTCGATGTTACAGGATTATCGATGGGTTTCAGGATAGCCGTGATTTTGTTCTCGAGACCCAAGAGGCTTTCCCCTATAGCGTTGATTTTTTCTGTTAGTGGGGAAATGATGGTTTTAACAAGTTGTTCAATCTGAGTCAGAAGAGAGATCTGGGAATAAGATATTGATTCGTCCAGTTTGACATCAGTCTCCATGGTGGTAGGGAGACTATGAACAGACAACACAGGGGTTACAGTTGGTATATGAGATTTGGATTGAGTCCTTTCGGCATTGTCCTCATCATGCTCTCTATTGACGGGTAGTAACCATGAAAGTACAGAGGCTTGTGTGTTGACTTTGTTCAATAAAGAGGGGGTTTCCTGTATACTGCCTTTAGTATTTGTAGTGCGGGTGCCTTTGGCGAAAGAGGGTGAGTCCACACTGACATATTTTGTTTTGCATAGTCTGTTTAGCTCATCCCACGGGGACAGGTTATGCATTCTTGGGGAGTTTAGTGGAGGAGATAGCGTACTAGATGGGGAGTAACAAGGACAGATTATGTCTGTGACAAGCACAGTAGGCCGGGAGCTTGTAGTAAGCGTTTGGTGCATTTGCACCACATGGCACCCCTGCGCAGCTGGGCTTGTTCCCCCCTTACAGGGCATGATCACAATGGAAATAGTGATGTTGCAAACAAAAGTTAAAATAAAGTGTGTACACTATACCTCCTTTTGCAGAAGTTACAAGGGGGGTGGCCCGTCCCGTCCTAATCGGTCCACTGAGGGCCACAGAGGGCCCGCCCTTTGCCCGGGCTTAGCCCGGCGCTCCCGCGCGCTCCCTGGCGCGGAAGTGAGATCCTGCGGCTTCCTGCCGCAAGGCAGGCTGGGGATTGTAGTCTCCCCCGCACGGCTGCCGCAGCGCGATGTCAGGGGCAGCGGCGGCAGGGGGAGACAGCTGGCAGGGTCCCGCTGGAGGAAAAGGTAAGTGCTCCAAGCCACACCGGGCTTCTCTGGTCCGATTTCTGGTGACCGCCCGCTCCCCTGGGACCGCTGAGGGACTTATTAGCGCCTCCTGGTGCGGAAGTGAGATCCCGCGGCTTCCTGCCACAAGGCAGGCTGGGGATTGTAGTCTCCCCCGTACAGCTGCCGCAGCGCGATGTCAGGGGCTGCGGCGGCAGGGGGAGACAGCTGGCAGGGTCCCGCTGGAGGAAAAGGTAAGTGCTCCAAGCCACACCGGGCTTCTCTGGTCCGATTTCTGGTGACCGCCCGCTCCCCTGGGACCGCTGAGGGACTTATTAGCACCTCCTGGCGCGGAAGTGAGATCCCGCGGCTTCCTGCCGCAAGGCAGGCTGGGGATTGTAGTCTCCCCCGCACGGCTGCCGCAGCGCGATGTCAGGGGCTGCGGCGGCAGGGGGAGACAGCTGGCAGGGTCCCACTGGAGGAAAAGGTAAGTGCTCCAAGCCACACATGGACATGGAAAGAGTGATCAAAGAATAAGCCTTCCTGTTAGACTACATTAATCAGTTATAACTACGGTTTATACACAGTTCCTCCTACTACTTCTGGCGGAGTAGTCAGAGGAATCTTGGGGGTAGCCTGGTATCCGCAAACGAAATTATTGGGGAGCCACACTCTTTTCATGCTTTCCTTGAGCAATGAAACTTACATATTCTGTCAAGTTGAAACATATGCTTGAATATTATTATTATTATTGCATTTTATATAGAGCATAGAAACACTAACTGGGTTTCCCAGCACTTTGGTAGTAGGAGGGGCTGCCTAGACAAGGGCAGCTTAGATTACCCAGGTTTTCAGGTCCCTGCAGAAAGTTGTTAGAGAAGTGCATCTTCACAGGGATTCAGGTTGAGTATTTCGTAGCTTGGGGACAAGGAAAGAAAAGGAGCGGCCACTCAGCTTAGCCCGTTTGATTCTGGGGACTGTGTATAGGGACCGATTGCTTAAGCGCAATGCACAATAGGGAAGGTAGGGAGCCATCGATTTTTGCAGGTACCATGGACCAGATCAAGAACTGAATTTAGAAATAATGCAGAGAGCCAATGAAGGTCACAAAATAAGCCAAACACCAAGGCATGTTTAGGAAGTCAGAGCAAAAGCATGGTGTCAGAGTTCTGATAGAGCGCAATTTGAGTAAAATGTAGAAGTGCACCATATTTACATGTAAGATGCACAAATTTAGTTAAAGCATATGAGTGTCGAAAATATAGAATGGTGCGTGTATCAAGAGGGAGAGAGAGGACCAGATAGCTAGTCCAGATCCCCGGTTTATATGTATAGTTAATCAAAAAAGGACTACCGCACACACAGTGACATACCTGCTCCGCTGTAGCCAGGCGTCGTAGCACACCCGGGACACGCTAGGTGTCACTGGGTGGGCCCGATGATGAAGCATGCCACCAACTAGGTTGGTGGGTGAGGGCTTTCTAAAGACACCCAACAGGTGCCATCTCCCCCTGACAAAACAATACTGAGTCACCAGTATGATTACAATATAATATCATACCAACCCCATCCCAGCTGGTCCTTTTTGGATTAACTATATGAAAATATAGAATGCACATACTCACGAGTGTCTAATCAATATAGAATGCATATTTTAGAGTGTGAAGCTAATGTAGTAATGTTTAGAAATGTTAGAATGCTATTAGACTCCATGTTATGTGGCTGTTGCAGAAGAGAATGTAATGCTGCCAAACGTAGAAATGTGCAGGCCTCATGGCAATGTATGAAGAACGAAAACGTACCTTTACATTTTCACATAAGATGGATTTCTATTATTCAGAATATTATTGATCATACGTTAAAGTTATGTTTTATAGAAGTGTTTCATATAATCAGAGTGTAATAGTTTAGAATATTGTTTTAGGCTAAGAAATAAAGGTTCACAGAGTGCAGGCCTGTTTCAAGTAATTTCGTAGGCCTGGAAAGATAAAGTCGTTTCTTTGATCTGCATGTGCTAGTTAAAATCGGGTCTTGTTAAGCATAAATTGCAGACCACGTTCGAAGTTTTACGACTTGGAAGATAAGCTGGAGGTCGGAATTTGGGGCCCAATTCATGGGTGTCTGTTTGCAGGTGTGAGGGGGTTCCAATTAAGAGAGTGATGAATAGAGCTCTGCTCTGGGAGACAGGCACAGGCCTGGAGGAGGCTTCAGGAATTTCCTGGGGGGTACCGGCGTGCCGAGAAGAGCCTGAGAAGCAAGGTCAACGCTAACAAGAAGCCCAGAGGAGTATCAGTATGGAAAAAGACAGAACCGACACCACGTGAGGGGCGTCTCTGAGGGGCGTTTCAACTGTAATTGTGATTTTGTATTAGGGACAGCACCCTGGGGTGGAGTTAGAGCAGATGGCCTGAGGAACCTTAGAGAGAGGATGGGTAGGCAGAGAGGGCACAACTGAGATGCACAGATTTACAACACAGACTAAGGGAAAGTGAGTGAACTTCTTTGGAAGTCACCACGGCTGACACCTTTTTAGGTTAAGATTCTGCTAAGTAGGGATGTCACTTAGTCTAGTGTAGGGACAGTCTAATCTGAAATTTTCTCCCTTTTGTAAATGACGCTCAAGTTACAACTTGTGTCTATTCTTGCAAACCTGCTGATCTTTGAATTAGTCTTGGTGATATTTTTCTGTCGCCTAAGATCGTTTAGAGAATTCATGTTTGTATTGGTGCCAGTATATCTCTTGAACCTTATATTGAGATGTTTGTATCTCCAGTTATCTTTGGCTTTATAATAAAACTTTAAAACTTATTCGTGGTAAGTGGTTCTTCAGAGTTGTGCAAAGTTTTGAATTGATTAACCTGGTAGTGGATTGCTTTTTACTCTATGACAGGCAACAAAGGTTCAGTCGACCTAAGTGGGGATTTAGATCTAGAGCAATCAGATAAGAGATCAAAAATCCCGCCGTCCCAGTTGGTAGCAGTTTAGGATGGTTGCCTTCTAGAGGAAGGTGATCTAGACTAGGTTAAGATTACCCCGAGGCCCCTAGAAATCGAGAGATGACCAGCAGAAGAATCGCCTGCCGAAGAAGGTGCTGACGGCGCGAGGGAAAGCAGCAGAGTCGGTCGAGAGTGAGTATAATAAGGGTCATGTGTTGTCAGATTGCGGTGTTTTGTGTTGTATTTGTGTTGTAATGTCATGCGGAGTTAAATCCTGTAGTGTGATTGAGGCAGGGTTGTGAGCGTGCGCAACCTGGTGAAAATCTTAAGTTCAGAGAAGAGCTTAAGTGGTTCGGGTGTATCGGACATCCAGAGTAATTGTCGACCATTGTGAAGGGGGTCATGAGGTACCATTGATCGCCCACAGGACCGAGATAGGGGGAACGCAAGAGTGAGTGTATGGGTAACGGACGCTGGTCGGAAGTTACCGTGTGTAAGTAACCTATCAGTTAAGACGACTGTCTGGACGTTCGCGGAAAGACATTTCGTCAGTTAAGGTGACAATTACAGTTAGACTGTGGACGTACAGTCAAGAAAAGTGATCGCTTGGTCGGAAGTAATAATTTTTCAGAGTACGAATGGGACGCATGCATGACCGGGAGACGAGCTGAGAAAGGAGGGGAACTGCTGCGAGAGGGAGACGAGTGACATCAGAGAGAGCCGCGCTGGGATAGGCCGGTTGGTGTGAAGACGCGCTGTGATAGGCCGGTTGACGCGAACCGCGCTGTGATAGGCCAGTTGGCAAGAACCGCGCTGAGATTGGTGGATTGTCATCAGGAAGTAAACAAACGCAGGGAATTAAGGAAAATTGTAGATTTTGAACATGAAGTGTTTTAAATGCTTGAGAGCAATCTTTAAGAGAGAAAGGAGAGAATCTTTTGACGGGGAAGAGGCCCCGCCAGAGGGTCCACCAGCTCATTATATGGCTACGAATGTTGGGTTGCATACCATACTGTGGATTTCTAATTGGAGTAAGATTACAGAAGGGAACGAGGAACTGATTTTTTTGAAATACGGAACGTTTAGATTAGAAGTGTTGTACCAGTTAAAAGCAGTTATGTCCTCAATGAGACCTCTGCCCAGACCAACACAGTTTGAAGCCCTCAATGCGTGGATTAGGGCGGCGCACGACAGGAACCAGAACAGGCGTCAAGAAAGAGTGAGACGATCGGTAAGGGCAGTGCAAGACGCCAAATGGGATGAGGAAGCCAAGATATGGAGACTGCAGACTATTGAAGTAGATACATTGTACCCAATGATAGAAGTTACAGGAGATAAAAGAACACCAGAAGAGGATGATGAGAGCGAGACAGAGGATAGTCTGGTAAATAGGTTGTTGATAGATAGACCGCCTCCGTACAATAGAGAGATGGTAGGTGCCGAGCTCCCAAGGGAAGATAGGGTTGGCATAGGGGAGTATAGACCACTCCCTATAACGGATTGGGAACCCGCCAAAGGTGAGGAAACACCTCAACCTAGTCCAGTACAGAGAGTAGTCGGAAGGTTCATGGTACAAAAGGTGCCAGAAACGGAGCGTGCTAAGTCCTATCAATTGCCAGATGCTCTTCAAGTACAAGTTACCATAGGTCCTATAGTATCGATTTATGACCCAGAGAAAGCACGAGAGGAGGAACAGGTACGACTAGACAGAGAAAGTGCAGAAATAGAAAGAAGGAACAATATGACCAATGCCCGAAGGCAGTTGCCAGGACCAAGAGATCGGAGCACCCCATTAAATTCAGCAGTGGATCCCATAATAGACAAGGGGGGTCAGAGAGGACCGATGGATCTGAGAGGACCACGGCCGAAGTCCTTTAAGGAGTTGAGGGCTGACTTGAGAGAGTGGGATACTAACACAGGAACCCAGAGTAACAGGTCAGGAGCGGAAGCAGAATGGGGAAGTCGAGGCGATGGAACATTGTCTCACTGCGGGGCTAGTGAAAGCGGTCAGGAGTGTGATGGCAAAAGTCAGGAGAGTAGAGGAGCTACACGTCGTTTCCATAGTGGAAATGGACAGGAGCAAGAAGATAGAAGTACAGAGTGTGGAAGGGCGTCTCGTCTCATTCACAGTGAGGGAGACCGAAGGACGCAAGAATACAGGGACAGCTTTAAGTGCACTCACCATGCACCTGGCGATAGGAGACAACATTGGGATCGCGGGAACATGGGGAGCTGCGAAGGGTCCTATCATGTGCTGAGTGATACTAGACAGCAGGGGAATTGCGAAAGCATGGGGAATAATGGAGAGTCTTATCATGCGTCTAGAGAAACCAAGCAGAATGGGCAATGTGGGACTGTGGGGAATAGAGCATTGTTTCACCACACACCAAGAGGGGATGGAACTGCGTGGGACCTGGAGAGATGGGAACATAGGAGGACTCCCCATAACTCGCCTGAGCCCAGGGGTAGGGCTCAAAGCTGGGATGGGAGAGATGTCAATGGACTCTCTAGAGATAACACACTGAAAGCTGAGATAAAGGCAAGAAGGCTCGATGTAACCAGTTTAAAATCTGATCTGGATGAGATAATAGATGGTACGTTGCCTTTGGAAAGAATTGACATGTACGAGCAAGATGAGGTGCTGTTTACAGCAAAGGATATTACTCGGAAGGCGAGAGCAGTACACGATAAATTATCTGAATTGGCAGACAAGTATATGGTAGACTTGTCGAGAACAAAGGCATTCAAGGTTAACCATAGGTTGCATTATTCAGATCAGGACCTTGATGAGAGGAGGACAATTGGTTTAAAAACACACATAAGGGAACTGATCACAGGAATAAGGGCATGGAGAGATCTGGATAAATGGGAAGAAAGGTGGTCCAAGAAAGGGACTGTCAGGCGGAGCACAATTGTGATGTCCCCGGAGGGAGGGCTACAGAGGATGGAAGCATACCCTTTGCGAGAAATAGCGAATGGGAGCTATGTGCATGTGCCCTGGAGTAGGGGAGATTTAGCTGCATTTACCAATTCCTTTCCTAAGCTGAGAGAAAATCCCGTGGAGTGGTACAAACAGGTAGAGAGGTTTGTAAAAATCTCTAAAGTACTGTGGATTGACCTGAACACCTTAGTTGATATTGTGGTCCCAGGAGACTTGTGGACAGCATGCAAGGTTAGTGTCGAATGGCCCACATCAGAACCAGAGAGAGATGCTCATACTAATGGACCGTCAGAAAGAGTAATGGAAAAATATGAAAGGGTAATGACATGGCTCAAAGAGAAGGTGCTACCACAGGACATAAATTGGGTGAAAATAGACCGAACTAGGCAGGAACCCAAGGAGACAGTCCATGAATATTATGAGCGATTGCTGAAAACGTTCAAACAATACAGTGGACTAGACGTAATGGATCCCAAAAACATAGGACAATTTGTGTCGAAATTCATTTTGGGATTGAGACCTGATATTTGTTTAATGATTCAGCAACATTTAATTTGCTGGCAAAACAAACCATTAGATGAGATTTTGAGATACGCAAGGTATTGCAGTGATGAAATAGATTCAAAAGCAAAAAAACTTAAGGAGAAGCTGATGTTGGTTCAGATGCAGTCGGCTGGAAAGGGTGGACAGCAGCAACAGGGAACAGGGACCATGGGAAGGAGACCAAATAATCAGAATAGGGACAACGAGGAAAATCCGAGACCTAGAGTAGACCTGGCTACCTTGAAAAAGACGACAAAGTGTCACCAGTGTCACCAGGTGGGACATTGGAAACGCGAGTGTCCCTATAATCCTGAAAATGGAGAACTGGAAATAGAGGAGGAAGAAGTTCAGACCATTCCAGTAAAGGGGATGACAGTACCCAAGGGTAAGGTGGTCAAAGGGGGGACTTTGGCTCCTCGAGCCCAGTTCCCTCAACCACCCAAGATTGCGACAGGGGGAAAGACCCATAGACAGATTCCTCTTTTGGTAGGAGGAGAAGAGTGTTACTATGTTGATCCATTAACTGGACAGCGGGTGAGTAGAGAGGAGGACTGTACCCTCGGGGCAGTTCTAGAGGTGGACCAAAGGGGACCGTTTGTTGAGGCTGAGGTGGCAGGGTGTCCTACGACCTTCTTGGTGGATACTGGGGCCACTCGATCAACTCTGAGATCAGCAGTGGTTCCGGACCTACCAATGTCGGGGGAAACCATTCAAGTGGTAGGAGTCGCAAATAGGAGAATGACTAGCCCTTTGACAGAACCAGTGCTAGTGAGAATAGGAAAATACAGCGATGAACATCAGTTTGTAGTATGCGATTCTAGCCCTGTGTGTCTGCTAGGAAGAGATTTATTGTGCAAACTAAATTGCACAACATACTGCACGCCTCAGGGAGTAGAGGTACAGACCAACGACGATGATGCCACCTTTAAGGTTGCAAATTCAAAGGTATGCATAGAACTGTATCCTACCTTGATGGTGGAAGAGCTCCCGTGGGACTTAAGGAATACTGTGTCATCTGAAGTGTGGGATTTCACTGGAGAAGAGATAGGACTGATTAAAGGAGTGGAACCGGTGAAAATCATGATAAAACCAAATGTTGAATATCCAAGAACGCCTCAATACAAATTGACTCCGGAGTTGATTGCAGGAATAAAGCCCGTGATCGACTCCATGATTAAGCAGGGAATACTGAAGGAAATCATGGGTAGTCCTTGTAACTCCCCGATTATGGGTTTGCAGAAACCTAGTGGGAAATTCAGAATAGTTCAGGATCTCCGAAAGATTAATAACATAGTTGTTTCATGTTGTCCAGTGGTACCGAATCCATCAGTGATATTGTTTCAGATACCATTCCAAGCTGAGTGGCTCACAGTGATCGACCTTTGCCAGGCCTTCTTTTCAATTCCATTAGATGAGGAGAGCCAGTTTCTTTCCGCATTTAAGCTGGAAAATCGCGTATTAACATGGTGTAGTATCCCACAGGGGTATACAGAAAGCCCATCGATTTTTAACCAGCTGCTGAAAAAAAATCTTGAAAGTGTAGTACTACCACAGAACTCGGTTCTAGTTCAGTACATAGACGACCTACTTGTTCGTCAGAAACAGAGGAAGCTTGTAAAATAGACACCATCACCTTGCTGAACCATTTAGCTGAGAATGGACACAAGGTGTCTCCGAGCAAATTACAGTACGGTCTGACAGAAGTACAGTACTTGGGTCACCGAATTGAAAAAGGGAAACGGAAGGTGTCATCAGACAGGATAGAGGCGATCATGAAAATGAATTCGCCCACGACACAAAGAGAGGTCAGGATGTTCCTAGGAATTGTTGGTTATTGCCGACAGTGGATAGCTAACTTTTCCCTGAAAGCAAAGCCCTTACAAAAACTGACGCACAAGGAGGTGAGTGATCCGGTACCATGGGACAAGGATTGTTTGATGGCATTTCTACAGCTGAGAGAGGACTTGTGCCGTGCTCCTGCTTTGGGAATGCCGGATTACGAAAAACCATTCTTACTTTACTGTTGCGAAAGAGAAGGTTGTGCTTTGTCAGTTCTAGACCAAATCCATGGAAATGCCCGTAGACCAGTTGTATATTTCTCGGCTACTCTAGACCCAGTAGCCACAGTGTTGCCCGGATGTCTCAAATCCGTTGCTGCAACGGGTGTCAGCATTGAGAGGTGTGAGAGTATAGTGATGGGACACCAATTAGTGGTGTATGTACCTCATTCTGTGGAAATGTTAATGACCAGGACCAAGACACAGCACTTGACCAATAATAGGCTCACGCGCTACGAGCAAGTTATTCTTGCTGCGGAGAACGTGACCCTTAAGAGGTGCTCTGTTTTGAATCCTGCTACTTTGATGCCACTCCCTAATGATATAGAAGACGAAGAATGTGAAGATCACGATTGCCTTGATGTGACTGAACTATGCACCAAACCGAGACCAGATATTGTGGATGAGACGTTGACTGACCCTGATGAAATTTTCTTTGTTGATGGCTCATGTGTAAGAGACAATATTGGTCAGTAGAGAGCAGCTTATGCTGTTTGCACCATTACCGGAGTTGTGGAAGCCGCTTGCCTGGAAGGAGTACACTCCGCACAGGTAGCTGAAATTATTGCATTGACACGTGCCTGTTTAGCAGGTAGCAAAATTCCAGTCACCATTTACACCGATAGCCAATATGGTTTCGGGGTAGTTCATGACTATGGGCAATTGTGGTCTCAGAGAGGTTACATGACCTCCTCAGGTTCACCTATTCGAAATGGGGAGTTTGTGCGACTATTGTTAGAAGCATTACAAGGTCCGGCAGCGATTGCCGTTGTTAAATGTGTAGCCCATACCAAAGGTACTGATTTTGTATCCCAAGGAAACAGGTACACTGATGAGGTCGTGCGCTACTGCTCGGAGCAAGGATACTCTTTCACGGAAGTGGAAGTTGGTGGGACACAGGAAAAGACAGAGTTAACTATGATGCTAGAAACAGTAGACACCTGGGATGAATTAAAAGGCATACAAGAGAATGCATCAGATTTTGAGAAAAAGACATGGGAAACTGCAGGTTGTGTAAAAAGTGAAATGGATTTGTGGATTTCAGCAGATGGTAGGGCAGTGTTACCAAATGAATTAGTGAGTCCAAAGGCACGTCAGATACACGGCCCAGTACATCTAGGAAGAGATGCCATGTTGCGGGTATTTAGGCAGACTTGGTATAATCCCAAGTTTAGAGTAGCCGCAGAAACAGTGTGTCAGAGGTGTGTAACATGTCAGCAATTGAATGTAGGGAAAAGGACACCAGTTACATTGAGTCACATTGGGAGGTCTGGTGGTCCTTTCAACCGGATGCAACTAGACTTTATTGAGATGCCAAAATGCAACCGCCTCAGGTATGTTCTAGTGGTTGTCTGTATATTTTCCAGATGGGTCGAGGCATACCCTACACGCAGGTGTGACACACTCACAGTAGCAAAGTTAATACCACGCTTCGGGGTGCCGGCCTCTTTGGAATCAGATAGGGGAACACATTTCAACAGCGAAGTGGTGAAGATGCTCTGCTCTGCATTAAATATTGATCAGAAGTTGCACTGTAGCTATCGACCAGAGGCTTCGGGAATTATGGAGCAGATGAATGGGACGATAAAGTCCTGAATTGCCAAAGTGTGTTCATCGACATCCTTAAGCTGGCCTGATGCACTGCCATTGGTACTCATGAGTATACGTAGCACACCAGAGAGGAGAACAGGTCTCTCTCCACATGAGGTTCTAATGGGGAGGGCAATGAGACTGCCATCAGTTCCAACTGTAGTTTTGTTGAATATCACAGATGATCTGATCCTGGATTTTTGCAAGGGACTTTCTGATGTCATTCATTCTGTGTCTCTTCAGGTGCGGGCTGCTGAAATTCCATCGTCCAAAAACCTGTGCCACGACCTGTGCCCTGGTGACTGGGTCGTGGTGAAGAAGCACGTCTGGAAGAATTGCCTGGACGTGCGTTGGAGAGGACCCTACCAGATAATCTTGACAACGAATACTGCTGTTAAGTGCGGAGGGCTGCCAAACTGGATACACGCCTCCCATACACGAAGAGTTCCAGCACCCCTGGAAGAAACAGCTCCTCTCACGGATGAAAATCCTGCTGTGGACGAAGAATCAATAGAGGGGACCAGCCAAGCTGTGGGGGTGTCGGAGGAAGCTGAGAGCATGTCAGATCAAGTGGAAGAAGGACAGGACGACAGTGAAACTGACATTGCCACAGAAGGAGAAAGTTGCTGTGAGTACGGCTCAGACACTGATCAAGCCGCAAGTGATCAAGAGTCGAGTGTGAGGACAAGAAATAGGAGAACAAGGCGTGGAGAAGCTAGTTGGCCTGAAAGGAAGAAGAGGCCAAGCTTGAAGTCAACTCCAGGAAGAACCCTTGCTCCTATATCCGAAGACTCAGATCTGAACGAAGGTGCACAGAATCAAGAAACGGAGGGTCCAAGAAGATCAAGGAGGGTGCGTGTATCCTGCAGAAGATACGCCACTCCTGAGTGGACCTACCTGGCAGCAGATGTCTTGTCCATGGAGATCCGGGAGGGTGAGGGAAGTGACAGTGACCAGCACTGATCCAATCATAACATTGGAAGTGGCGTTGTTGGTACCTGGAGTAGAAGCTGAAGGGTTGCTGACACTCACTATTCCCAATCCTCCTTATCTCAGCAGAATACGAGTACTGGTTTTAAACAGAGTAGAATTTCCGACTTTTGGTACAACGGTATCAGCACTCGAGGAGACCATTCTTCGCTTAGAGCTGTTAGAATACGTGATTAGAGCTGCTGGAACACCGGTGATTGTAGACACCTAAAGTCTTTTGTAAATAAACAAGATTGAGAAGATAACCTAGCGCCAAGTGGAAGAAGAAGAAATTTAGGGACTCTTCCATTTAGTTGACGGAGAAGGGCTAGGGTTGTCTGTTGCTATAGTTCAAAGGACTGATTTTCAAAAGGGATTGTCAGCTTCCAGGTGTAGTTCGAAAAGACTGAACAAGCAAAGAAGACTGTTGAAGGTACAAAGAGAAAAGACTTTGTTTCGAAAAAGAAAACTAAAACTACACTGTCTTGAAATCATGGAGGCCGGCAACCCGAACCGCAAAGCAAAGTGCATAATAGGCACACTTTTAGCGGGAGTCATTTTTCTTATAGTTTTAGTAGTTACTGTATCATATGTAGTGGGACATGAAAATGAAGCGAAAGCAACAGAAGAAGCAAAGGTTGTGGTAACATCGAAACTTACTACTGCTGGTAAAAATGGGGACAATACAGTGAAGGATAAAGATTTACTAGCAGCAGAAGCTCGTAGGTTGCACGTAGATGAGTCACAGGGAAACTTTAAGTCAAATGCCTATGCTAAGTTACTGTACGAGTACATTGACGCCATGGAGGCAAAGGACTGCTACTTCTGCATGCAATTGCCAGCCTCTGTAGACGAAGGTATTAGGTATCATCATCTTCCATTGACTTATGGAATTACATGTAGTTTATTGCTTCGTATATTTTATGGACGTGATAGCTTTGAGTACTATTTTTCAAATTTCGATGCTGTGTTACCAGAAGTCCCGGCTTACAAGCATATGAATAAATGGGACTATTATAAGAGTGAGGATCGATTAGGGAAATTTTTCATTCCTTGGAAAACTTTAGATACTTCACATGCCCGAAGAAATAATCTGACCTGCAAGGTATCAGAAATTGAGTAAAAGTTTATAGGGCAGGTGGATGACCGTTACAGGAGGCAGAAGATTCTAAAGGCTTCAGGCCAGTGGAAAACAGATTGGACCGAGGAGGAAAAGTCACACAAAAGGAAGGGTAGTAATGGTCCAATAGCTTTAGATCGAGAACAAAGAGGGAAATTGTGTATATACAGGGGTAAAACCTACTATGAAAATGTGTTCGTGGGAGAAGTAAGTTGTGAACATGCCTTCCAATTAGAATACTACACGAAAGATTTCTTGAAGGGAATGCAGGTGATCCCGAATGTTTATTTTGTCTGTGGAAGAAATGCCTACGTGAAACTACCGGATAATTGGTACGGATCGTGTTATTTAGCAATTGTCTTCCCCAAAATATATCACGCTAAGGATCTAGAAATCATAGAGGGAAAAACTCAAGCTAGAGGGAGAAGGGATGTAGGCTATGCTGAGGTAGTTGGAGACGTATTTGGTGCTATGTTCCCTCTTCTAGGGTTAATACTGAATGATGTCAAGATCAGGAGATTGGCAACAGTTGTAGATAGATTATCCGCCAGTACTGCTAGATCGTTAATGCTGGTGGAGGGAGAGATGCAATAGATAAGGGCAATGGTTCTCCAGAACCGACTTGCTCTAGACGTTCTGTTAGCCAAAGAGGGCAGAGTCTGTAAGGCTTTGAAGGTCCAGGAATGTTGCACTTACATTCCAGACAATTCAAAACCCCTTGAGAAATATATACAGAACATTACTGAAATACATCAAGAAATTGAGGATCTGTCAAAAGTGAATGTGTGGGAGAGAGTGGGTCACGGAATAGGTAAAGTTGGAGGTTGGTTCGCCAATCTAGGGAAAAGCTTTATTTGGTACATACTGAAACCTATCATCATAATAGTGATTTGTGTAATCACACTGTGGGGATTAGTGAGGCTGTACCAATGGTATAGGTCAAATAGGTTGCAAAGATCCATGAGAGAGCAGGAGCAGAGATTAGCTGCAATGCAGGATAACCAATACAGGAGTCTGAGGGCTCTAGAAATGATAAAGCGAGGGAGCATTGCAACGAGTTCTGTTTGATTCAATTCATTCCTACAGGGATGGTGTTGTGATGGTGATGACCTCTAAAGGTCATCAAAGGGGGGAACTGAGAGAGCGCAATTTGAGTAAAATGTACCAATGCACCATATTTACATGTAAGATTCACGAATTTAGTTAAAGCATATAAGAGTGTCGAAAATATAGAATGCACACACTCACGAGTGTCTAATCAATATAGAATGCATATTTTAGAGTGTGAAGCTAATGTAGTAATGTTTAGAAATGTTAGAATGCTATTAGATTCCATGTTATGTGGCTGTTGCAGAAGAGAATGTAATGCTGCCAAACGTAGAAATGTGCAGGCCTCATGGCAATGTATGAAGAACGAAAATGTACCTTTACATTTTCACATAAGATGGATTTCTATTATTCAGAATATTATTGATCATACGTTAAAGTTATGTTTTATAGAAGTGTTTCATATAATCAGAGTGTAATCGGTTAGAATATTGTTTTAGGCTAAGAAATAAAGGTTCACAGAGTGCAGGCCTGTTTCAAGTAATTTAGTAGGCCTGGAAAGATAAAGTCGTTTCTTTGATCTGCATGTGCTAGTTAAAATCGGGTCTTGTTAAGCATAAATTGCAGACCACGTTCGAAGTTTTACGACTTGGAAGATAAGCTGGAGGTCGGAATTTGGGGCCCAATTCATGGGTGTCTGTTTGCAGGTGTGAGGGGGTTCCAATCAAGAGAGTGATGAATAGAGCTCTGTTCTGGAAGACAGGCACAGGCCTGCAGGAGGCTTCAGGAATTTCCTGGGGGGTACTGGCGTGCCGAGAAGAGCCTGAGAAGCAAGGTCAACGCTAACAAGAAGCCCAGAGGAGTATCAGTATGGAAAAAGACAGAACCGACACCACGTGAGAGGTGTACGTGAGGGGCGTCTCTGAGGGGCGTTTCAACTGTAATTGTGATTTTGTATTAGGGACAGCACCCTGGGGTGGAGTTAGAGCAGATGGCCTGAGGACCCTTAGAGAGCGGATGGGTAGGCAGAGAGGGCACAACTGAGATGCACAGATTTACAACAGAGACTAAGGGAAAGTAAGTGAACTTCTTTGGAAGTCACCACGGCTGATACCTTTTTAGGTTAAGATTCTGCTAAGTAGGGATGTCACTTAGTCTAGTGTAGGGACAGTCTAATCTGAAATTATCTCCCTTTTGCAAATGACGCTCAAGTTACAGCTTGTGTTTAATCTTGCAAACCTGCTGATCTTTGAATTAGTCTTGGTGATATTTTTCTGTCGCCTAAGATCGTTTAGAGAATTCATGTTTGTATTGGTGCCAGTATATCACTTGAACCTTATATTGAGATGTTTGTATCTCCAGTTATCTTTGGCTTTATAATAAAACTTTAAAACTTAATCATGGTAAGTGGTTCTTCAGAGTTGTGCAAATTTTTGAATTGATTAACCTGGTAGTGGATTGCTTTTTACTCTATGACAGGCAACAAAGGTTCAGTCGACCTAAGTGGGGATTTAGATCTAGAGTAATCAGATAAGAGATCAAAAATCCCGCCGTCCCAGTTCTGATCCTTGAGGATGTCTTATCACTGCCTTTTCTGTACCAAGGTACAGGATATTGACATAATAAAACCTTGAAAGGATTATTGTCTAGGTGACTGTTTTTGGGCAAGAAGGAAGCAATTCCTTGATGCCAGATCATGTTGAGACTAAGGGGGTCATTAGGATGGCAGGCGGACTTTGTCCACCCGCCATCCTTTCGTGGACTGGGACCGCCCGCCATTGGGGCAGGGGTCCCGTTGGTGACAATAGGTTGCGCCCGCCGCACTGGCGGGTGCATCCTGCATTCTTGCCATGTTGTGCATGGAACTACAGGGGGGTCCCATAGGTACCCCCCATGTGCACCCCCATCCCTTAGAATCCCTGGGGGCCCGCTGCGGGCCCCCAATGACGTGAACAACCCCACAGACAAGCTAATATGGATGGCAGTGTCATGTTAGCAGATTGTCGGCCCGGTCGACTCTATGGAAAGACCGCCCGCCGGTGACCCCCGCCATGGTAATGTGGAGGGGGGAAATTCAAAGCGGGTGGAGGTTTTTAGCAGGCGGATCGCCACCGGCATACGGACGGTAGCGATCCGCCCTCTATCCTAATGACCCCCTAAGTTTGTCACCTGCAGCTTCATGGACAGGGTGGAATCTAACCATAATCCTAGTTTTTTCACATTCTGAGTTGGTTCTGGGAGAGCCTCTAGAGTAGCAAGCTAGTGTTAAAATCCACAGAATAGTGGATTCTTGCCCAGTACCATTACCTTGGTCTTGTCGCCAATTAGGGAGTTCATACTCATCAAGGATGAGACTCCTGAGTTGTGTCCTTGTACAGACAATAGAGAAAAGATGATTTGGGTGTCTCCTGCAAAGGAGGCAGCAGCTTTCCACCAGGTCCACTAAAGGGCAGACATATATGTTAAATAGCATAGGGCTGAGGGATTACCCCCTAGGTAAGAGCAAGAGGACTGGACACTGGAACCAGAACACCTGGAACGAGAACACTTGGAAGGTGCGATGGCCTTGCAAGAGCGATGGCCATGCAAGAGCGATGGCCATGCCATGGCCCTGCAAGAGCCGTCACTTGGGGACGCATCTGAGTCAGTCTTTCAGTGAATGTCATGTGACACATTGTCGAAGGCCCCTCTGAGGCCTAATAAGCTTAGCGCAGCTTCACCGCCCGAGTCTAGGAGCCATCTGAGATGTTCTTGGAATCCAAGAAGGGTGGATTTGGTTCTCTGTCCTACTCAGAAGCCTGACTGAAGGGTGCAGGGTGTCTTGGCCTACCACAAAAGTGGTAAGTTGAGTATTAACCTGTTTTTCCATCATCTTTGAGAAATGATTCCGTCACCTTCCAGACGTAGAAACCCACAAGTTCCTCGCATTGAGACTGACAGCGAACTGGGTGCAGCTATATTACTGAGGTCTGAGAGTTCTTGGAGCACTTTAAAAAGGGTCATGGGGAAATGTTATGCCTCGGACATTTAAGCTGAATAAAATGAGGCACAAGCCCTTCAAAAATGCATATGATATTGATACAAAGCCTACCCTGAGAAGCATTACATTCATGTAATCCTGCCTAACCAAAATGCTCTAGAGTGGTTCACACCTCTTATTATAAATAAATAGCCCTGTGCTGCAAGATTATTCAATATATGTGAACAACTTTAAAGTCATATTTGGCAAGAGGCAATCACAGCATGAGTTCCACATGTCATACATTAAGTGTTGCCTTCAGCAATGAACAAGATATTTAGTCACATATATCAGTTATTATTGTCAGCTAATGTCGGGAGCTGCATAGACCGATAACGTCTCAGCTGCTGTTATTTATTAAGGATTAAGAGAGCAATTAAAAGATGATTTTGTGTTTGGTAGAGGGGTAATCCATCACAAATGTGGCAGACATCCTGTCTGCATTAATACAAGTGCATTAGGATGTAATGTCGTTGTATTAAAACAGAAAGGACATTTGTCATGTTTATGATGAAGTGCCCTCCCTAGCATCTCCCCTGCCCCATCCCATCAGCACTAGTGTCAGAGGAGACACTGGAGGTTCCTAAGAACGTCTCTGTGGGTGGAGGACATTGTTGAATGCCATCCAGGGTATGTATCATTCAGTAACTATTTCAAGTGATTTACATACTGAATAGCATGTGCTCTGCCCTGTCTGCCACATCCAGAAGTTCTGTCTCTGCTGGTGCCTCCTCTGGCACCCCTTGCTTCCATCGCTCCTGTCCCTATTCCTCCTTCTGCTTCATTTCAACCCCTGATCCCATTCCAACTCATGAGGCCATTCAAAATCCTGACCCTGTTCCAATGCTCACTTTAATGTCTCCTCCTGATCCAAATCCTCACCCTCCCTACACTATTTCCCAGTCCCTAAATCACCTGGCAGCACAATATTCTCCTATACGACTAACGTCCGCCATTCCCTTTGATTTCCACCACAGAAACGTCAGGCCCTGCCCCCCCACCCCAAGAAATCCTCAAAACTCCAACCCATCCAAACTCCAAAACGTAGGTGTCTAGACCCCGATCTGCCATGAAGATTTCACTAATACAAAGATTTGGAGGCAAGTGGAAGGCCTGGAGCCAACTTAAAGGTCTGTGATAGGATACTGTGTTTTCTTCCCCCAGTTCTAGACTTTAATTTTACTTTATTTTTATTGAATACTTTTGGTAACCTTGAGAAAGGATAATTTTGTTGTCCCTTTTTATTTAAATTTATAACAAGTTCTATTGAAATCTTTTGTGTCTGTTGTTTACTTGTGGATTTTGTGTTTTTTTACATCCAAAAATGCTATGATGTTTGGCATGTGATTGCCTATATCTTACTTATATTAAGTTGCATCTTGGTGCTCTTGTGATTTCATATGTGTTGCATAGTGGGAGATGTAGCTCATTCCCCTTCTCATGTGTGTTCAGCTGGGACTCTTCTTGTAAAGGTCTAATGCGTGTGTCATTCAAAGAGGAGAGTGTGTGTGACTGCATTTAACTTTATTATTTGTGTTAAAATGTAGAAAGACATTCCAATATTAGTATTCGCATATTTTCCATGTCATACATTAAGTATTCCTAAACGTAGGTCGAGCCCCCACTGTGCACAGTGTCGGCATAAATGATGTAATTTCAAATATTGCCTTGATATAATTAATAATGTCAGAGAACATGTCATGAGTGATGTGTTGTGCGAGGTAATTAGCAGTGTATTGCAAGGGCGCAAGTTATAGTTATGTTAGGGCACAAGTTATAGTTACTTGAGAGAGCTACAACTGGTAAATTTCAGTGGTAATGTCACTTTAAGGTCTGTTTTTTTCAGTACGGTGCTTAGATTTTTTAACGTAAACTAAGTTGACCATCACTCAGTTTGAGTTTGGGCCTCCTGCTGCACAGTGCCTTTGGCCACGCGTGGTGTTGGGCATTGGGCCTGGCCCCCTCCCCTTTATTTCATATTCCACCCCAGGGAATGGAGTCTCCAGGGCACTGGGAGGGGAGTTTATGCATTCCTCCCCTTTTAATATTACGCCTGGCCGTGGGGAATGGGGTTCCAGAGGTGAGAATTGGCTTGGGGAAGGGTTTGATCTAGAGACCTGGCCCACCCCAGGTGTTCTTTAAAACAATAATTGTGGCTGGCATTTTTTCTTTTACCACAATCACACCATATATTATTTTTAGACTTTTTTCAGGACAGGGGACTAAGTGCCCAAGTCCCTCATTGGCCACCACAATATTAATTTCCCTACTGAAGCGAGCCAATCAAAGTGTTCGATCCCACAGGAACCTCACTTCTGTGTGTGCAAGGGGGCAAAGAGGAACTAAAGCCCCCTCGGCCAATCACAGTACTCTGTTTTTTGAATTGCACTTGCATGACTCTTGCAATGTCCTGCAAACCAACCCTCTCGATAGACCAATATGTTTGAATATTTTTTACACCAAATTACAAAAATTCCGCTTTCTTTGGCTGTTAGAAATGGGGGTCTCTAGTTGGCAAGGGCTTGTACCTTTGTCCAAGCAGGGACCCTTATTCAGGGTAAGGGGGACACACTTCTAAATTCACCCTTGCTCACCCCCTTGGTAGCTTGGCGCAAGCAGACAGTCTTATCTTAGAGGCTATGGGCCCGATTCACAGAACTAACTTAAGACAAAATCCTAAACTTACTACTTTTGGTATTCACAGAAGTTAGGATTTTGTCTTAAGTTTGTCTTAATGCAGACTTAAGACAGACTTAAGACAAAATTGTAACTTAAGTCTGTCTTAAGTCTGTCTTAAGACAAACTTAAGACAAAAATCTTAATTTTTGTGAATACCAAAAGTAGTAAGTTTAGGATTTTGTCTTACGTTAGTTCTGTGAATCGGGCCCAGTGTGTAGAGCATTTGTGCACACATACAGTAATACAGTGAAGACACTACAAATGGACACCACATCAGTTTAGAAATATAATTAGTCTTTATCTGAACCAAACAAGACTACAATGACAAAAATCCACAGTACTTCAAACCAGGCAGGGGAGGGGATGCATTGGTTCCTTACTGAAGGAGAGGTACTGCATCAGTTTCTTACTCTGCGGGGAGGTGATGAATTGGTTTCTTACTGCAGCCCTGTGTCCTTGTAGATTTGGCACCCTAGTGTGATGCGTGGGGATCAGGATGTGTTGGTTCTTGCAGCCGCACAGCAGGGTCTGCGTCAGAATTGGTCATTGATCTCGGACTTCGGATAGAATGTGCACAGGATTCAGCGTGCAGCCATCTCTCTAGACGTGGGCAGGCGCTGCATCCGTTTTTCGACAATACATCAAAAAGAGTTGCTGGTGTGTAGTTGAGTCTCTTCTCCAGCTCCCAGCAGCAGGAATAACCTCCAGTGGCCCAATTCAGCAACAGTCACCTCATAGCAGGTCAGAACTCCTAGCAAGGAAGTTCTGGGGACCTTTTGGTGAAGTATCTGTGTCCCTGAGACTTCAGAGCAGGAGGCAATTTCTTCTTCAAGCCCTTGGAGTAAGTCAAACAAACCAATCATAAAAAACATCTATCCATAGTCACAATTGAGAGAGGGAGGACTTGCACTGTGGCACTGATCAGCAGTGGTAAAGTGCCCAAACCATTGCAGGTCAACCCCAGACAGCACAGAGCAAGGGGGCAGCATCTCTCCTTTAGTTTTCCCAGCTCTTCTCCTTGGCAGAGGTTCCTCTTGAATTCCAGAAGTAATCTAAAGTTCAGGGGTCTGGGCCCCAACATTTATAGTCCATTTCTCTTTTTATTCAATTTTTTTTTAAATTGGGGTATCAAACACAGAAAACAAACTTAAACCATACCATTCAAAGGAAACAATCCAAAACTGTGGTTAGTGCCCCCAATATATTTTTCACAATTTTACTCCCCCCACCGCCGGCGGGTCCATAAATGCAAAAGAAATACCAAAAAGGAATGATAATAGCTTAATACAGTAAAGCAGTAACATAGTAAATGGGGCACATGAAACAGCAACAGAAATATAAACAGATATATCTTTAGCTAACGATTGAGCCAATTGAGCATAGGCAGCCAGAGCTTCTCTCCTTTCTCTCTAGCCCACCAACCTCTCCTCCTCGCTACTGCCATCTCCCAATTATATATATACAAACATTTGATAAGCCAGACGTATTCTGTAGGGGGAGTAACATCCAACCAGACTGTGGCTATACATATACGATACACGGCCATAGCTACAAACACAAATTTCTTATTATTTTCATCCATCCCTTGCTCAGACACACCCAGCATGACAGTCAGTGGGGTAAGTATCAACGCAAAGCCCAACATTGCCCTCAACCAACATTCGATTTGGGATAATAATGACAAAGTTTCGAACAAGTGGCAAACAGGTGCATACTATCTGCAGCTACCTCTCCACAGCACGGGCAACAAATACCAGTGAGACCGCCCCACCTGTGCATTCAAGTGGGGGTGACATATAGATTACACCAAGTCTTGAAACATTGCATTTGTAAATTAGCAGATATACATGTCGTTTGACTATAAAACAAAGAATCTTCACAATCCCCCTACCCGGCCTGTAGCTGCAGTTGCCATCGCTCAAAATGTTTAGATAAATCATCCCCCATTCCAACCATAATAAATTTGTAAACAATAGCTGAAGGTGGAGCCCTGTTTTTACCCAGCATTTCTAACAAGAAGAGTTGAGCCCGATTGTGACATTTTTTATCTATGACATCCCTGATTTGTACACATTTAAAGAAATCCGTATTGCCCATCCCAAACTGATCTTTAAGAATGTCAAAAGAAATTATACTGTCCCCCTCTAAAACATCCCCAATACAATAAATCCCCTTCTCCTTCCACCTACGAAAATTGCCGTCACTAAAAATGTCCAGGCAGAGAAGGTATTACTGCCAAGTGGGGAATACCTATGGACCCGGGGAATTCCCATCTTTTTCCTAATGGAGGTCCACACTTTAGTGAAAAGCCTTACCAAACTTCCCCCCCTGGCATGCACCCGGATAAAACTGCAGCCCACTGCAATGACTTGGCAGAATTTTTCCATCACAAAGTCAATCAAATCTACTCCTCTTTTCTTCCCATAGCACCAGAGCCTAGAGCTCAGGGACAGGCAAACCCAGTGGATGCCTCATTACAATCCCCGATAAGCCTGGACCACTTTCCTTTGCTAGATCTCGAATCTTTAGACTCCATAGCCCGCCGGGTAAAATCTGGGTCTCCCCATGACCCAGCACCCCCAGAAGTTATGATGCTGGCACCTCAGGTCATTCTACCCACCATCATAAATCACCTGAATGCCTCCATCACCTCCGGTACAGTCACCCCAGACTGGAAGCGGGCCATGGTCCGTGCTCTGCTTAAAAAAAACAATCTGGACCCCGGTGACTTCAGCAGTTACCGTCCGATCTCCCTGTTCCCCTGGGTGAGCAAAATTCCCGAGAGGCACATCAATATCAATCTGGTGGACTTTCTCGAGAATACCCAGCTGTTAGATGTCACCCAGACGGGCTTTCGACCCAGACACGGGACGGAAACCGCTCTGCTGGCAGTCACTGAGGAAACCAGAAGGATCTTGAATCAAGGGGGATCAGTGGCAGTGATCCTCCTTGACCTAAGCGCGGCCTTCAATACGGTCAGCCATGACACCTTGCTGAGCCGCCTTTCGAGTGTCGGAATAACATGCCGGGCATGGCAATGGCTCAAATCATTCCTGAGCAACAGGTCCTTCCAAGTCTTTGATGGAGACATGGTTTCCACTAGCAGGCCGCTGAGATGTGGAGTCCTGCAGGGCTCCTCCCTAAGCCCTGCACTCTTTAACATCTACATTAGACCGCTGGCTGAGGTTGTTCGTCCGTATGGTATTAAAATCATCTCTTACGCGGACGACACTCAGCTAGTGGTCTCCTTGGCCCAGGAGGATGGTCTATCCGCATCAGCAGGGCTATCGAAGTGCTTGGAAGAGGTAAAGGGTTGGATGACTTCATCCTCCCTTAAACTTAATGGGGACAAAACGGAGCTGATGCTCCTGGGTCCCACGAACCCCACATTTTTCAACGCCCTCTGGCCTCCATGCTTAGGCACCCCTCCAACCCCCAAGGACAATATAAAGAGCCTGGGGGTTTGGCTGGAGAAAGCTTTATCTTTTAATACTCAGGTAACAAAACTATCAGCTACCTGTTTTGGTCTCCTTAGGATGTTGAGGGAAGTTTTTCCTCTTCTGCCTGTGGGTGCTAAACAGGTGGCCATTCAGAGTCTGATTCAGTCCCGATTGGACTTTAGCAACGTCCTCTATCTCGTTGCCCCTGAATACACTCTGCGTAAATTGCAGATAGTAGAAAACTGCGCGGCCTGCACATTGCTCCAGCTGCTGCGCAGAATGTCAGCCAAACCTGGACTGAGCAGTCTGCATTGGCTACCGGTGCACAAAGAATTGCCTGTAAGGCTATATGTAGACCCCACCAAGCCTTTTGGGACCCACTACCGGCTATCGTCCGTGATCTCATAACACAGTATCATCCTTGTAGAAATCTTCGCTCTAGCCAGGCGTTTATGGCCATAGCCCCTAGGATAAAAAAGGCAAGAGCCGGCGGCAGGATGTTCACTCATAATGCCACCAAGCTATGGAATTCACTTCCCCTCCAACTCAGATCCAACCCGAATTTGTCCTCCTTTCGGAAGCAGCTGAAGACTTTCCTCTTTAATGCTCCTTATTAACCCCTCAGCGAATCCCCTCTGTTAAGGCAAATCACACTTGTCAATAGTGCTTGGACGCCTCAGGGCAGCAATCACGCTCTACAAATTTACATTTCATTTTGTTCATTCACTTTATAAACACAAAGTAAAACTTTAAACTTAACCTTAAATATGCCTAATCTATATGTAGTAGCAGCAGCCCCCGAGCCTCTGCCCCACACAAAAGATAGAAAATTGAACATCCCGAATCGTCTAGACTACAACCATTAATCAATTCCGCTGAATATTTTAAAGTGGGGGCCCAATAGTATGCCTGAAAATTTGGGATGGACCATCCCCCCCCTGTCTCAAGACAAAGTCATAAATCATAAAAAGCCCTTCTTGGGTGCTGCCCCGCCAAAATAAACCAGGAAACAAATTGGTCTAACTTCCCAAACCAATCTTTAATAAATTCCAGGGGATAGCCCTAAAATATTACAGCATTCTCGGCAAAAACATCATTTTAATGACATTGGCCCGACCCATCAATGTTAGATGTAAGTTATTCATTCTCTTGGAATCAGTTTTAATTTTTCCTAGAAGAGATCCAAGGTTGATATCAATAATCGTGGTCGGGTCAGAGCTAATCTCCACCCCAAGATACCTCATGTGGGGAACTGTCCGTGAATCAACCATATCCACCTTTTGATTTATCACTATTTGAGTTTTTGCTTCATTCATGTGATAGCCAGAAATGTTCCCAAATCTAGATGTAATAACTCCTAGGGCAACCAAAGTCTCCTGCGGGGCTGGAGTCACTATTGCTAAATCGTCAGCATAGCCAAGAACTTTTACCTCCCCCCTAGCGTTGACACAGATTGAATTGCCTGATTTGCCTGTATTAATCTAATTAGAGGATCAATATAAATTGCAAATAGCAAGGGAGAGCATGGGCAGCCTTGCCTGGTACCCCGCTCTATAATGATCTCTCCAGAATAATTGCCCTTTAAAAACTATCTAAGCTATGGGCTCTATATACATGCCTTTTTTTTTTTTTGGTGTTCAAAACTGCTTTATTGCATAGGAAAATCAGTACACAGCGTCTTGCGCCTACAACCCGGAGGCCGGCAGCGTGACAACCAGATATAACACAGCCTTGTGACCGGCATCCCGGAGGCCCGGCATCGTATCACAGGATCAGGCGATAGTAGTAGTGCATCCAGCGTTACCAAGCACCTGAGGATGTACTGCAGCAGAACAGTGTTTTCAGTTATTATTTTTGTAGGTTGAAAAAAACTTCCCAACATTCAACAAACTAAGAGGCGTTATAGACACGCTTGGATATGAAGGCCCGAGCCGATAGAGTAATACAGATAGGCAAGATCGTACTCATCTTGATAGTCATAGAACAAGAGTCCTGGCGGCATATAATCAACACCATAGTAGGCATCATGCATGGTGTCACGGAGTGTCATTGAATGTGAGGGGTGTAGTATATGTCATGGGTGGCAAGGAAGGACCCTGGAATGAGCAAGGGGACAGGTGTCACCAAGAGAGAAGTCCATGGTTATGAGCAACATATGGGGTGAGCTGGGCAGGGCGGTGACCCATGGCTTGGGAACAGGGAGACAACCCCCATCAGAACCGGAGATGAAATGCATATGTATTGACGACAATTGTGGTCCCACTTTAATTCCCAGCAGTGTCGCTAATCACTAGTATGGTTCCCCTGGGGTGCATCGTCATCATCCGCCTGTGCGAGTAAATAGCTCACTAGGGGGCCCCAAATATCTTAAGGCCGACTCATGACCGGTAACAATTCAGCGTAGGTAGTATGCTGTTCCTGACAGTAGGTCAAGTCCGCTATCCAATCCTTAAATTTAGGCGCTCTGCCTCGGCCCCATCGGCACGCCACCCGCCTCTTAGCCAAGAGCAATGCAGTATCGAAAAATTTCCGACAGGATTTAGGGATATGCGGAGTATGCCCGAGGAGTGCCATCAATGGGTCCATAGGCACGGCGCCCTTCGTCATCGCTGTGAGGGCATCCGTTACCTGTTGCCAGTAATGCAGTACTAGAGGGCATCCCCACGCCAAATGCAGGAAGTCTGCGTGTTCGGCATGGCAGCGCCCGCATCGGTCATCGTCCGCTAAGCCGAATCTGTGTTTCCGCACTGGTGTATAATACATCCGTTGTAGGAATTTGTAATGTATGATTTTTAGTCTGCTGCTTGCGGCGATACGAGACGTGAGGGTGCAGCAGTATTGCCATTGCTCATCAGTGAGGTCCGCAGTTAGCTCAGCATTCCAATGTATCCGGGCACCAGCCTCAGGCATTGGAGCCGCAGCCCTGAGCTGACGGTAAAGGCCAGAGACCAGATGTGCCCCATCCTGTGAGCAAAGTAGGAATTGAAGTGGAAGTAGGATTTCAGGTTCATCAGGGAAATCAGGCAGGACGCTCCTCATCCCCACGCGCAGGCGTATGTAATAGAAGACTTTGAGCGGGGTGCGGCTATGAGATGCAAAGAACAACTCCGCAGACTTAAACTGACCGTTCCAGAACAGGTCGCCCCAACAAGCAACTCGTACCCTCGCATTTAAGGTGCGAAAACCCTGTTCCTGCAGCAGGGCGAGATCAGGATCAAAAGTCAGCTGTAGCTTTGGTGAATACGGCAGGCGGCAGGACAAGCTCTTGGCAATACGACGCCATACGTCAAGTGTACATGATACTGAGGTGTTTGATGTAGGTATGGATGATTCCGGGCAGTGGAGCAGCCCATTGAGCGGAATAGGGTGTACAATCCAATCTTCCACCGCAATGTGAGGCATGAATGGGGTAGGGGCCAGCCAGTGGTAGGCGAATCGCGCCTGTGCACATTGATAATAGGCTTCAAAGTCAGGGACATCAAAGCCTCCCTTGTCATATGGAAGGATGAGCGTGGACCATTTCAACCTTGGGTTCTTACCACCCCAGAATAATCGACGCAACTCCGACTTCAGGGTTTTGAAGAAAAAAGTGCCAGGAAAATAGGGAATGTTAAGGAAGAGATAGAGGTAGTGGGGGAGAATCACCATTTTTATAAGGGATGCCCTTCCGGCCATGGAAAGCGGCAGGGTTATCCAACGGTCTACTGTTGCAGCTAATTTAGTGACTGCTACTCCGTAATTGGACCGTAGTGTTTCGCTCCTATCTCGGGAAATTTGTATCCCCAGGTATCGAAGATCGGTCCGACACCACTCCAGCGGATAGTCAAGGGGAAAATCGGCAACCACCTCCGTTAAAGGGAAAAATTGCGACTTGGACCAGTTAATGTGTACACCTGACATTCTGCCGAACACAACAAATTCGCGGAGTAGGGGGTTAAGGTGCACCTCAGGGTGTTTACCATAAAGCGTGATGTCGTCAGCGTAGAGAGACACATCAATTTGCCGCTGCAAGCATTGTATCGCCCCCTCCTGATGCAGTTGACGTAGGTGACAGGCAAGAGGTTCAACAGCTATAGCAAACAAGAGGGGAGATAGGGGACATCCCTGGCGCGTGCCTCTAATAATGTCAATAGGGTGCGAAAGACGACCATTTACAAGTACTCTCGCCGTGGGTCTAGTATAGAGTAGGCGGACCCAGGATATGAAGAGTTTCGGGAACCCCATACTAGCTAAGACGGAGAATAAGTAAGGCCATTTGACCGAATCGAATGCCTTGGAGGCATTGAGGAAGACGGCTGCGACCGGCATGTCGGGGTGTACTGTGCGGAGTAGAGAGAATAAAGTGCGGAGGTTATGTAAGGTAGAGCGGCCAGCCACAAACCCAGATTGATCGGGCAATACGATCCTGGACATGAGTAGTGATAGGGGAGTAGCCAGGACCTTAGCGAGTATCTTGACATCGCAATTTAGGAGGGAAAGCGGGCGATAAGAGTTGCAGGAGCTGGGATCCTTATCCAGCTTCAAGAGGGAAGTAATAACCACCTCTCGCATAGAGCCAGGGAGAATGCCGTCGCCCAACGATTCTTCGTAAACCTCTCGGAGGACAGGAGCCATGATATCTATGTATGCCTTATAGAATTTCAGCAGGGATGCCATCGAGGCCGGGGGGCCATAATGGCCTCGCGAAATTCATCCAGCTCGAAGGGGGCCGCCAGAAACGCCCTGTCCCCATCGCTGAGCCAGCAGAGCGCCACATCTCTCAGATAAGCAGCATAAGATGTATCGGACACTGTGTCAGAAGTATAAAGTGTGTGGTAGTGAGATATAAAGGCAGTAAGCAGCTCGTCCGAGTCCCGTGTGTGTCAGTAAGTTCAAGGATAGTGTTGCGTTCTCGTGAGGCCCCGTAAGTGTCGCAAGTACCCTTCCTGGCCTATCTCCCGCACAGTATTTTCTGGCCTGCCAGTGTTTCCCATGGAACTTAGCCTCCCTGGTAGCCTCTTCCTCATACTTTTACAACGTGTCCCTAAAAGCAGCGTGTGTTTCAGGGCTATCGTCCGCCACCATGCGGAGTTCTAGTGTTCGCAGCTCCCTTTCTAGCTTATGAATAGTGTTTTGAATATCTCGCAGGACCCCAAAGCTTTTGGAAATGCAGTATCCTCTAATGGTCACATTAAAGGCCTCCCAGATGTGTTCGACCGAATCCATTGACCCCCTATTTCTGGAGAAAAAGGCAGCTATCTCTTTACCCAACTCAATTCGGAACAGACTATCCAACAGGATCTCAGGCTGGAGTCTCCAATGTGGTCTGGGGCTATCCGACCCGGGAGGTGTAGCAGCACGGGACTGTGATCAGAGTATGTTCTTGGCAAATGTGTCACCCTTAACACATCTGTGGTAATCCCTCTGGTAAGAAGAAAATAGTCCAGTCGCGCCCATGTTCCCGTGTGTGAGGTAAAGTGTGTGCCTTCCCTCCCTTGGGGGTGTAAGTGCTGCCATATGTCCACCAGTTCGCCCTCTGTGATCACTCCCTACAGCGCCTCGCGTGCCCTAGGCTTATAGCTGCTCACTCCATCCGCCCTATCCATGATTTTGCCCCATAATGTGGTAAAGAAAGCGGGTGTATCCACGTTAGGAGCATAGCTGACAACAAATGTGTATGTGTCACGACCCAGTCTGCCCCACAATAGAGCATAGCGCCCCTCACCATCCACCAGATCCCCGCATTTATGAAACGGCACACTACGAGCAATAAGGATGGTGACTCCTCTTGCATAGGTGGAATAAGAGGAGAAGGTGTGGACTCCAGCCCACTTACTCGCAAAGGTGTTCCCCCCCTGCGGCGATAAGTGTGTCCTGCAACATGGCCACCTCAACACGGTGTCTATTGAGATAAGCGATGACATTCCGACATTTTTTAGCATCATTAAGTCCTCTAACATTCCATGACATGCAGGTCAATTGTGTGTTAGCATTCAAGGCAGCCATAGACAGAAGAATAGCAATTTAACCAGTCCTAGCCTGTACGATGAGACTAAGCCTACTCTAAATAGCCGACATAGGTAATCACGGCAGTGCATAATTCGAACAAACATTCCAAGCCATAAGAGCCTCTCCCAGAACCAACCCAACTCCCCTCCCACCCCAGCATCCCAATCATGCTAGTGGCCACCTTTCCCCACCCATTGTCCCTCCCCCCTCCGCCTCTCCCCCAACATCCGCAACAACATCAACAACATAAAGATTCGCATGGGGAAGACCCTGTAGGGATACAACATAAAGTACGCACAGCCACTTCATCCGCCCTTGGCCTCCGAATCTGTACCACCCTTGGTGGAGGCTAGGGTCAGGAGAGTGGTCCTTGGATTACGTTACCACAGGAGTGATGAGGCAGCATGGTTCCTTCGTGTGTGGTCGCCTCTTTTCATGCACTCGAAGCAAGAGTCAGTGTATGACAGTGCAGGTGAAGCAAAAAGTTCATTCGATGCAAGCGATCAGTGTTCATCCGCTGCCGAGGATGGGTCTTCGTCCTCTAGATCCGCTGCAGCATAGCGCTCCTCCCTACGTGCCTTACGGATCGACTTTAGGAAATCTTCTACTTTTTGAGGGTTTGGAAAGAAACGTTGTTTCCCCTGGTGTGTGATCCGCAGCTTCGCCGGGTAGAGTAGAGCATAGTCCAATTGAGCTTCTCGCAGCTTCTTCTTCACAGGGATGAACTTGCATCTCTCTTCCTGCACCAGAGGTGTGAAGTCCGGATATATGGAGAAGCTAACGCCATTGTATTGTAGCGTTTGCTGAGATCGGGCCGCCCTCAGCGCGACGTCGCGGTCTCGATAATTTAACAATTTGGCAATGATTGGCCTAGGTGGCAGTCCAGGCTTAGGAACAGGTGCCAATGATCGATGTGCCTTCTCGATGATAAATTGAGGTGAGAAAGCGTCCTCTCTGATCGAGCCCTTGAGTAGTTTTTCAACATAGAGCTCCATCCTGCCCGTGTCCGTGGATTCCGGAATGCCCGTGACGCATATGTTGTTGCGTCGGCTGCGGGCTTCCAAATCCTCGTTCTTGGCCGCTATGACTGAGCAGGTTGTCCATCCTGGCCAATTGTGTGGTGTGGGTCGAGGTGATATCATCATTATCGGATATGCGTTGTTCCGTAGCCGTTAGCCGCTCCTCGTGGCGATCCACTTTATGAACCAGGGCATCCAGCCTGGCGGTGACGCCGTCAACCTTTTCCACCACAGTGGCAAACCCCTGCCTCATCTCCTGGAACACGCTATGCAAGTCAAGGGCTTTAGTGGGAGTAGCAACGGTCCTCGAGGTCGCATCACTTGGCCCGGGGTTGGCAGGCACCGATTTCGTGCCTTTTTTGGCGCCATCAAAGCTCAGTTTTGTTTGGCGATTTTCAGGTTGCACCATGTTGGTGGCTGGACGCGGTCTCTTCACCGCCTCGTGTCCGACCGCTGCTGTGTGCCCAGGTGTCCGCTGAGGGGATGGCGATACGATCCCAACCGGGGGCGCGTCAGTGTGCAGGTATAACTCTGAGCGGTACAAGCCGGCTGAGTCACCTCTAATGCACAGTGATCAGTGCTTTGGGGGGGGGCATAGGCCGTCTGTCACTCTTCGCGCTCTTAGTCTCTCCGGTGGAGATGGGGTACAGGGCCCGGTGGCAGCAGTGGTTTAGCTACAGTCGCCTTGTGAGAAAAGTAGGCCCCAAATTCAGCCCCGCTTTGTGAAGGTAGGTGCACAGGCCACCAGGCAGTGGCAATTGTGGAAGGCAGCGTCCAATGGGATTATATCAGTGTCAGAAGCCCCCCCCGCAGCCCAAGTGTGGGACACGGCCCTGCCCGCAATCCTCCGGCGGGGGGTGATGCAGACAATGAGGACCCAGGAGGCCAGCATCACCTCCGACGCGGGCAGGCAGGGAGCAAGCAAACAAACACAGGATCGTCGGGAGGCCCTCCTGCAGTCCGGCGGGCTGGTAAACACGGCAACGCTCAGCCCCCCCACTGCCCGCAGGGACCGCAGAAGCGGCCGCCTCCGCCCGGTTCGGGCACCTCTCACCTCGTGTTGTCCCCTGGAAGGTGCTGCTCAAGCCCGGCTCCTCACCGCAGCTCCAGGGGTCACCACGCTGCCCCGAGCTCTCCCGTACTGCTCAGTGTCCCACCTCCAGCTAGGCAGCCCCGAGTCAGTCTCCCAGCTGGGGGGCGAGGCGCATGGGAGGACGAGACTGCCGCACTCCAGCCTCAAGGTCCCACGCAGAAGTCGCTCAGGCTCCGAGCATTCATTCGCGATCCGGGCCTATCTCCTCCTGGCCAGCCCCGGGGTCGCATAGTCTGCCACAGCCGGTCTCCTCCGCTCACGGGCTCCGCGCGTGCTTGCGGTAGAACTTCAATCGGCGCTACCTCTGGTTCCGGACCACACAACGACCTCAAATTCAGGTCAAGTGTAGAGGGCACCCCCCTACAGCAGATGGGGGGTGAATCCGTTGTTTTCTCACCCTGTGCACAGGATATTGTGCGGATAAATTGCCAAGGAGCGGGAGCTACTCGACTAGGCAGCCATTCCGCTTGTGCGCCCTCTAGCGCCCCCCTATATACATGCCTTTAATTGCCCGGATGTACCCATCTCCAATTCCGTAGTGCTTCATTACTGCCCATAAAAAAGGCCAGGAGACAGTATCAAAAGCTTTTTCATCATCAAGTAAAATTAATGCCATAGGGTCTCCTGTCACCTTGGTGTATTCAAATAGAGTTATGGCTCTACGAATATGGTCAATGGTTTCACGACCGGGAACGAAGCCATGTTGGCTATGTGACACCATTTTTTTGATAACAGAGCCTAATTTGTTTGCAAACATTTTTGAATAGATTTTAATGTAACTATTGATTAAAGTGATTGGGCGGTATGCCCCTAGATCTGTTGCTGGCTTCCCTTTCTTTAAGAAAAACCACGATTCTGGCGTATCTCCACGACTCCACGACTCCGGCGGAGATTCACCAGCCTGAATCAGACTGAAGAGTTCCAACAAAACTGGTGCGAGCTGCGTGAAATATTTTTTTAAAAACTCTCCTGGCAAAAAATGAAGGCCCATCGCTTTGCCAGATGGAGTCATCTCCAGAGCCTTAACTACCTCGGTCAAAGTAATGTGTGCTTCGAGCATACTAATATCTAAGGAGGAGAGAGGTTCTTTTGAGACTTGGTCTCCTCCTGCAGAGTTAAATTGTGCATCCTATCCTCCGAATATAGTCTCTGATAAAACTTCTCAAAGGCTAAAAGAATAGCATTGGGATCTTTCACGAATCCAATATCTGGATCATTAATCCCCAATATTTGAGTCTGAGCATACTTTTCCCTTATACGTACAGCAAGGGTATGTCCTGTTTTTTCATTACTCTTGTACATTTGCGTATGCCAAGCGGCATACCTAGCTACAACCTTACTGGTAGAAATCTCTACTATATCAGCTCTGGCAGTTGCAATCCGTGTTTGTGCTGCCTCGATGTTACCCTTATCCAGGATCGCCTGGCCCAGATTTACTTCCTCACTACTCAATGCGGCATATAGCCTGTTAGTTTTATCCTTTTCTTGCCTTTGACCCTGCCAACCAACCAATAGTCCATTTCTCTTTGCTCTCGGGTGTCAGAGTCTGGGTGTTCAGTCAAAACCAGTTCTGTCCTCTCTGGTGCAGCTTCCCAGCAGAAGGTAGAAGAGAATTTTGTAAGGTAGCCTAATCCCATTCAGGTGAAAGGAAATCTCCTTCTCCTACTTTAAATGCAGCCTAGGTCTATTCAGCCCAGCCCTGACTCATCCAAGAAAGGCAGGACACACCTCAACTCACCCCAGTGCTGGCTACAGTGAATGCACATCCCCAGCCCCTGTCACTTCAAAGCCAGACAACCAATCCACAAACCAGCAGAGGCACACAGGATGGCTAAGCAAGAACATACCCTACTCGTAAAAGTGGTATTTTCAAACACAGAGGGGCCGATTCCGATCCTGGAAAAACGCTGTACAAATCGTGGTATGGAGCATTTTCCCCCTACAACTCGTACTTGTAAGGATTCCCCTACAACCTAGGAAGCACGATCCATACAAATAGACGCACTCCATACAAATTGTAAAAAAGACCATACAACTAGTACATACAAGCGATTCCGATTCGGATTGCTCTGTATGCGACGTTCCCATGTATTCCCGGCAGCAGTTTACAACCTGTCAAGTACGATTCGTACAAACGGCACTCCGTACGGCTCTTTTTTTACAGGAGTCTAAAAGTGCCGGGAAAACATCGTACGCCCTGAAAACAGTACGAGACAGACCCCCCATGTATGCGTCGTACACCCCATGAATACAGGGGTACGGTGCGCACAGATGACATGGAAAGTGGGGTGCGGTGCGTACATACGCGGTGAAGGGGTGCTGGTCGTGTACGCACCATACAAGCCCCGTACCTCAAAATCGCGTATGTACGCACCGTACCCCAAAATCGCTGGTGTACGCACCGTACCCCCAAATTGCGTACGTTCGGTGCGGACATGCACGATGTTGAGGTACGCACCATACACACGCCTCGCATGTGGGGGGACCCCTGTACGCCTCATACCCCTATACGACCCATACCTCGGTATGAGTCGTACCCCAGAACGAGTCATACCAGGGTACATGGCGTATAGGGGTTCGCTTCATTGCCCGGTACGAGTCATTCCCCGTATACAGGCCATTTTCCATACAAATCGTATGCTGACAACTCAGTACGAATCGTACTTGACGGGTTGGACAGCCTTTTTACAAATTGTATGGTCTTTTTTATGAGTCCGTGCTGTACATCTTTTCCTGATCCGATTTGTAAGGATCGGGCCGATCTGTATGTATTTTTCCCATACGAATCCTACTACACAGGTTGGAAGGGACTTGTACAATTTGTATGGAAAAAAATACGGATCCGATTTGTTTGGAAAATAAAAATCCAGGATCAGAATCGGCCCCAGAATGTAAAAATCATCCTTACTAAAATATGTATCTTTATATTCTGAGTTCAGGCATACTAAACTTTACCTTCCAATCTTGTCCCAATGTAAATTTATATTTATAAGATGTTATAAATAAACTCGCTTCATCATATGGGACAGATAGCCTTTCAATAGTGAGAAATTAAATTTACTGTATTTCACTTTCAGGACATGTTACACACATTGGGACATGTCCAACCTTTCACAAACATTACACTTTTCCCACAGGGGTACCTTGGGCTTACCTTAGGGGTGACTCACATGGTTAGGGCCTCGGAAGTGGGTGCACTTGCTAGGTCAACATGGCAGTACCAAACTGAGCACAGACACTACAGTGGCAGGTCTGTGAATCTTTTGCAATGCTGCTTGTGTGGGTGGCACACTTAATGCTGCAGGCCCACTAGTATCATTTGACGTACAGGCCCTGGGCACACACAGTGCACTGTACTAGGGACTTAGAAGTAAGTCAAACGAGTCTTATCATGAAACACCAATCAATAGTCATGCTTTACAGAGGGCCCAAAGAATCTAGACCAGCAAAAACAAAGTCCAGCACACAGCAATAACAAAGGAGGCAGAGGCAAAAATACAGGAGAAAACCATGCCAAGCATGCAAGGTGTAACATGGACCAACATCTAGCTTTCTGCCAACATTTGGTAAAATAATGTTCAGTTGTTTTTGCTGTAGGGCTTTTCAAAAATCCCTATTGAAATTACACAGGAAATTTGTATTGTGGGACCCTTCCCTTTTTTTCCAGGACAAAAAGGAGTAAAAAAGAGCACTTTAAAAAAAATTGTTGTGAAGGTTTGTCAAACAGCGGCAAAGTTTTAAAAAAACTAAAAAAATATTCCCTATGGAAACATTGCCTATCTATAACAATAGAGTGGCGCTTACCACTTTGTAATTCTGTGTATGTGCATGTGTGGGTGCGTATGTGTGTGCGTGTATATATATAATTTTATTTTCAATTAATGTTACATTTAACACCCTCCTTGTGTTAGAAATACCCTTATCAACAGTTTCCTCTACCCACCACTAAACCCTAAAATGAACGTCACGTCTCTTTATCCCTACCCACCCATAAACCCTAAAAGTACTAGTACCGTTCACCATTACCCACCTGTAAATACCTATAATTACCCTTACCACTATGCAGCCCTAAATGATATAATTAACCTTACCTCTCTTTGTTTTAAATACCATTATCACCCTTTACTCACCCCTAAACACTAAAATCGCCCTTACCACCATTTACCCTTAACCAGCCATAAACTCTAATTTCTATTTATTTACACCCTCCTCTCAGCTCGATTCTTCTGTCCTATCAATGGTGGTAAAGTAAGCATAATGATAATCGTTCGGGTGCTGAATTCTGCATTGGACACAAACCTGGCAATCACAATTCCAGTGTAGATGGGCTAGGAATGTTTTCCCACTAATCTCAAGTTTACGAGTCCGGAGGAGGGCTATCCTGGCATGGGATAACCCTTCACCCAATCACAACAAGCAAGATGTGCTCGCCCCAGAATATCCGGGGGGAGGAAACTCTGGGTCCAGAAAATAGAAAACGATTTAACATCTTGCGTGCGGCGCCGATTCTCCCCTGGTGCTGAACATTCCATTCGCGGATGTGGTGGTGACGGAACCATTCCGTCATCCGCACAGCTCAACCGTGAGGCATGACGGAATGGTTCCGTCACAAGAATCAAAGGGGTTAAGCCACCACGCAAAAAAACAACACAACTGTGGCACTTGGATCACGTTTGAGAATGTTTCTGTAGAACGAGTTTCCCTTTCTGAATCAACATTCACAGTTTTTCCAACACACTTTTTCATCATGGAAAACCTGGCAAAATTTTTCTGAGGAAAATTGGTTGAATGAGTTAAATATTGGGAATACAAAGATTAATACCTATTTTTGTGTCTCAATCCACAATGCAGAACTGGGTGCATAGAACACACCGGTAAATACCACATGCTGCAGTATTGTTATCTATCCAATGATTATAGCTCACAGAAGACAGGGGCTCTGTGAATAGGGCACTAAACTGCCCTGGCCTTTCTCTGTTTGCATTGTGTGTGGAGTGTTAATGAAAGAAATAATTAGGACATCAGTTGCGGCACCATGCTTATGGTGCAGGCGCACAGAAAATGTCTGCCCCTGTGTTGTAGACTTTTCACTTTCTAAAGTTCATGCACTTAACTGGAACATTCTCTGAGAGCATCTGCTGCAGACAGTCTAGCTCAGAAACAGTAGCAAGAGCACTAAGACCATGAGTTAAGTGTAGCCTTGGAAAAGTGTAAATTCTTACAATCCAATAAGTTCACTGTTGTATTCAAGCATTATCTCTTTTTGGTATAATACTATATTGTAGGGATTAATTCACACTTGAAGTGAGTGCAAGCAACAGTAAACAATAGAACAACAGTTGAGTGCTACAAATCAAATCGTAAAATGTTCTTGACATGAGATCTAACTCTACCCTAAAGTATCAAAAATAGATTGCAAGATAACAACATTAGTATGTGTGAATCTACATCTTTAAGGAGGTAAAAGCTATTGTCGGCAGGCATATTATTTAAGCAGCTTGCAAATGCATTTTGCAAAAAAATACTTTATTAGCACACATGCATATTCCATGTGTTCTCACCACCATCATCCGCAATAAACTACATCTCAGCTCTCAAAATAATCTGTTTTTCTCTTAGAGACAAAGGTACAATTCTAATGTCTCTTTAGCTTATGCTCTTGTTGTATTTCAGTTTTAAAGTCTTGTATGAACTCCTGATTACACGTTTAATTTTGTTCAATAGACATAAATATTTTGGGCCATATTCTCAAGAACGTGTGATAACTATCGCAAAAGAACTTAAATCAACCTTTAACATTGCAATCTATCATGGGAAAATTATGCCATGTTAACCAAGTATTCAAAACACGGTGGTACCATGCGATAGTCTCCAGATAACACGTCAAATGACCTCATTAAAATCAAAGCCACGCTGCAAAAATGTGGAACACGAACGCAAACAAATCTGCGATGAGGCCAATTGTGATACAAAATCAGCAAAAAACAGCGACAGGCCTGCAATTCACATGCGTCAGGAGGGAAAAATCACCATAAAAGTAGAAAAAAACAGACAAAGAAATGCCAAATAACAGCGAAGCACAATGGATTTTACCGAAGCAAGTACGGAGGAGAACCTGAACCCCACAAGCCCCCCAGAGGACCAGCCTGGGACCTTGGGGTCAGGGAAGGCCAAGGAGAAGAACAGTAGGAAGAAGCGGTTCAGTCTGCAGGAAAACCGGATCCTGATAACGGCGGTGGTAGAACACCATCAACAACTGTTCGTCACCTCCACTGTGTCATTGGCAACCAAAAATGGACCATGGCAGTCCATCGTGGACAAGGGGAATGCAGTGGGAATGCTGAAGAGGACAATGGAGGAAGTCAAGAGGCGCTGGAATGATGTCAAGTCCAAAACCAAGCTGAAACTCGCCAACAACCGGAAGGCAGCAATGCAGACTGGAGGTGGGATTCCTGCGCCACAGGAGGAGCTGGATGGTATGGAGGAAATGGTGTCCACAGTCATCAGTGGGGAGACAGTGGCAGGAGTTGGGGGACCGGACACTGCTCAACATGACCGGACGCAACAGCACCAGGGTCAGTAATGGGCACAATGGCACACATTCACAATTTAGTAGAGCACATCTGCAGACAAACCATGCTCCAGACCCCCAACTCCCACCAACAGACCAATGGACCTAAGTATGCAACATTGCAGCACTGTACAAGCACAGAAGTCCAAGGCACACCGCATGAAAGGAATAAGTGGCAGCAAAATCAGAGCTGCAGGGGTGACTCCCCCAATATCCAGCACACACATATAACATGCAGAGCACATCTACACTGATAACAATGTGGTACAAACCACAACACGTTCACAACAGAACCCAGTACACAACTGGTGCTGCTGGCCAATCACGTTTGGCATTGCAGGAAAATGTGAGTTGATAATGTACAGGTACAAACACACACATGTCTGTTGTCAAAATGTCCACTGTCCCCCATCAAACAGGCAGCTCCTCCCAAACAGTCACAATGTACACAGTCATGTATAATGCGACAACATACATGTGGACACATTGTTAAACTGCATCTCCCCTTCACATTGCAGAGGGAGAATCAACACCTCCTGCAGAGCAGCCTGACCCTCTCTTCTCTGATGACGAAGAGGACCACCACAGCTTCGACTCCGAAGCCCTCCAACAGCTCGTGGAGAGCCTACGCAGCCCACTTCCAGGAGCTGGGCAGCCCAGCAGCTACAAGGAAACCCCACCCCTGCACAGACCACACAGCAGGCAGCACCCACCACCACTGCTGCCTGCCTGGACCTCCATGAAGAACACATGGCCTTCCGAAGCCGTGTGTTGGGGTGCCAGGAGCAGCTGGCTGAACAGGTGCGGGTGGGCTTCCACCACATGGCAGACAAACTAGATGCCGTATGTGGGTGTCTAAGTCCCTTCAGGGACCACTCACAGTCCCTAACGAACACCCACAGTCTGCTATATGCTCTCAAACGGACCATGGCTGACATCGCTGGAGCCCTGACTCAGAGAACCAAACAACTGTCCAGTCAGAGTGGCCCTAGCAATGTCACACGGCAGTTGGGAAACATGTGAAGGTTATTGGAGACCATGGAGCATGCGAATTTGGAAAGAGTGGCTGCCACAGCTGCACACCAGCGAGTGGTAGCTGGGTTCCTCAATTACCTCAAAACCATCCTTATGGCATTGCTGCCACAAGGCCTGGCGCTGATGAATGATGCTGCTACCACTACATCCACATCTCCGTCCCCTGAAGTGTCAGTGCCACACAGTGCAGCAGACATTCCACCTCCGGCCCCTGAGTTGTCATTGCCACACAGTGCAGGAGACAGAAAACCACCACCCACATGAGAGGCACATGAAACAGCAGAGGACGAATATACAGATGAAACCGCCTTACTATTACGAAGACAACTGTAGCATTCGTCTCAGCAATATGGCCTGTTTCTGCTTAGTTCTGCCATCTGCATCATCACCTTCCACTGTCCCCGGATGTACTCTGTTACACTCGCCTTGGACCTTGACATGCACTGCCATATTCTGTTTGATCACTAATAACACAGCAATCAGACTGTGGACTGAACTCTTCCCCTTCCTTTGGACTTGTCATTCCCTAAAGGACTCTAGCTGGCCCTCCATGGGCGAACAACGTCATGTGGGGTATGCACCGCCCTTTACTGCTCCAGATGCAACACTCCACTGAATGTGCATTAAACATTCATGATTACACAGATGCGTCATGTCTATGGTCTTTCAAGTGTGGTAGTATGGATGAATGTAGGGCCAGCAAATTCCTCTTACGTCCATGTGGCTCATATCATTGGACTTGGGTCACAGGATGACACATTGCCAAATGCAGACCGGGATTGCGCAGACACAACAACAGGGACAGACGCATTAGTTACTTCCTTGTCCAGCCCAGGACGGAACAACGGCCAGAGCCCCGGGGTCATTGTTCAAACCCTTACGCTGGGCAGGCATATGCCAGGCCAGTCCACTACGCTTACGCTCACAGGGGGGGACCGCAACACTACATGTCCCAGGTCTTCCCTGTAGTAATCTGCTGATCACAGGTCTAGTTCTCAGCATGCCACAGACACTCCCTCACGACTGGTATACACCCACACCACACCCATCCAGCACACGCGTCACAGGACATGTGACCCTGCCAATAAAAAGGGCCGGGCGCACATGCTCCATGCCATTTCTACTCTCTATCTGGGTGTATCCATGTGGTCCATGGAGGCCTGAGGGCCCAGGGCACTGCGACATTACATTCCCCCTGCCCAGAGGTGACATGACGGCGTCCGCACCATGATACCCAATCATACAGGGTCCATGACTTGCAAGCCCAGACTTGGTTGCACCGGATACACTGCGGCAAGCACAGGCACACTGCAGGGGCACCTTAAGTGCTGAGAATGTGTGCAGCCTGCGATGATGCCCCTTCCCGGCTGTTCAGACTGCTCAGGATTTGTGTGCCCTGCTGGACCGCAGTGTAGGCCATAGACAGCAGGCAGCGCGGGCCTACCGCCACATGGCGTTGCCTCCTGATCACAGAGTTAGTGGCACCTCAAGGGATGAGCGGGTGTGCAGCCTGCGATGATGCCGGGTGCACTGGTATGTCCTCTGCCATGGCAAAATCAAGACCCAGGATCAAATATGAAACTTAGGGGCCTGCGGAGCGGGCTGCATGATGTGGAGGATGCCATGTCCACGGGCCCCGGGCTTGGGCCTTGCACTGGCATTCTGAGGCGGAAGGTGAGCAGTAATGCCTGGGTGCGCAGGGGCGGGCATGCAACGCTGGATGGTGGGAGGGGCTGGGGTACATCTGCCTGGATGCACAGGGGCGGGCATGCAATTCTGGGCAGCGGGAGGGGCTGAGGTTCATCTGCCTGGGTGCGCAGGGGTGGGCATGCAAAGCTGGGCGGTGTGAGAGGCTGGGGTGCATCTACATGGGTGCTCAGGGGCGGACAGGCGATGATGTTGCGTGCAATTGTATGTACTTTGCCATTCCTGTATCTGGACTCTGTTTCAGATGACGGATCTGTTACAGATGTGGGACCTGGTGAACTGCACTACATACCGGCACGTGGTTGGAGACACACCAGTGCCAGCAGGTGAGCAGTGGGGCCTTGGTGCGCAGTGTGGGCACTTTCTCTCCCTGACCATCTCTTCTTATTTGTGTCTCTCTCCCCCTCTCTATCCGTCTTTCTCCTGCTCTCCCTCTCTGTCCGTCTTTCTCTCTCTCTCCCTCTCTTTCCGTCTTCCTCTCTCTCTCCCTCTTTTTCCGTCTTCCTCTTTATCTCCCTCTCTTTTTCTCTCCCTGTATCTCTCTCTCCTCCGCTCTCTCTGTATCTGTCTCTCCTTCACTTTCTCTCTGTCCTTTGATGAGCCTTCGGCACACCTTCTCATATGGATTTTTGTCTTGCAGTCTGTGACCTACAGCGTGTCCCGAGGAGAGCCGTCATGTGTCTTCATTTCTGTGTTTCTTTGAATAAATATTCAATTGTTAATTCGAAGGTGAATGTGTGATGCTCATTTTTGTGACAGCACATGCATGTCACCAGATGTGATTGTTTGATATTTGATATTTATTTGATATTTATGGGTATTTATAGAGCGCAGATATTCGCTCCGGAAGGAGCATCTTGGCGCTAGGATAGCGTGCTACGAGTACATGAAAGTGGAAAAGGATGAAAGAAAAATGAAGAAGCTGAACCTAAATGGCTGCCAATACTGAGGCGTCTGATTGTTGGTACACCCATGTCTTTAGACGTTTTCTGAAGATGCTCTCCTTGTCCGTCAGTCTAAGATTGACCGGTAGAGTGTTCCATGCTCTGGCTGCCAGGACAGTAAAGGTCTTCCCACCCCTGGTTTTGTACTTAAATCTTGGAATGGTGATAAGATTTTTGCCAGAGGATCTCAGACATCGCGAGGGGTGGTAGCGTGTAAAACGCTTTGCAAGGTAAAGGGGCCCTGAGTTTTTCATAACTCTGAAGATGGTAAGAGGAGTTTAAAGAGGATCCTTTTATGTAAAGGTAGCCAGTGGAGGGTGTTTAGCGCCATTGAAGCTGATGACCTTCTAGGAAGTCCCAGCACTAATCGAGCAGCTGCGTGTTGTATGCTCTGCAGCTTTTTGAGGGTGGACTTTTTCACTCCCGCCATTAAACCATTACAGTAATCAAGTCTGGAGAGTATCAAAGCTACCGCGACTGATTTTCGGGCTGCAATGGGGAGGAGGTCGAAGAATTTCTTTAGGGACTTAATAAGTCCAAAACAGCGTCCAGCCGTGATCCTGACATGTTCGTCAAAAGAGAGGGATGAGTCGAATTGCACGCCCAGGTTCCGTGCTGAAGAGACGGCGCTGGGAGGGGCTTCAGATCCTATGGGCCACCAGTCCTTCGGGCAGAAGGATAGATCTTTACTCAGCGGTATGATTTCAGTTTTGGTGCTATTACATCTTAAATGATTTTTGTTTAGCCACTGGAAAACATCAGAAAGACAATTTTGGAAACGCAACTTTGCGTTCGTACACTTTTTGTCAACCGTGACGACAAGTTGTGTGTCGTCAGCGTATGACGTGAAAAGGAACCCATGAGATTCTATCACAGCGAGGAGGGGTGCCATATAGATGTTGAAAAAGAGAGGACTTAATATGGACCCCTGGGGGACTCCAGATGTTATGGGTTTCTCGCTGGATAGATAGGGGCCCAGGGACACAGTTTGGGACCTATTAGATAGGAAAGATGTAACCCAAGCTAGAACTGTGTCTGTCACGCCAATCTCTCGCAGTCTGTTGATAAGGATAACATGCGAGATGGTGTCGAACGCTGCTGTTAGGTCGAGCAGGATGAGGACGGCCTGCCTGCCCTCATCCTGTAGGAACTTGATGGAATCAGCTAGCTCTATAAGGGCTGTTTTGGTAGAATGGCCGGAACGAAAACCCGACTGCTGCGGATGTAAGATGTTACCAATCTGAACGAAAGTTTTTAGCTCTTCATATACTAGTTGTTCCGTGATCTTACCAAGGAAAGGAAGTAAAGAAATGGGGCGCATGTTGGTCAGGTCGGTGGGGGATTTGTTCGGCTTCTTCATCAGAGGCTTCACTATGGCCTTCTTCCAGTCATTAGGCGCTATCCCGGACTCAAGAGATTCATTGATGATGATGTTGATATAAGGGTTAACAGTATCAATCAAATGGTGCAAGATGCTAGGAGGGCAGGGGTCAGTAGGGGCTCCTGATTTGCATGCCAGGATTGCCTTGCGAGTTTGTTGAAAGGAGACAGGCTTGAAGTTAGAGAGAGGGAGATAATTGTCTGTTTCCACGTGAGGTGTGGTCCGAGGAGAAGGGAAGTCTTTCTGAATGCTAACAATTTTCTCAACGAAGAAGTCTGCGATTTGATTGCACAGGCTTGCAGAGGGGGGGATTTCAAGCGTGAGAGTTTTAGGATGGGTGAAGGACTTAACTATCTTAAAGATAGTTTTTTGTTTTTGATGGGCCTCATTTATGGCTTTGGTAAAGGTTTCCTTTTTAGCCGTTTTTATGTTAGAGAAATATAGTTTCCTTTGTTGGACATAAAGTGCCCTTGTGGCATCATCGTACGTTTTTCTCCATTTTCTTTCTAGTCTTCTACATAGAAGATGACTGTCGGAGAGGGCCTGGGTAAACCAGGGAGCATTAGGTTTTCTTTTGTGCTGTTTCACATGTTGGTTTTTAGGTACGGAGTTCGCGAGACAATTTGATCCATCCATGTATGGAAATTATGAGAGTCGGCTATTACATCTCCAGTAGGTTTCGGGATTTGGGTAAAGGTTGAGAGTCCAGCTTAATGTGTTCCAACACTTTCCTCCAGTTGACTGTGAAGGGGGAGGGGGGGGGGTGTATCTTGCTGGACAGAGTGTGAACTTGTGTCATAATGTCAAACGGAATAAAGAAATGATCCGTCCAAATTTGTGGTATTGGAGGGGACGTGGTAAGGGACGTAAGATTAGAGCAAATACCGTCAAGGGTATGACCTGCGAGATGGGTGGGCGCAGTGACATGTTGGGTTAGTCCGAAGATGTTTAATGAGTGTTGGAAGGAAATGGCGTGGGGGTCCACACAAGACTCCAAGTGCAAATTCATATCTCCTAATAAGGTGAAATGGGGATAGCGCAAAGTAAGTGTTCCCAGGGCCTCATCTAATGAATCAAGAAAAGGGGTGGCATTCCCAGGAGGACGGTATAGAAGTCCCCCCGAAAAGGAAGTAACAGCATTAATTTTGATAGAGAAGCCTAAACCCTCACTTTCTTTGGGATGTTCTAGGTCGAATATGTGGCAGGGGAAAGTTTTTTTTATTGCAAATGCTATCCCACCGCCTGGTCCAAGCGGTCTGTCCCGTCTAAAAAAAAGTAAAATCAGGAGGGAGGGCAGTAGCCAAGTCAGGATTGGATGAGTCATTAAGCCACGTTTCGGTGATAAAGAGGGCATCTAAATTGTGGTCGGATATTAAGTCGAATATGTCTTGACTGTGGCATGCGAGAGATCTAGCATTGATGAGACCTCCCTTGAAGTACGTTGGAATGGTATTAAGGGTGGAGGGTGGGTGAGATTCTTCAGAGGTTAAAACAGGGGGTGTCCATTTACAATGTGAACATAAGACTGGACAGGATAGGGGGTCGATGGGGGGGCAATCGGCGTAGTGAATAACTGTATGTGAACGTAGGGCAAGTAAATCTTTTCTATCATACCTGAATGTAGGGGGAAGCTGGGCAGCATGCCCTGCGCCCGGCACAGTCCGGTCGCGGACGGGCGCAGACGGGCTTGGCTTAGGCGCGGCTTAGGCGCGCGTCCGACGCGCCCGCTGCGCCAGCCCGCTGCGCCGTCTGGCCGGTTTGCACATGTTATAGAAAGAGAGGAAGGCGGGAGGACGGCGCGACTAGAGCGCTGTCCCCGCCTGACTCAAGATGGCGCCCACCGCGGCCGAGTCTCGGCAAAAGCGGTTGTGCCGGCAGAGGGATTGCAGGAGGTGTTCAAGTGTCAGTGTGCCTAAATAAAATATTCCCCTTAGCTATTCAGGCCCCCCAAACAAAAGCGGAACAGTAAGGTAGGAGGTGCACAATTTTACAAATTTTATATTTTTAAAAAAACGCTCCAAAAGCGGAATGAATAAATCACAGAGGCAGAATAAAAAAGCACAATAGGAAAGTGCTCGCAGCTCGCAGCCCCAGTTCCCTCACTGGGGAGAGCTCCTGAAGGGCACCGAGCGCGAGGGAGAGATCCCTTAAGTAAACAAAATAGGCGGGAGGACGGCGCGACTAGAGCGCTGTCCCCGCCTGACTCAAGATGGCCCCCACCGCGGCCGAGTCTCAGCAAAAGCCGGATAAACAGAGTGTTCCCAAAGTGATTGTGCGACATCAGGCTGATTATTTCGTACATGTTTCATGTAGTTGATGTGGCATGTTTTTTCCCGGGGGGGGTGCCCTGGGAGGAGGGATCCTGGGGGTGGTGGATGTGGGTTTTGTGGACCTGTTGGGGCTCCCAGCTGCATGATCGTTGGCTCCATGGCATCTGTTGCCCTTCAGGTGTGGCTCTGGGCTGGGCTACCTTTTGTGGCGCAGGCTGTCATCCAACTTTATACCAGGTCAGAGCAGGTGTTAGTTTTCTACTGCTAACACACCTTATCGCCTGTTCTGGGTTCTTATCCCCCATCTGGCTGGTCGTTGAGAATGTTGCAGAGTGGTGTTGTCGTGGGTTTTGGAACTGGAACGCCTGCTCTGCATGACGGCAGCCATCGATACTATAAGGATGCAATTTTCCACACGGGACATACACGAAGACGATAGCAACTTATATCGAAGGAGATCGTGTACTCCCATAATGTGACATTGTCTATGAACCTCTTTACCATGATTACAGACATCGTGCCATATACTGTCCACTACTTTCCATACCTATAAGACATTGAATACTTTTTTTAAAATTGGCCACGTCTATATACCCCCATATCCGAATGACTGACTTCGTGCCATATATTATTTTCACCTTCCCCTGCCTCTAAACTATATATACAGATCTTTGATGGTGGCATTTATGGACCATCTTAAGACGATCATGGATACCAATTTTTAAACATATCGTTGCCCCTTAATCCATCCATATATGGAGGTTTATTCCATCCTGTGCTGTCAATATATACTTTGGTTTACTTTAAGAATCCAGTTCACATACTAAATTTTAGTGCAATAGACGGTCACATGATGAAGGCAGCAATGCCGAAACGCCCGTAGTCTACATCTACCGCATTGCCTCCATCAACTCCACGTCTATCGTATTTACCTATGGAATCAATTTATTTATGAGAATTTAAAATAATAACAAGTCATATTCAACAATAAAATGAAATATATCTACCTAGACTTGTTAGTGTATATATATATATATTTTATATTTTATATTAGTGGTTACTTTCTACGGAGAGATTTAGAATAGGTTTGTAAATTGTTTGATTTAAACTAGCTATATATCTTTATTTAACGCCTACTCTGCATCTCATTAGCGATAGTTGACAGGGTCATCTGTGGCGGTGTTTTTTGCGGCTGCTATTGCAGGTAAACTGGTGATATGGGTTGTTAACACCAGCTTCTGAATGGGGCAATACATTTATCTCCACTTTGGCTGCGATAAAGTGCTGTTAACTCGGCGATAAGTCCCTGAGAATATGCCCCCTTGTGATTTTATCATAAGAGTCCTGAAAAGTATTGAACTAGGATAAACACAGTGTTCCCAAAGTGAGTTCAATATGGAATGGAACTGGGAAATTGAAGGTAATATCATTTCTTTGGATTATGTTTTTTATTTCTTTTCTGTAGTTTTGTAGTTTAAGGGGAATTTCAATTTACAGATCTAAGGCAAAAGAAATTTGCAAGCCTTACACCTGAAAATGAATGTGTATGTAACACCTAAACCTGCAATAAAGCACGAATACTCTCAGAAAATGCTTTTTGAATCAGATGAGATACTCTTGTGAAATTCTCAATTAAAACTTGAGTTATGGATAAATATCCATAGTAAATGCTTTCTGAATAATTCCTGATGTGTCTTGTGTACCTAAGAGGCTTCCTGATATGTAATTGTAATAATCAACTAAAACCAATAAGGTGATTCACAAAGGTGAGTTTACAATGTTGAACATACACATGTGTGGTAGTATGACTGCTACTGTGTGTGCTTCTCACAATTTAAGCTACATTGGACAGCGTGAGCCACAGCTGCTTTAAAGCCAGTTCTGCCACTCTTCACTCCTTCAGAGCATGGTCGGGCTGGCCAAAGTAAGCACCGGGCATTTCCCCGGTGGACCGCCAGGGTAAACGGCCGGTTAAGGGGCCCTAGGGGTTCATTTTTGTTACTGGGGCCCGGCAATATCAGCCTCCGTAACAAAGTCGGCTGAAACCGGCCCTAGCAAACAGCTTGCTCGCACAACCCTCTCCCCCACAGGGGGGCTAGCCGAGCAGTTTGCAGAGCAGTTTGCCGGGCTGTTTTGAGTTCCCAGTCTGGCCCTGCTTCAGAGGCCAATACATACTCCTATCTGGAGTCAGTGACTCTGGCTGCCAGAAAGCATTGGCTTGGTGTCTGGCACAGGAAGGAAAAGGTGTTGTCAACAGGTCACCACTCAGCAGAGAGCTGATTTCTAAAACAAATCAGATACAGATGGTAGAACACAGAACAGACTTAGCACAAGAAATCTAATAATAAGGGCATTTTGGAATACCTAAAGTGGTACTCCTACAGCACTCTTTTACTTACTATTACGTTCATTTTGTGAATTGGACTTCACCCATCTAAAATAGAGATACAATGGCATTGTTCATTGAATATTCATATACAATAAAACAAGAAGGGACTGTGCTTGTTTCACAATTTTACCCAAATGAAGTTGAAAGTTTTAGGGCTTTTCCATTTTTGCTGTGCTGAAAATGGGAGCAGTGGATAAGGGTAAGGGATATACACTCCTAAAATAACCCCTGCTCACCCCTTGTTAGCTTGGCATGAGCAATCAGGTTATCTCAGAAGCAGTGTGTAAAGCATTTGCACATAATCAACAGTGATATTGTAAAAACACTACAAAGGACACCACACCAGTTTAGAAAAATTTCCAATATTTTTGAATTTCCAAAACAAAACCCAAACAAGAATCCAACATACAGTACTTACAAACATATACTTTGCAATATATCCTTTAAAATTGCAGAAATATCTAAAAAGCACAGTTCTTCGAGTCGGTAGCTCCGGCTGGTGCTACAGCGATACTGAAAAGAACAGATTCTAACAGTTCCATCTGACTGCGTCGGTCGGGGTGTCGGCAGACTTGTAAACAGTACCTTCAGTACTGTTTACCGTTGTAGCAAACTGATCGTGGCAACCATCGCGGTTGCAATGTGAAGGGAAGTGGTGCAGCGTGCAGTGCCCTCAAGGCACGGCGTAGGCAGTGACCCGGTAATAGTTGTACAGTGTGGCTGTGAGACCAGGGCTACGATGCTGAGTGAGGCGGTGCTCATTGCAGTGCTGGCAGGTCACGGTGAAAGCAAATTAGCTGGTTAGCGGGATCTGGCATCGGTTTGCACAGACTACAGTGTGGAACAAGGCGTTGCATCAGGAAACTTACAAGCAGTGTCCCCAGCCTTGATGTGGTCACGGTGTCAAAGTTAGCAGGCAGCGACGGCATCAGTGCGAACAGGGCGGCGCAGTCAAGCCACAGGTCATGGTGCAAGCAGTGGCTTGGTGGCGGCGGCATCGATCGTCATCGTCAGTGAGACCAATGTTGCTGTGCAAGATGTGGCTTTACCTTCTGTGGTGCCTTCAGGAAACCGAGACTGCGACGGAGTCAGTGGTGGAGTCAGTTGCTTTTCCCTACTCGGCGGCAACTGAAACAACGGTTCCAGAAGTGGTACGCAGAGGTTGGCACAGTCTTTGTTGTTCCTGAGACTTCAGAACAGTAGGCAAGCTCTACTTCAAGACATTGGAGATACTCAGCTCAAGTAAAGAAGTTCAGTCCAGTCGTTTCACTGCCCAAGGCAAAAGCAACAACTGCAAGCAACCCAACAAAGAAACAACACAGCAGAGGGGCAGTACTCCTCCTGGCAGCGCTTCTTCTTGGCAGGTTCCCTGATTTCAGCGAGTTCTAAAATTGTGGGCCCTGGGCCCCAATATTTATACCTAAAATTCCTTTATACTCTCAGTCAGAGAGGGTCTGTGCTTAGTTCTAACCAGTTTTGTCCTCTCTGGCCCAACTTCCCAGCAGGAGGTGGAGACAGCATTCTCTAAAGCAGACTAGGCCCATTCAGGTACATTCATGCCACTACTCTAAATAAGCTCAGGTCTATTCAGCCCAGCCCTGACTCATCCAGTAAAGGCAGGACACACCTCGACCCTCCAAGTGGCTGTCTGTAGAGAATGAACATCCACAGCCTCTGTCACTCCAAAGCCAGACAGTCAATCCACAAGCCCAGCAGAGGCACACAGAATGGCTAAGCAAGAAAATTCACACTTTCTAAAAGTGGTATTTTCAAACACAGAACATAAAAATCATCTTTACTAAAAGGTGTATTTTTACATTTTGAGTCCAGGCATACTAAACTACATGCTCCTATTGTGTTCCTATGGGTAATAATGCTTATAAATTGTAAGTAAAATCCAATTTTTTCCTATGGGACAGATAGCATTTCTATAGTGAAAAACGAAATACACAGTAATTCACTACCAGTACATGTCCTACGTTTAACTTATACAGCACCCTGCCCACAGCAGTTTCCTTTGGCCTACCTTAGGGGTGATTTACATGTAAGTAAAGGGCAGATAAGGGCCTAGCAAGTGGGTGCAATTGCCAGGTCAACATGGCAGTTACAAACTGCGCGCAGACCCTGCACCTGCAGTGGCAGGTCTGAGAACCCTTTTCAGGGCAGCTTGTGTGGGTGACACAACCAGTGCTGCAGGCCTACCAGCAGCATTTGATTTATAGGTCCTGGCACTCTCAGTGCACCTTACTAGGGACATATCACTAAATCAGATATGCCAATCATGGAAACACCAATCCTTAACACAATTTACAACAGGAGCACTTGCACTTTACCACTGAACAACAATGAAAACGTGTGCAGAGACTCTAAAACAGCAAAAACAGACTCACAACCCGGAGTTCAAAAAGCAAAAAGGCAGGGGAAACAAACCAAAAGTTACGAGGTCTAACAGTACCCTTTCTAGAAAATTGTCCTGCAATCTTACTGCTGGCAGATCATGCAATATAGATGTTGGTTTTCAAGCATTAAGGCCTTCGATAATGAAGATATTTTTAGGCCAGGGTGTTAACGTCCACCTCGTTCGCAGAGTTTATGGAATTTGGGAACTCTGCCCTAAGGAAAGTACATGAAGTTCCTGATAAATTCTGTTTTCCACCTCATGGTGGAATTTTTATCAGTTGGTGAGCCCGAATCAGGTTTTTGTGCATGCTGGCACGTGCAATGAATCTTGCCGGGCGCTCGCGAGCAGCGGCAAGATTTGCTGGCCGCCCTCGACCACCTATGAGACTTGCCAGCCACCCATGAGCACTGACAAGATTTGACGACTGCTAGTGAGGTTTTAAGCCATGCCGGTGGCACCGGGCACCTTTTCTCTTATGACAGCAAGTGAGCGCAAGATTTTCTCCTGGATAAGCCGCTAAATCACACAAGAAGATGCCCTAAAGTTTATATTTTTCTCAAACATACCATTCAAATAGTTTTTTAGTGCGAGGACCATCTCCTGGTCACTACTCATATAGATTTTGAGCTGAAAGGATCACTCTCTTGGTCTGCTGCATATATACCATTGTATTTAAGGACTTTGGGCCAGATGTAGGAGCCCTGATACCGGTCGGTAACGGCCAAATTCGGCTGTTACCGACCGGTATTAGGATTTTCAGATGTAGGGGGGCGTATATTTTACCGATTCTGTAAATTTACCGAATCAGTAAATTTACCGAATTGGTAAAATACCGAATCGGTATATTTACCGTTTTGGTAAATCCACAGGCCCTTAAGAGTCGGTATTTTACCACACAATCCTATTGTGTGGTAAAATACCGAATTCAGGTGTGCATGCACATCTGTGCATGCACATCTGTGCAATGTGACAGACAGACATGCCCTTAGGGCATGTCTGTGTGCCACATGGCACACAAGTCCGGAATTGGGGTGCTAGAGGGTGTCAAAGTGACACCCCCTGCACCCTTGCAGGATTTGGTATTTACAGATTCGGTAAATACTGAATCGGTATTGCCCATTGATTCCAACGGGCTTCAAGGCCCATAGGAATCAATGGGCAATACCGATTCGGTATTTACCAAATCGGTAAATACCGAATCCTACCGATTCGGTAATTCTTAATTTCGAATTACCTACATCTCCCCCCTTCCTATTTACCGACTCCTAAATACCGAATTGGTAAAATTCGGTATTTAAGAGTCGGTAAATAGGAATTACCTACATCTGGCCCTTAGTTCTTGTGACATTACATGTAAGTTCACAAACTGTTCAATAACGGCGTTGTTTTTTTTGATTGGGGGCATGCACCAGTATTTATTTGTACTTTTATTTGATGTTTAAAGTGGTTTGTGGTGGATGGCCTGCAGCTTCAGTCAGGCCTAGTTATTTTTCTACATTTTATTTTTCTTCTTTTGTAAGGGAACAATGTTCCATAGTTCAGTACATTTTCTCCACTTTTTTAAATACATTTGCAATATTCATATATTTTACTATGTGGCCTGTACTGCCAATGGACTAGCCAGCCATAAATACATTTGCAATATTCACATATTTTACTATGTGGCCTAGACTGCCAATGGACTAGCCAGCCAGTACGTCCTATACTAGTCATGGGTGTTGGATACAACTGTGTCTGCTATATTGAAACAACATTTAGGACAGGGATGGCATTGGATTCTATTAAAAAATTTTAATTTTTGTTTTGGACTTTTCACTTTCTATACAAAACGTGTATGGACGGCGTAACATATTTTTGATGCCTTTGGAGGATGTGTGTTTTACAGCGCAGTTAATTTTCAGTTTTGGCATTGCTGAATTAATGTTGTTTTCTTCAGTGTTACAAGGCCTCCTTTGTTTGGCCAGTGTTTGACTGTGTTTGCCATAGGCCACCATTTGTCTTTGTCCCCATGCGAAGTGGCCAGGCTCCATTTTGTATAGTCAGTGTCCATAGGCCTATAGGTGTTTTTTGTTTCCATACCTCCTTGCTTGTTTCTTGACCATGTGGCCGCTGGCCATTTTGGGCAGGAAACAAGTGTGCTTTTGCCATAGGCTTTAATGTGTTCTTTGTTGTGGCCACGGCTCCTTGCTAGTTGTTGTTGTTTAACAATTTGGCCAGTTGCCATTTCGTGCAGCAAGCCAGTGTGCTTTTGCTATAGACATTCATGTGTTCTTTGTTTTGGCCATGCCCCATTCCTGGTTGTTGTTATTTGACCATGTGGCCATTGTGTGTAGTAAGCCAGTGTGATTTTAGCATAGGCCTGCTTGTATTCTTTGTTGGTTGACCATGTGGCCAGTGGCCATTATGTACAGTCACCCTTTTTGCGGATGTACCATGTTACAACGCATACCGTTACAACTACCTACTATTACAACGCGACCATTACAACGCATACCATTACAACGCATAGCGCTTTGAGGTGCTGGATAGTGGTAAGTATAATTTACTATTCTAACTCCAGTCCGCGTGGACCCTAGGGAAGGTGTTGGATAGTAAATTATACTTATTCCCTATCCTAGAGCGCCCCCCAGCGCAATGCGTTGTAATGGTATGCGTTGTAAAAGTCGCGTTGTAATGGTAGTGCGGAGTAACAAATGCGTTGGCACAGGTGTATACCCCTTTTTGCCCAACTTTCAAAGCCATTTTCATGGAAATTGATAGGAGAGGCCTACACCTTTTTGTTTTTGTTAATGTTTTTATTTTTCCCTGATATCAGTTTAATAATATACTGAAGGCCTAGTCGCTCACAGAAAATGTATTATATATTTTTTTTACAGTTCGTAAGGTTCCTATTTGTAAAACCAGAACCTTTCCAACTGCAAAATGGCATTTTTTAATTCACCAGATGCGATTTGAGCTGTGGTAAGATATTACCAAATCTTAATGAATCACTAATTGGTTTTGAGAATAAATACCAATTGGGTATGTGGAAGGGGTGTGTTATGCTCGTTCCTTTCAGATACAGAATCTTTAAGGTTTGTATTAATGTTTAATGACTAAAAGCATTATTATTTTAACACTTCCTCAAAGGAGGTGGTAAGCAGTTTGCAAATGGAAAGGTTCCCTATTGGGACCTTTTCCCCTTTGTAAATGTTCAAAAAATAATTCTTTATGAGCAGCAAAAAAATGCGTAATTAAAAAAAAATGCTTCCTGTTTTCCTTAAGGAAAATGAGCTGCATTTGAAAAAAAATTGCTTCATTTAAAAATAATCCCAAAGATGGTCGTCTGCTGACTCCAGCAGCCCACCATGGTTATCACTGTAGCCAATTGTAGTATGTCTCAATTTACGACCTTCCTCATGTATAATAATGAGGTAGCTCATATTACTACAAATCAGTAATTTGAGAACCAACATATAAAAACATTGGGCCCGATTCACAGAACTAACTTAAGACACAATCCTAAACTTACTACTTTTGGTATTCGTAGTAGTTAGGATTTTGTTTTAAGACAGACTTAAGACAGACTAAAGTTAGGATTCTGTCTTAAGTCTGCCTTAAGTCTGTCTTAAGACAAACTTAAGACAAATTTAAGACAAAATCCTAACCTCTGTGAATACCAAAAGTAGTAAGTTTAGGATTTTGTCTTAAGTTAGTTCTGTGAATCGGGCCCACTGATCGGTTGTCAAAATACTAATGGGTTTGTTAGAAATCAGTGTGCAAATTGCAACCACTTAAAACAACTCACATTATTTACACTCCATTTGAGGAATCATAAATTGTGAATCGTTATTTGGCACAATCCACAATTCCATAAATGGAATCTCTGTACATGAGGGCATAGGGTCTCTAGTTCCTAAAGGTTAGGTTATGGATATTTTAGTTTACAGAGAATTTTCCTAAAGTCGTGTGTGATTTGAAAACAAATTCGGAACTATTTATTGTGCTCTTGTCTGAACTCTAGAGACTGGGATCACATGCCCAGAGTTCCTGTGAACTGGATGGACTCTTAAGAAGACATTTCACATTTGTTTAGATGTTCATAAATGTTATGTTAAATGTATTACATTTGTGGTTCATTTATGTGTAGCGAAGGGTAGTGAGTTACAGGATGTTAACGATTATTCCTTATTTTCCAGGGGCCTTATTTATGAAGGCCTTGCGTCAGTTTTGCGCCACCGGTGCGTCACTTTTTGTGACGCACCAGTGGTGTAAAACATGCGCCTCGTTGCGCCATATTTAAAAAGTGACGCATCTAGGTAGATGTGTCACTTTTTAAACCCCTGCGCCACATTATACCTGCGTCAGGTATAATGTATGCAGAGGGGGCGTTCCCCCGCAAAAAGCCTCGTAATAGTGACGCAGTGAAATCTATGAGATTTCACTGCATCACTTTTAGGATGCTGTTGCGTCAAAATCTTGCGCCTGCCTCACAGCAGGCGTAAGACTGACGCAAGCCCTTTCACATGGGGCTTTCCCCATGTGAAAGGTCGCATTGCTGGAGTTGCGTCACTTTTGTGACACACTCCAGCAATACGTCACTTTTGCGCTTACAGATACGTCAGAAATACTGACGTATCTGTAACTCCTTGCGACATGATGCGTCATACATTAAATATGACGCATCAGGAATGTCATAAGGAGTGCGCAGTGAAAAGTGACGCATCGCTGTTTTCACGCAGCGATGCGTCACTTTTCATAAATAAGGCCCCAGGTCTACAAAAGTCAAGTGGAAACTACGCTCATCTGTAAGAAAGGGATGTATAGTAACATACCTAGAGGTAACTATTTCAAACATAGTGTTGTGTAAGTGTATATGTTATTCTCTCTTTATTTAATAAAGGTCATAGGTGTTACCCTTTTAGGTCATGCAGGTTTGTATTTCCTTCTGCTTTTCTCTCCCACCCCTCCTCTTGCCCGTGCATGGCATCTCATTATTGCTCCAGAGAGGCTGCTTTAGAGTTTCATCTCTGTCAGAAGTTCAGGTGGTGGAGAGAGGAGACTGGAATAAAGCAGTTTCTTGAAACTCCATACTTCGCCTGCGTTTGTATCATGAAATGTTCTCATCAAGACAGTTATGTTACTTTAAGTTTAATTCTCAGGAAATGTCAGTCATGGAGGCAATTATAAAAGATATAAGAAATACTATCATTTAATATTTACTGTTAAGTGTTCCAAGGACAAGCTACTAAAGGCCCAGTTGGCTTGCAGGGATCTATTACCACTTACAGCTCTCCTTCGACCCAGAAGTGAGGAGACAGAGTGTGCAGTTCTATGTTTCTGTCATGCCACCATATGCTTGCAGCTTCAAATTGCCAGCCTTCTTTCTCTTAACAAGACAGAATTTGGCTCACACATTTTACCACTGGGTACCAATGTAAATGAGCTTTTTATTTATATTATGTTTTAATGGGTTTAACAATTCTTCTACAGCACTAGCACAGTCTTCACTTAAGAACAGCCGGATTATCAGGGTATGCCCCCATCATCTTGCAAGCCCCTTTAAGCGAATAACATGCTCCCTCACAATTCCTTCAAACGTATTTCTGCACAAGCCTCGTCGGCAACTTCTGCAATTAATGTATTTGTTATCGTTTTACTGTTGGATTGGTAAATTACCTGCGCCCTGCTATCAAACTGCAATAGCGTTTTTCTCCTGCATCCTCAAGCCATGAGTAATTCGTTACCACAACTCTCTGGCCATAGTCGGCAACCCTCCCAAGCGCCTAGAAGCAAGTGAGTTGCAAAAAAAATAACATAATCCTGTACGTTGTTTCATTCCCCGCCGGACTGTGACCTGCTGAAGCAAGCTTTTTTTCCGACTGTACGTACGGTAGGTGAGTGACCTCTTGAGTGTTTTATATCTTTTGTATGCACAAAAACTGAATAACTCACGGCATGCAGAAGGAGAATAAGCTGAGAAATAGGATGTGAGCTAACTGCAAATTTTCTGTGTGACCCCAGACCCTAAAATACATCGAAACATTCACATTAATGGACACATTATGCAGCTAAGCGCCCATCTGAGCTCTGAAGTGATGGGAAGCACCTCTTCTGTGACGTAACAATAGCCCCTGTAGTGCATGGGGCCCCGAGCTCAGGGGCCTCCGGCATGCGCCTGATAACTCCTGGCTAGGCAGGGAGCGTGGAGGACCCCCCTCCAGTCACTTTGCAGGGAGGTGGGGGAGCAAGTTTCGTTAGGCCACCCCTCTGACCCTGTTTTCAGGTTAGGTCGCCCCCACGCCTCTGCCGCCTGCTCTCCCTGGTCTCCGCTGCCTCCTGCCGCTCATTCTTTTCCCGCCGCTGCTCCCTGCGGCCCGCTCCCCTGACCCCCCTGCATCCCCATTTGCCGCCCCACTCCCGCCACCCAGCTGCTCCTCCCTCCCGTCAGCGCTCTAAAGGAGGCCTCGCAGCAGCGCAGGGAGCGACCTCTGACCCTGTCTTTTTTTTTTTTTTTCAAGAAGCTTATAAAGCGCACGGCTACCCCCGACAGGGGTGTCCCGGCGCTGAGAGTACAAGTTAATCACAGGAGGGGGTTACCAGGTTCAAAACCATCCAAACCTGCAGCTACGGAGGGCCACAGGCTCGCCTGATCAGAGTTTGGTGAACAGCCAGGTTTTTAGTTTGCGTCGGAAGACTTGCTTTGACTCAGTGAACCTAAGGTCCAGAGGAAGGCTATTCCAGTACTTGGCCGCCGTCACGCCGAATGTTCTGCCGCCATTCCGGGTGAGCCTAAATCTGGGAACAATCAATAGGCGGAGGCTGTTGGATCTCAGGTGTCTTTCTGATATGGATAATTTGAGTCTTTTGCTCAGGTAAGCCGGGCCAATTCCATGAATAGCCCGAAAGGCAAGGATTAGGATTTTGAACTGAATGCGTCGGGCGATGGGAAGCCAGTGTAGGTTGTTCTGATATGCTTTAACCGAATTGCGGGTAGGGATGTTTCCAATAAGTCTAGCTGCCGCATTCTGAACGATTTGCAATCGGTCAATGAGATAGAGGGGGGCACCAGCATATAAGCTGTTGGCGTAGTCCAGATGTGCCGTAATGAGAGTATGGACAATCGTTTTGCGGGAAGCCTGAGGGAGATAGGGAAAGATCTTCCTAATCATGCGCCGCTTGCCAAAGCAGGCCGCGGTAACTCTGTTGACCTGAGCTTTGCAGGACATGGTGTTGTCAAAAAGGAAGCCGAGATTGCGGGCTGGCTGTACTGGATTGGGAGGGGGGTTCAAGACAGTAGGCCACCACAAGGTGGCGGGGGGAGCTGATTTCTGGCTAAAAAAGAGCACCTCTGTTTTATCCGTATTTAGGGCCAGGTGATTAGAAGCCATCCATGCGCAGATGTTGCCAAGGCAGTTGTGAAAGTTGGAAAAATGGGAGTCTGAGTGGTCTCTAAAGAAAAAGACAAGCTGAGTATCATCAGCGTATGAGACCACCCTGACCCCCCATGACTCAACTACCCTGGTTAGGTCGCCCCCACCCTGCTGCTGCCTGCTCTCCCTGGTCTCCACTGCCTCCTACCGCTCGTTCTTTTCCCGCCGCTGCTCCCTGCGGCCCGCCCCCCCGGACCCACCTGCATCCCCATTCGCTGCCCCGCTCCCGCCACCCAGCTACTCCTCCCTCCCGTCAGCACTCTTATGGAGGCCTCGCCGCAGCGCAGGGAGCAACCTATGACCCTGTTTTCTGGTTAGGTCGCCCCCACGCCACTGCCGCCTGCTCTCCCGGGTCTCCGCTGCCTCCTGCCGCTCGTTCTTTTCCCGCCGCTGCTCCCTGCGGCCCCGCCACCCAGACTCCCCTGCAACCCCATTTGCCGCCCGCCACCCAGCTGCTCCTCCCTCCCGTCAGCACTCTTATGCAGACCATGCAGCGACCGAGCAGCGACCATGCAGGGGGCGCACCTAAGGCAAGCCCATCTGCGCCCGTCCACGCCTGGACGGTGCCCTTCGCCAGGACCCCTGGCACCGACGATGCCAGCCCGCGAGATGAACTTACGACGACGCCACCCTCAACGCACTCAACGCCGGCCAGAACCCCGCCTGCTACCGTGCCAACCCGAAACGCACCCACGGACCTGTCACCTGCCAAGCCTGCGAATTCACCTGCCTCCGGACCTGTACCGCACCCACAAGGCCAGGCACCAGCAACAATCACCTCATGTGCATCCTGCTCAACACCCAATCCGTCCACAGACACGCCGTCGAACACTGGAACTTCCTCGACACAACATCACCAGACGTCGCATTCCTCACTGAAACCTGGATGAGATCCTCAGCCCCCGACATCGCCATAGCCATCCCGGAGGGCTACAGGATCACCCGGAGTGACCGCGTCAATCAAACCGGAGGAGGCATCGCAATCGTCCACAAAAACACCATCCGAATCACGACCAACTCTGACGACACCCTCACCGCCGCCGAGCACCTCCACTTTCAGATACACACCGACCCCAAGACCACCCTCAGAGGCACTCACGTCTACAGACCCCCACGCACTCAATTCAGCAAAGCCATCGCAGACTTCATCAGCCAGCACGCCCTTACCTCCTCTGACTACATCCTCCTAGGAGACCTCCACTTCCACCTGGAGTACAACAATGACAGCAACACCGTCGCCTTCCTGGACAACTTCCCCAACCTCGGACTCAAGCAACTGGTGAACACCCCCACCCACTATGACGGTCACACACTAGACCCAATCTTCTCCTCCAGCAAGCACATCTCCTTCAGCCACTCCACCGGACTACACTGGACAGACCAAAGCTGCGTCCACTTGAACTTCAGGAGAACCACGACCCAACACCACCCACAACAGGTTCCCCGCAGAAGCTGGAACAAGATCTCAGACGACCAACTCACCACCTCCCTCAGCCAGAACCCTCCCACCAACACGAGGGACCCCAACGAAGCAGCCCGCAACCTCACACAGTGGCTCACCAACTGCGCCGATGACCTCGCGCCTCTGAAGAACCCCCCCAGCAGACCCGGCAGCAAGAAAACCTCATGGTTCACCAACGACCTCAAAAACTCCAAGAAAACCTGCCGCACCCTCAAGAAAGCCTGGCGCCACGACCAGACAACGGAGAACATGACAGCCCTCAAGAACGCCACCCGCAAACACCACCAGCTGATGAGCACCACCAAAAGGACAACATTCAAAGAACATCTGGACAACAACACCCAAAACAGCAAAGAACTCTTCAACATTGTCAAAGAGCTCTCCAACCCCAGCGCCTGCAACAACAAAATCACACCCTTGCAAGACCTCTGGGACTTACTCGCCTCGTTCTTTCACCGCAAGATCGCCAAATTACACAACGGCGTACAGACCACGCTCCCAACCAGCAAACAAGTGCCCCCCACCACCACTCTCTGCAACTGTACCCCGGTCAGCACCGAAGACACCACACGCACGATGAACACCATCCAGTCCAGATCCCCCACCGACCCCTGTCCACACCACATCTTCAACAAAGCTCACTCCATAATCCCACCCCAACTCCGGGACATCATTAACAGCTCCTTCGCATTCGCCACCTTCCCGGAGAGCTGGAAACATGCAGAGCTCAGCGCCCTCTTGAAGAAACCCACCAAGGACCCCACGGACCTCAAGACCTACCGCCCCATCTCACTCCTCCCTTTTCCTGCCAAAGTCATCGAGAAGACCGTCAACAAACAACTCTCCGCCTTCCTCGAGACAAACAGATCCCTCGACCCCTCGCAGTCTGGTTTCCGAGCAAACCACAGCACCGAGACCGCCCTCATCGCAGCTACTGACGACATCAGGTCCCTGCTCGACAACGGGGAAACAGCGGCACTCATCCTCCTGGACCTCTCAGCAGCCTTCAACACCGTATGTCACCGCACCCTGATACAATGCCTCAGCAACACCGGATCCAAGGAACGGCCTTGGAGTGGATCATCTCGTTCCTCACCGGAAGAACCCAGAGAGTCCGCCTCCCCCGTTCTGTTCCGCGGCCACCGAAGTCATCTGCGGCGTTCCGCAAGGATCCTCGCTCAGTTTCATCCTCTTCAACGTCTACATGATCCCCCTTGCAGCCATCGCACGCCAACACAACCTAAACATCATCTCCTACACTGACGATACCCAGCTGATCCTCTCCCTCACCAATGACCCCATCACAGCCAGAGCCAGCCTCCAGGAAGGAATGAAAGATGTCGCGGAATGGATAAAGCTCAGCCGTATGAAACTGAACTCAGACAAAATGGAAGTCCTCATCTTGGGTCCTTCTCCCTCTACCTGGGATAACTCCTGGTGGCCCCCTGCCCTGGGCACCGCCCCCAAGCCAACGGACCATGCTCGCAGCCTGGGCTTCATCCTGGACTCCCCCCTCACGATGTCCAAGCAAGTCAACACGTCTCGTCGTCCTGCTTTAACACCCTGCGCATGCTCCGAAGTATCTTCCGGTGGATCCCCACCGAAACCAGGAAGACGGTCACCCAGGCCCTCGTCACAAGCCGACTGGACTACGGGAACACCCTCTACACCGGAACCACAGCCAAACTCCAGAAAAAACTCCAGCGCATATAGAACGCTTCTGAACGACTCATCCTGGACATCCCCCGTCACAGCCACAACTCTGCCCATCTGAAAGACCTGCACTGGCTCCCCATCAGCAAAAGGATCACGTTCAGACTCCTCACCCACGCACACAAGTCTCTCCACGGCATGGGCCCCAAGTACCTCAACAGCCGCCTCGCTCTCTACACACCCACTCGCCAGCTCTGATCCGCCAGCCTCGCCCTCGCCACCGTCCCACGTATTCGCAGATCCACCACCGGAGGAAGATCCTTCTCCTACCTGGTGGCCAAGACATGGAACTCCCTCCCCACCCACCTCCGGCTGACCCAGGACCATCTCTCCTAAAGGAAACAACTCAAGACCTGGCTGTTCGAGCAGTAGTGACTCCCCCGCCCCCCAGCGCCTTGAGACCCTAGCGGGTAAGTAGCGCGCTCTACAAATTCCATGATTGATTGATTGATTGATTCTCTCTGACCCTTGCAGCTGAGACAGCCCTGCAGCATCATTATACTGATGGTTTGAAACCGGGCAGACACAATATTCTGCCTGTCATTGGTGTGGGAGGCAGGAGTCGGGGATCACCGCGCTTATTTGCAGCTCATATATCCTTAATGCTCTGGACAATTGTGTTAACGATCGGAAGCGTTTAAGTGTACAAATGGAAGATGAAAAGTAGGCTGAGGAAAACTGTGTCCCGCTCCCCACGCGCTTGCACACTGATGGAGAATTAAAGCATTACTTGCTAATAAACTGGGCAGAAAAGTTGAATAGGCAACAGCAAAAACTGGTGATAAAACTCAGAGTTTATACAATCTTGCACAATGTTTCTCACCATGACCTGTCACAGACTTCAGGAGCATGTTCATTAAGGAATCACGCAGCGCAGCCAGCCACCTGCTGTGCTGCGTGATAGGGAGAGGCCATGAATGTGCAGTATTTAACATTATACAGCACATTACCAGCTTTACCTTGCATTGGTGCACAATGTCCTGCCTAGCGCCAATGCAGGCACCATTGTTCCAATGGTGCAAAGGTGCAAAACAATCCCCTGAGACTGTCCTGTAGTTCCAATAAAACCTATATAGCATCTGTGCATTTAGACAACATACACTGTAGGATTGGTGTTTAGACTGTTTCTAGACACCCCCACTGGGTATGTTTGCCTTTGTATCAGCTAGCTCACAGTGCCACTCCTCTTAACAGTGTACTACTTTTCGCTCAGTGACTCATGCTCACTTAGTCTCAGAAAATACACAGAATAAACGGTATGGACCTTTTTCAATACGCATTTATTGAACAGTCGTTATTCTTGTGTAAAATAGGTGCGCTGAAATAATCATTAGACAGTAAAAGATTTAAATGATTAGAAGCGCTAGGAAAGTAAAAGGATGGTCGATTTCTACCATTTTGCTATAACCATGAATACAGGCAAGTATATAAAATACATGACAATAAAATGTGTTCTCCAACGATGCTACCCTAACTACATGTACCTAAGTGTACCTAGCATGTATGTAGGTGTTAAGCCAATAATCCCTCTAGGATTAAGTCAACCCCATTACCTGACATGAGAGACTGTGGGAATTATAAAGAAAAACGAAAAAAGTGCCCTTTACTTATCTTAGTGGCCCAGTAAGGGTCCTAAATTACAAATTGCAGTGCAAAACTAACCAAGACCAGAAGCAAATCAAACTGTCCAAAAACGATTCATGATAAAACAACGTTCATTTTTTATTTCATTACTTTTATATATAAATATATGTTCTTTTGTAACAAAAAAGGATAGTCATATAGATATCAAAACATACACATGGCAGTCCAAAAGCGGTTATAACATTCCCTTTAAACACCCATTCATCCCAGTACACATTCAGAAATACTTAAATATCTCCATACATTCTACAGTATTCAATACACCCAAAACATTCAAACACACTCATACACTCATCATTTATCAAGAACATATCATACAACAGTTGCCAGATATAGGGTGAAGAATGGAGTCCTTCGGGGACTCGATGAATACATTTCAGGACAAACTTTCGGCGTCAACGCGCGTTTCGGTGCTTGGCCGATTTTAGGGCCACACCTTCATCAGGGCACACAGCAGAAAGGACAAACAGGTGAACAACCGCAAACAATCTCAGGTACAACACACCAATTCGGGTATGCAGTCAAACTAAATTCCCAAAAAGAAGAGTCTGTACGGTGGAACCAGATATGATGGCACACCAGGGTCCGCTCGCACAGGCAAGACCAGCGACCGCGCAATGAAGATCAGAGTAAACTAGAAGGGACTGTGGGACCCCATCTTGGTCTCAAGTTGGACACCCCGCAAGAGATGTTAGACCACTGCGAACTGGAGTATCTGCATGTAGGAACCTCAGTGTCTCGCGTCAGTGTGTGTCGGCAGGGAAGCACTGATCTCCTCTACTTGTCTCAGCAAGATGTGATTTTTTTATACCCAAAGGTCTCGCCAGGAGTTCTACCTTGCTGTGCCACTTTTCGGACTTAGGATGACGTCACAAATGAACTTTATACATAGATATTATACAGGAGATGGTAGTCCTGTTGAATTTCCAATAATCCTCATGCATAATGTATGAGGTTTTTACCAGGGGACATCCTGCGTTCTGTACGCAGTGTTGCATCCAGGTGAAAAGTCAGTCCCTAAGAACTGTTATGTATGTAATATAGGGAGGAATATAAGTGAAAGGTTTGAATTTTACCGGAGTCTATATTGGGATAAGACAAGACATTATACTCGAGGAGGAATAAATCTTACCCAGGAAGGCGTACATTTTCACACATTCTCAGTAGGGGCACTGTCTCAATTAGGTCAGAGGAGCACCACCCCACTACTTTCTTGCAGTGCGGGAAGCAGAAACATAAAATAGTAAAACTGCCATTTTATGTTTCTACTTCTCGCACTGCGTCTGGGGCCGACCAACCCAGTCATGCACATTCTGCATTTTCTCCATCATGGAGGCTACATGGAGAAAATGGCCTCCCTATAGGCGCCTGGCTGGTCGGCGTCTCGACCAATCACAACACTGGCAATGCAGCATTGTGATTGGCTTAAGGGAGGGGAGGGAGGCTGCCTGCTTCCTGTTGCTGACGGAGGCAGAAAAGCAGGAAAATGCGGGACCTGCCTATAGGTAGGTTTTAAAAATGTATTAACACCCCTCTCCCCGTGCTATCCTCCCACACAACCCCACCCCCCCGCCCCCCAAACCGCCAACCACGAATAATGCTGGCCACGACTGATTCCCACGGAAAAGTGAATAGCTCTTAATGGTAAATCGGAGAATGTGCAAACATTTGTGGATGGATGCGTAGGAACAAGAACGCTCCACCCGTGGAATGCCTCCTTGGGGCAGAATAATGCAACAGAGTGATTTGGGCTGCAGTGAATTTTTCTTGATTGATTGAGATTGTTTGCAACATTTTTCATCTATTTTCTTTGTAGTTTTAAACCAGCTTTAGTTCAGGAACCAGTCTTGGGCCCGAGGACAACCCATAGATGACCTTGGTGCACAAGGGAGATGGTAACAATTAACAACTGCACTTTGGCAATCCAAAAAGGAACATTTGATGCCTTGCACTACTTAAACAAGGTTGTGGTACAACCCTTAAAATGGGCACAAATGAGAAGTAATGTTTATGAAATAGACTTAAATAAGAAAACTCCATCCTTTACAAACTGATGACTGGTATGATACTATTGAGTCTTATGTAATATATTTTGGTATTATGTTAAATGTATAATTTGATGTATGATTAATGTCCCTTTTTATGTAAGCATGTGGGCTCAATTGATAAACGTTTGGTATTGTTACCCAAAGATTTTGGAAAGTGCATTAGTTTATTGTTGAACATAAATTAAGGTTTACAAAACTAATAATAAGGTCAAGAAAATTAAAACGTGATCATTTCTAAAAATCACGTGTGGCAAAATAATTATCAGTGAAGGTATTCATTATTTTTTGATTTTCAAGTGGCCCACCTCAATGAGAAAATATTCCCAACCCCCAAATTCAGCAATATGTTTAGAAAATTGGCATTTTCTTGACCTAATCATTTGGTGCTTCCAGCCTGTCCCTGGGTCACATGACTAGGTGTAGCTGGGAGTTCCTCTTTGTGAACTGTTTCAAAACAGTGAGATAACGGAAGGTAGGTGTTTGCAGGATGGGCCACTCTGAGTTAACAAGGGGGAAGATCTGTCACCTGCCACATCATAAAGGCTCTTCCTGAGCACTCTTGGAAAGGGGTTGTCACTAGTCTTTTGTGACTCTAGACAATTTGGGGCCAGGGAAGGGAGGCAGGAAAATTCAAGCACCTAAGGGGGTGGAAACCTCTGGAAGCTTCCTGTACTTCAAAGAGGGCACCAGGTATAAATATTGGACCCTGAGACCCAACTCTTCTGTACACTTCTGGACCTGTTGACTCAGTCAGGAAGAAGAACTGTTGTGCTGCTGAAAGTACTTCCACTCTGCTGGACTTCTGCCTGCAAAGACAGCTGCCCTACTGTGCTGACCTGCTGCTGTACTGTTGCCTGAGTGATAAGGGCTGGAACTGCATCTCTAAAGCCGGGCCCCCCAGTGGGACTCCAAGGGCTACTTGGCTGGCCTCCTGATAAAAAGACTCAGGGGAAGAACAGTCTTTTAACATCCTTGAACCCAGCACCTGAACTGTGCCATATGTGAACCTTGCCCTCCCAAGTGATTCCACCCCTTTCCTGGACCCTTGAAAGTGGGTCTGAAGATCTACTGCCTGCCCCTCTGTGGATTCAGCAGAATCGTCACATTTCCTCCAAGGTCTATCTCCCGCAGAACCAGTGTATCACCCCTGCTGCTTGAAGCCTTTCCCTTGGAACCAACACATCGCCTCTGTTGCATGGACCTCCCCAACTCAAGGTTTCCATATTCCCTACAGGAGCACATTGGAACAGCAGCTGCATTACACATCTCCATGCAAGCAGGTTTGCTTGTGACTTCACCCTGAAGTCACCCTGAAGTCACAAGCAAAGCTGTGGCTGCTGCTTGAGTAAGGTTTCACTCTCACCAACCAGTAACCCATTAGGGCCTTCGTCCATGTTGCTCTGCCTAAGCAGGGAAGCCAATCAAGGTTTTGATTAGTATACTCTTGACAGGAAGCAGATCTTTGACTGGAAAGGATCTGTCAGTAGGGTCATCTCTACACTTTTTGTCTCCAGCCCCCTGTTTACTGAAACCGTTTAAGTTGGCTTTTATGACTCTGAGCACTTTAGCACTGCTAGCCAGTGCAAAAGGGCTTCTGCTCTCTCCTTTAACCATAGCAGAAGTGGCATACACCCAATTGGCATATTCAATGTACTTGTAAGCTCCTAGTAAAGTGATACTGTGAGTACCTAGGGCCCCAACGCAAGGATTCTGTAATGCCTACAGCAGCCCATTGGAACCACCGATGCTCTAGGCATCCCCATGCAAGGACATTGCCTTGCCCAATGCAGCCCATAGGAATCTTTGCTGCATGGCACACCTCTACAGAAGGACAGTGCCTCTCCCAATGTAACCCGTAGGTACTGCTGCTGCACAACGCATCTCAATACAAAGACATTGTCTCACCAAATGCATTCCCATCGGAACCACCACTGTACGGCATGCTTCCATGTGAAGACATCGCTTCACTCATTGCAGCCCATTGGAAATGTTGCAAGCGATGTAGTTCCACGTGAAGACAATGCATCACACTTTGCAGCTCCCCGGAATCACCACTGTGAATCCTCCACTTGAGACTCAACATCTCTTTGCAACCAGTATTAAGGTACTGTGTTCAACGGGCCTAAGTGTATCCCTGTAGCTTGCCTGTGGTCCATCACTATTGGTCTGAACTTATGACTTATTCTTAGTCTAGAGCAATAAGATAAGATCAACCAGATAACCACAGTTGGTGCCTCGTGCTTTTTGGAGCTATTTTTACTGACATTTTAAACTTGCATATCTCTGGTTCTACTGATAGAATTTTTTTTGTTTGGACTCGATTCATTTATTAAATTGAACTCAGTTTTTCTAAATTGGTGTGGGATTTTTCTTGTGCTGTGTTTTTACTTTTTTGCTATTTAAAATGCTGCATACATTCTTTACTCATTGCCTGTAAGTTACTACTGACTGCGCTGTGCCAAACCACCAAGGGGTTGAACAGAGGTTAATGTGGAGTGTGCTTGTGACTTCCCCCTGGCAGTGATTGTGGTAGCTGCATAAGTAGGGGTTGAGTAGGGATAGGCAACAGGCAACAAGTCAGCCTGAAGAGTTGGCATCCAGCATGCTCTGAAATAGTGATATCATGATATACTAGTGGTACACAAAACTCAAAAAATATAAAAATATGATAGGCTAATCAGGATGCACAAGCAGTTTGCACATAACTGTTTGGTGGTTTCTTGAACACAGCGACATTTTTTAGGCATTTTATGCATCTTGCAACAGCAGAGACAGAAACAATTGCTGTTTATGGCCAAATGCAGAAGCTGATTTTAGCACTGTTGTAAGGGCCCTTTGGGTCACATTTTATAACAAGACCAGGTCAGCAAAGCCCGCCTCAGAGAATATGTGCAGTATTAAATAACATGACACAAACCTACAAGTATACAGTTATGTGTTAAAGACTTAAAGAGCCACATTAGGTTTAAGGAAAAAAGAAAAACATTTAACATGAATAAGATTTGTGGGATCTAGAGGGCGTGCATGCTAGATGGTCACACTGATGTGAGGCTTCCGTGGCCCAGAACAAATATCCTACATAATCCTGCCCAAAAACCCACTAAGACGTATGCAAATTATGGCTGTGCTGTGCTGAGTGCTGGGAGGCTTTTGGGACCCCAAGGTTAGTTGCTATGTTGTTCCAACTGACTGAAGATACCGACTGCCTCCCAGGGCTGAGACAGAGAAAGGCCTCGGAATGAGGGTGGCTAGAGGCTGTTGTGGGTGGCTAAAGGCTGTTGCGACTTGAGACGATCGTTGAAGGTCGGCATTGCTGCCTATGAAATGAGGAGCGGTGTAGGTGGCCCTGGCATCAGGTTTCAGCGCCCGGTGGATGACAGGGGTTATGCTCAGTCTCAGCAAGTGGGACTTGGATGGAGACAGCCGTGGCGGAGTTGAGCCGAGAGACGGCCAGTCTATGACTCACACATGCAGCATCGACACAGGGCCAGACGCTGTCTACAGAGATGACGACTTTGCTACTGATAAATACTCTACTGGAGAGATTATGGGGGCCTTTTTGGCACAAGAAGGATTGACAGGCCGCAACACATGTGGTGAGGGCCCTGGCAATCAATCGGCGACTGCATACAGATACAGCATACTTGGAGCCCTTGCCTGGCAAATGAAACGTATGCAAGCGGCAGAGAAGAGCCCAGGCTGGGAGAGGTGAGACTCTGTTTTAGTCACAGGAAGTGCCTTCAGTGGGGTGGGAAAGGATGACCCTCTACAACAGACTGCATCCTTTTGAGAAAGTGGGGGCTCCTCACGCCCCCCACCTCTGCGGACTTTAAATACTTGCTGACGGCTGTGTGGGAAAGATGGACCTCCCTTGAGGCCTTCGGTTGACCAAACTGAGACATTTGCATCTGTCACTGAGTCGTTGGAGGCGCCGTAATGGGCAGAACAGAGGGAAACAGGCCAAGCTGTCCTTGGTATCCCATAAAAGGATCAAACTCAGCCAAGTGACACAGAACAAACGATGGCGGACCAGCCCCTTGCTACTCAAAAATCTTCTGAAGATGACGTGAAATCCCTCCCTTTTAACCATGAAACATGAGACAAAAAAAATATATATTTGTAACCACATACACTTTATCACGCAGAAGCTGGATAAACATGACAATCGCGTTCAATAGGCAAGCACAGAATCTCTGAACTAGGAGATATCTAATGGCAGGAAATAGCAACAATAGCATACAAAGCGACTATTAAAGGACATCGCTGCCAAAAAATGAAGATTTAGATGCACGCTCAAGGTGCAACAATATTCACATCCTAGGCATGCCAAAAAGTGTGAACACGGGCCAATGGTAGAATGCGTTGAGCGCATGCGGCAGACCATCTTCAGGGCCAATGCATTCTCCACATAGTTTGTGATAGAGGGTGCATCGCTTGTTGGGGCCCTGGCCCCCTCAGGGGTGCTGCCCCTCAGCCTATCATCAACATGCTCCTCACTGGCTATGATCACAACGCTGCCCTTCACCTGGCCGGGGAAAAGCGACAGCTTATGTTTGAAGGAAACAACATTGCGATATATCCCGACTTCACTATGTCAGTCAGTCAGTCAAGAACACTTTATTCGATTGTTAAAATCATAAAAAGTATAAAATTCAATATACATACATTCCAAGTGCAGGGAAACACATAGTTAAAACAATTTAGCAACAGGAATTATAAAAGGTACAATTGATTGTAAAAATTTCATTTCAAGGAATGTACACAATTCAAATGATTATAAATTCATGTTTTTGTTAAACGTGATTTTGTTCTTATCGGAGCTACCAAGAAAACTAGCAACACTAAATATAACGTAAGTGCTACCTAGGAGCTGAAGGTAAATTACAGCAGGCCTTACTTGAGTAAAGCCTTCCTTTCTTAAAATAGGTAGCAAAAATGTAGCCCTTTCCGCAGTAAAAAACCTGCAGAACATAGTAAAGTGCATTGTATTTTGTATGGATCTATTGTCGCACTTACAAAATGGGGCTGCCTCAGGTTTCGCCCATTTAGGGAAGCTACCCAGCTGGAAGTGAATTAAGTTAAAACAAAACTTAGTCAACAAAAACCTATGAAATGGTTTGGTGACAATGGCGAGATATGGTTCCATTGAGGGGGAGTGTAGAAGCAAATAATGTGATCTGACAGTTGGCTTCATTAATTCCCTTTCCTCTCGTGCCAGTCTAGCCCCCTCCTTGTAATGTTTTTATTCCATGCCAATGTCCTCCCTCCTAATACAAGAGGGTGAATAAAAAAGTTCCGGGCGACCCATCTCAACTAAGGATCTTTTTATGTACTCCAGCCAGGGCACCCTGTTGGAATGATCTAAGGACATGACGTCAGCCATGATAGAGTGGTTCAGGGATAATTCGCTCTTCAACCAGGTCCTTAGCCAGAAGATTATTGGGGCTAGCCGTAACCTGTCGGAAACAAAATCCAACCCCAGCTCCACATGTGTCAAAAAGGTTGGGGTAGACTGAGGGACCGACAGCAGCGATCGTAAAAACCTATTTTCCACCTTCTGGATGGTGTCGTCTTTTATGTAACCCCATAGAGGGGAACCATATGTTGCAATAGCAACGCATTTGGAATTATAGATCTTCAACATTGGCTGCATCGGCCTGGCCCCCAGCCTTTTAGAAAACCCCATAAGGGAAGCAGTTGATCTTGCAACGGCTAGACCTCTTGCTCTGACCTGTGGTCTCCATGAGCCTCTCTCATCAAATAGAACTCCTAAGTAAGGGAAAACGGCCACCCTCGAAACCACCTCCTCCTTGCATTTAAAAATCATCCTTTTGCTCTTTCTGCAGTGGAGGCCTACTACCATAGTGTGGGATTTGTTGGCATTAATCTTTAAATCGAGTTGGTCCATTAAGGCCCCGAAAGCGTCCAGCAGCCGCTGCAGACCGACGCCTGTACGGGCTATAAGTACTGCGTCGTCCGCGTACAAGAGGGCAGGTATTTTAGCCTCTCCTATACGCGGAAGATCACCCTGTACCGCCTCCAAATGGCTGCTTAGGCCGTTAATGTACAGTGTGAAGAGGAGGTGGGCCAGGATACAGCCCCGGCGCACCCCACGCATGGACCTAAAAGAGGTCGTGCATCTACCATCCTTAGTAACTCTGATCTTAGCAAACAGTTCCTGGTGTAATGATGCCATAAAATGTACCAGGGCCCCGTCTATACCCATCTTCAAGAGGATGTCCCATAATTTGGTTCTGTTTACCAGGTCGAAGGCCGAGGAGAGTTCTATAAAGGCCAAAAATAAAGACCCCTCCTTTGCTACAGTGTATTTAGCAAGTAGAAGATGTAAATTTGAACACTGCTCGACCGTACCTCTCTTCTCCCTAAACCCGTATTGGGCATTGGCTATGCCCCCGCTACTTTCCACACTATCCCTTAGTTTCATCAGAAGGACTCTGCCCAGGATTTTGATGGCAAAATCTAAAAGGGATATGGGTCTGTAGCACCCGGGGTCCTCCCTCTGACCTTTTTTGAAGATGGGTACTATGACTGAGGTGGCCCAGGAAATGGGGATGACGTTTCCATTAGCGGCTGTAAAAACTTTGGAAAGCACTCCTGCCCAAAATTTCGGGGAGTGCCGGTAAAAATCTGCGGCAACGCCATCCGGGCCTGGGGCTTTATTTTTCGAGGTTTCCAAAATGGCTATCTCAACCTCATCAGTAGTAAAAACTAGTGGGGCGTACTCAGGAGTTATAGCTTGGGGACCCTGTGTCCCGGGCGATGGGTCTCCACACACTGCTTTAAAATGGGCAAGCCACCTGTCGTCGGGGATAACACAATCCATAGGCATGTTATCCTGGCCAGAGAACAGGGGCTGGTTTATCACTTTCCAGAATAGACTGCTGTCCTGCATGACATCGACTGAGAGTAACTTCTCCCAAGCCTCTTGTTTTAAGGCTTCCTTACGCTCTCTGATAGCCTGCTTATATTCCCTCCTTAGGGTAGATACAGCCTCCCTATTTCTTGGGTTACGGGATAAGGCTGCTAGGAGTGCACTATGTGATTTAGAACATTTGGAGTCAAACCAGCGATGTTGTTTGTAACCACTCTTCCTCAGCCTAACAGTCAGCTGGTTTGAGATCTGTAAACAAATTTCCACATAGGCACCCAGGATTTCGCAGTTATCTGCACTAGGGTTTTGGCAGATTGCCACCGTACTTTCTATATTAGGGAACAAAGCTTCATAGAAGTCATCAGGCACCACATTAGCCCACTTGAGCCGTCTATCCTGGTCCACCACATTAAGTGTTCCCACCCTGGGTTTATCGGGGGACGGCCTAGAGCCCATGGAATCACCCCAGTGAACTTCCAGTAGGACAGGGTTGTGATCGCTAAAAGGGGATAATAGTGTTCTATATGATGCAACACTATATAAAATAGCAGATGACACAAATATGTAATCAATAATGGAACCAGGGTCCGACCCTTTAAAAGTATTGAGCCTCGGAACGTCTGAACTACAGACAGGTTCCATGAAATAGGAATTAGCCAATAACTCCTCTAATGCCTCTCCCCCTTTAGAATGCTCAAAGTGCGTAATATCAGGGCCGCTCAGTCCCGCATAATCGGTAGTACAACATAACAAAGTACATGGGTGAATGTTAAAATCGCCCATAAGGACGAGTTCGATATTAAAATGTGTGTCTTGACTGACCTCTATCAGCAGTTGGTCCAGGATGGCAAGGTTATCAGTGCAATTATCCTGGCTTCCTGCATTGTAAAAAATAATGAAAATGATTTTCTGGGATGAGGAGATCACCCTTTCCACTAACAAAAGGTGCTGTGATGGTTGGTTGATTACTTTAAGTGCCCCCTTAAGTTTTAGTGAGAAAAGAAAAATGAGTCCACCTTTGGCTCTGCCTGCGGCACTAGGGGCAGCCGGCACCACGGAACTCGAGAATCCATCTAAACTGAAGCTTGGTGATGTGTCCCATGATTCCTGGAGGGCTACAATGTCATACAAGGAAATAAAAGCAAGCCATGCCTCATCGGTCCTCTTTGTTCTAATACCCGCCACATTCCAACTCAATAGCCTCCATGTTTCCGTTGTGTCAGGAATGCAACTAGGTTCTTCTACTGGGTGTGCTACTGGTGGTGCAGGTAGTCAATCTGTATCCTCTAGCCCTGAAAGTGAGGAAAATCGGTTACTGAGAGCCAACCCACCCCCATCTGTGGTACCAGGTGTATGATGACTAGGGGGTGTGTGCTGCCATGGCTCAAGGGGGTTAAAACCAATATGGGTGGATCGGTCCGCTTTTGTTGGTGCTTGATAGCGAGGGATTAGCAAACCTGGCCTCCCCGCCCTTACTGGATATGGTCCACTACTACCCCCTCTGGGGGGACGTTGCGGGCCATGTGAGCTTATTGTGGGCGGGTAGAAGAAGCCTAAAGGCAACGGTCTTAAGTGTTCGTTGCTCGAGACTCTAGACCCATCCCAGAATAACCTATCTGCCACATCGGCCCTGTCGAAATTAACTATCACACAATCCCCCTGAACTATTTTTGGTACCCTCCCAATCCATCCCACCCTATTAGCAGAAATGATCCTGTCGGAGATACTGCTGCCACTACAAGAGGCGGTGCACCAGGATCACTGGCGCTCTCGCGCTCTCCTCTATTCAAGGGTGGAGTGCCCACAAAGATTGCCACTAGAGGGGCCGCCTCTGGTAATAGATGACGATGAATGTTACTTCCTAAGGGATTTCTAACAGTGGGCAGCTTTTGTGGAACCTTAGGATTATCCACCTGGGTGGGGGGTAGTGTAGTTACGATAGGGTCGATGAGTGGTTCGATCACCATGGGTTCCCTTATTAAGCTACCCGGCCCTGCCCCCGCAAGGCCCTCATTGTGTTTACCCAGGAGCAAATTGTGATCAGTAACCATTTTGTCAATAATTACACATTTCTTAAGGAGTCCCTCCAAGCAAGTGTTTAGGGTGTCCACAATGTCCTTCGCGATGGCCACAAGGAGCGGTTCAATCCGAGCAACAAAAAGCACCTCCAACTGGTCCCCCAGGGTATTAGTGGGTGTTCTTGTGGGCCCTGACAGGTGTTTAGCTTTCCCCCTTTTTTTCCTCTTAGATGTGTCACCAGGCTGGGAAGTGGTGATAAGTTGTGGTGACTCCGATTGTGTACCCGCTATGATATTAGGTACGGCTGCAGGGTGTGTGACTATTACCAAAGGTTCCAGTGGAATAGCAGGGGTAATAAGAGCATCGCCACTAGCTGCAGGATCCGCAGGTTCCACAGGGGTTGGGGAGCTAGGTGTATTGGGTAAGGCGGCAGCTTGTCCCAGACCCAATTCGAGTTCAGCATGAGCGATTTCTTTATTAAGAGCCCCCACGGCCGCGGAGAGAAAAGTGAGGATGGACGGTGAGTGTCTTGGTATCTTAGCTTTTGGGTTATTATCATCGCCATTACTCAAGTTCTTTCGCTTACCCATGACACGATGTTAAGGGCCGGGCCCAACCCTGCCTCCTTCTGCCAACGACGGCCACAGTCGGCCCGCCCTCTGCCCGGGCTCCGGCCGGCGCCGTCCGCGCGCGTCCTGCGGGGCGGGAGGCACCCCTCCGACTTGTAGCGCCTCCGGGCGCTGGGGTGGCGTCACGAGTGTAGCCAGTAGCCGTTGCCCTCACGGCGCAAGATGGTAAGTGGGATGAATCTGTTCTGCTTCGCAAGGCCGTTCCCCTCACGGCGCGTAGTGCTGCAAATGCCCCCACCTGGACGCTCGGCACCCCTCCGACTTGTAGCGCCTCCGGGAGCTGGGGTGGCGTCACAGGTCTTGCGCCGGCGGCCGAGGCAGCTGGGAGATGTAGTTCCCGCTGCTCCCGTGCCGGCCGGAGTGTAGCCAGTAGCCGTTGCCCTCACGGCGCGAGATGGTAAGTGGGATGAATCTGTTCTGCTTCGCAAGGCCGTTCCCCTCACGGCGCGTAGTGCTGCAAATGCCCCCACCTGGACGCTTGGCGCCCCTCCGACTTGTAGCGTCTCTGGGCGCTGGGGTGGCGTCACAGGTCTTGCGCCGCCGGCCGGGGCAGCTGGGGGATGTAGTTCCCGTTGCTCCTGTGCCGGCCGGAATCTAGCCAGTAGCCGTTGCCCTCACGGCGCGAGATGGTAAGTGGGATGAATCTGTTCTGCTTCGCAAGGCCGTTCCCCTCACGGCGCGTAGTGCTGCAAATGCCCCCCTATGGCAGTTCAAGAAGCCAAGAGGAAGTTTGTACCAGTGAAGAGGAACCTGCAACAAGCCCACACTGACTATGCAATGCTTTGCCCAGTGCACCTCCGGGTCACTCACAAAGGAAAGCAAAATTATTTTACCAACCCGAAGCATGTTGATGATTTTTTGTAACAAGCCAGCCGCGACTCATACAGAGGAAATGCGGTGTGCTTACCCGCACTCTCACCATCACTGATGTCGGAGCTTGGATAGTTGTGCCCCATGGATGGCTCGGTGTGGGATACTGAGCTTCTACAGGAGCCACGCTACCTCTTTGCTGTTAGAGTCCTACTGCTCTATACGTCCAGTGGAACACAGACTGAATAATGCTGAATGATAAAGGCCACGTGTTCACTGGGACCACAATAAGACTATTCCCGGGCACCCCCCACTTTACACTTGGGAGGAGCACTGCTGGGCCTTCTGGTGTTACTCCATAAGGAGATCCCTACTAGACCACTAGTTTTTCTACCTTTCTATTAGTATTTCTTTTCTATCTTCATATCTGTCTACTATCACTCTTTGCCTCTACTCGCTCCACTGTCCTCCTATGATCTGGGGATTGGGAGGGTGAATGCCCCCTAACGGCCCTCCAGAAGAGGAATTCCTGCTGAAACATTTTTTAGCTCTTGGTTCCAGGATGGCAGTAGTGGAACCACTCCGGGAATGATGGTTCTGCTGTTTCTTGTTAATGTTGTTGGGAACGGGTGTCACTTTGACGCCAACAAGTCTGGGTTGTCATTGTGGGAGGGTGGAAACCGCGTCTTCTGAATTGCATTGTGCATGTTACAGCTTGGAAGGTAATATACTTACAGATTAATGCATGCCTGTTAGAATACAGTCAACTCCTGGGAAACCTGATATGTCTCTTCTCCCCATGACGGGGCACCAGGGGAGTTCAGAGATTCACATGGTGACTTGGAATATCCGGGGCTTGGAAACCCATGTGAATGCAGACATTTCTTAGCCTATTTTGACAGACATAACATCCAGATCGCTATGTTACAAGAGACACACCTTAGCTTTGCTTCCTACTCCACATACTCTAGGGGTGCAGTGATTTTTTTTAAGAACAAACTTTATGGATATTTTCTTTGTCCACATAATTATCATCGACATTGATGTGATTATACGGTATATGAAATTATATTGATCAGTATAAGCTACATTATATATTTTATATGAAAAAGACAAATATAATACAAAAAACAACACAAAATTATATATAATAAAATAACTGCAGCATCACAAAGCACTGAAGAATTGTCACTGGTACATGTGGAAAGGGGCGACCACTCGGTCCCCCCGCACGTATGGCAGAGTACCACGATCCCCCCGGGAAGCCATCTTGGGCGGGAGGCGTGTCTCGGCTGGTATGCCCGAAGCGGCGTAGCCGGGGCGCGCCTTTTCCCGCCCTAGAGTGGGCTGGCCTAGACACTGACGCAGCTGGCCACGCCCTCGGGGCAGGTAGGGGCGGGTTTACGCCCGCCCTGAAGACGGATAAAAGGAGAAGCAAGATCCGAAGGCATCCTCTTGTTCCTGTGCTCTGAAGCTGCACCTCCTCGCTGCACGTGAGCTCGAGACGGAACGAAGAGCCAATTTTGAGCGTTTTAATCTTTCTTTTGTCTTACAGATACTCTGTCGGAGAAATGCCCAAGAAAGGCGGAAAGAAAATGACTACTGAACAGATGCTTCGGGTCCTCATGAAGGAGATGACCGAGCTGAAGAAGCGGGTGGCGGAGAGAGAGGGGGAAGGGGGGCCGGAGCGTCCTTCGGCTGGAGCAGCCCCCGGAGGGAGAGCCAAGAGGCCAAGGAAGGGACCAGCTGGGGGGGACGCCCCGGTTCCCCGGACTCCGCTCGAGGCTCCAACCCCGGTACCTGTGGAGGGGAATCCGATTCCCGTGGTGGTCACCCCGGTGTCCAATGAAGATATGCCGCCCGAGCTGGCAGCACAACTTGCAGCGTGGTTGGGCGAAGGTAGTGAGGGCGCCACGGCTGTCGACGCGCAGGCGCTGATGAAGCAATTGCGTGAGAAACGGGAGGCAGCCAAGGTGTCCGCGCCGGTTGCAGATGTTGACAAAACACAAGGGACGAGTACGACCGCAGAGGCAGCGTCCGGTGCAGGTAAGCGGCCATTGCCGATTGCGAGGGATGAGTCAGCACCCTCTCGTAGAGAACAGTTGGGTCAACATGTGCCTTTGGCGATTAAGGAGAAGATTTGGGCGGGGGAATATGTGAACATCTTCTCGTTGCTTGTTGATCATTATGAGGTGGAGCATGTTAAGGGCCAGAAAGACAGTGTGAGCCTTACAGGAGGTAAGGACGGATCCTAGGCACTCTGATAGGCACTTTTGTGCGTGAATATGTTCAATAAAGTTTTGAAATCAAGGTTGAGCGTAATTTAAGATTGGTTTATTTCAACAATCCATGATCATAATAGTCTTCAGTTGATCACAATTAAGTATTTCATCAGTCATATTCCAGTCATATGATCCATAAATTTAAATTTTTATATTTCTTATGAGTTTATACATTCAAGGTAGTCCCCGATGCATTTCGTGCTGAGAAGCACTTCTTCAGGGGGAATCTAAAAGGTAAAAGGAAACCATATGTAGGGCGCTGATACAGGAGTCCCAAAGACACAGTGTGAATAACTAAGCTAAACAATGGTGAATGGTAAACGGTACAAAGCTATAGCTGTGCAAGAAGATGAAAAACCAGTGTGGGTTCATCTTAGGTTAGTGGAAAGGGACGTGAGTAATAGGACGATATAAACGTGAAGATAGCATGCCAACATATTATGTAAAAAGATAGTAGTCCAAGGTAACAGGTCGGGGAGGAATGAAGGAAAACAACGGTGTTCGAAAATAGACATAGTGATTGGTAGAAACGTGAAAGAGCGCTGTGAGAAAGTAAAGTATCCCAGAAAGACCTCATGCATCCGAGTGTTTGGCGCGCAAAAATGGCCGCCTTTAAAGTGAATGAGAGTATTGGCAATTGGGGCAAAGCATGGGGGATTTTTACGTCGATCTTAGGGGAACGTAGGCCCGAATTGCTTGCCGAGTTACCGACCTATCAGTCGCGAATCATGGGGTACTCGACGTCACACCAGGGTAACCATTGGTTCTGCTACGATAATCTTTTTAGAAAGGCTAAAGAGCACAATAAAAGCTTAACCTGGGACTGTTACGATTCTTTGACATGGGATAAAATGAAGGAGACAGGTATGTTGAAAATGCCATTGGTAGGGAGTAATGTTGGCGAATCCTCCCGCCAATATGCGGGGACGCCCTTTCGATCAGGTACGAGTACCGACGATTACTCGCGACCTGCCAGCAATACAGGGAAAAGGGGGTTCTGCTGGAATTTCAACAGAGGTAAATGTACTAGACCCCAGGGATCATGTAAATTTAAACACGAATGTAGTGGGTGCGGGTCGTCCCATCCTGAGTCCACGTGCAGAGCCAAAACGGGTGATAACGGCGGTAGAGGAGGCGCCAAACAGGTCTAACATAGTCCGAGGGGCGCCCTTACCTACCCCGATTGATACCTTGGCGATGATTCCTTGGCTCAGTGAATACCCGGATCGTACTTCTGCTGGGGTGCTGCGGAACCGGTTTTCGTATGGTTTCCGCATCCCAGTAGGGGACTTTCAGGGTGTGGGGAAGTGTAAAAATCAACTTTCGGTCCTGCAGCATACGACCGTGGTACAGGATAAAATCCGGAAAGAGGTTAATCGAGGTCGGGTTGCCGGCCCGTTTAGTATACCCCCGGTGCAGAATTTTGTTTGTTCTCCTTTAGGGGTGGTCCCCAAGAAGGACCCGGGTGAGTTCCGACTGATTCATAATTTATCAGCTCCACGTGGTCTTTCTGTGAACGATGCAATAGATCCAGAAGTGTGTTCGGTGCGGTACGCATCCTTCGATGAGGCCGTAGCCATTTTGAATCGCCTGGGGCCCGGGGCGCTGATGGCGAAGTCTGATATCGAGTCAGCGTTCCGATTGCTCCCGGTACACCCAGACGACCAGCGTCTCCTAGGTTTCATGTTTCAGGGTCATTATTACATGGATAGGTGTATGCCGATGGGGTGCTCTATATCTTGTGCCTATTTCGAGAAATTCAGTAGTTTTCTACAATGGGTCTTCACAAAGAGGACGGGTTTCCAACATGTAATGCATTACCTTGATGATTTTCTGTTCCTTGGGGCAGCCGGGGATCTCGAATGTGGCCAGGCCTTGGCCGAATTTTGTGTGGTAATGAAGCAGTTTGGTGTGCCATTGGCACCAGGTAAGACGGTGGGTCCTGCGACTTGCCTAGAGTTCCTGGGGATCGAGTTAGACTCCAGTGAGGGTTGTTTTTGTTTACCAGCTGACAAAGTGGTGAAGTTCAGGGCAGCCCTGCAAATGTGCATAAATGGATCTAAAGTTACGCTGCATCAATTACAGCAGTTAGTGGGACAGTTGAATTTTGCCCTGAGGGTTATACCAATGGCCCGCCCCTTTTCCCGTTCTATTGCCCAAGCTATGGTCGGCCTAAAGGAGGGTCATCATCGCACGAGACTATCGGCCGAGGTCCGCCAGGACATGCGCATTTGGTTAGCATTTCTGGCGGATTTTAATGGTCGAGTCGTCTGGAACAAACCAGCCGTGTCCTCTGAAGAGCTGGGGCTATGGACAGATTCGGCAGGTAGCATTGGTTTTGGTGCCATCTTCGGCACGAAATGGTCGGCACAAAGATGGCCGGCATGGTGGCATGACAATGGACTGACAAGTAATATTGCTTTCCTGGAACTTTTTCCCATTCTGGTGGCCCTGAGAACCTGGCCCGAGGGGTTCAAAGATCACTCTGTGATATTTTGGTCTGACAATATGACCGTGGTCGAGTGCATCAATAGCCAGGCAGCACGATGTAAACTGCTTTTACGACTGCTCAAAGAAATTGTTTTACTGTGTATGCGACTGAATGTGCTATTCAGAGCAAAACATGTCCCGGGGGTGATGAATCAGGCGGCTGATGCACTGTCTCGTTTTCATATGCAGGCTTTCTCGGGTTTCCTTCCCACAGCGGACCCAGAGCCGGCACCCTTTCCCGAAGCTCTCTGGTCTCTCGGTGCCCCGAACTTCGTCACCTCGTGGGAGAGAGCCTAGCACCAAGGACAAGGAAGGCATATGAAGGGGCGTTTCGGTCCTATTTAGCCTTTTTGGGGACCCATAGAGAGGGGCTTTGGGGCCACGAGGAATGGGTAGTGAATTTTCTGATGTCCTTACGTAGGGCTGGGAAATCGGTGGCTACGGCCCAGAGGCATCGTGCTGCTATTTCCTTTGTTGCCAGGGCTCATGGTATCCAGGACCCGACAGCGTCTTTCGTGGTACAGAAAGCGCTGCGTGGGTGGCAACGCCTTGAGGGTCGCAGAGTAGATGAGAGGCGCCCGATAGGTTTGGATAGGTTGGCCCAGTTGTTGGCCGCACTCCCTGCCACATGTTCATCTCAGTTTGAGACGGTGTTGTTCCGAGCCGCTTTTACGCTGGCATTTCATGGAGCGATGCGGGTAAGCGAACTGGTGGCAAGGAACAAACGGGAGGTGACAGGGGGTTTGTGCCAGGAACACGTTCAGATCAGAGGAGAGACAATGACTGTCTCCTTTGTCAGGTCCAAGACCGATCAAGATGGGATGGGTGACTGCGTACTCATACGCAGGATTCCCGGGTCCTCCATGTGTCCGGTAAAGTGTTTAGAAGACTACCTAGCACGAAGGGTGGCATCATGGGGGGGGACCTTGTTAAGACACGCGGACGCCACCCCACTGACGAAGTTTCAGTTTCAGCGGGTGCTTGCGATGTCAATTGCCGCTGCGGGCTTGAACCCGGGCGAGTTTGGGACCCATTCCTTTCGGATAGGGGCTGCTACGGAAGCTACAGCTAGGGGTCTTAATGTTGAACAAGTGAAACGAGTGGGGCGCTGGTCCTCCAAGTGTTATAAGAGGTATGTGCGGTTGCACATGTTGTGAAGCTGTAATGATGTACTCACGCTTCTTGTCTTTGTTTGGTTTTCAGTTGCGCAAGCCTACGAGGCGGGGCGAACTATGCAGTCGACCCAACACCGGGCCAGCGGTCAGACATCACCGGCTGCGAAGAAGGAGGTGTGGGTCGTGGGCCACTCATACGTGAGGCGTGCCGCGGACGTATTCAAAGCAGGTGACATGATTCACGTAGCTGGGGAATACGGGTACAGGGTGTCCTTCTACGGAAGAGGCGGGCTCTGTATTGACCAGTTTCGAGAATTTTTCGAGGGTTTGTTAGGGCGGACGAGGTTACCGCCGTCTATAGTCATAGTGCATCTAGGGGGCAATGATTTGGTCACCACCGGTAGACGACTTCTCCTGGAGACGATGCTTTCCACAGTAAGTTGGTTGGCGAGGAGAGTTCCGGGGTGTACAATTGCGTGGTCACATATGGTCCCACGAAAAGTGTGGCGAGGGGCTATTTCTGTTCCTGCTTTGAATCACTCTGTGAGAAAGCTTAATAACAAAGTGAGTAGGTTGTTCCGTTCCAGGACATTGCATTCTATTTCGCATGGCTGTATTAATGGTGACAGTATGTATTTGGGGGATGGGGTGCACTTGTCTCGGGTGGGGAATGAGTTACTCATAGGAGACTTCGTAGCATGGTTAAAAACGTTAAAACATGACCTTTAGGTAGGAGCTTTGTGGGGGGTCCGGATAGCCGGTCAACTATCCGGCCTGTGGCGGTAAGGTCATGATTGGTGAGCACTAATTGGAAGATCCCTATGAGTGGGCGTCACCCAACACGGATGGGAGCGCTCGGGAGAGGCGGCCATTGGCCCCTCAACGGGGAGGCGGTCCCTTCTAAGGATGGGTCGCCGAAAGAAAAGGAAAGGCGGTCAAGGCCCCTTCCTGTGTAGGAGGGGTTACAGCCCCCTCCTGGGGAATTTCCCGGGGCCAGTGACGTCTGCGACGGCAGATGTGGTAAGTTGTGTGGGGTTTGGGGGGGGGTCTACGCTACCTTCTAGATACCTCACACGAGTCCTCGAACGACCTTTAAGTGGCGTCGAGTTTTATTGGTGCCCCCGTCAAGTCAAAGGGAAATTGGTAGTTGCACTTGAGGTACGCCTCAGTGCTGTCGCCCCTCACAAGTGGGGGGGGGGTATCTTTGGTTAGGGATCTTGACACCGGTTACGACCTTGCCGTTGGCCCTTAAACGTTAGGATGTACAATTTCATAATTTCAAGTAAATGTTTGTAGGATGTTAGTTCGGCTAGGAGAACCTCTGTATTAGAGAATCTGTTAAGGTTAGCCAACATCGCAATGTGGTAATGAAATTGTACATAATATGAAAATGTTGATTTTTAACGTTTTTAATTTTGTTTTAATAAATACGGCCGGGAGGGTCACTCCCTCCCTCTTCCAAAAACTTCAAGAACTGTTTCCGGTTTCCCGCCTTTGGGGATTGTGTTGAGAGGGGGTGGCGGGTATCTCAGCCATATGGAAAGGGGCGACCACTCGGTCCCCCCGCACGTATGGCAGAGTACCACGATCCCCCCGGGAAGCCATCTTGGGCGGGAGGCGTGTCTCGGCTGGTATGCCCGAAGCGGCGTAGCCGGGGCGCGCCTTTTCCCGCCCTAGAGTGGGCTGGCCTAGACACTGACGCAGCTGGCCACGCCCTCGGGGCAGGTAGGGGCGGGTTTACGCCCGCCCTGAAGACGGATAAAAGGAGAAGCAAGATCCGAAGGCATCCTCTTGTTCCTGTGCTCTGAAGCTGCACCTCCTCGCTGCACGTGAGCTCGAGACGGAACGAAGAGCCAATTTTGACCCACCCACCAGCCCCTGAGGACAGCAAGTGGTTTTGAATAAAGTTGATGGATAACTCTGATTTTCGTTTACAGGTTGCGGTATTATCATGATGATTTGGAGTATGTAATAAAGAATGGTCGATTTGTGTTACGTTTCGCGAATAAAGTAATTCTGCTTTAGTGTTTATTGGTGAGCATGCTTTTAATAAAAGTGTAGTTGCTACTGTCTTTTTAGTTTAGTCTTTTAGTTAGCATTGTCGTATTTATTTTGGTCGGGCGGTAAGGTCATGATCGGTGAGCACTAATTGGAAGATCCCTATGAGTGGGCGTCACCCAACACGGATGGGAGCGCTCGGGAGAGGTGGCCATTGGCCCCTCAACGGGGAGGCGGTCCCTTCTAAGGATGGGTCGCCGAAAGAAAAGGAAAGGCGGTCAAGGCCCCTTCCTGTGTAGGAGGGGTTACAGCCCCCTCCTGGGGAATTTCCCGGGGCCAGTGACGTCTGCGACGGCAGGTGTGGTAAGTTGTGTGGGGTTTGGGGGGGGGTCTACGCTACCTTCTAGATACCTCACACGAGTCCTCGAACGACCTTTAAGTGGCGTCGAGTTTTATTGGTGCCCCCGTCAAGTCAAAGGGAAATTGGTAGTTGCACTTGAGGTACGCCTCAGTGCTGTCGCCCCTCACAAGTGGGGGGGGGTATCTTTGGTTAGGGATCTTGACACCGGTTACGACCTTGCCGTTGGCCCTTAAACATTAGGATGTACAATTTCATAATTTCAAGTAAATGTTTGTAGGATGTTAGTTCGGCTAGGAGAACCTCTGTATTAGAGAATCTGTTAAGGTTAGCCAACATCGCAATGTGGTAATGAAATTGTACATAATATGAAAATGTTGATTTTTAACGTTTTTAATTTTGTTTTAATAAATACGGCCGGGAGGGTCACTCCCTCCCTCTTCCAAAAACTTCAAGAACTGTTTCCGGTTTCCCGCCTTTGGGGATTGTGTTGAGAGGGGGTGGCGGGTATCTCAGCCATATGAACATAGCATTGAATTATGGGACATGACCTCCTATACTGAGGATATGGGTTACCATGGCGGTGTCAGAATTATTCCTCTATGCGTATATGTTTGTGTGGGCATCCACAGGCTTTATAAACCAGTTGTTCCAACTCCATGCAGAAAAATCCAGTCCCGCTTCCACAAAGTCAACGGGGGTGGGGTAGATCCTTTCCATAATCGAGCGATGTCCTGTTTGGAGATAGTGAGGCCAAGGAACAACAGATGTTGTTTATATCTGTTGCCCCCGATGTCCTCTGCTATGTGAAGTAGCGCCTGGCGTGGTGTGTCTGGTATGTGCCATCCCAATACTTCGGATTAACAACTACGTATACCATTCCAGAATGTGTCTAAAATCGGGCATGACTACATAGTTTGAATGCAAATAGCTTCCTCTAGTCCGCAGCGAAGACATTGCGAGGAAGCAATAAGACCTGCCTTATCAAGTCGTAATCAGGTGAAATATGTTCTGTGTAGATATTTCAATTGTATAAATGAAGTCTCGTAGAGATGGCAGCCCCATGGGGTGACTCTAGCGCCTCCCTCCAACCATTATTGTTCAGGGGACCCAGATCTATTTGCCAGGACTCCCGAAGGGACTCCAATGTGGACTCACTGTGGGTGACCAATGTTTGATATATTTTAGAGATTTTATGGTCTAATAGGTTGCCCATGAGGATATTTCCCTCTAATGGATTGAATTCAGGAAGAGCAGAGATTTCTTTAAGATGGGGAGTGATGCCATGGCGAAACTGTAAATACCTATAAAACTGGGAGTGCAGAATAGAATATTCATTTTGAAGATCAGAAAAAGATTTGAGAGTTATTTCCTGAAGAACATCAGCCAGAGTGGAGATGCCAATTTGGTCGTCCCCCCGGAGCCCCTGCAATCGCTGAACCTGGGGAAGAAGACGATTACACCACAGCTTGGTCGCACTGGTCAAACAGTTCAGCCAGCCGAGGCGACGGATCCACCTTAATGGCAGAGGAAGACCCTGAATGCTAGCCCATTTACCTAAATATTTATGAAGTGATGAATCACCCAGAAGCCATCGCTCCAATTCATAGGCGCTGAGGGGAGTACCACCAGTCGTTAAGGACCTGTAAATGGAAAGCAGCATAATACGACTGAATGTCGGCCGTAGCAATGCCCCCACAATAGGTAGAAAAGAAACATGTCATAAGTGCTATTCAAACCCTACCCCCGGCCCATAGAAACTCATTAAGCATTGCATTCAGCTGACTGAACCAAAGCTGTGGCAAAATATAAGGGTGACTATGCAATTGATAAGGGAGCTAGGGAAGAGAAATCATTTTAAAATTAGCTGAATGGCCATACAACGATATAGGGTAAGCTCACCCATAACTTAAGTTCTTTTTTAACCCTAGTAAAGACTGTCAATTTTTCTCAATCTCGATATGTCCTGTCGGTCAGTCACAAAAACCCCTAGATATTTAAAACATCCATGGGTCTGGGAAAGATCTGAAGCCCAACTACAATCAGACTCAAGGCCCTGCAGGGGCCACAATATGGATTTAATAACAGTCATGTACAGTCCGGAAATTTTGCCTAATATCTGCATAATCTGCAAAATGCGGGGACCGATCTTTGGGGGTCAAAAAGGAAAAAAAGGGCATCATCCGCATAGAGTGCAATACTATCAGAGATCTCTGCTGACCACTCGAAGCCCTTGTCACGGGCATCCATACGCACCCAAGCCACCAAGGGCTAGATGGCTAAGGCAAATAGGAGTGGAGCTAACGCACAGCCTTGGCGCGTGCTGCGAGTGACAGGAAATGAGGCGGATAGTCTACCAGATATATGCACCAAGGCTGTTAGCCCAGAATATAACAGTAGAATATAGGATGAAAAATTTGGGGCCAAAATGAAGATGTTGCAATAAATGAAGGGAAATGTCCAACTGACCGAATGGAACGTGCGGTCAATATCGGCCAATAAAAGACCCGCTGGGCGACGGAGGCGGTCCACGGCAGCTATCGTGTTGTGGTCTCGATGAATGTTATGCCTTGTGGCCGTCGAGGCATGAATCTGGCCTGATCCTGGTGAATAAAGTCAGGGAAGTGCGACAATATTCTGGTGGCAAGCACGCTATAAATGTTGCCTCAATGTTCAATAAAGATATTGATCTGTAAGAGGCGTGCAGGTCCGGCGGGTACTTAGGTTTATGGAATGCAACTATTTCTGCGTACTGCCAATCTGCGAGCATAAGTGTCATCTCCGCCGACTGTAATATGGCCGTGAGACAGTGTGGGCCAAGTAGAATTGTATAGGGCTTATAAAAATCACACGTAAATCCATCTGCACCTGGTGCTTCCCCTGAGTGTAAGTCCACTATAGCCGTAGTAACTTCTTCTACATTTAGTGGTGCATCGAGTGAGTCACGAGGTTCATCTGAGAGTGCTCATGGGAGAAGATCTACAAAGAACTGGTCAATGACCGAGGTCTCCAGGGCCTCCCATGCTGTGTAAAGGGAGCTGTAGTAATCTACAAAAGTATCTGTGGGTGCCTTTGGATCAGTCACAACCGCCCCGGCCGAATACCCGGGAGTGGAAGGTGTGCCTGTGCCTGTTGGCATAGTTTATATAGAAGGCGTCCAGAGTGGTCACCCCACTGATAATTTCTGCTCTATGTAGCAAGCTATGCCATCCTCGCCTCGTCCATCAACAAGCTGTAGTATTGTTGATGAAGTAGGCTAATCTGTCTGTGCACCACAGCACCACCTGCACCCAGGGTTCACAGCTGCATCCTCATAATTTGTGCTTTTAACTGAATTAGTGATTGTCTGCAAGTCTTGTGCACGCCGAGCAAAGGCTGATATCAATACCACATAATGTTGGTTTCATGGCCCCCCAGAGCATGCATGCCATCCCTCATTATTGGAAAAATATTCTGTAAGTGAATGATGTAACTGGGTGCGATATGTTGAATTGTGTCGATTCCATGTCGAGAGCTGCCACCTCAAGGGAGGCCGATCCGCACCTATTAAAAGCTGAATGGAAATTGGTGAATGGTCCGACAATCCGAGGTAGGATCGCTGCCATGGAAAACCTGTAAATAAACATACCTGGAATGAATATAAAATCTAATCTGAAGTAGGAACATGGGTATGAGAAAAGTAAGTATAGCCAGCCCCAATGTGGTTGTGTATCCGCCATGTGTCTATCCCACCTAGCAAGTCTGTAGTTTGGTTACTGGGGTCCCTGTGGCTGCTCTGGCTTGTCGCCATCTATCCATGATTGGGGATATGACATAATTCCAGTTTCCTCTGATTATTGATAATTCTCCCGGTAGGTCGCCCCATATTCCCACTTAGTGGTCAACGAAGCCCTGACAAAGGGGGGGGGATATACTACCAAGCAATACTTCCTCCCCAGAGACCAACCCATGTACAAAAATATTGCGACCATGCGTCGGACCATTTTTTTTAATCAATGTGAAGGAGACTGTGATGGATCAGAATAGCAAAACCTCTGGAACCCCTAGAAAACCCGGAATGAAGGACATGTAGAAAGCCATATTGGGCCACACATGGGGCCTTAGTGCCCAACATATGGGTCTCCTGCAGCAAAAGAACATTGGCACTGATGTGGTTTGCCTGCCTAATAACAGCCCCACGTTTAATCCTGTCAACCATACCCCTAATATTCCAGCTGACTATATGCAGCTGTCCCGATGGGTGTACAATAGGTACTGCTGCCATTGTGTCGAGACAAGGTGAGTGATACTGTCGAGTATACCTGGACAGAAATATGCTTAGCATCTGTTCGCCACCCAACAATAAAGGAAAACAATAAAACAACACCACCCATGAATGTTAACCTACCGCGGAGAGTGAAACCACCCACCCCCAGCGAAGTCCAGAGTGCCCAGATGGTAGAAGAAGAAGTGGTGTCTGATCTGAATCTTGTTCTTGTCCCACAACGAATCTAGGGACCCACCCACAGGTAAGCCATTAGGTACCCCAAGGAAAGAGTTGGGACGATCCTACCAGGGGAGGGTTTGGAAAGTGGGGAGTTTACTCCCATGTCCTTTGTCTAGTTTTGCACCAGAACAAGAGCCAACAGCTCCCATAGCTGGATTGAACTGGACTATGCATAGTGACACCAAACGTGCCCGTCATGTAGACTGAGTGGAGCTGGCAAGCGCACCCCCCTTCTCCAATACACAAAATCATGTCTGGGAGGTGGTCACAGGATGCCAATTGTTCTGCCTTCCCCTGCTTGAGCTTTGCTCATCAGGAGGGCAGAATCATGTCTCTGCTCGGTATTAACCATTTTGTGCTGTCCAGTTAAGAAGGAACACTGAGAGCCAGTGCTTGGAAACATACCTCTCACACCGTTTATGGTGTGTGGGTATTATTCCAACATATTTGATACCAAACATGATAGGCTTCTTAGCCTCCGTTTTCGAGATGGTTATTGCATAATTATGCTGTGCCCCTCTATATAGTATATTGATGCTTCACTTGCAACCCGGGTAAATGGACTCCATATGCTGTAGGGGTGTTCTGCACATGCAGGGGCACCCGCACACTTAGAACCAAGCACCCTGCCTTCAGGATTGATAAGACCTGCTATATGGGTGACATGTTTTAATTGCAGTGACCCTAGATATAGGAAACCTATATCTTTAGTAAGTGGTGCTAGCACCAGATTGCACAGTCTGCAATAGTAGGCCTGTAGTTCCATTTCAAATGGTCTCCCATGGGTGGCATAATGCATGCTTCAGGCCATGAGTACCTTAGTACCATATACCAGGGACTGGTAAGGGCACCCCTGTATCCAATGAGGGATGTACGTAAGTGCTGAACATAACAATTTAAGGGAGAATGCAGACAGACTGGGGTCCTGATTAGCAGGATCCCAGTCAGACTAGCCAATAACAGCTTAGCACCAGGCAAAAAGCGGGGGTAACCATAAAAGCAGATCCTACTTTCTACAGGGAGAACATGCTAAAACTGCACAACACTAGAAGAGGCCCCAGAGTTTGAAGTGGAGCTGGTAACAGACATGCCCAAATATAGAGCCTGCGCATACCTCAAGATGATCTCTCACATGTACGACATCCAAACATTTGCACAGAGATAGATAGCCAATAAACATACAATAACCGAGACTGCAAGCCGCAGTGCAATAGAATATTCATGCCAACCATCACCACAGTACAGGGAATACCACTTTAAATAATCAATGGTGCCATGCCAAGTTTGACCCCACCCAGTTATATTTTAGTCACCTCTGACTTTACCTCAAAAGTTAACACGCTTATAAATGGTACACACATAGCCCATCAGTAGGCAAGCATCCCATCAGTGACCATAATGTGCAAAGCATCAGAATTCACTGACTGGCGAGTCATGAGTCAGCATGGGCAAATTTTGCAAATTCGCAATCCGCGAAATTGCGGATTTGCAAATTCGCGATCCGCAAAATTTGCGAATTTGTGCGAATTTGCAGATTTTTGTTTTTTGCGTGTTCGCGGGGTTTTTTGCTTGTTCGCTGGGCTTTTTGCGTGTTTGCGGGGCTTTTTGCGTCTTCGCAAGCCGCTTGCATAGCGAAGTTACCCATGCAGTCGTTTATGGGAGAGGGAGAGAGAGATAGATAGATAGATAGATAGATAGATAGATAGATAGATAGATAGATAGATAGATAGATAGATAGATAGATAGGTAGAAAGAGAGAGACAGAGAGGGAAAGAGAGAGGGAGAGAGAGAACAAGAGAAAGAAAGAGAGGCCGGATCTCTGAAGGGCCAGATTCCTGAGTTGCCCCTACAGAACATATAGCTTTTTATTTTTAGCAAAATGCATATGAAAATTGTGCTGTAAAGGTCTCTTTTAGTTTAACCCCTCCTGACAACTCAAAATGGGTGTATTTGCCATCCTCTCCCTTCTTCCTGTTTTTTATATCTGTAAGTGCTTCCTGATGAGGTTTAATTCCTTGGACAGGTGCCTCGTTGCCTACTTGTAACTATTCTCTGACCCTGCTTCAAGGGTCAGAGCAGGGTCAGAGAATAGTTGCAAGTAGGCAACGAGTTAATTTGTTTGTAACCCTTTTGTAAAAGGTTACAAAGAAATTAGGTTCAACTTTTGCACCTGCTGCTGTAACCCTTGCTTGGCTGAAAATTCGTCCCCGCTGATTCGCGTATTTTACTGCGATTTCGCGAGATTCGCGGATCACGAAATCGCGGAAAATCCGCAAATTCGCCTGCGAAACGGATTTTACGCCCACCCTTAGTCATGAGTCTCCTCACCACTCACAGTTCCTGAACCACTAAGATTGTAACACTATATTCTGTATATATGTAATGACTGTAATCAAGAGACGTGATGCACTGTACCATGCAATGTATTTCTTTGTTTAGTACTGAAACAAAGACAAACAATAAAGCAGAATAAAACAAAAACAACATGTGGGTAAGGCTTGTCGAGGGGTTTTATTTGCCAAGTTGTCCTAGCAGTAGAACTGGATGCAGAGCCTCAATTATATCAGGCATAAGACATATTTAGAGGGGTACTACTCTGGATCTTTCACTTGGTGATGTCAGTTTTTAACTACATATCTAAAGGATTGTCTGATTGGGGTCTATTTCCAAATGTAAGTTAGATTCTTTGTGCATTTCTGCCTCTGTTTGTGAGTGCATATCTCTGTAAATGCATATCTAAGTGGTGGCATAGGTTGCTTCCTGGGTGTGTTAGTTTGTATTCAGTTATTTAACTGAGTGTGTTACTGCCTGCATTAATTCTAGATCCATAAGAGTTGTGTCTGTGCATATGAGTGAATTTTTCTTTTGCTTGTGACACTGTGTAAGGGGTTGTATTATTCAAATCAGGATGGAACACTGGATATATAACTCAGCATATTCAACTGTAAGTGTGCATGTAGCTCCCTGATACTACTAACTACACGTGCTAGCCTTATGCACATAGGAACGTACCTATGGCGTACCCAGAGGCTACCTTAGGTGTGACATTTAAGTAGTAGAACAGCAGGTTAAGACTTGTGAAGGAGTTTAAATAGCAAGTCAATTTATCAGCATAACTGGATACACAGCCTCAAGTGTACCAGGACTGAGACATATTTAATGGGAGTCTATGACATAATATCGACAGACAGAATATAGACATATAAAAATATCGACACAAAAATATCGACTTCAAAAATATTGGAGTTCTATCTACATAAAGGTAAGTACAAAAATATCGTTTTTTAAAATGTATTATTAATAATGTAAAAATAATTAAAAAATACATATAATTTAACAAATTATAAATATAAACATTGAAACATATTTAAAAAACTAATACCTAATACATATACATTTAAAATAAATTTAAAACTCTACATATAAATTAATATATATACTTACTCCACATATTGCAACAGTAGGGATAGCGTTGGATAGCGAAGGGGTAAAAATTACTATTCCCACTCCAGAGGGTGCAACAGTAGGGAAAGCGTTGGATAGCGTAGGGGTAAAAATTACTATTCCCACTCCAGAGGGTGCAACAGTAGGGAAAGCGTGGGATAGCGTAGGGGTGAAAATTACTATTCCCACTCCAAAGGGTGCAACAGTAGGGAAAGCGCTGGATAGCGTAGGGGTAAAAATTACTATTCCCACTCGAGAGGGCGCAACAGTAGAGAAAGCGTTGGATTGCGTAAGTGTCAAAATTACTATTCCCACTCCAGAGGGTGCAACAGTAGGGGAAAGCGTTGGATAGCGTAGGAGTAACAATTACTATTCCCACTCCAGAGGGTGCAACAGTAGGGAAAGCGCTGGATAGCGTAGGGATAAAAATTACTACTCCTACTCCAGAGGGCGCAACAGTAGGGAAAGGGTTGGATAGCGTAGGGGTAAACATTACTATTCCTACTCCAGAGGGTGCAAAAGTAGGGAAAGCGTTGGATAGTGTAGGAGTAAAAATTACTATACCCACTCCAAAGGGTGCAACAGTAGGGAAAGCGTTGGATAGCGTAGCGGTAAAAATTACTATTCCCACTCCAAAGGGTGCAACAGTAGGGAAAGCATTGGATACCGTAGGGGTAAAAATTACTATTTCGACTCCAGAGGGTGCAACAGTAGGGAAAGCGTTGGATAGCGTAGGGGTAAAAATTACTATACCCACTCCAAAGGGTGCAACAGTAGGGAAAGCGTTGGATAGCGTAGCGGTAAAAATTACTATTCCCACTCCAAAGGGTGCAACAGTAGGGAAAGCGTTGGATACCGTAGGGGTAAAAATTACTATTTCGACTCCAGAGGGTGCAACAGTAGGGAAAGCGTTGGATAGCGTAGGGGTAAAAATTACTATTCCCACTCCAGAGGGTGCAACAGTAGGGAAAGCGTTGGATAGCGTAGGGGAAAAAATTACTATTCCCACTCCAGAGGGTGCAACAGTAGGGAAAGAATTGGATAGCGTAGGGGTAAAAATTACTATTTCCACTACAGAGGGTGCAACAGTAGGGAAAGCGTTGGGTAGCGTAGCGGTAAAAATTACTATTCCCACTCCAAAGGGTGCAACAGTAGGGAAAGCATTGGATAGCATGGGGGTAAAAATTACTATTCCCACTCCAGAGGTGCAACAGTAGGGAAAGCGTTGGATAGCGTAGGGGTAAAAATTACTATTCCCACTACAGAGGGTGCAACAGTAGGGAAAGCGTTGGATAGCGTAGGGGTAAAACTTACTATTCCCACTCCAAAGAATGCAACAGTAGGGATAGCGTTGGAAAGCGTAGCAGTAAAAATTTATATTCCCACTCCAAAGGGTGCAACAGTAGGGAAAGCGTTGGATAGCGTAGGGGTAAAAATTACTATTCCCACTCCAGAGGGTGCAACAGTAGGGAAAGCGTTGGATGGCGTAGGGGTAAAATTACTATTCCCACTACAGAGGGTGCAACAGTAGGGAAAGCGTTGGATAGCGTAGGGGTAAAAATTACTATTCCCACTCCAGAGGGTGCAACAGTAGGGAAAGCGTTGGATAGCGCAGGGGTAAAAATTACTATTCACACTCCAGAGGGTGCAACAGTAGGGATAGAATTGGATAGCGTAAGGGTAAAAATTACTATTCCCACTCCAGAGGGTGCAACTGTAGGGAAAGCGTTGGATAGCGTAGGGGTAAAACTTACTATTCCAACTCCAAAGGGTGCAACAGTAGGGAAAGCGTTGGATAGCGTAGCGGTAAAAATTACTATTCCCACTCCAAAGGGTGCAACAGTAGGGAAAGCGTTGGATAGCGTAGGGGTAAAACTTACTATTCCCACTCCAGAGGGTGCAACAGTAGGGAAAGCGATGGATAGCTTAGGGGTAAAAATTACTTTTCTCACTCCAGAGGGTGCAACAGTAGAGAAAGCGTTGGATAGCGTAGGGGTAAAAATTACTATTCCTACTCCAGAGGGTGCAACAGTAGGGTAAGCATTGGATAGCGTAGGGGTAAACATTACTTTTCCCACTCCAGAGGGTGCAACAGTAGGGAAAGCGTTGGATAGCATAGGGGTAAAAATTACTATTCCCACTCCAGGGGGTTCGATAGTAGGGAAAGCGTTGGATAGCGTAGGGGTAAAAATTCCAATTCCCACTCCAGAAGATGCAACAGTAGGGAAAGCATTGGATAGCTTAGGGGTAAAAATTACTATTCCCATTCCAGAGGGTGCAACAGTAGGGAAAGCGTTGGATAGTGTAGCGGTAAAAATGTCTATTCCCACTCCTGAGGGTGCAACAGTAGGGAAAGCGTTGGATAGCATAGAGTTAAAAATTACTATTCCCACTCCAGAGGGTGCAACAGTAGGGAAAGCGTTGGATAGCGTAGGGGTAAAACTTACTTTTCCCTCTCCAAAGGGTGCAACAGTAGGGAAAGCTTTGGATAGCGTAGCGGTAAAAATTACTATTCCCACTCCAGAGGGTGCAACAGTAGGGAAAGCATTGGATAGCGTAGGGGTAAAAATTACTATTCCCACTCCAGAGGGTGCAACAGTAGGGAAAGCGTTGGATAGCGTAGGGGTAAAAATTACTATTCCCACTCGAAAGGGTGCAACAGTAGGGAAAGCGCTGGATAGCGTAGGGGTAAAAATAACTATTCCAACTCCAGAGGGTGCAACAGTAGGGAAAGCATTGGATAGCGTAGGGGTAAAAATTACTATTCCCACTCCAGAGGGTGCAACAGTAGGGAAAGCGTTGGGTAGCGTAGCGGTAAAAATTACTATTCCCACTCCAAAGGGTGCAACAGTAGGAAAAGCGTTGGATAGCATAGGGGTAAAAATTACTATTCCCACTCCAGAGGGTGCAACAGTAGGGAAAGCGTTGGATAGCGTAGGGGTAAAAATTACTATTCCCACTACAGAGGGTGCAACAGTAGGGAAAGCGTTGGATAGCGTAGGGGTAAAACTTACTATTCACACTCCAGAGGGTGCAACAGTAGGGATAGCGTTGGATAGCGTAGCAGTAAAAATTTATATTCCTACTCCAAAGGGTGCAACAGTAGGGAAAGCGTTGGATAGCGTAGGGGTAAACATTACTATTCCTACTCCAGAGGGTGCAAAAGTAGGGAAAGCGTTGGATAGCGTAGGAGTAAAAATTACTATACCCACTCCAAAGGGTGCAACAGTAGGGAAAGCGTTGGATAGCGTAGCGGTAAAAATTACTATTCCCACTCCAAAGGGTGCAACAGTAGGGAAAGCGTTGGATACCGTAGGGGTAAAAATTACTATTTCGACTCCAGTGGGTACAACAGTAGGGAAAGCGTTGGATAGCGTAGGGGTAAAAATTACTATACCCACTCCAAAGGGTGCAACAGTAGGGAAAGCGTTGGATAGCGTAGCGGTAAAAATTACTATTCCCACTCCAAAGGGTGCAACAGTAGGGAAAGCGTTGGATACCGTAGGGGTAAAAATTACTATTTCGACTCCAGAGGGTGCAACAGTAGGGAAAGCGTTGGATAGCGTAGGGGTAAAAATTACTATTCCCACTCCAGAGGGTGCAACAGTAGGGAAAGCGTTGGATAGCGTAGGGGAACAAATTACTATTCCCACTCCAGAGGGTGCAACAGTAGGGAAAGAATTGGATAGCGTAGGGGTAAAAATTACTATTTCCACTACAGAGGGTGCAACAGTAGGGAAAGCGTTGGGTAGCGTAGCGGTAAAAATTACTATTCCCACTCCAAAGGGTGCAACAGTAGGGAAAGCATTGGATAGCATGGGGGTAAAAATTACTATTCCCACTCCAGAGGTGCAACAGTAGGGAAAGCGTTGGATAGCGTAGGGGTAAAAATTACTATTCCCACTACAGAGGGTGCAACAGTAGGGAAAGCGTTGGATAGCGTAGCGGTAAAAATTACTATTCCCACTCCAAAGGGTGCAACAGTAGGGAAAGCGTTGGATACCGTAGGGGTAAAAATTACTATTTCGACTCCAGAGGGTGCAACAGTAGGGAAAGCGTTGGATAGCGTAGGGGTAAAAATTACTATTCCCACTCCAGAGGGTGCAACAGTAGGGAAAGCGTTGGATAGCGTAGGGGAAAAAATTACTATTCCCACTCCAGAGGGTGCAACAGTAGGGAAAGAATTGGATAGCGTAGGGGTAAAAATTACTATTTCCACTACAGAGGGTGCAACAGTAGGGAAAGCGTTGGGTAGCGTAGCGGTAAAAATTACTATTCCCACTCCAAAGGGTGCAACAGTAGGGAAAGCATTGGATAGCATGGGGGTAAAAATTACTATTCCCACTCCAGAGGTGCAACAGTAGGGAAAGCGTTGGATAGCGTAGGGGTAAAAATTACTATTCCCACTACAGAGGGTGCAACAGTAGGGAAAGCGTTGGATAGCGTAGGGGTAAAACTTACTATTCCCACTCCAAAGAATGCAACAGTAGGGATAGCGTTGGAAAGCGTAGCAGTAAAAATTTATATTCCCACTCCAAAGGGTGCAACAGTAGGGAAAGCGTTGGATAGCGTAGGGGTAAAAATTACTATTCCCACTCCAGAGGGTGCAACAGTAGGGAAAGCGTTGGATGGCGTAGGGGTAAAATTACTATTCCCACTACAGAGGGTGCAACAGTAGGGAAAGCGTTGGATAGCGTAGGGGTAAAAATTACTATTCCCACTCCAGAGGGTGCAACAGTAGGGAAAGCGTTGGATAGCGCAGGGGTAAAAATTACTATTCACACTCCAGAGGGTGCAACAGTAGGGATAGAATTGGATAGCGTAAGGGTAAAAATTACTATTCCCACTCCAGAGGGTGCAACTGTAGGGAAAGCGTTGGATAGCGTAGGGGTAAAACTTACTATTCCAACTCCAAAGGGTGCAACAGTAGGGAAAGCGTTGGATAGCGTAGCGGTAAAAATTACTATTCCCACTCCAAAGGGTGCAACAGTAGGGAAAGCGTTGGATAGCGTAGGGGTAAAACTTACTATTCCCACTCCAGAGGGTGCAACAGTAGGGAAAGCGATGGATAGCTTAGGGGTAAAAATTACTTTTCTCACTCCAGAGGGTGCAACAGTAGAGAAAGCGTTGGATAGCGTAGGGGTAAAAATTACTATTCCTACTCCAGAGGGTGCAACAGTAGGGTAAGCATTGGATAGCGTAGGGGTAAACATTACTTTTCCCACTCCAGAGGGTGCAACAGTAGGGAAAGCGTTGGATAGCATAGGGGTAAAAATTACTATTCCCACTCCAGGGGGTTCGATAGTAGGGAAAGCGTTGGATAGCGTAGGGGTAAAAATTCCAATTCCCACTCCAGAAGATGCAACAGTAGGGAAAGCATTGGATAGCTTAGGGGTAAAAATTACTATTCCCATTCCAGAGGGTGCAACAGTAGGGAAAGCGTTGGATAGTGTAGCGGTAAAAATGTCTATTCCCACTCCTGAGGGTGCAACAGTAGGGAAAGCGTTGGATAGCATAGAGTTAAAAATTACTATTCCCACTCCAGAGGGTGCAACAGTAGGGAAAGCGTTGGATAGCGTAGGGGTAAAACTTACTTTTCCCTCTCCAAAGGGTGCAACAGTAGGGAAAGCTTTGGATAGCGTAGCGGTAAAAATTACTATTCCCACTCCAGAGGGTGCAACAGTAGGGAAAGCATTGGATAGCGTAGGGGTAAAAATTACTATTCCCACTCCAGAGGGTGCAACAGTAGGGAAAGCGTTGGATAGCGTAGGGGTAAAAATTACTATTCCCACTCGAAAGGGTGCAACAGTAGGGAAAGCGCTGGATAGCGTAGGGGTAAAAATAACTATTCCAACTCCAGAGGGTGCAACAGTAGGGAAAGCATTGGATAGCGTAGGGGTAAAAATTACTATTCCCACTCCAGAGGGTGCAACAGTAGGGAAAGCGTTGGGTAGCGTAGCGGTAAAAATTACTATTCCCACTCCAAAGGGTGCAACAGTAGGAAAAGCGTTGGATAGCATAGGGGTAAAAATTACTATTCCCACTCCAGAGGGTGCAACAGTAGGGAAAGCGTTGGATAGCGTAGGGGTAAAAATTACTATTCCCACTACAGAGGGTGCAACAGTAGGGAAAGCGTTGGATAGCGTAGGGGTAAAACTTACTATTCACACTCCAGAGGGTGCAACAGTAGGGATAGCGTTGGATAGCGTAGCAGTAAAAATTTATATTCCTACTCCAAAGGGTGCAACAGTAGGGAAAGCGTTGGATAGCGTAGGGGTAAACATTACTATTCCTACTCCAGAGGGTGCAAAAGTAGGGAAAGCGTTGGATAGCGTAGGAGTAAAAATTACTATACCCACTCCAAAGGGTGCAACAGTAGGGAAAGCGTTGGATAGCGTAGCGGTAAAAATTACTATTCCCACTCCAAAGGGTGCAACAGTAGGGAAAGCGTTGGATACCGTAGGGGTAAAAATTACTATTTCGACTCCAGTGGGTGCAACAGTAGGGAAAGCGTTGGATAGCGTAGGGGTAAAAATTACTATACCCACTCCAAAGGGTGCAACAGTAGGGAAAGCGTTGGATAGCGTAGCGGTAAAAATTACTATTCCCACTCCAAAGGGTGCAACAGTAGGGAAAGCGTTGGATACCGTAGGGGTAAAAATTACTATTTCGACTCCAGAGGGTGCAACAGTAGGGAAAGCGTTGGATAGCGTAGGGGTAAAAATTACTATTCCCACTCCAGAGGGTGCAACAGTAGGGAAAGCGTTGGATAGCGTAGGGGAACAAATTACTATTCCCACTCCAGAGGGTGCAACAGTAGGGAAAGAATTGGATAGCGTAGGGGTAAAAATTACTATTTCCACTACAGAGGGTGCAACAGTAGGGAAAGCGTTGGGTAGCGTAGCGGTAAAAATTACTATTCCCACTCCAAAGGGCGCAACAGTAGGGAAAGCATTGGATAGCATGGGGGTAAAAATTACTATTCCCACTCCAGAGGTGCAACAGTAGGGAAAGCGTTGGATAGCGTAGGGGTAAAAATTACTATTCCCACTACAGAGGGTGCAACAGTAGGGAAAGCGTTGGATAGCGTAGGGGTAAAACTTACTATTCCCACTCCAAAGAATGCAACAGTAGGGATAGCATTGGAAAGCGTAGCAGTAAAAATTTATATTCCCACTCCAAAGGGTGCAACAGTAGGGAAAGCGTTGGATAGCGTAGGGGTAAAAATTACTATTCCCACTCCAGAGGGTGCAACAGTAGGGAAAGCGTTGGATGGCGTAGGGGTAAAATTACTATTCCCACTACAGAGGGTGCAACAGTAGGGAAAGCGTTGGATAGCGTAGGGGTAAAAATTACTATTCCCACTCCAGAGGGTGCAACAGTAGGGAAAGCGTTGGATAGCGCAGGGGTAAAAATTACTATTCACACTCCAGAGGGTGCAACAGTAGGGATAGAATTGGATAGCGTAAGGGTAAAAATTACTATTCCCACTCCAGAGGGTGCAACTGTAGGGAAAGCGTTGGATAGCGTAGGGGTAAAACTTACTATTCCAACTCCAAAGGGTGCAACAGTAGGGAAAGCGTTGGATAGCGTAGCGGTAAAAATTACTATTCCCACTCCAAAGGGTGCAACAGTAGGGAAAGCGTTGGATAGCGTAGGGGTAAAACTTACTATTCCCACTCCAGAGGGTGCAACAGTAGGGAAAGCGATGGATAGCTTAGGGGTAAAAATTACTTTTCCCACTCCAGAGGGTGCAACAGTAGAGAAAGCGTTGGATAGCGTAGGGGTAAAAATTACTATTCCTACTCCAGAGGGTGCAACAGTAGGGTAAGCATTGGATAGCGTAGGGGTAAACATTACTTTTCCCACTCCAGAGGGTGCAACAGTAGGGAAAGCGTTGGATAGCATAGGGGTAAAAATTACTATTCCCACTCCAGGGGGTTCGATAGTAGGGAAAGCGTTGGATAGCGTAGGGGTAAAAATTCCAATTCCCACTCCAGAAGATGCAACAGTAGGGAAAGCATTGGATAGCTTAGGGGTAAAAATTACTATTCCCATTCCAGAGGGTGCAACAGTAGGGAAAGCGTTGGATAGTGTAGCGGTAAAAATGTCTATTCCCACTCCTGAGGGTGCAACAGTAGGGAAAGCGTTGGATAGCATAGAGTTAAAAATTACTATTCCCACTCCAGAGGGTGCAACAGTAGGGAAAGCGTTGGATAGCGTAGGGGTAAAACTTACTTTTCCCTCTCCAAAGGGTGCAACAGTAGGGAAAGCTTTGGATAGCGTAGCGGTAAAAATTACTATTCCCACTCCAGAGGGTGCAACAGTAGGGAAAGCATTGGATAGCATAGGGGTAAAAATTACTATTCCCACTCCAGAGGGTGCAACAGTAGGGAAAGCGTTGGATAGCGTAGGGGTAAAAATTACTATTCCCAATCGAAAGGGTGCAACAGTAGGGAAAGCGCTGGATAGCGTAGGGGTAAAAATAACTATTCCCACTCCAGAGGGTGCAACAGTAGGGAAAGCATTGGATAGCGTAGGGGTAAAAATTACTATTCCCACTCCAGAGGGTGCAACAGTAGGGAAAGCGTTGGGTAGCGTAGCGGTAAAAATTACTATTCCCACTCCAAAGGGTGCAACAGTAGGAAAAGCGTTGGATAGCATAGGGGTAAAAATTACTATTCCCACTCCAGAGGGTGCAACAGTAGGGAAAGCGTTGGATAGCGTAGGGGTAAAAATTACTATTCCCACTACAGAGGGTGCAACAGTAGGGAAAGCGTTGGATAGCGTAGGGGTAAAACTTACTATTCACACTCCAGAGGGTGCAACAGTAGGGATAGCGTTGGATAGCGTAGCGGTAAAAATTTATATTCCTACTCCAAAGGGTGCAACAGTAGGGAAAGCGTTGGATAGCGTAGGGGTAAAAATTACTATTCCCACTCCAGAGGGTGCAACAGTAGGGAAAGCGTTGGATAGCGCAGGGGTAAAAATTACTATTCACACTCCAGAGGGTGCAACAGTAGGGATAGCATTGGATAGTGTAAGGGTAAAAATCACTATTCCCACTCCAGAGGGTGCAACTGTAGGGAAAGCGTTGGATAGCGTAGGGGTAAAACTTACTATTCCCACTCCAAAGGGTGCAACAGTAGGGAAAGCGTTGGATAGCGTAGCGGTAAAAATTACTATTCCCACTCCAAAGGGTGCAACAGTAGGGAAAGCGTTGGATAGCGTAGGGGTAAAACTTACTATTCCCACTCCAGAGGGTGCAACAGTAGGGAAAGCGATGGATAGCTTAGGGGTAAAAATTACTTTTCCCACTCCAGAGGCTGCAACAGTAGAGAAAGCGTTGGATAGCGTAGGGGTAAAAATTACTATTCCTACTCCAGAGGGTGCAACAGTAGGGTAAGCATTGGATAGCGTAGGGGTAAAAATTACTTTTCCCACTCCAGAGGGTGCAACAGTAGGGAAAGCGTTGGATAGCATAGGGGTAAAAATTACTATTCCCACTCCAGGGGGTGCAATAGTAGGGAAAGCATTGGATAGCGTAGGAGTAAAAATTCCAATTCCCACTCCAGAAGATGCAACAGTAGGGAAAGCATTGGATAGCGTAGGGGTAAAAATTACTATTCCCATTCCAGAAGGTGCAACAGTAGGGAAAGCGTTGGATAGTGTAGCGGTAAAAATTACTATTCCCACTCCAGAGGGTGCAACAGTAGGGAAAGCGTTGGATAGCGTAGAGTTAAAAATTACTATTCCCACTCCAGAGGGTGCAACAGTAGGGAAAGCGTTGGATAGCGTAGGGGTAAAACTTACTTTTCCCTCCCCAAAGGGTGCAACAGTAGGGAAAGCTTTGGATAGCGTAGCGGTAAAAATTACTATTCCCACTCCAGAGGGTGCAACAATAGGGAAAGCGTTGGATAGCGTAGGGGTAAAAATTAGTATTCCCACTCCAGAGGGTGCAACAGTAGGGAAAGCGTTGGATAGCGTAGGGGTAAAAATTACTATTCCCACTCCAGAGGGTGCAACAGTAGGGAAAGCGTTGGATACCGTAGGGGTAAAAATTACTATTCCCACTCCAGAGGGTGCAACAGTAGGGAAAGCGTTGGATAGTGTGGGGGTAAAAATTACTATTCCCACTTCAAAGGGTGCAACAGTAGGGAAAGCGTTGGATAGCGTAGGGGTAAAAATTACTATTCCCACTCCAGAGGGTGCAACAGTAGGGAAAGCATTGGATAGCGTAGGGGTAAAAATTACTATTCCCACTCCAGAGGGTGCAACAGCAGGGAAAGCGTTGGGTAGCGTAGCGGTAAAAATTACTATTCCCACTCCAAAGGGTGCAACAGTAGAGAAAGCGTTGGATAGCATAGGGGTAAAAATTACTATTCCCACTCCAGAGGGTGCAACAGTAGGGAAAGCATTGGATAGCGTAGGGGTAAAAATTACTATTCCCACTACAGAGGGTGCAACAGTAGGGAAAGCGTTGGATAGCGTAGGGGTAAAACTTACAATTCCCACTCCAAAGGATGCAACAGTAGGGATAGCGTTAGATAGCGTAGCGGTAAAAATTTATATTCCAACTCCAAAGGGTGCAACAGTAGGGAAAGCGTTGGATAGCGTAGGGGTAAAAATTACTATTCCCACTACAGAGAGTGCAACAGTAGGGAAAGCGTTGGATAGCGTAGGGGTAAAAATTACTATTCCCACGCTAGAGGGTGAAACAGTAGGGAATGCATTGGATAGCGTAGGGGTAAAAATTACTATTCCCACTCCAGATGGTGCAACAGTAGGGATAGCATTGGATAGCGTAGGAGTTAAAATTCCAATTCCCACTCCAGAAGATGCAACAGTAGGGAAAGCATTGGATAGCGTAGGGGTAAAAATGACTATTCCCATTCCAGAAGGTGCAACAGTAGGGAAAGCGTTGGATAGTGTAGCGGTAAAAATTACTATTCCCACTCCAGAGGGTGCAACAGTTGGGAAAGCGTTGGATAGCGTAGAGTTAAAAATTACTATTCCCACTCCAGAGGGTGCAACAGTAGGGAAAGCGTTGGATAGCGTAGGGGTAAAACTTACTTTTCCCTCCCCAAAGGGTGCAACAGTAGGGAAAGCTTTGGATAGCGTAGCGGTAAAAATTACTATTCCCACTCCAGAGGGTGCAACAGTAGGGAAAGCGTTGGATAGCGTAGGGGTAAAAATTACTATTCCAACTCCGGGGGGTGCAACAGTAGGGAAAGCGTTGGATAGCGTAGGGGTAAAAATTACTATTCCCACTCCAGAGGGTGCAACAGTAGGGAAAGCGTTGGATACCGTAGGGGTAAAAATTACTATTCCCACTCCAGAGGGTGCAACAGTAGGGAAAGCGTTGGATAGCGTGGGGGTAAAAATTACTATTCCCACTTCAAAGGGTGCAACAGTAGGGAGAGCGTTGGATAGCGTGGGCTAATAATTACTATTCCCACTCCAGAGGGTGCAACAGTAGGGAAAGCATTGGATAGCGTAGGGGTACAAATTACTATTCCCACTCCAGAGGGTGCAACAGTAGGGAAAGCGTTGGGTAGCGTAGCGGTAAAAATTACTATTCCCACTCCAAAGGGTGCAACAGTAGGGAAAGCGTTGGATAGCATAGGGGTAAAAATTACTATTCCCACTCCAGAGGGTGCAACAGTAGGGAAAGCATTGGATAGCGTAGGGGTAAAAATTACTATTCCCACTACAGAGGGTGCAACAGTAGGGAAAGCGTTGGATAGCGTAGGGGTAAAACTTACAATTCCCACTCCAAAGGATGCAACAGTAGGGATAGCGTTAGATAGCGTAGCGGTAAAAATTTATATTCCCACTCCAAAGGGTGCAACAGTAGGGAAAGCGTTGGATAGCGTAGGGGTAAAAATGACTATTCCCACTACAGAGAGTGCAACAGTAGGGAAAGCGTTGGATAGCGTAGGGGTAAAAATTACTATTCCCACGCCAGAGGGTGAAACAGTAGGGAATGCGTTGGATAGCGTAGGGGTAAAAATTACTATTCCCACTCCAGATGGTGCAACAGTAGGGATAGCATTGGATAGCGTAGGAGTTAAAATTCCAATTCCCACTCCAGAAGATGCAACAGTAGGGAAAGCATTGGATAGCGTAGGGGTAAAAATTACTATTCCCATTCCAGAAGGTGCAACAGTAGGGAAAGCGTTGGATAGTGTAGCGGTAAAAATTACTATTCCCACTCCAGAGGGTGCAACAGTTGGGAAAGCGTTGGATAGCGTAGGGTTAAAAATTACTATTCCCACTCCAGAGGGTGCAACAGTAGGGAAAGTGTTGGATAGCGTAGGGGTAAAACTTACTTTTCCCTCCCCAAAGGGTGCAACAGTAGGGAAAGCTTTGGATAGCGTAGCGGTAAAAATTACTATTCCCACTCCAGAGGGTGCAACAGTAGGGAAAGCGTTGGATAGCGTAGGGGTAAAAATTACTATTCCCACTCCAGAGGCTGCAACAGTAGGGAAAGCGTTGGATACCGTAGGGGTAAAAATTACTATTCCCACTCCAGAGGGTGCAACAGTAGGGAAAGCCTTGGATACCGTAGGGGTAAAAATTACTATTCCCACTCTAGAGGGTGCAACAGTAGGGAAAGCGTTGGATAGCGTAGGGGTAAAAATTACTATTCCCACTCCAAAGGGTGCAACAGTAGGGAAAGCGTTGGATAGCGTAGGGGTAAAAATTACTATTCCCACTCCAGAGGGTGCAACAGTAGGGAAAGCATTGGATAGCGTAGCGGTAAAAATTACTATTCCCACTCCAGAGGGTGCAACAGTAGGGAAAGCGTTAGATAGCGTAGCGGTAAAAATTTATATTCCAACTCCAAAGGGTGCAACAGTAGGGAAAGCGTTGGATAGCGTAGGGGTAAAAATCACTATTCCCACTACAGAGAGTGCAACAGTAGGGAAAGCGTTGGATAGCGTAGGGGTAAAAATTACTATTCCCACGCCAGAGGGTGAAACAGTAGGGAATGCGTTGGATAGCGTAGGGGTAAAAATTACTATTCCCACTCCAGATGGTGCAACAGTAGGGATAGCATTGGATAGCGTAGGAGTTAAAATTCCAATTCCCACTCCAGAAGATGCAACAGTAGGGAAAGCATTGGATAGCGTAGGGGTAAAAATGACTATTCCCATTCCAGAAGGTGCAACAGTAGGGAAAGCGTTGGATAGTGTAGCGGTAAAAATTACTATTCCCACTCCAGAGGGTGCAACAGTTGGGAAAGCGTTGGATAGCGTAGAGTTAAAAATTACTATTCCCACTCCAGAGGGTGCAACAATAGGGAAAGCGTTGGATAGCGTAGGGGTAAAACTTACTTTTCCCTCCCCAAAGGGTGCAACAGTAGGGAAAGCTTTGGATAGCGTAGCGGTAAAAATTACTATTCCCACTCCAGAGGGTGCAACAGTAGGGAAAGCGTTGGATAGCGTAGGGGTAAAAATTACTATTCCAACTCCGGGGGGTGCAACAGTAGGGAAAGCGTTGGATAGCGTAGGGGTAAAAATTACTATTCCCACTCCAGAGGGTGCAACAGTAGGGAAAGCGTTGGATACCGTAGGGGTAAAAATTACTATTCCCACTCCAGAGGGTGCAACAGTAGGGAAAGCGTTGGATAGCGTGGGGGTAAAAATTACTATTCCCACTTCAAAGGGTGCAACAGTAGGGAGAGCGTTGGATAGCGTGGGCTAAAAATTACTATTCCCACTCCAGAGGGTGCAACAGTAGGGAAAGCATTGGATAGCGTAGGGGTACAAATTACTATTCCCACTCCAGAGGGTGCAACAGTAGGGAAAGCGTTGGGTAGCGTAGCGGTAAAAATTACTATTCCCACTCCAAAGGGTGCAACAGTAGGGAAAGCGTTGGATAGCATAGGGGTAAAAATTACTATTCCCACTCCAGAGGGTGCAACAGTAGGGAAAGCATTGGATAGCGTAGGGGTAAAAATTACTATTCCCACTACAGAGGGTGCAACAGTAGGGAAAGCGTTGGATAGCGTAGGGGTAAAACTTACAATTCCTACTCCAAAGGATGCAACAGTAGGGATAGCGTTAGATAGCGTAGCGGTAAAAATTTATATTCCCACTCCAAAGGGTGCAACAGTAGGGAAAGCGTTGGATAGCGTAGGGGTAAAAATTACTATTCCCACTACAGAGAGTGCAACAGTAGGGAAAGCGTTGGATAGCGTAGGGGTAAAAATTACTATTCCCACGCCAGAGGGTGAAACAGTAGGGAATGCGTTGGATAGCGTAGGGGTAAAAATTACTATTCCCACTCCAGATGGTGCAACAGTAGGGATAGCATTGGATAGCGTAGGAGTTAAAATTCCAATTCCCACTCCAGAAGATGCAACAGTAGGGAAAGCATTGGATAGCGTAGGGGTAAAAATTACTATTCCCATTCCAGAAGGTGCAACAGTAGGGAAAGCGTTGGATAGTGTAGCGGTAAAAATTACTATTCCCACTCCAGAGGGTGCAACAGTTGGGAAAGCGTTGGATAGCGTAGGGTTAAAAATTACTATTCCCACTCCAGAGGGTGCAACAGTAGGGAAAGCGTTGGATAGCGTAGGGGTAAAACTTACTTTTCCCTCCCCAAAGGGTGCAACAGTAGGGAAAGCTTTGGATAGCGTAGCGGTAAAAATTACTATTCCCACTCCAGAGGGTGCAACAGTAGGGAAAGCGTTGGATAGCGTAGGGGTAAAAATTACTATTCCCACTCCAGAGGCTGCAACAGTAGGGAAAGCGTTGGATACCGTAGGGGTAAAAATTACTATTCCAACTCCAGAGGGTGCAACAGTAGGGAAAGCCTTGGATACCGTAGGGGTAAAAATTACTATTCCCACTCTAGAGGGTGCAACAGTAGGGAAAGCGTTGGATAGCGTAGGGGTAAAAATTACTATTCCCACTCCAAAGGGTGCAACAGTAGGGAAAGCGTTGGATAGCGTAGGGGTAAAAATTACTATTCCCACTCCAGAGGGTGCAACAGTAGGGAAAGCATTGGATAGCGTAGCGGTAAAAATTACTATTCCCACTCCAGAGGGTGCAACAGTAGGGAAAGCGTTGGATAGCGTAGGGGTAAAAATTACTATTCCCACTCCAGAGGGTGCAACAGTAGGGAAAGCGTTGGATAGCGTAGGGGTAAAAATTACTATTCCCACTCCAGAGGGTGCAACAGTAGGGAAAGCGTTGGATACCGTAGGGGTAAAAATTACTATTCCCACTCTAGAGGGTGCAACAGTAGGGAAAGCGTTGGATAGCGTAGGGGTAAAAATTACTATTCCCACTCCAAAGGGTTCAACAGTAGGGAAAGCGTTGGATAGCGTAGGGGTATAAATTACTATTCCCACTCCAGAGGGTGCAACAGTAGGGAAAGCATTGGATAGCATAGGGGTAAAAATTACTATTCCCACTCCAGAGGGTGCAACAGTAGGGAAAGCATTGGATAGCGTAGGGGTAAAAATTACTATTCCCACTCCAGAGGGTGCAACAGTAGGGAAAGCGTTGGATAGCGTAGGGGTAAAAATTACTATTCCCACTCCAAAGGGTGCAACAGTAGGGAAAGCGTTGGATAGCGTAGGGGTAAAAATTACTATTCCCACTCCAGAGGGTGCAACAGTAGGGAAAGCATTGGATAGCGTAGGGGTAAAAATTACTATTCCCACTCCAGAGGGTGCAACAGTAGGGAAAGCGTTGGATAGCGTAGGTGTAAAAATTACTATTCCCACGCCAGAGGGTGGGGTGAAACAGTAGGGAATGCGTAGGATAGCTTAGGGGTAAAAATTACTATTCCCACTCCAGATGGTGCAACAGTAGGGATAGCATTGGATAGCGTAGGGGTAAAACTTACTTTTCCCACTCCAAAGGATGCAACAGTAGGGATAGCGTTGGATAGCGTAGCGGTAAAAATTTATATTCCCACTACAAAGGGTGAAACAGTAGGGAAAGCGTTAGATAGCGTAGGGGTAAAAATTACTATTCCCATTCCAGAGGGTGCAACAGTAGGGAAAGCGTTGGATAGCGTAGGGGTAAAAATTACTATTCCCACTACAGAGGGTGCAACAGTAGGGAAAGCGTTGGATAGCATAGGGGTAAAAATTACTATTCCCACGCCAGAGGGTGCAACAGTAGGAAAAGCGTTGGATAGCGTACGGGTAAAAATTACTATTCCCACTCCAGAGGGTGAAACAGTAGGGAATGCGTTGGATAGCGTAGGGGTAAAAATTACTATTCCCACTCCAGATGGTGCAACAGTAGGGATAGCATTGGATAGCGTAGGGGTAAAAATTACTATTCCCACTCCAGAGGGTGCAACAGTAGGGAAAGCTTTGGATAGAGTAGCGGTAAAAAATACTATTCCCACTCCAAAGGGTGCAACAGTAGCGAAAGCGTTGGATAGCGTAGGGGTAAAACTTACTATCCCCACTCCAGAAGGTGCAACAGTAGGGAAAGCGTTGGAAAGCGTAGGGGTAAAAAACTACTATTCCCACTCTAGAGGGTGCTACAGTAGGGAAAGCGTTGGATAGCGTAGGTGTAAAAATTACTATTCCCACTACAGAGAGTGCAACAGTTTGGAAAGCGTTGGATAGCGTAGGGGTAAAAATTACTATTCCCACGCCAGAGGGTGAAACAGTAGGGAATGCGTTGGATAGCGTAGGGGTAAAAATTACTATTCCCACTCCAGATGGTGCAACAGTAGGGATAGCATTGGATAGCGTAGGAGTTAAAATTCCAATTCCCACTCCAGAAGATGCAACAGTAGGGAAAGCATTGGATAGCGTAGGGGTAAAAATTACTATTCCCATTCCAGAAGGTGCAACAGTAGGGAAAGCGTTGGATAGTGTAGCGGTAAAAATTACTATTCCCACTCCAGAGGGTGCAACAGTTGGGAAAGCGTTGGATAGCGTAGAGTTAAAAATTACTATTCCCACTCCAGAGGGTGCAACAGTAGGGAAAGCGTTGGATAGCGTAGGGGTAAAACTTACTTTTCCCTCCCCAAAGGGTGCAACAGTAGGGAAAGCTTTGGATAGCGTAGCGGTAAAAATTACTATTCCCACTCCAGAGGGTGCAACAGTAGGGAAAGCGTTGGATAGCGTAGGGGTAAAAATTACTATTCCAACTCCAGAGGGTGCAACAGTAGGGAAAGCGATGGATAGCGTAGGGGTAAAAATTACTATTCCCACTCCAGAGGGTGCAACAGTAGGGAAAGCGTTGGATACCGTAGGGGTAAAAATTACTATTCCCACTCCAGAGGGTGCAACAGTAGGGAAAGCGTTGGATAGCGTGGGGGTAAAAATTACTATTCCCACTTCAAAGGGTGCAACAGTAGGGAAAGCGTTGGATAGCGTGGGCTAAAAATTACTATTCCCACTCCAGAGGGTGCAACAGTAGGGAAAGCATTGGATAGCGTAGGGGTACAAATTACTATTCCCACTCCAGAGGGTGCAACAGTAGGGAAAGCGTTGGGTAGCGTAGCGGTAAAAATTACTATTCCCACTCCAAAGGGTGCAACAGTAGGGAAAGCGTTGGATAGCATAGGGGTAAAAATTACTATTCCCACTCCAGAGGGTGCAACAGTAGGGAAAGCATTGGATAGCGTAGGGGTAAAAATTACTATTCCCATTACAGAGGGTGCAACAGTAGGGAAAGCGTTGGATAGCGTAGGGGTAAAACTTACAATTCCCACTCCAAAGGATGCAACAGTAGGGATAGCGTTAGATAGCGTAGCGGTAATAATTTATATTCCCACTCCAAAGGGTGCAACAGTAGGGAAAGCGTTGGATAGCGTAGGGGTAAAAATTACTATTCCCACTACAGAGAGTGCAACAGTAGGGAAAGCGTTGGATAGCGTAGGGGTAAAAATTACTATTCCCACGCCAGAGGGTGAAACAGTAGGGAATGCGTTGGATAGCGTAGGGGTAAAAATTACTATTCCCACTCCAGATGGTGCAACAGTAGGGATAGCATTGGATAGCGTAGGAGTTAAAATTCCAATTCCCACTCCAGAAGATGCAACAGTAGGGAAAGCATTGGATAGCGTAGGGGTAAAAATTACTATTCCCATTCCAGAAGGTGCAACAGTAGGGAAAGCGTTGGATAGTGTAGCGGTAAAAATTACTACTCCCACTCCAGAGGGTGCAACAGTTGGGAAAGCGTTGGATAGCGTAGGGTTAAAAATTACTATTCCCACTCTAGAGGGTGCAACAGTAGGGAAAGCGTTGGATAGCGTAGGGGTAAAAATTACTATTCCCACTCCAAAGGGTGCAACAGTAGGGAAAGCGTTGGATAGCGTAGGGGTAAAAATTACTATTCCCACTCCAGAGGGTGCAACAGTAGGGAAAGCATTGGATAGCGTAGCGGTAAAAATTACTATTCCCACTCCAGAGGGTGCAACAGTAGGGAAAGCATTGGATAGCGTAGGGGTAAAAATTACTATTCCCACTCCAGAGGGTGCAACAGTAGGGAAAGCGTTGGATAGCGTAGGGGTAAAAATTACTATTCCCACTCCAGAGGGTGCAACAGTAGGGAAAGCGTTGGATACCGTAGGGGTAAAAATTACTATTCCCACTCTAGAGGGTGCAACAGTAGGGAAAGCGTTGGATAGCGTAGGGGTAAAAATTACTATTCCCACTCCAAAGGGTTCAACAGTAGGGAAAGCGTTGGATAGCGTAGGGGTATAAATTACTATTCCCACTCCAGAGGGTGCAACAGTAGGGAAAGCATTGGATAGCGTAGGGGTAAAAATTACTATTCCCACTCCAGAGGGTGCAACAGTAGGGAAAGCATTGGATAGCGTAGGGGTAAAAATTACTATTCCCACTCCAGAGGGTGCAACAGTAGGGAAAGCGTTGGATAGCGTAGGGGTAAAAATTACTATTCCCACTCCAAAGGGTGCAACAGTAGGGAAAGCGTTGGATAGCGTAGGGGTAAAAATTACTATTCCCACTCCAGAGGGTGCAACAGTAGGGAAAGCATTGGATAGCGTAGGGGTAAAAATTACTATTCCCACTCCAGAGGGTGCAGCAGTAGGGAAAGCGTTGGATAGCGTAGGTGTAAAAATTACTATTCCCACGCCAGAGGGTGGGGTGAAACAGTTGGGAATGCGTAGGATAGCGTAGGGGTAAAAATTACTATTCCCACTCCAGATGGTGCAACAGTAGGGATAGCATTGGATAGCGTAGGGGTAAAACTTACTTTTCCCACTCCAAAGGATGCAACAGTAGGGATAGCGTTGGATAGCGTAGCGGTAAAAAATTTTATTCCCACTACAAAGGGTGCAACAGTAGGGAAAGCGTTAGATAGCGTAGGGGTAAAAATTACTATTCCCATTCCAGAGGGTGCAACAGTAGGGAAAGCGTTGGATAGCGTAGGGGTAAAAATTACTATTCCCACTACAGAGGGTGCAACAGTAGGGAAAGCGTTGGATAGCATAGGGGTAAAAATTACTATTCCCACGCCAGAGGGTGCAACAGTAGGAAAAGCGTTGGATAGCGTACGGGTAAAAATTACTATTCCCACTCCAGAGGGTGAAACAGTAGGGAATGCGTTGGATAGCGTAGGGGTAAAAATTACTATTCCCACTCCAGATGGTGCAACAGTAGGGGTAGCATTGGATAGCGTAGGGGTAAAAATTACTATTCCCACTCCAGAGGGTGCAACAGTAGGGAAAGCTTTGGATAGAGTAGCGGTAAAAATACTATTCCCACTCCAAAGGGTGCAACAGTAGCGAAAGCGTTGGATAGCGTAGGGGTAAAACTTACTATCCCCACTCCAGAAGGTGCAACAGTAGGGAAAGCGTTGGAAAGCGTAGGGGTAAAAAACTACTATTCCCACTCTAGAGGGTGCTACAGTAGGGAAAGCGTTGGATAGCGTAAGGGTAAAAATTACTATTCCCACTCCAGAGGGTGCAACAGTAGAGAAAGCGTTGGATAGCGTACGGGTAAAAATTACTATTCCCACTCCAGAGGGTGCAACAGTAGGGAAAGCGTTGGAGTGGGAATAGTAATTCCCACTCCACCCTCTGGAGTGGGAATTACTATTCCCACTCCAGAGGGTGCAACTGTCGGGAAAGCGTTGGATAGCGTAGGGGTAAAACTTACTATTCCCACTCCAAAGGGTGCAATAGTAGGGAAAGCGTTGGATAGCGTAGCGGTAAATATTACTATTCCTACTCCAGAGGGTGCAACAGTAGGGTAAGCATTGGATAGCGTAGGGGTAAAAATTACTTTTCCCACTCCAGAGGGTGCAACAGTAGGGAAAGCGTTGGATAGCATAGGGGTAAAAATTACTATTCCCACTCCAGGGGGTGCAATAGTAGGGAAAGCAATGGATAGCGTAGGGGTAAAAATTCCAATTCCCACTCCAGAAGATGCAACAGTAGGGAAAGCATTGGATAGCGTAGGGGTAAAAATTACTATTCCCATTCCAGAGGGTGCAATAGTAGGGAAAGCGTTGGATAGTGTAGCGGTAAAAATTACTATTCCCACTCCAGATGGTGCAACAGTAGGGGTAGCATTGGATAGCGTAGGGGTAAAAATTACTATTCCCACTCCAGAGGGTGCAACAGTAGGGAAAGCTTTGGATAGAGTAGCGGTAAAAATACTATTCCCACTCCAAAGGGTGCAACAGTAGCGAAAGCGTTGGATAGCGTAGGGGTAAAACTTACTATCCCCACTCCAGAAGGTGCAACAGTAGGGAAAGCGTTGGAAAGCGTAGGGGTAAAAAACTACTATTCCCACTCTAGAGGGTGCTACAGTAGGGAAAGCGTTGGATAGCGTAAGGGTAAAAATTACTATTCCCACTCCAGAGGGTGCAACAGTAGAGAAAGCGTTGGATAGCGTACGGGTAAAAATTACTATTCCCACTCCAGAGGGTGCAACAGTAGGGAAAGCGTTGGATAGCGCAGGGGTAAAAATTACTATTCCCACTCCAGAGGGTGCAACAGTAGAGATATCATTGGAGTGGGAATAGTAATTCCCACTCCACCCTCTGGAGTGGGAATTACTATTCCCACTCCAGAGGGTGCAACTGTCGGGAAAGCGTTGGATAGCGTAGGGGTAAAACTTACTATTCCCACTCCAAAGGGTGCAATAGTAGGGAAAGCGTTGGATAGCGTAGCGGTAAATATTACTATTCCTACTCCAGAGGGTGCAACAGTAGGGTAAGCATTGGATAGCGTAGGGGTAAAAATTACTTTTCCCACTCCAGAGGGTGCAACAGTAGGGAAAGCGTTGGATAGCATAGGGGTAAAAATTACTATTCCCACTCCAGGGGGTGCAATAGTAGGGAAAGCAATGGATAGCGTAGGGGTAAAAATTCCAATTCCCACTCCAGAAGATGCAACAGTAGGGAAAGCATTGGATAGCGTAGGGGTAAAAATTACTATTCCCATTCCAGAGGGTGCAATAGTAGGGAAAGCGTTGGATAGTGTAGCGGTAAAAATTACTATTCCCACTCCAGTGGGTGCAACAGTAGGGAAAGCCTTGGATAGAATAGAGTTAAAAATTACTATTCCCACTCCAGAGGGTGCAACAGTAGGGAAAGCGTTGGATAGCCTAGGGGTAAAACTTACTATTCCCTCTCCAAAGGGTGCAAGAGTAGGGAAAGCTTTGGAAAGCGTAGCGGTAAAAACTTACTATTCCCACTCCAGAGGATGCAACAGTAGGGAAAGCGTTGGATAGAGTAGGGGTAAAAATTACTATTCCCACTCCAGAGGGTGCAACAGTAGGGAAAGCGTTGGATAGCGTAGGGGTAAAAATTACTATTCCCACTCCAGAGGGTGCAACAGTAGGGAAAGCGTTGGATAGCGTAGGGGTAAGAATTACTATTCCCACTCCAGAGGGTGAAACAGTAGGGAATGGGTTGGATAGCGTAGGGGTAAAAATTACTATTCCCACTCCAGATGGTGCAACAGTAGGGATAGCATTGGATAGCGTAGGGGTAAAAATTACTATTCCCACTCCAGAGGGTGCAACAGTAGGGAAAGCTTTGGATAGAGTAGCGGTAAAAAATACTATTCCCACTCCAAAGGGTGCAACAGTAGCGAAAGCGTTGGATAGCGTAGGGGTAAAACTTACTATCCCCACTCCAGAAGGTGCAACAGTAGGGAAAGCGTTGGAAAGCGTAGGGGTAAAAAACTACTATTCCCACTCTAGAGGGTGCTACAGTAGGGAAAGCGTTGGATAGCGTAGGTGTAAAAATTACTATTCCCACTACAGAGAGTGCAACAGTTTGGAAAGCGTTGGATAGCGTAGGGGTAAAAATTACTATTCCCACGCCAGAGGGTGAAACAGTAGGGAATGCGTTGGATAGCGTAGGGGTAAAAATTACTATTCCCACTCCAGATGGTGCAACAGTAGGGATAGCATTGGATAGCGTAGGAGTTAAAATTCCAATTCCCACTCCAGAAGATGCAACAGTAGGGAAAGCATTGGATAGCGTAGGGGTAAAAATTACTATTCCCATTCCAGAAGGTGCAACAGTAGGGAAAGCGTTGGATAGTGTAGCGGTAAAAATTACTATTCCCACTCCAGAGGGTGCAACAGTTGGGAAAGCGTTGGATAGCGTAGAGTTAAAAATTACTATTCCCACTCCAGAGGGTGCAAGAGTAGGGAAAGCGTTGGATAGCGTAGGGGTAAAACTTACTTTTCCCTCCCCAAAGGGTGCAACAGTAGGGAAAGCTTTGGATAGCGTAGCGGTAAAAATTACTATTCCCACTCCAGAGGGTGCAACAGTAGGGAAAGCGTTGGATAGCGTAGGGGTAAAAATTACTATTCCAACTCCAGAGGGTGCAACAGTAGGGAAAGCGATGGATAGCGTATGGGTAAAAATTACTATTCCCACTCCAGAGGGTGCAACAGTAGGGAAAGCGTTGGATACCGTAGGGGTAAAAATTACTATTCCCACTCCAGAGGGTGCAACAGTAGGGAAAGCGTTGGATAGCGTGGGGGTAAAAATTACTATTCCCACTTCAAAGGGTGCAACAGTAGGGAAAGCGTTGGATAGCGTGGGCTAAAAATTACTATTCCCACTCCAGAGGGTGCAACAGTAGGGAAAGCATTGGATAGCGTAGGGGTACAAATTACTATTCCCACTCCAGAGGGTGCAACAGTAGGGAAAGCGTTGGGTAGCGTAGCGGTAAAAATTACTATTCCCACTCCAAAGGGTGCAACAGTAGGGAAAGCGTTGGATAGCATAGGGGTAAAAATTACTATTCCCACTCCAGAGGGTGCAACAGTAGGGAAAGCATTGGATAGCGTAGGGGTAAAAATTACTATTCCCACTACAGAGGGTGCAACAGTAGGGAAAGCGTTGGATAGCGTAGGGGTAAAACTTACAATTCCCACTCCAAAGGATGCAACAGTAGGGATAGCGTTAGATAGCGTAGCGGTAAAAATTTATATTCCCACTCCAAAGGGTGCAACAGTAGGGAAAGCGTTGGATAGCGTAGGGGTAAAAATTACTATTCCCACTACAGAGAGTGCAACAGTAGGGAAAGCGTTGGATAGCGTAGGGGTAAAAATTACTATTCCCACGCCAGAGGGTGAAACAGTAGGGAATGCGTTGGATAGCGTAGGGGTAAAAATTACTATTCCCACTCCAGATGGTGCAACAGTAGGGATAGCATTGGATAGCGTAGGAGTTAAAATTCCAATTCCCACTCCAGAAGATGCAACAGTAGGGAAAGCATTGGATAGCGTAGGGGTAAAAATTACTATTCCCATTCCAGAAGGTGCAACAGTAGGGAAAGCGTTGGATAGTGTAGCGGTAAAAATTACTACTCCTACTCCAGAGGGTGCAACAGTTGGGAAAGCGTTGGATAGCGTAGGGTTAAAAATTACTATTCCCACTCTAGAGGGTGCAACAGTAGGGAAAGCGTTGGATAGCGTAGGGGTAAAAATTACTATTCCCACTCCAAAGGGTGCAACAGTAGGGAAAGCGTTGGATAGCGTAGGGGTAAAAATTACTATTCCCACTCCAGAGGGTGCAACAGTAGGGAAAGCATTGGATAGCGTAGCGGTAAAAATTACTATTCCCACTCCAGAGGGTGCAACAGTAGGGAAAGCATTGGATAGCGTAGGGGTAAAAATTACTATTCCCACTCCAGAGCGTGCAACAGTAGGGAAAGCGTTGGATAGCGTAGGGGTAAAAATTACTATTCCCACTCCAGAGGGTGCAACAGTAGGGAAAGCGTTGGATACCGTAGGGGTAAAAATTACTATTCCCACTCTAGAGGGTGCAACAGTAGGGAAAGCGTTGGATAGCGTAGGGGTAAAAATTACTATTCCCACTCCAAAGGGTTCAACAGTAGGGAAAGCGTTGGATAGCGTAGGGGTATAAATTACTATTCCCACTCCAGAGGGTGCAACAGTAGGGAAAGCATTGGATAGCGTAGGGGTAAAAATTACTATTCCCACTCCAGAGGGTGCAACAGTAGGGAAAGCATTGGATAGCGTAGGGGTAAAAATTACTATTCCCACTCCAGAGGGTGCAACAGTAGGGAAAGCGTTGGATAGCGTAGGGGTAAAAATTACTATTCCCACTCCAAAGGGTGCAACAGTAGGGAAAGCGTTGGATAGCGTAGGGGTAAAAATTACTATTCCCACTCCAGAGGGTGCAACAGTAGGGAAAGCATTGGATAGCGTAGGGGTAAAAATTACTATTCCCACTCCAGAGGGTGCAACAGTAGGGAAAGCGTTGGATAGCGTAGGTGTAAAAATTACTATTCCCACGCCAGAGGGTGGGGTGAAACAGTTGGGAATGCGTAGGATAGCGTAGGGGTAAAAATTACTATTCCCACTCCAGATGGTGCAACAGTAGGGATAGCATTGGATAGCGTAGGGGTAAAACTTACTTTTCCCACTCCAAAGGATGCAACAGTAGGGATAGCGTTGGATAGCGTAGCGGTAAAAATTTTTATTCCCACTACAAAGGGTGCAACAGTAGGGAAAGCGTTAGATAGCGTAGGGGTAAAAATTACTATTCCCATTCCAGAGGGTGCAACAGTAGGGAAAGCGTTGGATAGCGTAGGGGTAAAAATTACTATTCCCACTACAGAGGGTGCAACAGTAGGGAAAGCGTTGGATAGCATAGGGGTAAAAATTACTATTCCCACGCCAGAGGGTGCAACAGTAGGAAAAGCGTTGGATAGCGTACGGGTAAAAATTACTATTCCCACTCCAGAGGGTGAAACAGTAGGGAATGCGTTGGATAGCGTAGGGGTAAAAATTACTATTCCCACTCCAGATGGTGCAACAGTAGGGGTAGCATTGGATAGCGTAGGGGTAAAAATTACTATTCCCACTCCAGAGGGTGCAACAGTAGGGAAAGCTTTGGATAGAGTGGCGGTAAAAATACTATTCCCACTCCAAAGGGTGCAACAGTAGCGAAAGCGTTGGATAGCGTAGGGGTAAAACTCACTATCCCCACTCCAGAAGGTGCAACAGTAGGGAAAGCGTTGGAAAGCGTAGGGGTAAAAAACTACTATTCCCACTCTAGAGGGTGCTACAGTAGGGAAAGCGTTGGATAGCGTAAGGGTAAAAATTACTATTCCCACTCCAGAGGGTGCAACAGTAGAGAAAGCGTTGGATAGCGTACGGGTAAAAATTACTATTCCCACTCCAGAGGGTGCAACAGTAGGGAAAGCGTTGGATAGCGCAGGGGTAAAAATTACTATTCCCACTCCAGAGGGTGCAACAGTAGGGATATCATTGGAGTGGGAATAGTAATTCCCACTCCACCCTCTGGAGTGGGAATTACTATTCCCACTCCAGAGGGTGCAACTGTCGGGAAAGCGTTGGATAGCGTAGGGGTAAAACTTACTATTCCCACTCCAAAGGGTGCAATAGTAGGGAAAGCGTTGGATAGCGTAGCGGTAAAAATTACTATTCCTACTCCAGAGGGTGCAACAGTAGGGTAAGCATTGGATAGCGTAGGGGTAAAAATTACTTTTCCCACTCCAGAGGGTGCAACAGTAGGGAAAGCGTTGGATAGCATAGGGGTAAAAATTACTATTCCCACTCCAGGGGGTGCAATAGTAGGGAAAGCAATGGATAGCGTAGGGGTAAAAATTCCAATTCCCACTCCAGAAGATGCAACAGTAGGGAAAGCATTGGATAGCGTAGGGGTAAAAATTACTATTCCCATTCCAGAGGGTGCAATAGTAGGGAAAGCGTTGGATAGTGTAGCGGTAAAAATTACTATTCCCACTCCAGTGGGTGCAACAGTAGGGAAAGCCTTGGATAGAATAGAGTTAAAAATTACTATTCCCACTCCAGAGGGTGCAACAGTAGGGAAAGCGTTGGATAGCCTAGGGGTAAAACTTACTATTCCCTCTCCAAAGGGTGCAAGAGTAGGGAAAGCTTTGGAAAGCGTAGCGGTAAAAACTTACTATTCCCACTCCAGAGGATGCAACAGTAGGGAAAGCGTTGGATAGAGTAGGGGTAAAAATTACTATTCCCACTCCAGAGGGTACAACAGTAGGGAAAGCGTTGGATAGCGTAGGGGTAAAAATTACTATTCCCACTCCAGAGGGTGCAACAGTAGGGAAAGCGTTGGATAGCGTAGGGGTAAGAATTACTATTCCCACTCCAGAGGGTGCAACAGTAGGGAAAGCGTTGGATAGCGTAGGGGTAAAAATTACTATTCCCACTCCAGAGGGTGCAACAGTAGGGGATGCGGTGGATAGCGTAGGGGTAGAAATTACTTTTCCCACTCCAGAGGATGCAACAGTAGAGAAAGCGTTGGATAGCGTAGGGGTAAAAATTACTATTCCCACTCCAGAGGGTGCAACAGTAGGGAAAGCGTTGGATAGCGTAGGGGTAAAAATTACTATTCCCACTCCAGAGGGTGCAACAGTAGGGAAAGCGTTGGATAGCGTAGGGGTAAAAATTACTATTCCCACTCCAGAGGGGGCAACAGTAGGGAAAGCGGTGGATAGCGTACGGGTAAAAATTACTATTCCCACTCCAGAGGGTGCAACAGTAGGGAAAGCGTTGGATATCGCAGGGGTAAAAATTACTATTCCCACCCCAGAGGGTGCAACAGTAGGGATAGCATTGGATAGCGTAAGGGTAAAAATTACTATTCCCAATCCAGAGGGTGCAACTGTAGGGGAAGCGTTGGATAACGTAGGGGTAATACTTACTATTCTCACTCCAAAGGGTGCAACGGTAGGGAAAGCATTGGATAGCGTAGCGGTAAAAATTACTATTCCCACTCCAAAAGGTGCAACAGTAGGGAAAGCGTTGGATAGCGTAGGGGTAAAAATTACTTTTCCCACTCCAGAGGGTGCAACAGTAGAGAAAGCGTTGGATAGCGTATGGGTAAAAATTACTATTCCTACTCCAGAGGGTGCAACAGTAGGGTAAGCATTGGATAGCGTAGGGGTAAAAATTACTTTTCCCGCTACAGAGGGTGCAACAGTAGGGAAAGTGTTGGATAGCGTAGGGGTAAAAATTACTATTCCCACGCCAGAGGGTGCAACAGTAGGGAAAGCGTTGGATAGCGTACGGGTAAAAATTACTATTCCCACTCCAGAGGGTGAAACAGTAGGGAATGTGTTGGATAGCGTAGGGGTAAAAATTACTATTCCCACTCCAGATGGTGCAACAGTAGGGATAGCATTGGATAGCGTAGGGGTAAAAATTACTATTCCCACTCCAGAGGGTGCAACAGTAGGGAAAGTGTTGGATAGCGTAGGGGTAAAACTTTCTATTCCCTCTCCAAAGGGTGCAACAGTAGGGAAAGCGTTGGATAGCGTAGCGGTAAAAATTACTATTCCCACTCCAGTGGGTGCAACAGTAGGGAAAGCTTTGGATAGCGTAGGGGTAAAAATTACTATTCCCACTCCAGATGGTGCAACAGTAGGGAATGCGGTGGATAGCGTAGGGGTAAACATTACTATTCCCACTCCAGATGGTGCAACAGAAGGGATAGCATTGGATAGCCTAGGGGTAAAAATTACTATTCCCACTCCAGAGGGTGCAACAGTAGAGAAAGCGTTGGATAGCGTAGGGGTAAAAATTACTATTCCCACTCCAGAGGGTGCAATAGTAGGGAAAGCGTTGGATAGCGTAGGGGTAAAATTTCCAATTCCCATTCCAGAAGATGCAACAGTAGGGAAAGCATTGGATAGCGTAGGGGTAAAAATTACTATTCCCACTCCAGAGGGTGCAACAGTAGGGAAAGCGTTGGATAGCGTAGGGGTAAAAATTACTATTCCCACTCCAGAGGGTGCAACAGTAGGGGATGCGGTGGATAGCGTAGGGGTAAAAATTACTTTTCCCACTCCAGAGGGTGCAACAGTAGGGAAAGCATTGGATAGCGTAGGGGTAAAAATTACTATTCCCACTCCAGAGGGTGCAACAGTAGGGAAAGCGTTGGATAGCGTACGGGTAAAAATTACTTTTCCCACTCCAGAGGGTGCAACAGTAGGGAAAGTGTTGGATAGCGCAGGGGTAAAAATTACTATTTCCACCCCAGAGGGTGCAACAGTAGGGATAGCATTGGATAGCGTAAGGGTAAAAATTACTATTCCCAATCCAGAGGGTGCAACTGTAGGGAAAACGTTGGATAGCGTAGGGGTAATACTTACTATTCTCACTCCAAAGGGTGCAACAGTAGGAAAAGCGTTGGATAGCGTAGCGGTAAAAATTACTATTCCCACTCCAAAGGGTGCAACAGTAGGGAAAGCGTTGGATAGCGTAGGGGTAAAAATTACTTTTCCCACTCCAGAGGGTGCAACAATAGAGAAAGCGTTGGATAACGTATGGGTAAAAATTACTATTCCTACTCCAGAGGGTGCAACAGTAGGGTAAGCATTGGATAGCGTAGGGGTAAAAATTACTTTTCCCACTCCAGAGGGTGCAACAGTAGGGAAAGCGTTGGATAGCATAGGGGTAAAAATTACTATTCCCACTCCAGGGGTGCAATAGTAGGGAAAGTGTTGGATAGCGTAGGGGTAAAAATTCCAATTCCCACTCCAGAAGATGCAATAGTAGGGAAAGCATTGGATAGCGTAGGGGTAAAAATTACTATTCCCATTCCAGAGGGTGCAATAGTAGGGAAAGCGTTGGATAGCGTAGGGGTAAAAATTACTATTCCCACTCCAGAGGGTGCAACAGTAGGGAAAGCGTTGAATAGCGTAGGGGTAAAAATTACTTTTCCCACTCCAGAGTGTGCAACAGTGGAGAAAGCGTTGGATAGCGTAGGGGTAAAAAACTACTATTCCCACTCTAGAGGGTGCTACAGTAGGGAAAGCGTTGGATAGCGTAAGGGTAAAAATTACTATTCCCACTCCAGAGGGTGCAACAGTAGAGAAAGCGTTGGATAGCGTACGGGTAAAAATTACTATTCCCACTCCAGAGGGTGCAACAGTAGGGAAAGCGTTGGATAGCGCAGGGGTAAAAATTACTATTCCCACTCCAGAGGGTGCAACAGTAGGGATAGCATTGGATAGCGTAAGTGTAAATATTACTATTCCCACTCCAAAGGGTGCAATAGTAGGGAAAGCGTTGGATAGCGTAGCGGTAAAAATTACTATTCCTACTCCAGAGGGTGCAACAGTAGGGTACGCATTGGATAGCGTAGGGGTAACAATTACTTTTCCCACTCCAGAGGATGCAACAGTAGGGAAAGCGTTGGATAGCATAGGGGTAAAAATTACTATTCCCACTCCAGGGGGTGCAATAGTAGGGAAAGCGTTGGATAGCGTAGGGGTAAAATTTCCAATTCCCATTCCAGAAGATGCAACAGTAGGGAAAGCATTGGATAGCGTAGGGGTAAAAATTACTATTCCCATTCCAGAGGGTGCAATAGTAGGGAAAGCGTTGGATAGTGTAGCGGTAAAAATTACTATTCCCACTCCAGTGGGTGCAACAGTAGGGAAAGCGTTGGATAGCATAGAGTTAAAAATTACTATGCCCACTCCAGAGGGTGCAACAGTAGGGAAAGCGTTGGATAACATAGGGGTAAAACTTACTATTCCCTCTCCAAAGGGTGCAACAGTAGGGAAAGCTTTGGAAAGCGTAGCGGTAAAAACTTACTATTTCCACTCCAGAGGATGCAACAGTAGGGAAAGCGTTGGATAGAGTAGGGGTAAAAATTACTATTCCCACTCCAGAGGGTGCCACAGTAGGGAAAGCGTTGGATAGCGTAGGGGTAAAAATTACTATTCCCACTCCAGAGGGTGCAACAGTAGTGAAAGCGTTGGATAGCGTAGGGGTAAAAATTACTATTCCCACTCCAGAGGGTGCAACAGTAGGGAAAGCGTTGGATAGCGTGAGGGTAAAAATTACTATTCCCACTCCAGAGGGTGCAACAGTAGGGGATGCAGTGGATAGCGTAGGGGTAAAAATTACTTTTCCAACTCCAGAGGGTGCAACAGTAGGGAAAGCGTTGGATAGCGTAGGCGTAAAAATTACTATTCCCACTCCAGAGGGTGCAACAGTAGGGAAAGCGTTGGATAGCGTACGGGTAAAAATTACTTTTCCCACTCCAGAGGGTGCAACAGTAGGGAAAGTGTTGGATAGCGCAGGGGTAAAAATTACTATTTCCACCCCAGAGGGTGCAACAGTAGGGATAGCATTGGATAGCGTAAGGGTAAAAATTACTATTCCCAATCCAGAGGGTGCAACTGTAGGGAAAACGTTGGATAGCGTAGGGGTAATACTTACTATTCTCACTCCAAAGGGTGCAACAGTAGGAAAAGCGTTGGATAGCGTAGCGGTAAAAATTACTATTCCCACTCCAAAGGGTGCAACAGTAGGGAAAGCGTTGGATAGCGTAGGGGTAAAAATTACTTTTCCCACTCCAGAGGGTGCAACACTAGAGAAAGCGTTGGATAACGTATGGGTAAAAATTACTATTCCTACTCCAGAGGGTGCAACAGTAGGGTAAGCATTGGATAGCGTAGGGGTAAAAATTACTTTTCCCACTCCAGAGGGTGCAACAGTAGGGAAAGCGTTGGATAGCATAGGGGTAAAAATTACTATTCCCACTCCAGGGGGTGCAATAGTAGGGAAAGTGTTGGATAGCGTAGGGGTAAAAATTCCAATTCCCACTCCAGAAGATGCAATAGTAGGGAAAGCATTGGATAGCGTAGGGGTAAAAATTACTATTCCCAGTCCAGAGGGTGCAATAGTAGGGAAAGCGTTGGATAGCGTAGGGGTAAAAATTACTATTCCCACTCCAGAGGGTGCAACAGTAGGGAAAGCGTTGAATAGCGTAGGGGTAAAAATTACTTTTCCCACTCCAGAGTGTGCAACAGTAGAGAAAGCGTTGGATAGCGTAGGGGTAAAAAACTACTATTCCCACTCTAGAGGGTGCTACAGTAGGGAAAGCGTTGGATAGCGTAAGGGTAAAAATTACTATTCCCACTCCAGAGGGTGCAACAGTAGAGAAAGCGTTGGATAGCGTACGGGTAAAAATTACTATTCCCACTCCAGAGGGTGCAACAGTAGGGAAAGCGTTGGATAGCGCAGGGGTAAAAATTACTATTCCCACTCCAGAGGGTGCAACAGTAGGGATAGCATTGGATAGCGTAAGAGTAAATATTACTATTCCCACTCCAGAGGGTGCAACTGTCGGGAAAGCGTTGGATAGCGTAGGGGTAAAACTTACTATTCCCACTCCAAAGGGTGCAATAGTAGGGAAAGCGTTGGATAGCGTAGCGGTAAAAATTAATATTCCTACTCCAGAGGGTGAAACAGTAGGGTAAGCATTGGATAGCGTAGGGGTAAAAATTACTTTTCCCACTCCAGAGGGTGCAACAGTAGGGAAAGCGTTGGATAGCATAGGGGTAAAAATTACTATTCCCACTCCAGGGGGTGCAATAGTAGGGAAAGCGTTGGATAGCGTAGGGGTAAAAATTCCAATTCCCACTCCAGAAGATGCAACAGTAGGGAAAGCATTGGATAGCGTAGGGGTAAAAATTACTATTCCCATTCCAGAGGGTGCAATAGTAGGGAAAGCGTTGGATAGTGTAGCGGTAAAAATTACTATTCCCGCTCCAGTGGGTGCAACAGTAGGGAAAGCGTTGGATAGCATAGAGTTAAAAATTACTATTCCCACTCCAGAGGGTGCAACAGTAGGGAAAGCGTTGGATAGCATAGGGGTAAAACTTACTATTCCCTCTCCAAAGGGTGCAACAGTAGGGAAAGCTTTGGAAAGCGTAGCGGTAAAAACTTACTATTCCCACTCCAGATGATGCAACAGTAGGGAAAGCGTTGGATAGAGTAGGGGAAAAAATTACTATTCCCACTCCAGAGGGTGCAACAGTAGGGAAAGCGTTGGATAGCGTAGGGGTAAAAATTACTATTCCCACTCCAGAGGGTGCAACAGTAGGGGATGCGGTGGATAGCGTAGGGGTAAAAATTACTTTTCCCACTCCAGAGGATGCAACAGTAGAGAAAGCGTTGGATAGCGTAGGGGTAAAAATTACTATTCCCACTCCAGAGGGAGCAACAGTAGGGAAAGCGTTGGATAGCGTAGGGGTAAAAATTACTATTCCCACTCCAGAGGGTGCAACAGTAGGGAAAGCGTTGGATAGCGTAGGGGTAAAAATTACTATTCCCACTCCAGAGGGTGCAACAGTAGGGAAAGCGTTGGATAGCGTACGGGTAAAAATTACTATTCCCACTCCAGAGGGTGCAACAGTAGGGAAAGCGTTGGATAGCGCAGGGGTAAAAATTACTATTCCCACCCCAGAGGGTGCAACAGTAGGGATAGCATTGGATAGCGTAAGGGTAAAAATTACTATTCCCAATCCAGAGGGTGCAACTGTAGGGGAAGCGTTGGATAGCGTAGGGGTAATACTTACTATTCTCACTCCAAAGGGTGCAACAGTAGGGAAAGCGTTGGATAGCGTAGAGGTAAAAATTACTATTCCCACTCCAAAAGGTGCAACAGTAGGGAAAGCGTTGGATAGCGTAGGGGTAAAAATTACTTTTCCCACTCCAGAGGGTGCAACAGTAGAGAAAGCGTTGTATAGCGTATGGGTAAAAATTACTATTCCTACTCCAGAGGGTGCAACAGTAGGGTAAGCATTGGATAGCGTAGGGGTAAAAATTACTTTTCCCACTACAGAGGGTGCAACAGTAGGGAAAGCGTTGGATAGCGTAGGGGTAAAAATGACTATTCCCACGCCAGAGGGTGCAACAGTAGGGAAAGCGTTGGATAGCGTACGGGTAAAAATTACTATTCACACTCCAGAGGGTGAAACAGTAGGGAATGCGTTGGATAGCGTAGGGGTAAAAATTACTATTCCCACTCCAGATGGTGCAACAGTAGGGATAGCATTGGATAGCGTAGGGGTAAAAATTACTATTCACACTCCAGAGGGTGCAACAGTAGGGAAAGTGTTGGATAGCGTAGGGGTAAAACTTTCTATTCCCGCTCCAAAGGGTGCAACAGTAGGGAAAGCGTTGGATAGCGTAGCGGTAAAAATTACTATTCCCACTCCAAAGGGTGCAACAGTAGGGAAAGCGTTGGATAGCGTAGGGGTAAAACTTACTATTCCCACTCCAGAGGGTGCAACAGTAGGGAAAGCGTTGGAAAGCGTAGGGGTAAAAATTACTTTTCCCACTCCAGAGTGTGCAACAGTAGAGAAAGCGTTGGATAGCGTAGGGGTAAAAATTACTATTCCCACTCCAGAGGGTGCTACAGTAGGGAAAGCGTTGGATAGGGTAGGGGTAAAAAATACTATTCCCACTCCAGAGGGTGCAACAGTAGAGAAAGCGTTGGATAGCGTACGGGTAAAAATTACTATTCCCACTCCAGTGGGTGCAACAGTAGGGAAAGCGTTGGATAGCGTAGGGGTAAAATTACTATTCCCACTCCAGATGGTGCAACAGTAGGGAATGCGGTGGATAGCGTAGGGGTAAAAATTACTATTCCCACTCCAGATGGTGCAACAGAAGGGATAGCATTGGATAGCCTAGGGGTAAAAATTACTATTCCCACTCCAGAGGGTGCAACAGTAGGGAAAGCGTTGGATAGCATAGGGGTAAAAATTACTATTCCCACTCCAGGGGGTGCAATAGTAGGGAAAGCGTTGGATAGCGTAGGGGTAAAAATTCCAATTCCCACTCCAGAAGATGCAACAGTAGGGAAAGCATTGGATAGCGTAGGGGTAAAAATTACTATTCCCATTCCAGAGGGTGCAATAGTAGGGAAAGCGTTGGATAGTGTAGCGGTAAAAATTACTATTCCCGCTCCAGTGGGTGCAACAGTAGGGAAAGCGTTGGATAGCATAGAGTTAAAAATTACTATTCCCACTCCAGAGGGTGCAACAGTAGGGAAAGCGTTGGATAGCATAGGGGTAAAACTTACTATTCCCTCTCCAAAGGGTGCAACAGTAGGGAAAGCTTTGGAAAGCGTAGCGGTAAAAACTTACTATTCCCACTCCAGATGATGCAACAGTAGGGAAAGCGTTGGATAGAGTAGGGGAAAAAATTACTATTCCCACTCCAGAGGGTGCAACAGTAGGGAAAGCGTTGGATAGCGTAGGGGTAAAAATTACTATTCCCACTCCAGAGGGTGCAACAGTAGGGGATGCGGTGGATAGCGTAGGGGTAAAAATTACTTTTCCCACTCCAGAGGATGCAACAGTAGAGAAAGCGTTGGATAGCGTAGGGGTAAAAATTACTATTCCCACTCCAGAGGGAGCAACAGTAGGGAAAGCGTTGGATAGCGTAGGGGTAAAAATTACTATTCCCACTCCAGAGGGTGCAACAGTAGGGAAAGCGTTGGATAGCGTAGGGGTAAAAATTACTATTCCCACTCCAGAGGGTGCAACAGTAGGGAAAGCGTTGGATAGCGTACGGGTAAAAATTACTATTCCCACTCCAGAGGGTGCAACAGTAGGGAAAGCGTTGGATAGCGCAGGGGTAAAAATTACTATTCCCACCCCAGAGGGTGCAACAGTAGGGATAGCATTGGATAGCGTAAGGGTAAAAATTACTATTCCCAATCCAGAGGGTGCAACTGTAGGGGAAGCGTTGGATAGCGTAGGGGTAATACTTACTATTCTCACTCCAAAGGGTGCAACAGTAGGGAAAGCGTTGGATAGCGTAGAGGTAAAAATTACTATTCCCACTCCAAAAGGTGCAACAGTAGGGAAAGCGTTGGATAGCGTAGGGGTAAAAATTACTTTTCCCACTCCAGAGGGTGCAACAGTAGAGAAAGCGTTGTATAGCGTATGGGTAAAAATTACTATTCCTACTCCAGAGGGTGCAACAGTAGGGTAAGCATTGGATAGCGTAGGGGTAAAAATTACTTTTCCCACTACAGAGGGTGCAACAGTAGGGAAAGCGTTGGATAGCGTAGGGGTAAAAATGACTATTCCCACGCCAGAGGGTGCAACAGTAGGGAAAGCGTTGGATAGCGTACGGGTACAAATTACTATTCACACTCCAGAGGGTGAAACAGTAGGGAATGCGTTGGATAGCGTAGGGGTAAAAATTACTATTCCCACTCCAGATGGTGCAACAGTAGGGATAGCATTGGATAGCGTAGGGGTAAAAATTACTATTCACACTCCAGAGGGTGCAACAGTAGGGAAAGTGTTGGATAGCGTAGGGGTAAAACTTTCTATTCCCGCTCCAAAGGGTGCAACAGTAGGGAAAGCGTTGGATAGCGTAGCGGTAAAAATTACTATTCCCACTCCAAAGGGTGCAACAGTAGGGAAAGCGTTGGATAGCGTAGGGGTAAAACTTACTATTCCCACTCCAGAGGGTGCAACAGTAGGGAAAGCGTTGGAAAGCGTAGGGGTAAAAATTACTTTTCCCACTCCAGAGTGTGCAACAGTAGAGAAAGCGTTGGATAGCGTAGGGGTAAAAATTACTATTCCCACTCCAGAGGGTGCTACAGTAGGGAAAGCGTTGGATAGGGTAGGGGTAAAAAATACTATTCCCACTCCAGAGGGTGCAACAGTAGAGAAAGCGTTGGATAGCGTACGGGTAAAAATTACTATTCCCACTCCAGTGGGTGCAACAGTAGGGAAAGCGTTGGATAGCGTAGGGGTAAAATTACTATTCCCACTCCAGATGGTGCAACAGTAGGGAATGCGGTGGATAGCGTAGGGGTAAAAATTACTATTCCCACTCCAGATGGTGCAACAGAAGGGATAGCATTGGATAGCCTAGGGGTAAAAATTACTATTCCCACTCCAGAGGGTGCAACAGTAGAGAAAGCATTGGATAGCGTAGGGGTAAAAATTACTATTCCCACTCCAGAGGGTGCAACAGTAGGGAAAGCGTTGCATAGCATAGGGGTAAAAATTACTATTCCCACTCCAGATGGTGCAACAGTAGGGAATGCGGTGGATAGCGTAGGGGTAAAAATTACTATTCCCACTCCAGATGGTGCAACAGAAGGGATAGCATTGGATAGCCTAGGGGTAAAAATTACTATTCCCACTCCAGAGGGTGCAACAGTAGAGAAAGCGTTGGATATAGTAGGGGTAAAACTTACTATTCCCACTCCAAAGGGTGCAACAGTAGGGAAAGCGTTGGATAGTGTAGCGGTAAAAATTACTATTCCCACTCCAAAGGGTGCAAAAGTAAGGAAAGCGTTGGATAGCGTAGGGGTAAAACTTACTATTCCCACTCCGTAGGGTGCAACAGTAGGGAAAGCGATGGATAGCGTAGGGGTAAAAATTACTTTTCCCACTCCAGAGGATGCAACAGTAGAGAAAGCGTTGGATAGTGTAGGGGTAAAAATTACTATTCCCACTCTAGAGGGTGCAACAGTAGGGAAAGCGTTGGATAGCGTACGGGTAAAAATTACTTTTCCCACTCCAGAGGGTGCAACAGTAGGGAAAGCGTTGGATAGCGCAGGGGTAAAAATTACTATTTCCACCCCAAGGGTGCAACAGTAGGGATAGCATTGGATAGCGTAAGGGTAAAAATTACTATTCCCAATCCAGAGGGTGCAACTGTAGGGAAAGCGTTGGATGACGTAGGGGTAATACTTACTATTCTCACTCCAAAGGGTGCAACAGTAGGGAAAGCGTTGGATAGCGTAGCGGTAAAAATTACTATTCCCACTCCAAAGGGTGCAACAGTAGGGAAAGCGTTGGATAGCGTAGGGGTAAAAATTACTTTTCCGACTCCAGAGGGTGCAACAGTAGAGAAAACGTTGGATAACGTATTGGTAAAAATTTCTATTCCTACTCCAGAGGGTGCAACAGTAGGGTAAGCATTGGATAGCGTGGGGGTAAAAATTACTTTTCCCACTCCAGAGGGTGCAACAGTAGGGAAAGCGTTGGATAGCATAGGGGTAAACATTACTATTCCCACTCCAGGGGGTGCAATAGTTGGGAAAGTGTTGGGTAGCGTAGGGGTAACAATTACTATTCCCACTCTTAGCTATCATCGGAACAAGATCAGTAGTACTACCGCCCCTTGCTGGTAAAAAGGAGAACAGAGTTGTATCAATCGACCTGGTAAAACCACAAGCATGTGGCCTATAATCAACAGTAGGCCCAGTGGACTCCCGAGAAACAACAGAATACCCAAACTTGCAACAATCCAAGAGATTCAAACTGAAAGACTAATCACATTTGATCAGCCTGCAGTGCACAGAGAGGGACTATGCAATAATGCCATGGAACTCGTGCCTCTTGAAACACAGATTGAAACAGTTCGTCAAGTAACACCAGTCTACAATGATGTGGCATCAGAATGTGCTACCAAAAGACAAATTGAAAGAACAATCCCAACAATTGACAGAACTGCATCTGGCTACTTCATCAACTTCGACAACTTTTCCGAGGATCAAAGCAACTCCGAAGTGATGCCAGAAACAAAAAAGACTTTTAAAGAAAAAGCAACAGAACTCTTTCAACAAATCAAAGAAGTATATCTGGATGCACCATTGATTGAGCATTGGAATATTTCAGGGGTATTCCTACTCCTACTGTGCCTAATTTTAGTTTTAATTTTAGGAAAGTTTATTACAATACAATGGACACAGCAAGTCAGAACATCAACTTAGTCCTCAAACCACACAGATCATCCCATGTGAAGAAAAGAGAACTGTCAACAGTAAATGTCACAGCCATTCCAATACCCGGTGGGGTAGTATGAGAAAAAACTGACTATGAAATCTATGGTCCGGTCGAAATGCTGAAGCTTCCTCATCAATTCAAGGTTTCCTTAAGTGACTTTGTAAAACATAGTACATTCTCTGATGATTGGGACTTTGAAAGTATTAATAATATGATGTCTGACTTAGTAATGCCAGCTAGATTCACAGAACATGATTATTTACAAGGTTCGTCTAGTTATGAACAGATGTTCTGCAACCGCATTATGTAAATCATTACTTGCATAAATCTGCACAGCCTAGAAATGTTTTAAGTATAACCAATGGGAACATTGTGCTACACCACCTAAAAGCAGTTCTAAAGCATTCTTTGAGAAATTTCAGTACTTCTCAGGGTTTAATACCAGTGATGCAGAAACGTTTTATTACAAACTGTTAGATAAAACAGGATTGAAAACAATGCTGACAAATACTAAATTGATATATTCAGAAGCATTTTATGAAAAAATGATGACATTTGGTTTTGATTATTGGAAAAATAACATTGAAACAAAAACAATCTGGGGTACAAAAGAGTGGCAGGTACAAGGCCTAGAAGCATTATTCAGAGCCTGCATGATCCCAGACCAAATGATGTTTTTAAATGACACAATCCAACAAACCACCTGTCTTGGCCTAGCTAAGATTAAAGACCTTACTAAACCGTCTATTCCAAAGCCAATACCTGAAAATGCAACAACAGATATAGAGATAGACGTATCTAAAATTTTACATTTAAACAGAACACATCCTGATTGGAAAAAGTGGTTAATCTGGCCTACTGACACAAACAAATGTCAAGATAGATTCCTGAATAAAACACAGGGGTTAACAATGTCCAGACCAGACCCTAGATACTCCCAGAGACAACATCCAGGGATAGTAACAACATACAGTGTAGGGAAGCTGTGCCTTGAATGGGTAGATTCATCCACACTGGCTGAAATTAAGCAACACTTATCTTTACTTAAAGATGGTGCTGATTTGCGCAATTTTAATATGGGACCACGCAAACAGCGTCAGAAACGCTTCATAGCGGCCAGCATCTATGCTGCATACAACGAGGCTTGGAAAGTCACACAAATTGAAACAGCTGAAAAGATACGAGAAATTGATCGTATTAATTTGGAAAAATCACTTTCTGTAGTGGACAATGGGTTAATGACTCTGTCCTCCATAATATATTCGTTGGACAATATTGTATCATCTGCCATAGATATAATAGACAGAGACTTGCTAATGTTACAGCATGGCCAGTCACAATTGCGTTCTATTGTACAATTAGGCTGGACGCTGCAAAATCTCCGTTCAGGCTATGTGCCTTGGCGTTTAATCAACACAACGTCATTGTTTTCCATCTTTAACCTTACTGATAAACAAATCAGCTTGGCACAGAAAGGAGCAGACTATACAATCTTGAGCATCGAAAAACTTGAGAGATTACCTTTGACAATGTCAGAAAGTCCTGTCATTGAATGGATACTACACGGGATTATCACAATTCCGATAACAACTTTCCGATTTAAAAATTGCCTTGAATACATACCTACTGGCCAGTATGAACGATTGGGTAAAGGATACATTAAGTCAGCATGGAAATTACCATACACACACACATGCTATAGTGACAGCAACAAAAATGTATTTCTTAGTGGTGAAAAGTGTAAACGTTCACTAAGCGGTATACTTTTGTGCCAGGGTATTAATTTACACGGAGCCTGTGAAGGAAATTCTAACAACCTTTCATGCCACCAGCATGTCACACCTGCAACACAGATAGAGCATTTCTTTAAGCAACTCTCGAATGGGAGTTACATTCTAATAACGGATCACAGATGTTGTGGCCAGGGAAAGCCTATCTCGTAAGCGTACAGTAGGGAAAGCATTGGATAGCGTAGGGGTAAAAATTACTATTCCCATTCCAGAGGGTGCAACAGTAGGAAAAGCGTTGAATAGTGTAGCGGTAAAAATTACTATACCCACTCCAGAGGGTGCAACAGTAGGGAAAGCGTTGGATAGCATAGGGGTACAAATTACTATTCCCACTCCAGAGGGTGCAACAGTATGGAAAGCGTTGGATAGCGTATTGGTAAAAATTACTATTCCCACTCCAGAGGGTGCAACAGTAGGGAAAGCGTTGGATAGCGTAGGGGTAAAAATGACTATTCCCACTCCAGAGGGTGCAACAGTAGGGAAAGCGTTTGATAGCATAGCGGTAAAAATTACTATTCTCACTCCAAAGGGTGCAACAGTAGGGAAAGCGTTGGATAGGTTAGGGGTAAAAATTACTGTTCCCACTACAGAGGGTGCAACAGTCACATGACCCCGGGGCGCTTAGGTAGTCTGAACGTATGCGCTCGGGTGCTTCCGGGTGCGCTTACGCCGTGCGTATCATGCGGACGCGGCTACGCGATACGTCACGATGATGTTTTCGTTCGCGGCAATAGCGCTAACGGGACGCTCACCGTTACGCACACCGGGACGCGCCGCAAGACTGCGCTTACCGGTGTGCTCACCGGTACGCGCACCAGGAGTGCTCAAGGGCAAAAAAAAAAATGCATATAAAAATTGTATTACATAAATGTACAATATAGGATTCATTATAAAAATATTATATTTGATAGCACTAGAAATTTGCTATTAAAAAAACTTTGAAATTCACTGAAAAAAACATAGGTTTGAGGCCCTATATATAGTTAGGAATTAGCATTTACAAAACCTATGAAATTCACTGAAAAAACCATAGGTTTCACACCAGTTATAGTTAGGAATTAGCATTTAAAAAAACCTATTAAATTCACTAAAAAAAACAGGTTTGACACCATTTATAGTTAGCTGGAAATTTCACTGACATAAAACCATTGAAATTCCCACGTTATTGTTAGTTGGACTCACTATAACTTGCGCGCCTGCAATGCACTGCTGATGATGTCACATATTACATCACTCATGACATGGTCAGTGACATCACTCATGACATCACTGATGACACCATCCTTGTGACAGAGTGACAGACCTCCTTTCAGTGTAATGTAACCCTTGAAACACATATTCAAAAATAGAAACTAACATTTTCAAAAAATGGAGATACCCATACCAGTTACAACAACCAATTCAGTAATTCCACCATCTATATACACATCCACTCATTCAGCAACAGTTCTATATAGTCACTCATACATATACTCACTCATCATATGTAGTGATACGCATATACATCCTGTTACACACTGACAGTCATGCAAAAGTTACTCACACACATACTCACACATGCAAATAAACGATTGAACATCCATTTATTTGCATATACAGGTATACACACACTAGCACATTACTTCTAAGGAAACTTACACATACTTATTTTCTTAAACAATCACTTATAGAAACACATACTTATTTAAACAGGAACTCTTTCAATCTCTCACTCTCACATATACTCACTTATATACATCAATACTCACATATACTAGATTAAAATATATGTAGTTACTCATAATGACACTAGTGAGACAGTCATTCACTCACTAACACACACATATACACACTCATCCACCCATACAGTCCTGCACATATGCTGTCTTCAAAACACATACAAACAGTGAGTCAGTCATTGATGCATCTATGTGCTAAGTAATACCCCCACCAAACCATACAGACACTCATACTGATACTAAAAAAAATCTAATAACCCATACACACACACATGTAGCTGCTCACCAATCCATGCAGCCACTTATACACAAAGTGAAACACTGATACATATATTTAAATATTTAAACAGTACTCGCTAATATATGTATTCACTAAGATACACTTAATAAGCCAGTTAACCAATCAATTTTTTTAAATAAACATCCATTTAGACACTTATTTAAAAATGTATTCTTCCATAGACCTTTACAAATACATATATAAAACATATTTATTTTTCAGAAAGACACACATTCACTGGATGGTGTCATCATTGATGTCATGAGTGATGTCACTGACCATGTCATGAGTGATGTAATATATGACGTCATCAGCAGTGCATTGCAGGCGCGCAAGGTATAGTGAGTCCAACTAACTATAACGTGGGAATTTCAATGGTTTTATGTCAGTAATATTTCCAGCTAACTATAACTGGTGTCAAACCTATGGTTTTTTCAGTGAATATATATATAACCTACTGCTGGTCGCCAGTAGGTAGTTATAGTTAGGACCTATTATCCATAGGAAAATCGTAACATTCTTTTCCTAGTAACTTTGGCGCCGGTTGATGAATCTTCACAAAAATTGTAAAACTTATGAGCCGCTTCGGACCGCTCCTATCTTAGAAGTTTCGGGGTGATTCGTTAAGCGGGGGCCAAGAAAAAAGGGGGGGTCCTAAAACGTGTTTTCTCCATGTTAATTCCCCTAGGAAACTTTAGACACAGGTACAGCCTGAACTGCCTAACGGAATTACACCAAATTTGGCAAAAAGGTAGCCCTTGGTTCAGAAAGAACGCTTTCTGTTAAATGGTGTAAATCTGTTCTGTAGTTGCTGAGAAAATTAAAATAAAAAACAAATCCATCCATACTAATATAATAAAGATAGAGCCCAAACCTTTGAGGCGGGTAATCTCAGGAACCATAGCACCAATCACAACACCCAATACAGCGTTGGAAAGAGCAGTTACAGCAGAAAGACATAGGCTAAGTAGACGCCCACCATATACATTTAAAAGGTAAAAGAACCGTGCCCGAAAAGTAGTCCCTTGTGGGCATGTCTGCGTTGTGCTGTGGGTGTGTGCTGGGGTCGTGACAAACGCTGTAGGCGTGTGGTACGTTCCGCCCTTCATGCCACGACTCATATCGTGTGCTAATCCCAGCCTGCTCCCTTTAAATATCCCTGCACCCCATAATCATAACCCACCTTTACTCCTTGAAATACCCCAACACCCTTAAACACTAACCCATCTTAACACTATAAATATACCCTGTACCCCAAAACCCAAACCTATTCCTAAACCCTAAAAATACCCTTGTACCCCTAAACCCAAACCTAGCCCTGAACCCTATAAATTACCCTGTACCTCAAAACCCAAACCTACCCCTGAACCCTAAAAATACCCCTGTACCCCAAAACCCAAACCTAGCCCTGAACCCTAAAAATACTACTGAATCCCAAACCCCAAACCTACCCCTGAACCCTAAAATACCCCTCTACCCCAAAACCCAAACCTAGCCCTGAACCTTTCAAATATCCCTGTACCCCAAAACAGAAACCTATCCCTGAACCCTAAAAATACCCCTGTACGCCAAACACCAGACCTAGCCCTGAACCCTAAAATAACCCTGTACCCCAAAACCCAAATCTACCCCTGAACCCTAAAATATCCCTGTACCCCAAAACCCAAACCTACCTCTGAACCTTAAAAATACCCCTGTACCCCAAAACCCAATACTAGCCTTGAACCCTAAAAATACCCCTGTACCCCAAAACCAATACCTATCCCTAAACCCTAAAACTACCCCTGTACCCCATAACCCAAAACTATATCTGAACCCTTAAAATACCCAAACACCCCAAAACATTGAATAAGAACCACTGGAGTCCAGCAAGAACTGTTAGTTCTTAGTGACGTCTTATGTCCAACCTTACGTCAAACCCGGCACCTTTCAGGTATAAAATACCAACAGTTGCCTTAAGTAAACACACAGTGGTTTGGAGCAGAGCGGCTATCTACTTGCCCGAGAGCCCAGCTGATGCGAGAGCCCACGGAAGCCGCCCCTCCCCTTTGACGCGCTGGAGAAGCTACTTTTTCTCACGCCGAGAAAATCCAGCTCCAGTGTTCCTGAGTCACCCTTGCGGGTTGCTGGGAGATCGAGTCCTGAAGAAAGAGATACCAGAACTCCCACATTCTATTACTAAAGGTACGGAGCTGACTAAACCCTTAAAGAGAATTCTTGATTCAGATCCTTGGCAAAACCAATCTTAACCAACTTAACTTAAACTGCTACTTACTTACTCCTTCCCAAGTATTAGGCTTAGGTCAGGTACATCGGGGTAGGCGTAGTTAGAAGCACCAGTTGAGTACGTTAGTCAATAATTTTATGTATGTATATATATTTTATCTATTTTAAAGTATCATATGGCTACGAAACCATATCTATGCTTTTACAGTATTATTTCATAATACTACTTTTACTGTACGCACTTTACTTCATAATAAGTATTACAATTGTGGCAATTCATTTCTCTTGCATGAGAAAAAAGACTGCTCAATAAAATAACACCATTTTATTGAAAACGCCCATCTCTCTATTTCTCTGCACTCTGGTGAAACTAAGTATGCCCGATTGACTGAGTGAAATAGCTGCCTATTGTTTTCACACGACTCTAGAGATACAATCTATTCGGAGGGAGCAAAGTTGTCATGTTTGTACGGTTGTCAGAAGCTAATCCCTTCTTGACTAATTCGGAGAGTTAACTCTTTCCTGAACATTTGAGAACGTTTCTAGTGACCTCTGAGCTAGCTGGCGAAACTAATTAAGTCTAATATAGTCAGTAGAGACCTAGTCGACCTCAGTCCTACGTCTACACTGCTTTTTATATTATTCCAATGCGTAGAGCCTATTGGGAATATAGGAACTACACTACAACATATACCTCAGTACCCCAACACATATACCCCTATACCCATACTTACCTTATCCAAACATTAAAAAAAACATGCTTTTACCATTCATGCATTTACAACAAATTTCGTTGTAAATGTATGCGTGGTAAAACAATATAAAATGTAATGCCATGCGTTATAATGGCATTGCGGAGTCATGGTACTTTTGTTATGAAAGTATGCAGAGTGATGGTATGCGAAATAAAGTTGCGGAATAATGGGTGTTTACCCTCCCCCGGTAAGTACATTGGTGGCACGATGGCCCACATCTCCAGCAAGATACTCATATTTTTTCACCACCCATTTGAAAAATGCACAGGTCTCTCTCATTGATGGCCAGCACCAACATACACTTTTAGACACCCCTCCCGCCACAAGTTCTAGAATTGCGAACTTTAGAGCTGGGGAGCTACGTTCGAATCTCGGCATCAGCTCAACATCCTGTGATTCCAGGCAAATCGCTTTGTCTCCCCGTGCCTACCACAAATGAATGTGTTCTTCTGTAACGTAAATTGTGCTCATGCCATGTTGTCGAGTTCGCGCTATATAATATTGCAAGGAAAAATAAAGTAGGGAAACTCGAGTTCACACACTACTGAACACGCACTCTTAAGTGCATCAGCAGTGCACTGTGAATCTGAGCGTTTCACAGGCCTGTCACAGATAAGAAATGCTATCTAAACGAAATCCTACAAAACAATATACTACTGGCCGGAGGCAATTCATACCCGGACAACGTCGGGACGGGCTGCTAGTCAATATATATAGAGGAGCGGTGGATCCGCGCACCCTGCCGATCACAAGCTGGATGCTAATTGGCTGTCGACACTTCAAACCAGGAAGTGTTGACAGCCATCTTGTGCCGAGGCACAAGAAAAGAGACAAGCATTTGTAATGCAATAGGTCTCGTATTTATGCAAGTTTGAGCAATTAGCATTGTAAATGACAATGCCTTTTATTCGTGTTTTGGTTTTTAAAACGAATAAAATGCAACGTCATACACAATGCCAATAGCTTAAACTTGCGTAAATGCAAGAACTATTGCATTGCAAATGTTTTTTTCCTTTGAATTCTGGGATATGTAGTCCTGTTTTATAATGAACGAAACAAGACTACAAGTCCTAGAAGTCAAAGAGAAAACCTGATGAGGACCAGCACATCACATACAGACCCTGGAGTAGAGAGCATCATAATGTGCAGAGACAGGCAAATTTAGCCAAAACATAAGAAAAAGGGGCAACACAGTGCTTCATTTTGACACTGATCCAAAAGTATTACTTGTCAGAGAGAATTGGCTCAATCTCAGTGCTGCCAAAATTCCTGTATACAAAAAAGTTCACGTCAAAATAGATACTATGTTCTGCAAAAGGCTGGCTGAACGAACGAGGGGAAGTGGTTGAGTGGGTCATAAGACCCATGATTCGGGAAGCTTGCATGCACATGGAGGGGGAGGGGAACAGGGATATTTTGACATTTTCATTTCTCTCTTGAACATAATACATGACCAGTGCTTCTGCCACTCAGGGGAAATGTAATTCCAGATATTTGGTACTATCACAAGAATTACTCATTACGAGTGTTTTGCTTTATGAATGTTGGGATTTGAAGCACCAGCCCTTTCTCACTGGGAGATGGAGGGAGGCCAAAGCAGGGTAGTGCTCGTCTCTCCAGGGACAGGTGAATTAAACACAGTTTAGTTAGTTAAATACTCTTCCTTGATCTGTGCTATGATCACAAGCGAATTCATGCAAAGCCAACCCAGCCTTCCATCCTTTCGTTGTCGATATGCAGAGAGACATAATAATAAGCAGTTTGTAAAGTCCTTTACTTCCCCCACAGGATACACTGAGACTCGTGATCTTTGTACTCTCTTTATTTGCTTTTCACAGCATGTAATGTGGAGCTAAGGGCGCCGAGCGTCTGCCAGCCTAGCGCTCCGGTCGCCAACTGCCGTTCTCCGTGTTCGCGCCTTCCGCTTTTCCCCATGTGCGCATGCGCGACCTTGCCGCTCTAGCCTACGGCGTAACGCGTCATCGCGTGTACGCCCGTAGACTAGAGCGCATACCACATACCTCCCCCCTTTAACAAAAACAAGGTTATAACATTTCCCCCCTTAGGTGAGTGTCCTCCAGCCGTGAACAGTGTCTATGTGGGGCACCGGGGAGACGGCACCAAGCTAGTGTCCATCCATCACAAAGTCATTATAGCGAGAGGGCGCTACAACTGCCCTTCCGCTGCGGGTGTGTCTTACCGGCATGTTCTCTCTCGCCTCGGTCTCTTCTTGGGACACCCCAACTGCTCTCACTTCAGTTCTTAGCTCTGCATTCGCTTGCACTCCTCCACCGTCGGTCGGACTGGTTCTTGGTGCAATCGTTTCATTGTCTTCGCCTACGCCTTCTCCTTGGTTGTCCATGTCGTGATCTGAATGGGGTGTGTCCTCCTGGTGGTCAATGTCTCTCCCGGCTCCTTCGGCTTTGGGCCATACTAGTATTTTATTTACTCTGGCCATGCGCTCCTGTGACCAGACCTTGCCATCACTGAGGAGGGCCGCTCTGCCCCGCACTTCCTTAACTTGTAGCGGCTGGCTGAATTTGCTTTCGCCCTTCTTTTGTAGAGTAGGGAGTTTGATCCTAACCCACTCCCCTTCTTCCAGCGCTGTTTCTTTCGTGCTGCGTCGCTTGTCATAGTGCGCGGCATAGATCTTCTGGGCCTTCTCTAGATTGTGCTGCACCACCGCAGGGGACCACTTGCTGGTAATGGTCTTCTCCCTCCATGCTACGTTGTCCCTGGTGAAGGGATGCCGTCCTCTCAGCACTTGGAACGGACTATACCCCACCACAGAGGGTGTTATCCGATATGCCCATATCATGTTCATGACTTCCACCTCCCAGTCCTTTCCTTGCGATATAGCCGCCTGGATGGAGCCCATGAGCACCCTGTTAAACCTTTCGACCTGGCCGTTGCAAGATGGATGATACACAGCAGTGTGCTTCCCTACAATGCCATTTCTCTTCATGTATCTCCCCCACTTGTCCGATACAAACTGCGGTCCATTATCGCTGAGGATGGTTTTGGGTATTCCCTCTCTGAGGAACACCGAGGTTAGAAACTTCAAAATCGTATCCGTGTCCATTGACTCCTGTATGTCCACTTCAGGCCACTTGGAATACTTATCTATGAGTACGCAGATGTACTTATTCACCCCTCGACTGTCCAGAACAGGCCCCAGAATGTCAATGGCCACATCCTCCCATGGGCCCTGCGGGGTGTTGAATTTTCCTAGTGCTGGACGGAGTGGGCGGAGCACCTTGTCCGCTCCTTGGCATTGTCCACACTCCCGCACTTGTCTCTCGATGTGGGCATCCATACCTGGCCACCAATACGTCTGTTTGACCAACGCCTTGGTTTTCACTATGCCCAGATGCCCTTCATGAAGCAACGTCAGCAGTCTGGGTATCATTGTCACTGGTGGAACCACTTTCTCTCCCCTGTACAAGAATATCCCCGAGTCACTTAGGGACAACTCTTCTCTTATCTCATAGAAACGTCGGACACCCTCCGTTAGCTTCTTCTTGTCCGGCCACCCCAACGTGAGATGTTTCCTTACTTCCTTCTTCTCTTCATCGAGCTCGTAAGCCGCCTGCCATTCCTGCGCACTGATCGATGTTTCGTGATCCTCCATACTGGCAACCATCTCTTCCGTGTCCGGGGCCTCTCCGGGCGCTTCTTCCATGGCTGATGCCCGGCTGAGGTAGTCAGCTACCTTGTTCTGCGTGCCCGGTAAATATTCTACATCATACGTATAATCAAGCAGCTTCAGAGTCATTTTCGCTATTCTCGGGGTGGCTGTGTCATGGCCGGATGACGTCAACACTTTGATGAGTGGCTTGTGGTCCGTTTGGAGTCTGAATCTCGTGCCCCACACGAACTGACGGAATTTGTGCAACGCCCATGTGACTGCCAGCATCTCCTTTTCAATCACGCTGTACCTTTGTTCTGTCGGAGATAGCGCCCGGGATGCGAAGCTGATGGTTTCTTTGGTTCCGTCCTCCCTTTCCTGCGCTAGTACTGCCCCCAAGCCCTTGTCGCTTGCATCGGTTGTCACAATAGTCTTGCCCATGGGGACGTACCCCTGCAATGGGATGGCATGGCTGATGCAGGCTTTAATGGACTCGAATTCGGACTGGGCCTCCCTGTCCCATTCGAATTTTGTATTGTGCCTGATTAGTTCTCTCATCCTATACGTTCTTGTGGCAAAATGTCGGACAAATTTGCTATAGTACTCGGCCATTCCGAGGAATGAATGCACTTCCTCTTTGGTTGTAGGGGCCTTGGCATCTTTTATCGCCTTCACGTTTTGCTCCTTCGGTGATATGCCGTGCGTACCTATCTCGTGCCCTAGGTAGGTCACTGAGCGAGCTCCAATCCTGCACTTGCTCCACTCCGCCGTCATTCCTTTGCTTTGCAGCACTCCTAGCACTTGATGTAGTTTCCTGTCATGCTCGCCTTTGTCAGAGCCCATCACCAGGATGTCGTCTTGGAAATATTGCACTCCCGCTATGTCTTTAAACAACCTGTGCATTAACTTCTGGAAGACGGCCGCAGCGGACGCCAGGCCAAAGGGCATTCTCTTGAATTGGAAACACCCAAAGGGCGTTATGAACGCTGTGTACTTCCTGCTCGACGGGTGCAATTCTATTTGGTAGTATGCGGACGTGAGGTCTATGGTAGAAAAATAGTTGATGCCTTTGGTTTTTGCTAGCATTTCCTCTATCCTGGGGAGCGGGAACCTTTCCACGATGAGGTTTTTGTTGAGCTCCCTCAGGTCTACACAGAGTCTGACCTTTCCGTTGGGCTTTTTAACTACCACCAGGGGCGATAGCCATTCCGCGCTGTCCACTGGCTCAATGATATTTAGCTCTTCCAACTTCCGTAGTTCCTGACGCACTGCTTCACTCGTGGATATCGGTATATTTCGTACCTTGTGTACTACCGGTACAGCTCCTTCCTTAAGGACCATCTTGTGCACGAACTTGTCGAGTTTGCCTACCGTGCTCTCAAAAACCTTGGGGTACGCGGCCTTCCAGTCTTCCTCCCTCGAGAGGGGCCATTCGTCCGTCAGCAGGATCTGTTCTTTACCTCCTGGATTTAGTATGATGCCAAGATCACCTGCGTCTCTCCATCCGAGTACTGATGGGCCCTTCTCCGCTACGTACAGGGTGCACGTGGCCACCCGCCCTCTAAATTCGAACTCCAAGTCCCTGCATCCCACCAGTGGGATGGAATTCTCGGTGTACGAGATGGGTCGGATGTCCGGCGGCCACAGGTCGGGTCCTATGACTGGCACAAAGTCCTCTTCCCATATAGACTTTAGGACGATGGTCCAGGGGGACCCTGAATCTACGGCCACATGTACCTTGACGCCCCCGATGAGCATGTCGGTGCGGGGCTTGTCCCTTCGCTTCCCTGATACATCTAGGACTTGATCCTCTATGCACAACACCAGGTCATCCTCCTCTGGGTCTTCTTCATCACTCCCGTTGGTCGCGGCTGCATCAATGCACTTGACCGTGGATTTCGACCCTTTCTTCCGGCAGACCTTCTCAAAGTGACCGGTCAACCCACAGAACGAGCACCTGGCGCGGAACGCGGGGCAGCGCCTGTCCTGGGCCGTGTGCGCCGCACTGCCGCATCTGTAACACGCGAATTTCGTCCCCTGGCTGGGACGAGACATCTGCTTCCCAGACCCTCTTGTGTCCTTCCTCGGGTCTCCATAAGCTGTTTTGGGCTTGCTGGATTGTGGTGCCTCCTCGATCTTGTTGACCATTTGTCTCGGCCCACTTTCCCTTTTTGCCGCGTCTGCTCCTCTCTTCGACATTTCCGCCTTCTTGACCATCGCCACTACTTCTTTCAGGGTCGTCTCGTTCATTGCCCATAGCTTGTCTTGGACCGCTCTGCTGGTAGTGTGCATTACAATTTGGTCCTTGATGTACTCATCCTGCAGGTTCCCATACCTACACGTGATCGCCAGCCGGCGTAGTGCTGCCACATAGTCGTCAATGGATTCTCCTGCCTCCTGTTTTCTCTGTTGGAAGTTATAGCGGTCTATCGAGACGCAAACTGCTGGGCGGTAATGGCTGTCCAGGTCGTCCAAGGCATTCATAAAGACATCTGTCTCCGCTGCACCTCTGTCTTTGGGCACCAGGTTCTTGAACACTCTTACCCCTTCTGGGCCTAAGTTGTGGAGCAACAGTCTCTTCTTCCTTTCGGGTTTGTATTCTCCTTCACTCTCATCTTCAAGGGCCTCAATGTAATTGAGGAAATATTCTTTCCAGTCTTCCCATTTTAGTTGGGGTTCACCTGGCCTGGTTAGAAACGGGACGGGCGCCATTAAGGCTGACGCCTGATTCGCCATTCTGGCTTCACCTCTAGGTCCTCCTTCCTGGGCCCTTCGGGTAGGCTCACCTGACGCTCCTGCGTTCTCTGCCGTGTCGCCTTGGCCCCTGGGGCTACCTGGGGTATTGTCCCTTGCAGTAGGCGCTGTCTGAGCTGCCTTCCCCCCTTCCTCTAGCTTGGGTGTGTCTCCCTTGGCTGCCAGGTTGGTGCCTGGGGGCTCCTGGGGTCTTGGGTGGCACTGACCTGCCTGGGGAGGCTGATGTTCTGTTCCTTGCTGTGCTGCTGCGCTGCTGCCACGCCCTTGCTCCTCCTTGTAGGGTCTGTGCTCTTGCTGGGGGGCTAAACTGTTCTTTTATTTATTTATTTTTTTCGGTACACTGCACTTGATGGTGTCCAGGTCCCAGCCTCGTCGCCACTGTAAAGTCCTTTACTTCCCCCACAGGATACACTGAGACTCGTGATCTTTGTACTCTCTTTATTTGCTTTTCACAGCATGTAATGTGGAGCTAAGGGCGCCGAGCGTCTGCCAGCCTAGCGCTCCGGTCGCCAACTGCCGTTCTCCGTGTTCGCGCCTTCCGCTTTTCCCCATGTGCGCATGCGCGACCTTGCCGCTCTAGCCTACGGCGTAACGCGTCATCGCGTGTACGCCCGTAGACTAGAGCGCATACCACACAGTTGTAACACTGATTATGTGCAGCTCTTAGAAATGGCAGAAGGATGGTACGAAGCTCTATATTCAACACTGTCACTATTGCAACATAAGAGAACTAACTAATAGCAACGACGATGGTGGGACCGAGCCACTCACACTGTCCCTGCCGCTCGTCAGACTGTCAGTTCAGCCCAGCAGAGATAATGGCGGAAGTAGCACCTGTTTCTTGTGGGAATGGATACCCTCGAAGCACTATGTGTAAAAAACCTACTATTTCAGTGTGCTGCAACTTCAAGGAACAGATTTATAAATACAACTATGAAATAAGTCATAATCCACGCCTGGCTATCGCTGTGACCTCTGCTCCTGACAGTAGGGCAGGATGTGCACAGAGCAAGAGGAGGGTAGAACATTCCGTTCTGTTACAATGCAAGACCTATTGCTGCATTAAATGTTAAGAAATAGAAAATTTAACGTTTTTCTATTTCTTTACTTTTGATGAAATCATGGCACCCACGTGGGTGCCGAGATTGTAACTAAAGTAAAAAATGGAAAAGAAATGGCAGGGCGGCCGCTTTTAGCATGCAGCTTGCTGCGTAGCTTAAACAAACATTAGCCGTGCGGCCGGCCGCAAAATGAAATAATATATATTTTTTTTAAACGCGAATTGTGCGCACACGCGATGAAAAAAAGTGCTGTGGATGTCGCATGCGTTCTTGTGCGCGTGAGGTTGAGCTGATTGCCACTTTTGGAATAACTTCCAAAACCGGCTTCTAAAGATCTCGGCCTAGATCAGCGCATGCGCTGGATCAGGCTGAGACCTATCAAACTGAGGCGCAAAACAAGAAAAGTTGGCAGGGTAGAAACACCCTGACCCCTAGGCCTGTTTAGGGGTCCCACAAGGACTCCCTGGCCCCAAATAAGCATTTTTTTTTAAACGCCGAGATGTGCGGAGGATTCATGGATCAGGCCGCAAAAATGAAGCATGTGCTCCCGCGCTTCATTATTAATTAGCCCCTGGGTGGGCCAAGTCCAAGGGGCATCTCAAAAATAGTAGAGGGGGCCCAGGGGGACCCCCGCTTCCCCGAGGAACACCACCTCCCTAGGGCTGTTGAGATGTTGGGAGGGGGCCACGAGGCCCCTCTCCTGAAGCCTGTGATGGCCCTGGAGACCGCCACCCCCAGGGCCGGCTCCTGCAGTGTCCTGGGGTGCCCACCCTAGGATACTGCTGTCTGCTATGACAGGGCGGGAGCATCGCACTCCCGCCCTATTAGCTAACTGGGGTTTGGGTTTTGGCAGAGAGAGCAGGAAACCTGCTCTCTTTTCCAAAATCCAAACCACATTGCTTTTCCACACGGGGAGCTGCATGTTAGCAAGGACCGTCTGGAGCCAAGGGAATTGATCCCCAACCAGCATTGTACCAAGAGGTGCGTTTGCAGTTGGGAGATGAAAGGGGTATTGCCTCTGAAGTCCTCACGGCAATCAGGCTGTGAGGGACTTATTGGAGGTAACAGGAGGGCTTCTTTGCCCTAAGAACCCTCTGGACCCAAGGGAACTTCATCCCCCTGCCAGCACTGAGACTGGACGCGAGTTTGCAATTTTTTTTAAATTTATTCTGGGAAGGTGCCACGTGGCCCCACTTATGTATGCCACTTTCATGCCCTATCCCCTGGGTTCCAAATTTAAATACATTTTTTAAATTTAATTAAATGGAGGGGGTGAGTGCCCGCCCTCTGTGGCCCATTTTGGCCCCAGTGGTCCCATCCCTTGGGCTTGGCCTATACATTTATTTATTTTTTTTAATAAAAAGAAGAAGGGGAAGGGGACAGCCTGACCCCCCACCCAGGCAAATTTTGGCTTTGGGACCCCATCTCCTGGTGCCCAACCTCTAGTCTGGGTGCCCTGGTCCCACTCAGGGCAACCAGACAGGGCACCCAGACACTATGTTGGGGACCGCATGGGAAGCTTGAACGCCTCTGTGGTCCTTGCTGTCCCCATGTCCTTGGAGCCAGCATTGCTTTTGGACAGAGTGAGCTGGTGAACAAGCAGCTCCTTTTGTCCAAAAGCATTTCTGCTATGCTTTCAACAAGCAAGATTATTTTAAATGGTCTTGCTTGCTGAAAGCGGAGAAGCATTTGCTATGGCTACGCTCCCGCTCATGCCAAGCCTTAGCAAACAGCTATGTCCTGGGGATTGGCACCCCGGAACATACAGGAGCTGTCTCTGGGGGTGGCGGTCCCCACAGACATCTTTGGCTCCAGGATAGGGGCCGTGCAGCCCCCTACTTTGTTTCATTTAGCCCCAAATTGGCGACAGCCCTATAGGCCAGGGGTCCACAACAGACCCCTCAATTATTTTATTTGGGCCCTGGGGAGGTGGAATTCCTCTGGGGCCACCCGCTGTATTTCTATGGCAATTGCCACGGAGAGGTTTTGGTCCCCGGAGCCTTGGGGGGCTGCTTGGGCCCCATCATTAATATGTTAATTGCACCGGGTAGGTGGTGCACCCCACCATTAATAAGAGTTAAAGCCCCAGAGAGGTTGTGTTCTCTGCATTACTTTACTGTTCTTTTCCCCGAGGAATTGGCACCCCACACATAATTGAAAAACATGCCTTTGGGATTTGGCCAACCGGGGCTTCTTATAATAGACGCACATGAGCCTTTTTATCATTTTTATTTTGCTGCGTGTCCACCCATGAATTTGCAGCAAAATTAAAAAAACAAATAATACTTTTACCCCAGGTGGTGTCCCTGTGGGACCCCCCCACCCACTCATCATATCTAGGGGGTCAGGGTATTCCTACTCCACCCCCCTTTCCTAGCCACTCAAATTTCAGTAAGATCTGCAAATCCACTGCATTTCCAGATATCTATATTTTTTAAACTTCAATATCTCAAAAACAACTGAACAGATTTACACCACGTCATAGAGATCACACTTTATGCACCAGCATCTAGCTTTCTGCTTAAGTGGGTGTTCTGCCGTTCAGCAGTTCTGGCTGGAGCTGAATTCAAAAAATGAAACATCTCCATAGACAGAAAATTGGAAACATTTTTCCCATGCCCCACTTAACAGATCACCCTGAAACTTTTAACCCAGCAGCTGAACCAAAAAGGGGAAGTTTTGTGATTTTTTTTGTGAAGACTTTTCAAAAGGTGTCAAAGTTATTACCAAAATAAAAAAAATATTTTCCAGTCTGCCATTGACTTTGGACCTCAACTGTACACCCGCTATGTCAACCTTTATTCTGTTTGGATGCCTGAGGACCACAGACCAACGGGGAGTTACTGATCACTGCTTTGTCCTCTGATTGATGAGCATCCACAATATCAGTTGGGCCACTGACCGCCACTGACAGGGAATCCTCTGTCTCGTATTGATAACATCTGCAATAACAAGCGAGTTGGTGACCCCCACTGACTGGGAAGCTCCACTCTTGCCTCATTCTACATTTTCTGTGGGGTCAGAACCAAGCAGAGGGGTCGAGGCAGAAGTTGCTATGGTCACCGTGGGGATAGATCTAATGCCCAACATCTCCTCCACTGTGCTTATTTCATAATTTATTACCCCACTGCTGTTGTTAAATAAGAAAGAATTGAAGACTTAGAGAGGCCATTCAAAAGAAGATCCTTAGAGGGAAACCCCAATTTGGCAATTTACAAAGACAATTGACCATCAGCCACTAAGGCAGCACACAAACATTGGGGCTCATTATGAATGCGGATTTTCCGCATCCTCCGGGCCGGCGGAAGCCACCGCCGGCCCGGAGGATGCGGAAAATCCGCAGCGGACCCACCAAAGACCCACCGCCACATTAGGATGGCTGGTGGGTCCCGGTTTCCGTCCGCAGCTTTTCCTCCGCGGTTGGCTTACAATCGCGGAGGAAAAGCACTAATCTGGTGACGGTGTCTCTCAGACACCGTCCGCCAGATTAGTATGTGCCTGCAAACATGCTTTTCCGCGGCGGCTTTTCCGCCATGGAAAAGCATGTGTAACTTCACTGCGGGGGCCCGTTGCGGGCCCCCTAGGTGAATGGGGGGTGGGGGGTACACATGAGGGGTACCTAAGGTACCCCCCTGCATTTGTATGCAGAAAGCGGCAGGCACCGCGCGGTGCCTGCCTCTTTCTGCATGCAATGCGTGCATTTTTAACATTGCCGCGGGTGCAGCTTGAAGCCGCACCCGCCGCAATGTTAAAAATAGAGGATGTGACCGCCACCCTGGCGGTCACATCCTAATCGCACAGGAGGGGACTCCGCAGCCCATGCGGACGTCCCCTCCTCCTCAATGATCGCGGACGGACGCAAGTCCATCCGCGATCATAATCGGCCCCTAAATATGGGAATCCCAGATCAAGTTCTAAAACGTACTCCAAAATTAGTATTGAAAACCAAAGTGTCTCACATGTGTCTTTTTGGCCTGCTAGTAGTTAGAGGGGCAGCCAAGCCCCGCGCAGCAGTGGGAAATATGGGATGCTGCTTATCCTCCTACAGATGAGTGAATTCTGGGACTTTGGGTCCATTTCAGCGGCACCAGCAGTAACAAGGCCCACAAACCAGTGAAGTATCCCCGTTGTCTGGTCTATTCCTACTCTATCCCCGTCTTCGCTCATTAATTTTAATCTAACTTCTAGCCAGAGTCCTTTGAAATACTACACTAGTAGCCAATGGGTATCATTTCCTAAGCACTCTTAAATCCCATTACATTCCCACCCTCACCTCCTTTGTGTTGTTATTTAGGGCTGGGCGTAGTTTGCAAAGTAGCGCTTCGCGAAGCACTTCGAACTACGCGAGCTACTCGTAGCACAACGCAAACTGAGTAGTAGCATGTTCGCACTGTGCAAGATGCCGTTTTCAATGATTGCACAGTGCGGAGAAGCATCCGGCACTGTGCAATCATTGAAAACGGCATCTTGCACAGTGCGAGCTGTAGTTTTCTGCCGCTCGAGGAGATTTTTACTTGAGCGGCAGCTTTCTCAACACGGACTGGTAGTTTCTCATCGCGAGCGGTCGCAAGCATACGCGACCACGAGCAATGAGAAAGCAGACCTCCCCGCGTTGAGAATCTCGATGGGAGGTTTATTTTCCACACTCGTGATCGGCAACTTGATTTTGCTGATCGCAAACGAGGAAAAAGTCTCGCCAGGATGTCATTTTGCTTGCTCGCGGTCGCCAACTTGACGTTGAGGACCGCAAGCAAGGAAAAAATGACTGCTGCCCTACGCCACGCTACGCGTGTTCGCACTCTGCTATGTGCAGTTCGCCTAGTGCGAAGTTGCACAAACTTCACAAACTATGCGAGAATAGCGTGGTTCTTCGCCCAGGCCTATTATTATGGCCAGACCTGCTAACAATGGAACTAGGGGACCAGGTAAGAGCCTTGTCAATGGCTTAACATACTCTGATTCTGAACCAATCACTTAATCTCCCTGTGTTTAAAAAATATCAATTCATCTTCTGTAACTAGTGCTAATCTAATGGAATATAATACCTGTGAATCAAGTGTGCCTTACATAAATCTGCAAAAAATAAAAACTTTGAGTCCAACCTTTAGCCAGCAGACCATATTGAGCAGCTTTGGTCTGTGTACAAGAGCAGAGCATTTGTCAGCCCTGGTCATTCAAGAACTTTGATCTTGAGACATAGATGCACATTTCAGGAAAAGCATTAGACTGCCTACTACTTTAAATGCAAAAAGAACAATTGATGAACAAAATGCAGAACAATGTCACACATTCACCCCAGAACACGAGATCTGGGCCTAAATCCATTGTTTTTTTCTCACCATGCCATTCCAGTTTTGACCCAGCCATGTGCAAATCAGTCTTGACACTGCGCCCAATGGGAAAAGTCCGGCCCGAACTGCCAGGCCAGGTCCTCCCTGGACTGGAAACAAGCATAATAGGACTGGTTTCGGGCTTTCATTCCTCATCAGCCAGGATAGCTTGACTCCAGTGGCATGGAGAGCATGGGGCTCACATCTGATCCTACCCGTCCCACTTGGGGTGACAAATGCAAAAAAAAACAATTGATGGACAGATTGCAGAACAATGTCATACATTCACCCCAGTACAGAGATCTGGGCCAAAATCCATTGTTTTTGGGTCCCTTGCTCACTTTGCCACTGGATTCAAGCTAGCCTGGCTGATGACCGCTGATTAGCCAGAAACCGGTCCCAGGATGCTTGTTTCCGGTCCAGGGAAGACATGGCTTGGCAGTTCGGGCTGGACAGTTTCCATGAGGCACATGGTCAGACTGATTTGCATATGGCCATATCTTAACTTGGGTGGCGGAGTGAGCTAAAGAATGATGACAGAGTTCACCCAGATCAGTTGACTGGGGGTGAGTGCTTGCAATGTTCAATACTCCATCCATCATCCCCTTTGGTTTTGATTTGTTCGCCCTAATTTGGCAGGGTATGCCAGACGTGGATCCCTTGCTCACTTTGCCACTGGATTCAAGCTAGCCTGGCTGATGATGGCTGATTAGCAAGAAACTGGTCCCAGGAGGCTTGTTTCCAGTCCAGGAAGACATGGCTTGACAGTTCGGGCTGGAATATTCCCATGAGCCACAGGGCCAAACTGATTTGCATGTGGCCCTGTCTGAACTGGTGTGGCAGAGTGAGCTAAAGAAGGATGATGGATTACACCCAGATTAGTTGACTGGGGGAGAGTGCTTGCAATGTTCAACACTCTGTCTGTCATCCCCTTTGGTTTCGCTTTGTTTGCCCTAAGTTGGCAGGGTTTGCCCAGACGTGGGTCCCTTGAGCACTTTGCCACTGGATTCAAGCCCAGAATGCAAGGACAAGAGCCTGTCAGGGAAGAACAAGGCCGACAAAGCAATGAGGCTGACATCAGGCTCACATGCCTCAGAGCCATCAACAGCACAGACTCTCCTGTCCCTAAATCTTCATGCAGAGCTAGGTGTGCAGTGTCTGTGCCAACTGAGGAGGTGTTCTATAGCAAGAGTACACCTAGGAAGGGCACAGGGCCACATCCCCCCTCCACATAAACTCCAATTCTAAGCCCAGTGAAGCAGGTGGTGGAGGGCACTGTAGGGGGCCACACTGGCAAAGAGGCAAAGGAGGGCACTGTAGGTGCCACTCCTGGCAAAGAGGCAAAGGAGGGCACAGTAGGTGGGACACCTGGCAAACAGGGGAAGGTGGTCCAGAGGCGTAGCCAGACAAAGCGTTCCACAGGATCCAGCACGTCACCAGAGGTAGTGTCAGTGTCTGCACCAGATGCGGGACAGTTGTTGTGTGTGCCTGTTGTGTCATCACCAGTTCCCATTAACCCCAAGACAGGGAAGCCATTTCGTAATCCCAAAAAGTGGAAGGGCACCCCTCCAACCTCAGCCACCCACACTGTGTCACAGGTCTGCATGACTCCACCTTCACGTGCCACTATACCACCTTGTCCAAACAGCCCTCCAGCTTGCCAAACAACTGATAGCCCTACATCACCTGCGCCTCTGTATCTCCAGTCAAGTGTTCCTGCTGTTCCCGACACACAGCCAGCTCCAAGTCCGCCTGACAGCCAAATGTGAGTGGCAGTCCCCCTCATACACCTGTCTCTCATACAGGTGTGCTAGTCCTGCCCATTGTCTGCCACCTGGGTGTGTTGCTGGTCATGGAAGGGTAGAGTCAAACACACTCACTGTGCAGCTTCTCATGTCCTGACTCCACTTTTCTCCCTGGCAACTGAAATTGTCATTCACTGCTGTGTTGTACTCTCCCCTGTGCAGCCTCTCATGTACTTGCTGTGCCACCTGCCATGGACACTGGCCCTATTGTACTGCTGTGTTGTAGTCTCCCCTGTGCCATGGACACTGGCCACGTTGCTCTGCTGGACTCTCCCCTGTGCCATGCCCACTGGCACTGTTGCTCTGCTGTGTTGGACTCTCCCCTGTGCCATGCCAACTGGCCTCACTTTTTGTAGTTTGCCTGTGTAGATTATCATGCATATGATCAGCATTTTGTGCCTTGCTCTTGTGTACTGTTGTTCTACTGGCCCATCCGTGCAATATGTGAATAAAGACAGTTACACCTGTTGTGTGTTTTGTCAGTGTCCTTGCTGATTAAAGTTCTTTTGGTGTGTGCATTTGGTTGCCTGTGCCCCATGCTCCATGTGTCACTTCAATATTGCTAAGCTCTTGGCCCACATCACATTTTTAAACAGGGGTGACAGGGTCTTAACTCCATTCAGACACTGATACTTGTGTTATCTGTGTTGTCTCTTTTACCTGTCATGCAGTTCTCTTTTTAGTGGTTTGCTGTTGTTGGCTACATTGTTGGCAAGTCAGGTTTGGTGTACAATGCCAGCACAGGGTGGATGCTGTGCACAGGTTTGCATGCAGGCTGGGCAATGTCATGATGTATGTGTGTTATTCCTTTATATGTGCCCAGCCGCGTATGTGTATGGTCATGTTGTGTTGTCCCTTAGTTCTGGTCCCCTGGCCTACATGAGATGTGTGCTCTTGGGTGGTGAGGAGGTGTGCAGTGTGAAGGCTGTGACTTTGTAGTGGGTGTGGATGTGTGTGTACCACTGGATTTGATAGACACACATGTGTCACCCAGGAGTTGTGTGCCTATTGTTTGGATTGTCCTGTCCTGTGTAAATGATTGTATGCACTTGTGTGAGTTGTCTATTGTGCACTGTGCAGTGTGTTGGTGTGTCCATGCAGTTCTGTCTGACTCCTCCTTGTTGGTTTGGTCACTTATGAGTCTGCAAAGTGTGTGACTTGCGCATCAGTGTTGTATTTGTTTGATCATCAATGTGTCTTGAGTGTGTTTGTGCAGACTGTGTGGCCCTGATGCTCCTCACTAGCATTGTGTTTGTGTTTCTCATGCATTGCAGGCACATGGTGCCTTTTCTCATCCTGCATGGCATGGTGTGTGTGTGGTGTAATGCCATCACCTATGTGTGCCACTTGTGCCTAGCCATTGTGGGTCTGCACTCCCTCTATTTGTGTATGGTGCACCCCTTACATGTCTAATACTGACATGCAAGTAGGTTAACTTTGATGTCAGCTGTCCCCTTTCTTTACATGTGTATGTGCCCCCCCATCACTTCATTTGTGAGACTGTGCCTTGTGGTGCAGTTCTTGGGCCAAGAGTGATGTTCCACTCTGGACATTGCCCCAATGGTTTATGTGTGAAGTTCTTGAGCTATTTATTAGTGAGGATTGCCCATGTGCACTTGAGCTGTGTGCTGCCCAGTGCTCTGGTGTAGATGGTTGTGCTCTTGTATTCTGCTGTGTGTATTTCATCGTAGCGCTGCTTTGCTTAACTGCTCGAACTGTGCAATTTCATTTCCTTTTCACATGTTGTTTATATCATAGCGCTGTTCTGCTTGACTGCTCTAACTGTGCAATTTAAGCTTTCCACATTTCGCCAGCTGTGTAGCACATCTCCGCTCTGCTTCGTTAATTAAATAATTAATTCCCCACTGCTGTTTTTGCCCTGTAAGCGCGTTTGACTCCAGCGCTCCGCTCTGCCCCCCCCTCCGCCTCCATTTTGTTTGTTGTTGTCCTCGTGTGCCCGCCCCGCCTCCCAGCTGAGACGCCCTTGCCCCTCCCCCTTCCCACCATCGATATATGACAGCAGCCCAAGCGCGCAGCGTTCACGCGCAGCGACCGCGCCCAACCCGCGCCGAAGGTGCGCCAAAGGTAAGCCCGTCTACGCCCGTCCGCGCCTGGACCACGCCCAGCGCCAGACCCCCTGCCCCTCGCGCTCCCCAGCCCTCCCGCATTACCTATGATGCCGCCAGCCTCCTAGCCCTTAACCCCGGCCGCTCCACCAACTGCGTCCAAGCCGCTCCTGGACACACCCATGGACCTTTCTCCTGCTACTCCTGCAAATTCAGCGGCACCGTCAACATCTCCGCTACGACCACACCACAGATCCCCGACCCCAACCACCTACAATGCATCCTTCTCAACACCCGATCAGTCCACAGACACGCCATTGACCTATGGAATCTACTAGACACCATCTCTCCAGACGTCGCCTTCCTAACGGAAACATGGATGAACGCTTCCTCCGCACCAGACATCACCATTGCCATCCCTGAAGACTATAAGATCACTCACAAAGACCGTACCAGCCACTCAAGAGGAGGAATCGCTATCGTCCATAAGAAATCAATCCGCATCTCAACCAGCTCTGACGCCAACCTCGCCAACTCCGAACACCTCCACTTCCAAATACACATCGACCCCAAGACCACACTCAGAGGCACCCTCCTCTACAGACCACCAGGACCCCGAGCTAAATTCAGTGAAGACATCACGGACTTCATCACTCCACACGCGCTCCCCTCCAAAGACTACATCCTTCTGGGAGACCTCAACTTTCACCTTGAAAAGAGCAACGACCGCAACACCGCCACCCTGCTGGACAACCTCGCCAACCTCGGACTTAAACAACTGGTCACTTCCCCCACCCACATCGCAGGTCACACACTCGACCCAATCTTCACCTCCAGCAACCATGTCTCCTTCAGCCACACCACGGACCTCCTCTGGACTGACCACAGCTGCGTTCACTTCACCTACAACAAACCAAAACCCAACATACTCCTCCAACCTACCCTGCAAAGAAACTGGAACAAAATCACCACGGACCAAATCTCCGCATCGCTCCTTCGAAACCCCCCAGCCCTATCTTCTGACACCAACAAAGCCGCCGCCAACCTCACCCTATGGTTATCCAACACCGCCGACACCTTAGCACCACTGAAAAAACGTCAAAGCAAACCTGGCAGCAAGAAGGCCTCATGGTTCAACGATGATCTCAAGAAGTCCAAGAAACTCTGCCGTTCCCTTGAAAAGACTTGGAAAAAAGACCCAACCACCAGCACCAAGGACGCCTTCAAAAGCGCCACCCGCACTCACCACCAACTGATCCGAAAAGCCAAGAAAACAGCATTCAAAGATCGACTTGACAACAACGCCCACAACAGCAAGGAACTTTTCAACATCGTCAAGGAATTTTCCAATCCCTCGGCCAACTCCAACGACATCACCCCATCTCAAGCCCTCTGCGACTCCCTAGCCTCATTTTTCCACAACAAGATCGCAGACATCCACAACAGCTTTGACAACCAACCCAGAAACCAACCCACCCCACCATTTGCTGTTCATCTTCCCCCCCGTGAACACCCTTAACAACTGGAACCCAATCTCCACTGAGGTCACCATCCGGCTGATGAATTCCATCCACTCAGGATCCCCCACAGACCCATGTCCTCACCACATATTCAACAAAGCAGACTCCGTCATAGCACCACACCTCCGAGACGTCATCAACTGCTCCCTCAACTCCGCCACCTTCCCGGAAGACTGGAAACACGCTGAACTCACCGCCCTCCTGAAAAAACCAACAGCAGACCCCACCGAACTCAAAAATTACCGCCCCATCTCGCTTCTTCCATTCCCGGCCAAAGTCATCGAAAAGGCTGTCAACAACCAGCTCGCCGCCTTCCTCGAAGCCAACAAATCCCTAGACCCCTCACAATCTGGCTTCCGAGCAAAACACAGCACTGAGACCGCCCTCATCGCAGCAACAGACGACATTCGAACTCTACTGGACAATGGAGACACAGTCGCCCTCATCCTCCTTGACCTCTCTGCAGCATTCGACACAGTCTGCCACAGCACCCTTTTACAACGCCTCAATAACATCGGAATCCAAGGAAAAGCACTTGAATGGATCACCTCGTTCCTCACCGGAAGAACCCAGAGAGTCCGCCTTCCTCCATTCAAGTCCGAGGCCTCTGAAGTCATCTGCGGCGTACCACAAGGATCCTCACTCAGTCCCACCCTCTTCAACGTATACATGAGCCCCCTCGCGGCCATCGCACGCCAACACAACCTCAACATCATCTCTTACGCGGACGACACTCAACTGATCCTCTCCCTCACCAATGACCCCAGCACCGCCAAAACTAACCTACACGAAGGAATGAAAGAAGTTGCCGAATGGATGAAACAAAGCCGCCTGAAACTGAACTCGGACAAAACAGAAGTCCTCATCTTAGGTACATCCCCCTCTGCTTGGGACGACTCCTGGTGGCCAGAAGCCCTCGGAAAAGCACCCATCCCGACAGACCACGCACGAAACCTAGGCGTCATCCTGGATTCTTCACTCTCAATGAACAGACAAGTCAGCGCCGTTTCCTCTTCTTGCTTCAACATTCTTCGCATGCTCAGGAAAACATTTCGCTGGATCCCCTCCGAAACGAGGAAAACAGTCACCTACGCTCTGGTCACGAGCCGACTGGACTACGGAAACACCCTCTACGCAGGTACTACCGCAAAACTCCAGAAGAAGCTCCAACGAATCCAAAACGCCTCAGCCAGGCTCATATTAGACATCCCACGCAACGAACACATCTCCGGTCACCTTAAAGACCTCCACTGGCTACCCGTCAATAAGAGGATCACTTTCCGTCTGCTTACCCACGCACACAAATCACTCTACGACATCGGACCAGATTGCCTCAACTCACGACTGTCCTTCTACACCCCCCCCGCCAACTACGTTCTTCCAGCCAAGCCCTCGCCACTGTACCTCGCATCAACAAGACCACCATGGGAGGCAGATCCTTTTCTTACCTGGCTGCCAAAACATGGAACTCACTCCCCGCGTACCTTCGCCTTACCCAGAACCACCTAGCATTCAGAAAACAACTCAAAACATGGATATTTGACAAGTAACCCTCCTCTCCTTCCTAAGCGCCTTGAAACCCTCTGGGTATGTAGTGCGCTATACAAATTCCATGACTTGACTTGACTTGACTTCCTGTTGTTGTGTTGGATGTATGTGTGTTGGCTGTGTATTGCTTCACTTCCTGGGTGTGATGCTGTTTTTGTGCTGTGCTGATTTGTGGTGTGTGTTTTGAGGTTGTGTCAGTCATGTCTGTGTGTAGCTGTTGTGCTTGTAGTGCACACACTGCTTGTTGTGCATACAGTGCTGTGTGTATGTGGGCTTGATATTGCCTGATGTGCATCCCCTGATGTCCTGTGGTGTTTGTTGATTTGTACTTTCATGTGAATCTGTGGTTGGTTTGATGTGGCAGTGTAGTTCTGTGCAGGTGCTCTTCTTGTGTGATTTGTGGTATGTTGTGTGTGTGTTTTGTTCTTAAGTCATGATGTTGTGTTTGTGCTCCCATTGCCTTTCCACAGTTTGGCTGACAGGGTATGTCAGTTTCTGTTGGGGTTCTGTGTTTGTTCCTGTTGTGTTTGTGTGTAGTTTTTGGGCAGGCATTTGTTCAGGATTCCCTGTGTGTGTGTTCTGTTTGTGGATACAGCCAGGGTGTGTGTTTGTTTGTGTGTGTTTGTGCTGGGAAGTATTGGCAGCCTTCAATGTGTGAGGTACTGGTGTTGTGTGTTCCTTGTCAGCCACTCCTACAGTGGCTGTCTCTCTGGTTGGTCGTTGTATGGTGCAAGGTGTGTACTGAGCTTGCTTCTTGCTGTGCTTGTTGCTTCTTGCTGTGCATGGGGGTGCACAGGATGGGCACCTGGCCTGTGACTTGATGGGGTGTGTTGATGTGTGGTTGGGGGTGGTGTGTCCCTGTGGTCTCTGTGCCCTGCCCATGTCTTGGAGTGGCCCTGCCTTCTGCATTGTGAGCATGTGTTGACCGCGATGGTGACGTGACCAGGAACGGGACGTTGCTGCTAGTTTGTGGTTGATGTGTGTCCCGGATGCAGAGGGGTGACTTGGTGGCAGGTGGGTAATGTGTGGGTGCCCTTGTGGATGTGTTGTGACCCCCGGCAGGGTCTATGTGGTGGAATTGGACCATCAGTCAGCCTGTTTGTTGTGTGTTGTATTTGTGTAGTTGCGTACCTGCGGCGGCGTCCGCGGCCACCCATTTGATGGTAGTGCTGTAGCAGGTACATCACCGGATGCATATGTAGAGCTGGGTCCATGGCGTTCATGACCGGGTGGAGAGGACTGGGTCTCTGCTATGGCGCTCTGCTGTTGAGTTTCCGCCGTCTCTGGTTGGGCGGTGTCTGCGCTGCAGTGTGTCTGCCTGTTTGGGCCATCCTAATTTGTGGAGCATGGAGAACATCATTCCGCACGGCAGTGAGTCTCCATTGGCCCCCACCGCTGCGGTGGCGGGCGCACTTTGATGGCGGTGCACGGCGCTCTGCGGCGGATGGGAAATGACCTATGTTTTGCTATACTAATACGGCGGATGTGAGTACCGCTGCTCGCGGGTGGAAAAAGGCGTTTTTCCGCCCGCCAGCACCGCGGTGGTGCCACCGCCCGACATCCTAATGGACCCCAAAGTGTATTTGTGTGGTTTAAAAAACGTAACTTAGAGGTTTGCGTCACACAATGTTGCCTGGTGCAAATGCGACACAAGTCTCTCATAAATATTCCCCTTACTATTTTATCACCTCCATCTACCCTGACAGATATTTTTACATAAGCAATATTGTGCACTTTGTAACTCACTGCACCTTATGCTTCCCTGTATTTGTATAAGAAATAGAAATACTCTCTACCACAAACCCGCTGATGCTCATCTGCATTAAAATTGGACTTCACAGTATGCATAGCACAGAACAATACATTATCTATGGTTGAGCTATCAGATGGATCTGCAGCAATTAACAAACTTACAAAAAAATATAACTGCACAGCACAGTCCAATAATTCAGACTTCAGTATGCATTTGAAAAAGCATCAGAGTGAGAAATCGTCTTACTTAATCATTGTAATCTCATTTTGAACACAAATGGCAGAAACAAAACCAGTACGATACCTTTGCCTTAATTTATCATCCACAGACGCCTTTCCGGAGCAATAGAAACACGCACAGTTTACACCCCTCCTTAAGAAACCTTCCACAAACCCCAGCACAGTTCAGCACTATGGATCCATCTCTCTTCTCTCCGCCAAATTCCTAGAGAAGGCCATCAATCTCCACCTCACCAATCATCTGGAAAGAAACAAACAGCTGAACCTGTCCCATTCATGTTTCAGAGCCAACCACAGCACAGAGACATCCCTGATTGATGCAACAGACGATATATAAGCCCTACTCAATAGAGTAGAATCCGCCGCCTTCATCCTCCTGGATCTCTCTGCAGCTTCTGACACCATCTTCCACCACACACTCATTGAATGATTATGCCAGATTGGAATCACGGACAATGCGCTTAGATAAATGGAATCCTTCTTCACAGGAAATGTCCACCTCACTCCCTTCACCTCGCAACCCTAGCTCACCATCTGTGGAGTTCCCATAAAGCTCATCCCTCAGCCCAACCCTCTTCAACATCTACATCACATCGCTCGCAGACATTGTCAGATTGCATTACATCAGCATTATCTCCTATGCCGAAGACCGATAGTTCGTCTTTTCACTCTCAGCAGACATTACCTCAATGAAGACCAACTTGGATAACTGCATGAAGAAAAGAAACCACTTTGGAACGACTCCTCATAGCCAGCTGAGCTCAGACCCATCACCATATTGTAGACCACACCCACAACCATGTCATCATCCTGGACAGCGAACTCTCCATGAAAGTCAGGTCAATGCTGTCTCCTCAGCCTGCTTCCTGTATGCTCCTCAAAATCTTCAGATGGCTCCCATCAACACAAGTAAAACTGTGAAGCAGACCCTCATCACCAGCCAGCTTGACTAGGGCAATGCTGGCACCACTATCAAACTCATGCAAAGACTCCAGACAATCGTGAACACAGAAACATGACTGACCCTCAACCTGCCCAAGAGGACACACATCACCCAGCACCTAAAGGTTTTCTACTGGCTCCACATCCAGAAGGGATGCCATATCAAGCTCTTGGCCCACTTTTACAAAGCCCTCCACAAGCAACGACCAGCCTACATGAACCACTGCCTGATCTTCCACCGACCAACCAGAATCCTCCACTACACACACCTTGACCTTACTCAGACACCACATATCTGTCACAGCCATTCCCACCTCATTGCCAAAGCCTAGAACACCATCCCCTCACCTTCGCACTGTTCCCTCGCTGACCCACTTCAGGAAGGGACTCAAGACTTGGGGGCAAATTATCAAGAACAGAGTTAAGACTATCGCAGATTTAGGGGCAGGAAACTGCCGCTAAAGCAGCGATAATGGGCTTGACAATATGCTGTAGAGAATTCCAATAGAAGCCCATGTTCACACAAGAACATGGGCTTCTATGAGAATTCACAAGGGCATATTATCAAGCCCATTATCACTGCTTTAGTCGCAGTTTCCTGCTGCTAAAGCTGTGAGAATTTTAACTCTGTTTCTTGATAATATGCCCCTTGGCTCTTTGACTGATACCTACAGCAAAGCACCTGGTGGCATATTACCAACAACTAGCGATATTCATCGCTAAATGTGCTTAGCGAGTTTTTTTGTATCGCCAAGCATCACCGGATATTATCGCAGGGATAACGTGCTATTAGCAAGGTTTATTTCTATAGCGATAAAATATCCGGCGATAGCAGCGAAATTCGTGAATATTGCTGGGAATCCAGCGATATTCCTGCATTTACGCCAATAGGTTCTTAACCTGAATATCCAACTTCCATTGGATATGCAGGCCAAGAAGTGGTCTGAGCAGGTGTTAGCTTTTGTAGATATTCGCGCTTAGTGCGAATATTTTCATCGCTACGCCTGCCTTGCTAATAGGCGATAGCGATAATAGCGACTGCTTGCAGTCGCTAACAGGTTGGGTACGCCCACTTTGCATGTCATTAGCGATAAATATCGCTGACATGCAAAGCGGGCCCCAAACCGCTCGCTATCGCCTCAAAGCTGTCGCTAACATCAGTTAGCGACAGCTTGCTAATAGGGCGATATAATTATCGCCAGGCTTGGTAATATGCCCCCTGGTTACCCCACAGGGTAAATAGTCAGGCTTTACAAATACTACTTGATTGATCTGTATATAACATGTAAAACATAAAACTGGTGCTGCTCCTCTGTTCCGAAAAGCTTCAAGACTTCTGAGAGTCCCACCTGTGGCTAAACTTTCAATCTGCTTAAATATAGTGTAAGAGTTGAGTTGAAGTGAAGTACAAGTCTGCCACCATTTTCTGAGATACTGAATTATGCTTTACCACCAAGACCCAGTGAGGGAGGCCTGAGACCTTGCATGCAGTACAGAGGTGGCAATAGAAGTTTAAGAACACTGTATGATTTCTCCATAGTCCACATCAGAGCAATGTTTTTTTGGGAGCCAGAGGCAACATTACATTTCACAGTTTTTGGTACTTTCCCATGGCAAAACGGTCATTTTTTGATAATTTGTTTCCAAATAGTGCCCTCTTGTGGCCATTTGTTCTAATGTGGTAAGGCAGCAGCCTACAATGGTTTTCTACCAGCACCCTGTCTGTCTTCCGTTGAATGAACCAAACAGAAATAATTCCTTTTTCTAACAGCTGATTCAGTAACAGTAGAATTCTTCAAAACGTCAACCCCTGTGGCCCTTCATAAAGTGTGATCTAACTCCTTTTTTCTAATAAACTTTACTCTATCTGTCAGAAACTTTCTAGCACTGAATCGAGTTATCCTAAAGATACGGTAACAGGGATTCTGCGCAAACACAGAACTGTGCACAGAGACTTAGGAACTCAGTGAATTAGGGTGTGCCAAAACTCACCTTAGTACCCAAAATCCCCTACCAGACTATCAATCAGTGTCACATTAGCTCTTCGTCCTATATCAAAGAAACCAATGATTAGACAACCTAGAACATGCGACTTAGGACCATCTCCGGAGTGGTGGGAAGTGAGAACACTCTCTTGTTATACGTTCATACCAGTCCACAACAGGAATAAAATAGAGACACGGTAAGGTTAAAATGTTTATTTTAACGATGTGATCTCAAGCGCAGTATTTTAATCAACATAAGCATACATATGGATAAGATACTACGGACAGCATGGTTACAATTCCATAAAATACAAAAGGAGGAATCATATTACAATGATAGTGCAAACAGGTGATAAAAGCGCCTATTTAAAGCACCCTCCCTATCTAGGAACTATCAATCAATCAATCAATCAATCATAACATTTATATAGCGCACTACTCACCCGGGAGGGTCTCAAGACGCTTGGGGGAAGGGGTCTGCTATTGCTCAAACAGCCAGGTCTTGAGTTGTCTCCTGAAGGCGAGGTGGTCCTGGGTCAGCCGAAGGTGGATGGGGAGGGAGTTCCTTGTCTTGGCCGCCAGGTAGGAGAAGGATCTGCCTCCGGCGGTGGCTCTTCGGATGCGTGGTACGGCGGCGAGGGCGAGGCTTGTAGAGCGTAGCTGGCGGGTGGGCGTGTAAAAGGTCAGGCGGTCGTTGAGGTACTTGGGGCCCAGGTTGTGGAGAGATTTGTATGCGTGGGTGAGGAGCCTGAACGTGATCCTCTTGCTGACGGGGAGCCAGTGCAGGTCCCTCAGGTGGCCGGAGATGTGGCTGCGTCGGGGGATGTCCAGGATGAGTCGGGCGGAGGCGTTCTGGATGCGTTGGAGTCTTTTCTGTAGCTTGGCTGTGGTTCCGGCGTAGAGGGTGTTTCCGTAGTCCAGTCGGCTGGTGACGAGTGCCTGGGTGACCGTCTTCCTGGTTTCGGGCGGGATCCATCGGAAGATCTTGCGGAGCATGCGTAGGGTGTTGAAGCATGATGAGGAGACGGCGTTGACTTGTCTGGTCATCGAGAGGGAGGAGTCCAGGATGAAGCCCAGGTTGCGTGCGTGGTCTGTTGGCTTGGGAGTGGTGCCCAGGGCGTGGGGCCACCAGGAGTCATCCCAGGCGGAGGGCGATGGTCCCAGAATGAGGACTTCCGTCTTGTCTGAGTTCAATTTCAGGCGGCTGTTCTTCATCCATTCGGCGACGTCTTTCATCCCTTCGTGTAGGCTAGTTCTGGCGGTGTCGGGGTCTCTGGTGAGGGAGAAGATCAGCTGGGTGTAGTCAGCGTAGGAGATGATATTGAGGTTGTGTTGGCGTGCGATGGCTGCAAGAGGTCTCATGTAGACATTGAAGAGGGTAGGGCTGAGTGATGATCCTTGCGGTACGCCGCAGATGACTTCGGTGGCCTCGGATTGAAACGGGGGGAGCTGGACTCTCTGTGTTCTTCCGGCGAGGAACGAGATGATCCACTCCAGTGCCTTCTCTTGGATACTGATGTTGCTGAGGCGTTGAACTAGGGTGCGGTGGCAGACAGTGTCGAACGCTGCGGAGAGGTCCAGGAGGATGAGGGCCGCTGTTTCCCCGTTGTCGAGCAGGGCTCGGATGTTGTCGGTGGCTGCGATGAGGGCGGTCTCGGTGCTGTGGTTGATTCTGAAGCCGGACTGCGAGGGGTCGAGGGTTCCGTTTGTCTCGAGGAAGGCGGCAAGCTGTCTGTTGACGGTCTTCTCGATGACTTTGGCAGGAAAAGGGAGGAGCAAGATGGGGCGGAAGTTCTTGAGGTCAGTGGGGTCCGCTGTTGGTTTCTTCAGTAGGGCGCTGAGCTCGGCATGCTTCCAGCTCTCCGGGAAGGTGGCGGTGTTGAAGGAGGTGTTGATGATGTTCCGGAGTTGGGGTGCGATGGTGGAGTTGGCTTTGTTGAAGACGTGGTGGGGGCAGGGGTCGGTGGGAGATCCGGAGTGGATGCTGTTCATCGTGCGGGCTGTGTCTTCGGTGGTCAGCGTGGTCCAGGTGCGGAGGGTGGCAGTGGGGGGCGTTGGTTCGACGGTTGGGTGCATGGATGGTGCGTCGAAGCTGTTGTGGATGTCGGCGATCTTGCGGTGGACGAACAAGGCGAGAGAGTCGCAGGGATCTTGTGAAGGAGTAATGTCGTTGTTGCCGGTGCTGGGGTTGGAGAACTCCTTGACGATGCTGAAGAGTTCCTTGCTGTCGTGGGCGTTGTTGTCCAGTCGTTCCTTCAGTGATTTCTTCTTGGTGGTGCGGATAAGCTGGTGGTGCTTGCGGGTGGCGTGTTTGAGGGCGGTCATGTTGTCTGTGGTCTGGTCGAGGAGCCAGGCTTTCTCTAGAGTGCGGCAGTTCTTCTTGGAGTCCTTGAGTTCTTCGGTGAACCAGGAGGCTTTCTTGCTTCTGGGTCTGCTGGGAGGGTTCTTCAGTGGCGCGAGTTCGTCGGCGCAGGCGGTCAGCCACTGTGTGAAGTTGCGGGCTGCTTCATTAGGGTCCATTGTGCTGGCGGGTGGGTTCTGGCTGAGGGAGGTGGTGAGCTGCTCGGCGGTGATCTTGCTCCAGCTCCTGTGAGGAACATGTTGCGGGTGGTGGTGGGTCGTGGTTCTTCTGAAGCTGAAGTGGACGCAGCTGTGGTCCATCCAGTGAAGTCCGGTGGAGTGGCTGAAGGTGATGTGCTCGCTGGATGAGAAAACGGGATCAAGCGTGTGGCCGGCATAGTGGGTGGGGGTGTTGACCAGTTGCTTGAGTCCGAGGTTGGCGAGGTTGTCCAGCAGGGCGGCAGTGTTGCGGTCCTTGTTGTTCTCCAAGTGGAAGTTGGGCTAGATGTAGGTAATTCTATTTTACCACTTCTTAAATACCGAATTTTACCGATTCGGTATTTAAGAAGTGGTAAAATAGAGGGGGGAGATGTAGGTATAACAGAATCGGTAATGCCCATTGATTCCTATGGGCATTGAAGCCCATAGGAATCAATGGGCATTACCGAATCGGTATTTACCGATTCGGTAAATACCGATTCCAGCAAGGGTGCAGGGGGTGTCACTTTGACACCCTCTAGCACCCCAAATACAGGCATGTGTGCCATGTGGCACACAGACATGCCCTAAGGACATGTCTGTCTGTCACATGGCATAGGTGTGCATGCACACATGTGCATGCACACCTGGATTCGGTATTTTACCACCCAATTGAATTGGGTGGTAAAATACCGAATCTGAAAGGCCTTTGGGACTCAGAAGAGTCCCACCTACATCTAGAAGTTACCGAATCGGTAAAAATACCGATTTGGTATTTTACCGATTCGGTAAATTTACCAAATCGGTAAATTTACAGAATCGGTAAAATTGGCCCCTACATCCCAATAACCCATTTACCGGTCGGTAACGGCCGAAATCGGCTGTTACCGGCCGGTAAATGGCCACCTACATCTGGCCCTTAGTGTTATAAAACTATGGAAGGTCTCTTGAGCTTTCTTAGGGGGACCCCATTTACCTGTCCGCTCAGTAAGTGTAAATTACTTCAGGATCGGTTAGTCTCTCTGCATGCCTGGAATTTCCCAAGAGTGTTCAATTCTGGCAAGTGTGCTATGATAAAGGCGCCAGAATCCTACTTGGCTTGCAGCTGGCAAATTGTTGTGTCTGGAATGTGTTACACGGACCCGCCGATAAACAGGCTTGCACGTAATGATAACCTTGGCAGCTCAGCACTCACTGTACAGACTGGGGACACAATGTATGTCTAGAGATGTCGAAAAACAAACCTTTTCTCGTGTATAGACCTTCGTGAAAGCTAACTCAGGAAAAACAACTAAGCTGTGTCGTGTGCAAAAAGCAGCAAAAAGGAAAAATGGCGTTTAAACTTCTAATAAGCCATGCTTACTTAACATGCATACAGAAAGAGGCCCATAAACCACACTACACCCCCCCACCCCATGTTCGGGGAACACACAGCACTCAGGGCAAACAATATAAAACACAGAGTTCAAGTTCGAGGAAGACAGAACCAAGGTCAGAAAGTTTGCCAAACTTGAAATTTAGGATTGAAAATAAAAAAAAATCTAAATCAGTGAATACAAACACTATGGTGTGTGAAAATACCTCAGATATGTAATGAAAAAGAAAGACACAAACTAAAAATATTCACGAGTCCAGCACGTGTCTATGAAGCAAAAAAATAATTAATACTTCAGTCCAACAATGTGTAAGCACCAAATGTTGCAACTGCTTCCAACAAGAAGTCGTTTTCATCCATGAACATTTCAGTCATCCAATCAAGCATAGGGAAAGAACATACATGTTCCTCGATTGCTGGAGCCCCTCGCATCATCAGAAGACAACTCAGACTTACTTCAAGATAACTGCGATCCAGAAATTCATTGACAGCAGTCCAAATGTTCCAATTGCATAGAACCTCATGTGCCGCTGCGCAAGCCATAATCCAGGTACTAGAACAGTCTATTCATGAGCAACTAAGGGACTCATTAGTAGATCAAAATCCAGATCAGGAGACACTGTGTTGCAGAGACACAAATCCAGGGCCCATTCGAATTCACAATCCAGGCAATGGAAAACAGGCTGCCTGCAAGTGCAGAAAGAAAACCGGAAGGATAGACCATAAGCCACACTTAGACTCGCCAAAGGCAGCGCTCCATAGTATTCTAGCATCCGGTCACGCAGGTGGAGCAGCCGGGACTGTACGTCATGGGGTACGTACTGTGCATCCATTTTGCAATAAATAAAATAAAAGCAGAATGCCGGTGCTCAAATCACACTGAATATAATCTGAAATAAGGTAACAAGGCCAGAGCATACTACTTTCTAAAATGTGCCAAGCCAGTAATCGACGAGGCATTTAAGATTGTGTGGATCAAAGCACCGAAGTGCAAGGGCAGGTCCGTGTTTAATAGGGCATTTACTTCAGTACGAACATTTGCAACGTAATGGACGAATGTCTCACGCGCAGATGTAAGGGGAACTTCCTTCTGGGACAAAAGAGCTCTTATTCTGCTCATCTTGTTGAACTCTGCTTTCAAGGTCGGAATCGAGGGCCAGATGGAACCATCAAGCCTGCTATGCGGAGGATGGAAGAACACATTCTTGCAACAAGTAACACTCTGGGAAACGGTAACAATGTAAGCAATACCGGCGTGCATCCCACAACCCTCTTCATTATTTAATAATAAATACCTACCATTAGGAAGCAGTGTGCATGTAGGTGTAATGGCCGGTACTGAGGTGCCATTTGAAACACAAGCTAAATTTGGTGCAAGCACATTACATGAGCCGTGCAACTGAAGATTTCTGCATGTTAATGAATGATCTGATATAGAGATGCAGTTTTCGTCATTCAAAAACACTTCTTTACCATCCCTCAAACATCTGTAAGTGAATGGGAGATTTCAAACTTCATGAAGATATGCTCCACCCAGGGGCTCAAATCTGACTATAGCAAAGTGTTTCATGCAATTCTCGAATTTGAAAAGAGAGAACGGTAAGGTTATTAACCCGTGGAAGCCCCTATCCTGGCGCCAGGACACCCAGCGGAAATGACACAACAGACAACACAACAGTATTCAAAGGGGGATTTTCATGTCCGCCGGCACTCTTGGAAAAAGTAAAAAGAAATATCTCAGGGGGTCATCTGTAAAACCTATCAGCAGTCACAGGGAGCCGTGAGGGGAACGACCAAGCAATCCCTACCCCTACCCAGCCGTGAGGGGAACGGCAAACGCGACGGGGGTACAGGGACTCTGCAGGGACTCACCGGGTCAGCAAAGACTCCATTGCCCAGCAGCCCCGGGTCCTGGCGCGCTCGTGATGCTCCCGCTGCGCCTGGAGGCGCCTCAAGAACGCGGAGCACCTCCCGCCTCGCGGGACGGCGCCGGGCGAAGCCCGGGACAAGGGCGGGACCATCTAAGGCCATCATAGGCCAGAAGAGCTCCGGACGGGCCACCCCCCCTGGTCGTGCAGCCTAAAAAAGGTAAAAGTACGTGTGTTGAGATACGTCTATTCCCAGTAGGTAGATTGTAACTTTATACTATGTCTTCTAAGGGGGCCCGAAAAATTCCTAAAATTCCTACTGTGACAAGGGACACGGCTAAGGGGACGATGATCCAATATCTATGCAAGACAACACCACCTACTGTCCAACAACCCGTAAGAACAGACCGAAAACGACTGTCCACTGACTGTTCCAACTGTGAATCCACCCCCACACAGTCAGCCGCTGCATTACCAAACCTATCACTCCTGGAGGAACTCAACAGCCTATGCAAATCCACGTATGTTGCTGTTGAGTCCACATCAGAGCATATTAATGCTTCCTACTGCTCTACAGTCTTCACAAGTCCCCAGTTCAGGACATTATCCCCAACACACAGAAATCTCCTGGGTACTTCCCCCTGTCCACCTGCCATAGGTAATACGAACCCCAATATCCCCCTCTTGGACCCTTCTGGGATAAGAAAACAACACGTGGTCAATCATACAGGTAGCCAAGCAAAGCTGCAAAAACTGTCCGTATCCCCACCTTCACCAACCTTGTTGGCCCAGCTGCAATCTATGATTAACTCTGTGATCCAACCCCTGATAGAAAGAATGGACAATTTTGGGGATAGGATCGTGGCAATAGAGGAAATGATCAAGACAAACTCGCTAATCCTAAAAAGTATGGCAGGCCCAAGTCGTTCACAGCCCCTATGCGACTCCGTAGTGCCTCTAACAACTCCCCAAAGTAACATTAATCAATCCCGACAGGCAGCCCCAGATATGCTAACCCCACTGACCCAGAAACTGCAGGCCAATCTAATAACAGCACATAGTAGCTCCTTCGAGACGAAGCCGACCAAAGTAACTATACCATCCAAAGGGTCACTTCCGAATTCAAGGAACATGCCACGGAAATCAAATCATATCCATCTACCACCGGAGGCAGCCCCATTTGTGTGTGTCCTTTCGGGTGTGCCTGAGCTTACCAATGGAAAATCTGAAAGTCAACAGGAGTTAAGTAACAAGGCACTGTACTGGTTAACAAAGAATAGACCCCTGCCCCCCGACATCGATGGTAGAAAGATTCAACCGCTTTTACAGCCCAATCATCAGAGCGAATATTTTGTTTAACCACGGAGTACGTTTGGAACATTAATAACCTCTATGGGACCGTGAATCTGGAACTTTACAGCATCCCATACAATCCCATCTAACAAGGTCCAAGCAGTTATATTCACAAATGTCTGGTCCCTCTTCATGATGTGGGAAGAGGAGTGGGGAGCCAAAATTCCATCAATCACTCGTATGGATGTTCTTTCTTCAACATAGTGTCCATTGATAAAACGAAAAAAATATACCATAAATCCTATGGACATGAACAAAAAAATTGCAATCAGCACCAGCCAAATGTAAATCCAAGGTGGGATTAAAAAATGTTTTTTAAACCAGGTAACAAAAATCGAAACATTTGAAGGGGTCTTTGATGTGGATGAGCCCGTGTCAAATGAAAAACGGGATTGATTAGCCACACAGGTCTCCAAATCAGGCATAGACAAATCAGTTGGGTAAGTATATTCAGTTTCATTAAGAGGATCACCAGCAGCAACCTTCTTCTTTTGAAACAGGGGTCTTTGATGCAGTGATTCGTCCTGCTTGCCTTTTCCATCAGCCTTACGAGGCTGCCTTACGGCTCTGTTGGGCACCTTGACCCCTGCTGCCGCCTCCTCCACCGGTGGTTGTTACTGATGTTTCCTGCAAAGAGTGAGGAAAACGTTGTTCAGGAACCTGAAACCTATCAGGCTACTTAATAGTACTGCAGTCGCGCGAATCATATTTACGTTCAACAGGGGCAGGCGCAGGCGAAGCGGGACGGGAACCCTGTTTCTGCTGCTGCTGCTTCCCCTGTTTTTTGTTCTTACTCCAATTCTGTTTCTGAACCTTCGGGCGGTCATCTTTATCAGACGACCCTTGCTCAGTTTGCTGTTTCTTTTCATGTTTCGCGTAAGGCTTAACACCTAAACTATTACGGCCCACGATCTTATAAGCCTCCATAATAATTTTCGGCAGCTGACGGGGTTTATCGGTGTTGGCGACCTCGCGAAGTGCATTAAAGAACTGGAAACTTACAGCATCCCCCTTTACATTAGCAAGGACGAGATCACGATTTTAAACGCTCCCGTGAGTCGCATTCCCAACTCCACTGCTGCCTCTGCTCCATGCTCATCCTGAACGCGGTTGATCGCAGTGGGCAAAACAGTCATTGTCGGGGTGCCAAAGACCTAGCATAGACCGCCGCAAAAATCACCCCCCAAGTTGTACACTCAGTTATGTCAGGCACATTAGTCTTTTTGCAAACTCACAGTGAGAATCCTGTGTTTCTCAACAGGACTAGTATTTGGAAACACTGCTTCCAGTTGGTCACATTTCTCAGCAAGCCAAAAAGTCATTTCTTCCTTATCGCAGGGACGCTTGCCCATGACCGCATTAATCATGACTGGACTGAGTTTGAGTCCGCCACCGCCAACTGGATATGCCGCACCACCCGGGGCCCCACCCGGGAGGTTGCTAGTAATGGAGCGAACCATACCCCTAATAACTGCTATCGATGAGGCATATAGGGGTCGCAGTTGCTGAGCTGTCATAGCACCCGCCTGAGGATGGGGGGTGTAAGCCGCTAACACAGGCCAAGTAGCGCCTGGAATGGACAACGGTCCTTGTCTGACCACTGTATAAATGTGTGGGAGTGCACCATTAAACCACACTGCATGCTGCCAAACAGAAATTGGAATTTCTACCCTGCGATATGGAGCGTACACTGTAGGAACATCAGCGGCGGTGTAAGTGTGAAAAACACGAGAAACTGCATCTACCGTCGGGAAATGTGACCCATGAGTAATACAACTCAAATGGGTACACCACATCAGCAGACACTACAAAAACCATCGCCTGTCCCTCTAGAGAAATGAGGTATTCCTGCAAATGATTACGCACAGCTACACGACTGTGTGCCGGGATATCAACCGCATCCATATCGAAACAGTAACAGAGAAGTACAATACAATACTATAACTCACAACTGGGTAGTAATTCAAAGAAGAAACCTTTAAGATATATCAAGCTTGAAACAATCTATGTAATATAGGTAGGTTTTGTATCTGTCACTACCATCAACCAGAAACGATAGTGAGGGGGTCATAGACTGATATAAGCTCTACTCAAGTGTCACGCAATAAGCCCACACTCATTGGCGGCACCATGTAACAGGGATTCTGCTCAAACACAGAACTGTGCACAGAGACTTCGGACCTCAGTGAATTAGGGTGTGCCAAAACTCACCTTAGTACCCAAAATCCCCTACCAGACTAGCAATCAGTGTCACATTAGCTCTTTGTCCTATAGCAAAGAAACCAATGATTAGATAACCTAGAACATGTGACTGAGGACCATCTCAGGAATGGTGGGAAGTGAGAACACTCTTTTGTTATATGTTCATACCAGTCCACAACAGGAGTAAAATAGAGACACGGTAAGGTTAAAATGTTTATTTTAAACAATGTGATCTCAAGCGCAGTATTTTAATCAACATAAGCATACATATGGATAAGAATGGTTACAATTCCATGCAATACAAAAGGAGGAATCATATTACGATGATAGTGCAAACAGGTGATAAAAGTGCCTATTTAAAGCACCCTCCATATCTAGGAGCTATGTATTATAAAACTATGGAAGGTCTCTTGAGCTTTCTTAAGGGACCCCATTTACCTGTCCGCTCAGTAAGTGTAAATTACTTCAGGATCGGTTAGTCTCTCTGCATGCCTGGAATCTTCCAAGGGTGTTCAATTCTGGCAAGTGTGCTATGATAAAGGCGCCAGAATCCTACTCGGCTTGCAGCTGGCAAATTATTGTGTCTAGAATGTGTTACACAGACACGCCGATAAACAGGCTCGCACTTTATGATAACCTTGGTGGCTCAGCACTCACTGTATAGACTGGGGACACGATGTATGTCTAGAGGTGTCGAAAAACAAACCTTTTCTCATGCATAGACCTTCGTGAAAGCAAACTCAGCAAAAACAGCTAAGCTGTGTCGTGTGCAAAAAGCAGCAAAAAGGAAAAATGGCGTTTAAACCTCTAATAAGCCATGCTAAATTAACATGCATGCAGAAAGAGGCCGATAAATCACACTACAATGCTTTGATGTGATCTCTCCCTGCCCCCTAAATAGACCTTAATTTACAGAACTTTCATGTGTATCTTTGGTCAAACTAAACAAACTATGGCGTTCTATCTCTTCTGGTACCCTTTGCGATCTTTGCCCGACCGGTATTCTTATTCAATAATTCATAATTGCTGGCCAATAGTCTCTCCTCCTTCTGTAATACATTTGCCACTTTGCAACTTGCTCTGCCGTGTTGGCCTGCTGCCTGCTACCTCTGAAGCAAGGGGAACATCAAGAATACCTTCTGCATCCTCAACATTCCCAATGAAACTCCAGGGGTTCTTTGGCTTGCCCCCTGTTGTAGAAGTCTCAGGGGAATAACAGACTTCGCTATGCTCAGACCGAGCACCTCCTGCGAACCGATCTGTGTGCTTGTGCTTTCACTTCAAGTTTGCCACAAACCACCCTGACTTCTTACCATCTAACCTATGTGTGGGTGCTTTAAAAATCAAGTTCTCCTCAAGACGCACTTTCTTCATTCCCGTAGCGGCTGTGACCATATTTCCAGCATCATAAACTCCGAGTTGTGCTCTTGCAGTGAGGTCACTGCTCCATGTATGGAAGCCCCTCAGTGTCAAAGGCAGTTGGTAAGCGCAGACACATTGCAAAGGAGACTCAGAAGCCTCACTGTGGGAAACCCGCATCATATGCAGACTGACGACAATGTTCCCACATCTCCAGCTAGACATGGACAACTGGAAGAGGATGTTGCCACCTTCAGGAGCTCGTGGAGGTGCCACTGCATCACTGACCCAGCCCTTAACTTGTAGGGTGGCTCCCAGTCCTGGAGACAGCCCATAGAGTTGGATGCACCCTATGATTCTGCTTCTAGTAGCAGGTACTGAGGACAGAGGGATAAGAGCAGTGATTGGGGCCGGTCACTGGAATCCCCGGTCCCGAGCGCACTGCATTGGCTCCCCTACGAGGGTTTCGCCCCATTCCCTGACCCATTCTCGTAAAGAAGTGTACCAACTGAGCTGTTAACATGCTCTAGCTCTGCTAGCATTTGCATTCCTAATTTCTTTTACTGACGACATGCCTCCTCCATAAGTAAAAACATTTCTGTTTGACTCATTTGACACGTGTTAGCACTGAGTATTGCTGGTAACCTGCAAAGTGCATGTCGTGGAAAGTGTTGCCATATTTCTGTGGTTGGCATCTCGTGTCCTTCCCTACACAGAGTACCAGTCTGAGAAGTGCACATTTTCAAAATGTATACACAGGATATGTATGTTGCTGTGGCCCTCATACACTTACAGTGATAACTTGACAAATCTATTAGGAATTGCTTACTATGAGTAATGTATTTTGTGCATTCACTGTGATACATGACAGTTGCATAATCTGCAAGGTAATTATCGATCTACGTTATGTTGGTCTTGTTTTCTGTGCAATATAGTAACCTATTTTTATATAACCTTGTATAGAGTCTCGTTTTCTGGTTTATTCATTGTGTTCCTGTATAAGTGTGTTGCGCAAATGCTTTACACATTGCCTCCGATGATAATCTTGGCTGCTCTGCACCAAGCTACCAGAGGGTTAGAACGGGTTATCTTTTGTGTCTAACTTTTTACCCCGATTAGAGTGGTGGGTTCTGCCTGATTTAAGTTCATATCCTATCCAACTAGAAACCCTATTTCCAACATACGCCTTCCCAGGTGAGGTGTAACAAGGAGAAATATGTTTATTTCTCATTGTTATTTCCTCTTTCTATGTGTACATGTAGAAAGAGGAAAATGCTTCTGGAAATGGGCAAAAAAACAATCCTGTCTCTAACACAGGCACCCATGCACCGTGGTGCAAGAGTTCCAGCATTGGCAGCCACAAATGTGCCAGCACAGAGAGAGAGATAGATCAAGAATGCACCATAGTAAATATGGCACTTTACAGCTCTCTTAATTTGGCACAACGCAACAAGTTGTCTTGCTGCATTGTGTTGTTAAACCAACCCCCCTGTTTTAAGTCCCAGATTTGGGTAAAACAAATCCGAACTCCTGCATCTTCTGTGCACAATCTTGATTTTTGTACTATTTACAAGGTCTCTCTTGCAGCAAGTGTCAATAATGCGCAAGCCACCATATTAAACCTGTCAGCCTTAGGTTGGTCTACCCCCAAACATTTTGCCTGCCTATTTTGCCTTAGGACTCACTGCTAACCAGTGCTAAAGTGACTGTGCTCATTTTTGAAAACATGGTGAAATTGGTTTATACCTGATAGGTATATTTAATTTACGTAAAGCTCAGAGCAAACTAGTATACCATATACCCCAGACCTGTAAATTAAATACTACTAGTGGGCTTGCAGCACTTAGAGTGCCACCCCCTTATGTAGCCCCTTAAAGCATGTCCCAGGCATGCCTTTACACCCTGAATGCAGTTTTAAACTGCCAATTCGACTTGGAAAATAAACCCCCTTGCCAAGTCTTAAACTCTTCTTTTCTTATATATGTCACCCCAAATGTAGACCGTAGGTAGCCTATAGGAAAAAGGATTTTATAATAGAAAGGTCAGACATGTACCTTTGAGTTTCACATGTCCTGGTTGTGAAGAAAATTAAAAAAAAATCACTACTTTGGGGTCTACCTCTCCCATAGCATAACACTGGGTTTCCTTAATACAATTAATCAGTGGACATTTTTGATTGGGAGCAGGTAAGGATTTCATGTTTGGTGGCTGGAACTTTTTAATTTAAAATCCTCTTTAATGGCAAAGTCGGATTTTATGTCACTATTTTAAGAATGTACTTGTTATAAAATGTCTTGCCCTAACTATTTGATGCCTGCAGCATGCTCCTGGATCACATGACTGAATATAGTTCATAGTTGGACTTTCTTTATTCCTCTCAGACAGTCACACAATAGTGGGATTAGGTTTGCCTGGATGGGCTGTCACTGGCAGGTGGGTGGGTTTGGAGCAATTCAATAGGCTCCGCTTTGCCATCCACCAAAGGACTTTTCACCACTGCATTGTTCATTCAGCCACCCTGGAACAAGGGCAGGAAACTTCTAGGACATGTATAAAAATAGGACTCTCATACCCGTTCTTTAGTTTATTTTCTGGACCTGCAGACATGCAGAAGGACTGTCAGGGGACTAATGTCTGCTGTGGACTGCTGTGTACTTCAGAGGACTGTTTTGCTACACTTGAAAGGACTGCCTTGCTCCCTAAAGCCTGCCTTGAACCCCCAGAGGCCTGCCCTGCTCCTTGAGCACTGTTCTACTTCTTAACGCAGGACTATCGGAATGACTCCAAAGCCTATTTGACTGGCCTCTCGATCCCAGCCTCAGTGAAGAAAAGGCTCCAACTATCTTGAACCCGCACCTGGACACAGCCTGCATGAGTCCTTACACCCCTCCCCCCCCCATTAGTGCCCCTTCAGTCCTGGACTCTTAGTGGTTGTGATAAAGTTGCCCGCTTAGCTAAAATCCAAACGTGGTACTGTTGGACTTGGCCCATTTTGCAGGGTCATCCCTAAACTTTTTGCCTTTCTCCTAGCCTTTTCTCTGACATGGTGTTGGTGGTTTTTGGCCTCTGGGCACTTTAGCACTGTTGTCCAGTGTTTGGTCTATTTAATTTACATGTCAGTCCCTTGTAAAGTGGTATCTCATATACGCAAGACTGGTGAATTATATACTTCTCCTCTTCCCTACAACACGTGGTGGCCCACTGCCTTCGGCAGCCCAACCACCCCCACGGATCATGCATGGAGCCTTGGTATCGTACTCGACTTCTTCCTCTCCATGACCCGACAAGCCAACGCTGTTGCCTCCATCTGCTTCAACACCCCACACCTACAAATGCCTCCACAACACTGGACCCCAATATCTCAATGACAGAATCTCCTTTCACGTGCCCAAGATTAACCTCAGTTCTGATGACCTCGCCCTCGCCGAACCCCAGCACATCCGCAGAGCTAGAACGGGTGGAAAAACCTTCTCCTGCACCGCTGCCAAGACCTGGAACGAGCTCCCGATCGACATCAGACATCAGACACGCCCCCACGCTGCACATTTTCAGGAAGGCCCTCAAAACCTGGCTCTTCGTCTGACCGGAACTGCTCTCCCCTCCCCCGCCAGTGCCTTGAGACCCTCATGGGTGAGTAGCGTGCTTTAAAATCCCCTGATTGATTGATTGATTGATAGTACTGGTTGTTTCTTTCCTTTGTTAGGCTTCAGTAAGGAGGGAGATCCTGTTACATCCCGGTGTGTCTTGACTGAGAGAATGTGGTGCATTGACATTCTCCAGCAAATGTCATATGAAGGATTGCGTGAGTAAATGTAAAGGGAGAAAATCATTGGCGGCTTGCTGGCTGACAGCTCCCTCCTTGTCTCTGATAATCTTAATGCAATGAAGACATTTGTATTTATTCACACTTAGCTCGCATGAGTAAAGTCCTTTCATCCTCCTTCCCTATAAGCTTCAGTTCCTAATGCCTCCCATATCTTTGGTGGCAGTTAATGGAGAGACAGAAATTAGCATGCATTCCATAAGAGTATGATTTTAGAATGTGTAGACGTTTAAAGATGTTGCACAAACCAAAGGAGATTCACAAAGAAAGTTGGTCAAGTACAGGCAGTGATCTCTGCACACTTCTATGCTTTTTACTCTGCAGGGGTATTGTTTTACCTTCCCCTACACCCTCCCCAGATCTGGAGATAATTCATTTCCCTTCTAATCGTGGAAAGAGATTTACTCCATCCCTGGGCAAGAATTAAAATTTGACCTTTCCAGACTGAAAAGGGGAATGAACGGTATCTCTGAATGCCAACAAACGTATATATTGATAGGGGTTAACAAACTTCCAGGACAAATTACGTCCTATGAGAAACCTTTGTCAATACCTGGCAGGCATAAAACAGGTAAAGTGTGCGGTAAACACATGTTTAAAATTAATAGGGTCCAAAATCCTTTTCTGCTAAAATACATTTGGATTTAACAAAGGAGAAAATGTATTCCATCTAAATTGAATGAGCTCTATACTCAGAAATCATTCCTCTGTGTTATTTATTTTTCATTGCATAATTGAAACGTGGGGGCGAAGAGTGATTTGTGAAACATGCTAAATCGATCCCAAAACATGGTCACGTACATCCGAAATAACCAACAACGTCCTGCAGGACTGATATCACTTGACTGAATTCTTGAGACAATCAGCACAAGTTTGAATTTTCCTTAAACATCAGCAGTTAACATGTGAACGGCTTGTGTTTAACAAATGCGAAAGTATTAATTAAAGTAAAGATTAACTGCCAGTCACTGGCATCCGCAGCAGGCTACAGAATGAATTAATGATGGGTTTTATTACATTTTACACTGCTGGGATGCAATATGGATCCGAAATCCTTGGGATGGAACTAATTGAAAATTCAGGCAAATTTTTGAGCAAGCGATTGCTTGTAGGTTTCAGTTGCTTGCGTTGTTTCATCTGAAATCAATCTATGGAAGCTTCTGGGCAGAGATGGAAAAGGCTGGCTGCAGTACAAATTGAATTTTACTTGTGGGGATGGATTGAGGTTCTTTTCAATTCACATTAGCCACTTACTGTATATAGTGTAAACACTGGTTCTCATAAACTAAAATCTAGGGGGAAGTAATGAATTACAACTTACTACCAAGCACTTTATTCTTATCCAGAGCCCTGTGAAATAGATGCAGTGTCATGGAAAATGTATAGGGGTAGATATTCTAATACTTCACACACTGCAGTGCAGCAAATACAGCTAATGTGCTGTGCGTCTTTGGATAAAAAATGAGTCAGTAGGACAGCCACATATCTACAACGAAATGGTGCAGCAACTGTTATGCTCTGTACTGGCTCACTTTAGGTTACCATGTGCTGCACACACACCCTTGCAGAATAGTGTTACAGTACTGCACACAAAGTTTCAAAAGTTTGTAGAATATAAATGTTTTCTTAAACGTTCCACCTCCCCCTTGAGGAGCTGAAATTTAGTTTTTTTTTCCCGCAAAGCTATGTCACCTTTACTTAGAAGATAGGGTTATGCATCAAAAGCCAATGGCGTATGCATGGGAATGCCCATGTACCACCATTGTATGTCCACATGATTCAAAGTAGTGCAAATGATTGCAAAGTGCTACTTCCTGTTACTGTAGTGCTAATTTCCAGTGCAAACTGGATAAGTAATCCTGATTGTCTGCCTTGTGCCGGTCTGTGTCACTTTTGAGATGCAAACACACACCAAAGTGCTAGTAAATTTTCACTAAAGTGTTCCACAATAGAGATGTGTATGACTCACAGGATCCTGTTTTAAGGAACTTACACTGCCACCGTATAACATTTACCATATATACTTTTTTTTATTTGCATGGTTTGGATAACATGAATCACATGGGGTTTAACATGGACGGAAAAGGTGAAAAGAAAAATAGAAAAGAAAAAAAAAGTGAAACAAAGTTGAGTACTTAACAATAGATCATGGAGTGGAAAATGAAAATGATACACAGAGTAAAAGGATAATCTAAGAAGAACACATTGTCCAGAGTAAAGGTATGATGAAATGATGGAAAAGCAATCAACAAAAGGACCGCAAACAGTGAAGATAGTCATATCATCTTTGTTAGCAGCACTGTGGATACTTCACTCAAGAATTAGAACACATTGAAAGAGAAATGTTTTAAGATCTTTATTGAAACTGTCATTAGATGTGTTTGTCCTGATTTCCGGCCATAGTGAGTTCCAGATAGTTGAAGCCTGCCCTTAGAAAGCTTAATTAAGCATTTATTTTTAAATAAAGGAGTTTCTTAATGGAGATTGTAAAAACTTCGAAGAACTTGGGAATATCCTGAGATGATTATTTTCTGTGCAAGGCTCTAAGGCTCACGTCCACATATAATTTTTTGTAGTATAGAGCCCAACCTGAATACACATCCTGCTTCTAATGTAGAACAGTTTAAGATGATCAGAGTTCATGTGATATGTTCAGAGCTTTTGGTGTCACAAATCAATCCAGCAGCTACATTGAGTGGTTTTTAGTAGACTTAGGGACTTATTACGAGTTTGGCATCCATGACCAGCCCTAGCTGAGGTTATGGTCAAACCACAGTGAGGTCAACTGTCTGACTGCTGTATCACAAGTTTGGTGGATTGCTATTGCAAAGACTTCAGATGAACCGTCAACACTGCCAGTACATTGCAGACTGCCAGGGTCACGGTTGTGGAAATGTAACTTGCATAAAGTGGGACAGAGGAGTTTAACCACCATTTGTATTACAAACTGGCTTTTTGACGAATTGATCATGGCGGTGGGTCTTCCAGCTTCAAGTCGGAAGACACAAAGAATTTGGTGTCCCTACTCACCCCATTCCTATTCTTTTGGTCAGAGACTTACATGGATCCCTTTCTTAAGGTCCTCCCTTCACAGCAGCATCTTCACCCCAAGGGTTATGGCCCTGTTTGTGTCTGTGGTATATGCAGGTGAATCCTTTTTGTAACATATACCCATTGCCTGGACTGCCCACATATTTGCCAGACTCCGGCAATGGGCAGGTGCTATATTTCCAAATGTATCCAGCATATGTGTGCATCTGACACATATGCAGTTGAAATGCTCATGCAGGCCTCAATGTTTATGGAAAAGTAATATCCACTAAGGCAATATCTCAGCAGCCACACTGCGGGCACTGTGGTAAACTCTGAATACGGCAGTTGGTAGACCACTGGTGCTGTGGTCTCCTGGTGGCTGTGGCTGCAGTGTTTGGGTGGTCGGACCGCCAAACTCATAAGTCACTTAAATGTATACTGGAGATGCAGGCCAGTAGTGAATAGTCAAACCTAGAAAGAATTTGGAATTACAGTTCAAAGTAACAGGATAAGTGGATTGATTCCTTATAGTAAACCTATTTACTGTTGGGCTGTATTTTACTATGGCATTGATGTGAATATGTAAATTAATGTTCTTTTTAAAGTTGAAGCCCAGAAATTTAGCCATATTTACTATGTAGGGCATGCATCCAATTGATTTTTGTGCATCAAGCCATACTCTTGCTTGGGAGTTGCTGTAGCAGGAAGAAGCAGCAAGAACTCTGTTTTCTGTGGGTTAACCTTAAGGTGATGCTGTATCACAGAGATATCAAGTTCTGGGTATAATATGTGTTGCCAGTAAGTAGGTATAGTTAAGACCTACTTTCGGTGAGAGAATCAGAAATTTTCTTCGTGCAACTATGAGGTGCAACGAGACTCACATCTCACTGAGCAGTCTTTATTTCTGAAGTTATTATATTTAATCTAAGCCCTGAAGAAGTCCCCTGTGTGGGACGAAACACGTCGTCTGTATGGTGCTTCATTTATACTCTTGAAATAAAAGATCTGAAACTCAAGAAATACCATCGTTCGTGATTCATTGCATAATATATAATGCATATTACAATTTGTGGTGCACCTTTGCTGTTGTGATGTTAAATTGAATTCCCCAGGGAACAGGCACTGTTGCGGTGGGTGCCATTCAGTGTGCACACAACCCCAAATGTAATTTTTAGGGGAAGATGCATACGTAGGGTTATTGTCAGTTAGGTGCTGTCAGGAAGTAGGTACCATTGTTGGGTCGCTGTTGTCCTGATGCTATTTTATGTATGATTCCTAGCACGATACAGATATTGTCAAATATAATGTTGACAAAGTGTTTCCCATTGTCTGATCTAATAATGTCTGGCACCTCCCATCAGGGTATCTCCTCCCTCCCTCACCAGGAATGTTGCAGCTGCTTAGGTATCACAATGCATGCAAGGACCCACTTCAATCCATCTTAGTTACAGACAAAAAACTACAGTCAAATACCTTTAGTAAGCAAATCGATCAATCATGCCAATGAAGTTGTTGTGCTGTGTTTTGAAGGGTTCCATGGGTCTAGAGATGAACAAAGTTATGACCTTTAGAGTGGATTCAGGTAAATATAATTGACAGATGGCGGACTGATTTAAGTACATCGTTACTACTTCTGCAACGTTGGGAAAAAACAATCTATCTGTAGTTCCGCCAACATATTTACTTTGCAGTTTGTGCCGGAAGTACCATGGATCAGCACCATCTTTACTAAGCTCTGAAGAATGACAAGTTTCCCCATGGGCATGTGTTGGTATATGAGATAGTGTGCTGTTTGTGTGCTGCCCCGGGCTTGTCATAGCTCTTTCTCATGTGGTAGTGCTGTTTCCTGCAACTCCTTCAGATATAGTTTTTCCTCAGGGGGCGACGTCCCCGTTGCATGCTGTATGGGGAGTACATAGGTTTCCCCGACTTCTCTGTAAGCTGCCTTCTTCTCCATCTGGTCAGCTAGTGCATTTCCTTGTGAGATAAAACCTTTAGCCCCACACTTACTACAGCTACCTGTTTGGCTAGGGTCAATGCATCTATCAGCAGTTCATAGAGGTATTTGTCATGACAGGGCACCGTCCAATTTCAGAAAGCCTGCATTTGTCACCTCCCCATGCTCGAATTAATAGTGTGGTAGTTGCATAGGCTAAGCTTAAGTAGATTGTTACTGTCTTCCTCATGCTTTGGATAAGAGCTTTAATTAAGGCTCATAACTCCACTGTCTGTGCTGATAATTGTGGTGGGAGTGTTAGCTGTGACGTGACCTGTACTGTTACCAAAGGTACAGGCAGAGTGCGAGCTGTCATTACTGCTGCCCCGTGTGCTTTACTCCTGTTTCCTGATGTATCACAGAGGACCTGTCACTAAATGTTATGGGATCCCTTTCCACCCGGCACACCCCATTGGGTGAGTAGGTTGCACTGTCATGAAGCTCCTCTCCTTTCTGTATTTTGGGGGCTATGAAGGCGGCTGGGTTCACCAAGTGACATTGCTCTATTCTCAGTGACGGTCAATAGAGCATCAGCTCATGTCCTAAAATCTGTTGAGTAGTGAGCATGCTCTTACTCTTTGGTATGACTGCAAACACAAGGGCATTGCTCCAACGGAGCGTCCCATGCGTCACCCATTGGTTTTTGACACTGCCCCAGAGTTAGGAGGGTCTGCAAATCTGAGCCAATGCCAGAAACGTATGCCTCCTTATGCGGCACACATAGAAGGAGCAAAACACCAGTGATGGTCATTTTTGTGCAAGAAGGTGTTCCTTCCTGCACAGCAACAATCAACCCTGTAACACAGGCACCCTGGCACTACAGTGCAAAGGTGACTTTGCTGGTGCTAGGCTGCTTTTTGCGATGGTGCAGGAGTGAGTACAGAACGTGCTGTATTGTTGTGAATACGATGCATTCCTGCACTTGGAAAATAACGCAGCTAGGTGCAGAAAATTTGCTTGCAGTGCCACGCTGCGAAAGTTCCTTGTAAATATGCCGCTGAATGTACTATATACAGTATCAGCATTGCCCCCATTACAATGGAGGCGCTTTTATCGATGGCAAAAGCGGCTAATGCCAACGCATGCTCAGATGGGAACTGGCCTTGCATGACTGAATGTAGGTGCCCGCTATAGTACACAAAGGGTTTGTGTCCCAATGGATACTACTGCTTCAAGACAGCTGACATGACTCGCCTGTGACTGTGGCAGAATAAAAAGAACTCCTTATTATGATCGGGTGCCCCCAGCACAGGTGAGCGTGTTATCTCTGTTTTAAGTTTGCTAAAAGTATAGTGCATTTCAGGTGTCCACATTAGTTTTTCGCTGACGGTTTTGGCCTTTTTCCTAGGCCAAGCAAGGGGGCGATGATTGTGCTATAATAAAAGACTCACCTCACAATATACACTGCATTTGACACCGCTCTCACTTAGGAGGCTGATGAGCATTACCTGGAGATCTAGTGTGAGGCTCTGTAATGTTGCAGGGCTATGCACCATTTCAAATAAAGGAAAGTGTTTTATTAGAAAGTGCTTTACAACATTAATTCAATACATATATTAACATCCTGAGAGCTCGTGGTTTAAAGAAAAGTATTAAAAAGTATTTTATAAGTACATAAAGTACATTATGATTTCTACACCACTTATATTAGCAATTGAACGTTTCTAATCCACTCGTCTATGGTCCCCAAATTATTTCCCCCTCTTCTGAGCTGATCCCCCGTTTTGATGATAAAGAGATTTTACCATATGATAACATGCAAGGTACCATAACCTTCATTGCTGAACAGGAGATGGCGCCTTTATCTAGCTAGACAGTTGCAGTTGACTATTATTATGGCTGCAAACAGAGCATTGTGAGAGGTATTTTCCTTTTAATTGTAATTTCACCTCCCATCATAAATGGAGTAACATCAACCTGTTCCAGAAATAATATAGCCATAAAGCTTGATGTCTCAGCCCAAAGGTTACAATTTTGAACAACTTGCAAACATATGTAGTAAGGTGCATTTTACACAGAGCTTGCACCCCCACTGCAGCATTTTGTTTTGGCCTTTGGCAGAGCAGTCCGTACTCCTTATCTACTAGGTTGCAGACAACAGCTCAGAGGTCACCCAACATCCCTCCACAGGTCATGCTAATGGCAGTCCTCCACATGCTGGCATGTGGGTCGTTCCAGACCACCACAGGCAGGTTGGATGGTATGTCCCAACTATTTTTCTCAACCTTCCTACTCTCCGTCCTGAACGCCATCATCAGACTGTCACTCCAATACCTCATGTTAACCAACACACAGCACAAACAACACAAGGTTTCTATGCCATAGATGGCTTTCGCCATGTTTTGGGGCAATCGATTCCACGCAGCAACTTCACACCTATACCTCAATAGGAAGCACAACTTGCTGAGATTTTTGGCCTTCCAGAAGGTGCCTCTGGAGGTTGTTCCTGGTGTTGGGAGCTGGAAAACAGATGCAACTATGAGAAGCACAACGCATATGCACATGTAACGCATCCCTGAAAAAACACAATGCAGCTCCTTCCCGCTGGCAGAGAAATCCCTGCATGCCGCATCGAGTGTACAATTCATGAAGTCCAAATCACTGCACTGATTACAATGCAGGCCCTGCTGTACGGCTGCAAGAACCCTCACATGGTGGGACAGCGCTGAAGAGACCAAAGCAGCGTTGTTGCAACCACCGCATCAAGAACTGACGCCTCCCTGATCCCCACGCATTGCAGCGGTGAGTCAAGTCTACAAAGACACCGGGCCGCAGTTAGAAACCGATGCATCACCTCCGCACACAGCAAGAAACCGACGCATCACCTCCCCTTCAGTAAGGAACGGATGCATCACCTTACCTGCGTGGCAGTAAGGATCCAATGCATCACCTCCCTTTCTGTAAGGAACGTATGCATCACCTTCCTTGCGCATAATGAACCGACACATCACCTTCCCTGTGTCTGTTTTTGTTTAAGATCAGAAGCATCCAAAGTACTTTTTGTTGAAAGTGATTTATCTATAGTTTGCTATGGACAGAACTGTTTTTACCTTCTAAAAGTCATATTTGAAGTACTGTATTGTGGATGTTTGTCGTTTTGGTCTTGTTTGGTTTAGATAAAGATTACGGGCCTTATTTATGAAGGCCTTGCGTCACCGGTGCGTCACTTTTAACATGGGAAAAAGTGATGCACTGGTGGCGCAAGGCCTTCATAAATAGGGCCCTACCTATTTTCCAAACTGGTGTGGTGTCCCTATGTAGTGTTTTCACTGTATTACTGTATGTGTTCACAAATGCTTTCCACATTACCTCTGAGATAAGCCTGTCTGATCGTGCCAAGCTACCAAGGGGGTGAGCAGGGGTTATTTTAGAAGTGTATTCCCCTCACCCTGACTAGGAAGAAGGGGCCCTATTTGGACAACAGTGCAAACCATTGCCAAATAGAGACCCCCATTTCTAAAAATAATGTATGACAAAATTGACATAGCCATGCATGCTATCTGAGTGCATACTTAGGAGGTATCAACCTCGTACTTGCACCAATCATCAGGGCAAATGTTCAATGCAAACAGACACGTCAGTACATGTGAAGACATGGCTAAGCCACTGTGTGTGCCCATCAATAGTGGCAATTACCTGACCAGTGCCACAAAAAAGCCATATTGCAACACTGTGTGCAAAGAAGGACTTCCATGGCTTTTGTCGGTCTGTCCACATGTAACTGTCATGGTTCATGAGGCATGTCATGCATCACACACCAGGGAAACTGTGAAATCTATGCAAACAATTGGCATCCCCAGGTCAAGTGTCCCATGGGAAAATAACTCAAATCATCCACACATCTGAGCCACAGATGTGTGATGCAGTCCTTGGCACACATACATAGACAATCAAGCCTCCTAGTGCTCATGCCCTTCAGTAAGGTGGCCCCACATGCACAAAGTAAATAACAAATGAAATGATGCCACACAATCTACCTGTTGCAATTTTGCCTCTCTATGCGTCACATTGTGTGCCAATGCTGCTTGGATACTCTGGACAGTGCTGTATGGCCTCAAGTATGTGTTATAATGCCTTTCCACAGTGAAGCAGTGCAGTGCTGATAATTTACTTGCTACAGTATACAGTGCCACAAAATATCTTGCCCACTGTCTCCTGTCCACATATCTGGCCCAACACACTGCTATGTGCACACAATGATGTTCCACATTGAAATGGAACCGCTAATCCATCAATGGCAGTAGCTACTTAGCATCAGTGACCACAACTGGTACAATCCTATCTGAGTGAATGAATGGGACCACATCATCTGCATAGGATAGCAGATATAAGTTAAGGCAGGTTGAAAGACAGGATAGCCAAGATGGGTACAATGCAAACATAAGAGAGAAGTGTGAGATACGTGTAACCTCATTGCCGTACATACTCTCTCCGCATGTCAAGACATCTGATGTTCAGGCGAATGGGAAATGAGTCTAAATTCTAGTGAGAGGGTCACACAACCAAACCAATTTAGCATAGACTGTGGGGAAAAATAGATCTGGTATCCTTTTCTGCACATTTTATCATTCCTCCGATGTCCAACACCAATCACCCCAACGATGCAGCCAACTTATTAGACACCGCCATATGTCAGGCCTTTGATGAAATTGCCCCAAAGAAAAGAGTAAAAAGCTTTCATAAATCCGCACCTTGGTTTACACCTGAACAAAAAATCGACAAATTTGCAGCTGAACTTAAATGGAGGCATTCAAAATGCCTCACTGATCGTAACGACTATACACTTTTACATAGACGTTATTTAGTCCATATTGCGTGGGTGATAAAACTTTACCTAGGGGAAAGAATAAATAGAGCCTCCAATTCCCAGAAAGATTTGATTAATATTCTTAACGAATTTACAAATCCTGCTTCTATGCTGCCCCGACTAGTTGCGTCCCAGGAGTGGGTTGACTCTCTATCTACTTTTTTTGTAGATAAAATAGATAGTATCTATAGCCAGTTTCCTCATAATTCTGATCAACTGCCTATTCAGAGAGTAGAAGGAAACTGTTCCCTGGTGGCCTATACCCTTAATGAATTCCCTGAATTCTCTCTGGAAGAAGTCACCCTAGCGCTCAAATTGGTAAAATCAGGCTCCCCCACTGATACAGTATCTTCCCAGGTTCTATCAAAAATTGTCCCAGCTATTATGCCTAGCCTTACTAGGCTCTTCAACCTCTCACTATTACACTTGTTGGTGCCTACAAGTTGGAAGAAGGCCATAGTTAGACCCATTCTAAAAAAAACGAACTCAGATCCCGAACAAATAAATAATTATTGACCAATATCTCTTCTCCCTCTGTTTGGTAAAATCCAGGAGTCACTTATAAATGGTCTACTAATCAAACACATGGAAAGAAAGAAAAGTACTGGATCCCTCTCAGTTGGGGTTTCGAGCTTTTAATAGTACCATTGGCCATTTTAGTCTTGTTAGATATATTGGCCATTATTGTAGTCAGCAAAATGATGCGTTGTACATATAAACAGGTGGCCTATTGGCCTAGCAACATACCTTCCATATCTAGACAGTCAATCTGAGAGCTGGATGCTAAATCCACTGTAGAGTGGCTGAAGCGCCAGTGTATGTCATTCCCTGTGTGTGTATTAGATACGGAACCCATTGTTTGTCAGGAATTCAGACAGATAGATTGATATTGAAGTTTGGCCATAATGATGTATGACAATGTGAATATTTTCATGGGAGTGCAAATGTGTGAAATAAAAATGCCTACCACACAGCTTTTTATGTTTTAATAAGCATAATAAAAATTGTAATACATGTTAATAATGTCAAGGAATCAACAATTCACAATACTTCAGTGTATTTTGTAGCAATATATTGGCTGTCCTAGTGTCTGCACCATGAATGCAAGGAGTCACGCATATGCGCACTGTTTACATGCACATGCAACACATTCCAAGTCATTCAGCATGTCAGCAAAGATATTTTGAGCAAAACAAAGTGAGCCCTGGAAGTGTTTACCTGCATTGCACTAATCAATACACTGTACCACACAGACTAGTTGTGTCAATGAAAACACACACATTATCATATAGAATGACGTATTGCACATTGAGCATCGGTCTGAAGCCCCGCTTCAATGCCAAAGTGTCAAAAACAATGCAATGTGCATTGGCCTGTGTTGTGCGCAAATCACACATATCCTGTTTAAGCATGGGTGAATTTTGCGAATTCGCGATACGCGAATTTGCGGATTTGCGAATTCGCGATCCACAAATTTCGCGAATTTGTGCGAATTTGCGGATTTTTGGTTTTTTTGCGTGTTTGCGGGGTTTTTTGCGTGTTCGCTGGTTTTTTGCGTGTTCGCAGGGCTTTTTGCATCTTCGCAAGCCGCTTGCATAGCGAAGTTACCCATGCAGTCGTTTATGGGAGAGGGAGAGAGAGATAGGTAGATAGATAGATAGATAGATAGATAGATAGATAGATAGAAAGAGAGAGAAAGAGAGGGAAAGAGAGAGGGAGAGAGAGAACGAGAAAAAGAAAGAGAGGCCGGATCTCTGAAGGGCCAGATTCCTGAGTTGCCCCTACAGAACATACATGACAAGGAATTTTTTTATATTCCAGAACAAGTTTTTCATACAACAGAAAGGTGTGGCGATGGGGGCGGCCTTTGCCCCGGACTTAGCAATACTGTATATGAATGACTTTGAGCAACATCATATTCTCACACCTAACAATCCCTTTACTAATAACATATCAGAATACCACAGGTACATCGATGATATCTTGATGATTTGGACGGGACAGAAACAAGAACTTGAGGCCTTTACCCAATGGCTCAACACTCGCTCAGAAGATATTAAATTCACCATGAGCAGCAGCAATGAATCCATTGACTTTCTGGATATCAGCATTAGAGAACAAGAAGGACTACTATAGACTACCTTGTATAGGAAACCTAGTGAGAGGAACACTCTACTTAGATATACTAGCCACCACAATCGAGCCTTACGAGATAATCTACCCTTTGGGCAGTTTCTGCGCATTCGGAGAAACTGCACCATGAAAGACGATTATTTTGCTGAGTCTGATGAACTCATCAGTAGACTGTTGGAAAGAGGCTACCCAAAAAGATTGGTCAAAAGAGCACGTAAGAGAGCATGGTTCAGCGATAGGGAACATCTGCTGACACCAAGGAATCGACAATTACCGGAAGACAGAATGGTTTGCGTCACCACATTTTGCAGCCAGAGCAATCACATTCGGAGAATAATCAACAAGCACTGGAACATTATAGCAGATGTGATTGACATACCTAACCCCCCGATGCATGCCTTTAAAAAGGCCAAAAGCATAAGAGACCTTGTGGTCCGCTCTATGCTGGACACTCCACCTACGCCAACAATACAGACAATGTGGAATTTACCCAACATAATTGGTAATTACAATGCAGTACGTGTAAAGCCTGTGCACTATGTATAGAAACAAAAGCTATTACACACAACAACATTACCATTGATTTGAAAACACACACGAACTGTAATAGCAATCTTCTGCCCATGCGGGTTGATCTATATTGGCCAAACTAGACAGAAGGTTAAAAACAGAATACTTCAACATTGCAACAGGATCAGATGTCAGACAGTGGGAGCACCTTTAGTTGACCATTTTCTTGAAAAGACACACACACCAGAATCCTTGAAATAGGTGGTCATCGAAAAAATAACACTGGGACCTAGGGGTGGCGATCTAGACTCTGTCCTCAACACAAGAGAATGCAAATGGATGCAACGATTTGACTCTGTGCAAAATGGATTGAATGAAATGGATGCAACTTTTTCCCAAATGGCCTTGATTAGCTGTGACTGAAATCTCGTTCAGAATACCTTGCACAAGTTGTTTACTAATGAGTACTCGTGCTGTTAATGTCAGTCCTATTTATCCATGATTTGGTATGCCAGGTGTACTAAGACTTTATTAGGAATAACAACCCTTAATGCGCTATGCAAAATATTTCTGCAATGTTATGGTGAATTACTCCTGAACCTTCCATGAGTATATGCATTTTTTACCACTGTACTTACATGCTAAGAACGATTGGCTAAATACGGTTCTACATTCCCTAAAAAACACAGAAAGCTATCACACAATGTGCACATTGAATATGTTTGATTTTTAAACATTACTATATTTGCTCGTTGTTAAACACGCAAAAGCTTTTCTCAGCCTAAATGTAATCATATATCTATATGTCGTGCCTGAATATATTGTCTACCTATAACCCTAGAGATGCTGTATGTTGAAATGTTTCATATGTCATGAATCTATCAAATCCTTGAATATACTTTAGACACACTCCCTGAACACGACGTAGATACTGCTATCCGATTGGCTGTCTATGACGAGCCCTCGGTCAGTATCCAGCGCCTGCACCTCGCGGCTGTTTCACTAGCGGCTGGGCAGCGCTGCAGAATAGACGTGCCTTTACAAAGCACAGGAGGTAAGCGCTCCCGATCGGGAAACGACAACTAAAACTCGGCGCTCAATTAAAACTTTGAGATGCGGCTTTGCGTTAGCGTTTAAAGATTTGGAAGCGCTTTTGCTAAAATCCCGTTTTGCACGTTTCCACATTAATGCGCATTTTAAACGAGTGACAGCTTCTGGAAGACCTTACGACAAGAACAGACCCGTTTTTATTAAAACCCCATTTTCCATCCCAGACAAGGCTCGTGCGGGTTGCGATACTATAGTACCACATTGTGATGTAAAAAGGATCTAATAGTTCCCTTTTTAAATTGGTGCGTAATTTGCATGGATTGAGGCTTAGATCCATGATTAGTTATACTACAAGTATGACAATCTAACCCGCTCTTACAACTATTGCAACTCCTCTCTTTAAATCTTCAGGAATAACACATCTGAAGAATTACATATGGATATGAAAATGGACAGACTGGAAAGCCCCTTTTGTCCTAGTAAGTTCCCCTTTGGTCTCCTGTTAAACATACTACGGATAGGGTTACAGAAATAACCCAGTATTGATACATATACCCCTTTTTCTAATACACTTCCAGGTCAATTTTAATCACGGAGGAACCAATGATGGTCCAACTCTAACAGGCCACTAGACGGCCCAACATCAAGTAAGAAGCCCATGCCTACACTTAAGCAGTAGTAGTACATTTTTGCCTCAAACACAAGTTTTGATACATTGCTCTCTACACTTATATCACTTTCAGGCGCTCCTGTAGTTCTCTAAGTCCTGAAGAAGACCCCAGAATGAGGCTTCAATCAACCCTTAATCCCGGGGTCGAAACGTAGACCGGATTATACTTTACCCTCTTAGCACAGGAAGCAACCTGTGGATACATACAGATCCTATGCTAAAGAGTTTATTGGAACTAATGAACAAAATTAGTCTGTAAAGGTTGCATCGTATTGCACTGTGATTGAACATAGTCACAACACCCTTTACCCAGTCCTCACCTCCACCCAACCACACCCATCCTACCTAAACTGTCCCCCTTTCTGATCACTTTTTGAGCGCCTACAAAATGTTTATTGTATTGATAATATATGTTAATTGAATCCACAAGATAATGTTGATACCAAAGCTATGGAGATTTATGCCCGTGTTGGTGTTGCTTGTTCCAATGAATTAATTGGTCGCTAGCTTTATGTATTACTTGTGGCACTTGTTTGCTTTCTTTTCAAATAATTTGATTGCTATAATGTTTGAGTAAATAAATACTCTCCATGTACTACTTTGAAGGAATCCTGAAACAATTCATTTATATATAGGTTCCTAAGATGAATGCTTGTTGGTAATCAATAGACCCTGACCATCTCACACATACTTACCTACAGAACATACAGCTTTTTATTTTTAGCAAAATGCATATGAAAATTGTGCTGTAAAGGTCTCTTTTAGTTTAACCCCTCCTGACAACTCAAAATGGGTGCATTTGCCATCCTCTCCCTTCTTCCTGTTTTTTATATCTGTAAGTGCCTCCTGATGAGGTTTAATTCCTTGGACAGGTGCCTCGTTGCCTACTTGTAATTATTCTCTGACCCTGCTTCAAGGGTCAGAGCAGGGTCAGAAATAGTTGCAAGTAGGCAACGTGGCGCCAGGAAGCAATTAGCAGCAGGTGTCCAAGTTGAAGTTAATTTGTTTGTAACCCTTTTGTAAAAGGTTACAAAGAAATTAGGTTCAACTTTTGCAACCTGCTGCTGTAACCCTTGCTTGGCTGAAAATTCGTCCCAGCTGATTCGCGGATTTTACCGCGATTTCGCGAGATTCGCAAAATCGTGAAAATCCGCAAATTCGCCCGCAAAACGGATTTTACGCCCACCCTTAATCCTGTTTCTCTACCGATTCGTCCGAAGAAAGCAAAGTTTAGTAGGAAATGCGACACTTTAGCAGAAAACGTGAAACATCCACTCAGGAAATGATGCAATGGCTCAGCCATGCTGCAAACCAGGAAATGTGAGGCTCCTTTCACCTTCACTTACAATCTTTTAGTCTGTGCTGGCTGGTGGAGGTTGTTGTTGCGTGCTCTGGTGATAGATAGCGTTTTTTGGCCTTGTTGGTGTGTCTGCTGTCCCTGTTGTGTTTTAAAATAGTAAAATGTGTATTTTGTCTTATTTTTATTTTGTGTTGGTTTGTCCACTGTATTGTTAGGTGTCCATCTATTTAGGGGTTTGCAGTTTTAGTAGTAGTTGTGTTGAACTTAAGGGTGTGTAGTTTGGGGAGGCAGATATGAGGGAGGGACATAGTAAAGAATCTGTCTGAGGAGGAGTTTGGTGGGCTGCTTTCAAACATGATTGGAAGTGGGAGTAGGGTGAGCCAATGCTACCCCAACCAAGACAGGTGAGAATGTTGAGAAACGTTTTGGTACAAAATGAGCCATGTCTTCAATGTCCCAGTATGCTTGTTTCCTGCCCAGGAAAGACCTGGCATGGCAGGTCAGGCTGCACTGATTCCATGAGGAGCAGTGTCAACACTGATTTGCATTTGACTGGGTCCAAACTGGGTTGGCATAGTGAGCAAAATAACAATGGATTAAACCCAGATTTCTTGACTGGGGTGAGTGGTTGAAAAGTTTCATCACTACGTCCAACATGTGTTTTCAATTTCCAGCATATTGCCCGCCAACTGAACCACCAATGGCCAGTTGTGGTCAGCCAGGAAGCAGATCTTCAAGATCATCTGGAAATCATAGTTGGTGGCCCTACTGGTAAGTCCCTATATTCCATACCTTGTAGCTGTGAGGCTTTAGCAAACATCTTTTACTGCCTCTTCAACTGGAAGTGCCATATTTGTATTTGGGAAGTATACAATGATACAGGCTAACTCCCTTAAATTAACAGAACATGATACAGGGGCCCGTTCACAGTGGCATTGCAATCGCTCAAACAGATCTGGTAGAGCAGGGGAGGCCAGAGGTGCTATGGGAGCCATCCGGCACTGTGAAGGGAGTGTTGTCACTTAGGCAGCGAAGTCATTGCAGACTTTATACGGGGGGGGATTTGCTATGTACTCTGCAGGGGATCACACTCAAATGTCATCACGCTACAGGTTGGACAGGTTGTTTGGTTGTCCCCCCAAATATTTAACATGCAGATTTTTCTTTTTTAAATGGTCATAATTCCTTAATGAGCCTGCACAGGGCTCAAAAGATCAATATTTATTTAGCAAGCACTAGTAACACGTAAGGAGCTAAGAGAAGAAGACAAATAAGAATGCGTACATGATGATGTGTGTAGCACTGTTCAGTTATGTTGACTCAGTTATGTTTTTGCTTTTATTCTGTTTTATTCCGTTCTGCTGCTGTGTCTCACAGTTTGACCATGTTACCTTTTATCACCTTCTTACTCCATTTTATGTTGCTTATGACTTAATCTCAACCTGAAATGTGGACATATAGGAATTCCTTTTTTCCCTTATTTTTTGTTTGCAGCCCTAAATAAGCTGGGTTCCATTAAATAAGTGTTGGCCACATTAGCTGTATGGCTACTTTCAGTGCTGTGCTTGTTCACCACAATTGAATTCTGTCATTTGAAAGCTATGTTTGTCTTTTAAAATGCATCAATAAATTACTATTCTTATAACAGCACACCTGTGATTGATATAGCCTCAAACAGGATCATATTGTATGATATCTGAGTAATGTTCTATGATCTTGATTATCTGCAGTAAAAAGTAAATACAGCTATATTATATCATTAATCTTGTTTTGTGATTTAATGATTTGTATTGGTATGTTGATCTTTTGCTCTCCACAATCCACTATAAAGTCTATGTAACATTTGTCAGCTTGGCAAACTGACATTTGTGGGTGAGATTAGTGCAGAGCCATTTTTCAATGTATCCACCCCTTGTTATGAACACTGTAACTGACTGAGAGGCACTGCTGCCCATGTGCCCAAAAATTGTACTAAGATACAATCTCAAATAGCAATTATGTTTTGTGGATTTAATACTGATTTGGGTGATTTTTTTTTAAGTAGCATTTCTCGTAACAGTTTCCTTCTGTAAGAATGGCAAACTATTTTAGCACACATGAGCAACTGGCTGATAATCTTTTCAGTAGGCCAATAGGTGAAGCTAAGACTAGCTCTACTACCCTGAAGGGGTTAAGTAATCTATTTCTTAAATTAGAAAGGATCACTAAGAAAGAATCCCAGAAGTGGTGGGAAATTATAACTCCGAAACAATATTTTGAAATTGGCAGGATCCCTAGAGAATTTGGTATTAACATCGTTCCAGCCATGGAGGATATAGATGCACAGCAGGCTGACAAATGGGCAATGAAATGAACGTCAACTTCCAATAATCTAATGATGTTGTTGATTGAACAGGCCGAGACAAAATATGGTCTACAAAGAAAATAAATGGAGGAAACTAAAGCAGCCATTACTGACCTCAAACTTGAGGAAGGAAGAAGGAAGAACTATGATATTGTAGATGGAAATTTGGAAAAATATCAGGAATAGAAAGAAAAGAATAAAGTTTTTACATAATGAAGAGATTACCACTTAGGGCATATTTATTCGCACGCAAGGAAATTTGACTCGATGTTTTGATTAAAATGCCTTCATAGAAATTGACTCATCAGATTAATCGAGAGAAGACTCAAGGAGTTCGAACATTGAACCTGTCTCCGGTCCCAGTAGTAGAGGTAATAATTGTTTGGAGGAGTTGAAGAAGATGAGATTAGCAGAAAACTTATGGAATTGAGTAAGGATCCAACAACAACAGAGAACCAAAGAGGATACACAGGGAGGACAGAAATGTACAAGGAGATGGTCAGCCAAATGCTGGAGTGCAGACAAGGTCAATGACCAAAGGAGGGACGAAACTCCTGAGTCCTCCTTAATTGGCAATCTGCCTACTAAGCAGTTAACTCAAGAGGAAATAACTGTCTTAGAGAAGGTCCTTACTCTTTCTCCTACATATCACTTTGATAATTTTCAAATCAAAATGGATCTAAGCAAATTTGTGAGACTTTTGAAATAAAGAAAATACAATAAATTCATGAATAAACCTAAGAGACAGCATTCAGTGAAACAGGAACCACATTCTGTGTCATTAACCATACAAGAATTGACCAATACACTTATGGGTATGGATGACTCAGGCACTTTGAATATAGAGGATATAGCTACAAAACTGTCCATTGAGGACTATAACCTACAGATAGTGGGTTAGCTAGGAAATCCACATTTGTTCCCATTCTTTCAAAAGAGAATCAGATTGATGTTTTCTATGACTTAACTGAAAGTTTTTGGTTAATTGTGAAGAATTTCTTATAATACTAATTTAGCCAATAACAAGATTTTGGTCATGAAACGTTTGCAACAAAATTGCGATATAATCATATATGATGCAGACCTCGAGAGGAATGTTGTCCTTATGGATTTTGCTAACCATAAAAAGGAAGCCCTAAGGCGGCTTAATGTGGCCCTGAACTATGAGAGATGTTCTGTGAGGATTATGCTAAAGCAGACAATGTACAAAGTGTTGAATGGGTGGTACAATGAGGGTTCCTTTGATATTGAGGAGTACAGATATCTAGTTGTAAATGATACTACTATACCATTCATCTATTTTCTCCGCAAAATACATAAAGTGGGCACTAATCTCACATGTAGGGAAATTATATCTGGCATAGACTCCTGCACTGAAAAGATGTCTGAATATATTGATATCCATTTGGCACACATGGTAAGTGTATTACCCATGTATATTCAACATACAAAACTTGCTAGTGAAACTTTTGGTATCCCAATGGAGAAAACCTTTATATTAGTGTCTATGGATGTCAAAAGTTTATAAACTATAATTTCTCATAAAGATGAATTATAGGCATTACAGTGTTTCTTCTCATTTAAACGTGTCAGTCACTTGAGACATGTATAAATGATTTTGAACATGGCCAGTTTTGTGCTTGTGAACAAATATTTTCCGGTCCAAGGATAATTTTTCCATCAGCTGTGTGGCACAGCAATGGGTGTGAGGTTTACTCTCTCTTATGCTAACCTGTTCATGGTTTGGTATGAGATGATGCGATTAAATGCTAGACATCAGAAGGTGCTTGCCCTTTATCGCTATATAGATGATATTTTCGGTATCTGGTGAAGAACCTTTAGTATTCCATGCTTTTCTCACCAACAATTCATTGAATGTTGAATTATCCATAGAATATGGCAGGCACACCATGACATCCATTACATTTTTAGATCTCCAGATATATATATATATGAAAGATACTCTCTTTACACAGCAGAACATTCCGCAAATTTACTGCTATTAACAGTTCACTCCATTACAGTTCAGTACACCCTATACGACAAAAGAACAATATTAAGCAAAGTGAGCTAAAGACTCAAATTTAATTGTAGTGACTCAGAAGAGTTTGAATCAAAAGCCTTTGTGTGTTTTCAAAGAATCAGATTGGGAGGCTATCCTAGCAAAATACTTACCTCTGCACTGAATAGGGCTCGCAAGATTTCACACAATTCCCTGCTGACTAAGTCTGGGCAGTGAACTTTGCTCCGTTCGCGGAGTTTGTGCAGTTTTCCACACTCCGTGGAGCTTGCGGAGTTCTGAAAATTTCCCTTCTGCTCTGCTTAGCAGATTATTTTCCCTCACTCGCGTTCATCAATGTCAAGTTGGACAGCACAAGCGAGTAAAATCCACCTCCCAGGGAAATGCTTACTTGTTCGCGATCTTCAACATCACGTTGGCGATTTGAGTGTGGAAAATCAACCTCCCTGTGAGATTTCTCAGTGCGCTCAGTGCGGGTGGTCAGACTTCTCATTGTGAGTGGTCGCGTATGCTTGAGGCTAAGTATGGGCCAAAATCCATTACGCTCTGGAAATTTGTGGATTTTCGGCAATTTTGCGATCCATAATCTCGCGAAATTGCCGAAAATTCGCAAATTTGCGAGCGGGCGGATTTTTTTTTTCCACATACAGATTTATTTACCCAACGAGGTAGCACTTACTGATTAGCCAGTAGAAAGTACTCCAGTTGAGTAGAGGTATGGCACAACACAGTGGCATCTTCGTGGATAGATATGCAGGCAGGATTCATTCTGGCACGATACTCCTGTCACAAAAAACCTCAACAGTAAGCACTTACAGATATAAAATAAAGCAGGTGCTGAGTTGAAGCTCAAACTCAGTAATGCATTATAATCAGCCCAAAATAGTGAGCACGGGCGAGGCTAGGCAGGTGTGCTTCCTCCCCATATCTACCGCCAATTAGATGTAATCCTTGATGGAGGTCTTTGCATCCACGAGTTTCTCGAGCGCAATCCCTGTGTACTTCCTGTGACCAGGAGGCTCCTTTCTTCCCATCAGCTGCTCTGATCGGTCTAACCCTTTATAAACAAGAGGCATGTGAATTCGCATAGAAGCCCTGACGTTTGGCCCTGCCCACACACACTAGGGTATGCAACGTCTTCAGGCCCTTTCCTCACTATAATGGACAGCTCACTCGAGGGACCTCGGCGCCTGGCAAAGTTACAGACACACGTGGTCAAAAAACCGCGAGTTCACAGATTTTCGCGCAAACTCGTGGATTTATTTGCCGATTTAGCGCGAATTTGCGGAATGCAGATCCGCAAAATTCGCCCATACTTACTTGAGGCCGCTCGATTTGAGAAACAGTCCGTTCGCGTTGAGAAATCTGCTGCTCGAGTAAAAATCTACCTGAGCGGCAAAAAGGAAGCAGCGCACGCTTGCGCTGTGCTAGGTGCCATTCGCGATGATTACACAGTGCGAACAAGAGCCTGGTACTGAATCTCACCACAAACCGCAATTATCTAAAGAAACTTTGCAGCTTGGAGAGCTCCGCGTAGTACAGAGGAGTTTTTTTTGCACTACGCTGAGTTCCGCGTAGTGGAACTCCGAGAAAATATGCCCAAGCTTACTGCTGACCCCCACTCCCACCGCACCCTAATACGCAGACTCTACGATGCAGGAATCCTGGACAAGGCCCTTGACTGGATCTGCTCCTTCCTCTCCGGCAGGACGCAGCGGGTCAGACTCCCCCCTTTCCTCTCGGACCCCACACCGATCACCTGCGGAGTCCCCCAGGGCTCCTCCCTCAGCCCGACGCTCTTCAACGTCTACATGGCTCCACTTGCCCCCATCGTCAGAACCTACGGACTCAACATTGTGTCATATGCAGACGACACCCAGCTCATCCTCTCCCTCTCCAACGAGCCCAACACCGCCAGACGCAACTTTCGAGAAGGCTGTGAAGCCGTCACCAAATGGATGAAAAACAGCTGCCTTCAACTAAACACCAAAAAAACAGAAGTACTCATCATGGGCCCAAACCCCGACGCCTGGAGCGACACCTTGTGGCCCACCGCCCTCGGAAACCCGCCAACCCCCATAGACCACACACGCAACCTGGGAATCATCCTGGACTCCGAGCTCAAAATGGACTGCCAGATCAACTCTGTCTCATCTTCCTGCTTCCACACCATCCGCCTCCTTCGTAAGACCTTCAAATGGATACCCCTCGAACACCGAAAGACAGTCACTCACGCCCTGGTCACCAGCAGATTCGACTACGGCAACGCACTCTACGCCGGAATAAACAAAAACCTCATCCGCAAGCTACAGAACATCCAGAACGCCGCCGCAAGACTGGTCCTCAACCTGCCAAAACATTGCCACATCTCCCAGCACGTGCGCACACTCCACTGGCTCCCCATCGAGGCGAGAATCACCTTTAAGATGCTCACCCACGCACCCAAGGCCCTCCACGGCACCGGACCAGCATACCTGAACAGCCGACTCAATTTCCACGCACCCCAAAGGACCCTACAATCAGCCCAGCTTTCCTATGCCATGGTCCCCCGCACCAGAAAGACCAGATCGGGAGGCCGCACCTTCTCCTTCCTCGCGGCCAAAGCATGGAACGCCCTTCCGCTCCACCTCAGACAGACAACATCGCTCCCCATCTTCGCAAGAAACCTCAAAACCTGGCTCTTCGACAGACCCCCTCCTTGATGGAATGGAACCTGCACCCCCCCATCCCCCCCCACCCCTAGCACCTTGAGACCCTTACTGGTGAGTAGTCGCGCTTTAACAAACTCCTGATTGATTGATTGACTGACCCATATTGACATGAATAAGGCAAGAGCTAGACATACTATTGATTAACATAACAACCTTTTGTGCAGAGAATCGTCAGTTTTCTAACCATTAGCAAAACATTGGGATGTTCTGAGGTTGGATCAGGATTTGAATCATGTTGTTCCCAAATGTCCTCTGGCCACCTATAGGAATGGTGATGCCCTAAAAAAGTTTCTTAGCCCTAGTGAAACAATAAAGTAGTCAGTGGCCTCCGGCAACAATTGGCTGAATCCACAACCACAGAGTAACTATAAATGTTGGAATTATGTCTGCTGTTGATATGGCAATGACAAAGCCACAGTGTTTTACAACAATTACAAATCTAAATGCTTCCAGACTCAAAGCTTTTTGAATTGCAACACAATTGTACACAATACTGTATATATTTACTTATTTGTGCATGTCAATGGCAATATGTGGGATCGACCAAACAATCACTCAAAACAAGTTGGAAAGAATATTTGAGAGCAATCAGACAGACTGACCGGGCTCCCGGCGCCCCACAGCCCCCTGTGCCCAACTCCTGGGTGCCTACCTATCCTCCAAGATCCCAACTTACCTCTCAAAGTGTTGGTCGCTCCAGAAGATCCTCCGTTCCGAGCCTGCAGCCTTTATTCCCTTTTCAAGTTCCTCATTGAATAACATTGAGTGCCCGACGGCTCAAAAGTACCCTCAGCCAGCCGCCCAAGTGCCCCTGGAAGTGCAACATGTACCCTATCCTACTTCCCAATTTGCCCTGAGCAAGTGACCAGGAGCCCAGCTCCCACAGCTGTGTGGCCTGCCAGCCAGCAGCCACCAATCGGAGGTCCCCTGACCCCCATTGGACAACATTGGGGGGCATTAACTACCTCTGCACCCAGCTGCCTCTGTGCCGCTGAGGATGAACCAACTGTACCCACCTGACCCTGGGTGACCCCTGAGTCTATGCAGAGAACCTTAACTTCACCAGTCGAGTACTCACCTGGAAACCGGTATCTCACTTACCTGCCATTAGATAACATTGACTGGGTTGACTAAAAAAATCTTCTGTGAGTGAAGTTTTGAAAACTTAAAATATTCATATAAAGTCAACCGAATTCCGAAGTACTCACCTGGGATCAGGAAAGAAGATAGTACTGTATCTTGTAGCCCAGTACTAAACCGCAGAAGTAATCCTAACCGAGTTTACTAGTAACCTGCATTTTCTCCGTAGGAATCCATTGTCTGCTGTTCTATGAAATTTCTTCCAAGTGTCTACTTTTGAAAACTTGAAATATTCTTTAAAAATCATATGAAATACTGAAACGTATTTACTTACCCTTTTTAAGTTGAGACCCGAGTGCTGGACCTAGGAGCCCATAACTGGATTACAAAAGTAACAAGATCATACTTTAACTGCAACCTGAAGTTTCTCCCCTTGGATAACATTGCCAGATTTCCCTTGAAAAGTTTCTAAGTGTGAACTTTTGAAATAGCTTTTTATTCCCTAAAAATCACTGCAATAACTAAAACGTTTTTACTGAACTGTTTCCATCTTAGACCCCAAGACTGAATCTAGGATCCAGTCCTGGGATTACAAAAGTAATCTATTAAGTAATTACCTGTGTTTATATAGGAAAACCCATTGAGCTCAATGCTGAATTGTGTGTAGAATGTGTTGCCTACTGCAACCCCTGTACCTATTGTGTTTACAAAGTTTATTGCCTTTCTGCAAAGTACTCATGTGAGACATCTCATATTGAGAACAGTATATTTTGATTCCTGTTGGTTCTAAATTTAAAACAACTATATCTTTGATATAAAAACAATTGGCCTGGAATGCAGTCTTTGAATGTGTGAAACCTTTTGCTGACTGAGTGTGTACAACAAATGCTTTACACTGTCCTCTGGTACTGCCTTACTGCTCGACCAAGCTACCATTTTAGTGAGTAAGGTCACACCTGGCTTTAACCTCTGTTATACCTCTGGGGTTTGTGGACTCTGTACACACTGTACCTTATTCTGGTCCAGTATATGTAGAGCCACTTTCTCGCAGTATTGCACAAATACTTTACACTTTGCCTCTGAGTTAAGCCTGACTGTTCTTTGCCAAGCTAACTGAGGGTTGAGCACAGGTTACTTTAGGGTTTGTTTGTGACTTCACCCTGACAGGTATTGTAGGTTCCTGCTTGAGAAGGGTTTCACCTCCTTCAACAAGCAACCCAATTTCTAACATGAACTAGATTGTGAATTATTTTTAATGTAAAGCTTGATCGTAGCATGTACTTAATGTAATATAGCTAAGAAACTGTGTTGTAACTTTGTGAGTTAAGTTATTCTTTAATTAACAGTGGTTTACAATGTTTAGGACAAGTTCATCTTAAATAAATTAGTGTGTGGGCCAAAACAACGAAAAAACAAGCATTACAAAGCCAATAAGCCATATTTCCTAGCTCAGCCATTGCAAACCTGTTTGTAGCTGCTCTTCCGCACTGGCAAAAAGAACAAAGCACAATGATGTCTATGCATGTATGCATCGTGACTGTGACAGCCCAGCTTTATTACGTATAGACGCAAATGCCTCACTAAGCAATTCTGCCTATGTCATGATCCAGCTGATATTGTAGGAGTTTACTGTTGCAACATTACAGTTGTCATCTTGGAGGAGTATTTTTCTTAATGTGTTTGATAATACAATTTCAAAAAGTACCGGAACAAATGTTAATTGCAGCTGCCTGACTCTCCTAAAAATATATTAAAAAAACACTTAATAAACAACTGGGAATGGGAGGACAGGAGGTCAATTAAGAAATAGGTGAGGAGGATCATGGACATACTTATGACAAGCAGCAGTGGTGAGCAGGGAAGGGTGTAGAAGCAATGTAGAGGGTTATTAAAAAGATCAAATAGGACAGGGAACCATGGGGGTACTACTCGATGAGCTGTGCGAGGAGAGAAACACAGAGAGATCAAGACGGCAGGATGTGAAGGGGGAAGGAGCACACAGGTGAGAGAGCAAAAAAAAACACATGCTCTCCCATGAAGTGCTAAAGGGAAAAAGGTACTTCCCTGAATGTGATCAACGGAAAGAAACAAGTCATTCAGTCAACAGTAGTGATAGGCAGAACTCGTGGAGTTTCACTCTGCAGATTTCTGAAGTTATACGAAAACTCCGGGAGAGTCAGCGGAGTTCTGCAAGTGGGTGGAAATGGCATGTCACACTGAGTTTTAGCTCCGGGAGTTTGTTTGCAGCACAAACATCACCATGGGGCGCTCCTGAAGAGGCTGCTTCTTTGCTGGGGGTCGAGTAGACTTTTTACTTAAGCAGCAGCTTTCTCACCGCAAACAGTCGCGACTGCCCGGCTTGATAAATATGCCTCGGTGACGTCCTAACGCCAAAAAATCGCGCTAGCGTATGACAATTCTCGTTTGCCAAAAACCTGTTGGCGACGGTTGGCTGAGTTTTGCTGGAGCTCCGAAATATGAGCAGAACGCAGACTGGGCAAAACACTACCAACACTGCTGATGGAGCAGAATTTACCGCCCACCCCTAGTCAAAAGGATAATAAAGAAGCCACACTGCTAGGGAGTGACAAGAAGACAACTGAAAGCTATTCAATAAGAAACAGTTAAATGCAATTCAGGATAACTGACCCAATATCCTCTGTAGGTCTTGATATTGCCCACAATGAGTCCTTTGAAAATAGAAAGCGATCGATATTTGACTTGAGATGTAAAATACATTGTTTTGCTGCACACAATGTGTTTGTAAGAAATTGGGGCAGATTTACGAAGTTATTTGGGATTACTTCAGATATGCTTAAATGCTTCTGTGAATTGGCCTTTAACAATCTAAAAAGTAAATATTCAGAGAATATTCATGTGCAGTTAACATTACTTTAACATACTTATGGCATGATGTTTTTGAATATACTCGGCCTCAACCCTGCATATGACTCTTTAATTTACTTTTCTCCATTCTGAACTAAATTTGTCTTTTCCTGATTATTACAGTGGTAGTGAGAGCAGCGATATATCTTTAGAAACATACCAACCTCATATGAAGAGGTATCATGCAACCTTTGAACTAAGATCAGCCAATGAAAATACTTTGCATTATGTTTGACTCTAGAATATCACATGGCAATAGAAGCCTACTGGATCTCGGTAAAATATTTTCCATTATTATCTATGATATAATATTGTAATATATGATAAGTTATTAGCTATAATATATTTATCAAAAGATTTCCAGAATATTTGAAATAAGAGTGGTGGTCTCATTAGTTTAGATAAAGAGACATAAAAACAATTCTTTATAAAAAATTACCCTTGACTAATAAGAATAAACAGATAGAAGATTGGCACTTTTCCAATTCGAAGTGAAGGACTATGTATCTGATGAAATAAGAAAATGTTATGTTTTGGCGTCAGTTTTGATAATGAAGAAGTCGCTAATACTGGGTTTACAAACAATGGCAGAAAAGTTAATATTATCAAACATGGGTAATATCTTTTTCATTATTTCCCAAACTTTTCTCTAAAATTGCAATATGGATGTACATTGAAAAAACATATGAAATTAAACATAAAGGACCACAAAATTATTTAATTACACACTCTGGGGCATATTCTCAAGGACTCATCGCCAAGTTAATGGCACTTTATCGCAGCCAAAGTGGCGATAAATGTATAGCCCCATTCACAAGCTGGTGCAAACAGCCCATATCACCACTTTATCTGCGATAGATGCCACAAAAAACATTGCCACAGATGACCCCCGCAACCATCGCTAATAAGATGCAGAGTAGGCGCCCCGTGCCAAAAGCTGCACCAACACCACTCCGTAACATTCTCAACGACCAGCCCCATCCGCTATAAGATCCCAAAACATGCAAAAAGGCACATTTAGCAGCAGGAAATCAACACTAGGTCTGACTTGGTGTAAAGTCGGACTATACCCTGCACCACAAAAGAGAGCGCAGCCCAGAGCCACATCTGAAGGGCAACAGACGCCATGGAGCCACTGATCATGCAGCTGGAAGCCCCAAGAGGGCCACAACACCCTCTGCCACCACCCCCAGGACACCCCTGGGAACCCACCCACCCCGGGCAAAGACATGTCACATCAACTCCACGAGATCATGTACAGAAAATCCGACTGATGTTGCACAATCACATGTAACATACATGTGTCATCACAAAAAGGAGCATCACACATTCACCTTCGAAGTACCAGAATAAATGTATTCAAAACAACTCAAAAGAACATCAATGAAGACTCATAGCTGCTCTCCTCCGGAAAACTTGTAGGACACAGCCTGCAAGACAAAAATCCAGATGAGAAGGTGTGTCATGCGGCCATCAAAGGACAGAGAGAGTGAAAGAGAGAGACAGATACAGAGAGAGAGAGAAAGAGAGGGGGAGAGAAGGAAGGAAAGACAGGGAGAGAGAGGAAGAGAGGGAGGGAGTGCGAGCGAGGAGGATGGAAAGAGAGGGAGGGAGAGGAAGACAGACAGAGAGGGAGGGAGAGAGGAAGACTGAAAGAGAGGAAGGGAGAGAGGAAGACGGATAGAGAGGGAGAGAGAGAAAGACGGAAAGAGAGGGAGAGAGAGAGGAAGACTGAAAGAGAGGGAGGGAGAGAGGATGATGGAAAGAGAGGGAGAGAGAGAGGAAGATGGAAAGAGAGGGAGAGAGAGACACAGAGAAAAGAAGAGAGGGAGAGAGAGTGCCGACATTAAGCACCCAGGCCTCACTGCTCACCTTCTGCTACCGGTGTGTCTCCAGCCACGTGCCGGTATGTAGTGCAGTTCACCAGATCCCTCATCTTAAACAGATCCCTCATGTTAAACAGAGTCCAGATTCAAGAAAGGCAAAGTACATACAATTGCACACATTTCACCTGTCCGCCCCTGCGCACCTAGCAGCTGCACCCCAGCCCCTCCCACTGCCAAGTGTTGCATGCCCGCACCTGCGCACCCTGGCAGCTACACCCCAGCCGCTCCCGCCATCCAGCGGTGCATGCCCGCCCCTGCACACCCAGGCCTCACTGCTCACCTTCTGCCACTGGCATGTCACAATGAGCCCATGAACATGGCACCCTGCACATCATGCAGCCCAGCTCCGCGGGCCACCAGGTCTCACATTTGATGCTGGGTCTTGATTTTGCCATGGCAGAGGACATACCAGTGCACCCGGCATCATCGCAGGCTGCACACCCGCTCAATGGAGAAGTGTGGCTCACGGGTTAGAGGAGGCAGACCCTGAAGCAGAGGACAGACCAGGACCAGGGTTCAATTCCCTACGTGGCAGGGTCTTGAGCTCAAAATGTCCATGGACTCGATAATTCTCGCTTCGGTGCCTACTCAAATCAGGGGCGCACACTCTGCAACTCTGGGCAATAGCTTGCTCAATCTCCACTACGGCCTCCCGCAGCGGGATGCCTAGCTTTCACCTTGGGGGTGCCCAGTAGGAGCTATCTCACAGGGAAAAACCAGGACGGGTTCCCAAAGCAAGCACCTTGAGACCCTTTGGGGTGATTAGTGCGCTATATCAGAAGCTACACACACACACACACACCCTTGAGGTGACACTAACTTTGTGATCTGGGAGGTGACACCACGAGGCGGTAGGCCCTCGGTGCCTGCTGATTCTGGCCTACACTTTGTTCCAGCAGAACACACAAATCCTGAGCAGTCCGGACCGCCAGGATGTGGCATCATCGCAGGCTGCACACCCGCTCAGCACTCTAGATGCCCCTACCTAAGTGCACCGAAAGTCACTGTCCTGTGGCGGTGTGCCTGTGCCGACCACAGTGCATCCAGTGCTACCATGTCTGTGCCTTGCAAGTCATGAACCCTGTATGATTGAGTATTGTGGTGCGGATGACAGCATGTCACCTTCGGTCCGGGGAAATGTGATGTTGCAGGCCTCTAGGCCCTCATGCCCATATGAACACCACACGGATACACCCAGATAGAGAATGGAAATGGTGGCAAGCTTGTGCACCCGGCCCTTTTTATTGGCAGGGTGGCATGTCCTGTTATGCATGTGCTGGATGGGTGTGGTGTGGGTGTACACCAGCCGTGAAGGAGTGGCAACCTGACAACTAGACCTGTGACTAGCAGATCACTACAGGGATGACCTGGGACATGTAGCGTTGTCGCCCCCCCCTGTGAGCGTAAGAGGAGTGGGCTGGCCTGCGTATGCAAGTCTAGCATAAGGGTGTGAACAATGACCCCAGGGCTCTGGGTGTGGTTCTGTACTGGGCTGGACAAGGAAGTAACTAATGCGTGTGTCCCCGTTGTTGTGTCGGCGCCCCTGGAATGCATTTGGCAATGTGTCAACCTGTGGCCCACGTTCAATGACATGAGCCACATGGACGTAAGAGTAATTCACTGAGCCTACATTTATCCATACGTCCACACTTGAAAGACCATATACATGACACATCTGTGTGATTAGGAATGTTAAATGCACATTGAGTGGAGTTTTGCATCTGGAGTACAGGGCCACACAAACCCCACATTATGATGCTGGCCCGTGGAGGGCCAGCCAGAGTCCTTCAGGGAATGACAAGTCCAAAGGAACAGGAATAGTTCAGTCTGCAGTCTGATTGCTGTGTCATTGGCAATCAAACAGCATATGGAAGTCCATGTCGAGGTCTAAGTTGAGTGTCGCAGAGTGCATCGGGGACAGTGGAACATGATGATGCAGAGGGCAGAACCAAGCAGAAGCAGGCCATATGGCGGAGTTGAATGCTACAGCTTTCTTCTTACCACTAAGGCAGTCTCATCGTCATCTTCGTCCACTGCTGTTTCATGTGCCCCACATGTGGGTGGTAATGTTCTGTCTCCAGCACTGTGTGGCAGTGACATCAGTGGACGGAGGTTGGATGACTGCTGCTTTATGTAGCACTGACACTTCGGGGGCGGAGATGTGAATGAAGTAGTAGCAGCAGCATGCATCAGCGCCAGACCTTGTGACAGCGATGCCATGATGATGGTCTTGAGGTCATTGAGAAACCCAGCTACATCTTGCTGGTGTGGAGCCGTGGAAGCCACTCCTTCCACCTGCATCTGCTCCATGGTCTCCATTAACCTCTGCATGTGTTCCAACACCCATGTGACATCGCTAATGCCACTCTGATTGGACAGTTGTTCTGTTCTCTGAGCCAGGGCTCTGGCGATGTCAGCCATGGTCCGTTGGAGAGCATTAAGCATGGGCAGAAAATCCGTTCCGCTCGCGGATTTTGCAGATTTTCGGTAAATTTGCAATCCGCGAGATTCGCGAATTTCCCGCCAAAATCCGCAAGCGGAACGGATTGGGTCAAAAGTTCAAGCTGACTTTTTGTAACTATTTTAGAATGGCGCCGGCAAGCTGCCAGAGCCTCTAAAATAGTTACAAAAGTCAGCTTCAACAGGAAGCACTAATAGATAAAGTAAAGCAGGTGCTAGAGTTGAATCTCAAATTCAGTTACACAATCATTAATCACCCCAAACTTGGGGTGATTAATGACTGTGTAACTTAATTTGACCTTCAACTCAAGCACCTGCTTTACTTTATCTATTATTGCTTCCTGTTGAAGCTGACTTATGGCTGAGGGCAGAAGGGCACAAAGTGGGACAGAGGGCATGAGTTAGGCAGAGGGCAGAAGGGCACAGAAACCAGTGGGGCAGAGGGCAAAAGGGCACAAACAAGAGTGGGGCAGAGGGCGAAAGGCACAAAAACAAGTGGTACAGAGGGCAGAAGGTAATAAAAAACGAGAGGGTGGCAGTGATGAACCAGGCAAAAAAAAACAGCGAACACGCAAAGCGCCCCGCGAATACGCAAAGTTCCCCGCGAACACCCGCGAACACGCAAAAATAAAAAATCCGCAAATTTGCGCGAATTCGCAAATTTTGCGGATTGCGAATTCGCAAATCCGCAAATTCACAGATCGCGAATTCGCAAAATTCGCCCATGCTTAGAGAGCATGGAGTGGACTGTGGGTGTCTGTTAGGGACTGTGATCGGTCCCTGAAGGGACTTAGACACTCACGTATGGCATCTAGTTTGGCTGCCATGCTGTCGAAGCCCACCCGTACCTGTTCAGCCTGTCAATCTGCTAGCCTTCAGGAAAGATCTTAAGTCGTGGCTGTTTGTTCAGTAGTCCTGTTATCCACTGCCTTTTCCTTTTCCGCCTTAGGTTTGAAGCGCCGGGACACTCCTCGGAGTAGCTGAGCGCTATATAAAACCTACCTTAACCTAACATAACATAACACATGGCACCCAAACAGACAGCATTGGAAGGCCATGTGTTCTTCGTAGGGTTCCTGAAAGGCAGCCATGCTGGTGGGTGCTGCCTGCTGTGTGGTCTGTGCAGGGGGTGATGTCTCCTCTCAGCAGCTGGGCTGTCCTGCTCCTGGAGGTGGGCTGCGGAGGGCGTCGGAGTTGAAGCTGTGGGGGTCCTCCTCGTCATCAGAGTAGAGAGGTTTGGTGTTGATTCTCCCTCTGCAATGTGGAGGGGAGATGCAGTTTAACAATGTGTCCACATGTATGTTGTCCCATTGTACATGTTTTCATACAGACTGCATGACTGTGTACATTGTGGCTGTTTGGGAGGAGCTGCGTATTTGAAGGGGATTAGTGGACATTTCGACAACATAACAGATGTGTGTTTGTACTTGTACATTATCAACTCACATTTCCCTGCAATGCCAAATGTGATTGGCCAGTGTCTACACCCAGTTGGCACCAGTTGCGTCATGTGTTCTGGTGTGGACTTGTTGCAGTTTGTGCTACATTGTTGTCAGTGTTGATGTGCTCTGCATGTAATGTGTGTGTGCTGCGTTTCGGGGGGGAGTCGCCCCTGCAGCTCTGATTTTGTTGCCCTTTCTCTATTTCATGCAATATGCCCTTGACTTTTGTGCTTATTCAGTGCTGAGATGTTGCATACTTGGGTACATTGGTCTCTTGGTGGGAGTTGGGGGCTATGGCATGGTTTGACCGCAGATGTGCTCAGCGTTATTGTACATGTGTGCCATTGTGCCCATCTCCCTCCGTTCTCCCTGTCCCAGGTCATTACTCACCCTGGTGCTATTGTGTCCGGTCATGTTGAGCAGTGTCCAGTCCCCCAACTCCTGCCACTGTCTCCCCACTGATGACTGGGGACACCATTCCCTCCATATCGTCCAGCTCCTCCTGTGGCGCAGGACTCCCACTGCCAGTCTGCATTGCTGCCTTTCGGTTGTCGGTAAGTTTCAGCTTGGTTTTGCTCTTGACATTATTCCAGCGCTTCTTGACCTCTTTCATTGTCCTCTTCAACACACCTACTGCATTCACATTGACCACTATGGACTGCCATTGTCCATTTTTGGTTGCCAATGACACAGTGGAGGTGACGAACAGTGGTTGATTGTGTTCTACCACCTCCGTTATCAGGATCCTGTTTTCCTGCGGACTGAACTGCTTCTTCCTATTCTTCTTCTCCTTCGCCTTCCTTGACTCCGGGGTCCCAGGCAGGTCCTTCAGGGAGCTTGTGGGGTTCTGTTTGTCCATCGTACTTGCTCTGGCAACATCCATTGTGCTTCACTGTTGTTTGGCATTTGTTTTTCCTCTTTTTTTCTACTTTTATTGGGATTTTTCCCACCTGACGTGTTGGAATTGCACGCCTGTTGCTGGTCTTTGCAGATTTTTGTATCGCGATTTGCCTAATCGCAGATTATTTTGCATTGATGTTTCGCATTTTTGCAGCGTCACGTTGATTTTAACGCTGTCATTTGACATGTTATCGTGAGACTACCGCTGTGTTGTGAATACCTTGTTAACACAGCGTTATTTTCCCGTGATAGATTGCGTTGTTGAAAGTTGCATTAAGTTAATTGTGCGATGGTTATCACACGTTCTTGCGAATATTCCCCTCTATATTTGAAATAGGTTTCCATGTGGCATGTGATTTGCCATGTGGGCTGCCATGATCGATGACATACAATTCCGGAATAGTAGGAAGAACTGATCAAAGCCATTGGTTCTGACTTCTATATTCTAAAACAAGTTTGTGGTTACACACAATGGAGCACTGTTGAAGAGGCCAGACAGAGTCTAACTGTTGCACCCACTTTGGTAATCCTCTATTTAGTCCGTCCCCACTAATGGTACCACTACACCCTTGTCTGCTGATGGCTTTGTGAATGCCTTCTGCTGCATTATCCTTTTCTTTCCATTCATCAACAGATCTGAATCCTGCCTCCGCTGATATTCCTAGGCTGGCACTGCCGAGGAAAAGAGCAGATGGAAGGGATCACGATGGAAAAAGTGCATAGTGGCCCTGGCATGCAGTGTTGTTGATGCTTATTTCAGCTCACTAACATATGACTTTGGCAGGGCGCTATGAAATGGAATCTCCATAGTGTTAGCAGGAGATCGTTCAGGCTGTTGCCCACACTCAGAAAGCCATTTGTTTAATTGTCTCTGTCTCTATTTTGGTATTGCACATTTATTCCTATAACTCTTACCCTACACCTTTCAGATGAATAAAGGTGCCAAAGCGCAGGCACATTCTATTGGGTGGTTCAGGTATATAGACTAACTCTCTAAACATTTAAACCAACACAAAATGATGGAGAGAAGAGGTAATGAAGAGGAGGTCTCATCCTTCTCAATTGACTGCTATACACACATTTGAGAGTCTACCCTGCCATGTGGACTGAGCAGGCTTCCCTTTAGAAAAAGCAAACAACCACTGCACAAGGTCTCCACATCTCTGATGATAGCATCCTCGATGATGACGCTGAATCTCCACATCGCAGCTCATTGGAGGTGCTGCATTGTTGCTGCTGCGTAGAATGACACCAACCCATTGCTTTGGCTGCACCTGCTTCTTCGGCGTGGATGGTGCCAGAATCAAGGTAATATTCTTCACTGGGCCTCACTGGGTCCCTGTATTAGGCCTGCACGCCATCGCAGTTAGCATGAAACCTTTACTTTTCCCTAATCTTCCGCAACCTGATATCCCAAGTAAGAGCGTATTGCTTCTAAGCGATATTTTATAGTTTATTCTTCAATAAATTCACATTTCCAGTTCTACTTCTTGATTTGTGTCACTTAGGTCTTGTTTTATTGATAGAAGTAAACTCTATTTTTCTAACCAAGCGTGGAATCTTTTTGTGTGGTGTTTTCACTGTTTTACTTTTTGAAGTGTTGCACAAATACTTTACACATTGCCTCCAAGTAAATCCTGGCTTCTCTGTGCCACAGTACCAGAGGATGAGCACAAGTTAATTTAGAGTTTTTCTGCTTCTTACCCTGACTAATATTGTGGTTGATGCCTGACTTGGGTTCATGCCCTACTCAGTCAAGATTCCTAGCACAACAAAATGATACACAACGAATATACACATTTTTGTCACACATTACCACCTCCAGAAACCACCTTTGACAATATGGTAGTGAAAGATCTTTGTGTCTCTGCCACAAAGGACATGGAACAGCATCAGTAAAAATATTTTGCAATCTAGCCTCACACTCTCTCAGCGCCAGGTTTTGCATCACCCCTTAGTCACGGAAGGGAGTGAAGATCGATGCAAAATCTAGAATGAGATTTACCAAGCCACGCAAGGCCACCTTGTGTGGCCCTACCTGGATTGGTAAATCTGGAGTAACGCAAGTTGCTGCCTTGCTTACCTTTGCCCCATGGAGGCATTCCATGGTTGGGGCGAGTGTATTTCCATGCATCCACCCATGCATTTTGATGCTTTTCCACATTTACCATGTATGGTAGATGTGGGAATGAGTCAAAATGCTATCCCTTCCCAAGGGAGGTGCAACGAAAAGAAAAATCTTTATTTCTCATCTTTGTTTCCTCTTTCTATGTGTACTGTATTCTGCAACACAGCCAGAAATTGGAAAACGACTTAAAGGATTCTTTTTGTGCAGGAACGTTTCTCTTATTGCACAAAAACAATCCTGCCTGCAACACATGCACACTTACACAATGGTGCATGGGTGTCTGTGTTGGTGCTAGGTCACCATATGTGTGCCAGTGCAGGCAGGGAGCACAATTTTGCAATATCTTGAAGGATATGGTACATCCCTGCACTCTCCCTTTTACGCAGTGTGCAGCGTTGCATGAAAAAATGATAAATATGGTCCTAAGTATCTCTGTTAGAAACCCACAGTTCCTGTTCTGTTTTATCTGTCTTCCCTCTACAAACTCTTTAAGCTACAGTTTGCTGGCACACAGCCATTCAGTTTAAAATAACATTTTATTACTTGAATCCCTGATCTCATTGAAATTATGAAAGATGAGAGAACAGGATTCTAATTGCAATTTATCTCAGTGTAAGCTTTTAACTCTCAATTTGTCTTTGTCGTTGTCAACGTTTGGATTAATCTGCCGCTGTGTTTTCCTCACTGCTACAAACCCCAGGAGGATGAGAAGGAATGAATGAACTGTGCATAAACACCGGAATTTCAATTATTGCAAGCCTCGGCAAATGTGTCGGCACCGCGCTAAGAAATATCCAAATGTGTTACATTGCGTTGTTTCTGACTCTCAAGAGGCAATGATGCTGCGGTGTAAATATATATCAGAATGTATGCACCACAGCTCCAAGGCACTGTATAAACCCCATCGTTCAAACTTCAATGAATCACATACCAGTTTTATCAGTCTTGTAAGCAGGGTAAAAATGCTAGAACTGAGGGGCATATTTCAAGCCCCTGTTACCCCAAGAACGTCACTGTTATCAACAGTTATTGATTTTGAAGCCGCCACCTATTTGCAAAGTTGGCGTAAATAGGAGGCAATGGCAAATATAACACCAGGGACCAGGTACCTGGTCTTAACATGGCAAAACAAGGAGAAATGCTTTATTTCTTCTTGCGTGTGCTGCATTTTGAAGCTCACGTAGAAACAGCAAAACCTGATGAATGATTGTTTATGGGCAGGAAGGTGTGCCTTCCTGCACATAAAAATTAATTGAGGAAATTACGATTTGCAACTACTTTGTGCAATGCACACTGCAGCACACATAAAAGTTACAACTCGCTCTTCTGGATTGTTTATGTGCAGGAAGGGACACCATCCTGCGCGTAAACGAACAATCATTCCCTCAATGTAGGAACTCTTGTACTACGGTGGAAGGGTACCTGCATTGGAGCTAGGCAGCTGAGTTCAGTGCCACGGTAGGGAAAATGCAGGGACTCGCCATATTATTGTAAATGAGGTGCCTCGCTGCTTTTTCAGACCGGCGGGGCACAGTGTTAGCTATTTTGGCTTAACTCCCCACTCCACCATTCTTTAGTAAATTTGCCCCTATGTGCTTAGGCAGCCAGTGCTAAAATTGAGCATGTAGCTGATTACTATTTGTTTTTTGTGCTGTATTCAGCAGTAAAATCAGCAATGTGATGCAAATGTTCTGCATAGGTAATAAAGTAAAATTAAATTAGGAAAAGAAAAAAATTGTTTCGTTACCATCATTAAAAGATAAATAATAGAGGGGGAAAATAATGGGGCAAAGTAACTTTTTCAAGTGTATCTTATTCCTAATTTTTCCTCTAAACAGACAAGTGCATGGTAAAATATGTAATACCATATTTCTCTAAGTTAGTGCTTAATTTGTACATGACATAGCTCACAAACAGAAAGAAGCAAGCAGTGACCATTGTTTCCAACTTGTACTATCTGGCTTAAAACAGGAGCTCGCTTCTGTGGTATGCCAGAAAACCCTATCATGATACGGTCCCATGTGGAAACTTCCACATATAAAAATGTTATATAGTAGTGCATTGGCTTATTTTTAAAAAAAATCTAGTTCCACCACAAAGAACATATTCTTCTTGTTGGAAAATGTCTCTCTCTGAAGGATCACTCCAAACAGTCTGCCTTCCTCCTCATCCTTTTCTGACCTCAATTTTTTTGGCTTTATGACTCTGAGCACTTTACCACTGCTAATCAGTGCTAAAGTGCATGAACTCTCCTCTACACATGGTTTGAATGACTAATACACAGATGGTATATTTAATTTACCTATGAGTCCCCAGTAAAATGCACTACATGTGCCCAGGGCCTGTAAAGTAAATGCTACCAGTGGGCCTGCTGCACTGATTGTGCCACCACACAAGTAGATGTAAAACCCCTTGCCAAGCCTTAAACTTCAATGTTAATAGATATAAGTCACCCTTCAGGTGCAGCCTAGGTACCCCATAGGGCAGGCTGCTGTGTAATCAATAGGTAGGACAGTTGCTTTTAAGTATTGCATGTCTTGGTAGTGAAAAACACCTAAAATATTTTTTCACCGCAGTGAGGCCTGCCCCTGTCATAGGTTATCATTGGGAAATCCTTATTACACTTATAAGCTATAATTCCTAATTGAGAAGGAGTAGATCTGTCATGTTTCATTTCACTGGAATGATAATGAATAATCCTCTTTACTAGTTAAGATGAATTTACAAATACCCTTTTAAAAATGCCACGTTTAGAAAGATAGCATTTTTCTACTCATAGCCCTGTGTGCCTGAATACTGTCTCCAATACACTTCTATGGCCGGCGCCATTGGAATTTGTGTATTCCTTCTAGATAGCCACGCATAAAGGAGCTTAGGTGTGACTGAGTGGCCATCAACATCCTGATGGAGCATCCTGAGCAGGATGGGAGGGAGGAGCTGACACTTACACCTGAATAGGCTGTGTCCTGTCCTTACACAAAGGGCTGCATTCCTCCCTGTAGTTAGTCTGGAACCAGAGCTTGGAGGGAGGACCACTGAGCACTTTAAAGTCCCTCTTTGAAGTTACCTCCACTTCAAAGGCACAAATGGGTATACGTACTGGTTCTCTGACCCCACCAAATCAGACATGTGAAGAAATCTGCCAGGAGGAAGGACTGCTGTGCTGCATAAATGACTGCCGCTCTGCTGGACTGTTGCTCTAGAAGAACTTCTTTTCTGCTGTGCTGCTTTGCTTGCTTTACTTGCTGCCACCCTCTGCCCTGCTGAGGAATGACTGACCCCAGAGTGACTGCAAGGGCATGCTGGCTTTCTAAGTTTCAGAGACATCAAATATTTTCATTACCCTGCAACACACCTGGACTTGGCTTTCTGCAAGTCTTGACCTGCCAAGTGGAGCCAATTTAGTCCTGGCCCCTTAAAAGTGGATATAACATGCTGCAATTATTTAAATTTCCTGATACTAATTTATTAGCTACCCTCATTTTGTTGGTTCTGCCCCTGGAGCATTTAACATTATTCCTGATTTTTTATTGATTTTGTATACTCTTCCACGGTGTGCACCTGTTACAACGCATTTTTTACAACGCACTACTGTTACAACGCATCCATTACAACGCGGATACTGTTACAACTCATGTTTTTACAACGCATTTTTTTACAACGCAGGTACCTTTACAACGCATACCATTACAACGTAAGTATTGGTAAGTATATAGTTATATTTTAAATGTTATATGTTTGGGGTTAAGGGGTATTTTTAGGGGTTAGGGTCAGTTTTGGGTTTTAGGGTAAAGGGGTATTTTTAGGGGTTAGGGTCAGTTTGGGGTTTTAGGATAAAGGGGTATTTTTAGGGGTTAGGGTCAGTTTTGGGTTTTTGGGTAAAGGGGTATTTTTAGGGTTCAGGGTCAGTTTTCAGTTTTAGGGTAAAGGGGTATTTTTAGGGTTCAGGGTCAGTTTTCAGTTTTAGGGTAAAGGGGTATTTTTAGGGTTCAGGGTCAGTTTTCAGTTTTTGGGTAAAGGGGTATTTTTAGGGTTCAGGGTCAGTTTTTAGTTTTTGGGTAAAGGGGTATTTTTAGGGTTCAGGGTCAGTTTTCAGTTTTTGGGTAAAGGGGTATTTTTAGGGTTCAGGGTCAGTTTTCAGTTTTAGGGTAAAGGGGTATTTTTAGGGTTCAGGGTCAGTTTTCAGTTTTTGGGTAAAGGGGTATTTTTAGGGTTCAGGGTCAGTTTTCAGTTTTTGGGTAAAGGGGTATTTTTAGGGTTCAGGGTCAGTTTTCAGTTTTAGGGTAAAGGGGTATTTTTAGGGTTCAGGGTCAGTTTTCAGTTTTTGGGTAAAGGGGTATTTTTAGGGTTCAGGGTCAGTTTTCAGTTTTTGGGTAAAGGGGTATTTTTAGGGTTCAGGGTCAGTTTTCAGTTTTAGGGTAAAGGGGTATTTTTAGGGTTCAGGGTCAGTTTTCAGTTTTTGGGTAAAGGGGTATTTTTAGGGTTCAGGGTCAGTTTTCAGTTTTAGGGTAAAGGGGTATTTTTAGGGTTCAGGGTCAGTTTTTAGTTTTTGGGGTACAGGGTAAAAAAAATTAAATTTAATTTTAAATTAAATTATTTAATAGTAAATAAATTAAATTAAATTACTTTTCATTATTTTTGGGGTTGAGGGTCAGTTTTGAGTTTTTGGGGTACAGGGTAAAAATAAAGTTATAATTTTTTTAATTTACAATAATTAATTTTAATTATATTGAAAAAAATTACTTTATTTTTTTGGGGGGGGTTTAGGGTCAGTTTAGAGTTTCTGGGGTACAGGGGTACATGGCAAAAATAAAGTAATATTAATTTAAATTTAAATTAATTAACGGAAATTAAATTATTTAAAATTACATTAAATTATACTTTTAAAATTAAGTTACTATTATATTATTCTTATTAATATATACTTACCTATACTTACGTTGTAATGGTCTGCGTTGTAAAGGTACCTGCGTTGTAAAAAAATGCGTTGTAAATACATGCGTTGTTACAGTATCCGCGTTGTAAAAACCGCGTTGTAACGGTATGCGGAGTAAAAGTCCGCGTTGTAACATCATATATCCCTCTTCCACTGCTGATACCACAGACCTAGTTTTCATTTGTTTTGTTTTGGTAGCATTTGGTTGTAACTGACTCCAGGTAACGATAATGTATTTCAAGTAGATTTATTGAGTTAGTTACAAGAGGAAGAGTTGTAGAGTTGCAGCCCCACCAGGAGCAGTCTGCTCAGCCCATAATCCAACTGACATACTCAAGCATCCAGGCACCCAAACATTCCATTCCAGACTCTCACACCAACATTCCATGCATCACATTCACACTGGCTGAGCAGCTAGGTAGTAAATAACCAGATAAATACAACACAGGTTACAACACATTTGTAATTAAGCACTCTGTGGAAGTGGATATACTAATACATCTCTTGCTTTGTCTCTTTCCGACACTCTCTGTCTCTCTTTTTCACTCCATTCCTCCTTCTCTCTTTCTCCTGATCCTAATGCTCTGGCCCTCTTTCCTATTTACTTTTCTTTCTTTTTTCCCAAGGGCCAGTATATTTCACAAGTCCCCCCCACGCCTATCAACCCATCACTGAGCACAGCTGCTGCTCAATGTCTCTCTCTATTACCGTTATCCACCAGTCTTTGTTCCTGGCTCTTACTTTTGCTAATGCTTGTAAAACTTGCCAAAGCTAATGGAGGCATCCAGCAATCTTGGAATGATATTTTCTATCCTTCAAATTTGGCTGTCATGTTGTGTCATGCTCTAACATGGCGGGCATCTTGGAACTATAGAAAATGTTGTTCCAAGCTGGCTGAATGTTATTTTTATACATCCATCTTGGAAGTACAGACAACACCATATTAAGATGATAGAGTCTGCGGTTTTAGTTTTGCAAGCAGAACATAGTTTAAAAACCATTGGCAAAGGATATAGTTGTAAACAATAAACAATGCAATGCTTGTCTTACTTGCATTATGACCTATGGCACCCTTGTTACGCAACAGGCGGCTAACTTGCAAAACTCTCCTGAATAGGCTCAAAGAGACTGCAAAAAGGTGCACCAACACCTAGGAGCTTTATTTACATAGCGACAGTCTTTGATACAAAAACAGTTGCTTCGTGCAGGAAACAGCGCTCATTCTCAAGAGCGTAACTGTTTCCCAAAGTCTAACAAAATGTAATTTTTGCAAAATACCTGCATTAGTATTCATAGGCTTATGGGAGTAGTTTGCGAAGTAGCGCTTTGCGAAGCTACGCACAGTGCACTACACAAACTGCGTAGTAGCCTGTTCGCACTGTGCAAGATGCTGTTTTCAATGATTGCACAGTGCGGGCAAGCATCCGGCACTGTGCAATCATTGAAAACGGCATCTTGAACAGTGCGAGCTGTAGTTTTCTCCCGCTCGAGTAGATTTTTACTCGAGCAGCAGCTTTCTCAACGCGGACTGGTAGTTTCTCATTGCGAGCAGTCGCGAGCATAAACGACCACTCGCAATGAGAAAGCTGACCTCCCCGCATTGAGAATCTCTCCGGGAGGTTTATTTTCCATGCTCGCGATCAGCAACTTGATGTTGCTGATCGCGAACGAGGAAAAAGTCCCGCCGGGATGTCATTTTGCTTGCTCGCGGTCGCCAACTTAACGTTGAGGACAACGAGCAAGCAAAAAATGACCGCTGCACTATGCTACGGTACTTTTTTTGCATTGTCCTATGTCTAGTTCGCGTAGTGCGAAGTAGCGCAAACTTCGCAAACTACTTGAGCGTAGCGTAGTGCTTCGCCCAGGCCTAGCTGAAAGCATCATGTCAATTCCTAGAACTGTAGTTCATATTATTTGGCAATCTTTATTTCTGCCATTCGTAGTCCAACACACCTTTATAATTAGCTGTAAAGTAAACATCAAGCTTGTTCAATGAGTCCCTGGAAAAAAGATATATTTAGTGTTTTAAGCGGAAAACCACAGTACTCAATAGATCAATAAACTGTCACACCAACGTGGCTTGGACAACCTGAACTTAACATTTTTCCAACCCATTTCGTTTAATTTTTGATTAGATTTCTGACAGGTAATAAATCACTATTAAGAGAAGGAAACCCCTAGAATGTTCAAAGAAGTTGCATGCGGACACCAAGGGGAGAGTTCCTAATTGCATCGTAACCTCAATTATGTTGGCAATAGCCTTGAGGGGTGGCCACGGAGACATGTCTGATTTCGGTCTGCTGTTTTCTACACAGTTAAGCAAACTATTACATTTGAATATCTGTAGTGAATGTTTTAGTTCAACTACCATCCGTTGCAAAATCGGTACCTGTTCCAAAAAACAACCCAGGGCACGAAAAAAAACATATTTCTGCCAAGAGTATATCAGAATTAAGTCTATAAAAAGGGTGACTTAATCTTGTAGTTCACAAAGAGTTAGCCAGGGCTGGACTCGGCAAATGGGAAAATGAGGTCCATGGCCCATATTGCCTATAGGGCGAATTGTCTCTGTTTGCGCCACTAGGCACCTTTAATTGGCTGTACGAGGGCAGACCAGGCCAGCGTGGCCAATGACATCTGGGCCCAGATTGGGTTTGCATGATGTAACCCATCGTCCTCCCGAGTTTGTGGGTATTCCCAGACATCTCAGGGAAACCCCATCCTGCAATGTCATCTATTACCCAATTGAGGTCTTATAATGTACGTCAGTTTCTCCCTATAGGAATACTTTCAGGAGTAAATAAAGCCATTTGTGCCTGTAAGCCTGACGTACCTGCTCAAATCATTCTGTGCATTGGGCCTTCGGTGTGTATGAAATGTTTTTTTTGCCTTCATAGACTGCAGGATACAGCCTTCATGATGCTTTGTAGTTTTACCTTTCAACTGGGTCTGCTCATAAGTGCACATACATTTCAATTGTCACAAAAACAATGGGCCCGATTCACAAAAGTAATCCGAGACAACATCCTAAACTTACTACTTTTGGTATTCACAGAAGGCATTTAGAAGTAGTAAAGTTATGATTCCTAACTATACTACAACTAAACTGAGAAAAAGTCTAACTTTACAATAGAATTTTGTCTCAGTTTAGTATTAGTAAAGTTAGGAATCCTAACTTTACTACTACTAAATGCCTTCTGTTAATACCAAAAGTAGTAAGTTTTGGACTTTGTCTCAGATTAGTTCTGTGAATTGGCAGCAATGACTTTAGGACTTCCACTGCAGGCCTGAATTGCTAGTAAGTGATCGCTGAAGATTACAGATGTCAAAGTAAATAATTTTTCGGATATTGAAAAGCGTCCTGTCAAGATAAACAGAGTCATTCATAAATTAGCCCACAAAGCCTGAAGACATATAGCCGAATGTATGTCGAAAGTTCGCATACCATTACTTCGCACGATTTTAGTGTGATGTTTTTACTTAGCATAAACCTTTACTTCGCATGTTTTAACTACGCATGCATTTATAACGCAAATAGTTTATGCTAATTAAAAACATCACACTAAAATCAGATCTTTGTCCGCATACCGTTACTTCGCAAGCGTTACTACGCTTGCGATGTAACATTGCGTACCATTACTACGCATGCGTTGTTAGAACACATGCGTTGTAATGGTATGCTATCCACATCGTTGTTGCAGGAAGACGGAGATTACAGGAATAAGACGTGACGGAGAAGAGAGGGACCACAAGGAGAGAGAGGTAAGTGGGTCTGTGTAGTTTTTAGGGTCGTGCAGTCTTGTGTTTGTGTAGTGTAGAGTAAGGGAGGGTTGTAAGTGGGGCTGTGTAGATTTTAGGGTCGTGCAGGGTTGTGTTTGTGTAGTGTAGAGTGGGGGAGGGTCGTAAGTGGGGCTGTGTAGTTTTTTGGGTAGTGCAGGGTTGTGTTTGTGTAGTGTAGAGTAGGGAAGGGACGTGCAGGGGTAGTGATTTAGGGTTTAGGGTAGTGGTGTGATGTTTGTGTAAGGTAGTGTTTTAGGGTTTAGGGTATAGTGTTTTAGGGTTTAGGGTAGTGTTGTGGTGTTAGTGTAGTGTAGGGTAGTGTTTCAGGGTTTAGGGTAGTGTCGGGTGTCGTGCAGGGTAGAGTTTTAGTGTCGGGACGGGCCTGAGGGTAGTTTTTAGGGTAGTGTGGAGGGGGTTGTGAAGTGTTGTGTTAGAGTGAAGGGTCAAGGCAGGGGTAAAGGGGAAGGTCGTGTAGGGGGTAGTGTATTAAGTTTTAGGGTAGTGTAGTGGGGTGTGAGTAGTGTAGGGTACTGTAGTGTGTGAGTGTTTGGGTGATTTTAGTGTGATGTTTTTAATTAGCATAAACTATATGCGTTATAAATGCATGTGTATTTAAAACATGCGAAGTAAAGGTTTATGCTAAGTAAAAACATTTCACTTAAATCGTGTGAAGTAATGGTATGGGAACTTTCGACATACATTCGTGTGACATGCCAAGTATGGGAACACAAAGCAATTCTGGTATTTTACTGACCTCTCCCGCTCTTTTTCTATGAAGACAGTTAAATAGAGGCAGTTGAACAGAAAAAAAGTCTCTAACCGGAAGCAGACAAGTCCTAGGGCTGATCGCCAGAGCCCACAAAGTCCATACACATATAAGTATATAATAAGTATATACTAAAGTATATACAAGAGGTCTTGAATGCTTGACCTAAAAACTGGGAAGTTTGGTAGCAAAGTGTGTGATTTAATGTACAATGCACTTACAGGGCATCTTACTGTGTTAGGAGGGCATTGCTGAGGCAGCGTTCTCACCTTGACAAATGTGTGACTACAGGGAGCCACTCCCGCTCCCTCACTTTTTTGAGCACATACTATGAAACTTGATGTCACTGAAGAGTGTTTTTGAATAACCCCTGATTGAAACGGGACATTTACCCACACATACAGAATAAATGTAAGACAGAGGTGGTATAGAAGATATATATGGAACAATGGTCCTGAACAAAGTTGTGTATGCTCTTGAGAGAGCGAAAAAAAAACATGTTGACAAGTACGCCGGGAGGAGGGGTGAGAGGCTGATATTAATCCCTGTCACCACCATCCCATACTTCTTGTTAACGCTAGCTGGATAATCAAGGAATAAAGCATATAGGGCGGATATATCCGAGTCAGTTTTAGGTTTCACAATCTGCACATTTCATTTATTGATTCCTTGTTTATGTTTGTATTGTCTTCCCCTTCCCGTTGATCCACCTCAGGTGTTGGTCTGCACAGGGGTGATGAAGCATGCCACAATATGTGGGTGAGGGTAGTTTTTACACACTTAGTGCATACCACTCAAACTTAATAAGTAAGAAGTTTACATTCCTGCCTCTTTTTGTGTGTATACAGGTTATTCGGGAAGGTTGGGGTAGGAAGTTGTCCTCTTCCCCCTTCTCTATGTGTGTTCGACACAGGGCATTATATCAGTCCTCCAAAGCTGGTACCAAGTTTAATAGGCCCTATGCAGGCATTTGAATTGATTCATCTTAGGCATGATGAATTGGCCTGGCCCAGGGGGGACTCCAGGGCCTCTGTCCAATCATTGTTATCGAGAAGGCCTAGGTCAGTCTGCCACATGGTCTTTGGGATAGCAGGAGTGGTGTTGCTGCGCGTTATGAGAGATTAGTATATTTTCAATTTTTTGTCGCCCATGTCACCCATTAAAAGCTTGCACTCAAATCTGGGAGGGCTGTAATGGTTATGTATGGGGTTAGGGCGTGGGGGAATTGGAGGTGACTGTAGAACTGGCAATTAAGTATTGAGTATTCCTCTCTTAGCTCTTGAAAGAACATCTCCAATAGTGGAGATCCCTATCTGGTCCCAGCCACATAAGCCCTGGTGATCCTCCAAGTGGGTTAGCAGCTGGTTATGCCATACCGGTGTCTCACATGTGATATGGCCTCACCAACCCATCAGACAGAGTGATTGTGGCCATGTAACTATCACTATTCTGGTGGCAGGACTTGAACGTCCAACCCTACTATATAGGTATGAGTACGTTGTGGGGTCTTCGAATAACCAATGCTCTACCGCATGTGCTGGGTCATCTCTAGTTCCATACCACCAGTCGTTCAGCACCTGGAGGTGCAAGGCTGCATGATAGGATTGAATATCATCATCTACGATGCCGCTGCAATATGTGAATTGAAAGCACTGCATTGCGCTACCCGAGATGCCCAGCCCCCACAGAAACTGTCCCAGTATACCATTGATCTGACTAAACCAGTGTGGCTGAACCTAATAAGGTCATTCTGTAGGTCATAGAGTAATCTTAGGAGAATATGACAGACCTCCTGTATAGGGATAGTGGCAATCCCGTCCAAAATCTTATGACCATCTTTACCTTTTCAGTTCCAATGCCCAGGTTGTGGTCCTAGGATATCTTTGGATTGTCTGACAGGAGGACCTCTAGATATTGCAGCCTCTCCGTGGCCAGTGACAGGTCCACAACCCATCTACCATTCCTGAGCGGCCCCCAATGGGCAGGTAGTCGATTTATGAATGTTCATATAAAAGGCCAGACTTTTCTTTGAAGATGTGAATCATCTGCAAGATTCTGGGGCACAATTTATGTGGGTCTGTGAGAAAGAACAAAATATCATCTGCATATAAAGCAATACAATCAGAAATTTCTATTGTCCATTAAAAGCCTCAAACTGGGCCCAGACAGCCAGGGATTGAAAACAGGAACAACAAGATTGTCTGTTTGCTGCACACAATCTACCATCCTCCGGGCAACCATCTTCTTTTCATTGAACAAATGATGGAAATCATAGCCACTAACTCTTCCCAACCTCCCAACTTCCTTGGGGATTTCAACCTACACTGGAACAATACAATTGATCCCTCACTGTGCACCTTCAAGGCTTTCCTCTCAGACCATAACTTCACCCATGTTTGCAATGAACCAACCCACAACAAGTGCTCCACCCCCGATTTAATGATAGCTAAAGATAACATGATACAACTGGAAAGCATTTCACCATGTGACAGGTCGGATCACTACATAATTTCGTTTAGTATAGACAGTTCCTTTTCTAGGATGCGAAAAGAGACTCTATAGTACAATGTTAACCTCATAAGAACAAATAGTGGTCTAGGTATCTAAGATACATTAACGCAATGGACCTAACCTCAGTTAGCAATAACTTACTTCAAGCTCAAGTTTTTATTGATATAGACCTCTACCGAGATCCACAATATGATAATACAATATATACTAGTTAATCAAATACATAGTGCCACAATATAAAAATGCATTATATACAGGGGAGATTGTTAATCATGGTGACAGCATCTCTAAAATGACGCAAATAACGTTTAAGAAAAATGAAAAAACTTTATAACATACAAATTCATCTAGGGAGGCCCTTGTTGACTCAATCAGCTCCATAGTTCTAGAGATATTATATTTAGAGGAAAAGCAGTATGACAACATAAGTTGTGGCAGTTAATCAAATCCATAGTGCCACAATGAAAAACTGCAGTATATACAAAACAAATGATTATCCACAGTGGCAACATTCCTAAGACAATGGAAGGAAACATTTTAAAATGTAAAAACTTTATAACATACAGATTCCTCTGGGGGGGCTCTTATTAACTCGATCAAATCCATAGTTCAATAAATATTATACTTAGTGCAAATAGGTTTTAAACATCTACTGAGTGCATTAACCAAACACTTGTTGGGACAAATGAATAGGACATGTATCACATCTTGAATGCCTCCATTATAAAGATAACAGTGGCCACACTCATCAAATATACTGCCACAATTTTTCATTAAATCTTTTAGTGGTAACGTCCTCAATCTTTACATCAAAATGCAATGCCTAACCTTATGATCTAGTGAGAATCTTAGATATTTTGGAGTCTCTTTATATGCCACACTCGCCAAAAAACCCTATAGTGAGATAACTGTTGGCAATAGAGCTTATCTACACACAAGTATCAAAGGGTCTTCAACAAAGAAATATATACACTGGAGTGAACAGGGAATAGGGAACGTGTCAAAGCTTGGTCTTTAAAATTCCCTTGGGCCCCAAATTGATCGTTTTGTTATGTCTTGGCAATAGAGCTTATCCATATCAAAGCTCAATCTTAGGATAGATTTTTTCAAAAAGAATTTCAGGAGTATTTGAGACCAAATTTGCAAAAGCTTCATAGAACATTGTAAGTGTTCCAATTCAATCTCTAGATTTTCTTTAAAGCTATTATTTCCTGAGTCAACCATAAAAGATTCATAGCGTAAAATCGCTCTAAATGTAGCATCAGGTGTATGTAATCAAGTTATAGACCTATTTGAAAAGATTTACCAGGGTTCTTGTAAATGCACTCAATACCCCTAGTTCTAGTCGGAGTGCATGCACAGTTGTACCTTAACTTGTAGATGTGATCATAGGTAGGAGTTTTCCTTCTTTGATATTTATAAAGCCCCATCTTTTTATCATAAACCATAGATTAATATAGGGGTAATCTTTGTACAATACATTTCTAGGAGGGCTGAAAAATGTCACCTCCCAGAACATAAATAAAACTTTTTTATTGCACTACAATGGGATACAATATTTAGCTAATTTTGTTGGAAATGCCCAGTTCCATTTGTCTGACTGAAAACTCTTCCCAAATAGGTATAAGTAGATGCTACTTCTACTGGTATTCCTCCTAATTTCCTGGTGAACGGTTTAACATTTTATCTACCCCTAAACTGCACTATTTTAGTTTTTGAGATATTTATTCTTAACAAATATTTCTCTGTGTAATTAAAAAGTGCCTCCATTTCTTAAACAATTGATAAATGACCCCACAAACCTATCTGGTCAGACTTTGGAGGGACTCTTTTCCAAAAACCCTGCCATCATCAATCTTAAAACACTCGCACTTGCCTGGTCCTACCACCATGCAATACTTTTTAACTATAAGCTACCCCTATCTTGTCAGACTATTACTAAATCGGCATTTAATGTCTCCAGCAGATCTTTGCATAAAATAGACCCTGCAGTTTTAACATTTCATCTGGCTCAGAGTCAACCTGACGTTGGCATGGATGCTAACTCCTCAGCCAAGAGTTATATGGCTGAGATACCCGCCACCCCCTCTCAACACAATACCCAGAATGAGGGAAACCGGAAACAATTCTTGAAGTTTTTGGAAGTGGGAGGGAGTGACCCTCCCGGCCGTATTTATTAAAACAAATTAAAAACATTAAACGTTTCATGTTATGTACAATTTCATTACCACATTGCGATGTTTGGCTAACCTTAACATATTCTCTAATACAGAGGTTCTCCTAGCCGAACTAGCATCCTACAAAACATTCTCTAAAATGACTGAAATTGTACATCCTAACGTTTAAGGGCCAACGGCAAGGTCATAACCGGTGTCAAGATCCCTAACCAGACTTACCCCTCCCACTTGGGAGGGGCGACAGCACAGAGGCTTACCTCAAGTGCAACTACTAACAATTTCCCTTGACTTGACGGGGGCACTTAAGAACTCGACGCCATTTAAAGGTCGTTCGAAAACTCGTGTGAGGTATCTAGAAGGTATCGTGGACCTCCCCCCACCCCACACAACTTACAGCATCTGCCGTCGCAGATGTCACTGGCCCCGGGAAATTCACCAGGAGGGGGCTGTAACCCCTCCTACAAAGGAAGGGGCCTTGACCGCCTTTCCTTTACTTCCGGCGACCCATCCTTAGACGGGACCGCCTCCCCATTGAGGGGCCAATGGCCACCTCTCCCGAGCGCTCCCATCCGTGTTGGGTGACGCCTACTCATAGGGATCTACCAATTAGTGCTCACCGATCATGACCTTACCGCCTACCAAAAATAAATACGACAATGCTACTCAAACAAAAACATTGGTCGCTACGACCGAAAGGCATGCTTAAAATTTCAACACTATATCGAATCATTTTATTGAAAAACCTTCACAACATACACTATTCCTCATTATGGTCAATTCTAAACATGATACCATCACAACCTGTTGAACGAAAACAGCAAAACATAATCATAGATTTTCTTTATTACGAAACAACTTGCTGTCCTCAGGGGCTGGTGGGTGGGTCAAAATTGGCTCTTCGTTCTGTCCCGAGCTCACGTGTAGCGAGGAGGTGCAGCTTCAGAGCACAAGAACAAGAGGACGTCTTCTGGTCTTGCGTCCCTTTTTATCCGTCTTCAGGGCGGGCGTAAACCCGCCCCTGCCTGTCCCGAGGGCGTGGCTGGCTGCGTCGGTGTCTAGGCCAGCCCACTCTAGGGCGGGAAAAGGCGCGCCCCGGCTACGCCGCTTCGGGCATACCAGCCGAGACGCGCCTCCCGCCAAAAAATGGCTTCCCGGGGGGATCGAGGTACTCCGCCATACGTTCGGGGGGACCGAGTGGTCGCCCCTTTCCATATGGCTGAGATACCCGCCACCCCCTCTCAACACAATACCCAGAATGAGGGAAACCGGAAACAATTCTTGAAGTTTTTGGAAGTGGGAGGGAGTGACCCTCCCGGCCGTATTTATTAAAACAAATTAAAAACATTAAACGTTTCATGTTATGTACAATTTCATTACCACATTGCGATGTTTGGCTAACCTTAACATATTCTCTAATACAGAGGTTCTCCTAGCCGAACTAGCATCCTACAAAACATTCTCTAAAATGACTGAAATTGTACATCCTAACGTTTAAGGGCCAACGGCAAGGTCATAACCGGTGTCAAGATCCCTAACCAGACTTACCCCTCCCACTTGGGAGGGGCGACAGCACAGAGGCTTACCTCAAGTGCAACTACTAACAATTTCCCTTGACTTGACGGGGGCACTTAAGAACTCGACGCCATTTAAAGGTCGTTCGAAAACTCGTGTGAGGTATCTAGAAGGTATCGTGGACCTCCCCCCACCCCACACAACTTACAGCATCTGCCGTCGCAGATGTCACTGGCCCCGGGAAATTCACCAGGAGGGGGCTGTAACCCCTCCTACAAAGGAAGGGGCCTTGACCGCCTTTCCTTTACTTCCGGCGACCCATCCTTAGACGGGACCGCCTCCCCATTGAGGGGCCAATGGCCACCTCTCCCGAGCGCTCCCATCCGTGTTGGGTGACGCCTACTCATAGGGATCTACCAATTAGTGCTCACCGATCATGACCTTACCGCCACAGGTCCGGATAGTTGACCGGCTATCCGGACCCCCCCACAAAACTCCTACCTAAAGGTCATGTTTTAACGTTTTTAACCAAGCCAAGAAGTCTCCTATGAGTAACTCATTCCCCACCCGTGACAAATGCACACCATCCCCCAAATACATACTGTCATCGTTAATACAACTATGCGAGATAGAATGCAGTGTCTTGGAACGGAACAACCTACTCACTTTGTTATTAAGTTTTCTAACAGAATGATTCAAAGCAGGAATCGAGACAGCCCCACGCCACACTTTACGTGGGATCATATGGGACCACGCGATTATGCACCCCGGAACTCTCCTTGCTAACCAACTTACCGTGGAAAGCATAGCCTCTAGGAGAAGTCGTCTACCGATGGTGACCAAATCATTGCCCCCTAAATGTACTATGACTACAGACGGCGGTGACCTCGTCCGCCCTAACAAACCCTCAAAGAATGTTTGAAACTGGTCAATACAGAGACCGCCTCTTCCGTAGAAGGACACTCTGTACCCGTATTCCCCAGGTACGTGAATCATGTCACCTGCTTCGAATACGTCTGCGGCACGCCTCACGTATGAGTGGCCCACGACCCACACCTCCTGTCTCACAGCCGGTGACGTCTGACCGCTGGCCTGGTGTTGGGTCGACTTCATAGTTCGCCTCGCCTCGTAGGCTTGCGCAACTGAAAACCAAACAAAAGACAAGAAGCGTGAGTACATTATTACGGCTTCACAACATGTGCAATCGCACATATCTCTTATAACAATTGGAGGACCACCGCCCCACTCGTTTCACTTGTTCAACATTAAGACCCCTGGCTGTAGCTTCAGTGGCAGCCCCAATTCGAAAGGAATGGGTCCCAAATTCGCCCGGGTCCAAGCCCGCTGCGGTAATAGACATTGCAAGCACCCGCTGAAACTGAAATTTCGTCAGTGGGGTGGCGTCTGCGTGTCTCAACAATGTCCCCCCCCATGATGCCACCCTTCGTGCTAGATAATCCTCTACACACCGTACCGGACACATGGAGGAACCGGGGATCCTGCGAATGATCGTGCAGTCTCCCATCCCATCTTGGTCGGTCTTGGACCTGGCAAAGGAGACAATCATCGAATCACCCCTTATCTGAACGTGTTCCCGGCACAAACCCCCCACCACATCCTGTTTGTTCCTTGCAACCAGCTCACTTATCCTCATTGCCCCGTGAAATGCCAGCGTAAATGCAGCCCGGAACAAACACGTCTCGAAAGGAGACGAGCATGTGGTAGGGAGTGTGGCCAGCAACTGGGACAACCTATCCAGACCTATCGGTCGTCTCTCATCGACTCTGCGACCCTCCAGGCGTTGCCACCCACGCAGCGCCTTCTGTACTACAAAAGACGCTGTCGGGTCCTGGATGTTATCGGCCCTGGCAACAAAGGAAATGGCGGCACGATGCCTTTGGGCCGTAGCCACCGACTTCCCAGCCCTACGTAAGGACATCAGAAAATGTACTACCCACTCCTCCTGACCCCAAAGTCCCCCTCTCTCAGTCCCCAAAAAGGCTAAATAGGCCCGAAACGCCCCTTCATATGCCTTCCTCGTCCTGGGTGCTAGACTCTCTCCCACGAGGTGACGAAGTTCGGGGCACCGAGAGACCAGAGAGCTTCGGGGAAGGGTGCCGGCTCTGGGTCCGCTGAGGGAAGGAAACCCGAGAAAGCCTGCATGTGAAAACGAGATAGTGCATCAGCGGCCTGATTCATCACCCCTGGGACATGTTTTGCCCTGAATATCACGTTCAGTTGCATACACAGTAAGACAATTTCTTTGAGCAGCCTCAAAATTAGTTTACAACGGGCTGCCTGACTATTGATGCATTCTACAACGGTCATATTGTCAGACCAAAACACGACAGAATGATCTTTGAACCCTTCGGGCCAGGTTCTCAGGGCCACCAGAATGGGAAACAGTTCAAGGAAAGCAATATTACTCGTCAGCCCCTCCTCATGCCACCATGGGGGCCACCTTTGTGCCGACCATTTTGTGCCGAAGATGGCGCCAAAGCCTATGCTTCCTGCTGAATCTGTCCATAGACCAAGCTCCTCAGAGGACACGGCTGGCTTGTTCCAGACGACTCGGCCATTGAAGTCCGCCAAAAATGCTAACCAAATACGCATGTCCTGGCGGACCTCAGCCGATAACCTCGTGCGATGATGACCCTCCTTCAGGCCGACCATCGCTTGGGCAATTGAACGGGAAAAAGGGCGGGCCATTGGGATCACCCTCAAGGCAAAGTTCAACTTCCCCACCAATTGTTGCAACTGATGCAGTGTAACCTTAGATGCATTTAAACATACTTGCAGGGCTGCCCTGAATTTCGACACCTTGCTAGCTGGTAGACGGAAACAGCCCTCACTAGAGTCCAACTCGATCCCCAAAAACTCGAGGCAAGTCGTGGGACCCACAGTTTTACCTGGTGCCAATGGCACGCCAAATTGACCCATCAACACACAGAATTCAGCCAAGGCCTGGGCACATTCGGGATTTCCGGCGGGTCCAAGAAACAGAAAGTCATCAAGGTAATGCATCACATTTCGGAAACCCGTTTTCTTCATGACACCCATTGCAAAAAAGTGCTGAACTTTTCAAAATATGCACATGATATAGAGCATCCCATTGGCATACATCTATCCATATAATATGATCCCTGAAACATGAATCCCAGAAGACGCTGGTCATCTGGGTGTACCGGGAGCAACCGGAACGCTGACTCGATATCTGATTTTGCCATCAACGTCCCGGGCCCCAGGCGATTCAAAATGGCTACTGCCTCATCAAATGATGCGTACCGCACCGAACATACCTCTGGATCAATTGCATCGTTTACCGAAATACCCCGTGGGGCTGACAGATTGTGGATTAATCGAAACTCACCTGGGTCTTTCTTGGGGACCACCCCTAACGGAGAACAAACAAAATCCGGTACCGGGGGTACAATAAACGGCCCGGCGACCCTTCCCTTGCTAACCTCTTTCTGGATCTTATCCTGTACTACAGATGTATGCTGGAAGACGGAAAGTTGATTTCTGCACGTCCCGGTACCCTGAAAGTCCCCCACCGGGATGCGGAAACCATATGAAAAACCGTTCCGCAGCACCCCAGCAGAAGTACGATCTGGGTACTCGTTGAGCCAAGGAGTCATCGCCAAAGTATCAATCGGGGTCGGTAAAGGTGCCCCTCGGCCTATATTAGGCTTGTTTGGCGCCTCCCTTCCCCCCATTCTCACTCGTTTTGGCTCTACACAAGGACTCAGGATGGGACGACCCGCAATTGCTGCATTCGTGTTTGAATTTACACGATCCCGGAGGCCTGGTACATTTTCCCTTGTTGAAATTGAAGCAGAAACCCCTTTTTCCCGTGTTGCCGGCAGGTCTCGGGTAATCGTCGGTGCTCGTACCCGACCGAAAGGGCGTCCCCACATTTTGGCGGGAGTAATCAACAACATTGCTCCCTACTAACGGCATTTTCAACATTCCTGACTCTTTCATTTTGTCCCATGTCACAGAATCGTAACAATCCCAAGTTAAACCTTTGTTATGTTCCTTTTCTTTCCTAAACAAGTTGTCATAACAGAACCAATGGTTACCCTGATACGCCGTCGAGTAACCCATAATTCGTGACTGATAAATGGGAAACTCAGGAAGCAACTCGGGCCTACGTTCCCCCAAAATCGATGTAAAAATACCCCACGCATTGCCCCAGTTGCCAATCTTCTCATTTACCTTAAAGGCGGCCATTTTTGCGCGCCAAACACTCGGATGCATTAGGTCCTTCTGACTCTTAACATGCTCGACCTCATAATGATCAACAAGCAAGGAGAAAATATTCACATATTCCCCCGCCCAAATCTTTTCCTTTATTGCTAAAGGCACATGTTGCCCCAATCTCTCTCTACGAGAGGGTGCTGACTCATCCCTTGCGATCGGCAATGGCCGCTTACCTGAACTAGACGCTGCTTCTGCCGCTTGCGGCTTGTCTATCCCCGCCACCGGCGCGGTCACCTTAGCTGCATCTCTCTTCTCCCGCAGCCCTTTTATCAGCGCCTGTGCCTCGGCAGCCGTGGCGCCCTCACTACTATCCCCCAACCATGCTGCTAGCTGTGCTGCCAGCTCGGGGGGCATATCCTCATTGGGTGTCGGAGTGACGACAACGGGGATTGGATTCCCCTCCATCGGTACTGGGGTCGGCGCCTCGAGCGGGGCAGAGGGAACCGGGACGTCTCCACCGGCTGGAACCCTTCTCGGCCTCTTAGGTCTCCCTCCAGCCGGCGCAGGGCCCGAACCCTCCTCCCCGTCTCGCTCCGCCAGCCGTTTCTTTATGTCGGACATCTCTTTAAAAAGGGCCCGCACCATCTGATCGGTCGTCATTCTCTTTGCGCCTTTCTTGGGCATCTCTCCGACGAAGTATCTAGAAGACAAAGAAAAAGATCAAAAACGCTCAAAATTGGCTCTTCGTTCTGTCCCGAGCTCACGTGTAGCGAGGAGGTGCAGCTTCAGAGCACAAGAACAAGAGGACGTCTTCTGGTCTTGCGTCCCTTTTTATCCGTCTTCAGGGCGGGCGTAAACCCGCCCCTGCCTGTCCCGAGGGCGTGGCTGGCTGCGTCGGTGTCTAGGCCAGCCCACTCTAGGGCGGGAAAAGGCGCGCCCCGGCTACGCCGCTTCGGGCATACCAGCCGAGACGCGCCTCCCGCCAAAAAATGGCTTCCCGGGGGGATCGAGGTACTCCGCCATACGTTCGGGGGGACCGAGTGGTCGCCCCTTTCCATACTTCATGGCTTGAATCTACTTTTGCAAAATTAGCTCCCGCTATCTCTGCAGATAAGCGTAGAGGGGTACATTTGGTTCCCTGGTTTTTCGAGGCAATATGACTTGAAAAACAAGCCTATAGGAGGCAAGAGTGCAATTGGCGAAAATACCATGAACAATCCGAAAAACAATGTTATAAAGTTGTACTTGCAAACTATAAAAAGATAATCATCAAAGTAAAAAGCCTTTATTACATCGTATTAAAATTGAAAATGCTGGTAACTCGAATACAGAACTGTTCTAGGTTATAACAAAACTTACTTCAGTTGCAAAAAAACAACTCCACTGTGCATGATGGGACTTTTAGAAATAAGGTCGATCACATCTATGAACTATTTGATAAAGCTAATGGTAACATGTATTTAAATGACGAGGAAGTGACAGATGACTTTTTACTTACAAACTTTCTTTTAGCTGCCAAATTTGGTTATCCTGACAATTTTAAAGCTTGCAAATCAGAATATTGCTTCTGATCATTCATTAGTGTTTAATCACATTTTATTTCAAGGGTCTTTTTCCATACTTTGGAAACAAGCTAGTATTCTTCCTCCTGTTAAAAATCCAACTGTTGATACTAGCAATCCTGCCAACTATCGTTCCATCTGATGACTTCCTTTGCCAGCTAAAATTGTCGAAAGAATAATTAAGGCAGAGCTATCCAATTTTATTCTCGAGAATCAGCTTTTAGACCTAGGTCAATTTGGGTTTATAGCGAATCACAGTACTGAGAATGCACTGATAAAAACCACCGAAGAGATAAGAATGGCACTGGAAGGCAGAAGGTCAGAAGCTCCTATTTTATTGAACCTATCCGCAGCATTCAACACTGTGAACGATGGTTTATTGATCCACCGTCTGAACGCTGCAGGAGTTAAAGGTAAAGCTCTTAAATTACTAATATCTTTCCCATCAGAAAGATCCTAAACTCTGAATCTTGGTCAGTTTAAACCTCACCCTTTACTTTGCCATGCAGGGTTCCTCTGGCTCTTCAAACAGGAAATTGTAAGCACGCTACTCACCCATGAGGGTCTCAAGGCGTTGAGGGGGGTCTCAGTTCTGTTTATTTATTTATTTATTTATTTATTTTTGCTATTTTTAAAGCGCGCAAATACCCATACGGGTGTCTCGGCGCTAGTGATCAGAAACTCCTTACTCTTTGAGGGTAGTTAGGCAGAGGAGAAAAGCCATGTCTTGAGGCTCTTTCGGAATTTGATGAGGGTGGGCGCAGTTTTGATATGCAGAGGGAGGGTATTCCATAGTTTGGCCGTAGCTGTAGTAAAGCACCTGTCTCCCCAAGTGGCCTTTTTTGTCCGAGGGACAGAGAGCATGCAAGTAGTAGAAGATCGAAGTGTTCTACTATGCTCCGGAGGATGAAGAGCTATTTTTAGGAACGTAGGCCCTGGGTAATTAAGGGTCTTGTAAGCTATACAAAGAGCCTTGAATTTTATTCGGTTCCTGATTGGGAGCCAGTGGAGCTCTTTGATGCGGTGGGATACCGATGTGAATTTGGGGATTGAAAGTAAAATTCTTGCAGCCGCGTTTTGAACGGTCTGGAATTTGTTAAGGCTAGCTGAAGAGGCAGTTCTTGAGGGTCTTCCTGAAGGAGTTCAGGCAGGGGGCGCGTCTGATGTCTGCTGGTGGCTCGTTCCAGGTCTTGGCTGCAATGTGAGAGAAGGATCTTCCGCCTGCTCTGGCTCTGTGGATGTGCGGGGTTTTGGCCAGTGCGAGGTTGGAAGATCGGGGGCTTATTTTGGGGACGTGGAAGTTGATTCTGTCATTGAGGTATTTGGGTCCGTTGTTGTGTAGGCATTTGTAGGCATGAGTGAGGATTTTGAAATTGACTCTTTTCTCCACGGGCAGCCAGTGGAGACTTCGTAGGTGTTGACTGATGTGTTCATGGCAGGGGATGCAGAGGGCGAGTCTGGTGGCGGTGTTCTGTATTGTCTGGAGTTTGCAGAGTAGGTACTTGATGCCGTCGTGGAGGCAGTTCCATAGTACAGTCTGCTGGTGATGAGTGCGTGGGTGACTGTCATCCTTGACTCAGGCGGGATCCACTTGAAGGGCTTTCCGAGGATGCAGAGGGTGTTGAAGCAGCAGGAGGTGTCGGCATTAGCCTGTCAGTTCATGGTGAGTAATGAGTCGAGTACGATGCTGAGGTTCTTGGTGTGGTCTGAGGGGTAGGCGGGCTGTCCAATGCAGAAGGGGTGGTACAGAGGACGAGGACTTCTGTCTTCTTGGCATTGAGCTTCAGGCAGCTGTTGGTCATCTAGACTGCGACTTCTTGCATTCCTTTCTGGAAGATGAGTTTGGCAGTGGTAGGGTCTTTGCTGAGGGAGAGGATGAGCTGGGTGTCGTCGGCGTAGAATACGAGGTTGAGGCCGTGTTGTTGAACGATGGCTGCGAGGGAGCCATGTAGATGTTGGCGAGGGTGGGGCTCAGGGATGAACCCTGTGGGACTCCACAGGTGATTTTCGTGGGATTGGAGAGGAAGGGTCGGAGTCTGATTCTTTGGCTTCTTTCGTGAGAAATGATCGGATCCAGCTCAGGGCTGTTCCTTGTATGCCTGCGTCGAGTAGTCTGGCAACTAGTATGCGGCGGGAGATGGTGTTGAAGGCAGCTGAAGGGTCAAGTAGGATGAGGGCTGCAGGGTGGCCTTGGTCCAGGAGGGTGCGGATGTCGTCTGTGGCGGCGAGTAGGGCGGTCTTTGTGCTGGGATTGCTTCGGAATACAAATTGGGATGGGTCGAGGATGGCGTTCTCTTCAATGAATCGTGTCAGTTTCCTGTTGACTGTTTTCTCTGCAACTTTGGCTGCGAAGGGGAGGAGCGAGATGGGTCGATAGTTCTTGACGTCGGTGGGGTCAGCTGTGGGCTTTTTGAGCAGAGGTCTAACTTCTGCATGCTTCCAGTCATCTGGGAAGGTGCCTATTTTGAAAGTGGTGTTGATGGTGCATTGTAGTTCGGGTGCAATGGCGGTTGTGGCCTTGTGGTAGAAGTGAGGGTGGCAGGGGTCAGTGGGGGTCCGAGTGGATGCTTAGGTTTTATGGTCGAGGCCATGTCTTGGGCCGTGATCGGTGTCCAGTTGGGGATGATGGGCTGGCTGGTGTTTCTGGGGGGGGGGGCCGTCTGTGGTGCCTGGTGGATGGTCGATGAAGTTGTCGTAGAGTTTTTAGATCTTGAGGTGGAAATAGGGTCCAAGCTTGTTGCAGAGCTCTTGGGATGGGGTGATGTCTGTGGCTACGCTGAGTGGGTTGGTGAATTCTTGAATTACACTGAAAAGTTCCTTGGAGTTGGTGGAGTTGGCCAGGATTTTGTTGTGGATGAAGTTCCTCCTGGTGGCTCTGATCTGGTTGTGGTAGTCCGTCATGGCGTCCGTGTAAGAGGTGTGATTTCCGTTTGTCTGTGCCAGGCGTCTGCAGGTGTGTATGGCTTCTTGGACCAGGAACAGGAACAGGAACAGGAACCAGGCGGCTTTCCTGGGGCATTGTCTGTCGAGGTTGTGCAGCTGGCAAACTCATCTGCGCAGTCGGAGATTCAGGTGTGGAGTTCTCTGGCAGCGCCATTTTGCTTCGGGCAACCAGATGTGGTTGACTTGGATGAGGGTGGAGTTAAATTGCCTGTCTATAACCTTGCTCCAGTTCCTTCGTGGGGGGCGTGGGGCTGACTTGGATAAGGGTGGAGTTAAATTGCCCGTCTGTAACCTTGCTCCAGTTCCTTCGTGGGGGGTGTGGGGCTGGTTTACATGCATTGGGTTTGTTGATGGCGAAGTGTATGCAGTGGTGGTTGGTCCATAGCGGCTGCGTTGTGTGGCTGAATTGGACGCTGTTTCCTGCCGCGAGGATGGGGTCGAGGGTGTGTCCTGCTCTGTGGGTCAGTGTGTTGACTAGTTGTTTAAGTCCAATGCTGGTGGGGTTGTCAAGAAGGATAGTGGAGTTGGGTCACTGGAGTTGTCGAGGTGGAAGTTCAGGTCTCCAATGAGTATGTAGTTTGTTGAGGCGATGGCGTGGAGTACGATGAAGTCGGGGATGGTGGTGGTGAAGGGTGTTCATGGGCCGGGGGCTCTGTAGATGAGGGTTCCTTGGAATGTGGCTTTGGGGTGGTCTGGTTCTTGAAGTGCACATGTTCAGCAGAGGGGAAGGTTTCGCTGAATGTGGAGAGGTGGAGGGTTGTCTTGTGGGTGACGGCGAGGCCCCCTCCTGGTAGTTGGGGTGGTCTTTACTCTGGATCTTGTATCCATCTGGGATGGCGGTTCTGATGTCGGGGCCGGAGGATGCGCTGGTCCAAGTCTCTGTGAAGAATGTGATGTCGGTTGAGAGAGAGAGTGTGTAAATGTGTAAATGTGTTTCGATTTATATAGCGTACTTTAACCCAGGGGTCCCAAGGCGCTTGCTTAGGGAACCCGTCCTGGTATTCCCCTGTGAGATATCCCGGCCGGGTATCCACAAGGTGAAAGCCAGGCATCCCACCGCGAGGGGCCGTAGTGGAGATTAAGCAAGCTATTGCCCAGAGTCGCAGAGTGTGACCCCGTGAGTCGAGTAGGCACCAGAGCGAGAATTGTCGACTCCGTGGAATTTTTGAGCCCGAGACCCGCCGAGGCGGGGAATCGAACCCTGGTCCACGGCCGATCTCAGCTTCCGGGTCTGCCGCCTCTAACCACTGAGCCACGCTTCTCCACAGAGTCATGTAGGTTCCAGATTTCCTTTGGCGTGTTTGTGTATGTAGCGCACGTCGAGGAGAATGCATTTTAGGGTGTCGCCGGTGCTTGCGTCGGCGATGTTGGAGGCCAGGGTGGCGGTGAGTGTCTGGTGGCATTGGAGGCAGAAGAACTGGCTGTGGGTCATGTTCGGCGAGGCCTGTTGGCATCCTCTAAGTCTTCCAGGGTTGAGTGTGAGGAGGGTGGTGTGTCGTAGTGATGGGTACTGGGCGGTCCAGGGTTCCTGGGGCTGGCCGCAGCCAGATTGCGGACAGCCGCAGACGGGCTTGCCTTAAGCAGTCACCATTAAGTAGGGGAGGTGGGAGGGAGAAGAGGCTGGGAGGTGAGAGCGGTGGAATTCTGGGGGGAATTCTGGGGGGGAATTCAGGGGGGGAATTCCGAGGGGGAGGGGCCACAGGGGCAGTGGCAACAAAAGGCAAAAGGAACAGGCAGGCAAGAACAAATGAAATAGTGGTGGAATTAGAGCAAGACAGAGATGGGCACAAAAACAGTGGCACAACAGGGAAAAAGTTACGAAAAAAACAGCTGGGAAAGGTCACAGTGGTTGCAGGCAGTCTGGTCCCAGTTGGAGCGGGCAGCAGGCACAGGAGCATGCAGCAGCATAGAACCTCCCAAGGAGGAGGTTGGTGTCTGGCGGCAAGAGACGGCGCAGCATAGCTGAAGGACGAGAGTTGACCTAGACCGAGGGTCGGAGGTCTTACTCCCAACGCTTTTTAATATCTACGTCTCAGAACTTGCCCCTTAAATTAAAAGTTTCAATTTAAATCCAACATCTTATGCTGGTGACACCCAATTGGTTGTACCAACTGTGGACAGTGATATCAACTACTCCCTAAGATTACACAACTGCATGACTGCCCTGAGCAGCTGGATGAGCAGACACTGCCTAAAACTGAACTTGAGAAAAACAGAAGTTATTCTGTTTGGCAATATTTCTCCAGCATGATCTCCTGGCTGGTGGCCTGACAGCCTGGGCACACCTCCCCTTTCGGCGACTGAAGCCAAAAACCTAGGCTTTATCACAGGTTATAAGCTCAGATACGAGGCCCAGGTGCCTGAGATAGTGTCCTCCTCTTTTCATATCATTAGAACTTTAAGGAAAATCGTTCCTTTTATCACCAGAAATACTAGGGAGACTGTTGTCTCCTCAATAATCATGTAAAAGTTGAACTATTGTAATGGCTTGTATATGAATCTCCAGGTAAAACGACTTGCGAAGCTCCAGGTGGTGCAGGACGTAGCAGCCAGACTGACTCTGGATATCCCCAAATACCAGCCAATATCCGCAGGCGTTCGGAAACTTCGTTGGCTCCCGGTGCGATAGCTAATTAAATTGAAGGTGCTCTGTGTGGCCCATATAGCGGCGATAATGGGCTTGATAATATGCCCTTGTGAATTCCCAATTCTGGTGGGAGCATGGGCTTCTAGTGGAATTCTCAAGGGCATATTATCAAGCCCATTATCGCAGCTTTAGCAGCAGTTTCCTGCCCCTAAAGCCACGATAATTCTAACGCCGTTCTTGATAATATGCCCCAGAATGACTATGAAATATAGTGTAAAAATCTTTTAAAATCCAGGTTTGCAGTACTTTGTACAAATTGAATTGATATATTAAATTTATATGCATATGCACAATGACACTTTAATTACTCTACATCATTTGAGAAAAGATAAACATTGCCAAGTATTTATATAAAGAATAATGATGTACATTCAAAATAACGCAATACGGATATATATATATAATAATTGAAGGATTTCCAATTCCCCTTAGTAGGTGAATCAAAAGGCAGCACACCAAGGAACTGCACAAGGGATTTATTGTGCACCAAAACTTTTTTTTTTGGTGCACAATAAATCATTTGTGCAGTTCCTTGGTGTGCCGCCTTTTGATTCACCTACTACGGGGAATTGAAAATCCTTTGGTATAAAGAGTGGCTGCTGCTGCCACTGGCTGGTGCCATCGTCGCTTGGAAGGGAAACAGCTCGAGCAGCGTTCTGTTGGATATATATATATATATATATATATATATATATATATATATATATATATATATATATATATATATTTATATATTTCCGCTCCGTTGCACCAAAATCCGGGTCACTCGCAGGCGGGTGCCTCTCGTGGCGGCGCCCCACGTGATAAATCACAGCTCAGGTTTCTTTCGCGTCCTAGGAAAGAAATTCCGGCACTCACAGGGAAAGTGTTCAGTAAGTTTTTAATCGCTCAGCAGACAAACGCGTTTCGGTATTCCTTCGTCAGTGTCTACCATTGACACGGAAGGAAGCGTACTTAAAAAGGTTTTCATTACGTTTGTGCATGTACATAGAAAGAGGACTGACGTTTTACCTCCGTGAGAAACGCTATTTACATAGTGAATTACTTTTCACTTCAACATTTCAGTATTCGCAATCATAAAGGCATTATAAATACGTTTCAATTATTAAGGCATTTTGTATTTTGTGTTTTATCAATAATTCAACATACAAGTGTAAAGTATATTTGCCTTTGTTGTGCGGTGTGCGTTATTCAGCCGTGGATCGGCATTGCTCACGGGGTATAATGGATCTCGTATTTACAGAGTTTAAGCTTTACCCAGGTGGGAGGACAATTCTTCATTTCTATTCAATCCCAGGGGGGCCTTAGTTTGAAGGTCAATTATGTAGCGGGATTCTAGTCTTCTTAATTTCCGCAACCTGTCTCCACCCCTTGGGTCTACTGGTATGTGATCTAGCGCAAAAAATTGTAAGAGTTCCCTGTTGCTGTTGTGTTTGAGAGCAAAGTGTTTAGCTACGGGGTAGTTAAAATCCTTATTCATGATTGCACGTTGGTGCTCCAATATCCGTAGCTTAACATTTTTCACTGTGCTGCCTATGTACTTTAATCCACATGGGCACAATAGGCAGTAAATGACATATGTGGTATTGCAGGTGAGAAACTTGGATATTTTCTTACTGTGTCCTGACCCTGGTATTTCAAAAGTTGTTCTTCTCTTGCTTTTCTCGCAGGCTTTGCATTTACCGCAAGGGTAAAAACCCGGCATATCTTTAATTCTGCCTGTCACTGTGATTTTCTCAGGTAAGTGGCTATGTACAATTTTGTCCCTGATAGATCTTCCTTTCCTGAAAGTTATTAAAGGAAAAGTTGGAATTTCTTTTCCGATAACCTGATCCGTTTTCAGGATATGCCAACTCCTCTTTAGGATGGTTCTCAGATGATTGGAATCTTCTGAGAAGGTAGTTATAAACCTAAATTTCCCATCATTTTCTGATTTCCTAGTTTGTTCTTTAAGGAGTTGGTTTCGAGGGATTCGTTCCACTCTTCTCAAAGTATTTTCAAGCAGGATATTATCATATCCTCTAGCTTGAAATCTGATGATACTTTCTTTTGCAGCTTTTGCAAAGTCTGTCTCTTTGGAGCAGTTTCTCTTAATCCTAAGAAGTTCTCCGTACCATTGGAAGAAAAAACCCTAAAATTGGGCTTGTCATTCTGCCCCAACGAGAGACTCGAATTTACACAAACAAGAATCGATTTGTTCACCTTTGTGCGAAAAATAAAATTACACAAATACTTCAAACTAAAACCATCATCTAAAGAAACAAGACAACTAAGAACGAGAGAGACTGATATCTTAACAACAAATGATATCACAACCTGGGAGATCCTGGAAGAACTAAGGACAGAGGAAAGTGGTGAACTAGAAAACACAGATTCAATCACCCAACGAACCAGAAGGATTGGTGTCGAACAAGAGGCACCAACAACCAATTTCAGACCTCCCTCTACATTCGTACCAATTATGCCCTATGACGCCATTGATGCCTTTTCGGAGGCGGTCACAAAGGATTTAGTAAAATTCAGAGCACAACAAAGAACAATGAGACGAAAAACACCAAATATGACTAAGGAACAAAGAGAGATTCTCAAAACCCTTGACAATAACCCAGATATTATTTGTAAGCCATCTGACAAAGGTGGAAACATCGTAGTAATGTCAAGAGTGCAATATTGCCAAGAAGCATTGAGACAATTGGAAGACCCGACATCATATGAAAAAACCACGAGAAAGACATATGAAGACAGCATTGCTAAATTTCAATCACTGATTAATAAGTGGCATAGCAATGACATGTTGGACACCGATGAGTATTTCTTTTTGAAAAATAACAATCCAACTGTGCCAACCTTTTACCAGTTGCCCAAGATACACAAAGACAGCAAGAACCCCCCCGGTAGACCAATAGTCTCCTCCATAGGAAGTGTATCTGAGAATATGTCTATCTTCATTGACCATTTTCTTTTTCAGAGTGTTCTCCAGCTTAAATCGTACATCAGAGACACTAAAGACTTTGTGAACAAGATTGAAAATGTAAAGTGTAACCCCTCGTGCATTCTAATAACTATGGACATTACCAGTCTATACACGAGTATTGATCACAAACAGGGATTACTTACAATGAAACATTATCTTGACAAAAGACCCATGAAGTTCAGCAAACATAGCCAAATGCTGCTGGAATTCATTGAATACTGTCTCTTCAACAACATTTTCTTGTTCCAAGGACAAATGTACAGGCAGGTCACTGGGACGGCGATGGGAACCTGCTTCGCCCCCAGCTACGCGAATTTATTCGTGGGCTGGTGGGAGGAGCAGGTGACCCAAAGCCCTGGGTTCCAAAAATGGGCAGAAAATCTGAAAGTCTGGTATAGGTATATTGACAACCTTTTCCTAGTATGGGAGGGATCTGTAACTTCAGCAGAAGAGTTTGTAGCATTTTTAAATTGTAACAACTTGAATTTAAAATTCACTGCAGACATTAATGCATCCACAGTGAACTATCTGGACTTGAGAGTTAACTTGAATGGTGAGACAATTGAGACCGAACTGTTTAGAAAAATAACAGCTGGCAACTCGGTTTTACATGCCGGAAGCAGCCATCCCCCGACCCTAGTCAGAAGTATCCCTTACGGAGAACTTCTTAGGATTAAGAGAAACTGCTCCAAAGAGACAGACTTTGCAAAAGCTGCAAAAGAAAGTATCATCAGATTTCAAGCTAGAGGATATGATAATATCCTGCTTGAAAATACTTTGAGAAGAGTGGAACGAATCCCTCGAAACCAACTCCTTAAAGAACAAACTAGGAAATCAGAAAATGATGGGAAATTTAGGTTTATAACTACCTTCTCAGAAGATTCCAATCATCTGAGAACCATCCTAAAGAGGAGTTGGCATATCCTGAAAACGGATCAGGTTATCGGAAAAGAAATTCCAACTTTTCCTTTAATAACTTTCAGGAAAGGAAGATCTATCAGGGACAAAATTGTACATAGCCACTTACCTGAGAAAATCACAGTGACAGGCAGAATTAAAGATATGCCGGGTTTTTACCCTTGCGGTAAATGCAAAGCCTGCGAGAAAAGCAAGAGAAGAACAACTTTTGAAATACCAGGGTCAGGACACAGTAAGAAAATATCCAAGTTTCTCACCTGCAATACCACATATGTCATTTACTGCCTATTGTGCCCATGTGGATTAAAGTACATAGGCAGCACAGTGAAAAATGTTAAGCTACGGATATTGGAGCACCAACGTGCAATCATGAATAAGGATTTTAACTACCCCGTAGCTAAACACTTTGCTCTCAAACACAACAGCAACAGGGAACTCTTACAATTTTTTGCGCTAGATCACATACCAGTAGACCCAAGGGGTGGAGACAGGTTGCGGAAATTAAGAAGACTAGAATCCCGCTACATAATTGACCTTCAAACTAAGGCCCCCCTGGGATTGAATAGAAATGAAGAATTGTCCTCCCACCTGGGTAAAGCTTAAACTCTGTAAATACGAGATCCATTATACCCCGTGAGCAATGCCGATCCACGGCTGAATAACGCACACCGCACAACAAAGGCAAATATACTTTACACTTGTATGTCGAATTATTGATAAAACACAAAATACAAAATGCCTTAATAATTGAAACGTATTTATAATGCCTTTATGATTGCGAATACTGAAATGTTGAAGTGAAAAGTAATTCACTATGTAAATAGCGTTTCTCACGGAGGTAAAACGTCAGTCCTCTTTCTATGTACATGCACAAACGTAATGAAAACCTTTTTAAGTACGCTTCCTTCCGTGTCAATGGTAGACACTGACGAAGGAATACCGAAACGCGTTTGTCTGCTGAGCGATTAAAAACTTACTGAACACTTTCCCTGTGAGTGCCGGAATTTCTTTCCTAGGACGCGAAAGAAACCTGAGCTGTGATATATTTATATATATATATATATATATATATATATATATATATGTATATATATATATATCTATATATATTCACACGCTTGCCACTCAATCCTCTTGACATCCGAAGAAGGCAAGTGCAGACCCAAATTAGTTCAAGTGGTTTTATTGTGCTACCACCCTGTCGCCATGATGCGTTTCGGCCGGAAACAATCAGCCTTGTTCACTTGACAGCGCATGGGCGGCAGTGTCTCCTTTTTAAAGTGCAAGGTGCTACGTGACACAGCATAGAAATAAAAGACATACTATTTAACAGTATTTAATTTATAGCTTAAATGCTTATACATTCATTCTTTAAAACATGAAGCATGTCTCAAAGTATTTAACAGTCTTATAAATTGCAGTTTAAATGCTTGTAAATTCATTCTTTAAAACACGAAGCATGTCTCATAGCAAATGACAGTATTTGATCTAATTGGATAAAATCCTGCATAATTGTTATGTCAATTGCCTCCATGTTGTGGTATAAATAAATATGGATAACATATTTCTACATCATATGAGAAATCCCTTTACCCGAGATCCAATGCCATTTCCTGCTAATGCCATAATAAAGTGACTAAGTGCTAAAAAAAGAAAGAATGCCCCCATTGTCATAGACAAGCGAGACCCCTATGTGTGAATATTATGTGCAAAAAAAGGTGCAAAGACGAATCTTTTATGCAAGAAAAGTGCAAGCAGCTTTAGCAAGTAAATCAACTATAGTGTAGGTATAGATAATATCTAATTCCTATAAGAATCAGTGTGCTTGTTACAAATCGGTTCAAAGGAGATAAGAGGAAAAAACAGCTCAGTAATTTTCTAAAGGAAAGATCAATAGGTTGGTTCCCACACAATGATATATACAATATAAAAATTGATATAAAATCATTCCGACCTAAAATTCCAATAAATTACCTAAAATCCTTCTATAACAAAACACATATATGAAAAAACATGTATAAATATTTGTATAAAAATATTTGTAAACACCATTATCTAGAGTGGAGTATATACAAGTTGTAAGATACCTCTATTCTGGTATCTGAGGTGCCAGGGCTTAAGGTCATATTACTGTAATACCCCGGCATAATTGAAACAGTGAGACAGACCATAAACCAACAACTTCATAATCCATTGGAACAACAGAGAGACCCAGACGATAAATACCCAATAAATACATACGCAGATAAATAAATAAATAAATACGTACTTAAATACCGGATAAAAATCACTAGGCCAAGTATGTGCAATGGATAGCATAAATGTAATTGTAAACAATAGATGCCCTAGTTATTTATAGGTATGTATGTAAATCCTCATAAGTGTTGAGACTTTTAGGTTGTTTAGTATCACGTTCTAGTATATATCTGGTCTCCAAATGTCGTAACCTGGCCGCTCTATTACCACCCCTCTTATTAAAAGGTACCGTATCTAACAGATAATATTTAAAATGTTTGAGGCTGCTCTGATGCTGTTCATTAAAATGCCTCGCCACAGGATAGCTAGGGTCTTTATTCACAATGGCCCTGGTGTGCTGCAAGATCCTCTTATGTACAGGCAATTTAGTGATACTGATGAATGTAAGATTACAAATACATACTAATGCATAAACTGCATATTCTGTTTTGCAAGACAGCTATTTAGATATAGTGTGCTGTTTTGGACTAAAAGCTGTTTTGTAATTTTTAGTATTCACAACATATTGACAAGCCTTGCAGTTCGGGCACTTATAGAAGCCCAATCTAGGGATTAACCATGTATTGGGTCCTGTGTCTTCAGGGTTGTTTTTTATGAGTGCATTGCCCATTGAAGTGCTTTTCCTGAAAGTTATGGGTGGTTTCTTGGGCAATGCTCCCCCAATGACGGGGTCTCCCTTAAGAATGGGCCAATTGCGTCTTAAAATGGCCCTAATCCATCCTTCCTGTTTATTATATCCCAATATCAATCTTGAAGGTTCTTTTGAGGTAGCATATGTGGCTGTGTTAGACTTGGGTTTATATTTCAATAGATCTTGCCTTGTCTGAGAACTGGTTTTCGATATTGTTGCTTCTATGGTCTGATTTTTATACCCACGTTGCAGAAATCCGTTTTAATTTTTCCTGATTTTCTCTCATATCATTCTCCTCACTGCAGATTCTCTTACTTCTCAGCATCTCCCAATAGGGGATGCTGTTAATTAAGTGAGGAGGGTGGGCACTTTTCGCATGCAATATCGAATTGCCCGCTGTGGGCTTTCTAAACAGGGTGGTTGTCAGGCCATCTTGAGATACATATACATATATATATATATATATATATATATATATATATATATATATATATATATATATATATATATATATATATATATATATATATATATATATATATATATATATATATATATATATATATGTATACATATATATACATTACCTACTGGCGGTCGCCAGTAGGTATATATAGTTAGGATTTTTTCTCTATGGAACTTTTGAAAATTCTATGTCTAATAACTTTGGCGTTTGTGGACGGAATCGGCTGAAATTTTCAGGAAAATGGCACATTTTGATTCTGAGCAGCCCCTGAAAATTTGGGGGGGTTCCGTCAAGGGGGGACCGAGAAAAAAGGGGGTCCCAAAACGCGTTTTTCCCATTCATTTTTCCATAGGGCCTTTGGCCTCACTTTTAGCTCGAACGGCTGAATGGATTTACACGAAACTTGGTAAAATTATAGGGACTGTTAGCCCGATGTGCCTTTGCTGGGTCTCAATATATGTGCTCCAGTGGATTTTGAGAAATTAACATTTAAAAAAACAGATATATCTGTGACAGCGTCCCAGATAGCGCTCCAGATCGCGTACTTTTCGCGTTACGGAGCTTTGCGTAGCGAAGCTGATTGGCTCTCTGGTGTCTGTCAACATTCTAAACAGTCCGAAGCCGCCGCCATCTTGTCTCTCGGTAGGATCGAGAGACAAGAGGAGGAGAAAAACGAAGGGGGAATTTAATGAAAGGGGGCAAGGTAGACCCCTCTTGACCCCCTAGGAATGATGTTGGGGTTATTAAAGGGTCCCGTGGGGCAAATAATAAAAATGTGATTTTTCGCGGTAGAAGCGCTTTTCGGTTCGCAAACCGGGTCGCAAACTGGTAGCGAAACGTGAATTCGGCATTTTGTGTTTCGATTTAATTAAATTACTAGGTATAAGGGGGGACGGGAGACGTATCCTGACCCCTTATGTTTTCTGAGGGTGGCTGAGGAGGCTCATATATGTTGATACTTGTCTTCCAGCGGTTTCCCGTGAGCGTTTTTTTTTTTTTTTTTGCCGCTGGACTTCTGTTAACGTTCGATTAGAAGGAAATTAGGAAGTGTTGACCGCCATTTTGACACTGCGAGTAAATATATTGTTAAAAATAATTGTTATAAATTAATCCGTATTGATAAACATTGTCTGCGCCATCTTGTCTTTTTTCCAATGCCACACTTTTGTCGTGCACGGCAGCCATTTTAGATGCCTTGACCAGACCCACTCTCTGCACGCCGCCGATCCTCTGCATGGCTCCCCACCCTCGCAAGCATCTCCCCCACGCACTGGTCACCCCCGCTCTCTCTCTCATGCATGGGCCATAAACTTCCCCCCATCTGCGCTGCTCTTCCCTGAGTATCACACCCTGTGCCCGCCCGACACCTCCCTTTCACCCTATTCACTACCGCACCCTCTGACACTCCTCTTCCTCTGTGAACTGGGTCGCAAACTGGTAGCAAAACGTGAATTTGCCATTTTGTGTTTCGATTTAATTAAATTACTAGGTATAAGGGGGTACGGGAGACGTATCCTGACCCCTTATGTTTTCTGAGGGTGGCTGAGGAGGCTCATATATGTTGATACTTGTCTTCCAGCGGTTGCGCGTGAGCGTTTTTTTTTTTTTTTTTTGCCGCTTGACTTCTGTTAACGTTCGATTCGAAGGAAATTAGGAAGTGTTGACCACCATTTTGACACTGCGAGTAAATATATTGTTAAAAATATTTGTTATAAATTAATCCGTATTGATAAACATTGTCTGCGCCATCTTGCCTTTTTTCCAATGCCACACTTTTGTCGTGCACGGCAGCCATTTTAGATGCCTTGAGCAGACCCACTCTCTGCACGCCGCCGATCCTCAGCATGGCTCCCCACCCTTGCAAGCATCTCCCCCACGCACTGGTCACCCCCACTCTCTCTCTCATGCATGGGCCATAAACTTCCCCCCATCAGCGCTGCTCTTCCCTGAGTATCACACCCTGTGCCCGCCCGACACCTTCCTTTCACCCTATTCACTACCGCACCCTCTGACACCACTCTTCCTCTGTGTCTGATTGTCCAGGCCGGTCCCAGGCTATCACCTAGCCCTGCAGAAGTAGTTTATGGCCCCAGCTGTAGAGAATCACACCTCTTCAAAGGAGTTACAGTAGATCAAGGCCCCCACCCGATGAGATCCGTCACACCACACGCGTTCCTACTATCTGATAACCATCCTGTATTGTGCTTGGGGAGGGGATTCTTACTGTGAGGGTGTGTGGGTCCGAGCCTGAAGCGGAAGATTCCAGGGATGCCTCTTTGTACATCAACGTTTTTACAATTATGTGTCACATTAAAAATATACAGCACTCCAACAAAGTAGTAGGATTATAACACTTTAATAACTTATAAATATATACAACGCAACAAAAACAGTAAATACATTTAAACATTTTTTTGAAAAAAGAAGCAACAATGGTCAGTAGCTGTGTTTTGTGCGAATAGTCCCAAGGCAGCACAAGGTGCTGAGTTCTGGACGGCACCCAGGTGATGTTACCTGGGAGCCGCACTGGTTTTTGGTATCCTACAATGCAGCTCCGAAAAACGGTGTGGGGCGTCCCGGGGGGTGGCCTAGTCAGTAGCGGTCTGTTGTGCGAATAGTCCCAAGGCAGCAGAACGCGCCGAGATGTGGATGGCACCCAGGTGATGTCCAGTAAGTTGCTGCACTGGTTTTGGCATCCTACAATGCTGCTCCGAAAAACGTCGTGGGGTGCCCCAGGGGGGGGGGGGCGGCGTGAACGGGCCTCCCCAGGTGGAGGCTCGTCTGCTGTACTGGGGCGCCCCTTTACGGTTTCAGTTGCCATTCCGCCCGCTTTTGCTACACTGTGCCTCATCCTCCATTCAGCTGTTTATCGCCCGCTCTTGCGGCTACAGCGTCTCGCTCACCATGTAGTTGAGTTGCGCCCACTCTTGCGGTGCAGCGATAGGCGGCTGCCACAGGACTCTTAAAATGGCGGACGGCTCTTCGGATTTGGGCCTGGTCCACTAAAATGGCCCTGGGACACCTTGGAACTCGGACGTCCCCTGAGCCTTGAAGATTTTACAAAAGTCTTGGGGGCCCCCGACTCCTGCAGGCTTCCGGTGGGGAGCAGCTGCCATGATTGCTCGCGGAATGACCACGACGGAGCCACGAGATGGTGGTGCTCTCATGCTGATGCCAGCTTTAGTCTGAAACATCCAGAAACAAGGTGGGGCTTTCATCGTTTGGGAAAAAAAAATGTTTTAATCCAATGAAAAGTGTTATTTTTAGGTCATATGATCAAGCCTTCCATCATTAGGAAACCAAAAGTAAAATGAACCAATGAAAAGTTTTATAAACAAGTCACATGACCTGTTATGCTTACGTTACGCGCTGCTATAAAAAGCGTAGAAAATCCGTTGGCACGTGAGGCGGCGTCAGTAGCGGACCGATGTGCGAATAGGCCGAAGGCAGCACAACGCGCCAAGATCCGGATGGCACCGAGGTGGTGTTCAGCAAGTTGCCGCACTGGTGTGGCCATCCTACAATGCTGCGCCGAAAGTCGGCGTGGGGCGCCCCATTGGCCTGTGAGGTCGCGTCAGTCAGTGGGGGCTGTTTGAGGATCTGACTGCACTGGAAAGCAATGTGATGGTGTGCGTCGCCCCCAAGATGGAGGCTCCTCGGCTGCAGTGGGGCGCCCCTTGGTGTTTCACTCGCTATCCAGCTGAGTTGCGTCCGCACTTGCGGCTACAGTAGGCCGAAGGCAGCACAACGCGCCGAGATCTGGATGGCACCGAGGTGGTGTCTAGCAAGTTGCCGCACTGGTGTGGCCATCCTACAATGCTGCACCGAAAGTCGGCGTGGGGTGCCCCGTTGGCCTATGAGGTGGTGTCAGTAGCGGACCGATGTGTGAATAGGTCGGAACCAGCACAAGGCGCCAAGATCCGGATGGCACGGAGGTGGTGTCATAGTTGAGAGTTCTGAGCAGCGCTTGTAACACTGTCTGAAGCTTATTTGCACCTGCTGCAGCTTTACTATTGCCCTGGTGTGGCCAAAGATCGCCCATGACATAGGCGGCCGGCTCCCAGGGTCCGGCGGAACTTTTTTCCTTTTCCTTTCTGCATCTTGTCCCACAATCCGTTTGACCTGAAGACACAACCAGGTCCCTGAATGTGTGCAGGGGGACGCTATTGATTGAATCAAAATGGCGGCTTCACACAAAGCTGACTCAAGCGTTGCTGCTGATGCTATACAGACGAAAACTGGTTTTCAGTTTGTACGTTCTTCAGGATTTTTCCATCCAAGGCTGGTTGAGAGTTTGTAGAACAATGGCTTCAGATCTTGCCCTCCCCTCTTTTGACTGATGGTTCTTGTTGCCTATCTCTTCTGTTGTCATTTAACTGAAACTTTTTTGACTGCCGAAAGGGGTTCTGGTCCGACCGCTGGTTGGTGGAGACATTTTGACTATATCCTGGACTTGCCCGGCCTCGCCCAAAATGGCGCCGGTATAAATGGGACTCGTAACTCCTTGTTGTGTACTGGTTGCACAACCTTGATATCACAAGATAGGTATGCAGTTTTGAAGCACATGGCGGGCGGGGACGAGAATTGATTGAATATTTCGACATCCCTATTGATATTAAGTTCTGATGTGTTATTGATTACTGTACTATTGAAAGTTCGAATTAACGTCACCCATGGTACTTGCCCGCAAATGTATATCTAGATAATTTTATTGTATGTGGCCCTGTCGTATTTTAATTACAAAATGTACGTCCACCGATTCCGCAACTGTTAGACACCTTAGTTCTTGCAACCTAATGGCCCGCTCGTTACGTTCCTCTACAGTGTAAATGTCTCCTCATCATATACGATTCCAGTTTGCTCCGTGGCCGGCCCACGTGGTTATAGGCCCGTATTTGTATACTGACATTTTCACAATAAAGGTTTTTAAAACAAAACATGGTAGTAGTATTTACATTGGTAAAGTTTTTAATTTTAGTCACTGTTTTCGAATCAGTAAAAGGCAAGTGAATAAAGCAGTCCAATTACATGACGGATAAAAGGTATAATACGCAGGAACGCAGTAAAGATAAATGGTCAAGGGCTGTTGTGTTTTCTACTCCTGCAACATAAAGTGATTGATAAGAATCTGATATTCAGGCGTATCGGCGACTAAGACAGCAGGCCGAGCATCTTTTGCTCAACGGCTCCGTCATGGGACGAAGAAACGCCCTTTTTCTAGAAAAAGGAATATATTTTACTTGCAGGACAGTTGTAAATTTTAGCCTGGAACATTATAACATATATGTTTAAGAAAAAATAATGTTCGAAAGCAATAAAAAGCGTAATTTTTAGGTGATATGACCAAGCCTTTCATCATTAGAATAACAAAAGTAAAATGAACCAATGAAACGTTTTATTAACAAGTCACATGACCTGTTATGCTTACGTTACGCGCTGCGCGCCGCGCCCCGGATCGCTTCCGGGAAGCTGTGCTTCGCGCACCGGAGCACTTCCGGGTGCGCTAACGCGGCGTGTCATATAACGCATTACGCGACAACGTAGGTCCAGAATATAGTCAAAATGTCTCCACCAACCAGCGGTCGGAACACAACCCCTTTCAGCAGTCTAAAAAGTTCTGTTAAATGACAACAGAAGGGACAGGCAACAAGAACCATCAGTCAAAGAGGGGAGGGCAAGTTCTTCCCTACCGGGTCACGTTGGGGCGCTACCGGAACTGATCGAATTGGTAGTCTACAGTGTTTCTGTATGTTTCAGACTGAAGCTGGCGTCAGCATGAGAGCACCACCATCTCATAGCTCAGTCGTGGCCATTCCACGAGCAATCATGGCAGCCGCTCCCCACCAGAAGCCTGCGTGAGTCGGGGGCCCCCAAGACTTTTGTAGAATCTTCAAGGCTTAGTGGACGCTTTCGAGAATGGGGCCCAAGCCCTAGCAGACAAGCGTCCGAGTTCCAAGGTGCCCCAGGGCCATTTTAGTGGACCACGCCCAAATCTGAAGAGCCGGCCGCCATTTTGAGAGTCCTGTGGCAGCCGCCTATCGCTGCATCACAAGAGCGGGAGCAACTCAACTACATGGTGAGCGAGACGCTGTAGTCGCAAGAGCGGGCGGTAAACAGCTGAATGGCGGAAGAGGCAGAGTGTAGCAAAAGTGGGCGGAATGGCAACTGAAACGGTAAAGGGGCGCCCCACTACAGCGTGTCTTCAGGTCAAACGGATTGTGGGGCAAGGTCCAGAATGGAAGAGTCATCAAAAGGCAAAAAGTTCCGCCGGACTCCCGGAGCCGGCCGCCTATGTCGGGGCGATCTTAGGCCACACCAGGGCAACACGACCTGGGGAGGGGGCAGGAGCCAAGTGCCCCCTCCCAGTCAGCGCCACCACACCGTATGTTGAAAATCTGAAGCCATCGTTCTACAAACTCTCAACCAGCCTTGGATGGAAAATCTTGATGAATGTACAAACTGAAAACCAGTTTTTGTCTGCATAGCATCAGCAGCAACGCTTGCTATCAGAGTGCATGAGTTTCATGCTCGATCGATTGAGCTAGCCGGATCAGGCAACAAAAAGTATAAAATAGTTATGTAAATAGTTATTTAATAAAATGTTTTACCCTGTTACTTTGCTGGTGTGTTGTATATATTTATAATATTTGCATAGAGTTTATCGTTATTTTGGGCGGGGTGGGTGGCGGAGCCGAGCTGTCTTGCAGCCATCATGGTGTGGAGCTCAGTTCATCTCACTAGTTTCGTATTTCTCATGAAGGGTTGTTCCTAATATTTCTATTTTAGCGAGGTCAAAAAGAGATCCAATTAGTGGTCTACTGATTTTGCTCGATTACTTTTATTTTTTTACACGATTTTTCACTATCTGCAAAGACTAAACAGAGTATTGCGACTTTGTGCTTGTTTGTAAATAGAGAATGATCCAAAGAGAACCAATTCTAAAACAGTAAATGCTTGGACAACAATCAATCAAATGGAGAGACAAGCAGGCACGACGGATTACAACGGGGGCAAAGGCTTGCGTTAACTACCGTTCACTATCTGCAAAGAGAGAGTACTACTAAGACAAAAGAGGGGAGGGGGGGTGCAGCGTTCAAAGCACATCAGCGTGCATAAATACGAAAATGTTTTTATCTATCACGTACTTGACATTTTAAAGCTTTTCATATTTGCTATTAAAAAACCAATGAAATTCACAGAAAAAACCATAGGTTATAGTGGATATATAGTTAGGAATTTGCATTTACAAAACCTTGAAAATTCAATGAAAAAACCATTGGTTTTAGGCCATATATAGTTAGGGATTTGCATTTACAAAACCTTATTTTACTCGCATAAAACCATTGAAATTCCATATATAGTTATAAGCGCTAACTATATATCGCGCACCCGCAATCCACTGCTGATGATGTCACATATTACATCATTCATGACATGGTTAGTGACATCACTGATGACATCACTGATGACATCTCAAATGACATCACTGATGACATCACTGACATCTCATTTGACATTACTGATTACACCACTGATGATATCATTTATGTGATAATACATCTTCAGACTCTAATATAACCTTAGATACACTCAGTGTAAACAGGCACTCACAGACTGTCACACATCCATGGAGTTACTCACACACCTAGTCAGTCATGCAAAGAATCAATCACAACTCCATTTCCTCAACTATATAGTTATACACACTTTACTTATTCAAACATATAGTAACACATATTTACTCTCTTATACAATCCCTGATACAAGCTCACAGTGATTCATACAGCCACTCACACATTCACTGGCTCTTATCCACAGTTATTTATATATGTCAACTCTCACATGTATTGTGTTTTACATACATACTTACTTGCACATGTAGCACTGAGATATCCGATTCGATTCGATTCGATTCGATTCCATTCACTCACCAACACACCCATGCACAGTCAACCGCCCATATAGCTGTTTCCACATGCACTCTTGAACTCATACACCTAGTGAATCAACTGCTTACACATCTATGCACAGAGTCACACACCTCCCAGCCACCCACACACACACTCAGCCTCCCATTCAAATACTTGGGCAACCAATCAATAACCCATATAGCCACTCTTATAGCTACTGATCAACACATGCAGCAGCTTACACAACAACAGACATACTGATGCACAAATTAAGACAGTTTAGTCACTAACCCATGCACTCAGTGAGACACATTTAATCACTCACTCATACAGTCAGTCATGCACCTACTAAATCCTTCATCCAGACACTTATACATCCACTCATTCTTCAATATGTAAGACATATTTTAACTTTACAGAAACATACAGTCACTGGATGTTGTCATCAGTGATGTCATTTGAGATGTCATCAGTGATGTCATTTGAGATGTCATCAGTGATGTCATCAGTGATGTCACTAACCATGTCATGAATGATGTAATATGTGACATCATCAGCAGTGGATTGCGGGTGCGCGATATATAGTTAGCGCTTATAACTATATATGGAATTTCAATGGTTTTATGCGAGTAAAATAAGGTTTTGTAAATGCAAATCCCTAACTATATATGGCCTAAAACCAATGGTTTTTTCATTGAATATATATATGTATATATATTCAATGAAAAAAACATAGGTTTCACACCAGTTATAGTTAGGAATTAGCATTTAAAAAACCTATCAAATTCACTGAAAAAACCATAGGTTTAACACCAGTTATAGTTAGCTGGAAATTTTACTGATATAAAACCATTGAAATTCCCACGTTATAGTTAGATGGACTCACTATAATTTGCGTGTGCAATGCACTGCTGATGACGTCACATATTACATCACTCATGACATGGTCAGTGACATCACTCATGACATCACTGATGACACCATCCAGTGAATGTGTGTCTTTCGGAAAAATAAATATATTTTATATATGTATATGTAAAAGTTGATGGAAAAATAAATGTTTAAATAAGTGTCTAAATGGATGGTTTTTAAAAAAAAATTGATTGGTTAACTGGCTTATTAAGTGTATGTTAGTGAATACATATATTAGTGAGTAATGTTTAAATATTTAAATATATGTATTAGTGTTTCACTTTGTTTATAAGTGGCTGCATGGGTTGGTGAGTAGCTACATGTGTAGGTATATGGGTTATTAGATGTTTTTTTAGTATCAGTATGAGTGTTTGTATGGTTTGGTGGGGGTATTACTTATCACATAGATGCATGAATGACTGACTCTCTCTTTGTATGTGTTTTGAAGACAGCATATGTGCAGGACTGTATGGGTGGATGAGTGTGTATATGTGTGTGTTACTGCGTGAATGACTGTCTCACTAGTGTATTTATCAGTAACTACATATGTTTTAATCTAGTATATGTGAATATTGATGTATATAAGTGAGTATATGTGAGAGTAAGAGATTGTAAGAGTTCCTGTTTAAATAAGTATGTGTTTCTATAAGTGATTGTTTAAGAGAGTAAGTATGTGTAACTTTCCTTAGAAGTAAGGTGGTAGTGTGTGTTTAGATGTATATGCAAATAAATGGATGTTCAATAGTTTACTTGCATGTGTGAGTATGTTTGAGAGTAACTTTTGGATGACTGTTGGTGTGTAATAGGATGTATAGGTGTATCACTACATATGATGAGTGAGTATATGTATGAGTGACTATATAGAACTGTTGGTGAATGAGTGGATGTGTATATAGATGGTGGAATTATTGAATTGGTTGTTGTAACTTTTATGTGTATCTCCATTTTTTTGAAAATGTTAATTTCTATTTTTGAATATGTGTTTCATGGGTTACATTACACTGAAAGGAGGTCTGTCACTCTGTCTCAAGGATGATGTCATCAGTGATGTCATGAGTGATGTCACTGACCATGTCATGAGTGATGTAATATGTGACGTCATCAGCAGTGCATTGCACGCGCAAGTTATAGTGAGTCCATCTAACTATAACGTGGGAATTTCAATGGTTTTATATCAGTAAAATTTCCAGCTAACTATAACTGGTGTTAAACCTATGGTTTTTTCAGTGAATTTGATAGGTTTTTTAAATGCTAATTCCTAACTATAACTGGTGTGAAACCTATTTTTTTTTCATTGAATTTCATAGGTTTTTAAAATGCTAATTCCTTTGTATATCGAGTTTCTATTCTAACCTTTTTTTTTTTTTTTACAATTTGCTGTTTTTTTTAAAGTATTCATTTTTTTTATATAATTTTTTTCCTTTTGCGCTCTGGGTGCGCGCTCCGGGAAGCTTTCAGCTAAGCTCTCCGGTAAGCTTTTCCGTGAGCTCATCTGAAAGCGCACCCAGAGCGCTACTGTCGTTCGTGAAAAAAAATATGAATGAAAAGTTAATAATAATGCAAAACATTTCGTACCATACAAATAAAATTAGTTTTTTTTAATAAGGAAAATGATTATGCATTTCTGTAAAAGTTTGATGACGTCACTTCGGCGCGCAACGTAAGTGCCCTCGGTAGCGCCTACGTTCGCGGCGCGTAAACGCACGCAAAAGCGCCTACGATCGCGCCACGTTTGCGCCCCGGAAGCGCCTACAATCGCGCTGCGTAAACGCACCGGAAGTGCTCCGGAGCGCGCAGCGTAAACGCGTCGGGTCATGTGACCCTAAAATAACACTTTTCATTGGTTGCTAACAGTTTTTTTTTACAATGAATGAAATCCCCATCCATTTCCTTCACTTCTTCTTTCACTTTTGTGACTGAAAGACCTGCCTTTTTGCTCTTGCATATTTCTTGGTTAATCATGGCTGCCAGACCATCCAGCAGTGAAGATGAGCCTGAATTCATCGATGAAGAGCCTCCTCAACCAAAGGTGAAAGAGCATTTCATTTGGAAATTTTTTAAGTTTCCAGCAGACCAGAAAAAGGTGAATGCACCAAAAGTGGAGTGCAGGATCTGCAAACAGGTCCTGTCACGGGGTAACCCCCAAAAAAAGTACTCTTTTGGCAACTTTACCATGATTCGACATGTGGAGAGGAGGCACCCCCAGAATTTTGCCCGGGAAAGTGTCAGGGCTCTGGCACAAGAGGTTCCCAGAGATGGGGCTTCTACATCAACCGGAGGAGCAACTTCTTCTGGGAGAGAGCAATCGCAGGAGCAGGTGCCAAACATACAACCTGCATTTAACCATGGGGTCGTCAAATGCAGATACTGCAATCAACTCCTCACCTATGGGGAGCAAAGTGTCCTGCTCATGGTTCGAGCATTGGAGAACCATCGCTGCCCTTCCCACCCCTACTTTTTTTGTTTTCTTTTTGCTCCTGTTGAGCAGTTTCCATTCCCTGTTTTTGTTCCTGTTCAGTTAAAAGAAGAAAACCAAAAGTTCTTTTCAGAACTACCTCCAATTCTCATCAAAGAGCTATATTCTTAAAAAAATGAAGAGTAAGTGAAATATAGTGCATTGATAATTGAAAGGAGAATGAGTAAGAAAGAACAGAAAGGTATGAGAGGTGAAAGGAAGTGAAGTAGGAGGAATGAAAGAAGGTGAGTGTTAGAAAAGAAAGTTATGACACAGTGAATAAACTGGAGGCCTCATTTCTGAAAAGTGACGCATCGCTACGTGAAAACAGCGATGCGTCACTTTTCTGGACGCACTCCTTATGACATTCCAGATATGTCATATTTAATATATGACTAATCAATTTGCAAGGAGTTACAGATATGTCAGTATTTCTGACGTATCTGTAAACACAAAAGTAACGCATTGCTGGAGTGCGTCACAAAAGTGACGCAACTCCAGTAATGTGTCCTTTCACATGGAAAAAGCACCATGTGAAAGGTTTGCTGTGAAGCAGGCGCAAGATTTTGACGCAACAGCATCCTAAAAGTGACGCACTGCGTCATTATTACCAAGCTTTTTGCAGGGGAACACCCCCTCTGCATGCATTATACCTGACGCTATTTTTAAAAAGTGACGCATCTAGGTACATGGGTCACTTTTTAAAACTCTGCGCCACATTATGTCTGCATCAGGTATAATGTATGCAGAGGGGGCAATCCCTCGCAAAAAGCTTGGTAATAACGACGTACTGAAATCTATGAGATTTCTCTGCGTCACTTTTAGGATGCTGTTGCGTCAAAATCTTGCGCCTGCCTCGCGTCACTTTCATGTTTACAGATATGTCAGAAATACTGACGTATCTGTAACTCCTTGCAACATGATTTGTCATACATTAAAAATGACACATCTGGAATGTCATAAGGAGTGCGCACAGAAAAGTGACGCATCGCACCAGCAGTGTAATAAAATGTGCCTCGTTGCACTATATTTAAAGGACGCAACAGCATCCTAAAAGTGACGCAGTGAAATCTCAAAGATTTCACTGCGTCGCTATTACAAAGGTTTTTGCGGGGGAACACCCCCTCTGCATGCATTATACCTCACGCAGATATAATGTGGCGCTTGATTTTAAAAAGTGACCCATCTACCTAGATACGTCACTTTTTAAATATAACGCAACGAGGCACATTTTCTTACACCACTGGTGCGATGCGTCACTTTTCTGTGCGCACTCCTTATGACATTCCAAGTAACGCATTGCTGGAGTGCGTCACAAAAGTGACGCAACTCCAGTAATGTGTCCTTTCACATGGAAAAAGCACCATGTGAAAGGTCTTGCGTCAGTCTAACAACTGCTGTAAAGCAGGCGCAAGATTTTGACGCAACAGCATCCTAAAAGTGACGCAGTGAAATCTCAAAGATTTCACTGCGTCGCTATTACAAAGATTTTTGCGGGAGAACACCCCCTCTGCATGAATTATACCTGACGCTATTTTTGAAAAGTGACGCATCTAGGTACATGGGTCACTTTTTAAAACTCTGCGCCACATTATATCTGCGTCAGGTATAATGTATGCAGAGGGGGCATTCCCCCGCAAAAAGCTTGGTAATAACGACGTACTGAAATCTATGAGATTTCTCTGCGTCACTTTTAGGATGCTGTTGCGTCAAAATCTTGCGCCTGCCTCGCGTCACTTTTATGTTTACAGATATGTCAGAAATACTGATGTATCTGTAACTCCTTGCAACATGATTCGTCATACATTAAATATGACACATCTTGAATGTCATAAGGAGTGCGCACAGAAAAGTGATGCATCGCACCAGCAGTGTAAAAAAATGTGCCTCGTTGCACTATATTTAAAAAGTGACGCATCTAGATAGATGCGTCACTTTTTAAATATTGCGTAACAATGCGCATTTTTTTACACCGCTGGTGCGTCACAAAAATTGACGCACAGGCGGCGCAAAACTGGCAGCGCAAGGCCTTCATAACTATGGTCCTGGATTTTTCCCGTGCTTCGCCGGTGTGCGAACCATGCGCTTCCCCCGCGCAAAACGAAAAAAAAAAAAAAAAATGTAATGCCCCGCAGGACCCTATTTTAGCCCCCACATCAAACCTAGGGGGTCAGAGGGGGTCTACACTTCCCCCTTATGGTCATTTGCCCCTTTTTTTTTCAAACCCCTTGTGTCTCGATTTTACCGAGACACAAGATGGCGGCCGCTCCAGACTGTTTAGAATGTTTACAGACACCCAAGAGCCAATCAGCTTCCTGCGCGCAAGTCGCGTGTCGCGCCTGGAGCGCACTCCGGTGCGCGCACCGGAGAGCGCCTATAGATATATATATTTTTTGGAACCTAAATTACTCAAAATCCACTGCAGCACATATCTTGAGACATAGCAAAGGCACATCGGGCTACCAGTCCCTTCAATTTTGCCAAGTTTGCTGGAAATCCATTCAGCCGTTCGGGCTAAAAGTGAAATCGACCGCCCTATGGAAATTTACATGGGGAAAACGCGTTTTGGGACCCCCCTTTTATCTCGGCCCCCGCTTGACGTATCCCCCCCAAACTTTCAAGGAAGGACCGGAGCTCGACGAGGCCATTGTCAGGAAATTTTCAGGCAGATTCGTCAACCGGTGCCAAAGTTATTCCAAATAGAATTTTGAGATTTAACATTGAAAAAAATCCTAACTATAACTACCTACTGGCGACCGCCAGTAGGTAATTTATATATATATATATATATATATATCTATATATATATATATATATATATATATATATATATATATATATATATATATATATATATATATATATATATATAGATATATATATATATATATATATATATACACATTACCTACTGGTGGTCGCCAGTAGGTATATATAGTTAGGATTTTTTCTCTATGGAACTTTTGAAAATTCTATGTCTAATAACTTTGGCGTTTGTGGACGGAATCAGCTGAAATTTTCAGGAATATGGCACATTTTGTTCCCGATCAGCCCTTGAAAATTTGGGGGGGTTTCGTCAAGGGGGGGCCGAGAAAAAAGGGGGGTCCCAAAACGCGTTTTTCCCATTCATTTTTCCATAGGGCGTTTGGCCTCACTTTTAGCTCGAACGGCTGAATGGATTTACACGAAACTTGGCAAAATTGTAGGGACTGTTAGCCCGATGTGCCTTTGCTGGGTCTCAATATATGTGCTCCAGTGGATTTTGAGAAATTAACGTTTAAAAAAACAGATATATCTGTGACAGCGTCCCGGATAGCGCTCCAGTTCGCGTACTTTTCGCGTAACGGAGCTTTGCGAAGAGAAGCTGATTGGCTCTCCAACGTCTGTCAACATTCTAAACAGTCCGGTGTGGCCGCCATCTTGTCTCTCGGTAGGATCGAGAGACAAGAAGAGGAGAAAAACGAAGGGCGAATTTAATGAAAGGGGGCAAGGTAGACCCTTCTTGACCCCCTAGGAATGCTGTTGGGGTTATTAAAGGGTCCCGTGGGGCAAATAAAAAAAATTTGACGCGAAACGGGAATTCAATTGGATGAGTTCCGGTGGAGCCCCAACGTGACCCGGTAGGGAAGAACTTGCCCTCCCCTTTTTTGAGTGATGGTTCTTGTTGCCTGTCCCCTCTGTTGTCATCTAACGGAACCTTTTTTGATTGCTGAGTGAGAAAAAAAAGGTGGGTCTTTCATCGTTTGGGAAAAAAAATGTTTTAATCCAATGAAAAGTGTTATTTTTAGGTCATATGATCAAGCCTTCCATCATTAGGAAACCAAAAGTAAAATGACCCAATGAAAAGTTTTATGAACAAGTCACATGACCTGTTATGCGGCTTTGGGTTATAAAAAGCATACAAAACCCGTTGGCCCATGAGGCGGCGTCAGTAGCGGACCGATGTGCGAATAGGCCGAAGGCAGCACAACGCGCCGAGATCCGGATGGCACCATGGTGGTGTCCAGCAAGTTGCACTGGTGTGGCCATCCTACAATGCTGCGCCGAAAGACGGCGTGGGGTGCCCGGGGGGAGGCGGCGCAAACGGCCCTCTTTCGCCTCCCCAGGTGGAGGCACCTCATGTGCAGTGCGGCGCCCCTTAGCGTTTCACTCGCCTTCCAGCCGAGTTGCGCCCGCACTTGCTGCTACAGTAGGTCGAAGGCAGCACAACGCGCCGAGATCCGGATGGCACCGAGGTGGTGTCCAGCAAGTTGCCGCACTGGTGTGGCCATCCTACAATGCTGCGCCGAAAGACGGCGCGTCCAGCTGAGTTTCACCCACTCTTGCGGTACAGTGACTCGAAGGCGCTGAGATCCGGATGGCACCGAGGTGGTGTGTAGCAAGTTTCACTGGTGTGGCCATCCTACAATGCTGCGCCGAAAGACTGCGTGGGGTGCCCGGGGGGGGGGTGTAATCATTTCATAAACATGTACATTAAAAAACTAAATACGCTCCACTGTTTTAGAAAATCTTTACAGCTTGCTATATCACCCTTTAAAGTTACAACTACGAAAACCTACTTACTTAAGCTGTTGAATTCGGCTTCAAATGTAAAGCATAAGTTCAAGCTAGCATATCATATGTCTAAAAGGTTAAACATAATTGATATGCAAATTTAAATACTACCCTTTCTTAATGGTGACACCTTATCTCTCCTATATCCCACGATTTCCATGAGCAAAGAAAAAGAAATTCTGAGGCCCTGAAGAAATAAGGCTTACTGTGGGGTTCAACTCAATCTGGTGTTTGGGCGCTTCTGTGTTTTGGGGTGATATTCTGTGACAGGGTGCAGGCACCAGAAGAATTTTAGCCTAGTTCATCACATTGGAGAATGAGGGTCTGGGTAAATATCTAATCTGGTGAAGAACCATCCCTTCTTTAAACCCCATGGTGACCAACTATAGTTTATTGTCTATTTTGTTCCCTTGCCATAACAAAATAAAAGTCTTGGGTTATTTATGGAAGGAAAGACTTTTTGTTTCTTCCAATTTTTTTTTTTAAACAAAGGTTTAAGGAAAGGCAACCCTTAATGTGCATGTTTTCCACAGAAATTTGCCTATGAAAGCTAGAGGCAATACATAAGGCCGAAATCTGTATTTTGTTTTTGGATACACATGTTATTTGTGTCTGTGTATTCATTTTTATGCATGACTTTATATGGAATGGTTAAAATAACTTATGATGCAACTTAACAGGAAAGATTACAAACATTACAATGAGTGCTATGTCCCAGGTTTTACATAAAGTAGTATTTACCTAGAGTGGTGCTGTGTAGGACACTCTGAATGGAAATTAACCAGAACTATAACCATCTACTTCCAATAATATAACTTTTATGCCCAAATTACGCAAAGATTTAGCTATTCTGCTAAAGGGGGGAGTCGCCATTTCTTTTGATAATTTATTCACCCATCCGTAGCCTCTCTAATCTCCATTACAATGTGTTTGTTGCTGTCGCTAGCTGATGAAAAAACTAAAGTGACAACTTCCTCATCCTTAATTTGTCTTTCTTTGTTCCTTAAGATGTCATCTGTGTCAACCTCTTCCGAGAATGCTGATGCGTTAGGGATTTCCTTGTGTTTCTTAATAGCATTGGTGTCTGCACACTTCTTTGTCAATTCTGTGAACATGACAGCTGCTTCATAGACAGACGATATCTTTGTTAAGTCATTAGTGTTAAGTGTGTCTGAAACTACAGTGCCCTTCTGTTTTACTTTCCTCAGACACTACAGAGTTTTGTGTGTTGTTCTTCTGAGCGACAATTATTACAGAGGTTTCAGGTTCACTTGTTTTGTCCTGCAGTGAGTTAACAGCTTCAGAGACTTCATGTTTATTTGCTATGTCCTGCTGTGCGTCAACTGCTTCAGAGACGTCAGCCTCATTTGTTATGTTTGACTATATCCTGAACCTGCCCGGCCGCGCCCAAAATGGCGCCGGTATAAATGGGACTCGTAACTCCTTGTTGTGTACTGGTTGCCCAACCTTGATATCATGGAAAGGGGCGACCACTCGGTCCCCCCGAACGTATGGCAGAGTGCCTCGATCCCCCCGGGAAGCCATTTTGGGCGGGAGGCGCGTCTCGGCTGGTATGCCCGAAGTGGCGTAGCCGGGGCGCGCTTTTTCCCGCCCTAGAGTGGGCTGGCCTAGACACTGACGCGGCCGGCCACGCCCTCGGGGCAGGCAGGGGCGGGTTTACGCCCGCCCTGAAGATGGATAAAAAGGGACGCAAGACCAGAAGACATCCTCTTGTTCCTGTGCTCTGAAGCTGCACCTCCTCGCTGCCCGTGAGCTCGAGACGGAACGAAGAGCCAATTTTGAGCGTTTTAATCGTTCTTGTTTGTTTTACAGTTACTCTGTTGGAGAATGCCGAAGAAGGTGGGGAAACGCATGACTACTGAACAGATGCTGCGTGTTCTCATGAAGGAGATGTCCGAACTAAAGAAGCGGGTGGATAAGAACGAGGAAGGGGGAGCAAAACGTCCTTTGGCGGGAACAGCCCCGGGAGGGAAAAACAAGAGGCCCAGGAGGGGAGCAGCGGGAGAGGACATCCCGGGTCCCAGTGCCCCGCTCGAGGCACCAACTCCCGTGCCGGAGGAGGGGAATCCGATTCCCATTGTGGTCACCCCCGTGTCCGAGGACGATATGCCGCCCGAGCTGGCAGCACAATTGGCAGCGTGGTTGGGTAAAGGTAACGAGGGCGCCACGGCTGTCGACGCGCAGGCGCTGATAAAGCAATTGCGTGAGAAACGGGAGGCAGCCAAGGTGTCCGTGCCGGCTGCAGTAGTGGACAAGACACCAGGGACGATTGCGACCACAGAGGCAGCGTCCGGTCCAGGTAAGCGGCCATTGCCGATTGCAAGGGATGAGTCAACACCCTCTCGTAGAGAAAGGTTGGGTCAACATGTTCCTTTGGCAATTAAGGAAAAGATTTGGGCGGGGGAGTATGTGAACATTTTCTCATTGCTTGTTGATCATTATGAGGTGGAGCATGTTAAGAGTCAGAAGGATCTCATGCATCCGAGTGTTTTGCGCGCAAAAATGGCCGCCTTTAAAGTGAATGAGAATATTGGCAATTGGGGCAATGCTTGGGGAATTTTTACGTCAATCTTGGGGGAACGTAGGCCTGAGTTGCTTTCCGAGTTTCCAATCTATCAATCGCGAATCATGGGGTACTCGACATCGCACCAGGGTAACCATTGGTTTTGTTACGATAATCTTTTCAGAAAGGCAAAGGAGCATAATAAAAGTTTAACCTGGGATTGTTATGATTCTTTGACTTGGGATAAAATGAAGGAGACAGGAATGTTAAAAATGCCGTTGGTAGGAGGTAATGTTGGCGAATCCTCCCGGCAATATGCAGGGACGCCCTTTCGATCAGGTACGGGTACCGACGATTACTCGAAACCTGCCGGCAATACTGGGAAAAGGGGTTTCTGCTTTAATTTCAACAGAGGTAAATGTACTAGACCCCAGGGATCGTGTAAATTCAAACATGAATGTAGTGGTTGCGGGTCGTCCCATCCTGAGTCCACGTGCAGAGCCAGAACGGGTGATAATGGGGGGAGAGGAGGCGCCAAACAGGTCTAATGTAGTCCGGGGGGCGCCTTTACCAACCCCGATTGATATCCTGGCAATGATTCCCTGGCTCAGTGAATACCCGGATCGTACTTCTGCTGGGGTGCTGCGGAACGGTTTTTCGTATGGTTTCCGCATCCCGGTAGGGAACTTTCAGGGTGTGGAGAAGTGCAAAAATCAACTTTCCGTCCTGCAGCATACGCCCGTAGTACAGGATAAGATCCGTAAAGAGGTTGCCCGAGGTCGGGTCGCCGGCCCGTTTAGTGTACCCCCGGTTCAGAATTTTGTTTGTTCTCCCTTAGGGGTAGTCCCCAAGAAAGACCCAGGTGAGTTCCGACTGATTCATAATTTATCAGCTCCACGAGGTCTTTCTGTAAACGATGCAATCGATCCAGAAGTGTGTTCGGTGCGGTACGCATCCTTCGATGAGGCCGTAGCCATTTTGAATCGCCTGGGGCCCGGGGCGCTGATGGCGAAGTCGGATATCGAGTCAGCGTTCCGATTGCTCCCGGTACACCCAGACGACCAGCGTCTCCTGGGATTCATGTTTCAGGGTTGTTATTACATGGATAGGTGTATGCCGATGGGGTGCTCTATATCCTGTGCCTATTTCGAGAAATTCAGTAGTTTTCTACAATGGGTCTTCACAAAGAAAACGGGTTTCCAATATGTAATGCACTACCTTGATGATTTTCTGTTTCTTGGGGCAGCCGGGGATCTTGAATGTGGCCGGGCCTTGGCCGAATTTTGTGTGTTAATGAACCAGTTTGGTGTGCCATTGGCGCCGGGTAAAACAGTGGGTCCTACGACTTGCCTCGAGTTTCTGGGGATCGAGTTGGACTCCAGTGAGGGTTGTTTCCGTTTGCCAGCTGACAAAGTGTTGAAGTTCAGGGCTGCACTGCAAGTGTGTATAAATGCATCTAAAGTTACGCTGCAACAATTACAGCAGTTGGTGGGACAGTTGAATTTTGCCCTGAGGGTGATACCAATGGCCCGCCCCTTTTCCCGTTCAATTGCCCAAGCGATGGTCGGCCTAAAAGAAGGCCATCATCGCACGAGACTCTCGGCTGAGGTCCGCCAGGACATGCGTATTTGGTTAGCATTTCTGGCGGACTTTAATGGTCGAATCGTCTGGAATAAACCAGCCGTGTCCTCTGAAGAGCTGGGGCTATGGACAAATTCAGCAGGAAGCATAGGTTTTGGCGCCATCTTCGGCACAAAATGGTCGGCACAGAAATGGCCGACATGGTGGCATGAGAATGGTCTGACGAGTAATATTGCTTTCCTGGAACTGTTTCCCATCCTGGTGGCCTTGAGAACATGGCCCGATGGGTTCAAAGATCACTCTGTCATATTTTGGTCTGACAATATGACCGTGGTCGAGTGTATCAATAGTCAGGCAGCACGCTGTAAATTGCTTTTAAGACTGCTCAAGGAAATTGTTTTACTGTGTATGCAATTGAACGTGCTATTCAGAGCAAAGCATGTCCCAGGGGTGATGAATCAGGCGGCTGACGCACTGTCTCGTTTTCAAATGCAGGCTTTCTCGGGTTTCCTCCCCTCAGCGGACCCAGAGCCGGCACCCTTTCCCGAAGCTCTCTGGTCTCTCGGTGCCCCGAACTTCGTCACCTCGTGGGAGAGAGTCTAGCACCAAGGACGAGGAAGGCATACGAAGGGGCGTTTCGGGCCTATTTAGCCTTTTTGGGGACTGATAGAGAGGGGCTTTGGGGCCACGAGGAATGGGTGGTGCATTTTCTGATGTCCTTGCGTAGGGCTGGGAAGTCGGTGGCTACGGCCCAGAGGCATCGTGCTGCCATTTCCTTTGTTGCCAGGGCTCATAATATCCAGGACCCGACAGCGTCTTTCGTGGTACAGAAAGCGCTGCGAGGGTGGCAACGCCTTGAGGGTCGCAGAGTAGACGAGAGGCGCCCGATAGGTTTGGATAGGTTGGCCCAGTTGTTGGCCACACTCCCTGCCACATGCTCATCTCAGTTTGAGACAGCATTGTTCCGAGCCGCTTTTACGCTTGCATTTCATGGGGCGATGAGAGTGAGCGAACTGGTAGCGAGGAACAAACTGGATGTGGCGGGGGGTTTGTGCCAGGAACACGTTCAGATCAGAGGAGAGACGATGACTGTCTCCTTTGTCAGGTCCAAGACCGATCAAGATGGGATGGGTGACTGCATAATCATACGCAGGATTCCCGGGTCCTCCATGTGTCCGGTAAAGTGTTTAGAAGACTACCTAGCACGAAGGGTGGCATCATGGGGGGGGACGTTGTTGAGACACGCGGACGCCACCCCACTGACGAAGTTTCAGTTTCAGCGGGTGCTTGCGATGTCAATTGCCGCTGCGGGCTTGAACCCGGGCGAATTTGGGACCCATTCCTTTCGTATAGGGGCTGCTACAGAAGCTACAGCCAGGGGTCTTAATATAGAACAAGTGAAACGAGTGGGGCGTTGGTCCTCTAATTGTTACAAGAGATATGTGCGGTTGCACATGTTGTGAAGCTGTCATAATGTACTCACGCTTCTTGTTTTTCTTTGGTTTTCAGTTTCGCAAGCTTACGAGGCGGGGCGGACTATGCAGTCGACCCAACACTGGGCCAGCGGTCAGACATCACCGACTGTGAAAAAGGAGGTGTGGGTCGTGGGCCACTCATACGTGAGGCGTGCCGCGGACGTATTCAAAGCAGGTGACATGATTCACGTAGCTGGGGAATACGGGTACAGGGTGTCCTTCTACGGAAGAGGCGGTCTCTGTATTGACCAGTTTCAAACATTTTTCGAGGGTTTGTTAGGGCGGACGAGGTCACCGCCGTCTATAGTTATAGTACATGTAGGGGGCAATGATTTGGTCACCACCGGTAGACGACTTCTCCTGGAGGCAATGCTTTCCACTGTAAGTTGGTTGGCGAGGAGAGTTCCGGGGTGCACAATTGCGTGGTCCCATTTGATTCCACGAAAGATGTGGCGGGGGGCTATTTCTATTCCTGCTTTGAATCATTCTGTTAGAAAGCTTAACAACAAAGTGAGTAGGTTGTTCCGTTCCAGGACATTGCATTCTATTTCTCATGGCTGTATTAATGATGACAGTATGTATTTGGGGGATGGTGTGCATTTGTCTCGGGTGGGGAATGAGTTACTCATAGGAGACTTCTTAGCATGGTTGAAAACGTTGAAAAATGACCTTTAGGTAGGAGTTTTGTGGGGGGTCCGGATAGCCGGTCAACTATCCGGCCTGTGGCGGTAAGGTCATGATCGGTGAGCACTAATTGGAAGATCCCTATGAGTGGGCGTCACCCAACACGGATGGGAGCGCTCGGGAGAGGTGGCCTTTGGCCCCTCAACGGGGAGGCGGTCCCTTCTAAGGATGGGTCGCCGAAAGAAAAGGAAAGGCGGTCAAGGCCCCTTCCTGTGTAGGAGGGGTTACAGCCCCCTCCTGGGGAATTTCCCGGGGCCAGTGACATCTGCGACGGCAGATGCGGTAAGTTGTGTGGGGTTGGGGGGAGGTCTACGATACCTTCTAGATACCTCACACGAGTCTTCGAACGACCTTTAACTGGCGTCGAGTTTATAGGTGCCCCCGTCAAGTCAAGGGAAATTGGTAGTAGTTGCACTTGAGTACGCCTCAGTGCTGTCGCCCCTCCCAAGTGGGGGGGGTAAGTCTGGTTAGGGATCTTGACACCGGTTACGACCTTGCCGTTGGCCCTTAAACGTTAGGATGTACAATTTCAATATTTCAAGAAAAATGTTTTGTAGGATGTTAGTTCGGCTAGGAGAACCTCTGTATTAGAGAATCTGTTAAGGTTAGCCAAACTTTGCAATGTGGTAATGAAATTGTACATTAATATGAAACTGTTTAATGTTTTTAAATTTTGTTTTAATAAATACGGCCGGGAGGGTCACTCCCTCCCACTTCCAAAAACTTCAAGAACTGTTTCCGGTTTCCCTCCTTTGGGGATTGTGTTGAGAGGGGGTGGCGGGTATCTCAGCCATATGGAAAGGGGCGACCACTCGGTCCCCCCGAACGTATGGCAGAGTGCCTCGATCCCCCTGGGAAGCCATTTTGGGCGGGAGGCGCGTCTCGGCTGGTATGCCCGAAGTGGCGTAGCCGGGGCGCGCTTTTTCCCGTCCTAGAGTGGGCTGGCCTAGACACTGACGCGGCCGGCCACGCCCTCGGGGCAGGCAGGGGCGGGTTTACGCCCGCCCTGAAGATGGATAAAAAGGGACGCAAGACCAGAAGACATCCTCTTGTTCCTGTGCTCTGAAGCTGCACCTCCTCGCTGCCCGTGAGCTCGAGACGGAACGAAGAGCCAATTTTGACCCACCCACCAGCCCCTGAAGACAGCCAGTTGTTTTAATAAAATTGATTGATAATTCTATTTCGTTTACAGGTTGTGTTAGTATTGTGTAGATGTTGAATGTGTAATAAAGATTGGTCTAATTTTGTAAGTTTGGTGATTAAAGAAATTCGGATTTAACGTCCATTTATTAATGTGCTTTTCGGCCATAGTGGCCAATGTTGGTTTTTAGTTTAATTAGCATTTGTCGTATTTATTTTGGTCGGGCGGTAAGGTCATGATCGGTGAGCACTAATTGGAAGATCCCTATGAGTGGGCGTCACCCAACACGGATGGGAGCGCTCGGGAGAGGTGGCCTTTGGCCCCTCAACGGGGAGGCGGTCCCTTCTAAGGATGGGTCGCCGAAAGAAAAGGAAAGGCGGTCAAGGCCCCTTCCTGTGTAGGAGGGGTTACAGCCCCCTCCTGGGGAATTTCCCGGGGCCAGTGACATCTGCGACGGCAGATGCGGTAAGTTGTGTGGGGTTGGGGGGAGGTCTACGATACCTTCTAGATACCTCACACGAGTCTTCGAACGACCTTTAACTGGCGTCGAGTTTATAGGTGCCCCCGTCAAGTCAAGGGAAATTGGTAGTAGTTGCACTTGAGTACGCCTCAGTGCTGTCGCCCCTCCCAAGTGGGGGGGGTAAGTCTGGTTAGGGATCTTGACACCGGTTACGACCTTGCCGTTGGCCCTTAAACGTTAGGATGTACAATTTCAATATTTCAAGAAAAATGTTTTGTAGGATGTTAGTTCGGCTAGGAGAACCTCTGTATTAGAGAATCTGTTAAGGTTAGCCAAACTTCGCAATGTGGTAATGAAATTGTACATTAATATGAAACTGTTTAATGTTTTTAAATTTTGTTTTAATAAATACGGCCGGGAGGGTCACTCCCTCCCACTTCCAAAAACTTCAAGAACTGTTTCCGGTTTCCTTCCTTTGGGGATTGTGTTGAGAGGGGGTGGCGGGTATCTCAGCCATACGAGATACGTATGCAGTTTTGAAGCACATGGCGAGCAGGGACGAGAATTGATTGAACATTTTGACATCCCTATTGATATTAAGTTCTGATGTGTTATTGATTACTGTACTATTGAAAGTTCGACTTAACGTCACCCATGGTACTTGCCCGCAAATGTATATCTAGATAATTTTATTGTAACTTGTTCTGTCTTGTTAATTATAAAACGTACGTCCACCGATTCCGTAAATGGTAGACACCTTAGTTCTTGCAATCTAATGGGTCGCCCGTTACGTTCTTCTACAGTGTAAATGTGCCCTCATCATATACAATTCCAGTTTGCTCCGTGGCCGGCCCACGTGGTTATAGGCCCGTATTTGTATACTGACATTTTCACAATAAAGGTTTTTTTTTTAAAACATGGTAGTAGTACCTACATTGGTAAAGTTTTGAATAATAGTCACTGTTTTCGAATCAGTAAAAGGCAAGTGAAATAAAGCAGTCCAATTACATGACTGTTAAAAGGTATAATACGCAGGAACGCAGTAAAGAAAAATGGTCAAGGGCTGTTGTGTTTTCTACTCCTGCAACATAAAGTGATCGATAAGAATCTGATATTCATGCCTATCAGCGACTAAGACAGCAGGCCGAGCCTCTTTTGTTCAACAGGTCCCTCATGGGACAAAGAAACACCTTTTTCAAGAAAAAGGAATATTTTACTTGCAGGACAGTTGTAAATTTCCCGTGAAAATACATTAGCCTGAAACATTGTAAGTGATAAACTGTAAATGCATCTGGGTCCTTTGCTTTACAAGTCAGAGTGAGAAAAAAAAGGTGGGGCTTTCATCATTTGGGAAAAAAAAATGTTCGAAAGCAATGAAAAGCGTTATTTTTAGGTCATATAACCAAGCCTTTCATCATTAGAATAACAAAAGTAAAATGAACCAATGAAAAGTTTTATTAAGAAGTCACATGACCTGTTATGCTTACGTTACGCGCTGCGCGCCGCGCTCTGGATCGTTTCCGGGAAGCTGCGCCTTGCGCACCGGAGCACTTCCGGGTGCGCTAACGCGGCGCGTCATATGACGCATTTCGTGACAACGTAGGTCCAGAATATAGTCAAAATGTCTCCAACAACCAGCGGTCGGAATACAACCCCTTTCAGCAGTCCAAAAAGTTCTGTTAAATGACAAGAGAAGGGACAGGCAACAAGAACAATCAGTCAAAGAGGGGAGGGCAAGTTCTTCTCTACCGGGTCACGTTGGGGCTCCACCAGAACTGATTGAATTGGTAGTCTACAGTGTTTCTGGTAGTTTCAGATTGAAGCTGGCGTCAGCATGAGAGCACCCAATTCTAAAACAGTAAATGCTTGGATAACAATCAATCAAATGTAGAGGGAAGCAGGCACGACGGGTTACAATGGGGGCAAAGGCTTACGTTATCTACCCTTCACTATCTGCAAAGAGAGAATACTTCTAAAAGAAAAGAGGAGGGGGGGAGGGCAGCGTTCAAAGCACATCAGCGTGCATAAATACGAAAATGTTTTTACCTACCAAGTACTTGACATTTTACAGCTTTTGATATTTGCTATTAAAAAACCATTGAAATTCACTGAAAAAAACATAGGTTATAGACCATATATAGTTAGGAATTAGCAGTTACAAAACCTTAATTTACTGTCAAATGAGATGTCATCAGTGATGTCATCAGTGATGTCATTTGAGATGTCATCAGTGATGTCATCAGTGATGTCATTTGAGATGTCATCAGTGATGTAATCAGTGATGCCACTGACCATGTCATGAATGATGTAATATATGACATCATCAGCAGTGGATTGCGGGTGCGCGATATATAGTTATTGCAACTAACTATATATGCGAATTTCTATGGTTTTGTGCGAGTAAATTAAGGTTTTGTAAATGCTAATTCCTAACTATATATGGTCTATAACCTATGGTTTTTTCAGTGAATATATATATATATACATATGCACAACAGCACTTTAAATTGTTAAAGCAATGATTTAGTACAACACAAATATGATTTACCATCTATTACAGTATGTTTTTTTAAATCCGATGATTATAAACTATTTTCATATGAAATCAATAATTGGAGTGGCAAAGAAATTTCCTTGGAAGTTGGCAAAACACACATTTTACTGTTTTGAATTTTAATATTTTCTCTTAACATGTATCATTTGGAAACATTGCGATGGTTTTTATTAATATAAAATACATTGGATTGAATTGAATTCATTGGAGTAACCTATCTCTTTATCTGCGAAGTCTCTGCAATTGTGAAATCACAATTAGTTAAATTAAGCTCGCAGTTAATGAGCACCAAAAAAATACACAAAAGTGTAAGTTTACCTTTGTGAATCAGACCCTTATTCTGTAGTTATAGTTGCCTTTCTGTACCACCTGATCAAAGTTGCCAGTGATGCATCAGTCTGACTTGTCTGCAGAATTAGGTGATACCATCAAATATATATCGCCTGCTTTACAGAATCCCCAAAGATGCCTCGGAAATCTGTAATTCTGTTTAAAATACCTAAATAATAGAGCTATGCAGGCTGAGTTTCGTAAAATGACTGCACACTTTTACCTTCGACTGACAATTCCTGAGAAATTCCAGATTTTTTCTCAAAATCCTTTTGTTTAGAATTGTACTTTTAAAAGTACATTTGTGGTGTTTTTGTCCGGGTCAGATTATTTTAGTGAAGCTGCTAAATTATGAGCTATTAAATAAAACCTAATAAATTATGCAGCAAGGAAGTTCCACATATTCCTCCTATTTCAAAATGTTTCTCCTTTGCGCTTCCATTTTTGAGTTTAAAAGTTAAATTGGAGGTCTGAGAAACCTCTGCATACGCTCCACAGATAAATGACAGCTGCAGATTTGTATGCAATGTAACTGAACATGAAATCTTATCAATATTATCGTCTATAATTCTGCCATCTGTAAAAGAGCTATAATTGGACCGAAAACAGACCATGCCCCACTTATTGCCCGAAAAACAATTTGTGTTGCAAGTTTGGTAAGGATTGATCTTGTAAAGGACCCTATCTTTTTGAAGCTGTTAGGAATTAACTATATAGCACTAATTCAAAATATATGTTGCCTATTTATCAATTGGTGGATTCATTAGGGTCATTCAGACCTCAGGAGAGCTCCTGCCATCACACCAGTTCAACAGACAGACGTTTACTATATTTAGAGATTCTTGCTCATTTATTAGGCATTTCTAAAGTCTTCATAAGAACTGCTGTGGTTTGATTGGCTCTGTGGAATAAAGAGTTTGCAGAGTAGGTGGTAGTTCGTTGCATTAAATCAACAAATATTCAAGTTTTTCAATGTTCCTGACAAGCAGTGAGCTTTTTTTCTGCCATGTGTGGGACATGAAGCAATTTCCTTGTTCAAGTTCAATATGGCTCGTGTTGTACATCCAAGCAAGAAACTTTGATTTGATTTAAACATGTATAAAGCGCAACGAATGCCCGGAGGCGTCTTGGCGCTGACACTAGTAAAATTGATATCAGAGGAAGTATATGTGTGTTTTAAATGTTAGTTAGAAAAAGCCAAGTTTTAAGGATTTTTTGAACATAGTTAGGCTTGAACTGTTTTTAATCGAAATGGGTAGGCTGTTCCAGAGTTTGGTCACTCTTACCAAGAAACATCTGCCGCCCCAACGAACTTGTTTGAATCTAGGGGCTTGCAGCAGCTTGTGACTAACAGATCTAAGATTCCTCTCGAAGTCAGATAAAGTGGGCCTCTCCTATAAAGTGTGTTAAATGCAATGCATAGTGCCTTAAAAGCTTTTCTTTTTTTGACAGGCAGCCAGTGAAGTGACACCAATCGCTGAGCCAATGATTCGTTTCTAGGAATATTCAGGATTAACCACGCTGCCGCGTTCTGCAAGCGTTGAAGCTTGTTGCTGTTGGATTCCAAGGTACAGTGCATTGCCATAATCCAATTTGGATATTGCAAGGGCAATTATCACTGTTTTCAATGACTCTGGGGGAATGAACGCTCAGATCTTTCTGATCACCTTAAGGGTGGCCCAGAATTTTGCTGTAAGGGCATTGATCTGACTGTTAAAAGTTAGCCGATCATCAAAAATCACCCCAAGGTTTCTGACCTTTGGGAACTGTTGACTCACCTCAAATAATACAGAGTGATCATCAAAGTGACTTGGTAGCCCAGTGGCGGGCAGGCCACTAGTGGATATGGCTGAATGTAAAAAATGTTATCACTGGTTCAGGGAGGTGAAATCCTTCTCAAGCAACAACAACAATTCTTCTCAGGATGAAGAATCAAACAAATCCTAAATTAATCTGTGCTTAGACCTTGGGTAGCTTGAAAGAGAGCAGTCAGGCAATGGGTAATGGGTAAAGTGTTTGTGCAACACTACATACAGTAACAGAATGAAAACACACCATAAAGGTAGCCCACAACAGAGTTAGAAATGACGAGTAATCTTTAATAAATAAAACAAGACCAAAACAGCAAAAATCTAATTAGGAGAAGCAGAGATTTTAGTAAAATATAGCACTCAGAGATGTAAGGAGCCAACTGTGGATATCTGCTCATGCTGGACAAGGCAAAGTCACAAACTCACGGCTAACCATGATGGACTGTGGGACAGCTACAAGGCCGGATGAATAAAGTTCTTCAATCCTGGTTCATGGAGTGCTGCGAGGATCCGTATAAAAAATAAGTTGAGCGCACAATGCACTCGTTCCGAGATGCGGCTAGGCTGCGATGCAAGATTTTATTGCCTCATCAGTGAGGATCCTATTGATGAAGGCTTGTGAAGCGAAGTCCAAATTTGGGGATGCGTCACGGAGTCTGTGCAATGCATCGAATCTGAGGAGCTGCAATACTGCGAACTGGGGTATGGCATCGAAGTTTGGAGGCATCACCAAGGATGCATTGTGCAGTGTTGGTTCAGAGGGCAATATGGGCTTCAGCAGTGATGCAGGACTTTGAGGAGGGTCCAATCCACGCAGCAACGGAGATGCATCAGTTCTGCTGGGGGTTGCGCTGCTCAGAAGTACAAGATGCAATGGTTCTGCTGGCTCTACACTTGGAAGTGTAGACTCACAGATGATAGTCCTGTTGCAGGTACAAAGTGATTGGAGCATTTTGTCCCCGAGGCTCAAGTCAGGAGGCCAGCCACCTAACCCCCAGAATCCCTCTGGGGTCCTGGGATCAAGAGATGTAGGTCCAGACATTCTCATACAGGCAGGAGAGCAGCAAGTAACAGGTCAGCCCAACCTAGCAGCAGCACAGCAAGGCTGTAGTTCAACAGAGTGCAATTCAGCTGAGTGGTAGTCCTACAGCAACACAACAGTCCTTCTTCCTAGTGTCCACAGGTTCAGAAGTGTTCTGAAGAGATGAAGTCAGAGGTCCAGTAGTTATACCCAGCTGTAACTTTGAAGTGGGGGGGAAGTTTCTAGGGGCAGTTGATATCCCCAGGCATCCCGCCTTCCTTATCATGGCTCCAGATTTACTACAGGGTATATGCAGCCCTCTTTGGCAGGAGACAGTCTGTGCAAGTGTAAGTGGAGCTGCTCCCAGCTTCTCACTCTCATTTTGCTAGCGATGGCCCATCCAGGCATACCTAAGTCCCCTATTGTGTGTGGCTGTCTAGGCAGAATCCACAAAGCTCAACTGTTAGCTGCACCCAGTCATATCACTCAGGTACAGGCTGCAAGAACCTAATAGCTCAGGCGAGAATATGCAAACTTTCTAAAAGTGACATTTTCAAAATTTTATTTTAACATTTGAGTTAACCATAAGTTAGGATTTTCAATTCCAATTCCAGAGACATTATACCTCAACAGGTTATGTGTTCCTATTAGAAACTTGCACTTATAAAATGTAATAAGTTAACTCAAATGTTACCCTATAGGAGAGATAGGTAGTGTAAACTGCCATTTCGACCTGACAAAGTAATCTCTTTTGCCATGCCAAAGCCTTTCTTTTTAAAAAGTCACCTCTCGGGTAGGCCCTGGCCACCCTATAGAGCAGGGTGCAATGCATTTAAAAAGTGGGACATGTACTCTTAAGCTTTCCATGCCCTGGTAGTCAAAAACTAAAAGGTAAAGAACTTCACTAGCCGTTTGTGTCCATTGACCCAGTGGGAGCCAGGACAGGGAGGCATTACCTTCCAGAACCAGATGTGGTGGGAAGTCTGGATGTTTCTCCCCCTTCAAAGCTAGTCCTGTGATTATTACAGTAGATGGACTCCCCTGCTCCCATAGCACTGCCCTGCTCCTTGAGGCGTTCTCTGATGTCTGAGAAGGAAGACTGGGTCTGCTTCCTTAATCCCAGGCTGATTGACTCCAAGAGTTCATTACCTGGCCTCCTGTTCTGAGCTACAGGGACATAACAAGCTCTAAAGGCCTCTTTGCAACTGCCAAGCTGGCCTGCTGCACTTTACTTGTGACGTTGTCATGGTCCAGCACAACCAGATAGCCTCAGTTGGTGCTTTGCGTCTTGTGGTGATACTCAAATCTACTAATTGGATATTTGTCGTGAGGCCTGTAGTGCTGAGTTTTGGTGGAGTTTTTTGTGCACCCAGCCCGAAAATGGTATGTTGGCAAGCACGATTGTGATTTGGTGCCTCCTAGTCTGATGTTCGGTCACTAGGATGGCGCTTTGTGAGATTTCTCCAACGCTGACTGTTCGCGGTCAGTAAGCTGCCCCGTCTGTTGAGCTGTGTAGTGGCATTCACACTGAACGAGTTCCTGGTGCTAAATGACAGTGCAAGCAGAGCAACGTGTCTATTTCTGCCCGTTCATGGAATTCCACATAATGTTGCAGGGATTATTTGTTACTCAGAGGAATTCCACATAGTGGAACTACGCGAGTTCCACCCAAGCCTATTGAAAATGTGTTTGGCCATCCTACTATAGAAACCCCTATGTCTCTGTTATTTCAGAGTATGATTGAAAGAGGGCAGATATATGAAGTTACAAGGCAGTTTGGGGTTGCATTTGAGGATATTTGTTTAAACAATTGGAAAAGCAGTTTTTAATAACAAATTATCCCAATAATAATTCAACAACTGTTCCATTTGTACTGGTCTAGACAACACCTTCAGGCCCTAGCACTGAACATGAAACCTGTTGCTCTCATCATGGTGTTTCCAGTTTTTTTATGCTGATGGTAAAAGAAGTAATTCCTTTGCTGCCCATGTCCTCATCTGGCAGGTTGTTTGTCAATGAGGAAATTGCATTGTGAGCAATATGATATTTACAGCATTGACAGCATTGGGGACTCTGTCTCTGGGTTCCAAATTTGTAAGGGAGCAGCACAATTGAAATGTAAGAGGTTCTCTCCATTCAGCAGTGCTTCACTTTAAAGCATCTTGATTGTTGATTGTGTCAGAATTGCAATGTCTATGTAGAAATGCTGTTGGTTAAGACTTAGGGCCTTATTATGATGGAAGTCGGATGAGCATTCGACCGACATGGCCGCAGGATTGTGACGGACCGACAAGGGTGAACAGTCAAAATATCGAGTCCAAAATATCGAATGGACATAATATCGAGTTTTAAATATAGAATGGACAAAATATCGAATGGACAGAATATAGACATCAAAAATATCGTTTTTAAGGTAAGTAATGTAATATCGAATGTGAAAAATATAGACAGTTAAAATATCGAAGTCTATAATATAGGTTATTAAAATTATCGATTTTTTAATATTATCGAATTTTTTATAGTGTTTTTTATGTTATTATATGTGTGAAAAGTGTTTCTTTATGTTATAATTAATTTTAATTAATGAATTTTGTTTTTATAATTTTTGCGTAATTTAATTCTGTAGGGGGTTGTGGGTTTATAGGGGAATAGGGTGGGAAGTAATTTAATGATAATTAATTAAATATGTACATGTATTTATTGGTATTAATTTTTAATTAATTGTTAATTAATTTATTTTTGGTAATTAATTAAATTTTAATAGGTCATTAATTTTAATAATTGATTAATTGCTAATTATGTTAATTTTACTAATTTATTTTCTGTAGCGGGTTGTGGGTTTATAGGGGAATTGGGTGGGAAGTAATTTAATTACAAGTAATTAAATATGTAAAATTATTTATTGGTATTTATTTTGAATTAATTGTTAATTAAGTTGTTATGGGTAATTAATAAAATTGTATTTGCCAATTAATTTAATTTAATTGATTAATTGCTAAATATGTTAATTTTACTAATTTTTTTTCTGTAGCGGGTTGTGGGTTTATAGTGGAATAGGGTGGGAAGTAAATTATTTAAACTTAATTAAATAATAAATGTATTTAATTGTATTTAATTCGAATTCATTGTTAATTAATTTTTAATTATTAAATAATTAATTTTTAATTTGTAATTAATTTGCATTAATAGGTAAGTAATTGTAATAATGAATGTTAATTAGTAATTTTAATAGATTAATTATTATATTATATTAAATTGGTAATTACTTTTAAATACATTTTTATAGATATTAATTTATATTTTTTTAAATAATATATGAAGTATTTCATTTCCCTAATGTTGCATTCTCTGAAGTGGGAATAGTAATTATATATGAAGTATTTCATTTCCCTAATGTTGCATTCTCGGTAGTGGGAATAGTACTTTTTTCCCTCTATGCTATCCAACGCTTTTTACCTCTATGCTATCCAACGCTTTCCCTACTGTTGCACTCACTGGAGTGGGAATAGTAATTTTTACCCCTACGCTATCCAACGCTTTCCCTACTGTTGCACCCACTGGAGTGGGAATAGTAAATTTTACCTCTACGCTATCCAACGCTTTCCCTACTGTTGCACCCACTGGAGTGGGAATAGCAAATTTTACCTCTAGGCTATCCAACGCTTTCCCTACTGTTGCACCCACTGGAATGGGAATAGTAATTTTTACCCCTACGCTATCCAACGCTTTCCCTACTGTTGCACACACTGGAGTGGGAATAGTAAATTTTACCTCTAGGCTATCCAACGCTTTCCCTAATGTTGCACCCACTGGAGTGGGAATAGCATTTACCTCTACGCTATCCAACACTTTCCCTAGTGTTGCACCAACTGGAGTGGAAATAGTATATTTAACCCCTACGCTATCCAACGCTTTCCCTACTGTTGCACTCTTTGGAGTGGGAATAGTAATTTTTACCCTTACGCTATCCAATGCTTTCCCTACTGTTGCACCCACTGGAGTGGGAATAATAATTTTTACCGCTACGCTATCCAACGCTTTCACTACTGTTGCACTCTTTGGAGTGGGAATAGTAATTTTAACCCCTACGCTATCCAACGCTTTCCCTACTGTTGCACTATTTGGAGTGGGAATAGTATTTTTTACCCCTATGCTATCCAACGCTTTTCCTACTGTTGCACTTCTTGGAGTTGGAATAGTAATTTTTACTCCTACGCTATGCAACGCTTTCCCTACTGTTGCACCCACTGGAGTGGGAATAGTAATTTTTACCTCTACGCTATCCAACGCTTTCCCTACTGTTGCACCCACTGGAGTGGGAATAGTAATTTTAACCCCTACGCTATATTATGTTACTATATATATATGTTTTAACAAATATTATTTAAAAAATATTTTTTATAACTTTCATTAATTATTTAATTATTATAAGATCATTTAAGTATTTTTAAGTATATTTCAGTAATTAAGTTTTTAATATTAATTTAATTTAACATTGTTTTTAATAAAGTCGATATTTTTATAAACTATATTTTAGTAAACGATATTTTTTACTCGATATTTTTGTACTTACCTGTTTGTAGATACAAACTCGATATTCTGTCTGTCGATATTTTGTCAAAGATATTTTTGATAGTCGATATTCTGTCCCTCGATATTATGTCAGTGATCCCGTGACAAGAAGTCGGCGCTCCCATCCGCCATAATATGATGTGGCTGCTGACTAGGCTGTCACAAACATCCTTTTTTTTATTGCGGCTTGGGCTGCGTCCTGGAAGACAAATGCAGCAGAAGACGCAATAGAAAAAGGGATGTTCATAAACATCCATGCACTGTGCGCAGGACACCATGTGGTGCTTGGCACACAATGCATGGATGTTTTGGGGCACCACATGTGCCCCCCTGGCCACATAGTGGATGGCCACAAGGGCTTTACAAGCCCCCAAAGTCCCTTTCCGACAGCCTTACCATGTTGCCATGAAAAGGCTGTAGGAAATGGGCATCATAATCCCTATGGAGGGACACCTTCATGCACAAGAACAATCAATGGAGTTGTTTTCTTCGTTCTATGTGTGCGGCAGATTGCAGCACACATAGGAGGAGGAAACGAAGAGCAAATAAAGTTATTTCCCCTCGTTACACTTCCCCCTGGGAGGCACACAGTTTTAGATCATTCCCAGGTTTGCAGATACTTGCAAATCTAGGTGAATCTAGGTGTCAAAACCTATGGGTGTTGCGTGGGCAAAGTTAGGCAATGCAGGGTGCCTTTGAATCATCTCACAGATATGATTGAGAGGCCTGCGTCACCAGTGTGTCATTAAATGTGACGCTCCTGGGGCACAGGCCTTTCGTAAATGAGGCCCTGGGTTTTGGTTCCTTTTCTTGGTTCATCCCCCAACTAGAGCAGGGGTCCACTATGTGTGTCTTTCCACTACCTATGTCATTCCTCTACTCTGCTTGTATGTTCTACTTTAAAAATTTTAAGCACTCTACAAGAGCGCATAATCCAGGTGTCTACTTTGTGTACATACCTTTGCCACAGTGCATGCTTATGTTTGCTTTTCTGCCCATGTGCTTTTCATCCATGTGCTTCACCCACCTACCTTGTGCATTCTCTCGCTCACTTGCTACCCCAATTTCTCTTTCTTTGCATCCCCTAGCCTCCATGTTCCTTTCCTGAGCCTCTATTTAGCTTACCCCCCACCTGTACCTCGTGTTGCTTGAGTATACACTCCTGTAACTGCACTCTCTCTTTCACAGCCCCCTCGCCCTGGTTAACAGATCCAACTTTGATTGGCAAATAAATACACTCTGTGTTTTGTAGAGTTAGCATGATTGGTCCATGCACTTTTAAAATGACTTGGCTGGCCTTGTATGGCTTTTTCTTTCTTTTTTAAAGGGTACAATTGATCGAAATAGAGTGCATCAGAGCCCTGCATTGTCATTAGAGCGGGAGGCATCAGTACACCTTTAGTAAAAAGAAACCTGTTTGTGCCCTTTAATGTGTGCCTATTAAAATGCAAGGAATAAGGACAGGTGCTGCAGCAGTCAGAGCTTTTTATAAACATCCATCTGCTGTGTAAGCATTGATCATCAAAGACCGCAGTGGTGAAAGCCAGAAACATTGACATAGGCAGTGATAGTGTTTAAGAAGAACATTCAGCCTATCTACAAAAGAGCACAGTGCCATCAGAAGCACCACTTTAGCTAATCCTTACATAGTTTGAGAGGCTGAGATGTGCACTTTCCATCTCCCGAAACTATAATGGCCCTTTTACGAGCCATTAAGTGATATCAGTTTTAGACACGGCAACAGCAAAAACTGCTGAACAGAATTACACCAAATTTGGCAGGAAGCTTTACCTTGGCACGCAGATTGTGCTTTTTGGTGTAAATACGTTCAGTATTTTTTGACATATAAAAGTTGCATGAGTCCCTCGAGCGCATAAAATATTTAAATATATATATATATATATATGTATATGTATATGTATATATGTGTATATGTATATATATTTATATACATATACATATATATTTGTTTGCACTGAAAAAATCAATGATTACAAGGACGTTAAAGTTAGGAATTAGCATTAAAAAAACTGTCACTGATCATATCATGAGTGATGTAATATGTGAGGTCATAAGTAGTGCATTGCAGGGGCGTGAGTTATAGTTAGCTCAGCTAGCTATAACTTCTGAATTTCACTGGTTTTATACAAGTAAAATCTGAGCCTAACTATAACTTCCCTGAAACCTTTGTTTTTTTCAGTGAATTTCGAATGTTTTTAAAATGCGAATTCCAAACTACAAAATCCCTGTAACATTTGTGTTTTTCAGTGAATTTCCATGGTTTTTAAGTAGTAATCACGTTTGCAGGGTGGTGGAGAAAGGGGGCTAAATATATGTAATGAAAAAAAAACCAAGGTTACAGGGACATTATAGTTAGAGGCAGATTTCACTCGCACAAAACCAGAGAAATTCTGCAGTTATTGTTACCTGAGCTGACTATAACTTTCCCCTGCAAAGCACTGCTCATGACAACACATATGACATCACCCATGACCTGGTCACTGACAACACTAATGACACCATTTAATTAGTGTAAGTATTTTATAAGAGTTTATGAGTGTTAAAACATACATACTAAGGTACTACAAAACTTAAAAGAGTATACTTGGTGTACTACTAATGAGTAATACTACTTTTAATAACTAACTAACTACCATGTGAGTGGCTGTGTAACTGTTTGAACTGACTGCTCCTCCGCAATGGCAGAGGAGCGTGCCCCCCTGCCAGCATTTTGAAAATAAAAAATGCAACAATAAAATAAGGGTTTAACCCCTTGCATGCTCATGACGAGCTCATCTCGTCATGAGATACAGTGCTCCGGTGCTCATGACGAGCTGCGCTCGTCATGGACTTTAGAACGCTTGCACACTGGGCTAATTCCCCTGCTGTGCTGAGCCTTCTAAAGAAACGGGTGCGGCCGCGACGAGCTGAGCTCGTCATGAGCACAGGAGCATTGTAGCTCATGACGAGCTGAGCTCGTTATGAGCATGGGAGCGCTGCACGCCCCCCCTCTTCCCCCAGCACAGCAGGGGAATGTGCTGAGCAGGGAAGGGGTTAAATACCCTGTTTTATAATTTTTTTATTTTTTTGATTCCACCAAGTTCAACAACATGATCCCCCCTCTCGATAACCTTGTAAGACAGTTCGTTCTCCGATGGCATAGTCATTAATACCCATCTGCAGATAAAAGAACACAAAACAAATACATAGTAGCAGCGCTCTACACTAGTCGCCATTCGGATACATATATTCCAATACCCTGATCCAACTTACATCCTCTCCCTCCAAGGAGAGCCGCTCCAGTGCGTCATCTATCTGGGTCACTGAAGAGCGGGCCAGCTGCAGTTGCCCGTTCCCGTGACTTCCCAGACTGCAAATTCAGAACAGCCAATGTACCCCGAAACTCTAAGGGAGTTCAGCAGTGTCAACATCATCTACTTCCCCCCCTATGAGTGCGCTTCCCTGAGTCTGGGTAGTGGTGCCTCCTTGTGCTAAGAGATAGGTGGTTAGCGGGCCCCAAATATCTTTCGGGCAGGACTGCGCAAGTAATGATTCAGCATAGTAACCGAGCTTCGCCTGCCAGGTGGTCATGGTGTGAATCCAACCCTTTTTTGGGGCTCTCCCTCTTCCCCATCGACATGCAATTTGTCTTTTTCGCCAAAAGCAGGCCCATAGCCAGGAATTTATTATGTGGAGTTTTAATATCTTGTGAAAGGCCTAGAAGGCCCAGCAATGGGCAGGGCTGAAGCGCGATCCCTAGCATGGTGGATAGTCCCTCAAATGTGTTATGTTATGTTATGTTATTTATTGTCTTGTATAGCGCACGGCTACTCAAAGAGTGTCCCGGCGCTTTATTGCAAACCTGTGTCACAACATAACGGAAAAAAAACAGAAAAGTGGGGAGATCCCTAACTAACAGTGAAAACTGATATCTACAAAGTAAAAAGCCAGGTTTTAAGGCCCTTCCTGAACGTCAGTAAATTGGAGGTGCTACGCAGTGTCGCTGGCAAAGTATTCCAAAGTTGCAGAGCCAACAGTCTGAAAGATCGACCTCCTATACGTGCCCTTTTTATGCGAGGGACCACAGCAAGAAACAAAGACCGCGACCTCACGGACCTTGCAGGATGGTAAAAAGCTAGCCTTTTTTGAAGATACTTAGCTCCTGAAGCATGTAGAGCTTTATGGGCCAAGGTCAGGGCCTTGAAGACTATCGGCTTTCGGATAGGGAGCCAGTGGAGAGACTGCAGGAGGCCCGAGGTTCTAGCAAGGCCAGATAATCCAAAAATGACCCGTGCTGCCGACTTCTGGGCCACCTGCAGTCGTTGCAGCAGATACTCCGGCAGGCCGAGATAGAGGATATTCGAGTAATCCATTCTCAAACTGATTATGGCCTGAACCGTTATCTTCCTATGTTCCTCCGGTAGTATAGGAAGAAACTTGCGGAGCATCCGGAGAAGCCCGAAGCAGGTGCCAGTAAGACCAAGAATCTGGGATCGCAGCGTCAGGCCATTATCGATCTTAATCCCCAGGTTCTTGGCTAACTGAGAGGAGCCTGCAGGAGGACACATATTCGCAGGTCACCATTCCTGCCAATCAGGGTCCGATCTGCAGCCGAAGAAAAATACCTCCGATTTATCCGAGTTGCACTTGAGGCTGTTACGCTGGAACCAATTAAAAACAGCCCCAAGGCAACCCCTGATACTCTCTCTATCAAAATCCACTCCTTTCCCGCAAGTGAAGAGGAGCTGGGTGTCATCGGCATAGGAAACGATCTGGGCCCCGAAAGACTCCGCCAGTGCCGCCAAAGGGGTCATAAAGTTGTTAAAAAGAGTCTGGCACAACACTGAGCCCCGAGGGACTCCCACACCCAGTGACGGCATCTCGCCAGAGCTAGAGGAGGCCCAGACCGTTTGTCTACGGCCGGCCAAGAATGAATGAAACAAGCTGAACACCTCAGACCGATCTCATAAAGTCTGGCGAGGAGACCCTCGTGGGGGACGGTGTCAAAGGCCACCGACAGATCGAGCATCACAAGCATCGCTTTGCCTCCTGAATCCAGCACCTCCTTAATTGCCTACGAAACTTCCAGGAGCGCTGTTTCGGTGCTTAGGTTGGTGCGGAAGCCGGATTGAGTGGAGTGCAGTAAATCATAGGATTCCAAATTGTGCGCGTGCTTCTCAAGAATCTTGGCAAAGGCGGGCAAAAGCAAAATAGGCCTTTAATTAGCCAACACCTCCGCATCGAGGCCAGGCTTTTTAAGCAAAGGGATGATCATCACCTGCTTCCAGGCCTGAGGGACCACACCTTCACTGAGAGAGCGGTTCAAAATAGGATTCACGATGGGATTAATGACTTCAGCCATTTTAGCCAAAAATCTGGCAGGGCATGCGTCAAGAGGTGATCCTGATTTTAGGCAGGCCATCAAGTCCAAGGACGAGGAGGCTGAAAGTGGTGGAAAGTCTGCCAGAACCGGGTCTGCACTAGCTGTTAACACAGAGACACCCTCTGAATAGTAAGAGACTTCAGGCCCCTTCAAGGAAAAAGAGTCCTGAATCAACTTTAGGTGAAGAAGTTGGCAAGGGCACTAACCCATGCCTCCGTGGGGGGTACCTGAGTCGATGAAACACGAGGGGCCATAAATTCCCTCACGATGGCAAATACCTCCTTGCATGAATTAGAGGTAGTCTCAATTCTCCTTGAAAAATAGCCTCTTTTCTCAGAGAGAATGTCGCGATGGTAAGCTTTGACAGAGGCTCTGTAGGCAAGTTTTATCGCGGGATCATATTGCGAACGCCACGCTCTCTCTGCCACCTGCCAATATGCAGTGCTCAGATCTGAGCACCAGTGTCGAAACTATCGACTGGAGCTCTTCAAAAAAGGTGCCTGTCGGCCCCGGGGGCCTATAGACAAGAAGTCCTTTAAAAGATTGGTGCGGCGATAATACTATGGAGAAGGCAAGGGATTCACATCTCGTGATGGCATCCATAGGAACAATGGTGCAGGTTGCTCGTTTATTAACCACAAGTGCCACCCCACCCCCCCCTCGCCCTTTCAGTCTATCTTGCCTAAAGATATTATAATCAGGGGGGATAGCTGCAGAAATATTGGGGTTAGAAAGCTCCCCCAGCCACTTCTCAGTCAACATCAGTCACAGTGGTTTTTCTGTTACCAGAAGATCATAAATATCCAGAGCATGCTGGCTGAGAGATCTGGTATTTAAAAGCAAACAGAGATGCTTGATGCTGTCTACCTCCCTATCTAACACGGGAGCCCGATTTTTCTGCGGCAACCAACCACAGTCAGGGTACCGACTCTTACCCTAATAGCGGGCCGAAAATACCTTACGGCAGGAGCCCCCCATCTTTTGTAAAGTTCTGAGCTCCAGCGCCGAATATTGGAGCATGATGGTAAAGAAGAATAAGGAGGCCGCCAGAGGCCAGTCCCGCCCGTCGCCCTAGCCGCCTCCGGGACGCTGACGGGCGCAGACGGGCTGGACTCTGGCGTGACTCCGGCGTCACTACGGCGAGAACGCTGCGCGAGAACGCTGCGCATAAAAGGGATCGCTTTATATGCAGGCCAGCTTGTCCTTGCGACAGCTGGTCTGCTAGCAGGCGTCCAGAAAACTACCCTCAATATGGCGCCCAAACCTGCAAGAGACCGGGGAAACCAGGGACCCACCAAGCGCGGTGGTATGCCGATTATTGTGCAAGTGAGGGAGAGGCGCTCTGCCTAAAAACAAGGTACAACAAACAGAAATTAAATAAAATAGCAAAACGGGATGGGCAACTCCACACCAGGTGTAAGAAATCTGCCCCTCCACACCACATCAGTTAAATCTTTCATTATCTCGAAGCTGGAAATGGTGGAGCCCTGTAGGGGTGTGATACAACCTATGTAGGAATTTAAAGTGTATCAATCGCAGCCTACTATTCCCGGTAATATCCTCCGTATGAGTGCAGCTGTGTTCCCATTGCTCATTTGAGAGCGTAATCCCTAAATCCCCATCCCAATCTCGCCTAGCTTTACACACGATAGGTGGTTGTGCCGTTTGAGTGTGTTTATACAGCAAGGACACCGCATGTCTGGGGGGACCTTCTGTAGAAATGCTTGCAGTGCTTCGAATACAGGTGGTTCCTCTGGGAAGGCCGGGGTCGCTGCTTTAACACTATGGGGCCCATTATGATGGCGGGCGGATTGCCCCCGCCAGGCTGGCGGAGGCCACCGCCAGCCTGGCGGGGGCAATCCGCCACCATCATCTCTCGTCCCCCCCCACCATATTAGTATGGCGGGGGGACCACGGAGTACGGAAAGACCGTCCGCCGCTTTTCCGCCCCAGTCGCCTTGCGGCCGGGGTGGAAAAGGAATAATATGGTGGCAGTGTCTATCAGACTCCGCCAGCCATATTATAATGGGCATTTTTCAATGCCTTTATTGCCGCCACGGAAAGGCAGGCGGACTTCACTCTGGGGGCCCCCTGCAGGCCCCCAGAGTGAAGCACAGTAGGGGGTCACACGCATTTGCATAATGAACGCGGCAGGCACCAGGTCAAGCTGTATTGCTTTAGTATTCTGTTCAGATTCCCATTTCTTTTCAGTCAGCATATGGGCTTTAAGTGGTTCAGGGAGTAATGTCTTATATATTCTTGATGGCATGTGCCCAGCATTTGACAATTGGATCAATTGGATAGGAAACAAAGGGGGAGTAAGTTTCGGGGCTACTTTAGAAATCTGCACTTTAAGTTTCAAGAAGGTAGAAAAGTCTATGTCAGCTAATCCCTTCTCTCTTTGAAGAACAGAGAAGGGAATGGGGGTGGAATCCTCTTACATATCTTTGATCAAGTTAATATCTTAATGTGACTAATCTTGCCAATATATTGGTTGTCCATTTATTTTTATTTTGGAGTTGTACTGGATCGCTATCATGTTTGATGCATACATTTTTGTGCTGGAATGTATATCAAGAGAGGCCAATGCTTTCAAAGGCCCACATGCATCAAGCACTTTTGCATTCGCAAACGGTGCGATTCCTTAAAATCGGCCGTTTGCGAATGCAAAAGTGCTTTTTCAGATGCATCATTATTTTTGAATGAAATTCGCTGATTTTGCGACTTTCCAGAATGCGATTGCATTTAAGGAATCGCAAATTTGCGATTCCTTAAATGCAATGCATCATTCTGAAATCAAATTGCGAGAACAAGGTTTGGAAGTGCAAATTACCACGAGGTTGAACCTCGTGGTAAATTGCGAAAAATGTTTAAGATGTACTAATTTACATTTTAAACAATGGCATGTTACAGACACACATGTCCTTAGGACATGTGTGTGTGAAACATCCATTTAAAAATACATTTCAGGGGTGCAGGGGGGGGTCCTTTGGACCCCCCCCTGCACCCATGAAATTTTCTAAGCGCCACTCGCAATTTCCATTGATTCCTATGGGCCTTTTGGCCCATAGGAATCAATGGGAATAGCGAATTCGCAATTTTGAAGTCACATAATATTTGCGATTCGGTAAAAATTGCGATTTTTACCGAATCGGAAATATTTTGCACTTTCTATGATGCATCCCGTTTTGCGAATCCATATTTGCGATTCGGTAAAATTCGCAAATTTGGAAACGCAAAACGGGAGTTTGATGCATGAGCCCCTTAGTGTTTTGAACAATGTATTAAGCGTACGGAAGCATAGAGATGTTCATTGTCATGATACTCAGGAGAGGGATGTCTTTTATCAAGTTTTTGTCCACCTCTAGCCACTGGGGTTTGCATTTAAATTTTTCCAGAAACCATGCAGCTCATTGTGTACATAGGAAGGCTGTCTGGAAATTATTACAATTTGGTAAGCCTACTCCTCCCTTGTTCTTGACTAGTTTGATTTTGCCTAATGAGATCCTTGTTTTTTCCCCTTATCGTAGATAGCTATTAAGGGCCTTATTGATTTTCTTTAGAAAATTATCGGATAATATCATAGGTCGCATACTAATAATAAGATAGTTGATAAGAGGTGTGGTCATCCTTTTGAATGTTTCTATTCTACACCACCATGTTAGGAATTGTGGTGACCATCCATTCAGTAGTTGTTAGAAATGGAGGTCTCTAGTTAAGCTCAGCCATCCAGTGTGCCTCTGCTGCAATGTGTATTGACTGTCTGGCTTTGGAGTGACAGGGGCTGGGGATGTGCAGTGGCTCAAGAGAGTCTGGATGAGTCAGTGCTTGGCTGAATAGACCATTTAGAGATTTTCTTGCACCTGAATGGGCCTGGTCTGCTTTGAACAATGCTGTCTCTACCTCCTGCCAGCTGGGCCAGAGAGGACAGAACTGGTTTGGACTAAGCACAGACACTCGCTGCATGAGAGAACAAAGGGATTTTAAGTATAAATATTGGGGCCAGACCCCAGAAATTTAGAACTCGCTGGAATCAAGGGACCTGCCAAGAAGAAGAGCTGGAAGAGCTGCCAGGAGGAGTACTGCCCCTTTGCTGTGTTGTTGTTTTGTTGAGTTGGCCTGCAGTTGCTGCTTCTGCCTTGGTCAGTGAAAGGACTGGACTGAACTTTCTCTTACTTGTGCTGAGTACCTCCAAGGGCTTGAGGTAGAGCTTGCCTCCTGTTCTGAAGTCTCAGGGACAGCAAAGACTTCCCCAACCTCTGGGTACAGCTTCTCGAACCGCTGTTTCAGTTGCCACAGAGGAGGGGAACGCAACCGACTCCGTCGCTGGCTCTATGTCCTGACGGCACCGCAGAAGGCGCCTTCCTCATCTTGCACTGCAACCCTGGTCTCACCAGGGGTGGCCGCCACTGCCACTGAGCTGCTGCTTGCACCCTGACCTGTGGGCACTCCACTCGGCAATGCCTCAGTGTAACTCCTCTAAACAATACAGTGGAACCAACCCTATCTTATGTGAATTTATAAATCGTGTAGCTGCCTGGACGCTTCCCAGAATCCATTGTGCATCCCTAATCATTATCTGGAACTGTCACCCAGCTGACTATTGCGAATAAGCCCAGGTTTTAACCATTTTCTAAACTTAGCCTCATTAGGCTCTGCTCTTAATCCTTTAGGTATTTGTTTCCATAGTTTGGGGTATAGGAGAATGATCTGCCATCCCATCTGTATCTATAAATTTGTGTAGTCCAGCCAACTTAAAATTGTGTGTGGGATAAAAATATTTCTCACCATCATCAGCTTGGTATGGTCTCCATTTGATTTTAAGGAAGAATTTGCCATCCACTGTGCCACTTTTGTAAGGCAGAAGGCCAGGTGTGGTTGAAATCCTGTCTTTGGGGACAGAGAGACCACCAAGTGGGTGTCATCAGCATCAGAAACCAATGACACACCAAATTCCTCAACCATGGCTACTAGCGGTTGCACATAAATATTAAAGAGATTGGGGTTTAGTGCAGATGCCTATGGGACCCCACACTTCAAAGGAAAAGTCTCTGAATAGCAGGGGTGTTCCCAAATCTGAGATGAACCATGTTTTGAGAAAAATAGAACACTTTTAGTGCATCATTACTAATTCCTTTTAGGCTTAACCTGAGTACAAGCGTTTCATGATTAGTAATGTCAAACGCTGCACTCAGGTCGAGGAGAATGATGGACGCATACCCTCCTTGATCTAGTAGACTTCTAACCTCCTCTGTTGCTGCCAGTAATGTGAATTCCATACTGTGTTTAGGATGGAAGCTGTTCTGTGTAGAATCAAGGAGGCGTGTATGTTCCAGCTAAAGCAAAAGTTGTGGAATAATGTGCTTTTCTAGGACTTGCCCCATAACTGGAAGCAAGGATATGGGTCTGTAGTTACCCGGGTATTATTTGGCCAAGATTACATTTTTTTTAACAACCGCTTGACCAAGGCATGCTTCCAGTCTCAGGAAACTATTCCGGTGGAGATCGACAGATTGAGAATATCCAAAAGATAAGGAAAGATTATATGCTCACTCTGAAAATGTATATGTGGAGGCGCTTGTTTCAAAGGAGAACCCAATTCTACTTTTCGAAATAACATTGAAAGTGTATCTTTGGTAATGTCGTAAATATTTAATTTACCGTCTTAATTTTTATGCAGGTAAGTACTTAATCAATAATAACTCAATCGGAAAGAAAAAAACAGAGTCTGTGGTGTTAGAGTTCTTAGGGGTTTTATTCCTTAAAAAGGAATCGTTCCGGAACTGGATATCATGTTCCTGCAACCACAAGGGGTTCAGGAAGGGATAGAGCCATATTTTATTGACAATACATAGCTTATATACTTAATTCACATCATAGAAAGCAATATAGTAGGCGTAACAGCTGAGAGAAGACAAGATAACAGCATCCACGTGTTAGGAGTACGTAATCAGAAGGCATGAACTAGGCGTGAACTAGAGGTGTGTGCTAGAAACGTCACAGGTAGGTGTCATAAGTGGGTGGCACAAAACAGAAATGTTGCAATGTCAGCAGAAATCTGAGGCTTGGATGCGCGCGCAGCTGCATGACGTGTGATTGACGTGAAACTGGAGGGTGCAGGGGACTTGACATTTACACTAGCGGAAAGAGACAGAAGTCTGGCATGTCAGATCAACTCGTACTTCTATCATATCTGATATCTGATGTTTGGGAACCATATTATCTGAACGGAAAAGGTCTCTGGGGCAGAAGCTATTCTATACTGACTGTGAGTGCGTGTATAAGCGCCTAAGTGTCTGCATGAGAAGCGTGGGGGCATGGGCCTTCCATGGGAGCATGGTAACAGAGGCTATGAATTACTTGCACGGAGACAGTGATGCCGGCCCTTCGGCTCTGCAGCTGGGAGGATGTTTACTTAAACTAGTAGGCAGGAATGTATTTTCGGGGAGCGGAACAGATAATTCGAAGGTTGTAGTCAGTCTTGGCAGGCAGCAGGCTGAGCTAAGCGCGGTGGGCAGCGCTGGAAGTAAGTCAGAGTTCACGGGTACAGAGACAGCCTGGGCTGAGGCTTTCAGAGTCAAAAGCCAGAAAAAAGGCTCGATGGCAGAAATTCAGGGCCTACTTTGCCAGAGCTGAAAAACGTGTAAAGTACACTACAAAAAGACGTTGGCATAGCATACTCAGGAACGGACTATTCAACCCATTCAGGGTGGGTCTGAAAGAGGACAGGCTAACGTTGGACGCAAATGTATTTGCGTCTTCATAGCTGGCTCAGGAGGGAAGTTACATGCACTTTAAGCTGGTACATGGAGACGGTGGGGTACACGATAGGGAACACAACTTGACCATAAAATTTATATTTCCTCATTCCCTCCTTGTTCCCTACGGACCCTTCATGATACATCGATCCTCATGAATCGATCAGTTTGTTCTTGTAACATCATTTGCTCTTCTTTCCTTCTTTGACTTTGTGAGAGAAAACTGGAATGTTCAATGCATGATGTGGCACACAGTCCACAAATCGCTGGCCCACACTGTAGGCACAGGCAGCAACTGAATACTAGGACTAGGCCAATGCCTAGGAAGGATAGGATCTTCCATCCCCAAGCGGTTAACGTTGTCCAGAACCAACCGGACCAAGTCCAGGTGCCTGGATTCTGATGTATCAGATTGGCAATTTTATGAAGACGGGTAATAGCTTTGTATACGGATGGCGCGTTTTCTGGAATGAAAACACAGCAACTTGACCCGATGACCTTACAGGCTCCACCTCTATCTGCCAAGATGACGTCAATAACAAGACGATTCTGAAGGACAACAACCCGCATGGCGGACTGCTCTTCGGTTAAGTTACCTAGGGCGGAGGCAGTTTCATTCACTACTGCTTCAAGTGTTCTAGTTAATCTGCGTATTAGTTTACTATTTTGGATGGGGCCTAAGAAGAAAAAGAATCCTTTATTAAAATCGGTGTATTGTTCCCATGCCGTTTCTGTGTAGTCGACAAGCGAGAGATCTCTTCGGAGTCTACTCTTTACTAGATTTGTATTTCTGTGATAATCAGGAGGAGCTAGAAAAACAGGTGGCAGAAGGAATGCAATGTAACAGGTACCATCCCAATCTGGAGGTAAACGTATGTATGCGGTATGACCACAAACAAAATAAGAATGACGGATAGCTTTAAAGGACGATTTACCTTGATCACTGAATTCGACCACAGTAGTACATTTACTATGACCTAAGTGTACTGAACCGTTCTTCCTGACACATAATTCACCAGTGACTGGTAATACTGACATAGCGGGCAGACCTGGTGCAGCTTCAGATTCAACAGTAAGAATCATAAGGTTAATTGTGTAATTACCTAATCCATATACTTCATTTTCTAGATCAGTTCATATTCTAGTGGGGAGTCCCTCCTTATCAGGGTAACAGACATCGAGCAGAACTAAGTTCAAGTTTCCCCAAACCCAGCTCCCTTTGAAAACAGCAATATCAGGATCTAAGGAATTAATTATTTTAAACCATGCACCACAGGAGCCATTGTGAGTGAACGGGTACGGAAAGAGGGGCAGAGCTCCCTTGTAATTCTGGTAGGGAGGGAGTCGGCCACATATCCAGCAGTTTGTAGCATTATTAGTCTGATGGGAATGATGTAACATACTAATGAATGTGTTGTTGCGCAGCGCGAGTCTGTAAGAAAGTTCATGTGGAGGTAACTCACTAAAAGAATGTTCAGCAGAAACATTGTAAGCAGATTGTTCACGCTTGAAAATAGGGTAATAGATAGGAAGCAGTATACTTGCAACAATAATCAGAAGACTTAGAAAAAACATAATTAATAATGTCACTATACAGTGACTACGCAGTGATTTGCAATATGTACGTTTCTTGAGTTGTCTCTCTCTCTCTCTATCTCGATCTAGGGGATACATGTCAGAAACTATTTAACCGATTCACCTAGGGGAGGACTTAAACAATTAAACTGTCTGACTTGCTAGATCGGAGTTTTTGTTTATACTCCTCTTGGGGAGTTTTTTCTCGTTCGGAAACTTTAAAGTCACTAGGCTCAATACAGTCTTTGGAAGGGGTGGACGAGTCTGGGTCTGGTTTCAGTTCGTTGCATTGCTTAATATGGCTCGTGTGGATCCACCCCTTTCTGCCCTCTACTTTCACTGCGGTCCTCGTAGTAAGAAGGACGGTCTTTGGCGCTTTCCAGCGGGGCTCCAGCGGACTTTTCCTGTCGAAGTTCCTTATTAAGACCAGGTCCCCAGGACGGACATCATGCGGCTTTACATCAGTGTTGTCAGGGAAGGCTGCGGCAACCTGTGAACGACATGATTGGAGTGCAGACATCAAGGAGGCAAGGTAATCTGTCAACATGTTACAATCAACATCAGTAATTTTCTTAGGAATGGGCGTCCCCCACATATTCGGTGGTCTACCAAAGACCACTTCGTACGGGGATAGTCCTGATCTCGAGTGGGCAACCATTCTCATGTAGAACAGTGCAACTGGCAGGGCGACTATCCAGTCGACCCCTTTCTCTTGACATATTTTTCCAAGGCGGGTCTTTAATGTCTGGTTATGCCTTTCTACAAGGCCTGCGGCTTCGGGATGTCGGACACAATGGAATTTCCACTGATATCCTAGCAGCAAGGAAACTTGTTTCATTAATTCGGATGAGAATGGCTGTCCGTTATCTGAGTACACGACACGAGGCAAGCCGTATCGTGGGAAGAATTCTCGAACCAGCTGCTTGGCAGTGGTCGGAGCAGTGTAATCTGGGACTGGATATGCTTCGGTCCAACGGGAAAGTGCACAAACAATTACGAGGACATATTTGAATCCTCGACAACGGTCCATCTGGATATAATCCATCTGGAGGACTTCAAAAGGGTGATCGGGAGGATGAAATCCACCTTGCTCTACAGGGACGCTTTTACCTGGATTGAACTGACAACAGATCATGCAAGTACGCACTTTCTGTTTTGCTGCTGCTCGTAAGTGTTTATTGCTCCAAAGATTTTGTAAACTGTCTAACATCGCTTTCTCTCCTAGATGTGCTGGACTATGTGCTGTATTGATTATGACTTGAACCATAGAGTCAGGGAGAAACCATGTAGATTTTCCCTTCGTCATCCAACCTTGATCTGTCTGGATCCCTCCTAGTTCAGTCCATTTCTTTATTTCATCTGGGGTAGCATGTGTCTGAATATCGATTACATCTAGTGTGGGATCCCTAACTGTCATACAATTTGTCGGTCCTATTGTCTTTGTCACGTCAGTTGTCTGAGTGTGAGTCAATGCTGTATGTTTTGCTGTCTGGTCTGCCAGGTCGTTACCCTGGGAAACAGAATCTGTAACTTTAGTATGTGCTTTACACTTCATGACGGATATGCCTGAAGGCAGATGTATTGCTTCTAACAGTGCTTGAATGAGGGGACCGTGTTGAATCTTGGCACCATGAGAGGTCAAAAAACCTCTTTCTTGCCATAACATTCCGAAGTCGTGTACAACTCCGAACGCATAACGGGAATCAGTGTATATGTTAACATTTCTGTTCTTGGCTAGTATACAGGCTCGGGTCAGAGCAATAAGCTCTGCCGCTTGAGCGGACAGTGTGTCAATACGATGTGTTTCTTTAACTTCGGTTTCAGTGGTCACTGCATACGCGGCCACTAATTCTCCTGTACTTGTTCTCATACATGAACCATCCACATAAAGTGTCAGGTCTGGATTTGTCAGTGGAACATCTGTTAAGTCTCGTCGAGGCTTTGTTACTGCATTAATGATCTCTATACAATCATGCGGGGCTGGATCTGTCATAATTGAAGGTAACAGTGTTGCGGGGTTCAGAATGCTGCAGCGTCTGATTTCTATGTGTGGCTGGAATAGTGTTAATTCGTAACCTGTCAGTCGTGCTATAGTCAAGTGCTGTGTCTGAGTTCTGTTTAAAAGAACCTCTACAGAATGTGGAACTTGTACTGTTAACTGATGGCCTAAAACAATTGAATCGCTCTGTCTGATTGCTAATGCTGTCGCTGCTACTGACTTTAAGCACGAAGGGAGTGCCTGGGCTACTGAATCCAATGTACTTGAAAAATAAGCGCAAGGCTTATATGAACCTGCTTGATCTTGGGCGAGGACAGACAACGCTGTACCATCACGTTCTGTAACAAAAAGTGTAAACGGTTTGCTGTAACATGGTGTCGCTAAAACTGGTGCTTGACATAAAGCTTTCTTTAATTTTTCAAAGGCTTGTGTGTGTTCCTGAGTCCAAGGGAGGACAGTCGAAGTCGCTGCCTCCTGTGTTGTTAACTGAATGAGTGGTTTAGCTAGAAATGCATACTGGGGAATCCATTGTCTGCAGTACGAGGTGAGGCCTATGAAGGCCCGCACTTCCTTTTGTGTCTGGGGTTGCGGCATATTTACAATTAACTGAATGCGATCGGGAGTGAGCTGTCTCCCCACTTTGGACAGCAAGTGACCCAAGTACACAACTTGCTGAACACAGAATTGTAGCTTCGAAGGAGACACCTTGTGTCCCTTGTCGGCCAGAAAATGTAATACTGTCAGTGATGCTTGTTCACATTCGGGCTCACTTCGTGCGGTGATCAGCAGATCATCGACGTATTGCAGTAAAGCGGTGTCAACTGGCATTTGAATGCAATCTAGTTGTCTTTTCAGTGCTTGACTATAGATGCTGGGGCTTTCTGTGAATCCTTGAGGTGCGCGGGAAAATTTGAAACTTCGTCCATTTAAACTGAATCCGAAGAGGTATTGGCTCTCTGGATCGGTGGGTACACTAAAGAAAGCGTTCTTGAGATCAATTACAGTAAAGAACGTTGCTTCAGAATCAATAGCAGTTAATAGGGAAGAGATATCGGGGACCACAGGGTACTGTGGTACAATGCATTTATTCAGTTCTCGCAGATCAATCACCAGCCGATATACTGGCGGTGCATTGGGATCAGTACGTTTAAGAATTGGAATGATAGGTGAATTACAGATATTGGAGTCGGTCTCTACGACCACTCCTTGGGCAATGAGCTCTTCAATGATTTCCAGTAAAGCCACTACAGCATCAGGTGGTAACTTGTATTGTCTGATTCGGGGTAAAACAACCCCTGTCTTGAGTGTAACACGGTACGGTGTAATATGCATACAACCTACATCAGTTGGGCCTTTTGCCCACAAGTGATCTGGTACATTTTTCAATCTGACATCAAACTCTCGTAATACATAATGACCCTTGAAATCCCGCAGAAAGAGTCTAACTCCTTCCGGGGAACAGCATATTATGGCTCCTAGAGCCTTCAACGTCTTTATTCCTAACAGATTTTCTGGACATGATTTCGTAAGTAATAAGTCTGTAACTCGTGATAATGGACCCACAGCCAGGGGGACGGGTTCTGATACCTCATTTACAATGGGCTGTCCTGAAAAACCAAGGGAAACATTCTGTGAGCCTGAGAGGGGTGCCCCTGGGACTTCGTCATGGCTTATTGTGGTGCGGCTTGCCCCTGTGTCAATTAAAAACTTTCTGTCTTTTCCCAATACTTGACTGTGTACATAAGGACCTTCTTGATCTACAGGAATTTCAATAAGAGGCAACCCCAACTCCCTCTCTAGGCTGTTTCATGCGTATCGTTGGTAATCGGGGTAAGCAGCTTTGGCATACTGGTACATCTGTTGGGAAACTTGTTGAGTCGCGGCAATGGGCTGTGGCTGTGATACCGCTACTGTCTGTGCTGTATGAGATGAAGCATGCATAGGCTGCGTGTTCTGCATGGGCTGTACGTTCTGTGAGGTCTGTTGCTGGGCCTGATCTTGTCTTGGTGGATGCGGTCTCTCTTTAGTTTTACCTGTTGATATGTTATGTTTCAGAACTGGACATTCATGTACATAGTGACCTGGCTGCTTGCAATAGTTGCATGTCCCTTTTACTGGAGCTGCGGTGTGACCTGTCTGGGTCGTACCCTTTCTTTGGCCGTCGGCTGGAACTGACTGGGCTACTAACATTTTCATTTTCGTGTCTTTCATACGTTTCTGTTCATGATCTTGTTCTTCTCTAATTCTGTTCTGATGATATTGTAACATTTGTAACATCTGTGATGGCGTATTCGCTTGCCATGTACTCTCAACCTTGTATACACGGTTTTTAACTGCTAACAGGGAATTCTCGACTAATTTTGATACAAAAAGATGCGGGTACGACTCGCTACTTGGTTTAAGACCGCTGTTAATAATAAAACATTTCTCAAACCTTGAATAGAAGTCACTCGTATCTTCGTCGGGTTTCTGTTTACATGCTGAGATTGCGTCCCAGTCTTCTAGTCTCCCTTTCCTAGTTCCTATCTGCTTTAACTTGTTGAAAAACGGCATCTTGTTTTACTTAGTACTGAATGCTCAATCCTAACTACTTAATACTGAATACAGCTAGTTATACAAGAACACAATAATGCACATTAAAACAATCACACTCATACCACGACATTAATCACATGAAAAGACATTTGAGACATATATGACTACCCCCTATACCGGATGTACTGCTAAACAGCACAGATACACTGCCAAAGACAATGCAAAAACTTGATTAACTGATGTACTGCTAAACAGTACAGATACACTGTCTAAAACAGTGCAGACCGGACTTGTGTACCCAAACCCGTCTTGATACGTCCCAGCAATGGTACTCACCGGGAAGCACGGAAAACAGAAGGCCTCGGAAAACTCGACTGGACTGGACCGGACTCGACTCGACACGTGGATACTTCGGAAAACTGGTGGGCCTCTTGACACCTCGGACCTTGCTTCTTTCGGCTAGGCTCTGGTCGGGATCCTCCGCACTCCTCACCGCCTCGTCTGGGTGCTGATTGCAGTCTTCGTCACCTCCGTGGGCCAGAGGGAGATACAGGAAATCCTGCCGGTACGCGTAGTTTCCGTCTAACTGATGGCAGGGGACAGAGCTTGCAACGCACCAACCGGCGCGTGGGGTGGGGGAGGGGTCCCTATTCGGGCGCCAAAATGTCGTAAATATTTAATTTACCGTCTTAATTTTTATGCAGGTAAGTACATAATCAATAATAACTCAATCGGAAAGAAAAAAACAGAGTCCGTGGTGTTAGAGTTCTTAGGGGTTTTATTCCTTAAAAAGGAATCGTTCCGGAACTGGATATCATGTTCCTGCAACCACAAGGGGTTCAGGAAGGGATAGAGCCATATTTTATTGACAATACATAGCTTATATACTTAATTCACATCATAGAAAGCAATATAGTAGGCGTAACAGCTGAGAGAAGACAAGATAACAGCATCCACGTGTTAGGAGTACGTAATCAGAAGGCGTGAACTAGGCGTGAACTAGAGGTGTGTGCTAGAAACGTCACAGGTAGGTGTCATAAGTGGGTGGCACAAAACAGAAATGTTGCAATGTCAGCAGAAATCGGAGGCTTGGATGCGCGCGCAGCTGCATGACGTGTGATTGACGTGAAACTGGAGGGTGCAGGGGACTTGACATTTACACTAGCGGAAAGAGACAGAAGTCTGGCATGTCAGATCAACTCGTACTTCTATCATATCTGATATCTGATGTTTGGGAACCATATTATCTGAACGGAAAAGGTCTCTGGGGCAGAAGCTATTCTATACTGACTGTGAGTGCGTGTATAAGCGCCTAAGTGTCTGCATGAGAAGCGTGGGGGCATGGGCCTTCCATGGGGCATGGTAACAGAGGCTATGAATTACTTGCACGGAGACAGTGATGCCGGCCCTTCGGCTCTGCAGCTGGGAGGATGTTTACTTAAACTAGTAGGCAGGAATGTATTTTCGGGGAGCGGAACAGATAATTCGAAGGTTGTAGTCAGTCTTGGCAGGCAGCAGGCTGAGCTAAGCGCGGTGGGCCGCGCTGGAAGTAAGTCAGAGTTCACGGGTACAGAGACAGCCTGGGCTGAGGCTTTCAGAGTCAAAAGCCAGAAAAAAGGCTCGATGGCAGAAATTCAGGGCCTACTTTGCCAGAGCTGAAAAACGTGTAAAGTACACTACAAAAAGACGTTGGCATAGCATACTCAGGAACGAACTATTCAACCCATTCAGGGTGGGTCTGAAAGAGGACAGGCTAACGTTGGACGCAAATGTATTTGCGTCTTCATAGCTGGCTCAGGAGGGAAGTTACATGCACTTTAAGCTGGTACATGGAGACGGTGGGGTACACGATAGGGAACACAACTTGACCATAAAATTTATATTTCCTCAGTAATCCGGGGGAAATTGGAGAGTCAGGGCAGCTCCTCTGACCTAGTGTTTACCTCTAAAATATTGGGCACAACTTCTTTAACTTTTGTAGTTCACTGTAGATACCTGATACTTCATCATGAAAATATCCTGCTAATTTATTGCATCAGCATACAGAAGGGTGATGTAGTGAGGTTTTTACTTTGAGAGTGGTCAGAGTTTTCACAAGCCAGAATAACTCGCTGGGAGCATTGGCTGCTTCAACCATTCAGGTCTTATAGTATGGTGCTTGCAGCTTTTTAATTTCTTGATGATGTTGTATTGTTGCCATCCGATAGGTAGCCTTTATATTTTCATTAACTTTTTATCTCCACTTATTTTCAAGTATTTTACAGCCTTTCTTGAGAGAGAGAAGATGTGCATTAAATCATGGTGCTAATTTTTCTTTCTTCCCCTTTTTAAGTTAGTAATGAGGATAGTGGCATCAAAAGGTTTACTAATACACATATCTAATGAAGCATTAGCTGCCGAAATGTCAATCCCACGTTCTAGTCTGGTTAATGCCGGCACAGAAAACCAGATTTCTTTGTTTAGTTTAGAGCGTCTCTGACCATAACTAGGAGGGTCACTATAATTCCCCTAGTAGTAAGAGGCCTTCTAAAGTCTAACAGCCTGATTCATGAAAGACCCGTTTTGCAAGTCTTTAATAGCGATTCATAAGGAATCGCTATTACAGGCTCGCAAAACGGGATTCATGTAGGAATCGTAAAAAAAAATGTGATTCCTACATATTCCTTATTTGTGATTAGCAAATTGCTAATCGCAAATAAGGAATAACTCCCCATTCATTCCTATGGGCCAAAAGGCCCATAGGAATGAATGGGGAGTATTCCTACAATAAGGAATAACTCCCCATTCATTCCTATGGGCCAAAAGGCCCATAGGAATGAATGGGGAGTATTCCTTATTTGCGATTAGCAATTAGCTAATCACAAATAAGATAGCGATTTAAAGGGTGCCAGGGGTGTCCAAAGGACACCCTGTAGCACCCCTTATATGCAAATTTAAACAGGTGTTGCGCACACACATGTCCAAAGGACATGTGTGTGTGCAACATGCAACTTAGAAAAATGCTTTTAAAAGCTTTTTTCTAAGTTTTCGCTATTTACCACGAGGTTTGACCTCGCGGTAAATAGCGGGCCGAAATTGCGAATTCGCAATTTTAAAATGGATGATGAATTGCATTTAAGGAATCTCAAATTGAGATTCCTTAAATGTAATTCATCGCAAAATAGCGAAATCGCTATTTGGGATGATGAATCCCAAATGCAAAAATCGCACTCGCAAAGGGCCAGATTCTCAGATTCTGGCCCTTTGCGAGCACAATTCAGGATGATGAATCAGGCTGTAAGAGATTAGGGTGTGATCTTTTCAGGTTATCAGACAAGTTATAATGGTTTTTAGATTGATCACATTACTAAAAATAGGATATAAAAGATGATCTTTATAGTGGGTAGACCCTTTTACTCTATTGTTAATTGCAGACACCCACGTTTGTAATGATCTCCTACAGGGCACTTTGTTAATTTCGTTCCATACCAAGCTTGGAAAAGAATCACTGAGACACTTCCATCAGCCATGGAGATAGTCCCAAAGAATCAGGAAAAGGAGCATGATAGGGACAACTCCCAAGGTTCTCGCCTGAGGTCAACTGTGGCACTGGTCCTTCCTCTTTCCTTTCTAAGTTCCTTTCTTAGTTTGCCCTGCCTATGTAGGGGTTTTGGAAGGGAAATAGATAGTTTTGAGATAAATGAGGACCTCACTCATCTAGTGTTGCCACGTAGTCCTTCCACCTCAAAATGCCTCTAAATTAACCATTCTACTGACTACCCTATATATGTACAGCATTGTGGAAAAAAACCTAAGTAGTGATTCCAAATTACAGAGCACAATATTGTTCTTGGTATGCCTCTTATGTGAATCCCAATTTCAGAGCACATCATTTCTCTGGCCTGGTTCAAACTCACACAACAAAATCTCAAATGAGCTCATTGCAGGGCACCAGTGACAAATGTTTGCCCGCTCACAATTGTCAATATTTACAGCTTCCCCTTCCTTAATATATTCAGATATGGTGGTACCAGCTATCATTCCCATGACTCTTCTTTCCTCCACTAGGAGAATCCTAATCTCCATTGGATTTTAATAGTTCAGAACTTTGTCCCCATCTGTCCCAAAGTTACAGCCTTCATTGCGCAGCCTTCACATGTACACATATATGCTAACATGTATCATGTCCAACCTGCTGAGAGCCCTTTACACCTGCTCTTGACAGCATTTGACCTTATTTAAAAAGGAGGGAAGTGGAGGGTACTCAGTGTTCAGTAATATCTGACTCAGGCCCGATTTATGAAGTCTTTTTGTAGTTGCAAAGCTTATGATTCACAATCTTGTAGGATGTGTGCCAGTAAAAAGGTAAGGCAAAATGCAGTAAATGAACTTTGCAAGTTAAAAAGGCCTTCCCAACTCTTTGTGACTTATTGCAATACAGAAGAAGGCTTGAAAGATTCATCCCCTTCTACTTCTGAATCATTATTTAATGATGCATTTGTGGCTCTAAACTATTGGTTGAATTCTAACACCTAAAAGAGAGTAGTCTACGGTTGCAATGTTGAAGCTGTTACAAGGGCAGAAGCTACAAATAAAAATACAGCAGCCATTCTGAAAATGAAAATGCCGGGATGGAGGTCTACTGTTCCTCACAAGCCATCATCTGGTCATTATCAAGGAGTCAGACAGATTCCTAAATGAATCACTGCCTCAATAATAACACTAGGCAGGGATTCCCCGGATTTCACCAATGCCTTGTTTTGAGCTGTGGCAGATAAAAGATCCACCGCTGTTCAAAAATTACCTTTAATATGCAGATGATGCATACCAAATGCATCATTGTATTTAATCAAGATAAGTATATAGGAATCTTTATGGCATATATGAGCCCTGTTGGTGCTAATAAAATAATGTTCCATTGGATCCTGTAGGTTTGGTATGTGGTATTTATTTGAAGATCCTTGTGGAGAAGTGTAGCTCAATGGTTAGAGCGGCAGACCCTGATGTAGAGGTCTGGCCCTGTGCCAGGGTTCAATTCCCGCCTCGGTGGGTCTTGGGTTCAATTTCCTCGGACCTGATAATTCTCGCCTCGGTGCCTATTCTAATCATGGGTCCCACTCTGCAACTCTGGGCAATAGCTTGCTTAATCTCCACAATGGCCCCAACAGCACTGGCATGCCTGGCTTCACCTTGGGGTTGCCCAGGAGTGGACATTTCACAGGGAAAAGCCAGGAAGGGTTCCACAGTGATATGCGTACAGCGCCAGGAAACCCCGGTTGGGGTATAAGTGCGCTTTACAATTACAAATTCATTTCATAGTAGGTTGTGCAGTGAAATCTGACATTTTCCTGAGCCTTTCATTATGATCTGGTGGTGTGGTAGGTCAAGAAGACTAGTAATCATCTCTCTAAATATTTTCTATTGCAATTCCTCTGCCTGATCATCAGCGTAGTTGCTGGAGTGTGACTGAGAAACTGAAGAATTTCCCTTACCCTCCCTTATGTCTTTATTACCAATAGAACAACAAATGGAAGTACTAAGGAATTGGGGTAGGAAGAAACTTCCTATTTCACTGTTGTGGGGACAAAAGATAATACAATTCAATCAAAAAGGTATCCTGCCAGGGGTCATGGAGATTGTGATATATAATGCACGAAATATGGACTAGAGGGGTGGGTCGCCCCACATTGGTACGTTAGCTCTGCATGAATTGTGCATGGAAGGAAAACATTTGTTTTGCTATATAAACCTCACACACTAAAGTAGTGTCATGCTTCATCGTTGGGTTCACCTTCTCTTAGGTATCCCTTTATTGGTGGAGTTGGTGGGGAGACTAAAATAGGACTCGTGGGTAATGTGGACTATTATGGTCCTTTGACTATGGCTTTTTACAGCAACATGTTTCAGCCCTACTCTAAGGCCTAACAAGGTTTGGGGCTTTCATCAGGGTATCAAATCAAAACCTTCCTGGTGATTAGGTAAAAAATAGAACTGGCAGAGTAATGTCTTGCACTAATACAGGGGAAGTGCTAATACTTGCCCTTCAATGGTCTTTGTGGCAAATCACCTACACTTCATGGGTATCACACAGCTCAGGAACAGGGGTGGAGCTCTTGTTTTAGTTTCCCACCAACTCCATGCATAAAGGGATACCTAGGAGAAGGTGAGAGATATTTATTCTCTAGTTAATCTCCCTGGTCACCCTTATTCTGCGTGCGCCCTGAAACTTGGTTGAGCCCACTCTGACCGTTAGGAGTGTGTGTGAATTATATATAAAAAGGATTTTTTTGTATTCGAAAAGTCCTCTCAAACTTCCAGATTCAGCAGGTTTCCCTTGAATGAATCCTCTTTGCTTATCACGACAAAAGTTAGTAGACACTGCCAGAGGTGCTCACCAGTTCACTATCTCTAGCAAACATCAACTCCCCTCCTACCCACAAAGTACAGTGCCAGGTGGTGTAAGCTATAATGTTGAATCAGAAAGCAAATATCCTTTGCTGCTCTTGGGGATGATGAGGATGATGAAAGGGGTCTGGTAGCAAAGAAGCAGAGATCAAGAATGTGATAGAAAGATAGATATAAAAGAGATAGATAGAGAGCAACAGAGAGGGAGAAATGGAGAGAGATTAAATGAGCCAATCTAGGACATATCTACAGAGAGACTCCATAAACATACAAGAGTAAATTTTAGATAGACAGGAGCATGGAAAGGAAATACAGACAAAGAGAAGATAAAGAATGGTCACAAAATCATTTGAAAAAGAGAGAGGAGCTTGGAAATAATTTGTTTGAGTTGAACAGAGACAGAGACATCTGAAAGACATAGGGCACTATTCACAAAATTAATCTAAGACAAAATCCTAACTTTACGACTTTTGATATTCACAAATGGCATTTACTAGTAGTAAAGTTAGGATTCAACCCTTTTCACCCAAGAACTAGTTAACGATGTGTACATTTGCCTGTTATTCTTATTCCATTCCACTCCAAGCATAAGCACATCTGTATGATTATTGTGACCATTGAAGTGCCCTAGTAAATAGGATTTACTGCTGTGGAGAAGAACCTAGCAGAAAAGGGGGTGGAGAAGAACCTAGCAGAATCTATCATGAGGTCAGGCTAACCAGCAATGTACCTTTGCCTGACAGTTAGGTCCCAGTCTTCTGTCAGTTCTCCAGGTAGTTTTTCTTGAAATGTATTCAAAAAGCCCCTTTTCTTAGGGTTAAGCAGGACTAACACCTTTTACAAGTGCCCTGACTCTAGTTGTCAACACTTGGGGGTTTAGGGCGCACTCCAGCAGAGATCAGTAGAATGGTTCAAGACCTCTGGAAATTGTTGTGTCCTTGTAGCTCTCCACAGATGGCCAGCCAAGTGGTCCTTTTAGTCATTCTGGTTGTCCTGGATTCAAAGTTCATGTCAGTAAATGTAAAACTTAAACACACATTTCCAACTTTTTAAATATTATGCACCCTGCACTTGGAGTCATTAGGGCCTACGTTAGGGGTGACATATACGTATTAACCTCATAGCTGCTGCCGTCAGCCGCCGAACGTTCGAAGCACTACCTGGCTGGTGCTGCGAATGTTCAACGGCTGACTTGGCCCCTCCCACTCTTTGGAACACCCAGCACTGCGCTGAAATAACGGCCGCAGCTAAGGCGTTAAAAAGGAAAGTTTAGGCCTACAAAAGGTTTACTTGCCATTTCAAATTGAAAGTTTAAAACTGCAATGCAGGCTAAGCCTAAGACAAGTTTTAAAGTGCTACTTTTGGATGTGGCACAATGAGTGCTGCAGGTCCACTAGTAGCATTCACTATACAGCCCCTGGGTACATGTAGTATAATATACTAGGGATTTACAGGTAAATATATGTGCCAAACAATAATGGGCCACTTTTACTGTCTTTTAAAGGAGTCCTAAATTCAGCAAACATAGGAGTGGTGAAGGCAAAAGGTCTAGGGGGCTACCACCCAAGAGTGTCATGCCTAACAATAGTTTAATAAGTGCTAACTGTTGCCTTTTAAGCATATCACAAACAAGGCAAACTAGCCTTATCGGGCATCAGAGGGCAGATTTATGTTAACTGGCGCATCCCCACGGATGCGCCAGTTAACATGCGCCACAGTGCGCCACAGCTCCGCCAGCCATGGTGCGCCGCATTTATAATGCGGCGCACCATGGTGCAAAAACGGCACAGATGCGTGACGCATCTGTTCCGGAAATGTGGCGCATTGCTGGAGTTGCGTCGCAAGAGCGACGCAGCTCCAGCAAGGCTCGGGGGTGCCCCATTTTAACAATGCTGCGTCAAGACCTACGCCTGCTTCAAGCAGGCGCAGGCTTTTGACGCAGCATTGGCTTAAAAGTGACTGAGTGAAATCTCATAGATTTCACTCAGCCACTTTTGCGAGGCGCACCTGCCCCGGAATGCCCACCCTGCGCCGGAACGCCCACAAGCGGTGCAGGGCTTTACAACGTGACGCATCTGCCTAGATGCGTCACGTTGTAAATCGTTCGTAGGGATGCGCCACATTTACGCCGCCTTGCGTGACGCAACAGCGGCGTAAACGTGGCGCAAGGGCCTCATAAATTTGCCCCCAGGTGTTTGCCTGGACAGGTGAGACTGGAGGAGCGTGAGGCTGGTTTTGTTACTGGAGGCCGGTGTTGCAGCAGTAACAAAATCAGCAGTTCTGTCCAGCATAATGACTCACTTCTCATTCTCACTACAGAGTTCCTTGTAAACCCAGTAGTTTTGAGGCAACAATACAAGTGTCAAGATTGAGGTCTTTGTGGTTTACCTTTGTGCTAGAGTGAGATCAGTGCTTTGTCTACTGGTGGTTTTGACTCATCTAACGTAGTGCCGGAGGTTAATTTGCCTGCTTTAAAGACTGTGTACCATACAGATCATATAACTGTATTTAGTGTGCATGGCTCAGTGGGTACTGCTTTTGTCACAGAGATCCTTTAGTTAATTGCAATTCATAACTTACAATTGTGATAAATCTAGTAGAGTGGCATGAACTGCCATCAAAGAGCAGCATGCGAACCACATGGTACAAGTGCCAGTTATGTATTTTTCCCAGTCTTTCATTAGCCTAATGTTACTAAACTGGGTTTGTTTGGGTAGAAATCCATTCTTATTAGTAAATCCAAACGCTGTGTTACGTTTTGAATCCTGAATTTGAGCTTCTCCAGACCAAGGACTCTTAAAAACTGCTTACCAGTATGGATGACATGTAAATCCTAAATCTTGTATTCCGTTTTGTCTTATGTAACCATTTCTAACACTGATTTTCACAAGTATGATTCATAATCTCTGTGTGCGTGATGTAAAGTGATCTGACTCCCTACGCTGGTATGAGAGGCACTATAAAACAAATGAAATACATGTGAGGGGGAATAGAAAGATGAGAGGCACTGTTGGTGGGTCGTTGTGAGGGAATCATTGTAGGGCCCCAACAAGATTGTTGCATCCTGGTACACTGTAAGGGCATCATTTACTGTGTTCAAAAAGCTAATAATATTGAATATATAATGAAAATGTGTAGTAGAATTCAAAATGTTTGTACATTTTTTTGAACATTTTCTTGGGGAGAGACCCTCTTCCATGAATTCCCTTAGTAGTGGTCGGACTCTCTTGCTTGATACTCACCGTACGGGGGCTGGTTTGATGAAATTTGCCATGGCTGCCTTGGGTTCCAGGCCTGGCAAAGTTCACAAATAGTTTCCTTTGACATGTGCCTGCTGTAGCTTTCATCACAACTCTTCAGTAATAATGAGAAAGACCAGAGGTAAAACTATAAAAGTTGTTTCATTCATTGATAGTTCGACACAGCAGTCTCTCTTCATCAAAAATACATAAGCAATATGTTATAGCACGGTAAAAACAATTAAACACTAATAAAAAGTTATAAAATCACATAAGGTACACAGTCAGACGATTAAAATCACCCTAAAATCAAATTCTTGCATGGTAAATTTGAGGCGGGACTACTTATGCTGGCACTAGTGCTTTGGTTCGAATAGCCTAAGCTATGTACAAGAATTTAGAAACAGCCACAACCACAATCGAGGCAGTGCCACTTTTGCATATTCTAAAAAACTTCACTCCACTCAAATGCATAAGCTAAGGGATCTGCACATGGGTACCATCCATCTGTTTCTAGGATTAATATAGAGTGGGCAGAAAAACTGTGATTGCTCATCACTTTCTTTAAAAGTTTTACAGAACAAGCAATGGTCAGATCCTTTCTTCTGCTACAGCCAGTTACCAGTAAAAGCTGCTACTGGAAGGGTCCCATACTATATTGGAGAAAGAGGTAACGGGCACGCTTTGAGCAGATGAAATACTGCAATTCCTCTGCCTTGGTTACAGATCTGTGGAGAAAGAAGTCACTTGTTATGGGGCCTGGAGTCAATGGACAGTCTTGAGTAAGAAGAACGTTCTCCTGTGTCAGTGTTTTGACTTTGAGAGCCTCTCCAAGAAGAATAGACTGGGCTCAGTCCAACATTTCTCAAGCCCTTGCTCGATCCAGGCATTTTTAAGCAACCAGGCCCATCTAACCTTTCCCATCCCGTTGGACACAATGACTTGCTGCGGGCGCTCCCTAAAGATATCACAGTTCATAGGTACTCCAAATCTGGACCCTGAACAATTAAGGTCCCAACACTATCTGTGCCGATATTGTGTTGATTCCCAAAGTGAGACGAAGGGGGGCTTATGGTGTGCCTTTCCATAAGCTCAGTAGGCCCTGAGAAAATTATTTTCTCTTGTCCACAAGGCACTCGTATTCCAATAACCCCACAATTCTGCCCCATATAATGAGGACCCCCTAGCGTGTGCTTTGTGAATTTCATTTGACAGATGGACAGGGGTCCAGGCTGCTTTTTGGGTGAATATGTGAATGGCTGCAGCTCAGCATTTCACAATTAAAGTGCTCTTGGCGATCCGTGGGTCCCAGGACCCGGAATCATCCAACCTGATACCCAGATAAGAAAACATCCAGACTCTTTCCAGTGATTCAGAGCCCACCTTGATGACCCCTCTCGCTCTGCCCCTGGTATAGATCATGTATTTGGTATTGAACATGTTAATGTCAAGACCAAAGTCTTCACACAATTGTTTGAAGCGGTCAATCAAGTTTTGTTGGCCCTTTCTGGTTTTGGAGAGCAACAACGTATCGACCGCAAAAGGAAGTGTCAGGTATTTTTCTCCTGCCAGGGTTGGAGATTCATTGGCACAACGTATTAGGTAGGCAATGCAGCTGTTAATATTTAGGAGGAATACTATGAAAGTCAGTCATAGTGTATATTTACGCTGCAGCCCCCTTGGTCTTTTAAGAAAGATCTTCCGGAGGTGGCAGCTAATGTCAACAGTCTCTACACAACGGACTGGTGGGCGAATTGGCTATGTTCCAAATCCTATTGAAAGTGAATAGCGCCACTCATTCTAAAGGTCACCTGTTGGATCCTATATTCTCCAACATTAACCATCTTTCAGTAGGAGATGCTGTCCCCCTTATATGGTCAGACCACTTCATACTCCCCTTGACTTTGATGTTACCGGAGGCGAATAAATGTACGGCCAGAGCCACAAAAATTGCTCATTGATGGTCTATATAAAAACCAGTCCATCACTGAAATCATTCAGAAAGCAAGTTAAAACGTGGCTTTTCTCAGTATATCCCTAAATCAACATCTTCAAGAGTCAGAGCTGAATCATAGCGCCAAGACGCCTTTGGGCATTCGCGCGCTCTACAAATGCATAAATCAATCAAATCAAATCAATCAATCAATCTAAAGTCCTATCAGACATTTTCATTAGCAACTTGACCAACACTGTTCCTATAACCCACCCTAATCTGATTGTGCTAATGATAATCTTAATAATTGAATTGATCAGGCTCTCAACTCTTTTCTTCCTAAAACAGAAATTTCAGAAAAACTGAGAGATAAAAAAAAATCCATGTTATTCTCACCACTTACGTCAGCTTAAACAGACATGTAAAAAATGTGAGAGATATTGGAGGAAAGACTTCTCTGCACTGAGTAGAATTAAATATCGAGAAGCCATCAAAACATATAAAAAGGAAATAAAAAATGTACAAGCTCTTTACTATCAGGGAAAGATCCTCGCGGTGAACTCTTCGCATGAGATATTTAAAATTGCTAATAATCTGCATAATTGCTGATTTTTCCTGAAAATCATCTATAATTCATTTCCCCCCTGTTACTGCCTCACAAATGCTGGTATCAAGTGGCGAAGCTGACTCCTCCGCCCCTAGCCCAAAGCTGGAAAACGTTCCCCTTTTGGATCTTAAAACCTTGGAAAAGCAGCTTTAAGAACTCAAATCGGGGTCTCCTTCAGACGTCACTCCCCCCAGTGTTCTTCAAAAAGACTCCTAAGTAGTGTCACCTGTTATACTTGACTGTATAAACTCTTCATTTAAAACTGGGATTGTGCCACCTCAATGGAGATATGCCAGACTTAAAGCTCTTCTTAAAAAACTAATCTTGATCCTGAAAACTGGGGAAACTACTGCCCAATTTCCTTGCTTCCAGGGGTTAGTAAATTAAAGTAAAAATACACTAATTCAATTTTATCGCCATTTCTGGAAAATAATAACTGGCTACATGTTACACAGACTGGCTTTAGACGCCAACAAGGAACAGAAACAGCCAAGCCGGCTGAAGTAGAAGAAATCAGGAAGGCCCTTGACGTTGGAGACTGCACTGTCCTTATCCTGTTGGACCCCAGAGAGGCCTTCAATACCGTCAACCATCACCTCATGATACAAAGGCTGAGGGATGCTAGAGTGACTGGGATGGCACTTGGGTGGCTACAGTCCTTTCTTCAGGATAGGGTATAGTCGGATTTTGAAGGAGAATGTTCCTCAAAAGCTATTTCTTTGACTTCTGGGGTGCCTCAGGGATCTTCCATGAGCCCCACAATGAGTTCGTTGGCAGAAACAGTACTCCCATTTGGGGTACAGGTCATCTCTTACGCCAACAATACTCAATTGATTGTCTCTTTTAAACAATCTAACCGATCAGACCCGGATCTGGCCACCTGCCTCCACAAAGTCTTGGGATGGATGAGCAGCTCCTTCTTGAAGCTTAATGGAGCCAAGACAGCGCTTATGATCTTTGGGAAATTCGCTCCTTTAAATATTGATCATTTGTGGCCTAATTGTTTGGGACCCACCCGGTCCTGAAAAATCGAGTCAAGAGTTTAGGAGTATGGATTGACTCCAATCTAGATTTTGGAGATCAATCTCATACTGTGGCACTACACTGCTACGGACTGCTCAGAAGGTTTAGAAAGATACTTCCTATGCTTTAGTTTACAGCAAGACGATTATTGGTACAGTCCATTGTATTGTCTCGGCTCGATTATGCCAATGCGCTATATCTGGGAGTCCCCCCCCACCCCCTCCTCCCCGGCTACTATTAACAGATCACAAATCATACAAAACTGCGAGGCACATATGCTAAAGAATGTCCCCAAGCCCACTTCTGCTAGGTCAGCCCTGGCCTCTCTTCACTGGCTCCCTGTCCAGCAAAGAGTACACTTTAAAGCTCTCTGTATTATTCATAAACCACTTTCAGGAAAGGGCTCGCCTTTGATCCGTACTTGGAGTCAACGGTACATACCCAAAAGGACTCTCAGGTCAGTAAAAAAAGGTTTAAACTGTGTGCCTAAAATCAAATATGCGCGAAGCGGAGGCAGATTGTTTTCACACAATGGTCCTAGACTCTGGAACAGTATTCCATTGTATATATGCTCTGAACATGACCATCTTAAGTTCAGAAACTTGTGAAAACGTTCCTCTTCCAGTAATTTCCTCGTAGCTTACCTGGTGTATTAATGCTGGGATGCCCCTGGGTAACCACGCGCTTTACAAACGTTCCTTCTTTCATTCATTCAATCAGTCCATATGTGACATTTAATTTGTTATCCCTCAGATGCATTTTTTGCACTAATTACATTATAGTTCCTTACTTAAAAGTCAAAAATGCATCTTAGGGTTAAACAATGTTTCATCATGTTTAAGGTTCCAATCAAATGCACAGGGTATTTTTTAACAGTGTCACAGTTTCTGGATTGAAATAAGGCTATCGATTCCTATGAAGGCAATAAGAAAAAAGAAGCCACACAAAAAGCCAAAATCCCTGTCCCAGTGAACCAACCTGAATTCCAATTGTCTCAGCGGTATCTGTGTAAGGTGTAGCATGTAGAATATTTGCTTTCATGACATTAAAAAGAAGACATATTTCTGATCAAGAGTAAGACAAGTTTGAATTTACCTTAATCACACGGCTGTCAAACTCTAATCCAATTGCAGTACAATATTAGAATATCAGTTGTATCTCCACAATCCATCACATCACAACAATTTATATTGCAGTTTTTACCAAGTGTGTCTTTACATCACAACATAATGACTCTCATGTATTTCAACTCTACTATTCATCCCTTTACATCGCAGTTATAATTTTACTTTGTGTTTTTTTTTAAATCATTTTTTCTTACTGTGGTTTTAGTCAATTATGAATTTTAAAATATTATACAATGTTTACATCATCTCATTTCATTTATTTAAAAATAAAAAATTGTAAATCATATTGCCTTAGAAACAAACCATTCAAGATGGTGACTGCTACGCACCATTTTACTTTTTTAAATCTCCCATTTGCACAGAAAAATAAGATTCTGTCAAATAATACAATAATCATTGATTCTAAAAAATATTTTTAACAAAAAAATGTTAATACCCAAAAAACCTATTCAGGGCATCCACCACCATTTTATGTACACTTGCAAGGAGACCTCAATCCCACATAAACACGACTTATCAAGCAGTGCGACCTGGAGACAACAGTGCCACATATTTTCAAAAACTAGTAAGTGCACATACAAAATTTTCAACATATTGAGATTGATTCAAAATTATACTTTAAAGAGAACTGTGAAGATCCCATGACAGCAGCGACACTTTTGGATAACCCTCACCTATCATTCAGAAGAGAAGGTACAACATCCACATACTACTCATACTCAAGAATATTCAAACAACTAGAGAGAAAATATAATAGATATAATTGATATTTGCGACCTAACCTTAACCATACAAACAGTTTCTTTTCTACGGAACGTCAGAAAATGAAATTTATAAGCACATTATTTGTGCAACTAGGTAACTGCACAAACATGTAAAACCGTTATCAATCACATTATATTCATGTCCTGTAATGCTAAATAGTTTTAATATATATTTTCCTATTTTATCAGGCATAAATTCAGCTATGGAAAACACAGCAAATTGTGTCCTCTCTAAAAGGACTAATGGTCAGCTAAGCCATGTGGGGTACAATATCTCTAAGGAAACATATACTAAAACTATGGTTCCCTGGAAGTGTGTCAACTATTTGCATGGAGGTTGCATGGACAGAGCAGTTACTCTTGCAGATTTTTTGAAAAAGACTTCTGAGCACATTTACTCTCCCTCTGCCTTGGGTATAACTGTCAAAGAAACAGTTAACAAAAATGAAACAGTTGGTGCCACTTCCAGTGAACCCCAAGGTTGAATCATGGAAGACATTGGCCAAAAGATTCCCCAGTATGATTCTGATCAAATGAGTACAAATCGCCCACCCCAACTTGAAATATCCTCTGATAAAAACATTCCTCAGCACTGAAAAGTAACATTCACTAACAACCATTTACATCTTTACAACAATCTCAAATCTCAAAAATGTCTGCTATTATGTTTCATCCAGAATAACCTGCTAAGAGATATTTGAATGATACATGGTCCCTTTCAAACTTGCCCTCTCCGTTCAGCCAGATATAGACCATACACAGAAAAATTACTGATAACAAGATGCAAGTGGTATGTTGTCGACAGGCTGACAAACATTCAATTTCGCATCTGTCATTAATTAAAACCTGCAGGGTAAGGATCCGGGAAAATAATAGTTGATTTTGAAGGTGCTGATGGTTACTGTTTTGAAAAAGGACTACCCACAAATGTTAATTCAGTGATGTTTTTTACACTTTTCCTGGGTATTGTTATGTGAATTTATATAGCGCAGCTAATCAACTGTGAGAGTATTATGGCATAAAAGTAGGGCAGGCCTAAGGGGGGAGGAGATCCTGCTTGTTTTGTCTGGAAGAGCCATGTATTGAGGTTCCTTCTGTCCATGAGAGAGGGGGAGGTTCTGAGGGGGTTCGGGATGTCATTCCAGGTCTTGGTTGTGAGGTCTGAGAAGGAGGGTCCTCCTCTTCTAGTCTTCGTGATGCGAGGGAGGAGTGATCTTGCCTGGGACACAGATCAAAGGTGTTTGGTGGGTTTGTAGAAGTTGAGACAGAGGTTGAGGTCAGTTGGACAGGTGTTCTCGAGAGTTTTGCAGGCGTGGGCGAAGGATCTATGACGTTACAATGCATACTTTTACAACGCATACCTTTACAACACATTTTTTACAACGCAGCACCCATTACAACGCATTCCATTACAACGCATGCCATTACAACGAAATTTTAAAAACTACCTTTACAACGCATTCCATTAAGTCGCATACTACCTTTACAACGCATACCATTACAACACATAACATTACATTGCATGTAAGGTAAGTATTGGATAGTGTAGGGGTAAAAATTACTATTCTAACTCTAGGGGGTGCAACAGTAGGGTAAGTTTTGGATAGTGTAGGGGTATAAATTACTATTCTAACTACAGGGAGTGCAACAGTAGGGTAAGTGTTGGATAGTGTAAGGGTACTATGTGTTATAATGCTATGTGTTGTAATGGTATGCGTTGTAATGACTGCGTTGTAATGACATGCATTGTAGTGGTATGTGTTGTAGTGTCATGCGTTGTAATGGTTGCGTTGTAATGGCATGCGTTGTAATGGATGTGGCGTTGTAAAAGTTTTGTAGTAATGGTAGTGCGTTGTAAAAGTTGTGTTGTAAAGGTTGTTTCCCGTCGGCGAATAGCTTGAACTGACATCTTTCTTCCACTGGTAGCTAATGAAGATTTTTGAGGTGTGGAGAGATGTGGTTAGTTCATGGGATGTCAAAGATCAATCTGGCGGCTGCGTTCTTTGTGGTTTGGAGTCAGTGTAGGACATGAGCTGTGATTCTGATGTTGAGGGCGTTTCTATAATCAAGTCTACTTGTGATAAGAGACTTGGGGCCATATGCATGAACACATTTTCCCATAGACACAGAATGGGCAAAACACTTTGATGCATCAGACCATTGGTGATGGTTTGCATTGTGTTCAGTGGGATCCGCTTGAAAATTTTGCACAGCATTCGAAGGATGTGGAAGCATAATGAGGATGAGGCATTGATCTGTCTGCTCATGCAGAGGTTGGTGGCCACCTTGCTCAACACAGATACATTTTCATCCAAGTTGAAACCTCTCTCAATCAGTTAGCAAAATTTGCTTTGGCAATGCTGGTTGAGTCGGTAAGAGAGAGAATGAGCTGTGTGTCATCAGCATAGGATACTATGCTGTTGCCATGGGCTCTCACGTTGTCGGCGAGGGGTGCCATTTTGACATTGAAGAGTTTTGAGCAAGGAGACGATCCTTTAGGGACTCCCCAAATGAGTTTCTTGGGTTCTCACTGAGTTGTGTCCCTTTTAAAGGAGGATACCCACTTGTGGGCTGGTACACAGATAACCAAGTTGAAGAAGAAAAGCTGCAACGTGATCGAGCACGATGAGTGCAGCTATTTCTTCTCAGTTGAGGCTGCTTCTGATGTCATTGGCAGCCGTTTTGAGGGCTGTCACTGTGGTGTTGTTGATGTGGAAGCCTGATTGAGAACTGTCTACGAGTTGATGGTGTTCTAGGTGGTCTGCGAGTGGGGCATTGATGGCTTTCTCTATGTCTTAAGCTGGAAAAGAAAGGAGCGAGATGGATCTGTAGCTGCTGAAGGTGTTGGGGTACACTGTTGGTTTCTTTAGTAGGGTATAGTCTTCTGCATTTTCCACTGAGATAGGTTGTGTCAGTGGTTATGGAGGTGTTGATAGTAGAGGTACGTGCAGGGGAGATGATGGTTCTTCCAAGATGTATATAAAGTGGGGGCATGGGTTTGAGGGTGCTCCCGAGTGGATGGCATTCATCAGAGGAGTGGTTTCTTAATTCGAGAGAGGCTTTTAGTTGCTTATCAGTTGTTTAGCAAAGAAGGAAGTGTCCAGCTGGTTAGGGGAGTTCATATTGGTATGTCGCGGGTTGAATGCATTGTATATCTAGGTAATCTTTTGTTCAAAGAAGTTTCAGAGGTAGCTGCAAAGTGCTTGGCATGGGTTGATGTTGTTAGCAGCTGTGGGATTGGATAACTCCTTGTTGATGGTCAAGGGTTCTTTGCCATTGTTGAAACTGGCTTTGAGTCTGAGAGTTAGGGCATTTTTCTTTGCAAAGAGTAATTCTTTGCTGTTATTTGCATTAACATCGTCTAAAAACAAAATAAAGGGGTGGTGTAGTCCCTTTACTTCATAGTAGAAAAATCACCCAATTCGTTCTATCATTTCTTGAAAGTGTAACAAAACAACAACATTGCACAAAAGTGAGAGAAGCACCACCTTTTTCAGGTAACAATGCCCCTAAACATTTCAGATAAATAAAGAAAATGAATGCACAACTTCTTCAAAGGTACTGTACTTTTGTATTTTTCAGGGTTTCATGGAAAATGTTGCACAGATTCATCATTTACAAAAATGAGTTCTGATCTATTTACCCACCCCTGTCACATGGCTTTTGATTTATGGTCCATCCATTTGTTGCACATTAGCTGTGAGTGAGTCTCATTTTCTGTCAGATCTATTGCAATAGATTCTGACTGATAGCAGCCATTGACCCTCTTTAAAAATAAGAGCTTCTGCTGCTCAGACTGCTGCTTTTTGGGCTGGTTGAATGCAAACATTGTCTAGTCTTGTAGGAGAGCAGTATGAAAGGCCATGAGCCATTTCTCATTGTAGGGAGAGCAGTAAAAATAACAACAACACCTAAGAAGCTTATGACATTTTAGAGGCCAGAGCCTCAAAAGGACACTTCTGGAGGCTGGGCACAAGTAGCAAATTGAAATTGCCTCCTTTAGGACTGGCCAAGTGGGACTAGAACAAATGGATTTTGTTCTGTTTATTTGTGGAAGAACTATCTGCCAGTGAAATGGCAGGGGGCATAAGATCTGCACCTATTCTAGAAACACAGTTGTATGGTTCTTTTTAGCAGCATGTATGCTTAGAGGGGAGAAAGTTGTTATTATTGCCAATCAATTCAACAGGAATTTCTCTGGACACATAGTAACCACAGACAACTACGTATGGTTATTTTTTTTATTACAAAGTCAAAAATAACTGGACATAGAGACACCTTATGATGAGAGTGTAGAAATACCTCGGAATCGGCTTAAAGCCAAATCTGTGTCTCAAGTTTGAACCATGCAGCATAAAAAAAACAATTAACTCAAGAAGCAAAATACAGAGGATCAGAAAGCATCAGTCAAAGTTGATGAATATAATGCATTGATCTTTCCCTACACTAATCGTAACATCATATCCTTACTTAAGCATCTTCAGGGACAAGAAATAAAAGGTGTCGGCATGTGGAGTCCTCCTAAGAAGTCTTAACACCATCAATGGGTCAAATAGCATAAAACTATTGAGACAGATCCTGTTTTAATATGCTCTCTCCCCTAAGCACAAGGAGAAGTTGGCTCTCTCCCTACTCCCAATAACATAATATTGAAGAGAACCTTCCCAAGATCCTTTGCAGGTTACGTCATCCACTCTAGGTACTGTCCTAAAGGTAGTTTTCTAAGGGACAGCAGAGTTCTTCTTCTCACCACATTTGTCCTTTGTTCCCAAGCCTTCTCCTGTCTGAAGGACAATGGCCTTCCTTTATTGATTCAGACAGTATGATGTAACTTTTTCTCTCATTGCCTGACTAATAAACAAAGACATTATTCTAGCTAACAAGAACTCTTCTTTTACCTGCATCACAAAACGTGAGAAAGAACACATCCCCAAACACACATGAAATTCATCTATTCATTCTAAAGTGAGACCTTCCAGGGAAAATGCGTTTCAGGCCCACTAAATTCAGCTAACATAAGGAAATGGCATGTGAGCTTTACAAAATTGCATAGGAAAATAAGGCACATTCAGTTAATGTATTTACCTACATGTAGACAACAAATAAATCAACTTGTTTAATTAATTAATGATGGTAAGTTACAGAACATGAACTCTTCATGGTGATATTTTCTGCTAGTCACACTCACTATCTACTTTTATTCTCCAGGTTAGTATTCAATGGCCTAAACACATCACATTTCATGTTATTACACTTCAAAATTCTAACACTTCACGTTCATATGACAAATGATTATATGCAGGTGCGCTCTACAAATGTGATTATAATGCAACCCTAAAAATAAAATGCAGTTTCTGCTACATCACCGGTCTGGGATTTGGCTACCTGGGGCTCACGGGTCCTCGCTGGTTGTGGCATGGGAGGTTCCTACTCACTTCATGTCCTCTGGCCAGGGTTATGGTGGCACGTGAAGCAAAAATGTAGCCAAAGTGGGGGTGCACATGGCATTCCCCCTAATTCACTAATTTGTCCACAATGGACCAGTGCTGTGGTCACTGATGCTGTGGAAAAGAGACAATTGGAGAGCCCCACAGTCCAATTTCAAAGGCTCTCAGGGATGGTCAGGGCATTACACCCCCGCCCCTGAAAGCTCCATGGCCGAAGAAGAGTGGGACCTTAGGTGGGTTTCATTGGGCTAATGCCAAGGACTGTCCTCAGTAAGTATGGGCGGAAAATCCGTTCCGCTCGCGGATTTTGCGGATTTTCGGGAAATCCGCAATCCACGAGATTCGCGAATCTCCCGCAAAATCCGCAAATCCGCGAGCAGCGGATTTTGCTCGCTCTGCTCGCACTGTTCGCGTGAGTTCGCGGCTTCCCAGTACAACTTCGCGCCCCGCGAATAAGTGCTAAATTGCAGAAATACGATCTTAGCAAAACTGAAACTACTTGCCAGGTTCAAAAGTTCAGGCTCATCATTAGTAGCCATTTCCGGTAGTGCTTCCTGAGGGGCCCCTCCAGAGTTCAGTTGCCAGTTGCAACTATTATGTGACCCTGCTCTGAACCTCAGAATAGTTACACATATGCCACAAAGGTCCTGAATTACAGCTAAGGGAGACAAGCAGGAGCCAGGCTGGAAGTTAAAATCCATTAATCAGCCCCTAATTCATTATTGTCAGTTGGGGCAGGGCAGGTGTTGTAACTAATTTTGCAACAATGAAAGCACTTAGCAAGTGCAAAAGATCACTAATCAGGGCGCACTAAGGAAGCAGGTGCCAGCTAAAAAAATATTCTGTGACACATTAATCAGCCCCAAATTAATTCAGGTCACTTGAGGCAGGGAAGGTGTGCTTTGCTTTGCCGAAAATAATGTACACTGGACAACCAGAGGGTGTGGTGATGAAACAGAGGGTGGCATGGGTGGGCCAGAGGGTGGCATGAGTAGTCAGAGAGTGGCAGGGGTGACAGAGAGTGGCAGTGATGAAGAAGAGTGTCCCAAACAGGCTGGACACGTAGAAACAACAAGTTCGCAAAACTTGCGACCCGACAGGTAAGTTCGCAAATTGCGAAATTGTAAAAACCCTCGCGAACTGGCAGAAACACAAAAAAAAAAAATCCGCAAATTCGCGGGAATTCGCGGATTTTGCGGATTGCGAGTTCGCAAATCCGCAAAATTCGCGAACGCGAGATCCGCAAAATTCGCCCATGCTTAGTCCTCAGGATCTGAAGAGCCACAACCGCTGTTTCTCCCACCCAGCAGGAAAAAAAGAAATAGGAAGCTGGCTCTCATGCAGGCTTCCAATCATCTGAGTTGGACATGGACCTGGCTGTATTTGCTATGCATGTTTGGGCTCCCACACAGCTGAATGAGAATGAAGACAAGGGGCAGGAGATCCTGAGATAAACAAAAAAATCAAAGAGGCAATGTGCTCAAGAGTGTATTACTTTTTCTCTTTTAAAAAAGGAGAAGGAAAGGGCGTTTGGCCAAGTGACACGCCTATTAAAAAAGACCTAGCCCAAATGCATAGGCACACCCTTGAAGTCACTAAGGCTTCAAAATTTGTATATTTAACTTGCGATGTTGTGGAGTGTCATTGTTTCATATACTAAAAGGTATTTGGGTACCCTAAGTCTCCCATGGGGGTAACAGTTTGCAGTATTCTTGGGAGCTGGGACTTTTAGTTATAGGGTTTTGGGGTTGTATTTGCTATTGTTTTGCGGACTACAGGTGTTATGGTCGCAACTATAAAAGTAGAAAAACATCTCATACTACACCATATTAACCCCTTAAGTACTGCGCACGTTCACCGGCCGACGGCACCACTACCTCCGTAGTGCTGCCGTCAGCCGTTGAACGTTTGAACTGCACCTGCGCAATGGAACGTCCAGCACTGGAGCTGGACGTTCCATAGCAGTTAACCGGTAAATGCTGAAATGTTTTATTGACAGTAATAATGCTGACAGTTGTATATAATGCCTTATTTTGGGTGTTAATGAAAGGTGGTACCATTGTACATTGGTGTAACATTGCTGAATTGGATTTTTCTTTATGTGTTTCTGCTTTTATTCTTGTGGTGATGCCACTACTTTTAATACTGGCACCCTGTTCTACTTTATTCAGCATACGTGAGGGGGTATTGTTTTTATGGTTCAAGGCTTACTGATATTCAAACAGCCCTACATTTGGAAAAAAGCAAGATTACAAATATAGGGCCCTATTAATCTGGCGGACAGACCTATGTCTGTCCGCCACCACAGAGGACGACGGACCGTCCGCAGGGGCAGCGGCGGTCCCTCCGTGCAAATTAGGATGTGACCGCCACCCGGGCGGTCACATCCTGTATGTTTAACATTGCCGCAATGTTAAAAATGCACGCTTCTGAGCTGTGTCCATCCTCGTATAGACCAATCTCACTTATCAACTCGGATAGTAAGATTATTTTCCAAAATTATTGCTTTACGACTTGGGTATTACTCCTCTTGTATCAGTTGTTCAGCATGGGTTTATTTCTCGTAGGGATACGGCTGATCTAGTGAGACGGGTGATAGCTCTCTAGGACTGGGCTCAGGCAACCGATTCTGAGCTGGGGGTGATCCTGTTGGACTCCAAGAAGGCGTTCGACAGGGTCTCCTGGCAATATATGAGGCCCTAAGTTTGTAGGAACTAATTTTCTACAAAAATATTCCTAGCATAAAAGAACCTCAATTGTATGCAAATCCAATACAACTTTAGCACCATTAAAAACCCAAAGAAAAGGGTAAATTTACACATTAAATGTTTCCTTACATATAGAATGACTGTAGGGAGGTAATAAAACTATGCTGAACTCCTGACACTGAATACCTGACACAATCTCACTGTAAATACCCAATAATATAGGATACATTAAGATACCTTCACCAGCACGTATAATCACACAAAATCAAAATCCTAAAGATTTTTAAAAATGGAACTTGGAAAACCCCAACAAATAAAATTAGTGCAAGCTTATTGTTCATTAGAAAGTAACCCCAATAATAGCCTACTAAGCACTTGTTTAAAACAAATCCACCAATATCCATGTGTTCTGAAAGGCACAGAGTTAAGCAAACTGTAAAAAAGAAAATCTATAACAACACAAAAATAGTTTTCATGTAACGTAACTTCTAATCTCCTTTCACAAAATTATATATTGCTCTAAATGCCATTACTAGAGAAAAAAGCCCTACAAGAGTGCAGCAGTCGCACTGTTCTTTTTGTGACCACAATGCTCCACTAACTAAAGAAACTGATGCAACAACCCAAAACATGATAAAATGGTGGCAATAAAAACAAAAAATGACTAGTTGAACTCTAGAAACGAATTGAAAATTGTATAAAAAGAATGAAAAAATATTTATAAATTGTGGATATTTAGGACAGTTCTGTTATGAGATCATACAGAGGAAAATCTCAGACCATAATCTGGTGGTATTAGAGCTTGATGTGAGTGCTTGGCCTCAACCAAAGGTGTAGACTTTTGAACGTAAACTCCTATTAGATCCTGAGTATTGTAGACGCGTGTGTGGTTGGGTTACAGAAATTTTCTGAAGAAATCGGGGAACTGCTTCAGACCCTACTGTTTGGGATACATTTAAGGCTGGGATGTGGGGGAAACACTAAGCTATTAGATAGCTAAACAGTGGAATGTTCTGTCTGAGATTAAGTCTGGAATGAAGGAGTTACGATTTTTGGAAATCGAGCTCATGGGAGAGGTCATTTATCAACAAACCTTGGAAAAAACTTTAAAAGCCTTTGCAATTTGAAAATGAAAATCCTTCAGCATTTTGCAATGAAGGTTGCAACAAAGCTGGCTACCTATAGGGCGCAGATCTATGAAGCTGGGGAAGATTCTTGCAGGATTTTAGCTAAGAGATTGCAGCAGAAAGTAGTATCTAATAAAATGTATATGCTACGGGAACATTGTAATAAAATACAGGAATCTCCGGCCAAAGTTCTCAACTTTTTTTGTAAATTCTGTTCTAACTTATATACAGGAGGAAATTGATGATATAGAAGGGGAATTGATTGAATTTAGTTCCACTATTGAAACCAATAAAGTTTCACAAGACCAAAATGAGGTACTATCACAAGACATAACTTGGGAAGAAGTAGAGGGAGCAATATTATCATTGGCTATGGGGAAAGCAGTCGACCCGGACGGTATCCCGCTTGAATTTTATAGAATGTTTTGTCAGGTTCTAAGACCAGAACTTATGACATTATTTTGTGCTGCTAAATGTGGTGTAAAAAATTACAAAAAACAATTTGATGGACAGAATGTAGATCAATGTCTTACATTCACCCCAGTACAAGGATCTGGGCCTAAATCCATCGTTTTTTGCACTCCACACCACCCTGGGTCAGATAATGGCTTTATGCAAATCAGCTCTGACCCTGTGCCCCATGGGAACAGTCCAGTCCGAACTACAACAGCCATATCTTTCCCAGACCGGAATCAAGCATCCGAGGACCGGACCGGTTTTGAGGTAACACCTCTCATCAGCCCGGCTAGCTTGACTCCAGTGGTGTGGAGGCTCTGGGACCCACGTCTGAGCTACCCCAGTACACTCAGGGAGAAAATTACAAAAAACAATTTGATGGACATAATGTAGATCAATGTCTTACATTCACCCCAGTACAAGGATCTGGGCCTAAATCCATCGTTTTTTGCACTCCACACCACCCTGGGTCAGATAATGGCTTTATGCAAATCAGCTCTGACCCTGTGCCCCATGGGAACAGTCCAGTCCGAACTACAACAGCTATATCTTTCCCAGACCGGATTCAAGCATCCGAGGACCGGACCGGTTTCGAGGTAACACCTCTCATCAGCCCGGCTAGCTTGACTCCAGTGGTGTGGAGGCTCTGGGACCCACGTCTGAGCTACCCCAGTACACTCAGGGAGAAAATTACAAAAAACAATTTGATGGACAGAATGTAGATCAATGTCTTACATTCACCCCAGTACAAGGATCTGGGCCTAAATCCATCGTTTTTTGCACTCCACACCACCCTGGGTCAGATAATGGCTTTATGCAAATCAGCTCTGACCCTGTGCCCCATGGGAACAGTCCAGTCCGAACTACAACAGCCATATCTTTCCCAGACCGGAATCAAGCATCCGAGGACCGGACCGGTTTCGAGGTAACACCTCTCATCAGCCCGGCTAGCTTGACTCTAATGGTGTGGAGGCTCTGGGACCCACGTCTGAGCTACCCCAGTACACTCAGGGAGAAAATTACAAAAAACAATTTGATGGACAGAATGTAGATCAATGTCTTACATTCACCCCAGTACAAGGATCTGGGCCTAAATCCATCGTTTTTTGCACTCCACACCACCCTGGGTCAGATAATGGCTTTATGCAAATCAGCTCTGACCCTGTGCCCCATGGGAACAGTCCAGTCCGAACTACAACAGCCATATCTTTCCCAGACCGGAATCAAGCATCCGAGGACCGGACCGGTTTCGAGGTAACACCTCTCATCAGCCCGGCTAGCTTGACTCCAGTGGTGTGGAGGCTCTGGGACCCACGTCTGAGCTACCCCAGTACACTCAGGGAGAAAATTACAAAAAACAATTTGATGGACAGAATGTAGATCAATGTCTTACATTCACCCCAGTACAAGGATCTGGGCCTAAATCCATCGTTTTTTGCACTCCACACCACCCTGGGTCAGATAATGGCTTTATGTAAATCAGCTCTGACCCTGTGCCCCATGGGAACAGTCCAGCCTGGACTGTTCCCATGGGGCAACAGGGTCAGGGCTGATTTGCATATCGCCATTGTCTAACCCAGGGTGGTGTGGAGTGCAAAAAAACGATGGATTTGGGCTCAGATCTTTTGACTGGGGGAATGTGTGACATTGATCCACATTCGGTCCATCACTTGTTGTTTTTGCAACTGCCGCCCTAAGTGCGCTGGGGATGCCCAGACGTGGGTCCCAGGCACTCCACACCACTTGGAGTCAAGCTAGCCGGGCTGATGAGAGGTGTTACCTCGAAACTGGTCCGGTCCTCGGATGCTTGATTCCGTTCTGGGAAGGACATGGCTTTTGTAGTTCGGACTGGACTGTTCCCATGGGGCAACAGGGTCAGAGCTGATTTGCATATCGCCATTGTCTAACCCAGGGTGCTGTGGAGTGCAAAAAAACGATGGATTTGGGCCCAGATCTTTTGACTGGGGGAATGTGTGACATTGATCCACATTCGGTCCATCACTTGTTGTTTTTGCAATTGCCGCCCTAAGTGCGCTGGGGATGCCCAGACGTGGGTCCCAGGCACTCCACACCACTTGGAGTCAAGCTAGCCGGGCTGATGAGAGGTGTTACCTCGAAACCGGTCCGGTCCTCGGATGCTTGATTCCGTTCTGGGAAGGACATGGCTTTTGTAGTTCGGACTGGACTGTTCCCATGGGGCAACAGGGTCAGAGCTGATTTGCATATCGCCATTGTCTAACCCAGGGTGGTGTGGAGTGCAAAAAAACGATGGATTTGGGCCCAGATCTTTTGACTGGGGGAATGTGTGACATTGATCCACATTCGGTCCATCACTTGTTGTTTTTGCAATTGCCGCCCTAAGTGCGCTGGGGATGCCCAGACGTGGGTCCCAGGCACTCCACACCACTTGGAGTCAAGCTAGCCGGGCTGATGAGAGGTGTTACCTCGAAACCGGTCCGGTCCTCGGATGCTCGATTCCGTTCTGGGAAGGACATGGCTTTTGTAGTTCGGACTGGACTGTTCCCATGGGGCAACAGGGTCAGAGCTGATTTGCATATCGCCATTGTCTAACCCAGGGTGGTGTGGAGTGCAAAAAAACGATGGATTTGGGCCCAGATCTTTTGACTGGGGGAATGTGTGACATTGATCCACATTCGGTCCATCACTTATTGTTTTTGCAATTGCCGCCCTAAGTGCGCTGGGGATGCCCAGACGTGGGTCCCAGGCACTCCACACCACTTGGAGTCAAGCTAGCCGGGCTGATGAGAGGTGTTACCTCGAAACCGGTCCGGTCCTCGGATGCTTGATTCCGTTCTGGGAAGGACATGGCTTTTGTAGTTCGGACTGGACTGTTCCCATGGGGCAACAGGGTCAGAGCTGATTTGCATATCGCCATTGTCTAACCCAGGGTGGTGTGGAGTGCAAAAAAACGATGGATTTGGGCCCAGATCTTTTGACTGGGGGAATGTGTGACATTGATCCACATTCGGTCCATCACTTGTTGTTTTTGCAATTGCCGCCCTAAGTGCGCTGGGGATGCCCAGACGTGGGTCCCAGGCACTCCACACCACTTGGAGTCAAGCTAGCCGGGCTGATGAGAGGTGTTACCTAGAAACCGGTCCGGTCCTCGGATGCTTGATTCCGTTCTAGGAAGGACATGGCTTTTGTAGTTCGGACTGGACTGTTCCCATGGGGCAACAGGGTCAGAGCTGATTTGCATATCGCCATTGTCTAACCCAGGGTGGTGTGGAGTGCAAAAAAACGATGGATTTGGGCCCAGTTCTTTTGACTGGGGGAATGTGTGACATTGATCCACATTCGGTCCATCACTTGTTGTTTTTGCAATTGCCGCCCTAAGTGCGCTGGGGATGCCCAGACGTGGGTCCCAGGCACTCCACACCACTTGGAGTCAAGCTAGCCGGGCTGATGAGAGGTGTTATCTCGAAACCGGTCCGGTCCTCGGATGGTTGATTCCGTTCTGGGAAGGACATGGCTTTTGTAGTTCAGACTGGACTGTTCCCATGGGGCAACAGGGTCAGAGCTGATTTGCATATCGCCATTGTCTAACCCAGGGTGGTGTGGAGTGCAAAAAAACGATGGATTTGGGCCCAGATCTTTTGACTGGGGGAATGTGTGACATTGATCCACATTCGGTCCATCACTTGTTGTTTTTGCAATTGCCGCCCTAAGTGCGCTGGGGATGCCCAGACGTGGGTCCCAGGCACTCCACACCACTTGGAGTCAAGCTAGCCGGGCTGATGAGAGGTGTTACCTCGAAACCGGTCCGGTCCTCGGATGCTTGATTCCGTTCTGGGAAGGACATGGCTTTTGTAGTTCGGACTGGACTGTTCCCATGGGGCAACAGGGTCAGAGCTGATTTGCATATCGCCATTGTCTAACCCAGGGTGGTGTGGAGTGCAAAAAAACGATGGATTTGGGCCCAGATCTTTTGACTGGGGGAATGTGTGACATTGATCCACATTCGGTCCATCACTTGTTGTTTTTGCAATTGCCGCCCTAAGTGCGCTGGGGATGCCCAGACGTGGGTCCCAGGCACTCCACACCACTTGGAGTCAAGCTAGCCGGGCTGATGAGAGGTGTTACCTCGAAACCGGTCCGGTCCTCGGATGCTTGATTCCGTTCTGGGAAGGACATGGCTTTTGTAGTTCGGACTGGACTGTTCCCATGGGGCAACAGGGTCAGAGCTGATTTGCATATCGCCATTGTCTAACCCAGGGTGGTGTGGAGTGCAAAAAAACAATGGACTTGGGCCCAGATCTTTTGACTGGGGGAATGTGTGAGATTGATCCACATTCGGTCCATCACTTGTTGTTTTTGCAATTGCCGCCCTAAGTGCGCTGGGGATGCCCAGACGTGGGTCCCAGGCACTCCACACCACTTGGAGTCAAGATAGCCGGGCTGATGAGAGGTGTTACCTCGAAACCGGTCCGGTCCTCGGATGCTTGATTCCGTTCTGGGAAGGACATGGCTTTTGTAGTTCGGACTGGACTGTTCCCATGGGACAACAGGGTCAGAGCTGATTTGCATATCGCCATTGTCTAACCCAGGGTGGTGTGGAGTGCAAAAAAACGATGGATTTGGGCCCAGATCTTTTGACTGGCGGAATGTGTGACATTGATCCACATTCGGTCCATCACTTGTTGTTTTTGCAATTGCCGCCCTAAGTGCGCTGGGGATGCCCAGACGTGGGTCCCAGGCACTCCACACCACTTGGAGTCAAGCTAGCCGGGCTGATGAGAGGTGTTACCTCGAAACCGGTCCGGTCCTCGGATGCTTGATTCCGTTCTGGGAAGGACATGGCTTTTGTAGTTCGGACTGGACTGTTCCCATGGGGCAACAGGGTCAGAGCTGATTTGCATATCGCCATTGTCTAACCCAGGGTGGTGTGGAGTGCAAAAAAACGATGGATTTGGGCCCAGATCTTTTGACTGGGGGAATGTGTGACATTGATCCACATTCGGTCCATCACTTGTTGTTTTTGCTAAATGTGGTGTAGCGCCAGAATCTTGGAGAAAAACCACTATTATCATTTTCTTAATAAAAGGCAAACCTGAGCTGTGTCCATCATTGTATAGACCGATCTCACTTATCAACTCAGATAGTAAGATTTTTTTCCAAAATTATTGCTTTACGACTTGGGGCAGTTATTACTCCTCTTGTATCAGTTGTTCAGCATGGGTTTATTCTTGGGAGGGATACGGCTGATCATGTGAGATGGGTGATAGCTCTCTTAGACTGGGCTCAGACAACCGATTCTGAGCTGGGGGTGATCCTGTTGGACGGCAAGAAGGCGTTCGACAGGGTCTCCTGGCAATATATGTTGGAGGTTTTGCGCTGGAAGGGTTTTTGTTCACAGTTTATACAAGCAGTTAAGACTTTGTATAGATGTCCGGTGGCTACTATCCGTATATCTGGTCTGGAGTCCGAACCTTTTAACATCAGTAGGGGCACAAGGCAGGGATGCCCGTGCTCTCCTCTTTTATGTGCTTTATATATTGATTTATTTGTGAGTAAGTTAAACAACGTATAGGTATTAAATCATTCAGTCTTTGTAATATGGAGTACAGAGCATTAGCCTACGCTGATGACATAGTGGTAGTATCTACAGACACTGCGATAAAATCACTAGCGGGGCAGTTTGGTCGTTTTACGGGCTACAATTTGAACATAGGAAAAACCCAGGTATTATATTCTGGTAAAAATCCTCCTGCGAATGTGATAATAATTTCTGAGGCGACATATCTGGGAATAAAAATCACATCCATAGTGGATAATATTACTGATTTAAATATCCTCCCAGTGATGGAGAAGGCAAGTGTAACTCTGGAACGATTAGATCATCTTCATTTGTCCCTTCAAGGCAGAAGTAACGTATAAAAAATGCTGATTCTCCCGAAGTTTTTATATATGTTCAGAACAATTCCGTTAGAATTCTCTGCGTCTTGTTTTTTCAAAATTAGAGAGGGTATGTTCTAGATTTTTGTGGGGATATAGAAGATCAAGAAGGGCATATATTATTATTATTATTATTATACGAAATTTATAACGCGCTCAGTTACCCATGAGCATCCCGGCGCGAGACAGACCAAAAAGGAGAGCTGAGTTCACGCGCTACAAAGGAAACAAGTGAGTCTTCAGAAGTTTCCTAAAGAGTAAGATCCTGGGCTCTGAGCGGATCTTAAGGGGCAGGGAATTCCATAAAGTCGCCACTTGCACTGAGAAACGCCTGCCCCCAGAGCGAGCCTTCCTTACTCTGGTTGACTGCAGACGATGTCCTTAATCCGAGCGCAGAGGACGTGTGGGCTTGTAGGGACGTGCCATAGTGGAGAGAATGGGAGGGCCCTTACCATGCAGAATTTTGTGGGCAGTGCATAACGCCTTAAATTTCACCCGCTCCTTAACAGGGAGCCAGTGCAGCGTTTTCAGAGCTGGGGCAGCTGAATGCCTTCTAGGAACATCCAACAACAGTCTAGCGGCTGCATTCTGTACTTGTTGGAGAGTTTTAAAAGTCGCTTCGGGAGCACCGAGAAACAACGCATTCCCGTAGTCGAGCCTCGACAAGATTAAGCCGCGAATCAGCAGCTTCCTTGCTGGATCAGGGAGCAGTGGCAACACCTTGCGGGCTGACCGCAGCAGACCAAAACAAATCGCAGCGGTCTTCCTGGCGTGGGTCCTAAAGGACAGATCTTCCTCCAACCAAACTCCCAAGGTCTTGATCTCCTTCTTGGGAGATGGTGGATCACCCAGGGACTGGATTTGCCTAGGAGCATCAGCTCAGTTTTATCCCCATTGAGCTTTAGAGCAGAGTGGGACATCCAACGATGGACATTTGCAAGACAGTCGTGCAGAACTTCAGGTTGTTCCGCCAGCTGGGTGAGACCTACCACCAGCTGAGTATCATCAGCATAGCTGATAATCTTCACTCCCGAAGGGGCGACCACTCCTTCAAGCGGAGTCATGTATATATTAAATAAGGTAGGGCTCAAAGATGAGCCCTGCGGGACTCCACATTGAAGAGGGAACGGGGTCGACTGCTCTGCCGCTTCTCAGATTTGGTAGAACCGGTTAGAGAGAAAGGATTCTAGCCATTTTAGGGCCGTCCCTGACACACCCACCTCTGACAGGCGATGGAGGAGCACCTGATGACTTACGGTGTCAAAGGCAGCACTCAAGTCCAGGAGGATCCCTGCCACTGACCCTCCTGTATCAAGAATGCTCCTAGCTTCCTTCACTACTGCCAGCAGGGCTGTGTCCGTCCCTTGACCGGTACCGAAACCAGTCTGGGAGTCTCCCAACAGATGATGTGACTCTAGATGACAAGAGAGCTGACGGTTAACCAGCTTCTCTGCGACTTTTGAAAAGCCGGGTAGCAGTGAAATCGGCCTAAAGTTGGCCAGATTCGAAGAATCCAATCCTGGTTTTTTCAAAAGTGCTTTCACCACTGCCTTTTTCCATCTCTGGGGCACTATGCCCTGAGAGAGTGAAAGGTTGATAAGGTCAGTGAGCGGAGTGGACAGAGTGTCTGCAACTAATTTAAGGTATTTCATGGGGACTGGGTCACTAGGAGATCCACTCTTCATCTCTTTCAGAGCTTTTGTGACCTCCTCCTCAGGAAAAGGGCCGAAGGAGGAGAGCTCCACAGGGCAAATTACAGGGCTAGCATCTGATTCCGAGATCAGAGGGGTCGCCGGCAGTGAGGACAGGATCTTCTCTATTTTAGAATGGAAGAAGTAAGCCAGTTCTTCACATTTTTCTTTAGGATTGTCATATACAACCGGCGGGACCGGGGCCTTCAGAAGTTCCTTAAAAATTTTAAAGGATTCCCCTGATGAATTGCTAGCACTCTCGATCCTATTGTTGAAGAAGTTCCTTTTGGCGTCCTTCAGCGCGTTTTTATACTTCCTCATCTCTCTCTTGTAGTCTTCTCGACTATCTTTCGACCGCTCTCTCCTCCATGCGCGTTCCAGTCTTTTGCATGAGGTTCTGAGGCCCCTAAGTTCGGAAGTATACCAGGGAGCGGAGCCAATTCTCCTTTCACTGACAGGCCTTCTTTTTTTTGGAATCAACAAGTCCAAAGCATTAGTCAGCCAAATTCCCATATGTTGGTCAGCAATAATGGGATCAACGGCCAGGGGAGGACAGGTTCTTGCTAACTCTGCCGCCCAACTGTCTACTGGCAGCTTCGACCAAAGTCGCTCTACTGTGTACTGTCTGGGTACAGGATCTCTCCACTTCACTAACAGCCATCTAAGCGGGACTAAGTAGTGGTCCGTCCAGGGGAGAGCCAACAGCTGGAGTGCTTGCAGGCTCTTTGAATTAGGGAAAGCAACATCGAGCTGATGACCCCTATTATGGGTGACACCAACATTAGCAAGATGTAAATCAAGTGCACCCAGCGTGGCTAGGAGATCTCTCGCTACTGCATCATCGGGGTCATCAAAATGTAAGTTGAGATCCCCGAGGATTACAAAGTTGGAGGATGCGGCCGCAAGTGGAATCACTGCCTCGATGAAGGAGTCTACAAAATTGCCCAGCGTTGCCGGAGGCCGATACACAAGAAGGCCAGGGATGGAGACAGTAGAAGATATGCGTAGGGAAAACTGACAGCCTTCAGCGTTGTTAATGCCACAGTCTACCGCTTTGCATACATATGTGTCTCTGTATACAATGGCCACTCCCCCCCCCCTCCCATCCGGCCTGTCCCGATGAAACATAAGGTATCCTGAAGGGAGGGCTTGAACGATGTCAGGACAAGAACAAGAAGTCAGCCAAGTTTCCGTAAGGAACAAGGCATCTAAGCTGTGGTCTAAAAGGAGGGAGTTAATTTCCGTGGCATGGCGAGGTAGTGATCTGCAGTTAAGCAGAGCCATGGAGAGCACAGTACGGTCCCTATCGGTACTAGCAGGACAACACACATTACAATGTGCAAACGGGGTACCTTCCACCCAGCAGTAGCTACAGCTGGAATGTTTGGACACACGTACCGACAGCAGTGACTCCCTGGAGTATCTCAAGGTGGGATCCCCATGCGCAACAGAGTTATGCAGAGTAACGAGCCCTGAGCCCGTCTGGGCCCGGACGGGCACAGACGGGCTTGACTCTGGCGAAACTCCGGTGACATTCTGGCGATGACGCTGCGTGATGACGCTGAGCGTCAGCATAGCTGACTTTATGTTCGCCGAGCGCGAGAAGACTGAAGCGCTAACCGGGCCGCATGCAATGTCCCCCCTCCCAAGATGGCCACCAAACAAGACAGTGGGCAGGGACCCGCGAAAACGCGGTGAATTCACCAAATTAGAGTGGGGGTAAGGTGGCAGCAGTGCGAGTCTGCGAGTGGCCCTAATTAAAAACAAGGTAGAACGAGTAAAAGAAGAAAAAAGAAATGGGCAAAAACGGGGATATTAAAATCGGATTAAATTCAGCAGCCAACAGCAGGGTAGCAGTGAATGAAAAGGCTTTCCTAGCGTTTGGTATCAGATGTTAAGGGTTCTCACCTGGGAGTTGCCTGCCTTTATGCTCGCCGAGCGCGAGAAGACTGCAGCGCTAACCGCGCCGCATGCAATGTCCCCCCTCCCAAGATGGCCACCAAACAAGACATAAGAAAATGCTCCTTCCCAGACATAGGGGGGGCTGGGGCATTCCACATTTTTTATGTACTATTGGGCAGCCATGATGCAAGTTATGGGGCCATTAATAGTGGGGGGTAAAGCTCATATCCCTGTATGTTGTGGACCTGCAATTTACGAATTTGTGCTGGGAAATGATGTCAATGGCTGCCTATTGAAGATCGTTGAACCCAGCTACTATTAAAAAAAAACTAAGTTTAAGGTACTTAAGGCGGCATATAAGATTTGGAATCAAATTAAACGGAAATATTGAATTCTTAATTTAAATGCCTACACTCCTTTGTCGGCCTCGGGATATTGACTATAATTGTTCAGGATTTGGTTAGCTTAAAAGGAATTTGTTGTGTAGGGGACTTCTTTGATCAAGGCTCTCTGCTGGCATTTGCTGATCTACAGGTTAAGTATGGACTAGATAAGCAAGATTTTTTCAAATATCTGCAAATCCACAGTTTTTTTGTAAAACTGGGTCCAAACACAACACAACAATTTGGAAAAATCTCTTTAATTGAAAAAATGATGAAGAAAACACCAATAGGGCAATATTACCAGCAGCTAGTGGAAGTTTGTCCGTATGATTTGGAAGAGTGTAAAACAAAATGGGAAAATACATTGGGTGTGAGTAGATTAATATTAGTAAATCGTTGAAACTTGCTAACAGTGTGTTAATGACAGGGAGATTATGCAGTCATTACGATCTGTACTATTCACCTAGTAAGGTGTCTCGTTGGGGCGTGACAGTGGGGGATAAATGTAATTGTTGTGGATTAGTCGCAGAGGATTCATTCCATAGGTTTTTCTCATGTCCTAGTTTGGGGGAGTTTTTTAAAAAAATTGAGAGATTTTTAAATATTATATTTGGTACCTCTATGACTATTACAGGAGATCTAGTGATTATTGGTGTGGGCACTGACAGGTTGGCCAAAGTAAGATCAGCAGCCGCAACAGCCCTTTTGTTCATTAAATGGCAGTGGTACGGGCGTGTATCACCAATGAGTGGCTTAGTTCTGACCCTCCTACTTTCATTAATTGGAGATCAAGATGTTTAGCTAAGTATAATTTTTAATCATCGATGTATAAAACTAAAGGGAGAAGGAAGTGAATGATGGGTACTAAAATTTGGTCTCCAATAGTGGATTGGATATCTTAACAGGTTTATTAACAGGATTTTGTATGCAATATTGGATGCGGGTGGGAGGGCATATAGGTCAGGAAGTGTCTAAATATGTGATAAAGAACCAAATATTTTTGGGAAGTAAGGAATCGGTTATTTAATCGAATGGTCTCTCCTTTCTTTCTCCTTTTTTTTCTTTTTTTATGCACTGTAGAAGCTGTACCCTGCTCCCACCTTGGGTTTCCTCTTTGTAAAGCAGCAATGTTCTAAGCTTTAAATCCGATGTTTTAATTATTATTTCTCTTTTTCTCTCTGTTGCTGCTATGAAATAATGTTATCATTATGCATGAACTATGTCATGCCCATATACTGTATTATTTGATATGCCTTGGTAAAAAAAAGGGACGAAAAATCAATAAAAAAATATAAAAAAAGGACAGTTCTGTTAGAAAGGTGTATAATTATTAATAATTCATCATCAAATTCCTTCATTCAGCGAATGGCACAAAAGCAAACATGTATAGAACACAGAAAAGCAGAATAAATCAGTGATCTTCTCTTTTGAAATTTACTTGACTACGAGAATATTCCTGTAATAATCCTAAATTAAGAGCGAGATCATAAAAAATCAGTAACAGTCAAACATATGGCATCTTGTATCAAAAGATCAGGGTAATAAACATTTTTAATTATCCATTTTACGCGGCAGTCAAAACAACACACTATTTCCTTGTAGCTAGGGCTTTACAGATATAGTTATTTTGGGCATAGCAAATTTCAAGGGACCCTACCTGCTGTAAAAATAACCAACCAATCTTATGCTGTCTAATATTAGAAGCCCGTAAAAAAGTCACCAAACCGTGTTTATGGAGAGAGTGATAAAGTGCGCTAAAGAGCACAGAGTGGCTAATACTTTGTGTGACAAGTTGTCACATGGAGTGGTGAAAGGTTCCCAAACTTAGAACACTGAAAAGTGAACAGAAAAAACAGACAGATAAAACAAAGACGGGTAAGGTAAAACCTATATTGTGATCTCTGTATAATTGTTCAATAAGGTTCCAAGCTTAATGAATTATTAAGGGCTAAAGGCACAACAGTTCTCATAGCATGTGCCTTAATATTATGCTTTTGTGAAATGTAATTAAAAATGCGCTATTTACCCTGTCTTTAGGAATACAGTCTAAAAACTCAGTGTTATAAAAGTAATCTAGCACAAACAACTTAAAGAAAGTTTTCTACACATGCGTGAGCCATTGGATCTTAGCTATGTTGTCTATTTTATATAAAGCTAGGCAGTCGCTAAGTAAAAAGAGAATACTATATCAAATGTTCCCCACATCGTATGCCATAACATAATGGGATCCGCTTCTACAGCTTCCTCTCGATAACTCATTCCAGTTTCATCATGGCATATAAGCGTTGCTGTACTCTCAGAAGAGGTTCCCTGGTAACCCTGGACTCCTGCCAATAGGCCAAGTGGGATATATTTGGAGGCCGGTTTTGATGTCGGTCAAAAAGGCTCCGAAGGGCATTCTGTTCATCCAAATCCATGTTGGACGCCTTGTTTCTGTCTGACTCGGAAACATTTCCGACCGACTGATTACAATAGTTCCTACTCTCGTCAGAACAGCATTCAGAGACTACGAGTCAGTCGGAGCCGACTCTTAGACCTATACGGACCGCATTTCTGACCGACGTATTACGATGTTGTATTCTGACACGGATCGACTGACGGAATAAGACTTTGGGTGCCCGTAAAAGGCCCCCTTCATCCGGAGGCCTCCGCTTGTGGCCTGTGGGAGTACCCAAGGGATCCCCCCTCCAACCATGCACAGTGTGACAGGCACCAAGGGATGCCTGCCACAGAGTGCAAGGTTTTCCGTGAACACCCTGTTTTTCAATGGGAACCTGTGTTGTTTGTCGGAACACAGGTTCCCATGGAAGTCAATGGGAGTCTTACCGAATGGTGATTGGAAACATCGTAGTCGGTCGGTTGGACTCACCAAAGCTGAGTCTTTCGTAAACCATTCTGAAACCTAGCTGATCAGAATGCTTTCTGACCAACATCATAATGAGGCCCTTGGTCTTGTATATATGTATCAGTTCCCTCACCGGTTTATAACAAAGCCTCAAATCTGAAAATGGCCTAATTCCCTCTAATTCCCTCTATTAAACTGCAAACATCTCAAGTGAAACAAATGTCCTCAGTTTAACAAATCATCAAAATGGAATTAAGAATTAGAGATAAAAGGTTATGGTCGCTTGCACAATTAATGATAACTTTAAAATCAGTTATCAAGGGAACTGTTAATTCGGGCAGAATTAGGGTGTCCTTCCCACAAACACTAGAATTCACACTTGTATAATGCTAATTTAGTTTTTGCTGTCCCTGGGACTTTTTTGCACTTTATCCCTGCTAACCAGTGCTAAGGTGCTTGTGCTCTCTCCCTAAAACATGGTTAATTTGGCTTACACCTGATTGGCACATTTAAATCACTTATAAGTCCCTAGTAGTGTGGTATGTAACTCAAATGCTACTAGTGGCCCTGCAGGACGTATTGTGCCATCAAATTAAGTAGCCCCCTAAAACATGTCTCAGGCCTTCTATTGCAGTCTTCATACCGATCTGAACTGCCAAATCGACTTGGCAATATAACCCCATTGCCAATCCTTTTGTTCCATATCGGTTAACCCGGAGGTAGGCCCGGGTAGCCAATACACCAGGGTCCACTGTAATTAAAATGGTTGGACATGTAGTTTTAAGTTTTATATGTCCTTGTTGTAAAAACTCCTACTTTACAATTTAATGCAACTTTGGGTTGCCTTTAACAGTAAAATCGGATTTTAGAAAAGCCCACTTTTAGAAAGCTGGCAATTTCTTGCCCTAACTATTAGGGCTGCAACCTGCTGCTGGGTCACATGACTGTGTGTAGCTGACAGTTGGACTTTGTTATTCCTCCCAGACTGCTACTCAATAAACTTCAAGTGTGAACTGGCAGGCCTTGTGTTTTGTTATGGTGATACAATAAGCTGCAAGCGGCTGCCTTTTTTTTCTAAAGTAACCAGCTGACCAGTAGGAAACTGAACCTGGAATGGACCATGCTGGGTGTCTGTGCTAGATGGAGTCCTGGCTGCTAAGTACTTCCCATGAGGTCCCAAGAGATTAAGGAGGTGACGAGGAACTGCTACAGAAAGTCTGAAAATGTGGGACTTCCAACATTTTTGCACTGCCAAATCCTCCAGAGATTTCTAAGGAAAAGTGTCAAAATGTAGAGGACTTTGTTGAATACAGCTTTCATGTTTGCTGGGCTGAAGGACTTTGTGTTCCAAAAAAGAGACTATGGGCCTCATTTAGAATTTGGGAGAAAGGGTACTTGGTTGCAAAGATGGCGGTGTACCCAGCCCGCCAATCGCTTGTTTCGCTTGACTCATTTAGGGACTGTACTACCTTTAGTGTTCCATCTACAGAATATTTCCTTCAACAGACTGACAGAGTAGGGGCGTTAGGGGAAGGACATTACACTGTCTGCCCAATTTCGGGTAGGCAGTGCAATGCCTTTTTTCCTTTTTATCACTTCTAGGAAAAAGCTGGTGCTGATTTACAGGAAAATAATCAATGCATAGCCTGGTAGAAAATTCCCAGGGTGTGGGGGGAGTCATTCATTTTCATTTAAAAGTGAACTCCCACTTTGGGGGCTTATTTTGGAAAAACAAAAGCATTTCAAAAGCAACAGTGGCAGAACTCCAAATGTTGTTTATTAAACTCAAAAAAACTCTTTGAAGGCAGCTCCCTTCAATAGTGGCCAGCGTTTATCTCTAAATTTGGCAGATGGAGTACCCTCGGGATGTCAAAGATAATATCCTCCCCCAGTTAGTTGGACACTCTCTGTACCCCAATCCTCAAACCAGGTCCTAAATCTAAATCGTAGTGTGTGAAAAGTATCCTACTGACAAGAGGCCTTGAGTAGGTTTGAAAGTTGAATTTTGCCACTTCAAGCTTTTATCCCCGAAACCATCAGGTTCAGCAGGACCTTATATACTGACTATTGAACTTTGCCAAATACAACCTACAAACTTGACTGTCTATTTTCATTTCCATTTCAGAGAATTAGTTGAGAAATTAAAATCTTTGGCCGGATGATCTGCTTGGTCTGAAATTATAACTAGCCCCCTGTCAACTGCAAACAGTGACTGTTAGTCAGAGCTTTTCTTTTGGAATTTTTATTGTATTGTGTCTTGACTTTTAAATTAATGTAGTACTACAAAACACTTCCCACTTTTCTCCTTAATTGTAGCCTATCTGCTCTGTACCATACCTACCAGGGTTTGAGCCTTGGTTTATTTATTGAACTTTTGCATTGGACCTGACAAGTCTTTGAATTTATGACTTGGGATTAGACTCAATTCTTCTCAAACTAATAAACCATTTTCTTAAAATATCTTTAAAAAAGCTCCAGCCCCGTGGTGGAGAGCTCCACAAACAGGCAGGAGAGTTACAAATAGTTACCTTTTGGTCATAAACTGAGGGGTTATAGACTTGTACTTCTACATAAGGGTGTAGATCTACCTAGAGAAATGGTGAATCCTACCCATGAGGATATTTACACTTGGTTGTGGTCTACACATACAAACTTACCTTTTTTGAAAAGGCATATACTTGCTCATATGTTGCCTCAAAAAAAGAAAATAAGGACACAATGTAGGCCTAGTTTTACAATGAATGACACAACAAAGCTCTGCATAAAAATGTGCAGCAATTTTTTGAGTCAAGAAATGACCTGAGTCACCTTTACAACTCATCACACATAGATGATATAACCAGTCACCTGACAAAAAACAGACAAAGGCCATGTTTGCATGACATTAAACACTATTTGGTACTGTATTGCAGCACAAAGGTTATTTGTGAGTTGTGTTAATTTTGTTACTCAACGCAATGCCCAACAGTACTTTGAGTAATATTTGTAATGAGCGTCAAAGTTACACATATTATGCCAGGAAATATCACACAATTTCCACATTTAATTCTAGTACAGTAGAACTACTGGAAAACTGTCTCAAGTCCACTCCAGGAGCGTATAGAAACCTAAGGAACTCAAAATTATTTTTAAAGAAACATCCTTTTTGTGTACTTTCTGTATGAAGGCTCACACACTAATGAGTATATGGAGAATATAATACAAATACTTTATAATGAACACAATAAAAAATATTAAAAACAAATATTGGTATTCAATATAATTGTGTTGGTATCATTTTACACATATATGTTTAGTATAATGATAGTAACAAAAATCAAATTACTCAAACATTTCACCATTCATCTGTGGCAGCCGGTGCAGACAAGAGCAAAGGGGAGGGGTGGGGGGGTGCTGGGAGGTGGCTGAAAGACGACAACTAGGGAATATAAAATAAAAAAATAAAAAAACTTACCTTGCGCTCGACCACCCAGTCCCACTGCTCTTACCTGCACCGGCCATCACTGCCATTTATATGCTCAAACATTCGTCTTACTCAAACACTAAGGCACAGATACATTGAATCTGTGCAGTACACTATTCTTCATGGTTTATATGCAATTTTTACACTCTTCGCAGGTACAGGCCTCTTGATGATACTTTTTCTTAAAAATACATGGATTGAATAAATGCGTTAATTTGAATCGTCTAGTGGCTTAAATCTCTGCGCATTTCGGCCCAAATCGTATTCCTCATGAATGCCACTGTGGCTTAGGGATAGGGAGAACCTGCTTTAATAGGATTTTTGCACTTACTATGAATCTTCTGAGTATGTATTTATTCTCAAGGATGGAATTACTGGAGACAGACCTGTAATGATACTGTAGCTCGCAACAGAACAAAATCGTGAGATCAGTATCTAAGGATTAAGGCACAAATTATATAACAATGCAACCTGCCTAGATACAGGTGGTCGACCACTAAAAAGCACTGGAATGGAAATGTGCTAAATGTATGGAACCCGGTCGGCCTCAAAGGGTACAAGAACTCAGTTCCGGGCCAGGATCCAAAGCTGAGGCAGTAAGTACATTAAGGACAGCACAGTGCGGTGTCTACCAGGTCTACTCCATACGATCCTTAGAGTAAGTCTAGCACCACACATGGCCAATTACTGGTACTACAGAACTAGAAATCAATGTAGGTTGGGAATAGTCCCAACACTAAGGGCCGCAGAAAAAATAAATTACATTTAAATTAAACTTTTTAAATGAATGTTAGTGTTTTTTTATATATACGTTTAAAAATACATTGTTACACTTTTAATATGTTTAATATTATTTGTTTAAAATATGTTATAAAAACATTCTATTTATTTAAAAGAAATTTATATCACAAATCAAATAATGTTAACTTGATCCGAGGCAGTAACACATTTATCACAATAATGTAAGGGGTGGGAGAAGAAAAATTAACGTTTACTTACATTTATTTTAAATAAAATTATTTACCTAAATAAAAATTAACAAATTAAAAGACATTATATTTAAATAATATGCACATTTTTAGTGCAGGTAAGCTGCCCATTGTTACTATGGGACCATTGTTACTGTGGTAGTTCTAACATTTTTCTTTAAAAAATAAATAAGTATATATATATTTTTGTATTTAAGGTATATTTTCTTTAAAATATTATTTTCTTTAATTGCACCTCACTGTTGGAGATCTCCACAAACAGCCCAAAAGATTACTAATAGTCCATTTTTGGTCATAAATTCAGTCAGAGGATTTTCAACCCCCGCATTTCAGGTGATACTCTGCAGGTAGGTAAGGTGAATTTCCATTAATGAGGAGAGTTAAACCTTAATGTAGGTGTGGATTTACACATGCAAAAATCTAGTTCCCACAGAGTCAGAGTCCCAGCAACACAGAACTTTTTTTTTAAATGCTAAAGAATGTGATAATATTTCTGAAAGACTACCTTTGCTAAAGGGTCTGAACTGGTATGTGGAAAGAAAACACTTCAAATGTTTGGGCAAGAAGCTCAGAAGGTGATGAGGAGAGTACTATCTACTGGCATGCTTGGAAAGACCAGACAATATCTGTCTGTCGCGCAGACACAAGTAAGAGACACTCCTACAACACCTGTTTGATGTTTGGAAGCTGTGAACTGTGCCTTTCCTCACAAAACAACTGACTATCATCCAGCTTCTCTGCCCTGACTGACAACTAGAGGCAGCCCGGAGCTGGGAGTCATGCTAATTGACTGGAGAGAGTAGTAGCTTCCAATGGCTCTTTGCGTACTGCTCAGGGATTTCCCATATGCAAGTATTCTACTGGTACTGTTATCTCTCAACATGCATTGTTTGATGTTGCCTTCCATCTCAAACCTGCACTGCTAGGGAGTAGACAAAGCCATCTTAGAGTGATAAAGTGGGGGTATTTGAACCTTAATCAAGAGGATCACCCAATGTCTTTTGACCTGCACACCATCTCCTAAGGCATCCATGTCAGGAAGAGCGATAATAATTTATGTTGTCTAGTTGCTCTCACTTGACTAATAGGAGTGGTTGTTATGTGACGAATTGTTTTGTTGAATTAATTTATACATCCTTTCATTACATTGTTGCATTAGATTCAAGATTCTATATATCCCCTCTAATCAATTTGCGATTCAGTAATAAACTACAGAATATATTTTTGATATAACTAGGTTCTTCCGTGTGTTACTTTTGCTTTCAGATATTTACAAAGATTGTTCTGTGGACTCCTGTGAGATAGTTTGTGTATGACAATCTCATTGAGCCCGGGCAGAGGGAGGGCCGTCTGTGGCCGGAGGAGGTCGGGTCGGGACACTCCTTTAACATCTATACCCTAACATCCGAAATGGGCAAAAGGAAAAAGGTATGTGCCAAAGAGGATGAGGGGACAAAAGCTAAACATCCCAGAAAGTCAGAATCGATCATCTCCTATTTAACTTCTGCTGTGGGGGTTTTGACTAAAGAGATCGCTAGTGTAGAGAAAGAGTTGAGTCTCGACACTACAGAGCTTACACAAGCCCCCCCTGCAGTCAATAGCCGGGTGATTCCTTTGGAGCCAAATGTTGTGATCACCACCCAGGGAGTGATCTCTACTCACATTAACCCTCACACTCCACAGGTAGCTTCTCCCCAGCAACCACCCACCATACCTGCTGCTCCATTACACAAGCCGTATCAGAAGCAGAAGCGGAAGCACTCAAACATGGCGGGCAGAAGAAAGACAGCTATGGCTAAGACATATCAAATAGATGCCTGCTTTAAGGAACAAATCCGAAAAATGGTGGAGGATTTATTTATTTCACATCTGGAACCAGCTCTTGTGTCCATCGCAAAAGACATTGTTGACACTTTAAACACATGCGTAGCTGGCCTTCTGGCCAAATGTGAGAAAATTGATGTAACACTGAAACAATACAGGGGGACAATGGGGGGCCCCATTCAGCCAGTGGTCTCAGTTGTTAACCAGCCCATAGCTGATACCCGACCACTAACACTAGCTCACGTGGGTCCAATAGACTGACAGGGAATCCCCAGGTAGGGGTGAAGGACGGGGATTGTCTGCCTGGAGTAAACACTAGACATAGTCAGCTATCCGATAGGAGTAGGAGTCAACAGCAGCCTTGCCATACTTTGGAGTTGCCCCCAGAGGCAGCCCCATTTGTGGCAGTGTTTACCGGGGTACCTCCAATCAGGGGAGATACTACTGAAACAACCGCTGACCTGATGTTCCAAGCTAGACAGTGGTGCCATCAGTTTAGTACGGGTAGTGATGAAGTTGCCTGTGCTCTCACCATGGCAAGGAGGGTTCACTGGGTGGGGCATTGTCCAAAGAAAATTCCAGGAGACTGTGTGGTGGTGAACTTTAATAATAGGCATAGTGCTGAAAGGCTATTCTGGGATGGCTCGAATATTGAAAATAAGGGGATTAGACTTCTCCCGCTGGGGTTTTTCTATCCCCCATTCGGTGCTCATAACCACCATCAACAACTTAAACAGCACAATATACGCCACAACTCAACTCACATTAATAAATGTACCATATCTTACCAGGCCAGGATGGGTGCAAAGAGGAGATCTGCACAGGGGCTGCTTTGGGGGGGGATCTGCTGTCCCACCTAGATCCATATTAACATCCACACAAATGGAATCCCTGGCACATCTTCCCCATAGGGATGAGATAGAGCTTTGCAATCGATATTCACCTCTCTCACAGATGGAATCTAACGATTGACTGGGACATGAAATCATTGAGCATGGTATTAGGATGAGTGATTCCACAAATATAACACAAAATCAGGTGAACACATGTAAAATGTTACGCTGGAATGTGGCGGGAATTAGATCAAAAAGCTCTGATACCATTTGGCTGAAATTTATAAGGCAGTTTGATATCCTGGATTTCCAGGAAACCTGGGTCGCAGAGTCTAGTTTTATCCTAGATGGTTATCAAAGTTTTACCATCCCCGCGGAGACCAAAGGGGAGTTTACTATTCCTTATTTCCCTAAACCTCATAGGCACTTTTAGAAAACTTAACAGGGAGTCAGATAATTTCCTAATAATAGAATGGTTTATTTCGGACCAACAATACCTTCTAATAAATCTATACAATGCAATGGGAAACTCCCTTCAGAAGGAAGATTTTAGCGTGTTAGATCACTGTTTGTCAGTTTATAAGCTTAATAACTCCTTTGAGTATGAGATACTTTTAATGGGAGATTTTAACTTACAACTTTGCCCGTGGGACTGTTATGAGGAAGATGTGGAGGGATCCACGAACGGGAGAGTACCCCATTTTGAACATAATAAACAGGGGGATGCCTTAGAGGAATTATTATCTAATCTAAATTTACTCGAACCTGTTAACACCTTGGCTGCTTTGACTTTTCCCCTCCTGTGCTGCAAAGTGGGATTTACCATTGTTCATGACGAGCCCAGCTCGTCATAAGCACAGCTCCACTGTGCCTCATGACGAGCTTAGCTCGTCATGAGCATGGAAGTGGTTAAGGAAGATGGTGGAGAGGCTGTTCCCACTTTTATAGGACGAGGTGCGGAGTCAGTGATTGACTATATCTTTGTAATCCCGCGCGTCCTGACCAAAATTAGGGCGTATAAAGTAACGCCATCAACCTTTAGTGACCATAACCCGCTTGCTTTGGAAGTTGAATTGAGGTGCAAGGCTGTCATCACTTATCCAGGTAGGGTTGCACCACAGAATTTATCCACAAAAGATCAAGGAAGACGGATAAAGTGGGATGCCATAGTCCCTGAGGCATTTTTTAAGGATCTGCGCTAAAATTATCGCCGCTTTATCAGCCGAAAACGGCCGATAAAGCGGCGATAATGGGCTTGATAATATGCTCTATCGAATTCCAATCGAAGCACATGTTAGATGTGAAGACATCTAACATGGGCTTCGATTGGAATTCCACAGAGCATATTATCAAGCCCATTATCGCCGCTTTATCGGCCGTTTTCGGCCGATAAAGCGGCGATAATTTCAGCGCACTGGCTTGATAATATGCCCCCTAGTCACTAAGGCAGAGACAAATTTTGCTACATGTCTGGATGAACATGCTGTGGGTATAGAAACCATAACATCCTTCTCAGCAATCTGCAATCCAATTGCTGAAAATTTACATAAGGAGAGCAGGCCATACACCAAGAAGGCATTTAGATGGTTTGATTCCTCTTGCTCTAAGTCTCATGGGGCTCTTTTAAAGGCCCTTAAGAGCAAACCAAGGGACAGGGTCCTAGTCTCCTCTCTCCGTAAGGACTATAAACAGGCAATATCTATGCGGAAAAGCAAAATTAAAGAGGAGGCATGGGAAAACCTGCAGTCAATCGATGTGTTGAAGGATAGCAGAAAGTTCTGGGCTACTATAAATTAGTCATTTTTTTCGGAAAGAGATAATTTAGACACAGAATGTGTAATCCTGGATGATGTGTGGCTCAAACACTTTATGAGTATCTATAGCGACAAGGAGCACCAAGAGTTAAGTTTAGGAAGCTCCACTTTGGGTCACCCCATACAACTTGTTAAATTTGAACTAGCGGAAGTGGAAAAAGCTATCCGAGATACATCGAAACATAAGGCCCGAGGCCCTGATGGGGTCCCTGCCGATCTTTACATCTTGTACTCCAATTTCTGGGCAAAGATTTTAACTAATGTATTCAATGCAGCATCCCTAGTGGGTTTTCCTCCCTCCTGGGCCTCTTCAATAATTGTACCCATATTTAAAAAAGGGAGGAGAGAGGACCCCGCCTGTTATAGGCCAATCTTCCTGTTGGACTCTGCCGTCAAGATCATGGGCAGAGTCATTTTACAGAAATTGAGAGATTGGATGTCTGACAGGGGGGTGCTCTCGAACCTCCAGTATGGATTTAGGCAACATAGAAGCACAATGGACCAATGCTTAAATTTACATTTTTTGATTAACAAATACACTATAGCTAAAGAGGGGTTTTTATACCTCGGGTTCAAAGACTTATCTTCAGCATTCGACCTGGTGAACCGCTCCAAACTATGGAACATTCTCCTTGAAATGGGGGTGGAGGCACCGTTGGTTTACTTCCTTAGCGACCTCCACCAGAACCTAGCAGCAGCCATCAGAGTAATGCAGGAGGGCAGGTGTACAAGCCAATTTAATTCCAGGTGGGGGGTCAGACAAGGTTGTATTCTGGCCCCCCTTCTCTTCACAATCTACATTAACAGTCTGGAAAAATCCCTAATTGGGGGGATCGGGCATCCCGGTCCTCCTGTACGCGGATGATGCCCGTACAGGCTTGGGTTTACAGAGGCTGCTGGATAACTTTGGCGCCTTTATGGAGTCATTAGATCTAAAAGTAAACAGTAGCAAATCTCACATAATGATTGCTGGGGCTCGCAGGAAGATCAGCAAGGTTAACACATTTAGATGCCTGGGCAACCAACTTTCCAGGGTGCTGGCATTTAACTATCTGGGTGTGTTATTCGACGAAAGGGCAAATGGGTTCCACAGCAGAAACAGAAGAGTAATGCTGTCATAAGATCTACATCAGCCCTTCTTAGTTTTGCCAAAAGGTTGGGAGCTAGGCCCATGGAGGCCATGTTTAAAATATACACGTCCAAATGCTGTGCGATTGAATCCTATGGGGCCTCTATATGGGGATACGCCTCTGTGGGTAAAATACAACTTGCGGAAAATAGATTTCTTAGATCATTGTTGGTGGTACCTCAGTCATCTCCAACCCTGTCTATACACTCTGATTTAGGCTTAGGCTACATTACAGATCAATTAAAAGCAGCCCCCCTGATTTGTTGGGTAAAGACGTGGCTTAATGAGGACATCACCCTTAACCACCTTATCCTTAAAGATTGTCTAGCCCTCAAGAAGGCAGAGGGAATCCCATGGCTGGCATACGTTAGAGCGGCGTGTGTCAGACTGGGTTGTCCTGAATTATATACAGCCCCAGAGGGAATCAAGAAAGAGGGCGTGGTTTGGATCAAACATAATTTTAGGATTATGCTGGAGGCAGATAGAGAGGAGGAGGAGCTCAAAAAACGGGGTGCAAGAAGTATTTATCTCTTACAATCTTCCCCTTTAATTGAACCTTATCTGAAGATTGTAACAAAGCCTTTCCATCGCTTTTTGCTGACAAGATTTAGGTTCAATTTAATACATCTTACTCTAGGTTTTTTTCCGCAATGGGGTAAACCTGAAGAATCTGCACCATGCTCCTGCGATAATTTTTCCACACAAGATACTCTCCACTTTATCATGTTCTGCGAAAAGTTTTCTAAGGCGCGTAAAAAAATGTTATAGCCCATACTACGAGAGGCAGGCTTTCTGCAAGTAAGACCAGCACTCATACACCTGCAACTCCTGGGTAGTGTGTGCACTATTTTTAGCGTAGCAAGTTTCTTGGTGGCAGCAGCTAGGATTAATAAAAAAAGCATCAATACCTGTTCGCCCCAAGGCACAGTAGAAGGAGAAGGGGGTACCTTGTTATAAATTATGGCAATACAATAGATGCACTTTAGTTTTTAAAATTGTAGATTTTTCAATGGTGCTATAAAGTCTGATATTTGCACAACTTATGAACTGTAAATATTGTGTATTGCACAAATTATGAACTGTAAATATTGTGTATGTATATATATGAATATTTGCAAAAGTTTGCACAATAATTTATTTGTACATATTTTATTTTATTTTATGCATCTTGAATGTATGTATTGTTGCTGCTTTTATGATTTTAATTAATCGAAATAAAGATTTTGACTGACTGACTGGGTGGCACAATTAGTGTTGCATGCCCACTAGTTGCTTTTAATTACCAGACCCTGGGCACATATAGTGCCACTTTACTAGAGGCTTAAAAGTAAATTCAATATACCAATTAGGTATAAGCCAATCTAACATGTTTTAGGGAGAGAGTACAAACACTTTAGCAGGGGTTAGAAGTGGTAAAGTGCCCATAGTTTGAAAGCTAACAAAAGTAGGTAGGGCAAAATCGAGTAGCAGCAAAATGTTTGGGGAACCACCCTAAGGCGGACATGTCTAACACCAACACACTTTGTATGTAACCTGCCCCACCTCAAATGAAAGATGAAACATGTGCTGACTTTGTGCCACCTGCCACCATCTTTGCTTGCTCTCTACATCTCTGATCTCACATGATCAGATAGCTAGTGCCATACTGACAGCAACCCTGTGAGAACCACTGGTCAGTGCAACTACTTTTCCCATCAGTGCTGGTTGGCAGAGATCCACTCTGGCAGGGGAATGTGGTGGTTGCTGCAGGCACCGCTCTGCCCATGCTCTGGGGATCACTGAAGGAATTTCAGAAACAGAAATATCATGTGGAAATGATATTGTGTCAAACAAATAAAGAACTAAAATATTGGGAATATAAGTACAGATTTACTATTCTTAATTCCACATCTACATACCTTGAAGATATATAAATCATCAAGATACACATATGTGGAGTTACATATAGTAAAACTGTGCTTACACATGGAGACTTACCTTCACGATATCTTTGTCCTCAATATTCTTGACACAATATTTTGGTCCACGATATTTCTGTTTCCGATGTTCTATCTCTATACCTGGTCTGCGGAGACCTGAGAGAGACAGTAGAATGCAAGAGAGATTGCCTGCTGCTATTCTGTCACCTCGCTCAAGGCTTTGGAGACCCTTTAATACATCATAGCTCAGGGGAAGTGAGTGCTTCTCCGAGTCAGGTTAAACAAGTGGAAAAACAACTACTATTTCTCACTATTGTTACATCACAGAAGGATTTTTTACTTAAAATAAAGTGGCCCAGTGCAAGCTACATAATTGCAAATCTGAGTGCAAGTGTCTACGGGTGCCATAGTTAACCCCCGCATAAATACCCAGGGGCACATTTACACATTTTTAACCTGAGGATGGGAAGCAAGCAAAGTTGCTGTGCTGCTTTGCCTGAAATGAGCAATGAACAAAAGAAGGTATTGGGTCCTGAAACTGACCAGCCTGCACCTCAACAATCGCAAAACAGAACAAAGTGGGTAATCAGGTTTGTTTTGTAATTAGTTAGGACGCAATCAGCCAATTTGTGCTGCGTGAACCACGAGTTTTGTATTACAAACAATTTATTTTCATTTTTTTTAGTTAAGTTTCATTGATTTGTCCGTATGTCTTCAAAGGAATATTTTGTCAAAACAGTCGAATCAACAACAGACAATTATGTGCGCAATATATACAGGTGTAAAAAATGTTCACAATTGAATACTCAAAGTTCAAGACACCAACATACAAATTATTACATAATTATTACATGCAATGCAAATTGAAACATAGAAAGCATTTCACAAAAAGAACCAGTCCTTTAACTTATATACCAATGGACAGGCGGAAATCCGAATACAGTGAAACTGCCTGCCTGTCTCACAAGACCTGTGATAAAGTGTTTTAAGGATTAACAGCTAGGGCCAACGACAGTGGAATTAATTATTCCCTGGCTGCACCCTTCTTTCTTGTCACAGGCTGGGGGTCAACGCGTTTCGAACAGTGGATGATTACGAGGTTCTCCTCAGGATGTGGACTGGGTGAATCCTTCACTGCAGAGAACACGCAGGAGCTGCGAGAGTGGAGATTAGCTTCACACAGTGTGAATTTTCTGCACTTGAAATGGGAAGCAGGGAGAAGAAGACACGTTGGTCAGGACGCCCAGGAATTAGTCCGGAATCGGTGGGTGGAGCTGCTCACTTTTTCTAAAATACTGCGCTTGAGTATGACAGCATGTAGACGGAGACGCCCGGGAATGAGTCGGGAGGTCGCAGGGGTTACTACTCTCCTTCGCTAGACCGTCGAACGGGAGCTGCATTCAATCCATTCCGCTACCGACGTCATCTGACGTGAGGATGGGAAGCAAGCAAAGTTGCTGTGCTGCTTTGCCTGAAATGGGGACAGCAGGAATGTGCAATCTACACAAATATGTGAACATTTCTCCTGTCTCCTGTGCTGGCTCACTGTGTGCTGACTAGAACCGGCAGTGCAAGGGTGCCTGTGTTACATGCAGGATTGTTTTTGTGCCGGAACATATACCTTCCTGCAGAAAAACAATCCGTAAAAGGGATTTTCTTCTTTCTATGCATGCTGCAGAATGCCGTACACATGGAAAGAGGAAGTAACACAGAGAAAAAAGTGAATTTCTTTTTGTTATGCCTCCTTCAGGGAAGGGTAGCTTTCTGACGCATTCCCACGCTTACTAGCTTTAGTAAATTGAGGAATGCACGAAAATCCATGGGTGGATACATGAGAACTTCCATGCTCCAACAATGGAATACTTCCCTAAGTTTGTAAGGTTTTGGGAAAAATCCCACGGAAAGCCATGCAAATCTGTGTAATTATCTAATAACATTTTGCGTCTTGGCTGCACCTAAAAATTGGTGCACCCATGAATTTTGGTAAATCTGCCCCTCAGTTTTGATCATAGGTTTTTTTGGGCAGTCATGCCCATACGTCGCCTACAATATTCTGCTATTTCGCATTCCAAAAATAAGGGGCATATTATCAAGAACGGCGTTTAAATTATCTGCGCTTTAGCGGCAGGACACTTCTCAGTGCATACTCCTTGCGACATGATTGATGCGTCATATTTATAATATGACGCATCATGTCGCATGGAGTTACAGATACGTCAGTATTTCTGACGTATCTGTAGGCGCAAAAGTGATGCATTTCTGAAATGTGTCACAAAAGTGACGCAACTCCAGAAGGACCTCCGTCAGTCTTACGCCTGCTGTGAGGCAGGCGCAAGATTTTGACGCAACGGCGTCCTAGAAGTGACGCAGTGAAATCTCATAGATTTCACTGCGTCACTTCTAAGAGGCTTTTTGCGGGGGAACTCCCCCCTGCATACATTATACCTGACGCAGGTATAATGTAGCGCAGGGGTTTACAAAGTGACGCATCTGCTTAGATGCGTCACTTTGTAAATAGTGCGCAATAGGAGGCATGTTTTACGCTGCCGATGCGTCACAAAAAGTGACGCATCGGAAGCGCAAAACTGACGGAAGTCCTCATAAATGAGGCCCTAGGTTTCTATGGGAATTCTCAAGGGAATATTATCAAGCCCATTATCGCCACTTTAGCGGCAGTTTCCTGCCACTAAAGTGGCGATAATTGTAACGCTGTTCTTGATAATATGCCCCTAACTTACTGCAAGCAGCAGCTCCACTTTCTCTTCTAGTAGCGAGGAGAGAGAATATTTCGATGTTCATTTTCTCCCATTTTGTTCTCAGGCTGCCTGGAGGTGTTGTGGAGCGGAATTTTATTTCCACGGTCCCTCCTCCCCCCGCCCCTTCACATATGCATATTTTGTTTTGTGCTGCAGGGATGCTGGGATGGCGATACCGCGTTCTATATTTAGTCTGACGCGCCCCTGAATGTGTAATTGTTCATTATACTCGCATGGGCATACTGTGAACAACATGCCTGTCCTTTCTTCTCTCTGAATCTGTGCATAAATTACGCTTTGTTAGTAGAACATATTAAATGAGCACTAATCTAGCTGAAACTGGGAATTTTTAATGTGCCTCATTGAAATCGTATTTCATATTTAAAAAATGATTTGTCGTAGCTGCATGCAATCACAAAAGAAGCAGTGTATTTTACTTTAATATAGAATTTATGGTTTGGGTCTTATTAATGACAATGGAAAGTACAAAGGAAGGAGGCCTTAAAATCACTCTCGTTCATTGTTTACCATGTTATTTATCATTAATATTTTTCTCGTGGTTCTTTCGTCAAAACCTTATAAACAATTCGATCAATTGCGGCCCCCACATTGTCACTTTATCCAATCAAATCATTGAATGGCAAGGTCGTGAGGTTCTTGGACTGTGTTTGAGCAAAACCTATTCCCTCTCCTAATCAAACGACATGCCCTTTATTACCACCATTAACCTGCATTAAGCAGCTTTTAAATTTTTTACAGAAATTCATTATGGTTTTTTTATACTGGTTTGTCAAAAGGATCATTAATAACTGAAAAAGAACAGAATAATCATTTAATGCATTAGGTTAAAATGATTCTTAATAATTTTGTGAAAAAAACTATTTTGTGAAAGATATAGGTATTTGCTTTTTGTTTGACTTGACTGCCTGCCTACCGACTGGGGGAGCTAGGGACCTCAACCCCCAGGGTGCCACGCTGCCACTGATCCACCTTCGCGCCAGGAGGCGCTTAATTGCCAGCCAGGGCTCCCGCAGTCAATTCCAGCTAATTTGGATGCAATTTCGCTAAGTATGCTTCAAGCACCACTATTGTCAGCTCTGGACACCAAATTGGACCCTGTCTGACATTGCCTTGCTGCCTTGGAAAAGTACCTCAGCATATTAACAGCCTCCTTGCAATGGAACAAGTCTTCCCCCACAAGTCTTCCCCCCTGTAAGGTCTTCGACCGTGACCACCTTTCCCAGTTCTAGTGGCAGCGGTCTGGGGGCAGGAAACCTGGTGGTATCTACTGTTGCCCAGCAGCCTCACATCGAGGTAGCTGTCTCATCAGTACCAACTAGGATGAGGCCTAGTCCCCGTGCCACCTGATCTCTTAAACTCCTGTAGGGGGGACATTACCTCAAATTCTGTCTCCTTTCCATCCCGCAACCTCGGAGTGTTAATGTTGGCGGTTAGCATCGTTACGCCGACAGGCAAGATGGGTTTGATGGTACTCCCTCTTCCCACTGTGAGGGCTCTGTCCACCTCCCTCCCGAGTCCACCCCACTTGTCGTGGTGTGAGCCAATGTACCATGTCTTGAACTCTTGAAGGAAGACTTTTCCCAGCTAAATAACAAGGTGGTGCACTGGCTCAATTCTAACATTGCTCCTGGTCCTAGGGTGGATATTCAAATCCTCATGATGCGAAGGACCGAGTGGGTTGGTGGCACTAAAAAATCTTGGCAAGGGGACTGTATCATTGTTAATTTCAATAACTCATTGCCCGTAAACCACATCTTAAGCTCAGTTAGTACAGTCTGAATAAAGGAGTTGGAACTCTGCAATTTTGGCACTCCAGTTGGGTTTCTTTTACAGGCCAGGTAATTCTAATCCGGGGTCTGACCGCAAGTGGATTCCTGAGGACAGCCACGGGGGCTGCATGGAGGGGACCTCAGGGTAAGCACTGTAAATAGGTTTTTCTCGTTGAGCACGCTGGAAGATTGCGATTGATGCTGTGTGGGCTAGTCGGTCCACGCATCACAGGGGAATGTTCCACCCCTGGAATATGTATGGGTGGAAGTTCCTTTCCTGGAACATTGCGGGGTTGGCAAGTAAGATAGACAACCTTGGGTGGCTGACCCTTGTGAAGACAGCTGATGTGATCTGCCTTTAGGAAACCTGGGCCATTGAGAGCAATTATTACCTAGAACAGCTATAAAACTTTTTTTGTACCAGCAACCCGGTCCGTGTCAGGGAGAACAAAGGGGGGGGGGCTTATTACATGTGTTTCATTAGCGGTCCTTGATATTGCAGTATCTGTGCTTCATGCCTCGCCCAATGTACAAGCGATGTTGCTGTCCACACGTGTGGGGATATCAGAAAGGAGGAGGGAAGCCACGGGTTGTGCAGGTCTTTCGGGCCTGCACATGGAGCATTACCCTCAGGGTAGCGAGCTTCATTATTTTCTGTTCGAATTTGACTTAATATCAGTCATGTATAAGTTGACCCCATGGAAAACTGACATTGCCCCCACTTTTATTGGTAGAGGGTGTGAAACTTTTATAGATTTTATTTTTGTATCTACCCCTTTCTTTTCTTTAGTCTCAGACTTTTAAATTCAAACAAGTGAATTCAGCAACCACAACCCTACTTGCATTACTACAGGCTGGTAAGCATGGGCGGAAAATCCGTTTCGCTCGCGGATTTTGCGGATTTTCGGTAAATTCGCAATCCGCGAGATTCGCGAATCTCCCGCAAAATCCGCAAATCCGTGAGCAGCGGATTTTGCTCGCACTGCTCGCACTGTTCGCGTGAGTTTGCGGCTTCCCAGTACAACTTCGCGCCCCACGAATAAGTGAAAAATTGCAGAAATACGATCTTAGCAAAACTGAAACTACTTACCAGGTTCAAAAGTTCAGGCTCATCATTAGTAGCCATTTCCTGTAGTGCTTCCTGAGGGGCCCCTCCAGAGTTCAGTTGCCAGTTGCAACTATTATGTGACCCTGCTCTGAACCTCAGAATAGTTACACATATGCCACAAAGGTCCTGAATTACAGCTAAGGGAGACAAGCAGGAGCCAGGCTGGAAGTTCAAATCCATTAATCAGCCCCCAATTCATTATTGTCAGTTGGGGCAGGGCAGGTGTTGTAACTAATTTTGCAACAATGAAAGCACTTAGCAAGTGCAAAAGATCACTAATCAGGAAGCACTAAGGAAGCAGGTGCCAGCTAAAAAAATATTCTGTGACACATTAATCAGCCCCAAATTAATTCAGGTCACTTGAGGCAGGGAAGGTGTGCTTGCGTTGCCACAATAATGTACACTGCCTGGACAACCAGAGGGTGCTGTGATGAAACAGAGGGTGGCATGGGTGGGCCAGAGGGTGGCATGAGTAGTCAGAGAGTGGCAGTGGTGACAGAGAGTGGCAGTGATGAAGAAGAGTGTCCCAAACAGGCTGGACACGTAGAAACAACAAGTTCGCGAAACTTGCGACCCGACAGGTAAGTTCGCAATTTGCGAAATTGTACAAAACCCTCGCGAACTGGCAGAAACCCGCGCAAACACAAAAAAAAAATCCGCAAATTCGCGAGAATTCGCGGATTTTGCGGATTGCGAGTTCGCAAATCCGCAAAATTCGCGAACGCGAGATTCGCAAAATTCGCCCATGCTTACAGGCTGGTCCCGAGTACCTGTACGTTCCGAAAGGGGCAGGGGAGGAGCCCCTCTCATAGTAGTTGAGGCAGGGAGGAGTTTAAAATGGGGGAGTATAGCACCAGAGTCATTTCATGAGTCCCTCACAAATCAGTGTTGCAGGGAGTTTGCGACTTGTCTCGATAGCGAGGCAGGTGCCTTGGACATCTTAGGTGCTTTCAGCACTATGCCACCATCATCTGGAGGCTACTGCGTGCCCTGGACGGGGAAGGGAGCCTGCAGGCCCAAGATGGTTTGATTCTGCATGTTCCCGGGCTCCTAGGAAGTTGAGACAGGCTCTGAGCGACAAACCCCGTGATATGGTGGCAGTTAAAGGTCTTCGTAGAGCATACAAGACTGCTTTAGGAATCTGTAAGTCCACCTTGAAGGACGAGGCCTGGTCAGATCTAGTGGAGACAAGTAGCTCTAAGTTCCGGTCTATTAACAGCCCATTTCTCTCAATAGAGAGAGCTCACTTATTGGACGCTAATATCATGGAGAATGATTGGGTTCATAATTTCTAGGGTATCTTCCAGCCAGACTCCATGCCTATCGAGAGGCAGAAAGGGTGGTAGGAAATTCAGACATCGTCTTCTCCGAATTAGAGGTCAGAGCGGGCATACTAGGCCTGAGAAAGAGAAAAGCCTTGGGGTCAGACAGGATTCCGCCCGATCTTTATATCACCCATACAGACACCTGGGCGCCAGTCCTCACTGCTGTTATTAATGCCTTGGTCCAGGCTGACCGCCCTGATTCTTGGGCCTTATCGACCATAGTCCCCATATTTAAAAAGGGCGACCGGGACAGCACCTCATGCTATAGGCCCATCTCCCTTCTGGATTCCGTGGTGAAGGTGTTGGGCCGTATGATTCTTGAAAGATTGGCATCTTGGGCGGATGAAAGTAACTTCCTCTCTGAGATACAATATGGGTTTTGCCCCAGTCGTTCCACTGTGGAGCAGTGTCTTAAGTTGTATCTTGTCTTGAACAAGTATACAGTGGTTCGCCCCTGCTCTATTTAGCATTCATGGACCTGCCCTCAGTTTTTGACTGTGTGAACAGGTCCAAGCTATGGCAGCTGATGGCATCCGTTGGCATTGATAATAACATCATATGGTTTTTTGAGGGATTTCCATCGAGAATCTAGGGCAGTAGCACGCTATTCAAAGGACTTGAAAGTGTCCTACACAGTCAATATAAATAGGGGGGTGGCCAGGGGTGTATCCTCACACCCTTCTTTTTTCACTTAGAAAGAAGATTCTTAGAGAAGATTCTTTTAGACACGAAAGCAGACACTGCTCAAGTAGGCTACCGCTGTTTGCCGGTCCTCTTATATACGCATGATGGAGTCCTACCTGGCGAGGACTGCAAGGGGCTTACATCTTCTTCTCAACTCTTTTGCCTCTTTTATGGAGGAGCTAGTTTTATCAGTGAATCATTCTAAGTCATACATCATGCAAGTGGGCCCCAGTACGGTGAAGGCAAAGTAGCCCATTTTTAAATTAGGATGCTCATCAATACCTAAAATCAAAATGTTTTCCTACTTTTGAGTAGTATTTGAAGACTCCCTAAGCATGGTGCCCCCTGATTAACAGCAAGAAAGGGGACTTAGTGAAAGCATTAGCAGCTGTTTTTGACTTTGCCAGCAGAGTGGGAGGGAAGCCAAGCGGGGCCCTCCTGAAGATTTATTGTTATTGTTGGGTAATTTTGTATAGCGCGCAGCTGCCTCAGTGTAGAGGCGTCCCGGCTCTTACAGCAGCGTAAGTAGGGAGCTAGAGACCGACCATAGTAAATAGAAAGGTTTTGATAGCCTTACGGTAGGACAACAGACAATCTAGCCGACGAATCTGAACAGGCTGGGACTTCCATAGTTTAGCGGCAAGGTACCGAAATGACCGGTTCCCCAGCTCTGAGGAGCTTCACCCGGGGTACCGTTGCCAGGAACTGCTCAGCAGAGCATAACTGGCGTGTGGGTACAGGGGACCAACAAATTGGACAGAATCTCGGAGGAAGACAGCTTTCAGGTTTTGAAAGTCAGGCAAATTGGATCCTTTGAGGCACGGGTAGCCAGTGTAAGCGCCGCAGGGCACCCGTCGGAGAGCAAGTTCTGGGGAGCCTCAAAAGGACTCTGCAGCTGCGTTCTGGACTCGCAAAAGGCAAGTGACTTCTTTTGCATAGAATAGTTGCCTGGACTATCAACTGGCGGGTAGGTGAATCAAAGAAGCCCAACATGGGCCTCAGGCCCCAGAGGAGACTAAAGCAGGTACCAGCAATCTTCTTGGTATGCTCCTGAAACCCAAGAGTAGAGTCAAACCAGACCCCTAGATTTATTTACTGCCGACTTAGGGGTGGGGGCACTGCCCAAAGACGCCGGCCACCAATGCTTGCTCCAGAGCCCCTAATACTTCCCCACCAATAGCACTTCTGACTTGTTGGCATTAAGTTGAAGGCAGATGGTGGTCATCCAGTGCGCGACCGCCGCTAGGCCGTCCTGAAATTGTGCGGTGCCCCGAGTATGCTCATCAGAGAGGGCCAACACCAGCTGCGTATGACCTGGACGGAAGCCATTCTATGAGCAGTCCAAGGCACTAGTTTTTTTTGGATAGCCTGAGAGAATGTTATTGGTGTGGGCCTCAGCAATTTTAACGACCCAGGGCTCGCCTCAGCCTCTGCCATTAGGAAGGACCTTCACTGGCTCCCTGTCCAGGCTAGAATAGATGTTCAAGGTCTTATGTCTCACCCACCGTGCCTTGCACAGGTTTGGCTCTGAAGACATCAAACCCCTGGTAACTCCGTATGTCCCCGGTAGGGCACTTCGGTCAGCCAATAAACATCTTCTGCTGGTCCCTAAAACAAGCAAAGCCAGATGGGGCGACAGAGCCTTCAGCTCTTATGCTCCTAAAATTTGGAATACCCTTCTGGTTGAGATCAAGGAACTTACCTCCGATCCCCTCTTCCGAAAGGCTCTGAAGACCTGGCTTTTCAGGCAGGCCTACAACTGATCCACCCTCCCGTCTTCCACCACACAGCTCTTTATTCCATCTTTAGCGCCTTGACGCCCTTGTGCAAAGTTGCGCTCTATAAATCATCTCTCAACTCAACTCAACTCAAGTGAAATGGGTCAAAATTCTTCCGGTTTAGTAGGATCCTGTGACAGTTTTTTCAGCAAGGGGACCACCCTTGCTTGTTTCCATGACGGGGGGACCATTGCTGTGGTGTAGGAGGCGCTGATGATCTGACGTAAAGGCGTGATTAGAACAGGTAGAGCATCTCTGAATTGGGCAGGCCTCATGGGATCTGTAGGGGAACCTGTTTTAACCTTCTTTCTCAGAGTAATAGATTCATCCTGGGAAATAGGAGGAATGGCTGCCAGGGTATTAGTGGGCAGAGGATCTGATGGAACCCCAGGGACCATAGGGCATATATAAAAGGATTTATAGATGACTTCAACTTTCTGAACAAAGAAAGTGGCCAGATCCTCACTTTGCTGCTCAGACGTGATCCACGGAGTGGAAGGATCTTTCCTGGTTTTAAAGTCGTTGAGTATTTTAAAAATGCTTTTTACAGGACTTAATCTCATTAGTAAGGTAGGCAGTGCGCGCCAGATGTATGGCCTTGTGGTAACATTTAATCGCATCCTGCTACAGATTTTTAGCCCCAAGGTCATATCCCTGCCCACACCACATCTTCAACAAAGCCGACTGCATCATCGCACCCAAACTTCGGGACATCATCAACAACTCCTTCATATCCGCCACCTTCCCGGAGAGCTGGAAGCACGCAGAGATCAGCGCCCTCCTGAACAAACCCACCACAGACCCCTCAGACCTCAAGAACTTCCGCCCCATCTCGCTCCTCCCCTTCTCTGCAAAGGTCATCAAGAAAACCGTCAACAAACAGCTGACAGCCTTCCTGGAGATGAACGGCTCCCTCCACCCATCGCAGTCCGGATTCCGAGCAAACCACAGCACCGAGACCGCCCTCATCGGGCCACCGACGACATCCGGACCCTGCTGGACAATGGAGAAACCGCCGCCCTCATCCTGCTCAACCTTTCGGCTGCGTTCGACATGGTCTGCCACCGCACCCTGACAACCCGCCTCGCCACGCCGGGATTCAAGAAAAGGTCTTGGAATGGATCACCACCTTCCTCTCCGACAGAACCCAAAGAGTTCGTCTCACGCCCTTCCTCGCAGAAGCCACCAAGATCATCTGCGGCGTAACTCAAGGCTCCTCGCTCAGCCCCACCCTCTTCAACATCTACATGAGCCCTTTCGCAGCCATTGCACGCAAGAACAACCTAAACATCATCTCCTACACCAACGATACCCAACTGATCCTCTCCCTCACCAACAACCCCACCTCCGCCAGAGCCAGCTTCTAGGATGGAATGAAAGACATCACAGACTGGATGAAGCTCAGCCGCCTGAAACTGAACTCAGACAAGACGGAAGTCCTCATCCTCGGCCCATCCATCCCCGCCTGGGACGACTCCTGGTAGCCCTCTGCTCTGGTGCCCCACCCAAGCCCGCGGACCATGCACACAACCTGGGCTTCATCCTTGACTCCTCCCTCACGATGGCCAAGCAAGTTAACGCTGTTACCTCCTCTTGCTTCAACACTCTCCGCATGCTCCGTAAGATCTTCCACAGGATCCCCACTAGATCCAGGTAAACAGTCACCCAGGCCCTCGTCACAAGCCATCTGGACTACGGGAGAGCCCTCTACGCTGGGACCACCGCCAAACTACAGAAAAGACTCCAGTGCATCCAGAACGCCTCAGCACGACTCGTCTTGGACATCCCCCGACAAAGCCACATCTCCGCCCACCTGAGGGACCTGCACTGGCTCCCTGTCAGCAAAAGGATCATGCTTAGAATCCTCACCCACGCACACAAGGCTCTCCACGACTTGGGCCCCGAATACCTCAACAACCACCTCACGTTCTATACGCCAACCCACCAGATCCGCTCCGCCAGCCTCGGCCTCGCCACCGTCCCACGGATCCGCAGAAAAACCACTGCAGGAAGATCCTTCACCTACCTGGCGGCGGCATTGTCACAACAAGTAAGTGCAGTAGAGTTAAAAGCGCTAAAGAACAAAGTTAGTGCAATGTCTAATTTTCCTTTTTTTTAAATGTGCCACTGAGCCTCAGAACAATTTTAGTTTAGAAATATTTTCAATAAAAGATTCAACAGCGCGCGAACCATCTGAGAAGCCGTTTGCTTCTGCCAACAATGGCAGGCTTAATGGGCGCGCTCCCGCACCATGAGTGTGTCCTGCAGCAGGGAGAGGAAACGACTAGACCGCCTCCCATAGCAAGATGGCGGCCGTGTGATGGCAACCAGAAGTGGGAATATGACCACGACGGCCGAGCCAGAGCAATACTCCCTCCACACCATCACAACAAGTAAGTTCAGTAGAGTTAAGAGCGTTAAAGAACAAAGTTAGTGCAATGTCTAATTTTCCTTTTTTTTTAAAGCGCAACATAGTCTCAGAACAATTTTAGTTCAGACCAAGCAAAATGTATCTCTAACGTTAGGTATTTGAGTGAGATATGGGGTCATATTGAACTTGGGGCAGTGCAGAGGACCGAGAACCAATTTTTGTGAAAAGTTCTCTCTGTTCCACAATGTACTCCATCTTATGTTGTTCATGAGGAACTGGAGATGTCTTTCCTCGCTGACGATCTAGCTTATTGTCCTTTGTCTTTGTGGCTCAAAATTTGGTCGAAGCAGGTGTATACACTTAGCAAAGACATTATACAGGTTTGTTTTACACTTGATTAATCGTATCCGGTGGCTCCAGTACATAAGAGTTGGCCTCGCCAGGCTAGGAAGAGCGGATCTTTTCTCAAACCCACAGGGTACTAGTAAAAGGAACCTTGTTTAGGCCAAGGAGGGTTTTTAAGAAACTGGCACTTCGATAGAAAGGATAAAGAGCTGTGTAAACTGAGTGTGTGAAAATATGTCATACTAAACACTGTGCCTTATCTTTTAGGGCTCAAAAAAACCTGCGACCGGTATCTATTGATGAGGTTCCGGCTCAACCTCTTCCACTACTTATTGTCATACCCCCAAGGCTCCCACAGAGGTCAGTGCCTCTTGCCCTGTGGATGCGACAGTGAGTCTTTTTACAACTTCTTTCCAGCTATACTGTTTTTGTACACTCTTAGTTTTTTACTGGAAGCCATTAGACTCAGGAAAACCTGCAACTAAGATTTGTATTGCATTAAATGTATTTTATACTGTCTTTTGATTATTCAGATTGTAGTATATTTGGGGTTTTATAACTTGTATGATGGTACCTTGTAGGCTGTTTTGACTTTTATGGTATTATATGTAAAGCTGAATAAAGTTTCTTGATGATGATGATAATTGTACCAAGTGCCTTGACCCACTTCCTACAGAAAGAACTAATGATAAATGTTCTATCAAAAATCAGGCACAATTTGAGCTATTTTCACAAGGACTAATAGTTTGGTTCACAAAATATTGAATCGGAGGGGGCCTCATCTATTTAGAAATGAATATTCATTAGGTACGTCCGAGTTTGCAACCTCTTCTGATTGGCTGCCATCACAGGGATTGTAGATTGAGAGGGACAACCTTGCAATTGTATTCCTAACCTGGAAAAAATGTTGTAAAGCATCCCAAATTCCTTAATGGAATGCTTCTGAAAACAATGTTTCAGCTTTGGAAAACTTCAATGAGAGCAGACTGCCTACGGCCCTCGAAACTGCCACCCTGGTTCCCCATTGTGAATCAGTTACTACCCCAATTTAGGAATAAGTAACAGACTAATGGTTTCTGTCCAGAATTTGACGCAAACCATGGCTACAAGTACCAATTCTCAATTTGAAAGCAACACCTCTAACATGCCCAATTCAAATTAGAAAATGATAATGATTTCTAAAGCCATTTTGCAATTAGGAACAAGTTATTAATTAGAAAAATGGGTTTAGAAAAGATTTAAAAGTGTTTCTGTGTTGCAAACCCTGTAGTTACCTGATTTGCCAAGTTTGCAACCACAAAAAGTGAGTGACTGCAGGCGGATGTCTAAGATGTCTATGTGACCCACTTTCAACCGCACATAGGACTGCCCTTAGGGAGCCCACAGTGAGAGCAGCCTGTGATGGCCACTATTTTTTGCCGCTCAATCCATAATATGCCAATGGCAAAGTTTTTTCTTCACTTGCATGGGGCCTCTCCCACATACCAATGAGGCAACACCCATATATGAGTGTATGGGTGCTGCGCACTCTGTATTATAGAAAAGGGCCATACACATGTTGGAGGTCCCTTCTTTGATACAACAGTGCCTCAGGGGCATGGTAAATAAAGGTGTATACTCCTGGTTTGCTCTCAGGGAACTGTACAAAATACCCCCCTCAACCCATTTGGAAACCTGCACTATGACCAAATGTGCATACACTCTGCTGAAAATGTTGGTAAATTCCCAGAAAAATGTCATTCTCCACGACTGGTATGTTTTCCTTGATGAATCGGGCCCATAGGATTCTATCAAAAAGTGAACAGGCCCACAGAAGCCAAAACTCCTTGGAGTCTTATCATTTAACAGATGGTATTGGACCACTATTTATATGAAAACTAGATGTATCTCCTTGATTTTACCTAGATAAAATCTCTGTTAATTTTAAGTAAAGACTAGCTGATCTGGTGGACTAATTCTATGAAAGCAAAACAGAAATAAGCATTCTTTGACTGCATTGTAAATTACAGGTTAGATTTTTTGGCCATAAAATGTAAGTCGGCCCAAGGCCGACATTTTGAGGAAAATCATGACACAGTGTAATGTACGCAGATGGGTGGTAAATGCCCCAGGGCACATGCGCCCAGCCCCTTATACCAGCAGGGTCATCTGACTGGTGATGCCTGTATTGGATGGGTGTGAGGTCGGTGTTCGCACTGCCCTTGGTGAGAGGCTGCATGACCTGTTCAGCACGACACTGCATTTCTCCAAAAGGAAATACAATGAGTCAAACCTGTGAAATGAAAAACAAAAGAAACTGGATACCACATAATCTATCAGTCTCTAGAAGTGTGGCAGGGATTCTACTCAGGAACAGAACTATGTTTGAAACCATAGAATATCAGCATGTAGGGAGTGAGTCACCATACCACCTCACTATCTATGAGCCTGACTCCAACTAGCTATAGTGCCTCACTTGTCCTCCTAACCTTTCCAGAGAAATAAGTGATTTGGCACCCCAGAACACAAAACTAAAGGAGTCTGACTACACAAAAGATGATTGATAACAGCTTAAGCCAAAAGTTACAAGGATCAGAAATCATCCTCAGTCGAAACCCACATCCATGTTAGCAGAGCCTGTGTTTTGTGATCCATCAGTTGTTGTTTGCCTGTTAAATTAAAGGGCAGGAATAAATGACTGCAATTCAATCAATCAATCAAGACACTTATAAAGTGCACTTCATACCCATTAGGGTCTCAAGGCGCTGGGAGGGAGGGGGTGCTGCTACTGATCGAAGAGCAATTTAAATAACGCCATGTGACATGCCCTTTTTTAAGTGTTTGACGTGTACAGCTAAACTGCATAATAGTTCTAAGTTGACTTTGCTCACAATACAGTATTGACATGTCACTTTGCATAATTTCAATAACAGACTGCAACAACAAGTTTACTTTTGTGAATCAGGCCCAATGTTATTTAAATTATAAGTACTAGAACACAACATATTAATACTATCATCAACAACTCTAAGCACTTTATTCAAATTATCTTGGTGAATTTGTCTTAAGCAGTAGCTTCTATCTGGGATAATTTCCACATTTTATTACACATAGCATAAATAAATCTTTTAGAACAAGGAGATTTGGGACCCAAGAGAAAATCTGAGAACTATCGGGCTCATTACAATGGCGGATTGCCCACCATCGCAGGACAGGCGGTGGCAGTCCCTCCGCCATCTGGCTTCCAATTACCCCTGTCACATTAGGATGGCGGGGGGAATCGCTTACTGACAGCGGCGGTCACAAAGACCACCCTCCATGCTTCCACCACTGCAATCGTCACAATTGCCTGGTGGAGCGGTCAGCATGTGTGAAATGGCGGCAGTGCCTAGCAGGCACTCCCCGCCAGATTGCAATGCTGTCATCAGCCAGCGTTTCCTTGGCGGAGGTCGGGTTCTGGGGCCCGTTGCAGGCCCCCTCTATGTGGGGGGAGGGTCAATGTGCACTAAGGGTACCCATGTTGCCTGCCACGTTGTGCATGGAAATGCACTACCTGCCATTTGTGCATTGCAAATGGTGCTGCCAGCAGGACCGTGTGCAATAATCAGGGGCCAGGATGCGCCCGCCCTAGTGGCGAGCACATCCTAATACACTGAGCAGGACTGCTGCCTTACCAGCGGCCGGTCCCAGCTCTGCAGCAATGGTGAGCGGACTGATGTCTGCCTACCATTTTAATGAGCCCCTTAACGTCTTTGAACAGGATGGCTAGATGTTGTTTCCTTCCAGACAGTGTAGAACGTTCCAACCATTGTTAACACAACTTTCACACAGACTAGGTGGAAATAAAACCAGAATGTGTGATTGAAAGTATCGGGTCTGTTTAATTGGAACCCAGGTGTGGAATTTAGAAAACAAGGATGACAACCATTAGTGTCTACTGGCCACAATAACCACATGTTAGGACCTGAAAATGTTGAATTGATTGCACCATTCTGCACCATGTTATTTAGTTGGTCTTTGGTGCAATTTGTCAAACTTTGCCAATTATTGAATCAGCAATAGAGCGAATTGTGGGGCATTCATTACTTTAATTTTTGCCAATCCCTGACATGTCGTCTGCTGTATGGTGTCATTGAAAAAGATAATTTGTGTGGGAATTTAGCAGGCACAAAACAAGGTTTCTGTACCTTGAACCTGCCAAGAATTCATTCTCCTAATTGATTTCAAATCAATTGTGTCCTTCCAGTAATCATAGCCTTTAAGGCCAAACTGGTTGACAAACAAAACTGTATGGATAAGCTTGGCCTATTTTAGCATATATTTTTTTCAAAGGGTAGGGTCTATTTTGAAACAATATGACGTGGAGTTTGAAGTGTCATATCCTGCAAAGTACGTGAACATTTCTTGATGCGTTTTGGATTTCCCTTGTTGGGCAGTCAGAAAATGTTCCTATTGTGTATAATTAAACACTGCATTTTGAGTACCAGCGTGGTGTAGAAAATGATGTCCATTATTGTGATAAGAATACAAATCAGCATAGTTAGCAGAATTAAGATATAGGTCCTCTGATTCAAAAAAAGTAACATTTTCCAATTCTATAAGCATAGAATGTACAGCAACATCCCAATCATCTGAATGTAACCCAGGTGCTATCTCATCACCCATAGAAACTTTGAAAATATATGGTATCTGTAGGTTCTCCGTAGGGCCAAAAATATTGAAATTAACTTTTTATAATGTCACTAGCGCCCGTCCCGACGTTGTCCGGGTATGAATTGCTGCCGGCCAGTAGTATATTATTTTGTAGGATTTCGTTTAGATAGCATTTCTTATCTGTGACAGACCTGTGATACGCTCCGATTCACAGTGCACTGATGATGCACTTGAGTGCGCGTTCAGTAGTGTGTGAACTCGAGTTTCCCTACTTTATTTTTCCTTGCAATATTATATAGCGTGAACTCGACAACATGGCATGAGCACAATTTACATCACAGAAGAACACATTCATTTGTGGTAGGCATAGGGAGACAAAGCGATTTGCCTGGAATCACAGGATGTTGGGCTGATGCCGAGATTCGAACGTAGCTCCCAAGCTATAAAGTTCGCAATTCTAGAACTTGTGGCGGGAGGTGTGTCTAAAAGTGTATGTCGGTGCTGGCCATCAATGAAAGAGACCTGTGCTTTTTTCAAATGGGTGGTGAAAAAATATGAGTATGTTGCTGGAGATGTGGGCCGCCGTGCCACCAATGTACTTACCGGGGGAGGGTAAACACCCATTATTCCGCAACTTTCTTTCCGCATACCATCACTCCGCATACTTTCATTACGAAAGTACCATGACTCCGCAATGCCATTATAACGCATGGAATTACATTTTATATGCTTTTACCACGCATACATTTACAACGAAATTCGTTGTAAATGCATGAATGGTAAAAGCATGTTTTTTTTAAATGTTTGGATAAGGTAAGTATGGGTATAGGGGTATATATTTTGGGGTACTGAGGTATATGTTTCTGGGTGTTTGGGTATTTTAAGGGTTCAGATATAGTTTTGGGTTATGAGGTACAGGGGTAGTTTTAGGGTTTAGGGATAGGTATGTGTTTTGGGGTACAGGGGTATTTTAAGGGTTCAGGGCTAGGTTTCGGTTTTGGGGTACAGGGGTATTTTTAGGGTTCAGGGCTAGGTTTGGGTTTTGGGGTACAGGGGTATTTTAAGGGTTCAGGGCTAGGTTTGGGTTTTGGGGTACAGGGATATTTTAGGGTTCAGGGTAGGTTTGGGTTTTGGGGTACAGTGGCATTTTTAGGGTTCAGGGCTAGGTTTGGGTTTTGGAGTACAGGGGTATTTTTAGGGTTCAGGGGGTAGGTTTGGGTTTTGAGGTACAGGGGTATTTTTAAAATCTTGTCTCTCTATTTGGCTGGGACCCTGACATGGTGCTCCATGTGCTTCTTCTCCTCTCTTACTGAGGTGGAATGATGGAGCAGCAGGGTTGCCGCAGAAGGAAAACATTCCTCTCTCTTCCCCTTAATGGTGGCACATGTTCACCAGGGGGTGCCCAACACTCTCTTTATGCCCATCCGGGATTGTCCTCTTTCCACCTGTTGGCCTCATCTCAAGATTGGCTGAGCATGTACTGCTCTTGGTCCACCACAGCCTGATTGGAGATGCAGTGGTGGTACATTAGACCTCTCATCATTTCTCCTGTGAGGGGAAGGGCTTAGGCTCGCCACTGCCTACTGTTCTGTGCCGGTTGATGCAGCAAGCTTACTACCTGAAGGTGAGTGTCTGTAGGAGATACTAATGATAGGCACTACCATCCTACCCAGGGGCAGGCCTTCCCCCGGCCTTGTCGCTGTGAGCCATGTCCTCATTTGCTTTACTCCCAGTAGCGGGGGTTGAGGTGCTCCGGAATCCCGCTACACCTTACTCACAGGAAAATGATGTGCTCTCAGCAGTGTACAGGTGAGGTCAAACACACTTTTGGCCAATGTAAAGTTGTGGGCCCTAGGCCCACATGTTGTGAAAACTCATCACACACACTACTCAGCTGGGTAGGAACTGACCCAGGGTACATAACCCCGACCCTTTTTTTTAGCAGGGTCACCTGACTGGTGATGTCTGTGTTGGATGGGTGTGCGGTGGTTGTCAAGCACTGTTCTTAGGGAGGGGCTGTGGCATGATATTTCCGGCCGAACACAAAAAAAAGCGCATTGTGTAAGCTGATGGTTTATTGCACCTTAGTTGTGAAAATTCAGCGAGCACTTGATTTGGGCCTTGCACGATGCAAAATAACTCTCTAAGGATGGAGCCTAGTGCATTCCAAACTACTTCTGTTTAAGCAATAACTTCAACATAATCATGCATATTAATACTAGTAATTGTCCATAATTCCTTTCACAATCATTAGAATACTCTCTCTCAACACCAATTAGGAGAAAGCACTGATGAATTGAATGCTTACTCTTCATTGAGGCAAATATAGCGATATGACTAACAATGGCTTCTGTCAAATAAGACTGGCAATTTTATTATTGAGCGTGTAACAAACAAACAGAAATAGGTCACAATGTGAAGGAACACTGATCAAATGGCATCCAAGATTGGATGTCTTCCAGAAAGAAGAACCTGGCTTCCACAACACCTTTTGCATATTCATCATCCTGTGCCTTGAAAGTTTGCACTGGCCAGCCAGGAGCGAAGCTATCAATGGAGGAGCTGGTGCAGTGGCACCAGGGACCCTTTGTGATTGTGTCACACCTTAGTCTCTTGTGTTCCAATAGAATGAAACGGCCACAGGCTAGTGACTAAGGGGCATATTACCAACAACTAGCGATATTTATCACTAAATGAGCTTAGCGATTTTTTTTTATCGCCGCGCATCGCCAGATTTTATCGCAGAGATAACGTGCTATTAGCAACGTTTATCTCAAATGGGATAAAATATCCGGCGATAGCGGCTCAATGCGTGAATATCGCTGGAAATCCAGCGATATTCAGGCATCATTGCCAATAGGGTCTTAACCTGAATATCCACCTCCCATTGGATATACAGGTTAAGAAGTGGTCTTAGCAGGTGTTAGGTTTTGGCAAAAGTCGCGCTTAGTGCGAACTTTTTTATCGCTTCGCCTGCGTTGATAATAGGCAATAGCTATGTTAGCGACTGCTTTCAGTTGCTAACACTTTGGGTAGGCCCACTTTGCATGTCATTAGCGAGAAATATCGCTGACGTGCCGCCCGCAAGTGGAGGGCTGCTGACTCTCATAACTTGCTCTCCCATCTGTCAGAGACCCTCCCCTCCCTCTCTAACGACATCTGCATCAACGAGCTAGACGGTAACATCTCTCACTGGCTTACGTCAGCTAGCGATATTTTTGCCCCTCTAACCAAGTTTCCCCGCTCTCGGCATAGCAACTCCCATAAGTGGTTTGACTCCCAATTAAAAACCCAACATCTGGAGCTACGCCAATTGGAGCGTAAGTGGAGGAGAGATTACTGCACCACAGGCAGAGACACTTACGTGGCCGCTCGTAATAAATATAAAAAAGCCATCATTGCGGCCAAAACAGCATATGTCTCCAAGAGAATTCTGTCAGCCCCTTGTAAGTCGAAGGAGATTTTTAAAGTACTCGATGAATTTACCTCTGACTCTAGGACGCTCCCGAACCAGGCTCCTACTCAGGAATCATGCAATGCTCTCAGTACGTTCTTCCTAGAAAAAATTGTTATGATTAAGGATACTATTCCGGTCACCTTTCCTGGCACTGACACTGTCTGTCCCCCTCATAATGCACTCTCTTTCACACATCTCCCTCCTCTTGATCCAGTATCTTTGGCCAGACTGGCCGCTCGTGTCAAGTCTGGCTCACCTGACGACTGTTGTCCACCATCTATACTACGGGACATCTGCCTTACCTTACCTGATTGCATTCTCCCTCTGTTGAATTCTTCTCTTTCTTCTGGCACGGTGCCCAGCTCCTTCAAGGAGGCCGTTTTGGTGCCTCTACTGAAGAAGCCAGGAGCTGACCCCGCAGTTTTGGCGAACTACCGGCCTATCTCTCTTCTGCCCTATTTCTCTAAAATTCTGGAAGCCCAGGTCACCGCTTGCCTCTCACAGTTCATCGAGAGCTCCAACTTTCTTGAAGCCAACCAGGCTGGCTTCAGACCCGGCCACTCCACGGAGGCAGTGATCTTGGCCGTGTTGGATGCTCTGAGAGGCGGCGCTGACAGGGGTACCCGCCAGGCCCTGGTTCTCTTAGATCTGTCGGCCGCTTTCGACACGGTGGACCACGACATCCTTCTCCATCGTGTCGAGCAGGCCGGCATCCAGGGCCTGGCGTTGGCATGGGTCGAATCCTTCCTGACCGGGAGGTCTCAGACAGTTAGTCTGGGCACCTTCAGGGCACCTAAGGAACGATCACATTGCGGGGTTCCCCAGGGCTCCTCTTTATCTCCCCTTCTTTTTAACCTGTATCTTCGACCTCTTCTCTTTTCTCTGAGGCAGTGGGACGTCACCGTCTTTAACTACGCTGACGACCTGCAACTCATCTTTCCTCTCAATTCTTCTTCTGCTATCACTAATTTTCAGGCGGTTATGTCCCACACTCTCCAGTGGATGAGCCAGAATCAACTCAAACTGAATCCCGGGAAGACGGAGCTCCTTCTCCCTGGTAATAGCTCTATCCACTGGGGCCCCCACTTTTGGCCGGCAGAGCTAGGCCCTCCTCCCACCCCTGTGGCCTCGGTGAAGAGTCTCGGGGTCATTATTGACTCCGAACTATCCCTTAAGCCCCAGATAGGGGCGGTGGTTTCCTCCTGCATGTACCAGCTGCGCAGGATCAGGAAGGTGGCCTATCTCCTGACTCCCGAAGTTCTGATTCAAGTCATCATGGCTCTTGTCCTCTCCTGCTTGGATTTCTCGAATTCCCTCTATCACGGTCTGCCTAAGGCCCTTCTTTCTAGGCTGCAGATCGTCCAGAACCAAGCGGCGAGATTGGCCTTCGGGATCCCGAAATGGCAATCCGCTAAACCTCTTCTTACGAACTTGCATTGGCTTCCTGTCATTTCGAGGGTAGCCTTTAAGATCGGCTGCCTTGCCTTCAAATCTCTAACTGGTCCCTGCCCCGCATTCCTGAAATCCCTTATCAGTCCCTATTGTCCCCCACGCAACCTCAGATCCTCTCACCTCCGCCTCCTGGTTGTCCCCTCTTTCAAACTCTGCAGAATCGGAGGTCGGAGATTTGCACATTTGGCCCCTAAATTCTGGAATTCTCTCCCACCCTCACTTAAATCCTCCAATTCGCTCTTCCAATTCCGCAGATCTCTGAAAACATGGCTCTTCCCACAATCTGGCTAACTCCCCCTGTCCACCCCCAGCACCAGATCAGCGCCAGGAAACCCACGGTGACAGAGCGCTCTATAAGCTCACCTTAACATAACATAACATAACATGCAAAGCGGGCCTCAAACTGGTCGCTTTTGCCTACAAGCTGTCGCTAACTGTGCTTAGCGACAGCTTGCTAATAGGGTGATAAAATGTATTGCAGCTTTCGCAGGAAAGAGTCCAGCTAAAACGGCAATAATGCTGTTGATAATATGACGCTAAGTACTTCACTAAGAACTAAGGGCTACATTTATCAAAAATTTTTGAAAATGCTAAATCACCAATAGTGATGCAAACCAGTATTTTCCGACTCAAATTATGTTTTTTACTGGTACATTGCTTACAATGAACAAAAAATAAAGCTCAGCACTGCTATGTGCTACTTTGCATTAAGGGGTCATTCAATGGATGGTACATGAGCGTTTTCATGCTACCACCCTTGGGATTTGAGATAAAGCCCTGCGTGCTAACAATTGTAGACTGGGCTAAAATTAGATCTCTTTGAGTGAGGCACAAAGAAGGAGAACAGTCTTCTATTCTCCACAATTTTCTAACTTTGCATGTGGGCTGCACTGTAGACCACATATGCAAAGTGTCAAAAGTTTAAAAGTAAGGCTATTAGTATTTTGTACTGGATTTGATATCCACTCACAGGATGTGTTAAACGCACACGGACACTTTTGCCCTATAGTGCAAAGGTCTATTTGTGACACTAGGCAGCCAAATTTTACCCAGATCTTTGGAAGAGAGCGGGAGTACCATCTATATATATAAAAACGAAAGTATGTCTGTCTGTCTGTTTGTCCTTTATGCATTACTACACCATTCATCCGATCGCCATGAAACTTTGGGAAGTTGTTGAGTACACTCCCGTGAAGGTTTCTATCAATTTTCTTTGTAAAAAATCGGCCACCCAGGGCCCTCATAATCTTTTGAATACTGAAATAGACAGCGAATTTGCGATCATCGTCGATCATCGTCGACAGTTATGACCCACAAACGGAAATGGATTGGTCAATCTACAAAAAAGAGGATATCCATTAACATTACTGGAACAAGCGCAGACCAGAGCATTGAAGGAGAATCGAGATACATTACTGATGAAGAAACCACAGAGTGATAAGAAACGTAATGTATTTGTGTCAAAGTTCTCCACCAACTCTCAGAAGATCAAGAACATCATTAAAAAAAGATGGGAACTGTTGGAACAGGAGCCAGACTTCAACCAAATTTTCAAGGATAAACCTCTCTTTGCCTATACTCGTTCAAAAAATGTAAAAGAGCTATTGAGCAACACAGAAACTAAGCAAAACATTTTCAGAGGGATGCGTAGGTGCGCCAATTGTGTACATTGTAACAATGTGATCGCAGGCAATGAACTTTCACACCCACACTCTGGGAAATCTATAAAATTAACATATGATGGAGACTGCAACACAAATCAGGTTATCTATTCGATTAAGTGCCCTTGCGGATTACTGTATATAGGAAAGACTGAACGAAAATTGAAAATCCGCATCTCAGAACACAAAAGCAGGATACGTAACAAATCACTAACATCTCCCCTATCAAACCATTGGCTAGAAAAACAACACTCTATAGCACAGTTAAGATTTCAAATTATTGAATGTGTACAAAGCAGGGAAGGCATAGATTTGAATAAAAAACTGTTGCAGAGAGAAACTTTTTGGATAAAAAAACTTGGAATTCTGACCCCAGGAGGTCTGAATGACCGAATTGAACTTAGTAGCTACCTGTAGATAGCATTGTTTAAATGAACCTGAGACTGTATAAAATTATGCATGCGTTCATTACAAGAAACAAGCAAAATGGTTTATTTATTATTTTCTTCACCGTATGCATGGTCTTTTTCACATTTTTCGTCACGCAAATATAGTTTGAATACTTTTTTATAAATGAGTGAATGTGGTTTAACACTGCGGTGTAGCTAATTTCACAACAAGGGTAACGTTGAGTTTTATACATTGGTGTCAGTTTCTTGGTTGTTTGTATTTATAAAGCACAGATTGCTTTGTTTTTCTGAAAAAAGTCTAAATGATAGGTTAACATAACGGAGGTTTAACCTATGACAACTCTCGTCAGAACTAGTTGGCCGACTTGGAGTGGAGTAACAGTGTTAATTGACAGGATTGGTAGACGCTTTTGACGTGATAGCCTATGAGAAACGTTGTTATACCAATTAAGCGAACAGCGCTGAATTCGAAGCTGCGGGCTGGTTCGCAATGAGGAGTGGTAGAACGAGGGCGTTTTCGGTCGTATGAATTTTTGAAAAGGTGAGGACTAGAAGCACCCCCGGATAGTTCAACAAGGTTTGATCGTGGATAGTAGAGTGATGACTCTCTTTGTAATTATTTTTTCAGGTCTGTTGACATTTAAGGAGTTGAGTGGATGCAATTTGATTACGAAGAGCTGGAGACTTTTTTTGAAATTCTACGAGGTATGTACGCGACCACGCTGTGATTATGTATAGGGTAGAACAGGATTATAAGTTGCTAATGGCTGCTTGTTAACCCGTCATAGGTCGATATTGGTCCGAGAAAATTAGAAGGGTGAGCTGAGTCCTGTTGTCAATACTTTATTCTACTCGAGCTTAATCGACAGGTATGCTCTCTTGGTGGTCAAACACTGATGAACACTAGACTATAACAAGATTAACCCCGTGTTGCTTACTCTTGGTTTGAATTTGTTTACAGATACTAGTTGCTTTGGTTGATTCCAGCTACACGTTTATTTTGTGGAAGTGAGGGTCTTTTGAGTGAGTCTATCAGTTTTTTATTAAACACAACACCGCACAAGGGTGATAATGGTGAAGGTATTTTCTTCGTGCTCAAAGCAAGATAGTTTTTTCTTGTACATTTGAAAAGTGAAATGACGAAACTGATGTGCCTGTATATTTATGTTTTTTACAGTGGTGCCCCTGACGAAGGGACTCTTCTAACGTCCCGAAATGCATTGGGCGAATGCCAATTGAATCAACATTATATTGTTATATGTTTTGTTTTTGGTGAAACATTGAATTCTGTTTTGTTTTGAAATGCTATAAGCATGAATAATGTCAAATGTTAAATATTGTAACTAAAAAGTTTATGACTACGACAGTTTAAAGTCATATAAATAAAAATAAGTTGATGTTGTAAAATTGTGGAATAAATTGTGAGATCGACAAATTCAAGTAGGCAGTGCACAATTAAGTCTGAGTCAACGGTAGTTGACCAGCCACTTGTTTGACTGTAATTTAGAGTATTGGGTATACTCAATTAATTGTAGCACGCAGATCAAAAAATCCTATTAAATTAGTTTAAAAAAACTTTGAGAAATATAGGTGTGCTCAGAACACATTCTTTAGTTTTACAAATTGCCCACTTTTTTCTAGAGCACCCACAGATAATCGCAGAAAATGTCTTTTGAATCAATAGCTTCTTTGACAGATAATAGAGCTATAATCAGAGCTTATACTACAGAACAAGCAGCAGATGTTTATGGTCTTATAAAGGAAGTAAGTGATCTACAGGCACACAGTGGATCAATTGGTAATCAGCTTAAACAACTTGAATTCATCGCTAAACGTGAGTTAAATCAACAACTACATGCGTCGACTTTGATTCAGTATCATAAGGTCAAACGGATCCCGAGGGGACTCAGATTATCCATTAAACCAATGTTATATCGTCTACAAAACAATGCTCAATTCATGGAGAAGTGGTATCAAATCCTGAATAAATGCTCTCTGGATCTAATCCTGCTGATCATAGAGGAATCAGCGAAAACAATTGATGAATTAAAAACTGAAATCTCAATCATAAAAACGGACCTCAGTGAGAGAATGACAGAGGATGATTTGGGTAGATTTTTGAGTGATCTAAATATCAAACTAGATGAGTATGGAAAGGAGTTACAAGAAACAAAGCTCAGGAAATTTAAAAGAGACACCATAGACTATAAACTGAACGAAGCATACACATGGGCTGAAGTATATGCCAAAAGACGTTTAACACGGCGTCCAACGACTTCATCTGAAGAAAGTTTGGCCACAGACAAGGATGTAGACCCATTAAGAGCACCGGTTAGAACGACATCAACTGTGAGTAGCATACCAAGTCAAGACAAAGCAACTACCTCAGGTGCACAGGTGTCTTTTTTGTTGGAAACTTTGGAAATAGACCGACCACCAGACACGGATGCTACAAAAAAACAAGGAGAGGAAAAAGAAAAAGAGAAGGAAAAAGTGAAGAAGGGATTAAGGAGTCAGGGGAAACCCTCATAATCAACATTTCAAAGTATTCTTTGACAACACAAGAGGAGTTGATTCTTAACAAAGGCATTACGTTTGTCCCCACATATACTGGTTCTTTGTTTGAGGATGAAATATCTTTCTACAAATTCATGAGGAATCTGAATTTAAGAAATTTCTTTGATAATGTTGTTCAAAAAGAGGAAACCGTGGAAAAAAGAGAGGAAATATTTCGACCAAAAAGTACCTTTGAAGCACCTACATCACACAAGACTTTGGATTTATTTGAGCTACTTGTAAGTAAAGACCTAAAAAAATTGAACTACAAAAAGGATAACCAGCGAATGAACAATTTAAACAGGAAAGAAAAAAGCATACTTGTACAACTGGGCAGAAATACAGAGCTAACTTTTCAGAAAGCAGACAAAGGTGGAGCGCTGGTATTAATGGACTCTGATTTTTACAATAAAAAAGTACATGAGCATGTAAATGACACGAATACTTACCTACTACTGGAGCAAGACCCTACCTGTGAAATACAGAAGATACTTCTAGCATTGATAGAAAAAGCAGAGGAAACAGATTGGATCACAGAAAAAATGGCGAAATATCTGATGGTCAAGAATCCTAAAAGACCAAGCCTTTATATGTTACCGAAGGCACATGAATCATTGGAAGATCCGCCTTTCAGGCCCATTGTATCTGGATGCAACTCCGTGTTTGAACCAGCGGGAAAAATAATTGATCATTATTTGCAACCATTCATTCAAAATTGGCATACCTACATTCAGGATACGACAGATTTTTTACTGAAGTTGGCTAAGATTAAACTTGAAAACGGAAAAGAATACATCTTATGTACCATAGACATAGTATCTTTGTACACTTCAATTGGTCACACAGATGGTTTGGAAGCAGAAGAATGGATGTTATTACAACACCCTGAAATTAAGTTAAAACCAATATTTTTACTGGAATTGACTAAATTCTGTCTTCAAAACAGTTACTTCAAATGGGCAAACAAGTTCTACATGCAACTAAATGGGGCCTCCATGAGTTTTACTGGTGCCCCAGTATATGCCAATACTTATATGGCAAAATTCGAACAAGATCATATTTTTTCTCACAACGAATGGACCAACAACCTTGAATTTTTTTGTCGCTTTATTGACAACATCTTTTTGATTTGGTCAGGGTCTGAAATTCAACTAAAAGATAATATTTTGAAACTGAACACCAGGAATCCGAGGATTCAAGTGACATATAGTACCAGTAGGTCTGAGATTGCATATTTAGATGTGAAAGTAATGATTGAAGGCAATAAAATCATCACCACTCTTTACCGAAAACCGACCGACAAGAATAGTATGCTACACTACTTGAGTTTTCATCCTCCTAACTTAATAAGGAATCTACCTTATTCACAATTTCTAAGATTGAGAAGAATTGTCACAAAACCTGAGAAGAGTATTGAACACATTAATGAGTACAAGGAAAACTACCAAAAAAGAGGATATCCATTAACATTACTGGAACAAGCGCAGACCAGAGCATTGAAGGAGAATCGAGATACATTACTGATGAAGAAACCACAGAGTGATAAGAAACGTAATGTATTTGTGTCAAAGTTCTCCACCAACTCTCAGAAGATCAAGAACATCATTAAAAAAAGATGGGAACTGTTGGAACAGGAGCCAGACTTCAACCAAATTTTCAAGGATAAACCTCTCTTTGCCTATACTCGTTCAAAAAATGCAAAAGAGCTATTGAGCAACACAGAAACTAAGCAAAACATTTTCAGAGGGATGCGTAGGTGCGCCAATTGTGTACATTGTAACAATGTGATCGCAGGCAATGAACTTTCACACCCACACTCTGGGAAATCTATAAAATTAACATATGATGGAGACTGCAACACAAATCAGGTTATCTATTCGATTAAGTGCCCTTGCGGATTACTGTATATAGGAAAGACTGAACGAAAATTGAAAATCCGCATCTCAGAACACAAAAGCAGGATACGTAACAAATCACTAACATCTCCCCTATCAAACCATTGGCTAGAAAAACAACACTCTATAGCACAGTTAAGATTTCAAATTATTGAATGTGTACAAAGCAGGGAAGGCATAGATTTGAATAAAAAACTGTTGCAGAGAGAAACTTTTTGGATAAAAAAACTTGGAACTCTGACCCCAGGAGGTCTGAAGGACCGAATTGAACTTAGTAGCTACCTGTAGATAGCATTGTTTAAATGAAGCTGAGACTGTATAAAATTATGCACGCTTTCATTACAAGAAACAAGCAAAATGGTTTATTTATTATTTTCTTCACCGTATGCATGGTCTTTTTCACATTTTTCCTCACGCAAATATAGTTTGAATACTTTTTTATAAATGAGTGAATGTGGTTTAACACTGCGGTGTAGGTAATTTCACAACAAGGGTAACGTTGAGTTTTATACATTGGTGTCAGTTTCTTGGTTGTTTGTATTTATAAAGCACAGATTGCTTTGTTTTTCTGAAAAAAGTCTGAATGATAGGTTAACATAACGGAGGTTTAACCTATGACAACTCTCGTCAGAACTAGTTGGCCGACTTGGAGTGGAGTAACAGTGTTAATTGACAGGATTGGTAGACGCTTTTGACGTGATAGCCTATGAGAAACGTTGTTATACCGATTAAGCGAACAGCGCTGAATTCGAAGCCGCGGACTGGTTCGCAATGAGGAGTGGTAGAACGATGGCGTTTTCGGTCGTATGAGTTTTGAAAAGGTGAGGACTAGAAGCACCCCCGGATAGTTCAACAAGGTTTGATCGTGGACAGTAGAGTGATGACTCTCTTTGTAATTATTTTTTCAGGTCTGTAGACATTTAAGGAGTTGAGTGGATGCAATTTGATTACGAAGAGCTAGAGACTTTTTTTGAAATTCTACGAGGTATATACCCGACCACGCTGTGATTATGTATAGGGTAGAACAGGATTATAAGTTGCTAATGGCTGCTTGTTAACCCGTCATAGGTCGATATTGGTCCGAGAAAATTAGAAGGGTGAGCTGAGTCCTGTTGTCAATACTTTATTCTACTCGAGCTTAATCGACAGGTATGCTCTCTTGGTGGTCAAACACTGATGAACACTAGACTATAACGAGATTAACCCCGTGTTGCTTACTCTTGGTTTGAATTTGTTTACAGATACTAGTTGGTTTGGTTGATTCCAGCTACACGTTTATTTTGTGGAAGTGAGGGTCTTTTGAGTGAGTCTATCAGTTTTTTATTAAACACAACACCGCACAAGGGTGATAATGGTGAAGGTATTTTCTTCGTGCTCAAAGCAAGATAGTTTTTTCTTGTACATTTGAAAAGTGAAATGACGAAACTGATGTGCCTGTATATTTATGTTTTTTACAGTGGTGCCCCTGACGAAGGGACTCTTCTAACGTCCCGAAATGCATTGGGCGAATGCCAATTGAATCAACATTATATTGTTATATGTTTTGTTTTTGGTGAAACATTGAATTCTGTTTTGTTTTGAAATGCTATAAGCATGAATAATGTCAAATGTTAAATATTGTAACTAAAAAGTTTATGACTACGACAGTTTAAAGTCATATAAATAAAAATAAGTTGATGTTGTAAAATTGTGGAATAAATTGTGAGATCGACAAATTCAAGTAGGCAGTGCACAATTAAGTCTGAGTCAACGGTAGTTGACCAGCCACTTGTTTGACAATCTACATCAGAATCACAAAAGAAAAAGGCATTACGAGCTTCAGAAACAGACGAGCAACGGGAAGCAAGATTTGTTCTAATACAAACTGCTCAAGCCCGTAATTCGCCAACGAACGAGTAACGAGAATCAAAATTGGAAGCTGATCCAGTACGCACTGCTCAAGCCTGTTCTTCTCAAACGAACAAGCAACGAGAATCAAGATTGGAAACAGATCGATTACGCACTGCTCAAGCCCGCACGAAGGAAAGAGGAGAGCAACGAGAATCAAGATTGGAAAACGATCAATTACGCACTGCTCAAGCCAGCTCGAATGAAACAGGAGAGCAACCAGAATCAAGATTGGAAGCCAATCGAGGACGCACTGCTCAAGCCACACTTAGAAATGTTTTCAAAAATAAAATGAATAAGATTCGATAACAATGACACAATGTAAATTTAATGTTATCATAACGAGTTTCCTTGAATTTCCTATCTTCTGAGATTGCAGCAACGCACGACCAGTAAGAAAGTATCTTAATATCCCTGTCCTCTGTTCTCCCTTTTACACAATGCAGGGCTGCAAATCTGATTGCTATTTTGTGTTGTATGAAGTAATAGTAAAGATGAGTGAGTGGCATACTAATAAACATAACAATTAGACTTATTCATGTTATGCTTATTTTCATTCCTTTTTGTCAATTGCATATTTCTTTGCATATCTAGGCATGTACTGGGACTGAAATGGGTTTCATTCAAGCAAATGCTTATTGGCTTGGAAATCCACATTTTCACATATTTCTTATTTCTACCTGTGCTCAGCTCTTATGTATAAAGAGTAGAAATAGCTTCTATTATGCATGTACTCGTTCTCCATTATTCATCTTTCATGACCGGTTTTATAACCGTCTGCTTTCTGCCTTAAGAGCCTTTTCATTTTGATATTGTGAATTCAGATGCAAAGCCACACGGTTTCCAGGTTTCCTATGGAGCTGCTTTCAAGACATCATGCAGCACCCCAGATTGAAAACCTTGAAATTCAGGATACTTCTACAGTATTCGCCCGCTTCGAAGAAGGAGTCTTTCATATGTTATCATCTGGACCAATTTCGAGTTAATTGGACAATTTCCATTCATGTCCATTTTTGCCTAAGCATTCATAAGTTTTACCTTTACACCTAAGAAGGCAAATATCAGTGGTCTCGACGACTCTTGATTAATCTGGATAAATGTTCTCACCAAATGAGTAAAAAAAAAACAATGGCCTGATGATCAAAGCCATTTTGTAGTTGTGTAGTTGCAAATCTATAAAGTCACAAGGTTTGACCTGCAAAATGGCGTTTTGCTATCTCCTGAACCCTTTTTGTAATGTGAAAAGCCATATTGAAAATGTATTGCTGACTCATTTCGAATTGAAATTAGGAAGATGCGTGAGAGGGTCATCCCCTCCTGATTGCACATCTCAATAAAATGTAACAATGGTTAGTGACAGCAGTTGTGGTTGCAAGCCATAGATAAGTGATTGACATCTCAAAGGAGGTAGTAACCCATTCTCACAGGGGAAGTCATCCTTTTCAGTAGATTCCCATTTAGGAATAATGCTGGCCAGCTCTGAGCGCACAGACAGTGGCAAAGACATTAGGTCCAGTAGCTGAACAATTGACTTTGCAGATGCTTGTTTAATAAGGTATGCAAAAACATGCATTAAGACACATTTGGGCACATGTAGGGCAACCTTGAAATGGGTTTCCTCTTAATGTGTACATGTGGATATATGCAAGTCGGTGCTTCATGACAAGCACATGCTGTCAAGGTCTGAATGCCGACACTTCTCTGAAACCTTGATCTAAGCATCTCTAAAGCTTGGGAGGATGCCCTTTGGTAACTATCTTGCTACTGAAAATGAGGCACATCAAATGACTGTGTCATGAATATTATTTCTTTTCTCTCCTGGTTATTTCCATTTTTTTTAAAAATATTTTAAAACCTTTATTTTCAAATCAGTGCACACAGCTATTTAGCCATACATCCCGGAGGCTAGGCAGCATATCATTAACCAGAAGGCCAGTGTACAAGGAGCAAGTTACCAGAACGTATCAAGGTTGTAATTTTCTGTTTTTTATAACGCGTAACAAGCACAAGAAAGGAAAGCACCGGAACTAGTGCTAAGAAGTAAGGCAATTGAAACAGTTGTGCAACAGAGTCCGATCTTGGAGTCGGCTAGGCCCAATAACCACAATTACAGTCAAAAACAGTACTCATATGTAGAGCCATAGGGGGAGGGGAAACACAGGATGGCTATGCAACCAGAACGCGTGTTGGAAATATATAGATTATGGGGTCAAACGTTCCTCCAGTGGGGCGATGTCAGGCGGTATGCAAATGTCACCCCTATACTCATTCCAGGCCCCCCATATCTTCTGCCATTTTTTGGGTTTACTCCTGGCCATATACACCGTCTTCTCTCGGAACATACACCAATCCATGTTGGCCTTCCACTGTACCACCTTTGGGGCTGTGGCAGCACCCCACATCTGTGCAATGTCCCGTTTCGCGACCATATTTCCCAGGGTAACCCATTGGGTTTGTGCATTGTTATAATCAGTTGGACCCCAGACGTTCAGGAGGCAGCGCCGGGCCTCCGCCTGAACTTCCACCCCGGTCACCTCACTCATAATCATATGTATCCGCCTCCAGTAGGAGGCTATTGCACTACACTCCCAGATAATGTGCATAAAGGTGGCTAGAGCGCCACAGCCACGCCTACAGAGGCCATCCGCTGAATGACCCATGTGTATTAATCTGGGACCCGTAACATAAACTCTGGGAAGAATTTTTAATTGTACCAGCCGCAGCCTGGCAGGGATAGCAACTTCCTTGGGGGAGGACACCGCATTTTGCCAGTCTTTGTAGTCGAGCTCTATCCCATCTCGCACCCACTGGTCTCTCACCCCCAGGAGGAGGTCAGTGCGGACATTAATCAGTTTTTTATAGATTAGGGAAATAGCGCTATCAGGCATATGGCCGTCTAGCACCCTATCTTCCAAGGGGGAATATTCAGGGATTTTCTCGCCCTCCGGCATAACTGCCAGAAGTGCATGACGCAGCTGGGCGTACCGGAAATATTCCGTTCCGCCCAGCTGGAACTCCGTCTGTAGTAGAGCAAAAGATTTTATCTCCCCTCTCACTATCATGTCTTCCACCTTGGATATGCCTATCATGTCCCACTTGTCGAATCCCTTAGTGTGCCACAGTTTACCCAGTATCTCAGAATCGTAGAGAGGGGTTGCCATCGTGAGCCTATCCTTCCACCCCTGTGACTTTGTGATCACCCTCCATATGTGCACCGCTGTCTTCGTTGGCCCCGACATTCGACCATCCAGAGATCTATAGTACAACGCCCTTTGGTACTTCCCGTCATCCAGGAGCCACCGATCCATGGCATAGCCTGGGCTTTCTGCTGGACCGTAGAGGCCGTGATTAAGGGCTGCCAACTGGGAGGCCCAATAATATCTCCGGATGTCAGGCAATGCTATACCCCCGTCATACCACGGGAGCGTAAGCTTCGTAATAGCTATACGTGGCCTGCCATCCCAGAGCAAGGCACGTTGCAAGCCCATGATCTCCCTAAAGTAACTGGCTGGGACCGGATCTTGGGTATTTTGTAGAGCATACAGGAACCTGGGCAGGGACATCATTTTAAAAAATGCCGCTCGCCCAAGAAGGGAGAGCGGGAGTCTACGCCAGCCCTCTACGTCACGTCGGAGACGGACGAGGGGGGAAGCAAATTATTCATGTAGCGCATCTTGGGGTCCGTTGAGATGTAGATCCCCAAGTATTTAAATCCCTGCCTCGCGACCTGTATGCCACAGTCCCTTGGAAGTCGAGGCATCCCCCCTCTCAGCACGTACAGGTGCGACTTCGACCAATTAATAACCAGGCCAGAATGCCGGCCAAAGAGACGAAGCACATCACACACCACAATGAGCGACTTACAAGGAGAGGTGAGATACAGCAAGATGTCATCAGCATATAGCGACACTCGGTCCTCGAATCCAGGGGACCAACGTATTCCGTTTATATCCGGGTGGTGCCGTAGCCACGCGGCCAACGGTTCAAGTGCCAATGCAAACAACAGGGGCGACAGGGGGCAGCCCTGCCTGGTGCCTCTGTGGAGAGCAAAGGACGCGGAAACACGACCATTGACCGTTAAGTTGGCCAGCGGGCTGGCGTACAGAAGCTTGACCCACCCTACGAATTCCGAACCTAATCCGAACTTTGCTAACACTGCCCACAGGTAGTTCCATTCAAGGGAGTCAAACGCCATTGTGGCATCCAATGACGCCAGGACGGCTGGTTCCCTGAGCGTGTGGGCCCTAGCAAGGGCTCCATGGAGTCTCTGAAGGTTAAGGGCAGTGTTGGGGTGTGGAATAAAGCCCGACTGGCCCGGGTGCACTAAGTCGCCAATCGCGCCAATCAAGCGGTTGGCCAGCAATTTAGCCAGAATCTTAGGCTCAGCATTCAACAGAGAAATGGGACGATACGATCGGCACAGGTCTCTGGGTTTCCCTTCCTTATGAATGACCGCAATGGTGGCCAGTCTCTGGTCGTGGGGAAGCATGCCCTTCTCCCGCGCCTCCAGAAACATGTTCCGCAGGGGTGGGGAGATGACATCGGGTTTGATCTTATAAAGTTCCACTGGTATACCATTGGGGCCGGGTGCCTTGCCGGATCTAAGGGAGCGAATGGCGAGGGCTATCTCGTCTGCGGAGATTTCCCTATCCAAGTCGTCCCGGTCCGTCTCCGACAGACATGGGAGGTCCACCTCCGCCAAAAGCTCCCCGGAGTCGGTCTCAGACTGGTCAGAGACCGAGGTGTAAATGGCCTCAAAGTAGTCTGCGAACGTCTCGACTATTGCACTCGGATCGGTGACAGTCAAGCCGTCCTCCCCCAACACTTCTGGAACCACCCGGTTAGCTCTTTCCTTTTTGTCCAGCCAAGCAATGAGCTTGCCCGCCTTATCCCCGACATGGTAGATCCTACCCTGTTGCTCTCTACCCATGACCTTGGCAGCGTCAGAGACAGTAGCTCGATATTCTGACTGTTTAAGTGAGAGAGCATGGAGTAGTTCCGGTGTCGGGCCGACTTCCAGTAGGGAGTCCAGATCTTTCATCTCAGCTTCGATACGCACCACATCCGCATCTCTGCGTCTTCGAACGTCAGCAATAAGGGAGAACGCCTCTCCCCTCAAGACTGTCTTAAATGCCTCCCACAGGGTGACGGCTGATGCAACCGACCCCGCGTTCTCAGAAAAATAAATCTCAATAGCCTTGGCCATGAGTCCACGCGTCTTCGGGTTGCGGAAGTACCATGGATTGACCGCGACCACCCATTCGGTTACCACAATATCGAAGTCGAAGGACACCCAGACCGGGGAATGGTCTGAAATGCCCCTCGCCAGCAATCGGGCCTCAGAAACTGCCGACGCGTGGGCCGCTAGAGCCAGTACATAGTCAATTCTGGAAAGACTACCGTGTGCCCCCGAATGGAGTATTGACTTTGGGTAAGATGCATAAGCCTCCAGCAGTCAATCAGTCCCATAGTGCCCAGGAAATCGAGCAGCCAGGATTGCGAACTTCGGAGATGTAAATGTAAATGTGTTTCGATTTATATAGCGCAACACTTTAACCCAGGGGTCTCAAGGAGCTTGCTTAGGGAACCCGTCCTGGTATTCCCCTGTGAGATACCCCGGCTGGGTATCCACAAGGTGAAAGCCAGGCATCCCGCCGCGAGGGGCCGTAGTGGAGATTAAGCAAGCTATTGCCCAGAGTCGCAGAGTGTGACCCCGTGAGTCGAGTAGGCACCGGAGCGAGAATTGTCGACTCCGTGGAATTTTGAGCCCGAGACCCGCCGAGGCGGAGAATCGAACCCTGGTCCACGGCCGGTCTCAGCTTCCGGGTCTGCCGCCTCTAACCACTGAGCCACGCTTCTCCACTCTGGGTGGATGCCTATCTAAGGTCCCCGAGCAGACCGGTTATTTCCATTTTTGAGTTACATTTCAGACAAACCAGCATGAATACGTATGATTAAAAGAATGAACATTTATTTTATGTCATTCTGTTTTGCAATGTGGCAATCAAGTATTTGCAATATTTAATCTAAGTACTACCTATTCTGTTTTACATGACGTGTTATTGATTTTCTGAAGAGTTTCTAGAACTGATAACTTAGACCCTCATTGCGATGGCGGGGGGCCGCCACCGACAGGTCGCCATTGGCGGTCTGCCGGACATCCAGTTCATCAGTATGACCACCGCATTTCGATGTAGATGGTCGGACCGCAGTGGCTGAGGGGTTAGGACCACCGACTCAGGCTTTGTGGAACTCCTGTCCCCATAATGGAGGTAGTGTCTGAGCAGGCACCACTGTAGGAATTAGGATGTCCCTTTATGACTGCCTTTTTGTTTAGGTCTGACCACCATGAAAAAGCAGATGGAACCAGACTTTAGTGGTCCCAAGCGCGGCCTGGTCCCCGTGGGCCCCTGCTAAGGGGCCCTGGGGGCACATGTAGTGGCTACCACAAATCCATGCACTGTGTGCCAGGCACAGTATGGTGTGAACAACAAGAGGGGACATAAAAAAGGGGACATAAAAAGGACAATATTTATGGGGGTCCAGTGTACCTGTCCTAAGAACATATAACCAAGAATTGTACAAAGTTCCCCAAGAGGTAATGCTAATTTTGCAACGGAGTCTCTCTCTCTACGTTAATTGTGAAGTCGACAGTCAGGGAACCAAAGGGGTCCCTTGTCGGAACTAGGAAACCTCACACAACTAATTAGCTGGATGACTTGTTTCATCCCGCCCTATGGTTGTCTTGCCTCATCACCGGCTTCCTGCTACAACGTCAAGCCGGCGCTGCAATGCCTGACGGGTAACACAAGGTGTTACACTTTTATCAAGATCTTTTGTTCCTTGCCGTAGTTGAGTGCGTGTGAGGGGCCTAGAAAAGTGAAGTAGTGAGCAAGGGAAGGTGTTTTAAAAAAGGTTAGTTAGTCCACCAAGTACACTTTATTCGCGTGGCTAACTGCCTTATTAAAAAGTGAAAGGAGGGGTACCGAGAACCAAAGTCAAAGTAGTATGGCCTCATTCAACCCTCGTCTGTGGTCAACATGTTTCATGCCCTATAGGCAATTCTTCAGGACCTAATTGTGCTCATAAACTTATACGGGGGCCCAGAATGGGCTATAGTGTATACAATATACAACCTGGTGGGTCAATAACCAGAGCAGGCCGATGGTCCTGCGTGAAAAGTCAGACCCTAACTACCCATATGAAAGTCCCCGCAGACTGTTCATGTGGGACCTGTGCTTCTAGGTGATTACCTGGTCAGCGCAAGGTCAATGCCTCTAGGAACCTACCCCAACACTCCGGCGTGTCACGGCACGCAGAACAGCTGGTATAGGTCACAGTATGGTGCCAGGTACTCGGAGCATGGATTTGGAGAAAGTGCTTTTTTCTACTACGGTTTGTGCTGCGGATCTTTTCTTGGGCCACAGCACATGCCTCAGTAATGAAAAGCACTTGCCCACCGCAAGGCTGGCAGGCTCATTATAATTGGGTGGGTGGTTACTGTTGACTCTTTGTCAGGTGATCACCTGCCCAATACGATGGTGGTTGGCAGTCTGACTGACCACCATCATAATAAGGCCCTAAGTGCCTAGCATATTATTGCTGATAATAACTGAAAGGGCATCTGAACACTCTCTATTAATTGCTTATTCTGAGTTTCAACAACAGTGAAATAATGTTATAAAAGCTGAACACAAATTGTGAAGGGTTAGAGGGGACATTTATGCCACAGGGCAATGCCACGGCTGTGCAAAATCATATCACTGAGTTTCACTTAGGGCTACGGGGAAGAGAGACACTATGGGGTCTATTACGATGGCAGGCAGAATTTGTCCGGCCGCCATCGCCCCTAGAAATGGGACCGACCGCTATGTGTGCGGCGGTCCCGCATGTGTAATTAGGATTCGCCCGCTACAGTGGCGGACGCATTCGGCATTTTTTGCATTGCGGCGGGTGGTGCTGTCTCCACCACCCGCTGCAATACAAACAAGGCATTTTTGCATTTGCATGCACAACGTGGCAGGCACCGCGCAGTGCCTACCCCGTCGTCCATGCAGATGCAGGGGGGTACCAAAGGTACCCCCATGTGCCCCCCTATCCCCCAAAATCTGCATGCCTTTAAAAAAAAAAGCCGCTTACCGCTGCAATATAGATGGCGGTGTCTAGCAGACACCGCCACCATATTCAACCCTTTTCCGCCCGATCGACTCGTCAACCGGGCGGAAAGGCGGCGAACGGTCTTCCCGCCCTTTCGCGGTACCCCTTGCCATCATAATCTGGTGGGGGAAATGGGAGGCGGGAGGGGGATGATGGCGGGCAGATCGCCACTGCCATGCGGGCGGTGGCGATCCACCCGACATCATAGTAGACCCCTTAGCCTTAACTTGTACAACTCATCAATGCAGCTGGTCTCGCATGACAAGAATATTAGGCTTTGCTGTAATATTGAACATAAGCCCTTTTGTTTAAACTGGTCTGCAGATATGAAGTACCTTTTGTTTGTTATTCTGTGCTGTGCTAGAATTAGCTTAGTGCTTAAAAGTAGCAGAATGTAGATGTAATTGCTATAAATGTATCATCGCAATCGTGTTAGAGTACTGCCTTTTACTTAGACTTTTAGTAAGTACCGCTGCTGCCTTTTCATTTGTCTTTATTGTGGTTAAAAATGATATCATGTGCAATAGATTAGCATATTTATTGTAAGATAAAAATATTATAAATGATTCCTTGCATTTTAGTGTTCTACAGTGAACTGTTCATTAATGAGAGGGGCGGCAGTCTTACTGTGTTTCTGTTTAGCATCAGTACATTGGCTTAGGCTTTAGTACCAGGGTATCTAGAAAACTGAATTCTATGATTCTAGAACAATCTAGAAAATATATCAGCTGCAATGAGTGTCGCAAAAAAGGCGAAAATATCTGATGGGCATACACAATTTCCAAAGCTTAAAGAAAGGCAACTCGAAAAATTGAAGAAAGATAGTTCAGGAGTGACCAGCACAACAGGCTTGAGACAGGGATGAGGAACAAAGTCAATTTGAAGCTGATTGGCCATGGAAAAATTAAAAAGACACAGCATTAAGAGGTAGGTAAGCAACAGTAGTGCAGGTTTGGCTGATGGGAAATAAATGGTGGGAAGACCAGGGGTGGGTCTAATCAAAAACAATAACAAAAAAGCTGGGGTTAGAAGGAAAGCCACATGGTGAGTAAGGGGAAGTGACATGGCAAGCAACACTTGGGGAGAGAGCAAGAGAACACATGAAATGCCATGAAGTGCATAGATTCTGTGCCCAATAGACAACATGATAGAAAATAAGTAGAGGTAATAACATTAAATCCTAAATCTTTTGTTTCAAGGATGTTTAACCAAATTATGCACATCAACATTTTTTATTTCTTATAATTTTAAATCGTTTACCATCAGGCAGGAAATGCTTTTCCCCAGAAGGGCAATCACCATTTCACAATCTATCTCTGACAGAGACTTTAGTATTATTCAAGAGTTTGCACCTTATCACAACTACTAGCATTTGCACTTCATTCGTTTTCTCAGTGTTAAACAGGGTCTGCTGCTAGTTATTGTATATATATTATGGATTTTTAGAATTTTATAATAACCTTGTATTTGTACTTTGCCCTCCCCATATGCTGTTACGAATGCTATTTGCACAATCGATCAGTTACTATCCTAAGATTTTGATACTTGAGCATTTGCACTTTACTCCTCTTCTTTGTTGCTGCTAGTTATTGCATATATACTACGGTTTTTTAGAATTTTATAGCAATCTCTTTATAAATGTATTTTAGCTAATGCCCAGTTGAAGTCGTCTAAAAACCTAAGTGCTTAATCTGAACTGTCTAGCCCTGAAATCTTTGTATTTGAACGGATCTTGAAATTATTTTTTTGTTCATACTGTTCCACTTTGTGTACTTATCATGCACTGTCGAACTGTCCTCTATATGAAATTAAAATCTTTCCCTTTTAAGTGACGGGTAAATTGATAAACTGGATATCTGTGTTTATGTGGAACTCTTCTGAGTTCCAAATCATAATAAATACATTGAGTTGTTTAGTGTTCAGTGTTGTACTACACAGGAGTTTCCCCGACTAAATGTGGATCTGATTAATTTCTTTAGGAATGTATATTGGAAAGCAATTTCACAAAATCTGACAACACTATGCGTCAGGAGTTTACTCATTTTCGGAATTCCTCCTTCAGATGCCCACCTCCAAATAAGATTCCAGATGAAGCTATGTTTTTGTTTTTAAAAAGACAGTTTGGAGAAACAAATGGCCAATAGGAGAAGAAACACAAAATATTGCCTCCAATATGTCACATATTTAAAGAGAAGTGACAAAACCTCTTGGGAATAACATAATGATCACAATCACATTTTATAACTAGTTAGTGTGCAGTCAGTGATATAGTGTATTTAATAAAATATAATGACACAATTCAGACCAAATTAGGCACTCCAAACATTATTTTAATTCATATAAACAATATTTTATTGATATGTTCAAGCCATAAAAAGATGTTCTTTGATACAGTCATTATTAAGATAGCCATTACTGAGACAGCCAACACATATTGCTGCATGTAGGACTACATCAGAACTGTGAATAATATAAACATGTACATTGATTATTTTTGTTAACACATTTTTTTTTTAAATGAATCCCTTACTTTTTAGAGCTTGTTGTCTTGTTCATAATACAATGGCCAAACTTAGAGAAATTATGCCAATATTTAAACACCACAGGCTTCATAAACTGTGTTTTGTAGAACATTTAGTAGTTCTACAATAGTGCTACCAAAGTACCACAAAATGCTGTTTACAAACCAATAAGTGTAAATCTCCACCTCTCCTATCTTTTTGATCTGTAGATCCTCCCACATGTAAGTTTAGACTTTAAAAGTAATCGCGGGAGTGGCCAGTGGACAGAGCTTGACAAATAGGCATACCCCTTACTATGCCCAGCGGTTTGGGGAGAAGTAAGGAGGGCTTTGCAGAGGAATAGGGAAAGTGTTAAGAAGGGACATGCACCTACCTACAAAAGAGTAAGCCCACTGTTAGTGACAGACTACAAGGAAAGTTTCTACAGCCAAAAGGGACTGGACACCGGAGAAAGTGCTGCAACAGACATGGCCAGCCCTGGGTTGCATCACCCTCCCATTGAAAACAATGGAGGTTATGACTTACATAAAGCACCAGTCAATATTATTATAGCATTGTTTTATTTTTTCTATATTTGAAATATATGTCTACAATTATTTTACACTTATATTTACCTCAAAAATATTGTGCAATTTTTTTCAGTTAAATAAATGTGTTACTTACCCTGTACTTTACCATTGAGCTACTTCACATTCGGGTGGACAACATCCTATTGTAAATATAGGGAAAATTATATGAAAGTTTATAAAATGTTATTGTAAATTAATAAAAATATTTGTATGTTCAATATTATTGTTAATTAATTTCATATATTTATTTTAAGTGAAGATAAAAGAATAAAATGCTACAACACTATTCATTTGATTTTGAATTAAATCTTCAAATTGATTTAATACATTTAATCTTACAAATGTTTGTGTATGATAGGTTTTATTATACATATACAAATCTGTGATTCGCATTATGTATTAGTAACTCAGAAATGCATTTTTTATTTATTTGCCCTGGTTACTTGTCCGTGAGGAAAAGGTGGATTCCCCCTGCCCTCTAGGCAGATTGGTAAGCAGTCAACACTTCTGGGAAGCATGTAAGTTTTTGAGATGCAACACAACGGGAAAAGTTGGTTTTCCAACCTCGAGGTACTAAACTGAGCCTGACAAGTTAGATCAAGGAAAATTGTCAAGAGATTTGGGGCCAGATGTAGGAGCCCTAATACCGGTCGGAAACGGCCGATTTTGGCCGTTTCCGACCGGGTCATGTTATTTTAAGAATCAGCAATTTTACCGATTCGGTAAATATATCGATTCTGTAAAATACCGAATAGGTATATTTAGCGAATCGGTAAATCCATATGTAGGTGACACTCCTGAGAGTGCCACAGGCCTTTCGGATTCGGTATTTTACCACCCAATCTAATTGGGTGGTAAAATACCGTATCCAGGTGTGCATTCACATGTGTGCATGCACACCTATGCCATGTGACAAACAGACATGCCCTTAGGGCATGTCTGTGTGCCACATGGCACACATGCCTGTATTTGGGGTGCTAGAGGGTGTCAAAGTGACACACCCTGCACCCTTGCTGGAATCGGTATTTACCGAGTCTGTAAATACCGATTCGGTAATGCCCATTGATTCCTATGGGCTTCAATGCCCATAGGAATCAATGGGCATTACCGAATCAGTATTTACAGAATCGGTAAATACCGAATCTTAACGATTCGGTATTTACCGATTCTGTAATACCTACACCCCCCCCCCCCCTCTATTTTACCACTTCTTAAATACCGAATCGGTAAAATTCGGTATTTAAGAAGTGGTAAAATTAAATTACCTACATCTAGGCCAAAGTCATTAGCCGTGACAGAATAAATACGGGTCTCTATTATTTTTCAAAAACAATTTCTACGTAAAATTTTATTGTAGTATCTCAACGTCATACTTGTTTCATACAGGGAATCTCTATGAGAGGTTACTTGCAACCAACTAGCAGAGATAGATAATCTATGCTCACACATGCATTTGCCCAGATTGGAATCTGCTATGGTTAGCCTAAATCCTATTGCACCTTTCTAAATTGAATGTGCGAAATGTTTTACCACAAATAAATAGGCTTTGCACTCCAAGCTTACATACTATAAATATTCTCTATGGGGCATATTATCAAGCAGGGCGTTAAAATGATCGCCGATTTAGAGGCAGAAAACCGCCGCTAAAGCAGTGATAATGGGCTTGAAAATATGTCCTTGTGAATTCCCTTAGCAGCCCCGGTTCTGGTGTTAACCTGTGCTGCTATGGGAATTCACAAGGGCATATTATCAAGGCCATTATCGCCGCTTTAGCGGCAGTTTCCTGCCGCTAAAGCGGCAATAATTTTATTGCCTTTCTTGATAATATGCCCCTTAGTGAGTGAGGTGATTCATTTGCCTTTTCTATGTGTTTTTTTTTATTACATACATTTCTGGTTTTCATTGATATTACTGAATGCTTTGATGATTTAGCTGTGTTGTGCTTTAAGGTTTTTTTATTAACCGAAATAAAGACAATATTGGACTCGACTCATGACTCAATCTCAACAACTGCATTACAGATCTGGCTGCATTTCAAGATGGAGGATATGATTGACCGACCTTACCATATATTTATGGTGCATGAATGAAATATGGTAGATATAAGTAGCGATTTAAGTTTGTGTCGGTATACAATGCCACACCTAGCACGGGGAGTCAAATGTGTGGACCACGGTAAGTGTCAAATCTGTATAAAGACCACTTGCTACTCTTTGATGTTTGTTTTCTCTGTTTATTCTCTGAGCAAGAGGGCATAGGAATTATCCGTGGAGTGGCTCATAGATGTTTGGGCTTGTGAGCTGTAAAATTTAGGGCAAATGATGATTTTGTCTATCACTGGACCAGTTAGATCACGTATCATGTGCTTATTTGAATTCTAACCTATAGATTCTGTTCTTTTCAGCCGTGTACAAACCTTTGAATGTGGGTATGTCTACCACTCTTTAGACACCGGACTCCATTCAAAGACGGCGTCTAACCTTCCTTCTACATATGATGGCACGTCTTTGTTGCAACAGAATCTTTTTAGAGTCATGCAGGAGAAGCAAAACTCCCTGATGTGATGGGACGCCATTCAAAGATGGCGTCTAACCTTCCTTCTACATATGATGGCACGTCTTTGTTGCAACAGAATCTTTTTAGAGTCATACAGGAGGAGCAAAACTCCCTGATGTGATGGGTAAATTAATTATTCAAATGTGTACCGGGCAGTTTGGCTCCTTACAGTAAAATGATGACTAAATACTATTTAAAAATGGTGCCCAGCCTTTCTATGCAGACCCCATGTACATATTCCTATTATATGGTAGCACTTTATGCTATGTCCATGGAATGTTAGTCTGGGCCAAATTTGTATTCTGCCGGCATTTTTAGAGTACATTTTGTAAATTTTACTTAATAAAGTGTACACTGAATTACCTAGATTAGGCCTTTTTGGCGCATCAGGTATTTTGGGAAGAAATGTTAGCACAAGATGTACTTTTTGGATAATTTTTTAACACGAGCTGAATTTCACCCATACATTTTGTGGATGCGCAGTTCTCTCGAGCAGTACCCCTATGACGAGGAAAAAGAGGAGGGCAGCCCGGGGATGCCGAAGTGAACAGGTAAGGGGTTTTTACTTTGTTTTAATTACTTGTAACTTATATCTTAATAGGGGGGTGGAGGCTATCGGCGTAGCGGAACTCCACGGAGTTCCACGGACTTAGTTTCCAACTCCGTGGCCCTCTGCGTAGCCCCGTTACGCGAACTACGCCCAGGGTTATCTATTATTCTAAAATGCTGTGGGATTTTTTTTGTCGTGTGTTAGACCTGGCACCATTGGTGTGGGCCTCCCTTCCATTTTTGCTGTTGCTTCGTGTGTTTTTGCTGGTGTTAGATGCTTTGGGCACTGTGCCACTGCTGTCCAGTGCCATAGTGCAACTGCTCCCTACTGTAAATTGATATTTGGTTTACTTGTCAGACCCTAGTACAGTGCACTGAGTGTGCCCATGGCGTGTAAATCCAAATGCCGCTAGTGGGCTTGCAGCACTGGTTGTGCCACCCACAGAAGCGGCCTTCTAAACCGTGTCTAAGGTCTGCCATTGCAGAGCCTGCGTGCAGTCTGGTACTGTCATGCTGACTGGGCAAGTGCACCCACTTGCCAGTCCCTAAACCTTCTCTTGACTTCATATTAGTCACCCCTATGGTAGGCCCAAGGGCAGGGTGCATTGTACGTATAAGGTAGAACAAGGCCTGATGTGTGTGGCATGCCCTAATAGTGAATTACAGCCATTTTCGTTTTTCACTATTGCAAGGCTACCTGTTCTTCATAGGCCAGAATGGGCTGCTAGATTATTACATGTTTATAATCCTAGCAGACTCAGAGAACATGGTAGAAATTCGAGTTTAGTATGACTGGACTCAGAATAATAAAATACATCTTTTCGTGCAGTTTATTTTAATATTCTGTGTTTGCAAATACCACTTTTAGAACGTAGGTATTTGCTTGCCTAACCACTTAAGCCTGCCTCTGCTAGGTTGTTTATTCCTTTGTCTGGGTTTGTGAGTGGCAGGGCTGGGGGAGTCCAGGGGACAGGCTGGGGTAGCCCGGTGTTGAATAGAGAGATCTGCATTTAGATGGGAGGGAGAAGTTGCACCTGGGACCTGAATAGGGCTGGGGCTTCCCTCTACAATGCCGAAGGAAGACTGTCAACAAAGTGCTCCAGGACTGTACTTGCCTTCCACAATGCTGGCTCCACCTCCTTTAGGGAGTCTGATGTGCCTGCCCTGCGCTGTGAAAGGAAAGGAGAAGCCTGTAAACAGAGTGCTTCAGAACTGGTTTGGACTAGGCACAGGCTCCTCTCCCCTCAGAGAACAAAGGATTTTGGGGTATAAGTATTAGGACCCTGATCCCAAGAAATTAGATCACTTCTGGACTTACAAGACGAAACCTCTGCCGAGGAGAAGGAACCTGAAGAAACTGAGGAGAGACTTTTCTCAAGCTGAAGTGCTGCTTGGGGGATTTGCCTGCAGTGGTTGCCTGACTGCCAAAGAGAGGAGAAAGGACTTTGTGGACTTTACTTTCAACTTGTGCAAAGATCTTTGTGAAGTGCTGCTGGAAACAAGTGGCTACAGAGGCAGGGAGCTGTGACCGACTCTCACGACCGGCCCGGTGTCCTGTAGGCACCACATCAAGCAACGTCCAACTCAAGCTCTGCGCTCACCGACTCCGTCCTGACGCCATCACCGAGCCGTAGCCTGCACCGCAACTAGAAGGGCACCGCGACGTGCAACGCCTCGCTACACCGAATAAAACTGGTGTGACCGATGCAGTCACTGCTGCTGACTTCGAGTCCTGTGACCGCACCGGAGTTGGGCACCGCCCTGCACGCTTCTCGATGCACCGCCCGACTTGCACGGCTGTCCGGACTGATCGACGCCAGCTCTCGAACTCCGCCTCGTTCACCGCACCGCAAGCTGTAAGCACTGCTTCGAAGCACCGTCCCACCATGCAACCCAAGCCTTGGATCCACCGACTCTGTCAACGGGCCGCTGCCTGCACCACATCGAGGGACAACGCGTCCTGCAACACTTCCTTTCTGCACCACAACAATCACCGGTACCGGCTTGCACATCCGTGCCGGCCGCCCCAAGTAAAAGGGACTGTGACCAAGTCTGTTGACATTTGAGTGGGCCCATACCGACACGGTCCACTGGATTTGCTAGACTCTGCTATTTTCAACATCGCTGTAGCCCGTCCGGCTACCGACTTGCACAGAACCTTGATTTAAGCCTTTTGGACAAGAACTCTTGAAAGCTAAAAGTACTGTGGATTATTTTTGTCGTTTATTGGTCTTGTGGTATCTCTATATAAAAAATATTTATTTGTGATATAAAACCTTGTGTGGTGTCCATTTGTAGTGTTGCCACTGGGTTACTGTATGTGGTCACCAATGCTTAACTTACACTGCCTCTGAAATAAGTCTTGACTGCTCACGCCACGCTACCTAGAGGGTGAGCAGGGGTTATTTTAGGAGTGTAATCCCCCTTACTCTGATTAGAGAAGAGGGTCCCTATTTGTCACAAGTACCTACCTGTGCCAACTAGAGACCCACAATTCTTACATCGTTTTTTCACTTTATTACTCTTTGTGTGCTGCATAAATACTTTACACATTGGCTCTAAGTTAAGCCTGACCGCTTTTGTGCCAAGCTACTAGAAGGTTTAACACATGTTAATTTAGTGACTTTTGTGGTTCAGCCTAACAAGGATTGTGGCTGTTGCTTCAGAAGGGCTAACACTCCCCTCGACCAAAAACCCACTTTCTCACAAGTGTATAAATAAAACATGATGTCTTCTTTAATTGCAACATCAATGCCATTGTCTATGCAATAATATTTCCATGTCATTTTATCTATTTGAACAACCTTATCTTAAGTGTGAATGACACTTAACCTCAGCGCACTGTTGCTCAAGCGCTGACCGCGCTACAAATAAGATATACACTCTTAAATGCGTTTTCAGATTTAGGTTTTAGTGCTTTTTTTCAAAAAAGGAATTCAAAACATTGCAAATAAACACAACGTATTTTCATTTTGTATCAAACATAACACAATATTCAAAAATTTCAATGAACATTTTCTTAATCAATTATAACATTTCATCTGTATATGCCCAATGCATTTCGAGCTGTGGGCAGCTCTTCGTCGGGGGCCTGTAAAGATATAATGTGGAAAACAATACCAATCATTCTAGAGTCTTAAGGCACAAAAAATGTAAAAAGTAGCAAAGTGGAGCTAATCACTCCAGTAAAAGAACAACCTTCACCACCACCTCAGTGCACGTGTAGAGAAGACCTGAAAACATAACTTACTACAATCGCGCTCCTCATGCGCTGTATTTTACTGTCAAAACAAAACCAGAACGTGTGCTATAACTCAAATATCCACTGCAATAGCTAAGGTGTAGTCTAAACTCCAACACATCAACTAAAACTATTAGAGCCAGCCGTTACCTTATCTTGAAACTCCAGTGTTCAAACTGCTTTACTCCCAGTACTCCTGTGTTTAACCTAAAAAATAACATAGAAACCCGTATCTGTCAGTCGGGCGATAAACTGACCCTGGCCGATGTCGAATGACACCGCTGCGTTAACGCAGCAAGCTCACCTCGTCAATCTACCTCTGCGCGTAAAGCGGAACTCCTCTCTATTGAATCACTCGGTTGTTCTCTCAGGAAGCAGTGAATGCGAGGGAACAGACCTCGCCGGTTCTAAACACAGGCTCCGCTCAAAGACATAGAGAACGGACTAAAGGCTCAGAATGCTAATCCGCGCCATCTTGAAATGGCAAAAATAAAGAATAACCATGAGAGATCAAGGAAAAGTTGTGAAAGGAAAAGATAAAGGTTGTGAAAGGAAAAAATCAAATAATAAATGAATAAACACGTGTGCCTTAAAATACATGAAATTCAATGCAAATACAATGTAACAGTATAAGTCACAGACAGCATACTCAGGTGCTGAGACAAAATCAAGGGGGATCATAAAAAACATGAAAAGTCTATTTTTTCATTGAGACCTTTAGGTTCTTGTGACAATAGAAATTTGATCCAATGGATTTCTCTCTGGAGGAGGGATCTGGTGAGATCAACCCCCTCGTAACTTTTAACTACCTCTAGGATGGAATACCTGATCTGAGCAATGCTATGGCTATTATCATTCCAATGTCTAGCTAAATTACTTTTAGTGTTTTTGTTTCTGATCGTACTCTTGTGTTCTGAAATTCTAGTTTTTAGTTTCCTTTCCGTTTTTCCTGTGTAGATTTTGCCACACGGGCATTTAATGTAATAAATCACATTTTTTGTGTTACAATCACCGTTGTAATGTAATTTAATTTCTTTGCCAGTTTGCGGATGATTCAACGTGTTGCCTACAATTACATTGGAGCAATGTACGCAGTTTTGGCATTTCTTCATACCTCTGTTGATTTCTTCAGTTACCCTAGTTGGGGTCATAGGTAACTCTTTCAAGTTTTTTGAACGTTTGTAAGCAAAGATGGGTGTGTTGCTGTATATCCCATTAAAATCAACTTCATTTCTCAGGAGAGTCCAGTGTTTATTTATTATTGTTTTCAGTTTGTTAGATGTTGTAGAAAATTTGGATACAAACACTTGTCTGTTTTGGAGTTTCTTGGGTTTTTGAATGAGCAAATTCTCTCTGCTGCAAGCTTTAATGCGGTCTTCAGCTTTCTTCAATACTTCCTCTGGGTATCCTCTGTTTATGTAGCGTTGGTGTTGCAAATCTAGGTTCTTTCTACATTCATCCTCTTCAGAACAAATCCTCTTGATTCTCATGTATTGAGATACCGGAAGGTTATCTTTCAAGTGTTGGGTATGAAAACTTTGGTACAGCAGTGAGTTATTGACGTCAGTCTGTTTTCTGTATATGGTGGTGGAAATGTGTTGATTATCGATCTTAACTAATACATCCAAGAAAGGTAGTTCGTTTTCACTTATGACATGCGTAAATTCAATATGTTCTGAGCATGAATTTAACCTTTCTATCTCCAGTTCCAAATTTTGTCTGGTTCCTGACCACATCAAAAAAATGTCGTCGATAAACCTCCTATACAAGGTTGTGTGATCTTTCCAACTTTTGTTGTTGTACATGTGATCAGCCTCAAATTTTGCCATAAAGGTATTGGCATATGCCGGAGCCCCGGCAAATCCCATGGATGTTCCATGCTGTTGAAGAAAAAGCACCTGAGTATGCTGTCTGTGACTTATACTGTTACATTGTATTTGCATTGAATTTCATGTATTTTAAGGCACACGTGTTTATTCATTTATTATTTGATTTTTTCCTTTCACAACCTTTATCTTTTCCTTTCACAACTTTTCCTTGATCTCTCATGGTTATTCTTTATTTTTGCCATTTCAAGATGGCGCGGATTAGCATTCTGAGCCTTTAGTCCGTTCTCTATGTCTTTGAGCGGAGCCTGTGTTTAGAACCGGCGAGGTCTGTTCCCTCGCATTCACTGCTTCCTGAGAGAACAACCGAGTGATTCAATAGAGAGGAGTTCCGCTTTACGCGCAGAGGTAGATTGACGAGGTGAGCTTGCTGCGTTAACGCAGCGGTGTCATTCGACATCGGCCAGGGTCAGTTTATCGCCCGACTGACAGATACGGGTTTCTATGTTATTTTTTAGGTTAAACACAGGAGTACTGGGAGTAAAGCAGTTTGAACACTGGAGTTTCAAGATAAGGTAACGGCTGGCTCTAATAGTTTTAGTTGATGTGTTGGAGTTTAGACTACACCTTAGCTATTGCAGTGGATATTTGAGTTATAGCACACGTTCTGGTTTTGTTTTGACAGTAAAATACAGCGCATGAGGAGCGCGATTGTAGTAAGTTATGTTTTCAGGTCTTCTCTACACGTGCACTGAGGTGGTGGTGAAGGTTGTTCTTTTACTGGAGTGATTAGCTCCACTTTGCTACTTTTTACATTTTTTGTGCCTTAAGACTCTAGAATGATTGGTATTGTTTTCCACATTATATCTTTACAGGCCCCCGACGAAGAGCTGCCCACAGCTCGAAATGCATTGGGCATATACAGATGAAATGTTATAATTGATTAAGAAAATGTTCATTGAAATTTTTGAATATTGTGTTATGTTTGATACAAAATGAAAATACGTTGTGTTTATTTGCAATGTTTTGAATTCCTTTTTTGAAAAAAAGCACTAAAACCTAAATCTGAAAACGCATTTAAGAGTGTATATCTTATTTGTAGCGCGGTCAGCGCTTGAGCAACAGTGCGCTGAGGTTAAGTGTCATTCACACTTAAGATAAGGTTGTTAAAGGTTTGGCACGTGATAGGGCAGACGTGCTACCTTAGCTGCACGCTTTGAGTTTAACTTAGTATAAACAGTTCAAAGTATTATTTAAAATATTAAATAAAGTGAGTGCTCCTCTAATCACACGAAGTAACATTTTATCTATTTGGCCAAAACCCTACAGTGTAGTAAATCCTGCATCATCCAACAAAAGGAAGAATTTGCAGAAAAAGTCTTACAACACCATTAGAAGCACACTACATTGAACAAAACACATAGGGAACAGTAAAAAATAGAATGATTAATTGGGATGGGTGACTACCTACTACTACGAATAATCACAACCCGTGTCAGGATGTACCCATGAAGTCACAAGGGTAACCTGAGCTCACACCCTTGGTAGTTATGGCACAGAGCAGATAGGCTTAACATAGAAGAATACGTTATGTATTTATGCAGTACCAAAACAGTAATAAAGTTCAAATGCATAACAATAAAAATCCCACATTGACATAGAATTAGAATTACTCCTTTAGTGCAAAGTTCTGTCCATATTCCACCAATTGTCCTGTGGCAGAATTTTCCATTGTGAGGCCCCAGAAATGTGGGCACAAGCGAAATTTGGCATTCCCTAGCACCATTTCCTAATACGTGCGGTTGTGGGTGGTCACAAACTGTCACAATGAGATGGCTGCTTCTTGATAGATTTGCTGCTGCCCGAGCAGATTTTCTACTCGAGTGGCAGCAAAATCAACTTGAATGGCCACGCACTCTTGCACCCCACATGGTGCAGTTCACACTGCTTTTTCAGGTTTGCTTGCACTACTGGTGCCAAATTGCAGTGCGAGCAGCACAACATGCTTATTTCTGCCCATTGACCGACCTCTGCAGAATCCCGTCGAGTTTTTAAGTGCCGCCTCAGAATTCAGCCGACTCAAACTCTTCGAGTTCTGCCCACACCTGATAAGAAACCTAGAGTAAAACTTACTAAACAAAATGACTACAAAATGCCAAAAATACAGTAAGGGAGCCTGATATATGGCCTTTAAAAGGTTGAAGTAAAAATAGCACCAAAAAGATCTAAGACTTCGGGTCAGATGCAAAAAGAAGCTTTGTATCTGGCCTAAGATTTAACCTATTAGTATTATAGAAGCTTTATATCTGGCCTAAGATTTAACCTATTAGTATTATATGTCCCAAAATTTCAGGGAAGCTCTTCTGAAGTCATATCTAAAGCTCTTAGGACCACACAAACATCAATTAAGGGCCAGGACACTTTCCAGCAAGGGTCACCAGCAAGATCCAGTCCTGGCCACCAAGGCATTGCAGGGCAAAGGGCTTTGTAACTTGGTTTCTCCCTATAGCCACATAAGAGAACCGCAGTGTTACCATTAAAGTCCACCTTCTTTGTCCCGGTTACATAAGAGAGCATGTACAGAACTTCGGGGCTCTTTCTGTTCAAAAACAGCAGGTCCAGTCCTCTTCTGATCATCCACAGGCCCAGACAGTGTTCTGAAGTGGATACTTGGAGGTGCCACATTTATGCCTACTACCACCTAGTTGGCAGTAGTGCAGCTGCTACCGTGCAGGTAAGAGCTGTGGGGCAAGGGTGAGGGGAGATTTCGACAGGCGATGAAGAGGGAAAATTAAATAAATCCTTAGTTTTCCCTCGTCATCGTTTGTTGAAATCCTCCACACTCGGCACCACCACTCTTACCTGCACGTGGTGACAGAGGTGACTCCGGACCACTTCCTAACCAATGGTTTAATAGTTGCCAGGGCCAACCCTTTTGTTAATTTGTTTCTTTTTGCGTTACTATAAGCCCAAAATGCCATGTGTGAGGGCATATTTTAAAAGGTGAAATTCTCCAGCCATACTAAACTTGGGCTCTGAGGGGTGGGGCTGTATGTGGAAGTGTCAAAGGGAGCTCATCACTAACCACCCACACCTAACACCAAAATACTGCTTAAAGAAGGTGCTGTACCCACTTCAAACATAGTGAGAAAGGTCTGGTAGGACAAAAGCAGGGTCCTTCAACAAAAAGTTTGGGGATCCTCGAAAATTGCTTTGGCATACTGCTCTCTCCCTTTCAAGTGTGCCCCTAGTGTCACATGGGGCTGAACAGACTTGTAAGCATTTGACAATGTGGTGTCGAGTGATGCCCACCGCATGAACTCTGAATATTCTGAGGCTTTCAGAAGGAGTCAATTCTACTCATTCAGGTCAGCATATTGCTTGTTCCTGAGAGGCATTTCACACCTCATTCACACCTACTCTAAGCTGAGTCTAGGCTCGAGGTAGTCGCACTGTAGTGGATGCCACAATAGGGTGTCACTGTCCATAGGCAGCATTTAACATCCTCACCCTGGGTGCATTTTCTACACAGTCTACTAGAAGGGTTAATTTGACAATTAAGAACAAGCCAAATTAACTGTGTTTTATTTTTCAGAGCACACACACTGGGTATTGGCAACTAGTGCCCAAGTGGGGAGAGTCTAAAAACGAGCAATAAAATAGGGTTTAGCAGAAGGTGAAACTGTTTGGGTGACCATGCAGAAAAAGCAAATGTCCTACACCTAACAGAAACCAGTTCACATGAGGAATGCACCTGATACCATAACATGGATATTGCAGACAATATTATAACTCTATTCCGTCCTCAACAGAGTGAGACACAAGCAGGCACAAAATGCCATTTCAAAGCAAGGTACTCCGGGGTAAGTGCCACATTCTAATTTATGTTTGTTCTTGTTTAGAATGTGACTCTCGCTATGTTGTATCATCCTGGTTTGGGAAAGATACACCATTTCAGATCCCATCAGACAAATGAGCTGAAAGGATATTCAGGACTTCCTACCATGAAAAGAGCACAAGAATGAATAGGGTGGAGGTTTTCTCCATGAAAAAGTCTGTACAAAAGTGACAGAAAGTTACAAAAAACATTAATGAGAAATAAGAAATCAGTTTGAGGACGCGCTAGTTTCTACGTGCGCAGTATGACACATCTGCTTGCATAGTATTGCACACAACACTGCTGGCCAGGGCATTATTACATACTGTTGAAACTGGGTTACTGATTGAGGAGGAAGAAACCCTACTCAATCATCAAACACAGTTCTTATCAGGGTGACAATCCCAAATGTACTTCTGGTAGCCACAAAAGCCGCCAGGTTTAACTTAGAGACACATTGTAAAGTATTTATGCAGCACCTCAAACATTAATAAAGTGAAAACACAACACAAGACAAATACCAAGCCAATTTAGGAAAAATTAGGAAAATATAATCAATTATTTGACACCAAAATTAAAAAACTTCCAATCAGTAGAACCAGATCTATATCATTTTTTAAAGATTTCACGAAGGTAAAACACCTAAAGCACAAAGCACTACTGGCGGTTATCTGGTTTTGCGAGACTGCGTGAAAGTCACAGTTAATGTTAATTTCTTTTGTAAATCGCACATATGCCCTAAGGCGTGTTGGCACTGAGGGTCATGGAGCCTACAGTGTATTGTGTGTGGAAAGGAAAAAGGTTTAACAGGATTAGGTATTTTCTGAACCTGAGTAGGTTAGTCTTTGATATTAAATGGAGAGGGAGGCGATTCCAGATTTTCGCTGTGCCACTAACTCCTGCCTCCCTATTTGTCAGTTTTAACCGGGGTATTTTGCCATTTTTTATTGAGCCAGAAAGCAGTCCTCTGATGGGGCTGTACCAATGAAGGTTCTGTCTGAAATTGTCATAGCTCAAAACATACAGGGCCTTGTGGGTGATGTACAGGTGATCTGTTTTTTGGTAGGTAACCTGTGACCTTTGTGGGCTTAGGAGGCTGACTGGTACTTAGGAATTCTTAAGAGCACCTGTGCAACTTCATTCTGCAGAGTCTGCAGTTTTCTTAGCAATCTTTTTTGCATGTTCATGTGCATGTCATTCAATTCTTGTAGGCTTGTAGGCTTGTGGGCACTGTGCATGTGCATGCCGATCGCGGTGGAGTGTGGTCCAGACACTGGAACCAGGTTAGTCCCACTGAAAGAGTTACCTTCAAAGTCAAGCTTAAGAGTTCCTTTCACAGTGGAAGGGGCTGCACGGGCCAGGGAGAGTGTTGCCAATTGTCGTCAATGTAGTGTGAAGAGTAGGCCGGGAGTCGTGGACGGTTGCCGCTGTGCCCTGACGGAGCGCGGATGGTCATTGCTGGAACTTTTTTGGCAGTCACCGCATGCTGTTAATGCTGTTGCGCAGATCTCTTGTTGCCAGGCATCTCTGGTGGTCTCTGTGGCATGAACAGTCAGGTTCACCACAGTTTCGCATTGGCAGGCGGTGCAGGCGGCAAGACCTTGACACGAACAGACCCATTCATGGTCAAGTAGATCATAAAACCTCAGGATTTCTCCTTTTCTCCGAAGAGGAGCTGCACTGATGCCACACCAAGTGTCCAGGAACTGATTCCAGTAGAGTCAAGCAGAGTTCAGGCATTTCCAGTTGCTGGTCCAGGCATTAGGTCAGCTGGGCAGATGCAGAGAGGCCTCTGGAGCTTGTTTTGTCCCTGTAGCTCAGAACAGGAGATCAATCAGCTGACCCTTGGAGTCACTTCAGCCTGGGATGAAAGGTTCAGGCACAGTCTTCTTTCTCAGCAAGCAGGGCAGCAGAGAAACTGGGCAAAAGAGTGGCAGTCCTTCTTGCAGCAATCAGCACAGCAGTCTTTCAGTTCAGTAGAATCACCAAATCGAAGAGCACACTCAAGTTTTGGGTCTGTGGGTCTAATATGTATACGTGGTGCCAGAAGAAGTTGCTAGATAATTCCTTTTGAAGTCCTTGAAAGTTCCTGACTCCCCTGTCTTGGGTCCAAGCTGGCTGCATGAGCAATACAGTAATGACAATTCCTGTGGGTGAAGGAAGGGCACAGCCTATTCAGTTGCTATGCCTACCACTACCCCATCCCGCCAGTTAATGGCCCATCCAGGCACACCTAATCCCTCTAATGTATGGCTGTCTGGGAGGAATAAACAAAGTTCAACTGCCAAATACACCCAGTCATGTGATCCAGGAACAGGCCACCGGCACCAAATAGGGCAGAAAAATGCCAATTTTCTTAAAGTCCTGTTATCAAACATAGTTGAATGCACATGCTTCTGTAAAAGCCTGGAATGGGTCACAGAAGGCATTTGAAAATATGTGAATAAAGTATTCTGTTCTATCAGTGTCTCCAGATTGATTCTACAAAAATGGAAAGATATGATCAATATATGATTCTCACATTGATTGGTGTACCATGGGTTAATATGGTAAATACTGGCAGATTGGGTCCATTTCCATTTTGCTCAAATCCATCCGAAAGATCCTGCCATTTATTCCAGAAAGTGGGAAAAAAACAGTAGTCACCACGCTGGTATTATCTCGGCTGGATTACTGTAACAGTCTGTTTCTTAATGCCCAATAGGGCATACTAAACAAATTGCAGGTCTAACAAAATGCTGCGGCCCGGCTTAATACGGGCCTCCCAAAGTATGCCCCCATTTCCCAGGAGCTAGCTAATCTTCACTGGCTCCCGGTGCGAAAGCGGATCTTGTTTAAAGCTCTCTGCCTGGTGACTAAGGCCTTGCGAGGCCTTGGGCCATCATTTCTCCGACAGCATTTTTTCTGCTATCTCCCGACAAGGCACCTTAGATCTGCTAACGCCGGGCCGATTGCAGTTCCTCGCATTAGCAAAGTGCGGTGGGAGGCAGAAGCGTTGTGCTGGGAGCAGCCAAGGCCTGGAATGCCCTACCCCCGGCTCTTAGAAAGATGACGGATTTCATGGCCTATAGGAGAGCTCTTAAGACCTGGCTGTTCACTAATTAAGCTTTAATTGACTGTGCCTATGGAGTTTTCAGAGCGCCAGGACAATCATGGGTAACAGAGCGCTGTACAAATGTCAAAAATAAATAAATAAATACATAAAATACATTGGAGCATTTTTCTCATTCAAGCAGTGCAGCAGCAGGGGACGCAAACCGCAGCACCATTTGGCACTATATTTGTAAAACTGGCATTTCGAAAATTCGACCTTAAAATCCAACTTTACCATTAAAGAGGGTTTTAAATTATAATTTTACAGACCCCAATCTTGAGATTCCTATCTGCTCCCACTCATTAAATGTAACAAGAGAACACAGAGTTATACTATTGGAGAGGAAGGCCTCACACAAGTGAATAACAAATTTAAGGGTTTCTCACTGCCAGGGCTTGCAAAGGTTATAAGTACATGTCCACATTTTGAAATGCACCGCATTCATCCCTATGGGCTATTTAGGGTCTACCTAGGTGTGACTTATCTATATTAAAAATAAAGATTCAGGTGTAGCAAGAAGTTTATACTGCCAGGTTGAAATGGCTGGTTTCAACTGCGCACACAGGATGTAATGGCAGACCAGAGACATTTTTAACGGGATATTTAGGTGCGTGAAACTATACGTGCTGCTGGCCCACTAGTAGTATTTAATTTACAGGCTCTGGGTACATGTAGTACCACTAGCATTCAGAAAGCAACTTAAAACGTGGATATTTGACAAGTAATTCCCCAACCTTCTCCAAGCGCCTTGAGACCCTCTGGGTATGTAGCGCGCTGTTAGAACTGGGGGTCTCTAGTTGGCAGAGGTAGGTACCACTGTTCAAATAGGGACCCTTGCTTCTAGTCAGGACAAGGAGATAACCCTCTCAGATAACCCCTGCTCGCCCTCAAGGTAGCTTGGCCTGAGCAGTCTAGGCTAACCAGAGGCAATGCGTTAAGTATTTGTACCAACACTCACAGTAACACAGTGAAAACACCACAGACTGATTCCACAACAGTTTAGGAAAATAAAGATATTTATTCTAAACTACACAAGACCAAAACGGCAAAAATCCAAAATACACAGTTCAAGGATATGGTTTCAAAAGAGTTCTTCAGGTTGTAATCAAAGTTCTTTAAGTTGCGTTAAAATAATCCACAGATGCGTGAAAAGTTCACAGTTGCGTCACGTTTGCTCACAGTACCTTTTAGGTGCAACAAAGTTCCACAAGCAGGAAGCTGGTGCGGTGGAAACAAGCGATGCGTTACTCCTGAGACCCTGGGGAGGCGATGCGACAGCCCCGCTGCAGCAGCGGGCGTGTTGCGACGAATCCGGTCTGTATGGGGAGGAAGGCCACTTGCGTGGATTCCGGTGCGTAGGTTCCGTAGGAAGTCTGTTCTCGCAAAGGCACGATGCGATGATCTCGTAGGGGCTGCGACGATCTCCGGGGCGACGATGCGCGGTCCAGCGGTGATCCTCTCTCTCGCAGCTCCTCGATGCGATGGTTCTGCGACGATGCTCGCAGCGACGTGATGCGGTCCGCAAGCAAGCGGTGCGGCGATCTCACCCAGCGAAGACAGGCTCTGCGATGACACTCGCAGCGATGTTCGATTCTCCCGCACCGGTCTGGTGCGTCCCGCAAACGAAGGGTGCGGCGGCTCCGGCAGCGATGTCAGGCGCTGCGCCGATCTCGACCTTCGTAGCGGCGGGAAACTTCTCGCACTGTCGGGGTTGCGCTCCGCAAGCGAGCGATGCGACACTTTTCAGCTTCAAAAGTCTCTCAGCTTAGTCTCAAGCTTCCCAGCTCAGGTTCAACTTCCAGGGGCCCCACAACTGGATCAAGCACTCTAGGAAGGACAGAACTCTCTCAGCAGAGTTCAGGGAGACTGGGGATGAAGTCCTTTTGTTCCTGGGACTTCAAAAACAGGGAGCCAGCTCTTCTCAGGCCCTTGGAGATTCCTTACAAGACAGGGGACACAGCTCACAGCAAAGTCCTTCCCCTCTCCTTGGCAGCAAAGCAACAGCAGGTCAGTCCAGCAGAGCAACAGCAGGACAGTCTTCCTTCTTCAGAGTCAGCTTTCTCCTTGGCAGAGGTTCCTTCTTGATTTCCAGGATGATCTAATTTTCTGTTGTCAGGGGTCCTGTACTTATACCCCTAAAGTCTTTGTTCTCTCTGTGCATGTGGGCCCTGAGCCCGGTCCGAACCAGTTCTGGGTGGATCCTGAGTACTTTGTTTTGCTGGCTGCATCTTTCCTTTCAGAGTGAGGGGCAGGGTCCTCAGCCGCCCAGCAGGAGGTGGAGCCAGCATTGTGGCAGGCAGGCACAGCCCTATTCAGCCCAGGTGCTAACTCCTCCCACCACTCAGGTTGCAATTGCTTCATTCAGCCTAGTGCTGACTCATCCAGCCTCTGGGGGAATTCCCCAGCCCCTGTCACTCACAAACCAGACAGTCAATACACAAACAGGCCCAGGCACACAGAAGGGTCAGACAAGAGAACAGCAACTTTCTAAAAGTGCTGTTCTCAAACACAGGATTTAAAAACCACCTTTCCTAAAAGATGTATTATTAAATTCTGAGTTCAGGGATACTAGATACTTATGTCCTATCTTGTTCCTATGGGAAGAAATGCTGTTAACCACTGTAGCCAGCATCCCCCATGTTAACCTATGGAGCAAGATAGCCTTACAATAGTGAAAAACGAAAATGGCTGTAATTCACTACCAGAGCATGGTACCTGCACTAGTACATGCTCTACCTTTCACATACACTGCACCCTGCCCAGGGGGGTACCTTGGGCCTTCCATAGGGGTGACTGATGTGCACGAAAAGGGAAGGGTTAGGCCTGGTCAGTGGGGAACTGACCAGGAGGACATGGCACTTCTAAACTGCCCATAGGCGCTGCAGTGGCAGGCCTGAGACATCATTTTAGAGCTACTCCTGTGGGTGGCACAATCAGTGCTGCAGGCCCACTAGTAGCATTTGCCATCACCAGCCCTGGCACACCCAGTGCACTTTACTAGGGACTTCATGGTGATACAAATATGCCAAACATGTATATCCAATCAGAATAACAATTTACATAGAGAGCATATGCACTTTAGCACTGATCAGCAGTGGTAAAGTGTGCAGAGTCCTATTGCCAACAACCACGGGTCAGGAAAAATAAGGGAGGAAGAAGCAAAAAGTTTGGGGATGATCCTGCAAAAAGGGCCAGTTCCAACACAACCCCCTTCCAGCCTAAAGCCAGGGTAGACCAAACGATACCTCGATGGGATTCCCTGCTTAAGGCGATAGAACACGGAACCTGGCCCAAAAAGCAGGGCAGTCCTGTTCTACACCGTCCTAAACCCAGTTGTATCACTCTATCCATACTCTCGGGGTCCACCATGCCAATCCATATGGAACCCTTCACCTCACCTGTGGACACCACCTGTGCAGCACCTAACCTTAATTTCCTCACAGGTGTGTCCCAACAGACCAACAGCAAGCCACAGTGACCACCAACAGTGATCAGGGATGAGACCCAGGCCTCCTGCCCCTCATGGCTCCCAAACCCCTGTGGCATCAGAGGATGGGGGGCAGTAGCCCCAGGTGCTTGGCACCCTTGGTCCACTCTCTTTCTTGTCAGGTCAGGTCTGACACTCTGGCACTGACTCACCAGTCCCGGACCTTTATCCGGCGGCTGGACAGGAGGCTGAGGTGGGCTTCCCCACACCTGGTCCTCCTCTTCCTTGGCGCTCTGTACCCTCCCACCTGGAGCGGTACCCCCTTCTAGAATAGTCAGGGCACCTGTGGCAGGTACCCTGCACCATCCACCCACCAGTTCATGGGTTCTATCCTGCAACTGGTATTCCAGGTCAGTGGGGGCACCCCGGACCTGGCCCTCAAACCTAGGCTCCAACGCCCCCAGGTCAGACAACACCTGAACCTGGCTTCCCCACCCAGGGACCATCCCCTGCGGTGGAACACTCGCCTGGCACGCCAGGACTTCTGGGGACTCACATAGTGCCCCCTTGAGGGTGACACACAACTCATGTGTCCTGTGACAGTCTGCCTGGCGCAGATCTCCCGGCCCCTGTCCACTTGACAGTGCGGGAAGATCCCCCAGGACAGAAGTGGTATCACCATGGTCACTCCTGGGAGACTCAGCCCTTCTGACTGGTCCCTGACCCACTGGTTCTCCCACTGGGGACTCCTTCCCCCTCTCACCCCTCAGTCTGGACTTCTGTACCCTCCCAAATGGAGCGGCACTGCCAAACACCAGAACTGATGGAGGCCTGGTTACAGGCACTCCCCGTTCAACAGACACTGGGAGATCCTCCTCAAATGGCTTACAAGTACAGTCTAGGTCCCCATCCTGGTGTTCCCTTAAGGAACCCTCCAGGCCCTGAGACTGGGTTTCGGGCACCGTGAGACACACCGTCCCACACTCATCCCTTCTCCACTGAGACCGGACATGAGCCCCTACCCCCCTCCCACTACACTGGGACCTAACTGGGCTACACTGAACCTCTTCCACCTCACAGGTCTGGAAGATATCCAAGCCACTCCTTTTGGGATCACTCCCCAATGCCTCCCCAGACTCTCTGGAATCCTCCAAGAGGTCTGCCTCCAACGCAAGTTCTCTGGGGTGAGAGAACTCACACTCCACCGGGTGTTGGCATAGCTCTGGTAAACAGGGACTTAAAATATGCTCTCCATCAAATGAATCACACAGCCCCCCACAGTTGTTAACCAAGCTACCCTTTGCCTCACCCTCCAGTGCCTCACACAAGTACCCCACACCACTCTCCTGAGACTGGCAAGACAGTATCTGACTGCCTCTGTCACACAACCCATACTCTTCTGGCTGGTCTTCACACACACACACCAAGGTTTCTACCACAGGGGAATCCCTCTCCCTGTACCTCTCATCTAGAGTCAGTAGAGTGTCCCTCCCGCCACTAGGAATATGGTCCCCTGTGCCAGTCCCCCAATATACTTCAGGGACACTGCACTCCACTGGAACTACATCATAAACCTGAACCCCCTGGTGTATATCGACCCCCTCCCTCAAGTCAGGCGCCACATCTCTGGGTGTTTGTACCTTTCTCTCAGCACTGGAAACTATAATCTTGCTGCCACCATCTGAGCTGGACTCCACCTCCAACTCAGCAAAGCTCCTCTCTTGAGCTACCCATGTTTCTTCTTCAGCTGAGACCCTCATGGCCTCACGCCTCTTGAGCTCTATCTCAAGCTTCCTCATTCGTAATTCATGGGGCAAGGACAATTTCAATTCCTCCAGGGCACGGGCATGTTTGCTCTCCTCCGCCGCCCTTTCCATTTGCTTCATCTTCATTTCAAGCCTCAACATTTCTAATTTATGATCTCTAGCCCTTTGGTTTTCCTCCAGGCCCTTAAGGCCTCCTGTAGCTCCTCCTTCTTGGAGCGGCGCTTCATGGGGCATCCAAGGTTCCTGCAGAACTGCCTGAGTTGACCTACTTTGTAATCACTTAACATTTCAATATCAAACTCCAGTTCTGCAACATCACTTGCTGGTTTACCATTCTGAGACATGATGCTTGGATTCTTTCAGGGTTACGATCAAAAATAGAACCAAAAATAAAAAATGTAGTATGCGGTGGCGTAGTGGTCTGCACTCACTAGTGATGTACACCAATTACTGTGGGTCAAGTACAAATACAAGTTCAAATCCCACCGCCTGACCACCAATGTTAGAACTGGGGGTCTCTAGTTGGCAGAGGTAGGTACCACTGTCCAAATAGGGACCCTTGCTTCTAGTCAGGACAAGGAGATAACCCTCTCAGATAACCCCTGCTCGCCCTCAAGGTAGCTTGGCCTGAGCAGTCTAGGCTAACCAGAGGCAATGCGTTAAGTATTTGTACCAACACTCACAGTAACACAGTGAAAACACCACAGACTGATTCCACAACAGTTTAGGAAAATAAAGATATTTATTCTAAACTACACAAGACCAAAACGGCAAAAATCCAACATACACAGTTCAAGGATATGGTTTCAAAAGAGTTCTTCAGGTTGTAATCAAAGTTCTTTAAGTTGCGTTAAAATAATCCACAGATGCGTGAAAAGTTCACAGTTGCGTCACGTTTGCTCACAGTACCTTTTAGGTGCAACAAAGTTCCACAAGCAGGAAGCTGGTGCGGTGGAAACAAGCGATGCGTTACTCCTGAGACCCTGGGGAGGCGATGCGAAAGCCCCGCTGCAGCAGCGGGCGTGTTGCGACGAATCCGGTCTGTATGGGGAGGAAGGCCGCTTGCGTGGATTCCGGTGCGTAGGTTCCGTAGGAAGTCTGTTCTCGCAAAGGCACGATGCGATGATCTCGTAGGGGCTGCGACGATCTCCGGGGCGACGATGCGCGGTCCAGCGGTGATACTCTCTCTCGCAGCTCCTCGATGCGATGGTTCTGCGACGATGCTCGCAGCGACGTGATGCGGTCCGCAAGCAAGCGGTGCGGCGATCTCACCCAGCGACGACAGGCTCTGCGACGACACTCGCAGCGATGTTCGATTCTCCCGCACCGGTCTGGTGCGTCCCGCAAACGAAGGGTGCGGCGGCTCCGGCAGCGATGTCAGGCGCTGCGCCGATCTCGACCTTCGTAGCGGCGGGAAACTTCTCGCACTGTCGGGGTTGCGCTCCGCAAGCGAGCGATGCGACACTTTTCAGCTTCAAAAGTCTCTCAGCTTAGTCTCAAGCTTCCCAGCTCAGGTTCAACTTCCAGGGGCCCCACAACTGGATCAAGCACTCTAGGAAGGACAGAACTCTCTCAGCAGAGTTCAGGGAGACTGGGGATGAAGTCCTTTTGTTCCTGGGACTTCAAAAACAGGGAGCCAGCTCTTCTCAGGCCCTTGGAGATTCCTTACAAGACAGGGGACACAGCTCACAGCAAAGTCCTTCCCCTCTCCTTGGCAGCAAAGCAACAGCAGGTCAGTCCAGCAGAGCAACAGCAGGACAGTCTTCCTTCTTCAGAGTCAGCTTTCTCCTTGGCAGAGGTTCCTTCTTGATTTCCAGGATGATCTAATTTTCTGTTGTCAGGGGTCCTGTACTTATACCCCTAAAGTCTTTGTTCTCTCTGTGCATGTGGGCCCTGAGCCCGGTCTGAACCAGTTCTGGGTGGATCCTGAGTACTTTGTTTTGCTGGCTGCATCTTTCCTTTCAGAGTGAGGGGCAGGGTCCTCAGCCGCCCAGCAGGAGGTGGAGCCAGCATTGTGGCAGGCAGGCACAGCCCTATTCAGCCCAGGTGCTAACTCCTCCCACCACTCAGGTTGCAATTGCTTCATTCAGCCTAGTGCTGACTCATCCAGCCTCTGGGGGAATTCCCCAGCCCCTGTCACTCACAAACCAGACAGTCAATACACAAACAGGCCCAGGCACACAGAAGGGTCAGACAAGAGAACAGCAACTTTCTAAAAGTGCTGTTCTCAAACACAGGATTTAAAAACCACCTTTCCTAAAAGATGTATTATTAAATTCTGAGTTCAGGGATACTAGATAGAATAGAATAGAATAGAAGGTGATTTATAGAGCGCATGGCTGCCCGAGAGCGTCCCAGCGCTAACTGAAATCCAGAGGGAGGGTCAGGCGGGGGTATGAAGAGGTCATGGGAACAGCCATGTCTTCAGGGATTTACGGAATGACATGAGATTAGGCTGGGCCCGGAGGTCTAATGGGAGAGTATTCCACATCTTAGATGCCTGATATGAGAACTGCCGACCTCCACAGCGTGTTCTCTTAATCCTGGGTATTTGGGTCAAATGGGCGTTGGTTGAACGAAGGGTTCTATTAGTCGTATAGGGTGTCACGAGATCTTTAAGGACAGGGGGGGCTTTTCCATGCAAGATTTTGTGAGTAAGGCACATGGCTTTGAATTGGACCCTTTGCTCCACCGGAAGCCAATGGAGTTCTTTGAGTGCAGGTTTAGCCGAGCAGCGTTTTTTTGTGCCTGTAAGGATTCGGGCGGCCGCATTTTGCACTACCTGTAGCCTAGATATGACTTTTTTTGGGGAGCCGAGGTATAAGGCGTTGCCGTAGTCGAGTCTTGACAGTATGAGACCCTGTAAGAGCAGTTTTCTTGACTGGAATGGGAGCAATGGGAGGATCTTACGGATAGATCGTAGTAGGCCAAAGCATGTGCCTGCGGTTTTCCTGGCCTGCGTGTTGAGGGTGAGCTTGTCGTCCAGCCAAATCCCCAGGCTCTTAATATCAGTTTTGGGGATTGGTGGTGGGCCCATGCTGGAAGGCCACAGGGACTCCGGGCGGAAGAGGGACTGGTTGCCCAACACCATTAGCTCGGTTTTATCCCCATTGAGCTTTAAGTGGGAGTCGCTCATCCAGTTGACTATCTGCTCCAGGCAGGAGTACAGATCGACGGAGGGGAGTTCTGACTGGCTGAGGGAGACGACCAGCTGAGTGTCGTCCGCGTAGGTCAGGAGTTTAATGCCATAGGGGACGACAATTTGTTCCAGAGGTGCCATGTATACGTTGAAGAGTGTAGGGCTCAGTGAAGAGCCCTGAGGCACTCCGCAACGTATCGGGGTTTCCCTGGAGATGCAATCTCCCTCCGCCACCTGAAAGGAGCGGTTATGGAGGAAGGATTTTAGCCAGTCAAGGGCCATCCCCGTAATGCCAAGGTTTTCCAGGCGTTGGGCCAGGATGCTATGGTTGACGGTGTCGAATGCTGCACTGAGATCCAGGAGGATCACTGCCACTGATCCTCCTGCATCGATGATCTTCCTGGCTTCTTCGACTACCGCCACCATAGCTGTTTCTGTCCCCTGGCCCGGGCGAAAACCGGTTTGGGAGGTTTTCAACAGCTCGTTGGACTCCAAATAATGGGAGAGCTGGGAGTTGACGTATTTTTCCGCCATTTTGCTAATGCCGGGGAGGAGTGATATCGGCCTGAAGTTAGCCAGGTTGTCCGGGTCAAGGTTAGGTTTTTTTTATAAGAGCCTTCACCACCGCTTTTTTCCAGCTGGTGGGAACAATTCCGGATACGAAGGAAATGTTTAGCAGGTTGGTCATAGGTGGTAGAACGCTCATGGCGACCTGTTTCAGATGTCTCACAGGGGCTGGGTCGTGGGGTGATCCACTTTTGAGGGCTTCGAGTATGGAGCCAAGGGTTTCCACGTTAATGGGGTGGAACTTGCTTAGCTCAGTGTCTCGATTCTGGCACTGAGAGGGGGGAAGAAGAGAGGGATCCATAGGAGGAAGAGGCGGAAGTTGTTTGAGTATTTTTTGTATTTTTGAGTCAAAAAAGTTGGCTAACACATTACAGTGTTCGTTAGAGGGGTTGCGTGCAGCTGGGGGTGTGGGGGGTTTTAGAAGCTTTTTCGTGATGAGAAACGTCTCTCTCGACGAGTTTGTTGCCTTGCTGATTTTTTCATTGAAAAAGGAGATTTGTGAATTCTTTAGAGCCTTTTTGTAATTAAGAATCTTCAGTCTATAATTATTTTTGTTGATGGGATCAAAGTCCTTCCTCCATACTCTTTCTGCTCTTTTGCAGCTTTTCTTTAGGAGGCGTATCTCCTGGGTGAACCAAGGTGAGGTAGCTTTTGTCCTCGGCTTACGATAGGGTTTTTTGGGGAGAACTATGTCTAGAGAATTGGTGACCCAAGATGAGAATTCAATGTCAGCAAGGTCAGGGGTATTGATAAGGGTTGGGATAGTATCCTTGAGGGCTTGGTTCCATTTGTCGTAGTCTAGTTTTGCCCAGGGACGCGATGGTCTGCCTGGTGCTTGGGTTTGCGGCGGTTTAGGCTGGATACGCCAGCTGAAGGGAATATGTCCTATCTTGTTCCTATGGGAAGAAATGCTGTTAACCACTGTAGCCAGCATCCCCCATGTTAACCTATGGAGCAAGATAGCCTTACAATAGTGAAAAACGAAAATGGCTGTAATTCACTACCAGAGCATGGTACCTGCACTAGTACATGCTCTACCTTTCACATACACTGCACCCTGCCCAGGGGGGTACCTTGGGCCTTCCATAGGGGTGACTGATGTGCACGAAAAGGGAAGGGTTAGGCCTGGTCAGTGGGGACACTGACCAGGAGGACATGGCAGTTCTAAACTGCCCATAGGCGCTGCAGTGGCAGGCCTGAGACATCATTTTAGAGCTACTCCTGTGGGTGGCACAATCAGTGCTGCAGGCCCACTAGTAGCATTTGCCATCACCAGCCCTGGCACACCCAGTGCACTTTACTAGGGACTTCATGGTGATACAAATATGCCAAACATGTATATCCAATCAGAATAACAATTTACATAGAGAGCATATGCACTTTAGCACTGATCAGCAGTGGTAAAGTGCGCAGAGTCCTATTGCCAACAACCACGGGTCAGGAAAAATAAGGGAGGAAGAAGCAAAAAGTTTGGGGATGATCCTGCAAAAAGGGCCAGTTCCAACACGCGCTATATAAATTTATTGACTTGACTTGACTTTACTAAGAACATACAAGTGTATTAAATGTGCTAGTTGGCTGTAGCGGTATACAACTGTTACAACTAAGTTTTTACAACTACCTACCATTACAACGCGACCATTACAACGCATACCATTACAACGCATTGCGCTGGGGGGCGCTCTAGGATAGGGAATAAGTTTAATTTACTATCCAACACCTTCCCTAGTGTCCACGGGGACTGGAGTTGGAATAGTAAATTATACTTGCCACTATCCAGCACCTCTAAGCGCTATGCGTTGTAATGGTATGCGTTGTAATGGTCGCGTTGTGATGGTAGGTAGTTGTAATGGTATGCGTTATAACGTCATACATCCGGCTGTAGCTATTTGTACCATTTTTAAATAAGAGAGCACAAGCACTTTAACACTGCTTAACAGTGGTAAAATGCACAGATTCCTATAATCCAATAGAAAATGTGTTCAGAAACAGAAGTTTGCAGGCAAAGAGTTTGGAAATGACCCTACATAAAGGTCCATGTCCAACACATACATCTTTCTGAATGCCGCATGCTTTTAATGGTCTTCAAAGATTTGTAAATGTTATGGCCTCATTGCCTAAAATATATGTTGAAATCAATGGAAAACTTAGATGCTCTTGATATTGATCTAAGCCTATGTGATTATTTATGGTATATTTTATTTTGTATGGTTTTATAAAGAGGAAAACAGGTCCAAAGGGTGTCATAGGGCTATACGTGTAACGTTTGTGGACAGTAGAGTGCACAAAGTGATATGAGTAAACAGTTGACAATAAGCTGAGGTACCATAGCTAGAACAAGAAGCAAAGTCTCTTACCTCTGCCCAGCATGATAGTGGGCTAGGCATACAAAACAGCCTGTTGCTTCAAAGAGGTATTTATTGTCATACTTTTCTATCTAACTGCTTTTTAAAGCACAAGCTTGTGAAATAACTTCTTTGTAGCAGGTGACTTAGTGCCTGATTTAGAACAGGGGTAAGCATAATCTCCAGTGGCAGCCCTTCAACTAGGGCAGAGGAGAGCTGGCCACCCCTGCCACCAGCCACAAATAAAACGATAATAAAACCAGTTTCCAACCTGTTTTACTATCATTTTATTTTATTCCCCCAGAACCTGCCCCAGGATTCTGATGAGTCTTGGGGGTGGGCCCTGGGGGATGAAACTGTGGTGGGGAAGTGCTGGTGCATGCATGTGCAGTGAAGCTTTCTCCATCCCCAGATGCGTTGCTGGGGATGGAGAAAGCAGGCACAGGCTCCCAATCTGCCTGGGAGCGCAAAGTTGTAGCGTTCAGGACAATCTAGACGCTGCCTTCCTGCAGCTTCATGAATGGCCGCAGTGCAGTCTGGGAGCCTGTCCTAGAAGCAGAAAGAGCGGATGAAGTGGACGGTGGAGGCAGCGGCGGCGATCAGGTACATTTATTTCTTTTTTTTATTTTGTCCCCCGAGTATCACTCCACCACCCCCACCCCCAGCTACCTCCTCCGGCCCACCCTGACACTTTGGCTGTGGACAGGTAATGACTGTAAATCTCGCTAGCATAATTACTCCTAACCCCTCCCATGCTCATGACGAGCTCAGCTCGTCAAGGCCCGTGGAACGCTCGCACGCTGGTCTAATTCCCCTGCTGTGCTGAGCGTTCCATTAAACGGGCGTGGTCGTGCAGCACTGGAGCACCGTGGCTCAAGACGAGCTGAGCTAGTCATGAGCATGGGGGTGCTGTGCGCGCCCCCTCCCCTGCCCCCCCAGCACAGGAGGGAAATAGCCCCAGCAGTCAAGGGGTTAATTACAGCAAAATTACTCGGAATTATACATAATTGTGTGAGAAGAGTAATCCAGCATTTAGTGCTAATTCACAATGCACTCTCATGACCAAATTGGGCCCGAGTATGCATTTTGTGCTAAGCAAATTGCACTAAATGCTACAGGTCACAAAAAGCAGCAGCCAGCATCTGCTCGCTCAGTCATTGTTTTTGTGGTCCTGCCGTAGGAGTTTTTTTTCCCACAAATTACTCTTAATTACTCAAGCTGGTGTAATTGCGTAACTTCTATAACTTCATATCACTAGAGTAATCCCTAATTACTGAAATTACTCCGATCACACCGGCATAAATCAAATTTCTCCAAATCATAAATTAGAGTTTGACGGACAGAGACTCCCTCACAAACATGGCGATGCCCCATCTGCCTAATTAGAAGTGCAGCCTTATGTACTTGCAATATGGCGGGTGGAGTATATGACACCTTTGTGGCGACCCGTCCACCCCACTCTAACAACTGTCATTGGCACAATCATGGCACATTTGAAGACGGGTTTAAAAATTACTTGATGAAAAGAAACCGAAGCCTAGCTAACTTCTACATTGATTGCTTCTGATAGAAATAATGTGCTTGTAAATGCTTGTTGTTGTGTTAATGTTTCTTCTGGAACAATTAGTGAAAATGTAATTTACTCTTTTTAAAATATTGAGGTTTGGGTGTAGCTTACTTGGCAGCTTCTCCTGCGCGACAATATACAATTCTCATTCTCGCAGCAGCAACGGTGCATTTTAAAGGTTAGGAAGGGGTAACCGGTGAGATTGGCAGACCCAGGCCTGAGCTATTAACAGCCCTGATGACAGCCTTGTCATTTTTGCTCTGATGCGCCATTCATCATCCCGCAGCAGAAGGGCTCGAGTCATTAATCAGGAGTGAAAAAGTGTCCGCGTGCAGTCTGCGGGCGTCCAGCGCACAGGGAAACGCGCTGAGCGGCCGGAGAACGGGCCTCGCCGGGCAGACGTGCCGCTGACAGCTCCTCGGGGGCGCGCCAGCGCTTTCTGGGGGAATTTCGCAGGGTTATTGTGGAGAGAAAGTCAAATGTGACATTTCGGGCTCGCACAATGAGATTCAGAAGGGAGGGCGGAAGCACACATAGTTCTACCACATCCATTTTGACTTGAATTCTCCAGGGAAAAGGGGCATGCGCTAATTTACTACAGTCCAGGTGTTGCTATCTCAATTTCCGTCGCATGTCTGTGCTTCTGACAGATGATAGACTGCCGGCACGGGAACTCACCGCTCCTCGACGCGCCCAAAAACGGCAGTCAGAGCCTCGGAGAGGCGAAGTGCATTGCTTGACAGCAAAAACAAAACTCTGCAATGCTTAACCTTGAAACTGACCCATTTAACGGGAAGGGGAAAGGATTTAAAAATATACTCAAAGGAAATAGTCCTCAGAATGATTTTATAGTATGCAGCCGACCTATATGATGAATAAAGTCACACTCGGTTGCCTGATGCTATTGGACTCCGATCCTTACAAGACTGTGCACGTTTATAAATGAATGCTGCATGTGCGGAACAATCCTCCTCATGGTAAGGGATGTAAACCCTGCCCTGAGGGGCACATTTAGATATTTTTACACCAAGGGGCAGATTTACAAGCCCCTTGCGCCACTTTTGCGTCATTTTTAACATGGGATAAATGACGGAAAAGTGGCGCAAGGGGCTTGTAAATCTGCCCTAAGTCTCTGCAAAGATTCTGCCTCATCAGTATCAGTATAACATACAAATGCCGCAGTGAGAAAGGTGATCCGTCAACCATTGCAAAGGACCGTCCACTTTGCAGCAACTCAAGTCATGTTTTTTTTGTAACTTTTTATCTGTTTGAGCTACAAAAATGTTTAGTTAAAACTGTAAGATTATGCAGTGGATGATGTATTATTTGGCAAATAAGGCAGAGCCATAATTATATAGAAAACATTCGCAAACTAGGATATTTTGCCATATATGTTTGTACTGCTCTTGTGGAAGAAGGGAGGAGAAGTGCTAATGAGAGAAACGGCATGGCTTGGAGACAAATGGCTTGTGATTCCACTTTTAAGCGTATTTAGGACATTGTGTGATTGGAAATATATCCCACTTTGTGAAAGTATTTAAATGCCAATAACTCCTATTAAACCTTAAATAATCAAGTGTATCTATTGGTCGAATTAAATAACACAATAAGCTGTAACTGGTCGGTGAAATGCCAATACAAAAAATTGGGATGTTTGGCATATTCTGGCCACACATCTGACTCCACTTCGACCACTGCCAATATCACGACACTCGACACGATGTAGCCCAAATATGACGTTTATGACAATACCTAATAAGAACAAAGCATGAGGACCATGAGGTACTCACTGACAAAGGAAACATAAACAAGAACCATAGAATGCAGGTTCAACCAAAAATGTTCTTGGCTCCGATTCAAGGCACAAAACACCATCATCAATCCGAAAGCAGGTACACATTATCACCAATATGATGACATCTGGCATAAAGTGTCATCAATTTCATGTTGCAGAAACTGCTGCAACCATGGGTATAGCAGCCACAGACTGCCACTATAATATTACTGAGATTCACAAAGTGCTATATTGCAATTAATATATGCTATGCAGCACCTGCTTATCATCTGAGGAACACGTTTGATAAAGATAGAAAAAGAGCCCCCACTTCTCATTTTTAGTGGGTGTTTGAAAGTTCCTACCCTCCCCTCGCTCATTCATACAAGATATGTCATGTATGTCATCTGTGTAGCGCTTTATGCCATTCTATAGGCGCTTCCTTGCGTGGATGAAGATAGGAAAAAGAACCAGGGGAGAATGCAGGTAAAGTATAAAACTATCACTTTAAACTACTCAAACGAGACTTCGCAATTGTTCTAAAATTAAAGAGTTCCCAACCTACTCACTCCACGTGTGTGTGTGATAACCACACACGATGACATACGTTAGTGTTAAGTTTGATAGAATCACCTTACAAGGACCTGCAACTGCATTAAGGGGACAGTCATATTGAAATCAGTACAGATGTGCTGCTATTATGTTATAGCAGAGTTTTCAATAGACAGCGTTTCATAAGTATTCCACATCCCCGTTTTAAATGTATATTGCCGTGAATCATTCGGTGAGACTAGTTATTGGTTAACAGTTTTATATTCACTTCTCACACAAGAAAAATACTTACAGAGCCTCTGTAAACACGCCAAGCACCACGGGAACTGCCGTCAGGGCCCTGCCGGAACAGTCCACCCGCCCTCCCCATCGCAGTGGCAGGGCTGATGGCAAAGCGAGGGTGGGGAGCCACCGGGCCAGCCGGGCTGACCACTGCCACCAGGAACAAGGTGGACAGCCACTGCAGCAGCCAGCGACGTGACCCCGGCATGTGAGCAGCGGAAAAGTGCAGTCCAAGTCCCCCAGCGAGCTGCACAGGGTCACAGATTGTGTTTTTCCTCTCTGATGCAACAGAGCTCTGCCTGCAAGAGTAGGGCAGTATCCTGTGGGTTGTCCTTTCCCTCCAGATGCAATACAGTTCACCAGTGGGGCCCTAGACCTGTGCAGCACTTTGTAGTCAGCTGCGGCACAGTTCTTGGATTGGGTGTCTGGCACACACCTTTATATACAATTCAGTACAGTCTGGGACTGTTGATACTATTCAACAGTAGTTCCGTAAACCCAGCACTTGGGCAGCTCTCGGGGTCTTGTACAATGCGGTCTTCCAGCAGTAATCTGCTTGTGCACCTTTCCTCTTCAGGCAGACCAGTAACAGGGCACTGGAACTCTTTTGACTCTAGAAAGTAAAGATGGGTGCTACTTCTTGCACCCTCCTCTCTTCACACACAGAACAGTACCAGCATACTTGTGTACATCTTACTCCATAAAACCAAAACCGCGTGAGGTAAAGTTCTTTCACAGCTTTTTTCTTCTAAAGTCCCTTCTCTCGATGATGAGGCTGGTCACACCTGCAAGATTCTCTCCAGAGGCACAGATTACTTCCTCGCCATACAGGTGGGAGCAGTGGTTCTTGTACAATCCTTTCAAACAAGGGGTTTCACAGTCCATGCACATCAGAATCAGTACAGGAACCTGGTTACTTCTACTCCTCTGAATACACATGCACGAGAACACAGTATCTTCCGTAAGTATGCCCGTTAAAATCAACACAACACTGGGAGGCTGTGATAACTGTCTGCAGTCCGTGTAGCTCACGGACACTTAGGGCAGCAGGCTGCAGCAGCACAGAGTTGTAAGATTCTGAGGCACACATGCAAGCTAAATAATGCGCCGCTGATAATGTTCCTGCTGAGAGGGCCTAGTTTTCTTCCATACTGGCAGTTTTGAATCACCAGCATGACAAGTAGCGCTGATGATAATTTTTCCTTCTGTGCCCAGATGTTTTCAGGAAACAGTTAAAATGTCAATATAACACAAGTAAATAATGTTCCTTCTGGAGGGAGATCAGTGTTTTGTCTAGTTACAAGTCTCACTGATCATGAAGTAGTGCAGAGGGTTAATGTGCCTGCTACAAAGAACATGTACCATGCAGCTCACTAAACTGCATTTTATGAGGCTATCTCAGTGAGTTGCTGCATTTTGTCACGGAGCTCTTTTAGTTACTTGCAGTTCATAATGTATGTATGAGATAGAACTCTGAAATGAAGCATGCCATAGAGATAGAACTCTGAAATGAAGCATGCATTATATTCCTCCTCACACACCTGCTGAGGGGGAAGTGAGCGTGTTGACGCTGCAGATATTAACTAATTTAGACTTCCTCTGTGGCAAGAAGTCTGAAGATGCCAGGGGTGTTAGAGGCATCAAAGAGTGATCCCAGACTCTGGCAGTGCTGCTCTGCGTTATACAACATGTCATTTCACTACTGGTGCCAGATATCCTGGAAGCGATTCCTGGAGGGTGTAAATATATTTAGTACTGCAGATTTCCTGGGACCACCCATCAACATCTATAGTTGTAGCATTTCTAAACTCTTCTCAGATCTTTTTCCATACTAGAAACTGTCACAGATTTATTCCAGCCAAGGCCTGCTGTAGCTCTCAATCCAAGATTGGAGGAGGAAGCAATGAGCACCAAACTTCGTGGGGGTACGGGGTTAGGGGTTTCTCCAATCAATCAATCAATCAATCAATCAATCAATCACAGGCATTTATATAGCGCACTACTTACCCGGAGGGTCTCAAGGCGCTAGGGGGGGGGAGTGCTGCTACTGCTCGAATAGCCAGGTCTTGAGCTTCTTCCTGAAGGAGAGGCGGTCTTGGGTCAGGCGCAGGTCGGTCGGTAGGGAGTTCCAGGTCTTGGCGGTCAGGTAGGAGAAGGACCTTCCTCCTGTTGTCGTTCTTCGGATGCGGGGGACGGCGGCGAGGGGGTGGCCTGCTGATCGGAGATGTCGTTTGGGAGCGTAGAAGTTGATGCGGTTGTTGAGGTAGCTAGGGCCTTGATCGTGTAGGGCTTTGTGTGCGTGGGTGAGGAGGCGGAAGGTGATTCTTTTGTTGACGGGGATCCAATGCAGGTCTCTCAGATGTCCGGAGATGTGGCTGTGTCGTGGGATGTCGAGGATGAGTCTGGCTGAGGCGTTCTGGATCCGCTGGAGTCTCTTCTGGAGCTTGGCGGTGGTTCCGGCGTAGAGGGCGTTGCCGTAGTCCAGTCGGCTGGTGACGAGGGCCTGGGTGACCGTCTTCCTGGTCTCGGTGGGGATCCACCGGAAGATCTTCCGTAGCATGCGCAGGATGTTGAAGCATGACGAGGAGACGGCGTTGACTTGTCTGGTCATGGTGAGGGAGGAGTCCAAGATGAAGCCCAGGTTGCGTGCGTGGTCTGTCGGTTTGGGTGCGCTGCCCAGGGCGGGGGGCCACCAGGAGTCGTCCCAGGCGGAGGGCGAGGAGCCCAGGATGAGGACTTCCGTCTTGTCTGAATTCAGTTTCAGGCGGCTGGTCGTCATCCACTCGGCTACGTCTTTCATCCCTTCGTGAAGGTTGGCTCTGGCGGCGGAGGGGTCGTTGGTCAGGGAGAGGATCAGCTGGGTGTCGTCAGCGTAGGAGATGATGTTGAGGTTGTGTTGGCGTGCGATGGCCGCGAGGGGGCTCATGTAGACGTTGAAGAGGGTGGGGCTCAGCGAGGATCCTTGAGGGACGCCGCAGATGACTTCGGTGGCCTCTGACTTGTACGGTGGTAGACGGACTCTCTGTGTTCTTCCGTCGAGGAAGGAGATGATCCATTCCAGTGCCTTCTCCTGGATTCCGACGTTGCTGAGGCGCTGCACTAGGGTGCGGTGGCAGACAGTGTCGAATGCCGCGGAGAGGTCTAGGAGGATGAGGGCCGCTGTTTCTCCATTGTCCATCAGGGCTCGGATGTCATCGGTGGCAGCGATGAGGGCGGTCTCGGTGCTGTGGTTGGCTCGGAAGCCAGACTGTGAGGGGTCGAGGGATCCATTCGTCTCGAGGAAGGCGGCCAGCTGCTTGTTGACGGTCTTCTCGATGACTTTGGCTGGAACGGGAGGAGCGAGATGGGGCGGTAATTCTTGAGTTCGGTGGGGTCCGCTGAAGGTTTCTTGAGTAGGGCGCTGAGTTCGGCGTGCTTCCAGCTCTCCGGGAAGGTGGCGGTGTCGAAGGAGGTGTTGATGATGTCCTGCAGGTGGGGTGCGATGACCGCGTCGGCCTTGTTGAAGACTTGGTGAGGGCAGGGGTGGGTCGGAGATCCGGAATGGATGGAGTTCATCAAGCGGATGGTGTCTTCGGTGCTGATCGGAGTCCAGGCGCGGAGGGTGGTGGTGGGGGGCGGTGGTTTGGTTGTGGCGTGCGTCGGTTGAGTGCTGAAGCTGTTGTGTATGTCCGCGATCTTGTTGTGGAAGTAGGAGGCGAGGGAGTTGCAGAGGTCTTGCGATGGGGTGATGTCGTTGTTTCCGGCGTTGGGGTTGGAGAGCTCTTTGACGATGTTGAAGAGTTCCTTGCAATTGTGTGCGTTGTTGTCCAGCCGGTCCTTGAATGCAGTTTTCTTAGTGGCGCGGATCAGTTGGTGGTGCTTCCGGGTGGCAAGCTTGAAGGCGGTCATGTTGTCCGGTGTTGGTTCCCTTCTCCAGGCTTTCTCGAGGGCTCGGCAGTTCTTCTTGGAGCTCTTGAGTTCGTCGGTGAACCATGGGGCCTTCTTGCTGCCGGGTCTGCTAGGCGGGGTCCTCAGTGGGGCGAGTTCGTCCGCGCAGTTGTTGATCCACTTCGTGAGGTTGTCGGGGGCCTGGCTGGGGTTCGCTGAGCTGACGGGGGGGGTGCTGGCTCAGGGAAGCGGCGAGCTGGTCGGCTGTGATCTTGTTCCAGCTTCTTCGAGCAACCGGTTGCTGGTGGTGGTGGATCGTCGTTCTTCTGAAGGTGAAGTGGACGCAGCTGTGGTCCGTCCAGTGGAGTCCAGTGGCATGGCTGAAGGCGATGTCTTTGCTGGATGAGAAGACGGCGTCGAGTGTGTGTCCGGCGAGGTGGGTGGGGGGGGATACCAGCTGCTTGAGTGCGAGGTTGGCGAGGTTGTCGAGCAGGGTGGTGGTGTTGCGGTCGTTGTTGTTCTCCAGGTGGAAGTTGAGGTCCCCCAGGAGGATGTAGTCAGCGGAGGGGAGGGCATGCGGGCTGACGAAGTCGGCGATGTCCTCGCTGAATTGTGTGCGTGGTCCCGGGGGTCGGTAGATCAGGGTGCCTCTGAGGGTGGTCTTCGGGTCGGTGCGGATCTGGAAGTGTAGGTGTTCGGCGGTTTTCAGGGTATCGTCGGTGTTGGTCGTGATGTGGATGGTGTCCCTGTGGATGATGGCGATGCCTCCTCCAGTCTGTTTGACGCGGTCTCTTCGGGTGATCTTGTAGCCCTCTGGGATGGCGATGGCGATGTCGGGCGCTGAGGAGTCGTTCATCCAGGTTTCCGTGAGGAAGGCGACGTCAGGAGCTGTGGTGTCGAGGAGGTTCCAGAGTTCGATGGCGTGCCTGTGGACGGAGCGAGTGTTGAGCAGGATGCACTTGAGGTGGTTGCTTCTGGTGTTCGGCTTGGCGGGTGCTGGTGTGGGGTAGGTCTGGATGCAGGTGAACTTGCAGGCGTGGCAGCTGAAGGGTCCGTGGGTGCGCCTCGGGGTGGCTCGGTAGCATCCAGGGATCCCGCCGGTGTTGAGTGCGTTGAGTTCGGTGGCGTTGTAGGACAGTCGGGTCGTTTTCCGTCGGTGGGGACCAGGGGTCCTGGCGCTGGGCGCGGTCCAGATGCGGACGGGCGCAGACGGGCTTACCTTTGGCGCGCCTTCGGCGCACAATCGGCGCGCCCGCTGCGCGTGACCGCTGCGCGTTCGCACGGTCGCCATATATGGCGAAGTGCGAGGGAGGGCGGAGCAGCTGGGAGGCGGGAGCGGGGAGGGCACACAAAGAAAGGGGGCGTGGTTAGCGGCGGAGGCGGGAAGCGGGGAGCGGGGAGGGAGGAGACCGGGGGGAGCGACAAACAGGGGGACAGCGTTTTCCTCCACAGCCCAAAAAAAGAAACGTGTAAATTTTCAAGGAGGCTACATTTCAGCCATGCATACTTCTCCTCTATGGGGAACTGCAAAAGAGGTATAAAAGCCTATACCAAAGGTCACATGACATTACCATAAATCCACTTTCATCATAGCTGTGCCTTGTGCAATCATTGCCCACACGTATACAACATTTTTGTGTGTGAAAAAAACCCCAACAACACTGAACAATTGCTGCCTCCAGAATTTACTATGATCTTATGTTATTTCCTATAAATTATGAGCCTTCATGATTCACAAACACTGACTACCCAACACTTGCGCAGAAGTAAAAACAATACATTTTCTTTAGAGAAACAGATTAAACAGGCTTTGAAATTGTGCAGCTCTTCACCAGACAACACCACATAGTTTAAAAAGATCTCCAGACTTGAACAGACAATTGTTTTCATTATTTCTTCTCCTTTCTCATCTTCTCTTGATGACTTATAGCCCTCTGCTTCCAAGGTGGCAGGGACGTGATGGTGCTAATGAGTTCACTCTGTGCGGTCTGCAAGTCTGCTGTCTCAAAGATACTTTGGCCTTTACTTACATCTGACCGGCCAATGCACTGACTTTATAGTTACTGGCGGAAATCGTTGACCCTGACCCTTGGATTTAAACAAGCCATGTCCGGCTTCTCCCTCAAGCATGCCACCTGGCCTATCCGCGCCTTGTGTGGTGAAAAACATAGCTGCATCTATGCAGTGTGTTGATTGGCCCCTTATATTGAGCCAGTGGACAGCAGTTTCCCTTTTCATTGCCGCACCCACCGCCCGTGCATTATAGTCCTGAAGGGTTGCTGTGGAGGTCAGTGTGTGTGCTGGTTCATTTTGGCAGTATGTAGGCTGAATGGGTCTTTTGTTCTGAGTTTTAATGATGATTTCCCCGATCTTACAGCAAAGCCTGACACAAGCTCAAATGCATGACGTGATTACTGAAAAATGAAAACACCTATAACGTGTATGAAGTGGTAGAAGGCAGCTATCTTATTGTCTTGCCTCCCCCACTGCCGATTATGTCCGTCCCCAAAGGCTATGTGTGATAGGTCACAGTGTGGGATGATTTGTTTGGGCTGTTTGTGGGCATGTAGGGTCTTGTGCATTGTGTTTTCTTGCTTATTTCTCTGCTATATAAACCTTGCCCGAGCAAGCTTAAATGCAGAGTCGACATCTCTCATACCTAAGTTATAAAACATATACAGAGCATATGGGTGGCAGCTTCCTTTTTCATTGCCGGCCTGCCACCTGTGCATACCGTCCTGTTGATGCGTACAGGCCTCAGCAAGGCCTGTTAGTGCAAAGGGTTCGCCCTTCTGTGCACGAAGTCCTCAGACTACAGAAAGAAATTGGCACGGAAACTGAAAATACAAATACATAGTTTAATAAACCTTTAAAGGTGGTCCTACAGCCCACCCAACACTCTACAGCATTGTACAGGGTAGCACAAAGAACTCAAGCACATAGCCCCCTTTTATACACAAAGAAGGGGTTCATTAGTAGGCGGGTACAACTCAGAGCATGATTTACGACCATATATGGACATTTCTAAACATGATCAATACATGGGTGGACTTAACGGTTCTTGAGGCCCGCGAAAAAGCACATTCCTATCTACGCTAATCAAAGACAGATGTGTTTTACTGAGCATGCGCTAGACGCACAAAGAGCTATTTATAGACTGTTGCTGGGCAGATCCTAAGGGCGACTAGCGAAGAGGTGGGACTCGTCACATGGCGGGCACATGGCAATATGTAACATACAAAATGGAGGACAGAAAACAAAATGGAGTCTGACTGTATCAAGAGTTAGAGCGGGAAAACGCAACATCTGAATTACGATATCATGTATTTAGCTAATGCTTAACATTATCGCTGTTTTATTTACAACACTGTGGGGTAGCTTTGCAGGTCAGTTTGTCAAGTGACTTATTTCAGCCTGTATTGTCTAGTGCTCTAGGTTTTACTGGTGATTTTTGGATAATACCATAAACCTTGCTTGAAGTATCCTTAAATAAACATAGTTGCACATTCCTTGCTAAACACCTACAACATGTGAAGTGGCAGCCTTCAGATAAGAGCTTTCTTTTTCCTTGCCTCTCCCACTGCTAGTACTGTCCCCAAAAGAGTAGATGTGACACCTCAGAGAGTGGGCTGATTTGTAGGCTGTTTGTTGGCCTTTGAATCTGGTATGATGGGTATCCATTATATTACCACAAACTTTGCACTGCAGCAATCATAAATTCATGCAGTCTACCATACCTTGAAATCACATACATAGATTGTCTTGATATGATAAAAATTACCCCTTTTTGCAAATGGGCCGCTCTTTTAGCTATCTGATTTGCTAATGAGGGCCACTTTTATTTTGGAGCCAGGCTTACTTTCTGTCCCAGTGAGTTGCCAATCTATGAACACTTAAAGGCTCGCAGGATGACAACAGGAGTCGCTGAGACAATATGTACCTTTATAACTGGAGGCAGTAAAGTACAAAAAGTCACTTTGGTAGACTGTAAGACTCCCTGGTTGTACAGATACTTAAGGGCATATTATCTTGACAGGCAATCAAATTATCGCTGTTTTATCGGCAGAAAAAATGAAAAATTGAAGCCCATGTTAAATGTGAAGGACATCTAACATGGGCTTCAATTGGAATTCCATAGAGCATATTATCAAGCCCATTATTGCCGTTGTAGTGGCAGTTTTCTGCTGTTATAACGGCAATAATTTTATCGCCTCTCTTGATAATATGCCCCTAAGTATCTGTACAACCAGGGTAGCCCCAATGAGTGCAGGTAGTTGGGAATAGGAGAACATAGGCCAGTAAGGCCAGTAAGGCATAACTAGAGAACGCAGGCAGCACAAAACATGGGCCTGAGGCAGGTTGACACCCGAAAGCCCACGCACGCTGTGACCAAAAAAGGAGGGCCCCTACTCTGCCTATTCCTTACAGTTGAAATTTACATTTACTGCTGTAGTGTGAGAATGCATTTCATGAAAAGGAATATAAAGTAGGTTTGCCAAAAGAAAAATGCAAGCCATGTGTTGTTTAACCTCTTCGCAGCTAATGACAAGGGTAACTCGTCATGGACTTTCCATTGATTTCAATGGAAATTGCAGCAGCAGAGTAATTGTACCTTAGCAGCCAAGTGGTTAAAGACCCTGAAAGACCTCGTCTTGACACTAAATTGGTTTAGAAATAAAAATGTATGTATTCATTTGTAATCTGACATTTCTGTCTTTCTATCCTTTAATTATTAACAGTGATGGATAATTCCGGCAGCCGTAGAACACAATTAAAGCGCAAACTATTTCTATTTGCAGTTCGAAGTATGCACAGATAAGTGCTGAAAATACGGCTTTAAGTGACTGCTTATTTTTGTTGGTGGGGCAAAGTGGTAGGTGGTGAGCCAGGCTGCTGGTGGGGCCCTCCTTTTGCTTTGCAGGGGTGCCTCCTCAAGTTTCGTTACGCCACTGGATTCTTGGTAACAGAACCGGGTGAGAGTCATCAAATCACTCTATCCTGGATTCCCCTGTGTGTCTAGTATTAAAAAATGTATACGTTTGCTAGGTTTCCCTAGGTGCCGGCAGAGCTAGGGTTCAAAATCTACAGCTAAGCACTTTGCCAAAGAAGGGGCCGTTTTCACTGTGAAAATGTGGCGTGTCCATGTTGCGTTTTGGGCCGTTGCCTGTCGGAGGCACTAGGCCTACCCATACACGTGAGGTACCATTTTTCTCAGAAGACTTTGGGACTTTCCACCACAGAAATGTGATGAAAATGTGTTTTAATAAACTAATATTTAGGTTTGCAAGGGATTCTGGGTAACAGAATCGAGTGAGAGCCACTCAAGTCAACCCATCCGGGATTCCCCTCAATGTCTAGTTTTCAAAAATATATAGGTTTGTGATATTTCCCTGGGTGCTTGCTGCGCTGGGACCCAAAATCCACAGGTATGCACATTCCCCCAAAAAAGTCAGTGCCTAGTGGGCTTTCTGCCGCCCTGGGGAAGGGGGAAATCAGGGGCTATTGCCCGATATTCTCCCGAGGGGGGCAGAAAGACTGTGGCTATTCTTTTGGGGGTTGGGGCATTGGGATGCCCATTCTGGTTAGCCCCCACCCCTGACTATAAAAAAACAAACATATTTGCTGGCGCATAGTGGGCTTTTTGCCCTCCCCATGGGGTTGCAGATAAGGTGCTACTTCCCCATCTGCCTCCCATGGGGGTGCAGAAAGACTGTAGCATGTTCTTATTTGAGTGAGGGCATTGGCATGCCCATTCTGGACAGCCCCCAACCCTACCTATATAAAAAAAATAGGCAGATCAGGGGCTATTAACCTCATCTGCCTCCTGGGGGTGCAGAGAGTTTTTTGTTTTCCTTGTGGGGTAGGGTGGGAGCATTTGCATGCCCATTCTGGACAGCCCCCACCCTGGGTCTATAAAAAAAATCCCTGGCATCTAGGGTGCTTTCTGTCCCCCCTGGGGGTCAGATTGGGGACCACTGCCCCATCTACCCCCCAGGGGGCAGAAAGACTGGAATTTTGTTGGGGGATGGGTGGGGGCATTGACATGCTCTTATTGGGCAACCCCCACCCGTAAATTCTTCAGGGGGAAAAAACCTGGTGTCTTGTGGCCTTTCTGCCCCCACACCCCCCGGGAGGCAGATTGGGTGCTTCTGTCCCGATCGGCCCCCGAGGGGGGCAGAAACACTGTAGCTTTGCGGCGGGGCCCATATTGGGCAGCCTCCACCCCTAATTATAATTGTTATAAAAATCTGTGGTATCTAGTGGGCTTTCTGCCCCCTGGGGGGACATATTGGGGGCTACTGCCCCATCTGCCCCCCAGGGAGGGGCAGAAAGACTGTATTTGCCCATTTTAATGTGGGGGAGCAAAGGTCCTTGCCCAAGGGGCCGCTCCCCACTCCCTGGTGCCTAGTGGGTGGATCACTGCTTGCGGTTCGCCCTCCTGGGGCAATCCCCAAACAGGGATTCTCCACTTTCTAATGATACCTCTCCCGTCTTTCTATGTGCTCAGGGGGCTGATATAGCCCCCTGAGCACGTAGAAAGTTTAACTGAAATGAGCATCTTGGCTCATTTCAGTTTCGGTTTCACTGAAATAACATCAGTGCGACGTGCGCGCTGATCGTCATTTCAGGGAAACCCTGGGAGAGGGCCTTGGGAGCTGCCTCGGGAGCTGGTGAAGCTCTTCCCTGGCTCCTGAGACTCTTGGGGGTAAAGGGAATCCCTCTGGTGCCGGGCCTCGCTCCTGAGGGATTCCCAGTGCCATGGCATCAGAAACGAGGGAGCCGTCCGACGCACATGAGCACTGATGCGTAGGACGGCTCCCGCGCGTCCGATACATCGAAGGGGTTAACACTCATACCTTTCTTGAAAGTAAACATCGACATCTCATTAGTATTGACCTCATCTGAAACCAGATTCCAGCACATGTTAATGATCTTCTTGATATCATTACTTTGTGTGCAAAATGGTAGTCACAGAGAGCATCCTCTTGTTGGAATTGTCTACTCTCTGTTTGGGTTCTAGAAGGACCTCGCAAGGTCAATACCAAAGACCCCTTTCATGCTTTCTATAATAGTCCTTTAGGATATTCACGTGTCGCTGGCTAACCGAATATGTCATCTGATTCTTTAAAATAGTCAGTTCTGGGGGAACAATTCCTTCAGACTCAAAGCAATTGGCCATAAGGCAATTACCACGAAGATTCCTAGGATGGTGGCTTAAATATCTCAAAAGAGTATACTCTCACTCTCTTTATGGTAAAGCGTGGTGTACAGTTTGCCATTTTCGGCTCTGATAGTGATGTCAAAAAAGTTAATTTCAAGCTTGCTATTTAGTAAGGTGCTTTTAATATCTTATGTCCTGCCATTGAGCCAAGAATGGACACTCTGTAGTTCCATCTCATTTCCCGTCCAGATTATCAGGATGTTGATGTTTCAATTTCACAAAGTGATGGTCTGGAAAAATGAATTGTCCTCAGTATATATGCGTTCACATTCATATCTATCCATGTAAAGTATATGTAGGTCAGGTGCAAACCCTTCTCTGATCTCGACACTCTTTGTTTTGAACAAGGAGACTCATTGAAGGAACACAAAAACGTCTTCATCATTGCTATCTCTAAAAGGTCCACTATCAGTTTGGTAGGACCCTGCATAGGCAATGGTCTCCTGGAGAGTACTTCCCTAATTACCTCAAGGGCTGGCCTCTGAGGGATATTAGTGCATAGAGAGGTAATGTCCACAGCCACCAGAATTTCTTCCAAAGATGGCAATGCATAGTTGTCTATCATCTTAATACTATCCATGGTGTCCCTAAGATATGACCTAGTAGACTCAACCCAGAGTTTAGGATAAAGGTTGACGTACTTGCAGAGAGGTTCATGAATGGATCCACAACCCAATACTATTGGATTGTTCCTCTGCTCAGGCAGGGTATACATGGTGGGCATGAGTGGTTGCCTCTTGTTAAGGTAATCATTTTCTAACTTAGTCAGAAAGCCTGTTATTAGCCATTCATCAGTAACCCCCTTAATCAAATCAGATATTTTTTTGGTGGGATCTCCTTTCAGTTTTTTATATAGTTAATGACCTCATGCAGTTGTGTCATGAGCTCTAACTTGTAGTCTTCAGTGTTCCTTACTACTATCGCCCCACCCTTGTCTACTGACTTGATCACTATACTCTTGTTAAGTTAAGCAGCACATACGGTGGTGGCAGCACACCATGCAGTGATCAGTAGCAGTGAACAGGTCCTTTCTACCTGGGTTACTGGAGTGAGGTCCACAGGCACGCTCATTTAAAGTTCAGCTGTTGTGTGCTTAACTCATTCTTGGCCTACAACAAATTGATGTGTAGGGTTGTGCAGTGCATGTGTGGTGTACATGTTCTGAGTGTATGCATGCCTGTGAATAATACAATAAAGTGATGCAGTACTGTGCAGTGCATGTATGTTATATTCATGTGCGGGGTGTATATGTGCCTATGAGTGGTGGAATAAATGAAGGATCTACTGCTGTGCAGTCTATGCTGTAAGCATGGGCTTGGTGGTATTTGTGCCTATAAATGGTACAATAAATGACACAATTTGGGTTCCATTTTGTAATACCTAGGGCTGCATGGTGAAACACGAGAAGAGATAGAGGAACACCCCCAGACGGATTTGTGTATTGCTGCATTCTTGTAAGATGGGTGAACATATTGGAGAGTAGTAGAGCCAGGCTTCTCCAGTACGCCTTTGACAGGGGCTCTTTGATACAGAGAATGGTCACAAGGAAGGGCCTGGTCACATCACAGGAAGGAGATGGGGATGATAAGAGAATCAAATGGAGTGGGGATGAAGCCCTGGGGAAACATTTGTGGCGCATATCACTGTGGCTGACATGCAGGTGTGAATCGTTAGGCACTCCCATGGCCTGTGATAAGGTGCTATCAGATTTGCAGTCATCCATACTCTGACAGACTGCTTTCAGGAGAAAGAGAGAACAGAGGAGTTGGGACTTCAAAAGGAAGCAGACTTCCAACATTAACTAACAAGACTCAGACTCTACATTTTATTTGCTGTCTGGAAATGGTCTATAAGAAGAGGAGCTTGAGACCCCAAAAGCTGGCATCTGTCAAGCATCATTCGGGCTGTGTGAAGAGGAGAAGCTCTGCAAGTCTTCTACCTGTGACCAGGAATTGGAGCCAAGGCCTGCTAGTCTCCCAGCTGGGTGAGGCAACATTACCCATGGAATTCTCGACCACCTGTCCTGGTGCTCCTGCCTGCTTGCCAAGACCATTGTGCCCTTTGAGGAAGAGGAGAGCATTAGGAGCAAGATCCATCGGAAATACTGATGAGTTGACCCCCTTAGCGAGGTGTGAAAAGATGGCTGCTGCACCTATCAGATCATTACCTGTGTGCAGTGAAAGTGACCATCGTATGCCAGAGAAGGGCCATGCCAAGTGGGTCAGAACCTGTATACAGCAAAGAGACTGTGATCCCATATGCCAGAAGGGGCCACTGGGACTTAGCAAGTGTGATGTGGTCAGGTTTGTCATTGAAGGAGAGAGTCCACCATAATGATCCTAACTGGCGTGCACCATGACAGAGGATGACCGTCAGGACTTTTGCACCCCCACCGCCAACTGTGGGAAGAGCCAAATAACTTACCCAGCTTGGAGGAGCAACAAGGAACCTCTGGTTGCTGATGCTGCACGATTGGATATAAGAAACTTGAGGACAGCTGAATGCAGCACACATGTGTGCACAGAATGGAGACAGCCGCTACAGCTCCAGCACCGCCCCCCAGAGGGGGCGCGCTTAAGGACACTGGGCACCTGATCCTGCTGGTGCAGGTAAGACTGACTTCAGCCCAGTCATCCCTAGGGAAACTTGCTTGCCAAATAGTGCTTCTGCGCTGAATACCGAGTCAGAGTGGGCCTTCTGAGATACGGACTACTAGTGGGGCTTAATCTGAATGTCACCTATAGTGAATGGGGGGAATAACCATTACCACTAGCTTGAGAGAAATGTGACTCAGGGAACCTGCATTAAAACACTACAGCCCTGACCTCGGGGTTTTTTGTGTATTGTTTGTGTATGTTGCATTCTACTATATGGTAGTAGCTGTAAAATAAATGCTTTTTCTTTCATAGGAGCAAGTATTTCACTGGCAATCAATTATTGCTACTGGTGCACTTATTTTCAGTTGTGAGCCTATATACACCCCCTTGTGTCAATCCCCCACCCCCAAGAAGACATCGACTGCTCGACCTATGTTGCCACTGAGCGTCAAGTGGTAAAGAGGTAGTTGGCCCAGTTTATCAGTATCCATAGTAGATAAGGTCCTAACACTTCAGGAGAAAAAGGCCTCAAACCCTGTGATTTGGCCCAGTAACCCCTCCTTGCCCCGTGGCCCTCTGAGCAGGATTCTGACGTATACAATGTTAGTGATTTGCAAAAAATCGACAAGGGTCAGAGCACTGAAAGCTGTGCAACACTGTTTGAAATCAATATGCAGTAGTGCAAGGGTAATCAGTGGCAAATTGAGAAAAGATCTAGGACCTGGTTATAAGTGAGCCTGTAAGTTTCGATCTCTGCACTAATTTCTGATTTTTTAACTGTGCATCAGACTCCACACCTATCTCGTTTTTCCCCTTGTAAATTTTGAAATGCCAAATCTGCTGCGATGTACTGGGTGGAAAATGCCTAAACTGCCGGGAGTTGTGGCCTAGTGGCTGTGTCTGCTGTCTTTGGAACTGGGGCACCAGGCATGAATCTTGACTTTACCTCAACATCTCGCTATTCTGGGCAAATCAATAATCTGTCAATGACTAAAATATTTTTACTAGTCTGATTCTCATGTAAAGTTCTTTAATACCATTGGGCCAACATTGCACTATGTAATAATAGAAAAGGAAATAAAATGGCAACTTAATTCCAATATGTTCAGAAAACACTACTTCTGCATGTATTTCCCCATTTTTCTTTGCAATACTGGGTAACTGAGTTCCACAGGACTCCATAAATACCACTCCTTGGCCTATCAATGTTTATTGGGTGCCAGTAACGACTCCATCCCATTTCTACCTGCTCCTAATCGGGGCCATAGTCAACCTTGTGAGGCATAAATCAAATGAGTATCCAAGTGAATAGTAAATTTCGAAAGAGAGAAAGGACTGGGATGTTAAGCAATGATAATGATAGTCACAAGTTACATCTTTTTGGTGCATTAGTTAAGGCATGATTCTGAGATTGATATGTAGCTAAAAAGAAAACTTGTGATGAAGAGTGAAGTATAGGAATTCAACAGTTGAAGCGAATATTGAACTGCTACTGTTTGATCGAGGCAACAAAAGATAATCTTTTTTCTGATAGGCAAAGAATATTCACCATAGAAGAAATGTACAGAAATAACAGCTGATCTTTAGAGTACAAGTGCATGGAAATGGCTCAGTTGGCAACCATGAATCCCAGCAGCTTCACTCAAAATCAAGTGATGCTGAAACAAGAATTCAAAGAGCCCAGGGACAGGGGTCTGCGTGGCCCTCCCTCCATTATACTACAAAAGCCCCGGTGAAGCGGTGGTCCCTAGGGCCTAAATGAGCCTCAGAAGGAGGCCCTGTACGCTCTCCTCCTTTTTAGGTCTCGCACTCGAGACCTATTGTCATGTAGATGCCTCTCAAGGGAGACAGACCGGGGCACACGCGGCGATTCTGGTCTGTGGACGCGCATGTGCAGGCCGGCGCCGTCCACATTCCCAACAAGTAAGCCTATCGCGCGTGCATGCATACAGGCACACAGACACACACGCACACACACAGACACGCGCGCACACGCACACATACACCCACGCAGGCACAATGCATCAGGGCGTACGCACACAGACCCACATATACCCACCCACAGCTAACAGACACACAGTCACACATATACATACATCCACACGTACAGCTACACACGCGCACACAAACAGCTACACCCACACACGCGCACCCCCCCTTACCTCACCGGGCTGTTGTCGCTGCGCATCTCTGCATCATCTAGTTTACGAGCGTCAGTGTCCGTAAAATTCAGCCCTTCCAGGACTCTTACGGAAACAAGCCCATCGCACCGCTCATCATATTCTCCGAGACGTCCGTGAAGGGGCGATAAAGTCTGACGTATAAGGTAACGTGGAATGTAGCATGTTAGCCAATCGTAGTACACCGCACTATCCACGTGCTGATTGGTTGTGGAATCCGCATGAGCGTCTGGCCCAGTCGTTCCATAACAGACTTGTGGGTTTGCTAGAGGCGTGTCCAAGGCGGGTAAGGCGCTGAATGGGCGAGAATGACCTCTTTCTACCCAATATGTTCAGTGGCAGTTCTGGCTTTTTTAATGGACGAGCAATGCACATCATATGAAGTATTTGTACGTGTCAGAGAGACCCCGGGGCCGGTGGGGACTCAGTCAGTGACCCCCATGACTCGCTCACTCGCCCCGGCGTCCGCCGCGCAAGAAGAGGCATTGGTCGCGATGATCGCGGGCAGCACCGGGGGCGCAAACTAAACTGCGGCCAAGTGGGAGGGATGACTGTGTCAGCAGCCACAGGGTCGAAGAAAAAGACTGATGTAGTCCAGCAGAGTGCATCATTCTGCAGAGCGGCCTCCGGACAGACCGGGAAACGTCTCTAAACTCGACTAGTTCAAGTACGTTTATAATTATACTAATACATCAATGAGGCCTCATCTGAAAAATAAATTAATTCACAAAATGGCATGTCATCTGCAGGGCTGCTTACTCTGCACGGACTGACGCCTTTCTCAGTGCCGCCTAAACACTCTAATCTACTAATGCCAATCACTACTTGTACTACCGGCGAGACTGGCTGGTTGTTTCATTGGCCGTGGCACCGCGTAGAGACGTCATGTGCTGCCTCCTAAATAGACAGTGCCTGCGGTGTCCAAGAGTATGAAGGCAGCCGACCGCAATCATTATGGCGCTCCCGGCTCTTATCACAGCGGCATGGTGCTGTCTCAAGCAGTGCTGATTGACTACTGCTAGCACAGGCCGGGCCGCCCGCCGACAGTTCAATATAGCATCTGAGCCCGGTGGGGAGAGTGCAGTGCAGAGCGTTTTCGGAGTCATGACCACCACACTAAAGGACAGTCCGATTCATTGCAGCGGCTGCCAGGAGAGGCCTTGGGAACTCGGGGGACGCTGCCTGAACTAACTGAGCACCGCAGCATTAAACCAAGAATGATTGCTGTGGAGGGTGGTTCAAGGCATCCTAAGCTCAGAGTCAGGCGCAGCTCTGGGGCTGCCTGGCCGAAGATCTGATCACCAAAAATATTTAGAAAGTAAACTAGTTACCACTTGCCACCCCCACCCGAGTAGTGTACCAGATTAGTGGTGCACTTTCATTTCTAGTGCTGTGCAGTTATTTGGAGATCCTTTTTAAAGTTTCTCGTTGTCGAACTTAGGGGCCGATTATGATTGCGGATAATCCGCATCCTCCGGGCCGGATTATCCGCTGTGGACTGGAAAAAGACCCCCCGCCAGATTAGGATGGCTGGGGGATCTATTTTCCGCCCGCCGCTTTTCCGCCGCGGTCGCCTTCCGACCGCGGCGGAAAAGCTCTAACATGGCTGGCAGTGTCTATCAGACACCGCCAGCCATATTAGGATTGCTGCGGTCATATGCCTTTCCACGGCGGCATTTCCGCCGTGGAAAGGCATACAGTGTTATCTTCGGGGGCCCGTTGCGGGCCCCCAGGGGTGAAGAGGGGGGTGGGGGGTGCACATGGGGGTACCTATGGTACCCTCCTGCCTTTGTGTGCACGAAGCGGCAGGCACCAAGCGGCAGGCAGCTTCGTGCATGTAAAGGTAAACATGCATTTTTTTAACATTGCGGCGTGTGCTGCTTCAAGCAGCACCCGCCGCAATGGTAAAAATACAGGATGTGACCGCCAGGGTGGCGGTCACATCCTAATTAGCACGGAGGGACCGCCGCTGCCCCTGCGGACGGTCCCTCCTCCTCTGGGGTGGCGGACGGACGCAGGTCCGTCCGCCATCCTAATCGGCCCCTTAGTGTATATTCTGATAATTCTATACTAATCTTTACTGCTTTATTTTACTTTTGAGAAAGTGTCACTCATAATGGCTCAAATGTCACTCATAATTGCACTAAAATTATGAAAACGTCACTCGCACTGATCTGAAACCTTGGCAGCTATGTACGTCTATTGTAAAATGTGGGATGGTTTTAAACGACTCAAAATGCAATGCATGGCAGACCTGGCTTACGATGTTACACATGCATTGGGTCCTTAATAAGAACAAATATAACTGAAGTGGGTCTAAAGCACCACAACTACTTCCTCTTTTGTAATCGGGTGTAAGATTCCACAGCTGTCATTAAGTGTCCCAAGGTCCTGCTGTCATGTTAATCGGATACAGGGGTTCCCTCTTCTGGAGTAGCTGAATGCTAGCCTCTACTGCAAATCTGTGATGCGTCACATGTCTCTTGGATGGTAGTTGGCATAGAAATTGTCAGATGTTTGCGGTGGTGAAGAGGCTTCCTTTTCAATAATTGGCATGCTGGTGAGATCACTGCACAAGACACGGGGTCGGGCACTGTTGATAGCTAAACGTGCCAACGTTGTAAAGAGGCTCCAATAAAACTCGCTATAGAAAAGTATTGGACTGAAATATTATTTTGGACAGTCCTAACATAATGTTAAAGTATTTGATAATATAAATAACTAATAATTACTACTATAAATAAACTGTAGTACATCTAAACAATAGTTACTTTAGACCTCAGAATTATAGGGCTGCCCCCTTACACACTGCCCACTCCATACTGCCCCCTCACACTCTTCCCACTCACACTCTGCCCACTCACACTCTGCCCCCTCACACTCTGCCCCCTCACACTCTGCCCCCTCACACTCTGCCCACTCACACTCTGCCCACTCACACTCTGCCCACTCACACTCTGCCCATTCACACTCTGCCCCCTCACACACTGCCCCTCACACACTGCGCACTCACACATTGCTCACTCACAGTAATGTTGTCTACACATACTGCACCCTCACACACACTGCCCCCTCACATATTGCACACTCACACTACTTTAGGGCACACACACATCACAATCACACCCCACACCCTCACACACTGCACCCTCACACACTGCCCCCTCACACATTAGCCCCCACTCGTCACCACAACAACATCACTCAGCGCCACCACAGCATCAATCTGTACAACCATTCAACAACAACTGGTTCAAATATGTTCTCTCAATGTTTCATGCTTTATTACAAATGTCACAAAAAAATGTTAATATTTCACTTCTGTTCTTGGATTTTCGTCACAATAAAATACACTGAACATAATCTTCACAAAAGTTATTTACAAAAGTTTAAGCTATTGCCATTATAAATTACAATAACTTTAATTTAAGTATTAATAATTTAAAAAAAATAAAAACCATTGTTATTTGTAATATCAATACATCTAACTCACGTAAATACAACACATATTGCATTACAAATGCTATAGGTGTCACATTTGCGAAAGGTATAACTATTGGCTTTGTAAATGACAAAGCTATTAATTTTGCTATTTTCAAAACCAACACATAAATAAAAAATTTGTCAGTTACAATACCAATAGCTCAAACTTTCCTAATGCGGGACCTATTGCATCGCAAATGCTTTTTATAATCTGGCATGCCCCCGGGACCTGGCCCAGCCCGGGTGCTAAAAAATGAGGGGAAGGAGTACGCCTGTAGTACAGCACTGTCCGCCTCCCCAGGTACCAACACGGCTGCCGTTGACAGACGAAATGAACGAAGGTTAGCGTGCCAATGTCCGTGGTACGGGAATGGGAAGGACAGCATGGCGCTACGAGGCTCAAGACCAGAAAAGCGTCAAGGATATCGAGCGAGGTGGACTGGATGCCGGGAGAGCTGGAGAACGCGTCGAAAGAATTGATAAGAAGGCGGAAGGAATCAATTGCGGAGGCAGCCTGAACAAAGGTACTGGAGCCACTACCTTGTCCTCCTTCACCGACGGAGCAGAGAAAGGCTCTTCTGTTACCGCCGGGGTCTTTGACCAGGAGCCTGCCTGTACTCCCTTCTGCCACATCCCAGGAGGGTCATCGCTACAGGCATGTCTCTTTATTGAAACTTCTGGCAACAAACAGTGGTGGGCAGGGAGCATACGCCGCCACTGAAGCTCACCTTATAGCAACACCAAAGACACGGTGCGGTGACGGTGGCACAACTTTGTTAAAGATCCAACGTCCAACCGTTCACAACGTGTATTTTGTTTCTCTTTTTTTTCTTTTCTTCTTCTATGTTGTTTTCGGCGCCTTTTCCAAGAACACTCCCTGCAACCGGAGACCTATGGTACATGAAGGAAAGCCCTGGAGAAGTTGAGAGTAAACCTAGAAAAGGAGGCTAACCCAAGACTGTGATGTCTTTCAGCTGAAAGCAAGCTGTATTGTTTAGTTGCCATTTGTTGTTATACTCACTCCTACAATTAAAGAATCTCATGTCTTTCCTTCTGGATAAAAGTCCGGGTGCTCTGTTTTCTTACACTCCCCATGCAAGTCACACCACAAAAAAAAGGAAGAGGAGGGGACAGAGCCAACATTTTGGTGTCAGAAGTGGGACCCATGTATAGAATATAGTGACACAGCCCATGACTATGCAGGACATATTAGCACAACTATCTGAGGGGCTGCGCTACTTGCAGCTTGTCTTGGAACAACAAGCAAAGACTGCACAAGAGAATCGAGTAGTGTTCCAAACAGTACTGAAAGAACAAGCCTCTCTGATTACGACAAATCAACAGGTACAGTATACCACTATACTCCGTCTTACGGATGTTATTTCTAGTGCTAGGGTTTTACCCAAATGTACCGGGTTTGTTCCTATAAAAATTCCAAGAAGGGGAGAACCTACACTATTTTTACGTGAACTTGGAAGGGGTGGCTTCCAGTGCTGCTTGGCCACCAGAGCAGTGGGGCTAATATATAGCTCCCCTTTTGTCTGGTGAACTACAGGTGGCCTGTGAGGCAGCTAACCCAGCTGGTACCACTCGCTATTCCAAGATTAAGAAAGCTATCTTAGAATGCCCTGGTTGTGATGAGGAGCATATTGTGCCAGGTTCCGTAAGGAGAAATGGGTCCCGGGTGATATTCTCAGGGCACAATACTATGGAATTAGAGACCTAGGGAACCGCTGGTTACGACCAGATACATTGTCAGTAGATGAGATTGCTGAAAAGATCTTCCATGAACAATACTTAGAGGTCCTACCCTATAATATGTTCACCTGGGTAAAACAACACCCCCATCTTATGACTCAATCTGCGATAGAACTGGCTTGTGCCTACCACAGATCCCCCGACTTCCACAGCTCCACCCAAAAGACTCCCATATCCCAATCTAAACCATGTTCACATATGATGTCCGAAGGCTGTGAAGAAAAAAAAAATAGTTACGCAAAACCTGTCGGGAAACCCGAACTAGAAGGTCTGGGTATTAACACAGGGCCTCAGTGTTTTTGTGGCAGGGAATGGGGCCACTTATCCCGGAATTGCCCCCACAAGACCGATACCGTTGAGCCAATGAAAGTGGGTTATACAAAAAGGATAGTATTGGTGACAGGGAAGATCAGGAATCAATATATGAAACTTGTCTATCTCAATGGCAAGCCAGTGAAAGCATTACTAGACAAGGATGTCGACATTCAGTTATTTTCCAGGATTCAGTTCAGATTCAGTTCCTCAGGCTCAAATAAGGAACAAGACCTGTGTACATGGTGACAGAAATTCCTGTCCTGTTGCCGTAGTACTGCTGATAGTAGACAGAGAAACTCTATTATGTAAAGTAGGGGCTGTTCCCCTTCTAACTGAAAAGTTAATACTAGGAACCGTTTTGCTGAATTCTGCACCAATAGCACACAAGATCCACAAATGGTGGGCTAGCTAAAAAAGGAACCATACTTAAGTTTGTCTTAAGTTTTGGTCTTAAAACATAATCCTAACTTAAGACAAAATCCTAACTTTACTACTACTATTACTATTAAATGCCTACTGTGAATAACAAAAGTAGTCTCAGATTAGTTCTGTGAATCGGCCCCCAAGTGTCTGTTTAGTTTTCTTTAAATGAAAAGCACTTTTTGATTATGGTGATATTCTGGTTTACTTCTTTTCAGTCAATGCTATTGTTATATGATTCAAAATTTGGAACTGTGACTAATCACATCAAAAATTCCAATAGTCCTCGGGGATCAGCAATGTTCTTCCACTGTGCCACTATAAACAAGTGTTTCACTGAGCATTACAATGTGTGTTTTTCATTTTGTTTTTTGCTTGATATAGCTTCACTTGCTACAGGAGGTCGTCCATCCTGGTAGGAGATAGCTACCCAGCTGTGGTGCCAGAGGATTGAGGCCTTTGTAGCTGAATACTGCTGATTAGTGACCCTGAAAGAGTAGGAGGCATGTGCCTTCAGTTCCTCCTGCCAGCCTGGCCCAGGAATTGGCCCACTTACACATCCATATGTATGCCCCTGAGTATGCTTCTAAATTGATATTTTGTGGATTGAGATGATGGAGATTGGGAAGGGAAGTTAGCGAAAGGCTCATTCATGAAGGGACACTTGGGGGTATATGCATGGAGAGAGGGGTGGGCATGTTGTTGGTGGACATGGTGGGTTTTGTTTCTATCTCTCACAAGCTGTCTTTTGGCTTTGCACTGCTTTTTAGTGCAGAATTGTGTTTTTCTTATTGACAAATAGCTGTCCTCTAAAATAGTCACCTACTCTACATCAACATTTTCCTCTATAATTTCCCAACATTAAGTCCCTTGCCATATATTTATTTGCTAGGTTCCTTTACTTACGTCCTCTTCAAGCAGTGCAGTATACCACACAACAGGAGTGGCAACAACAGACTAGGTCTGTATGACTTATTGCTTGATGAGGTTTTGACACTTTTGCAGCACCTTGCACTTATCAAGGTGTATACTTGTTAGTTAATAATACTCTTGTCCTTCCATCTGTAACAATTTACAACTAGTGTGGTATGTCTATACCTGCAACATACAATAAACAACAATACAGCAGTACTGATGAGCAGTTAAACCTTTTTAAATGCATCACATTGAAACCAAACAACGTGACCACTAGACCTTTTTCAACTCAGATTTTAATCAATCAAAATGTATTCATCCACAAAAATCATTTGAATGAATTATTAAGGATCGTTAAAATTTTCGAACATACAACATTGTTCCCACATTTCAACATATATCTCACACTGCCTACCATACCTTTTTAGAACGTACTGCTTTAATTTGTCGCAGTTCTACAATCTTACCCGTGGTGCCCTGCCGTTTTCATTCATTACGGGGCACGGAGAGACCAACATCCCGATTGATAAAGAATGGACACAATGACAATAGTCCGCTTTTGCTGAAAGGGAGCGCTAGTTGGGAACGCTTTGGAAAGAATATGTTGTGATCTAATGTCAACTGAGAAGGGGTTTCAAACAAAGTCGTCATATAAAAGCTGTTTACTTCTGGTTCATGAATAATGAATCATCTCGCCAGCAGGTAAATAGATCAGCTGATGGATTCTAAGAAATCAAGCGTGTCGGTCCTGAGGAGAACACCGCCAAGTAAGTTTGGGTGTTCGAAAAACGCATCGACCTGTTGTCTTTGACCTATTGAGTGTATATAATTGTGTGATTTTTTTTCTATTCTTGCATTATATCTTAAATTAATTCACCTTAAGTCTTTTTGTTTCAAATTTTTGTGTCAAATAATTGCTGTTATTTGTAGAGTGCGGTTGTGTTTTAGTAAGAATGGGTGTATGGCTGCTGGAATGAGTGTGGTAAGATTGTAGAACTGTGACAAATTAAAGCAGTAAGTACTAAAAAGGTATAGTAGGCAGTGTGAGACATGTTGAAATGTGGTGTGTGGGAACAATGTTGTACATTAGAACGTGTTTAACCATCCTTAATAATCCATTAAAATGATTTTTGATGATGAATACATTTTGATTGATTCAAAACTGAGTTGAAAAAGGTCTAGTGGTCACGCTGTTTGTAGTCAATGTGATGCGTTTAAAAAGGATTAACTTGTTATCAGTTCTGGCGTATTGTTGTTTATTGAATATTGGGGCTCTGACTTACTGATTTAGAGTCCAAACCCTGGTTGTTTTGTGTATACCTGCAACATAGGCAAACATCTTAATCTTCCTTATCCATCTCTGCTTGCAGAAAAAAACAACTTCAGTATAAGTTCCTTATTAGTTCACTTCTTAGTTCTCTTACCTGAAGTGTTGAAGCGATGACTGCAACCTCTCTCAATCTTCCAAAATCTCATTGCAGGTTTTCCAAAAGGGCCTTCTTAATGGTAGTGTTAATAGTGGGCTAGCGCTAACAGGAAAGATTTTACAAGAGAGGTCCCACTGCCACCTACTCCAAAGGAAGTGAATTCCAACTGTAGGGTTTTCAGAAGGATTATCCATTACAGGCAATTAGAGTGTAATAAAATCAGAGTTAGTGGGTTATTATCATAACTTATCAAAGACTGATACCATGCCACAACCATTCCAATAAAAGCATATTACAAAAGCTTGCAGCAATTACTTCTAAGCAATCTGGAGAACTAGTACTTCATTTATTAAACAATGAAAAGTAAATTTACAAAATCTTAAAGTCAGGTTAAGAATTTAAGTCAGAAAGATAAATTATGTTACACTTTTGGTGGCTGGCAGCTCCTGGAGGGAAACGTTGCCTAAGTTGATGAGCAGTGGTAGTGGTGATGCCCCAAGGGTGGGGTCCTGTCCGATGGAGACACTACTTTATTTGGATGATTTTATCCTACTAAATTGAACATCAAAAGGACTACAGCAAAGGCTCAACCTTATGTCAACATATGCTGAGTCCCATTATTTGAAAGTTATAGTAAATAAAAGATTATTAATTTTTGCTCCAGGAGCTGCTAGCCAACTGCGAAATATAGTTGGCATTTGGGCAGTGTACCTCTTGAAATTGGTAAATATTATCCCTATTTAGGAAAAGCTTATCAGGAAATGTAATGGAGAAAGAGCATATTGCAAATTTGTTGATGAGGCATTGAATCATGCTAATGCACTTAGAGCACTCAAAGGAGCAACATGGCGAAGACATTTTAATCATCCATTAACTGTATATAAGATGGAAATCTTGCCAACACTGTTATACGTTGTAGAAATTATAAAAGTAGAGCAATGGTTCTTTATGCAAAAGAGCTGGGGCAAAGATCTTGTGTTCTAAACACAACTTTGCCCACTTCTTCCACAACAAGATCGCAACCATAAATAAATGCTCTATCTACTGCTACAAATCTGAATCTGAAATAGTATATCTAATTTGCATATTGGCTATTTTTTTCTCAAACACTCACAGCTACACAGAGGAAGACGTTGTTTTTAGGGTGTTGTGATATTATTTTCGCATATCACACTGTTGTGGGACATATGTACAAAAATGCTTTTAATATGGCAAATTATCTATTGTGTAATGTTTGCGTGGTGCACATATCCCGGTGAAGAAGAAATGCAATATTAACTCATGGAACCTGAGGTGACATCAGGTAAGGAAAGACATCCCATCCACAATGAGTTCTGTTTTGAAATTCCCATAATGTTCTAAAAGGTACCTCTAATGTTAACCACCTGGAAGTGCGGAATCCTTTAAAAACCGCAAAGCAGAATCACAGAGCACAGCTGTGGAATAGGAGCTGTGCCTGTGACTAACCTGACTCCTTTGCTCTTATAGTGTCAATGTGTAAAAATGTCAAAATAATGAAGTAATACTACTTCAAAATGTGCCCCACTACACTGCATAATTTGCCTTTTCTTTTAATCATAATTTGGTCACCTCCTGCCTCATAATTCCAGCAGCCCTGAAAACACACTTCTGATTTCAGACACTACTACACAACATGGTGGACCGGATCCCCAGAGCGCATGAGTGATTGACAATCAACAGGGGGGAGGACACCATTATGAAGGTTATTAGTGCAAGCTACCCGAACGGCAGCAGGACAGCAAAAGCGCATCTGTAGAATTACTTCTAGTTGCATCCAGAAACATGAAACAAAAGATTAATTGACATTAGGCCACATGTTTGCACTGTCATTTCAGCAACACACATTGTGTTACCATAATACCTGAATAAGGCAGGCTACTAAGAAAATGCGCCTTTATTTATTTAAGTTGGTTAGCACATGGACTGTGGTCATAGTTGACGTGACTGTCATCTGGACATGGGCCTCGCTGCTTGGTAACTTCATTCAAAGCAAGAGGCACAAGATGACCATGTGTTCATGCCTTCATAATGCAGCACTCCACTTGTAAACTTCAAACTTGCATGACTCGCAGGTGGGTAAAAAAAAAACATACCTTACCGGGTCCTGCCCGCATCTGCTCCCGGCCGGGTCCAGCGTTTTCCTCCGGCAGGAACAGAAAGGAAGCAACCTCCCTCCCCTCCCCATAGCCAATCACAATGCTGCAATGGGGAGGCCATTTTCTCTATGTAGCTGCATGCAGCCTAGATAGAGAAAAGGGACAGTGTGCATGACTGCTTTAGTCAGCCCCAACCTGTCAGAGCCCACAGCACTGGGCAAGCCACTCCTCCCTGACCCCACCAACCAGGCATACTCTTCTGTCTTCTGACAGTGTGAGAAGCAGAAACATAAAATGGTAGTTTTACCATTTTATGTTTCTGCTTCTCACGCTGTGAGAAAGCAGTGGGGAAACGCTCCTCCACCCTAATGAAGGAGCCGCCCCTGTCTACACAACCAAGGACCCACCTACATTATCCACTGCCTGAACTTCCACCAACCATTGAGAAGAATACGCTCCACCTTCCATTCACTTGCCCATACTCCCTGTATCTACTGATGCAGAAGTGGAGGACAATCCTTCTCCCACATCGTAGTTAAGACCTGGAACAGGCTCCCCATGCACCTCCGGACCATCACCCCACTTCCGGAATTTCTAATGGCTCTTAAGACCTGGCTGCTCGAATAAACCTCGGGGACTACAAGTGCCTGCATACACTATTGGATGAGTAGCTGCGCTTGATAAATCCTGATTGATTGTTTGATCTATCTTCTCTTTCCAATGGAAGCAACAAACAATGGCAGTCTTGTAATTTAATTATCTTTACTGGAGCACGCCAACTAGGGAGTAAAAAAATACGAATAGGGATAGGAGGAATTAACTTCCTGTCCTCTAAGCGAATGTGGAGACTTCTTCTGTTCACACTGGTCCAACTTCAATTCAGTCCATACATGTGAATAAATGGTGTAGCTTCATAGTCAGACATCAAATATATGAATGTTTCTATGCTCCTCTATCTGTAGCCATTTTTGTTTGAACAGCAGTTCTATGATAATGTGAAAGCTCTATTGTGATCTAAGCAGTCAAAGAAGTAGAGTTTATCTTCAAACTCAGGGAGATTAACCAGAAGTTGGTCAGTAAACGCACTTGAGTCTGACCAGGCACCCTGGCCTGATCCTCCTTCTCTGCCATTTAAGGAACATTGTAATATTGTGGTATCATTTTAATGAAAGTAAATGTCTCCAATGTTTGTGGCAAGAGACTGATCCTTCTGACTGTGACAACTGAACCAGCTGCACTGAACACATGTCCAGTAGACAGACTGGCTACCGGACAAGCCAGATAATGTATAGCCATCCTGCTAAGCTCTGGTCATTAGCGCATCTTTCCATACCAGTAGACCAATGGGTTTTGATCCAGGAAGACCTCTTTTGGAACATCCAGATAGTCTTGGACCATCCTCTGAATGGTTATTGGTGATGCCACTTACACAAACCTCTGTTACCTTTCTCTTTGCACTTGGCTGAAGGTTGCTGTTCCTGTTGCTGACGTTGTTGCTGGTGGTGTTGCTGGTCTTGGCTGCTGTGTGACAACAGCCCTGCCCTCTCTGGAGGTTGAAGGCTGCAGACAAAACCATCTGGCTGGGCCTCTAACTTCCAGCTGTTCTTCTTCCAGGTCTCTCGCTTGGTCAACAGTTCAAGTCTTGTATTGTGAAACATCCCATTCTGAAAAAGGAATGAAAGTGGCCAGTATTTCTTGTACTATGGATCAAATATTGTTGCACAGATGTACTCTTTGGAGGACACAGTCTCTCTTTACAGCTGTGTATTAACGGCCAAATGAATGATTAAGCTATGAACCAACTCAAATGTATCTTTGTTCACACCGGGCGAACCATTCAAACAACTTTTTTACCGGGTCCTGTAGCAAATGCAATAGTGAGATTCCTTGGCTCAGTGTACGGTCCTCTTTGCTGACTTCCCACGTGAAAACCACAAAAGGAAGTAACATTTGTGTTACAGTTTTGGTGTCCTGGAATGGTTCCCAACTTCGGTTCTTGAAGGCTCTGGTCTGTCTAAGGTATGGGCAGCCCTTTCTTGTAGTAACTGTGCTGCCGACCATGAAAAGCCAGAGCAGACTGTGTCTTTTGGAAGGACTACCAAGAGGAAAAAACCCTGTCTGGAAAAACCTCTGAAGCTGGATGAGGAAGACCAAGAAACAAAGGCAGAACACCATCAAGGAGAGTATGAGGCTTCAAGGAAACCAACAAGAAACAAAAGTACACAAAAAAGGAGCAAAAGCCACCAACAGGAGCAAGGACACACCAACAGGAGTAAGGAGTGTTGCAACGCAAGGAAATTAAGATTTTAGCCCCTTTTGTACCCATTGACAGGAAGTTACATGACAGGAAGTAAGCATTCACCATCTTAGATAGGGAAAAGGTATGACAAGAACCGGAAATGTTGCCATATTAGAATGGTAAAAAAAACCTTCCCAAGGCCATCTGGGAAAAAGGACTGTGGAATCATGGGAAGAAGAAGGTAACAAGTTGACCTCAAGAAAAGAAATAGAATTCAGGAATTTAGTTTGAACATATGGCCAAGCAAAAAATTAAGTGAAACATACCCAGGACAACATGACTGCCCTCAAGCACGCCACCCACAAACACCACCAGCTGATCAGCACCACCAAGAAGACAGCATTCAAAGAACGACTGGACAACAATGCCCACAACAGCAAGGAACTCTTCAGCATCGTCAAAGAGCTCTCCAACCCCAGCGCCGGAAACAACAACATCACTCCCTCGCAAGACCTCTGCGACTCACTCACCTCGTTTTTCCACCGCAAGATCGCCGAAATACACAACAGCTTCAGCGCACCAACCACGCACCCAACCACTGAACCAACCCCCCCACCACCACCCTCTGCGCCTGGACCCCGATCAGCACCAAAGATACCACCCGCACGATGAACACCATCCACTCCGGATCTCCAACCGACACCTGCCCCCACCACGTCTTCAACAAAGCCGACTCCATCATCGCACCCCAACTCCGGGACATCATCAATGCCTCCTTCAACACCGCCACCTTCCCGGAAAGCTGGACCCCACCGACCTCAAGAACTTCCTCCCCATCTCGCTCCTCCCTTTTCCTGCCAAAGTCATTGAGAAGACCGTCAACAGACAGCTGGCCGCCTTCCTCTAGACGAACGGATCCCTCGACCACTCGCAGTCCGGTTTCTGAGCCAACCACAGCACCGAAACCGCTCTCATCGCAGCCACTGACGACATCAGATCCCTGCTCGACAATCGGGAGACAGCGGCCCTCTTCCTCCTGGACCTCTCTGCAGCGTTCGACACTGTCTGTCACCGCACCCTAGTGCAGCGCCTCAGCAACATCGGAATCCAAGAGAAGGCACTGGAGTGGATCATCTTGTTCCTCGCTGGAAGAACCCAGAGAGTCCGCCTCCCCCCGTTCAGATCCAAGTCATCTGCGGCGTACCACAGGGATCATCGCTCAGCCCCACCCTCTTCAACATCTACATGAGCCCCTTAGCAGCCATCGCACGCCAACACAACCTCAACATCATCTCCTACGCCGACGACACCCAGCTGATCCTCACCCTCACCAACGACCCCGCCGCCGCCAGAACCAGCCTACACGAAGGGATGAAAGACGTCGCTGAGTGGATGAAGAACAGCTGCCTGAAACTGAACTCAGACAAGATGGAAGTCCTCATACTGGGATCATCGCCCTCCGCCTGGGACGACTCCTGGTGGCCCCCCACCCTGGGCACCATTCCCAAGCCAACGGACCGTGCACGCAACCTGGGCTTCATCCTGAACTCCTCCCTCTCGATGACCAGACAAGTCAACGCCATCTCATCATCGTGCTTCAACACCCTGCGCATGCTCCGAAAGATTTTCCGATGGATCCCCACCGAAACCAGGAAGACGGTCACCCAGGCACTCGTCACCAGCCATCTGGACTACAGAAACACCTTCTACGCCGGAGCCACAGCCAAACTTCAGAAAAGACTCCAATGCATCCAGAACGCCTCTGCACGACTCATCCTGGACATCCCCCGACACAGCCATATATTCGGCCACCTGAGAGACCTGCACTGGCTCCCCGTCAGCAAGAGGATCACGTTCAGACTCCTCACCCACACACACAAGGCCCTCCACGACCTGGGCCCCAAGTACCTCAACAACCGCCAGACCTTCTACACGCCCGCCACTACGATCGACCAGCCTCGCCCTCGTCGCCGTTCCACGCATCCACAGAGCCACCGCCGGAGGAAGATCCTTCGGCTAACCCAGGATCATCTCTCCTTCAGGAAGCAACTCAAGACCTGGCTTTTCGAGCAGTAACGGACCCCTCTCCCCCAGCGCCTTGAGACCCTCCCCGGTGAGTAGCGTGCTATACAAATGTCATGATTGATTGATTGATTGATACCCAATACCCAAGACTGGAGTTGTGACATTCCTTACGAGCCAAATTATGCCTCAATGGACTGCCGCATAGAGCTGTGGCATGCCTGCCTCAAAAAAGAAACAGGCGTTGCAGAATGCACCAAGGACGCCAGGAACGTAATAGCATGCCACTATACAGCACTGCGCTGCATTAGAGAAAAGAGAGGCATTGCTGGGTTGTCGTGGGCTACATTGCGGCCTGCAGCGGTGAAACGGGCTGTGTCACGAGCTGAACCATGGCCCGCAGTCGAACAGTGTCATGCATTTAATTAGCCCCCATTTCTTCACTCCATGGTCTTGCTTTACCCAGTTGTATCCGCTCCTCTTTGAAGGATTTAGTCGGTGGTCAGTCTGTACTGCTTAAGCAGACATTGCAAACAAGATTTCTCTAACTCGACTTACCTTGGCCTTCCCCTCACCATTTCTAAACGCCTGCAGATTGTGCAAAATCAAGCAGCCAGATTAATCTTTAAGAGCAACCGTAGGAAGTCAGCCAAACCCCTGCTAGCCTCCCTCCACTGGCTCCCCATTATCCATCGGACCATCTTTAAGACAGGCTGCATAATTTTCAAGGCTCTTCACGGAAAAAGCCCTAGGTTCATCAACCAACTCATCATCAAACATATCCCGTCCCGTGAGCTTCGGTCTGCCCACCTATTCCTTCTCAAGGCTCCGACTTTTAAAAAGAAACGACTTGGCGGATCCAGTTTCGCATACCTCGCCCCAAAGACCTGGAACTCTCTGCCCTTGTCCATCCGGAGCTGCTCTAAGCTGATTGAGTTCAGACGTGCATTGAAGACCTGGCTATTTAAACAAGCGTACGGCTAGAACTCTACATCTTCTGACCCCCCCCTTCTGTTTTCTCTAGCGCCATGAAACCCCTGGGTGTCCGCGCGCTTAACAAATTCCGCATAGAATAGAACATGTAGTAGGTGGAGTTCCAATGTGTTGGCACCTCCTGTATGAGGGCTTTGACCAGTACTCTATTAGCATGCTGAATGACGCCCCACAGCTTCCGGGCATCAAAAGAATAACTGAAAGGAGTGCAGATTCTTCTGCAGGTGGCAAGTACATTGCTGTCTGTGTCTTCTTTTTGAGAAAGTCCTGCACAATCAAGTTGATGCAATGCGCCAACCACAGGACCCTGAAATATCCAACATCTTTCATGGACTTGACTACGTTACAGCTTTTGCCTGTGACAACAAATCCAATTCTGAGACCTTTGGGTCAGAGCCATTCAAACACCTAATTGTTAAAGTCTTCTAGGATGTTTGCAGCTGCATGGGATTTCTCCATGGCAAACATCACTACTGTTGAATTCCGCCTAATGCTCTTAAAAGTTTCTTCAGCGCTGACACCTGTAAATAGCTGTTGCCTAACCCCCACAAAAGATATACAGTGTGCAGTGATCCACATGTAATTAGTTTGTTGCTTGATAACTGGTCAACATATCTGTTGTCAGTTGGATAGTGTGGACAGCACTCTGCTGCATACCTTGGCCAACCAATTGCAGTACATTATGATGGTTCATTGGAACGGCAACTTTGACAAAATAGGTCCGGCTGGGCACCTTCTAATTCAGGCAGATGGCTGCCACAAATTCTTAAACTCCCACTCCTTCCACAAAGGAAAAAGGGACGAGGTCCAGTGCTAACATTTTATCCAGCTTTTCCATTCCAGTCCTAACATTTTCTCCAGCGTTCCCATTGTACAAACATGCATAGGGGGTATTGAGGGGGGAGAGGGGGGAGGGTGGGGGTGTCTGCGTCTGTAGGGCCCCATCTGCCAAAACATACCCTTAATGTTGCCTTGGATTTTTTTCTTTTGTGGGGCCACTGACACAGGCGACTTCCATACAGAACCAGAAGGTGGTAGACTCAATATGTGTCTTGGGAGAATCCGTGTATGCTGTAGTGTCAGCACCTGAGTCTTGTGTCATTTGGAGGCTGCTGAGACTGGTGATGTGGGCATACTGCGGGGGACAGGGCTGCTTTGTGTAAAGCTGTCATCATCTCTTTCCTCATCACCTCCTTCTAGCACCTTGATTGGAGTTGCTTCCCCTCTATGATCAGAAAGGGATAGAGGGTAAAATAAAATTATTCTTTGAAAATTAATACTGGTGTGTATCTATGGCCTAACCGACCTATGGCAGGCTGGCAGGCACTGCTGGTAAACATGAAATAACTGGAAAATAAGGATTTAACACACTGGCTTGCTACACAAAATGGTCACTGGCCAGATGTTCAAACAACAATAAACAAGAAGGCATGGACAACAAAGGACAAATGCAGGCCTATGGCAAAAGCACATTAGTTAGCTACACCAAATGGCAAATGCTCACATGATCAAATAACAAGCAAGAAGGCATGGGCAACAAAGAAAATGCAGCCTATGGCAAAAGCTTACTGGCTGGCTAAAAAAAAGGGCCACCGGCCGCATGTTCAACCAACAACAAGCAAGAAGGTATGGACCACAATGAACACATGCAGGCCAATGGACACTGACGATGCAAAATGGCCACCAGCTACATGGTTTGGTGAACAAAGACAAAATGGTGGCCTATGTCAAACACACACACACACACTGGCCAGACATAAAAGTAGCCACTTGGCCAGCAAACAGAGGAGGCATGGTAAACAAAGAGGAGGACACTTCTAATAATCTAGCAATGCCAAGAATGAAAAATAATTCAGCTATAAAAATATTCTAACAACACACATTCTCCCTTTGCAGAGAAAAGTAAAATACGCAAAAAGTAATTTTCATTTAATCCAATGCCATCCCTAAATCATAGATGTTTAAAACAATATATACCACAGAATCAGATATTTCATATAGCCAATTCCTAGTACTGACTGGGTGACCCATGGGCGGACTGGTCGCCTGGTAAAATAAATCAATAGTGTAAATTTCACAAAAATATAGATAAGGTATTTATATACAAATATCCCGGCACTCTAGAGTAACTTTTATGTCTATATTTAGTCAAAACAAGATATTCTGTGTATTAATCCAAATTTTGAAATCACACCTTATGTTGGTTAAAAAAAATTGTTATGTTTCAAATACAGTTTTGAATTAAAACTTTTGAGAACCTTAATGTGTCTATTGCCAGTGATATTTTGATTAATACACAGAATATCTTGTTTTGACTAAATATAGACATAAAAGTTACTCTAGAGTGCCGGGATATTTGTATATAAATATTGTGTGTCATAGTGACTGCTTGGCAGGAACAATATACTGGAGTATCTAGGTAGTAGGGTGCATATTTATCCCGAGTGGCACCAACTCTAAATGAATATTCTGAAACCTTGTGACCTTTGAACTCATCACTCTTTGATCCTATCTGATTGTACATGTGCTTGAGGTGTGCCTCCCTCGCATTACTACCAGTGAGTGTTGTAAATATAGAAAAGGTACTCAACTGTGCAACTTTTTTCTCTTATAACCCCTTCAGTGCTCATGATGGAATGATTTCGTCATCATGAGCACCAGTGCTCTGGTGCTCACGACAGAGCTATGCCCCCCCCACTCCCTGAAAATGTTCCCACCCAAAATCCCCTGCAAACCTCATATGTTGATGAAAAAAAAGACTTTTTTCTCCAATTTCTGTGTGGGTAAGTTCTGGAATCTATGTGGAACCCCAATTTCCTACCATACAGCGTTCCCCCTGGTCTCCGAAAAAAATGATAGATACCTCACTTGCGTGGGTGGGTCAAGTACCCGCGACAGGCAAGGGCCCAAAACTTATTGAGGAGACATCAAAATAATCTATCACAAAACAACCTGGTTTTGCAAGGGGAGTCACCTGGGTTTTTGGCCCCGGGCTTGGTGGCCATCTTAGAAAACTACCAAACCCACACATTTCTGAAAACTAGACACCCTGGGGAGTCCACTTGCGTGGGTCCCCCAACGTTTTTCACGGAAATGTGAGGAAAATTTAGTTTTTTAGTCAAATTTTGAGGTTTGCTAGGAATTCTGAGTAACAGAACCTAGTGAGAGCCAGACAAGTCAGTCCATCCTGGATTCCCCAGGGTGTCTAGTTTTCAAAAATGTATACATTTGCTAGGTTTTCCTAGGTGCCGGCAGAGCTAGGGTTCAAAATCTACTGCTAGGCACTTTGCAAAATAGTTTCAGTTTTCACTGTAAAATGTGGTGTGTCCACGTTGTGTTTTGGCCCATTTCCTGTCACGGGCACTAGGCCTGCCCACTCAAGTGAGGCACCATTCTTCTCAGAAGACTTTGGGTAATGCGGGGTGGGTGGAAGTTTGTGGATCCACGCAGATTCCAGAACCTTCCACACAGAAATGTGAGGAAAATGTGTTTTTTGGGGGACAAATTGTTAGATTTGCATGGGATTCTGGGTAACAGAACCTGATGAGAGCCAGTCAAGTCACCCCATCCTAATTCCCCTGGGTGTCTAGTTTTCTAAAATGTATAGGTTTGCTAGGTTTCCCTAGGTGCCGGCACAACTAGGGTTGAAAATCTGTATCTAGGCACTTTGCAAAAAAGGGTCCCTTTTCACTGTGAAAATGTGGTGTCTCCACATTGCGTTTTGGGTCCTTTCCTGTCGCGTGCACTAGGGCTAACGACACAAGTAGGGTACCATTTTTGTTGAAAGACATTAGGGAATGCCGAGTGGGTGGAATTTTGTGGATCTACGCAGATTCCAGAACTTTCCATCACAGAAATGTGAGGATAATGTGTTTTTTTAAACACATTTTTAGGTTTGCAAGGGATTCTGGGTAACAGAACCTGGTGAGAGTGAGTCAAGTCACCCATCCTTGATTTCCTTGGGTGTCTAGTTTTCAAAAATGTATAGTTTTGCTAGGTTTCCCTAGGTGCAGGCAGAGTTAGGGTTCAAAATCTACAGCTAGGCACTTTGCAAAAAAAGGGTCCGTTTTCACTGTGAAAATGTGGTGTGCCCACGTTGTATTTTTGTCTGTTTCCTGTCGCGGGCACTATGCCTACCCTCACAAGTGAGGTACCAATTATTTTGAAAGACTTTGGGGAACGTGGGGTGGGTGGACTTTTGTGGATCTAGGCTGATTCCAGAAATTTCCACCACAGAAATGTGAGGAAAATGTGTTTTTAAAAAAAAAGAGAATTAGGTTTGCAAGGGATTATGAGTAACACAGCCTGGTGAAAGCCAGTCAAGTCACCCCATCTTGTATTCCCCTGGTTGTCTAGTTTAAAAAAATGCATAGGTTTGCTAAGTTTCCCAAGGTCCTGGCAGAGTTAAGGTTCAAAATCTAGAGCGAGGCACTTTGCAAAAAAAGAGTCAGTTTTCACTGTGAAAATGTGGTGTGTCCACGTTGAGTTTGGGCTGTTTTGTGTTGCGGGTCCTAGGTCTACCCACACAAGTGAGGTACCATTTTTCTCAGAAGACTCTGAGGAATGGGGTGTGGGTAGAATTTTGTGGATCTGCTCAGATTCCAGAACTTTTCACTTCAGAAATGTGAGAAAAATGTGTTTTTTGGAAAAAGTTTTAGGTTTGCAAAGGATTTTGGGTAACAGAGCCTGGTGAGAGCTAGTCAAGTCACCCTATCCTGGATTCTCCTGGCTGTCTTCTTTTTACAAATGAATAGGTTTGCTAGGTTTCCCTATGTGCTGGCAGAGTTAAGGTTCAAAATCTAGAGCTAGGCACTTTGCAAAAAAAGGGTCAGTTTTCACTGTGAAAATGTGGTGTCCACTTTGCGTTTTGGGCCGATTCATGTCGCGGGCACTAGGCTTACCCCCACAACTGAGGAACCATTTTTCTCAGAAGACTTTGGGGAACGTGGGTGGGAGGAATTTTGTGGGTCTACACAGATTCCAGACCTTTCCACCACAGAAATAGGAGGAAAATGTTTTTATTTTTTTTATTTTTAGGTTTGCAAGGGATTCTGGGTAATAGAACCTGGTGAGAGCCAGTCAAGTCACCCCACCCTGAATTTCCCTGGGTGTCTAGTTTTTAAAATGTATAGGTTTGCTAGGTTTCCCTAGGTGCCGGTAGAGCTAGGGTTCAAAATCTACATCTAAGCACTTTACAAAATATGGGTCAGTTGTCACTGTAAAAATGAAGTGTGTCCATGCTGCGTTTTGAGCCATTTCCTGTCGCGGGCACTAGGCCTACCCACACAAGTGATGTACCATTTTCAGCAGGAGACTTAGAGTAACACAGAATTGTAGAGCAACTGTTATTACCTATTGACTTTTGATGGATTTCTGCCTTCCAAATGAAAGACAATGTGTAAAAAAGAAGTCCTTTTGAAAATTGACATATAATTCTCATGCTAGTATGGGTACTTACAATTTCAGAACTGTGCAAATATATACTGTTTCTAAACTCTATATTTTCTTCCAATTTCAGAAAGACTTAGGTGTCTTTCATACTGATTTTTCCATGTATATATTTTCCCAAATTAGTTGCTATATACCCGGCCATAATAAAAAAAACCATTGCAAGACGCTGCTCAGTTATTGGATCTGGGTTCGTCGGGTAATTGGTGAACCTACAAGTCCTATATATCTCCACAACCAGAAAGGTCCAGAAGATGTAACGATATATTGTTTTCAAACAGCTGTCAGAATTAGAAAAAGTTACAGGTGAAAACGTTGACAAAATGGCTGTTTTGTTCAAAAAATTTCAACTTTTCTTATATTCAACGGTAAGTTTCTATAAAGAAACTTTGAAGAATCTACACAAATAACCCCTTGCTGAATTAAAAATTGTGTCTCCTTTTTTAAAATGTATAGCTTTTCAGGATCCATTATTCCTTTCATACCCATTTCTATCAATAACTGGAAAAAGGTTGAAAACACAAAAAATAGCAAAAATAGGCAATGTCCCAGAAAAATTACAAAACTGTGTAAAAAAGTGTTGGTTTTCTGACAAAAGTCTGCTTGTCCCTGGAACCTGGGGAGATGCTGATCTCAGCACCACAACCCCTTTTTTATACCATTTGCAGGGAGAAAATCAGACACTTTCATCTGTAGCCCTTTTTTCCCATTCCCCCCCAAAATAATTACCTGTATTTTGGCTAATTTCTGGGTCCCCTCCAGGGCAATCCATAAACCCTGGGTTCCTTTGGAATGCCTATGATGTGGGAAAAAAGGACGCAAATTTGGCATGGATCGCTTATGTGGTCAAAAAGTTACAGGGGCCTAAGCCCGAACTACCCCATACATCCAAAAAAGGCTTAGCACAAGGGGGCAGGCCTAGCAGCGAAGGGGTTGAAAGATAAAAAATGTAATGCAGAAAATAAACCCCTACTGCAATTCCAGGCCACCCACCACTACTACAATCAATTTTAAAATTGAATAAAAGGTGCAAATATATACTGGTGTATTCCCGTTATCAAACAGCACCTTTTTCGACTTGTTTTTTTAACGTACTTGTTTTGATGTCACAATTTAAAACAAAGTACTTAAAATCCAGTGGTATATGCAGCAGGAATTATAGACAAAGACAGTGATCCTTTCACCGTCAAATCTTGCCTGAAGCATTTTTTGATGGAGCCCTGCGTTGTTCCCATGAACATTACGCTGCTCGAGTGGTAGAATGATTCCACCATCTGCCGATTGGCAGAATTTGGCAGGCACTCTGTGTTACAAGAGCAACATGCAGTTACCAAGTTCTGTTAATTATATTTCCTCCTGTCCCTAGCATTTTAGCAAAAACTTTTTCAGGTTCATCTGGGCAGTATTAGAGGTGTACAGAAGTTAACAGGTGGAGAAGTGTGGCTCAGGGGTTAGAGGCGGCAGACCCGGAAGCTGAGATCGGCCCTGGATCAGGGTTCAATTCCCCGCCTCAGCGGGTCTTGGGCTCAAAAAATTCCACGGACTCGATAATTCTCGCTCCGGTGCCTTCTCAACTCACGGGTTCACACTCTGCGACTCGGGGCAATAGCTTGCTTAATCTCCACAACGGCCCCTCACGGCGGGATGCCTGGCGTTCACCTTGTGGATACCCTGCTGGGGTTATCTCACAGGGGAATACCAGGACGGGTTCCCTAAGCAAGCGCCGGGAAACCCTTTGTGGGTATCTGTGCGCTATATAAGCTCAAATACATTTACATTTACACTGTACACCAAAGGTAGTGAGGTGGAAAGGTTTGAAAGTACGGTGCTGTCTTTGCAATCAGCATTTGTAAATTGTAATTTTAGCTTAGAGCTAAATAATCTGTATGATCATGAGCAGAACAATTGATTTGCCTGATACCTGAACTTGAAGTTTCGGCCTATTACAAACTGAACTATGTGCACTGTATGAATGTGCATGTTATGCTTTTGGTGTCAGCAAGGCAATTTGAATCAGGTTTGCTCGAAAACCTTTCAGGGACGAGTTTTATGAGTGAAACTGAATAATAGCAAATTTGATTTTTAGACCATATACCTCGATCTATTAGGTCCTAGAATAGTGAGTGCTAGCATCATGCCAATGTATGATGCAAATGTTATCAACCTTTGCATGAAGACATTATGTGCCAGCTAAGTGTGAACATATAATCTGCAGACTGAGATTGAATACTGTAAAATAGCATCATGGTTTTTTTGTACATTACATTGTTCATTGTGAACATATAGCCTGCAGGGAGACATCTTGTATATTGCAAAGGATTCTTTTTTTATATATATATTTCATTGTTCTATATTCTGTGGTTGAATCACCCAAGTGAGTCTGCATAGACTCTCCAATGAGTTACACAGTTAGCAGTTGAGCTCTTGCAGACACTTCACTGAGCTTATGCAGGCACCCAAATCAGCTCTCTCAGGAACCAGCTGAGTTCATTCAGGTACTCCAATCAGATCTCAGATGCTGGATGAGTTCATGCTAGCCTTCCACTCAGCTCATATTGGCACCCAACTGTTAATGTAGGCTTTTGATTGAGATTCTGCAGACACTAAGTGGAATGCTTGTAGAAGGCCACTGCAGCTATTGCATGGACAACACTGACCTGCCATAGTAACCAAAACATATTCTGCACTCACCCACCTGACCTGTAGGAATTCAACCTAATGTGCTCTTATAGTCTAACAAGGCTCAAAACAGAGCCTCTACAGGCACCAATGAAGTTTGCTGTAACTCTGCAGAACAGTTTGAAGAAAGCCCTTGCCATGTTATTGGTTTCCTGGGTATCTCATGATGTTAATTGGACATGAAAGGCAGAATATCTACGTATGTTGTCAGTAGTGGATTTGGGTGAAAATGACAAGCTGATATTTGGTGGCCATATATACATTTTCTAAAAATGGAAATCAGTTATTTGGGACAAAACCTTTAGAGGTTTTCTTGAAAAAGACAAGCCTCTGTTTGGGGGAATTGAACTTATTAAGTAAAATAAAAATGTATCTCGAGGAAAAAAAAATTCATTTTCACCAACTGGCAGACTGACAAAATTATAGCATTTCTGAAACACATTTATAGTTGATATTAATATGGTAGCAATTCGTATTGAATTGACTTTGGGAGACTTTGCTTATATTGGTTCCTTGGACCCAAAGGGCATATTCACATATGGTTGCTACTTCGTGGCTTGCATGAAGACATTCATCATTAATATTGAAAAGGTTTTTCGATATTATCCCTCTTGCTGTCTAAACACGGAGTAGGTAGAATCAATGTTACCGGTTGGATGTCTGAGTCTGTGAGGTCTATGTATTAGAGCGGTACCTTTGCTGTATGAATCTCGAAGATCTGTTTCGCTCTCCGTTCTGCGTCTCATGATTGTAACATATATATATATCTCCATTCCTGGTAACGAGCCCGCCCTGCAGGACCGGCGGCCCCCCGCAAAGTGGAGGTGTTTTCCTTGAATGTATAGTGAGGGGGCATGGACCTCTCTCCGTTGTTCACCAGCTTAAAAGGACTACCGTGGCAATATGGAGACTACGGAGTGAAAGGGAGATTAGAGAGGGAGATTACTTTCTTTGGCAACATCGCAGCAGTGGCACCTATGATAACATCGCGGGACAGTAATCTGCACTCTGCGGCTTCTACTACTTGGATGCACCGTGTATGAACATTACTGCAAAACTGTGAAATAGGTCACGCTATTGAGCAATAATTGAACATTCAAATGCACATTTTAAAAGACTGTGTTGGTGCATTCTGGGACCACTAGTTTGAAATTACGCTCACCTGTGACCAAGGCGTTGATGACGCCGAAACGCGTAAGGAGTTTGAGCGTGAACTGCCTGCGATGTGCCGAATAAAAGTCAGCTGCTCCTTAAGTCGGTGTTGGGCTCTTTTTTCAGTGGCAAACCCGCATAGATCCAGGATCTCCATTCCTGGTAACGAGCCCGCCCTGCAGGACCGGCGGCCCCCCGCAAAGTGGAGGTGTTTACCTTGAATATATATATATATAAATATATATATATATATATATATATATATATATATATATATATATATATATATATAAATATATATATATATATATATATATATATATATATATATATATATATATATATATATATATATATATATATATATATATATTCACTGAAAAAACCATAGGTTTGACACCAGTTATAGTTAGCTGGAGATTTTACTGACATAAAACCATTGAAATTCCCACGTTATAGTTAGTTGAACTCACTATAACTTGCGCGCCTGCAATGCACTGCTGATGACGTCACATATTACATCACTCATGACATGGTCAGTGACATCACTCATAACAACACTGATGACACCATCCAGTGAATGTGTGTCTTTCTGAAAAATAAATATGTTTTATATATGTATATGTAAAGGTCGATGGAAGAATAAATGTTTAAATAAGTGTCTTAATGGATGTTTTTTTAAAAAAAATTGATTGGTTAACTGGCTTATTAAGTGTATCTTAGTGAATACATATATTAGCGAGTATTGTTTAAATATTTAAATGTTTGTATCAGTGTTTCACTTTGTGTATAAGTGGCTGCATGGGTTGGTGAGCAGCTACCTGTGTGTGTATATGGGTTATTCGATGTTTTTTTTAGTATCAGTATGAGTGTCTGTATGGTTTGGTGGGGGTGTTACTTAGCACATAGATGCGTCAATGACTGACTCACTGTTTGTATGTGTTTTGAAGACAGCATATGTGCAGGACTGTATGGGTGGATGAGTGTGTACATGTGTGTGTTAGTGAGTGAATGACTGGCTCACTAGTGTCTTTATCAGTAACTAAATATGCTTTAATCTAGTATATGTGAGTATTGATGTATATAAGTGAGTATATGTGAGTGATTGAGAGATTGAAAGAGTTCTTGTTTAAAGAAGTATGTGTTTCTATAAGTGATTGTTTAATTTATTTATTTGCGAGTTTTTATAGCGCTGTGAATAGACTCCCGAAGGAGTATCTCCGCGCTGTTGGCAACCAGTAATACAACTGACAGAGGAGCATTTCAATTAAAAAGAGAGTATTGTGAGGTTCAGGGTCCAGAAAATAAACAACTAAACTGAGCCAAACAGAAAAGTTTTCAGACATTTTCTGAATTGGAAGTGGTTATGACACTGTCTTAGTGAAAGTGGGAGGGAGTTCCAGAGATTAGGACCTACTACAGACAGGGCCCTACCACCTAGTCTGGATTTGGTTATCCTAGGAACATTCAGTAACAGCTGGTCACTGGATCTGAGGGAACGAATAGGGGCATAAGGAACAAACTTGCTGGCTAGATACTCTGGTCCCAATTGATTAAGTCCCTTATGGATAACGCAGCAGGTCTTGAACTTCACACGTTGGCGTATTGGTAGCCAATGTAGTTTTTGAAGTAGTGGTTTGGAGGGGGATCTAGGAGGTACATTTAACACCAGCCTAGCTGCGGTATTTTGTACCACCTGTAGACGGTCTAGAACCTCCTCATTTGCACCTGCCAGAAGACCGTTACAATAATCAAGTCTGCTTATGACCAGAGCTTGAACTAAGGTTTTCCTATGGGAGTCCGGTAGAAAAGGAAAAATCCTACGGAGCAGACCAATCGCATGGAAACAGGATCCCACAGTGATGTTAACATTATGCTTCATGGTCAGCTCCGGCTCCAATGTGACTCCCAAATTCTTGATTACTGTTTTGGGCTCAGGAACTGGGCCCAAGTCTGAAGGCCACCAGTCGGGGGACCATTGAATCCTAGCTTCCCCGAAGAGCATCACCTCCGTCTTTCCAACATTACATTGAAGGAGGTTGGAGGACATCCACCTAGCAACTGCCTTCATCCCATCGGAAAAGGATTGAATTATCTCCGGGGAAAGGTGTTTAAAAGGGAAGAGCAGCTGCGTGTCGTCAGCGTAGGACACTGGATAGAACCCAAAAGCTCTGGTAACATCTGCCAAGGGAGCCACAGAGTAAGAGAGTAAGTATGTGTGTTTCCTTAGAAGTAAGGTGGTAGTGTGTGTATAGCTGTATATGCAAATACATGGATGTTCAATAGTTTATTTGCATGTGTGATTATGTGTGTGAGTAACTTTTGGATGACTATCGGTGTGTAACAGGATGTACAGGTGTTTCACTACATATGATGAGTGAATATATGTATTGATGTAAATATATAATTTACCGTCTTAATTTCTATGCAGGTAAGTACTTAATCAATAATAACTCAAATCGGAAAGAAAAAAACAGAGTCCGTGGTGTTAGAGTTCTTAGGGGTTTTATTCCTCAAAAAGGAATGGTCAAGACCTGGATATCATGTTCTTCCCACCACAGGGGTGGAAGAAGGGATAGAGTAAAGTTTTATTGACAATACATAGCTTATATACTTAATTTACACCATAGAAAGCAATATAGTAGGCGTAACAGCTGAGAGAAGACAAGATAACAGTATCCACGTGTTACTAGTACGTAATCAGAAGGCGTGGAGTAGGCGTGAACTAGGCGTGAACTAGAGGTGTGTGCTAGAAACGTCACAGGTAGGTGTCACAAGGGGGTGGCACTAAACAGAAATGTTGCAATGTCAGCAGAAATCAGATGCTTGGATGCGCGCGCAGCTGCATGACGTGTGATTGACGTGAAACTGGAGGGTGCAGGGGACTTGACATTTACACTAGCGGAAAGAGACAGAAGTCTGGCATGTCAGATCAACTCGTACTTCTATCATATCTGATATCTGATGTTTGGGAACCATATTATCTGGACGGGAAAGGTCTCTGGGGCAGAAGCTATTCTATACTGACTATGAATGCGTGTATAAGCGCCTAAGTGTCTGCATGAGAAGCGTGGGGGCATGGGCCTTTCACGGGAGCATGGTAACAGAGTCTATGAATTACTTGCACGGAGACAGGCCGGCCCTTTGCTATGCAGCTAGGGGGATGTTTACTCGAACCAGTAGGCAGGAATGTATTTTTGAGGAGCGGAACAGATAATTCGAAGGTTGTAGTCAGTCTTGGCAGGCAGCAGGCTGAGCTAAGCGCGGTGGGCCGCGCTGGAAGTAAGTCAGAGTTCACGGGTACAGAGGCAGCCTGGGCTGAGGCTTTCAGAGTCAGAAGCCAGAGAAAAGGCTCGATGGCAGAAATTCAGGGCCTACTTTGCCAGAGCTGAAAAACGTGTAAGGTACACTACAAAAAGACGTTGGCATAGCATACTTAGGAACGGACTATTTAAACCATTCTGGGTGGATCTGAAAGAGGACATGTTAACGTTGGACGCAAATGTATTTGCGTCTTCATAGCTGGCACAGGAGGGAAGTTACATGCACTTTAAGCTGGTACATGGAGACGGTGGGGTACTCGCTAGGGAACACAACTGGACCAATAATTTATATTTCCTCATTCCCTCCTTGTTCCCTACGGACCCTTCATGATATATCGATCCTCATGAATCGATCAGTTTGTTCTTGTAACATCATTTGCTCTTCTTTCTTTCTTTTACGTTTTGAAAAGAAACTGGAATGTTCAATGCATGAAGTGGCACACAGTCCACAAATCGCTGGCATGTGTTGTTGCGCAGCGCAAGTCTGTAAGAAAGTTCATGTGGAGGTAACTCGCTAAAAGAGTGTTCAGCAGATACATTGTAAGCAGATTGTTCACGCTTGAAGATAGGGTAATAGATAGGAAGAAGTATACTTGCAACTATTATCAGAAGACTTAGAAAAAACATTATTAACAATGTCACTATACAGTGACTAGGCAGTGATTTGCAATAGGTACGTTTCTTGAGTTGTCTCTCTCTCTCTCTATCTCGATCTAGGGGATACATGTCAGAAACTATTTAACCGATTCACCTAGGGGAGGACTTAAACAATTAAACTGTCTGACTTGCTAGATCGGAGCTTTGATCTGTATTCTTCTTGTGGAGTTTTTTCTCGTTCGGTAATTTTAAAGTCACTGGGCTCGATACAGTCTTTGGAAGGGGTGGACGAGCCTGGGTCGGATTTCAGTTCATTGCATAGTTTAACATGGCTCATGTGGATCCACCCCTTTCGGCCCTCAACTTTCACCGCTGTCCTCGTAGTAAGTAGAACGGTCTTCGGCTCTTTCCAGCGGGGCTCCAGCGGACTTTTCCTGTCAAAGTTCCTTATGAGAATCAGGTCGCCTGGACGGACATCATGCGGCTTTACATCAGTGTTGTCAGGGAAGGCTGCGGCAACCTGTGAACGACATGATTGGAGTGCAGACATCAAGGAGTCAAGGTAATCTGTCAACATATTACAATCGACATCAGTAATTTTCTTAGGAATGGGTGTCCCCCACATATTCGGTGGTCTACCAAAGACCACTTTGTACGGGGATAGTCCTGATCTCGAATGGGCAACCATTCTCATATAGAACAGTGCCACTGGCAGGGCGACTATCCAGTCGGCCCCTTTCTCTTGACATATTTTAGCAAGGCGTGTCTTTAATGTCTGATTATGCCTTTCTACAAGGCCTGCGGCTTCAGGATGTCGGACACAATGGAATTTCCATTGATATCCTAGCAGTAAGGAAACCTGCTTCATTAATTCGGATGAGAATGGCTGACCGTTATCTGAGTACACAACACGAGGCATGCCGTACCGTGGGAAGAATTCACGAACCAACTGCCTGGCAGTGGTCGGAGCAGTGTAATCTGGGACTGGATATGCTACGGTCCAACGGGACAGTGCACAAACAATTACGAGGACATATTTGAATCCTCGACAACGGTCCATCTGGATATAATCCATCTGGAGGACTTCAAAAGGGTGATCGGGAGGATGAAATCCACCTTGCTCTACAGGGACGCTTTTACCTGGATTGAACTGACAACAGATCATGCAAGTACGCACTTTCTGTTTCGCTGCTGCTCGTAAGTGTTTATTGCTCCAAAGATTTTGTAAACTGTCTAACATCGCTTTTTCTCCTAGATGTGCTGGACTATGTGCTGTATTAATCATGACTTGAACCATAGAGTCAGGGAGAAACCATGTAGATTTTCCCTTCGTCATCCAACCTTGATCTGTCTGGATCCCTCCTAGTTCAGTCCATTTCTTTATTTCTTCTGGGGTAGCATGTGTCTGAATGTCGATAACATCTAGTGTGGGATCCCTGACTGTCATACAATTTGTCGGTCCTATTGTCTTTGTCACATCGGTTGTCTGAGTGTGAGTCAGTGCTGTATGTTTTGCTGTCTGGTCTGCCAGGTCGTTACCCTGGGAAACGGAATCTGTAACTTTAGTATGTGCTTTACACTTCATGACGGATATGCCTGAAGGCAGATGTATTGCTTCTAACAGTGCTTGAATGAGGGGACCGTGTTGGATCTTGGCACCATGAGAGGTCAAAAAACCTCGTTCTTGCCATAACATGCCGAAGTCGTGTACAACTCCGAACGCATAACGGGAATCAGTGTATATGTTGACATTTCTGTTCTTGGCTAGAATACAGGCTTGGGTCAGAGCAATAAGCTCTGCCGCTTGAGCAGACAGTGTGTCAATACGATGTGTTTCTTTAACTTCGGTTTCAGTGGTCACTGCATATGCGGCCACTAATTCTCCTGTACTTGTTCGCATACATGAACCATCCACATAAAGTGTCAGGTCTGGATTGGTCAGTGGAACATCTGTTAAGTCTCGTCGGGGCTTTGTTACTGCATTAATGATTTCTATACAATCATGCGGGGCTGGATCTGTCCTAATTGAAGGTAACAGTGTTGCGGGGTTCAGAATGCTGCAGCGTCTGATTTCTATGTGTGGCTGGAATAGCGTTAATTCGTAACCTGTCAGTCGTGCTATGGTCAAGTGCTGAGTCTGGGTTCTGTTTAAAAGAACCTCTACAGAATGTGGAACTTGTACTGTTAACTGATGGCCTAAAACGATTGAATTACTCTGTCTAATTGCTAGTGCTGTTGCTGCTACTGACTTTAAGCACGCAGGGAGTGCCTGGGCTACTGGATCCAATGTACTTGAAAAATAAGCGCAAGGCTTATGTGAACCTGCTTGGTCTTGAGTGAGGACAGACAATGCTGTGCCATCACGTTCTGTAACAAAAAGTGTAAACGGTTTGCTGTAACATGGTGTTGCTAAAACTGGTGCTTGGCATAATGCTTTCTTTAATTCCTCAAAGGCTTGTGTATGTTCCTGAGTCCAAGGGAGGACAGTCGAAGTCGCTGCCTCCTGTGTTGTTAACTGGATGAGTGGTTTAGCTAGAAATGCATATTGAGGAATCCATTGTCTGCAGTACGAGGTGAGGCCTATAAAGGCCCGCACTTCCTTTTGTGTCTGGGGTTGTGGCATATTTACAATTAACTGAATGCGATCGGGAGTGAGCTGTCTCCCCACTTTGGACAGCAAGTGACCCAAGTACACAACTTGCTGAACACAGAATTGTAGCTTTGAAGGGGACACCTTGTGTCCCTTGTCTGCCAGGAAATGTAAAACTGTCAGGGATGCTTGTTCACATTCGGGCTCACTTCGTGCGGTGATCAGCAGATCATCGACGTATTGCAGTAAAGCAGTGTTAACTGGCATTTGAATACAATCTAGTTGTCTTTTCAGTGCTTGACTATAGATGCTGGGGCTTTCTGTGAATCCTTGAGGTGCGCGGGAAAATTTGAAACTTCGTCCATTTAAACTGAATCCGAAAAGGTATTGGCTCTCTGGATCAATAGGTACACTAAAGAAGGCGTTCTTGAGATCAATTACAGTAAAGAACGTTGCTTCTGAATCAATAGCAGTCAATAGGGAAGAGATATCAGGGACCACAGGGTACTGTGGTACAATGCATTTATTTAGCTCTCTTAGATCAATCACCAGCCGATATACGGGCGGTGCATTGGGATCAGTACGTTTAAGAATTGGAATGATGGGTGAATTACAGATATTGGAGTCGGTCTCTACGACCACTCCTTGGGCAATAAGCTCTTCAATGATTTCCAGTAAAGCCACTACAGCATCGGGTGGTAACCTGTATTGTCTGATTCGTGGTAGAACAACTCCTGTCTTGAGTGTAACACGGTATGGTGTGATATGCATACAACCTACATCAGTTGGGCCTTTTGCCCATAAGTGATCTGGTACATTTTTCAATCTGACATCGAATTCTCGTGAGACATAATGACCCTTGAAATCCCGCAGAAAGAGTCTAACTCCCTCCGGGGAACAGCAAATTATGGCTCCTAGAGCCTTCAATGTTTTAATTCCTAACAGATTTTCTGGGCATGATTTCGTAAGTAACAAATCTGTAACACGTGATAATGGACCCACAGCCAGGGGTACTGGTTCTGATACTTCATTTACAATGGGCTGTCCTGAAAAAACCAAGGGAAACATTCTGTGAGCCTGAGAGGGGTGCCCCTGGTACTTCATCATGGCTGATTGTTGTGCGGCTTGCCCCTGTGTCAATTAAAAACTTTCTGTCTTTTCCCAATACTTGACTGTGTACATAAGGACCATCTTGATCTACAGGAATTTCAATAAGAGGCAAACCCATCTCCCTCTCTAGGCTGTTTCATGCGTATCGTTGGTAATCGGGGTAAGCGGACTGGGCATACTGGTACATCTGCTGAGAAACTTGCTGAGTTGCGGCAAGAGGCTGTGGCTGTGATACCGCTACTGTCTGTGCTGTATGGGATGAAGCATGCATAGGCTGCGTGTTCTGCATGGGCTGTACATTCTGTGACGTTTGTTGCTGAACCTGATCTTGTCTTGGTGGATGCGGTCTCTCTTTAGTTTTACCTGTTGCTATGTTATGTTTCAGAACTGGACATTCATGTACGTAGTGACCTGGCTGCTTGCAATAGTTGCATGTCCCTTTAACGGGAGCTGCGGCGTGACCTGTCTGGGTCGTACCCTTTCTGTTTCCGTCGGTATGGACCGACTGGGCTACTAACATTTTCATTTTCGTGTCTTTCATGCGTTTCTGTTCCTGATCCTGTTCTTCTCTAATTCTATTCTGATGGTATTGTAACATTTGTAACATCTGAGATGGCGTATTTGCTTGCCATGTACTCTCAACCTTATATACACGATTCTTGACTGCTAACAGGGAATTCTCAACTAACTTGGATACAAAAAGATGCGGGTACGACTCGCTGCTTGGTTTAAGACCACTATTAATAATAAAACATTTCTCAAATCTTGAATAAAAGTCACTAGTATCTTCGTCGGGTTTCTGTTTACATGCTGAGATTGCATCCCAGTCTTCTTTTCTAGTTGTCAATAATCTTGGCAGAACCTGTACTATCAAACCTGGTAATGCTTTAGTTTTGTCCCCAAGGCCTACCCCTGGGATACGTTTGTTCTCTTCGTCTTCTATTTCTGCCCATACAATCTTTTTCTCTCCCACCTCCCATTCCTTTTCCTTCAGTTTCTCGTAGATGCCCGTGGGCAGCAGTACCTTTAACATTTTCATGATATCTTCATATGTGTAATCCCCCATCAGTAACATGTCTTTAAGCTCTCTGTGAAAACCTGCAGGGTCTTTATCATGGCACGGGACTAGTTTCTTCATTTCTAACAGTTCTAACTTAGTCAGTGGCGTGTGTACATACACGCGTTTCAAGATATGATCCTCACCCATAACTGGGTGCACTTCTCGTAAGGGGTTCTGTCTTTCAATGCCACTCAGGCGTTCCATATGATACATTTTTCTTTCTGCGGACGGGGCGGGAACATATTCAGAGCTTATGAAAGTGTTATATCTATGTCGTTGTTCTAGAATTATTTGTATTAACTTGGTACTGAGACCTCTCCATCTATCCATGAGTAGTTCTTCTAATATTTCATGTAAGGGACCTGGATCAGAATGTTGGTTTCTGTATTTCGTGAGGAGGTGCTGAATCATGTATACACCTGCTAATTTCTGCTCGTCTGGGGAAAGGTTCAAAAATGTCTGCGCTACGGTGTCATCATTATACATATCCGGATTTTCAGCCCACAGTATGGCTGACCGGGCTAGTTCTTGTTCATCCATCGAATTGAGTACATGGTACCCCATTCTCTCTCGGAGTCTTTTATCAGTCTCCTGGAACTGATGTTCAGAAGAATTCGGGTTTGTTAAGGCAGAGAGAAAAACTCTCTTGCTTTCCGGGCGGATACCTTTCCTAAGGTAAGTTCCCTTACCTACATACGCCATAGTATCTGTAGTCTTTTCTGGTTCTTCAAGTTCTTCTTCCTCCTCGGAGGAAGCTTTTTCTCCTTCTTTTTCTCCTTCTTTTTCTTCTTTGTGTGTGTCTATCACTGCCTTTCTAATTTTCTTGTACATACTGGCTATGCAAGTCCCCTTGTCGTGTTTTCCTTCAGATATATTTTGACCCCACCTGTTCAGTGCATCTAATTCACTCCGAGCTGTCCCAGGCCTATCTCGTTCTCTTATTAGGCAATTTATGAAAAAACGTAGTATCTGTGCTTGAACGTCAACTTTCTGATGCTCCATGGCATCCTTAATACTGTCAGGGTCTCTCCCAGTCTGAATAAACATATATATTCTATCGAGGTGCTCCTTCATTCCCGAAACAAAAAGCAGAAAATCAGTAGCAGATCTTAACCGTAATGATGCCATCATCATTCTATCGTCTTTGCCGGGTACTGGATCATATCTGCAAACTGAAAGGTTTTCTTTGAGTATGTCAAGGCGGGGTGACTTGAACGCGAAAGGACTCTGCAAGTCCCTGAGCTGTAACCTGCGTGTTAATGGCGGGGTGTGAAGACCCCCGGCCGCACCCCCTGAGGCGGAAGCTTGAACATCATCTCTCTGTGGAGTCTGTATCTGAACTTGAATTTGTCTTTTAGTAGGATCAGGTAGACGTGGTTTCGGTAGATCAACTTTAGGTGCGGGAAGTGGTGGAGGTGGTGGAACAGGAGGATTCTGTTGTGGTACTGGCGGAATATGATTTTGGGGCGGGTTACCACCCCCGTCCCTGTCGTTAGGCAGGGCGCGGACAGGCAGATTGGTGTAAGCGGGTGCTACATCCTCTAGATAGGAATTCAGGAATATGTCTTTAGTGGTCCTATGAGTTACTTTAGTTGGAACCAATGGTGGCGGCAGATTTTTCGGTATTTCTGAAATGGCCTCAGGCGAACCCTCGGCCACGAGATACATACCGTTTACGAGATCATTTCGTGCGCGGTCTACTTGCTCTGTTTTTACTCGGATCCCCTCGGTAACTAACTCGTTTTCTTGGGCCTTGTCTGATTCTTTAGGTCTGTCTTCTCTACGTAGTGCTTTTTCAGCACGCTTATGTGATTCCTTACGCCAAAATTCTATGGCGTCTTTCTGGGATTGTCTGGCTTTCTTTTTCCATAGTGCTTCTTCTACCTTCATGATGCACTCGGCATCCCATGTTCCGGTAACAGGCCATCTGTGTCTTTCGTCTAGATGTTTAGTATACTCGGCCCATAAATCTAGATATAATATGGCATCTATGCCATGCTTGTGGTACATAAAATTTCCTGGAGTGTCCCTAGGGGGGATAGGAATTGCTTCCTCTAGTATCCCTTTCCTAGTTCCTATCTGCTTTAACTTGTTGAAAAACGGCATCTTGTTTACTTAGTACTGAATGCTCAATCCTAACTACTTAATACTGAATACAGCTAGTTATACAAGAACACAATAATGCACATTAAAAACGGTCACATTCATACCACGACATTAATCACATGAAAAGACATTTTGAAACATATATGACTACCCCTTATACTAGATATACTGCTAAACAGTACAGATACACTGTCTAAAAACAGTGCAGACCGCGTTTGTGTACCCAAACCCGTCTTGATACGTCCCAGCAATGGTACTCACCGGGAAGCACGGAAAACAGAAGGCCTCGGAAAACTCGACTGGACTGGACTGGACTCGGCTCGACTCGGCACGTGGATACTTCGGAAAACTTCGGAAAACTTCGGAAAACTGGTGGGCCTCTTGACACCTCGGACCTTGCTTCTTTCGGCTAGGCTCTGGTCGGGATCCTCCGCACTCCTCACCGCCTCGTCTGGGTACTGATCGCAGTCTTCGTCACCTCCGTGGGCCAGAGGGAGATGCAGGAAATCCTGCCGGTACGCGTAGTTTCCTTCTAGCTGATGGCAGGGGACAGAGCTTGCAACGCACCAACCGGCGCGTGAGGTGGGGGAGGGTCCCTGTTCGGGCGCCAAAATGATGTAAATACATAATTTACCGTCTTAATTTCTATGCAGGTAAGTACTTAATCAATAATAACTCAAATCGGAAAGAAAAAAACAGAGTCCGTGGTGTGACAGTTCTTAGGGGTTTTATTCCTCAAAAAGGAATGGTCAAGACCTGGATATCATGTTCTTCCCACCACAGGGGTGGAAGAAGGGATAGAGTAAAGTTTTATTGACAATACATAGCTTATATACTTAATTTACACCATAGAAAGCAATATAGTAGGCGTAACAGCTGAGAGAAGACAAGATAACAGCATCCACGTGTTACTAGTACGTAATCAGAAGGCGTGGACTAGGCGTGAACTAGGCGTGAACTAGAGGTGTGTGCTAGAAACGTCACAGGTAGGTGTCACAAGGGGGTGGCACTTAACAGAAATGTTGCAATGTCAGCAGAAATCAGATGCTTGGATGCACGCGCAGCTGCATGACGTGTGATTGACGTGAAACTGGAGGGTGCAGGGGACTTGACATTTACACTAGCGGAAAGAGACAGAAGTCTGGCATGTCAGATCAACTCGTACTTCTATCATATCTGATAAATGATGTTTGGGAACCATATTATCTGGACGGGAAAGGTCTCTGGGGCAGAAGCTATTCTATACTGACTATGAATGCGTGTATAAGCACCTAAGTGTCTGCATGAGAAGCGTGGGGGCATGGGCCTTTCACGGGAGCATGGTAACAGAGTCTATGAATTACTTGCACGGAGACAGGCCGGCCCTTTGCTCTGCAGCTAGGGGGATGTTTACTGGAACCAGTAGGCAGGAATGTATTTTCGAGGAGCGGAACAGATAATTCGAAGGTTGTAGTCAGTCTTGGCAGGCAGCAGGCTGAGCTAAGCGTGGTGGGCCGCGCTGGAAGTAAGTCAGAGTTCACGGGTACAGAGGCAGCCTGGGCTGAGGCTTTCAGAGTCAGAAGCCAGAGAAAAGGCTCGATGGCAGAAATTCAGGGCCTACTTTGCCAGAGCTGAAAAACGTGTAAGGTACACTACAAAAAGACGTTGGCATAGCATACTTAGGAACGGACTATTTAACCCATTCTGGGTGGATCTGAAAGAGGACATGTTAACGTTGGACGCAAATGTATTTGCGTCTTCATAGCTGGCAGGAGGGAAGTTACATGCACTTTAAGCTGGTACATGGAGACGGTGGGGTACTCGCTAGGGAACACAACTGGACCAATAATTTATATTTCCTCAGTATGAGTGACTATATAGAACTGTTGGTGAATGAGTGGATGTGTATATAGATGGTGGTATTACTGAATTGGTTGTTGTAACTTGTATGGGTATCTCTATTTTTTTGAAAATTTTAGTTTCTATTTTTGAATATGTGTTTCAAGCGTTACATTACACTGAAAGGAAGTCTGTCACTCTGTCACAAGGATGATGTCATCAGTGATGTCATCAGTGATGTCACTGACCATGTCATGAGTGATGTAATATGTGACGTCATCAGCAGTGCATTGCAGGCGCGCAAGTTATAGTGAGTCCAACTAACTATAACGTGGGAATTTCAATGGTTTTATGTCAGTAAAATTTCCAGCTAACTATAACTGGTGTCAAACCTATGTTTTTTTCAGTGAATTTAATAGGTTTTTTAAATGCTAATTCCTAACTATAACTGGTGTGAAACCTATGTTTTTTTCAGTGAATTTCATAGGTTTTTTAAATGCTAATTCCTAACTATATAAGGCCTGAAACCTATGTTTTTTTCAGTGAATTTCAAAGGTTTTTTTAATGCTAATTCCTAACTATATAAGACCTGAAAGCCCACCATGAATCTCCAGTATGCGCCAGGGGACTGCATTGCAGAGAGGTGTAATGAAGCCACGCCCCTTTTTACACCTCTCTGCAACGCAGCCCCCGTGCATGTTTGAAGAGGGGGAACTAATTCCCCTTGCATACTGGGGGCCCCTGGGGGCCAACTAGCCCACCTGGAACCTCCAGTATGCGCCAGGGGGCTGCATTGCAGAGGTGTAATGAGGCTATGCCCCTTGTTACACCTCTCTGCAACACAGCCCCCTGCCGCGTTTGCAGAGGGGGAACTAATTCCTCTTGCATACTGGGGGTCCCTGGGGGCCAACTAGCCCACCAGGAGCCTCCAATATGAGCCAGGGGGCTGCATTGCAGAGAGGTGTAATGAGGCTATGCCCCTTTTTACACTTCTCTGCAACGCAGGCCACTGGCGCGTTTGCAGAGGGGGGACTAATTCCCCTTGCATACTGGGGGCCCCTGGGTCATATCTGCCCAAACACCGATATTCTGAACGATTGAAAATGACTTTTCTTGAGAAACATTTGGATTTGGATTATCATGTCCTATACTTTGGAATTTTTGAAAGACTGACTTTGAGGATGCTATAAATTACTCAAGTCTGCCCGAATTGTGTGGGTAAAATTGATACCTAGTCACTTAGAATAAGAATGTACTTACGTCTCGTCTAACATGTGGAAGAAATATCTGGTTATATGACAACAGAATACCGACATAACTTGAAGGAAATAAGAACGCCCTGAAGAAGTTCTGTTGTACAGAACAAAACGTTTCGGCTGGCTGTGGTACATAAACTTAAGGAAAATAAAAGCATTTGAATATACACCAAGATTCAGCGCTTCAATAAGGACTCTAAGTGATATGACTTGATTTGACTTATTGTGCAAGTGGTGCTGTGCCAAACTTTGGAATATTCTCCACTACTCTCTACTACTTACTCCCTCATACTCCACTACTCTCAACTACTCACTCTCTACTACTCATTCTCTACTACTCTACTACTCTCTACTACTCTCCCTCTACTACTCACTCCCTACTACTCACTATCTACTACTCTCTACTACTCACTCTCTACTACTCTCTCCCTACTACTCACTATTTACTACTCACTCTCTACTACTCTCTACTACTCACTCTCTACTTCTCACTCTCTACTAATCTCTACTACTCACTCTCTACTACTCTCTCTCTACTACTCACTCTCTACTACTCACTCTACTACTCACTCTCTACTACTCTCTACTACTCACTCTCTGCTACTCTCTCTCTACTAGTCTCTACTACTCACTCTTCTACTCTCTACTATTCTCCCTGCTACTCACTCTCTACTACTCACTCTCTACTACTCACTCACTACTACTCTCTACTACTCACTTTTTACTACTCTTTACCACTCACTCTCTCCTGCTCTCTACTACTCACTCTACTACTTACTTTCTACTACTCTCTACTACTCACTCTCTACTAATCACGTGGTGCTGTGCCAAACTTTGGAATATTCTCCACTACTCTCTACTACTTACTCTCTCATACTCCACTACTCTCAACTACTCACTCTCTACTACTCATTCTCTACTACTCTACTACTCTCTACTACTCTCCCTCTACTACTCACTCCCTACTACTCACTATCTACTACTCTCTACTACTCACTCTCTACTACTCTCTCCCTACTACTCACTATTTACTACTCACTCTCTACTACTCTCTACTACTCACTCTCTACTTCTCACTCTCTACTAATCTCTACTACTCACTCTCTACTACTCTCTCTCTACTACTCACTCTCTACTACTCACTCTACTACTCACTCTCTACTACTCTCTACTACTCACTCTCTGCTACTCTCTCTCTACTAGTCTCTACTACTCACTCTTCTACTCTCTACTATTCTCCCTGCTACTCACTCTCTATTACTCACTCTCTACTACTCACTCACTACTACTCTCTACTACTCACTTTTTACTACTCTTTACCACTCACTCTCTCCTGCTCTCTACTACTCACTCTACTACTTACTTTCTACTACTCTCTACTACTCACTCTCTACTAATCACGCTCTACTACTCTCTACTACCCGCTCTACTATTCACTCTACTACTCTCTACTACTCACTCTCTATTACTCACTCTCTACTCTCTACCTCTCTACCTCTCTCTACTTCTCTCTCTACTAGTCTCTACCTCTCTACCGCTACCTCTCTACCTCTACCTCTCTACCTCTACACCTCTACCTCTCTACCTCTCTCTACACGCACACATATACACATATATATATGCATATATATGCATATGCATTTATATATATATATATGTATGTGTATGTATATATATATATATATATATATATATATATATAAAAACATATATAATCTGTATATCTATATAAATACAAATATAAATGCATGCATACATATACAAGTCAAGTCATTATACTTTATATAAAGTACACACATAATTTTAAAAACAGTTCGTTATTTACAAAAATACATATAAGAGTTATGTGGAAAAATTGACTTGATGAGCATTTTTTAAAATCTTAGTCCTAATGATCCAGGCACATGATAAGAACTTTGCAACCCCACAAATAGTAACCATAGAAGAGGTGTCGGAGATAAGAATACGCAAAGCTGATTTGTAATCTCTAACACCAAGATTCTTTAGTACTGGTTTTAACCATTTCTTCCTAGGTAAGATGTATGCCTTACAGGCAAAGAAAAAGTGGCCCAATGATTCTTCGGGATTTATACAACCTGGACACATTGTATCCTCTTCCCTCCTATTGTTCCATCTAGATGTAAAAGTTTTGAGGGGCAATGTTCCATGTCTAAATTTAAGATATAAGGTCCTTTCCCGAGGAATCTGAATAAAATCCAAAAACAATTCCAATTTTAGGGTGCATTTATGGGTCAAAAAGGTCTCGGTCAAATGTCCCCAGTTTGGGTTCTGTTGCGCCTTGGCCTCTATCCAATCCCAATATAATTTTTTCACCACTTGTTTTGGTGGAGGTGATTGGGATACCCAAGCGTCGCTTAAACCCACACTTACTACAAGCTTTTTTAAAGCATTTAACCACTTGATTTTGCCTGCAGTGTTTCTGATCGGACGTGGTCGTTAGTATTCTCATTGCCCCACAGTTCCGAGCCATAAACAGCTGAGGCAATTGCTTTTCCCTCATAGACTGATAAGGCAGGCGCAACTGGCCTGCTTACAGAGAGACGTTGGTTTTTTAAAATAGTGCCGGAAACCCTTTTAAGATTTAAAATCATTTTACATATATGGGGTTCCCATTTCAAATGATTATTGATCCTCACACCAAGGTAGTCAAACTCATCGACCACCTCTAAAGGAGATCCATTCAAAGTCAAGTGGATATTCCTATATTTCCTCTTGGCGGTCATAACCATTAGTTTAGTTTTGGTTGTGTTTATTGTAAGACCCCGTTCCTGACAAAAAACACTAAACTGGTCAAGAAGGGTTTGGAGACCTGTGGGGGTTTTTGATAAGAGGAGGGTGTCATCGGCAAAGAGGAGGGATGGCGTTTTCTCCCCAGCCACAATGGGGGCATCGGCCGGTGTATCTTGCAGATGTTTCACCACCCCATTTATAAAGAGGGAGAATAAAGTAGGGGCCATCACACACCCCTGCCGCACCCCTCTATTAACAGGTATACTCTTAGTGAGTTGCCCCTGCGTCCCCCAACGTATCTTCGCATAAGTACCCTCATGGAGTTTAATGATAAGATTTAGCAGATAGGATGGGAAACCCATATCCAGTAGGACATTCCAAAGTTTAACACGGGGTATTACATCAAAAGCAGTTTTGAGGTCAATAAAAGCCAGGTAAAGGCTCCCTCTGGCTATTGACACTGTTTTCCAGAAAACTGCACAAAATCTGAAGACTTGGTCAATGGCCCCAACATTGTTTCTGAATCCAGCCTGAAAGTGGGACAAAATGCTTCCTTCCATAAGCCAGCCCTCAATCCTATTTACAATTACCCTGCCAACTACTTTTTGAATAACATCAATTAAACTAATTGGTCTGTAGTTGGCAGGGTCCTCTCTCTCACCCTTTTTAAAAACTGTAACAACTTCAGCACCCTTCCATGAATCCGGTACTTGGTGGCCTAAATGAATAAGGTTCAAAACATTTGCAATAAAATCAGCCCAAACCAGTGGGTTAGACATCAATAAATCACCCGGTATTCCGTCCGGGCCAGGTGCCTTACCCGGTTTTATTTTAATTATTGCCTCCTGTACCTCATGGGGCGAAAACAGTACATCTGTAGAGCCATCATTTTGATGGACCGAACGATCAATACCTATTATAGGGGGTACTGGCACAACTTCTAAGGAGCCTACGCCGTATAAATTTGAGAAGTGGGAATACCATTGGGACTCAGTTATATGGTTTGGTATGGGCTCAGCGCCTCGTCTATCAATGACGTTAATCAGTTTCTAAAATGCAGTAGCATTTTTCCCATGAGCCGCTTCCTTTAGAGCCTGCCAATGTTCCTCTTCCCAATCTTTTTTGGCTTTCATAATACTAATGCGGTACTCATTTCTAGCTAATCTAGCAGCTGGGGCATCCTTGTTTTTAATAGCTAGTGAGATTGCCTTTCTTTTCCCTCTACAGGAGGCAGTATACCAAGGGTTCCCCTTTTTTTGCGTGCATTTGGACAAATGACATCCCTTGTTTTTTTGGAGAAAAACATACTGATCTCCCCTATTAGGTCTTTATACTTAGTTGCCAGCACCGACCCCTGAAGCTGGAGTGAAATTTGGTTCACTGGTACCAGGGCAGATGAAGCAGCCGAAACTAGAACCCTAATATTCTCAAGTGTCCCCTCATTGCACCTAACCACATTCCATATAATCCTGCGATTACAGTTAGAAGGGACTAGTTCTTTAGTAATCAGCTCATTGTGAACCTCCTCACCAATATTGTCTCCCCAGAACATACCCATGCAAAGGGGATTATGGTCGCTATCAATCCTCTGACTGACCTCCATATCAACCAGATTGGCCCATGACCCTATATCCAAAAGGATGTAGTCAATCCGTGACGGGCAGCCTATTCGATTGAAGGTCATAGCGCCCGTACGATCGGATGTAGTACGGCCATTTAAGGCACATAGGTCATATGCGGACACCAGGGCATTCAGCTGAATAGCTCGAGCCGACCACTTCTTAATTGGGGCCAGAGATAAGGATGGAATTAACTGGTTTCCTGGCTTATTATAACAGCCCAAAAATTCATCCTCATCAAGAGGCTCAAATGTACAATTAAAATCACCTCCCACTAATACTGAGGATTTAGAAGGGAGGGCAGAAAGCCTGTTGTCTAACAGCTCCAGTATTGGAGACAATTGGCCCCCTGGGAGCCCCCTGGCATAAATACAGAAAAGTTCAAAAGCATTCCTGGCAGACTGCCTTTTAACAGTTATATGGAGAATATCATTACAGGGGACATAATTAACAGTAATCTTACAGTCCAAATCTATCCTGTTCCAAATAAGTAAGCCACCCGATGGGCGCCCCCTCCCAAGCTGTGTTGCAGGGACAACAAATGTAGAATAGCCCTGTTTGTGTTCTGGCTCTATACACCAGGTCTCCTGGAACATACAGATATGGAAATCTTCTACAAAATTGTTCCATTCCGGATCGGGCAAGTTTTTCTTTAAGCCGACTATGTTCCAGGACAGAATTTTAACAAGGGAAGGGGACAGCATAGGTGTATCCAGGGCGGCCTGAATATCAACATCCCCTGACGATGGGTCTGGAATAGTGCTACCCTGGTCGGGTACTTCCTCCCTAGTAGGAACGATAGAACCACTATCTACGGGAGAAGGTACCCCACAGCCCCTGGGATCTTCAATACGCTGTGGTGATGGTCAGTCCACTTCTTCCAGCCCACTAAATCGATTATAACAAGGGAATAAAGGATAATTGAGCTGTGGGCCCCACCCTTCTACATATACATATATGCATACAGATGCATGTTATTTACATGAAAGTTTAAAAAAACACTAACAAAAGCAAAGCTAAAAAAGCCACCTCATTCCAAACAGAATGGCTTTAACTTAAACGAGGGCGAGATCTATTGCATTTTCAATGCTTGTTTACTTTGGTTCCATCAAGAAGGCATTCAGATGTGTCACACATTTGCCATAAATTCTGAATGTTAGCTCTCTAGTTGCTCATTAGATCACTGTAGTAAAGCTACTGCTCACCAGGGAAGTCTGCTGATAGTATTCAAAGTGCATGTTTCAGTCTGCATGTCAGAATTCTTTTTATGAAATAGAAGAGGATTTGAGAAGTCACTCAAAATGATCCCTAATTTTTCTTGTCTGTAAGTGGGCTATACTTGGGCTACATCTGGGCGATATTTGGGCTACATTTAGGCTCTTTTGTCTCTGGTGGCCATCTTGGGAGACTGTATGTCAGAATTTGTTAATGAAATAGAAGAGGATTTGAGAAGTCACTCAAAATGTGCCTTAATTTTTCTTTCTGCAGCACTAATAATACTTTCTATGGCATAATATACCCCCTCATTTTGTTCCTTTTTAAATTAAATGTTTTAAGAGTTACCACTTTATTCCCATCACAATGGCTTCAGGTGTGCTATACCTTTGTAATAAGTAGGACTGTTATGGCTCTAGTTGTTCTTTAGAACACTCTAGGAGGCTGCAGTAGAACACAAAGGAATCAACTGACAGTCTCTGTCCTTGTTGGATGTACATGTTTTACTGAGAATGTCAGACTTCATTCTCACATGACTGAGAAAGATAATGTGAATTTACAGAAAATATGCTTTCAGTTTAGCTTATAGATCCCCTTCCAAACCACTGTGGGAAAATCATGAGATATGAGTTTTCTTTCAAACATGATTCATATCACAGCAGAAGGCTTTTTCACATGGTAAAATCACCTTAGAACACACCACAATTCCTAAAATGAGTATGGAACCATCAACAAATGATTTATAATGTAACTAAAGTCCTAAAACCCTCTATTAACTACAATGCTTTTTAATGAGGTGCTATCATGTATATTAGTTCCAAGATGGCTGCCAAGATTTCTTGGATGAAGTGCTGACAGCCAATCAGATCAGATGTGTGGTTAGGCTCCGCCCAGATATATATATTTTTTTGAACCTAAATTACTCAAAAACTGGAGCACATATCTTGAGACATAGCAAAGGCACATCGGGCTACCAGTCCCTACAATTTTGCCAAGTTGTGTGAAAATCCATTCAGCCGTTCGGGCTAAAAGTGAGTCCAACCGCCCTATGGAAATTAACATGGAGAAAACACGTTTTGGGACCCCCCTTTTATCTCAGCCCCTGCTTGACGAATCCCCCCAAAGTTTCAGGGAAGGAGCGGAGCACAGCGAGGCAAATTTAAGGAAAATTACAGGCAGATTCATCAACCGGCGCCAAAGTTATTCCCAATAGAATGTTGCAGATTTCCTATAGAAAACAATCCTAACTATAACTACCTAGGTAATAAATATATATATATATATATATGTATATATATATATATATATATATATATATATATATATATATATATATATATATATATATATATATATATATATATACATATATACATATATACATATATTCCAAGCGCACTGGGTCTTGCTGGGTACCTCCTCCCGTCGTCAGGTGGCGCGAAATTCGGCAAACCCAAAGCCGAAAGATTCAATGTACAATCCACAATTCTGCCAATGAGCAAGGTCGCGCACTCAAGGGGATTCAATCAATCAATCAATGACACTTATAAAGCGCGCTACATACCCGTAGGGTCTCAAGGCGCTGGGGGGGGGGGTGCCGCTACTGCTCGAACAGCCAGGTCTTCAGCTTCTTCCTGAAGGAGAGGTGGTCTTGGGTCAGGCGCAGGTCGGTCGGGAGGGAGTTCCAGGTCTTGGCGGCCAGGTAGGAGAAGGACCTTCCTCCTGTAGTCGCTCTTCGGATGCGGGGGACGGCGGCGAGGGCGTGGTTGGCTGATCGGAGGTGGCGTTTGGGAGCGTAGAAGTTGACTCGGCTGTTGAGGTAGCTCGGGCCTTGGTCGTGTAGGGCTTTGTGTGCGTGGGTGAGGAGGCGGAAGGTGATTCTTTTGTTGACGGGGAGCCAGTGAAGGTCTCTCAGATGTCCGGAGATGTGGCTGGTTCGTGGGATGTCGAGGATGAGTCTGGCTGAGGCGTTCTGGATCCGCTGGAGTCTCTTCTGGAGCTTGGCGGTGGTACCGGCGTAGAGGGCGTTGCCGTAGTCCAGTCGGATGGTGACGAGGGCCTGGGTGACGGTCTTCCTGGTCTCGGTGGGGATCCACCAGAAGATCTTCCGTAGCATGCGTAGGATGTTGAAGCATGCCGAGGAGACGTTGTTGACTTGCCTGGTCATGGAGAGGGAGGAGTCCAGGATGAAGCCCAGGTTGCGTGCATGGTCTGTCGGTTTGGGTGCGGTGCCCAGGGCGGGAGGCCACCAGGAGTCGTCCCAGGCGGAGGGTGAGGGGCCCAGGATGAGGACCTCCGTCTTGTCCGAGTTCAGTTTCAGGCGGCTGGTCGTCATCCACTCGGCTACCTCTTTCATCCCTTCGTGCAGGTTGGCTCTGGCGGCGGTGGGGTCGTTGGTCAGGGAGAGGATCAGCTGGGTGTCGTCGGCGTAGGAGATTATGCTGAGGTTGTGTTTGCGTACGATGGCCGCGAGGGGGCTCATGTAGACGTTGAAGAGGGTGGGGCTCAGAGATGATCCTTGAGGGACGCCGCAGATGACTTCGGAGGCCTCTGACTTGAACGGTGGAAGGCGGACTCTCTGTGTTCTTCCGTCGAGGAAGGAGATGATCCATTCCAGCGCCTTGTCCTGGATTCCAATGTTGCTGAGGCGCCGTACTAGGGTGCGGTGGCAGACCGTGTCGAATGCCGCGGAGAGGTCTAGGAGGATGAGGGCCGCTGTTTCTCCATTGTCCATCAGGGCTCGGATGTCATCGGTGGCGGCGATGAGGGCAGTCTCGGTGCTGTGTTTGGCTCGGAAGCCGGACTGTGAGGGGTCGAGGGATCCGTTTGTCTCGAGGAAGGCGGCCATCTGCTTGTTGACGGTCTTCTCGATGACTTTGGCTGGAAACGGGAGGAGCGAGATGGGGTGGTAGTTCTTGAGGTCGGTGGGGTCCGCTGTTGGTTTCTTGAGTAGAGCGCTGAGTTTGGCGTGTTTCCAGCTCTCAGGGAAGATGGTGGTGTCGAAGGATGTGTTGATGATGTCTCGCAGGTGGGGTGCGATGACAGCGTCGGCCTTGTTGAAGACGTGGTGAGGGCAGGGGTCGGTCGGTGATCCGGAGTGGATGGAGTTCATCGTGCGGATGGTGTCTTCGGTGCTGATCGGGGTCCAGGCATGGAGGGTGGTGGTGGGGGGTGGTTGGTCGGTCATGGTGTGCGTTGGTTGGTTGTAGAAGCTGTTGTGTGTGTCCGCGATCTTGTTGTGGAAGTATGAAGCGAGGGAGTAGCAGAGGTCTTGCGATGGGGTGATGTCGTTGTTTCCTGCGCTGGGGTTGGAGAGCTCTTTCACGATGTTGAAGAGTTCCTTGCAGTTGTGTGCGTTGTTGTCCAACCGGTCCTTGAATGCTGTTTTCTTGGCGGCGCGGATCAGCTGGTGGTGTTTCCGGGTGGCAAGTTTGAAGGAGGTCCTGTTGTCCGGTGTCGGTTCCTTTCTCCAGACTTTCTCGAGGGCTCGGCAGTTCTTCTTGGAGCTCTTTAGTTCGTCGGTGAACCATGGCGCCTTCTTGCTGCCGGGTCTGCTAGGCGGGTTCCTCAGTGGGGCGAGTTCGTCCGCGCAGTTGCTGATCCACTTCGTGAGGTTGTCGGCGGCCTGGCTGGGGTTCGCTGAGCTGGCAGGAGGGTGCTGGCTCAGGGAGGTGGCGAGCTGGTCTGCTGTGATCTTGTTCCAGCTTCTGTGGGCGGCCTGTTGCTGGTGTTGGTGGGTCGTCGTTCTCTTGAAGGTGAAGTGGACGCAGCTGTGGTCCGTCCATTGAAGCTCTGTGGCGTGGCTGAAGTCGATGTCTGTGCTGGAAGAGAAGACTGCGTCGAGTGTGTGTCCGGCGAGGTGGGTGGGGGTGGACACCAGTTGCTTGAGTCCCAAGTTGTCGAGGTTGTCGAGCAGGGTGCTGGTGTTGCGGTCGTTGTTGTTCTCTAGATGGAAGTTGAGGTCTCCCAGGAGGATGTAGTCAGCGGAGGGGAGGGCATGCGGGCTGACAAAGTCGGCGATGTCCTCGCTGAATTGTGTGCGTGGTCCCGGGGGTCGGTAGATCAGGGTGCCTCTGAGGGTGGTGGTCGGGTTGGTGTGGATCTGGAAATGCAGGTGTTCGGCGCTGGTCAGGGTGTTGTCGGTGCTGGTCGTGAGACGGATGGTGTTCCTGTGGATGATGGCGATGCCTCCTCCCATCTGGTTGGCGTTTCGGTCCCTCCGGACGATCTTGTAGCCCTCTGGGATAGCGATGGCGATGTCGGGGGCTGAAGAGGCGTTCATCCAGGTCTCCGTGAGGAAGGCAACGTCAGGGGCTGTGGCGTCTAGAAGGTTCCAGAGTTCGATGGCGTGTCTGTGGACGGAGCGGGTGTTGAGCAGGATGCACTTGAGGTGGGTGCTGCTGGTGTTCGACTTGGCGGGTGCTGGTGCGAGGCTGGTCCGGATGCAGGAGAACTTGCAGGCGTGGCAGCTGAAAGGTCCGTGGGTACGTCGTGGAGTGGCTTGATGGCATTCTGGGAGTCGGCCGGTGTTGAGTGCGGTGAGGGTGGCGGCGGAGTACGTCAGGCGGGTCGGTCGGGGACCTCGTGGGCCAGGGGTCCTGGCGCTGGGCGCGGTCCGGTCGCGGACGAGCGCAGACGGGCTTACTTTTGGCGCGCCTTCGGCGCACAATCGGCGCGCCCGCTGCGCTTGACCGCTGCGCGTTCGCACGGTCGCCATTTAAAGGCGAAGTGCGCGGGTGGGCGGAGCAGCTGGGAGGCGGGAGGCTTCAGTCAGAAAGTATTTATTCACCGGAATTCGCTACGCGTTTCGACACAACAAGGTGTCTTGATCACACCTATTCTTATACATATATTCACTGAAAAAAACATAGGTTATAGACCATATATAGTTAGGGATTAGCGTTTACAAAACCTGGAAAATTCACTGAAAAAACCATAGGTTATAGACCATATATAGTTAGGGATTAGCATTTACAAAACATTATTTTACTCGCACAAAACCACTGAAATTTGCATATATAGTTAGTTGCACTAACTATATATCTCGCACCCGCAATCCACTGCTGATCATGTCACATATTACATCATTCATGACATGGTCAGTGACATCACTGATTACATCACTGATGACATCTCAAATGACATCACTGATGACATCACTGATGACATCTCAAATGACATCTCAAATGACATCACTGATGACATCACTGATGACATCTCAAATGACATCACTGATGACATCACTGATGACATCACTGATGACATCTCAAATGACATCACTGATGACATCATTGATGACATCACATTTGACATTACTGATCATATCACTGATGATATCATTCATGTGATAATACGATGAACCTCTTCCGACTCTAATATAACCTTAGATACAATCAGTGTAAACAGACACTCACAGACTGTCCCTCATCCATGGAGTTACTCACACACCTAGTCAGTCATGCAAAGAATCAATCACACCTCCATTTCCTCAACTATACAGTTATACACACCTTACTTATTCAAACATATATTAACACATATTTACTCTCTTATACAATCCCTGATACAAGTTCACAATGATCCATACAGCCACTCACACATTCACTGGCTCTTATGCACAGTTATTTATATATGTCAACTCTCACATGTACTGTGTTTTACATATGTACTTACTTTGACATGTACCACTGAGAAATCCATTCAATCACCAATACACTCATGCAGACACTCAACCGCCCATACAGCTGTTTCCACATGCACTTTTGAACCCATACATATAGTGAATCAACTACTCACACATCTATGCACAGAGTCACACACCTCCCAGCCACCCACACACACACTCAGTCTCCCATACAAATACTTGGGCAACCAATCAATAACCCATATAGTTACTCATATAGCTACTGATCAACACATGCAGCAGTTTACAGAACAACAGACATAATGATGCACAAATTAAGACAGTTTAGTCACTAACCCATGCACTCAGTGAGACACATTAAATCACTCACTCATACAGTCAGTCATGCACCTACTAAATCCTTCATCCAGACACTTATACATCCACTCATTCTTCAATATATAAGACATATTTTAACTTTACAGAAACATACAGTCACTGGGTGTTGTCATCAGTGATGTCATCAGTGATGTCATTTGAGATGTCATCAGTGATGTCATCAGTGATGTCACTGACCATGTCATGAATGATGTAATATGTGACATGATCAGCAGTGGATTGCGGGTGCGCGATATATAGTTAGTGCAACTAACGATATATGCAAATTTCAATGGTTTTGTGCGAGTAAAATAATGTTTTGTAAATACTAATCCCTAACTATATATGGTCTATAACCTATGGTTTTTTCAGTGAATTTTCAAGGTTTTGTAAATGCTAATCCCTAACTATATATGGTCTATAACCTATGGTTTTTCCAGTGAATTTCAATGGTTTTTTAATAGCAAATATCAAAAGCTGTAAAATGTATTCTTATTCTAATTCTAAAATATTTTTTTATATTTTTGTAATATATTTTTTTAATTTAATTTATATTATAATTTAAATTATTTTTTATTGTTTTGCTGCCGGTACGCGAACAGGAAAACGTTCCGTTAGTGCAAGTACCGCGTTAGAAAGCCACATCGTGACGCGTCGCGTAATCGCAACGTATCGCGTTACTGCATAATGCGCCTTATGACGCGCCGCGTTAGCGCACCCGGAAGCGCTCTAGAACGCGAACCAAGGCGCGAAACCCAGAGCCCCGGAAACGATCTGAGGCGCGGCGCGGAGCGCGTAACGTAAGCATAACAGGTCATGTGACTAGTTCATAAAACTTTTCATTGGTTCATTTTACTTTTAGTTTCCTAATGATGGAACGCTTGATCATATGGCGTAAAATTAACACTTTTCATTGGTTTAGAATTTTTTTTTTTCCCAAATGATGAAAGTCCCACCTTTTTTCCTCACTCTGACTTTTTATGAGAGAAAGACCTGTTTCTGCTTGTTCAGTCATGGCATCTGTAGTAGCTGCAGCTGGTGGATCCCCACCACCACCACCACCTCCAAGGAAGAGAGGACCAACTCCACAGGTCATCCTCCAACAAGAGGAGGAAGAAGAGGAAGACGAGGAACAGGAGCAAGGGACAAGGGTGTTTTTAAAAGAACAGCCAAGGAGGTCCCATATAAAAGAAAATTTTATTTGGCAATTTTTTTCATTTCCTCCACATGAAAAAAAAGTAAATGCCAGGTACGTTACCTGCCTCATCTGCCACGATGTACTCTCCAGAGGAACCGAAAAAAAATATAGTTATGGTAATTATACCATGCATCGCCATATGGAGAGGTGGCACCCGATTAATTACAGTGCTGCCCAAATACGAGTTTTGGTGGATAACCCCCGACCTGCCAGCACATCCACCAATGAAGTGGCAGTGACGGAATCAGAGGCAAGGGAAATGGTCCCAAATCTTCAGAAGAACTTTGGACAAATGAAAATGACATGTTTAACTTGCGGCAAATTAATTTCATGTGGAGAGAGGAGTGTAACTCTAATCAATAGAGCTTATGAACATCATCAATGTACAAAACGTCCCAGAAACTAAATTTTCTTTTTTTTTTGTTGCTCCTGTTGAGCCCTTTGTAATGAATCATTTTTGTTTCCCCCCTCCTCCAAAAAAACACAAAAAAATATAAAACAACAAAAATAATAAAAAAAGTTCTTTTCAGAACTACATTCCCTTTATGAAAAATTGCTAGAATGTTTAGCACTCTATCAACCTCTATTTCTTTTTATTCGCTTCCCGGTTCGCGCGCCGGTACGCGAACCGGAAGCGAACTAAAAATTTTTTTTTTTTTTTAAAAAGACGAGTAAGTAAACAGAGAGTAATGTTAAAAGAAAGACAAATAGAGGGAGTAACACACAGTTACTGTTGAAAGAGGGACTGAGAAAAGGAGTGAAAAGAGTAGTATAAATAAGTAATAGAAAAAGAAATGAGGGAAGTAGCAAAGGCAGGAAACTAAGGGTTAAAGAAATGAAGCAGTGGAACTAATAAAAGTTAAATGTGATAGAGATGTAACGTAAAGAGTACTAAACACTTACCTTATAATTTTCATTAACGTAGTCAATTGTCATTTTTATACTTTTAATCTGTGTAAGAAAGAACAAAAATTTTTAAATTAATAGAAGGTAGTAAAAAAAGAGTGAGCATGAGACAAGATGAATACATATTATAAATCACAATTCAAAGTACAAAATTAATTATACATATTTAATGGTTTATTTTTGCTGTTCTCAGAATATATCAAATTTCACTGAAAACAGTGGGTTGAAGGTATTCATCATATAACAGCGGGGAATAAAAAACACAATCAAAATGATTTTGTTTAAAAAACCCAAATAATATAACTAATCAGAAATCAGAACTCCTCAAAAGTACCTTACTTTCTATGACGTCAAAGGATGTCCTATGAACAGCTTATACTCTGTTGTGCTGTTACTATTTTCTGCCCGCCACTTTCTGAAAGATAAACTCCATCGATTTAAGAAAAATGAGACATACAAAGCAATTTAAAACAGCACACTAAATTACAGCAACACCTCGAATCATTATAGTCCAGTTACCTACCCTAAATTCTCACTTCAGAAAACAAGTCAAAAGGCAACATTGCTTCATACTAAAATGATAACCATTGCCGAAAGACTAGCCTTTTTTATATTTCAAATAAGCTGTGTAATATCCTGATGTTGTCAAAGGACCATCATAATATATAATAGCTGCAGTTGCAAATGTTCTTCCTGAAATCGATGACTGTGTAGCCAAAACATTTTTAATTAGACTTAACAACTTTTTTTCATCCAGTTTATGTAGTTGAAATTGTAAAATGACATTTCACCCATATGTTTCCATAAATAATATGGACAGCATTGCAGACTTACATTTCCTCTACTCCTTATTTTGATCTGCTGCTTGACTTAGCTTATAAACACAAACAGTTTTCGCTCTGTACTACAATTATCCACAAGGCCATATAGAGTAGGAGCCATTAGAACCTCTGGAAATTCCTCTGAACAAATCCCAAGATTCCTTTCCTAAAATTTTGGTTGTAAGAACACCAGGTAAGAATTTTAAAGGTGGAAAGGCAATCTTTTTTTGAAAGTTAAAACAGAATCATTGCAGAATGACCAGCCGTTTCCAGATTTTAAATAAGCTATGTAATGTCCTGAAGTAGTTGAAGGACCGTCATGATATATAAATGCTGTACTTACAAAAGTCCTTCCTGATATTGACAACTGCGAAGCCCCAAAATTATTAATTAAAGTTGTCAATTTAGTTCCATCAGGCCTACATCGTTGGAACATTAAAATGACATACTGGCCATAACTTCGTAAAATTAACGTGGACAGCATTGCAGACTTACATTGGCTACACTCTATGTTTTGATCGGCTGCCTTTACTAGCTTATTGAAGGATACTGATTTACTGTCAGGCAAAGTTAAATATATACATCTTTCTGAGCCTACACTAGTAGTACTTGATAGCCTACAGTTCTCGCAATCATGCTGCCATAGATAAGAAAGGCCAAACAGATAATCTACATCTACACCTTCATCTTGCAATACATCAAGCATATACATTAAAAACTCCTGACAATCCTGCTGAATATTTTCAGAGAATTGTGTTTGACCTGAACATTCGTCTAACAGATAACGAATTTCAGACACACTTTCTACTCTTGTTCTATCAGCGCTACATTTCTCTAACACAGAATTCAACAAACAGCATAAACTTTGTTCCGAATTGATCACAATCTGTTCTTTTAAAGTCTCTAGTGAAAAGAGAACATTAACAACTACATTAGCATAGCAGTTGACACCAGAACTATTTTCAAATTTAAAACCAACAACATTTTCAACAGAATTCATTTTATTCCTGCTTACAGTTTTTGGTTCATCGACCTTTGGTCTTTTTGCTTCAACCTCCCTACTATTACTGATATTTCTTCGTTTCCGGCCTACCACACGTTTCTCAAACAAAGGATATTGAGGCAAATGTGGCGCATACTCTCTTCTTAACCTATTGTATTCCTTAACACAATCTAGATCCGCACAAATGTTTGTGAGATCACAGTCAATCAAGTACAATCCCGATAAAGTTCTGACTCGTGACAATGCTACATAAGCCATACCCTCTTTGAACACAGAACTGCCAATATTCACTAAAGCAGTGTCTACACTTAAACCTTGCGATTTATGAATTGTCACCGCATATGCCAAGCAAACAGGAAACTGCTTACGGCGAACATATGGGTCTTTTACAAGCAAAAACCTAGCTGTGCAACGACCAATTAGCTGTACTTCCTCAATGCCATCAAATTTAATTTTTAAAAATTCAATTCCATCTCTACTTCTGTATTTCTCAAAATCAACAACATTACCCATTGATCCATTTACCAGACCTCTTTCAACATGTAAATTCCTTCTCAAAATGATATGGCAATTTAAGCACACATTCAGAGTCTTTTCAAAACCCGCAGTTTTAGATATAGTCTTCTCTAATGAATCCAATTTAGATTTCAAATTCTCAGACAAAATAATTGTTGCTCCCATATGCTCTATTCTGTCAATAGCTTCCAGTTTCACAATCTCTTGTTTTTCTAAATTCAACATTTTGTTGTTGAAGATGGAACATTCTGCAAGAGTTGGCATCAAACATATTCCAGATTTCTTCTCAGTAATTTTCTGAAAAATATCCTCTGGCAGAACGTCTTCTTCTGGATACAAATTTGACAGTAATCGTGCATGTAAAGCTTCTTTCCCACGCTCAGTCACTTTCCCGATTCTAACATCTTGTAGAATATTCTTGTAATCTTCGTCCTTCACCTGACGCATATTTTCACGCAGCTCAGCATAATTGAAGTTTAACCATATGTTAACGTTGCCAATGCTCCCTAGGCACTTCTTGGTATCTTCATGTGTAAGCAGTTTAAACACTGGTTGTCCTTTCACTGGTGTCAGCTGCAGAAGATCACCAAAAACAATGATGTGTTTGCCACCGAATAACACATCATACTCTGTTTTAAGAACTTCCTGCATTCTCAAATGCACAAAGGCAAGCATGACATTGGAAACCATGCTTACTTCGTCAATGATAAGAAGTTTCATCTTCTTCAACACTCTAGATACTTTACAACAAGCATCCCCAGATAACTTGTGGTATTGTAATTTGTTATCATGCTCCACTGGCAGCATCAGTAGCCGATGCAAAGTAATCCCTTTAATGTTATGAGCTGCCAGTCCAGTTGGAGCGGTGACAACACAAGACAGCGATGACTCAGTCCTTTTCTGCAGATAACATGAAATTGCTTTAATGAGGAAACTTTTTCCAGTTCCTGCTTCTCCACTCACGTATAGTCGGACAGGCTTCAACGACGTACATGAGCACTCTTTCTTCTCATGACTTAATCCATGCTCAATTTGGTTGGTAACTTCGTCATATATTTTCCTCTGCTCAATGTTGAGTTGTCTTTCCAAATCTTCTAAGTTAACCGCATCCTCCTGAGCATGTGCCATGGCTCTTTCCACTTCAATCATGGCTGTAGCAGCTTCATTTTCGATAACTGGTTCTCCTAGTGGATCCTGACTCAAAGAAACAGAACTCTGACTGTCCTGAGAACTGTCTCTAGCAATCTCAGCTGCAATTGTTGCTTCCTGCTCGATTTCTGCATTCAACATTTCTAGATATTTTGGAAAAACAGGACATTCTATGGACTCCTTGGCTGCATTGAAAGAGTCTTCGTAACAGAGGAAATCTCCAAGCAGTTCCTTTTCTGCACGCCAAGGCTTGAAAAGTTGCAAAAGAGCTAAATAGAAAAACTCTTTTCTTTCTGGAGATTCGCAATCCAATTTTCGATGATTTACCAATTGACATTTTCTTTGCTTGACCAGACATCCCTCACTTCCAATTACAGCATACACTCCTTTATCAATATCTTCTTTGATGTTCCTCTTGAAAACGTAATTTTGTAGAACATCATACAGACAAACATTCTCCAGGTGACTGCTTCTATTTGAATAATATGTATCCAACATGTTGGTCTTCAAAATATCTGTACTGTTTGGCTCCTTCTCCGCCAAATACTCAATTTCCCGTACAGGTTTCAGAACTCGATTACGCGTTGCAGCAAGACCAAGAGTCGCCCAAATGATACTCCTAGATTTGGCATAGAGACTTGCTGAAGATAACCGGTCAGAACATTCGTAAGCTCCGATTTCTCGATGCGACAACATCTTCAGACTGAAACTGTACAACTTCTTACTGAGGCTCTTTTCATGGGAAATATCCTCCCACATATCTTTCAGTTCTGTCTTTTCTTTTTTGGTGATGTAAGACGTCACATACCGAGCCACAGCCATACAGTTGTCAGCCACAAACTGTATATCCATGTTAGCATTCCACATGGACAAAATCACTGGGTTGTAGTCGTTAATGTACTTGGACTCTTCGTTTCTTTTCAAATTGTATGTGTTTTTGGGTGATTTCCTTGTCACATTATGTCGCAGCGAAGACATCAAATTGTTAACTCTTCCTTTTGATATCACCGACCGTGGAAATGCAAAACGACATTTGGTGTAGTACTTGTCCTTGTTTCTGAATTTACGACGACAGTACTTTCCACATGCCATCAGATTAATCAGGTGAGAATCCAAAATACTGTGTTGCACATTGACTTTATCCATAAGGTCCTTTGCCGAGATATTTCGCAGTTGTACACCACTTTTCAAGATGTGGTTCACTGCATAAGACAATCAGGAGAGATCACTTTCAAACAGTAGATGAAATAAATAGGGAATGCATTGACGAAACCTAGGATCTTCTGCGTACAATCGTAAAGTCCGGTATTCTGAAGCAGGAATTTGAACAGGTCGCTCATCATATCGTCCTCCTCGACCTGTGGGAAATAACTGTGGGAAACATCGAGCTTCCAAACTTTCCTCCCAAACACTAATGGGACTCCCTTTGGCTTGTTTCATTTGAAACAACTCAATAGCATTCCCCATGACTTCCTTGGAATGCAAAGGATGAACACTATAATGTTCATATATTTCTTCCTTTTTAGAGGCTTCTACTTTCTCAATTTGTCCAGGACACAAATCGCTGTCCTCTTCTTCACTTACTTCCTCTTCTGCAACATATACATTCTTGTAGTACTCATTATTTTTTATCAAATACAATGTTGCCTTTTTGACTTTCCTAACATCCACTAAATCTTGCCAGATTTTCTTACTCTTTGTCGGAACACCATTAACTATGATAACCAGAGGTTCCTCTTCCACTTTCTCTACTCCAATTGTATTAATGTTTTTCTTCAAATCTAAAGGCAAATAAACAACCCTTCCCTTTAATCCTCTCTGTAAATCTGATGGAGGCAACTTCCCTGTCTTTGGCTCCATTCGTACAATAGCCTGGAAGGGATGGACACTTTGAATCAAAATAGATTCATAAGTATTTAAATCCTTCAATTCAGAAGGAATGTCAACTAATTCCAGATTATTATAAACCGCTCTAGCAGGCATCTGGTTTTAGTTTAATTTGTTATAGCAATAAGTACACATACGATGATCCGCTCCCAAATCAAAACAATTTTCTACCATCAAGTATGTGACAAAATCCTTCCATTCACTATTGTTTTCCATATCACTTTTTGCATATAAATCCACTAACTTAGTCTGATTCTTATAATAAGTCCGTCGACAACACACACAAGTGAAATTAGGCCTCTCACATGTTTTCACCATAAATGTAGAAATTTCCTTGTGAAACTTATGTGTACTGAAAATCTGTACACTGTCTTCCACATTACCTTCTTCTAGTGGTTCAATATCAACATTGTTCTCTTTACCAGCAAAGTAACAGAACTCAATTTCTTGACAAATATTCTTCACATCTACTTCAGAACCATGCAAAAGAGCTCTGCTTAATTGTTTAAGCATAATTGCTGGACTCTTAGCATAATACAACATTCTAACTAATTTCCTCACTTTATTATGATGCACTGCTAGCATCCTGAAATGATGAAAAACACTCTGGCATACTCTCCTAGAAAGACAAGCCAGTGAATGACCATGCAAACCTGTCACTTGTCTCACTCTGCAAGGATCTAATTCTTGCAACAACTTTATTTTTTGTTTTAAACTTTTCTTAATAAATGTCCGTATAAAATCACAAAGCAAATTGATGGAATCCTGTCGCACACTGCAAATAGAACTACACTTCCAGGTGTACACTGGTCCCTTAGGACGTCTCCCTAAAACCTCATCACTTAACACCTCTTCTGCATCTGCAGACACAAGTATTTCTTTTTCAACCGTAAGACCATCTTTTACCTCATATGCTCGACCACTGCTGTCAACTGCATGCACCAAATCATTGTCCTGAAAATAGCTCTCCTCATTAAAAAATGCCTCACTATTTGAACTATGCATCCATTTTCCTAAGAAAACTTCACAAAAATTATTTCGATTAACTTCTCTCTTCCATCTACTATTTGAGTTGAAAACATAGATTACCTTGTTTAGTTTCCTAATTCTATTAATTACCAAAATAAATAACTTTCGCTTAATTTCGAAAGCCTGATCAATAATTTTCTCTACATTTTTCTTTTTCTTATAAAATGCCACTTTCTGTTGGCCTTTCTTAAATTGTTTTAGCAAATTGACAATTACCCTGTTGCGAAACATTCGCCTACGAATGTCCCTGAATGTATTTTCCATTCTACTGCCATGCACAGAGTTATCTCCTGCTCTAGCAGAACATTTTTTGACGGGCCTTTCCTTTCCATTTAAATTGGCTCTCTTTTTCTGGACTAAAACTTGTTCTGTAGTTATAGTTTTGTTTCTACAAATGTTTCTAAGGAATGATTTCGTTCTCTTACCCGGAGCGTTCTTCGTGCGTTGAGGTGATTTTAATGTAGAGGACTGCTGCAAGCATTTAGTAATCTGCTGTCTTTGTCGTTTCGTAGCCTTTCGGATTCTATCCTTAGACGGCATTGTCTAATTTCTAAATAATCTGCAGTTGAATCTGTGGTAAAATATAATAAAAAATGTTATTAACCACTATTACCAAACAGTAAATCAATAACAGTAAGGATTTGATTCAGCAATGCTATAAAGATGATTCAGTGAAATCTTCTTAATTTTACTGTGATAGTGATAGTATTACAGGGCTTTCATGCAAATGACTGCCCACCCTGCAACAAAAACCCCACATGAAACTTTACGCATATTAAATTGTGTACTTACCTGCAATAATACATATGCCAGTGTTTAGGTCCCTCCACCCTGCCCCTCCCCCTCCCCGCCTCCCTGCCCCACCGTAACTCCCTCCACGACCCGCGGCAGCTATCTTGCAACATGGTGCATCTTGTAAATCACTACTGCATTATAAAAGTGATGCAACAGCAGCACAAAATAGGCGCACAACCATCATAAATCTGCCCCTAACACTTTAAATGATTGATTCAGGATGACGATAAGGTGTGGACTATCTAGAAGTTTGTTTGAGGTGAGGCCTACTCAGGGTTGCAGATGAAATTTAGACTTGTTAAAGAGTACAGAGGTGATAAGACATGTACAGGCCTACCAAAGAAGTGAATCATGTCCACTGCACTCTTGAACAAAGGCCAGAACTCCTCTATCTCCCTGAACACGACTAAATATCATCTGCACAATGTGATTCGTAATGTTAGGAAACACAAGTGATATAATTGAAAAACGTGAAAATATTTTTGCACATTTAACAATCACATCACCGGTATTTCTTCAGCTTACTTATCTCATTATGCAGATGTAGTCTACGTCCTATGTAGAAGCACACCCTATCAATACTTAAATTACCCAAGCACACATGGGAGCGTATTTACAAGGACCTTGCTCCAGGGGAAATGTCTTAAATTAAAATTGGAAAAATTACATCAAAGGGACTCAAAGGCCTTGTAAATATGCCCCAAACAACCTATGAAACACTAGCAGTACATATCAAGGAACCTAATTGATTTCAAAAAACGTTTTTAAACCTTTTTTGTAAAACAATTATATACCTACATTCATGGGGAACTGACTTAAAATGCCCTAATACACATGAAAACGTTTTTTTAAGGTCCTTGCACCTTTTTTTCAATAACTTTTAACATGGCTATGTAACTCAAACAATCAAAATCAAAATTTTTCAAGCACACATGGGGGCATATTTACAAGGACCTTGCACCACAGGGAAAGTGACTACAAATAACCAAACACACATGGGGACGTATTTACAAGGCCCTTGAACAAGGGGGAAGTGACTTGAAATGGCTAAGCGAACATAGGAGTGTATTTACAATGCCCGTGCAACACTTATGCATCACTTTTAACATGTACACTGTAGAGCAGCATGGGGCAATAACAACACAGATGCATCATGCATCTGTTCCGCAAAAACGACGCATTGCAGGAGTCACATCACAAGTAAATAAATTCTCATAATTTTTTAAAGCATTCCTTTTCCTTAAAAACGATTTTCTGATCATAATTTGAAAACACAGCACAGCTCCTATGTACAACCACACCTTGTCAGTACTAATACTTTACATTATCTGCAATTACAATTGGTAAAAGAATGCAAAATCTTCTTTGAAAGCATAATGCAAACACTTGACTCAAAACATCATTTTAAATACACAGCTGGCTTTCTTATTTACGCAAAAAAGCATACTAGTCTTTATCTAAAATATAGAAACGATAACTCACCTTAACAAATGCTTTTTGAATTTCAAAACAATCTCAGAAACACACCAATTTTTCTTTAGCAGAATAAAAGGTATGCACTCCAGAGGCTGGAACCAACAAAGGCACTGTAATGCTGATATTCATCACACATATCTCTCATGTCAGCCAATCAAAACTCTTCCCTCACTATTTTCAAATCAACACCCTTCCCCCCTCTGCCCTTATGGCCGGGATGCCCGCCACCCCCTCCCAACACAATCCCCAAGGATGGGAGAAGTCGGACACAGGTTTGAACTTTTGGAAGGCAGGAGGGAGTCACCCTCCCAGCCGTATTTATTAAAATATGAAACAAAATGTAAAACATTAAATACAAGTTTCATAATTATGTACAATTTTACATTTATTACATTTCGATGAAGACATGTTCTTTGGCTAACCTTAACAGATCTCTAATACAAAGGTTTCCTAGCCGAGTCTAACATCCTGCAAATGCATCCATTCTAAATTAAAATTGTACATCCTAGCATTAAGGGCCAACGGCAAGGTCTTAACCGGTGTCAGATCCCTACTACCAAAACTCTCGCCCTCACGGTGTGAGTGGCGCATGCGCAGAGGACTCTACCCTCGTTGCCAACTGTAACTTCCCTTGTCGTGGTAGGGGCCCCCTTTCCACTCGACGCCATCTTAAAGGTCGTCCGAGTTCCCGTGTGAGGTATCTGTAGGAAGGACAGCGTGGACTCCCCCCCATCCCCACACTCTCTAACCGCCGTCGCGGATATCCGGCCCCCGGGAAATTAGTAGGAGGGGCATCTAGCCGCCTCCCCCCTGGGAGGGGCCTATGGCCGTCTCCCCCTAGGCGACCCATCCTTAGTGGGTGCCGCCTCCCCGTGGGAGGGGACAATGGCCGCCTCCCCCCGGGCGCTCCCATCCATTCTGGGTGGCGCCCCCCTCTAGGGACCTTGAAATTACTGCTCACCGATCATGACCTTACCACCACAGGCCGGATAGTTGACCGACTATCCGGCCCCCCCTACTCCTCCTAAAGGTCATGCTTCCTCAAACCCCTTAGCCATGCTATGACGTCTCCTATGAGTAAATCATTCCTCTCCCTGGACAGGTGAACCCCATCATTCAGATACATTAGATCACCCCGAATACACCCGTGAGGAATGCTATGCAACTGCGAAGAGCGAAGCAATTTACCAATTTTATTGTTAACCCTTTTCACCGAATGGTTCAGTGCTGACACCGAAAGGCCCCCCCACCATACCTTCCTGGGAATCATGTGGGACCAGGCAATCGTGCACCCTGGGATTCTTTTAGCCAACCAGCTAACAGCAGACCAAATTTGTTCAAACAACACTCGTCTACCCAGTGTCACCAAGTCATTGCCCATCAGCTGTACTATGACTACAGATGGCGGTGACCTTTGCCACCCTAAGAGACCCTCAAAAAATGATTCGAATTGGTCAAAACAGAGCCCGCCCTTCCCATGGAAGGCCACTCTGTACCCGTATTCCCCAGCTGCGTGAGTCGCGTCACCTGCTTTGAATACGTCCCCGGCGCGCCTCACATATGAGTGGCCCACGACCCATACCACTCTCTCTCCAGACGGTAATCCTTGACCGCTGGTCTCCTGGTGCTGGGTCGACTGCAAATTCCGCCCCGCGTGACAGGCTCGCGAAACTGTAATTCAAACAAAAGACAAGAAGCGTGAGTGCATGTCAATTGATCTTTACAACATGTGCAATCGCACATACCTTTTGAAGCAATTCGAGGACCATCGTCCCAACTGTTTCACTTCCTCAGCACTCTGACCCCTGGCTGTAGTCTCAGTAGCAGCCCCTATCCTAAAGGAGTGGGTCCCAAAATCGCACGGGTCCATGCCCGCAGCAGCGATTGTCAGTGCTAGCACCCTCTGGAACTGAAACCTCGTCAGTGGGGTGCCATCCTTGTGCCTTAGCAAAGTCCCCCCTTATGTAGCCGCCCTTAGTGCCACGTATTCCTCTATACACTTTATCGGGCACATGGGGGACCCTCGCGCGCGCTGCACGACAACACTATTTCCCATAGCCCCCTGGTTGGTCTTGGACCTGGCTATCGAAACCACCATCGAATCACCCCTAATTTGGACGTGATCCCTGCACAAGCCTCCCTCAACATCTTTCTTATTTCTTGCGACCAGTTCGCTCACCCGCATAGCCCCATGGAATGCTAATGCGAAAGCTGCCCGGAACAGAACTGCTTCGAAATGGGAGGAGCACGTCTCGTCTAGTTTCGATATGAGTAGGGACAACCTGTGTAAGCCAATCGGGCGCCTCGCATCTTGCTTGCGACCCTCGAGGCGCTGCCAGCCGCGAGCGGCCTTCTTAACCAAAAAGGAACCCGTTGGGTCTTCTATGCCATGCACCTGCGCCATGAATGAAATGGCCGCCCTATGCCTACTGGCCGTTGCCGCTGATCGGCCTTCTCTGTGCAGCGCTACCAGGAACCCCAGGAAGGATTCCTCCTGACCCCAGCTCTGACTCCCTGTGGGACCCAAAAATGTGCAATAGGAACGAAACGCTCCTTCGTATGCCTTCCTTGTCCTGGGGGCTAAGCTTGCTGCCACGAGGTCTTGTAATCCGGGGCACCGATTAGCCATAGTGCTTCGGGGAATGGTGCCGCCTTTAGGTCCGCTGTAGGTAGATATTTAACCCCTGAACGCCTGCATATGTGAACGAGAGAGTGCATCAGCTGCATGATTCAGTACGCCTGGCACATGTTTCGCCCTGAACTGTACATTCAGTCTCATGCAAAGCAGCACCACTTCTTTCAACAATCTCAGGATCCATTTGCAGCGTGCTGCCTGTTGGTTAATGCATTCGACAACAGTCATATTATCAGACCAAAACACCACTGAGCGGTCCCTGAAGTCGTCAGGCCATGCCATCAGAGCAACCCAAATGGGGAATAACTCCAAGAACCCAATATTACCTGTGAGACCGCTGGAGTGCCACGACGTCGGCCATGTTTGCGCCGACTATCGATTACCTAAGATGGCGCCAAATCCCACGCTCCCCGCTGAGTCAGTCCACAGACCTAGTTCATCTGAAGACGCTGGTGGCTTGTTCCACACGACTCGACCGTTGAAGTCCGCCAGAAATGCCAACCAAATGCGCATATCCTGGCGAACCTCTGCCGACAGTCTTGTACGGTGGTGCCCCTCTTTGAGACCAACCATAGCTTGTGCAATAGAGCGTGAGAAGGGGCGGGCCTCAAAGCAAAGTTAAGCTGACCCACTGTTTGCTGTAACTGGTGCAGGGTCACTTTCTCCTTGCCCAGGCATTGCGTCAAGGAAGCCCTAAACTTGGCCACCTTTTCCATCGGTAAACGGAAACATCCCTCCACAGAATCGAGCTCAATTCCCAGAAGCTCCAGTGAAGTAGATGGTCCAACCGTCTTACCTGGTGCCAATGGGACTCCAAACTCCCTCATGAGGATGCAGAAGTCGTGCAGCGCCTGCGCACATTTCATATCGCCGGCTGCTCCCAAGAACAGGAAGTCATCAAGATAGTGCATAACATGCTTATGCCCTGTGGCCTCGGTGAATGCCCACTCTAAAAAACAGCTGAACATTTCAAAATAGGCACAAGAAATAGAGAAACCCATAGGCATGCATTTATCCATGTAATAACTCCCTTGAAATGCAAAACCTAGCAAGCGCTGATCCTGTGGGTGTACCGGGAGCAACCGGAACGCCGATTCGATATCTGATTTCGCTATCAGCGCCCCGGGGCCCAGGTGATTTAACATGGCCACGGCATCATCGAACGATGCGTACCGCACTGAACAAACTTCTGGGTCAATGGCCTCGTTCACCGAGGAACCCCTTGGAGCAGATAGGTTATGAATAAGTCTAAACTCCCCTGGGTCTTTCTTCGGGACAACCCCCAACGGGGAACAGATGTACTCCGCCACCGGCTTGCGATGAAAAGGCCCTGCCACTCGCCCTAAGCTGACTTCTTTTGCTATTTTCTTCTCCGCCACGCTTGGGTTGTGCTGTACCGATAACTGGTTTCTACAAAAGAAGTCCCCCCGAAAATCCCCCGCCGGGATGTGGAAGCCATGTAAGAATCCCTTCCTCAACACCCCAGCGGATACATGATCAGGGTATTTGTTTAACCAAGGAGTCATAGCCATGAGATCAACGGGTGTAGGCAATCGGTCACAACGTCCTACCTCACTCCTGCTTAGACCCTCCTTTTCCTCCCGTCCCGCTATTTTTTGATCTACATGAACTTTCCAGGTATGAGGAATTCCCACAGCCCGCACACACATGCTTGAATCTACATGTTCCTTGCGGTCTGTTACAGTTGCCTCGATTGAAGCCCCAACAGACCCCACGCTTGCCGCCATTCCCGCCGGTCTTAGGCTGGTAATCCCCACCGGCGCCCGCTCGAAAGGGCACCGCGGACTTTTGGCGGACGACTCCTGACCCACTCCCGCCTGGCGAGGACGTACCTGCCGCCCCTGGCAGGAGCTGCTTATGCCATGATACCGAGTCCAGGCAGTCCCAAGTCAAAGTAGCATCATATTCATTCGCTTTCCGGAATTTCATGTCATAACCTTTCCATTCCTCCCCCTCATACATTGAATAAAAATCCATAATACGATTTTGATAGCAAGTCAACTCAGTCATCACCTCGGGTTTACGTTCCCCCATAACTGCAGTAAATATAGAAAAGGCCTTAACCCAGTTCGTTACTGTCTCATCCACTCTAAATTCCGCCATCTAGGCGCGCCAGACGCTCGGGTGCCACAAATCCTTCTGGGTTTTAGCATATTCCATCTCGCGATGGTCAGTTAATAATGAAAACATGTTAACATATTTGTCTCCCTATATTAACTCTTTCGTGGCCATGGGGATGTGCTGTGCAACCTTCTCCCGCCTCGAGGGTATTGAACCCTCCCCCGCCATTGGCAATGCGAGCTTACCCGGTTCGGCCGTTGTTCCCGCCGTCTTCTCGTGACCAACTGCAGGTCCTACCGGTGCCACCTGTGGGGGAACAAGAGGAACATTCGCCTTTGCGACATCTCTCGACTGCCGAAATTGCTCGATTAGTATTCTGGCCTCTTCGGCCGGGTCTCCAGGGGCCACTGCGCCCCCTGCCTTTTTCTTGAGCCATGCCGCCAACTGGATGGCCAATTTGGGAGGCATTTCCTCATCGTTAGCGGGAGTAATCACAACCGGGATCGGCTGACCTATATCTGGGTTTGGTACCGGGTTGTCTGCCGGCATGAGGGGGGCGACTGGGGGTACCTCTGGAACCGGGACCTCCCCCGAAACCGCCCTCTTCTTGACCCGTTTCCCTCTACCCTCGGGGACGACTCCCGGCAAGGCCGGGCCTATTACCTTCTTCTACCGATTGATTGGACTTGTCCGAGCTTTTGGTCCATGCAAGCCATCCGGTTCGACAATAGGCGTAATACCTTATCCGTCTCGGAACCTTTTCCCGCTTTCTTGCCAGCCATGGTTTCGAGTATTCCGCTCTTAGTCGATGACGAGGTCCTGGACTCCTCGAACTCCAAATAACTGAAAGAGAAACAACAAGATTACAAGTTCTCAAAATTGCTGCTTGTTCCGTCGAGGGCTCACGAGCAATGAGTGGATGCAGCCTTCAGAGCACAGGAACAAGAGGACGCTTCTTCGGATTCCCGCTCTATTTATTCTTCTGCGGGAGGGCGTGTACCCTCCTCCGGTACGCCTACTGGGCGTGGTCTTCGGTGTAGGTGTCTAGGACAACCCCTCTTGGGCGGGAAAAGGCGCGCCCCAGCTACGCCGCTTCGGGCATACCAGCCGAGCCACGCCCCCCGCCCAAAATGGTTTCCCGGGGGGATTGGGGCACCCAACCATACGTTCGGGGGGACCGAGTGATCGCCCCTTTCCATTCTGCCCTTTTTCCATTGCAACTACCGCCTGCCAGACCTCTCATGTTTACAAGTTCACACAACAATGTTTCAAATGAACTCTGAACTCTCAGTACACCTGCTAATCCACTGCAATCTTTCATAACATCATTTTTTATTAACCATTCAAATTACATCTTTCAAAGAACACATCCATGCACCCTAACTATCTGTTTTCACCAATGGAAATACACCAATCACTACTAATGAATCATTTGCACTCAAACTCCACAGTTTTTTTTCATTACAAACTTCACTATTTCAACTGCCATTTCATTCCCACACTTCATCTGACTGCAGCAAAAACTCCTCTAGCCATGTTTTCAGTCTGGATTCTTGGACATAGCTACATCCACTGGGCTCACAGGTATGCTGATAACAGAAATTTACACAACCTCAATTTACAAAATGTGGAAATCAAATGGATTGGCCGAAGAGGATTGAAATGTCACCAATTGATACCATTGGTGAAAACCTTTTTACATTTGCCAAACCCTGACCTCATAATAGTGCACTGTGGAGGAAATGATTTGGGCACTTTGACTGGGGTAGGTCTGGAAATGCTCTTAAAAGACACCTTTGAGCAATTGATGACACTTTTTCCTCAAACTGCCTTGGTATATTCCAATATATGCCAAAGACAAAAATGGAGGTGGTCCAATCAATTTTGTCCACAAATTGAGAAATCGAGGAAGCATGTAAATAAGTCTGTTTCAGCTTACATGAGAGACCATGGAATGGGCTGCATCTACAATAATAACTTGCGTTACTACATGCAAGATATCTACAGAGGAGATGGCGTGCACTTCTCAGATGAGGGGAACAGAGTTTTCATACAAAATTTAAGACTGTGTATTGGTTCCTACTTATAAGTACCTAGAACTTACACAGAACACAAAAGCTCTTTTCAGAGCTACCTTACCTTTATTTACTCTTTTGAAATTTCGAATGTACCTTTTTTTCACTAATTTTCACTTATATTCGCTTCCCGGTTCGCTACCCGGTTCGCGTACCGGCAGCTAACAGCGCGAAAAATTCAAAAAAAAATTTCGACATGTATGAGCCTCCTCAGCCACCCTCAGAAAACATAGGGGGTCAGGATACGTCTAAAGTGCTCCTTCTACTCATTCTGAACATTATTTACCCTCCATCTTGTATCTCAATTCTACCGAAATACAAAATGGAGGACTTCCGTAACGCTGCAGGTTCGCTTACCGGGACACGCACTGACAAGCACTCGCTCAAAAAAGGTGGGAAAGTAATTTACAAAAAAAACACAGAAGACACTTTCACCAATTAAACATTAGCTCATACTACATACCAATCCCTACCATTTTCACAAATTTGGTTGGAATTCCATTTAGCCATTTAGCATGTAGAACTCTCTAAATTCCCTGAGGTAAATTACTTCACAAAACACATTTGAAGTGTTGGAATTGACAACTAATTAAAATGTTACTTTCAATTTCTACTATTATATCATGACATTTGATTGGTTATGTACCTGAATATATATAAAGAAAGAGAGAGAAACACAGCCATTTTGACTACTACTTCTTGAAGTACATATCAAGTACATTTCAACTGATAACTTGAAGTTCGATTTGAAAGGTAAGATATTATTTTAAAAACTGAAGTATGTTCTGTACTGTAAGCTAATTAGGAAAACATTTTCTGATAGTTATATACTATCCCTCTGTAATACTTATAGAATAAAATAGACTTCTCTGTTTTAGTTATGGATGGAGTTAGACTTGTCTTGTATAATTAGGAATTGACTTAGAGTTTATTTCATAAATTTTTTAATATTTCTACTTCCAGTTTGATACCATACACTGCCCAACGAAAAAATCACTGTTTAAAAAACCAAACTACCTGTCTGTACTTAAACCTAACAGTGCCCTATCTGTACTGATATATTTTTTTTAAATTCATTTTACAGCATACAAAATGGAAGGAGAGCAGAAAAATAACATGGAAATTGCAGAATGCAACCAAGACAAAGAAAATGATTCAGAATTCTTTGATCAATCAATGGACATAGAACTTCTGCAATGTGTTGAAGCTGTGGATTTGTTAATTGAAAATGAGTCAAAATCTGACCAAGAATTATTAGAAGTTTTTTAATTTTGAAAATAAATCAGAATAATAAATTTATATATAATAATTCAAAAATTGTTTGAGACATTATTCATTTTTATATGTTTTTTTAAAACTAGTAGCAAATTGATTTTAATGTAAAATCAGACTTTAAATATACCGTGCAACTTTAAGTTTGCTCATAGTTACTTCCTTTCTTCCACTATATCATCTCCAATGTATATTTAACATCTCTTTATCATCTCCTGCCTCCATGGTGTTTCTGCTTTCCTAACAGACTACGCTATGAATTCCATATCCCTCAATAACTTCTGAAAAACCGGCAAGATATCTACAAAGGAAACAATGTATTTTTATTTTTAGACTCTGCATTGGTACCTACATGTTGCTACGTAAATAAAAATAAACAAAAAAAACCCAACAAAACGAACAATCAATAAACATACAATATTTTGAAAGTCAATCATTCTTGTTTCCCTATAGTACGCTCCCCGGACCGCTTTCCGGTGCGCGTACCGGGCGCACCCCACGAAAAAAAACGTTTTTTTTTTATTACCCCGCGGGGCCCTTTTAAAGCCTCCACATCAAACCTAGGGGTCAGGGAGGATCTACTATGCCCCCTTATGGTCATTTGCCCCTTCGTTTTGGCCTCCTCTTGTCTCTCGATCCTACCGAGAGACAAGATGGCGGCCGCTCCGGACTGTTTAGAATGTTGACAGACACCGGAGAGCCAATCAGCTTCGCTTCGCAAAGCTCCGTTACGCGAAAAGTACGCAAACCGGAGCGCTAACCGGGACGCTGTCACAGATATATCTGTTTTTTAAAACGTTAATTTCTCAAAATCCACTGGAGCACATATATTGAGACCCAGCAAAGGCACATCGGGCTAACAGTCCCTACAATTTTGCCAAGTTTCGTGCAAATCCATTCAGCCGTTCGAGCTAAAAGTGAGGCCAAACGCCCTATGGAAAAATGAATGGGAAAAACGTGTTTTGGGACCCCCTTTTTTCTCGGCCCCCCCTTGACGAAACTCCCCCAAATTTTCAGGGGCTGCTCAGAAACAAAATGTGCCATTTTCCTGACAATTTCAGCCGATTCCATCCACAAACGCCAAAGTTATAAGACATAGAATTTTCAAAAGTCCCATAGAGAAAAAATCCTAACTATATATACCTACTGGCGACCGCCAGTAGGTAATATATATATATATATATATATATATATATATATATATATATATATATATATATATATATATATATATATATATATATATATATATATATATATATATATATATATATATATATATATATATATATATATATATATATATATATATATATATATAACTTTGATTTGTTCACCCTGCCCCCTTTTTTATAGAGGTATGTCATCAAACATGATTGAGAATCTACTTAGAAGGGATTGGGTGGAAATGTGAAGTCAAAATAGTTGATAAAAACATTTTGAAACATGTTAGGCCACATGACCTGGTATAACTTTATTTTCAGAACTATCTGTAATACAGCACTTTAGCCAACTTTTAGGCATTAAAATATTTAAAAGGTGACTTTGTTTTGCGATCATATTTCTATGTATCCTTTAGAGAGTGAGTTCTAATATACTTAGTAAAGGCAAGACTTACTTGCCACTTGACAAATGTATTTGAATGTGTAATCAGTGTATTTTCAAAACCTCTAGATTTCAAACTAACGTATGTGAAGATTGAGGTTCCAAAAGAACAATTTATCTCTATTTTTCACAAAATGTTTGCAGTCGAGATCTCTTGCGGTAGGTTGTGCTCTCTTGCTTTGGATGCTTGAATGTTCAAACTTGAAGAAGTTATTTGCACCTCACCACTTTCAAAGTTCAACAGCCACCACTGATTGCCATAGTACTCACTGGCACTGAAGTTAACTACTTTGTGTGTTGATGTGCCCCTTGTGAAAGGGCAGCAAGCCATAACTCATAGTGAAGTTAGCCAATAGCTGAAGTAGGCTGATGCATTGCCCCTTGATGCATGCTAGAGTGGGTGTATGGACAATGTGAATGACAGAATCACTGACAAAGGGACAAAGACTTGCTGAAAATCCATATAGGTAACTATGTTAGACACATAGGGCCAGATTTGTCAACATTTGGATCTACACAACAAGACAACATTCTGTGCTGCATCAAATGGAGAGAGCAGAAATGCACATTAATTACTAACATATTGTGCATACCTGCTGTCTCTCTACGCTTGTCCATTTGTGACTGTTGAATTTCAATGTAGGCACCCTTACGCCATGGTGCAAGCGTAATGCATTTCAGGCTGGATTTTAGGTGTCCCTTCCTGTACAAAAACAATCCTCAGAGGCATTTTCCTCTTTCTATGCATGCTGCAGAAACATGTAGAAAGGGGAAATAGCAAGGGGAACTGAATATATTTCTCCACTTTACCCCTCTTTTAGGATGGCGTAACATTTTGAGACAATCCCATGTTTAATATTCTTAGTATAAAGAAAAAAGAAAGAAGGAAGAAAAGGAAAGAAACAAAGAGAAAGATGAGAAAGAAAGAAGGAACAGAAGAAAGAATGAAAAATGAAAGAAAGGAGGAAAGAAAGTAAAGAACGAATGAAAGAAAGAAGACATAAAACGAAGGGGAATATAAGAAAGAAGGAAAATAGAAGAAAGAAAGAGAAGGACAAATAAGAAAAGGAAAGACAGAAAGAGGAAAGAAACAGTGAGGAACGAAAGAAAGAAGAACATAAGAATTAAAGAAAGTAAGAAAGAAAGAAAAAAGAATGGAAAGGAAGAAAGAAAGAAAGAAAGAAAGAAAGAAAGAAAGAAACAAACAAACAAACAAACAAACAAACAAACAAACAAAGCAAAGCAAATGACAAGAAAGAAAAATGAAATTAAGGAAAGGAAGAAAGAAGAAAAGGAAGTAAGAAAAAATAGTAGATGGATGAAAAGAAAAAAGAAGGAAAGACATGAAAGTAAGAACAAAAAGAAAAAAGAAAGAAAGAAAAGAAAAGAAAGAAAGAAAGGAAAAAGAAGGAAAAAAGAAAGAAAGAGGAAGTCGGGAAAGAAAGCAAAAAGAAAAGACGAAGAAGAGAAGGAAAGTAGGAAGAAAGTAAAATTGAGGGAAGAAAAAAGAAGCAAAGAAAGGAGGAATGAAAGAAACAAAGTAAGTATGAAGATGAAAAAAACAAGGAAAGAAGGAAAAACAAAGGCAGATATCATCCTTAGGGGCTAGAAATGACCGACAGCAGTGGTTATCTCAACAGAATTATCATCACCTACGTTATAGATTGCACAAAAGTCGGTTATAGCTGTCTTGGGGTGCTCTATTTCAACACTGTGCCGTCTCCAGTGCTACTCAGTGCTGTAAGGAAGAATTCGCCCAATACATTTTACATTAAACAAAAACGAAGACAGAGCACAAACGAATAGTAAGGACTGATCACAGAAAGTCAGTAGTGTTTTTTAACAGACAAAAATGTAGTATACACAAAAACAATCAAATTGGCAAGAGCAATAGAATGCTTTATAATATTTTGCAATGTTGGCATGTAGTTGTCATAAGATAACAGCCCACACATGTTTTGTCGCAGATCGACTTTCTCTAGGCTGTTGATGGAATAGAGTACAACAATTTGTGTTAATAGAAAGTCAAAATGGTTTTAGACTGTGCACAGGCATCTGTATCAGTTCAATCCTAAATGTAGCGTGCCTCAGTGGTATCACCTCGTCGTCCTAGAGATGTTTCAAAAGTAAAAACACACCAATGCGCCCCTTATAATTAAAGGGAGTCCCTGTGGGCGCAGCTTGAAAAAGAAATCGCTGGGTGCGATATTAAATGTTTGTAGCAGTAATCCAAGTTTGTTAGAAAATGTAATCCTCACGAATAATTTGTTGTTTTACAACTTGTTTTTATTCATATTCTCCATTATAAATTGTCATGTTGTATTTCACATTCAATTTAATTCATTATTCAATGGTCAACAGCTCCCAATGCATTTCGTGCCTGACGGCACTTCATCAGGGGAATCTGACCCTGCAGGAGCTGTAGCCATCTTTCAGACTGTCATCAGTCACCTCACAGTCGTTCGTTTTCATAGCCGTACTATCGGGTGAGCACCAACGCAGACATCTTTAAGTCGCATTCAGAGAAGCCTGGTTTTCCTTCGGGCGTGTCCATGTCACGTGTGTTACAGTGGCCTATAATAAAAGAGCAGCCTTTTATTATAGGCCACTGTAACAAACGTGACATGGACACGCCCGAAGGAAAACAGGCTTCTCTGTATGCGACTTAAAGATGTCTGCGTTGGTGCTCACCCGATAGTACGGCTGTGAAAACGAACGACTGTGAGGTGACTGATGACAGCCTGAAAGATGGCTACAGCTCCTGCAGGGTCAGATTCCCCTGATGAAGTGCCGTCAGGGGCGAAATGCATTGGGAGCTGTTGACCATTGAATAATGAATTAAATTGAATGTGAAATACAACATGACAATTTATAATGGAGGATATGAATAAAAACAAGTTGTAAAACAACAAATTATTCGTGAGGATTACATTGTCTAACAAACTTGAATTACTGCTACAAACATTTAATATCGCACCCAGCGATTTCTTTTTCAAGCTGCGCCCAGAGGGTCACCCTTTAATTGTAAGGGGCGCATTGGTGTGTTGTTAATAGAAAGTAGCATCAAGAAATAAGCATTCAGTATATCTGCGTTGCATTAATAATAGAAATTAATTGTATATATGTAAAGCAGGAACCAAGCCATAACCGCGTGCTCGTAAGCTGGAATGAGTGGTCCAGAGTGTGTCCAAAGAGATTTAAAGGAGAATTAGACCAGAATAAGTTCAAAAGCCAACTGTTCACCCGCAATTAGTCAGCATTTCATGATTCAAGTGTAAAAAGAAGACAAAAACAACAAGGTGAAAAAAAGAGAAGAAAAGACCAAAAAGGTGAGACAAACTCCTGGTGTTCATCACATAGAAGTCCACCTGCTTGTCAAATCTCTGTGTTCCTATAAAATATCACACTGAATCCCAGTGAGAAAACAATGTGTAAGGAAGCAAGAGAATGAGAAATCCGTTCAACCAAAGAGTAAATAGCAGTTCAAGATACCTTAAATGTTCAATCATACATTCCTGAAGTCCAATAGGGTTATATGCTCAAACATCGTACATCAAAAGATAATCGATTGGCTGCATGTCCATAAGTACCGACTTCAGGACTGTATGATCAAAAATTTTAAGGTATCTTGAACTGCTCTGTACTCCAGAGTCACAGATTATCACCCTTAACTCCCTTTATTTCTTTCCACCCCACTGTACAAAATCGCCACCACCTGGAACAGGCCGGCATAGCCCTCAACAATCTCTATACTTCTAAAGCTGAGTGTGCCCTACAGCGCATGAAAAGGAGACACTATGAGCAGGGTGAGAAGGCAGGCTGCCTGCTAGCAGACCAGCTCTGGCAGCATGAGGCCACCATGACCATATCAGCTATCATATTGGCATGAGGGGAGATACTCATACAACCCCAGGCCATTGTTAATGAGTTTGCGTCACACTACAGCACATTCTATACACCGGAGGTACCAGTGGGAGTTGAGCGGATCGCCACCTTCCTTGAGAATGCCGATCTCCCACATTTAGCTGGCAAAGGCTGCAAACTCCTAGTGGGGGCATTAGAAAAGAGGAGATTGTGGCTGCCTTTTATCAGTTACGCTATCACAAAGCCCCAGGAGAGGATGACTTCCTTATATAACTACGGGGAGAAGGTCAGTCTAAGAAGTGACAAAAAAAAACTCAAATGCTCAAAATAAACTACTCACCAGGTCAACATAGCTTGCCCAAACACTGGCATGAGAAAAGTCTCCATCAGCCCGCCCATTTGGCGGAACGTCGTCATCTGGAAGACTACGAGAGGAGGGTCAGAAGTAGCCAATGTTGCTCTAAGGCTAACATGAATGGAAACTTGACCTCATACTCTCAGAAGTTATCAGCCACAGTTGTTGTTCAAAATATGAGACCACTGATGGAGTGCAGTGCAGGTGATAAATGTGTGTGAGATAAAAATGACTAAAAGGACAAAAATATGTTTATCAAGTATTGTCCTGATGCCATAAATAAAAACTGCCTGATAGTCTCGTAGTCTTCCAGATGACGACGTTCCGCCAAATGGGTGGGCTGATGGAGACCTTTCTCATGCCAGTGTTTGGGCAATCTATCTTGACCTGGTGAGTAGTTTATTTTGAGCATTTGAGTTTTTTTGTCACTTCTTAGACTGACTTTCTCCTCTTAGTTATATATGTTTGTGATTAGGGGTGTGGAGTTTAGTTGGTCTGTAAATACTATCCCCTAGACCCTCCTACACATATTTCTTATTTTTGAGGATGACTTCCTGGCAAATTCTACCGAGGGGCTGGGGAGGAGATGATTGACTCCCTACAAGTGGCCTTCAAGGAGGCAGAGCAAATGGCCTCTTTGGGATCTCTCTCTAACAGGGTGGTGATTGTGGTCCTCCCTAAACCAGGAAAAGACCTGCTGTTGTGTGGCACCTACCAAACAATATCTCTCCTAAACAGTATTATTAAGATCTTAGCGAGCATACTGGTGTCGCATTTAAAAGAAGTCCTCCCCTCCCTTATCTACAATTCACAGGTTGGCTAAGTACCGGGCCATTCCTCCAGGAATCTCCTATGCACCCTAGCACATACTCTCTGACCTGCCAGAGACATACAGGAGGAAGCAGTGGCTCTCTCCCAAGATGTCAAAAAGGCATTCAATCGCATTGAGTGGAGGTACCTCTTTACCTTCCTAAAATGGTTTGAACTGGAGGATCAGTTTATTTCTAAGGTATGGCTGTTGTACGACTGCCCTACAGCCCAGAAAAACTGTGGAGGGTTAATCTCCAACCCCTTCCTGATTCAGAGGGGCTCACACCAGGGCTGCCCACTCTCTCCACTCCTATTCTATTGGCAATGGAGCCTCTGGCCTCCGTCATCCGCCACTCCCTGCTCATAACTGAGGGACGCCGCTTAAAGATATATCGTTACGCTGATGACATTCTGATTACTCTACGGAATCTTGACAGCTCCCTCTCAGCACTACTGGAAATCATAGGCAACTTTGCGTCCTTGTCCAGCTACAAGGTAAACTGGGACAAGAGCAAAGCCCTTCCGCTGTCGAATTGCACCAAAATAGAGGGGATCCACAGATTTCCGTTCTGCTGGAAAGCCTCTTGGCTTACTACCTGGGCATATTGGTGGGTAAGGCATGTATTCATACATTGGACCAGGTAATGCTAGGCCGGGACTTGAACTCTTTTAACCACCTGAGGGAGGAATGTGGCCTCCACCCACAACAGAGCTGGCACAACCTACAACTACAGCATTGCATGCAGTGCTGTCTAGTTGATGGTCTTTGTCTTCTTCACCAGTGGTGGAATACCTACACAGATGGGGTTGAAGTTGGGGTGGGATGTTGGGGCTTTACAGTACACTCAAGAACCACCTCTTTTCACAGCCACTCTCCCACAGTCAACACATCAAATGGCAGAATCGTTTCCACATCACCATTGAGGAAGAGGACTGGCTTGAAGTTCCGGGCAAAGGTACGCGGGAAGCCCGATTGAAATTCTATTTGTTAAAGACAATCCATGAGAGGCACTGGACACCCCAAACACTGCAAAGGGCTGGTCTCCTAGCTCACTCAAACTGCTGGAGGCATGTGGCCACCCAATGAGACCTTACCCACAACCCTTGTGACTGCCATTCAATCTAATCTTTCTGGAACTACGTAGGTGGACACTCTGAAGATGTCCATGCCCCTTCTGCTCCCCATCACCCCCTGTTTTTCTCTTACATGATCTTAGTGGCTCGCCTGAGCTATCGCGACTGCAAAGCTGTCTACTGCACACAGCTCTTTCTTGAGCCAAACTGTGCATTGTCTGCCAATTGTGCTCACCCATACCTCCATCTCAGGAAGCATGGATTGCGGCAATGATACAGACAGCGCCCTATGAACCAGTCATCTATGGTAAGCAAGACAAGACCGAGGTGTTCACCCAGACATGGGTGCATTTGCTTCGGGATGCTCCCTAGTGCTGATTACACAAACACTGATTCTCCTGCTCCCCTCTCACCATCCCCCCTCACGCCTCAACGGAGCACAGCAGAGAGCCTATCATCTGGTGCAGTGACATAGGCCCCCCTCTCCCTGTGGGTTACATCTGCCTTGACCATCCACCTACCATCCCCCCACTGTCCACCCTCTTCTTCAGACCTGGCCCCCTGACCTACCTACTGTCTCCCTGCTCTGTGTGTCTCTCCCCTCATCCCACCTCTCCATCTTCCCCCCTTTTCATCCCAACCCCTTACCACCTCCCCTTTCACTCCCCATCGCTGGGCAGGCAGACAAATGGATCTTCCTCCATTAGCGGAGGTCACTAATGCCGTACATCTGCACAATTGGAACACCACCACCCTAGGGTACCAGGACACCCTTTCCATCTCGAACTCCCATTCTACTCCCTCCCTACACCCATCCCTCAACTCCTCACCTTCCCCCCTTCCCCCTTCCAGTTTTGGCACTTTTCTCCATAGCTCAAGATTTGCGGTTTACTCCACCTTGTGACACCTACCTAGGCTTGCCCTCTTCACCCCCGCACTTGCACCTCACACACACCCCAGGCACCTATCCCCTCTCCTTCCCCCTTTTTCCCTGCCTCTTAAGTCGACACTTCGAAAGGGCTGCCAGACTGCAATTGTTGAGTGAGTGTCAATGCCCACTACACCACAATCAATGGCTAAGGCTTGGAATACAGCAATGTGGCGAAAGGATGGACACCACTTGTTAGGTATTGACCCCTTCCACCCCAGCCACTCATCTCCCCTCTCTCCATCACCCCATTTCTACCCACCCTTCTTCTCCCTCTCCCCCATGTGATTTCTTTATATTGAACCATTCTATGTCGTGGTTTACTGTTGCACTCTGCATGCATTGGAAACCCTGTTGTACAACTTTACTGCAATTATAACAATAAAATAAATACAAAACAAAAAAAGAAAGGGGAAGACATGAAAGAAAGAGAAGGCAATAACAAAAGAAAAGGGAAGAATAAATGAGGAAGTCAAGAAAGACAAAAGGAAGAGGAAAGAAAAATCGAGGAATGAAATAAAGGAGAAAAGAGATAGAAAAAGATACAAAGAAAGAAAGAGGAAGCCAATAAAGAAAGAGGAAGCCAAGAAAAAAAGGGAAGCTGGGAAAGAAAAAGGGAAGTGTTAGAACCGGGGTCTCTAGTTGGCCGGGGTATGTACCCTAGTCCAAGTAGGCACCACCTCTTCCGACATGGTAGGTTTGCGCAGGAAGGCGTAACTTAAGAGGCAATGTGTAAAGTATTTGTTCAACACAGAGACAGTGACACAAAGCACTCACAAAAAGGGACACCACACCAGTTTTATATTAAAATAAAAATCTCTTTATCTAAAACTTTGGCAAGATTCAAAAATGACAAAAGTGTGAGCAGGTTTGATCAATAAAAACGAAATGCACATTGGCTCAGGACTTTCCTGTATAATACCTTCCAAGTGCCCTTTGTGCAAGGAAAAGGGAAATAACCATGTAGTCTTGTTAGTCAGTGGGAACAATGAAATGAAATGAAAAGTAGATTTATAGAGCGCGGTTGCTGCCCAGGGGCGTCAAAGCGCTAGAGACCAGAATAGAAATAGCTTGACAGAGGTAACTTGCTGAAATTACTGAGGAGGGTTAAACAGAAAAGTCTGTTTTCGGAATGAAGAGAGGTTAGGGTTGAATCTATTATGAAGAGGGAGTGAGTTCCAGGTCTTGGCGGCATTATAGGTGAACGTCCTGCCGCCCGCCCTTGCCTTTTTTATTCTCGGAGCTATAGCCATAAAGGCTTGGCTAGATCGAAGGTTTCTGCTGGGTTGGTACTGTTTTACTAGGTCGCGGGTAATCATAGGACCTGTGTCCCAAAAGGCCTGATGGGCAATGCACATGGCTTTGAAGATGATTCTCTGTTGCACTGGGAGCCAGTGCAGGCTGATCAGACCAGGTTTGGCTGATTGTCTGCGTGGGAGCTGTAACAATGTGCGTGCCGCACAGTTCTGCACTATCTGTAGTCTACGCAAGGTGTACTCAGGGGCGCCAAGGTAGAGGACATTGTTGAAGTCTAAGCGGGACTGTATCAGACCCTGGATGGCCACCTGCGTTGCCTCCATAGGTAAAAGAGGGAGGACTTTCTTTAGCATCCTAAGAAGTCCGAAGAAGGTAGCCAAGAGTTTTGAAACCTGGATGTTAAATGAGAGGGTCTTGTCCAGCCACACCCCAGGGCTCTTAATATTGTCCTTGGGTACTGGGGGGGTACTTAGACAAAGAGGCCACAAGGAGTTGAAAAAGGTGGGGTTTGAGGGGCCCAGGAGCATCAGCTCCGTTTTGTCCCCATTGAGTTTAAGGGATGAGGAGGTCATTAGCCCACCTGACGATGGCAGGTCGGCCTCTTGCGCCAAGGAGATCACCAGCTGGGTGTCGTCCGCGTAAGAAATTATCTTAACCCCAAATGGACGAACAACCTCAGCCAATGGTCTCATATAGATGTTGAAAAGCGCAGGGCTTAAAGAGGAGCCTTGTGGAACTCTACACCTCAACGGCCTACTCATGGACACTGTCTTTCCCTCAAAAACTTGGAATGATCTGTCACTCAAGAAGGATTTGAGCCATAGCCAAGCTCCATCCACAATTCCGACACTCGAGAGGTGGCTCAGCAGGGTGTCATGGCTGACAGTATCGAATGCCGCGCTTAGGTCAAGGAGGATCACTGACCTCCTCTGATCTAGGATTTTTCTGGTTTCCTCAGTGACTCCTAGGAGGGCAGTCTCTGTTCCGTGTCTGGGTCTAAAACCCATCTGGGTGGCATCTAACAGCTGGTTGTTTTCAAGAAAATTCATCAGCTGGAGATTGATGTACCTCTCAAGGAGTTTGCTCACCCAGGGGAGCAGAGAAATTGTCCGGTAGTTGCTAAAGTCAGAGGGATCCAGATTGGGTTTTTTAGCAGCGTTCGGACCATGGCCCGCTTCCAAGCGGGAGGGACAGTGCCAGAGGTGATGGAGGCGCTCAGGAGGTCCATAATGGTTGGTAAAGTGACCTGGGATGCTAACATCATGACTTCTGGACGTGCTGGGTCGTATGGAGACCCAGATTTTACCTTGCAGGCAATGGACTCAAAGGATTCAAGGTCTAGAGGGGGGAAGTGGTCCAGTGTTGGTAGGGGTTCTGATAAAGTGTCTCCCAGATTTATTTGGTCCTGAGATATGGGGACAGTAGCTGTAGAGGGGAAGGATGAATAGATTTGATTAACTTTTTGGTGGAAAAATTCTGCCAAGTCGTTGCAGTGGGCTGTTGCTTTTTCCTCATGCAAGCTAGAAGATGGAAGTTTTGTAAGTTTTTTCAGTATTTGAAACAATGTCAAGGAGATTACTAGTCAGTCCTCGGTTGTGGGGAAAACCCTGTGGACAGAACGAGTTGTAGGGTTCAGGATAAGCCCTTCGATGCTGGTGCTGTCTCTAATGCACAGGACCTCCTACACTAATTCTCCAGGCTTCTGTAATGTTCGCGACCGTGGGTTAGCGGTCTAGTTAGCCGCGCACTTAGGGGTGCGCATACGCGGGCGTAGTACGTCACGCGCAGGGCTATAAAATAAAGAGGGCGTGGCTGGCGGAGCGGTCCGGACCACGCGGTAATCCAAACTGGTGTCCGAGTCTCCTTACTGCCGCAGCGCTCACCCCACCATGCGCATGCTTCCCCGAGACTCGACACTGGCGATGAGGGTCTGAGGACCCATGCTGTGCCCCCGTTCGCTGCACTTCGTTTACTCTCCGGAGGTGCTAGAACTCTTGGCCAGCAGCTTGGTTCCCATGCGCGGCAGGCCCAGACCGGGCAGCCCGCCCCACGCCTGGAACCGGTGGAGTTCTGGACTTTTTGGTTCCGTCCAGAGGTGTCAGGGAACAACACCCAAAGACCCCGGAGTTCCACCTGCCTTGGTGCGCAAATGAACAGAAACACGGGCTTCTCGATGGTGGCGTCAAAGACCAAAGGTTTATTACGGCAGGGACACAGAAGTCACAGAAACCACACATGGGCAGATTCTAGGAGCCTGTTCGAATTGTACAAAGAGGGTTGCTCCTCATATACTGAAAATTGGGCTTCGGGCAAATTCTTCACATGTTAGTACATTCCCAAACCTTTGTGTCCTAAACAATAAATATTTGGCGTTGCACAGGAATCGTCGACAATATCTGATGTCAAAACATTACGAACGAGGGGTTCCCACTTTTCCATCATAATCTCATGTCAACTTTTCATTCAAGACCCGGACCGCCTCATCGTAAATTTCGTTACCTCCCCCTAATAAAGGCCCAGAAGGAAAGGAGCAGAGCCAGGTGCAGAAGATAGAAAAACAGGATAAGGGATGTTTGTGGGTTGTAAATGGGCAAGGCTACTGGCTTCGGCCGCCTAATCGTGATCAGGACAATGGACACGAAGACCAGTTTAGCAGGACTGGCCTCGGGTAGAGGAGGCAGCCTTTGTCGAGTCATGCAGCTACAGCGTGATCTGGTTTAAGGTGCACGTGTCATGAAAGAGGTGAATCTCCGGCTAAGGCTACGTGTCCTTAATCGAAATGAAGTGATCAGAGGTTATTGCGTATGTGAGGGCAAGAAACACAAAATGGCGGCCATGATCTAAGATGGATGCCGTGGGTAGATCAGAAATGTGTTTATAAAAGGAGTACTCTTGCTCGTAGCGTAGCGAAAACACCAGGATATGCTAAATGGATCATTTGCGATTCGCTGATACCAATATTATGTATTTCCGACAATATTGAAAACACGGGTTCAAATCGTCACGGAACCTCAGACCCTCCTTTTGCCCTTACATAGGCAATTACTCAGTCTATGTCAGAGTCTAATTCTATGCTCATCAGGTCAGTGACATGCTGTTGTATCATCATCCTTTCTCGTGCCTTTTCTCCAAACGCAGGTGGTTTTCTAAGACAAGTTGCAGCACAAAGACTACACAGAGCAGGACCACACTGGATAATCAGGCAACATGAGAATAGGAATACTAAGATAACACCAATGACCATTAGAACCTTCCATCCCCACGCTGAGATCAGATTCCAAAACCACTCCATGAAGGACCAGTTTCCCTTGTCTACATGAATAGAGTCGGAAATCTTGTGTAGCTTTGAGATCGCCTCATAGACTGTTGGAGCATTATTAGGAATAAAGACACAGCAGCTCGATTGGATCATTCTGCATACCCGACCTCGATCTGCAAGTATAACGTCTAGAACCATACGGTTCTGCAACGTCATGAGTCTATCCGCCTGAAGCTCAGCTGTCAAATTGCTAAGGGCACCAGCAGTTTCGGTAATAGTAGATTCAACTACCCGTGTTAGCTGACGTATGTTTCTACTATTGGCCATAGGCCCCCAGAACGGAAGGAAGCCTTTGAAGAAGTCTCCAGCTTCCTGACCAGCAGTATCTTCCTTGCTGAAGACACCTCTCGCTACTCTGGTCCTGTGATAATCAGATGATGCAGTGTATGTTGGAGGCAACAATCGAGCAATATAACATGATCCTGAAAAGTCGGCAGGCAACCATGTATAAGCTCGATCTCGACAGATGAAGTAGGTACCCCTAGCAGTAAGAAAGGCAGGGGAAGTGTTAGCCGGAAACACATAAGTCTCTACGCACTCACTCCTCCCTAGCTGAGCTCTCGGATTTCTCCCATTACCTTGCAAACAGACCTGACCTCGGTGAGGTACGACCCAGATTGGAGTTGAGCTTTTGCACTTGCTTTCTCCTAAACTAAGGCGATACTCTGAAGTATTCCAACTTAAATATACTCGCAATTCGTCTCTAGGGTAAGATGGAGTATTATTGACGTCCTTGATCATGTCAATAATTCCCTGGACTAAAGCTTTATTGGCAGAATTATATTTAGTAGAACGTGGTGGACGTGGAGGATAGGTTTCAAGGGCATAAGCAAAGATGGTTTGAAGGGCCTGAAATGATCCATTGTAGCTGAAGGGCAAAACCAGATAGGGAATACCTTTATCCATTGTGTGGGGTATCAAGCCACACACCCAGCAGTCTGTAGTGTTAACTACCAGTTGGTGTTGATGCAAGAGCTGTACAAAAGTGTTGTTAATGAATTCAGAGCGTCGAGCTTGCTCATGTTCAGGAAACGAGTGTAAAGAGTGTACAGAAGAAACAGTAGAAGTAGCAGGATCAAGGGGAGGTACTGTAGTTACTGGCACAAAAATTAAACTCATACCGAAGACGATTCCACCCACCAATGTTATCAAAACAATCAAAAATGTAATGGCACATTGTATTAAAAAGCATTTGCTGTGAAGAATTCTATAAAGTCTGTTTCTGCGAACATAAATCACATTATCTCGTTGCAGCGCAGGAAGCTCCATCTTCTACAATCTGCTCGCGACCACTGATGATGTGTACGTAGATGAAAATGCCTCTATCAGCCCTGGGAGTTCCCAGAACCAACAGAAAGATCGACCTTGTGTCAGTTCTTTCTGATGCAGGGGACAAATGTTCAGAGTTTAAAGGAGTCTTTTCAGGAGGAGAGTCAGAGCTTGGAGTGTCCGTGATCAATTCGGCATCGCTGAAAGGGATGAACTTTGGCGTGCTTTCAAATTCGGAGGCACCAATTCCCTTCTTCACCCAGTCGTCGTAAGGGAGTGGCAAAGGTACACGCTTGACGTGTGATGCGTGCACCCAATGCTTGCGGCCAGCTACACGAACTGCTGTTCTCGTTGCAAGCAGGACTTGGAAGGGGCCGACGTATCTGGGCTGAAGGTTCTTCGTCCTCGCGAAATTCCTGATAACCACAAGATCTCCTGGTTTCAGCTGATGCCCTGGACTCTCCGGAGGCTTTTGGTAAAGCATCGAACACCTGTTGGTGAATAAGACTCAATTTATCAGTCAAGTCGTAAAGGTAGTCTATCAACATAGGATATTCTAGAGAACAAAATTCCTTAGGCCTTGGCACACCCCAAATACTTGCCGGGCGGCCAAAAACTATCTCATAAGGGCTAAGCCCCACTCTTGAATGTACAGTTGCTCTCGTTGATAGCAAAGCCAAAGGAAGTGCGTCTGGCCAGGCTAAACCTGTGGATGCTTGTGTTTTAGCTAGTTTCAGTTTGAGGGTGCCATTGTAACCCTCCACTAAACCAGCAGACTGGGGATGGTTCGCACTGTGGAACTTTTGTTTCAGACCTAGGCCGGCACATAACTTTCCCTATAAACTCACTTCCGTTATCTGACCATACAATCCGTGGCATTCCAAATCTAGGGAAATATTCTTTGAGAAGAATTTTGGAAGTTGATAGGGCAGTGTTGTCCTTTAGTGGATATGCTTCGATCCATCTGGAAAAAGCACAGACTACCACCAGGACGTATTTCAAATTATTACAGCGATCCATGTGAATGAAATCTAACTGAATCACTTCAAAGGGGCAGGAAGGAGGAGCGAAGTGACCAGCAGGAGTTGGAGTTCCCTTACCAGGATTATGCATCAGGCATACCATACAATTTTTCACCACTCTCTCTGCACACTTACTGATCCCATTATTCTTCCAGACCGGAGCCAACATCTTACATATTCCTTTAGAACTTATATGCGCTACTCCATGCGCCATTGTCACCACTGCAAGTACATACGCGTCAGGCAACATCCAACGCTGCTGTTCCGTCAGATCAATCCAACACCCATTCGAATCTAACTTGCCCGTACCCGTCCACATACAGCGTACCATCTGGATCTGATAATGGAGTATCCTTTAAGTCAATACGTCCTTTTGTCTCTTCCTCCGTTTTAAAACAACAATCATGTGGCTCGGAATCACTCGACTCTTGATCAATCGGCAACAGCGTTGCTGGATTCAATACATTACATCTTTTGATCTGAATATGACTCGCTAGTAACGTCAGCTCGTAACCAGATAGTCTCGCACTGGTAAGGTGTTGTGTCTTCGTTCGGTTCATGAGTGTATCCACCGCATGAGGAACCATGACCACTAGCATGTTGTTCATCACCAAACCAGCAGATTGTCGAATGGAAGCCGCAGCTGCCGCTGTAGCTCTCAAACAACTAGGCAACGCTCTAGCTACCGGATCTAATGTTGATGAAAAATACGCACAAGGGCGTTGTTTATCACCAAACGTCTGTGTCAGAACACTCAACGCGCAACCTTCTCTCTCGTGAACGTAGAGCGTGAATGGCTTGCTGTAATCAGGTGTACCCAATACAGGAGCTGAACAAAGTGCATTTCGTAATTCAGAAAAACTCTCCTGACATTCATCAGACCATGGCACCGGACTCGGAACATTTTTCCCAGTCAAAGCTACCAACGGTTTTGCTAAAAGAGAAAAATTTGGGATCCACTGCCTACAGTAAGAGGTAATACCTAGGAAGGCACGTACTTCTCTCTGTGTGCGTGGAACACTCATCTGCGTAATTGCTTTTATTCTCTCTGGGGTCAATTTCCTTCCCTCCTTTGACAAGAGATGACCTAGGTAGGTCACTTCTTGGCAGCAGTATTGCAATTTCGAAGGTGACACCTTGTGATTCAAATTAGACAAATGATGCAATAACGAAATCGTAGCTGCTTTGCAAGTTTCCTTATCATCAGCAGCCACTAAAAGATCGTCTACATACTGTACTAGAGCAGAACCTGGAGGAAGGACAAAGGAATCTAACTGGCTTTTTAATGCTTGACTGTAAATAGATGGGCTCTCACAATAGCCTTGTGGAGCGCGTTTAAATCTGAAACTTCGACCTTCTAGACAGAAACCAAAAATATCTCTGCTTTCCTCGGCTATCGGAATGCTGAAAAAGGCATTCTTCAAGTCAATGACTGAAAACCAAGTAGCTGTAGCAGGAATCAGTGTTAACAAGGCAGTAATGTCTGGAACTACAGGGAATTGCGGAACTACAATCTTATTAACTTCTCTGAGGTCGATAACAAACCTATACACTGGAGGCTTTGTAGGATCAGTTCGTTTCAAAATCGGTAGTACAGGACTGTTACAGACATTTCCTCTCGTTTCTTCAACCACACCTTTCTTAATCAAATCTTGCACAATCAATAAAAGTGCACGCTCACCTTCACTAGATATTTTGTATTGAGGAATTCTTGGAAATTTTACATTCGCTTTCAAAGTGACTACATATGGTGGTATTTCCAAAAGGCCTACATCGTTAGGACCAGTCGCCCAAAGAGTATCAGGGAGTGAACGCAGCTCTGGCGGGAGTGCATCCATTGACAAGTACATTGGAGAGGTGATATTTTTACCCAGTGTAAGCTGTACTCCTTCCGGAGAACAATACAATGTCGCATATAGTCGTTTTAACAAGTCTAAACCAAGCAGATTTTCATTACAACCTGTCGTCAAAATCAGGGGTGCTTTTAATTGACACGGTCCAACAGAAATAGACAAAGGACCAGATATAGGGTTGTAAACAGGGGCGCCTGAAAAACCTACAGAGACATTAGTTGAGCCGGACAAAGGTGCGCCAGGGAGTTTCGCATGAATGATAGAACTTTTTGCGGCACCAGTATCCAACAGAAACGGTTCGACTACACCTGATGTTGCTACTGCGACATAAGGCCCACTCTGATCCACTGGAACTGATACTACTCCCTCTCTCTGTCCATGGCTGCCCTAGTACCCATTTTGCTGAAATCCCTCATCCACTTCACAATAGTCTTCAACAAGATACTGTTGAGATCTATTTTGCTGGGCAGACTGTCCATTTCGTTGATCAAAGTGATTGGAAGGACGATCATTCGTTTGTGGAGGCATAGCACCTCGCCCTCGACCTCTAGAATTCTGCACAAAACCACCACGACTTCTCTGAGCTGCTGCTGCATTATTTTGCGCTAAGATCGGACATTCATTCTTGTAGTGACCCTCTTTCTTACAGTACGCACACTGGTTCCACTGATATTGAGGCCTCGATGTACTATAATCTGTTCTTTGATACGAACCCTGTTGCGTATTAGTCTGATTTATGCGAGGCGGATACGCCTGTTGCAAAAGAACTTTAGTTTTTAAGTCTTTCGTTTTCTTGTCTGATTTCTCCTTTTCCTCTTTATCCCTATTTTCGTAGTACTGTGCAGTCGCAAGTATTTGCGCAGTTGTGGAAACAGCCCACGCACTCTCGGAATCTTTTAATTTATTGCATAACTCAGGTAACAGATTATGCACAAATTTATCGACAAACAGTCTTTGTCCTCCTTCTGTGCTCATATCCTGACCACTATGATCTACAAAAGTCTCTTCGAACCTTGTGAAAAAGTCGGAGACACTTTCGTCTTTCTTCTGCCTGCATGCGGACAACTTGTCTCAATTAACACGCAATGCGGGCATCAGAGTCTTCATTAAGTCTATTATCCTACCTGGAAGATTAGCAATTAGGGGTTCAGGCTTTGCACCACCTACTTGCTGACCATCCGCTGCAACAATAGCTGCCCAATCACCACCTAGGGCAACTGGATGATTCTCTCTACGAATTTTAGCCCAAATTGGTTGCGGAACTACGTCCCCAAATAACATATCAATGTCTGCTAAGTTCATTATACAAGCCTCAACTGTCTGTGTTAATTCCTTATAGTATCCAGCAGGATTCTTACGCGGGTCTGGCAAGGCCTGCTTCACTGCTAGCACTTCAGCTCGCTTCCACGGAATGTGTATCCACACCCTTTGGAATTGCGCTGGAGCAGCTACAATACCATTATTCTGATCAGCTTGCACAGCTTCGCACCAAATTGGAGGAACCTCCCTCATTGGATATTGGCGACTTAGCTTCGTCTTGCTTTTCTCTAAATCTCTTGGTGAACGAAGTGATGGATCATTTCTATAACTTAAAATCAGTTCCATCGCTTCTTCTATATTTTCACCTACTATCATTCCTGCAGCAAACTCTTTCTGAACCTTAATTAAATCTTCTAGATTTGATTCAACATCGTCTTCTTCTATTTCCTCTCGTAACAGCGAGCACATCTCATCAAAGACATACCGCTGTGTTGGTTCTTTCCACTGCATAAACGTTTCTAGCACATCTCTCGTACTATATCTCCTACTCTTCGAAATCCATCTGAGAGCCGTGGAATCTAAAATTCCCCGTTCTTCAGTACTCGGAAGCTGACTACGTCTTTGAACAGAGTCAGAAGTAGGAGTCTTGATTAAAGTTTTATAGAAAGGAGACAGAATGTTAGATACAGAATCAGTGATTCTTCGACGAACAGAAAGTGGAGTCAACACACTCGCAGACGCAGAGAACACAGTAGAGGTAGGAACAGATAACGGAACAGTAGAAGTATCGAGAAAGATAGTTTGTGGAACAGTAGGTGTAAGCGAGACAGATACAGGTATAGAAGTCGGCAATCCAGGAGGAGGAGGAGCCGTAGGAACATTCACATTGACCACAGGAGGTACAGGAGCTTGATTCTGAGGGGCAGGAGCAGGAATACCAGGTTGTCCAGCAACCGGCAATTGTACATTCGGTAAAGGTGGAGCCGTAGCACCTTGTGCACACGGTGGAGGTGACCGTAACAAATAAGACAACAGAGGATCGTTTTCAGAGTCCTCTAGTATCTTAGCTGTTTTTGATGGCAAGGCAGGATAGCACTTGTCAATCGCTAAATTATGCTCTCTAATGGCCACCTCTATGGCCTTCTCTGACTCGTTAACTTGCAGCTGCTTAGCCGCTTGCTCCAGAGTCAACTCTTCTTGCTCTTTTTGTTCTTTCTTTAACCTTTTCATTTCTCTCTGTTTGGATTCTTTTCGCCAGTAACGGAAAGAATCAAACATTGCCGGCCGGGCTTTCTTCCTAAACAATTTTGCTTCTAAATTGTCGAGAATTTCGGGTTCAAAACTACCATGCAGTGGCCAACTAAGGACACCATCTTTCTCAGTGTATCGGACCCGCACCTCATTATAAGATATAGGACCCACACCATGTTTACAATACAAGTCATATAGGGGAGTCCCAATCGGAGGAACCAGACATGAGTCCTCCAATCGTGAGTCACTGTTGCAACCAAAACAAGACAACATACAGTTTCTCCGACTTACCATTTTGTAATCCGGAACACAGAACAAACAAAACAAGAAACAGATATGTGCACCTGAACCAAGAACTTAGGCCTACCAAAACGAACTGATGTATCGATACCCAAACTAAACCAAATAGATTATCGTAACCAGAACAACCAGTGATAATCTTACGAAACCAAACCAAACCAAGAACCAAAAAAGGATTTTAACAACCCTCACGAAGTAACCAGCTAGCTATCACTAAATACTTAACTGAGGCACTGAAGACGTCACCAAGGAGAAACCCGTCACGTTTCGCTGTACTAAGGACTGCACCTCGGGTCCAAGACAGGGCGACGGTCAAGGCAACGGCCCACTGCAGCCGTCCTGAACGGGAACCCTCGTGGAAGAGAACGTCGGGCCACTTTTGCAATATGCCGGGATCGATGAAGTGGGGCGCCTCCCTCAGGAATCTTCACACGAAGCTTCTCGAACTCTTCAGGCTTTTGGACCGGTACCGAATGACGTCGCCCCACGTTGGGTGCCAATTGGAGTTCTGGACTTTTTGGTTCCGTCCAGAGGTGTCAGGGAACAACACCCAAAGACCCCGGAGTTCCACCTGCCTTGGTGCGCAAATGAACAGAAACACGGGCTTCTCGATGGTGGCGTCAAAGACCAAAGGTTTATTACTGCAGGGACACAGAAGTCACAGAAACCACACATGGGCAGATTCTAGGAGCCTGTTCGAATTGTACAAAGAGGGTTGCTCCTTATATACTGAAAATTGGGCTTCGGGCAAATTCTTCACATGTTAGTACATTCCCAAACCTTTGTGTCCTAAACAATAAATATTTGGCGTTGCACAGGAATCGTCGACAATATCTGATGTCAAAACATTACGAACGAGGGGTTCCCACTTTTCCATCATAATCTCATGCCAACTTTTCATTCAAGACCCGGACCGCCTCATCGTAAATTTCGTTACCTCCCCCTAATAAAGGCCCAGAAGGAAAGGAGCAGAGCCAGGTGCAGAAGATAGAAAAACAGGATAAGGGATGTTTGTGGGTTGTAAATGGGCAAGGCTACTGGCTTCGGCCGCCTAATCGTGATCAGGACAATGGACACGAAGACCAGTTTAGCAGGACTGGCCTCGGGTAGAGGAGGCAGCCTTTGTCGAGTCATGCAGCTACAGCGTGATCTGGTTTAAGGTGCACGTGTCATGAAAGAGGTGAATCTCCGGCTAAGGCTACGTGTCCTTAATCGAAATGAAGTGATCAGAGGTTATTGCGTATGTGAGGGCAAGAAACACAAAATGGCGGCCATGATCTAAGATGGATGCCGTGGGTAGATCAGAAATGTGTTTATAAAAGGAGTACTCTTGCTCGTAGCGTAGCGAAAACACCAGGATATGCTAAATGGATCATTTGCGATTCGCTGATACCAATATTATGTATTTCCGACAATATTGAAAACACGGGTTCAAATCGTCACGGAACCTCACCGGTTGATGACGGCGATCACGGGCAGTTGTCCCCGCTGATGCTACCGCCAGAAAGGAGGACCGCCGACAGGCGTGGTGTGCCCCGAGTGGCGAAGCTGGTGCCCTAACCCAGAGAGCAGTGGTGTGAGTACCGCCCCAGCACAGTTGCGGCCAGTAGCTGATGCCTTCGGCCCTAGCACAGTCAAGAGAGGAGGTCATTGCCAGGGCGTGAGGCCCCAGAATTGTCGGCCCGGTGGCACGCACACAGCAAGGGTTGCCCAGCAGCAAGGCGGAGCCACGGTGGAGCCACAACCAGCTGGAGCAGCGGCAAGATCGCCCCTGGCCACACGCTAGGCCGCTCCACATGCCAACAATGTGGCCATTCCCCCCATAGAGCCATTTGTAGTGGACGGCGCCCCTGCATCCCTGGCGCCGCGCTAGAAGGACTGGACAGAACGTCTGCAGTTCTACTATGAAGGTGCAGGCACGGTGAGGAAACGCCGCAGGGCGCTGCTTCTTCATTTGGGAGGGAAAGATTTCCACAGAATTTACAAGACCCTAGTGGAAGCCACACCAAAGACCTACATCATGCTCCTCAAAGAATGTGGATACTGTGGAGGCCAGTCGCACCGCGCTCAAAACTGCCCAGCGCGAGGGAAAAGATGCAGCTCGTGCGGGCGGATGAACCACTTCGCAGCGGTATGCAGATCCACGAAGTCGAAGAATGAGGCTGCCCACGCCATCAGGGAAAGCCAGGACAGTCAAGACATGGACGATGATTCCAATGACTACCCGGTCCACTACTTGTTCGCCATTGACCAACCGCAGAGAAAGAAGAGGCGTCTCCCAAAGTGTCGTATAAGGTTATACCAGCAGGAAGTAAGAGCCACGATTGGCACTGGAGCCTTGATTGAGCTCATGGCGGCGAACGTGTATAACCAACTATGGGACAAACTGACTCTGAAAACAGCAAAGATCCGGGTGTTCGCATACGGACAGAAGACCCCAATTCCTCTGATCGGTTGCTTCCAAACGGAACTGCAGCACCAAGACCGGAAATTCCCGACAGCTGTCTACGTCACCAAAGAGGGCAGTGACATGCTCATCAGCGGGCAGGCAAGAGAAGAACTCCAACTAATACCGTTCGCAATGGCTGTGTTAGCAGAGGAGCTAGACACAATACTAGAAGAGTTCGGAGACACATTCCGAGGCATCGGATGCCTCAAAGGGAAGGAGGTGTCACTCCACATTGATCAATCAATTCAACCTGTTGCCCTCAGGCATCGGAGAATAGCATTCCACCTCAGGAAGAAGGTCGAGGAAGAACTAGAGGCCCTCGAACGACATGGCATCATTGAAAAGGTCAGTGGGCCCACCCCGTGGGTGTCTCCAATCGTGGTGGCGCGCAAGCCCAAGCAGCCGGGCCAGGTCCGCATCTGTGTGGACATGCGCCTACCCAATGCGGCGGTCAAGAGAGAACGGCATCTAACCCCCACAATCAATGACATTTTAGGAGAATTGAACGGAGCAAAGTGGTTCTCCAAGATGGATCTCCGATCGGGCTATCACCAGCTGCCCCTTCATCCAGACTCCCACTACATAACCACTTTCTCCACCCACGTGGGCCTCAGACGGTATCGACATCTTAACTTTGGTATCTCCAGCGCTGCGGAAGTCTTCCAGAGCACCATCTGAGAGGTTCTGAGTGGGCTCCCAGGAGTCTTGAACATCAGCGACGATCTTCTAATATATGCGAACTCAATCGAAGAACACCACCAAAGGCTGAGAGGCGTGCTGCGTAGAATCAAAGACTCGGGCCTGACCCTGCACTGCAAGAAGTGCCAGTTCCTCCAAAACAAGATCAGTTTTTTTGGCTACACCTTCTCGGATCAAGGGATTGCCCCCGACCCGGACAAGGTGAGCGATGTACAGGAAGCCCCAGCTCCTTCCAACATGTCGGAAGTACGAAGTTTCCTGGGCATTGTAAACTTCTGTGGGAGATTTATCCCGGACTTATCAAACCTCACCAGGCCCCTCCGAGAGCTCACCAAGTCCACCACCCCCTGGCAGTGGGGCGAAGAACAGGACACAGCCTTCCGGAACACCAAAGCCGCGCTGTCGGCAGATAAGACCCTATCATACTTTGACCCGGCGAAGCCTACCAACATAGCCGTGGATGCCAGCCCTTACGGCCTGGGAGCCGTGCTGACACAACGCCAAGGAGAAGATGACTGGGCACCCATCGCCTATGCCAGTCGGTCCTTAACCAAAACAGAACAACGATACTCCTAGATAGAGAGAGAGGCGAGTGCGATCCATTGGGCCTGCAGACATTTCCATGTCTACGTATACGGACACCCATTCACAGTATCAACAGACCACAATCCTCTGATCCCACTATTCCGAGGGTCAGTGTCCAAACCGCCGCCCCGAATAGAAAAATGGATTCTACAACAACAAGAATACGACTATCAAGTAGAGTATAAGACGGGAGCGACAAACCCAGCGGACTAACTCTCGAGGCATCCCGAGCTGCAACCAGCGTGGAAATGGAGGACGCAGAGGAAACTGAGGAGTATGTGAAAGTCGTGCTGGAAAGATCAAGGCCCCTACCGATGAGTTTGGAAATGATTATCGAAGCAACTCGTAGCGATGAAGCCCTCCAACTGGTGGTGAGCGCCCTACAAGCCAACGACTGGAGAGCCATTCAAGCCTCGCTAAGCAAAAGGAAGCCGCAGGCGAGAAGCTCCTTGGAGACCTTCCTGAGGGTAAAAGAAGAACTGTCAGTCGACAGCCAAGGGTGTCTATTGAGAGGACCACGGATCGTGATGCCTGAAAGCCTAACCAAGCAAGCAGTCGAGTTAGCACATCGCGGACACCAGGGCATAGTGAAGACCAGGAGTAGGCTCTGAGCCAAAGTGTGGTTCCCGGACATGGACACCAGCGTGGAACTGATCGTCAAAGAGTGCCGATGGTGCCAGTCCGCGGGGCACCCCAAACTTCCACCCCTGGTCCTCACCGAAGACAACCCGCAGAGACCGTGAGACTGCGTCAGTACAGACTTCGGGCACCTCCCAGATGGAAGATACATGCTTGTCATTATAGACGACTTCACCAAATACCCGGAGGAGGAAACTGTGACAACTCTCACAGCCAAGGAAGTCATTGCAAAGTTTGAGAAGGCAATCGCCACGCATGGCATATTCGAGTGTGTCAAGACGGACAATGGACCACCGTTTCATGGACAAGAATTCGCAGAATACCTCAAAGATTGGGGAATCCATCACCGGAAAGTGACCCCCCCGTTGGCCTCAAGCCAACGGGGAGGTAGAGAGGTTCATGCACACACTGAACAAAGTCATCAGAATCACCCATGCAGAGGAGGCCCCCTTGGAGAGAGCAATCTACACATTCCTGAGGGAATATCGGCTCACACCACATCGCACCACGGAAGCAGCCCCAGGCCCCTCTGCAATGGGGAGGATAGTCAGAGACACCCTTCCCAACCACCATACCTGGACCCCGAACAACGCAGACCCACAAAAGACTCTATCCAACAGAAGTCGGTCAAATGACTATGCCAGTTTCCGACGAAGGGCCAAAGAACCGACAATCCAAGAAAAAAGAGACCAGGTCTACGTGAAGGACAGATATCCAGGGAGCAAGTTCCGACTCCCGTTCGAACCTTGACCATGGAGAGACAGGCACCATGGTGACGGCTCAACGAGGGATGGAAACGGTCACACGCAACATCTCCTTTTTCAAGACGGCTCCCCCAAGTTCCCCAGGTCCCCAAGGTCAAGAACCAGAGCAGGAATCATCCAGCCAACCCGAAGGACCAAACAGTCCAGGAGGGGGTGAAAATGATGCCCGGGGTGAGGACATGGCGGCCAGCCCTCTCGCCACGGAAACACCTAGAATCAGCAGTCCCCGGTCCCCGGATGATCCCTGGGGTGCCAGAGGATCCCCTCAAGAGACCCCACAGAGGGTACTCTCCCGAGGAGAAGCAGCGGGATACGGGCTGAGAAGATATCCGGCCCGTCTTCCCAACTGGCGGACTTTGCCATAGGCTGATCACAGACTTTCCACCCATCAGACTGGTAACAGGCCGGATGGCCCAGTATTATTTTTCTTTCTACCGTAATCACCAGTGACTCTTATGTATATTGTTTTGTTTAAATAAAGGTTAAAAGGAATGTAATGTTCGCGACCGGGGTTAGCGGTCTAGATAAAGAGGGCGTGGCCGGCGGAGCGGTCCGGACCACGCGGTAATCCAAACTGGTGTCCCGAGTCTCCTTACTGCCGCAACGCTCACCCCACCATGCGCATGCTGCCCGAGACTCGACAGCTTCAACTAGACCGCTGATACCCCAGGGGCACTGCCAGCCCAGCGCTATCTCTTTTATTAATGTCCGCTTGAGAGAAGGGAATACTAACAGCAATGTGCCCCAGATATTCGGTAGTCTCCAGCCGGCCACCTGGTTGAGCCCGTCTCCCGCGCACTCTCTCCCCCTTCCTTGCTTTCCCCAGGTGGGACGCCGCGTGCGCACTTCTTCACAGACCGGCAAACCCCCTACCGACCCAGACAGTAACAGTGCCACACTCCTTGCTCAGAGCGGTTACCTGGGGGGGGGGTGCGGCCCCTCCTCGTTCTTCGTCGGCACAGCTGATCCTGGGGAAGAGTCGGCGATGAGCCCTGGTTGCCGGGCAACCCCTTCGCTCCACTACCAATCACAGCGCAGCTTCCCTCTGATGCAGCAAAGTGCTCCCGGAGTTCCCAGGCCAGCGGCAGTGCTTCCGGCCAAAGAGCGCTTTTTCCCTACAGCGTTCCCCAGTGCTTGAAGGTCCAGGGTGGCGGCGGTGATCTTGGGCACTTAGCAATTCGCTGCTTCAGCATTCCCAAGCACATTCAGGTGAACAGGAGATTAGGCGCCCGGGCCGAAAGAGGTGATTCTGGCCCCCAGCACTTCAGTCCTTTCTCAGAGCTACACCACACACTCAGGTCCCGAGTTGGGCACAGCCTCACACACACCGCGCGGTGATGATTTTGATCACCAAGTCCTCTTTAGGCGAAGATTGCCTTTAAGCGATGTGTTGCAGAAGCAGTTTTTGAGGAAACGTGGTGGTTTCAGCGTCACAGGGGTAGTTTTAAAAGCTTTGTAATCCCAATGCAGCAGTTCACATGAATTTGTGCTGTCCTTATGAAATTCCAGCAATCAGGGGGGCAGTCAGAGAATGGTGGATACACGCCGGTGATGTTATTTCCAGTTCTCCTAAACAGAGCAGTATCAGCAGGCAGTAGGGTAGCTCAGCAAGTAGGGGCAGCAGTTCCTGGGAGCAGTCAGCCTCCTCACAAGTGGCGATCCTCCTGACGCAGCAGTCCTCACTCCAGCAGAGATTCCTCCAGGTCCAGTAGTGCAACAAAGATGTGAGGCCAGGACCCTCCCTTATATACCCTACAGTCTCTGGAAGGGTCTGGTGACATGGGCTTCTGGAAAAGTCCAGGGAGTTCTGGGATGTTCCCTGCCTTCCCTGACCTGGCTGTCAAAGTGACAAAATGCAGGGCTGTTAAAGCTACAGTGGGCAGCTGGTCACAGCCAATTCAAGGAGTGAAGGTGTGAATCACCACTCCCACCTCCCAAACCTGGCTGGCTAGCAGTGTGCAGATGGGAGGGGGGAATCTGCAATGCCCAGACACAGGGCCTGATGTAGGTAGCCCTTTACCGATCCGAATCGGCCGAAAATACCGATTTTCGGCCGTTTCCGATCGGTAAAGGGCTACCGAGATGTAGGGGCACATTTTCGGTAATTTTACCGAATCGGTATCATTACCGAATCGGTATATTTACCGATTCGGTAATATGTACCGATTCGTTAAAATTACCGAAAAAGCAATGTAGGTAGAAAATTTACCTTTGGCACATGGCTTACAGAATCGGTATTTTACCATGGAATACAAATCCATGGTAAAATACCGATTCCTGTGTACATGCACATCTGTGCATGTACACATGTGCCATGTGACAGACAGACGTGCCCTTAGGGCATGTCTGTGTGCCACATTGCACACATGCCTGTTTTGGGGGTGCTAGAGGGTGTCAAAGTGACACCCCCTGCACCCTTGTGAATTCTTTAATTACCGATTCGGTAAATACCGAATCGGTAATGCCTAATCATTCCTATGGGCTTCAAAGCCCATAGGAATGAATGGGCATTACCGATTCGGTATTTACCGAATCAGTAATTATAGAATTGTTAAGGATTCGGTAACGAATCCAGATGTTGGGACCTACATCCCATTTACCGATTTTGAAATACCGAATCGGTAAGATTCGGTATTTCAAAATCGGTAAATGGGATTTACCTACATCGGGCCTACAGTGTAGGCAGAGAAATATCTACTTTCTAAAAGGGAGAATTATAGAGTAGTGGTGCCAAAACCCCCTATAGCATCGGAAAGGTTCCCCACCCCGATTCTAAGAAGACCAAACATGACAGACTTATTAGGTCCCAGTCAGGAATTATCCCAGAAGGGGGGTTCCCAATGTTAGCCTATGGAGGGTTAAGCCACACTGCAGTAGCAGGGGCTTGTGGCAGATATGCCAGTGTCACAATGTTTTAGGGGAGAGCACCTGCACCTCAGCACTGTTTAGCAGTGGTGAGGCGCCCAGAAGCCCAAGTCCAGCAACAAGGAAGGGTGAAAATGGGAGGCACAAGGGCAAACATGTAGGGGGAGACCACCCGAAGGCTGACAGGTCCTACAGGAACACAGAAAGAGTAAAGAAAAAAGTGATAAACGAAAGAAGAAAGAAAAAAAAAGATCACAGAAGAAAGAAAGGAAGAGGAAACAGAGAAAAAGAAAAAGGAAGTAAAACATTTAGAAAGAAAGAGAAAAATGGAGGGAAGAAAAAAGAAAACAAATTAAAAGGAATGAAATAAAGAAAGGAGAAAGGAAAGAATGAATGAATAGAATGAAAGAAGAAAAAAGCAAGAGGGAAGAAAGAAAGCAATGTAAGAATGAAAGAGGAAGTTGGGAAAGAATGCAAAAGAAAGAGGAAGGAAAGAAAGAAAGATAGATAGAAAAAAAGAGGAATACAAGAAGGAAACCAAAGGAAAGAGAGAAGTATATGAAAGAGGAAATCAGCAAAGAAAGCGAAAGGAGGAGACAGGAAAGAAAGAAGGAAAGAAAGAATGTGGGAAAAAAAGAAGGAAAGATACAAAGAATAACGAAAGATAGAAAAGAGGAGCAAAAGATAGAAAGAAAAACAAAGGAAAGGAAGAAAGAAAGAGGTAGACATGAAATAAAAAAAGAGGAAGGCAAGAAAGGAAAAGGGACATTTGAAAGAGAAGAAAGCAAGGAATGAAAGAAAGAAGTCAGTAGAGAAAAAAGATGGAAAGAAAGTAGCACACAAATAAAACAGAAAGAAAGAGAGAAAAAAAGTAGGAATGGCAGACAGGGTTACAGCGATAGAGTGTAATTTTGGTTATATTCAGAATTCCTGTGAAATATTGGTATGGTTTGAAAAAGAAGCAGTCAGATAAATAAAGGCCACTTCAAAAAAAAATTACAAAAGCATTGGCAAGGGACAGGAACTGATAAAGCTGGAATGTACCTATACTCTCATCTGGTAAAAAGCCTCCTGCTATTAGATATACAAACACAGGCAACACTAAAGTCATAATAAAATAAAAACAAAAACATTGATACTGAAGGTAACTACCTTACGTGTGGAAGTGCTCCTTGTGAAAGGGCTTCATGCAGCCACTCAAATTAAAGTTATCCAGTGGTTGAAGTATGTTATGTTATGTTATGTTATAATTTTATTTCTATAGAGCACGGCTACTCAGTGAGAGTGTCCCGGCACTTTATATAGGCAGCTCAGTGTGAAAAAACATAACACCATAAAACAGAGACAGATAAGGGAAAGAAAGACGTCCTAAAGGTTAAAAAGCCAGGTCTTGAGGCTCTTCCTAAACAGGAGCAGATTGGGAGTACGCCGCAAGGCCAGAGGTAAGGTCCACAACTGAGGGGCCCTAAGACCAAAGGAGCGACCCCCGGTGCGGGCCTTCCTCACCACGGCCAAGAACAGAGATTCCGACCGAAGAGATCGAACCGGGCGATAAAAGACGAACCTTCGCTGTAAGTAAGCCGACCTATGGCTCCAACTTGTATGGCGTAGTGGGCAGACATAAAATATGAATGACACAAGAAGACACCAATGGGTAAAGAGAGGTGCCTGAAAGATTCTTTATTTATTTCTAAATATGTTTTCGAAATTTTCTTTACAGCAAGAACACACTAAAGAGAAAGAAAACAATGGAACAAAACAATTGGCAGGCATTGCACGTGGAGGCGAGATAATTAACAAGAGGATGGACCAGCAGCACCGAAGCCGGTACTGCCAATAGAGAGGAACAAAAGCCCATAACAGGGTCCTGCCAGTCTACAAAACCCAAACACTAGCCACCAACCCAGTAACCCAAGCGCCCATCTACTCCCATATGTACTACAGCACATTCAAACATTCCATGCTGCAACTGTCACAGAAACTGTACGCCTTCCACAGAGGACATCCTGCTTATGACGTAACCAAAGAGGCAGCAGCGGTCGAACAGAGGGGCATATTATCAAGGACCGGTGTAAAAATTATCGCCGTTTTATCGGCAAGAAACTTCAGATAAAACGGCAATAATGGGCTTGATAATATGCTCTTGTTAATTCCCATGGAAGCCCATGTTAACACCAGAACATGGGCTTCTATGGGAATTAACAAGGGTGTATTATCAAGCCCATTATCACAGTTTTATCGGCAGTTTCCTGCCCATAAAACGTGATAATTTTAACACCCGTCCTTGATAATAGGCCCCAGACTTCCTAGATTGAATCATCCATAGTAATTTGACCCTCATGCCTCAATCCAGGACAGTCCTTCAGTATGGCATCCCATGAAGGCAGGACCGGCACCTTCCACACTCTTCTGGCCTCTTTCCTTTGAATTGCCTCTCTTTCACACTCCGTCCATCTTGCCAACTATAACCCCCATCTATAGATATGTGGCCCCTTATTTTCTGTCTTTTTTTTATTTTATTTTTTGTTTTTTTTTATTCGGAATATAAGTGCAGTTACAATTAATAGAAAACATTATTCATAAAATCCGGAGATAAAAGCAGCAGTTCTTAAAAAAGGGCACTAACAAATCACGACTAGACAATACAATAAGTTATGTGGCATTAAATATAAGCTCAAGTTATACAATACGGCTGAAACTGTTTCATAATAATTACATCTTATTACCATTTCGTAATAATCAATCTTCTGCGGGTAATCAAATACTAATAGACTCTAAAAGACAATATTACAGTTATCTTGTTACAACTTTGATTTCCTCCAGTCTGTTACTGGGGCCCAGAGTCTTCTTCCAAAGTCCCAGGTTCTTATTCCCTTTAGTTCATACAGTGCAGACTCAATATTATGGTTTCCGAGCAACCTGGTGAGCCACATTTGGAAAGAGGGAGCCTCACTATCCTTCCAGCCGGCCGAAATCAAAAGCCTAAGCACGGCCACAGATATAAAGATCAACGCTTCTTCCTCTTTCCCATGTTTTAGGATGGAATCAGTGCCCAGAATCATTAGGGTAGGGGATAGGTCAATCCTATGTCCTAGCAGCCCTCCCCAGAATTTTTCAATCTCTTTCTTTACCGGTGTTAGGAGATTGCAATTACAAAACATATGAAGTAAGTCTGCTTGACTATTCCCACATCTTGGACATGTATCATCCGTCCTGAACCCCCATGAAAATAGTTTCGCCGGTGTGTAATACAGATTAAATACTGTCTTATAATGCTGGGCCCTTAAGTTTGTAGCTCTGAAGATCTTCTTATTCAGTAATAGGGCCTTATCAACATCTATATCAGGATTACCCAATTTTCTTGCCCAGGCTACCTCGGTCTTATCAACATCGTCTTTGATCTCTGATATAAGAAGATTATATATGGTGTTAATTTTGGTGCACCCTCTAGTAAGCACCTCCAATAAGGGACAGACATCGGGTGGTGGCAGTTTTGGTCTCTGAGCCTTCATTATACAAATTATTTGTGTATAAACAAACCAGTAATTATCTGGGATTCCATATCTGCTTTGTATAATATCAAAACTTACTACTCCCTCTCCATCCATCAATTGCCCCAGGGTTTTAATGCCCAGCTGTCCCCATATTTTAAGGGTCCTGTCGGCTTCGATTGCTGAGAGGAGGCTGGATTTATAAATATGTAAATATGAATTGTTTTTTGGGATATTACAATGCTTTCTACAAGCCATCCAATCTCTCCAGACACCATCCATAATCTTATATCGTGCCTTCTTGAAGAATTTGTGATTAGTTTCACGTACCATTAGCCCCTGTGCCTTTCTGCCTAACAGTAATTCAAATATGGAAGGAGGACGTTTTATTCCTACAGTTGGGTCGTTGCCATATGTCTCAGACCGGAAGAGCACTGACATTTGTGTCAGCAGACAGGTCCAATGATAAATCTTTAAATTAGGGAGAGCCAAGCCTCCCCTATCTTTTGGGAGGGACAGCAAATTGGTGGAACGTCTTATCTTCCCAAATTGCCAGATAAATTTAATGAAAAATTTATTCCAGATTTGCAATAATTTTCTCCTCCAGAAATAAAGGGATGGCTCGAAAATAGATACAAAATCTTAGGAAACATTGTCATTTTGACTGCATTAACCCTCCCGATCAAGGACAAATGCAGGCCATCCCACCTTTTCAACTCAGATTTGATTGATTTGATAAGTGGGGTATAATTTTCCTCCACAATTTTCTCAACCGAAGCATTAATTGTAACCCCAAGATAAAATGCTGCTTCTACAAATCTGGGATCAACCTTCACGATCTTTTTAGTACAAATGATCTGGGTCTTAGATTCATTTAATAAATATGCAGACCTAGCGCCAAACTTTTTCGTCAAATCTGACAGGACCTCTATTGCCTGCTGGGGCTCAGAAGAGAACACCGCAATGTTATCCGCGTAAGCTAGGACTTTATTTTCGTGCCCATTAAAAATTACAGGTCTTAACCTTGGACATCCTAGTATAGCCTGAATTAGCGGATCAATATATAGAGAGAAAAGGATCGGAGAGCACGGGCATCCCTGACGGGTTCCCCTCTTTATAGGAAACAAGGTCGATTTCTCCCCCATAACCGTCACACTGGCGACTGGATCTTGATACATCGCCCTTAGTGCCCTAATGATTTTCTGTCTGAACCCTCTTCCTGCTAAAATATCCCACAGCTAACTCCAGACCCCCCTGGTCAAATGCCTTCTCTGCGTCGAGCAGGATCATGGCCATCTCCCCTCCCGTAGCAGCATGGGCATCAAATAGAGCTATAGCTCTGCTGGTATGATCCGTCGTGCCACGTCCGGGTGAAAACCCATGCTGCCAAGGGGAAACAAGAGCGCCTATGATCCTGCCCAACCTCCTAGCCCAGATCTTCGAGTAAAGCTTGGTGTCAGAGTTAATCAGCCAGATAGGTCTATAAGACCCCGGGTTCTCGCTAGGTTTCCCTTTTTTATGGAAAATGATAATATTAGTCTCCTTCCATGAGTCTGGGGTTTGACCTGAGCATACTATCCCATTAAAGAGATCTACAGGTAGGATGATAATTTCAGATTCTATACTCTTAGAGACCTCTAGAGGAATGCCATCGGGTCCTGCTGCCTTCCCCGAGGCCAGCTCATGTAGAGCAGATATCACCTCCAATTGGGTGATGTCTTTATCTAGTTCTTCTTGTAATAACGTATCTAGAGGCGGTCCTTGATCTTCCATAATATCCTGTTGTTCCCTATCTCTATTCTCCTCGTCATAAAGTCTTTGATAGAAGTCTCTAAAGACATGTAAAATATCATTAGTTTCTGTGTATTCGTTATCATTATCCACAATCTTTGAGATTACATTTTTAGACCTCTCTTGTCTCAGGCGGAGAGTAAGGGCTCTATCCCCATGTTCGCCTGTTTCGTAACGGTTTACCCTTGTAGCTTGATACTCCCCTAATGCCTTTTGTGTGATCAATTTCTGTAATTCTGCCTTAGTAGCAGAAAGGGTATTATAACTAATGCTACCGTCTCCACCAGATGCTATAATCTTAACATGTTCTTCTTCGATATCCGATAGTCTCTCAAGTAGTTTGGATTCTTCCACTCTATCCTCTTTTTTCATTTTAGCTGAGACACTAATGGTCTCACCTCTCAAAGCTGCTTTGAAGGATTCCCAAACTGTATTCCGAGAGGCACTAAATCTATTGGCATCGAAAAAAGCTTCGGACCAAAGCTTTAAGTGGGCAACAAATCTATGATCCGCCAATAGTCTTCTCTCGAAAGTCCAAGAAGATTTTGATCTTTTGAACCCGCTCATTTTATACTGGATTACCAAAGGATTATGGTCAGACAGCACCATTGGTAACCTAGTAATGGTGGCTCTATTGATTTCGGATGAGGAGATAAATATATAATCGAATTTAGAGTGTCTCTGGGCTGGATTCGAAAAGTATGTAAAACCAGGATTTTGTGGGTTTTTAGTGCCCCAAACCTCAACTAATGCCAATGAGCTCATAAGTGCCTTAATCGCCCTGAACATTCTAGGTTTCCGACCTGCATATTTTGAGTTATCATCCCAATTGGCCGAAATATTTAGATCACCACAAACTATTACCGGTCCTGACCAGCCAGCTAACTCTATCTCCAAGAAGTCGAAAATCTCCGGGTCATCACCATTAGAGCAGTAAATTGCACATAGTGTTAAACCCACTTCCAGCTCTAAGATAACCCATCTCCCATGACTATCTGCCTTCTCTCTTGTGGCCTTTTCCAAAGATTTCCTAACCAATACAGCAACTCCCCTAATCGGTGTAGTTTGTGAGGAGCAAGCGACCAACTCAAAGCCGTTTAAGAGCAGAAGGTGCCTCTTCGCCCAAGGAAGATGTATCTCCTGGAGACAAAGTACATCAATCTTATTAAATTTGACAAAATGGGCCAGTCTTTGTCTCTTTCTCCAGTGGTTTAGACCACCCACGTTTAATGTACAGATACTACAGTTTGCCATCATATTTTTTGTGTTGACTACCATGTAGGTCCAGTCGCTTAATGTTTTTAATTATCTGCTTTTCTCGTCTGGACATACCCATCATAACAATAGTGCATTTTATATTCCCATTTTCGTTTTTTTGCCTGCTACACCTGCCCCTCCACCAACCCCTGCCCACCCACCCCTTCCCCCTGCACCCCAACCCAACACCCTCTGCCCCCCACCCCCCACGCTGTGAGACGCACAGAGCTAGTCTGTGCATGTGATGGATTGCAAAGTTTACGGCGAGGACATTTAAAGTGTACCATCTTTTAACTTCAAAGCCAAGGAAATCCAGAAAAAAAAGAAAAAAAGAAAATACATTGAATACATTGCACACTACGAACCCTTACCGGCAATTAAGAGATACATCTAGAGATACATTGAGTTAGCCCTGTTACCACATTAAGCCTTTTTATAGGTTGGCAAATTAAATGTTCTATTTACCCAAACTATCTAGATACTCTTTAGCTTTTATTTCGGAGGAAAAGTACAGCGTTTTCCCATCATTAATCACTTTTAACTGTGCAGGATTGATCAGATAGGCTTGAAGTTTCTTATCCTGAAAAGGTTTTATCATCTCTCTAAGGCGCCAGCGTCTTTCCACGGTCACGTGGCAAAAGTCTGGGCGGACAAAAAATGACACCCCGTCTACATTTCTCTTGGCATCAGGTCTCGCCTTATCCGAAATTGCCTGTCGAAGGACAAAGTTACCCAGGAAAATCAATACTGCCCTGGGCTTATCTCCTTCTTTTGCGCTCCTTCTTAAATTGAAGGGGAAGCGATGAACTCTTTGTAACTCTTTTGGCCAATCTCAACTAGATAACTCTGGAAAGGCTTGCTGAAATAGTTTAATCATGTATCCTCTTATGTCATTTCCTTTGGCCCCTTCCGGAATACCCAAAACTCTCAAATTGTTTCTTCTGAGCCTGTTTTCCAACGCTTCCAGCTTCCACTGGATATCCGACACCTGAGCGCATTGAGCATCCACCTTAGAAACAGCCCCCGCAACCTCGGTTTCAGCTACCACTACACGCTCCTCGAGATTAGTCACTCTATCCCCAGTGGTAGCAATGGCTTTAGAGAGTTTCCGCACCACTCCCTGCATCTTCCTCATCGCCGCTTGTGATTTCCTGCTATCCTGCTGCGTCTCCTCTCTGTGTGCCAATATTTCTTGATGAATGGTTTCTAACAGGGACAGTTGTGTCTGTTCCATTAAGGGGCTTCCTATTAAAGGCTGGTTTGAGGAGTGATCCCAAATTAACTCTTTTTGTTCTTGCTCTTGCCCCCTAGCAGTCTGTTTAACTTTCATAGCAGTAGCTGGCAGGTCATTCTCGAGGTCGGTATCTGTCCCTTTGCATGAGCTATGCTCTTCACCTTCTTCTGATCACTCTCCCCCGGAGACTGAGAAGAAAGCCTCACTAGGCTCGCTCTCCTTATCACCAGTACCTCTCGCCATTGCCCCATCAACCTTATCTTCAAAACCAGATTCTGGGAGCTCTGACAGCATTTCTACCATACCAGGGATTTCTTCTATTCCAGCCGGTTTAACCCCCAGTTCACACAGTGTTGCTGCGTTTTCTATGCAGCTAGGCAGTGTCTCTTTTAAACTGCATACTTCCGCGGGCGCTTGCGCAGGGAGGGATGTGGCTGGGCTCTCTGGTGTATTATGTGTATTATGTTCAACCACATGTGTATTTTCATCAGGAGCCCTCTGCCCCTTCTCCCTACCGGCTTTTACGAATAGATCCAAAACAGTAGCTGTTGCCGAACGGGTCTTAGGGGCACCCTGCTGTCTCTTACTTTGCTGTTCTGTATTTTATGCCGCCTCCTCCTCGTCTTTCTGTGCTTTTTTCCTTGCGTTGCCGGTTTTGAAGCTGGGGTTCTGTTTGGGAGCCATTGTGCTTCCGTGCTGCCTCTGCTGCCTCTGCTGATTGAAATCTACCCAGCTACAACCACACTCGGGACAGCAGGATTCTCGCTTTCTCCCCCGCCTCTGCCTGAGCCGGGTTGACCATCGCAGCCGCTGATACTGCTGACTCCACCCACCTCTCGGCTCGAAGCAGCTGGGGATGACAGCTTTGAGCGCCCGCAGTACAGCCCACAGATGCCGTCTCGAGGATCCGATCCGAGCGAGGGTCTGCCGCATGTCTCTTCACTTCACTCCGCCTCGTTCTGTTTCAAGTTGCCAGGTTAGTGTGTGTCAAGGATTCAAGGATTCAGGATTCCGGATTCCATACTGGCTAGCTGTCTGGCGTCCTCGCCGCAAGCTCTCTGCACCGGCCTCTCAAGCGGCCACCATCTTGCCTCACCTCCAACTCATTGTTTTCTGTCTGTGTGCAAGAATCATGGCCAGATCCAGAAATATATCCATAGCCTTCCAAGCCACGGCGCAGTCTTGAAGTCCCAATAGGCACATCTGAAGGCTGAGCACAAATTTCCGACAGGAGCACCAACATCCAGTGACACTTAGAGGCAAGACCACACCATATGTAAAAAGCCATGATCCACAGCAGCACATTGAGGGCATGGTGACACCACTGCAGCGAACATGGGCCACATTTTTTGGTGCAGGGCAGCGCTGCAAGGAATCTTGCTACTTGGCATCAAAAGAAAAAGGCAAGAATGCACCATATCTATGAGATACACCACATTTCTATCCTTTTCCCCTGCTCTGGCGCACAATGGGCTGACAAGTGCCAACACATGCACCCTTGCACTATGAGGCAAGGGTGCCTGCATTGTAGGGGTGATTGATTTTGTGCAAGAAAGCCGCCTTCCTGCAAGAAACAATCAATAATGGCGTTTTGCTCCTTCTATGTATGCTGCAAAATGCAGCACACATAGAAAGAGCAAAAAACAAGGACAAATACTACCCTACTTTTCTAAAGATAGAAAGCCCCTTGATTGTGGAGTCCCTCAGGGATCGGCTCTCAGACCCCTTTTCTTTAATGTTTACCTATCACCTTTGGCTGATGATACACAGCTATTTTTTTTCTTTTAGAGACCACCCTGACAATGGACTCCAGAACTTTAAAGCTTGTTTATCCAACATTGTATCATGAATGACTCAAAACACCTTAAAGCTAAACACCGATAAGACTGAGGTGTTGTTCTTCAATCAAATAACACATCTGTCACCATCCATGTGGTGGCCGTCTGAGCTGAACCCTCCCCCCTCCCCAGTGAAAGTGGCTCGAAACCTTGGCTTTCAAATTGACAACAAGTAATTGTATAAAACGCACATTCATAAAGTAACTTCCGCTTGTTTTGGCAAGTTACATATGATAAAAAAGATTTCCCCTTACCTGCCTGCTGATACACTGAAGACTGTAGTGCACGCCCTTATTACCTCACACTTAGACTACTCTAAAAGCCTATGTACGAGTTCCCCTGTTTATCTCCTTCAACGGTTGCAGATTGTTCACAATGCTGCGGCCAGGCTGATCTGCAAAGTCCCCTACCGCCACTCTATTTCCCCTCGCTTAAAAAAAAACTTGCACTGGCTCCCGATATCCTCTCGCATCCAGTTCAAGGCCCTGATTCTCACCTTCAGGGCACTGAGTGGCAAAGGTACCTCAGATGTAGGCTGAAGTTAGTCCACTCTTCTCTTGATCTTAGATCAAACTGCCTCCGTCTTCTGCTCCCCCCTCGCTTTCGTCATGCCATAAAAGGAGGTAGAGCTTTTGCAGTGGTCACGTCAAAACTATGGAACTCCCTTCCTCTCAATCTTCGCTTGTTCGAATAAGATTCCCTGTTCAGAGGTAAATTGAAGACATGGCTATTCTCCGGCTACTAACTTCGAGGTTTTATGCTGCTGCGGTCCACAGCGCCGGGACACCCCCGTTGGGGGTAGCCGTGCACTCAATAAATGTTATTATAAATGAAAATAAATAAATAAAAGTACTTCTCCTCATTGTGACACTGTTTCCCCTCCCATGCGAGGCATCATTTTTGGGGCTGCCTCTGATTTACGACTCCTTGTAAATATGGTGCAGTGTCAAAAATCCATGGGTGTTTGCTGGGAACACCCACAGCAACACCCAATGCATGCCCCTTTAATGCAGAAAACTGCATCAAAGGGAGCGATAGTTACAAGGCTGAGTTAAGCCACGCAAAATGGTTTAGAGCTGCATTGTAAATATGAAGTAGGATACAGCACCACCGGAGTGTCACAAAAAGTGATGTTCCGGTGGCACAGGGTCTTCTAAATATGCCCTATTGTGTATATGTGCTCAGGAGTAAAGTTGACCTAATGCAGGTAATAAAATAGGATACGTTTGAAGCAAGCATTCTGAGACAACTTCAAGGTGCATTCCAGAATCCTCCTCCAAGCCTGATCCGTCAACTGTGACCCAATGTACATGTCTCAATTTGTGCAGAGCTCTGCCAGAACTAATCGGTTCCTCTGTAGTAGAGTCCTATAAAGAAGAGTGACTGGTTTCGTCCAACCTGTGATGAGAAAAATAAGGGGGAGTCTATTGTGCTGCAGTGGCACCGCTACCCCTAAGCGCCACCACTTCTGCATCCTATGAATCAGTGCCCTGTGAAACAAAAAATGCCCCACTGGGAGGTTGTAAGACTCCGAAAGGATCAAGAAGGAACATACTTCACCACCTACAAAAAGATCAACCAACACTGTGACTTCGGATGTTGCTCAGCGGTGGAGACCAGACCAGCCCTCTGCTTGCTCCCAGCATGGGCCATCAAGAGGGAGAGTTTGCGCATGTATTGTGTCAAGGTATGCATTCTCGTAATCCGGCCCATACATACCATGGTGTTCTAATCAGCACATTCAGGTTCCACACTAGAGGGAGGGGAAGGCCTTAACAAAATTCTGGTCAATAACTCCTTTGTTGGGGAACCACTCTCCAAGGTGACCACCGTATTCTACAGGTAGGACGACCAGCGAGCCATGCATTGTAACTGCACTGCTATATAGTATAATTCCAGGCAGAGAGCTGCCAAACCACCCTCCAACGCTGGTGGTTTTAGCTTCCAGAGCTCCACGCAGCATCACAATGTGCCCAGTATAAGGACAACAATATACCGTTGAGTTCCTGAAAGTCCTTCTCCGGCAGCTCATGTGAAAGAGCGCAAAAAATAGAGGAGATGGGGCAAGAGATCCATGTTGGATTTAGCAACTCTGCTGCTCACCGATAGCAGGTACATTATCTAAAACGCCAACGACAGCTGAAGACCAACAAGTGCACGGCCATAGTTTCCATCGAACAACAAATCCCTTGACTGATAGATGGAAGAGGAGATTCATGCTCGACCACTTCTGCCCAAAGTATATACATGATTTACTACTGTTAACCTCAAGCCCAGAATGACGGACAAATTATGTCAGTGCCATCACTGTCACTTGTACATCATTGTCCACCCCCTCAAATAGAGTAACATGTCATCTGCGTATACCAAAGTAACATACAGTCGTCAGTGAGGCACAGACCACAGAAGTGGTGGCCTATAAAAAATTCCATTGCCAAACCAAACAGTATGCAGGATTGGGGGCAACCCTGAATGAGGCCCTATTCCACCTCAAAAGCTTCAGAAATTAGAGAACCGGTGCAGGTCCTAGCAAGAGGGCAAATGCAAGGAGTTTTGGCTATCTGACAAAGGCAAGGCCTAAGCCCATGCCAAACAGTGTGGCATATATGGAATCCCACTGGAGCGAGTAATAGAACTTTCTAATGTCCACCGAAAGTACTAAAACCCTCTGAGGTAAACTGTCACGCTGGTCCAAAGAGAGAAGTAGCTGGCAAATATTAGGCATAGTGCCCATCTGATCAAAGTGAACCAGAGAGGAAGCAAGCATGCAGCCAACACCTTACTCAGGATATTATAGTCCATTTTAAGCACAGAGAGTGGGTGATAAGAATCGAGGTAGAGTGGATCCTTAGATTTCTTTGGAAAATACACAATAGCAGCCTTGCACAAAGAAGGAAGAAGACCTCATTGATGAAAGTCATTAAAAAGGGCCACAAGTCTAGAGATGAGGACCTGGGCATATGCTGCATAAAAATCTAAAGGGACCCCATCTAGGTCAGGCACCTGTTCCCCTCGCCATATCCTTTGTTTCACCCTGGACTTCCTGTTCGGTGATATCTGCCCCCAACTGGTCCGCCGCCTCTGAATTGTCGAAAACAGTAGAGATTCTGTGATATACCTCAGCATCTTTGTATCACTACATCTAGGATCTACTGACTATAGTGGCAAACAAATGCCTCACTGATATCATTCTGAGTGAAACCCTCCCCGGGTCTCAGCCTGAAGGAGCCGCACCAGCATCCTCCCAACTTGTCCCTGTCAGCATGGGATCTGTCCTTATAGCCTTACAGTACAACACCACATGGGGTCGACCATCTCAAACAATTTCCCCATTTCCTCCAGTATTCTGCGCCTCCCATCTGCTGTTCCCTCCAATTCACGTGGAAAACCATCAACAACTAGCTCCTGAGGCTGAATATCAGTATGTAGATGCGATTGTACCCCCACTTTATTAGAGATACAATAACCCCTAAGCAACACCTTCATGGTTTCCTATTGAAATCCCACTGGTGACGCCGAACCCTTATTTTCCAGCCAGAAATTTGTGATGTGCTCACCCAGTAATACCCGGCAAGCCGCATCCTCCAGCATGGCCAGGTCTAGGCACCAGGTAGGAATTGTGTTTCTAGTGGAGGACCATTGACAGGTACATAGCATGGGGGGAGTGATCAGAGTATGTCTTCATTAGGTATTCGGTTCACACCACCCTGCCATACTGGGCCAACAGGTGTAAACCCTGTCAAGTTGGACCTGAAGATTGTACAAACCCAAACAGTAGGAGTACACCTGAGAACACAAATTGAGTGTCCTCCAACAACTGACTAAATCCCTTTGGACTGCCCATGCAGAGTTCACTAGTTTAGTCACTGGTATAGTACAAGGGGGTGATCTTTCTAAGCAGATTTCCACCACACAGCTAAAGTCCCACTCAACAATTCTCCAGTAAGGCACCATGAGTGGTAAGAGAGAGGGCCAACTCAGACAGGAATGCCAACTGATCACCTTTTGGTCCGTAAATAATCAATAACCCCATATCCTTACCATACAATCGACCCAACAACAATACATAGCAAACCATTGGGTCCACGACTTCCCTATGCAACTGAAAAGAGACCACAGGCCTGATCCAAATAAGGGCGCCGCCCGAGAAAGCCGAATAGTTGGTGGCATACAGTTGACCCCACCCACTCCGCTGGAGGGCCCTGCTTTCAGACTCTAAGAGTATCATCTCTTGTAAAAACTCATTTTGAACCCCCTCCATTTCAAATAAGCTTGGACATTGTAATGTTTAGTTCATGACTCTCCAGAACTATTTCTTAATTCCTTTTACAGAATGTAAAATGAAATATGTATCTCACTAATATATCAATATTCATCTAGACAGTTTTAGCAAATTAATCATGGTGAAATTTGATCAATTAATTTGTTAATCAATAGTATTTAAAAAAAATCAAAATTCACAATGGCAATTGATTAATTACATGGGCTAGTATTTACTCACACAGGTTTAATCAGGAATGTATGTCAGTAATTCCCCACAGTTTTGTGCAGATTGTAGAATTTAATTCTATTAAAACCTCATAGACTTATATCTATATGGCTTATAGTCTCCTGCTAGGTATCTTTGGAGGCTTTGACAGTCAGGAGGAAGTCTGATACTTGTACCATATTCTATGATATATAACGGGCATGTGGAAAAATATGATATTCATAAATTAAAAAACAACCTTTTAAAAGAATTCCTTGTTCTATTTATGTCATTCAATCAGGGACCAAGGATGGCAGGGAAGAAATAAGAGAGTCAGGAATACTGAGACACATGCACATGTTTGTGTCTTCTATTTACCGTCTACAGCTAAGTCTTCTCTCATGTTCAAACCCCATGGTTCACAGTTCTCTATATTTGAGAGGTATTCCCACTCCAATCTACAGACCTTCTCATTCTTTTTGTTGTTTATTTATCCTATCAAGACCAGTAAATGCAATAATGTCTAGTCCAAGTTTTTCTTCTAAGTGAAGGGCAACCGGATATTTCTGGTCATTATTTCTAATAACCCTTATGTGCTCTGAAATGTGTTTTTTTTTACCTAATTGTAATCTGTTTTACAGTAGATGTACTCCCCGATCTATTAAGCTTTCTTTCTAAAAGGAGCATCATAGGATGTCCTAGGTGTGCTATGTTTTCATTGCTTGTAGTTTTCACATGGGAGAAAACCTACAGGTCCTTTACCTAGCCACTTGTCTGCATTTTTGTTTGAAAATGACTTAAGTCCACTATATTCCTGATATTCCTACTACAATGTAATGCGCGGAGGCTGGACTATGAGTTCTGTGCTTGTCTCCTCATTTTTTTAAATGTTCCCAATTTCTGGAAAGAATACTTACAACCCTGTTTAATTGATTAATATAGGTTGTAATTATTCTAGTTCTATTGGAACTCTCTTTTTCCATGTTTAAGACTGTATAGTTAGTCCTTCCTGTCCCATACATTAATTCTTCTCTACTTGATAAATCCTCTCCATTGCCTTTTCCTATACTTTCATTGCATAACCTCTATTTCGAAACCTCTTTATCATATCTTTCCGTGTCTCGAGGAGCTGTTCTTTAGTATTACAGTTCTGTTTCAGTCTCACCACTTCCCCATAGGGTTATTCCATTTCATTTGGTTCAGATGACTTCTAAGTTTGTGGAGAACTGTATTCCCTGATGTTTTCTTCCTAAAAAGAGAGGTTACCTGGTTCTCCCCCTGTGTCGCTATTCTAATATCCCAAAAGTCTATAATTTGCATACAATGGCATTGTGCCACTCATCATCTGTTCCACCCAGATTATGAATAAATCATCGATGTAGTAGTGCCATATAATCACCTGCTGAAAAATAGTTTTAATACCAGGATCCATGAACATCAATTCCTCTAACCAGCCTATTAGCACATTGGGGAAGCTGGGGGCAAAACAGGTCCCCTTTGCAGTGCCCTGTATCTGTTTATACATTATGCTTTGCAGGTCTCTCAGCTGGGGCGAGATGTGGCTGTGGCGGGGGGTGTCCAGTACGAGTCGTGCAGAGGTGTTCTGTATGCACTGCAGTCTTTCTGTAGTTTGGCTGTGGTTCCGGCGTAGAGGGTGTTTCCGTAGTCTAGTCGGCTGGTGAGGAGGGTCTGGGTGACCGTCTTCCTGGTGTTGGTGGGGATCAACCGAAAGATCTTTCTGAGCATCCGCAGGGTGTTGTAGCAGGATGATGATACGGCGTTGACTTGCTTGGTCATTGTGAGGGAGGAGTCAAGGACGAAGCCCAGGTTGCGTGCATGGTCCGTTGGCTTGGGGGCGGTGCCAAGGGCAGGGGGCCACCAGGAGTCATCCCAGGCGGAGGGGGATGTTCCCAGGATGAGCACTTCAGTTTTTTCTGAGTTCAGTTTCAGCTGACTGAGCTTCATCCATTCCGCAACGTCTTTCATTCCTTCCTGGAGGATGGCCCTGGCGATGGCGGGGCCGTTGGTGAGGGAAAGGATCAGCTCGGTGTCGTCAGTGTAGGAGATGATGTTAAGGTTGTGTTGGCCTGCGATGGCAGCGAGGGGGCTCATGTAGACGTTGAAGAGGGTGGGGCTGAGTGAGGATCCTTGAGGGACGCCGCAGATGATCTCGGTGGCCGTGGACCGGAACGGGGGGAGGCGGACCTTCTGGGTTCTACCGGCGAGGAACGAGTTGATCCATTCCAGGGCCATTCCGCGGATTCCGATGTTACTGAGGTGCTGTATCAAGGTGCGGTGGCAAATGGTGTCAAAGGCTGCTGAGAGGTCGAGGAGGATGAGGGCCGCTGTTTCCCCATTGTCGAGCCGGGACCTGATGTCGTCGGTGGCTGCGATGAGGGCGGTCTCAGTGCTGTTGTTAGCTCGGAAGCCAGACTGCGAGTGGTCGAGGGATCCGTTAGTCTCGAGGAAGGCGGAGAGTTGTTTGTTGACGGTCTTCTCGATGACTTTGGCCAGACACGGGAGGAGCGAGATGGGGCGGAAGTTCTTGAGGTCCATTGGGTCTGCGGTGGGTTTCTTCAGGAGGGCAGTGAGTTCGGGTGTTTCCAGCTCTCCGTGAAGGTGGCGGATGTGAAGGAGCTGTTAATGATGTCCCAGAGATGGGGTGCGATGATGGAGTCGGCTTTGTTGAAGATGTGGTGAGGGCAGGGGTCGGTAGAGGAGCCAGAGTGGATGGTGTTCATCGTGCTGATGGTGTCTTTGGTGCTGACCGGGGTCAAGGTGTAGAGGGTGGTGATGGGGGCGTTGGATCGGAGGTAGGGTGCATGGTCTGTGTGTCGAAGCTGTTGTGTATGTTGGCGATCTTGCGGTGAAAGAACGAGGCGAGTGAGTCGCAGAGGTCCTGTGAGGGTATGATGTTGTTGTTGCAGGTGCTGGGGTTGGAGAGCTTTTTGACGATGCTGAAGAGTTCCTTGCTGTTGTGGGAGTTGTTGTCCAGTCGTTCTTTGAAAGTGGCCCTTTTGGTGGTGAGGATCAGCTGGTGGTGTTCGCAGGTGGCGTTCTTGAGGGCTGTCAAGTTTTCTGTTGTCTGGTTGTGGCGCCAGGCTTTCTCCAGGGTGCGGCAGGTTTTCTTGGAGGTTTTGAGGTCATTGGTGAACCATGAGGCTTTCTTGCTGCCGGGTCTGCTGGGGGGCGTTTCAGTGGTTCGAGGTCATCGGGGCAGTTGGTGAGCCACTGTGTGAGGTTTCGGGCTGCTTCGTTGGGGTCCATGGTGGTGGTGGGAGGGTTCTGGCTGAGGGAGTTGGTGAGCTGGCCGGTGGTGATCTTGCTCCAGCTCTTGCACTGTTGGTGGGCCGTGGTTTTCCTGAAGCTGAAGTGGACGCAGCTGTGATCCGTCCAATGTAGTCCAGTGGAGTGGCTGAAGGAGATGTGCTTGCTGGAGGAGAAGACGGGGTCAAGCGTGTGGCCAGGGTAGTGGGTGTGGTTGTTCACCAGCTGCTTGAGTCCTAGGTTGAAGAGGTTGTCCAGCATGGCGGCGGTGTTGCTATCGTTGTTGTTCTCCAAGTGGAAGTTGAGGTCTCCTAGGAGGATGTAGTCCACAGAGGTCAGGGCGTGCGGGCTGACGAAGTCTGCGATGGCTTCGCTGAATTGTGTGCGTGGTCCTGGATGAGGGTGCCTCTGAGGGTGGTCTTGGGGTCGGTGTGTATGTGGAAGTTGAGGTGCTCAGCGGCGGTGAGGGTGTCGGCGGAGTTGGTCGAGATGCGGATGGTGTTTCTGTGGACGATGGCGATGCCTCCTCTGGTTTGGTTGATGCGGTCCCTCCGGGAGATCTTGTAGCCGTCCGGGATGGCTATGGCGATGTTGGGGGCTGAGGAGGCGTTCATCCAGGTTTCTGTGAGAAAGGCGACGTCTGGAGATGTTGCGTAGAGGAGGTTCCACAGTTCAATGGCGTGCCTGTGGACTGAGCGGGTGTTGAGCAGGATGCACTTGAGGTGGTTGTTGCTGGTGCCTGGCTTGGCGGGTGCGATGCCGGTTCGGAGGCAGGTGAATTTGCAGGTTTGGCAGGTGAAGGGTCCCGTGGGTGCGCCTCGGGGTGGCCTGGTAGCAGGTGGAGATCCGGCCAGCGTTGGGTGCGTGGATGGTGGTGACGTCTTAGGTCCGTCGGGTGGGGTGGCAGCGACGGGGGCCAGGGGTTGTGGCGCTGGGCGCGGTCCAGGCGTGGACCGGCGTAGACAGGCTTGCCTTTGGTGCCCCTTCGGCGTGCCAGCGGCGTGCCCGCTGCGCGGACGCACAGCGTTCGACATAAGAGGGAAGGGAGAGGAGGGGTCAGCTGGGAGGTGGGAGGGAGCAGGGGGGCGGGGCCGCACGGAAGGCAGCGGCGGGAAAGACAGGGCTGGGGAGCCGGCCGAGGATCATGGCGATCCTAGGGGAGGCAAGGGCCCAGAAGAAAAAGAAAAAGAAGAAAAAGAAGAACAGTCTAATTGCTCGGGGTACTGAAAGAGAATAGACGGCATAGCATTTGCTGGTGGTATGCATGCCCCTAACGTTTAAAGTGACAATATTTATATCGGTGTTGGGGATTTTATTGATCATCGCGTGTATTGGGTATGAACAACTTGTGTCTGCATGCCCACCTCACATTTCTGCCCAAGACCCTCCCACGCCAGCTGCCACGCGGCCACGCATGTAGTTAAATCACATCAGTAGGCTACGTTGTGGGTATTGGGTGAACCTGAAACTGGGAAAAGGGAAATTGGATATCTGGGGGAGTTACCAACCAAAGGGGCATATCATCGGTGACGGTACGTCCAAACTGTACTTCATGTACTGTCCTTAACTCTGTCTCTGTGGGGGTGGTTTCTTGGGGGCGCCTGCCCTTGGTGTCCCAGCTGCCCGCTGGGTTATACTGAGATTTTAGGTCCGAGGGTACCTCTTGAGGTGGATGTTGAAAGTCCTGGTCTCGACCATTTTGTCCCATTGTATGACTATCAGGGTCTTAACCTGTCACCCCAAGCCCCTTTGCCTCAAAAGTTTAGGTGCATGGGAAAGAGTTGATTCATGGCGCACATTACTGCAACAACTCCTCCATCTTCATTGGATTTAGATCAGCGTGTCAGCAGTTTGCGGGGTGACGATGGGGGGTGTGATCGAACCCTCCCAGGAGGAACGTGCTTCACTCACTTTTGCATATGGCCATGTCTGAACTGGGGTGGTGTGGAGTGAATGTATGACATTGTTCTGCATTCTGTCCATCAACTGTGGTTTTTACATTTGTCACTCACTTCCTCTTCGGAGGTGAATAGGTGTGGGGCTTTTTCCACGTCTGAGTTGTCTTCTTTCTACCTCCCTGTTGCTGCCAATTGCAGAGCTCTCCTTCCTTCTGCTATCATTAGCTCCAGGTCAGGGGTGCGTTGAGTGAAGGAATCAGTGCAGGAGCTCAGCTGTGTAAGGGTGACTTTCTTCTGCTGATGTCTGCGGTTGTTCGCGGGCCTATGACTCATTGTGTTGTTGCGATCGTTCGGTCCTGAGATATGTTGTTTCACCCAGTCACTGGCCTCCACCGGATCCGTAAAGAAGTGTGTGGCTCTGTCGTGCAGAATCTTCAAGCGGGCCGGGAAGAGGAGAGCATATTGTGCGTTTCTCTGCCGCAAAGCACGTTTCACTTCCAAGAAGGTGGATCTTTGCTGCTGTACTGCTCGAGAATAATCTTGGAATAGCATTACATGTTTATCCTCCACATGAAGTGGTCCCTTCTGTCTTGCCGCTCGGAGGATTGTGTCTCTGTCTTGATAGTGGAGCACTTTTAGGAGGAAAGGCTGAGGAAGCGGGCCCGGTGGTGGTTTTAGGCTGGCACTCGATATGCACTTTCTATGGAGAAATATGGGGTCAGGTCTGCTGTCGGGGTGAATGACTTGATCCATGTTTCAATGTGTCTGATCGGGTCATCTCCTACTGCTCCCTCTGGCAGGTTAAGGATGCGGATATTGCTCCTCCGAGAGCGGCCTTCCAAATCGTCTGTTTTGCTTTCAAAGGATTGCACTCTTTGTTGCAGCTCTTGTATGGCGGCTTGATGGGTCTGTATTCTCGGCTCTATGACTTGAATCACCTTCTCGCCTTGTTTGACTTCGTCCACGAGTTTCCTGTGGTCATCTCGTAGGAGGTTGAGGTATGTGGCCACTTCTCCAAACCTGCTTTTCATGGTTACCCTGGAGTGTTCAATTGCTGTGAGCACCTTGTCCAGTTTGCTGGTCTTGGATTCGGTATTGGAGGATTCGCTTTCGGGATGTGTAGCCATGGATTCTGGAGAGTTCTGCCTCCAATTCGGTGTTTGCGATATTTCTGAACTCTGCCTGTATTTATATCCCAAGTTCTGAATGTTATTCTTGGGGGCCAGAAGGTTTGGATCTTGATGATTTACAAGACTAAAGGAATCCAAGACATCTTAGCAAAGGAACCAGAAGGTCCAATAGAGACTGGACATTTAGCTATAGTTCTTGAGGGAAGTAGTCAGTATCCTATCTATGACTTCAAAAACCTGGCGTGCTGCACAAGGTAGTACCAGGACTGGAGTTATGGAACTTTTGCTGAACCTTCTGAAATTATGTGCATTTGTTTTCATCAAACCTTTTAAACCATAATGCCATTTCATTGTCTCCATTAAAGCACTTATTTTAACTTAAATAGTTTTGGAATTGTATTGTATTGAATCCAAAACGATGATGTTATTTGGCCCCTTTTGATACCCCACATGCATTTTACCTTGGAGAAGTGTGTCCAGGCAATCAATGACAAGCCAGAAATTCCTGATAGAAACCACATTAACCTGTTCCATGCTAGATTGCTTGACTGCCGCAGCACAACCATAACAAATAAATGAATGAATGATGCAACTTATAAATCATACGAATACCCAGAGGCGTCCTCGCTCTAGACAGAGCAAAAAGGAGCAGATGTGAGCTAAGTAATGTCAGGAAAGATCACTGTTTAAATAACCAGGTTTTGATGCTCTTCCAATAAAACAAGAGAGTGAAGGTGCTGTTTTCAGTTCACGTGGCAAACGTTTCCAATGAAGAGCTGAAATGTTGAAAAAACTTCTTCCTCCCTAGTGGCGTGCCTGAAGGAAGCAACTCTCAGGGGACTGGCTGAACATGAAAGCAAGCTTCTGCCTGTAATAGCCACCATTAACATTTTCTTGAGGTGGGCTGGGGCTTTTTAATGCAATGTTTTATATGCTAAGCAAAGAGCCTTGAAGGTAATGTGATGGCAGACCGGGAGCCAATGACGTTATATAAAATAATGTCAATGCAGTTTCTTAGAAACATTGCCTGAAAGACAGGGCACCTGAGTTTAAACACCCTAATTAGACCCAGATTTGCCACTATTTGGTACAAGACAGCAAGACAACTTGCTTTGCAGTGCTGAAACAATTGGAGAGAGCAGGAATACGCAATATTATTCTGTGCCAAGGCACACTGTGCAGCCATGGTGCACGGCTGCCTGTGCTACCAGCAGGATGTTTTTTGTGCATGAAGGGAAACCTTGCTGCACAAAAAACAATCCTCATAGGCATTTTACTCTTTGTATGTATGCAGCACACATGGAAAGAGGAAACAGCCAGGAGAAATAAAATTATTCTCCTTGTTAATTGGTAAGCCATTGTAGGGACTTTTGAATCGTAAAGCAGAGCTTTTTGTGTTGTCCTAAATTGAATTAAAAACTGTTCAATATGCGTCACTCATGTTTTCTTTTACTGTTTCATTTTTTCACAGATACTTCATTAGGCCCTGAAGAGAATCCCCAACGACCTCAGTGGGATTCGAAACGCGTAGGCCCTGCCACATTTGGTCTGCGTGAGCATCCGGGCATCTAAGTAGTTGAACCCGGAGCTCTAGTTTGTACATTACCTTGCAGCATTAATTTATAATGAGTTTCAACTAGTCTGTTAGAGATATAGGAATGTACTATGTAAAAATAGTCTACCTCATTACCATTGGAAAATATTTGCAGACCGTAGCTATTTTCTCCTGTTACCTTGTCTATATATTGCACTATATTCTTTTTCCCATGACTGTGTGAATGTGATATGGTTGCTTGTGATATGCTTGTAATTTTCAATGAATGATTGTATGTATAGTTACACTTCAATGTCCCACGTGTTTTTTAAGAAAATCCTTCTTGTACTATGAATTAAAATTTGGAAATATATTCTTCAAAAAAACTTTTTGAAATAAAGAGCTATTGATTAGCAGTTCCCACCCTTGAATTTCTTTTCTGGATTTGGATGAATATTGGTGTATTTAAATCATTCATATCAGTATTGCCACTTCTGTTCTGTTTTATAATTATTTGGCTCAGCCTTACTGATTGGAGCCAGCCCTCAGTTGTTTCTTGCTGGCATTTTAACACATACCCTGGTTTCTTATCTTAGTACATCTGGGAATTCACCAAAATTAATGGATGTGTGGCAGGGACCTAATGGCAGCACAAGGACTTCGAGAATCTGGGCCTTAGTGTCTCTAGCTCTGCACTCTTCAATTACATGTGCGGAGTGCCGCCTCTGAATGTAAATGGGGGATGTTTATTTTTTTCAGCAGGTGAATAACTCGCAGGAGTCCAGGCACTCCATACTCTGGGTTTCATGGAAACAGGGCCTGATTCACAAAGGTAAAGAGACACTTTTGTGCAAGTTTACGATTATTTGCTATTCATAAATATATTTTACAAGAAGTATCTTTACAGCTGCAGCGTCTCCGCACATAGAAAGATAGGACCGTCCTATCTTTTTATGTGCAGAAACTCCGCAGTGGAAAAGATACTACTTATAAAATACCTTTGTGAATAGAAAGCAATCTGTTTACATTTGTGGATCTGGCCGTAAATTGGTAGAAAAGAATGCACCTGCAGCCAGATAATATCATTGGAGGCTATGATTTATTGGACATGAAATTTTATTTCAAACAACATGTCCTTGTTTGTCTTTGTCTCCTGCTTTCATGCAAACTCTTGGAACATTAAATGAAATCTATGTTTAATCGAATTATCTGCAGTAGTTACATTCGATGGGATAATTTTAGTATGGCTTTCCCAATTGTGAACTTTACCTGCTTTTCACTTGCTGTGAAGCTCTTTTGTGTGTAACACGCCACTAACAAACTATGGGGCATATTATCAAGGGTGGCGATAGGGAATTATCGCCACTTTAGCGTCCGTTTTCAGTCGCTAAGCGGCGATAATTCTATCGCCCTATTAGCAAGTTGTCGCTAACTGCTATTAGCGACAGCTTGTAGGTGATAGCGAGCGATTTGAGGCCCACTTTGCATGTCAACGATATTTATCACTAATGACATGCAAAGTGGGCATTCCCAACCTGTTAGCGACTGAAAGCAGTCGCTAACCTCGCTATCGCTTATTACCAACACAGGCGTAGCATTGAAAATAATCGTGCTAAGCGCGAATATCTCCAAAAACTAACACCTGCTCAGACCAGTTCTTAGCCATTATATCCAATGGGAGGTGGATATAATGGCTAAGACCCTGTTAGCGATAATGCGTGAATATTGCTGTATTCTCAGCGATATTCACCGATTTTGATGCTATTGCCTGGAATTTTATCGCTTTTGAGATAAACATTGCTAATAGCACGTTATCTCAGCAATAAATTCCAGAGATGCGCGGCGATAAAAAAATAGCCACTAAGCCTAGATAGCGATAAATATTGCTATTTGTTGATAATATGCCCCTATAATGTCTGTTTTGCTTCTCTAAATTCAGAATAATCTTCATTAGTGGACTGTTCTTTGGGGTACATTGCTAGAGAGCAAAGCTCTTGCAACAGTCATGAGCAGCACCCTATTCTGTACTCCATGCTCTGATGTAGCACTTTCCTAACATGGTATGGAGGTTGGCTCTTTTGGAATCTGGAAGACTTTACACATTGATTGATGGTGACATATATGCATTATATATTATATATTTTCCGCAATGCCAATTATGAATTGTATTGATTAGCAGCTGTCAAACTTAGAACACATTATTGCATTGTCTGTTGTATTGTAATAGACTCATGGATTATATCAGATATTGGATGTTGAAGTCTTTACATTTTGTTACATTTGGGAGGCTCAGTTACCATTGCTCAGCTTGTGGGTTACTGTTCTGTTTGAAAACTTCTCAGTCAATTATGTGGTTTTGATGTAGAGTTCTGCACTCTTGTTATATTTAGATTCTGTTATTTTTAACAGCCGCATTGCAGATAAGGGAGGGAGTCTGAATGCTTTGTTAAGATGGCTACACGTAGCTTGCAGTTTCAATAAAAAACAAAAGCGTTTCTTAGGTCATAAGGTGATTGTTCAGTTAGCTCCTACAGTTGTAGCTGAGCCAATCAGCATTTTCTCATAAGAATCCATTATTTGACTTACACCAACAGTACACTTTAAACACGCTATGGCCTACATGTGCCTCGTAAGACATCACACTAGGATGTAGTGGGTTTAGGTTTTCGAAAAGGGAATATCATTTGACCCTAATATTTTAGGCAAAATATGGCAATGGGGTCGCAAATTGCGCGTGCCTCATGAATATTGATGAGCCTCGCATTTTGCTTCCCCATTGGGAATCGCCAACAGTGTCTCTGACACTGTTGTACATTTGAAATTGGGACTCGCAAATTGCGACTCGCTATATTTCCCAATTTGCGAGCAGCAATTCCAAATGGTCATATATTTGGCCCTAAGCCTGAAAGGGTATTGTTTTGACTTATACTGGGTGCTCTCTTGTGTCTGGACAAAGCTATACCTCTCTGAGGAGTTCGAATGAGACTGGAATACGTGTCAGAATTTGCTTTTATTCATTTCAGGTTGGCTTGGCAGGTATTTTACCAATCCAAAGTTTTAATACTGTGCCTGAAGTGGTAAAAAGCTCTTGTAATTTTACAAATCGGCATTGATAGCACTGAGCTAGTCCTATGCCTAAAAAGTTTGCTATAGAAATGGCAAAAGACTTTGTCCCTTTCTATCTCTGTGTGGATGGAACTGTGCTAATCCTACGCTTTAAGACTTTGACTGAAAAGCAGGCATTTGAGGTGAGCAAATTTAGAGTGCCAATGGCATTGAGGGTGCTCTATACAGGAGCTGCCTTCCATCTAAACTTGGGAACTACCCAGAGTTCTCTGCATTCTTTTGCTATATCTAAATATATATCTATATATATATAGATATATACATATATATTTACATATCTATCTATCTATCTATCTATCTATCTATCTATCTATCTATCTATCTATCTATCTATCTATCTATCTATCTATATATCTATCTCTTCAAGATATGTAGATGTGGAGTTAGGATCTTAAGTGTATACTTCCCAATATCCCAATATGCACTTAACATTCATTATATTGGTCCTCGTTAATTTCACTACAATGTTAAGTCAACAGAATATTACGAACATAGGGGCATATTATCAAGGGGGTTTATCTCCGCTTTTATGGCTTTAAAAGCCAAGAAAGCGGAGATAAAATTATCTCCCTATTACCAAGCTGTCGCTAACACCAGTTAGTGACAGCTAATAGGAGATAGCGACCAACTTGGGCCCCGCTTTGCATGTCAGTGATATTTATCACTAATGAGATGCAAAGTGGGCGTGCCAAGATGTTAGCGACTGGAAACTGTCCCTAACATCGCTATCTCCTATTACCAACTTTTGGAGATATTCGCGCTAAGCGCGAATATCTCCAAAAACTAACACCTGCCCTGAGCAGTTCTTAGCCATGTTATCCAATGGGAGGTGGATAACATGGCTAAGAGCATTTGCTCGATAATGCATGAATATCGCTGACTTTTCAGCGATATTCATGCATTTCGGCCGTTTTTTATCGCATTTGCGATAAACCTTGCTAATAGCAAGGTTTATCTGCGATAAAAATCGCCGATGTGCGGCGATAATTTTTGTCTCTAAACAAGTTAGAGACAAAAATTATCGCTAGTTGTTGGTAATATGCCCCTCAGTATTCAAGATTAGAACCAGCAGGATATGAAACCCGCTCCGGACCACCTGCCCGAGCAGAAGGGATCGGACACAATTCATTGCCAGCATTCGACAGTGCCACTCTTCTTCTATTCGTCGACTGCCCCCACACATGGCATTTCCACATACTACACAGGGATTCTATTCACTAACAGATAAAAGAGGAAATTCGTTCTGCCTGTGTTTTCATAGCCTTTTCCGTTTTAGCAACTGTAGCTGTACTGTACACAAATGCACTATAATTTAACATATGGCATGGACTTCAAGCAAGGGAAGGATATATTTGGGAAGGTGAAACGCTAGCCTTTGGGGGAGTTGGCAGGTATGCCAATGGGACACAAAGGTCAAGAGTGAGACATATTGCTTGTACTCTGCCTGTACCCCTAGGCAGAGAGTGAGCTCTTTCTAGGCCTTGTTTCAGAGATTGAGGTCAGGCATTATGCGCCCCTGCGCCCCTCGCTCCCGCTTACTATCTTAATTTAATCTTGTACATGGCATGCCTGAGGCTGCATTTGATGCAGTTTTACCTCTGAAAAAGGAAGGCCAATGGTTGAACAATACTTTATTTTGCATCTGATTTCCTATGATCGTCAGACTTCCTGTATCTGATTCTATAAATAGTAGTGTGTGTGTGGCTGCATTAATTTTAACACATTCAGTTCCCTTCATTAAACTCTGCTTGAAGGCATAGAAGGGAAGTCACACACGTGTTTTCCATGTACCGGGTAATTGTGTCTTCTGGATTGTGTGACCTTTGTAGGAGGTTGGATGTATGAGTGGCAGAACACCAGATTTTCCATTCCAGAGTATGGGATTCCTGACACCTTTCAGGTGCTGGGTCAGTTGTGCACGGTTACACTGGAAATTAGGTGGCAATGTTTTTTTTTTTTTTTTCCCTTGCGCATTTCAAATAACCCTCTGAAATGTTACACCTAATACTCAAGAATTGTAAAGGTGACTGCATTTTCAGTTTCAGGTAAAGATTGTGACTTTCGTTTCCCTTTCATTTTGTTGCAAGAAAACACGATTGCCACCCATCCATCCACTTTCAAAGCTGTGAGGAAAACATTTTTAAAGAGAATTTGCACCAATTGGCACTGCTGAGTGAAATCTCACATTTTAGGGCTACATGATGTGAGTCCTCTAAATGCAGAAGGGACAGCAATTGGAGCTGGCTGTCTCATTGGAATTGCAGACCCCACAGTAAGTCCGAGGAGAGAAGGACTGGTGCAGGCCTGTGTCCGCATTCGGCAGCACACAGAAAGAGGAACATGCCTCCAGGCATTGTTTCTGTACAGGAAGGGATCTGTCCCCCGTTATGTTTGCCCTGGCCATGGAACATGGCATTAATATTTTGCAGCAGGGCCCCGGCTGGAGCATCTCATAAAGTGGAAGGTGGAACATAACTACTTCTCTCTACGCTGATGATGCTTTAATATATCCATGAGCTTTGAAAGTCTCTTGCGGGCCTAGTGGAGGGGCTGGACAGTTTTGGTGAGCACTCAGGGCTCTGGGTCAAATGGGATAAACTCCTGCCTCTTTCCCATGACCAAGAGACTGGGGACAAGTGGATTGCCCCCTCCCCCCATATCTAGGCCGGCACAGAGGACTAGCACATTTAAGTAACTGGGTGAATAGTTATCACGAGGAAAAATATTTGATTGATGGCAGTCTGGGGTGGGTGCTGCTTGAGATGAAGGCCGTGCTAAATTTTTGGTGTATCCTCCCCCAATATCTGATGGCCCAAGTGCCCAAGTGGCGAAAGCCAAAGTGTTAATTCTCCTGAGGCTGCTTAATCTTTCAATGATTCCAGTAATGCTGAAATTAATCTTTTTTGCAGACTTACATGTTAGGTTGTCAGACTAGATTTGGGGTGGCAAAAGAAAGAGGGTGGCACTTTCTCAGGTGCAGCTACTGCTCTTGGAGGGGTGTATTGGAGCCCCAAATTGCGAATGGTATCATGCCACTGCACAGCTGCAGTGGCCAATGGAATGCCTCAAGGTCGGATGGGGACCCAAGATCATGGTGGTAACACATGTACATGTACTAGGAGGCAGAAAAAACATGAAACTGCTGTTTGTTCCTGATCAATGAGACTCATGTCTGCCCATTCCCTTCAGGGATACCAAGGCTTGTTGGATCAAATACTTGACTAGAAGAGACAGATCTTGGCCTTACCACATACAACTCCCATTGTGGTTGCTCGCTGAGATGCTAGTGGTTCTCATGAGGTTTGACTGTAGGCAGTGGGCGCAGGCTAGGTTCATACACATGGGAGACATGTATGACCAGCGCCCCCGCGAGTTTGGGGCCCCCCTGCACCACAAGGCTATTGGGGCCTATGTGACGCTCCTGGAGCAGTGGCAGCCACAGGGCCATATTGGTCCTCCACCTTGCTTGCAGGCGCAGTTGTCATGCCCGATTGTCAACATCAGTGTTAAGTGGGTGCATTGCCTTAACTGTGCAATGTCAGACAAACAGTGGGCAGTAACCACAGCATATACCAAGAAGGTGTCACCGAACACTAGACTGACACTTCTGCATTTTAACTATCTGCAGCAAGCATATCTGCCCCTGAAGAGAATAGCTGGTATGTTTCCAAGCTCGAGCACCAAGTGTCACAGGTGTGACACATCTGATGCACACATCTTCCATATGGTGTGGGAGTGTCCTGCGATAGCGAAAGCCTGGAGGGCAGCTTTAACAGAACTAGTAGAGCAGAAACCCCAGGCAGAGCTCTGCCCATGGATTGGATGCCTCGGCGCAATGCTCACAGGTTGGAATACAGTATGATAGACAGAGGACTCGCGCTGCACAAACACCGCATCACAATGGCATGGAAGGCGGCAGAGCCCCCTTCGGTGTTCAGCTGGAACCACATCTTGAACGGGTAACAGCGGAGCAAACAGCCACGACTAGGACATCAAACAGACAGACCAATTGACGGGTAGAAGTATGTGGGATGTGTACATTAAACTGGAGTGGTGAATAGAGGACAGACCTCCTTGAGTGTGACTGTCGCCCCTCCCACGGGGAGGCTAGCTGCCCGCGCCAATTCTCATGGATCCAGTGAGGGGGGGTGAGCAGGATCTCTGAGTTCCTGTGTTCCATATAGGATGGAAGGTCACTGGCCTGATGGGGTCTGATGAAGCAAGGTGAAGAACAAGATTTTGTTCAAACTTGTGAAGTTAATCTCCCATAACAGTAATTAAATTAATAAGCTTGTGGTGAAATTACTAATCAACTTAGTTTAAGAATACATTCATCAATACACGCGGGATAAACTAATGTGCTTTATGTTGCAAATGCAAAGAAAGAAATAAAAAACTAACCTTGTCTATTGTCTTTGCCAGTATTTATAATGCTGCTTGACTGTGCTTTTTGCTAGGGAACATAATTAACAGGATTATTTAGTAAAGGGATCGGGTAACAGAATGGGTCTCAATTCTTTAATTAATTGATGTCTTGTGTTTGTTTAATAATAGTTTCCAAAGTGAGGCCTAAAGGTGGTTCAGAAAATATGGCTGACAGAGCTGCAGACGCAAAAGCTTGTCCAGAGTGAAGTCTTTGCACATGCGTAGCTGTGAAGATTTTTACTGCACTGTCATCGTTAATTGAAAAAGCAGTTCTTTGGTCGTGTTTGAACGTGCTCATGGAGAAAAGGCTCAAGGACAGGAACTTAAAGTGTCTGCCAAGGCTAGAAAGTAAATGTTTGAAACTCGAGGAAAAAGTAACTTTCTTGAGGAAGCTGAAAGATGTGGAAATGAAAGACAATAGGGCTTATTTGAAGCCTGGACTTGGTCAAGAATCGGAGATGACCAAATGCATTTTATCATGGACTGCCACAGGACAGCCAATGAAAAGCTTGGAGTTGCTTAAAAGAATGTAAAATGTAGAAAGTTTAGCTAGAGAGAAAGGTATAAAATCTGACACTATGAGCAGGGAAAAAACTCTTACTTTCCTATTCCTGAATGACGTGACATGCTGTTGGACCTTTGGCGCATGTAAGGACAGCAGACTTTAAATGATTTTTCCATTTTAGGTGAAGTGAGAAATAGTCAGGGAAATAGATTTAGGAAATGGAAACTGTTATTCTGCTAATACTTCGTTTTTTCTGAGCTTGCTTTGAAAATGTCAGTTTTAATTCATTTCCTTATTTAAATGTTGCTTTCTTAATTGCTTATAAAATAAAGATTCTAAAACGTAAATGCTTTTTCTTTATGAAAAAAATAAAGTTAATAAAATTAGATTTGAAAGGACAAGCTGGTCTTCTTTATTCATGGTCTAGTTTCCATCAGTTGATCCAATCGCCTTAGTGGTCTGAATAATAAATAATAAATGTTTAAAACCATGGTAAAGAAAGATAAACTGCAGTTGTATATAATAGTGTAAATATTATGTGAGAGTAGTTTAGTTAATCACACCACCTGATTCAGTTGCTCAAAAATTGTTTCCTTGGTATTATGGGCCTTTATATGTGTTTCATGTTTAATGGTAAGTATTGAGATGATAGGTAGTGTTTATGAGACAGTTTTTCAATCAGAGTGCTGGATCAGGTCCAATGAAACCACAATTAGCATGAAAAGGGGGGAGCTGATCATGAGAAAAATGCAGTAGGATCACATGATGGAGGATCTCAGATCAAGACGTGTTCCCTAATAAACCCTGCGGATGCAGATAAACAACAAGAGGCACGTGGGCACTTTCGGCTTTGAGTTACTAGTTGCTCTTCGCTACCTCTAAGATGCCCAGTTCTCTCCCTTCCCAAACGGCTCACACACAAATACAAGGGGGAATGGAAGAGCCTGATTCTGACTTATGGGTACTTGTACAACATGGTGACTGTGACGTAGATGTGTGGAAGCCAGGAAAACACAAGGGGCCATATTATCAAGAAAGGGCGATACATTATCGCCAAAGTTATCGGCAGGAAACTGCCACTAAAGCGGCGATAATGGGCTTGATAATATGTCCTTGTAAATTCCCATAGAAACCCAGGTTCTAGTGTTAACCTGGGCTTCTATGGGAATTCACAAGGGCATATTATCAAGTCCATTATCGCTGCTTTAGCGGCAGTTTCCTGCCAATAAAAGCGGCGATAATGTATTGCCCTTTCTTGATAATATGACCCAAGGTTTCCTGTTGGTGGTCTAGAATTGAGTGCATTGAGTGATACTATTGTTATTGTAAAATCAATAAATATATATATATATATATATATTACCTACTGGCGGTCGCCAGTAGGTATATATAGTTAGGATTTTTTCTCTATGGGATTTTTGAAAATTCTATGTCTAATAACTTTGGCGTTTGTGGACGGAATTGGCTGAAATTTTCAGGAAAATGGAACATTTTGTTTCTGAGCAGCCCCTGACAATTTGGGGGGGTTTCATCAAGGGGGGGTCGAGAAAAAAGGGGGGTCCCAAAACGCATTTTTCCCATGTTAATTTCCATAGGGCGGTTGGCCTCACTTTTAGCTCGAACGGCTGAATGGATTTGCACGAAACTTGGCAAAATTGTAGGGACTGTTAGCCTGATGTGCCTTTGCTAGGTCTCAATATATGTGCTCCAGTGGATTTTGAGTAATTTAGGTTCAAAAAAATATATATATCTGGGCGGAGCCTAACCACACATCTGATCTGATTGGCTGTCAGCACTTCATCCAAGAAGTGTTGGCAGCCATCTTGGGACCAATATACATGATAGCACCTCATTAAAAAGCATTGTAGTTAATAGAGGGTTTTAGGACTTTAGTTACATTATAAATCATTTGTTGATGGTACCATACTCGTTTTAGGAATTGTGGTGGGTTCTAAGGTGATTTTACCATGTGAAAAAACCTTCTGCTGTGATATCATGAATATTGTTTGAAAGAAAACTAATATCTCATGATTTTCCCACCCACAGTGGTTTGGAAGGGGATCTATAAGCTAAACTGAAAGCATATTTTCTGTAAATTCACATTATCTTTCTCAGTCATGTGAAAATGAAGTCTGACATTCTCAGTAAAACATGTACATCCAACAAGGACAGAGAGTGTCAGTTGATTCCTTTGTGTTCTACTGCAGCCTCCTAGAGTGTTCTAAAGAACAACTAGAGCGCTAACAGTCCTACTTATTACAAAGGTATGGCACACCTGAAGCCATCTTGATTGGAATAAAGTGGTAACTCTTAAAACATTTAATTTAAAAAGAAACAACATGAGGGGGTATATTTTGCCATAGAAAGTATGATTAGTGCTGCAGAATGAAAAATTAGGGCACATTTTGAGTGACTTCTCAAATCCTTTTCTATTTCATTAAAACATTCTGACATGCAGTCTCCCAAAATGGCCACCAGAGACAAAAGAGCCCAAATGTAGCCCAAATATCACCCAGATGTAGCCCAAGTATAGCCCAATGACAGAATGTCCCAGAGTGTTCTAAAGAACAACTAGAGCGCTAACAGTCCTACTTATTACAAAGGTATGGCACACCTGAAGCCATCTTGATTGGAATAAAGTGGTAACTCTTAAAACATTTAATTTAAAAAGAAACAACATGAGGGGGTATATTTTGCCATAGAAAGTATGATTAGTGCTGCAGAATGAAAAATTAGGGCACATTTTGAGTGACTTCTCAAATCCTTTTCTATTTCATTAAAACATTCTGACATGCAGTCTCCCAAAATGGCCACCAGAGACAAAAGAGCCCAAATGTAGCCCAAATATCACCCAGATGTAGCCCAAGTATAGCCCAATGACAGAATGTCCCAGAGTGTTCTAAAGAACAACTAGAGCGCTAACAGTCCTAATTATTACAAAGGTATAGCACACCTGGAGCCATCGTGATGGGAATAAAGTGGTAACTCTTAAGACATTTAATTTAAAAAGGAACAAAATGAGGGGGTATATTATGCAATAGAAGGTATTATTAGTGCTGCAGAAAGAAAAATTAGGGCACATTTTGAGTGACTTTTCAAATCCTCTTCTATTTCATTAAAAAATTCTGACATGCAGTCTCCCAAAATGGCCACCAGAGACAAAAGAGCCCAAATGTAGCCCAAATATCACCCAGATGTAGCCCAAGTATAGCCCAATGACAGAATGTCCCAGAGTGTTCTAAAGAACAACTAGAGCGCTAACAGTCCTACTTATTACAAAGGTATGGCACACCTGAAGCCATCTTGATTGGAATAAAGTGGTAACTCTTAAAACATTTAATTTAAAAAGGAACAAAATGAGGGGGTATATTTTGCCATATGAATTATGATTAGTGCTGCAGAAAGAAAAATTAGGGCACATTTTGAGTGACTTCTCAAACCCTCTTCAATTTCATTAAAAAATTCTGACATAGTCTCGCAAGATGGCCACCAGAGACAAAAGAGCCTAAATGTAGCCCAAATATCACCCAGATGTACCCCAAGTATAGCCCAATGACAGAATGTCCCAGAGTGTTCTAAAGAACTAGAGCGCTAACAGTCTTACTTATGACAAAAGTATGGCACACCAGAAGCCATCTTGATTGGAATGAAGTGGTAAGTCTGAAAACACTCAATTTAAAAAGGAACAACATGAGGGGGTTAATTTTGCCATAGAAAGTATGATTAGTGCTTCAGAAAGAAAAATTAGGGATCATTTTGAGTGACTTCTCAAATCCTCTTCTATTTCATTAAAAAAATTCTGACATGCAGACTGAAACATGCACTTTGAATACCAGCAGCAGACGTCCCTGGTGAGCAGTAGCTTTACTACAGTGATCTAATGTGCAACTAGAGTGCTAACATTCAGAATTTATGGCAAATGTGTGACACATCTGAATGCCTTCTTGATGGAACCAAAGTAAACAAGCATTGAAAATGCAATAGATCTCGCCCTCATTTAAGTTAAAGCCATTCTGTTTGTAATGAGGTGGCTTTTTAGCTTTGCTTTTATTAGTGTTTTTTCAACTTTCATGTAAATAACGCACCGTTTTCACCAAATCGACTTTGCCCAAGCACACCCTTCCCTTCGGCCAACAAATCCCAAAAATCCGGCACACCTGCCGATCCACTCTCCCTACAGCTCACCCAAGCCCCGTCCCTCTAGCGCAACTGGAACACCCCAAATTCACCTTCTCCATGCGCACCAAAAACTCCCATTGAATAACATGACAATTCGCTACTCCGCACAAAAATTGCTCTTTAAAGCACTTCCACTGCTCCGATCCGCTTCAAACTTGGCTGGACACTAGTTCCAGCGATTCCTTAACATCTCACCAAAAATCAGCCCAATCCATCCACTGGAACGGGGACGAATTTCAACCCGAATACGCGCCCCCCGCAAACACAAAAAAAAGCCATAAAACGGCCAAATCTCGACCAAAAACCGCCAAAATCCCTCAAAACCTTGCCAACACCAATACGCACAAAACTGAACCGGCCCCTCAGCCCTAGGCTCCGGAAACCCTACTTAATTGACCCAAAAGCCCTAAAAAAGCAACATAATACACACGAAAACGCCCTAACAACCCTAAAATGCATATAAGTATATGTATGCATGCATTTATGTTTGTATTTATATGTAGATATACAGATGATATATGTTTATATATGTATGTATATATATATATTCACTGAAAAAACCATAGGCTATAGACCATATATAGTTTGGAATTAGCATTTACAAAACCTTGAAAATTCACTGAAAAAACCGTAGGTTATAGACCATATATAGTTAGGAATTAGCATTTACAAAACCTTGAAAATTCACTGAAAAAACCATAGGTTATAGACCATATATAGTTAGGAATTCGCATTTACAAAACCTTATTTTACTCACACAAAACCATTGAAATTCCATATATAGTTAGTTGCACTAACTATATATCGCGCACCCGCAATCCACTGCTGATGATGTCACATATTACATCATTCATGACATGGTCAGTGACATCACTGATGACATCACTGATGACATCTCAAATGACATCACTGATGACATCACTGATGACAACATCCAGTGACTGTATGTTTCTGTAAAGTTAAAATATGTCTTACATATTGAAGAATGAGTGGATGTATAAGTGTCTGGATGAAGGATTTAGTAGGTGCATGACTGACTGTATGAGTGAGTGATTAAATGTGTCTCACTGAGTGCATGGGTTAGTGACTAAACTGTCTTAATTTGTGCATCATTATGTCTGTTGTTCTGTAAACTGTTGCATGTGTTGATAAGTAGCTATATGAGTAACTATATGGGTTATTGATTGGTTGCCCAAGTATTTGTATGGGATACTGAGTGTGTGTGTGGGTGGCTGGGAGGTGTATGACTCTGTGCATAGATGTGTGAGCAGTTGATTCACTAGATGTATGGTTTCAAAAGTGCATGTGGAAACAGCTGTATGGGCGGTTGACTGTGTGCATGAGTGTATTGGTGAGTGAATGGATATCTCAGTGCTACATGTCAAAGTAAGTACATATGTAAAACACAGTACATGTGAGAGTTGACATATATAAATAACTGTGCATAAGAGCCAGTGAATGTGTGAGTGGCTGTATGGATCATTGTGAACTTGTATCAGGGATTGTATAAGAGAGTTAATATGTGTTAGTATATGTTTGAATAAGTAAAGTTTGTATAACTGTATAGTTGAGGAAATGGAGGTGTGATTGATTCTTTGATTGACTGACTAGGTGTGTGAGTAACTCCATGGATGAGTGACAGTCTGTGAGTGTCTGTTTACACTGATTGTATCTAAGGTTATATTAGAGTCTGAAGAGGTTCATCGTATTATCACATGAATGATATCATCAGTGATGTGATCAGTAAAGTCAAATGAGATGTCATCAGTGATGTCATCAGTGATGTCATTTGAGATGTCATCAGTGATGTCATTTGAGATGTCATCAGTGATGTCATCAGTGATGTCACTGACCATGTCATGAATGATGTAATATGTGACATCATCAGCAGTGGATTGCGGGTGCGCGATATATAGTTAGTGCAACTAACTATATATGGAATTTCAATGGTTTTGTGTGAGTAAAATAAGGTTTTGTAAATGCGAATTCCTAACTATATATGGTCTATAACCTATGGTTTTTTCAGTGAATATATATATATATATATATATATATATATATATATATATATATATATATATATATATATATATATATATATATATATATATATATATATTTTTTTTTTTTTTGGAGAAATGAATTGATGTAAATATCTCAATTGTTGACCTATTCCTTCTTACTGTGAATAATGAATTTATGAAAAGTATGATTTGTCTGTTCTATAACGTTATTTGTTTTTAATGAGCACAATGCACTTTCACGTTATCACCATTGCACAGCCGTTGAAGTAATGTCATTTGCACATTATAAGATGGCCACTAAAATGTTGTGGAAAATATGTCCCTCTTCTATGTTTATGGAGTGTGTAGCTAACCAATGGCTTTAAAATGGTGATTTTAATCGCACACTAACGTTACACTGACGAAGCCTGTGAAGGCGAAACGCGTCTGTAAGGGGTAAGGGGGGTTTGGTGATTAAAATTCTTGAAACGGATACCAGCGTTGCAGCCATTCTTTTTCTGACACCACAGTGACACAGAAAGTGTGCAGCGATATATATATATATATATATATATATATATATATATATAAAGAGACAAGTTGTAAATGAGAATGGAAGCGTGCCATATATTAGTAGATATGGCACATTTCTGTCTCTCTCTTTCATGCAACACAGCATAGCAGATTGCCCTGCTGCCCTGCAGTGCTTGAAAACATAGTAAATCTGACCCAGCTGTCTAGGAGGCCCACTGCAACGCTATGAGGGTAGCATTTTGTTTCTATCCAAAAGGGAAATTATCCATGATTACGGTAGGGACCCTTGGTATGTCTTTCGATGAACATGTTACAGAATTGGAAATACGACAAACATGACACATTTGATAAGCTGTCAACCAAATGGTCCGCTGCAATCTATTGAAAGATTTGATTTTCAAGCAGCAGTATCATTTTGATCACTCTGTTTTCCTTGCATTTCCCATATGCAAATTATTCGCACATTACAGAGCTATAACAGCTTGAAATCTTGATAATATTTCTCCAGTTTTGACTATTGCGTTCTCTAGTTATTTATTCGTTAAAAGCGTAGATTGGAAAGGTAGTTTCGGCCTGCGTGGATCAATCAAGGTGGTCAAACATAGGCGTTGAGTCAGCGACTATGCAGATTGTTATTGTAACGGTTCACAAAGATGACTGTGTCAAAAGGTTCAATTTAATACCAGTCTAATTATAACACCACTACATTTCTGGTGCCAAAGTCAGCCAGTCTCTTACTGTCAACATTCATATTGTGGAATCCTTCCATATAAAATTCTTTAGTGACAAAGGGCACTAAGAAAGGGGAACACGTTACTCATTTAATTTCCAGCAATGTTATTACATGAAATGACAGCAAAATTACGAAAAATTACACATAATTTTGTCAGGATTGTAAGCAAGCATTTAGCACTATTTTCTTAGCGCAAAATGCACCCATACATCCAAAGTGGACTCGAGGATCCATCTTGCGCTGAGAAGAAAGCATTAAATGCAACAGAACATGATGAGCAGCAGCCAGCAGCTGCTCGCGATCTGTTCCTATGCTCTGGCAGTGTATTTTACCACTGCCAAATTTTTACATATATACTTATTACTAATACTCAAAATAAGGCGAACAGGCATGCTCACATAATTTTCAGTAATTTTACTTCACAAGATTAAGACAAAATTAGAAAATGTCCAATTATTCTGGCATAATTAAAATTTTGTCCGGTCCTATTAAAAACTCACACACCTTCATTAACAATGAAAGATGAGATCCAAAGCAGGGCCGGACTGACCATAGCGGCACCGGGCAATCCCCCGGTGCGCCTCACGGGTGGGGGCTGGTTTTGGGCCCCTGGGGACGTTTTTGTTACAGGGCCTTTTTGCATTGGCCCTAAATCAAAATCGGCCAAAAACCGGCCCTGGCAAAGAGCTCAGCGGCACCTCCAACCCCCCCCACTCTTCCGAGTGGGGAGGGGGTGGGCTGGCCAAGCACTTTGCCAGGGCCGGTTGTGGTTCCCAATCCGGCCCTGATCCAAAGTATAAACTATCTATATATATAAAAACAAATGTATGTCTGTCTGTCTGTCCTTTATGCATTTCTACACCATTCATCCGATCGGCATGAAACTTTGGGAAGTTGTTGAGTACACTCCCGGTTTCTGGCAAAAAAAAAATAATTGTTAAAAGTAGTTGAGTACACTCCAGCGAAGGTTTCTGGCAACCCCCCCCCCAAAAAAAACTAATTTGTTAAATATCGGACCCCCAGGTCCAATACTGAACGTTTACAGTTTCCGCTGGGACTCGCTTTTGCAATGACCATCAACAAAGCACAAGGACAATCTCTGCAATTGTGTGGACTACATTTGGAAAATCCGTGCTTCTCACATAGACAACTGTATGTGGCCAGCTCACGCGTCGGAAAACCTTCTGATTTATTTGTGTACGCACCAGACGGATAAACAAAAAATACCATGTATCCACAAGCACTCGAATAAATAAACACAATCAAAACAACACTTTAAAATGTTTTCCATATTAAAATGAATAATTTTCAATAAAAATGACACAATATAAATTGAATGTTATAATAAGTTTCCTTAAATTTCTTTTCTTCTGAGATTGCAGCAACGTGCGACGGGTAATCTAGTACAATTATAAAATAACAGCACAAAAATGATCCAAGCTTTTTACTTGTCAGATCATGAACATTTATAGATTATGAAGGAGAATTATATACAATAAATAAAGGTGTGTAAAAAACTGGGTTATTATTTGGGAGGTAATTCCTCCTAAATCAACACCACCACTCCTTGTCAGGGTGACCCACAAATGTCACTATATTAAGCCTCTGGTAACTTGGTAGAAAAGCAGTCAGGCTTAATTTAGAGGCACTGTGCTAAGTATTATATGCAGCATACAATCAGTAATAAAGTAAAACACAACATAAGAAAAATCGTAAGACAATTTCGAAAAATAGTATACATTTTAATTAATAAAATGACACCAAAACAAATTAAATTCAATCAGTCAAACCAAATTAGGAATTTTTAAAGTTTTGGTGAAAAATCGCACATAAAAGATCAAAGTTCCAACCATGGCTATCTGGTTGCATAAGACAGGGGCAAGTCGAAAGTTAAGGCAGGCCACAATGGTTGGGGCCCGGTATCGGATTATCTTCAGATTTTGAAAAAACTGTGAAGAAACATTACTGAGAAGGTAAAATTCAGCAAGGCAAGGAGGAGGACGTATCGTAGACGGGGAGCAGCAGATTTCTATATTTGGACTATGTCACTTTTTGGAAGTCAAAAATCTGCAACAGGACGTAGCTTCGCTGGGGGGTCCCGTTGAACAAGACTTGCTGCTGCACTGAAGAATTTAGCAGGAGTTACGGTGGAGTCTGGCTGACCAACGATGCACATTTGGCATGCAGATTCTATCAGTTCTCAGGCCACTTTTTGTGAAAAGATTCCAAGTCCCAAATTTAAGGGTTAGTCAAGAGCAGCACCTCAGGCACCCTCACCCAGGGTCCAGGACTGAAGGGGCACCCCTTGGAGGGTCAGTACACAAACTAGGGGAGGCCAACTGTAGGGTTTAAGGTCTCCTGTAGTACACACAAGATGGTAAATCCTGCCCACACTTAAGCCCTATTGTCTCAGAGTGTGGAAGGAATACACAAAGCCTAGCATCAGGGCCATTTGACCCAGGACACCGGAAGCAACGTTCAAAAAGTTATTTTGAGAATTGTGACTGAAAATCCAAATTTACATTAAAAAGGATATTAAATCAACTTAATTTGAGACCAGACATGACATTTTACCTATTCCCCAAAGGTTAGCACTTCTTCAGTGTAAGAAGGTAACCAGATATTATCCTATGGGAGAGGTGGGGCTTACAGTAGTGAAAAAAGAATTTAGATGTTTTTCACCATCACACTATTTCTAGAATACTCTTCTCCACAAATTAGCACTTTGGGCAAACACTGCAAAATAAACCTTCTAACCTTCTAACACTGCAACATTATTCTACACTGCTACAATCCTCTTTTTTTTCAAGAAAACCTAAATTGTCCATTTTTATCACACTTTTCACATTGCTTACACGCTCTGGGCTTGATTCCCAGAAGTAAATTACACTTTTTAGTGAGTATACACTTTTGAGTAAGTTGACTACCGTTTAGTATTCACACATCAAGAGTGTAAGTAACTAATAATACAAAATAGTATTAAGACCAGCACTACACATGTCCAACCACTGGTACTGCAGCACACTGCCATATAAAATGGTTTAGGTAGGAATTTGAAATAAAACCCTTCAGAAAGTAATTGAATAATGGTAAATTAACTTTTTGTTTTTAAATCATTAAAATATACAGAAATATAGAATGTTGGAAATATATAGGAATAGTTTGTTTAGTGGTTAATCATGCAACATATTATTAACCTATTTTGAATTAAGAATTCAATTTTCTTTAATTCATTGTCTGCAGCACTTTGTAATAATTATAAATGCATACAAATATAGTTTTTCTTTAGATGGGAATTAATATTTTAATTTTCAAAGAAAAAAAAGGAATCACTGCTTACGAGTGGCTTGGGTTCTATTGATCCTGTGCATTCGTGGTAACTTTTGCCATGTTGAACTTGCCTCAAATTGTTACAGAGAATGTGAATGGCACATAGTTACCCAAGCATAATACATTTTTCACGCAGGCCTAACAAGCATTCCATGTATGTTTTTTATAGGACAGGTGTCACAAACAATGCCTATTTCCTGATGAAATGGGGCAAGTGGTCATAAATTAGTTATCCTATAGCACTGTGTGCGCAAAGGCTGCCCCTGGCTGTGGGAGTAAGCTGTCAGGCAACCATGCCAACGCGGGCGCAGTCACTGGAAAAATCATGGCCCAACTGACTCTAAAAAGATCATGCATACCTTTGGACAGGGTAATCTGTCATAAGTGCATTATACACTATGCCACTTGTAGGACAGGCAAGGGATATCTACCACATTTGAGATGGAGTATCATGTTTGTAATACTTTATGGAAGGCCTGTAATCAAATATATATCTATTAATGCAACAGAGAAATGGTGTTCTTGATGTTATATAAGACAGAACTAGATTACTTGTTGGCTAATACAATCACATAACATTGAGTGATGTCCTACTCACAAAGATATGAATCAATATTCCTACTTCAGAACAGTGTTAATCAACATTCACATAATATCTCAATAGTGTTTATTTTAAATGTGTGCTGTTTTAATCACATGATTTTTAATAGCAAATATTTCTTGTTATGTTATGTTATGTTATGTTATGTTGACGGGTTTATTAAGCGCAACAGCTGCCCCAGCGAAGAGGCGTTCCGGCACTAACCAGCGGTGATATGACAGAACAAAAATGGCCCCGGATCTACGGAATGGGGAAAAGAAAGGTTTTTAGAAATTTCCTAAATTTGAGGTAGTTAGTGAACCCTCGAATATGGTCCGGTAAAGAATTCCAGAGGATGGCTACTCTATTCTGAAAAGAGCGACCACATGCACGAACCCTCCTGACTCTAGGAACTACCACCAGATGTTGCCCCACATAGCGGAGCTGGCGAGAGGGGATATAAGGTAGAAGCAGGTCAGTCAAGATTTTAGGAAATGCCAGTTTCAGAGTTTTAAATGCTATGCAAAGAGCCTTAAACTCGATGCACCTAGCCACAGGTAGCCAGTGTAAACGGCGAATGGCACTTGTCACTGAGCAGACTCTGCGCATCCCAAAAAGGGATCTTACAGCCGCGTTCTGGACTCTCTGCAGCCTCTAAACTTCAGCCTTATTAGCTCCCAAATACAGTGAGTTCGCATAATTCAGTTGTGACATAATCAGGGCCTGGATGATGATCTGCCTAGTAGGGGCATCAAAGAAACCCAGAATAGCTTGGAGTCCCCGCAGCAACCCGAAACAGGTACTTGCCACTTTTTTTGTCTGAGACTGAAAAATAAGTGAGGCATCCATCCAGACCCCTAGATTCTTCACTGCTTGCTTAGGGACTGGGGCAGTGCCTAGGTTCTTTGGCCACCAGTGCTCACTCTATAGACCGTGGTCTCTGCCCACCAACAACACCTCTGACTTGTTGGCATTCAGCTGGAGACAGTTTGCGTTCATCCACTCGGCGACTGCCGCAAGATCAACCTGAAATTTCAGGGCGTCCTGCTTAGAGTCACCCGATAGAAATGTACAGACAAATACAAACTGAGAATAGCAAAAGATCATTGTGCAATGAGTTGAAATAAGCAAATATCACTGTATACACATAAAATACAAATACAGCAGATATTCACAAAAGGAAAAATAAAAGATGTGAACCTGTACATTTTTCAATGAAGGTCATACACCTCTACCAATATTCGGGTACTCAACAGGTAGATTTTAGGTTACATATAGGACCAGGCCGACAGATTCCTAGTAAGCCAGAACGTGTCAAAACATACTCAAGTTGTCTATTACTGTGGCATGACAAGATGTTAATAAGGAGTGACATTGGACAAAGGCTTTTAAGATCCAGAAAAGCGCATGTAACGGTAAGCATTTGGACAGGATTGTAGCGCTTTTTTAGGGACAAGGATGATTTTAAAACCACCATTCATAGAAATGGGGATACAAGTGCACGGTGGAGTTTTGGCGTTCAGCTGAAACAGAGATTAGAGGGAATAGGAGCAGATAAACATGACATATGCATAAAATGGGAATAACGAGGAGGTTGAATCGAGGTTGATGTTTTAATTGTTCACTATAGACAGGAAATGTAGGCCCAGGAGCACATAATCCCTTTGCAAAGATTAATTAACCAGAATATAAAGAACGATTCGTTTTCAGTTTATACATCACATTATACGTATTTTATGGAAGTGATGGGTTGTAAACAATTTTCTCTTTTAGATACCCCTGATGAAGGGTTGTCCCGAAATGCATTGGGTGTTTTAAATAAATCGTGGCATGTGAAAACATTTGATTCTCCTGTGGTTTTGTGGAAGACCGTGGATGCACAAGAGAATGAGTAAAATGAATTGAAGAAACAATGGTGAAAATAATGAAAAAATGAAGTGAAAAGTGGCTTAACTCTAGAATCGTATATGAATTTGATTAGTTGGATTGATTTGTAGTTAATGGCAGTGCAGCTTGGAAGGGAACCACGCGGTTCCCCTGTGTCTGTTCACACTATAAATGTGGTCACTGCAAAGCCTGTGACCTCACTATTCAAATAAACAGTTTATGTAAAATCAACACACCTCAGAACTCAAAAATCACACCAATTGCAGTAGTATGGATGTGATTTATGCGATCCTAGGTCCATGTGGATTACTCTACATTGGATAAACACGTCAGAAAATGAAAACACTCTAACTCCAACACTTCAGCTGTGTGAGATGTAATGCCCCAGGGGCACCACTTGTAGAACATTTTCAATCACTCCACCATCCAGTGTATACCCTTAAATGGGTTGTTCTAGAAAAGGTTACGCTGGACCCTAGAGGAGGCAATATGGCTGACATTTTATGTCTGAATGAATGTTTGTTTATTTTTTATTTATTTTTTATTTTTTCTATTTAATGCGATTTTCGATAGCGCAAACTTTACCCGAAGGTGTCAGAGCGCTTTACATAAAAAACTGTTGCAAAACATAAAGATTTAGGATTACATGCGTTACATAAAAGATACAAACTGGAAAAAATTGCAAATGTACAAGATGTAAAGTCACTCAAGGAAGAGATACACATGGATAAACTCTAAGAGTCACATAGGAATGGTAGAAAGTACAAAGGTCTACTGCATATACTAGTGATTAAAGTTATCTCTATATACATATATATACACATAGTAGATTTTCTTAGTGTCTATCATGGGTTGAATGAACACAAAGAGATTACAAGACAGTTCACCTAACTTACTCCCATGTGTACACCAGTGAAACTGACTCTGGAGGATCTGTTTGGAATTCGAGGTGAAGTCAATCATACTGTGCTGCTTGACATGGCCACAGACACATGAGGTTTTCCTTCATGCTTTAATTATCCTTGTTTTTGTAGTCATGTCACATTGTCAACATATTTGTACATATAACATATGTGATGCCTCATCATTTAACATGACTTCTCTTATCAATTAAGGCCCCTTTGAATTTAACGGAGGGCCTATCGCCTTGTTTGTTTGTTATGATTGCATATACCTGATGTTTTCCCTCGTGCTTGATTTTAATGTCTTGAGTTATGTCACACTTCGAGTATAATTGTATATATAACATACTGTGATTTACCAATTGGCAGTATCCCTCCTATCATTCATATAGCCCTCGGCACTCAACTGAGGATGGATCCGGAATAATTCAAACTCGCACTATGTTTCATTACTTTATAGGATTGTCAACATCCTACAAACTTATATATATTGTTTTAAAGTTTATTGAAAGCAAGACATGTTACACATTGTGCATTCAGTTATACAGTTCAATTCAGGTCTCTGGCAGAGTATCAGATCAACAACGGCACATAGAAAAATACATGGCAATTTGGTGAAAACCCAGGCATGCAAACAGTATCATGGGCTGGCATGTATTTAGGTCTCAATATTTCCAGGTGATAGAATTGCCGGTCTGTCACTGTCAGAGACTGCACTGGGATTCAGGGCTGCATGGTCCGAGACATGGTCAGAGGGTTCCTCAGTATCATCTAGTTGGTGGAGATATGTCACCAGGGGGGCATAGATATCGTGCGGCCTGGACGCCAGGGGCATTAAGTTCCAATACTCACTTAGGTGTGTCTGGCAGTGTGCTGCATCTGCTATGCGGTGTTTGGGCATTGGTGCTGGCCGGCGTCCCCAGTGAATCGCCACCCTGTACCTGGACAACACCAGCAGCGTTGAGACCAGTCTGCGGCTAGCATCCGGTATGTCATGACATGTGAGGGGGTCAGGTGTAATAGTTTCCGAGGTGGTGGTGCTAATAATTGTACACACATCTTGCCAGTAGCCCGCTACCTTTGGGCATGTCCAGGCTAAATGTGTAAATGTTGCGCTGGGCGCCGAGCATCTTATACATCTTGCATCTGCAGCCAGACCCGTTTGTGGAGTGCATTTGGGGTGCGGTAGATTCTATGCAAACATTTCAAATGTATTAAGCGCAGTCGGTAGTTGAGGGAAAGTCTTTTGAACGGGCTGCAGCAATATTGCCATTGTTCTGGTGAAGGACCACGACTAGGTCCGCCATCGGTGCACAGCGTGCACGCTCGTTGTCCACCCCAGAGGCCGCAAGGATAAGCACATACAGCCTGGTGACAAGTTTGCGTGGAGACACCGTCGTGTGGACATATTCGAGCGCCGTATTTGGCGGAGGAGGGTTGGAAATGATCATGGACATTTCTGCAGGTTGCTCTGATTTGATAATACTGCAGGTTACTGGTGGAGTTGTGTTGTCAGGAGGAAGAAGAAACTGTCCATTGGGATAGAGGTCAGTGTTAGAGCATATATCCAATGAAAGAAAAGAGGAGTTGTTTGCTAATTGTATCACCAATGCATGTAGGGATTTGTCTCTAGTGTGTCTCCGGATCCTCTCCCACACCCAGCAGATTCACTCAATTGTGTTATTTTCACCTCTAGGGGCCTTATAAGGAAGGAACAGTGTGGTTTGAAGCAGCCAGGGAGAGGCGAGGTCCGTCTCAACCACAACATGTGGTTGGAAGTGCATTGGGTGTAATCAGAAATGAAGGAAGCTGGCCTGATTGCAGTAAGTGTAAAGCTTAAAATTTGGAGCTCCAATCCCACCGCATGAAAAAGGCACTGTCAAGGTTTCATAGACAATGCATGGCTGTCGACCTACCCAAATCAAGGTGATGATGTTTGAATGTAGTCTTTTAAAAAAAATGCAAGGTAAGTAGCAATGGAACATTTAAAAACAAATATAGAAGCTTAGGTAGGACCACCATTTTGGCAATCGCAGTGCAGCCTGCCAGGGAGAGTGGAAGGTTTTTCCATGCAAGAATTTTGGTTTCCAGTCATTCCATGGTTTTGCCGTAATCAGCTTTCAAAAGCTCTTCCGTGTCTCTAGTCAGCCATATGCAAAGATATTTAGTCGGTCCCATGGCCTATTCTATTGGGTATTCCATGGGGAAGGGTAGTGTTGCATTGGTTAAGGGGAAAAAATTGGATTTACTCCAGTTTATTTGTACCCCCGAGAACCCACCAAACGGAATCACCTCTCTTGTCTTTGGTGCCAGGTTTTCTTGTTCCTCTCATGTATACAACGCAACATCATCCGTGTACATGGAGGTCACCCAGCTGCGGGTTGAAAACCTGATGCCACGTTGTGTATGGTGCTATCTCAGCCGGGCCGAGAGAGGCTCTATTGCAATAGCAAATAGCATTGGCGATAACAGGCAACTCTGTCTTGTGCCCCTTGTGATGTTTATGGGATCTGTTATTTGTCAATTAATTTTAATGCGCCAATGGCCGTGTATACAGTAACATGATTTTATGAATGAAGGCTGGGATAAGACACAAATTACATAGCAAAGAAAAATGAAAGGGCCATTCTCATTAATCAAATGCCTTAGTGGCATCCAGTAGGGCAGCCCCCACCGGCAAAGCAGGGTTGCAGCATTCTACAATGTTAGCATTATAATTATATATGTATCAAAAAGGACTAGCTAAAAGTGACTTGTAGCTTTATTCTCTGATATGTCTTGTCAGTTGGCACCTGTTGGGTGTCTTTATAAAGCCCGCACCCACCAACCTAGTTGGTGGCATGCTTCATCATCGGGTCCACCACAGTGACACCTAGTATGTCCCGGGTGTGCTTCGACGCCTGATTACAGAGAGCAGGTATATCGCTGAAAGTGGAGTGTTGTGAAAAGGTGGAGTGAGATTAAAACGGCTTGGCAATACCCGAGGGTTAAATTAGACTTTAATAAATGGGACCCAGTCAGCGGTTAAAAACAAGGCAGTGTGGATGCGTTGGTGGCAGATTACAACCTCCAGCATCCTGTGTCGGTCGACATGTTTCAGCCAGTGCCTTCTCTATGCTGGCTTTCCTCAGGACCGTTTTATAAGTGCGGTGCATGTTAAAAACTTATTTTAAAGCAGCGAGTGTTAATTGACTAAGTGTTGCACTCACTAGGGTGCTCTATATGTTAAAGGAGGGGATTCCCTCCTCAATCATACGCTAGCAAATGGCCCACAGTGCTTCCTGGAGTGTAGCGGCAGGGCGTATGGCTAAGATTCTCAGTCAGGACCTGAGGGGAACCTGTGTGCCGTGCTCGCACTCAGGAGCATTATAATCACCCATTTTATACAATTTCAAAGGATAATTGATAACCGGCACCTACGGTCCCTTCTCTTAACTTTTTGAGCACAGCAGCATGCACGTTAACCCTGCTTCTATTTATAGAGATTAACTCTGGGTCGCTTGCAAAATCGCAAGACCCTTCCGGGTTTGATCACTGAACTTGAGTTAAACCAACTTGATGACCGTAACCTTGCACGGTCTGTTTATCCGTCATACTAATTATTATGACCAACGGTCTGAGACCGTTTACTCCCAGTAGTAGCTCTTCTGTCTGTTCTTGTCCCACTTTTGTAGATCCTTGATTAAGATACATATTAACACTGTATTAGTGACATTGATTTATACATTGAATCATACCTAATTAATTTGTATCATATTGGCTCAAGATACTTTGCAGCCAACTTATGTATACAATCTAGTCTAAGATCTGTTTACAATCTAGCTAGTTTCAGATTAGTATCACTACAACAATATTGTGATGAGCTACTTTAATTACTTTAATTCAATTTTTAGCATATAAGCTATACTCAGGATCTCTTGGATGCTTCACATGTGGCATTTCTCTGAGAACGAGCAATTCAACCCGCTTTTCTGAAATGTATCCACTGTATTACTTACAGTGGACTTTTGAGGTGATCAATTGTGCCTCTTTTTTCTAACACACCCACCCTACCCTGCCACTTAATTATTAACTTACGGTATATCTTTACCTACTTTGTAGGTTGCTCATTCTTCTTTTCTGATGAAGACTTTTCTTTCTACCACAAACTGTACCTTTAGTGACTGCCTATATGCAGATGATGAAATATGCATTTACGGCGTGTTGCTACCCTAGAGTATGTTAGCTGGTACATTATATATTGTTGGACAGGTTCCTTTATTATTTCCATGTAAATATTGTAATTATTTGAGCTTACACTATTAACGTCCATCCCTTCACGAGCACTCCTTTTAGCAATTGTTTCCCTTCACATGCATTTGAGCAACGATTGAATTTGTTTTACTAAGTGATTATGACCTAATATAGATTCTATAAATCATTGAATTAAGAATCATTTTTGTCTATTTATGTTTTGTTTTGGGTGTAATGATTATCTAATTTTAACCCTTCCGGTTGGACCAATTTTCTTCTGAACCCAAATACATTGGAGACCATCCACAACCCTCCAAGGCAGTAAAGTTGTTAGGTTTTTGCCTGGACAACAAATTGTCAATGCAAACTCAAGGCAAGAAATTGTCAACAACATGCTTTGGACTGTTGAAAATGCTAAGGAAAGTTATTCAATGTCTACCACCAACTTCAAGGAGAGTGGTCATCCAGGGATTGATCAGGTCTCGCCTCGACTGTGGAACCTCCTTATTTCTGGAAAGTCCCAAGTATGTTATAACATGACTGTAGGTCATCCAGAATGCTGCGGCATGAACTCTTCACTGACTTCCAAAACACCATTCAGATGCCCCAGCCTTTGCTGTCCGGCACTGGCTTGTTTTGCAAAAAAGGATCTATTTCAAAGGTCTGTGCATGGCCCATCAGGCAATACATGGAAAAGGTCCTCCCCTCATTTAGCAACTTCTTATTCCCTACGTTCCTTGGAGGCCTTTAAATCTGGAAACTCAAAGTTGCTGATAGTACCCAAGGTCACAAAGGCGAGATGTGGCGGTTGATCCATTGCACATTTGGCACCCAAGCTATTGAATAATCTTCTTACCAACCTTAGATTTGATCAGCCAGAAGCCACCTCCAGTAAACTCTTGAAGATACATCTTTTCTAATTTTTGTCCTGTCACATCCTATAAAAAAGTTAAGGAACTGACAGGTTTGTCTGTCTCAGCACTGGGAGGTCCAAACAGGTAGCGGTGCACTGCACAAAAACATCTGATCTAGAACTAGTAAAGCTGATCCTAGGAGTGGGCTTAGTCTACCATCTTTCCTGAAACATTAAAACATGGCAATTTTGGCGTGGCCAAGGAAGCCATCATGGCGGACACAGCCTAGAAGAGATCCGTCCCGCCGCCTAGAGATCCTTTAAATTATCCTGGTTCACACCCACCCCCGCTTCGTCCTAGAGGGTTGTTCCGGTGGCAGAGGGAAGCGGCAGACCCTGGGCGAGGTTTCGGCTGTCAGGGTGCGCCGGCGGCCAAAGAACAAGACCGGCAGTGGTGGGGCTTACGCAGTGCGGTGACGCCGGGGACCTCGAGTTTCGTGGGTCCCGGCGCGAGTCCTGGCAGTAGCTGCAGTGGCGGAGCGGACAGTGTGGGCGGTTGAAACCGGTCCCGAGCTCGCACATTCGGCGCTCACACAGCACAGACATCAGGCGCCTTGGACCTGCAGCGGACGTCGGCCAGGCGACCAGCCTTTGGGGGAGAAGCTGCGGAGCGGCCTGGCATGGGTTGTGGAGCCGGGGACTAGATTTTGGAGGCCCGACTACCGGCTGCTGAGACGACCTTCCCTGGGGGCGGCTGGCCCGACGTGGTGACTGTAAGGAGTTGTGTCCCCCCCCCCCGGGTTGCAAAGTGGGTCCCAGAGAAGCAGCACGACCAGTGGGGCGGGCGGCGGCCCTTCCGGCGGTCAGATCGGGCCACGGCGGTGACTGGGAGCGGACGCGGTGCCCCCTCGGGGTATTCCGCTGGCCTCCGCGGAGCTGAAGTAGTTGGTCGGTTCGGACCCAGGCGCCTCCAGTCCTCCTGCCCTGAATCCTGCGGTCCACGGGGGACCCCCACATTGGGATGCAGGCCATTTATTGTAGCAACAGTCAGGTGGTGGCGGCTGATATACTGCCCTTGCCCCAGGGATCCTACATTGAACCGGCGCGGCCCGGCTTGTGACACTCGGGTCAGCAGCATTCCCCTATCGGCGGTTGGACTGAGCTGCAGCGCAGGCTAGTAGGTGCGGAGACTGCGTGCGGTGAGAGGCACAGCTGGTCCTTCTGGTTGATGGATCAGCGACGGCGAATAAGGGCGCTCACCCACACTCGAGGCTAGTCCAGCTGGAGGCCGGCGACTTCCCGGCACCATAGAAGAAGACTTCCCGGGGCACAAACAGCAGATCCAGGGGCGGGGGTCCCCGGACGCAGCCCGCCTTGACCAGGGGCAGGAGTGGCCTCGAAGCAGGGCCCTATCAAAAAATACACGGGGCGCTGGGGCTTCAGGGGGCCATCAGGCCCCAGGACCGGACAATGTGGCACTTATGGCGGCAATAACCCAATCCAGGGAAATGTTGGATGCGAAGATAGGGGCAGTAGGGGCGGATGTCACGCTTCTGTGCTAAGACCTGCGAACTGCTGTGGGTCGCATCACGGAGGCCGAGACCAGAATATCGGGGATGGAGGACGACGTGGCGACCTTGAAGCGGAAGGTGGCCAGTATGGAGGGGATTCAGAAAGGCCTAGCACTTTGGGCAGAAGATGCGGAAGGGCGGGCTCGGTGGAACAATCTAAGATTTGTGGGGTTCTTGGAGGGCTGCGAGAAGGGCAACATGGAGACCTTCTTGAACCAGTGGCTGGAGAACTGGCTCCCACTGTTTTCCCTCTCACGCTGTTTTGTGATCGAACGGGCGCATAGAGCACTCATACAAAAGCCACCGGTCGGATCTCACCCCAGGCCAGTGATAGCCAGGCTATTGAATTATCACGATCGGGACACTATCCTGAAGCAGGCACAAGGAAAGGAGCCTCTCATGTGCGAAAACCAGAAATCCTGATCTTCCCCGACTACACCAAGCTAGTGCAGCAACATAGACAATCATTTACGGGGAACATCCTTTACGACGCAGATGTTACCCCATGCTACCATTATGATGCGTCTCTTACAACGCAAGTCGTAACCACGACTTGCGCTGGAGGGCGCTCAAGGACAAGGAATAGTAAATTTACTATTCCAACACATTCCCTACTATCCACGGGGACTGGTGTTGGAATAGTAAGTTAAACTATTCCTAAGTCCGCACCCTACAGCGCAAGTCGTGGTAAAACACGCGTTGTAACGGTACGCGTGGTAATAGCCCGTGTCGTACCGTCATACATCCATTATTTACTGCTGCCAAGGCACGCCTGCGCGATCTGAAGCTCCCATATGCCTTACTATATCCGGCCCGCCTGCGAGTGGTCTACTAGTCCCGTACTCTTTTCTTCGACACCCCGGAGGAGGTGTTCCACTGGACCGACGAAACAGTCAAAGTAAGGTTGCATACCCCTCCGGGCCGAGATTCAGATTCTTCGTCCAATGGTGCACCGGCGCAGACCCCCGGAGATCACGGAGCAAGAGCAACTGGGGGTCCAGATCTAGGAGACGCTCTGCCTCCGGGGGGGTGGTGGATGGGAAGCTGGCTGCCTCCGATCCTCCATTGGCAGTCCCTTGAAAGGTGGATCTATACGAGGCAGAATGTGGGCGCAAGTATACATCTGTGGTGACTAATAGGATGGGGGTCTTCTTGCTGTATATTCTGGAGGCTACAAGGAACAACCATTAGAGATATTTGGTCTATAGTGATGATGTTGATGTGGGGCGTATGTGGGGGGCGTGCTGTATTAAGGGCGGCCGTATTCTCCGAGTTCAGGGTAGTTGACAGTTTTTTGGGGGGATTGGTAGTTTTATGGGGATCCATTCGGGTGGAGGGTCATCGACCTCGAGTTGGGGGTGGAGACTACACCACGACCGGTGCTTCATTGTTCTTTGAGGTATGGGGTGGGGAAGGGGGTAGGGGGTAGGGGTTCACGGGGGAATGTTGGATGTTGAAGTGGGGGGGGTGCACGGTCCTAGTGATGTCGCAGTGGTGGCTGAGTGTTTGTATACACGGCGTGTACGGTGGCTCTTTGATACGAGAGGTCTTTGATTTTGGGCCCGGATGAGGGGGCTGTGGGTCCCAGGGGTACACTTTGTGTCCTAAGTTGGAATGTGAGGGGAGTATTGGACAAAATTAAGCGGGGCGGTCTTGAAGCAGGCCAAACGAGCTGGGGCAGATGTAGTAATGCTACAAGAGACACAACTTTTAGGTAACAAAACCCTTTGCCTCCAACAATATGGATATACTCAGGTCTTTCATGCTGGCTTCGCTAGGGGCTCCAGAGGGGTGGCCATTCTAATACATCGTAGCGTTCCATACGTCCATTCCACTCAATCGGTAGATGCGCAGGGTCGATACATATTTGTCCATGGCATCCTGGGAGAGGAGTCGGTTGTGTTTGGTTGTGTCTACGCCCCACCCCCGTTCCAGTGGTCTCTGGTGGAAAAGATAATTGCTGTGTGGGCGGATATCCCAGATGTACTAGCCGTAGTGGGTGGTGACTGGAACGATGTTGTGGATGGTACAGGCCTGGGAGGGGGACAGTGGCAGCCGGTGGTACCAAGTTGAGTGATATGATCAGAAATCTGAGCTGGGTGGACTCCTGGAGGCACATCCATGGTTCAAGGCGAGAATATACCTTTCTTTCTGCAGTTCATAAATCCTTCTCTAGACTGGATTATTTGTTTGTTCCTACGGAAACTCAAGGAAGGGTTGAGTCCACGTATATACCGCCACGTGGGCTGTCGGACCATTCCCCAACGACCATTACTATTCGCCTAGATCAGCGGCGACAGCCATTTCGGTGGCGCCTCTCCGTATGGCACTTGCAACTAGTGGATTATCGTGGGGTCGGTGGCGGACGAGGCGACTTTATGGGAGGCCATGAAGCCCAGGCTGAGGGGCATAGACATTGCCTGGTGTGCGGCAGCTAAGAGGAAGCATACAGAGGACTTGGATCGGGCCGAGGCAGAGATCAGGGACCTGGAGCGGCGTAGTGGCCTGGAGAGTGGAGGCCAGACAGTGGGGCAGTTGTTGTTTGCTCAACAGTCTTACGCCTCGTTATTATTGGATGAGGCACGTCAGATGTGCTTGGCGACCCGCAGTGGCATATACCAATGGAGCGATAAATCGGGGACAATGCTCCATAGACTGTGCCAGGGCCTAACTCAGGCTCAGGCCCTCCCGAGGGTTGTGGATGGCTCTGGTTCCCGGATTACAGAACCTAGGGCACTGGCGGAGAGCTTTGCAACGTACTATGCCGATCTATATGCCCCACATGAATGCATCTCCGCAGATTTGATTGACAAATTTATAGCTGATCTGCCGCTGCGAGCAGTCACGGATGAGGCTCGTGACCGCCTTGATCTTCCGCTGACAGAGGATGAGTTGGGTGTTGCTTTGAAGGAGTTGAACACAGGTATAGCCCCATGCCCTAATGGCTTTCCCAGTGAATTCTTTAATAAATTTTATCTACAACTTGGGGCCCACTATAGAGCGGTGGTGGAAGAGGCTAGGGAGCGTGGTCGCCTACCCCTGGATTGGAGACATGCTGAGGTGGTGGTATTTCACAAACCTGCTCGGCCCCCAGAGCAGCCTGCCTCGTACCGTCCAATTTCCCTTTTAAATGTGGAGGCCAAGGTCTTGGCCAAGGCGATGGCCAATCGGTTGCTGCCATATATTACTGATCTCATACACCCTGACGAGGCTGACTTCATGTCCCGATGGGCGACGGGGCATAATATTAGGCGGGCTCATGTTGCGGTGGCAGCGATTCGCTCCACTGGGGTGCGGGCAGCACTCTTCCTGGCCGACATGGACAGGGAGTTTGATTCGCTTAGTTGGATATATTTGTTCTCACTCCTGCCCCGACTAAATCTGGGACCCGTCTTCGCGTTCTATGTGCGGCTGCTATACACGGATTTGTAGGCCTCCATTCGTGTGGCGGGTTTGTCGTCCCCGAGCTTTGCCATAGGGAGGGGAACCAGGGAGGGCTGCCCACTCTCGCCCTACTTATTCGCCTTTGCTATGGAGTTGCTAGCTGCGTGGGTCCGCGTGGATGCGCAGCTGCGGGGGTTTGAGTGGGAGCGCGGTCTGTCAGACAGAATCGCGCTCTATACGGATGATGTCCTGTTCTTCTTAACGGACCTTAATAGGTCGGCCCCGTCTTATGCGCATCCTACAAATTTTCAGAGAGACGTCGGGCCTGTATGGTAATCCGCGCAAATCTACCCTTAGGGTGCTGGGGGATGGCCAGGCAGTCGGAGACTGGGCATCAGCCCTTCAGACCGCAGTGGGAGGCATTAAATACCTTGGGGTGTTCCTGTCCGAGATCTCTGCTGTATCCTGGGAGCGCAATGTGGTGCCAGTTTGGGAGCGCACTCGGGCAGCTATTAAAGTATGTGTTTGTGTGTAGTATACTTGTAAAGCGCACAGCTGCCCCAGCAACGGGGCGTCCCGGCACTGTATAACGCTGTGGAACCCTTCCTGGCTCTCCCTGTGAGATGCCCCTGCTGGGCACCCCCAAGGTGAAGCCAGGCATCCCAGTGTTGTTGGGGCCGTTGTGGAGATTAAGCAAGCTATTGCCCAGAGTTGCAGCGTTGGACCCAAGATTAGAGTAGGCACCGAGGCTAGAATTATCAAGTCCGCGGACATTGAGCCCAAGACCCTGCCGCGTTGGGACTTGAACCCTGGTCCCGGGCCTGATCTCTGCTTCAGAGTCTGCCGCTCTAACCAGTGAGCCACACTTCTCCAGTAAGTATGGTCCCGCATGCCACTGACAATCTATGGTAGATCGTCCATCTTTAAAATGGTGGCCCTGCCTAGATTACTCTATCAGTTGTTAAACCATCCTTATCCTATCTTACCCTCCTGGTTTAAGCAAGTGGACTCGATTCTGGGACAAGTCCTATGGGTGGGTGGTGCGATCTTGGTGACACTACGCACGTGCTTTCGATCAACGTATGGTGGGGGTTTGCCGACCTCCCATGTTCGTTCCTAATACCAAGCCTAGCATCTCCCTGTACTAAATGAATGGTGGTTACGGGGACAGGGGAGACCTGGCCTATGCGCTGGAGCGGTTCCTCATGGAGCCCCACACACTCCATACGTTGCTGTACGCAATGGAAAGGCGCAGTACACTGCCGCCAGTGACGCAGATAGTATTCGATGTTTGGAGGCAAGCCCTGCGGCGAATGGGGTGGTGGCAGACCTTGACTGAAGAAACTCCTCTCTGGCAAAATGGCTGTTTCGCCGACCTGGCGGCCCTTCGGGGCTTTGCGGGGTGGGACGATATCGGAATCTCTAGACTGGGAGATGTCATGGCGGGGACCTTGCTCAAGTCGTTCCAGGACTTGAGTGCAGAATACCATATGCCCCGCTATTTACAATTCCGACATGCCACTACCCCATATATAGAGGGATTGACATCTTTTTCTGAATTTAGTCAGCTGGTGGCTAGGGTTTTTATGGGCGACATCGAGACCAAAAAAATATTACGAATATATCAATCCCTGATTATACATTGCTCTTCCGACTTGCAGAAACTGAAAGGGACCTGGGAGGATGATGTAGGAGCGTTAGAAGAGGAGGACTGGAATGAGGCTCTGGCAAGCCCCAGAGGAGCGGCCATTTCTGTCTGCCTTAGGCTGATCCAATTCAAATACCTGCACAGGGTATATTTCTCTCGGCGGAGGCTGTGGCAGGTGGGCCTCATTGTATACCCGATCTGTACTAGGTGTGGATGTGAGGAGGGCACTTTCTTTCATACGGTGTGGAGTTGTGGCCACTTGGACAGGTTCTGGAATGGGATTTGGAATGGTTTAGATGAAGTCCTTGGATGGGTGCTCCCCCGGACGCCGCGCCTGGGACTGTTGCATGTGTTGGATGGAGTGGGGGGAAACCTCTACAAGAGGCATTTATTGCTATTGGGACTCACAGTTGCCAAAAGAGATATAGCGCAGGCATAGATGGACCCGAGGGCTCCGACATTGAGGGCGTGGAAGAGGGGGCTAGATTTTTGTATGGGGATGGAGAAGCCCATATTTCTTGCCCGGCGCTTCCCTCGGAAACATAAAATCTGGAAACGTTGGGCTGATTTCAGGGGCATTTGGCTCGAGCATCCGCCAGAACAGGTCCCGGTATTGGATGTTTGAGCGTGCTGTGCTGGTGGCTGTGTGTACACAAATTGCTAACATTGTATGGAACTGTGCGGGGGGAGGGAACCGTGAGGGCTGGGGTTTGGGGGGCTTTTGGGGGGGCCGGAGGGAGGGTGGTTAATTGCATTAATTTTATAGTTTTTGATGTAAAAGACATGATGGATTGCAATGTGTTATATATATGTACATGATTGGCAGTCATCTCTGGGGAACAGAGCTCTGCGATTTCTCTGTGATCTATCAATAAAATCTATTTTTTTTAAAAAACATGGCAATTGTGTACAAACTCAATTCACTCAGGGTCGACTTACTTGGAACGTAGACTTGCAACATTCCAAGATAAAACATGAGAGATTGTGTGTCAACTGGTTCCTGTGGTGGACTATGGACACTATGATCATCCTTTCTAGTAGCTTTCCCCTGATCCCCATCAGATCCCTATGGACAACTCAAGGAGCTTAGGGCATATCTTCTGATCTTCTGCAGCAGCCAATGTAGGGCATCAAATGGAGCTATGGATACCATCCCTAGATATAAGTCATCCATGGCATAGCACATAGGATTAGAAGTTTTAGAAGGCAGTCAATCATTTTCTTTCAGTGCTGGAGCAGAAGGACTTATCTTTGAGGGAGAAGTTTTCTGCCTAAGGGGCAGTGGAAGTACATTAATAAGGGACAACATCTGATCAGGTTGAATCTTAAATTGGCTCCTGAGTGGCACTCAAGTATAATACCTTGGATTCAAAGATATAAGCCTGTCTACTAATTTGCAGTCACTTAAAGTCAATTTGATCATATCATACAATTCCCCAATCCTAGATATGCGTTGCACACCCACTATGTCAGAGCTAACAAGTGAAAGACAACCATGCAGCAACCTAACACAGTAAATAACTTTATTTTTTTTAAGAAGACACTGTCCTTCCTCGCTAGCTCACTCAGCCTAGGGATGTTTACCATATAAACAACTCCATTCTCAATATAGGCCCTCCTCCTGAATATTTCACTATTTGTATCAAAATCAATGCTAAAGGGGTGGTTAGTGGCACCCAAACGATCAAAACATTCAAAGGGGGCACTCTTCATACACAGTTTGCCAGTAAAGCATGCACAGTTGCAGACAAAATATAATTCCTTTGATATTTGATGTTACATTGGGAACGATCAGATGGCTCAGGCCCACAATCATTGGTTAGCTTGTAGTTGAATTTGCCCAAAGTGACCTGGTTTAGAAGAACAGGAGGTGAAAAATCCTTGTTCATTATCAATTGATCCTTTGATCCATTGCCTAATCTCTGTGGTTGAAGAGAGTTTATTGATGCCAGAACGTCCTGTGTCCTTGATAATGTCTGCACCAAATGATTAAGTTCCAGTGTATCGTGGGTTATTGATGTATATTATGATGGTCGGTCCAGGAGAGTTTGGGGATGCGGCTGTAGTTGAAGTTCCCACTGGCGGAGAAGATGGGGTCAAGCATGGGTCTGGCTATGTGGGTTGGTGTGGTGACTAGCTGCTTGAGTCCGATGTTGGCGAACTCGCCAGGAGGGTGGTGGTGTTCTGGTCACTGGGGTTGTCCAGGTGGAAGTTGAGGTGTCCGAGTAGGATGTAGTCAGTGGATGGGATAACCTGGGGTGTGATGAGGTCTACAATGGCATCAGTGAATGGGGGTTCAGCGGCTGGGGGGCCTGTAGATGAGGGTGCCATGGAGGCTGGGGTTGGAGTTGGTCCGGATCTGGAAGTGGAGGTGTTCCTTAGTAGCCGTCGGCTCATTAGAGTGAGTGGTCTGTCGGAGTGTGTATATAAATTTCTTTATTCGGTTTTTGTCATTATAAAACCATAAAAGCAACAGTTTAAGAATTACAGCATAAAAATTAGATCACACACAAAAAAGATTTTTAAAGATTCTTTCTGTGCCAAATAATACATTTTAAAAAGTTCAATGTATGGTAACAGGTGCGCTCAGAGTCTAACATCTGTAAGAGAATCATGGCTGGATGACATTGTCTAAGACCCCAGGCTTTCAGTAATGGAAAAAGCCAGATTTTCCTGTGAGGGAGATAATATTTGCAAAACAGAATTGTGTGCATACATGTTTGTGCGGAAGCTTCATCACAGGGGCACAGGGTCAATTTTGATTCCCAAGTATTCATTTGTGGGAAGGCGACTAGTCTGTGAAACAAATTAAGTCTGAGTCTGGTCAAGAGCATTCTTTCGTAAGACTTAATTTCCAATGCAAGATAAGGCTGAATTTGTGGCGTTAGCTGTACCATGTTTGCGTGTTGTACAGATTGTTTGTTTGAAAGCAGGGTGATTCTGAGTAACTCTAGGTGGCTCATTGCTTCCTGTTTCAGCTCTTTCTTGCTTATCTCTGTCATGGATAGTGGGCTGAGATAAAATCTTTCTAGGCCCATATCAGTGAAGAATCGACGGATTGTGCTTTTTTAGACAATGGCAATGCCTCCTCCTGGGTGCTCGGGTGGTCCGTGCAGGTAAATTGGTAGCCATTGTGGATGGTGATGGTGATGTCCAGTCTGGAGCAGAAGTTGGTCCATGTTTCTGTGAACAAGGCGATGTCTGAAGAGGTGGCGTAAAGGAGGTCCCAGATTTCGGTTGCGTGTTTGTAGAGGGATGGCACATTGAGGAGGATGCAGTTGAGCTGGTCGGCTGCGCTGTCGCTTGGCTAGACGGCAGGAGACGCTGGTGTGCTGTTGTGGCAGAAGGTGCGTTTGCAGTTTTGGCAGGCGCAGGGTGCAAGGGAATTCTACAGTGATGCTAGATGGCAGGCGGTGTGGCATCCAATGCTGATGGCAAGGAGGGTGCTAGCAGCGTACTGGTGGAGTGTCCGAGAGGAAGGGTCCTTTCTGCTGGGCACGGTCCAGGGGCAGACAGGCTTGCCTTTGGCATACCAGTGGTATGCCCTCTACTCATGGCCGCACAGCATCCACCATTACGTAGTACTGCGGGTGGGACTGGATGGCTGAGAGGTGGGAAACACAGGAAAGGACACTGTACTGGTCGGGGATGCGCGGGGGGAGCTGGGTTGTAGATATATATTTTTTTTAATCTTACTTTGAGGACGGGTCCTGCGTATTCTGTGCTCCTGCTCTCTTGAGTCTGCTACGAGGAACAGGAAGCAGGCAGCCAGGCTCTCTCCCCTAAGCCAATCACAATGCTGTAATGCAGCATTATGATTGTTCTTGAGTGCCATGACAAGACGTCAGCCAGGGGCTGGAGGGGTGTGCATGTTCTCCATGCAGGCTGTAATGCATCCTGCATTGCAAACAGAGAGGTGCGCATGGCTGCCCCACCCACCTCCCCGCCCACAAAGGAAACATAGCCTGAGAATATAAGAAAGTTATCATGTTATGTATCATCTTATTGCACTGCTTGAAAGCACTGGGGTGACCCTCTTCCGTCATAGCGAGGAGCCACCACTGGGGGTGCTTCACACACAGGTGCTAGACCTGGGCCCGACTCGACCCCCGGGCCTCCTCAGCCACGCGTCCCAGATTCTCCTCACCTGGACATTGACACAGTGGCTAAATCCACTGCACTTTCTCTAAATCTGCGATTCAGCCAGCAGTTGCCTCAGTCAGGCGGGATTTAACAAGCCTGGGTACTGCAGTCGCCACCAAGTCTGCTGTGGAACCTCCCGACGCAGGAGATGTAACAGGGCTCCATTGTGCGTAAATTTCCAGTGCTCGCACCACAAAAGTTCAGCGCAGCTCAGGGGCCTCACCCTCCACAGCATCTGGCCAGATCAACATCCTCCGGCCAGGGATGCAGAGATATGCAGCCCACCATTGGTAAATCTCCTCCGTGCACCCTAATGTGGTGGTGGTGCGTGGTATGCAATGCAGACCTCCCTACATTCACTGATTCATGGGGCACAAGGAGGTTTTCTCACACAGGTCAGCAACGTGTCTAATTGTGACCTGGCAGACTTCACCACCAGATAAGGGCGATCGCCGATGCCTCAATGTCTACTGCCATGGCCCAGCAACTCCAAAGCACCTCCACATCCCACTCCTTGTTCCAGGCTCAGGCATAGCGCAGCCTTAAGCACCTGGGTAAGTTTGCGCTTTTAAGGCTTTGACTGCCATTATGTTGCAAGGAGGATGCTGTGAAAAGTGATGCGTTACAGGTTTTCTCCAGCAATGTGCCTCTTTTCATATACGTAGCCCTGAGTCTGCCTTTCTTCTTCCCCTGGGACTCTGACTGGTCATCGTGGCTGTTGGGGGGTTTGAGGAGGTTGCTGCTCTGTGCTGCAATTGTTCCTGTCTGCTCTTTTCTGCATTCCATTGCTTTTCTTTTCTTTGTTTAGTTGGAGGTGGACTTATTGGCTAGGTGAAGTTCTGCTGACTAACATTAGTTTTTTGCCCGCAAATTTGCCTTTCATCAGTTTTCCGAATTTGTATCGCCTTCAAGTTAGAGTTAGCAGCAGTTTTCACAGTGACTATCTGAAATTATCGCCATGTAGCCACCTATAGTAAACAGGGCGATAGTTTTTGGTGATAGGCCGCGTTAAGAAAACTGCTGCCAACTAATGCTATGCTAGTTAGCAGCAGTTCTTGTACATATACCCCTAATTTTTTTCATGGAAAATTATGTCATTCACTCTCGCATGACCATTAGCTTTGTGCAACTACACAAAACCTTTGGCCACAATCACAATAGGTTTCTCATATGTCAACTAAGGAAAACTATTAGGGCCAGATGTACAACCATTGGCATTAGCGAAAAATTGTGAGTTGTGAGTGTCTGAGGCACTGTTTGCGATTCCCCAATGGGGTTGCAAATCGAATGCTTCATCAATATTCATGAGGCACTCGCATTTTTCGACACCATTGCGAATGGCTGGCCCTCCCAGGTATGGTGGCCTGCTGGGCTCTCGCAGACCTCCATGTCTGGGACTGCTTTTAAATGAATCAGCTTTTTTTTAATGAGGCCGTTTAAATGAAAGGAAATGGGATGCATTTAAAAAAGAAAAATGAAACGTTTTTGTTTAATTTTTTAAGGGCAGGTAGTGGTCGCTGTGACTACTGCATGCCCATAAAAAATATTTTCCCCTGCATTCACAAAGGGGAAGGGGTTCCATAGGGACCCCTTCCCTTGTGCAAAATCTTTACCACCCTCTTGAAGAGGGCGGTAAATTGTGACGGTAAATTGCGAGTGTTTTGCGTCTGCAATTGCGGTCGCAAAACAGTCTTACATAGGGTAGCAAGTGGCTCTTAGGAAGGGACGCCCTTTGAAAGCCCCTTCCTAATTATGCGTCGCAATTCCTATTTAGCTAAATAGGTTTTGTACATGGCCATTGGTATCTCTGCATGCACAAACGGGTCACAAACCTGTTGCGCATGCAAAAATGGGGCGTACATCTGACCCTTAGTATTCCTTTTTAGCATATAGCTGTTGCAGCTGGATCTCATCAGGGGCTTCTGCACACCAATAATCAAATATTAGATGCCCAGAGAGCAGAGACAAACATGGAATGCAAACAGCAAACAGGTGGAGCTTCATACAGGGAGCAACTATAGGAATTAAAGGTGTATCATCATGTTGCACTGCATTTCTGGGAATGGAAGCCAAACATGAACAGCAAAGAATAACTTTGTTGAGAGGTGTGGCACAGCAGCCAGAGCGGCTGACTCTGGAAGGCAGGGATCACTGTGCGATCCCTGGCACAGGCATGAGCTCAGCTCAGCACCATGTGACTCTGGGCGATAGCTCTCTTAACCTCCCTGATGGCACCCAACGCCTTTAAACTCTAAGGGGTGATTAGTTTGCTCTTTATAAATACCGGATTGATTGAAAGACAATTTCAATATTGGGGATAAAGATAACTCAAACTAAATTATGAGAGGACTCACTATATCACCCTGCCTAGACTGTGAACCTCAGCATCACTTTGCAGTTATTTTCCTCTTTGGTGACGGTCTAGTCGTCAAAAGGACACTAGACATCTATTTAAGGCAGGTAAATCACTCGCCCAGTCTTTTTAGAACAGACCAGCTGCATGAACCTTAATTAAAGCGTGTCACATCTATTTGCGTAAATCTGCGAGCTTCGTCGTAATATTTTTTTAAATATCCTGTTTGGTGCATTTAATTTAATTTAATTTACATTTCCCCTGTTTTGAACTCTTCGCCCCACCTGCTTGCACGATAATTGTTATCAGGACCGCTTCTTTGGCGGGTCCCTTCACGACTATTCACACTGTTGGAGGACATCTTGGGGGAGAGAAGGACGCCTGGCGGCGCCATCTTTGGTGCCCGTCTAGTCGTCATAAGGATGCTAGACATCTATTTAAGGCTGTCATGCTGACGCGCAGGGGGCACGCGCAGCGGGCTCGCCGGATTTCCGCCAGAGTTACGCCTGAGTTCAGCCCATCTGCGCCCGTCCGCGCCAGAACGGGCCCAGGGGCCATGACTCCTGTATCAAGTGTGGCAGCCTGCTGCGTGTCTTCTGGGATCTATTCTTATACCGGTGAGGTTTTAAAATTCCTACGCCCTCCCATATATGCTGACTGCACTTCCTGTATCTTACCGACTCATAATTTTAAATGCTCAGGCTGTAATTTCTTCACTGGTAAAATGTCCAGATGTAAAGCAATGAGTCATACTCAAACACGAGGTAGACGGAGGGACGCAAAAACTCCTCTTAGCTGCCCTCCACTCCAGTTTTGGAGTATTAATTGCAGATCCCTCCTGAAGCATAAACAAAAACATTTATGACTTCATTGTTGATGAGCAGCCTGATGCCATATTTCTTACTGAAACTTGGCTCCATGAAAGCTCTGGTCCTGACATTGTCATCGCAGTTCCTAATAACTACCTTATAGTGAGGCAGGACAGAGACTCCGGAAAAGGAGGGGGTATTGCTATAATTTTTAAATCTACTTACAGCTGTAAGTTCGAAGCCTTTCCCTTATCCGGATGTGAAGCTGCCTTTTTTAAACTAGCAATTAATCCCTGTGTAAGGTAGGGCCGATTTCGACCGATAACCTTTAAGTATTGCCCGGCGTTAGCCGCCTCTCATACCACTCAAAATTATCAAACAAAGAGGCAGGCGCTGGAGACTGGAAGGCAGGAAACAGGAGTTTATTCTGACAGAGCAGAACACATCAAATCAGACAACAGAGTATCTTCTCGAGGTGCTCTAACCGCATCTCTGAGGCATGGCCTCTTATACACAGGTTTATGGCTTTATTACATGAAACACATCTTTGACAACACTTTGATGTACGGAAAGACATCCTCGGAATCCCCGCTTCAAGCCCGTTCCCATACACAATTACAGTAGAAGTCCCCACTACGATCTCAGTAGTTGATGACTGTCGCGCAGCTGGACTTTCCGCTGGTTCCCGGAATGTGTGCGGCTCATCGGATCTCATGAGGTGGGGCTTTGATCAGTTGTATATCCTTTGAAGAGGGCAGCTTCCTACTGTAGGGGGCAATAAACTGCATCTGGAGGGCCAGGTGGCGGCCTGGGATCGGGCCGGACAATCGGGCACAGAGGAAGGGGGTTCATCAAAGGATGCGTGATCATGAAAGGGATGGAGGAAGGTATTAGCTGGGTACGGAATGTGGCTCCGAGGCAGGGTCGTGCTAAAGGGGAGGTTTATGGCCCAAGCATGTGAGAGCGGGGGCTGTCAGTGTGCGGGGGATGCTTGCGAGGTCAGAGGGAGAGAGAGAAAGATGCGCTGGCAGTGGGCAGAGAGGCCATGGCATTCAAAATGGCTGCTACTTACGCGCACATATGAGCCTGAAAAGGGACAAGATGGCGCCAATATTGTTGATGTCGCAAACTAGATTTTAACAGTCCTCCCTTTTCAACATATCTAGCCAGCTTGTCAATCTATATCTATCCCCATTATATTTCGAATTTCCACTTCATACAAAGCTTTCATGTGTTCAGCTTCAAAGTCCAGAGTCTTAGGGCAGATACAGTTTGCAAAGAGTGAGCACACTGGTGGCAAGCATTGAACACCCAGGCAGAATCCACATATTACGACTATCGGTATCAATATGATCATAAACAACCTCCACCCCACAGAACTCCAGAACCAATTCCCAAGCGACCATTCTTCTTGTTCCTGATGAACTTCTGAGGAAAGTCGGTGGAGGTGTTTAATGGCTTTATAAACTGAGGGTGAATTGTCCGGCATGTAGGAGCAACAGCTGGACCCAATGATACTGCATGCTCCTCCACGATCCGCTAGAACCACATCTGGAACAAGGCGGTTCTGAAGAGCCACCAGGCGGACCGCCTGAAGCTCGGCTGTATTGTTTGTGAGGATGCCAGCTGTAATGTTCATTGTCGTTTCAACTGCCTGGGTCAAATGGCGGATGGCACGGCTGTTCGACATCGGACTCCAGAGTGGAACAAGTCCCTTCAATGCGTCCAGGAACTGTGCTCCGGTGGAGTCGGCTTGCTCAATGTCTTTTGCTCGCTTTTGTCGGTGATGGTTTGCTGGAGCCACAAAGGTCAGAGGAAGGATGAAGGCAATGTGACAGGTACCTCCCCAGCCTTTGGGGAGCCAAGTGTAGGCTTTCGTACCACAAACAAAGTACATGTTCGGAGAGGTGAAAAAAGAGGGTGTATCAGTTGAGTCCAAAGTTCTGGTGATGCAGCAAGCGCTGTAGCCTACCAGCTGTGTCCCAAGGCCTTCGATGCATACAAGGCCAGAGACATTGACGACAGATAGGGCCACAGTCAGGGTGGCAGCTGTTAGCTTTCGGAGGTAGGAAAAAATGGGTCTGGCTGTGTTGTTGAACACCTGCATTTCAATCCATTCTTTGGCAGGGATGTCCATATGAATAGAGGCGTTGGATGTCAGAGGGCAAGAGGGGGCAGCAGTTCTTCCGGTTTTGTTCTGCCAGACCCCATGATAAAAGTGTGCCATAGTTCTGCTGGAAGTGGCATTATCCCTGTAACTCTCTTGCAGGAGGATCAGCCAAGCAAGGCAGGAACCATGAACGGAGAAAGGTGAAGGGATGAAGGGGATGGAATGTCCAGTGGCATGTGGTAACAACCCACAGATCCAGCAGTTTGTGGCATTGGCGGCAAGGTTGTGTTGGTGCAGCAACTGCACGAAGGAGTTGTTCCAGAACTCCTTACGTCTTTCTCGGAGTTGAGGTGAAACAAGATGTCCAACTTGACCACAAGTTGGACGTCTTGTTTTTAACAGAAACCTGGATCTCTTCCAGCTCCGGCCCGGATATGGTCAGAGCACTTCCACCAGGCTTTCTTATATCTCACCTAGATAGACCAGTAGGGCGGGGAGGTGGAATTGCCATCCTTTACAGGGATACGTTAACCTGTAAAGTCCAGGATGGAGGGATGAGCGACTGTGAGAGCTGTCAATTCTCTCTACGGTTGTCGCATACCGCTTCCTTGGCAGGCCGCCTTGTCTATCGCCCACCTGGGACCATGGGCAACTTCCTCAACTCTTTTCTTGAAACGGTCGCGCTTCTTGCCTCTTCCACAGTCAACTTTGTGGCACTAGGTGACTTTAACATCCATTTTGATGACCCCTCTGACTCTCTGGCAGTAGATCTTCAGGGTGATCTGAAAGCATTCGAGATTAACCTGGTCAATTCAGGTGCAACGCATGGGAAGGGACACTTGCTCGACCCCATTTTTTAGAACTCGGAACGCCTTAAAGTACTGCCTGCGCTGGTTCTGCCCTGGACAGATCATTTTATGGTTCCGGCCTCTGGCAGTTTGATGTCCCAGTGGTACCTACACCTAGAGTATACACGGTGGAAAGAGCCTGGTCTAGGCTCCCAGTGGACACCTGGGCAGTACACTTGGAGGCGACACGCCCCCCCCCCCCCCGGGCCTGACCCGCTAGTCGCTGATGCGAACTTAAACACCTGGTTGACCAACTCGCTCGATGCTATCCTCCCTAAGAAAAGACTACTCACCAGGGGTAAGAGAGTGGGCTCAGCTCCCTGGTACACGCCAGAGCTCAGAGCTTTGAGGAAGGGTTGCAAGAGGCAGGAGCGGATCTGGAGGAAGGACTGGGGCGAAGTGAGCCGGAGAGAATACCGGGCAGCACTTAACATCTACAAATCCACCATCCGGGTAGCGAAATGCAAGTTCTTTGAGGAGAGAATAGGACTCTCTTCTAGTTCCTCGAAAGAGTCGTTTAAGGTCATCAGAGAACTTCTGCAAACCCCCGAACCTCCGGTCACTCATGACAACCCACGTTCTTTAAATCTAAGATAGAAAACATCTTGGCGTCCCTCCCTCGGTTAGCGCAGGAGCAATCCTCCGAATGCAACCCTGGGTCTCAGCCTGGGGTGAGGACAGCAGAGCTGGACTCCTTTGGTCCAGTCACTGTGGACGAGGCTCTTGGGGTCTTGGTGACCCTGAAGAGTGGGTCTCCGAGAGATCCGGTACAGATGAAATACCTGAAGCAGGTAGCTTCTACCATCGGCGGCCCAGTGACGGACCTTTTGAACCTATCCTTCACCCAAGGAGTTGTGCCTCCCAGCTGGAAAGGAGCAGTAGTTAAGGCCCTCCTGAAGAAGCCCAGCCTGGACCCCGCTGACCTTGCTAATTTTAGGCCTATCTCCCTGCTCCCTGGCCTTAGCAAGGTGGCGGAGAAACTTGTGAATAGGCGCCTTTCGGGTTTTCTGGAATCCAACTCTCTCTTGGGTGACTCCCAAACGGGATTTCGCCCTGGCCAGGGGACGGACACTGCTGGCAGTCGTGGAGAATGCCAGGAGCATTTTGGATTCAGGGGGATCGGTGGCAGTGATCCTCCTGGACCTTAGTGTGGCATTTGACACCGTAGACCATCAGGTGTTACTCCAGCGGCTGTCGGGGGTGGGGGTCTCCGGGTTGGCCCTGAAATGGCTCGCGTCCTTCTAAGAAGATCGGACGTTTGAGGTCTGGGAAGGCCACGAGAAGTCAACATCGGTTCCCCTCCAGTGTGGTGTGCCACAGGGCTCATCGCTGAGCCCCACACTATTTAATATCTATATGGCCCCACTGGAGAGTGTGGTACTGCCACTGGGTATCAAGATCATCAGCTATACGGATGATACCCAGTTGGTGGTTGGGCTTCCACAGCTGGCGAAACCAACCTGACCTGCTGCACACATGTTTAGCCAGGGTCTTCACCTGGATGTGCAACTCAGCACTTAAACTTAACGGTTCAAAAACCGAACTGATGATGCTGGGGAACTCCCCTCCCTCCTTGTCCCCTAGTAGCTGGCCTAGCTCTCTGGGAGCGCCACCTACCCCAAAACAGGAGATTAAGAGCTTGGGGGTGTGGCTGGAGCAGGACCTATCCTTCAAGACACACGCAAAAAAGACCGCAGGCGTGTGTTTCGGCTTGCTACGGTCAGCCCCGAAGATCCTACCCCTCCTCCTGATGGCCACTAGGAGGTTACTAATCCAGGGTCTCATCATTTCACGGCTGGACTACAGCAATGCGCTGTTTCTGGGGGCTCCAGAATCAACTCTAAACAAATTGCAACAAGTGCAAAATGCTGCCGCCAGGATTTTGACGGACCTTCCCAGGCGGCAGTCAGCCCGACCTGCGCTGAAGTCGCTCCACTGGCTCCCTGTGAGAGAGAGGGTGAAGTTTAAAGCACTCTGCATGGCTCACAAAATCTTGCAGGGAAAAGGGCCCCCTATCCTGCGGACTATGGTCCAACCTTATAAGGCCTCTCGCGCCCTCCGCTCAGACCACCAACATGTCTTGCAAGTCGCGAAAGTAAAAAAAGCCAGGACTGGCGGTAGAAGATTTTCCGTCAACGTGGCAGCATTATGGAACTCCCTTTCTCATGCCCTTCGCTCCGGAACTGGCACCTTGCGATTTCGCAAACTTTTAAAGACTCATCTGTTCCCTGCTTAGTGCTCTGCTGTTTTGGTGTGTACTCTGGACGAGCGCTGGGATGCCCAAGGGTAACCACGCGCTATACAAGACTCAATAATAATAATAATAATAATAATAATAAAGGGAAACCAGGTAGTGTTCTTTCATGGTGGTAGGCTGTGCAGTAGTTAGAAATGTCTTATGAGCTGGTGCGCTCTCTTCCACGATCCAGAGGGTGGTCATGAGAAGAAGGCAAAAGAGAAGGGCGATAAAGAGGGCAATAGTCTTTGAGCTGTGAATTTTGTCAGTCTTTCAGTTTCTGTAGTGGGTCTTCGGATGTCCGGTTGCTTCCCTCATCTTCGTGTCGGGTGCTTCCATCATCTTCGTATCGGGCGCTTCCATCATCTTCAAGGGGCTCGGTAGCTGCCAGTTCAAGTGTCTCTTTATCAGGGTAACAGCTCAGGGAGGGTCGATCTTTGCGCAGGAGCTCTTCTTGGGTGGCCACGTCTTCGGTCGTCATCAGAGTTGAGGAGATCTTCTTGCAGTGGTGTGCATGCAGCCAATTTTTCTTCCCTTCCACTCAAAGAGCGGTTCGGGTGGTGATCAAGACTTGCCAGGGGCCCGTCCACCGGGGTTCCAGACTCTTTGCACGCTGAAAGTTCCGGATCAGTATATAATCCCCGGGTTGGATGTCGTGTCCGGGACCCCTGGAAGCATAAGGGATGGCCTGCAGCACCTGTTGATGGATAACAGACAGTGTCTTAGTCAGATTGTACAAATAGTCGGACATTAGGATGTCCGGGACGTCGTGAATGGATGTCGGTTTTGGTGCGGACCAAATGCTCATAGGTCGGCCGAAAACGACCTCGTAAGGGGTCAAATGGTGTTTGGTGGGAGTGGAACGCATTGATAGCAATGCCAATGGGAGAGCATCTGGCCATTTCAGTCCTGTGGTAGCCACTATCTTAGCTAGTTTGAGCTTCAGTGTGGCATTATGTCGCTCAACTAGTCCAGCAGATTGGGGGTGGAAGACTGCGTGGAATTTCTGTTTTACACCCAATCCCTTCAAGATGAGTTGGATAACCTCGGCTACGAAGTGAGGGCCATTGTCACTCCACAAAATTCAAATAGGACTAGCAATGTTTCCAAGGGGGAGGGGGACTCAAAGAAGTACGCTAGCTGGCAAAACTGTTGGTTTGTTCATGAAGCCCTCACCCACCAACCTGGTTGGTGGCATGCTTCATCATCGGGCCCACCACAGTGACACCAAATGTGTCCCAGGTGTGCTTCGACGCCAGATTACTGTGGAGTTGGTATATTCACTTAGTGTGCAGTGTAGTGAGTGAGAAAGTGAAGTTAAAAGCTATACAGTAGGTGCCAGTACCCGAGGGTAAATAAATACGTTTAATAACTGGGCCTCTGTTAGCAATAAAAAGGCAGTTAGACGCGGTGGAGTGCGAATTAAGACCTCCTGCGTCTTGTGTGGTCTACATGTTTCAGCCAGGCCTTATTAAATATAAAACTGGCTTTCCTAAGGACCAAGTGAGTATGTGTATAAGGTGCAAAAAACTAAATTATATTGTTTGTGTTATTGGTTTATGTGGCGCACTCTCTAAGGTGCGATTACATGTAAGAGGGGGATTCCCTCTAGTTTTGCTACATATAACAAGGACAGAGACAAATGTACAAGGGAGAGTCATTTTAGTATTGTAAGGAAAATAATCACATTTTGTAGCCAACTTATAAGGTGAGTGAACGACCTATATGCGGCTACGGTGTGGTCATGTTTGACCTACATGGGTTTTAATAAGAACCGATTGTTGTGGTGAGCTAAAACAGTGGATATTAGCATTTGTGAGGTACAGGTAAGTAAAGGTTGGTATTATTTATTTATTTATTTAGAAGTTTTCTATAGCGCTAACAAGACCCTGACAGTGCAGTCAGCGTGAGTGCATCCCTCCCTCTATTTCCACTTATCCCAGGTGGAACCAACGACCGGGGCTACATAAATCCGATCTCAAGATCCTCACTCACTCGTTCCGGGCACCGCAGAAGGACAATAGGTCCAAGGAGGATCTAGACCAGGAATTCCGTGAGTAACTCAACACTACCACTACAACTGGGGTAAGCAATCTTTCTCTCCCTACAGGTTGGATGTAAACCATTAGTTTCACTATCCTTGTTTTAGGGTCTCTTTCTCTGCCAGGTGACCCAAGGAAGCTTTTGACAGCAAACAGCCTGCGTGAGGATACCAACTTTTACTTACCTGTACCTCACAAATGCTAATATCCGCTGTTTTAGCTCACCACAACAATCGGTTCTTATTAAAACCCATGTAGGTCACACATGACCACACCGTAGCCGCATATAGGTCGTTCACTCACCTTACAAGTCGGCTACAAAATGTGATTATTTCCTTACAATACTAAAATGACTCTCCCTTGTACGTTTGTCTCATGTAATGTAATGTAATCGCACCTTAGAGAGTGCGACACATAAACCAACAACACAAACACTATAATTTAGTTTTTTGCACCTTATACACATACTCACTTGGTCCTGAGGAAAGCCAGTTTTAAATTTAATAAGCCCTGGCTGAAACATGTAGACCACACAAGACGCAGGAGGTCTTAATTCGCACTCCTCAGCGTCTAACTGCCTTTTTATTGCTAACAGAGGCCCAGTTATTAAACTTATTAATTTACCCTCGGGTACTGGGACCTACTGTATAGATTTTAACTTCACTTTCTCACTCACTACACTGCACACTCAATGAATATACCAGCTCCGCAGTAATCTGGCGTCGAAGCACACCCGGGACACATTCGGTGTCACTGTGGTGGGCCCGATGATGAAGCATGCCACCAACCAGGTTGGTGGGTGAAGGCTTCATGTACAAACCAACAGTTTTGCCAGCTAGCGTACTTCTTTGAGTCCCCCTCCCCCTTGTTAACATAGCTAGTCCTATTTGATCATTACATATAATCCTGGGGATACGGACTAGCTTTTCTAGTCCTCGCTCTCTACTTTGATTTGGTGACTCCACAAAATTCGACATAGGCCATAGCGAGGGAAGAATTCTTTCAGCAATACCTTTGAAGTGGCAATGGCAGTGTTGTCGCGGGTTGGATAGGCTTCTACCCACTTGCTAAATGCGCACACGACACCAAGTACATACTTCAGACCTTGGCATCTTTCTAGTTGGATGTAGTCCATATGTAGGACTTCAAATGGATGATTGGGGACCCCAAACCCTCCCCGGGGTACTACAGTTCCTTTTCCAGTGTTGTGTTGCAGGCATATCAGACATTGTTGGACCAGACGTTTGCCTGAATCTGTAATTCTATCATTGTCCCAAATTTTGGAGACAAGTTCGGCCATAGGGGCAGATCCTATGTGTGCAGGGGAGTGTGCCATGGTCAGTATGGGGATCAGATATGAATTGTGTAGCAACCATTTGTTCGTGTCTTTTGTCCGCCAGCAGCCTTCATCGTCTTTAAATCCCACCCGTGCCCATTCAGTCATTTTGTGTGGTGAGCTGGCCATCTGAATGTCCTTAATAGTTTCCCTAGCGTCCGTCCATTTTTCTGCTTGCGACCTGGTCACATACATGCGTGTCGTTGTCCTATTCTCGGCAGTGGTCCGGGCAGTGATGTCGGCCAGTGCATTCCCCTGCCCAATGACGTCTGTCACCTTTTTGTGTGCCTGGCATTTGATTACAGCAAGATGTTTGGGAAGGAGGATCGCTTCAGTCAGAGCGGAGACTAGGTCTCCGTGCAGGATGGGTGTGCCGTGTGAGGTCAGGAATCCCCTCTCCTTCCACTGGAGCCCAAAATGATGAACCACCCTGAAGGCGTACTGGCTGTCGGTGTAAATGTTTGCAGTTGTTCCTGCTGCTAGGATACACGCTCGTGTGAGGGCAATCAGTTCTGCTGTCTATGCAGATCGTTGTGTGATGCAGGCGGTCTCTACTACAGTTCGGGCTGTGGTAACTGCATAAGCAGCTGAGGTGGTGCCGTCGGGGAGTTTGATGCAAGAGCCGTCCACCCACAGCTCTCCGTCAGGGGCAGGAAGGCAGTGTCTTGGAGGTCAACCCTACTCCTAGTGTGTTCGTCCGTGAGGGTCACACAGTTATGTATAGGGGACACATTGGGGTCGTTTTCAGGTAGGGGCAACAAAGTGGCCGGATTCAGCGTGGTGCATCTTTTCAGTGTGATGTGGGGTGCAAGCAGAGTCAGTTCATACCCAGTCAGTCGTGCACTAGTCAGATGTTGCGTCTTAGTCTGGTTCAGGAGGGTGTCGACTGCATGGGGTACTAACGCCGTGAGGGAGCTTGAGAGTACAATCCCCTCACTTTGTCGGATAGATATAGCAGCGGCAGCTACAGCGCGAAGGCAGGCAGACAAAGCTCTGGCTACGGGGTCAAGAGTGGCCCATGGGCGTTGCTTGGGGCCAATGGACTGGGTCAGGACAGACAAAGCGCACCCCTCCCTTTCGTGAGTGTAGAGGGAGATGGGCTTTGTGTAATCGGGGGTTCCTCTAGGACGGGGGCTGAACAAAGGGCATCTCGTAGTTCTTTGAAGGAGGATTGGCATTCAGGGGTCCAAGGGAGCGGGAAGGGGACATCCTTAGCCAGCAGGAAAAGTAGTGGTTTCACAATGAGGCTGAAATTTGGCAACCACTGTCGACAGAAGGAGGTGAGGCCTACCAAGGAGCGGACTTGTTTCTGGGTCTTGGGGACAGGGGTTTCTAGAATGGTCTGAATTTGATCGGGTGTAAGCTTTCTCCCGTCTTTGGACAAGAGGTGGCCTAGGTAAGTAACCTGGGGTTGGCAGAATTGCAACTTCTTCTTGGAGACCTTGTGGCCATTTCCCGCGAGGAAGTGCAGGAGTTGGATGGTGGCTGTGACTGCAAGTGGAGTGGTGTCGGCCGCCAAAAGGATATCATCGACGTACTGTATCAACACCACTCCATCGGGTAACTGGACTGCGTCCAGTTGTCTCTTGAGGGCCTGGCTATAGATGCTGGGACTTTCAGTGTAGCCTTGGGGTGCTCGACAGAATCTATATGAGCGGGCTTTTAAGGTGAAGCCGAAGAGGTCTCGGCTGTCTGGGTGGATGGGGATAGAGAAGAATGCGTTCTTGAGGTCGATTACAGGGAAGGTGGTGGCAGTGGAAGGAATCAGAGTCAGAATGGTGGTGATGTCTGAGACTACGGGGTACTGAAGTACAACTACTTTGTTGACCGCTCGTAGGTCGATGATGAAGCGGTACGCTTTCTCATCTCCCTCACCCTGCTTCTTTACAATGGGTAGGATAGGGCTGTTGCAAACATTGCTAACTACTTCCTCTACCACTCCTGCATCTATCAGGGACTGCATAATCTTTACCACTGCCTTCTCGCCCTCGGGCGATATCCGATATTGTGGAAGTTTTGGGAGTATTGCGTCCTGTCGAACAGTTCTGTGCACTGGATCGATCATCATGCGTCCTACGTCCGAGTCAGTTTTGGCCCACAGATATAGAGGTAGAGTGTCAAGCAGGGACAAGTCAGCATCAGTGATGGAAAGCATGCGTTGGGTGGGACCAAGTCTGAGCAGAGTCGGGTTGTCGTACAAAAAGACTCGAACTCCGTCTTGCGAACACCTAATAGTAGCTCGGAAATGCTTCAGTAAGTCAAGTCCCATGATGGCATCGGGGGTGTTGGATGAGAGCAAAAACGTCGTGTCAGTGGTGTTATTTTCCAAGTCAAAGGAGATCAGTGAGGACAAGGGATTATTGGAGGGCGTTCCATCGAAACCTATCGATGTTACATGTGAGCCAGACAAGGGTGCCCTTGGAATCAGTCGTTTAGATAACGCACTGCGTGTTGCGCCAGTGTCTACCAAAAATGGAGACTTCGTACCCAGGACCTTAGCGGTGACATAAGGACCTTGCTGGTCAACATAGAGCTCAACTGGATCCCTCCCTTGCCCTTGGCAGTCCTATGCGAAGTCGTTGGTGTCGTCGCAGTCAGACTGTTGGTACTGTTTCTGTCGGGGACGGTCAAGCGTGTTTGGTCTGCCTGGCCTGTCGTTGTTGGTGTCGTTCGTGGACCCTCGTCCCTGTCCTCTATTTCTAGGCCCACCCGCTACATCTCTTGTGTCCCTATTTTTGTTCATTTCTAACAGGACCGGACACTGGGACTTCCAATGACCAAATCCTTTGCAAAATGCACACTGGTTCTCGTTGATGTCTTTACGTCCAGCGTAGGGTGCGGGTGACCATCTTTAGGGGTGGATTTCTAGGAGCATTCGACTGGTAATTTCCCTTGTACTGCTCTCTTCCTGTAGTCACCCCCTGCAACTGTGCGATCATCACCCTTTCTTTTAGGTCCTTTTTCTTTTTCTCAGTCGCCCTATCATTTTCGTTCTTCTGATGTTCATAATACTGGGCCATCTGAAGGATAGCCGCAGGTTTGGAGGCCGCCCAACTACTCTCGCTAGTCTGTAGTTTCTGTGAGACTTCCTGCGACAGACCTTTGACATAATTTTGGACAAACAGATGATGTCCGGTTGCAGTGGTCATGTCCTGGCCGCTGTAATCAGAAAACACTGTCTCAAACCGGGAGAAGTATTCTGATACGTCTTCCTGGGGTTTCTGGCGGCAGGCCGTTACTATCGACCAGTCCACCTTCTTTTCTGGGATAAGGGTTTTCAATTTCTGGACAATCTTGTCTGGAAGTTCTAAAACGGATTTCAAAGGTTTCTGTCCAGGCTCTCGTTGTCTGTCTATGCCATTGTGTTGTGACCAGGTATGTCCGAACAGCTCAAGGTGGTCGACTTTCCGGATTTGCTTCCACACATCAGCTGGCAGACATAACCCGAAAAACAAATCAATGTCAGCTAGGGTCATAATCATCGAACCCAAGGCTGTACCTAATTCAGTATAAAAGGCAGTGGGGTTCTTTCGTAAGTCGGGCAAGGATTTTCGGAAAGTCAGGATTTCTTGTTGATCCCATGGTTGGTAAACCCAGTTATAAACTACCCTCCCTCTCGCATCTTGGTGGTTAATGTCATCATGCGTTCCCTGACCTCGTGGGGGAACCCAGTAGGGAGCGGCCTCCTTTATAGGCATCATTGTGTCAGTTTTTTCTGTTCGGGGTTCGGTCGCTACAGGAGTCGTAGTTTTAGCATCTAAACTCTGTTCAGTGAGGTGGCGGAAAACTTCAAGCATACGTGTGAAGAGGTTCGTCACGTCACACTCGCCTTCATCCCCAATGTCAACTTTCCTATACAGAGTTGTTAGGCTCTCAGGACCTTTGTCTTGGTATCGGTCCTCATAGGCATTGAGGGTGTGATAACAAAATCGCACAACAAAGTGTCGTCTGTGGCTATCGGCATATGAATTGTACGTATCCGTTACGTATTCCTCGCTCTCCTTTCGTTCCACCAGTGTCCTTACTATCTTATCGATCCCTGCTCGCTCATCCTTGCCCAACCGGTTCATTCTAGTGGAATCTTTCCTTCGGGTCTCAGGGTTGTCTAATGCTACTGCTTGCGCTGCGTTGAGTACGAGGGGCTCGTCCGGCGCGGAGGCCGTGAGGACCGAGGCCCTGGCACTATTCTCACCTGTGCTTGGGGGCTGCGGGTATTGTACTAACGGGTGGGAAGGGGCGTATAGAGGGGGCATGTAGATGATTAGAGGACCTAGTAATAAATCATCGTTCGCTCGCTGTTTCGAGGGTAACTCAGGGTAGAGCGTAGAGGGTGTTCTAACGGGACACTGGCCCGATGTTTCTGACTCTTGCTTCTGCTTGGCTTCCTCTCTCTCCTGTATCTCTTCCTCTAACTTTTTGGCAGCTAGGTGAGCTGCTTTTCGTAGCTCTTTCTCTAATCTGACTTCGTTTCTCTTTTTTCGTTGTTCTGCTTCTTTGCGCCACATGCCGAGACTATCAAGCATAGTGGGCGTTGTCCTATTGCTACGAAGGGCTGTTTCCAGCACGTTTATTTTATCGTCGTCGAAGGATCCTATCAGTGGCCACTGACTCTCCTGATCCTTTCTCGTGTATTTGTGCCATAGTTTGCTATAGGCTACGGCGACTAATCCGTATTTTGTGAACATGTCCATATTAGGGGTGCCTTCCAGTGGAGCTGGATGGCTCATCTCTAATAAGCGGTCCGGGCTGAACCAACTACCAATCAGTGGGGAGAAGATTGGCATGACAGATTACAAAGGGGGACAAAGGTCCGCAGTACCTATCCTTCACTACTTGCAAAGACTAGACAGAATATTTCTATTCTACGTTATTTGCAAACAGAGAATATCTCAAAGAACCAACTTCGAACAATCAATGTTCGGACAATCAATCAATCAGTGGGGAGAAAAATAGGCACAACAGATTACAACGGGGGACAAAGGTCTGCGTTACCTACCCTTCACTATCTGCAAAGGAAGAGAGAATATTTCTATTCTTCCCCGTTTGCAGGCAGAGAATATCTCAAAAACAATCAATGAGCAATACTAGTATTTTTCAAACAATCAAGCAATCATTTCGTGATTTGTCGTGTTACACGACCTTACCCGGACCGCATGGACAGTTTCTCGTCTTCCGCTTCCAGCGCCCGATCGTCCTCTATTCTCCGTAATTGCCGCAGCACTCCTGATGGTTCCCAGTCAGAACCGTAGATCACTCGAGAGAGGTCTGCTCGGAACCGGTGAAGTTCGGATGATCGGCTGCCAGATGAGGATCTATCGGGCAGGTGCACTCCCGGTTGTTGCAGTCGTTCACTCTGTCGTCAGGACCACTCTCACTGGATCCACGTGTCGCTGATGGGCCCCATGTTTGGGACGCCAATTGTGAAAGGTAGGGCCGATTTCGACCGATAACCTTTAAATATTGCCCGGCGTTAGCCGCCTCTCATACCACTCGAAATTATCAAACAAAGAGACAGGTGCTGGAGACTGGAAGGCAGGAAACAGGAGTTTATTCCGACAGAGCAGAACACATCGAATCAGACAACAGGGTATCTTCTCAAGGTGCTCTAACTGCATCTCTGAGGCCTGGCTTCTTATACACAGGTTTATGGCTTTATTACATGAAACACGTCTTTGTCAACACTTTGATGTACGGAAAGACATCCTCGGAATCCCCGCTTCAAGCCCGTTCCCACACACATTTACAGTAGAAGTCCCCACCTTGATCTCAGTAGGTGATGACTGTCGCGCAGCTGGACATTCCGCCGGTTCCCGGAATGTGTGCGGCTGATCAGATCTCATGGGGTGGGGGCTTTGATCAGTTGTAGATCCTTTGAAGAGGGCAGCTTCCTACTGTAGGGGGCAATAAACTGCATCTGCAGGGCCAGGTGGCGGCCTGGGATCAGGCCGGACAATCGGACACAGAGGAAGGGGGTTCATCAAAGGATGCGTGATCATGAAAGGGATGGAGGGAGGTGTTAGCTGGGTACGGGATGTGGCTACGAGGCAGGGTCGTGCTGAAGGGGAGGTTTATGGCCCAAGCATGTGAGAGCGGGGGCTGTCAGTGTGCGGGGGATGCTTGCGAGGTCAGAGGGAGAGAGAGAAAGACGCGCTGGCTATCAGCAGTGGGCAGAGAGGCCATGGCATTTAAAATGACTGCTACTTACGCGCACATATGAGCCTGAAAAGGGACAAGATGGCGCCGATAATGTTGATGTCGCAAACTAAATTTTAACATCCCCAACTTACTTTGTCGGGCCTTCTGGTTTATTGCCCTCCCGGCAATGCTAACACCTGGACGTCCTCATTTGCCGAGACTATAGCTCCCTTACTTCTCAGGGCGGCAAATTTCACCATCTTAGGTGATCTTAATTTGCACCTTGAAGATCCTGTATGCATGGGCGAATTTTGCAAATCTGGCGTTCGTGAATTTTGCGAATTTGCGAACTCGCAATCTGCAAAATCTGCGAATTCTCGCGAATTTGCGGATTATTTTTTTTGTGTTCACAAGGATTTCTGCCAGTTCGCAAGGATTTCTGCCAGTTCGCGAGGGTTTTGTATCAGTTCGCAATTGCAAACTTACATGTCGGCTCGCAACGGTCACGATTATGTTGTTTCTACGTCTGGTTCATCATCACAGGTTCCCAGAACCCTCTGTTTCACCCCTGCCACCCTCTGTTTCACCCATGCCATCCTCTGGTACATCAATGCCACCCTCTGGTTCATCATCACTGTAGATTATGGGGGGAAAAAGCAAGCACACCTGCCTGCTTCAACTGACATGAATTAATTTGGGGTTGATTTATTAATGTGTCACTGTTTTAAAATTCCAGCCTGGCACCTGCTTCCTTATCTGTAATTTGCTTTCTGTTGCAGTGCAATTTTTTTTTCCAGGACCTTTGGGGCCTACTTGTAGCTATTCTATGAGCCTGCTGTGAGGGTCAGAGCAGGGTCATATAATTGTTGCAACTAGCAACTGAACTCTGGAGGGGCCCTTGTCAGGAAGCACTACAGGGATTGGTTACTAATGATGAGTTTGAACTTTTGAACCTGCTGAATGCTTTTTTTGCGTTCGCAAGGAATTCTGCCAGTTCACGAGGGTTTTGTACCAGTTCGCAATTGCGAACTTACACCTCACGCAGCAAAATTGTATCACCAAGAAAAAAAATCTGCTGCGTGCGAATTTGCGGATTTTGCGGGAAATTCGCGGATTGCGAATTTACCGAAAATCCGCAAAATCCGCGAGCATAACGGATTTTCCGCCCATGCTTAACTACCAGCAAGCACTTCTTATATGACCTTGAAGTTCTGAATCTTTCGCTGCGTAACTTTGGATCTCCTCATTCTGCTGGACATCAATTGGATCCTATTCTCTATAACCTTCATTTTGATTGTTCACAGAGTGCCCGCCAGCTGGAGTGGTCCGACCACTTCGCAGTCCACTTTTCCTTACCTCATGGTAAGAGCCTGGTAAAGGGTGGCTGCGGTAAGGGCGAATTAATCCGTCTGTGGGGTAAACTTGATATTATGAAGTTAAACCAGCACCTTTCAAATACTCGCCCTGACACTGATGTTCCTGTTTTGAAACTAAACATCACTGTATCACATTGGCTCACAAATGCTGTAACTACTCTTCTCCCTTTAACGCTGAAACATTCTAGGTCTCACCATCCCCCTGCACCTTGGTTCTCTGATGATTTGAAGATCTTACGAGGCAATTGCAAGGCCCTTGAAAGGAAATGGAGGCACTCTTACTCTGGTTCTCGGAAAGCTGTTTATAAAGAAGCTTTGAAGGGGTATCACTCACAATGTAAAATTGCGAGAGCTGCATACACTGTGAGTACAGTGACACAAGCACAGAACTGTCCGCGCACTCTTTTCTCTGTTGTCAAGAAGTTAACAGCGTTGAAGGAAGCTCAATGCAACTCTATTGCTGAGTTCTTTATTGCCAAGGTTGAACGCATACACGATTCTATGAGTACTCCCTTGACAGTAATTGAACCCCGATTAGGACAGACTGCAGTGACTGAACGACCGCTACCAATGGCGAGAGTTACAAACTGGCAACTGTTTGATGATACCTCTTTCCTTTCCTGCTTGAACAGTGTTAGATCTGGATCACCTTGTGATCCAATACCTGCGAAAGTCCGAAAGTTGCTGGACCTTGAACCTCGGCGGGTTCTTATGAGACTGCTTAATGCATCTCTAATTGAGTCTCATGTGTTACAGGAATGGAAGCATGCGATGGTTGTCCCTCTCTTAAAGAAGGCAGGAGCAGACATGTCCAATCTCGCTAACTTTAGACCCATGTCCTTGCTGCCTGCTTTTTCAAAAGTGTTGGAAAGGCATGTTAACACTCAGTTAAATCATCTTGTGGAAAGCTCGGGATTCTTACATCCCTCCCAGGCCGGCTTTCGAGCACACCACTCCACCGAGACCGCGCTCCTTGGGGTGACGGAGAGTTTACGGCACGGTATCGACCGCGGGGAGACATCTGCACTCATACTTTTGGATTTGAGTGCGGCGTTCAGTATCATGTCCCATTCCATCCTCCTGAACTCTCTCCGGTCCCTGGGAGTAGATGGTCCTGCGTTAGCCAGGATTGCCTCCTTTTTAAGTGAGCGCACTTTCCAAGATTTTTCAACGAAAGCTGTATCTGATACCTGTTCATCGGTGTATGGCGTTCCCCAGGGGTCTATACTCAGCCCCTTGCTATTTAACATCTATGTTAGACCCCTGGCTACCATCGTGGAGGACGCTGGGCTGCCCATATTTTCATACGCCGATGACACTGAGATTGTTTTCTCCCTTTCCAGCAGTGTGTGCAGCAATATATCGGTCCTGAATGTCGGACTGTCGCGTGTCACTGAGTGGATGCAGAAGCATCTCCTCAAGTTAAACGGTGACAAGACCGAGATCATCATCTTGGGGAAGAATAAAGATCTCTGGGGCCCTCAGCACTGGCCTAGTGACATGGGACCCCTCCCTAAGCCGGTCTCTGTGGTTCGCAACCTCGGATTTCTTATAAATGACAAGCTCTCTATGAGGCAGCAGGCCTTTAAGGTGGCCTCCGTTTGTTTTGCCACCTTGAGATGGCTCCAGAAAATCCTATGGATGCTGCCCCGTGCCACCCAGAGAACCGTTGTTCAGGCGCTAGTAATCTCCCGCCTGGACTACGGAAATGTCCTATATCTCGGTGCCGACACTTCAACCATCAACAAACTTCAGGTGGTGAAAAATTCCTCGGCCCAGCTTCTTTGTAATGTACCGAGGAGATTTTCGGCCTCACAGGCTCTTCGTGACCTACATTAGCTTAGGTTTCAAGCCCAATCAAATCTAAAGCCCTGTGTCATCTTTTTAAAATTAAGCAGGGCTCGGCCCCAAAATATCTACAGAGTCTTGTCCAAACCTACAAACCAAGTCGCACATTGAGATCTTCTGCAAATGGCGATTTTGTTGTTCCAAGATTTAAACTTGCAAAGATGGGGGGGCCGATCCTTCTCCCATCTATGCCCCAAATCCTGGAACACACTACCTATCACCCTGAAATCAGAGACTGATTTATTTTGCTATCGGAAAAAACTTAAGACCCTCCTCTTTCAGTAGATCTGTCCCTTCGCTCTAGCTGGTTTATTGCACTGTACTGTGTCTTTTTTCCTTCTTCTGTCTATCCCTGGTGCTGGGAAACCCACTGCGGGTAGCTGTTGCGCATTATAAGTTCAAATAAATAAAATAAAATAAAAATTTGCATGTGAAAATAAGAGAGATAAGAAGTGTCCTAGTTTTGGGGGCTTATAGGTGCTGTTGCTTAAAATATAAATATAAAATATAAATATAAATTTTGTAGATATTCACTGATAATCACTAACCCGTGGTACCTGCTTGCTACAGAAATGTGGCATTACTCTCAAATTAAAAGACCTGGGCACATGCAGAGAATGCTGGTGCACTCCTTTTAAATTAAAGATATGCATGCACTAAGTACCTGTGAGTGCCTGTCTATTTAAAGCCCCTGTAGCTTCACATTTGAAATGGCAAACAATGAAAGGTTTCGGTTCCCAATACTATTTTTCTGTTAATTTGAAACAGGACTAAAAACATTCAGTCAGAAATAATATTAAGGAACACCGTGCTTGCCCCTGGCACCTCTCGCACAAATGATTACTTTTCTGATTCTAACATCCTAGAACAAAAATGCAATTTCCTTTCCTGTCCCACCCCACACGCAATCTTGATAAACGGCTTAAGATCATGTCAGCTGCTAGGACTTTAGGAGAGCTTCCCAGACTCCCAGGGATAAGAGGATTATCTGCTGCAGACCTGAACAGGAAGACATTATGCAAAGCTCACAGAGCACAATCTATGCCAAATCCAAGTTGTTGACTCAAATATGACTCTTCAGCTCTTTTTTAATAATATAATCCCCTGCAGCTATCATACGCATGTAATTAAAACAGTGATAGCGAAGCAGGCAGCTCTACCCTCAGGACCAATCCGTGACGTGTTCCTCTCTCTGCGGATGTGGAGCATAGAGCAGGCGAGCCGGCTTTCGCGGTTGCGGGTTGGGCTAGGGCTGGGGGGGTGTGGGGGAAGGGAGTTGTGTTGGTGCAGGTTGAGTTTATGAATTGACCTGGAAAGGATGTGCATGGAGTGCTTCACCCAGTGGCATACTAGACACTGGGGACCCCATTCCCCTGGCCGGCCTGCTCATAGGTGGGATCCAGGACCCATCCCTGGGTCCTGAAGACAGACTTAGGCAGGGTCCTGGAACCCACCTCCCTGGGAAATAGAGGAAGTGCTACATTTAGCAGCATTCCTCCTGCCTGCAATGGCCATGGACAGAAGAGCCACAGTATCCTGGCTCCCCCGCAACAGCGGCATAAATGTGGCACATCCCTTCGACCCATTTACAACGTGACGCATCTAGGCAGATGCGTCATGTTGTTAAGCCCTGCGCCACATGTGGGCGTTCCGGCGCAGGGTGGGCGTTCCGTGGCAGGTGCTCCTCGCAAAAGTGCCTGCGTGAAATCTACAAGATTTCACGCAGGCACTTTTAGGCCAATGCTGCGTCAAAACCCTGTGCCTGGTTGAAGCAGGTTTAAGGCTTGACATAGCATTGGACATATAGGGCCCCCCAGAGCATTGCTGGAGCTGCATCGCGCTTGCAACGCAACTCCAGCAATGCGCCGCCTTTACGGCACAGATCTGTGCTGTTTTTGCCCCATGGTGCGCCGCATTGTAAATGCGGCGCACCATGGGTGGCGGAGCTGTGGCGCACAATAACTGGCGCATCCCTGGGTATGTGGCAGTTATTGTAAATCTACCCCCTATGGCCTTATTTATGAGGCCGTGCGTCCCTTTTACGCCTCCAGTGCATCACTTTTTGTGACGCACCAGTGGCGTAAAAAATGTGACTTGTTGCACCATATTTACAAAGTGACGCATCTAGGTAGATGCGTCACTTTGTAGACCCCTACGCCACATTATACCGGCGCCAGGTATATTCTATGCAGGGGGCGTTCTGACGCAAGAAAGGGTCATAGAAGTGACGCAGTGAAATCTATAAGATTTCACTGCGCCTCTTCTGGGTCATTGATTTCATGACCCAAGGAGAGTTTTTAATAATTTTTCAAACACTTCTGAGTTGCTCTACAGTTCAGGGGTGTAGGGATCTCTAGTAGTTAGTTTTATGACTACATTTTATGTGGCCTGAGTAGTAAATAGAAAGACTGTGTTATATTGCTTTCCAGTGCTTTATTTAAAATATATTGCTGACAATTACTTTTGATAAACATCGCAATACTTTATTAAAAACGATGATTGCTTTAAACATGATCACTGATCCCAGTGATAGGAAGGATAATATTTTAACAAGTAGGTATTGGTCTTGTAATGTAGTGAACCTTTGACAAAGCCAATAGGCTTGCCTTATATGGTGTTGTGTTGATAACTTGACACCTTGACAAAGATAGACTTGACATATATATTCATATGGGTAACCCCTGATAAAGCCAACCTGCTTGCCATGTATATAAAATACAAAAATCTTTATTGTTTGCGTTAATAAAAACCACAAATATTTTGCTACGGATACTGGAACATATAGACTATGATACATGAATAAAACCCCAATTCATACAAAAACCATGCTCTCACCTCAGCGGAGACTGCAGTCTTCCTAAATGATTAATGAAAAATAAAAGCCATCAGAGAATCAAAGTTCAAAATAATTGCAACAGCAAGATCCCCTTTACTTTTCAGTAGGAAGTCATCAGTAAAGTGCCACTGTGCTGTTAATGCCGAATTCATAATTAAGATAAAAAATCATCATGCACAATTAAATGTAGACTGAATTGATTTGTCATGTAAAATCAAATATTTTATCATATTGCAGTTATGCTGGGGGGTCTAGTGGATCAAGTCCTACAGAATCGAATGCCCCTAACATTAAGACTCTTTTTCAATAGTAATACACATGTGTTTTTTTTTTTTTAAAAGGACCATGTACAGATGGAGTGGAAAAAGTCCTCCCTCTCAGAGCCACACAGTCTAGAAGATATGGGACCACTGTATTTCCCGGATGGTTGATTTACCAGGGATGGTTAATGCGTCAAATCGAATTGCCATCAATGTTCGCGTTATATTTGCCGAAGATGTCACAGTTTAATATAAGGCCGGTTTCAGTTTGCCATAAGATTGAAGGACCATCCCGGCGCGGCTGATTAATCTATTTTATCGTCAATATAAGAGTGCAATTGAGCACTTTTATTTATTGCTTGCCGGAAGACTGGGAAAGACAGGTTCATGCTTCAGAGCTGTTGCTTTTGTTAGTTTAATCAATTGATACAAATGTTTACAGTGAGTGGATTGAGTATCCGTTTCCAATGCCAACCACAGCAAGTTATTTAATAAACTTCCTTGATTTGACTGGATTTTGGACCAGGTTTTTTATCATGGAATGGCTTCTCCCTAGGCCTTGTTGCTTATGACCATATTCCAGGCGAACTTGTGCTGGAGAGGCATTCTGTGGAACTCTGAATACCTGCTTGAATGTATTCACTTGGACGCTGGCCTTATATACAGATGGGATGGCCCCCTGAAAATGTCAGTAGGCCTGTTTTAGGTTTAAAGTATTTTATTGTAGCATCAAAAAGTTAAACACAAAACCACACAGGTCAACAAATACCGTTGTCTCGGTGAGAATAGAGCAATCAATTCGTTACAAGAGTGCGACCTGTGGCTACATTGAGAAGAGGCCATCAGCATTCAAGGTCGTATGACAGGCGCGCCGTCGAGTGAGACATGACCAGCACTCAACTCCCCTTCACCCAACTCCCCCCCACCCCCCCGCATTCCTATCCCCACCCCCCACCCCCGTACTGTGCTAAGAGTGCCCTACGTCGCCAATGCAGAAGAGCGCCCAGGCCCTTCATCATTCCTGTGGCCACTAGTGGGTTATGTGGACGGGGTCGCCGGGGACGTCAGACGTAGCAGTTTAAGGTACCGGGGACAAGTGATTTCCCTGAATTCGGACTGTAAAAAGGTGTGAAAGGGCAGCCACAACTCCTCGAATGTACCCACCTCTCCTGCCGCCACCAGGGACATCTTCTCCATCCCCAAGACATGCCACAACCTGTGCAACCAGCCAACAGCAGTGGGAAGTGTAGTGGTGCGCCAATGGATAAGTATATTCTGGACCGCTGAGCCCAACGCAATCGCTATCTGCCTACCTTTTTTGGATTTCAGAGGATACATCAGGTCGTTGGGCAGACCCAGCAGAACATAGGCGGGGAAGCGCGGGAGTTCAATCTCAAAGCACCGATCTATCTCCTCCAGCACCTCCTCCCAATAGGGGCCCAGTAAGGGGCACTCCCATTGGACATGTGTGAGTGTCCCGACCTGTCCACATTCTCTCCAACAGGTCTGGGGAATATTATGATTCATTTCGTGCAATCGTGCGGGGGTGTAGTACCAGTAGGTGGAAATTTTTGTGAGTGTTTCGGTGAGCCCTGTGTGGTAGGCGGAGTGTCGTGCCCGGTAAGAGATGCGTTCCCAGCGTTCACGACCAGGATTATAGATGTGGGATGAGGGGGGCTGCAGAAGCTTATATAGATCCGAGATGAGCTTGGCGTCCGAGGAGCGTGTCACCAGCCATCGTTCGTTAGGCGTAAGGTTCCGATCAGCCAGTTCTCGCACCTGCGGTTGAAGTGCCCAGTGACGCACCTGTATATACCGCAAGCGTTCCGTTTCAGGTAGATCATAGTCCCGTCGGAGGTCCTGGAAGGGAGTGGCCCCTTCCGGGCCATACATTTGGAACAACGCAGAGCATCGAGCCGAGCGCCAGCGCACAAACGCTCCAGGCTCCGTACCGGGACCGAAGTCCGGGTTGTCCACTATCGAGGTAAACGGCGACGGAAAGGTAGTAAGCTCGTGTTTGCCGCTCACCGCATCCCATATCTGCAGTGGGACCCTTGTGACAAAGGAAGCGTATAGGTTGGACGGGCGGTGGGGCCTACGCAAGAATGGTACCTCCTGTAGCGGACGACCCGCCACTGCCTGGTCCTGGAACAACCAGTGTTTGTCGGACTCCCACCTACTCCACTCCACCAGGTGTCGGAGTTGCGCTGCTTGGAAATATTTGGTCAGGTCCGGTATGCCTAGGCCACCGGATTCGGGCACCAGCGTGGAGAGAGCTCTCTTAAGTCTGGGTTTGCGGCCCTGCCAAACAAAACGAGCGATATCCGCCTGGATCTGTCGGATCCATCCTTTAGGAGGCTGAAGCGGATGGGCTCGGAAGAGATATAAGACTTGCGGGAGGAGGGTCATTTTCACCGCTGCTATCCTGGCAAGCAGTGACAGCATTCCTTTATCCCACCGGGCGAGTTCGTCCTTGACTTTTCTGCCCATAGCCGCGTAGTTGGCCGATACCATAGCAGGAAGGGAGGGCGCCAGGAGGATGCCCAGGTAAGGCACCAAGTCCTTAGACCAGCTCAAGGGAAAAAGCCCCTGTAAGTCAGATTTCGTCGTGGGAGACAGTGAGATGTCAAGGGCCGCTGACTTCCCCAAGTTCATCTTGAAACCTGCTACTCTGGCGAAGCTATCCAATTCAGTGATGCACGCGGGAAGGGAACGACCTGGGTCATCCAGCGTCAAGATGACATCGTCCGCGTAAAGACTAAGAACGTGCACGAACCCCCCATCCGGATGCCCGTCACTGCCAAGTTGGTACGAACCCGCTGGGCGAATGGCTCCATGTAAAGGGCGAATAGAAGCGGCGACAGTGGGCACCCCTGCCGGGTACCCCGCCCTATCATGAAGTTTCCAGAACTGCAGCCGTTCACTCTCACCACTGCAGAAGGGGATCTGTAGCAATTGAATATGAAATTGCGAAACTTCTCCCCCACGCCTATCTTACATAGCACCTTTTCGAGGTACGGCCAGTGTACCCGGTCGAACGCCTTCTCCGCGTCGATGGAGAGCAGCATACGTTCACCAGGGACTCTGGAGGCCTTCTCCAACAAGTGGACTACCCGTTTGGTGTGATCTACCGTCTGCCGACCAGGAATGAATCCCGCCTGGTCCGGGTCGATAAGCCCCGGCATGTGTAGTGCCAACCGAGCCGCGAGAAACCCTGTATACAGCTTGAGGTCTGTGTTCAGAAGTGAGATCGGCCTATAGGATCCACATTCAGCCCGGTTTTTGCCAGGCTTGGGGATCACCGACACCGTCGCCAGGAGGAATTCCTGGGGAATAGCCCCAGGCTCCGAGAACGAATTAAAGAGGCGCGTCAGAATCGGCGCCAACTCCTGGCAGAACGTCCTGTAAAAGAGGGGGGTGTAGCCATCGGGTCCCGGGGCTTTCCCCAGTTTGAGGCGGGAAATCGCCGAGATCACCTCCTCGGGTCTGATGTCTCATTCCAAGTACTGAGCCTGGTCCGAGGTTAGGGAGGGGAGAGCGACCGTATCCAGATAGTCATCTTCCTCCTGCGCCGAGGGGGCCTGCCCCGTGTAGAGGTCGGCGTAATATCGATGGAACCCGTCCGCGATCTGGTCATCCTCCGTGACCGTCCCCCCACCAGGAACAGACAACTCTTTCACCCGGCGTCTCTGGTGTTGCACGCGAAGTTTGTTCGCAAGAAGGCGGCCGCATCTATCCCCCCCGGTATAGTACTTATGCTTCAGGCGCAACGCCGCGTATTCCGCCCTGTCCATATCTAGCGCGGACAGGAGTTTCCTGGCGGCCTTAAGTTGTCGCCAGACTCTGGGCGCCCCTGTCCTCTGGTGCACCTGTTCCAATTCCCTCACTTTACTTGTAAGCTCCTCCCGCTTCGCCCGGCGCTCCTTGTTCTCCGCTGCGAAGATCGCGATGAACTCGCCCCGAAGCACCGCCTTCAGGGCCGCCCATTGCGTCGCCCGGGTGGTGTCCTCGTTATCGTTATTACGCTGATATTCAGCCAGGGAGTCACGTATACTCGGGACCACTGATTGCCTGTGGAGAAGTGTGTCCCTAAGGCGCCAGACCCCTCGTGAGGGGGAGACAGGAGGCAATCAAAAAACGCCCACCACCGGCGCATGATCCGACAAGGAAAGCACCCCCACTTCAGAGGACGAGGCCAGCTCACAGACCGGGCCCGACACCAGCAAGTGATCCAGCCTCGCGTAGGATCTATGGGCGTGGGAGTAGTAGGAGTACGTCCTAGACGTGGGGTGGAGCCGCCGCCACAGATCGTGCAGATCAAGGTCCTCCATGCGGGACCTAAGGGCTGGTGAGAATTCACCCGCCTGAGAGCGTCTCTGAGTCGACCTATCTAAGGGTGCATCAAAAACCATATTCAGGTCTCCCCCCAAGACAATATGCCTGTCAGGGGAGGTCGTTACCTCCTCTAGGGCCTGAAGCAGAAACCGTTCTTGTCGGTCGTTGGGGCTGTAAATCGTGCCTATAGTGAACACTAGGCCGCCCAATCTGACCCTGTAAGCTAAGAGCCTCCCCCTCTGTTCAGCCACTTTGTGAAGGATCTCCCCCTTGAACCTCCCAGACACTAGAATGGCAACCCCTGCTGTTTTAGACATGTCAGAAGAGAAGACCTGTGTGGGGAACTTCGGTGTGCGCATCCTATGGCAATCTCTGGCCAAGAGGTGAGTTTCCTGTAAGAGACAGATGTCTGCCTGGGCGTTATCCAGAAGGGACAGCACAGCCCTGCGTTTAACAGGGTTATTCAACCCTTTCACATTTAAGGTTAAAATCTTAAGGGCCATCATTGAAGTGTACACAGGTAGAGCAAAGCCAGGCTGGTCAGACAGTGCAGGGAAGGCCCCGCGACTAGCAATACAGGTGAGCAGCACTCAGTGAAATCAAGCAATACTATAGCACAGTACGGTCTCCCAGTCCCACCCCAACCCGCTCTAGCATCTTCCCCCCCGAACTCAGAACCCCACCCCCCCCTTCCCCGTCCCCCAACACCCGGAACCCCGAACCCCCAACAACAACTCCCGCATCCCCCCCCAACAAACCAGGTCTCCCTAACTTCAGGCTGTCCCACTCTGTGTCCATGGAGCCCACCAGCCGGTGGCCCCTCGCCCCTCCCTCTCCACTCCTCCTATCCCTACCACACAGCCCTACATTCAACTCCATTGTCCCAGTCCGGTCCCTAGCGGACAAGGCCGTGGAAAGTTTGCAAAGTGGACGTCCAGCCACAACCCACTCCCCTTCGCCCCCCCGTCCCCGGAACCCTCGCACCTGCGTTAATGACGAGGCTATGTCGATCTCCCCCCGGAGTCTGGTTAGGCCGTTAAGGCCACTTCTTCGGCTGCCGTCTCCCTGGATACTTCTTGGAGCGCACTGCCCATCCCCGCTCGGATTGTGGGTGAGTCGGGTCGCAAAGGCTGGGAGGGAGAACGCCGCCTCCGGACCGACTGCCATCCATCCCTGGTGCTACGCCGGCGGTCGGACGTGGGAGTCTCTCCTTCAGTTGCCGTAAGCCCCAGTACCTCGCAAATATCCTGCAGGGACCGCAGCTGGTGCAATCTCCCGTTCCATCGGAAAATAAGTCTGAAGGGGTGGCCCCAGGAGTATTGCGTGTCATGTTCCCGCAGGAAGTCCGTAGCAAGCTTGAATGACTTACGCCTCTGTAAAGTGATGGCGGATAAGTCTTGAAAGAGGGCCACCTGTTGCCCCCGGAATGATAGGGGCTGCTTCCTGCGGGCCTCTCGGAGGATCCGCTCCTTCAGGGGGAAATCCGGGAGGAAGGCCAGAATGTCCGGCGGAGGTGCCGAGGCTCTTCGGGGAGGGGGCCACTCTATGCGCCCTGTCGATCCTCATTGGGAAGTCTCCGGGCTCCCCCAGGATATCACGGAACAGGTCCATCAAATAGGCGGTCACATCCTCTCCCTCCTCTTTAGATGGGACGCCCCGCACGCGAATGTTATTGCGCCTGGACCTGTTTTCAAGGTCCTCATTGTGCGTCTGGAGGTCGATGTGCTGCTCCCTGAGTCGCAGGACCTCCTGCTGTAGGTGGGCAATCTCCTCATCCCAGGAATGGCCGGCTTCCTCCACCGAGGCCACCCTGTCTCCCAACGAGTCGACTTCCCTGCGCACCTCGCGGACCTCTCCAGCCACCTCCTGCTTCAACGCCTGGAAGTCTTCCCTGAGGGTGCCAAATAACGACTCCAGAAAGGATCTGGTCACTGGGGGCTCCCCACTCTCCGCACCCCGGGAGCTTGATGGGGGACCAGTGCTTGTCTGGCCCCTGTCCTGGCGAGGGGTCCCTCGGCTCAACATCTAAGGTAGGGTGCGCTCCCCCTTCTTACCCCCCCTGGAGCCCGACATTTGTAGTACGTGGGCGCGCAGTGGCTCCGATGGCGCCTCCTGAGGTCAGACCGGTAGGGCAGTGCACAATCCGAGCGTCCCAGGCGAGCACAACCAGCGTGGCTTCCGTGATCAAGGACCACCAACGGGGTATCCGGGCAGGCCCAGGGGAGGGAGGCGCGCTGCAGGACCCAGGGGGCAGGTGGCGTCCGTTTGCGCCACACCAGCGGCCGGAGAAATCCCCGGCGAGCGGATCTCAGCCTCGGGCTCACCTCCAATTCACTTCACCACCACTCTCGCCCACGTTGGCCTGCAGGCCGCGCCACCCGGCGGGTCAGCCAGAGATGCCCAGGGCCGCACCCACGAGGCCCACGCAGTCCAGGGCCACACGTACGCTCGGCCCTATCACTGCGTAGCCGTGCTGGAAGTTCAGGGAGGCCCAGGGGGCAGAGTCCCAGGGCCGGTCCGGGCTCTGCGTATGGGCAGTCGGCCTCCACCACAGAGTCGGCGGTAGGGGCCGGGCAGGGCCAGAAGCAGTCCCGCGCCGTTGGGGACTGCCAGTGCAGCACTCGATCCGGTACAGGCCTCGCAGCTCCTGGGAGGGGGCGGGTCCGGGGGGCCGTGCAGCATCTCCGGCCTAGCTGGGCCTCCGGATCCCCGGGCTGTCGTAGGCCCCTCTCATCGGCTCCTCCCCACGCCAGTCCCGTCGGGCTGTCAGACCCACCTGACCTCACGTCCGTTCAAAGCTCCAGCAGCGCCGTTCACTCGGGTCAGGGTGTCGCCCAGGGTCATCCACTGCTGCGTCGCCGCTGTGATAGGGGGTCCCCGGCAGATGTAGGGCGGCGGGTCCTGGGTCTCCGGCCGCTCTCCGGGCCTCCGTCACCTCCCAAATTCCGATCTTCGCTCAGCGAGGGCTGCCGGCCCAGCGGCGGATCTAGAGTGCCCAGCGGGGTCTTCGGCAGCGGCAGGCTCCCTTCACGCTCAATCCGGGGGAGATCAGCGTCTTGGAAGCGGTGCAGGGCCTCGGGGACACCGGAGCTCACAGAGAGTGCGTCCTCCTAGCCAGCCATCTTGGCCACGCCCCTGAGTAGTAGGCCTGTTTTACTGCAAAAATGACATCTTATATTGTGATGTTCTGCTTGGTATGTATGAGAAAACAGGACATTTTGCAGATGTCCCCCAACCTTGTGCCACCAATTGTGCTACGAGATGCTTATTTTCTGACTCTGATTGTGCTCTGGGCTCTGCTAACCATGCCCAGGGCAAGTGCTCTAGTTAAAAGGTACATGATAACTAGGTCTAATTACACTTGGTACTGACAGCCTACTTGTAAGTTCTAGTATATGGTAGGGCATGTAGGTTTAGAGGCCCAGTGGATTTAATGCACTTAAATTTGCACTGCTTTGGTGCCGGCTGTCATTTTAAAGGCAGCCCTCCTTTACAGGGTGATTTTAAAATAAAATCATGTCCAAATTCGACTTCAGAATTGAAAGCACTTCCAAAGTCTTAAACTACCTTCTCTTTACACATAGGTATCCCCTAAGCATGCCTTAGATGCCCCGTGGGTAGGGTTCATTGTAGTAATAAGCTGGGACATTATAAAATATGTTTTATATTCCCTGGTGAGGGAAGAACTGCCAATTTCATTTTTCCACATTGTAGTACATTAGTCCCATAGGGTAACATGGGAAGGCTCGATAAAACGTTAATAAAGCCTAGCTGCTCTGATGAGGTATGAAGTGACCACCTGGGCTTGCCCCGAAGCGGTCGCTCCCCACGCTCCCTTAATTGCTGCCTGGATTCGTGATTGCGTGCCTCCTTGCTGCCTGGATTCGTGATCGCGTGTATTTACTTAGCGCCTGGTATCGTAGCCTGCTCATAGCAAATAGTGCTCATTTGCGCAGCATTGCTGAGTCATATTTATCGTAGCCTGCTCATTTAAAAAATTAAAATTGTACCTGCTCATTTGCAATTGTGCACATTAGCGCTGCATTGTCGTGATAGAATTATTGTAGCCTGCTAATTATTATTCATTGCTTGTCCTTTGGCTGTGCCCCGTTTCACTTTCTGTTTATCAGTCATTTTGTTGTTGTGTCCACTCCTGTCCCGTGTCTCCTCCCCGCTCCGGCCTTCCAGCTGACCCTCCCTCCCACAGACAGAGTAGGCTCGTCCCTTCCATCCTAACGCTGTGACCACCTGGGCTTTCCCCGAAGCGGTCGGTCCCCACGCTCCGTTACTTGCTGCCTGGATTCGTGATCGCGTGCCTCTTAGCTGCCTGTTACCTTGCTGCCTGGATTCGTGATCGCGTGTATTTACATAGCACCTGGTATCGTAGCCTGCTCATAGCAAATAGTGCGCATTTGCGCAGCATTGCCGAGTCATAATTATTGTAGCCTGCTCATTTAAAAAATTCAAATTGTACCTGCTCATTTGCAATTGTGCACATTAGCGCTGCATTGTCGTGATAGAATTATCGTAGCCTGCTAATTATTATTCATTGCTTGTCCTTCGGCTGTGCCCCGTTTCGCTTTCTGTTTATCAGCCATTTTGTTGTTGTGTCCACTCCTGGCTCGTGTCTCCTCCCCACTCCCGCCTCCCAGCTGACCCTCCCTCCCACAGACAGAGTAGGCTCGTCCCTTCCATCCTAACGCTGTGACCACCTGGGCTTGCCCCGAAGCGGTCGCTCCCCACGCTTCCTTAATTGCTGCCTGGATTCGTGATCGCGTGCCTCCTTGCTGCCTGTTACCTTCCTGCCTGGATTCGTGATCACGTGTATTTACATAGCGCCGGGTATCGTAGCCTGCTCATAGCAAATAGTGCTCATTTGCGCAGCATTGCCGAGTCATAATTATCGTAGCCTGCTCATTTAAAAAATTCAAATTGTACCTGCTCATTTGCAATTGTGCACATTAGCGCTGCATTGTTGTGATGGAATTATCGTAGCCTGCTAATTATTATTCATTGCTTGTCCTTCGGCTGTGCTCCGTTTCGCTTTCTGTTTATCAGCCATTTTGTTGTTGTGTCCACTCCTGGCCCGTGTCTCCTCCCTGCTCCCGCCTCCTAGCTGACCCTCCCTCGCCCCCGCCCCTCCACTATCCATATATGACAGATGCCTTTTCGCGCAGCGTTCACACGCAGCGGTCTCGCCCAATGCGCGCCGAATGCGCGCCAAAGGTAAGCCCGTCTACGCCCGTCCGCGCCCGGACCGCGCCCAGCACCAGACCACCTAGCCCCCGCAAACCGCACTCCTCCCGCATAACGTATGACGCCGCCACCCTCCTAGCCCTTAACCCCGGACGCACACCACAATGCTATGAAGCTGCCCCAGGACGTACCCACGGTCCCTTCGCCTGCCACTCCTGCAAGTTCGCCTGCATCAAGACCCACACCAAACCCACTAACTCCAAACACAGCTCCGACTCTAACTACCTGAAGTGCATCCTGCTGAACACCCGCTCGGTCCAGAGACACGCCAGTGAACTCTGGGACCTACTCGACACTGCTTCACCGGACATCGCCTTCCTTACAGAAACCTGGATGAACGCATTATCAGCACCCGACATCGCCATAGCCATCCCGGACGCTTACAAGGTCATTCGAAAAGACCGCACCAACCAAACAGGTGGAGGCATCGCCATCGTCCATAAGAACACCATCAGAATCACGACCAGCTTCGACGATAACCTTGCAATCGCCGAACACCTCCATTTCCAGATCCACACCGACCCCAGGACCACACTTTGAGGCACCCTCTTCTACAGACCACCAGGAACCCGTAAACAATTCAGCGAAGACATCACTGACTTCATCAGCCCACACGCCCTCACCTCCGAGAACAACATTCCACTGGGAGACCTCAACTTCCACCTGGAAAACAAAAACGACAGCAACACCACCACCCTTCTGGACAACCTGGCCAATCTCGGACTCAAACAACTTGTTGACACCCTCACCCATGTAGCCGGACATACGCTCGACCCAATCTTCACCTCTAGCAAGCACATCTCCTTCGATCATACCACAGCTCTCCATTGGACGGACCACAGCTGTGTTCACTTCCGCTACAAAACTACCTCGACCCACAACCCCCCACAACCTATTCCGCGAAGAAACTGGAACAAAATCACCACCGAGCAACTCCTCACATCGCTCAAACAAAACCCTCCCACCCTCTCATCGGACCCAAACCAAGCTGCCACCAAACTCAAGCAATGGATCACTCACAGCGTTGACGAATTAGCACCCTTGAAAAACCACCAAACCAAACAAGGTAGCAAAAAGGCCCCTTGGTTCAACGATGACCTTAAGAAATCCAAGAAACTATGCCGTACTCTCGAGAAAACATGGAGAAAAAACCCAACCACTGACAACCTGACCACCTTCAAGACAGCCACCCGCAAACACCACCAATTGATCCGATCCACCAAGAAATCAGCATTCAAGGATCGACTCGACAACAACGCCCATAACAGCAAGGAACTATTCAACATCGTCAAAGAATTTACCAACCCCACCACAGCCTCAAACGACATTACTCCCTCCCAAGATCTCTGCGATTTGTTATCCTCTTTCTTCTACAACAAAATAGCCGACATACATAACAGCTTGGAGAACATTTCCAATGAACAGTCCACTCCACCCACCTCCGAACCTAAACCGCCCTCTAACAACCTTAGCGCCTGGAACCCAATCACCACTGAAGACACCATCCGCCTAATGAACTCCATCCATTCAGGTTCGCCAACCGACCCCTGTCCCCACCACATCTTCAACAAAGCAGACTCCATCATCGCACCCCATCTCCGTGATGTCATCAACTGCTCCTTCAACTCCGCTACCTTCCCAGAAAGCTGGAAACACGCCAAACTCAGCGCCCTCCTGAAGGAACCCATAGCAGACCCCTCTGAACTTAAGAACTACCGCCCCATCTCCCTCCTCCCATTCCCTGCCAAAGTCATTAAGAAAGCCGTCAATAGCCAGCTCGCCGCCTTCCTTGAATTCAACAACTCCCTCGACACCTCACAGTCCGGCTTCCGAGCCAAACACAGAACCGAAACCGCCCTCATTGCAGCAACAGACGACATCCGAACACTTCTGTACAATGGGGAAACAGTTGCCCGCATCCTACTCGACCTCTCCGCCGCCTTCGACACAGTCTGCCATAGCACCCTCATACAACGCCTCAGCAACATCGGCATACAAGGAAAAGCCTTGGACTGGATCATCTCGTTCCTCGCCGGGAGAACCCAGAGAGTCCGACTCCCCCCATTCAAATCAGAGGCCACCGAAGTCATCTGCGGAGTACCACAAGGATCATCACTCAGTCCCACCCTCTTCAACGTTTACATGAGTCCCCTCGCATCCATCGCGCGACAACACAACCTTAACATCATCTCTTACTCTGACGACACCCAGCTGATCCTTTCCCTCACCAAAGACCCTATTACCGCCAAAACCAATCTTCATGAAGGCATGAAAGAAGTAGCCGAATGGATGAAAAACAGCCGCCTAAAACTTAACTCAGACAAAACGAAAGTCCTCATCCTAGGATCATCCCCCTCTGCCTGGGACGACTCATGGTGGCCATCGGCCCTGGGCACGGCACCCATACCCACAGACCGCGCACGTAACCTAGGCTTCATCCTAGACTCCTCCCTCTCAATGACCAGACAAGTCAACGCCGTCTCATCCTCTTGCTTCAACGTACTTCGTATGCTCAAGAAAATCTTCGTTGGATCCCCACCAAAACAAGAAAGACTGTCACCCACGCACTGGTCACTAGCCGACTGGACTATGGAAACACTCTCTACGCCGGAACCACAACCAAATTACAGAAAAAACTCCAACGCATCCAAAACGCATCAGCCAGACTCATATTGGACATCCCTCGCCAAGCTCACATTACCGGTCACCTGAAAGACCTCCACTGGCTTCCCGTCAACAAGAGAATAACGTTCCGTCTCCTCACCCATGCACACAAGGCCCTTTACAAAGTAGGACCCGAATGCCTCAACACACGACTGTCCTTCTACACACCCACCCGCCAACTAAGATCCTCCAATCAAGCCCTCACCGCAGTTCCGCGCATCCACAGATCCACCATGGGAGGAAGATCCTTCTCCTACTTGGCGGCCAAGACCTGGAATTCTTACCCCACTCACCTCCGCCTCACTCAGAACCACATTTCCTTCAGAAAGGAACTCAAAACCTAGCTATTCGATAAATAATGCACCCCCTCCCCCAAGCGCCTTGAGACCCTCTGGGTGAGTAGTGCGCTATACAAATTCCTGAACTTGAACTTGACAGAGATAAAGGAGACATGTGGTGGGAGGAGATCTGCAGCAACAGATGTCAGGTTGGGAAGGGGGTTAGGTAGCCAAACTGGTCTTCAAAGAGAGAAAGACTGTTAGGACAGAAACCAGGCCCACCCCCACTTTCTGAATCCCCAGCCAGATGGGAGCTCCTGTATTTGAATGAGTAGAGGGTCTGGAAGGAGAGTGAAGGAAAGTTAGCCACACTTGAACCTCCGGGAGAGAGTTTCTCAATTTAGATTTTTGTAAAGGAGTGCTTTCTGGGTCAAGATATGCCACACCACTAAGGAAGTTGTCATGATAGAGCATGGCACTGTGCACCCAGTTGTTATGGGGTACCCCCCTATTGCAACCTAGAAACCTGGAAAAATATGGGAGATGCACAGCAACTCAGATTCTTGCCTGGAAACATCAAGAGAAGAAGGCCTGCCCTGCTGAATCCCTGGTCTGCACCAAGAAAGGACTGTACCCTGCAGGACATCACCTGCTGCCCACTCTTCGCTTCACAAAAAAGGAGTTTGTCTTGCTTTGACGGATTAAGGAGTAAAATAGCAACTGAAAGCAACAGGTGCAAAAGAGCTTCAAGAAGTTACCTGCATCAACTCCACCAAGAAGAGCCCAGCTGACCATGAGCCAAGGGGATTTTTTATCATTTGACTAGGTGCATTGTGGGAATTGTGGACACAAATCTCCAAGGAGCAACTCAGAGCTTCTAAAACATTGGCTGATGTTGTGAGCCAATTAGGACCCCATTAACACCATCAATGCTGATGGTATTCCCCTCCTGTGCTGAACATTATTTATTCCCATTGTTCATGACGAGCTCAGCTCGGCATGAGTGTACGAGAGGTGTACCTCATGACGAGCTGAGCTCGTCATGAGCGTCGAAGGTGTTAAGACCTTCTGAAAGACGATCCAGAAGTTTGGAATAATTTGAAGTGTGAGTTGAGAGTCAAGCCGGCGACTTCGAACCACAACTTAGCCTGATCTTCAGATTTTCCCTGCTGACAGCTCCAGAGCTCTTCGTCATCAATGATGAGAACCAAGACTTCCAGGATTCACCAAGACCTTATGCTGAAGCAAGTCGCTTTCGAATCGCAAGACAGCCGAGGAGAATCGTTCAACATCGAGAGAAAAATGCCCAAAAAAGTGACTAAGTACGAAGGTAACATTTTGACCGATCCCAACCACCCCATCGTATCCAACCTGCATTTGTTATTACTTGCTGTAGGCACCTACCTGTACCAAATAATAAGCCACCTTCCAAAAGTATGGCTTGGGGTTCTGTGCTTTTGGGGGTCATGATGTGATTTCAGAACGGCACAAAAGGTAACTCTATCTGACTGATGTATGTATTTGTAAATAATTGTATAGTATTAAGTGGTGTGTGTGTAATAAATGTACTTTTCATTTTTCATAGAAAAAGCATTGACTCAACAATCTGTAATTGAATTTTATTATTTTGTGTCAGAGAATGGCCCTTACTAGCCTACTCCACTTGCCCTGAGTAGGCCTTGGACTGCTCTGCTATGCTACCCTGGGAGTCAAGTGCTACACTGCGGTCCTTGGTTCTTAATAATGAAACAATTGGGGACCTATTACTTGCAATGGCCTCACATACTCGGAAAATAATAACCTAATTTCTTGTATGGTGATTATCTCCACCACAAGAGGCAATGGCCGGTAGATCTGCTAGTAATATGCAATAGTCGTGTTACACCAATTTTTCAAAGCCTAGATTATTTGATGATCCAGTCCCGATAAAAACAGTCATTATTCAACAACCTCAAGAGCATGTCCATATATGTGTGTCATCCAGCCTATACATCCATAACCGAATATGAGGGTATAATTTAGAAGGTAGTAGGGGCAATGGGCAATTATCGCAGGTTTACATGCTTAAACCTTCATTTAACACATTTAGAACATGATCGCTCAAAGTAGCATGGTAGTTAGCTTTCAATACAATGTTAACATAAAGTTTGCTATGTTATCTAATGTATTAAGAAGCTATATTAGTAAATAGACAGTAAGATATGAAATCACTGATATACTCTGATATAAGCTAAGCAGCCAATAATGACAAGAGCCACATTTTCATTTTATGCTAATAAATGCTCATATTCTGAAGACGTTTCACTGGTGTAACAGACAATGATGGAACCTCACTGCAGAAAGGCCTAGAGTAGTGTGGCTCACTGGTTAGATGCGGCAGACCCGAGAGCAGAAGTCGGCCTGGGACCAGGGTTCAATTCCTGACGCAGCAGGGTCGTGGACCTTGGTCAGCGGACTCAATAATTCTAGCTTCGGTGCTTACTCTAATCAGGGGTTCCACTCGGCAACTCTGGGCATTAGCTTGTCTCATCTCCACAACGGCCCCATCAATTCCCGGGATGCCTGGCTCCACCTTGGGGACTCCCAGCAGGGACCATCCCACAGGGAAAGCCAGGACGGGTTCCCCAGAGTTATACAGCGCCAGGAGACCTATGGACGGGTAGCAGTGCGCTTTACAAGCTCAAATACATTTACATTTACAAAGTGAAGAGGGGTTCCTGAGTGTACCATATTTCACAGATATTCATTGACCTTGGGCTGAATGGGGACCTCTGTAGATGGTGGTAGGCCCCTAATGGGTTGGAGCCTCCCTGTGCTGCAAGGGCAGCATGGGTTAGGGTTTTGTATCTGGCCTTCATGACGTTCTAGCATAAATATTCTATCTGCTGATATTTTGAAGAATGAATATGTATATAGACCGAAAAAAATAATAGCATGATTAAAATTGACATGCAGAATTACATCGAGTGTTCAGGCTCTGAATTTTATTTTCATCTATCCTCAGGTTACTGTTTACGGTGAGCCATGGCATTTTCAGTGCAATATCCTTTCTTGACAGTGGTTGTTATGTTAATAAATCTTTAATGCGGCTGTGGGAAATTAATGTTCTTGTCACAACCTGGATATTATTCACCGCCTTCGCACCATGGGCCAGATGTAGGAGCCCTAATACCGGTCGGAAAAGGCCGATTTCTGCCATTTCCGACCAGTATTAGGCTGTTCAGATGTACGGGGCCCACCGAATCGGTAATTTTACCGATCCAGTAATTTTACCGATTCGGTAAATATACCGATTCGGTGAAATACTGAATCGGTATATTCACAGAATCGGTAAATCCATATGCAGCTGACATTCCTAAGAGTGGCACAGGCCCTTAAGAGTCGGTATTTTAACTCACAATCCTATTGTGGGATAAAATACCGAATTCAGGTGTGCATGCACATATGTGCATGCACACCTGTGCCATGTGACACACAGGCATGCCCTTAGGGCATGTATGTGTGCCACATGTCACACAAGCCTGTACTTGGGGTGCTAGAGGGTGTCAAAGTGACACCCCTGGCACCCTTGCAGGATTCGGTATTTACCGATTTGGTAAATACCGAATCGGTATTTCCCATTGATTCCTATGGGCTTCAAGGCCCATAGGAATCAATGGGCAATACCGATTCGATATTTACCGAATCGGTAAATACCGAATCTTACAGATTCGGTATTCCTAAATTCCGAATTACCTAAATCTGTCCCCTTCTCATTTACAGACTCTTAAATACAGATTCGGTAAAATTCGGTATTTAAGAGTCTGTAAATGGGAATTACCTACATCTAGCCCTAAGTCACTGGATGCCGCAAGTTATTACTTAGAAATTAAAGCTCAGGGCCTCTGAGCTAGCTTAGCACAAACTGATGCCTCCCCTGGTGTCCACCACTTACCCATGCTTCCGCTGATTTCTGATTGCCCCAATTCTATTGCCACCTGTTGCCCTTAAAACAGAGGGGCAGAACTGCTTTGGCCAGGATGTTACTACTGACTTATTATGGCCTCTAAGCTACCTTGTTTCTTTTCCTGAAATAATTTGTTTTGCTCTCTTGCCACTTATTTGCTGCTTGTTGTAGGTCTATCTGTCTCCTGCACAAGGGCGTAACTTAGTCAGTAGGATTCAGAGGGAAGTGGATCTCATTTTTCTCAACTAAAAAAGCAGTGTGCTGCAAGGTGTAGGGGTGAGACGACCAAGGTTTGGGATGGACTGTTTGCATGAGGAACGGGTCAGTACTGACTTGCATTAGTTGGACCTTTTTTCTACAGAGGAACAATGGGTGAAAAATGATGGGTTGGAATACTACCAGTGGGTAGACTATCTGCAAGAATTAATTTAATCATCTTTTGGATGTTTGATGGCCAGTGCTATACTTGGAAACCTGAGGCTGGCAAAACATTCAAAGCCCCCTACTGCCAATATTTGTGAATTCCAAATAGTAGTAAAAGGGTGCAGATTTACTAAATTTGTTGGCAAATCTGTCACTATATATATTTAACCCCTTAAGCGCTGCCGTCGGCCAATGGTCGTCGCAAGCACTAACTTGCCAGTGCTGCGCACAACCGTTGGCCGGCGGGCCAGCGCTTGTTATTCAACACTGGGTGCTGAACGTTCGACGCAGCTAAGAGGTTAAGATCCCAATCCAGAAAATGAAGAAGTTAAAACTTCTTAGTGTAATGAGGACTAGAATAACTGACACAGACATAGCTGACTTGACTCAGGGCCCTCAGACCAAACTACCAATTCAAAAATGCATTTGAGGGATGTCACACCCCAAACGCCCCCGCTGAACCTGCGCCACCGCCCGTCCCACCTAGGCCTGGAAGTTCTCTCCAGGAATTCATGACTATGGTCACTTACATTACTATGGCCTGGAGCCCCTTGTCAAAGTATCACTTATTTCAAATGTATTTTTACTGCATGCATTTCAATTTGTCTCTGCTACAAGAAGCCTTGAAGGTAGAATTTCAAATTGGTGCATGTGGACAGGACTCCATTTTTCTAGTCCTCATCTTTTACAACTCATTTTATCAAGTGGCTCACATCCCCATGTGCTAAGCACAAGTCTCAAATATAGGTGGGTGTGGACCCAAATTAATACGGTGAGCTGAGCTATTGGTCTGGTATGGCTTTAAGAGCTGAGCCATGAAAACTTTTGCAATGTATATTGTGCAACAAATATAATGTAAAAATATTATACAATCTCATCAAAAAAATTAAAAGTGTTGTTCTTTGACACGGAAACGCTTTTCACTTTAGTACATCAGATTATGTCACTGCATGGACATATATTTATTAAAAGTGATAGTTTTTAGAAACATTCATGGCTCACACCCCAACGACAAGGCCATTAGTAAACTAAGAGGCAAACTAGTTATCATGTAAACCCTAAACATGGCGTAGACTCTTATTCTACATGGAGCAACATTATAGTCTATTAAATCAAACATAAGAGGTGCTCGTACAGCGCATATCCCAAAGTCAGATATTTAAAATTGTGCTCATATATAATAGTACAGAAAAAGGAGGCTCATTTGCCCTGGATCACAGAATTTGGACAAGCAGGGAAGCCGGTATTGATTCCAGGTTATCTGGGTTTGCATTTTGCAATTCATTAACCAGATGGCTATCTCTTTCTCTCTCAGTTACATCAAAGGTCACAGTTTTGTATTTCATTAGTGGCTCAGGACGAGGAAAACTGACACAGAGGTACCAAATCCAACTCAGGGCGCTCTGACCCAACTCCCATGCCAAGAGTGTATTTATTTGAGAGGTGTCAAACCCAAACACCCTACCTGAAGCTAAGCCCTGTATCTACCTTGAATTATTCTGAGCAAGAAAGACTACTACAACTGGTTTTGATGGTGGAGGGTAAAGGTGGACTGATTTTGTACAACAGCATGGACAAGTGATGCATTTAACAGCACAGTTTTTCAATGCCTTTACAGGTAAGCCTTACACTCTCAAACAGTCTGCAGGCTCACCTTCCCAAAGAAATCTTTAAATAAATGTGACAAAATAGTCGATTTTGATTGAAAAACTATATTTTGGTCATGGACTATAACACAGCCAATTTTCTGTACATTCTCCCTAAATTGGCTATGGAGCTGTGTACATTGTTGGCACTTAAACAAAAGTCTTGCTATGTAATGTCACACATCATATAATGTGTCAGTATGTATTTGACATCTATTCTCACTAAGGGACCTGTTTCCATAGATAAATTTACTCGTAAGTTCACAACCAAAGGGATTCATGGTATACATAAGCCCATTTATGGGGTCATACTCAACTAACCATTAGCGATAAGCCTTCCATACTGTGCATGAATTATCCCTTAAATGTATGCTAGAGTGGCATGGTGGGCAAAAAACTGTGAACTGGAATGTGGATCTGGGTGATCCCTAGTAACTGAGGTTAATTCAAGCATTCCGTCCATCACTTTGCTGTTTGATGCAGTTGATGATGTAAGTGCAATCGGTATGCTCAGATGTGCAGTACGTACTCACTGTGCCAATGTACTCAGTCTTCACCCCATTGATGATGCCCAAATAGGGAGAAACGAGTCTGAGGTTGCTCGTGTTCTCTTCTGGACTGGTCAGCCCCTGGTAGTTCTGGATGGACTGTTCACATGACCAGCAAGGTAATTACTGATTTTAATTACTCCTTTGCATAAATTGCACCTCCATTTAGAGTAGCAAAGTGGGCGAAAAATGATGGAATGGGATGTAGACCCAAGTCGTTAGGATTAATTCAAGTATGTTTGTTGCTTCCCACGATAGTAGAGGAGGGAGAGATCAGAGGAGGAATTTGCCTGAGCGAGCTGTAGTATCTTTGTAATTAATTGAAGAAGAATGGTAGTAAAACAAAGTAGATTTATTCCAAGGGAAAGAGCACATCCATTCAGATCTTCTGCCAGCATCAACAGTGAGTAACTGTCCTCACAGCAATTACATCATGGAACTTAGAACACTAATAATGAAATGTATACAAGCAAGTTAAAGGGGAAATGCATAACATATAATGGAAACAAAACCAATTCACTGAAAAGCAGGACACTACATATCCTCCCTTTTTCAAAAACAAAAAAAAAACATTAAACACAACTCTTCCTTTCTCCCTTAAAAAATATTAAAAAAATAACTCCATAAATATCGTTGACCACATCTAAGTCATATAAAACATTTCATTCTTGTACATTCAACTAGGATAATTTTCAGATAAAGGTACATGTACACAGTATCTCATAAAATAAAATGGACTTTAACCCATAGAAAGTATTTTGTAAAAGTCGTCTATGTGGAAATCCTTTAAAATTACAAACATTGGAAGACCATTTTAAGACACAAAACATTTTTCTTCACAAACTTCAGTAGTCAAAACTAGTTCTGGACTGTTCTTAAGAATAACATGTAAAGATTTTTCCATACAAGAATATACTGACCATCAGCAATGAAATGCAATAAACAGAACACAGTAATATTTCTAATTTAAAATATTGCAATTCTATATAAATACAAGTGTAACCTCTTTTTTTTAAATGTAAGCAAACACCAGTCTGCAACAACCTGTAAAGAAATTCTGCCAAACTTAACCATACCCCAAAGGTTAATTTTTTACTATTTCCATTAACATTGACGTCAGAATCATAATCAGAAGAATCAGAATCAGTAATACAAGCAACTCTAGGTCGTTGAGATGAACTCCTGTTTCAAACCCTAGCATAATGTCCCAAAATTCCACAATTGGAACATTTAACAGATCTTGCAGGACATCCAGCGTTGTGATTCTTGTCACCACAATGAAAACAAGCAAAAGAAGATTCATTTCTACTAAAAGATTGTTTATAAGACGGTTTCTGGTAAAAAGAATTCCGGTTACTCCTTTTTATAGATATATCCTTACTATTTCTGCTGACAGAAACCTTATTAACAGTAGGAGTAGAAGTAGTAGTGGTAGACTCTGATTGCTCTGACAAGGCTTTCGAACTTCTATCAGAAAGTTCAGCTTTTTTTAATAAAGCGATAACATCCTTCAGAGAAGATTCACCTTCAATCCAAAGTCTATCTTGAATGCTTTTATTTCTTGAGCAAACTACAACTTGATCACGAATAAGTTCATCATGCAAAACTCCAAATTTGCAATGCATAGCTAACAGCTTTAATTGAGAAACGTACTCTTCCACAGATTCACTTTCTAATTGTTTCCTTTTGAAGAAAGCACGTCTGGTGACTCCAATACACACTGTAGGGGAATAATGTTCAGTCAAATCCAAAATTGCAGTCTTGAAAATATATAAATCTCCTGACCTATCAGGTTTTGTCATTTGATTATACACTATTAGACCTTCTGGGCCAAGACTATGTAAAAGCATCCTAATTTTACGCTCAAAAGTTAAAGTTCCAACATTATCCTCAAGAGTAGCAATATAATTAAGAAAATACTCCTTCCACTCAGGCCATTTGATGATAGGTTCACCAGGAGATATTAGGAATTCTTTTGGAGTACTAATATTGATATTAATACATGAAGCAGAATTAGCATTGACAGAAGAAGTACTTGTAGAAGCAGGATTAACACTAGGATTAGTGTCAGTCATTTTGCTTGTAGACGTGAGTTACTTGAAAATCGAATTTTGTTACGAATTAATAATGAAAAATAATGCAAAGTCAAGAAGAAAATCGTTGTAAATAACCATACACTGAGGTTTCAGAATTGCAGAAAGCAGAGTGAGAAATCACGAAGAAAATACTTACACTGTGGCTTCAAATTGTAGAAAAGGATGAAGAAAGAAGTATAAAGATGTGCTCTTGAATTCACGTGTAACTTTTTTCCTAGCTGCGTGAAAATAAAAACGAAGTTCTGACTAGTTCCGATGTTTAGAAATGTAAATAAACACTTCGTAAAGATTTCAAAATGGAGGTACGTACGATGCGCAGCTTGCGTGACGTGGCCTTTGAAGTTTTAATCCTTGCATAATCCTCGCGCTCTGTAGCTACCAATTGCTAAGCAACCCTTAAAGCGTGTGACGTTCAAGCGCTGGATCTGTACGCGAGCGCTGTTGTCACCAGTTGCCAAGCAACCCTTTCAGTGTGCTGCGTGCGAGCGCTGGATCTGTGTGCACAGTGGACTGTAGAGTCTGTGAACGCTCGAGGGTGAACACCAGTCGAAGACACTTCAAAGGTAAACAATTGTGTAACAATTGTTTAATTTCTTTGAAGAACGAAGCAGAAATAACAAATCCTTTAATCTACTCACTGTTAGAAGAATATCATCGCGCATGAAAACTAGCCAGCCAGGGAAGTTTTTCAAGTAAAAAAAAAATTGTTAAAGTAGATAAAAATAAATCTTGAGGTTTTTCCAGAAGAATTCTTGGTTCAAGATCCCAATCGTTGCCAATTTTGTAGCATCTTTGTAATAATTGAAGAGGAATAGTAGTAAAACAAAGTAGATTTATTCCAAGGAAAAGAGCACATCAATTTAGATCTTCTGCCAGCATCAACAGTGAGTAACTGTCCTCACAGCAATTACATCATGGAACTCAGAACACCAATAATGAAATGTATACAAGCAAGTTAAAGGGGAAATGCATAAAATATAATGTAAACAAAACCAATTCACTGAAAAGCAGGATACTACACGAGCATTGGTGCATGCACTTCTCATCACTACTACAAATCTGCTGAGGTTTTTCTTCCAAGTACGGTGGATGTGTACAGCTCACGGTAAATAAAGACTGAGATCTGGCATTTGAGTTAAAAAAGAGCAGTGTTTGGAGCACAACAAATCTGATCCAAAAGTCTTGATGTTGCAGTGTTCAAACAAGATCAGTTTCAGGCTAAGCATTGTCTAACTTTGTCCCAAGATGGAGATTTCCAGAATGTGGGAGCAAGTGCTGCATAACAATTATACAGGAGCATACCATGCTGTCACCCTTAACACAGTGCGCTGTAGGAGTAATGTCTTCCCCTTGATTGCAGTACCCGCTCACTGGAAGCACATGTGCTGCCTTCAGCTGCCACACAGCATCTTAGAACCACAGAAATTTGACCTTTGTAAATACTAGCGGCTGCAGTGCCTGTATACTGGAGATCCAATAAAAGAACTGGTTTCAATGAGGGTTGTTTTGATTAAATCAAGTAACAACCGGTTGATTAGTTAACCCGAGCAAATTTTATTTATTGCAAGCGGTCTTGTTTTCAAATTTTTTAACACATTGTTTTTTGTGCGTGGAAAATACAAAAATTCACAATGAAATACGTTTTATATACAATATATACAAACATATAAATGCAACATATCATACACACTTGGCCATACATTCATACACAGACAATACAAAGTGAATGAAAATACAAAGAAACGTTATGTCCAAGCAACTGGCAGGAAATCAGTAGAAGATAATATTTTCTATTTTACAATGTCGTTGTGATTGTCATGAGATCCCTCATGAAACCAAATTTATGAACACTCTATTTAGACAAAATAATGGTAGCCAGAAGCGGGACAAAAAAGCTGGTCGACGCGTTTCAAACCCCTAAGAATACATGGGGTTCTCCTCAGGACCGGGTGTTGGTTCTGAAATGTTAAAAATAACTAGCTTTAGCAAAGTGTTATAGAGCGACTATCAAGAGAATAAGACAAGGGCTCAACTACCAGAAGGCAGCTGGCACTCCCTACCTCAATCCATAGGTTCAATCGACATCTTAAGAATGTCTAATCAATGGTGTATTTCCCAACAGGTTTTTGACAGCAGCTGTGTAAGACAACAAAATACGTACAACAACGTTTTAGTGTGGTGCGCAACTCTCAGACATCATTCATCTTGCTTGCAGAGGGAGCGTTACCTTACCTGCGAGCGGGCGGTTTCAATGGCGCTGCTTTGTTATTTTCTTAGGCGGCTGCTCCTAATCTGTAGGGCAGGGGTGAAACGTATGTTAGTAAAGAGGCGGTGAGCCATGGGCGATTTAGTTCTACATCAAACGGGTTGGCATACCGAGGCTGGAGCAAGGCGGACGTCCTTCTCCTTCACTGGTGTGTACAGATCCACCGTCTGGAGTCCTCGAGTAAGGGTGTGGCTTCAGTGCTTCCTGGTTGGTGTATAGGAAGGAGAGAGGCCCGGGGATTCTGGGACTTGTGGTCCAGCGACCGTGCGCTTAGAAACGGGAGTCAGAAGAAAGCTGGTTTACACAGTCGGCTTGTAAATTTCAGAAATTTCGTTAAGTCCTCTTGTGGCAGTGTTAAACTTCATGATGAGCATTGCTTCACGTTGTGCTAGTCTTGCTTCAATGTCCCCTCCTCTAGGGTCATTTTCAATTTTGGACACAACGGTCCAGCGTAAATCAGTAATCACATGTTTGCACCTAGTCCAATGATTTACTAAGGGGGCATTCTCTACCCCTCTGCGAATACGTGATTTGTGTTGCGTGATCCTGGTCCTTATTTCCTGTGTTGTTTTGCCAATGTATACTGAGGGGCAAGGGCAGATGATTGCATAAACAACGTTTTTAGATTTACAGTTCGTAAACGTCTCATGTTTCCAGTGGGTATCCTCGAATGTAAACACTGTGTCTTCAATAGTTTCGCTGCAGCAAGTGCACGTTCCGCACTTATGGTGCCCTTTTGGTGAAGGTAAACCAAAGATACTTTGCAGTGTGGGAGCCCTCATCATCGGTAACGCTGCCCTGACAACGTAGTTTGCAACACTTTTGTCCTTTTTATACGCAAAGAGTGGTGGGGCTGCAAGATCCTCATGCAGATTTTTTAATAGGTGCCAGTTAGACAAAATGAGCTTTCTGAGTGCGTTGGCTGCCGGACAGAAAGTGGTAACACACACTATCCTTTTCACTTCGGGTCTCAGTCTTTTTTCTAACAATGTCTCTCGTGGTGTCCACCACGCTCGTTTGAGTGAGTTTTTTAGTAATTTTTTAGGGTAGCCTCTCTGGATCAAACGATTCATTAAACGTTCAGCATGAATGAAGTACTCTTCTTTACTTGAGCAATTTCGATGTATTCTTAAGAATTGTCCAAAAGGAAGGTTTTGTTTCAAGCTGCGGGGGTGGTTGCTACTGAAATGCAACGCTTTATTCCTGTCCGAAGGTTTTCGGAAAAGTGTTGTACTAAGGCCACCCTCACAGGGTGCCACTTTCACATCTAAAAAGTTGATGGATACATTAGATGCTGAGACAGAGAACTGAATGTCTATTGTTCTCGAATTGAGCCAGCTGACAAATTGACCCAGATCTTCCTGTCCTCCAGTCCAAACCATGAATATATCGTCAATATAACGCATATAATGCGAAATACTCTTGTCAAAAGGATTGGTCTGGTAGATAAATTTCTCTTCGAATAGCCCCATAAACATGATGGCTAACTCCGGGGCAAAGGGGCAACCCATTGCCACTCCTTTGATTTGATAAAAGAACTCCGAGTCAAATGAAAAAAAGTTCTTCTGTAGCGCAAAGCCTGCCAGGTCGAGGATAAACTTGGTCGGGACTCGCATTGGTCTTTCCCTTTTGTCCAAGAAAACTGTCAGAGTTTCCAGTGCTTGTTCTTGAGGGATCTGTGTGTATAAAGACACCACATCGAGTGTCACCAGAAGTTGGCTACTTTGATCGAATTTAATGGTGGAAATGCGATTCAGGAAAGCAGTGGTATCTTGGAGATGGGCCGGAATGGTTTCAATAAAGGGTTTCAAAAAATGATCAATGTATTTAGCGACAGGCTCAAACAAAGATTCGCAGCCTGAAATGATAGGTCGTCCTGGAGGATTTTTCTCATCCTTATGTAATTTAGGAAGTACATAAAATACGGGCGTCCTTGGGTTTTTGTTTTGTAAGAATGCGAACTCCTTGGGACCTATGATCCCTTCTGCAAAGCCCCTTTGGATGATGTCAAATAATTGATTTTGTAATTCAGATGTAGGGTTCTTCCCTATGCGTCTATAGCAGTTCAGATCGTTAAGTTGACGGTGTACTTCGGACTTGTATTTGTTGGTGTCCCATATGACCACCGCTCCGCCTTTATCGGCCTGCTTGACCACGATGGTAGTGTCATTTTTGACTGCTATGAGTGCATCCTTTTCCGCTTTGGAAAGATTGAATTTGACAAATGACTTCTTTTTTTCAATTGCTGAAATTCCTGATAGCACAGTCGTTTCAAACGTTGAAACTTCCTTTGGGATTTTGGGTCCTTTGGGGCAAAAAGTAGACTTTTTCCTTAGGCCTGTAGTTTCTTCATATGTACTTTCCATGGTATCTTGAAAAAATGTTTTAAGACGTATTTTACGGCAGAACTCCAGTGTTTCTAGTTTCATTCGAGTAAAATCCGTAGGTCTTGATGGGACATAGTTAAGTCCTTTAGTAAGAATAGAGATCTCTGCCGCCGATAGTGTCCTATCTGATAGGTTGTAGATTGGTGAGACTTCTAGTTGTTGTATGATTTCTGGCGTGTCCTCATTTGCCATGGTTGTGTGAAGCGGACTCGGCCTCTTTTCTGTTGGCCCCGTCCTAAAAAAGGTTGTTGAGTTTGGCCTTGTTGTTGATACTGGTTTGGTCTACTCCCTGATCTGTTTTGATTTTGGCGATTACTGTTGTCAGGTTCGCTACCAGAGGAAGATGTAGTGTCTGAAAAAGTTAGAAATTTACGGCGTGATCGTCCTTGGTTGTCCTGTAAGTAACGTCGTGAATCAGAGGATGTGTAGAAATCCTTATTAAGAAATGGATATATGGATTCCAATGAGAAGTTCTTTTTATCTAATTCAAATTTATTGTTTTTTTGGGTCACTGTAAAATCCTTGAATTCTGATATTTCTTTATCAATTTTTTCCAGGAGGGATTTTGAGTCTGCGATTAGTTGGTTAGTTTCAATTTCTTTTGTTAGTGTTTCAATCTCCTCTAGTTCCTTAAGTGATATCCTGTGAGCAGTCTCAATGGTAAGGACCATGAGATCCCTGCTACACTTAGTTTCCACTCCGCTAAAGGCCTTTCTGTATACTGGATCGTCCGTGAAGACAACTGGTATATTGCGAATCACCAGGCCCGCCGGAATTGTGCCGGACCTAAGGTGTTGCAATAGGAAATGACCGTGTAGGTCTGTGCGAATTTGTTTTTTCCGTAACCGAGTAAGTTTATCAGATTCGTTCTGAGTGCTGGCTGTGAGACTGAGAGTAGCCGAGGCGAAAACTGGAGGATCCCTAATCAAATTCTTAATGTGCTCTTCGCTAAAAGATACTGCATCACTTTCAGCCATATCATACAAGTGGAACACTTAAACACGACACACATGGACTATGTGACAAAAAGTGAGAAGGTTAGGACCATAGAGAAAATAACCCACTAAGTGCACACACACATGGACCCAAACTGGGCAAAAATCAATCTAAAGAAACAAATAATACCCTGTGGTAGGAGCTACTACCTAAAACAGGACCTCGCGGGTGTCTACCCGCTCAAAAGTCAAAGAATCAAAAGAGGGCCTTGACTCGTTACTCAGTGAGGCTGAGTCCAACTAATACTAATAACCAACAGAGGAGCCAAAACTGGGGTTCCAATAAAAGAACTGGTTTCAATGAGGGTTGTTTTGATTAAATCAAGTAACAACCTTTTGATTAGTTAACCCGAGCAAATTTTATTTATTGCAAGCGGTCTTGTTTTCAAATTTTTTAACACATTGTTTTTTGTGCGTGGAAAATACAAAAATTCACAATGAAATACGTTTTATATACAATATATACAAACATATAAATGCAACATATCATACACACTTGGCCATACATTCATACACAGACAATACAAAGTGAATGAAAATACAAAGAAACGTTATGTCCAAGCAACTGGCAGGAAATCAGTAGAAGATAATATTTTCTATTTTACAATGTCGTTGTGATTGTCATGAGATCCCTCATGAAACCAAATTTATGAACACTCTATTTAGACAAAATAATGGTAGCCTGAAGCGGGACAAAAAAGCTGGTCGACGCGTTTCAAACCCCTAAGAATACATGGGGTTCTCCTCAGGACCGGGTGTTGGTTCTGAAATGTTAAAAATAACTAGCTTTAGCAAAGTGTTATAGAGCGACTATCAAGAGAATAAGACAAGGGCTCAACTACCAGAAGACAGCTGGCACTCCCTACCTCAATCCATAGGTTCAATCAACATCTTAAGAATGTCTAATCAATGGTGTATTTCCCAACAGGTTTTTGACAGCAGCTGTGTAAGACAACAAAATACGTACAACAACGTTTTAGTGTGGTGCGCAACTCTCAGACATCATTCATCTTGCTTGCAGAGGGAGCGTTACCTTACCTGCGAGCGGGCGGTTTCAATGGCGCTGCTTTGTTATTTTCTTAGGCGGCTGCTCCTAATCTGTAGGGCATGGGTGAAACGTATGTTAGTAAAGAGGCGGTGAGCCATGGGCGATTTAGTTCTACATCAAACGGGTTGGCATACCGAGGCTGGAGCAAGGCGGACGTCCTTCTCCTTCACTGGTGTGTACAGATCCACCGTCTGGAGTCCTCGAGTAAGGGTGTGGCTTCAGTGCTTCCTGGTTGGTGTATAGGAAGGAGAGAGGCCCGGGGATTCTGGGACTTGTGGTCCAGCGACCGTGCGCTTAGAAACGGGAGTCAGAAGAAAGCTGGTTTACACAGTCGGCTTGTAAATTTCAGAAATTTCGTTAAGTCCTCTTGTGGCAGTGTTAAACTTCATGATGAGCATTGCTTCACGTTGTGCTAGTCTTGCTTCAATGTCCCCTCCTCTAGGGTCATTTTCAATTTTGGACACAACGGTCCAGCGTAAATCAGTAATCACATGTTTGCACCTAGTCCAATGATTTACTAAGGGGGCATTCTCTACCCCTCTGCGAATACGTGATTTGTGTTGCGTGATCCTGGTCCTTATTTCCTGTGTTGTTTTGCCAATGTATACTGAGGGGCAAGGGCAGATGATTGCATAAACAACGTTTTTAGATTTACAGTTCGTAAACGTCTCATGTTTCCAGTGGGTATCCTCGAATGTAAACACTGTGTCTTCAATAGTTTCGCTGCAGCAAGTGCACGTTCCGCACTTATGGTCCCGACCAAGTTTATCCTCGACCTGGCAGGCTTTGCGCTACAGAAGAACTTTTTTTCATTTGACTCGGAGTTCTTTTATCAAATCAAAGGAGTGGCAATGGGTTGCCCCTTTGCCCCGGAGTTAGCCATCATGTTTATGGGGCTATTCGAAGAGAAATTTATCTACCAGACCAATCCTTTTGACAAGAGTATTTCGCATTATATGCGTTATATTGACGATATATTCATGGTTTGGACTGGAGGACAGGAAGATCTGGGTCAATTTGTCAGCTGGCTCAATTCGAGAACAATAGACATTCAGTTCTCTGTCTCAGCATCTAATGTATCCATCAACTTTTTAGATGTGAAAGTGGCACCCTGTGAGGGTGGCCTTAGTACAACACTTTTCCGAAAACCTTCGGACAGGAATAAAGCGTTGCATTTCAGTAGCAACCACCCCCGCAGCTTGAAACAAAACCTTCCTTTTGGACAATTCTTAAGAATACATCGAAATTGCTCAAGTAAAGAAGAGTACTTCATTCATGCTGAACGTTTAATGAATCGTTTGATCCAGAGAGGCTACCCTAAAAAATTACTAAAAAACTCACTCAAACGAGCGTGGTGGACACCACGAGAGACATTGTTAGAAAAAAGACTGAGACCCGAAGTGAAAAGGATAGTGTGTGTTACCACTTTCTGTCCGGCAGCCAACGCACTCAGAAAGCTCATTTTGTCTAACTGGCACCTATTAAAAAATCTGCATGAGGATCTTGCAGCCCCACCACTCTTTGCGTATAAAAAGGACAAAAGTGTTGCAAACTACGTTGTCAGGGCAGCGTTACCGATGATGAGGGCTCCCACACTGCAAAGTATCTTTGGTTTACCTTCACCAAAAGGGCACCATAAGTGCGGAACGTGCACTTGCTGCAGCGAAACTATTGAAGACACAGTGTTTACATTCGAGGATACCCACTGGAAACATGAGACGTTTACGAACTGTAAATCTAAAAACGTTGTTTATGCAATCATCTGCCCTTGCCCCTCAGTATACATTGGCAAAACAACACAGGAAATAAGGACCAGGATCACGCAACACAAATCACGTATTCGCAGAGGGGTAGAGAATGCCCCCTTAGTAAATCATTGGACTAGGTGCAAACATGTGATTACTGATTTACGCTGGACCGTTGTGTCCAAAATTGAAAATGACCCTAGAGGAGGGGACATTGAAGCAAGACTAGCACAACGTGAAGCAATGCTCATCATGAAGTTTAACACTGCCACAAGAGGACTTAACGAAATTTCTGAAATTTACAAGCCGACTGTGTAAACCAGCTTTCTTCTGACTCCCGTTTCTAAGCGCACGGTCGCTGGACCACAAGTCCCAGAATCCCCGGGCCTCTCTCCTTCCTATACACCAACCAGGAAGCACTGAAGCCACACCCTTACTCGAGGACTCCAGACGGTGGATCTGTACACACCAGTGAAGGAGAAGGACGTCCGCCTTGCTCCAGCCTCGGTATGCCAACCCGTTTGATGTAGAACTAAATCGCCCATGGCTCACCGCCTCTTTACTAACATACGTTTCACCCCTGCCCTACAGATTAGGAGCAGCCGCCTAAGAAAATAACAAAGCAGCGCCATTGAAACCGCCCGCTCGCAGGTAAGGTAACGCTCCCTCTGCAAGCAAGATGAATGATGTCTGAGAGTTGCGCACCACACTAAAACGTTGTTGTACGTATTTTGTTGTCTTACACAGCTGCTGTCAAAAACCTGTTGGGAAATACACCATTGATTAGACATTCTTAAGATGTCGATTGAACCTATGGATTGAGGTAGGGAGTGCCAGCTGTCTTCTGGTAGTTGAGCCCTTGTCTTATTCTCTTGATAGTCGCTCTATAACACTTTGCTAAAGCTAGTTATTTTTAACATTTCAGAACCAACACCCGGTCCTGAGGAGAACCCCATGTATTCTTAGGGGTTTGAAACGCGTCGACCAGCTTTTTTGTCCCGCTTCTGGCTACCATTATTTTGTCTAAATAGAGTGTTCATAAATTTGGTTTCATGAGGGATCTCATGACAATCACAACGACATTGTAAAATAGAAAATATTATCTTCTACTGATTTCCTGCCAGTTGCTTGGACATAACGTTTCTTTGTATTTTCATTCACTTTGTATTGTCTGTGTATGAATGTATGGCCAAGTGTGTATGATATGTTGCATTTATATGTTTGTATATATTGTATATAAAACGTATTTCATTGTGAATTTTTGTATTTTCCACGCACAAAAAACAATGTGTTAAAAAATTTGAAAACAAGACCGCTTGCAATAAATAAAATTTGCTCGGGTTAACTAATCAACCGGTTGTTACTTGATTTAATCAAAACAACCCTCATTGAAACCAGTTCTTTTATTGGAACCCCAGTTTTGGCTCCTCTGTTGGTTATTAGTATTAGTTGGACTCAGCCTCACTGAGTAACGAGTCAAGGCCCTCTTTTGATTCTTTGACTTTTGAGCGGGTAGACACCCGCGAGGTCCTGTTTTAGGTAGTAGCTCCTACCACAGGGTATTATTTGTTTCTTTAGATTGATTTTTGCCCAGTTTGGGTCCATGTGTGTGTGCACTTAGTGGGTTATTTTCTCTATGGTCCTAACCTTCTCACTTTTTGTCACATAGTCCATGTGTGTCGTGTTTAAGTGTTCCACTTGTATGATATGGCTGAAAGTGATGCAGTATCTTTTAGCGAAGAGCACATTAAGAATTTGATTAGGGATCCTCCAGTTTTCGCCTCGGCTACTCTCAGTCTCACAGCCAGCACTCAGAACGAATCTGATAAACTTACTCGGTTACGGAAAAAACAAATTCGCACAGACCTACACGGTCATTTCCTATTGCAACACCTTAGGTCCGGCACAATTCCGGCGGGCCTGGTGATTCGCAATATACCAGTTGTCTTCACGGACGATCCAGTATACAGAAAGGCCTTTAGCGGAGTGGAAACTAAGTGTAGCAGGGATCTCATGGTCCTTACCATTGAGACTGCTCACAGGATATCACTTAAGGAACTAGAGGAGATTGAAACACTAACAAAAGAAATTGAACCTAACCAACTAATCGCAGACTCAAAATCCCTCCTGGAAAAAATTGATAAAGAAATATCAGAATTCAAGGATTTTACAGTGACCCAAAAAAACAATAAATTTGAATTAGATAAAAAGAACTTCTCATTGGAATCCATATATCCATTTCTTAATAAGGATTTCTACACATCCTCTGATTCACGACGTTACTTACAGGACAACCAAGGACGATCACGCCGTAAATTTCTAACTTTTTCAGACACTACATCTTCCTCTGGTAGCGAACCTGACAACAGTAATCGCCAAAATCAAAACAGATCAGGGAGTAGACCAAACCAGTATCAACAACAAGGCCAAACTCAACAACCTTTTTTAGGACGGGGCCAACAGAAAAGAGGCCGAGTCCGCTTCACACAACCATGGCAAATGAGGACACGCCAGAAATCATACAACAACTAGAAGTCTCACCAATCTACAACCTATCAGATAGGACACTATCGGCGGCAGAGATCTCTATTCTTACTAAAGGACTTAACTATGTCCCATCAAGACCTACGGATTTTACTCGAATGAAACTAGAAACACTGGAGTTCTGCCGTAAAATACGTCTTAAAACATTTTTTCAAGATACCATGGAAAGTACATATGAAGAAACTACAGGCCTAAGGAAAAAGTCTACTTTTTGCCCCAAAGGACCCAAAATCCCAAAGGAAGTTTCAACGTTTGAAACGACTGTGCTATCAGGAATTTCAGCAATTGAAAAAAAGAAGTCATTTGTCAAATTCAATCTTTCCAAAGCGGAAAAGGATGCACTCATAGCAGTCAAAAATGACACTACCATCGTGGTCAAGCAGGCCGATAAAGGCGGAGCGGTGGTCATATGGGACACCAACAAATACAAGTCCGAAGTACACCGTCAACTTAACGATCTGAACTGCTATAGACGCATAGGGAAGAACCCTACATCTGAATTACAAAATCAATTATTTGACATCATCCAAAGGGGCTTTGCAGAAGGGATCATAGGTCCCAAGGAGTTCGCATTCTTACAAAACAAAAACCCAAGGACGCCCGTATTTTATGTACTTCCTAAATTACATAAGGATGAGAAAAATCCTCCAGGACGACCTATCATTTCAGGCTGCGAATCTTTGTTTGAGCCTGTGGCTAAATACATTGATCATTTTTTGAAACCCTTTATTGAAACCATTCCGGCCCATCTCCAAGATACCACTGCTTTCCTGAATCGCATTTCCACCATTAAATTCGATCAAAGTAGCCAACTTCTGGTGACACTCGATGTGGTGTCTTTATACACACAGATCCCTCAAGAACAAGCACTGGAAACTCTGACAGTTTTCTTGGACAAAAGGGAAAGACCAATGCGAGTCCCGACCAAGTTTATCCTCGACCTGGCAGGCTTTGCGCTACAGAAGAACTTTTTTTCATTTGACTCGGAGTTCTTTTATCAAATCAAAGGAGTGGCAATGGGTTGCCCCTTTGCCCCGGAGTTAGCCATCATGTTTATGGGGCTATTCGAAGAGAAATTTATCTACCAGACCAATCCTTTTGACAAGAGTATTTCGCATTATATGCGTTATATTGACGATATATTCATGGTTTGGACTGGAGGACAGGAAGATCTGGGTCAATTTGTCAGCTGGCTCAATTCGAGAACAATAGACATTCAGTTCTCTGTCTCAGCATCTAATGTATCCATCAACTTTTTAGATGTGAAAGTGGCACCCTGTGAGGGTGGCCTTAGTACAACACTTTTCCGAAAACCTTCGGACAGGAATAAAGCGTTGCATTTCAGTAGCAACCACCCCCGCAGCTTGAAACAAAACCTTCCTTTTGGACAATTCTTAAGAATACATCGAAATTGCTCAAGTAAAGAAGAGTACTTCATTCATGCTGAACGTTTAATGAATCGTTTGATCCAGAGAGGCTACCCTAAAAAATTACTAAAAAACTCACTCAAACGAGCGTGGTGGACACCACGAGAGACATTGTTAGAAAAAAGACTGAGACCCGAAGTGAAAAGGATAGTGTGTGTTACCACTTTCTGTCCGGCAGCCAACGCACTCAGAAAGCTCATTTTGTCTAACTGGCACCTATTAAAAAATCTGCATGAGGATCTTGCAGCCCCACCACTCTTTGCGTATAAAAAGGACAAAAGTGTTGCAAACTACGTTGTCAGGGCAGCGTTACCGATGATGAGGGCTCCCACACTGCAAAGTATCTTTGGTTTACCTTCACCAAAAGGGCACCATAAGTGCGGAACGTGCACTTGCTGCAGCGAAACTATTGAAGACACAGTGTTTACATTCGAGGATACCCACTGGAAACATGAGACGTTTACGAACTGTAAATCTAAAAACGTTGTTTATGCAATCATCTGCCCTTGCCCCTCAGTATACATTGGCAAAACAACACAGGAAATAAGGACCAGGATCACGCAACACAAATCACGTATTCGCAGAGGGGTAGAGAATGCCCCCTTAGTAAATCATTGGACTAGGTGCAAACATGTGATTACTGATTTACGCTGGACCGTTGTGTCCAAAATTGAAAATGACCCTAGAGGAGGGGACATTGAAGCAAGACTAGCACAACGTGAAGCAATGCTCATCATGAAGTTTAACACTGCCACAAGAGGACTTAACGAAATTTCTGAAATTTACAAGCCGACTGTGTAAACCAGCTTTCTTCTGACTCCCGTTTCTAAGCGCACGGTCGCTGGACCACAAGTCCCAGAATCCCCGGGCCTCTCTCCTTCCTATACACCAACCAGGAAGCACTGAAGCCACACCCTTACTCGAGGACTCCAGACGGTGGATCTGTACACACCAGTGAAGGAGAAGGACGTCCGCCTTGCTCCAGCCTCGGTATGCCAACCCGTTTGATGTAGAACTAAATCGCCCATGGCTCACCGCCTCTTTACTAACATACGTTTCACCCCTGCCCTACAGATTAGGAGCAGCCGCCTAAGAAAATAACAAAGCAGCGCCATTGAAACCGCCCGCTCGCAGGTAAGGTAACGCTCCCTCTGCAAGCAAGATGAATGATGTCTGAGAGTTGCGCACCACACTAAAACGTTGTTGTACGTATTTTGTTGTCTTACACAGCTGCTGTCAAAAACCTGTTGGGAAATACACCATTGATTAGACATTCTTAAGATGTCGATTGAACCTATGGATTGAGGTAGGGAGTGCCAGCTGTCTTCTGGTAGTTGAGCCCTTGTCTTATTCTCTTGATAGTCGCTCTATAACACTTTGCTAAAGCTAGTTATTTTTAACATTTCAGAACCAACACCCGGTCCTGAGGAGAACCCCATGTATTCTTAGGGGTTTGAAACGCGTCGACCAGCTTTTTTGTCCCGCTTCTGGCTACCATTATTTTGTCTAAATAGAGTGTTCATAAATTTGGTTTCATGAGGGATCTCATGACAATCACAACGACATTGTAAAATAGAAAATATTATCTTCTACTGATTTCCTGCCAGTTGCTTGGACATAACGTTTCTTTGTATTTTCATTCACTTTGTATTGTCTGTGTATGAATGTATGGCCAAGTGTGTATGATATGTTGCATTTATATGTTTGTATATATTGTATATAAAACGTATTTCATTGTGAATTTTTGTATTTTCCACGCACAAAAAACAATGTGTTAAAAAATTTGAAAACAAGACCGCTTGCAATAAATAAAATTTGCTCGGGTTAACTAATCAACCGGTTGTTACTTGATTTAATCAAAACAACCCTCATTGAAACCAGTTCTTTTATTGGAACCCCAGTTTTGGCTCCTCTGTTGGTTATTAGTATTAGTTGGACTCAGCCTCACTGAGTAACGAGTCAAGGCCCTCTTTTGATTCTTTGTATACTGGAGAGGCATCTCCTGCCTTCACCACCACCGACAGGACCTGGATGCTGCAGGCACATGCCCTGTTTATATTCTGACAGCATCTGTACGTTGAAGGAACATGTACTGTTTATATATTTGCTATTACTGCAGCACCGTACACTGCAGAACCATGTTCGTCCTTTACCATCATCAATAATACCTGGCGTTGCAGTCATGTAGCCTGTTTATATTTTTACTACTGCTGCAGCACCTGGGCATTGCAGAACTTAGCCACGACACCCCTATTAGCCTCAACCCTGCGCCTTGTAGTTGCTTGTCCTGTACTCAATCCAAACAACAGCATTACATGTGCTACTTCATGAGAGTGCATGGCTTTCACTCGTTATCCAGCCAAATCATGTATGTATGTACAGCAAAAAAAGCTTGCCCCAGCCTGATTTAATAACAAAGCACCACATGTTTGGGCTCACCATGTAAACAATAACCACTTTGATTATCTCTCTTGTCACATGCTTACATTGGGGTTGGGATAGAAAAAAACATTTTTCATGCTCACATTGTTAATTTGCCTTCTCTCCTTAAAAACTCTGACATTTGATGCACATTCATTTGTGTGCAAATGCAGGATAATTGTCTCTGAACTCAGCTTTGCTTAAATTTCCACTTCGTAGGCACACTATCAAATACCTTTTAAGTTCTGTACAAAGGCTAAGTTCATCACACAAACTTTTTTTTTTGGGCTGTTCGGTGACAGACCTATCACAATAGAATAAGGGCTGCTGGCCTTTAAACTGCCATGCCCTAATATGTACTAGGGACTTATAGGGTAGGTCATGCCAATCACAGGGATACCCCAACCCATAGTGTACCCTAGTGTATGTAGGTGTTTTCACTGTATTCTAACTGGCTCTTTCAGCATAGCCCTGGGCCTGGTTAGGCAGTGCCCAGGGTCAGTCAGAGTCAGCTACCACCAGTACCAGTCATCAAAAGGTACGGAGATGCCCAGGGCACAGGATAACTTTCCAACAATAAGTAATTAACCAATGCCCTGATTTCCATGGGGAATCAGGGTTGTTATGTTCTGAGGTGATACAATCCATTTTTTACCTTGTAAAGTTAGGGGTCCAGATGGTGCACTGTGAGCTAGCAGGACTTAGGCCAACATATCCGAATGTGTGCGTGAAGTGATTCCTGAGCTCGCCAGTGGTCTGATCGCTCCTCTCGCTGCACAGCTTTCCCGGAGTGCTCGTGCCCCTCCCTCCTCCCGAACGCTAGTGCCGAGAGTTCACGCCCCCTGAGCTGCCCGTCCTGCGCGCTTGCACTGGTTTTTCTTTTGCACTGTGCCCACTGTTAGGTTTTCTGTGCCACACTTTGCCCCTTTTGCTTCCTCCTGTTGCCCTTTTGCCGCTTTTGCTTCCTCTTGTCGCCCGCTATCTCCTGTCCCCCTCGCTGTCTGCCGCTGATGCTCCCCTGTGGCCCCGCCCCCTCGACAGCCCATTGGCGGCCTGCTCCCGCCTCCCAGCTGCTCCTCCCACCCTTCCCGCCTCTTATGATGACCACTGCGCATCTGCGCAGCGGGCGCGCCGCTGGCGCGCCAGAGGCAAGCCCGTCTGCGCCCGTCCGCGACTGGACCACACCCAGCGATAGGACCCCTGGACCCCGCAACTGGTGGACCAGACTCTGCTACGACACCAGTGCCCTCCATGCTCTCAACACTGGCCGAGACCACCGCTGCTACCAGGCTGCCCCGAAAGGCACCCACGGACCTTTCTCCTGCCGCACCTGCAGCTTCTCCTGCAACGGAGCCGCCAAACCCACCAGTGCCAACGACCTCCGGTGCATACTCCTCCACACCCGCTCTGCACGCAAACACGCCATCGAGCTCTGGGACCTGGTCGACACCCTCGCCCCAGACGTTGCCTTCCTGACCGAGACCTGGTGAAACGACTCCTCGGCACCCAACATCGCCATAGCCATCCCAGACGGCTGCAAGGTCACCCGCAGAGACCGCAACAACAGGTCTGGAGGAGGAATAGCCATCGTCCACAAGTCCACCCTCAAGGTCTTCTCCCACTCAGATGACATCCTCAGTACCACCCAACACTTGCACTTCCGGATCCACACCAACCCAAACACTACCCTCAGAGGAACACTCATCTACAGACCACCTGGACCCGGGCCTCAGTTCAGCGACTCCCTCCCCGCCTTGCCAGCACCCACGCACTCGCCTCCCTGGACTACATCCTCATTGAAGACTTGAACTTCCACCTCGAGAACAACAACAACACCAATTCCACCACCCTGATCGACAACCTCGCCAACCTCGGCCTCAGACAACTCGTCACTACTCAAACGCACGCCGCTGGCCACACGCTTGACCCTATCTTATCCACAAGCCCACACGTCACCTTCAACCACACCACCGAACTCCACTGGACCGACCACTGATGTGTCCATTTAACCTACAAGAAACCCACCACGCACCACTGCACCCAACAGCTGCCCCGCCGGTGCTGGAGCAAAGTCACCAAGGACCAGCTGTCCGCCTCCCTCGCCCAGAACCCTCTCATCGACACCACGGACCCAGACGCCGCCGCTCGCAATCTCGGCCAATGGATCAACAACTGCGCCAACACCCTCGCCCCACTCAAGAAACCACCTAACAGCTGCACCAGCAAGAAAGCCACCTGGTTCACCGAAGAACTCCAGACCTCCAAACGGACGTGTCATAAACTGGAAAAGAAATGGCTACAAGAACGAGCACCAGACAACCGCACAGCCCACAAGGACACCTCTCGCAGACATCACCACCTCATCAGAATAGCCAAGAGAGCGACACAACAGTAAAGAGCTCTACAGCAATGTGAAGGAACTCTCCAACCCTAGCGCCAACGCAAACGACATCCCGCCCTCTCAAGAACTGTGCGACTCACTGGCCACCTTCTTCTACCGGAAAATTGCTGACATCCACGCCAGCTTCCACAACGCAACCGCCCCTACCATACTGGACTCCACTGCTCCAGTGAACACCACCCACGGCAACCGCCTGACCAACTGGACCAAAGTCACCGTCAACGAAACACGCACGACCATGAACTCCATCCAGTCAGGATCACCAGCAGACCCCTGCCCACACCACATCTTCAACAAAGCTGACACTGCCATCGCCCCCCAACTACGGAACGTTATCAACATCTCCCTGGAGACTGCCACCTTACCGGAGAGCTGGACGCACGCCGAAATCAACACCCTCCTGAAGAAACCCAAGGCGGATCCCAAGGACCTCAAGAACCTTCGGCCCATGTCCTTGCTCCTGTTTCCGGCAAAGGTCATCGAGAAAGTCATCAACACGCAGCTGACGCACTACCTCATGGAGAACATTATCCTTGACCCATCCCAGTCCGGATTCTGAAGAAACCACAGCACCGAGACAGCCTTCATCGCAGCCACAGACAACATCAGGACTCAACTAGACAACGGAGAAACTTCGGCCCTCATCCTCCTGGACCTATCAGCCGCCTTCGACACAGTCTGCCACTGCACACTAAAAGCACGCCTCCAAGAAGCAGGTATCCAAGAAAAGGCCCTGTACTCGATTACATCCTTCCTCGCCGGCAGAACCCCGAGCGTGCGCCTCCCCCCCTTCCGCTCCGAAGCCTCTGCCATCATCTGCGGCGTAACCCAGGGATCTTCCCTCAGCCCGACGCTGTTCAACATCTACATTGCCCCCCTCGCACAAGTCGTTCGCCAACATGACCTCAACATTATCTCCTACAGAGATGACACCCAACTGATCCTTTCCCTCACCAAGGACTCGACCACCGCCAAAACCAACCTCCACGAGGGATTGAAAGCAGTCGCCGAATGGATGAGGAACAGCCGACTGAAGCTGAACTCGGACAAGACGGAGGTCCTCATCCTCGGCCCCACACCCTCAGCCTGGGATGACACCTGGTGGCCAACCACGCTAGGAACAGCACCTACTCCCACCGACCACGCACTTAACCTGGGAATCATCCTCGACTCCTCCCTCACCATGTCAAAGCAGGTCAACGCTGTCGCCTCCTCCTGGTTCAACACACTCCGCATGCTCCACAGAATCTACAAGTGGATCCCCACCGGAACAAGAAGGACTGTGACCCAGGCCCTCGGGCTAGACTACGGCAACGCACTCTATGCAGGCATCCCGGCCAAACACCTGCGACGACTGCAACACATCCAGAACGCCTCCGCCCGACTGATCCTCAACATCCCTCGCTGCACCCACATCACCCCCCACCTGAAAGATCTTCACTGGCTCCCCGTCGAAAAGAGGATCACCTTCAAACTACCCACCCACGCACACAAAGCCCTCCACAACACCGGCCGAGCCTACCTCAATGACCGACTCAGCTTCTACAACCCTACCCGCCAGCTCCGCTCAGCCAACATCGCCCTCGCCGCAGTCCCCCGCATCCACCGGGCGACCTCCGGCAGCAGATCATTCTCCTTCCTCGCCGCCAAGACCTGGAATACCCTCCCCACCCACCTACGGCTGGCCCAGGATCTCCTCACCTTCAGAAGACTCCTCAAGACGTGGCTCTTCGAGCAGTAGCAGCCCCCCCCCCCTCTCAGTGCCTTGAGACCCTCGCGGGTATATAGCGCGCTTTACAAATATAGTGATTGATTGATTGATTGAAGTAAATCTCGCACAGTTCTAGTGTTTTTTTGTTGTCCAAAAAATGCACAATGAGAAATTATACGCCTTACAAAGGTTTAGGCCGTACAACACTCTGGAGGCTGCCTGTGCCTGAAACTGGCCTCATCTGCTGAAGCTACTCTAGTACTTTAGTGACTTTGTAATCAGTGTACTCTAACCTGTTTCCCTCTCGAAACCCTATAACTATCCATCTCCCTTTCTATTTGACATTTCAGTTTTTACTTTTTTCTCCCCTCTCAAATCAGCTTCATATTTATCACCCACTCATAGATTATTTCATTTTGCCCTTTCGTTTTCTCTCAACTTCCTATGAATTGTCATTGCATCACTGTTGGAAACTGCTGGGCCTGCAAGTTTAAGCAGTCCACATGCCGTAACGTTTTTATTTTGTCTATGTGGGGCATTTCCTTGTTTGCATTATGCTGATGCAAGGTATAAAAATTCATAATGTGAGATGGAGCACAGATTCTAACAACGCAGCTCATAGTCAATATTTACAGGTTGGGACGGTTAAATACAGGTGGGGATTGTGACTGAATATCAGAAGTAAAAGGGCTAACAACCTGAATCACATGACTGCAGACAGGCACGGCATACATAAGCTGAAACTGGGATATTTTCCTGTTTCATCTCAGTCAATCAAGAGTCAGACTATGGAAGAGAAGCCATAGCAGCAGAGCTTGAATGTGTGGGCTCCTGGTATTTCCTTTTATACTCTACCCATAAAGTGAGGTATTAACCTGCTGTTTGGCTGGAAATGAGCTAGGATAGTGTGTGATGTGCTGTTCACCTTTTCTTTGAGGTCAAAGATCTGAAAACTGATATCTTCTCCTCCATCTGTCCATTTGTTGTCTCCACCTCTTCAATTTTGCTTCTCATCCTTCTGGTTTTCTGTTCCACTCTCCTCACAATTTCTCCTTCCCTTTCACAAGTTCTGGCTTTCTATCTCTCTGCTCACTATGTCTATCTCACCATTCTGCTCATTCGCTTCCTCCTACTCTCTCCTTTTTTTCTTGCTTTCTCCCTTTCCTGCCTCCATATTACTGTCTCTGTAGGTCTCCTTTCATCTCATTTCTATTATCTTCCCTGTCTTCTTGTCACCCTTCACTGTTCTCTCTTATCACCACTCTTCCCTTCTCCTTCCTTTTATCTCCTTCTGTGAACAACTTATACTTTTGTTTGTCTTTCTCTACCATCATTACAAATTTCTATGTATGTGTCTCTCTCTCTTCTCCTCTCGTCTCATTCTTCCCTTTGCCAGTTCCTCTGCTCCTCTCCCTTCCTACTTTCTCTTTTTCTCTCTTCTAGCTCATTTCATCTCTCACTTCTCCCTCACATCCCTGCCTATTACTGGCTCTTTCTTCACTCTCATGCCTCTATCTAGCTCTCTGCTCCCCTAACATTCTGGGCATACCCCTCTCACTCAGGGTGACAAATGCAAAAACAGCAACTGGTGGACAGAATGTAGAACAATGTCATACATTTACACCAGTACCGAGATCCGGGCCTAAATCCATTGTTTTTTTGCTCACCATGCCATTCCAGTTTGAACTCAGCCATATGCAAATCAGTCTTGACCCTGAACCCAATGGGAACAGTCCAGCCTGAACTGCCAGGCCACCCATACCAGCGTGATCATGTTTGACCTCAGCTGTAACACAGGTGTTTGTTCGGCTTCCAATGGGGTTGCGGCTTCGACAATCTTGTCCCGGGTCCTTAGCTTGGGAGACGGCGCTCCGATGGCATTATCACTTCTCCAATGGAGTAAAACAGGTCACAGTCCTTGGTGCTCTCAGTGAGCCCCTCTGGAATATGGGGTCAGCGCAACTAACAATCCATGGGTTTTGGCCCGATTGGCTTGGTGATACTCTCTACAGTAGGCACTCATGGCATAAGGGGTCACCTGCATGTTAGTCTTTCTCTGGAGGCCCCTCTTGGCATACAGGGATGCCATTTCCCTACTACAGGGCTACAGCTCCTTTTCAAAGAGCGGTCTTTCTCCGTCGCTGCCACACACTGTCTCCGGCCTGATCAGTGCAGCACAACACACAGCTAATTTCACAATGCCCCTCTCTTTACATAGGGTGTTCACTGACTTTGTCCTGCACAAAGGGCAACAACCTGATCAGTGCAGCAGCCGTTCCCTCACACCTCTCACGGGTAGTCCACTCGACAGGTCTCTCCAGTGGATATCGCTCACTCCAATGCTCTCCTCCTCCTCACATGGCATGTTATTATTGGAAAACAGAGAGGCATTGGTGCTCCAGGCTCCAGGACAGGTGATCTGGATTCCCTGAGTGATGTTGTCACCTTACCCAGAAGGGAGAATAGCAGTCCTTGGCCCCCAGTACTTGTCACAGGCAGAATTGTTGCAGATGTTACCTATCTCACATAGCTCATCTGGCTACTTGGCAGATGTGAGAAGCTGGCGTAGTATATGACACACACTTATGTAATTGGGAACCCTGCACCAATCCGGACAACCTTTATGGTGATGTTAGTGATCTTAGACAACCTTAGAAAGCTTTCTAAGTAGAAGCTGTGGAGAGCAGCCTTCAGGCTTAGTCCAGAAGGTGTGTAAAGCAGCGTGTTTTACCAGAACATAATTGTATAGGTACAGAATAAGTGGAAAAGAACCACACAGTGTATTTATAAAAATATGTATTTATTATAAGACTCTCACTAACACATACAGATATATCCTAGCCGGAGATATATAAATGTATATATATAATGCACACAATACTTTTCAATAGAAACAGCTAAGTGAAACAAATACACAGTGGTCACCAGAGAGAGACCAAACCATATACTAAAATAGAGGTATGAAAACCATGGCTCGAGTCAAGACTATACTCAGAAGATGTAGAAGTGCTACGGACCCAAGGAACCACACAAGGTAAGTAACCAGGACCCCACGGAGGCTGTGTGCAGAGTGGGAACACGACTACTGTTTCAATACAAGTCAATGGGTAAGTTGCGGTTGCAATTTTAAACAAGTAGGACCCTTTCCAGCAGACCCTGTAGAAACCCAGTGAAAGACAGAAGGTTTGAGTGCCACCCCATACATGGATGCCATAGGAACCAAGATACCTACACCAGGGTATTGAGTGGAGTTCCAAAAACCAGTTGAACTCAATGCTAGACTTCAGGAAGATGCTGTTGCTGGAGTAGGAAAGTGTCCGGTGGACCCCAAAGGTGGATTCAAGTTGAGAAGTACCTGCAAGCAGAGGGGACAGTCTATACCATTCAGCAGTTACCAGGAGGCACGGACGACGAATGCCCACCGATGTCGAGTGTTGAAGGAGAGATGACGGTGACCTTGTAGCTGCAGCTGTGAGGACCAGGCGATGCTGTGGAGATGATGAGCCATTTATGAGCTGTCTCATGTCAGATGTCCAGAGTTGAGGGATCAGTGTCTGTCGAAAGCACCAACAACCCTTGGCAACTGCAAACAATGTGGAAAGTGAAGAAGGTGAAGTGTTGGGATCAGCAAAGTCCAGGTGACTCACCACAAGCAGGAGAGTAAAAGCAGGCCCTGAATAATCAGGGGAGTCTGCAGAATTCAAAGATGACCCTCAAAAGAACCCACAAGCTGGAGTCACTGGAGTCGCAAGAGGACCTCGAGCAGCTCACCAAGGATGCAGGCCCACGATGCAAATGTTGTGGTGAGGGCAAAGATCTTGGTCACTGGAGATGCTTGAGGTTGGGGCTAAAGATCTTGGTGGAAGGAAGCCAACAAGCCTTTGCAAAAGCAAGTCAACTTGGTGCACCGGGGTACTGTTCCTGCTTCTCTGATTAGGGATATTGGCCGCAAACTCAGAGAGAGGACTGGGCAGGCCTCAGAGGATATAAAGAACCACCACCTGTGTTGCTGAGCCTTTTGTAGTCCGTGGGAGCCCAGGATCAGCAGAGCTGTCAGCTTAGTTGTGGTGCCTGCAGATTCAGAGAAGTGACTCCTTCACTTCAAGGGAGATTCCTTCAGGTGTCTTGGATATACACAGGCCTTGGAAAGATCCTGTATGGAGCACAGGCACGGTTGTTACAGCAGACAAGCAGGGCAACAAGACCAGGAGCAGAAGGAGTTGAAATCTTGATGTCCAGAGCGTACTCCGGCGAAGTCCATAGTGCCAGATGGTCAAAGAAGATGTGATGTCTTGAAATTAATCTTGTCCCACAACACATCTAGGGACCTACCCTCAGGTAAGCCCTTAAGTACCCGAGGGAGAGGGTTGGGACGATACACTGTTCCCTCCCAGGGGAGGGGTCAGATTGTGGGGAGGATACTCCCATGTCCTTTTTTTTCTGTTTCACGCCAGAGGGGGAGCCGATGGTTCCCTGAGCTGGTTTGAACTGGACTATGCAAGGAGGGCACCAAATGTGCCCTACAAGCAGACTGAGTGGCACGTGCATGCGCTGCCACGCGGCCCCAATACACTAAACCTTGTCTGGGAGGTGGTCCCACCTCTCTATGACAGGATACCTATTGTTCTGCCTTCTTCTGTTCGAGCCTGGCTTAGCAGCAGGAGGGCAGAATCGTGTCTCTGGTCGGCAGCATCCTTGTTGTGCTGTCTGCGTCTAGAAGACTGCTACTGGGAGCCCTGAGGGCCTCCTGTGGAGCTTTACAGTGAATGGTGTGTGGCTATGATTCCAACATGTTTGATACCAAACATTTTAGGGTCTGTTACAGCCAGTTTAGAGATGCTCATCGAGTAATGACGCGTGGCCACTCTATGTATCATAATGGCTGATGCACTTAAAACCCGGGAGAATAGACTCCGAAGGTTGTATGGGTGTTCTGCTCATGCAGGGGCACCCTCACACTTTGAACCAAGCAACCTGCCTTCAGGATTGAAAGGCCTGCTTTAGGGGTGATGTTGGAAATGCCCCATTTTGCAGGGTTTTCCCCAAACGTTTTGCTTCTTCCTCCCTTGTTTTTCCTGACCTGTGGTTGTTGGCAATACGACTCTGGCCACTTTAGCACTGCTGATCAGAGCTAAAGTACATATGCTCTCTGTATAAACTGTTATTGTGATTAGTTATTCATAATTGGCTTGTTTGGTTTACTTGTCAGACCCTAGTACAGTGCACTGAGTGTGCCCAGGGCTTGTAAATCCAAATGCTGCTAATTGGGCTTGCAGCACCGGTTGTGCCACCCACAGAAGCAGCCTTGTAAAATGTGTCTAAGGCCTGCCATTGCAGAGCCTGTGTGCAGTCTGGTACTGTCATGCTGACTGTGCAAGTGCACCCACTTGCCAGTCCCTAAACCTTCCCTTTTCTTCATATCAGACACCCCTATGGTAGGCCCAAGGGCAGGGTGCATTGTAAGTATAAAGTAGGACATGCCCTGGTGTGTGGCATGTCCTAATAGCCATTTTTGGTTTTCAATATTGCAAGGCTACCTGTTCTCCATAGGCCAGAATGGGCAGTTAGCTTATTACATCCTAACTGACTCCGGGAACATGGTAGAAATTCGAGTTTAGTATGCCTGAACTCAGAATGATAAAATACATCTTTTAGTGAAGTTGGTTTTAACATTCTGTGTTTGAAAATACCACTTTTAGAAAGTAGGTATGTTCTTGTCTAACTATCCAGGTCTGCCTCTACTAATTTGTGTAGTCCTTGTCTGGAGTTTGAGTGAAAGGTATTCCAGGAGACAGAATGAGTCGGCCCAGTGGTGAATAGAGAGATCTGCATCTAGATGGGAGGGAGGAGTTGCACCTGGGACCTGAACAGGACAGTGCCTGCCCCCCACAGTGCAGGCTCCACCCCCTGTGGTGCGTCTGATGGTGGCAGGAAGATGGTAGTTTCCAGTACCGAGAGAAAGGTACAAACACCCAGAGATGTGTCACCTTACTTGAGGGAGGGGGTTGACATACACAAGGGGGTTCAGGTTTATGAGGTAGCTCCAGTGGTTTGCAGTGTCCCTGAAGTAAATTGTGGGACTGACATAGGGGATCATATTCCTAGGGATGGGAGGGATGCTCCAGTGACTCTAGATGAGTGGTACAGCGAGAGGGGTTCCCCCATGGTAGAGACCTTGGTGTGTGAGTATGAAGACCGTCCAGAAAAGTGTAGGTTGTGTGACAGAGACAGTAGGACACTGTCTTGCCAATCTCAGGAGAGCGGTGTGGGGTACTTGTGTGAAGCACTGGAGGGTGAGGCAGAGGGTAGCTTGGTTAACAACTGTGAGGGGCTGTTCGATTGATTTGTTGGAGAGCATATTTTAAGTCCCTGTTTTCCAGAGTTATGCCAACACCTGTTGAAGTGTGAGTTCCCCCAGAGAGCTTGCGTTGGAGGCAGACCTCTAGGTGGATTCCAGAGAGTCCGAAGAGGCATTGGGGCGTGATCCCAAAAGGAGTGGGCCAGATCCTGTGAGGTGGAAGAGGTTCAGTGTAGCCCAGTGAGGTCCCAGTGTAATGGGAGGGGTGTAGGGGCTCACGTCCTGTCTCAGTGGAGAAGGATTGAGTGTGGGACTGCATGTCTCAAGGTGCCCGAAACCCAGTCTCAGGGCCTGAAGGGCTCCTTAAGGGAACACCAGGTTGGGGGCCTAGATGGCGCTAGTAGGCCACTTGAGGAGGATCTTCTAGTGGCTGGTGAACAGGGAGTGCCTGTAATCAAGCCTCCATCAGTTCTTATGTCTGGCAGTGCCACTCCAGTTGGGAGGGTGCAGAGGTCCAGACTGAGGGGTGAGAGGGTGAAGGAGTCCCCAGTGGGAGAACCAGTGTGTCAGGGGCCAGCCAGAAGGGCTGAGTCACAGGTGAGTGACCATGGTGACCTCATTTCTGTCCTGGGGGATCTTTGCGCACTGTCAGTTGGACAGGGGTCGGGAGATATGCACCAGGCAGACTGTCCATGACACCTGAGTTGTGTATCACCCTCAGGGGGGGGCATATGTGCTCCCAATGAAGTCCTGGTACGCCGGGAAAGGGTTCAACCGCAGGTATTGGTCCCTAGGTTGGGAGACCAGATTCAGGATCTGCCTGACCTGGAAGTAAGGACATCTGTAACTAGTGTCCTGACCAGTTTGACTTCCAGGGTTACCCCTACAGTAGGGAGGGTGCAGCGCTCTGGAAGGGAGTGCAGAGGGAGGGAGTCCTCACCTCTGACCCCGGTGCCACCCGAGTGTTTAGACCCTAGATTGGGAGACCAGTTGCGCCCATGACCTCTAGTCATCTTGAGGGTACAGACCCTGGGCTGGCGGACAAGTGCCAGGATGCCCTACCTGACTTGGCAAGAGGGAGCGTGGAGGAAAGGTACCAGGCACCTGGGGCTATTGCCCACTTTCTGATGCCACAGAGGTTAGAGAGGCCTGACAGGCATGCGGCCTGGCTCTCATCACTGACAGCGGTCAGTGGCCCCTGTGGCTGGTTGTCCTGGTAGACAGGGTTGCCCCTGGAAGGGGGCAGGAAGGTGGACTGGGCCACACTGTTGTGTCGGCCGGGTAGGTATGTGTGAGTCCCCAGAAGCCCTGGTGTGCCAGGCAAGTGTTCAACCACAGGGGTAGGCCCCTGGGTGGGGAAGCCAGGTCTAGGTGTTGCCTCCCCTGGAGGATTTAGACCCTAGGTTGGAGAGGTGTCCCCACTTACCTGGAATACAAGTTGCAGGATAGAACCCCTGAACTGGTGGGTGAGTGGTGCAAGACACCTGCCACAGGTGCCCTGACTATTCTAAAAGGGGGTACCACTCCAGGTGGGAGGGTACAGATCTCCAAGGAAGGGGAGGACTGGGTGTGGAGAAGACCACCCCAGCCTCCTGTCCAGCTGCCGTATACAGGCCCGGGACTGGTGGGCCAGTGCCAGGATATCAGACCTGACCTGACAGGGGAGGGAGAGTGGACAAAGGGTGCCAAACACCTGGGGCTACTGCCCCCACCCTCTGAAGCCACAGGGGTTTGAGAGCCCTGAGAGGCATAAGGCCTGGGTCTCATTCCTCACCACTGTCAGTGGCACTGTGGCTTACTATCTGTCTGTTAGGACACACCTGTGAGCACAGGTGATGTTCACAGAGGAGGAGAAGGGTTCCACATGAATTGGCTTGGTGGACCCTGAGAGTATGGATAGAGGATCCAACTAGGTTCTGGAAGGCATATAACAGGAATATTACCCTGCTGTTTAGGCCAATTTCCATGTTGTAGCACCCTAAGCAGGGAATCCCATGGAAGTATTGTTTGGTCTACCCTGGCTTTAGGCTGGAACGGGGTTGTGTTGGAAATGGCCCTTTTTACAGGGTTATCCCGAAACATTTTGCTTCTTCCTCCCTTGTTTTTCCTGACCTGTTGTTGTTGGCAATAGGACTCTGGGCACTTTACCACTGCTGATCCGTGCTAAAATGCTTATGCTCTCTGTATAAATTGTAATTGGTTATCCATGATTGGCTTGTTTGGTTCACTTGTCAGACCCTAGTACAGTGCACTGAGTGTGCCCAGAGCATGTAAATCCAAATGCTGCTGGTGGACTTGCAGCATCGGTTGTGCCACCCACAGAAGCAGCCTTGTAAAATGTGTCTAAGGCCTACCATTGCAGAGCCTTGTGCAGTCTGGTACTGTTATGCTGACTGGGCAGGTGCACCCACTTGCCAGTCCCTAAACCTTCCCTTTTCTTCATATCAGACACCCCTATGGTAGGCCCAAGGGCAGGTGTAGCGATCGCACAAGCAGGCGCAATGAGGAGAGAGAAAATCCTTGTTAGGTGTTCCCTACGGAAGAACTACATATACCAGAAGGCCGTGCGGCGCATGGGATTAGGGAAATGGGCGGACTCTATATAGCCCCCTCCCAGTGACCGGTACAGTGCGTGTCAATGTTGTTTCTGAGTTCTTCATCTGTTGGTGGTCTGTGCTTATCTGCATGATTGCTGCCCGCCGACGAAGAGCCTGCGTGGTCAGAGTTTGTGTTTGCAGCCCGCCTACGAAGAGCCTGCGTGGTCAGAGTTTGTGTTTGCTGCCCGCCGACGAAGAGCCTGCGTGGTCAGAGTTGTCTTTGCTGCCCGCCGACGAAGAGCCTGCGTGGTCAGAGTTTGTGTTTGCTGCCCGCTAACGAAGAGCCTGCGTGGTCAGAGTTTGTGTTTGCTGCCTGCCGACGAAGAGCCTGCGGGGTCAGAGTTGTCGTGGATCTGTTGGTACAAGTCGTATCCTGTAACTGCAAGTATACCAGTGGAGTGCGGGCTCGCCTCCTACTTGGTCTCTTGTTCTTTGTGATTTCGTCATTTGTATTCCAAATGTGCTATGCACACATTCTGTTTAGAGTGCTCGGGGTCTCGCTAGTCTCTCCCTACCAGTTACAACTTGAATATAACGTTCAGGTTTTATTACTTGGGATCCTTCTTTTCCACAAGGAGTATTGTGGTCAGTACTAGACGTGCAGCCTTAACGTCTCGTAGTAGGAAAACCTGCTACCCCTATCATAAACAAGTCGAGGTGGGTGTTAACATTGAGAAGTGGAGACAACTTCTCATAATACTTGGCAATCCTCTATCACCTTGTCCTCCGGATTCATTCACGGCACTAGACGAGGAGGAATCGGTGAGTTCAGCGACAGGGGGGATTGAAGTTCAGGCGACAGCAGCTGGTGGTACTAATAGTCTGTTCTCTGTCTTCTCCTCCACCTGCAGTGTTGTAATACCAGTGATTTCGTGAGTAGCCCTTGACCAGAGATTCTCGAGAAACCCCAGACGTCCTTTGCCAATCCACCTCGCGACCCCTTTCCTTACACACTCAGACAGTGGTGGACTTCCCAGTGTTTGGTGTTGTGTGGAGAGGAGTTGTGAGGACTGTCGTCTTATCGTCTCTGCTGGCCATCAGAGTCAGGTTAGTGGCGCATGCGTGTTCTTGCGCTGCTTTCAATCACGGCAGATTGACAAGCCCAAGAATACTGTCCAGCCTAGACGATGGATACGAACTCCGTCTTACATCCTTACTGGAGAGTTTTACAGAATTGCAGCAAGAAGTCCAGACCTCTCGAGCAGAGAACCAAGCTCTATATAAAGAAGTGTCCGACTTGCGTAGAGAGATGTCTGATCTTGCACATAAGGAACCTGTTGTAAACCATTGATAAGACCAGCCACATTGCCCCCACCTTGTTCCTTCCAACCAGGGGGTTCTTTTGCGGCTCCTTCCACTTCAACCGAGACTAATCCCACTGTACACATAATCCAAAATCAGGGTATACCTCTAGCTCCGCCCGAAAGATTCTATGGAGACCGCAAAACGTTTGAGACATTCTTGAACCAATGTCGTCTTCATTTCCTATGTAAACCCATGGTGTTTCAGGATGAGGCTTCTAAAACAGCCTTCATGATGTCATATATGGGAGGGAATGCGTCCAGTTGGACGATCCCTTTACTAGAACGGGATGATCCCGTGTTACGGAATTTCTCTGATTTTTGTCTTGAATTAAGGAAATTGTTTGACAGGAAGTCCCATATGATGTCCTTGGACCACGAGTGGATGACTTTACGACAAGGATCGCAAGACCTATTGTCCTATATTACCACGTTTAATCGCCTCATTTTAGAAACGGATTGGCCAGCCCAGAAAATAATTTCTTTGTTTTATCAGGGCCTGAGGGGTCAACTGAAAGACGTGCTAGCACAGGTGGTGCAACTGCCTACTACTTGTGAGGAACTCATTGATTTAACTGTTCAACTTGATCATCGGTTGTTGGAAAGGAAGGGGGACAGAAATCGGGGAGACAATAGGTTTTCTTATCCCATGGTCAGACCCTGGCAGGGGGGTGAAGAAAAAACCAAGGCTCCTGAAGGACCTAAACCAATGCAGATTGGGGGGATACGTGGTCCTCTCACCAAAGAAGAGAAGGACAGGAGAAGGAGACTCAAACTGTGTCTGTATTGCGGCAAAGGTGGCCATTTCATTAATGAGTGTCGAGCCAGGAATTACGTTCCAGGAAAGAATCCCCTTCCCAGAGTGCAAACCACCACGAAAACGAATGAGCCGTCAGAAAACTAAAGGTCTCGGATCAGATTGAGACCTCTGATTTGAGACACCCTTTTACCATGGTCTCCCCTTATGTGGCAAATACCCTTCACCCTGCAGTCGCCCATATGAATGTCAGCGTGTCTTTATAGGTAACGGCTTAGGACCCTTTACGTATCGATGCCCTGTTGGACTCAGGGGCTACAGGAAACTATATCGACCGAGACTATGCTTTTCGAATGGGTATCCCTTGTGAAAAGAAGCGGACGCCCGAGACTGTCAAGGCCGTGGACGGAACGGTCCTTTCTTCGGGCCCTGTAGTGTATCACACCCTTTCATTATTGATGGAGTTCGGGAAGGACCATTGTGAACACATCCAGTTCGATCTCATCGACGCTCCGCAATTCCGTCTTATCTTGGGTATGCCCTGGCTCACCTTACACGATCCTTTGGTGAGCTGGTCGTCAAGAACTGTCAGTATGACTTCTGATTTTTGTAAGGAGCATTGTCAGGGTAAGGCGACCTGTAGCTCCACACCTGAACCATCACCCGCTACTTACCTATCTGGTGCATGTACCGTCGACCTGTTTTGCTGTGCCGCGGTCTTGCCCGTGGAGTACCGTGAGTTCAACGCCCTGTTTGACAAAAAGAAAGCCACCCAATTGCCTCCGCATCGTGCATATGATTGCCGTGTAGATCTTGTCCCGGGAGCAGACATTCCGTGCAGTAGGGTGTATGTCTTGACGGAGAAAGAGACACTGTACTTAAAGACCTACAATGAAGAAAATTTGGCTACCGGTTTTATAAGACATTCCACCTCTCCTGCCTCATCGCCCATGTTCTTTATTCCGAAGAAGGACTGCGAGGAATTGAGACCCTGTATCGACTACAGAGCCATAAACAGAGTGACGATTAAGAACCGATACCCTCGCCCCCTGATTCCCGCCTTGATGGACCAGTTAAAAGGTGCTCGATATTTCACCAAACTTGATCTCCGTGGAGCTTACCATCTTGTGCGTGTAAAGAAGGGGGACGAGTGGAAAACCGCATTCAGAACCAAATTTGGCCTCTACGAATACAGGGTGATGCCTTTTGGCCTTTGCAACGCCCCGGCAGCCTTCCAGTATTTTATGGATGAGGTGTTACGGGGGTGTTTGGAATCCTTTTGTATAGTGTACATTGATGATATTCTGGTTTATTCTGCGTCTTATTTGGAACACATCACACATGTAAAGACCGTGTTGGAAAGGCTGCAACAAAACTCCCTGTATGCCAAGTTAGAGAAATGCCTTTTTCATGTACAAGAGGTGGCCTTTCTGGGGTATGTAATTAACGCTCAAGGGTTCAGGATGGACATGAGTAAGGTGGATGCCATTTTATCATGGAAGACGCCAAGAAATGTCAAGTCCGTGCAGAGCTTTCTTGGCTTTGCCAATTACTATCGTCAATTCGTTCGGGATTTCTCCAAGACCATTCAACTTATCACGGCCTTTCTGCAGAAGAACGCTCCTTTCATTTGGGGAGAAGAAGCAGAGGGTTCATTACTGCTTCTTAAGGAGAAGTTCACCCAAGCACCCATTCTTAGACATCCAGACCCTCAGCTGCCGTTTGTTCTGGAAACTGACGCATCCCAGTATGCCCTCGGTGGAGTCTTGTCACAACGACACCCTTCAACAGGGCAGCTTCATCCTGTGGCATTTTATTCTAAGAAGCTCACGCCCTGTGAGGTCAATTATACCATCACGGACAAAGAGCTCCTTGCCATAAAAAGAGCATGCGAGGAGTGGAGACATTATCTTCTAGGGGCATTGCATACAGTGGAAATAATTACAGATCATCGTAATTTGTTGTTTTTAAAAACAGCAAAAGCCTTGACTCCCCGTCAGCTGAGATGGACTCTCTTCTTTTCCGACTTCGACTTTGTGATCAAGTACAGACCTGGAACACGCAACGGAAAAGCAGAAGCGCTCTCCCGGCTGGGGGATGAGGAGTAGGCATGGGCGGAAAATCCGTTCCGCTCGCGGATTTTGCGGATTTTCGGGAAATCCGCAATCCGCGAGATTTGCGAATCTCCCGCAAAATCCGCAAATCCGTGAGGAGCGGATTTTGCTCGCACTGCTCGCACTGTTCGCGTGAGTTCGCGCCCCGCGAATAAGTGCAAAATTGCAGAAATACGATCTTAGCAAAACTGAAAGTAACTACTTACCAGGTTCAAAAGTTCAGGCTCATCATTTGTAGCCATTTCCTGTAGTGCTTCCTGAGGGGCCCCTCCAGAGTTCAGTTGCCAGTTGAAACTATTATGTGACCCTGCTCTGAACCTCAGAATAGTTACACATATGCCACAAAGGTCCTGAATTACAGCTAAGGGAGACAAGCAGGAGCCAGGCTGGAAGTTAAAATCCATTAATCAGCCCCTAATTCATTATTGTCAGTTGGGGCAGGGCAGGTGTTGTAACTAATTTTGCAACAATGAAAGCACTTAGCAAGTGCAAAAGATCACTAATCAGGGCGCACTAAGGAAGCAGGTGCCAGCTAAAAAAATATTCTGTGACACATTAATCAGCCCCAAATTAATTCAGGTCACTTGAGGCAGGGAAGGTGTGCTTTGCTTTGCCGAAAATAATGTACACTGGACAACCAGAGGGTGTGGTGATGAAACAGAGGGTGGCATGGGTGGGCCAGAGGGTGGCATGAGTAGTCAGAGAGTGGCAGTGGTGACAGAGAGTGGCAGTGATGAAGAAGAGTGTCCCAAACAGGCTGGACACGTAGAAACAACAAGTTCGCGAAACTTGCGACCCGACAGGTAAGTTCGCAATTTGCGAAAGTGTACAAAACCCTAGCGAACTGGCAGAAACACGGGCGAACACAAAAAAAAAGAAATCCGCAAATTCGCGGGAATTCGCGGATTTTGCGGATTGCGAATCCGCAAATCCGCAAAATTCGCGAACGCGAGATCCGCAAAATTCGCTCATGCTTAATGAGGAGACAACAGCACCCACAGAACCACCTTCCATCCTTAAGGAGACAGAGCATTCGGAGTTGTCTGTTGCCTTGATCACCTCCGAGGATTTCCTAGAGGATGTCAAAGTCGCCTTATCTGATCTGGACTTACCGTCCTGGATCCAAGAAGAGCCAGCACATCGATGCAAAAAAGAGCAGCTCGCGTTCCATTACCATGCATTGTACATACCTCGGATCGAGTTACAACTACAGGTGTTAAACTGGGCCCATGATTCTGTATTAGGTGGACACATGGGCATTTATAAAACCACCGCCACTGTGGAACAGTCATTTTGGTGGCCTGGTATCCGAGCAGACGTGAAGGAATATGTAAAAAATTGTGCTGTTTGTGCCATGGGGAAGTCCAGTCATACTAAACCATCGGGTCTGCTACACCCGTTACCGATACCACCCAAGCCCTGGCATACCTTGTCAATGGATTTTATTGTGGAGATGCCCCCCTGTGAAGGTCAAACAGTTATTCTAGTGGTAGTTGACCATCTCACAAAAATGGGACATTTTATATCCTTGCCCGGTCTGCCTTCCTCTTGGGAGTTGGCTAAGGTTTTCTTGCAACACATTGTGTGAGCGCATGGATTACCGAGTGTGTTGATAACGGATCGTGGGACACAATTCACTTCCCGTTTTTGGAAAGCTCTCTGTACAATCCTCCAAATCGACGCATGCTTATCCTCTAGTTACCATCCTCATCTTATAACCCTAACTGACTCCGGGAACATGGTAGACATTTGAGTTTAGAATGCCTGAACTCAGAATGATAAAATACATCTTTTTGTGCAGTTGGTTTTGACATTCTGTGTTTGAAAATACCACTTTTAGAAAGTAGGTATTTTCTTGTCTAACTATCCAGGCTTGCCTATGCTAGGTTGTGTATTCATTGTCTGGAGTTTGAGTGACTGGTCTGGGGGATTCCAGGAGACAGAATCCGTCAGCCCAGTGGTGAACAAACAAAAGGACTTCACCCCCAGCTTCTCCCCTGAACTTTTGAATTTTTGAGAGAATTCTGTCCTTCCTAGAGTGCTTGGGCCAGTAGTAGTGCCTCTGATAGTTGTACCTGTTGGCTGGGAAGCTGGATAAGGAGAAACTAAAGACTTTCTGCAATGTTTCATGCATCGCTCGCTTGCGGAGTGCATCCCCGTGAGTGCGAGGATGTTCCCGCCGCCATGAAGATGGAGATTGTCGCAGCGCCTGTTGTCGCTGTAAAAACTGACGCATCCTTCGCTTGCGGAACGCATCTCTCCGATGCGGGAAGTACCATTGCTGCGAGTATCGTCGCAGAGCTTATCGTCACTGGGTGAGTTCGTCGCACAGCTTGCTTGCGGACCGCAACACGTCGCTGCGAGAGTCGTTGCAGAGCCATCGCATCGATGGGCTGCGTCGTACCTTTTGCGAGACGCTTCCTACGAAACCTGCACACCGAAATCCACACAAGGTATCACATCCCTCCCCATACAGACTGGAGTCACAGCAACACGCCCGCTGCGTCCAGCGGGGTTGTCGCATCGCCTCCCCAGGGTCTCAGGAGTGACGCATTGCTTGTTTTCCAACGCTGCATCTTTACTTGGAACTTTTGTCGCATCTAAAGGTACTTTTGGCTGAAAAAGTGACGCAGCTGTGGATTATTTTAACTCAACCTTAAGAACTATTTTGAAGCCATATTCTTGAACTGTGTATGTTGGATTTTTATCGTTTTGGTCTTGTTTAGTTTAGATTAAATACTTCAATTTTCTAAACTGGTATGGAGTGCATTTGTGGTGTTTTCACTGTGTTACTGTGAGTGTTGGTACAAATACTTTACACATTGCCTTTGATAAACCTGTCTGCTCGTGCCAAGCTGCCAAGGGGGTGAGCAGGGGTTATCTAAAGAGTGTATCCCCCTTACCCTGACTAAAGGCCAGGGTCTCTATTTGTCACAAGTACGTTCCTGTGCCAACTAGAGACCCCAGATCTAACAGGTGACTTATAGGTTTTTTTTTAGTTTAAGAAATTTTTATTGAGTATTTTAAAGATAATAACAGTACATATGTTATGAATTTACAGAACACAGGTAAATAATACGTATAAATAAGGAATACATAACATATATAATAAAAACTAATTAGATTGACAAGAGGGATATAAAGGAAGGAGAGAGAAGTAGATAGGTAAAGAAGCAGAAAGAGAACAGGAAAGAAAGAAGATAGAGAGGAAAAGAACAGGAAGGGAAAGAAAAAAGGAAAAGAAAAGGAGAAATGTATGTGGGAATAAATAGAAAGCATTCAAGAAGGAGAATTAGAAGAAAGATAGGATGTGAAAGGAATCCAAAGAAGATCAGATTTAATTTTTAGGGGAATCGAAGAAGAGGCAGCAATCGAGATCCTATGTTCATCGCAAACAAAATTCCACCAAGTATGAACAGAAATCTTAGAATTATCTTTCCAACACAATAGAATGACTTTGAATGCAATAGAGATGAACAGGTTTAACAATCTGGCAGAAGAAGATAAAATATCAACATCATCGGATAAAGAGCCTAGAAAAACATTCTGTAAGGATAACGGAGCGGAAGAAGAGAATATGCGCATACAAGTCTTCCATACTTCCTTCCAAAATGAAAGAACAAGGGGATATGCATATAATAAGTGTTTAAGTGTTCCAGTCTCTTTAGAACATGACCAACACAGTGTAGATGAAGTTTGGGAAAACTTATGAACAGTAACAGGTGTAATAATGACTCTATGATAAATAAAAAACAAAGATTGAGTAATTCGAGCAGCAATAGACGTCTTGAACAGTTTAGAACAGATACGATCCCACAACAAAACAGGGAAATTAGTATCCAGGTCACATTCCCATGCAATCTCAACAGAAGATTTGGGACGATCACCAACAATCGAAGTCAAAATTGTATAAACATGAGCAGCTTTGAGTTGATGGCTGGAGAATAAAGGATATAAAGGGGAGGTAGGGATAAAAGAAGGAAAAATAGCTGGAGGTGAAAAGGAGGGTAAAGGAGACAGAATGGTAGACGTAATAATGTTGTATTCATTAATAGAAGAAGAGGGCAAGTCAAATAAGGTTTGCAATTCTAAAAAGGAAAGGAGAGAGCCATCAACAAAAAACTGATGAACAAATACAATATTCTTTCCCTTCCATTGATTGAAATAAAATGTTTTACCTTTGTAACGAAGGAATTTGTTATGCCATACAACTGATGCTAAAAAACATTGCAAAGGGGAAAGGTGGGAGGAAAATACATTGGATAACACAGTTTGGGAATATTTTAGAATAGGAAATTTAGTCAAAAAAGAACAGTTTGACATAAAAACAGTATGCTGAAAGGAAAAATCCTTCAAAAGAGAGCGTTCAAGGAGAACCCAGGCAGGTACAGGGGTATCCTGAAAGTCATAGGCCAAAGAAAAAGCTTGTCTAATCAGGAAGGCTAAATGATATGTGTTAAAGTTGGGGAAACAAATGCCACCTTCGGATTTGGGGCGTATCAGCTTATGCATGGCTATACGAGGGTGTTTATTATTCTATAGGAATTTGGAGCAAAGAGAATTTATACGGGGGAAATAGGAAAGGGGAATTTTAAAGGGGAGCATAGAGACAGTATATAAAACATGTGGAGCAATCATCATTTTAATTGTGTCCAAACGACCCCACCATGATAGAAATAAGGGAGACTAACTTTGAAGAAGGGATTGGAGTTTCTGAAAAAGAGAGGCAAAGGTAAGCTTGAGGGATTCTTTCAGGGAAGGTGCAAACTAAATACCTAGGTATTTAATTTTGATGGGACACCACGCAAAGTCAGAATTAATAAACATGTATTGATAACATAACGCTTTTAGTGGTAACACTTCAGTTTTGGATAGGTTCCGCTTATAACCCGATATAGAGGAATATAAACGGACCTCATCCAAAAAAGGGGGAAGAGAGGATTCAGGGTTGGACAATAAACCAGCACGTCATCTGCATAAGCTGACAATTTAATTTCATTAGAGGATAGCTTAAACCCAGAAATCTTGGGATTAGATCGAATTCTTTCTAGGAAAGGTTCAAGACACAAAATAAATAATAGAGGGGATAAGGGGCATCCTTGTCTAGTACCTCTAGATAAGGAAAAAAAAATTGAAAATTGATTGTTAACAAAAATACCAGCACGTGGTGAGGAATAAAGGAGTTTGACCATTGAGATAAAAGAGGGACCAAAGCCAAACCATTGTAAGGTATGAAACAAAAATTGCCACTTAATGCGGTCAAACGCCTTTTCCGCATCTAAGGAAAGAGCTGCTAGAGGGATTTTAAGTTTTTTACTGTGAGAAATGACATTGGAGAACATGCGGGCGTTATCAGAAGCCAGTCTACCTTTTACAAATCCTACCTGATCATTTTTAATTAAACAAGGGATAAGGGAATCATGACGAAAAGCCAAAATTTTTGCAAAAATTTTGCAATCATAATTTATTCAAGATATAGGGCGATAATGTTTACATTGGGAGTGATCCTTGTCAGGTTTGGGAATGATAATGATTAACGCATCCAAAAAGGATCCAGAGGCCTTCGCATCCAAAATAAACAAGTTAAAAAGTTGCAAGAGTTTTGGAGCAAAAACAGTATGGAAAGATGAATAAAATTCTACTGGGAGGCCATCAGGACCAGGTGGCTTGGATTTTTTAAGCAAATTAATGGCCCGAGTTACTTCTTGGATAGTAATTTCTTTTTCGAAGAGAGCAAACTCATCTGGGATGGAAGGGGGAGAAGGGAGGCCAGCAAAAAGGACGTTAAATTAACATTAGAAGGATGCATATCATTAGTATATAAAGCTTGGTAATAATTATGAAAAACTTCAGCAATATCCTCATCCGTTGAAACTAATTTGTTTAGAGAATCATTAAAAATTGGACCAATATTTTTACGTTCTGACTTTACTTTCAAATAGTTTGCTAGCATTTTCCCCGCTTTATTTTGGCCACCATGAAACTTGGACTTAATTTTAAGAAGAGTGTTACAAGCTTCATTCGTAATAATCTTATTCAAGTCTGTTTTGGCAGAAATTAAATCTTGAAGGGAGGAGGGGGATTTAGAAGAAAAATATATATGTTCCAGGGATTTGATTTTTTGAAGTTGCTCCTCATATTTTTTCCTATTGAGTTTCTTTTTGTTAGCAACATAGGAGATAGTAAATGCCCTGAAAGCAGCTTTAAAGGAATCCCAGTTGTTAGAAATGGAGGTGTCAGAGGGATTATTAAAGGAGAAAAATTCTTCAAAAAACTCCACACTTTTCTTCATAAAAACAGGGTCAGATAGCAAAAAGGAGTTAAATTTCCAACGACTGAATTTGGAAGAGATATGGGAAAGGTCAAGTGAGGTAAAAACAGGGGCATGGTCGGAAATAAATATGGATCCAATTACAGAATTTTGGATTGAGGGGAGTAACGATTTACTAACCATAATATAGTCAATCCTAGAGCGGGTGTGATGAACATTAGAAAAAAAGGTATATTCCAACACATCAGGATTACATAATTTCCATGAATCAAATAAAGGACGCGAGGCAATGGCCGATTGAAAACACTTAAGGGACTTATCGGGTTGAAATTTACTGGAAGAAAGTCTATCTGAAAAGGGTCTAACCATTGGTTAAAATCACCGGCAATAATAAAGTCAGGGGAATCAATGGAGGAAATCAAAGTTTTAATATTGTTCCAAAACTTAGGGTCAGGATGTGCCGGACCGTAAATATTTAACAACACCAGTGTCTTGTTATGGATGATCACCTTAGCCATTGCCCAACGTCCTTCATCATCATTTTGAGTAGAGATAATCTGTACATTTAAAGCTTTATGAAATAGGATAGCGACCCCCCCTTTTTTATGAACAGCAGGAGAAAATACAACTTGGCACACCCACTGTCTTTTCAGCTTTAGAGATTCTACATCAGAACAGTGCGTTTCTTGAAGGAAGGCAACCTGTGAATTAAGTTTAGATAAATGAGACAATACCTTTTGACGCTTGACAGGATGACCAAGACCTCGCACGTTCCAGGAGACAAATTTACACACCATGGAGGGAGGAGGAGATGGGCGACACATGAATGGAACATATGGTAAGGGAACAACTACCGAAAGGGGAATAACAGAGACAAAAAACACATGAGGTGGTAATTCCCAGAAAACTCTCTGCACAAAAACATAACTGACTACGATTCAAAAAGGATGCCATGAAAGAAAACAATTGTAGGAAAGACCGCATAGGAACAGAGAAACAAAGAACAAATAAAAAGAAGAAAAGGCAATCTAGAAAAGAAGAAAAAGGGAGAGAAAGAGAAAAAAGGGGAGAGTAAAGAAGCAGAGGAAATAGAAGCGAAAGAAGAATAAACAGATCAAGGCACAGGAGCCTGATCGGAGAAAGATAGAACAACCGAAACAAATGATACACCAGACAGGGGACTTGTCCCCACGAGCAACCAGTAAAAGACACAAATAGAAAAAAAAGATAGCAGAATGTAAGAGCGAAACCCTTAACGAATGAGAACAAAGATCATATGTAAGAAACAAAAGAGGATAAAAAGAAGAAGAGAATAGCTGCAGTAGAGGAAAGAGCATCAAAAGAGAAATGCAGCAAGAGGGACATTAGATGGCACTGTCCATATTCGAAGGAGCAATACTCTGAAGGTAAGCATGGAGCTTTTGAGGATCATCATATGAGGAGGTGCGACCATTATGCGTGATCTTGCAAAAGCATGGATGAAGGATGCCGTATTGAATGTTGAGCTGTCTCATGAGAGGACGAAGGTTCAAAAATTCCTTGCGTCGGTCATTCGTCGCTGATGAAAGATCTTGTGAAATAAAAATGTTATGGCCGGGCCATTAAAGGCGTCTCTTGAGTCTGGCGGCTTTTAAGACAGACATCAACTCCGTGAATTCTAGGAAAAGCATAATAATACCACGAGGTTTAGTAGAGTTTGAGTTAATGCGGCCCAGACGGTGAGCCCTCTGGATGTTAAGAGGGTGTGATGCAGGTTGGTGGTTCAAAAGTCCCTGTAAAAATTTACGTATGAAAGCCACCATGTCAGGCCCTTCCAGATTTTCCGGAACACCATAAGCACGTAGGTTATTTCTCCGATTACGATTTTCCAAATCCTCTGTCTGTAGCTTAAGTTTATGGATTTCTTGCTCTAATAGTGGAATTTTGACTGAAGCATCCTGGATGTTGCTCACTCTTTGCTCCAAGTTTAAGACCTTGCTCTCCATAAGCACCCAGCGATCCTCAATTTGCTCATTAGTAGCAGACATGAACGGTTGGAGACCTTGGACTTCCTCAAGAATGGAGTCTAACACCGGGTTTGGTGAAGATTTTATGGGAGAAGGCGGGTCATTTTTAAGTCTTTTAGGTTTGGTACCTGTTTGAGATCATTTCGAAGTATGAGAGTCAGCAGCCATGTCTGCAATGATAAATAAACCAGATAGGCTTGATGGGCAAGATTGACACAGCACAGGTTAGCACGTGGTACGACTGAGAGCAAAACACCACGAGAAGGCGAAGAAAAATGGCACTCAAGACGAGCAACTAAAACCACGTAGGAAAGAGCAAGAAGTCACAAAGCACAGGCATAGCAGAAATAGGACCTTGAGGAGATATCTCAATAAAGATTCATAAAAGAGCAGTGAAAGAACGTGACCGCCTCCATAGGGTGGATCATAGGCGATAACTTATTGAAGTAATAGCTCAGGAGGTACAACAACATTAGCAAAGACACTGCTGTGAGTAGGATCACTCATGAGAATACCTCAAAACCAATAGAGGGAGCGTTACCAAAATGGCGGCAAGCATTCCTGTGAGGCACACACTGAATATGGGGAAAAGCGGCAAAGAACATGCAGCACCGGTCAGAGAAGGCAGTTAAATCCAAGAAGCATTGTAGGGCAGCCCAATGGTGTAGTGATATATTCAGGAATCCCTCATAACAGCAGAAGCTGAAGAAAAGTCAGACGCAAGCTCAGCGGCCAAAATGGCGGCCGCCCGCGTCACAGAAAAGAGAGGAATTACCATCGATAATTTAGAAACACCACCGCTGCATGAAAACGGCCGGAAACAGCATCCTCATATTCTCAGGGTGTTCCGCCATAACTGCAGCCGACTCAGGTCGCAGAAGGACAGAGAAAACAGCTCTCACGGCATCCGCAGAGTAGGTCCGTAGCGGAGCGCACGGAGAAGCCGTCCTCACCAGCCGGCGCGCAAGCCACGCCGACTTATAGGTTTTAAGTGCAGTGAACTTAGATATATGGAAACCTATATATTCTGTTAGTGGTGCTAGCATCAGCTTACACAGGCTGCAAAGTCAGGCCTGTAGTTACAGTTTGAGTGGTCTCCCATGGATGGCCTAATATGTGATTCAGTCCATGGGGGACCCCTGGTGTACCTATGCCCTGGGTACCTTAGTACCATATACTAGGGACTGATAATGTCACACCAGTATCCAATCTAGGAGGTGCCTAAGTACTTGCCGTAACCAGTTTAGGAGAGAAAGCACAGAGACTGGTGTCCTGATTAGCAGTATCCCAGTCAGACTAGTCAGAAACAGCATAGCACCAGGTAAAAAGTGGTGGTAACCATAAAAGCAGAGCCTACTTTCCTACAGCAGATTACCATTATTGTGTTCTCCAGATCTCCTTCTTATAGTAAATTACCAGACACTAAATGTGATTCAGGGTCTGAGTCTTTGAAATTTTATGTTGGGGTTCTTCTTCTTTTGAAGTGTCCCCTCCACTCCTCTGCCCCCTCTTCCTCTAGAACAGCAGTTTGGCACTGCAGGAGTATCTTCAAAGTGGATAGTCTTAAAGCACAGGCAATGGGAGTGGCTAGAGTTCACACCTGGATGTCAGCCACAGTGAAATGAGCATCAAAAGGTTAGCAAAGGGCCCCCAGCTCTACTCCTAATGATTCTATTATTATTTCCATCTCCTTCCTGAGGTGTGCCAGTGTCCCTTTCTTGTAACATCTCTCAGAATCAAAGAGCATCCACTGCATCGGAGGGGGGACCTCCCCTACCCAGCTTAAAAGCATGCACCAATTCAAAAGATATTCTGGGAGATCCTGCTACCTCCTCTCCATGTATCACTATGCAGGCCTGGGTCTCCCAAAATGGAACTTATGGCCCTCTATGTATTATACGGTGAACAGACAAAATATCGACTCCAAAATATCGACTGGACATAATATCGACTTTTACATATAGACTGGACAAAATATCGACTGGACAGAATATCGACTACAAAAATATCGTTTTTAAGGTAAGTGAAGTAATATCGACTGTATAAAATATAGATAGCAAAAATATCGAATTTTTAATAATATATAATACTTTATAGTGTATTTTTATGTAATAATATGTGTGAAAAGTGTGTATTAATGTTATAAAATATTTTATTAAATGAATTTCGTTTTTATAATAATTGCGTAATGTAATTCTGTAGCGGGTTGTGGCTTTATAGGGGAATAGGGTGGGAAGTAATTTAATAATAATTAATTAATTAATATATGTTTGTAAATATTTTTTATTAATAATTAATTGATAATTAATTAATATTAATTAGTTAATTAATTGATATAATTTAGTACATATTTTTTATTAGTAATTAATTTGTAATTAATTAATTGTAATTAGTTAATTACATTAATTAGAGTAAATTTTAAAAATATATAATTTTGTGTTATTGTAAAGTTATTAATTGGGGTAAAATAATATTAAATATTAAATTAATTACAGCTAATGTGCTAATATATGTACTTTATTGTTATTGTTAATTATTAATTAATTGGTAATTAAATAATATTGATTAATTTTGGGTATTTTTAGGGTTCAGGGTCAGTTTTCAGTTTTTGGGTAAAGGGGTATTTTTAGGGTTCAGGGTCAGTTTTCAGTTTTTGGGTAAAGGGGTATTTTTAGGGTTCAGGGTCCGTTTTCAGTTTTAGGGTAAAGGGGTATTTTTAGGGTTCAGGGTCAGTTTTCAGTTTTAGGGTAAATGGGTATTTTTAGGGTTCAGGGTCAGTTTTCAGTTTTTGGGTAAAGGGGTATTTTTAGGGTTCAGGGTCAGTTTTCAGTTTTTGGGTATAGGGGTAATTTTTAGGGTTCAGGGTCAGTTTTTGGGTAAAGGGGTAATTTTTAGGGTTTAGGGTCAGTTTTTAGTTTTTGGGGTAAAGGGGTATTTTTAGGGTTCAGGGTCAGTTTAGGGTTTTTGGGTAAAGGGGTATTTTTAGGGTTTAGGGTCAGTTTTGGGTTTTTGGGTAAATGGGTATTTTTAGGGTTCAGGGTCAGTTTTCAGTATCCTATTTAATTATTGTATGTTATTATATATATATGTTTTAACAAATAATATTGTAAAAATTTTTTTAAATTACTTTCATTTATTATTTAATTATTATAAGTTAATGTAAGTATTTTTAAGTATATTTTAGTAATTACATTTTAATATTAATTTAATTTAACACTGTTTTTTATAAAGTCGATATTTTTTACAACTATATTATTGTAAACGATATTTTGTACTCGATATTTTTGTACTTACCTGTTTGTAGATACAAACTCGATATTTTGACTGTCGATATTTTGTCCACGATATTTTGGCTAGTCGATATTTTGACCCTCGATATTATTTCAGTGATCCGTATTATACCATACACAGGCACTCTTACACCCTGCATGTATGTAATATTCAAATTCGGCCCAGTAATTTATCCTCCATGTATTATGCCATTAAGAAGCATGTAAACATCCAGAACTTGCATTTAACATGCATGCACTGCCCAGTATTGCTTCCTTTATGTATTGAATTACTCATATGCACACATGCATCCAGAATAAACAATTAACATGCACACACTGTACCCTTCATGTATTATACCATTCACATGAGACAATACACCCAGCATATGCATTTATCCTGCATGCACTGCACAGCACAACATCCTTCATGTACTGTGCCACTCATAGGCACATGTACCTCCTACACATGCATCCATACACCATGCAAGCACGTCCCATTACTGCACTATCCTGTATTACACCCTTCCCAGGCAGATATATACCCAGTGCAGACTCACCACGTCGGCACTGCAAAGCACTTCACACCAATCTGCTGTTGGCCAAGGTGAGTTAAGCACACAGAAACTTTAAAAAGTGAGTGAGCCTTTAAGCCTCGCTCCAGTGAAACAGGTTAAAAAAGACCTGTTCACTCCTACAGATCACTACACGGTACGCTGCCACCACCACTCTACTTCCGTTTAACTCATTTCTATTTTCTATTTCTGGATTTGGTGAAGCGCAACAGCTACCCCGGCAAAGGGGTGTCCCGGCGCTAAGAACAGGCACGCAAACTGAGGATAGAGGGGGAGGGGAAGAGGGGAAAACTAGGGAGCGGGGAAGAGGTGAGTCTTAATTGCTTTGCGGAAGGCAGGGAGGGAGTCAATGGAGCGAATGCTAAGGGGGAGATCGTTCCACAGTTTGGGGCCAAGGACGCTAAAGGAGCGGCCTCCAGTTCGGCAGAGTCGAATCCTAGGGATTGACAGGAGGAGTTGGTTGGCAGAGCGCAAAGCACGGCCAGGAACGTAAGGTTGGGCAAGGCTACGAAGCAGAGGGGGATTTCCTTGTTTCACGATCTTAAAGATCATGACTAAGGCCTTGAATTTGATTCGGCGATCCACGGGCAGCCAGTGGAGCTTACGGATGGTGGCTCTGGCTGAACATCTGCGTGGGAGGCCAACCAGCGTTCTGGCTGCCGCATTTTGTATGCGTTGGAACCTAGCTGTTTCCGCTTTATTAGCTCCCAAAAGGAGGACGTTAGCGTAGTCCAGGCGCGATAGAATGGTGGCCTGGATGATAAGCTGGCGGGCCTTAGAATCGAAAAGCCCAAGTATGGGCCTGAGGTTCCTTAAAAGGCCTATGCAGGTGGCTGCCACCTTTTTTGTGTGGGACTGGAAGCTAAGGTTGGCATCAACCCAGACTCCCAGATTTTTGACACAATTTTTGGGGAGTGGGGTGGCGCCTAGGGATGACGGCCACCAGTGCTCGTTCCAGAGGCTGGTGTTACGGCCTAGGAGGAGCACCTCGGTTTTTCCGGCGTTGAGTTGGAGGTGGTTGTCCGTCATCCAGCGGGCCACAGCACTCATACCCTCTTTAAAGTTGGAAGCCACGAGGGACGGGCTTTCCGAGAGGGTGACAACCAGCTGGGTGTCGTCCGCGTACGAGACAAGCGTGAGCCCCCACTCTCTAGCCACGTCCGTGAGTGGCTGGACGTACAGATTAAAGAGGGAGGGGCTCAGCGCTGAACCCTGGGGGACCCCTTGAGCGATGGGGTGAGGTTTAGAAAGGTAAGGAGGAGCCGACACCTTGAAGGATCTATCCTTAAGAAAGGATCGGAACCATGCAAGTGCGAGGCCAGTCACACCGGTCATCTCCAGACGTTTCAGAAGGATGTCATGGGATACCGTGTCAAAGGCTGCGCTGAGATCAAGGAGAATCAGCGCAGCGCTATGACCGGAATCTAAAATCATCCGGAGATGCTCCGTAGTGGCCAGTAGGGCAGACTCCGTACTATGGCCTGCACGGAAGCCATTTTGGGAGGGGTCCAGGATTCCGTGACTATCCACATGTTTCGAAAGAATGTCATTAACATGGGTTTCGGCAATTTTGGACATCCAGGGGAGAAGGGATATAGGCCGAAAATTTTCTGGCTTGGTGGGGTCGAGGGTAGGTTTTTTAATTATCGGTGATACCCATGCTTGTTTCCAAGCTATGGGTACGAATCCTGTAGAAAAGGAAAGGTTGAGGATGTTCAGCATGGGGGATAGAAAAAAGTCCATCGAGGCCAGGAAATGAGAAGGACTCATGGGGTCGGCTGGGGACCCAGACTTCACTTTCTTGCCTAGTCTGATCAGGTCTGCAGCGGTGATGGCAGAAATTTGGGACAGAGGTAAGATGTTAGGGGCTGTGGTCATAGAAACTCCATTGAAAGGAGCGATCTGTGGAAAGGTTGCATACATTTTCTGGACTTTTTCAATGAAATATGTTGCGAGCTGCTCACATTGCTCGTGGGAGGAAATTTTTGGAGGGGGCGCCCTAGGGTTTTGGAGCTCTTTCACTAGTTTAAAGATGATTTTAGATGGGTTCGCATTGGAGTTAATTTTGTTGGAATAAAAAGAAGCACGGGAAGATCTAATAGCTTTATGGTAGGTTTTAAGCCTGGATAGATATTCAGCCTTATCCTGGTTATCATATTGTTTCCTCCATAGGCGCTCAGCCTTTTTACACTCCTTGCGCATTGCCCTAAGGGTGTCGTCGAACCACGGGTTGGAGGGTGTATTACGTCCTTTAGTCGGTTTAGCCGGAATAAGAGTGTCGAGGCCGTTACTGATCCAGTTGGTGAACGAGGAATAGGTCGCGTCTATATCCTGGTTGGCTTCGTATTGGAACTCTCCAAGGGTTTCATGTAAGGCAAGTGGGGAGAGTTTGTGCCAGGGTCTTTTTAGACGCTGAATGGATTCAGTTTTGATTTGACGTTGAGGTGCCGGGACACTCAGTTTAATTAGATGGTGATCCGTCCATCCCATAGGGGTGGGGGTTTCTGCAGCTGCCTCTTGTATGTTAGAAAAGATCGGATCTAGGGTATGTCCAGCTATGTGGGTAGAGGTGTGGACTAGGGAGTTAAGTTGCAGTGCCGAGAGGTCAGCAAGAAGATTAGTGATGGTATTATCGCCAGTCGCATCAAAGTGCAAGTTTAGGTCACCTAGGATGGTGAAGTTGGTGAATTTAGTAGTGAGCACTGTGGCCGTTTCGAGGAGGGCATTAATAAATCTAGTGGCCTGGCCTGGAGGGCGATAGATGTATAGGCCTGATAGCATAAATTGGGGGGTCACGCTAATTTTAAATTGGGCGCATTCACAGTCTTGGAGAGGTTCCTTGATAAAAGAACAAGTCAGCTGTTTTTTATAGATAATTGCGATGCCGCCACCGCGAGATTCACGGTTAATGGTGACCAGGTTGAACTCCTCTGGGAGCGTTAGGTTGGGGATGGTGGTCATGCTATCTCGGAGCCATGTTTCGCATAGAAACAGTACGTCGGGGTTTTCCTCCTGAAGAAGCGTATTCACCTCAGGGTGATGTTTAACGAGGGATCTGCAGTTGAGTTGGAGTATCCTCAGTGGCGGAATTGTTGAATTTGGGAGGTCACACCGTACCCTAGTGGGTGCGTTGGTGGAGAAGTGGCAGTGGTTGCAGTGGAGATGCGTAAGACCTAGAATGCCAGTGGTGTTAGAGCATTTTTGGTGAAGGTTCAGATGTAAGAGTTCCTTACCGTCGTAGCGTATGCGTTGACAGGGCCTGGACGGGCCAGGGGGGGTGGCGAGAGGCGATGGTCTGGCGATGACGGGCGAAGACGGGCTTGCCTTAGGCGCGCCTTCGGCGCGCAAACGGCGCGCCCGCTGCGCCCGTCCGCTGCGCGTCCGGTCAATGCACATCCTTAAGAAAGAGGGAGGAGGTGAATGGGCGTGGCCTGCAAGTGGGCGTGGCCTCTGTTCCTCGCCAGTAATGGCGGCAGAACTGTCTTTTCTGGCGGACTCGTTGCAGCGAAAGGTTCGCTGTTTAGGCGTACTTCTAGCCCAGGAGGAGGTGCCTGAAGGGTGAGTGCGCAGATTAAAATACAATTTTACTATTCAGTGTCACAGAAAATAAGTTTATAAAAAGTGGTTCGTCTTCTCCCGGCTTCCGCCTCAGGAGTTTGCGTAGTTCTGACAGGGTCGCGCTGTCGGCAGCGTTTAAATACCAGGGCGGGTGGGCGTGGCCTGCAAGTGGGCGTGGCCTCTGTTCCTCGCCAGTAATGGCGGCAGAACTGTCTTTTCTGGCGGACTCGTTGCAGCGAAAGGTTCGCTGTTTAGGCGTACTTCTAGCCCAGGAGGAGGTGCCTGAAGGGTGAGTGCGCAGATTAAAATACAATTTTACTATTCAGTGTCACAGAAAATAAGTTTATAAAAAGTGGTTCGTCTTCTCCCGGCTTCCGCCTCAGGAGTTTGCGTAGTTCTGACAGGGTCGCGCTGTCGGCAGCGTTTAAATACCAGGGCGGGTGGGCGTGGCCTGCAAGTGGGCGTGGCCTCTGTTCCTCGCCAGTAATGGCGGCAGAACTGTCTTTTCTGGCGGACTCGTTGCAGCGAAAGGTTCGCTGTTTAGGCGTACTTCTAGCCCAGGAGGAGGTGCCTGAAGGGTGAGTGCGCAGATTAAAATACAATTTTACTATTCAGTGTCACAGAAAATAAGTTTATAAAAAGTGGTTCGTCTTCTCCCGGCTTCCGCCTCAGGAGTTTGCGTAGTTCTGACAGGGTCGCGCTGTCGGCAGCGTTTAAATACCAGGGCGGGTGGGCGTGGCCTGCAAGTGGGCGTGGCCTCTGTTCCTCGCCAGTAATGGCGGCAGAACTGTCTTTTCTGGCGGACTCGTTGCAGCGAGAGGTTCGCTGTTTAGGCGTACTTCTAGCCCAGGAGGAGGTGCCTGAAGGGTGAGTGCGCAGATTAAAATACAATTTTACTATTCAGTGACACAGAAAATAAGTTTATAAAAAGTGGTTCGTCTTCTCCCGGCTTCCGCCTCAGGAGTTTGCGTAGTTCATGGTGAAGGTAGTAGCCTTCCACCTCTATGAGGGTAGCATGTAGGTGCCCCCCACCCCGGTCAAAGAGGGCTGCAATCCCTGAGACAAAAATACTTCATGGTCCATTTGTGCCTCTGACAACAAAAATCAGCATCAAGGATGGAGACATCAGTAGAGTTGGGCACTTGGGTCAGGGATGCATGTCTATGACCATGTAGAGGTTTTTTCCGTCCCAGCAATAGAACTTGTTTTTAAGAGTGGTCAATATACTAATATTTTCCTGGCTCCTTATAAAGGATCTGTCTTATGATATACTAGAGATGTAAAAAATATTTTCAGCCAAATTTCTGATATTCCATGGTCTCTTGAATATTTCCTGGTACTATGTGATTTAAAAAATCTATATGCTTCCATCCAACATAAGTACATTCTCTAAAAAGCATCCACATATCTTAGGACAGACTCTTCTATTCGTATTGAGCAGACTCAAATATTACTAGCCATGACCAAATTCACGTAGGAACTAACATAATCATGTCTGACAATAAACTATTTTGGCAAAGTGTTATTGCCATGAAGATCAGGTTGTCACGTTTTTAGTCAGTCTAGGTCCAAGCAGGATACAAATGTTACTTCTTTCACAACAGTGTTGTGACATTGCAAAGAAAATATTGTTGATTTCTGTAATGGAACAGAAAATTACACAATAGTCGAGGTATTTGTTCTAGAAACAAACACAGAGTGGCCAATTAGATGCGCTAATGACATTCTCTAGTAGCATTTTTTGAATTATAGTTATTTATCGGTGATAATTTCCGTGAAATGGCACAAATAAAGCAAATGGCCAGTAGGCCTTCTTTCTCCCTTTCCTGCCTCCATATTACTGTCTCTGCAGGTCTTATTTCATCTAATTCCTATTATCTTCCCTGTCTTCTTGTCACCCTTCACTGTTCTCTTTCATCACCACTCTTCCCTTCTCCTTCTCTACGTATACTTTTGTTTGTCTTTCTCTACCATCATTACAAATTTCTATGTATGTGTCTATCCCTCTTCTCCTCTTATCTCATTCTTCCCTTTGCCAGTTCCTCTGCTCCTCTCCCTTCCTACTTTCTCTTTTTCTCTCTTCTAGCTCATTTCATCTCTCGCTTCTCCCTCACATCCCTGCCTATTACTGGCTCTTTCTTCACTCTCATGCCTCTATCTAGCTCTCTGCTCCCCTAACTTTCTGGGCATACCCGTCCTACTCAGGGTGATAAATGCAAAAAGAGCAACTGATGGACAGAATGTAGAACAATGTCATACATTTACACCAGTACCGAGATCCGGGCCTAAACCCATTGTTTGTTTGCTCACCATGCCATTCCAGTTTGAACTCAGCCACATGCAAATCAGTCTTGACCCTGTGCCCAATGGGACAGTCCAGCCTGAACTGCCAGGCCACCCATACCAGCGCGATCATGTTTGGCCTCAGCTGTTACACAGGAGTTTGTTTGGCTTCCAATGGGGTTGCGGCTTCGACAATCTTGTCCCGGATCCTTAGCTTGGGAGACGGTGCTCTGATGGCATTATCACTTCTCCAATGGGGTAGAATAGGTCACAGTCCTTGGTGCTCTCAGTGAGCCCCTCTGGAATATGGGGTCAGCGCAACTAACAATCCATGGGTTTTGGCCCGATTAGCTTGGTGATACGCTCTACAGGGGTCACCCGCATGTTAGTCTTTCTCTGGAGGCCCCTCTTGGCATACAGGGATGCCATTTCCCTACTACAGGGCTACAGCTCCTTTCCAAAGAGCGGTAAGAATAAACAATGGTCCAGAACCTATTTCTTTTTGGAAGCCAATTCAATCAGCACATATTCAAACATTTATAAATTCATGGGCGTTCCTTATATCCGCACCAAACCATAAATGAACTCAGTTACTTAGAATAAAAAGAACAGGAATATATACAGCACCAATATATCAAAATGAGAGGGGAAAAACAATGTTTATTTCCTAGTCTCTAATCACGAAATGTATATTTTTTACAATTTTCCCAATACTTTAGAATAAAAGGTTGCCCAGGAAGAGCGTGCACAAAAAGAAGTGATCAAAGAAAAGTGCAGTGAATCAAGGGAAGAAAAGAAATTCAAAGAGGTAAACAGGGTATTCACATTAATTTTCTATGATTACGGTCTTGCAATTTCCAAAGAGCAGTCTTTCTCCGGCGCTGCCACGCACTGTCTCCAGCCCGATCAGTTGCGCACAACACACAACTAACTTCACAGTGCCCCTCTCTTTACATACGGTGTTCACTGACTTTGTCCTGCACAAAGGCAAAACAACCTGATCAGTGCCGCAGCCGTTCCCTCACACTCCTCACATGGAGTCCACTCGACAGGTCTCTCCAGTGGATATTGCTCACTCCAATGCTCTCCTCCTCCTCACATGGCATATTATTATTGGAAAACAGAGAGGCGTTGGAGCTCCAGGCTCCAGGGCAGATGGTCTGGATTTCCTGAGTGATGTTGTCACCTCACCCAGAAGGGAGAATAGCAGTTCTTGGCCCCCAGTACTTGTCACAGGCAGAATTGTTGCAGATGTTACCTATCTCACATAGCTCATCTGGCTACTTGGCAGATGTGAGAAGCTGGCTTAGTATATGACGCACACTTATGTAATTGGGGACCCTGCACCAATCCAGACCCAAGGAACCACTCAAGGTAAGTAACCAGGACCCCACGGAGGCTGTATGCAGAGTGGGAACACAACTACTGTTTCAATACAAGTCAATGGGTAAGTTGTGGTTGCAATTTTAAACAAGTAGGACCCTTTCTAGCAGACCCTGAAGAAACCCAGTGAAAGACAGAAGGTTGGAGTGCCACCCCATACATGGATGCCTTAGGAACCAAGATACCTACACCAGGGTATTGAGTGGAGTTCCAAAAACCAGTTGAACTCAATGCTAGACTTCAGGAAGATGCAGCTGCTGGAGTAGGAAAGTGTCCGGTGGACCACAAAGGTGGATTCAAGTTGAGAAGTACCTGCAAGCAGAGGGGACAGTCTACACCACTCAGCAGTTACCAGTAAGCATGGACGACAAATGCCCACCGATGTCGAGTGTTGAAGGAGAGATGACTGTGACCTTAGAGCTGCAGCTGTGAGGACCAGGTGATGCTGTGGAAGATGGTGAGCCATTGATGACCTGTCTCATGTCAGATGTTGAGAGTTGAGGGATCGGTGTCTGTCGAAAACACCAATAACCCTTGGCACCAGCAAACAACGTGGAAAGTGAAGAAGATGAAGTGTTGGGATCAGCAAAGTCCAGGTGACTCTCCACAAGCAGGAGAGTCAAAGCAGGCCTGAACAATCAGGGGAGTCTGCAGAATTCAAAGATGATCCTCAAAAGAACTGACAAGCTGGAGTCACTGGAGTCGCGAGAGGACCTCGAGCAGCTCACCAAGGATGCAGGCCCACGATGCAAATGTTGTGGTGAGGGCAAAGATCTTGGTCACTGGAGATGCTTGAGGTTGGGGCTATAGATCTTGGTGGAAGGAAGCCAACAAGCCTTTGCAACAGCACGTCAACTTGGTGCACAGGGTTTCTGACGAGGGATATCGGCCTCAAACTCAGAGAGAGGACTTGGCAGGCCTCAGGGGAGATAAAGAACCACCACATGTGTTGCTGAGCCTTTTATAGTCTGTTGGAGCCCAGGATCAGCAGTGCTGTCAGCTTAGTTGTGGTGCCTGCAGATGCAGAGAAGTGACTCCTTCACTTCAAGGGAGATTCCTTCTGGTGTCTTGGATGTACACAGGCCTTGGAAAGATCCTGTATAGAGCAGAGGCATGGTTGTTACAGCAGACAAGCAGGGCAACAAGACCAGGAGCAGAAGGAGTCTTTCCAGTTGCAATCTTGATGTCCAGAGTCAAGTCCGGCAAAGTCCAGAGTGCCCAGATGGCCAAAGAAGATGTGATGTCTTGAAATTAATCTTGTCCCACAACGCATCTAGGGACCTACCCTCAGGTAAGCCCTTAATCACCCGAGGGAGAGGGTTGGGACGATTCACGGTTCCCTCCCAGGGGAGGGGTCAGATTGGGAGGAGGATACTCCCATGTCCTTTGTCCAGTTTCACGCCAGAGCGGAAGCCGATGGTTCCCTGAGCTAGTTTGAACTGGACTATGCAAGGGTGCCCTACAAGCAGACTGAGCGGCACGTGCATGCGCTGCCACCCGGCCCCAATACACTAAACCTTGTCTGGGAGGTGTTCCCACCTCTCTATGATAGGATACCTATTGTTCTGCCTTCTCAGCAGGAGGGCAGAATCTTGTCTCTGGTCGGCAGCAGCCTTATTGTGCTGTCTGGGTCTAGAAGACTGCTACTGGGAGCACTGAGGGCCTCCTGGTGGAGCTTTACAGTGAATGGTTGTGGGTATGATTCCAACATGTTTGATACCAAACGTGTTAGGGTCCGTTACAGCCAGTTTAGAGTAATGACGTGTGGCCACTCTATGTATCATAATGGCTGATGCACTTAAAACCCGGGAGAAACCCGGGAGAATACACTCCGAAGGTTGTAGGGGTGTTCTGCTCATGCAGGGGCACCCTCACACTTTGAACCGAGAACCTGCCTTCAGGATTGAAAGGCCTGATTTAGGGGTGATGTTGGAAATGGCCCTTTTTGCAGGGTTATACCCAAACTTTTTGCTTCTTCCTCCCTTGTTTTCCTTGACCTGTGGTTGTTGGCAATAGGACTCGGGGCACTTTACCATTGCTGATCAGAGCTAAAGTACATATGCTCTCTGTATAAATTGGTATTGTGATTGGTTATTCATGACTGGTTTGTTTGGTTTACTTGTCAGACCCTAATACAGTGCACTGAGTGTGCCCAGGGCTTGTGCATCCAAATGCTGCTGGTGGGCTTGCAGCACCAGTTGTGCCACCCACAGAAGCAGCCTTGTAAAATGTGTCTAAGGCCTGCTGTTAGAAATGGGGATTTCTGGCTGGCTAAGGCTTGCGCCAAAGCCAGGCATAAACCACCATTCTAAGTCAGGGCAAGGAAGTCACCCACCAAGATAACCCCTGCTCACCCTCTTGGTAGCTTGGCACGAATAGTCAGGCTTATCTCAGAGGTGATGTGTAAAGCAGTTGTGCATGCACCCACCAGCAACAACATCCCAGGCCTCCCACAAAAGGAACTCCACACAAGGTATATGTAAAAATAGCCTTTGTATTACAAAACACATTAGACAGTAAACACACACTTTAAAATGTGCCAGAGGCAGAGGCAGAATTCACAGGGGATTGTGTACATGGGACAGGGCCACATGGACCACTGTCACGAATAAGCACTTCTAGAAATAGAATACTTGGTCGGAATAATAATTACTGTAGCACAAAATAGAAAATAGAGCACACAACCAGTAATCACTGGCAACAGGTAAGTACCACCTACTCAACCCTAACCACCTTAGGAGAATGTCACGCAGGGAACCAGGACCTCACTACCAACACCTGTACTAGAAAGAACAACTACCTAAGTATCACTATACATCTGGGGGTATAGGCATGAAAACATTAAACATGATGCATCACAACATTCAGAGGTGTAGGGAAAAACACATGATGCATAAACCTACATTCAGCGGTGTAGAAAAGCAACTTTGTACATGATGCATAAAAACACATTCAGAGGTACCAGAAAACCCGGTGCGCAAAACATACAACACACAGTACATTTCCTAGCACCCTAAGAAGCACATAAATCATAACTAGGTCCAGGTTGGCCCACTGTGCCAAAAACCTAAACATAGCAGTTGCCCACTACTTGCATCGCAGCTGGGGACAGGGACAGAACAGGGCCTAAACGCTGCAGCTGGCACTAAGTGCTGCGTAGCTGGGGAAGGCCAAGGTAGGGATGAAGGAGTGCGACTCACTCCTAAGTCCAAAGTACATTTCACTAGGAGGAAAACCTAAACGGCGCAGCTGCCCACTAATTGCTGGGCAGCTGGGAATCAGCAAAACTGCAACAGGGCCCTCACTGGCCCTTTGAAACAAAACTGCGCCAACTGCTCGAGCCCTCTAGGTTCCGGGACCATCACTGTATGCATGGGTTGGAGCCATCTGGCTCTAGAAATTACTGGTGCACTTTGGAAGCCCTCTAGGCTCTGAATCAAAATATGTGCATTTTTGGGAGCCCTCTGGGCTCTTAAAACAAATATGCACCCTAAGAGCCATCTAGGCTCTGGAAATCACTGGGGCCCTCCGGGGCGGTAACACGGGCCCCCTGGCACTCAGGACCCCCCACTGGGGTCCTCTAAAAGAATACTCGCCTTGGCTGGAGCGACGCATGGCTCTGTACAACGGTGGGGCGGCCCGCTGCCATCCGGGGCCTCCCTAACTCTGGATCGCACGGGGGAAGACCTGGGCCTCTCTGGCCCCTTAAACATCTATGGTCCTTAAGGGAGCGGCCCTCCGCAAGACATGTCCGCTCTAACTGGGGACGCACCACTGTGCCTTCAGACACCATCACTCGCCTGCACGGAGCCCCCCCAGCCCTCTCTCACTCACCGGGCTAGGCTTCGTGCGGGGGCCCCTCCAGGCGGCGGTAACGCTTGGCGGGGCTCTCCCTCCTCATGGGACACCCGCCTTCCCAAGGCACCCGCTTCGCTCAGTCTTCACCCGATGCCCCATCTCGGGACCAGGACTCAGGGTGTGGAGCCTTCTTGGCTCCGGGAAAGCTCTCTTTTCCTTCGGTCGGGCGCCGGCCAATCTCTGCACGGTGGCGGGCGGGACTTCCTCTGAAAACCGGAAGTCCCGCCCTGCGCTAGGCACTCCAGTGCCTGACTTCCTGGTTCCAGCGCGAGGGCCGCTGCGGTGATCTCGGGCATAGATGAGGGGTGGGCACCCTTGAGATATACACTACGGTGATCCAAATGCACAAATGTGGGGTAGGCTCCCTCTGAATATTGGGGCATAACGCAGGGTAGGCTCCTGCGAGTTTAGGATATCCGAGTAGCGGCCATGATGCAGGGTGGGCACCTGCGAGGGGCACACGGAGGGGGGATCCCCAGGCAGGGGGGAAACTCTCACAAACGATGTAGCCCAGCGCTGCAGGACTGAAATAATGCACTCCCTCAAGGAAAATCAAGCGCTCACCAGGCCACCATTTAAAAAGTACAGCAGGAAGGTCCTTAAAGATAAAGTAGGAATCTTGGGACAAAGCAGAAGGGTCCAAAGTGACTAAAGTCTCCCAGGTATCCAGGGGCTGGGCAGGGCCCAGGAAGGCAAGCCTTCCCCTGGGCCCCAGCAGCAGCACGCCCCTGGTAGATTCAAGAATCAGGACACAAGAACATTGAACATGAGGTCACAGCCTCATTTTATAAAGAAAATCCCTTTGTCTAAAGGTGCAGGGTGGAGGCAAAACCAGACGCAGCTGGTTTGGGAGCATTCTGATGGGCTCAGCCCCTCTTACGATTTACTGGCCATGCTAGGGTCATTAGACGCACCACAGGGGGCGGAGCCAGCATTGTGTGAGGAAAGCCCAGCCCTATTCAGGTCCCAGGTGCAGCCCCTCCCTCACATCAGCATGCTATTCTCAACACTCACCACCGGGGCAGACCCATCCTGACTTCTGGAGCCAGGCTCACCAGCCAGCTCCAGCCAATCACACGCCAGACACAAATTACACAAACATGCCAACTTCTAGAAGTGGCACTTCCACACTAGACACAATCACGCCGCACACATCATTGCGCAGCCCTTAATCACACGAGTCCGCACATACCAAACTCGCATCTGCACTCCCCATGCATCAGGAACTACCATGGACACACACATTCCCCATGCATTCCTATGAGAGGGCAGGCAAATCTCACACACGCACTCAAAGCGCACACACTTTACACTGCCACACAGTGCTAAAGTGCGCCAAGACCAGAAATCATTATAATTATTTCAGAGTTCAAATGCAAAAAGTTCAGGGGTGAACCTGCGCCAAGTCCAACACCTGCCATTGCAGAGCCTGTGTGCAGTCTGGTACTGTCATGCTGACTGTGCAAGTGTACCAACTTGCCAGTCCCTAAACCTTTCCTTTTCGCATATCAGACACTCCTATGGTAGGGCCAAGGGCAGGGTGCCTTGTAAATATAAGGTAGGACATGCCCTGGTGTGTGGCATGTCCTAATAGCCATTTTCGGTTTTCACTATTGCAAGGCTACCTGTTCTCCGTAGGTCAGAATGGGCAGTTAGCTTATTACATCTTATAATCCTAACCGACTCCGGGAACATGGTAGAAATTTTAGTAAGTAGGTATTTTCTTGTCTAACTATCCAGGTCTGCCTCTACTAGGTTGTGTAGTCCTTGTCTGGAGTTTGAGTGACAGGTCTGGGGGTTTCCAGGAGACAGAATGAGTCAGCCCAGAGATGAATAGAGAGATCTGCATCTAGATGGGAGGGAGGAGTTGCACCTGGGACCTGAATAGGACAGTGCCTGCCCCCCACAGTGCAGGCTCCACCCCCTATGGTGCGTCTAATGGTGGCAGCAAGATGGTAGTTTCCAGTGCTGAGAGAAAGGTACAAATACCCAGAGATGTGGCGCCTTACTTGAGGGAGGGGGTTGACATACACCAGGGTTTCAGGTTTATGAGGTAGCTCCAGTGGTTTGCAGTGTCCCTGAAGTAAATTGGGGGATTGACACAGGGGATCATTTTCCTAGTGATGGGAGGGATGCTCCACTGACTCTAGATGAGAGGTACAGGGAGAGGGGTTTCCCCATAGTAGAGACCTTGGTGTGTGAGTATGAAGACCGTCCAGAAGAGTGTGGGTTGTGTGACAGAGACAGTAGGACAATGTCTTGCCAATCTTAGGAGAGCGGTGTGAGGTACTTGTGTGAAGCACTGGAGGGTGAGGCAGAGGGTAGCTTGGGTAACAACTGTGAGGGGCTGTTCGATTCATTTGTTGGAGAGCATATTTTAAGTCCCTGTTTTCCAGAGTTATGCCAACACCTGGTGGAGTGTGAGGTCCCCCAGAGAGCTTGCGTTGGAGGCAGACCTCTTGGTGGATTCCAGAGAGTCTGAAGAAGCATTGGGGAGTGATACCAAAAGGAGTGGCCCAGATATCTTCCAGACCTCCACAATGCTGGCTCCACCTCCTGTGGGGCATCTGATGTTTCTTCCCTGCACTGTAAATGGAAAGGAGGAGTCATGTAAACTGAGTGCTCCAGAACTGGTTTGGACTGGGCAAAGGCCCCTCTGCCCTCAGAGGACAAAGGATTTTGAGGTATAGATATTGGGACCCTGATCCCAAGAAACTAGATCATCATGGAATCAAGAAGGACCCTCTGCCAAGGAGAAAGCTCGGAGACTGAAGAGGAAGGACTGTCCTTCAACGTGTTTGTGGGCTGACCTGCAGTTGCTTTGCTGCCAAGAAGAGGGGAAGGACTTTTCTTTGTACTGTGTCCCCTTGCTTGAAGAGATCTACAAGGGCCTGAGTAGAGATGGCTCCCTGTTTAGAATTCCCAGGAACAAAAAGGCTTCACTCCCAGCCTCTCTCCTGAACTTTTGAATTTTTGAGAGAATTATGTCCTTCCTAGAGTGCTTGGGCCAGTTGTGGTGCCTCTGGTAGTTGTACCTGTTGGCTGGGAAGCTGGACAAGGAGAAACTAAAGACTTTCTGCAATGTTTCATGCATTGCTCGCTTGCGCAGCGCATCCCTGTGAGTGCCAGGAAATTCCCACCGCCACGAAGATCGAGATTGTCGCAGCACCTGTTGTCGCTGTAAAAACTGATGCATCCTTCGCTTGCGGAACGTATCTCTCCGATGCGGGAAGTACCATTGCTGCGAGTATCGTCGCAGAGCTTGTCGTCACTGGGTGAGATCGTCTCACCGCTTGCTTGCGGACGGCAACACGTAGCTGCGAGAGTTGTTGCAGAGCCATCGCATCCAGGGGCTGCGTCGTACCTTTTGCGAGACGCTTCCTACAAAACCTGCGCACCGGAATCCACACAAGGTATTACATATCTCCCCATACAGACCGGAGTAACTGCAACACGCCGCTGCATCCAGCGGGGTTGTTGCATCGCCTCCCCAGGGTCTCAGGTGTGACGAATGGCTTGTATTCCAATGCTGCAGCTTTACTTGGAACTTTTGTCGCATCTAAAGGTACTTTTGGCTAAAAAAGTGACGCAGCTGTGGATTATTTTAATGCAACCTTAAGAACTCTTTTGAAACCATATTCTTTAACTGTGTATGTTAGATTTTTATACTTTTGGTCTTGTTTAGTTTAGATTAAATACTTCAGTTTTTCTAAACTGGTGTGGAGTCCATTTGTGGTGTTCACTGTGTTAATGTGAGTGTTGGTACAAATACTTTGCACATTGTCTTTGATAAACCTGTCTGCTTGTGCCAAGCTACCAAGGCCAGGGTCCCTATTTGTCACAAGTACCTTCCTGTGCCAACTAGAGAACCCAGATCTAACAGGTGACTTATAGGTTTTAAGTGCAGTGACCTTAGATATATGGAAACCTATATCTTCTGTTAGAGGTGCTAGCCCCAGCTTACACAGGCTACAAAGGCAGGCCTGTAGTTACAGTTTTAGTTATCTCCCATGAGTGGCATAGTATGTGAATCAGTCCATGGGGGACCCCTGGTGTACCATATACTCGGGACTGATAATGTCACACCAGAATCCAATCTGGGAGGTACCTAAGTACTTGCCATAACCAGTTTAGGAGAGAAAGCACAGAGACTGGGGTCCTGATTAGCAGTATCCCAGTCAGACTAGTCAGAAACAGCATAGCACCAGGTAAAAAGTTGTGGTAACCATAAAAGCAGAGCCTACTTTCCTACAGCAGATTACCATTATTGTGTTCTCCAGATCTCCTTCTTATAGTAAATTGCCAGACACCAAATGTTATTCAGGGTCTGAGTCTTTGAAATTTTATGTTGGGGTTCTTCTTCTTTTGAAGTGTCCCCTCCACTCCTCTGCCCCCTCTTCCTATAGAACAGCAGTCTGGCACAGCAGGAGTATCTTCAAAGTGGATAGTCTTAAAGCAAAGGCAATGGGAGTGGCTAGAGTTCACACCTGGGTGTCAGCCACAGTGAAATGAGCATCAAAAGGTTAGCAAAGGGCCCCCAGCTCTACTCCTAATGATTCTATTATTATTTCCATCTCCTTCCTGAGGTGTGCCAGTGTCCCTTTCTTGTAACATCTCTCAGAATCAAAGAGCATCCACTGCATCGGAGGGGGGACCTCCCCTACCCAGCATGCACCAATTCAAAAGATATTCTGGGGGATCCTGCTACCTCCTCTCCATGTATCACTATGCAGACCTGGGTCTCCCAAAATGGAACCTATGGCCCTCTATGTATTATACCATACACAGGCACTCTTACACCCTGCTTGTATGTAATATTCAAATTCGGCACAGTATTTTATCCTCCATGTAATATGCCATTAAGAAGCATGTAAACATCCAGAACTTGCATTTAGCATGCATGCACTGCCCAGCATTGCTTCCTTTATGTATTGAATTAGTCATATGCACACATGTATCTAGCATAAAGGATTAACATGCACACACTGTACCCTTCATGTATTGTACCATTCACAGGAGACAATACACCCAGCATATGCATTTATCCTGAATGCACTGCACAGCACAACATCTTTCATGTACTGTGCCACTCATAGGCACATGTACCTCCTACACATGCATCCATACACCATGCAAGCATGTCCCAGTACTGCACTATGCCTGTATTACACCCTTCCCAGGCAGATATATACCCAGTGAAGACTCACCACGTCCGCACTGCAAAGCACTTCACACCAATCTGCTGTTGGCCATGGTGAGTTAAGCACACAGAAACTTTAAAAAGTGAGTGAGCCTTTAGGACTCGCTCCAGTGAAACAGGTTAAAAAAGACCTGTTCACTCCTACAGATCACTACACGGTACGCTGCCACCACCACTCTACTTCCGTTTAACTCATGGTGAAGGTAGTAGCCTTCCACCTCTATGAGGGTAGCATGTAGGTGCCCCCCACCCCGGTCAAAGAGGGCTGCAATCCCTGAGACAAAAATACTTTATGATCCTTTTGTGCCTATGATAACAAAAATCAGCATCAAGGATAGAGACATCAGTAGAGTTGGGCACTTGGGTCAGGGGTGCATGTCTATGACCATGTAGAGGTTTTTTCCGTCCCAGCAATAGAACTTGTTTTTAAGAGTGCGTCAATATACTGATTGTTAGACCTGACATCATTGGCTTGAGTCTCTCCTCCATTTTTTCTGTTTGCCTCCACTGTTTTACGATGTTTTGCTGGTATATGCTTTGGGCGCTGTGCCACTGCTGATCAGTGCCACAGCGCAAGTGTTCCCTATGTTAAATTGATGTATCGATTATATTCCATGTTTGGCTTATTTGGTTTACTGTCAGTCCCTAGTCTAGTGCACCAGGAGTGCCGGGGCTTGTAAATACAAATGCCGCTCGTGGGCTTGCAGCACGTGTTGTGCCACCCATAAGAGCGGCCTCGTAAAAGAATGTCTACGGGTCGGTCATTGCGAGACCTACGTGCAGTCTGGTACTGTCACGCGGGCTGCGCGAGTATACCTGCTTGCCAGTCCCTCCAACCTTCCCGTAACTTCATGTTAGTCACCCCTATGGTAGGCCCACGGGCAGGGTGCGTTGTAAGTATAAGGTAGGACACGCCTGACCAAGTTGGCATGTCCTAATAGTGAACAACAGCCATCTTCGTTCTTCACTATTGCGAGGTAACCTGCTCTCCGTTAGTTAGAATGGGCCACCGGGATTATTAATGCTATGATCCTAGCTGGCTCGGGGAGCATGGTGCAATGTCGAGTTTGGTATCCCTGAACTCGGGGTTTAGTTACGCATCCGTTGGTGTGGATGGTTTTTGGACTCTGGGTTTGAAAATAGCACTTTTAGAAAGTGTCTATTTTCTTGTCTAACCATTTCTGGTTTCTGCTGGTGTTGCGTGTGTGTGACAGGAGCTGGGTGGCTCCAGAGGTCTGAGTGAGTCAGTGTGGGATGAGTGGGACATTTGCGTTGAGAGTAGGGGGAGAGTAGTTGCTGATAGCCTGCCCTGCCTGATACAATGCTGGCTCCACCTCCTGCCAAGCAGCTGATGGCTCTGTGTCTGCCATGGACGATCCTAGCCCCACCTTCTGCCAGGAGGCCGATAGCCTTGCTCCTGCCCGTGACAATGCTGGCTCCACCTCCTGCTGGCCGTCTGAGGACCCAGCCCTGCTCAGTAAATAGGCCAGGTGCTTCTGCCTGGCTCCACCCACAACAGACCCAGGATGTTGGGAAATCCCCCTGCATGGACAAAGGGATCAAAGCCAAAAAGGGGTATAAGAGAAGGACCCCTGAACCATGAAATCAGATCACTTCTGACAAGGAACCTTGTAACCAAGGACAAGAGGCCTGCTGATCTAAGGACTTGCCTACCCCTTCTGCCAGTGTGCTGTTTGCTGGGGGGAATCCTGCAGTGCTTCTTTATTTTTGCCAAGGAACCAGGAGAGAGGAACTGTGTGTGTACTCTCACGCTTGCTAAGAAAATCTCCAAGGACTGGAAGAGTGCCAGTCTCCTGCTGAAGTCACAGGGCTAAAGGACTTCATCTGCTTAAAGTGCTATTTGCTGGAACCTGTGAATCCAGCACCTCTGAAAGAACCAGCAATCTCGACGCCAGCGGACTCGCGCTGCAAGGAAAGGGGTAGAAGTCCATTGCGCTTCACCCCACCCCGCCGTGGCTCCGATTCAGCTACCAGGATTCTCGTGGGAGCCACCCTCTCCCTCGACACGGCGTATTCTGAAAAATCCCCTCCTGCACGGCTACTTTGCACGTAGCCAGCCTCCGGATTACCGAATCGGCAGGAACCAATTCCCTTCCTGTGAAACCAACAATCCTCGACATGAATGCGTCTACATCCCAGTAGCGCTAGCATCCTATTTCTGGCACCGGTTGTGAACTCCCTCGACCAGTAGAAACACCCCCGACCCCATGCAGCAATGCAAGCATCAAGGCACGTATAGCTGTTAAAAAGTCGCAAGCCATTTCCCGAATACTCTGGGTTCCAAAATATTCTAAAAAGGCTTTCGCATTTGTAATGCAGGTATTAATTGTAAAACTGTCCTGATGATGGTCCCAGTTTATCATGGGCTTTTAGGGATCGAAACGTCGACGCGCTATGCAGTGTAACATATGATATGATATGTATACTTGTAATTGTTTACACTGTAGGGTGAATTTGTTGAGAAAACTTTCTATTGTATTTGCAAGTCACCCTCTGGCTCAAAAATTGTTTCCTGCCTGAAAAACCTCCTTCCTTCTTCTATCCTATACCTTTTTCTGTTCTTTCTAATCTTTAGGGATAGGTACAGGACTGTACCCTATCTCACCGCTGACTTTGGTCCTTCTTGGATCAACAAGATTTTATATCATTCCTTAAATAAACTCACGCCCGGCTGGGTGCTGAAACCATATAGTACTGATTGAAGTCTATATTATTATTCTATTGCTATATTGAAATCCTTAGGACCCTTGTTTCCTGAAATAAGGAACCTGTGAATCCAGCACCTCTGAAAGAACCAGCAATCTCGACGCCGACGGACGTCGCCGAATCCAGCTCGACACCGTGAGTGACGGCTCAAGTGTCCCACTCCCTCGACGCCGGCCGCCGGGCCTGATCGACACCAGCAGCAACGCCAGTGAGTAGTGAGTTCGGCTCCAGCTCCAAGGGACCTTGTGTCTGCATCGCTGCTGACCGCATCGACTGCGTGCCCTCTCGACGCCGTGAGCGCTGCTCACACTTTGCAACATCATCATCGACATCGACGACTACTGAGGCCTGATCGACACCGAAGACGCGACGCTGGATTGCTCGACACCGCTGATCATCGTGTGCTTCATTTTTCAAGGTACTGTGTTGTTGGGGGTCCGGGTGACTCCGGGCTCGACGTAGCGCTCCTTGCGGCCGACGCCGAACCTTTGGATTAACTTTGCCTCGACGTCGTGTAGCTCCCGTGTGGGTTACCTTGTTGCCAAGAACTGTGTTTCCAGGAAGAAGAGTTGCTTTGTTACGAAAGACTTTGTGCTAAAGAAGAAACTACCTTCGAACTATTTTTCCCTTCCCAGAGTATTTATTAAGATTGTGTACATTTTTGTCGTTATTTGGTCTTGTGCTAAGCCTTATATAAAGATCCTTATTTTTATAATACTACTGTGTCGTGTCCATTTGTAGTGTATTCACTTTATTTCTGTATATGGTCATAAATGCTTAACACACAGCCTCTGAGATAAGTATGTCTGCTCTGCCAAGCTACCAAGGGGGTGAGCAGGGGTTATCGAAGGGTGTGATCCCCTTGCCCTGACTAGAAAAGGTGTGTCCCTATTTGTCAGGAGTGTATACCTCTGCCAACTAGAGACAGCCGGTTCTAACATTGGATGCAGCGGTGAGGATTTGTACCTTGCATTTATGACCCATGTGCAGTAGTTAGTGTGCGCTACATAGTGAAAGCAGACCATAGCGCAGCCACAATCTACTTGGAAGGATCCTGGCCCTTATTTATGAGGCCTTGCGTCAGTTTTGCGCCATATTTAAAAAGTGACGCATCTAGGTAGATGCGTCACTTTTTAAACCCCTGCGCCACATTATACCTGCGTCAGGTATAATGTATGCAGAGGGGGCGTTTCCCCGCAAAAAGCCTCGTAATAGTGACACAGTGAAATCTATGAGATTTCACTGCATCACTTTTAGGATGCTGTTGCGTCAAAATCTTGCGCCTGCCTCACAGCAGGCGTAAGACTGACACAAGCCCTTTCACATGGGGCTTTCCCCATGTGAAAGGACGCATTGCTGGAGTTGCGTCACTTTTGTGACACACTCCAGCAATGCGTCACTTTTGCGCTTACAGTCCTTGCGACATGATGCGTCATACATTAAATATGACGCATCATTGGTGTCACAAGGAGTGCGCAGTAAAAAGTGACGCATCGCTGTTTTCACGCAGCGATGCGTCACTTTTCATAAATGAGGCCCCCTATTTTTTGTTCTCCGCTTTTCTGAAACTTGATTTTTTGAACACTGCCAGTTTTTACCATGAGTGACACCGGAGTCACTACCCCTGTTGTTGTTGTGGAGGAATTTGATAGAGCGAAGATAAACGGTTACAAACTGGAGGAGTTGAAATCCTTTTGCAAACAGTTTAAAGTTCCTACGAAAGGCCTCAAGATTAAGGAAAACTATCTCAAAGCGCTGGAGGCCTGGTTGGAGTCCAGAGATCCCTCTGATGTGGTGGTGGTACCGCCAGGGGAAGGGGATGAGAAGGCGCCAGTGAATGGGCCTGAGTCCTCTCCCGGAAGCAGTGTTTCCTCCAAAGGTCTTTCCCCTGAAGAAAGAGAAGAAAGGGCGAAGGAGCGTGCATACAACATGGAGATGGCAAGGCTAAAAGATAAATGGGCAGTTGGAGTTAGAAAATGCAAGAGGTAGAAGAGAAGCTGATTTGGAGACCAAAAGGTTGGATTTCGAAAGAGAGAAGTTAGCTTTTGAGCGTGATACCAAGTTGAGGGAATTGGACATCCAAGCCAAAAAGTTAGAATTGAATCCCTCTGGTGGCAGCATTCCATCTGGGCCTGCAGAAAGTAGGTTTTATTTTCCCAAAGATGTCATCAAAGATTATCATAGGAATGAAGATATTGGCCGGTGGTTTAAAGCGTATGAGTTAGCATTATTGGCCCACCGGGCCCCTGAGAAGGATTGGGGAGCGGGGTTGTGGGGTCGCTTTGTGAATGAGGGGAGAGATACCCTGCTAGACATGCCTGTTGAGGATAGGATGTCTTATGCTCATATGAAGGATGCTTTAATGTTGCTGCATGGCCTAACCCCCGAGAAGTACAGACAAGCTTTAAGAGAATGTAAGAAGTTGCCTGGTACGACGTGGGTTGAGTATGTGTCTTATTTTTGCAGAGCCATGGATGGTTGGGTAAAGGGCAGCAAAGTGGAAAGTTATGAAGCTCTTTATGATTTGTTTGCTTGGGAGCATTTGTCCAATAACTGTTTTCCAGAGCTGCGCCAGCACCTTATTGATAGCAAGATATGTAACCCTAGAAAACTTGCTGAGGAGGCGGACCGCTGGGTCAGTACCAGGGTCCACAAGGGTCCAGTGGGAGACTCAGCCAAAGGTGGGCAGGGTCCCCAGCAGAAGAGTGGGGGGGACAAGGGTAAACAGAAGGAGTCTCAGAAAGGGCCCCAAAGTAATCCCCAAGGGAACCAAGGGAAAGGTTCCCAGCCTCCCCCTGAGAAGAAGCCAGTGGCCCGACGGGTAAACCTGTTCATAGGGGCCCCCTAACCTGCTACATTTGCGGGCAGGTGGGACACCGGCATTATGACCCCCAGTGTCCCATGAAGAATTCAAATGCACCGCCGCGTGCACCCCCCGTCAGTTGGCGAGTGTAGCCCTGAGAGGGGAGGAGATGGTTGTCCCTGGTGGGAGGGGTCCCGCAGAAATGTCCCTGATCTCGCTAGGAGACATGCAAATGGTCCCTCCACCCCCTCTGCCTAGTAGCATTAGTAAATATAGGCAGTGGGTGACCATTAATTGCCATAGAGTGGAAGCTCTCAGAGACACCGGAGCGAGTGTGACAGCTGTCAAGTGTCACTTGGTGTCCAGAGAGCAGGTGGTTCCCCACGCATTCTACCCTGTGATAGCTGCTGGCAACTCTCAGAAAGAGTGTGAGGTAGCTCAGGTTTCCTTTGAATGGGGGGGAATTTCAGGTACTCTTCAGGTTGCTGTGAGGCCCGCCATGCCTGTCGATTGTCTCCTGGGCAATGATTTAGAAGACTCCCCTTGGGCAAAGGTGGAGAGGGAGACACATTTGAGGATGTTGGGTATGCCAGAGTGGGTGTGTGCAACCACTCGATCGATGACAGCGAGTAAGGGTGTTGATGGGGTCCCGGAGCCTGAAAGTACGGCCCAGGACCCAGCTGTGAAGAGAAGAGGCAGGAGGCGCGGGAAACCGGCCCCCGTAGTTCCCGTGGTCCAGGAGGAGGTAGACCCTGAGGGGGATGCCCTGGAGCCCACAGGGGAACAAATTGCCGAACTGGGAGACCTGCCCGAGCTGACCCATTGGCAGCAGGATGGTGGTCCCTCCAGGGAGGAATTCTGTGCCGAACAGAAAGTGTGCCCTTCTCTTGTGGGTATGAGGCAGCAGGCCTCAGCCCAATCCTCAGGTGATCAGTCAGGGTCACATTTTGTGTACTGGGAGAACGACCTCCTGTATAGCGAGCCTAAGGCTGCTGAGCCTGGGTCAGCCCGTGTGCTGGTGGTACCCCAGCGCTTTAGAGCCTTCCTACTGGGTTTGGCTCATGACGTTCCGTTAGCTGGACATCTGGGGCAGGACAAGACCTATGACGGGCTTGTCACTCATTTTTATTGGCCTCAGATGCGCAGGGATGTAGACATCCATTGTAAGACATGTCACACTTGCCAGGCAAGTGGGAAAAGCGGGAGGAAGCAGAAGGCTCCCCTCCAACCTTTTCCAGTGATCAGTACCCCCTTTGACCTGGTGGGTATTGACATTGTTGGGCCCCTGGACCCCAAGAGAGCCCTGGGCAACAGGTTCATCCTGGTCTTGGTGGACCATGCCACACGGTACCCGGAAGCCATCCCTCTCCAAACAGTGACGGCCCCCGTGGTGGGACGGGCACTGATGGGTGTTTTCTCCTGGATGGGGTTCCCCAGAGAGGTGGTGTCAGACCGGGGCACCAACTTCATTTCTAACTATATGAAGTCTCTATGGAAGGAGTGTGGGGTAACCTACAAGTTCACCACTCCTTACCACCCTCAAGGAAATGGGCTGGTTGAGAGATTCAACCGGACCCTTAAAGGCATGATCATGGGTCTTGAAGAACCAATGAGGCGGAAATGGGACATCCTCTTGCCATGCCTGTTGTTTGCTTACCGTGAGGTGCCACAGAAGTCTCTAGGGTTCAGCCCCTTTGAGCTTTTGTACGGTCACCCGGTAAGAGGGCCTTTGAGTCTGGTCAAAGAAGGCTGGGAGCAATCTCCCAGGAAACCTCCCCAGGATGTATACAGTTACATGCTGGCCTTCAGGAACCAGACTCGGCGCTTCAGAGATCTTGCGCAGGCAAATCTGGAGGCCAGGCAGGAGGAGATGAAGCGTTGGTACGACCGGAATGCCACTCTGGTAGAGCTTCAGCCTGGACAGGAAGTGTGGATCATGTCCCCTGTGGAACCTTGTGCGCTCAAGGACAGGTGGACTGGACCGTTTAAGGTTGTGGAGAAGAAGAGCGATGTCACCTACTTGGTGGACTTGAAATCTCCCAGGAACCCCTTGCAGGTCCTGCATGTCAACCGTTTGAAGCCCCACTTAGAAAGGTCCGAAGTGGGCATGCTCCTAGCTACAGATGCTGGAATGGAGGAGGAGAGTGAGCCTCTTCCTGACCTCCTGTGTTCTAAAGAGCAAGACGGGTCAGTGGATGGTGTGGTCCTCTCTGACACACTGACCCTTGAGCAGAAACAGGATTGTCGCCACCTGTTGGGACAATTCCCGGATCTGTTTTCCTTGGTTCCGGGTGTCACTCATTGGTGTGTCCATGACGTTGACACCGGAGACAGCCCTCCTGTGAAGCACAAGGCTTACAGGGTGACTGACAAGGTTCAAGCATACATTAAGGAGGAGGTCTCCAAAATGTTTGCGTTAGGGGTGGTTGAGTCCTCTAGCAGTCCTTGGGCCAGCCCAGTGGTCTTGGTCCCGAAGGCTGCAGCGCCTGGTGCTTCGCTGGAACTTCGGTTCTGTGTGGATTACCGAGGACTCAATTCAGTCACGAAGACTGACGCGCACCCCATCCCCAGAGCTGATGAGCTCATAGATCGGTTGGGGGCTGCCCGGTACCTTAGTACGTTTGATCTAACATCTGGGTACTGGCAGATCACCTTGACTGATGGGGCAAAGGAGAGGTCCGCATTCTCCACACCAGATGGGCTATACCAGTTCCGGGTGATGCCCTTTGGGGTGAAGAATGCCCCTGCCACCTTCCAGAGGTTGGTCAACCAGGACTTGGCTGGATTGGAGGATTTCAGTGCCGCCTACCTGGACGACATCGCAGTGTTCAGCACCAGCTGGGAGGAACACTTGCGCCACCTCCAGGAAGTGTTGTTGGCCCTGCGCAGAGCAGGCCTCACAATCAAAGCCAGTAAGTGCCAGATTGGGCAGGGTTCTGTGGTGTACTTGGGGCACCAAGTAGGGAGTGGCAAGGTTGCCCCCCTGCAACCCAAGATCGATACCATCCTGGCTTGGGCGCCGCCCAAAACCCAAACTCAGGTGAGAGCCTTCTTAGGACTCACGGGTTATGACAGGAGGTTTGTCAAGAATTACGGTAACACTGTGCACCCCTTGACTTCGCTGACTTCCAGGAAGCTGCCACGAAATGTGATCTGGACTGATGCCTGTCAAACGGCCTTCGATACCCTGAAAACTGCAATGTGCACCGCACCTATGCTCCAGGCACCCGACTTTTCGAAAGAATTTATTGTCCAGACGGATGCTTCAGAGCATGGCGTGGGGGCTATTCTGGCTCAGGTGAATGAAGAGGGCCGAGACTTGCCTGTAGCCTTCATCAGTCGGAGGTTACTTCCCCGGGAAACGAGGTGGAGTGCGATAGAGATAGAAGCATTTGCTGTGATCTGGGCGCTGAAGAAGCTAAGACCCTACCTGTTTGGGACTCACTTCCGGGTTCAGACAGACCACAGGCCCCTCAGATGGTTGATGCACATGAGGGGTGAGAATCCGAAACTGTTGAAGTGGTCCATTTCCCTACAGGGGATGGACTTCACTGTGGAACACCGCCCTGGTACAGATCACGCCAATGCTGATGGTCTGTCCAGATTTTTCCGACTTAGTGATGAGGACTCCCTAGGTCAAGGGTAGTTCTCCCCACATTTCAGCTGGAGGGGACACGTATTAGACCTGACATCATTGGCTTGAGTCTCTCCTCCATTTTTTCTGTTTGCCTCCACTGTTTTACAATGTTTTGCTGGTATATGCTTTGGGCGCTGTGCCACTGCTGATCAGTGCCACAGCGCAAGTGCTCCCTATGTTAAATTGATGTATCGATTATATTCCATGTTTGGCTTATTTGGTTTATTGTCAGTCCCTAGTCTAGTGCACCAGGAGTGCCGGGGCTTGTAAATACAAATGCCGCTCGTGGGCTTGCAGCACGTGTTGTGCCACCCACAAGAGCGGCCTCGTAAAAGAATGTCTACGGGTCGGTCATTGCGAGATCTACGTGCAGTCTGGTACTGTCACGCGGGCTGCGCGAGTATACCTGCTTGCCAGTCCCTCCAACCTTCCCTTAACTTCATGTTAGTCACCCCTATGGTAGGCCCACGGGCAGGGTGCGTTGTAAGTATAAGGTAGGACATGCCTGACCAAGTTGGCATGTCCTAATAGTGAACAACAGCCATCTTCGTTCTTCACTATTGCGAGGTAACCTGCTCTCCGTTAGTTAGAATGGGCCGCCGGGATTATTAATGCTATGATCCTAGCTGGCTCGGGGAGCATGGTGCAATGTCGAGTTTGGTATCCCTGAACTCGAGGTTTAGTTACGCATCCGTTGGTGTGGATGATTTTTGGACTCTGGGTTTGAAAACAGCACTTTTAGAAAGTGTCTATTTTCTTGTCTAACCATTTCTGGTTTTTGCTGGTGTTGCATGTGTGTGACAGGAGCTGGGTGGCTCCAGAGGTCTGAGTGAGTCAGTGTGGGATGAGTGGGACATTTGCGTTGAGAGTAGGGGGAGAGTAGTTGCTGATAGCCTGCCCTGCCTGATACAATGCTGGCTCCACCTCCGGCCAAGCAGCTGATGGCTCTGTGCCTGCCATGGACGATCCTAGCCCCACCTCCTGCCTGGAGGCCGATAGCTCTGCTCCTGCCCGTGACAATGCTGGCTCCACCTTCTGCTGGGCGTCTGAGGACCCAGCCCTGCTCAGTGAATAGGCCAGGTGCTTCTGCCTGGCTCCACCCACAACAGACCGACCTGCATGGACAAAGGGATCAAAGCCGAAATGGGGTATGAGAGAAGGACCCCTGAACCATGAAATCAGATCACTTCTGACAAGGAACCCTGTAACCAAGGACAAGAGGCCTGCTGATCTAAGGACTTGCCTACCCCTTCTGCCAGTGTGCTGTTTGCTCGGGGGGAATCCTGCAGTGCTTCTTTATTTTTGCCAAGGAACCAGGAGAGAGGAACTGTGTGTGCACTCTCACGCTTGCTAAGAAAATCTCCAAGGACTGGAAGAGTGCCAGTCTCCTGCTCAGTCAAAAAACACACAAGGGCCTTGACTCCTAACTCAGCGCGGCTGAGCCAAACCAGAACTATGTAACAAAACAAGAACCACTGTCAAAAACAAGTAAAAATTCATAAAGAATAAATTTTGTATGTTGCTATACGTTAAGCAGGTTGTTTGTGCTTGATTCAAAACAGCTACTTGTACAAATCTTTTGTTGGCCAAAGGAACTTCTCAGCAGTGGCTCTTGTTTAGTCTCCTGCTGAGGTCACAGAGCTAAAGGACCTCATCTGCTTAAAGTGCTATTTGCTGGAACCTCTGAATCCAGCACCTCTGAAAGAACCAGCAATCTCGACGCCGACGGACGTCGCCGAATCCAGCTCGACACCGTGAATGACGGCTCAAGTGTCCCGCTCCCTCGACACCGGCCGCCGGGCCTGATCGACGCCAGCAGCAACGCCAGTGAGTAGTGAGTTCGGCTCCAGCTCCAAGGGACCTCGTGTCTGCACCGCTGCTGATCGCATCGACTGCGTGCCCTCTCGACGCCGTTAGCGCTGCTCACACTTTGCAACATCATCATCGACATCGACGACTACTGAGGCCTGATCGACACCGAAGACGGGACGCCGGATTGCTCGACGCCGCTGATCATCGTGTGCTTCATTTTTCAAGGTACTGTGTTGTTGGAGGTCCGGGTGACTCCGGGCTCGACGTAGCGCTCCTCGCGGCCGACGCCGAACCTTTGGATTAACTTTGCCTCGACGTCGTGTAGCTCCCGTGTGGGTTACCTTGTTGCCAAGAACTGTGTTTCCAGGAAGAAGAGTTGCTTTGTTACGAAAGACTTTGTGCTAAAGAAGAAATTACCTTCGAACTATTTTTCCCTTCCCAGAGTACTTATTAAGATTGTGTACATTTTTGTCGTTATTTGGTCTTGTGCTAAGCCTTATATAAAGATCCTTATTTTTATAATACTACTGTGTCGTGTCCATTTGTAGTGTATTCACTTTATTACTGTATATGGTCATAAATGCTTAACACACAGCCTCTAAGATAAGTCTGTCTGCTCTGCCAAGCTACTAAGGGGGTGAGCAGGGGTTATCGAAGGGTGTGATCCCCTTGCCCTGACTAAAAAAGGTGTGTCCCTATTTGTCAGGAGTGTATACCTCTGCCAACTACAGACAGCCGGTTCTAACACTGATATTTTCCTGGCTCCTTATAAAGGATCTGTCTTATGACATACTAGAGATGTAAAAAATATTTTCAACCAAATTCCTGATATTCCATGGTCTCTTGAATAATTCCTGGTACTATGTGATTTAAAAAATCTATATGCTTCCATACAACATAAGTACATTCTCTAATAAGCAGCCACATATCTTAAGACAGACTCTTCTATTCGTATTGAGCAGACTCAAATATTACTAGCCATGGCCAAATTCATGTAGGAACTAACATAATTATGTCTGACAATAAACTATTTAGGCAGTGTTATTGCCATGAAGATCAGGTTGTCACGTTTTTTGTCAGTCTAGGTCCAAGCAGGATAACAATTTTACTTCTTTCACAACTGTGTTGTGACATTGCAAAGAAAATATTGTTGATTTCTGTAATGGAACAGATAATTACACAATAGTCGAGGTATTTTTTCTCGACACAAACAGAGGGCGGCCAATTAAATGCGCTAATGACATTCTCTAGTAGCATTTTTTGAATTATTGGTATTTATCAGTCATAATTTCCGTGAAATGGCAAAAATAAAGCAAATGGCCAGTAGGGCCATTAATGTTCAAATTCGGACCACAGAGATAATTAAATGTTTTTAGGAGTGTGAATATAAAGTGCTCATGTTGCCTTAAGCCAAGTAAACATTTTCTTCAGTGAAATGAGTTGATGATAGGAACATAGCTGGATTAACAGGAAAACTATTTATTTCAATTCAGGCTAAGGATAGTGCACACAACGCAAACATATTACACAATCACCCCCCTTCCTGCACATAAACAATCTTCCCCTCAACACAGGCGCCTTTGCACTATGGTTACAAGGGTGCCAGCGTGGGCACTAGGAAGCTAAAATTAGCACCAGCCCAGGGGGAAATGTAGGGCTGCACCATATTCTTCTAAATAAAGTGCAGCACAATTTCAGACATGGTGGAGTGTGGCGTTAAGTTAAGGAGGCTAACGCCGTGCTCCGATGCTTCATAGTAAATATGCCCCCTATTCTTCCTGTAAATGAATGTGTCAGTAACTAGTGCGCGTAAAAAGTGAATTTTTATTATTTGCTCGTTAGGCCATGATCAATTACTTTTAACAAAGTAACAGCTCCCTGCGGCTGCGACGGAAAGTCTCCACAGGATATGCTGCATTTTATGTTTTTATGTAAATTTTATGAATTTCCCCGTAAACGCTATCTGGTACCACTTTTAAAGAAACTGAATTTTTGTCAAATCAGACCTGCCATGATGAATTTACAACTATTACATAGCGATAGCATTCTTTTTGTATTAGAATTCCTGAAATCAATTGTAAAGTACAGAAAATGTTTGGATTCGTAAATAATTTTTTAAATCCTCTTTGCACATGCACTATTCACTTTAGCATAATCAGTGCTGCTATACTTGCGGTTAGTCAGGTATTATTGAACCTTTTTAAGAATCTTTATTTGATTTGATTTTTACATAATGAACTTTTGGGATTGCTGTATTGTACTTTTGTGGTTTGCAAACTAAACCGAAATAAAGTTTTTATTGAATTGAATTGAAGTGCTGGTGTAATTGTAATTTAAAGGAAGAATGCTCTTTTCTGTACATATTCCTTTAAAAGAATTTAGAAAATATCCAGTTTTTGAGATGCTTGTTGACTACGTTATACGTCACGGTCGCCCTTACGCAGGGCCGGACTGGGAACCAGAACCGGCCCTGGCAAAGTGCTCGGCCGGCCCCCCTCCCCCCCTCCGGGAGGAGAGGGGAGGGGGAGAGGTGCGACCGCGCTCTGTGACAGGGCCGGTTTTCGGCCGTTTTTGTTACAGGGCCGTTTTTGCAGCATAACGGCCCTGTAACAAAAACGGCCCCAGGGGCCCAAAACCGGCCCCCAACCATGCGGCCCACCGGGGAATTGCCCGGTGCCCTCAACGGCCAGTCCGGGCCTGCCCTTACGTTGCAGGAGAAAAAACAGTTCTCTTTTCCCAGTCCTGCATTGCTAGCCAACTCGAACAGCAGACATTCTAGAATGCTGCTTTGTTTGATGATCTCACCTGGGGATTTGAGTTCCATTGTGACATCATTTGCCAGGCGGCTCCTTGAAGAGGAATGTACGAAACAGAGGAAGGAGTAAGTAGTTGAAAATCTCTAGGCGCATCATCAAATTAAAAAATCACAACTAATTGTAATAACTCTGTTAACTATGATAAATTCTATAACACTATTATATTCATTGATGCCAGAAATGTGCATTATTGCCATTTAATTACCCGCCACGCATTATAGACCGATACCTGATGGAAGACTACATAAATTGCAAAAATCGGCTAACAGAAAAAGGTTAACAAGTAAACGAGTTTTGGCATAAATATGTTTTCAGTCATAAGTCATAACAAGAGTATGAGAGTAGTTGTTTTAAAATTATGATTAAGCATAAATAAACAGCTCAGTTCTGCTAGTCTAGGCCCTCATTTCAGTCTCAGTTCCATAGAATTTCACAGCGACCTTACTTTTGTTACTGGTGAACAGATATGGCATCTTTAGCTTTGAGACAACCTTTTTCTAGAATTTGCTGGAAAGCACACGTAGTGATGACTGTGGAAGTGCAGTGATATTGACAGTGTCTGAAGTATGTTTTTTTGTTCAGAATGTTCTATCACCCATCTGCAAAACGCATCAGAACAACGGGTCTTTTTAACACTGTGTTTAATCAATGTACTTAATTTTTGCTTAGCACAAAATGAATTTAATTTGCCTTTTTATAAATCCCATGTATTCCCTGATTTGTATGATATTATAAATAGTTTTAACATCGTATGAAATGTTTTTCTCTTTGTATGATTTTTAACTAAATCGAATAAAGATTTTTTTGACTGACTGACTGACACCCATCTACATTTTTTTAATTTGTATTTAAGACTTCGCAGATAATATATCAGTTTGTTCTAGTGTTTAAAGAACACATACTGAATTACTGCCAGGTCAGTGCCACTTCAAAATCGAATTAAATTATCTGTGTGTCCTTAAATCTTCAATAACAACCTAAAATAACTTCAGTAAAAATATTATTGTGCTCTCTCAGACTGACTCAACCAGGTTTATTATACTTGGAATAAATAGAAACACAAGGAGGATATATATATACGAAATGACGCATCATTATGCACAGGTACATTGGTGTCAAAATATTTTGTCCCTGGGTGAAAAATCCTCACAACCCCATAAATACGCCATATTTATAATACAGGGCTCCATGGTGCTTGATCCAAGGATGCATCAGAAATCCTGACATCCGTGGGAAGGATGCCGCAGGGCATCCAGCCCAAAAGTGGTACATTGATGTAAATGGTAATAAAACAGACTCAACTACAGCAATGCATAAAAAAACAGTAGCGATGCGTCAATTTTGACTGATGCAAGTATACTACTGTATGTGTACCTATGGAATAGAGTGTTAAAAGGTGTAAAAACTCTCAATTACATTGGTCCTGAATGTCACGCATACAAGTGGGCATAATATACTTATGTGTACCACTATGTCTCCATATGTGTGATACATTCGTGGCTCCCCCATTTGGGTGTGGGGCGTTGCCTCACTGCTTTCTCGCAGTGCGAGAAGCAGAAACATAAATGGTAAAACTACCATTGTACGTTTCTGCTTCTCGCACTGCGAGAATGCAGAAGTGCCTTGAGTGCCTGGCTGTGGGAGGGCGGGTGGGCGGTCCCACTCGAGGGCAGGGGGGAGTGACTTCCCCACTGTTGTGAAACTGACTGCTTTGGTCGGCCTGAGGCTGACCAAAGCAGTCGTGCGCACTCTCCCTTTTCTCTATGTAGGCTTCATAGAGAAAAGGGCCTCTGATTAGGCTCTCGGCTGGGGTGCTGTACGCCTGCACTGCACCAATCACAATGCTGCCATTACAGCGTTGTGATTGGCGGAGGGGCGGGAGGCTGCCTGTGGGTGGCTTTACTCCTGATGTGAGCTGCTGCAGGAAAATGCGCGGGACGGCGGGAGTTGGGAACTGGCCGCTGGAAGGTGAGTTTTATTTTATATTTTAATTTATTCAGTTTGCATTTGTACTGACTTCACAGCTATGCACAAAGGAACTTTTCATACCCCACAGTGTTGCTGGTTATTATGCAAGTGAGGCGGTTAGATTTTGAGTCCCTCAGGCAAGCGTAAAACGGCATTAAAAACAGATGCACTACTTTTGAAGGGGCCTTGGGTGGGCCAGGCGGCTCCCCTGCCCCCTTCTAAAACCTGCCTTGTGGGATAAAGCTGAAGTTCTGCAAACTTCCAGTCCCGGGTAGTCGCTAGTAGTAAAAAAATTGTAAATTGATACTTGTATAGCGCACTACTGACCCGCAAGGGTCTCAAGGGGCTAGTACGAATACCGCTGTGGAACCCGTCCTGGCTTTCCCAGTGAGGCATCCACTCCTGGGCACCCCCAGGGTGAAGGCCAGGCATCCTTAGCGTTGTGGGGGCCGTTGTAGAGATTAAGCAAGCTATTGCCCAGAGTTGCAGAGTGGGACTCTACGATTAGAATAGGCACCGAGGCGAGAATTATCAGGTCCGTGGTATTTTTGAGCCCAAGACCCACCAAGGCGGGGATTTGAACCCTGGTCCCGGGCTAGACCTCTACATCAGGGTCTGCCGCTCTAACCATTGAGCCACACTTCCACTCCAGTAGCACGTGTTTTCGGTTATACCCAAGCAGCAAATCAATTGTTTCAGTGCTTTTACGAACCTCCCAAGCGCGCCTTGGTGTGTTTCGAATTCATACTGCGCAGTTAGAATTGCTTCACCTCAGCTCTTCTACTGACAGCAGGGAGTCGAATTCTATTTTCTCATGAACAATTCTCACAGAATGTGTCATAATCGGTGGGCTGCTCCACAAACGATCCTCCCGACCTCCTTCAGCAGTCAACATTGCAGCTTCCTCACAGTTCAAAACCTCAGATAATCCGCATACTCCAGGCCCAGTTTAATAATGTTTGCTGTCCCCAATGAAATACAACCCCCTTATCCTTCCCGCCTCCCCTTCATCCCCCCACGACGACCCCATTTCCGCCCCCCACCCGTCAAGCCGGCCGCGAGTGGTTAAAGGTGATGGCAAGCCATGTTTTCCCCTTTCAAATGTTGTCTCCATTTTAAAGGAAATCTTTGTTAGTTCAAATGATGTGTGTGCTTTTCTTCAGCGGTGACATCATTACCTCGGTCAAGAAAGATGCCAATGTAGGTGTTTTTCTTCTGAGGGGTTGTTTGTAAGCTGTGGGGAATTCCTATCAATAGAGCTTTTGATAGTTCAGTCTCATCCGTGCAGGAGATTGAATTAATAGCCTTACAGATGCACCAGGGAAAGTTTTGATTACTCTACTTCTTATTGCTACTTTCATTTCATTACTTTATTCCAACTTGACTTCATGTGTTAGGTCATTTAAGTGTATTATTATTATTTGAATTTCTCAAATTTGCTTGTAAATGCACCATTTGTCCATTCTTTTTTCAAAATATTCTCAGGGGAGAACCCTCCCCCGAACCCTCAATAGGTTGTTCAGGCTCGCTCGCTATGCGCACTTGCCACAGTGCAAAACGGCAATTATTTTACGGCTCACCACTTTCAAATGTCACCAGCCGCAACTAGTGTGATATTAGTTATTAATGGTGTGTAATCTGTGAATTCCTGTGCTACTTACCATATGTATGCACTTATCTGTGGAGTGGTTGTGACTTGATTGCAGATGATACTGTTTTAAGCCACTTCAACTGGTCAAATCCTCTGAAACAGCCAATGCATCATTACTACACCTGGGTTTTAGAGGCTTAGGAATTTTGATGCATCTCAAGTTCAGCTGCCCACCTCTTGAAGATGCGCCTCTTTGAGAAAAATTCATAAATACTACTGTGTCAGTTTTACGCGGGATTTTAGGTGGGAGTGCCTACCTTGCATATATTAAAACTAACGTGACAGACCCGATGATAGAAAAAATCGGCGCAGGCCGACGAATAGTGACGTATCATCCTAGATTGGTCACCTTTTATATATGAACCAATGACAGCGCCACCACTGCGCCCAAAAAAAGAAATGACGCAGCAGCAGAACAATTTGCACCAATAAGTCTGCCAGAGTTCAAATGCAACTTAGAAGTCTACGGTCATAGAAACATTTAAAACTGTGTGTTATACTTGGTAACTAGTCATAATATCGAATTAAAAATATCGAATGGACAAAATATCGAGTTTTTGATTTCGAGTAGACAGGATATCGAATTGCAAAAATATAGTGGTTAAGAATATCGATTTTAATAATATCGAAGTTAGTAATATTGATTGTCAAAATATTGTTGTAAATAATATCGATTTTTTTTGTGTTTTGTATGTTGATATTTGTGTTAAAAGTACTTATATATGTTATTATGTGTGTTTGAATTTAGTTAAAGTAATGAATTTTATGTTAATTCATTTTTGCGTAATTTAATTCCATAGCGGGTTATAGGTTTACAGGGGAATAGGGTGGGAAGTAATTTAATTATATTATATTTTTGAAGAACTATTTAGAATTAAATAATTATATGGTAATTACTTCTTGAAAAATTTAATTGTATAGCGGGTTGTGGGTTTATAGGGGAAAAGGGTGGGAGGTAATTTAAATTAATTAATTGAATAAATAATTGTAATAATTAATAATTTAGTATTTAATATTTTATATTGGCAATTAAGTTAACTAAGATATAGTTAAGTAATTATAAATTGATCTATAACAATTCAAAATTAACTGGTAATTATGCTAATTATGTTAATGTTTTATTGACTAGTAATTAATTAGATAATTATTGATAATTAATATGTACATATGTTAATTGTGTACTTTTTTATGCACAGGTTGAGGGTTGATAGGGGATTAGGGTGGGAAGTAATTGAATTTTAATTTAATTTTTATAATTTTTTATATAATATTTATTACAAGTTATTGTATTGTGTTAATTGTGTGAATTATTTTACATTTGATGGTTATTAATTTGATTGTTGTTATTAGTTAAATAATTAATTGTTAATTAAATATGTTAATTTATTAATATTTTACAATATTGCTGGTGATGTTTATAGGAGAAAATGGTAGGAGGTAAATTAGTTTAGAAAAATTCCCTCCCGCTATCCAACACTTTTCCTACTGTTGCACTCTCTGGAGTGGGAATAGTCATTTCTACCCTCCCACTACCCAACACTTTTTCTGCTGTTGCTCTCGCTGGAGTAGGAATAGTAATGTTTACCCAGGTGCTATCCAACACTTTCCATACTGTTGCACGCGCTGGAGTGGAAATAGTAATTTTTACCCACCCGCTATCCAACACTTTCCCTATTGTTGCACTCGCTGGAGTGGGAATAGTCATTTTTACTCTCCCGCTATGCAACACTTTTCCTACTGTTGCACTTCCTGGAGTGGGAATAGTCATTTTTACCCTGCCGCTATCCAACACTTTTCCTACTATACCATTCATTGGGGTGGAACTAGTAATTTTATCCTTTACGCTATGCAATGTAATGTCTTCTGTATTGTTATGTTTAATGTAGTGTAAAATATTATTTAAAAACAAATATTTTTTAATTTTTTTTAACTTATTATATTTAATTTTTTTATATGAATCCTATACGTTTAGTTATATATATCTAATTATATTTGAAATTATGTTTTTCAGATTTTATAATTAAACATATTAAATATGTTGTAATATTATTAAGTTAATATATAACAAAAATGAAAATTACATGGTTATTTTATTTTTAAATAGATAATTAGTGAATTAGTGAAGTAGTGTGGCTCACTGGTTAGAGGCGGCAGACCCGAGAGCAGAGGTCGGCCCGGGACCAGGGTTCGATTCCCGACGCGGCAGGTTTCTGGACCAGGGTCAGCGGACTCGATAATTCTCTTGCCTCGGTGCCCACTCTGATCAGCGATCACACTCGGCAACTCTGGGCACTAGCTTGCCTCATCTTCACTAACGGCCCCACCAGACCGCCGGGGATGCCTGGTCTCACCCTGGAGATACCCATTAAGGGACCATCTCTCAGGGAAGCCAGGAAGGGTTTCGCAGCGGTCAAAGCGCGGAGGTACCCCTTCGGGAGTGATTCCAGCGCTATATAAGCACACAATTAATTAATTAATTTAATTAATTTATTATTTACTAATTTTAAAGTTTAAAAATTATTTTTAATAATGTTTCACTTAATTATATTTATTAATTTATTAATTTTATATTACTTTTAAGACGTTTAAAAGAATCGATATTTTAGCAAAGTTTATAATTGACAACGATATATAGGATTTGATATTTTTGTACTTACCTGTTTGTAGATAGGAATTCGATATTCTGTCACTCAATATATATTCTGGCAGCTCGGTATTCTGCTCCTCGATATTTTGTCAGTGATCTGTTATACTTGAATGAACTAATTTGATCCATAAAAATATCAGTACGAGGAGAGAAAGACACAAAACGGTACAGAAATGGGTAGGAAAAATAGTGCAGAAAATGTGAATGTAAAGGTGAAGAGTTGGTCATTAGCTAAAATGCAAATTTAGACTTATAAACTTTATGAGCCCCTTACTAAAACTGCTCCAATAGTGAACAATTACTTCACTGCACCATTATCTCAGGACTGCCAGGACTATTTAAATTGTTTTGGAGTTATTTGAGTTGCTTTGGAAAAAGTACCTCATAGCATTCAATTGACAATTAGGGCAGAAAAAAGTTCATCTCAAGCGGGGGATTATGATGTTTTCCCCCCCCGGGGCCTGTACTTTTTAGGGACTTGCGCTCCTGTTACATATTCAGTTTTTGATTGTCTAAGTCACTTGGTAGACCAAGGTAGCAACACTGCACTACACTCGTGCTCCTTAACTGATTAGCTGCTTTTGATATGGTCTCCTTAAACTGTCTCATCAATTGCTCTGCTGAGTAAGGCATTCAGGTTATAGCACTGGCCTCAATTGCTTCATCCCTAACTGACTATTTCCAGGCTGTATTTCTACATCCCTTTGGCTTCAAATTCAAATCTATCTCTCAGGGTGTTCCACTGGGCTTTTCTTTAAGCCCTACTCTTTTTCACATCTATCTACTTTCCTTGGTCCACCCTATTCAATTTATTGGGTTTGATTCTATGCCCATGCTGACAACAGTTAGCTTCTTATAAGCCTTTATGACCAATGCCGAGCTGCAAGAGTTAAAGACTGTATCCTTGATTTAGTTGCCTGGATAGTGTACAATTCCCTCAAATTGAACACTGATAAGACTGCGATTGTTATTTTGAAGTGTTGAAATAAACGTCTTTCTGTCTTTCTTAGCTCACTGACTTCTGGCACACACAGATTGACTCCCCTCCCCTACCAGCATCTTCTGTTCGAAATCTTGGCATCTATTTTGATGAGAATCTAACCTCATCCACTCAGCAAGTTTGTGTCTACCTGCTTCATCCATCTCATCATAAGAATCCTTCCATTCATTCCATTTGAGTCATGGCACTGGCTGTCCAGACCGGTATAATTAGCTGTCGGGAATAATATATTTCTCTCCTTCTGAGCTCTCCTCTTCACCTCTTAAATCACCTTCAAAGGAGTCAAAATGTTGCCATTCACGTTATTTTTAATCTTCCCGGCTGGTCTTTAATTTCTGCTTATAGAAACTCTCTTCAATGGCACCCAGGCGCCAAGAGCTATATTTTTAAATCATGTGCCTGCTTCACAGTAATTTCCACCATACTGCCAATGTGTACCTTGAAAGGATATTCACCGACAATATTCCAGTTCACACTCTCAGATCCGGAGACCCTGCTGGTGGTTCTGCATTTTTTGATATGGCTGCCAAATAATACAATTCTATTTCATTTCATAACACCTTTCTTCTCAAAACCTGGATTTTCTCTATCAGTTTTCGTGTTCTCTTTCTGGTTGATTTGCCTTATTATTTTAACAGAAACAGGGAACATTTGAGATAATCGTGCACACTGAAAATTCATTAAATAAATACATTAATAAGTAAATAATGACTGCTTTCATAATACTAGGAGTATCACTTCCCCAAATAGGTGGCTGAAAATATGATCTTTTCTCTTCCTAAGCAATTTTTTTTCTATAATAATGGAGTGCACCTTGAATCCCAAAACACAATGACCCCTGCAAAAGGTATTTGCCCAAAGCTCTGTGTAGGATTCTGATAGGACTGCAGATTTGAGACTAGGGTATGGGTAGTCTAACTAAATTGTAGAAAGATTATAATAGTATCAGATGAATGTGTGTTTCAGTCTACAGGACTGTAGATTGCAGTCTGCCTTGGCCATGGTTGTATTCATTGAACATTGCTACTGATTTGGCTAACACTGTTCCTGGTTCTGTAGCCTGTTTCAGTCCAAAAGAAAAACCAAACGAAATGATGGACGGAGCGTTGACAATACAAACACTCACCCCCAGTCAACTGATCTGGGTTTAATCCATCACCGTTCTTTAGCCCACTCTGCCACCCCAGTTCAGACAAGGCCATATGCAAATCAGTCTGACCCTGTGCCTCATGGGAACAGTCCAGCCCGAACTGCCAAGCCATGCCTTCTCTGGACTGGAAACAAGCTACTGAGGACCGGTTTCTGGCATTTCAGCCGTCTTCAGCCCGGGTTGCTTGAATCCAGTGGCAAAGTGAGCAAGGGACTCACGTCTGAGCATACCCTGTCACACTTATGGCGTACAAACAAAAACCAAAGGAAATGATGGACGGAGCTTTGACAATACAAACACTCACCCCCAGTCAACTGATCTGGGTTTAATCCATCACCGTTCTTTAGCCCACTCTGCCACCCCAGTTCAGACAAGGCCTGTTTCAGTCCACCCTCTCCTCTGCCTGCCTCAATGAGAATTTCAATGACAGGCACATGACAAACACTCTCCCGTAAGCATCCCTTGGCTTCTGCCAGCCACTTTGGAAATGAAGGCTATTCTGACGAATTCTTTCTCCGTGGATGTCTGCGTGAGAGTTATTATGCTTCTCTGTACCTGCTAATATGGTCTAGGGCTCCTAATAGATGTTAGAGTCCCGATGGTGATCCCTGTATTCGTTGAGGATCTAAATGCCATCAACGGACACAAAATATAATCACACGTATCACATGTGTGTCATTTATGATAAGGAGCATCAAACACATTCTGCACTGGCACTCACTATACCAATTTTGTGACTTTAATTGTTTGATTGTTTAAAATTGTTATTTTAATGCACATAATTTATGCATATTCCTTCAAATGGGGACCTCTACTCCTTGTTCTACCCAGCACTATGGGAGCTTTCTTCCATGGCGTGGGGGTCATTCAAAAGTTTTCACTGCCCCTTACTGACACGTTTTTCATGGCTGTGACAGACAGTGAAAACTGGCCAAGGGTCTGCTCAATCTAAATATGATGGACAGACAAATGGCCAAACATCTGATGGTGTATACGCTGTCGGGTCATCACAGGGGTTTATAGGCGGTGGTGACGGAGTACTCTCCATCGTCTATACACTGAGGGCCATATTTATGGGCTTTTGCTGTAGGGCAGCGCAGCAGGCCTCCCTGTTGCCCTACGGCAAAAGGAACAAGCAGGAATGCGCTGTATTTATATGATACTGTGCATTCCTGTCCTTTTCCCCTGCGCTGCTGCACAATGGGTTACCATGCGTCAATGCAGGCACCTTTGCACCATGGTGAAAGGGTGTCTGCATTGCAGGGATGATTGATTTTGTGCAGAAAGGGACCCTTCCTGAAAAAAAAGTAATCCCGTCAGGCGCTTTCCTTTTTCAATGTGTGCTGCAGAATGCAGCACACATTGAAAAATGAAAGCACGAGGAGAAAGGTTTTCATTTCTCTTTGTTGCGCCTCCCTAACACCAGCCCTGGGTGGCAAAGGTTCTTACGCATTCCCAGGTTTACGATGCCTCGTAACTCTGGGAATGTGTCAGGTTCCATGGGTGATGCGTGGGAAAACCCACAGCAACACCCATGGAACGTCCATTTCACGCAGTTTTCTGCGTAAAAGTGGCACATATTTATAAAGCCATGTAAAGTGGCTTTATGTGGACTGATAACAGTGTGGTGGCACATTTCGCCACCAGAATGTAAAAAAAGTGTCATTCTGGCGGCGCAAAAGCCCGTTTGGGCCTATGAGGCCCTGAAAGTCCATACAGCTCTAAATGAGACGAGAGGACCTTCAGGTTGGCAAAGTCTTCTCTGTCGCCGTTGTTTTGGAGTACCCTTTCCGTCAACATATAAATCATGTGTTTTGTCTATTAATGGCCAGTAGATGTTATGGTAAATAAGATAGCCTCTGCCAGTCTGTTTGCAGTGCAAGGCTGCTCTGCCTTCCTGTCCCCTTCTCATAAGTACATATCCTGAATGTCATTAGGAGATGGAAGGAGGTGCAGCTCTGATCCCTGGATTGACCCATAGGACTCTTAGCACTGCCTTTGTGACCTGTGACCTCAACGGTAGCAAAGGAAGTACAATAAAAAGAAAATGAATAGGGCTTTTAGATCTTTGTTTACTTTTTGTAGCCTGCAGGGAACTGGGACATTTGTCTGCTTCATAAAATAATGTAATGGTATAAAGGACATTCACTAAATCAAACTGTTACCATCCTACACCGTTTGTGACCTTGTGGTTCCCTTCTGAGGTGCCCCTAGATTACTTTGCAACCTGGGCATGAAGACACAAAAAAGTACAGATTCAAAAAGTAACAAACTTTCAAATTAATTATTTAGTACTACTGGTGAAGAGAGCTTGACAGAAAGGCATCTTCAGGTACCGGCATGTCCTTGGTTACCTGAAGGCAAAAGGAAATACAGCAGAGGCCAGAGCAAGAGGACTAGGAAAAGGAGAAAGAAAGGGAAAGAGGAACAGGAGACTGCAGAGAAACAGATGAAAGACAGAGACAAAGGTGTGTGTATGTGCATGTGTGTTAGAGGCAAAGAGATCACAGAGGTGAGAGGGACGATAGAAAAGAAGAGACACTTGAGAAGGAGACAAAGGAAAGAGAGAAAGAAAGAGGAAAAAGGAAAAAGGATGGGAGGGTGAGATAGGTGAGTGGTGATGGAAGCAAACAGACCAGAGAGGGAGAGAGACATGTGCCAAAAAAGCAGGCTGGCAATAGACAGCTTAGAGTGAGAGGGAGAGAGAGAAATAGATCATTGACAAAGAGTTAGGGTAGAAAGAGAGAGTTAGGGAAGAATTGACAGCTGGGAATTAGACAGAATCAGATTACAAAGATACTGCTGAGAGTGTGGTGGAGACATTTGAGAGAAACATAATGAAGTAATAGAGAGTTAGTGATAGCTGAAAGAGAGTGAATAAGGTGTAGACTATTGCAGGACAGGAGGATGATGAAGCGAAGTAGACAGGATATAAAGAGACAGCTGAGAAAGAGAGGCGGGAAAGACGGACAGGCGGGACAAAAACTTCATTGCCCTTCTGGGAAAACCTCAGCAACAACCTTTGCCTCACCCAGCATGTTATCAAACCTACCTATACTGCTGGAAACCTATAAGGCCTGATTTCCTACTCAATTAGCAACATTACAGTAGACAAGCCAGCCACTATGACCTGGACGGACTACATCGGCTTCAGTTTCAACATACCCTTCCCACACCATATCAAACCTTCTACAAGGGAACAGCCATCTCAGCAGGAACGGAATCACAGGAGAGGAGTGGGCTTCTGTAATCTCTGTATACCAGCCCGCGAGAGCAAGCAACTTGCCGCAAGCCATCAAGAACCTCACCAGCTGGATCAATGTAAGGGCCAACATCCTGGCTCCTCTCAAGTGCAACCCAACAGTAAGAGTCCGATCGCAGATCAGCTGGTACACAGAGGAACTCACGCTGACGAAATGCCACTGCAAGTAATTAGAGAACAAATGGAGAACAAGTCAAGACCCCACAGTTAAAGGCATCTTTAAATCCACCTCAAGATGGTAGCACAAGCAGATACGGAACACCAAGTGCATAGCATTGATGCCGGTGCTAATAGCAGTAAGGACATGTTCAACAGCATCAAAGATTTCACTATGCATCAAAGATATCACCTCTCATTAGACTTTTTCAACAAGCTACCAGAATTCTTTTGCAACACCATAACTACGTCCATACACTGCAACTTTGATCCTTAACTGTACCCTGCCACCGTTGCACCTCTTGGCCCACCAACACCACTGTTGAAAATGCTGCTGCAATGAAGATCATCAACTCTGGGACCTCCTTTAACCCTTGCCCCCACCAAAACTTCACCAATGGAATCCTACTTATTAGCGAAGAACTAGCCCCCATCAATTCAATGACATTCCCAGACACCTCGAAAATGCCAACATCACATCCCTTCTCAAGATACCATCGGCAGACCTAGCCATGCTTTCCAACTACAGACCCATCTCCCTCTTATCATACCTGGCAAAGGTCCTAGAGAAACTAATCAACTGACGCCTCACTGACCACCTCAACAACCACCAGTTACTCCACGTGCAGAACAGAAACAGCACTCATCATCACCACAAGCAACATCCATATAATCTTTGATAGAGGAGATATGGCAGACTTTATTCTTCTGGACATCTCTGCAGTATTTAACATGATTGCACATCTCATTCTTATCAAGCACCTGGTTATTTGACCAATAGCCATGTATATCTTCTTTACCCCAGTTGCTGATCCATCCCTTAATTAGCGCCGAGACGCCCACGGGTATTCGCCGCGCTCTACAAATGTCAATAAATAAATAAATAAATAAATAAGCACCTGCACTAGATGGGCATCTGAGGACCCTCTCTCAACTGGATCAGCACCTTCTTAACAGATACAACACAAGCTGTCAGCCTGGCACCTTACTCCCAGAAGATCGACAAGTCATCTGCACAGTGCCTTAAGGTTCATCACCTGAGCCTGATGGCCAACGTCATACACTCACACAACATCACATCCTCTCCTACACTGGCGACATGTAACTCATACTCTCCCTCTCATACTATAACCCCGCAACAAGAAATAAGTTCAACACCTAACTGGATGGAAGCCAACTATCTCAAACTTAACACAGACAAGGTAGAAGTAGTGATTTACGGCAGTAACACCTCGATATGGGACTCCATCTGGTGGCTGCATGAACTCAGACCAACACGCACTAATGCCATGAACCTATGAATAATCATTACAGCAAACTCAACACCAGCACTGTTTCCTGCTTCCACACCCTAAAGATGTCGAGGAAGATCTTCAAGTGGCTCCCAAGCAACACAGGAAAAATGGTCACTCATGCTCTAGCCACAAGCACGTTTGACTACGGTAACCCCCCCTATATGCCAGGATTTCCAAGGAACTCACTAGAAGACTACAAACCATTCCGACCTCAACTGTCAGGTTTATCCTCAACCTCCGACACAGAACTCACATCACACTAAACCTCAGGGAGCCCCACCAGGTCCCGACACACAAACCGGAACAGTTGTATTTCTGTCCACCAACCACCTAGACACCTCTGCTCTGCAGGGCTCCTAATTGCATACATCTCATGCATACACAGTCCCAGATCACTCCTAGAACATGGAATGGCCTCCCACTCCATATGCAAACCTATTCCTCTCTTATTAAATTTTGAAAGACGCTGAAGATTCTGGCTTTCCAATCAACCATTAAACCACAAGGATCCACCCTCAACCAGTTTCAAGGCTGTATCCTCCCAGGTTGACTATGTTTCCTACAATGGTGGGAAATACACACAGTGTTTTTAAATACCCCTCACACACCAAAAGGGCCCTTCGTGTCATGCTAAATCATAGGGGTCTTGTCGACCCTCTACGGGGCGTGCTACAACCTATGAATACCCGGGAGCACTGTTGTTATGAGATGACTATGTGTCGTGTAGGAGTGTGAGTGGAAGGGTCAGGAGTGAATGGAAGGGTTATGTTAAAAAATACCTGGCTCGTCGCTTAGAAATGAATATTTAATACACCTGTGAGCTGGTATTGTTAAAAAGTGTAGAAGGGGGTGTATTCGCCCTAATGAGCTATGCCTCCAGAGTTAGTCAACATGTTTCAAAGCCCCTGGGCTTCTTCTTCAGGACTTAGCAGATCCCTTTCTACACTCACTTATTATGTGGTGTGTTTTAAACTAATCTATTGCTTAAAAGTGTATTTGCGTACACTGCTTTCCTGTTAAACTCATCCTAGTAACTCATATGGATGGCGTGGTGGTGGGATTTGAGGGCCCTCTTGAAGGCTGTGTGGTCATTTGGGTATTTGCTAGTGTGCCAGTGTCTCTCCAGTGGTTTGCATTTTCGTTTCTATGCTTTGAGTTTGGGAAAGACAGGGGAAACTGGGACAAATAATAAAGAAAAAGGAGAAAAGAAAGATGACAAGAAGGGCAAAGAGAAAGGCTGTAAAGCTGGCACTGTACTTCATATCTGCCTTCCATAGTAAAGCGCGTTGGCAGTCCATGTTAAAATCAAAGGGCCTTGCGTGCACTGAGCTGCTTTCACTGACTAAATCGTGCTTTATATCTGTCTGCACATAGTAGTCAGTGAAAGCTGCTCCGCGCACGCAAGTACCTTTGATTTTAATGTCTGCTCCACCGTGCTTCTCTAAATGTAAAGTGCAGTGTTTACGACCCATGCTTCCAAGTTTAGGAATAGTCAAACTGATCTATTGTGCCTAGGGAGAAAAGTGATATGAGACATGAAGGAAGCGAGAAGAGAACAACAGAACAAGACAGCAGAGATATGAAGGCAGAACAATGCAGAAAATGTGCCGTGCAGATATTTGACAAGGGGAAGAGAGACTGGCGAGGAAAGAAAAGGAGTACTAAAAGAGGGAGGAGAAGGCGAGATGAAACAAAAAAAAAGACAGTTACCTCGCATCTCCTGGTTATAACTGGTGACAAGATACAGCCGTATTTAACGCTACCGATGTCCAACTATGATCGATTTCTCTTGACCCGTTTTAGACTAAACATTGTTTTTTAGACTCTTGTCCTTCCCAGGAATTAATTCATGGTCTCAAAATTTGCCTATGTGCCCATGTGATGAATCATCATCCCAATCTGATATACATATTTTATTTTTCTGTAAATTTTATATTTTACCACGTAGAAAATTCCTTATCCCAATTCTCAAAGAAATACATTTAAATAGATGTCGCCCAGCTATTTTAAAACTTCAGAGAATGGACACTGTTTTAACTGTTGCTGTAGTTTTAGGCTTTTTTAAACTAGTTTTTAAATTGTGGAAAACAATTTGTTTTAATGAAATATAATAGAATTGTTCCTTTTTATTTTCCCTGTGTAAACTTTAAATCATGTTGTGAACTTTTATGGTTATTGTCTTTTAACCGAATAAAGTACTTTTTGACTTTTGACTACTAAAAGAGGGAGACAAGGGCAAGAAAGCAGTAAGTTTCTCTAACAAATGAATATCCATAATCAGGCACAGTATGGTCATTGCAACTCACTCTAATATCATGATAGACAAGAGAACAATGATGATGAATTCCTGAGTATTCAATAGTTGTACCTGGGCATTTTAGGCTGTAACTGCATCTGGCCACCTTTGGGGTATGATGGTTGTAACTAGGCAGGTGTTTTCTATACCTTGACATATCTGGACACTAATTCATTTAAAATATAGGTGTTTTCTGAAATAGCCACTGTACTTATTTAATCATTTTTTTATTTTAGTGTCATATCATTCTAAGATGACATCAGGTCAAACTTCAAATGATGTACATTCTGTCAATATCACTACCCCTCGTGTTTTGGTGAATCGACATTCCTGTACAGATATATAATTACCACAAAGCCCAGACGCCCAGACTTTTGAAAATTCAAAAAGTAAAGACTAATTTTTTGGGGGGGTTTATGTTACCAGGTTTATAAGCAGAACTCCAGCGACCCTTAGATCAAGGTAAGCCTGTCTCCCTTTCAATTGAGGAGCTAAAGACACACCCTAAATAAACTTTCATCAAACATCCTCATAAAACCGTGATCCGCAATCCAAAAAATAATCCCCACATTTATCCATTTCATTATATTATATACGAAATAACAATGATTCCTTGCCCATCCAAGATACTGCCACTGTACAGCCGTCTTTGCAGGGTAATATAATACTCTGTGAAACTCAATAGATAAATATATAGGGCATCATTTATGAATCATCATTTATATATACCCCTTGGTCTCTAATGCAGTATTGGGAATATCAAATAGTTCCTTGTATCTACGTTCATGTTGGCCTTCCAGGGGTCTCCAACCGTAGGATTGTCAGTAGCTCGCCGACGCCCTGGTAGTAGCTCGCATCCTGCACCTAATAATTGAGGCTTCATTTTGAGCTCTAGCATTTATTTATTATCCCTTTATTATGCGTCCAATGTGGTCCTGCAGTTTGTGGCCTATTGGCTACTTTATGTGTTCCACAATCTGTGACTCAAAAGACAGAGAATATTAAGATGATGGTACAGCAACAGCTTGAGGATTTCATGAACATCAGTGTTGATTCCGACTCAGATTAGCATGAGTTGGTTTGTTTTTGCCTGAGTAATGGCAAAAGGAGGGTCTGAGGTTCTGTAAATTACGAATTTGTTCGTGCTCAGCCTCCATTTTGTGATCGCCGCCATTTTATGTTGCCCCCATTCAGGCAGCTCGGCGAACGCAATGTTTTTGTGTTTTCTGCCTTTGCGTGTCAGGTGGCTTCTTTGCCTATGTTTGCTAACGAGTGTCAGGGTCTGGCCGAATATACTAATTCCTGTCTGAGCTAATTAATCCCCGTCCGGACTATTTGTTGGTTCACACCATTGTTTCCTTTAAGTTATCTTATCTGCTGTCCTTCGCTACATGTCTCATGTATTCTCCTATTTCACGACTGTCATTCTACAACATGCAGCTGTGTTTTCTCTACTTGTAAAATTGAATTGTGTGGATTAATTTGTAATTTACTTAAGGGGTCGAGTGACAAATGAAACGGGGAAATTCGAGTTACTTTGGTTTTAAAACATTGTCTATAACATTTGCCTATAGCTCTTGCTCTTGTGTGATTGCATTTTGCATTGTATTGTATCGTATATAAACCTGTGCGCCACGGAGTTAAGTGGCAGTCTCTTTCGAACCTCGTTATATTGACGACTTCTAAGACCACTGTACTAGCTGCAGCTAATAAATACCATCTTCTACGCCAGACGAAGAGTCTGTGTCTCTGTTTTTGACAAGGCAGGTGAATCCTGGGGATTTCAGGCGTACCCTGCGCCGCCGGGCCTTAAGGCTGCGGTTCTCCAAATGATGATGGATTCAACCCAGATCTGTGACTGGGGTGAGTGTCTGAAAAGTTTCAGTGCTCCGTCCATCATCTCCTTGTTTTTGCTTTGTTTGCCCTAAGTTGTCAGGGTATGCCCAGACATGGGTCCCTTGCTCACTTTGCCACTGGTTTCCAGATAGCCTGGCGGATGAAGGGTGTTATCAGAAACCAGTCCCAGGATGCTTGTTTCCGGTTCAGCAAAGACATGGATTGGTATTTTGGGCTGGACTGTTCCCATGAGGCATAGGGTCAAGACCGATTTGCATATAGCTGGGTCTGAACTGAGGTGGCAAAGTGAGCTAAAGAATGACAATGGATTCAACCCAGGTCTGTGACTGGGGTGATGTCTGAAAAGCTTCAGTGCTCCGTCCATCATCTTCTTGTGTTTGCTTTGTTCACCCTAAGTTGGCAAGGTATGCCAGACGTGGGTCCCTTGCTCACTTTGCCACTGGATAGAAGCTAGCCTGGCTGATGATGGATGTTACCCAGAAATTGGTCCTAAAATGCTTATTTCTGGTTCAGGGAAGACCTGGCCTGGCAATATGGGCTGGACTGTTCCCATGAGGCACAGGGTCAAGACTGATTTGCATATAGCTGGGTCTGAACTGAGGTGGCGAAGTGAGCTAAAGAATGACGATGGATTCAATCCAGATCTGTGACTGGGGGTGAATATACCCAGATCTGTGACTGGAGTTGAGTGTCGGAAAAGTTTCAGTGCTACGTCCATCATCTCCTTGTGTTTGCTTTGTTCACCCTAAGTTGGCAGGGTATGCCCAGACGTGAGTCCCTAGCTCACTTTGCCACTGGATTCAAGCTAGGCTGGCTGTTGAAGGGTGTTACCCAGAAACCAGCCCCAGGATGCTTGTTTCTGATTCAGGGAAGACCTGCCTTGGTAGTTTGGCTGGACTGTTCCCATGAGGCACAGGGTCAAGACTGATTTGCATATAGGTGGGTCTGAACTGGGGTGGTGAAGTGAGCTAAAGAATGACGATGGGTTCAACCCAGATCTGTGACTGGGGGTGAGTGTCTGAAAAGTTTCAGTGCTCTGTCCATCATCTCCCTGTGTTTGCTTTTTTTGCCCTAAGTTGGCAGGGTATGCCCAGATGTGGGTCCCTTGCTCACTTTGCCACTGGATTCAAGCTAGCCTGGCTGATGAAGGGTGTTACCCAGAAACCGGTTCCAGGATGCTTGTTTCCGGTTCAGGGAAGACCTGGCTTGATAGTTCAGACTGGACTGTTCCCATGAGGCATAGGGTCAAGACTGATTTGCATATATCTGGGTCTGAACTGAGGTGGTGAAGTGAGCTAAAGAATGACGATGGATTCAACCCAGATCTGTGTCTGGGGGTGAGTGTCTGAAAAGTTTCAGCGCTCCGTCCATCATCTCATTGGGATTACTTTGTTATCCCTCTCCATTACCATATGGTATATCTAATTGGTGTGATATTCAATACATTTTTGTTTACTGTACAGCTGTCTATGAAGTTCAAACTGAAAACAAGGCCCAGAATACATCATCCCACACCGTTACAAGAAAAAGGCAGCATTTCAGCCTCTTTTTTAAAATAAATTGCAGCTATCGAAGCTAGCTGCAAGCCTGCATCCCAGAGCCAGCAACTTTCTTTCCATGATTAAATTGTTATAATATTTAATTCCTAATTCAGGTTTTGTTATTTTTCATACAGGTACCCCGATATAGGCTCAAATAGTAACCAAATTTTTCACCTACATTTTCCCTTGCCATGACACTACATAATGGTTCTTAGTACTGAACTTTTACCTAGTTATGGCACTGGTTAAATGACGTGTAGTTTTCTCTGAAAACGAGCCTCATTCATTATACATAAGGATTCTTGGAATCTCAGCAGGACTACCATCTCTTGCATAAATAACTGATATAAGGGTCATTCCTTCCGTCATCCTAGACTGACATGACACAGCAAAGTAGATCCCCTGTGGGTACCACTTTGTGTATATTAACACTATATCTTCGCTGAGGTGGGAGAGGAGAAAAAAGACTCCCAGGCTGACACACTTATGCAAGACGCTGCGGTTCCTGCATGCAGACCCTCCAGCTCCGTTGGTCTGACATTCCTTGTGGGTTGTCCATTTTGAGACCAATATTGGGTCCCACAGTCTCTCACTTCAGGTAATGGGGTTGACTTCAGCCTAGGGGGATTCTTGGCTCAACACCTACATACATGCTAGGTACACGTCGGTAAATCTAGTTAGGGTTGCATCATAGGAGTACGCATTATTACTGTCATGTATTTATGTACCTGCCTGTATTCATTATTTTAGCACTATGGTAGGAATCTACCATCCTTTTACTCTGTTGGTGCTTATAATCATTTACATCTGTTTCTGTCTGATAGTTGTTTCAGCCACCTATTTTACATTAGAAAGACGCTGGTTCAATAAATGCTTATTGAAAACGTTCCCACCGTTTATTCTGTATATCTCGCCGAGTCAAAGTGAGCACGAGTGACTGAGCGAAAAGTACTGTACTGTTTCCATGATCCCTGATTGGACAGAGCTGTCATGTTTGATAGTTGCCAAGAACTATTCTCTCCTTGGTAAAAAGAATTTACAGTGGCACTGTGAGCTAGCTGGTATACAGGCGAACATACCCAGTGGGGAGAATCTGGAATCAGTCTCGACACCAATACCACAGTCTATATTGTCTAAACGTGCAGATCCTATATAGGTTAATAGGAACTACACAACAGTTTGGGCCTAGGGAAAACGTGTACCTTCTGTGTTAAAAACAGAAATGTTGATAGACGTGCTCTATGGGAGGGATGGGTGGAAATATAAGCTAGGAGCCTTGATGTGATTATCAATTGATACGTTTTATCCACAGACTAGAAGTATAAGTCTTTCTCTGGTTGTTCTCTGCATAATGGGTCTTCACACTTTTTTCTTTTTGTGTTTTAGGTACCTTATCTTTGGGCGGATGTCTACCAGGAAGCTCGGAAGAAGAAGGAGGACAGTGAATATCTTGAGGTAGGTATGTTTTGTTGAAAAGGTGAGATAGTGACCTTCACCACACCAGGAGTGACAAGATGAGATTTCAGGCTCTACCTTAGGTTGGGTGTAGGGTCAAGAAAACAAACAAAAAGATATTTCAGGGCCCCTCATCCTCACTCCCTTACAACAAATACACAATCAATCAATCAAGATTTGTGAAGCGCGCTACTCACCCGTGAGGGTCTCAAGGCGCTGGGGCGGGAGGTCGTGCAGCTCCGATTCAGCCGAAGAGCGAGGTCTTGAGGTTCTTCCTGAAAGTCAGCAGGGTGGGGGATCGTCTGATGTTGAGTGGGAGTTTGATTTGATTCGAAATTTATAAAGAGCGTGATTGCCAAAGGGAATCTTGGCGCTTGGTCCGAAGCACAACGGATTCCTGGACATAATAATGTGTTGCCTTAGCAGGTGAAAAGCCACGTTTTTACCGCTTTTCTAAACAGCAAAAGAGAAGGACTGTTTTTTATCGCAATCGGGAGGAGATTCCAGTTTTTGGTAGTCCGCTGCAGGAAACTTCTCCCTCCCCACCTCACCTGCTTATACCTAGGGACTTGTAGAAGTTTTATGTGTACCGATCTCAGGCTTCTGGTCGGCACATACCATTGTAAAGTGTGACCTCAAGAACTGTGGTCCAGACCCATGCAAGGCCTTAAAGGCCAGGCACAGAGATTAAACATGATCCTTTTTTTCATGGGTAACCAGTGAAGGGCCCTCAGTCTATGGCCAATTTGCTCATATCTGGGAAGATTCAGGACCAGCCTGGCCGTAGCATTCTGCGGACGCTGGAGTTTTGAAAGATGTTGGGCTTGAATACCTGCATACAAGGCTTTGCCATAATCCAGTCTGGATAAGGCCAAAGCTGTGACCAGTGCTTTACGTGACTCGAGTAGAATGAAAGGGCAGACTCTTCTAATCATCTTTTTTTTTTAAATCTTTTTATTTAAAAAAAAAAATGAAGAACAGTAAGTGTGGTTACACACATGACTTATCATTGTTGCACATTGTATACATAAGGAATACACAGGAATCAAAAAGCTGGTGAATCACTGTAAATCATGGGCCTAAGTCCATTTCCCATTTTACCGAAATCATCAACCAATTAGCTCGGCAACAGTGGGGATCATGGGAGGCACATATATGCTTCCCCTGTATTAATTCCATTTGGACCACACCATCATCCACTTCCTCGGACAGCCCCATGCCACATACACTGTCTTTTCCTGAACCATGCTCCAATCCATGTCTTTCTGCCATGCGTTGAGTGTTGGTGGTGTGGCAGTCCCCCACATCCTTGCTATGTTCCTCTATGCTCTTGCTAGGCCCAATGTCGCCCATACTTTGCCTTTCGCTAGGAGATCCGAGTGCTCCCAGATGTTAAGGAGGCACCTCTCCACCTCAGATCGCAATTCCACACCCCACACTTTCCTCATACAATTGAGCACCCACGTCCAATAGGTCTGTATCTCCCGGCATTCCCATAGTATGTATAGGAAGGTGCCTACCTCCCCACACCCCCTACGGCAGAGTCCATCGTCGCTTCGCCCTATCAGGACTAGCCTGGTACCACAAATGTACACTCTGTGCAGGATTTTCAACTAGACCAATCGCAATTTAGCCGATATTGCTATCTCCCTGGGGGACGCTAGCGCCTCTTGCCATTCCTCGTTGTCTATCCGGAGTCCGTCTGCCTCCCATTTCCCTCTAAGGGCAAGTAAAGGATCCGGAGTATGATTAATGAGCTTTTTGTATGTGAGCGATATGGCCTTCTCCTGTAGGTGGCCAACCAGTAGTCTATCTTCGAGTGGCGATGACTCCGGGAGGTGCGTCCCGGGAGGAATATTGGCCTGGAGTGCATGACAGACCTGCATGTAACGGTAATGTTCCTTCCGGGCTAGATCATAAGTGGGTTTAAGGGTATCAAATGATAGTACTCCCTCCGGACCCCATAAATCTTTGATATGAGATATGCCTATAAGGTCCCAGTTTCTAAATCCTTGTGTGCGGCTAAGAGTGCCAGGCGCCAATGAAGCCCACAGGGGGGTTGCTAGGGTGAGTCTGCCAGCCCAACTTAGTTTCTTTTGGACTATATGCCACAGTTGAACTGAGTGTTTTGTGGGTCCCGTAAGGCGGTACCTTCCTGGTCTGGAGTAGAGAGCCGCCTCAAATTTTCCACCCGGAAGGAGCCATTTGTCAATCTCGTACCCTGGATCATTCCCCGTGCAGTACGTGCCTTGGTTAATGGGCGTCAAATGTGCCACCCAGTAATATTTGCGGATATCCGGGAGGGCTATCATCCCGTCAAACCATGCCAATGTAAGGTTCTGGAAGGAGATACGAGGCACACCATTCCAGAGAAGATCTCTCTGGGTAGCCTCAATAGTGGCGAAATACTTTTGCGGGACTAGGTCTGGGTGGTTTTGAAGGGCATATAGGGAACTGTGGCAGCATCATCATTTTAAATAGCGCTGCTCGGCCTAGCAGCGATATCGGAAGGTTCTTCCAAATGGCGGCGGCTGGAGCCGTTGCAGGGGTGGCAAGAGGTTCCGCTCGTATCTCGCGGCACGGTCCTTTGAGATGTAAATTCCGAGGTATGTGAAGACGTCACTAGCTATTTGGATCGGGCAATCATCCGGTGTCCACGGGGTGGGGGGGCACCGTGTAAGACATACATGAGATATTTCCCCCAGTTGATGCTGTATCCAGAGTAATCTCCGAACCTCCTAAAAATATCCAGTGCTACAGTAAGGGACTCATGTGGCGCCGTAAGGTACAGGAGGATATCATCCGCATACAGCAAAATCCTGTCCTTCCATTCGTCTGTCCACTGTATCCCCTTCAGGGATGGGGTCTGCCTAATCCAGGCTGCCAACGGTTCTAGAGCCAGAGTAAAGAGCAGGGGTGAGAGGGGGCGTCCCTGTTTCGTCCCCCTCCCCAATGTGAAAACCCCCGAGAGTTTATTATTGACAAGTACTTGAGCTAAAAGTTCTGTGTAGAGAAGTTGTACCCAGCTAACAATGTTAGGACCGAACCCCAGCTTCCAAAGTACGGCCATCATGTACGACCATTCAAGGGTTTCAAAGGCCATTGCTGCATCCAAGGACACCACCACTGCATCCTCGCGCAAACAGGTGGCAGCATCCCAGCACCCCATGGAGACGGCGTAGATTAAGTGCCGTGTTCCAGTGAGCATAAAGCCCGATTGGTCCGGATGTACAAGGGTATGAGGGACAGGCTTGATTCTGTTGGGACCAGCTTGATTCTGTTGGCCAGGACCTTGGCTAGTAGTTTCAGCTCCACATTGAGCAGTGATATTGGTCTATATTGATCTATAAGAGGCAAAGGACTCTCTGGGTTTCCCGGCCTTGAGGATAGCAACAATAGTAGCCATCCGCTGGTCCTGGGGCAGCCTACCTTGCTCCCTACTATCCTCAAACATTTGTTTCAGATGTGTACCTAGGCTATCGGGTTTGAGCTTGTAGAGCCAAACGGGTAGACCATTTGGCCCAAGAGCCTTTCCGGGACGAAGGTCGTGGATGGCTTTTACTATCTCGTCCACGGTCAGAGGTGCTTCCATAGTCTGCTGTTCATCCGATGAGAAGGTGGGTAGGACGATGTTGTTCAAGAAGGCCGCCCAATCTTCTTCCGATCAGTCGGATCTCCTTGTGTACACCCTTTAAAAATGTGATGCAAACTCCTTGACAATTTCATGTGGCTCCGTAATAACGGTCCCTGCTTCCACCTTAAGTTCAGCCACCACCTTCTGAGTGTGCCATTTCATGTCTAACCATGCTATTAATTTACCTGCTTTATCTCCCTGATCGTATAATCTACCCTCCCTGTCCCTTGCCAATGTCTTGGCTGCGTCAGTAGCAAGGTCCTTGTACTCGGTGGCCTTCAATTGGAGGTGATGGATCGTGTCGGGGCTCCCATCACTCTGCCCCGTACCCTCTAGTACCAGCAGGTCAGTTTCTGACGTCACCAGTTGAATCTCTCATTCCTTGCGGCGTTCCGGTCGCCAAGTGTTATATGTGCCCAGATAGGGGAGTGGTCCGATATACCTCGCGCTAGGTGGGTGACATCACGGATCATGGAATCTTGGTGCATTGGTGTGAGGAGGTAGTCTAGACGTGAGAAGGTGCAATGTGGACCCGATAGGAGAGTGTATTGTTTTTGTGTCAGGTGGCGGAGGCGCCAGAGATTAACAAGTCCGAAAGCCTCCAGAAGGTTGGGAAGCCATCTCTGTCCTGCCCCAATGTCTTTAGCCGGCTGCCTATCTATCTGACCAGAATCAACCGCATTGAATTCCCCAACCACTAGTAGTAGCCCCTCTGGGAGGGACAGCAGCATCTTCCCCAGATCATGGTATGATTGGGTTTGGAGGCCCGGTGGAATGTAAACCGTTACCAAAGTTTATTTATTTATTTATTTATTTAGAAGTTTTCTATAGCGCTAACAAGACCCGAAGGTAGCAGAGCGCTTTACAGTAAAGGCATGAAAAGGTGGACAAAAAGACAAGTAACAAATAAAGGTGATCATCAAATGACAGTTAGGGGAGAGGAGAAGGTCGTACAGTAGGACTTCTTGGCAATAGGATACAGAGTTCTCACATTTCCCTGAAATCACTGCAAAGTGCCCTAGGGGATCTACATCTGTACGGTCCACCACAATGGGAAAGTTGTGGCGCATAAGAATTTCTACCCCTCGGGACCCCGATGTGAAACCGGCATGTGCCGCCAAGGTGTACCCCCATCTGTTTAGTGCCTGACACGTGTTGCCTCTCAAGTGTGTCCCCTGCAGTCAGACTGCTTCTGGGAGGTGTCTCTTAACAATCTGTAGCACCAAACTCCGTTTGAGTTTGTCCCCCAACCCATTGACGTTCCAGCTAATCAATTTAAGACTTTTATCCCACTTCATAGCCATAGACACTGTTTCTCGCCAATTTGTTCCAGTGCTCCCGGTGTCTCTGTTACAGAACGTGCGCCTGCCCTTGGTGTGACCTTATTAAACCTACACCCTAACCCTTCCCAACGCCTCTTCATTTCCCCTCCCCACCGCTCCCCCCATGAACTGGTGTCCCTCCCAGCCACAACTAACCCCCCTCCCTAATTCCCTGCTCCGTAGGCTTTGAACTACCCACATCCCCAATTAGCAGAGCGCCTTTCGCCCAGAACCCAAAAACGTGGAGTGGGGAAAAACAACCTTCCCTCCCGAAAAACCTTTCCAAAGAGGAGCGTGCGCCGACACCCGCTCCGACCGCCGCCCACGCCCACCCCTAATAGAATAACAGTGTACTACTAAGGCTTACACTCCTCAAGGCTTAAGTTTCAGTCACTTCAGGTCAGAGCCTGACCACAATTAGTCAGTGTTGCAGCCCATCTTGGGACAGTACCTACCCCAAAGTCACAAGAGAGAGGGGGACCACCAAAACTCCCTTCCCTTCATAACTAACGCCACATGTCCTTTGATGGTGGAATACTTTCCCACCCCCCACCAGGATCCCCATAGAAGCAGGACCCACATTCAAGCACTGGAACCCGTTATACGTTACAGTTTATAGAGGTCTACTTCAGGAGGTCCATCACAGCTAATGCTCGGCCGCCTCTCGCAGAGTCCCCCATCGAGGACTGACCGATCTCGACCTCCAGGAGCGCTGGCTCTGCCATTCCACATCCGATCTCCCAGCCGTCGATCCTGGAGACGCCGCATGATTGTCTCTCCAGCTCTATCCTTCCGCCCAGTCCTGACCTCATGATGACTCACTGTCGAGCCAGTCTTTCACATCCGACGGCGTGGTAAAGAACAAAGATTTGCCCCCCGCTAGGACCTTGAGTTTGGCAGGAAAAACATAATGTATCAGATGCCTCTGTCCCGCAGGGCTGCCTTTACGCCTGCGAATGAGTGCCTCTCTCGCTGTACCCGAAGTGTGAAGTCCTGGAAAAATTGAATTGTGGTATTTTCGAATTGCAGGTCACCCGACTGCCTTGCTGCCTGCAGGATGGCATCTCTAGCCCTATAATTCAGGATGTTTGCTATGATTGTCCTTAGCGGCGCCCCGGCTTGGGTTTAGGGATAGGTGCATGGTGGGCACGTTCTATGATGAAAATATTCGACAGGCGTTTGGGCTTCAGGCGGTTGAGGATTAGGTCTTCCAGGAAAAGTTCCAAGATGGGTCCCTCGGACTCTTCTGGAACGCCCACCACAGGTATATTACTCCTGTGGGCTCTCCCTTCCTGGTCCTCCAGCCGCAGGGCCACCTGGCGATGCTGATGGACCAAGTCGAGGATGCGTTGTTCCAGTGCCTTAATGGAGGCCTGTAGCCCCAGATATCAGCTTAGTTTGCCTTGGCCTTCTCTGAGGTTTTACTGAGGTCGGTGCGGAGAAGATTGACCTCGATGGAGATCTTGTCAATTTTCGTCTCCAGATTGGTCCCCAATTACTGTATTGCCGCCATGATGGAGGCCAGCGACGGTTCTTTAGGGGCAGTCTGACCTCCTGTTGCACCCTCCGCCCGAGGTGTCCCCATCTCGACTGCGTATTTGTCTAACTTGTTCGACTGCGTGGTTGTGGTGTTCTTGGGCCTCTTCCTGGAACCCTCACACTTCTTAGTCCACTACAGTCCCGCAGCAGCTACAAGTCTGTCTGATAAAATCCCCCTTCCACCACCATTGGACATGTGGCACACTCCAGGGGTCCTCTCCTCCACCAGTAGCTATGCTCTGCCGCACACCCACCAGCCGTGCTATCCGAATGGGCTCGAAGTATGTTCCTGCCCCTCATCCAGCACACCTTCCGCCCAGCCACCGCCGATGTAACGCGCAGGTTCTGGCAGGGGCCCGTCCCACAGATAGCAGTCACCAGATAGTTGGGCAGTCCACTGGCCAAATTACTCCCCGGCTGACCTCTTGTCCGCTTGTGGCTCCCGTGACGTCCCTGCAACCTTGTCTCTCGCTACAGTGGGCTCCTGGACCTTGTAGGCTGGCCCAGCCGTGTCTGTCGTGCCTGATCACACTGTGGTATAGGCCTGGCAGCGTGTCTGCTATCGTGCCTGGATCACCCCTCCAGATATTCGGGGAGGAGGGGGGGGCCCCAGCACTCCCCGACGATATACCCCCTCCTGGCCCACAAGTGCCGTCCCCCACCCATCCTCCTCGCTCCGTGGCCAGCAGTGAATGGCCCTGCCAGGCACCCGGGAGGACCACCACTAGGCCTCACACTCCCTGGGCCTTCCCCACCACTCACGGGAACTGTTCATCCACCAGCCCCCACTGCCAATGTGGGGAGCTGGTGTCGGCTGTCCGTCCTTTCCTCTGGCCCCCAATGTATGCCTCCCCGCCGGGGCCGCTTCACTCTCTACGGGAAGCACAGACCGATACAGGCCTCTGCGCGTGCCGTCTTCTCCCGCCTAGGCCGCCGAACCGGGGCCTCTTGTAATTGTCAGCCCGCGCGCCCTGCTCCAGCTCACCCAGTCTGCGTGAGGGTCCAAGCAACAAGCTTGATATCCCGGCATAGGAGACAGACAGAGTCTCCGGAGTTGCCTTCTTCGGTACCGCTGTGTCACGTCGGACTATTGCTGCGTGGATTTTGGACGGATTACCTGGGTTAAGGTCTCGGCTCCCCGAAGCTCTTGAGTCAGGCAGCCATCTCGCCAGCACCTAGCCATGCCCCCCTCTAATCATCTTTAAAATATAACAGATGGTTGAAGAGAGGTTGTTTATCTGGGCGTCGAAAATCTATTTGTTGTCAAAATTGACTACTAGATTTTGACCTTGCCCACTGGTACTGGACAGGCGCCCAGCCTTGCTGACCACCAGCTAGGAGACCAAAAATCTGTCTTTGATCCCAACAGCATAACCTCGGTTTTGTCACCTTTCAGTTTCAGGCAGTTTAGCTGCATCCACTGATCTACCTGCGTCACAAAGTCATTAAATCGCTCAGCGGTTTCCTCCAAGTTGCCTGTAACTGACACCACTATTTGGGTGTCATCGGCATATGATACTGGAAGAAACCCATGCTGCTGCGCAATGTAGAAGTAGGCTCCACCAGCCATTCTGGCTCTGTGTATGTGCAGGGTTTCAGTGACGGAGAGGTCGGCAGAGCGGAGTATTCTCTTGGGAGCATGGAAGGGCACTCTTTCGTTTAGGTATTTTGGTCCAGTGTTGTGGAGGGATTTGAAGGCGAGAGTGAGTAGTTTGGAGGTTACTCTCTTCTCAATGGGGAGCCAGTGGAGGTGTTGTAGGTGTTGGATGATGTGTTCATATTGTGGGATGCCAAGGACGAGCCTGGCAGCCTTGTTCTGGATGGTCTGGAATTTCTGGAGTAGGCATTTGTTGATTCTGGCCTAGAGGGTGTGTCCCTAGTCTAGTCTGCTGGTTATGAGTGCGTGGGTGACTGTCTTTCTCGAATCTGCTGGGATCCACTTGAAAGTCCTGCTAAGGATGCAGAGAGTGTTGTAGCACGAGGAGGATACAGCATTGATCTGTCGGGTTATGGTAAGGGAGGAGTTGAGTATGACTCCAAGTTTGCGGGCGTGTCCTGTGGGATTAGGAGGGGTGCCAAGGGCAGAGGGCCACCAGGTGCTATCCCAGGCAGAGGGAGTGGGTCCTAGGACGAGGACTTCTGTCTTCTCCGAGTTGAGCTTCAGACAGCTTCTGCTTATCCAGAATGCGACATCTTTCATTCCTTCCTGGAAGCTGAGCTTGGTGATGTTGTGTTGCCTCGTGAGTGAGAGGTCAGCTGGCTGTCATTGGCATTGGATACTATGCTCAATCAATCAATCAAGACATTTGTAAAGCATGCTACTCACTCATAGGGGTCTCAAGGTGCTGGGGAAAAGGATGCTGCTACTGCTCGAAGAGGCAGGTCTTGAGTAGCCTTCGGAAGGTTAGTAGGTCTTTGGTCTGCTATAGGACTTGGCGGTGAGATGGGAGAACGATCTGCCACCGGTGGTGGCTCTTCAGATGTTGGGGACAGTGGTGAGGGTGAGGTCAGTGGAGCGGAGCTGGCGGTTCGGGGTATAGAAGGTGAGTCGTTTGTTGAGGTATGCCGGTCCGGTGTTGTGAAGTGCCTTGTGTGCATGGGAGAGGAGCTTAAAGGTGATCCTCTTGTTGGCGGGAAGCCAGTGCAGGTCTCTTAGGTGGGGTGTGATGTGGCTGTAGTGAGGGATGTCAAGGATCAGGCGTGCAGAGGCTTTCTGTATGCGTTGCAGTTGTTTCAGTAGTTTGTCTGGGGCCCCCGCGTAGAGGGCATTTCCATAGTCCAGTCTGCTGCTGACGAGGGCCTGGGTGCCTGTTCTTATAGTGTCGGTGGGGATCCACCTGTAGACCTTCCGGAGCATGCAGAGGGTGTTGAAACAGGAGGATAAGATGGCGTTGCTTGGTCATGGAGAGTGTTAAATCCAGGATGAATCCCAGGTTGCGTATGTGGTCGGTGGGTGTCGGTGCTGCTTCCAAGGCCGTCTGCCACCAGGAGTCGTCCCAGGCCGATGGGGTGGAGCCGAGGACATGGACCTCCGTCTTGTCCGAGTTCAGCTTCAGGCGGCTACTCTTCATCCATTCTGCGACGGCTTTCATTCCTTCCTCGAGGTTGGTTTTGGCGGTGAGAGTGCCCTTGGTGAGGGAGAGGATAAGTTGTGTGTCGTCGGCGTAGGAGATGATGTTGAGGTCGGGCAGTCTGGCGACGTGGGCGAGCGGGCCATATAGATGTTGAACTAGGTCAGGCTGAGGGAAGATCCTTGGGGTACACCGCAGCTGATCTTGGAGGCTTCGGATCAGAAGGGAGGGAGGCGGATGCTCTGTGTTCTGCCGGAGAGGAAGGAGGTGGTCCAGTCTAGTGCTTTTCCATGGATTCCTTCATCGTGGAGACGAGTGCGTGGGGTGCGGTGACAGACCATGTCGTACGTGGCTGATAGGTCCAGGAGGATGAGGGACGCTGTCTCGCCGTTGTCCAGCAGGGCCCTGATGTCATCAGTGGCGGCAATGAGGGCCGTTTCGGTGCTGTAGTTGCTGCGGAACCTGGACTGGCACGGGTCCAGGATGTTGCTCTCTTCGATATAGCGGGTCAGCTGTTTGTTGACAGTTTTGTTGATGTGTTGAGCCCATGTTTTCTGACGATGGCAGCGAGGGGGCCATGTAGATGTTGAAGAGTGTGAGGCTGAGTAACAATCCCTGGGGTACTCTGCAGTTGATCTTAGTGGGTTTGGGGAGGACAGTCGGAAGTCTGATTTTTTGGGTTCGGCTGGTGAGGAATGAGTGGATCCAGTCGAGGGCAGTTCTCTGTATGCCGATGTTGTGGATTCTGGAGTAGCGAGTGCAGTGGGAGACAATGTTGAAGGTTACAGAGAGTGCAAGTAAGATATGGGGTGCAGTGTGTCCCTGATGAGGAGGGTGCAGATGCCGTCTGTGGAGGCAAGGAAGGCAGTCTCAGTGCAGTGATTGCTGCAGAATCTGGATTGGGAGGAGTCAAGGATGGTGTTGGCTACGATGAAGTACATGAGTTGGCTGTTGACGGTCTTCTCGGTGACTTTAGATGTGAAATGGAGGAGAGAGATGGGTCTGTAGTATGCTTCTTGAGGAGGGTCTTAACTCCCATGTGTTTTAAGGCTTCGGGGAAAGTTATAGATTCTTAGGAGGTGTTGATGGTGCGTCATAGCTCGGGACCTATTTTGGCGGCGGCTCTGTGGAAGATGAGTTGCGGGCCGGGGTCAGTGGGGGCTTCAGAGTAAACACTCTTCATGGTTGAGGTGGTGTCTTCGGTGGTGAATGGTGTCCAGGTTGGGACGGTAGGCTGGTTGGTGCTGCTGGGGGTGGGCGGGGTTTTGATGTCAGGTGTCTGTTTCTTGAAGTTATCATAGAGGGACTTGGTCTTAAGATGGAAGTAGTATCCGAGTTTGTTGCAGATGTCCTGGGAAGGTGTGATGTCTGAGGTTTCACTGGGGGGTTCGGTGGATTCCAGTGTGATACTAGAGAGTTTCTATGAGTTGGTGAAGTAGGTGAGAATTTCGTCTCGAATGAAGGTCTTTTTGGTGGATCAGATCCGTTGATGTTATTCTGTCATGGCGTTCTTCTAGGTGGTCAACGCTTCCGCGGTTTTGGTGTTTCTCCATGTTTTCTCGAGACATCTGCAGGTGCGTCTGGATTGCCGGAGGACGGTGGTGAACCAGGTGGCTTTCATCAGGCGCAATCATTGTAGTTACGGAGGGGGACGAGTTTGTCAGTGCAGTTGGTGATCTATCTGTAGAGTTTGTTGCCTGCGGAGTTGGCATTAGTCATGGTGGGAAGCAGATCGTGGTTGAAGGAGGAGCTGAGGTGTTCCTCTGTGACCTTGCTCCAATTCTTTCATGGAGGGCGTGAGGTAGGTTTGTGAGCAGTTATTTTTTTAAAGGAGAAGTGTATGCAGTGGTGTTCTGTCCAGGGGGGCTGTGTGGTGTGGCTAAAGCAAATGCTGTTTCCTCCTGCAAAGATGGGTCGAGGGTGTGTCCTGCCTTGTGTGTGGGATGGTGATGAGATGCTTCAGTCCAATGTTGACGGTATTGTCCAGAAGGGAATGGACTTGGGGTCACCGAGGTTGTCAAGGTGGATAACTTTCTCTGTGACTATTACATGTTTGTGCACAGAGCTCTGGGCACAGATACCCACGAGGATATTTCACCACTCTAATTGTCCTCACACTGGAAGAAATGGCCAAGCATAAAGATATTTGGTTATTGCCTCCTTACATCACAAGAAATAGCACCTTGCACACTGTCTTTTGCCCGAAAATACTCTTGGCATCAGACTACTTTTTAGCGGCATACAAAAAAAATGGAAGGAAGGGAGAGAGAGAAAAGGGACAAACAACCAAAAAAAAGAACAACAGGAAATAATATATTGCTGTTCCTTTGATGGCTTTTCCTCCCCATCCCCTCGCTACCCACCTGCTCCCTCGAGACCTAATCCGACTTCCTCGGTGTCACCCAGCGTCATCCAGTTACAGGTCACTCACCTCTTGGGGAGGATCCACCAGTAATCACTCCACTCCTCCGTCACCTCGTTGTTGCCTTCAAAACAATCTTCTGGTTCCCCGCTTTTCCACCTCAGCAGTTCTCCTGCTCCTTCGTCTTCAGCGTGTTGCATCTCCTCTTGGATCAGCATCTTGGTCTTTACCCCAGACACCACTTCCTCTTCCTGTTCCGCCTATCCTCCTCCTCCTTGGTTTTTAGCAGTCTGCTGGCCACCAGACGGCACTTCGATCCACGACACATGGTGGGTTTTGGGTGGCGTGAGGTATGGTTCTCCCTCACAAGCTCATTTAAAGAGATTATGGGCATGAGCAAGCATTGTCATTTAAAAATAAAATAATGCACATAGTAAAACTAGGGTTGACACCTTTCTAAACACCAGCAATTTGTTATTGTTTTAATAGTCTGGAAAGGCCTGCACATGAAAGAAAATCATATGTATTCCTTTGTAACATCAATTTTCTCCCTTTGTTTATTTGATAATGAAGAAAGAGGATATATTGTGTTGTAGCATTTTTATAGCTCCTACTAACCCAATGTCTGGCACTAGTGCATTTACCAACATGGTCAGCAAACTGTGGCATGGGTAGGGTGGGTGGTTGGACATGTCTTCTTTTGTTTGTGATCCTATGTGGGAATTGTTTCCTTGCCTCACCTGATGGACACCGAGGGGTGGTTGTCATGTTATCGGATGCAGCACATAGCAGTGTGGTGGATGGGGTATGAGAGAGATATATGGTTTATGATTTTCAGTCTGCTGACAGCATTGAACAACACCTTCGGTTCCACTAGTATTTATGGTGATTGTAGTAGTCTGCTTAGCTGGTTGCCAACAAGGTCAGGAGCACACTTTTTTTGAAGAGGGAAACCAAGATTGATCTCCGGTTTTCTGGTTTCAGGTTGTATAGCGCATCCAATGGGTATCACCTTTTCCCTGGAGATTCCTTGGCCACCTTCAATGCTTCACATGGTGAGTTATGGCCTGTGGTGTACAGATGAAGAAGTTAAGGCATGAGCAGGGGACCGGGGCTGTTCAGAGCAGCAGTGTTCAGCGACCTGGCACTTCATAATAGGGCCGGTCAAAGAACAATTGGTCATCCTGATACTGAGACATTTTCCGTACTAAGTATAACAGGATACTTAAATAAAATGATTCCCTGCATAGGCATCTGTGTACAATATGGAGAATGCATATGTCATAGGTCACCCCCCCACCCAAAGAAGAGGGGTTAAAACTCAAGTTTTAGGTCCTGAACATCTTTTCTTGTAATTATTTCTTTAATTTTAAGTATACAAAAAAGGATCATGTACTTATTGTAATTGTTTTTCTCTATTTTTATTTGTCTTGCCTATGTTTGAATTTCTTGACTCAAAAATGCAGGTGAAGGCAGGCATTTAAGCGGGTGATGCTGAGGAAATGGAGAATACGTATTCTTTAGGAGGGTGATTTTAGTTTGAAATGTGGGAGATCCCAGTTGCCATAGATCAGATGTCACAGGGTGTGTCATCATATCTGCAGCTGTCATGGAATATAATTATCCAGAAAAGTTTTGAAAGCTTGTCCTAATTAAAAAATGTCCAAAATTTACTACAAATGTAGGGGTACTCGATATAAATCATTTGCAAAGTTTTCACCTTTGTGAATTGTTTGCTTTGTGTGATGCAAACTGTAGTCCTCTTACTAGTTACAGAATTCAGCTAATCTTCACACATCCCATAGTTTTTGGCTCTTTTTACGTCATGCTGAATCAAATGTAGGGTCATTTGTGAAAAACAATCGTCCAGTGCTCATAATTAAACATAGCTACGGTGAGTTATCTCACTTTCCAACGGTACTGTTTAATTTAGCAGCCTGGCTGCTCATCACATTTGGCCTGAAAAACAACATCATTATAATTGTCCACATGGTAATCTTGCCTGTTATGGATTGAATGTTGCATTCATTGACATGTCTTCTCTTGCTTACAGCCTTAACAACTACAATCATGGATGAAGAGCCAGGTCCCTCCAAAAGGCCAAAGAGTCAGACATGTTACTTTCATAAAGAGTGGGAAAACCCATTTGTATTTACAAAAAATAAGGACAACTATGTTTAATCTGTGGGGCAAAGGTTGCAGTGGGAAAAAGGGCAATCTGGAGAGGCATTTTTAAACAACGCACATGCATTTTGAGAGGAAGTGTCCTAAAGGAAAAGGCTTGAGGTCACAAAAAATAAACAAACTGAAATCTGCATTGCAGACACGTCAATCCTTTTTTACAAAGCCATCAAAGAAAGCCACTGCAAGAACTGAAGCAGCTTTCAAAGTAACTCATCACGTGATCAAGCACGAAGCGACATTTTCAGATGGAGCCATTGTGAAGGAAGTAATGGTTCTAATGGCAGAGTAGCTATTCAAAGACTTCAAAAGTAGGCCTGCAGTTATTTCTGCCATTTCAGATGTGCAGTTAAGTTTGAACACTATGGCTAGAAAGTTGTCTGCATTATTGGCCAACATGACAGAGCAGCTAGACCGTGGTTTAAAGAAATGTAAATATTTTTTATTCAGTGTGTTGAATCTGTTAATGCAAGCAATATTGCCCAGTTGATAATGTTCATTAGAATGGTTTTTGAAGATTTCACTGATAAAGAAGAATTCTTAACTTTATTGCCTCTGAGCAAAATGAGTTGAGATCCATAATGAGGATTATTTTGAGGAACAAAATGTCCCATTGAAAACGTTAGTGGCAATAACAACTGATGGAGAACCTGAAATGATAGGGTGTCTTCCTGATTTCATTGCCAATTGCAAAGCAGATCCACATTTCCCTCCATTATTGAACTACCCTTTTATTATACATCAAGAAGCAATATGTGCCAAGAGAATTATGTCTGATTATGTGATGACTCCTGTTATATTTATTATTTCAATTTGTGCTAAGGACAAGCAGCACCAAACCTTCAAATTATCCTTGAAGAAATATCATCTGAGTATGGTGACTTGTTACTGCATACTCAGTTCCTATAACTTAGCGTGGGAAAATACTACCTAGATTCCTTTTGCCACACAGTTATCAAACACTGATTGGTTGCTCGATTTAGCATTTGTGAAAGATTTGACAGAAAAATGTAATTTCTTGAAATGCGAATAACAAGGAAAAAACAAGACAATCACCAACATGGGTAGTACTAAGAAAACATTCAAATCAAAATGTTACCATTTCATACATCATGTACAGAAAATAAAGCTACAGCACCTTTCATCTGTGCTCCAAATCCTTTCAGAAAGAAAAGCTGAGCTCCCAGACATAGAAAAATCCAGTAGCCCCCTGATGAGGTGTAATCAAGAGCTCAGTGACAGATTTAGTGATTTTAAGCAACTGGAGCCTTTTGTGATGTTTACTTTAAACCCGTCTTGGAAGTGGATGGTAGTGACTTTTTAGAGAAAGTATGTGTGCTTCTTAACTTTGACTCTGACCCACGGATATGGAGATTGCCACTCTTCAAAATTACATTGAATTCAAAGCAAGGCAATCTGACATTAATTTCTGAAGTCTTGTGGATGCTGAAAAGTATAAGAACATCCACAGAAGTGCAGTGAAACTGTTTTCCCTGTTTGGTTCTACTTATCTTTGTTAATCAGCGTTCTCTCATATGAACTTTGTGAAATCTTAGTTTCAAACATGTCTGAATGTTGGGCATTTGAATGTACGAACACACTCCCCCTCAGCACCAGACTCAGCCCTACACTGAAAGCCTTCAGAAAAGACCTCACAACCCGGCTCTTCAGATGACCTCGGAGCTGCCGAACTTCCTCCTCCTCTCCCTCCCTATCTCCCTCCCCTAGTGCCTGGTGACCCTTACGGGTGAGTGTGCACTTTAAAAATTCCCTGATTGATTGATTGACTTCATTGGACCTGCCCTCACAGACTATACCTCATATTATAGGACATTGGTGGACACCAGGCAGTGCCAAGTCTCTCACTGAAATGGTGTGTATGTAGTTGCAATGAATACATTCATATTCAGTGACAGTTACTGGTGACATTCCAAATCCAGGTATCTGTTTCATTTCTAACACCAAAAACAATTCACTGCATAGAAGAAACTGCAGTGTTTTACTAAGGGGTCGATTAGGATCGCGGACGGACTTGAGTCCGTCCGCGACCCCAGAGTATGAGGGAACGTCCGCATGGGCTGCGGCGTTCCCTCATGTGCGATTAGGATGTGACCGCCACCCTGGCGGTCACATCCTGGATATTTAACATTGCGGCGGGTGCTGCTTCAAGCAGCACCCGCCGCAATGTTAAAAGTGCATGTGTCACATTTACATGCACAAAGCGGCAGGCACCGCGCGGTGCCTGCCGCATTGTGCATGTAAATGCTGGGGGGTACCATAGGTACCCCCCATGTGCACCCCCCACCCACCAACACCCTGGGGGCCCGCAACGGGCCCCCAAAATCAAAAGTACACATGCTTTTCCACGGCGGAAAAACCGCCGCGGAAAAGCATGTTTTCAAATGCTTCCTAATTTGGCCGGCGGTGTCTGATAGACACTGCCAGCCAAATGAGAGCTTTTCCGCCGCGGTTGTAATCCGACCGCGGCGGAAAAGCAGCGGACAGAAACCAAGACCCACCAGCCATCGTAATGTGGTCTAATGTGGTAAAGTGGGTCTTTGGTGAGCCCGCAATGGATTTTCCGCCTCCTCCGGGCCGGAGGTGGCTTCCGCCGGCCCAGAGGAGGCGGAAAATCCTCCATCCTAATCGGCCCCTAAGTTTTTTGTTTGTGGAACAAAAACAAAGTAATGTGTACTGGAAGCCTGCATTACTAACACCAAGAAAAAGTAGCTGGAAAAAAGAATCTTTAGCACCTTTCCAAATTTTCTTTAGCTGCACAAGATGAAAACACAGCAGTGTTTCCTGAAGGCCTGGTTTATTGAGCTCAAGGAAGAAAAGATAGCTATAAAGAAGTATCTGTAGCATCTTTTAAATTTATTTTATTAGTTGAACAAGAACACACCAATATGTACTGGAGGCCTGGTTTACTGACACCAATAAAAGGAAAGGGAGTAATGAGAATATAATTGCCCACATGATTGGTGCTGTAAAAACCTTAAAGTCAGAACTAAACCTTTCAAAGAATGCAGAGTAGAGGACAAATTCAGTACTTTCTTTCATGCTCCAGTCCAAATAGCTGCATAAAACAAAACTGAAGTTTAGTTGATCTGGACCTTGAAAAACACTGTGATCTTCTCACAGCTGCCACAGAAGAGTAATATCTCTATGAATCCAACTAGGTTTGTGATTCACCAAAGCTTTGCACCGACTGACAGCCATTGACTGTGAAAACAATAATGACTTCTTCAGAATTGCCCTCCTAGGCTTCCAAATGACACAATATTAGAGGACATCACACAGTACCACATTGAAGGTAAGAATGATTTTATTTTTTGATTGTTACTTGAGCCGCATTTTAATGATTAATTCAGTGAGAGCCATTAATTGAAAGGTTTTTAAGCATGGTGGCAATACAAATCCAAAGGCATTCCTATCAGTGTTTCTAGGGAACTCAAACCACAATATAGGCTGCAAAGAGGTTAGGCTTAAAATCAATGAAGCTGTGCATGGGGGACTCTCAGGAAAATGTGTGTGTTGCTTGGCCTTTAGTAGCTCACAACAATTTGCACTGATCGGAAGTAGCTCTCACTGCAGAAAAGGTTGGGGACCCCTGCTATAATCTCAGTAAATTCCTGGGATTTGGAAGCCCTGAGACAGAGGTGTACATTAAAAGATGTTTTAGTAGCTTCTCGGTTTTCCAATGATTTGTTCTGACCCATGAGACAGGTGAGGACAGTAATTGAATCATTAGAAGTTAACTGGCTGGGTGTTCATTTCTTAATTAGGGTTGATACTAATTTGAAACTGACAAAACCAGATGAAGAATTTGTAGCCTGCTGGTAGTGAGAACTGACACTAATTCTTTCTGCTACACAGTAGGTCCCACGTAGTCTTCCCATGCTGTCATTTCTAGATTGTTATCTCTAGGTAAAATATTACCATTATTTATGGCCCGCTACCTCTAGAACTACAGACAATGATTTATGTAAAACCCATCTGGCTGTGCGGGAGAAAAGTAATAACGTAATTACAGGCAGTGCTCAATGGAGTCATAATTACACTTGGCGTTGACCTGCTGTATATTTGGAATTATTTATTCAGTCTGAATAGAAGGTAAGCGCTGTACATTATTTAAACCTAGTCTGTCTCATTTTCATGCATTCAGCTTCACAGATCTAGATGTGAAGTATCACTTTCTCTTTGTTTTCCCCAAGGGATTTGGTGGTGATGAAAGTGTGGCAGCAAACAACTGTAATTTTTGTACGAGGATGATGTGGTCTTAAGCAATGTTACACATCCAGTCTGAGACCCCCCCCCCCCCATGTCAGTGACTACATATTCTTTTTTTTATGAGATGTTTTTATTAGTTTTACAACCAACATGCAAACGCTAAACATGAGACAGAATTCTCCATTAGAACTCCATCCCTACCCCAGGTGAGCAGTATACGAACAGCTACAAACACATATGGCCAAATTTACAAGGAAATGGCTAGCTTGGCACTGTTGCAGATTTTGCAGCGCTGTGCTCTGACATTTTCAAAATGCACGCTGTGCCACATTTTTAACAAAATGGCACAGACCTGCTTTTTCCCTCGTGCTGATGCTAGAAATAGCTGCCTACTGACAACATAGACACCTGTGCGCCATAGTGCAAGGGTGCCTGCATTGCAGGTAATGATTGTTTATGTGCAGGAAGGTGTTTCTTCCTGCACATAAACAAACATAGCAAATATAGCAAACATAGAAGCAGCAAATCGTCATTATTTAATGAGTGTTTATGTTCAGTAGGGGACACCTTCCGGCACATAAGCAATCATCAATGGCATTTTTCTCTTTCAATGTATGCTACAGAATGCAGCGCACAAAGAAAAACCAAACACAACAATTAGAAATAAAAGTATTTCTCCTCATTGTGCCATTTTTACGTCTGCTATTACATGCCATTAGTTTTCGGCTCTGCCTCAGATTTCCACATCCTTGTAAATCCGGGATAGCATCAAAATGCAATAGGTGTTGTGGTAAAATGCTCACAACAACACCCATTGCACTCCCCTTTCTGAAAGGGCTTAGCTCTGCTTTGTAAATATGTAGAAGGGCATAGAGCCACCAGTACTTTGCTAAAAGTGACATTTTGGTGGTGTTATTCCAAAATAAATATACTTCCAAATTAGGCTGTTCTTATGTTTTTTTAGGCTGATAGTTTGCTTTGTTATATATTGTGTACATTATCTGTGCTATTGGAATATGTTGAATTTGTGAATGCCAGCTATGGGCAACATTCCGTGATCGAAGGGCCCACGGCATGTTTCACTCAATGGAATTATGTCATTCACTGACTTACAGCTTAGTGTTGAAATTAGTGGGACTGTTTTAAAAAGGATATCCGCAATAACACTCACAGGCCTCAATCCCTGCACTTGGGGCCACCAAAGGATTTGCGACCTCCTACATATGAGTCAGGAGTTTTTGTGACTGCCTACAAACGTACAGATCTGTCCTTTATATCAATAACCGAACTGTTGCACTTTTAAAAATGTAATATGGAATATGATATATAGAGATCACTGGAACCTAATGTAATTCTGCCAGTAACTATGACAATTAGAAAAATGAAACAAAAAATATAAGCACTGCAGACAGGAAGTTTCATAGACATGTTTTTCTACAGATTTTCCGCAATACGGACATGCCCACCTACCTAATAAAATCTGAGGACCTAATGATATGAAATTACCCACCTACAAAATTTACTGTCCCGGTCTTTCTCACGGTATGCAACAATAGGGACAATACAGTGGATAAATTGTAGAACCAATGTTCGTTAAATTTGGGATAAGGTGTAAGTTATTTACTGCCCTTAATGAAGCAAATAATTCAATGTAATTTGCCAACAGGAGTGAAACTTAATGGCAACCAACCAGAGCCATTAACCGGACAGACATAATTAGAGTCTTGATAAAGATGGAGTATTGAATAGAACCATCAATACGCGTTGATGCAGCTTTTTAACATAATCCATGTGGACAGGTTCTCCTACAGAGATAAAAAGATTAAAAGGGATCTAGGATGAGCCAAAATAATTTGTAAAAACAGATGTGTTTTTGAATGACAAAATATACATTATGTCTTTGTCTCTCTGTAAATTGTAGGTGGGAATCCGGTGTCTAGGCAATATTGGTACCCTTTATAGTAAGAGCAATTTTGCATTACTATTTTGTAATGGTATTGTCCATAAGAGGAAAAAGGTTTTTATCAGGTTCAGGTTTTAATGTCTTTATTTCGATAATAAAATCATAAAAGACATTTTTTTTAAACGTGAAGTTTTGGACATACAAATTATTATAAAGAGTTGGTATTACAGCAAACACAATTATAGTTTCAATTACTGTATACAAATTCGAATTTCATGAAATTCATACATATAGAATATAACAATTTTTTAAAATTACAATTAAACAGCCTGACAATACAAAGACAGACCTGACCTAAAAATTAAAGAAGATTAAAAAGGTTGGAATTAAAAAAGTTGGAATTAAAAAAGAGACAGGATCTTAATCATTTCTGCTTACTTCTCATTCTGATCACCCATGCCCACCCCAAGAATTTGGCTATGCTCACAACAATCACATCAGAGGTGTTAGTTCTAAGTGCCCAAATAGCCTCAGCACACCCTTTGTATTTAAGTCGCTGGCAAAGGGGTTTTATCCATTTACTTCGAGGGGCTTGATAAATCGAACAGGTAAATAGAAGATGACCCACACTCTCCTTGTGTCTCGGGCACCAAAGGCAATACTCACTCCAATAGACCAGTTTTTAGTGAACGAATTCAAGGGCAAGGATCCCACACGAAGCTGGTGGTAAAGTTTCTTGTCAAGTGGCCTAGTGATAATGTCCCAATAGTTCTCTAGGAAGGGATCCAACTTGTGAGTCAGGAACCTTCCTGTTAAACTAGCGGAGCCAGAAGCAGTGACCAAAGCTTGACGAACAGAGGCCCAATAAAGTGCCTTGTACTCCTGTTTTGATGGAAAAATATTAGATCCCGGGGAAACCCACAACTGTTTAAGGCCCATTTCAACCAGGATTGATTTTACTGCACGCAGCCATGGAATACCACCGGACCCCAAATTGATCTTACTTCTGCAAGCTCATTAGCAAAAAGGCTAAGGTCAGGAGAGGTCCAAATACGTCTCCAAAAAGCCACCAGTCTGTACCCTGCCATTTCGTTTATTGGGTTACAACCCATATCCAGACAAAGTGGTTTAGATGGAGAGGATTGGGGTAGACCTACAAGTTTCCGCATGAACTTGCACTGCGTTTTCACCAGGGTAGAGAGGTCCATATGTCCCCAAAGATCTGCCCCATACAAAATTGCAGCGTTAACCTTGGTGGTATAGATCCGAAGTGCAGGTTTAACTCGTTTAGTAAGGGACCTTTTTTGCTCTTGTAGGAGACAACCCGTGAGATGCGCAAATTTTAAATGTAATGTATCCACCTGCGCTTTCCAACGGAGACGATAGTCCAAGGTTACTCCCAAATAGGTCATAACCTCAACTTGTTCCAAACTCTCTCCATTCATAGTCACTGCACTCCTTCGGGGATGACTCTTAGTGAGCACCATAAATTTCGTTTTGCTCACATTAATCTTAAGATCATTGATGCGACAGAACTCCTCAAAGCGGTCCAGTGCTGACTGTAAACCGCTACGGGTCTTAGAGAGGAGTAATGTGTCATCAGTGAAGATGAGCATAGGACACCTGGTTTCCCCCAGAGTGGGTGCATCAGTGGGGGTACTAGCAAAAAATGTAACCACTTGATCGATGAACAATAGAAAGAGCGTGGGCGCCAGTACGCACCCCTGGCGGACGCCCCGTGTTACGGGGAAGCAGTCCGTCACCTGTCCTTGGCCTCCCCACCTAACCCCTGCAAAATTGCCCTAGTGTAATCTGACAATCAGATCTAATAATTCTATTGGCAATCCCAGGTCTCTAAGAACGGACCAAAGTTTAGCCCTTGGCACTAAGTCGAAGTCCGACTTCAGATCCATAAACGTGCCATAGATAGTTCCACCGCCCAGCAGCACCACCTTCCAGTAGATCAGACAAAATCTGAAAACCTGATTGATGGTACTTGTACCAGATCTGAAGCTGGCCTGCATTGAGGACAACATACCCTCTAGCTCCATCCAGCCCTGAACTCTTGCAAGGACCATCCTTGCTATGACCTTTTGGAATGAGTCTATAAGGCTAATTGGACGGTAATTCCCTGGGTTCGAGCGATCACCTTTTAAAAAAATTGGGAGAATCTCAGCCCCTTTCCATGACACGGGGATCCTGGCCCCCTTAGCAATAGTATTTGCGATCCTGGTTATGTAGGGAACCCAAAGTTGGGGATTGTTTTTATATAGATCAGTAGGGATTAGATCCATCCCCGGTGCTTTCCCCCGCTGGGTCAGGCCAAGTGCAATCTCGGTCTCCCGTTCTGTCAAAGTCAGCTCTTCTGTATGGACAAACATAGTTTGTAACCTGGGTAGGCCTGTAGTGGATTCTAAATTCAAATCCTTAAATTGACCGGAGTAGAACTCCACCCAGGCTTCTGCGGATACATGGTTAGTAGGTGTTTGGGAGTCGGGGTTTCTGCCCCACTTTACAATTTCCCAGAACTTAATCTGGTTATTGGAAGTGCAGGTGTCCAGAAGGTCAGACCAATAATTTTCTTCCCACTCTCTTTTTGCTTCCCACTAGATTTTTTTATACTGTTTCCTGGTTTCCTTTATGTCACTCAAAATCCTGGACTTAACTGCTTTCACTAATCTGCTTGTTATACCATTTATGCCGGGAGGCATGCACCTTTGGGTGCCTTTGGTTGGCGACAGCGTTAGAAAGACCTTGAGCTGGGTGAAGCATTGTTCATGAAGTTCACAAATATTATCAATATGACCCCTAGTGGTGACAAGGGTCGAAATGTTGTTAGCAGTCTTGGAAACCACATTCGTAATGCTATCCAGAATAGTCTCATCCCCCACAATCCTTGTCCATTTAAGCCTTCTTCTATCGTTGGTCAGGATAGTGTCCCCTGTCGAGTGAATAACTGGTGGAATCCTTCCACATGCACCCGGAAGTCTCAGGCTAAGTGACAGAGGATTATGAGCACTTTCAGGGCGGGGTACTACCTCCATGTCTATCAGAAGTGGCCAATATTCTATCTTCAACAAGATATAATCTATACGGCTTTTCCTTAGCCCATTATCAAAGGTGGAATTGCCTCCCTGATCAGAGGCAGTACGGCCATTTGTAGCTCTTAGCCCCCAATTCAGGCACAAGCCCATCCAATGTAGAGCTGCCTCAGTCCCTTTTGTGATTTTATCAACGGACAGTTCTGGGATCTTCCAAACCACATCCTCTGCTAACCCCAATTAACTCCTGCAGGATAAAGGGGCTCAATGGTACAGTTAAGATCCCCAGCTAGAGCAAGTATCTTGTCTCTCCCTATCCCTTCAAAATATGTGTCCACAAAGTCTACAATGCTAGGGCAGCGGCCACCCGGTTGGCCTCGTGCATAGATATTAATGACTATGAGATCCTGGTAGCCGTCCTTGCTTAATTTAATATTCAAGAGGTCTGGGTGATCCGCAAGTATTTCAGTTGGATGGTATCCTATTGCCTGCTTAACCCATGTCACTAGCCCTCCTGATGCCCGGCCCTTGCTTCCCCTTATGGCTGGTTTGTAAAAATGTTAAAACCTGGCCCTATGAATTGGATCCGGTGCCCAGGTTTCTTGAAATAATAAAACATCAAATGTGTCAATGTATTCTAACCAATCCTCAGAATCCATCCGCCCCTTAATCCCTGCCACATTCCAAGAGGCTAATTTGAGTGTTTCCTGTATTGTTGTTATGCTACCTGGCCCACTCCGGTCCACTGCCATGAGTGCAGCTAAGCTCGCTTGATGACTCTCCACCCTAGTCGCATCCCGAGCCATTACCACCTTGCTAGTGTCCCCCTGCTCGTACCCCACCCCACAAGCACCTTCTATCACACTCCCTGTTGGTATTTCAGAACTCTCCCCTGAATCCAGCACCTCCATTCTCTCTTTCCCAACAACCCCCTGAGGCATCTCCAAACCAGCTCCGTCCGCCTCGCATACCCGATTCCTCATAACCTTTTCATTCCCTGCAACCGAGTAGAGTCAATCAATGGCCTCCAGGCCAGAGAGGGGCTCAAAGCGGTTAAACAATAATGGGTACTGCGGGAGGTAGGGTGTTCTATCAACTTGGTGCCTCCTGACTGGCAATCTTGAGGGTAGATGTCTCGGGGGAAACTCACAGAATCGTCTTGGATAAAAATAGCCAAGACCTAAGGTTTGCACATCCCCCAATCTTGCAAACCTTGCTTCCCTACGTAAGAAATCTACCACCCAGGGATTTTTAAAAGATATAATAATACAATCCCCCTCTAAGTCCTTACTGCCGTGACCCACCCATTCAACTCTCCTCACAAACAGAATTTCAGTGGAGGATAATGGGGGAAGGGGGCGATTTTTGTTTAACCAGAATACCACTTTGTTAGGAAGGTCCCCATAAGATTCGTTGGCACCCTCCCTAAGTTGTGCTACACCAGTTAAAACTATCGTGTGCCGGGTTGCTTCAGGGGGTAGGTCTGTGCGAGGGTGAGCCCGCTTGTTAGGTTTCCCTAAGGGGATGGTGGAGTTCATGCTCCCTTTAGCTGCCTGCCCTGGGGTATACTGAGACGATGTACTAGGAGCACCCTTTGCACGGTCTTGCGGCCGTAACGCCGGTGTTCGTTGGGGATTAGATCTGGAGGTGGCCTTCTTTGGCACCTGCAACAAAGAGCCTACAACCGAAGTACAATCCTTAACCCTAGAGGATCCCCCTGCCACTGAATATTTATTTGTTTTAGGGTCAGGATTATTTAATGCTAAACCAGTGGTCACAGAGGTTACTGTTTTACCAGTTAATGCAATTTTCTGGCCCTTTGTGTTGATCGTAGAGGAACAAGGATTCCCCACGACATTTTTGGGGCTAGTAAACTTATGTAGTAAACCAGTATTAGTATTTACAATGGACTCAAGTACATCCAATTTAGAGGTCATCAGCCTTGTTCTCTCAAGTACAGGAAGTAAAAGAGTTTTAATCATGGCCTCCATTTTTACCAATAAGCTTTCATTGCTACTAAAACAGGTTGGGCATGGGTCAGAGGAACCAAAGGGGATATGAGAGGGGCGTAATGGATCTATTGGTACCAGGGCAGGACAAAGGGTAGGAAGGGCCTTGGGTTTGGGACACTAGTGTGGGCCATATCAATAGTCTTTGGTATCTTGTAAGCTCCCCCCCCCTGGTGGCCCAAGCGCCTTTTCCTTTTGCGAGGTGCAATTCTCAACGGGTCCTCGTCACCTGGTGAGTCCGACTCAGAATTGCTGGCCAAGAGCACACTTTCATTTTCATTTTCATTTCCCCTGCTATCTTGGGTATCATCCAGATACGAATCAGTTTCCCCCACGGAGGGTGGGATGCCCTCCCCTTCCCCCTCGCGGTGCACAACCACCTCTTCTGTAGCAAAATGTGGACTGCTACTCGGGGCTTGTGCAACGGGGCTGGGTATTATTGCCAACCTACCCAGAGAGGAACGCTTCCCACTAACTAGGTCAATAGAGAGCCTTTTCTCGGCCATCGCTATCTCTTTTTCTAAGATCCCAGTAGCTCGAGTAATGAATGCGTCTAATGGACTGGAGACCACCCCCTTAGCATTCTGCAATTGTACTGTACGTTCCTTGCCGGAGCGTAGAGGTATTGCAGTTTTAATTAGTACTATAACAATAGCAAAATTATACTAACACCAACAATAATGTATACAAAATTAACCAGGGGGAATGGCCCAACCCAACCTCGCCCGACCACGGACGGCCACAGACGGTCCCGCCCTTGTCCCGGGCTTCTCCCGGGATGCTCCCGCACGCTCCCGTGCAGCAGAAGTAGACACCACTATTATAGGTTAGGTGTGAGGCACAGGGGGCGGGGCTAACAGGGAGAGCGGGCCAGGTGATCTAAATTGGCCAGGCAGGGACTCCTGGGAGATGTAGTCCCTGCAGAACGCTCGCAGCCCTGAGCAGATGCCCCAACACTCCTCTGTCAACACAGCAGCTCCACAGATTCCCCGGCGGCTTCCCCTGCGAAGCGGGACCCGCGAAGCGGGTCTGGAAAGCAGTGGTGTAGAAGCAGGTCAGCAGCCCAGAACCAGGAGTCCAAGAGCAAAGGTCCCAGTAGCACGAAGTCCAATCCAGCAAAGGGTCCCACAGGTGAGAGGCAGGGAGTCTCTTTTACGCGATCTGTGCACAGGGAGAGCGGGCCAGGTGATCTAAATTGGCCAGGCAGGGACTTCTGGGAGATGTAGTCCCTGCAGAACGCTCATAGTCCTGAGCTGATGCCCCAACACTCCTCTGTCAACACAGCAGCTCCACAGATTCCCCGGCGGCTTCCCCTGCGAAGCGGGTCCGGCGAGCAGTGGTGTAGAAGCAGGTCAGCAGCCCAGAACCAGGAGTCCAAGAGCAAAGGTCCCAGTAGCACGAAGTCCAATCCAGCAAAGGGTCCCACAGGTGAGAGGCAGGGAGTCTCTTTTACACGATCTGTGCACAGGGGGCGGGGCTACCAGGGAGAGCGGGCCAGGTGATCTAAATTGGCCAGGCAGGGACTCCTGGGAGATCTAGTCCCTGCAAAACGCTCGCAGCCCTGAGCAGATGCCCCAACACTCCTCTGTCAACACAGCAGCTCCACAGATTCCCCGGCGGCTTCCCCTGCGAAGCGGGACCCGCAAAGCGGGTCCCGCAAGCAGTGGTGTAGAAGCAGGTCAGCAGCCCAGAACCAGGAGTCCAAGAGCAAAGTGAAATACTGAATTAATGATGGACCCTTCCTAGAGTAAGCACCTGACTGACTTTCCCCCACGAGGTATTTTAACCCTTAAGTTTAAACAAGGGGGTTGTGTGCACACTGAATGGCACCCATCATCACCGTGCCTATTCCCTGGGGAATTTTAATTCAGATCATACAACCGCAAAGGTGCACCACAAAACATGAAACAGTAAGTGCAAATGATGTTTGAGCACAATCAGAAGATATTTCTCAGAGATGTTGGAGTTCTTCTTTAGATCTTTATTTTCAAAAAGCAGTAAAACACATACAGCCGACGCGTTTCGTCCCAAACTGGGACTTCTTCAGGGCTTTAGGTAAGTTGGACGTCGCATGTGGGGGAGAATATGAGCGGAAGCGGGATCCAGGGGTCACCTTCCCGGTTACAGTAATCCTGTTATCTTAGTTCATTCATAGGTTGATTTTACAAGCATGAACCTTAATATAGGCATGCTAGCGGGAAACAGAGGAAAAAGTGTCCTCGGAGTTCTTGGGTGGTGTGCAGAGTCGTGCCACCTTACTGATATGAATATCACAATCCGTATGCTGAGTCAGTTATAGAACTGGTACTGGACTGGAGGTCCTATTAGTCCAAAGGAGGAGGGTGTGGGCACTGTATTCCAGTAGGCCGTTCTAGATGAAGCGGCCGGCGCCCATCCACAGCCCTCGTCCAAACAAGACACCCGCAGCGACAGCGACGTCGCTGCGGGTGTCTTGTTTGGACGAGGGCTGTGGATGGGCGCCGGCCGCTTCATCTAGAACGGCCTACTGGAATACAGTGCCCACACCCTCCTCCTTTGGACTAATAGGACCTCCAGTCCTGTACCAGTTCTATAACTGACTCAGCATACGGATTGTGATATTCATATCAGTAAGGTGGCACGACTCTGCACACCACCCAAGAACTCCGAGGACACTTTTTCCTCTGTTTCCCGCTAGCATGCCTATATTAAGGTTCATGCTTGTAAAATCAACCTATGAATGAACTAAGATAACAGGATTACTGTAACCGGGAAGGTGACCCCTGGATCCCGCTTCCGCTCATATTCTCCCCCACATGCGACGTCCAACTTACCTAAAGCCCTGAAGAAGTCCCAGTTTGGGACGAAACGCGTCGGCTGTATGTGTTTTACTGCTTTTTGAAAATAAAGATCTAAAGAAGAACTCCAACATCTCTGAGAAATATCTTCTGATTGTGCTCAAACATCATTTGCACTTACTGTTTCATGTTTTGTGGTGCACCTTTGCGGTTGTATAGTCCAAGAGCAAAGGTCCCAGTAGCACGAAGTCCAATCCAGCAAAGGTTTTTATCAAATATATGTGAAATACTTGTTATATGAATCTGTTTTATGGTATAGACAGGCCCATTCCTATTTTTAATTTTGTTAATTTGTGTTTTTAATTAAATTCTATTAATTTTTGTATACGTAATATAACATTTGTTATGGTTTCATTTTAGTTGTGCATATGTTCTAACACATTGGCTCAATTTTCTGTTGGGAATAGAAATAAAAACCTAGCTCCCAAACTTACTTTTCCACCAAGGGATTTCTTCTTCCCACCTATTAGTAGTACCCTACTCTCCCTAAAAACCCAAATAGGCACAGTTGTGTCCTCCTGCTTCTTCCAGCTCCGTAAGATGAGGAAGATTAGTCGGATGCTTACCCAATCGGCCTTGATCCAGGTGGTAATAGCCCTGGCATTATCACACTTGGACTATGCCAACTCCATCTACTTGGGTCTCCCGCTCTGCCTCGTCAAGCGTCTCCAACTGGTCCAGAATCAGGCGGCCAGATTGATCCATCAGCAACCGCGTTGGCAATCAGCCAGGCTTCTGTTGGAAAACTCCACTGGCTCCCAATTCCCCAACGAATTGCCTTTAAGACTGTATCATCTTCAAGTCCCTTCACGGCCGTAGCCCCCAATTAATCAATTACCTTCTACCTAGGTACATCTCTTCCCGCAACCTCCACTCCGCCAACCTACATCTCCTGACCACCCCCTTCTTCAAGCTTCACCGTCAGGGCGGGCACAGGTTTGCAACTCTGGCACCCAGACTTTGGAACTCCCTTTCCTTGGAGATTCAGTCCTGCAACAACCTTCTAAATTTCAGACTGCTGCTCAAAACGTGTCTATTTACACAGGCCCACGTATAATCCTCTGCTGGCCCCGGCACATGCTAGACTTAGCGCCGTGAAACCTCTTGGTGTACGTGCGGTCTATAAGATACTATTACCATTAACATTAACATTAACCCTAATACCCTGGTTGGTCAAAGGGGTACCACTCATTTCTTTTGTTAAGGTTGCAAAAAAGTCAGGGGCTTATTCACAAGCTCCTTGTGCTGCAGCTACTTCACTTTTTCCCATATTAAAAGTGACAACCCAGCGGCACAAGGGAGTCTGTAATAACTATCAACTTGTTTCTGACCTCAGCTCTGAGCAAGAGAATAATATCTTTAAGTGCTTATAGATGAATGTCTCTAAACTAAGGACATCTTAGCAACACACTGGTCCCCTTTTTACCCTTTGAAATTTGTGTTGTTGGAGAGTTAGCAGTGCACACAAGTGCTGCCCATTCTCCTAATATGTAGAGCCCAAACGTAGTTACAGAAAACAATGGCTGCCAGATGTCATCCAGTACCGTCCGCTCTCAAGTAGGTGCAGAATGTGTCTTTCACAAAGTGGGCCTGAAACAGCCTGTCCCATGCAATGTGTTTGTAATGACACCTACAATAATGGGATTGAAAGGAATCATGTGCATTCGTGTTTCTGTCCAGCATAAGCATTAGAGTATGTGGCCGACAAACTTCCAAAAGGACTTTCTTCCTATTCCGTCCACTCCAACTATTGTACACAGAAAATGATTTTACTGCATAATAGGACATCTATTCATATATTTACAGGCTGCCAGTGAAGAGCCTTTAGCAGCAGGGCTGAAAGTGTGCCGGTGGCTGTTTGTTAACCAGTTCGGCAGCAGTATTTTGTACCACCTGCGAATTTGATTGGAGGGATTTGTTAGATTCTGTGAGAAGCGTATTTCCTTAGTCCAGGGCACTGATTATCAGCGCTTGGACAAGGGTCTTCCGTGAGGTCAATGGGAGCCACTGGAATACCCTCCAAGAGGGAGCATTATCCCGAAGCACGTGCCACAGGTAGCTATCACCTGATCTTTCATTGATAATTTCTTGACTAACAAAATACCTAGATTTCTTACTGTGCTTTTAGGAGAGGGAGCTGGGCCAAGCTTGGTAGGCCGCCAATCAATTATTCAAAGGGACTGATGGCAGTTCAGGGACATCCACATCACAATTTTTCTCATGCGAGCAGTAAAACGTTGTTTATATTGTATATATCTTGCCCAAAAGAAATTACCCTTTTTGTGTCGTCACAATATGAGAATATTACAAAGCCACAGGACTTAACCAGATGAGGGAGTGGAAAGTGTGGGGTTTAGGGCTCAAGGAAGTAACCGGTTTAGAGCCACCGAGGTCACCAATGACCACCTTTTAGCCTTCCTTTCTAAATGAAGAGTCGGCCAGACATTAGAAAATACAAACCAATAAGTGGCATATGCATCAAAGTAATGTTTTGCGAGTCCTTAATAGCGGATTTTAAGGAATCGCTATTAAAGACTCGCAAAACGGGATGCATGTAGGAATCGCAATGTTATTAGCGATTCCTTAAGATTCCTTATTAGCGATTCGGTAATAGCTAATCGCTAATAAGGAATGGCTTCCCCATTCATTTCTATGGGCCTAAAGGGCCATAGGAATGGCTTCCCCATTCATTCCTATGGGCCTAAAGGGCCATAGGAATGAATGGGAAAGCCATTCCTTATTAGCGATTAGCTATTACCGAATCGCTTATGTTCCGCTATTTCAAGGGTGCCAGGGTGTCCAAAGGACACCCTGTTGCACCCCTGAAATGGACCTGTGCACAAATGTTACACACACACATGCCCTAAGGGCATGTGTGCGCGCAACATGTAACTTTGAAAAATGCACAAAAGTGCATTTTTCAAAGTTTTAGCAAATTACCATTAAGTTCAACTTCATGGTGCTCCCCCTATTAGCGAAATCGCTATTTTTTTGGGTTTCATGCATTGCATTTAAGGAATATCATTTTGGGATTCCTTAAATGCAAGAGCAATTTAAGGAATCTCTATTTAGAGATTCCTTAAATTGCGATTTCTGCATTTGGGATGATGCATCCCAAATGCAAAAATACCGGGAGCAAACGGGCAGATTCTGAGAATCTACCCGTTTGCTCCCGGTATTTTCTTTGGTGCATCTGCCTGTAAGTGTTTATACATACACAGTCAGAGGGGAGCCCCATCTGCCCAGTCTCTGAGAGTGTTGCAGAGGGAACTAAAATTGGCAAAGCATAAAGATATATTATGTACGTTTCATAACTGGGTGAAAACACGCCCACAGTGGAATTTTCCAAGCAGGTGCAGTGAAACAGCAAAATACAGAAAAAGCATTTTCAGCGCTCATATCTTTCACAAAGTAACATAGTCCAAGGTAGTTCCATCTAGGGTCCGCCACCTGACAAGGGGAGAGGGACTCTATCTAGTGAGAAAGCTATGTGCTGAAATAAACAGTGTTCTCATTACTGAAACAAGCCTAACATGGCAGAATTTTTTATTTGAAGAAGAACATTTCTCGGAATTAACTAAATCAGTTTCAAACAGCCTAAAATGGTGTCCAAATAGAAGATGGCGCAGCGAATGCTAAATTACATTTAGCACCGTAAAAGCATAAACAATTTTTATTCTAACAGGGCTGAGCTCTGAGGAACTCCTCTGACTAGAGGCGGAAACTTTGATTGAACAGGACCAAGAGTAATTTTTTGAGTCCTGTACTTGAGAAAGTCTGTTTGCCGATTCAGTGCAGTGGCTTGAATGCCCTTCTTATGAAGTTGTTGAATTAGGATGGGAAGTGATATAGTACTAAATGCCACTGACGGATCGAGAAGAACTAGCCTACCTGGTGTACCTACGTCCAGGGAAAGGCTGAGGGAGTCAATTACCACCATAAGGTTGGTTTCTGTAAGATGATAGGAATGAAAGCCCAATTGAGAAGATTCCAACAGGAGATGTGTTTCTAAGTAAGAAGGGAATTGTCTGTTGACATGAGATTCCAGCAAATTGCTGATTGAGGGCAGTAGAGAAAAAGGTCAGTAGTTTGCCCCGTCCATGCAATTGGCAATCATTTTTTTAATAGGTGTGACATAAGTGGCTTTCCATTCCTGAGGCACTGTGGCTGAAGATAGGGAAAAGTTACATAGAGTGTCCCCGATGATGCGAGAGAGGAAGCTAGAGTAGCTGTGATGTGAGGAGGACATAAGTCTGTCTGGGAGCCAGATTTTTGGCTAAAAGATCCAGTAATTGAGTGTGTGTAATCAATTCAAACCTCTCCAGTACAGCCTCAGAATTGTTACTTGAATAATGTCCAAGTTCAGTATATATTGGCATTGTAGTGTTATTTTGAAAGTTGCGACAGATGTTAGCTATTTTAGTTTAGAAATGAATAGTTAGGGTGTCACAGAGTGTTTGGGAAGCTGTTGTGGTTGGGCTGCAGGCATGGGGATTAGAGTGTTCTTCTAAGAATTTAAATAGCTCTTTTGTGGAGTTTGTTACTCGGTCAATTCTGCTAATCGAGTAGAGTCTTCGGGTTGTTTTGAATTTTGCATGATAAGCACCTACCACTGTTTTGTATTGGTGTCTATCGAGGCTGTCTTTCAAAGACCTCCATATACGTTCCAGTTGCTTACAATTTCATTTGTCGGTTTTCAGTTCTGCCGTGTACCAGGGGGCATTGGGTTGGGATGATTTAGTAGTATGGTTTCTACAGGAGCCAGTTTTGTTAAGTGCCCCAGAAAATTGCTCCAGAAACTTATACCAGGCTGAGTTAATGTCAAATGAATTATCCAGAACAGGGGGCTTGAAAGAGGCTTGAAAGCTAGCTGCAGTCAGCTACTTACAGCATCTTGTTCTCACCTTTCTTCTGTTTTACATTTCTTAGAGACAGATTCAGATGGGATTTCAAATTGAATTAGAAAATGAGCTATCCAGATGAGAAGTTCAAGTGCGTCAATGTGTATGCGCTGGGAGTTAGAAAATAGGAGGTCTAACGTAAGGGTTCCACTTGAGAGAGCAGGTTTCAAGGGCTGGTTGCAGAGCAGATTGGTCAGCCCAGTGGTACACATTAAGATGCCTTCATGGTCAGGGGCAGGCAGGTTGCTGGGATGATTGTGGGATAGCAGGGCCACTCACAAAGTGGGTGTCAGGGGTATCAATGTCCCTCAAAGTGTGCCTGCTTCCTGAGCAGTTGGAGTCCGGATAGCACCCTTTGTCTTGGTGTAGTTTGCAGAAGTCTGGTACCGTGGGTATTGGTATGTCATGGCTACGGTAGGTCCTGGTGTCTTCACACTTGGTGGAGAGATAGATATTACCCTCCAGAGCTGATGTATCTCTTCTTGCTAGAATGCTGCGTTGGAGTCGCTATGGACCAGTAAGTCGGTAAATTGGACTCTGCATGTTCGGTGCCTGCGTCTGCAGGGGAGTAGTTCCACTACCCTGAGGGAGTTCTCTGGTGATTGGTGAAAGTCTGGACGTCCTCTGGAGTTCTTGAGGGCATCACAGTTGCAGGGGGACACAGTACAACACAATGTTTGAGTCCTGAGAGCAGCAGGCAGGGTTTCGCGTCACAATTCTGCAGCAGGTCTTCGGTTCTCGGGTCAGCAGCTCTTCTTTGTCCATGTTGTCTTTGTATTCATCCAATCTAAGTTCAGGGTCTAGGGATGCCACCTAAATAATAAATTGAGGGGCATTAAAGGGTGTGACAGGTAGTAGCCAATGGGCAACTTATCTTTAGTCTGTCTACATCCTCTAAGTAACCACTTCCTCTGGGAAGGGGCACTACCCTAGCGCTGCTCGGTTCATTCCTGCCATATCAATAAGGAGGAATAACAAAGTAGTGTCAAGATCACCTGCCCCACCTTAGGGGTAGTGCTGGCACACCTCCTAATCTAACTAATTTTCCTGTCGGCCCTCCCACCAAATTTGGAGCTGGACAGTAGGATTGGCATCTTCCATATCCGGAGATGCCTGGACTGCATTTCAAAGGCAGCATCGCCTTTGAAGCTTGATTCCCATGAATGCCCTTCAGTCTTGGAGGAGGGTTGATGCACTGCTGTGCAGAGCAGGCCTTGTTTCAGGATTCTCAGAGCCTTCGCTCTCACCCCATGTGTTCAGAAACAGGTCTGATGGTGGCAGTCTGACTAATACTAGTCAGAGACCATAATAGTGTTTGGCAGGTTTTCAGGGGACCCTCTAAGGTGTCCCCTGTGTGCATTTATTATTAAATCCAACACTGGCATCAGTGTTTGGTACCATACATCTTAGGCTACAATGAAGCCATCATGGAGCTAGGAAACCTGTAATGACAATTATCCAGCCTCTGTACTGTCTATGGCTTTCCTGAGCAAAGAATGTACTTCTATATTGTAGGGTCATATCTGCTCATGCAGATATGTCCAAACATGGGATATAGTGCACCCTGCCTAAGGGCGGGAAGGCCTGCAGTAGGGGTGACTTACCTATACCTCATGTAGAGTCTTTAGGCATGCCACACAGGGCTGTGCACCACTCCAATACTTCAGTTTTCTCTGCACCAAGACATGCCACTTACAATGGAAGTTTGCATGGCCTTGGTGAGTGGTCCCTTCGTGCTGCAGCCCTAGTGGACCCTCTTCAGTACCAATGCTCAAGGTACCTGTGGTATTATTTACCTGGGACCATTAGGGGTTGCTGAAGTTGTGCTAATCGTGGTACAGTTTTAGTAAAGAGATCTGGCACTTGGAATCTGGTTAGCTGGGACCCAGTGCCCTTTTATTCAAAATCACATCAGGCTCCAGGCAAAAAGTGGGGGCTATCCATGTCAAAAGAAGCACTTTCCTACAGCGGTGCTTTGCTTGGATGGCAAAAGTGGAGTGTCCCATTGTCCATGTAGTTTCCTGGGAGAAACAAGTCGCAGGATGCATCGATCTTGGCATGCAGCCCTCCCTCTGTTGTGGTCATTAAGTCTAACAACCAGTTCCATTTTGATTGGAAAAGGAATGTTCGAAACAAAAGACACTGGGACCAGTCAAGATCTCATTCAAAACATTTTGAGGAAGCACAGGAACAAGATTTTAGTTATGGTTAGGTAAATACTTGTATTAGCATCTCTGTTAAGGCTAGGCATTTAAATCCTGTAAATACAATCGTACAGAATTGTGGGTCAGTGTGCATAATATTGATATATGTTTTCTATTTGTGAGTGAATAATTATGGCCAGGAGTTTCATGACCCCTAATCCAAAAGTTACATTGTTTGTTGTCCTACCGGTCACCTTGGTTTATAGGGCAGGAGTGGTTTGGGGTAGGTAAATTTATCCAGGGGACATCAGCGAGACCTGGCCATATGCGTATTATCATTGTGCAGTTATCGATCTTGCAAAGACTGAGGGTATAACCATTGCTGTAAAGTTACACAGGGAAGAAATGTTAACTAATCTGACCTCATTGTCACAATGTAACCATCTGAAATGTATTCCAGATATAAAGAAAAAGTGTAAAAATTTGTTTCTCTCTTTTGTTGGTCTTCTATTGACAAAGATATTCCTATTCTTTTTATAACTTTTTTCACTTAAACATGGCCATGGATAGCTTGTTTTCAATGCCGCAATGCACTTAGCATGAAAGCGAGGCAGCGGCACTCAGACACAATATCCGTTATCACTGAAGAAAACTCTTCACTAAGGGCTCTATTAAGAGTCTGGCAGTCTGTGGACTGCCAGACTCAGGGGGCGCGGTGGGGCCTGTCTTCCTTATTACACAGAGGGTGGTCAGCCCTCCAATGCTCTGCTGCAGCTGCCAGGAAACTACAGTTTTCTGGCATTGTTGCAGTGTTCAGGAGGTTGCAATATGCATGAAAGGATGAGTTACCTCTCCTCCATGAATTTCATGGCAGTTCTACTGCCATGAATTAATCAATCAAAAGTCCTTTATTCGGTATATACATTTAGAAAAACCATAAAAGTACATTTTCTTTTACAAATTTACATTAAAAACAGTAATTAAAAAAATATATATAGTATCCCCTAGGAATATCAAGTAGCTAAACCTTTGGCAACTAATCCAGTGAATAAAGTGCAACAGTACATGGTAGATAATTAAAAAGAATTCTATCAATAATTATGAGCATACGAGACTAGTGAATATCTTAGTTCTTATCAATTCTGTGCAATTCATAACCTACCCTAGATTTGGCCTATGCTTAACACAGAACTTCAAGATTTGAGCAAAGAAGGGAACCTCCAAAAATTGTAAAACAAGATAAGCTAGACGTCATCTCCTTAAACACAGATATTTTAGTAGCGGAATCAACCAACGGGTCCTCGGCTCTTTATAAAATTTACAAAATAGAACCGCGTGCATCTTAGATTGGGTTGAGGCTTCGTCACAGGGGCAGGTCGTTACGTTCATAGACCAACCATTTATTTTTGGGAAGGATACCAGGCGATGGAATATATTCTACCTAAATCGTATCAGCAGAAATTTTTCATAACCACTTAGGTCAAAAGTTAAATATGGTTGAATGGCGGAAGTGATTTGTTTTGTTAGTATATGTTGAACGGAAGATTTGCTTGCCTCAGTGGCCAATCTAAGTTGCTCTAGATGGATCAAACATGTTTTTAAAATCCCTTTCAGGATATTTCGAAGAATGTTGTGGGGGAATTGGTAATACTTTGCCAATCCTAGATCGCACAGGACATTTTTTATATACATAAGCCAACCGATCTTATGCCCATTTTCAAGCGAAAGACAATCCTCTAAAAGCCCTTGGCTAAAAGTAGCATTAGAAGATGACCAGAGAAGGTGCCATAAAAGTATAGTTTGGAGCTTGACTATATCAGTAATATATGGAAGGCCAAGTTACAAATGGCAATTGTAAGTGGAGGAGCTTCGTGGCACAGCAAGTAGGAATCTCAGAAAATTGTTCTCTACTTTTTGTACTCCAATTTTCCATAACCCCACACTCCCGCTGCATCGGTCGCTACACTTATACACTTTGCCCGATAAAGTTGTATCAGTTCCGCCGGTGGTCTTTTCCTAGTCTTTGGGCAAAACTAACCAATGCTATTGTAGCCAGAATAAAAAACAATTTTCTTGCCTCGATTGCCTGTGTCCATGAGCATTTATCACCCATTAGGATTCCTAGATAAGGATAGGTCTTTGTATTCTCAAGTTTAATATCTTAGTTTTCTTGCGTCTATTTACTATGAACATTATAAATGTTTTTTTGATGTTTATTCTGAGATCAAGGTCAGCCATATAGCTATGATATCTCTTCAGAGCGCGTTGAAGTTCTAGGGGGGTTTGCCCTAGAATCACGGCGTTGTCGGCGTATAGTAGGGCCGGTATTGGATGCTTTTCAATAAGGGGTAGGTGCTGGCACCCCTCTAACATAGTGTATTCCAACCCATTCATTTAAAGTGTGAAAAGAAAGGGTGCCAGGACACATCCCTGCTTGACCGCCCTCTCCACACCGAATGAGGCAGTGAGTTCCCCTTTATTTCCAAACCTCACCCTAGCCATGGCATTGGAATACAGTTTCCGTATGAAATTTACCAGCGGAAGCTCTACACCCATGTCCGATAGAATAGACCCTAATTTGGAATGGCTTACGCAGTCAAAGGCTGTAGTTAAATCAACGTATGCCATGTAGAGGTTCCCGCCTTTTGCGTTAACGTATTTGCCAATAAGGAGGGTCAAATTGGGAGCTTGCTTCAGGGTGCCCAGTCCTTCTCTAAACCCAAATTGAAGGTCTGAATGTTTCTTGTTGTCTTCTGCCCATAGCTGAAGACGATTAAGGATAATACGTCCCGCTACTTTCCCTAGGGAATCTTACAGGGATATGGGACGATAGCAAGATGGCCAGTGACGGTCCCCCTTTTCAAAAATCGGGAGCAGGATTGAGTCAGACCATGAATCTAAGAGGCCCATAGCACAAGATACCTCGAGGACTCTGGTTAGTATTGGCGTCCACAGTTCCAAGTTGTGCTTGAAAATGGTGCACAGTCAAAATATCGATTCCAAATTATCGACTCACATTAATATTGAATGTAAAATATTGAAGGTGAAGAATATCGAGGTAAAGAATATTGTTGGACAGAATATCGACCCTAAGGTAAGTAATATCAATTTTTTTTATATCGATGTAAGTAATATCGAAGTTAGTAATATCGATATCAATTATATCGATGTTACTAATTTCGATGTTACTAATATCGATATTTGTTTGTTGGTATGTATGTTGTTATGTATTTTATTATGTATTTTATATGTATGTGTTATATGTTTTTTAAAGTATTTTATTTCTTTTACATTATATGTGTACTATTTTTTGTATAATAAAAATGTTATTTTTAATTTAATTTTATGTTTTAATATTGGAGCGGGTTGTGAGTTTATAGGGGAATAGTGTGGGAAATAATTTAATTATAGTAAATTAATCATACATTTTCAGCAATTGTAATTTAATTTTAATTAATTTTTGCTTTTAAGTTCTGTAGCGGGTTGTGGGTTTATAGGGGAATTGGGTGGGAAGTAATTTAATTGTAATTAAGTAATTATTTATTTTTTATTGGTATTAATATTTTTTTTATTTCGAATTAATTATTAATCGGTAAATAATTATTTTAATTGCTGATTAATTTTTTTAATTGGTAATAAAGGTTTTAATTGGTAATTACATTTTGTAATTGGCAATTAATTTTTTTAATTGGTAATTAATTTTTTACAATTGGTAATTGATATTTTTAATTGTTAATAACTTTTTATTAATTGGAAATTTATTTTATTAATTGGTAATTAATGTTTCATAAAAAATGTTTTTTAATTAAAAATAAGTTTATTTTTTACCATTTTTTAATTGTTAATCAATTTATAATTATCAATATGTTTTTTGTTTTGAAAAATATTTTAGTGTTCAATATTATTTGGTAATTTATATTTATTAATTAATATTTATTGGTATTTAATGTTAATTTAGTGTTAATTAATTATTTAAAAATTAAATGTTTTAATATTTTATTTACAACAATTATTTATAAGTATTTTATATTTAACTTCTTCGCTATCCAATGCTTTCCCTACTGTTGCACTCTCTGGAGAGGGAATAGTAATTTTATCCCCATGCTATCCAACGCTTTCCCTACTGTTGCACTCTCTGGAGTTGGAATAGTAAATTTTACCCCTAAGCTATACAACGCTTTCCCTACTGTTGCACTCTCTGGAGTGGGAATAGTAATTTTTACCCCTACGTTATCCAACGCTTTTCCTACAGTTGCACTCTCTGGAGTTGGAATAGTAATTTTTACCCCTACGCTATCCAACGTTTTCCCTACTGTTGCACTCTCTGGAGTGGGAATAGTAATTTTTACCCCTACACTATCCAACGCTTTCCCTACTGTTGCACTCTCTGGAGTGGGAATAGAAATTTTTACCCCTACGCTATCCAACGTTTTCCCTACTGTTGTACTTTCTGGAGTTGGAATAGTAATTTGTACGCCTTCGCTATCCAACGATTTCCCTACTGCTGCACTCTCTGGAGTGGGAATAGTACTTTTTACCCCTACGATATACAACGCTTTCCCTACTGTTGCACTCTCTGGAGTTGGAATAGTAATTTTTACCACTACGCTATCCAATGCTTTCCCTACTGTTGCACTCTCTGGAGTAGGAATAGTAATTTTTACCACTACGCTATCCAATGTTTTCCCTACTGTTGCACTCTCTGGAGTGGGAATAGTAATTTTTACCCCTACGCTATCCAACGCTTTCCCTACTGTTGCACTCTCCGGAGTTGGAATAGAAATTTTTACCTCTACGCTATACAATAGTTTCTCTACTGTTGCGCTCTCTGGAGTGGGAACGGTAATTTTAAGTTCTATGCTATCCAACATTTTTATACTGTATCTTTTTTTACTTATGGATTTTGAATACTAATTTTAATTATTTAGTTATTTAATTTTTTTTGTATACATTTATATAATGTAGTATATAATTAATTTTAAAAATAATAAAGGTATATTTAATTTTTTTAATTTATTAAACATAATTCTTTACTTTTTATTTATGTTTTATTTTTGTAAATGTATTTGTAATTTATAATATTTTTATTAATTTATAAATTATTAAAATAATTATGACAACTTCTTAAGTATGTATACATTATATCTTTCTGTATATGTTTAATTAATGTATTATTATTATATATGTATTATTTATTAATTTTAAACATCGATATTTTTCATTATGTTTGTTTTATTTATTACTAGTGTTATTTACTTTATTTTACATTTATGTTTTTACAGAAAAAAACAATATTTTTAACATCGATATTTTTAACATCTCAATATTTTTTCAGATATTTTTGTACTAACCATGTTGTAGTTAGGATGTCAATATTCTTGACTTCAATATTTCTGCTTCGATATTCCTGTAGGTCGATATTTGGAGGTTGATATTTTGACAGTGATTCCTTGAAAAGGTATACTGGGACCCCATCAGGACCCTATCAGGGCCTTTCCGCCTTTACAGGCTAGCAGGGCATGCTCTACTTCCAAATGGGTCATTTCTAGGGCAATAGGAACAACAGATTTCGTGGGACATAGGCTTGTCTTTTGTTTATGGATTTGGGAAGAATATTCCTGAGATAAAAGGCCGAAAATCCCCACAAAATACTGAGCCCATGCTGCTTTATCAATAGCTATATCTACATTGGCAGTATTACTAGCTTCCGAAAGGAAAAGGGACTTGATGATTTTTCTCAAAAAGAATGTTATCTTTCATAGTACATCTTCTATGTAATTGTACCCATAACTCATCTTTCAATTCAGCTTACCTTACTTTTATAGCCTTATTATACTCCCTTCTACAATGGGCAATTTCTTGTTTATCTCTTTGTGTTTTGTGAAGGGCAGCTTTTAGATTAGCATATGCTTTTGTGCAAGTTTTGTTGAACCATCCTTTGGTTTTACCATTTCTGTCTTTTAATTTTCTATACAGGGCTGCCTTTACTGCTCTTGTTATATTAGAGAAACTATTCAGAATCTCTTCATTAGTGGTATTGAGATCTAAGCACTTGTTAACTGATTGTATTGAATTTGTCACTACTTCAGTAGTAATTGCAATCGGATCGCCCTTTTCCCACTTAAACGAGTTCCCATTTAATCTATTCAATGATAGGGTTCCTTGCCCATATATTCTCACAGAATTTTGCTTATCTCGTTTATGTGGGTGTGATACTGTGATGCTATTTGGGAAATGATCACTGGTGGAGTTGTCATGTGTTTTAAAATGTACAATGCGGGACGCTGCATCGATTGAAACAAAAATAAAACCTATGATGCTGAACACTCCCCTTCCGTTAAAGGTTTTGGTGAGCGGGACCAAAGGGACCACTAATTTGTTTGCCAACCCTAATTCCAGAACACATAGTACTTTGTTCATCTACTCTCCACTTGTTGTGAGGGGAAATGAGTTAAAGTGTTTTCGTTCTCGTCATGAAGACCACAATTGTAATTATTATTTTGGGCACATAGAGTAAGATTAAAATTGCCCCCCCAAATAATTATAACATTTTTATTAGAGTTATTTTTTAGGTCCTGTAGGGAGAATGAAATATCTCTTAGGGTCGTAATTAAGTCAGTCTAGGGTAAATTATTATAGATATTCACCAGGACGTAAGTGTCATGTTTGTTCATATCTACAATTATGATTTGGAAGTTTGGTTCCGCTTTGAATAGGACGATTTTTTTAATCACTAAAAGATTGGAGATAAATATTATCAAACCCCCTTTGGCTCTCCCAGAGGTGGAGGGGATCACTGTAGAGAAATATGTTTGTTTTATAACCCTCAAGATGTAAAGCTGAAGTAGCCCATGTCTCCTGTAGGCAAAGCACGTTAAAATGCCCCTCGAATCGAAGCCAAATATCATTAGCCAGTTTGGAGCGCAGACCTGCTACGTTCCAAAAGGCTGTTTTAAGGCTGGACTCGGTCAGAGGTACGGGGGACTCATAGCCTTGATTAATGGGCCCTTCATTTAAATCTGGGTTCTTTATGGTTCTAATCCCTTTTTGGTTTGTACAAATGTTCCCAGATAAAGGTGGGCCTGGATTCTCCACTAAGGTCTGAGTTCGCTACTATTGACCTCACTGTCGTTAGAGCGGTTGGAAATGGGGGAACAGTTTCTTTGGTTTTTTGGCGTCTCATTCAAGGCTTCCTGTGAGCCAAGATCAGTAGGATTATGGTTGACCAGTCAATCGATTCCTTCCAAACCATATAACAAACTAAATCTGGTGAAGGTTGGAACACCATAATAATCGTTTGGAATTGGGGCGATATATCTACTCTTAAATACAGTCGAATACTTGCTATAGGGAGGATAGAAAAAACCAAAGCGGCAATATATTGATCCTGCCTGCTTCTAAAACATTATAATAGTCTCCCAAAGAATTTTTTGGACCAACATAGGAGATCTGAATGTCAGGACAATGCAGTCTTCCGGCAGCGATTTCTCAGTATTGCCCACCCACTGGACCCTTCTCACCAACCTAAATTCGTTAAATAGTTGGTCGTCTAGACCCGTACTCTTACCCAACCAATGAAGGGCTTTATTTTTGAGTGATTCCCAGGATTCTACTTCTGTGGAGCCCTTACTTGGTGCATTTGCCAAAACAATTACATATGGTGTTGCACACGGAGGAAGTTCAAAAACTCGGTCTGACCCAGAATTTTCCTAGTTTTGGCCTAAAGGAGTGAACGGTAGGTGTTGATGAGTCTGCAAGGAGCGTGGTGAAAAAATAAAACCTGGGGGTTTTGAATGGCATGCTAAAACCCCTGTCCTTTCTTCTGCAGCTGAGGTGTATAGAGGGTTGTTTATCTTAATCTGGGAGAAGGGGACCCCTATTGAATGATTTGCGCTTGCAGTTGAAGTGGGTATGTCCCTCGAAGAGGGTTCTTAATCCTTAGCTTGCGGGTGAGCTTTTTCTAGGTTTCTATAATGGCTAGTCTGCAAAGAATTGCCCTTATTCTCCACCCTTTGCTCGAGTACGCCAGATATAGAGTCACAGTGTTTCTTCTTATCACTTGACATAAGATCATTAATAAGAGTTAATCTAGCCGACATTTGGTCCAGGTTCACTCTTAAATAAAGATCCAGTCTTTCCACTAAGGTGGTTAGTTTCTTAATATCACGACTCAGTGCTTCGGGTTTACTAGAGGAGTCCTCCTTCCCCCTACAGGAACCTCTTCTTGCCCCTGCCCTTATCTTTCCTTGGTTGGTGCGTTTTATTATTATGGGTGTGGTGACATCTGGGGAATTCTTATCGCCCGTGGCAGTAACCATATCAGTGCGCGAGCTCTCAACACGAGAGGGAATTTTGTGTTTCTTCTGGGGTGGCTGTGATAGAGAGTCAGAATCACTTAAAGAAATCTCATCAGAGATATTTTGTATACAACCATTTGTGACAATTTTGGGGACTGCGGGTTGCCTCAGTGAGGCCTGATCATCTGGTTGTTCTAGTTCGGTAATTGAACGCCAAGGACCTGCCTCAAGGGATTCTTCTACCGAAATAATCTGCTCGTTCAAGGCCCCCATAGCCCGTGAGGTAACTCAAAAAGGACTGTTGTGAAGCATCTGAAACAGTTTTACCCACAGGGGGCTTTGGGCTTAGCAGTTTCCTTTTCCCCATAGCCTTAATATTATTAGAAGTTTAGACAAAAAATTGGGTAAGAAAAATAAAATGCAAGCAATGTTATGATCCCACCCCACCCCTCAAAAGCCAGGCCGCGGGCACGTCAATGATGAAACTCGAGTAGATTAATTAGTCCTCAGTCTCAGTTGGCGCTTAAAAGAATAAAGATGTAAGCCGGACAAGCGCAAGCAGTAAATGGACTCTTACTGACTGTGGTCAATGAAATTATTGTATTCGCAGTAACAGAAACCAAGAAATTGGGCCCAGCCTCAGCCAGCCACAGACGGGCAGGGGTGGGCCCGCCCTTGGCCCGGGTGAGCCCGCGCCCATACCGCGCCGGGAGCCCTCTGTGGAATATATCTCCCAGTGTTGGCTGGGTCTCGGTGGGTCACACTGCTCCTCTCGCGGGACCGCACATGAAAACCGTGGCATAGAGGAAACAAAGGGGCCCCTACATGGCCCCCTTGTGCCTCACTCCATTTGGATGCATGCAGGGGGCACAACATGTGCCTCACTGTATGTATACACTCCAATTCCCGCATGGTATGGACGTTACATTTCATACTGTGCAGGAACAGTTTATTGCATTCCCATTTTGGTGCCCATTTTCAGGTCACCATTGTGGGAACGTAAAAAAGAAGCCCACCAGACATGAGAAATACTCAGGCAGTTGGCCTGACCAAGGGTTTGGCATTGCAGTGGTGAGGAGGACCCAGCACCACACCGTCAAACTCATAAACAGGCTCTTACTGCATAAGTGCAATTTGTTGAATTTCTTTGAGACATCATTTAATGTACTATATGCATTCTTCTATAAGACATTTTGAAGCCAAAATAAAATAACATGAACGCTTTGCTTTATTCTCAAGTAGAAGCCAGACTGATTTGCTCTTAAATGGCTTGAATATTTGTATCCAGAGGTAGATTTTCATAGATGCTATACAGTGGAAATCCTGTCAATTAGATTTGTACACTGCCTTGAACAAGGCTGTAATTGTTTCAGGAAATGTTTAAGACAACCTGCAGTGTTCTAAATTCCTTTGCTATTCATAATTGATGGGCCTGATGAGCGGCAATTACTTTGCTGAATATAGCTGGTGCCTGTTTGCAAAGCAAGCCATCCATCATCGTGGTTCTTGCAGAAGGATGCAGAAGATAAATCAATTCCACTATGGCATATGCTAAATTTTAAGAACAGAAAAGTATTATTCTCTATAGCAGGCTAAATAAGGTCAAAGATTGGTTAAAGTAAATAGAAAAGAATCATCTACCTGTATTATTAAAAGGTTGTATGTTATCTGATGTATACAAAATCAAATAAAAGATTCAGTTGAAACATCACATTTCAAGGTTGCAGAATAACATTTAAACGTTAGCCATTTAATACTTGTAGTAGCTTGGGGGCATAATATTAAGCAGGGCGTTAAGATTATCATTGTTTTAGCGGCATAAAACTGCCCTAAAGTGGCGATAATGTGCTTAATAATATGGCATTGTGAATTCCAATAGAAGCCCATGTTCTAGGCCCATGTTCCAATAGAAGCCGAGGTGTTAACCTGGGCTTCTATGGGGAATCTCCAAGGCATATAATCAAGCCTAATATCGCCGCTTTAGCGGCAGTTTTCTGCTGCTAAAACAGCGATAATTTTAACGCCCTGCTTGATAATATGCCCCTTGGTTTCTAAGCAGACAGAACATAGGTGCTTTTGTCTGGAGCCATTTGATGTGGGCTGTCATTCAGCAACCTATTTAACTGAGTGGTAGCTTCCTCATGTAGCAAAAATGTGTTGAGGCAAGCATGCAACTTAACACACCATGCTCCTCATTATGAGTGGCCTAGTAATTAGGTGATATTTCAGGCCCTTGATGAAAACCGACTCAGATGAGTGGGTATTTTTGGGTGGAATAGAGAGATACTTTTAGTGCTTACAGATTCAAAATCCACATGTTCCGATAAATACAGTGCATTCTTCTCTATATCAATATGATTGTTTCATCCTTGAGAAGGATAGCTTGGGGGTTATAGTCAGCCTTTCCTCATTTTCACATGGTAGCATGAGAGCTGTGCAAACCAACTTCCTGACTTCTGAAGCTGCCTGCCCCGTCACTGGCAAATGTGTTGTACATCAGAACCCTGCCTTCCCTTTCTCACCCTAAACAGTGTGGATCTAAAACCAAGAGAAGGGGCAAAGGTGAAAGTGTCCAGAACCAATTTAGGGCTAGATAAAGACCGGGACCCAACACCGACAGGCTGGGACTGGGTATAAAAGTGCCTCCCTCAGAACATCTCATCAGAACACTCCTGGACCTTCAAAAGATTCAGAAGAAGTACAAGTGCTGCTGTCTGAAGAACAAAGATTGAGCCTGCTTGCCTTAAAGGCATGCTCTCCAGAAGTGACTCCCAGAGTTAGTTGGCTGACCTCATGTTTGAACTACAGGGAAACATCAAGCTTCCAGAGGCCTCTAGTAACTGCCCAGCTGTCCAGCACTAACTAGACCTGCCTCGTTCTGCCAGAGCCCCACTGCTGGTCTATACTGAAGTGAGCTCTTATTCCCAAGAGGCGCCCCACAGGTCTTGTCCCTTGAGTGCCATCAGAGGGTACTCCTTTTAAAGGAGAGGTGAAGATACGGTAATTTGTGGCTCCTTGTGAATGCAAAGTGAACTCTTTATGCCAACAATTGACCGCCTGCAAGGACCAGCAATGCAAAGCTCCAGGAGCACTGGCTCTTTGAGCCTAGAGCGACCATGCATGACTGTTGGAAAGTAGGTTATTAGTAGTTGTAAACATATATCTACCACTGGCAATAATGGTAAATATGCATCTAGAACTTCCAATAAGGCCAACAACACAGTAGAGGGTCCAGTATATCAATAAATTATTCCCATGTTCCAACCTGGCTAATTTGGCTGCGAGCTAGCAAGCTTAAATTAGAAGACAGGAATATCAAGCATTTAAAAACACAAATATAGTATATATAATTAAAACACAACACATAATAAAAATCCCACACCAATTTATAAATATAGAAAATATTGCTATCTTTAAAATGACATTAAACCAACAAATATTCAATGTAGGGAACCAAGGATGTGATTTTTTTAAAGATTAAACACTTTGTAACACTTCAAAACCAATAGCACTACTCTGGAACACCTGTTCATGCTAAAGCGGACAAAATTAAGGCAACCTACGATGGAGCCCTGTGCGGATACACTGAGCATGAGGCCCCAGTCAAAATTTTACCTCCGTACTTAAAACGTTTCTGGAGCTTTTTTCCACCAAGGTCCATTGATGCTTTTCACCAGGCTGGATTTAGTGACAGTTCGCCGGCTTGACTCCCAGTCAAACCTGAAAGTCAGACCTCCAGAGCTCTTCAGCGCTACAAACCTGAAACTATGCCGGGTCGTGTTTCAAGGTGGTCAGCTTGGCTGTCGCCGTTGAGTCGGTCACCTTATGGAGATTTTTCCAAAGTTGCTCAAAACTTCTGGAACTTCTTCCTGAAGTTCCTCTTGAGGGTCCAAAATGCCCAATACACAATCCAAGGGTGTGGAAGCTCCAAGATGGTCCTGGACAAAACCCATAACGGTCTACTCGATGCACTTCAGGCAGTGGTCTCTTGGTACTGATGAAGCAGGTGAGATTTGCTAACCTGTGGCTTGTAGAAAGTCCGCTCTTTAATCCTTCAGATGCAAGGCACATCCACAGGGGTGTAGTGCCAGGCACAGTTAGTCTGAATGCAAGGCCTGGTGGTGCACATCAAGGTCCCAGCATAGCAATCCTTTTTCTTCTCTTAGGTGCAAGCAGCAGATATGAGAGGATCTGCACCTCTCACATATTTATTCAGTGTCCTCTAGTCAAGCAAGAGAGCACTCCTGTCCAATGAGGTGCAATGCAACACCACAGGGCATGACCTCTTCCTCCAAAGTGTGGCATCATCTCCTCCCATATAGCACTATTCCTTCGAAATACAACATGGTTGAGATCTCAGCATGAAGAGCTAACTAAACCAACTCTCAGTGTGGCTCATTTCTATAGCTCTCCATCCCCTAATGTCTGAAGTTTTCTTCCTTAAGCCTGCCATCTGGCCGGGTCTGAGGTGATAAGGTAGATGGACCTGGCATTCTCTGCCTCTCCTATTCCTCCTTTGAATTTTCATGCTTTACACCCCCTTACCCTGCAATAGCATTCCTATGTAGCAGAGCTCTGTTCAGCAGATAGCATTTTCCTCTGCCACGTATCTCTTCATCAAAGTTGCCTGCCTAATCCTGTTAACTCTGACCAATCACAGTAGTCTGCAGGAAGGCTTAATGTTGGCTTACAGACAAGAAAGTCTTCTAACTTATTTTCTGTACAAGTTAGTGTACATTCAACAATAGCTATTTTTTTAATGGTATTTTTTGTTCAATTCCTAGCAATATTTATGTGTTCATAAGCTCTTGCAATGTTATCCTATGGGGCTAGGCATCTACAATGGAAAACTACAATGTGCAATTCTCCATTATCCCTATCGCTGCTACCTGGTGATGCGCACGTCCAACGGCCGAGGCGGCCGCACCCGTTTCTTCGAAAGTTCAGCACTGGCACTGAACGTTCGAAGCAATAAACGGGTTAACAGGGAATATAAAACAGATTTTATAAAGGCCCTGCTTATAGTTGCATAACCCCCCAACCCTGGAACACAAGGCCGGAGTGGCTACCGGGCATTTTTAGCATACTGCCGAGCTGGGGGCTGATGTTACTATGGTGGGGGTTAATTTAGTTGATGGACACCTGCGTGTGCTGCGAAATAAACAAAGCAAAACTAATTTTGTTCAGCACGCGCAGGTCCCCATCTATGAAATCCGCCCCCAGCTCAGCAGCATGCCAAAACGTCCGGTAGGTAACCAGTCCAGCCCCGCTGGAACACCTACTGGAAGCCTTGTGGGTTCTAAATATGAACAAATAGTGTAGAGCCTCATTCCACAGTGCTCATAGCACAAACATTGATTTTGGGGGAGACTTTACATAAATAGAGGGAGTGGAATGTGCAATTTCTCTAGCCCCAGGACATATGAACATCTTTTATAAGGGCCCTGAGGATAATGAAATGACCCCCATCCCTGGGACACCTAGGGAAAACCATGGGGACACTGTACATGCAAATCATAGTTTATTACCTTTTAATTATCCCTACCATCAAAGTTGAGTTTGTAATTAATTTACTTTTAAAAACAGTGCTGCAAGGAAGGGCTGATTTTGAAATGACCCCAGGCACTCAGCAGTGCACACATGCAAGTACAGAAAGGACTCTGGTCTCTAAACCACCATGCCCTATAATATACTAGGGACTTAAAGTCAGTTTTATTCCCCCTGTCCTCAGGGCCAGACTTGCCGTAGCGGGCACCAAGCATTTTCCTGATGGGACGGAAGGGTGGAGGCAGTTTTTGTTTCTGGAGATGGTTTTGCAGCAGTGTTGGAAAACCGATGGTACTTATTCAATTTGAGTTCTTTAAAAGTGTTTTGGCTTGATTTACATAAAAAAATAAGAATGTTATTACTGGAACGTTGGATTGTAGTGAGAATTATGGGAAGATGTTAAAAATATATTTTTTATGTTTATATTTTATTTAATGTTTTGGATTGCAATGGTAAGTATTGTGTTTTTCTTTTAAAAGAAATGTTACAATATGAAATTGAATATTTATTTTTAACATAGTTGTTTGTGCTTCTTAATTGTTAAATTGTTTCTATAATTGTTTATGTAGTTTTAACTTAATTGTTTCTAAAATTTTAACATTTGAAATAAAGAAAATATTTTCAAATACATTAAGATTTTATTTAAGTTGTGTGCATATGTGTACTGTTTGTATTCAAATATTGTTTTCATTTCTATTTACATTTTATTTTATAATATTTATAAGTATGTATGCCATTTACAAATATTTTTTTAATGTTTTGAGAAATTTATAATATTTATATTTCTTCTACAGTTGCTTCTGAAGAATAAAATTTAGAAAGATTCCACCTTTGGCTATATAATGATCCTCATTACGATGCTGGTTGAACCGGCATCTGGCGTCCTTTTGAGGCAGTCGCGCCACTGCAGTCTCCATGCAATTAGTAGTCTGACTGCCAATTACGATGCATGCATCTTGTACTCAGCCTGACAACTGACTGCGATCTCTGAAAGCCTTTTTCCAACCGCGTTGATAGCGGTCCAAGAAAAGTAGCAGCAATAGAGCTGGATAGGGAGTCTGACCGCTGTCTGGATTCCGATGCGCATGGTAGTCCAACGGGCTGCCTTAACTTGTTGGAAACAAAGGATTTAGGAGTCATACTATAGATCCCTTTCTCCCCATCCCTCCTACACTGCAGCAGCTGAACCCTGATGATTTTGACTCTGTGGGCGTCTGAATGCAGGTAATCCATAGATGGCATTTATCCCCATTGACTGGACTGTGCACAGATCGTCAAACTCCAGCAATGGGGTACATGCAGCACAAAGCATATCCCCACACATGTCATGCTCCTGTGTATAGATCACATTTCCAGTGAGTTAGTATGCACTTTCACCAACATATTCAGGGGTATATGCACTGCGACAATCAATCTATCAATTATTTGTAAAGGGCACTACACACCCAAGAGGGTCTCGAGGCGCTGGGGGGGGGAGGGGGATGCTGCTTCTGCTCGATAGCCAGGTCTTGAGGTATCTTCTGAAGGTTAGCAGGTCCTTGGTCTGCTGTAGGAGGATGAGAAGGGTGTTCCAGGTCTTGGTGGTGAGGTGGAAGAATGATCTGCCATCTAGAGGTCGCTCTTCAGATGCAGGGGACTGTGGCGTGGTCGATGGCGGCGGAGCGGAGCTGGCAGTTGGGGGTGTAGAAGCTGAGTTGTCTGTTGAGGTATGCTTGGCCGGTGTTGTGGAGTGCCATGTGTGCGTGGGTGAGGAGCTTGAAGGTGATCCTCTTATTGACAGGCTCCAGTGCAGGTCTCTCAGGTGGGGTGTGATGAGGCTGCTGTGAGGGATGTCGAGGATCAGGCGTGCAGAGGCGTTTTGAATACATTGAAGTCGTTTCAGGAGCTTGGCCGAGGCTCCTGCATAGAGGGCATTTCCATAGTCCAACCTGCTGCTTATGAGGGCCTGGGTGACCATTCTTCTTGTTTCGGTTGTGATCCACCTGTAGATCTTGCGGAGCATGTGGAGGGTGTTGAAGCAGGAGTACAAGATGGCGTTGACCTGTTTAGTCATGGTGAGAGTAGAGTCGAGGATGAACCCCATGTTGTGTGCGTGGTTGGTGGGTGTTGGAGCTGTTCCCAGTGTGGTCGGCCACCAGAAGTCGTCCCAGGCCGAGGGGGTGGTGCCGAGGATGAGGACTTCTGTCTTGTCCTAGTTTAACTTCTGTCGGCTATTCTTCATCCACTCAACAACGGCTTTCATTCCTTCATGGAGGTTGGTTTTGGCGGTGAGAGTGTCCATGGTGAGGGAGAGGATATGCTGGGTGTCGTCGGCATAGGAGATGATGTTGAGGTCGGGCGACGGGTGCAATGTAGATGTTGAACAATGTCGGGCTGAGGGATGAGCCCTGGGGTACACTGCAGATTATCTCGGTGGCTTCGGAGCAGAAAAGGGGGATGCAAATGCTCTGAGTTCTGCCGGAGAGGAAGGAGGTGGTCCAGTCCAGAGCCTTATCTCAGATCACAGAGTTGTGGAGTCGTGTGCATAAGGTGCGGTGGCAGACAGTGTTGAAGGCGGCTGATAGGTCCAAGAGGATGAGGGCTGAGGTCTCTTCAATGTCGAGATGGGCTCTAATGTCATCGGTGGCGGTGATGAGGGTGGTTTCAGTGATGTGGTTGCTGCGGACCCCGGACTGGGACGGGTCCAGGATGCTGTTCCCCTCAAGGTAGTGGGTCAGTTGTTGCCGAGGAGGGGAGCAGGGAAATGTGCTGTTCTTGAGGTCCTTGGGGTCCGCCTTGGGTTTTTTGAGTAAGGCATTGATCTCGGCCTGCTTCCAGCTCTCAGGGAAGGCTGCTGTCTCAAAGGAGATCTTGATGGCTTTCTGGAGATGGGGTGCGATGGTGGTGCTGGCTTTGCTGAAGATGTGGTGTGGGCATGGGTCTGACGGAGATCCGGAGTGGATGGTGGTCCAGGAGAGCAGGGGATTGGTGTGAATGGCGGCAGTGGGGACGGAGGTCTCAGAGTTTGTCGGGTTGGTCAAAACATTGAAGCTGTCGTGAATGTCTGCGATCTAGCGATGGAAGAAGGTGGCAAGGGAGTTGTACAGGTCCTGCGAAGGTGGGATGTCGTTGGTATTTGAACTGGGGTTGAAGATTTCCTTCACGATTTTGAAGAGTTCTTTGCTGTTGTGTGCATTGCTGTCTAGGTGATCTTTGAAAGAGGTCCTTTTGGTGGATCTCATGAGGGGTGTAGTGTAGTTCCTAGTTTCCCACTAGGCCCTGCGCATTGGAATAACATAAACAGTAGTATCGACGTAGAAGTGCGGATCTTCCAGGCCTCTACTGACTATGCTAAACTTAATTGGGTGTGTTACCAACTAGCTCAGAGGTCACTGGAAACTTTCTTCTCTGCATAGGAAGTGATCAGCTTCCCTGGCACAGACAAGAAGGGATTCAGTTTTCCAACAACCGTGCAACATGACAACTTTGCTCCTCAGATCAAGAGTCAATCTCTAGGGTCGTGTGAAACAATAGACATGTATTTCACTCAGTCAGATTAGTGCAGTTTGCTTTCACAATATGTAGAGACTAGAGAGACGGGCGTTTGTCAATAAAGGGTTAACATTTATTAAACAGTCTTTCTTCTCGTACAAGAGAAATGTATTGCCACAATTGCAAGACTTGTTATTATAAAAAGTACGTACAGTAAGATAAGTATTGCAAGATAATACTGTAAAAGCATTGATATGGTTTCTTAGCCATACAATGGTTTAAAAGTAATAAAACATATATACTGTCATATATACATTAGGCTAAAATACTCAACTGGTGCTTCTAACTACGCCTACCCCAGTGTGCCTGACCTAAGCCTAACACGTGGAAGGCGAGTAAGTAAGTATCTTTAAGTTAAGTTGGTTTTGCCAAGGTTTGCTTCAAGAATTCTCATCTAAGGGTTTAGTCAACACCATACCTCTGAATAGAATGATGGAGGTCTGGTATCTCCTTCAGGAGGCACTCGGTATCCCAGTCACCTGCGAGGGCAGACTAGAAACGCTGGAGCTGGATTTCTCAGCAGAAGAAAGGCAGCGTCTCTCTTCAGCGCGTCGAGGAGGAGGAGGGGGGACAGCGTCCGCGGGCAGCTTGGCATCTGCTGGGCTCTTCGCAGAGGGACGGCTGTTCAGCTTCTAAGCTCACCACACCATCGTTCGCGCTTTAGTAGCAATAATGGTATCAGTAGCTTCACCAACAGCAGCAGGGCAGCAGGCTGCAGCAACAGGGTGCATACAGCATACAACAGCTAGCAACAGGCAACAGGCTTGCTTAAGGCAACGTTGGTAATATTTATACCTGACAGGTGCCTGGTTTGACGCAAGTTTGCTGGACATAAGACGTCAATTAAAGATGTCACTAGGAAGTGATAGCTATCAGTTGCTCATTAGAGTTCCATTACTAATCAAAACACAGCAAGAGGGATTTCCAGGTTTGCTGAGTTTTTATCTTGTTGAAGAACTCGGAGTGTTAATCTAGGAATATCAGATAGTGACTTCTGCTCTGTCATTGCACTAATTGGTTGCAAAGGAAGTGGCAGAGAACTATTCTGGAATGTGGCTCTGTTCGTGTGGGCCAGAGATGACTTTCTGAATATCGCACTTGAACGGTTATGCCAATATAGGGAATAAATGGATTTATAGCCGAATAGGGGAATAAGGTCACAGTATCGATCAGGATCCTAGATAAACACGCAACACCCACTCCACGTTTTCATGTCCATCAAATTACTAAAACTAGAGCAATTAGATGCTTGTGTAACATTGCCCACCCCAAAATACATAAATGCATTCGAAATAGGCGTATATTGTAATACGTGAAATTTAGGTACTGTACGTTTTTGAAGCATAGAAATCATTCAAAAATTATTGCGTATGAAATCAATGAACGATTATGCAAAAAGAATTACACATGAAGTATCTCTGAAACAGAAGAAGGGCGAGATAAATCATCACATATAAATGCATTGCAATAAATGTGCTAGAGGCTGATGTAAGTTATTATGTCTCTAGATGTGTTTAGAAATAGAAGTTTGAAGCTTCTGTTCTCTAAGAATAGTTTTTACGTTAAGCAAAGAATTGTTCGTGCCAAAAAAGGTCAATATTAAAAAATGTCCAATTCAAAAGAATTAATGCTTGAACGGGGAAATAGAGTTCCAACGCTTTTAGCAGTTTTTGTTGTTCAAAACTGAAGGCCGAATTCAGAGTTCATGGGAACGCTGTGTGTCGGAAAGCTTCTCCAAAGTTATTGTTTCTGTACGGGTGAGAACATCGTATCAGACAGGCTCTCAAAGAATTGGTCTATAAAATCAGGTGACAGTTCAACCAAATTCGATAGTGCTGTAACTTGGCAGGTGTGAGAATGATTGCTGTCATCATAGTCAGGAGCAGCAATGCTCACAGATGGTCGTACCTGGGTGATGTTGCTTTTGTCATTCGCTCCACTGTTACCACCTAGTCGCAGTACAGGAGTCTCAACGAATGCCGTCATCAGGATTGGTAGCCGCTGGGGACAACACAATGCGTAAGCCGTTATTGGACTGAGCAAAGTACTGACGTCCATTGGTACTGCTGATGGAAGTGAAAGACAGATGTCCAACACGCATTCATCTCCGCATAGCATACATCGAAGTACCGGTAAGATACAGTTCTGCCATGTAGGTCTGAATGAAAGGAACCAGGTCATGTTTAGATCTCTCAGCCTGGCCAATCCAAGGACGTTAGTTATCCTGTCCTGGTAGCGCATTGCTAGGATTGTCTCTTCCATTCCCATGGGAGCTATGTCTGAGTTTCGGCTTGCCATAACGAAGCAGGAGGGTCAAAAATAAAATCCCTGCTACAAGTCCCAAAAATAAGGGTATGCCGCCAAAAACAGAGTGGACAAAATTAGGAACAATTCCCAAAATTGCCTGAAAAGGTGTTAGCAGTCCCGTAAAAATCGTCTTAAATATGCCTGGGATGCTTGTGGCACTAGACATGTTAAGGAGTTGGCTGAGCATTTCTACGAAATGCACGGGGCAATTTGTTGATAAAAGTTCATGAACTTCAGTAGCTGTCCTTGCAACTAGAAGATCATACGTCTCTTTTGATGACGTTATAGGCACTGTTGTCTGCAAAAGCACAGACTTCATTTTGCTTAAAGTATCAATTCGTATAGAATAGAGATTCAGACGAGGCCAGATGGGAGTCACTGTGTCTGCAGGCCCACTCGGGAACAATGCTTGCATACAGCATTTGACCATGGATGTTACGCTTACTAGATAACTTTTCCCTGGCACTAGGCCACAACATCTGTGATCCGTTCTAAGAATGTAACTCCCGTTCGCAAGTTGCATAAAGAAGGGCTCTATCTGAGTTGCAGGTGTGACTAGCTGGTGGCATGAAAGGTTGTTAGAATTTCCATCACATGCTCCGTGTAAATTAATACCCTGACACAAAAGTATACCGCTTAGTGAATGTTTACAATTTTCACCACTAAGAAATACATTTTTGTCGCTGTCACTATAGCAAGAATGTGTGTATGGTAATTTCCATTCTGATTTTACATATCCTTTACCCAATTGTTCATACTGGCCAGCAGGTATGTACTCAAGGCACTTTTTAAATCGGAAAGTTGTTATCGGAATAGTGATAATTTCGTGTATTATCCATTCAATGACAGGACTCTCTGACATTGTCAATGGTACTCTCTCAAGTTTTTCGATGCTCAGGATTGTATAGTCTGCTCCTTTCTGTGCCAAACTGATTTGTTTATCAGTAAGGTTAAAAATGGAAAATAATGACGTTGTGTTGATTAAACGCCAAGGCACATAGCCTGAACGAAGATTTTGCAGCGTCCAGCCCAATTGTATAATAGAACGTAATTGAGATTGGCCATGTTGTAACATTAGCAAGTCTCTATCTATCACATCAAAGGCAGAGGATACAATATTGTCCAACGAATATATTCTGGAAGACAGAGTCATTAACCCATTGTCTACTACAGAAAGTGATTTCTCCAAATGAATACGATCAATTTCTCGTATTTTTTCAGCTGTTTCAATTTGTTTGACTTTCCAAGCCTCGTTGTACGCAGCATAGATACTGGTCGCTATGAAACGCTTTTGACGCTGTTTGCGTGGTCCAAGAATGAAATCGCGCAAATCAGCACCATCTTTTAGTAAAGACAAGTGTTGCTTAATTTCAGCCAGTGTGGATGATGTTAGCCATTCAAGGCAGAGTTTCCCTACACTGTATGTTGTTATTATCCCTGGATGTTGTCTCTGGGAATATCTCGGGTCTAGTCTGGTCATTTTTAACCCCTGTGTTTTATTCAGGAATCTATCTCGACAGCTGTTTGTGTCAGTAGGCCAGATTAACCACTTTTTCCAATCAGGATGTGTTCTGTTAAAATGTAAAATTTGTGACACGTCTAACTCAATATCTGTAGTTGCATTATCAGGTATTGGCTTTGGAAACGACGGTTTTGTTTGTTTTTTTTAAATATTTTTATTGAAAAGTTTTTTCCCCCTTTTTTTTCCCCCATAAGGTGTGGACAGGGCACAATAGCATTCAATGTAATACAGCACAGAATCATATATACATTAGGGAATTATACAAAGCATAAAATCAAGTGTGATATCAAATCATACATAGTTTTTCTGAAATAAATCATATATACAGTAGATACATAAACTTCTATACACTACGTTCTCAATTTCCCCCCCCCCAATAAATCAATAATCAATAATCAGGACCTTGTTTCCATCGAATAAGGGGCTCCCATATTTGCAGACCAAGTTTCTTGCCTTTTCTCCCCCTCCTCGCATAGATAGCTGATTCTAACTTTTGAATAGATAATACCTTGCCCAACCATTGATGATATGTAGGGGGGTTAGGATCCAACCATGCCGAAGCCACTAGCAGTCTGAGAATAGCCAATACTACAAATAGAAATTTTTCATTATTCACGTGTGTCTCAGGGTTGACTCCTAGTAACATTACCACTGGGTTTAATTCTATTGTGATTGCTAATGCACTCTGCAAAAATTTCTCGATATCCCGTTTTATACTATTTAAATGTGGACAGAGTGAGAAAATATGTATTAGGTCCGCCCCCGGACTACCACATATGAAGCAGGTGGTTCCCGAAAGACCCCCCCCCATTGAGCAATTTTCCCAGGCGTATAGTACAAATGAAATAGGGTCTTATAATGTTGAGCCTGTAAGGATGATGAGCACAACAATTTTCTTCCCATCTCTAATGATTCTGAGAAAATATCGCTATTTATATCCAGATCTTCAGACCACCTATTGATCCATTTCTCCATATCATCTTTCTTTAATATTGTCATCTCAGAGTAGAATCTCTTTATAGTGCAGTCCGAGCCTGCTTCTATAATATCCATCAATACATTTCTGTCGAACCCCGAAGGCCCTCCTTTCTTGTTTATTAAACAGCTCCATATTTGAAGATATTTAAAAAAGTGTTTTGTATCTAAGGTATATCGAACCTGTAGCTCAACAAATTGTAAAATACCTTGGGGGCCCTGAATATCTCCAATCTTTCTTATCCCCCGCCTCTCCCAATCTTGAATACAGCTCCCGAAAAGACCATACTAGGGAGGGAAGGGTTGTTTTTGAACCTAGTGTAAAAATTATATTTCCCAATTCCTATCTTTTTCGATATTCCCTTCCAGACATTATACGCAGCCATTATGGTCTTAAACCGTGTTCTTTTGTAATAACTTTCCTCAGTGAATCTCAAAAAAATATTTTCTGCATTTTTACCCAAAACCAAACCATAGATAGCAAGTGAACCAACATTGTCCCATTCATCCGCATCAGCCCCCCGACCAATCCCAACATGTTTTGGAATGCAGCAGCCCATTAATACACTTTTAAATCTGGTAAAGACCAGCCCCCACGCTCCCGCGGCAGAGACATATATCTCAGTGCCCTGCGTGCCTTTCCTTTAGCCCATATAAAGCGATTGATCATTTGTTCACATATCTTGAACCACTTGTTTTCAAATAAAAGTGGGATTGCCCTAAATATATACAAAAATGTTGGCAATATCATCATTTTAATAATATTGACCCGACCTACTAATGATAAGTGTAGATTTTCGTACCGATCCAGGTCCTTCTTTGTTTTACTTATTATTGGAGCAATATTATTTCCTACCAAGTTATTTATATCAGCTGATATTTTTATTCCAAGATAGGTCCCCACCTGAACCACACGGTTATCATCACACGTAGTCACTGAGATTTTAATAATCTGAGTCTTGGAGGCATTTAGGGCGTACCCCGATATCCGTCCAAATCTGCGGGCCTCTTCTTCTATAAAATCAGTTGCCTCTGTGGGGTTTGGCGTTATCACCGCCACGTCATCAGCATAAGCCAATATCTTACATGGTCCCAGCAATGTTGGCAACGAAGTTATCTCTGGGCAAAGGTCTAGTTTACGGATCAGTGGATCCATATACATGGCAAACAGTAATGGGGAACATGGGCACCCCTGCCGTGTACCCCTTTTGATTGAAAATTGACCCGTAGTGCCCCCATTAACTCTTAAAGCCGCAACCGGTTCTTTATATAAAGTTTGTAATGCTTTTATAAACCCACCCCTAAGTCCAGCTCTTGCTAAAGTATACCACAGATAGTCCCAATAGACGGTTTGTTAAGGTCTTTGATCTTAGCTAAGCCAAGACAAGATGTTTGGTGTATTGTGTCATTTAGAAACAACATTTGTTCTGGTATCATGCAGGTTCTAAATAGTGCTTCAATGCCCTGTACCTGCCAATCTTTTGTACACCAAATTGTTTTCGTTTCAATGTTATTTTTCCAATAATCAAAACCAAATGTCATCATTTTGTCATAAAATGCTTCTGAATATATCAATTTAGAATTTGTCAGCATTGTTTTCATTCCTGTTTTATCTAACAGTTTGTAATAAAACGTTTCTGCATCACTAGTGTTAAACCCTGAGAAGTATTTGAATTTCTCAAAAAATGCATTAGAACTGCTTTTAGGTGGTGTAGCACAATGTTCCCATTGATTATACATAAAAACATTTCTAGGCTGTGCAGATTTATGCAAATAATGATCACCATAGTGTGTGTAGCAGAATAGCTGCTCATAACTAGATGAACCTTGTAAATAATCATGATCTGTGAATCTAGCTGACATTACTAAATCGGACATCATGTCATTAATACTGTTAAAGTCCCAATCATCATAGAATGTACTAGGTGTTACAAAGTCACTTAAGGAAACCTTCAGTTGATGAGGATACTTCAGGATTTCGACTGGACCATATATTTCATAGTCTGTTTTCTCCCATACTACCCCACCGGGTATTGGAATTGCTGTGACATTTACTGTTGACAGTTCTCTTTTCTTCACGTGGGATGATCTGTGTGGTTTCAGGACTAGGTTGATGTTCTGACTTGCTGTGTCCATTGTAATATATTTTCCCTCAATGAATTTTCCCAAACATAGTACCATGATGAGCCAAAGCAGGAGGAAAAATACACCTAGACCGAACCAGAACTCTAACCATGGGGAAACAAGGTAGATTTCCTTCAGCTGATGAAAGAGTTCCGTTGCTTTTTCTTTAAAAGTCTTTTTTGTTTCTGGCATCACTTCGGGGTCGTTTTGATCTTCAGAGAAGTTGTCGAAGTTGATGAAATAACCAGAGGCAGTTCTGTCAATTGATGGGATTGTTCTTTCAATCTGTCTTTCGGTAGCATTTTCTGATGCCACATTAGTGTAGACTGGTGTCGTTTCTCGACGAACTGTTTCAATCTGTGTCTCAAGAGGCACGAGTTCCATGGCATTATTGCATAGTCCTTCACCGTGCACTGCAGGCTGATCGAATGTGATTAGTCTTTCAGTTTGAACCTCTTGGATTGTTGCAAGTTTGGGTATTCTGTTGTTTCTTGGGAGTCCACTGGGCCTACTGTTGATTATAGGGCACATGCTTGTGGTTTTACCAGGTCGATGGACACGACTCTGTTCTCCTTTTTACCAGCAAGGGGCGGTAGTACTACTGATCTTGTTCCGGTGACTGCCAAGACAGGTACTGCTTTTCTGTAAGAAGGCCCAAATTCCTTCTTCACCGCGATCTTTTCTCTGACTAGATCCCCAATCTTTGGAATCCAGACAGGCCTTGCTGGGGCCGTTGCTTGTGGTGCCTCGTCAGTGGTATCTGGCTGTTGCTTTAACTTTATGTTGCTTAAGGATATTCTTGTTTCATTCAATTCCTGTAAAACAGCCAAACGATCTTTGATGTCAAAGTCTGTTGTTTTTTCTTGTACCACTGACATCTGACTATCGAGGTCCTGAATGTTCATTCTAATTCCGAACAATAGTTTGTATGGGCTGAAACCTTTTAGAGAATTTCTTGGCAAGTTATTAAGACTAGTCTGGACACTTATTAAATGTTTGACCCACCCAGCGCCTGAACCTAATACCTTCGCTGTTATAGATCGCTTTATGTCCCGGTTTTTTCTTTCTACCACACTATTCCCTTCGGGGTGCGACGGACAAGAATACTGCAACCCAATTCCCATGCTGGCCATGGCCTCCTTATAAGCTCGAGAGCTGAAAGCAGGACCCTGGTCAGAATGGAACGTGGTAATTGCGTATGTGCCGATAAAGACTCGCAAATCTTTTATAACCGTTCTAGCGTCAGCCGAGCACTGGGGCCACATCCATATGAACCTCGCACAGGAATCCACTGCTACCATGATATATCTATAGTTGCCGTCCCTTTGTAGGGGACCACAGTGGTCCAGGTAAACACATGCAAATGGTTTATCCGAGATAAGAAGGGGTGTCTGCACTGGTCGTTTTACTGTTGATACTTTTATCCTTTGGCATATGTCGCATTCTAATACATACTTTTTAGTTTGTATTCTCAAGCGAGGCCACCAATATCTCTGTTTTAATAGTGATATTGTTGCGGAAACGCCAGCGTGTGCAGAAGCAAGCCCTTCGTGTGCCGCTTTCATTAGTCCTAACCTGTGTTCCCTGTTTGGAATTACTCTATCCCCCACTCCAGGGATTCGAGCAAAAGGAACATTATTCGTATCTGTTAAGTACAAGTACTTTTCAGGAAAGCCTTTTGGGAGTGTTTTCTTATCATTTTTTACTGACGCACTGACAGCTTGTAGAATATCGCTGTCTATTTTTGTTTGTGACCGAGTTATCGCAGCTACGGAAGCCGTTTGCACAGCTGCCTTCGCGGCTTCATCAGCCAATGAATTCCCTGCAACGTGAACGCCATCACGTTGATGACTCAGAGTGTGTATCACGTGAGTCTTTTGTAGTTCTTTTTGCAAAAGAACTACCTGTTCCCAAAGCATTTTATGCTTTATTGTGCCACCTTTTGCGTCTTTGAAACCGTTTTCCACCCAATTCTGCAAGTATTCATTATAAGATTGTACGCAATAAAAAGAATCGCACACTATTAGTGTGGGGAATTCGCGATCGGAATTTTCTAGCGCCATCTTAAATGCTACTAATTCAGCTCGTTGAGCCGAGCAATCTCCTAGAGATTGTGTTTTTGTGACCATTGGTCTAAATTTACCTTTGTGCCAGCGACCTTTAACAATTGCGCACGCAGCACTGTAAGCTTGCTTACCCCCGACTGCGGGTTGTGCTGATCCGTCAGTATATATAATACTTCCGTATTCTTCGAGAGGCAGTATTTCAATTGGCAGAGGACATTCATATTCATATTGTAAAAATTCCTGTGTTTTTAAGTTAGGATCAAATTCGTAAACTACGTCTGTTGCAGCAAGAGAATTAACCCACTGGATCCATCTCGGAAGCAAAGCCTTAGCATTAGGAATGCTTGCTTTAGTTACCGCTTCTAAAGCCGGTATAGGTGTTACGATTATTATTCGTTTACCTTGTGCTAGGGGCCTTTCTTTCGCTACAGCAGTCTGAACCGCAGTTAGAATTTTCTCCGTTGAACTGAATTTTATTTCAGCCTTTGTGTACAAATGTGATTTGTATGCTATTGGTACCTTTTCTCCCTCATTAGAGGTTAGGTACGTGAATCCGCATCTTCCTGGGATGACTTGGAATACAAGATCGCGTGTGTTGTCACGTGTATCTAATTTTGTTTTTGCTAACATGTCTGTTTGCAGTGATCTCAAAATTTCTGTGTGTTTTTGAGTCCAATTGATTTGTTTAAAATCAGGTTTAATTAGTTCGTAGAGAGGTTTAACCCTCTCTGCGTAATTTAGAATGTAAGTTCTTCCGAAATTCAGAAAACCTAGAATGGATTGTAAATTCTTCAGCGTTTTTGGAGCTTGGAGTACAGCGCACTTCTCTAAGAAGTTGTCCGCTAGGCTTTTCCCTTCACTTGATAATTCGTACCCTAAAAATAGTACTGTCAGATGGGCAATTCGAGACTTTTTAAAGTTGAATTTGTAACCCTCTGCTGCGAACCCAAGTATAATGGTGTTCACTCTTTTCAAGTGAGTATCCAAGTCGTCGTCTGTGAGATAGATATCATCTACGTAAGATAATGCCTCATCATCATATATTTGTAGTAACTCTGTTACTCTAGCTGAGAATAGTCCTGGGCTGTTCTTGAACCCCTGTGGGAGTCGACAGAATTTTTTCTGCGACCCAAATGCTGAGAAAGCGGTCAAATATCTGCTTTCTGGTGCAATGTTTTGACAAAAGAAACCATTAGATATGTCTAATGTTGTTTTATATTTTTTCCTAACTATGTTATTCATTAGGGCTGCACTATGCGAGTTTTGTACTGCAAAAGTTTTACAACACGTATTAAGGTGTCTGTAGTCCAAAACTAGACGATATGAATTGTCTGGCTTGGAGACAGGAAACAAAGGATTGTTCATTTGAGAGGTGCATGTTTCAATCACCCCCTGGTATTCAAGTTGATCTAAGATCTCCCTGACCTGTTTTTTAGCTTCTTGCTTAATGGGATACTGCCGTTGGGCAGTTGGTTCACTTTTTAATTGGATTTTGTGAGGATTTGAGTCCTCATCCCATCCTACATGATTTTTATATCATACAGGTGCCTGGGCCACTGCCCATTTCCTTGCATATGTATATTTTTTATGAATCGGAATGTGATTCGAGAAGGCAGGCATAATCATTTCTTCGCCACGAGGGCACTCCCTGACAAACTCTGGGGGCCAATCTTTTTCAGCTAACAGAATATCATAGCCTTTTGAGAGCTTATCAGAAAATAGACCTCTTATTTTCCTAGTCTTATCACCCTCTATACGCAATGTAATTTCATATATTTTATGGGGCTCGCTAAGTATGGTGTCGGCAGTTTCAACCTGAATGTATTCATTCGTGTCCACTGTCTCCAGATGACTCATCAAGATCTTGCGCGCTATACTGATTTCTGCTGCACTGTCCAACATTGTCAATGCCCACTCCCCGTTTTTCAACTGTGTCCTCAGTATTCTCGGCATGGTTGATTACTCTAATACTGGCTACCTTCTTTTTTGGAAATTGAGATTTTTTACTCTGAGCAGGTTCCTTGTCTTTGGGCTTGGTGTGCTCTCCTGGGTCTGACCGTCCTCTTCTTTCCGATTTCTGCGAAAAAGATCGAGAGGGACGTGTATCAATACTATGATATCTATCAGGTTTTTTCAGATTATCCCTATTTCTAAGGTTATATCTTTTCTCAGAGGGCTCCCTCTGGGGAGACTGGTGTTCTCGAGTCGGAGTTCTTTCCCTCCGTCAAGGAGACCTTCCTCTGGACTGGAAAACTTTTTCCTTGGGAGTGGATTGTTTATTTCCATCCCAGCTCTTTTTAGGAGTGTTTAAATTATTTTTAATAAATAATTTTTCAGGATTTTCGAGCAGTTGGGGCTTTACCGGTTTTCCACCCAAGCTGTCTCTACCTAATTCTTCATAGCATTTTTCTATGATTTTTGCAAGCTCAACAGGATCTTTTATATCTGTTTCCTTCAACTTCTGGCGAATCGCCACAGATGCTGCTTCTCCCTTTATGTTGGCTAATAATATAGCCGAGACCTGCTTGAAGTCTTTCAGTAATTTCATACCTAGAGTTAAAGCGGGCTCTGGACCGTATTCATTTTGAATCTGTTTTAGCACTTCTGGTATTACCGCCATAGACGGAACACCGTGTGTTTTTGTGTAAATAGAAGCAAAGACTGTACCCCAAGTGTCGCAGTCCTCTATGTGTGGTGCGATTCCCATAGGAAGGTAGATTGTCAAGATTCTGTGTTTCTCTATAGGGGTAGTATCAGGAAATACTGCCTCTATTTGAGTGATTTTCTGTGCTAACCAGAAAGGAATTTGTTCCCGTTTTACGGGTGTTTTACCAACACATGACTGTATGTTCTGTGGTGTAATTTTATTAGTGTTCCCCTGATGAGGGGTCAGCTGTGGTACATTTACAGCTAGTTGGACTGTTGCAGTCCGCATTACATATTGGACTAATTGCCTATGTATTTTTATTAATGTTTTTAGCTGTACTAACAGCTCTTCCTTTGACATTTTTGCAATGTCCGGATGTGGTGTGTAGCTGGCTAGAACCGGGCACGTTGGTCCTGGTCTACCTAGTGGCCCGAGCCTGGTAATGTGATCATTGTGTTTTAGGGCGCCATTAAACCAGAGCAGGTGCTCTTGAAATTTAGGTGGAATTTTAATCTCCTCGAAAGGAGCGCACTCTTCCGGAGGTTCCTCTATTTTGTAATAGTGAAACTCTTTGGTTGTAGCGTTTGCCGCTAGAAAGTTTATCCATGAATAGAATACCTCTGTCTGCCGATACTCGTGAGCCTCTATCACGAAAATTACTGTACCACCTTGAGGTGTCAGTCCGTTCTCTATAAGTTTTAACGTTATAGATTTTCTTAAGTGGACCGGGATGATAATTGCACCCGGGTCTGTGTATTCGGGACCCTGCTGAGTCGCATCTGCTGCGGCCCCAGTCGTTCCCTTTTCTCCTGGCATTGTATAAATGCAAGGTTTGCAGAGTTGGTCTCCAAGGAGACAAAGATTAGGTGCACAATATTTTGGAACACTGTATCCTTCAACGTTCAATAAACCAGAGCTTTACATAGGAATCTCTTCCTACTGAGTTCGGGCGGATTTTAACCTTTCACCCACTCCAGACGTCTATTGGAGTATTTACAGGAGAAAGGGGTCTGTGTGAAATATGCACGACTGACTTACTCTAACATCTTGCGTTAGTTTATCGCCTTACCAAACGTTTGGGTGCCATGTAGTGTAGTTCCTAGTTTCCCACTAGGCCCTGCGCATTGGAATAACATAAACAGTAGTATCGACGTAGAAGTGCGGATCTTCCAGACCTCTACTGACTATGGTAAACTTAATTGGGTGTGTTACCAACTAGCTCAGAGGTCACTGGAAACTTTCTTCTCTGCATAGGAAGTGATCAGCTTCCCTGGCACAGACAAGAAGGGATTCAGTTTTCCAACAACCGTGCAACATGACAACTTTGCTCCTCAGATCAAGAGTCAATCTCTAGGGTCGTGTGAAACAATAGACATGTATTTCACTCAGTCAGATTAGTGCAGTTTACTTTCACAATATGTAGAGACTAGAGAGACGGGTGTTTGTCAATAAAGGGTTAACATTTATTGAACAGTCTTTCTTCTCGTACAAGAGAAATGTATTGCCACAATTGCAAGACTTGTTATTATAAAAAGTACGTACAGTAAGATAAGTATTGCAAGATAATACTGTAAAAGCATTGATATGGTTTCTTAGCCATACAATGGTTTAAAAGTAATAAAACATATATACTGTCATATATACATTAGGCTAAAATACTCAACTGGTGCTTCTAACTACGCCTACCCCAGTGTGCCTGACCTAAGCCTAACACGTGGAAGGGGAGTAAGTAAGTAGCTTTAAGTTAAGTTGGTTTTGCCAAGGTTTGCTTCAAGAATTCTCATCTAAGGGTTTAGTCAACACCATACCTCTGAATAGAATGAAGGAGGTCTGGTATCTCCTTCAGGAGGCACTCGGTATCCCAGTCACCCGCGATGGTAGACTAGAAACGCTGGAGCTGGATTTCTCAGCAGAAGAAAGGCAGCGTCTCTCTTCAGCGCGTCGAGGAGGAGGAGGGGGGACAGCGTCCGCGGGCAGCTTGGCATCTGCTGCGCTCTTCGCAGAGGGACGGCTGTTCAGCTCCTAAGCTCACCACACCATCGTTCGCGCTTTAGCAGCGATAATGGTATCAGTAGCTTCACCAACAGCAGCGGGGCAGCAGGCTGCAGCAACAGGGTGCATACAGCATACAACAGCTAGCAACAGGCAACAGGCTCGCTTAAGGCAACGTTGGTAATATTTATACCTGACAGGTGCCTGGTTTGACGCAAGTTTGCTGGACATAAGACGTCAATTAAAGATGTCACTAGGAAGTGATAGCTATCAGTTGCTCATTAGAGTTCCATTACTAATCAAAACACAGCAAGCGGGGATTTCCAGGTTTGCTGAGTTTTTATCTTGTTGAAGAACTCGAAGTGTTAATCTAGGAATATCAGATAGTGACTTCTGCTCTGTCATTGCACTAATTGGTTGCAAAGGAAGTGGCAGAGAACTATTCTGGAATGTGGCTCTGTTCGTGTGAGGCCAGAGATGACTTTCTGAATATCGCACTTGAACGGTTATGCCAATATAGGGAATAAATGGATTTATAGCCGAATAGGGGCATAAGGTCACAGTATCGATCAGGATCCTAGATAAACACGCAACAGGGGATGGTGTCTGTGGGTGGCGTTCTTGTTGGCTGCGTAGCTTCCGGTGTCTATTCACAGTGCCATTTCATCTCTAGCTTTCGGCACGTTTGCTTGGAGGCCTGGAGGTCTTCTGTGAACCAGCTGGCTTTCTTGCTGGTGTGTCTGTTGGGGGGTTTCTTGATCGGGGCGAGGGTGTTGGCGTAGTCAGCGATCCATTGTCTGAGGTTGCGGGTGGCAGTGTTGGGGTCGGTAGGGTTGGTGGGTGGGCTCCGGGCAAGGGTGGTGGTTAGCTGTTCTTGGTGACTTTGCTCCAGCAGTGGTGGGGGATCTGTTGGGTGCAGTGGTGCATGGTGACTTTCTGGAAGGTGAAGTGGATGCAGTGATGGTCGGTCCAGTGAAGTTCGGTGGTGTGGTTTAAAGTGACGTGGGAGCTTGCGGAGAAGATGGGGTCAAGCGTGTGGCTGGCAGAGTGGGTGGGTTTTGTGACGAGTTGTCTGAGTCCGAGGTTGGTGAGGTTATCAATCAGGGTGGTGGAGTTGGTGTTGTTGTTGTTCTCGAGGTGGAAGTTCAGGTCCCTGAGAAGTATGTAGTTGAGGGCATGGGTACTGATGAAGTCAGCGATGGAGTCGCTGGACTGTGGTAACGGTTCGGGGGGTCTATAGACAAGGGTTCCTCTGAGGGTGGTGTTGGGATCGGTGTGGATCTGGAAGTTCAGGTGTTCAGCAGTGCTGAGTGTGTCCTCGGTGTTGGTCGAGATTCTGAGAGTGTTCCTGTGGACGATGGCGATTCCTCCTCCTGCTCTGTTGCTGTGGTCCCTGCAGATGATCATGTAGCCGTCCGGGATGGCTATGGTGATGTCGCTTGCTAAAGAGGGGTTTAGCCAGGTCTCCATCAGGAAGGCGATGTCTAGGGAGGTTGAGTCGAGTATGTCCAGAGTTCGATGGTGTGTTTGCGAGCGGAGCGGGTGTTGAGAAGAATGCATCTGAGGTGGTTGCATTCTTTCAAGGTGGGTGGATTGGTGAATTGGCTGCTGGTGAAGCTGCAGTTCCGGCAGGAGAAAGGTCCTTGGGAGCGCTTCGGGGCAGCCAGGAAGTAGGTGTGTGATCATCGTGTGTTGAGTGCATTGAGGGTGCTAACATCGTAGCGGAGACAGGCAACGTGGTGATCGTGGGGCTAGGGGTTCTGTTGCTGGGCGCGATGCAGGCACGGACGTGCACAGACTGGCTTACCTTAGGCGTGCCATCAGCGCCCCAGCGGCACGCCTGCTGAGCACGGATGCCATTTAAGGGTAGGTGAGTGGAACAGCTGGGAGGCGGGAGCGGCGAATGGGCGAGCAGAGGGCGGGGCCTCAGGGGACTTAGCGGTGGGAAAAACGGGCGAAGCAAGGGGCGCAGAAGGCAAAAGACAGGCAGGGGGAACAGTGAACAAAAGGGAAAATGAAATACATAAGATTTACACAAGGCAATTTACAACTAGGCAGATAACAGAAAAAAAACAGCAGTACCGGCCTACCAGACCACCGAGGCAGTGGGGCCTCGAACCTGAGGTAGTGGTGGAGACAGGCAGCGGGGGCACACAGAGGCACTGGTGGAGTTGTGCAGCGTGGGGGAGCAACCTGCCTGAAAATAGGGTCAAGGGCAGCTGGAACTTTCTCGGCCTCTGCGGTTGGAATCGGATTGCTTCTGCTGCGGGCGGTCCAACCGATATCATAATGAAGCCCTGAGTGTTTGTATATTTTATTTTTAAATATATTAAATGTTAGAATAATTAACACTGGAGACTCTCCAAAAGTAATACATGTGTTTCGTCTGATAAAGATTTTTTGAAGCTTTGATAAGTGTAAAATGTAAAATATCAATAAATCTAATTCTTATACATCATGGTATACAAAAACAGCTGCCAATGCCATTCAAGTCCAAGGAGTAAAATAGGAGGAAAGAAGTACTGAAGGTTGCATAATCACAAAGTAAAAAAGAAGCATAACAAGGGCATATTTTACCTACTCAATATGAGCCAAGTGTGAAGTATAAGAACACAATGCCACACCTGTGTAGAGCATCCTTATTATTAATGTGCCCAGTAATGTCTCCTACTACCAGCTCGTGTAAGTAAATAACCTGAAAAATTCTCTATAGAAAGAGAAAATAAAAATCGAGCCTTGTGGCTCTATAATTGCATTTCAATTGCATTGTATTTCAATTCCTAGTAAGCGCACTAGTGTGCTCAGAGTTGCCTGGCTCCAGTCAAGGCTTGAGGCCACCTTAGGTCGGCCTCCACTTATTTTAATTACTTTATGCTTTTTTTCTCACAATTACTTTTTGCTTCTTTATTTTAATTTGCTCTTATTTTTTGTTGTTGTATTTTTTGGGGGTATTTGTAAAGTGCGACATTCATCCCAAGGGACATCTCAGCCCTAGGATGGAAAGCAGTACAGAGGGGAAAAAGCTGGTTATTCTGATTTAATGGGCCGTGAGATCAGAATCTAGGGAAGAATATGTTTTAAGCTTCTTCAAAAAAGTTGGCTTATTTTGCCAGTACTCCCTTTTCGAAAGGAAGCCTGCCAGATGGGAGCTGATGGGCACCGGGTCCAGCTCAATTGGCCTTCCTCCTTGGTCTCTCAGCCTAAGCCACACCCTTCTGATGGCAGGCTTTTTAATCATTGCAGCTGCACGGGTGCAGCAGTTTTTCTCCAGTAATGGGTGCTAACACCCTGGTTCCTTCAGAGTTGTCTTGGTGGCTTTGTAAATGCATTTCATTTCCCAGTAAGCGTACTAGTGCGCTTGGAGTTGCCTGCTCCAGTAGAGGCTGGAGGCCATCTGAGGTTCTCATGATTGCTTTTATTTCTTTATTTTAATGTGTTTTTATATTGTCAGTATTCCTACCTGTAGTGAAGCATGACAGATGAGAGCAGAGCTACTGGGCTCCAGCTTCTGTTAATTTGCGCACCCCCAATCTAATGGTGTATACCAGGCCTCAACCATGCCCTTATGAAGAAGGGCTATTTAATCATGGCAGCTGCACGGATCTGCCGTTAGTGCCCCAAAAGTGTGCCTAAGGCAAGCATGTCTGCGCCTGCGAATACCTGGATGCCACCAGGGGCCAGGTTCCTTGTCCGTTTGGTGCTAAACATCATGCACCACACAGTGACAGTTACGCAGCAGCTCACCGGCACCACTGCTGAAGACTGCCGGCACACTCTGGACATCTCACAGGAAACTATAGGCTGTGGTATGTGTGGATTCCTATTTTTGGACCCGACAACAGGGGCAACTAAGGGACGTAAGTGCCGGCTATACAATCCAATGCTACTTGCTGAATTGTTGCTTCTTACCTAAACATAAGATGGAGATCTTTGATTTTCTGGCCTATCATCAGCCAGACACTTTGGTCACAATTACGATGCCCGTCGGTCGGAGACAAGAATGCGGATGTTCGACCACCATATCACAATGCAACCACTGGCCTGGTGGTCGGACACTTATCGGGGGCATGCTCGAGCCATGAAATAGGGCCTCAGCACATGCCAATGCCATGCAGCACCTACTACACGTCCATGTACTGTTTGCCATGCACCATGTTGTGCATGGGACATGCTGCATGCAGTTAAGTGTCATGGACACTTTTCCAGTGGCCGGAGGCCCTGTATGGGGCCCCCAAACCTTTCATGTCAATCTTTTGAAAGGAATTTCCTAATCCCAGCAGCAGTGCCTGCCTCAGCATCGCAGCCACTCCCAGAAACTCCTCCCGAACGTTGCACTGTTGGGATCTATGTGTGGCGTACGACAGCTGTACGTCCATCCGCCAGTGTCATAATGCGGCAGTGGTACCGAAAGGCTCCTGTTCTTCTCCAGAGTGCCGAGAAATATATCAATATAAAACAGCTGTACGTCATTGAGGCTGAAGACCTATTGCACGAGGCCCAATCAGATTTCCATCTACAGTACAGTACAGAATCGCATCACTGCTAGCCTCCATGTCCCTTAGGCTCATTATTGATGGGGGCAAAAAGGTGGCACTGATAATGCTGGACTTAAGTGCAGCATTCTACACCTTATCTCATGGCCTTCTGTTGGTACGGCTCTGGAAATGTGGTGTTGGGGTTATGGGGCTGGAATGGCTGGCCTTCTTCCTACAGAGCCGTACAAAAGGGGGTGGTGATGGACGGAGGATCTGAGCCAATCAAACACTCACACCCAGTCAACAGATCTGGGTTTAATCCATCACCGTTCTTTAGCCCACTCTGGCACCCCAGTTCAGACATGGCTATATGGAAATCAGTCTGACACTGTGTCTCATGAGAACAGTGCAGCCCGAACTGCCAAGCCATGCCTTCCCTGGACCAGAAACAAGCTTCCTAGGACCGGTTCCTGGCATTTCAGCCATCTTCAGCCAGGCTTGCTTGAATCCAGTGGCAAAGTGAGCAAGAGACTCACGTCTGAGCATACCCTGCCAACTTATGGCGAACAAAACAGTACAAAAGGGGGTGGTGATGGACGGAGAATCTGAGCCAATCTAACATGATGATCACCCCAATGATTAATTACCTGCTGAGCATGCTACCGCTTCTTCTGACTGACGACTTCCATCGCAAAATGGATAACCAGATTAGAAAATTCCTATGGCGAAGCAAACAAGGGCGTATAGGTATTAAAAAACTAAGGCTAGATACAAAACTGGGAGGACTAAACCTAGCAGACTATAGAACCTTTCAAACCGCTTTCCTAGCAAAACAGGGAGACTACTGGATGTTACTCCCCTCAAGGGTACACGCCGGTATGGCTATTAATCGAGCGAGCCATTCTAAACATCCTCAATCCACTGGTACTCCTAACAGCTAATAAACACACACACGCCGCAAACCCAATATTCAAAAACAAAAAAATTGCCTATTCAAAATAGACAAGAAAATGGAGAACAGTGTAAGGAACTCTAATTGGGAGTCTCTTTGAGGCGAACAGCAAGATCAAAGACAAGGGGAAATTCCTGTCCATAGACACATGGAAGATGAAAGGCATCTCATACCCAGCCTAACTGGAGGAGGAGGGCCATCCCATCACTTTTTCCACGATAAAAAATAGACATAAGCTACCAGACATCGAGTTCTACAATTTCCTAAAAATCAGAACAGCAGTAACAAAAGCCAAACTGTCGCAACTCAACCATTCAATTATGCAGTATATGGCGAAACACAATAGAGTAGGCCACCAGGTATCACACCTTTGCAAACTTCTACGCCCAATCACCACCAAACTTAACGATAAGACATCTAATTATTGGGTAAACCAAGTCAACACCTCACTAAGGGGGTCATTAGGATAGCGGGTGGAAAACCACCCCAACTGCCATGGAGGCGGAAACCAACTGCCCGCCTGCACCGCGGATACACCGGCAGCCACATTAGGATCAACCGCCACTAAAGACCGACCGCGGCGGTAGCGTGCCAAGCAAAGCCGTCCGACGCGGGCAGTGATGGCCAAAAATTTACCGCGGCGGTCGGAAAAGCTGCGGAAAAGCTACAACACGCCGCAAGGATAGCGGACATCCCGCACTGGAAATTAAGATAACCCCGAGGGTGTCGAGGTCGGAACTGCTGATAACGACCGCCGCGGTCGCACACAGGAGTGAATGGGAAAAATAGCGGAAAAGCTGTAGCAAAGACACCGCAGCGGACGGGACATGAAAAACATGGCAGACAATGCCAAAACACCGCAGTGATTCCAAACAGGGCACAAATAAAATCAGCCATGCCCCCCAAATACATAACACACATACAAATAAAACAAATAAAGCAAAAATAAAATAAAAACCCGGAGCTGAGCATAAAGCCACTCCTTCACAAACCAAAATCCTTTGCAACATTTCAGAATAGACGGCCATACCCCACATCTAACAGGAAAGGCAAAAGATCACAGCACACATGCACATCCACCACCACCATCACCACCACCTTTATACCAGCACAAATAATCCCACAGCACACAACACACCTCAACACCATACCCCTGAACCCACACCACTGCACCCACAAACACCTCAACCACCATACACCATGACAACACAAAAAATGCCCAAATTCACCGAGAGTGAGTTGACAGTCATGGTCAATGAGATTGTAAGAGTAGAGCCACAACTGTTTGGTAGCCTGGTCCAACAGACACCATTAGCCACAAGGACACAAATGTGGGAAAGGATAGTCCAAAGGGTGAATGCAGTAGGGACCACCCCAAGATCCAAGAAGGAGATCATGAAGCGGTGGCATGATCTCAAGAGGGTTGTCAAGGAGAGGAGGAGTAAGAACTGGATGCTGGCGAACATGACTGGCAGTGGCCCTCCCCTCCCACAGAAAACATTCACACCATGGGAGGAGAAGGTGCTTACCATACTGCTTCTTGAGAGTCTCACAGGAGTAGCCGGGGGAGCGGAGGCTGGTAAGTACAAGCAAATGCCAAACAACACACTGAGAAGTACTTCCTTGCAATACCAAAACACCATTACACTATCCACCCTCACACAACATGTAGCTAGCAATCTTGCTTAGGAGGCCTATATGGGGGAGGGAGGCCTGCACTACCACTCCCAACATGCCCCCTGCCCCACAGCTGAGCAGGATACAGGCCTCCCCCAGCGACGGCCCGTGGAGGGAGTTACGGTGGGGCAGGAGGGCGGGGAGGGGGAGGGGCAGGGCGGAGGTTGCTAAAAACCGGCATATGGATAATTGCAGGTAAGTAAACAATTTAATTAATAAAACGAATTTCGTAGCTCGCACTGCATTGCATTTTGCGATGCAAGGCGCACTACGAAATTCGTTTTATTAATTAAATTGTTTACTTACCTGCAATTATCCATATGCCGGTTTTTAGCAACCTCCACCCTGCCCCTCCCCCTCCCCACCGTCCTGCCCCACCGTAACTCCCTCCACGGGCCGTCGCTGGCCTCCCCCACCCAGGAGCATGTGTCAGCCATAGTACTGTTCAACAAACAGACTTACAGGTCAGTATCCATCTTGTATTGGAGCACTGTTTGGGGGTGGGAGGCCCTGAATCACTACTCCCAGCATGCCCCCTGGCCCACACTCCAGCAGCATGGAGGCCTCCCCCACTCAGGAGCATGCTTCAGCCATTGCACTGTTCCCCAAACAGACTTACAGGTCGGTATCCATATTGTATTGGAGCACTGTTTGGGGATGGGAGGCCCTGAATCACTACTCTCAGATGCCCCCTGGCCCATACTCTATCAGCATGGAGGCCTCCCCCGCTCAGGAGCATGTGTCAGCCATTGCGCTGTTCACCAAACAGACTTACCGGTCGGTATCCATCTTGTATTGGAGCACTGTTTGGCGGTGGGAGGCCCTGAATCACTACTCCCAGCATGCCACCTGGCCCACACTCCAGCAGCATGGAGGCCTCCCCCACCCAGGAGCATGTTTCAGCCATTGCACTGTTCACCAAACAGACTTACAGGTTGGTATCCATCTTGTATTGGAGCACTGTTTGGGGGTGGGAGGCCCTGAATCACTACTCCCAGCATATCCCCTGGCCCACACTCCAGCAGCATGGAGGCCTCCCCCACCCAGGAGCATGCTTCAGCCATTGCACTCTTCCCCAAACAGACTTACAGGTCGGTATCCATCTTGTATTGGAGCACTGTTTGGGGGTGGGAGGCCCTGAATCACTACTCTCAGCATGCCCCCTGGCCCATACTCCATCAGCATGGAGGCCTCCCCCACTCAGGAGCATGTGTCATCCATTGCACTGTTCACCAAACAGACGTACCGGTCAGTATCCATCTTGTATTGGAGCACTGTTTGGGGGTAGGAGGCCCTGAATCACTACTCCCAGCATGCCCCCTGGCCCACACTCCAGCAGCATGGAGGCCTCCCCCACCTAGCAGCATGTTTCAGCCATTGCACTGTTCACCAAACAGACTTACAGGTTGGTATCCATCTTGTATTGGAGCACTGTTTGGGGGTGGGAGCCCCTGAATCACTACTCCCAGCATGCCCCCTGGCCCACACTCCAGCAGCATGGAGGCCTCCCCCACCCAGGAGCATGTTTCAGCCATTGCACTGTTCACCAAACAGACTTACAGGTCGGTATCCATCTTGTATTGGAGCACTGTTTGGGGGTAGGAGGCCCTGAATCACTACTCCCAGCATGCCCCCTGGCCCACACTCCAGCAGCATGGAGGCCTCCCCCACTCAGGAGCATGTGTCAGCCACTGCACTGTTCTCCCTCACTTAACAGGTAGGTAGCTATCTTAACTCTTCCTGATGTGTGTGTGGGAGACCTACATCCTGAAACGCAGCAACAATTGCATGCAATGCATTGACATCCAACATGTATGAGTAAATGATGTTCCTCTGCACTATGAAATTACACACAGTGTCGCCATGAATTATACTACTGCTGACTTCATATTTGTGCAGTGTACAGTCAGTCCATTACACACAGCTGAGACAATACTTGCACAGTGCCCAACACTGACTATTCCCCATCTACTCCACAGGTGATGGAGAACTCACAGCTGAGGACAACACCAATGACCAGCAGAGCCAGTCTCAACCCCCGGCACATGGACTCTCAGATGCGGAGACCAAGGACAGTTTGGACGAAGAGCTCCAGGCCGGTCCATCCTCCCTACCCCATCCCCTGCTGCAACAACAGTGCAGCAGACACCTGCTGTCACAGCCCCTGCTTCCACCGCAGCCACCACCGTCACCACCACCACCGCCACTACCACTAGTACCACCAGTACCACCTGCAGCACCCTCCCTGTCCATGGGGATGACCAGCCCACAGCAACTACTGTGGAGGGCAGGAAGAGAGTGCGTGGACCAACAGTGGTGAGGCAAGAGGTCCGTGGCAGCAGAGCAGGTGGGAGGGCCAGGATCACCACCAGACCTCGGGAGGAGTGGACACCATCCATGGACCACTCAACCAGAGAAGTGGAGGCATACCAAGAGGTCCAGGGACAAAGTGGCCGGTCGGATGAACTTTTAAGGGAGCTCATCCTGCTGATGGGGTCCATCGGAAACCACCTTGGACAGATGGTGGACCTCATGGGCCAGCAAGTAGCGTTGCAGAGGGACAGGCCTGTGTCCCAACCACCACCTCCGCCGCCTCCTGTTGTGCTGCAGGATGACAGTGCACCATCCTCCCCTGAGCCAACAGAGAGGGACGAGTCCCCTCACGCCGCTGGCCGTTCAGCAGGCCCCCCACCACCAAAAAGATCTAGGAGGCATCCAAAGAAGAGCCTGGGAGTCTCCGGAGGCAAAGCACCTGCCACAAGCCAGTCACGGTGCCAGCCGTGATGGCAGCCCTCTTCCCTACTGCATTGACTATTTGGACTGTCTTTACCCACATTTCCTTGGCAATGGCACCTGTATGTTGGACAGGGTCACCACATCCATGTGGACTCCACTCTTGCATCTCATTGAACAGGACTGTCAACTCACTGCTCATTCCCCACTGTCATGTAAATATTCCTGCACAAATCACATGTCCACTGTCAAAATAAAATACCTGAAGGACCAGATTATGTGCAGTATCATTTTTAGTGCAATAATTACAATGTTGACAATGTCCATGATGTGTCCAAATGATGTACAGTCTGTAGTGCAGGATTCCTCTGTAGCACCTAGGAAGACACAACAGAACAACAGTCACTAGTCTCAGTGTGGCATCACAGGCAGAACACTACACAAAACATACACAAGACACTACCGGCATACTAGACAATTGGCTGCAGGTGTGAACAAATAGGGTCCAGCATACGTTCACATATGGAACGTCAATGTTACTTTTACCACACACAGGTGACTGAACGTGTGCCTGTCTGGTACATACGCGCATAGCCCTTCACAACAACAGCAACCACACCACACAATGTACACGTTGTACCTCGTCACCCACCTTCAAGTGATGTAACAATCGATGAGCTGCTGGCACAGGTCTACTCCTTCATCCTCTCCACTGTCCTCATCACTAGACTCAGGTCCTTGAGCAGGTGGTGGCCTTGGTTCCTCACCATCGTCCAGGAGCAGGGGGATCCCCTTGTGAATGGCCAGGTTGTGCAGCATACAGCATGCCAAAACGATCTTGCATACCTTCCCAGGTGAGTATGCCAGTGCACCTCCTGTCCTGTCAAGGCAGCGGAATCTAGACTTCAGCAGGCCAAAAGTCAGTTTGATTACCCATCGGGTCCTGCCATGGGCGTCATTGAAGCGGATGTCAGCCGGGGTCCTGGGATTACTGAGGGGGCTCAAATCCATGGCCGACTGGGATATGCAGTCACCTGTGAATGATAAACATCCATTGCAATGTTGCACAGCCAGAGTGCAGCAGGTAACACACAGCGCACCATATCAGTAGGCTTATTCACCCACAATCCAAGCACGCTCGGGATGCAGATTCTTCATCATCCGGGGCGCCAAGCTGTTCCTCATGATGTACGAATCATGCGCCGAGCAAGGATACTTCGAACACACATGAGAAATGGTCATGTCCACAAGGCACACCACCTGCACATTGAAGGAATGATAATGTTTGCGGTTCCTATATATGTGCTCCGTCGCCTGCGGTGCCACCAGACCTACATGGGTGCAATCGATGGCACCAACAACGTGTGGGATGCGCACTAGTCACCCTTCACGGCAGCCAATTCTCCTCCCCTAGGGAAATGGATGTATCGATTCCGATAGAGCATCATGGCAGCAAGAACATCCCTCAGCACCATGCTGAACATGGGCTGTGACATACCACGGTCTCCTGGAAGGAACATGTCGCAAAACAAAAAGTGGAGTGCTGCCATCACCTTGTATGTGGGTATGAATGCTGTAGGATAGTGACGGCGAGGCTGCAGGTGGGCCTGAAAGAGATCACACAGGATCTTCAGTGTTGGTCAGTCTGTCCAGGTGGAATTTCCTAATTATTGCAATATTATCCATGTCCTCCAGCACTGTCAGGTGACGTAGGAGATTTAGCCTCCTCCTAGTTAAGAAGTAAAATTGAAAATGTCAGTGACAACCATCATGAGATGGCCACAGCACATACCATCAATAATGTCATGGAAAAACATCGACTGCCTGAGAGATGCATGGCATACCAGGTTACATGGCTGGTCTTTTGATACACACAGAGGGCACACCTCTCCACTGTCAATACACAAGTGCCACAAACACAACGGAGAATCTGAAAGCGCACATACTGGAGATCACAATTTGCAGGCAAGATGCAGCAACATCCGCCAATGTTTTGGAAATTACCATGGGCCTTATTTATAAAAAAAAGTGACGCATCGCTGCTTGAAAACAGCGATGCGTCACTTTTCACTGCGCACTCCTTGCGACACCAATGATGCGTCATATTTAATGTATGACGCATCATGTCGCAAGGAGTTACAGATACGTCAGTATTTCTGACGTATCTGTAAGCGCAAAACTGACGCATTGCTGGAGTGTGTCACAAAGGTGACGCAACTCCAGCAATGCGTCCTTTCACATGGGGAAAGCCCCATGTGAAAGGCCTTGCGTCAGTCTTGCGCCTGCTGTGACGCAGGCGCAAGATTTTGATGCAACAGCGTCCTAAAAGTGACGCAATGAAATCTTATAGATTTCACTGCGTCACTATTACGAGGCTTTTTGCGGGGGAACGCCCCCCTCTGCATAAATTATACCTGACGCAGGTATAATGTGGCGCAGGGGTTTAAAAAGTGACGCATCTACCTAGATGCGTCACTTTTTAAATATGGCGCAACAAGGCGCATGTTTTTACGCCGCCGATGCGTCACAAAAAGTGACGCATCAGCAGCGCAAAACTGACGCAAGGCCTCATAAATGAGGCCCCATGTCTTTATCACACCCATCTTCTGTACCTGTCACACCTCAATGCATCATTTAAACTCTGCACACCTCCATCAACACAATGATCACAGTATCAGGAAAACGTTCAGTTGTGTGCATGAGCTGTTGGGAATGCACCAGTCTGATACGATACAATGCAGTGACACAAGCCTTGTCAAGGTCATCACAGACCCACAGCAAATGGATTTGTACCTCATTATGAATACCAGCTCAAGAGTGTCAAGCATCATCAGCCATGAAATGCATAAGTAACAGACCAAAGTGTGTCACACTGAACGTGCGTCCACCTGTGGATGACATGGAAGTATGGCATTGTGTGTACAATGATGTGCCCTTCACCATGTAGCTGCTGAGTACTCATACAGTGTTCAGGATTGACATAGCCAATAATGGTCATGAAAGTTGCGGTACCAACCGCCTGTCCCCGGCGGTGTAACACCAGAACCACCCCCTTCACAAGTGCGTAAGCCATTGGCATATGGACATGTGTACATGGCGGTGGGCATGCTCCGCCGCATGAATCGCGGTACCTACCGCCTGTCCCCGGCAGTGTAACACCAGCACCACCCCCTTCACAAGTACAAAAGCCATTGTCATATGGACATGTGCCAGCACGGAGCATGCCCACCGCCTTGCACCGCGGATGCATTTGAATGATGCACCATCGCGATAGCACACCCCAGGCACCCGCAGTGCATCACCACCATGGAGCATTGTCTACAGCCAATGGGAGAGAGGATCGCGGTGGCATGATGCACATTTGAAAAACGTGGAAGGTGTGCTCCGCCAGCGCGTAGGTGGTCATTGGATGCATTTTAATGATGCACCATCGCGGTAGCGCAACCCGGGCACCCACGGTGCATCACCGCCGTAGAGCATTGCCTCCAGCCAATGGGAGCGATGATCGCGGTGGCATGATGCACATTTGAAAAACGTGGAAGGTGTGCTCCGCCAGCGCATGGACGGTCATTGGATGATTTTGAAAGAGGCAGACCTGGACAACCAATTGGTGCTGCTTTGCAGCTTACAGACGACGCCAGGGGGCCATACATTTGTGGGAGTGAGCCTCACATTTCCACTGCTCACAGAGCCTGCTGCCTGGGACCCTCTCCTGCTGCTGCCTCCTGAGCCTGCTGTCATGATCGCCCTGACCCACGGACTACTCCGAGGCACGGAGCGGCGCCGCGGGATCTACGACTACCAGCATGCTTAGCGGGAGGCAGAGCGGAACAAACACGCCTACATAATCAGGCAGATGCGAGGACGCAGCGTCGGATATTCGAACTGTTGTTGGCGTTGTAGGATTTCACTTCGCAGTGTCCGAATCGGGAATTGAGCAAAGGACGCTGAAACCAGATTGAGCGGACGCTCTCTGGCTTATCTTGAAACCGGCTTAGGGATTGTATCCGTGACGCTCACCGCGGAGGTGGTTGCCGTGTCTCAGATACAGAAGCCGGAGAAGCACGGTTGCGCTTAACACTCTCAGAACCCGGGTGCAGGATCGGGCGTTCTCTGCTCCTACCGGAGAGACTTTACAACCCGCCACTGAGACGCACACCACGCAGGTGCTTGCTGCGTCTCAGTGTATCGGAATTCGTACCCCTTGTTCCAAAGACAGGCAGGAGGAGCGGCTGCTCTCTGCCTGAGCCGTACTATTTGGTTTCCTGAGAAGCAGTAGGATAGGGCTCTCGAAGTGGTGTAGGTCGAGCGGCTGTTCCCTGCCATTACTCGAACGGAAGGTAGAGTGCCCGGCTGGGCATTCCCTCGTTGGGTAGTTTCATCAGAGCCCCTCCGAAGATCAGGACCAGGGCCTAGCATTTCGAACCCATCACAGCAGTCGAGCGGCATTGTCGGCCGCTACTTAGCACGGTGTCCTTCGTTGGGAGAACACTGGTGTTCATGCGAAGGACGGTGAGACCATCCTGGAGCTGTGATTGGGTATCGTTGACATTCTTTAATACAAACTGTATTGTGTGTAACTATAAGAAGCAGTGTTCTTTACCTTTGAACGTTAAATCGGTAAAGCATTCATTGGTTGTCTGTTGTCCAGAGTATTTGCGGGCTGTCCCCGATCCCGGGAACATCAGGGCGTTACACCTGCTGCCTGGGACCCTCTCCTGCTGCTGCCTCCTGAGCCTGCTGCCCGGGACCCTCTCATGCTGCTGCCTCCTGAGCCTGCTGCCTGGGACCCCTCACCACTCGTTTCCACCACAGGTGTTCCGTGCCCACAGGGATGGCAAGGACAGAGAAGATCCGTGCCAGTCCATTCACCAGCGAGGAGCAAGAGGTCCTTGTGGACGAGGTGCTGGCACAGTACCCAAGGCTGTTTGGTGGTCCCAATGTCATGGTAAGTCACCATGAAAGTAGCTGTCGGGCAGGGGGGTGTCAGACGTGTAGTTCTGCTGCTGCAGTATATGCCTGAGGGTGTGGGGTTGTGTCAAACACTGACAGACAAGCTCTCTCCAGGGCGAGGGAGTGTGTGTGTCACAATGTCACTCGTTGCCATGCCTGCACCTGTATATGTGAGTGGGGAGTGTCACATTGTCAGCCATACAGAGCCACCTAATGTTTGCCATGTAGGTGCCAGGACAGTAATTGCTTGTGTGAGTATTTCTGTATGCCCCTGTTGTCTGACTCAGTGTGACCCAGAGAGTCGGACCAGTGGCTGCCCACACAAACGAAAAACACCACCAAACTTACATGTTCTTTGCACCAGTTCCTTCCCACTGAATATTAGATATGCCACATATGTGCCCTGTGTAATTGCAGTCTTACATACTTCTGTTGATGCATATTATGTTAATGCATCTTGCATTTGTCAGATTATCCTGGACCCTCTACGCCCCAATGTGTGCATGCAATCACATCTGTGTGGGCCATGCTAAGTGCCCTTGTGAGGGGTCCCCCAATTTGGGAGGGAGGGAGGTTACAATAGGTCCTGAGTCTGGGTCTTGCTACTGTACTGATTGATGTTGGTACCTGACATTGTGGAACTAGTCATTATCCCTTCTTTTCTCTCATACATGCAGCTAACGGTAAACCAGCGTAAGGCCATGTGGAGGGCCATTGCGGCAAAGGTGTGAACCCTGGGGGTATCCAACCGCCGATGCACACACTGCCACAAGAGGTGGGACGACATCAGTCGGCTTGCAAAAACCGTGGCTGAGATGACATTGGGGATGCTACCACGCACAGGGCGTTTGGCACGGCGCAGCATGACTCCAGTGATGGGCCGCATCTTGGCAGTGACTCATCCAGACCTGGATGCACATCTGAAGGAGCATGGCAAGCAAGGCAGGCCTGGTGAGTATCTGGGGAGCGTGACTTTTGCTTGGAGTGGATGCATGTGTACAGGGCCTGTGGCAGCGGTGAGCCATGCCATGTGCTTGTTTTGCTGTGCTGTGCTGTGTCATGTGAGTGGCTGCTGTGATGTGTGCTTGTATCAGGTATTGTGCCACCCTGGCCTTACTGAGCAGATACTCCCTGCTCAGTAAGTGTTGGGCTCCACATGGTCATTCAGCGTTGGGATGGTGTGGGTGATCTATTATGGGGTGAACAGCAGTGTCCACTTGCTGAGTGTGAATTCATGTATGCAAACTTTGCCTGCACAATGATCGTTGGTGCCCCAACATCTGCAAATAATGTGCCCCAGATTACCACATGGTGCTTGCTATGGCCTACGTGGCATTGGGGACTGTGATGTCCTAATAGGTGTGTGTGTTGCCCCCTCCTGTTCCCTGAAGGTCTGTTTGTGGTAACAAGTGTTGTGCCCTCATCATGTTGCATGGTGTGGGCAGGCCACATTGTGTGTGTGGTACACTTCATCTACGGGCAGGGTGTAGTGCTGTGTGGCATCAACATGGCTCACTCATGGCAGATATTCAGCGTTGCAGGCACTGTTGTGGTCTATGTTGTGTGATGTTGCACAGTGATTGCAGGGAGTGGTGGTTACCATGTAACTTGGGCCTCGCCTTTAGTGCATTGTCTTGAATTCGAGTGACCAGATGATGACACTTACACATCCCTGTATCTCTCTCTCATGCAGACACGCAAGAGACCACGGAGGAACATGAGCCCGAACTCAGTGGTGCCAAGAGTAGCACTACAGCTGCTGCGGAGGCCAGTGATACAGAGCCCACCAGCACATCTGAGGGGGACAGAAGTATTCAGAAGGAATCTGTGGCTGAGACACAGAGTACCACTTCATCTGATGCCAGTGGGGATGCATCCATGCTGGCAAGCACAGGATATAGGGAGTTTGCATCATCATCTACAACCCAGTGGCCAGTGCCCAGCCTCCCATCCACTTCTTCTGGTGCTGCCCGTATCCGTGTCACTAAGAGGGGACGAGTCACATTCACACCTGGCACCGCTGCCCCTGCACCTGTCCCCCCTGCTGCCGTCACTGCAGAATGTGTAGAGCTCCTGCGCCAGCTCTGTGTGGGCCAGACCGCCCTGCTCAATGCCTTCAGTGACCATGACAAGAAATTAGGCCAGGTGGTTGCATACATGGAGGGCATATGCTCTGACGTGGGTGGGCTACACCGTACAGTCCAGGTGTTGTCAGCCCTTCAACAGGCACATGCTCCCATTGCAGCTCAGGTACCTTTGTCCACCCCCCAGCCAGTGGCCACATCAGGTGACAGTGACCACGGTTCGCCTGCGTCACCAAAAAGATACAGAACAAGGAGCACACAACAGACACAACCCAGGAATTCCCGCCCACAGACACCATTCCCACTGAAGAGCTGGGCCACCCCATAATGCACAGACAAGAACCAGTCAGGGAAGATCAAGGCCAGGCGATCAATGAGGCAGGCAACAGGCTCACATGCCGTAGAGGCATCACCAGCAAAAGACTCTCCTGTCACTGAAACTTCACACAGACTTGCACATGCAGTGTCTGTGTCCATTGAGGAGGTGTTGCATATCAGGGGTACACCTAGGGAGAGCACAGGGACACATCCACCCACCATATCTACCCCAATTCTGAGTCCATTGAAGCAGGTGGAGGAGGGCACTGTAGAGACCACCCCTGGCACAAAGTCAAAGCAGGGCACTGTAGACGCCACCCCTGGCAAAAAGGCAACGCAGGGCACTGTAGACACCACCACTGGCAAAAAGGCAAAGCAGGACACTGTAGACACCACCCTTTGCAAATAGGCAAAGCAGGGCACTGTAGACACCACCCCTGGCACAAAGACAAAGCAGGGCACTGTAGACAGCACCCAGGCACAAGGGCAAAGCAGGGCACTGTAGATACCACACCTGGCACAAAGGCAAAGCAGGGCACTGTGGGGACCACCCCTGGCAAAAAGGCAAAGCTGGGCACTGTAGGGGGTGCACCAGACAAAGAGGGGAAGGAGGTCCTGAGGCATAGCCAGACCAAGCGTTCCGCAGGATCCAGTACATCACCAGAGGTAGTGCCAGTGTCTGCACCTGATGTGGTACAGTTGGTGTGTGTGCCTGTTTAGTCATCAACACTTCCCATCAACCCCAAGACAGGAAAGCCAATTCATATTCCCAAAAAGTGGAAGGGCACCCCTCCTACCTCTCCCACCCACACTGTGTCAGAAGTCTGCATGACTCCACCTCCACATGCCACTATGCCACCTGGTCCACACAGCCCTCCAGCTGGCCAATCCACTGTTATCCCTACTTCACCTGGGGCTCTGTCACCCCAGTTATGTGGGCCTGCTGTCACCGACACACAGCCAGGTCCAAGTCTGCATGACTTCCCGGATTGAGTTGACATCCCCCTCATGCGCCTGTGCCTCATGCATGTGTGCTAGTCCTGACCATTGTTTACAAGCATGGACACTGAGCCTGTTGCTCTGCTGTGTCGTGCTCTCACCTGTGCCTTGGACACTGGCCCTGGTTCTTTGCTGTGTTGGCCTCTCCCCTGCCATGGTTACTGGCCGTGTTTCTCTGCTGTGTCGTACACTCACCTGTGCCTTGGACACTGGCCCTGTTGCTCTGCTCTGTCGTGCTCTCGCCTGTGCCTTGGACACTGGCCCTGTTGCTCTGCTGTGTTGGCCTCTCCCCTGCCATGGACACTGGCCCTGTTGCTCTGCTGTGTCGTGCTCTCACCTGTGCTTTGGACACTGGCCCTGTTGCTCTGCTGTGTTGGCCTCTCCCCTGCCATGGACACTGGCCCTGTTGCTCTGCTGTCTCGTGCTCTCACCAGTGCCTTGGACACTGGCCCTGTTGCTCTTCTGTGTTGGCCTCTCCCCTGCCATGGACACTGGCCCTGTTGCTCTGCTGTGTCGTGCTCTCACCTGTGCCTTGGACACTGGCCCTGTTGCTCTGCTGTCTCGTGCTCTCACCAGTGCCTTGGACACTGGCCCTGTTGCTCTTCTGTGTTGGCCTCTCCCCTGCCATGGACACTGGCTCTGTTGCTCTGCTGTGTTGTGCTCTCACCTGTGCCTTGGACACTGGCCCTGTTGCTCTGCTGTGTCGTGCTCTCACCTGTGTCTTTGACACTGGCCTTGTTGTTCTGCTGTGTTGGCCTCTCCCCTGCCATGGACACTGGCTCTGTTGCTCTGCTGTGTTGTGCTCTCACCTATGCCTTGGACACTGGCCCTGTTGCTCTGCTGTGTCGTGCTCTCACCTGTGCCTTGGACACTGGCCCTGTTGCTCTGCTGTGTTGGCCTCTCCCCTGCCATGGACAATGGCCTTCCTGTTTGTGTTTCACCTGTGCATGGTATATAGAATTTGTGCATCATTTTGAGCCTAGCTGGTGTCTACTATTGTTGTACCGCTGCATCTGTGCAATATGTGAATAAATCCTTACCTCTGGTGTGTGTTTTGTAGGTGTCCTTGCTGATTTAAGTTCTGTTTCTGTTCGCATTTGATTGCCTGTACACCATGATCCATTTATCACTTCAACATTGCAAGGCTCTTTGCAGCCATCATAATTATGGGCAGGGGTGACAGGGTCTTAAGTCCATTCTGATCCTGCAAATTGTGTGATCTGAGATGGCTATTTTACCTGGCATGCAGGCATCTTGTTAGTGATTTGCAGTTGTTGCCTACACTGTTCACATGTCTGGTTGGGGGACAATGCCAGCACAGGGTGTGATGCTGTGCACATGTTTCGAAGCTGGCTGGGATATGTAATGAAGTATGTGTTTGGATTGCTTTCTGTGTGCCCAGCCTTGTATGTGTATGGTCATCTTGTGTTGGGCCTTGGTCCTGGTGCCATGGCCTACATGAGATGCATGGTGTTGGGTGTAGCAGAGGTGTGCAGTGTGAAGGGTATCAGTTTGTAGTGGATGTGTGTGTGCCCCTGTATTGTGGGAGACACACATGTGTCACCCAGGAGTTGTATGTCTGTTCTTTGTTTTGTCTTGCCCTGGGTAGAGGATGGTATTCACTTGTGTGAGCTGTTTGTAGTGCACTGTGCTGTGTATTGGTGTGTCCATGGTGTTGTGTGTGACTCCTCCTTGTTGTGTTTGTCAGTTTGAAGTGTACAAAGTGTGTGACTTGCACATCAGTGTTGTGTTTGATTGATCCTCAATGTGTCTTCAGTGTTTTTGTGTGAACTGTGTGGCCCTGCTGCTCCACATTGGCATTGTGTTTGTGTTTGTCATGCATTGCAGGCACATGGTGGTTTCTGCACTCCTGTATGGCATGGTGTGTGTGGTTTTAGGCTATCCCCTATGTGTGCCAGTTGTGCCTGGCCATTGTGGGTGTTCCGTCACTCTATTGGTGTCTGCTACTGACATGCAGGCTGTGTAACTTAGATGTCAGCTTTCCCCTTGGTTTCCATGTGTGTGTACCTCCCCATCGATTCATATGTGGGCTTTACTTTTGTGGTGCAGTTCTTGGGCCATAAGTGTTGTTCCACTATGGACATTGGCCCAATGGTTTATGTGTGCTGTCCTTGTGCTATTGGTCATTCTGTAGTGGTCATGTGCACTTCAGCTGTGTGTGCTGGCCAGTCCTCTGGTGGAGGTGGCTGTGCTCTTGTGTCCCTGAGTGGTGCATGTGTTGTTGTTGTGTTGGATGTGTGGAAGTAGGGTGTGGTATTGCTTCAAGTCCTGGGTGTGGTGTTGTATTTGTGCAGTGCTGATTTGTGGTGTGTGATGTGGTTGTGTCAATCATGCCTGTTATGCAGACAATACTTGTCATGCATGCGGTGCTGTGTGTATGTGGTCTTGGCATTGCCTGATGTGTATCCCCTGTTGTCTTGTGGTGTTTGTTGATTGAGGTTTCATGTGCATCTGTGATGGGTTTCATGTGGCTGTGTGTGTTGGTCCAGATGCACTTCTTGTGTGATTTGTGTTATGGTGTGTGGTTTTGTTCCTGAGTGATGCTGTTGTGTACTCCTGTTGTGTTTGTTCTCCCATTGTTTGTGTCTATACCCAGGGTGTGTGTTTGTTTGTGTGTGTGTGTGCTGGCAAGGATTGTGAGCCTTGAGTGTGTGTGGCAGTGGTGTTGTGTGTTCCTTGTCCGCCACTCCTGCAGTGGCTGTCTCCCTGGTTGTGTGTTGTGTGGTGCAGAGAATGTGTATTGTGCTTGTTGTTGCAGTGCTTGTTGGTGTGCATAGGGGTGCACGTGATGGGCACCTGGCCTGTGGGTTGATGGGGTGTGTTGCTGTGTGTCCCTGTGGTGTTTGTGCCCTGCCCACGCCTTGGAGTGGCCCTGCCTTCTGCATAGTCCGCATGTGTTGACCGCGGCGGTGACGTGACCGGCGACATTGCTGCTGGTTGTCGGTCGATGTGTGTCCCGGGTGCTGAGAGGTGCCTTGTTGTGAGGTGGGTGATGTGTGGGTGCCCGTGTGGATGTGTTGTGTCCCCCAGCAGGGTGTCTGTGTGGTGATTGGACCCTGTGTCGGCCTGTGTGTTGTGTGTTGCATATGTGTATTTGCGTATCTGTGGCGGCGTCCGCGCGGCCCATCTGACAATAGTGTTGTAGGAGGAACATCACCGTATGCATATTGAGGGCTGGGTTCATGGCGGTCAGGACCGGGTCTCGGCTATCTCGCTCCGCTGTCAGGTTTCCGCCTGCTCAGGCTGGGTGGTGTCTCCGCTGTGGTGTGTCAGCTTGTTAGGGCCATCCTAATTTGTCGAGTGGGGCGGACGTCTTTCGGCACGGCGGAGAGTCTTGATTGGTCGTGCCGCTGTGTTGTATCGGGTTCCCAAGGCCTACATGCTCCAAAGATAACCCACTTACATTGAAAGAACTGTTGGCACGGAAGCTGAAAAATTCAAAGAACAAGTTTATTAAGACCCCATGGGGTGGTGGTACATTCCTACAGCACCCTTCGGTAATGCAAGAAGTATCACACCGAACATCGGTGTGACCCGCTCTTTTATACAATTTGCAGGTAATAAAAAGATAGGCGGTACAGAGTTACAGAGCGTTATGTACATATATGGTCATTTTTGGAACACAGCCAGCTCATTGGAGGGTTACAACCCCGCTGGTCAGTTTGGCGGCACATTCCTGAGGGACGACTGATCAGTTGGGACTGCGCATGCACAGGCTTGACCATTACTAAAAATAGCCTGTTGCTGGGCAAACTCGAGTGGTCGGTGGCACGGACAATGGACTAAAGGGCACGCTGGCCACGAGGCCGCTCATGATCTAAGATGGCCGCCGTAACACACAAGATGGCGTTTCCAAGTATAGCCAAGTTAAGCGGGAAAACGTGTAGCACAGCTAAGCGCTAACCCGGCCATTGTCAAATTACGACAGACGACCCTTTTAGCGTTTAGCTGAAGCTACCTCATAGTGAACATAATCAGGGTGTTCATCTTCAATATCAATTAGCATTATTTGAGCTACTTCTTTATGAAGCATCATTTTATCGTGAGCAAGAGCTCGTCTTGATGGTATGCAAGCCGATAAGCACATGGAACATAAAGCTGGGCCACATTGTATACATAAACATACAAAAAACAATATCCCAACAATGATACATAGAATCGTTAGCAGTTTCCAACCCCAAGTGGTAAGCATTGACCAGAACCACCCTGAAAGAGTCCAAGTTCCATTGTCCGGGTGTATTTCGGCAGCTATCTTGTGCAATTTCGAAATAGCATCATAAACAGATGGTGAATTATCTAGTACGTATACACAACAGCTACTTCCGATGATTCTACATGCCCCCCCACGGTCAGCTAGAACAACATCTAGAACCATTCTATTCTGGAGCGTAACAATCCTAGAAATCTGAAGTTCTTCGGTAATATTTCCTAATGCAATGGCAGTATCATTGGCTACAGCCTCAACAACACGGGTCAGTCGTCGTATTTTCCGACTATTCAAAGCAGCCCCCACAAAGGAAAACAGTCCCAAATTGAAGTCCACATATTGTTGTAAAGCAGTATCAGTCTGATCTATTTAATCTAAAACGACAGTACGCTTAACACGATTCAACACGAAATCGTGATAAAGGACATAATCATTATGATACATTGGCGGGGCGATAAATACAGGGGGTAATACAAAGGATACATAACAAGTGCCTAACCATCCCAACGGGAGCTGATGATAACCCTTTGTTCCACAAATAAAGTAAGTATTGCGAGATGCTACAAACGATATGCCATTTGGGCTGTCAAAGGTAAGTGTAGTGTTACATTCACTTTTCCCAACCGGAATTGTACCTTTATTGCGTATACACAAATCAGCTTTAGTGGCAATAACATTAATAACATGTGAGCTGGATACATTGATGTTCCTCTGGTTGCTGTAAACACGTGGGGCAGATGTATTATCGGGGTGGTACTCCTCCCATTCAAATCGAGTACCCTCAGCTCGTGGATACCCATCCCGATCATGGTAGTAAATTTTATTCGAACGGAAAAGCACCCCCCCTTTTGTTGGCCATCTCAAAGTGAAGAGAAGAGTGTACCATGCATTGCAGGATCCATTATGTGAGAACGGGAGTGGAATGAGTGGAGTGCCCCCTTTCTTCTGGTGCCCAGGCAACATCCCGCACACCCAACAATTTGACGTATTTGTCATGTTATGCGTATGATGCAGGATCTGAATGAAACTATTGTTCAAATAAGTCTGTCGATGTCGTTCTTCATGGTAAGGCAAGGTAAAGTGGAAATGTTCAGATGGAGCCGGGGTAGTCGGCAGCAAATGTTCACGTGCAGGCACCACAAGTTCAACTACCCAAGCTATTACCGCTATTACCACAATTGTCAAGACGAAAAGGATGGCACCAAGTATTCTTTTGTCTCGTGATGCAGAAGACGCCATATTTCAAAAGTTCTTAATGTCTCAAATAGTTCAAAAGTTCACAAAGTCTCAAATGTACATATGTATATACCTAAAAAAGAAAAATACGGTGCTGAGCTCCGAGGTAGCCGTTGTTTTCTTCTCCAGGGTCAAGACGGGTGTCGCTACTCTTGGCAGAACTGATCCCCCCCCTTGAGATTCCCGGCTTCCGTTTCACAAACCCCAGAGCGGTAACCAACCAGTCTCGAAAACCAAAAAAAAAATTCTTCTTATCGTGGCCGCAGATTATAGCGCTCTCGTCCAGAAACAGTGTGGTCCGGGAAGGCTCCCTCAACTTCGGCCGATGTCACAGCTGGGCTCTTTTCTTTCTCCAAAATCTCCTTATAGTCGGTCAACACAGCAGGATTCACCAGATCAGGAGAGACACGACGGCAGTGGGTTGAGTGCACCCACCGCTTTCTGTTGGTCACTCATACAGCTGTTCGAGTCGCCAAGAGGACCTGCTCGGGGCCACGCCACCTCGGTTCCAAGCTGTTTGCCCTCTCAAACGACTTTATCATCACAAAGTCGCCAGGGTGAAGATTGTGGGCCTCTCCAGTAGAGTTGTCAGGGAGCGCTTCTCGAACCTGTTGATGAATAGAAAGCAAATCATTTGTTAATCGTGCCAAATAATCATTCATCATTATACAAGGCACATCATGTATCAATCGCGGCTTGGGCACTCCCCAAATATTTATAGGCCTTCCAAACACCACCTCATATGGTGTGAGGCCAGTTCTCGAGTGGGGCACTGATCTAAGAGAGAGCAATGCTAGCGGTAAGGCATCCGGCCACTTCAATGTCGTAGACGCCACAATTTTAGCCAGTTTTAGTTTCAACGTGGCATTATACCGCTCAACAAGACCTGCTGACTGAGGGTGGAATACAGCATGAAACTTCTGCTGAATTCCCAAGCCCTTCAACACATACTCCACAATTTTCCCAACGAAATGAGGCCCATTATCGCTCCACAAGAATTTGCAAACTCCAAATCGAGGGAAGAACTCCTTAAGCAACACCTTAGCTGTTGTCAGAGCTGTATTGTCTTTCGTGGGGAAAGCCTCAACCCATTTGCTAAAAGCACATACCACCACTAAGACATACTTCAGGTTGTTGCAACGCTCAAGCTGGATATAATCCATTTGGAGTACCTCGAATGGTGCAGAAGGTGGAACGAACCCTCCTTTCGGAGTATGGGTCCCCTTTGCGGGATTGTGCTGCAAACATATCAGGCAGGTCTGCACTACTCTCTTGGCAGTATTTCCAATCTCGGGATGCTCCCAAACTCGTGTTAACAGTCGAGTGATTGCAAGAGCCCCCACGTGCGCCAACCCATGTGTCATCTGGACCATCGCTTGCAAGTAAGCTGCAGGTAATTTCCATCTCTCCATGTCCTTGCTTCTCCAACAACTTCATCGTCTAGCACCCCATCTGCTGCCCATGTCGCAAGTTCTGATTCAGTAGCTGATTTCTGAATATCTAGTATCTCTGCTCTAGCATCATACCATCGCTCAGCCTGTGATTGTGTCACGTACATGGGGGAGTCAGTTCGAGACATAGCCGTTTGTCTCGCTATGCTGTCCGCAAAGGTATTTCCCTGACCCACTTTATCGGTGATCTTTTTATGGGCACTACATTTTATTATCGCTACTTTCTTTGGACAAAGCAACGCGTTTAGGAGATCACGCACTAGTTCTCCGTGCATAATGTGTACTCCATGGGAAGTCAGAAACCCACGTTCTCTCCAGAGTAGCCCGAAGTCATGTGCTACTCCGAAGGCGTACCGGCTGTCTGTGTATATGTTCACACATAGGCCAGCACTCAATTCGCAGGCTCTTGTCAAGGCTATCAGCTCTGCTGCTTGAGCCGATTTCTGTGGTATTCTAGCTGTTTCTATCACTGTCTTAAGTGTCGTGATCACATAGGCTGCTGAAGTCGTACCATCTGGCAGTCTCAAACACGATCCATCAACCCACAGTTCCCCATCCACATCTGGAAGTGGCATATCCTGTAGATCGACACGACCCTTTGTCTGTTCCTCGGTCAGGAAAACACAGTCGTGATGTTTTTCTTCCTGACCCTCCTCAACCGGATAGGGCAATAAAGTGGCAGGGTTCAGGGTAGCGCATCTTTTTAGTGTGATATGTGGCGCCAGAAGTGTGAGCTCATATCCTGTCAAACGTGCGCTCGTGAGATACTGGGTCTTTGTTTGATTTAACAGGGCATCTACTGCATGGGGAACTAACACCAACAGTTTGTGCGATAACACTATTCCCTCACTCTGTCGTATAGCTACTGCTGTTGCTGCAACTGCTCGGAAACACCCAGGTAACCCTCGTGCTACAGGATCAAGAACCGCCGAGAAGTATGCACATGGCCTCTGTTTATCCCCGTGTGCTTGCACTAACACTGATAACGCGCACCCATCTTTCTCGTGGACATACAACGTGAAAATCTTTGCATAATCTGGTGTACCTAACACGGGTGCAGAACAGAGGGCTTGTCTCAATTGTTCAAAAGCATTTTGACATTCATCTGACCATTCAAGGGGCATTGGTGTAGCTTTGGACAGTAACGCTAACAAAGGTTTTATAATATGCGAAAACCCCATGATCCACTGTCTACAAAAGGACGTTAAACCTATGAAGGCATGTACATCTCTCTGCGTGCGGGGGACTGGTGTATCTAAAATCGCCTGAATTCGATCTGATGTTAATGCACGCCCCTCCTTAGACAAAAGTTGACCGAGGTAGGTCACCTTGGATCTACAGTATTGAAGCTTTTTCTTAGAAACCTTGTGATTGTTCTGTGCCAGAAAAGAAAGCAAAGCAATCGTACTCTCCTCACATTGTGCATAAGAGTCTGCAGCAAGCAAAAGGTCATCCACATACTGGATAAGGACAACCCCAGACTGTAACTCAAAGGAATCAAGCTGTCTTTTCAGAGCCTGGCTGTAGATACTCGGGCTCTCAGTGTAACCTTGAGGAACACGACAAAATCTATACGATTTATTATTTAACGTGAAGCCAAACAAATATCTGCTATCAGGATGGACAGGGATAGAAAAGAACGCATTTTTCAAGTCAATAACACTAAAGGTCGTTGCCGTCGGTGGCACCAGTGTCAGCAAAGTCGTAATGTCGGACACCACCGGGTATTGGGGAATGACAATTTTGTTAATTTCTCTCAAGTCAATAATAAACCGATAGACTTTGTCGTCAGTATCTCTCTTAAGGATCGGAAGAATAGGGCTGTTACAAACATTATAAGGAACCTCCTCCACCACTCCTGTAGCTATCAAATCTTGAACAATATGTGTCAGGGCAATTTCACCTTCCCTCGAAATCTTATACTGTGGCACCCGTGGCAGAGAGGCTCCCTCCTTTACAGTAATTTGAATAGGTGGAATACGCATCTCTCCCACATCCGTGTCCGAGGTCGCCCATAACGTGTGCGGGAGAGAGGCCAAAGCTGGAGTGTCTAATATAGTGCAAAACCTATCTGATTCAGGATAATTGTCATTCAGGATAACCCGCACTCCCTCAGGAGCGCACCGTATCGTTGCTCGAAAATATTTAAGCAAGTCAATGCCCAGAATATTATCTGGTGTATGGGGCGATAACAAAAATTGACCAAAACTGAAAAATTTGTCAAGACAAAGTGCAAGGGGTTTTGACAATGGGCTAGGGGAGGGTGTGCCATCAAACCCTACACATGTTATCATTTCGCCAGACAGGGGAGTCCTCGGAACCAAGTTTTTTGACAAAGCGCTACGAGTAGCTCCTGTGTCGACTAGAAATTGATCAGTAGAACCCAAAATGCCCGCTGTTACATATGGATCTACCGGCACTTCAATTGATTCCGTACCCCATCCTACGCAGTCCTATGCGTGCACATAATCTTGATGTTCCACATTCTCACCCTCCGATATCTGATATTGATTTCGTCTATCAAAAGCATTTCGTTCATCCTGGCCACGGCCCCTCTCTTCAGCCCTTCCACGGTCACCTCCACCACCCCTCGCCCCCGTATAACTGCCCCTCGACCTACCACCTCCTCGACCACGCTGACTACGTTGTTCACGAAGTACCGGACAATCTTCAGCCCAATGCCCAAACTCTTTACAATACGCACATTGATCCTCCGCTATATCCGTACGACCATACAACGTATTGCCTCCACCTCGTCTACCTCTATCATTCCCTCTATTTTGTGCTCCACGAACCTGTGCCAACATCACCTTCATTTTCAATTCTTTCGCTTTTTTATCAACACTTTCTTTAGCCTCCAATTCCTGCCGCTCATAATACTGAGCCATAGTTAACAAAGACGCAGGGGTCGCCGTGGCCCAGGAACTTTCACTCGATTTCAATCGTTTTGCAATCTCCGGTAGGAGATTAGCCACATACTTATCTACAAACAAATGCCTACCCGTATCATCTGTTAACGATTGACCACTGTAATCGTGAAACGCTTCTTCGAAGCGTGTAAAGAAATCCGAAACCGTTTCATCTGGCTTTTGTTTGCACGAAGCTAACATGGTCCAATCGATCTTTTTAGATGGGACTAGCGTTTTTAATTTAATCAAAATAGCCGCCGGGAGGTCTAAAATTAACTGACATGGCTTGCATGCCGGTTCCCTATCTAAGTCAGCTGCATTTATTTCTTTCCATGTTCCCCCAAGTATTGTTTCATCATTATTTTTACGAATTAGTCTCCACTTGTCAGGCGTTAGAATTAACCCAAAAAACAAATCTATATCAACCAAAGTCATGACACAGGACGAAATAGCCCCTTCAACCCCTTCATAAAATGCTGCCGGATTCTTACGAAGGTCAGGTAAAGAATCTTTCAATGCCATAACATCCGCTCTATTCCAAGGTGTATACACCCAATTATATATAAAATATCCCTTCGCATCCTTTGACATTTTATCATCATCTGTACCTTCCCCTTTTGGCGGAACATACAAAGGTGCGGCTTCACGCATAGGCATAACATGCATTGTAGAATTCTTATCTGAACCCCGGAGAGAACACTCCTTAGATTGCCCAGTAGACTCCGGCCCGGACTTCTTATTCTTTTTCCGCTCGTCCCGCAATCTGGAAGTCTCATCCCGCAGCTGGATCAGTTGCTTGTAAAACGTATCAACATCTGAAAGATCAAATACACCTTTTTCCAAATTCTCACGGTGAACTGACACAGCCTTAGATTCTAACGTATCCGAAAATTGACGGTATGCAGTAACAACTTCATCAGCCAAAGTAGCCAAAAAAAAACAGTAATTCTTGGTCTGTCCGTTTACCCCTTTCAATAACAACTTCAGCCTGAGTAACAAAATTCGTATTCACTTTATGAGCCCAACTACGCAAATTCGCGGATTTCTCTGCAGAAAACCTGACACCAGACGCATCCCTTTTTCCTGGCTTATCCTGTCCTTCGTCATCAGATTCTGCAGTTGGAGCCGTAGGTGAAACGTACGGAGGCGGTGATCGATCTAGCAATGAAAAATCATCAATTTCATTATTAAGGACAGGATAAAGTGGTCGGCGAATAGGGAATTGACCAGTCGTTAGCAATTTACGTTCCTGTTCCTCTCTCTCTCTCTTTTCCTGAGCCTCCTTTTCTTCAAGCTGTAAAGCTTTATCGCGAGCAGCCTTGCGCTGCTCTTTATCCGCCAATATATATATAAAGAAAGTGGTCCTAGACACAATTTTTAAACACGGCTAGTGATGTGAGTATTACTTCTTCACAGTCAACAAATAGTCAGACTTAATCTGAACACACAAACACATGGAGATGTATTATTAGCTAAATCAGCTAAAAATGCAACAAAAATGCAAAAAATGCAAGAAACCCAACACAACAGTATCACAACAAATTCTACTGCAGTTTATTTACAATTTCATAAAATTTCAGCAAGAAGAAAAAGGAAAGGAGGAGGTTGGTGCTCAAGTGAAGGAAGGTGTAAGTAAAGGTTTTAGAGTGATTCAGTGCAACAAAGAAATTATTTTTACATTGCACATGTAAAGCCTACCCATTCACAGTCTATATACAATATTATACAGGGGGACAGGGAGGGACTGGTGTAGGCTTTAAAGAAACAATGGGGGGATCGTCGACGTTTCGACCCTGGCGCAATAAGGGAAAGTCACGACCTCTGCTGCGGGTCTTCTTCAGGACGGTTGGGGGGACAGGGGGCGGGGAAGCACCAAAAGAAATTGAACGGGTGTAGCAATTCCAGATCAGTTGGGTGATACACCTCTGACTGAGAAATTCTGCTCAGACTTAAGAGTTCAGTTGAGCTCAACATCATCTCCTACGCCGACGACACCCAGCTGATCCTCTCCCTTACCAACGACCCCACCACCGCCATAGCCAACCTCCACGAAGGGATGAAAGAGGTAGCCGAATGGATGAAGAACAGCCGCCTGAAACTGAACTCGGACAAGACGCTAGTCCTCATCCTGGGATCCTCACCCTCCGCCTGGGACGACTCCTGGTGGCCCCCCACCCTAGGCAGCGCACCCAAACCAACAGACCACGCACGAAACCTGGGCTTCATCCTGAACTCCTCCCTCTCCATGACCAGACAAGTCAACGCCGTCTCCTCGTCGTGCTTCAACATCCTGCGCATGCTACGCAAGATCTTCCGGTGGATCCCCACCGAGACCAGGAAGACGGTCACCCAGGCACTCGTCACCAGCCGTCTGGACTACGGCAACACCCTCTACGCCGGAACCACTGCCAAACTCCAGAAGAGACTCCAGCGGATCCAGAACGCCTCAGCACGACTCATCCTGGACATCCCCCGTCGCAGCCACATCTCCGGACACCTGAGAGATCTGCACTGGCTCCCGGTCAACAAAAGAATCACCTTCCGTCTCCTCACCCACACACACAAAGCCCTACACAGCCAAGGCCCAGGATACCTCAACAGCCGCCTCAACTTCTACGCTCCCAAACGCCAGCTTCGCTCGACCAGCCACGCCCTCGCCGCCGTCCCCCGCATCCGTAGAACCACCACAGGGGGACGGTCCTTCTCCTACCTCGCCGCCAAGACTTGGAACTCCCTCCCCACCCACCTTCGCCTGACCCAGGACCACCTCGCCTTCAGGAAGCAACTCAAGACCTGGCTGTTCGAGCAATAGCAGACCCCCCCCCCCAGCGCCTTGAGACCCTCTGGGTAAGTAGTGCGCTATATAAATTCGATGATTGATTGATTGATTGAGACAGTTGGTACACAATGGGCAGTCGAAATCAATCGTGCCTAGTCCGGTAGCGCGATGGACATTGTACCGGTGGTAGAGGGCGAGAAAGAACTAGGTTAAGTTCAGGCGGACCTCAATTTTTTACGTTATCCCCAATAGTTCAAAAAAGGGGGCAGACCGCAGTTCATAAAATAAGATAGCTCGAAGTACAATCCGGCAGCTCCCGACTCGCGTAACCGGCGAATAGGGAATTGACCAGTCGTTAGCAATTTACGTTCCCGTTCCTCTCTCTCTCTCTTTTCCTGAGCCTCCTTTTCCTCAAGCTGTAAAGCCTTATCGCGAGCAGCCTTGTGCTGCTCTCTATCCGCCAAGGCAACCTCACGTTTCATTCGCTCACGCACCGCTTTCTCCCACATTCGCACACAATCAAACATATTTTGTCTAGACCTTCGTTGAAACAAACATTGCTCCACAAACTGAACCTTACGCAAATCGAACGACCCATGTAGTGGCCATTGCAATTCAGGATCTGATTTAGTATATTTATGCCATAGTTTACTATGCATTATAGGGGGAAGGCCGAATTTAATATACATCTCGCGGTTTGGTGTTCCTTCTGGGGGAGCCGGCTGTGATTCCGCTAACCTAATTGTGGTACCATTCCCAAGACAGCACATCCCTCGGAGTGTGCTTAAAACAGGCATGCTCAAAAAGTATCACGAAAGCGTGATACCGTAAAAAATGGCACTTACAGTACTTCACACAAATGTGCCGCTCAGAGGAAAAAAACAAAATTAGAGAAACATCTCTACATGCCTGCCTATGTGAAGTGCACTACACATATAGATTCAAAGTTCACAAATTCACAAATGTTAGCTAACTCAAATCAAAGTCATAGGTCATAGAACTTCGGCAAGCGTCCGAGGACTACCTTACCGATCACAAATCATAGAACTTCAGTAAGCGTCCGCAGACTACCTTACCGATCACAAATCTTACCCAAAGTCTCAAAGGTCCAGATTCCAACTGCCAAGGTCTTTTAATCGAATCAGCCAAACGGCACTTTATCCAGCAACGCAGACGATCAAGAACTCAGTTGGAGACCGGCGCCACCTGGAAGGTCAGATCAGAAGGATAGGAAGAAACACCACGGGTGCCAAGACTCGGGTCACTCGGTGGCAGCGTACGCGTCCATGGCGAGTTTCCAAACCTTCATCACGACATCTCCTTCGGGCATCCGAGTCGCCGATGAGTCCCTTCGTGGTCGCCAATTTGTTGTATCGGGTTGCCAAGGCCTACATGCTCCAAAGATAACCCACTTACATTGAAAGAACTGTTGGCACGGAAGCTGAAAAATTCAAAGAACAAGTTTATTAAGACCCCATGGGGTGGTGGTACATTCCTACAGCACCCTTCGGTAATGCAAGAAGTATCACACCGAACATCGGTGTGACCCGCTCTTTTATACAATTTGCAGGTAATAAAAAGATAGGCGGTACAGAGTTACAGAGCGTTATGTACATATATGGTCATTTTTGGAACACAGCCAGCTCATTGGAGGGGTTACAACCCCGCTGGTCAGTTTGGCGGCACATTCCTGAGGGACGACTGGTCAGTTGGGACTGCGCATGCACAGGCTTGACCATTACTAAAAATAGCCTGTTGCTGGGCAAACTCGAGTGGTCGGTGGCATGGACAACGGACTAAAGGGCACGCTGGCCACGAGGCCGCTCATGATCTAAGATGGCCGCCGTAACACACAAGATGGCGTTTCCAAGTATAGCCAAGTTAAGCGGGAAAACGTGTAGCACAGCTAAGCGCTAACCCGGCCATTGTCAAATTACGACAGCTGCGGTGGCGGGCGCACTTTGATGGCGGTGCGCGTCGGTCCACCGCGGACGGGAAATGACCTATGTTTACCTATCCTAATGTGGCAGACGTGAGTTCTGCTGCTCGCGGGCGGAATTAGCTGTTTTTCCGCACCGCCACCACCGCGGTGGTGCCACCGCCTGACATCCTAATGGACCCTAAGTGAGTAAGAGCTGGCTCTACTTTGGGCCTCCCTCTCACGTAATAAAATCTCCCCAGTACTATCCCAAACAAAATTTTGGCTACTCCACAAGACTTACTGGACCCCGGCTCGACTAGCCGCGCTAGGCCTCATAGAAAACAAACTATGCTTGAACTGCGGCAATGAAAAGGGGGACCTAGCACATCTCATCTTCTACTGCCCAAAAATCTAAACGTTCAGGGAAAAAATATTTCTCTTCATAAAAAAGGCGTTGGGAATCACACGAAAACCAGAATTCTCTGCCCTCACCACCACATTTATGACCACATGACTTGCTTCACAGCATGACAGGGACCTGGTAGACCTCTTACTGACTGAGGCAGTGAAAATGGTCCTGTCCAACTGGAAGGGTACAGCTAAGACATCATACAAAGGCTGGATCAATTGAGTGACGTACCTCAGAGGTGCATATAGCACTGCACTGCAAAACTCACCCTGGAGGCCAGCTACTAGGGGGATGTGGAAATCGCTTGATGCATATCTGGACTCCTATGAACCCCGGTGAGATCACTTGGGGGGAGAGGAATGTCCACAAAACAAATTGCAGAGAAAATAAAAAGGAGGCCCCCTTTGTCTGTCAACTTAGGGACAGGGGAGATACATTGGAAACAACAAGTGTCCCACAGGGTTACCAATGAATTGGTAAAGAGTGGAAAAGTGGTACGTATTTAATTTTTCAGATGACTAGCAATACCAATCACACACTAATATATGTTGCAGAGGTTCAGAAATGTTAAGCATGGGTAAACAAATATACTCCTAAGACCACCAGAGATTGCAAGCTTGTATCACTATGGCACACCATGTACACTATACAAACAAGATACAAAATTAAAAAACAGAGAGTAGTTTTTGGAAAAAGTTATATATATACTTTGTATATTTATTCAGATAAAAAACATTTTATCACAAAGATCACAAATTTTAAAAAACATACATGTAATATGTTGAACATTTCATAAAAAACATTTAAAAACACATGAAGTAAACAGAGGATTAAAAAGTTCGAAAGAATGTGGGTCGACGCGGCGTTTCGGTTACAGTCAAATACAAAAACCTTCTTCAGGACCAAGTTCTGTATTGTATTAATAGCTTCCAGATAGATCCTGGGAAGCCATGGGCCGGTTCTAGAATCCGGTTTAGGAGTTGAGTATAAGTTCTCGCTTGTTTTGACTTGTGCTTCAATGATATCTTGAGGTTGTTAACGGATGGACCTCGCTCTGGTAGTAGGAGCCACCGATATTGGACTGCAATTATGCCAGATTTATATGCCTAGCGGATATTTATTTCCACGAGCTTTTCAATTTGCTTGTGTGTCAATAACTATCATTCACTTCATGGTGGGGGTTATACTGCCTCTTGGGCGTGTAATTCGGCCTCCCTGCTCCTACTCCGGCGACGTGTTCCTGGGTCTCGTCAAGACACACAAGCAAATTGAAAAGCAAATTGAAAAGCTCGGCTCCTACTACCAGAGCGAGGTCCATCCGTTAACAACCTCAAGATATCATTGAAGCACAAGTCAAAACAAGCGAGAACTTATACTCAACTCCTAAACCGGATTCTAGAACCGGCCCATGGCTTCCCAGGATCTATCTGGAAGCTATTAATACAATACAGAACTTGGTCCTGAAGAAGGTTTTTGTATTTGACTGTAACCGAAACGCCGCGTCGACCCACGTTCTTTCGAACTTTTTAATCCTCTGTTTACTTCATGTGTTTTTAAATGTTTTTTATGAAATGTTCAACATATTACATGTATGTTTTTTAAAATTTGTGATCTTTGTGATAAAATGTTTTTTATCTGAATAAATATACAAAGTATATATATAACTTTTTCCAAAAACTACTCTCTGTTTTTTAATTTTGTATCTTGTTTGTATAGTGTACATGGTGTGCCATAGTGATACAAGCTTGCAATCTCTGGTGGTCTTAGGAGTATATTTGTTTACCCATGCTTAACATTTCTGAACCTCTGCAACATATATTAGTGTGTGATTGGTATTGCTAGTCATCTGAAAAATTAAATACGTACCACTTTTCCACTCTTTACCAATTCATTGGTAACCCTGTGGGACACTTGTTGTTTCCACAAAACAAATTGCTACAAACCCAGACCAGGCTCAACGCAATAGTACTCTACTTGCAACCTATCTCCACCCTTTCTTTTCTACTTTCTCTCCTTCTTCCATCTGTCCTTAATCTCCTAGCAAGTCAATGTAAAGGGGTGCAGCCAAACATGTATATCAATTACCTTTAGCTAGGGCAACAACAAACAAGCTTGGATGGTACCTCGTAACGGAAAAGCTAATGTGCTTGTCTGTAAAAATGTCATAAAAAATACTTTAAAATTAAAAAACAAAAGCTCTGGTGAACATTAAGGATGCACCACAGGGATCCAGTAAAAACACTCAAATCCAATTCCTAATCTAACTTACAGAATATCTGATGGCAAGTAGGGCAGCGTATAAATATTCAATAGAAGTCTCACAGTGGTGTGTGTCCATCTAACTGTGCTTATGAAATAAATAGGAGCAATGTTTACAGTGATTAAACTCTCAATATTGTGCAAACATAGCAGGGTATTTCATTCTGAGAGGAACTGACCTCGAATCTGGGAGCTTCCTGGTTCCGGGTCTCGAGAAGCGGAGAAGAGACATGGTCAGTGGAATAAATAAGTGAGATTTTCTTCGGCCTCTGCAACGCCTCTGCCTGCCCTATCACCCTTATTCCCTGCCAGCCGCTACTGAGGACGCCAGAATAGCGTAGTCCTCGAAAATATAAAAAAGACATACAGCCTGATTCATGAAAAACGGGATTTGCGATTCTCAAATAACGAAAAATTGCGAATCGCTATTGAGAAATCGCAAATCTGAATTCATGAAGATTAGCGATAAAAAAATGCGATTCGCACGTGGGCGCAAATTCCGTTTGCGATTAACGATAATCGCAGAAAAATCGCTATTTCCGGCTACCCGCGTCGGGATTGCGAGATCGCAAAATCGCGAGATCGGGAAAACGGGAAGTCGTATTTCGAGCACAGTGATGACATCACAACCAGGAAGCAGCCAGTTCCCACCCCAATCACCACAGTGAGGCAGACCTCGAGTGAGCAAGTGGGAGAGCTCCTGCTAATCTACAGTTGATTCCTACTCTGCAACAACATTGCTGCCATGTCTGAGGAACCTGTTCCTGGCCCCAGCAACACCACAGGGCGGAAGAGGAAGCTGAAATTTTCAGAACAGGAGCTGGAGCATTTGATCGAAGGGGTGGTGGCCAACCATGCCAAACTGTTCGGCAAAGACTCCAGGAGGGTCCCGGAGCAGGAAAAAAGGAGGATCTGGCAGGGAATAGCCTCCACCGTCAACTCCGTGGGTGTGGCCGATAGGTCACTCGACGAACCTAAAAAAAGATGGTACGACCACCGAGGTCGTGCCAAAGAGAAGGTGGCGGAGCGCCTTGGAGAGGCATCGGGCACAGGAGGTGGCGGACCTACAGTCCCTCCAAACACAGCCTTGGAGGACCAGGTGGAAGACACCCTTGAGAGGGAGGCGTGCATTGGCTTCACACGTCTGGACTCATCCCGCCCCACCCAAGACACCCAAGGTAAGTGGCATGCGACTGCGACCCTGTCCCCTATGAATATCCATGACCATATAGGATCCCATAATGTTCCATAGTCATGCCATTGTTGCACATCAGGGAATGCCCTGAAGCATTCTGGGACATGTAGTGTGGCCACAATGTAGTAGTACCACAATGCAGCCAAACAGGTTCCAAAGTACGCAAAGCCACAGCCAGTCAGGGAATGTCACCCAGCATGCATGTAGCAACTGCACGTCTGACAGATACATGCAACTAATGATCGTCCACTTACCCTCACAGGTGGCGCTGAAAGCAGCGACAGCGAAAGGCTGCTAATTGATGAGGAGGCCCAGGAGGAGGAGGAGGTGCCACCACAAACACAGGCACCAGCCCCTGCCTCTGCAACAAAACCAGCAGCCAGGTCCACCAGCAGGCTGCCCCCTGCGTCTGGTGCACCACCTACAGCCACAGCCAGGCCCGCGACTATTGTGCCCCCTGCGTCTGGCGCACCACCTACAGCCACAGCCAGGCCCGCGACTATTGTGCCCCCTGCGTCTGGCGCACCACCTACAGCCACAGCCAGGCCCGCGACTATTGTGCCCCCTGCGTCTGGCGCACCAACTACAGCCGCAGCCAGGCCCGCGACTAGTGTTCCTCCAGTCCCTGCCGCACCAGCAATGCCTGCTGTGACACCACCAGCAGCTGGTGCTACTACATCTAGGCCCGCGACAGCGGCAACACAACGGCCAGCCACAGTGTCAGGCCAGCAGAGCAGGCGTGGCAGGTATCGCCAGCACACCACTGCAGCAATCAGCAGGAGGGGCAATGGACAGGGGCTGGCGCAAATGAGCGTCGAAAGACGCATGTTGCGTATCCATCAGCGCCAGGCACGGCAGCAAGGTGCCATACAGCTCCAGCTCTACAAGATTTGGCGCAATGTGGCCGGAGTGGGTGACCGCATGGACCGCATGACGGCGGCCATGGCAGGTGTGGGGGACTGCATGGACAACATGACTGCAGCCATGGCAGGTGTGGGGGAGGGAATGGCCCGCATGACTGAGCCATGGAGGCCAACACTGCAGCGATGACTACTCAGCGCAGCGCAGCACGCCGGCGCCACCATCAGCTCATGAGCCTGCTGGCCGCCTACAGCAGGTCCAATTATGTTGCAGCCAATGCAACATCACTGTTGTCGCGGCGGTCCCTTGCACAGCAGCACCAACTCATCCAGTGCTGTGAGGATATGACCAGGGTCCTGGAGCACCTGACCACGGCGGTGACAGCACTACACCCTCCTGCTCTACCTGCCACTGTTGGGGGTGATGATGTCAGTGAGGGGACATCCAGCATCAGCAGCCACTCTGCCTCACAAGTCCCGCCACTCAGGCGCAGCACCAGGCCCACGGCAGGTACAGGTGCCCCAGAAGAGGATGAGCCTCAGAGGCGCTTGGGTGGAACGCGCAGGAGGCGCAATTGACTACATATGACAATTACAGGCACAGGCTGACTATAAGCCTGCCCTGTCCTTTGACACAGCAGGATGCAGTAATACTGTTAGTAGAAGAAAGTTGAAGTGGTACCATTTTTGTGATTGAAACAATTATATTTATTTTTGCAGCACACATTAGCGTTGTGTCATTATTACATTTTGCATGTATTTGTGATTTGTGGGGTGAGGGAAGAGGGTGCACTAGAAACTGTTCACTGTGATGTGGTTGCGACGTCTGTGGCCTTCAGCTGGGTTCTCCCCGCGTGCATGGCGTGCATGTGCAGGTGGCCGGTTGTCCCCTTCAGATTCACTGCCAGAGATGTCGACAGGTATCCGGCGCTTGGTTGCAATGTTATGTAGTATTGCGCAGACAGCCACAATGCGGCAGCACACTGCAGGACTGTAATACATGGCCCCACCTGTCTTGTGCAGTATGCGGAACCTGCTCTTGAGCAGGCCAAATGTCCTTTCTATGCAATTCTTTGTCCGTATGTGTGCAATATTGTAGCGCCGTTGCTGGGGTGTAGCAGGGTTGAGGTATGGGGTGAGGAGGTATTCACGGAGGGCGTAGCCACTGTCACCTGAATGAGAGGAGCAGAGGGTGATTGCCTGTGCTGTGCTGCTACCTAATAGCAATGTGACATTGTCGACAAAGTGTATTTACCAAGTAGGTGTCCTTCCCCAAAGTCTCCCCTGGCCAGTCGTGTGTGGAGGCCGCTGTGCCGTAATATGAAGGAGTCATGGCTACTCCCTGCGTACTGGGCCACAATGTCAGTGATGTATGTCTTAGCATTGCAGACCATCTGTATGTTGAGGGAGTGGTAGGACTTGCGATTGCGGAACATATACTCCGTGGCAGCTGGTGGGCAGATGGCAATGTGGGTACAGTCTATGCATCCGAGTACATGTGGAAAATGGGCTACATTGTAGAATTGTAGCTTGGTCAAGTCCAAATCCTGTTGGCTGGTGGGAAAATGTGATGTGACGGTGTAGCTGGGTGAGCATAGCGTCAACAAAAGTCTGGAGGCAGCGTGACATGGTGGGCTGGGATATCCCCCTAGCAGCCGCTACTATCCCCTGGAAGCTCCCGGAGGCCAGGAGGTGCAGGCTACACAATACCTGCACATGTGTAGGCACCGCATAGGTACGCCTTGTTGGGTGCTGCATCAGGGGGTCAAGGTCCTGTATTAGCTGCATTATCATTTCCCCATTCAGCCTGTATTTTGCATATATCTGCTCTCTGGTTTGGCCCAGCAAGGTGACCCGCTGGCGGAAAATCCTGTCCTAAATCCTGCGTCTCCTCCGTGCTGCTCGCTGTAGCCTTCAACGCCTGACCACCATGTACATTCCTGGCATTGTGGAACTCCTAATGCTGCTGCTGATTGTCCTTATGTGTGATTGGTCAGGCCTGTACCTCTTACTTAAGAAATTTTTGATGGCTTTTATGGTTACCACCTGCTTTGAGTTGTCCTTAATTTGCGCCGTGCAAACTGCGATTTTTGGGTTTTTCGCTATTTGCGATTTTTTATGAATGCCGATTGCGATAGTATTGCGAATTCGCAATTTATTTCGCAGAATCCGTGGATTGTCGCATTTTCCGATTCGCTAATGCTCTCCTACCGGGATTCTGCGATTTTAATTGCGAATTCGCAATTATGGGTTTGCGAAGTCGCTATTTTCTTGTTGAATCCCGATTACGGATATTGCGCCCGCAATTGCATTTTCGCAGCGATTGCGGGCGCAATTTAGCTTCATGAATCAGGCGGTATAATGTATAATTGGTATTATCGGTAAAAACAGTCACCACATTTTCAGGGTGCAGTGCTTATAATGTTTGAAAAAATCCACATTGATCAGTGTATCTGGTTCCTCGTAGCGGTACAAATGTGTATTTTCTTTCAAAAGAAAACAATCTTGTTCGTATTTTGTAAAATCATACAAGCTGAAAAAAGGGGGAAGGGGTTATAACATATTATTCACATTCTCAGTAAAAGCAACCCCATGGTGGTGCGCTGCTGGAAATATAGTTTTTGAAAAGATCAGCAATGCCCAGTGAATGACTATCAGTAATGGTACAGTTGGTATGAATTTACTTCAAACGAACAAGTGAGCTTTCCTGTTTGTATGTTTTACATTTACAGGAACAGTATATGTAAATAGCAAATACACATTTGCACTTACATGGCATTTTCAAATAAAAGAAAATATTGATTGTCTCTATGAGGTCAACTTTTCTTCAAACAAAGTAGAAAATATCTTGGGCTGATGTGTCCCAGGATTTGATCATCTGGCATTGATCATTAAAGCAGTGAAATTAATTTCTAATGGGAGAAAGCTGACCATGACGACTTAGGTTGCAAGTTCTAATATTTACAAATGGAGAGGGGTCTCTTGAAAGAATAAGTAATCATGGAAGTGAAGTGTAGAGTTAGTAGATAACATCCCTTTTCGGTGATAAACTTGTTCTGGATTTATAAACATTTTACTAGTCAATGCACATTTATAACACTTCAACACATCAAATGCAACCAATTTTCCCTCAAGGGTACATAGTCCAGTTAAATCATTTGGCAATCAATAGTTGCCACATTACCAGGATATCAATAAATCCTTAAGCTGCTGTTACAGAGCAATGTACAATAGCATCATTCATATGCCTGTATTCATTGCAATTGTACAATATGTGCTTGAGCTTGCAATTTCTTGTCAAACCAGAGTAACATCCTACATTGACAAGAACACAACGAGTTCTCTATCCTTGCTCAGTTCAGTTATAAAATACTCTCAGTCTGATGAGCTAAGTGGATTCCATCCTGCCTAGTCCGAGTGCTCTATTGCCCCCGTATGGTTTCTATCATGCTGTTAAACCCGGCCTCCTTGGTGTGGGTTTCCCCTGTATTTTTTGCCTTTGCCTCCTATGTTTTACTGTGTGTTGGATTTCATTTTTGCTGGTCTAGTTGCTTTGGGCACTTTGACACTGCTGTTCAGTGTCAAAGTGCAAATGCTCCCTCTGTAAATTGTTGTCATGGATTAGTGTGTCCCCAATTGGCTATTTGGTTTACTGTTAAGTCCCTAGATCAGTGCACTATGTGTGCCCAGAACTTGTACACCAAATGCTGCTAGTGGACGTGCAGCACAGATCGTGCCAACCACACAAGCAGCTTTGCAAAAGGGTCTAAGGTCCTGCCATAGCAGTGCCTGTGGGCAGTTTGTACTCCCATGTCGACCTGGCAAGTGCACTTGCCCGGCCCTAACTTTTCCTTTTCTTACATGTGAGCCACTCCTAAGGTAGGCCCAAGGTACCCCTCTAGGCAGAGTGCAGTGTATGTGAAATGTAGGACATGACCTGATGTGTGTGGCATGTCCTGATAGAAAAATACTGCCAATTTTGTATTTCACTATTGGAAGGCTATCTGTCCAATAGGATAGATTGGGTAGTTTACTTATAACATCTTATACGTATAACTGCCCATGGGAATACAATGGGAAAATGAAGTTTAGAATGCCTGAACCAAGAATATAAAGATGCATCTTTTAGTAAGGATGACTTTTAAATTCTGTGTTTTAAAAAACTATTTTTAGAAAGTGGGTATTTTCAGTGCCTCTGCTGGGTTTGTGTATTGACTGTCTGACTTTGGAATAACATGGGCTGAGCACGTGCATTCTATTCAGACAGCCACTTGGGGGGGGGGGGAGTGAGGTGTGTCCTGCCTTTCCAGGGTGTCAGGGCTGGGGTAAATATAGACCTGGGCTGCATTCAGAGTAGGGGAGGAGAGTTCTTTCACACCTGAATAGGCCTGGTCTACCTTGGACAATGCTGTCTTCAGCTCTTGCTGGGCAGCTGCACCAGAGAGGACAGAACTGATTTTGGCTGGGCAAAGAGCTTCTCTGCCACCAGAGAACAAAATCATTTGTGCTATAAAAAGTGGGCCCAAACCCCTGAACTACAGATCACTATCGAACTCAAGAGCAACCTCTGCCAAGGAATAGAGGTGGGAGAAGGTAGAGGAGAAGTACTGCCACTTTGCTATGTACTGTCTGAGGAGCTATGTGTGTATCCTGCTTGACAAAGTATCTCTCAGGGCTTGAGGTAGAGCTTGCCCCCTCTTCAAGAAGTCTCATGAACAGCAAAGACTTCTCTATCCTTCTGGGCACTGTCTCTGGAACCGCTGGCTTTAGACACCGCAGAAGAAAAGAGCAGCCAACTCTGTCACTAAGTCCATCGCTTGTCCCGTGTCCTGAAGGCACAGCAGAAGGCACCGCCACACTCCACATTGCATCCTTAATCTCACCGACGCTGCCGGATGAGAGTCACCGAGCCGTTGCTTGCATCACGTCCTGTGGGCACCACACTCTGCAGCGCCTCGCTTCACATTTCCCGGATGTCACCGACACCATCGCTGACCAACCTGAAAAGTGACCATCTCCGTTGCCAGCACCCTGACCTGCCAGCACCACATCAAGCACTGTCTCACGCCGCATCGTAAGTCTTGGTCCCACCGACCCCATTGGATGACCATCACCGAGCCGCAGCCAGCACAACACCGTGAAGGGCACCGCACACTGTACTGCTTACACTACACATTCCAACTGCGACAGTTGTCCCGACTGAATGGAACCAACAGGATAGGCTGCAATGGGAAGGGTACTGTCTACGAGTCTGTCAAATTTTTAGCTGACCCGTACTGATACGGTCAACTGTAACTGTTAGACTCTGATGTTTTCCGCATCGCTGTAGCCCCTGACAGCACTACTGACTCAAAACACTGTATTTTTAAGCTATTTCTGCAATTTAAAGGTAATCTTGCAAAGTACCTAATTTTCCAGTACTGTATGTTTGTTTTTTGTAGTTTTTGGTCTAGTTAGTCAGATAAAGATGTGCTAGTTTTCTAAACTGGTGTTGGGTTAATTTGTAGTATTTTCACTGTGTTGGTGTATGTGTTCACAAATACTTTACATCCTGCCTCTGAGATAAGCCTTTCTGCTTGTGCCAAGCTACCAAGGTGGTGAGCAGGGGTATTTTAGAAGTGTATCCCCTTACCCTGACTAAGAGGAAGCATCCCAACTTGGACAAATGTGCTATCAATTGCCAACTAAAGTCCCCCATTTCTGACATAGGGGACAAAAGTTTTAACACATGTTTTTTATTCCCAGGATGCTGTTAGCTGTAATGTTCAGCTAAGGTGTAGTTAAGATCCTGGTTTCTAATGACCCTTACATGTTCTTGTAGCCTCTTTTTTAGAGGTTGAATTTCACTGTCCATATATACAGTTGCAATTACAAATGCTACAATATACCAGATACGTTATATTACAGTTGATGAAATGAGCCAAATAGTATTGTCTCCTAGTATTATACAACAGAGCAAAAGTTTGTCAAATGCATTCTGACAAACATTACATCATCCATATCGTTAGAAACAGTTGGAAATTTTGGTAACCATGTATTCTCAATGTTGGTAGTAGTACTGTCTTGTTCCTAATGGCATAACCTGTTATGTAGTGTTCTACCCCTCCTGTGTATAATGATAGGCGTCTCAGGTGAGAATTTAGAATTATCCACTGTTAACAGATGAAAATGTTTGTGTAAAATATTATAAACTATTTAATAAAGGGGGTGGTGATGAACAGAGTGTCTGAGTTAAACAGACCACTCTTACCCAGTCCAAAGATCAGGGCTTGATCCATCACCGTTATTTATCTCACTGCCCCATCCCAGCTCAGAACCTGGCTATATGCAAATCAGTCTGTCCCTGGCCCAGTGCATCATGGGAACAGGGCAGACTAAACTACCAAGCCAATTCTTCACCAGAAAGGAAACAAGCTACCGGGGACCGGTTTCTGGCATTTCAGCCTTCTTCGGCCCGGCTTGCTTGAATCCTGATGGAGCAGTGAGAAAGGGACTCATGTCTGAGTATACCCTGCCACACCTATAGTGGCCAAAAACGATTTAATAAAGGGGGTGGTGATGAACAGAGTGTCTGAGTTAAACAGACCACTCTTACCCAGTCCAAAGATCAGGGCTTGATCCATCACCGTTATTTATCTCACTGCCCCATCCCAGCTCAGAACCTGGCTATATGCAAATCAGTCTGTCCCTGGCCCAGTGCATCATGGGAACAGGGCAGACTAAACTACCAAGCCAATTCTTCACCAGAAAGGAAACAAGCTACCGGGGACCGGTTTCTGGCATTTCAGCCTTCTTCGGCCCGGCTTGCTTGAATCCTGATGGAGCAGTGAGAAAGGGACTCATGTCTGAGTATACCCTGCCACACCTATAGTGGCCAAAAACGATTTAATAAGGGGGGTGGTGATGAACAGAGTGTCTGAGTTAAACAGACCACTCTTACCCAGTCCAAAGATCAGGGCTTGATCCATCACCGTTATTTATCTCACTGCCCCATCCCAGCTCAGAACCTGGCTATATGCAAATCAGTCTGTCCCTGGCCCAGTGCATCATGGGAACAGGGCAGACTAAACTACCAAGCCAATTCTTCACCAGAAAGGAAACAAGCTACCGGGGACCGGTTTCTGGCATTTCAGCCTTCTTCGGCCCGGCTTGCTTGAATCCTGATGGAGCAGTGAGAAAGGGACTCATGTCTGAATATACCCTGCCACACCTATAGTGGCCAAAAACGATTTAATAAAGGGGGTGGTGATGAACAGAGTGTCTGAGTTAAACAGACCACTCTTACCCAGTCCAAAGATCAGGGCTTGATCCATCAGCGTTATTTATCTCACTGCCCCATCCCAGCTCAGAACCTGGCTATATGCAAATCAGTCTGTCCCTGGCCGAGTGCATCATGGGAACAGGGCAGACTAAACTACCAAGCCAATTCTTCACCAGAAAGGAAACAAGCTACCGGGGACCGGTTTCTGGCATTTCAGCCTTCTTCGGCCCGGCTTGCTTGAGTCCTGATGGAGCAGTGAGAAAGTGACTCATGTCTGAGTATACCCTGCCACACCTATAGTGGCCAAAAACGATTTAATAAAGGGGGTGGTGATGAACAGAGTGTCTGAGTTAAACAGACCACTCTTACCCAGTCCAAAGATCAGGGCTTGATCCATCACCGTTATTTATCTCACTGCCCCATCCCAGCTCAGAACCTGGCTATATGCAAATCAGTCTGTCCCTGGCCCAGTGCATCATGGGAACAGGGCAGACTAAACTACCAAGCCAATTCTTCACCAGAAAGGAAACAAGCTACCGGGGACCGGTTTCTGGCATTTCAGCCTTCTTCGGCCCGGCTTGCTTGAATCCTGATGGAGCAGTGAGAAAGGGACTCATGTCTGAATATACCCTGCCACACCTATAGTGGCCAAAAACGATTTAATAAAGGGGGTGGTGATGAACAGAGTGTCTGAGTTAAACAGACCACTCTTACCCAGTCCAAAGATCAGGGCTTGATCCATCACCGTTATTTATCTCACTGCCCCATCCCAGCTCAGAACCTGGCTATATGCAAATCAGTCTGTCCCTGGCCGAGTGCATCATGGGAACAGGGCAGACTAAACTACCAAGCCAATTCTTCACCAGAAAGGAAACAAGCTACAGGGGACCGGTTTCTGGCATTTCAGCCTTCTTCGGCCCGGCTTGCTTGAGTCCTGATGGAGCAGTGAGAAAGGGACTCATGTCTGAGTATACCCTGCCACACCTATAGTGGCCAAAAACAATTTAATAAAGGGGGTGGTGATGAACAGAGTGTCTGAGTTAAACAGACCACTCTTACCCAGTCCAAAGATCAGGGCTTGATCCATCACCGTTATTTATCTCACTGCCCCATCCCAGCTCAGAACCTGGCTATATGCAAATCAGTCTGTCCCTGGCCCAGTGCATCATGGGAACAGGGCAGACTAAACTACCAAGCCAATTCTTCACCAGAAAGGAAACAAGCTACCGGGGACCGGTTTCTGGCATTTCAGCCTTCTTCGGCCCGGCTTGCTTGAATCCTGATGGAGCAGTGAGAAAGGGACTCATGTCTGAGTATACCCTGCCACACCTATAGTGGCCAAAAACGATTTAATAAAGGGGGTGGTGATGAACAGAGTGTCTGAGTTAAACAGACCACTCTTACCCAGTCCAAAGATCAGGGCTTGATCCATCACCGTTATTTATCTCACTGCCCCATCCCAGCTCAGAACCTGGCTATATGCAAATCAGTCTGTCCCTGGCCCAGTGTATCATGGGAACAGGGCAGACTAAACTACCAAGCCAATTCTTCACCAGAAAGGAAACAAGCTACCGGGGACCGGTTTCTGGCATTTCAGCCTTCTTCGGCACCTATAGTGGCCAAAAACGATTTAATTCAGAGACTCTGTCCCTCACCACCCCTTGTTGTAAATATTTTTGTCCACCCTAAGCGTGGAAGGGTATTCTCAGATGTGAGACCCTTGCTCATTGCACCATCAGGATTCAAGCAGTAAGTAAGTAAGTAAGTAAGTAAAAAATTTATTTGTATATGATTAATTAAAATCTTTACAAAATTGAAAAGTATCCGTAGTAATTTTTGCTTTAACGTACAAACAAAAACAAAAAATAAGGTGCATAAAATTACAGTGATGTTAACAGTTATATGGTTAGCATCATAGGATTAAAAGTTCATATGGCATGGTTAAGTCTCTTTCTTATTAGGTCAAAGAACTTCACAACTTGACAGTTCAATTTAGTGTCGCTAGTAGAAAAGCACAATATGGCTGCCTGTCTGCAAGTCCGGACAGCATAAAAGTTAAAAAAAGGACGTAAGAGATTGAACCTTAGGTCCTTTATGCTAGGGCAGATGCAAATCACATGAATTATGTCTTCCTTGCCGGTTTTGCACATGCGACACTGTTGTGACGGGTTATTTCTCTCCCAAGGTGGAAGATGTGGAAGTATGGGAATTACACCAAGTCGTAATTTTAGGAATTTTTCTTTAACATTTATTTTCATGCCAATACTGAAGTACGCTTGTGGCCGCAGTTTTTCATAAGCTCCCACCGTTAGCCATCCATGTGCTCGGTTTGCTAGGTCTTTCTTGTCTTCTATCGCTGAGATGATGCTAGCTGATTTTTTTGCTACTTTTTTAAAGGACAAGAGATCCATTGATGTTTCCCAGGTTTCAGTCAGGCCTAGAACTTTGAGAGAATCATATAAGTAGGCTCTCGGTGCGAGATTGCGGTGCCGAAGTAATTCTTCCCATAGGTTTGCACATAGAGATCCAGCATCTGCGTTGCGAATTTTATGCCAGTTTGTTGCATACACGCTCCGCCTCTCTAGAGTTTGTTTCAAGATACCGAATTCTAGTCGTATCTGAGCCGGGGAAACGTACTTGGGAAGATTGAAAATAGCCCTGTATGAATTGGCAATAAGAGTGTCCAGTAACGCCGCATCCTTACCATGGTGTGATTCACTCCCATATGTGAGAGTCGGTTTTAATTTGGCACTCAATAGATCGAGAAGAGGTTTCAGTGTCAGATCAGGTAATTTACCCTTCAATGTTTTTAGAGACATATAAGTCATTATAGCCTTCCCTCGCAAGGATTTAAACTGCGCCCTCGAGGTGTTATTTGAGTCCAGGATTACTCCCAGGTACTTATATGTGGTAACCTGCTCAAGCATTTCGCCATTCAAGTACCAGCGGGGGTTCTTTTTTTTCTTATAGTTCACAGTCATCACCTTTGATTTGTTGAAGTTTATTTGTAGGGCATTTTTTTCTGAAAAGGCATTGGTTATGTTCAAAAGATGTTGGAGGCCCATTGGAGTCCGACTTATCAGCAACAGGTCATCCGCATATAACAGGTTTGAGAGGATGATTTTCCCTAGTTTTGGTGCGTGATTGGAGCATTTGTCTAGTTGCCCAGGTAAGTCGGCTAAAAAAAGATTGAATAGGATCGGTGCAAGTAGGCATCCCTGTTTCAGTCCTTTTGTTGTCGTTATGGGTTTTGAAAGATGCGTTCCAGCCCCAAGTTTAATTTTAATCCAGGTGTTTGTGTGGAGCAGTATTAGGACGTCTAATAGGTGTTTAGGTATTCCCAGTTTGTCCAATTTCATCCAAAGTTTGTTTCGGCCCACGTGGTCAAATGCAGCTGTATAATCAATAAATGAAAAGAATAGAGATGACTTAGTTTCTTTTGCTGCTTCCATCAGCAGTGATAGTGCCATTAGATTGGTTGTGGTCCCTTGGCCTTTACAGAAACCCGTTTGGTTAATTGGCATGATGGAATTCTCAGTTGCCCATGATGTTAACTCCTCCAGGATAAGGCCAGCAAAGTATTTTGCCTCCACGTCTATGAGAGCAATGAGGCGGTAGTTGTTTGGAAGCCTCTTGCTACATTGCACCATCAGGATTCAAGCAAACCGGGCCGAAGACGGCTGTAATGCCAGAAACCGGTCCCTGGGAGCTTGTTTCCTTCCCAGTGTAAGAATTGGCTTTTGTAGTTTGGTTTGCCCTGTTCCCATCATGCACTGGGACAGGAACAGACTAATTTGCATACAGCCAGGTTCTGAAATGGGATGGTGCAGTGAGCTAAAAAACGGTGTTGGATCTAGCCCTGATCTCTTGACTGGGTGAGAGCTTTCTGCTTAATTCAGAGACTCTGTCCCTCACCACCCCTTATTGTAAATATTTTTGTCCACCCTAAGCGTGGAAGGGTATTCTCAGATGTGAGACCCTTGCTCATTGCACCATCAGGATTCAAGCAAACCGGGCCGAAGACGGCTGTAATGCCAGAAACCGGTCCCCGGGAGCTTGTTTCCTTCCCAGTGTAAGAATTGGCTTTTGTAGTTTGGTTTGCCCTGTTCCCATCATGCACTGGGACAGGAACAGACTAATTTGCATACAGCCAGGTTCTGAAACTGGGATGGTGCAGTGAGCTAAAAAACGGTGTTGGATCTAGCCCTGATCTCTTGACTGGGTGAGAGCTTTCTGCTTAATTCAGAGACTCTGTCCCTCACCACCCCTTGTTGTAAATATTTTTGTCCACCCTAAGCGTGGAAGGGTATTCTCAGATGTGAGACCCTTGCTCATTGCACCATCAGGATTCAAGCAAACCGGGCCGAAGACGGCTGTAATGCCAGAAACCGGTCCCCGGGAGCTTGTTTCCTTCCCAGTGTAAGAATTGGCTTTTGTAGTTTGGTTTGCCCTGTTCCCATCATGCACTGGGACAGGAACAGACTAATTTGCATACAGCCAGGTTCTGAAACTGGGATGGTGCAGTGAGCTAAAAAACGGTGTTGGATCTAGCCCTGATCTCTTGACTGGGTGAGAGCTTTCTGCTTAATTCAGAGACTCTGTCCCTCACCACCCCTTGTTGTAAATATTATAAACTGACTTGCTCTGCCTGCTGTATGGTGTTAAAGATATCCAGATTTTTTGCCTTTGCTTTTTCTCATGAGTAAGATTGTGTGTTTCCTAGAATGTATCATATGCCTAGCAGCAATTAGAACCTATGTGGGATACCCCATTGTCATAAATCCAGTTTACTCAATTCCTAGCCAAAGGTTTATTCATTGCTGTAATTATGTCTTGAACAGGTCATTTCTTCCAGTGTTATGGCTCCTATTTGTGAACTAAGGTGGGCACTAGTAGCATGTAAAACTGAATAGCAGGCAGTCGGCTTCCCAAATATCCTTAATGCTATATTTTCACCCTCCACATATATTTCCACATCTAAGAAGTTAATACCGTCCTCATAGGTATTGAGATGTTCTTTAAAATGTTGTAAGTGATTAGTGCTACTGGTTCATATCAAGAAGACATCTTCTATTAACCTGACCCAGTAACAAATTTGTTCAGTTAATTCTGGAGCATAATGGTTCCAAATATAAAGGTGTTCATACCAGTCCAGTTACAGGAACAGGAATGTAGTGATGTCTAGGACCAAAGATATAATTTCCAACAACATATTAGTGTGCTCTGTTACTAGTTGTGTTGTTAAGAGTACCATATAAAGGTGTTCATACCAGTCCATGTAGGCATTCACAAAGAAGAAGAAAATGTACATACCATAGCAATTCCCTGGGTTTATTTGTACCAAAGACCATTGTGCAGGAATGTAGTTATGTCTAGGACCAAAGATATAATTTCCAACAACATATTAGTGTGCTCTGTTACTAGTTGTGTTGTTAAGAGTACCATTTCTTTCGAAATGGACATGTAAAGAGAACGGACATTATGAGTGACAAATATGAATTCATCAGTCCAGTTGATGTTACTATGTACAGGGAATAGTCTAAATATCAAGGTTTTAATTTCGACCTACAATAATATTGAGTTGGAAATATCGTAGGGACACAATATCGAAATCAAGAATATCGACCTGCAGGTAAGAAATATCGTTTTTGTTAATATCGAAGTTAGTAATATCGATAGCAAAAATATAGATGTTACTAATATCAATATTTATTTTAGTATTATGTAGTGTATTATGTATTTTTTAGGTTTGTGTTTATATTTTTTGTTAAATATTGTACTAGTTTTAGAATATATGTATAACATTTTTAGAAGATAGTAATTTTTTTTAAAGTAAATTATGCATTTTAGTACCATAGAGGGTTGTGGGTTTATAGGGGAATAGGGTGGGAAGTAATTTATTTATAGTAAATGAATTTTAAAAATTAGGAATCAGTAATTATTTTTGCGTTTTAGTTCAGTAGCGGGTTGTGCGTTTATAGGGGAATAGGGTGGGAAGTAATTTAATTGTGTAAGTAGGTAATTATTTATTTTTATTTATTGGTATTGATAATTAATTTTATGTTAAATAATTATTAATTGGTAAATATATTTTATTAATTGGTAATTTATTTTTATTAATTGGTAATTAATGTTTATTAATTGATTAATTTGTAATTATATTAAGTGTATTCATTTATTATTGAAGTGTGTTGTTAGTTTATAGGGCAATAGGGTGGGAAGTAATTTAATTGTAATTAAGTAGTTATTAATTTTATTGTTGAGTATTGATAATTTATTGTTAATTAATTATTAATTGGCAATAATTTTTTAATAATTAATATTTTTTGTTTTTGGAAATTTATGTATAATCCACTAATTAATAATTGGTCATTAATATTTAATAGATATTTTTATTATTCTTTATCAATAATTTATTTTTAATTAATTATTAATTGCTAATTATTTTGAAATAATTATTGTTTTTTGGTTTTGAAAATTTGGTAATACATTTTTTATAATATTTATTTGTATTTATCTTCAATCTAATTGTTAAATAATTATTAATTTGTAACTTTTTAAAAGTAATTATTTATTGGTATTGTTAATTAATTTATTGTTATTTAATAATTACATTATTATTAATTAATTGTTTTTTAAATTATTAGTACGTTACTTTTTACCCCTACGCTATCCAACACTTTCCCAGATTTTGCACTCTCTGGAGTGGGAATAGTAATTGTTACCCCAATGCTATCCAATATTTACGGCTTTACAGAGGGGCTTATTCCCTCGTCGGATGGACCTAAGTCCGTCCGACATCGGTCAGGAGCCGTAACCGACCAACCTGCTGTGGTTGGTCACGGCCTGCAAGTACGATGCGACCATACCCTGTTTGGTCGCACTCATACACTTTACAATGGGAGCATGCATTCCGAGTGGAATGCATGCCTCCATTGTGAAATGCAAGAGTGCAGTTCATCCCTGCACCCTGTGGCCGGCACCCCAAAGTGCCGGCCATCGGGGCAGGGATCAGAGGAGGGGTACCATAGATGCCCACCGGCAGCCATTCGGCGGCCTCACACCCATGGGGGCCCTTCTGGGGGCTCCCAGAGACAGTGTCAGACTGCCTTTTTGTGCCAGATATAATGGCATGAAAAGGCAGTGAAAAACTGCCAGCGTACTCCCTCGGTCGTAAAGCGGCAACCAAGAGAGTACTGAAGGATTTCCGGATGGCAGACGGACTCGATATTTTTGTACTTACCATAATGTAGATAGGACTTCGATATTCTTGAATTCGAGATTTCAGCCCTGATATTTTTTACGTCAATATTTTTGACATTGATATTCTGTGATTTACTATGTGCATTTAACAGGCCCTTTGTGTCCAGCATAGAAGCAGGGAGATTTTGGACCAGTGCTCGTAAAAGTATATATATGTATTCAGGAATAGATTTGGTGGGGGAACTAATCCCTGAGATAAGGGGTCTGTTTGTTGGAAAGACACCCAGTTTATGCACTTCTGATGTAATTTAAATGTAAGGTGTCTTAGAAAAGGGGTTAAAAAGTGACTAAATACTAGGGGGCTCATTAGAATGACGTTCGGAAAATCAGCCCGACTGCCATGGAAGCGGAAAATAACCGCCCGCAGGGACCGTGGAAAAACGGGCAGTCAAATCAGGATCAACCGCCAAAAAGACCGACCGTGGCGGAACCGGCCCAAGAAAAAATGCCCGTCGCGGGCGGTGATGGCCAAAATCTGACCCCGGCAGTCGGAAACTTAGCGGAAAATCAACAACCCCCCGCAAGAATAGCAGAGACACCTCACAGGAAATTAGGATATCCCCAATAGTCCTGCGGTATGATCCTCTGTTTACGACCGCCGCGGTCACACAATGGAATGAATGTGAGAGCCAGCGGAAGAGCTGTAGCATAGCCACCACTGCAGACGATCCGTAGAAAACATGGCGGACAATTCAAAAACCCCACAATAAGGCCAAACATTGCACAAATCAAAGTAGCCATGCCCCCAAATACACAAAAACACATCCCAATGAAACAAACACATGCCAAAGAGCAACATACAACTCCGAGGACAACACCCACAACACACCTGACATGAATACCCCATTTGGACACACCCACAGAGCTGAGTATAAAACCAGCCCTACCCTACCACAATCCTTTGCAACACTCCAGAAGAGAAGGGCATTCACCGGATCTGAGAGGAGAGGCAAAAGAACACAGCACACACACATCACCACCACACACACCAACCACACCCCTGCACCCACAAACACTTTGCACACCACACACCATGTCCACACATATAAAATGCCCAAATTCAAAGAGAGTGAGTTATCAGTCATGGTAAATGAGATAGTCAGAGTGGAACTGTTTGGTAGCCTGGTCTAACAGACACCATTTGCCACAAGGTCTCAAATGTGAGAAAGGGTCAATATAGTAGGGACCACCCTGAGATCCAAGAAGGAGATCATGAAGTGGTGGCATGATCTGAAGAGGGTTGTTAAAGAGGAGCAAAAACTGGGAGCTGGCCAACCGGACTGGCAGTGGCCCTCCGATTTCATAACAAGCATTTACACCCTGGGAGGAGAAGGTGCTTGCCATACTGCATCCAGAGAGTCTCACAGGATTAGCCAGGCGAGTGGAAGCTGGTAGGTACAAACAAATGACTACACCACACTGATATGTACTGTCTTGCACAACTACAAAGCGACACCACCCAGGATAAATACCATTCATCTGCACCACACACTCACATAAACATGTCTCACAGATCCAACAATCACCCACTCCCATTCACCCCAAACGTAGCCACCAACATCACTATGGAGGCATGTGTACAGACAGCCAGCACTATAACTCCCACCAGGTACCCTTGTCCCACAGCATCAGCAAGATGCAGCCCCACCCTGAAGCATGTGTCAGCCAATACACAACCCACATCAAACTATCAGGTAGGTAGACATCTTGCCATAGAGAGCCCTCTCCACCCAGAAGCAGCTGGAAGCCAATGCAGTACACCAAACGACATAACAGGTAGGTAGCCATCTTCCCTTGGAGGGCTGTTTGGGGGTTAGAGGCCTGCACTATTGCTCCCACCATGCTCCCTGTCCCACAGCATCATCAAGATGGAGTCCTCCCCCACCCCACCCAGAAGCACTTGGCAGCTACTGAAGTACACCCAACGGACTAACAGGTAAGTAGCCATCTTTCCTGTGAGGGATGTTTGGGGATGGGAGGCCTGCACTACTATTCCCACCAAGCCCCCTGTTCCACACATGAGCAGGATGGAACACTCCCCCACCCAGGAACAGTTGGGAGCCATCACATTACCTTAATTAAACTAACAGTTGAGTAGCCATCTTCCCTGGGAGGGCTGTTTGGGTGTGGGAGGCCTGCAATTATACTCCTACCATGCTCCCTTATTTCCCAGTACAGTAAGATGGAGCACACCATACCACAAGATGCATGTGTCATCTTATGGACCACCTCAACCAAATCACTAGGTAGGTATACATATTCTCCGATCTCATGAGACCACTGAGCAGAATGTAATCCTCCCCCATGCACACCCAGATGTGCCACACCACAAAGCAAAATGTGAGGACGTTACAGGTAAGTAGCCAGTACGTACACCCACACATTTGTCACTAAGGAAATGCCGCCATATAGCAACACCAGCTCTCTCATTGCACAAATATGCAAACCGACCCCACTTGCCACGCACAGTGTGCACACAGGTAAGCAAAGGGAACTGACACAGCTACCAACGAGTCACAAACCAATGCAGCTGCACAAGAAAGACTGGGCACAATCATGCACAGCAGACACTGATGAGTGTATTGCCATCGGGTCCAACTGAGAATGACCCTTTCAAAAAGAAAGCATGTGTGGGGTTACAAATCAAGATATGTACATGACAGGACAAAGGTATGCAGGACAATACAATGTCCAGTCCATGGCCAGATGTGACGTCTGCCAGGGTAGACAAATCAACATGGAGTCAAAAATGAAAAAAGGTTGTGCTGGTCCCTACATAGCAACAGGTCCCTGTGAACACGATTCACTCACAAGTTGAATGGCATGCATTGATATCTCACACCATGTACAAGTAATGTATGTACCACTACATCTTGTTAAGAGGCACAGTAGTGCATATTGTAAACGATTTGAAGATCAGTCAGTTGTGTACTACAATTACCATTTTCCCATCTAATCCACAGGCGACCAAGAACTTACTGCAGAGGACAACACCAATGACCTGCAGAGCCAGTCTCCCCCCGGTACATGGACTCTCGGATGTAGACTCCTAGGAATTTCTGGAAGATGAGCTTGAGGCCGGCCCATCTGGTGTGCCAGGAAGCAACAGGTCCCAGGACCCCATCCTCCCCACCACCGCATCTGCTGCAACACCAACTGCATAGCAGACCCCTGCTGTTATGGCCTGTGCGTCCACCGTCAACCACCACCACCATCAGTGCCACCTGCAACACTCTCCCTGTCCCAGAGGATGACCAGCCCATACCACCAACTGAGGACGGCAGGGAGAGTGTACAGGGACCCACAGTGCTGAGGCGACAGGTCTGTGGCTGCAGGGTAGGTGGGAGGGCCAGGGTCACCCCCAGAACACATCACCAGAGTCCTTGGGCAATACAAACAGGTCCAGGGACAAAGTGGCCAGTCTGATGACCTGTTACGCGAGCTCATGCTACTGATGAGGTCTATCAACACCCGCATTGGACAAATGGTGAACCTCAAGGGCCAGCAAGTGGCGTTACTGAGGGACAGTTCTGCACCACTACCAACACCTCCACCCCCCTCTGGTGGGCTGCAGGATGACAGTTCACATTCACAAATGTTGAACCTCATGGGCCAGCAAGTGGCATTACTGAGGGACAGGCCTGCGCCACTACCAACACCTCCACCCCCTCTGGTGGGCTGCAGGATGACAGTTCACCATCCTCCTCTTCGGGCACAGAGAGGGGTGAGTCCTCAGATGCCGCTGGCATCTCAGCAGGGCCCACCCCAGACAAGTGACCAAGGGTACATCCAAAGAAGAGCCTGGGAGTCTCTGTAGGCAAAGCACCTGCCAAACGCCAGTGACGGAGCCAGCTCTGATGGCAACCCTCTTTCCCACTGCATTGAGTGTTTGGACTGTCCTCCCCCACACTGCCTTGTGGATGGCATTTGTCTGTTGGACTGGGTTACCATATCAATGTAGGATCTACTCTTTCATCTAATTTTCCATAACTGTCAACTCACTGCTCCACCACCAACTCTATGTAAAATTGCACCCCCCTTACATGTCAACTTTTTAACTAAAATATCTTACAAACTTTTTTGTGTGTCAGTTTTGTCTTTAGTGCAGGATGTACAGTCTTCAACATGTCCATAATGTATCAGTATGTACTGTATGTAGGCAAGGATACGTTTAAGGCACCTAGGGAAAGACAACAGAACAACTATCACTGGTGTGAGTGTGGCATCACGGATATTACAGAATACCAACTATCTACATAAGCCAACATGCAGGCACCACAATGGGCAACAAGTGTCAACATACACGTCCCATAAACGTTCACAGATGGCATGTCACAGTAACATATCCACCCACAGCTGAGTTGACAACTGGCAGTTTTCACTATCCGCACATAGCCCTTCACGACAACAGCAAGATCACTAGACAATGGGTATGTTGTACACCGTCACCCACCTTCAAGTGAAGTAGCGGGTGATGAGCTGTTGGTGTATGTCACCACCTTCCTCCTCTTCACTGTCCTCATCACTAGACACAGGTTGGTGTGCAGGCGGGGGTCTTTGGTCCTAATCATTATCCATGAGCAGGGGAATCTCCTTGCGAATGGCCAGGTTGTGGAGCATGCAGCATGCCACTACGATCTGACACACCTTCTTGGACGAGTATGCCAGTGCACCTCTGTTTTGTCCAGGCAGCGGAAACGTGACTTGAGCAGACCAAAAGTACGCTCCACCACAAGAGGTGTCCTCCCATGGGCCTCATTGTATCTGATATCAACCGGGGTCCTGGGATTCCGCAGTGGGCTCAGCCGCCTTGGACGGTTGGGATATGCAGAGTCCCCTAGGTATGACAAATAGACATTGCAATGTTACAGAAGCAGAGGGCAGCAGATCACACACCAAGCACGCCATACAACTAGGCATGCTCACCCACAATCCATGCAAGCTCTGAAAGCAGATCAGCCATCACCCGGGGCACAATGCTGTTCCGCAGGATGTACGAGTCATGGGATGAGCTGGGGAATCCTGCACTCACATACGATATGATCATGTCTGCTAGGCACACCACTTGCACATTAATGGATTGGTAATGTTTGCGATTGCGGAATATGTGCTCACTTACCTTTGATGGAAAAGAGCAATATGTGTGCAATCAATGGCTCCAACAACATGGGGGGTTAGCCCAAGGGGATAGAAGGCCCTGTTCCCAGCTGGCAATTCAACATCTCTGGGGAAATGGATATATCTCTCCTTGTATATCATTATGGCCGACAGAACATCACGCAGCACCATGATGAACATCGGTTGAGACATCCCACCAGCGCTGGCCACTGTCTCCTAGAACGATCCAGTGGCAAAAAATGGAGTGCTACCATCACTTTATAAGTTGGGGTGAAACTGCTGTTGGATATGTTCTGCGAGGCTGCAGGTGGGGCTCCAACAAATCACAAAGGGTTTTCAGGGTGACTCTATCAAGACGGAATTTGCGAATGATCGCCACATCCTCCATGTCCTCCAGCACTGTTAATTGACGAACCAGATTTGGCCTCCTCCTAGCTGAGATGAAAGTGGACACATATCAATGAAATTCATCATGAGATGGCCACAGCATATCAGGTTCTGGATGACACAGCAAAAACAAAGACTGACTTGATAATTGAGTGACACAACAGGATCCATGGGTGGGCGTTTGAGCTACACATAGTGCATACCTCTCTATTTACAAGTCCCTCAAACACCACATAAGTCAAGGTGAATGCACATAGTGATATGGCCACATTTCACATGTGCACACCTGGGAGCATGGCATCCAGCCAATGTGTAACAAATCAACACCCCTGTCTCACACTTAGCTGATGTACTTGTCACACCTCAATGCATCTTTCAAACTTGGCACACATCCACAACACAATGACCACAGTTGGCGGAGAACTGACAATTGTGGGTATGAGCAGACAGAAGAGCACGTGTAAGTAACTACATCATACAGTGAGACAAGCATTGCTGAGGTAATCACTGCACCTCAACACGTTGATATGTGTGCACTTTGTAGAGTCCACTACAACACTGTCCTGCCTCATCGACCATATGATTTTTTACTGACATGTGAGGAACTACAGACCAATCTACGTCACACATACACAACCATGGCATGTGCAGGCACCAGTGGAGTCAATGGATCATTGACATTGTGTGCATGATGATGTGCCCTTCACCATGTGGCCACTGTGCACTGTTGAAGTGTCCACAATGTCCATTGCCAATGTATGTCCCCCAAATTGCGGTAGCTACCACCTGGCCCCGGCGGTGTGTCACTGGCACCCCCCTGACACAGGTGCGGTAGTCATTGGCATGGAGACATGCCCAAATGGCGGTGGGCATGCTCACCCAAATCGCAGTGCCTAATGTGATTGTATGGACCCAAAATCGGGGTAGCTACAGCCTAACCCCGGCGGTGTGTCAATACCATGGAGCATGCCCTAGAACCAATGGGAATGATGACTGTGGTGGCATGATGCAATTTTGAAAACCGCAGTAGACGTGCTATGCCATCGCAGAGGGGGTCATTGGATGCTTTTGAAAGATGCACCATTGCAGTAGCATGCACAGGCCCCTGCGGTGTGTCACCGCCATGGAGCATGCCCTCGAGCCTATGGGAACTATGACTGCAATGGCATGATGCAATTTTAAGAACCACTGTGGCGGAGCACGTTTACCACGATTTTCGAAATTGCATTGAAAACCGCAGTAGGCGTGCTATGCCACAGCTGAGGCAGTCATTGGATGCTTTTGAATGAGGCAGACCTGGACAACCAATTGTTGCAGCTTGGCACCTTTGAAACGACCCCAGGGCCTGCTGCCAGAGACCCCTCACCTGCTGCTGCCTACAGGGACTGCTGCCTGAGACCCCTCGTCTGCTGCTGCCCCCAGAGACTGCTGCCTGGGACCGCTTGTCTGCTGCTGTCTCCAGGGCCTGCAGCCGTAGACCCCTCTTCGGCTGCTGCGCCAGAGACTGCTGCCTGAGTGCTTGGTCCATTCCTTCATTTCCGTGTGTTTTCTTGGTGGTGCGATTAATAGGAACTCAGTTTTGTTCGCATTTAGCTTCAGATGATTGGTTGTTAGCCATTCCAATGTCATTTTTAATGTCTCGTTCATTCGTTCAATGTCTTCCATGGACACGATCTTTATGTATATTTGCGTGTCATCCGCGTACATGTGATAGGATATCTGTGAATTACGGAGAATTTCTGTAAGAGGTTCAACATACAAGTTAAATAGATCTGGGGATAAAGTCGATCCTTGAGGGACTCCAATTGTGTTAGGGCATGATGGTGAGAGTGCTTGGTTGGCCAGGAATCTCTGTGTTCTGTTCTGCAGGAATGATTCGAACCACTTCAACACATTTCCAGATATTCCCATCCTCTCTTGCAGCCTGCTCAGTAATGCTTCATGGTTTACAGTGTCAAACGCGGAAGATAAGTCCAGGAGAATCAGTAGGCATGCTTTGTTTTGATCTAGGGCATGTAGGGCATTGTCAACAATATGGAGGATCGCTGTTTCTGTGCTATGACCTGCTCTGAAACCTGATTGGTAATCATCCAGTAGGGAAAAGTTGGTGATGTGTTGGCTCAGTTGGCCTTGCACGCATTTCTCAATTAGTTTGGCAAGTAGAGGGATGTTGGTCACTGGACGAAAATTATTCGGATCTTTTTCATCCGCTGTAGGTTTTTTGATTATGGGTACGACTTGACCTGTTTTCAGGCAATCTGGGAGGATCCCTTGTGTTAGAGATGCATTTATAACTTTGGTCCAGATTGGTACTACAATATGTCTGATTTCTTTTAGGCATTTCGCTGGTAGCGGGTCTTGATAGTGGTTGTTAGGTTTGATTTCCGAGAGCGTCTTGGCGATGGTATTCTGTTCATATAAATCGAAGGTATCCCATTGTGCCCTATTTTTTTTAAGCTGGTATCCATCGTAGGTACTGGTTGAGTGGGTAGGTTATCTGCAGCGCTCTTGAGCTCTTTCTCGAGCGATTTGGCCTTCTCCGTGAAAAATGAAGAAAATTCTTCGCAGCCTAGTAGTATATTCGTGTTCTCATGGGCAGATTTTGCTAGCTTATTTGATTGTTGCTTTAAGATTTCGAATAGTTTCTTCGGTCTGTTTTTGGCATTATCGAGTTCTGACCTTATAAATTCTTTTTTGGAGTTGATGATCTTTTTGTTATATTGGTTCCTGATATTTCTGAGGGCTTTCAACTCCGGAGATGATGGGTGTTGTCTCCATTTTCTTTCAGCCATTCTCAGTTTTCGCCTTTCTTCGTTTAGCAATCCATTAAACCATGGATTTTTTATCTTCTCTGTGATTCTTTTCATTTTTAGTGGTATGGTGTTATTGATAATTTTCTCAATTGATGTAGTGTAGTGATCAGTCAGAACGTCTACCTTCTGCAGGTTGCTAGGTGGCTATAGGTCTCTCTCACAGCATTCTACTAGTAGCTCAATATTTTTCTCTTTAGTCTCTCGAATCCATTTTTTGTGCCTGATAGGTTGAGATGTCTTGCTTTTTTTAAAAGTGGGTATCACAAATGTTATGGCATGATGGTCAGTTCAGTCACACAGGTCTATTGAATATATAGAAATACAACAGCAGTTTCTCTGCATACTGAGGAGGTGGTGCATGGCAAGGGTACACCTAGGAAGGGCTCAGAGGCACATTCCCCACCACCTCGACTCCCATTCCAAGCCCAGTGAAGCAGAGGAAGGAGGGCACTGTAGGGGTACCCTTGCAAACAGGGGAAGGAGGGCACTGTAGGGGGTACACCTGCCAAACAGGGGAAGGAGGGTACTATAGGGGGTACACCTGGCAAACAGGGAAAGAAGGACCAGAGGCAAAGCCAGATGAAGCATTCTGCAGGAACCAGCACGTCACCAGAGGAAGTGCCAGTATCTGCACCTGATGCGGCTCTGTTGGTGTGTGTGCCTGTTGTGTCCACAATAGTTCCCATTATTCCCAGTACAGGGAAGCCATTTCATATCCCCAAGAAGTGGAAACTCCACCTCCACATGCCACTACACCAACTGGTCCAAGCAGCCCTCCGGCTTGCCAAGTCACAGAGAGCCCTACCTCACCTGGGTCGCTCTCTCCCCAGTCAGGTGCTCCTGCTGTCCCCAACACACAGCCAGCTACCAGTCCGCCTGACAGCCAAGTGTGAGTGCTAGTCCCCATCACACACCTGTCTCTAGCAGAGGTGGGCCTGTACTGCCCATTGTTACCCCCTGACTGTGTTGCTGCCCATTGAAGAGTACAGTCGCACACACTCCCTGTGCAGCCTCTCATGTACTTGCTGTGCACTTTGCCCTGTATACTGGCCCTTTTGCTCTGCTGTGTTAGACTATTCCCTGTGCAGCCTTTCATGTACTTGCTGTGCACTTTGCCCTGGACACTGGCGCTGTTGCTCTGCTGTGTTGGACTATTCTCTGTGCAGCCTCTCATGTACTTGCTGTACACTTTGCCCTGCCCACTGGTTTCCTCTTATTAACCTTGCCTGTACAGATTCTCATGTGCATGCTCTGCATTTTGTGCCTTGCTCTTCTCTACTGTTGATCTACTGTCACATCTGTGAAATATGTGAATAAAGACAGTTACTCCTGTTGTCTGTTTTGCCAGTGTCCTTACTGAATAACGTTATTTTGGTGTGTACATATGGTTGACTGTGCCCCATGCTCTATGTGGCACTTCAACATTGCCAAGGTCTTTGCCCGCCTAACATTTTTTCACAGGGGTGACAGGGACTTCAGTTCTTTCAGACACGGATACTTGTGGTATCCGTTGTGTCAATTTTACCTGTAATGCAGTTCTAATTTTCATGGTTTTCAATTGTTGACTACATTGTTCACATGTCAGTTTGGGGGACACTGCCAGCACAGGGTGTGATTATGTGCACAGCTTTGCATGCAGGCTGGGCAATTTCATCATGTATGTGTGTTATTCCTTTATGTGTCCCCAGCTATTTATGTGTATGGTCATCTTTTGATGGCCTGTTATCGTGGTCCCATGGCCTACATGAGATGTGTGCTCTTGGGTAGTCAAGAGGTGTGCAGTGTGAAGGGTGTGACTTTAAAGGGAGTGTTGATGTTTGTGTGCCCCTGCATTGTCAAACACACACATGTGTCACCCAGGAGTCTTGTGCCTATTGTTTTGATTTTTCAGGCCTGTAGATGTGGTTGCCTGCACATGTGTGAGTTGTCTGTTGTGCTCTGTGCAGTGTGTTGGGTGTCCATGCTGTTCTGTCTGACTCCTACTTGTTGTTGTAGTCACTTGTGAGTGTGCAGAGTGTGTGACTAGCACATCAGTGCTGTGTTTGTTTGATCATCCATGTGTCTTGAGTCTGTTTGTGTAGACTGTGCAGACCTGGTGCTCCACACTGCAAATGTGGTTGTGTTTCTCATGCATTGCAGGCATATGGTGCCTTTTATTCTCATGTATGGCATGGTGTGTGTTGTGTAATGCCATCCCCTATGTGTGCTTTAGATGACTACCCATTGTCAGTCTGCACTCCTTCTATTTGTGTATGGTGCACTCCTTGCATGTGCACTACTGACATGTAAAACACTTCACTTTGATGTCAGTTGTCCACTTGGTTTACATGTGTGTGTGCCTCCCCATCACTTAATTTCTGACACTGTGCTTTGTGGTACAGTTCTTTGTCCAGGAGAAATGTGCCACTCAGAACATTTCCCAAATGGGTTATATGTGATGTTCTTGTGCTGTTTAGTAGTCATGGTTACTCATGTGCACTTCAGCTGTGTGTGCTGCCCAGTGCACTGGTCAGGTGGATTCCACCTTTTTGTCCCAGATTTGTGCATCTGTTGTTGTTGTTTTGGATGTATGTGTGTTGGCTGTGGTATTGTTTACTTCCTGGGTGTGCTGTTGTGTTTGTGCTGTGCTGATTTGTGTTGTGTCGGTTGATGTTGTGTCACTCATGTCTGTGTGTGACTGGTGTGCTTGATGTGCACACACTGCTTGTTGTGTGTACAATGCTGTGTGTATGTGGCCTTGTGATTGCCTGATGTGCATCCCCTGATGTCCTGCAGGGTTTGTTCAGTTTTTTGCCTGTGCATCTGTAGTTGGTTTGATGTGGCTGTGTTGTTCTGTGATAGTGCACTTCTTGTGTGATTTGTGGTATGTTGTGTTTGTTTTGTTCCTGAGTGATGAGCTTGTGCACTCCTGTTGTGTCTGTGCTCCCATTGCCTTGCCACAGTTAGGCTGACAGGATAGGTCTGTTTTTGTTGGAGTTTTGTGTGTTAAAGTTGTGTTTTGTGTGTTGTTTTAATGCAGACATTTGTCCTGGCATCCCTGCGTGTGTGTGATGTTTGTGGCTGCACCCAGGGTGTGTGTTTGTGTGTGTGTGTATGGACTGGCAAGTATTGGCAGCCTTCAGTGTGTTTGGCACTGGTGTTGTGTGCTGCTAGTGTGAGGGGGATATGTGTGTACATTCCTCCTGGTGTTTGGCAGTCATGGAGTGTGTCAATGGGCCCTGTGTGTTTTGCTGCTGGTGTACGTCTGTGAGGTGGTTGTATGCTCATGTGGCTGTTCCCAGTATGACTTCCAGGCCTTCATTTGTTCCTTGTGCCTTTACCTGGTTTGTCTTGCTGTCTTCCTGTGTTGTTGCACTGTGGTGCCTGTGGTTTGACTTCACTGACTACCAGCCATGTGTGGTTTGATGGTCTGAGGAGGGTGTTCTGTGTTCCTTGTCTTGCATGTGTTGTGCACGTGCTTGTTGTGTATCTCCATGGCCTTCCATTTGTTTACATCCCACTTTGGCTTCCTATTTGTTGTGCTCCATTGTTGTTGCCATTTGGTGCATGTGTCTGTGTGTCAGTCTGTGGTATGTATGTGTGACTATGCTGGGTGTGTGTCCATTGGTATGTTTTCTTTTGGTGCTTGTGCTGATGTTTGATTCCCTGAGTGTGGTGTTGTTGAGGTGTGTGTATTTCCCTGGCCCTGTGCTACTGTGCTGTGTATTGTGTGTTCCTGTGCAGCCACTCCTTGTTGTTTGTTGTGTGATGCAGGGTGTTCTTTGACATGATTTGTTGTTGTGCAGGGGTGTGCAGAGGATGGGCACAAGGCATGTTTCTTCATGGGAAGTGCTAATGTGTGGAGGGAGGAGGTGTGGCCCTGTCGTCTTTGTGCCCTGCCCATGACTTGGACTGGCACTGACTTCTGCATTGTACACATGTTTTCCCTTGGAACACGTGTAGGGCAGGGTCCATGACGGTTGTGACCGCGTGGTGTGGAACGGGAATCTTGTTTTGCACTCCGCTGTCGAGCTTCCGCTGTCTCTGGTTGAGCGTTGTCTCCGCTGCGGTGCATCTGCTTGTTTGGGGCATCCTAATTTTTGAGCGGGGCAGACGTCATTCCGCACTGCGGTGAGTCTCCATTGGCTTCCACCACTGCGGTGGCGGGCGCTGGTGGACAGGAATTGGCCATACTAATATGGCGGACGTGAGTTCTACTGGTTCCGGGTGGAAAAATGCATTTTTCCACACCGCCAGCACCGCGGTAGAGCCACCGCCTGACATCCTAATAGACCCCTAAGTCACTGATAAGGCAGAAATCTAGCCAATAAGTCAACTTGCATTTAATCAGTATAGTAACCTTTGTGATTGGATTATGGTCAAATTTGATATATGCCTGCCAATTGATCATCAGTTTCTTGTATATAGTCTCTGAGGTTCAAAATCACTATTTCTTCCTTTTCTACTTCCTTTATAACAATCCTCTGTACAAGAGTTTTATGTTAAACAGTGTTGGTGGAATAAAAGTTGATATTGTTCCTCGACCGCTATCAATGTAAAGACTGGGGGGCATATTCACAAGAACGTTTGATAACTACCGCAAGAGTAGCGTAACGCAACTTTCAGCTTTGCAGCCTATTGCGGGAAAATAACCCCGTGTCAACGTGAAATTCCCAACGCAGAGGTAGCATGCAATAGACACCTGATGTCCACGTCAAAATCAACAACGCAAAAATGCGATACGTGTACACTAAAACACATGCGATGAGGCCAACCGCTGTAAAATAGTTGCAAAAAGCAGCCACAGGCCGCAAATCCCACGCGTCTGGCGGTACAATGCACCATAAAAACCACAGAAAAAACACACCAGAAACAAGCCAAAGCACATAGCAACATGGATGCACCCTTAACCAGCTCAGAGGCCAACTCGAACCCCACAACCCCAGCACACAACCAGCAAGAAACAACGGGGTTGGTGAAGGCCAAGGAGTGGAGGGAGAGGAAGATGGGGTGCAGCCCGCAGGAAAACAAGACCAGCATAACTAAGGTGACAGAAGACTACCAGCAACTGACCCACTAGCAGACCACCTGCAATGCAGTTGGAGTGCCGAGGATGCCAATCGAGGAGGCCACTAGGCGCCGGCATGACGTGACAACCAAAACCAGGCACGAACCCACTGCCAACAGGAAGGCAGCAACAGTGATAGGAGGTGGTAGTCCAGCGCCACAGGAGGAGCTGGAGGAAACCTAGGCTACAGTCATCAGTGTGGAGACGGTGCAAGGAGTAGGGAGTAAGTATGGGCGGAAAATCCGTTCCGCTCGCGGATTTTGCGGATTTTCGGTAAATTCACAATCCGCGAGATTCGCGAATTTCCCGCAAAATCTGCAAATCCGCGAGCAGCGGATTTTATGGCTTGCTCGCACTGTTCGTGTGAGTTCGCGGCTTCCCAGTTCAACTTCGCGCCCCGCGAATAAGCGCTAAATTGCAGAAATACGATCTTAGCAAAACTGAAACTACTTACCAGGTTCAAAAGTTCAAGCTCATCATTAGTAGCCATTTCCTGTAGTGCTTCCTGAGGGGCCCCTCCAGAGTTCAGTTGCCTACTTGCAACTATTATGTGACCCTGCTCTGACCCTCAGAATAGTTACACATATGCCACAAAGGTCCTGAATTACAGCTAAGGGAGACAAGCAGGAGCCAGGCTGGAAGTTCAAATCCAGTGACACATTAATCAGCCCCTAATTCATTATTGTCAGTTGGGGCAGGGGAGGTGTTGTAACTAATTTTGCAACAATGAAAGCACTTAGCAAGTGCAAAAGATCACTAATCAGGAAGCACTAAGGAAGCAGGTGCCAGCTAAAAAAATATTCTGTGACACATTAATCAGCCCCAAATTAATTCAGGTCACTTGAGGCAGGGAAGGTGTGCTTTGCTTTGCCACAATAATGTACACTGGACAACCAAAGGGTGCTGTGATGAAACAGAGGGTGGCATGGGTGGGCCAGAGGGTGGCATGAGTAGTCAGAGAGTGGCAGTGGTGACAGAGAGTGGCAGTGATGAAGAAGAGTGTCCCAAACAGGCTGGACACGTAGAAACAACAAGTTCACAAAACTTGCGACCCGACAGGTAAGTTTGCGTTTGCGAAATTGTACAATACCCTCGCGAACTGGCAGAAACCCGCGTGAACACAAAAAAAAAATCAGCAAATTCGCGAGAATTCGCGGATTTTGCAGATTGCGAATTCGCAAATCCGCAAAATTCGCGAACGTGAGATTCGCAAAATTCGCCCATGCTTAGTAGGGAGTACAGACGCTGCTCGAGAGGACCTGACACAACATCAACAGGGAGTGCAACGAACAGGGACTGGGGGGACGGGGGAGATGGGCACACATGCACAATGAGGTGTAGCACACCGCACACCCACAATCACCCAGGCTCATGTCCCAGATCACACTGCAGCACACACACATAGCACGAAAAGCACACCCACATTGACGACAACGTGGTGCAATGCACATAGCCGATACTGCAGAACAGAGGACACAACTAGCTCCGCACATGCCCAGAAACATGCCTACTACATCTGACAGTGCCGGAAACTGTGAAATGGAGATGTAAATGTACAACCCCACAAGCGTCATGTAGTCCAAATGTACACTGTCCCGCAGAAGAATTCAACACCCCCCAAACAGACCAGTGCAGAGCTTGCAACAATGACTTGGGGGCTCTGGGCGTGGTTCAGTCCATTTCCGGACAATGAAGTGACTAATGCGTGTTACCCTTTTGTAATGTCCACAGAACCCAATAGGCAATGTAGCACATGGTGACTGGCATCCCATTTGGGCACCCAGGGATGGGCGCTCAGCTGCGTTGGCCCACAGAACAATTCATGATGATGCAAAGTAGCAAAGGGTGTGGGCACTCAACAGCTACAGTTCTCTCTTGGTTGCAGCTGCCCCCGGGACAATTCACGATGATGCAAAGTAGCAAAGGGTGCGGGAACTCAATGGCTACAGCTCTCCCTCGCCTGTGGTGGCCCACAGGACAATTCATGATGATGCAGAGTAGCACAGGGTGCGGGCACTCAACAGCTACAGCTTCCTCTTGGCTGCGGCGACACACGGGACAATTCAATGGTGGACGCTGAGCGGCTACAGCTCTCCAATAGTTGCAGCGGTCCCCCAGGTTCAGCGGAAGACTCAAAGGTGCGGACTCCGGTAGGCTCTCAGTGGCTGCAACTCTTTGCTGCAGCGGCCCACACAGGTTTAGCAGAAGGTTCAAAAGTTCCGAGTTAGGCGAGTTCTCAGCATCAGCAACTCGCTCTGAGCTGCAGCGGCTGCACAGGGTTAGCAGCGGATTGCAAGGTGCACAGTTAGGCGGGCTCTCAGCGTCAGCAACTCTCTTTTAGTTGCAGTAGCTCGCACGGGTTTAGCAAAGGATTCAAAGGTTCAGTGTTAGGCGCGCTCTCATTAGCGGCAACTCTCTTTTAGCTGCAGCGTCCCACACAGGTTTTAGCAAAGGATTCGAAGGTTCAGCGTTAGGCGGGCTCTCAGCGGCAGCAACTCCCTTTTAACTGCAGCGGCCCGCACAGATTTAGTCAAGGATTCAAAGGGGCCCAGTCCGCAGCTCTCACAGTAGGACTAGAGGCTCCAGATTACTCGACAGAGGCCTCACCTGAAAAGTTGAATTCCTCGCACAGGAATTCGGACGGCTGACGGGGTGAAGTATGATGTCCCTAAGTCTTCTGCAGGAGGCTCTCTCGATTTAGGCCCTCGGGTAGTTTCTTCGGCAAGCTTGGTGAAAGTTTCCAAGTCCTTTCCTCTGTTAACTCGGACAGAGTTTTGTCTTGACATGCAGAAGGAACACACTTGTCCAAATTCCAGCGCAGCATTTTATACCTAAAAAGTCTTTGTTCTCTAAGGTTGCAAATCACTGACTCCAGTCAGAACTAGTTTGGTGGGGTTAGGGAGCACTTGGTTTAGGAGGTGACATCCTGCCCTTTCGGAATGAGGGGGCCTGCTATCAGGCACTCAGAGGGGGGTGGAGTCATCATTCACCTTGCCAGGCACTGCCCTTCTTGGATCAAAGAGTCACCCCTCCCTACGCTCTAAATACCAATCTCTTTCTCCAGCCAAGTCTGATCCCGCTGGCCCTGCTGCTCCAAAACCAGACCACCAATACGCATAATCGCAACAGCCTGCAGCAAATCTTTAGACAAGAAACTGCAGCATTGCCAGGTAAGGCATTTCCTAACATGTGATACCTAAACGGTACTTCCTAAAAGGTGGCCCTCGCTGGTCTGAGCAGAAACATATCAAACTAGAAGTTCCTATTTCGTTCCAAGGGCCAGGTAGGGGCATAGAAAGTAATCCCTAACAAACAGGCTACATAGATGTAAGCATTAGGGTTATCCTTTCACACAGTCACTTAATATCACAGTGATCATTTACGCGGTGGCACTGATTAGCAGTGGCATGGCGCCCAGAACATCTACATCCAGACAACATAGAAGACAGGAAGAGTAAAAGGGGAAGGGAGACCCGCACCAATGATGCCAGGTCTAACATTATGTATAGAGGTGCTGAATTCCCAGTCTGCACATAGATGCCAGGCAACGGAATGGCTGCGTTGACGGAGGACTCGCGCCTGGCGTCTCTGTGCAGACAGGGAATTCAGCACCTCTATACATAATTATTTCAAATTCCTCACTTCGACAACTACACCACATTGGATCGAATCACTTGAACCACTCGGAGGACTCACCATGTTGCGGTTGTGTTGTGTCATGTTGAGCAGTGTCCGGTCCCCCGACTCCGGCCACAGTCTCCACACTGATGACTGTCGACACCAGCTCCTCCATGTCATCCAGCACGAGCTGTGGAGCTGGGCTGCTACCTCCAATCTGCATTGCTGCTTTCTGGTTGGCTGCGAGTTTCTACTTGATCTTTTGCTTGATGTCAATCCATCCGCTCTTAGCCTCGTCCATTGACCTCCTGTGCCTTCTGACAGCATTCACCTTGTCCATGATTTCCCGACATATCCCATTTTTGGTTCCCAATGACACGTTAGAGGTGACAAACAGTTGTTGATAGTGTTCCATCACCTCAGTTACTAGGATCCTGTTTTCCTGTGGACTGAACTTCGTCTTCCTCTTCCTCTTGTCCTTGCCCTTCCCTGTCCCCGATGTCCCAGGCTGGTCGTTCGGGGTGCTTGTGGGGTTGCGCTCGTCCTCTGCACCTGTTCCGGCTGCCACCATGGTGCTTGGGTGTTGGTCAGTTTGTGTTTGGGTGTTATTTCTACTTTATAGTGATTTTTCCCCCCTGCCATGTGTGTATTGCAGGCCTGGTACTGCTTATCACTGATTTCCTCATCGCGCTTTGGCCCATCGCATGTTTTTTCACATTGAGGTTTGTGTTTTTATCTCCGTCGTGGTGGTGGCATCGCGGACATTGGCCGCAGTTTCAGCAGACTATCGCATGTAAGCATGGGCGAATTTTGCGGATCTCGCGTTCGCGAATTTGCGGATTTTTGAACTCGCAATCCGCAAAATCCGCGAATTCTTGCGAATTTGCGGATTTTTTTTTTTTTTTGTGTTCGCAAGGATTTCTGCCAGTTCGCGAGGGTTTCGTACCAGTTCGCAATTGCGAACTTACATTTCGTCGCGCAACGGTCGCGAATTATGTTGTTTCTACGTCTGGTTCATCATCACAGGTTCCCAGCACCCTCTGTTTCACCACTGCAACCCTCTGTTACATCAATGCCACCCTCTGGTTCATCATTACTGTAGATTATGGGGGGGAAAAGCAAGCACACCATCCCTGCTTCAACTCAGATGAATTAATTTGGGTTTAGTTTATTAATGTGTCACTGTTTTAAAATTCCAGTCTGGCACCTGCTTCCTTATCTGTAATTTTGCTTTCTGTTGCAGTGCATTTTTTTTCCCCAGGACCTTCTTTGTGGCCTACTTGTAGCTATTGTATGAGCCTGCTGTGAGGGTCAGAGCAGGGTCATACAATTGTTGCAACTAGCAACTGAATTCTGGAGGGGCCCCAGTCAGGAAGCACTACCGGGAATTGTTACTAATGATGAGTTTGAACTCTTGCCCCTGCCGAGTGCTTTCACTTTTGAAAAACTCGTTTTTCTGCAATTTCGCGGGGTTCGCGGGGTGCGAACACGCGCAAGATCGGATTCGGAAGCCGCAAATTCGTGCGAATATGCAATTTGTTTTTTTTGCGGCGTGTTAGTTGGCAAGGTTTTGTGCGTTTTTGCGAGCCGCTCGTAGCGCAAGACGCGAAGTTACCCTCGCGGTCGTTCAAGGGCGCAGCCATCTTGTTTGCCTGACGTATTTCCGTTTCCGGGCGCGAAGTGTAATCTCGCAAAGTCCGCGGTTTGCCAGTACAGTCTCGCGCGTGTTCGCAAGGAAAATCTCGCGCGAACTTACCCGCGCGGTCGTGAACGGGCGCGGCCATCTTGTTTCTCATTCATTGCTATGGTTCTGGGCATGGTCTTTGTATCCTCTGTCAATCTCTGCCATCCTTTGCTTGTTTGAAGTTTTTTTTTATCTATTTTACTTATTATCTATCCCTCTATTTTTCTAGCCCTATATTTTTGTGTTTACTGCTACTTTTGGTTAATTTTAAACTACTTTTGTAAACTCTTTTCTTTTCTTCTCTTCCCTATTCTATTTTCTTTATTCCTTTCCGCCCAGACCATGGTGAAGGGAGCCGGGAAGCATCCCGAGAAGGGGAAGGGTCCCGCACCCCGTGTCCGGCTCCCGTGCGGGCGTTTGAGGGGGGAGCTAGTGATGCCACGGGAGATCTTTACCCCGGAGGAGGTGGCCCAACTCATTTTTTATGTTCAGCGCCGCCTCCCCGGGACCATCATGGGAGGCGGCAAGATCAGTGCCGGGTACGGGGCCCGGGAGCGCCGGAAGCGGTGGGAGAAGGTGTGCCAGGCCATTTACCACCACTCTCGGGTCTGGCGCACCTACAACCAGGCCACCCACCGCTGGACGGATGTCCTGACCCGTGAGCGAGATCTGCTCGACCTCCTTGGCCTTGAGATCCCCGGGCTTGGTGAGTAGTAGTAGCTATGTCTTTACTACTATGTTTTCTCCTGCTGTGTTATTATATTGCACATTTTTGTTTTTTACCAAGAGCAATAATGCTGCTCATTACATTGTAGGTACATTTTATTTCAAAATCTTCTGTGCATTTCAGGTACACTGCTCTCCTTCTCAGTAGTGTTGCTACTATGCTTATTTGTTTTAGATTTTGTGTTCATTTCATTGGCCTGTGAAATTATGTATGAGTGTAGTTGAAAGAACTGCGCAATGCTACACACTAAGGTTCAGATTTTTAATTACCAGCGCATCCCTGCAAAGTTGCAGGGATGCGCCAGTAATTGTGCGTCACGCCACCATCACCCATGGTGCGCCGTATTACAATGCGGCGCGCCATGGGCCCAAAACGTCACCAAAGCGTTACGCATCTGTGCCGTAAAGGTGGCGCATTGCTGGAGTTGCGTCGCAACGATGGTGCAGCTCCATCAATTCTCTGGGGTGCCCTATCTCCCCAATGCTGCGTCAAGCCGTACGTCTGCTTCAAGCAGGCGCAGGGTTTGAGTCACGCATCATTGTCCTCAAAGTGACTGATTGAAATCTTGTAGATTTCCCTCAGCCACTTTTAGGATGCGTTCCTGCGCAGGAACGCCCTCCCTTGCGCCGGAACACCCCTATTGGCGCAGGGCTTTACAACGTGATGCATCTCCCAGATGCGTCACGTTGTTAATATACGCCGCACCATTGCGCCTCTTTTGTGCTGTCGCTGCGTCACAAAAGTCACGCAACAATGGAGCAAAAGAGCCGCAAGGGCCTTATAAATCAGCCCCTACAGACTCAAGTCCAGTCCTTCCTTTGTACACATGGCGATAAGAAGAAATAGTGGTGGTGGATTAATAGTTTGAGTATTTTAATGACTGGTGAATGTAGTAGGAAACTTTAGTGTTGTCGCTGATCTTCAATCACGATGGACTTTGGCTGTCACTTTGCGTGCTGCGGACTGCTGCCTGCCAATCCTAGGCAAACCTTTTTAGTACTTTGTTTAGTGAGTTACATAGGGTAGTTTCCAATTCGACGGTCCGCAAATCAAGCAATACTAAAGTAATGACGTAGTCGACCACATGAGATTGGTCAATAATATATCCCGTGGAGTCGTTCCCTATTTGCTATTTCGCAAAAATATTTTGTTACTTTGTTAGTTCTTTTTTAAATGTTTGATTTGGTTGAGAAATAAATATCATCCATGTTTTCTGTTTTTCTTTCTTTCATGTTGTACATCAGCTTCCCCCAGGGGCAAGAGGAGGACACAGGAGGAGGAGGAGGAGGGTGCTGTTGTCGATGCAGGCCAGGACCGGGCAGTCGAGGGCTCCTTTGCTGGCCCCAGTAAGTTTTAATTTTAATATAGAGTACTTATTTTTTCCTAGCGTTCCTCATTCGATTTTTTCTAAATCGTCTTTGATCTTCTTGTAGACAGGATCTAAATTCTTATCCCTATGACTCCGTGTGGTATTACTAGATTATTCTTATTAGTCTGTCTGTGTAGCTAACTAAGATTGCACATTTGGCATTTCCATTGGACTCCCATTCTAGTCAGCAATAGCTCTATGCACTGAGTGTAGTCCTCTGGGATTGTCCATAATGTCTTTTCAAGTATTCTAAATGTTTATGCTTTGACCATTGCCAACAATAAAAAGGTGAATGACCACCACCAAGAAATAATAAGATACTACTTTACTTTTGGTTTGGATAGGACAATCCATTCTACTACTGTTGCAGGGACAAATCTGCACAAACAGAACTATGGACACTAAATAATGCATCGCTTAGCTTATCAATTATAATAGGTGCTGTAACTGTTAGACTTTCCACATACCTTAGTGATAACAGACTTTGTAGTTGAACCCCCAATCTCCTTACTGACTAGATAGTGTGGCAGAGTCATTTAGCTCCCAAAGTCACCGATGGCAGAGGCACGGACTCATGCTTGCAAAAATTCGAAAACCTTTAGCTCATCCACTCTAGTCTGGAGGACCAAAAACCACAGAGTCTATTTAAGTTTAAAAGCTTTATTAAAAGTAAACACATTTATTAAATTCAAGTTTGTCATAAAAGTGAACGTGTAACTGAAAATGGAAAAGTGCTTAGTGCTGACGATTAATTGGACACATTTCTTGTGGTCGAGCCGAGCTCTCACCTGGTTTGAACTTGATCCTGCTCGTGTTCTTAGAAGTCAAGGTTCTGTCTGTTAGGAGAAAAAGTGGTGCGTGTTAAAAAGTAAAAAGCAAACATTCATCAGTTGTGCCAAAAAGTGCAGCAAGACAACAGCCTTCCCTGGAAAAAGGGACATTTTTACTCTAGAGTACACAGTCAAAAATTATTAAATTGTACACTTTTTTTCACATTTCTTTCTTCCTCCTAGACCAAATATTATATAGTAGTGAGTGGTGTATTCTAACATTATTAAATGTACTTTGTAGGTGGAACATCTGGAGACGGGGCCAGCGCGGAGGTGGTGGCATTGGACGAGGAGGACAACTCTGGGGAGGAGGCGGTGCAAGTGCCGGAAAAGGACATGCCTGTGAGGGTTCACACGGTGGTGGCGGGCAGAGGTAAGCTATACATTCCTTAGTCATTGAGATTGAAGACTGCAGAGTGTGCTTTCTGCACGGGTGTATTATAAAAAAAGCAGGTAGTAGCCTCCTATAAATGTACTTCGACTTAGCTGTGAAGTTTTTGGCGAGAAGAATCCCAATCAGATCTGAGGTGAACTTGATGGATGGGATGAACGAAAAGCGAAAGAAGGGTGTAAGTAAGTGTGGAAGCACGAGAAATGTAATGATGACTGGCAAAGAAGAATGATATGTGTTTGCTTGGTCCCCGAGGTGGCTGGGAAGGTAAGAAAATGGTATGGTGCATGGCTGGGTGAATGATGAAGCAAGGATGGGTGGAAGGAGAACAGCCTGGGTGGGTGAGACAGAAACTGTATGTGTGCAATATACTTTGAATGGATGGATGCCTGGATCATTCATGGTACTATCTGACTCTTAGATAGCATATGTGAATCTAGAGAGAGTAGACGGTCACTGGATGAACTAAGTGTTACTTTGAAGAGCATGTAACACCGCACCCGCACGTCCGTTCCAGTGTAGGAAAGGCAAGGAAAAGAAGTTGTAACGTTGTCCAAAGACTACCATGAATAGTAGCAGTAGTTTGTATTGCAACTGCAAGCACAGCATATATCCAGTTATTACGGTGGGCACTCCCTACCTCCCTTAATAACTTTAGTTTAGTAGTAGTACGTCATTCATGTGTGGGGGTATCACTGTTCACTCAATAATAAGCAAAGCACCTAAAGTCATCCCATATGTCATCAAATACATCCCATGTGAAGTGATAGATAATCAGATAATTTAGCTTCTTCATTTTCCTTTTCTAATACTCATTTGCACTGTAGGGTGAAAGCTAAATTAATTAAGCAGTAGCCCTTTTAACAGAGTATTCTCAGTGCCACCCGTAATAGAAAAGTAAGAGCTTCACCACCTGCATGTACTGGACCGGTACAGTAACGCAAGTCTGTCTCACTCACCATGGTGTGCGTCTGTTTTTCTCGGGTGCAAGTTCACTGCGCTGGCATTATGCCGGCTTGCATAAGATAACGTACCAATTTTCCTAAACAAGAGAGAAGAAGAAGAATAAGAGTGGTGTACTGTCATAGTCGACTGTAATAGAAGTCCATAGTGCTCGTAGAATTTGTTCCTTAAACTCCCACTAATGTTAGAGCAAGGATGAAGAAGTCGGAGGTTACATAGATACTGTCCTCAATAGTTATGCACTGTGCTTTCAATTTGCTACTTGTACTGTGACAACTTTCTGCTCAATCATTTTGTGTTAATCTTAAGGAGCATTGGTTACAGACTATGTCTTTCTTTTTTCATGTAGTTGCTCCTTCCAAATCCAAGACACCATCAAGGAGGAAGGAGCAGGCTCGAATGGCCCGGCAACCGAGGCTGGATGCCACTGTTGCTGAATATCGGCGGCTGGTGGCCCTGGAGGAGGAGGAGACGCAGTCTGGAACAACAACAACGTCCACTGGGACAGCTGCCTCCTCCTCCGTGCGGGCTGCCAGCCAGCGCAGTGCTCCAGCGGTACGGAGCCGGGCTACCAAAGCCAAACGCCACCGCCCAGCAGCAAAGAAAGCAGCTGCCCCTCACAGGATTTGCAAGGCACACCGGCGCCGCTTATCCCTCAGACTGTCCTACCTGGAGCAGGAGGTCCATAATTATAAGAACGTGGTGGAGGGCCTCCGCTTCGAACTTGCCACCCTCCGCAAGGAGCATGATGCCCTGGCTGCTAATTCCAACAGCACCCTGCCATAGTGTCCCTTGCCCCTTTTTTAGAGACTTTTGGGGGGTGGGAATTGGGAGTTGTGATTTTTGGGGACTTTTGAAGGACAATCGTTGGGGTTAGGGAGGGTCTTGCGGGAGATTCTTTTGTTAGGGCTATAAAAATATACTTTTTGAAACTTTATCTGACCATACCTGTTTTTTACTGCTTTTGAGTCTGGTGGGTGGGGGTTTAACATAACAGTAAGTTTGTTTTCCTGAATAGTCCTAGGACTTTAGTAGTACTACCGTCAATCAAATCTCTCGTCTCTCCTAATACTCCATTATACTACCTCCAACCAAACGCCTATCTTACCTGTAATTTCTGTTTGCAAGTAGGGCTAGGCCCAGGGCTGGCTCCACGGGAAACAGCAAATAAGGTTGGCAATCCTGGGCGGATAAAATTTCCTCATAGCGGTGGTACTAGTGGTGTGACACAGTGGCAGTTGCTTGCCTATGAAAAAAAGAAAATGAAATCTGGTTTGTCCTCCTGAGCAATACAAAGGTACAATACAGAATATAGCAGGTGACAGAAGTACACTAGAACAGTGCCACGTTGTAGCCTAACAAATGTTAAAGTATAACTAATTCGGTTGAAGTTCTTTGACATTAGCCATGGGTCTTTGTCAAGCAGAGTAAGAATATATCCTCGGATTTCTTCACCAGCCTGTTGCTATCACCTTATCCTCCCCAGCAAGTGTGTGGATTTATTGCTGTAATTTAGTCACACATCAATCAAAACCACACAGCCCGGGGGAAGAGGGTTAGGGTTTGAAAAATGGATGGGTACGGGGGTTTTTGGGAAAGGTTTTGGGAGACAAGAAAAAGTAGCACAGCATGGACGAACAATTGTGAACATAAACAAATCTTTGGGTACAAACCTATCCATCAATCTTTGAAAGTGCATACACTACTGTAACTGCATGCATGTCAGTTAAAAGTAATTAGTACTTTCGACAACTGTGGAAGAAAGAATGCGACAGTACAGGGCGTGGGTGGAAATATTGATAACTATATTCAACATAAGGTCTCTGTAGCCAGATACCTGAGAGCCTTGCTGGTCACTATAAATCCATTCACAACAACACTCAATGGGGTTGGTCTGGAAGGTGTCAGGTTTACTCCCCGTGATCCAGTCGATGCAAATATGGTTCCACCTTCAAATGTCACCAACACCCAGAAGTGTAAACACAGGGTGTTCGAGGCATTAGGCGGGGGAGAAAAATAACAAACTAAAATAAAAAATGTGGGATGGGTAAAGGTAGGGTCAGCAGGGAAAGGATACCTGTAACAGAAGACAAGACAGGCATCAGTGAAGTGCTGTCCTAACATACAAGGGTACTCTCATATAGTCTCACTAAATAGTCTGCAAGTCTCCCGCCTACTCATGGGAAATGTAGTTTCATAGTACGGTAGGCGCTTAGGGGCTGCGTAACCTGACAGAAGGTATAGTAGATAGAAAAGGAGAAATTGCTTTTTTTCTAGGTGTCCCCTCACTCACCAGGGTTGCCCCTTGGTGACATGCTTCATCATTGGGGCCATCCCAGTCCTCTACGGCCTGGGGCGTGCTGCGACTTGCGAATTACGTAGGAGCACTTACAAATGACTATGTGTGGTGCAGATGTGATAGTGGAGTGGACTAAGTGATGTGTTAAGGGATCAATGTAGAAGCAGAGAGAGAGCCAAGAAATGCAGTCACAGTCAGAGAAAAAGGCAAGGGATACTGTATCTATGTGGTTGTAGTGGTCCTGTTGGAAGTGGTAAGTAAGTTGCCCGCAGAAAAAAAATCCTCCTATTAGCGGCACTCCTCCATTGCAGCCGACGCTTCGTCCATCGATGTTGGTCACCAGAAGACACCCTGTCCACTGCCTGCCTGATGCTGAATTGTGGCTCGCTACTGTGAAGCCTGACTTCATCCTTTTTTCCCCATTGCAGAGACTGAAACCCGGCCTGTAATTATTCAACGAAAAACAGGAAGTGATATAATATTACAACACCACTGATAAATAAATATAAGGTATGTAGGCTGTGGAGTGCAAAAAGTCACAATTTGTTTTTCCTAGTAGACAGTACAATGTTTTTGAAAGTGCGTACTCTGAGTCACCTTTTGAAGGATAAATAAGTATGGGCAAATTAATGTATCGGATCTTGCCCCTCAAGCTAGGTGTACTGTAAACTGTGTTTTAGAACAAAATTAGATCTTCCTAGCAGTGCTCCCACCCAGACCCTTACTAAAGCCAGTCGCAAAAATGTAGAAGACCCCCAATCAAATCTCAAAAAACGAGGCCTAGCAGAAAACTGGTGACAAAACTTACTTTGAAAGTAAAAGTAGGCCGAAGTACCCTAATTACCCATTACCCACCGTGGATTGCATTCAAACCACTTGCAAGCAACCAAGCAAAAGTAGCCATAGCCAGCATCGCTCCAAGACTCGAAATCCCCCCCACTCAAACACATGCAATAGAAATACTGCTAACCCTAACGAACCCTAAGTTAAGAATAGTGGCAAAGGCTTTCTTTAACTATGCCAAATCCCCCCTTTCCCACCATGGATTTTCTTCAAATGACTTGCAACCAAAATTACACATTCTCACGAGTGCTCTAAGACCCCAGAACTCAGTTTGAAAAATCTAGAACACCCCGAAACACATGCAATCCTGCTGCTAGGGCTAACCCTAACGAACCCTAAGTTACAAAAAGTGCCAAAACTAAAGGCTTTTCCGCGCGGATTTTGTCCCAACCACTTCTACCCGGTATTAGACCTTCCCAGGAATGCCCCAAGACCCGGCAACCCACCCGCCAAGAAGCGTAACACCCCCAAACAGGCCAAAAGCAAAATCTCATACTTGCAATATTTCTGGGCCTTCGGTCCAAACGCGCTGCGTAGCTAGGCCATAAGTCGGGGTTGGCACGACGGATTTCCTGAAAAGCAAATGCAATCAAGATTAGAGTGTCCCAGCAGTGCTCCCAGACCACGAAACTCACCCGCAAACAGACGGAACCCCCCCTAAGAGCACCTCAAAGGCAAGCAAGTCATCAAAAACACAAAAAAAATTCCGCCTGGGATTTGGTCCAAAACACTTTTATCCGGTATTAGAGCTTCCCAGCAATGGCCCCAGAGCCGTCAACCCAGGAGAAAACGAGTAGAAGACCCCCAAACAGCCAAAGAGCAAAAGTACAAAAATGGGGACTTAGTCACTTTTTCACAAATTTCCCAAATCACTCCGCGCGCGCTCTGCAGCTAGGCCCTAAGTCCCCTCAGCCACCATGGATTTGCTTCAAACCTCTTGCAAAGTAAAGTATATATAGCCAGCAGTGCTCCCACACCACGAAACTCACCCACAAACACCAGGAAGCCCCCCAAACAGGCCCCCGAAAACGCTACATAGAGCAAAATGTCTGAAATAGCCCAAAAAAAAATCGGCCTGGATTTTGTCCCAACCACTTCTACCCGGTATTAGACCTTCCCAGGAATGCCCCAAGACCCGGCAACCCACCCGCCAAGAAGCATAACACCCCCAAACAGGCCAAAAGCAAAATCTCATACTTGCAATATTTCTGGGCCTTCGGTCCAAATGCGCTGCGTAGCTAGGCCATAAGTCGGGGTTGGCACGACGGATTTCCTGAAAAGCAAATGCAATCAAGATTAGAGTGTCCCAGCAGTGCTCCCAGACCACGAAACTCACCCACAAACACCAGGAAACCCCCCAAACAGGCCCCCGAAAACGCTACATAGAGCAAAATGTCAGAAATAGCCCAAAAAAAAATCGGCCTGGATTTTGTCCCAACCACTTCTACCCGGTATTAGACCTTCCCAGGAATGCCCCAAGACCCGGCAACCCACCCGCCAAGAAGCATAACACCCCCAAACAGGCCAAAAGCAAAATCTCATACTTGCAATATTTCTGGGCCTTCGGTCCAAACGCGCTGCGTAGCTAGGCCATAAGTCGGGGTTGGCACGACGGATTTCCTGAAAAGCAAATGCAATCAAGATTAGAGTGTCCCAGCAGTGCTCCCACACCACGAAACTCACCCACAAACACCAGGAAGCCCCCCAAACAGGCCCCCAAAAACGCTACATAGAGCAAAATGTCAGAAATAGCCCAAAAAAAAATCGGCCTGGATTTTGTCCCAACCACTTCTACCCGGTATTAGACCTTCCCAGGAATGCCCCAAGACCCGGCAACCCACCCGCCAAGAAGCATAACACCCCCAAACAGGCCAAAAGCAAAATCTCATACTTGCAATATTTCTGGGCCTTCGGTCCAAACGCGCTGCGTAGCTAGGCCATAAGTCGGGGTTGGCACGACGGATTTCCTGAAAAGCAAATGCAATCAAGATTAGAGTGTCCCAGCAGTGCTCCCAGACCACGAAACTCACCCACAAACACCAGGAAGCCCCCCAAACAGGCCCCCGAAAACGCTACATAGAGCAAAATGTCAGAAATAGCCCAAAAAAAAATCGGCCTGGATTTTGTCCCAACCACTTCTACCCGGTATTAGACCTTCCCAGGAATGCCCCAAGACCCGGCAACCCACCCGCCAAGAAGCATAACACCCCCAAACAGGCCAAAAGCAAAATCTCATACTTGCAATATTTCTGGGCCTTCGGTCCAAACGCGCTGCGTAGCTAGGCCATAAGTCGGGGTTGGCACGACGGATTTCCTGAAAAGCAAATGCAATCAAGATTAGAGTGTCCCAGCAGTGCTCCCAGACCACGAAACTCACCCGCAAACACCAGGAAGCCCCCCAAACAGGCCCCCGAAAACGCTACATAGAGCAAAATGTCAGAAATAGCCCAAAAAAAAATCGGCCTGGATTTTGTCCCAACCACTTCTACCCGGTATTAGACCTTCCCAGGAATGCCCCAAGACCCGGCAACCCACCCGCCAAGAAGCATAACACCCCCAAACAGGCCAAAAGCAAAATCTCATACTTGCAATATTTCTGGGCCTTCGGTCCAAACGCGCTGCGTAGCTAGGCCATAAGTCGGGGTTGGCACGACGGATTTCCTGAAAAGCAAATGCAATCAAGATTAGAGTGTCCCAGCAGTGCTCCCAGACCACGAAACTCACCCGCAAACACCAGGAAGCCCCCCAAACAGGCCCCCGAAAACGCTACATAGAGCAAAATGTCAGAAATAGCCCCAAAAAAAATCGGCCTGGATTTTGTCCCAACCACTTCTACCCGGTATTAGACCTTCCCAGGAATGCCCCAAGACCCGGCAACCCACCCGCCAAGAAGCATAACACCCCCAAACAGGCCAAAAGCAAAATCTCATACTTGCAATATTTCTGGGCCTTCGGTCCAAACGCGCTGCGTAGCTAGGCCATAAGTCGGGGTTGGCACGACGGATTTCCTGAAAAGCAAATGCAATCAAGATTAGAGTGTCCCAGCAGTGCTCCCAGACCACGAAACTCACCCACAAACACCAGGAAGCCCCCCAAACAGGCCCCCGAAAACGCTACATAGAGCAAAATGTCAGAAATAGCCCAAAAAAAAATCGGCCTGGATTTTGTCCCAACCACTTCTACCCGGTATTAGACCTTCCCAGGAATGCCCCAAGACCCGGCAACCCACCCGCCAAGAAGCATAACACCCCCAAACAGGCCAAAAGCAAAATCTCATACTTGCAATATTTCTGGGCCTTCGGTCCAAACGCGCTGCGTAGCTAGGCCATAAGTCGGGGTTGGCACGACGGATTTCCTGAAAAGCAAATGCAATCAAGATTAGAGTGTCCCAGCAATGCTCTCAGACCACGAAACTCACCCACAAACAGACGGAACCCCCCCTAAGAGCACCTCAAAGGCAAGCAAGTCATCAAAAACACAAAAAATTTTCCGCCTCGGATTTGGCACAAACCACTTTTAGTGCTTCCCAGCAATGGCCCCAGACCCGTCAACTCACCTGCAAAGAGGTAGAACAACACCCCCACAAGTGCTGAGTCTTTCTTCATTGGGCGTAAACCAGCCCTCTGCTTTGATGGAAATAGGAGTCTGGAGGAGGAGGATAGAGGAGCATGTTCTTCTGAACTTGTGAACCTGAGGAATGCAGACTGCGGCACCTTCAAATAAATTAGCAAACAAGTGAAGACAGTTCTGCTGATGGGCTTGTTTTTGTGATTATCTGATTAAAGTTTGAATTATATTAACTGTGCACAACAAAGAAAGACAGACACACAGGAATAAAAGTGAATAAGGATGAAAAAGAAAGTTATTGATTCGTTGTCTCATTTTCAGGGCTCGAAGTCGGTATCACGGTCCAGGAATAAGAATAAGGCTTCGTCATCATACTCTGCGAATTCAGCCAGGGTGAGGTTAGTGCCACCTGACAGAGTAGAAATTCCCTCATCTATGGTGCTGGCCACCTCCTCTTCATCCGGCACGCTCTCTCGTACTCTTATATCTGGTGGTATGAGGTGCTGATTCATCTTGATCATTGTTAACCTCTCCACATTTTTGGGCGAGAGGCGGCTCCGTTTGGGAGTTACAATCCCACCAGCCGCACTGAAAACCCGTTCAGAAGACACACTTGCGAGTGGGCAAGACAAGTAGTTTAAAGCCAGGTTGGTGAGCTGTGGCCACAATTCTTTTTTCCCATGCCAATACGCCAATGGGTCAGAATTAACATAGACCTCTGTGGAGTCATTCAGATAGTCCTTCACCATCGACTCAAGGTCCTCCTCCAAGGTTCCTCCACTTTGCGTAGCTCTTGCTGTGCCTCTGACCTTTTGAGAACCAAACCCACGCAGAGCTAGCCAATCCTCTTCAGCCTCCAATGTTTCTGTTGTCTTTCGTGCAGATGATCCGGTTGCCGGTGTCTTTAACGGCTGAGAGGTCACTTGTGCCACAGGTGCAGAAGTGGATTGTTTTGACTGGGGATGGCCTGCTGATGTACTGCCATTTCCTTCAATTTCCAGCCGTTCTGTTTCAAACTTCTTGGCTGACAAGGCTAGCCAACGTTTGTACTTTGTAACATCTTCATCAGCAAAAGGAAAGAATGCTCTGCCTGCCAGCGCCTTTTTGTAGCGTGGATCCAGAATAGTAGCACAAATGTAATGCTGTTCTGAGTGGATCTTTTTAAGACGTTCATCACCTTGTAGGAGCTCTAATAATTTCTCAGCCAGAAGCAAAGAGTCTTTCTTTTTGTCATCTTTTCGAAACACAGAACACACCTCCTTCAGTTGGTCCTCCAGCATGTACAACAATGGGATAGCTTTTCCCAAATTAGAGTCCTCCTTGCTGACTGCACGTGTGAAGACCTCAAAAGGACGAAGCATGCGTGTTAGGCTTTCAACTATGTTCCATTGCGGCCCACCCATCCTCAGCTCCTCTATACCCTCTTTCAAGAAATATTGATCGAGTTGCGTATACTGCTCATACAGACGCTCAAGCATGTAGAAGGTTGAGTTCCAACGTGTTACCACCTCCTGGATGAGTGCTTTCACTGGCATTTGACATTGATATAGCATGCTCCTCAGCTGCTTGCGGGCCTTAAAAGAATGCCTGAAATGCTTGCAAATTTTTCGGCAGTTCTCCAATACACTGTACGCTGCACTGCGTTTATTACCCAAGAATTTTTGGACAACCAGGTTTATACAGTGCGCCAAACACGGCACTCTGAAATAGTAACCGTCCCTCATGGCCTTAACTATATTGGAGCCATTGTCCGTGGAAACATAACCAACCTTGCGTTTTAGTGGGGACAGACAGTTAAGGACCTTTGTGTTAAAGACATCCAAAATGTTTTCTGCTGTGTGACGTTTCTCCAAACCAAACATGGCTAGTGTTGCATGTTTCCGAGCACCTTTAAAAACAATGTTAGTGTCAACACCTGAGTTTAGCTTTGCTTTAGCCCCTGAAAAAGAGACCCAGTGTGCAGTGATGCACATGTAATCAGCGCCTGCGCCACTGGTCCACATGTCTGTTGTCAGATGTATAGTGTGAACAGCACTCTTCTGCAAAGCTGCCCCAATCACCTTCAGAACATCTTCATGTAGTGCTGGAACCGCAACTCGGGCAAAATAGAACCGGCTAGGAACCTTCCATTTAGGGCAGAGCGCTGTCACTAATTCTAGAAAACCAACCCCTTCTACAAAAGAAAAAGGGAGAAGGTCCAGAGCTAGCATTTTAGCCAGCTTAGTGTTATACAGACGGGTCATTGGGTGGTTGCGTTCATATTGCGCTTCTGTAAACAACATCTTTTTAATGTTGCCCTGGACCAATGATTTACGGGATGATGATGATCTCTTCGACCCAGTTACGCTCGCTGATGAACTTTTCCGCATTGATGTCTCACTCTCTCCCACACTCTTAGTGTGGCTCCCATGGGGTGTGCTGCTGACATGGGAACTGGGTGTAAGTGAAGTGTTTGAATCGTCTTCTTCTACCTCCTCGTCATCAGCAGATGACAAATCAACGTTTTCATTACGTGCAATTCCGGCTTTCTTGACCGCCTCTAGGTGCGGAAACCATTCGACAGCGTGCCTTCTCTCAAGATGACCTCTCTGGCCTCCGGTACCATAGTTAGAACCAAGCTTACCACGACTAAATCGAAGCTTACAAAGGCTACAAATGGCTACGTTTTCCTTTTTTGGGCAAACACTAAAGAAGTCCCAAACTGGAGACTTGAAATGTCTTCGGGGGCCGGAGGAGGCGGCGATACTGGTGGTGGTGGTCCTGCTGCTAATGACAGATGAAGTGGAGGATGTGGATTGCCGAACTTCAGTACGTTTTGCACTTTCACCACCACGAATTGAGGTCGAGGACGAGGTGGGTACCTTCTTGCGAAGAAATATGGAAGCGGTAGGTTTTGGTGTACTACTTAACTCCAAATCTAATGATTCCATTTCCATTGCCTCCTCGCCGACATCATCATCACGCTCAGCAGCTTCTCGGGATAGGGTCAAAATGTCTCTTTGCTGCATGCCCGGTGGGGCTGCAGTGACCTTTGTGATGACTGGCTCGTCGTCATCGTGAGAGGCTTCATCACCAGCAGTATCTGTCACTTCTTGTTGAGCCTCATCACACTCCATAGGTTTGAGTTTTTGGACGACCTTCCTTTTACGCTTAGGTAACGGTGTCAGATCATGGTGTGCCTCTGCCTCACTGTCAGACCGCAGTTGTGGTTCCCAAGACAGATCACTTGCACCAGAACGAGGTGGGCTTGAAGAAGATGTAGACACCCCCCTTGATCTTTTCCTTGCTAGGGATGTGGAAGACAATGAATGATCATCAGGAGGAGTGGCTTCCAATGATACCTCAGCTTCATTGTCGATTTCCAAATGTGCCCCTACTTCGGGAGGAACAACTATTGTGGGCACTTGTGAACGTCCATGCACCTTTGCTTGCGCATCTCCTTTTGCTGCCTCTCCTTCCACATGTACTTGGGCGTGTACTTGCACATGGTGTTGTTGTTGCGGCTGTGGTTGTTCAACACTTGTCAGATGAGTTACAACAACCTGTGTTGATTCAGGGACATTGCTGCTACTTTCTTGCGATGAGCCAACATCACTGGTCGATGGTGATTGGAGAAGTACACTGACTGCCTCTGAAGCACTCAAGGGCTTTGACTTAAGTTGGCGTGGTGGTGGAGGCACTGAACCCAATGGAGCAGGGGTGCTGCTCTCAGGTTGGTCCCCAGCAGATCCTGCTGCTGCAGGCGTACTTTTTTTTTTGCTCCCAAAAAAAGTGGCTGGTGGCACACCAGCCTCCTTGGTAACTTGCTTCTTCTGCTCCTTACTAGCAACTTTCTTGCTAGAGGAGCTACGGAGAACTTTCTTTGGGGGCGGGGCCATCTTCTTCAGAGCAGGTCAGACAGCAGGCCGCAGTTGCACGAATTGTAGAGTTGTCTGAGGCCAGACGTGACGTCGCGTGACGTTATGCTGCACACACACACCGCTGCAGGACTTCTTCCTGGCACTGGTGGTTCTCTTGAGTCTTGTGCACCTAAAAAAAATGGAAGACAGAGGAACATCAGTTCAGTTATAGAGCACAAAAAAATCGAAAAACACTGCAAAATCAGCACAATCCCAATCCATCCATGCCCTCCATAATGTTTAAATTCAAGACAACCCACAGAAAGACTAGGCCCATGCAAGACTCACTACCCCTGGGCATAAATAAAGGTTGAAAAGTAGGCAAAATGGTTGGAGGCCTAACAACAAAGCCTGCATTCAAAATGGCCACTTGCCTGCCAGCACATGGCCAGTGCCTGTAGCTGCACTCAAAATGGCCACCAGCCACATGACATGTCCCTCCCCATGAACACCCCCAAAAATCGAAAAACACTGCAAAATCAGCACAATCCCATTCCATCCATGGCCTCCATGATGTTTAAATTCAAGACAGCCCACAGAAAGACTAGGCCCATGCTAGACTCAAATACCCCTGGTGAAAAGGCCACAAGTACAGGCCCAAAAATCGAAAAACACTGCAAAATCAGCACAATCCTATTCCATCCATGGCCTCCATGATGTTTAAATTCAAGACAGCCCACAGAAAGACTAGGCCCATGCTAGACTCAAATACCCCTGGTGAAAAGGCCACAAGTACAGGCCCAAAAATCGAAAAACACTGCAAAATCAGCACAATCCTATTCCATCCATGGCCTCCATGATGTTTAAATTCAAGACAGCCCACAGAAAGACTAGGCCCATGCTAGACTCAAATACCCCTGGTGCAAAGGCCACAAGTACAGGCCCAAAAATCGAAAAACACTGCAAAATCAGCACAATCCTATTCCATCCATGGCCTCCATGATGTTTAAATTCAAGACAGCCCACAGAAAGACTAGGCCCATGCTAGACTGAAATACCCCTGGTGAAAAGGCCACAAGTACAGGCCCAAAAATCGAAAAACACTGCAAAATCAGCACAATCCCATTCAATCCATGGCCTCCATGATGTTTAAATTCAAGACAACCCACAGAAATACTAGGCCCATGCAAGACTCACTACCCCTGGGCATAAATAAAGGTTGAAAAGTAGGCAAAATGGTTGGAGGCCTAACAACAAAGCCTGCATTCAAAATGGCCACTTGCCTGCCAGCACATGGCCAGTGCCTGTAGCTGCACTCAAAATGGCCACCAGCCACATGGCATGTCCCTCCCCATGAACACCCCCAAAAATCGAAAAACACTGCAAAATCAGCACAATCCCATTCCATCCATGGCCTCCATGATGTTTAAATTCAAGACAGCCCACAGAAAGACTAGGCCCATGCTAGACTCAAATACCCCTGGTGAAAAGGCCACAAGTACAGGCCCAAAAATCGAAAAACACTGCAAAATCAGCACAATCCTATTCCATCCATGGCCTCCATGATGTTTAAATTCAAGACAGCCCACAGAAAGACTAGGCCCATGCTAGACTCAAATACCCCTGGTGAAAAGGCCACAAGTACAGGCCCAAAAATCGAAAAACACTGCAAAATCAGCACAATCCTATTCCATCCATGGCCTCCATGATGTTTAAATTCAAGACAGCCCACAGAAAGACTAGGCCCATGCTAGACTGAAATACCCCTGGTGAAAAGGCCACAAGTACAGGCCCAAAAATCGAAAAACACTGCAAAATCAGCACAATCCCATTCAATCCATGGCCTCCATGATGTTTAAATTCAAGACAACCCACAGAAATACTAGGCCCATGCAAGACTCACTACCCCTGGGCATAAATAAAGGTTGAAAAGTAGGCAAAATGGTTGGAGGCCTAACAACAAAGCCTGCATTCAAAATGGCCACTTGCCTGCCAGCACATGGCCAGTGCCTGTAGCTGCACTCAAAATGGCCACCAGCCACATGGCATGTCCCTCCCCATGAACACCCCCAAAAATCGAAAAACACTGCAAAATCAGCACAATCCCATTCCATCCATGGCCTCCATGATGTTTAAATTCAAGACAGCCCACAGAAAGACTAGGCCCATGCTAGACTCAAATACCCCTGGTGAAAAGGCCACAAGTACAGGCCCAAAAATCGAAAAACACTGCAAAATCAGCACAATCCTATTCCATCCATGGCCTCCATGATGTTTAAATTCAAGACAGCCCACAGAAAGACTAGGCCCATGCTAGACTGAAATACCCCTGGTGAAAAGGCCACAAGTACAGGCCCAAAAATCGAAAAACACTGCAAAATCAGCACAATCCCATTCAATCCATGGCCTCCATGATGTTTAAATTCAAGACAACCCACAGAAATACTAGGCCCATGCAAGACTCACTACCCCTGGGCATAAATAAAGGTTGAAAAGTAGGCAAAATGGTTGGAGGCCTAACAACAAAGCCTGCATTCAAAATGGCCACTTGCCTGCCAGCACATGGCCAGTGCCTGTAGCTGCACTCAAAATGGCCACCAGCCACATGGCATGTCCCTCCCCATGAACACCCCCAAAAATCGAAAAACACTGCAAAATCAGCACAATCCCATTCAATCCATGGCCTCCATGATGTTTAAATTCAAGACAACCCACAGAAAGACTAGGCCCATGCTAGACTCAAATACCCCTGGTGAAAAGGCCACAAGTACAGGCCCAAAAATCGAAAAACACTGCAAAATCAGCAAAATCCTATTCCATCCATGGCCTCCATGATGTTTAAATTCAAGACAGCCCTCAGAAAGACTAGGCCCATGCTAGACTCAAATACCCCTGGTGAAAAGGCCACAAGTACAGGCCCAAAAATCGAAAAACACTGCAAAATCAGCACAATCCCATTCCATCCATGGCCTCCATGATGTTTAAATTCAAGACAGCCCACAGAAAGACTAGGCCCATGCACCACTCACTACCCCTGGTCAAGGCCCCAACAACAGGTCAAAAATCGAAAAACACAAAATTTTACAAAAAAAAAAATCGAAAAACACAGAAAAATCAGCACAATCCCAATTCATCTATGGCCTCCATGATGTTTAAGTTCAAGACAACCACAGTCCACCCACCACTGAGTACCCCTGGGGAAAAGGCCCCAAAACAGCCCAAAAATCGAAAATCCCAAAATTTTAGTTGCAGCAACTGTAATGCCCCAAACAAACTTACTTGTAAAATTTCTAATCCAACAGTGATCCAAAGAAAGTCAAAAAGGCCTCAAATCCAAAGATCCAGCAGCATCCACAAAAAGTAATCCTTCCAGGTCCACATCCGAATGAAAAGTGACCAGGAGATGGACAAAGCACTGGGAGGAGCCTGCTGAACAGGAACAGGAAGTTGAAGACTATGGGGCACTTCCTTCCTCCCACCCCCCTGCCCCCCTCCCCAAAATGGACTCCTCGCTAAAAAAGTGCAGGCAAATGTCAAACTAAGGAGTTATTCACATAAAAATCATCATTTCTAGAAGGTTTATGCTGCTTGCTGGTGGATTTCTTGTGCAGAATTGCAAATTTATATTTTCGCTCGCCGCATCTCAAATCTCGCAATTGCGAAGTACCGCGAGACGTGATCTCGCCGTACTCGCGTTGACAAACTATCGCTGGCAAGCCGCGATGACGTAATCGCGCTCGCCAATTCCCGCGGGATCACACAGCAAGATCCAAAATGGCGCAGCACTCGCAAACTATCGAAAAAAACAACTCGGCAAACGATGATAAACGCCGCGCGCCGCAAAAATTGTATCACCAACGCCGCGCGCCGCCAAAAAAATCCGCTGCGTGGGAATTTGCGGATTTTGCGGGAAATCCGCAAATCTCGCGGATTGCGGATTTCCCGAAAATCCGCAAAATCCGCGAGCGGAACGGATTTTCCGCCCACGCTTAATCGCATGCTACCACCTTGTTGTGAATTCCACGTTAACACAGGGTTATTTTCCTGTGATCGGCTGTGATGTGTAAAGTTGCGTTAGCATTTTTTGGTGATGATTAGCACACGTTCTTGTGAATATACCCCATAGTGAGGGACCAGGACCTTCCCAGAGAGGCACCTAGTACATCCTCTGGCGCGGCCAGAGGCTAAAAAATAAAGGGGCAGATTTATGTTAACTGGCGCATCCCCAGGGATGCGCCAGTTAACGTGCGCCACAGTGCGCCACAGCTCCGTCACCCATGGTGCGCCGCATTTGCAATGCGGCGCACCATGGGGCAAAAACGGCACAGATGCGTGACGCATCTGTGGCAGAAAGGTGGCGCATTGCTGGAGTTGCGTCGCAAGTGCGACGCAGCTCCAGCAAGGCTCGGGGGTGCCCCATCTTCACAATGCTGCGTCAAGACCTACGCCTGCTTCAAGCAGGCACAGGGTTTTGACGCAGCATTGGCCTGAAAGTGACTGAGTGAAATCTCGTAGATTTCACTCAGCCACTTTCAGGAGGGGTTCCTGCGCAGGAACGCCCCCCCCCCCTGCGCAGGAACGCCTCCTTATGGCGCAGGGCTTTACAACGTGACGCATCTACTAGATGCGTCACGTTGTAAATAGGGCGCATTGTTTGCGCCGCTGTTGCGTGAAATAAAGTGACGCAATTGCGGCGCAAAGCAGCGCAAGGGCATCATAAATCTGCCCCCAAGTGGGTCATAGATCACACGTGGTCTTTCACACCTACCAAGAGCCAGCAATGGTGTAAGCAGGTGCATACCGTTAGGCAGGGGGTCCACACTACATTGCGTCACCCTACTACAGCGCCCAACATAAAAGTTGCAGGAGAAGATGAAAATGCGCTATCCAATTTCTACTTACATTTATCTTGTTTTTCACTGACACCAGACGCGCTGTTAGCCCCTCCCCCACCCCCGCCTCAGTGCCGCGCTCAGGCGCCATCTGGAGAACGAGGGGACAGACGAAAACATTACAAGTGCAATCCTGTCCGTGCTACACATTCAGTACAGTAGGAATTTCTCGGTAGTTAGCGGCAAGAAAATATCTATGCGTAATACAGATTCGGATTGCAACGGATGGATATTCACGCCAATTATTAAAGAAAATTTGAATAGCATCATTTCGGATTATTAATAAATGGTGTCCCGAACGAGAAAACGATATTTACGTATGTATAGCATCCATCGGTGAAAGAAACCTGTGGTTGCAATACTTGGGTATATGGAACGAACAGAGCTATGTGAAAGCAAACTCCATGTCAAAATCGTGAGCAGGTATTTCAATGAAAAAATACCTTTTTATAGAGCTCCATATCACACCTCTGCGTTTCAATGCCCTTCAAATAGCAGATGCAACTTTTTCCAAATTAATACCTCTTAATTTTCTAACACCGGGGAGGGGAGCGGGGTGGAAGGCTGAATTTGGTTTCTTCAAGCGACGAACATTCGACTCACTGAGCTGTACCTCAGCCTGGGGCACTGTAGGTAAGAGTCGCCTTCAGGATTAGAGTTTAGGTGGGTCAAGATGCCGAGCAGACCAGCGTAAATAGCATTGCCCACTACAGGCATTTTACACTTTGATTTGTTCAAACAGAGAAAAACTTGGCCAAGAGCGTGGGTTCACATGTCCTAGTTAGACAAGGACGGAAATAATGCAGTGGTCACTGCTTTGCTAGTAGCCCATATTTTATGTTAGCAAGAAATGAAGTCTTATTGTAGTATTCGTTTGAGTCCTCTGTAGGGATTTCTTATGTTTTCTTCACTCTTCCCTGTCTGCCTTCAAGCTCATCATCATTTTCTACTCATTTCTAGGTAATTGTTGAGTGTCTTGGGAGATGAAGTGTGAATGTAGTCTGGAGTTCATGACATACCTGGGGCCTCATTTATGAAAAGTGACGCATCGCTGCGTGAAAACAGCGATGCGTCACTTTTCACTGCGCCCTCCTTGGGACACCAATGATGTGTCATATTTACAGTATGACGCATCATGGCACAAGGAGTTACAGATACATCAGTATTTCTGACGTATCTGTATGGCGCAAAAGTGACACAGTGCTAGAGTGTGTCACAAAAGTGACGCAACTCCAGCAATGTGTCCTTTCACATGGGGCAAGCCCCATGTGAAAGCGCCTGCGTCAGTCGTACGCCTGCTGTGAGGCAGGCGTAAGAAATTGACGCATTTGTGTCCTAGAAGTGGCGCAGTGAAATCTTATAGATTTCACTGCGTCACTTCTATGACCCTTTCTTGCGTCAGAACGCCCCCCGCATACATTATACCTGCTGTAGATATAATGTAGCGCTGGGGTTTACAAACTGAGGCATCTACCTAGATGCGGCACTTTGTAAATATGGTGCAACAAGGCACATTTTTTACGCTGCTGGTGCGTCACAAAAAGTGACGCACCGGCGGCAGAAAAGTGAAGCACGGCCTCATAAATGAGGCCCCTGGAGTTTGTAGATGGTTCACCAGCCAGATACAACTTTTTCCAAAATCTGTGATCGCAGACCCACACTTCAATGACCCAACCGCAGAACAGAGCTTACTAGGAGCACAACCCAATGAATTGTCTGTTGCCTTAATAAAATACTTCAGCATCCCACAAACACAAGAAAGACACTCATAAACACATAGCTGGACACAATGCCACTTAATCGACCTAACAGAATCATGACTTGGAGATGAAGACTTCACCGTCTTCGAGGAGCTAGTTCCCCAGGCATACAGACAAGTCCATCCACCCAAACAGGAAGAGGCAAGCAAACAAGGCATATTTAACACTAATTTGAACAGAACTTCAGACTGCCAACAACTCATTCATTGCAACAATAGTCTATCAACAACCAAGATACAATCCCACATTCCTCGGTCATGCTAAAAATTGTGATATGCCGACGTAATCTCATGTAATGCTTTTTTTTCACCAACTCGGACGTGACACAGTCAACTGTAAGATTTTCTTTCATGCCGACCAAGGCCCTGGGACATCCCAAATGGTTCCAATGTTAATGCCTGGAACACCTACCTCACTTATCCTTTGCATTTCCCTGTTTTAACTTAGACCTCTTTGATATAGGCCTTACCTGGCTCCTTTTACATCCTACACTGCGCCCACTAGACTCCTGCGGAGCGCAATCCGGTGTAGCAACCATACTTCACTGTAAAAGATACTCGTCTATTGATCCCTGATGAAGTTCTCCTTGTGGGAACAAAACGCGTTGGCTGACTATAAAAGTCCAATTTTGTGAGAATTAACCGATTGAAAATAAAGACTTATTTTGAAACTCAATATTGGATTTCTGGACTTCGTTACTTGGCGCACACCCAACCCCAGCTCATGTAATGTTTGTATTAGGGTGTGAAATCTCTCAATGGAGGGAGGAGGAATTACAGATTGACCTATGACCCACTCAGCCATCAGTATTTTTAAAGCATCACAGAGTCCAAATAATGTTATATCTGGTTTAATAAGACCAGCACTGCAACCCCGGAGATCCCACATCTACCCCTGAGATTCCACAATTATTGTCTTCAGGTGCGCAGTTGAACAGGGCTCTGCTTGCAGGTTAACTGCCTTGGATTTTAATTGCAGTTTAATTATTTCCTCCTTAATCAGAAGCAATGTTAATAAAATTATTTTCGAACAGCCTATTATTACCAACCTTTCCACCCTTAGCTGGTAATTTCATGTACATTATGACATCTCAATAAAGGCAACAGAAGTAAGGGTAAGGTGATGAAGGGCAATATACTAACATTGGTGTTATGTAATCAGATATGACTCCTGTTAATAGTCATAAGATCCCACAAATAAAATTGAAAGAGCTTTGTAATTCTTCCCTAAGTAACAATCTTCCTTATTGAGTACTGTCTCCTTAGTGTATCCTGGGTTTCTTCAAAGGTAAGTGTTTGGATCGTATTAAGGCTGCCAGACATGTATTTTGTAAAAAATACATGTCTGGTAGCCCAGCATAGCATCAACGGTCCAGTCAGTTGTCAGCTTCTACCGTCACTGACTCTTGTCACAGTTCCTGCATTCCATGACATCACAAGATTCTGCAAGAATTGTATTCTAAAGCAAATTATAACATATTTATTTTTGTTTCTTCCTGTGCACTTAGGGGTATATTTACAAGAATTGCTGCTAACCAGATTTTGCGTTAGTTAGGGGCAATTTTCCTAAAGCTGTCCATCGTCGAAAACTACCGCCAAGTTATCGGCATATGTACAATACATTGCTACATGGCGATAGTATCAGGTGTCAAACTGCCTCTAATACTAGCGTCAAGGCAAAAAACAATTTTGACGATAGCTAGAAAGAAATGACAAAAGGCCAATTAAGGGGAAAAAAATTCATGTTAGCCAGCCCAACATCACTTTCCAGCCTCCAGAGGCAAAAATAGCCTATAAATACACCTCTAATGAAAATATTAAAATAAAAAAAGGGGATGGAGAATGGAGCAGCCAGGGTCAAATTCAGCACAGGTAAACAACCCCTCAAACCCCCCAAAAGCCAGGATGACAAGCTAGAGTCCCAGATGAAGAAGAAATGCTGAATCGGGGCCTCATTTATAAAAAGTTAGGCATCGCATAGCGCCAATCTTGCAACAGCGTGGCAGCCATTTCCTGGAAGAGCGGACAGCCTCCAGGGCCAATAGGCCTTGCTGGGCTTGTGTGTGAGACTCATAGTGGGAGGAAGCAGAGCAGTGTAGGCAGCGGGGCAGTGTTATTGCAGGCGGGTTGCATCTGGCCCAAGCCTGTGGGCCATGGTAGTAGACATTGAGGCGTCTGCGATCACCCTTAACTGGTGGCGAAGTCTGGCAGATCGCATGGACACACATTGCTGACCTGTGTGGGAAGACGGCCTGGTGGCCCTTGGGGCTGTGGTCGGTAGAGGCGCTCCACTGCACTGATGTAGGGAGGTCTGCATTGCATAACACGTGCCACCACTACACCAGAGTGCACAGAGGAGATTGCCAATTTTTGGCCTCGCATCTCTGCAACACAGGCCGGAGGATGTGGCGCTGCCTGGACACTGTGAAGGCTGGGGCCCCTGACATGCACTGCACTGTGTGGCGGGAGTGCAGCCACTTTACGACTAGGACGGCCCTGTTGCATCACCTGCATTGGGAGGTACCCACTAGATGTGGCGGCGACAGCTGCACCCAGGCTTGTGAAATTCCACCTGGCTGAGGCTCCTCCTGGCTGAGATTGTGAGAGAGTGTGACGGATTGAGACCTGTTGATTTCCAGGTGAGGAGAAGTGTACACGGAGTGGAGAAGGCCTGGAGAAGGCCTGGGTGTCGAAGTTGGCCCAGGCCTAGCGCCAGTGGGTGGCGCACACAGTGCCCTGAGCAATCCCTACACTGCAGCTGACCAACATCACCGAGAGCACTGCACAAGACTGCTGGGGGACTTCACTAACTGGCTCTAGTTGCTGATATCTGCAGTTGGTGGCAGCGGGTGCCATTGCACCTCCGGATCTGTCGTCACTCACTAGGGCACTAGCGAACACGGAATCTGGTTACCACAGTTACAATGGAGGATGTGACCAGGTGATACTGACTTTCCTTGCCCCATGATAGTGAGTTCTTGGGTGTAAGGGGGATTTTCATTTGGGCCCACCCAAATGAAGATTCCTGGCTAGTATACACCTCACTGGTGGAGAGGGGTCGGCTGGTTACACTACACTGCACCGCATGTCTTACTTAGTGCCTGGGCATCTGGCACAATCATGGCCTGCCTGCAGATGGGGACAGTGTCGAAATTTGTTCACTCCTCCGGTTGTTGAACTGAGTGGCTGAGGTTCACTGGCCGCTAGGGCAGGTGGCAGTGGACAGCCTGACTCCAAACAAGACCCTGTCCTCGTAGTGGGTACCTCCCTCAAACAAATGGGCACTTCCATTGATGGCCACATAGACAAAATCACAGTTGACTTCACCTGGGAGCACACAGGACATCACGATCTGACTTGCAAGGTACACAACATTGAACAAGAACTGGACAAGTCTCTCTGAATATCCTGAGTGCAGCTTTGGAAGTATAGCAGCTAATGGCAAACATGAAGCCACTGGAAAGAACAGCGGAGATTGCAAAGAGCTACTCCCAGCATAACAACCTGAAGGTGTTGGGTCTGTGTGAGGAAGCAGAAGGAGCTGGAGCAGTGGCATACATTGACACATGGTGGTGTAACCTACTGCCAGCAGGTGCACTTTCCCCATTCCTAGTTGTGGAGCAGGCGTATCGAGTGCCGGCGAGCGGCATGCTGCCGGGGACAGGTCCTAGACACTTACTCTTCCGCCTCCTACAGGGATCATGATGCTGTCATGTGGGAGGGACGCAAGCTGGGCGAGGTGAAAGTGGATAGCGCCACAGTTAGTCAAGTCAAGTCAAGTCAAGAGATTTATATAGCGCGCTACATACCCAGAGGGTCTCAAGGCGCTTGCAGAAGGGAGGGGAGTTACTTCTCGAATATCCATGTTTTAAGTTGCTTTCTGAATGCTAGGTGGTTCTGAGTAAGGCGAAGGTGAGTGGGAAGTGAGTTCCAGGTTTTAGCTGCCAGGTAGGAGAAGGATCTCCCTCCCATGGTGGTTTTGTTGATGCAAGGTACAGTGGCAAGGGCTTGGTTTGAGGATCGTAGCTGGCGGGAGGGGGTGTAGAAGGACAGTCGTGTGTTGAGGCATTCGGGTCCAATTTCGTAAAGTGCTTTGTGTGCGTGGGTTAGAAGACGGAAAGTAATCCTCTTATTGATGGGGAGCCAGTGGAGGTTTTTCAGGTGCCCAGAGATGTGTTCTTTACGTGGGATGTCTAATATGAGTCTGGCTGAAGCGTTCTGGATGCGTTGGAGTTTTTTCTGGAGTTTTGCGGTGGTACCGGCGTATAGGGTGTTTCCGTAGTCCAGGCGGCTCGTGACCAGTGCGTGGGTGACTGTTTTTCTAGTTTCGGTGGGGATCCAACGAAATGTTTTTTTGAGCATATGAAGAATGTTGAAGCAGGATGAAGAAACGGCGTTGACTTGTCTGTTCATCGAGAGTGAGGAATCTAGGATGACTCCTAGGTTCCGTGCGTGGTCTGTAGGGATGGGTGCTTTTCCAAGGGCCTCCGGCCACCAAGAGTCATCCCAGGCTGAGGGGGAGGTGCCTAGGATGAGGACTTCTGTTTTGTCTGAGTTCAGTTTCAGACGGCTGAGCTTCATCCATTCGGCAACTTCTTTCATTCCTTCATGCAGGTTGGTTTTGGCAGTGTTAGGGTCTCTGGTGAGAGATAGGATCAGTTGAGTGTCATCGGCGTAGGAGATGATGTTGAGGTTGTGTTGGCGTACGATGGTCGCAAGGGGGCTCATGTATACGTTGAAGAGGGTGGGGCTGAGTGAAGATCCTTGTGGTACGCCGCAGATGACTTCAGAGGCCTCTGACTTGAATGGTGGAAGGCGGACTCTCTGGGTTCTTCCAGTGAGGAACGAGGTGATCCATTCCAGTGCTTTTCCTTGGATTCCGACGTTTCTGAGGCGCTGTAGAAGGGTGCTATGACAGACTGTGTCGAAGGCTGCGGATAGGTCGAGGAGGATGAGGGCGACTGTGTCTCCATTGTCCAGTAGAGTTCGAATGTCGTCTGTTGCAGCTATGAGGGCGGTTTCAGTGCTGTGTTTGGCTCGGAAGCCGGATTGTGAGGAGTCTAGGGATTTGTTGGTTTCGAGGAAGGCGGCAAGCTGGTTGTTGACAGCTTTCTCTATGACTTTGGCCGGGAATGGAAGGAGCGAGATAGGGCGGTAGTTTTTGAGTTCGGTGGGGTCAGCTGTGGGTTTCTTCAGAAGGGCGCTGAGTTCGGCGTGTTTCCAACTTTCCGGGAAGGTTGCGGTGTTGAGGGATCAATTGATGACGTCTCGGAGGTGTGGTGCTATAATGGAATCTGCTTTGTTAAATATGTGGTGAGGGCATGGGTCTGTGGGGGATCCTGAGTGGATAGAGTTCATCAGACGGATGGTGTCTACAGTGGAGATAGGGTTCCAGTCATTGAGGGTGTTCAAGGGGGGTGGGGGTCCTGCAGAGGGTTGGGTGGGTTGGTCTTCGGGTCGGTTGTCGAAACTGTTGTGGATGTCTGCAATTTTGTTGTGGAAGAATAAGGCTAGGGAGTTGCAGAGGGCTTGAGAGGGCGTGATGTCGTTGGAGTTGGCTGAGGGGTTGGTAAATTCTTTGACGATGTTGAATAATTCCTTGCTGTTGTGGGCGTTGCTATCTAATCGGTCCTTGAAAGCGGCTTTCTTGGCATTTCGGATCAGGTGGTGGTGTATGCGGGTGGCGTTTTTGAAGGCGTCTTTGGTGTTGGTGTTTGGGTCTTTTTTCCAGACCTTCTCAAGGGAGCGACAGAGTTTCTTGGATTTCTTAAGATCATCGTTGAACCAGGAGGCCTTCTTGCTGCCTAGTTTGGTTTGTCGTTTTTTCAGTGGTGCTAGGATGTCGGCACTGTTGGATAGCCATTGAGTGAAGTTAGTGGCTGCTTGGTCGGGGTTTGCGGAGTGGGCGGGGGGGTATTGAAGAAGCGATGAGGAGATCTGGTCGATGGTGACTTTGTTCCAGTTTCTTTGAAGAGTGGGTTGGGGATGGTTGTTGAATGTGGATTTGTTGTAGATAAAGTGAACGCAGCTGTGGTCAGTCCAGAGGAGAGTTGTGGTGTGGCTGAAGGAGACGTGTTTGCTAGAGGTGAAGATAGGGTCGAGTGTATGACCTGCGATGTGGGTGGGGGTAGTGACAAGTTGTTTAAGTCCGAGGTTGGCGAGGTTGTCCAAGAGGGAGGTGGTGTTGCGGTCGTTGCTCTTTTCAAGGTGAAATTTGAGGTCTCCCAAAAGGATGTAATCCTCGGAGGGGAGCGCGTGTGGAGTGATGAAGTCCGTGATGTCTTCACTAAATTGTGCGCGGGGTCCTGGTGGCCTGTAGAAGAGGGTGCCTCTGAGTGTGGTCTTGGGGTCGATGTGGATCTGGAAGTGAAGGTGTTCAGTGTTGGCGAGATTGGCGTCTGAGCTGGTTGAGATGCGGATGGAATTCTTATGGACGATAGCGATGCCTCCTCCTGTTTGCTCGGTGCGGTCCTTACGGATGATCTTGTATCCTTCCGGGATGGCAATGGTGATGTCTGGGGCTGAAGAAGCATTCATCCAAGTTTCTGTTAGGAAGGCGACGTCCGGTGAGATGGTGTCTAGTAAATTCCAGAGGTCGATGGCATGTCTGTGGACCGAGCGTGTGTTGAGCAGGATGCATTTTAGGTGGTTGGTGTCAGGTCTCTGTTTGGTGTTGGTGGAAGAGGAGTTGGTATTGGTGCCGTCAAACTTGCAGGAGTAGCAAGAGAAGGGTCCATGGGTGTGTCCAGGAGCGGCTTGGGCGCAGTTGGGGTAACGGCCGGGGTTAAGGGCTAGGAGGGTGGTGGCATCGTATGTAATGCGGGAGGGGTGGGAGGAGCGAGGACCAGGGGTTCTGGCGCTGGGCGCGGTCTTGGCGCGGACGGGCGTAGACGGGCTTACCTTTGGCGCACCTTTGGCGCGGCCGTAGCGCGTGGACGCTGCACGTGGGACCATCTGACATAAATGGACAGTGGAGGGGGCGGAGCGTGGGAGGGTCAGCAGGGAGGCGGGATCAGAGAGGCGGGTCAGGGGAGAGCAAAACACAAAATGGAGGAATGAAAGTGAAAACAAACAGCGAAGGCACAATACAATGCTCGCCAGCAGGCTATCAAAGGCACCTAAATCCTGCACAATGTGTACACCTAAAGCGCTATCCACAAAGCAACCAACCTTGGAAGCGTTACACAACACAGATGTTAAAGCGAAAAATACACAGCGCTAATTAAATGAGCACAGTTGGGTTTCCTAAGCGCTACACGATAATGATATTCAAAGCGCAATAAGACTAGGAGACGCTACGGTGCACGCCTTAATAACCTAGTGAAAGAAGCACAGAGCGCGAGGCAGAGGATACAATGTAGTTTCCAAGGCGCTGCAGGAGCGAGAGCTTCAAAGCGCGATTATGCACAGAGCGCGAGGCAGATGATATAATCAAGTTTCAAAAGCGCTTCAAGAGTGAGAGCTTCAAAGCGCCACTATGCTGTCTGAGGCTACGATACCAGGTGCAGTCTGGAGGTCGAGGGTGCAAGAGGCTTCAGCTGCGGGCTGTAAGGGCTGCAGATAGATCGAGCAGGGAGCGTGGGGGAGCAACCGTTCCGGACAGAATCCAGGCGGTCACAGCTGTCACAGTATTGTCTTAGCTGACTATGCCACGGGGTGCAGAGGCAGAGGGGCCCTTCTCTAGTGGTGAAGCGATGCCTCAGAGAGTTGGGCATCACATACTCCATCCTCTACCTGTAAAGGCTGCAAGTAATCTCAGATGTTGACACACAAGTCATTACTGCCACTGAACAGTGCTTGACCTGGCTGCAATTTACTGGTTGCCAGGTGCTGCGGACAGGGAGTGAAGGGTCTGCGCAACAAGCCATCATTTGTGGAGCCAGTCGTATTTGGAGGCGTAGGAGGAACATGCGTCCCTGCCACAACTACAAGCCACCTCTAATATGCAGCAAGTTGTACAAGAGAGGTGGAAGGAAATGCATGCAGCACCAACAATGCACATTTGATCTCAGAGTCTGGATCCCGTCACTTCCCCAGAACGCTCCACCAAAGACCACGGCTCAACTTTGACGTGGTCATCCGGTGCAGAGTCCATGCATCCCTAGGATGAAACATCACAGATGGCAGATAACCTAATTTAATGTTGACTGGTTGTGCATCTTTCCTTCTTCCATGCTTACAGATAACTCCAGAGAGAATATGGCTTTCTGTTGTCCCTGGTCTGCAGCTCCTTGCCGCTGAAGTTCCTACTGAGGTCAGCCCTTAGAGAGGATCAGGTCCAGTCATCATCCAAAGAGAACAGGGCAGTTGTCCAGGTGAGGGATGCATGTCAGGGGTGATGTTGGTGGTCTCCTTGGTGCTCCTAGCTGCAATGGCTTGAGATCCATGGCATTGTTGACCTTGCCAAGGATGAATCGTGGGAGTTCTTTGATGATCCAATTCTAGAAGCACTAATGCAACACAGTGAAGTCATGTGTTTGACGTTCCGTTGTGCAATTAAGAATCTTTGCAAGGCCACGCAATGCCACTTTACATGGTTTTTCATGGACTTGTGAATATGTGCCTCTTTCTCACATTAAACAGTGTGAAATGGGCGTTCCATGCAGTGGCGGCTGGCCAGGCTCAAGGGTGGCAAAGTGGGGGTTAGTGCTGGAGGGTGTGATTGTGGGTGATGCACATAATTAAAAATAAATCAAACAAATATATAACTTAGCTTGCCACCGGCTCCCATTTCAATTCTCCTGCTCTCCTCGAGGAACAGGATTCACAGCCGGGTCCCACTGACCAATCACAATGCTGCACTGCAGTGTTGTGATTAGTTTTGAGCATCCTGGTTCGACGTTCAACCAGGGAATGGGGACCTGGGCATGTTGTCTATGCAGGCTGTAATGCTGCCAGCATGGAGAACAGGAATGTGCGCATGACTGGTTTGGGCGGCTTGAGAGTCATTGTGCACTTAGAAGTGGGCCAACCATTCCTCACCTGCCCTGCTCTGAGAGCAGAACAGCCCTGTCCATCCACAAAGCAGCACACACATAAAATGTTAATAGCTGAAAGTTTTTATCATTTTATGTTTCTACTACTCATACTGCTTGAAAGCAGTAGGCAGTGGTCCTCTGCCACAGCGGAGGAGCCGCCACTGGAACAATGGGTGTTGCTGTGGGCCTCCCCATGCCATACCAATGGAATCTGAAGTATTTCCATGGTTCTGAGAAACTGTAAACCTTTGTAATGCGTAAGAATCAAATACCACCCCAAGGGTGACATTTGGGAGGTGCTGCGAGGATAAATGTTTTCATTTCTCCTCTTTTTTTCACTTTTTCCTTGTATGCAGTATGCTACAGTATACAGAGAAAGAGGAAATACTCTAGAATACTGTTGTACACATTTCACCATGGAACATAGAATTTAGGATGCCTTCTATATACTGATCTGTGTAGTCTCCTTACCCATGTAAATAGTCTAGTAAGGCAGTTAGATTTGTTTAATTGGATTGGTAAAAGGGACTTTCTATCAGTGGGTTGTAGTAGTTTGATACTTCAGTTATGGGGACATAGGCTAATGCTATTAATCATTTTATTTGATGTGTAAAGTTATTGTTTGTTCCATATTCTACGATTAGGGTAGATTTTTGTAGTTGCCTCCGTATACACTGATTAAAGTGGTAATAGCATCCTTGTATAGCTGTATGTGGGTAAAGTTTTGAAAATACTTGTATCATTGCTTTTTTAGAAATCAATGATTATTTTTGGAGTGAAGTAATTTTCTGTCTATGGTTTTGCTTCTGTTAGGAGTTCTATGTAGGTTGTAGAATGTTTATTGGTCTGTGTTGCATATATGAAAGGGATGCTTGTTTCTTAGCATTCTTCATGGATAGTGTATAATTAGTAGAATGGCTTGGAATAAACTTCGAGTGTCCCATCCATCATCCAGATTTAGCATTGTTTTATTTTTTGGATATTAGTAGGGGTGGCAAAGATGAAAGAATTGTTCCTCTTTGTCTGTTATTGTTTATTAATGTAGTATTTCTACTTCTGAAAATGTTTAGGGCTGGTGTTAGGTATTTTGGTTCTGGCTATTAGGTGTTTTAGTGATGGAATAGTAGGTAACTGACCAATTACATGCCCTGAGATTTGGATTAAGACATCTTTTACTATTTGAGTGCTTGGGTTTTGGGAACTAGTGCTTGCTTCTTTGATGTTTTCTAAAACATATCTTACTTCAATTTCAGTAGCATTGGGGGTGGTAATGTTCTATAACATTTAGTACGGTACTTTCCATGCTTGTTGCCCTTCCATAGCAGGAATTAGAGAATTATTTGGTGAATTTCCAATATATTTGATTAGTTGATCTTCTTTGTTGGGTATAAGTGTAGCCCATTGTGAGACTGAAACATTTAGAAATTGGACACAGAGCACTGAACCAATAGAATTTCTCTTTACCAAGTGAGGATTGTTTTATATTTTTATTCACCAAAAGACATGGGCAGCCAGACAAATAAACATGCCAGTTACTTCGGGGAACACTGGCAGTCCTTCTTCTTGAATGAGTCGGCCATCCAAACAGCCACCAGCTCACCCATAGGGAAAGGAAACTATATATTAGGTAAGTAACACTCCTCTTACTTCCTGAATTCACCCGGTGCATTTTAGTGTGATAATAGTGATTCGTTCACCCTAGGGCCGCAATGCTATCTCAATCATGGACTATCATAGACTTGCAAATACCCCAGTGGAAACTGAATAGTGTCATGTTAACATGAAAAGGATTATGTAAAGAGGAAAACAATTAAGACAGGGAAAGGGAACGAAAGATTAAATCTACCTTACAGTGTTGCAATGGATTTCTCCAATCTATCACACTCAAGTGTTTTCTCCATCTATCGCCCCTTCCCCCTGCCCCTTCAAACGCTCACGCACCTGGGAATGCCATGCTCCTCCTGGAGTGTGGCTGGTATACAGGTCCGTCTGGTGGCTCCTGCTTCCAGTGGGCAGCTTCTCTCCCTCAACAGGCTTTGTCACTTTGGTCTATCCAGTCTTGGAGGATTCATCAGGAAAGGTGATCTTTATTCCTGAGCATCAGTCCTCTTATTCACTGTTGATACAATTCCTTTTCCTCCATGCCGCTGGACAACATTTCTTAGGCGCTTTGACATCAATTTTCGGCTCCTCTTACTAACCACCCTCCCTGTCCAAAGGAGAAGCCAGATTTAGGAGGACCAAATATATGTTTCTCGTAGAAGAGGCAGTTCTTGATTATGTAGGGGGAAGATACCAAGTTGAAATCCTTGTCCCGTCCTCATGATATCCATGTAACAGAGAAGGTGTTTACCTTTTTGTAAAGAAATTAATTTAGCCTGTTCTGTCATTTTCTTGGTTATACTGTAAGTATATATATATATATATATAAATATATTAAAATGATTAATATAAATGCAATGTAAATGTTTTTACCTACTTTGTTTTGTATGTTTGAACAGGTTTCCTTTATTCTTAATCTTTTATTGATAGACTCCTAATCTTTTATTGGTAGACTGCTTCTTCTTTCATATTGTTGTTTTAATTAGATGAAGCTTTCTATTGGTTTTTGTTCTTGATCCTTTTATGTTATTGGTTGTTATAGCATCTGTTTAAATAGTTTGGCAGTTATATGTTGATTTGGAAAACATTGTATAGCTTTATTTAATGGTATATTTTGTTTAATAATATATGTAACAATATTTCAGTTTTTATATATTTTATTGTAATTAGATATATTTAATACATGTTTGGTTATTTTTAATGGAGATGAATACTATTTGCTATTTTTTTAATATACATTTAAATATCGATGTTGTTTGGTTATTCGTTAAATATATATACTTTATAATTATTTTTATATACTAATATATAATTATTTTTTGTTTCAAATGTATTATTTTAATATTGGTATTATTTTTTTATTTGTCTATATACTTGTAAATGGGTGTATTTAAAGTTTTGGTTAAGAATAAATTATATTTAAGTGATGTTTATGTTGTCAATATTTTGGATGTTGATAATTTTGTTATACTACATGTTTATTTCTTTTTAACGATATTTATGTTTACAACATTTTTGTTCTCAATATTTTTTTAATAAATTTTTTAATACAATATTTTTTCCAATTATTTTGTATTTTTAATGGTAAGTGTAGGCGTTGATATTTTTGCATGCAATATTACTGTCTCAATATTTGTGTAGGTGTTATGTGGGTCGATATTGTGTCAGTGAACTATGTTTTGTGGATCTCCTGAGTTTGGTAGGCTAAATGGGGTGATTTTGTTGGTGCGGTTAGTGATCCAGGGGTGTTAGGTTTTTGAACGCATTTACGAAGACGGTAATGGTGTTGAGATGGGTGGTGTTGAGGGTGTCAGTCCATTGGCTTTTGAATATTTTGGTCCAGCTCCTGTGTTTGATGCTAGGTGGAATTGTGGCAGTGGTAGAGGCTACTGTGATGGTGAAGTGGTCCATCCAGCTAAGCTTTGTGACATGTCTGTACCTGGTTTTATTGCTCCTTGTGAAAATGGGGTCAAGCGTGTGTCCTGCATTGTAAGTGGGGTTGGTGACTATTTGGAGGGAGTTTGAGGTTGCACTAAGGTTCAAGGAGTTTGGCTGGGTTGGCGTTGTTGGAGTTGTCTTGGCAAAAGTTGAGATTTATTTATTTATTTATTTATTTATTTATTTTTAACACTTGTAAAGCGCTGCTTATACCCTAAGGCGTCAAGGCGCTCAAAACCATTGAAGCAAGATGACGTTTTCAGTGTTGATGGCCAGTGGGGGCAATAAAGTTGGGGATGGTGTCGGCAGGGCGTATTCCTGGAGGTAAGCGATGAGGTTGCCTTTGATGGATGTTTTGCCATCTATTTGGAGCTGGAAGTTAAGATGTTCCATGTTTGGAGTGGTGTTGTCAGTAGTGGAGGTGCGGTGGATGGATTCTTTGTGGATTATGTTCACCCCTGTGTTTGTTGACGGAGTTCTAAAAAGCTATCTTCTAGCCATTGGGCATGACGATGTCGGGTGTGGATGTCTGGTTGAGCCATGTCTCAGTTAGGAAGACATTGGAGGAGAAGAAGATGATAGTTCCCCACATCTCGTCGTGCGTTTGCAAAGGGATCAGGTGTTGAGCAGGAAGCAGTGAGTTGTCTAGGCCCATTCATATTGAGCGTTGTTTGTCAGTGGTGGAGTGCAGGTGTTCTGGTTTTGCAGTAGAAGAGAAAGTGGCAGCAGTAAAATGGACCGTCTGTTGAGCATGGATAGGTGTCACTGCTGTTGTTATTTTGTGGTCCGGCGTTCCAGGCTATCATCTCAGTGTTGATGTAGGTGTGGGTGGTGGGAGAGCCAGGGTTCCTATGCCTGGGCACTGGTCAGGCACAGACAGGCTCAGACGGTCTAGCCTTTGGCACGCCTTCAGCATGCCATCCACGTAATATTTGGGCAGCCGTGCTTCGGCCTCCTTTATGTAGGTCCTCGGAGGGGGGCAGGGCACTGGGAGCGGTTTGTAAGATGTTGGTAGCAGGAGGGCAAATCGATGTTTGAGGTGGGAAAAATTAATGGTCAAAGGAAGCCTGGCAAGACAGTGTGAAAATGAGTTAGAAGGTGGAGAACACAGAGGAAATAAATGAGTGATAAGAAGGAAAAAAATTGAAATACAAGTGGTTGAAGGAAAAATGGGTGGTTAGAAGGAAAAACAAGTGGCTAAAGGAAAAACAGGTGATTAGAACGAAAAAGTTAGAAGAAAATTTTTGTCGGGAAAGTGGGTGATTAGAATTTAAAATGGGTGATTAGAAGGAAAAAGTGAGTGGTTAAAAGGAAAAAACAAGTTGGAAAAAACTGGTGATGAGGCAGAAAAAACGGGTGAGTAGAGGAAAAAAAGCAAGTGGGTATAAGGAAAAACGAGTGGTTAGAAGGAAAAGAATACGATTCTTAAAAGGAAAAATGGATGATTAGGAAAATAAAATTAGTGTTTGAGCAGGAGGACATAGCAAAATGCAGGATTCAATGCAGTGGAGAGAAGACGTATTAGGGTGGAAGGTTAAAGAAAAATGCAAGGTACTATGCAGTGGAGCTCAGAGAATGGGCTGGCAACAGCAGCGGGGGAGCTGGCTGGGGGACCTGTGATGTTTTCTTTTTGCCCTCTATCTGGACATCTATAAATTGCATTCATAAATTGCAGCTTGTACCGAATGCATTGGCTAGACTTGTGATGGATCTTCCTAAATTCCACCCTGTTTCAGCATCTATTCGTAAGCTGCATTAGCTTCCTTTAGGAAAGAGAATTTTGTTCAAGGCCCTCTGCCTTGTTCATAAGGCTCTTCATAATGAGGGCTATAAAGGCATTAAAAGGCTCTTTCAATGGTATGTCCTACCAAACAACTGCAGTCTGCCAGCAAAAACTGGCTGGTGGTTCCCTGGTTTAGGAGAGCCAGGTGGGGAGGGAAGTGCTGGAAAAGCTTTTTCTGTTGCTGCCTCCAAGCTCTGGAAATCTCTCCAGCTATTGGTCTCTGGACAAGACTCTCAGTTTCTGTTCCGTAATGCCCTAAAAACATGATTCTTTACTTTTTAGCTGTTTGCCTCCTTTTGGTGCTTTCTATGACCGTCGACTTGTGTTTAGACTTATGAGAGGATTGCACAATGTGTTTATGCTGGTGAGGTTGGTGCAGAATGTGATACTGTGCATAATGTAGTTTATGTTACAGGCTGAGGCTAAATACTGTGATTACCAGTGATTCCTGGTTGTACGTTTATGATCGGTTTTACCTTTACTAAGTTCGCTTTGTGATGGTTTTGGCAGTGGTCCAGAGGGCCCTGTCAGGTGTAAATAATCCCTTGTAGATATGACTCAGTGCCAGGTGGCACCATGTATATTATGTGTTTACTATTCTCATTTCTAAATAAAACCTCCTAATAGTGCAATCAAATCCACCTTCTATAAGGTCCATCACCATATTTCTTTCGAATCCCAATGTGCCCCCTTGTTTATTTGATATGCAGCTTCTTATTTGAAGGTATTTAAAGAAATGTTTTGTATCCAAAGCATAACTATTTTGCAATTCCGTAAATTGTAATATACCATGATGGCCCAACATATCTCCAAACTTTCTTATCCCCCGCCTCTCCCATTCTTGAAAGACAGCTCCTGAGAAAACCTCACTAGGTAGGGAAGGGTTATCTTTTAGTCTAGTACATGCATTATACTTCCTGATTCCCACATTTTTAACAAACCCTTTCCATATATTATATGCAGCCACTACTGTCTTAAATCATGTTCTTTTGAAGTAACTTTCCTCCGTGAATCTCAGAAATACATTTTCAGCATTTGTACCCAGAACCAAACCATAAATAGCGAGCGAACCAAACTTGTCCCAACCTTCCACTTCAGCACCTCCAATCAAGCCCACCATACATTGCAATGCTGCTGCCCAATAATAAAGCTTTAAATCCGGTAGTGACCAGCCTCCTCTTTCCCGCGGGAGCGATATGAATCTCAATTCCCTCCGCGTCTTGCCTTTTGCCCAAATAAAACAGTTAACCATTTGTTCACAAATTTTAAACCACTTATTGTCAACTAAGAGTGGGATTGCTCTAAAAACATACAAAAATTTCGGCAAAACCAGCATTTTGATAATGTTGACTCGTCCTACTAGTGACAAGTGAAGATTCTCATATCGATCCAGATCTTTCTTTACTTTATCTATTATTGGGACGATGTTTTTTTCCACCAAGGCGTCAAGATCAGCTGAGATATTAATACCTAAATACATCCCTGCCTGAACCACTCGGTTATCATCACAGAGAGTCATAGAGTTTTAGATGATCTAAGTCTTTGAAGTATTCAGGGTATAACCCGAAACTTGCCCAAATCTGCGAGCCTCTGCCTCTACCAGCTCAGTCGCCTCCGTGGGGTTTGGTGTTATCACTGCCACATCGTCAGCGTAAGCAAGTATCTTACAGGGGCCCAATAATGTATTTAACAGGGTGATATCTGCACATAACTCTATCCTGCGGATTAGTGGATCCATGTACATGGCAAATAGCAGCGGGGAGCATGGGCACCCCTGCCGTGTGCCTCTCTTAATCTGAAATTGTCCCGTGATGCCCCCATTTACTCTTAAAGCCGCAACCGGTTCCCTATACAGAGTCTGTAGAGCTTTCACGAAACCCCCCTTAATCCCAGCTCTTATTAGGGTGTGCCACAGATAGTCCCAGGAGACCCAATCAAACGCCTTCTCAGCATCTAACAGCATTATGACCATCGGGTCTCCTGTGACCTCGGTGGCATAAAACATGGTTATAACTTTCCGGGTATGGTGTGTCGTCCCTCTTCCGGGAATAAAACCGTGCTGGTTGCTACTAACTAGGGCACCTATTACTCCTGCAAATCTCGTTGCGAGGGCTTTCGAATATATTTTTGTGTCATTGTTCACCAACGTGATTGGTCTGTAGGACCCTGGCTCAATCGCCGGCTTCCCTTTTTTTAATATTAGAACAATATCTGCACCGCCCCAAGATTTTGGGATAGACTCCCCCGTCTGAGCAGCTTGAATTGTTCTACTCAAATCCTGCCCTAGACTCCTCCAGAAAGTTTTATAAAACTCTAAAGGGAGCTGATCCGGGCCAGTGGCCTTTCCTGAAGGGAGATTGCCCATAGCTTCTTTGATTTCAGTATAATCCAGCAGCTTCTCTAGTCCTTCTGCGTCTTCAATAGAAACCCTCTTAGCCGGGATATTCTGAAGATATTCACTTATCTCTTCAGCATTACTGGGGTATTGGTCATCATATAGTGTCTGATAAAATGTCCTAAAGACTTCCCTAATTTCCTCAGAGTCTGAGTGTAGCCTTCCATTTTCATCCCTAATCTCCCTGACAGTCCCGGCTGCCGCTATCTGCCTAGTACGCATGGCAAGAACATGTCCAACTTTTTCGCTAAACTCGTAGCATCTCTCCCTTCAAATAGTATAATACTGAGCTGCCTTGTTTGCCAAGTCATCCTCAGCATCACTTTTTGCTTTCATCAATTCTATAATTGATTGTTCTATCGGTTCACCCATTATTACGCACTTATGAAGCTGTTCCTCCGCCTCTGAGACGGCCCTCTCTATGCCACTATCCCTAAGTCGTTCTAATTTCCGTTTATATGCGCTAAAGCTGCATGTCTCTCCACGAGCACCGGCTTTAAAGGCGTCCCATATAACTCCCACCGAAGCACTCCCTCTGTTATTCTCAAAGAACTCACTAATCCATTTGGACATATGCTGTATATAATTATTGTCCAGGAGGAGCCCTCTTTCAAAGGTCCAAACCCTACTTAATCTAGTTCTCCCTTCTAGCTTCATTGTTAATATTAGGGGGTTGTGGTCACTGAAAATTTGTGGAAGCCTATCAATTTCTACTCTGGTCATTAAGTAATTAGATATCAAGAAATAATCTAATCGGACACATATACGATGTGGTGCGGAGTAATATGTAAAGCCTGTTTGATCCGATCTAATTCTACCCCAGACGTCTTGCAGAAAATTATTCTCTAAAAGATCAACCAATGCTTTATGTACTCTTTTCTTCCTGCCTTTATAGCTTCTAGTCAATCCTACCCCCAGCCCCTCCGCCCCATTGATATTTAAATCACCTCCTATAATAACCTGAGGAGGCCAACCCGCTAACTCGGCATCTAAAAACTGTAGAATTTCTGGATCATCTTGAGTTGAGCCATAGACTGCCACCAAAGTTGTCCAGCTTTAGGACACCCCCACGCCGCACGGCCACCAGCTGCTGCGTGTGCCCCCCGCCTGCCTCGCTGAGCCTGCCTGCTGCCGGCTGTCCACGCCCCCTGCCGCCGAGCGGCGTGGTCTCCTGCGGTCTGGGCATATGTTACTGTGATCGCTGTTTTCTGTTGCCTTTTTATGCTTTGTGCCCCGTGATTCTTCTGATGTGTGCCCCATTGTATTTACTGTTTGCTTATCGACTGTCCCCCTGTACTTTACTCCCCTCTGTCGCCCCGGTAACCTCCTGCCCCGCTCCCCGCTTCCCGCCTCCGTTTAGTTTGCCACGCCCCATTTTCTTTCTGTGCCCTCCCCGCTCCCGCCTCCCAGCTCCTCCTCCCTCCCTCGCACTTGGCCATAAATGGCGACCGTGCGGCGCAGGTGAGTGTGACCTAGCTTTAGGACACCCCCGCGCCGCGCGGCCACCAGCTGCTGCGTGTGCCCCCCGCCTGCCTCGCTGAGCCTGCCTGCCGCCGGCTGACCACGCCCCCTGCCGCCGAGCGGCGTGGTCTCCTGCGGTCTGGGCATATGTTACTGTGATCGCTGTTTTCTGTTGCCTTTTTATGCTTTGTGCCCCGTGATTCTTCTGCTGTGTGCCCCATTGTATTTACTGTTTGCTTATCGACTGTCCCCCTGTACTTTACTCCCCTCTGTCGCCCCGGTAACCTCCCGCCCCGCTCCCCGCTTCCCGCCTCCGTTTAGTTTGTCACGCCCCCTTTTCTTTCTGTGCCCTCCCCGCTCCCGCCTCCCAGCTGCTCCTCCCTCCCTCGCACTTCGCCATAAAAAGCGACTGTGTGAACGTGCAGCGGTCACGAGCAGCGGGTGCGCCAATTGTGCGCCGAAGGCGCGCCAAAGGTAAGCCCGTCTGTGCCCGTCCGCGCCTGAACCGCGCCCAGTGCCAGAACCCCTGGCCCTCGCAGACCCCAGCCCACCCGCCAGACGTACGACGCCGCCACCCTCAACGCACTCAACACCGGCCGACTCCCGGAATGCTACCGAGCCACCCCGAGATGCACCCATGGACCTTTCAGCTGCCGCTCCTGCGAGTTCACCTGTATCCGGACCTGCACTACACCCGCACCCACCAAGACCAAGACGAGCAACAACAGAAGCCACCTGAAGTGCATTCTGCTCAACACCCGCTCCGTCCACAGACACGCCGTCGAGCTCTGGAACGTGCTCGACACCACTTCACCAGACGTCGCCTTCCTCACGGAAACCTGGATGAATGCCTCTTCAGCGCCCGACATCGCCATCGCCATCCCTGACGGCTACAAGATCATCCAAAGGGACCGCATCAACCAAACCGGAGGAGGCATCGCCATCATCCACAGGAACACCATCTGCATCACGACCAACACCGACGACACCCTGACAACCGCCAAACACCTTCACTTCCAGATCCACATCAACCCCAAGACCACCCTCAGAGGCACCCTCATCTACAGACCCCCGGGACAACGCACACAATTCAGCGAAGACATCGCCGACTTCATCAGCCCGCACGCCCTCCTCTCCGCTGACTACATCCTCCTCAGGGACCTCAACTTCCACCTGGAGAACAACAACGACTGCAACACCACCAACCCGCTAGACAACCTCGCTAACCTCGGACTCAAGCAGCTGGTGACCACCCCCACCCACTACGCCGGACACACACTCGACCCCGTCTTCTCATCCAGCAAGGACATCGCCTTCAGCCACGCCACTGGACTCCACTGGACGGACCACAGCTGCGTCCACTTCAGCTTCAGAAGGACCACGATCCACCACCACCAACAACAGGTTGCACGCAGAAGCTGGAACAAGATCACAGCCGACCAGCTCGCGACTTCCCTGAGCAAGAACCCACCCACCAGCGCAACAAACCCCAGCCAAGCGGCCATCAACCTCACGAAGTGGATCAGCGACTGCGCTGATGACCTCGCCCCCCCTGAGGAACCCGCCTAGCAGACCCGGCAGCAAGAAAGCCCCATGGTTCACCGAAGAACTCAAGAGCTCCAAGAAGAACTGCTGAGCCCTCGAGAGAACCTGGTGCAGAGACCCAACACCGGACAACATGACGGCCCTCAAGCTCGCCACCCGAAAACACCACCAACTCATCCGCGCAACCAAGAAAACTCCATTCAAGGAACGACTGGACAACAACGCACACAACAGCAAGGAACTCTTCAACATCGTTAAAGAGCTCTCCAACCCCAACGCCGGAAACAACAACATCACCCCTTCGCAAGACCTCTGCAACTCCCTCGCCTCCTACTTCCACAACAGCTTCAGCACTCAACCGACGCACGCCACGACCGAACCATCGCCCCCCACCACCACCCTCCGCGCCTGGACCCAGATCAGCACCGAAGACACCGTCCGCACAATGAACTCCATCCACTCCGGATCTCCGACCGACCCATGCCCTCACCACGTCTTCAACAAGGCCGATGCTGTCATCGCACCCCACCTACGGGACATCATCAACACCTCCTTCGACACCGCTACCTTCCCGGAGAGCTGGAAGCACGCCGAACTCAGCGCTCTACTAAAGAAGCCATCAGCCGACCCCACCGACCTCAAGAACTACCGCCCCATCTCACTGCTCCCGTTCCCTGCAAAAGTCATCGAGAAGACCGCCAACAAGCAGCTGTCCGCCTTCCTCGAGACTAACGGATGCCTCGACCTCTCGCAGTCTGGCTTCCGGGCCAACCACAGCACCGAGACCGCCCTGATCGCAGCCACCGATGACATCCGAGCCCTGCTTGACAACAGAGAAACAGCAGCCCTCATCCTCCTAGCCCTCTCCGCGGCCTTCGACACTGTCTGCCAGGTACACTAGTGCAGAGACTCCGCAACGTCGGAATCCAGGAGAAGGCACTGGAGTGGATCATCTCCTTCCTCGCCGGAAGGACACAGAGAGTTCGCCTCCCCCGTTCAGATCTGAAGCCACCGAAGTCATCTGCGGCGTTCCCCAAGGCTCCTCGCTCAGTCCAACCCTCTTCAAAGTCTACATGAGCCCCCTCGCAGACATCGCATGCCAGCACAACCTCAACATCATCTCCTACGCCGATGACACCCAGCTGATCCTCTCCCTCACCAACGACCCCGCCACCGCCAGAGCCAACCTCCACGAAAGGATGAAAGAGGTAGCCGAATGGATGAAGAACAGTTGCCTGAAACTTAACTCGGACAAGACGGAAGTCCTCATCCTGGGATCCTCACCCTCCGCCTGGGACGACTGCTGGTGTCCCCCGCCCTAGGCAGCGCACCCAAACCAACAGACCACGCACGCAACCTAGGCTTCATCCTGGACTCCTCCCTCTCCATGACCAGACAAGTCAACGCCCTCTCCTCGTCGTGCTTCAACACCCTGCGCATGCTACGTAAGATCTTCCGGTGGATCCCCACCGAGACCAGGAAGACGGTCACCCAGGCCCTCGTCATCAGCCGTCTGGACTACGGCAACTCCCTCTATGCAGGAACCACTGCCAAACTCCAGAAGAGACTTCAGCGGATCCAGAACGCCTCAGCACGACTCATCCTGGACATCCCCCGTCGCAGCCACATCTCCGAACACCTGAGAGACCTGCACCGGCTCCCGGTCAACAAGAGAATCAACTTCCGTCTCCTCACCCACGCTCACAAAGCCCTACACAACCAAGGACCAGGATACCTCAACAGCCGCCTCAACTTCTACGCTCCCAAACGCCAGCATCGATCGACCGCCCACGCCCTCGCCGCCGTCCCCCGAATATGAAGAGCCACCACAGGGGGACGGTCCTTTTCCTACCTCGCCGCCAAGACATGGAACTCCCTCCCGACCCACCTCCGCCTGACCCAGGACCACCTCGCCTTCAGGAAGCAGCTCAAGACCTGGCTGTTCGAGCAGTAGCGGACCCCCCTCCCCTAGCACCTTGAGACCCTCTGGGTAAGTAGTGCGCTATATAAATGATTTGATTGATTGATTGATTGATACTCCCTCTATTAAGATCTCAACCATAGCCCATCTACCCCATTGATCTTCTAGTTTTTTTCCGGTTACCACGTTTTTACTTCTTGAAAGAATAGCTACCCCTCTGTTTTTCGTCCCTTGCTTGGACCTTGCTATTAAATGGAACCCCAACTGATTAAGACAAAACTCCTGGGTACTCATTATGTGTGTTTCTTGCAGGAATACGTAGTCTACATTCATCTGCCGCAATAAAACTGCTATCTTTTGTATTTTTTGAACGTCGTTTAACCCACATACGTTCCACGTTACGAATCTAAGAGACATATCTAGTTTTTAAGGGGCTACCGACTGACTGCTCACTACTAATTACCAATCTTCCAAACTTGTTCTTCACTACTTCTATTTCAAAGACTCCCATTTTAGTACTCTCAATCCATTCAACTCGATACCCATACTCGTGCTTCCATTCTAGATCAAGTTCTTCATAATCCTGACAAATTCCAATGCCCATGTGCCCTGCCCCTGCTCTGACCCCTCCCCCACCCCAGACAGCCCTCCCACAGATACCCCCCCCCTACAGGCAAATAGGTCCGAAGGACCTATGTCTGACCGACGATGCCTACAGGATGTCACACCCTCCCTCCCCTGACTCTCTTAAACCATAAATTTCACTCATGGTGCTCCCCCCGAGATAATGTTGAACCCCATCTGCCCCCGATATCACCTAGAACAATTGACACCCACCAGTACACCAATACACACTGATACACACCTACCCCTCTCCCCGACCCAAAGAAGAAATATACAATCTTAACTCATAAGTCAAATATTTAAACAAGCAATAGGCTTCTCCTACTGCATAGTGTTATTAATCTCTTCTTTTACTACTTCTTCCGGGAAATGTATCTAATAGCAACCGCTTGGGCGTCATGCTCCACAAGCTCCTTATGTTGTACCTTATGTTGACCTCTAGTTTCACGCAAAAAACTAAGGTACTCTTGCGCCATAATTTCAGAATAGAAGATCTTAAAGTTTCCATTTAGTCCAATCTTCAATCGTGCTGGAAACATAAGGTAAGCCTCACAACCAAAGTTCTGAAAGGGAGTGATCATCTGCCTCATCCGCCATCGCCTTTCCACGGTGGCGTGGCAGAAGTCAGGACGGGCAAAGAAAACAACATCCTTATAGGTACGCTTTGCCTGCGGTTTTGCCTTACTGATTATCTCTTTGCGTAGTAAAAAGTTCCCTACATAAAGTAATATTGCACAGGGCTTACCCTGTGTCTCCTTCTGCGTCATCGGGAACTGGTGTGCCCGTTGTACCTCGTGCTCCCAATCCCTGGAAGTCATCTCCGGAAAAGCACCCTTTAATAACTCAACTACAAATCCCCGTACATCCCCCCCTCCTTTCCTTCCTGTACCCCAAGTAGTCTGACGTTATTACGTCTTTGTCTGTTTTCGAAATCCTCCATTTTCCAGAGCATATCTGCTGTTGTCTTATCCTGATCTCTCTTAGCATCCTGCAGTTTCACGAAATCGTCCTCCAATTTTCCAGTTCTGTCCTCCACCTCAGATACTCTCCCGACCATTTCTTCGTACATTTTATTGATTTTATGCAAAGAAGTTTGAATTTTTTTATTTGCATGCCTGGCTCTTCTGCTTGCCCTTTGACTCTCAGCTCGAGTCTCACCCTGTATTTGCTTTAGAGTAGAAAGCAGGACTTCAAAGTTAGAGGCACTCCCCTCAGGCCCCTGAGAGTTAACATCGTGGATACCCATATTTGTGTTCTCCGGCCCCCCCATAGACAATGCATGACTTTCCAGTGTATTGTCCCAATCAAGTTTCTTTGCAACTGATTTCGCCGGAGCTCCCCGAGATGCTCTGGCCAAGTTCTTTCGTCTAGAGTTATTTTTAGCTTTACTCTTACATTTGGATCTGCTGTTCAGTACTGGCTTATTCATCTCTATGGCAGCGGTCTTTTGTCTCACCTTTGGGACTTTTTGAACTGTCTCTTGCTCCAAAACGATAGACTCCGTGTCGCTATCCAGAGAGATTGAAGCACTGTCCGATTCTGTCTCATTATCAATATCTAAATCAGTACCCACTTCAGAGCCTACTGACGTTTCCAGATCTGAATCTGGCCCCAAGTCCGAACTACTGTTCTCACTCTCATCCTCATCGTCTGCCTCATCACTGCCTGTGAAGAAAACATTCTCACTGGGGGAAGCCAAATTAGATCCTAAGACAATTGGTATTTTTTTGCCAGTTTTGTGGGTTACATTTGCGTTTGCATTTGCAGATTTCTTGACCCCTGATTTCATTGGGTCGAGGGCTGCCTCTTTATCTACGTTCTCTTGGGTCAGCTCTGATGTTGATATTACAATAATATGCCCATTCTTATCAGCCGCGTCTGCATCAGCACGGGCTTTAGGTGATTCATGGGGTGTCTCTGTCTCTTTAAATGCAGTTTCTTTTGTAGTTTCTTTCACTTTTGATTGCTCAGCCCCACCCGCTACCATGTCCGTAGAAAGCCCTGGCGATCTCGAGGGCTCTGTAACTTCACTGCGGCTAACGGGCTCCACCAAGCAGGTCACTCCCTCAGTCGCTCCCGTGAGGCTGTTAAGCTGTTTCTCTCCAATTAAGCCGCACAAGGATGCCAATGACGGAACCACGAACACCCGATGCAGAGCAGGCTGGACACTCGGTAAAGGTGAGAATGTTTCCACAATCGTAGTTTGTCGAAGCGACGTCTTTCTCCCTACCACCTCGCCAGCAAAAGTCTGCGCCCCGTTGCTTTTTTTAAGTGAAGCCGTCATCCTTTTCTTCTCCGTTTCTTTTTCTCGGATCGTCCGCATTTTGCTCTCCTTCGCAGCCTCTCGTCTCTGTTGCGCCTTTGATCTCGCTTTACCTCTCAGGTTAGGAGCTGGGGCGCCAGAATCATCTGTGGGCGCTTCCTATTCATCATTGCCCCATCTATCTCGATCACGAGTTTTCTTGGGCGACCGCAGGAGTTTAGGAGCCAATACTCTCGATGGCTTCTTCAAATGGATCTGCCCAGACCACACAGTCCGAGCTGCAAAGAAGGAAATAACCTTGGATAGGGTCCTTTCTTTTAGCTGAGTTATATATTCTGCTCGTACAGGCCAAAGAATAGACACACCGAGCATCGCATCCAGCATCCAGCAGCTAACTGTTCTCTTATCTATTTTCTCTGGTTTTACCTCAGTATCACCTCAGTTTGATCAAGTATTCCATTTAGAGCATCAACTGTGGTAGGTGGAACCGACTGAAAAAAAGCCAAGGGTTGAGCACCAGATTCACCAAATACACCACCATCAGGAGGAGAGTCAGGCGTGACTTTCCTCTACAGCGTCTCGGCGGCCATCTTGCCCCCAATGCGTGAGTCAAATCAAAATAGGAATGGGCTTTTCTTTACATTGGTATGTGTTTACTATTCTAATGTGTTATGAGAATACACAGGCTATTTTGGATATAATCTTGTGTGGAGTTCCTCTTGTGGTGTGCCTGGGATGTTGTTGCTGTGTGCGTGCGCAAATGCTTTACATATGGCCTCCGGGATAAGCCTGACTGCTCGTGCCAAGCTACCAAGGGGGTGAGCAGGGGTTATCTTTGGCGTGTAACTCCCTTGCCCTACCTAGAGTGGTGGTCTCTGCCTGACTTTGGTGCAAGCCTTAGCCAACCAGAGATTCCATTTCTAACAATGTTTAATTGATTAATACAATCCCTTGACATTTCAGTATACAATTTTTAGTGTTCTCTAAGAAAAACTGAAAAAAGTTATTTGAAATTGAATAAAGAACATATCAGAAATGGAAATTGAAAGCAGCAGAAGATGCCAAAGGGTAGAACGAATAGTAAGGGAAAGACAAAATCATCTCACATAAAAGAATGGAATTAAGTACAAAAATACGAATGTTGAAAAAGAAATTGTGGATCACAAGAAGACAAAAGACCAAAAAATAGTTTGGAGAACATGAATAAGAAAGATCATACCTACAAATATTGTCAAAGAAGACGGGTTGTTGAGACCAAACGGAAGGATGACACATTCAAGCCCCTGGAGTAAGCATGGGCGAATTTTGCGAATTCGCGATCCGCGGATTTGCGAATTCGCGATCCGCAAAATTCGCGAATTCGTGTGAATTTTGCGGATTTTTTTTTTGCGTGTTCGCGGGGTTTTTTGCGTGTTCGCGGGGATTTTTGCGTCTTCGCGAGCCGCTTGCATAGCGAAGTTACCCATGCAGTCGTTTATGGGAGAGGGAGAGAGAGATAGATAGATAGATAGATAGATAGAAAGATAGATAGATAGATAGATAGATAGATAGATAGATAGATAGATAGATAGATAGATAGATAGATAGATAGATAGATAGATAGAAAGAGAGAGAAAGAGAGGGAAAGAGAGAGGGAGAGAGAGAACGAGAGAAAGAAAGAGAGGCCGGATCTCTGAAGGGCCAGATTCCTGAGTTGCCCCTACAGAACATACAGCTTTTTATTTTTAGCAAAATGCATATGAAAATTGTGCTGTAAAGGTCTCTTTTAGTTTAACCCCTCCTGACAACTCAAAATGGGTGTATTTGCCATCCTCTCCCTTCTTCCTGTTTTTTATATCTGGAAGTGTTTCCTGATGAGGTTTAATTCCTTGGAAAGGTGCCTCGTTGCCTACTTGTAACTATTCTCCTACCCTGCTTCAAGGGTCAGAGCAGGGTCAAAGAATAGTTGCAAGTAGGCAACAAGGCGCCAGGAAGCAATTAGTAGCAGGTGTCCAAGTTGAACTTAATTTGTTTGTAACCCTTTTATAAAAGGTTACAAAGAAATTAGGTTCAACTTTTGCACCTGCTGCTGTAACCCTTGCTTGGCTGAAAATTCGTCCCCGCTGATTTGCGGATTTTATCGCGATTTCGCGAGATTCGCGGATTGCGAAATTGGGAAAATCCGCAAATTCGCCGGCGAAACGGATTTTACGCCCACCCTTACCCTGGAGACAACGTAAGGGTAGAAGGTTAATGATGAAGGATACATATTAGGGTAGGCTCAAAATGGAGTTGAGGAACAGAAACCTGCAAAGACAAAATCAAGGTGAGTAGGATAAAAACAAGTAATAAATGTGTATTACAGTAAAGTGATAAGAGAAAATGGATATCATGTATTTTAGCTACATAGATGTCTCAAAAAGGGGTTAACAGGTGGCAACAAATATAAACAGAATATTTCTTAATTCTTTTTAGGTTTGGAAGTATCCATGAATTCCACCTTGTGCTCCTGAAGAAAAGCTTGCAAATGTGCAGGGCCTTCATAACAGTGCATTTTGGGGGATATTCTCAAGAACGTGTGATAATTATTGCAAAATTAGCTTAACGCAACTTTTTCCGTCACAGTCTATCGTGGGAAAATAATTCTGTGTTAACGTTGTATTCTCAACACAACAGTACCATGCAATAGTCTCACGATAACATGTCAAATGACCGCGTTAAAATTAATGTGATGCCTAAAAAATGCGAAACACGAATGCGAAAAAAGCGGCTATGTCCCAAATCCAATACAAAAATCAGTGATAACCAGCAACAGGCCTGCAATTCCCACATGTCATGCAGGAAAATGTACTATAAAAGCAGAGAAAAAAACATTAAAAAATGTAACTGCGTAGCACCATGGACGCACCTGGACCAAGTGCAGAGGACAACGCGAACCCCACAAACCCCACAAACCCCACAGACGACCAGCAAGGAACCTCTGGGTCAGGGAAGGCCAAGGAGAAGACAAAGAGCAAGACGCAGTTCAGTCCGCTGGAAAACAGGATCATCATTACGGAGGTGATAGAACACTACCAACAACTGTTCGTCACCTCCAACGTGTCATTGGCAACAAAGACCAAATATGGCATACCATCTTGGACCTTGTGAATGCAGTGTACATGGCTAGCCCAGGTTACCACAGTAAGTTGTGCTGTCATATCTGGTCGGTGGGCATGTTGTTTGGCATGTTGTATGTGAGTTTGTAACATGTGCATTCCCAGAGTAGTGAGTTGCACTATTGTGGAGTTGAGGTGTGTGGTGTGTTCATTTGGTATTTACCAACGAGCAGTGCATTTCCTTAGGTGCCAGCCTCAAAGTGCTGGTTGATGATGGGCTGTCTGAAGATGAAGGAATCATACACACTGCCTGGGTAGTTGTCGATGATGTTGGTGACGAGTTCCCGGTGGTCCACTATTGCCTTCACATTGATGGAATGCATGTGCTTTCTGTTGCAGTAATTGTGTACAGTGTCAGAAGGGGGTACAAGCAGGACATGTGTGCAGTCAATTGCCCCCAACATGTGCAGGAAGCCAGCTATGGAGTAGAAGCCTTGCTTGGTCTCCAGCTGTTCCTGCACAGTGTGGGACAAGTGAAGGTGCTGGGGTACCAAGCTGATGATGTCATCCAAGATAGGTGTGTAGAACTTTGATACGGCTGGCTGTGAGACTCCTTAGACTCTTGCGGTTGTTGGTTGGAAGGTACCAGAGGCCAACATGTGCAGCACAGCCAGCAACTTTGTCTGTGGAGGGATGTTGGTTGCCGGCTGTGTTTGTACCGTCAGCCTGTGGGCAATGATGGTCTGGATACGGAGGATGGTTGTCCTTTTGAGCCTGTAGTGGGCAATGACATTGACTGGTGTTAAGTCAATGAGGCTGGTGCATTGTCTGAAGGTCTACTATCTTTGTCTGATCTGCCTCTGTGGTAGTCCGGGGGGGAGGTGGGTTCAGGGTCCGGGGGCGGCATGCCTAGGGGTGGTGGCGGTGGGTGTTGTGGCCCTCTTGGGGCTCTGAGCTGCATGATCAGTAGCTCCATGCCATCTGTTGTTCTTAAGGTGTTGCTCTGAGCTGGGCTCCTTTTTATGGTGCAGGTTGTCGTCCGACTTAACACCAGGTAAGAGCAGATGTTAAATCCCTGTTGCTAATGCGCCTTATTGCTTGTTTTGGGAACTTATTGCTGATCTGGTTGGTCATTGAGAATATTGCGAAGTGGTGTTGTCGCGGTTTTTTGCACAGGAACGCCTACTCTGCATATCATTAACGTTAGTTACCGGTGACATCTGTAGCGATGTTTTTTGCATCTGCTAGCGCAGGAAAACTGATGATATCAGCTCTTAGCAACAGCTTGTCGATAGGTCAATAACTTTATTGCCACTTTGGCTGTGATACAGTACCACTAACTCAGTGATAAGTCCTTGAGAGTATGCAAGTTTGTTATTATAAGTTACCTTGAATAGGCATAGGTGAAACAAACCAAAATCTGCATCAGAAGATTGAAGTGCAGGTCTCAAGAAAGGGAAGTCTTTGTGCCTATCGCTGCATTTTTAGTGTAATCCTGGGAGAAATACAATGTATTGCCAGTCCATCAAATCCGGTTTCTAGAATGAGCGACTGATAAAACTTTGAACAGATCTGTGTATTTGAGAAAATATAGTATAACATTTTGAAGTCTTTTGGAGGTGGAAGCTGCTTGAGAAACATGACCAAGTCTGTGGGCACGTTGTATGTTCAATGCTGAGGATTCTGGTAGATTTAGTAATTTAGGAAGACAGGATCAAAATAAAGAGACTAGATCGGGACCTTTTATTCCCTCCAGAAAACCATAAATACACAGGTTGTTTCAGCAGTTTCTGTTTTCAAAATCTTTGCCTGCTTTTGAAGCAAGGAGGTTTGCGGTTGAAGATGCAGAAATGTGTTATTGAGGTCTGTAATATGCTGTTCATCCTTTCTTCCAGTTTAGACCACTTATCATCTAGGCTTTGAAGTTTTGCATTTGTCTCCTTCATGCAAGGGTGTGGAACTCTAATCTCCTTCAAAATAAGATCCATGGAAGCTAAAGCAGTGGATTTTGTGGGAGAAGGAGGGTCTTCTTTAAATCTTGTGGTCAAAGTGTTCCTACTGCCTGCGAAGGAGTGGCACCACCTGAGGATGTAGAGGAGTTGGAATTTATAGCAGTCACTGTAGTTGTGCTTTCATCTCAAGCTGTGATGCCAAAGAGGAGATTAAAGAAATAGTTGACTTAGAAAAGTGAGGAAGGGTTTTATTACTCTGTTGAAGTCTTCTTGGTCTGTTCATATATTAGTTTATTTTTAGAGTTTTATATAGTGTGAACTAACTCTGGAGGTATCAGAGCATTTTACACAAGCACCAGTTACGTTACAGACAGACACATTCATTTTTTTGTAAGGCACAGGGAGATTAAGAGATTTTCCCAGAATCACAGAATGTTGAGCATCCCTGCTGAGACTTGTACCTGGTTCCCCAGCTCTGAGATTGACTGCCCTAGTCAATAGGCCATATTATCTTGTCAGTTCACAACTGCACAATAGCACACAGAATGAGGAAAGAACATCAACTGTGTGTATAGAAAGATGACTTGTAAAAGCTTGCATTCTGTCAGACAAAAGCACTAACAATTCCCACATATGCATTGCTTTGTTGAATTAAAGTAGGCCAGGTTACAAGCTTTGTAATGTGGTATAGAGTGACATTTGTTTTCAGTAATATAAGGAAGGAAGTCCAGGATGAGGTATTTTATACATGCATAGAGATACATCAATTATAAATCACTATAGTAATTGTAACAGATGCAAGAGTTTATCCATATCAGTAAATCCTTGCTTCTTATTGTTCTTTTTTTTTGTAAAATCGTTTTCATTAGCGCTTCATAGTATAATAGAGTACATATGCATCAGTTATTTCAGAATTAGACATCATGCTCAATCTACATCGTGGTGTTATTCATAGCCATTTCACAGTGTGCAACCCATCCATCAATTCGCTGGGTAGTATCGTTTGATGAAAGGAGGCATCTGGGTATGGAGCATGTGTCCGTGAGAGGTGGTCTGTGGCCTGTACTGATGAACTCTCAACGCTAGCCCTGTAGGTGACGTGTTGATATACTGAGAAAACGATCTGAACCTGGGATCAAACTGGGGATGAACAGGGGTGCACTCTGTCGATAGTGACTACGCATAGTAGGGGCCAGCGGGTTAATCCATCCTGACTGAGCTGCTGATTGCACGGCGCTGAGAAGGGGGGCAAAGGCATCAGACCGGAGGCAACGCATTAGTGCTACTTATTGTTCTTTGCAATGATTGAACACAGAGCAGGCCTATTGAGTCCCATTGCTGAATGTATGAAGAGAGGGCTTCTCCTCCCAGTAGATACAATATCACCATTGCACAGAATAGTACATATGGAAAGGGTGAAGCGGCCCCTTAAGTTAGGAGGAAAAAGGGCTCAGGGTAAAAACCTCCAAGGAAGCTCATCCTTGCAACTCTTGATTGCAGATGATGATTAATCCTAAAGAAATCAACAAAGTATCAAACTCTCCCTTACACCAAGAAGCGAAAACAGACAATTAAGAATTATAAGCATAGAAGTCCAGAAGAAAATCCAACTGCTAGAAGTAAAATCCTTGCACGGAAGTTAGAAATAAGTGGGCAAAGACTGTGGTGATAGAATCGAAAGAATGTGTTACAACATTTGTTCCTCTGGGGAATGTATCCCCCGAGTATGACTTAAACAGGAACTGACAGCACAGAATTACACACAACTTCATCATTGATTCGGATCCTCAAATAACATCCAATGGACATATCACCATTTTGGGAAGGGCTGATCATAAGAATTTATCAATACCCTCTCCAGAAGGTCATGGTGTTCGTTTGGTAAACAAAGTAGAAGTGCAAGTCTGAAAACCTTCATTCCGCACTGAATGCCATAGTCCTGATGCAACTCTTTATGCCTGGTGCAGAAGGCAGCTCACTGAACATATCTGTAGGTGGTCATGAGCATGGAAATGCAAGAGCGGTTCAGAATAGGCAAATGCTCAGTGATGCTCAGTGATGCGTCTAGGCGCAACATCTTGGAACATGCTGCATGTAGGTTTCCATTCCTTCAATGAGCATGGTGTTAGGTGTTTTCTTATCATGGAAGTAACAGCTGTTTCCTATGCTAATGTTAGAGTGGCTGACAGGGTAAATAGGCCACCTCTTTGTGCTTTTTATTAAATATGGTAGCAAAATTGTAGTACCACCGGCTATAATGAATAATGCATAATTTGGTGAAAGCTGGAATTATCATCAGCACTTCACAAATTGCCAAAATAAATTCAAAAGCCCAAATAATTCACGTGTTTGTAAAATATTGTGTGCTCACTAATAGCAATTCCTACTCAAGTTGCTATGAAACGCCAAACGTGGTTTTACATGAATGGAGAGGCAGGTTCTGTTTTTATATTGTTTTCAGCCGACGGTGGTGGATGCCCGTGCCACCACCGTGCTTTGATTTAATTCCACTTTCTGCCTCCGAGAATAGATCTTGCCATCCCTGCACAGGACTGCCCTGATACAGAAGAATATCCTTCACCATTAGACAATACCCTCAAGATTTGCTGTTTCTTGGAGCCTTATAATTTAACTACAGCACACAGTGCATTGTAACTCAAACTGGCTGAGTTTGACAACATCCTTTATTCTGCAAGGAGCCCTCCGTTGATAAATCACGGTGAATGTGCAGCAGAGCGCGTGAAGGTGCTCTGTGTCTGGACCAGGGCGCAGTCCTTGCGGCCCTCATGTCTCCATCCTGGTGGCATGCTGGTGATCCATCACAGAAAAGCATATATATATATATATATGTAGTGTTGACAAATAGAGAACGGTGGCTCTTTTACAGAATGCTCCTCCATCGCATCCTTTCAGACGCAAGCTATAAATGTGGCACCGAACCGCATGATCCCGTCAACCTGAACAAACCTGTGCATCTCCATCTCGAGTTCTTTCCTGACTTTGAAAACATAGGATAATGCTAATGTGATGAGTGTATGTCCGCATGCTAGATCAATGTTTATTTTTAGCTTAGGTACTTAGGGGCATACTTACAATGGAAGTGTATCACACATGAAAACAACACAAGGCCAATGATTGTTTATGTACACATAAACAATCATTTAAAAAAAAATGCTGCTTTGCAACTTCTATGTGTGTTGCATTAGGCAGCACACACAGAGGTTACAAAACGGCATTTAAAGATTTTTTATGGGCAGAAAGGGGGACCTTCCAGCATATAAACAATCTTTTCCTGCACACAGACACCCTTGCACTATGGTGCAAGGGGGCATGCGTTGGCCACACTGAATGCCTCTAGATTTAGAGATGGCCCGGATGTCCTTGCAGAATGGATGACCACTAATTGCTTACAGTTGAATGCTAGCAAAACCAAAGGTTTTGTTAGTAGTGAAGAACTTGAGATTGTGGAGTGAGCGATGGTGGCCGAGTGTCCTGGGAAGTACTCCTATTCCAAGTAGTGGTTAAGAACCTGGGGGTATGGATGGATTCCTCCTTCAGCTTTCAAGAACATACCGACACCTGCTTTGGCCTCTTGCGGGGTCTTTAGCCCCTTCTAAAGTTTTTTGACCCACCAACGCGCCAGCTGATTGGACAGCCAGCTATTCTATCTTGATTGGACCATGCCAGTTCTCTCCTACTAGGGGCCAACCAGGCTGAAATAGCATGGATGCAGAGTGTTCAAAACACCGCAGCCAGAGCCTTGCTGGGGCTCCCGCAGTCCTGCCCCTCCGCTGGTGCCATTCGGAGACTCCACTGGCTTCCTATAGTGGACCGCATCTAATTTAAGACGCTGTGTCTCTTTTAAGATTTTGAAGCTTGCCACGCCTAGCCTGCTTGGTGACCTGCTTATCCCATATGTACCCCCGAGGCAGATGTGCTCCTCGGGGCAGCACCTGGTCCCTATTCCCCGTGTGAAACATCTTAGTGTGGGGGACGGTCCTTTCGCTGCTTGGCAGCCAAACTATGGAACTCCCTGCCTGTTCAGATCCGTAGAGTGGAATGTCTGTTGGACTTTAGGAAAGACATTAAAACTTTTCTCTTTCCTTCAGTCTAGTCTCCTTGTCCACTTCCTTATTCTTTAGCGTTCCTCTGTCCTAGTGTTTAGGTCCGTTTTCTGATGCTGGCAGCACCGGGACGCCCCTTTGCTGGGGCAACTGTGCGCTATATAAATCCGAATACCATACCATAACATAACATAACACAGGCCAGTGGGTCTAGAAACTTTGATTGTCACTTTGGTTGGTATAATTTTGCAGTATCCCTTTATTTGTTCATTGTGGGAAATTTATTAACAATATTGCACTGTCAATTTAAAAATACTTGCACTAATATAAAAGGGGAAAAAATGGCGGGAACTTCAGGTTTGACAAAGACCACTTTGGTGGGCAAAACGCATTGCCTGTTTTTTGTGGCTGAATAAAATCTCCATAAAGAGAGCCACAGTGTGCTGGAGTCTGTTACAAATTATGCAAACAGGCATTGAAAGAAATATATATATGACATTTTTACACTTTTTAGAAACACTCAGTCACTTTATGATGTCATCAGTGATGTCATCAGTAATGTCATTTCAGATGTTGTCAGTGATGTCACTGACCATGTCATGAGTGATGTAATATGTGATGTTGTCATCAGCAGTGCATTGTGGAGGTGCGAGTTATAGTTGACTGTAACGGCTACATTTCTCTGGTTTTGTACGTGGGAAATGTCAGCCCAACTACAACGTCCCTGAAACCTGTGTGGCCAGTAGGTAGTCATAGTTAGGACCAAAGTTTCCATAGGAAAAGAGTTTTTTGTCTTTCCAATACCATCAGCGCCGCCTGACAATCCTTCACAAATTTTCAAAAACATCCCCTTTTTCATTCAGCTGCTGTGTTGAATATTTTGGAGTGATCCCACAAATGGGGGGTGCGAAAAAAGGCTGGTCCTAAAATGCGTTTTCTCCATGTTATGTCTATGGGGATTTTTCATCTTTTAAACATAACTACGGCCCAAACCGCGGACCAGAAGTACGCCAAATTTGGCAATTCAATTCAATATGTTTATTAAGAATTTGGATCTCTAATGAGGTCCACTTAAGGCATACATAGATATACATATTAAAAATACCAACAATAATTAACAATAAAACATATTAAAAGCCATTATATCTACCTACATCACTACACAGTTGTTTTACAGATTAGTCCATCTTAAAGGTATCAGAGTTTTTCAAAATCATCTCTGGAGGCTCCTTTAAACAGCAAAGGGAGTCACCCAGTAAGGAAATACAAATGGTGTCACGTTAGGAACGGAATACAAAATAGAAAAATATAATTATTGTAACAGAGGGCAAAATTACAAAAATGTGATTAGTATTTTTACCTCAGCAGTTGACACAAATCAAAACTATTAAAATCTAATACTTAACCCACTATAACACACTCACATTAAATCGTGAATAAGGACCGTCAAGTGGCAGCAGTGAATTTATGAGCCAGGTAAAATTCTGAAAAACTAATCACATGCTGAACCAACTGTTAATTTTCCTTGGTTACAAAAATTTCAAGCAAAATAAATGTTCCCCAAATTCCTTTTTTTACTAGGGCAAATAAGTAACAGTCAACAAATAAATATGCCTGTTACCTTAACAGATCAGAACAGAACTGATTCAAATAAACCTCGTTTGTTAAGTCCTTTTGAATTACGGCAGCCCTCCGATACCCTAAGGACATGGTGTACCACGCGGGAAATATAAGAAGACAAGGGCAACATATATCGAAGGAATTCGTATATGCCTCTTTAGTGGCTACGTTTATGCATCCCTTTATTAAGATTACAGACATCGTGCCATATACCAATTACTACTTTCCTGGTCTATAAGACATCAAATCATTTTCTGAAGTGGCCACGTTTACAAACCCTCATACCTGGATGACTGGTTCTGTGCCATATATCACTTACAGCCTTCCCTGTCAACAACTATACACACATAATTTCTATGGTGGCACCTATGGACTATTCCAAGATGATCGTGCTTTATATGGACACCATCTTTTAAACATATTGTTGCCCTTATAGCTCATCAGTACACGGAGAATCATTACATCTTTTGCTGTCAGTATAAACTACATTTTCCTTTAAGATTCCAGTTCACATATATCAAATTGCAGTGCAATAGAAGGTTACCTGATGAAGGCAGTAATGCTGAAAAGCGCGTAGTCCACATCTACTGCATTGCCTCCATCAACTCTATGTCTATTGTATACTATTTATGGAATCAATTAATTTATGTGAATTTTGTTATATGTATGTATCCATCCATTTATTTTGTGAGATGAACAAACTCTTTTATATATATAAAAACAAAGGGAAAAAAATCAATATTTAAAACAAGAACAAGTCGTATTTAACAATGAAATGAAATATATTTTTCTAGACTTATTAGTGTATATATATTTTTTGTTAAATTAATTAGTGGTTACTTTCTACAGAGAGACTTAGAACAGTTTTTGTCAATTGTTTGATTTGAACTAGCTATAGAACTTTATTTAATACCTTACCAGATCAGTCAAAGTAAAAACTTTAAGTGAATAGCATAAATTAGCAGCTTCATATAACGACAATTTTTTAATAAAGTGCATCATATAGCAGCAAAAAAATAGCAGCAATTGTATAGTTAGAACCTATACCACGACAGAAAAAACAAAAATCATGTTAAATATAAGTGCAATTTAGAAATGTATCCTACCATAGCAGCATCATATAAGAATATGTTTTATATAAAGGGCATCATGAAGCGGCAAAGTCTTTTCCCTTAACAACAAATTTAAAAACAGATAAAAGACCCAGTTTTGTGCAAACAGCAATGAGCAGTCACAAGTGCAAATTTTCCGCAGGTGAGAAATAGACTCAAATGGCTGAGGGAAATATACAAAATTGGGACTTTAGGGGCTATATTATAAAAAGAGCTAATTAAATGCACAGTCAACGTAACAGAACTTATGATAATTTAAAATATGTTCATAAACTCCCTAAAAAAACTAAAAAGTTTTGTACACACAGTTTCATTTTTTGGAAAAAGCAAGAATTCTCGAGCAGATGATACATTTTTATTGCCATTTTGTATGAACATTGGTCGAAGCCACCGGAATCGAGGGGACGACAGAGCCGGGCAGACAAACAAGATATGATCAAGATTCTGGGTGCACTGATTACAGAAGTTACAGTTTTTCCACCTTTCCTGTTAAGTGACCAATTTGCAGTTAAATCATTTAATGGTAAAAGGTTCATACGACAGAGGGTAAGCCAATGGCGAATACTGTGGCTTAGATTCCAGGAAAGGTTCTTCAGACGAACTCTCGGGGAAGAAGCCTTAGCTATTGTTTCCAGTCTGAGCCTTGTTCTACAGATTTTAACATCTCTCTGGTGACTAACTGTGCCACTTGAAATTTTTAAGAAAGATTTCAATTCTGAGAGAGAGAAAGACAGTACTAAATCCTCTTGCACACTGAAATAACTCAGTGCCAAGAAAAAAGCACTAGAAAAAGAACATTGATACATTTGTCCTACAAAAGTTTCTTGGCACATAAAACTCCCTAATGTAAAAGGCTCGCTGTTCTTTAGCTGGTATCCCCAACTTATTACCCTAGCTAAACCTTGTATAAACAAACTCACCAAGCCAAATTCAAGACTAATTGCGGCTATTGGAACAAGAGTATTAAAATTGCATAGTTTTTGGAAAATCAGGCCTTCAATCTTATCAAGAAAACTCAATTCTCTTACTGCAATAGATTCTATAGCGTATAGCAAGGTGGAAGGGATTTTAGCTTTAAAAAGTAAAATCAAATGTAAAAAATGGGTTTGACCCATAGCGCTATGGAATATGCGTAGCCATGTTCAGTATGGGGAGTAATCCTAGTATTACTTGAAATGACTTTTTCCAAATAGAGATAGGAATCTACAATCTCAAGTTTTTCGGAACCAATTCCCCAATTAAAATGAAAGACTTTTCTATTTTTGCCTCGTTTCATAATCAAAAACTTCCTTTTTGAAACATTAATCTTCAGAAATTGTGCAATCGTATAATTCTGCAGTAGTGACAATTTTTTATTCAAACTAGTAGGGGTCAGGTCCAGAATTACAATATCATCTGCATACATAAGGCAGGGGAATGAACGGCCACCTATCTTTGGAGCATCTCCTTCCATAGAGGAAAAACAATCTGGTAAATCTCTTACATATAAAGAGAACAGGAGATGTGCTAAAAGGCAGCCTTTCTTCAAACCATTTTTTGTAGGAATTACTGATGATAGGCCCTGAGTTCCCACCTTTAGTACCTGACATCATGTTTGCAAGTGTAGGGCTATAACTAAAGATAACAGAGTGGTAGGCACCACCATTTTATGTTGCTTTTTCCAGAAAAGTGGCTGTCTACCTTATCAAAAGCAGTAGAAATATCTATAAATGCCACATAAACGTTTGTCCTGCAAAATACAGTATATTTCTCCTCTATTAGTTTCAACATACTGATGTTGTCTAGGGTGAAATGTTTTTTCCTGAACCCAGCTTTCTCTATGGAGAGAATTTTCTCCTCTACATCCCAGTCAGTAAGATTGACAAAAATACTGAGAGCCAAGATTTTCTCACTGCATCTAATAAGGCTTTTTGCCAGTAGTTACCTGGGATATGTCTTAGGCCCTTTTTATACAGAGGGATTAGGATACTACTGGACCATGATGAGGGGTCAGCCCATGCAAATAACATTGGGCCCGATTCACAGAATGAACTTAAGACTCAATCCTAAACTTACTGCTGTTTTGGTATTCAAAGATTGCACTTACTACATTTGGTATTCACAGAATGAACTTTCTACTTTTGGCATTCACAGAATGCACTTACTACTTTTAGTATTCACAGAATGAACTTACTCATTTCGGTATTCACAGAAGTTAGGACCCCTAACTTTAGGACTCCTAAATGCCTTCTGTGAATACCGAAAGTCTTAAAATTAGTATTTTTCTCTATTAAGTAGTAGTAAAGTTAGGACTCCTAACTTTAGGACTCCTAAATGTCTTCTGTGAATACCGAAAGTCCTAAAATTAAGATTGTTCTCAATTTAGTAGTAGTAAAGTAAAGTAAAGTCCAAATTTCCCCCATTAGATCTAGAGAGCTCTCTTGCTATTCTGACAAGTCTCAAATCTGGATCTCCACTGGATCCTTGCCCTGCAAAGTGTCTAGCAAACATGGCACCTGTTCTTAATGACTTGATAAACCCCATCTTGAATCTGTCACTCTCTTCTGGGATAGTTCCCAAAGCTTGGAAGAGTGCCATGATCTTACCACTTATAAAAAAACTGGCGCTCGACCCTGCAGTTCATGCAAACTACAGACCCATCTCCTTACTCCCTGCTCTGGCGAAAGTGACAGAAAGGTTTGCTCACAGATCTATTTCCGATTTTATCGAAGAAAGGGGTCTGTTGCATGGTACTCAATCCGGCTTCCGTGCAAATTTTAGCACGGAGACCGCGCTCCTTGAAGTCACAGATGCCATCAGGGAGGAGTTGGATGCTGGTAAAAAAGTGGTACTGATTATGCTGGATCTGTCGGCGGCGTTCGACACCGTTCCCCACGTACTTCTTCTTTCCAGACTTTGGGACTTTGGTCTGCGGGGAACGGTGTGGAACTGGCTCAAGTCCTTCCTAGCCGACCGCCGGCAGACAATCTGGGCGCCACCTTTCTCTGCTGAAATGTCACCGCTTGAAGTGGGGGTCCCGCAAGGTTCCATCTTAAGCCCCCTCCTGTTTAACATCTTTATGGCCCCCCTGGCGGTGACGGCGGAGTCTTTTGGCGCCCGGATTGTCAGCTATGCTGATGACACCCAGCTCCTCTTTGTAAGTAACAGGGATGGTCAGTTTGATGGTGTCCAGGTCAACGGATGTTTGAGTGCTATTTTTGAGTGGTTTGGATGCCATGGGCTGAAGTGCAACGCCGACAAGTCGGAGTTGCTCTTCTTTGGCTGTACATCTGAACCCGACTGGAAAACTTGGTGGCCGAAAGACATGTCTCCTCCCACTAGCTCGTCTGCGAAAGCCAAAAATCTGGGAGTGGTGATTGACAACAAGCTATCTTTCGGACCACATATCTCATCTCTCACTGGGAAATGTTTCGGCATCCTGCGGATGCTTCGCAAATTTCTCCCCCTAGTCTCTATCCAGCACAGACAAATTATTGTCCAGGCACTGATTTGTTCCAGGCTGGATTATGCAAACATTCTGTTTTTGCCATTTGGCCTTCCAAGGAAAGCCAGAGGTACGGATCTTCTTGCCACATTGCATTGGCTACCAGTTGCAAAAAGGATTTTATTTAAAACACTGACCACGACTTTCAAGGCCCTGCATGGCATAGGCCCCAAATATATCTCCAAGCGACTGTCTCGGTATACCCCTCTCAGATCTCTTAGATCCTCGTCCTTATCAAAAATGAGTGTTCCCACTATCAAACGGGCAAGAGTAGGAGGACGGTCTTTTCGGCACTTAGCCCCTCATGCATGGAATGATCTTCCAATCTCTTTAAGACAGACTTCCAGTCTTCTGTCTTTCCGCAAGGCCCTTAAGACTTGGCTCTTCCCGTAATCTTTGAGGCTGTTTTTATGTCTGTATGCTCTTTTGGTGTTATGTTTTTTTTTTCCCCATCTTCGGTTGGGAGTCTTCGTCAAAGCGCCGGGATACTCCAGTGGAGTGGCCGTGCGCTATAGAAGTGTACAAATAACATAACATAACATAAAGTTAGGACTACTAACCTTAGGACGCCTAAATGCCTTCTGTGAATACCAAAAGTCTTAAAATTAGGATTTTTCTCAATTTAGTAGTAGTAAAGTTAGGAGTCCTAACTTTACTACTACTAAATTTAGAAAAATCCTAATTTTAAGACTTTCGGTATTCACAGAAGGCATTCAGGAGTCCTAAAGTTAGGAGTCCTAACTTCTGTGAATACCGAAATGAGTAAGTTCATTCTGTGAATACCAAAAGTAGTAAGTGCATTCTGTGAATGCCAAAAGTAGTAAGTTCATTCTGTGAATACCAAAAGTAGTAAGTGCAATCTGTGAATCCCAAAACAGTAGTAAGTTTAGGATTGAGTCATAAGTTCACACGCCTCAAGAGAAATTGTTCGGTACCAGAAGATGCAGAGAAAGTTATACAAGAAAGTAAATGTAGATTCAGAGCAAGAGGCTATGAAGAAAGAGTGTTAACAAAATGCAAAAGAAAAATTGACTTGAAAACACGAACTCAAACATTAATGGAACAGCCTAAAAAAACGGAAACCCACACACCTCCGAGACTCATAATGACTTTCAGCAAAGAGAGTGGAAATATTGCCCGCATAATGAAAAAATACTGGCATCTACTGTCAGGAGACCCTGACATTGGCACTACCATCGGTGAAGCACCATTAATAACATACAAAAAGAATACCTCTCTCAAAGATTTGTTAGTTAAGAGCTACTTTCAAGAAAAACCGAAACAAAATTGGCTGGAAATGCAACGGAAAGGGTTTCAACCCTGTAATTCGTGCAAAGCTTGTAAAATTGGTAAAAGTATGAAAGTGATTGAGGAACCGGATGGGAAGTTAATGAGAATTGAACAACAAATCTCATGTACCTCAAATAATGTTGTATACGTTATCGAATGTAAATGCGGAATGAAGTATGTGGGGTGCACAACCTGCATGTTGAAAAACGAATCTTGGAACACATCCAAGCGGTAAAAAACTCCAATATGCAATATGCCACGGCTAAACATATGAGCACATGCCAAAATGGAGACTGGAGACAAATGTACTTCTATGGGGCAAAAGTATTGGACAAAATGGAGAGAGGTGGTGATGTGGTTTGAAGATTGCGACAAATGGAGTCACGCATGATAATTAGACTCAGAACAAAACACCCGAAAGGGATGAAGTTTGGAGAGGATCTGCATATCCATCTGGAATAATGTTCTCGTAATGACATTGGGTACTATACCCTCAACTTGGAAACAATGGCTGAGAAATAAGAGACATTAATGAAAGAATGGGGTACTAAACCCAGAATTGGTTTATATTATGTAGCCATAGTGAACTACCAGTCACCAAAGTGCAGTAACTTAAAAGCATGCAAAGTCTTTCTTTCTTTTAATTTATTTTTTTCACTGAAATGTAATGAAACTACATATCCCATAATGCCTCCTAAATGGCTAACTATGGGTTAGTATAAATAGCAACACAATAGAGGGACTAACCAACCGTGAGCAAGGCCAGTTGTGGCCGAAACGCGTTGGTGGGGTGAAGTCTTGATTAAAAAGGCTTAAGAAAATTTCCTGATTGTGCCGCCTCTTTTGTTCGAAAAATGTTCCTGGGTCAGGATCCGACCCCTGGGTAGAGCACACACTGCTGAGCGCTCTCGCATGGCCTGTGGTTCACTTTGTGTAAAGATGTATATATATATATATATGTATATATATATATATATATATATATATATATATATATATATATATATATATATATATATATATATATATATATATATATATATATATATATATATATATATATATATATATATATCACATTCCCACTTCTTCCATATATATATAATTTTTTGCAGAGTTTTATATAGAGCGACCTTGACATGAATCGGGTATCACAGCGCTTTACATAACATACATGAGGACACATATTCATTTTTGTTAGGCGCGGGGAGATGAAGTGATTTGCCCACAATCACAGGAGGTTTAGCGTCATTTCCGCCATTTGAGGCTTGATCTAAGCAGAATGGCAACGCCTTCTTTGGCATGTCCCCTGCTCACCGGGAGCGCAGGGTGGCTCAGCACATAGTAGTCTTCAAAGGACTAATTTGTTATAATCCAGGACTCTTGAATACATATTATGTCGGCATTCTTTTCTTTCGAGAATAACAATGTATTTTTGTTTGTGCTTAAGCTGGCTGTGTTCCAGGAGATCAGTATAAAAGCCCTTGCTAGGAAGAGTTCCTGAATCTTAGGCCAACAGAACTATTTGCACTGAGAACCCCTGCCACTCAACTCCTGGTCTTATTTTCCTCATCTACTGTTAAACTAAATTTGCAAGAAAGGTAGATTTTGGTCTAGAAAGCATGCTTTTTGTAATTTGGTGTAAATACATTCAGTAGTTTTGGATATATTTAAGATTTAAAAATGTAGATATCTGAGAGCCCAAAATCCTACTGAAATTGGATTGGCTGCCAACACTTATTGGACCCCGGGTGGACCAGGTTCTGAGGGCTTTATGCAAAATAGAAATGGGGCACATTGACCCCCCTCCTGGGATTTATTACTGCCCTAGGTTCAACCACCTGCCAGGGCTTCATTAAATATTGATTTGGGGAGGCACAAACGGCATCCCCTCTGCCCGGGCAACCATTACTTCCCTGGAACCAATTTCTTTTTAAATGGGAGGGCCTCTCTGACCCTTAATGTTCCAGAGACCACCACCTCCCTGTTGCTTTATTTTAAAAAAATACGGTGGACATCTCAAATGACATCACTGATTACCTCATCCACAAAATCACTAACACACCCATTGATACTTCATACAACCTTTCATACATCCACTCCCACACAACCATTCATAGACACATTCACAGAATGATTCCAGTACTTACACGCCCACTCACTAATTCATAGATCTATACTCACATTCACTCACTCACTTACCAATTCACTCACTTATACAGCCACTAACAAATCCCCTCAAACACTCATATAGCCACTCAGTTACCCATAGAGTTACTCACACACCTACTCACTCATCCATACAGTCAATCACACAGCTCCTTACCTCTACAGTTACACACAAACACATACCTACTCATATAGCTACTAACACATACTCATTCACTGACACAAGCACACAACCATACAGTCACTCATATATCCCATCACTAACCTATACTGCCTTTTACATACCCAGTTACTCGCCCATACACAACTGACTCATCAACTCACCCGCACAGCCATATACACACTCTCTCACCCATATTGCCCCTCACAATCTAACTAACCCAAACAGCAACTGACTTCCCCATTGACTCATCCCTGGAGGCAGTCACACACTTCCTCACCCACCCTCTGAGATACTCACTATACAGATATTCGGACAACCAATCAATCACCCATACAGCCACTCAAGTACCCACTGGAACACTCATACAGCCACATAGACACTAACTGACAGACTGATGCAAACATACACACAACCATCGCTCACCTATATCCTTCACTGAAGCTCCTATTTACTCACTTACAGAGTCAGCATGCACCCACTACAAGGACTCATACATCCACTGATTCAGCAATACTCCTTGGTATATATATAAAACACTCCTAAACCTTTTAAAAACACTCACAGTCACTGGATGATGTCACCAGTGAAGTAATGAGCGATGTCATTTGAGATGCCATCAGTGATGTCACTGACCATATCATAAGTGATGTATTATGTGAGGTCATAAGCAGTGCATTGCGGGCGGTGCTGGTTATAGTTAGCTCAGTAACTATAACTGTTGAATTTCACTTGTTTTGCACAAGGGAAACCTTAGTCTAACTATAATGTCCTGTAACCTTTGTTTTTTTCAGTACTTTCTAAGCTTTTTTTTTCATTCTAATTCCTAACTATACCGTACCTGTAACCTTTGGTTTTTCTTCAGAATTTCAACATTTTTGATAATTGTATTTCCTAACAATAACACCCCTGTAACCTTTGTTTTTTAAAGTGAATTTAAAGTGAATTTCTAAAGTTTTTTAGTTGTATTTCCTAAGTGTAACCTGTAACCTTTGAAAGTGAGTGTGGAGTAAGTGCAGGACTGTATTGTCCCAGTGGGTGTGCGATAGAGTTAGTGAGTATCTCAAAAGTAAGACATGTAAACGTTAAGGAAAAATATGTTGTTACATTTGACAAAGCCCCAAAAGCTATTTTCAGTAATGAAGCAGGGTTAGCTTTTTCATAGAAAAGAATTTGAATTTAATATTACATTAAAATGTTGATAGTTCTACATAGGAACAAGATAACAAGTTCATAGTTGGATGTAATAAATTATTTATTACATACAATTCATTGGTAAATTAAGATTTGGAACAAATCTATATATATAAAAACGAAAGTATGTCTGTTTGTCCTTTATGCATTACTACACCATTCATCCAATCGCCATGAAACATAGCAAGTTGTTGAGTACACTCCTGCGAAGGTTTCTGGCAAAAAAAAAGAAACATCTGCTAAATATCGGCCCCCGGGCCCCCAGGGCCCTCTTAATCTTTCCAATACTGAATGTTTACAGTTTACGGTGCGACTCGCTTTTGCATTGACTATCAACAAAGCACAAGGAAAATAGCTGCAAGTCTGTGACTACATTTGAAGAATCCGTGCTTCTCACATGGACAACTGTATGTGGCCAGCTCACGCCTCGGAAAACCTTCTGATTTATTCGTGTCTGCACCAGACAGAAAATCAAAAAATATAGTGTATCCACAAGCACTCGAATAAATAAACAGAATTAAAACAACACTTTAAAATGTTTTCCATATTAAAATGAATAAGTTTCAATAAAAATGACACAATGTAAAGTGGATGTTATCATAACAAGTTTCCTTACATTTCCTTTCTCCTGAGATCGCAGCAACGCGCGACGGGTAGGCTAGTATTTCATAAAATATGCTTTAAAAAAGTTACATTTAGCCTACCCAAAGACACTAGAAGCCCATTTGCCTGCACTTCCACCCGTTGGGGCTGACTAGCTACTTGATTAGGTGTGAATTGGTTCCCATAGCTGAGACATAACCCTTGGGTTGTGGGATCCGATCCTGTTCCTCTGACCAGATGACAATCTGGGAAGTGCCCAGGAACTTTATTATCTTCAAAGGGGCCTTCTCTGTCACAGGCCTGCCCCCTCTAGTTTCTTTCTTGCATGACAAAGATCAATCCCAGTGGGACACCCACAGGACCAGTTTTGAGTATCACCGCAGTGGGTTTGCTCATTTCCTTGGCTAGAACTCTAGGGTGGGCACAGGAACTCTGCACAAGGGAAGCTCTAAAAACTTAATTTTAGGGAAACTGGAGCATTGCAATATTGTTTGCTGAAAGGCATTCAAGAAAAGCTGCTAAAGTGGGTAGAGTTAACACTGGGAGCTTTTCCTTATTGCTAGTATAAATGTGGGCTCCTGGGCACCGTCTAGAGAACACTACTGGAACTGTGAAAGACAGATGACAGACCTATTCTTGAAATGTGAGGAGAACTCTAAGCCTGGATCTGCTAGTACTTTTAATCACAACAAAGACATGCTTCTGTTAAGCTACAAAAGAAACAAAAGCAGCAAGAAGCCCACTTACTAGGAAGAGTCCAGCTGAACAGTTCCAACTGGACCTGCCTTGTACACTGCTGGTGGTTTCTGTTGACCTAAACCCCATCTGCTATTCCTCAGGTCCTGGAACTCCTAGCTGGAGTCAAAAAATCCTCTCTGTGCCCAACCCTAAACCCTAGACTTAGAAATGTTTTCAAGACATTTTGACTGGAGGACTTGGACAAACCGGCCAAGTCAAAGTGATAAATTAGCATTGCAACTGAGCCAAAGATTCAGGTTTCTACTGCTCAGAGCTTTTCTGTAGCAGCAAATCTGATTCTGCGAGATGCTGGTAAGAAGATATGTGGCCTTGAAGAACTCTGTTCGGCTGCAGCTTTCAGCCTTGGTCTGCTGGCTAAATACTAGCTCCCAAAAGTGACTAAGTCTAAAGGTAGAAAGCTTAACTGGGGGAAGGTGGCAATAAAATCTAGCCAGTGAGCGACCTTCCTTGGGTGTAAATTTAAAACATTTGCTGCTTGGAGCTTTCCCACCAAAAGTAAATGGCTTCACCTGAACTTCATCTGACATATATCATATCCAGTCATGTGGAACCCATCTAGGCCGCAGCCTGCTGCTGCCTTGTCCCGTTGAGGATTTTAGACTTCCATTTCGAAAACTAAACCAAAAGGTGAAACTTCCAGCCAGAACAAACCTGGTCTCTGCATTCACCATACCCTCCATCACAGTTGGCCGTAGTTCACTCCTAGGAATCAGTCAAGCACAACAAGATGATCTTGGTGGGCAATAAAGACTTTGTGGCACTATTTCATTTAAAACTTAAATTAATTTCTCTGGTCCAGCTTATTAGATTTGTGCTATTTTAGAGTCAATTTGTTCATGAAAATATCCTCTAATTCTGTAAATTGAAGTGGGATTTCTATTTTGATATTTTGTAAACTTTTTTACTGTTTTGGTTCTTCTAAATGCTTTACACATTTTCTTATGTTAAGTCTGTCTGTATTATGCCATAGCTACCAAGGGTTGAGCTCAGGTGTAATTCACTGAAACCTTTACTGGACCTCACAAGAACAGCGTGGTTATTACTTGTGGCCGGCTACCATCAATCCCAACTAATAATCCACTTTCTCATAATTCCTTGTTTTACTCTAGCACCACTGTTGTACAGTTTATCAGTCTTTATTGAGTATGGTAACAGTGATATGTTTGGTGCGCTGCTGGTGCCCTGATCCCCATAGGTAAATCATTATTCTGGGTTATGTAGAGTAATAGGTATCTGGGAACAATCGGAGTCTGTATTACATAAAGTGTCCCTGGTGCGCTGCAGGCATTTGCGCCCACTCTGCGCACCCCCAAGGCACTTTGGTATTACAGACGTGACCGCAGATGCTTGTGCGACCCCTTCTCTAACACCGATAGTGTTGACGCACATAAAGCACCAGAGCTATCTTCAGGGGGAGTTTCCTCATTTGCATGGGGACGTGCCCCATGTAATTGAGGGAATTCCTTTGCCCCTGTCCCCCACCCTATTACAGACGAGGGTGCAGAGGCAAAGAAGCGATCAGGAGGCGCACTGACAGTGCATTGCCTAGAAGGTGGTGCACTGTCAGTGCGCCCCCTGAGAGCAGCCCTCTGGAGTAGGGAAAGGGAGTCCCACAGACCCACAGAAATCCCCTTGCAGGTGGGCAAATCCCCATGGGGATCTCTAATCCCCATGAAAAGTGCAGGTGGGTGCTGTGTGCAATGTGAAATCATGAAGCGGCTTTAAAGCAGCCCCTCAGTTTTTCATATGAATGCGCTGCCCTGGGGAGAGCACAAGTTTGTGGCTGCCCTGGGGGCAGTGCATTCTATGTAATAGGGTGCACTTCTCCTGTTTGCGTCTGGCGCACTTGTTTTAAGGTGTGCCAGGGCAAAAACAGGGAACGTGTGCCCTATACATAATATGGCCCCAAGAGAGATAGAAACGTAACCGGAAAGCATCAGAGTGTTTTACATGAGCACCAGTTGCATTACAGATGGACACATTAATTTCCAGGCACTGTAAGATTAAGTGATTTGCTAAAACTCACCGGATGTTGGAGCCTCCAGCCAGATTCAGACCTGGTTGCCCATTTTCAAAGTTGGCCTGCTCTAGCCTTTAAGCCACAAGGCCTAACCCACTTCATCCATGAGTGCCAAACATGTCATGGCAATGGCACCCTGCTACAAATCCAAAAATAAAGCACACCAGTTGAGCCTTAGTACAAGAAGGAAAGGTACAAGAGATAAAAAAAGTGCATGCAGTGCCCTGGGAAAAAGAAGCATACCAGGTCAACTGGGACTCTCTTGTTTACTTATTCGGCTGCAGTGCCCGGAAAGCACACGAGTACAATCCTTTGTACTCTTCAGGCTGCCAGAAGAGTGGCAGCCCCCACTGGAGCTTTCTGTTTGGGACTTCTGGTATTCCTTGACCTTTGTTTTTAGCTTTTGGAGGGAGGGGGGTGGGCACGAGCTTTGTTACATATGAAGAAGAGAGGAAATTGAGGTGTGCACTTTGAAAGCTACAATCACTTGATAGTTATATTGTAAATGGAAGGTAGTACTAATCTTGATGGGTTACACTTTTGCATTGTATTATATGATGACAACACCCCATCAAAACAAGTATTCCTGGCTGGTTATTAATGCGCCACTCAGGCTTAGTTAGGCTCATAGAGGGGTATGGTGATTTTTGGGTTTAATACTTTCAAGTGCACATGAGGTAAGAGGTGCCATCAGCACAGTGTACTCCTAGGGGCAACTTGACCAGTGTGACTTATCTTTATTGTGCTCCCCTTTCAGGTTGTGATGTATTTTAGACGGTGTCACTATAGGTACTCTAACCTTTCTTACTAATGTAAATGTACAGGAATTTATATAGCGCAAATCACTAACTGGTTTCTAAGCGCTTGCTTAGGGAACCCGTCCTGGTATTCCCCTGTGAGATAACCCTGGCAGGGTATCCGCAAGGTGAAAGCCAGGCATCCCGCCGCGAGGGCCGTTGTGGAGATTAAGCAAGCTATTGCCCAGAGTCGCAGATCGTGAACCCATGAATTGAGTAGGCCCTGGAGCGAGAATTGTCGAGTCCATGGACATTTTAGGACTCAAGACCCCGCCGAGCCGGGAATTGAACCCTAGTCCCTGGCTGACCTCTGCTTCCAGGTCTGCCTCCTCTAACCAGTGAGCCACGCTTCTCCACTTCACTGTTTGTCAACATGGCCTTAGTGTGTAATAGAGCATTTTTCAATTTTAAAAGAAAAAGCACTGATTGAACATCTATTTATTAAATGCTATTTGTTGTGTTGCTGATTTCAGAGTCTCAAGCCCACAGCATCTCCAATCTGTAACAAAAAAAGGATCATTTTCTAAGAATTTATTTTGAAGCTTGCTAACCTTGCAAAACTTTGAAAGATAACAAAGTCTGAGGAGAGATGCCTTTGCAACTGTGAACTGCTACGTCTGAATTATTGTTCCCCACGCATATCATTGTAGCTGACGTAATGTGCCCTTTAATAAAACTGAAGGAACAAATCATATTGTTAGGGTTCCATATCTTTGAAAAGTTCGAAGTCAATATTATTGGAAGTCCCAAAACCCAAGGTGTGGGTCACTAAGACTAATAAAGTGGGATGGAGTTGATAAATATATCTGCGATATCGCAGGAAAAAAAGCGAAATGAAAATAAAGCTATGGGGGCATATTATCAAGGAGGGCGATATGAAATTATCGCCGCTTTAGCGGCCGTTTTCGGCTGTAAAGCGGCGATAATTTCATCGCCCTATTAGCAAGCTGTCGCTAAATGCAGTTAGCGACAGTTTGTAGGCGATAGCGAGTGGCTTGGGGCCCGCTTTGCATGTCAGCGGTATTTATCGCTAATTACATGCAAAGTGGGCGTACCCTGCCTGTTAGAGACTGAAAGCAGTCGCTAACATCGCTATCGCCTATTATCAACGCAGGCGTAGCGATTAAAAAATTCACGCTAAGCACGAAAATCGCTGAAAACGAATGCCTGCTCAGACCAGTTCTTAGCCATTACATCCAATGGGAGGTGGATATTCTGGCTAAGTCCCCATTGGCAATAATGCGTGAATATCGCTGGATTATCAGTGATATTCACGCATTTAGCCGCTGACGCCAGAAATGTTATCGCATTTGAGATCAACGTTGCTAATAGCACGTTATCTCTGCGATAAAATCCGGCTATGCACAGCGATAGAAAAAATTTCGCTAAGCTTAGTTAGTGATAAATATCCCTACTTGTTGCTAATATGCCCCATAGTTCCCACATGGTAATTTGAAAAAATTAACTCATTCGAATGTAGGTACTTTTTTTTTGTTCTAAAAGCCATGTGGTTGATTTGTAGACAGGTATCAGGTTTTGACTCTGCTCCAGACATTCACATAATTTTACAGTTCAAAAGTTGTTCGAACCTTTAGAAGAATAATGGCTGCTGATTTGCATGCCATATCTCGCCTGTGCAACTGAAGGATGGTGAAAGGTTACACGTTTAGTTTTAATATGCATGCCCTTTACTCAAATTAGTGGTAGTCAAACTCTGATGAGATCATACTGGCACAAAAGAGAGTAATGGCCGCCCCCGCATGGGATCTGACCCAGGGCGACATCTATTTTCATGGGATTAAGAGAGAAAATGAAGACCTATTAAAATGTATAAGAGATGCTAATATGCAGCCTCCAGCAGTAGGAAGGCACTCAGGGTTCAGCCCTCTGTGGTGATGTGAAGGGGCTGCTCATCAAACTGTTTGCATAAAATGAAGAGGAAACATAATTTCTGCGATTCTGCTTGGTTCTTGCCAGAGTTTGTATGTAGGCATGTATGCATGTATATGGTATTTCTATAGTGCAAAATGCAGCAGTGCGTTGTACATGGCCAGAGACAAGCTTAAAGCCAACAAATATGAGGAGAGGAAGCTGCTTCTGGATGGTTAATACATTGCGATGTAGGCTTTTGTTCTAAAGAATCAAGAGGCATATTATCAAGGGATTTCTCTCCACTTTTTTTGGCTTTAAAAGCCAATAAAGCGGAGATAAAATTTACTCCCAATCAGCAACAGGGTGCTAACAAGCAATTTCACATGTTAGCACCCTTTTTCTCTACGCTTCCCCTTGCATCTCTAATGAGATGCAAAGGGGGCGTTCCAGAGAAAAATAATAGGAGAAATGTTGTTAAGCGACATTTCTCCTATTATCAATGATTTCGCTAACCCTGTTAGAGACAAAAAAGCAGCGCTAACCGTGGTTAGCGCTGCTTTTTAAACACCTGGTATTTTCCTGACTTAGCCATGATATCCTATGGAAGATGGATATCATGGCTAAGTTTGTGAGCCCCTATCATCAAGCTAACGCCAAACTTTGAGAGATTATCATTGGTTTTCCGGCGATAATCTCTCAATTGGCAGTTAGCGTGAGGATTTTTATCACGTCTGAGATAAACCTTGCTAATAGCAAGTTATCTCTGCGATAATTTCCGGCGATGCTTAATTGTGTTTATAAATTCTGTGCTCACACCTGATTTATTATTTATGAACAATGGGAAAATTTTACCTAAATTATGTTGAAAGAGGAAACAGGAGGCACATAATTATGCTGAAAGTCAAAACTATCTCGTTTTTTAACCAACCATATATCAATATGTTTTGCACATGTGCTTTTTGACTGGGAAGATCACCATGTGAACAAGCAACAAGCTCCTGGACGAGATTGTAGTTTATTTCTCAGCAGTAGAATTTTTTTTTTTGCTTTTAGTGTTGTTAAGCTTGTGGAAGTTATTCAACATCCAATACATACTGCTGAAGGACAAAAAATGGTGGACTGTTGGAACAAAGTTGATCAAAACCCGTCATAGGAATATGACATATAGATCATGAAGCTTCAAATGAACTCTTCCAAAGGCTGTGCATAGATATTAAACAACATTGGTTTAAGTGCAGATCTCTGAGGAACTCCTCTAGTGAAAAAAGAAATTCCAAAAATCTTGTGCCTTACAGGCCAAAGGTAAGAGTATTGGGAGCTAGGGAGTAAGGGGACATTCTCCTGCTAAAGTAGAGAGGAGCATTTGCAGTGTGATGGGGAGGGGGGGGGGAAACGTAAGGAGTTTTGTGCTACTGCATAGAATATACACGTGATATGTTTATACATACACTATATCACTCTTCATGTTGTCATTATATTGTTTTTTAAGATGTTATGATAAGCAGTTTGTAAGTCAGTTACTAATATGACTTTACTCTGTATCTTATGTTTTGCAAACATAAACCTGTCTCTGAAATGGAACCTTTTCACATTTTTTCTTTGTACTTCCTGTCCCTTTCACTTTTGCTTTTATTTTTAAATAAATCCAATCAATTCTATTTGAACAAAAAAGAATTGAAGGAAAGGCGGCATTACTAGGTAGTAAAGGCTTGGTAGGGTACAGGGGTTGGTAGTGCTAAGTGGTAGTTAAGGCCTTATAGAGCTCGATGGAAGGTAGCCTTGAGGGGTAGACATGCAGCCAGATTCATCATTGTAAAATCGGCTCACAAATTGCCAGATTCTGAGAATCTGGCCCTTTGCAAGTGCAATTTTTGCATTTGGGATTTATCACCCCAAATTCAAAAATCGCAAAAATCGAAATCGCTAAATTGCGAGGAATTGCATTTAAGGAATCTCTATTTGAGATTCCTTAAATGCAATTCATGAACCATTTTTGAATTGCGAAATCGCTATTTTTGGCCGCTATTTACAGCGAAGTCTGACTTCGTGGTAAATAGCGAAAACTTAGAAAAATGCACTTTAGTGCATTTTTCTAAGTTGTATGTTACACACACACATGTCCAAAGGACATGTGTGTGCACAACATCAGTCTACATTTACATTTCAGGGGTGCTACAGGGTGTCCTTTGGACACCCCTGGCACCCTTGAAATCGCATCCTTATTTGCGATTAGCAAACTGCTAATCGCAAATAAGGAATGACTCCCCATTCATTCCTATGGGCCTTTAGGCCCCCAGGAATGAATGGGGAGTCATTCCTTATTTGCGATTAGCAATTTGCTAATCGCAAATAAGGAAGCTGTAGAAATCGCAAATAATATTGCGATTTCTACATGAATCCTGTTTTGCGAGTCATTAATAGCAATTCCTTAATAAGCGCTATTAAGGACTCGCAAATCGGGACATTGATGAATCTGGCTGATGGTTCTTTAGCTTCAGGGATGGGTAGCATTAAAGGGGAGTTCAAGCTTTAAGGGTGTAGGGATAAGAAGCATTAAGGGGTACTAAGGAGAATCAAAGTACAGTTAGATAAACTAAAGAATGCAGAGATGATGCAGGTCTGGGTGGGGAGATGCTTCTCACAATGTACAGTTAGATAAATTAAAGAATGCTGAGATGATGCAGGTCTGGGTGGAGAGATGCTTCTCACAATGGTGGTTCCTGGAGGTCCAAAGTGTGAGGTGATTTCCTTACATGGAGTTGTGGTGTGCAGTAGCATTCCGATGGGCTGCATTGGAAAGTGAACAGCAAAACACACAAGATGATGGACGGAATGTTGCACATTGGCAAAACACTCACCCCCAGTCACAGATCTGGGTTTAATCCATTGTTATTTTGCTCACCACGCCCACCCAGTTCAGACATGGCCATATGCAAATCAGTCTTGACCCGGTGCCTCTTGGGAACAGTCCAGCCCGAACTGCCAAGCCATGTCTTCCCTGGACCGGAATCAAGCATCCTAGGACCGGTTTCTGGCTATCAGCCGTAATCAGTCAGGATAGCTTGACTCCCATGGCGTAGTGAGCATAGGACCGACGTCTGGGCAAGCCCTTCCCACATAGGACGAACAGCAAAACACACAAGATGATGGACGGAATGTTGCACATTGGCAAAACACTTACCCCCAGTCACAGATCTGGGTTTAATCCATTGCTATTTTGCTCACCACGCCACCCCAGTTAAGACATGGCCATATGCAAATCAGTCTTGACCCTGGGCCTCATGGGAACAGTCCAGCCCGAACTGCCAAGCCATGTCTTCCCTAGACCGGAATCAAGCATCCTAGGACCGATTTATAGCTATCAACCGTCAGCAGCCCGGATAGCTTGACTCCAGTGGTGTAGTGAGCACTGACCCACGTCTGGGCATACCCTTGCCACATAGGGCGAACAGCAAAACACACAAGATGATGGACGGAATGTTGCACATTGGCAAAACACTTACCCCCAATCACACATCTGGGTTTAATCCATCGTTATTTTACTCACCACGCCACCCCAGTTAAGACATGGCCATATGCAAATCAGTCTTGACCCTGAGCCTCATGGTAACAGTCCAGCCTGAACTGCCAAGCCATGTCTTCCCTGGACCGGAATCAAGCATCCGAGGACCGGTTTCTGGTTATCAGCGTTCATCCGCCAAGATAGCTTTACTCCAGTGGCATAGTGAGCACGGGACCCATGTCTGGGCATACCATTCCCAAATAGGGCAAACAGCAAAACACACAAGATAATGGACGGAATGTTGCACATTGGCAAAACACTCACCCGAGTCACAGATCTGGGTTTCATCCATCTTTATTTTGCTCACCACTCCACCCCAGTTCAGACATGGCCATATGCAAATCAGTCTTGACCCTGAGCCTCATGGGAACAGTCCAGCCCGAACTACCAACCATGTCTTCCCTGGACAAGAATCAATCATCCTAGGACCGGCTTCTGGCTATCAGCCATTATCAGATAGGATAGCTTGACTCCAGTGGCATAGTGAGCACAGGACCCACGTCTGGGCATACCCTTCCCACATAGGACGAACAGCAAAACATACAAGCTGATGGATGACATGTTGCACATTGGCAAACACTCACCCCAGTCCTAGTACCGGTTTCTGGCTATCAGCCATCATCAGCCAGGATAGCTTGACTCCAGTGGCATAGTGAGCACTGGAACAATCCTAGGATGCATGTTTCCAGTCCGGGGGGACCTCGCTCTGCAGGTCGAGCTGGACTGTTCCCATGGGGCACAGGGTCAAGACTGATTTGCATATGGCTGAGTTCAAACTGGAATGGCATGGTGAGCAAAAAAACGATGGATTTCGGCCAAGATCTCTGTACTGGGGTGAATGAATGACATTGGTCTGCATTCTGTCCATCAACTGTTGTTTTTGTATTTTTCACCTCGAGTGGGATGCGTATGCTCAGACATGTGGCCCATCCTCTCCATGCCACTGGACTCAAGCTATCCTGGCTTATGAGGAAAGCCCGAAACCGGTCCTAGGATGCTTGTTCTCAGTCCAGGGAGGACCTGGCTTGGTAGTCCGGGCTGCACTGTTCCCTTGGGGCACAGGGTCAAAACTGATTTGCATATGGATGAGTTCAAACTGGATTGGCATGGTGAGCAAAAAAATGATGGGTTTAGGCACAGATCTCTGTACTGTGGTGAATGTATGACATCGCTCTGCATTCTGTTCATCAACTGTTGTTTTTGCATTGGAAAGTGAAAGCCATGCATGGAGATGGATGCTTTTCTGGCCAGTCTCCAACTCCAAAGGAGAACTGTTACAACATAGAATAATGGGATCAGGGATTGCTGAGCCCCTGGTGAGATCCATCTTGCAAAGTGCATCTGAGGAGGGCATAACATGAGGTGTGGGTACACCTGAACTCCAGATCACACCCCAAGTACCTCAAATTAATAAACTAATGATATCCCTGGCCTTAATGAGGCAATCTAGAGGGTTTTTCCCTCTTGCTGCTGTTGGTGTGCTCCCGCCTCTTGTATAATCACATTAGGCCCTCTAAATTGTATTGGTGTTATAGCTGAGTTGATAATATATATTTTAACAGCCTCTTGTTCCTGCTGCTTCTTCCTCCTAGCAGCAGTGGACTAACAAGCCTTTAGGACTGCTTCTCCTTTCCTTCCTCTTGGTCCCTCATGACTCTGGCCTTACCTTCAGGAGCACCATTGGGTTCTCAGGTAGATCAATCTCCCCGTTTAAACTCCCCAAATATCCGGTCCTTGAGCAATTTGCAGGATATCTGTTTCCAGCTGGAGACATGGAAACCAGATGTCTAACATGACCTCTCTTCATGGTCACTATGCTCCACTGTTGAGCTAATGTACCAGCTCTTGAGACAGAGCACAACAGAATTCCCAGACTTACAACTACAGAGTCTATCCAATACAGAAAGGGATCCATCCACTCAGTGAATCTCTTAGTCTTCTGTTTTTCTTTTCTTGTCATAGTTTTATCCATTGCAAAGAGGTTTGAAAATGGAGTTGTAGAGTTCTGAAAAGCGAGAGTCTCTATGTAATCCAAAAATGCCACATCATCCTTCCACCCTGAACTCACACTTCCAGGGCACAGCCTCTAGGAATTTTCAAATTGGCAATTGTAAAAGAGTCAGAGTCCCACCATTTAGCAATCGTTTCCTCCCTCCAAGTTTTTTTAGAAAAACCCTGGTGTGATTGGAGACATAAGTCTGTCTGCCCTGTCTTTGACAGAACATCCTACCAAGGCATGTCAGAGGAAGATAGCTAATCACCTCATGGAGATTTCACTGTGCTCCCAGGAAGTGGCCTTTAGTTCAGAAAGAGGCTTATAATTGCCAGCTGGCCAACAGAGTCATTAACTTGTTCTAGGCGGTTAGTCAAGTATGTGAATGTCATTAAGGCAGATATAGTTAAATAGTTCACTCAGCTCATGGAGGATAGATCTGACACTGAACAAGTTTGGAGAAATACTAGAAGGTCCAGCCATTAGTTTTCCAATGGTGTGCCAATGACCATTTCCATGTTAGCCACTTGTAACCAAAGTGTGAAAACAGATAAAATACTACAGATTCTACTTGCCAAGCAAAAACATGGGGAGGTTTCTTTTCGGATTTCCAATGGAATTACAAGGATTTAGATGGCCATAACCAATTTAATCTGGTTCCAATCTCTGACAATATCACATGTTTGTTCATATCAGTAAGCATTCCCTCTTTCCGACTCTACATGTCTGTATGCCCATGTGTTTTTGAGTAGGGGTGTGAAACTCGCACTACCACAACATTTCACATATCACAATTAAAAAAATGACTGAAATAGTCTGTTTAGGTACAAATCTTACTTGAAAATGTAATTTCAAGTTGTTTTCCAGCTGCTCGCACTGAAAACACTGCCACTTGCATTCGAATTTGTATGATTTGCGCTTAAAGATGATCCAAACATTCTGCTCGTGAAAATAAATCTACCTGAAATGTTTGTTGATGGCCTAGGAACTGATTCTTGTGTACACAACATTGCTATTTGCCTTCAGATTTGTAGTTTCACAATCAAAAATTACCAGAATGCTCCTTGTGGATAACAAATATGTCTGAATTGCCATTCGCAGTTAAAAATTAGCCGAACAGTATACCTTTCACTTTGAAATAATGGTGTAATGGCATAATCTTGGTAAATTCGCGTAAATTGCATTACGGGATAATTAACCACATTACACCAAGTCCACCAGTGTATTTAAAATTTCATCCAGGCCTTTATCCCAACTGTGCACAGAAACTGACCTTAAATTAAAAGGTAGGCACTGGCAGATGCAACAAAAAGTCTATTTTAAGCTTACAGTGTTTTAGAATCAATTAGGGCGATTTACTTTTATGTTAGGCAGATGTGTAAAGCACACTATCACCCAGGAGAGCATTCTGGGGCTGAGCAGGTGTGAGTGCAACCAAACCTATTGCGTGGTGGGACTACTAAAGAGTAACCGTGGGCAGAGCACTCCGCTCCGCCCGCGGAGTGTGCGGAATTTTGCCTACTCCGCGTTACGCGGAGAACGCAGAGTAGGCGAATCTATGCGCACTCCAAAGCGGAACGGAGTTGACCTCCCCCCCCCCCTCCCACACACCCTATTATCAATTGACCAGGGCTTCCCTCCTCCTGAGAAATGTGCATGCGCAGGCGAGCGCGCCTGCACAGTTTTCCCAGAAACAACCATGGATCAGAGGAGGGAAGCCCGGGACGCTGTAGGCAAGGTAAGTGGTTTAAATTGACCCTAAAGTAATTTTACTTCATTGTTTATCCATTTTTAATAGGGGGGCTGGGAGGCGGATGGCATAGCGGAGCAACCCAGAGTGCCACAGAGTTTGTTTCCGACTCTGTGGCACTCTGCGTAGCCCCGCTAAGCACACTACGCGCAGGGTTAATAAAGAGCCAGATCTTCCACTTATTGTGGAGTCCAAGAACTGAGGAGATGCTCTAATGTGTAGTGATAGTTTGTAACAGGCTTTATGAGTGATGTAGATGAAGGATTGACTGCCAGATCTGGCTTTCTGTATGCGAGAAATGTGTGAAAGTAGTGTCTGGAAGGATTGTGAAAGCAGATGTGATTGTTGAGGAATGCTGGGACAGTGTTTTGTAGGTCTAACACTAGTGGTTTCTCCACCTGAGGTCTCCTGATGCATGTGTAAGTATTCCCCTTTTGAAGGGTCTTCGTGACCCAAAATGGATTGGAAACTGCTGAATATTTGAATGTAGTTGAGACATATACTTGTTGTCACATAATGAAGTGAAACACACATTAAATCTGCTTTGGAATTGGAATGCCCTGAATAAATATTTGGATAGGTATAAAAATTCATGATTACACATTCAAGATTTATGGTTATATTTTAAATTTACTTAAGTTGTCACCTTGATTTAACCAGCAGTATCTTTTATGGAGTTTTTTCCGACCGTGCATCTTGGGACTAGTTAGCAATTTTCTACACTCAGCAATTTCTTGTTTTCAACAACGTTTACTAGACCAAAACACACTAAGACAGCTCGTCTCATAATAAAGACGTCTTGTATTTTAGTCTAATATTTTGAGTGCATCCCTCAAATTTTAAATTGTTTACAGTTTTATGAAGTGTCTTGCAAGTGTGTGTGAGGAGTCTGGATTGCTCCCGTTTGTTTATTAGGAACCAGTGGAGCTCCTGCAGGTGTGGTGTGATGTAATTTTGGTGTGGACCATGTAGGAGTTTGAGAGTGATTCTGGCTGCCGAATTCTAAATGGTCTGAAACCTTCGGGTGAATTATTTGTTAATCTCAGCATAGAGGATGTTTCTATAGTCTAGTTTGTTTGTGACAGGGGTCTGAATGACAGTTTTCCAGGTGCTCATTGGGAGCCTCATTTACACCAGAGGTAAAACACAAAAACAGCAGACCCAAAACGAAAACAATTGTGGGGTTTACAGAAACCACTTCTTTAAATCTGTCAATGGAGGAATGGAGGCCTGAAAGGGAAAGAAAATATCCATTTCACTAGGCAATAGTTGCTATTATTTTGCAGTAAGAGGGTAGGTGTCATTTGAAAGGATGTGCAAAATATGCATAATTGCTTTTGCGTAATTACGCAAAATTACAACCAAAGTATGTACAATTTCATATAAATATACAAAAAGGAAATCTGTGATTTTGTGCTATATTTCAAACTAGATGCTTCCATTCTGTTTTTTCAGTGCATTTGCAGTAAAGCTTTAAAGCAAAATGCACCATTTTCTGTAAATATATACCACGAATGGTGCATAATTATATACAGTGTTGTAATGATGTCATTTCGGGAATTTCATGTAACAATCGTAAAATGAAATTTCCGGAAAAGTGACATTTAAAGTATGCAATTTAAATGTTGCCAGGCCTAGTTATTTCTTTAGTGTTCAGTTAGCAGCTTATGCTAGCCAAAGATCGGTGAGTTATAGTGAGAAAGAGAGACATTCCAATACAATTTCTCCTCCTGACACTTCTTTCTGGATAAAGCACAGACTGCTGCATAAGCCTGCTAGTGCAGATGTACCCTCATATTTTACTACTTATAGAGAGCTCCCCAGATGTGATTTCTAGGGCTTGTTGAACATGTGAGGAAATACAGAAGCCCCATACAACTCCTCTATATTTTTTGTTTGACTGTCCTTCGTGGTTTTTATTTAAACTCAGCTGAGGACTAATGCATACATTTTTCTTTATCTGCTGTAATGTGGTCCTTTGTGAAGGATTACACCTCTATATCTCATCCAGCCAGACTATTCAAATTTGTGAAGCCTGGCTTTACCTAATGTGACATTGTGTAGCAAGGAATATTTTTTATATAGGCAATCATCAGATCTTTGTAGCCAGCCTGCTGAATGGTTCCTCCACTAACTCCAGGATAAACATTCCCTCTGAATTACATCCTTCGGAAAGGGTGGACATTTACAGGATATGCAGAGATCTTCTGCGAATTCAAGAGGTAGAGTAACACAAAACCAATTCACCCCAAATTTGGAAATAATTACTCTGTTGGAAAATGTATGTGTGCCAGGATATACAAAAGTTATGATTAACATTTAGAAGTTTGGGGCGTGAGTAAAGGTTCGCTCAAAATGGCTGCATGACGGAGGAGCTCCGCCGCACTGGGGACAAGTCACGGTCTTTTGGTGCATTTTTAGGATCTTTCAGATTTCGGAAAATGGCTGTTCCTGCTGAGGAATCTGGGGGCAATATGAGGAGATGCTTGCTGTAATGAAGCGCAATGCACTTCTCTTCATTTTCCTATCGTCACGGCCACCTCACAGAATGACCACCATTTTGTTTCCCCATGCAAGTAAGTGCTAGTCATGCAGCACGCTGGGAAACTTTATTTTGTCATCTGCTCCTTGTTCCCTGCAGTATTATGGGCACCTGTGCAGTGTCATTCTTAAGCTCAATTGTGACTGGGTTTTTTGTGCTTCAAGCCAAAATGTGTGTCCCCTATGGCTTTTTCTAAGGCTGTTAAGCTCTGAGGAGATTATTATTCAGTCCACAAATTAGAAAAAATACCTTCTAATTAACTGCCTTTAACCTTTCATAAACAAGGAATTTCCTTATTGGATGTGGAAGCTCAACATTATTATGGCCATGCCCTAGAAGTTGCAACACACTGACTATCCTGGCAATTGTGTTTATTGTATTTAAGCCTACTGTGATATATCAATGCTTCTTTTTGGGAGATTTTAATGCCACGGAAGCTGTATATTATTTTGTGGTAGTACTTTTGAGGTGCTATTACCGTTAGAAACTTGTTTTTGCCATTTCCATTCAGCTGTATGGGTAAATTAAGAAAACCACAATGTGTATTCATCCCTAAAGGTCAGTATTCAACCAGATCTGCATCTCACTCATCAGCAGCAGTACTGTAGTGTACTTCCTATAACCCTTATAGGCTCTACTCATTCGAATAATATACACTATAGTTTTGACATAGGACTGAGGTCAGTATGCCTCTATCAAATACATTAAACTTAATTACTTGTGTGTGCCAGCTAGCTAAGAGGTCACTAGAAACTTCTCGAATGTACAAGAAGGGATTAGTCTCTGACAACTGCATAAACATGACAACTTTGTTTCCCTTAGAATTGGAAAAGTTCTCAAAATTGTGGAAACAATAGAGAGCAGTTTCACTCAGTCAATCGTGCATGCTTTGTTTCTACAGAGTTACACAGGAATAGGTAGACAGGCGTTTCAATAAAAAGAGTTTATTGAATAGTATTTCTCATGCAAGAGATATGAACTGCTACAATCGTAAGACAGAATGCGAAGTATAATACTTACAGCGTTAGCAGTAAGATAAAGTAATACTGCAATACCATGGTTTGTAGCTATGACAAATATTCGTTAAATATATACATAAATAACACAGGCCAAAATGTGAATACTCGTCTCGTGCTTTTAAATAGTTCTACCCCAGTATACCTAACCGAAGTGTAGTAGGAGGTAAGAAGTAGGTGCTGTTCTTCTATAATCTAGTTTAGCTATATAGCTATAGTTAGTATTTGCCAGAAGTCCCTCCATGTTCTAGTCTGCTCCATATCTTAGAATAAGAGAGGTTGAAATCTCTTTCTGGGTCTCGTTCTGTAACACCCCACAAAGGGAGTCCCCACTGGAGCTGGATTCTCTGCGAGGAGGATGACAGCTTCTGGTCAGTGCATCAGGCGGAGACTCAAATTACTTCCGAACTTGCTTTGGTGAGCCGTGTCGAGCTGTGCAGCCGAGCCGTGGTTTGCCATGGTAGGTGAAGGTATTTTTTTACATTGAAGGTGTTTCGAAATGCAAGTATTGACGTAAAAGTCGGAGGAACGCCATGAATGAATTCCTAAGGAATAGGTGTTCATGCATAATAAATGAGTTCTTGGAGAAATCAATAATCCAAGCAGGGGAAGTCCTAAAGCCTTAAGAGTCTGGTTTTCCAAGAACTCATTGTGACGTGGGATGGACAGATGTAGGTGACCATGCCTGTATTTGGTTTGCAAGGGTAATGCCTAAATAAGGACTGGAATCCTATGCCTAAATAAGGGCAATGATTCTGGAAACCTATTTACGGGTATCTAAATCGAAACACAACAGTACAATCACCTGTTGTTGAAGAATTGGCTGGTGTGGCCTCTGCTCGTACTTCCTCAACACAGTCTGTAGTAAATAAGACTTCTCCACCATCTTCAGCGTCAACACGGTTGAAGCATGATCCTCCTGCTCCTGACAAGCCGTCACCACCTATTTCTTGGAGCTACTGCTGGAGAAAATTTGAGCTTTGCATCCTTTTGTAGAGGAAACAAATTGCAAAATGCAACTTCTGGACGAAAAGTGGTCTTCAATAGAGAGTAGAGTATCTATAATGGAGCAGCAACTTTTGGATGTCTAGGGCCAGAATGAATTCTTTGGAGAGAGGGGTGCCCAGACTTCAACAGAATACTGAAGATTTGGAAAACCGAAACAGGAGGAACAATCTACGTATTTATGGTCTGCCTGAAGCTTTGGAAGTAGACAATCCTGTCTCCTTTTTTTCACCTTTCTGCCAAAGTTGTTGGACATGCCCTCCTCAACCTCGCTCAACATTCGGAGAGCCCACAGACTTGGTTCTAGCCCATCGTTGTCTGCATCTCTGGTCAAGCCTAGAGGTGTCATCATCCTCTACTTGAAATTTACTGACTTGTTGTCGGTTCTTTCTGCGGCTGGGGCTAAACATCAAGTGTCTTGGTTAGGTCGGAGAGTGTTCCTCTCGCAGGATGTCTCTAATGCCACCGCAGCTAGAAGAGAAGAGTTTCTTAATCTTTGTGCTTCTCTCCGTTCTCTTGGAGCCAGATATGGCCTCTTCCATCCTTGCATTTTCAAGGTGACTTTTCAAAATAATACTGTGTCATTTGAAGATCCTGCAGAACTTAAGAAATGTATTCATTCTCAGTAACATGGTGTCATATAGATATACATTGCCTATATGCTGTGTTAAGTTAGCATGAGCTTATTAGGAGTTTAAACGCCATTTTCCCTTTCTGTTGCTTCTGCACACGACACACTGCTGTTGCTTTAGCTGTGAGCCTAGTAGAATGTTTTGATTCATGCGAGAATAATATGTTGTTACTCTGATACCAGCCTTGCTTGGTGAGCTGTGTCTGTACAGTGAGTGCAGAAACCTTCAAGGATATCTCAACACAGTGGTTGTTGTGAGGTCTGATATTCGCACGTTCCTAGACATAACATACATGGAGCTGCGGCCAAGTTCAGTCTTTTGGCATGTTTTATATTGCTTTGCACAAGAGCATAGAAAAACACTTAATGGTGCTTCGCATGCATGCAGAGAGCTGGTGAAAGATGATGTGATCCCTTACCACTAGGATCTTGAGGTATGGGGCCGCCCTGCTAAAACCGAAAGCGACCTTCTTAGATATAACATAATATACTAGCTAGGGAGGGTGAGTATTAGGTGTTACTGAACCCTATTCATTTTAGCATATTACCATGCTTTCACCGTTTGTGTTCTACGGACTAGTGACTATGCTGATTACTTTTTTCTTATAATATATTTGCTTGTATTAGCTAAGATACGGCATTTGGGAACACTGCATTAGTGAATAAACATTTCAAATATGCACGTGTCCTCTTTTACTCCTTGTTCTGGATTGAAATGATTGTATAACGAAAGAGTGTTCATGTGTTTCACGTTACCTGAGATGTACTAAGTCCATGTTCTGGTTTGTCTAAGCATTGGGGGTTTGTGATCACCAATGAGACACTGTAGCTAGTCTGGTAGGGGATTTTGGGTACTAAGGTGAGTTTCGGCACAACCTAATTCACTGAGGTTCCAATTCTCTACGCACAGTTCTGTATGAGAACGGAATCCCTGCGACAATGGACACTGCTGGTTCTTCCAGTGGCTGATCAATTTATATTTGTTTGTAACTATTGTATATTTATTGTTATTGAATTGTGGTCCTGTTTTGTGACTCTTCATTATATCTTAGTTTGTCAGACGATATTTTTTTTAATGTTTTACTATTTTATCTATTTGATATCTCTTATGTAGTTCTCTTTTGTATCCTTGCAGGTTCCCCTGATGTACTAAACATGTTTGTAAGGATGGGCTGAGTTGGCAGAGTGGCACTACACGGAATTCCGCAGAATTGCTTAAAAACTCAGTGGAATTCCGCTCCGCCCTAGACCACACTGAACTTAACTCTGCTGGCGGTCCTTCCTGACCCCGGCCTGCCTGCTGCCTCCCCGTCCCATCACAGGAGGATTCCTCTTCTCCTCCACTGGGCTGCAAAATGAAAACCCATTCCTGCAAGACTCAAGAGGACTGCGCATGCACGGACATGAAGAGTGGAGACGCATGAACAGTCCTTATGAGTCCTACAGGTAGGGGTTTCCATTTTACAGCGCACTGTAGGAGAAGAAGAATCTTCGTGCGCCGAGGAGGCAGCCCCGGTACGGACAATGCCTCGCACTGAGATCCAGGTAACGGGAGGACTCCGGCTGGGGCTAGGGTGGCAAGGGGGAATCTTTTCCATGTGGCAGAGTCTGAGTTTTTTGCCAATTTTGCAATCCCAGCGGAGTGCGGAGTTGGCTCAACTCCACAAATTCCGCTGTCGAAATGGAGTTCCCGATCCAGGATTACATGTTTGGTCCATTTTCCCCTTTTTTTTCTTCTTCGCCCCTGATGTGGCTCAGACTCGCTTGTCTCGAGTGTGTCATTCTCTTGTGTGTCTTCCCCACCCCAGTGTTATTTTGTTCATGTCCTATACAATTGTCTCCTCTTTTGGCTTTTCTATTTCCCGTTTTCATCTTTCCCTTTTCTGTTCTTTGTTTCCTTCCATCCTTTCCCTTTCTACTCTCCTACTTACTTTTGCTCTGCAGCTATCCATTTCTTTCTTGTACTATATAATAAAAGTTTCTGTTCTATTCTTTACTCTTTTCTCTTAATATTCCTTTTCCTCCGCTTTGGCTTGGTCTATTGCTCTTCTTATACTCCTTCACTACTGCCAATTCCGTTGTTTTTACTTCTGTGGTTAGTTTCAAACCCAATTTAATTCAGACCATGCTCCAGTGATTGCTGATTTTGATAGGCTCCGTTTGCAGCCCAAATCTTCTAATTGGAGATTTAACAATTTTCTTCTACAGGATCCAGCTTTTTCATCTTCCTTCACTTCCTTCGTGGAAGAATTATTTTCTTTGAATGAAGGTCCATCTATATCCCCTGCTTTGGTATGGGATACCTTTAAAACCACAGCCCGTGGATTCATTATTGATTTTGTAGCCAGAAAAAAGAAACACACTCACATTCAGCCTAAGGCTTTATTAACCCCTTCACTGCTTCTATCGGCCAACGGCCGTCGTAAGCACTACATCTCCTTTTTTATCCTGGAAGTTCTGGCTTGCATGGCCAAAACCAGTCTCACATCTCTTCTATTATTTAAACACACTTGTTCATTGTTAAAACCATATTATCAACCAAAGAGAATGTCTAGAAAAATGTTCATACGCTCTACTCTTTGGCATAATAATTTTCCCATCATTAATATTAGACCTTTATTCTGGAGCTCCTGGAGATCTAAAGGCATTATATGGGTTCAGGACATATTTGATGGCACCTCTCCTGGTTCTTTTCCCCAGTTCCAAACTAATTTAGAATGTCTTCGCTCGTTTCTGTATAGGTTTTCATTACTCAGGAAACACTTTTGGAAGCCTTCAATTCCCTTCCTTTTGAAGATTCTTTGTCTACCCAAGCTCTACTTCTTAGAATCCTGTTAGTATCCTCAAAGGCCTCTCTCATTTATAAATTTCTCAATTCCATTGTCTTGGAATGGTCTAAGACTAACACTAAGCTCACCTCAGAAGTGGATTTTGGTTGTGAATGGAGCCATGAATTTTGGAGCAAGTTATGGACCAGATTGTTAAAAATGTCTAGATCTGCATCTAATACTCAATCTATGTTTTTTCTATATCACAGACGTTATTTCACTCACATTTCCATTGCCAATTTTACACACTCTAATTATAAAACCTGCTGGTCTTGTGATCACCGCTTAGCTGACCTGTATCACCTCCTTTTTTCATGCCCTTCCATAGCTTCTTTTTGGTTACAAATTTGGCCTTGGATCTTGAACATTTTTAATCTAAATATTCCCTTATTGAATACGCTTCAGTTTATAAGAGGTTTATCAGAGTTACTTAGGCTATTATCTCACGAACGAGGGCTGTTTGACCTCATGTTAGCTTTAGCTTTTCAACAAATTACATTCAATTGGAAAAACCCTAATAAGCTTTCATTCAAATCTTGGTGGAACACTGTATGCCATTATCATAGATTAGACACAGCTGTTGCTTCTCGTTGTAATCCACAGATAAATAGAGAGCTTTTTAGATTACCCCTAAAAGTTTATTTAAATAAACCCTCTATTTCTCAGATTTCTAGTAACCGGTCAGAAAACGTTCAACCTCCATGAGTTACTTATATTTCTTTTATTTCTTTGCCTTTTTTCTTCAGTTTAATATCATTTATATTGTAATATTTCTCTGGAAAATATGTTAATTGTATCCTCTTTTATTCTGATGAGTATTTATTGTTAGTTTATCTTCACTTATAGAGCATATCTTATTTCTCCCTTTCACCTTCCTTCCCCTTCTCTTTCCCTATTTTAACCCTAAAACTTGAAAATAGCTTTCTGATATGTTTTGTTGCATGTTTTTTATTACATATGTTTGTTATTCTTGAATATTGTTACATTTTGCCCTATGTTGTATGATGTACAATACATTAATAAAGCTACCACTGATCTGCATTGAAGATGTGCCTTCTACGACTCCGGTGATACACTTATTATTTGTAGCCCGGTGTGGGGTAAACATACTTCTTATTTCTTGCATTAAAAGAAGAAGTACTGGTCCCAATATTATAGGTGTGCTCACCTGGACTGATGACTTCCAGGATTGAGACAACCAGTTCCCCATTTAACCCCATCTGCATTTGTAGTATTGTGGTTATTATTAGCTGAGTTTAAGGAGACACATTATCAGAAGGAGTAACAGAGGTTGGCCTTCTCTCATTGCTCTATTCAGCTGAGCTCTATGAAAAATGCTTAGTGTGACTGTGACGTTTTTCAACATGTCTTATCCGCAACATCATGTCAACATAGTCTAGTTGTGGTTCAACTGTTGTGTTATAGTGTGTGCATTTTGTTTTACTATATTTATTAATTTTTCATATTGTTTCTGTGTCTTTAGGACTATGTAATATTTTATGGGGGGATTGCACATGCTGTCCATGTTTACTTTTGTATTTCCAACTGTTGTGTCCAAGGTTCTGGATTGTACAGAACAGATTGAGCAGCTGGACAGGAGAAATAACCGGTTTTGTTCTGGGAGCTGTGCTGTTGGTGTTCCTGTTACAGAATAAACATCTTGTAAAAGCATTTCTTTCGGAGGATTTTACATTACAGCATCTGCCCTTCAAGTCATATAATTCATTAATGACAAATGGGTGCATTTATTTATATTTCTTTACTTTCCTTGTGGCACTTTTTAGGTGTAATTAGCAAATACACTTTTATAATTTCACTAAAAATTGTTTTACATAGTTTTGAATTGTTGATGTCTGAATCGAACACAATATAAATCAGGATTAGTCCTCAGATCAGCCAATGCTGATTCAAGGTGCACTAAAGAAAGTGAAAAAGGCCTTTCACCTAAATCTTGGAGGGGTTTTACGATCCTACAATCACACCTCTAAAACTTTCTAGCCTCTTTCTAGTTCTTTTCCTTTTAAGAAATATCACAAATTACAATGGATTACAACCATTTGAATATGTCATTCTCTTAGATGACCCTTGTTGTTGACTAATGTTGTAATTAGAGAATGATCCTCTGCAGGCAGGTCACCTAGGTTTTATGATGAAGTTTATTAGAAGATAACAGTTATTTTTTACAGGTTACAAATGTAATGTAAATGCCATATCAATGCCCCACCAAGAGCAGCCTCCTGCTGCTCAGCCTGCTCTCTCTAACTGATCCCGCAGGCATACATAAACATACTATGACGTCACACACAGAGGCTGAGCAGCAGGTATAATGGCAACTAGGGAGAGAATGCACTAACACATTTCCCCATTAGAAATATTAAACACACATAATGGGTATCTTACAACCCTAGTCCAAAAGGTAAGCAACAAGTATCTCTCAACCCACACACATTCCAATTTATGGCATCTTATGAACATAAACTGATTATCCTTGGGGACTTCAATTTGTGGCTTAAAGACTCTCTTGATTCTGGCCTTTACAATCTGCTTCACTCCTGCGAAGGTCTTGGCCTTTATCAGCAGGTCACTATGGCGACCCATAGGGCTGGCCACCTCCTCGCTTTAATCATCTCAGAACCACACCTTTTCCGAGTGGGTGAGATCCTACCTATGGAGTGGACGGATCATTTTTTGGTGAAATTCTTTGTGAAATTTTAGACCCCCCCAAACTCTGGTCCCTGGTCCGGCACTTGAATACACTAGTAGAATTGGAAGTCTTGCGCACACTTGAGAAGTGGTGCCTCTGTGTTCAAAGTTATTGAAAGTGATCCAGCACTCCTACCAAAATTCTGCATAAATGATGTCACATCTACCACCATACTTACCAATCAATACCAGGCCCATAAAAATAATAGAGCAGCTGAATCATGAGGCGAATGAATCTAATATGTTGTTTAAACTAATCTACAATAAACAAGACCAGCTTGTCATTTTAGTAAGTTTATTCGAGCATATTCAAGAAAACTCAGGCATTGGAACTTTATTAAACAAGTATTAATAAAAGTCATAAAGAAAAGTTTATTCAGCATTTATAAAGAGAGCTTAATTAAAGAAATATTATTCATTAACAGAAATAAGTGAAAAAGAACATTTCCAAACCCTAACTAATTTTCTGTCTCTACCCTCATCACCTGAAAACAAAGACTTTAAAAAATCTCCTTTCCTTACGTGTATTCATCGGACAGCAGAACACGGCCCTCTGGAATCAAGAAGCGTAGGCCAAAGTCTGCTCCTTGAGCCAATTCTTATACCCTAAAACTAAGGCTAAACTAACTCATTTCACATTCCAACAGCTGAATTCTGGCTCTCCATTGGCTGAACCACCTCACGCCACAGTAAATTGTGACATCTTCCACCTCAGGTCCGGGCTTTTACACAAAGCCATTGTTCATGCACAGAGTCCTGGGGGCACTTCCTTAGGCTGCTACATTTTGTAGCAAAGATTGTTCATGTGGTGCACAAAAAAATGCCGCGACTCACATTCCTGGCCTTGAGCCTGTCCGTTCTGAGCTTCTCGTGGCACATTGGCAAACCTCTCCACAGAGTGCCTTTTACAGTTCTTTTCAAAAACTTTTCACAATAAAAGTTTATAGGCTTCTCATCTTTTTCAAAATAAGTTTTCTCTCGTGGCTTTACATCAGTAGGCCTCTTTCAGAAAGCGTCAATTTTCTGCGCCACTTTTGCTTGGGTCACTGCGCCACTTTTAGCTTGCGTCACTTTTTCAGAATGCATTATTTTTCTGCAGGCAACTCTATGCTTCTCTTGTAAAACTATTATTTAAACAAACACAAAAAAATAATTAATTCAGGTAATGAAAGTCATTCTGTTTCCAACCTTCATAGCTAATGTTAACCCATTAAGTCACCTAGCAGAAGCACATAGAAAAGCAGCACTTTTAATATCTACCATTCTTCATAGTGTCCAGCAGGATTCTTTATATATCTGAAAAAGGTAAACAGACACAACATAGACAAAAGCACATATGAAATGAGCACATGCCAATAATTAATCAGCCGCATTAATGTTGACAAAGACAATAGGACCGACAAAACAGCATTAGTTATTTATTATAAAACATACTTGCAAATGCAACATAAAGCACATTAGTCCTGTATAAAGATGTGGAATTTTACTCTAAATTGGTTTAATACAACAAACCATGCAATAACTCATTAATATGTTAATTCAAGTTATGAGAGTTTTATATCACGAGCCAGAATAAAATCCTTTCTGAAGCTCGCTCCATCAACTCCCTCATCTGGTGATTTCAAAATCACCAAACAAAATCCAAAAATTTTACTTCAAAATGTTATCTATTGAACATGTTTCAGGCTTACTCAGGATTAGTATTTAAACTCTAATTTCATCTATATACCAGCAACTCTCCTATTGAGTCCTACAAAATTCTTCTAATTCTATCTCCTTTTCCCTTACTTTATTCAGCTAAGTTTGATCCTTTCCACCTTTGAATCCCCAACCCCCAATGAATTTATAGGTATCTACATTTTTAATTGCACCAACAAAACAAATATCAATCTGAGTATTATAAAACAAAACAAAAAACAAAAATACATTTTTGAAAAATATATAGTATATACCCCCTCTTTTTTTTTTTATTCTAAAACATGTTTTCTTCGACCTTGCGTCTTACATAAAAGTGTTTCCAGCTAACACAATTTCTTCGACCTTATGTCACCTAACACAATTTCTTTAGCCTTATGCCAAAAATAAACCTCAACTCAAAGAAAGCCAAACCTAGTCATTGTCACCATTTTCTTGACTGCTACTGCTAACCTCAACTACTGGTGAAATCAAGATACAGGCCCATTCTGAGGATTTGTACTTGTGATTTAGCTTCAATGATCTTTTGCTCTTTCTGCTAATCACTTCAATTTTCTTTCCAACTTGTTCTTTTTCATCTGATTTCCTCTCATGAATTTGCTCTTTCGATCTGTTCACCAACTTGAACTTCAAGTTTTCTTTTAGCCAGATATCACTTTTTCTCAAGAGTTTCTTCTAAATTTTCTTATTTTAGACTCTTCATCACTGTCATCTGAGTCAGTTTCTGAGATTTCAATACTGTATCTAGGAACTTCTTTACTCAGCAGCTTCACTCCGTTAGGAACAACATCTCTGTAGCTGGTACTTGGCAATTCGTCCTCCTCTTCCGGACTTGCTTCTAGCTTCCCAGTTTCAGATTCTCTGCTCCTCTTTTCAGAGTTTCCGATCTGCTTTTCAATACTCTCCTGATCTTGAATCTCTTCAGTCTCGGACTCTTTTTCTGCTTCTTTTTCTAGCAGATCTTCATAATTTTTTGAATCTAGAATCACAATCTCTAGATCTTCTTCATTCAATGTTTCATTCACATTGACATGATCATCCAGATGTCGACCACCTTGTCGATCTTCAAGATCTGGATTTTCTTCAGAACTTTTTTCTGAGTCTGAATCAGTTACAGTGTCGTCACTATCTTCATCAGGGTTATCAGGTGCAGGTACACAAAGGATATGACTTGCATGCACCCACCTTTTCAGAACCCTGCACTTTACAGCATTTGTTGTGACTGAAATCACTTGCCTTGCTTTCTGCTTCCTGGGTACTAAACAGTTTCTCCTCCGATGAACCTTGGTTCTGACCCAGTCTCCTGGCAATAGATCATGAGCCTGCTCCTTTTCTTTTGAAATCACATTTGTTCCCACAGTTATTGTGTCATTTTTTATTGTTGGAAAGGCTTCTACCAATTTTGAAAATAAACAAATGATGACTAGGACATATCTCAATTTGTTATGTTGGGGCATTTCAATAAAAATCTATTTGTATCTTTGTAAATGATCCACCCTCCCGGCCTATGGTTCCCAAACTCTCAATTGTCTTTTGACTTTTATTGTCTTTCAGGTATGTCAGACATCTTTGACAAAGTGATTCCGCAACTAATCTGAACTTTGGATTATACCATGTTTCCCTGAACAGTTGAATCATTGTGTCTCTTTCTAAATGATCTGGACCATGATACATCCGTGCCATGTCAGCAATAATGCAATTGGGCAAAACAGGTCTGCCATCTTTGTAAACCCAAATTCCATCTTCCTCTCGCTGTCTGCAACCTTCTTTGAGCCATGTGTTTTTCTCCTCATCATTTGCCTCATCTTGTAATTGTTTTAATTCTTGCCTTGTCTGAATTGCAAAGATTAATATGAGAAAACTTGAAACATGTTCACAAAATTTTTCCCGATTGATTGCAACCCTCTCCTGAGCACAGAACTTAGCAATGGTACCTGCGTACGCATTACCCTTTGAGACATAATAATGTTTCTCTCCATTTGTAGCATATTTTATCACTGCTATTTGGTCAAGAAGCTCAATTTCTTTGTTAAAGTCTGGCATGTCCTGAACAGGAGCTTCACACAAACTCTTTTTAAATTGCTCTAAGACTTCAAGTTTAATTTCTGTCAGGACAATTGGGTCTTTTAAATCTGCTTTTGTCAATCTTTGCAATGGCTTCGCAATTACTGAGAAACCATTAATCCATTGGCAACAGGATCCAACCATGCCTAGGAGCATTCTTACCTGTCTTTGTGTCTTTGGGTGTTCCATTGCCTGAATCATTTTAATTCTCTCAATAGTTACCTGTCTGTTTCCTTTACAAAGACTGTTCTCAATCTCTTTTAGGACACCCTGCTTAACGAATTTTTCAGTAACTGGAATGACTCCTTCAATTGTTTCTGGCTTCACCTTGTACTGTGGAACATTAGGAAATGAGTTTCCCTGCTTGTTTGTAATTTTAACTGGATCTGGTCTGTTTTCCTGGTCTCCACTGAATCCTGTATCTGTGTTGTATTTCTGCTCATTAACATAATTTGGAAATGGCGGCGGAGGTATCTCATTCTGCTGAATCACCACTTGTCGCTGTATTTGTAACTTTTCATTCAGTAGCTGTTGCTGCTTATTTATCTTATTCTGCATCTGTGGATTTTTACACTCTCTTACAAAAGCTAAATACGCCTTTTCCTGCTCCCTTTTCTTCGTCCATTTTGTTTTCCATTTATTCTTATTACCCCATTTTCTCAAAGCCCAAATTACATCTTTTATATGGGCAATTGTACCTGTATTGTTCAAACTTTCAATGTCCTCATCATCCTGATATGTTTTTAATCTGTCTGTACTGATTGTATCATTTATTAATTCTTCTAAAACAACCTTTAATTTTGACTCATCAGGCTGTGTCAAATCAATCAAGTCAATATCAAAGTCCTCACTAGCTGAAACTAGAGTCATCACTCTCTCTTGCTGAGTTGGAATCATTACTAGCTCATTTTCAAATACATTAGAATAAAGTTTTTCAACAAAATTTTGAATTGGGACCGCTAAAGCTTTGGAACTAGTTTCATCTTTTCTAAGCACTGGGAGAACAGGTCCAATTCTCACAGGAACTGTCACTGCTTCCATGTTTCTAGTTAACTGCTTAATTAAATCATTTGTAGAATTTACATGATCAGGAATATTAATTCCAGAAGTACTAGGTATCTCATCATACCTTTCTTTTGTGACACCTTGAGAAGGGGTCTGGGCTGGGACTCTATTAATCTGAACTGGGACTCTTTGCGTTACAATAATCTGTTCTGGGGGTCTGCTTGAATTTCTGTCCTGATCTGTATTTACAACATTATTTCTACACTGATCAGTAAACTCTACTTTGACAGGTTTATTACTTAAATTTGCCAATTTGGGAATCGAATTTTCATTAAAAACTATTTCTTTTGGGGGAGGTGCCGTTCTTTCAAAATATATGTCTTTTTAAATTGCATCTTTATTTTCAGTATTTTCATTATGCTTATTAGCTACTTCATTATTCACCTCTTTATTCATTAATTTGCTCTCACATATAGCAACAATCTTTTCAACATTTTTCAATACAATTTTCATTTCCTGATATCAGAAAAATATTTCCTCTTTTTTTAGATAATAATTATCCATGATTTAAAAGACTTACCTTTATTAAAATTATCCACAACAAATAAACAGAGCTTCCTACTTAAATTAATATATCTTGTAATTTACCTGCATACACCTTTTAATTGGGGCAGAAAAATGTGCTTTTGCGAAAAGCAGCGCTGAAAATACGTAGACTGACAAGAGTGGAAATACCTGAAATTGATTGGGTGTTTTAAAATGCTTATTTACACACACACAAAATAGCAGCTGGGGGAAGGCTCAGTTATATTTATTTATTCAATTTTGCTGCACGATCCTTCATTTTCCCCCTTGACTTAATTAAGCCTTAGATATCACAAATTACCAATTATGTTTGTGACACAATGCTGTTGAGGATGTCACTATTGTTCCTACTTTAGTGGCCTTTCTAGTTTACAGTGCTCGTTGGTGCTATGACTGTTGATGCTGTATAACTGTATTTGCAGCTCTATTGCCAGCTGCTAATGCTGCGCTGCCAACATCTGTCCCCTGGCTGTTGTCTTTATCAGGGTGGTGATGGTAACTGTTATCCTGTGATCAATGACCCCAACAACCATGAACCACACCCCTGCAATAAACTGTTATTTGCTGGCTTGAAATTATCATTTAGACCAATTCTGGGTACTCGTATTAAAGAAAAAAAACAAAGCCAAAACACTCGGAGCACATCGGCTCATAACAATGTGCTGTCAGCTCAAATACAGCACTTGCCAGCTGCTTCAATGCCCAAAACACGCATCAGCTGTGTCACAAGTTTTTTAATCAATAACGTGGCTGTAGCGGAAAAGAAAACCTAAAGCCGGGATACTTGTAAAATGTAAACAAGCTGCCGAGATGCTCCAGCCAACCACAGCACTGCTTTTGCTGTGACGTGTACTGCTGCTGCTGCTGCAGTCTTTTCTTCCCACATGCTCAGCCCTCTCCTTTGTAAAATGCGCGCAATGTTCGCCACAAATAACAGCCCGGCTGTAGTGAGGACAGAAATCAAAACAGGAACATTTGCAACTCGGCAGGTGATAAACAACATACATCAACCATTTCGCAATCAACACCTTAGCCAATTACAGAGCTGTTGACGAGCTTCAGCCAATCACAGCGCTGTTTGTGCCGCTTCAGCCAATTACAGCGCGGCGGCCATGACGCACATAGCCGCTGCAGCTTCCAGCTCTCTCCTCGCGCTCCAAGCAGCCTCTCATTTACAAAATATGCTCTCAATACAGTGTGCTCGCCACACGCATCAGCCTTGACACGCTTCTTCTTTTGAAACCAAAATGGAAACTTATTTCTATATTCAAGTGCGTGTTCTGTATGTGAATCAGCTCATGCAGACAGCCGTTCCACTGCTCTCTAACATGCAATAAACCTGAGTACACTTGATAAATATAAAAATCTCGGCAGGCAGTGGTGACGCGCATTAGCCAATTGGAACGCAACCACTCTAAACACAGAAACGCTGTTAACAAATCACAGCGCAGCTAGTAACGCTTTAGCCAATCACAGCGCCGCGGCGATGACACACATAGCCACAGCTTCTAGCTTTCTTTTCACGCTCTCATTCCTAAACAGCTCCTCCTATATAAAACAAGCCCACAACTCAGCGCACAACCGGCCGACTCTAAACACATCAGCTGTGATAAGCGCAGCTGTAGCGATGAATGAAACCGAACGGGGACACTTTTAAATTGTAAACAATACAGCAGCACTTCAGCCAATCGAGCGTAGCTTTGCCGTGACGTTCCGGACACCTCAACCAATCGGAGCGCGGCGGCTATGACGCACTCAGCCGCTGCGGCTCCAGGTTCTCCCCACATGCTCTCTCTCTCAAAACAGCCCCTCCCTTACAATTTTCGATCGGGTCACTTTTGAATGGTTTTAAATAGCGAGCAATACTTTTAAATGTATTCAAATAGCGCGAAGCACTTTACAATGCTTTAAATAGCACAGACTTTACCCTGAAGGCTCCAAAACGCTGTACAATCACTTTTTAACACAATTAGTGACTACACAAAACAAACCATATGCCTGCTTCTCTAAAAAAGGACAGTAGTTTTTCAGGCACACAGATTTTTACTCATTCACTTGAAATAGACGACCCTACTTCACTAGAATATTTTTCTACTACCTTTACACATACATTCATATAAAGGAAATCCCTATTCATGCATACTTGTTTCTTCCTCAGGACTCTAACCTCAGAAGTAAACCTCTTTCGCCAGTAAGAAGACGACGCTTATCTCTTCCTTAGGACCTTAGAAAAGAAACAACGCTTACCTTTCTTCTTTAGGACTCTAACCTTAGAAGAAAAACAATGCTTACCCTTCACACAAGCTCAGATATGCCTTTTACTCTTTTCACAGAGAGTTTTAAAACGGGCACACCAAATCTCTATGCTCAAAGTTAAAATTTCTTAGACAATCCTCACTATCATACATACAGTTTATTCAACACACCTAGAACCCTAAACTTGTGTTGTACGTCCACAACACAGTGTTATGCGACAATATCACCTTTTGAAGCAGAACAAATGAACTGTGTAACCTGAAACCAGCGTCCTGATAACAGCGTCACACTGCTCTTGCCATGGCAAACCAGGAATTTTTCTCACTGCTGGAAAAACCCTTACAACTACATATAACAATCTGACAAAATCAAAAACTCAACATATGTTAAACATTAATCCTATGATTTATACTGACATGTATGTAACATGCATGTAGCATGTATGTTAAAAACAACATATAACCGTACGAATGCTACCATAAATTGATCCAGCGCTCCTACCAAAATTCTGCATAAATGATGTCACATCTACCACCATACTTACCAATCAATACCAGGCCCATAAAAATAATAGTTAAACAACAGGGGGTGGTGATGGACAGAGTTTCTGAATTAAGCAGAATACTCTCACCCAGTCAAGAGATCAGGGCTTAATCCAACACCGTTTTTTAGCTCACTGCACCATCCCAGCTCAGAACCCGGCTATATGCAAATTGGTCTGTCTCTGGCCCAGTGCATCATGGGAACAGGGCAAACCAAACTACCAAGCCAATTCTTTCACTGGGAAGGAAACAATCTTCCGGGGACTGGTTTCTGGCATTTCAGCCGTCTTCGGCCCGGCTTGCTTGAATCCTGATGGTGCAATGAGCAAGGGACTCACGTCTGAGTATACCCTTCCACGCTTATGGTGGACAAAATAATTAAACAACAGGGGGTGGTGATGGACAGAGTTTCTGAATTAAGCAGAATACTCTCACCCAGTCAAGAGATCAGGGCTTAATCCAACACCGTTTTTTAGCTCACTGCACCATCCCAGCTCAGAACCCGGCTATATGCAAATTGGTCTGTCCCTGGCCCAGTGCATCATGGGAACAGGGCAAACCAAACTACCAAGCCAATTCTTTCACTGGGAAGGAAACAAGCTTCCGGGGACCAGTTTCTGGCATTTCAGCTGTCTTCGGCCCGGCTTGCTTGAATCCTGATGGTGCAATGAGCAAGGGACTCACGTCTGAGTATACCCTTCCACGCTTATGGTGGACAAAATAATTAAACAACAGGGGGTGGTGATGGACAGATAATAATAAAAATAATAGAGCAGCTGAATCATGAGGCGAATGAATCTAATATGTTGTTTAAACTAATCTACAATAAACAAGACCAGCTTGTCATTTTAGTAAGTTTATTCAAACATATTCAAGAAAACTCAGGCTTTGGAACTTTATTAAACAAGTATTAGAAAAAGTCATAAAGAAAAGTTTATTCAGCATTTATAAAGAGAGCTTAATTAAAGAAATATTATTCATTAACAGAAATAAGTGAAAAAGAACATTTCCAAACCCTAACTAATTCTCTGTCTCTACCCTCATCGCCTGAAAAGAAAGACTTTTAAAAATCTCCTTTCCTTACGTGTATTCATCGGACAGCAGAACACGACCCTCTGGAATCAACAAGCGTAGGCCAAAGTCTGCTCCTTGAGCCAATTCTTATACCCTAAAACTAAGGCTAAACTAACTAATTTCACATTCCAACAGCTGAATTCTGGCTCTCCATTGGCTGAACCACCTCACGCCACAGTAAATTGTGACATCTTCCACCTCAGGTCCGGGCTTTTACACAAAGCCATTGTTCATGCACAGAGTCCTGGCGGCACTTCCTTAGGCTGCTACATTTTGTAGCAAAGATTGTTGTAGTGCACAAAACAATGCCGCGACTCACATTCCTGGCCTTGAGCCTGTCCGTTCTGAGCTAAGTGTGGCACATTAGCAAACCTCTCCACAGAGTGCCTTTTACAGTTCTTTTCAAAAACTTTTCACAATAAAAGTTTATAGGCTTCTCATCTTTTTCAAAATAAGTTTTCTCTCGTGGCTTTACATCAGTAGGCCTCTTTCAGAAAACGTCAATTTTCTGCGTCACTTTTGCTTGCGTCACTGCGCCACTTTTAGCTTGCGTTACTTTTTCAGAATGCATTATTTTTCTGCAGGCAACTCTATGCTTCTCTTGTAAAACTATTATTTAAACAAACACAAAACAATAATTAATTCAGGTAATGAAAGTCATTCTGTTTCCAACCTTCATAGCTAATGTTAACCCATTAGTATAAGTCACCTAGCAGAAGCACATAGAAAAGCAGCACATTTAATATCTACCATTCTTCATAGTGTCCAGCAGGATTCTTTATATATCTGAAAAAGATAAACAGACACAACATAGACAAAAGCACATATGAAATGAGCACATGCCATTAATTAATCGGCCGCATTAATGTTGACAAAGACAATAGGACAGACAAAACAGCATTAGGTATTATTATAAAACATACTTGCAAATGCAACATAAAGCACATTAGTCCTGTATAATGATGTGGAATTTTACTCTAAATTGGTTTAATACAACAAACCATGCCATAACTCATTAATATGTTAATTCAAGTTATGAGAGTTTTATATCACGAGCCAGAATAAAATAATTTCTGAAGCTCGCTCCATCAAAAGCTTCTCCCCTGATAAACCTGTTGGGGAGAATTATGCCTCATTTTGCTTGAGGATCACTTTGATCCTGGACGACTGCTTCCCTTTCAAAAAAGACTGAGGCATAGGTAAAGCTTCTGCACCATAGTTCAATACCACATTAAAAGATTTGAAACTTGGATGTAAACAGGCTGAGAGAAGGTGGAGGCATGGGTATAAGGAGACAGACAAGATGTTGTGGAAACAGCGAATTGTGGAGTATATAAATGAGATTAAAAGGACCAAAGCTGATTATTTCACCTCCATAATCTGTAATAACTCTAATGGTCCCAGAAGTGTTTTTAACATTTTGAATGGTCTCATTAGCCCTGACTGTTCCAGGAATGAAATAGCTACTTCTCAAGAACTTTGTGAGAATCTGGCTAGTTTCTTTCAGGAAAAGATCCAGCTGATCATTGATGATCTTGGGGGGGACCAGCTGACAGTTGGAAACATCGCTTCTGAGGTTTGGCGGACCGGGGTTCCTGAGAGGGAGGAATCGGAGGGTGTGGACAATGGTTGGGAGTGGCAGAATCCAGAAATTTTATCGGAGTTCAGTCCGATTGAGGCAGCGGATTTTAATCGATTGGCGTGGGGTATCACCTCTGGCTCATCCCTAGACCCAGTACCTCACAAGATCTGGAAGGAGTTTGGGGATGAACCTGTCCCCACCCTTGGTCTGATCTGTAATCAATCGTTAGTGAACGGGGTAGTGCCCAGACAATGGAAACAAGCCTTACTGTCCCCTTTATTGAAAAAACCTTCTCTAGACCCGGAATGCTCCAAAAATTACAGACCCATTCCCCTACTGTTGTTCCCCTCAAAAATTGTGGAACGTGTTGTCGCCACTAGACTGTCCACGCACCTGGAACAGCACAATTAGTTAGAAGAGGCTCAGTTTGGTTTTCGACCATCTCACGAAACAGAGACTGCCCTGGTGACCATAATGGACGAGCTTAAGGGGCGGGCAGACAGGGGTCAGGCAACTGCCCTGATCCTTCTCGATCTGTCTGCTGCCTTTGATACGGTAAGCCATGGAATCCTGTTGGATAGACTCAGCGAGGCCGGGTGAGAGGCTGTGCCTTACGCTGTTCACTTATTTCCTGCAGGATAGGCAGCAGGCAGTGTCCCTCCCTCCCTTCCAATCCACCTTTTCCACTGTGCTCTATGGTGTGCTCCGGGGGTCGGCTATCAGCCCTATTTTATTTAACATTTATTTGAAACCTTTGCTTGCGGTCTTCAAGACTTACAACATTGATGTTTTGAACTATGCAGTCGATACTCAGATGATTCTCTCCTTCGATGGAGAGGACTCAACGTCTGTGGAAGTATTTCACAATTGTTTGTAGGATACCGCCCATTGGCTACAGGCCAATTCCTTACAATTTAATGCTGGTAACATAGAGGTGATTGTATGTGCAGCAAACAGGATTTCTCGTAGTTTTCCTAACAACTTTTGGCCCCCGGGCTTTTCTAATACAGTCCAGTCAATAAAAACTGTACTCAACTTGGGCATTATGTTCGATAGCAGGCTTTCTTTGGAAGCCCATGTGACAAATACAACGGCCTCATGTTTTGAGATTATTAGGTCCTTTCGCAAAATATTCCTCTCCTACCTGCCCAGGCACACTCGTTGGTGGCAAGGTGTACTATCCTTAGTAAGCTAGACTATTGTTACGCCCTCCTGCTGGACTCTCCCAATTTTCTGCTGGACAGATTACAAAGGATTCAGTCAGCAGCAGCCAGACTCGGGCTGCCTAGAAGATCCTCCGCTTCTGCAGCTTTTAGCAAGACTCCACCTGCTCCCATTGAGACAGAGGGTGCAGTTTAAGTCTCTCTGACTTGTTTTCAAAGCCCTTCACAGGGTAGGACCCGCGCTGCTGCGCAAAAACTTTGTCTGCTACACCCGTTTAAGACTGCTCCGCTCTTTTTTGGCCTGACTGGTGAAGGTGCCAAAATTTAGGAAAATCAGGTCAGGGGGTAGATACTTTGAAGAATCAGCAGTAAGATTGTGGAACAAACATCCCTGGGAGATCAGGCAAATTAGGGGACTTCTCCCCTTTAGGAGACGTGTAAAAACTCAGGGCCTCATTAGGATTGCGGTTTTTCCGCAATCCTAATGAGGCCCTGAGGATGCGGAAAAACTGCTGCGGAGCCTTCAAAGACCCCTCACCAGATTAGAATGGCTGAGGTTCAGGAAGACCATCAGCCGCTTTTCTGCCGCGGTCGCCTTCCGACGGCAGCGGAAAAGCTCTAATATGGAGGCGGTGTCTAACAGACACCGCCTGCCATATTAGGATGGGGTAAACAGATGCCTTTCCGCGGCGGCTTCTCCGCTGTGGAAAGGCATACGGTGATTTCTTTGGGGGCCAAATGCGGGCCCCCAGGGTGACGGGGGTGGGGGTGCACATAGGGGGTACACATGGTACCCCCCTGCACTTGCATGCACAAAGCGGCAAGCACCGCGCGGTGACTGCCGCTTTGTGCATGAAAATGCGAAGCATGCATTTTTAACATTGCGGCGGGTGCTGCTTTAAGCAGCACCCGCCGCAATGTTAAACATACAGGATGTGACCACCAGGGTGGCGGTCACATCCTAATCTGCACGGAGGGACCGCCGCTGCCTCTGTGGACGGTCCCTCCTACTGTGGGGTGGTGGATGGACAAAGGTCCGTCTGCCATCCTAATGAGGCCCTAACTATGGGCGGAAAATTCATTCCGCTCGCGGAATTTGCAGATTTTCTGTGATTTCGCGATCCACGAATCGCGCGAAATCGCGGCAAAATCTGCGAATTCGCGAGCAGGACAAATTTTGCTCAGGAAGCACTTACAGGGTTACAGCAGGTGCCCAAGTTGAAGCTAATTTCTTTGTAACCATTTACAAAATGTTTACAAAGAAATTAACTTCAACTTGGCACCTGCTGTAACCCTGTAAGTGCTTCTGAGCGGCGCCTCGTTGCCTACTTGCAACTATTCTCTGACCCTGCTCTGACCCTCGAAGCAGGGTCAAAGAATAGTTACAAGTAGACAACGAGGCTCCGTGAACAGGAAGACTTACAGATATAAATAAAGCAGGTGCCCGAGTTGAAGGTCAAACTCAGTAACTCCTTAATCAGCCCCAAAAAATCATGCGCTTTGTCGAGGCTGGGCAGGTGTGCTTTCTCCCCATATCTACAGTAAGCATGAGCGGATTTTGCGGATTGGCAATCCGCGAATTTGCGGATTTGCAAACTCGCAATCCGCAAAATCCGCGAATTCCCGCGAATTTGCGGATTTTTTTTTTTTTTTGTGTTCGCCCGTGTTTCTGCCAGTTCGCGAGGGTTTTTACAATTTCGCAATTTGCGAACTTACCTGTCGGGTCGCAAGTTTTGCGAACTTGTTGTTTCTACGTGTCCAACCTGTTTGGGACACTCTTCTTCATCACTGCCACTCTCTGTCACCACTGCCACTCTCTGACTACTCATGCCACCCTCTGGCCCACCCATGCCACCCTCTGTTTCATCACCACACCCTCTGGTTGTCCAGTGTACATTATTTTTGGCAAAGCAAAGCACACCTTCCCTGCCTCAAGTGACCTGAATTAATTTGGGGCTGATTAATGTGTCACAGAATATTTTTTTAGCTGGCACCTGCTTCCTTAGTGCGCCCTGATTAGTGATCTTTTGCACTTGCTAAGTGCTTTCATTGTTGCAAAATTAGTTACAACACCTGCCCTGCCCCAACTGACAATAATGAATTAGGGGCTGATTAATGGATTTTAACTTCCAGCCTGGCTCCTGCTTGTCTCCCTTAGCTGTAATTCAGGACCTTTGTGGCATATGTGTAACTATTCTGAGGTTCAGAGCAGGGTCACATAATAGTTTCAACTGGCAACTGAACTCTGGAGGGGCCCCTCAGGAAGCACTACAGGAAATGGCTACTAATGATGAGCCTGAACTTTTGAACCTGGTAAGTAGTTACTTTCAGTTTTGCTAAAATCGTATTTCTGCAATTTCGCACTTATTCGCGGGGCGCGAACTCACGCGAACAGTGCGAGCAGTGCGAGCAAAATCCGCTGCTCGCGGATTTGCGGATTTTTCAGGAAATTCGCAAATCTCGCGGATTGCGGATTTCCCGAAAATCCGCAAAATCCGCGAGCGGAACGGATTTTCCGCCCATGCCTAATCTACAGTCGAAAATTAGCTATGATGCTTGATAGAGGCCTTTGCATCCTTGACTTTCACGAGTGCAATCCCTGTGCAGTTCCTGTGACCAGGAGCTTCTTTCTCCCCATCTGCTGCTCTGATCGGTGCCTGACCTTTTATACACACAAGAGGCATGTGAACTCGCAAAGAAGCCTCCCCCTTGTTTGCCCCCCCACACACTAGCGGTGTGCACCGTCTTCCCCCCCTTTACCAACAATGATGGACAGCTCACGCGAGGGACCCCGGTGCCCTTCGGCGTGATGGCAAAGTTAATCAGCCCCAAAAAATCATGCGCTTTGTCGAGGCTGGGCATGTGTGCTTTCTCCCCATATCTACCGTCGAAAAATAGCTATGATGCTTGATGGAGGCCTTTGCATCCTTGACTTTCATGAGTGCAATCCCTGTGCAGTTCCTGTGACCAGGAGCTTCTTCCTCCCCATCTGCTGCTCTGATGGGCGCCTAACCTTTTATACACACAAGAGGCATGTGAACTCGCAAATAAGCCCTCCCCCCCTTTTTGCCCCTCCTCACACACTAGCTATGTGCACCGTCTTCCCACCCTTTACCAACTATGATGGACAGCTCACGCGAGGGACCCCGGGGCCCTTCAGCGCAATGGCAAAGTTAATCAGCCCCAAAAAATCGTGCGCTTTGTCGAGGCTGGGCAATTGTGCTTTCTCCCCATATCTACAGTCGAAAATCCCCGTGCAGTTCCTGTAACCAGTAGCATCTTTCTCCTCATCTGCTGCTCTGATCTGTGCCTGACCTTTTATACACACAAGAGGCATGTGAACTTGCAAAGAAGGCCCCCACGTTTGCCCCTCCCACACACTAGCGGTGTGAACCGTCTTCCCGCCCTTTACACACTATGATGGACAGCTCACTCGAGGGACCCCGGCGCCCTTCGGTGCGATGGAAAAGTTACACACACATGGTCACTGGAGGCAACTCTTCTGGCCCTTCGCAGCTGTAGTGCAGGAAAGGCACTATACATTTACCCAATGAGCTAGCACTTACTGATTAGCAAGTAAAAAGTTCTCCAGTTAAGTATGGTGCAAAATCGCAAACAAATCCGCGATTACGTGGGGAAATTCGCGAATTTGGCGATTTTTTTGCGATTCTGCGCGAATTCACAAACCGCTGATTCGCAAAATTCGCCCATATTTAGTAAAATTTTGGCTGTTCCCTATGAACTAGGTGGTTTGGCTTCTGCCTCTGACCTACTGCTTTTTTGAGCTGCTTAGCGCCAGGATGCCTGCAAGGTGATAGTGCACTATACAAATCACATAAATATATATAAAAGGGTCTCTTTCAATGCATAACATAGAGCAGGCATCTACGGGTATCTTCAACCCACACTCATCCCAAGAAGGCATGTTGTGAAGCTTTAAAAGGGTCTCTTTCAACAACGTACAACAGTAGGCAGAGAGAAACTGCACCCTCACTGATCCTCAAATAGGACGCTACGTATACTCAGATATGGGTCTCTTTCAACCACATAACAGTCTCTTTCAACCGCACACCAACAGTAGGCAGAGGGAAACTACGCCCTCACTCAAAGTTACATAGGACGTTATGTATACTCAGAAATGGTTCTCTTTCAACCACATAACAACAGTCTCGTTCAACCACATGCCAACAGTAGGCAGGCGGAATGTAGAACACTTGTTCATACCTACATAGGACACTATATAAACTCAGAAAAAGGGTGTCTTTCAACCCTCTCTCAGACACTTAGGCAGTAGGCATAGGGTATCTCACAACCCTAGCTCATCCTCGTAACTGGACACTACATAGCCTAACACTAATGCAAAATGGGTATTTTCCAACCCCCACATGCATGGCAAGACTAGACATTAGGGGCCAGATGTAGGAGCCTTAATACCGGTCGGAAACTGCCGATTTCGGCCGTTTCCGACCGGTATTTGGCTTTTAAGATGTAGGGGGCATTTTATTTACAGAATCGGTATATTTACCGATTCGGTAAATATACAGAATCGGCAAAATACCGAATCGGTAAATTTACCGATTCTGTAAATCAAGATGTAGGTGGCACTGTAATCAGTGCCTCAGGCCCTTACCGAATCGTTATTTACCATGGAATGCTATTCCATGGTAAATAACGAATTCCAGTGTACATGCACATCTGTGCATGTACACCTGTGCCATGTGGCACACAGTCATGCCCTAAGGGCATATCTGTGTGTCAAATGGCACACAAGCCGGAAACAGGGGTGCAACAGGGTGTCAAAGTGACACCCTGTCACCCTTGCAGAATCGGTAATTTTACCGATTCTGTAATTACAGAATCGGTATTTGCTATTGATTCCTATGGGCTTCAAGGCCCATAGGAATCAATGGCAAATACCGATTCTGTAATTACAGAATCGGTAATTACCGAATCATACAGATTCGGTATTCTTACCGATTATTTTACCTACATAGCAATTACCGAATAGTGAATACCGAATCTGTAAAATTCGGTATTTACCATTCGGTAAATTGCTATTACCTACATCTAGGCCTAAGTCTCTTACAACCCTCACTCAAACACTCTAGCAGTAGGCAAAAGGTATCTTACAACCCTTTCTCATCCCTATGAACCACAGGGCACTACTTAACTTAAAAGTAACTGTAACTACGGTAGTGTTTTTGTCAGCAGTACTTTCTCCACAAAATTAATTCAACAATACCCCTGTTGAAAATTTAACATAGTTTCAATATACAAATTGCCCCTCTTGCATAACCGCATTTCCTCAAGTGCAACTGATTCATCAAAACATCCCTTATGTTCCTTTATGTGAAAATTGGATTCTGGCCCATTGATTAACCCCTTCGCCGCAGGGCTAATTCCCGCGCGGTGTGGGAGGGAGGGGGGCAGCGCGGTGCACTGCGGTGCTTGTGACGAGCTCGGCTCGGCAAGCTGCACATTGGCAATGTGCTCATGACGAGCTGAGCTCGACATGACCACGCCCGTTTCCATGGAACGCTCAGCACAGCAGGGGGATTATCCCCCCGTGGGAGCGCAGCGGCGGTCATGACGAGCTCAGCTCATCATGAGCACAGTGCCACTGGGCCTCATGACGAGCTGAGCTCGTCATGAGCACCCACGGTGCTGAACTTCACCCGGCCCGAGCCGGGGGTACTGCCCGGATGAGGAGCGTATGGCACACCCCAGTAGATTCCGACCCGCGACGCGAAGATATGACCATATAAGATATATACCAAAAGTCATAAAGTTAGACTTATGCTTAGATTGCCTTTGTGAATCGAGCCCAATATCTTTATAGTATTGTTCTTTCATTGAACAAATCAGTTAGTGTCTGTCTATTTGCTGCATTTGAACCAATCTCACTACCACCTGAGAACCAGGATTTCTTAAAAGAGAACATAGAAAAAAGTATACTATTCACTACATATAATAATAAGATAAATGTGTGTACTGAATTGCATCTGCACATGTCTATGATTGGACCAATCAGACTAATTTTGAAGTGACACAGCTTAGTGCACTGTATTGTGATCATTTGAAAGAGGGCAAATATCAGATGATCTTGTAGACTGACATATCCCTTCATCAATGAAATACCACAATTTGAAAGAGCATTGACACTTCTTTCTCTACCTCAATCTGATTTTTCGTCAGGTAGGCATAAAGTTTGTATAATCCCATTGTAGGAATTGGGTGAAACCCTACTCAAGCAGCAACCCCAATTCTTGTCATGGTGAAACACAAGCAAACCTCAAATTAGCCTGTCCTAACTCCCCTGGTAGGTTTGTACAAAGCAGTCAAACAACATAGAGGTATTGTGTACAGTATTTTCGCATTACTTCAAACAGTCATAATGTGAAAACACAGCACAAAACAATTCCACACCAAATTAGAAATATAGAGTAACACTGTATAAAGTATTTGAGACCAAAACAACAATAATCCAATTAGTAGAATCTGAGATATTCAATTTCAAAGATTTAGGTAAAAATAGTGCTTAAAATCGCAAAGCACCAGCTGTGGTTACCTGGTTGCGCTGCACCAGGACAAAGTTACTAGTTCAAGCTCACAGCCATAGCACTCCGGCCAGGCACAGGACCAAGTCTGGCCCTCAGAGGTCCTTGGTGCATTATCTATGCAGTATTGTTTTGCGTCGCCCGGCGTCAGTTCTGATGTTGCTGTGCAGCGAGGCTTTGCGTCACTCTTAGTTGGTACCTGCGAACTGTGCTGCAAAGCTTAGTGGGGCTTTATGTTGCTCTCCAATACTACAGATGAATTGTGGACCTATGAGGTGAGGCTTGCGGGGCTTTGTGGAACTTGGTTTTGATTCTGAGGAAGCTGACAGCCTTATAGCGAGGCGTTGTGGGGCTTTGTATTGCTTCATGTCAGTTCTGATGGGGACCACAGCTGGGTAGGCAGTGCACCTTTATACCCACTTCCAATGGTCCAGGACTGGGGAGGTAGGGACAGGTAGAGTCCAGGTAGAGTCCAGGTTCAGGGTTCAAGATGGTTGAAGTCTTTTCTGTGCCTGAGGCTCTGATCAAATGGCCAGCAAACTAACCATTGGAGTCCCTCTGGTAATCTGGGTTTAAAATGGAGGCCCAGTCCTTCTCACACGGGCAGCAGGGCACCAGAGCAGCAGAGCAGCAAAGTAGCAGGGCAGTTATTCTCGTAGCAGAGCAGCAGAGTAGCCCTTCTTCTGAGTCTTCCATAGGTCCAGACATGTACTGAAGAGTTGGGTCTGAGAGTCTACTATTTATACCTGTTGTTCACTTTGAAGTGGGAGAAGCTTCCAGAGTCTTCCCCTACAGAGGTGTCTATAACAGACTCTTTGTGATGTGAAAGTGTGGTAGGTGAAAGCTCTGACCCCCACCCCCATCAAGTTAGAGGTAGCACATCCTGCCAACAACGATTTCCCTTTTGTCTCACTGTCTGGAGTAACACACATAGACCAACTGCCAGCTACACCCAGTTATGTGACCCAGGATACAGACTGCAGGTACCAAATTGATAGGACAAGAAAATGCCAACTTTATGAAAGGGGCATTTTCAGAACTGTGAATATAAATTCGACTTTCCATCAAAGAGGGTTTTAATTTACAAGTCTTTATACACCAAACTCGACATTCCTACTTGCTTTCAATTGAAAGTTATCACTTATTAAACAGTAACCAAATGTTATCCCATGGGAGAGGTAGGACTTTCAGTAGTGAAAAACAAATGTAAGACATTTTCACAACCAGAACATGTAAAAATCAAAAGTGCATGTCCAACCTTTTAAAATATACTGCACCCTACACTGTTGGGCTGTTTAGGTACTACCGTAGAAGTGCCTTATATGTACTAAAAAGGAAGGTTTCGGACTCGCAATATGGTTATTTTGCCAGGTTGAAATGGCAGTTCAAACTGCACACACAGGCTGCAATGGCAGACCTGAATCATGTTCAATGAGCTACTTAAAGTGGGTGGCAGTACAACTTATAGGGACTTACAGGTAAATGAAATGTGTCAATTGGATGCATGCCAATTTTACCATATTTAAGGCAGAGAGCACAAGCACATTAGCACTGGTTAGAAGTGATTAAGTGCACTAAGTCCTAAAAGCCAAAAAAAGCAGGTTCAGAAAGCAGTAGGGTGAAGGCAAAATGTTTGAGGATTACTCTGCAGAAAATGCTAGTTCACCATATGTCAATTGTATTTTGATTAAACCAATCATCATTAATCAATTTATACATCTGTACAGTACATCCATGATAGACATTGCCTTCTTAGGGGAATTTTCCTCCTTTTCCTCCTAGTCTTTGATGACTCTCTCCGCACAACATTAGGAATCTGGGTACATTCCCACTTTACTGCAGAGGGAAGGTACATGTGGCCACCTTTCCCGCATTAGGCAGAGGGTGCCTATGAGATGGGTTTAAGTTCCATACCTCTGGGCACACTGTAAACAGGTACACCACATTCCCGGGGCAGGTACAGCACTGGCTTGTAGTGGGAATTAGCACTTAGTGTTCTACCCACCGGATAAGCCTGTCAACACTGTATCAGGTCGGTCATTGCAGGCCAGTGGGGCACTTACACCTCAGCCAACCATGAGTATGTCATACCATACCATACCATGAGGGAACCCCCCCAGGCAAGCCCTGATAGGAGCAGGGGGTGGTAGGCTAGAGGCTGGTGGGTACATATGGATGTTTCCTGTCTGGGTAGGAAGAACCCCCCCACGTAGAGTTCAGCTCTCCCAATGGTATACCTCCTGGGGTGTTGTTGATTCTCTCGTGTGGCCTTAGACGTGAGTCCCATGCTCTCCACACCACTGGATTCTGTCCATCACCTATGGTTTTTGCATTTGTCACCCCGAGTGGGATGGGTATGCTCAGACGTGAGTCCCATGCACTCCACACCACTGGATTCAAGCAAGCCGGGCTAAAGACGGCTGGAATGCAAGAAACCAGTCCTCGGAAGCTTGTTTCCGGTCCAGGGAAGGCATGGCTTGGCAGTTCGGGCTGGACTGTACCCATGAGGCACAGGGTCAGACTGATTTGCATATGGCCATGTCTGAACTGGGGTGGTGTGGAGTGCAAAAAAACGATGGATTTGGGCCCAGATCTCTGTACTGGGATGAATGTATGACATTTCTGCATTCTGTCCATCACCTGTGGTTTTTGCATTTGTCACCCCGAGTGGGATGGGTATGCTCAGACATGAGTCCCATGCACTCCACACCACTGGATTCAAGCAAGCCGGGCTGAAGACGGCTGGAATGCCAGAAACCGGTCCTCGGAAGCTTGTTTCCGGTCCAGGGAAGGCATGGCTTGGCAATTCAGGCTGGACTGTTCCCATGAGGCACAGGGTCAGACTGATTTGCATATGGCCATGTCTGAACTAGGGTGGTGTGGAGTGCAAAACAACTATGGATTGTGCTGCATCTCTCTCGTGCAAACAAAACAGGTGATGGACAGAATGTGGATCAATGTCACACATTCACCCCAGTCCAAAGATCTGGGCCCAAATCCATCGTTTTTTTGCACTCCACACCACCCTGGGTTAGACAATGGCGATATGCAAATCAGCTCTGACCCTGTGCCCCATGGGAACAGTCCAGTCCGAACTACAAAAGCCATGTCCTTCCCAGAACGGAATCAAGCATCCGAGGACCGGACCGGTTTCGAGGTACCACCTCTCATCAGCCCGGCTAGCTTGACTCCAGTGGTGTGGAGTGCCTGGGACCCACGTCTGGGCATCCCCAGCGCACTTAGGGCGGAATTTGCAAACAAAACAGGTGATGGACAGAATGTGGATCAATGTCACACATTCACCCCAGTCCAAAGATCTGGGCCCAAATCCATCGTTTTTTTGCACTCCACACCACCCTGGGTTAGACAATGGCGATATGCAAAACAGCTCTGACCCTGTGCCCCATGGGAACAGTCCAGTCCGAACTACAAAAGCCATGTCCTTCCCAGAACGGAATCAAGCATCCGAGGACCGGACCGGTTTCGAGGTAACACCTCTCATCAGCCCGGCTAGCTTGACTCCAGTGGTGTGGAGTGCCTGGGACCCACGTCTGGGCATCCCCAGCGCACTTAGGGCGGAATTTGCAAACAAAACAGGTGATGGACAGATACGGCTGTTGTAGTTCGGACTGGACTGTTCCCATGGGGCACAGGGTCAGAGCTGATTTGCATAAAGCCATTATCTGACCCAGGGTGGTGTGGAGTGCAAAAAACGATGGATTTAGGCCCAGATCCTTGTACTGGGGTGAATGTAAGACATTGATCTACATTCTGTCCATCAAATTGTTTTTTGTATTTTTCTCCCTGAGTGTACTGGGGTAGCTCAGACGTGGGTCCCAGAGCCTCCACACCACTGGAGTCAAGCTAGCCGGGCTGATGAGAGGTGTTACCTCGAAACCGGTCCGGTCCTCGGATGCTTGATTCCGGTCTGGGAAAGATATGGCTGTTGTAGTTCGGACTGGACTGTTCCCATGGGGCACAGGGTCAGAGCTGATTTGCATAAAGCCATTATCTGACCCAGGGTGGTGTGGAGTGCAAAAAACGATGGATTTAGGCCCAGATCCTTGTACTGGGGTGAATGTAAGACATTGATCTACATTCTGTCCATCAAATTGTTTTTTGTATTTTTCTCCCTGAGTGTACTGGGGTAGCTCAGACGTGGGTCCCAGAGCCTCCACACCACTGGAGTCAAGCTAGCCGGGCTGATGAGAGGTGTTACCTCGAAACCGGTCCGGTCCTCGGATGCTTGATTCCGGTCTGGGAAAGATATGGCTGTTGTAGTTCGGACTGGACTGTTCCCATGGGGCACAGGGTCAGAGCTGATTTGCATAAAGCCATTATCTGACCCAGGGTGGTGTGGAGTGCAAAAAACGATGGATTTAGGCCCAGATCCTTGTACTGGGGTGAATGTAAGACATTGATCAACATTCTGTCCATCAAATTGTTTTTTGTATTTTTCTCCCTGAGTGTACTGGGGTAGCTCAGACGTGGGTCCCAGAGCCTCCACACCACTGGAGTCAAGCTAGCCGGGCTGATGAGAGGTGTTACCTCGAAACCGGTCCGGTCCTCGGATGCTTGATTCCGGTCTGGGAAAGATATGGCTGTTGTAGTTCGGACTGGACTGTTCCCATGGGGCACAGGGTCAGAGCTGATTTGCATAAAGCCATTATCTGACCCAGGGTGGTGTGGAGTGCAAAAAACGATGGATTTAGGCCCAGATCCTTGTACTGGGGTGAATGTAAGACATTGATCTACATTCTGTCCATCAAATTGTTTTTTGTATGCATCTCTCTCGTGTGACACTCCGACTGCATGCTCATTGTGTGTGGTGTCCGAAAGTGGGAGTTTACACATTTTAATGCCTCATTCTACCTCATGTGGTTCTGCTGTACTTGCTCATGTGTGTACACAACCTGACAGGTATGGTACAACCTGTATCATCTTGCACTGGACGTTGTGCCTCATTTCCAGGGAGGTGCGGAATTTCAACACTTTGCTGTGTGTGTGACTGGAACTGCCTGGTGCAACCCATCTCAATGTGCACCGGTCATTATGCCTACTATCCAGGGAGGTGTAGGATTTGCAACTTTTGAAATTGAAGTGCCTGATGCGACTCATACCCACGTGCACCAGACACTGTGCCTATATTGCCTTGCCACGACCAGGATCATTGTGTACCGATCAGGGAGACTCCTCCTATTGATAGGCTCCCCAGTGCTTCATATGTTGATTGTATGCCAAAAGTACAATATAGTTGATGTTGGGTTTACCCGTGAAGCTCCAGCCTGCAGTTCTGCTAAAAAGTGTTCTACATTTGTGCATGTAAATATTGTCAATATGGGTGCTCTCTCTCAATTGGGGGAGGGTAGATTCGAAATTGTGTACAGTGTGCCTACTTTTTAGATAATCACAGCACGAGTGGGACTAGTACTGCTAGTAATATTTCCAAATGTGTTTTACGCCCAAAACGTACATGATGTTCATGCTCTAATGCATGAATATGTGTTGCAAATATAAACGTTTTTACATGCATTTTGTGTGAAGTCTCTTTTGTGATGCTCAGTATATTTTCTGCATGTGACTGCTATGCCTTTGCTTTACATATTGTCTCTCATATAAGCCTGACTGCTCAGTGCCAAGCTACCCAAGGGTGAACATGGGTTGTACAGTTAATGAAATCATCCGCCCTTGACAAGAGGGGTAGGTTCTGCCTGACTGGGGGCATCCCTTCAGCCAGCCAAACACTGCTGTTTCCAACAATCCATCTCTTTCTTTACATTCATTAACCAACCATATGGGAATATATGAGAGCTTTTCGTCAGATAAAGTGTTGTCAATATGTGAATGGGTTGCGGCATATATGCTTATCTGTGGGCAAGTGCACCTGCTTGTTTACTGAACTCTCTGCAAAGATGCATATATCTGTTGGTCTGTCTCCATGTATACACATGTATCTCTTGGTCTGAACATATGGGTGCCTGGTTTTATGCTTTCTTTGAGATTTGGTATTTTCTGGGTTTTATGGATGTGTTAGTCTGTGTGAATGCAATCCTCTCTGTGTTCTCTCTCAATCTATCATTTTGTCTGCCCCTCTCTCTTTCTATCTGCTTATAGATGTGTATGTCTGTATGTGTATCTACATGTCATTTATTTGTGAATGTGGGCATGTGATGCCTGTGTAAACTTTTCATTACACCAGCTTCATCTTGCATAATTCAAGGAATATTGTGTTATACGTGTCATGCAAAATTCCCAATTTCATCCAAATATGCCACATTGCATAATTTCAAGTCTCTTTGGGTAAAAATCTTACTGCAAAAATATGTAAAAAACACAAACAACCAAAAAATGAGTGCCAAGGTTAATGGCACGTACATTCTTTGCGCTATTATTTTCGAACTTAAAAATGACATATGTTGTGCTAAAATATAGTGTTAAAAGCCAGATTGGCTTTTCATATCATTTTAAGAAACTTTTTAATAGTTTCATGTTATACACAAAAGCAAAGGACTTAAATTTCACAGAACCCTAGAAGGCATGGCCAGTTATTCAAGCAGGTATATAGGTGGGCCACACATGCGCATATGTACACTTACTCACACCAATGCATTCACATGTGTGCATACATTCATCCACCATTCTCAAGCAGATACACAGGCACACACAAAGCCATTCACAGCATGCACTCACAAATGCACATATATTCATAATTAAACACATGTATCAAACATTAAGAAAAATAAAACTTACCAGGCCAAAGTGGTGATCTCAGGGCACAGAAGGGAAGCCTTGGGTGTTCCTGGCAGTTGGTACTGCCATCTCCTCTCATTGGCTGATCTTGATATGGGTCAGTTAATGAGAGGAGAAAGCAGTCCCTTGATTGTCGCAGTGTGATGGGTCAATGAGACTGCTGACCCCACTCTGTAATGAGAGTATCTGACTGCCACCGCGGGCACTTTAGGGATTAAAAATGAAACACCCACATCTGAGTCTGCCAGTGACGTAACCCCTGGTCATGAGGGGGACTACCAACCTTTTGAGGAGTTCAAGCCCACTGGGTTGTGACATCTCCAGTCTGGCAAAGTTCAGCTCAGGCAGCCAGGCACCTGCACACTCCGTGCAATTACAGCATCTTGGTGCCTAGCCTGAAGATGAAAAGTGTCTGTCAGGCTGACCCTTGCTCAGCCTGACATACACTCAGTGGCAGTCGGCATGGCTCGCTGCTGGTCCCCGGGTGTCCCGGGGTTGTCGTGCAAGGTTTAAAAATTTACAACAACAACAAAAACTTACCTTGAGGACGGTTCCCGCGTCTTCAATGCTCTTGCTCTCCTGAGTCTGCTTCCATGAACATGAACAGGAAGCAGGAAGTCCAGTCACTCCCCTAAGCCAATCACAACTCTGCAGTGCAGCGTTGTGATTGGCGCTTAGCCATGGGCTGTAGGGGGGGCATGTTCTCCATGCAGGCTTTAACGCAGCCGGAATGGAGAACAGGGAAGTGGGCATGACTGCCTTGAGTGGCCCGAGAGGGCCGACCAAACTGTCACTGCGTACTTGAGTGGGCAAACCACTCCGCCCCTGCCCTGCTACAAAGTTCTCGTTTGAATATTTGCCACTACCACCAAGATCTGCACAGGAAACATGCAAAGGAAACATACCATGATAATAACTAAAAGTTATTATCATGGCATGTTTCCTCTTCTTGCACTGCTTGAAAACAGTGGGGCAACGCTGAGCAGCCACTGTAGATACTCTTTGGAAAAAGGTGGAGGGTGGGGCCAACCTCATTTAAGGACAGGCTGTTGCTGACCCCTATTCACGTGTGCTTTGTGTCTCTCTGTTCAGACACAATATAAAAGACAAAACTATTGCCTTCTCATGGCTCCTACTATTACTTAACAAAAAGTAGAGCGGTGTATTCCAAGTGTTCCAAAACGTGATTAGGCTGAACTATTGACCGTATCACTCTGCCAGTAAGAGCCCATACCCCTATGCATATGTACAGCCAGTTTAGGCACCATGGCCCTTTTTACCCATTAGGATCCCCGGTTTCCCTCCTGCGCGTATCTTAACCCCCCCCTCTCCCATGCATAGACCATGAAACCCTCTCCCTCTGCGCGACCCCGCTGTGAAAGGCAACTCTCCCACTTGACTCGCACAAAACCCCCCCATCCCTTCTTGGAGAAGCATCCTTCGCCTTCGCTGACGTTGCCCTCCCCAGCTGCACCTGACTGCCCCCGCTCTCTCATGTACGGGTCATAAGATCTCTCTCTCTCTCTCTGTGTGACCCTGTCCCTGTGTCCACCCTGGCTACCCCTCCCTTCTCCTCACGTGGGCAAGTCATAAACCTTTTCCTCTTGCAAGACCCTGTCCTTGAGAGTCACGGCCGCGCCTGACCAACGCCTCCTCCCCTTCCATGAATGCCCCTCTGTTGACAAGCCTTCCCTCCGCGCTCGACTGTCCACGCGGCATGAATATCACTCCTTTGATAACCCCTTCCCCCGAGTCCGGCTGACCACACATGTCCGAGGCCATCGCCTGAGTCAGGAGATACCATTTACTGCCCTTATTGTATGCCACTATTGATCCTAGCCACCCCACCCCCTGGGCTATGATCAGGCGTACACATCCTAAACAGTTGACGGAACACTCAGCTGCGTGATTGCCCTCCCCTCTTATCAGCAGGTCAAGGGTCCCCATTGTGAACACATGTGGGGTAGGATCACCACGAGGATTATAGGGATGTCCTTCTCTTACGTCATACAGTCCTGATTGTGTTATCGAGTGTTCTGTAAGGTATAAAACCAAGAGTCTCCGCTCACTTGTTAGAGCACCTCCCGAAAGACACTGTGTTTCGTGTCCGAAATGACTGGCTCTCCTCATGAGAAATAAACTCTGTTCTTGATTCCTGCTTCCAGCGCCCGTCTCTTTATTTTGGTAATTATTCAACATGGGAACTAAGAGGCGGTTTGCGCCAGCGGCCTGGGCATCAATAGGATTATGGGCTCTGTTTCCACAATTGGCGTCCCAACGCGGGGTCCATCAGTGACATGGGGTTCGATAAGAGAGATCCAGACGAAGAAGTGAACATCTAAATGATCGGAGCATGCCTGCCTTGAGAGGGCCCTCGCCCGGCTGCCGATCGACAGAACTTCACCAATTCTGAACTGACCTCTCTTGAGTGACCTATTGTCCTGACTGGAATCCCACAGGAATGCTACATGGAATAAGAGAACGATCGGGCGCTGGAGGAGGAAGTCAAAGAACTGTCCGTATGGTCCGGTCCGGGTAAGATTAAGTAGGGCGTTCTTACGCCTGATTGGTAGGGTGGTTCTATCCACCTGATTGATTGATTGTTTGTATTGAAATCGGTATTTGTATACTGATATTGTTGGTATTGGTTCATTTAGCTTTGAAGGCTACTTGACATATTGGTTCTCTTCTGAGAACGAGACATTCTCTGTTTGCAAACAGCGGCGAATAGGAACGTCGTCCCCCTTTGCAGGTAGAGAAGGGTAGGTAATGCGGACTTTTGTCCCCGGTATTAATCCGTCATACCTACTTTTCTCCCCACTGAATTGTTTGAAGTTGATTAATAATCGATTGTTGTTCTTTGAGATCTTCCCTGTCTACAAACTGAGACGAGTAGAAATATTCTGTCTTCCTTTTTGGATAGCGAAGGGCAGGTAATGCAGACATTTGTCCCCGTTGTAATCCGTCATGCCTGTTTTTCTCCCCACTGATTGGTTGGTTGCCTGGACATTGTTGTTCCAGGAATTGTTTCGTTTGAGGTATTTTCTGCCTGCAAACAACGTGGAATAGAAATATTCTATCTAATCTTTGCAAGTAGTAAAGGGTAGGTTATGCCCCTTTGTGAATTCGTCAGTCCTACCCACTCCCCACTGTTTGGGGGGTAGCTCGCATGGTCCGCCCAGGAGACTACCCTTATGGAGGACATATGCTCCCCGCTCATGGGCCATTTAGTGGAAGTAGACCATCTGGTCCGCCCAGGAGGCTACCCTAGTAAATGGAAGTACATCGCTCGGTCTGTCCAGGATGATACCCTAATGAAGGAATATATGTTCCCCTTTTGATCGATAATCTCGTTCCACCCCGGACCATTTATTGGAGGGAACTCGTCTGGTCCGTCCAGAGGTACCCCCTAGTGAAAAGGACACATAAAAATATGAAGTGATCACCGTTCCCTACTAACAGAAAGCTTTAGCTCGAAACACGCTAAGGAAGAGAAAGAAAAATAATAAAAAGAAATCAGGCTAAGTCAGTAACCCCCTGATGAGCTTTTGACTTCACTAAAAATAAGAAACATTAGAAATAGTTCGTAATAAGAAATGTAAAATGGTGAAAAGTTTGACAACAAAAAATAGCCACAAGGTAGCTAGGCTTCACTGCCTATTCCTGCTCCCAACATGTCTGCCTCATTGCCCGCCACGCCCAAAATAACGGTCACATGAGATAGAAACAATTCAATAGGTACCTACCCCCATTCCGGAAGCTCCCGAAGTGCAACAGGTCCGCGGTTACGCCCATCCGGAAGGCGAGGCCTCGAGACACGAGGGGCCCGCCTGGCCACGGTCAGGAGGAGATGATGTTGGGCAGGCGGTCCAAAGAATGGCAGAGTCCTCTCCTTCTCTCCTGCTGCCCTGCGGGCCACGGGGGGGGGGGGCTGTCTTGCCTCAGCCACCGACCACCCCCCCCCTTCTGTCTCTCGCCTGGTCTGACCCACGAAGAAGGCCGAAGCCAAAAGCGAGAATGGCGGCGCTTGCAAGTAGTCCCGCCACATGTCAAATTCCTGGATAGTTACAGGTAGTGCCGCCACATGTCGACGCCTGGACAGTTCCAGGTAGTCCCGCCACATGTCGAGAGAAAAGGGGGGGATGTCTTGCCGCAGCCACCGACCCCCCCCCCATCTTCAATGGCTGGCACGGCCAATATCGAAGCGACGGAGCCGAGGAACGGCGCGGGGTCGCTGGAAGGGGGAGGTGACGCGAACGAGCCTCCCCCACCTCCCTCCAGGTGGAGGCTTCCAGCGACACCCCAATGCTCTTACTTAAAGAGGGTCAACATCAAAAAGCGGTCTTCTGCCCTGGACGGGCGCACGCCCCATGTCTGTTCTTCTCCTCAACCTTGAAGATTCTATAAGAGCCGGGGGGCACCCCGATCCCTCCGCATGGGCGCCCCCGTCCCCCTCACTGGGAACAGCGACATCGACGCACTCCTGCCAGCGCCAGCTTCAGTTTGGAAATGGCTAAGGTGCAGCCACGGCACAGACTTGTTCAGTTCCGGAGGAACACCAGAATGACCCGGTAGGAAAATTGTTGCCGCCCTCCCCACTCTTTTTGACTATCGTTAGACTGTTTCCACATGATTCAAAACTTTTTGAACTTCCAACGAAAGGCCCCGGTCCAACCACGAATCATTGGAGACATTCTGACTGTGCTGGAACTTGCCTGACCCCACCCAAAAATGGCGCCGACACAAAATGAAACGTTTTGAATAAACTTTGTTGCACCCTGATTGCGCAGCCTTTTGTCCCGAGATATATACGCAGTTTTTTGTGGATAATGAAAGTAGATATGAAGGTTATTGAGTATGTGCTTAGACGATGAACTGACTTAGGGTGGGCACTGATTATAAGTTGGAAAATGAGTTGGTGCAATTTAGGTAACGAATGAACCTGGATAATGAATTTATGAATTTATTAAAGATGAATTACTGACATGCATCATGCTTGCTCTGTAGGGAAGTTTAATGCGATTTTATTGCACTGCTGCACTTTATGCAATGAACTGCCACCAACTTCGTTCTTCTTATGTACAGTTTCAATCTGCTTTGTAGCCGGTCCACCGAGATGCAGGCCTGTATTTGCACATCAGCACTTTTTATTGAAAGTATTTTGGAAAAGAAAGCATGGTTGTAGCAGTTGCATTAATGAGTTTTGGATGCCTTACTACTGTAAGCGAAGAATAAGTATGATGAAGGATGTAGATCAGAAGGGATCAGATATTTAGCAGCTACATTATGTGTCACAAGCAGCCGGAAAGGTGTTTCAGACACCCTTAAAATGACACCACAGAAATGCCATCTGACCGCCACCCTTGCACCCGATAAAAAGAGGGTTACGACCAAGTAGCTCATGTAGATACGCAGATCGTCAATGATTATCTATCTGACACCACTGGTCCCTCTGGGCTTAAACGCCGAGATGGCAAGGGAATGCAGTACGAGGAGATAGGGCGAGTATGTGGTAGGTAAAAGCATTTTCGGATTACTGCATAATGATGTGCTTTGAATGCTGCCCCCCCCACCCCTTCTTTCCCTCCCTTCTGCAGGTCACGTCAGAACGTCGACTGAAGTATGGAAGAGCGACGGTTGGACCACCGACGAAAAAGGGAAAAAGGGAATATGTGTTTAGTCGTTATAACGAAAGGTTTTTAAAAGACGTAGGCTTAACATGACTGTTCCTCCTTAGAACATAGCGACTGAGAGGATGGACTGACATAGGAACTGGACAGGTACTGAATGACGGAAAATTGACTAGAAATGACGTGTTAAATAATGTAACTGGACGTTTGACTAGGTAGGGAAAGGACAAAGAAAATTATACGGGTAAGGGTTGCCACGGCACCACCCGTCTAGGAAGTTAGAAATGCTGCTGATGTTCAAAATGCACTACCCCCTTTTTCACACTTTTATAGATATAGCCAAGCTGTCCGACTGTTCTCCCGATCAATGCTTGCCGTTGCCTCAGCCTGGAGAACTTCCCGCCAAAGGAGGGAACAGAAAAATGGCTTAAAATCCGACCGTGGGTAACTAGCACGACCAGGTTAATTTCTGATCGACCAACCGAGGTGTGAGTATTGGCAATTGGGAACGCTCGCAGACATGACAAGCGAGAGGAAAAGGGGGGAAGGGTAGAAAGAGCTAAGCACGTAGATAAATAGGATAGTAAAGATACGTAGGATATAATACGAATTTTGTTGGCCACCTGTTGTTTCCTGTCTTGTCGTGAAATGTCTTATATATGTGTAATACATGGGCTGTCTTCCCTGTCTGAGTTTGTGTGTGTGTAATGTATGAATTTATGTCTTCCCTCTGTCTGTATCTGCATGTCACCTGACCTTTGCTGTTCCGTGTTGTGAGCGCACTAAATGACCTATTTTTGTACACGTCTCTCTCTCTCTCTCTCTCTCTCTCTCTCTCTCTCTCTCTCTCTCCCTCTTTCTCTCCACCCCCTTATCTCTCTCCCTACATGTCATACGTGTACCGAATGGCTCGTTTAGATTGCGGACGACTCTCACTCTCTATGAGAGTCTCCCTATTCTTTCCTCCCTCTTTTTGGTAAAATTGTGCCCCACCGGCACCAGTCTGATTTGATACATATTGAACGAAAAGGCGTTCAGCGAAATTGACCGAAACTAAAATGATTGAATCTCGCCATATTACTACCTCTCCTTTCTGTAGAATGAACGAACTTAAATTGGCTGAGAAGGAAAGGACAGGTAAGACGACTAAAGTCCCCCAAATCTGGCCATTTATAGGGGAGCTGTATGTCAATGGCACCTTATGTCTGTTCTTCAGAGACGAACGCCAACGTCTAGATTGACCTCCAATGCCCAGATTGCCCCATCCCCTTTTGCACCCAAGCGCGAGCGCCCAAAGCATCCCCGCCCCAATTTTTGATAGAACCCGGTTGCTGTCTCGGAGATAAGCACGATGACCATGAGTAACTGTTGACCCTCGAGAAAATCTTGTTTTGCCTGACTCTCGATAATGACACCCCCGCCCTGTTTGAAAAAGGTTAGCCAGTCCTGGAGGGAAATGCTCCGTAATGTTGAATATGATGTAATGCACACTTGATGGGAATATTATTTATCCTCACTTGAGCTATAAATAGGATGATGATTAAACCTGCTATAAACTCAGTAGGAATGCTGACACATGCACTGCTTGGTAATAGGACCTCTGACTGTGACCAATGAGCGTATCTCCCAAATGCGTAGACTTGAGGGAGGAGTTCACGTGCGTAGATATCTTCTTTTGTCATTTCACTGAAACCTTGTCTTGTACCTATTCAAAGATTCACGATCACCGAAGGAGATGGGTCAGATGTGACGTACAGCCTGACTGCGGATCTTGGGACACGTGTGACCTCGACCAAAGATGGAGCCGCAGAGCAACAGGATACGGGACGAGACCGCAATTTCAACGTGGAAAATGAAAAATGATGGGCCGCCTTAAAGCCCTCCGTCTGCTAACCCACGTGTATCTGGAGTCTCCGTCCCCCTTCTTTGGGCCCGATTGATCGGCCTGCCTGCTTGTTATCCTTTGCTCCCTTGGTCCCTTTTGTGTGTCCCAGGAACTCTGACCCAACTCCGCCCTCTTACCTATCGACTATTTGAACAACACTCACCCTCTTTTCCACGTGACTTTTTGCCAAGGGAAAGAACTGCATTCCGCTGGGAATAGGGTGTTGCCATAGAACTATGGGTGCCGAGCATAAGGCGCCACCAACCGGATTGTTTAGGGAACAGGACTGTGGTCTAACAGCAGAGGACTGACCACACCCTGCAACGCGTAAGGATAGGACTGAGCTGGACCTATAGCTCCACCGCCGGTGCTCAACAGCGCCAACGACAGTACACGGACTAGAGCCTACCAGTGATGGCTCAATAATACAAAGACACTGTGGCGAAGAAATATTGTGTATTGAACTGAATTCCGCTCTCAACTACCTGGTCAAAGCTGTTCATTGGTCACATTTTTTTTTAAGTCAGAAAGATTTTTGCTATGTAGTGCGTTTAAATTGTTAGGAACTCAATGAAATGTAATTTTCTATGTACTGCATTCTGCCCATCACCTTAACTGTCTATGATTGTACGCCAAATGTTAGTATCGACAAAACGCTAATTCATCAACGATGCCTGTCTGCCTGTAAACCCATCAATTGCAAATATGACTGCTGCTATGTAAAAAGGGGCGACTGTGAAAGTTGAAGAAATTGATGTACATAGACAGCATTCATTCCCCTTCTTCTCCCACTTCTCTCCCTGTGAGCACCATGAATACCGTAAACTATTGACCGTATCACTCTGCCAGTAAGAGCCCATACCCCTATGCATATGTACAGCCAGTTTAGGCACCATGGCCCTTTTTACCCATTAGGATCCCCGGTTTCCCTCCTGCGCGTATCTTAACCCCCCCCTCTCCCATGCATAGACCATGAAACCCTCTCCCTCTGCGCGACCCCGCTGTGAAAGGCAACTCTCCCACTTGACTCGCACAAAACCCCCCCATCCCTTCTTGGAGAAGCATCCTTCGCCTTCGCTGACGTTGCCCTCCCCAGCTGCACCTGACTGCCCCCGCTCTCTCATGTACGGGTCATAAGATCTCTCTCTCTCTCTCTGTGTGACCCTGTCCCTGTGTCCACCCTGGCTACCCCTCCCTTCTCCTCACGTGGGCAAGTCATAAACCTTTTCCTCTTGCAAGACCCTGTCCTTGAGAGTCACGGCCGCGCCTGACCAACGCCTCCTCCCCTTCCATGAATGCCCCTCTGTTGACAAGCCTTCCCTCCGCGCTCGACTGTCCACGCGGCATGAATATCACTCCTTTGATAACCCCTTCCCCCGAGTCCGGCTGACCACACATGTCCGAGGCCATCGCCTGAGTCAGGAGATACCATTTACTGCCCTTATTGTATGCCACTATTGATCCTAGCCACCCCACCCCCTGGGCTATGATCAGGCGTACACATCCTAAACAGTTGACGGAACACTCAGCTGCGTGATTGCCCTCCCCTCTTATCAGCAGGTCAAGGGTCCCCATTGTGAACACATTTGGGGTAGGATCACCACGAGGATTATAGGGATGTCCTTCTCTTACGTCATACAGTCCTGATTGTGTTATCGAGTGTTCTGTAAGGTATAAAACCAAGAGTCTCCGCTCACTTGTTAGAGCACCTCCCGAAAGACACTGTGTTTCGTGTCCGAAATGACTGGCTCTCCTCATGAGAAATAAACTCTGTTCTTGATTCCTGCTTCCAGCGCCCGTCTCTTTATTTTGGTAATTATTCAACATGGGAACTAAGAGGCGGTTTGCGCCAGCGGCCTGGGCATCGATAGGATTATGGGCTCTGTTTCCACAGTCTTCAATGCTCTTGCTCTCCTGAGTCTGCTTCCATGAACATGAACAGGAAGCAGGAAGTCCAGTCACTCCCCTAAGCCAATCACAACTCTGCAGTGCAGCGTTGTGATTGGCGCTTAGCCATGGGCTGTAGGGGGGGCATGTTCTCCATGCAGGCTTTAACGCAGCCGGAATGGAGAACAGGGAAGTGGGCATGAGTGCCTTGAGTGGCCCGAGAGGGCCGACCAAACTGTCACTGCGTACTTGAGTGGGCAAACCACTCCGCCCCTGCCCTGCTACAAAGTTCTCGTTTGAATATTTGCTACTACCACCAAGATCTGCACAGGAAACATGCAAAGGAAACATACCATGATAATAACTAAAAGTTATTATCATGGCATGTTTCCTCTTCTTGCACTGCTTGAAAACAGTGGGGCAACGCTGAGCAGCCACTGTAGATACTCTTTGGAAAAAGGTGGAGGGTGGGGCCAACCTCATTTAAGGACAGGCTGTTGCTGACCCCTATTCACGTGTGCTTTGTGTCTCTCTGTTCAGACACAATATAAAAGACAAAACTATTGCCTTCTCATGGCTCCTACTATTACTTAACAAAAAGTAGAGCGGTGTATTCCAAGTGTTCCAAAACGTGATTAGGCTGCATTAGGCATCACTGTATGGAATGGGCTTCTCGAAAAGATAGAAAGGCAGCATGCTCACCATCTTTCAGCAACAGAGCAAATCTTCATAAAATATAAGGATGCCACACACTACAATAAATGCACCTTATTATGGACTGCACGCATCTGGGTGTTAAAATGAGGCCATTGCTTTTACATCCTTCCCTTCCTTACTGTGACAAATGAGAACACACGGCTGACCTTTAGAAAAGTGAAAGATAATTTGACTTCCTTGCAATATGCTAATTCTGCAATGTGTGAAAAAGGACACGGATTAATGTTTCTCTTTCCAAACATGTTTCAAGCAAACTTTGGCCATTAAAAAGGCACCTTTACTTTTGTTCCGCTTCGTCAAGGAGAAGCTGCTTAATTCGGGTTTCTGTGAAAAATAAAACCGCAATGGAGAATGGCGCGTTATTTTATCTTCCAGACGACGACCCCTCCAGCCACAAACAGCACAAACACTTCCATTAGTTTCAGCCAGGGACGATCAATGTGAAGTGACAGGGACTAAAAAAGATCCCCTTCTGCTAACAGCCAATTCAGGCTGAGCAAAAACACCATCCCAGGAAACAGAGCTGTGGGTAGCGAGCGGAGCCGACCTGCAAACGTGGCTGAAGTTAGAGCACGTTCAGAGCAGCAAGCTGTAAACACATGCACTTGCTGCAAAATATTTCGTGAAATACTGTGCCATCAAATGTGGTTGGGGCAAGGGAAGCTCTTTGTCGGAAGTGTCAAGGCAAGGCGGAAAGATCACCTTGGTTAATTACTATTATTGTTGGTGCAGAGAGGACTTTATGCCACAGGTTGTCCAAGGTGCAGCACACGTTGGCAAGCAGAGTGGATTAGATGCACGCGCTGACCAATGTCCACCCTTTTGCGGGTCATTATAGTGATTGTTTTCACAGATGAATTTAGCCTATCATGAAAAAAAAAAGAAATTCATTGAAAAAAAGGTTAGAGTTTCTTTTGGACATATTGTCATTTTCTCTGTGTATCAAGGGTTAGCCACTGTGGCTGACCAATGGTCAGATTCTACACCCAACATCCCTCAGTCAACCAGCCTCTTCTGCTAATGGCCTTCAGATGGGTGCAGAGGTTATTGGCCACAGGGATTTACTTATGGCCGGGCCCTGTGCAAACACCTCTATCGATAGTCATCTTCACATATGGCCCACCATTTACTTGCCCAGTTGTCCAAAAATGGACTATCATTGGCTACAGTCCATGCAATTTTACTCTCCCTGTGTTCAGCGTATCCTTTAGTAGTTTCCATATACCCTCTTTTCAGGACGCTGGCTTCGGTGCCTGGCATCGTGTAATGGCTGCCACAAAAGCAAGCAATTTGTAGTTCTTGCCACACAATCAGATTGCTTAGATCATTACATTCTCAGAGGAACCAAGAACTCAGACGAAGGGCTTACTCTTCTAATGGGATTATTTTCTTCTTTTAATTTTCCCAACCTCGGAGGATTTGAGGATCTGGATCTTTGAAGAATCTGGGAAGTACGTGTCTCTAAAAATGAAGACTTTCAAGCCCATCTGACACTTTTTTTAAAGAAATTCTGTGCTGGTTTAAACCAAGCTAGGCAAAGAAAAAAAATCCACCAGAATGCCCATTTAGTTGTGTTGTACTTAAGCAATGTCTCCTTTAGGAATAAATGTGCAAAAACCTAGGGGCATATTATCTAGATGTGCGTTATATAACGCACATCGCACATTTCCTTATCGCCGGCTATCGCCGGATTTTTTCGCCGTGTTAGCGCGTAATTATCAATGCGCAACACGTAGGCGAAATTAAATCCGGCGATATGGAACATTAGCGCATGAAAACAAATGTTGTTTTCACGCGCTAATGTGTGTCTTGATAATATGGGGGGGTGGATTCAGCGTTATGATCCACACCCCCATGTTATCAATGCCTTAACACCTGGTCAGAGCAGGCGTTGGGAGACCTGCGATAAGCGAGTTTATCGCAGGTCTTCTTCTCCCAACGCCTGCCTTGGTGATAGGGTGTTCCCACCTCCAACCACATTTTACATGTGGTTGGACGTGGGAACGCCCACTTTGCATGTCATTAGCAATGTTTCTCGCTGACATGCAAAGTGGGCTTGAGGCAGGCGTTAGCATGCCCTTGTTAATAGGGCGCTGGAAGTATCGTCACTTTCTCTGCACAATTCTTCAGCTTGCTAATATGCACCTCATTTTTTTACCCTTGTATATGTTTTTCCTGTAGCAGACAGGTAAACTCCTCAAATTATGCTGTTAGCCCACATCGTGTAATTAAGCTCTGTTCATGGCAAACATTTAGCACAAGCGCAGGGGATCAATGAGAAAGACCAAAATGCAAGCAGCCACTGTTAGCACTGCTCTTGTATTTTGTCCTATCTTTTGGTATAAAATGTGCCTGTGTTTACAAAAAAGGACATGAGGACAAATTTCGCACTAAAGAATTACACCAAATACTGTTTTTGTGATTACACGTAATTTAGCATAATCTGTAGGCCTGGGCGGTGAACTCTGTTCTGTTCGCGGTGTTTTTTGCACACCACGCAGGTCGCAAGGTGCAGAAAACTTGGCTTTGGGTGGCGCAGCGCAGTTTTTTCCTCACTTGCGTTCACCAACTGTAAGTTGGCATTTGAGTGCTGCCACTTGGGTAGAATTTCTACTTGAGTAGCAGGAAGATCAGCGCAAACGTCAGTTCGCGCTGCACTCTGCCACTTGTGGAACTCCCCTGAGATTTTTGTCACTTCGTGGAGTTCCGCGAACTCCGCCCAGGCATCATAATTTGTCCTGAGTTTGACTCAATTATGCAAAAACATATTAGTTGTTGTACAACCCTATTTCTTTCCTGTTTAGTGACTGCCAGGGAAAGCCTGGCAAACCCCACAGAAAAAAGAAAATGGTCCCTACGCACTGGAAGAAAACGCTCAGGGTGTCAGGGCTGTGAATTCTTTTGTTTTTTCAGAAACAAACTCATGCTTCAGAGTTTACTTTTGAAGAGCAAAAAGGTTTGCTGAGTCGCAACATGAATCATGACAGCCACTAAGCCAACATAGAGGGGCATATTTACAAGCCTCTATCACCACAGGAATGTCACTTTTTGCGACATCCCTGTGACGCTAAGGTCTTCGCCTTATTTACAAGGCAGCGTTAAGCCACTTAACGCAGCCTTGCAAATAATGCCCCCTTTCACGAAAGACTTAGAGTGAAAGGGGTGGGCAATGGGTGTTGCGGTGGGTATTCTGCTACAACACCCATAGATTTTAAGGCTGTCCCTTATTTACAAGGGTGGCCAAAACTAACACCACGAAAAACTGGGTCTTAACATGCCCAAACAAGGAGAAATGCTTTATTTCTCCTCGTGTTTGCTGTTTCTATGCATTCTACATTGTACAGCTAACATAGCAACAGAAAATTGCTATGAATGAATGATTGTTTATGTTGATTGCAGTTCATGTGTGCGCTGCATTGTGCAGCACACATATGAATTATGATTCGCCATTCTGGACACCTTCCTGCACATAAACAATCATTCCCTCAAAGCAGGCACCCTATCACTTTGGTGCAAGGATGCAGGCGTTGGCGTTAGGTAGCTGAATTAAGCGCCAGTGCAGGGAGAAACGCAGCAGTATGCCGTATTATTGTAAATACGGCACATTCCTGCTTTTCTAAAGTGACGGAGCACGGCACAGGCAATTTTGGAGCTAACCCGTGCTCCCCCACATTCTTGTACAAATGCCCCATAGGGTCTTGAGAGGAGCTGCTGTGGTGGTGACTCCTTGAAGACACAGGCATGTCGAGAACTCGGAATATGGTGGACTGAAGCAGGGCCGAACTGGGAACACAAACCAATCCTGGTAATTCAGTTGGACCCTGTGAAACTCCATAAAAAATACGGTAACTCTGTTGTAGATGTATCCAAGTTCTAGGTGTATTCTCTCCAAGAAGTGACAGGTGTAGCTACAGAATAAACAGCATAATAAGTAGAATCAGTATAGTTAGCCTCAGCGGGAGCAGCAACTCTGCTGCTCAGCCTACATAGATAAACTGCCAGATAAACTTGAACATACACAGAGGCAACATTCCATACATCACAGAGACTGGCTGAGCAGCAAAGTACAGGATACAAAGAAACGACAGCATAGAGTAGAAAGCAAGATACTACACACTCCATCCATATCCCCCTAGAGGAGGGGATGCTAGTGAGAAGCACTGCTGCTGCTTTTGTTACAGTGGACCAATACTGCAGTACTGCGGCAAAATCAGCCCCCAGTAACAAAAACTGGCCCCCACTCTTCCGGCCCACTTGGGAAAATGCCTCGGACCCACTAGTCCACCCCCGGACTAAAGTCCACAAGTGCATCAGAGAACATGCCTTTCCTGCCCTGGCTGAAAGGAGTACAACTCTTTAAACCTCAGATGACCACCTTATTTAATAAGGCTATTTGACTGGAAAGCTTCATGCAGATGCAGCAGGGGTGCCCAAATTAAAAGCAAAGCAAATATTAATTATGCTATATTTGATGCTATTCCATCCATGGGGTCAGAAATTATAGGCAAATAAAAATATAATTTTCACTAAAAGGTGGTTCTCTTCTGAACCTTAAGAATCATATCTACAGAGTTGAGACCATCATTTTGTTATCTATCTATCTATCTATCTATCTATCTATCTATCTATCTATCTATCTATCTATCTATCTATCTATCTATCTATCTATCTATCTATCTATCTATCTATCTATCTATCTATCTATCTATCTATCTATCTATCTATCTATCTATCTATCCTCACTAAACTTTAAGTGGCATATTTGTTTTGGTTATAAGCGTTTAATATTAATTAATTTCAACACCTAACTATAATGTTACTTTAACTTTTGTTTCTTCAATGAATTCCAGGTTTTTTTAGTGTAAGGGAAGACCATACTACCATAACTAACTAATGACTCTTTCTGTATCATCTCTACTGCGTACAGGTTTTGTCCATGCACATCAGGGGTTGGTCAAGGTCCACCCCCTGAGGGAGGCCTACTAACTATGCTCCTAGTGTGTGTGACCCCCCACTTCCTCTCTTATCCATTGTGCCATCACTGCCTCTGTTCTCTAACTGCCCTCTGTTGCCACTTCTGCCCCCTGGCCCCACCACAAGTTCTCCCTTTGTGTGCTCCTGCCCCTTAGCACCCTGATCCCTTGTGCTGTCCCTGCCCCTGTACACAGCCTGCTGGGACATTTTAAAATGGCGGCACACATGAGTCACTTGCTATAAGTGCTCTGGGGGTCTCGGCTTCACCCCTTGCGGACATCACTGCCAGGTCCTTTACCAGCAAATCATCAAAGGGAGCCCACTACCGGGTTGGGTCCAGAAGGCTGAGCTCTCTCCTTTGCTTAGTGGGATTGTGCAGGTCCATTCCTGGCACAGTTTGACAGCTATTTTATTGATGCAGAGCATTCCACCCCAACCCTTTAATCTTCAGGAGCTAAGTGAAGCACTGGTAATTGCTCCCTTTGTGTGGGGAGGCCATTGTTCATGCCACTGAAAACAAATGTAATTAGCTATAACACAGCCTGTGCTCTGATACTGAGCTGAGCTAGAGAAATGTGACATTCCTGGATGACCCATAAGCTGTACAGATACCTTCTTGAAACTTGCAGAATGTTTTTTCCCACAGAGGCTATGATCCAATTCAAGATGTCACTATTCTCTATAAGCCAAAGGGAAGCAAAACTGCACACTAAGGCAGACCTCCTCATAGGTGAATTATGGAGTGTCACTGCAGACAAGACAGTAGACTACATTGACTTTCACAATGAGTTTACACTAACATTATGAGGCCTAACCCAGGCCAATACCCGATCCTGCAGAGTCCTGTGTGCACCAGGCTACTGGACTGTGCATGACAGGAGTCTCCCACGCGCAACTCTCACACGTGTACGCATGCTTGTGCACACATGTTCCTGTGTGTCCAACGAAGTGCCCATTACCCCTGCTGCCTCCTAGCGGCCTTATCTTAAAAGGTGGACATTTGTGGCAAACATTCGCAGTCGATTTACCATTAGTTTATAGTTGGTGAGTCACAGGTTATAAGGCTCCATCACAGTAAAATGCTGAAAACCAGGTGAGCAAAAAGCATTAAAAAAACAGGTAGATTAGATGGGCAGAACCCATCTTCTAACACATATATATATGAATGTGTATATGCTTGTGTGTGTGTGTATGTATGTATATATATATATATATAGGGCACTACCCTTGGATAAGCACATTCAAGTGAAATACGGAGCGGCTTTGAAGCAGCCGTGATTCACTGTGAAGGCGGCAACCCACCTGCAGTTTTGAGAGGGGTGAGAGATTCCCTTCCAGGCATATGCAGTGAGTGACTGCACCCTCCTGCAAGGGGATGTCTCGGGGATCCATAGGACCCCCATCACCTCCTTGAGAGGGCTGCCATCAGAGGGCTCACTGACAGTATGCCACCTTTATGTGGCGCACTGTCAGTGTGCCTCCTGGTGGCTTTGTTGCCTCTGCGCCTGCAAAGAGTCCCTCATTTGCATGGGCCACACCACCATTCGAATGCGGGAACACCCTCTGATGATAACGCTACATGAGTGCCAGACTATCCGTATACAGAAGAAGCTGCACAAGCATCATTGACCCCTTTTGTAATACCAAAGTGCCCCGGGGACACGCAAAGCAGCAAAAATGCCCTTCGCACCCCCAGGAAACTTCGTATAATGCGGCCCCAGGTATGGCAAGCTGAAGAAGAACTTTTAAGTGGGTAAAAAGCAATCTGCTTCCTTGCAGTTATTCAATCATGGTGATTATCCTATTGAAATTTCAGCATCAGAATATGGTGCATGTTGTTTATGTTCCGAGGTTGCATGTTACTGACAGAACATAGAATATATCATCTATTTTGCTCGAAGTTGAGATGGCACACTTTAGCTACTCATTTATCCACATACTGAATGTGGAAGATTAACTTAGCAATATGTCTGCTAGGGATTTGTTAAATCAAATATGCAAGATAGAGATTCTGGAGACAAGCGTAATGAACATTTTTGATTCTCACTCTGGAATTAAATAATAGTTGTTCTGCATATAAGGGAATATCAAGTGCATGCTACAGAAGTTTGACCCCCCAATGTGCTTTCTGACCTTACCTCCAGTGCCTGTGATAATCTATGTGAATTGCTCAGAGATGCCAATTGACAGATTGCAGGAGTAGACTTGCAAATATCAGTAGACATAATTTTAGATTTTTTACTTGCAATCAGTACAATAGTGTACTGATCATGGGGGTCTATGAATTATGATATGCACTGTATGCTATCTATTGCTGTTTTGTGTTTGATGATCCATAACTGATTTGTAACTGTTTCATTTTTTGTGTGAAAATCATCTTTTTTTTATGATGTACTGCATCCACCAGTCATGTACCCATTCTGCCATCTTTTGGCCAGATTGTACTCAGCAGAGATTGGTCACAGGTCATGCATGGCCTTTCATTGGGCTTATTTGCTAGCTGCCAAATTTCATGCAGATTAATCTTTATCAAACACCATTAATTTGAGACAAACATGAAAAGGCTAAACAAGGTAAGTTTCTGCCAAATGTCATGCAGATCCATGTAATATTATTATTTTTAAAACAAGAATGTATTGCGGTTTTGACCTCCCCTATGTTTTACTCCCCTATTGGATCTGCAATAAACCTGATATACCTATACTAGATGCAAATTGCTAACCGCCTGCCATAATAAATGCATATTCTTCCAAACAGCAATAAGGTATAAGCGTGTGAAAATCTTACTTAGTGAAGTAGTGTGGCTCACTGGTTAGAGGCGGCAGACCCGAGAGCAGTGAACGGCCTGGGACCAGGGTTCTATTCCCGGCGCGGCAGGTTTCTGGACCAGGGTCAGCGGACTCGATAATTCTCTCGCCTCGGTGCCCACTCTGATCAGCGATCACACTCGGCAACTCTGGGCATTAGCTTGCCTCATCTTCACTAACGGCCCCACCAGACCGCCGGGGATGCCTGGTCTCACCCTGGAGATACCCATTAAGGGACCATCTCTCAGGGAAGCCAGGAAGGGTTTCACAGCGGTCGAAGCGCCTTGGGACCCTACGGGTAAGTAGTGCGCTATATAAATGCCAATACATACACATTTACATTTACATTACTGCTTGCCTCTTATCTTTGCACCCTCCTTGATAAATTTCAAATTATCTTTGATTGCATTAACTTGGATTGCTACTAGATTCATCACACAATGCCAAACGTATTAGAAAATAAAAACGTTTGGTGCCCCCTTTTTAACTGCTCACCTTGATGGATCTGTGTGGACTTAAAGAAAATAAAGGGGTCATTAGGATGGCTGATGGACGTCCGAGGAAAAGGGACCGTCCGCATGGGCAGAGGCGGTCCCTCAATGCAAATTAGGATGTGACCGCCACCCTGGCAGTCACATCCTGTTCCTTTAACCTTGCGGTGGGTGCTGCTTTAAGCAGCACCCGCCGCAAGGTTAAAAATGCTTGTTTAGGGGGGCGTGGCTAAGATGGCGGCCTGACTGGACGCGTTTTCCGAGGCTCCCCGGCCCTAAACCCCTTACTGCCTTTTCAGTAGCGGGTAATACCCCAATTTCCCCCAAATATTAGCGCCAAAGGAGCAGCTTTGGACCCGGCGCTACCAGTGGGCTGATGTGACAGGTGCTGCCGGCGGGGAACAAAGCGGCCGAGCTCCAGCCTTTGCCGGCGCGAGTCTGTGGGAGAGCGGCGAAGTGGGTCCGGCGCCCGGGGTGTTCTCCAAGCCCCAGGGCCCGGGGTAGCAGGCGCATCGCACCGCACAAGGCAGCCGAGAGCGGTGAGCTACCGCTGAAAACCCCCGGAGTAGCGACTGAGCGGTTGTGGCTCCGCACGGCTGAGACGCGATCTAGCTAGGTCACGGCGGCGACCGGAGGGAGCGGAGCGGGCCGCCGCAGCACTTGAGCCCCTGGCCTTGGGCCTGGTCCGCGAGGGACAGTGACCGGGCCCCGACTCCAGTGCACAGAGCGGAGGGGCGAAAGCACATCAGGGACACAGACCTGAGGTGCGAGCACCGGAGGAGACCCCCTGCGGCCTTCGTGCTACCTGGTGAGGAGAAGGGAGAAGCGAGGCGTACTGGTGGTGGGGCAGTGAGAGAGGCCGCGGTCGGCTTGGAGGCTCCACCGGCCGAGCTGCTGTGTGCCTGCGCCGGGTGGGAGCAGCGACACCCTTGGGGCCGGAGGATGAGTCCCGGGCCCGGAGCGCCGGGGGCGGGCCGGTGAAGAAGCACTCCGGGGCCCACTAGACGGGGAACAACACCAGCACCAGGCCACACCGGACCAACGCGGCGCTAAGCCATACAGGACTGCACCTGAGGCCCCCTCTGTGGAACGCAGCGACCGTACCCTGGCCTGACGCCCAGAGCGGGTGAGCGAGCACGCGCTGAGGACAATGGCCCTGAGTGGAGGTAGCGGGGGGGGGGCCCATGTAGCGGCAGTGTCCACAGAAGCACAGGCAAAAGCAAAGGAAGCGAACCGGCGGAGCGGCAACGGGAAGGGCCGAGACCTAATCGGAGACTCAGGCAGGCTGCCCGGTAGAGTACCTGCGCCCGACGGACGAAAGGAAGGCCCCAGTGGCCACGGGGTGAGGAATGTGCCCCCCCTGCCTGCGCTGGGCCCTAAGCCAGGGGCACCGAGGGAGGACCGGTAACGGATTGACCCGGGGGCCCACAAGACCAGGGCCGACACCAGCTTCCACAGCATTGGGCCACCACAGCGACGGGCCTAGAGGGCTGGGGACTACATCTGAGACTCACGCACAGTGAACCCCCCCCGGTGGGGATGGGGCTGCTCTGCGGGGGGGTCCCCACCGCTCTTCACCATCGAGAAGAAAGGACTCCGAGCTCCCGGGCTCCCGCATCCGGAACCAGGCAAAAGTGGAACCTGCTCCTAAACTGGAGAGGAGACCCCCTCCCCGGCATCAAATCTAAAGCGCTGACATGGCCACCGCGGGACGCAAAGGCAACCGCAACATAGCGGACATGCTCCACAAAAACGCCACGAAGGCAGAGAAGGCCCCTGCGCAGTCGCCTCCTAAGGCACCGGTTGGCACCACGGGCCCGGACGACGAATCCGCGCCCATCACGAAGGCCTTCAACACCCTAAGGGACGACTTTCAGACCTTGAAGCAAGAGCTTGCGGGTGAGCAGCGAGAACTACGCAGAGACGTAGACAGCCTGGGGGAGCACGTGGCGGTGGTGGAAGAGGCAGACCAGACACGCAGCATGGAAGTGGAACGACTCCAACAAGAAATCGTCCGCCTCCAGGACCAGCAGGTGGATCTCCAAGCACACTCGGAGGATCTCGAGAATCGTTCCCGAAGGGACAACATAAGGGTCCGGGGAGTTCCATTGAAATCGGAAGGGAACAGCATTGTCACATACCTACAAGACCTTTTCCGGGAGATCATCGGAAAACCAAGTGAATTCAAAATCCGGATTGATCGCGCTCACAGAGTCGGCCCGGCGTGCCGAGCACAGGCCCCCTCTCCAGATATACTGGCCTTTCTCCCAGACTTTCCTCTGAAGGAGCGCATCTTGAGAGAGGCCCGAGTGCGACAACCGATCACCTTCCGGGGAGACCAGGTAGCCCTTTTTCAGGATCTCTCTGCCATCACCTTGCAGAAACGAAGAACCTTCAAGGTAGCTACGGACTTCCTAAGAGACAAAGGCGTGCCTTACACATGGGGCCACCCGTTCCGCCTCATATTCAAATGGAAGGGGACACTTCACCAGCTCAGATCCCTTCGGGACACGTGTACGGTGCTGGACATCGATCCACTGGAGGGAACAGACTCAAGAGGGACTTCCCCACACCGATCGACGGAGGGGGATGCTCGACGATCCGGAGACGGTTGGCAGACCGTGCGGAGACAACGCTCCCCCAAATCCTTCCGGAAACCGGACCATCTGGTGACGGCCCAAGAACGAGAGGCGGCTGTGCAAGAGGTGGCGGACAACACAGCGGCTAAACAGTAAGGTGCTCCTGTACAGGGGTTTGCCCTCATGCGATTGCCTCATTGGGGGGATGGGGTCGGGGGGCCGACGAGTCGGCCGCCGCCATGTCCTCACTTACTATGACACTCTACGGACCTGGACTTTGTCTCGATAGGCCCGAGACTATGGGAAAAGTTATGGGGGACTGTTCAGGGGAGGATTGCGGGGTGGGTGAGGGAGTTGGGGAGCTAGCGACTGCAAAGGGGGAAGAAGGTTGGGGGGGCGAGTTGGGAAAGTTGGATCTGGGGGGGGCGAGTGGGGGGAGAGGGGGGACGGGTGTTCAGGGGAGATTAACTGCAAGGGTTCAGGGACCCTCCCGATGTGGTTCACTAGAGGCAGAATGTACCGGTCCAGGGGGTTGGCGGACCTCTAGCATACAGTGCAACACTCATATATCTCAATTATGGCAGACTCTGCGTTGAAGGTTCTCACCTTGAATGTAAAGGGGCTTAACAACCCCGTTAAATGCAGGGCTGTCCTGTCTTATTTAGAAAACTCAGGTGCAGAAGTGTGTCTACTCCAAGAAACTCATTTGGTATCCAAAGACTGGCACAGAATGCGTTCAAAGGCCTTCCCGTTCCAATACTATTCCTCAACTCTAGAGAAAAAGGCGGGGGTGGCCCTACTGGTGGCACGTCATTTCAAAGGGACAGTTGGGAATAAGGTGGCCGAAATTAAAGGGAGATTCGTGGCTTACAACAATCAAATCAGTGGGATGGTAATGGTGGTATGCTCACTTTACGCTCCAAACTCCAAACAAGAACCATTTCTTAAAGGGGCCCTAGCAGACGCGCTAAAACCTAATACGAAATCAGTGCTGGTGGGCGGAGACACAAATCTAGTAATGGACCCCAATATGGACAAATCAGGCCATCGCCATGGGTTCGCTGGAGCAATCTCAACAGAGGGGAGCGAGTGGTTATCGGACAGGGGATTTGTGGACCTATGGCGAAAACACCACCCCACCACCCCGGGCTACACCTTTTACTCCCACGTACACCACACTTACGCACGAATTGACCATTTTTTCGGTAACACTGACATGACCCCCCTGGTGGATGACGTGGAGGTGCTTCCAGCAGCACTGTCTGATCACGATGCACTCATGACACACTTAGGAGTTCCTAGGGTCACGCAGCGGAAAGGTAGATGGCGCCTTAATGACGCACTCCTGCAACATAAGGGAGTAACGCAAGGACCCCATGACCGCATTACGGAGTATCTACAGGTAGATTTGCTGTTCTTAACTGAAACATGGCTAGAGGAATCTTTGTCACCTGAGATTTTGGAGGCCCTTCCACCAGAATATAGCTTACTATGAATCGATAGAGGAGTTCAAAGAGGGGGTGGTATCGCAATGGTACATAAGGCTAAGTTTGAGTGCTCACTGGAACTAATAAAAATTAGTAACTGTGAAGCCGGCCTTTTTTCCATTAAAATCTCCCCTGAATGCACGATCATGGGATATCTCATTTATCGCCCCCCTGGGGGTTCTGCATTGTTCGATGATAGTCTATTGGAATCAGTGACTCAGCCGGCCCTACGCTACAATAAATTCATCTTACTAGGCGATCTCAATCTTCATTTTGAGGATATGAAATGCATAGAGGCACAATCAATGTTATCCTCCTTGAAATCCCTGATGCTCTCTCTCTTGGATGTGATGCCTACGCATCAGGCAGGTCATATCTTGGACCCTATATTCTCTAACTGGGACGGTATAAGGGTGCTCCCTCCTATCAGAGTTCCGTGGTCTGACCATTATCTTATCCCATTTCATATAACTGGCAGTGTTAAGGAGTATAGACCAGAGCGGCCTACTGTATGTAAACGTAGGAAATGGAACAATTTTAGTCAGGAGACATTTGAATCTATGCTTATGCTAGGGAAACCACCCCTTAGTAAAACTTCTAAGGAAGCATGGATGGAGTATGAGGACTGGGTATATAAAGCGTTGGATAAGGTGGCCCCATGGATCCATAAAGCTCCTACTCGCAGGACGAAGTCCGCCCCCTGGTATAATGAGGATTTGTGTGCAGCCAAAGCCAGTTGTAAAAGACTTGAACGTCTGTGGCGTAAAGATTACGACTCTGACATGAAAGAGCGTTATATGAGCAGCTTGAAGGAATACCATAGGCGTATTAATAAGGCGAAAGGATTATTCTTTAAAGAAAGGATTGAATCTGCTGAACATTCCTCAAAGGAGCTCTTCTCTATCTATAAGGAGCTCACAGCTCTCACCAGGACGGAGACTAAAGACCATCTATCCACTGAAATATGCGAATCTATCGCTGATCACTTTATACATAAGGTGGAGAAGATTTATGTGTCTTTCCAGCAGGGAATACATGAAGAATTATTGGCTAGAACTACTGATCTAGGACCGTATACTAGCGCATGTCTCAATGAATTTACGGTCCCCCCAAGGGAGGAACTGATAAAGCTAATTATGAGTATTCAGTCTGGCTCCCCTTTGGATGTGGCGCTGCCTAGGATCCTTAGGAACCATGCCCACCTCTTATCAAGTTACATAGGTAATCTGGCTCTTCTTTCCTTCCAAGAAAGATTAGTGCCGGCGGAATGGAAACTCGCACAGGTTGTTCCAATTAAAAAGAAGGCCACATTGAGCATTTCTAACTTAGACAACCTTAGGCCCATTTCTCTTTTGCCATTCTGTGCCAAAGTGGTCGAAAAACTGGTTACCAATCAGTTGGTTAAATATGTGGAAGATAACCAGCTCCTCCATCCCTCCCAATCTTGCTTTAGGGCAAGGTATTCGACGGAAACTGCCCTTCTTTTTTCCACTGAACTGCTACGTCAGAAAGTGGACGAAGGACAGACGGCTGCCTTGATATTGCTGGACTTAAGTGTGGCATTTGACACCGTGTCGCACCCTAGATTGCTAGCCCGGCTGAGTGAAATTGGAGTTGCCGGCCCGGCACTTGAATGGATGATCTCCTTCCTGGCGGACAGACAATTTCAAATACACTGCCCCCCCTTCAAATCCACACCGCGAACTCTAAATCAAGGGGTCCCACAGGGTTCCATCTTAAGTCCTGAATTGTTCAATCTTTACATGGAACCCCTGGCCAGGATGGTGGAATCGTATGGGGTGGATATTGTATCATACGCGGATGATACGCAACTGGTGGTTACTCTATCTCATAACCCAGTTGAGACGGCTGGTAATTTCATGGAGTGCCTGGTGACACTGGCGAACTGGATGAAGTGCAATTGTCTTCGCCTTAACGGCAATAAGACGGAATTACTTGTGATCGCCCCTCACCCTCAAATTGGTCATCTGCTTGGTGGCCCATCGACCTGGGTCCTACACCCATCCCCTCTGACACCGTGAACAACTTGGGTGTTCTCTTGGACTCCAATCTCACATATTCCCAACACATAGACAAGATGGCGGGGAGATGCTACGGCATTCTGAAGGTCCTGCGGAAGATCCTGGATCTTCTACCTATGAATGATAGGAAAACCGTGATCCACGCACTGGTCACGTCCCATCTTGATTATGGGAACGTCCTGCTCTGTGGCCTCAGTAAAAAGGGACTGACCCAGTTACAGTGTGTCCAAAATGCGGCGGCCAGGCTTGTGTTGAAGTTGCCGAGGAGGTCGTCTGGTAAACATGCACTTCAGCGCCTGCACTGGCTCCCCATGAGGGAACGCATTCGGTTCAAGACCATGTGCTTTAGTCACCGTATTGCACATGGCAAGGGTCCGGTCTATCTTCACAAGTTGTTAACGATTCATCGTCCTAGACGACTCCTGAGATCCACGGGTAGTATGCAATTTGTGATACCTCGCATACACAAAGCAAGGATGGGAGGGCGTTCTTTTAGATTCCTGGCCAGCCAACAATGGAATGATCTTCCTGTTGAATTGCAGATGGAGCCATCGGAAACCAGGTTCTGGTAGAAACTGAAGACCCATCTATTTCCGAAAGATTAGTTTTTCTGATGGTCTCCTTTTTCCTGCCCCTCATCTCCATGGTCTGTTCTTAATTTTTTAGTGTTGGATCGCATCCTAGCGTGGAGACGCACTGTCCCAGTGTATTCAGGCGCTTAATAAATGTTTTAATTATTATTATTATTATTTGAACGATACCCCAGAGGTCACCCTGACCGCGGTGTGGGGAGCGCTTAAAGCGGTAGTGAGAGGGGAATTAATCGCTGTAGCCGCCGCGAAAGCCAGAGAGAGGAGGGACAAGCGGCAATCCCTGTCCAACCGGGCACTTGAGCTAGAGCAGGCTCATAGTCGAACCGGGGCTCCCAGGGTATGGCGCCAGCTCAAAGCAGTTAGGGCCCAATTCACAAGCTTAGACCTGGACAGAGCAGAATATGCAGCCCTGAGACTGCGCCACACTTACTACATAGGAGGCGATAAAACAGGGCGCTTGCTGGCGAGCAGCCTCAAAGCTAAGATCCTGCGAGCAAAGGTCTCCTCCATTCAAACCCGAGAGGGGCATATCACTCAGGGGGACGACCAGATCGCAGAGGCCTTCCGGGCGTTCTATGCCTCTTTGTACGCGGCGGAACCGCCTACCGGGCAAAGAACGGCTGAATCCTATCTCAACGAGACGGCAATCACACCTCTCGACGAAACCACTAGTGATTCTCTCGACGCGCCCATCAAGATTGACGAGGTCATCTCCGCTATCGCGCGCCTCAAGCCGCTCAAAGCCCTGGGCCCAGATGGCTTCTCGGCGAGCTTTTATAAGGCTTTCTGCCCCCTGCTAGCGCCAATATTGACTAGACTATTTAATTCCATCCAAGGCAGGGGCTCCATTCCCCAGGACATGTTGGAGGCTGACATTGTGGTCATCCCCAAGCCGGGTAAAGACCCATCCCAATGCAAAACTTACAGGCCCATCTCATTACTCAACCTCGACCTGAAGCTATTCACCGGCGTGCTAGCGGCGTGCCTGGGTCCATGTTTGCCGGGCATCATTGAACCAGACCAAGCAGGATTTATTCCAAACAGACAGTGCGCAGACAACACCAAGCACCTGCTTCACGTCATTGACAAAGCCCACTTCAACGATTCTGATGCAGTCCTCCTGTCGGTGGATGACGAAAAGGCGTTTGACAGGGTGGACTGGGGATACCTTGACGCCGTCCTGGCACGGTTCGGGATAGGAGACCGGTTCCGCACGTGGGTCGCTAGCTGCTACGCCGCTCCGCAAGCCGCAATCAGTGTCAATGGGGTGCGGTCAAAGCCATTAGATATCTAGAGGGGCACCAGGCAGGGGTGTCCACTCTCGCCCCTGCTATTTCCACTATACATCAAACCGCTGGCACAATGGGTCCGAGATAATCAGTCCATTGTAGGGGTTCATTTGGCGGAGAACCGCAGACCATAAGTCTCTACGTAGACAACGTCCTTGCAGCTCTGGAGAACACCTCGACATCTGTACCGGCCTTCCTCTCGGAAATGGAGGACTTCGGGAGAGTATCGGGGTTCAAGATGAACATCGAGAAATCACTGATCTTGCCCCTGGGGCGGAATGCACGCGCTACAACGCGAAGCCAGCGGCAGTATGGAGGTCTTCGGTCCCAGATGTCGCTGCCCTACCTGGGCATCTCCCTGACTCCGAGCACGACCCAAACGGTCGAGCAAAACTACACGACTCTATTAGCTGCCCTACAAAATGACCTGGCAAGGTGGCGTCGGCAATCACTCTCATGGTTGGGGTGGGTGGCTGCAGTAAAAAGTGGCTGCAGTAAAAATGACCGAAGGTCTTGTACTTGTTCCAGACCATTCCAGTAACCCCTCCAATAGGCATGCTAAAAAAACTACAAGACAGCATTAAACATTTTGTATGGGCCGGCAAGCGCCCGCGACTGCGTAGAGATCTGAACATGCGGGCTACGTCGGAGGGCGGCCTTGGGGTCCCTGATCTACTCCGCTATTTCCATGCAACACAGCTTCGCTATCTTTTAGTGTGGAATAGACCCGAATCGGAAAAGAGGTGGTTGTTTCAAGACCGGGCCATGGGCCAGATGTCACTGTGGAAGGTCCCATTCCTGAAACGAACGGACAGGCCTTCGCATCTTAAAAAATCGCCCATCATGAGGACAGTGATGCAGGTGCGGGACAAGGTGGCGGTCCCGAGTGGCCTCACCACATTTCCGTCCCCGATGTCACCTCTATTTTACAATCCGGCCTTCCCACCGGGTATGACCCCCGGGTCGTTTCCGCAATGGCGGGCGTCAGAGTGCAAAGCGGCCGGCGACCTCTTTGACCCTGAGGGTTTCCTGCAAATGCATACCCTACAAGATTATTATACGCTCCTACAGATCCATCGCTTTCAATACTTTTAGATCAGACATTGGCTCACAGTGAAAGAAGTGCTGCCCCACGTAAGCAGACATCTTACAAACTACGAGAAGTGGCTACACACGAAAACGACTGACAAACGGGCGATCACAGATATCTACAAGATGCTCAGCCCACCCACCCCTGCTGCGTGGTCGGCGGGTCAGACCTGAATGGAACTAGAATTGGGACGATCCTTCACGGACAAAGAATGGCAGGACATATACTTCAGGGCCCATCATACCGCCCGGAATGTAGCCAGCAAGGAATCGGCGGTGAAAATAGCATACTACTGGCACCTTAAACCCTCACGATTGCATCAGAGCAATCCGCGCAGGGACCCGACATGCTGGAGGGGATGCAGCCACACAGGGACACTCACTCATATACTATGGGAATGTGCGGAGGTCCAGGATTATTGGGAAAGGGTGCTAAGGGATTTCGATAAACACTTTGAAACGGAGATCCCCCGATTTCCAGCGTACACGCTTCTCGGTCTCCCCAACGCCATCACCTTTCCTCTTAAATCGCTCAGGGGGAGGCAGATGGGGCTGGCGATGGGGGCGGCCACTCAACATATCCTGTCACTTTGGGGCACTCAGAAGAAACCCACTCATACGAGATGGCTCCATAGACTCTGGTACATCATGGGTATGGAAAAGATACAAGCCTCCCTCACCCAGACACGAGACACATTCCTTGACACCTGGCAGCCCCTGGTCTCTCTCCTATCAGAGGACATCACTGAAATCACATGCCCAAAATACCGCAGGGTGCTCCGACTACTGGACGAATTTAGGAAGGACGCAAGGTCTCCGACCTGAACATCATACTTTGTACACGCCTCAGAATGTCCAGCAGAAGTTTACCTACCACACCCGGGAGGGGGAACAAGGGAGGGAAAGGGGAGGAGGGGGGAGGGGAGAGGGACTGTTGGTTGTTAAGGGGACTGTTTCGGGACATTGCTAACTCACTTGGGGCCCTCACTAGCATTCAAGGACATATTTTATGAAGCATCGGTGAGACTCGCCCCAGCGGGAGGGAGGGGTAGACGTCAGACAACGGGGACTCGCTCGAATTGTTGTAATGTCCTTTTGTCCTATGTTTGCCTTTTTGAAACTCAATAAAAAGATTTAAACAAAAAAAAAATGCATGTTTAACATTCACATGCACAAAGCGGCAGGCACCGCGCAGTGCATGAATCCTTATATGGCTGGCGGTGTCTGATAGACACCACCACCATTTTAGAGCTTTCCCGCTGCGGGACTGCGGTGGAAAAACGCTGGACGGTCTTCACGTCTGCAGATGACCCCCCTGCCATCCTAATCTGGCTTGGGGACTTTGCAACCACCGCAGCGGTGAATCCGCATCCTCCGGGCCGGCGGTGGCTTCCGCTGGCCCGGAGGATGCGGATTCAACGCAATCCTAATCGGCCCCTAAGAGTAATTGTAACATACTAACTTTTTCTTGCGAATTTCATGCACATTTATCAACTAGTGCCAAACCTATAAGCAAATCGACTAATCACTTTTGAAGTGACATTATATAAAACAGTGTTAACCCTTTCAAGCCACTCTGCACCTTATTCAAAGTTAATATCTCAAAAAGTACTGAACGGATTTGCCAACAAACAAACAAAAGCACAATTTCTGTGTATATTTTTTACCATTATATCAGGTTTGATATGGAGTGCGCACCTGCAGTTAGACAAGATGGCCGCTGGCAAATTTTTTTCCTCCACGGGAGTTGAGGAACGTTTTACTCGCGGTTAGGAAGTTTCGGATTGGATTAGTACGCCGTTTGCGGAATTCGATGTCGGTCGAGATGGGGAGCTGCAGGGTAAGTTTTCAGACCTGGATTTGGTCTTCTTACCAGTTTTGTTTCACTTTTGCCTGCCGCTGCCATCACGTCAGGTGGTGTAGCTGCCATTTTGAGCAGTCCTCGGACTGTTCTTTATTTTATTGTAACTTTTTCAGTCTACCTGTGCTCATACTTTTTGTATGCAAAAGGAACACATTTTGGACGGAATGCTGAGCAATGCAAACATTCATCCCCATTCACAATGATCTGGGCTTAATCCATTGTTCTTTTGCTCAGCACACCACTCCAGTTTGGACCCAGCCATATGCAAATCAGTCTTGACCCTGTTCCTCCTGGGAACAGTCCAGTCTGAACTGCCAAGCCAGGTTCTCACTGGACCGGAAACAAGCATCCTGGGACCAGTTTCGGTGCATCACTCCTCATCAACCAGGCTAGCTTGAATCTCATTGTGCAGTGAACATGAGACCCATGTCTGGGCATACCCTTCCACTTAGGCGACAAATTGAAAGGAATATAATTTTTGTATGGCGCAAACTGTTAATTTCTTGAGGAGTACTACGCTATCATCTTAATTACTGACTTTGCATTGCCTCAGTTACTGATGGACAGAGGGTTATGACTTGATTTGATACTGAGCCAGCTGAAAATTGATTTTTGTTGGTTGTTTCTTAGCTATTGGATTCTATATATTTTTTAAGGCGAAGCTCTACCACTAAGGTGTGATTATATAATGGGCACTGTGCATTACTCCAAGACTTTGGCCTCTGCTGTGTCATTGTACGTATGGAGTCTCGAGGATGGGCTAAAATAAGTGTGAAGTAAGATACTTCCTTACCTATGAAATCCCCATTACCTTTGACATTGGAGGACATTATAGGGGAGTTAAGGAATATGAGACCCTTCATGGAGAAGACAAGCGCATCCTTTCAGACGACTGAGGCAAGGTGGTCCATTCTTGATTCAAGGATAATTTAGGTAGAGCAAACGGGTCAGCGATGCACCAGATATTACAGTTAAGGTGTTATATCTGACCAAGGAAGTTACACAGCTGAAGAAACTGGCTGAAGATGGGTGGGTGTTGCAAGCAGCCCAAGATGGTGGTCGCATAAGTGACGACCTCCCGGACCCAGGGCAATTCTCCGATAAAGCATGGTGGTCCATTCTTGATTCAAGGCTAATTTAGGTAGAGCAAACGGGTCAGCGATGCACCAGATATTACAGTTAAGGTGTCATATCTGACCAAGGAAGTTACACAGCTGAAGAAACTGGCTGAAGATGGGTGGGTGTAGCAAGCAGCCCAAGATGGTGCTCGCATAAGTGACGAGCTCCCAGACCCAGGGCAATTCTCCATAAAGCACCACTGAACCACACCAGAGCACTGCCTGTCGCCTGCGGGCTCGGCCTGTAGTAGAGTGATGAAGAATAGAAATACATAGAACAGTGCATGCAGTGCATGCAGAGTTGAGCACTAGACGGTCAATGCTCCAGGCAGTGGCGCCCGACTTCTCCTGGTGAGACATGTTGCCAGAGTAACAGTAGAGCTGACTGGGCTGTGCCTGCTAGTGTTGGGCGCATGCACGTAGGAGCTGCCGGTGAGGCGGCTTAATGCTTGTAATCGTCAGCCCGCCAATTGGCATGACTATTGTTGAGTCTTCATTTTGGAGGGAGGATGGGGGGAGATAGCGACATTTATGGATTTTGCACAATGGCACTGTACAGTAAATAATAGAGTAAACTTGCATAAGCTGATGTTGCCTAGAACCAACAATTGTTTTCAGAGTAGTCGTTCTCCACTCTTTATGGTGCCATTATATTTAGAACAATGTGATATTACATAATGCTATTAGATCACCACCCCAAGGTCCAGTTAGAACTGTATGGCACCGCCAATAGGAAGAAACCCACACATTCCTTGTTACCTGATTGGACTCTATGCCTGACGGTAATGCAAATGCACTTGTTACCTCACAGTTTTCCATGTTTAGGTTATTGCAAAGTTTGGTCGAACGACGTTGTTAAATTGTTAAGCTTGATAGTGGTCATGATTTTTTACGCGGATCGGAGGATACTCGTCAACTCAATGCAATGTATTACTGTTGCATGTCAAGAGGCGGGGTATAAGGAACAATAAGAGGAGACTGGTGAGGAGTTGACTGTGTATGAGATGACGGATCATATACTGGAGATCTGTGACTGGTGGTTAACTAATTAAGTTTAACCACACTAACGAGGACAGTTAGATGTGGAAATAATTGGAGTTTCATAGGAACTGGCTGTGCTTGCATTTATTTAAAGACACAGTGGTGACCCACTCCATTGGCCGGTGAGTTATTTTGACGCTTTTGCCTTGAAAAAGTCTTAGTAAAAGACGAAACACGTGTCGGCTACCATGTGCTGGGAATATTTTAAAGAAACTCTTTACACAAAATGAATAAAGACTGCTGAACAGCAAGACTAATGTTCTATCTGGATGTCTGATTCTAATCAATATTGTTGTGTCTTGTCCATTTTTGAGCATAGGGATATATATTGAAGGTTCTCAGAATTTTGATCTTTACTGTTTATGATCAATATTTGACCTAATGGAGTGCTGCCAGAGTCTCAGAATTTGTTACATAAATGATTTTTGTATATGCTAACACAAATCCCAAATGGCAACAGTAGCTAAACCATATACCTTTCTCATCTGGAATGTTCGTGGTATGGGCTTAATGCAAAAGAGACCTAGACTATTGGCCCAGCTGCACACCAATATTATACCTTCAGGACACACTTATAATGCCCATGAAGGCTCTCAAACTGAATAGACAATGGAGGGGGTAAATGCATGATACCACCTAATTAATTATTGTAATTGCTAATTATTTTTTTTAATTGGTAATTAAGGTTTGTTATTGGTAATTACATTTTTTAATTGGCGATTAATTTTTTAAATTGGTAATTAAGGTTTGTTATTGGTAGTTATATTTTTTAAATGGGAATTAATTTTTTTAATTGGTAATTAAGGTTTGTAATTGGAAATTACATTTTTTAATTAGTAATTAAATTTTTTAATTGGTAATAATTTTTTTAAATTGGTACTTGATATTTTTAATTGTTAATTACTTTTTATTATTTGGAAATTCATTTTATTAATTGGTAAATACATTTTCATTTAAAATATTTTTTATTTAAAAAAAATGTTTACCATTTTTCAATTGTTAATCAATGTTTAATTATTAATATGTTTTTTGTTTTGAAAAATATTTTAGGGTTCAATATTTATTATTTGGTAATTTATATTTCTTAAATAATGTTTATTGGTATTTATTGTTAATTTAATGTTAATTAATTATTCAATTGTAATTATGTGTTTTGTAATTATTAATGGGTATTTCAAATGATGTAGAGTTATTTAAAAATGAAATTTTTAATTATTTTAATTACAACAATTATTTATAAGTATGTTATATTTAACTTCTACGCTATCCAATGCTTTCCCTACTGTTGCACTCTCTGGAGTTGGAATAGTCATTTTTACCCCTACGCTATCCAACACTTTCCCTACTGTTGCACTCTCTGGAGTTGGAATAGTAATTTTTACCCCTACGCTATCCAAGGCTTTCCCTACTGTTGCAATCTCTGGAGTTGGAATAGTAATTTTTACCCCTACGCTATCCAACGTTTTCCCTACTATTGCACTCTCTGGAGTGGGAATAGTAATTTTTAACCCTACGCTATCCAACGCTTTCCCTACTGTTGCACTCTCTGGAGTTGGAATAGTAATTTTTACCTCTATGCTATCCAACGTTTTCCCTAGTGTTGCACTCTCTGGAGTGGGAATAGTAAATTTTACCCCTACGCTATCCAATGCTTTCCCTACTGTTGCACTTTCTGGAGTTGGAATAGTAATTTTCACCCCTATGCTATCCAACGTTTTCTCTACTGTTGCACTCTCTGGAGTGTGAATAGTAATTTTTACCCCTACGCTATCCAATGTTGTTCCTACTGTTACACTCACTGGAGTGGGAATAGTAATTTTTACCCACCAGCTATCCAACACTTTCCCTACTGTTGTACTCTCTGGAGTTGGAATAGTAATTCTTACCCTTACGCTATCCAATGTTTTCCCTACTGTTGCACTGTTTGGAGTTGGAATAGTAATTTTTACGCCTACCCTATCCAATGTTTTCTCTACTGTTGCACTCTATGGAGTTGGAATAGTAATTGTTACCCCTACGCTATCCAACGTTTTCCCTAATGTTGCACTGTTTGGAGTGGGAATAGTAATTTTTACCCGTACGCTATCCAAAGCTTTCCCTACTGTTGCACTCTCTGGTGTTGGAATGGTAATTTTTACCCGTACGCTATCCAACGTTTTCTCTACTGTTGCACTCTCTGGAGTGGGAATAGTAATGTTTACGCCTATGCTATCCTACGCTTTCCCTTCTGTTGCACTCTCTGCAGTTGTAATAGTAATTTTTACCCCTACGCTATCCAATGTTTTCCCTACTGTTGCCGTCTCTGGAGTTGGAATAGTAATTTTTACCTCTACGCTTATACAGCGGTTTCTCTACCATTGTGCTCTCTGGAGTGGGAATGGTAATTTTAAGTGCTATGCTTTCCAACATATTTATTAATTTATTTATTTTACTTCTGGATTTTGAATAGTATTTTTATTTATTTAGTTATTTTTTTTTTTTGTATAAATTTAGATAATGTATATATTTAATTTTAAAAATATTAAAGGTATATTTATTTTTTTAATTTATTAAACATAATTCTTTACTTTTTATTTATTTTTATGTTTTATGTTTGTAAATGTATTTGTAATTTATAATATTTTTTTATTAATTTATAAATTATTAAAATATTTATTACAACTTATTGTTAAGTGCGTATATATCATATATTTTCTGAATATGTTTAATTAATGTATTATTTATTCATTTTAAACATTATTAGATATTTTTAACTATGTTTATTTTATTTATTAGTGTTATTTACTTTAATTTTACATTTATATTTTTACAGAAAAAAACGATATTTTTAACATCGATATTTTTAACATCTATATTTTTTTCGATATTTTTGTACTTACCATGTTGTAGATAGGTTGCCGATATTCTTGCCTTCGATATTTCTGCATCAATATTCCTGTAGGTCGATATTTTCAATGTCGATATTTTGTCAGTGATTCTAATCTAATTTAGAAATAAGTGTGGGTTGTGGCAGCAGAGCAGGAAGTAGTGTGTATCTTAGCCCACATTGTTTTCCAGGTGTATTGAGAACATTCTTGATTGAAGTCCAGTTCTCAAAGTGAAAATGTATTTTGATTTAGGTCTGTTCTTAGGCGGATTACATAAAAGTTTGTGTATAAGAAGCTTTCACCTTTGAGGAAAAATCTATGACAGGAAAAGGAGATAATGAAAGACTTGATGAAGAGGGGGATTGAGGAAATAGCTGAAGAATCGTGGGTCTAATATGATCATACTGAACTGCATAAAAAGATGAAAGCTATTTAAGTTGAATGGCCCTCAATTCTAACACTGCATCACCACAAATTATATGACCAAATACTAATATGCCTTTATCTATCCATTTCTTCCACTAGAGGAGAAAATGGAAAGAGAAAAATGGGATAGAAATGGAAAGGAAGCATAGAACAGTGGGGAGTGAGGAAACTAACTCCCCTGTGTAGAGATATGTGAAAAGATGACAAAAAGCTAAAGGACTTCAGTCATATCACTAACAAGAATGAGGAATGAAAGTAAACTGGTTTGGAGCGAGGGGGCAAGACAAGGAGTCCAACCCAAAGGGTAGCCACAAGGAAATTAAGTGTTTTTTATTCGACAAAGTGTCAGTACGTACTCCGACACCCTAAAGTTACTGCCACACACCTTAGCGCATGTGTAGGCACTTCACTTAATCCACGTAGCATCTACACTGTTGGCACTCACGTTTTTTCACTCACCCGGTCTTGAAGAAAGCCCACTGTATTCACCTCTTTGGGCTGAAACATGTATACCACGTTACTAGCCAACTAGGAGCAAATAATATTCCTCCAGTAGTTGCACCACCAGCTTTTAACCATATCCTGGGCCGTCAATAATAAATATTACAGGCAAGGATTCCCAGCGATATTTTTAAACCACATGCTTCACATGAATCACACCACACTAGCTCTACTGTAATTAGGCATTGTAGCACAACCGTGGGGCCCTCGGCCACCCGATGATGAAGCATGACACCAACTACATTGGTGTGTGAGGGGTCTTTTACAAAAACCTAATGTGCTCATCATAACAGTGAATAGCACATGTTTCTCAGTGGATCCGTCCACATTGTTTAGTCTAGTATTGAATTGGGGACAAGGACAAACCCCTTAGCTTCCCCTGCTCTATCATTGTTCTTCACTGGTTAGAATATAACACCTACCTCAAATCAAACGGGGATAAAACTCAGGTTTTGATCATGGGAAAATGTCCACAACTATTCGGTCCAAAATTTTGAACAGCTTCCTTAGGCTCTGTTCTCACCCCCTCTCTTCAAGTAAAAAGATTGGGTGTTTGGCTAGATGAAGATCTGTTGATGTGACCCGAAGCAGCCATAGTGGCATCAACTTGCTTTGCATTTCTTTAGTGGGTAAAAATACATTTGTCGGATTAGTTCTCATCTAGCTATGGAGGGGCTAATTTAGCCTCTCATTCTTTCTTGGTTGGATTATGGTAATGTCTTGGGCCGGATAAGGCAGCTACCCGTAGACTCCAGGTGGTACAGAATGCTGCGGCTAGGCTTCTCACTTGCTCTTCAAGAAGGACCGCAGCCTCCCCTATTCTGTGGGAATTACATTGGTTACTGATCGAAAAAAGAATATATTCTAAAACTCTTTGCTATATGTTTAAAGCCAAGGCTGGTCTTGGCTCTGAATATATTCCCTCATATAAATTGAGACCTATAGACCAGGAAGAATATTGCGTACCAAGAATACATCGGGCACATTCAGGCGGGCGCTCTTTCTCACACTTAGGTCCAAAACTGTGGAATGCCTTCCCTCAGTATATGAGGAACTTGACCTTATTAATGCAGTTCCACAAACTCTTAAAATCATGGCTCTTTTAATGGTAGTGTCTTCAATAATGCCTCAGTAGTGCTTAGTGACAGGAAACCTAAGGGTAGCTGCACGCTTTATAAATGGAAAAATAAATAAATTAATACCACTAAAAAATATTTTTTTTCGGGAAAGGGATACACCGGACAGACCTGCCATGTGATTGGAAGCTTTATATAGCATACACGAAAACAAGCCTGAAAGCGGGAAGACGACAACAACCATCCCAGCACATTCCATCAGACAAGAGGAACGCGGAACTTGTAAAAAGCAACAACAAAAGACAACTAAAAAAAAGAGTTGGAAAAGAAGTTGCACAAATCAAGTTTTACTAAGTTCCATTTCTTCTCCTTTGTGCTCATGGATGAATTGTTTGAGATCCTTAGAGTCTTCAAAGGTGATTGTCCTGTCGTTGTAGGTGACTTTGAAGAAACATGGGTGAAGTAGCCCGTACCGCATATTCATGGATCTCAGAACTGGTCTCATGTCCAAAAACTCCTTTCTCCTCGCAGCAGTAACGTTGGCTACATCCTGACTGAAAAAAACTTTGTGCCCTGACCAGAGCACCTGCTAATGTTGTTTGGCCATCATAAGGACTTCTGTAAGATCAGAGTATTGTACACAAAAAGAGCAATAATCCCTCTAGGCCTATTACAGGATGCAGAATTAGAAGGACCAATCCTTTGAGCGCTTTGAATGTTCAATTCTGCAGAAGATTTCAACCCACAATTTTGGGGATATGCAACTTGAAAAATGTAATCATATCCGGACCTTCTGATCCCTCCAGGATACCATGAATTTGTAGGTTGTTTTAACGGTTACGATTCACTAAATAATCGCCAGTCTTTTACGCTGTGTAACATCCTTGGTTAAATAGGAAACCTTGGCCGTGACATCTTGAGCGTCACTAACCTGTTGTTCCACCTCAGCGAGCCTTGAATCCAGAATGGACTACTTATCCTCAATCTGTAGCACTTTTCTCCACCATGAAAGGTTTCATATGTTTCAACTCATTCATAATATCCTTCAGGGTTAAGAGTAATGGAGATTTAATAGGAGAAGAGGGATCCTTCTATACGCTTTTATTTGCACCACCTCCAGACTTCTTGCAAGCACCGGAAACAGAAGAAACCACAGATTTGGAGGAATGTGCAGTGTCCATAATGAAGTTCGGTGGTGTAGATTTGGCCAGCGAGGATTGGTGGGTCGAGTAATAATAAGCAACCAGCACTGGAGGTGACAGAAAATAATGGCAAGGCAGTCAAAGGTTCATGGAGAGTAGGAGGCTGTGATATCTCTAAAAACAAAAAAGCGTGAAAAAGGGAATAGAATATAGTAATAGTGGCTGTGTATGCCATTCAGCAAAGAGAGAAGAGAGTCTCTAAAGGCAAAAAAACATGCCATTATGAATAAAAGGCCTGACAGTACAGGAGCAGCAGGCAAAGCTTCTGAAAATGGAAAATATATAAGCTTAAAAGCTTTCTGCAGTTCTCCCTACCATTTTTGACGTCTAATTATGCCACCATTATGTTAATTGGTAATAAAAACTGCCGACAATGCAGCAGAGATTCCTCGGCTCTCGGGGAGGACAGTCACCGGGCGGCCATCTTCAATGCTGATGGGGTGTGCTCTCCATTTTTGTATATTAATGTATATGTATATATAGTATTACATTTAATATATATATTTTACCCAGTCAGTGAACCAGTACCTACATCAAGTTAAAATTGTCCAAATTGTCATTGCAATATATTCTTCAACAAGAATGCAGTGGAAATAATCTCATTTCATTTGGCAACATTGAAGGGTGGCGAGACAAATTCACAAAATTGAAATCATCATGAATCTGTATGGAACCAGCTTTGCCGGTGTTGGTACGAAGATGATTGGTGCTGATTCCTAACGAATACGCCCCTGCACTGAAAAATTTGACTGGGATAGGTCTGGTAGTCAGATGACTACGTCCTGAAGTGACCGTAACATTGACGCATGGTCAATACATTGACGCAGGTTCAAAACATTGACAAACCCTCCCTCTTGGAATCATGATATTATGTGTAATTTAACTTCAAGATGTTCAAATCTGACATATGCAACCCCTTTTATGAATGGTATCAATCAATGCATACAACCATTGGCAGTTGTATTCTGTCTTTTATCTATGTTATTTGTATATATAATCACTAGGGGTGGGCGGAATTTGCGAAATTCACTTTCGCAAACTATCGCGAAAGTGTTAGAAGTCTCCACGAACGCGGGGAAATGTGGGAAAGTTTTTTTCCCGCCCGTTTGCGGTATTTTCTGAGTGATCGCGTTGAAAAGTGTCTCGCCAACTTACCCATGCTGTCGCTCAATGGCACGGCTATCTTGTTTTCACTTGTCCCGTCAGCTCGTGCTGCTTACTTCCTGTTCCGGGTCGCGCAATGCATGCTTGCGCCCGTTCGCGTTACGTATTTCCTGCTCGGGAATGCGTTTACATTTCCACGCTGCTTTTTGCGTGCTCGGGGAGAAAATATCGCACGTACTTGTGCACGTGTTCGCAATGGGATGACACCAACGAGGGCACCTCTGCTGACCCTAGTATGTCTTCTTGTTTTTAATAATAATTCTTATTCCATAACTTTTACTGCACCATATTTTTCCCAAACTATTGTTTCCGTTTCCGAATGCTATTTGTTACCAACAATTATCCTTCGATCTATACTGTTTAAAATATCTTGTTATCCCTGCCTCTGCTATGATGAATCTCTGTACTACTATTACTATTAGTCTGTCTGTACTGTAGTAGCTAAGCTTGCCCAGTTGGCCACTCTCTATTTAAAAGGTTGTAAATAAAACTCAGATTCACCAGTAGCTCTAGCCTTTGAGTCCAGTCCTTTGGGTCGTCCTCTTGTACTACTTCTAGTCTTATTGATCTTGAGTCTTTCTTAATCTTGAGGCTTTGACAATTCACACCAACCAATGCCCAACCAGATGTATTACTATTTTGATATGACAGGACATACTACTACTAATGTTGTAGGGATTTTGCACATACGGACCTTTGGACAAGACAATAGGATGTTGGTGATGGGAGGTTGGACCTTCCTCACACACCTCAATCTGAAGTTCAGAATCCACCACAATCCCCTGCCTGACTAGTTATAGTAGTGTCTTGTCATAACTATTAGCTCTCCGAACCCTCCCCCAAGATACCCAACAAGTAGACAACCCAGAACATAACACACCCAACTTCTCAGTCGTGAAAGAAATGCACATGCACACCCTTCCTTTCACTTGCTCACTCATGTAAGTCCACACCAAATACCACCAAGTCTATGTAAGTTCAGAATTTTTATTTTTAATTGACAAGCTCTGTAAGTTGTTCTATAATGCAGCACTAGCAGGAAAAATCAATAACTTTAAAACAATAAAAACATTGTTACACTTACTAACAGTTGGTAAATAAATCATGATAACTGAACAGTGGTGGAAGCACCCCCTAGGTAGGAATATAGGGGCAGATTTATGTTGGGAATGCACCACGTTTGCGTCACGCAACTGCGGCGTAAACGTGGCGCATCTCTACGACCCATTTACAACGTGACGCATCTAGGCAGATGCGTCACGTTGTAAAGCCCTGCGCCACTTGTGGGCGTTCCGGCACAGGGTGGGCGTTCCGGGGCAGGTGCGCCACGCAAAAGTGGCTGAGTGAAATCTATAAGATTTCACTCAGTCACTTTCAGTCCAATGCTGCGTCAAAACCCTGCACCTGCTTGAAGCAGGCGTAGGTCTTGAAGCAGCATTGTAAAGATGGGGCACCCCGAGCCTTGCTGGAGCTGCGCTTGCGACGCAACTCCAGCAATGCGCCACCTTTACGGCACAGATGCTTCACGCATCTGTGCCATTTTTGCCCCAAGGTGCGCCACATTGTAAATGCGGCGCACCGTGGGTGGCGGAGCCGTAGCGCAAAATAACTGGCGCATCCCTGGGGATGCGCCAGTTAGCATAAATCTGCCCCATAGTTTATAAATTTATAAATGAAGATGTGAGGGAATTCTGGGTACCCCTCACCTTAGAAGAACCTAGTACTGGTAGCTGTTGCATCATAAGCTCTGCAAAGCTCTGGTTCATAGAAGGGAATCATCCGTCTGTAATGCAAAAAATGAAATGGTGTGTGTTAGTATATTGCAAGCATTTCTCAGCCGTGCCAAAAAGTGTAGTATTTATGGATAAGCAATATGGACTAACAGTACACCAGAACTTCATAAAAAAGTGGCTTGTTAATGTTTTGGTTGACCGCTTGTATGCAGCGCTTAGACAGTAGCAGTATGAGGTCATGTGGGCTCAAAGGTATCTTGTACAACAAGCTGTAAGGTAACGTCACATGTGCAAAAATAAAAGACACAAAGGTAAAATGGTTGCATGGCTCCGGCTAACTAAGCAAAGGCTAGAATGACCCTAGGGACCATATGTAACTACTAGTGTCTACTCTATTACTACCTGATTTTTACTAGTGGTGTATGTTGTATACTATTAACTAATTTTTTAAGCTTGCTACTGACCAATAGGGGGAAATGTATATCCCGCCTGAAAAATCTGTAAAGTTTTCTAGGCGCACTACCGACCACCATAGCTGGAGCCAGCGGCGGTGAAGGCGACGCGGAGGGGGAGGATGCGGCAGTTGCCGATACCGATGGAGAGGTAGGGGGGTGCCAACACCAGTGGCGGCGAGTGGTAAGTTAGATTCATAATCCTTAACTATTGACATTACACTCACTGCAAGGGTGCACTGTATGTATGCTGTACTGTTGAGACTTAGGGCCCCATTTGGATGGCGGGTGGATTTCCCCCGCCGGGCCGGCGGTAGTCACCGCTGACCCCGCAGGGGAAAACCTCCTGCCATCCCTGTAGAAAAGACCCCCCGCCACATTACAATGGCTGTGGGGTCCGCGGGGGATAGAACCGTCCGCCGATTTTCCGCACAGTCGACATGTCGACCGGGCGGAAAAGGGTTCAATATGGTGGCGGTGTCTATAACACACCACCAGCAATATAATCTGCATTTTGGAATGCAGAGTGTGCTTGGGGAGCCCGTTGCAGGCCCCCTTAGAGGGTACCTATGCTTTGGTACCCCCTAGCCTTTTCAAAGCACAACGTGGCAAGCTCAGCGCGGGGCCTGTCACGTTGTGCTTGGAAAAGCACAACATGTATTTTTAGCATTGCAGCAGCTGTGTTTTCAGCACCACCCATCTCAATGTAAAAAATACAGGATGCGCCCACCACTGTGGTGCGCGCATCCTTCCTAATTGTCCCCACAGGACCCCCGCCCTTATGGAGGGTGGTCCCTTTTTAGCGTGAGGAATGGAAAGGCGGGCGGACTTTGTCCGCCCGCCATCCTAAAGATGTTCTAAGTAAGTAAGAGTTGTTGTGAACGTTTGAAGAGTGAAGACACCCTTTAATTGGCATTGGGGCGAGAGTATTGAGTAACCAAATGGCCTCATCTATCTGTAATTTCCACTCCCCTTTGAAAGTTTTATGGAGAAGACTAAAAGTCAGATCAGATCACCTGGTATTCAACTAAAAAGTGAAAGACGGGTGGAAGGAAAAAGGACGGGCGAGATTTAATATATATGACTGACAGACAGATGGATACGTGTGATGCAAGCCTGCAAATTGCAAAGGTGGCTGATAGTAAAGAATCTGATGCATGGTTGGTTGAATGCCTGAAAAAAATCCTGCAAATGTTAAAGCCCAAGCAAGTTGGAGGATAGATAGTAGATACATACGACAAATGTTATGTACTGTGCTTTATAGTGCTACCAAAACCACTATGTGTATAATTAACTTGTCTTACTGTATATTTTACAATTGTCTTGTTTTTTCTTTTTGATATACAGCTACTCCTTCCAAAGTTGATCGGAAGGAGTTGGCCGCCAAGGCACAGCGCCGCAAGCTAGAGGCAATCCAGTGCGAATGTCGGCGGCTGGTGGTCTTGGCAGAGGAGGAGGAGACTGCAGCACTTGGAGCCTCCTCCAGTGCCCTGGGCCCCAGCCACCGCCCTCCAGCGGAACGGCACCACCGTATGGCGGCTGCCCGCTGCCGCCTTACCATCTCTGGTGCCCCCCCCCCACTGTGGTTGCAACTGGCGTGCTCTCAAACTCTGCGTCGCACGTCTAGAGAAGCAAATGCGTGTCGTCCTCCAATCCCGCCACACATCATAGATTCCCTGTCTTCTGCCCCTTGTTTAATTCTTGTTTTAGTGGGTGGGAATTGGGCGTTGGGGTTTTGGATATTTGGACTTTCTTACTGACATTGTTTGGGGTTAGGGAGGGGGGTGGGTCAGCTTTTGTGGGTTTTACATAGTTTACTTTTGTTAGGGTACATTAAATCTATATTTCTACTAAACATGCAATGTTGTTAATGTTTTGTAGGTGGGGTTACTGTTTTACATCACACTGGTTCCTTGCTGGTGCAGGTCCGCCCATAGCCAGTGTTTGATTTAAATGATTGACTGACTGTGTAAGACACAAACAGATAGATGCGACACCCCTCACTGATTGAGTTGTCCTACTAGTACTTTCAGTCTCTCTCTTCTAGTCTGTGCATTCCTTATCTGGACTCAAAGGGGTGTGTGAATTCATTGAAAACATGCTCATTATTAATTATGCCTCCCCCAAACTTCTCTTACCTTCGCTTGATGTTTAACTTTGTAACACAACTGAGTGAGGTCCTGGGACGTAGGGACAGCTGGACCGAATACAATATATACGAAAAGGTTGCTGACCCCACACTTTAACTTTTATCCTCCAAAATTAAGAGGAACAAACACATCCTAGTCTTATGTTTGTTGGGTATATTTGTTTTTACCCCTCTGAATTTATTTTCACAGTATTTCTTTTAATTTTTCATTAATGAGAAAGACCACTGTACATTAAATACACATTTACACATATATACAAAACAATTTCACATTATACATGTATACACTATATATACAATCTTCTTCTGCAGGACATTACTTTTTATCCACAAATAATTCTTTGCAAGATAATTGTCAAGTATAAATAAATCAACAGTAACCAAAAAGAGGTGAGCAAAGTCTTGCTAAAAGAAAGATCAAAGTGAGACGTTCAAGAATAAAATCAAAATCACAATCAATGCAATAATTTTTTCTTTCTTTATGCCGACGCGTTTCGAATCCGGTGTTAACAATTGCCAGATTCTCATCAGGGATCTATCGTTTTGGGTTGTCTTTTTGGGTTGTCTGTTTAAGAAATATAGAAGAAGGGGATTTATTAACTTGGATTCTCTATTTCTACGAAAACCCTTTATCACTAGAAGTCACATCATGACTAAAGGTACCTTTTGTCTTGGACGGGCGGTCCCGCAGGTCCACTTCCGTAAATGTTAACGGGATTATCCTCCACTTTGTTTATTGGGAGAGGAATCACCTAATGTGCAAGTAAGAAAAGGATTTTTTACTAATCTTTGTCAATCTTTAAAAAAGCCAGGGGGTGGCACAAGGCTCACGGTCCTCATGTTCCTACCTTTTCATAAGAAAATGAGTGTGTGCGGAGACTTCAGTTCATCATGTGTAGCGTTCCGCCCGATCTAAAATAATAATCGGATACGGCGTCTGGGCTGTCTCGGGGAGATGTGATGCAGCGGTGGCGCAAAAGATGTGCCATGGTGCGGGGTACTTACAATGTGACGCATCTGGGAGATGCGTCACGTTGTAAAACCCTGCGCCAGAAGGAGGCGTTCCTGCGCGGGGGGCGTTCCGGCGAAGGAACGCCCCCTAAAAGTGGCTGGATTTCACTTAGTCACTTTGGGGCCCATGCTTTGTCAAAACCCTGCACCTGCTTGAAGCAGGTGAAAGGATTGACGCAGCATTAACAAGATAGGGCCCCCCAGAGCCTTGCTGGAGCTGCGTTGCGCTTGCGACGCAACTCCAGCAATGCGCCGCCTTTACGGCACAGATGCGTCACGCATCTGTGCCATTTTTGCCTACTGGTGCACCGCATTTTCAGTGGTGGCGGAGGCATGGCGCACAATAAGTAGCGCATCCCTGATAATATGCAGGGATGCGCCACTTATTGTAAAACTGCCCCAAAGTGTCAAAGGTTTCTTTTTACGAGTAATCAGTGGTCCCAGGAACTACTGCCTTCTCCTAAAAAACATTTTTACAACATTCACAAAGGGGAAAAGGGTCCATAAGGGACCCCTTCTTGTATGTGAAAGGCTTTGCAACTTCTATGAGGTGTCGGTAACCTATCAATGCTTTGCTACCTCAATTGCGGTCTCAATCCATTGGAACATAGCATAAGAAATCGCAAATTGGAAAAGATGCCCTAGGCACGTCCGTTTCGATTGGCAATTCGGTATTTAATCACAAACCTGATTTATGTTTCACAATTTGGATTTTTAACATTCCCGGAAGCTATTTTGTATTCGCAAAGGCTCTGATTTTTCTAATGTGACCCCTTGTGATCGCATAAGAAATTTGAACATTAGGCTTCATAAAAGGTGTCAATATGAAACCCCAGGCCTCAAAGGCGATCATGCACAAAAATCTCTGACTCTACGAAATAAAGGGAAAATGAAGTGCTTTAGACAGTCACATCTTGCAAGAGACCAAACGCTGCCTTAAGGACAAAAAAAGAGACCTGTCCTTCCTGATCAGCAGAGTGCGTCATGGCGCATAAGTCCTACACACACACAGTTTTTCATTCAGGGTGACACCCGTCGGCGATCTCGGCAGGTATCTAATGGGGGCGCACGCCAGCTATGAGCCTCACTCGGTTTGTCTAGAGAAGTGATCTGCTGTCTGCACTAATGCCTGCTCCGCGAGCTGATCCGACCAGATGCATCAAGGAGGAGGAGGAGGAGGGAGGAAGGCTGAATGAAATATGACAGCCAGACACATCCAGCTCTGGATTCTTGTTCTGGCATTGATTTATTTGACACGCTGATGATATTCACTGACTGCTGTTTGCCAAACTTAACTCACAAAATATGATATAGATAGAATTCATTACCCAATAATCTAACCATGCTGGATAAAATGTGATAAAGTTAATGTACTTGTTGGACCTGGCTCTTTCTTCAAAGTTCTCCCCAAAGTGTTTGCCTTCTTTGTCCTGTTTTTCTGACCTACTTTCTTTTGGAGTGAGGAGTCTGGCACTTTACCACTGCTAACCAATTCTAAACGACATATGGTCTCTCCCGAAAATATAGTGGTATTTAGTTTTTCCATGCTTGGCCTTTTTGATTTACTAGTAAGTCCCTAGTGCAGTGCACATGTATACCTAGGACCTGTAAATCAATTGCTGCTGCACTGATTGTTCTGCCCACATGAGTAGCCCAGCAAACCTGTCTCAGACCTGCCACTGCAGTGTCTGTGTGCGCAGTTGTAACTGCAATTTTGACTTGCCAGGGGTTATCTTAGCTGTATGACTCCCATTCCCTGACTGGAGTTAGGGTCCTACTTGAACAGTGTGCAAACCACTGACAACTACAGACCCCAATTTTAACGGGACTCAAACTAGACAACTAGTATGAAGCTCAGGGTGTCTCTAATGTCCCTTGGAAGCCTGTGGTGGATAGCAGGCTAAGTACAATTTTATTTTAACAACTATCTCACATCCCTTACACTCTGCAGCTGATGCCACAGGTCAGCTGTGCTGATGTAGGGTAGACATGAAAAGCCATGTACAACATGGCTATCCCTCCCCTACATTAGCATTAAAACAAATGGGGGAGTGAAACCGTACTCAAGCAGGAACCACAATCCTTGTCAGCTGAGAGTCGTCAGCAACCCTAAATCAACCTGTGCTCAACCCTTGGGTAGATTGGCACACAGCAGTCAGGCTTAACTCAGAGACAACTTGTAAAGTATGTGCGCAACGCTTCAAAAAGTAACACAGCAGTGAAACCACTCTACAGAATAAGCCCACACCAGGTTAGAACAATAGAGTGTACTCTGAAGTACTGCTACCCTGCTGTGCTGACCAGCTGCCTACTGCTCTCTTGCCAATGTGAGAAGGACTGGATCTGCATCTGTTGAACCCAAGACCACAGAGTGACTCCAAGGGCTAGTTGGCTGGCCTCAGGGACAGAAGGCTAAAACAACCTTGAAACCTGCATCTTGTCTCTGCCATCTCTGAGTAGTACCCTGAAAAAATTTGCCATCCCACTACTTTACCCTTGGAAGTGAGCCTGAAGGTGCTATGCCAGCCCATCTGTGGATCCTGCGTAAACCAGGGTAACCCTGAGCAGAACTAACACATCACCTCTGCTGTGGGTGTTTCTCTCAGCCCTAATTGGAACCACCGCTGTGAGAAGCTTCCCAGACCCTGGCCTTCATATCGCAACTCCCTACTTGTTGACAGCATCAACAATGTCACAGGTTCTCGCATAGCAGCCTCACAGCTCTGAGGAACCGAAGCATAGCCTCGACTGTGTGACGCATCCTCGAGGCTGGACTTTATATCGAAAGCCCTTATCAACAGGATCCTCCACAATGATGCTGACCTCGCATCATAGCTCCTCAACTCCTCGATACCGAGACTACGCAACGCCTTCTCACAACCGTGACCACACAATGATCTGCAACCAGGACTTATGGTACTCTTGTTCACTGTGTGTATGACCTGGCACCATTGGTGTGGGTTTCCCCTGTATTTTTGCCTTTGCCTCCTGTGTTTTTGCTGTGTGTTGGACTTTGTTTTGCTGGTTTAGATGATTTGGGCACCTTGCGACTGCTGTTCAGTGCCAAAGTGCAAGTGTTCCCTTTGTAAATTGTTTTTATGGATTGGTGATTCCATGATTGGCATATTTGATTTACTAGTCAGATGCTAGTACAGTGACCTGTGTGTGCCCAGGGTCTGTAAATCAAATGCTGCGTGTAGGCTGCAGCACTGATTGTGCCACCCAAATAAGCAGCCTGTAAATGTAAACTCTGGCCTGCCATTGCAGAGCCTGTGTGTAGTCTGGTACTGCCAAGTCGACTTGGCAAGTGCACACACTTGCCAGTCCCTAACCTTCCCTTTTCTTACATGTTAGTCACCCATCAGGTAGGCCCAAGGTACCCCTGTGGGCAGGGTGCATGGTCTGTGAAAGGTAGGACATGCCCTGATGTGTGTGGCATGTCCTAATAGTGAAATACTACCAATTTCGTGTTTCACAATTGCAAGGCTATCTGCTCCCATAGGATAGAATGGGGAGTTTGCTTATAACATCTTAAAAACATAGCTGCCCCTGGGAATAAGGTAGAAAAATCAATTTTGATATGCTTGAACTCAGACTGTTAAAATGCATCTTTTAGTGAAGGTGATTTTTACGTTCTGTGTTTGAAAATAGCACTTTTAGAAAGTAGGTATTTTCTTGCTTAGCCATCCAGTATATCTCTGTAGGTTTGTGTATTGGATGTCTGGCTTAGAAGTGTCAGGGGCTGGGGAGCAACAGTGCCTCCAGAGAGCCTAATGAGTCAGGGTTGGGCTGAATAGGAATGGTCTGTATTTGGAGTAGTGGGAGGAGTAGCACCTGCACCTGAATAGGGCTGTGCCTGTTTTCCATGAAGATGGTTCCACCCTCCTCTGGTGTGTTTGGAACCAGGGCTCGCACTGATAATGGAGGTTGTTGTACACTTGCAAAGTTCCCCGCAGAACTGGTTTTGGCTGGGTACAGACAATTTCTGCCTTCAGAGAACAAATGTTTTTTGGATATAAAAAGAGGGGCTAAAACTTTTAGATCACTTCTGGGAAATCAAGAGGAACCTTTGCTAAGGAGAAGAGCTGGCGAAGCTGAGGTGGAATACTGGCCCTGTGCTGGCCTGCAGTGGCTACTTGCTGCCAAGGAAAGGAGAAAAGGTATTTTCTGTTTGCTGTGCCCCCTGCTTGAGGAAGATCTCCATGGGCTTGAAACTGAGATTGCCTCCTGTTCTGAAGTCTCTGGGACACAAAGACTTCACCGCCAGCTCCCCTGAAATTCCTTGCTGGGATTTCTGACCTGCAAAGAGGTGCCTGCTGTTGTTTTGGACCTGTAGAGATTGTTTTCTTCTGGGAGCTGGAAGAATCTGTGCATCGTATCGGATCATCGCATCGCGGCGCCATGTTTGTCACATCGTTGGGAGATGCAGTAAGAAACCAATGCATCACCTCCCCACACAGTAAGAAACCGATGCATCACTTCCATTCGGTAAGGAGCCGGTGCATCACCTCTCCTGTGTAGCAGTAAGGAACCGCTGCATCACCTCCCCTGGAACAAGGAACAGACGCTTCACCTTCCCTGAGTATAAGGAACCGACGAATCACCTTCCTGCGGCCTTTTTGTTTATTAGTATGACGCATCCCAGGTGCTTTGTGTGAAAGGTGTCGCACCTGCAATTTGCTTTGAACTGAACTATTTCTACCATCTGAAAGCCATATTTGTATTACTTTACAGTTGATTTTTGTTGTTTGGTCTTCTTTTGGTTTAGATAGAGATTACTTATTTTTCTAAACTGATGTGGTGTCCATTTGTAGTGTTTTCACTATATTACTATGTTAGACCTGACATCATTGGCTTGAGTCTCTCCTCCATTTTTTTTGCTGTTTGCCTCCTCTGTTTACAATGTTTTTGCTGGTATATCGCTTTTGGCACTGTGCCACTGCTGATCAGTGCCACAGTGCAAGTGCTCCCTATGTAAAATTGCTGTATTGATTGAATTCCATGTTTGGCTTATTTGATTTACTGTCAGTCCCTAGTCTAGTGCACCAGGAGTGCCAGGGCTTGTAAATACAAATGCTGCTCGTGGGCTTGCAGCACGTGTTGTGCCACCCACAAGAGCGGCCTGGTAAAAGTATGTCTAAAGGTCTGCCATTGCTAGACCTACGTGCAGTCTAGTGCTGTCACGCTGACTGCGCAAGTACACCTACTTGCCAGTCCCTAAACCTTCCCTTAACTTCATGTTAGTCACCCCTATGGTAGGCCAGGTAGGACAAGCCTGACCAAGTTGGCATGTCCTAATAGTGAATTACAGCCATATTTGTTTTTCACTATTGCGAGGTAACCTGCTCTCCATTAGTTAGAATGGGCTGCCAGGATTATTAATGCTATAATCCTAGCTAGCTCGGGGAGCATGGTGCAATGTCGAGTTTGGTATCCCTGAACTCGGGGTTTAATAACGCATCCGTTTGTGTGGATGGTTTTTGGACTCTGGGTTTGAAAATAGCACTTTTAGAAAGTGGCTATTTTCTTGTCTAACCATTTCTGGTTTCTGCTGGTTTGGTGTGTGTGTGACAGGAGCTGGGTGGCTCCAGAGGTCTGGATGAGTCAGTTTGGGATGAGTGGGACATTTGCATTGAGAGTAGGGGGAGAGTAGTTCCTGATAGCCTGCCCTGCCTGATACAATGCTGGCTCCACCTCCTGCCAGGCGACTGATGGCTCTGTGCCTGCCATGGACGATCCTGGCCCCACCTCCTACCAGGAGGCCGATAGCTCTGCTCCTGCCAGTGACAATGCTGGCTCCACCTCCTGCTGGGCGTCTGAGGACCCAGCCCTGCTCAGTGAATAGACCAGGTGCCTCTGCCGGGCAACACCCACAACAGACCCAGGAGGTTGGGAAATTCCCCTGCATGGACAAAGGGATCAAAGCCAAAAAGGGGTATAAGAGAAGGACCCCTGAACCAAGAATTTAGATCACTTCTGACAAAGAAACCTGAACCAAGGACAAGAAGCCTGCTGATCCAAGGACATGCCTACCCCTTCTGGCAGTGTGCTGTTTGTTAGGGGAATCCTGCAGTTGCTTCTTTATTTTTGCCAAGGAACCAGGAGAGAGGAACTGTGTGTGTACTCTCAAGCTTTGCTAAAGAAAATCTCCAAGGGCTGGAAGAGTGCCAGCCTCCTGTTGAAGTCACAGGGCTAAAGGACTTCATCTGCTAAAAGTGCTTGTTGCTGGAACTTGAGAATCCAACACCTCTGAAAGAATCCAGCAATCTCGACGCCGACGGACGTCGCCGAATCCAACTCGACATCATGAGTAACGGCTCCAGTGTCCCGCTTCCTCGATGCCGGCCGCCGGGCCCGATCGACGCCAGCAGTAACGCCAGTGAGTAGTGAGTTCGGCTCCAGCTCCAAGTGACCTCGTGTCTGCAACGCTGCTGATCGCATCGACTTCGAGCCCTCTCGACGCCGTGAGCGCTGCTCACTCTTGCAACGCCATCATCGACATCGACGACGACGCCGTATCCTGCTTCACCTCGTGAGCGCTGCTCCTGCCTGACATCTGTCAAACGCCGCTGCAGGTCGCCCAGACTCCGAGGCCGGATCGACGCCGGAGACGCGACGCCGGACATCTCGACGCCGCTGATCATCGTGTGCTTCGCTTTTCCAAGGTACTGTGTTGTGGGGGTCTCTGCGACTCCGGGCTCGACGTAGCGCTCCTCGCGGTCGACGCCGAACCCTTTGGATTAACTTTGCCTCGACGTCGTGTGACTCCCGTGTGGGTTACATTGTTGCCAAGAACTTTGATTTAAAGAAGAAGAGTTGCTTTTGATACTAAAGACTTTTTGCTAAGAAGAAACTACACTTGTACTATTATTTTTCCTTCCAAGAGTATTTATTAAGATTGTGGTATATTTTTGTCGTTATTTTGTCTTGTGCTAAGCCTTATATAAAAATCCTTATTTTTATAATACTACTGTGTCGTGTCCATTTGTAGTGTATTCACTTTATTATTGTATGTGGTCATAAATGCTTAACGCACTGCCTCTGAGATAAGCTTGTCTGCTTTGCCAAGCTACCAAGGGGGTGAGCAGGGGTTATCTAAATATGTGATCCCCTTGCCCTGACTAGAGGAGGTGAGTCCCTATTTGTCAGAAGTGTATACCTCTGCCAACTAGAGACAGCCAAGTCTAACATTGGTGGGTCAGCGGTGAGGATTTGAACTTTGCATTTATGACCCATGTGCAGTGATTAGTGTGCGCTACATAGTGAAAGCAGACCATAGCGCAGCCACAATCCATTTTGGTAGGATTCTATTTTTGTTCTCCGCTTTTCTGAAGCTTTATTTTTTTAACACTGCCAGTTTTGACCATGAGTGACGCCAGAGTCACTAGCCCTGTTGTTGTTGTGAAGGAATTTGATAGAAGTAAGATCAAAGATTACAGCAGAAGGCAATTGGATTATCATTGCCAGCATTTGAAAGTTCCCACTAAAGGCTGCAAAACCAAAGGAGAAGTTCTCAAAGCCTTGGAGGCCTGGTTAGAGTCCAGAGATCCCTCTGATGCGGTGGTGGTACCGCCAGGGGAAGGGGATGAGGAGGTGCCAGTGAATGAACCTGTGTCCTCTCCCGGTAGCAGTGTTTCCTCCAAAGGTCTTTCCCCTGAAGAAAGAGAAAAAAGGGAGAAGGAGCGTGCATACAACATGGAAATGGCAAAACTAAAGATAAATGGGCAGTTGGAATTAGAAAATGCAAGAGGTAGGAGAGAAGCTGATTTGGAGAACAAAAGGTTGGAGTTTGAAAGAGAAAAGTTAGCTTTGGAGCGTGACACAAGGTTGAGGGAGCTAGAGCTCAAAGCTAAAGAGTTAGACTTGAATCCCTCTGGTGGCAGCATCCCATCTGTGCCTGCAGAAAGTAGGTTTTATTTTCCCAAAGATGTGATCAAAGATTATCATAAGAATGAAGATATTGGTCAATGGTTTAAAGCATATGAGTTTGCATTGTTGGCCCACCGGGTCACTGAGAAGGATTGGGGAGCGGGGTTGTGGGGTCGCTTTGTGAATGAGGGAAGAGATACCCTGTTAGACATGCCTGTTGAGGATAGGATGTCTTATGCTCATATGAAAGATGCTTTAATGTTGAGGTATGGCCTAACCCCAGAAAAGTACAGACAAGCTTTTAGAGAATGTAAGAAGTTACCTGGTACGACGTGGGTTGAGTATGTGTCATTTTTTTGCAGAGCCATGGATGGTTGGGTAAAGGGCAGCAAAGTGGAAAGTTATGAAGCTCGTTATGATTTGTTTGCTTGGGAGCATTTGGCTAATAACTGTTTTCCAGAGCTGCGCCAGCACCCTATTGATAGCAAGATATCTTACCCTAGAAAACTTGCTGAGGAGGCGGACCGCTGGGTCAGTACCAGGGTGCACGAGGGTCCAGTGGGAGACTCAGCCAAAGGTGGGCAGGCTCCCATGCAGAAGAGTGGGGGGACAAGGGTAAACAGAAGGAGTCCTAGAAAGGGCCCCAAAGTAATCCCCAAGGGAACCAAGGGAAAGGTTCCCAGCCTCCCCCTGTGAAGAAGCCAGAAGTAAGGGTGTTGATGGGGTCCCGGAGCCTGAAAGTATGGCCCAGGACCCAGCTGTGAAGAGAAGAGGCAGGAGGCGCAGGAACCGGCCCCCGTAGTTCCCGTGGTCCAGGAGGAGGTAGACCCTGAGGGGGATGCCCTGGAGCCCACAAGGGAACAAGTTGCTAAACTGGGAGACTTGCCCGAGCTGACCCATTGGCAGCAGGATGGTGGTCCCTCCAGGGAAGAATTTGTTGCAGAACAGAAAGTGTGCCCTTCTCTTGTGGGTATGAGGCAGCAGGCCTCAGCCCAAACAGCAGGTGATCAGTCAGGGTCACATCTTGTGTACTGGGAGAACGACCTCCTGTATAGCGAGCCTAAGGCTGCTGAGCCTGGGTCAGCCCGTGTGCCGGTGGTACCCCAGCGCTTTAGAGCCTTCCTACTGGGTTTGGCTCAAGACGTTCCGTTAGCTGGACATCTGGAGCAGGACAAGACCTATGACAGGCTTGTCACCCATTTTTATTGGCCTCAGATGAGAAGGGATGTAGACATCCATTGTAAAACCTGTCACACTTGCCAGGCAAGTGGGAAAAGCGGAAGGAAGCAGAAGGCTCCCCTCCAACCTTTTCCGGTTGTCAGTACCCCCTTTGACCGGGTGGGGATTGACATTGTTGGGCCCCTGGACCCCAAGACAGCCCTGGGCAACAGGTTCATCCTGGTCTTGGTGGGCCATGCCACACGGTACCCGGGAGCCATCCCTCTCAGAACAGTGACGGCCCCCTTGGTGGGACGGGCACTGATGGGTGTTTTCTCCCGCATGGGGTTCCCCAGAGAGGTGGTGTCAGACCGGGGCACCAACTTCAACTATATGAAGTCTCTGTGGAAGGAGTGTGGGGTAACCTACAAGTTCACCACTCCTTACCACCCTCAAGGTAATGGGCTGGTTGAGAGATTCAACCGGACCCTTAAAGGCATGATCATGGGTCTTGAAGAACCAATGAGGCGTAAATGGGACGTCCTCTTACCATGCCTGCTGTTTGCTTATCGAGAGGTGCCGCAGAAGTCTCTAGGGTTCAGCCCCTTTGAGCTTTTGTATGGTCACCCGGTAAGAGGGCCTTTGAGTCTGGTCAAAGAAGGCTGGGAGCAATCTCCCAGGAAACCTCCCCAGGATGTATACAGTTACATGCTGCCCTTTAGGAACCAGACTAGGCGCTTCATAGATCTTGCTCAGGCAAATCTGGAGGCCAGGCAGGAAGAGATGAAGCGGTGGTACGACCGGAATGCCACTCTGGTTGAACTTCAGCCTGGTCAAGAAGTTTGGGTCATGTCCCTTGTGGAACCTTGTGCGCTCAAGGACAGGTGGACTGTACCGTTTAAGGTTGTGGAGAAGAAGAGCGATGTCACCTACTTGGTGGACTTGAAATCTCCCAGGAACCCCTTGAGGGTCCTGCATGTCAACCGGTTGAAGCCCCACTTAGAAAGGTCCGAAGTGGGCATGCTCCTAGCTACAGATGCTAGAATGGAGGAGGAGAGTGAGCCTCTTCCTGACCTCCTGTATGCAAAAGAGCAAGATGTGTCAGTGGATGGTGTGGTCCTCTCTGACACACTGACCCTTGAACAGCAGCAAGATTGTCGCCACCTGTTGGGGCAATTTCCTGATCTGTTCTCCATGATTCCTGGTGTCACTCACTGGTGTGTCCATGACGTGTACACCGGGGACAGCACTCCTGTCAAGCACAAGGCTTACAGGGTGACTGACAAGGTCAGAGCATACATTAAGGAGGAGGTCTCCAAAATGTTTGCCTTAGGGGTGGTTGAGTCCTCTAGCAGTCCTTGGGCCAGCCCAGTGGTCTTGGTCCCGAAGGCTGCAGCGCCTGGTGCTTCACCAGAAATCCGGTTCTGTGTGGATTACCGAGGACCCAATTCAGTCACCAAGACTGACGCGCACCCCATCTCCAGAGCTGATGAGCTCATAGATCGGTTGGGGGCTGCACGGTACCTTAGCACGTTTGATCTAACGTCTGGGTACTGGCAGATCGGCTTAACTGATGGGGCAAAAGAGAGGTCCGCATTCTCCACACCAGATGGGCTCTACCAGTTCTGGGTGATGCCCTTTGGGATGAAGAATGCCCCTGCCACCTTCCAGAGGTTGATCAACCAGGTCTTGGCTGGAATGGAGGACTTCAGTGCCGCCTACCTGGACGACATCTCAGTGTTCAGCGCCAGCTTGGAGGAACACTTGCGCCACCTCCAGGAAGTGTTGTTGGCCCTGCGCAGAGCAGGCCTCACAATCAAAGCCAGTAAGTGCCAGATTGGGCAGGGTTCTGTGGTGTACTTGAGGCACCAAGTAGGGAGCGGCAAGGTTGCCCCCCTGCAACCCAAGATTGATACCATCCTGGCTTGGGCGCCGCCCAAAACCCAAACTCAGGTGAGAGCCTTCCTAGGTCTCACGGGTTACTACAGGAGGTTTTTCAAGGATTATGGTAACATTGTGCACCCCTTGACTTCGCTGACTTCCAGGAAGCAGCCACAAAATGTGATCTGGACTGATGCCTGTCAAACGGCCTTTGACACCCTGAAAACTGCAATGTGCACAGCACCTATACTCCAGGCACCCGACTTTTCTAAAGAATTTGTTGTCCAGACGGACGCTTCAGAGCATGGCGTGGGGGCTGTTCTAGCTCAGGTGAATGAAGAGGGCCGAGACTTGCCTGTAGCCTTCATCAGCCGGAGGTTACTTCCCAGGGAAAAGAGGTGGAGTGCGATAGAGCGAGAAGCATTTGCTGTGGTCTGGGCGCTGAAGAAGCTAAGACCCTACCTGTTTGGGACTCACTTCCGGGTTCAGACATATCACAGGCCCCTCAGATGGTTGATGCAGATGAGGGGTGAGAATCCAAAACTGTTGAGGTGGTCCATTTCCCTACAGGGGATGGACTTCACGGTGGAACACCGCCCTGGTACAGATCACGCCAATGCTGATGGTCTGTCCAGATTTTTCCGCCTTAGTGATGAGGACTCCCTAGGTCAAGGGTAGTTCTCCCCACATTTCAGCTGGAGGGGACACGTGTTAGACCTGCCATCATTGGCTTGAGTCTCTCCTCCAAATTTTTGCTGTTTGCCTCCTCTGTTTACAATATTTTTGCTGGTATATTGCTTTGGGCACTGTGCCACTGCTGATCAGTGCCACAGTGCAAGTGCTCCCTATGTAAAATTGCTGTATTGATGGAATTCCATGTTTGGCTTATTTGATTTACTGTCAGTCCCTAGTCTAGTGCACCAGGAGTGCCAGGGCTTGTAAATACAAATGCTTCTCGTGGGCTTGCAGCACGTGTTGTGCCACACACAAGAGCGGCCTGGTAAAAGTATGTCTAAAGGTCTGCCATTGCTAGACCTACGTGCAGTCTAGTGCTGTCACGCTGACTGCGCAAGTACACCTACTTGCCAGTCCCTAAACCTTCCCTTAACTTCATGTTAGTCACCCCTATGGTAGGCCCACGGGCAGGGTGCCTGGTAAGTATAACGTAGGACAAGCCTGACCAAGTTGGCATGTCCTAATAGTGAATTACAGCCATATTCGTTTTTCACTATTGCGAGGTAACCTGCTCTCCATTAGTTTGAATGGGCTGCCAGGATTATTAATGCTATAATCCTAGCTAGCTCGGGGAGCATGGTGCAATGTCGAGTTTGGTATCCCTGAACTCCGGGTTTAATAACGCATCCGTTTGTGTGGATGGTTTTTGGACTCTGGGTTGGAAAATAGCACTTTTAGAAAGTGGCTATTTTCTTGTCCAACCATTTCTGGTTTCTGCTGGTTTATGTGTGTGTGTGACAGGAGCTGGGTGGCTCCAGAGGTCTGGATGAGTCAGTGTGGGTTGAGTGGGACATTTGCATTGAGAGTAGGGGGAGAGTAGTCCTGATAGCCTGCCCTGCCTGATACAATGCTGGCTCCACCTCCTGCCAGGCGACTGATGGCTCTGTGCCTGCCATGGACGATCCTGGCCCCACCTCCTACCAGGAGGCCGATAGCTCTGCTCCTGCCAGTGACAATGCTGGCTCCACCTCCTGCTGGGTGTCTGAGGACCCAGCCCTGCTCAGTGAATAGGCCAGGTGCCTCTGCCGGGCAACACCCACAACAGACCCAGGATGTTGGGAAATTTCCCTGCATGGACAAAGGGATCAAAGCCAAAAAGGGGTATAAGAGAAGGACCCCTGATTCAAGAATTTAGATCACTTCTGACAAGGAAACCTGAACCAAGGACAAGAAGCCTGCTGATCCAAGGGCTTGCCTACCCCTTCTGCCAGTGTGCTGTTTGTTGGGGGAATCCTGCAGTTGCTTCTTTATTTTTGCCAAGGAACCAGGAGAGAGGAACTGTGTGTGTACTCTCAAGCTTTGCTAAAGAAAATCTCCAAGGGCTGGAAGAGTGCCAGCCTCCTGTTAAAGTCACAGGGCTAAAGGACTTCATCTGGTAAAAGTGCTTGTTGCTGGAACTTGAGAATCCAGCACCTCTGAAAGAATCCAGCAATCTCGACGCCGACGGACGTCGCCGAATCCAGCTCGACGTCGTGAGTAACGGCTCCAGTGTCCCGCTTCCTCGCCGGCGGCCGCCGGGCCCGATCGACGTCAGCAGCAACGCCAGTGAGTAGTGAGTTCGGCTCCAGCTCCAAGTGACCTCGTGTCTGCACCGCTGCTGATCGCATCGACTTCGAGCCCTCTCGACGCCGTGAGCGCTGCTCACTCTTGCAACGCCATCATCGACATCGATGACGACGCCGGATCCTGCTTCACCTCGTGAGCGCTGCTCCTGCCTGACATCTGTCGACGCCGCTGCAGGTCACCCAGACTCCGAATCGACGCCGGAGACGCGACGCCGGACATCTCGACGCCGCTGATCATCGTGTACTTCGCTTTTCCAAGGTACTGTGTTGTGGGGGTCTCTGCGACTCCGGGCTCGATGTAGCGCTCCTCGCGGTCGACTCCGAACCCTTTGGATTAACTTTGCCTCGATGTCGTGTGACTCCCGTGTGGGTTACATTGTTGCCAAGAACTTTGATTTAAAGAAGAAGAGTTGCTTTTGATACTAAAGACTTTGTGCTAAGAAGAAACTACACTTGAACTATTATTTTTCCTTCCAAGAGTATTTATTAAGATTGTGGTATATTTTTGTCGTTATTTGGTCTTGTGCTAAGCCTTATATAAAAATCCTTATTTTTATAATACTACTGTGTCTTGTCCATTTGTAGTGTATTCACTTTATTACTGTATTTGGTCATAAATGCTTAACGCACTGCCTCTGAGATAAGCCTGTCTGCTTTGCCAAGCTACCAAGGGGGTGAGCAGGGGTTATCTAAATGTGTGATCCCCTTGCCCTGACTAGAGGAGGTGAGTCCCTATTTGTCAGAAGTGTATACCTCTGCCAACTAGAGACAGCCAAGTCTAACATACTATATGTGTTCACACATGCTTTACACACTGCCTCTGAGATAAGCCAAGCCTTGTGCCAAGCTACCAAGGGGGTGAGCTGGGGTCATTTTAGGAGTGTATCCCCCTTACCCTGAGTAGGAGCAAGGGTCCCATTTTGGATAAAGGTAGCTACATTTGCCAACTAGAGACCCCCATTTCTAACAGCGTGCCTAACTGGGTCTCTGTAGCTAGCCCATGCACCATAGCAGTTAGTCTGAACTTGTGACTGTGACCCAGTCCAGTGTGACTAGATACCCACTGTTGGTGCTTCGTGCCTTTTGGTGCTATTTTCACTGAAATATTTTAACCTGCATATCTCTGGTTCTACTGGTTGGATTTTTGTTATTTTGGTTCTGTGTTGATTATTGAAAACTGCTCAAGAATGTGACAGGAACACATGAATATATACAGTAAAAAATAGCATTGAACACATGATCCCTGTTCCTCTTCATATGCAAATGTAATACTGTTTACAGTTACAGTTCATCTAGACACCAATCTCATCAAATTATGACCAGGTACCTGCTGTCAGGAACTAGCAAGGCGCCTACCTAAACTGTTAAACTACATCTCCCAGAAGTCCTGGTAGTGGGAGTGTCGCTATAAAAGGAGGGGCGGGACCACCTGACATTGCTCGTGATTTTGTGCTATCTGAAATACTTGAGAATTGGAGTCTTTTGATTTGTGGCAGCGCATCTCGTTCTTGTTCCTTAGTTATCGAAGAGCTGCGCATTTCTGGAATCAAAGGCATTAGAGAAAGTTCGCGCCTTTATTTATTTACTCTACCCGCCGTCCAGAGAGCTGCCGGCGTTCCTGTTCGCAAGCAGATGAGCGGAGCGAAGGCGTTTCCTTTCAAAGAGGATTGCAAGAAAAGAACTCTGGTCTGACTAACAGTGCCGGCAGGGAAAAGGAGACCGTGAGTAAAAGCTGAGTTTGGGACTCTAAACAATCCCGATAGTTTAAAGACAGCGCGTGGCGTTAACGCGTGTCTTTGGATCTTGTATAGTTTGCATTTTTTGATTCCTTTTGGGAAGGAGCCATTGGTTTGTTGAACTTGCACGGCGGTGCAGTTTGCTGGTTCAGGACAGTGGAAGAGCGGAGCGTGGTGGGAGGTCATTCCTACACGCTACCGTTCAGAAGAAGGTCACTAGTGTCCTATTCTTTAAAGTGCCAAAGCGGAAGGTAGTGGGGCCCTACACCTTGCCGTATTTGGAGATCTGGAACCATTTGGAACCTTGTGGAGTACATTTTACTAGAGCGGAGGACAGTGGTTGGATGCTACGTCTTACCGTGTCTATTTTGGAGATTTCTGCTGTTTGTTCATAAAAGGAACTTTTTGGCTTTACACTTCTTTTAGAATTACACTATGGGTATGCGGTGTGTTATGAATGCAGCAGAAGGATATTAACATAAACAAGGAGGTGAACCAGGTTGTCCTTCTAGCGAGAATGAAATGAGAGTAGGTTGTGTAGGGAATAACATTAACCTGTGTGTTCCTTTTTCTTGTCTTTCAGCTGTCCCTTCCCTGCAGTCCCCATCCGTCCCCTCCTTGTTCTATTATTTCCCTCGCCCTATCCCTCGAACACCCTGTGCTTTTAAGTCAGCGTGTTGGTGTGGTCGGGAGGTGGAGCCCTATGTACCACAATCGGATCCTGCAGCGTGGAGCCTGACAGAATCACGAGCCCACGAATTGCATTCTGCCTGGTCCGGTTGTTGTACATATGGCCACCTTGGAGGACGTGTTGCGGGCTCTGGTCCTGGTTCAACAGGAGCTGGCATCATCCAAGGTAGAGGCTGCTGCACTTAAGGATAGGGTAGAACAGTTATCCAAGAATCCTTTTTCAGCTAGTCCCTCTCAAATACAAGTTACTGTTCCTCCCCCTATTCCGTTGGCTACCCCAGAAAGGTATGCTGGTGATCCGAGTAAAACACAGGTGTTTTTGACTCAGGTGATGCTCCATTTCTCTTGTAAACCGGCTTCCTTTCCCACTAATCACTCAAGGGTTGCCTTTGCTATTTCGTATTTGGTGGGGGATGCCGCTAACTGGGCAGTACCTCTGATAAAGAGAGACGATGCTATCTTGTCTAATTGGACAGCATTCAAGAATGAATTCGAAAAGGTTTTTGACAGGAGGGCCACAAACTTCAGTGCCGATAAAGAGTTGTTGACTTTGCGTCAGGGCAGAAGTGATTTAATAACGTACCTAACAACTTTTAATCGATTAGTGGCTGAAACTGAATGGCCAGAGGGAAAAAGAATGTCTTTGTTCTATCAGGGATTAAGGGATGAATTAAAAGATGTGGTGGCACAGATAGACCCCCAACCCACTACGTGTGTAGACATGGTGAATCTGGTTTTAAGGCTGGATGGTAGACTGACAGAGCGGAGTGGAGATAGAAGAAAATGGGACAGGGGCTACAACCGTATAGTGAGTTCCCCTCCTAGAGCTATAGAGGCAGCGGAAGACGGGTCAGAACCTATGGAAATAGGAGCTATTAGACCCCCTCTGTCTAATGTTGAGAAAGAAAGCAGAAGAGTACAAGGCCTTTGTATGTACTGTGGCAAAAAAGGGCATTACGTACGTGAATGCCCTTCCAAGCCCAAAACTCTCTCTAGTTGGAACAAGAATAAGAGAGTAGCTGTTTCCACTATAGGAAGGGAGACAGACAACTTGTTAGTGCCTTCACCCCGAGAGATAGGGACAACTGATTGGAAACTCACTTCCCTATCTTCACCTGGGATAGGAGTGAATGAGTCACACCTGGTTCTTACCATGTCCTTAGAGTGTGAGCAGAAAATCCATCAAGTAAGGGTTATGTTGGACACAGGAGCTACAGGTAATTTTATTGATGATGGGTTAGTGTCTCGCTTGGCTATACCCAGAGTACCTAGAGACAAACCAGAGGAGGTTTTGGCAGTAGATGGACAGCCCATAAAATCAGGTCTAATAGTTGAGAAAACAGCTGAGGTGGTGTTATCAATAGAAGTGTCAGAAGGGAGATATGTGGAAAAGATAGAGTTGAACATTATAGAAGCTCCTCAATATGAGATCATATTGGGGATGCCGTGGTTTACGTACCACAACCCTTCTATTGACTGGAAAACCCGAACAGTGCATTTTTTGTCTGGATATTGTCAGGAACATCTGGTGTCTTATGCATCCCCTCCTGTAGCGGTGGTCGCATGTCAGTTCATGGTGGCCACATTGGCAGAGAAAGAGGTGGTCACTTTCCGCCCTGGGTCGGAAAACCGGAAGACAGATGCATTACCCCGCAAGATACTGCCAATCAAGGAGGGAGTGGAAGATAAACAGGCTGTTATTCCTACAGGGAAGGTTGTTTGCGTGGTGAGGGCGGGGAGGTCCTGCAAGAATGCGTGGCTTAGATCTACTGGAATGCTCCCCTTTCTAGTTAATTCCGGATTTGACGCAATCACATTGCCGGTTGATATTCCTGCCGATCTCCACTATCAGCCCTCTGTTAAGGAAAAGGTCTTAATGCTGAGGAGGGTTCACAAGGGGGTGCAGGTGTGTTTGAACAAGGTCAAGGAGGTGTTCAGGAAAGGGGAGGTTGGTTCTGATGTGCATGCTCCTGGGGCGGTGCAGACTTTTCACCGAAGGTTTCCTGTTAAGCCTGGTCCTAGGAGGCGCTAGGGACGGGGACATACTGTCAGGAACTAGCAAGGCGCCTACCTAAACTGTTAAACTACATCTCCCAGAAGTCCTGGTAGTGGGAGTGTCGCTATAAAAGGAGGGGCGGGACCACCTGACATTGCTCGTGATTTTGTGCTATCTGAAATACTTGAGAATTGGAGTCTTTTGATTTGTGGCAGCGCATCTCGTTCTTGTTCCTTAGTTATCGAAGAGCTGCGCATTTCTGGAATCAAAGGCATTGGAGAAAGTTTGCGCCTTTATTTATTTACTCTACCCGCCGTCCAGAGAGCTGCCGGCGTTCCTGTTCGCAAGCAGATGAGCGGAGCGAAGGCGTTTCCTTTCAAAGAGGATTGCAAGAAAAGAACTCTGGTCTGACTAACAGTGCCGGCAGGGAAAAGGAGACCGTGAGTAAAAGCTGAGTTTGGGACTCTAAACAATCCCGATAGTTTAAAGACAGCGCGTGGCGTTAACACGTGTCTTTGGATCTTGTATAGTTTGCATTTTTTGATTCCTTTTGGGAAGGAGCCATTGGTTTGTTGAACTTGCACGGCGGTGCAGTTTGCTGGTTCAGGACAGTGGAAGAGCGGAGCGTAATGGGAGGTCATTCCTACACGCTACCGTTCAGAAGAAGGTCACTAGTGTCCTATTCTTTAAAGTGCCAAAGCGGAAGGTAGTGGGGCCCTACACCTTGCCGTATTTGGAGATCTGGAACCATTTGGAACCTTGTGGAGTACATTTTACTAGAGCGGAGGACAGTGGTTGGATGCTACGTCTTACCGTGTCTATTTTGGAGCTTTCTGCTGTTTGTTCATAAAAGGAACTTTTTGGCTTTACACTTCTTTTAGAATTACACTATGGGTATGCGGTGTGTTATGAATGCAGCAGAAGGATATTAACATAAACAAGGAGGTGAACCAGGTTGTCCTTCTAGCGAGAATGAAATGAGAGTAGGTTGTGTAGGGAATAACATTAACCTGTGTGTTCCTTTTTCTTGTCTTTCAGCTGTCCCTTCCCTGCAGTCCCCATCCGTCCCCTCCTTGTTCTATTATTTCCCTCGCCCTATCCCTCGAACACCCTGTGCTTTTAAGTCAGCGTGTTGGTGTGGTCGGGAGGTGGAGCCCTATGTACCACAATCGGATCCTGCAGCGTGGAGCCTGACACCTAATGTCAACGTTTCGACCTTTTGGTTATTTGAAGGGTCTCATCAGGACCAGTCATCTTGAGAGTGTAAAGCCATGTGAAATATCTTTAGACGCGACCCATTGAAGAAATCTCAAGTCCAACTGTGTTCAATCAACAGAGACACATTTGTGTCTGGTCCAAATCAAATGCAATAGTTGCAAACCTTGTATTCCTTCACAATGCCGTGACACATCTTCATTCACTGCTAGTTGTGGTGCAGAGTTGCAGCCCTTTTAGGTAGCACAGCAGTTCCTCTTTCTGGCAGAGTATCCATAGAACCAAAGGTGTAATGAAGAGTTGGTCTCTGGGTTCCAATATTTATACCTGGTTCATCTTTTTTAGTAGGAGAATTTCCAAGAGGTTTTCCTTTGAAGTCTACAATCTTCCTGTCTACCCTGCCCTGGCTGCAGAATAACTACTGGGGGGTATACATCCCTTTGTGTGGAAGCAAAACACACCCTATTCAAGTGTAAGTAGGGCTGTGCCCAGCTCTCCCGTCCCATCCTGCCAGCGTTGGCCAATCCAGGCACACCTAAGCTCTCTATTTTGTGTTGCTGCCTAGGAGGAATACACAAAGCCCAACTGTCAGCTACACTCAGGCATGTGACCCAAAGACAGGCTAAAGGCACTAAATGGCTAAGATTTGAAACTGCTAACTTTCTAAAAATAGCATTACCAAAATTGCAATTTAAAATATGACTTTACCCTAAGATATGATTTTTCATTACCATTCCAAAGACGCCAACCATGAACTGCATACCTGCGACCATTTCGAAATTACAGCCTATTAAATGTAATAAGGTAGCTCCAATGTTATTCCATGAAAGAGGTAGGCCTTACAGTAGTGAAAAATGAATTTAAAAGTTTTTCACTAGCATGACATGTAAAACAAAAATGTACGTGTCTAACTTTTTAATACACTGCACCCTGCCCTCTGGGCTGCTCATTGCCTACCCTAGTGGTGACATATACATTAACAAGCATTTGCAATGCAATAGGTCTTGCATTAGGAAAGTTTAAGCTATTGGTCTTGTAAGGACACGTTTTTTATTTTTGTGTTGGTTATGTAAATAGGGAAATTAATAGCTTTGTCATTTACAATGCAAATGTGACACCTATAACATTTGTAATGCAACATGTTTTGTATTTACGTGACTTAGATGTATTGATATTACAAATAACAATGACTTTTAATTTTTTTAAATAATTAATACTCAAATAAAAGTTATTGTAATTGATAATGGCAATAGCTTAAACTTTTTTAAATAACTTTTGTGAAGATTATGTTCAGTGTATTTTATTCTGATGTAAATCCAAGAACAGAAGTGAAATATTAACATCTTTTTGTGACATTTGTAATAAAGTTTGAAACATTGAGAGAACATATTTGAACCAGTTGTTGTTGAATGGTTGCACAGATTGATGGTGTGGTGGTGCGGAGTGATGTGGTGGCAACAAGTGATGCTGTGGCGTTCAGTGATGCTGTGGTAGCACATAGTGATGTTGTGGTGCCCCTGAGTGATGCTGTGGTACCCCTGAGTGATGCTGTGGTTGTGCGATAGATAGATAGATAGAGTGAAGGCGATAGATAGCTAGAGGGAGGGCAAAAGATAGATAGAGTGAGAGCGATAGATAGATAAATAGAGTTAGGGCGATAGATAAATAGATAAATAGAGTGAGGGCGATAGATATATAGATAAATAGAGTGACAGCAATAGAAAGATAGACATAGTGAGGGCGATCGATAGATAGAAAGATGGCGATAGAGTGAGTGTGATAGACAGAGTGAGGGCAATAGATAGACAGATAGATAGAGGGTGATAGCTAGAGTGAGGGCGATAGATAGACAGATAGATAGAGTGAGGGTGATAGATAGATAGAGTAAGGGAGATAGCTAGACAGATAGAGTGAGGGCGATGGTTGGAGGGTGGAGTTGGAGGGTGGAGTTGGAGGGTAGAGTTGGAGGGTGGAGTTGGAGGGTGGAGTTGGAGGTGGAGGGTGGAGTTGGAGGGTAGAGTTGGAGTTGGTGGGCGGAGTTGGAAGGTGGATTTGGAGTTGGAGTGTGGAGTTGGAGTGTGGAGTTGGAGGGTGGAGTTGGAGTTGGAGGGTGAAGGATGGAGTTGGAGGGTGGAGTTGGGGTTGGAGGGTGGAGTTGGAGGTTTAAGTTCGAGGGTGGAGTTGGAGGTTGGAGGGTGGAGTTGGAGGGTGGAGGGTGGATTTGGAGGGTAGAGGTGGAGTTGGAGGGTGGAGTTGAAGGTGGATTTGGAGTTGGAGGGTGGAGTTGAAGGGTGGAGTTGTAGGGTGGAGTTGTAGGGTGGAGTTGGAGTTGGAGGGTGGAGTTGGAGGGTGGAGTTGGAGGTTGGAGAGTGGATTTGGAGGGTGGAGTTGGAGGGTGGAGTTAGAGGCTGGAGTTTGGAATTGGAGGCTGGAGTTGGAGGGTGGAGTTGGAGGTTGGAGGGTGGAGTTGGAGGGTGGAGTTGGAGGTACTAACTTTTAAATTGATGAAAAGGTTTATGAGAGGCTGCATGAGCGCAGAGGTGACGCATGTAATTGTAGTTTAATGGAAGGCATGGCAGATGTAGACTAGAGGGGCACATATTTTGCGCCTAAAAAACAAACCACTGCGAACTGAATGTAATAGGTAAACACATACAGCAAATACGTATATAATACGCTGGAGTACTGTATTTTGACAACAGAATTAACAGTAGTTTAGCAAAGAAGCACGTGTTGCATTATGACAGAAGCAGTTTAAAAGTTAAGTGCACAGACATAATATATGTGTATTCCTGTAAAGCAATATAATACTATTGAAAAGTACTCAACAAACTATGCTTACTATTTATATGAGCACGCAAATATGCACATAAAAAGCATACATAACAAGCATTGCCAAATGATTAGGGAGGTGTGCCTAGATTGAGTGACTACATAAGGAGGAGGAAAGAGGGAGGAACAGGAGAGGAGGGAGCAGCAATCAGATGTGGCAGAACAGCCAAAGCGTCCAACCTTGAAGCTGGGGAACCAGGTTCGAATCTGGCGTTGGCTCAAGCATCCTGTGATTGTGTGCAAATCATGGGTGTGGTCCATTACTGGCGCTCTTTGACGTTTGAAGCTGCTCATTGTATTGTGTTTACTCTCGATGCCAATGGATTATTTCCTCAGAAGTAAAAGGATGATGGTCAATGTTATTGAGGGTAGCAGAACGTTCTACAGACAGAAGTATTGAAAAGAGACTGTTGTGGTGAGAAGTAAGGCTTACATTTTCTGTGTAATGTAGGGCATAAATATCCTTATTGAATGAAGGCGAGCTTTGCTGAAGGATAAGCATGGACCACACAATACAGAAACGAAAGCGTAGCATTCATAGTGCATCAAAACATAACATGTTAAATGACGCAGCTATGCATCAAATCAATCTCGGTTGGGACTAATTATCCGGAAGACAGCATGCCCTCAATTGGGCGGGAAAGGTAAAGGTACAAGGTAAACCATAAGTTTCTCATAAGAGGTTAAGAGTTAAACTAGACACCCCCTGCACATTATATTCACAGTTCTTGCTGTAGTATGACACTAAGTTAAAACGTGAAAATTTGTAAGAACCCAAAATTAAAAGCCTTTTGAAGAAAAACATACATAAGTTCAAAAAAGAGAGATGTTTTCCACACTATACGTTTGGTAAAAAAACTCTGTTACACTTTATTCTATTACAATAGTTTCTCATTATCACAATAATTTTAAAAACACATGTTATACATTTTATAAAAAAGGATTAAAAAAACAAAGAATCAAACAGTCGACGCGGCGTTTCGGTATTTTTTGATAGTAGACCTTCTTCAGGACTGATTCTAAATGAATTTAAAAACACAGAGTTACCATTCTTTTTTTGGTACAGATACAATATACATCTCTCTTCTGTCTACAGTGTAGCAACCTCTCTTACATCGCATTTCATCTTATCTTACATCACATTTCATCCTATGTTTTTGTCTTATGTTGTTATGTCATTTGGTCTATCCTTCTCCAACAGGCAAATATACATTATGTATCTCTTCTTCTAGTATCTTTTACACATGATATTAATTATACCTATGTATCACTCTGCCCCCCACATTCCTACACTTGTTACAGAACTAATAAGGTTTACCTTTCCCTTGGACTTCTTGTCCACTGCTGTTGACCACTTCTCTGGCTTATACTGCCAGCATATGTGTAAAGATCTTATTTTATTATATACCTTATTCATAGTAGATGTTATATCTCCAGTTAGAAATAAAGTTCTCTTCCCATGTGTACACTATGGGCTTCGGAATGATGGACCGGTCAAGACTTATTCAAGTTGCTATGTCACTGTATGGGATAAATATTTATTGATATAGTTGCTTATTTGTAATTCTATAGATTCTTTTACGTACTCTCTTCGGTGTTTGTGATTTAGTCGATATACCTTATTAGTTGAAGGGATATTTTCAATAATTCCTTTGGTTGTTGGGTCTATTTGCTCATTCTTCCACGACCAAAGACACTCAAAAACTGTACAAGAACTGAGTGTTACAGGCATGGGCGTCCAACCTTGAAGCTGGGGAACCAGGTTCGAATCTGGCGTTGGCTCAAGCATCCTGTGATTGTGTGCAAATCATGGGTGTGGTCCATTACTGGCGCTCTTTGACGTTTGAAGCTGCTCATTGTATTGTGTTTACTCTCGATGCCAATGGATTATTTCCTCAGAAGTAAAAGGATGATGGTCAATGTTATTGAGGGTAGCAGAACGTTCTACAGACAGAAGTATTGAAAAGAGACTGTTGTGGTGAGAAGTAAGGCTTACATTTTCTGTGTAATGTAGGGCATAAATATCCTTATTGAATGAAGGCGAGCTTTGCTGAAGGATAAGCATGGACCACACAATACAGAAACGAAAGCGTAGCATTCATAGTGCATCAAAACATAACATGTTAAATGACGCAGCTATGCATCAAATCAATCTCGGTTGGGACTAATTATCCGGAAGACAGCATGCCCTCAATTGGGCGGGAAAGGTAAAGGTACAAGGTAAACCATAAGTTTCTCATAAGAGGTTAAGAGTTAAACTAGACACCCCCTGCACATTATATTCACAGTTCTTGCTGTAGTATGACACTAAGTTAAAACGTGAAAATTTGTAAGAACCCAAAATTAAAAGCCTTTTGAAGAAAAACATACATAAGTTCAAAAAAGAGAGATGTTTTCCACACTATACGTTTGGTAAAAAAACTCTGTTACACTTTATTCTATTACAATAGTTTCTCATTATCACAATAATTTTAAAAACACATGTTATACATTTTATAAAAAAGGATTAAAAAAACAAAGAATCAAACAGTCGACGCGGCGTTTCGGTATTTTTTGATAGTAGACCTTCTTCAGGACTGATTCTAAATGAATTTAAAAACACAGAGTTACCATTCTTTTTTTGGTACAGATACAATATACATCTCTCTTCTGTCTACAGTGTAGCAACCTCTCTTACATCGCATTTCATCTTATCTTACATCACATTTCATCCTATGTTTTTTGTCTTATGTTGTTATGTCATTTGGTCTATCCTTCTCCAACAGGCAAATATACATTATGTATCTCTTCTTCTAGTATCTTTTACACATGATATTAATTATACCTATGTATCACTCTGCCCCCCACATTCCTACACTTGTTACAGAACTAATAAGGTTTACCTTTCCCTTGGACTTCTTGTCCACTGCTGTTGACCACTTCTCTGGCTTATACTGCCAGCATATGTGTAAAGATCTTATTTTATTATATACCTTATTCATAGTAGATGTTATATCTCCAGTTAGAAATAAAGTTCTCTTCCCATGTGTACACTATGGGCTTCGGAATGATGGACCGGTCAAGACTTATTCAAGTTGCTATGTCACTGTATGGGATAAATATTTATTGATATAGTTGCTTATTTGTAATTCTATAGATTCTTTTACGTACTCTCTTCGGTGTTTGTGATTTAGTCGATATACCTTATTAGTTGAAGGGATATTTTCAATAATTCCTTTGGTTGTTGGGTCTATTTGCTCATTCTTCCACGACCAAAGACACTCAAAAACTGTACAAGAACTGAGTGTTACAGGCATGGGCAATCAGTATATATTGGATATGAATAATCTGATTCATTCCACGAAAGAATAACTTGCGACCCATTTATAATCTATATTGTATATTTTAGAGTTTTGATAGACATCCACTTAGCCGGAAATACCAAATTGAAGCCCAACAAAGTAAATGGCATTCCGAAGGAACAGATTACAGCATGAGTAATAGGACCAATGGATTCGTATATGTCTTTACCGGTCAGGTGGTGGTTCCCAACTATAAAGATTTAACTAACCATTAAATACAAATAAAATGCGAACTGTGGCACACTAAAAACAACAATAAATACGGGGCACCGCCGAGTATTCGGCTTCGGTAACCAATGTTAAAATGGCTAGATAAATCTCCATGACAACGCGGGATAGTGAGGCATCATTAATGAATAGGTGGCGACTAATTCATATTTATGTGATAGACATCTACGTAGCCGGTAATACTAAATCAAAGCCCTACAAAGGCAACGGCATTCCTAATACACAAAGTACAGCATTAGTAATAGGACCAAGGAATTTATTTTTGTCTTTCCCCACTTAGTAGTGGTCATAAGCTATAAAGATTCAAATAACCCAAACTATAATAAATATGCGGAACTCGGAATACTATAAACAAGTAATAAACACGCCGACCCCGAGATGTACTCGTTTTCGTAAACCAATGTTGAAAGGGCTATTAGATCTCCATGACAACGCGTGGCAGTGAAGAACCAATAACAAATACAAGTGGGTAGCAAAAGAACGAATGGGAAAACATCGCGGAAATACAGTGAAACGCGTTCCATCACCATAGTAACAGGAAGATGATTGGTCACATTTTAACCAATGAATGACCAGATCACGAGGAGCCAATTAGATAGGGGCTAGCTTAAAAACGCAAATAATCAGAGAGTCAGTGTTTCCTTCCAGTTCGTAATAATCCGATGGCTGGACACACGTACTGACTACCAGGAGAAAAGGAGCAGGGAGGCCGACTGAAAGATTTAGGGTAAGTGTAAGGTCAATCGAGGTCGCGCCCTTTGATTAAGAGCAGTGCGTCGATGTAATTACTGGCCCAGGGCCATTTTCCTCCAACGGCGAGGGAGAAAGAGGGTGGGGAGGTCATACTCAAACCCTTTTGAACTCGGTTTCTTAAAAGATAAGGGGACAGTTAATATCGCTATGTAGAAGTATAACAATTAGAAAAAATACCAAATATGCGTATTTTTCTCCTTCTTTCACCACTAAAACACAGAACGGACCGAATTTAAAACGGACCAGTTTTTGAAACCATACTCGACACCCTAATTAAACAGGGAAAGAGACGGCAACCAGAAAATCATAGAACGGTGGCTCCTCCTGGTCAAATATACTGCAAATCCATGCGATATAATCAGGTATACTAATAGATTAAATATGCAATATATCGTGCTTTAAGCAAATTGAAAGCAGCGCAAATCATTTGTATGTATTTTGCCCCACACAACAGAAAGAAATTTGATGGGTAGAAGAATGAGCAAATAGACCCGACAACCAAAGGAATTATTGAAAATATCCCTTCAACTAATAAGGTATATCGACTAAATCACAAACACTGAAGAGAGTACGTAAAAGAATCTATAGAATTACAAATAAGCAACTATATCAATAAATATTTATCCCATACAGTGACATCGCAACTTGAATAAGTCTTGACCGGTCCATCATTCCGAAGCCCATAGTGTACACATGGGAAGAGAACTTTATTTCTAACTGGAGATATAACATCTACTATGAATAAGGTATATAATAAAATAAGATCTTTACACATATGCTGGCAGTATAAGCCAGAGAAGTGGTCAACAGCAGTGGACAAGAAGTCCAAGGGAAAGGTAAACCTTATTAGTTCTGTAACAAGTGTAGGAATGTGGGGGGCAGAGTGATACATAGGTATAATTAATATCATGTGTAAAAGATACTAGAAGAAGAGATACATAATGTATATTTGCCTGTTGGAGAAGGATAGACCAAATGACATAACAACATAAGACAAAAACATAGGATGAAATGTGATGTAAGATAAGATGAAATGCGATGTAAGAGAGGTTGCTACACTGTAGACAGAAGAGAGATGTATATTGTATCTGTACCAAAAAAAGAATGGTAACTCTGTGTTTTTAAATTCATTTAGAATCAGTCCTGAAGAAGGTCTACTATCAAAAAATACCGAAACGCCGCGTCGACTGTTTGATTCTTTGTTTTTTTAATCCTTTTTTATAAAATGTATAACATGTGTTTTTAAAATTATTGTGATAATGAGAAACTATTGTAATAGAATAAAGTGTAAAAGAGTTTTTTACCAAACGTATAGTGTGTAAAACATCTCTCTTTTTTGAACTTATGTATGTTTTTCTTCAAAAGGCTTTTAATTTTGGGTTCTTACAAATTTTCACGTTTTAACTTAGTGTCATACTACAGCAAGAACTGTGAATATAATGTGCAGGGGGTGTCTAGTTTAACTCTTAACCTCTTATGAGAAACTTATGGTTTACCTTGTACCTTTACCTTTCCCGCCCGATTGAGGGCATGCTGTCTTCCGGATAATTAGTCCCAACTGAGTAATTACTCCTTGCAATTGGACATCTTTGATCTGTCCATTTCCAGTGGGGACGCTTTCACATTTTTCATAATACTCTCTTCCCCCCAGTCCCCTATAAGTCTGTGCGGGGTCCTCCTTCAATTTTATTACGTCAAATTAATCTCGAACACCAGTTTTATTTGAAATGTGCCCTTCAATCAAGCGTGACCTGCGGAAGATCACCCGAAGTTGAGGAACAGCAGAGACACAAACCACAACTCTTCGGCTGCGCTTGTCAAGAGCGACGACATCCCCCTGGGGCGAGGTTCGTCTGTTCGAGACGGTTTTTCATTTTTTGTGCAGTAGAACCCCTATACTTACCTATGCCCTTTACTTCCTAAATAAATACAAAATACCATGACAAAGGGGTTTGGGCGCAGACAAAGAATGGAAAGCGAGAAAAGAAAATAATGAACAAACAGGAGAACACAGAATGAAAAGGAAAGAGTACAAGCCTCGCGGGGCAGCAAGGGTGCGATGTCGGGCACCAGTTGAAGCCTGAGCAGAGGAAAGGCAGCGCTGGGTGGGGGGCTGGGCACGAGAAGATGGTCCTGTTTATGACCTGCGGAGCGCGTGAAGTGGATGCTGGCAAACGGCTTTTGATGTTTATGAATGAATGTGAGACTGAATGAGGGCTGTCGGGGTAAGGTAGGGTAGGAGGCTGCTTAGTGGCAGTTCACTTTCCTCTGTTTTGGTCCGAGGGAAGGAGTCTGGTTAATTTAAAGATGCAAGCGCACAGAAAAAAACAAGTATTTAATAGGAGCAACTAGGTCGCCAATCTGAAAGAATTTTGGTCTGAGTGAAGGAGTCTGGTTAATTTAACGATGCAAGCGCACACAAAAAACAAGTATTTAATAGGAGCAAATAGGTCGCCATTCTGAAATATGTTTGGTCCGAGTGAAGGAGTCTGGTTAATTTAAATATGCAAGCGCATACAAAAAACAAGTATTTAATATGAGCAAAAAATGTCGCCGTGCTGAAATATGTTTGGTCCGAGTGAAGGAGTCTGGTTAATTTAACGATGCAAGCACACACAAAAAACAAGTATTTAACACCATCAGCGCTGCAGCAATTCCCTTGCTGTGCTGAATAACTAATAAAACAATGCATTCATGACGAGCTCAGCTCGTCATGAGTGTACGAGGGGTGTCCTCATGACGAGCTGAGCTCGTCATGAGCGTCGAAGGAGTTAATAGGAGCAAATAGGTCGCCGTGCTGAAATATGTTTGGTCTGAGTGAAGGAGTCTAGTTAATTTAAAGATGCAAGCGCACACAAAAAACAAGTATTTAATAGGAGCAAATAGGTCGCCATAGCTGAAATATGTTTGGTTCGAGTGAAGGAGTCTGGTTAATTTAACGATGCAAGTGCACACAAAAACAATAATAGGCTGACAGAACTGTAAACAAGTCTTCGGAGGAGGGCTGATTCTGCGGAGTGCGTGAAGTGGCAAGCTCTGGCATTGCGCAGAGGGGGGCGGAGGAAGCATTCCTTTGAAATCTGAAGCTCTCGGCATTGCTGTGGCGGGTCTGCCATGGCTAGGGGAGCAAATGGCAAGCGCGTGTACGGAGCACATGCACTGTGCGTAATCCGCCTGCCAAAGCCCTCTTGGTAAGCTTTTCTGATGCACCTCTATATGTCTCGAGCTGCAATGCACAAGCGCATTGGCAGGTCGAGACCTAAAAAGGAAGGTTTGGGCATGGCAAAAGTTTATTTTGCCAGGTTGAAATGGCAGTTTAAAGTTACACATAGGCTGCATTGGCAGACCTGAAACATGTTTAATGGGCTACTAAAGTGGTTGACACAAAAAGTGCTGTAGTCCCACTTGTAGCATTTAATACACAGGTCATGGGTACACGTAGTACCTCTTAACTGGGGACTTACAAGTAAATTAAATATGTCAGTTGGCGACGGGGTACATCCTTTTCAACGCAACTTTTACAACGCATGCCTTTACATCGCAAGCCTTACAACGCATGCCATTACAACGCATTGCGCTGGGGGGTGCTCTAGGATAGGGAATAGATTTAATTTACTATCCAACACCTTCCCTACTATCCACGGGGACTGGAGTTGGAATAGTAAATTAAACTATTCACTATCCAGCACCCCTCAACACTATGCATTGTAACAGCATGCGTTGTAAAACCTGCGATGTAAAAGCATGCGATGTAAAAGCATGCGTTGTAATGTCATACATCCGTTGGCGACAGCCAATGGTACCATCTTTTAAGGAGAGAGAACATGCTCTTTAGCACAGGTTGCATAGAGTCCTGCGGTCAGCAAAAAGAGATCAGCAAAAATGGAGGAGGAAAGCCAAAAGTTTGGGGGGAAGATCATCCCAGGGCTGATAGATCTAGTAGTCATCAACAAAAACATTCAATAATTTTGCTTTTGCGTTTTGCATTTATATTGTGTTGTTTTTGTGTTTTGCAGATCTTTTTATATTGTTGAATGTTGTTTTTGTTAGGTGTTATGCCACTGAGTTGTATAGTCGTATTTCATTGATTTGTGGCGCATTTTTGTGCTGTATTTATGTCTTTTTTCTTGTTGGAGCGCTACTATGTTTAATGTGCACTGCGTTGATTATTATGTGGTATGTGCTGCTTTGGTTTTTTATTTTGTTTTTTTTCATTGCTGTGTGCTGTTCGGTGTGATATATTGACTTGTTATGTTGTGTTTTGTTTTTTGGTTTTCTATTGGCTGATTTGCATGGTATTGTGTTTTTGTTCCATGTTCCCCTATTAGGTAAAGTTGTTGTGCTATGCTTTTGTGTTGTGCAGTGCTGTCTTACTATTCTGTAGTGATCATTATACCTTTTGATGTATCTTTGGTGTGTTCTTGCACCGCTGAGTCATTTTTTTGTACTGCATCATTATTGGTTTTCTATTTAGTGGCATGTTTCTTTCTTGCGTTTTCACTGTTTTGTTATGTGATCATTGAATTGTTTTTATGGAACCTGCTGCAGCTCACTAGTAGCATTTACTTTACAGCCCTGAGTACAGGTAGTGCTATATAATAGGGACTTATACATAATTCAAATGTGCCAATCGGGTGTGTGACAATTTTACCATGTTTAAAAGTGAGAGTATAGCACTTTACTAAGAGTGGCCTCAAAACGGGGAGTATCTACTATCAAGTGGTAAAAAAAATAGGGAGTCACCCAGTGCGGGGCATTCAAATACAAAAAAGCCCACAAAATGAAAAGCCACTTTAATTCACGAAAGTTACACCCATATCTACTTAGGTAGTAGTAGAACCCAAATACTAACAAATTTAATCCAGCTAAACGATTCAACCTGGATGTGGAATTAACACGAGGGGATCTCGTAACTAGTCCTTTTGTTTCCTTTTCTTCTGCAAAAGGATACAACGCTGAGCATCAGTCATTGTGTTTCTTTGTTGTGTTTTGCGTGACAGAAGGAATGGCATAAATCCATGCAGATTGATTTCAGGTCCAGATGGAGGAATGGGTGCAGTTAGTTATGCCCAGGCCTGTAAAACGTGCAATGCAACGCAATTTTTCATGATGAGAAAGTTTCGCTGACCCCTACATGTGTAACACATAATTGGAGAACTGGGGTTCACTGTGAAAGTCATGCAGACAAGGGCACATTTCTGTAATTGTAATTGTAGTTGCATTTATATAGAGCTTACTACTCCTGATGAAGCGTCATAGTGCTTTTTCGGCGAGGAGGCCAGTACTCCAGGACCCAAAAAGGATTATTGGTAAATTAGTATAGTGAAATATGAAATTAATTCGGTTGATAAACACGCTAGTCTGTTATTTGGATTGAAAAGGATAGTATTTGTAAAGAAGAGGGAAGGGTTTGCATTTATATAGAACTTGCTAGCCCTTATGAGGTGTTGAACCACTTTTCGGCGAGTAGCACGCTACTCTGGAATCCAAAAATGATTAGTGGTGAATTAGTATAGGGATACATGAAATTAATTTGACCAATGGGCGTTAGTCTGTTATTTGAATTGAAAAAGGATATTGGAGCTACAGAAGGAGGGGCCTACCACAGACCCCCGCATCCCCCAAGGTGCGGGGGCCAAGCTCCAGGGGGCCCCCTCAGGACAAAACTCTGGCCGGAGAGCTCCTAATTTAATCTGGAGGGGGCCTCTCACCGTACCTTGCAAAGGGCTCCCCTCAAGTTTCTTTACACCAGTGGATAGAAGAAGGAAGAAGTTGCATTAATATAGTGCTTGTTGCCCCTGATGATGTGTTGAAGTGCTTTTCGTCGAGTAGCACGCTACTCTGGAACCTAACAGGAATAGTGGGGAACTAGTATTGGAGAATATGAAAGTAATTTGAGCAGTGTACATGTGACTGTTATTTGCATTCAATCAATCAATCAATCTATTTGTAGAGTGCGCTATTTACCCGTGAGGGTCTCAAGGTGCTGGGGGGGGGGGGGTGGATGCTTCGCTACTGTTCGAAGAGCCAGGTCTTGAGGAGTCTTCTGAAGGCGAGTAGGTCTTCGGTCTGCCGTAGGTGGGTAGGAAGGGTGTTCCAGGCCTTGGCGGCGAGGTAGGAGAAGGATATGCCGCCGGAGGTTGTTCGATGGATGCGGGGGACGGCAGCGAGGTGAGGCTGGAGGTGCAGAGCTGTCGGCGAGGGGTGTGGAAGCTGAGTCTGCTCTTCAGGTAGGCTGGTCCGGTGTTGTGGAGTGCTTTGTGAGCGTGGGTGAGGAGTCTGAAGATGATCCTCTAATCGACGGGGAGCCAGTGTAGGTTTCTCAGGTGGGGGTGATGTGGCTGCGGCGGGGGATGTTGATGATCATTCGGCAGAGGCATTTTGGATGCGCTGTAGTCGTTGTAGGTGTTTGGCTGGGATTCCAGTGTAGAGTGCGTTGCCATAATCCAGCCTGCTGCTGACGAATGCCTGTGTCACCGTTCTTCTTGTTTCGGTTGGGATCCACTTGTAGATCCTGCGGAGCATGCAGAGGGTGTTGTAGCAGGAGGAGGAGACGGCGTTGACCTGTTTGGACATGGAGAGGGAGGAGTCGAGGATGAATCCAAGAATGCGTGCGTGATCGGTGGGTGTCTGTGCTGTTCCCAGAGTGGTTGGCCAGCAGGAATCGTCCCAGGCTGAGGGGTTGGGTCCGAGGATGAGGTACTCCATCAGACAGCTGCTCCTCATCCAGTCGGCGATGGCCTTCATTCCGTCATGGATGTTGGTTTTGGCGGTGCGTGGGTCCTTGGTGAGGGAGAGGATGAGCTGAGTGTCTTCAGCGTAGGAGATGATGTTGAGGTTGTGGTGGCAGGCCACTTGTGCGAGGGGGGCCATGTAGATGTTGAACAGCATCGGACTGAGAGAGGAGCCCAGGGGGACGCCGCAGATGATGTCGGTGGCTTCGGATCGGAAAGGTGGAAGGCGGATGCTCTGGGATCTGTTGGAGAGGAAGGATATGGTCCAGTCGAGGGCCTTCTCTTGGATACCGGCTTCTTGGAGGCGTGTTTTTAGAGTGCGATGGCAGACAGTGTGGAAGGCGGCCGAGAGGTCCAGGAGGATGAGGGCAGATGTTTCGCCGTTGTGTACTTGGCGCCTGATGTCGTCTGTGGCGGCGATGAGGGCTGTCTCGGTGCTGTGGTTTCGTCTGAAACCGGATTGGGACGGGTCCAGGATTGTGTTGTCTTCGAGGTGGCGGGTCAGTTGCACGTTGACGATTTTCTCGATGACCTTCGCCGGGAACGGGAGCAGGGAGATTGGCCGTAAGTTCTTGAGGTCCTTGGGGTCCGCCTTGGGCTTTTTGAGGAGGGCGTTGATTTCGGCATGCTTCCAGCTTTCCGGGAATGTCGCTGTTTCGAATGAGATGTTGATGATCTTCTGTAGTTGGGGTGCAATGGCTGCATCCGCCTTGTTAAATATGAGTTCTGGGCACGGGTCTGTCGGTGATCCTGAGTGGATGGAGTTCATGACATTGCGTGTCTCGACGTCGCTGATGTTGGACCAGGAGTTCAGGCGGTTGGTGCTGTTGGTGTTCGGGAGAGGGGTGGAGTCTGGCGTGGTCGGGTTGGTCGTGGTGTTGAAGCTTTCGTGGATGTCAGCGATCTTGCGGTGGAAGAAGATGGCTAGTGATTCGCACAGTTCCTGTGAGGGCGGGATGTCGTTGTTGTTGGCGCTGGAGTTGGAGAGTTCTTTTACAATGCGGAAGAGCTCTTTGCTGTTGTGTGCGTTGTTTTCCAGGCAGTCTTTGAAGGTGGATCTCTTGGCTGATCTGATGAGGTGGTGGTGTCTGCGGGTGGCGTCCTTGAGGGCTGCGTGGCTGTCCGGTGTGCGTTCGTGGAGCCATTTCTTCTCCATTTTCTGGCGTGCGCGCTTGGAGGCCAGGAGCTCATCAGTGAACCAGGTGGCTCTCTTGCTGGCGTGGTTGTTTGAGGGTTTCTTCAGTGGGGCGCGGGTGTTGGCACAGTCGTTGACCCACTGTCTGAGGTTGCAGGCTGCAGTGTCTGGGTTGGTGGGGTCGGTGGGTGTGTTCTTGGAGAGGGTGGTGATCAGCTGATCTTCGGTAACTTTGCTCCAGCAGCGGTGAAACAGCTGTTGGGTGCGATGGTGCGTGGTTGGTTTTTTGAAGGTGAAGTGAATGCAGCGGTGGTCGGTCCAGTGGTGTTCGGTTGTGTGGTCGAAGGTGACGTGGGTGCTTGTGGAGAAGATGGCGTCCAGCGTGTGGCCGGCGGCGTGGGTGGGCGCGGTGACGAGTTGTCTGAGGCCAAGGTTGGCGAGGTTGTCAATCAGCGTGGAGGAGTTGGCGTCGTTGTTGTTCTCGAGGTGGAAGTTCAGGTTCCCGAGAAGGATCTAGTCCATGGAGGCGAGTGCGTGGGTGCTGGCGAGGTCGGCGATGGAGTCGCTGAAGCAGGCCCAGGGTCCGGGGGGTCTGTAGATGAGAGTTCCTCTGAGGGTGGGGTTGGGGTCGGTGTGGATCTGGAAGTGCAGATGTTCGGCGGTGTTGAGGGAGTCGTCTGCGTGGGTGGTGACCTTGAGGGTGGATTTGTGGACGATGGCTATTCCTCCTCCGATGCCGTTGGCGCGGTCCCTGTGGGTGATCTTGTATCTGTCAGGGATGGCTACGGCGATGTCTGGTGCAGAGGAGTCGTTCCACCACGTCTCGGTCAGGAAGGCTACGGCCTGTGGTGTCGAGCAGGTCCCAGAGCTCTATGGCGTGTTTGTGTGCGGAGCGGGTGTTGAGGAGTATGCAGCGGAGGTGGTTGGATCTGGTTCTTGGTGGTTTGATAGTTCTGTCACAGGTGAATCTGCAGCTGCGGCAGGAGATGGGTCCGTGGGTGTGTTTCGGGCGGCCTGGTTGCAGCGTTGGTCTCGGCCGGTGTTGAGAGCATGGAGGGAGTCGGCGTCGTAGCTGAGTCTGGGTCGGGTGCGGTGAGGGGGCGCGGGGGCCAGGGGTTCTGGTGCTGGGCGCGGTCCAGGCATGAACGGGCGCAGATAGGCTTGCCTTAGGTGCAACAGCGGCGCGCCAGCAGCGCCCCCGCTGAGCGCGACCAGCTGGGAGGCGGGAGCGGGGCGGCGAATGGGATTGCAGGTGGGCGGGCCGCAGGAACGCAGCGGTGGGAAAAACGGGTGGGGGCCGCGCGGAAACTGGGCACAGGAAGGAAAAACAAGTTTAGGAAAGAAAACAAGTAAAGGCACAGAGGAATAAAAACAAGTCTGGGCAAGAGAGCAAGTTAGGCACAGAGGAATAAAAACAAGTATGGGCAAGAAAGCAAGTACAGGCACAGGGGAATAAAAACAAGTCTGGGCAAGAAACCAAGTACAGGCACAGGGGAATAAAAACAAGTCTGGGCAAGAAAGCAAGTACAGGCACAGGGGAATAAAAACAAGTCTTGGCAAGAAGCTAAGTACAAGCCCAGGGGAATAAAAACAAGTCTGGGCAAGAAAGCAAGTACGGGCACAGGGGAATAAAAACAAGTCTGGGCAAGAAAGCAAGTTAGGCACAGGGGAAAAATACAAGATTAGGCAAAAACAATGCAGGCAGAGCCGTGCAGCGTGGGGAGCGACCTGCCTGCGAGCAGGGTCATAGGACGCATTGAAAAAGAATAGTATAGGGATAGAAAAGAGAAGACTTTGCATTTATATAGTGCTTGCTACCCCTGATGAATGAACAAAAAAAAGCCTTCTGGCGATAATATATGTGCAAGAGAGGCCCACAGCAGTTATCCACGATGTTGGATGTTGAAGCGCCTCTGTGGATTGGTGTTATGTATGTATGTATGTATAACACACTTGTAAAGCGCTTTTGTCACCCAACGGGCATCCTGGCGCTGAGATCAAGCAGATCCTGAAGCACAGTCAATGCGGAGTCAGCAAAAGAACTACCCTGACCTAGGGAACAGGTGTGTTTTTTTTTTTTTTTTTTAGTGAACATTTCCTGCCTGGCAGTCTATTTGGTTGGGTCTCAGAGTAGTGCCCTGTCAAAGGTGCCCGTAGTCCTAAAGAAAGAAAGCAAATTAGGCCGCGCCACCTTTTTTGGTAGTAAAGACATCTGTAATTGGGACGCGTTGGGCACCTCAGACCCCTGAGCGCCGGTGCCACTACACCTGCTGCACTATTGATATTAACGCCCTGTCTCAGAGTACGACACTCTATGGCGTGACTGCACTTGGCTCTATTGCTGAAGGTTGCTTTCTGTAGCGCCCCTTGACTCTGCTTACGGTTGATAGGTTTTACAAGCTGACATTGCCTCCGGCTGCCACGGGGCAGCGCCACCCCACACGTCAGTTTACGCGGGAAGTCAAGACCGACGTGATGTTTCTCGGGAGCTCCCCAGGGACAACAGCACTGGGAGATGTCAACAACATTCACGTCTTGGTGATTTGAAAAGAATAACTGAGGCCGGGCCTAAGGCGAACGTGTTCCACCGACAATTCCCGGAAGAATGGCGAGTTTGGTTACTTCGGAATTCCGCCTCAAGTTCTGTTGAATATTAATTCTCCTCAGCACGAAGCCCTGCGCTTCCTGCCTCCTTTCAAAGGATGTGAGATCTTAGCCCCAAGTACACCGCATGGGCTTGTGTGTCTGGCCTCCTCCTCGGGGCCCCTTCCGGGCACCGTATGGACTGATATTTTTGCACTGCTAGGACGTTGCTCCCACACAGAGATAGGGGAACAGGCAGCTGATGAGATTGCGTTTAACCAAATGCATTGTTCCTGATTCTCATTAAAAGAACATTGTGATTTTTACACTTCTCATTTCGTGTCTAATGATGCTGCACTCTCTCCGTAAACAAAAGTTCAGAATTAGTTTTCTCTCCTAGAGCTCCGAGCCAGCAGTGGGAATACAACGCAATGACGTCACCCTCTTACCCCGTCCCCTCCCCCGGTGTCCCCGGCTCCTGTGCCAGCCTTGGGCTGCTTTGCAGACTTTGGAGGAAGCTGTACTTTCCCCCCTGTGCCACGCTGAGCAAACGGACACAGGGTGACCTTTGCAAAATAAAATGACTGTGGTTTTATAAATGGACTATTACAATTAGCAATGCATATTACTACAACTAGGAGCCCGATATGCGAAGGTGGGGGTCGCAAAGCAATCGATGTTTTGTGCACACCGACTCGTTAGCATCACTCTCTTCGTGTTCCTGTGCAACAGATGTAACAATCATTACCGCCAGATGTTCCATCTCATGGACTTACAAAAACTCCTGCCTCATTAATATGCATGAGGCAGGAGCCAGTTTACTATCAACAGTAACTGGTTGTGAATTGAGAGACTGAGTCTTGGAGCAGCAGTGAGACTCCATTCCTGCATTCCGATATATTTTTAAGCACCTAGTCCTGATATATATATATATATATATATATATATATATATATATATATATATATATATATATATATATATATATATATATATATATATATATATTTTTAAGGTCAGCATTCAGGGAATGAAATCAGAAGATCACGGTTTCCCCTGACCACGGCCTTCCCCCCTTGATGCCGGCAGCCCCCATAAACAAGGTGGAAGCTGACCTTAGGGCACAGCTGTCACTTTAATCATCAGATTTTGGTATCCTTCTAATGTTTTGCATCCTCTCTTGCAGTCGTGATATATATCACGGCGACTCGCAGTGAGGAGGTGGATGCCCATTCAGATTCCGGCCTCTCTGCTATGAAGAATGGATCCCAAGAGGCACTTAGCAAGTCAGAAAGACCTCGTTGACTCGAAAAGTGCCTGCAGTAGGCTGAAACTTGTGGGTTTGCATCAAAAACTCTGTGATTTGGCAAACCTCAGGCTTTGTGACTGAAAGAGCAATCAGCACACCAGGCCTTGAATGTTAAATGAAACCTGTTCCCAGATATCAAGGAGCTTTTCACGTGAGGCATACTTATGAAAGACGATGGCACGCGCGCCCACACCCCGTTTTTATTCGTCTCATTTCATAGTCACATCAGGGCCACAGAACCCCCCGCCCCCGTGATGCCCAAACCCGCAAATAACACACAGACACAAGTGTTACGTTTGGGAAAAATTGCTGCAGGTTTATTACATACAACATATGTAATGATGGTGGGTTAACTTACGGGCGATCCAAGGGCAGGCCGCATTCTCGCCACCTGCCCGCCTGTTGAGCTAATCAGCACAGTGGCGAACCACCCAACTGCTGAACAATTATTATAATTATACTACACACGCCCCTTGCAGGGCGTGACTAGGCAAACCCCCGGCTGCACAGGCCCACAACCGCCCGAAGGACTACTGGGGCTCCGACACGAGTTCCTGCACCTCCCATGAGGTTACAGGTTAGGCTCTGAGGTTAGGCTCTGGCACCCCTATGTGCCCGCTGAAGTACAGTGTTTGTGTACAGTGTTTGCACCTCTCTTTTTCCGGATCGCCCAGTAACTCCGCCTGCAACGAAAAAAGGAACACATTAAAGCTCCCCCCGGAACCCCCCTCAAGCAGACACTCTGGGTTCGAGGAAGGGCGGGAAAAGAGTGTCACGAAGCTGTAGCGCTACGTCCGGAGCGGCAAAGAGGCCTCCACGATGGTGCAAGGGAGTGATAAGCCCCCTGAGGCTCCTCCCAGCCACCCCGGACGTGCGTCAGCGACCCGACTACCTCTACTGGGCGATACCTGCCCAGGTGAGGAGTGGCCGGCCACAAGGTGGGCGGGGGCAGCCCTCCGTGACTAGGAGCCCGCCCTCCTGATGGCCACTGCGTAGCCTCGGGCAAGCGCATAGTCACATCAGGGCCACAGAACCCCCCGCCCCCGTGATGCCCAAACCCGCAAATAACACACAGACACAAGTGTTACGTTTGGGAAAAATTGCTGCAGGTTTATTACATACAACATATGTAATGATGGTGGGTTAACTTACGGGCGATCCAAGGGCAGGCCGCATTCTCGCCACCTGCCCGCCTGTTGAGCCAATCAGCACAGTGGCGAACCACCCAACTGCTGAACAATTATTATAATTATTATAATTATACTACACACGCCCCTTGCAGGGCGTGACTAGGCAAACCCCCGGCTGCACAGGCCCACAACCGCCCGAAGGACTACTGGGGCGCCGACACGAGTTCCTGCACTTCCCATGAGGTTACAGGTTAGGCTCTGGCACCCCTATGTGCCCGCTGAAGTACAGTGTTTGTGTACAGTGTTTGCACCTCTCTTCTTCCGGATCGCCCAATAACTCCGCCACAGCCCGTGCGGTGGTTCCCGCTGCCGCACGGGCCCCCCACCACTGCTACTACTCTTTACCTGCAACCTTTGCTCAGAAGTGCTTCTGTAAGATAGAGGAGGAACAGGTCTAAGCCTACAGGTGTGAGATGAAGGCATCTGCCACGAATAACCCCGACCTACAACCTTAGCTCAACCGAGCTTCTCGTCAGTCCAAGGAACAAGACCAAACGACAGGTGCGGGGACCCTTTCCACCTCAAAGAGACCATAGCTCCTGACATGAACCTTAACATGCCAGAAGGAATGAAAAAGCCCCTCTACCATTATTCTTCAGATCCCCCCCGGGACCTAAACCTTCACCCAGTTAGAGTAACCATCCAGAGGCCAAACTACCAGGAAAAGACCGAGGGAGAGGAGGGGCCCCTACTGCTGAATGCCCTCCGTATCGTAAATAGGCTATCCAGCACATGCCACTGGAACTCAATCCCACACCTCCACAAAGCGTCAGAAGACTACACCTAGGTGAAGTTACAACTACTGCTGCAACGCCGTCCTCTTCACCATCATCCAGAAGGTGTGCTTACGTTGAACGCTAGTGCTGCTATCCTCAAGGCACAGCGGAACAGGGGGGGGGGTCAATACATAATAGACTATATAACTTGGACGAAGTCCCATCGTATGCTGAATACAGGATATAACAGGAAATACTGCAGGCATCTTCAAACTCTTGGGTTTTAGTCTGGAGGCAGCTTAGGCCATGCAACCAGTTAGCTAGTCTGTAGGTTGCTTACGACCACCACCAAGGGGTAGCTGTAACTGAAACCACGTGCCCCTTAAGCACCTGACCTGCATGAAGACCCCCCTGTAGAAACAAATGCCACTCTGACACTAAACAGCATATCCACCCGGGTACAATCCCACTACAGAAATAGTGTTGCCTACCCCTGGTACGTGAGGTCCTACCCCTGGCGAGAGACCAGGAGATGAGGGGGCCTCCCCCGCTGGTATCCCACCCAAGTCATACAACAGGGGAACCAGCGCATGTCACTGAGACACACTACACATCTTCATGCAAAGCATCAGCAAACTACACCCAATGATGTACGACTTCTGCCGAAGCGCAGTTCTCAAAATTCAACTGTAACTGCTAAGTTTACGCCTGTGCAACTAAACTCAAGAAGAATACATAAGTCTACTGCAGTGCGCAAGCATATATTGGTATAAAACTTGCGAGGAGGACATACATGCAATGTACATGTGATATACAGGATTGCCAAAAGAAACAGCCGGAATCACATGACCCCTAGTTTGCCTAAAGGCTGCAAGTCCAGCTACCTCAAGGATAACTTGTCTTTAAGGTTGACTTACGACACCCCTAAGGGATATGATAGACTGAACCAAGGGGGGGGGGGCAAGGTTGGCGGCATGCAACGCCAGGCCAGCTTCTCACATTGGGCAGGGCATAATGGAATTTATAGATTACTCAGGTTCCTACCCACCGCTGGACAACGCAAGCCAACAGAGCCCCACCATACCAACCATGATAGATAAGCCAAATGTCCACCTGAAGGGAGCCCTACGAGCAAAGCCACCATCCATGAAAGAGAAAGCGAGCCAAGGGGTGATAAGATACCAGATAGATCGTTCTAAATCGAGTCTTCTAGGGGGCCACTTAGGGGTTAACGGCAGTCCAGGCTCAGGCTGTGGTTGCACCAGTTGCTCCACTTAAGCATGAAGTGCGAGTAACCTGCAGGCTGCTGACCCTACATTCTACTGAGAGGCAGCAGGAGCTCCCCGACTGATGGCGCAGCGGGTGGGCTGCCTTCGGATGCCAGAGCTTTGGAGGAACAGACAGACGATGACAGTAATATGGAAGGGGCGAAATGACTATTATCATGTGACATTTCCTACTCATAGGTAATTTAACACAGTACAGGTCCCAAGATTGTACATAACAGGACTAGCTATACCTCTTGAATGAGGCCCCAGGGGATAATATGTGCCAGGGGATAATCCTATTAGTTAGGGGTGGGTCTAGAACATGCAAAATCCTTCTTTGGCACATCTTAGACTGACCTCCCTACAGACAAGCCTTGCCTTGACAAACAGTCAGATAGAAACCCAGATGTGAGGGGCCTTCCCAATAGAGCGCCACAGGAGAAAGCACAGCAGCAAATTACCACCCTGCCAAGAAGAGACACTTGACGCGGCTCGGGGCTCCTCAAAGCACACTAGACTTGTAATTGTGCAGGGCCTATTCTACTGTATTAGAACAGACCCAAAAGAGGTCAAATACATGAAGTGACTGAAAATTTGCACCTTTTGCACACTGATTCCACACTGTAGAGGTCTACATACCTACTGTTCTGCCCTAGGATAGATGGAGTCCCACCAACGCTCCCAATGGCCTACCAATGCGCAAGAGCAACAACGCGCCTCTCCTGAACTGAGCAGCCATTCATAAATCTGCTGTGCACACATGACCTATAGCTCGGCACCTCACTTGCAGAACACAGGCGCTCATTCCCATGCACGCTGCGTGCCACATCCCCTGTACCCCAGCAATCGGTTGTGTGCACATATTGTCCACCCTTATGCAGTAGCATATGCTTGGCTGGTGTCGCATATGTCCTATAACTGGATACTCGGTCACCTGTACATACTGATAACCTCATGCCTTGTTGGCTAACAGCTTGCCTGAGTAACACAAATCTCTAACATGGGCACACAGTTACACGTACACATAGTCACCTCATATAGTTCTAGCTTGCAGCCTGCCTGATGTATCACTTCATGCGCAGTGGCAGCCAGTCCCACTAGCACATTGGCAGCCTCATGCAATGCACACTAGCTGTAGGCCTGGTGTACCGTGCCATAAAATGCAGGTACACAAACCCGTAAATGTACTGAGTATCAATTCAACTCATACGCAGGCACCCAGAGATATGTACTTGCTGAGTATATCATGCCGTGTCGGCTTGCTGCTAGTGAAACTGACTCTCAGTAATGTGCTCTGACACCTATATGCAAAGGCCGCGCTATGTAAACAGGGGGACAGACGATGCTACCGCTCCTGCCCCGCAGCATGTTAGAAACATTGACCCAGCTTATTAAAATTGAACCTGGTTCTAATATTGGGTGCTCTGACACCTAAGCAATGATCGCGCCCGAGCATGGTACAATTGTGAACATGCGCATGCCACTCTTGTCTTAAAAAGGCAGCTTATAAACTGTACACTTGAAAGATTTTCCTCCTATGTCATTACTTTTCGTAATGGGACGCGCCCTGCCGTCTATTCGTACTTATTGTTGGTGCAGAAGCGCGCTGGAGTTGCTGCCAGTCCTCCCTCAAAGTATCAAATGCCTCCTACAGCGCAGAGATAACCGCATACTGCATTACTGTATTATTAACACATCTTGCCAGACATAGGGAGGGGGGGGGGTGTCCACGGGCAATGTCTCGCTTCCTGTGTACCCAAACAACTGAACTAGGCAAAATCAGATGTGCAGCAACTCGCATAACTGACTCCTTTCCCGCGACATGCAATGACGCAGATGACCCTATATACGGACGGAAACCAACGCAACCTAACGTTTATGAGTAGATCTAAAACTCCTTCTACAAAAGTACACCCTAGAGAGACCGGTCAAGAGATAGAATTTGGAATGCAACATCTGTTAGTCCCTACAGATCTGGGGCGCTAGCAAGCATCACTTACCAGTACACCCCTCCCTTCACGTAAACGCATATCATTGTAATTGTAACCAAAAGGGGTTGCTCCTGTCTTGATACAAGACACAAATTCGCGCATGCAATAGACTTACCGATCTCGAAGCCATAAGCCATGGCACATGTTAAAATTCACAAGGCACTCGACTGGGCCTAAAGATAGCCAAGTCATGACTGAACGCATATTCGGTATTTGTTGGCTCTATTGTTTTGGGCACCACGAATCATGCCTGTCAAAAGCATAGAGTGCTGACTTTCTTTCCGTCACTACACTGAAATGTAGTCAGTCATTCATTTTAGTGCTGGACATACATCCATTCTTTCGAGGCACTAGAGCATTTGTGGTTGATTCACGACCTGGAAGTACTACAGAAATTCATGTCTGACACAAAAACTTAGCATTAAGTTTAGGAAAGCATCAGTTTATGTCACTAGAGCCACAAGTACGATGTTTAATTTGTTGCCCCTCCCTCCCCTGGGGGGAGGGCAGGGAGCGGGGCGGGTCACCAGCATACGTCGCGGGAGGCTATGACTTGGGAGTGGTCTGTCCAATGAATAACTAACATCGTGTCCGTAGCTGCCCCGAAATAGCCGCACCTTGAACAGACCCGCCCCACCCCGCGAAACTGGCAAGTTGCGGTCGCTGTGGAAAGGTATAAATGAACAACGTGGAAGCTCCACATGAGCCGGACGGGCCCACACTGGAATCTAGTACCGGCATCTCATCACGGGAGGTATACCAACCAAAGCATGGTGCACCGAATTGCCTAGTGGCAACGACTACCGGGTGCAGCCCAGAATTTTTGCAGGCCACCATGACCGCTCCACCCCTGCGACACGGTCTGCCCCCACAGCCCTAGATACCCCCCCCAATGACTTGCTGATGCAGGCAGGAGAGGTGGCGGACCACCGGAGCTAGCGCGTCAGAAGGCCGAACGATCCTGAAATGGGGGAAGCTATGATTACATGAAACACACGACCACACACGCGCCAAAATTACCAAAGAAGAAACTGCAAAATGCACGGTATAATATTGTTGGCACGGTCTTACCCCCACTGCCCCAGATACACCCCCCCATGAATTGCTGATCCCCGGAGCGAGCGCGCCACAAGGCCAAACGGTCCGGTGAAAGGGGGAGAGGGGTGCTATGATTACATGAAGCACACGTCCTCACACTACCCCTCCCGTCAGCGTTAAGCTCATGCGAAAGCCGGCTAACGGATGGCCAACACACGCGCCAAACTTAAAGACAATGAAGAAACTGCACTACCGAGCTAGGTAGGACGCTACAAATAACATGCGTGTATAGAAAGGACTCTTCACCCAGTGATCCCTAGGCACCGGATAACAGATGTCCATTGTGACCCAGCTCGATGGTACACATTTTATCGACCTCCGATGATGAAGGCTGATTGTACCCACCGGTATACTAGTGTGTGACCCAAGGAGGCGAACACAGGTCCCCGCAAAGGACGGCTGAGTCCACTGTACAGAATGCAGGGTATAATATTGGTGTCAACCCAGGCCCCCGGGGGGGGGGCCCGCAGCCTGAACAAGCAAAGACAAGGCCCACGGCCGCCGTGCGAGAGGGACCCGGCAAGCGAGGAGAATAGGAAAGAAAGCATTCTCGAAGTGGGGGCAAAATGTAAGGCAAACCTGAAACCTGATCACCACCCCATCGTACCACCGACGCTGCACAGGTTACTTGTCAGATACCATTTTAATCGCACGTAATCACAGGAATGTAAACTGTTCAAAACGGCATGAGGGGAGGGGGAGGCAAGTTCCTCTCGACCCGAGGTATTGAGACCCCTGATAATAGCCACGTTCTCCGTCACCAAATGTGCTCGGATTTGGCGGCAATAACGTCTTAAGCACCTCACTGCGAATTGCCGAAATGGGCCCATACCCGGCGGTGACTTAACGTATAGAAAACCTACGACGCCCCACCACAATACTCGGCTCGGCCGCGGCTTGCAACTGTTAGAGAACCATGGCCCGGACACTGCCGGTGGCCTCCACCTGGCTCAAGTGGATAGAGTGGGGGGAGGGGGTGGGGGGTAGCCGTCCCCTGTTACAGCAGACCGGCCACGTGCCGTGGAGAGCATGCCCCGAAAGCGACCGCGGCACCCGCCCCACGCAGAGAAATCGGAAAAGGGACACTAGAGCAGAACCGGCGGTACTACACTAAATCGTGAAGGGGGGAGGGGGCATGGGGCTACTGCGATACCTCCCGGGCCCCGGCCTGAGTAGGGCGATAGGCTGACACCACGGGCCCCAAGCACCACTAGACTCCCCAAAATACATTCCCTGGCGTGAAAAGAAGGGGGGGGCTGTGCGCCGGGACACTGGAGCAGGACCGGCAGTACTACACTCAAAGCTCGCCGTTCTATCACGTTGAGATTAATTACTTATCCCGTTCCCTGCGGCTGGCCCCACGCGCGCCCAACACTGTAGGCTCCCGCGCTGACCACCCGATGCCCCTTGATGGGGGAAACGTGAGGTGGCAGCCAGGTGCTACAGGCTCCTCTGTGCCGGGAATGCCATCGCGAAGTGCGAACGGGAGGAAACCCCCCCCCCTCGCCGTCCCCGATGCCAAACATCAGCCCCACTGACCACAACCATAGCGTGCCGATAGCGGTGTTGGGCATAGGCTCTCACCTCCACACGCAGGTTGGGCGAGCAGATAGGTCGGGGGGACATTACCTTCGCGGGTGTCTGCCATTCCCCTACAGTGTAATGTAATTGCGTAGAGGGAATTCCTAATGCAGCCAACCCCGGACAGGAACACCCCTAGAAGACTTAAAACCCGCAGCACCCGCCAGCGCTAACCCTTCGTGGGTATGCTGACCCCAACACGGTGCTGCCTCAGCCTCCACAGCGGCCTGCTATTGTGCAGGCCACCTGCCCCGGCTCAGACCTCCCAAGGGAAGGAGTAGGCGGAGGGGAGATCGGACGGCCCTAGGCCCGCCTTACCGCAAGTCTTCAAAAGAGTGTCCCGACGAGAAAGAGTGTCACGAAGCTGTAGCGCGACGTCCGGAGCGGCAAAGAGGCCTCCACGATGGTGCAAGGGAGTGATAAGCCCCCTGAGGCTCTTCCCAGCCGCCCCGGACGTGCGTCAGCGACCCGCCTACCTCTACTGGGCGATACCTGCCCAGGTGAGGAGTGGCCGGCCACAAGGTGGGCGGGGGCAGCCCTCCGTGACTAGGAGCCCGCCCTCCTGATGGCCACTGCGTGGCCTCGGGCAAGCGCATTCTAGCCATTTCCACTCCTCCCGGTATGTGGCTTTGCCTTTTTTTTTAAATTGACTACAGAGGGTCTACGAATTGTGGCAACAAATAGTGAACAGCTTCATTCTGGTCGTAGGGGCTTGCTTTGGCTTAGAGGGTGACAAATCACCTTGCCTACCAGTGAAAAACATATATGGTCTGAACCCTTTGTTAAAAAAAGGATTCTTCACGGAGATTGTGCTTCCTATTAGTTGGATAAGGTCGGAGTTCAGATTTTATAATTCACAAAGAAGGAGATACAATTTCCTTTAGCTTCACGGCCCGCACCGCTGGCTTTAAAAGGCTGCAGCCTTAGGACACATCGTGTCAGTGGCCAGTGATGTGTGAGCCGGCGTGTAATGCAGCTGCGGCCCCGTTGAGGTACAGACACCTAGCACCCGCCTCACTGGCGCCCCCCGCGGCTGAGTGTCTGTCAGATATCCACCCTCACAAGCAATGAATGTTTGCTCGCTGCTGTCACTCTCATGCAGTTACATTATGATCCGCTAGTGAAGTGTGGTGTGGCTTTGAACAGGTGCACACATAGGGGCATATTACCAAGCAATAGCGATAATTATCGCTATTGCTTAGTAAGCGTGAAAAATTTACCGCTGAGCTGCGGCGATTTTTACCGCAAATAAACCTGGGTATTACCAAGGTTTATCGCAAATGCGATAAAAATTGCCGCAATGCATGAATATCGCTGAAAAGTCAGCGATATTCATGCATTACCGAGCTAATGCTCTTAGCCATGTTATCCACCTCCCATTGGATAACATGGCAAAGAACTGCTCAGGGGCAGGTGTTAGCTTTTGGAGATATTCGCGCTTAGCGCGAATATCTCCAAAAGTTGGTAATAGGAGATAGCGATGTTAGCGACTGTTTTCAGTCGCTAACATCTTGGCACGCCCACTTTGCATGTCATTAGTGATAAATATCACTGACATGCAAAGTGGGGCCCAAGATGGTCGCTATCTCCTACTAGCTGTCGCTAACTGGTGTTAGCGACAGCTAGGTAATAGGGAGATAATTTTATCTCCGCTTTCTTGGCTTTTAAAGCCAAAAAAGTGGAGATAAACCCCCTTGAAAATATGCCCCATAGTTCAGTGCGTATAACGTGATTTCTGCATAGGTAATATTATGTAAATAGAAAATTACTACTGAGGCAGTAACCCAAAAATGGACAGGGACTCCTTAAAATAAGGGTGGCAAGGGAAACATGAAGGAGTGGGGGCAAAGATGGCTTTTAAATCATCAGCCGCAGCCACACAAGAAAATACTGATTCACAGAGACAGTCACTCACATAGACCAATAGCTTTTACAGCCGAAGTTGCTCCAAGTTATGCTAACGCAACCGTACGACACAAGTCACAGACCACACACAGACCACTCTTTGTAATCTCAAAGAATTGCACATAAACTATGACTAAATGGATTTTCTAACCAGGAAGTAATGGAAACTGATTCTGAGTAAGTGTAAAGGAGATCTTCAAAGACAACCTAGAGCAAACAAAATAATAACAGGCAATTTGTCAAATAGTGAACATTAATGTAGAAATTCAAAAAGGAACACAACATACAGGAAGTACTTCACTTCTCGGGTCACGGTGAAGATGACGTAAATCGCAATGTAGCTAGTTAAAGCTTCAATGAAAAACAATAAACACATTGATGGGTAGAACTAAATCTGGCTCCCCAGCTGACCCGTGCCCCCCTAGTGTCTTTCGCGTGGCACGCCCCATTTTGGAGGAACGTATTATTTCTCTCCTCAATAGATCATTAGAAATGGGGTATCTACCTGCTGAATTTAAGGAAGCGCGAGTTAGGCCCCTGTTGAAGAAACCTGGTGCGGATCCTGCGGTCTTGAAGAACTATAGACCAATCTCCCAGTTGCCCTTTCTCTCCAAGATCTTAGAACAGCATGTCCTGAAGTTTCTATCTCTTCATGTGGAGTCTTATTGTCTATTCCACGAGCGACAGGCAGGGTTTCGAGCACATCACAGCACCGAGTTGGTGATGCTCTCGGTGCTGGATGAACTAAGAGGCATGGCTGACATAAAGAAACCGAGCGCCCTGATCCTTTTAGACCTGTCAGCGGCGTTCGATACTGTCAGCCATGCCCTGCTCCTGGAAAGACTGGATGACTTCGGGGTCAAGGGTGTGGCCTTCAACTGGCTGAAATCCTTTCTTCTGGGAAGGACACAGATGATTCAACTGGGGGATTTGATTTCAGATGTGGGGACTTTAGAGTGTGGGGTGCCTCAGGGCTCCGCATTATCCCCACTACTGTTTAATCTCTACCTTCAACCTCTGATTGCATCTCTGGCCAGTATGAGCTGTAGAGTTTTTAATTACGCAGATGATACTCAGCTTGTGTTGAGTTTCTATAACACCGAGGCCGCGCAGTCCCAAGCGCAGAACATCTTGAGGTACACGGTCGGGTGGATGACTGGAAACCTGCTAAAGATCAATCCGGATAAGACCGAGGTACTGGTAATTCCATCTACCATCTCACCTTGGAGCAATCTCTACTGGCCACAAGAGTTAGGGTCAACTCCAAAGCCGAGTGCAAATTTAAAGAGCCTGGGGATCAAGCTGGACTGTGACTTGTCAATGTGCAGCCAAATCTCCTCTGTTGTTGGAAGCTGCACGAATATCATCAGGCAGTTACGTAAGCTAGCTCCTGTTCTTTCTCAGTCCATGCTGCGAACAGTTGTAGCGCGACCATTATATCAAGAATAGATTATGGGAATGCCCTTTATTTAGGTCTCCCTAAAACTCAAACTAACAGGTTGCAGGTCGTGATGAACGACGCAGCGCAACTGATTTTTAGACTCCCCAGAAGGACCAAGGCCTCTCCCTTGTTACAAAGCTTACATTGGCTCCCTATAAAAGAGAGGGTAGAGTTCAAGAGCCTATGCACCGCCCATAAGGCAATTTATGGCCATGCACCTGTTTACATCAGAGACCGTTTGAAAGTGTATAGCCCAAAAAGAACACACAGATTTTCTGATTCTCAGTTGCTGATCTGCCCTCGGTACAAACTGGTAACCAAGAGAGGGAGAGCCTTCTCTGTGTTGGTCCCTCAACTTTGGAATGAGCTACCTGAGGGGCTACGCAGAGAGGTGAATCTCCTGCGATTTAGGATGTCTTTAAAGACATTGCTATTTGGAAGGGTTTTGGGTACAGTGTAGGCTGGCTGCTGCATTATCTCTTTGTGTTGTATGTAGTTATTGTATGAATTCCATCGATTTCCGAGCGCCTAGGGACCTGTAGGTGATTGGCGCGATATATAAATCCAATTTAACAATAACAATAACAACAATAACAATAACAATAACATTGAGACACGCACACACAGCATCAGAGGAATGCCGAAATGCAAATGCGTTTCCATTGCTGACACACAGAGACCACCTCTGAGCCTAACACCTCTGGGAACGGAGGTGCACCTACAGGGCATCTGTGACACGCTACACAGCTGCAGCACAAGGGTGACAATTCAAGCACCAGTGCACCTTATATGTCAACTACTCACCACACTCCTTTACCAGAATGTCAGGGACAGGCTTTGCAGTGATGGATATTTAATTTCAGCAAGGACAGGATGATGACAGAGAGGACACACCAGAGGGGGCCCGCACTCAAACGCAAGGCAGATGAAGAGGTGTTGGTTACACACTGCTTGCTTTCACATGTGATCCAGGACATGGTTGGGGAAAGGAGACTAGATCTCACACCAGCATCTACTCCCTCCAGTGTCACCCATGCATATGCAGATAGATTTACTGCAACGCAATCTTTGACACCTGGTCCCTACCACAGGACCAGCGGCATCACCGTAGGCGTCCAGCAGTTCAGCCATTCTAACTGCTGGACCGGGTCCTGCACTGTTTCTACCACTGTGACCGCCTGCACCATCACCTCACATCACCATGGTGCAGTCCTAGCATGACAGGCAATATGTGGCACTTTGGTATTAGGCAGTACTACATTCTATGTGTCTGCTTGGCACTACTGACTGTAGATATGATACACTGAAGCCACCTCACACACTGCACATCTCTAGTGCAATGAACACTGCAGGCAATCATCAGTGTGTTGGCAGATACTTCACACAAGTTTGTGCACAAATGTACTGAAGTGACGGCTACATATGTAATCGCTGTGAGATTGCAAAACAACTACATGCTGGTGACTAAGGTGAAATATGCTTGTTTGGGGAGTATCCACTTCAACTCCAGACTTATGAGTGCTGACATTGAATATATCAATTCATAAAATAACACAATATAGAACAACTAAAACCCTCTCATATGAGCACAACATGTAAATCATTTGTATTGAAGCATTCACATGTTCAGCCCACCCTATCACCCAACCACTTCTTCAAACACACAATTCTGCACAACCTCTATCCCTGTAAATTCCGACCCCCTGATATACCTCCATAAAAAAAGTTGTTGTCCAGAGATTTTCATTTTTGATTTGTGTTTTTGGTTCATTACAGAAGTTATTTAGCTTGGGCACACATTGTTGATCTGGGCCAGTTTTCCTTGGACAACTATAGGAAAGTATGATCTGCTTTTATGGTTATCCCCATTTTTTGCCTGGTGCTAAGCTGTTTTTGACTAGTCTGGTGATATCCTGCTGATCAGGACCACAGCCTCTCTGCATTCTCTCTTAAATTGTTAAATCTGCAGGCAACACAACTATCCTGAGCTCCTATGGACTCTGAAAGGTCCAACAACACAGTTGGTGGTTCTCCACAGCTATCTCTCTATCCCACAGATATGCCCTCTCACCAGGTTTTAGGCCAGTATCCCTCAAGAGAGCCACGAGAACCGATCGCCTGTGCACCGAATCAACATGCTGTTGCAAAGGCTTCTTGGCTTCCTACCAAGAAAATCTTTGGGCTCCCAAGAGCCCCAACTTTGTGCATCTCCAGGGACCAGAATCATTGGCCACACTGCATAGTTTGCATCGTGGCCTGCATCTTTTGGTGAGCTGCTTGAGGTCCTCTCCTGACTCCAGTGCCTCCGGTCTGTGGATCCATTTGAGGATCACCTCAGCTTATTTTGGGCTTCCCTGATTGTTCGGGGTCTGCCCTGACAGCCCTGCTTGTGGTGAGTCCCCTGGACCTTGCTGGTCCAAACATTGCACCTTTTTTGATGTCTGAGTTGGCTGCATTTGCCAAGGCTTGTTGGTGCTCCCACCAGACACCAACCACTCAGCACTCGACATCCGATGCGGGACAACTCATGCACAGCTCCTGGTCTTCCTCAGCATCGTCTGGTACTCACAGCTGCAGTCAAGGTCCTCGTCAACTCTCCTGCAACTCCCGACATTGGTGGGGATTCGTCTTCCAGATATCCAGGTCACTCCTGAGTGACATAGACTCAGTCCCCTCTGCTTGCAGGTACCTCTCAAATAGAATCCACCTTCTGATTCCACAGGACATTTTCTCCTCCTTCAGCAGTGACTTTTTCCTGAAGTCCTCCATTGGTTACAAAGGCGGTTTCCGACAGCACTTCACACCTATGCACCTGGCTTCCCTGGTGTAGGTAATGTGGGTACTGGAGTATCCACGGGTTGGGTCGCTCTCCAACATTCTGTCTACCACCGGGTTTCTTCAGGTTCCATTGGGAAGGGTCCTTAATATTTAAAACTCTAACGGCTATTTACAAGTTGATTTGTATTGAGCAAAAGTTCAAGTGCCCACACTAAACACGCGCTCTATGGGGCTCCTAGTCACCCACCTTGGGTGGTTCCTTGGGTCCCCAGCACTTCTCTATCCTCTTGGCCTTGTCTTTACCCGAGTCGTGGTTTTTATTTCACTTTCTTAGTATAGGGTTTGGTCCATCCCTGAGGTCCAGTGTGTATTTTGTGCTATTTAATTGTTTTCTATGCAAAATATTGTGTGCATTATGCTTATCTCTGGGTAATAGATACCTCTATGTGTTAGAGAGTATTATATAATAAATAAACATTTAAATAAATGCCTTGTGTGGTTCTCTTTCGCTTAATCTATACATACAAGATAGTTTTTTTCTGGTAAAACAATCTGTTTTACACTCCTTCTGGACTAAGCCTTAAGGCTGCTCTCCACAACTACCACTTCGAGAGCTTTTTTATGGTTGTCTAAGACCTCCTAAATCACCATACGGGTTGTCTGGACTGTTGCAGGGTGTCCACTTACATAACTGTACACAATATACCAGGCCAGCCTCTCACAACATCATTTTTAAAAATGGCTGTTGTGTTGCAGATATGAAGTAATATTTCAGGAACCATGAGACCATTTTGATATCAAAACAGAGATTTTGAGAGTCAAGTAGTCTTATAAAGAGAGAAAATAACTCCTCAGAGCAACCCTTCAGCCATTTCCCAAAATAGCGTCTCTAATAGAGGAAGAAGAGACCGATATGGAAATTAAATAAATATTAACAGTTTTGAAACCCTAAATACATGCACCAAACAATGTTGATGATCTGAATATGAAAAAAAATAATCTTTATCACTCCTGTTTTAGACACATTTTCATAGTTCACTTTATTTATTTGTTCCGGCAATCGCTTGTGGTACATTTGCAGAATGTTGGACATTTGAGAAGAGAATATCAACTGGGACATCTTTTTGCAGCACCTGTTTTGCAAGTACATGTACAAGTAAGTTTGATGGGTAGAGGCTTTAGAAGTTTCATAGGTTTTAGCACCCCATCACTATCTTCCCAACCAAATTTACACGGATCTTTCTTTACATATGTATGATCCAAAACATTTACACATCTTCATTTTTTTTAACCTTTATTTATCAAGTTTCTCAATTTACATGAAAATGGAACATACATATACGGACAATAAGCTCACATATTTTAAATGGTCATACTTAAATCTAGTATCTACATCATATCGAATGGCATTTTAACAATTATTTGCTTATGGGGCACAGGTCTTCACTATAGTATGGACACAGTCCTGTGAGGCCGTGCCACATCCTCGTTTGGCTCGTATGGCAGCACGGGCAGGCAAGTAAAAAAAATACAATTGTCATGTATTCCTTCTCTCCTCCATAGGGGCCATCCCCTGTATTTCCAGGCAGGACATTTACACATCTTCTGATCAAGTATAACATTCTTTAAATGTCTCCACCCACAGAATATGATGTCGGTGGAAGGTCACTTAGTGGGATTGATCTCTTGAACTCAATGTACTGAAGATCGTCAAATGTGTGACAGTCAGAACTCATTCTCCACACATGCACAAGGTATTTTTCTATGTCTTAAAGTAACATTCTTCAGCAATCTCAGCAAATCCTTTTAGAAACTTCACAGATTCAGCAGTTAAAGCATCACGATGTGTTCCAATTTATCTTAGTGTCATCTCCCTTAAGAATATGTGCCTTGATGAGAACACTTGACATTGCTGGGTCAAGATTCGTATGCAGAATATGAAGCTGAAGTAAGTCTATTTTCTTGCCTGTTCACGGATGCCATCCCAGTCAAAGGGGATGTTAGACATGGATGTGATTTGGCCCCAACCTTATTTCTGCTTTTTATAAATAGGCTGGTGGTGTACTTGGCCGGTTGTGAGAATGATGCACCAAATGTTGCAGGAGTTAAGATGCCGGCTCTACTGTTTGCAGACGCCACCCTACTGATCTCTGATGGGCCTTAAAAAGCGCTAGGCTCTGTTCTGGTGTTTCTGCAAGCAGAGGGGTTGGAGATCAACATCAGCAGGACCAAGTACATGGTCCTTAGCCCTTGCCCAACAACCAGGGCCAACCCTGAACTGCATGGATCTCGGCTGAAGCGAGTTCAATATTTGATTACTTACAGGTCACACTTACACTTTGATTGGAGATCGCATATCGTTAAATGCAAGTTGAAGCTCAAACAATTCTCAGGTTATATTATTAGGTCCATCAGGGGCTCCAAATGTTGCTTTATTTCCACAGCTCTACAAATTTACACTATGTAAGCTGTGGGGGGCTGCATCATACGGAGTGGACCTTTGAGGCCACAGAGATTGTAGCTTACTGGATAAAGCTTGATGCATTCATTGACTGACCTTCCTTTTAGCACCCTGTGAATTCCTCTGTGCCTAGACTTAGGACTGAGAGCACTTAGTTCAAAAATAGGGCTTCGACCTTTATTGTATAGGCTCAGAATATGGGGGACACTGGAGCGATTAGCCTATCAGCAGGGCCTGGAGGATGTCTGCAGGTAACCAGGTGCCCTAAAATACCATGGGACAGCTACACTCAACATTCCTTTACCCTACTAGGCTGTATGAATCTTTGGTCAACCCCAAAAGACCTTAGTGGGGTCACTAAGGCTGCCATTAAAAGCTTGTACTGGCAGCACAAGACATTCACTTACATTGGGCCAACGGGATTAGGTTCCCTAGCTTCTGTTTTTCTTGAACTTAAAGTAGATTTTAAACTGGAACCCTTTTTAGATGAGCTTCAGCCCCTATCAGCTAAAACATTACTTTTTACATTTCGTAATGGGGCCCTTCCTCTGTGTTCTTTTACTTCTAAATGGACCTGGAAGGAACTTGCCCTCTTTGTGCTGGATCCATCGAACATGTTCTGCTCTTTTGGCCAGCTTAGGTGGATATCGGGAAAAATTGATATTTTCAGTTTGCCTGCTTCAGGGCATACAGGACTATAGAACAGTAATTTGGATTTTGAGAACTGATTCAAGGCCATCCATAGTGTTCGTAGTCTCACGTTTTTTTGCAATGGATGTGGAGATTAAGGTCCAAATATCTGCAGTCCAGTGATCCTGGTTCCAGTGCAGTCTGATTTGCACACATTTTGTATGTAAATTGTTGTTCTTGTTAGGATGATTCTTTTAGCCTTTTATCTAAATATTGATTGATTAAACTACTCATGTGTTTTTATGTATTTTCATGTCCATGTGCCAATTAAAGGAAAGACTAAATTTATCACAGCTGCATGCAGCAAGGTTGCACAAAATAGTGGGCAAGTAATTATAATGAGAAATCCATACTAGCTTCATAAAATAATCTGGTTGTCCTTCTCTATATTGTCCTATTAATGGTAGAACATATTGGGAGTTGCAATATGCACACAATATTTTATGTTGCGAAACAAGACTGTTTATGCTGCTAATGTTAGCTGCTCTTGGAAATTCTGTACATCAATAATTGAGACATTTTTGCTGCAACCATGGGCTGATGAACGCTGCAGTCGTTTTTTGGGAATATCTGCACATGGTTTAATGGTAAGTTGTTTTTGCATAGTATTGTTTTTAAGATGACTTATCATGGAGATTTTAACATTTAGGAATTTTTTATTGTGATCATAATGAAATTGTTACAATGAATTGTATGGTTTCTTTTATGGTTTTTCAACCAAATAAAGATCTTGTAAAAAACAATTTAATGGTAAACTAGCTGTCATTGAGCAACATATTCACTTTTACATGTCTAATCAACAATTCCCTTGGAGCTTTTCTGTGACTCTGATTCATCTCTTCCAGTTTCCTATCTGGAGCCACACCACTGAACCAACCTTTCCTCTCTGTCTTTTGCCAGAACATGTATTTGGATGAATTTTCTGTAGAGGTAGGGTTTTTCTACCTCTAGCTTCTTCACTCTTTCCAAATTCCAGGACCCATACATCAGGTAGTTTATGCAATCGAATTCGCAAAACACAATAATCAGTGATTCTATGCCTAATTACCATATACCTTTTAAATGGAGCTCTGGCCGTGGGCCTGGTTTGCAGAGCCCAGGACACAATCCGAGTCAGTATACAACAGCATCAGCCAAAAATTGAGCACAAAGTGGGGGAACACTGCAAACAGTCCTGTTTTCTCACACAAGCACATAGCACCTTTTAAAGGAGGATTCCTGTCTTGCTATACATTGTTTTATAAGCCTACATTGTTGGTGTACTTGTGCTAGTGATGCAGTAATTTAATGTATTCATATTTTATATTGTTTTTTCCAACAGTACAACATTGTGACCTTGTAGCGCCTCACTACCATAGGTAAGAGTAGGTAATAACTTTACAGAAACTTCTTTAGAAAGGGAATGACACTTGGTCCCTTCACAATTCTATAACAGTGTGCAAAATGCCTGGATCAGGTTGTTGCTTTTCTGTGAAATTTGGAGTTTCTGAGACTGAAAGGGGCCTTTAGCAGTGAATAGATCCCTAAGATATGTATACTCATTGACCACATTAATAGGTTGGCCTTGCAGGTACCATTCATGATTCTTCCTAGCGTGCTTAGTGACCACCATGACCTTGGATTTGTTCCAGTTACTAGACATCCAATTGGTTATGGAATAAAAATGTAATGCAGCAAGTAGGTGTCGAAGGACAGTTTTTGTTTGACTTAGAAGGATTATGTCATCAGCATGTACTAGGTTGGAGAGATGAAAGACGCTGAGCTTAGCTGGATGTGAGTTAACTGGACGCAGAGCGGCAATCATGTCTGCCAGGAATAGATAAAAAAACCTGAGGTGCTAGAACACATCCCCGCTTTAAGCCCTGGTAAGTGTAAATCTTTCAGGACAGACAGGTACCATCAACTATCTTATTCCTCAGCGAGGAGTTAATGTATAGCAATTGTATTCCTCATAGACGATGTTGTGGTAGCCCCAAGTGAATAATTTGAACCTGAGGAGATCATGCAAACACAATCAAATGCTGCTTTGAATTCAACGAAGCAAAGATATATTGGCCGGCACCTTAATAGCATTTGTTACATAATTGAATCCAGATCAATGATGTTAGGGGACATCTCATTTGCAGACATAAACGTGTTTGTTTGCGTGGGCTAATACCTTGATCCTTGGCCCAGGATGTTAGCATCCAAAGTCGAAAGGAATCACAGTATTTTGTGTTGTTGTCAAGCAGAGCTATATGTCTGTAGTTGCTGGGTTGCCCTCTATCAGCCCCCCCCCTTGAGGATTGGGTTAGGAATAGACCCTCTCCAGGAGTTTGGGATAGTCTGAGATCCTAAAACGTTATTGAAGATCTGTGTCAGTTTATCTTTACAGTATGCTGGGTTGGTCTTATAAATTGATAGGGGGTGTAAGGTGAAACTGAGGTTGACAGTATAATTTGAGGGAACTTGCTAAGGTCTAATTCCTTGTATTGGGAGTTGTGTTATGCCCCTTTGGACTTTAATATAGATCATGAGAGGGGTATTTAGCAAATCACTTGATGACTCGACTCAATGAGAGTCACTTGGGAAGAGGATGAGGCCTGATGGCTAGAGCTACCGACTTTGGAGCTGGGGAACCATGTTCAATCCTAGGTGTCGGCTCAACCTCCTGTGATACTGGGCAAATCACTGAATCGGTAAGTAGACATAATATCGAGTTTTTTATTTCGACTAGACATAATATTGAGTTTTTAATTTCGACTAGACATAATATAGACTACAAAAATATCGACTAGAAAAATGTAATATCGACTAGAATAGCAATAATATTGATTCAAAAATATAGAATGGACATAATATCGACTAGACAGAGTATAGACAACAAAAAAATCGAGTTTAAGGTAAGTTAATATCAATGTTTAATTTTTGCGTAATATAATTGTGTAGCGGGTTGTGGGTTTATAGGGGAATAGGGTGGGAAGTAATTTAAATATAATTAATTAAATATGTTATTCAAATAATTGGTATTTATTTAAAATTAATTGTTAATTAATTATTAATTGGTAATTAATTAAAATATGATTGGTAATTAATTTTAATTGATTAATTGATAAATATTTTATTTTTAGTCTTTGATTGTCTGTAGCGGGTTGTGGGTTTATAGGGGAATAGGGTGGGAAGTATTTAATTATAATTAATTAAATATGTTATTTAATTAATTGGTATTTATTTTAAAATAATTGTTAATTAATTATTAATTGGTAATTAATTAAAATATAATTGGTAATTAATTATAATTGATTAATTGATAAATATTTTATTTGAAGTAATTTATTTTCTGTAGCAGGTTGTGGGTTTATAGGGGATTAGGATGGGAAGTAATTTAATAATTAATTAAATATGATATTAAATTTATTGGTGTTCATTTGAAATTCATTGTTAATTAATTATTAATTGGTAATTAGTTAAAATATAATTGGTAATTAATTATAATTGATTAATTGATAAATATTTTAATTTTAGTAATTTATTTTCTGTAGTGGGTTGTGGGTTTATAGGGGATTAGGGTGGGAAGTAATTTAATATTAATTAATAAAATATGTTATTTGATTTATTGGTATTTCCTTAGAATTATTAGGTAATTAATTATTAATTGGTAATTAATTACAATATAATTGGTAAATACATTTAAATGATTAATTAATAAATATGTTAATTTAATTAATTTAATTTCTGTAGTGGGTTGTGTGTTTATAGAGGCATAGTTTTGGAAGTAATTTAAATGTAAGTAATTACATTGTTTAAATAAATATATTGAGTTTAATTTGTAAAATATTGTCATATGGTTACTACGTTTCTATATATTGTGTTAAGTTAGCATGTGCTTATTAAATGTTTAAACGCCATATTTTCTTTCTGCTTCGGTTTGCACACGACACCTAATTGTTATTGTAGCTTTCAACCTAGACGAAAGATGTGGTTTATTTGAGAATAATATGTTATTGCCTTGGTATCAGTCGTACTTGGTACACTTGGTACAACTGTCTGCACACTGAGAACTGCACACTCTAAGAATAACCTAACACAAGGTTGTTGAAGGCCTGATCCTCGCACCACGTTAGTCATAACACAAATACTGTTGCTGCCAAGATTGGGCTCTACGTGGGTTTAAGATAGAGTTACAGAGAATGAAACAACACACTTGATGCTTCGCATGCTGAGAGCTGGTAGCGGTTGATGTGATCTCCTCCTACTGAGAATTAGAGGTATGGGTCCGCCCTGCTAAGAACCCAGATGAGACCTTCTTAGATATAATATAATATGCTAATTAGGGTGCGTGAAATATAGGTGATACAGAATTATATAGATCTTTGCATCATAACATGCTATCACCTTTTGCTTATTATGGATTAGTGACTATGCTGCTAACTCAGATTTTTATAATATGTATATTGATATTATATAAGATACTGCGTTTGAGAATGTTGCATTGAAAAATAAACATTTCAAACTTGCACGTGTGTTCTCTGCCTCCCAGTTTCGGTTTGGAAAGATTATATAACGAAAGAGTGTTCATGTGTTCCACGATACCTGAGGTATTCTAAGTTCATGTTCTGGATTGTCTAAGTCATTGGGAAGTATTTACTACCGATGAGACACTGTAGCTAGCTTGGTAAGGGGATTTCTGAAACAAAGGTGAGTTCTGGGTCACCCTGACTCACCCAGGTTCTAGATCTCTGTGCACAGTTCTGTGGGAGAACGGAAACCCTGCTACATGGCGCCCCTACGTTGGTTGACCATATATCATGACACTCGAGTAGTATAACATTCAAACCCTAATGCCTTCATTCCCGTTTCCGGAAAACTGCAGTGTCGGAAAAACCTACCTATTTTTGAAATAGGTCTTTTTCAAGCTTGAATCTATCTGTAAAAGGTTTCTTTGAATTACTACCCAGTTGTGCTACAAAGTAATCTTTGTGTTTTCACTTTTCTGTGCTGGCATGGCACAAGCCGTGGACATCCCGCAGCATAGTCGCATTGCGGTGCGTGACCATTTGCGGATGTATGATGTTCCTGTGGAAGGCTTGGCTGTTGTTCTGGTGGTGAGTGCGGAACATGCTTACCCGTACGAACTATTTTATTCGTGGGTGACGTTTCCGCCGGTGGACGCAAATTCTGGAGTGTTCCATACATACACTGCTACAGCTGTACCGGCTGCGTATGCTCCGTACAGAGCACTGGAAGTTCCTATAGATGCATGGCAGCATGGAGTTTGGTTTGGTGGCGCCCTACCACACTCATTATCGGCTTCGAGGTTAGGTCCTTTGTCCATTCCGGGCACACCTTGGCCCGCTTTGGCTGGATTCACTCCTCACCCTCAACGCGCCACTTGTAACGTGGCTGATCTGCGGCGGCTTCATGAAGTCGCAGTGGAAGTGATTAGAGCGCTTGTTCATTACACTAGCCGTAATGTTCAAGACGCTGCCCCTCGGGGCGCACAGCTTAGGGCTGAACATGCTGGTCTGAAAATCAATCCGGTCATGGTTAATTCCGTGATGGGAAAGAAGCCCCAAGAAAAGGATGATTTTCCTTTCTGGCTTGCTGAGAAATTCGGCCAGCTGGAAGCTGTGTTTCCCAACACGAGTCCGGGTGATAAACACCGGATTCTTACACTAAGTTTGCCGAAGGATTTGGCTCCTGAACTTGTTGACTGTGAGACCTGGGGCAAGACTTTTGCAGCGGTCTATTCGAGGTGCTATGGCTCCCCGTCTGTGACCAATCTAGGTGGGGTCCTTAAACGTGTTCAAGACGAACACGGACCGGAGTCGGCTGTTGAATTGGGTATGCGCCTGTGTGGCTCCTTTGATGTAGTTTGCGATCTGATCCTTGCAAATGTCAAGGGGGATGCAGTGAACTTTCAGGTTGCTAACGCGTTGGCGTTGGTTCCCGAGGCCGAACGACCCCGACGGTTGGCAAGGATAATTGTAGCTGCTTATAAAATGGTTGGCCGCAATGCGATGGGGGTTAAGGCTTTTCCTGATAAGGAGAAGAAACAGCCCCAGGGTCAAACTTCGGAAACTAGTGGTCAACAAAAGTCCAAGAAGCAAAATTGGCCTAAAAAGCAGAATCAGGGTAAGCAACAACAACAACAAACACAGGTTTCTACTCCTGCGTCTCCGTTGCCTGCGCAGTCGGATCGTGTTTATGATTTGCGCGACCGCGCGATGATTAAATCGCCTGAGAGGTTTCAGGCTTCTGACCAACGCTCTCCTCGTTCCTTTCAGGACTCATCGGCTCCGTCAACCGGTGGTGGAGGGGGCGGCAGGGGCAGGGGTGGCCAGCAAGGACGTGGTCAGCCCCGCCCGCGAAACGGTGGAGAGCAGCAGGAAGGCTCTACGCCCAAGAGACCACAGTTTGCCACGAAGAAAGTCGCCGCCCTGACAGCGCATCGTTATGCCCCAGATAGTGAGAACGCGGCTTCGGAATCTGACGTGGGCTCTGACCTTGCTGGACAGCGCAGCAGAGATTACCATAGTGAGAGAGGCCCTCCGTCCACTGTTGAAGGTGACAGCAACTGATTCTTATGTTGTGATTGAAACTGCTGACACGCATGTTGCTCCGCCTGAACGACTTTTTGAAATTGTCCTGTTAATTGAAGGTGACATGCAGCGAACTGTAAAAGGGGTATTTTGGGAAAATCTCTCGTCTACATATGACATTTTGCTTTCGGAGGCTGACTGGCCCCCACCTTTTGTTCTCGCAGCTCCGCGAGGGGAGGAGGTAATCCTACCCAGTTTCACGCACACTGTACCGAGAGTGGAAGCGCTGCATTTTGCAGAAGAGTGGGCTCTGGCGCTTGCGCCGGCTGTGTACCGTAATCAGTGTGGCTGGGATAAATTGTCGCCTAGCCACGAGATTCCTTTACGGTCTCAACCACAACCTCAACCTCAATATCCCATACGACGTGAAGCCAAAGCTTCAGTCGCGGCTATCCTTGAACAATTGGAATATCAAGGTGTAATTGAAACGTGTGTGTCACCGATGAATAACCCACTTTTTACTGTAAACAAGCCGGACGGCTCATATCGTTTGGTTTTAGATTATAGGCATTTGAACTCGCATTGCCGTAACTGCGCAGTACAGAATACTCATGGCTCTGCGTTAGTGAATAGTCTTGAGCGTAAACGGTTCAAAACCACGCTTGACATTTCCAATGGTTTTTATGCCCATAGATTAGATGGTATAAGTTCCCAATGGACCAGTTTTACATGCGGCGGTGTGCAAAAAATGTTTCGGCGTCTTCCAATGGGCTATAAGAACAGTCCTGGAGTGTTCTCCGCCCGCATTGTCTCTCTTCTGGAGAGCTTCGACCCGGTTGCTTGTTCGTATGTGGATGACATTTATCTCACAGACGACGATCTTTGGGAGCATCTGTGTCGAGTAAATAGCATAATTTGTAACTTTGCAGACATTGGTTACAAGTTTAACTTTGCAAAGTCGCACATTGCAGAGTACACAGTGTTGTTTCTAGGTTACGAGCTTAACAACGAAGGGAAGGGTTTAGCACCTCACTTCCTGGAGAAATGCGCACAATTGCGCTCTCCGACAACACTGAAAAAATTACAGTCTTTGCTGGGATTTTTGAATTTCGGGAGGACTTACATTCCGGAATATGCCCAGCGTATCAAGCCTTTGTAAGCTTTGATACAACCATCTTTTTCCAAATCATGCTGGCTGCCTGAGCATTCGGCCATTCTGCAGTCTTTGCAGGCTGATTTGCTTGCTTCTGAATACTTACAGACTCGTGATAACCAAACCAACCTGGTGATAAGGATTATCCCTGGGGCGGTGGGTTTCACGTACCTGACTTTTAATGAAGGAGATACAGTACCTATTGCTTACAAGTCACACTTGTACACTTCGGCTGAACTGCGATTTTCCACTGTAGAAAAAGTTTTAACGGCTGTGCAGATGGCGATTCTTAAAGAACGTGCCCTGTCACAAGGAAAACGCATGTTGGTTGTTACCCCGTGTCCTGCCTTAGAGGCGGTTACGAAAGCCAGTGTACCTAATTCCAAAGCTTTGCACCCTCGGTGGATTCAGTGGGCTGCATCCTTGACGTCCCAGGATGTCACGTTCATTTTTGACGCCACGTTACGGTCGCAGGAGTATTTACAGTATGAGTTTGTTCATCCTGCTCCTTTAGCAATGCGGCCGTTGGAGGATTTCCATTGCATCATTTACACTGATGGTTCGGCGCAGGTTGCGCATGGCTCTAAACATGCCTACGTTTCCGCTTGCGCCATTGTGGTCGGTGCCATGGTGAACGATGAGTTCAAGTCCAGTGTCGTGCACACGCAGACGCTTGGGGACTGCACCGCACAATTAGCAGAGCTTCGTGCTCTGATGCTTGCATTGGAGTACGCAGATCCTAGTGTGACGACTTTGATCGTAAGTGACTCTTACTACTGTGTCCAGTCTTCCAATGAAAACTTGTTCTTTTGGATTCAAAATGAATTTCGTGACTCCAAAGGTAGCACAATAAAACATAAAACGCTTGCTGATGAAGCAACGAAGTCAGCAGTATCGAAATACTTAGTTGCAGCAGTCACGAGATCCAAAAGCAAAATAGATGATGACATCTTGGCAGCAGTTGCTGCAACAGAGAAGGGAAGTAAATATCCTGCGGGGTTCCCTTCTAAATACACATACCACTTAAGTCCCGATAAGGTTCCTTATGTGAAAATCCCTGAAGTTGGCGAACGTCTAGTTCCCAACTCGGATCGCAGGGCTGCTTTGATTACAGCGGCTCATGAAGGTGTGGCGTCTGCACATGCGGGCGTCTCAGCCACTGTAACTCAGCTACAACAGAGGTTCTGGTGGCGGGGACTGTACAAACAGACGCGCGATTATGTCCTTCAATGTGACATTTGCCAGCAGATTAAGCCTTCAACTGCTGCGCGTCCGCCTCAGACACAGTTGTACATCTCGAATAAACCACTTGGATGCGTTTATTTGGATCACTGCGGTCCATTTTCTTCTGATACTGCGTATAAGTACATCTTAGTAGCAGTTGATTCATGCACACGCTTTGTGTGGGTTTGGCCGCATCGGAGCGCTGATTCACGTACTGTCATTAAGGATTTGCGTGTCTTTGTGGGAATTTTTGCCTGTGGTACTTTCCATTCGGATCAGGGTCCGGCTTTCGCCTCTAAGGCGTATAAGGATGCTATGGTTTCGATGGGTGTCCAAGTCAAGTTTTCGAGTCCCTACAGACCTGAGGGTAACAGTGTAGTTGAACGAATGAACCGCGACTTAAAGCAATCTTTGACAGCTCGAGTTATAGGCACTGGCAGAAACTGGTTAGCCCACCTCATAGGCGTGCAGCGTGTGCTTAATAATCTCCCTAGAAGGTCTCTGGGTGGGCGGACCCCATACGAAATGCTCTTTGGTATCAAGATGTATGTACCTGACCTCGATGGGCTAGACTCCAAGGCCCAGGCCACGGCCTTTGACGTAGATGAACATTGCAATGTTTTACAGAATCTACAAAAGACCAGAGACAGTCTTGCAAAGGAACATTTGCCCTCCACATCGGATGATGCGCTGCAGATCCCGGTAGTTGGCTGGCTACCCCGAGTTGGAGAACTGGTTCGAGAGAAGATCGATAACAAGAAAGAGTTTGGTCCCTCATATCGAGCACCGGTTCGAGTTCTTGGAGTGAAGGGCACAAGAACAGTCATTTTACCACCACTTCCTGGTCGTAAGGAAAACAGATTTATTTCTATTGACAATGTCAAGACACACAGGGTGGCCGATTCTTCATAGCATGACACCGGCTGTATCCTGTCCTTCCATGGTGAGGCACTCTGTACTAGCAATAACATCTGGCGCAGAACAGGAGGTGTCCCTCGAGATGCCTGCCATATCCAGTCCTTTATTAAATACTATTCCTGTTACTAACATTGATGAGCTGACCTACACCTATCCTGCTGATTTATCAATGCCTGATTTGCAGACACGTTTGGCCAACCAGTCCAGATTCTCGTTTGACTCTGTTTCGGAACTTTCAAAGAAACCCTCAAACATTGCAAGATATGCCACGTTGTTTAAAAAACATTTTTTAATTCCCCCTTGGACATACATTTGGTTGATCCTATTTTCATTTTATCTTTTTATGTCAATTGGTTTTGTGTTTTATTTTTTCCGTCTGATTGATGGACACTACGTTAAAGAAAGAACAGGAATTCGGTACCTTAATGGAACATTGGCCCCTCTTTCCTCTTCACATTCAGCGCACAGACTGAAACGAAACTTAAATACAGTTAACATTACTGCTTGGCCTGTCCTTGATGGGATTGTGTGGGATGCGGTTAGGTTTCAGATACATGGGCCCACTGAAGTGATTAATGTTCCAAATGTGCTTAGAGTAAACATGGGAGATGTGATTAAACAAAATATACTTTCTGATGATTGGGATATTCAGGCCGTAGAAGCATTATTCTCTGATTTGAAGTATTATGCTGCCTTCGATGCTGAGGATCTGTATACAGATTCTATTAATTATGGCGATTTGTTTTGTTTTCAACACTATGGTAATCATTTTTTACATAAAACAAATTCCAGGAGGGTTGCTGTGAATTATACACAATGGGAACACTGCCCTGCTCCATTCGGTGGCAGCTCCAATACGTTTTTGAAAAAATACACCTATTTTACAGACTTTAATCAATCAAATCCCGAGTCATTCTATTTTAAAATGACACAAAAGCCCATGTCCAAAGTTAAACTTACAGATACAAAAATGTTGTATTCGGCGTCCTTTCTAGACAAATTGGCTGTAGATGGCTACGAGTTTTGGAAAGGAACAATTGACCTTAAATCGGTTTGGGGTACCAAAGATTGGCAGGTACAAGGCACTGAGGCTTTGCACTGTGCATGTCTCATCCCGCATCACATGTTGTTTTTAAATTCTACCATTTTCCAAACAACATGCTTTGGATTGGCTACCTCTAAAAAATTAAATACACCGACCATCCCAGACCTAGAGGAATATACAGGTTGGGGTAATTTTACTGATTTGTCCATTCATGAGTTGCAAACTTTTTTACACAATTTGTCCTTTAACATTTCCAGTTTGGATTCTAAGGGTTGGCTGGTGTGGCATAGGAGTGCTGATTCTTGCCAACGCCGTTTTCTGGGTTTGGCTGAGGGGTTCACAGAAGTCAGACTCGATCCCCGTTTTGAAGAAGACTATACTGTCACGACTTATTCTGTGGGGAAACTGTGTCAGAATTGGTTACAACATTCCACATTAGCTGCAGTTAAACTACATCTGTCTCTATTGAATGATAATGTGGATTTGAACGATTTTATAAAAGGCCCAGCTAAGGGTAGATCTAAACGATGGCTGTATGCGATTTACAATGAAATTTGGAAAGTTACCCAAGTTGAGGCTGCTAAACGCCTCAGAGCTATTGATCAAGCAAATTTAGAAAAGGTGCTTGCAGTTGTTGATAACAGTATTAACACGCTTTCTTCCCGGATTTACACGTTAAACAATATTGTGTCTTCTGTTGTTGACATTGTACATGATGAAGTGTCCGTGTTGTATCATGGTCAAAATCAATTACGTTCTGTGATGCAGTTTGCTTGGACACTACAAACTCTTAAGAATGGCCGAGTGCCTTGGAATTTTATGAACGTCTCATCACTATTTGCCCCATTTAATCTGACTGAAAAACAGCGCATGCTATCAATGAGAGATGCGACATTTTCTATGTTACACATTGAAAAATTAGAATCCTTGCCTTTTTCTGTGGCTGAAGTGACCGCTGCTACATGGCTTATCCATGGTGTTATTACCTTACCTTTTGCTTTGTATAAATTTACAAATTGTATGAAATATATAGCCATTGGGCGATATGAACCATTAGGCAGTGCTTTTCTCCATGAGACATGGTCTTTACCATACACTTATAGATGCCTAAAAGAGGGAAATGAAGTGAATCTGAATGGTGAAGAATGTACACAGTCACCTGACCGCTCACTAATATGCAGACACATCCAGTTGCATGGTTCTTGTAATCAGGACAAACCTAATTTGGCCTGTGTTTTGAAAGGGACACCAGTTCCTGCAATAGTTCCCACGTTCACTTTGTTGTCCAACGGTAGTTATTTACTTTTGAATAACGAATTTTGTTGTGGGTTAGAGGCCGGTATCGCATATGTGGTTACCGTGTCAGAAAGGGTGGTTTGCTGCAAGAATGTGTTATATCCACCCACGCATGGGAATTCAGATGTTTTAATTTGGCCAAGAATACCAACCTTGAGAGCTGAGTTCAATGGTTTAGGCCGTATAAGAGCCCTATTGTCTCAAAAGCAGGTGGCCCTGAGCTCTGCCCGCGAAACTTATGTCCTTCACATAGCAAACACACGCACGGAAGTGCAGGCACTTTTAAGTACTGATTTGCCGTTTCATTTCTGCGAGCTGGTTCATCAAATCTTCAATGCCTCCTCCACAACGAGCCTGGCTCATTTTTTTAAAATGGTTAGCAGTGGTCTCGTGACTACATTTGAAAAAGTATTTGGTATTATCCCTGCGTTCTTTCATTCTATATTCGCTAGCCTGTTTGGCGGATTTCCTGTTTTGCTGGCTTTGGCTGCAGGCGTTCTGGTGATATTTTACTTTATAAAACATGGATGCCCATCCTGCGCAAGGAAACGCTCAGCACCTACTGATGCAGTTTCGCAACCGGATGCTTGATTGCTATGGCTCCCTGCCGCTTGCGACTTTAAGCACGGCTTTTGGATTATCTTTCAGATTTTCCTATTTCACATGTGTCCAGCCCGTGTTTCATTGCCTGAGCTGTGATTTCGACTGGGCCATTGATTTGTGTCTCTGTTTACCGACTTCTCCTGACGTCAACTTTGATCAGCTGATGAACCCCGTAGTGGCTCACGAGCTGGTCTGTTCTGGCGAAAGGGTTATGGCTGTGGCAGCGATGCATGGACTAATGGGTCAGTGGGACATATTCGCAGCGGCGCATGACTTTCTGGCACAGAGCGTTCTCGAGAACCCACTGAGTTGTCCTCTGATGTTGCTAGAGGAATCGGTGTTGGAGGAGCACGTATGTTCTTTCCCATTGCTTAATTGGATGGCTGAACTGTTTTCGGATGATGACAGTGATTTCATGTTGGAAGCTGTAGCTACCTATTTTGCATATTCATTCAACCCATGAGTGACTTTGAAGACTTCCATCATTATGGCACGTGACTTTTTAGTAATTCTGAATGGTGCCTTTTTCAATATGAACATTCGATTTTTTCAGATGTTCCGGGCCTATTAACTGAGAGTAGGCCTCAAGTTCGACTTTTTATATTTTGTGTGGCCACTATAGGCATTCATACCTGAATTTTATTTTTAAATTTTACATACATTTACATATATTTAGCTTGGCTCAATATCATTGAACTCTGCTTTTATGTCCTGCCTCTCATAGAGTATTGGCTTATGATTTTTCATTTTTGACTGTCCTCGGATCATTGGGGGGGGTGTCATATGGTTACTACGTTTCTATATATTGTGTTAAGTTAGCATGTGCTTATTAAATGTTTAAACGCCATATTTTCTTTCTGCTTCGGTTTGCACACGACACCTAATTGTTATTGTAGCTTTCAACCTAGACGAAAGATGTGGTTTATTTGAGAATAATATGTTATTGCCTTGGTATCAGTCGTGCTTGGTACACTTGGTACAACTGTCTGCACACTGAGAACTGCACACTCTAAGAATAACCTAACACAAGGTTGTTGAAGGCCTGATCCTCGCACCACGTTAGTCATAACACAAATACTGTTGCTGCCAAGATTGGGCTCTACGTGGGTTTAAGATAGAGTTACAGAGAATGAAACAACACACTTGATGCTTCGCATGCTGAGAGCTGGTAGCGGTTGATGTGATCTCCTCCTACTGAGAATTAGAGGTATGGGTCCGCCCTGCTAAGAACCCAGATGAGACCTTCTTAGATATAATATAATATGCTAATTAGGGTGCGCGAAATATAGGTGATACAGAATTATATAGATCTTTGCATCATAACATGCTATCACCTTTTGCTTATTATGGATTAGTGACTATGCTGCTAACTCTGATTTTTATAATATGTATATTGATATTATATAAGATACTGCGTTTGAGAATGTTGCATTGAAAAATAAACATTTCAAACTTGCACGTGTGTTCTCTGCCTCCCAGTTTCGGTTTGGAATGATTATATAACGAAAGAGTGTTCATGTGTTCCACGATACCTGAGGTATTCTAAGTTCATGTTCTGGATTGTCTAAGACATTGGGAAGTATTTACTACCGATGAGACACTGTAGCTAGCTTGGTAAGGGGATTTCTGAAACAAAGGTGAGTTCTGGGTCACCCTGACTCACCCAGGTTCTAGATCTCTGTGCACAGTTCTGTGGGAGAACGGAAACCCTGCTACAATATTTTTACATTTTAAATTAATTGATTGTTAATAGGTAAATTATTAGTATTAGTAGGTAATTTATATTATTAAATAAATATTATTTCTCAATTTAATAGATTATTTAATATATTTTACACAATTCTAAAATAATTAAATTATTTTGTAATAGATTTTACTATTTATATAAGAAGTATTTACTTTCCCTACTGTTGCACTCACTGGAGTTGGAATAGTAATTTTAACCCCTACGCTATCCAACGCTTTCCCTACTGTTACACTCTCTGGAGTTGGAATAGTAAATTTGACCCCTATGCTATCCAACGCTTACCCTACTGTTACACTATCTGGAGTTGGAATAGTACATTTTACCCCTACGCTATCCAATGCTTACCCTACTGTTACACTCACTGGAGTTGGAATAGTAATTTAAACCCCTATGCTATCCAACGTTTTCCCTACTGTTACACTCTCTGGAGTTGGCATAGTAAATTTTACCCCTAAGCTATCCAACGCTTACTTTACTGTAACACTCTCTGGAGTTGGAATAGTAAATTTGACCCCTACGCTATCCAATGCTTACCCTACTGTTACACTCACTGGAGTTGGAATAGTAATTTAAACCCTTACACTATCCAACGCTTTCCCTACTGTTGCGATTACTGGAGTGGTAATAGTAATTTTTACCCTTACGCTATCCAACCCTTTTCCTACTATTACACTCTCTGGAGTGGTAATAGTAATTTTTACCCCTACGCTATCCAACGCTTTCACTACTGTGGCACTCTCTGGAGTTGGAATAGTAATTTTTACCCCTACGCTATCCAACGCATTCCCTACCGTTGCACTCACTATAGTTGGAATAGTAATTTTAACCCCTACGCTATCCAAAGCTTTCCCTACTGTTGCACTCACTGGAGTTGGAATAGTAATTTAAACCCCTACGCTATCCAACGATTTCCCTACTGTTACACTCTCTGGAGTTGGAATAGTAATTTTTACCCTTACGCTATCCAACGCTTACCCTACTCTTGCACTCACTGGAGTTGTTACAGTAAATTTAACCCTCTTGCTATCGTACTGTCAAAATATTGTATATGTTTTGTAAATAATATGTAGATATATATATATGGATTAATTTTTTTTTTTGTAAATTACATTAAATATTTCTTAATTTTACGTTTATTTAAGTATTTTAAATATGTTTATATTAATTTCATTTAATGTTATATAAATTTTTTTTTTTTTTTTAAACTTTATTTTTGTCGCAGACAATGATAGCATATAACAGTTGCGCCGACAGCCACAAGAAAGCAACGACATTATGTCAAAGAACATACTTCTGTGTACACGGCCCATCAGCCCACAACCCGAAGGCCGGGCGGCGGTAGCTGGTAGCATGTAAGCCAGGTCATGAACCCAGCCATGTAACTGCGCGGCAGGATATTCTGATCTGCTTTTCTTTTTTCTTTAATACAGGTTACCCCCCAACTCCCCAAAGAAACCCCTCCCCCCAAAACTTCGGCATTCATGACAAAACATGTGTACACAGGTCGTTCACCTCATTATGGCACTCCTATCGGCAGATATAGCAGCGGTCGTTACGTTAATTAGGAATGACACCTTGAGATACCAAACACAATTCCTCTCAGTTGTAACCTACATGTGCGTGTGCGGTCAGGCACTCCCCCAACTCACTGCCCTCCTCCACTCTCCCCACCGCCCTCATCCTCAGACCCTGTATCCCCAGGGGTGAACAACTCCGCGCTCGTACCATCCGAGTCCTCGGCCGCCTCTCCCACCACCCGCATCATTCTCCACGCAAGCAGTTCGTCCTGCAGCTTCACATCCCTACGCACGGTTTGCATGAAGGTTTCCTCCGCCAGGGACCATTCCCCCACATCTCTAAGCCACTGTGACATCTCTGGGGCCCTCTATCCCATCCACGTGATGGCCACCCTCCTCCTTGCCAGTACCAAAAGTAATTGTAACATTTTGTAGGGCAGATTACACTTCCTGGGCTTGGGGACTAAGGCTAGCAAGCAGTGAAGGGGGGTCAGTTCCATCCGGAGTTCAGTAACTTTACAAATATGCGCCACCACCGACTGCCAGAAGGCGTAAACCAATGGGCAGTCCCACGCCAGATGAAGGAAGGAGGCACCCGGCGCGCCACACCTAGGGCAGTTATCGCGCTTGTCCGGGGCAATACGCTTCAAGGCAACCGGAGTCACATATGTTCGGTGTAAAAAGTTAAAGTGTGTCAGTTTGAACCGTGCATTGCACGACACCTTCCGGGTGAGGGTACCAATACGTTTGCGCTGCGTCGGGTCTAAAGCAACCCCCAGGTCAGCCTCCCAGGCCGCCCACGCCGGCGGAACCGGTGGGGTGGAGTCCTGCCGCATGGCTGAGTACAATAGGGTTATCAGCCCCCCGCCCCTACCACAGGAAAGGATAATATTGAGGGTATGGGACACAGGGGGCGCATCAGGGAATTGCGGCCAAGTATCTCGTGCCATTGCATGGAGGCCCCTGTAGTGTAGGAACTGTCCCTCACCGAGTCCGAACGTCTCCGTCGCCCGTTCGATAGATAGAAACGTGTCGTCTGGGTAGAGATCTGCCAACAGCTCGCACCCACCCGCTCTCCAGTCATGGAAAGGCATGTGTACCTCCATGTCCACCACTGGGGCCATAATCCATATCGGCAGCTCCCTGTGAAAGGGGGCCCTCCGTAGGATTTTTTCCACAACGCGCTGCCAAATGGCTGCAGTGTGGCGCACTATGTACGGCAGCGCCGCATCCGCACCCCTGCCGCGCATCAGGGCCATCTGTACTGCCCTTTCATCCGCACTTCCCGCAAGGAGCCGTAGTTCCCAGGTGTCCGCATCCGCGAACCACCTGGCAGCTGGCAACAGCTGAGCTGCATAGTAGTAGAGGTCGAATCTCGGCGCCTCCAACCCCCCCTCCTCCCAGCTGCGGACAACCGTGTGTAAGGCAACTCTACTACGCCTGCCCGCCCAGAGTAAGGACGTAAGGAGAGTATTAAGAGTGCGGAACATCCGCGGGGGAAGTGGGCACAGTGAATTCTGCAACACATACAGCACCCGCGGCAGCATCACCATTTTCGCCACTGCCAGTCGTCCCATCAGGGAGAGAGGCAATGTGTTCCAGAATGCCACCGACTGTTGTAGGGAGTGCACTACCCTATCCGCATTGCGGGCCAGCAATTGTTCGTCCGACGACGCTACCTGTATCCCCAGATAGCGGAAGGCTTCCAGTTCCCACCGCAGACCCAGGTGTGGCAAGTCCCCGCGCGCGTCCACATTACATCCCGCTAGGGGGAAGATCAGGGACTTCCCTGCATTGATACGCAGGCCCGAAGCTGCGCCAAAACGGTCCAGCAGCTGTAGCAAAACCGGTAGCGCGTCCTGCGGAGATGTTAAATAAAACAGAGCATCGTCCGCATACAGGGACACCGTGTGGACATTACTCCCCACTTTGATTCCCCATTGAGCCATTGTGGTACGGACTTCCACCGCCAATGGCTCAATAGCCAGGGCGAACAGGAGCGGCGAGAGGGGGCATCCCTGACGGGTGCCTCTCTCCAACGCCCAGTCCTCCGAGCGTGCAGCCCCAAGTTTGACTCTGGCTCGAGGCGCCCGATACAGTATCTGGATCCACTTGCGAAACACGGGCCCCAATCCCACCTGTTGAAGCACCTCTAATAGGTACCCCCAGCTAACCGTATCAAATGCCTTGGCCAAGTCTATCGAAACCAGGACCTGGGGATCCTCTCTACCGCGCACCTCATGCATAACATGGGTTAATCGCCGCAGATTCATCGCGGTGTTGCGTCCGGGGATGAACCCACACTGGTCCTGGTGAACCAATTGGGCCATGTGCGGCGCCAACCGAGCGGCTAAGAGTTTGGTCAGGATCTTGACATCCGTGTTAATCATTGTGATAGGGCGGTATGCCGCGGGGTCACAGCCATCACCACCCGGCTTTAGAAGCATGCAGATCTCACCCTGGTACATCGTGGGCGGAAGAGCTCCATCCTCCAGCGCTGTAAGGAAGACCTGGAGGAGGAGGGGGCCGAGGACGTCTCCGAATGCGTGGTAGAACTCGGAAGGAAATCCGTCTCCTCCTGGGGATTTCGCCGTCGGTAGGCTGGCCATAGCCACCCGCACTTCGTGGAGGGTCAAAGCCCCATCTAATTCTTCCGCTGCTTCGCTCGGAAGGGCCGGAAGAGTCACTCCTCGGAGGTAAGGCTGATAGGATGCTTCCGTGACCAGCGGGTCTGCCGTATACACCTGCTGCAGGTGGGTTTTGAGAACCCGCAATATACCGGGCTCCGAATGCACCATGCCCCCGTCAGGGCCCCTCAGGGCCAGTATCCGAACCGGGGCCGATTCTTTCCTCAAAATCCAGGCCAATAATCGGCCGGATTTGTCCCCCTCCCTGTGGAGACGCTGTCTAAATTGACCCAGCGTGTATCTGTCGAGGCGCGTTAGTATATCGTGTACTTGCTCCTGGGCTTCCCGCTCCAGGGACAGTTCCGGTTCCCCATGATTTGGTGAGGCCTGGCGAGTCTGCAGGGTGTCTTCAGCCTCCCGCAGTTCGCGGGTCAGCTGTCGGCGGACCCCATAAGTAAGAGCCATGCATTCACCTCGCACCACTGCCTTCAGAGCGTCCCATTTCGTTGACAGGGGCACGTCGTCCCCCTCCCAGTTCAGGTCGACGTAGTTAGTGAGTGTATTCTGCACATGATCCCTACCCAATGGGTCCTGCAGTAAGTCCGCAGGCATCCGCCATGTACGGGGGCAGCAGGGCTGGTCGATGTCCTGCGTAGCGCACAACACCGGGGAGTGGTCAGACAGGAAGCGGGCCAGATGGGTGACCTTTAGGGAATACGACGCGTCTATATTCGCGGCGAGGACCCTATCTAGTCTGCTATGGGTGTCGTGTGTAGGAGTGTAACAGGTGTACAGTTTCTGTGACGGGTGACTCTGACGCCACACATCTACTGCTCCCAAGTTCGCCATGACCTCACGCAGTCTCGCCGTCATGCGAGGTTTCGTCCCCGCTCGGGGAGGATGTCTATCCAGGACCGGGTCCGAGACTCAGTTAAAGTCTCCAAACCACAGGAGAGGGCTGTCCACGTCCGACACCAAGACGTCCTGCATTTGTGGGTAAAAGGTCACGTCGTCTACGTTGGGCGCATATGTATTAAGGAGTGTAAGGTCCCTGCCATTCAACTTCACCCTCAGCAGCAGGTACCTGCCCTCAATGTCCGCCTCCGCATACTGTACCGCGAGGGGGACCCCGGGTGCCACCCAGATCAAGACCCCACGCGCATATGTCGAAAAGGAAGAGTGAAAGACCTGACCCCGCCATTTTTTAGCTAGCTTTTGTGCCCCCTCCTCATTCAGATGCGTTTCTTGTAAACACGCAATCGAAATGCCATGCCTCCGAAGGAAGGACAGGACCCTATATCGTTTGGTACAAGTGCCCAACCCACGCACATTCCACGTTAAGAATTTGTATCCCATGTTTCCTGTAAGTGCCCCGCCGGGCCATGCAGTCTGCTGCCAAAGTACCGCCTCCTAGGGGCCTGAACAGTGATACACATGATGCCTATACCAACATTCTTAAACAGTACCCCCCCATCCTCCCCCCCTTACAACATTGCAACATTTGCAGAACACTCCCCCCTCCCCCCACCCACGAGCAGGATAACGACAACAACCCAACCTGTCAACCCACCCTTCCCCCTCCGGTGCCAGGACGTGCACAGCCTCCGCACACACCCCTCACAACACATCACACACCCACACAACAATGAACTGCATACAACCCCCCCCCCAGCTCCCCGCAAGACCCAATGCTCACATTGAGTACGCCCGGCTCCAGTCCAGCTGTAGACGACCATACAGGACCAAGTCCGACAGTAGCACCCCCACCTCCCCAATATCAATCAATTCCCACATTGCAAATCTACCGGCCCCCGCCCTCCCCCCACTATGCAAAGTCTGGTGGCTCCGGGTACAATGTCACTCCAGTGTCCACCTACACCCCTCTCCACCCCGGGAGCCACCGCAGCCATCCAAAGACAAAGTACATAGGGCTCCTACATCACCTCAGGGTGGGCCATTCACCTCCAGGGCCCCAGCTCCCCCAGTCTCCTGAATCACCAGGTCCGACGGTGCCATGTCCCTCACCGCAGCTGGTATCGTGTCCGGGACCAGGATTTCCGCAGGTTCCAGCGGATTTTGAGACTCCGCCCCGGCCCCCTGCAGCAAGGGTTCCAGGAGCATCCCGCCATCAGCCCCAACCGTGATTCTAGGTTCCTCCGTGTGCTCCGACGTGGAGCGTCGTCTCCGTCCGCCCCGGGGTCTCCGCTGCCGCTGGGGACGGCTTCCCCAAGTCTCCTTGGACCCACCACGGGCTCCCGGTGGAACCTCGTCTCCCCTAACTTCCAGCCATTCCCAGACTTCCTCCGGGGATTCAAAGAAGTGTGCCTTGCCCTGAGCCAGCACCTTGAGTTTGGTGGGATACAGCAACATATATTGTAACTGCATCGCCCGGAGCTTCTGCTTAACCCCCAGAAAAGATTTCCTCATCTCCTGAACCTGATGGGTATAGTCTGGGTATATTGAAATCCGGCTATTTTCAATGGTCAGGTCCGGCTTTTCCCTCGCCGCTCGCAGGATGCAGTCTCGATCCCGATAATTCAATATCTTGGCAATCAGAGCTCGCGGCGGGGCCCCCGGTTTTGGCGGGGGAACCAGGGCTCAATGAGCTCTCTCGATGACAAACACTTCTGAGAGACCCTGCGGGCACAGCTTCGCTCTAATCCATGTTTCCAGAAAGCGTTCAGGGTCTCCAGGCTCCAGTCTCTCCGGGACCCCTAGGACTCTAATGTTGCTGCGACGCGCCCTCCCTTCTGCGTCCTCAGCTCTCCGTTCCAGGGCACCAGTCGTCGCCGTAAGGTGTGTGACCGTCTTCCGGAGAGAGGCTACCTCCCCCTGTAGCTGCACGATATTGGCCTCCGCATCTGTGACTTTGTCCGCCACCTTACGGAGGTCCGTTCGCAGGAGGTTGACGTCGATGGAGACTGTTTCAATTTGCCTCTCCAGCGCTGAGTGGGAGCCCTGAATAGCCTTCAGGAGTTCCGCACGGGAGGGCTCACCGGGGTCCCCCGGCTCCTCATCCTGGCCCGATTGGCGTGTAATCCTTTGGGGCGGCAGTCTTTGCGTGGTGTACTGGGTGATCGTATTGGCCTGTGACGAGCGGGACGCCCTGTCTTTACGCATCTTCGGAATGATCCCAATGCGGGGATGGCCTGCCTGTAGAGTAGCAGCAAGTCCACCTCCGCTTCCACCCAGTCGGTGGGAAGTTCCGCATGGAGTCGCGCTCGAGCACTCACCCTTGCACAGTCAGTTGGGCGTCTCCACTCCCCCAACACTCCTGTCGCAGGCAAGTCCCAGGGACCGCAGGCACCGTCAGGAAGCGTCGTGCACCAGCAAGGGGAAATCCGGCAACCACACCTCGCCAGCGGGGCGGCGCGATCTCGTCGAGGGTCCCTGTGGCCCCCAGCGGGTGCGGCGCTGTGTCCCTTCGTCCAGCCGGACCCCACAGGAAGCAGGCCACTCTATTCTCCGCACCCAGCTGGTGCGGGCGGCGTAGGTCGTATGCCCCGATATCCCAGCTAGCAGTCAGGTAGGGGGGGGCCCTCAAGGCGCTCCACCCCGGCACCGCAATCAGGAGTCCAATCTGTGCCCCTCAACCAATGTTATCTCCAGAGGCTCAGGGCCCCTCCAAGAGTCAATGGGGGGATCTCGCCCCCTCCTCCCCGCACTCCAGGAGGCAGGTAGGCCCGGGAGAACTGGGCCGGCCCCGCGCAGTTTGACAAGGGCTTAGTGTTCGTGCCTGCGCCGTCCGCGCCGCTCGTCTGTGCTCCTCTGGGCTCCCAGCCTGCTCTCACCCCACTGTCACGCAGTCTCCGCCGGGACCCAGACCTGCAGGCGCCGCCGGTCACTCACCGTCCCCACAGCCCGACGGCCGACTTCAAGATGGCGGCCCGGTGGGGGAGGGGTACGCTCCGGTCCTCGGCTCCCCCGTCGCTCCTCCGCTCCAGGATAGCAGACCTTCCCCCAGGTAGGCAGCGGCACAGCTGGGCAAGCGCACGTCAGGGCGCTCTCACAGGTCCGGAGCCCCCTGACCGTCACTCGTTGAACACGGCCTGCTTCACCGGGGCCGAACCTCCTCCCGGGGCGTCCCTCGGTCCAGCGCCTCCTACCACGCCCTCGCTCACGGCGCCGTCCCCCGGGTCAGGGTCCAGACCCGGGACAAGCTCTGCGATCTCCCCGCAGGCATTTCAGGATATGGCCTCCCCCGGCCTACCAGGCCCAGACCACGGGCTCGCGTAGGCGTGGCGGCCGCTTCCGGATCTCCGGGGCTGCTCCGCGGCCACTCCGCTACTCCCGCCGGCTGAAATTCGGCAGGGACGGTCCCCACAGCTTCAGGGATATCTCCGGTCGATCAGGACTGCTCACCGGAGCCTGGGCAGGATATTAAACAGGATTTACGGGTCCGCAGGACGGGAGCTGGCAGAGCTCACGTCCTGTCGGCCATGCTGCTTGGCCACGCCCCCCAATGTTATATTAATTTTAAGTTACTTTTAACATATTGAAAAACATCGATATTTTGACATTCTATATTTTTTACACTCGATATTTTGGAGTCGATACCTGTTGGAAGATAGGAAGTCGATACTCTGTCAGTCGATATTTTATCCTCGATATTTTGGCATCTCAATATTTTGTCAGTCGATGTTCTGTCAGTGATCCCACTGAATCTCCCAGTGCCTACCAAAAATGAATGTGTCCTTGTGTAAGGTAATTGATGCTCTTGTAAAGCGTTCCAATACCTTTGGTACAAGTTTGCATTATATAAAACTACAAAAAAAGTGAGATGTTAAAGTGATCAAAGAAATAAGCTGCCCAGATTGACTCAGCTATATTTAAGTTGTTAATTAAGTGAGGGGCATTGCTTAATCTATTCACAGATTTCCATTCTACTGGAGGAGCGTGGCTCAGTGGTTAGAGGCGGCAGACCCAGAAGCTGAGATCGGCTGTGGACCAGGGTTCAATTCCCCGCCTCGGCGGGTCTCGGGCTCAAAAATTCTACGGAGTCGACAATTCTCGCTCTGGTGCCTACTCGACTCACGGGGTCACACTCTGCAACTCTGGGCAATAGCTTGCTTAATCTCCACTATGGCCCCTCGTGGCGGGATGCCTGGCTTTCACCTTGTGGATACCTGGCCGGGGTATCTCACAGGGAAATACCAGGACGGGTTCCCTAAGCAAGCGCCTTGAGGCCCCTGGGTTAAAGTGCGCTATATAAATCGAAACACATTTACATTTGAGTTTGGTTTATTGCTTGACCATTAAGTTTTCCCAGAAATGTTCTTCCAACTGCTTTCTTTAATTCCAGAGTAGGTTTTTGTATGATTTCTTTAGGACATGTCACTCATAAAATGTTCACTGTTGTTTGAATTCTTCCTCAGCTGTCTCAATGCCTGATTCATTTTTTTTGCATATTTGTAGGCCACTAACAGCTTTTTCACTTTGCGTCTTGGTCCATCCACTCCTAAACTCTCTTATCCAGCCCAAAGCAGTATACAGTTGGCGTAGTTAGCTAGGAGCTGTTTGTTGAATAAGATCCAATTTTCAAGGGTGTTGAGATCCTGTCTTTGGCAGGAATCAAATACTTGTGCAGCAGCAGACTCAACTCCACTAACTGATCTGTCTGTCCATTACATTGTTTTGTAGTTAATGAGTGTAGGGTGCCAATTCTATTATCTATGGGAAGTGTTAGCTTTCCAATCTATAATCTATTTTGCAAAGTACAACTTGAATAAATAGTGAAAAGCTAACTATAGAATGGTCTAAGATAGAAAATAAGGTTTAGTTATAATTCTAGACCACCTTTGTGGCTTAATAGCTGGACTAAAAAATTAAATACAATCTGGGATAAAAAGTGATGTCAAGGACCACTGGTTAGAGGCGGCAGACCCGAGAGCAGAGGACGGCCCGGGACCAGGGTTCGATTCCCGGCGCGGCAGGTTTCTGGACCAGGGTCAGCGGACTCGATAATTCTCTCGCCTCGGTGCCCACTCTGATCAGCGTTCACATTCGGCAACTCTGGGCATTAGCTTGCCTCATCTTCACTAACGGCCCCACCAGACCGCCGGGGATGCCTGGTCTCACCCTGGAGATACCCATTAAGGGACCATCTCTCAGGGAAGCCAGGAAGGGTTTCGCAGCGGTCGAAGCGCCTTGGGACCCTACGGGTAAGTAGTGCGCTATATAAATGCCTATACATTTACTATACATTTACATTTCTTGCAAAATAACAAGGTCAGTAATTCATTCAGTCACAGTTCTGATTCCACTTATGTTCCAGCAGCTGAAAGTGGGTGTATTTCGAGCGTGGTGTGTTGAAGTGAAGCGGGTATGCATGCTTCTAATCATTTTTACTTGATGCCACACACTGCTGACATCAGGCACCCGCATTCTACTTGTGTTGGAAAGTCACCACTGTGCATCTGGTTTGGAGTGTGACGGAGGGTTCTAATGCCTGTGGTGTATTCTCCTCCCAGGGTATTCTTAATACAGAGTAGGCTGGGGTTTTTACTTTTACGGGCAAGTTTGAACTTTTGATTCCGGATGAGACTTGCACATATGGGTAGCCTGGAGTGGTGTGCATCTGAATGTGTATACCCCATCCATCTTGCTAGTGCCTCCAATACCCAGAGTACCCAGACAAAGGAGTTACCTATGTGTGATTCCCCTGTTGTGCTAGAAATTTAAGGTAGTGAATGAAACAATCTCAGAACATTGCCCCTGTTTAGTATGTCAAAGTGACCCCTTGAATGGTACTGTGCTGAAAAGAGGGTTTGCACTCTTATGCTTAGATTTAGGCATAGCCTAACAGATTTACTTACCATCCTTTGGAACTTCTGCAATTACATTTTTGGTGGTGGGCAAAGCACTTATATTTGACAATTGTCATAGCAAAAATTTAAAGTTTCCACTTCATTTTACTTCAGTCCTCCCTCTCACGTCACACAGGTACAACATACCATCAACCCATCATCTGAAGAAAAAAGAGATTACATGATCAGCAAAAACGGTTTCCACATTTTTAATTAGGTCCACTGTGGGAACGACACCAAGGGTGTTACTTTCAGATATTTAGGCATGTGTGTGGTGCAAAGTGGTGCACAGCTACACAAAACATTGTATTAAATTACTAACAAGAAGGCTCTCTAGGGCAGCAAAAAATAGTGCACCACTGAGTGTTTTTAACATTACCAATAGCAGGTCCATGCCTCTTTTTCTGTACTTCACAGCAAATATGGGGCATATTTATAAGCAAGTGGTGGAGTGTGGGTTATCTCCAAAATTGAGTCGAAAGACGTTGGAGACAAGCATACCTCCCCGAGGCCAAGAAAGAACTTAGAACAGCTCAAAAGAAATATTATGCTGCAATTAAAGTGGCAAAAAGCTCATACTATGAAGGGCGTATTTCCAAGGCCAATAACAACAGCGCAGAAATCTTTGCTGTTGTCAAAAGCTTTGTCTCCCCTTGCGCCGCTCACCCTCTTCTAGCCTCATCGGCAAAATGGTGTGAAGAACTCTCTGTGTTTTTTGTGAAAAAAATTGATAAAATCCAAGATGATCTGCTTACTGTATGTAACAATTTTCCAGCCTCCATGACTACTCCTATTCCCACTATGCCCACTTCTACGGATCAGTTTGCCCTCTTCACTCCAGTGAATACAACTGAGGTCGTGAAAATTCTGGCTACCTTAAAATCGGGTTCCCCTGCGGACCCCTGCCAAGCCAGAGTCCTTGCGGGCCTGGCTAACACAGTCGGCCAAGAGGTGACGCATATTGTGAACCTCTCTTTTTCCAGCGCCACAGTCCCAGCTTGCTGGAAACAGGCAAAACTGCTACCACTCCTTAAGAAAAATGGCCTAGATCCAAAAACTCCCGCTAACTTCCGGCCCATTTCTTTACTGCCAGCTCTAACAAAGATATGCGAAAAAGTTGCATTTTCACAGCTGGACCGATTCGTAGAAAACTCTCAAGCTCTCCACCCTGCGCAATCAGGCTTTAGAGCTGCTTTCAGCACAGAGACGGCCCTAGTTGAGGTCTCTGAGGCTATCCGTGAGTGCTTAGACGGAGGTGGCAGAGCGGCGCTGATTTTATTGGACCTCTCTGCCGCCTTCGATACGGTCCCTCACTCCCTCCTACTTACCAGACTAGCAGACATAGGCATAACTGGCCCTGCCCTCGGATGGTTAAGATCTTTCTTAGATGACAGGTCCCAGCAAGTGTGGATGCCGCCTTTCTCTTCCTCTCCCAAAAAACTCTCAACTGGCGTACCACAGGGCTCCACCTTAAGCCCCCTGCTTTTTAATGTCTATATGACCCCCCTTATCTATCTTGCGGAACAGCTAGGGGCCAAAATTATGGCCTACGCCGATGATACCCAGCTCTTGTTTACATGGCCCAAAAACAACCTTGACACGACGAGAGTCCAATTTTGCTTATCATCGGTCTTCCGCTGGCTGGCCTTGGCTCAACTTAAGTGTAATGAGAGCAAATCTGAGATTCTACTGTACGGCTCCTTCCCAGATAATTTCTATGATTCTCTCTGGCCCACCGATTTTCCCAGCCCCAAATCCACAGGTGGACCTGCAAAAAACCTAGGAATCTGGTTCAGCAATAATCTCAGATTTGAAGATCACCTGAAAAAACTCACCGGAATCTGCTTCTCCACTCTCAAAACTCTACGCAGATTCCTTCCTTTGCTTCCGCGATCAGCTAAGGAGACGGTCATTCGCGCTCTGATATTATCCAGATTGGATTATGCGAATGCTCTCTACTGCGGACTCCCAGCCTATCTGATCCACCGCCTCCAAGTCATCCAAAATGCTGCGGTCCGGCTGCTGCTTAACATCCCCAGAAGATCTAGCGTCCGCCAACCACTCCGAGACCTTCACTGGCTTCCAGTGGCTCAAAGGATCTTATTCAAGATCCTTGTGTTAGCATACCGAGCACTCCACCTAACAGGCCCAACCTATTTGAGAAAAAGATTCTCTCTTTATGCCCCCAACCGCCCTCTCAGATCAAGCAATCTTCATCAAATGACTGTACCAAAGTTCAAATATAGCAGGCTTGGTGGACAATCCATTTCTGTTAGAGCAGCGAGAGCTTGGAATACCCTGCCTCTGCAACTGAGAACAGCCCCTTCCATCATGGCTTTCAGGAAAGGCCTAAAAACCTACCTCTTCAACACCAATGCCTAATGGCTGTTCCTCCTTTGCATTTACTGTGATCTGTCCCCTTCTTTCTCTCTTCGCGCCAGGATACTATACTATTTAGTAGCAGAGCGCGTTACAAAAGCCTCTATAATAATAATAATAATAAAATTGCTAACCTTGGGCTCCGTTATTTTAGCAATGCAGGGATGGGCCGTATTTACAAAAATATGGTGCACCCCTGCGTTTCTCCCTGCACTGGCACTAAAATTAACTGCCTAGTGCCAAAGCAGGTACCCTTGTGCCTGCTTTGAAGGAATGATTGTTTATGTGCAGGAAGGGACATCATTCATGGTGTTTTGCGGTTTCTATGTGTGCTACACAATGCTGCACAATGCAGCACACATAGAAACAGCAAAAACGAGGGGAAATAAAGCATTTCTCCCAGTTTTGCCATGTTAAAACCAAATTTTCCCTGAACACAAGCGATGAGAAGCAACATATATAGCAAAACAGATCTGTTCAACTTCAGGTCAACTGTCAGTATTGTACGCAAAATTATCCATAGACTCCAGTATTGCTTGAATGTTCTTTTTTCTTTCCTTTTTAGTCTTGAAGCTGTTCCAAACAAATGCAACCAATGAGTTTTGCCCCAGACAAGGGCTTCTTCAGAGCATGTTGCAGGGATTTTTCTCAGATACAGAACTGTGCACAGAGACTCAGGACCTCAGTAAATTAGGGTGTGCCAAAACTCACCTTAGTACCCAAAATCCCCTACCAGACTAGCATCAGTGTCTCATTAGCTATCAGTCCTATAGCAAAGAAACCAATGATTAGACAACGTAGAACATGCGACTTAGGTTACCTCAGGCAATGTGGAAAACAAGAACACTCTTTCGTTATACTCTCATACCAGTCCAAGCCATGGAGTAAAAGAAGACACGAGCAAGTTTGAAATATTTATTTCTAACACCGTGATTTCTGACTAGCAGACATATTATTAGAAACAAGATTGTCAGCATAGTTACTAATTCATTAAATACAAAGATACAAAGGGAGAAAGCATGGTATAATTCTAAATGGAAACAGGTTTAAAATATAACTATATTTCACCCTCCCTTGCTAGTAGGTTATTTTATAACTACAGAAGGTCTCTTAGGCTTACATAGGCGGCCCTATACCTCTAGTATTTAGCAGAAGTGGATCACATCAAATTCTGCACAAGCTCTCAGCATACGAATGTTCTCCAAGTGTGTGTGATCATTCCTACGCAGTGCATTATTAAACGCGCCAATATCAGAGGTGGCCACAGCTGCATATGTGTTATGGCTAGAACGTGTGCTGATCAGTTAAAACAACAGCTACAGTGTCTAAGATAACCTTGACAGTCTCGGCCTCACTGTACAGACTAAACTAACGAAGCAGCTTAGAAATGTAGCAAAACAAGTTATTCTCATGTGAAGCAAAGTACTCAGCTTTCTCTAAACAATAGCGCAATCGTGTGTCGTGCGCAAAGCAGAGCAGGAAAGTAATAATGGCGTTTAAACTTCTAATAAGCCCATGCCAACTTAACACTGTGTGAATGTACCGCTCAGCTCCACTACACCCTCCCTTGATCGGAGCACGTGGAAGCAGTGGGAGCAAATCAGGAACGCAGAGTTCAAGTTCAAGAGCCACAGTCAAGTTCAAATTTTCCACAACAGGAAAACGGGAGCAAACTCCGAATTTGGGAATAACACACACATTTAGTATATTCTTCAGGATGAACCAAAACTCGAAGGGAATGAAATAAAAAAAAATCCGCTGTTGAACACATGACGTCAGTTGTGGAAGAGAGAGAAAAGAATAACTGTCTCACTCCAACAGCGTGTTTGCACAATACGTTGCAACAGCTTCCAATAGGAAGTCATTGTTCTCATCTGAAAACATTTCAACCATCCATTTCTTTAATGGGAATGAACATACATGTTCCTCAATAACCGGAGCCTCTAATACCATCAGAGGACAACTCGGGTTTTATTCAATATAACTGCAAGAAATCATGCGCTGCTGCAAAAACATTCCAACGTCCCAAGACTCCATGCATCGCTGCAAAGGCCATAATCCCTCCGCCAGAACAAAGCAATTCATAAGCAACTAAGGGGTTCATCAGGTGATCATAATCCGCGTTGGGAGACACCGTACTGCAGAGAAACAAATCCAGGCCCAGTTGAAATCGCAGCTCAGGCAATGAAAGACAGGCTGGACGCATGTGAAAAAGGAAAATCAAAACAACAATCCGTAAACCGCACTCAATGTAGCCAGAGGCAGTGCTCCATAATAGCTAAGCATTCGGTTGCGGAGCAGCAACAGTCAGGACATATTGTCGTGTGTCACAGGATGTGCATCCATTTTTAATAAACAAAGTAATAGAAGCACACCGGCAACTAAAGTGAGCATCAAGGGAAATCCACCAAAGAGGCTGGAAAAAATCGAATGAAAAATGCCGGGAACACACCAAATATAGTTTGTAAAGAAGTCACAAGGCCACTACTAACAACTTTTAAAAAGTGTGCTAACCCCGTATTCGAGGAAGCATTAAAGATAGTGTGAATTAACTCCCCAAAATGCAGGGTAAGATCCGTATTTAATAATGCATGCACTTCTGTGCAGGTGTTGGCCACGTGAAGGACAAATGTTTCACGAGCAGATGTAAGGGCAACCTCTTTCTGGGACAATAGAGCTCTTATTCGACTCATCTTTTGAACTCTGCCTTCAAGGTCGGAATCGACGGCCAGATGGAAACATCCTGCTTCCCATGTGGAAGAGGAAACAGGACGTTTTTACAACATACTACTCTTTCGAAAACCGTAACTATGTAAGGAGTTCCAGAGAGCATCCCACAACAGTCTTCATTGTTTAAAAGTAAATAACTACCGTTTGTTAGTAATGTGAATGTTGGTGTGATAGCAGGTGTAGGTGTGCCTTTTAAAACGCAAGCAAAATTAGGCGTGTTCTGATTACACGAGCCATGTAATTGGATAGTCCTACAGACCAATGAGTGATCAGGTGTCGTTGTGCAATCCTCACCATTCAAATAAACTTCTTTACCCTCCCTCAGGCATCTATATGCAAAGGGCAGTGACCAAGCTTCATGGAGATAAGCGTTGCCTTAGGGTTCACATATGCCTATGGCATAATATTTTATGCAAGCTTCAAATTTGAACACAGGGAAAGGGAGTGTGATTAACCCATGAACAAGCCACAGAGCAGAATTGTATTCGGCCACAGAAAATGGTAAAGGTTCTAACTTTTCAATATGTAACATAGGAAACGTTGCATCTTTCATCGACATAAACTGTTGCTTTTCAGTCAAATTAAAAGGAGCAAATAAAGAGGACATGTTCATGTAGATCCAAGGCACTCGATTAGCTTTTAACGTTTGTAAAGTCCACGCAAACTGCATGATGGAAAGCAGTTGACATCTATTGGAAATAACAAGGCTCCCATACAAGTAGGATAAGCAAAATAACACAATTTTCACAATAAAAAATTGGGGTATAAGCGTGTATAAACAGAATAGAAAAATGTATTAAAGCAACAATATACCGCACGATTAATACTAAAGGTGAGTGAGCAAACCGTGACGAGGTACAAGGAAATCAGCCAATTTCCTGACCCTAGGCAAGTGACTTAAAAGGGTGAGTTTTATATATGTGGAAATATAAATGAAAAAAAGTCATAATCAGTTAGCATCTCATGCTCAGTAATATAATACAAATTGAAGTATAGAGTTAGAGACGTGTGTCGACGACGTTTCGATCCCAGAGAGATAGTTGGATATCATCAGGTCTAGGCGGTGGAACGGTAGGAGTAAAAGGGGGATAGGGAAGGGATGGGAGGAAGGGAAAAGGGAGTAGGGATTAATAGGAAGCAAGTGCAATCAAATACATTTGGTCACAACAACAAAGTATACATGTGAACAGTTGGAAGTAGGTAAGACAGACTGTAAATTAATTTAAATCTACAGCAGTAGTGAGTATGCTGTGAAGGGTTGGCGTAAGAAGTGACAAAAAACATGGAGGTACTTGTTGGGGTATGTGGGTGGTATGAAGGTGTGATTGGGGTACGGGGTCGGGAGATGGGAGGGGCAGAAGGTCTGGCTTAAGTCCTATCCGAATGGTAATGTTTCCACGAGGGTTGGGCAGAAGGATGGGATAATTAAGTCCCAAAAGACAATTAGGTCCCAAGGTGAAAATTGGGTTTTAAAGAGTGGTGAGTGAGAGACTGTGGGAGGGAATTAGGTCACCCTGAAAGTGGCACTGAGCATGCATGATAAGGCACGCTGCACTCACAAGAAGAATGGAAGACGGAGATGATGTCGACCATGAGCTGTCAGTCAGCTAAATCAGGAGGTGGAAAGCTGCAGCAGAAGTACATCGATAATGAGCCTGCAGCTGGAATCCGGGCCGGGAAAATCAGCCCGAACTTACCCCATGGCAGATGAAGGTCTGAAAATGGACGGAATGATGAATAAGTAGGTGAAGGGGGAGGGGGGAAAAGAGAAAGGAGGGGGAGGGGGTGGAGAGGGTGAGTGCAAATTGCAGGGAGATGTACCTCCTGGGAGGTCTGCAAGGCGGAACGAAGGGGCTGTGAACTTGAGCTGCTAGCTAGTGGAGGGGCAGATGATGTGTTCCAGATGAATAGAGCCGGTAATCACATCCGTGATAGGGAGTAATAAAGGGCTACACGCAGCACAATATCTGAAATGAAGAGCGTGATTAGTGAAGGGCGGGAGGTATCGGGTATGTAGTGTCTGTGACACAAAGGGGCAGGGAGACCTATGCCACGCAGTGGGGCCTTGCTAACTGTGAAATGAACACACGGACACTCACTGCTAATTAGGGCCAAAGACCCGAGCGGTCTTCCGGCCGTATATTTATACCCAGGGGCTACCCCGCCCCTGAGGTGCATGCATGCGTGTATGCGTACGTGAACGGGCCGGGTGGCGCTTCTACTACATCCCTCCAAACTCACGGATCAATAGTCCCGGTCATGGGAGTCTCTTGGGCGAGCCCATTCTCCAAGCATAGTCCCTCAGTCTCTGGCTAGGAGTTGGATTTGGCCGGAGGTGATATCTTTGGCTTCGCCGACTCTCCATGTCCTCGACTTCCTCGTGTCGTTCAGGGGGATTTCGGACTTCATTCGGGACATTCGCTGGACCGGTGTTCTCTTCCGGCTCAGGCCTCGTGGAGTTGTTTCTTCTTCTTCTTCTCGCGGGCTTGTCGATGACTCCTTGCCACATTGTTCGTGATCCTCGTCCTCAACTCCTTCTGATGGTGAACTGGCACTTCCATGCCCTCGAGAGATGCGCTTGAACCACGACACGTTCCGTGTTACGGCTCTCGTGCCTCTGGTCGCCGATACCATGGTGCCTTGGACATTTACGATCTCCCACACTTCAGGTTCAAAAGCAGGGTCATACTTTGAATTCCGATGTCTGTTTTTAAGGACTACCTTGTCACCGACCGCCAGGGATCGAGCCTGGGCTCTCCGTGCCTGACTGGCTTTGTCATTGGTGCGTCTTCGTCGATCTTGGGTGGCACTTTGGTTCATTGCAGGTGGGCACCACAAGGGTGCTGCTGGTACACAGTCCCTTGGAACCATCTTAAACAGTAAATGCGCCGGGGCACAACGCGTGGTGGAGTGTGGCGTTTGCCGGTACGCACTTAGAAATTGAGACAGACATTCTTCGGCATCCTCTCTCTTCTCCACCCCAATCTGGAGTGCGCGATTCAGAGTTCGCATAAATCTCTCGACTTCCCCATTTGCCTGGGGCCACTGTGGGGTGACTTTCCGGTGATGGATGCTTCGTGCAGCAAGGTAGGCCTGAAAATGTTTTCCCTGGAATGGCGGGCCGTTGTCTGACCTCATCTCTTCCGGCAGGCCCATCATGGCAAAGACCTTTTCCAGGGATTTCTTCACATGTATGAACGCAGTGGAGGGCACCACCTCCACAATGGGGAATCGTGAGTAAGAGTCAATCAGCACAAGGGTATGTCGTCCATCCGGGAAAGACCCAAAGTCCATGCTCACTTTGGACCACGGTTCGCAACACGGGTCCTCGGTTATCTCTGGGTGAGGAGCCGGGTCCTGGCTTATGATTGTGCACGAGTGGCAGGTGCTTACTTCCTATTCCACCGCCGCATCCATGCCGGGGAACCATACTTTGCTGTGTAGCCTTGCTTTCGTTTTCGACATGCCTTGGTGGCCTTGGGGAGCCAGGCGCACAACCTCCTTCTGTAGCTTGGCGGGAATCACTATTGCCGTTCCCCAGAGGACTCCTCCATGGGGCCCGACACTGAGCTCGCTCTGTGCCCTCCACAACTGTTGTCTTGACTGCTGTTCCGCGGCTGTGAGAGCACTGACTCCGTCTAGGAAGTGCTTCCAGTTCCGATTTGATAGCGTAGCTTTCACCTTGTTGAGGCACTCATCCTCATCGGTGGCCTTCCCGATGACTTCCAGCGTGAAGGCAGTCGGGCAAGCCTCTTGTGACACCATCCTTACATACTCCTCGACCTCCTCCATGTCTGCTGACCCCTGATCTGTGGTGGTGGTCCCGGGGTGTCGTGACAGAAAGTCAGCGGGATTGTCCGCTCCGGGCCGGCACACAACTTCAAAGCGGTAAGTCTGAAGTTGGATGGCCCACCTCTCGATCCGAGGAGGGGCCAGCCTGGCCATCCCCGCGAACAGGGGCACAAGAGGTTTGTGGTCTGACACAACTCTGAACTCATGGCCGTACAAGTAGAGGTGAAAGTGCTGGCATGCCCACTTGATGGCCAGTGCCTCCCGTTCTATTTGGGCATACCTCATTTCAGTTGCTGTCACCGCCCTGCTTGCATACGCTGTTGGTACCCATTTGTGAGCTTCTGTTTCTTGCATGAGGACGGCCCCTAGACCGACGGGGCTTGCATCAAAAACCACTTCTGTGCGCCGGTGGGGTCTGAAGTAGGCCATGACTTTGTCATCTATCAGCGCGTTCTTGATCGCCCTGAAAGCCTCATCTTCTCTGGCAGGCCATGCCCAGGGTTGGCCCGACTTGGTTAGGACGCGTAGTGGTTCCGAGAGGGATGCCAAGCCGGGGATGAAGCGGCCACAGTAAGTGGCCATCCCTAGAAAGCTCCTGACTTCCGTGGCCGACGTAGGTTTGGGTGCTGCTCGGACGGCTTCGGCTTTCTTCGGGTCAACTTGGAGCCCTTCCCTGGAAAATATATATCCAAAGAAATCCATGGACTCCTTATAAAAGGAGCACTTGTCTTGATGCAGGGTGAGGCCGTGATCAGCCAGGCGTTGCAAGGTGGCTCGGAGGTGCGTATGGTGTTCTTCTAGGGTCTTTGAGAAAACGAGTATGTCGTCACTTAGATTTATGACTCCGGGCAGTCCTGAGAGTGTCTCCTTAATGGTGTTTTGAAATACTTCAGCGGCCGACGACACACCAAAGCTCAAGCGCTTGTACCTCCGAAGTCCGACATGAGTGGAGAAGGTAGTTATGTTGCGGCTGTCCGGGTGTAGCTCGAGCTGGTGGTACCCGGCATTGAGGTCCAGCTTCGAGAACCAGCGGGCACCGTTGAGGTCCGCTACAATGTCGTCCATAGTGGGTGTCAGGTGCCTCTCCCTTTTCACTGCCTTATTGGGTAGGCGCATGTCCACACACAGGCGTATAGCACCCGGCAGTTTCGGTTTTGGGGCTATCACCAGGGGCGAAACCCACAGCGTCGGGCCTGATACCTTTTCTATGACGCCCAATTCTTCAAGCTTTCGCAGTTCTTCTTCCACTTGCGGCCGCAAGTGAAAAGGTACCCTTCGGTGTCTGAGGGCTGACGGTCTGATGGTGGGGTCCACGTGCAGTTCGAAGGTCTTACCCTTTAGGCAGCCGAGTCCTCGAAAGAGGGATTGGAAATCTTTGAGTATTGCGTCCGCGTGCAACTCATGCACCTGTCGTGCAAAGAATACCAGTTGAAGATCTTCGGCCGTGTGGCAGCTAAGGAGTGTGCCACGTTGACCACCTGTCACATGGAACCTTGTCTTGACTTCTTGGTCGTTACAGGCGGCCACAACTTCGATCACTCCACGTAGCGGGAGTGGGTCATCACTGTCGTAGGTATAGATCTTGCATTTGATGGAGATAACGGAGGGCATGGAGACAGTTGTTCGTATTGAGTACTGTCCATCACATTCACCGACGCCCCTGTGTCGATGTAAAATGTAAAAAATGTAAATGTAAATGTATTTGAGCTTATATAGCGCACAGCTACCCACAAAGGGTTTCCCGGCGCTTGCTTAGGGAACCCGTCCTGGTATTCCCCTGTGAGATAACCCCGGCAGGGTATCCACAAGGTGAAAGCCAGGCATCCCGCCGCGAGGGGCCGTTGTGGAGATTAAGCAAGCTATTGCCCAGAGTCGCAGAGTGTGAACCCGTGAGTTGAGAAGGCACCGGAGCGAGAATTATCGAGTCCGTGGAATTTTTGAGCCCAAGACCCGCCGAGGCGGGGAATTGAACCCTGGTCCAGGGCCGATCTCAGCTTCCGGGTCTGCCGCCTCTAACCCCTGAGCCACACTTCTCCACCTGTGCCTGTACAGGCGAACCAGCAATGGATATTTCGCACATCGGGGGAGGCCTTTTTCTTGAACCCTCTCTCCCTACAAAGGAGACAATGAAAACGTTGTCATCATCATCCTCGAGGCGAAACGCCGATCTCGAAACATCACTGCACAGTCCGGGGTCCTCCAGTGAGAGCTGTCGCACGGCCTGTGCAGGACTCTTCCCACTCGGTCCGGGGCGGCGGTTGCCGCTGCTGCGACACATCTTTGCAAAATGGTTTATTTTTCCACAGTTCGAGCAGACCTTGCCTCTCGCAAAACATTTTCCCCCGGCGGGGTGGTCCATGCCGCAGTTTCCGCAAGAGTTGTGTGGTGTCGCTTGGAAGTTCCCCCTCTGGGGTTGCGGCCGTCGTCGAATCGCGTCCACGTGCTCCTCTTTGATGTGTGTGGCCTTTGCCGCCACTCCAGGACGGTCGAGGGTCACCTGCATCTCATCGGCCCTGGCGTTGGAAAGCTCATGCGATCTTGCAAGAACAAGGATCTCATCCAGGGAGATTCGTGGTTGCCGGAGAATGAGGCGTCTGAGTTGCACTGACCTGCAACCTTGGATGAGCTGCACGCGTATCTCCTGACGCTGGTCCGGGAGTTCGCAGGCAAGAGCCAATTTCCGCAGCCTTGCGTAGAAGGTGTCGATGGATTCCGATTTGCCTTGCCGTGCTTGGCGCAGTTTAAACCATTCAAAATCAGGGTTCACCCTGGGGTCGAAGTATAGATTCAGTGCCCTGACAGCGGCGTCGTAGTCGTGGTCACCACCTCTGTCTGGTAACGTCTCGAAGAGCTCATATAGTTCATCACCACCGTAGCACATGAGCAAGGAGCGTTTGACTCTGCCATCGGTCTCCCGAACTCCGATGAAATAGTGCTCCAGCCTCCCAATCCACAGGCGCCATCGTGCTGCGGCTGTGAACGGATCCTCAAGTTCACTGAATGGGGGCAGGGGTGCAGCCAGGCTGTGCACGGGGGGAGCCAGTGCGGCGGCTGCTACGGGGCCTGCGGCATTTCCAACTGCTTGAGGCGGTGCCTGGGCAGGGGGTCCAGGTGGCAGCAGTGCTTGAGGTTGCGTGGGAGCCACAGCCGCGGCTCCGCCGTCTGCTTGTTGTACACTCATGGCGAGTGGTGCGCAGGCACGTGGTCGCGACTCACGACGTGAGACCGGCCTTGGCAGTGGAGTAGGCTGGTAGCGGCACAGTCACGTGGTTATGTGCGTGTCAGGGGCGCGGTGGGGGCGTCTGCGGACACGCCTCGAGATGTGCAGGGCCTTCCAGGTGCAGGCGCGATCAATGTGGTGTCACTCGCTCCCCTGGCGAGGTACTGAGAGCAGGGGTCAGTGGCTGGGCTCAAGGCTTGCAGAGCAGGACTTTTGCATGACGGCCGATCACTTCATCCGATCTATGGCCGCCGTCCGCCCAATGCATGAGTAAACGCAGGGCCTAGCGAACTCGTGCGGTCCGCAAGTGCGTGAGCCGAAGCCTTCAGCGCTCCAAGCCCGCACAGGGTGCGAGGGCCGAAGCAGTCCCTCCGATGCGCGTGGCGGTCTGCGGGGTCACACGCAGGCGCAGAGAGTGATAGCGCGCCGCCCGGGGTGCGTCCGCGGGTGGGCTGGATACAGGGCCGCGGGCTGGGCCGGATTGTGCAATGGGCCGCGGACCTCGTTTGGGCAGAGGCGCGGGCTCACCTGTGGTGCCACGGCCTGGCACAGTGCAGACGGAGTGTACCGGTACAGGTGCACACAACGGCACCGGCACCGAGGGTTCAAGAGCGACAGGCCTGAGCCCTCCAGGCGGGGGCTAAACAGCGGGGCACTGCTGCATGGCGAGGTGTGGGGTGGAAACCCGCCTCGTCACCAGTGTAGTGTCTGTGACACAAAGGGGCAGGGAGACCTATGCCAAGTAGTGGGGCCTTGCTAACTGTGAAATGAACACACGAACACTCACTGCTAATTAGGGCCAAAGACCCCGAGCGGTCTTCCGGCCGTTTATTTATACCCAGGGGCTACCCCGCCCCTGAGGTGCATGCGTGCGTGTATGTGTACGTGAACGGGCCGGGTGGCGCCGTTACTACAGGGTAGGCATAGGGGTGATGGTACAGAGGGCAGTGGGCAATACCTGCATAAGAGGCCAGAAGCAGGATGGGCTGGTCAATACCGAGCCTGGTTGGAGCAGAACAGTCTCAATGATGACGGGACACCGGCGCCTAGGAGAGGGAAGACGGGGTGTATTAAAAAACAAAGCAGGTGGTATAGGTGCGCCGAGAGTGCGGTTGCACCAAGGAACAGGCTTACCTGGATTAGCGCTGGTATGAAACCGGAGATCAGGATCCCGAAGATACGGCGGACAAGTCGGTAATCGTGATCGGGTCGTGCGATGAGGCTGGTAAAGGCAAGGCAATACTAAATAACAATCTCCAGCACGGGAAGGAAGGCTAAGGATGAGCATAGCTTGGACAATGCTGGAGGAATTATGGCAGATTGCAAGGCCATTTTGGGAGTGAAACGAATTAAGGACCCAGAGTGAGGGCAAATGGAGCGGCCCTTTTGGAAGAGGGTAAAAGTACCGGAATACATCAATAAAAAAGCCCACGCGTAGCGGAAATTAAGGAATGGAAGGAGGGAGAGGGGGGTCAGTAGGATCAAGAAGGAATTAAGGGGGAGTGAGGATGCGAATAATTAGAAGGGAGATAGCCCATGTAGGAGTGGACATATCTAATGAGAATAGGTGCAATAAGGGTCACGTGAAATACGCTGGAGAAGGGGAGTTGCGGGAGGCATGGTCATAAATGGGAGGGCGAATTCAAGTAAAAACCTCGCTCTAGTACGCAAAGGAGAGCTGGAATGCATGAGCTCAGAGTGATTGTGGTGAGGCCAATAGATGTCAAGGTGACGCAGGGCAATGCCATCTTAGAAGAGGAGGTTTAGAAGGTTGACACACAGGAGAGCACGGGACAGGTCCACAAGGTGACGCGAATAACAACTTGAAGGGATGGGGGAGGGAGATGAATGTACCAACCAAGGGGAGGAAGAAATAATAGGAAAGGAGTCAAGGGGAGAGAAAACCCAAATTGGAGTGATCACAAACATGAAGGCACAATGCATAAATTACAGACATGTACAGAGCAATGGAGAACAATATTAGGTCATCATGGGTTACAGGAAGTTGGTCCAATCCTACAGGCAATACAGACCTTTATGGAGGCTGTCTGTGCGAATTATCCATTTTAGTTCTTCCTTACTAAGGATTCCTACAATGTTCGCATTTCTTTGAGGCAGCTGGATCACATTGATCACTTGCCATCTTATGTCTTCCTCGGTGTGGTTCAGACGAGTGAAATGTTCGACAAGTGGTGCATTTGATGTTCTGCAGCGCACGCGACTCCTGTGTTGGCAGATGCAGATCTGATCTTTTGAGTTGTTTGTCCAACATAAATCAAATTACATGGGCAGGTGATAGCATAAATAACATTAGTGGTGTTACAATTGGAAAAATTGGTGAGAGTCATATTAATGTTAGCATGCACAAATTTCTTGGTATCTGCGGTCAAATTGCAAATGCTGCATCCGCCGCACTTGAAGTGACCTAGTACGGGGGATAAGCCCCATAGATTTCTTACTGAGGGGTCCTTTATTGTGTTGGAGAGGGCTGCCCTAAGCAAGTGGTCTTTTATGCTTTTGCTCTTTTGCTCTTTTTAAATTCAAACAAAGTGCGTGCCTATCTCAGGTGGCCAGCATCCAATGTTTCAGAATAAGTTTCCTCACACAGTTGGAAATGGGTGAGAATGTAGTTACGCATACTATTTTATCCTCATGTTTTTTTTCTTTTGGGCTGAGTAGCATCTCCCTAGGGCAGTACCATGCCCTTTTCAATCCTGTTATTACTAATTTGCGTGGATAACCCCTGCTGGTGAGTTTTGTTGACAGGATGCCATCCTCAGTGAAATAGTCCTCTTTACGATAGCAATTACGCCGTATCCGGAGGAATTGTGAGTATGGAAGGGTATCCCATAGTGCTCTGGGGTGGTGACTACTGTATGCAAGTAAGGTATTTTTGTCTGTGGGCTTACGGTAGAGTGTGGTGTATAGCGTGCCGTTGTTAGCTATGATCGTTAAGTCCAGGAAAGCCACCTCCTGAAACAAAACAGACACATCTTCCTGCACAATATCAACAACAGATAAAACAATATTATCTAACGTGTAAATGCCAGACGAAAGCGCGTTAATGCTATTATCTACAACTGCAAGCACGTTTTCTAAATTAGCTTGATCAATAGCTCTTAACGATGAAGCAGCCTCAATCTGAGACAGTTTCCAAACTTCGTTGTAAACAGCATAAATCCACCTTTTGGATCTGCCAGTCGCAGGACCTTTCACAAAGTCATTCAGATCAACATTGTCAGTCAGTTTAGACAAATGAAGCTTAACTGATGCCAAAGTAGAGTGTTTGAGCCAATTCTGACATAGATTGTGACAGAATGGTCACTCTCAAACCGGGGAGCCACCCTAACCTGTGTATTCCCAGTGGACAAACCCAGAAAACGATGTTGACAGGAATCAGCACTTTTATGCCAAAGCAACCAACCCTCAGGATTCAAACTGTAAATGTTAAATGAAGAATTCAGCACCAGGGTCTGTAATTCTGTAATGGATATACTAGTATAATTATCCCAGCCGGGATACTCTTCTAATTCAGGAAAAGAAGGTGCATTCAATTTTTTGGTAGTAGCCAATCCAAGGCAGGTTGTTTGTGAAATAGTCAAATTCAAAACAACATATGGTTCGGAATGAGACATGCACGATGCAAAGCCTCTGTGCCTTGCACTTACCAAATTTTAGAACCCCAAACAGATTTAAGATCAATGGTATCTTTCCACAGTTCATAGTCCCCAATAGCCAATTGGTCAAGAAAGGACTTGGAATATAATAATTTAGTGTTGGTAAGTCTAACTTTGGAAGAGGACCTTTCTGTCAACTTAAAATAAAACGCATTATTATTTGACTGATTGAAATCAGTAAAATATGTGAATCTCTTTAGAAGAGCACTGGAGCTGCCTTCAACAGGAGCAGGACAATGTTCCCATTGGGTGTAAATAACTATCAGCCTTATTCATGAAGGCTAAATCGGCTCGCAAAGGGCCGGATTCTGAGAATCCGGCCCTTTGCGAGTGCGATTTTTGCATTTGGGATTCAGCATCCCAAATGCAAAAATCGGTAATTGCTAAATCGCTAAATTGCGAGGAATTACATTTAAGGAATCTCTATTTGAGATTCCTTAAATGCAATTCATGAAGCATTTGAAAATTGCGAAAATGCAATTTTGGGCCGCTATTTACCGAGAGGTCAGACCTCTCGGTAAATAGCAAAAACTTAGAAAAATGCTTTTAAAAGCATTTTTCTAAGTTGCATGTTGCACACACACATGTCCTTTGGACATGTGTGTGCGCAACACCTGTTTCAATTTGCATTTAAGGGGTGCTACAGGGTGTCCTTTGGACACCCCTGGCACCCTTTAAATCGCTATCTTATTTGCGAGTAGCAAATTGCTAATCGCAAATAAGGAATACTCCCCATGCATTCCTATGGGCCTTTTGGCCCATAGGAATGCATGGGGAGTTATTCCTTATTTGCGATTAGCAATTAGCTAATCGCAAATAAGGAATCAGTGGGAATCGCAATTAATATTGCGATTCCTACATGATTACCGTTTTGCGAGTCTCAAATAGCGATTCCTTATGATTCGCTATTTGAGCCTCGCAAAACGGCCCGATCATGAATCAGGCTTTATATTCCTTCTTGTGTTTGTCTTGTGCAGGCAGTGATTTCCACAGTTTTGGAAACAATACAAATCACCGTAGTTGGCAGAATCTAAATATAAATCCCCAGCATTAAAGGCAGAATAGTATTTCAAATCTTAAAAAAACCCTTACCGGCATGAACATCCCAATCATCAGAACGTATATTCTGTTTAATCACATCCCCATAGAAACTCTCAGTACATTTGGAACATTTATAACTTCTGTGGGTCCATGTATTTGAAATTTAACAGCATCCCATAGAATGCGTTCTAAAATGGGTCAAGCAGTAATATTAACAAAGGCCAAGTCTCTCTTTATTCTGTGGGATGAGGAGTGGGGTGCCAATGTTCTAAATGTTCTTTCCTCAATGTAGTGTCCATTCACAATACAGAAAAAATACACCACAAATCCAATTGACATAAACAAAAAAATTGAAAAAAGTACCAACCAGACGTAAGTCAAAGGGGGAATCAATTTTTTTTATTTAAACCATGTAGCAAAAATAGAAATTTTTAAAGGGGACTTTGTTGTGGTAGACTGAGTGTCAAATGAAAATCTGGACTCATTGGCCACACAGGTCTGTAAAACGGGTATCGATAAGTCAGTGGGGTAAGTGTATTCAGTTTCATCAAGATGGGCATCAGGTACGGTATTCAGCAAAGGACTTGAAATTGCAAGCATCTTTAAAGCAACATCAGACCTGTTCCTAGGAGCCGTAGCCAAAACAGAATTCTTGAGCATTACTGGACAAAAGACCACAGGTGTCATACTAAGAAGAATCGGCCACTCTGTGTAGTTTGACATTGTCAATAGAGATGTACCTTTTTTCTTTACGACCTGGAAGTGGTGGTAAAACGACTGTTCTTGTGCCCTGCACGCCAAGTACAGGAACTGGAGCTCGATACGAGGGTCCAAATTCTTTCTTGCTCTCGATCTTCTCTCGGACAACTTCTCCGACTCGGGTAGCCAGCCAACTACCGGGATCTGCAACACAGCATCAGATGTGGAGGGCAAGTGTTCCTTTGCAAGACTGTCTCTCGTCTCTTGTAGATTCTGTAAAACATTACAATGTTCATCTACATCAAAGAGGGTAGCAGCCGCCGCCTGTTCTAGACCTTCAAGGTCCGGGACGAACATTTTGATACCAAAGAGCATTTCCTATGGGGTCCGCACACCTAGAGACCTTCTAGGGAGAATATTAAGTGCACGTTGTATGCTGTTGAGATGGGCTAGCCAGTTCCTGCCAGTACCTATAACCCTGACTGTCAATGACTGCTTTAAATCACCGTTCATTCCCTCTACAAAACTGTTGCCCTCAGGCCGGTATGGAGACGAAAATTTGACTTGGACCCCCAATGAACTCATGGCATCCTTGTACGCCTTAGAGGTGAACGCTGGACCCTGGTCCAAATGGAAGGTGCCAAAGGCAAAAATTCCCACAAAGACACGCAAGTCTCTTATGACAGTTCGTGAATTAGCACTGCGGTGCGGCTACCCAAACAAAGCGTGTGCAAGAATCAACTGCAACTAAGATATACTTATATGCAGTATCAGAAGAAAAAGGACCGCAGTGATCTAAATAAACACACCCAAGTGGTTTGTTAGATATGTACAACTGTATCTGGGGCGGACGTGCAGCAGTCGAAGGCTTGATCTGCTGACAAATGTCACATTGAAGGACATAATCACGTGGATCACTGAAATAATATCGACTGACAAAATATCGACTTGCCAAAATATCGTGGACAAAATATCGACAGTCAAAATATCGAGTTTGTATCTACAAACAGGTAAGTACAAAAATATCGAGTACAAAATATCGTTAACAAAAATATAGATGTAAAAAATATCGACTTTATTAAAAACAGTGTTAAATTAAATTAATATTAAATTTTAATTACTAAAATATACTTAAAACGACTTAAATTAAATTATAATAATAAAATAATAAATGAAAATAATAAAAATAATTTTTTAAATCTTATTTTTTGACCCTGACCCCTAAAAATACCCCTTTACCCAAAAACCCAAAACTGACCCTGAACCCTAAAAATACCCCTTTACCCAAAAACCCAAAACTGACCCTGAACCCTAAAAATACCCCTTTACCCATGACCTGAAAACTGACCCTGAACCCTAAAAATACCCCTTTACCCATGACCTGAAAACTGACCCTAAACCCTAAAAATACCCCTTTACCCATGACCTGAAAACTGACCCTGAACCCTAAAAATACCCCTTTACCCATGAACTGAAAACTGACCCTGAACCCTAAAATAACCCCTTTACCCATGACCTGAAAACTGACCCTGAACCCTAAAAATACCCCTTTACCCATGAACTGAAAACTGACCCTGAACCCTAAAAATACCCCTTTACCCATGAACTGAAAACTGACCCTGAACCCTAAAAATACCCCTTTACCCATGAACTGAAAACTGACCCAGAACCCTAAAAATGCTCCTTTACCCAAAATTTATCAATATTATTTAATTACCAATTACTTATTAATTAACAATAACAATAAAGTAAATATATTAGAACATAAGGTGTAATTATTTTAATAATTAATATTATATTTTCAAAATTAATTACTTAAAAATAACGCAAAATTATATATATAAAAAATTTACTCTAATTAATGTAATTAACTAATTACAATTAATTAATTAACAATTATTTACTAATACAAAATATATTCAAAATTATATTAATTAATTAACTAATTAATATTAATTAATTATCAATTAATTATTAATTAAAAATATTAACAAACATATATTAATTAATTAATTATTATTAAATTACTTCCCACCCTATTCCCCTATAAACCCACAACCCGCTACAGAATTACATTACGCAATTATTATCAAAACAAAATTCATGTAATAAAATATTTTTTAACATTAATACACACTATTCACACATATTATTACATAAAAATACACTATAAAATATTATATATTATTAAAAAATCGATATTATTGCTATCTATATTTTCTACAGTCGATATTACTTCACTTACCTGAAAAACGATATTTTTGTAGTCGATATTATGTCCAGTCGATATTTTGTCCAGTCTATATTTAAAACTCGATATTATGTCCAGTCGATATTTTGGAGTCGATATTTTGTCTCTATACCAATCACGTGTCTGTTTATACAGTCCTCGCCACCAGAAACGTTGTTGCAGCTGAGACACAGTAGATGAAACGCCCACATGCGCAGAAGCAACACCTTCGTGGGCAGCTGTAATCGGTGAGTGCCTGAGGTCTGCGTTGGGAATCAATCTGTCACCAACATCAGGTATTTTCACATTAGGAACTTTATCAGAACTTAAGTGATAAGAGTACTTTGAAGGAAATCCAGTAGGATATTTACTTCCCTTCTCAATAGCGGCAACGGCTGCCAAGATGTCATCATCAATCTTACTTTTGGAATGTGTAACTGCTGCAAACAAATATGTCACTACTGCTGACTTTGTGGCCTCAGCAGCCAAACTATTGCCAACAGCGTGAACTCCCACACGCTGATGACCGAGAGTAGGAATTACATACACGAGTGGCAGTCGCTCTTTAAGTTCAGCCACTCGGACCCAGATCATTTTATGTTTTATTGTGCCACCTTTGGAGTCGCGATAATCATTTTGAGTCCAAAAGAACAGATTGTCATTGTAAGACTGAAAACAGTAATAAGAGTCATTCACAGTAAGAGTAGACACACCAGGATATGCGTACTCCAATGCAAGTAGTAGAGCACGGAGCTCTGCCAATTGGGCCATACAGGCCCCTAACGTCTGAGTATGCATGACATCGGACTTGAACTCCCCATTCACCATTGTACCGACCGCAATTAAGCAGGCTGAGATGTATGTGTGCTTAGACCCATGCGCGACTTGCGCAGAACCATCAGTGTAAATGATACAATGGTAATCCTCCAAAGGACGCATAGTCAAAGGAGCAGGATGAACAAATTCATACTGTAAATACTCCTGGGACTGCAAGGAGGCATCAAAAATAAACGTGACATCCGGAGACGTCAATGATGTCACCCACTGTATCCATCGGGGGTGCAAAGCTTTAGAATTTGGTACACTGGCTTTCGTCACTGCTTCCAGGGCAGAATACATTTTAACAACCAACATGCGTTTTCCCTGCAACTGAGAGCGTTCCTTTAGAATAGCCATCTGCACTGCTGTCAAAACGTTTTCTACAGTGGAAAACCGCATTTCAGCCGAGGTGTACAAGTGTGACTTGCAAGAGATTGGTACTATGTCACCTTCGTTATAAGTAAGGTACGTGAAAGCCACTGCCCCAGGGACGATTCTTATTACCAGGTTGGTGCGGTTATTACGAGTCAATAAAAATTTAGATTCTAGAAGATCAGCCTGCAAAGATAGCAAAAGGGCTGAATGTTCAGGCAGCCAGTACGATTTGGTAAAAGTAGGTTGTACTAAAGCTTATAGTGGCTTGATACGCTGGGCATAATTGGGAATGTAAGTACGTCCGAAATTAAACAATCCCAGCAAGGATTGTAATTTCTTCAGTGTTGTCGGAGCGCGCAGTTGCGCACATTTTGCCAAGAAGTGAGGAGCCAATCCTCGTCCTTCAATTTTGAGCTCATAGCCCAGGAACAACACTGTTTACTCTGCAATGTGAGACTTTGCAAAGTTGAATTTGTAACCGAAGTCTGCAAAACAACAAATTATTCGGTCAACGCGGCATAGATGAGCCCATATTTCGTTGTCTGTGAGATACATGTCATCCACATCCGAACACGCATCTGGGTCGACTCCCTCCAAAAGAGAGACTATATGGGCAGCAAACACACCTGGACTATTCTTATAGCCCATGGCTAAGCGTCTAAATTGGCGATGTTTACCACCGCTGGTAAAACTGGTCCATTGGGAATTTAGACCAGACAAGTTGTTGGCAAAAAACCCATTAGATTTTTCAAGCATGGTTTTAAACCTTTTTCGCACAAGACCATCCACCAAAGCAGAGCCGTGGGTATTCTGTACTGCACAGGTACAGCATTTCGAGTTTAAATGCAGGTAATCCAATACCAAACAGTATGAACTGTCAGGCTTGGTCACAATAAAAAGCAGGTTATTCAGCGGAGACACACAAGTTTCAATTACACCTTGATATTCCAATTGTTCAAGGATTTCTGCTACGGAAGCCTTGGCTTCACGTCTCATGGGATATTGGGGTTGCGGCTGTGGCATTGACCGTAGGGGAATCTCATGTTGGGGGGAACATTTATCCCAACCATACGGTGAGTACCGTACAAAGCCGGCGCAAGTGCCTTAGCCCACTCTTCTGCAAAATTCAGCGCATGCTCTTTTGACACAGTGTGTGCAAAACTAGGGTGGATTACCTCCTCCCCATGTGGAGCAGTGAGAAAAAAAGGTGGGGGCCAATCAATTTCCGCTAACAAAATGTCATAAGTGGTAGTTAGATTTTCCCAAAATACCCCTTTTATGGTGCGTTGTATATGACCTTCAATTAAAAGGTCAATCTCATAAAGCCTGTCAGGGGGTGCTACTCTAGTGTCAGCTGTCTCAACAAAAACAAATTTGTCAGTCGCTGTCACCTTCAGTAGTGGACGAAGGGCCTCGTGGACAATGGTAATCTCCGCTGCGCTGTCCAACAACGTCAGCGCCCATGTCAGATTCCGAAGCAGCGTGATTTAATGTTCGTGCGGACTCGCAAGTCATAAGTGCGGTCTGTAGACGCAGGCACAGGTGATGCGGGACATGACTCCTGTTTCTGTTGCTGTTTACCCTGTTTTTTGTTCTTACTCCAATTCTGCTTCTGAGATTTGGGCTGATCAACCTTATCAGACTTCGGAGCCAGAGTCTGTTTTTTCTCCTTAATAGAAAAAGGCTTGACACTTAAACTATTACGGCCTATGGTCTTATAAGCCGCGTAAAAATTTTCGGTAACTGTCGGGGTTTATCAGCATCAGGAACATCACACAAGGCATTAGACACCTGAAAGTTAACCGCATCCCCCTTTATATTAGAAAGGACCAGATCGGAAACTACGTCAAATGTGCCAACGAGTCTCATTGCCAGTTCAACCGCAGTCTCAGGTCCGTGCTCATCCTGAACACGCTTAATGACCGTCGAGGGACAGCCATTGATGGAGTGCCGAAGCACCTCGTATACACTGCCACAAAAATTCTACCCCATGACTCGCAGTCACCGGCATCCGGTACCAAGTCCTTGGGCAAACCAATTGTAAGAATCCTGTGTTTTTCTACAGGACTCGAATTAGGAAATACTGCTTCCAGTTGATCACATTTCTCGGCAAGCCAAAAAGGCATATCATCTTTATCTTGGGGACGCTTGCCCATAACCGCATTAACCATAACGGGACTAAGTTTCATCCTGCTCGGTCCAGCAGAAGCGCCGCAACACCAGGGGCCCGCCCTGGAAATTGCAGGTGATATATTGTACTAGGGCCCTAAGAACCCCTATGGTGGAGTTATGTAGGAGCCTCAAGTCAGCAACGGGGACTGCCCCCGCACGAGGATGCGGGGTAAATCCAGCCAAAACAGGCCAAGAAGTGCTGGAATGGACAAAGTACCTAATCTAATCACCGTTAAACTGTGGGGAAGGGCTCCATTAAACCAAACACGGTGCTGCCATGCAGAAATCGGAACTTCCTGTGTCCTATAAGGAATATATTCCACGGGCACGGCTGTGTGAGTATAAGTGTGAAACACCTGAGTAGCCGCATCCACAGCAAGAAATGTCAGCCATGAGTAGAAAATATCAAAAGGGTATGCTACTTCAGCACTCACCACCAAAATAACTGCCAAGCCCTCCAAGGTGACATTATAAGCCGGAAAATGGTTGCAGACCGCAATGCGACTATGCTGCGGTATGTCAATGTCACCCATAATGACACAGAAAGAAGAAGTACAATGCAATACAAAGTAGCACAACTGGGTAGTAATTCAAAATGAAACCGTTTTGAGAGATTCAAGCTTGAAAATACCTATGTAACTATCGGTAGGTTTATCCGTCACCACTGTTAACCGGAAACAATAGTGAAGGGGTTATGGACAGATTTAAGCACTACTCAAGTGTCATGTAATAAGACCACCATCGGTTGGGCGCCATGTTGCAGGGATTCTGCTCAGACACAGAACTGTGCACAGAGACTCAGGACCTCAGTGAATTAGGGTGTGCCAAAACTCACCTTAGTACCCAAAATCCACTACCAGACTAGCATCAGTGTCTCATTAGCTCTCAGTCCTTTAGAGAGAAGCCTGTGTTGTCATAATTCCCCGGTCACTATCTTGAGTGAGGAGTTTGCCCGGCGGTGCAATTTGGGGTCGCGTGCTAGTGCTGAGCCACGCACCGGCGCTTGTAGGCCTATTTAAACTGCCAAATGCCAGCGCGCAGCTTGTTAGAACTGAAGACCGTTGGACGCGTACTGCTTTATTAACGCAGCGGGTCTTTGGTTATGTTGCGGCTTTTTTTATAAAAATTTAAACGTTTGGAAACAATTACTGATTTTTTAACTTTGGGGATCTACTTACTTTTTTTACCTGCCCTGGTCCACACACTCGCACCTAAAATTGAAATATTTCACTCGCTGTTTTAGCAAGAAGCCCGTGTTGTCATAATTCCCTGGTCACCATCTTGAGTGAGGAGTTTGCCCGGCAGCGCCATTTGGGGTCGCGTGCTAGTGCTGAGCCACGCACCGGCGCTTGTAGGCCTATTTAAACTGTCAAATGCAACCGCGCACCATGCGCGCGCAGGGGGCACGTCAATGGCGCGCCAAAGGCAAACCCGTCTGCGCCCGTCCGCGCACCGACTGTGCCAAGTGCCAGTTATGCTGCCCGATTCAATCAAGTTCAAGGTAGGATAATCTACTCTAGGCAGAGCTTGCTTAGTATTGGTACGAGGGCGGGGGGAGGGGAGCTTAAACCACCAGTAATTTTAAGGGACGACAAGAGTATTTTAAACTGCTGGCAACTGAACTGTAGTTCCTTGATAAAACATCACACATAAATCTCCAGCTTCGTCGAGGACCTGGACTTAGATGTCGTGTTCCTTACAGAGACTTGGGCTCGCACAAATTCTTTGGTAGAATTGGGTCTTGCCTGTCCGGAAGTGTTTAAAATGTTTCAGGGGGCGTGGCCAGGATGGCGACGGAGTAGGACGCATTTTCAGTCCCTCCGGCATCTTCCTTTGTACAGCGTTGATTTTAGCCCTGTTTGGTGCCCAGCTGTATGCTTACCTGCAGAGCTGAGCAGCGAGGAGCCGTTGGGCATTAGGTGGTGCCCTTGGTGCCAAGTTTGGTCCGGATTGCGGAGGAGCAGCGACGTGTGGCCTATGGGGGTGACCCGAGTGCGTTGTGGCTGGCGGGGCCAGGTGGCTGCGCGGCCCCGGTGAGGAGCGAATGGCACAGGAGTATACCGGAGATGAGACTGCCACGTTCCCATACTTCGGGGATTGTGAAGAAGTGCCCCAGAGCTTGAGTGGCTGTGCGGAGGCGGGCCCTGCTGGCTCCCGACAGAGAAGGAGGCCAAGTGAGCTTGGTCCGGGCCGCTGGGATCTGCTGGGTGCTTCGGCCGGAAGGCAGCAGACGTCAAGAGGGGCCTGCACCGTCCCAGAGGAGAGCACGAGAGGCCCAGCGGAAGCGGAGTTGCAGAGCGGGTCCCGGCGCAGATCAGATTTGGAGCACATCCTCCGCCGCACCTCAGTGAACAGTGAGTGGGGAAGGCCTGGGGTCTGCGGTTGGTCCTCGGCCCCAGAGCGGCTGCGGTGCCAAGGGGAGGCGTGTGGGTCATCCTGTAGTGTAGTTCCTATTTTCCCAATAGGCCCTGCGCATTGGAATAACATAAACAGTAGTATCGACGTAGAAGTGCAGATCTTCCAGGCCTCTACTGACTATGCCAAACTTAATTGGGGTTGTTACCAACTAGCTCAGAGGTCACTGGAAACTTTCTTCTCTGAATAGGAAGTGATCAGCTTCCCTGGTACAGACAAGAAGGGATTCAGTTTTCCAACAACCGTGCAACATGACAACTTTGCTCCTCAGATCAAGAGTCAATCTCTAGGGTCGTGTGAAACAATAGACAGTTATTTTACTCAGTCAGTGGTTGTGCAGTTTACTTTCACAATATGTAGAGAATAGAGAGACGGGCGTTTTCAATAAAGGGTAACATTTATTGAACAGTCTTTCTTCTCGTACAAGAGAAATGAATTGCCACAATTGCAAGACTTGTTATTATAAAAAGTACGTACAGTAAGATAAGTATTGCGAAATAATACTGTAAAAGCATTGATATGGTTTCTTAGCCATACAATGGTTTAAAATGAATAAAACATATATGCATTCATATATACATTAGGCTAAAATACTCAACTGGTGCTTCTAACTACGCCTACCCCAGTGTACCTGACCTAAGCCTAATACTTGGGAGGGGAGTAAGTCAGTAGCTTTAAGTTAAGTTGGTTTCGCCAAGGTTTGCTTCAAGAATTCTCTCTAAGGGTTTAGTCAACACCATACCTCTGGAATAGAATGATGGAGGTCTGGTATCTCCTTCAGGGGGTCGATATCCCAGTCACCTGCAAGGGTAGACTAGAAACGCCGGAGCTGGATTTCTCTGCAGGAGAAAGGACAGCGTCTCTCTCAGCGCGTCGAGGAGGAAGAGGAGGGGCAGCGTCCGCGGGCAGCTTGCATCTGCTGGGCTCTTGCAGGGGGACGGCTGTTCAGGTCCTACGTTCACCACACCAAAGTTCGCTAGTTAGCAGCAATAGCAGTAGCGATAGCAGCTATGGTATCATCAGCATGACAGCTACTTTAGCAGCAGCGAGTCAGCTAGCAGCATCAGCGAAACAGCAACATCAGCAGCAACGAACAGCGTTTGCTTAAGGCAACGTTGGTAATATTTATACCTGAAAGGTGCCTCGTTTGACGTAAGTTTTTGGACATAAGACGTCAATAAAGATGTCACTAGGAAGTGATCGTCTATCAGTGCTCATTAGAGTTCTATTACTAATCAAAACACAGCAAGCGGGGATTTCCAGGTTGCTGAGTTTTTATCTTGTTGAAGAACTTGGAGTGTTAATCTAGGAATCTCAGATAGTAACTTCTGCTATGTCATTGCACTAATTGGTTGCAAAGGAAGTGGCAGAGAAAGCAATTCTGAAATGTGGCTCTGTTCGTGTGAGGCCAGAGATGAGTTTCTGAATATTGCACTTGAACGGTTATGCCAATATAGGGAATAAATGGATTTATAGCCGAATAGGGGCATAAGGTCTCAGTATCGATCAGGGTCCTAGATTAGAACGCGACACCCACTCCACGAATTCATGTCCATCAAATTACTAAAACTAGAGCAATAAGATGCATGTGTAGCATTGCCCACCCCAAAATACATATATGCATTTGAAATAGGCGTATTTGTAACATGAAAATTTAGGTACTGTACTTTTTTGAATGATAGAAATCATTCAAAAATTATAGCATATGAAATCAATGAACGATTATGCAAAAAGAATTACACATGAAAATATCTCTGAATACAGAAGAAGGGCGAGATAATTTCATCACATATAAATGCATTGCAATAAAATGTGCTAGAGGCTGGTGTAAAGTTATTATATCTCTAGATGTATTTAGAAATAGAAGTTGAAGCTTCTATTCTCTATGAACAGTTTTACTTTAAGCAAAGAATTTTTTGTGCCAAAAAAGGTGAATATTAAAAACTGTTCAATTCAAAAGAATTAATGCTTGAAAGGGGAAAAACTAGAGTTCCAACGCTTTTTAGCAGTTTTTGTTGTTCAAAACTGAAGGCCGAATTCAGAGTTCATGGGAACGCTGTGTGTCGGAATGCTTCTCTAAAGTTATTGTTTCTGTTCGGGTGAGAACATCATATCAGACAGGCTCTCAAAGAATTGGTCTACAAAATCAGGTGACAGTACGACCAAATTCGATAGTGCTGTAACTTGGCAAGTGTGAGAATGATTGCTGTCATCAAAGTCGAGATCAGCAATGCTCACAGAAGGTCGTACCTGGGTGATGTTGCTTTTGTCACTTGCTCCACTGTTACCACCTAGTCATAGCACAGGAGTCTCAACGAATGCCGTCATCAGGATTGGTAGCCGCTGGGGACAACACAATGCGTGAGCCGTTATCGGACTTAGCAAAGTATCGATATCCATTGGTACTGCTGATGAAAGTGAAAGACAGATGTCCAACACGCACTCATCTCCGCATAGCATACATCGTAGTACAGGTAAGATGCAATTTTGCCATATCGGTCTGAATGAAAGGAACCAGGTCATGTTTAGATCTCTCAGCCTGGCCAATCCAAGGACTCTAGTTATTCTGTCCCGGTAGCGCACTGCTAGGATTGTTTCTTCCATTCCCATTGGAGTCATGTCTGAGCTGTGGCTTGCCATAACGAAGCAGGAGGGTCAAAAATAAAATCCCTGCTACAAGTCCCAAAAATAGGGGTATGCCGCCAAAAACAGAGTGGACAAAATTTGGAACGATTCCCAGAATTGCTTGAAATGGTGTAAGCAGTCCCGTAAAAATCGTCTTAAATATGCCTGGGATGCCTGTGGCACTAGACATGTTAAGGAGTTGGCTCAACATTTCTACGAAATGCACGGGGTAATTTGTTGATAAAAGGTCATCATCCTCCGTAGCTGTCCTTGCAACTAGGAGATCATACGTCTCTTTTGATGACGTTATGGGCACTGTTGTCTGCAAAAGCACAGACTTCATTTTGCTTAAAGTATCAATTCGTATAGAATAGAAATTCAGATGAGGCCAAATGAGAGTCTCTATGTCTCCAGGCCCGCTCGGGAACAATGCTTGCATACAGCATTTGACCATGGAAGTTACGCTTACGAGATAACTTTTCCCTGGCAAAAGGCCACAACATCTGTGATCCGTTCTTAGAATGTAACTCCCATTCGCGAGTTGCATAAAGAAGGGCTCTATCTGCGTTGCAGGTGTGACAAGCTGGTGGCATGAAAAGTTGTTAGAATTACCTTCACAGGCTCCGTGTAAATTAATAACCTGGCACAAAAGTATACCGCTTAGTGAATGTTTACAGTTTTCACCACTAAGAAATACATTTTTGTCGCTGTCACTGTAGCATGAATTTGTGTATGGTAATTTCCATGCTGATTTTACATATCCTTTACCCAATCGTTCATACTGGCCAGTAGGTATGTATTCAAGGCACTTTTTAAATCGGAAAGTTGTTATCGGAATAGTGATAATTCCGTGTATTATCCATTCAATGACAGGACTTTCTGACATTGTCAATGGTAATCTCTCAAGTTTTTCGATGCTCAGGATTGTATAGTCTGCTCCTTTCTGTGCCAAGCTGATTTGTTTATCAGTAAGGTTAAAAATGGAAAATAATGACGTTGTGTTGATTAAACGCCAAGGCACATAGCCTGAACGAAGATTTTGCAGCGTCCAGCCTAATTGTACAATAGAACGTAATTGTGACTGGCCATGCTGTAACATTAGCAAGTCTCTGTCTATTATGTCAAAGGCAGAAGATACAATATTGCCCAACGAATATATTCTGGAGGACAGAGTTATTAACCCATTGTCCACTACAGAAAGTGATTTTTCCAAATTAATAGATCAATTTCTCGTATTTTTTCTGCTGTTTCAATTTGTGTGACTTTCCAAGCCTCGTTGTATGCAGCATAGATGCTGGCCGCTATGAAACGCTTTTGACGCTGTTTGCGTGGTCCAAGATTGGAAAGGGGCGACCACTCGGTCCCCCCGAACGTATGGTTGGGTGCCCCGATCCTCCCGGGAAACCATTTTGGGCGGGGGGCGTGGCTCGGCTGGTATGCCCGAAGCGCCTTTTCCCGCCCGAGAGGGGTTGTCCTAGACACCTACACCAAAGACCACGCCCAGTAGGCATACCGGAGGAGGGTACACGCCCTCCCGCAGAAGAATAAATAGAGCGGGAATCCGAAGAAGTGTCCTCTTGTTCCTGTGCTCTGAAGGCTGCACCCACTCGTTGCTCGTGAGCCCTCGACGGAACAAGCGGCAATTTTGAGAACTTGTAATCTTGTTGTTTCTCTTTCAGTTATTTGGAGTACGAAGGATCCAGGACCTCGTTGATCGACCAGGAGCGGAATACTCGAAACCATGGCTGGCAAGAAAGCAGGAAAGGGTTCCGAGACGGATAAGGTATTGCGCCTACTGTCGAACCGGATGGCTTGCATGGACCGAAAACTCGGACAGGTGCAATCGATCGGTCGAGGTTTGGCGGAGGTCAAAAAACAGCTGGCGGCACTGAGCAACTCGGGTCACCCTAAGAAGGTAATAGGCCCGGCCTTGCCGGGAGTCGTCCCCGAGGGTAGAGGGAAACGGGTCAAGAAGAGGGCAGTTTCGGGGGAGGTCCCGGTTCCAGAGGTACCCCCAGTCGCCCCCGTCACGCCGGCAGACAACCCGGTACCAAACCCAGATATAGGTCTGCCGATCCCGGTTGTGATTACTCCCGCTAATGATGAGGAGATGCCTCCCGAATTGGCCATCCAGTTGGCAGCGGTGTTGCCCTGGCTCAAGAAAAAAGCAGGTGGGGCAGTGGCCCCGGGAGACCCGGCCGAAGAGGCCAGACTAATAATCGAGCAATTGCGGCAGTCGAGAGAGGCCGCAACCGCGAATGTTCCTCTTGTTTCCCCACAGGTGGCACCGGTAGGACCTGCAGTTGGTCGCGAGAAGACGGCAGAAACAACGGCCGAACCTGGTAAGCTCGCATTGCCAATGGCGGGGGAGGGTTCATTACCCTCGAGGCGGGAGAAGGTTGCACAGCACATCCCTTTGGCCACGAAATAATTAATATGGGGAGACAAATATGTTAACATGTTTTCATTATTGACTGACCATCGCGAGATGGAATATGCTAAAACCCAGAAGGATTTATGGCACCCGAGCGTTTGGTGCGCCAAGATGGCGGAATTCAGGGAGGATGAGACAGTAACGAACTGGGTTAAGGCCTTTTCTATATTTATTGCAGTAATGGGGGAACGAAAACCCGAGTTACTGACTGAGTTAACTTGCTATCAAAATCGTATTATGGATTTTTATTCAATGTATGAGGGGGAGGAATGGAAAGGTTACGATATGAAATTCCGGAAAGCGAAAGAATACGATGCTACTTTGACTTGGGATTGCCTGGACTCGGTGTCATGGCACAAGCAGCTCTTGCCAGGGGCGGCAGGTACGTCCTCGCCAGGCGGGAGCGGGTAAGGGTTTGTCCGCCAAAAGTCCGCTGTGCCCTTTCGAGCGGGCGCCGGTGGGGATCACCAGCCCAAGACCGGCGGGAATGGCGGCAAGCGGGGGGTTTGTTGGGGCTTCAATCGAGGCAACTGTAACAGACCAAAGGGAACATGTAGGTTCAAGCATGCGTGTGCGGGCTGTGGGAATTCCTCACACCCGGAGAGTACCTGTAGATCTAAAAACAGTGGGACGGGAGGTAAAGGAGGGTCTAAGCAGGAGTGAGGTAGGACGTCGTGACCGATTGCCTACACCCGTTGATATCATGGCTCTGACTCCTTGGTTGAACAAATACCCTGATCATGTATCCGCTGGGGTGTTGAGGAAGGGATTCTTACATGGCTTCCACATCCCGGCGGGGGATTTTCGGGGGGCCTCCTTTTGTAAAAACCAGTTATCAGTACAGCACAACCCAAGCGTGGCACAGAAGAAAATTGCGAAAGAAGTCAGCTTAGGGCGGGTGGAAGGGCCTTTTCATCACCCACGGTGGCAGAGTTCATCTGTTCCCCATTGGGGGTTGTCCCGAAGAAAGACCCTGGGGAGTTTAGACTTATTCACAACCTGTCTGCTCCAAGGGGTTCTTCGGTGAACGAAGCCATTGACCCAGAAGTTTGTTCCGTACGGTACGCATCGTTCGATGATGCCGTGGCCATGTTAAATCGCCTGGGCCCTGGGGCGCTGATGGCGAAATCAGATATCGAATCAGCGTTCCGGTTGCTCCCGGTACACCCACAGGATCAGCGCTTGCTAGGTTTTGCATTACAAGGGAGTTATTACATGGATAAATGCATGCCTATGGGTTGCTCCATTTCTTGTGCCTATTTTGAAATGTTCAGCTGTTTTTTAGAGTGGGCATTCACCGAGGCGACAGGGTATAGGCATGTTATGCACTATCTGGATGACTTCCTGTTCTTGGGAGCAGCCGGTGATACGAAATGTGCGCAGGCGCTGCAGGATTTCTGCATCCTCATGCGGGAGTTCGGAGTCCCATTGGCACCAGGTAAGACGGTTGGACCATCTACTTCACTGGAGTTTCTGGGAATTGAGCTCGATTCTGTGGAGGGATGTTTTCGTTTACCGATAGAAAAGGTGGCCAAGTTTAGGGCTTCCTTGACGCAATGCCTGGGCAAGGAGAAGGTGACCCTGCACCAGTTACAGCAAACAGTGGGTCAGCTTAACTTTGCCTTGAGGGTGATACCAATGGCCCGCCCCTTCTCGCGCTCTATTGCACAAGCTATGGTTGGTCTCAAGGAGGGACACCACCGTACGAGACTGTCGGCAGAGGTTCGCCAGGATATGCGCATTTTGTTGGCATTTCTGGCGGACTTCAACGGTCGAGTTGTGTGGAACAAGCCACCAACGTCTTCAGATGAACTAGGTCTGTGGACTGACTCAGCTGGGAGCGTGGGATTTGGCGCCATCTTTGGTAACCGATGGTCGGCGCAAACATGGCCGACGTGGTGGCACTCCAGCGGCCTCACAGGTAACATTGGGTTCTTGGAGATATTCCCTATTTGGGTTACTCTGATGGCATGGCCAGACGATTTCAGGGACCGCTCGGTGGTGTTTTGGTCTGATAATATGACTGTTGTTGAGTGCATTAACCAACAGGCAGCACGCTGCAAATGGATCTTGAGATTGTTGAAAGAAGTTGTATTGCTTTGCATGAGATTGAATGTACAGTTCAGGGCGAAACATGTGCCAGGCGTACTGAATCATGCAGCTGACGCACTCTCTCCTTCACATATGCAGGTGTTCAGGGGTTATCTACCTACAGCGGACCTAGTGGCGGCACCATTCCCCGAAGCGCTATGGCTAATCGGTGCCCCGGATTACAAGACCTCGTGGCAGCAAGCTTAGCCCCCAGGACAAGGAAGGCATACGAAGGAGCGTTTCGTTCCTACTGCGCATTTTTGGGTTCAACAGGGAGTCAGAGCTGGGGTCAGGAGGAATCCTTCCTGGGTTTCCTGGTAGCGCTGCACAGAGAAGGCCGATCAGCGGCAACGGCCAGTAGGCATAGGGCGGCCATTTCATTCATGGCGCAGGTGCATGGCATAAAAGACCCGACGGGTTCCTTTTTGGTTAAGAAAGCCCTTCGCGGCTGGCAGCGCCTCGAGGGTCGCAAGCAAGATGCGAGGCGCCCGATTGGCTTAGACAGGTTGTCTCTACTCGTAGCAAAACTGGATGAGACGTGCTCCTCCCATTTCGAAGCAGTTCTGTTCCATGCAGCTTTTGCATTGGCGTTCCATGGGGCTATGCGGGTGAGCGAACTGGTCGCAAAGAATAAGAAAGAAGTTGAGGGAGGCTTATGCAGGGATCACATCCAAATTAGGGGTGATTCGATGGTAGTCTAGATAGCCAGGTCCAAGACTGACCAGGTGGCTATGGGAAATAGTGTTGTCGTGCAGCGCGTGCGAGGGTCCCCCACGTGCCCGATAAAGTGTATAGAGGAATACTTGGCACTAAGGGTGGCTTCGTGGGGGGGGGGGAGTTTGCTGAGGCACAAGGATGGCACCCCACTGACGAGGTTTCAGTTCCAGAGGGTGCTAGCACTGACAATCGCATGGACCCGTGCGATTTTGGGACCCACTCCTTTAGGATAGGGGCTGCTACTGAGGCTACAGCCAGGGGTCAGAGTACGGAGGAAGTAAAACAGTTGGGACGTTGGTCCTCGAATTGCTTCAAAAGGTATGTGCGATTGCACATGTTGTAGAGATCAATTGACATGTAGTCACGCTTCTTGTCTTTTGTTTGAATTACAGTTTCGCGAGCCTGTCACGCGGGGCGGAATTTGCAGTCGACCCAGCACCAGGAGACCAGCAGTCAAGGATCACCGTCTGGAGAGAGAGTGGTATGGGTCGTGGGCCACTCATATGTGAGGCGCGCCGGGGACGAATTCAAAGCAGGTGACGCGACTCACGCAGCTGGGGAATACGGGTACAGAGTGGCCTTCCATGGGAAGGGCGGGCTCTGTTTTGACCAATTCAAATCATTTTTTGAGGGTCTCTTAGGGCGGCAAAGGTCACCCCCATCTGTAGTCATAGTACACCTGGGGGGCGATGACTTGGTGACACTGGGTAGACGAGTGTTATTGGAACAAATTTTGTCGGCTGTCAGCTAGTTTGCTAAAAGACTCCCGAGGTGCACGATTGCCTGGTCCCACATGATTCCCAGGAAGGTATGGCGGGGGGGCCTTTCGGTGTCAGCACTCAACCATTCGGTGAAAAGGGTTAACAATAAAATTGGTAAATTGTTTCGCACTTCGCAGTTGCATAGCATTCCGCATGGGTGTATTCGGGGTGATCACATGTATCTGAATGATGGGGTTCACCTGTCCAGGGAGGGGAATGACTTACTCATAGGAGACTTCATAGCATGGCTAAGGGGTTTAAGGAAGCATGACCTTTAGGAGGAGTAGGGGGGGCCGGATAGTCGGTCAACTATCCGGCCTGTGGCGGTAAGGTCATGATCGAAGAGCCTTAATTTCAAGGTCCCTAGAGGGGGGCGCCACCCAGAATGGATGGGAGCGCCCGGTGGGAGGCGGCCATTGGCCCCTTCCACGGGGAGGCGGCATCCACTAAGGATGGGTCGCCTAGGGGGAGACGGCCATAGGCCCTTCCCAGGGGGGAGGCGGCTAGATGCCCCTCCTACTAATTTCCCGGGGGCCAGATATCCGCGACGGCGGATAGAGAGTGTGGGGATGGGGGGGGAGTCCACGCTGTCCTTCCTACAGATACCTCACACGGGAACTCGGACGACCCTTAAGATGGCGTCGAGTGGAAAGGGGGCCCCCACCACGACAAGGGAAGTTACAGTTGGCAATGAGGGTAGAGTCCTCTGCGCATGCGACACTCACACCGTGAGGGCGAGAGTTTTGGTAGTAGGGATCTGACACCGGTTAAGACCTTGCCGTTGGCCCTTAATGCTAGGATGTACAATTTTAATTTAGAATGTATGCATTTTCAGGATGTTAGACTCGGCTAGGAAACCTTTGTATTAGAGATCTGTTAAGGTTAGCCAAAGAACAATGTCTTCATCGAAATGTAATAAATGTAAAATTGTACATAATGATGAAACTTTTATTTAATGTTTTAAATTTTGTTTCATATTTTAATAAATACGGCCGGGAGGGTGACTCCCTCCCGCCTTCCTAAAGTTCTAACGTGTGTCCGACTTCCCATCCTTGGGGATTGTGTTGGGAGGGGGTGGCGGGCATCCCGGCCATATGGAAAGGGGCGACCACTCGGTCCCCCCGAACGTATGGTTGGGTGCCCAGATCCTCCCGGGAAACCATTTTGGGTGGGGGGCGTGGCTCGGCTGGTATGCCCGAAGCGGCGTAGCCGGGGCGCGCCTTTTCCCGCCCCAGAGGGGTTGTCCTAGACACCTACACCGAAGACCACGCCCAGTAGGCGTACCGGAGGAGGGTACACGCCCTCCCGCAGAAGAATAAATAGAGCGGGAATCCGAAGAAGCGTCCTCTTGTTCCTGTGCTCTGAAGGCTGCACCCACTCGTTGGTCGTGAGCCCTCGACGGAACAAGCGGCAATTTTGACCCACCCACCAGCCCCTTATGGCAATGTTTGGTTTAAATAAAGTTTAGCTGAGATAGGCCTTTTTTCCTTTGTAGAAAAAGTAAAGGAATGTTTAAGATAAGGATGTGACTTCTGCCTGTAGGATAATGTTTTTCTTTGTAGGAGAGAGCAGTTGATGACACATCAAGGCTATGTCAGAATTTTCTTTCCTTAGTAGGTAAACAACTGTCGTATTTATTTTTTGGTCGGGCGGTAAGGTCATGATCGGTGAGCAGTAATTTCAAGGTCCCTAGAGGGGGGCACCACCCAGAATGGATGGGAGCACCCGGGGGGAGGCGGCCATTGGCCTCTTCCACGGGGAGGCGGCACCCACTAAGGATGGGTCGCCTAGGGGGAGACGGCCATAGGCCCTTCCCAGGAGGGAGGCGGCTAGATGCCCCTCATACTAATTTCCCGGGGGCCGGATATCCACGACGGCGGATAGAGAGTGTGGGGATGGGGGGGAGTCCACGCTGTCCTTCCTACAGATACCTCACACGGGAACTCGGACGACCTTTAAGATGGCGTCGAGTGGAAAGGGGGCCCCCACCACGACAAGGGAAGTTACAGTTGGCAATGAGGGTAGAGTCCTCTGCGCATGCGCCACTCACACCGTGAGGGCGAGAGTTTTGGTAGTAGGGATCTGACACCGGTTAAGACCTTGCCGTTGGCCCTTAATGCTAGGATGTACAATTTTAATTTAGAATGTATGCATTTTCAGGATGTTAGACTCGGCTAGGAAACCTTTGTATTGGAGATCTGTTAAGGTTAGCCAAAGAACAATGTCTTCATCGAAATGTAATAAATGTAAAATTGTATATAATGATGAAACTTTTATTTAATGTTTTAAATTTTGTTTCATATTTTAATAAATACGTCCGGGAGGGTGACTCCCTCCCGCCTTCCAAAAGTTCTAACCTGTGTCCGACTTCCCATCCTTGGGGATTGTGTTGGGGGGGGTGGCGGGCATCCCGGCCATATGAAATCGCGCAAATCAGCACCATCTTTAAGTAAAGACAAGTGTTGCTTAATTTCAGCCAGTGTGGATGATCCTAGCCATTCGAGGCAGAGTTTCCCTACACTGTATGTTGTTACTATCCCTGGATGTTGTCTCTGGGAGTATCTAGGGTCTTGTCTGGTCATTTTTAGCCCCTGTGTTTTATTCAGGAATCTATCTTGACAGTTGTTTGTGTCAGTAGGCCAGATTAACCACTTTTTCCAATCAGGATGTGTTCTGTTAAAATGTAAAATTTTAGTTACGTGTATCTCAATATCTGTTGTTGCATTTTCAGGTATTGGTTTTGGAATAGACGGTTTGTTTAGGACTTTGATCTTAGCTAGGCCAAGACAGGATGTTTGGTGAATTGTGTCATTTAAAAACATCATTTGTTCTTGTATCATGCAGGTTCTGAATAGTGCTTCTAGGCCTTGTACCTGCCACTCTTTCGTACCCCAAATGGTTTTTGTTTCAATGTTATTTTTCCAATAATCAAAACCAAATGTCATCTTTTTTTCATAAAATGCTTCTGAATATATTAATTTAGTGTTTGTCAGCATTGTTTTCATTCCTGTTTTATCGAACATTTTGTAATAAAATATTTCTGCATTACTGGTGTTAAACCCTGAGAAGTACTTGAATTTCTCAAAGAATGTTTTAGAACTGCTTTTAGGTGGTGTAGCACAATGTTCCCATTGATTATACTTAAAAACATTTCTAGGCTGTGCAGATTTATGCAAATAATGATCGCCATAATGTGTATAACAGAACAACTGTTCATAACTAGACGAACCTTGTAAATAATCATGTTCTGTGAATCTAGCTGACATTACTAAATCAGACATCATGTCATTAATACTGTTAAAGTCCCAATCATCAGAGAATGTACTAGGTTTTACAAAGTCACTTAAGGAAACCTTCAGTTGATGGGGATACTTCAGGATCTCGACCAGACCATAGATCTCATAGTCAGTTTTCTCCCATACTACCCCACCGGGTATTGGAATGGCTGTGACATTTACTGTTGACAGTTCTCTTTTCTTCACGTGGGATGATCTGTGTGGTTTGAGGACTAAGTTGATGTTCTGACTTGCTGTGTCCATTGAACTATATTTTCCCTCAATGAATTTTCCCAAACAAAGTACCATGATGAGCCAAAGCAGGAGGAAAAATACACCTAGAACGAACCAGAACTCTAACCAAGGGGAAATAAGGTAGATTTTCTTCAGTTGATGAAAGAGTTCCGTTGCTTTTTCTTTAAAAGTCTTTTTTGTTTCTGGCATCACTTCGGGGTTACTTTGATCCTCGGAAAAGATGTCGAAGTCGATGAAATAACCAGAGGCAGTTCTGTCAATTGTTGGGATTATTCTTTCAATATGTCTTTCGGTAGCACTTTCTGATGCCACATTATTGTAGACTGGTGTTTCTTGACGAACTGTTTCAATCTGTGTCTCAAGTGGCACGAGTTCCATGGCATTATTGCATAGTCCTTCTCTGTGCACTGCAGGCTGATCAAATGTGATTAGTCTTTCAGTTTGAACCTCTTGGATTGTTGCAAGTTTGGGTATTCTGTTGTTTCTTGGGAGTCCACTGGGCCTACTGTTGATTATAGGCCACATGCTTGTGGTTTTACCAGGTCGATAGATACAACTCTGTTCTCCTTTTTACCAGCAAGGGGCGGTAGTACTACTGATCTTGTTCCGGTGACTGCCAAGACAGGTACTGCTTTTCTGTAAGAAGGCCCAAATTCCTTCTTCACCGCTATTTTCTCTCTGACTAGATCCCCAATCTTTGGAATCCAGACAGGCCTTGCTGTGGCTGTTGCTTGTGGTGCCTCGTCAGTGGTATCTGGCTGTTGCTTTAACTTTATGTTGCTTAAGAATTTTCTTGTTTCATTCAAATCCTGTAAAACAGCCAAACTATCTTTGATGTCAAAGTCTGTTTTCTTATCTTGTACCACTGATACTTGACTATCTAAGTCCCGAACTCTCATTCTAATTCCAAACAATAGTTCGTATGGGCTGAAACCTTTTAGAGAATTTCTTGGCAAATTGTTAAGACTGGTCTGGACACTTATTAGATGTTTGACCCACCCAGCGCCTGAACGTAATACCTTCGCTGTTATAGATCGCTTTATGTCCCGGTTTTTTCTTTCAACCACACTATTCCCTTCGGGGTGTGACGGACAAGAATACCGCAACCCAATTCCCATGCTGGCCATGGCCTCCTTATAAGCTCGAGAGCTGAAAGCAGGACCCTGGTCAGAATGGAACGTGGCAATTGCGTATGTGCCGATAAAGACTCGCAGATATTTGATAACCGTTCTGGCGTCAGCCGAGCGCTGGAGGCCACATTTTTTAAGTGTGTTTAGCCTTAATGATGTACAATGGGACGCGTTTCTCTTTTTTGATAGCGCGGATAGATTGCCTAATGCTTTCTATTAGGGCTTCTGACACTACACTGGCCGGTTCTCCACTGCGATCTCTGTTGCAGTCTTCACAGTTTTTAGCAAACTCATGAATACCTTCACTCATTTCCGGCCACCAGTACTCTGATTCTAATTCTCTCAGAGAGTCCCTGATTGTTTGGTGTCTCAGACCCATCCCCATATGTGCTTCCTGTGTGAGGAAGCCCCTCCGGTCCCTGTTTGGAGTTACCCTATCCCCCACTCCAGGGATTCGAGCAAAAGGAACAGAGTTTGCATCAATTACGTATGCATAATTGAGTAGATAGTTCACGGGCAGTGCTGCACAGTCGCCTTTTACGGTCGTTTTTACTGCCAGCATGGTTTCCCCGTCTATGTATTGTTCTGCACGCTTTTTGTGGCTACGGAAGCCGGTTTAGTTGCTTCCGCTGTGGCTGTATTAGCCAATGAATTCCCTGCAACGTGAACGCCATCACGTTGAAGACTCTGTGCGTGTATCACGTGAGTCTTTTGTAGTTCTTTCTGTAAAAGAGCTACCTGTTTCCAGAGCAATTTATGCTTTATTGTGCACCTGTGTCATCTTTGTAATCGTTTTCAATCCAACTCTGCAGCTTATTATTGTAAGAGTTGACGCATAAATGAGAATCGCACACGATTAGTGTGGGGAATTCACGTTCTGCATTTTCGAGCGCCATCTTTAAAGATCTGATTTCAGCTCTCTGAGCCGAACAGTTTCTTACTGATTCAGTTTTTGTTACTTCCGGTCTGAATTTACCGCACAGCCAACGACCTTTAACAATCGCACAGGCTGCATCGTAGGATTTGCTCTCTATGTTGAAATGCTGTACAAATCTATCTGTATAGATTATACAGGCGTACTGTGGGAGAGGCAGAAGTTCGATTGGCAGAGGATATTCTTCTTCATATTCTAAATCATTCAGTTCTTCGAATTGCGGGGCGAAATAGTATTTCACATATTCCGCTCCTAGAGAATCTACATACTGTATCCATTTCGGATCCAGTGACACTGTAGGCAGGTTTACTGGGCTGAATAGCGCCTCGAAGGCGGATTCCGCTGAGAGGATATTAATCCTTTTGCCGTGTGCTAATTCTCGTTCATTTGCTAATGCAATTTGCACTGCTTTTATAGTTCTTTCTGTGTGACTGAATGTTTTTTCTACTAGTGTGTACAAGTGAGATTTAATTGAAATTGGTACCTTTTCTCCCTCATTAGAGGTCAGGTACGTGAATCCGCATCCTCCTGGGATGACTCAGATTACAAGATCGCGTGTGTTGTCACGTGTGTCTAATTTTGTTTTTGCTAACATGTCTGTTTGCAGTGATCTCAAAATTTCTGTGTGTTTTTGAGTCCAATTGATTTGTTTAAAGTCAGGTTTAATTAGTTCGTAGAGGGGTTTAACCCTCTCTGCGTAATTTAGTATGTATGTTCTTCCGAAATTCCGAAAACCTAGAATGGATTGTAAATTCTTCAGCGTTTTTGGAGCTTGGAGTACAGCGCACTTCTCTAAGAAGTTGTCCGCTAGGCTTTTTCCTTCACTTGATAATTCGTATCCCAAAAATAATACTGTCAGATGGGCAATTCGAGACTTTTTAAAGTTGAATTTGTGACCCTCTGCCGCAAACCCAAGTATAATGGTGTTCACTCTTTTCAAGTGAGTATCCAAGTCGTCGTCTGTGAGATAGATATCACCTACGTAAGATAATACCTCATCATCACATATTTGTAGTAACTCTGTTACTCTAGCTGAGAATAGTCCTGGGCTGTTCTTGAGCCCCTGTGGGTGTCGACAGAAATTTTTCTGAGACCCCATTACGGAGAAAGCGGTCAAGTACCTGCTTTCTGGTGCAATGTTTTGACAAAAGAAACCATTAGATATGTCTAATGTTGTTTTATATTTTTTCCTAATTATGTTATTCATTAGGGCTGCACTATGCGAGTTTTGTACTGCAAAAGTTTTGCAACATGCATTAAGGTGTCTGTTGTCCAAAACTAGACAATATGAATTGTCTGGCTTGGAGACAGGAAACAAAGGATTGTTCATTTGAGAGGTGCATGTTTCAATCACCCCCTGGTATTCAAGTTGATCTAAAATCTCCCTGGCTTGTTTTTTAGCTTCTTGCTTAATGGGATACTGCCTTTGGGCAGTTGGTTCACTTTTTAACTGGATTTTGTGAGGAGGTGAGTCCTCATCCCATCCTACATGATTTTTATATAATGCCGGTGCCTGGGCTACTGCCCATTTCCTTGCATAAGTATATTTTTTGTGAATCGGAATGTGATCGAGAAGGCAGGCATAATCATTTCTTCGCCACGAGGGCACTCCCTGACAAACTCTGGGGGCCAATCTTTTTCAGCTAACAGAATATCACAGCCTTTTGAGAGTTTATCCCAAAATAGACCCTTTATTTTCCTAGTCTTATCACCCTCTATACGCAATGTTATTTTGTATATTTTATGGGGCTCACTAAGTCTGGTGTCGGCAGTTTCAACCTGAATGTATTTATTTGTGTCCACTGTCTCCAGATGACTCATCAAGATCTTGCGGGCTATAGTGATTTCTGCTGCACTGTCCAACATTGTCTGTTCCCACTCCCCGTTTTTCAACTGTGTCCTCAGTATTCTTGGCATGGTTGATTACTCTAATACTGGCTACCTTCTTTTTCGGAAATTGAGATTTTTTACTCTGAGCAGGTTCCTTGTCTTTGGACTTGGTGTGCTCTCCTGGGTCTGACCGTCCTCTTCTTTCCGATTTCTGCGAAAAAGATCGAGAGGGACGTGTATCAATACTTTGATATCTATCAGGTTTTTTCAAATTATCCCTATTTCTAAGGTTGTATCTTTTCTCAGAGGGCTCCCTTTGGGGAGACTGGTGTTCTCGAGTCGGAGTTCTTTCCCTCCGTCGAGGAGACCTTCCTCTGGACTGGAAAACTTTTTCCTTGGGAGTGGATTGTTTATTTCCATCCCAGCTCTTTTTAGGAGTGTTTGAATTATTTTTAATAAATACATTTTCAGGATTTTCGAGCAGTTGGGGCTTTACTGGTTTCCCACCCAAGCTGTCTCTACCTAATTCTTCATTGCATTTTTCTATGATTTTGGCAAGCTCAATTGGCTGATCTGTTATATCTGTTTCCTTCAACTTCTGGCGGATCGCCACAGATGCTGCTTCTCCTTTTATGTTGGCTAGTAATATAGCCGAGACCTGCTTGAAATCTTTCAGTAATTTCATACCAAGAGTTAAAGCAGGTTCAGGACCGTATTCATTTTGAATCTGTTTTAGCACTTCTGGTATTACCGCCATAGATGGAACACACTGGCCCACATGCATCAAGCACTTTTTCATTCGCAAACGGTGCGATTCCTTAAAATCGGCCGTTTGCGAATGCAAAAGTGCTTTTTGGGATGCATGAAGCAATTTTAGAATTCGCAACATTGTTGCGAGTTCTAAAATTGCGGGTGCTTTTAAGAAGTCGCAGATGTGCGACTTCTTAAAAGCAATGCATCATTACTTTTAGAAGTGGAAATTCGCAATTAGGGTTCCAAATTTACAGAGTGGTTGAACCACTCGGTAAATTTGGAAAAAGTGTTTAAAATGTTGAAAATGCTTTTTTTTCAACATTCATGTTACGGACACACATGTCCTTAGGACATGTGTGTGTGCAACATGATGCGAAAAATACATTTCAGGGGTGCATGGGGGGGTCCTTTGGACCCCCCCCTGCACCCATGAAATTTTCTAAGTGCCACTCGCAATTTGCATTGACTCCTATGGGCCTTTTGGCCCATAGGAATCAATGGGAATTGCGAAAATTAACTTAAGAATTCGGTATTTCTTTGGGATTCGGTAAAAATTGCGATTTTTACCGAATCACAAAAAAATACCGAAAAAAATGATGCATAGCATTTTGCACTTCTTAATTTGCGATTCCTTATTTTTCGCAAATTAAGAAATGCAAAATGACACAATGATGCATGTGGGCCCATGTGTTTTTGTGTAAATGGAAGCAAAGACTGTACCCCAAGTGTCACAGTCCTCCACGTGTGGTGCGATTCCCATAGGAAGGCAGATGGTCAAGATTCTGTGTTTCTCAACAGGGGTAGTATCAGGAAATACTGCCTCTATTTGAGTGATTTTTTGGGCTAACCAGAAAGGAATTTGTTCCCGTTTTATGGGTGTTTTACCAAGACATGACTGTATGTTCTGTGGTGTAATTTTATTAGTGTTCCCCTGATGAGGGGTCAGCTGTGGTACATTAACAGCTGGTTGGACTGTTGCAGTCCGTATTACATATTGGACTAATTGCCTATGTATTTTAATTAATGTTTTTAGCTGTACTAACAGCTCTTCTTTTGACATTTTTCCAATGTCTGGGTGTGGTGTGTAGCTGGCTAGAACCGGCCACGTTGCTCCTGGTCTACCTAGTGGACCGAGCCTAGTAATACGATCATTATGTTTTGGGGCGCCATTAAACCAGAGCAGGTGCTCTTGGAATTTTAGTGGGATTTCAGTCTCCTCGAAAGGAGCGTACTCATCTGGTGGTTTCTCTATTTTGTAATAGTGAAACTCTTTTGTTCTAGCGTTTGCCACTTGAAAGTTTATCCATGAATAGAATACCTCTGTCTGCCGATATTCGTGTGCCTCTATCACGAAAATTACTGTACCACCTTGTGGTGTCAGTCCGTTTTCTATAAGTTTTAAAGTTATAGATTTTCTTAAATGTGCCGGGATTATTATTGCGCCTGGTACCGTATCGTCGGGACCCTGCTGAGTCGCATCTGCTGCGGCCCCAGTGGTTCCGTTTTATTCTGGCATTGTATAAATGCAAAGTTTGCAGATTAGGTCTCCAAGGAGACAAAGATTAGGTGCACAATATTTTGGAACACTGTATCCTTCAACGTTGAATAAACCAGAGCTTTACATAGGAATCTCTTCCTACTGAGTTCGGGCGGATTTTAACCTTTCACCCACTCCAGACGTCTATTGGAGTATTTATGGGAGAAAGGGGTCTGTGTGAAAAATGCACGACTGAGTTACTCTAACGTCTTGCGTTAGTTTATCGCCTTACCAAACGTTTGGGCGCCATGTAGTGTAGTTCCTATTTTCCCAATAGGCCCTGCGCATTGGAATAACATAAACAGTAGTATCGACGTAGAAGTGCGGATCTTCCAGGCCTCTACTGACTATGCTTAACTTAATTGGGGTTGTTACCAACTAGCTCAGAGGTCACTGGAAACTTTCTTCTCTGAATAGGAAGTGATCAGCTTCCCTGGTACAGACAAGAAGGGATTCAGTTTTCCAACAACCGTGCAACATGACAACTTTGCTCCTCAGATCAAGAGTCAATCTCTAGGGTCGTGTGAAACAATAGACAGTTATTTTACTCAGTCAGTGGTTGTGCAGTTTACTTTCACAATATGTAGAGAATAGAGAGACGGGCGTTTTCAATAAAGGGTAACATTTATTGAACAGTCTTTCTTCTCGTACAAGAGAAATGAATTGCCACAATTGCAAGACTTGTTATTATAAAAAGTACGTACAGTAAGATAAGTATTGCGAAATAATACTGTAAAAGCATTGATATGGTTTCTTAGCCATACAATGGTTTAAAATGAATAAAACATATATACATTCATATATACATTAGGCTAAAATACTCAACTGGTGCTTCTAACTACGCCTACCCCAGTGTACCTGACCTAAGCCTAATACTTGGGAGGGGAGTAAGTCAGTAGCTTTAAGTTAAGTTGGTTTCGCCAAGGTTTGCTTCAAGAATTCTCTCTAAGGGTTTAGTCAACACCATACCTCTGGAATAGAATGATGGAGGTCTGGTATCTCCTTCAGGGGGTCGATATCCCAGTCACCCGCAAGGATAGACTAGAAACGCCGGAGCTGGATTTCTCTGCAGGAGAAAGGACAGCGTCTCTCTCAGCGCGTCGAGGAGGAGGAGGAGGGGCAGCGTCCGCGGGCAGCTTGCATCTGCTGGGCTCTTGCAGGGGGGCGGCTGTTCAGCTCCTAAGTTCACCACACCATTGTTCGCTAGTTAGCAGCGATAGCAGTAGCGATAGCAGCTATGGTATCATCAGCATGACAGCTACTTTAGCAGCAGCGAGTCAGCTAGCAGCCTCAGCGAAACAGCAACATCAGCAGCAGCGAACAGCGTTTGCTTAAGGCAACGTTGGTAATATTTATACCTGAAAGGTGCCTTATTTGACGTAAGTTTTTGGACATAAGACGTCAATAAAGATGTCACTAGGAAGTGATCGTCTATCAGTGCTCATTAGAGTTCTATTACTAATCAAAACACAGCAAGCGGGGATTTCCAGGTTGCTGAGTTTTTATCTTGTTGAAGAACTCGGAGTGTTAATCTAGGAATCTCAGATAGTAACTTCTGCTATGTCATTGCACTAATTGGTTGCAAAGGAAGTGGCAGAGAAAGCAATTCTGAAATGTGGCTCTGTTCGTGTGAGGCCAGAGATGAGTTTCTGAATATTGCACTTGAACGGTTATGCCACTATAGGGAATAAATGGATTTATTGCCGAATAGGGGCATAAGGTCTCAGTATCGATCAGGGTCCTAGATTAGAACGCGACAATCCCGTGACATACTACAGCCTCCCGAATCACTGCACCAAGCGCCGATTGTGCTGCGGAGGGGGGGCGCACCCCTGGCGTGTAAGTGAGGCAGACCACACTGGCGAGGTGGGCCCGATCGGGGCCTAGCAGTGGGAGTGGCGGTGGGAGCAGCCTGGAGGGCAGCGCGCTTCCTCAGTAGTGACCCGGGAACCTTGGCAAATCTGCAGTCCAGTGAGAAACAGGGGGACCCCATTGAGTCTGCGGTGCCAGGACGAGGACCAAGGGGCCCGACAGTGGCTGAGCGCTCCGTGGCGGCACTGGTGGGCCCGGCTTTGCGCTACCAGAGGCTGGCACGGGCAGTGGCTCCAGCCTGCCCTGAAGCGGTGTCCCCAGAGGATCGTGCTGTGCTGCGTTGGGCCTGCATACCCAACCTGACCTTGTCCCACATGGTCTGCGTGTGCCTGGGGAGGCCCGGGACTTAGGGGTGCCTGCGCTCGCGGCCCCGCAGACGCCAGAGGAGCAGCGGTGGTGGGGTGAGCCCTTGTGGAGAGTGAAGGTGAAGAGTAAGTGGGGCCCCCCCAGAGATATGAGGTGGACTGTGACGGGCCCACACAGCGTAAGGGGCTAAGGCTGTCAGAGAACTGGAAGTGGCGCCCAATAGCAACGCACTGTGCAGAAGCAGGCAGAGGACGGCCTGGCATTGTGTTATGGCGTAAGGTCTGGCAACACCGGCCGGGACTTGGAAGTTAACTGGGAGCAGTGTCCATCAGGAACTCTAGCGCAGTGGTCCCCGCCGCTCCGCCAACGTGACTGTGGGCCATTCAGGGCATGGCGATGACGACGTCCAGAAACAGGAAAGATAGGACGGTGAAGGAGGGGTCCCTGAAGGTGGCTGCGCAGACCATCGCGCAGACTTCTGACAAATCCCTGCGGAAAGACGATGCGGAGGCCCCGGCAACAAAGGCTTTCATGATTGAGCTGTTTTCCGTGATCAAGGAGGACATAGCCGAGCTGCGCTCCACGCTTGCGTCTGACCTTCGCGAGGTGCGAAGCGATATCGACGGTGTGGGTGAATGGATGGGGACCCTAGAAGAGCACGATCTGAGCACGGTGTAGGACATTCACCACCTCCAACAGGACGTGATCCGTCTCACTGAACAAAACTTAGACCTACAGGCCCATGCTGAGGACTTGGAGAATAGGTCCCGCCGCAATAACATTCGGATTAGGGCGGTGCCTTGGAATGGTGAGGATTCGGATCTGCGAGAATATGTAGGGTCCCTAATCCTGCACATTCTTAACCCTTTAAGTGCTGCCGTCGGCCAACGGTCGTCACAAGCACTACCTTGCCAGTGCTGCGCACGACCGTTGGCCGACGGGTCTGCATTCGTTATTCGAACGTTCAGCACTGGGCACTGAACGTTCGACGCTCGGAAGGTGTTAACAAGGAGGACGTGAAGGAGATACAAATGGACCGAGAGCACCGGGTGGGGCTCCCACGGGGACCTAAGGCCCCTCCTCCGGACATATTGGTATGTGTCCACGACTTCCAGCTCAAAGAACGGATCCTACGAAAAGCTAGGGACCTTGTCCCCCTTCAGTTCCGTGACCTTCACCCCCTGCTCTTCCAAGACCTTGCGGCCTCTACGCTGACAAAATGAAGAGAATTCAAACCCATCACCAATTACCTCAGAGAGCAAAACGTTCCTTATTCCTGGGGTCACCCTTTCCGGCTCATCTTCAAGTGGAAGGCCAAGCTCATCCAGGTACAATCTCTGGACTTGGCTCGCGCTATCTTGGGGCTGGAACAACCTGCCTCCCCTTCCGAGACCGAAGGTTGTCCCAGTAGACAATGGTGGCGGTCCGCCAAATGGCAGAGAGTGGGTAAATCTGCTCCCAAGGCAAAGCCCGACTTGACTGCGAGTATGATGGAACGTGGAGCGGCGGTGGCCTCGGTGGCCCAGGTAACAGATGCTTCAGCGGGCACCTGAGGTATGGACTCTTTCCCAGGCATCAACAGGGCCAGTAGCTGGCGTCAGAGGGGATGATCTGAAGAAGGTACTGACTAGTTCTTCTATGTCCTGGTTCCGAACGCATCCTTTATCAGGTACTGGATATGTGACTGGTTGGTGCCATGTTCCCCTGCCTTAAGGGCACATTCTATGAAATTGTTTATGTTCCTTTCTGTTGTACTGTTGGGGTTTTGTTTTTGAGGGGCTCCGCATCAGTCCTGGGGGGTGCAGGCGTAGGTTGGGGGGTCTCCAAGCTGTCCACGGCAGGTATGGTCCCATTAACTGCATACAAAGCTTGTATCCCTGTGTAGTGGGTATGGGGAAAGATTTGAAAATTGTTAGCTTGAATGTGCTAGGTCTCAACAGCCCTGTTAAGCGTGCAGCCATTTTATCCCTATTGGAGGGTGCAGAAGGGGATGTGTGGACATTTGGAGCATACAGGGAGCCCACCGTAAGATGCGTAGATCCCCATTTAATCCTGACCGCCACGAAGCGCCCCTTAATATGTGGGGATGTGTGTTTATTGCAGGAGACTCACCTCCTCTCCAAAGATACTAAGAGGATGAGAAATAAACGCTTCCCAGTTCAGATGTGGTCCTCAGGCTCTACGAAACAACAGGGGGTTGCGATCCTGATCAGCGCCAAAGCTCACTGTAAGGTCCAGTCCCATGTCGTTGATATTAAGCGACACTTCGTGGCAGTCAGGATTTAATGGGGGTCTACGCATCTTAAGGTGGTTTCCCTGTATTCTCCAAATGTCCAACAGGAACCCTTTCTAAAGACGGCGTTTTCGGAGGTATTAGCTTCTCCTGATGTATGTGTGTTGGTGGGGGGCGATCTGAATGTAGTAATGGACCCGGCGCAAGATAGATCTGCTGCACGCACGCATCAGGCGGGGGCCTTCTCCCATGGAGGGAAGCAATGGCTACAGGAAGGGGGGCTCCATGATGTATGGCTTACTCACCACCCCCTGGAATGTGATTACACCTACTACTCAGCAGCTCACAAAACCTATGCGCGCTTAGATCATATCCTTGCCACAACGTCTCTCATGCCCCATCTATACGCAGCGGAGATCTCCCGTGCTCCCTGTCCGACCATGCCCTGATTCCTGTGCGGGTCACCTGTACTGAGCAACAGCCGCCATCGTCGGGGTGGCGTCTCCGGGATTCCCTCCTCAATTCTGAATCGTTAATTGACCGCATACGAACCACGATTACTCAATACTTTGCGGATAATGACAGGGATGGTATGTCGTTGCGGTCAGTGTGGGAGGTCCTCAATCTGGTAGCTCGGGGGAACTTTATATCGGTTTCTGCGTCGCTGGCTCGACTACGCAGGGAGAAACGCGAGGAGTTGGAGAGGGAGGTGGGAGGCCTAGAGGCGATACATAAGTGAACTGGGGCTCCACGCATCTTGAGGGAGTTGGAAACGAAGATGCGCATGCTTAAACACCTCGACCTGGACAGGGCAGAATACACCCTCTTGTGCTTACGCCACAAGTTTTACCTTAGTGGGGACAAGGGGGGGCTGGATGCTGGCAAACAGGCTGAGGGCCCGCACACAACAGGCCGCTGTCCAGGCCATTAGGGACGCAGATGCGGTAGAGCAGACTGCCAACGCTCGTATCGCAGACTCCTTCTGGCGGTTCTACCACACGCTCTATAGCCAGGAACCATCAGACCCAGAACATGTGAAGGCGTATCTGGCGTCATGTGGAGTTACACCCCTTGCACAGGCCTCGGCAGCAGCGCTCGATGCGGAAATATGTATAGAGGAAGTCATCTCCGCGATTTCGCAGTTGAAATTGGCCAAATCCCCAGGACCAGAAAGCTTTTCAGGCATTTTCTATAAAAACATTGTAGGGAGCTGGCGCCCTTTTTAACCCGTCTTTTTAATTCGTTCCTGGACATGGGAGAAGTGACCCCTTCTATATCTGAGGCGGTGATTACAGTCATCCTCAAGGCAGGGAAGGACCCTATTGAGTGTGGCTCGTATCGCCCCATCTCCCTCCTCAATATCGACATGAAGCTTTTCACTGGCATTTTGGCAGCCCGTCTCAGTCCATTCATGGATGGCATTATAGAGCCGGATCAGGTTGGGTTTATACCAACGCGACAAGGGGGGGAAACACAAAGTGACTTCTACACCTCATGGACTCGGTACACCGCTCTCGCAAACAGGCCCTGTTTTTATCAATAGATGCTGAGAAGGCCTTCGACCGTGTCGACTGGACCTACCTGTTCGTGGTCTTGAGATCTTTTGGGCTGGGGGACCACTTTGTGCAATGGGTGCGCTGTCTCTACTCCGCCCCGCGAGCGGTGGTCTGGGTCAACGGTTGCAGATCTGCCCCTTTTCCCATCATATGTGGGACGTGAAAGGTGTGCCCCCTGTCGCCGTTGCTCTTCGCGCTCTATATGGAGCCCTTCGCTCAGAGGGTGCGGTCTAACCGGGCTATTCAGGGGATGCGGTTTGGCACTGACGAGCACCAGATAAGCCTATACGCCAATGACGTGATCCTCTCACTTACGTGCCCCCACACCTCCTTGCGGCACCTGTCAAGGAATTACGTGACTTTGGTGGCGTAGCCGGTTTTAAGGTAAATGTTTCCAAGAGCCAGCCGCTGACGTGCAGGACCTCCAAAAGGACTTTGCCTTTCAATGGGTTCACTCCGACATCCTGTATTTGGGGATTCGCCTGGCTCCCACTATAGCGCAGACAGTCTCTCTCAACTACAAGATCTTAGTCGAGCAAGCAACCAAATCGCTGTCTGACTGGTCCCGCTTGAAACTCGCCTGGTTTGGTCGGCTGGCGGCAGTCAAAATGACGATCCTGCCACCCATCCTTTACCTCTTCCAGATGTTGCCCTTGAGCCCCCCGCGGGTACCATACAGAAGCTACAGGGCTGCTTACTAAATTTCTATGGAATTACAAACGTCCGCGGCTTGCATCCTCGCTGATGATGGTCCCTCGGGCCAACGGCGGACTGGGTTTTCCCTCACTCATGGCATTCTACCAGGCGGCTTGTCTGCACCTTACCCTTGAATGGAACAGACCGCTCTCCAGCAAACACTGGTTATTTATGGATCAGGCAGTGGCGGGCTGCAACATTTGGCGTGAATTGTGGTTCCCTCGAAAACACAGAGCGTGGTTCTTATATTCGACACCAGTGACATTGCCGACCATGAAGGAGTAGGATCAATTGGCAAGGCGTAAGGTTTGGACCACTTTTCCATTGCCTATGACGCCCATTGTCGATAACCCGGACTTCCCGCCAGGCTGCTCGTCCCCGGTCTTCCAGCTCTGGAGGAAGGAGGGCTGCAAGAGGGCAGGCCACCTCTTTGACATCGATGGCTTGATCTCGTTTTCTTCGCTGCGTCAGGACCACTTTGCCCTCCCCGAATCTGACTTCTTTTCCTACTAGCAGGTAGCACATTGGGTCACTCAACCTCCTAATATGGCCCATATGTCCCATCCCCTGACGGCCCTAGAGCATTGGGTGATATGCAAGAAAGATGACCGCAAACTTATATCTGACCTATATGCCCTGATTGTTGCGCGCCCTAAGGCACCGTGTACTAAAGCGTGGGTTTGGTGGGAGACAGAGCTGGGCCCCCTGCTGTCACATTGAGAATGGGAAAAGGTGTTTTACCACGCGCAGCATACTGCGTCCAATGTGCCAGGCGCCGAGTCGGCCTACAAGATAGTGTCCTACTGGTACCATACCCCAGCGTGGATTAAAACCTGGGATCCAAAATGCACGGGTCTTTGCTGGCAGGGCTGTGGTGCTCCAGGCACCTTGATGCACTTGCTCTGGCACTGCCTGAAGCTTGAGCTTTACTGGAAGGCGGTCCTTGATGATATCGATGAGGCCTTTCACATCACATTTCCCATGGCTCCAGAGCATGTGCTGCTAGGCCTCCCGCATTCCAAAGCGTTCCCTTTGCGCTCTATAAGGGGCAGGATGATAGCGCTAGCCTTGTTAGCGGCGTGCTTGGTTATCCTCACACAATGGCGATCCTCTGCTTCCCCTGACCCGAGGGACTGGATTCGGCGGCTGTGGCATTTGTTGGCCATGGAGAGACTGTCTCTGTGTGTGGATGGCAAAGGTGAGGTATATGCTGAGCTGTGGGAACCATTTATACACCATCTATCTCATGATCTGCGCGAGGTAACCTGTCCAAAGTACTTGCAAATATTACACCTTATCCCGCTGGTTCCCCAGGGTGCAGCCAAATAGGATCGGAAGGCCAGGAGCGTACTGTGAGACGGTGGGGACTTAGTGTGATCTAGGGAATTGTAGGGACTGATGCGGTGGAGGGAGGCGGGAGGGGTGGTGGGGTGGTGGTGGGGGTGGAAAAAGGCTGGTGGGGGGTGTTATCATTGTTTAACAGTTTTGTGCTCTTCGTAAAATGCAGTGAAAGCTAATAGTCATGGTTGTTCCTCCAGGCATTGCATATGTTCTCGCCGGGTCGCCCCCATGGGTGTAGGCCCTAAGGCTGTGTTTAGTTCTGTTGGATTGTGCTCTGCTGGCCGGTGGATGTAGGCAGCTGAACTGTGTTATGTGTTGGTATACTGCTCAATAAAAAGATTGATTCTAAAATGTTTCACAAACCTATAACAGGGGGGAGAGGAGAAGGAGTTGGCGTGATCTATAAGGAAAAATTGGATTTTTCACCCTTAGAGATAGAGGAGGTGACGGGGATAGAAATATTGGGCTTCTCACTACAGAAAACGAAGAGGAGGCTGGTTACAGGCATGGTCTGTTATAGACCGCCTGGAGCAGACACTCAGTATCAAGTACTTTTTGATACTATCACTGACCTCTCCCTAGCCTATTCCAGAATGATCATATTATGGGATTTTAACCTGTAGGATAATGGGATGCTAGGTAATCACATGAGAGAGCTGGGCCAAACGTGCGAAAACTGTAATCTCGGTCAGCTGGTACAAAAGCCGACACATCAGGGAGGTCATGTGCTGGATCTGGTATTTGCAAACCCGACGGATACCAAGATAATGGACATATTGCCTCAAAGCTGGTCGGATCACTCTTTAGTGCACTTTCACATTTTAATTCCTCGACCGGAGATTAGTAATAACTGTCGGACTACTTACCAACAGGGAAGAGAGTGGGCTAAGCTAATTAAAAATAAGCTATATTTGACACCACCTAATCAAAATCTGTTTGCTCCATCTAGCTCCATCGAGAAAAATTATCAGGAATACTGCAACTTTATAGGCAGCTCCCTGGATAATTTAGTCCCAAAGAAAAGACTTAAAAACAGAAAGAAAGTCTTGGCTCCATGGTTTAGTGAGGAATTGAAAATACTACGTTTTAGCTGTAAAAAGGTGAAGAGAAAACGGAGGAGGAATTACGCAGATATAGATAGAAAGGAACTTAAATTCGTTCAAGCACACTACAAGGAATGCATAGCTAGGAACAAAGGAGACTTCTTCGCCGATTCTATTCTGCATGCCCCGAACCGAACCGAAGCACTTTTTAGTATTGTGAAGAATCTCTCACCTCCAACTTGTATAAGTAACAAGGTGGTCGCTTCACAGAAACTCTGTGGTACTATTGCTGCACATTTTGAGGAAAAAATCTGTAAAATTGTGGGTAAGTTAGGCCCCAATAATAATAACAACTGGGATGACCAGATTGGAAGATCAGGAGAAGAACCTATAGCAGTCACCGGTTTGGAAAACTTTCAGGCCCCATCTGCGGACCGGTTTAATGAGTTGGCTCAGAGCATTACATCATGCTCCCCCCGGGATCCCCTGCCTCATAGAATTTGGAAAACATCTGAAAAGGAGGCCTTCCCTTGGTTGCGTCTAATCTGCATCAAATCCTTAGAGGAGGGAGTGGTCCCGGAAATATGGAAGAAGGCGGCAATCACTCCTCTGCTTAAGAAACCTTCCCTTGCTCCCCTGGTTCCAGCCAATTTTAGACCAATATCTCTCCTACCTTACCCGATTAAAATTCTGGAAAAAATAGTCAGTAAAACCTTGTCTAGATATCTGGAGGATAACCTCCTACTAGACAAGGATCAATTTGGCTTCCGCCCGAGCCACAGTACTGAGACTACCTTGGTCACCATTATGGATAACCTTCGGATGTGAGCAGACAAGGGAGAATCATCCGTTTTAGTATTACTTGATATGTCGGCCGCATTCGACACGGCGAACCATACAGTACTGTTGGAGAGATTAAAAACGTTGGGGATAAAAGGATCTGCCCTGTAATGGATACGTTCTTATCTAACTGGCAGGCAATAGGTAGTGTCACTGCCTCCATAAGATTCGAGCCAGTCTCTAGTAGTCTACGGGGTTCCGCAAGGGTCGGCGATAAGCCCCATCCTCTCTCTGATTAAGTCCTTCGATATCGGCTTGGTTAACTACGCGGATGACACCCAGTTGGTGTTTTCCCTGAAAGGGAAACGGGCGGTATCGATGGACAAGTTTCAAGAGTGTATGCGCAAGACAGTAGACTGGCTCAGGCAGAATTCTTTACAATTTAATGGGGGGAAAACCGAAGTGCTTTTCTGTCCATCCTCTAGTGTGCATCAATCGTTAATGCCAGAGTTTAAGCTCACCCCAGAGGATGACCCCTTGATTCCGTCCAAAACTGAGCGCAACCTGGGGTTACAATTGGAGGGTAGTCTCCAGATGGAATCCCAGGTAAATAAAACGGCCAATGTATGCTTTGCACTGCTGCGAATGCTACAACAGATCCTCCCGCTCTTGCCTAAGGACACTCACTCACTTGTGGTACAGAGTGTAATCCTCAGCAGACTGGACTACTGTAATGCTCTGTATCTGAGAGCACCACAGTACATCATTCAGAGATTACAGAGAGTCCAGTCAATGGCAGCTAAACTGGCTCTGCATAGGCAACACAGGACCTCTACGATCGCAGCCCTGAGAGATCTACACTGGTTGCCTATTAAAGAGAGAATCTGCTTTAAGTCCCTTTGTATTGTGTACAAAGCGGCACATGGCGTGGGCCCTATTCCACTTCAGGAAAGATTCTCTTGGTACAATCCAGAAAGGCAGCTCCGCTCTTCCAATGTAAACTTGGTAAAGACCATTGACTTTAAGAGAGTCAGGATGGGCGGCAGAGCCTTTGGTGTCGCCACTGCTCAACTCTGGGATGACCTTCTCCAGACAATTAGACAGGCTTACTCGCTAACCGGTTTTAGAAAGCTGGTGAAAACCTGGTTATTCCCTAGGGGGGATATCTAGCTCCTTTGCTGCCATGGTGGATTTTTTCATTGGTCGTAGCTTCTGAAGTTCAAGCGCCAGAATACCCGTAGGGTGACAGCTTTGCGCTGTACAAATGTCAGACACAATACGATACGATACAAAGAAACCAATGATTAGACAACCCAGAACATGCAACTTAGTTTACCTCAGGCAATGTGGAAAACAAGAACACTCTTTCGTTATACTCTCATACCAGTCCAAACCATGGAGTAAAAGGAGACACAAGCAAGTTTGAAATATTTATTTCTAACGCCATGATCTCAGGCGCAGCACCTTAGTTAATACAAGCAGACATATTATTAGAAACAAGATTGTTAGCATAGTTACTATTCCATAAAATACAAAGGGAGTAAGCATGTTATAATGCTAAATGGAAACAGGTTTAAAATATACCTATATTTCACCCTCCCTTGCTAGAAGGTTATTTTATAACTACAGAAGGTCTCTTAGGCCTATATAGGCGGCCCCATAGCTCTAGTATTTAGCAGAAGTGGATCACATCAAATTCTGCACAAGTTCTCAGCATACGAATGTTCTCCAAGTGTGTGTGATCATGTCTATGCAGTACATTATTAAACACGCTAATATCAGAGGTGGCCACAGATGCATATGTGTTATGGCTAGAACGTGCACTGATCAGTTATAACAACAGTTACAGTGTCTAAGATAACCTTGACGATCTTGGCACTCACTGTACAGACTAAACTAACAAAGCAGCTTAGAAATGTAGCAAAACAAGTTATTCTCATGTGAAGGAAAATACTCAGCTTTCTCTAAACAATAGCGAAAGTGTGTGTTGTGTGCAAAGCAGAGCAGGAAAGTAAAAATGGTGTGTAAACTTCTAATAAGCGCATGCCAGCTTAACACTGTGTGAATGTATGGCTCAGCTCCACTACAGGCAAGATAAGTCTTGTACTGGTGATGATAAAGGTAGAGGGCAGCAAGAGTTTTACCAGAGTCCCAGATTCTTCGCTGCCTACTGGATTTATTCAAATAAAGAAGTTAAGGCATCTTTAGCATCGACCGAGCCATTAATTTCTTGGTACACACACGAGTATTAAGTGCAGGAGACCGTAATCCTAGTGAAAAGAGTACTTTGTTTAGCAACGCCTTCTGGCCCGCAATGTCTCTGTCTATGCTTCCTAGGTACAGTAGGCAGCGAAGAATATGGGGCGCTGATAGAACTCTTGCTGCCCTTTATCTTTATCATCACCAGTACAAGACTTATCTTGCCTTGAAGAAGCCCTTGTCTGGGATGAAATGCGTTGCTTGCGTCTGTTGCTTCAAGATTGAAAAGAAAAAAAGAAAAGATAAAGAATATTCAAGCAATACTGGAGTCTATGGATAATTTTGCAAACAATACTAACAGTTGGCCTCATGTTGAACGGATATGTTTGGTTATATGTTGCCTCTCATCGCTTTTGTTCTGTTATGTATAATTTATGACCATTTGGCAGCTGGTCATTTGAGGTGGGCAATATTGGTGTAGAAAAATATATTTTGCGACTATATTTGGTGGTGTAGTGATTAAGTCCACCTAGCTGCCACTGTTTCTCCAGGTTTTCCCTGGTCTTAAATTTGGGGCTGCCTCCTATTTTGTTCACCCTTGTAACTAGGGGGCAGCGTCAAAATCAAAAGGTGTGGCGGTGGATCGCTCACCTCAAAACACCCATTGTCCACCCCTAACACCGGCTTGTAAATAAAGCATAGCCCATATAGCCACAGGAACTTAGTTAAAAGTGATGTTCCTGTGGCGATAGGGGCTTGTGAATATATGCCCTTCAGTCTTTAAATGTCCCCAAAGCATTTACTCTTGTAGTATCATTCATAAATGTAGAGTCTCTCCTTTTTTACTCCTTTTGTTCTATTGCAGAATGGCTTTTGATGTTCTTGAAGGCCAGGACCACAGTCTCACCATTTGACTCACTTTCCTATATGCTAGACTAACCTTTCTTCTCATTATTCATTCCATAGTTAGCATCTTATTTAGAGTTTGGTAGACAGGGCACTCCACTTCAAACATGATAGAGTACCCTGTCCACCAAACCACAAGTTAACCCACTCTTTTTAGAGTCAAGCAAACAGTCAAGTTTCTGCTGGTAAAATCCTCTGAACGACAGCCTGACTAACATTGGTCCAAGGGATGAGGTATCTGGTACCATCCACCCTATTTATGGCCGACGTTTCAATGTACTTCTTTCTTGTGTGGGACCTCCAGGAAAGCTTGAAGGTCCCAAACAGGAAAATAAATACCCCGCAGAAAACTTCCAATGTGTGAGGGACACTTATTTTTTAGTTTCTTCAGAAACAAACTTCCATATCAGGGGTTTATTTTTGTAAACAGAAAAATGTTTTGTGTGGGTGACCTGAAAATGACACCTGCAGCGCTTTAGTGCCTTCAGAGGAGCCGCCATGATGACAGGTTCTTTAAAGGCACAGAGATCTCTGCCCTCAAATTTGGCAGGCTTTATTCTGCTAGGTAAGTGAAGTACATGTTAGTTCACTGCACTCCAAGTACAAAATAGGCCTCTTAGGGCCCGATGTTGGTGGCCCATTACCGGTCGGTAAACCCAAAATTCGGTAAATTTCAGGCTTACCGACCGGTAAGGGGATGATTCGTTAAATACCGAATCGGTATTTACCGATTCGGTATTTACCGAATCAATATTTACTGATTCGGTATTTACTGAATCGGTAAATGGTATGCAGGTAACACTTTTAAGAGTGCTTATGTGCTGTTAGGATTCATTGTTTACCACCAACTATAGTTGGTGGTAAATACCGAATACCTTTGAAAATGCAAATCTGTGAATTTTCAACAGTGCCATGTGGCAGACATACATGCCCTTAGGGCTTCTATGTGTGCCACATGTGCACACAAGCACTATTCAGGGGTGCAACAGGGTGTCAATGTGACACCCTGCCACCCTTGAATGTTTCCCTATTTTACCGAATCAGTATTTACCGATTCGGTTATTCACATTCATTCCTATGGGCATCCAGGCCCATAGGAATAAATGTGAATCATCAAATTGGTAAATACCAATTCGGTAAAATAGTACGTTACCGAAATTTTATCTACATAACATTTACCAATTCTAAAATACAGAATCAGTAAAATTCGGTATTTTAGAATCTGTACATTTTTATTACCTACATCTAGCCCTAAGTCTTTTTAGCTTTCCTTATATTCTGGAATGTTCCCCTCATTCTTCAGGTCTGCAACCATTTTGTCTCTTGTTTAAAATAAATCACCTTTAGCTAACCCTTTTGATAATTTCTGACCTAGTTATTTACTTCTTTTCTCACAGTTCTTCGTTCCTCATGAAGCATAAATCCAAGAACATTGAACAAGCAAATGTTCCATGATTGTCTGATGTCTGGTAATGGCAAAATGCATGTTTGTTCCTAGAGAATTTAGTCTGCACTAAATCTTTTTTAGTAATTGTTGTAGACTAACACTTTATGGCTTACTGTTTGTTTGATGACAGCTATCAATCTAATACTGTAAGGATTATGTAGAAAGCATGAACACTATGCGGCTCATTCACAAGAAAATGATGCTATGCGACACCGCAAGCCAGCTTGCAGCACAGCGCTGCGCCATAAGGAAAGTGTAGGGTTGAATTGTTTTAACGTATTTACGGCAATATGGCACATCCTGTCCGTTTCTTTGAGCTGGCGCTGTTTACGAAGCCTTGCACCAATACAGACACCCTTGCGCCATGGCGCCACGGTGCCTGCATTGAAATCAGGTTGTTTTTGTGCAGGAAGGGACACCTTCCTTCACAAAAACAACTGTTGCACCTGCCCTAGGGAGGGGCACAGTTTTGATGCATTTCTAGATTTACTGTATGTTGTAAATATGGGAATGTGTCAAAAACCATGGGTGTTGAGTGGGAACACCCATCGCAACGTTGATGGCATGCCTCCCTGGTGCAGTGTGAGGCACCTCAGCAACTTGGGCTGCTTTGCCTTACACCATATCTGCGAGGCCATAAAAGCCATGAAGGGTGGCTTTGCGTGGTCTCGTAGATATGGGTCTGCACTGTGTGTCGCTGGAACTTCAAAAAAAGTGACGCTCCAGCAGTGCACTTGGCTTGCAAATATGCCCCTCGATATTTTCTAGCTGACCTAAGGTATCAATTGTTATGTCCATGCCTCCAGCACACTGATTATCTGAAAATTCACACAGAACATGATTTCCATAATGTTTTATACAACATTGTAACTTCCTTCAGTCTCAATTGGTCTTCTGTGTGTGGCAGTACAAGACATTCATGGGTTTGTGGTGGAGCGGTGTAATTTAGGCTCCATCCTTGAAATGTCACAGATGAACATTTATATACTTGTATGTAACATTTCTATTCAACGTGTGACTTGATTTAATTGACGTATGCATTTAAACCAACTAATAGAATGCAATCACTGTAATTAAAAGGAATCCATTCATAAATGTATTAGATTGATTAATTGATTGATGTAATCATGTTTTTACATACTCACTTTTAACATTTATTCCCAATCTATAAGTTATTTTTGATTTTTGAGTAATTTAGCCTTTCTTTAGGGCTTCATTGAAATATCTGTTTAACCTTGCCAATAGTGTGCTTGTTTCCTTTTGCAGGTGCATTATCATGCTTCTCGTTAGCTAGACAAGGATGCATTGTTTGTATTAGACAATTGCTAGTGTGGCCTGCTGGGAGGAAGCTGGCAGCAAACCCATAGAAATAATGGTCAAAGAGGCCTTCTGTTTATCACGTACAAGGATGTGCGAAGCTCAAAGTTGAGCGCTGCAGTGCCAGTTTCAATGAGATAGGAACTTAAGGGAGTGTGCTCCTTCCTTTCACATTCAGAAATGTTGTTGTCGTCTGGTTGTTTAAGGAGAGATAAGGATGTTTTTAAAATTACAGTTATTTTTATTTTTTTTCCATAGTTAGGCAGACTTTCAATTGACTCTGTAAGAGGACAGATTTCACTTTCTGCTGAGCTCTTTCTGAGTGTGACACTTCATGTTGAACACTTTAATTTTCCTGAACTACTACTGAAGTTCTATTCAATGCTGACAACTCCTATGCTTGCTGAATAGAAATCCCCTCTAACCAATCCTATTTCCAATGTATGTTTAGAATAGAAAAGGAAAGTTTCTTCATTGAACATCTATATTCAACAATTTGTTTCATTATTGTTGTGGCTGTAACCATTCGGTGTCTCATATTATTATGGCTCAACTACTTGGCACTTTTCAGCCTCCAGACTACATTGCTGTATCTTGGACATCTGACTTTAGTTAGTTTGTAGACTGGATGGATAAATGTCTAAAAGGAAATCCCTCTCATGCAAATGATTGATTTCTGGTCCTTATTGTGGAGTGTTGTGTTATCATCAAAAAGAGAGAGAGGAGAACTAGAGAGGCTAGTCCGTTTCCCCAGCTTATATGTTAGCAATCAATGAGAACTAGCTCTGGTTTAAATTGTTTGTATGTATGCAGGTGGAGGAAAACCATTAGGATTTATGAAGGCCCTCACCCACCTACCTAGTTGGTGGCATGCTTCATCATCGGGCCCCACCCGAGGTACCGAGTGTACCTCAGCTGTGCTTCAACGCCATCGGGTACCTCGGGTGGGGTCCAATGAGGAAGCATGCCACCAACTAGGTTGGTGGGTGAGGGCCTTCATAAAACCTTATTGTGGAGTCACATTAGCTATACAAGTTTAAATGTATTTCTGAAGTTTGCTCCCTCACAGTACTTCAAGTCAGTACGACCAATGGGACAATATCTTTAATGATTTTACAAAGAGATTAAGGTGCAAGTACCAGCTCACCATCAGGGGCGATAAACTGGGTGCAGTGTTTTTGGGAAGTTTGAAAAGAAACTGAAAGTAAGATGTTGCCTTATTGTACCTATCATTTCTGTCTCAAGTATCACTCGTGTGCCATATAGAAAAATACCTCAACCATGTCTTTTCAAATTCTACCCACGCTAAGGGGTCCATCATGGTTTCAGACCTCCCTTGTCCTGATTTTACAGCTAATAGAATGCTTCGAAAATGAAGTTTGTCAGATTTCTAAAATTTTTCCTTCAAAATATACATAATAATTTCCTCAAGTTTTCTTCATACAGAAACAGATGCATTCCAAGGCTTGAACCCAATGTGTGTTGCTCTGTATTTCAGAGCATTGGGGTAACATATATGTACTGATTTTCCAAGAGTTTGGGGAGGCCGCTGGTGATCAACTGGGCACAGTGCATTATGGGAAATCTGGAAAGCAACCATAAAGTAACATGCCCAATTTGAGTTCTTGTCTTCTGGGTCTATGAATGTCCACAGGGTTGCATGGCGACATACCACAGTCTTATATGTGACTTAAATGCATCACAAGGTCTCTATCACTAGGTGCCAGACCTTCCTTACCTTTAATCCTGGCCAGGACACCGCGCTGCACATGAGGTCTCTCAGAATTTAGGATTTCTTTCTAAAACATGGTTTCCCCTCCTAGCCTCATGCAGGAGCATATCCCTGCTAAAGCTTGAGCCTCAACTTTGCTTCTCTGAGTCTTCTGAATGTGGCAATACCAGACATTAGCCCCTTAAGTGCTGCGTCGGGGCGTTGGCCGACGGCAGCACTACCTCCCCAGTGCTGCGCACGACCATTGGACGTCCATTCAGCACTAGTTCCAATGGACAGCGCAGCACTGGGGAGGGATATTTGCGCCGCATCTATGAGGTTAATGAGTTCCTACAGGTTCCTGGTGATGACAGGCGATAAACTTGGTGCAGTGCATTTGGGAAGTTTAGAAAGAAACTGAAAGTGAAACACCAACTTATGGTACCTGTAGACAGGTCCTCTTGTAGCACCCAGGTTTTTTATGGAAAAATTCTACAACTACATATTTTTAACATCTACATATCCTAGTGTGCTACATGCAGGATTCCATCCTCAGAGTGATTTGATGAGAACTTGCACTGAATGTGATGTTTGAACATTTTTTTGCATTTTTGTCACATCTTAATTCCCTCAAGTACCCCTTGCCCAGGAAATTATCCCTGCCAATGCTTGACCTCCAACGTTGATCCTCTATGCCTCTTGAGTGTAAACATATCAGACATGCATCTATTTTCAATAGGGTTGAGCAGGGGGCAACACACTAGATACCAGAGCATGTTTTAGTGGTGCCTGCAGTATCTGTGTCAGCCAGGACCTAACAAAACTTACCAACTCTAGATATGTAAAAAAAGTAGGGTATGAGGGGCTTGGTTTGTATGAATCTCAGAACATATTTTTATCTTAAATGCCCTGTAATTGTCAATGTATGAGTAAAATAGTTGCAATGTATTCCCTTTTCTTTGACCGAACACAAAAATCCTACTATCCAACATTTTTCCACTTTTCTTCTTAAAAATTAGACCACATGGAAAATAGTAGGCCAGATCTTTCCCAGAGTGAAGACCACATTTACAGTGCAGTGATTTCACATGGTCATGGTTTTGGCCTATTCCTGCCCATTAGGATAAGCCAACACATACATATCAGGATTTGTTTTTATCTGTAGAAGAATGGGAACACTAGGTGGTTGGAGCTTTGCCATTCCACTACAAATTCCACAACCTTTAAATGACAGAAATATGAAGGAAAACTGGGGCATAATAACAAAGAACAGGGAAAATTAACGCTAAGGGCGCTTAGCATTACATTTTTTAACGCCCGCTATAGCTGGATAATATAGCCTGGTTATCGCGTTATTAACAATGCTAACCGCCTAGGCGATAAAAAATCCAGCGATAGCGGCATTTTGGGAGGTTATCGTTGGTAATGCAGCGATAAAACTACAAGGATAGCGATATCTTTGTTGATAGCCCATGGTGGACTTAGCCATGTAATCCACCTCCCATGGATTACATGGCTAAGTCTGAAAATGAGCAGACGTAAAAAAGCAGCGTTAATCATGGTTACCGCTGCTTTTTTTGTCTCTAACAGGGTTAGCGTGAAGCTTGATAATAGGAGAAATGTCACTTAGCGACATTTCTCCCAATATTTTGCTCTGGAACGCCCACCTTGCATCTCATTAGAGATGCAAAGGGAAGTGTAGTGAAAAAGGGTGCTAACATGCGATTTTGCATATTAGCACCTTGTTGTTGATAGGGCGATGTTTTTATCTCCACTTCTTTGGCTTTTAAAGCCAAAAAAGCAGAGATAAAGCCCTTGTTAATATGCCCCCATGTTTCTTGGTAACAAGACTGACATTTGCTGGGCTTTCTGTAATTGCGCAAGAATCTTCCCATAGATGCATCATTGTAACATTTTGCGATTTCTTAATTGGGAAAATTAAGGAATCGCAATTAAGAAATCGCAAAATGCTATGCATCAAAAAATCGCAAATTATTTTGCGATTCGGTAATTTTCCTTAATTGCGATTCACAATTTGCGAATCGCAATTAAGGAAAACCCTTCCCATTGAATGCAATTTCAAGGGTGCAGGGGGGGTTCAAAGAACCCCTCCCTGCACCCCTAAAATTGAACTGTAAGTGCAATTTACACACACACATGACCCAAGGACATGTGTGTGTGTAAATTAAAACTTTCAAATATGCAACTAGTGCATGTTTGAAAGTTTTCGATAAATTAGCATGAAGTTCAACTTCATGCTAATTTACCCCTTCCAAATTGCGAATTCGCAATTCTAAAGTAATCATGCATTGCATTTATGAAATCGCAAAATTGCGATTTCTTAAATGCAATCGCAATTTAAGAAATCGCAATAAAATTGCGATTTCTAAAATTGCGAAAATAGCAAAATGCTTCATGCATCCCAAAAACGGGATTTGCATTCGCAAACGGCCGAATTTTGCGATTCGCACCGTTTGCGAATGCAAAAACCCTTGATGCATGTCACTTCAGTGCAGCATATATTGCTTTCTTTGGTGCTGTCAGTTTTCCTGTAATACCTTTGATGATTTTACCCTGAATTGGGAGGAGAAGTGCTACATGTAGGGGTATATTAGTAAGTATGCATGTATCAATGTGTATGTTGATGTTTAATTCCACAAATATGATCTTTCTTGATGTGCAAACAAGTGACCAAAGAGTGGTATCCATGTTTCAAGCACTGTCACAGCACACAACAAGTATTGTCAACATTCTCTTACTGTCTCTCCAGCATAAATGAACATGCGATAGAGAAAAAAAAATAACTACAAGTGATAAAGATGAGAATAAATAAACTAAGGGTCTATTCTCAGACTTTAATAAAAAGTATCAAATAACTGGTTGTCACAGATAAAAAAAAAAGCAAAATAACAAAAAAGGCCAAGATTGATCCTCTTTCATAATAATTTAGGGAATAAATCCTGCTGAGATGGGTCAAATGAGATACCAAAGCATAACACAAAGGCAAACAGCTATTTGCAAGAATTGGACAGAAACGAGAATGCTGGTAAAAGTGGAAATAGTTCCTTCTTTCCTGAAGGATGTGGAAATCAAACATGGATACATTCAAAGGCAAAAACAAACAAAGAAACCACAAAAATACTCAAATGATCAGGGAATTCAAGTAAACTCAATAAAGAACAACAAGGCATATTACAAAGCAATAGCGATAATTATCGCTATTGCTTGGTTAGAGACAAAAATTTATCGCCGAGCTGCGGCGATTTTTATCGCAAGTAAACCTTGGTATTACCAAGGTTTATCGCAAATGCGATAAAAATCGGCCGCAATGCATGAATATCGCTGAAAAGTCCGCTATATTTATGCATTATCGAGCTAATGCTCTTAGCCATGTTATCCACCTCCCATTGGATAACATGGCTAAGAACTGCTCAGGGGCAGTTGTTAGCTTTTGGAGATATTCACGCTTAGCGCGAATATCTCCAAAAGTGGGTAATAGGAGATAGCGATGTTAGCGACTGTCTCCAGTCGCTCACATCTTGGCACGCCCACTTTGCATGTCATTAGTAATAAATATCACTGACATGCAAAGTGGGGCCCAAGATGGTCACTATCTCCTACTAGCTGTTGCTAACTGGTGTTAGCGACAGCTAGGTGATAGGGAGATAATTTTATCTCCGCTATCTTGGCTTTTAAAGCTAAAAAAGCGGAGATAAACCCCCTTGATAATATGCCCCCACGTTCTGTTAAACGGGAAAGTAAGAGAAGATAATAAACTAAATAAAACACTTGAAGACCAACGTATAAAATGTTATAAAATAGTATATTGTAAGGAGATCAGAAGAGCAAAATGGGCCCTAATATAAAAGAGATGGACAAATGTTATAAGTGATTTACGAGAAAGAAGATCAAAAGGGTTCTGGGATTTAATAGGTAAAGATTGGCCGCTGTGACCCCGTTAAAGAGGAAGCCTGGGGTCTGGATGGAATGTGCTTCTAATTTGTGCAGTTAGACCTGCATCTCACACCACTCAGATTTGGGTAGAAAAGAAACACAAAGGATGTTAAATCAATTTATTATCCAGCGGGGGCCACTTTGTCTTCAATAAAGGAAGGAGGTGGGCCAAATACTTGAGAGGATTAAAAAAAGCTCAAGCATTCAGGGCCTAATTATTTTCCAGCTAGTCTCCTAAAGGTCGACCCAACACTGCGGGCTCAAGTTCTGACACCAATGTGGAATGGAGCATTAAATTAAATGCAATCCTTGATACTTCAAAAGATAGTATAAGGGTAATGTTATATGAAAAGGAGATTTGAGAACTGCCAAACAATTATTGGGTGATAACTCTAACAGATATTCTTTCTAAAAGTTATGCAAAATACTTGTTAAAACATCCAGAGGAATGGGTTGAAAAGAAGATTGTATTAGAAAAAGTACAACTATTATTTTTGAAAGGCCAGGCAACTACAGATGGGTATTTCTTATTGGAATATAATACAATGAATAGAGCGAGTCTGTGGAAGAAATGGCGCTTTGGAGGATTATACAGGTTTGCTGAAATTGGCAATCCATATACAGAATGGCTCTGGGACTCAAATTCAATTAGGCCACAAGGGAGCCCTGACAAGGAAGATTGATATCACAAATGGATTGAGGCAAGGCTGCAGCCTCATCCCTCTGTTATTTTCGATCTATCTATATAGCGGATGCTCCCCCGATGATTAATTCTGGATGATCATGTTCATCAAATCCAGATGAAGAAAGTATTACAAATTAATTTTATGCTGATGTTCCTGTTTTAATGGATCTGATTCTAGTAGCGCTGCAGAGACAACTGAATTAATTTGCTAGATAATGCAGGATGAATACTCGGATTGGAAAGATATATAACACAAAAGCCATGGTCTTCACTAAAAGAATGAATATAAAATGGAGGACATGATCACCGAATGCAAAATAATAAGAGGCTGGCAATGAATTTACTTACTTTTTTAATTTTTGATTTGAAAAGGAATCAACAATTTATGAGACCCATTGAGGCATTGGAGCCGAGAGCGAAGGTAGTGGCAGGAGCCCTGAAAAGATTGGATTATGAATTGGGTTTTAATTCTATGAATGTATGTATTGAAGGAAAATATATTATGACAATTTTTGGTTTGTGGCAGTGAGATCCTAGAGGAGAAAAAGATGAGGCAAATCCAGATGTCCGAGATGTCTATATGAAAGAATTGGTTGTTCTTCATTGAGTTTACTTGAATTCCCTGCTCATTTGAGTATTTTTGTGGTTTCTTTGTTTCTTTTTGCCTTTCAATGTATCCATCTTTGATTTCCACATCCATAAGGAAAGAAGGAACTATTTCCACTTTCATTCTAGTTTCTGTCCAATTCTTGCAAATAGCTGTTTGCCTTTGTGTTATGCTTTGGTGTCTCATTTGACCCATCTCAGCAGGATTTATTCCCTAAATTATTATGAAAGAGGATCAATCTCGGCCTTTTTTGTTATTTTGCTTTTTTTTATCTGTGACAACCAGTTATTTGATACTTTTTATTAAAGGCTGAGTATGGACCCTTAGTTTATTTAAGAATTGGTTAGGTCTCCCGAGGGGTACAGTACACAGCACATTAACATTGGAATAGGGTTTCACAAACACCATACTTGAGTATTATTAAAGAATAATTATTTATTGGCATGGTATCAATGGCAGAGTCGAAGGCTTGATGAAGCATATGATACAAAAATATGTCTTATCTCCATATAAAGTCGCTTGGCATGGGGCCATGGCTAGCACGATCATGATGGCGGATGCAAACTAGATAAGCTCCACCGTGCCCCTGGCATTCAACATACTCCTGCTGTGAAACAATGCAGCAATAGCTCTGTTTCCCTGTCGTTTGGAGAGACGACTCTGTGGTGGCCCTCCAAATGCGGAGGAAGCTAACCTGATCCGAGATCAGTTGTGAGCACTGGCCATGTCACAGACTGTGCCTACCCGTGTCCTCGGGCCTGGGTGGATGTCCTCCTTGGTACGGCCCCCACCCCGCCAGAAGTGACCAGCGGGCATTACAGAGAGCTGTATCCGGTCCCTGGTGGGGCTGCGAGGTTCGGCCTGGCCATGAGGAGGTGGCGGTGACGGAGATGTGCAGCACCTGCCCGACGCTTGGTCTGAAGAGCAGGGTGTATCATCCTGATGTCGACAATGGGACCCTGATTTGTGCTCAATCTCCAACAAAGGAAGGAAAAAGATGGGAAGAAAGGAGAAAAGACAGAAAGCACTGTGAACATTTAATTGAGGCATTGAACAGTGGAGAGCGAGATTGGCCTGCTGCCGGTGTTCTGTGGTGCTTGCGGACCAAAAAGACCCAAGGTAATCAGTGAGATTGTTGGCACGGAACCGGCACTGAGCCTACCTATACTGTGTGCCACTGGGTTGGCGGATAGTGGGTATCTGTATGCAGTGCATGGGGACTACTGAGGGTACCAAAGCTCAGGCCCTGCCCCCCATGTGCACTGAATCACCAACTGTTTGTTGGAACCCATTGGGGAATACAACTGGCAAAATTGACTGTAACTAGCAGATCGGGAGGACCTGATGGGTGCCGATATGGACTGTTGCTGCAATATATGCACAACAACACAGCCAAGTGGATAATATAATTTTCCTTTGTAGTATTCTAGTAGCAACCATGGTTAAAGACAAGGCAACCAGCCCTCTCCAGTCCAGTAAAATCGACCATTATACCCAAGTGATCGTACCCACGGGGCAAGCCTCAGAAGTGCATATAGACACAGCTGTGCAGTCACAACAAAACAGTCAACCCAAAGAGCCCACACTAGCAGATTTACTTTCGGCAGTACACTCCACACAGTCTGACCTCGTCCAAAAAATAGACTCAGTCACCATAGATGTAATGCTCCTGCGGGCAGACCTACATGGGCTAGCAGACCGAGTGACTATTACTGAGATGGTAGTGGTGGCCTTAAGGTCTGAAGTAGTGTCCCTCCATGAAACCATAACCTCAATACAGAAGCTGACCACTCGTTTAATAGAGTGGAGGTTGCAGATGGATGTTCCAGAAGGAACAACCTCTGCTTCATTGGATTTCCTGAAAAATCAGAGGGGCAGTTGTCGGAATTATTTCTTGAGGAGTGGCGAGGCAAGATCATGCATGCAAAGCCACTGTAGAAGTTCATCACAGTTCAACAGGTGCAGAGAGCCTTAGCGCCACCCCCACCCTGAGGCACCCTTAGACCCATCATCGCCAGAATGTTCAACTACAGAGACATGTGCGTATGAGAGGCCCACCTAACTTTGAGGGGCATCCCATCTCAATATTTCCGGACTATACTTTGAGGGTACAGGAGCAGTGGCAAACCTTCCTGGTTATGAAGGCACAGCTATGCGAGTGTAATCTGTGCTACGCCCTGATGTCAAACTCAGAGTGCAATATCAGGGAAAAACACCGATTTTTACCTCAGCAGCGGAGGCTTCAGACTGTATTGACGCTCTACCGAGCCCGCCCACTCAACCGACAGGTACATCCAAGACAACAGCTGACCCGATGCATGACGACGTTCTTTAAGGCAAAAATGTCAAGCCCTGAGGCTTGCAAGTCTGAAGTCCCTGACGGCCCAAGGGTGCATGTAGGTTTGTTTGGATTTGACACTCCGTGAGGCGGCAACACAGTCGCCGATGCAGGGCTCCCACCTTGATAGACGTAGTGCCCCTGAATACTCCTCAGACAGCATGGACGACGAGAAAACATAATCCTTAACTGTACTGTTGGACCCGGCCCTTTTGGCAGGTTCACCTCAAAACTTTTTGCTTTTTCCTATCCTGTTTCTGTAACCTGGTGTTGGTGATTTTAGGGCTCTACGCACTTTTTTTTACTGTGGTCCAGTGTAAAGTGTGTGCGCTCTCTGTGTATGTGTGGTGAGAGGGACCTGCCCTCCCATAGGAATGCATGGGGAATATGTGTGACCATGGTAGTTCCAGATGTGTGGGGAGTGCAGGGTCAAGTTTAGTATGTGCAAACTTGTGTGATTAAATGCTGCGCAATGATGTATGCGGCGTTATTGTGTCTAGTGTGGAAGTGCCACTTCTAGAAGTGGGCATGTTTGTGTAATTTGTGTCTGGCGTGTGATTGGCTGGAGCTGGCTGGTGAGCCTGGCTCCAGGAGTCAGGATGGGTCGGCCCCAGTGGTGAGTGTTGAGATTAGCATGTTGATGGCAGGGAGGGGTACACCTGGGACCTGAATAGGGCTGGTCCTTCCCTCCACATAGCTGACTCCACCCCATGTAGTGAGTCTGATGTCCCTAGACTGGCCAGTGAAAGGGAGTTCCCCATAACCAGTTGAAGCTGGTTCTCACATTGCCTGCACCTTGTAGACAAAGGACTTTGCTGTGTAAAAGGGGTGCTGTGACACCCTGAAGATGTTTTTGTTTTTCCTAACTTGAAACAACCAGAGGCGGGCTGCTGCTGGGGAAGGCTTGCCTCCCTGGGTTCTGCCCAAATCCTGGACTGCTGATGGACCTGGATGCCTGGAGGATCTTTTTGCATGGGGTCCCCTTTGCTCCACTTTGCTCCCAGGACCTTTTTCTTTGAATCCTGTGTTTCTGGGACCCTTCTGGTGATAGGGATCGTTCCTGGTTCCTGTGGGCTTGCCTGTGCCCCTAGCGCCTTGAGAGCGCTTTATTCTACCTTCCTGGGCAGAGCTCTGTCGATTTCCCTCTGAGGGAAGCCCTCCTGCCCTTTGTATGCCCCCGGGTGCGCAGGTGCCCACCCCTCGTCTTTTGCGTGTTTTAAAAATTCCTTACAGGTGCTACCCCGTGTATAGCGCCCTTAGCGGGTGCCCACCCTGCGTGCTGAGTTCATTTTTAAAAATCAAGGGTGCCCACCCCTCATTTGGCACCAGTAGAATCGCCGCCGCGGCTCGAGACGTTTTTAATAATGGCCGCACGGTCCGCGGCCCGCCTGGTTGTGGCCGGGGCTTCGGACGGAAGAGGAAGTGCGGCAGGAAGAGGAAGCTGTGTGAGGAGGAGGACGGAAGCCCACCCTGCCTCCTCGCGTGCCGGGTAGCCAGTCGTTGCGGGAGGCTCTCATGGTGAAAAGAGAGCCCCACGCCGAAGGATGGGAACCGCCGCTGCCACGCAGGAAAGAGGAGCGCTGGAGCCTCCAGGCTTCACGACGAAGTCCCGGTCCCAGGGGAGGGACCGGGCGAAAAGCAGAAAAGTGCCTCCAACAAGCCGATGAGTAAAAGCCGGCTGGGGGGAAGACCAGAGCTGCCCCCATCTATGGAGGGCACTAACGTTTGGCCCCAAGTGTTTGCTCGGGCCCAGAGAGGCCCACATTTTGTTGTTTAGGGGGGGCGATGTCGGGGCGCCTTGTGGATGCCCGCCCTCCCCGTACCCATAACAGGACAGTGCCCGGTTTCAGAGCGGCCCCGATGGCAGCGGGCCGCTCCAACCTACAGGGGCACATTTGTGTTAGGGCCACATGGCTCCAACGTTTGGGGACAACTTATTTACAGAGCCCCGTGTGGCTCTAGCCTGCGCATATTTTTCTTTAGAGCCTTGGTGGCTCCAACGGGGCACAGTTGTTTTTAGAGCCTGAGGGCTCCAGTGCTCTGTCTATGGTGGGCGCACAATTCATTTAGGAGCTGGAGTGCTCCTAGTGGCATATTTTATTTCCAGAGCCTGTGTGGCCCCAGCATTTGACACAGTGTTGTTCCAGGGCTAGTAAGAACTCATGCCGCAGTTTTACTAATGTCAGCTGCCCAGCAAGTAGTTGGCAGCTGCTCCGTTGAGGCTTTTGTTTCTTTTAGGGGGACCTGTTCTTTGTGAATCCCAGAGTGAGTCGCACTCCCTTCACCCCTACCTTGGCCTGTCACAGCTGCGCAGCACTTAGTGCCAGCTGCAGCGTTTAAGCCCTTGTGATTGTCATCAGCTGCCCAGAAAGTAGTAGGCAGCTGCAATGTTTAGGTTTTGCGCCGGGGGTGAACCCCTGACTGGCGTTGCGATGGCAGCGCGCCCTGACATTCTGGACACAGGTCATTTGAGCCCCTTCTTGGATGGCCAGTTGGCCAGGGGGCTGGTATGTGGATAGGGAGCTACGCCCTAAAGTGATTTTTGCACAATGTGATTACTTACTATCCCCCAGATTCATCATGCTTCTCTTTTGCGAGTCCTTAATAGCGATTATTAAGGAATCGCTATTAAAGACTCGCAAAACGGGATTATTATTATTATTATTATTATTATTATTAAATGGGTTTTATTAAGCGCAGACAACCCGGAGGCCTCGTAGCGCTGCATGTAGCAATCGCAAAATTTATAGCGATTTCTACATCTTCCTTATTTGCGATTCGCTAATTGCTAATCGCAAATAAGAAATGACTCCCCATTCATTCCTATGGGCCAAAGGCCAAAGGCCAAAGGCCCATAGGAATGAATGGGGAGTCAATCCTTAGTCCCCAATCAGGGGTGCGCCCCTGGCACAAAACATAAACGTTTGCAATTTCTACAATAAGGATTGACTCCCCATTCATTCCTATGGGCCTTTGGAATGAATGGGGAGTCAATCCTTATTTGTGATTTGCAATTAGCGAATCGCAAATAAGGAAGCAATTTCAACGGTGCCAGGGTGTCCAAAGGACACCTGTAGCACCCCTGAAATGGTGAATTACACTGGTGTGCGCACTCACATGTTCAAAGGACATGTATGTGTTTAAAATCCAACTTAGAAAAATGCACTAAAGTGCATTTTTCCACGTGTTCGCTATTTACCACAAAGTCAAACTTCGCTGTAAATAGCAACCCAAAAATTGCGAATTCGCAATTCGAAAATGGTTCATGAATTGCATTTAAGGAATCTCAAATAGAGATTACTTAAATGCAATTCTTCGCTATTTTGCGATTTCAGATTTTGCGATTATTGCATTTGGGATGATGAATCCCAAATGCAATGAAAGTGCTCGCAAAGGGCCAGATTTGCAGAATCTGGCCTTTACGAGCCGATTTTACCTTCATGAATCTGGCTGTATGTTTGTGATGATAATTGCCTAATGTGATTTATGTGCTAAAGGTGATATGTGCTTTAAATGTGGTGCTTGGAAATGTTTGTAAGGCATCTAGTATGTTTTACGCACCCTGTGTTGATACCTCTAGAGATGGTTTTACCTTTGGAGGTTGGTGTTAGTGAGAGTTTACTTCACTGTGAGTTACACCCCTAAATGTGAGTTATGCTCAGGGGGTAGTGTCTAATGTGTTTAGACTAGTGAGGAGATTGTACTGTATTTTTACTGGTTAGGCCTGAATGTGATTTAGGCGTAATGTGCAATGCCATTATGCCTCTGATACCTCTAGATGTACTTTCATGCTTAGGAGTTTGCTTTGCCTAGCATAGTTTGTACTAGAGAGGTTATCTGTTCCAGCGTGATCTAAGCCTATGGTTATTAGTATTGCATAGTGTATACTTACCTGTTACCAGTGGTTACTGGTTGTGATCTATAATTGTTATTTGGTGTAACAGTTATTCTAAGTGCTAGTTCTACTAAGTGCTGATTCTGACAGTGGCCCATGTGGCCCTGTCCTGGTGTAAATACTCCCTTGTGAATATTGCCTGTGCCAGTTGGCTCAATGTATATTGTGTGATACTATCTGATGTGTTTTGACAATACAAAAGTTATTTTTATATAACCTTGTGTGGAGTTCCTTTTGTGGTGAGCCTAGGATGTTGTTGCTGTTGTGTGCATGCGCAAATGCTTTACACATTGCCTCCGGGATAAGACTGCCTGCTCGTGCCAAGCTACCAAGGGGGTGAGCAGGGGTTATCTTGGCGTGTGACTCCCTTGCCCTGACTAGAATGGTGGTTTCGAGCTGGCTTTGGTGTAAGCCTTAGCCAACCAGAAATTCCAGTTCCAACATGTACATTATGATAGGCTTATGCAATCTCTGTGGCCTGATTGCAGATTGCTACATGTTAATAGCTTAACTGCATACGATCTCTTAGATGCAAAAAATCTAAATCCAACGACGGGGAAATTGGGAGAGGGATACTTCTGAATAATATGATGGTTGACACTGGAGCCTTTTTCATGATGTTGCTGTTGGCTCAACAGAGAGTTGCAAACTGGTATTATAAGGGGTCGCATGTTGATAACTACTCTGCTTTCTGACACAAATGAATGTTTCAAAACTCAGCAATTCAAACACATCCATAGGGGAGCATGAACATATCTGGTAGCAGGGGTGTGAGTGCACATTTTTGTTTGCTACCAATGACCTCCTGTACGGGTGGTGGTAAGTTAACCCCTAGCACGGCAGAGTAACTAACACATGCTTTATGTTATAGTGCAGGGCTCAAAAAATTTTGAAAAATGCACTAGACCTGCAGGTCTAGTAACCTACCAAATCTCCTGACCTAATTGAAATGCACTTGACCTCTGACTCTGAAAGCTGAGCAAATGTGACAAGTTACAAGATTTAAAAGCATTTTTATTACTCATTTACTTTGTGAGCAATAAAGAGCAATATAGATGCCTTTAAATCTTGTTATCTTTTCACATTTCCTCTGCTTTCGGAGGCAGAGGTCAAGTGTCAGTTTGTCTTCCTACTCACCAGAAAGGGCGAGTAGGACTTAAAAATACCACGTACGGAATTAATCTAAATCGCAAATGCGAGCGGTCGAGTGAATTTGTAGAGCCCTGTAGTGTTGTTGTAAGGAGTATAAGAGCAGGGTATGGGGGACCAGCGACCATTTATATCTCAAGTACGGAAACTGAGGGGTTGGTGGTACTGCCCAAAGGGTGGGGGGAGATCAGGGTTACAATGGTTCTCAACGATTCTCAATCCGGCTACCAAATCAACCACAGCACTGAGACCGCCTTCCTTGCCACCACAGACGAAATCCGCATCCTCCTCGACCAGGGCCACCTGGCAGCCCTCATCTTGCTAGACCTCTCTGCAGCCTTTGACACCGTCAGACTCCACGACGCCGGCAGAACCACCCTCCACTGGATCTGCTCCTTCCTCACCAGCCGAAACCAAAGAATCCCTGAACCCACTGAGATCAGCTGCGTAGAACCCCAAGGATCCTCGCTCAGCCCCACACTCTTCAACATCTACATGGTCCCCCTCCCTACTATCATCAGACAGCATGGACTCAGCATAGTATCCTATTCTGATGACACCCAGCTCATCCTCTCCATCATAAAGGAACCTGACACTACCAGACTCAGCTTCCAGGAAGGAATGAAAGATGTCGCATCCTGAATGAGCAGCAGCTGTCTGAAGCTAAACTCATAGAAGACAGAAGTCCTCGTCCTTGGACCCACCCCCTCCACATGGGACTAGACCTGGTGGGCCACCACCCTCGGCAACCCCCACGGACCACGGCCGCAATCTGGGCATCATACTCAACTCCTCCTTCACCATGACTCGACAGATCAACACCATCTCCTCCAAGTGCTTCAACACCCTATGCATCCTCTACAAGACCATCAAATGGATCACCCAAAGCCAGAAATACTATCACCCATGCACTAATATCCAGCAGACTGGACTACGGAAATGCCCTATACGCCAGAATCAATAAATCCCTGCTCCGGAAACTCCAGACCATCCAAAACACCGCTGGCAGACTCATACTCGGCATCCCACGACATAACCACATCACCCAGCACATACGAGACCTCCATTGGCTCCCCATCAAGAAGAGAGTAAACTTCAAGCTACTCATTCACAACTACCAATCCCTCCACACCGGACTCCAATAACTCAACAAAAGAGTCTCCTTCAACATACCCAAGAGAAACCACCGCTCTGCTGACCTCGCCCTCATCTAAAACTCATGCATCCACAGAGCCAGAGCAGGTGGAAGAGCCCACTCCTACATCGCGGTACAAAAGGGGGTGGTAATGGACGGAGCATCTGAACCAATCAAACACTCACACCCAGTCAAAAGATCTGGGCCTAATCCATCACCGTTCTTTAGCCCACTCTGCCACCCCAGTTCAGACATGGCAAAATGCAAATCAATCTAACCCTGTGCCTCATGGGAACAGTCCAGCCCGAACTGCCAAGCCATGTCTTCCCTGGACGGGAAATAAGCTTCCGAGGACCAGTTTCTGGCATTCCAGCCGTCTTCAGCCCGGCTTGCTTGAATCCAGTGGCAAAGTGAGCAAGGGACTCACGTCTGAGCATACCCTGCCACACTTATGGCGACCCCCTTTTGTACCGCTTTTGGCCACTATAAGTGTGGCAGGGTATGCTCAGACGTGAGTCCCTTGCTCACTTTGCCACTGGATTAAAGCAAGCCGGGCTGAAGACGGCTGGAATGCCAGAAACCGGTCCTCGGAAGCTTGTTTCCGGTCCAGGGAAGGCATGGCTTGGCAGTTCGGGCTGGACTGTTCCCATGAGGCACAGGGTCAGATTGATTTGCATATAGCCATGTCTGAACTGGGGTGGCAGAGTGGGCTAAAGAACGGTGATGGATTAAACCCAGATCTTTAAACTGGGTGTGAGTGTTTGATTGGTTCAGATGCTCCGTCCATTACCACCCCCTTTTTTACCACTCCTGCATTGCGGCAAAGACCTGGAATGAACTTCCGCTCAACATCAGATGTTGCCCCACACTGCACACCTTCAGGAAGAGCCTAAAGACGTGGCTCTTAGGTTGAATTGTAGTTGCACGACCCCCCCCCCCCCACCCATGCCCATCGCCTTGAGACCCTGACAAATCCCTGATTGATTGATTGATTACCAGTTTGTTACATAGTTTAGGTTGTGGACACACAGGTGAACGTGCACAGATTTTGACAGTGAGGTGGAGGCATGTCATGCAGAAATGCAGAAATGGTACAGTCCTGCTAGAACACTTACGGATAATACACTTGGAACGTTGGAGGCCTTGTGCAACCAGAAAAGCACCAAAGAAAATACACATACATTAAAAGATATTATATAGAAATAGCATTCCTACAAGAGACAAATGTTTGGGGAGACTGTCTCCCGGCACTACGGAAATGCTGGAGAGGACAATTATATGCAACTTCATACTAGATTTGCCTGGGGTATCCTGATCTGGATAGCCCCTGGAGTCATATTCCGACATACTAGTCATGTGGTGAATCTTGACATCTGTGTGTGATACTTTCAACCTCCCTAGATGGCAGCAATCTCAGTTTGAGCTCAGTTTATGCCCCTAATTTAGACCAGTCACAGTTTTTTACTGACCTACTAATGGCTGCAACCCTAATATTGACATCATACTGGCGGGTGACTGCAATTGCGTGTCGGATGCGATCTTGGACCGTGAACCCCCACAGACAAACACAAAGCCAAATATGACCGCTTCTTTATGAGTGCAGCTGTATGAATTTGCTCACAAAGATATCTGGAGTGATAGGCACCAAAAGACTAGGACCTTCTCTTACTATACTACTGCAACAGGCATGCATAGTAGGTTTGATTACATTTTCACAACTCCCAGCATTACCACCCTAGTCACATAAACCTCATGTCTAGCTAGATACCTCTCCGATCACTCTCCTCTCCTAATGGCCATTGCGCAAGGTCGACCACGTCCGCTATTACTCAGTGGCGTCTATGTGCAGAGGCAATGACGGCCCCTATTTCTAGTCATGGTACAGACAACACTCGACAATTACTTTAGTGAGAACTGGGGTTCCTCCTAGGACTTATGACTGGGAGGTGATGAAGGTAGTCTCCTCCGGGGGAGTGTTTATCAATACTACATATGGAGTCAAGAAACATGTGGAACATGACCTAGACAGTGTTGAAACTAAATTACTAGAAAAAGAGCAGACCCTCCCAATGCAACTGCATAGACTAGCGGAATGGCACCAAAGCCGTCAGAGGAACACAGGAACACACTTGAGTCTGACCTGAGGCAGTCTTTTACAGGTATATACAAAAATACTCAGCGGACTGTTGGCGGCCCAATTACTCCCCTGCTTGCCTACAATAGTCCATGTGGACCAATGTGGCTCTATACCTAAAAGAAGTACTGCATTGAACCTCAAAAAACTTTTTCAAGTCGCCCGGGCACCAGCACGGGTCCATGTGCACTCACATTCCTCGACATAGAGCAAGCAATCGACTCAGTGAGGTGGGACTACCTCTGGCAGGTCATGAACAAGATGGTATTTGGACCCAAATATATTAGGTTGGTGTACATACTTTATGCCACCCGACTGCCAGTGTGCAAACTGGTGACAACATCGTAGAGCCCTTTCTTTTGTGTAGGGGCACTAGGCAAGGATGCCCTCTTTCCCAGTTGTTATTTGTGATGGAGATGGAAGTGCTGGCTGTGCTGCTTCGTAGCAGGCCTGGAAAGTGGGGCATTGCAAATGGAGGGTCCACCAGTGTGGTGTGTTTCTATGCAGACGATGCCCTGCTTTATCTGTGGAACCCAGATTAGACAGTTCTGGTGCTACTGATTGCTTTATCTGAATATTCAGCAGTCTCAGGTCTCTCTGTAAATATACAGAAATATACAGATTATGCCGCTGGGGACACTTACAACACTCGAACCCAAATTGCTCACACACTTCTCTATTCCCTGGTGTTTAGAGGAGGTACATTATCTGGGAATTAACCTGGCCTTAGATAACAGAGGTTACTTGATTTAAACATGGGCAGGTCTGCATGCCACAGTCTAGTTCTGGAGAGAACTTCTGTTGACTCTAATGGGTCGTGTTAGCTCTGGTAGAAATGGTGATCCTCCCCCGTAGCCTGTATGTTATGCAGAACTCGCTTTATGAAATCCCGTGGTACTACTTCTGTGAAATTGACAAACTCATAATAGACTTATCATGGTCCACAAAGCGAAAATTTATCAGCATATGAATATTATGACAAAAATGGGATAGAGGGGGAATAGAACTGCCCAACGTAGAGTTTCATTATATGGCTGCGGGTCTGATATATGTGGTCCATTGGCTTGATGAGGGGGATAATAGGGAGAAAAGGCTGGTGGGGGAGTTGGATGGTCTGATCAGTCGGCTTTAGCTCTTCGTGTTGGCAGCTCGCTTCCCAGATAAATATCCATATATGGATGGATTGGCGGGTTGAGTTTGGGAAAGACTGGTCACATCGGTACTCTGTGGAGCCCCACATGCAAAAAACATTCTTATTTGGATACTCAAGCCTTCCATAGATATTAAAAACACCATATCCATGATAAAATGGAATGCTGGCATCTGTGATACATGCAGTGTTTTCTTACCTCAATGATTCCCAAAATCAGTAGGCCAAGCTGAGTTTGGCAAAGCACCCAACCTCAACTAAACCGTTTGTTGCTGGAACTACATTTTAGTTTTGCACGGATTGTTGCTGCTTTGTTCACACCTACCACAATAATTCTGTTGGACATTTCGTGATACAAATCGTTTTGACACTCTATGCCCTGATGAAGCTCTATTTTGGGTGAAACACTTTGACTGTGCTCTTGTTCGTGCATGAAGATGAATAAAGAATCTAAACAATAAGAAATCTTTTGAAAAGTTGCTTCCAGAAAAATATAGATAAAAACTTGGCGACAGTTAATCCTTTGGACTTAGTGAACCCAAGTAAGATTAAATCTTTAAAAAGAATGACACTGCTTGAAAGTTTGGTAAAGGATACTGCTTTTGAAAAAGATCTACAGAGATGTGGGAATGAAACAAGTTATGTATTTTCTTAATACAGACTATGACAGTGATCTACAACCATATTCTAAAATATGTACAGGATGGGAATACCAGAAGATGGACATTGAAAATAAGAGGGCGACAATTCCCTTAATTTATAAAATGGAAGATGAATAAGCATGAGATGCAATTGGAGGCAGACACTTTCCAAATCTGCAACTTCCTTAATACTGTCTCTATTATACTATTGCACCTGATTGTATTATGCAGATATTTTATAAATGCAAGAAAATAATTATTACTCTCAGGTTTTAGATAATTGCAACTACAAAAAGTTGATGTACTATTATCATGTATTATAAAATGTGAAAAAGTGAGTTTATGATATAGATTGGGGAAAATTTAAATATTGTAAATATAAGCATAAGAGTGGGGGTACATTTAAATATACTCTATTATTCCTATTAATGAGGTGTTGTGGGAAAAACTATGTGTATATATTTGATGTGTCTTTACCACATTATATTTTACTTCATCCCAGGACACTTTGTAGTTATACAGGTAGCGGATGATACAATATGTATAGTACATTTTAAACATTCTGTTGCATTTTAATGCATTTTTATATGGCCTTTAACTGCTGTTAAGGTCATTTATGGTTATAGTTGGATGACTCACTATACTGCATTTTGCACATTTTACAACAATTTTCTTTTTTTTTGCATATGACCTTCAATTGCTTTCAGAGGAATTTCCTATTTAACAGTGTTGATCAGAGAGTTCTGAATTGATGTGATATTGTATAGGAATGATCAAAGATGAAGAAGTGAGAATCACTGCTTTTTAATGTTTTATTGGGAAAAGTAATATCATTTTAGTCTTTAGTATTGAGTTTGCTTTGAAAGGCATAAAGCAAAAAAAAGAAGTTGAAGCGCGAATTAATCTCAGCCATTTGCAATCACTCTGGGCTGCATTCCAGACCATTGTTTTTTGCCCACTGTGCCAATCTAGACAGAGACAGTCCTTATGCGAATTAGTCTTGCTCCAGCCCAGACTGTCAGACTAGGAACAATCTAGATGGGAATGCCACCAACCTCACACCAGTTTCAACCTACTTAGGTCTCACTAATAAGGTATGGCTTGAGTCCTACAGCACAGTAAACGGAGGACCCATCTGTGCAACTGTATGCCCAGACGTGGGTCCAGTATTCAATGTGCCTCTCGAATAAAGCTACAGTGGATTTATGAGTGCCAATCAGGGAGAAAGCTTCTTGGGTTGCTTGTGTTCCGGGTCAGGGTGGGACTCCTAGTTCAGGGTGGACTGTTCCTATTGCAGCAGGGTCAAGTCGATTTAAATATGGGTGGCATGCTGGGCAAAAAACTATGGGTTGAAATGCTACTCCAAGCGATTGCCAGTGGTTAGACTTATTCCAAGCATCCCCCCATCACCCTTATTCTGTTTTATACAAAGGCATAATATCAAACATCAATAAATTTGAAATTGAGATCTTATTGTGCTTCAAGTTTGCCCAATTTAGTCCATGCTCTCAAGGGTGAAGAGGAAGCCTTTACTAACGCTTGTGCGATTAGAGGTGTTGAAGTGAAGTGTGATATCTGGCTTAGGAAGATGCTGAGATAATTTGAAGCATATTATTTAGAACAGCATTAAAATTATAGCCAGTTTAGCAGCAGAAAACTGCAGCTAAAGCGGCAATAATGGGCTTGATAATATGCCCTAGAGAATTCCAATAGAAGCCCATGTTAACACCAGAACCTGGGCTTCTATTGGAATTCTCACGGGCATATTATCAAGCCCATTATCGCCGCTTTAGCAGCAGTTTCGTGCCGCTAAATGGTCAATAAATTTTAACGCCGTTCTTGATAATATGCCCTTAAGTTCCATGGAATGTGGAACATGGAATGCGGGAGTTGGTTGATATGAAACAGTGGCAGTTACGGGCAAGGAGATGATGGATGAGGTGCTTTATTAAATACTGCTTACCAACGTGAACCTGTGTACTATGTGGTTCTTCAAAGCGTTACATTAAGTATTTTGGTACATGGTCTATGATTGAAATGATTGATGTGTGACTGTCATTTCACTATGCATTATAGTAATCGTTTCCAGGAGGACTGACAATTGCAGAACAGTAATCAGAAGAAATCCTGCAATGTTGAAACCTGCACTTACATTGTCATGCAAACTCAAGTTGGACATACAAAGAGATGAATGGAAGGGTCCAGGTATGAATGTTCCAGATAACCTGCAAGGTAAAGGCAAAACCATGTCTCTTCATAATACTGCTTTAGTTCGAATTAAATGCAACAGAGACCTGAACACATATTTAAAAAGAAGCCACAAAGCTTCATCTAAGCAATCTGCTCCTGCCAGGGCACAGCAGCAGATTATAAAACAAGAGATGAATGTCTGGACACCATTGTCATTTATCAGGTTGATGTTCACAACTGAGGCTTATAGTTTTTAATCTTAGGAATACTCATAGAAAGACATTAGATCCCGAGAGATGTCATTTTAGGCACAGTGTCTGACAAGAACATGATGCATTTTATATTGCCTACTTCCAAATGTGACAAAGTTCACATTTTATCATTGTAAATTGACAACAAAAGATTGAGAGACTCATTTGTGAAAAGGGTTTCTCTTTGTTTTGTCTTAAGCAAAAGCTTTGGAATATCTGACCAGGGCCTTTAAAGGCATCTGGCTGTTATTGAAAGATGTAGTGTTAAGTGTTGGATGCATTGAGCTTAAACAGTGCTGGGGAAAATGGAGAGCAGTCCGCCCCATGTAATACTAGAAGTGCTGCCTTGTAAAAATCATTGTAACAGCCAGGCATCTGTAAACGTGCAATAATGTCTTGTCCTCCTTTAACGGGTCTCATTGCAAAAGACACACTACAGAGAAATGAATTGTTTACAGTCGCTTCCTGGCACGCCTTTTCTTCCTGCTTATAATTAATTTAGTGTAGTACGTTTTGAGAACACAATGTTGTTTATTCACATCATGTTCGATAGCACATCAATGCATATGTTCATTTTGTAATACTGTACATGAATCACAGTATTCAGTGCCCACAGAGGAGGGAGGGGGAAGGGTGTGTGGTGATTGGGATAAGTGGGGTTCAGGGGTGTGACAGGTCAATCGTACATTTCTTATGTAAAACAATAAACAGTGGCTTCACAGGGGAGCCATACTTGAATACATCTCGTTTCTCATTTGTACAATGCCATCCGGTCATATACAGTGTTATTAATCACACTTATATCAGGTGGCGGTGGGCCACATATGCATTGATGTGCTTTCGAACACGATGTGAATAAACAACAATGTGTTCTCAAAACGTACTACATAGAGTGTTCTTAATAAAAATTGTTTGATTCATTCCTCAGTTCTGGGACCCCCCTTTCTATAACACGTTATTACCCAGGTCCCAGTTACTCTTTGGGTTGACCCCCCTTTTTTGTAACATATAATTACTTTAGCGCTGTTGAGAATTTCCCAATAGGCGGATAACGTTCTCTTGTGTAGAGCAGACCTCTATGGCTGTTTTACAGATACAAAAGTTTAAAACTGTGGGATACCACTTCCTAACCCAAGGAAACACCACGAAGTTTCTCAGCTCATGCAGTGAATAGGTGAGCATTGGACACTACCACCTAATAGATAGATAGACATGGTGCGAGGCAAAGCATCACACATGTGTTACCTGGAGGTACAGTGCTGAGTGGCACGTCACCATTCTACAGGTATTGTGGTATATACATGACAGAAGATTACTGGAGAAAGGTGCTGGTGTATGAAACTGACTTCCAAAACACCACTGTGGGTAGGATTTAAACCGAAGACACTAAGACCTTTTAAGGGTTTTAAACAATGAGACATCATAAGAATATACACTTTGGGTGAGTTATAAATTGCACATTGGTTTGTATCTTTCATCCACAGGCATTCTGATTATGAATGGAATACTTCACAGATCTGTAAGTACAACTGTACATGCATTCATACAATCAGAACGGGAGGTGAGTTAGAAACCTATATAAAGCATATTTTGGGTCCATAAAGACAGTTATCTCAGAAGTATGAAATCCTAGTGATTAACACGAGAGAAGAAATGAAAGGCTCAAAGAACAATTGGGAATAAGACCTAGGAATTGTGAAGATGAGGAAGAGACAAAAAAAATTCTTCACAGCATCTGCTCTAAAAATGTGCGCGTGTACAAATTTGGTTGTGCTGTTAGAGACTGCGAGGTTGAAGACAAAAAGGTACTTTTCAGTATACCGTGGAACAGTCCAATTGTAAAATGGTTCTGGATGAGAGAATGAGATGAACCGAGGGTGGCACTGGACTTATCTCTAGGCATGAACATTTTCCTGATATGGGACACAACAGACGTCGTTAACACCATACATTGTTTAGAAAGTAGGGCCTTATCGTGGTTGGAAGGAACATTGCAAAAAGGTGGTCAAAGTCCTGCTCCTCCAGTAGTGGACTTGTAACATGGAGGGGTGTGTGGCTGCAGGAAAACTGTGTGCTTAGGTAGAGGTTGTCCAAGATCTGTGGGATTCTGATGGAACTGAATGATACATGTGTACACTCCCTCTCACCACCTGGACTGATCTTTCCTTCACAAAAGAGAAGTATCAGAAACTGCACCTTGCTGCTGTGTTTTTTTCATGAAATGGATGCTGGCACTGGGAATAGGAGTCATATTCAATGAAGACTTCATAACAAGTAGAATCAATAACTTATTACTACATCACTCGCATTACATTTGATGTCTTTTTATCGATATTTGCATGTGTGACAATCTGATGATAACTAAGGAAAAAATTAATAAAATGTATTTTATATATATATATATATATATATATATATTTATTACCTACTGGCGGTCGCCAGTAGGTATATATAGTTAGGATTTTTTCTCTATGGGATTTTTGAAAATTCTATGTCTAATAACTTTGGCGTTTGTGGACGGAATTGGCAGAAATTTTCAGGAAAATGGAACATTTTGTTTCTGAGCAGCCCCTGACAATTTGGGGGGGTTTCATCAAGGGGGGGCCGAGAAAAAAGGGGGTCCCAAAATGCGTTTTTCCCATGTTAATTTCCATAGGGCGGTTGGCCTCACTTTTAGCTCGAACGGCTGAATGGATTTGCACGAAACTTGGCAAAATTGTAGGGACTGTTAGCCCGATGTGCCTTTGCTAGGTCTCAATATATGTGCTCCAGTGGATTTTGAGTAATTTAGGTTAAAAAAAAGATATATATCTGGGCGGAGCCTAACCACACATCTGATCTGATTGGCTGTCAGCACTTCATCCAAGAAGTGTTGGCAGCCATCTTGGGACCAATATACATGATAGCACCTCATTAAAAAGCATTGTAGTTAATAGAGGGTTTTAGGACTTTAGTTACATTATAAATCATTTGTTGATGGTACCATACTCGTTTTAGGAATTGTGGTGGGTTCTAAGGTGATTTTACCATGTGAAAAAACCTTCTGCTGTGATATCATGAATATTGTTTGAAAGAAAACTAATATCTCATGATTTTCCCACAGTCGTTTGGAAGGGGATCTATAAGCTAAACTGAAAGCATATTTTCTGTAAATTCACATTATCTTTCTCAGTCATGTGAAAATGAAGTCTGAAATTCTCAGTAAAACATGTACATCCAACAAGGACAGAGACTGTCAGTTGGTTCCTTTGTGTTCTACTGCAGCCTCCTAGAGTGTTCTAAAGAACAACTAGAGCGCTAACAGTCCTACTTATTACAAAGGTATGGCACACCTGAAGCCATCTTGATTGGAATAAAGTGGTAACTCTTAAAACATTTATTTTAAAAAGAAACAACATGAGGGGGTATATTTTGCCATAGAAAGTATGATTAGTGCTGCAGAATGAAAAATTAGGGCACATTTTGAGTGACTTCTCAAATCCTTTTCTATTTCATTAAAACATTCTGACATGCAGTCCCCCAAAATGGCCACCAGAGACAAAAGAGCCCAAATGTAGCCCAAATATCACCCAGATGTAGCCCAAGTATAGCCCAATGACAGAATGTCCCAGAGTGTTCTAAAGAACAACTAGAGCGCTAACAGTCCTACTTATTACAAAGGTATAGCACACCTGGAGCCATCGTGATGGGAATAAAGTGGTAACTCTTAAAACATTTAATTTAAAAAGGAACAAAATGAGGGGGTATATTATGCAATAGAAGGTATTATTAGTGCTGCAGAAAGAAAAATTAGGGCACATTTTGAGTGACTTTTCAAATCCTCTTCTATTTCATTAAAAAATTCTGACATGCAGTCTCCCAAAATGGCCACCAGAGACAAAAGAGCCTAAATGTAGCCCAAATATCACCCAGATGTAGCCCAAGTATAGCCCAATGACAGAATGTCCCAGAGTGTTCTAAAGAACAACTAGAGCGCTAACAGTCCTACTTATTACAAAGGTATGGCACACCTGAAGCCATCTTGATTGGAATAAAGTGGTAAGTCTTAAAACATTTAATTTAAAAAGGAACAAAATGAGGGGGTATATTTTACCATATGAATTATGATTAGTGCTGCAGAAAGAAAAATTAGGGCACATTTTGAGTGACTTCTCAAACCCTCTTCAATTTCTGACATACAGTCTCCCAAGATGGCCACCAGAGACAAAAGAGCCTAAATGTAGCCCAAATATCACCCAGATGTACCCCAAGTATAGCCCAATGACAGAATGTCCCAGAGTGTTCTAAAGAACAACTAGAGCGCTAACAGTCTTACTTATGACAAAAGTATGGCACACCAGAAGCCATCTTGATTGGAATGAAGTGGTAAGTCTGAAAACACTCAATTTAAAAAGGAACAACATGAGGGGGTTAATTTTGCCATAGAAAGTATGATTAGTGCTTCAGAAAGAAAAATTAGGGATCATTTTGAGTGACTTCTCAAATCCTCTTCTATTTCATTAAAAAAATTCTGACATGCAGACTGAAACATGCACTTTGAATACCAGCAGCAGACGTCCCTGGTGAGCAGTAGCTTTACTACAGTGATCTAATGTGCAACTAGAGTGCTAACATTCAGAATTTATGGCAAATGTGTGACACATCTGAATGCCTTCTTGATGGAACCAAAGTAAACAAGCATTGAAAATGCAATAGATCTCGCCCTCGTTTAAGTTAAAGCCATTCTGTTTGTAATGAGGTGGCTTTTTAGCTTTGCTTTTATTAGTGTTTTTTCAACTTTCATGTAAATAACATGATTCTGTATGCATATAAGTATATGTATTATGTTTGTATTTATATAGATATACAGATGATATATGTTTATATATGTATGTATATATATATATTCACTGAAAAAACCATAGGCTATAGACCATATATAGTTAGGAATTAGCATTTACAAAACCTTGAAAATTCACTGAAAAAACCATAGGTTATAGACCATATATAGTTAGGAATTAGCATTTACAAAACCTTGAAAATTCACTGAAAAAACCATAGGTTATAGACCATATATAGTTAGGAATTCACATTTACAAAACCTTATTTTACTCACACAAAACCATTGAAATTCCATATATAGTTAGTTGCACTAACTATATATCGCACACCCGCAATCCACTGCTGATGATGTCACATATTACATCATTCATGACATGGTCAGTGACATCACTGATGAAATCACTGATGACATCTCAAATGACATCACTGATGACATCTCAAATGACATCACTGATGACATCACTGATGACATCTCATTTGACATTACTGATCACATCACTGATGATATCATTCATGTGATAATACGATGAACCTCTTCAGACTCTAATATAACCTTAGATACAATCAGTGTAAACAGACACTCACAGACTGTCACTCATCCATGGAGTTACTCACACACCTAGTCAGTCATGCAAAGAATCAATCACACCTTCATGTCCTCAACTATACAGTTATACAAACTTTACTTATTCAAACATATACTAACACATATTTACTCTCTTATACAATCCCTGATACAAGTTCACAATGATCCATACAGCCACTCACACATTCACTGGCTCTTATGCACAGTTATTTATATATGTCAACTCTCACATGTACTGTGTTTTACATATGTACTTACTTTGACATGTAGCACTGAGATATCCATTCACTCACCAATACACTCATGCACACAGTCAACCGCCCATACAGCTGTTTCCACATGCACTTTTGAAACCATACATCTAGTGAATCAACTGCTCACACATCTATGCACAGAGTCATACACCTCCCAGCCACCCACACACACACTCAGTTTCCCATACAAATACTTGGGCAACCAATCAATAACCCATATAGTTACTCATATAGCTACTTATCAACACATGCAACAGTTTACAGAACAACAGACATAATGATGCACAAATTAAGACAGTTTAGTCACTAACCCATGCACTCAGTGAGACACATTTAATCACTCACTCATACAGTCAGTCATGCACCTACTAAATCCTTCATCCAGACACTTATACATCCACTCAATCTTCAATATGTAAGACATATTTTAACTTTACAGAAACATACAGTCACTGGATGTTGTCATCAATGATGTCATCAGTGATGTCATTTGAGATGTCATCAGTGATGTCATCAGTGATGTCACTGACCATGTCATGAATGATGTAATATGTGACATCATCAGCAGTGGATTGCGGGTGCGCGATATATAGTTAGTGCAACTAACTATATATGGAATTTCAATGGTTTTGTGTGAGTAAAATAAGGTTTTGTAAATGCGAATTCCTAACTATATATGGTCTATAACCTATGGTTTTTTCAGTGAATATATATATATAAATATATATATTCAGCAGTTTAGTTGGCTGAGCTTACTATAACTTGCGCCACCTGCAATGACCTGCTTATGACCTCACATATTAAATCACTCATGACATGGTCAGTGACATCACTGATAACATCTATTTCCTAACTGTTAGACCCGACAACTTTGGCGTGGATTTCCCTGACTTTTTGCCTCTCTCCCATGTATTTTTGATGCTGTGCTGGATTTCGTTTTTGCTGGTTTAGATGCATTGGGCACATTGCCACTGCTGATCAGTGTCAAAGTGCAAGTGCTCCCTAGGTAAATTGTTATTGTGAGAGCCGGTCCTAGGCCTTTTGAGGCCCCGGGCGAAAGGGAAGATGTGAGGCCCCTCTAAGTGCCTTACTGCCTGCGCAAGTGCGCGCAGCGCTTTTCCTGCATTTCATATTGGGCCCCCTGCTCTGCGGTCTACTCTGTGGGGCCGGTAGCGGGCCCCTGAGCGCGAGGCCCTGGGCATCTGCCCATACCGCCCATGCCTAGGACCGGCCCTGATTGTGATTGGTTATCCATGATTGGCACATTTGTTTTACCAGTAGGTCCTTAATAAAGTGCAATGAGTGTGCCAGGGCTGGTGATTCAAATTCTACTAGTGGCCTGCGAGGGTAAAGGTACCTTCAAGGGATTTTGTTGATACAGTTTAAAACATTCAGTTATAGATGCTGATTTGAGACCCAAATGGATGTTGGTCTACTGTGCAATTAAGTTATTAGTTGAATTTACAACAGTCAAACATAGATCTAAATATAAAGAGCTGAACAGAAGGGTGTACATATAAAACAGTTTGTATTTAATACAGCTTAAGAATCAAAAGAAAGGGTACAGAAAGTATATGTCAACAATGTTACAAGAAGCATATATTGTCAAAAATAAAGAAAGACACTTCATTGAAACAATTCTATGCGCTTTTCTTCCTTAATGCAATTGATGTGATGAATTTAGTGAAGAAAAAAGCGTAGGTCGACGTTTCTGTCTGTTATGAACTGATTATTGAGACCATCTTCAGGACAATAACGATATATCTGAAGACCCCTTAGTTAGTATTGATCAGCTCGCCATAAAGGTTCCGGCTATTGTAAAAAAATAGGAACCTCGAGTGAAGAGGACACAAATGATGTTCGATTTTCCTTGAATTCCGAAAAACGGTCCCCTGTTGTGATTAGTTAAAAAACAGCTCTTCACAAAAGTCCGGGCTGTTCATATAGATGAATCGCCTCAGTTAAGTGAGCTAAAAGTCGTCACCAGTATCGAAAGAAATCGTGGGTCTTTGTGCCTTGTATAATGGAGGTAGCGTGATCACTAATAATCATCGGCTCGTAGAATGGCTTGCGGCACTGATTGTGCCATCCACATGAGTAGCCCTAAAATGGTGTCTCAGGCCTGCCACCGCAGTGCCTGTTTGCAGTTGCTAACTGCCATGCTGACCTGATCAGTGTCCACACTGGCCAGGCCTAACACTTCCGTTTCTGTACACATTAGACACCCCTGTAGAAGACCATAGGTACCCCGTGGGCAGGGTGCAGTGTATGAAAAAGGTAGAGCATGTACTGGTGTGGGTGACATGCTCTGGTAGTGAAGCCATTTTCATTTTTTACTATTGAAAGGCTATCTTGCCTATCGGCTATAATGGGGTATACTGTGTTTAATGTTGACCTCCATATCGTCCTATAGGAGCAAGATAGAAAATTAAAGTCTGGTATCCCTGAACTCAGAATGTAATAACCGATCTTTTAGGAAGAATGTTTTATAACTCCTGTGTTTGAAAACAACACTTTTAGAAGTGGCTGTTTTCTTGTCTGACCTTTCTGTGTGCCTTGGCCTGTTGTGAATTGACTTTCTGGTTTGTGAGTGACAAGGGCTGGGTGGATCCCAGAGGCTGATTGGTTTATCCCTAGGTTGAATAGCTCCATCTCCATCTTGAGGGGTGGAAGTGGATAGCACCTGGGCCTGAATAGGGCTGTGCCTGCCTTCCACAATGCTGGCTCCAACTCCTGCTGGGCAACTGACGACCCTGCCCCTCTCTCTCAAAGGAAAGAAGTCAAGTAAACAAAGTGCTCAAGGACTGACCAGAACTGGTTCTGACTACAGCAAGGCCTCTCTGCCCTCAGAGAACAAAGGGAATATTGGTATAAAAAGGGCTACCCAGAAAGATTCTTGTTGGACGTTGTAGAGTATACAGACTCCTGGTGATTACTTCAGGTGTATATTATATCTTGTAACAGATCCAGACCATTGGTTGGAAAAACTATGGTACCCTCAAAAGACCCAATGTGAATAGGTGTAGCGGTATATGTCGTTCCTCCGCCCCTACATTGTGGTTCGTTGGCAGTTATCATTGGGTACCATAGGTAGTGTGGGTGCCTGCCTCAACCTGAGGCTCCTCTGGTCTGGATTGCAGTGGCCAGAGAGAAAAAATATTGTGCAAAAGGAAAAAAGTTAAAAATAAGATCAGCACTTTTAAGTATTTTAATGAAATAGTGTAGATCTTATATTAAAATCAATGGGTACTTATCTAGGATCGAATTATGAGATCCAAAAGTATTCAAATTACAGGAGTGTCACTCCTGTAATTTGAATACTTTTGGATCTGTTACCATAGTTTTTCCAACCAATGGTCTGGATCTGTTACAAGTGTCCATTTTTTCACTTGATTAACGCTGATATTGTTTGGGGAAATAAAATGGACACGTTTTCCTCGTCCCTCCTCTGATTATTCTAGTATATTATATCTTAGCAGGATCATATGAGAGTAGCTTTTATATGTGAAAAAATAATAGCTTGTGTCTTGTCATTTCAGGTCCCTTTTCCCCGCTGTTCCCTTCCTTTCCTTCCCTCGCCTAATCATTGGAATACTCTGTATATTCATGACATCAGAGTGTTGGTAAGATTGGGAGGTGGACCATATTTGCTGCATCCTGATCCTGTGGAGTACACCTTGACACTGGGTGGGACTTACTGGAGGTAACACAAGGTCGTGTTGACCCCCAAGAACCCTCAGCAGCCAAGGAGACTTCATCCCTCAACCAGCAGTGCACCAGGAGGCATGTTTGCAGAGTGGTGGAGAAAGAGGGTGGGGCCTCTGGCGAGTTCCATGAGTTCATTTTTTAAATTACTTTTTTCAGGGAAGGGGGCTGCATAGCCCACCTTCCCTGGGCTGATTTTCGCCCCAGGGACACCATCCCCCAGTAAGAGTAATTTTTGGATTGGGAAGCGTACCCAAATGTCCCCCCTCCCTGGGCTGGTTTCAGCCCCGTGAACCGCATCCACTGGGGCCCGGCCTTTCTTTTTTGCTTTTCCTTATTAAATTAAAGGCAGTTGAGGCTGTTATCAATGCAGCCGCCAGAGTCGGGTGCCCATATTCCTGGGGGGTTTCCACCATTGTCCCGATCTTTAAAAAAGGGGACAGGGATAGCCCACTCTGCTACAGGCCTATCTCCCTAATTAATTCCATGGTTAAAATAGTGGGGAGAATAGTACTGCAGAGACTTTCTGACTGGGTGACGGACAATAACATCATGTCTATCTCCCAGTATGGCTTCTGCAGTGGCTGATCAACCATAACACAATGTATAAAGTTTTTCTCAATACTCAGTAAATACTGTATTGCCCAAAAAGGCACTGTCCACCTAACCTTCATGGACCTATCCTCAGCCTTCGACTGTGTGAACAGGGGAAGGCTCTGGGGGTCCATGAGGGAGAAGGGAGTGGACAGTGAGATTGTTAATTTTCTGGTAGACCTACATAGTAATACAAATGCGAATATTAGGTATTCCCAAGAGTTGAGTATAACTGAGAATTTTAGAACAGGGAAGGGTGTGCGTCAAGGTTGTATATTAGCCCCTTTCCTTTTAAATTTTTATATAAACGATCTTGATAGCATTTTGCAGGAAGTGAAAGCCGATTGTCCGAGGGTGGGGAGAAGGAGTATCCCCATTCTTTTATACGCAGACGATGCGGTTCTAATATCCAGAACTGAAAAAGGCCTTCAACTGTTACTCAATGCTTTTAAACAGTTTATGGAAGAAAGAGATTTGCTGGTTAATAACTCCAAATCATTTATTATGCAAGTTGGTAACCGACCAAGAAGACACTATACATTTAAACTATATAATGAAGTAATTCCTTTTTCGAATACATTCTCTTATCTAGGAGTTCTTTTTGATTCTAAATTGTCATGGGGTCCACAACTTGTAAAGAAAAAAGGTGACGTGGTAAGGGCTAACGCTTCCATTTTTAATTTTGCTTCAAAATTGGGGAAAAAGCCAACGCTCGCAATGATGAAACTATATGAAGCTAAATCAGTAGCAATTGCAGCCTATGGGAGTGAACTTTGGGGATATATGGCTTGTGAACAATTACAGATAGCAGAAAATGAATTTTTAAAACGCCTTCTGTGTGTCCCGGCCGCCACTTCTAACTTTGCAGCACATGAGGAGTTGGGAGTAGAATATTTGAGCGATATTCTCTCCCTACGCCCATTGACCTGCTGGTTGAAATTATGGCTAAGCCAAGACATTCCCCTAACACACCTAATTGTAAGTGATTTTATCTCTCATGATAATGCACGAGGTACCCCATGGCTGAAGTACTTAAAAACTAGTTTCTGTGAGCTGGGAAGACCTGAATTATTTGACCGCCCGACTGAAATTGTAAAAAGGGGATGTTGAAGCAATTAAGCAATCTTTTCTCCTGAGACGGAAGGCCGTGTGGGAGGGTGCTGAGTTATAGAAAACAAATGTAAGGAAATACATCATGGTTAAAACTTGCATGACAATGGAGCCTTACCTACTCGCCACATTTAGCACCTATGAAAAGTTCTTGTTAACAAGATTTAGAATGAACTTGTTCCATCATCTGCATATAAGACCAAAAAATGTTGGTTATAGTAAACTTCCTGTATCCTGTGGCTGCGACGGAAAGTCTCCACAGGATATGCTGCATTTTATGTTTTTATGTAGATTTTATGATTATCCACGTAAACGCTATTTGCTTGATCTTTTAAAGAAACTTAATTTTAACCAGATAAGACCAGCCTTTTTATACTTACAATTGTTGCACAGTGATAATATCCTCCAAGTCAGTGAATTTTTAAAATTGTATCTTAGAATGAGAATCTGTATGGATAAATGAATGTTAACATACCAATGAATTACAGCCTTATGGAATAGGGATATTTATTTATTTATTTTCTTTTTTTTTAATCATGTTTCATCTAATGTTTTATGTCTGTACAGTATGAAATGTGTACTTTTATGGTTGAATCAAACCGAAATAAAGTCTCTTTTGAATTTGAATTTGAATAAAGGCAGGGGGGCTGGGTAGCACCATCTGTTGTGGGCACCCTGGTCCCACTCGGGGCATCCACTTGTCACTAGTAGGGACGCGGGGGAAGCCTCAAGGCCCCTGTGGTACCTGACGGCCCTCTGCCTCCTGTGGGGAGCCGGAATTGCTCCCCACAGGAGGCTACTGAACATGCAGCTTTCTCTATCTAAAACCAGTACTGCTTCCCTTTGAGCAGGCAAGACCATTTTTCCTGCTCTCCCTTACTGAAAGTGGAGCAGCATTTGCTATGGCTTGTCGTGAGAGGTAATGCTCCTGCCAAGCTCTAGCAAACTGCATTCCCGTCTATGGCTTCAGGAGGGGGTCTGCGTGGCCTCCCTACATTACAGGCTACAGTGCAGGGCAGGTGGTGGTTCCCAGGCTGCAGGCTGCAGGCTTCACGTGGTCCCCTACATACATTTTTAGCATTTACCTTGGGTGGGTGGCGTTCCCTTTGGCTGCGTGGGGCCAGAGCCCCTTCACATTATTATTCTATTTAGCCCCAGATAGGTGGCAGTCCCCAGGGCTGCAGGGGGCACGCAGCCCCACCATTATAAAAACGTTTGCCCTGGGGAGGTGGTATTTCCCATGGTGCAGGGGTTGCAGCACGGGCAACCGCTGCATAAATTATAAAAAATGCCCCAGGGATGTGGCGATCCCCAGGGCTTTAGGGATCCTGGAATGGGGGCCATCTGCACCCCCCTACATATTTAGACATGAGCAGAGGCCCGGGCCACTTGGGGTCCAATTAGAAATGAAGCACGGCAGACCACGCTTTATTTCTTACAAAAACGTTTCGGCAGGATTTGCAGATCCATCATGACTCGAGCTGATTTTTTTTTTAAAAAAATGATTTTTTTTGGTCCTGATCTCTTGGACCCTGCTCCCAAGACCTAAGAAATCAGGGTGTTTGTACCCTGCCCCTTTTCATTTTTGTGTGTTTCTTTTTGTGACTCCGTTCAACCGGGTCGCAAGATGGCTTCCAACACTTCCAATGTTGGCAGCCAAACAGATCTTAACAGGAAATCTGGGGCAGACTGCGGATCCTCTGCATCCCCAGTTGTATATCTGAAAAACCTTAAAATAACTCCGCAACTACCTAATGGATTTACACCAAATCATAGTAAGGCACTTCCTTGAACCAAAAGCTACCTCTTGCCAAATTTGGTGAAATTCCATTCTGAATTTCGAGTTGTATCTGTGTCTAAAGTTCCTATGGAAGTTAACATGGGGAAAAGACATTCTGGGATCCCTCCTTTTTCTCAGTCCCTGCTAGAAGGATCACCCCAAAATGTTCAAGACAGCAGCTGAAGTGAAAATGTTACTAGTTTATAAAACTTTCAAAGTATTTATCAAACAACGCCAAAGTTATTGGCACAACAATAAATGCTTTTTTTCTGGGAACGACATCCTAACTATTAATACCTACTGGCATCAGAGGCCTGAAGTTAGCATCTCAGTAATATACAAAGTGATATACAAAATATCACTATTAAATATAAAATAAGCCTAATTTACAGGGTATAAAGTACAAGTTAACTTTGGGAAGGAAGGGGTTACTAGATCACTCTAAACAATGATCAAAGCTAATCACTCAAAAACCATGGGAATTCCTCTTCGGAATTTAGACCCTGAGGAGCTCTGGTATCTAATTTCAATATGTATTTGTATTCCAGCTGTCTAAATCTGCGTATCATATCACCCCCTTTGATGGTCTGATGGACGCTCTCAATAACATAGAAATGCAAAAGATTGCAGATACGTTTAGGTTCCTTCTCAAAGTGACGTGCCACCGGATACACTTTGTCTTTATTCTGGATAGCACGCATATGCTCCATGATCCTTTTGTTTGTGGGAATCGTAGTGCTTCCCACATAGTTTTTTGAGCACGGACATGTCAGTATGTAAACACAAAATCTGACAGACAAGTTAAATGTTTTTTGATAAATCTCTCACTGGATAGTAAACCTTCTTAACATTCATACTAAACTTGCATGCCTGGCAAGACATGGAAGTGTAGAAACCTGTTTGTCTGGCTTGTGAAATCTCATTAATACATAGCCTATCCCGTAGCAAATTACCTTTCTTGTATGAAATATTAGGGTATTCAGATAACACTCCATTCAAAGTTGGCTCTGTTTTTAAGATCTTCCAATGTCTGCCTCGACAATTTCTCAAGTCCTCTGAGGTAGTGTTGTAGGTGGTAACATGCCAAATGATATTATCACTGGAATTGATAACCTTCACTTTGGGAGCTAACATCTCTTCTCGCCTCAAGGTAGCTGCCTGGTCACGTGCTTTTTGAATGGTCTTATCTGTGTAACCATGATCTCTAAACCTGGTTGCCATACAATCGCACTCTTCGTCATAAACAGTATCACAGCTGCAGTTTCTTCTAGCCTACATTGCGAAGTGAATTGGAATATATATATATATATATATATATATATATATATATATATATATATATATATATATATATATATATATATATATATATATATATATATATATATATATATATATATATATATATAAAACCTACTGGCGGTCACCAGTAGGTGGTTATAGTTACAACCTAGTTTCCATAGGAAAAGCAATTTTATTTGTAATAACTTTGGTGTTGTTTGACAAATCTTTGCGAAATTCTCCAAAAAGAAAGTCTATCAAGGTCAGCTCCTATCCTAAAAGTTTGGGGGTGATTCGTCAAGGGGGGCTGAGAAAAAAGGGGGGTACCAAAACGCGTTTAGCCATGTTAATGTCTATAGGAAATTGTGCGATAATCTACAGCCGAACTGCTAAACGGAATCACCCCGAATTTGGCAGAAAGGTAGACCGTGGTTCAGAAAGTGCCCTTTTTTTAAATGGTGTAAATCCGTTCAGTAGTTTTTGAGAAATTCAAAAAATAAGAGTCAAAAAATCAATTTCCCAAAGGAAACTTTGTGCAAGGTTACAGCTGAAACTACTGAACAAAATTACCCCAAATTTGGCACAAAGGTAGTGCGTGGGTAAGGAAGCGCCCTTTTTTTTAAATGGTGTAAATCCGTTCAGTAGTTGCTGAGAAATTAGAAAAATAAAAGTTTTTATATCTGGGCAGAGCCTAAGTCCAGTGCATGAGCTTCACTGTGATTGGCTGCCAACACACAAAACCAGTAAGTGTTAGCAGCCATCTTCTGTGTCGGTAGAAGCAAGTCATCAGAAAACCGAGAAAGAAAGGTAGAAAATAAGAGAAGTGGGCAGGGTAGAAACACCCTGACACCCTAGCCCTGCTCAGGGGGTCCCAGAAGGACCGCCAGGGACCCCCCAATTTTTTTTTTTTAAGAAATTGCCGCAATTCGCGCTGGGCTTGCAGGTTTCTGCGTTTTATTTTAATGAGACCCCGGGGTGGGCTAGGTCTCGGGGGAATTGTTTAAAAAAAATGGGGCGCAGTCCCGGGGCTCACTGGGGTCCACGCAGTCCAGAAGCTTTACTCATGTTGGGAGCGGTGTTGCGCGGCCCTTCTTCTGGAGCTCTCCATGTGCTTATAACTTTGGCTTCGTTTAACGAATGTTTACGAAATTTTCCAAAATGTTACTCTTTTTTAATCAACTCCTATCTTGAACGTTTTGGGGTGATTGGTCAAGGGGGTTTGGGAAAAGAGGGGGGTCCCAAAACATGTTTTCTCAATGCATTTCCCACACAAAACTTTAGAAAAGGCTACAGGTGAAACTGCTGAAACTAATTACACCAAATTTGACAGAGGGAAAGGTCTTGGTCCAGAAAGCACGCTTTTGTAGAAATGGTGTAAATCTGTTCAGTAGTGTTTTGAGATATTAAAGGATGCTGAGCACAAGCTTGCCTCTTATTGGCTGCTAACACTTTAAAACAGGAAGTGTTAGCAGCCATCTTGTGCCTCGCATAGAGTGAAAATATAAAAGAAAGGTTCCGGGGGCAATTTAATATAGCGATGCTCTGTGTAACGATGATTTGGACGCAGTGAAGGTTTAAGATTTATTAACAATAAAGGAGAAACAGGTGAGCGCCAGGAAGCACAACTTCCACTCCAGGACACCAGTAGGAAGATTACCCTTTCAGCCTTCTTGTGCCCAACATCACCACTTCGCAGCTATGACATTAGAAGCCAGTCTGTAGACTGGCAGCTTTCTACCTTTGCGAGCTGGTACGCTGCTGTGCCTGTACCTCTGCGAGCTACTATGCTGCTGTTACTTTTGGAGAAGATAACTCGTAGTTCTGCATCTGTGAGTCGAGCGGACGGGTCGCAGTTTTCCCTCTGCAAGCCTGGGTGCAAACTGTTCATAAGAATGTTAGTCAAGTATAGATTTCATATAAAACATTTTAATTAATTAAAATAACAAAATATGAAACTATGTAACGCCGTGGCGTGTCATCGCTGGTCCCTTTGTATTTCACAGCTTGCAAGACAAAAATAAAGATAAGATGGTGTGTCATGCTTCCAGCAAAAGAGATAGAGAGAGAGTGAGAAAGAGGGAGAGGAAGAGAGAAAGAGTGAGAGAGAGAAAGGCAGAGAAAGAGTGAGAGAGGAAGACAGAGAACGAGAGATGGAGTAGAAGAGAGAAAGAGTAAGATACAAGGAAATGAGAAAGAGAAACAGTGTGACAGAGAAGAAGACATATATAGAGTGAGAGAGAGGAAGACAGAAAGAGTGAGCTAGGAAGAGAGAAATAGTGTGAGAGAGAGGAAGACAGAGAAAGAGAAAGAGTGAGATAAAAGGAAGAGAGAAAGAGAGAATCAGTGTTAGCGAGAGGAAGAGAGAGAGAACGACTGAGAGAGAGGAAGAGAGAGATAGAAAGAGTGAGAGAAGAAGAGAGTATCAGTGTGAGAGAGAGGACGAGAGAAAGAAAGAGTGAGAGAGAGGAAGAGAGAGAGAGAAAGAATGAGAGAGGAAGCGAGAATGAGTGAGAGAGAGGTAGCCAAGGAAAGAAAGAGTGAGACAGAGAGGAACACTGTTATATCTTACTTGTCTCTTCCCTACTGCTCAGCCAGAGTGAGTGCTTGTGTACTTGATGATGTTTGGAATGTTGGATGTGTGTGATGTCACGGGATGCTTTGGGTTTGGAGATGTGTGGAGTGGCAGTTCATGGATGCAGGCTGAGCAGCAGCGAGGTGCTCCTGTGTGGGGCTTTTGTTATCTTAACTTATTTACTTGAAACTGAACTTGAAACTAAGCTTAATTAAACCAACGTGTTATATATACCTGGCTCCAGGACTACCTTTAATTACAACATTTTTGTCATCTTAACTTATTTACTTGAAACTGAACTTGAAACTAAGCTTAATTAAACCAACGTGTTATATATACCTGGCTCCAGGACTACCTTTAATTACAACATTTTTGTCATCTTAACTTATTTACTTGAAACTGAACTTGAAACTAAGCTTAATTAAACCAACGTGTTATATATACCTGGCTCCAGGACTTCCTTTAATTACAACAAAGACAATGAGAGAAACAGTGTGAGAGACAGGAAGAGAGAGAGATAAAGAGAGAAACAGTATGAGAGAAAGAAAGACAGAGAAATAAAGAGGGAGAGAGAGAAAGAGAGAAAGAAAGAATGAGACAGAGAGAGTGTGAAAGAGAGAAAGAAAGAGATGGAGAGGGAGTGTTGCCACTGGAGAAAATCTTCGCAGCTCACCTTTGTGCCACTGGTGTGTCTCCATCAACGTGCCAGGAAATAGTGCATCCCTCAAGTGTAGTGAGCTGAAAGATAGTATAGAATTAGTAATTGCAGAGTACATACAACTGCAGACACGCAATTCTCTGTTTTGCTAATGCACAATGAAGCTGGTGCACCCCATCCACTCCCACTGCTTGAAGGTGTCTGTGCGCTCTAGTGCGCCCCGACTACTGCACACTATCCACTCCCACTGCCCAGAAGTGACTTCCCGCTGCTGCGGAAAGAAGTCTCTCTGCTCACCTTCTGCCACCGGCGTGTCTGTAAGAGAGTTCACCACGTGCCAAGCAACCTTCTCAGGCGTTGTGTACACGCATTAAAGCAGAGCGCACAATTCGGAGTGGGTGTTGATTGTCAGGATGGGCACGCATCATCGCAGAGTTTTTGTGCATTCAGCTCTGGTGGTGTTGGGGGGGGTGAATGTTGATTCGTGATTTATAGCCTGTTAGATAAAAAGCAAGATAAAATTGTGTGTCATCTGTCCACCAAAGGAGAAAGGAAGAGAGCGAGAAAGAAAGAAAGAAAAAGTGAGCAGAAGACAGAGAGAAAGAGAGAAATGGTGAGATCAAGAGAGAGAGAAAAGAAAGAAAGTGAGAGGAACACATAGAGAAAGAGTGAGAAAGATGAAGTGAGAGGGAGAGAGAAATAGTGAGAGAGGAAGAGAGCGAGAAAGAGGGAAAGAGTGTGAGAAAGAGGAGCAGAGAAACAAAGGAAGAGAGAGAGAGAGAAACAGAGAGAGAGGAAGAGAGAGAGAGAGAGAGAAAGAGACAAATAGTATGAGAGGAAGAGGGAGATAGAAAGGGTGTGAGGGAGAGAAAGGAAGAGATGAGGAGGGATACTGAGTGCCCACACTGTGTACGAAAACGTCACAGTTTACCTTTACGCCACCACTCTGTCTTCAACCGGGTGCTGCGACCTATTGGTACTCTCAAGCTCCCACATCTGAAAGATAGAACAGAATTGGTAATGGCAGAGCAGCGTTGGATTAGGATTCAAAATCAGCCTGGGCACGCTAAAAAATAAAGTGGGCCACATTTGCATATTGCCTTTCCTCAAAACACTGCTTTGGCGAAATTTTATTTAAAAAAGGTGAGGTGGGGGAGATACAAAAAAATGTATGGATTTGTTTACACTGGTGACTTAAAAACAAGTGAGACCACTTCTGCATAGGCCCCTGTCCTGCTAGGTATGCATACATTAATGGGCCGGCCCTGCGAAAGAAAGAAAGTGACACCTCTGCCTCTTGCTAAACGTGAGGTAATGATGCCCATCTGCCTACAGAAAGGCCATTTAGATACCCACTGGGTCGCTGATTGTATCTGAACAACAGTGACACCATCCAAATCTGCCCCAGACTGTTCCAAAAAGCAGCCCTCAGTTGAAACTCAGCAACGGCCCCTCGGGCATTGCACCAGTACCAGCGTTACCAATCCGATGATGTGGCAGAGTATATACGAGTGCGTATGCCTAAATCGCTCTGCTGTCTTTCTGCATTCAGGCTGCTGTACCCCATCCACTCCCGCCTCCCAGAAGTATCTGCCCAACGCAGCGCACCAAGGCCTCACTGCTCACCTTTTCACGGACACGGCCCCCTCAACATCCTGCAGCTCCGTTCTCCAACCTAACAGGTCTCACATTTGGTACTGAGTCTAGATGTTGCCATTTCAGAGGACATACTAGTGCACCTATCATCATCGCAGGTTGTACACCCTCTCAGTGCTTGCGGTGCTACTAACTCAGTGATAAGTGAGGCCAGAGGTGCACTCTAAACTTCAAAATGGCATAGAGCACGTGCGCCTGGTCAATTATATTAGCAGGGTCACATGTCTTGTGACGCCTGTGCTGGATGGGTGTTGTGTGGGTGTATACAAGCTGTGAGGGAGTGGCTGTGGCATCAGTGTTGCCAGATTGGGATAGATCACACACAATTGGGTTATATTTTTTCCTGTTGTGCGGTAACATTTTGGTTCGTGCTAGTTGCCAGATTATAAATATATAAACAGCGCTCCAGCAAAGTAGTATGTTAAAGCGCTTTATTAGACTAATATTTACTTTGCATCCTGCTGCAATATCAATTCCAATGCATTTACCGTCTGCTTGACGCTGTCCCTGCCCCTCCTTCCCTAAAGTAGCAATATTGGGCTAGTTTGGGCTACTTTTTGATTGGCTTTGGGTGGGGAACATCCTTTTCGTCGCAACTATTACCCCGCACAACCATTACAATGCGGGGATTACAACAAAAGTCGTTACAACAACTTTTGCTGGAGGGCGCTGTTGGATAGGGAATAGTTTAATTTTCTATCTAACACCTTCCCTACTATCCACGGGGACTGGAGTTGGAATAGAAAATTAAGCTATTCCACTATCCAGCGCCCCCCAACGCAAGTCGTTGTAACGACTTGCGTTGTAAACCCCGCGTTGTAATGGCATGTGGGGTAAAAGCATGCGTTGTACTGACATACAACCACTTTGGGCTATAGAAAGCTTAAAAAATCTGACAACACTGGATGCTGGTGTCCATGTTGGAGTGCTATCATCACCCGGGTTGCAAAAGTCAAAGTGTCACTCTGTGAGCCAAGTCCAACAATATGGCCAACATGTGAGGTATAGAAAATCACTGACCCTATATTCATCCACAGTTCCACACAAGAAAGATGGTGGACATGAGACATCTGTGTGGATATGAATGTTTATTGCAAATTCAGTGGAGTGTTGCAGCTGTAGCAATACAGGGTCATGTAAAGTTGAAGTTTCAGTTTTTGGCACATGGAGTGCAGTCAATTAGAGACAAGCTCGTTGTCGGAGTTAGACTGCGCCAACATATGCACTTATACAATCACTATGACGAATCCGATCCTCACGCACTCATAAATTCATTATACATTCTGCTTGCATTACTCTAATTTTGCAGTCTCTACTTATGTACTTTATACAATGAACGAGTCAAAGTTACATAACTAAAGTTTTCCCCCACTGTCATAGATAAGATGGTTGCATACGCTGTGCAGAGCACTATGTAATGTGGTAGGGTTCAGAGGCAGCATGTTGCATACATAATGAACACATGGACATAGATAGATAGTGGAACTGGGTACGGGCACGTGCGCTCAACTCCTTTTTATTACCAGGGTCCCATGTCCAGTGACGTCTGCGGTGGATGTATGTGGGGTGATTGGTGCTGGCAACAAGTAATCATTGGATCAGACAGAGAAATTCAATTATAACGGGTTAATCATTTGTGCTGCACTAAGATACGGGCACCAGATATGAAATATTACAAAAAAGATTCTATCGTAAAGGGTTATTGACTTGTGGAACACTGAGGTAGGACAACAGTTGTGAAATTATACACAAAATATTTAATCATACAGGGTTGTAGTGACCACTCCACAGACGTGTTTGTAATTTCAGTGATAATTTATTGGTAACTTCATCCAGCTATAAAGAAAGGTGCAAGTACGATATCTGCCACATCACATCTGGCATTGTAACGTTCTCCACCTCTCAGGTGCAGTAGTCAGCAGAGACATCGAGGGATTTTTTTAGCCACTTCCTTTTGACAAAGTTTGAGGACACAGAAGACGATTCTCTCTGTAATAAATAAAACATGTCTCAATTTAAATTGTGAGCTCTTCTGACATCAGTGTAGGTGTATGGAACAAAAGATGAAACATTTATGGAATACACTGTTAAAATACGTAGGTTTCAGGGTCGTTCGGGGGATCAAATTTCTCAATGTGAAAGCATCTTCAAGCTAAAGCTGTACAAATTTTTGCTAAGTGTCTTCTCTTGTGAAATTTCCTCCCACATTTCTTTCAATTCTGTCTTCTCAGACTTGGTAATATATGACGTGACATAGCAAGCAACAGCAATTGAGTTATCTGCAACATACTGTATGTCCACATCTTCAAAATGACCAGATTGTAATCATTAATGTACTTCGATTCTTCTGTTCTTTTTATATTATAAGCATTTTTGGGTGATTTTCGAGTGATAGTATGCCTCACTGCTGACATAAAACTATTCACTCTTCCTTGCGATGGCTTATGGTGCACTGAGTAGTAGTACCTTTGGCACTCAGCGTGTACGTACCCTGCAATGATTCGTGGTCTGAGGGAGCCACACTCAGATCAATGTCTTTTTGTCTATTGAATTCTGCCTCAATAACACCACGTTGTGATGACTTATGTTGCACTAAGTTAGTAGTACTTTTAGCGCTCAGCGTGTATTACCGTTAGTAGTTGTTCTCATTTGTGACAAAAAAAAATTGTGGAAGCTATTGCTGGTAAGTATGGGCGAATTTTGCGGATCTCGCGTTCGCGAATTTTGCGGATTTGCGAACTCGCAATCCGCAAAATCCGCGAATTCCCGCGAATTTGCGGATTTTTTTTTTGTGTGTTCGCAATTGTTTCTGCCAGTTCGCGAGGATTTGGTACTAGTTCGCAATTGCGAACTTACTTGTCGGCTCGCAACGGTCGCGACTATGTTGTTTCTACGTCTGGTTCATCATCACAGCCTCCCAGCACCCTCTGTTTTACCACTGGCACCCTCTCTTTGACCCATGCCACCCTCTGTTACATCAATGCCACCCTCTGGTTCATCATCACTGTAGAAGATGGGGGGGAAAAGCAAGCCCACCTGCCCTGCTTGAACTGACATGAATTAATTTGGGGTTAGTTTATTAACAACACCTGCCCTGCCCCAACTGACAATAATGAATTAGGGGCTAATTAATGTGTCACTGAAAGAATTTCAAGTTCCAGCCTGGCACCTGCTTGTCTGCTCCTTTAGCTGTAAATCAGGACCTTTGTGGCATACAGTTAAGGTCAGAGCAGGGTCACACAATAGTTGCAAGCAGGCAACCGAATTCTGGAGGGCCCCCTCAGGAAGCACTACAAAGAATCGTTACAAATCATGAGGTTGACCTTTTGCACCTGCTCATTGCTTTTGCTTTTGCTGAAATCGTTTTTCGTTTTTTTTCGCGCTATTCGCGGGGCGCGGCGTCGTGCGAAACCGACCGCGGAAGCCGCCAATTCGTGCGAATGAGCATTTTATTTTTTTGCGGCTTGTTGTTTTGCGAGTTTTTTTGCAGTATTCGCGAGCCGCTTGCAGCGCAACACGCGAATTTACCCCAAGGTCGAGTACGGGCGCGGCCATTTTGTTTGCGTGACGTATTTCCGTTTCCGCCCGCTATGTATAATCTCGCGCAGTAAGCGCATTGCGAGTAGAGGTTCGCACGAGATCGCGCGGGAAATCTAGAGGTTCGCACGAGATCGCGAGGAAAATCTTGCGCGAACTTACTTTCGCGCTCGTGAACGGGCGCCGGCCATCTTGTTTTTCATTCATTTCCTGTGTCTGGGCATGGTGTTTAATCCTCTTGGTATCTTTGCCATCCTTTGCTTGTTTTCAGTTTTTTTTTTACGATTTTGCTTCTTATCTATCCCTCTCTTTTCCTAGCTGTATATTTTTGTCTTTTCTGCTATTTTCCTTTACTTTTAAACTACTTTTTTTAAACTCTTTTCTTTTCTTCTTCCCTATCCTATTCTTTCTTAATTTTCTACTTCTTCCTACCTTACCTGCCCAGACCATGGTCAAGCCAGGTGCCGTGAAGCTGCCCAGGCACTTCAGGGCCGCAGAGGCGGCGGGGAGTAGTGCTGGACCCAGTGCCAGGACAGCATGCGGGAGATTGAGGGGGGAGCAGGTGACGCGACGGGAGATATTCAGCCCGGAGGAAGTGGGCGCGCTGGTCTACTTCGTCCAGCGCCGCCTGCCCAGGACCATCACGGGAGGCGGCAGGATCGCGGCCGGCGGCTACAACATGCGGGAGCGCCGGAAGCGGTGGGAGAAGGTGTGCTGGGCCATATCCCACCTCTACGGGGTCCAGCACACCTACAGCCAGGTCACCCATCGCTGGACGGACCTCCTGGACCGCGAGCGCGACCTGCTGGACCAGCTCGGCTTGGAGATCCCCGGGCTTGGTGAGTAGTAGTAGCCATTTAATCACTCACTACTATGATGTTTTCTCCTGCTCTGTGTTGTTGTATTGCAAATATTTGTATTTTACATGGAGCAAGCCAATAATGCCGCTGATGACGATTACATTGTAGTTAAATTATATTTCAAAATCTTCTGTGCATTTCAGGTGCACTGCTCTCCTTCTCAGTGGCGTTGCTACTATGCTTATTTGTTTTCTATTTCGTGGTCTCATTGGCCTGAGTAACTATTATGTATGAGTGTACTTTACAGAACTGCGTAATGCTAGACACTAGGGGGCAGATTACATTTACAAGCCCCTTGCGCCACGTTTACGTTGCCTTGCGTGACGCAACAGCGGCGTAAACGTGCCGCATCCCTGCGAGTCATTTACAGCATGACGCATCGAGGGAGATGCGTCACGTTATAAAGCCATGGGCCTGCACCACAATGGGTGCGTTCCTAGTACGCAGGGTGGGCGGTCCAGCGGCTGTGCGCCTCGCAAAATTGCCTGCGTGAAATCTTCAAGATTTAACGCAGGCACTTCTGCGACGCTGCTACGTCAATTCAATTCCTTATGTCTGCTCGAAGCAGGCGAAAGGACTGACACAGCATGTTAAGTATTGGGTGGCCCTGAGCATTACTGGAGTTGCATTGCGTTGGAGACGTGACTCCAGCGATGCGCCGCTCTTACGTGACGAGATGCGTCACGCAAGTGCCTACCCTTGCGCCAGGGCGCGCCGCATTGTAAATAAGGCACATCTGCCGTGTCGCAAGGGTAGTTTTGCGTGACGCATTTGATCTGGCGCATCTCTGGAGATGCGCCAGAACGCGTAAGTAAGTATGCCCCTAAGGGGCAGAATTGCAATTACCGTCGCATCCCTGCAAAGTAGCAGGGATGCGCCATTAATTGTGCGGCCCGCTACCACCACCAAACATGGTGCGCCGTATTTGCAATGCGGCGCACCATGGGCCCAAAACGTCACCGAAGCTTTACTGCTGGAGTTGCGTCGCAACGATGGCGCAGCTCCATCAATGCTCTGGGGTACCCTATCTCCCCAATGCTGGGTCAAGCCGTACGTCTGCTTCAAGCAGGTGCAGGGTTTGTGTGACGCATCATTGTCCTAAAGGTAACTGATTGAAATTTTGTAGATTTCCCTCAGCCACTATTAGGATGTGTTCCAGCGCAGGAATGCCCTCCCTTGCGCCGGAACGCCCCCTGATGGCGCAGGGCTTTATAACGGGATGCATCTCCCAAATGCGTCACATTGTTATAATATTATACGCCGCACCATGGCGCCCTTTTTTGTTTAGCTGCTGCGTCACAAAAGTCACGCAAGAACGGCGCAAAAGAGCCGCAAGGGCTTAAATCTGCCCCTTCCTTTGTACCCCTGACAATAAGAAAAATAGTGGCGGTGGATTGATAGTTTGACTATTTAAATGACTGGTAATGTAGCAGGCAACTGTTAGTGTTGTCACTGATCTGACTGAAATCACAATGGAGTTTGTCTGTCACTTTGCGTCTTGCCTGCGGACTGCTGCCTGCCAGTCCTAGGTCAACGTTTCAGTACTTTGTTTAGTGAGTTACGTGACTTTCGAAGTCACAGGTCCGCAAATAAATGAAAACTAACCATAATCAATATAATTTCGCGGAAATATTTTGTTATTGTTCTTTTGAAATGTTTGATTTGGTTGACATTGACAAGCAACAATCATCCATGTTTTCTGTTCTTTCTTTCATGTTGTACGTCAGCTCCCCCCAGGGGCGAGAGGAGGACACAGGAGCAGCAGGCGGCGGATGCTGTTCAACAGGGCCAGGATCGGGCAGGCGAGGGCTCCTCTGCTGGCCCCAGTAAGTTTTCATTTTAGACTAGTACCTATTTTTCCTAGCGTTCCTCATTTGACTTTTTTCAAAATTGTCTTTGCTCTTCTTGTAGACTGTATCTAAATTCTTATCCTGCCTCTACTATGACTCCCTGTGGTATTACTAGATTATTCTTATTAGTCTGTCTGTGTAGCTAACTAAGATTGCACGGTTGGCGAAACTCCCATGATTCTAGTCAGCAATAGCTCTATCAACTTAGTGCAGTCCTCTGGGATTGTCCATAATGTCTTTTGAAGTGTTCTATCTGGACTCATGCTTGCAAAAATTGCAAAACCTTTCGCTCAGTCACTCTAGTCTGGACCAAAAAACACATATTGTATTTAAGTTTAAAAGCTTTATTAAAAGTAAACACATTTATTAAAATGAAGTCATAATAAAACTAAACGTTTAACTGATAATGGAAAAGTGGTTAGTGCTGACGATTAATTGAAGACATTTCTTGTGGTCGAGCCGAGCTCTCACCTGGTTTCAACTTGATCTTGTTGTTAGAAGTCCATCTTCTGTCTGTGTGGAGAAAAATGGTGCGTGTTAAAAAAACAGCCTTCATCAGTTGTGCCAAAAAGTGCAGCAAGACAACCTTCCCTGGAAAAAGGGACATTTTTTTTAACTTTAAAGTAGACAGTCACAAATTACATTGTTTTCACATGTCTTCATTCCTAGACCAAAGACTAGTGAGTGCTTTATTCTAACATTCTTAAATGTACTTTGTAGGTGGAACATCTGGTGGCGGGGCCAGTGTGGAGGTGGTGGTGCTCGACACGGAGGTGGAGGGCGATTCTTCAGGGGAGGAGGCGGCGGCTGTGAGAGTTGAGACGGTGGTGGTGGCGGCCAGAGGTAAGCTCTTATATATTCCTTACTTATTGAGATTGAAGACTAGCTGGGAAGGCAAGAATATGAGATGCATGGCTGGGTGAATGATGAAGCAATGATGGGTGGAAGGACAACAGCCTGGGTGGGTGACACAGAAACTGTATGTGTCCATATACCTGGATCATGCTACTATCTGACTCTTAGATAGCATATGTGTATCTAGAGCAGGGGTACTCATAGTACGGCCCGCGGGCCGGTGGTGGCCCGGCAAGCCTTCCTTGGCGGTGCGCAGACCTTGCAGACAATCACTGCTCCCCCGGCCCCCACAGAGCAGAGGCTTTTTTGTATTTCACCTGTTAGCGCCCCTGCATCTCCACTCTGACAATCACTGCTCCCCCGGCCCCCACAGAGCAGAGTGGAGATGCAAGGCCACAAAGAGGTGAAATAGAACAAAGCCTCTGCTCTGTGGGGCCGGGCAAGCAGTGATTGTCAGGGTGGAGAAGCAGGGGCGCTACAACAAACAAAGCCTCAATAATATGTTAATGGTCTTTTAAAGACCTGTTAAGTACTTTGGTGTTGTTGTCTGTGTGTGCGCGTTGAGGAAGCGGTCTCAACCCGGGCTGAAGGCTGACACAGATAGACACACACACAGTGAGATGACAGAGGGGGAGGGAGAGGGAGGGCAGGAGGGAGAGAGAGATGGAGGGAGGGCAGGAGGGAGAGCAGGAGGGAGAGAGATGTATGTAAATGCTGGGTCTGGTGGCTCAGTGGATGAGGGCATCTGCTGCAGGGACCTGTGTGCAACCTCATGGTCACAAGTTATCGTTTTGCTTTAGCCCCGCCCCCTCTGACTCCGCCCCCACCAGTGTGGCCCTCGGCCCCAAACTACACTGTAAATGTAGCCCCTGAGAGAAAGTTTGTGAGTACCCATGATCTAGAGAGAGTAGACGGTCAGTGGATGAACTAAGTGTAACTTTGAAGAGCATGTAACACTGCACCCGCACGTCCGTTCCAGTGTAGGACAGGCAAGGAAAAGAACTTTTAATTTTGTCCAAATACTACCATAAATAGTAGCAGTAGTTTGTATTGCAAGCACTGCATAGATCCGGTTATTACGGTGGCCACTCCCTACCTCTCTTAATAAGTTTAGTAGTACTCAGTCATTCATGTGTGGATGTATCACTGGTCACTCAATAAAAAGCAAAGCACCTAAAGTCATCCCATATATAAGCAAAAACATCCCATGTGAAGTGATAGATAATCAGATTATTTATCTTCTTCAATTTTCCATTTCTAGTACTCATTTCCACTGTAGGGTGAAAGTTAAATTAATTAAGCAGTAGCCCTTGAGTTGTAACAGAGTATTCTCAGTGCCACCCGTAATAGAAAAGTAAGAGCTTCACCACCTGCATGTACTGGACGGGTACAGTAACGCAACGCAAGTCTAGGTCACTCCTCATGGCGTGCGTCTCTTTTTCTCGGGTGCAAGTTTACTGCGCTGGCATTATGCTGGCTTGCAGAAAATAACGTACCAATTTTCCAAAACAAGAGATAAGAAGAAGAATAAGACTGGTGTACTTTCATAGTCGACTCCAATGGAAGTCCACAGTGCTCGTAGAATTTGTTCCTTAAACTCCCACTAATGTTAGAGCAAGGATGAAGAAGTGTGAGGTTAGATAGATACTGGCCTCAATAGTTATGTAATGCGCTTGCAAGTTGCTAGTTGTACTGCAACACAAATTTCTGCTGAATGATTGAGTTAATCTTAAAGAGCATTGGTTACAGACTATGTCTTTCTTTCTTCATATAGATGCTCCTTCCAAACGAACAAGGAGGAAGGAGCTGGCTAGAGCGGCCCGGCAACGGAGGATCGAGGCCACTGTTGCGGAATATCGGCGGCTGGTGGCCCTGGAGGACGAGGAAAGTGTGCAGTCGACAACAACAACAACGTCGTCTGCATCGGCCTCCGTGGCCCCACGGGCTGCCACCCAGCACAGTGGTCCACCCAGACTGAGCCGGGCTGCCAAAGGCAAACGCCACCGCCGAGCAGCAAGGCCAACAGCTGCCTCTCACAGGCATTGCACCTGCAAGGCAGTGAAGGCACGCCTGCGCCGCACTACCCTGATGGTGTCCCGCCTTCAGCAGGAGCTCGCCTTGCTCCGCGAGGAGCATGATGCCCTGGCCCAAAAAGTTAACAGCATCCACCCATAGTGTCCCTTGCCCCTTTTTTAGAGACTTTTGGGGGATGGGAATTGGGAGTTGGGTTTTTGGGGACTTTTGAAGGACAATCGTTGGGGTTAGGGAGGGTCTTGCGGGAGATTATTTTGTTAGGGATATAAATATACTTTTTCAAACTTTATCTGAGCATACCTGTTTTTTACTGCTTGCCTGGTGGGTGGGGGTTTAACGTTGACTGTTTTCCTGAAAGTTTAGTTCCATTTTCTTCCTTTAAGTGTAAATGCCCAAATGTTTTCAACACTAAGTGCCTCTCACAGACTAAGTGAAGTGAATCCAAGAGTCCTAGGACTTTAGTAGTACTACCTTCAGTCTCTCGTCTCTCGTACTAATACTCCATTATACCCCCAAACCACCAAACGCTTATCTTACCTGTAATTTGTGTTTGAAAGTAGGGCTAGACCCAGGGCTGGCTCCACGGGAAACACCGAATAAGGTTGGCAATCTTGGTCGGATAAAATTTCCTCATAGCGGTGGTACTAGTGGTGTGACACAGTGGCAGTTGCATGCCTATGAAAAAAAAGAAAATGAAATCTGGTTTGTCCTCCTGAGCAATTCAACGGTACAACTGAGAATATAGCAGGTGACAGAAGTACAGTAGAACAGTGCCACATTGTAGCCTAACAAATGGTAAAGTATAACTACTAATTCGGTTGAAGTTCTTTCACATTAGCAATGGTTCTTTGTCAAGCAGAGTAAGAATATATCCTCGGATTTCTTCACCAGCCTGTTGCTATCACCTTATCCTCCCCAGCAAGTGTGTGGATTTATTGCTGTAATAATAATTTAGTCACACATCAATCAAAACCACACAGCCCGGGGGAAGAGGGTTAGGGTTTGAAAAATGGATGGGTACGGGGGTTTTTGGGAAAGGTTTTGGGAGACAAGAAAAAATAGCACAGCATAGACAAACAATTGTGAACATAAACAAATCTTTGGGTACAAACCTATCCATTAATCTTTGAAAGTGCATGCACTACTGCATGCATGTCAGTGAAAAGTAAGTAGTACATTCGACAACTGTGGAAAGAAAGAATGCGACAGTACAGGGCCTGTGTGGAATTATTGATAACGATATTCAACATAAGGTCTCTGTAGCCAGATACCCGAGAGCCTTGCTGGTCACTATAAATCCATTCACAACAACACTCAATGGGGTTGGTCTGGAAGGTGTCAGGTTTACTCCCCGTGATCCAGTCGATGCAAATATGGTTCCACCTCCAAATGTCACCAACACCCAGAAGTGTAAACACAGGGTGTTCGAGCCATTAGGCGGGGGAGAAAAATAACAAACTAAAATAAAAAATGTGGGATGGGTAAAGGTAGGGTCAGCAGGGAAAGGATACCTGTAACAGAAGACAAGACAGGCATCAGTGAAGTGCTGTCCTAACATACAAGGCTACTCTCATATAGTCTCACTAAATAACCAAGGAAGTAGACAAGTACCTGAGCACCAAGAAAACATGACCTTGGATTGGAAATACTATAGCCCTTCTGCCACAATCTGTGAGGAAGGCCTAAGAAACACATAAACATATAGTTAACGAACACACTCCTGTCGCACCAAACACACTCGCGTTATACTAAGACATCAAACCCACTACTCACAACATACCACAAACATGGTAGAGGACTCAATGTACAAAGGGGGTTCCAAATAGTCAAAGCAAAGATGTATGGTCCAACAAAAAGGAAGAGGGAAACGGTAGTGTGTAGGAAGCAAGAACTACAACACTGCGCTCTCTAAGTAATGACCCAGTAGAGAATCTTTGGTGAAGGTCAAACAGAAAAACGTAGTTGCGACCACCACTGAATTCTGCCAACAACACACCCCACGGTGCACTACACAAAGAGAACTGGGGTAGCCTGTAGTTACCTCACTACATGCCCAGTTATGGAGGTCCTTTGAAATACACAGTTATACAACAGAGACGCGTAGTTGTCCTTACTACCGCGCTCCGTTTTAATAGTACAAAAACGATCCCCGATGTGAACGGTAACACGTGGTATAGACCGCCACTGTGCTCCGCCACACACAATTCAACCAAACAGGAATTCAGCAAAGGTAGAATTCTGTTAGAAAACAGTCACAGAACCTCCCTTAACAATCCGTTCAGGCAGTAATCAGCTGACCGCACGGGCGGCCGAAGAGTTTAGAGCGGCTTTACCTGAAGACGCGTGAAGTCCGTCTACCGCCAAGGACAGAACACGGAAGCGCTCCCCACTGAGCCTCAGAGGGGGGGGGGAAGGTGATAGTCCACAGGAGACACGATAGAAAAGCATGCAGAGCGTTCGCTCTCATGCCGGTGCAGAACAGAAACCAGAATAACGCGCAACAGGAAGCGCGTCTGTTCCCCAGATAAACTTCCTGCAAGTCTCCCGCCTACTCATGGGAAATGTAGTTTCATAGTACGGTAGGCGCTTAGGGGCTGCGTAACCTGACAGAAGGTATAGTAGATAGAAAAGGAGAAATTGCTTTTTTTCTAGGTGTCCCCTCACTCACCAGGGTTGCCCCTTGGTGACATGCTTCATCATTGGGGCCATCCCAGTCCTCTACGGCCTGGGGCGTGCTGCGACTTGCGAATTACGTAGGAGCACTTACAAATGACTATGTGTGGTGCAGATGTGATAGTGGAGTGGACTAAGTGATGTGTTAAGGGATCAATTTAGAAGCCGAGAGAGAGCCAAGAAATGCAGTCACAGTCAGAGAAAAAGGCAAGGGATACTGTATCTATGTGGTTGTAGTGGTCCTGTTGGAAGTGGTAAGTAAGTTGCCTGCAGAAAAAAAATCCTCCTATTAGCGGCACTCCTCCATTGCAGCCGACGCTTCGTCCATCGATGTTGGTCACCAGAAGACACCATGTAAAAAAAAAGCACAGCATAGACAAACAATTGAACATAAACAATTCTTTGGGTACAAACCTATCCATCAATCTTTGAAAGTGCATGCACTACTGCATGCATGTCAGTGAAAAGTAAGTAGTACATTTGACAACTGTGGAAGAAAGAATGCAACAGTAAAGGGCCTATGTGTAAATTATTGATAACGATATTCAACATAAGGTCTTTGTAGCCAGATACCCGAGAGCCTTGCTGGTCACTATAAATCCATTCACAACAACACTCAGTGGGGTTGGTCTGGAAGGTATAGTAGATAGAAAAGGAGAAATTGCTTTTTTTCTAGGTGTCCCCTCACTCACCAGGGTTGCCCCTTGGTGACATGCTTCATCATTGGGGCCATCCCAGTCCTCTACGGCCTACCTCGTAGGAAGCGGCCGCTCCCCGTGCATCCTGCCTGACTGCCACAGCGCTTCACAGAGACTGGTATTGTAGCGCTATACGCCTGCCTGCCATAGTTTTGCCTACCACTGCTGCCGCCTTGTATGCCTGCACTTTAGTTTAAAAATAGCATTGTGCGCTCCATTCCGATTTTGATAACGTGCACCTCGGCATTTTGACTTCGATTGTCAGCCAGCGCTCAGACTCACTTTTGTAACTCTACGTAGCGCCGGTGCCACTGCCCTAAGCGTCTCTCCTCTCATCCACCCCAACCTCGCCCAGGCTGTATTTCGTTCCCCCCACCATTTTGATTGTTGTGCCTGACCAGCACCTAGAGCCCACCTCCCGCCTCCCAGCTGCCCCTCCCCCGCACGGACTCCGAAGGCTTGCCCTGCCTGCTGATCCTCTGTGACCTCTCCTACCTCGTAGGAAGCGGCCGCTCCCCGTGCATCCTGCCTGACTGCCACAGCGCTTCACAGAGACTGGTATTGTAGCGCTATACGCCTGCCTGCCATAGTTTTGCCTACCACTGCTGCCGCCTTGTATGCCTGCACTTTAGTTTAAAAATAGCATTGTGCACTCCATTCCGATTTTGATAACGTGCACCTCGGCATTTTGACTTCGATTGTCAGCCAGCGCTCAGACTCACTTTTGTAACTCTACGTAGCGCCGGTGCCACTGCCCTAAGCGTCTCTCCTCTCATCCACCCCAACCTCGCCCAGGCTGTATTTCGTTCCCCCCACCATTTTGATTGTTGTGCCTGACCAGCACCTAGAGCCCACCTCCCGCCTCCCAGCTGCCCCTCCCCCGCACGGACTCCGAAGGCTTGCCCTGCCTGCTGATCCTCTGTGACCTCTCCTACCTCGTAGGAAGCGGCCGCTCCCCGTGCATCCTGCCTGACTGCCACAGCGCTTCACAGAGACTGGTATTGTAGCGCTATACGCCTGCCTGCCATAGTTTTGCCTACCACTGCTGCCGCCTTGTATGCCTGCACTTTAGTTTAAAAATAGCATTGTGCGCTCCATTCCGATTTTGATAACGTGCACCTCGGCATTTTGACTTCGATTGTCAGCCAGCGCTCAGACTCACTTTTGTAACTCTACGTAGCGCCGGTGCCACTGCCCTAAGCGTCTCTCCTCTCATCCACCCCAACCTCGCCCAGGCTGTATTTCGTTCCCCCCACCATTTTGATTGTTGTGCCTGACCAGCACCTAGAGCCCACCTCCCGCCTCCCAGCTGCCCCTCCCCCGCACGGACTCCGAAGGCTTGCCCTGCCTGCTGATCCTCTGTGACCTCTCCTACCTCGTAGGAAGCGGCCGCTCCCCGTGCATCCTGCCTGACTGCCACAGCGCTTCACAGAGACTGGTATTGTAGCGCTATACGCCTGCCTGCCATAGTTTTGCCTACCACTGCTGCCGCCTTGTATGCCTGCACTTTAGTTTAAAAATAGCATTGTGCGCTCCATTCCGATTGAGATAACGTGCACCTCGGCATTTTGACTTCGATTGTCAGCCAGCGCTCAGACTCACTTTTGTAACTCTACGTAGCGCCGGTGCCACTGCCCTAAGCGTCTCTCCTCTCATCCACCCCAACCTCGCCCAGGCTGTATTTCGTTCCCCCCACCATTTTGATTGTTGTGCCTGACCAGCACCTAGAGCCCACCTCCCGCCTCCCAGCTGCCCCTCCCCCGCTCCGCCCCCTCCACTATCCATTAATGTCAGATGTCCCAACGCGCAGCGTCCACGCGCTACGGACACGCCGAAGGTGCGCCAAAGGTAAGCCCGTCTACGCCCGTCCGCGCCTGGACCGCGCCCAGCGCCAGACCCCCTGCCCCTCGCGCTGCCCAGCCCCCCCGCGTTACCTACGATGCTGCCACCCTCCTAGCCCTTAACCCCGGTCGCGCCCCCAACTGCGTCCAAGCAGCTCCTGGACGCACCCATGGACCATTCTCCTGCCTCTCCTGCAAATTTAGCGGCACCGACATCTACACCGCTACGACCACTCCACAGACTCCTGACCCCAACCACCTAGAATGCATCCTTCTCAACACCCGCTCGGTCCACAGGCACGCCATTGACCTCTGGAACCTACTAGACACCATCTCTCCTGACATCGCCTTCCTAACGGAAACATGGATGAACACTTCCTCCGCCCCTGACATTGCCATCGCTATCCCTGATGACTATAAGATCACACGCAAGGACCGCTCCGACCATACAGGAGGCGGAATCGCTATCGTCCATAAGAAATCCATCCGCATCTCAACCAGCTCTGACGCCAACCTCGCTAACTCCGAACACCTTCACTTCCAGATCCACATCGACCCCAAAACCACACTCAGAGGCACCCTCCTCTACAGACCACCAGGACCCCGCGCAAAATTCAGTGAAGACATCACGGACTTCATCACCCCACACGCGCTCCCCTCCAAAGACTACATCCTTCTGGGAGACCTCAACTTCCACCTTGAAAAGATCAACGACCGCAACACCGCCACCCTCCTGGACAACCTCGCCAACCTTGGACTTAAACAACTGGTCACTTCCCCCACCCACATCGCAGGTCACACACTCGACCCCATCTTCACCTCCAGCAACCATGTCTCCTTCAGCCACACTACGGATCTCCTCTGGACTGACCACAGCTGCGTTCACTTCACCTACAACAAGCCGAAACCCATCAACCACCTCCAACCAACTCTACAAAGAAACTGGAACAAAATCACCACGAAGCAGATCTCCACATCGCTCCTTCAAACCTCCCCAGCCCTCTCCTCTAACGCCAACGAAGCCGCCTCCAACCTCACCCTTTGGTTATCCAACACCGCCGACACCTTAGCACCACTGAAAAAACATCAACACAAACTTGGCATCAAGAAGGCCTCATGGTTCAACGATGACCTCAAGAAGTCCAAGAAATTGTGCCGCTCCCTTGAAAAGGCCTGGAAAAAAGACCCATCCACCACCAACAAGGACACCTTCAAAAGCGCCATTCGTACTCACCACCAACTGATCCGAAAAGCCAAGAAAACAGCATTCAAGGATCGACTTGACATCAACGCCCACAACAGCAAGGAACTTTTCAACATCGTCAAGGAATTTTCCAACCCCTCGGCCAATTCCAACGACATCACCCCCTCTCAAACCCTCTGCGATTCCCTAGCCTCTTTTTTCCACAACAAGATTGCTGACATCCACAACAGCTTTGACAACCAACCCGGAAGCCAACCCACCCTACCATCAGCTGACCATCTTCCCCCCGTTAACACCCTTAACGCCTGGAACCCAATCTCCACTGAGGACACCATCCGCCTGATGAATTCCATCCACTCTGGATCCCCCACAGACCCATGCCCTCACCACATCTTCAACAAAGCAGACTCCGTCATAGCTCCACACCTCCGAGGCGTCATCAACTGTTCCTTCAACTCCGCTACCTTCCCAGAAGACTGGAAACACGCTGAACTCACCGCCCTTCTGAAAAAACCAACAGCAGACCCCACCGAACTCAAAAACTACCGCCCCATCTCGCTTCTTCCATTCCCGGCCAAAGTCATCGAGAAAGCTGTCAACAACCAGCTCGCCGCCTTCCTCGAAGCCAACAAATCACTCGACCCCTCACAATCTGGCTTCCGAGCCAAACACAGCACTGAGACCGCCCTCATCGCAGCAACAGACGACATTCGAACTCTACTGGACAGTGGAGACACAGTCGCCCTCATCCTCCTTGACCTCTCTGCAGCCTTCGACACAGTCTGCCACAGCACCCTTTTACAACGCCTCAGCAACATCGGAATACAAGGAAAAGCACTCGAATGGATCACCTCGTTCCTCACCGGAAGAACCCAGAGAGTCCGCCTCCCACCATTCAAGTCCGAGGCCTCTGAAATCATCTGCGGCGTACCGCAAGGATCCTCACTCAGTCCCACCCTCTTCAACGTATACATGAGCCCCCTCGCGGCCATCGCCCGCCAACACAACCTCAACATCATCTCCTACGTGGATGACACTCAACTGATCCTATCTCTCACCAAGGACCCCAGCACCGCCAAAACTAACCTACACGAAGGAATGAAAGAAGTCGCCGAATGGATGAAACAAAGCCGTCTGAAACTGAACTCAGACAAAACAGAAGTCCTCATCTTAGGTAAATCCCCCTCTGCATGGGACGACTCCTGGTGGCCGGAATCCCTCGGAAATGCACCCATCCCGACAGACCACGCACGGAACCTTGGCGTCATCCTGGATTCCTCACTCTCAATGAACAGACAAGTCAGCGCCGTATCCTCTTCCTGCTTTAACATCCTTCGCATGCTCAGAAAAACATTTCGCTGGATCCCCTCCGAAACAAGGAAAACAGTCACCCACGCTCTAGTCACGAGCCGACTGGACTACGGAAACACCCTCTACGCAGGTACCACCGCTAAACTCCAGAAGAAACTACAACGAATCCAAAACGCCTCAGCCAGGCTCATATTAGACATCCCACGCAACGAACACATCTCTGGTCACCTCAAAGACCTCCACTGGCTACCCGTCAATAAGAGGATTACTTTCCGACTGCTTACCCACGCACACAAATCACTCTACGACATCGGACCAGACTGCCTCAACTCTCGACTATCCTTCTACACCCCCTCCCGCCAACTTCGCTCTTCCAGCCAAGCCTTCGCCACTGTACCTCGCATTAACAAGACCACCATGGGAGGCAGATCCTTCTCATACCTAGCTGCCAAAACATGGAATTCACTCCCCGCTTACCTTCGCCTCACCCAGAATCACCTAGCGTTCAGAAAGCAGCTTAAAACATGGATATTTGACAAATAATCCTCCTCCCCTTCCCAAGCGCCTTGAAACCCTCCGGGTATGTAGTGCGCTATATAAATGTTATGACTTGACTTGACTTGACTTGGAGCGTGCTGCGACTTGCGAATTACGTAGGAGCACTTACAAATGACTATGTGTGGTGCAGATGTGATAGTGGAGTGGACTAAGTGATGTGTTAAGGGATCAATTTAGAAGCCGAGAGAGAGCCAAGAAATGCAGTCACAGTCAGAGAAAAAGGCAAGGGATACTGTATCTATGTGGTTGTAGTGGTCCTGTTGGAAGTGGTAAGTAAGTTGCCTGCAGAAAAAAAATCCTCCTATTAGCGGCACTCCTCCATTGCAGCCGACGCTTCGTCCATCGATGTTGGTCACCAGAAGACACCCTGTCCACTGCCTGCCTGATGCTGAATTGTGGCTCGCTACTGTGAAGCCTGACTCCATCCTTTTTTCCCCATTGCAGAGACTGAAACCCGGCCTGTAATTATTCAACGAAAAACAGGAAGTGATATAATATTACAACACCACTGATAAATAAATATAAGGTATGTAGGCTGTGGAGTGCAAAAAGTCACAATTTGATTTTCCTAGTAGACATTACAATATTTTTGAAAGTGCGTACTCTGAGTTACCTTTTGAAGGATAAATAAGTATGGGCAAATTAATGTAGCGGATCTTGCCCCTCAAGCTAGGTGTACTGTAAACTGTGTTTTAGAACAAAATTAGATCTTCCTAGCAGTGCTCCCACCCAGACCCTTACTAAAGCCAGTCGCAAAAATGTAGAAGACCCCCAATCAAATCTCAAAAAACGAGGCCTAGCAGAAAACTGGTGACAAAACTTACTTTGAAAGTAAAAGTAGGCCGAAGTACCCCCTTCCTAATTACCCATTACCCACCGTGGATTGCATTCAAACCACTTGCAAGCAACCAAGCAAAAGTAGCCATAGCCAGCATCGCTCCAAGACTCGAAATCCCCCCCACTCAAACACATGCAATAGAAATACTGCTAACCCTAACGAACCCTAAGTTAAGAATAGTGGCAAAGGCTTTCTTTAACTATGCCAAATCCCCCCTTTCCCACCATGGATTTTCTTCAAATGACTTGCAACCAAAATTACACATTCTCACGAGTGCTCTAAGACCCCAGAACTCAGTTGGAAAAATCTAGAACACCCCGAAACACATGCAATCCTGCTGCTAGGGCTAACCCTAACGAACCCTAAGTTACAAAAAGTGCCAAAACAAAAGGCTTTTCCGCGCGGATTTTGTCCCAACCACTTCTACCCGGTATTAGAGAGACCTTCCCAGGAATGCCCCAAGACCCGGCAACCCACCCGCCAAGAAGCATAACACCCCCAAACAGGCCAAAAGCAAAATCTCATACTTGCAATATTTCTGGGCCTTCGGTCCAAACGCGCTTCGTAGCTAGGCCATAAGTCGGGGTTGGCACGACGGATTTCCTGAAAAGCAAATGCAATCAAGATTAGAGTGTCCCAGCAATGCTCCCAGACCACGAAACTCACCCACAAACAGACGGAACCTCCCCTAAGAGCACCTCAAAGGCAAGCAAGTCATCAAAAACACAAAAAAATTCCGCCTGGGATTTGGTCCAAAACACTTTTATCCGGTATTAGAGCTTCCCAGCAATGGCCCCAGAGCCGTCAACCCAGGAGAAAACGAGTAGAAGACCCCCAAACAGCCAAAGAGCAAAAGTACAAAAATGGGGACTTAGTCAATTTTTCACAAATTTCCCAAATCACTCCGCGCGCGCTCTGCAGCTAGGCCCTAAGTCCCCTCTGCCACCATGGATTTGCTTCAAACCTCTTGCAAAGTAAAGTATATATAGCCAGCAGTGCTCCCAGACCACGAAACTCACCCACAAACACCAGGAAGCCCCCCAAACAGGCCCCCGAAAACGCTACATAGAGCAAAATGTCAGAAATAGCCCAAAAAAAAATCGGCCTGGATTTTGTCCCAACCACTTCTACCCGGTATTAGACCTTCCCAGGAATGCCCCAAGACCCGGCAACCCACCCGCCAAGAAGCATAATACCCCCAAACAGGCCAAAAGCAAAATCTCATACTTGCAATATTTCTGGGCCTTCGGTCCAAACGCGCTGCGTAGCTAGGCCATAAGTCGGGGTTGCCACGAAGGATTTCCTGAAAAGCAAATGCAATCAAGATTAGAGTGTCCCAGCAGTGCTCCCAGACCACGAAACTCACCCACAAACACCAGGAAGCCCCCCAAACAGGCCCCCGAAAACGCTACATAGAGCAAAATGTCAGAAATAGCCAAAAAAAAAATCGGCCTGGATTTTGTCCCAACCACTTCTACCCGGTATTAGACCTTCCCAGGAATGCCCCAAGACCCGGCAACCCACCCGCCAAGAAGCATAACACCCCCAAACAGGCCAAAAGCAAAATCTCATACTTGCAATATTTCTGGGCCTTCGGTCCAAACGCGCTGCGTAGCTAGGCCATAAGTCGGGGTTGCCAAGACGGATTTCCTGAAAAGCAAATGCAATCAAGATTAGAGTGTCCCAGCAGTGCTCCCAGACCACGAAACTCACCCACAAACACCAGGAAGCCCCCCAAACAGGCCCCCGAAAACGCTACATAGAGCAAAATGTCAGAAATAGCCAAAAAAAAAATCGGCCTGGATTTTGTCCCAACCACTTCTACCCGGTATTAGACCTTCCCAGGAATGCCCCAAGACCCGGCAACCCACCCGCCAGGAAGCATAACACCCCCAAACAGGCCAAAAGCAAAATCTCATACTTGCAATATTTCTGGGCCTTCGGTCCAAACGCGCTGCGTAGCTAGGCCATAAGTCGGGGTTGGCACGACGGATTTCCTGAAAAGCAAATACAATCAAGATTAGAGTGTCCCAGCAATGCTCCCAGACCACGAAACTCACCCACAAACAGACGGAACCCCCCCTAAGAGCACCTCAAAGGCAAGCAAGTCATCAAAAACACAAAAAAAATTCCGCCTGGGATTTGGTCCAAAACACTTTTATCCGGTATTAGAGCTTCCCAGCAATGGCCCCAGAGCCGTCAACCCAGGAGAAAACGAGTAGAAGACCCCCAAACAGCCAAAGAGCAAAAGTACAAAAATGGGGACTTAGTCAATTTTTCACAAATTTCCCAAATCACTCCGCGCGCGCTCTGCAGTTAGGCCCTAAGTCCCCTCTGCCACCATGAATTTGCTTCAAACCTCTTGCAAAGTAAAGTATATATAGCCAGCAGTGCTCCCAGACCACGAAACTCACCCACAAACACCAGGAAGCCCCCCAAACAGGCCCCCGAAAACGCTACATAGAGCAAAATGTCAGAAATAGCCAAAAAAAAATCGGCCTGGATTTTGTCCCAACCACTTCTACCCGGTATTAGACCTTCCCAGGAATGCCCCAAGACCCGGCAACCCACCCGCCAAGAAGCATAACACCCCCAAACAGGCCAAAAGCAAAATCTCATACTTGCAATATTTCTGGGCCTTCGGTCCAAACGCGCTGCGTAGCTAGGCCATAAGTCGGGGTTGCCACGACGGATTTCCTGAAAAGCAAATGCAATCAAGATTAGAGTGTCCCAGCAGTGCTCCCAGACCACGAAACTCACCCACAAACACCAGGAAGCCCCCCAAACAGGCCCCCGAAAACGCTACATAGAGCAAAATGTCAGAAATAGCCAAAAAAAAATCGGCCTGGATTTTGTCCCAACCACTTCTACCCGGTATTAGACCTTCCCAGGAATGCCCCAAGACCCGGCAACCCACCCGCCAAGAAGCATAATACCCCCAAACAGGCCAAAAGCAAAATCTCATACTTGCAATATTTCTGGGCCTTCGGTCCAAACGCGCTGCGTAGCTAGGCCATAAGTCGGGGTTGGCACGACGGATTTCCTGAAAAGCAAATGCAATCAAGATTAGAGTGTCCCAGCAATGCTCCCAGACCACGAAACTCACCCACAAACAGACGGAACCCCCCCTAAGAGCACCTCAAAGGCAAGCAAGTCATCAAAAACACAAAAAAATTTCCGCCTCGGATTTGGTCCAAACCCCTTTTAGTGCTTCCCAGCAATGGCCCCAGACCCGTCAACTCACCTGCAAAGAGGTAGAACAACACCCCCACAAGTGCTGAGTCTTTCTTCATTGGGCGTAAACCAGCCCTCTGCTTTGATGGAAATAGGAGTCTGGAGGAGGAGGATAGAGGAGCATGTTCTTCTGAACTTGTGAACCTGAGGAATGCAGACTGCGGCACCTTCAAATCAATTAGCAAACAAGTGAAGACAGTTCTGCTGATGGGCTTGTTTTTGTGATTATCTGATTAAAGTTTGAATTATATTAACTGTGCACAACAAAGAAAGACAGACACAAAGGAATAAAAGTGAATAAGGATGAAAAAGAAAGTTATTGATTCGTTGTCTCATTTTCAGGGCTCGGTATCACGGTCCAGGAATAAGAATAAGGCTTCGTCATCATACTCTGCGAATTCAGGCAGGGTGAGCTCAGTGTCACCTGACAGAGTAGAAATTCCCTCATCTATGTTGCTGCCCACCTCCTCTTCATCCGGCACGCTCTCTCGTACTCTGAAATCTGGTGGTATGAGGTGCTGATTCATCTTGATCATTGTTAACCTCTCCACATTTTTGGGCGAGAGGCGGCTCCGTTTGGGAGTTACAATCCCACCAGCCGCACTGAAAACCCATTCAGAAGACACGCTTGCGAGTGGGCAAGACAAGTAGTTTAAAGCCAGGTTGGTGAGCTGTGGCCACAATTCTTTTTTCCCATGCCAATACGCCAATGGGTCAGAATTAACATAGACCTCTGTTGAGTCATTCAGATAGTCCTTCACCATCGACTCAAGGTCCTCATCCAAGGTTCCTCCACTTTGCTTATCTCTTGCTGTGCCTCTGACATTTTGAGAACCAAACCCACGCAGAGCTAGCCAATCCTCTTCAGCCTCCAATGTTTCTGTTGTCTTTCGTGCAGATGATCCGGTTGCCGGTGTCTTTAACGGCTGAGAGGTCACTTGTGCCACAGCCACAGGTGCAGAAGTGGATTGTTTTGACTGGGGATGGCCTGCTGATGTACTGCCATTTCCTTCAATTTCCAGCCGTTCTGTTTCAAACTTCTTGGCTGACAAGGCTAGCCAACGTTTGTACTTTGGAACATGTTCATCATCAAAAGGAAAGAATGCTTGGCCTGCCAGCGCCTTTTTGTAGCGTGGATCCAGAATAGTAGCACAAATGTAATGCTGTTCTGAGTGGATCTTTTTAAGACGTTCATCACCTTGTAGGAGCTCTAATAATTGCTCAGCCAGAAGCAAAGAGTCTTGGTTTTTATCTTTTCCAAACACAGAACACACCTCCTTCAGTTGGTCCTCCAGCATGTACAACAATGGGATAGCTTTTCCCAAATTAGAGTCCTCCTGGCTGACTGCACGCGTGAAGAACTCAAAAGGACGAAGCATGCGTGTCAGGCTTTCAACTATGTTCCATTGCGGCCCACCCATCCTCAGCTCCTCTGCACCCTCTTTAAGGAAATATTGATCGAGTTCCGTATACTGCTCATACAGACGCTCAAGCATGTAGAAGGTTGAGTTCCAACGTGTTACCACCTCCTGGATGAGTGCTTTCACTGGCATTTGATGTTGATATAGCAGGCTCCTCAGCTGCTTCCGGGCCTTAAAAGAATGGCTGAAATGCTTGCACATTTTTCGGCAGGTGTCCAATACACTGTACGCTGCACTGCCTTTATTACCCAAGAAATTTTGGACAACCAGGTTTATACAGTGCGCCAAACACGGCACTCTGAAATAGTAACCGTCCCTCATGGCCTTAACTATATTGGCGCCATTGTCCGTGGAAACATAACCAACCTTGCGTTTTAGTGGGGACAGCCAGTTAAGGACCTTTGTGTTAAAGACATCCAAAATGTTTTCTGCTGTGTGACGTTTCTCCAAACCAAACATGGCTAGTGTTGCATGTTTCCGAGCACCTTTAAAAACAATGTTCGTGTCAACACCTGCGTTTAGCTTTGCTTTAGCCCCTGAAAAAGAGACCCAGTGTGCAGTGATGCACATGTAATCAGCGCCTGCGCCACTGGTCCACATGTCTGTTGTCAGATGTATAGTGTGAACAGCACTCTTCTGCAAAGCTGCCCCAATCACCTTCAGAACATCTTCATGTAGTGCTGGAACCGCAACTCGGGCAAAATAGAACCGGCTAGGAACCTTCCATTTAGGGCAGAGCGCTGTCACTAATTCTAGAAAACCAACCCCTTCTACAAAAGAAAAAGGGAGAAGGTCCAGAGCTAGCATTTTAGCCAGCTTAGTGTTATACAGACGGGTCATTGGGTGGTTGCGTTCATATTGCGCTTCTGTAAACAACATCTTTTTAATGTTGCCCTGGACCAAGGATTTACGGGATGATGATGATCTCTTCGACCCAGTTACGCTCGCTGATGAACTTTTCCGCATTGATGTCTCACTCTCTCCCACAATCTTAGTGTGGCTCCCATGGGGTGTGCTGCTGACATGGGAACTGGGTGTAAGTGAAGTGTTTGAATCGTCTTCTACCTCCTCGTCATCAGCAGATGAAAAATCAACGTTTTCATTACGTGCAATTCCGGCTTTCTTGACCGCCTCTAGGTGCGGAAACCATTGGACAGGGTGCGCTCTCTCAAGATGACCTCTCTGGCCTCCGGTACCATAGTTAGAACCAAGCTTACCACGACTAAATCGAAGCTTACAAAGGCTACAAATGGCTACGTTTTCCTTTTTTGGGCAAACACTAAAGAAGTCCCAAACTGGAGACTTGAAATGTCTTCGGGGGCCGGAGGAGGCGGCGATACTGGTGGTGGTGGTCCTGCTGCTAATGCCAGATGAAGTGGAGGATGTGGATTGCCGAACTTCAGTACGTTTTGCACTTTCACCACCACAAATTGAGGTCAAGGACGAGGTGGGTACCTTCTTGCGAGGAAGAAATATGGAAGCGGTAGGTTTTGGTGTACTACTTAACTCCAAATCTAATGATTCCATTTCCATTGCCTCCTCGCCGACATCATCATCACGCTCAGCAGCTTCTCGGGATAGGGTCAAAATGTCTCTTTGCTGCATGCCCGGTGGGGCTGCAGTGACCTTTGTGATGACTGGCTCGTCGTCATCGTGAGAGGCTTCATCACCAGCAGTATCTGTCACTTCTTGTTGAGCCTCATCACACTCCATAGGTTTGAGTTTTTGGACGACCTTCCTTTTACGCTTAGGTACCGGTGTCAGATCATGGTGTGCCTCACTGTCAGACCGCAGTTGTGGTTCCCAAGACAGATCACTTGCATCAGAACGAGGTGGGCTTGAAGAAGATGTAGACACCCCCCTTGATCTTTTCCTTGCTAGGGATGTGGAAGACAATGAATGATCATCAGGAGGAGTGGCTTCCAATGATACCTCGGCTTCATTGTCGATTTCCTGATGTGCCCCTACTTCGGGAGGAACAACTATTGTGGGCACTTGTGAACCTCCATGCACCTTTGCTTGCGCATCTCCTTTTGCTGCCTCTCCTTCCACATGTACTTGGGCGTGTACTTGCACATGGTGTTGTTGTTGCGGCTGTGGTTGTTCAACACTTGTCAGATGAGTTACAACAACCTGTGTTGATTCAGGGACATTGCTGCTACTTTCTTGCGATGAGCCAACATCACTGGTCGATGGTGATTGGAGAAGTACACTGACTGCCTCTGAAGCACTCAAGGGCTTTGACTTAAGTTGGCGTGGTGGTGGAGGCACTGAACCCAATGGAGCAGGGGTGCTGCTCCCAGCTTGGTCCCCAGCAGATCCTGCTGCTGCAGGCGTACTTTTTTTTTTGCTCCCAAAAAACGTGGCGGGTGGCACACCAGCCTCCTTGGTAACTTGCTTCTTCTGCTCCTTACTAGCAACTTTCTTGCTAGAGGAGCTACGGAGAACTTTCTTTGGGGGCGGGGCCATCTTCTTCAGAGCAGGTCAGACAGCAGGCCGCAGTTGCACGAATTGTAGAGTTGTCTGAGGCCAGACGTGACGTCGCGTGACGTTATGCTGCACACACACACCGCTGCAGGACTTCTTCCTGGCACTGGTGGTTCTCTTGAGTCTTGTGCACCTAAAAAAAATGGAAGACAGAGGAACATCAGTTCAGTTATAGAGCACAAAAAAATCGAAAAACACTGCAAAATCAGCACAATCCCAATCCATCCATGCCCTCCATAATGTTTAAATTCAAGACAACCCACAGAAAGACTAGGCCCATGCAAGACTCACTACCCCTGGGCATAAATAAAGGTTGAAAAGTAGGCAAAATGGTTGGAGGCCTAACAACAAAGCCTGCATTCAAAATGGCCACTTGCCTCCTAGCACATGGCCAGGGCCTGCCTGTACCAGCACTCAAAATGGCCCCCACCCACATGGCCTGTCCCCATGAACACCCCCAAAAATCGAAAAACACTGCTAAATCAGCACAATCCCATTCCATCCATGCCCTCCATGATGTTTAAATTCAAGACACCCCACAGAAAGAGTAGGCCCATGCACCACTCACTACCCCTGGCCAAGGCCCCAACAACAGGTCAAAAATCGAAAAACACAGAAAAATCAGCACAATCCCATTCCATCCATGCCCTCCATGATGTTTAAGTTCAAGACAGCCCACAGAAAGACTAGGCCCATGCTAGACTCAAATACCCCTGGTGAAAAGGCCACAAGTACAGGCCCAAAAAACGAAAATCACTGAAAAATCTGCACAATCCCATTCCATCCATGGCCTCCATGATGTTTAAATTCAAGACAACCCACAGAAAGACTAGGCCCATGCAAGACTCACTACCCCTGGGCATAAATAAAGGTTGAAAAGTAGGCAAAATGGTTGGAGGCCTAACAACAAAGCCTGCATTCAAAATGGCCACTTGCCTGCCAGTGCCAGCAAATGGCCAGTGCCTGTAGCTGCACTCAAAATGGCCACCAGCCACATGGCATGTCCCTCCCCATGAACACCCCCAAAAATCGAAAAACACTGCAAAATCAGCACAATCCCATTCCATCCATGCCCTCCATGATGTTAAAGTTCAAGACAGCCCACAGAAAGACTAGGCCCATGCACCACTCACTACCCCTGGTCAAGGCCCCAACAACAGGTCAAAAATCGAAAAACACAGAAAAATCAGCACAATCCCATTCCATCCATGCCCTCCATGATGTTTAAATTCAAGACACCCCACAGAAAGACTAGGCCCATGCAACACTCACTACTGAAAAGGCCACAAGTACAGCCCAAAAAAACGAAAATCACAGAAAAATAAGCACAATCCCAAGCCATCCAGCCCCTCCATGATGTTTAAATTCAAGACACCCCACAGAAAGACTCAGTCCACCCACCACTGAGTACCCCTGGGCAAAAGGCCCCAAAACAGCCCAAAAATCGAAAATTCCAAAATTTTAATTGCAGCAACTGTAATGCCCCAAACAAACTTACTTGTAAAATTTCTAATCCAACAGTGATCCAAAGAAAGTCAAAAAGGCCTCAAATCCAAATATCCAGCAGCATCCACAAAAAGTAATCCTTCCAGCTCCAGACCCAAATGAAAAGTGACCAGGAGATGGACAAAGCACTGGGAGGAGCCTGCTGAACAGGAACAGGAAGTTGAAGACTGTGGGGCACTTCCTTCCTCCCACCCCCCTGCCCCCCTCCCCAAAATGGACTCCTCGCTAAAAAAGTGCAGGCAAATGTCAAACTAAGGAGTTATTCAGATAAAAATCATCATTTCTAGAAGGTTTATGCTGCTTGCTGGTGGATTTCTTGTGCAGAATTGCAAGTTTATATTTTCGCTCGCCGCATCTCAAATCTCGCAATTGCGAAGTACCGCGAGACGTGATCTCGCCGTACTCGCGTTGACAAACTATCGCTGGCAAGCCGCGATGACGTAATCGCGCTCGCCAATTCCCGCGGGATCACACAGCAAGATCCAAAATGGCGCAGCACTCGCAAACTATCGAAAAAAACAACTCGGCAAACGATGATAAACGCCGCGCGCCGCAAAAATTGTATCACCAACGCCGCGCGCCGCCAAAAAAATCCGCTGCGTGCGAATTTGCGGATTTTGCGGGAAATTCGCAAATCTCGCGGATTGCGGATTTCCCGAAAATCCGCAAAATCCTCGAGCGTAACGGATTTTCCGCCCATGCTTAATTGCTGGATAATTGGGGATATTGGCTGTTTTCAATGGGTTCATAATGAAGTGATAATTTAAAATCACTGAAAAAACTATAGGTTTAAAGAAGATTATAATTAGAAATTAGCATTTAAAAAACACTGAAATTCACAAAAAAAAAATCATAGGTTTCAGGGACGTTATAGTTACAAATTAGCGTTTAAAAAACCTTTGAAAATCACTGAAAAAACATGGGTTTCAGGGACGTTATAGTTAGTTGAACAATTCAGTCATACAAAACCATAGAAATTCCGCCGTTATAGTTAGTTGAGCTAACTATAACTCGCGCCCCCGTAATGCACTGCTGATGACGTCACATATTACATCATTCATGACATTGTCAGTGACATCACTGATGACTTCTCAAATGACATCACTGATGACATCACTGATGACATCATCCACGTCAACACCTCATGCACCTCCTCACACTCTAATATAACCTTTGATACACCCACTGTAAAATACAGACTACCATTCTCGAAACCATCGACACACCAATACCAATTACTACATACACACTAACTGATTCCTAGGGCTACACACACATCCACTCATACACCCATACAATCACTCATACATACAGACACTCATCAATAGAACCCTATCATATGTACTCATACTCCTACACAGACACTTACACACCGCCACTCATCCATGGAGTTACTCACACACCTAATCAGTCATGCAAAGAATCAATCACACTCTCATTTCCTCACCTATACAGTTATATACACACCAACTCACTTATTCAAACATATACTAACACATACTTACTCTCTTATACAATCACTGATACAAGTACACACTCATCCATACAGCCACTCTCCCAATCACTGATTCTCATGTATAGTCATTTATATACTTCAACTCTGACATACATTGCATTTTACATATGTAGTTACTTGGACATGTACACTGAGACATCCAATCTCTCACTCACACATCCATGCACAGAGTCACACACCTCCCACCCACCCAGACACACACTCAGTCTCCCATACAAATACTCAGGCAAACAATCAATAACCCATATAGACACTTGTGTAGCTACTGACCAACACATGCAGCAGCTTACACAACAACAGACATACTGATGCACACATTCAGACAGTTTAGTCACTAACCCATGCATTCAGTAAGACACATTTAATCACTCACTTATACAGTCAGTCACACACCTACTAAATCCTTCATCCAGACACTTATACACTCACTTATTCTTCAATACACCTTGGCATATATATAAAACATATTTAAACTTTACAGAAACACACAGTCACTGGCTGATGTCATCAGTGATGTCACCCCCAGGCCCTTATGGCCAATTCTGTGAAGATATCCCGATTAATGCAATAAACTATTCGAGTAATGCCCCCAGCTTTACCCTCCTAGGCGATTTTAACATCCACTTAGATGAGCCAGACTCTTCGGCCTGCCTCAATTTGACCGTGGGTCTGGAGGTACTTCATCTGAAGCAGATAGTCACGGATCCAACGCACATAGCGAGACATATTTTAGACCACTGTTATACCAATGTAAACACCCTTAGCTACGACAATGCTATTAGGGTTCCTTGGTCCGATCATTCACTACTGCTCTTCTCCCTGGCCCCACAGAAACAGGTCGGACCTGCTAACTTTACTAAGAGAGTAACCCGAGCCTGGTCCAAACTTTCAGCGGAAATTTGGAACACTAACCTCAAGAATACCTTACCTAAAACTACTAATGACCCTCTGGAAGCTGATGCGCGCTTTAATCAGTGGGTGGAGGCTTCTCTGGATCTCACCCTCCCAAAGACAAAATTATCCCATAGGAGTGGTAAGAACAAGAAAGCTTGGTATACGCCCGAGCTGAAAGCTCTTAAATTAGTGTGCAAACAACATGAGAGACAGAGGAGAAAAAACTACTCCGAAGCTGCCAAGGTCAGCTATAGGCTAGCCTTAAGGAAGTACAAACAGGAAATTAAATCCACCCAATCCAACTATTTTCATGATAAAATTAGCTCTGCGGCTAATTCCCCTTGGGAATTTTTTTAAATTTTTAAATCCCTTGTCACACCCTCCGTTCCTATTGGCGACCCCGGCCTAGCACATGTTCGGTGTGAGGAACTTGCAAAATTCTTCGCCACAAAGGTGGCTAATATATTCTTATCCTTCCAACATACACCCACTGAACTAAGCCTACCCCCTCATATGAATGCAATTAGGCTTGAGGAATTCGCCTCACTAGACATCCCGACAACCCTTTTAAAGAACCTAAAGTCAGGTTCCCCAGCTGACCCTGCATGCCCTGCCATACTGAATCTGGTATCAGACACTGTGGCTCCAGTGATCCAGGAGGTGATTAACTCTTCCTTGGCCTCAGGCATGGTCCCCTCCGCGTGGAAGCAGGCGAGAGTTAAGGACTTGTTGAAGAAACCAAACCTCAACCCGGAAGACTGGGCAAATTATCGTCCCATCTCCCTTCTGCCTACCATCAGCAAACTCGTGGAGAAACATGTAAATTCCCTACTTGCCGCCTTTCTGGAGGATAATAATTCCTTACATCCCACACAGACAGGCTTCAGAAGCAACCAGGGCACTGAAACTGCCCTTATCACAGTGGTTGAGGAAACAAGGAAGATCGTGGACAGTGGAAATTGTACGGCCATATTACTTTTAGATCTTAGCGCGGCCTTTGACACCGTGAATCTTTCTATTCTGATCCATACGTTAAGAGAAGTTGGTGTCTAGGGCCGCGCACTAAGGTGGCTGCACTCTTTCCTGTCCGACAGGACTTTTGTGGTCTTTGAGGATGATGTTTCCTCCCCCCAAATGTGTCTACATTGTGGTGTTCCCCAGGGCTCATCCCTCAGCCCAACCTTATTTAACATTTACATGAGGCCTTTGGCTGAGGTGGTGCTTCCCTGGGGAGTACAACTGGTAACGTACGCAGATGACACACAGCTCATCATTTCCCTGACTACTCAGGATGCCCCTTATGAAAACCTCTCTACCTGTCTCAATAAAGTACGTGAATGGATAGATGAATCTTTTCTTTAAACTTAACAGAGCTAAAACAGAGGTGATGATGCTGGGACACAAGGCACCCACCACTGTGGAGTATTGGTGGCTGGACAGTCTTGGCCATCCGCCTAAGCCTAAAGAGCAAATCAAGAGTCTGGGTGTCTGGATGAACCCAGCTCTTACCTTTTCGGTGCAGGCCCAGAAGGTAGCAGCTACATGTTATGCTCTCATTAGACTACTTAGGAAAATCATCAGGCTCCTTCCTTTCGAAGCTAGAAGGATCTTAGTGCAGGCGCTGATCCTGTCGCGCTTAGATTATTCTAACACACTATACTTGGGCATTCCTCAGGGGACAATTAAGATCCATCAAACCGTGCAGAACTGTGCTGCACGGATGCTGTTGAATGCCCCATGGAGGACCTCTGCCAAACTTGCAGTACATCAGCTTCACTGGCTACCAGTGCAACAGAGAATTGAGTTCAAACCTTGATCACGGCCCATAAGGCAGTTAATAAAACAGGACCGGCATTGATTCAATCAATGTTCTGCCCTTATCATACCAGTCGGAAGTTAAGATCTAACAACAAAAACTTTCTGGCAGTCCCCAAAACAAGGAGAGTGCGCATGGGTGGCCGACGCTTCTCCTTACAGGCCACAAGACTCTGGAATAAAATTCCCAGACTCCGTCAGAATGGAAGTAAACCATCTTAGGTTCAGGAAGATGTTGAAAACCCTCCTGTTTGCCTAGACTTTGAGAATCAACGTGGTCCAAGCGCTGGGATGCCTCTGGGTAGCCATGCGCTATACAAATACGTAATCATTCATTCATTCATCAGTGATGTCATTTGAGACTTAGTATGTGTGTGGGTGGGTGGGAGGTGTGTGGCTCTGTGCATAGATGTGTGAGTGATTGATACACTAGGTGTATGGGTTCAGAAGTGCATGTGTAAACAGTTGTATGGGCGGGTGAATGTGTGTATGGGTGTGTTGGTGAGAGATTGGATGTCTCAGTGTATATGTACAAGTAGCTACATATGTAAAAGGCAGTGTATATCATAGTCGTAGAGTATATAAATGACTATACATGAGAGTCAGTGATTGTGAGAGTGGCTGTATGGATGACTGTGTACTTGTAACAGTGATTGTATAAGAGAGTAAGTATGTGTTATATAAGTATATATATATGTATATATATATCCATAGGTTTCAGGGACGTTGTAGTTAGTTGGACATTTGACTCATATAAAACCAGAGAAATTTGCCTGTTATACTTAGTTGACCTAACTATAACTTGTGCGCCTGCAATGCACTGCAGATGATGTCACTCATGACATGGTCAGTGATATCGCTGATGACATCACTGATGACATCTCAAATGACATCATTCATGACATCACTCATGACATCATCCACGTGATAATCTGATGCACATTCTGATGCCCTAATGTAAACTTTGATACACCCATTCTAAAATGCAGACCACTATTTTTTAAACCATACACACAAGAATGCCATATACTACATACCATTTTTTTTTTTTTATCGTAACAAGGGAACCCAAGAGGTACCTAGGGACCATGGGCAATTGACTATTACAAAGAACAACGGTCCTTAGGATTAAGAACATGAACAATTCAATGGAATATAGACTACAATCAGTCAAAAGTACAAACAGGCAAATTAATACAAAGTCCTGATGATGATCCCAGTTCACTAGGAGCCAGGGATCGAAACGTCGTCGACACTTTTAGCAATTCTGTAATCTTTTCCATTGTGTTTAATTTTTTACAGTAATTGTCTGTCCGAACTTGCTTTAAAATTGTGTTAATAATGCAAGAGACAGTTGGCTCCCATGTTCTCTTTGCCTGATATTCTTTAAACCCTTTTTCCTTTCCTATTTTTCTCACTCCCGAACCTTGTTCGAGTGTCCTCTGGATAGGTACAGGCTTGTACCCTATGAGTTATTGAATCAGACCCCTCTGGCGGTCTTGCTTATCCATGTTTATTTTTGAATAAAACTTTTCAGGCCCGGCTGGGTACTGAAAACTTTCTGATATAGCACTGATTGTAGTCTATATTCCATTGAATTGTTCATGTTCTTAATCCTAAGGACCGTTGTTCTTTGTAATATACTACATACCACTCACTATTTCCTAGGTGTACACACACATCCAGTCACTTATACATGTAGTTATTCATCAATGCAGGACTATAATATGCACTCATACATCTATACATGCAGTCACACGCTGCCACTCATCCATAGAGTTACTCACACAACAAGCCAGTAATGCAAAGAATCAATCACGTACCCATTTACTCATGTATTCAGTTATACACACCAACTTTGGGAGATGTCATCAGTGATGTCACTGACCATGTCATGAGTGATGTAATATGTGTAGGCTGTCCTGTTTTCAGTTTCTATTTTTGGTAAATTCTGGTGGGGTTTTTTCAGTGTTTTCAATATCTTAAAAAACAGTTGTTATCAGTGGTTACACATTTTCACGCCACTAAAAACAACAGAAAAAGTGTTTTTCCGGTGTTTATGGAACGTTTTGCTTTCATCATTGCTTGCTTTCTGCACTGAAAGAACATGGTATATAGACAGTGTACGTATAGTGTATATGAGGTCCAAAGAGATTTTTGCAAATTAATCTTATTGTAGCACACCATACAATACTTCTTCAATGAGTCTTTGGTCATGTGCGCTTGCGCTTTCCTTCCCATGTAAACTTCTGAGAAAAGGCCCTCTCAGCATTCATAGCCACTTGGGCTGAGAACCGTCAGCTAAGGGGCACATTTGCGATGACTCTTTCTTTGATGCCACATAAAGCACGAAATGATAAATATTTGGATTTTAGTTCCTGGTCATAAGAAAACAGTGCACCAGAATGTACTAAAAAGTCAATAGCATTCCTCATTAACTCTGAAGATTGTAAAGATGCTTTCAGCATACCATCTAAGAAGTGACAAGGATCTCCTACAGGGAATCACTTCAGCTCGGGTATCAATTTTGACAAGTCATCACACACATTTTTTATTTACGTAGCTGAATCACTACAAATACAAACAATATCACTCCAATCTTTGTTGAACTTGGAAGGAACCTTTCTTGCAGAGCATAACAAGTGACACTGCGTTCCATATTTTCCAGAAGTCTGGTGTCACGTTTTCACCACTATCCCAGATTCTTGGTGATATATATACTTGTCACTATACCTTGCATTTAATGTTTAAAGCCTGAGATGTTGGCAATTACCCTACTATCAATACTGACCCACAAGAAACTATTGTCTGATATATTAAGGGTTTTTACCCATTCTCTGTGGGCAAATGTGATGACACATATTAGGAAAGATTTTTATGAAACTAGCCATTTTACCTATCAGTGAAAGAATGAAATGCAGCCAAAATATCAAATGTGAGTTTGATATGTCCTGATTCTCTACAGTTTATATAATAATTAAACTAAACTTAAAACGTGAACTAAAGCCTGCATCTTTAGACCAAAGGCCATGAAACTGAAAAAAGTAAAAGGAAGAAAAAACAATATTTTTGTGGCATCATTAAAGAACAAAACTCAAGCAGAATAATGTTAGCCAGTCTTTCTTACTGCTAGCTTGTAAAACAAAGTTACATTTTATTGACTCCTTCAGTAAGAACAAAATGACTCGCTTTCTTTTTCCTTTCTTTGAATGGCATGTAGTTTGTGGTTGTGCAGGTGTTTTTTCAGTGTTTATATGTTTTCACCGGTGAGGGCTATTTTTCTTTCAGTGGGGTTTTATCAGTTAAAATAGGTTTAAACCTAAAACCCCACAGCCTAAATATGTGACATCATCAGCAGTGCATTGCGGGCGCACAAGTTATAGTTAGGTCCCTGAAACCTATGTTGTTTTTGTGAATTTCAAAGGTTTTTTAAATGCCAATTCCTAACTATAACGTCTGTAAAACCTATGTTTTTTTCAGTTAATTTTGAAGGTTTTTTAATGTTATTTTCATATTTTAATTTTTATAAAAACTATGTTTTTTGTAATATTTTGGAACTCTATTATCCTTCTTTTTAAATTTTTTTATTATGCAATGTTTTATATCTTCCCCAAAAATATGTATATATATATATATATATATATATATATATATATATATATATATTATTTTTTAAACTGAAATCCCATACCGGTAGTGTACCAAGCTCCATGACCAAGCGAATCCTATCCGCCATATTGCTAAACATGCAAATGATGCGCATTTGATATCCAATGGGTTCGTGGCACCGCGTCCCGCGTAAAATCACATACGTGTGAGGTCTTGCCAGCTGCTACTTTGGTATCTGACAGGTAAGCAGTACCAAGCCGCGCATTACGTCATGTACATATCGGATAAGTATGGGATCACGCCCATTGTTCAATGCGTATGCGACGAGTGCATGCTGCCAGGCCCTGTGTTATGTCATTGACATATGGTGTCGCGCCGGGTATGCAATTCCCTCATTTTTTTTTATGTCTCAAAACTAAATCTAAATAACTATAAACTGTATATGAGAGCGAGCGATAATCTAAAATATTTTAAACGTTTATATATTTCTAACTGTAATAGACTTATCTTATGATAAATATATTTTCGCAAATTTGCGTCGGCTGCAGCTTCCTTGCGCGCACAGTGCGCAATTGCCATGTGACCTTAAAAAAAAGCATTTGAATGGTTCATAACATTTCCTATTGTAACAGTTGGAGGACCCCACCCATTTTACTCATTATCTCTACAGCGTTTGATTAGACACACCACTTCTGCTTAGAGAGCTTTTTTGAAAAGTTTTTTTGCTGTGTACACATATCTTATACTACACACAACATGCAACGATCATCTTGATCAATATTCATTGTCTGTACATTAGCCTTCCACGTGTGATGGCCATGCATCTCAAACACTACATCAAAAAACAAATGTGTGTTACATGATGATTCTGGTGTGTGTGTGTGAACATTATTCTTCTGCCTTTCAGCCTGGGTATTGTTGGCTCAAAGGGGAATTATCAGCCACGGGCAGAGTGCACATCCTAGATCACATGTGACACACAGTAAACAGTAATGTGTAGATTTGTATTGCTATATGCTCTGTTGTCAGGCTTTACCAGTATAGTAGTGTGTCATATGTGAGACGTTCAGATTCACGTTTGACATGCATTGCTTGACTGTAATGGACGTTATCACTGTGTATGACCTAACCTCACTGCTGATCCTCCTTCAATCCGAGCACATTCACATGTGTGATCTTCTTGATAGCAACACTTTCAATAATACCACACACCATTTACATGGGTATTTGCGCATATCAACAACCAGGACAACAACATGTGATGTTGGCCATTCAATGTTTTTGAACAGCATCTCATTAGCGATAGTTGCCGCCCTCCCGGTACATGCTAAATTAATGTAAACTGCACATTCTGCGACATCAAAACTGCAACAGAAACACACATAAGTACACTTCATGGCCAGGCAGGAACTGAACAACGCCCAAGTCCCCGGAACAATTATGCACACCCCTACACCGGCCTTGCATACGCAAGCCCAGCCCACTTTGCGTACGTATAAATAGGATAACAACGACGCCACATGTCCGAGTTATTCCACACTGCCTCAGGTGATATGGCCGCATCCACCTTCCATATCACAATGCGCAATAAAAAAAGGGATCCATATGGCGGACACCATACTGGCAATCAACACTGGACATTAATTGTGAACCCTACTGGACGTCGTGTTTCGAAAGGGATCCATGAGGTGTACAACATCCTGCAATCAACACAGCATCTGAATAGTGAACACTGTTGCCCATCGTGTTTGGACACACAACAATGACAGCAGGTGAGCATTGGGGCCTGGGTGCACAGGGGCTGCAATTGAGTGCACTGCTGTGGGAGGGTCGGGGTGTACAGCCTGCATGCGCAGTTACGAACAAGCGAAGTTGCCGTACATGATGATGCGATCTCTGTCCTCATTCAGTCACATCTCTGTCTCATTTTAAGCACCTGCTGGACCGTACTGTAGGCCTGAGCTAGCGAGCAGCGCTGCCCTACAGACACAGGGTGTTGGCTTTTAGGGCACTGTAGTGAGCTGATTACTAAGTGTACATGCACACAGGCTAGTGCACAAGCACATTATGCTTCTAGCATGCGCTCTGTTCCTTTGTATGTGAACGTTAACATAACATATTCTTATTTAAGCTTGTGTATTCTCGTGCACTCCAACTCCTCTTTGAACCAAGATTACCACGTGACCCGCTGGACCGTACTGTACAACTGAGCCTGCAGGCAGCACTGTCCTACAGACACATGTTGCATGCAGTGCTGTGGGAGGGGTGGGGTGCATGAGCCTGGGTGCGCAGCTGCAAACAAGCGATGTTGCCCTCCATAATGATATGATCTCTGGCCTCATTCAGTCACATCTCTGTCTCATTTTAAGGACCTGCTGGACTGTACTGTAGGCCTGAGCCTGTGGGCAGCGCTGCACTACAGACACGTGGCATTGCCTTTTAGGGCACTGTGGTGAGCTGATTACTAAGTGTACATGCACACAGGCTTGCGCCACTGCATTACACGCCCACATTATGCTTCTAGCATGCGCTCTGTTCCTTTGTATGTGAACGTTGTCATAACATATTATTGTTTAACCTTGTGTATTTTTGAGCACTCTAACTCCTCTATGAACCACGATTACCACTAACAGTTGGTAGATCGTATTTTAGGAAGGAAGGATGCACTCAACTGGTGTGCTCTATTAAGCTTCAAATAAACCTTCATTTACCTTCAGACGTTTCCACCATTATATTTTTTCTCCCTTTTCAGACACTGAATTAGTTGCACTAAAATGGGCGGAGCGGGTGCTCACCCCGTGATGATGCCCTGGGCATACTGGCGCCTTCCATTGTGGTATCAAGACACCGCCCCTGATCGGAGACCCGCTGTGCCACCCTAACAGAGGCACCCCAGAGACAGAGCTTGCACCAGAACGTGGTTGGACACACCAATGGTGGCAACTGAGCAGTGAATCCTCTGTGCCCAGCACAGTACGGAGGAAGGGGCTGGGGTGCCGTAGCCTGGGTGCACAGATGCAGGCGAGTGATGTTCCCGTAGCTAATAATGTAATCTCTGTCCTCATTCATACCTGTTTCATTTTAAGGACTTGCTGGACCGCACTCATTCTTGTGGACCCCAGAGTCCTAGACACACGGGTGACGGGAGGTAAACAGTGAGGGCTGGGTGCAGTAACCAATGCTCTGTCTTCTCCCTCTGTTCTATTGACTCTCCCTCACCTTCTCCCTTCCATCCATTCCCTCTCTGTCCCCTTCTCACTACCTTCCTTTCATTCTGACTACCTTTCTTTTTCTCTTGGACATAGAACACATACTTATGTTTCATTTTTGTCTTGCAGGTTTTGTACGCTGCTCCCGGAGGAGTTCCACCCACTTATTTCATGTTATACTGTTGTTTCTTCGGATAAAGTTGCGTTTCCATTTATTTGTGTTGTTTTGATAAAGGTTACTTTTTTTACCAATAAATAAGTGAGTGTATAGGTTTTCTTTTTCTGGTGAAAATCGTCTGTTTATAGGAGGTTATGAGGGAAAACATTTGAAATTTTGTGGTGCACCTACCAAATATAAACCAACAGACTAGTACATAAATGAAGCCTGCAGAATTCTACAACTGCAATGGTTCTATGCGTGTATCACTTCACAACACCATGAGTAATGCCCGTGTGATTACAAACCAATAGGGCACTGCCTAGGACCACCGAGACTTCAGGGACTGGCAAAGCCCACCCTGCATATTTAAGTAAAGCCCCGTAGGGTTGCAATCCCCGGACTTCAGTTGGCCTCGAAGCCCCCCGAACAATTAGTAAACAATACCCGGGGAAGTGGCTATTCCCTAGGCTGCAAAATGTCTCTGTGCCCTCCTGTGCCTAATTTACAAGTGAGATTAGGGACCCCAGTCCTGCACAGACCCCGCAATATAAAAATAGGATTGGCCACTGAACATTACCCACCAGGAGGCTCATTTAAATGAACGGGTGAGAGCCTGCTTCATTTTTTTTTCTCCATTTTTACCATCCGGATCTGCTTTATTGAAGCACTACAAGGTTTTCCTCCTCTCGCTTCAATGAGCCAAACAGTGATTTGCTATCACAGGGTGGAAGCCATGCTCCAACCCTGTAATAGCAAACATAAATGTCCCACGGATGCACACCCCGGGACATTTTATGAGCTGCACCTGGGACGAGGCACTCCCTAGGGCCATGATGCATTGGTTACTGCATAACTACAGAATTATTATAAACACATAATAACACTACTTGCCCATGTGTAGTTCAGCGACCAGTGTGTACTAAAGAGGCAGAGGAAGCCCAAACTCTAAAAATATAAATCCTACCAGAGGTCTGATGACATAGTTCAATGAGCCGACGATCCTGGGATGAGTAAAAATAGCTTCACGAAGAAAACGGGTCTTCAGCACAATGCAAGTAAGCACGAAATATTGGTCCGTGCTGCATTCTTTTTACCTTCTTCTACTTGTCACCAACTTTATGTACTGAAGAGTCAGACAGCAGTGGATCCAATAAGTCGATTTATTGCAGGAAAACAAGACAGCTCAAACAGCCACCAACAGGACTAGACAGTAAGACAACCATCTTCTCCAGCACCATGTACAAACTCCCCAAGATTCCCCTCATGACAGCCCTGCATTCTAACATTACATACTTACATTCTAGTAGGATTACATACTAATATTATACTATGACTTACATTACAATACAATGTTTTTTCATAAAGGCAGGACGCACACCTCTTCTTCCAATGTTGTTAAACTTAATTTTGATGCATTGTATCCTTTTTTAATCCTTAGGTGCGTGCAATTTACTGTAGTGCATTGCCCTAAGCAAAGGGGTACTAACTTCATCAGAGGTGGGACTGTCTCCAGTCCCCAGAAATGCACAGCTAAACGCCACTTTTGGCTGTACCTATATACGAACATTATTCTTTTACTTATTCCACATTTATCCATAGTAATCCAACTCATTTATCATCAATATTCCAATTTTCCACAGACGAGAGGGGGCCCTTCATGTGCACGTTAATTTTCAAATTTCTACTATTTTCCTGGTGTCACTAGGACTTTGACCAAGAATATGACAAAGACGTGAATTCATTTCAGGCAGTATTTATTGTATAACCCAATGCATTTCGGGCATCCAGCCCTTCTTCGGGGGTCACTGTAAATTATAAAAAATATGACAAAATTACTGAACTGATTCACCCCCATAAATACATTTTTCACTATCTGTGCATATCCAACCACATTTATCTCTTACTTCTCATTAAAAAGACATCTCAATAAACTTTAAATTAATCTACACATGTAAACCAAAAAGTCCCACCTCAGATTCGAACCCCTGTAGTATGCACATTGCATCATACTGCATTATCACGCTGAGCCACCCTTTATCCTAATGACCTATGCCCTTCTTTTCTTAGCTCAGCTAACAATTTCTACAATGCATTGATAAAATACGTGTAAATCATGTTTCTCAAACAGTGTAAACTCTGTGTTATATGCCATAGCCTCAAGTTTAACAAAGCAGTAAATCTTTTCATTAACACATTTTTAACTAACGGTGTTTAACCTAGATAACATCATCTAGGAGCCCTTTAAAAAAAGCCCCATCCCCATTCTATGCATAAAAAACATGTTCACCTAGCTTTCACGTACCTGCCGTCCCAGCGTTAACAGCTACATTGTATCTCTGGTAAAAAGAGAGTTACCAAACCACCTGTCCTCCCTCTTTTTTAACAACATATATTGTGCTCTGGTTGGTCTGAATTGAACAAAAACGTTTCTCATCTGACAAAATGATTACACCTGAGGTCTGTGCTGCCACAAAACTACAACTCCCATCTTTCTATAGTCCCATGTGTATTCAGCTCAACTTCACCAAGACTAACATCGTGGTTCATGGGGATGGCAGCAGGAGAACTGGATTGAAATACCGGACGGTTTTGAAAACGATATAAAAACAGCATGATTTTCAAAAATTACTGTCAGATTAATGTAACTTTCACTTTTGTGACTAAAGATGTCTTTTTAGTTGAGCTGAATACACATGGGACTATAGAAAGATGGGAGTTGTAGTTTTGTGGCAGCACAGACCTCAGGTGTAATCATTTTGTCAGATGAGAAAGGGTGGGAACTTTTTGTTTGATTCGGACCAACCAGAGCACAATATATGTTGTTTAAAAAGAGGGAGGACGGGTGGTTTGGTAACTCTCTTTTTACCAGAGATACAATGTAGCTGTTAACGCTGGGACGGCAGGTACGTGAAAGCTAGGTGAACATGTTTTTTATGCATAGAATGGGGATGGGGCTTTTTTTAAAGGGCTCCTAGATGATGTTATCTAGGTTAAACACCGTTAGTTAAAAATGTGTTAATGAAAAGATTTACTGCTTTGTTAAACTTGAGGCTATGGCATATAACACAGAGTTTACACTGTTTGAGAAACATGATTTACACGTATTTTATCAATGCATTGTAGAAATTGTTAGCTGAGCTAAGAAAAGAAGGGCATAAGTCATTAGGACAAAGGGTGGCTCAGCGCGATAATGCAGTATGATGCAATGTGCATACTACAGGGGTTCGAATCTGAGGTGGTACGGTTTAGTAATTTTGTCATATTTTTTATAATTTACAGTGACCCCCGAAGAAGGGCTGGATGCCCGAAATGCATTGGGTTATACAATAAATACTGCCTGAAATGAATTCACGTCTTTGTCATATTCTTGGTCAAAGTCCTAGTGACACCAGGAGAATAGTAGAAATTTGAAAATTAACGTGCACACAAAGGGCACCCTCTCGTCTGTGGAAAATTGGAATATTGATGATAAATGAGTTGGATTACTATGGATAAATGTGGAATAAGTAAAAGAATAATGTTCGTATATAGGTACAGCCAAAAGTGGCGTTTAGCTGTGCATTTCTGGGGACTGGAGACAGTCCCACCTCTGATTACATTACAATACAACACACAGTACATGACTTTACAGCAATGAGCTCATAGTTTCATCCACGTCTTGAGACCAGTTGGGGTGAGTAGTTTGCTTCCCACTCCCTGTATTGTATAAACGCAAACTAACACTACTTCCACAGGTATGCTACACCGCCCAGAACACATCACTTTACAACAATGGGCTCACGATTTAGGCTCACGGTTTAATCCCCGAATCTTCAGACCAGTAGAGGTGATTAGTTTGCTTCCCACTCCCTGTATACTATAAACGTATACTAGCACTACTTACATAGTTATACTACAGAGGCTAGTATGCTAGAGCGCCCAGAGCCCATCACTTTACACCAATCAGCTCCATTTGATCCCCGAGTCTTCACACCGGTAGGCGTTAGTACTTTACTTCTGGTATAGTATAAACGCACGGTAGCGGTCAGTAGTTTGCTTCCCACTCCGTGTATGGTATAAACGCCTACTAACACTACTTGCACACATATGCTCCAAAGACCAGACCACATCACTTTAGAGCAATGAGCTCACGATTTAGGCTCTCTGTTTCATACCCGAGTGTAGCAGCATCTCTTCTCAGCACCATGTCACTCTGAGCAACACAGCAATTTCAGACCAGTAGGAGTGACTACTTCGCTTCGCAATCCCCCACAGAGGTTACAGTACCCCTATCCTCCTCTTTCTTCCTCTTTTCCCCCTTTTTTCCCCTTACTCGCTGCAACAGAATGACAAAATGGTGGCAACACTTCCTAGTTGCAACCGCTCGCAGCCCATAAGCAGCAAGCTTGTGCTCGTAGCGCCCCAGCCAATCAGATGGCAGAATTCCCAATTATCGATATCTGTAAATTTCGATATTTCTCCAAAACTACTGAATGGATTTACACCAAATAAATAAAATCATGCTTTCTAGACCAAGACCCTTCTCCCTGCCAAATTTGGGGTAATTTCGTTCACCCGTTCGACATGCAGCCTTGTTTCCGATGGAAATTAACATGGAGAGAACACGTTTTGGGACGCCCCTTTTATTTCGCCCCCCGCTTGATGAAAGCCCCACTTTCAACATAAGAGCTGATATGAACAAAACATTTGGAAAATTTCAGGAAGATTCATCAAACAACGCCAAAGTTATAAGCAAAACAAAAATGCTCTTCCAATGGAAACTTGGTCCTAACTATAACTACCTACTGGCGACCACCAGTAGGTAATATATATATATTACCTACTGACGATTGCCAGTAGGTAGTTATAGTTATAACCAACCTTGGGCGTAGTTCGCGAAGTAGCGCTACGCGAAGTGCACTTGGCACTACGCTAGCTGCGCGTCGCTACGCAAACTGCGTAGCACACTGTGCAAAATGCTGTTCGCACTGATTGCATAGTGCCGGATGCTTGTCCGCACTGTGCAGGACATGCAAACTGCATTTTGCAAAGTGCAAGCAGTTGTTTTCTGCCGCTCGAGTAGATTTCTACTCGAGCTGCAGCTTTCTCAACGCATACTGGTAGTTTCTCATCGCGAGCGGTCACGAGCATACGCGAAAACTCGCAATGAGAAACCTGACCTCCCCGTGTTAAGAATCTCGCCGGGAGGTGTATTTTCCACGCTCGCGATCGGCAACTTGATTTTGCTGATCGCGAACAAGGAAAAAGTCTTGCCTCGATCTCATTTTTGCATGCTCACAATCGCCAACTTGACGTTGAGGACCGCGAGCAAGCAAAAAATGAACGCTGCACTACGCTATGCTACACGTGTTTGCACTGTGCTACGTGCAATTCGCGTTGTGCGAAGTAACGCAAACTTCCCAAACTACACAAGTGTAGCGTAGTGCTTTGCCCAGGGTTAGTTAGAACCATGTTTCCATAGAAAAACATTGACTTGCCTATATCTTTGGAATCTTTGACTTAATCTTCACGAAATTTTCACCCAAAAAGTGTCTTGTTGTGCAGGGAAAGTTTTAGGGTGATCGATGCAGCCGGGGGGAGAGCAAGGGGAATGAGATCCCTGGGACCATAATTGGCCCAGAGAGGGGCGGGAGGAGGGCCATGCAGCCCCCCTCCCGTGATCAATAAAGGCCAGGCCCAGGGGATGGCGTCTTCAGGGCAGAATCAGGAGTGGGGCCACAACGTTTCCCATGGTAATTCCTAGAGAATTTTTAGACACACTTGCATCCCGAACCACTGGATGGATTTACACCGAATTTGGAAGGAAGGTAGATTTTGGATTGCAGATTATGCTTTCAGTAATTTGCTGTAAATCCATTCAGTAGATCTTGGATCATAGCAAATGTGTGAATAATAACGAGCTCGAGCAGGGAACTGCAGAGCTCTGATTGGCTGCTACCACTTCAACCAGGAAGTGTTGGCAGCCATCTTGGGACTTAACTTCTGCCTATTCCCCTAAAAAATGTAAAAAAAGAAATGGGAATAGGGTAGGAATACCCTGACCCCTAAGCCTTGGGGTCCCAGAGGGACCCTGGCAGGGTAAAAAAACATTTTTTGTAAAATAAAATTGCTGCAAATTCATCAAATTCTCAAATTTGCGGCAAACAATGAAAAAAAACTAGAACAGGCTCCCGAGCTTGTTTTCAATAGGGCCCCCGGGTGGGCCAGATCCTTGGGGCATTTAAAAAAAAAGAAAAGGATGCGCATGAGGTTCCCCTCCTGCGGTTTTATAAGTCACCTCCTGTGGGCTAAAGAAACATGGATGGGGCCGCAGGGACCCCCGAGCCACAGGGACCACCACCTCTGCTGGGCAAAATAACACATAATGGGGTCCCCGTGAAACCCCTCAGCCCCCATGAACCCTCACCTATCCGGTGCCAAATATTTTTTTAAAAATGGGAGAGGTGCCTCTTGCCCTCCCCGGGGCCACAATGGGCCCTGAAGACCACCACATGCGGTGGACCATGAACAAGAACGGAGGGGGCCAAGTGGCCCTCCTACTGGAGCCATGCACGGCCCTGGGGGCTGCCACCCCCCAGGGTCATCTCCTGCTTTATCCCAGGGTGCCCACCCCTGGGACTCAGGTGTTTGCTTTTGCTTGAAGGGATTTGTGACAGCTCTCGCCAAGCAAAAGCAAACACTCTGGATCCAGTGGGCAGGAACTGTCATAGTGCTCCCACCTACTGGAAGTGGAGGTTTTATCTTTATCCCTGCCTGCAGACATGAGGGCAGGTTAAGAGATGAAACATTTGCTCTTGCATACATTGGAGTTGCATTTGCAACATTTCCCTGTGTGCAATAGCAATGCTGGCTCCCACAGAAGGCAGGAAGCCAGCTAGGATAACAGGGGCCTTGAGGCTCCTCCCGTAGTACCCATGCTGCACACTGGGTGCCCTAAGTGAGCTACAGGGCACTTAGGACACATAGCAAAGCCTTGGATGATGGGGTCTCAGGGGCAGAAATCGTCCCAGGGAGGGGTCCCCTTCCCCACTTTTGTTTGTGGCCAGGCCCCACGAGATGGGGTCCCTGGAGCTGAAATTGTCCTTTGGAGAGGAACCGCGGGCACCCTCCCCTTTACATTATAGCTACATTAAGTCCTGGGCCTGGGGATGGGATCCATGTGGCCAAAATCAGCCTGGGGAGGGAAGCTGTGCAGCCTCTCTCCCCTATTCAGTGAAGAGTGAGCCCAGGGAGATGGAGTCTCTGGGCCGAAATGACAAGGGGAGAGGGCCACTGGGCCATCCCCCTATTCAATTAAGACAAAAATCATCTCCCCTCCCTTATGAAAAGGAGGGAAGAAAAACAAGTTAAAAAAGGCAAAAGGGAGGGCAGAAAAAAGAGCAGAAAGGGCAAAACAGAAGGCAGAAAAAAGAACCAAAAAGTAAAAACAGAGGGTAGAAAAACAAACAGAAAAAGGCAAAACAGAGGGCAGAAACATAGCAGGAAAGGCAAAACAGAGCAGAACAGGGCAAAACAGAGGGCAGAGAAATGAGCAAGAAAGGCAAAACAGAGGCTGAAAAATGAGCAGGAAAGATAAAATAGAGAGCAGAAAACAAGCAGAAAAGGCAAAACAGAACAGGGCAAAATAGGTATGAATGCCCACTCAGAGTCCAACTCAGAGAATCACACATGGACTCACAGACTAACCCTGGGCGTAGTAGCACTACATGTAGCTTCACAAAGTATACTTTGAACTACATGTAGTAGACGTAGTACTGCGTAGCTTATGGCACTGTGTATTTGTCTGTACTGTGAAATAATTTCAAAGGGCATTCTGCACAGTGATAGTTGTGATAAAATAAGTATCTCTATCTTTATATGCTAAACGACATATAGTACTTTCACAAAAGTGAAACTGATAAATTAGCAAGCAGTGAGAGAGGTGATGATTTTGGGATCCTCCCTAACCTAGGGAGAGTACCAAGCAGATGCCTTGAAAACAAAAAGCACATGTTATTGAACGATTTGTTGGTGGTCGCATCCTCTTAGGACCACCCCAAGCACAATTATTGGCAAAAAAACAATCCCAACCAAAGGCCCTGCAAAACATTATGGGATGAAATTAGCGTTGGACAGTGAATGTTATATAGTATCCAATATCAAAATAATTCTACAAAAAGTTGCAGTACAACTGGTGGTTACTAGATGTCCCTCACAAGTCAAATGCAAATGCTTGATGTAAGGGTTTCAATGGTTTTGCATTTGACTCATGAGGGACATCTAATAACGACTAGTGGAAATGCAGCTTGATGTAAGAATAATTTCAATGCTTTGCATTTGACTCGTGAGGGACATCTAGTAATGAATAGTTGAACTGCAGCCCTTTGTAGAATTATTTTGATATTGGATACTATAATATTGACTGCCCATTGCTAATCTCATCCCATAATGCTTTGCAGGGCCTTTGGTTGGGATTGTTTTTTTGGCAATAACTGTGCTTGGGGTGGTCCTAAGAGGATGGGACCCCCACTGAAGTTCAACAACATGTGCTTTTTTGTTTATGCTCTTTGTGTTCAAGGCATCTTCTTGGTCCTCCGCCTGGGTTAGGGGGGACCCCAAAATCATCACCTCTCACATTGTCTAATGTTTTCATTGAACAATTTCACTTTTGTGAATCGGTTATATACTTTTAAGCATGCAAAATGATTTATCACAGCATCTGAGGATGTTGTTTATTTAGCTGTGCAATTTGTGGAGTGCGAATTACTACAAACTACCTATGTTCCATTAGCGTAGCGTTGTACTATGCCCAGGGTTATCACAGACCCACTGATACACAGACTCAAAGACCCACTCAGAGACTCATGCACTCACAGACCAACTCAGAGACTCATGCATTTATTTGCAGACCCACTCTGAGACTTATGCCCTCATTCACAGACCAATTCAAGAACCATTTACCCACTCATAGAGCAACTCAGATACTCATGCACCCACTCACAGACCACTTAGACACTAAACATCTACTCACAGATCCACTCACAGGCCCACTCAAATACTCTCCCATACCACTCACAGACCCACTCAGAGACTCATACATTCATTCACAGACCCACTCACACACCCATTAACAGGCCTACTCAGACACTCATGCACCCACTCACAGACTCACTCTGGCTCTCACACTCCCACTCACACACCCAGTGGGACACTTATGCAGCCATTTCCAAACCCACTGAGAAACTCACACACCTACTGACAGACCCACTCAAACACTGTCACACCCATTCACAGACCTTCTGACACACTCATGCACTCACTCACACACTCACTGTCCAAGGTTACTGGTGAGAGTTTTCAAAGACATTTTTAAAACACTTGAAAAACCAAAGGTTACAGGAACATTACAGTTAGAAAACAGCATTAAAAAACCTTAGAAATTCGATGAAAAAATACAAAACTTACAGGGACATTATAGTTAGGAGATAGAATTTTTTTTTAAAAACTCAGAAAATGACTGAAAATTTTCGAAAGTTGCAGAGACTCAAATGTTACTCTTACAAAACTAGTGAAATCCTGCAGTTATAGTTACCTGAGGTAACTACCACTTACGCCGCTGCAATGCACTGCATGTGACCTCACATATTCCATCACTCAGTCTAAATAGTAATAAATATTTAGCAAAAGGAACTTTTAAAAAACACCTTTTACCTGCCTAAAGCCTCTACAAGCCCATTTGCATGAGATCCTGACTGCTGACCAGAAGCTGAATAGCCCCTTTGATGAAGCATGAACTTGCTCCCAGAGCTGAGACAAAGGTCTTGGTGTGGAGAGGTGTTCTGTTTACGCATGGGCGAATTTTGCGAATTCACGGTTCGCGGATTTGCATATTCACGAATTCGCAATCCGCAAAATCTGCGAACTCTCGCAAATTTGCGGATTTTTTCTTTTTTTTGTGTTCGCAAGGGTTTGTGCCAGTTCGCAAGGGTTTTGTACCAGTTCGCAAACGCGAACTTACTTGTCGGGTCGCAACGGTCGCGACTATGTTGTTTCTACATCTGGTTCATCACAGCACCCTCTGTTTCACCACTGCCACCCTCTGGTTCACCCATGCCACCCTCTGGTTCATCACTGCCACCCTCTGGTTCATCACTGTAGAATATGGGGGGAAAAGCACACCTGCCCTGCCTCAACTGACATGAATTAATTTGGGGCTGATTAATGTGTCACTGAAATTGAGCTGGCACCTGCTTCCTTAGCTGTAATTGCTTTCTGTTGCAGTGGACCTTTGTGGCCTACTTGTAGCTGTCCTCTGAGCCTGCTGTGAGGGTCAGAGCAGGGTCATAGAATAGTTGCAAGTAGGCAACTGAACTCTGGAGGGGGCCCTCGGGAAGCATTACAGTGAATGGTTACTAATGATGAGCTTGAACTTTTGCACCTGCTGAATGCTTTCAGTTTTGCAAAAATCGTTTTTCTGCAATTTCGCGGGATTCGCGGGGCGCGAATTTGCACGAGATTGAATTCTGAAGCCGCAAATTTGTGCGCATATGCGATTTGTTTTTTTGCAGCGTGTTAGTTCGTGTGGTTTTGTGCATTTTAGCGAGCCGCTGGTAGCGCAACAAGACTAAGCTACCCTCGCGGTCGTACATGGGCGCATCCATCTTGTTTGCGTGACGTATTTCCGTTTCCGGGCGCTATGTGTAATCTCGCAAAGTGTGCGGCTCGCTAGTACAAGTTCGCGTGTGATCGCGAAAGAAATCTTGCGCGAACTTACCCACGCGGTCGTGAACGGGCGCGGCCATCTTGTTTTTCATTCATTGCTATGGTTCTGGGCATGCTTTCTGTATCCCCTGTCAATCTCTGCCATCCTTTGCTTGTTTGAAGTTTTTTAAAATCTATTTTACTTATTATCTATCCCTCTATTTTTCTAGCTCTATATTTTTGTGTTTTCTGCTACTTTTGGTTAATTTTAAACTACTTTTTCAAACTCTTTTCTTTTCTTCTTCCCTATTCTATTTCTTCTTTATTATTTACCTTCCTTTTTGCCCAGAACATGGTAAAGGGAGCCGGGAAGCAGCCTGAGAAGGGGGAAGGGTCCCGCGCCCCGTGCCCGGCTCCCGTGCGGGCGTTTGAGGGGGGAGCAAGTCACAGCCCGGGAGATCTTTAGCGCGGAGGCGGTGGCCGCACTTGTGTTTTATGTCCAGCGCCGCCTCCCCAGGACCATCATGGCAAGCGGCAAGATCACTAGCGGCTACGGGCTCCGGGAGCGCCGGAAGCGGTGGGAGAAGGTGTGCCGGGACCTGTATCAACACTCTCGGGTCCGGCGCACCTACAACCAGGCCACCCACCGTTGGATGGATCTCCTGGACCGGGAATGCGACTTGCTCGACCTGCTCGGCATCGAGATCCCCGGGCTTGGTGAGTAGTAGTAGCTATTTTATCACTACTCTGTTTTCTCCTGCTCTGTGTGTTATTATTATATTGCAAATTTGTGTTTTTTACCAAGAGCAATAATGCTGCCGATTACATTGTAGGTAAATTATATTTCAAAATCTTCTGTGCATTTCAGGTGCACTGGTCTCCTTCTCAGTAGCGTTGCTACTATGCTTATTGGTTTTCAATTTTGTGTTAATTTCATTGGCCTGAGAAATTATGTATGAGTGTAGTTTACAGAACTGCGTAATGCTAGACACTCAGGGGCAGATTTGCAATTACAGGCGCATCCCTGCAAAGTAGCAGGGATGTGCCAGTAATTGTGTGCCACGCCACCACCACCCATGGTGCGCCGTATTTACAATGCGGCGCACCATGGGCCCAAAACGTCACCGAAGCGTTACGCATATGTGCCGTAAAGGCGGCGCATTGCTGGAGTTGTGACGCAACGATGGCGCAGCACCAGCAATGCTCTGGGGTGCCCTATCTCCCCAATGCTGCGTCAAGCCGTACATCTGCTTCAAGCAGGCGCAGGGTTTGAGTGACGCATCATTGTCCTAAAAGTCACTGATTGAAATCTTGCAGATTTCCCTCAGCCACTTTTAAGATGCGTTCCTGCGCAGGAACGCCCCCCCTTGCGCCGGAACACTCCCTGATGGCGCAGGGCTTTACAACGTGATGCATCTCCCATATGCGTCACATTGTTAATATACGCCGCACCATGGCGCCTCTTTTGTTCTGCCGCTGCGTCACAAAAGTCACGCAACGATGGAGCAAAAGAGCCGCAAGGGGCTTGTAAATCTGCCCCTACATACTCAATTCCAGTCCTTCCTTTGTACACCTGGCAGTAAGAAGAAATAGTGGTGGTGGATTGATAGTTTGAGTATTTTAATGACAGGTTAATGTAGTGTGAAACATTTAGTGTTGTCACTGATGTGCAATCACGATGGAGTTTGTCTGTCACTTCGTGTGCTGCGGACTGCTGCCTGCCAGTCCTAGGCGAACCTTTTTAGTAGCTTGTTTAGTGAGTTACAAAACTTTCCAAGTCGACGGTCCGCTAATCAAGCAATACTAATATCTTAGTAGACCACATGAGATAGGTCAATAATATATCCCGTGCAATACTTGTCTATTTACTGTTTCGCCAAAATATTTTGTTATTGTTCTTTTGAAATGTTTCCTTTGGTTGACAACAATCACCCATGTTTTCGGGTCTTTCTTTCTTTCAATTGTACATAAGCTCCCCCCAGGGGCAAGAGGACAGAGGAGGAGGCTGCTACTGCTGTACAAGGCCAGGATCGGGCAGGCTAGGACTCCTTTGCTGTAAGTTTTAATTTTCTCCTAGCGTTCCTCATTTAATTTTTTCTTAATCGTCTTTGATCTTATTGTAGACTGTATCTAAAATTCTTATCCTGCCTCTACTATGACTCCCTGTGGTATTACTAGATTATTCTTATTAGTCTGTCTGTGTAGCTAACTAAGATTGCACATTTGCAAAAGGTGTTAAACGAAACTCCCATTCTGGTCAGCAATAGCTCTAGCCACTGAGTGCAGTCCTCTGGGATTGTCCATAATGTCTTTTCAAGTCTTCTAAATGTTTATGCTTTGACAATTCCTAACAATAAAATCTGAATGACCACCAAGAAAGAATAAGATACTACTTTACTTTTGGTTTGGATAGGAGGACAATCCATACTACTACTGTTGCAGGGACAAATCTGCTCAAACAGAACTATGGACACTAAATAGTGCATTGTTTATCAATTATAATAGGCGCAGGTAGACTTTCCACATACCTCAGTGATATCAGACTTTGAAGAACCCCCAATCTCCTTACTGACTAGATAGTGTGGCAGAGTCATTTAGCTCCCGAATTCATAGATGATTGATCCCCAATGATGATTATCCAAAGCAGGACCAGAGTACGGAGTCAGAGTCCAGAAGTGTCAGAGGCACGGACTCATGCTTGCAAATTTCAAAACCTTTTGCTCATTCACTCTTGACCAAAAACCACAAAGTCTATTTAAGTTTTAAAGCTTTATTAAAAGTAAAAACATTTATTAAAATCAAGCTTGTCATAAAACATAAACGGTTGATTAAAAATGGAAAAGTGCTTAGTGATTTATTATTTCACATATTTATTGTGGTCGAGCCGAGCCCTCACCTGGTTTGAACTTTAATTTTTCTTTTTGGTGCTGAATCGTTGGTCACACCGTCCTAGTGATGATGATTTGTTCTTAGAAGTGAAGCTTCTGTCCGTTATGAGAAAAATGGTGCGTGTTAAAAAGTAAGCATTCATCAGTTGTGCCAAAAAGTGCAGCAAGATAACACCCTTACCTGGAAAAAGGGACATTTTTACTTTAGAGTAGACAGTCATAAATTATTAGATTTGTTTCTGTATTCACATTTCTTCATTCCTAGACAAAATACTAGTGAGTGGTGTATGTCTATGACATCTAACATTCTTAAATGTACTTTGTAGGTGGAATATCTGGTGCCGGGCCTAGCGCGGAGGTGGAGGAGGGCAGTTCTGGGGAGGAGGCGGTGCAAGTGCCAGATGTAGCTGCTTTGCGGGTTGCCACGGTAGTGGCGGGCGAGGTGTAAGCTCTTATATTCCTTACTTATTGAAATTGCAGACTGCAGAGTGTGCTCTTTGCACGGGTGTAGTATATATGTTCTACAGGTAAGTTACTATACTGTTAAGCAGACTTTCAAATTTAGAACAAAGTCTTTATCAACCTGGTAGTAGCCTCCTCTAAATTTACTTCAGCTCAGTGGTGAATTTTTTTTCGAGAATCCAAATCAGATCTGAGATTAACTTGATGGAAGGGATGTACGAAAAGCGAAAGAAGGGTGTAAGTAAGTGTGGATGGACGAGCAAGTTAAAAGTAATGATGACTGACAAAGAAGAATGATACGTGTTTGATTGGTGCCCGAGGTGGCTGGGAAGGAATATGATGCATGGCTGGGTAAAGGATGAAGCAAGGATGGGTGGAAGGAAAACTAGGCATGAGCGGGAAATCCGTTACGACCGCGGATTTTGCGGATTTTTGGGAAATCCGCAATCCGCGAATTTTGCGGATTTCCCGCAAAATCCGCAAAAAAAAATCTGCGGACGTAACGGGTTCAAAAGTTGAACCCCCACTCATGTAACTATTTTACAATGGCGCCAGCAAGCTGCCAGCGCTGTTGTAAAATAGTTACAAAGTTAGCTTGTACAGGAACCACTAGATAAAACGAAGCAGGTGCTGCTTTATTTTATCTAAGTGCTTCCTGCGCAAGCTAACTTTGTAACTATTTTACAACGGCGCTGGCAGCTTGCTGGCGCCATTGTAAAATAGTTACATCATACATGCCAACATTTCAGAAGCCTAAAATATATATATACAGTTTATGTTTCCCTTAATTCTTGATTTATTGAATTAAACAGGTTTAATTTTCAAGCCAAATTCAATAAATCAAGACATTGTGTTCGCACGGGTTTCTGCAAGTTCGCGAGGGTTTTGTACAATTTCGCAATTTGCGAAATTGTACAAAACCCTCGCGAACTTGCAGAAACCCGTGCGAACACAAAAAAAAATCCGCAAAATCCAAGAGAATTCGCGGATTTTGCGGATTTTTGCAATCCGCAAATTCGCAAATCCGCAAATCCGCAAATTCGCGGTTTGCCAATCCGCAAAATCCGCCCATGCCTAAGGAAAACAGCCTGGGTGGGTGAAACAGAAACTGTATGTATGCGCAATATATGATTTGGTTGAAATTCAAATCAAGTCAAGCACGGATGTATGGCTTGCGGTTTCCCAAATAAAATGAAAAGGTTGTTTTCCCGTGAGAAAACGTAAGGTTTGTCCAGATAAGAGACATGAAGAAGAATGATTGACATATAGTTTGAATGGATGGATGCCTGGATCATGGTACTATCTGACTCTTAGATAGCATATGTGTATCGTTGGTCACTGGATGAACTAAGTGTTACTTTGAAGAGCATGTAACACCGCACCCACACGTCCGTTCCAGTGTAGGAAAGGCAAGGAAAAGAAGTTTTAATTTTGTCCAAATACTACCATGAATAGTAGCAGTAGTTTGTATTGCAAGCACAGCATATATCCGGCTATTACGATGGCCACTCACTACCTCTGTTAATAAGTTTAGTAGAACTCGGTCATTCATGTGTGGATGTATCACTGTTCACTCAATAAAAAGCAAAGCACCTAAAGTCATCCCAAATGTAAGCACATACATACCATGTGCAGTGATAGATAATCAGATTATGTATCTTCTTCATTTTCCTTTTCTAGTATTCATTGGCACTTTAGGGTGAAAGTTAAATTAATTAAGCAGTAGCCCTTGTAACAGAGTATTCCCAGTGCCACCCGTAATAGAAAAGTAAGAGCATCACCACCTGCATGTACTGGACTGGTACAGTAACGCACGTCTGTCTCACTCTTCATGGCTGGCGTCTGTTTTTCTCGGGTGCAAGTTGACTGCGCTGGCATTATGTCGGCTTGCAGAAGTTAACATACAAATTTTGGTAAACAAGAGAGAAGAAGAAGAATAAGACTGGTGTACTGTCATAGTCGACTGTAATGGAGTGAGTCCATAGTGCTCGTAGAATTGATTCCTTAAACTCCCACTAATGTTAGAGCAAGGATGAAGAAGTGGGAGGTTAGATAGACACTGGCCACAATAGTTATGTACTGCGCTTGCAAGTTGCTAGTTCTACTGTGACACAACTTTCTGCTGAATCATTTTGTGCTAATCTTAAAGAGCATTGGTTACAGACTATGTCTTTCTTTCTTCATATAGATGCTCCTTCCAAACCAACACGGAAGGAGCTGGCTAAAAGGGCCCGGCAACGGAGGCTGGAGGCCACTGTCGCCGAATATCGGCGGCTGGTGGCCCAGGAGGAGGAGGACACGCAGAGTACGTCAACAACATCCACGGTGACACCTGCATCCTCCTCTGCGCTCCCTGGGTCATTCAGTCAGCGCAGCAGGTCTCCAGTGGTACGTAGCCGGGGTACCGCAGCCACCCGCCACCGCCGAGCAGCAAAGAAATCAGCTGCCCCCCACAGCAGTTGCAAAAAAAAGGATGCACCGCCTTTCCCTCAGGCTGTCCTACCTCGAGCAGGTGCTCCTCAACACCAAAACCCTGCTCGAGACCCTCCGCAAGGAGCATGCCGACCTGGCCCGAAAAGTCAACAGCAGCCAGCAGTAGGAGGAGACTGTCCCTTGCCCCTTTTTTAAAGACTTCTGGGGGGTGGGAATTGGGAGTTGGGTTTTCTACTTTTTTGGACTTAGTTTTCACAGACATTCTTTGGGGTTCGGGAGGGGGGGTGGGTTGGGTCTTGCAGGAGATTATTTATGTTAGGGATATATAAATATACTTTAAACTTTTTCTTAGCATACATGTTTTTTACTGTTTTTGAGGCTGGTGGGTGGGGGTTTAACAGTAAATTTGTTTTCCTGAAACTTAAGTGGCATCTTGATTCAAGTTGTGTATGTACTAGTAATTGCCCAAATGTTTTCTAAACTAAGTGCCTGTCACAGAGTAAGTGAATTCAATAGTCCTAGGACCGCCAGTCTCTCGTCTCTCCTAATACTCCATTACACTACCTCCCCCAAACGCTTATCTTACCTGTAATTTGTGTTTGGAAATAGGGCTAGGCACAGGGCTGGCTGCACGGGAAATGGCGATTAAGGTTGGCAATCCTGGGCGGATGATATGTCATCATTGCGGTGGTACTTTGGGTGTTACACGGTGGCAGTTGCAAAAGAAAATGAAACCTTGTTTGTCCTTACAGTAGCATTAGAACGCTACGATAGAGAATATAGCAGGTGACAGTACACTAGAACAGTGCCACAATGTAGCCTAACAAATGGTAAAGTATTGAAAGTATAACTAGTACTTGCATTGAATTTCTTTGACATTGGCTACTACTACAAGAAATAGTACTGAAGGTGAAGGACACAGCAGCGTAATCATTTGCCACGTCTAGGAGGATGATGTTCTTGATGATCAATCAAGTTGATGGCGCACATGAAAATATGCTTTCATTTGCCAATAGTGACTCAGTGTCAAGCTGAGTAAGAATATATCCTCGGATTCCTACACCAGCCTGTTGCTATGACCTTATCCTCCCCAGCAAGAGTCACACTCATAGTAGTTCACAGCAATAACATTACTTAAAAGATAATTAGAAAAGAACGGATACTGTATCTGTATGTTGTTGTATTTGTCCTGTTGAATTTGGGAAGTTGTAAGATGCATCCTCTTATTAGCGGGACTACTCCATTCCATCTGACGCTCCGTCCATCAATGTTGGGGACCAGAAGACACCCTGTCTACTGCCTGCCTGGCGGATGCTGAATTGCGGCTCGCTAATGTGAAGCCTGACTTCATCCTTTTCCCATTGCACAGGCTGAAACCCGACCTGTAATTATTGATGGAAAAACAGGAAGTGATATTAGAACACCACTGACAAATAAATATAAGGTATGTACGCTTTGTAGTGCAAAAAGCCACACTTTGAGTTTCCTAATAGACAGTACAATATTTTTGAAAGTGCGTACTCTGTCTGAGTTTCCTTTTGAAGGATAAATAAGTATGGGAGAATTAATTTAGCGGATCTTTCGTCTCAAGCTAGGTGTACTGTAAACTGTGTTTTAGAACAAAATTAGACCTTCCCAGCAGTGCTCCCAGACCCTTACTAAACCCAGTCTCAAAAATGTAGAAGACCCCAAATCAGATCTCAAAAAATGAGGCCTAGTAGAAAATGGTGACAAAACGTACTTTGAAAGTAAAGTAGGCCCAAATCCCCCCTTACCCACCGTGGATTGTATTCAAACCACTTGCAAGCAAGCAAAAGTATCCATATCCAGCATCGCTCCAAGACTCGCAAACCCCTCCACAAACAGCCCCCGCCCAAACACATGCAATACAATACTGCTAACCCTAACAAGCCCTAAGTTAAGAATAGTAGCAAACGCTTTTTTTAACTAGGCCAAATCCCCCCTTTCCCACCATGGATTTTCATCAAACCACTTGCAACCAAATTACACTTTTCCACGAGTGCTCTAAGACCCCAGAACTCAGTTGCAAAAATCTAGAACACCCCGAAACACATGCAACCTGCTGCTAGTGCTAACCCTAACGAGTCCTAAGTTAATGTGCCAAAACACTTTTCAGCATGGATTTTCTCCAAACCACTTTTATCCGGTATTAGATCTTCCCAGCGATGCCCCAAGACCTGCCAACCCACCCACAAAAAACCAGAACACCCCCATACAGGCAAAAAGCAAAAATGGAAAATCTCATACTTAGAATATTTTCGGCCTTCTTTCAATTCTGCTCCGATTTTCTCCAAACCACTTTTATCTGATATTAGACCTTCCCAGCATGGCCCCAGACCGGTCAACCCAGGCGGAAACAAGTAGAAGACCCCCAAACAGCCAAAAAGCAAAACTACAAAAATGGGGACTTTAAAATTTTCAGGCAAATTTCCAAAATCACTCCGCGTGCGCTCTGCCGCTAGGCCCTAACTCCTCTTTGCTACCATGGATTTGCTTAAAACCTCTTGCAATCAAAAGTATCCATACCCAGCAGTGCTCCCAGACCCCGGAGCCCCCCCAAACAGCTTCTCAAAGACAAGCAAGTCAGCAAAAACGCAAACAAAATTTCACCTCCGATTTTGTCTAAACCACTTTGATCCGGTATTAGACATTCCCGGCAATGGCCCCAGACCTCTTCAGCCACCCCCAAAAAAGCAGAACACCCCCAAACTGGCAAAAAGCAAAAATGGGCCTACTACCTGGAATTCTGTCCAAACGCGCTGTGCAGCTGGGCCCTAACTCCCTTTTTCCACCATGGATTTCCTGAAAAACAAATGCAATCAACATTAGACTGTGCCAGCAGTGCTCCCAGACCCCAAAACCCACCTACAACAACCTAAAAGCCCGCCAAACAGCACCACAAAGACAGGCAAGTGATCAAAAGCGCAAAATCTTTTTCTGCTCCGATTTTCTCCAAACCACTTTTATCCGGTATTAGACCTTCCCAGCAATGGCCCCAGACCCGTCAACCCAGGCGGAAACAAGTAGAAGACCCCCAAACAGCCAAAAATCAAAACTACAAAAATGGGTACTTTGACATTTTCAGGCAAATTTCCAAAATCACTCGGCGCGCGCTCTGCAGCTAGGCCCTAACTCCCCTTTGCCACCATGGATTTGCTTCAAACCTCTTGCAATCAAAAGTATCCATACCCAGCAGTGCTCCCAGACCCCAAAACCCACCCACAAACACCCGGAACCCCCCAAACAGCACCTCAAAGACAAGCAAGTCAGCAAAAACGCAAATAAAATTCACCTCCGATTTTGTCCAAACCACTTTGATCCGGTATTAGACATTCCCAGCAATGGCCCCAGACCACTGCAGCCACCCGCAAAAAAGCAGAACACCCCCAAACTGGCAAAAAGCAAAAATGGGCCTACTACCTGGAATTCTGTCCAAATGCACTGTGCAGCTAGGCCCTAACTCCCCTTTTCCACCATGGATTTCCTGAAAAACAAATGCAATCAACATTAGACTGTGCCAGCAGTGCTCCCAGAGCCCAAAACCCATCCACAACAACCTAAAAGCCCGCCAAACAGCACCCCAAAGACAGGCAAGTGATCAAAAGCGCAAATTTTTTTGGGCTCTGATTTTCTCCAAACCACTTTTATCCGGTAATGGCCCCAGACCGGTCAACTCACCCGCAAAGAAGTAGAACACCCCCACAAGTGCAGAGTCTTTCTTCATTGGGCGTAATCCAGCCATCTGCTTTGAGGGAAATAGGAGTCTGGAGGAGGAGGATAGAGGAGCATTTTCTTGTGAACTTGTGAACCTGAGGAATGCAGACTGCGGCACCTTCAAATGAATAAGCAAATAAGTGAAGACAGTTCTGCTGTTGGGCTTGTTTTTGTGATTAGGTTTTTCAAGTTCTTTTTTTATATAGATTTTGCAAAACAAAGAAAGACAGACACACAGGAATAAAAGTGAATAAGGACGAAAAAGAAAGTTATTGATTCATCGACCCATTTTCAGGGCTCTGTGTCAGGGAAGAAAAGCTCGTCCTCATACTCTGCGAATTCAGGCCGGAGTAGGTCACCTAACAGAGAAGAACTTCCCTCATCTAAGTTGGTGTCCTCCTCATCTTCTTCCTGTGTGTATTCTCGTATTTTGTAATCTGGTGGTATGAGGTGCTGATTCATCTTGATCATTGTTAACCTCTCCACATTTTTGGGTGAGAGGCGGGTCCTTTTGCAAGTTACAATGCCACCAGCAGCACTGAAAACACTTTCAGAAGACATGCTTGCGAGTGGTCAAGACAAGTAATTTATAGCCAGGTTGGTGATCTCTGGCCACAATTCTCTTTTCCCATGCCAATACGCCAATGGGTCATCATGAACATAGACCTCTGTTGAGTCATTCAGATAGTCCTGCACCATCGACTCAAGGTTCTCCACGGTTCCTCCACTTTGCTTACTTTTTGCTGGGACCTTTTGAGAAGCAAACCCAAGCCGTGTTAGCCAATCCTCTTCTTCACACAATGTTACTGTTGAGTTTGGTGCAGATGATCCGGTTGCTGGTGTCTTTAACGGCTGAGAGGGAAAATCACTCACTTCTGCCACAGCCACAGATGCAGAAGTGGATTCTTTTGACTCCGGATGGCCTGCAGATGCTGATGTACTGCCTTTTCCTTCAATTTCCTGCCGTTCTCTTTCAAACCGAGTGGCTGACACAGCTAGCCAATGTTTGTACTTTGTAACTTCTGCGTCATCAAAAGGAAAGAATACTCTGCCTGCCAGTGCCTTTTTGTACCGTGGATCCAGAATAGTAGCACAAATGTAATGCTGTTCTGTGTGGATCTTTTGAAGACGTTCATCGCAAAGTAGGTGCTCTAATAATTTCTCCTCCAAATTAAAAGCTTCTTGCTTTTTTTTTATCTTTTTGAAACGTAGAAGACACCGCCTTCAGTTGGTGCTCTAGCATGCGCAACAATGGGATAGCTTTTCCCAAATTACTGTCCTCCCTGCTGACTGCACGCGTGAAGACCTCAAAAGGACGAAGCATGTCTGTCAGGCTTTGAACTAGCTTCCATTGCTCCACATGTATCCTCAGGTCCTTCATAGCTGCACCCTGTGTAAGGAAATACTGATCGACTACCGCACACTGCTCAAACAGACGCTCAATCATGTAGAAGGTTGAGTTCCAACGTGTTGCCGCCTCCTGGATGAGTGCTTTCACTGGCAGTTTACGTTCATGTTGCATGCCCCTCAGATGCTTCCGGGCCTTAAAAGAATGGTTGAAATGTGTGCACATTCTTCGGCAGGTGGTCAGTAACTCGCACACTGGACTTTCTTCACTCAAGAATTTATACAGTGCGCCAAACACGGCACTCTGAAATAGTTACCCGTATCCATGGCCTTAACTACATTGACACCATTATCCGTGGAAACATAACCAATCTTGCGTTTTCTTGAGGACAGCCATTGAAAAACCTTTGTGTTAAACTCCTGCAAAATCTTTTCTCCTGTATGACTCTTCCCCATGCCAAACATGGCTAGTGTTGCATTTTTCCGAGCAGCTTTAAAATTGTTGTTCGGGTCAACACCTGCGTTTAGCTTTGCTTTAACCCCTGAAAAAGAGACCCAGTGTGCAGTGATGCACATGTAATCAACGGCTTGGCAACTGGTCCACATGTCTGTTGTCAGATGTATAGTGTGAACAGCACTCTTCTGCAAAGCTGCCCCAATCACCTCCAGCACATCTTCATGTAGTGCTGGGACCGCAACTCTGGCAAAATAGAACCAGCTAGGAACCTTCAATTTAGGACAGAGTGTTGCCACTAATTCAAGAAAACCAACCCCTTCCACAAAAGAAAAAGGGAGAAGGTCCAGAGCTAGCATTTTAGCCAGCTTAGTGTTTACAGATGCGTCATTGGGTGGTTGCGTTCAAATGGCGCATCTGAAAACAACATGCTTCTAATGGTGGGCTGGACCATGATTTTACGGGATGATGATGACTTCTTCGACCCAGTTACGCTCGGTGATGTTGATGAACTTTTTCGCATTGGTGTCTCACTCTCTCCCGCACTCTTAGTGTGGCTCTTATATCTTGCAGGGGGTGTGCTGCTGACAAGGGTACTGGGTGTAACTGAAGGAATGTTTGACGCTTCTTCCTCCTCGTCATCATCAGATGAAACATCAACGGATACAGTTTGTTGACTTGCATTTCGGGCTTCCTTGATCTCCCTTAGGTACGCATGCCATTTGACAGTGTGCTGTCTCTCAAGATGACCTCTCTGGCCTCCGGTACCATAGTTGGTACCAAGCTTACCACGACTAACTCCAAGCTTACAAATAGCACAAATGGCTATGTTTTCCCTTGTTGGGCAAACATTAAAGAAGTCCCAAACTGCGGACTTCAAATGTCTGTGGGGGGCGGAGGAGGCGATACTGGGAATGCTAATGCCAGATGAAGTGGAGGATGTGTGTTGCTGAACTTTACTACGTTGTGCACTTGCAGCACCACTAATTGAGGAAATGGAGGTGGAGGTGGATGGAGGTCCCTTCTGGCGAGAAAATATGGAAGCGGTAGGTGGTGGTGTACTAGTTAACTGCATTGGTGGTGGTCCCATCCCCACGTCGCCAACATCACGCTCAGCAGCATTTCAGGCTAGGGTAAAAATGTCTATTTGCTGCATGCCCGCTGAGCCTGGAGTGACGTTTATGATGACTGCGTCGTTGCCGTGAGAGTCTTCATCAGCAGGAGTATACGCCACTTCTTATTCAGCGTCATCATCACACTCCATAAGTACAAGACTTTCGGAGACCTTCCTTTTACGATTAGCTACCTTTGTCAGATCATGGTGTGCCTCACTCTCAGATGGCTGTGGTGGTTCCCAATTTGGATCCATATCATCAGAAGAAAGGGGGCTTGAAGAAGATGTAGACACCATCCTTGATCTTTTCCTTGCTAGGGATCTGGAAGACAATGAATGATCAGGAGGAGTGGCTTCCTCAAATGATGCCTCGGCTTGAATGTCGATTTCCTGATGTGCCCCTACTTCGGGAGGAACAACTATTGTGGGCACTTGTGCCGCTCCATGCACCTCTGCTTGCGCATCTCCTTGCGCTGCCTCTCCTTCCACGTGTACTTGGGCTTGTACTTGCACATGTGGTTGTTGTTGCGGCTGTGGTGGTTGAACACTCGTCAGATGAGTTACAACAACCTGTGTTGATTGAGGGATGCTGCTACTTTCTTGCGATGAGCCAACATCACTGGTCGATGGTGATTGAACAACTAAACTGGCTGCCTCTGCAGCACTCAAGGGCTTGGACTTAAGTTGGCATGGTGGTGGTGGCACTGAGCCCAATGGAGCGGGGGTGCTGCTCCCAGATGGGTCCCCAGCAGACCCCGCAAATGCGGAAGGCGTACTTTTTTTTTTATTCCCAAAAAATGTAGCAGTCGGCACACCAGTCTCCTTGGTAAGTGGCGCCACTTGCTTCTTCTGCTCTTTACTGCCAACTTTCTTGCTAGATGAGCTACGGGCAACTTTTTTTGGGGCCATCTTCTTCAGATGTCAGAACAGCAGGCCGCTGTTGCAAAAGTTGCAGAATTGTCTGTGGCCACACGTGACGTTGTGCTGCACACACCGCCGCAGGACTTGTTCCTGGCACTGATGAGGAACGATGAGGCTGATGATTCGTCTTTCTGCACCTAAAAGCAAACAAAGCCGGAGGAACATCAGTTAAATAAATGTTGCATATGTAGCTCTTCAATCAATAGTTTGCAAGTAAGCATTTTTATTATACCCACCCTCCAAAATGGAAAGACCAATAAAATGCACCACTGACAGAGTACCCCTGGGCAAAAATCACCACAATCCAATGCCATCCATGCCCTCAATCATTTTCAAATTCAAGACACCCCACAGAGTACCGCTGGGCATAATGGATGAAAGCATGGCAGACTGGGTGCAGGCCTATGGCACAACAAAGCACACTGCTTGGCTTCAAGATGGCCCTTAGACCCCCACCACATGGCCAGGCCCTGTCTGTACCAGTCCTCAAAATGGCCCCCACCCACATGGACAGGCCCCATCAACATACCCAGAAATTTGGAAAAACACACAAAAATCACCACAATCCAATGCATCCATGCCCTCAATCATGTTCAAATTCAAGACACCCCACAGAAAGACTAGGCCCATGCACCACAGAGTACCGCTGGGCAAAAGGCCCCAACAACAGCCCACAAATCGAAAAACACACAAAAGTCACCACAATCCAATGCCATCCATGCCCTCAATCATGTTCAAATTCAAGACACCCCACAGAAAGACTAGGCCCATGCACCACAGAGTACCGCTGGGCAAAAGGCCCCAACAACAGCCCACAAATCGAAAAACACACAAAAGTCACCACAATCCAATGCCATCCATGCCCTCAATCATGTTCAAATTCAAGACACCCCACAGAAAGACTAGGCCCATGCACCACAGAGTACTCCTGGGCATATTGGATGAAAGCATGACAGACTGGGTGCAGGCCTATGGCACAACAAAGCACACTGCCTGGCTTCAAGATGGCCCCTAGACCCCCACCACATGGCCAGGCCCTGCCTTTACCAGTCCTCAAAATGCCCCCCACCCACATGGACAGGCCCCATCAACACCCCAAAAATTCGATAAAACACACACAAATCACCACAATCCAATGGCATCCATGCCCTCAATCATGTTCAAATTCAAGACACCCCACAGAAAGATTAGGCCCATGCACCACAGAGTACCCCTGGGCATAATGGATGAAAGCATGGCAGACTGGGTGCAGGCCTATGGCATCAATGAACTGATGTAGTTCAATTCTTTTTATACTGTAGAAACCCCCGAAGAAGGGATTATTCCCGAAATGCATTGGGTATCTTGCATTAAAACGTGGCATGAGGAAATGATGACTCCTGTGTTTTTTGAAGAGTGAAATTAACATGGACATGGATAGAATGGATTGAAGAAAAAAACGGAGTAAAATTATGAAGATGAAGAAGAAGTAAAATATTGGAGAAAAGATAAACTGATTACGAATTTGATTCATTAAATTCAAATTCAAGACACCCCACAGAAAGACTAGGCCCATGCACCATAGAGTACCCCTGGGCAAAAGGCCCCAACAACAGTCCAAAAATAAAAAAAACACACAAAAAGCACCACAATCCAATGCCATCCATGCCCTCCATGATGTTTACATTAAAGAGACCCCACAGAAAGACTCAGTCCATGCACCACTGAGTACCCCTGGGCAAAAGGGCCCCAACAACAGCCCAAAAATCGAAAATTCCAAGATTGTAGTTGCAGCAACTGTAATGCCCCAAACAAACTTACTTGTGAAATTTCTAATCCAAAAGTGATCCAAAGAAAGTCAAAAAGGCCTCAAATCCAAATATCCAGCAGCATCCACAAAAAGTAATCCTTCCAGGTCAAGATCCAAATCAAAGTGACCAGGACATGAACAAAGCACTGGGAGGAGCCTGCTGGACAGGAAGAGGAAGTTGGAGACTGTGGGGCACTTCCTTCCTCCCACCCCCTCCCCCCCCCCCCCAAAATGGACTCCTTGCAAAAGAAAGTGCAGGCTAATGTCAACCTGAGGAGTTATTCTGATAAAAATCATCATTTTCAGAACGTTTATGCTGCTTGCTGGTGGATTTCTTGTGCAGAATAGCAAATTTTGCAATTTTGCGAGTGCGAGATTTTTGCTGCCCGCCGCATCTACGTGTCGCAATTGCGAACTCTCGCGATGAGTGATCAGGGCGTACTCGCGTTGACAAACTCTCGCTGTGCAAGGTGGCAGGCCGCGATGACATAATCGCGGTCGGCAAACTCCCGCGGGATCCCGCAGCAAGATCCAAAATGGCGCAGCACACACAAAACATGGAGAAAAATGCTGAATGACAGTAAGTGAACGCTGCACGCCGCACTATTTTATCACCAAGCAAAAAAAACCACTGCGTGCGAATTTGCGAATTTTCTGCAAATTCGTAAGAGTTCGCAGATTGCAAATTTGCCGAAAATCCGCAAATTCCACGAGCAGAACGGATTTTACGCCCATGCTTAGTTCTGTTCCTGTTACAGGATAGCCATCAGGGCAGTGCAAAACCTAATTAACTTCAAAAAGGCATATCCTGTTATAGATAGCTGAGCATACCCCCTCGTTTGCTCCTCTGGGCAACCAGGCACACATCTCTGTGTGAGAGGAACTGATGGCAGAACCAGTTTTGAATAATCACAGATGAGATGAGAATGTTTTCATTTTCCTGGCCACACGTCTAGGATGGATGATCTGCACTGGAGATGAAAGGTTCTGCCATATTGGTTTTAGGTAGAGAGGAGCACTATAGCAATTATTTGGAGTAGGGCACACAGGAACGGCTGCAAACGTGGATAGGGTTACCTTAGGAACATTTTCCCCATTGGTTAGATAGGGAACAGGAATCATCCCCACCAACAAGCTATTGCCAGGCATACATTTGGTACCTTCTTCAGAACACTTCTGGAGCTGAGGAAGACAGAACAAGGATTGCATTTACTATTGCAACCTATGAGAGGGCCCTGCAATGCAGGACTTGCCATTACTTGTACCCAGGGCCAATAACTGGACTCAAAGTATCAGTTGTCTGACCTGTTAAGCTACAGGAACATGAAAAGCTGCTAGAAGCCTTATTCCTGAAGAGCACAGATGACCTTTTCCAACTGGACATAGACCTGCCCTGGACATTGCTGGTAGCTTCTGCTCAAGTGAGTCTTGAGCCCCAAGTTCTGTTCTTGAGGTCCTGTGAACATTGACTGATGTTAGAGTGTAATCTTCTTAACAGCCTTAAAAATCTGGGACTTGGAAACCTTTGGTTCCAAACACCTCCAGAGGACCAGGGCCAACCTGTCAGGTCAATATGACAAAGGCGCTTTGCCGCTGGGACAAAGATTTAGGTTGCTCCTGCTCGTAGCTTTTCTGCAGCAGTGAATCAATTTCAGCAGGATGTCATGGAGTAGGTATCCGGTCTTGTGGAGCTCTGTTTGGCTACAGCTTGCAGTCTTGCCCTGTTGGAGGAGTCCAGGTTCCAAAGAACTCACTAAGTCTAAACTTTTTTCCAAATTAAATTCATTCTCAGTATATCAGCGCGATTATCTGACACAAGGCAGCCGATCGATGGAACTACGAGCCAGCGATCGTTTGAATCTCTTCACCACCCAGAAGCGGACTTGAGGCCATTGCGCCCCACCATTTCAGGTGACTCATCCCGACCTGCATTCTTGGACTGTCGTGCAATGCACTCCTGTCTTGATAAAGACCCGCCGCGACCTTAGACACAGGCGCAGAAGGGTTGAAAACGTCGACATTCTACAAAGGCCCAGCACTTCTAGGATTCTGCACAACTAAAACAAATACTGAGAATCCCTAGCTACATACCAGTACATGGCCACCGAAAAAAGACTTGTATATATATATATATATATATATATATGTATATATTGATTGTATTGAATTGATCCTTCACTGTATATATTTCTTCACCACGTGACCACTACTCACCATTGTCAATTATTTTGCACTTCTCATTCACCCTGACAGTCTTTGTACGCAATGTATGAAACATCCATTGAATGAATTTAATTTGGATAAATACATATGTACAACTAATTATTCTCAGGTCCTTTTTCATTAATTGTGAGGCCCTAGAATTTTGTTGTTTAGAGGGCGTTCTTAAATTGCAGTAACAGAATTTTGAATTACTCGCGTTTCCACCCGACAAAACCACTTTTCGATTAACCATTAATTACCCAGGTTCTGAGGGACACAGGGTCACCCCTTTTTTCTTAATTGTTGGCTGTCCATATGTGGCAGTATTACTTAATGTCCCCGATTGATGCCAGGAGCCATGGAAAACAAGGTGGTCCATTGGCTTAATACTAGACACTTATTCACCCCAAGTACAGCGCAGGAACGTCTGTTTACAAGAAGAGTGGAGTGGATTAATCCACTCCACTTAGGCCTCTGAGAAAAGATCTGTCTGGTGATTATTTATTAATGAATTTTTGTAGCCCGAGAACAGCTAGCAGTATTCATAAATTGACAGGGGTATCAACTATAGACAAAAAGGCCATGGGTATACTCCCATTAGGGTTCTATTACCGTCATTTGAGGGGCCTGGAGCAATGCCAAAGGGGTTTATCTAACCCCAAGAGACAGAGGGATACCACAAGCTTGCTCCCACAATATGTCCAGGATTTTGTAGAGCCCAATAGATATGAGAGGTTGAGTATATTAAATGATAATGACTGACTTAATTTTGATCAAGGTCATGCTGAGGATCCCAAGAGTTACCAGTGAGGGATCCCCATAATGTCTCATACAGCTAGCCAGATCAGCCAGTTATGGCCAAGTGACTGCCCACATACAAGGGAGGCACCTCCTATTTGTGGGTTAGCTTAAGCTGTGGTAGCCGAGGTAGTTGAGGTATGTGAGGTACCTGGTCAATATTATATCCGCAAGCATAACAGATACTGAACCAGTAGGACAACCGCCTATGGAAGGGTTTTAGTTTGTAACCTGGAACGTGAATGGGTTAATAAATAATGCTGGGAATATTGACTGGGTTAGCACCATATCTAGTTATGATATCCTATGCTTACAGGAAACTTGGTGTATGAACCTTGTACACATAGAAGGATATTCCCCATATTGTTTAGCAGCCATCAGGTCACAAGTAGGTCAAGCAAAAGGAGGTTTCTAGACACTTATACCTAACATAATTCCTGTTAGGGTCAAAAAAGCTACAACAGTGGGACCCCATGCATAGGTATTATGGCTAAGTAAAAAAGGAGGGAAATTCCTGATAGTAGTAAATTTCTTTACTAATGTCTAATTCGACATGTACCAACGTGGTAACAGCCCTTGACTTGGCCCTTGAAACATTTTTAGCCCCAATGTGCACCGATTACGTTCTGTTATGGGCAGGACACTTCAACATACAAGCATGTGATACGCCTAATAACCAGGTATGCAGCCAACACTTATTTGGATGGTGAGGGAGATGATCATTTTCACCATAATGAGTCTGGAGAAGTCCTAAATTGAATGATCTAAAAATATGACCTTCATCTACTAAGAGGGGGGGGGAACTGTGGACCCAAAGGGGATCTACTTCCAACATTTAAAGGGAGAAATATGTATTCTGTCATTGATCATATACTAGTGTCTGCCCCCGCTACATGCAGGTATGGCAAACCTAGCGTTGTTTCCTCTATATTCAGTGACCACAATTTACTCACCCTGCCTTTTTTTTATGGGGTTCAAGAGCGCAATATATGACTTAGCTAACCATATCAACCCTTTTGGGACAAATGGTATTAGAATAAATTGGACAGGTGCCGACCCATGTCTGATATTGCAGCAAATAATAATGTCTAACCAGCGAGAAATAGCCTATTGTCTTCAGGATGAGATCTCCCAAAATACAGTAATCACAATCTTCCACTGTATTACAACATCTATTAAACCACTTCTAACCAGGAAGATAGGGACACCAGGCAATAATGAGGAGGTATGGTTTGATGGTACTTGCAACAAAGCACTACAGGTGTTAAAGTATGTACTGTCTAATACACCACAAGATATATTGGTTATTAAATACCTATGGCACGAGTACAAATTAGCCATAGCTGCCTGGAAAAAAAAATTACAGGAAGAAGCGTGGGAAAATCTGCCTATTTCAGCAAAAACTAGGAATAATAAACTCTTCTGGGTTACAGTAAACACACCATTCCTGAAGAATGATGAAATCACAGAATTTTGTTCCTTTATTCCCTCTGATAAATGGGTGACAAATTTCACTAGGAATTTTAGTAATAATGGGGAGATGTCGGGAGGATTTGTCCTAGAGTCCTATGGAGGGAGGCCTAATGTAAAAGTCCATAAATAAAGATCAAAATCCTTTAGGAAAAAGTCCAGTGTATTGTCAGAGAGCACAGTACATCTGTTCAGGCTAAATTGCAGTTCAGGATGCCTCAAACACATTCTCAAATGATGTCACACAAACTGCATAGCACGTGCCACTGATCAAATGAATACACATTCTAATATTAAAAGAGCAACACAAATAAAAGGGAAATAGAAAACAAGAGTACAAGATATAACACATTTATAACACATTTTCCCCCTTAGAAAATTATGGAAATACATTTCTACATTTGGAAACACGTCTAACATTCCAAACATGTCCATCTTGTGTTACAATACTATTGCGATTGACTTTGACAACTCTAACTGGTTTACCAAATTTGTTGTCACCTTTAAGAAGAATGCCAGGTTTTTTAATTCTAACAAACTCACCAACCTTAAATTCGGGAGTTCTGACTTTCATGCGGATATCATATAAGTTCTTACTCTTCTGTTGTTTTTTTCTCAATATTACCGGACAACATTTCATTGTTAACAACAGAAGAATGAGACTTCACATTCTTCTTCAACCACCAGGGACACAATTTAGAAATAGGATCCCGCCCCTTTAGTAAACGGAAAGGTGAGACTTCCGTTGTTGAATGAGGAGTTATGCGGTACATCCACAACCTTTCCCTCAATTTATCCTTCCAATCAGATTCAAAACCTCGAGCCCACATGATATCTTGTTTAAGGACCCTGTTAAACCTCTCTACCTGGCCATTTCCCTGGGATTCATAAAGAGAAGTAGTGACATGACTGATAATATGACATTTTAGAAATTCCTCCATTTCATAAGATTTCAGTTGCACCCCATTATCAGAAATAATTACTTCTGGTGTTCTTTCTCGAGCTAAAATCTCTTTTACGAATAAAATGATGCTATTAGATTTCAACACGTGGCAATTGTATGACAACGGCAAATCTACAATCTTGTGGCAAAAAATTGAACAGACCAGCGGTGTCCAACCCTACTTTTTACCACGGGAAACTAGGCCATTTAACTGGAACAAGAGGAGCAGGATAACATTAAATAGTTTTTTCACTATTTACACATTCAGTACATTCTCTCACTATTCTTTCCACAAATCTATCCATCCCTGGCCACCAAAGAGTGGATCTGATAAGTCTTTTCATAGATGACATTCCCAAATGTGTCTCATGACTCAGAGACAGAATTGTTTCACATAAAGAACTGGGAGGAATGCATTTTCCAACCCTATACACCATATTACCTTCCACCCCAATCTCTTCAGAGATTTTCCAAAATGGATGCAACTCTTCTGAAATGTCATTCTTTTGTGGCCAACCCACCAAAGTAAATTTAATAACATCTTGCAACAACCCATCATCATTCATCCCTTTAATCCACAACTCCTCAGAAATAGAACCAAACCTCCCAGGCAACAATTCTGTGATACTGGATATAATTTCTTTAGGACACTGTTCCTCTTCAGCTTCGCAAGGTAGTCTTGACATACAGTCCGCAATGATATTAGATTTCCCTGGAACATTTTCAATGCTAAAAGAGTACTCTTGTAACCTTGACATCAACCTCACTATCCTAGCTGTGGCATTTAATCCTCCACCTGGCGGTTAAATACTAATCAAAGGTTTATGATCTGTCTTGATTACAAACCTCGCACCCCAAATGCAGTTTTTGAAATGTTCTACGCTCCACACACACGCCAACAACTCCTTTTTTATTACTGCATAACGCCTCTCTGTAGCATTCAAAGTTCGGGATGCTAACGCTACATTCCATGCCTCTTTGCCAGCAACTAGAGACAAAACACATCCCAGTCCATAAAGACTAGCATCAACTGTAAGCACACAAGTTTTACCAATGCAGAATGGTTTAAGAGATGCAGCAGCAACCATATCTTTTTTAATATTTTCAAAAGCAACCTGTTGCCGTGTACCCCAAACAAATTCCACATTCTTCCTTCACAATTCTCTCAAAGGTTCCATTTTTTCGGCAAATTTTTTTATGAACTTGCTGTAGTATTCACATAACCCTGAGAATGAAAGCAGTTTCTCTTTTGAATGCCTTAAGTATGGCATCTACTAACGATTTTTTAGGATTTACACCTTCTTTTGACAATGTGTGTCCCAGATATTCAACCGAATCTTGATATAGTTTACATTTATTTCTTTTTAACCCCTTCGGTGCTCATGACGAGCTCAGCTCGTCATGCAGTACACTGCTCGTGTGTTCATGACGAGCTCAGCTCGTCATGAACAATGGGAATAAATCAGAAGTAGCACAGAGGGGGAATTGCTGCAGCACTGATGGTGTTAAAGCCAGACCATGATCCTTAAGAATTTCACACACTCTTTTAAGATGTTCTGAATGTAACATTTTGTCTGGTGAAAAAATCAATATATCGTCTTGGAAACATTTTACAAAAGATTCTACACGGTTGAATAAATGGCACATAGATCTTTAAAAAACAGAGGCCGCGGACGCCAGACCAAACGGCATTCTCTTAAACTGGAATAATCCAAAAGGTGTGATAAAGGTCGTCATGTGACGAGATTCCTCAGATAACTCCACCTGATGATAGGCTGACCTAAGATCTAGAGTGGGGAAAATCTTTGCTCCACCCAACATGCTAACTACCTCATTTATGTTGGGTAGGGGATGACAAGCTACAAGAATGTTGGCATTCAAAGCACTAAGGTCAACACATAATCTCAAAGAATTATCGGATTTCCGTGCTAAAACAATCGGAGAAACCCACTCCGATGACTCCACTTTTCAATCACCCCCTCTTGCAGCATATCTTTTAACAGTTTTCCTAGTTCTTCCCTTACATTCAAAGAAACATTCCTAAGTTTTTGTCTTACAGGAACAGCATTTTTTTTAATCTGATCACATGACGGAATCCCTTGAGTCTTCCCAAGGAATCTTAAAATAGCTCAGGAAACTTTTTCCAATATTAACAGTCATCTTCCTCAGACTCTTTTCCTTTTACGACCATGAGAGGTTCCTTGTTGCGGGGGTTAAGCATTATTCCTCATTTCCACTGATCACGCCATCCCAGCACATTCACACCCTTCTTGGCAATATATAGTTTTATAAAGGCTGTTCTCCCCTTGAACACAACATCTGATGAAACATACCCTATAAAATCTATTGCTGAACCATTAAAATTCTGTGCTAAAATATCAGGAGGATTCAAATCATCCAAGGACATAACATTTCCATACTTTTCATTAAAATACACCTCAGTTATGATACTACAGGGAGACCCGGAATATGTCATCAGTTCAAGTGTTTCACTGAGGAATGTGACCACACATTTTGGGGATACTAGATTGTCTTCCACCGCACACACATCAATGATGGAAACTAGCAAACCTTTTTCTTCACTACAATTGTCTTCCAATTCTCTCACACAGGAAACTCCACTTTCCCTACCCGTTAAACTTTTCTGAGCATCAAAATTATTTTCCGATAATCCTTGCGCGCCTTAGCAAAATGTCCAATACGCCCACACTTGATACATTCTTTTCCTATGGCTGGGCAAAATTTAAAAGATGCTACATGGTTGGTGCTACCGCACCTAAAACAAACAACATTCCTGTTAAATTGATGTGTGGACTTTGTCGGAACGTATTTTTTAACAGCACAAACTTCATCTATGCACTTACTACTATATCCTTTTGAGCTCACATCGTCAATAGTCTTTCTCCACATGTCTGTTTGCTCAAAAGCTTTAGCTGTAGCGATTGCATCATGCAGGTTAGGGTTCCCTAAAATCCACAACTGTTCTTGCATTACCTTACTCCTCACATTAACAATGATTTGGTCCCTAATCATTTCATCTGCTAGATTACCAAAATTACAAGAAATTACCAAACTTCTAAGAGCAGTGAGAAAATCATCGACATTTTCTGATTCTCTTTGTGCTCTTGTATAAAATTTATACCTATTAAGCGCTATACTTGTGGTAGGTTTAAAACGAGTTTCCATTCGCATCAAAGCTTCATCAAACGTGTCCAAGTCACCACTGGCATTAGGTAAAGTTCTAAACACTGCCTGACCTTCAGAACCTAAACAGTGCAATAAAATGTTTTTTTTGTCTTTTATTCCCCATTCTCTCCCCATCTACAGCTTTTAAATATGTTATAAACTCTTCCTTCCATCTAGACCATGGAATGGGGGGTTCACCTTTAGACTGCAGAGGTGGATCAAACTGCATTAACAATATATAATCAATAACATGAAAATGTAAATAAAGCCAAAGGTAGAAGCAATGTTTGTTTAAACTTATGGGATCATAAAGGAGAAAACAAGAACATACTTAATAATGCACTAATAGAGTAAATTTAAATTACTAATGCAACATCATACCGATGAAATTATTGATACGCAAATTTGAACAAAACAACAACAAAAAATTATAGTCCCCGCCGTGCACATTGGCGAATGATAATGAAGAGAAACTCAGGAACTAAGCAACTGAAGTCCCAATTTCTCCACAGTTGTGTGCACAGTCGCGATTTGCAAAGAAATTAAATGCGTAGGTTAGAAACATTTAAAAACATGAATTCGACGTTTCCCAATTCAAAATGGCCGCCGACGTCAATTCGTCATAACGCACTTAGTGTCAACGTGATGACATCGACCGTCAGCGTCCTTCCAGAGCGTGAAGACTTTCTTGCCGGATAGCCCATCCGTCGTTCTCTCCTCGAATCCAATGGTAAGTTTCTTTCCAATGACGCCTAAGTGCTCGAGCAATACAGCGCGTCTTACAAAAGAAATTTCAGTTAAAAGTACCAAGGCAATGCTATGTTGAAATATTTCCAAATCCTCAAGAATTACGGGCAAAATTGTACATCCGGCAGTATTATCCAAAGGATAAACAGGCGATACTTGCGTGCCCCTTCTTTCCTTTTGCCATGAAATAGTGCACTTTTCCTTCAGAATGTTCCAAAATGGTAGGAGATATGTTATGGGCAGCAAAATGTCAAAATCATCCTTCTTGTTACTCCGCTGTTTTGCCTTGAAAATAGGAACCAAAGAAAATAAATATTTCAATCTATAAAATCACCAAGTAGTGAAACAAAAACGAATTTCCGAAGAATCCAAAATGTTGGTATCACTCCTGTGCTCAAATATGTAGTAGGTACCGGTTCACCTCGTTGCCAATGTAAAATTCCACAAATAAAGATCAAAATCCTTTAGGAAAAAGTCCAGTTTATTGTTAGAGAGCACAGTACATCTGTTCAGGCTGAATTGCAGTTCAAGATGCCTCAAACACATTCTCAAATGATGTCACACAAACTGCATGGCAAGTGCCACTGATCAAATGAATACACATTCTAATATTTAAAGAGCAATACAAATAAAAGGGAAATAGAAAAGAAGACTACAAGATGTAACACCTATGCCTTAAACATTACTTATGAAGAAATTCTCCAGGCCATCCAGGAGAGTGCTAGGGGATGGGCCCCAGGCCCTGAGTGTGACCCCGTTGCCGTTTTTAAATCTGCACCTAAATTATGGGGATTTATTTTAACTTGAGTGTTTAACTCAGCTGCAACTGACACAATACCTCAGACATGGAGCAAAGCCATTATCGTCCCCATATACAAGAAAGGGGACAAAACTGATCCTAAAAACTTCACTTCTAGATACTGCTTTGAAAGTTATGAGAAAGGTTCTACAATTGAGACTAGAGGAATGGGCCCAGGAGAACTCTATCCTAACTCCTGTGCAATATGGGCTTAGGAAACGTCTGGGGACAATTGAACAATGCATGAATTTAAAGCTTATTATCGCCAAATATACCAGGGCAAAGGCAGGTACCATGTATTTATGCTTTGTCGATTTGAGTAGTGCATTTGATTTAATTGACCACAATCTTCTCTGGCAAACTCTGACCTCCATGGGAGCCCCTAGGGTGATCGTTGGCTTCCTTTCCAGCCTATTTGAGAACTTAACTAATCAGGTTTGCTTTGGCCCCCAGAGTGAACGTTCATCTAAATTCAAAGTAGGACAAAAATTCAAAGTAGGACAGCGTAAATAGCAATCCAAATCTCCCTGTTCATTAACAGGGTTGATAATCACTTGCAATCGATACAGGCTGATGCTCCGAGGGTGGCTGGTCGTCCGATACCCGTATTGTTATGTGCGGACAATGCAGTACTTTTAGCACAAACCCCGTTAGGTCTCCAAAAGAATGATGGACGGTTTCTCAGATTTTATAACACAAAGGAGAATGGTAATTAACAAATCGAAAACATTCTCTATGATTTGCGTATCCAAACAGAAATCTTGTAAAACGTTTTTTATTGACAGTACCCCAATACATTCAGTGAACTCCTTATGCTTCCTTGGTATTTTATTTTCAGAAAATAGTGCATGGACCCAACATATTTTAAATACAAGAGCAAAAATTGGTAGGGTTAACGAAGGGATTTTGAAATTTTCGTCCAAACTAGGAAATCAACCAACTGATGAAATGGTAACCACTTACAAAGCAAAAGGAGTAAGTATAGCCGTTTATGGGACAGGCTTTTGGGTTACACCGATAGCTCGGCCCTGTAATTAATGAAAGGAAAAGCATTTTGCTATCATATAGAAGTTAACTGCTCTTAATACTTGGTATTGTAAATTATTTGTTATTTTCTTAGATTTATTTTTGCATGTACTTTTATGGCTGTTTTATAGTTTTTAATAGCAGAATAAAGATTTTTTGGTTTGATTGGTCTTCTATGTACCATAGCTACTAGGCGTTGAATTCATGTTTAAATTACTGACATCTTTACTGGATCTAAGAAGAGTATTGGCATTATTACTTGTGATGCACTACCATTCACTCTATCAAAAAATCCACTATCTCACTATATGTATCAGGGCTGGGCATGACGTGTATAATTCCGTGTAGTGTATTTACGCAGAATAACATAGAAATACACTGAGAATCTGCACATTTCCACAAGATCGGTCTTGCGCACGCCACTTTAGAAAAATGATGCTGTTGAAGCTGCATGTGTTAAAAAACTGCATGAATGACATATCGCATTGCGCAACTGCACTGCTACTATGTTTTCTCAGGCCTGCTTCTGCCTTGCCATCCCTTGTGTTTCCTGCTTCCTAGGAAGCATTCAGTCCAATCCACCTTATTCTGCTCCACCCATCACCCCTTTGTTAAATTATATTTTCATATTTGTTTCAGTTAGTTACTCCCCTGTGTGTTTATTTTACATTTGTTTCCCCCGTTAGTGTGTTTTTGTGCCTTGTACCCATCGTAACCAACCCATGCCTTGCGCTTGCAGAGGCAGCAGCGCAGCCAAGTTACGCATCCCCTGTGGACGACAGCAACGCGAGGGGGTGATGCCTAACACATTTTTACCAGGGTGGATGGGTGGGGCACTAGTTTTTATACGCAGCCCACAACCCTCTCATGCGGGCAGCAGGCCCAGTCAAGGCTACGGCTGAACTATGGGGTCGATTAGGATGGCGGACGGAAGGACGACTGCCAGCCTAAGTAGGCAGAAAATGTCTTATTACAGTCCACCAGGCGCGGGCAGTCCGACTGCCATATTAGGATGGGAATCAAAGTCAAATTTCCGTACGCAGCGGAAGAACATGCACCGCCGCGAAAATACACCCGACCCCGCGGCGGACGTAACCAATCCAGAGACACCGCCGTACGGAATGACGTCTCCGACCGTCCTCCAAATCACAATGGCAGAAAAGACACAGTAAATCACAGCGTAAAAACCACCAGCCTGAACACAGCGGATACACCACAGCGGAGAGGCAAAACTTTGCAGAGATACCCACCACAGGCAGATCACCGTCATGGACCCAGCTCTACACACATTTCCAATACTCTTCGTGCTCCACCACTAGCAAGTCCTGGACCGTCGCCGACGACGACGCAGGTACGCAAACACACCAATCGCTGTCGGGAGGGGAGTACCTGCCGGGGCAGTGACGTGGGGAGGGGGAGGTGCATGTTGGGAAAACAGCATTTACGATAGCACCAATATATCAACAATGCAAGGAGACAACCAGTAATGACACTGAGAAACCACTACACAGGAATAACTTGCTTTATTGCACATATTAGTGGTTGACTCCTAGAGTAGCCAGGAGCATGGGCACTGGATAGAACAGAACAGGTACATCTGAGGCAGCACATGAGAGGGCACACTGCAGTATCATAACAGCAACAGGGCAGTGTTCATAACAGAGCAGGTACATCTGAGGCAGCACATGAGAGGGGCTAAGTGCATCAACATTCCACGGCACAGAGCAGGTACATCTGAGGCAGCACATGAGAGGGGCTAAGTGCATAAACAGTCTATTGCACTGAACAGGTACATCTGAGGCAGCACATGAGAGGGGCACAGAGCATCAACAGTCCATGGCACAGAACTGGTACATCTGAGGCAGCACATGAGAGGGGCCAAGTGCATCAACAGTAGGTATGGGCGGAAAATCCGTTCCGCTCGCGGATTTTCGGTAAATTCGCAATCCGCGAGATTCGCGAATTTCCCGCAAAATCCGCAAATCCGCGAGCAGCGGATTTTATGGCTTGCTCGCACTGTTCGCGTGAGTTCGCGGCTTCCCAGTTCAACTTTGCGCCCCGCGAATAAGCGCTAAATTGCAGGAATACGATCTTAGCAAAACTGAAACTACTTACCAGGTTCAAAAGTTCAAGCTCATCATTAGTAGCCATTTCCTGTAGTGCTTCCTGAGGGGCCCCTCCAGAGTTCAGTTGCCTACTTGCAACTATTATGTGACCCTGCTCTGACCCTCAGAATAGTTACACATATGCCACAAAGGTCCTGAATTACAGCTAAGGGAGACAAGCAGGAGCCAGGCTGGAAGTTCAAATCCAGTGACACATTAATCAGCCCCTAATTCATTATTGTCAGTTGGGGCAGGGCAGGTGTTGTAACTAATTTTGAAACAATGAAAGCACTTAGCAAGTGCAAAAGATCACTAATCAGGAAGCACTAAGGAAGCAGGTGCCAGCTAAAAAAATATTCTGTGACACATTAATCAGCCCCAAATTAATTCAGGTCACTTGAGGCAGGGAAGGTGTGCTTTGCTTTGCCACAATAATGTACACTGGACAACCAGAGGGTGTTGTGATAAAACAGAGGGTGGCATGGGTGAGCCAGAGGGTGGCATGGGAAAACCAGAGAGTGGCAGTGGTGACAGAGGGTGGCAGTGATGAAGAAGAGTGTCCCAAACAGGCTGGACACGTAGAAACAACAAGTTCGCAAAACTTGCGACCCGACAGGTAAGTTCGCGTTTGCGAAATTGTACAAAAACCCTCGCGACCTGGCAGAAACCCGCGCAAAGACAAAAAAAAAAAATCCGCAAATTCGCGAGAATTCGCGGATTTTGCGGATTGCGAGTTCGCAAATCCGCAAAATTCACGAACGCGAGATTCGCAAAATTCGCCCATGCTTAATCAACAGTCCTTGGCACAGAACAGGTACATATGAGGCAGCACATGAGAGGGGCTAAGTGCATCAACAGTCCATGGCACAGGGCAGGTACATCAGAGGCAGCACATGAGAGGGGCTAAGTGCATCAACAGTCCATGGCACAGAAAAGGTACATCTGAGGCAGCACATGAGAGGGGCTAAGTGCATCAACAGTCCATTGCACAGAACAGGTACATCTGAGGCAGCACATGAGAGGGGCTAAGTGCATCAACAGTCCATTGCACTGAACAGGTACATCTGAGGCAGCACATGAGAGGGCACAATGCAGCATCCTAACAGCAACAGGGCAGTGTTTACAACAGAACAGCTACATCAGAGGCAGCACATGAGAGGGCACAATGCAGCATCCTAACAGCAACAGGGCAGTGTTTACAACAGAGCAGGTACATCAGAGGCAGCACATGAGAGGGCACAATTCAGCATCCTAATAGCAACACGGCAGTGTTTACAACAGAGCAGGTACATCAGAGGCAGCACATGAGAGGGGCTAAGTACATCAATAGTCCATGGCACAGAACAGGTACATCAGAGGCAGCACAGGAGAGGGGCTAAGTGCATCAACAGTCCATTGCACTGAACAGGTACATCTGAGGCAGCACATGAGAGGGGCACAGGGCATCAACAGTCCATGGCACAGAACTGGTACATATGAGGCAGCACATGAGAGGGGCCAAGTGCATCAACAGTCCTTGGCACAGAACAGGTACATCTGAGGCAGCACATGAGAGGGGCTAAGTGCATCAACAGTCCATGGCACAGAGCAAGTACATCAGAGGCAGCACATGAGAGGGGCTAAGAGCATCAACAGTCCATGGCACAGAACAGGTACATCTGAGGCAGCACATGAGAGGGGCTAAGTGCATCAACAGTTCATTACACAGAACAGGGACATCTGAGGCAGAACATGAGAGGGGCTAATGCATGAACAGTCCATTGCACTGAACAGGTACATCTGAGGCAGCACATGAGAGGGACTAAGTTCATCAACAGTCCATTGCATGGAACAGGTACATCTGAGGCAGCACATGAGAGGGGAACAGAACATCAACAGTCCATGGCACAGAACTGGTACATATGAGGCAGCACATGAGAGGGGCTAAGTGCATCAACAGTCCATGGCACAGAACAGGTACATCTGAGGCAGCACATGAGAGGGCACAATGCAGCATCCTAACAGCAACAGGGCAGTGTTTACAAGAGAGCAGGTACATCAGAGGTAGCACATGAGAGGGGCTAAGTGCATCAACAGTCCATGGCACAGAACAGGTACATCTGAGGCAGCACATGAGAGGGCACAATGCAGCATCCTAACAGCAACAGGGCAGTGTTTACAACAGAGCAGGTGCATCTGAGGCAGCACAAGGACGTGTGTCAAGCGTCCCTTCCCATGGACATTAATAATGCAAGGGTGGTTACAATGGACTATCTACACACCAAGTACAATGACATGTGAGTGACGGGAACTACACCTCACAGCACAGAATCTGGTGGACTGCTTGACCTAGTAGCCTCGGACACAGTAGCAGGATCTGATACAGGATTGGGAGATACAGCCACAGCTCTAGTGACTGACACATGAGCAATAGACCCAGCCACACTGCCAGCACCAGAAACAGGAGTGTGAGACACAGCCACAGCTTCAGTGACTGACACATGAGCCATGGACCCAGACACACTGCCAGCACCAGAAACAGGAGTGTGAGACACAGCCACAGATGTAGTGACTGACACATGAGGCATAGACCCAGATACAGGAGTGTGAGACACAGCCACAGCTCTAGTGACTGACACATGAGCAATAGACCCAGACACACTGCCAGCACCAGAAACAAAAGTGTGAGACACAGCCACAGCTCTAGTAACTGACACATGAGCAATAGACCCAGCCACACTGCCAGCACCAGAAACAGGAGTGTGAGACACAGCCACAGCTTCAGTGACTGACACATGAGCCATGGACCCAGACACACTGCCAGCACCAGAAACAGGAGTGTGAGACACAGCCACAGATGTAGTGACTGACACATGAGGCATAGACCCAGATACAGGAGTGTGAGACACAGCCACAGCTCTAGTGACTGACACATGAGCCATAGACCCAGACACACTGCCAGCACCGGATACAGGAGTGTGAGACACAGCCACAAATCTAGTGACTAACACATGAGCCATGGACCCAGACACACTGCAGGACATGTCCCTGTACAGTGACCAACAAATACCATGCAAGCATCTGAGACATGAGAGTGGCGGACACACACAGTGGCAGTACCTGAAACAGGAGAGGGCACAACTGACACAGTGCTACTACATGAGGCATGACAGCGAACAACAGTCACAGTGCCATCATCTGACACATGAGAGTGAACTGCAGCTGACCCAATAGGACCACTGAAATGATGAGCCACAGGGCTGTATGGGCCAGGAGGCAGGGTGGCTTTGGGAGCTGGGGACAGCTGTACTGGAGCGACATTGGGGTGGTCAGGTGTCACTGGTGTGTGTCTCCGTTTCTTTGGGATATGCAAGGGCACACTGGACAATACTGGACTGGTAAGTGGTGCAGGCTCATCAGAAACATCACCCATCAAAGGTGGATCATGTGCTGTTGGAGGTCTGCTCTCTGGGGACATGCTGGACCCTGCTTGTCGTTTGCTGTGGCCCTGCCTTCTGCCCTCTGCATCATGTGTAATGGGGGATGCAACAACAGTGTATTCCTTCCTCAGCTTCAGCGGGGTGTGGATGGGAGTAGAGGTATGGGGGGACTCCACCGCTGACACATGTGTTTTATGTTCCTTCACCAACATCAGCCTCAGGGGACGCAGGGGTTATGTATGCCTGTCCTTGGTGGAGCTTGTGTCCATGGGAGAACACTCTGCCCTGGGAGGTGCCTTGGCCGTAGGAGGTGTCCTGTCTCTGGAATGTGCCTGATCTATGGGCGGTGCTCTGTCCCTGGGAGTTGGCTTGTCGTTTGTAGTGTCCCTGTCCATTGTACTGTCCCTTTCCCTTGTAGTGTCCTTGTCCTTGGGAGTGTCCCTGGCCTTGGGAGGTGCCCTTTCCTTTGTAGTGTCAGGGAGGGTGGCACAGGCAGGAGTGGTGATGGTGGTGGTGGTGGTGGTAGCTGCACAGCTCACAATGGCAGGTGTTGGTGTTGTGACACTGACCAAGGTGGTGGAGGCAGGGATGTCCTGGGAGCCTGATGGCCCTGGGAGTGTGCTTGGGCCAGCATCGTCCTCTGCACCCGAGGTGTCCATGGAATCTTCACCGGAGAGTCCTGGCTGTGAGGGGGGCGAATGGTGCTGGCGGTTGCTGGTTTCGCCTGTCAAGTTGCGATCACCTGAGGGACAAGAATTTAGGAATCAATGCTGTGGACATGACAGGTTTGTTGTTGATACATAACAAATTACTATGGAATCAGGACATGGTTGTTGGTGTCATCATGTTGGTGTGGTAGACAGTACTGGGCATTATGGTGGTGTGGAGGTGGGGAGACAATACTTGGATGTGTGTGGTCTGGTCCTGCCATTGGATGGTGCCACTGTGAAGATGGCTACCTACCTGTAGGTTTGAAGGAGGAGATGCACTGGTCAGCAAATGGTGGGCAGACTCCATCTTGCTCTGGGATGGGACATGGGGGCCTGTTGGGTGTTGTAGTGCTGGTCTCTCACACCCCCACCCACCCCCACCATCCCTGTAGACATGGGGACCTGTTGGGAGTTATAGTGCTGGTCTCTCACCCCCCCACCCACCCCTCCCTCCCTGTAGACATGGGAGCCTGTTGGGAGTTGTAGTGCTGGTCTCTCACCCCGACCCCACCCACCCCCACCCTCCCTGTAGACATGGGGGCCAGTTGCGAGTTGTAGTGCTGGTCTCTCACCCCCTCCACCCACCCCCAACCTCCCTGTAGACATGGGGGCCTGTTGGGAGTTGTAGTGCGGGTCTCTCACCCCCCCACCCACCCCACCCTCCTGTAGACATGGGGGCATGTTGGGAGTTGTAGTGCTGGTCTCTCACCCCCCCACCAACCCCCACCCTCCCTGTAGACATGGGGGTCTGTTGGGAGATGTGGTGTTGGCTGCTTTGACAACATGCAAGCCTGGGAACGTAGGAGGCAACATTTGTGGTTGGTCATGGTGGGTGCATTTGAGGCCAGTACTTCACATTTGGGTGACTGTATGGTCCACATGCATGGATTGGAGCCTGAGAGATGTGTCTTGGCAGTTGTGCAAGGCAGACCATGACAGTGTGATAGTGGTCATTGGTTTGTACTTATCAGCCTCAAGTCCCTCTTCTATTCCTTCCAGGCTCTCAGGGTGCAGTATGCCCAGCACCTTCTCCTCCCATTCGGCAAATGGTTTAGGCTACGGGGGAGTGCCGCCGCCAGTGTTATGTAAGTATGAATTTGTAGAGCGCATGTTCACCCCATGGTTTCTCGGCGCTGTGTGCTGCTGGGGAACCCGTCCTGGCTTTCTCTGTGAGATGGTCCCTATTGGGCATCCCAAGGTGAAGCCTGGCATCCCCGGCAGCGAGGGGGTCGTTGTGGAGATTAAGCAAGCTATTGCCCAGAGTTGCAGCGTGGGACCCATGGTTAGAGAGGCACGAGGCGAGATTTATCGAGCCCGCTGACATTGGTTCCGTACCCTGCCATGTCGGGAATTGAACCCTGGTCCCGGGCCGACCTCTGCTTCTGGGTCTGCCACCTCTAACCAGTGAGCCACACTTCTCCACTGTGTTGTTCCCGCAGGTGGTTCTTGGCCCTGATGCCTTTCACCCTTGTCTTGAGGTCGTGCCACCGCCTCTGGATGTCATGTTTGGTGTGTGGCACGGTCCCTGAAGCATTCACTCTGGTCACTATCCTGTCCCACATCTTGGTTTTGGTTGCCAAGGTGGTCTGCTGGACTAGGGTACCGAACAGATGTGGTTCGACACGGATGATTTCATCCACCATGACCTTCAACTCACTCTCTGTGAACTTGGGGTTTTTCTTGGGTGCCATGGTGTGTGATGTGCAAGGTGTTGATGGGGTGGGGTGGGGTGTGCAGGTGTGTGGTCTGTAGGGATGGTGATGTGGGGGTTTATGTGGTGGGTGTGTTGGTGTGCAGGTTGTATGTGTGTGTGTGTGTGTCTGCTGTTTGTGCTATTCTGCCTCTTTCTTCCAGCTGTGCTGTGATGCAAAGGATTGTGGTAATAGGAGGGATTCATTTTATACTCTGTGTGGTTGTTGTGTCCCAATGGTTGTTGCCAGTCAGGTGTTCTGTGGGTGTGGTGACTCGGGTGCTCTTGTTTGTGCTGGGGGAGGGGGGTGTCATTGGGGCGTGTAGTTGTTGGGGTGGGTGTTTCAGGTGGGTGTGTGTCCTGTTTTGTGGGTTTTCTATTTACTACCGTCCGCCATTTTTTAATCGGTTTGACGGCAGGGGTGATGTTCGTTTGGTCCTTCTGCAGTCATGCTCAGTTCGTCGGAGCTTTTTTTCCGCGGCGGTCGAGGAAGGTGGTGAGTTCCGTTGGGATGGCGGGGTTATCCTAATCGCGCGGCCGGTCCCTCCGCAGGTCTGGCGGCGGTTGGGCCTGTTTCCGGGGTGAATGCATCTGCGGCGGAGGGTGTTTCTGTGGTGTTGTCCGCTAGTGGAGGTCTTTCATGTGATCCGTCCGCCACGGTCGGTGTTTCATGTGATCCGTCCGCCGCGGTCGGTGTTTGATGACAGAAATATCCTAATTGTTACCGCGGATTATCCGCGGAGCGGTTGGGAGTATTTTTGTCACGACCATGGCGGGCGGAACACGTTTCCGTCTGCCATCCTAATAGGCGTCATAGTTAGTACCACTATCCATAACTGCATTTCATTTAATGTGGGAGTTATGGCTTGCCTGGCTATTATGCGAGTTATGGATAGTGGTCCTAACTTTAAAATTAGGCCCACTGATCTGCAAGGTGCGCGAATTACTGATAGAGGGTCTTACTAAAAAATTCGGACCATTTTCCATAAATCGCATAACAGCCATGCAACCAGCCACGGCCTGTGCAGGTTAGAACGGAGACATGGTTGGGCCAGTTTACGAGGGGGGGATTTCGACAGCCGACGACGAGGGAAAATGTATTATTTATTTAATTTTCCCTCATGGTCTTCTGTCGAATCCCCCACAACCAGTGCTTAATTTGTGAATAAATAAGTGTTGTTTTTTTTTCTCAGAAGGTCACTGTAGCTTGCACCACACATTGCCCCTGCCAATGCTGCCAATGATCGTAACAACAGTAACCATCACACACTACAAGTGGGACAATTCTGGCGTTTTCCGGCCCCCAAAGCTATAAGAATGGCTTGTGGGGCTGGTAAGGGTTCTTTTGAATGCATACTGAATTAATAATTGACTGTTGCTGTGGTCATCTCTAAATTAGCCAGGCAGCGCCACCTTGTGGCACACCATCACAGACGCCTTTTTGACAATTAAGTGCCAGTGCTGAGCACCGGAAACCACAGTCTCAACTTAAGCATTGCCCCCAACCCGGTCCTACCTCTCTTACCTGCACAGGCTACAGCTGCATGCAACCCATGACTCACACACTAAATGTTATAGAAAAACTTCAGTCTCACAAAAGTAATCTCCTTGCTAATTAGTAAAGTCCCTCCCCTTAAAAGAGACTCCATCCCCTCCTCAGGTCATCATCCTGTGATCTTGTGAAAATCATGTAAACTCTCCATACCTACCACAAACGGTGTCCTTGTGTGACATAATTGATGCTCATATAAAGCTCTCCAATACCTTTGGGTCGAATACGCGCCATATAAAAAACTGCAAAAAATGTTGGTTCTAGAATTAAAGATGCATTCTAGCAGTGTACTTTGTATGAGCAATCTAAAAATTGGTAATTTATTAATGATAAAGTGCTATTCATATGAACAAGGACCGTGGCTTACCTAAGTTCTCTACAATGTTCAACATATGGAGGATGTTAACAGTTAGCAGCCAAGTGCTGCAGGAGTTCTACGTCCATTGAAAAATGTTCATTGCATTTCATTAATATTATGATATTGCAGTCACTTTTTATCAAGCTCATAACAGTCTTCTTCGCTAGCTTCAAAGTTATTGGACTTTAAATGCTTAGCAGTTCTTTGTAAAGCAGCAGGCAAAATGTCTTTCGAAGTTCAGCAAGAGTGACTTTTTCCAGAAGGCAGATGCTTCTTAATGAAGTAATTACTGCAATAGTGAGAAGAAGGATTTGTCAAATGGGAATTACCATAAATAATTAATCTTTATCCTGCATTTTGTGCGGTTATAATTGCATGTAGTTTGCCTTCCACACCTAATTTATCTTTATAATCTTTACAAATGTTATATGTTATTTTCCTAATTTCAATTTATGAAACAATGTAGGTGTTTTGGCGGATGTAACAGATTGCACTTGATTAGACAGATATTTCATTTTCTGCTGCAGATAGGTACAAGGACTTCACAAGTTCTACAGTGTCTCAGATTGTCATGACAACTTCCAGCGCGCCATCTGTAAGACATACAAGCACTCTTTTCTTGCAGATTCATATGGACGCAGGCCAGCGGTTCACGGATCGCCCATCATTAGCCACGAGGCACATCCTGTGCCTTAATGGAAGCTACTGAAAAATATTTCTTGACAACATGTTATATCACTTGATAACAGCTTTTGGTGTCTCAAAATCAAGGGACTGCTTAACTTATTTATTTTACTGATGTACAGCTCGAACCCCTGATAACCTCAGGCCACTCACAAATGTACCATCTCACCATCAAAGCAAGATGGGACAGTTAATGTGACTTCCGCATGAATAGTAGCTCATTGAGGTTGTGCAATTTTCTTCTACTGACAACACAGAACAGGAAGTCAATGATTCACAAATTTGCAACTCTAAGGATGTGAGCTCAACAATGGAACAAACTTCCACCTGCTCTGAGACTGGAGAGCAGTGAAACTAGGTTTAGGGCTCTGCTTAAAACTCATCTATACACTGCATAGTTCCTGGGAGTTTGTCTGCTGATTCATGGACAGTGTCAGCGCGGGGACACGCCGAGATGGCGTTACTGAGCGCTCTACAAACTTTATATTATTTAGCTGCACAACAGACAAAGGCCCTTTATGGGCAATGAAGGAGCAGGGCATGTGTCTGTCCTGGAAGCTGAGTGGGAGACTGTAGATACCGTTTTAATTTCTAACATTTATTTTTATTTATTTATTTTATTTTAAAGGTTTTACATAGCGCTGGCTAGACCCGGAGGTATCAGAGCGCTTTACATGAGTATCAGATCATAGTTACAGGTTACATCGTTACAAAGGTTACACAGTTAGTAGAGCATGGCAGCATAATTACTTGTAAGGTCAAGATAAACAATAAGCACAAGTACGAAAGGGGAAAAGCAAGATAGGGGAAAGATTCGGGGGAGGTGGGCAGGAGCTGGGGAAGTAGACAGGTAATGAAGGAGGGAAAGAGGAGGGAGGTGAAAGACATTGCATGGAAGGAGGAGGGGAAGGGCGACGGGGGAACAAACCAGTAGACAAGTCAATGCAATGTCCAAAATCCAGTAAGCTGTGAACCCAGGGTAAGTGGTATCACTTCCGTATCTCTGTTGCAGAAGGCTCCCTTTACACAGTGGACTCTCTCAGAGGGGTCTCTGAGACTCCAAGGCCTACATACTGGATCCTTCCCCAAAAAGGGGAGAGGGAGTGCTTTGGCAAGGTGTTCACACCATACCACAGCTGTGAGTGGCTCCCTTGGCGCAGTGGACTCTCTCAGCGGGTACGCTGAGACTCCAGAGTATAAATATTGGATCTTTCCCCAACAAGGGGAGAAGGAGTGCTTAGTCACAGGGCATAAAGGACAGGGGGCTAGGCAGACAAGCAGGTAAGGTGAGAGATTCAGGGTAGAGTGGATAGGAGCTAGGAGCTAGGTGGTAGACAAAGGGAGAGAGAGTACTAAATGAGAACACATTTAATTATATTATTTAGCGCTGACCAGACCCGAAGGTATCAGAGCGCTTTACATGAGGGACAATAATGTTGCAAATTAAATCAGTTAAAAGTTACATAAGTATCAAGAAAAGCATTTGAAGAACATAGGGGACAAGGTGAATGGAGCAGGAAGGGTAAGGGGATAGGGTAAAGGGGTAGGAGGAAGACAGGATGTAGAAATGAGGGGAAAGTAGTAACAAAAGATACCAGAAAAAAACTTTTTGGGAGCATTGAAGAAAAGGAAAATGGGGTGAGGAAAGGAAAGGAAGGCGGGAGGGCAAAAGGGGTAGTGTCTAGATACAGCGAGAGACAAAGGGAAAGTTTGTCCAAGGTCCGGCTGGGTAGGGGATGGCCGAGGGGGAATCCACGCCCCATCTCCTCTTCAGCTATCAGGTAGCTCCACCGGGCATCGGTCAAATGGCTAGGTCTCAACAGAAAAACATTAAAGGGGAAGAGGGCGAGAAGAAGGGAGTGTAAAGGGGGAAGGGAGTGGGGTGAAAGGGTAGAAGGGGGAAATGACAGAGAGACGAAGGAAAGTCTGCCCAAAATCCAGCTGGGTAGGTGACGGCCAAGGGGGAATCCACAACCCAAGTAGCTCCACCGGACATTGGTCAAATAGCAGGGTCTCTACGATCGAGGGAAGGTTCAGAGTACATTTCCAGGAGGAAGAGCAGGATCAAGGTCAGGTGTAAGGTTCAAGGTGTGAATTCTGCCTGCATCGTAAACGGATTGCGATTAGCCCGTGGAGGGTCGGGCAGAGGGGTCATTATTCTTCAAGCCCCATGCTTTTTCAGCACCTATCAATCTTGCTGTTAATTGTTGAGGTTTGTGTGCCGGCTTCTCCCTTGCTTGAATTAGTACCATACCATTTTTATGGATTGTTATATTCAAAGCAGCTCCTAGTCTCTGTGGGGAAGTGATCAGAAGCTTTACACTGTATGGTATATTTTTTATATCCTGTGTGATCAATAGTTCGGTTATGGTCAAGCGCCATTTTGCCGGCTTTCTTGTGAACAATATAAGGTCATTGACCAATATGCCCTTTTTCTGTTGAAGTAAGGGTCTGTAAGTTGTGCCTAAAAGTCTTAGCTGCATTCACAGAGATGTTGGGAGGGAAAATAATGTTGTAAGAGTTCTTTCCTGCTTCTTTTAAGTATCCTGCCTTTTTTCCCCTCTTCTAGTTCTTATTCTTTTTCTTCTTCTCTCTTCTCTAATTATCTCTTGATCTCCTTCCTTCTGTTTTTTTTTCTTATACTGTTTCTTCCTCTCCCGTTAACATGTATTGGTCAATACATGTGGCATTATTCCGTAGGCTTGGTTGTTTAGATCTTTTGCCCATTCCAATATGGCTGCCGAATTGCTAACTAATTATAGCCTGTTGTGGGTAGTCCTATTTTAGTTTCTGTGACTTTAGCATTAGGTCTTCTTTTTATATCAAGTTCAATTTTATTGATATATGAATTGGAACTCGATTGAGGTCCACATAAAAACAAGACATGGAAAGAAAAACAACAGTTACAAATACATAAAATCCTAAAAATGCACTCTATTAACTCAGAAACTAAATAAAAGAATCATGTCCATTAATACAGTTCTAAAAAACATTTTAAAAGGTTAAAAATTCTGTCGCAAAACATTTCATTGGGGGGGTTATGAATAGCATTGACTAGAGAGTTGGCAGACAAAATGCTTAATTGTAAACAAATTGGTCTCACCCACTTTCGGCGATGAGCCATTAGGGCAGGGCATACGAAAAGAACATGGGCAGTATCCTGGATCTAAATATTACATAGGTTACATTTGTCGAGGAACCATACCAGCTAGCTAATAATTTATTTAAAGGGAGGAGATCCTGCCTCAAGAGGAACCAAACGCGGCGTAAGCCATGGGGAAGGTGGAGTTCTGGACTTTTTGGTTCCGTCCAGAGGTGTCAGGGAACAACACCCGAAGACCCCGGAGTTCCACCTGCCTCGGTGCACAAATAAACAGAAACACGGGCTTCTCGATGGTGGCGCCAAAGACCAAAGGTTTATTACTGCAGGGACACAGAAGTCACAGAAACCACGCATGGGCAGTGTCTAGGAGCCTGTTCGATTTGTACAAAGAGGGTTGCTCCTTATATACTAAAAATTGTGCTCCAGGCAAATATTTCACATGTTAGTACATTCCCAAACCTTTGTGTCCTAAACAATAAATATTTGGCGTTACACAGGAACCGTCGATAATATCTGATGCCAAACATTACGAAGAGGGGTTCCCACTAGTTCATCACAATCCCTTGTCAATATTGCATTCAAGAGCCGGACCGCCTCATCGTAAATTTCGTTGCCTCCCCCTAATAAAGATTCAGAAAGAAAGGAACGGAGCCTGGTGTGGAAGATAGAAAAGTGGGATAAGGGATGTTTGTGGGTTGTAAATGGGCAAGGCTACCAGCTTCGGCCGCCTAATCATGATCGGGACAATGGACACGAGAACCAGTTCGGTAGGGCTGGCCTCGGGCAGAAGAGGCAGCCTTTGTCGAGTCATGTAGCTACAGCGTGTTCTGTTCCAAGGTGCACGTGTCACTTAAAGAGGTGAATCGTCGGCTAAGCCTACGTGTCCTTAATCGAAATGAAGTGATCAGAGGTTATTGCGTATGTGAGGGCAAGAAACACAAAATGGCCGCCATGATCTAAGATGGATGCCATGGGTAGATCAGAAATGTGTTTGTAACAGGAGTACTCTTGCTCGTAGCATAGCGAAAACACCAGGATATGCTAAATGGATCATTTGCGGTTCGCTGATACCAATATTATGTATTTCCGACGATATTGAAAACACGGGTTCAAATCGTCACGGAACCTCAGACCCTCCTTTTGCCCTTACATAGGCAATTACTCAGTCTATGTCAGAGTCTAATTCTATGCTCATCAGGTCAGTGACATGCTGTTGTATCATCATCCTTTCTCGCGCCTTTTCTCCAAACGCAGGTGGTTTCCTAAAACAGGTTGCAGCACAAAGACTACACAGAGCTGGACCACACTGGATAATCAGGCAGCATGAGAAGAGGAATACTAAGATGACACCAATGACCATTAGAACCTTCCATCCCCACGCTGAGATCAGAGTCCAAAACCACTCCATGAAGGACCAGTTTCCCTTGTCTACATGAATAGAGTCGGAAATCTTGTGTAGCTTCGAGATCGCCTCATAGACTGTTGGAGCATTATTAGGAATAAAGACACAGCAGCTTGATTGGATCATTCTGCATACCCCACCTCGATCTGCAAGTATTACGTCTAGAACCATACGGTTCTGCAACGTCATGAGTCTATCCGGCTGAAGCTCAGCTGTCAAATTGCTAAGGGCACCAGCAGTTTCGGTGATAGTAGATTCAACTACCCGTGTTAGTTGACGTATGTTTCTACTATTGGCCATAGGCCCCCAGAACGGAAGGAAACCTTTGAAGAAGTCTCCAGCTTCCTGACCAGCGGTATCTTCCTTGCTGAAGACACCTCTTGCTACTCTGGTCTTGTGGTAGTCAGATGAAGCAGTGTATGTTGGAGGCAACAATCGAGCAATATAACATGATCCTGAAAAGTCAGCAGGCAACCATGTATATGCCCTATCTCGGCAGATGAAGTAGGTACCCCTAGCAGTAAGAAAAGCAGGGGAAGAGTTAGACGGAAACACGTAAGTCTCTACGCACTCACTCCTCCCTAGCTGAGCTCTCGGATTTCTCCCATTACCTTGCAAACAGACTTGACCTCGGTGAGGTACGACCCAGATTGGAGTTGAGCTTTTACGCTTGCTTTCTCCCAAACTAAGGCGATACTCTGAAGAATTCCAACTTAAATATACTCGCAATTCGTCTCTAGGGTAAGATGGAGTATTATTGACGTCCTTGATCATGTCAATAATTCCCTGGACTAAGGCTTTGTTGGCAGAGTTATATTTAGTGGAACGTGGTGGACGTGGAGGATAGGTTTCAAGGGCATAAGCAAAGATGGTTTGAAGGGCCTGAAATGATCCATTATAGCTGAAAGGCAAAACCAGATAGGGAATGCCTTTATCCATAGTGTGGGGTATCAAGCCACACACCCAGCAGTCTGTAGTGTTAACTACCAGTTGGTGTTGTGAGGAAATATAAATTTTTGGTCATGTTATGTTCCCTAGCGCGTACCCCACCGACTCCATGTACCAGCTTAAAGTGCATGTAACTTCCCTCCTGTGCCAGCTATGAAGACGCAAATACATTTGCGTCCAACGTTAACTTGTCCTCTTTCAGATCCACCCTGAATGGATTATATAGTCCGTTCCTAAGTATGCTATGCCACCGTCGTTTTGTAGTACACTTTACATGTTTTTCCTGCTCTGACAGAGTAGGCCCTGAATTTCTGCCATCGAGCCTCTTTTTGGCTCCTGACTCTGACAGTCTCTGCCCAGGCTACCTCTGTACCCGTGAACTCTGACTTACTTCCAGCGCGGCCCCTCGCGCTCAGCTCAGCCTGCTTTCTGCCAAGACTGACTATAACCTTCGAGTTATCTGTTCCGCTCCTCGAGAATGCATTCCTGCCTACTAGCTCCAGTAAACATCCTCTCCAGCTGCAGAGCCAAAGGGCCGACCTGTCTCAGTGCAAGTAATTCATAGCCTCTGTTACCATGCTTCCATGGAAGGCCCCGTGCCCCCACGCTTCTCATGCAGACACTTAGGCGCTTATACACGCATCCACAGTTAGCATAGAATAGCTTCTGCCCTAGAGACCTTTCCGCCCAGATAGTATGGTTCCTAAACATCAGATACCAGATATGATAAAAGTACAAGTTGATCTGACATGCCAGACTTCTGTCTCTTTCCGTCAGTGTAAATGTCAAGTCCCCTGCACCCCGTCAATCACACGTCATGCAGCTGCGCGCGCATCCAAGCTTCCGATTTCTGCTGACATTGCAACAATTCTGTTAGCACCACCTCTTGGTGCCACCCACTTGCGTCACCTATCAGTGACATTTCTAGTACACACCTCTAGTTCACGCCTAGTTCACGCCTCTTGATTACGTACTAGTACCACGTGTATACTGTTATCTTGTCTTCTCTCAGCTGTTACGCCTCTTGCACCATTACTTATGATGTGAATTAAGTATATAAGCTATGTAATGTCAATAAAGTTTGCTCTATCCCTTCTGACACCCCTGTGGTGGTCAGAACATGATATCCTGGTCACGACCATTCCTTTATGAGGAATAAAACCCTTAGAAACTCTAACACCACGGACTCTGTCTTTTTTCATCCGATCTGAGTTATTATTGATTAAGTACTTACCTGCATAGAAATTAAGAGAGTAAATTAATTATTTACGTCATTTTGGCGCCCGAATAGGGACCCCTCCCCCACCTCACGCGCCGGTTGGCGCATTGCAAGCTCTGTCCCCTGCCGTCAGTTAGACGGAACCTACGCGTACCGGCAGGATTTCCTGCATCTCCCTCTGACTCAAGGAGGTGACGAAGACTGCGATCAGTGCCCAGACGAGGCGGTGAGGAGTGCGGAGGATCCCGACCAGAGCCTAGCCGAAAGAAGCAAGGTCCGAGGTGTCAAGAGGCCCACCAGGTTTCCGAAGTTTTCCGAAGTTTTCCGAAGTTTTCCGAAGTTTCCCGAAGTACCGAGTCGAGTCCAGTCGAGTTTTCCGAGGCCTTCTGTTTCCGTGCTTCCCGGTGAGTACCATTGCTGGGTCGTATCTAGACGGGTTTGGGTACACAAGTCCGGTCTGCACTGTTTTTAGGCAGTGTATCTGTACTGTTTAGCAGTATATCTAGTATTCCGAATTTCTGCACTGTTACACCAGTGTATCTGTACTGTTGAGCAGTACATCCAGTATAGGGGGGTAGTCATCTATGTTTTAAATGTCTTCTTATGTGATTAATGTCGTGGTATGAATGTGACCGTTTAATGTGCATTTTTGTGTTTCTTGTATAAAGTAGCTGTAACCAGTATTAAGTAGTAAGGATTGAGTATTCAGTAATAAGTAAGCAAAATGCCGTTTTTCAACAAGTTAAAGCAGATAGGAACGAGGAAAGGGATACTGGAGGAGGAAATTCCTATTCCCCCTAGGGACACTCCAGGTAACTTTATGTACAACAAACATGGCATAGACGCCATATTATATCTAGATTTATGGGCCGATTACACCAAGCACCTAGACGAAAGACACAGATGGCCCGTTACCGGAACATGGGATGCCGAGTGCATCATGAAGGTAGAAGAAGCATTATGGAAAAAGAAAGCTAGACAATCCCAGAAAGACGCCATAGAATTCTGGCGTAAGGAATCACATAAGCGTGCTGAGAAAGCACTCCGTAGAGAGGACAGACTTAAAGAATCAGAAAAAGCCCAAGAAAATGAATTAGTTATTGAAGGAATCCGAGTAAAAACAGAACAAATAGACCGTGCCCGAAACAATCTTGTAAACGGAATGTATCTCGCGGCCGAAGGTACACCTGAGGCCCTATCAGAAATACCGAAAAACTTACCGCCACCATTAGTTCCAACTAAAGTAATGCATAAAACTACTAAAGACATATTCCTAAATTCATATCTAGAGGATGTAGCACCAGCTTACGCCAATCTGCCTGTTCGTGCCCTGCCCACTGACAGGGACGGGGGTGGCACTACGCCCCCAGATCATGTTCCGCCAGTACCGCGACAGACCTCCCCTGTTCCGCCAGCTCCGCCACTTCCCACACCCAAGATTGACCTACCGAAACAAGTCCTACCTGATCCTACTAAACGACAAATTCAAGTTCAGATCCAGACTCCGCAGGGAGATAATGCCCAAGCATCCGCTTCAGGAGGTGCGACTGCGGGTCTTCGGACCCCGCCATCAACACGCAGATTCAATTTCAGGGACACGCAGAGTCTCCCTACGTTCCAGTCCCCCCGCCTTGACGCATTAAAGGAAAACATGTCAGTTTGCAGATATGATCCAGTACCCGGAAAAAACGATCTAATGATATTGGCATCACTACGGTTAAGATCTGCCACTGATATCTTGCTATGCTATGTAGGAATGAAGGAGCGGCTAGATAGAATATATGAGTTTGTTCAGACAGGGAAAGACCCTGACAGTATCAAGGATGCCATGGATAAACAGAAAGTTGACATTCAAGCACAGATATTACGATTTTTCATAAATTGTCTAATAAGAGAACGAGACAGGCCTGAGACAGATCAAAGTGAATTAGATGCACTAACAAAGTGGGGTCAAAATATAGCCGAAGGAAAACATGACAGGGGGGCTTGCATAGCCAGTATGTACCAGAAAATTAGAAGGGCAGTGATAACGGCACACCAGAAAGGGAATGACAAAGCTTCCTCCGAGGAGGAAGAAGAATTTGCAGAACCAGGAAGGTCTACAGATACTATAGCGTATGTAGGTAAGGGAAATTACCTTAGGAAAGGCATCCGTCCGGAAAACAAGAGAGTTTTTCTCTCTGCTTTAACAAATCCGAATTCTTCTGAACATCAGTTCCAGGAAACTGATAAAAGGCTTCGAGACCGAATGGGGTACCATGTACTTAATTCTATGGATGAACAGGAACTAGCCCGGTCAGCCGTGTTATGGGCCGAAAACCCAGACATATATCATGATGATACATTAGCACAGACATTCTTGAACCTTTCCCCAGACGAGCAGAAAATAGCAGGTGTATACATGATTCAACACCTCCTCATCAAGTACAGAAACCACCATTCCGATCCAGGTCCCTTACACGAAACATTAGAAGCACTACTCATGGATAGATGGAGAGGTTTCAGTACCAAGTTAATACAAATAATTCTAGAACAGCGGCATAAATATAACACCTTCATAAGCTCTGAATATGTTCCCGCTCCACCCCCAGAAAGGAAAACGTATCACATGCAATGCCTGAGTGGCATTGAAAGTCAGAACCCCTTACGAGAAGTACACCCAGTTATGGGTGCGGATCACGTCTTGAAACGTGTGTATGTTCACACACCACTGACTAAGTTAGAACTGTTAGAAATGAAGAAATTAGTTCCGTGTCACGATAAAGACCCTGCAGGTTTTCACAGAGAGCTTAAAGACATGTTACTGATGGGGGATTACACGTATGATGATATTATGAAAATGTTAAAAGTACTGTTGCCCACGGGCATTTACGAGAAATTAAAGGAAAAAGATTGGGAGGTGGGGGACACAAAGATAGCATGGGCAGAAATAGAAGACGAAGAAAGCAAACGAATCCCAGGGTTAGGCCTTGGGGACAGGACTAAAGCATTACCCGGATTAATAGTACAGGTTTTGCCAAGATTATTGACAACTAGAAAGGAAGATTGGGACGCCATCTCGTCCTGTAAACAGAAACATGATGAAGACACTAGTGACTTCTATTCAAGATTCGAGAAATGTTTCATTATAAATAGTGGCCTACAACCAAGCAGCGAGTCATATCCACACCTTTTTGTATCAAAACTAGTCGAGAATTCCCTACCATTAGTTAAAAATAGAGTGTATAAAGTTGAAAGTACTTGGCAGGCAAATACGCCATCCCAGATGTTACAAATGTTACAATATCACCAGAACAGAATTAGAGAAGAACAAGATCAGGAACAGAAACGTATGAAAGACACAAAGATGAAAATGTTAGTAGCTCAGACGGTCCCAGCCGACGGTCAGAGAAAAGGTGGGACCCAGACAAGTCATACTACAGCTCCCGTTAAGGGGACATGTAATTACTGTAAACAGCCAGGTCATTACGTACATGAATGCCCAGTCCTGAAACATAACATCTCGACAGGTAAAACTAAAGAAAGACCGCATCCGCCTAGACAAGATCAGGTTCAGCAACAGACCTCACAAAATGTACAGCCAATGCAGAATACACAGCCTATGCATGCTCCATCCCACACAGCGCAGACAGTAGCAGTACCACAGCCACAGCCCATTGCCGCGACTCAGCAAGTTTCACAACAGATGTACCAGTATGCCCAATCTGCATATCCAGATTACCCCCGATATACATGAAACAGCCTAGAGAGGGAAGGTGGTTTGCCTCTTATTGAAATTCCTGTAGATCAAGAAGGTCCTTATGTACACAGTCACGTATTGGGAAAAGACAGAAAGTTTTTAATTGACACAGGGGCAAGTCGCACTACAATCAGTCACAATGAAGTCCCAGGGGCACCCCTCTCAGGCTCACAGAATGTTTCCCTTGGTTTTTCAGGACAGCCTATTGTAAATGAAGTATCGGAACCAGTACCGTTGGCTGTGGGTCCATTATCACGAGTTACAGACTTGTTACTTACGAAATCATGCCCAGAAAACTTGTTAGGAATTAAAACACTGAAGGCTCTAGGAGCTATAATATGCTGTTCCCCGGAGGGAGTTAGACTCTTTCTACGGGATTTCAAGGGTCATTATGTTTTACGAGATTTTGATGTCAGATTGAAAAATGTACCAGATCACCTATGGGCAAAAGGCCCAGCTGACGTAGGTTGTATGCATATCACTCCATATCGTGTTACACTCAAGACAGGAGTTGTTCTACCCAGAATCAGACAATACAAGTTACCACCCGATGCTGTAGTGGCTTTACTGAAAATCATTGAAGAGCTTATTGCCCAGGGAGTGGTCGTAGAGACCGACTCCAATGTCTGTAATTCACCTATCATTCCAATTCTTAAACGTACAGACCCCAATGCACCGCCAGTATATCGGCTGGTGATTGATCTTCGAGAACTGAACAAATGCATTGTACCGCAGTACCCTGTGGTCCCCGATATCTCTTCCCTATTGACTGCTATTGATTCAGAAGCAACGTTCTTTACCGTAATTGATCTCAAGAACGCTTTCTTCAGTGTACCTATTGATCCGGAGAGCCAATATCTCTTCGGATTCAGTTTAAATGGACGAAGTTTCAAATTTTCCCGCGCACCTCAAGGATTCACAGAAAGCCCCAGCATCTATAGTCAAGCACTGAAAAGACAACTAGATTGTATTCAAATGCCAGTTAACACCGCTTTACTGCAATACGTCGATGATCTACTGATCACCGCACGAAGTGAGCCCGAATGTGAACAAGCATCATTGACAGTTTTACATTTCCTGGCCGACAAGGGACACAAGGTGTCTCCTTCGAAGCTGCAATTCTGTGTTCAGCAAGTTGTGTACTTGGGTCACTTGCTGTCCAAAGTGGGGAGACAGCTCACTCCCGATCGCATTCAGTTAATTGTAAATATGCCACGACCACAGACACAAAAGGAAGTGCGGGCCTTTATAGGCCTCACCTCGTACTGCAGACAATGGATTCCTCAATATGCATTTCTAGCTAAACCACTCATTCAGTTAACAACGCAGGAGGCAGCAACTTCGATTGCCCTCCCTTGGACTCAGGAACACACACAAGCCTTTGAGGAATTAAAGAAAGCATTATGCCAAGCACCAGTTTTAGCGACACCATGTTACAGCAAACCGTTCACACTTTTTGTTACAGAACGTGATGGTACAGCATTATCTGTCCTCACTCAAGACCAAGCAGGTTCACATAAGCCTTGCGCTTATTTTTCAAGTACATTGGATTCAGTAGCCCAGGCACTCCCTGCGTGCTTAAAGTCAGTAGCAGCAACAGCGCTAGCAATCAGACAGAGCGACTCAATTGTTTTAGGTCATCAGTTAACAGTACAAGTCCCACATTCTGTAGAGGTTCTTTTAAACAGAACCCAGACTCAACACTTGACTATAGCACGACTGACAGGTTACGAATTGACACTATTCCAGACACACATAGAAATCAGACGCTGCAGTATCTTGAACCCAGCAACACTGTTACCTACAGTTATGACAGATCCAGCTCCGCATGATTGCATAGAGATCATTAATGCAGTAACAAAGCCCCGACGAGACTTAACAGATGTTCCATTGACAAATGCAGACCTGACACTTTATGTGGATGGTTCATGTATGAGAAAGAGTACAGGAGAATTAGTGGCCGCGTATGCAGTGACCACTGAAACTGAAGTTAAAGAAACACATCGTATTGATACACTGTCTGCTCAAGCGGCAGAGCTCATCGCTCTGACCCGAGCCTGTATACTAGCCAAGAACAGAAATGTTAACATATACACTGATTCCCGTTATGCGTTCGGAGTTGTACACGACTTCGGCATGCTGTGGCAAGAACGAGGTTTTCTGACCTCTCATGGTGCCAAGATTCAACACGGCCCCCTCATTCAAGCACTGTTAGAAGCAATACATCTGCCTTCAGCCATATCCGTCATGAAGTGTAAAGCACATACTAAAGTCACAGATTCTGTTTCCCAGGGTAACGACCTGGCAGATCAGACAGCAAAACATACAGCACTGACTCACACTCAGACAACTGATACGACAAAGACAATAGGACCGACAAATTGTATGACAGTCAGGGATCCCGCACTAGATGTTATTGATATTCAGACACATGCTACTCCAGAAGAAATAAAGAAATGGATTGAACTAGGAGGGATCCAGACAGATCAAGGTTGGATGACGAAGGGAAAATCTACATGGTTTCTCCCTGACTCAATGGTTCAAGTCATGATAAATACAGCACATAGCCCAGCACACCTAGGAGAGAAAGCGATGTTAGACAGTTTACAAAATCTCTGGAATAATAAACACTTACGAGCAGCCGCAAAACAGAAAGTGCGTACTTGCATGATCTGTTGTCAGTTCAATCCAGGTAAAAGCGTCCCCGTAGAGCAAGGTGGATTTCATCCTCCCGATCACCCTTTTGAAGTCCTCCAGATGGATTATATCCAGATGGACCGTTGTCGAGGATTTAAATATGTTCTCGTAGTTGTTTGTGCTCTGTCCCGCTGGACCGAAGCATACCCAGTCCCAGATTACACTGCCCCGACCACTGCCATGCAGCTGGTTCGTGAATTCTTCCCACGATACGGCTTGCTTCGTGTCGTGTACTCAGATAACGGTCAGCCATTCTCATCTGCATTAATGAAAGAAGTTTCCTTATTACTAGGATACCAGTGGAAGTTCCATTGTGTCCGACATCCCGAAGCCGCAGGCCTTGTAGAAAGGCATAACCAGACACTAAAGATCCGCCTTGCCAAAATATGTCAGGAGAAAGGGGTCGACTGGATAGTCGCCCTGCCAGTGGCACTATTCTACATGAGAATGGTCGCCCATTCGAGATCAGGGCTATCCCCGTACGAGGTGGTCTTTGGCAGACCACCGAATATGTGGGGAAAAGATTACTGATGTTGATTGTAATATGTTGACAGATTACCTTGCCTCCTTGATGTCTGCACTCCAATCATGTCGTTCACAGGTTGCCGCAGCCTTCCCTGACAACACTGATGTAAAGCCACACGACGTCCGTCCTGGCGACATTGTGCTAGTTCGCAACTTCGACAGAAAGAGTCCGCTGGAGCCCCGCTGGAAGTCCCCGAAGACCGTTCTTCTCACCACAAGGACGGCCGTGAAAATCGAAGGAAGAAAGGGGTGGGTACACACAAGTCATGTGAAAAAATTTTTGGGACTGAAACCTGATCGAGACTCGTCCACCCCCACCAAAGACTGTGTCGAACCAAAAGACTTTACAGAATCTGAACGAGAAAAGACTCCTCAAGAAAATTATCGCATGAAACTCCGATCTAGCAAGTCAGACAGTTTAATTGTTTAAGTCCTCCCCTAGGTGAATCGGTTAAATAGTTTCTGACATGTATCCCCTAGATCGAGATAGAGAGAGAGAGAGAGAAGCAAAGAAACGTACATACTGTAAATCACTTCGTAGTCACTGTATAGTGACACTATTAATCATGTTTATTCTGAGTATTTTAATTATTGTTGCGAGCATCCTTTTGCCTATCTATTACCCTATTTTCAAGCGTGAACAATCTGTCTATAATGTATCTGCTGAACACACTTTTAGTGAGTTACCTCCGCACGAGCTTTCCTACAGACTTGCGCTGCGCAACAACACATTCATTAGTATGCTACATCATTCTCATCAAACTAACAATGCTACAAATTGCTGGATATGTGGCCGGCTCCCTCCCTACCAGAATTACAAGGGAGCTCTGCCCCTCTTTCCGTACCCGTTCACTCACAATGGCTCCTGTGGAGCATGGTTTAAAATAATTAATTCCTTAGATCCTGATATTGCTGTTTTCGATGGGGGTTGGGTTTGGGGAAACCTGAACTTAGTCCTGCTAGACGTCTGTTACCCTGATAAGGAGGGACTTCCCACTAGAATAGGAACTGATCTAGAAAATGAAGTATATGGATTAGGTAATTATACAATTAGCCTTATGATTCTCACTGTTGAATCTGAAGATGCACCTGTTATACCCACTATGTCAGTATTGCCAGTCACCAATGAATTATGTATCAAGAAGAAAGGTTCAGTACACTTAGGTCATAGTAAATGCACTACCGTGGTCGAATTCAGTGATCATGGAAGGTCGTCCTTTAAAGCTATTAGTCATTCTTACTTTGTTTGTGGTCATACCGCATACATACGCCTACCTCCAGATTGGGATGGTACCTGTTACATTGCATTCCTTCTGCCACCTGTTTTCCTAGCTCCCCCTGATTACCATAGAAATACCAATCTAGTAAAGAATAGACCCAGAAGAGATATTCCACTTGTCGACTACACAGAGACGGCATGGGAACAGTACACCGATTTTAATAAAGGATTCTTTTTCTTTTTAGGACCTGTTCAGAATAGTAAACTAATACGCAGATTAACTAGAACACTTGAAGCAGTAGTAAATGAAACTGCCTCCGCCTTAGGTAACTTAACAGAAGAGCAGTCCGCCATGCGGGTTGTCGTCCTTCAGAATCGTCTTGTTATTGACGTCATCTTGGCAGATAGAGGTGGAGCCTGTAAGGTCAACGGGTCAAGTTGTTGTGTTTTCATACCACAAAACGCACCATCTGTATATCAAGCTATCACACGTCTCCATAAAATTGCAAATCAGATACATCAGAATCCAGGCACCTGGACTTGGTCCGGTTGGTTCTGGACAACGTTAACAGCTTGGGGATGGAAGATCCTATCCTTCCTAGGCATCGGCCTAGTCCTAGTATTCAGTTGCTGCCTGTGCCTGCAGTGTGGGCCAGCGATTTGTGGACTGTGTGCCACGTCATGTATTGAACATTCCAGTTTTCTCTCAAAACATAAACGAAAGAAAGAAGAACAAATGATGTTACAAGAACAATCTGATCGATTTATGAGGATCGATATATCATGAAGGGTCCGTAGAGAACAAGGAGGGAATGAGGAAATATAAATTTTTGGTCATGTTATGTTCCCTAGCGCGTACCCCACCGACTCCATGTACCAGCTTAAAGTGTATGTAACTTCCCTCCTGTGCCAGCTATGAAGACGCAAATACATTTGCGTCCAACGTTAACTTGTCCTCTTTCAGATCCACCCTGAATGGATTATATAGTCCGTTCCTAAGTATGCTATGCCACCGTCTTTTTGTAGTACACTTTACATGTTTTTCCTGCTCTGACAGAGTAGGCCCTGAATTTCTGCCATCGAGCCTCTTTTTGGCTCCTGACTCTGACAGTCTCTGCCCAGGCTACCTCTGTACCCGTGAACTCTGACTTACTTCCAGCGCGGCCCCTCGCGCTCAGCTCAGCCTGCTTTCTGCCAAGACTGACTATAACCTTCGAGTTATCTGTTCCGCTCCTCGAGAATGCATTCCTGCCTACTAGCTCCAGTAAACATCCTCTCCAGCTGCAGAGCCAAAGGGCCGACCTGTCTCAGTGCAAGTAATTCATAGCCTCTGTTACCATGCTTCCATGGAAGGCCCCGTGCCCCCACGCTTCTCATGCAGACACTTAGGCGCTTATACACGCATCCACAGTTAGCATAGAATAGCTTCTGCCCTAGAGACCTTTCCGCCCAGATAGTATGGTTCCTAAACATCAGATACCAGATATGATAAAAGTACAAGTTGATCTGACATGCCAGACTTCTGTCTCTTTCCGTCAGTGTAAATGTCAAGTCCCCTGCACCCCGTCAATCACACGTCATGCAGCTGCGCGCGCATCCAAGCTTCCGATTTCTGCTGACATTGCAACAATTCTGTTAGCACCACCTCTTGGTGCCACCCACTTGCGTCACCTATCAGTGACGTTTCTAGTACACACCTCTAGTTCACGCCTAGTTCACGCCTCTTGATTACGTACTAGTACCACGTGTATACTGTTATCTTGTCTTCTCTCAGCTGTTACGCCTCTTGCACCATTACTTATAATGTGAATTAAGTATATAAGCTATGTAATGTCAATAAAGTTTGCTCTATCCCTTCTGACACCCCTGTGGTGGTCAGAACATGATATCCTGGTCACGACCATTCCTTTATGAGGAATAAAACCCTTAGAAACTCTAACACCACGGACTCTGTCTTTTTTCATCCGATCTGAGTTATTATTGATTAAGTACTTACCTGCATAGAAATTAAGAGAGTAAATTAATTATTTACGTCAGTTGGTGCAAGAGCTGTACAAAAGTGTTATTAATGAATTCTGAGCGTCGAGCTTGCTCATGTTCAGGAAACGAGTGAAAAGAGTGTATAGAAGAAACAGTAGAAGTAGCAGGATCAAGGGGAGGTACTGTGGTTACTGGCATAAAAATCAAACTGATACCAAAGACGATTCCACCCACCAACGTTATCAAAACAATCAAAAATGTAATGGCACATTGTATCAAAAAGCATTTGCTGTGAAGAATTCTGTAAAGTCTGTTTCTGCGAACATAAATCACATTTTCTCGTTGCAGCGCAGGAAGCTCCATCTTCTACAATCCGCTCGCGACCACTGATGATGTGTACGTAGATGAAAATGCCTCTATCAGCCCTGGGAGTTCCCAGAACCAACAGAAAGATCGACCTTGTGTCAGACCCCCGCAGATTCAACTAGGCACACAGCCACGACCCTACGGCTACCCAGACGGCAAGGCAGTTTTAAAAACAATAAAACAATAGCAAACTTCCTGGCTGAAGGCAAAAGTTCAAAATTTCAAAATATCACAATAGGCAGTTGCCTGCTTTATTTGTCCATATTACGAGGTCGTAAATTGTATCTTTGTTTTGCAGGGACTGTTTGATCGGAAAATAGCGTATCACTAGTAGCTGTTTCAGTGTTCAAGTTCGCAGTTGACAGAGTTTTTTCTGATGCAGGGGACAAATGTTCAGAGTTCAAAGGAGTCTTTTCAGGAGGAGAGTCAGAGTTCGGAGTGTCGGTAATCAATTCGGCATCGCTGAAAGGGATGAACTTTGGCGTTTTTTCAAATTCGGAGGCACCAATTCCCTTCTTCACCCAGTCGTCGTAAGGAAGTGGCAAAGGTACACGTTTGACATGAGACGCATGTACCCAGTGCTTGCGACCAGCTACACGAACTGCGGTTCTTGTCACAAGCAGGACTTGGAACGGCCCGACGAATCTTTGCTGAAGGTTCTTCGTCCTCGCTAAGTTTCTGATCACAACTTGATCGCCGGGTTTCAGCTGATGCCCTGGACTCTCCGGAGGCTTTGGCAATGCATCAAAAACCTGTTGGTGAATAAGACTCAATTTAGCAGTCAAGTCGTAAAGGTAGTCTATCAGCATAGGATATTCTAGAGAACAAAACTCTTTTGGCCTAGGCACACCCCACACATTTGCCGGGCGGCCAAAGACAATCTCATAGGGACTAAGCCCTACTCTAGAATGTACAGTTGCTCTCATTGATAACAAAGCCAAGGGTAGTGCGTCTGGCCAGGACAAACCCGTGGATGCTTGTATTTTGGCTAGTTTTAGTTTGAGGGTGCCATTGTAACCCTCAACTAAACCAGCAGACTGGGGATGGTTTGCACTATGGAACTTCTGTTTGATGCCCAAACGGGCACACACACTCTGCATAACTTTCCCTATGAACTCACTTCCGTTATCTGACCATACAATCCGTGGCATTCCGAACCTAGGGAAATATTCTTTGAGAAGAATTTTGGCAGTTGATAAGGCAGTATTGTCCTTTAGTGGATATGCTTCGATCCATCTGGAAAAAGCACAGACTACCACCAGGACGTATTTCAAATTATTACACCGATCCATGTGAATGAAGTCTAACTGAATCACTTCAAAGGGGCAGGAAGGAGGAGCGAAGTGACCAGCAGGAGTTGGAGTTCCCTTGCCAGGATTATGCATCAGGCATACCATACAATTTTTCACCACTCTCTCTGCACATTTACTGATCCCATCATTCTTCCAGACTGGAGCCAACATCTTACAGATTCCTTTAGAACTTATATGCGCTACTCCATGCGCCATCGTCACCACTGCAAGCACATACGCATCAGGCAACATCCAACGTTGTTGTTCTGACAAATCAATCCAACACCCACTCGAATCCAACTTGCCCGTACTTTCTCTCCATACACGTTTTTCCTCCTCAGTTGCCTCTTTCTGAATCTCTTTCACACTTTCCATTGTATCCTCACACATTCCAGACTCAGCAATCCATCTTGCAGACGTAGCAACATACATTCTACTCATCATGTCTCTAGCTGAATTCGTGGAAATTTTACATTTGCTTTCAAAGTGACTACATATGGTGGTATTTCTAAAAGGCCTACATCGTTAGGACCAGTCGCCCAAAGAGTATCAGGGAGTGAACGCAGCTCTGGCGGGAGTGCATCCATTGACAAGTACATCGGAGAGGTGATTCTTTTGCCCAATGTAAGCTGTACTCCTTCCGGAGAACAGTACAATGTCGCATATAGTCGTTTTAACAAGTCTAAACCAAGCAGATTTTCATTACAACCTGTCGTCAAAATTAGGGGTGCTTTCAATTGACACGGTCCAACAGAAATAGACAAAGGACCAGATATGGGGTTGTAAACAGGGGCGCCTGAAAAACCTACAGAAACATTTGTTAAGCCGGACAAAGGTGCGCCAGGGAGTTTCGCATGAATGATAGAACTTTTTGCTGCACCAGTATCCAACAGAAACGGTTCGACTACACCTGATGTTGCTACTGCGACATAAGGCCCACTCTGATCCACTGGAACTGATACTACTCCCTCTCTCTGTCCATGGCTGTCCTAGTACCCATTTTGCTGAAATCCCTCATCCACTTCACAATAATCTTCAACAAGATACTGTTGAGATCTATTTTGCTGGGCAGACTGTCCATTTCGTTGATCAAAGTGATTGGAAGGGCGATCATTCGTCTGTGGAGGCATAGCACCTCGCCCTCGACCTCTAGAATTTTGCACAAAACCACCACGACCTCTCTGAGCTGCTGCTGCGTTATTTTGCGCTAAAACTGGACACTCATTCTTGTAGTGACCTTCTTTCCTACAGTACGCACACTGATTCCACTGATATTGAGGTCTCGGTGAACTATAATCTGTCCTTTGATACGAGCCCTGTTGCGTATTAGTCTGATTCGTGCGAGGCGGATACGCCTGTTGCAAGAGAACTTTAGTCTTTAAGTCTTTCGTTTTCTTATCTGATTTCTCTTTCTCCTCTTTATCCCTATTTTCATAATACTGTGCAGTTGCAAGTATTTGCGCAGTTGTAGAGACAGCCCACGCACTCTCGGAATCTTTTAATTTGTTGCATAGCTCAGGTAACAAATTATGTACGAACTTATCGACAAACAGTCTCTGTCCTCCTTCTGTGCTCATATCCTGACCACTATGATCTACAAAAGTCTCTTCAAACCTCGTGAAAAAGTCGGAGACACTTTCATCTTTCTTTTGCCTGCATGCGGACAACTTGTCCCAATTAACGCGCAATGCGGGCATCAAAGTCTTCATTAAGTCGATTATCCTACCTGGAAGATTAGCAATTAGGAGTTCGGGTTTTGAACCACCTATTTGCTGACCATCCGCTGCAACGATAGCTGGCCAATCACCACCTAGGGCAACTGGATGATTCTCTTTACGAATTTTAGCCCAAAATGGTTGTGGAACTACATTACCAAATAACATATCAATGTCCGCCAGATTCATTACACAGGCCTCAACTGTCTGTGTTAATTCCTTATAGTATCCGGCAGGATTCTTACGCGGGTCTGGCAAGGCCTGTTTCACTGCTAGCACTTCGGCTCGTTTCCATGGAATGTGTATCCACACTCTTTGGAATTGGGCCAGAGCAGCTACAATACCATTGGCATTATCAGCTTGTACAGCTTCGCGCCAAATTGGAGGAACCTCCCTCATTGGATATTGGCGACTTAGCTTCATCTTACTTTTCTCTAAATCTCTTGGTGAACGAAGTGATGGATCACTCCTATAACTTAAAATCAGTTCCATCGCTTCTTCTATATTTTCACCTACTATCATTCCTGCAGCAAACTCTTTCTGAACCTTAATTAGTTCTTCTAAATTTGATTCAACATCATCTTCTTCTATTTCCTCACGTAAAAGCGAGCACATCTCATCAAAGACATACCGTTGCGTTGGTTCCTTCCATTGCCTAAATGTATCTAGCACATCTCTCGTACTATATCTCCTCCTCTTCGAAATCCATCTGAGAGCCGTGGAATCTAGTTCCTCAGTACTCGGAAGCTGACTGCGTCTTTGAACAGAGTCAGAAGTAGGAGTCTTGATTAAAGTTTTATAGAAAGGAGACAGAATGCTAGTAACAGAATCAGTGATTCTTCGACGAACAGAAAGTGGAGTCAACACACTCGCAGACGCAGAGAACACAGTAGAAGTAGGAACAGATAGCGGAACAGTAGGAGTATCGAGGAAAATAGTTTGTGGAACAGTAGGTGTAAGCGAGACAGATACAGGCATAGAAGTCGGCAATCCAGGAGGAGGAGGTGCCGTAGGAACATTCACATTAACCACAGGAGGTACAGGAGCTTGATTCTGAGGGGCAGGAGCAGGAATACCAGGTTGTCCAGCAACCGGCAATTGAACATTCGGTAAAGGTGGAGCTGTAGCACCTTGTGCATACGGTGGAGGTGACCTTAACAAATAAGACAACAAAGGATCGTTTTCGGGGTCCTCCAGTATCTTAGCTGTTTTCGATGGCAAGGCAGGATAGCACTTGTCGATCGCTAAATTATGCTCTCTAATGGCCACCTCTATGGCCTTCTTGGACTCGTTAACTTGCAGCTGTTTAGCCGCTTGCTCTAGAGTCAACTCTTCTTGCTCTTTCTGTTCTTTCTTCAATCTTTTAATCTCTCTCTGTTTAGATTCTTTTCGCCAGTAACGGAAAGAATCAAACATTGCCGGCCGGGCTTTCTTCCTAAACAATTTCGCTTCTAAATTATCAAGAATTTCGGGTTCAAAACTACCATGTAGTGGCCAACTAAGGACACCATCCTTTTTCGTATAGCGGACCCACACCTCATTATAAGATATAGGACCCACACCATGTTTACAGTACAAATCATATAAGGGAGTCCCAATCGGAGGAACCAGACATGAGTCCTCCAATCGTGAATCGCTGTTGCAACCAAAGCACGACAACATACAATTTCTCCGACTTACCATTTTGCAATCCGGAACACAGAACAAACAAAACACGAAACAGATATGTGCACCTGAACCAAGAACTTAGGCCTACCAAAAACGAACTGATGTATCGATACCCAAACTAAACCAAATAGATTATCGTAACCAGAACAACCAGTGATAATCTTACGAAACCAAACCAAACCAAGAACCAAAAAGGATTTTAACAACCCTCACGAAGTAACCAACTAGCAACCACTAAATACTTAACTGAGGCACTGAAGACGTCACCAAGGAGAAACCCGTCACGTTTCGCCGTACTAAGGACTGCACCTCGGGTCCAAGACAGGGCGACGGTCAAGGCAACGGCCCACTGCAGCCGTCCTGAACGGGAACCCTCGTGGAAGAGAACTTCGGGCCACTTTTGCGATATGCCGGGATCGATGAAGTGGGGCGCCTCCCTCAGGAATCTTCACACGAAGCTTCTCGAACTCTTCAGGCTTTTGGACCGGTACCGAATGACGTCGCCCCACGTTGGGCGCCAATTGGAGTTCTGGACTTTTTGGTTCCGTCCAGAGGTGTCAGGGAACAACACCCGAAGACCCCGGAGTTCCACCTGCCTCGGTGCACAAATAAACAGAAACACGGGCTTCTCGATGGTGGCGCCAAAGACCAAAGGTTTATTACTGCAGGGACACAGAAGTCACAGAAACCACGCATGGGCAGTGTCTAGGAGCCTGTTCGATTTGTACAAAGAGGGTTGCTCCTTATATACTAAAAATTGTGCTCCAGGCAAATATTTCACATGTTAGTACATTCCCAAACCTTTGTGTCCTAAACAATAAATATTTGGCGTTACACAGGAACCGTCGATAATATCTGATGCCAAACATTACGAAGAGGGGTTCCCACTAGTTCATCACAATCCCTTGTCAATATTGCATTCAAGAGCCGGACCGCCTCATCGTAAATTTCGTTGCCTCCCCCTAATAAAGATTCAGAAAGAAAGGAACGGAGCCAGGTGTGGAAGATAGAAAAGTTGGATAAGGGATGTTTGTGGGTTGTAAATGGGCAAGGCTACCAGCTTCGGCCGCCTAATCATGATCGGGACAATGGACACGAGAACCAGTTCGGTAGGGCTGGCCTCGGGCAGAAGAGGCAGCCTTTGTCGAGTCATGTAGCTACAGCGTGTTCTGTTCCAAGGTGCACGTGTCACTTAAAGAGGTGAATCGTCGGCTAAGCCTACGTGTCCTTAATCGAAATGAAGTGATCAGAGGTTATTGCGTATGTGAGGGCAAGAAACACAAAATGGCCGCCATGATCTAAGATGGATGCCATGGGTAGATCAGAAATGTGTTTGTAACAGGAGTACTCTTGCTCGTAGCATAGCGAAAACACCAGGATATGCTAAATGGATCATTTGCGGTTCGCTGATACCAATATTATGTATTTCCGACGATATTGAAAACACGGGTTCAAATCGTCACGGAACCTCAAAGGTTCCAAGAAGCATAAGGTTGCATATGTTTAAATAAACAGGAATTAACAACATGAGAAGCACCTTTCTTTGAAATAAGGGAATCTCTGTCCCTCCTAAAACTTAAATTCCATGTTGCCAGTTTTAGGGTGGACTTTAGCTGATGTGTAGTAAGCAAAAAAAGAGTTGATTCTTCCAATTCAAGTAATGTAACGGCCCTTCTAAAATTCTTTATAAATAGGGAATATTCTTTTAGGGGGCCCAATAATTCTTTTTTGATGAGGTATCTTAAAGTGGCCGGTTTTCCTTTTGCCAGACAAGAGACCCAACGTATTACTCCCGCCAGGCCCTGAACCCAACTGCTTCGTATACCAAATTCAAGCCTAAGAGATGCCATCGTACAAGCATTGTTAACCGTGGTTATATATTGCAAAAGTCTGCCCTCTACAGTATCCAAAAAACCCCATTGACCCAGATCAAGAAGTTCAATGCCGTAAAGCAGAGAGGCTGGAATTTTTGCCCGGAAAGCCTCTAGCAGATAAACAAAATGTCTTTTGCCAGTGGCTTTATAAAGTGCACTTAGTCCTTTACCTTGTGTCATGCCCTTCCGAGTATTGTTATCTATGTGGGCCTTATCGCTCAAGTTACCACATACTATTTTCCCTAGGAAGACATAGGATTTTACGATTTCCAGCTTATGACCACCTAGAGACCAACTAAAATTCCCAGATTTCGTTTTTTTCTTTCCCATCATACACATTACTTTGCTTTTAGAGATATTAATCTTCAGGTGATAGGACTCGGCAAATACATGTAATGCCTGCAGACGATTATTTAGTCCTTTTGGGGTAAGGTCTAGAAGTAGTATATCATCTGCGTACATCAAACATGTAATTGGTTTGTCCCCCAGAAGAGGGGCAATTCCTTCGCTTGAAGATAAGGTCTGGGGGAGGTCACAAACAAAAGGGGAAAACAATAGTGGGGCCAATAAACAACCCTGTTTGAGACCATTGGCCGAGGGGATCGCTTGGGATAAGCCTCTCTCCCCTCCCAGTAATACTCTGCACCAGGTATCAGAGTGGAGGTCCTGAACTAAGTCTAAAAGCCGGGCTGGCATACCAAAAGCCAATAGTTTCTTCCACAGCAAGGGGCGATCAACTTTGTCAAAAGCTGTGGAGAAATCTATAAAGGCTTCATAGACTCTCCCCCCTCTGACCTTGATGTATTTATCGGATATTACTTGCAGAACTGTTAAGTTATCCATGGTGCCATATTTCTTTCGAAATCCCGTCTGCTCTAAGGGAAGTATATTGGTCCGGTCCACCCAATCATTAATTAATTTCAGAAGGCATCTTGCGAAAACTTTGCCAATTGCTCCCAGGAGAGCAATTTGACGATAGTTTTGGGGAGACAACCGGTCACCCTTTTTAAAGAGGGGAACCAAAATACTCCCCTTCCAAGATGGAAGAACCTTTCCGCTCAAAAAGCAAATGTTAAACACCGGGCAAAGCAGTTTGCTCCATTTTGCACTATTTTGCTTTAGAACAGAAATTGGAAGTTCGTCCGGTCCCATTGCCCCGGAAGAGCGCATTTCCCTGATAGCTAATTCAATATCTTTTTCCGAGAGTGGGACCAAAGGCTGACTGACCTCATTAAAACTTATCCGGGGGACCACTATTCCATTACTTGCATAAAGGGCTGTGACATAGTCCGCCCATATTTGCTCTTCGATGGGGATAGGAAGCTGACTTGTTCTGGCCCCGCAACCCTCGCCTATGAGGGACCAAAATCGTTTCATTTCTCCATTAAAGGCGGCCTCTCTTAGTTTTATCCAAATAATGTCCTCCCCCTCTTTTCGTAATTTGGCCTGTAACCTTCTCCTCCTTCTTTTTAAAAGGGCTATTCTACGCGCTCCTTCAGCCGATTTAATTAAATATTGTTCCCTTAATAACTTATTTATTTCTATATTAAGCAGTCGCAAGGGACTGAAGGGTATTGTAGTATATCTTTTCTTATTTGGATTTTTGGTGACTAAGATCACCACCTTCATAAAGTCTGAAAAACGCACAATTTCAGAGCCATGCCAATTAGCGAGGTCATTTATTGCTACATCAAGAACACTCTCTAACTCTCTTAGAGCCTTTGTATTCCAGTAGCATCTCCCAGATTTAACTCCAAAACTTACCAGATCACTGTTAAGTGACCACTGGTCAGATTTGGGGGGATTTATTTTCACAAAGGTAGATAGTAATTTATGGTCACTAAAAAGAGTTTCAATAACCCTGAGATCCTTCAATAGGGCAAAGGTAGAATTCCCCACTATTACATAATCTAGATTATATTCACCCTGATTAGATTTATGGGTGAAATTTGCAGGGGAATCGAAGGGAGCCATCCATTCGCAATGATCCCATCCATATCAGACAGTTCTTCAAGAAGTATCTTCCCTCCTTTAATTGTTTTAATGTTCTCAGGGACGAGAGCTTGTGGAATCTGTTGTGATTCTTCTTTATATTTGTCACGAAACAGGCTCATACTCAGATTAGAGATTTTACAATTCAAGTCCCCTATTAGAATTATGTGAGGGGAGGGAGTTTTCTCCCTAATACTCTATATATAGGAAAATACCTTTTTTAGAGTTGGATTAAAACAATCTTCGGGGGGAATATAGGCGTTGATCAGAACTAAGGGGGTCATTAGGATCGCGACCCAAGAGCATGAGGGAACGTCCGCATGGGCTGCGGCGTTCCCTCTGTGCAGATTAGGATGTGACCGCCAGGGTGGCGGTCACATCCTCTATTTTTAACATTGCTGCGGGTGGAGCTTCAAGCTGCACCCGCAGCAATGTTAAAAATGCATGCAAAGCATTTGCGTGCACAAAGCGGCAGGCACAGCGCGGTGCCTGCTGCATTGTGCACGCAAATGCAGGGGGATACCATAGGTACCCCCCATGTGCACCCCCCACTACACCTAGGGGGCCCGCAACGGGCCCCTGCAGTGCAGTTACACATGTTTTTCCACGGCGGAAAAGCCGCCGCGGAAAAGCATGTTCCCAAGCACATCCTAATCTGGCTGACGGTGTCTAAGAGACACCTTCACCATTTTAGTGCTTTTCCGCCGCGGTTGTAAGCCAGCCGCAGCGGAAAAGCTGCGGACCTAAACCATGACCCACCAGCCATCCTAATGTGGCGGTGGGTCCTGGTGGGTCCGCAGAGGATTTTCCGCATCCTCCGGGCCGGCGGTGGCTTCCGCCAGCCCGGAGGATGCGGAAAATCCTCCATCCTAATGACCCCCTAAAGGTTTAGAAACTTCAACATTGTCAAAACTAAACAACGTTACAGCCTGAAAGAGATTACAAGGATCCAGATAATGGGAGAAGTTCAATTTTACCTGGTTAGACAATAGACAGGCAATACCCCCACTAGCGTCGCCTCTCCTGGAGGGGGGAGCACAACCCTCCAATACAAAATAGTCACTTCCTACCTGAATTTTCTCCGAACACCACGTCTCTTGGAGACAGATCACACTGGCTTCTAAAGACAGGAGGAATTTAATTTTTTCGGGACTATTCTTCAACCCAGCGGCATTCCAAGATAATATCGATATATTGCCGCTAAAGATGAGAATGAAACACTGACTTATTTGTCAATTTACTCGAGAGGACACCAGGTAACCAGTTCCATCGGAGACTTTCATCCACAACATTATCCTGAGGGGGGGCATAGGAGGGTTAGTGTATGACACAAAGCGGAGATCTTTTGATATGCAGATTTTTAAATCATCAAAACCACCAGACTGTTCTGTATTGCCAGAGGCTGCCTGCAAAAGTGAAAAAGGAGAACCTAGGGATTTTGAGGTTTTAAAAGGTCTACCAGAGAGGATATTCCCCCAAAAGGGCATAACATCGATCCCTCTACTCTGAAAATCTTCCGACCGTTGCAGGATTAGGTTTACTACTAATTTAGAGTAGAACTTTACCCTCGTTTGAGTTCCAGCCTCTATCTTCAGAATCAATACTTTATCTATATCTGCAGATTGTATTAATTTCAAATTTGCGGATTCCTGAAAGTATTTGAGGAGTAGTGATCTATTTAAGATGCAGTCAGCGTCAAATAGAGGGAAGAAATCGAGAAGAAGGGTGTCAATACATTCCTCTTTAGGTATTTCAGGAGGTTTCTTACAGACCACTACTCCTTCCCTCTTGTCAGAATAAGGTCTGGCCAGAGGATTAAGAATTGTTAAAGCAGGGCCAGTAAATTTAATCTCATTCCCCTGTGGTGCTGGGCTAGATGGACCCCCTTTTTCAGTATTGTGCTCACCAAATGAGCAAGGAGGATTGTTAAGGGAAATGGCGGGAATAGATGGTGAGGGGACCGGCCTTTCTACTAAGGAGATGAAGTGTCTACAGCTCCTTTCACGTCCCCACTTTCATCTTTTAATACTAACATGGAAACCTGGTATGGCTCTTTTTTAGTGGACATATCCAAACGTTCTCCAAAAAGGATTTTTCTCCGCCTATTTTTTTCAATTCTTCTGATTAATTTCCTCTTTTTCCTCCCATTCTTTTTAACTTTCCCTGATTTACCCTTTTTTCTATTGTCTTCTGGGTCTAATACCTCCTTATCTCCCTCACCCCTCTGCATATTAAAAATCGGGAAGAGTTCCTTGTCTAACTTTGAAGCGGTTTCATGTAGGACCCCTATTACTGGGTCATGATCAACTATACAGTTGGAGGTCAGAGTTCTCAATGGGGGAGCTGGTTTTTCCCTATCACAAAATGGTTGGGAAATATTAGGAGCCCCATTCTCTATCTTAGAATCTTTCTGCACTACAAGATCTTTCTGTAGGACTGATTTCCTTCTCTTGTCGGTTGCTCAATAAGACTTTCTGTATTTGGGTTACTGTTTCCAGTACACAGTCAGAGCCCCCGACAAATTTTTCTAATAATAACAAAATGGAAGAAAGTAAATGTTCAAGAGAGGAGAGGGAGTCAGTGACAGGTTTATCTAACCTAAGCGGGTGGATGGTATCTATGCCTGTTATGTTAAGGTTGGGGCTCATCGAAGTATTTGACTGGGAGATATTTGAAGGGGTACTGCTATAAAGATGGAGGCCAGGGGGAACAGATACTGCTGGTGTTTTTATAGGATCACGAGCCTTGCCAGTATCGTCCTCGATATATCTCCTGCAATGCTCCATATCTAAATCAGAAGAAACTAAATCGTTATTTTGCACTCCTCTAGGAAGGGAAGAGCTAAATGAATGTTTAGGTGGAGACTCGCTGGGATTAAGAAAAGGAACATGTTCTATAGCCCCCACTACTTTTGTGATGGCTTCTGATGGGGTTTGGAAAGGAGGAAGGGATTGTATATTTTTATCCCTTGAAGTAAACAAGGGGGGAGACACACAATTGTCTAAAAAGGCAGGACCTTCCGCTACTGCAACTAATGTGGTAGCTCCCTTTTTCTAGTTGTTCTGTTCCACCAAACCCTCAGTGCTTAATCCCATCAAAGTAATGTGGTCTTTTACCGTAAGGCCTTTTACATCCATGTCATCGGGCGTGGGCTCCACAATTGTGCCTCTATTCTTTCCTCTTTTCCAGAGGTTGAATAACTGACAGGTGCCATTAAGTTGTGTAACATGGCTATCCTTATTTCGGAGGGGATTCGATTTGGTTTTGGAGCACGACCTTCCCACTAATAATCTCCCGGACCTTAATTTTTTGGCCGTCATTTCAACAACCAAAGGGGAACACAAGGGATCACTGAAAACTACAACAGATCACTATAATACGCACAATTACAACCACAAACAAACTAAGAGTAGTGATTAAGAAGAACATTTTTGAAAAGGGATGGGCACAGTACAGCCTACTTCAGCCACTGAGGGCCTTAGAGGGCCCGCCCTTTGCCCAGGCTTCGCCCCGTATTCCGTCCCGCGCGCGTCCCACGTGTGCGTGGCTTGCAACAGCTAAGAAGGGGAAGTGGGAGGGGCGGGAAGCGGACCAGCTGTGGCAGGTTGAGCAACGCACTGCCCGCTGGTCCTCGCAGTCCCGCAGGTGTCCGGTAGTAAGTCTCAATCGGCTCCTTGTCTGTCCGGTCCAAAGGCACCCACACACGAGCTGTTCCCACAAAGCGGGTGCCGCGAGATGTAGGCGAAAACCCGGCAGCAGGAACAGCACCAGAATATGCCCGCAAGGCAATGTCAGCAACACCTCTCAGCAAGACTGCAAATCCAGGGAGGTAAGGACCCACAGCAGTTTTAAAGAGATTGGGGCGGGCGGGAAGAGGACCAGCTGCGGCAGGTTGAGCAACGCACTGCCCGCTGGTCCTCGCAGTCCCGCAGGTGTCCGGTAGTAAGTCTCAATTGGCTCCTTGTCTGTCCGGTCCAAAGGCACCCACACATGAGCGGCCCCCGCAAAGAGGGGGCCGCGAGATGTAGGCGAAAACCCGGCAGCAGGAACAGCACCAGAATACGCCCGCTAGGCAATGTCAGCAACACCTCTCAGCAAGACGGCAAATCCAGGGAGGTAAGGACCCACAGCAGTTTTAAAGAGCCAGGGGCGGGGCGGGAAGAGGACCAGCTGTGGCAGGTTGAGCAACGCACTTCCCGCTGGTCCTCGCAGTCCCGCAGGTGTCCGGTAATAAGTCTCAATCGGCTCCTTGTCTGTCCGGTCCAAAGGCACCCACACACAAGCGGCTTCGGCGAAGCGGGGGCCGCGAGATGTAGGCGAAAACCCGGCAGCAGGAACAGCACCTGAATACGCCCGCTAGGCAATGTCAGCAACACCTCTCAGCAAGACGGCAAATCCTTTATAGTTTGTTGACCATTTTGTGGCAGCGAGTTCACAATTTCCAGTGGGTGATAGAGTTCAATCTCCTGGGCCGTCTGAGGAATCACATACATGCATACCAATAGACCCGATTCAGGCAGGAGACTACCGATTTTTCAAGCCAAAAATGGCTTTATTTCAGCTGTCTCCCTCCTGAAATTGTATTTTCTACGATAGAAGTCAATGGGGAATGTTTATTCTCACGATTTTTTACTTTAAATCTCCCACGTCCCTATCCTAAAATGTTGGCATGAATGGAATCAGAACCAGCCACCACCCAGTAAATGACACAAGTTCTAACAGTGACATATTATAATTTCATCAATCTCCATACAATGAAAGAGATACAGAACATCACACCACCGTTTCTCTCTCTCGTTCCATCCTAATATTCTCTGTCTCTGCTTTTCTCCTCTTTCTGTTCTCCCTCTCTGATTCCTGGCTGCTTCTCCATCCATCTCTCCTGTTCTCCTTCTCTTGCTCTGTCTTTAGGTCCACTGTCCCTGGACTTTCAAAACCGGAATCCAAGGTTTCAAGCTCACCGGGCAGTTTCAAATGGGAGAGTCTGGCCCTGAGTGGTGGCTGTCACTGAAAGTAAACCTCCACATTGTGGAACAACTGAAAAGTTATTTAAACTTTCCATAATGCAGGAATGGAAGACGCTGCTGGAATATACCTATGGATGAGCAGCATTTAGCTGCTATTGTACACTTGATGGATAAAATATTGCCAGGAGCAGACAGGAGAAGAGAAACAGAGGTGGCACAAATGTTTAGGCATGGGCTCTCAGAGTGTAACAGAAAGAAGTCCATTCCCAAGATTACTTCTAAGGAAGTGCTAACTACCTGAATTACATAGCTTTACCTTTGTGGGCTGCTGGACTTATGGGGCCTCTAATTTATGCATCGTTCACTCCTATGCATGATGGTCCTTCTAAGGAATCGCCTACCAAAAGCCATGCAAAGAAGGAACTGTAAATTTGAAATTCAAGGAGTCTGCAAAATACTCTCAGCACGATTCAAGATGCCCCGCACTTAGATGTCATGGCGGGCAGTTGAAGTTATTGTTTCTGCATGGTATCACCCCCTCATTGCAGGGCATCATGTTGTTTGGCCTGGAATGCCGAGTAACATGCTGGATTCAGAATGACCAGGTCTAACACTCTTTGCTTTTTTGCCATGTGTATCTATTTATTGTGAAAAAAGTACAAAGAAGGGTGATACAAGCACAGGGCCATAAACAGCTCGGCCTCATTAGCGTGGAACATCAGCAAGAAACCATCTTCCCACATAGCAGAGAGACCACTATGTGTCCAGTGTCTGTGGCCCAAAGTGGGAAAAGGTGGGTGTGGGAGGGCTAAAAGATAGGGTGGGTGGCTGTATGGCGGAGAAAATGGGGAGTGGGCCACCCCAGTCGCGTTAAACAGGATGTCACTGCGTTTAATGCCAGGGCGTGAGGAAAATGTAGCCTAAAGACGTCTGGTTTTAACTGATGCTTTCCTCTATACAGTAATAAATGGCATTGGACTAGAATAAATGGAATGGGTGGTAACTCCTACAGGGATATTGCTCCGCATTACTCCGCAGGCCCGCGCCCAATGACCACCTCCTCGGATTCCCCCACTACCACATGGCAAAAGCACCCCTCATCTTTCCAATCAAAAGGTATTACCCAACACAGCGCCCCCCTGAGGTCAGCGCCCAGTGCAACCACACCGGTCACACTGCCCTAAAGCCGGCACTGTTACTCCTAATTGGACACTCAGTCGTGCAAGGCTCTCCACTCTCTCTCAACAGTAAAATAGGTCGGTGGACTAATGTATCCAATGCAGAAATGTGTGTGTAACTTGCAGTTCTGAGGTATGAATCAGGCACCACTTAGACTTTCCTGCTTTTAAACAGATATCAAAATGAAGTAGGTTAAAGTATAACCTGTTATCGCAAGCTGTCTTCTTCGAATAAAGTGAATGGTCATATGCTTCTCCAATGTGCCTGTTTTCCAATACCCTTGGGGTAAGATGGCCTCTGGTCAGCTTGCCTCTCCGCCAGGGTCTGAGATTGCAGATGCCGGTGACTGCAGCTTTGAGATGCCCTCCCATCGCTGTCTGCAGATCTGATTTGATTTTTTCAATTGTGAGTCTGCCATTCTGCGACTGAGCTCTCCAATAGCACTGACAGCCGCTTGTAATAATGTAGGCTTGTTTGAAACTTTATTGAACCCTGTGGCTAGTTTTGTATGCATTTAATGCACTGGCTTCTTATACTACAAAATGTAAGTCCAACTAGCACTTTGTTGCAATGTATTGGACAAGATGTCCATGAAATATGTGTCAATGCACTTAGGTAGAATGTTTGAGTAAGGATGTTCTACATTCTGTATGGAATGTGAGCGTACTTGTGTCGCATTTCCTGCTTCGGGTGGAGCTAATAGCTTGCGTGTTGGACTTCACTTTCACCTTATCCATGATGCATTGCGGCTTTGCCACCCTACAGAAGTAAACTTCTGCTGCAGGCCTTGCCAGAGAGGCTCGAGACATTCTCTACAGACAAACCTGTTTGCACTCATACAAAACCAGTCTGTGGCTAGTGGCCCACTCGATGTCCCCTTTCAACCCCATCAGATAGAGCATCCTACTCACACATGTACTTGACTGTTGTACTCCTCTTCTTCTCTCCACAATATACATGTTACTTAGAAGCAACGGTGTCGTGAAATATTGTGGTATTATTTCTGGATATACCATATACGTGTATATATTAATGTACTTTCATGGTTATTTATCTGTAACCAAAAATAAATTATACTACAACTTAGGATGTATTATGGTATTGGAACTTTGGCAGTGCAGAATAATAGGCTTCAAAACATGCATGAGAGAAACACAAGAAACAGCATGCTATGCTACTAAACGTCCCCTATGGGGCATATTTACTAGGAAATGGCAGAGGTCGGAGCCGTACCAAAATTGGCAGCGTCGTGATCTATTTAAAAAATGCAGGGATGTACCGTATTTACAACAATGCTGCAAACCCCTGTGTTTTCCCTAGTTCTGGCACTAAAAGTAGGTGCCTCGTGCCAAAGCAGGCCCCCTTACACCATTGTGCAAGGGTGCCTGTGTTGCAGGAAATTATTGTTTATTTGCAGGTAATACTCCTCCATGCAAACAGTACTTAGGGGTCGATTAGGATCGCAGACGGAAACGTGTTCCGCCCGCCGAGGAAGGTGGCAAGATACTCCGGACCTGCCCGCGGAAAAACCGCAATAGCGATTAGGATCAAATGTGACCGAAACGCCGACCGCGGCGGACGGAGCACAACAATCTCCGTCCGCAGCGGTCGAAGTACACCTGAGGCCGCGGCATGCGGACGGAACCTACAAAACACCGACCGCTGCGTACGCACATGACCAGGAGAACAACAACCTCCCCCGCGATACCTGCGTAGTGTCCGTGTCCGCAATTAGGATAACTCCGCAAGTACCCCGGTAGCCACCGCAATCCACGTCCGCGGCGGTACCATTGCTAGGAGAAACCGTGCACCACAGCGGAAGTCCATCATACCTACAGTCAAACCAATGGCATACATACCGACAGAATTCCTCACCAAACACAGGAAAATGAACGACCACCCACCTGACACATCTAAACCAAACACAAGACACAATGACCCACCCCCAAGAACTGCATAAACCACACCTGCCAACAAACCCACCTATCACCTGACTGCCAATCAACATTCACACAGGGCCAACACACAGACTATAAATTAACTCCCACCCACTCCAAAAATCCTCTGCATCACAGCATAGCTGCTAGCAGGAGACAACACTTGGCCAACAGCATACAATTTAAATCATACACATAACCCACACCCAAACACACCCTGTACACTAAGACCCACCACACCATACCCAAACACCACACACCAGCACCTCCTATTTCACACAAACACACACCCCGAGCACCATGGCACCAAAGAAAAATCCGAAATTCACTGACACCGAGCTCAGGGTAATGGTCGATGAGATTATTCGTGTTGAACCCCACATCTTTGGATCCCTAGTGCAGCAGACCAGCATAGCTAGGAAGAACAGCCTGTGGGACCGGATCGTCACCAGGGTCAATGCCTCCGGGACCGTCCCGAGGACCAAGCATGAAATCCAGAGGCGGTGGCACGACCTCAAGACCCGGGTGAAGTCCATCAGAGCCAAGAACTTCCTCCGGGCCAACCACACAGGCGGTGGAACTCCCCCGGAGCCCTTACCGTACACCGAGTGGGAGGAGAAGGTGCTGACCATCCTGCACCCTGAGACCATCGATGGACTTGATGATGGAGAAGAGGCTGGTAAGTACCAACCAAGCACCACAAACACAACAACACGGTGTGCCTCACACAACTCTGAAGACACATCTCACAGACCCCAGCCATGCATGCAGTCGACATACTCACCAACGTCTAAACCACTCCTACAGGCCCCCATGTCCATAGAGAGGGTGGTGGTGGTGGGTGGGGTGTGTGAGGGGTCACTAGTCCTACTCCCCACAGGCCCCCACGTCCATAGAGAGGGTGGTGGTGGTGTGTGGGGTGTGTGAGGGGACGGAACTACAACTCCCCACAGGCCTCCACGTCCATAGAGAGGGTGGTGGTGGTGGGTGGGGCGTGTGAGGGGACAGAACTACAACTCCCAACAGGCCCCCATGTCCATAGAGAGGGTGGTGGTGGTGGGTGGGGTGTGTGAGGGGTCACTAGTCCAACTCCCCACAGGCCCCCACGTCCATAGAGAGGGTGGTGGTGGTGGGTGGGGCGTGTGAGGGGACGGAACTACAACTCCCCACAGGCCCCCACGTCCATAGAGAGGGTGGTGGTGGTGGGTGGGGCGTGTGAGGGGACGGAACTACAACTCCCCACAGGCCCCCATGTCCATAGAGAGGGTGGTGGTGGTGGGTGGGGTGTGTGAGGGGACGGAACTACAACTCCCAACAGGCCCCCACGTCCATAGAGAGGGTGGTGGTGGTGGGTGGGGTGTGTGAGGGGTCACTAGTCCTACTCCCCACAGGCCCCCACGTCCATAGAGAGGGTGGTGGTGGTGGGTGGGGTGTGTGAGGGGACGGAACTACAACTCCCCACAGGCCCCCACGTCCATAGAGAGGGTGGTGGTGGTGGGTGGGGCGTGTGAGGGGACGGAACTACAACTCCCAACAGGCCCCCATGTCCATAGAGAGGGTGGTGATGGTGGGTGGGGTGTGTGAGGGGACGGAACTACAACTCCCAACAGGCCCCCACGTCCATAGAGAGGGTGGTGGTGGTGGGTGGGCTGTGTGAGGGGTCACTAGTCCTACTCCCCACAGGCCCCCACGTCCATAGAGAGGGTGGTGGTGGTGGGTGGGGCGTGTGAGGGGACGGAACTACAACTCCCCACAGGCCCCCATGTCCATAGAGAGGGTGGTGGTGGTGGGTGGGGTGTGTGAGGGGTCACTAGTCCTACTCCCCACAGGCCCCCACGTCCATAGAGAGGGTGGTGGTGGTGGGTGGGGCGTGTAAGGGGACGGAACTACAACTCCCCACAGGCCCCCATGTCCATAGAGAGGGTGGTGGTGGTGGGTGGGGTGTGTGAGGGGACGGAACTACAACTCCCAACAGGCCCCCACGTCCATAGAGAGGGTGGTGGTGGTGGGTGGGGTATGTGAGGGGTCACTAGTCCTACTCCCCACAGGCCCCCACGTCCATAGAGAGGGTGGTGGTGGTGGGTGGGGTGTGTGAGGGGACGGAACTACAACTCCCAACAGGCCCCCACGTCCACTAATGCAAGGCCAGATCCTGCAGGCAGGAGCACAGCAGAAAGAAGGCATGATGACACTACACCCAATGCCGTGCAACAGTGTCTTGAAGCACTAGTCAGGGTGGAGGCGGGCTATCTACGTGGCCAGGCACATGCAGACCGGGCCCACCAGGACTTTGTGGACAACACAGTGATGTTGGGGGCCATCGAGAGGCGGCTTGGCCAACTCGTGGAAATTTTTAGCACGAGGATATCCGCCAACACCACCCACCACACCCCCCCTCAAACTACGCCACCGCCAACAACACCGCCACCGCCAACTGCGCCCCTGGCGGCGGATGTGCCACCTGTTCAGCCAGCGCCCCCAGCTGACTCCGTCCCGACACAAAGACGGAGGGGCCGTCCGAGGCTGGAAGTGGGCGAGAGCAGTGTGGAAGGTCCTGCCACACGCGCCAAGAGGAGCCGACAATGACTCTTTGGAGTACCTGAGCCTGCCATCCATCCTGCCAACTATCCGGTCCCACCTGGCACAGGCCTGCTGCACTAGGCACACACCACCCTATGTGGTGTCTGCCCGGACATCTCATCTGCCATTACCTGGCAGATGAGATGGTGGTGGTGGGTGGGGTGTGTGAGGGGTCACTAGTCCTACTCCCCACAGGCCCCCATGTCCATAGAGAGGGTGGTGGTGGTGGTGGGTGGGGCGTGTGAGGGGACGGAACTACAACTCCCCACAGGCCCCCATGTCCATAGTGAGGGTGGTGGTGGTGGGTGGGGTGTGTGAGGGGACGGAACTACAACTCCCCACTGGCCCCCACGTCCATAGAGAGGGTGGTGGTGGTGGGTGGGGTGTGTGCCATTGCCGACTGAATGTCAAATAGAAATAAATGTACACGTTTAGGCAACATGACTCATCCTCACATTTTTGTTTTGCAGGGGATCATAATCTGACAGCTGCAATTAACACCAGGCCTCCAGCATCCCCACACTCTGAACTTTCAGGGGTCGATTGGGCAGCCACCTCCGGCTGTGGATGGTGCTGGCTCAAGCAGCCAGCCAATGACCTCGGGCTCGCAGGTCACACCTGCAACAACAACAACTACGGCTTCTGGCATCACAACAACACCGGCTACTGTGACCTGCACAGCTACCTCCAGTACCACCTCCACCACCACTACTACCGCCACTTCTGCCCCTGCCACCCTGCCCAACCCACCGGCCAACGCTGGGGCAGCGCCATCCCAGCCACGCAGGGAGACAGTGAGGCAAACCACTAATGCAAGGCCAGATCCTGCAGGCAGGAGCACAGCAGAAAGAAGGCATGATGACACTACACCCAATGCCGTGCAACAGTGTCTTGAAGCACTAGTCAGGGTGGAGGCGGGCTATCTACGTGGCCAGGCACATGCAGACCGGGCCCACCAGGACTTTGTGGACAACACAGTGATGTTGGGGGCCATCGAGAGGCGGCTTGGCCAACTCGTGGAAATTTTTAGCACAAGGATATCCGCCAACACCACCCACCACACCCCCCCTCAAACTACGCCACCGCCAACAACACCGCCACCGCCAACTGCGCCCCTGGCGGCGGATGTGCCACCTGTTCAGCCAGCGCCCCCAGCTGACTCCGTCCCGACACAAAGACGGAGGGGCCGTCCGAGGCTGGAAGTGGGCGAGAGCAGTGTGGAAGGTCCTGCCACACGCGCCAAGAGGAGCCGACAATGACTCTTTGGAGTACCTGAGCCTGCCATCCATCCTGCCAACTACCCGGTCCCACCTGGCACAGGCCTGCTGCACTAGGCACACACCACCCTATGTGGTGTCTGCCCGGACATCTCATCTGCCATTACCTTGGACTCTCACTCCCCCACCCCTTCACTCATTTGTAAATATGCACCTACACCTATGCACAATCTGTAAATAAATACCACTTACTCACTCAATGATGTGTTGCCTCCATGTTTATTCACATGATTGCATCAGAAACAGATGTTACCAGGTACAGGGATCCAAGTGGTACAGAATCATGCCGCAAGGGAGTCACCTAGGGAAACATAGAAAACGCAAACACATGTTAGGAAACACCATCACACTCATCCCAACTCACTGCAGTGCAACTTTCAACAAACCACACACATCACTACACGAATGGATGACACTACACACATCATGGAGAAGTGCATGTACTCATAAATGAAGACACACACACACATGCATACATCACATAACAAAACACATAGATGATGCCCAACACAATGACACAAGAGCAGCAAACCTACACAGGGCATACACAAGCATCACAAGAGGGGCACACTCACAATCAAGGGAAGTAGCGTTCAATGAGCTGGCGCCTCTGGTCCACACCTTTCTCCTCACCACTATCCTCATCAGTCGACATGGGTGTGTCGGGAGGGCGAGGAACTTGCTGTTCATCTGGGTCCAAGATCAGTTCAATGTTATTTCGCACAGCCAGGTTGTGGATCATGCAGCAGGCAATCACAATCTTGCATACTTTGCCTGGTGCGTAAGGCAGGGCCCCTCCAGTCTTATCCAGGCACCGGAACCTAGACTTAAGCAGGCCAAATGTTCGTTCCACCACTCGACGTGTCCTACCATGGGCATCATTGCATCGCATTTCTCCTGCTGTGGTGGGATTGCGAATTGGACTTAGAAGCCAAGGCCTGTTTGGGTAAGCCGAGTCGCCTGTGTTTGTGGAAATTAGAGAGAGAGAAACATCACTACCTGAACATGTGGCCACACCAAGCCACCCAGATATCACTCCTGTCACCACAGCATACTCATCAACAAGCCAGGCTTGTGCCGGACGCAGATTTGCCATCAGTTGGGGGACAATGCTGCTCCGCATGATGTGGGCGTCATGTGCAGAGCCAGGAAATCTTGCACACACATGTGAGATAATGTTGTCGGCCTGGCACACCACCTGCACGTTTAGGGAGTGGAAGTGCTTCCGATTCCTAAACACCTGCTCACGTGCCCGTGGTGGAATGATCGCAATATGCGTGCCATCAATGGAACCCACAACGTGTGGTATGCGACCCAGTGCATAGAAGTCTGCTTTGACCGCTGCCAACTCTGCCGCCTGTGGAAAATGTATGTAGTCATTCTTGTACAGCATCATGGCTGTCAGTACATCCCTAAGTACCGTGCTGAACATGGCCTGTGACATTCCCCCGGCATGTCCAATAGTGTACTGAAATGTGCCTGTTGCAAAAAAATGGAGTGCCGCCATCACCTTTTGGGTGGGTGAAATGGAGCCTGGATAGGTTCTCCGCGGCTGCAGGTGAGGAGACAATTGGTTCACAAGCTCCAGCAATCGACGTCGATCAAGTCTGAATTTCTTGATCACCTCCTCGTCCACCATATACTCCAGCAAAGTGTATGGGCGATGGAAATTTGCAGCCCTCCTGTGTGGGAGTAAATGGAATGGAAGTCAATTCACATACAACGCATGTCTGGGCAACTCACTCACATGTCACCGCACTCTATCCAACATGTAATAGGCAGTGTTCAATTAGCATATGTGTGACATCTCTGATTGTCACAACAACATGGATTGACGTAGCAATGTGCACCCACCAGCTACATGATGTGTTGCAACATGTGCAATGCACTCTGTCTCACCTCAACATCACTGCCAACAAGACATGTGACATGACCCAAAAGTGACGGACATTAGTGGCACACCGATGGGCATGGTATGGACACACATGGGATAGAGCATGAAGTGTGGAGTCACGCAATCACGCACACAACCGTCATCATGCAGCTGCACACAATGAAACAAGGTGCGTCGTCAGCTGACATGCAATCATTGACGCCGCCATGGCGGTGCACTGCTTCCGCTGTTTACGTCTGGCCATACGCGGCCCGCGTTCAACATTCCCATTGTATGCATGTGCACAGACCGTCACGCTCACACACCGGCAAGTGCATGTGCTAGACACCGGAACGGATGCATCATTTGCAACAAAGTCCCAACAGTGGCGCCACCATGGTGGGGCCCGTATTCGGCGGGGGAGGCGGAGGCCAAAACATCCATTAGCTGATGTCAATGCACATGGCAGTTCATGACCCCCCTTACCCCCCTTACAGTGACATTGCATCAGCCAGCCTACACCGGCCGGCCCAGTCCTGCCCATGACCGGCGTGCCGGCCATGCCAACTACCGCCGTTTCAGGGCCCCTCCACTACCGCCGTGCCAGGCCCAGCCCATGACCGGCGTGCCGGCCATGCCAACTACCGCCGTTTCAGGGCCCCTCCACTACCGCCGTGCCAGGCCCAGCCCATGACCGGCGTGCCGGCCATGCCAACTACCACCGTTTCAGGGCCCCTCCACTACCGCCGTGCAGGGCTGAAATGAACAAAAAGTTGACAATGGAGCATGTATCTCGCACTGAGGAAATATAAATTTTATGGTCAAGTTGTGTTCCCTAGCGCGTACCCCACCGACTCCATGTACCAGCTTAAAGTGCATGTAACTTCCCTCCTGTGTCAGCTATGAAGACGCAAATACATTTGCGTCCAACGTTAATATGTCCTCTTTCAGATCCACCCTGAATGGATTAAATGGTCCGTTCCTAAGTATGCTATGCCACCGTCTTTTTGTAGTGTACTTTACATGTTTTCCTGCTCTGGCGGAGTAGGCCCTGAATTTCTGCCATCGAGCCTCTTTTCTGGCTTCTGACTCTGACAGCCTCAGCCCAGGCTGCCTCTGTACCCGTGAACTCTGACTTACTTCCAGCGCGGCCCATCGCGCTCAGCTCAGCCTGCTTTCTGCCAAGACTGACTATAACCTTCGAGTTATCTGTTCCGCTCTTCGAAAATGCATTCCTGCCTACTAGCTTCAGTAAACATCCTCCCCAGCTGCAGAGCCAAAGGGCCGACCTGTCTCAGTGCAAGTAATTCATAGCTTCTGTTACCATGCTCCCATGGAAGGCCCCGTGCCCCCACGCTTCTCATGCAGACACTTAGGCGCTTATACACGCATCCACAGTTAGTATAGAATAGCTTCTGCCCTAGAGACCTTTCCGTCCAGATAATATGGTTCCTAAACATCAGATATCAGATATGATAGAAGTACAAGTTGATCTGACATGCCAGACTTCTGTCTCTTTCCGTCAGTGTAAATGTCAAGTCCCCTGCACCCCTCCAATCACACGTCATGCAGCTGCGTGCGCATCCAAGCTTCCGATTTCTGCTGACATTGCAACATTTCTGTTAGTGCCACCCCTTTATGACACCCATCTGTGACGTTTCTAGCACACACCTCCAGTTCACGCCTAGTCCTCGCCTTCTTGATTACGTACTAGTAACACGTGTATACTGTTATCTTGTCTTCTCTCAGCTGTTACGCCTACTATACTGTTTCTTATGACATGAATTAAGTATATAAGCTATGTACTGTCAATAAAATGTAGCGCGCTCTATCCCTTCTTCCACCCCTGCGGTGGGAAGAACATGATATTATGGTCCTGACCATTCCTTTTTGAGGAATAAAAACCCTTAAGAACTCTAACACCACGGACTCTGGTTCTTTCTTTTCGATTGAGTTATTATTGATTAAGTACTTACCTGCATAGAAATTAAGAGAGTAAATTAATTATTTACGTCATTTGGGCGCCCGAACAGGGACCCCTCCCCCACCTCACGCGCCGGTTGGTGCGTTGCAAGCTCTGTCCCCTGCCATCAGTTAGATGGAAACTACGCGTACCGGCAGGATTTCCTGCATCTCCCTCTGACCCACGGAGGTGACGAAGACTGCGATCAGTGCCCAGACGAGGCGGTGAGGAGTGCGGAGGATCCCGACCAGAGCCTAGCCGAAAGAAGCAAGGTCCGAGGTGTCAAGAGGCCCACCAGTTTTCCAAAGTTTTCCGAAGTCGAGCCGAGTCGAGTCCAGTCCAGTCGAGTTTTCCGAGGCCTTCTGTTTCCGTGCTTCCCGGTGAGTACCATTGCTGGGACGTATCTAGACGGGTTTGGGTACACAAGTCCGGTCTGCACTGTTTTTAGGCAGTGTATCTATACTGTTTAGCAGTATATCTAGTATTCTGAATTTCTGAATTTCTGCACTGTTACACCAGTGTATCTGTACTGTTTAGCAGTACATCCAGTATAGGGGGTAGTCATCTATGTCTCAAATGTCTTTTTATGTGATTAATGTCGTGGTATGAATGTGACCGTTTAATGTGCATTATTGTGTTTCTTGTATAAACTAGCTGTATCCAGTATTAAGTAGTAAGGATTGAGTATTCAGTAATAAGTAAACAAGATGCCGTTTTTCAACAAGTTAAAGCAGATAGGAACTAGGAAAGGGATACTGGAGGAAGAAATTCCTATTCCCCCTAGGGACACTCCAGGTAACTTTATGTATCATAAACATGGCATAGATGCCATATTGTATCTAGACTTATGGGCCGACTATACCAAGCATCTAGACGAAAGACACAGATGGCCCGCTACCGGAACATGGGATGCCGAGTGCATCATGAAGGTAGAAGAAGTATTATGGAAAAAGAAAGCTAGACAATCTCAGAAAGACGCCATAGAATTTTGGCGTAAGGAATCACATAAGCGTGCTGAGAAAGCACTCCGTAGAGAAGACAGACTCAAAGAATCAGAAAAAGCCCAAGAAAACGAATTAGTTACTGAAGGGATCCGAGTAAAAACAGAACAAATAGACCGTGCCCGAAACAATCTCGTAAACGGTATGTATCTCGCGGCCGAGGGTACACCTGAGGCCCTATCAGAAATACCGAAAAACTTACCACCGCCATTAGTTCCAACTAAAGTAATGCATAAGACTACTAAAGACATATTCCTAAATTCTTATCTAGAGGATGTAGCACCAGCTTACGCCAATCTGCCTGTTCGTGCCTTGCCTCCTGACAGGGACGGGGGTGGCACCCCGCCCCCAGATCATGCTCCGCCGGTACCGCGACAGACCTCCCCCGCTCCGCCAGCCCCGCCACTTCCCGCACCCAAAATTGACCTACCGAAACAAAGTCTACCTGATCCTACTAAACGACAAATTCAAGTTCAGATACAGACTCCACAGGGAGATAATGTCCAAGCATCCGCTTCAGGAGGTGCGACCGCGGGTCTTCGGACCCCGCCATTAACACCCAGATTCAATCTCAGAGATATGCAGAGTCCTCTCACGTTCAGGTCACCCCGCCTTGACGCATTAAAAGAAAACATTTCAGTTTGTAGATATGATCCAGTACCCGGAAAAGACGATCTTATGATATTGGCATCACTATGGTTAAGATCTGCCACTGATATCTTGCTATGCTATGTAGGAATGAAGGACCGTCTAGATAGAATATATGAGTTTGTTCAGACAGGGAAAGACCCTGACAGTATCAAGGATGCCATGGAGAAACAGAAAGTTGACGTTCAAGCACAGATACTACGATTTTTCATAAATTGTCTAATAAGAGAACGAGACAGGCCCGGAACAGATCAGAGTGAATTAGACGCACTGAACAAGTGGGGTCAAAATATAGCTGAAGGAAAACATGACAAGGGGGCTTGCATAGCCAGTATGTACAAGAAAATTAGAAAAGCAGTAATAGCAGTACACCAAAAAGGGAAAGAACAAGCTTCCTCTGAGGAGGAAGAAGAACTTGAAGAACCAGAAAGGACTGCAGATACTATAGCATATGTAGGTAAGGGAACTTACCTTAGGAAGGGCATCCGTCCGGAAAACAAGAGAGTTTTTCTTTCTGCTTTAACCAACCCGAATTCTTCTGAACATCAGTTCCAGGAGACTGATAAAAGACTACGAGAAAGAATGGGGTACCATGTACTCAATTCGATGGATGAACAAGAACTAGCCCGGTCAGCCATCTTATGGGCCGAAAATCCAGACATATATAATGATGATACCTTAGCACAGACATTTCTGAACCTTTCCCCAGACGAACAGAAATTAGCAGGTGTATACATGATTCAGCACCTCCTCACGAAATACAGAAACCAACATTCCGATCCAGGTCCCTTACACGAAACATTAGAAGCACTACTCATGGATAGATGGAGAGGTTTCAGTACCAAGTTAATACAAATAATTCTAGAACAACGTCATAAATATAACACTTTCATAAGCCCTGAATATGTTCCCGCCCCGCCTCCGGAAAGGAAAATGTACCACATGCAATGCGGGAGTGGCATTGAAAGCCAGAACCCCTTACGAGAAGTACACCCAGTTATGGGTGCGGATCACCTCTTGAAACGTGTATATGTACACACGCCACTGACTAAGTTAGAACTGTTAGAAATGAAGAAACTAGTCCCGTGTCATGATAAAGACCCTGCAGGTTTTCACAGAGAGCTTAAAGACATGTTACTGATGGGGGATTACACGTATGAGGATATCATGAAAATGTTAAAGGTACTGCTGCCCACAGGCATCTACGAGAAATTAAAGGAAAAAGAATGGGAGGTGGGAGAGAAAAAGATTGTATGGGCAGAAATAGAAGACGAAGAAAGCAAACGTGTCCCAGGGGTAGGCCTTGGGGATAAGACTAAAGCATTACCCGGTTTAATAGTACAGGTTCTGCCAAGATTATTGACAACTAGAAAGGAAGATTGGGACGCCATCTCGTCCTGTAAACAGAAACATGATGAAGATACTAGTGACTTCTATTCAAGATTCGAGAAATGTTTCATTATTAATAGTGGCCTAAAACCAAGTAGCGAATCATATCCACACCTTTTTGTATCAAAATTAGTCGAGAACTCCCTACCATTAGTTAAAAACCGAGTGTATAAAGTTGAAAGTACTTGGCAGGCAAATACGCCATCCCAGATGTTACAGATGCTCCAATATCATCAGAACAGAATTAGAGAAGAACAAGATCAGGAACAGAAGCGCATGAAAGACACAAAGATGAAAATGTTAGTAGCTCAGACGGTCCCAGCCGACGGTCAAAGGAAGGGTGGGACCCAGACAAGTCACACTACAGCTCCCGTTAAAGGAACGTGCAATTATTGCAAGCAGCCAGGTCACTACGTACATGAATGTCCAGTTCTGAAACATAACATAGCAACAGGGAAAACTAAAGAAAGACCGCATCCGCCTAGACAAGATCAGGTCCAGCAACAGACCTCACAAAATGTACAGCCCATGCAGAATACACAGCCTATGCATGCCCCATCTCATACAGCACAGACAGTAGCAGTACCACAGCCCATTGCCGCGACTCAGCAAGTTTCACAACAGATGTACCAGTATGCCCAATCTGCATATCCAGATTACCCCCGATATACATGAAACAGCCTAGAGAGGGAAGGTGGCTTGCCTCTTATTGAAATTCCTGTAGATCAAGAAGGTCCTTATGTACACAGTCACGTATTGGGAAAAGACAGAAAGTTTTTAATTGACACAGGGGCAAGCCGCACCACAATCAGTCATAATGAAGTCCCAGGGGCACCCCTCTCAGGCTCACAGAATGTTTCCCTTGGTTTTTCAGGACAGCCTATTGTAAATGAAGTATCGGAACCAGTACCCTTGGCTGTGGGTCCATTATCACGAGTTACAGATTTGTTACTCACGAACTCATGCCCAGAAAATCTGTTAGGAATTAAAACATTGAAGGCTCTAGGAGCTATAATATGCTGTTCCCCGGAGGGAGTTAGACTCTTTCTACGGGATTTCAAGGGTCACTATGTGTTGCGAGAATTCGATGTCAGATTGAAAAATGTACCAGATCACCTATGGGCAAAGGGCCCAACTGATGTAGGTTGTATGCATATCACACCATACCGTGTTACACTCAAGACAGGAGTTATTCTACCACGAATCAGACAATACAAGTTACCACCCGATGCTGTAGTGGCTTTACTGGAAATCATTGAAGAGCTTATTGCCCAAGGAGTGGTCGTAGAGACCGACTCCAATATCTGTAATTCACCAATCATCCCAATTCTTAAACGTACTGACCCCAATGCACCGCCAGTATATCGGCTGGTGATTGATCTTCGAGAACTGAACAAATGTATTGTACCACAGTACCCTGTGGTACCCGATATCTCTTCCCTATTGACTACTATTGATTCAGAAGCAACGTTCTTTACTGTAATTGATCTCAAGAACGCTTTCTTCAGTGTACCTATTGATCCGGAGAGCCAGTATCTCTTCGGATTCAGTTTAAATGGACGAAGTTTCAAATTTTCCCGCGCACCTCAAGGATTCACAGAAAGCCCCAGCATCTATAGTCAAGCACTGAAAAGGCAACAAGATTGTATTCAAATGCCAGTTAACACAGCTTTACTGCAATACGTCGATGATCTGTTGATCACCGCACGAAGTGAGCCCGAATGTGAACAAGCATCACTGACAGTTCTACATTTTCTGGCAGACAAGGGACACAAGGTGTCTCCTTCGAAGCTGCAATTCTGTGTTCAGCAAGTTGTGTACTTGGGTCACTTGCTGTCCAAAGTGGGGAGACAGCTCACTCCCGATCGCATTCAGTTAATTGTAAATATGCCACGACCCGAGACACAAAAGGAAGTGCGGGCCTTCATAGGCCTCACCTCGTACTGCAGACAATGGATTCCTCAATATGCATTTTTAGCTAAACCACTCATCCAGTTAACAACGCAGGAGGCAGCAACCTCGACTGCCCTCCCTTGGACTCAGGAACACACACAAGCCTTCGAGGAATTAAAGAAAGCATTATGCCAAGCACCAGTTTTAGCGACACCATGTTACAGTAAACCGTTTACACTTTTTGTTACAGAACGTGATGGTACAGCATTGTCTGTCCTCACTCAAGATCAAGCAGGTTCACATAAGCCTTGCGCTTATTTTTCAAGTACATTGGATTCAGTAGCCCAGGCACTGCCTGCATGCTTAAAGTCAGTAGCAGCAACAGCATTAGCAATAAGACAGAGCGATTCAATTGTTTTAGGCCATCAGTTAACAGTACAAGTTCCACACTCTGTAGAGGTTCTTTTAAATAGAACCCAGACTCAGCACTTGACCATAGCACGACTGACAGGTTATGAATTAACACTATTCCAGCCACACATAGAAATCAGACGCTGCAGCATTCTGAACCCCGCAACACTGTTACCTACAATTATGACAGATCCAGCCCCGCATGATTGCATAGAAATCATTAATACAGTAACAAAGCCCCGACGAGACTTAACAGATGTTCCATTGACAAATCCAGACCTGACACTTTATGTGGATGGTTCATGTATGCGAACAAGTACAGGAGAATTAGTGGCCGCGTATGCCGTGACCACTGAAACCGAAGTAAAGGAAACACATCGTATTGACACACTGTCCGCTCAAGCAGCAGAGCTCATTGCTCTGACCCGAGCCTGTATTCTAGCCAAGAATAGAAATGTCAACATATACACTGATTCCCGTTATGCGTTCGGAGTTGTACACGACTTCGGCATGTTATGGCAAGAACGAGGTTTTCTGACCTCTCATGGTGCCAAGATCCAACACGGTCCCCTCATTCAAGCACTGTTAGAAGCAATACATCTGCCTTCAGGCATATCCGTCATGAAGTGTAAAGCACATACTAAAGTTACAGATTCTGTTTCCCAGGGTAACGACCTGGCAGACCAGACAGCAAAACATACAGCATTGACTCACACTCAGACAATTGACATGACAAAGACAACCGGACCGACACATTGTATGACAGTCAGAGATCCCACACTAGATGTTATCGATATTCAGACCCATGCCACCCCAGAAGAAATAAAGAAATGGATTGAACTAGGAGGGATCCAAACAGATCAAGGTTGGATGACGAAGGGAAAATCTACATGGTTTCTCCCTGCTTCTATGGTTCAAGTCATGATTAACACAGCACATAGTCCAGCACATCTAGGAGAGAAAGCGATGTTAGACAGTTTACAAAATCTTTGGAACAATAAACACTTACGAGCAGCAGCAAAACAGAAAGTGCGTACTTGCATGATCTGTTGTCAGTTCAATCCAGGTAAAAGCGTCCCTGTAGAGCAAGGTGGATTTCATCCTCCCGATCACCCTTTTGAAGTCCTCCAGATGGATTATATCCAGATGGACCGTTGTCGAGGATTTAAATATGTTCTTGTAGTTGTTTGTGCTCTGTCCCGCTGGACCGAAGCATACCCAGTCCCAGATTACACTGCTCCGACCACTGCCAGGCAGTTGGTTCGTGAATTCTTCCCACGGTACGGCTTGCCTCGTGTCGTGTACTCAGATAACGGTCAGCCATTCTCATCCGCATTAATGAAAGAAGTTTCTTTATTGCTAGGATACCAGTGGAAATTCCATTGTGTCCGACATCCTGAAGCCGCAGGCCTTGTAGAAAGGCATAATCAGACATTAAAAACACGACTTGCTAAAATATGTAAAGAGAAAGGGTTGACTGGATAGTCGCCCTGCCAGTGGCACTATTTTATATGAGAATGGTTGCCCATTCGAGATCAGGGCTATCCCCGTACGAGGTGGTTTTTGGTAGACCACCGAATATGTGGGGGACGCCTATTCCAAAAAAGATTACTGATGTTGATTGCAATATGCTGACAGATTACCTTGCCTCCTTGATGTCTGCACTCCAATCATGTCGTTCACAGGTTGCCGCAGCCTTCCCTGACAACACTGATGTAAAGCCACATGATGTCCGTCCTGGGGACCTAGTATTGGTGCGAAATTTTGATAGAAAGAGTCCGTTGGAGCCCCGCTGGAAATCGCCGAAGACCGTCCTTCTCACCACGAGGACCGCCGTGAAGATCGAAGGGAGAAAGGGGTGGGTCCATACGAGTCATGTGAAAAAATTCCATGAACTGAAACCAGACCGAGACTCGTCCACCCCCACCAAAGACTGTGTTGAGCCAAAAGACTTTACAGTATCTGAACGAGAAAAAACTCCCCAAGAGGAGTATCGGTCGAAACTCCGATCTAGCAAGTCAGACAGTTTAATTGTTTAAGTCCTCCCCTAGGTGAATCGGTTAAATAGTTTCTGACATGTATCCCCTAGATCGAGATAGAGAGAGAGAATACAAGAAACGTACATACTGTAAATCACTGCGTAGTCACTGTATAGTGACATTGTTAATAATGTTTTTTCTAAGTTTTCTGATCATAATTGCCAGTATACTTCTCCCTATCTACTACCCTATTTTCAGGCGTGAACAATCTGTTTACAATGTCTCTGCTGAACACACTTTTAGCGAGTTACCTCCACACGAACTCTCCTACAGACTTGCGCTGCGCAACAACACATTCATTAGTATGCTACACCATTCCCATCAAACTAATAATGCTACAGACTGCTGGATATGTGGCCGACTCCCTCCCTACCAGAAGTACAAGGGAGCTCTGCCCCTCTTTCCGTACCCGTTCACTCACAATGGCTCCTGTGGTGCATGGTTTAAAATAATTAATTCCTTAGATCCTGACATTGCTGTTTTCGACGGGGGTTGGGTTTGGGGAAACCTGAACTTGGTCCTGCTCGACGTCTGTTACCCTGATAAGGAGGGACTCCCCACTAGAATAGGAACTGATCTAGAAAATGAAGTGTATGGATTAGGTAATTATACAATTAGCCTTATGATTCTTACTGTTGAATCCGAAGCCGCACCTGTTATACCCACTATGTCAGTATTGCCAGTCACTGGCGAATTATGTATCAGGAAGAAAGGTTCAGTACATTTAGGTCATAGTAAATGCACTACTGTGATCGAATTCAGTGATCATGGAAAATCGTCCTTTAAAGCTATTCGTCATTTTTATTTTGTTTGTGGTCATACCGCATACATACGCCTACCTCCAGATTGGGATGGTACCTGTTACATTGCATTCCTTCTGCCACCTGTTTTCCTAGCTCCTCCTGATTACCACAGAAATACAAATCTAGTAAAGAATAGACCCAGAAGAGATATCCCACTTGTCGACTACACAGAAACGGCATGGGAACAGTACACTGATTTTAATAAAGGATTCTTTTTCTTCTTAGGACCAGTTCAAAATAGTAAATTAATACGCAGATTAACTAGAACACTTGAAGCAGTAGTGAATGAAACTGCCTCCACCCTAGGTAACTTAACAGAAGAACAGTCCGCTATGCGGGTTGTTGTCCTTCAGAATCGTCTTGTTATTGACGTCATCTTGGCAGATAGAGGTGGAACCTGTAAGGTCATCGGGTCAAGTTGCTGTGTTTTCATACCACAAAACGCACCATCTGTATATCAAGCTATTACACGTCTCCATAAAATTGCAAATCAGATACATCAGAATCCAGGCACCTGGACTTGGTCCGGTTGGTTCTGGACAACGTTAACAGCTTGGGGATGGAAGATCCTATCCTTCCTAGGCATTGGCCTAGTCCTAGTATTTAGTTGCTGTCTGTGCCTGCAGTGCGGGCCAGCGATTTGTGGACTGTGTGCCACCTCTTGTATTGAACATTCCAGTTTTCTCTCAAAACGTAAACGAAAGAAAGAAGAACAAATGATGTTACAAGAACAAACTGATCGATTCATGAGGATCGATATATCATGAAGGGTCCGTAGGGAACAAGGAGGGAATGAGGAAATATAAATTTTATGGTCAAGTTGTGTTCCCTAGCGCGTACCCCACCGACTCCATGTACCAGCTTAAAGTGCATGTAACTTCCCTCCTGTGTCAGCTATGAAGACGCAAATACATTTGCGTCCAACGTTAATATGTCCTCTTTCAGATCCACCCTGAATGGATTAAATGGTCCGTTCCTAAGTATGCTATGCCACCGTCTTTTTGTAGTGTACTTTACATGTTTTCCTGCTCTGGCGGAGTAGGCCCTGAATTTCTGCCATCGAGCCTCTTTTCTGGCTTCTGACTCTGACAGCCTCAGCCCAGGCTGCCTCTGTACCCGTGAACTCTGACTTACTTCCAGCGCGGCCCATCGCGCTCAGCTCAGCCTGCTTTCTGCCAAGACTGACTATAACCTTCGAGTTATCTGTTCCGCTCTTCGAAAATGCATTCCTGCCTACTAGCTTCAGTAAACATCCTCCCCAGCTGCAGAGCCAAAGGGCCGACCTGTCTCAGTGCAAGTAATTCATAGCTTCTGTTACCATGCTCCCATGGAAGGCCCCGTGCCCCCACGCTTCTCATGCAGACACTTAGGGGCTTATACACGCATCCACAGTTAGTATAGAATAGCTTCTGCCCTAGAGACCTTTCCGTCCAGATAATATGGTTCCTAAACATCAGATATCAGATATGATAGAAGTACAAGTTGATCTGACATGCCAGACTTCTGTCTCTTTCCGTCAGTGTAAATGTCAAGTCCCCTGCACCCCTCCAATCACACGTCATGCAGCTGCGTGCGCATCCAAGCTTCCGATTTCTGCTGACATTGCAACATTTCTGTTAGTGCCACCCCTTTATGACACCCATCTGTGACGTTTCTAGCACACACCTCCAGTTCACGTCTAGTCCACGCCTTCTTGATTACGTACTAGTAACACGTGTATACTGTTATCTTGTCTTCTCTCAGCTGTTACGCCTACTATACTGTTTCTTATGACATGAATTAAGTATATAAGCTATGTACTGTCAATAAAATGTAGCGCGCTCTATCCCTTCTTCCACCCCTGCGGTGGGAAGAACATGATATTATGGTCCTGACCATTCCTTTTTGAGGAATAAAAACCCTTAAGAACTCTAACACCACGGACTCTGGTTCTTTCTTTTCGATTGAGTTATTATTGATTAAGTACTTACCTGCATAGAAATTAAGAGAGTAAATTAATTATTTACGTCAGCACAGTTAAATTTATACAATAAGACCTGGTTACATGGTCTTGCATGCTCAGTTGTTGCTTCTACTACAGTGAGTGTACAGAAATACATCTTTGATTCCTGAGTGCCACCCCAACACATCCGTGTCGTTAGTGTGAAGATTACCACTATTGTCACTAACCGTGCAGTTTAATAGTGATTTTGTGCATTAATACGTGGGTGTGGCATACTTATTATTATTAGGAGATAGAATATGCTGTGCACAATAAATCCTTATGTGGATTGTTGATTCCGAGGGTTAGATTGGGAACCCAACATGGAGGGCTTGAAAAAGATACGAACGGTCTAGTTGTTCGTCACATTACGTAGAGACGCTTTTTAACGTCCTTTGAACCCCGGTCACGTGTCCAAACAGGAACACGGCCGTGGGGTCCGGACGCACTACACGCTGCTTCTCCGCTTTATCGAGGTAAGCTGCTCTAAACATACTGGCCTACGCTATCTTATAATTCCATGGAAACCAAGAATTGGAATATCCCAGGAGCATAACTCCATTCTTATTTCTGGTGTCTTTTCAGCTTGAAGCACCATATACATCAGAGCCATACACGGCACTGGAAACATACCTTCTACCAATAGGTAAGACTATGGTTGTATCAGACCCAAGATAAATATTCATATGCCATGATTTATGGCAGCACTAATAACCAGTGTTGCCCATAATTTTCACAGAGTATTACCCTACTCGCCGTGGGCAACAATTGGGGACAATTATACATTATGATCTTCAAGCCTGAGACTACTGAAACAGACCTATAAATGTAAGTGTATTTTGTACTTACATGCTGCAGAATCATACTGTAATAGAATGCGTGAATCACCTAACTCTTGAATCAGGGGGAGGTGCAGTGTGCATCGGACGTATAAGATGTCGGTTGTGTGACAGGTCCAAGTGCGCTGTCTCTTGTTTTTGTTTTAAGTCGGGTGACTGTGTGTTGGAAACAACAGGTCTTTGTTTTGGCTGCATTTATGAAATAATGAAATGCAGATCTGTTCGTAGTGACTCAGATTACTTAATCTGATTACAGAACTGACTTCACTCGTATACTCAAACGGAGTATCTGCGGTCAAGGGCCCGGCTGGGTTGGAATTATCACCAGCTGAGCGGTGAGCTTCGAATTATTTACCTTACATTCTCACTACTGTGTTTTTTCTTGCCTGAGTAATTGATATATGACAATCAGTGATGAGATTTTTCCTGTTGTCGTCTTTTTATTTTTTCCGTGTTGAACAATTAGACCTTTCTGACCGGAACACAGCCATCTAGGTATGTGACGTATACACTCTTAGGTCCAGAGTTTCTAGATTACTCACAGATTCACTAAGCATGAAGTATGACTGAGTCGTACACAGATAGATCACTTTTCAAATAGAGACTCTGTCTCCTAATAATAATAATTATGCCACACCCACGTATTAATGCACAAAATCACTATTAAACTGCACGGTTAGTGACAATAGTGGTAATCTTCACACTTATGACACGGATGTGTTGGGGTGGCACTCAGGAATCAAAGATGTATTTCTGTACACTCACTGTAGTAGAAGCAACAACTGAGCATGCAAGACCATGTAACCAGGTCTTATTGTATAAATTTAACTGTGCGAGATACATGCTCCATTGTCAACTTTTTGTTCATTTCAGCCCTGAGGAATCGCGAGTGCGATGAAACACGTGTCGCTGGCTGTTTGCTACATTAAAGACTCCAAGATTTACTCATTGAGAGTTTTTTTGTTTTGATAATTCTGTCATTTTGTCATTATCTTGGTTGAATATTGTTACTTAACATTGTATACACCGTCTTGAGTGCAACGGCAACTGAGTTTGTTTATGTAGGGGTAGTTTCTTTCTACTTAATTGAGTGGTTCAGGGTTTTCCACTCGCCGTTTTGCACCTCAATAGTTAGCAACTCTATACTGGTGTGCGTATAAACGGGCAGTGCACCCGGAGCCTAACTGATCAAAAACCTCCAAAACTTTGTATGGCCGTGCCAGGCCCAGCCCATGACCGGCGTGCCGGCCATGCCAACTACCGCCGTTTCAGGGCCCCTCCACTACCGCCGTGCCAGGCCCAGCCCATGACCGGCGTGCCGGCCATGCCAACTACCGCCGTTTCAGGGCCCCTCCACTACCGCCGTGCCAGGCCCAGCCCATGACCGCCGTGCAGGCCATGCCAACTACCGCCGTTTCAGGGCCCCTCCACTACCGCCGTGCCAGGCCCAGCCCATGACCGCCGTACCGGCCATGCCAACTACCGCCGTTTCAGGGCCCCTCCACTACCGCCGTGCCAGGCCCAGCCCATGACCGGCGTGCCGGCCATGCCAACTACCGCCGTTTCAGGGCCCCTCCACTACCGCCGTGCCAGGCCCAGCCCATGACCGGCGTGCCGGCCATGCCAACTACCGCCGTTTCAGGGCCCCTCCACTACCGCCGTGCCCTGGCGGGCCTGGCACGGCGGTAGTGGAGGGGCCCTGAAACGGGCCCTGAAACGGCGGTCAGTCACTCGGGCTGTGGCTGTGTCTCACACTCCTGTATCAGGTGCTGGCAGTGTATCTGGGTCTATGGGCCATGTGTCAGTCACTCGGGCTGTGGCTGTGTCTCACACTCCTGTATCAGGTGCTGGCAGTGTATCTGGGTCTATGGGCCATGTGTCAGTCACTCGGGCTGTGGCTGTGTCTCACACTCCTGTATCAGGTGCTGGCAGTGTATCTGGGTCTATGGGCCATGTGTCAGTCACTGGGGCTGTGGCTGTGTCTCACACTCATGTATCAGGTGCTGGCAGTGTATCTGGGTCTGTGGCTCACGTGTCAGTCACTACATCTGTGGCTGTGTGTCACACTCCGGTTTCTGGTGCTGACAGTCTGTCCAATGCGGGTACTTCACGCAATCCACCTGATAGTGTGCTGTAAGTTGCTGTAGTGTGCCCTCTGATGTACTGACTCTGATGTACCTGCTCTGGTGTCCACACTGCCTGTTGGTGCCCTGTTGCTGTTCTGATACTGATGTACTGCCTCTGATGTACCTGCTCTGGTGTCCACACTGCCCTGTTACTATCCTCATACTGATGTACTGCCTCTGATGTACCTGCTCTGGTGTCCACACTGCCCTGTTGCTGCCCTGTTGCTGTTCTCATACTGATGTACTGCCTCTGATGTACCTGCTCTGGTGTCCACAATGCCCTGTTGGTGCCCTGTTGGTGTTCTCATACTGATGTACTGCCTCTGATGTACCTGCTCTGGTGTCCACACTGCCCTGTTGCTGTTCTGATACTGCATTGTGCCCTCTCATGTACTGCCTCTGATGGACCTGTGCCTTGCCATGGACTGTTGGTGCACTTAGCCCCTCTCATGTGCTACCTCTGATGGACCTTTTCAGTGCAATGGACTGTTGGTGCACTTAGCCCCTCTCATGTACTGCCTCTGATGGACCTGTGCCTTGCCATGGACTGTTGGTGCACTTAGCCCCTCTCATGTGCTGCCTCTGATGGACGTTTTCAGTGCAATGGACTGCTGGTGCACTTAGCCCCTCTCATGTGCTGCCTCTGATGGACCTGTGCCTTGCCATGGACTGTTGGTGCACTTAGCCCCTCTCATGTACTGCCTCTGATGTACCTGCTCTGGTGTCCACACTGCCCTGTTGCTGCCCTGTTGCTGTTCTCATACTGATGTACTGCCTCTGATGTACCTGCTCTGGTGTCCACAATGCCCTGTTGCTATCCTCATACTGATGTACTGCCTCTGATGTACCTGCTCTGGTGTCCACACTGCCCTGTTGCTGCCCTGTTGCTGTTCTCATACTGATGTACTGCCTCTGATGTACCTGCTCTGGTGTCCACAATGCCCTGTTGCTATCCTCATTCTGATGTACTGCCTCTGATGTACCTGCTCTGGTGTCCACACTGCCCTGTTGCTATCCTCATACTGATGTACTCATTCTGATGTACCTGCTCTGGTGTCCACAATGCCCTGTTGGTGCCCTGTTGGTGTTCTCATACTGATGTACTGCCTCTGATGTACCTGCTCTGGTGTCCACAATGGCCTGTTGCTATCCTCATACTGATGTAGTGCCTCTGATGTACCTGCTCTGGTGTCCACACTGCCCTGTTGCTATCCTCATACTGATGTACTCACTCTGATGTACCTGCTCTGGTGTCCACAATGCCCTGTTGGTGCCCTGTTGCTGTTCTCATACTGATGTACTGCCTCTGATGTACCTGCTCTGGTGTCCACAATGCCCTGTTGCTATCCTCATACTGATGTAGTGCCTCTGATGTACCTGCTCTGGTGTCCAAACTGCCCTGTTGCTATCCTCATACTGATGTACTCACTCTGATGTACCTGCTCTGGTGTCCACAATGCCCTGTTGGTGCCCTGTTGGTGTTCTCATACTGATGTACTGCCTCTGATGTAGCTGCTCTGGTGTCCACAATGCCCTGTTGCTATCCTCATACTGATGTAGTGCCTCTGATGTACCTGCTCTGGTGTCCACACTGCCCTGTTGCTATCCTCATACTGATGTACTCACTCTGATGTACCTGCTCTGGTGTCCACACTGCCTTGTTGCTATCCTCATACTGATGTATTGACTCTGATGTACCTGCTCTGGTGTCCACAATGCCCATGCTCCATCCTAGACTGTGATGTTACTCCGATTCTGCGTAAATAAAATTGTGATTCATGTGTCGTGGTTTGTCAGAGTCATTCTTGCGTGTGTGATGCTGGTGTGGATTAGTATTTTCTTGAGGGCGGTGGGTTCAGATACATGTCACTCTTCCCTACCTGGGTCACGACCCTTGGAGGCGTTGCCGTACACAAGAATATGTCCATTTCGGGACATGTCACTCCCCCCTCCCTACGTCACGGCCCTTGCAGGTACTCCTCTCCAGACAGCGAATGGTTTGTAGCCTACCTGCGTCGTCGTCGATGGTGGTGGGCCAAGATGAGGACGTAGTGGATCGCGTAGAGTATCGGGTAAGCCTGTAGTGCAGGGTCCATGTCGGCGAGCGGCTCGTGGTGGGTATGGTCGCTGTGGAGCATCCGCCGTGTTCAGGCAGGTTGTTTTTCCGCCGCGCTTTTATGTGTGTTTTCCGCCATCTTGATTTGGAGGACGGTCCTAGACGTCAGTCCGTACGGCGGAGTCTCTGGATAGGTTACGTCCGCCGCGTGGTTGGGTGTGGTGGTGCGGCGGACCGTGTTCTACCGCCGCGGACGGATTTTGGCACGTATTTCGTATCCTGATTTGGCGGACGGAGTGTCCGCGACGGGCGCACGGAAAATAGGCATGTTCCGCATACTCTGGGTCTGCGGAGGCACTTCCGTCCGCCATCCTAATGAGCCCCTTAATCTGTTCCACAAAGTATAAGTCAGGCCCTAAAGATTAAAAGAAAATAATAGAATAATTCATTAAAATTCTGAAGTTATAGTATAGTGAACTCAACTATAATGTGTGGCTCCATCATGCAGTGCTTAGGACCTCAGATATTACATTATTCATGACGTTAGATTACCTCATTTATGACATCACTATGACGTCATCCATTAAAAAGGCAGCGTGTTAAATATGAAGAATTTCATAAGATACACCAGTACCCAACTGTGTATCACCTGTCAAAACAAAATGGACTTAAAATTTAGCACCATACAAGACACATAGCATATCTCTGAACTCACCCAGATTTGATTTGTTTTACTGATATTCACTCACCTAATGAACAGCATTCCCTGCAACAACTTTAATGGTGTTACATACTTCTCAGACCTTAAATTCCCTTCCCAAAAAGTGTTCATTCTCTATTTACCTTAATACCATCATCTTCATAAACAACTATCATGACCCTCAATTTCGAGTCAAGAGGTTGACAGGTTGGCCTTAGTGACTGAAAAGGCACCTACAGCCAGGCCTTTTGGACAGTCCCCCATAGTTTGGAAACCACAAGACACACATTACTGAAATGAGTAGAAAAGGGCAAAACCTGAGATACGTGGTCACAATTATACAGTAAGTTACACCATCTAAAAGTATTTCAAACCCTCATTGTACATTTTTAGCAATGTGCCAGTCCTTAAATTCATCATGTAACCCCTACAAATAAATATCCACACCATATAAACCTCTAGTCTACATAGAAACTGCCCATAACCGTGCATGGCATATATAAAGCATGGGCATGCTCCACGGCATTCACAGGACAATCATTGATTTTGAACAGAAACTTTTCCATTTCTCACATATTTGTGGCCATAACCTTTCTCTTTAATCTATAAATATGCCTCTTTATCCCACGCCAGGTGGGCTCCAGCTTTACCTTGTTTAACATGGAGTAGTGATTACACCTGTAACTTTATTGGTAGCCAAACTATGCACCATACAACATTTGCCATGCAGATCCAAACTTCAGACCTGTGCCTAGTATATTTCCATTCTGTGCAGCTAAATTAACCCCTCCCCTGCTGGTGACGGAACAACTCCGTCATCAGCCGCGGTCGCGCTGTACTGATGACGGAGCAGTTCCATCACAGCCCGCTCGGAACACCTGCGCGGCGCGGATTTCGTGCCTGCGCTGAACATTCTATTGAGCGGGCGGGGCCGTGACAGAACCGCTCCGTCATGAGCACAGCGCAACCGCGGCTGGTGACGGAGCAGTTCTGTCACCAGCATGCGCCCGCTACGCGGCCACCCCGCCCCCTTAGCACTGCGGCGGAATAGCCGCCGCAGTAAAGGGGTTAACCCTCCACAGTAATCATATTCTATAAATGACTAGATGTTCCTTATTTTCCAACTTATTGTTTTTAAATGATGTAAAGCAGGCTTCTCCTAGAAGCAGCTTGTGAGCTTACCAGCTACATATAAATAGCTCTCCTATGTGTTGCTCATCCTCTTAAATTAGTTGCTTTTACTTGGTTCAAATAATATCTGTATACCATAACTGACAGTGTATATTTGAAGCAAAAATGTGTGTATTTTCAGAACTCATAAGCTGATGTTTGGTGAAAAATGTGTGTGTTTCCAAAATATTTAAAGCTTATATTTGAGTGATAAGTTATGTGACATTTGAAAGGATTATTACTGACATTATTACCTTGGTGCCAAGAGCATTTCAGTTATGGTTGTTCTATATTACTAATTTTGTAGTATTCCAAATTGACAAAGCCTCTTTTTACATTACTGCTTTCAACCCTACCTGATGCACTGAGGTAATCACTGTTAGTAATGTTGCATATGTTGGCCAATAATATAATCTTTTCTGATGTGATCACTTTTAAAACTTTAATAACATAAGTAGCTCAGGATAATTTTCATTGAATATAAGTAGTTCTCATTACAGTAAAGATTGGATACGCCTGAATCAATAGTTTATTGGGTAATTTGAATAGCAGTGATATGAATGATGTCATTAGTGATATCATCATTTATGTCTTTTGAGATGCCATTTTAAATGCCATCAATTATGACTTTAACATCTAACATGTCACAAGTGATGTAATATGTAAAATCCTAAGCATTGCATGATGGAGGTGCAAATTATAGCTAGTTTGCTAAATTATAGCATGAATTTTAACGGTCTTTTGGTTATTCACTACCTAACTATACCATGACTTTAACACCTTGGCTGCTAGAGGTCCCCCCCCCCCCCCCCCCCCCCGGTGCTGCATTCCCAGATTTACCATTGTTCATGACGAGCTCAGCTTGTCATCAGCACAGCTCAACCGTGCCTCATGACAAGCTGAGCTCGTCATGAGCATCGAATTGGTTAAGCTTTGTGTCTTCTTTTAGTGAATTTCCTGGTAAGGGAGTAATGTACATCAAGATCTTCGCATCATGCAATACTATAACATCACTTTATCTTTTGTTTTTCACTGTATTTATAGGGCTTTTAATCATATTCTAAATTTACCATGTGTTCAAACTTCTTCAATCAGGCAAAACAAATGTGCATGGCCTCTGGTCAGGCCTTATGTCGAACCCTCTCCAAGCATCCAACCTGACCCCTTCTGCACACAACTTCTAGCAGAGATCTGATATCCCATTGATATCACATTTAAAAAATATATATTTTTTCTAAAAACTTTTTTGTTAAAAACAATTTTATTATACGTACTAATTATTTCTTTTTTTTTTAATTAACAGTTTTTATTAGGAAAAGAAAAGAAAAGGTACAAGGCAATGATAAAGCAATAGTCGGGTCTACTATACAAAGACATATGTTGCAATACAGAGATTGTTCGCTAAGCACAATTTACTTCCCAAAGATGAACAAGAGTGACAGTGTCAAGCCTGTTCAGGCGGCATCCAGTACGAAAGTGTATAAGCATGCAAGCAATCTGAGCACACCAAATGGCATTGTGCAATTGCGTCAGTAATTACATGTTTTAGAGCGAGGGCTCCGCATCACTCCCAGGCTCATCCAGCAATGAGCATCTTTCACATTGCAGTTCAATTGACGGGGATACACATATATCGGCTCTGTATTTATTCTACCTCTCCCACTTATGGTCCCATTTGTTGGGGCACCCTCTATGTTTACACACATCCCTTTCGGCAATCATTGCCCTATCCATGTCAATAGCCCAATCTCGTAGGCACGAGGCAGTCCCCACCCCCACCCCTGTGCAATGTTGCATTTTACAATGGCCCATCCCATTGAGGCCCATGTTTGCTCAATTTGCGTGAGGTCTGTGGCTTCCCACACGTTAAGGAGGCATGACTGGGTGGAGGCCTTCAGAGTCTTGCCGCACGCCCTACTCATCTGTTCTGTAACCTTATCCCAGTATTGTCTCACTTTTGGACAGTCCCATAAGAAATGAAAGAAGGTACCCGTCTGGTTGCAATTTCGAAGGCAGGCCTCCTACCTAGCTTAAACAGAAGCTTTGCATCAAAGTACACGTGGTGGATGGTTTTCAATTGGACCAGGCGCAGTCTCATTGGGATAGCCACTTCTCTGGGAGAAGCCAGTATGTCGCGCCAGTCCTCATCATCCATGCTCCCCAGGTCCGACTCCCAACTCTGCTGCAGGCGTTGCATAGGATCAGGCAGGTTATTTAACAGTTTTCTTTATAGGAAAGGGATGTAGCTTATGTGGGCATAGGGTCAAGTATCACTCTGTCCTCCAGTGGAGAAGATTCAGGCAGAGGAAGTTCCTTGGACATGACAGCTGTGATGCATGGCTGATCTGTAGATATCCGAAGGTCTCGGTGGGCACTAATTGATACTTAGTTTGTAGGACAGAAAATGTGACCAGTCTCCCCCTCACTCACATGTCCCCAACCGTTGAAATGTCTATCATATCCCACCTGTCAAAGCAAGGACATTTACTAAGCTGACCCAACATATCTGGTTCCCACAGTGACATGGCTTTTGTAAGTCTGTTATGCCAGTCCCATTTCTTAGTGATTCCATGCCAGACATCCACCTTGCGGGCGGTGGGCCCCATGAGGCGAAGCTTACGGTGGTTTGTGTAGAGTGCTCTGTTGTACCCTCCCCGTCTCAAAAGCCAGCGTCTGTATGAAAGTTTGGATCATTGTACTCCCCAGGCACACACATATTAGTCAAGTCAAGTCAAGTCAAGAGATTTATATAGCGCGCTACATACCCATAGGGTCTCAAGGCGCTTGAGGAAGGGTGTGGAATTACTTGTCGAATATCCAAGTTTTAAGTTGCTTTCTGAATGCTAGGTGGTTCTGAGTAAGGCGAAGGTGAGTGGGAAGTGAGTTCCAGGTTTTAGCTGCCAGGTAGGAGAAGGATCTACCTCCCATGGTGGTTTTGTTGATGCGAGGTACAGTGGCAAGGGCTTGGTTGGAGGATCATAGCTGGCGGGAGGGGGTGTAGAAGGACAGTCGTGTGTTGAGGCATTCGGGTCCAAGTTCGTGAAGTGCTTTGTGTGCGTCGGTTAGGAGACGGAAAGTAATCCTCTTATTTACGGGGAGCCAGTGGAGGTTTTTCAGGTGACCAGAGATGTGTTCTTTATGCGGGATGTCTAGTATGAGCCTGGCTGAAGCGTTCTGGATGCGTTGGAGTTTTTTCTGGAGTTTTGCGGTGATGCCGGCGTATAGGGTGTTTCCGTAGTCCAGGCGGCTCGTGACCAGTGCGTGGGTGACCGTTTTTCTAGTTTCGGTGGGGATCCAGTGAAATGTTTTTTTGAGCATGCGAAGAATGTTGAAGCAAGATGATGAAACGGCGTTGACTTGTCTGGTCATCGAGAGTGAGGAGTCCAGGATGAGGCCCAGGTTCCGTGCGTGGTCCGTCGGGATGGGTGCTTTTCCAAGGGCCTCTGGCTACCAAGAGTCATCCCAGGCAGAGGGGGAGGTGCCTAAGATGAGGACTTCTGTTTTGTCTGAGTTCAGTTTCAGACGGCTGTGCTTCATCCACTCGGCTACTTCTTTCATTCCTTCGTGTAAGTTGGTTTTGGCGGTTTTAGGGTCTTTGGTGAGTGAGAGGATCAGTTGAGTGTCGTCAGCGTAGGAGATGATGTTGAGATTGTGTTGGCGGGCGATGGCCGCAAGGGGGCTCATGTATACGTTGAAGAGGGTTTGGCTGAGTGACGGTCCTTGTGGCACGCCGCAGATGACTTCAAAGGCCTCTGACTTGAATGGTGGGAGGCGGACTCTCTGGGTTCTTCCGGTGAGGAACGAGGTGATCCATTCCAGTGCTTTCCCTTGGATTACGACGTTTCTGAGGCGATGTGTACAGAAAGCGCGGTAGTGCTAGCATCTTAAAGAGTGCTGCCCGCCCCAGACGGGTCAGGGGGAGAGATTGCCAATGCTTAGCGTCCGATCTCAGATGGGTCAAGGTCCCTAGCAGGATGGACACCTAAAGTAAAGTCGGATCGGGGTGATGAAGATGGTGAGGTTCTTGAAGCCCTGTGATGCCACAGGAATGTCGTAGCCCCTGCAGCTATGCGTCGGTTCCCCCCACAACACGTATAATTGAGACTTGGTCCAATTAATCGTACACCCAAGTGGGCACAAAATATATGGAATATGTGGAGGGCCCGGCTTAGGGACCGCAAGGGCGAGGCCAAATAGAGGAGGATGTTTTCCACATAAAGCAAATGCGAACTTCGTAGTCCTCTGTCCATTTTAGTCCCCATATCTCTGGCTCGCCCCTGATACAGACAGCCAGTGACTGCAGTACAAGGGCGAAGAGTATGGCGCGACAGTGGGCACCCCTATCTAGTGCCCCGTTGCAATGGGAAATTCCTAGAGACATGTTAACTGTTACATGCGCAGTCGGTTGGGTGTAGAGTAACTGGATCCACTTGATAAAGTTAGGTCCAAAGCCCATCCAAGCCAGTACTGCGAAGAAAAAGTCCCACTCGATGGTGTCAAACCCCATAGTGGGGTCCAATGACAGCAGGATCGCATCTTACCTGATCGTACCTATTCTGCCAAAGACCCCATTCAACTGCCTCACGTTCAAGGCCATGTTCCTCCCTGGCATAAACCTGGATTGATCCAAATGCACCAGCTCGGTAATTTAGGGGATAAATCTGTTGGCCAATAATTATGCTAGTATTTTTGCCTCAACGGAGAGGACGGATATGGGACGATATGATTTACAGTCCTCCACTGGTTTGTGTATAATCACAATTGAGGCTGTTCTAACATCTGTTGGTAGGATGCCTAGATCAAAACTTTCGGTATACATGTGCAATAAATGGGGAGAGAGCTTGAAAGCCATTGGTTTGAAGAGTTCAATTAGGAACCCTTTGGGCCCCATAGCTTTACCTGAACGTACGTCCTGAATTGCTTTCTGAATATCAGTCTCTGTAATGTCACTCTCTAGGGAGTCTCTGTCGTGTGTGGACAGGCAAGCAACTTTAATAGTAAACAGGAGTTCCGCAGCCCTAGGGGACTGGAGCGTGTCCGCAGAAGTATATACCGATAGTAGTAAGAGACAAATGTTTCGGCAATCTGCTGGGGATCAGTGAGGAGTATACCGTAAAAAATATTTGCTTTTTTAATGTTTTATGTTTATATTCTTTTCTTAGATGGTCCTGTATTTCTTTTGAAAAAGTATGTTATTTTTCTCACTATAAGCTACGAACTGAAGACATGGGGGAAGATTTACTAACATTTCGCTCAATGTGGTGCAGCTGGGCAACTTGTTGGACTCCATTCCGTAAAAGGGAGCCATCAGAAATGCGCCATATGTACAAAGATATGTCGCATTTCTGCTGCCTCCTTATGCAGGTGTCATAGTGTTTTTCAAACTGTGTAAAATATTAACCTTTTGTGAGGTAATTGTTTTTTAAATGCTTTAGTTTTAATGAAGTATGCGGTTGTAACTAAAGAATTAAATGAGATTGCTCCTGAAACAGAACGTTTAGGTTATGTAAACAATCTAAATTACGCAATGAATAGTTAGTCCACATTTTCATTTATACACGTTATAAAGTATTAATTTTAAAACTAGATGCTGTCTTTCTGTGTTCTATTCAACATGCTCTTGTTCGTTTGCCCTTACAATCATTGTCCTGGTGTAGAGGCATCTCTCCTCTTGTTCAACAAGCAGATGACTTAAATCAATTAGTACTGTTTTTTTAGAAACTGTGCATTGTGAATGAGGCTTCCATGATGTACCCAAAATATCATTTTCGAGGAGATCCGCTGGAAGTTCCTTAGAAGACCTGTGAGTTCCATGAGTTATTGTTCAGGAAATGTTTCATTTTGTGTTATGTATGATTTTTCTTACCTTAGGAAATGGGTTAGTGTTTAAATAATTGCTTAGATTTAATTATTACATTGTTGTTTCTGATTTGTCAAGCGCTACCCTAACTATGATCCTTCTATGTTGCATTTGCTGAATCTATTAATAGCATATGCAGTTTGGTTCTAAAACCTTCTGAGTTATTGTATTAGGGGATATGATCAGTATTTTGGCCAGTGTGCTTTCTGTGCACTTTATTATCTTTTTGTCATAAATAGGGATACTTTGGCATTTTCTGGTGTTCTATTGAGCGGTCAGTACTCCTAATTAGACACTTAGGGGCAGATTTACAAGGAACTGACGTATCTGCATAGATGCGTCAGTTTATTTGCATCACCTCCAAATGTCCTTGTGCCACCATGGATGTGCTGTACTTACAATAATGCTCAAAGAATTACAGATGCGTCAGAAATTCTGACGCATCTGTTGGAGGAAAAGTGACGCATAGTTGGAGTTTGTCACAAAAGTGATGCAACTCTAGCAATGATCCTGAAAACTTATGTTGGTCCCAAGTGAAATACCCTGCGTCAATCCTTACGCGTGGTCTGAGCAGGCATAGGGATTTTGATGCAGTGAAGGCGTAGAGTGACACAGTGAAATCTTGTAAATTTCACAGCACCAGTTCTACGTGACTATTGCATGGTAACGCCCACCCTGCATCCATTATACCTGGCGCAGGTATAATGTGACGCAGGGCTTTACAACATGACACATCTCTCTAGATGCATCACGTTGTAAATGGGCCACAACATTTACGCCGCCGCTGCGTCACAAAAGTGACGCAGCGGCGGCACAAAAGTGACGCAAGGGGCTTGTAAATCTGCCCCTGAGAATTTTTGCCTAAAATAATTCCTAGGTTTTATGAATTTGAATTATTTTCCTGTAATTCGGCTCTAACCATCTAATGGCGATATCTATTGAGTGAGATTGGTTTTGTTCAGCTAGGGACACCTTCCTGCACTAAAACAATCCTTAACCCCTCCCCTGCTGATGACGGAACCGCTCCGTCATCACCTACGGTTGGGCTGTGCTGATGACGGAGCGGTTCCGTCATGGCCTGGCCGCCGTGTCTGCGCGGCACTGATTTCGCGCCTGCGCGGCCGTTGTATTGAGCGGGGCGGGTCATGACGGAACCGCTCCGTCACCAGCACAGCTCAACCGCGGCTGTTGACGGAGCGGTTCTGTCACCAGCATGCGGCCGCCGCGCGGCCGCCCCGCCCTTTAGCGCTGCGGTGGAATGGCCGCCGCAGCGAAAGGGTTAAAGGCATTTTCCTTTTTCTATATTTGATGCAGAATGCATGTCGACACATTCCCAGGTTTACAACTCTTTGTATATCAACAAATGCACCGCAATCTATGAGTGAATATGTCGGAATGTTCATACTCCACCCAGGGAACACCTCCCTGCCGCAAGGTATTGTAAAGCAATGAAATGTGCTGCTTTGTGTCACAATGGATTTACTAAACTGTACATAGCTATGCAAGGTGGCTTTCCATTGTTTAGTAATTCTCAGTTAAGGGCTTGTACTGCCATGCATCACCTTGATTGACACAAGGGCAACGCAAACAGTTAGTAAATCTGGCCTTTTGTTTACAGTATGTTGCACAATGCTGCATGCTAGTAGTATGTTGCAAAATGCTGCTATGCTTTCTCTTCTTTTTGCAGCCGTACTTCAAGTGGTGCTGTTTCACCCCCTTATGCTCCGTAAGGTAGTCTTTGTATCTCTGCCTTAGCAATCTGACAGGGGCTCATAGCCCACACGTGCTTCCACATGCTGATTTTATTCTTAGAGTAGGATGGCCCCTCTGCAACACCTTATGTAAATGTAAATGTACAGGAATTTATATAGCGCAAATTCTAAGCGCTTGCTTAGGGAACCCGTCCTGGTATTCTCCTGTGAGATAACCCCGGCAGAGTATCCGCAAGGTTAAAGCCAGGCTTCCCGCCGCAAGGGGCCGTTGTGGAGATTAAGCAAGCTATTGCCCAGAGTCGCAGAGTGTGAACCCGTGAATCGAGTAGGCACCAGAGCGAGAATTGTCGAGTCCATGGACATTTTAGGACTCAAGACCCCGCCGAGCCAGGAATTGAACCCTGGTCCTTGGCTGACCTCTGCTTCCAGGTCTGCCTCCTCTAACCAGTGAGCCCCATAGGGGATATGATCAGTATTTTGGCCCATGTGCTTTTTGTGCACTTCATTACACAAGTGCATGTTACTTTTCAGGCATTTATATATTTTTTCCACAGCTGAACTTTTTAACAATTTCTCCACCAATTCCTTTTTGGGCCAGGTGGAAGGAGCTGCATTTGATGATAGTGGCAGCACTATCATGTTGTCATCCTGTGATGTTCCAGCATGGGCAGGCTCTATGGATGTGGTGGTAGGTGGCTCGTTGGAGTTTATCCTGATGACATGATAGAGATGGATTCACCGGACAGCACTTTCCCTCTGCAAAACACCAATGCATACATTTCATGAAATTGCTTTGTGCTTTTTTCTGAAGCATGTTGGCTTATTTTGTGAGTAGGTTACTTAGATAGGTCAATTATATGGGTACTTTCATTTTTTAATGTCTTATGGGTACCATGGATGTCCTGCAGTACCTCCTTAGACAATGATAAAGTGGCACGTGACTCTTGTGAGACCTTGACTTCTTTTTCTTGGCCCAATTTTACCAAAAACGTGTCAAATGTTGACACATTTGTTTCAAGCGTGAGCCTAGGAGTTTTCTGACAGGCCCAAATAAATATTAGATTTTTCAGATTTATTGACATTACGGAATTTTTAGGTGTTACTATACCACAGCACCAAAAACATTGTATCCACACCTGATTGATGACAGTAGTCATGCAAACTGAAGTATATTCAGTGTCAGTTCCTGCATTAGAGATTGAGTTATCACTTAGTTTACACGCTCTGCAATCTGTCTGTATTCTTTTGTACCTGCCCCTTTTTAGGAGATTAAACTAAAAATAACCTGGAGAATGGCAATAGAACGAGAGCACCTTGTACCTCAAGAGGCTGAAGAGGAGGAGGAGGAAACGATAGTCTCTTCCAAATCCATAGTTTGGGAGTTCTTCTCAATTCCTGCGCATCAAAAATAAGGTGTATAATAAGAACATCATGTGCAAAATATGTGACAAGGAGTTCAGCAGAGAGAAGGAAAAAAGTAGTTCTATAATACTTCTGAAATTCTTAAGTATCTCAACATGCAGCACCCCTGCCAGTTCAATGCTGTTGAAAGGAGAAGGCAGAAAGAGCTGGGTTTGTCTACATCTAATACTACCATCAAGCACCTGAAGGCTCTGTGAAGTATACTTTCCCCAGTCTCCTTGCAGACCAACAGCAGGCCTGTGATCCATGGTTTTCAAAATGGTTGTGCTCTCAGCCAGAAAAAGTCATTCTGCTCCCACCGGGTGAAAGCACAGTGGACTTCCCTGCTCGCGCTTTTGCAGGCAGGGAAAAGATGGTGTCCTGGGGAAAATTGAAGACAGCTGGAATGCCAGAAACCGGTCCTCGGAAGCTTGTTTCCGGTCCAGGGAAGGCATGGCTTGGCAGTTCGGGCTGGCCTGTTCCCATGAGGCACAGGGTCAGACTGATTTGCATATGGCCATGTCTGAACTGGGGTGGTGTGGAGTGCAAAAAAACGATGGATTTGGGCCCAGATATCTGTACTGGGGTGAATGTATGACATTGTTCTGCATTCTGTCCATCAACTGTGTTTTTTGCAACTGGGGATAATTGGTCGCCAGAACACCATCACAAAGCCAACCCTGGAAGATGTGATGGTGTCTCTGGGAACATAGCATGAGGACTGGGATCACACACCCCCCTCCTGTAACTGGAGGCAGGGGAAAAGGGTCCCCAGTGCATGTAAATGACCCCAGGAGTTGGGCTGTATGCCCCATTCCTGCAGATGGAGTCCCTCGGGGCTGGAAATGACCTGTGTAGGGGGGCAGACGCCACCTACCCTTTCTTAATATGTTGCACCACTTCAACCCCTCCATGCACTGGCCCACCACAGTTGTTTTTTTAAAAAGCGTCTTTTTTATATTTACTGCAGATACAAGGATTTGCAAATTTGCTGTAACTTTTTTTAAAATTGTTATTTGGCCCCTATCCTGCCCCCTTATATGTTTTTTAAATATTTGTTTAGGACAGGGGACTGAGTCCCTGAGTCCTACAATGGCTACCACCACATCCTTGTCACACAATCAGATCCTATCTCTGGATCTGTCCGTTCCGAGGATCCTCTGAGGCATGAAATATATATATATTTTTAACCTTAATTTCTCGAAAACTACTGAAAGGAAATACAACAAATCACACAAGTAAGTTTTCACGTACCAAGGTCTTGCTTTCTACAAAATATTTTGTAATTCCATGCAGCCTGTTGTGAGGTTCGACAGAGCCTGCGCACCAGTCCATTTTAGTTATACGTTTACACTTGATATCTTTTTCTAAACTGTGACTATTACATGCCTTGCACTTACACAGTAACATACTTAGAAATTATTTAGCTTTCAGCACATTTCTTAGTAAGCATTTTATCATGCTGTGTTTACACTCTTTCTAAGACTAAAGAGCAATGAAAGTGATGCACTTGTATTTGATTGTCTGGTTGAAGATAGCTCTGAGTCACAAGAAAAACAATCACATTATCACTGCACCTCTGAGTCAGTGTGATTAAAGCAGTGCTTTTATTATATAAACCACCTCTGAGCCAAATTGGATAGAGGAGACTTCTGTGGATTATCATAGAGCGTTGTGCCTGAGATGCGGCCCTGCTGACTCTACTCTCTATCCTGCAAAGTATGGTAGCCTGCTCTATACCAGATCAGCTACCTGATGCATCATACACAGGTATGAGCGGTTGGGTTGTCCCAAGCGATCAGGCAGAGGGTACTCCCACAATGCTCTAGATAGTCACACTGTAATGTTATAACGGTTGAACTATTTATCTTTTTCACCGTTCTGGTAATGCTGGTTACAGTTATTCGTTTCATTCTATTAATATTTGCGGTGCACACTTTTTACACAAGAATAAAAATGTTTAAATAAATATTTAAAAAGTAAATTTGCATCATTCTTATATCTCCCTTGGGCATGACTGAGTAACAACAAAAGTGTAGATCTGTTAATATCAATAATGAAACTCCTATTCAAGTAGTTTGGGATGCCTATAAAGCAATAATTAGGGGACTCTATTTGGCTTTGGGGTCTCAAGGAATAAGGTGACCAGACAAAATCTGCCAGATAGAGGCTGAACTCTAGACCAGCAAGAGAATTTGGAGATCGCAGCATCCAAATTAGAACAAGAGAAAGCAGAGGAAGACTTAAATAAAAAGAAATGACCTGACTAATATACTAGATGAAAGAATAAGGAAAAGATGGGAAGCTAGCGCCTTAGCGAACTATGAATATGGGGAAGGCAGCAGGAAACTCCTTGCATGGAAAATTAAAACAAATCAAAATAGAAATAAGATTGTAGAAGTACAAAGAAGACAATCTGGGTGGACATGAAGTAGCTGAGCCGGGGTTGAGAAGGCGTTCACTGTTGTTTTCCAATCGCTATATGATGAGGACCTAGTGGTATCAAACAACTTAGTTGAATCCTATCTGAGTAAGTCGACCCTCCTCAGACTAGAAGCAGAAGCTAGGGAGAGACTGACCTCAAAAATAACCTTAGAAGAAGTAATGGAAGTGCTGAGAAAATTGAAGAGATGGAAGGCAGCAGGCCCGGATGCTTTTCCTAATAAACTATATTAGTTCTAAAAGGGACACTGGCCCCCATATTAGTGAATTTGTTAAACACGGTTTTCCTCAAAGGGTTAACTCTTCCAAAGTTCTGGAATGATACCACCATTACCGTAATTTTCAAACCAGGTAAAGATCCTTTAAAATGTCAATCATACAGACCCATTTCCTTCTTAAATAATGATTATGAAATCTATACGCATATCCTAGCATTAAGACTAGTACATATTACTAGCCATCTGATTCACCGAGACCAGAAAGGATTTATTAAGTGGATACAACTACAAGACCTTATTCACAAGTTGATTAAAACCATCGACATAGCCACCCAAGAGAATATTCCACTTGCAGCTGCCAACATTTCCTGGTTTAGAGTGTTGGCAGCCAATCACAGTGAAGCTTGTGTTTGTGACAGCTAATCACAGTCAAGCACGTGGTCAGAAGGGTGCGTGAACCCACCGCTGCCCCAGATATCAAAACTTTTATTTTTTTTATTTCTCAGGAACTACTTAACAGATTTAACACCATTTAAAAAACATACGCTTTCTGAATCAAGCACTATCTTTTCCCCAAGTTTGGTCCTATGGGAAAATTATTATTTCACGTTGATTTTTTAAATTTATCAGCAACTACTTAACAGATTTACACCATTTAAAAAAAGGTTGCTTCCTGAACCTAGTTCTACCTTTTTGCTATGGGAATTAACATGGAGAAAACACTTTTTGGGACCCTCCTTTTTTCTCAGCCCCCGCTTGATGAATCACCCCCAAGCTTTCAGGATAGGAGCTAACCTGGAGAGACCTTTTTTTAGAGAATTTTGGGAAGATTCTTCAAATGACGCCAACGTTATTAGCAAATCAAAAAATGCTTTTTCTCTGGAAACTAGGTTCTAACTACAACTAGGTAATATATGACCTACGCGTGGTTGCCAATAGATAATTATAATTAGGACCATGTTTCCATAGGTAAAGCATTTTTTGACGTGTGTATATCTTTGTTACCATTTAACGCATCTTTTTAAAATTTCCAAACAACGTTCCCCCAGGAGATTTTTGTTGTGTATGGAAGTTTCAGGGTGATTCGTCAAGCGGGGTCTGAGAAAAAGGGAGGGACGAAAAAGTATTTTGCCAATTTTCATTTCCATACAGATTTTTGACACAACTACACACTGAACCACTAGACCAAATTACACCATATTTGGCAGAAAGGTAGTTCTTGGTTTATAAAGAACCCTTTTTTTTATTATTTTGTGTAAACCCATTCAGTAGATACTGACTTATTGAAAGAAATCCATATTTGTATATATAGGGACACGAAGATCCAACAGTCCCTGTGCTCAAATCTGATTGGCTGCTAACACTTCGACCAGGGAATATTGGTAGCCATCTTGTGAAAAAAACATTTAAAAAAAGAAAAGGGAGCAGTGTAATAATACTATAACCTCTTCGCACTGGCATTTAACATTTTCTGCCAGGAAAATGCAACAAAGCTGTGAATCTGCAGAAAAATAAAAAAATAAAAAATAGAATGAATAGTACCTCCAGTGGGCCCGGTCCCCGGGCCATTTATATTAAAAAGGAGGGGGCACATGGGCCCCCCACTAAGGCTCATTGAGCCTAGGGACCACAAACTCCCCAGGGCTTTGATTTGCCCCATGGCGGGGGCCGTACGGAACTCCCTCCTGGGCTTTTAAGAACCTCCCCGGACCACCACCTCCCCAGGCAATGAAATGGATTTATCAGGTGCCGGATGAACCCCCTGGAGCTGCTAGGGACCATCACCTTCCTGGGGCCTAATCAATTAATAATACTGGGAGGCTCCTGAACCATATAGGACCCAGAGACCGCCACCTCCCTGGAGCTGGCCCATGCTCAGAAAAAGGGATGGGGCTGAAGCTAATTCTGAGTCTGGGGCCTGCTCCTGTTATCTCCCGGGGTGCCAATCCTCAGGACATAGCGGTATGCTCTGACTTGATTGGATCATTGAATTAAGGCTGAGCCTCAGGGGCTTGGGTCCCAGTGACCAAAATCGGCTCAAGGGGGAACATAGTGCCCCTCCCACTTTAAAGAAAGTAATTGGCCATGGGGAGGTGGTGGTGTGCAGAGCCCAGGGGGTCTGTGCGGCCCCCTGCATATTTTTTAAGGTAGTCCTGGAGAGGTGGTGGTCCCCGGTGCATATGAAAGTCCAAGGAGGGGGATCTGTGTAGCCTCCCCTCTTTTGGTAAAAATAAAGCCTCCTGGGCCATATAGGACCCGGGGAGCACTACCTCCCTGGGGCAGGCCCATGCTCAGAGAAGGAGTGAGGCTGCCCGCCCCTCCTAGAACCAATTTTGAGTCTGGGGTCTAAAACCCAGAGGGCCAGCTCCTGCTATCTGTCAGAGTGCCAACCCCAGCACAAAGTGTTTGCTCTGACTTGGTGGGAGCATTGCATTAAGGCTGGGCCCCAGGGGCTGGGGTCCCTGGGATAAATCGGCCCAGGGAGGCATGCAGCACACCCTCCCACCTCCGGGTACCACCACCACCCCAGGGCCAAGTATTTAGATTCATGAATATAACATCAATTATGGTCCTATATCATACAAAAGAATGATTATTCTGATATTATAGTGATTGTTACACAATTGTGGCCAAGCCAATATACATATTGTTCAAATATATCACTATAATTATATAATGTTCAAATATATCACTATAATATCAGAATAATAATTGTTTTGCATGCTATATGACCATAATTGATGTTATCATCAAGAGTCTGTTTGAGAGCTGTGCAAATGTATGAATGTATGAGGAAGTACGAGTATGATTCAAGAATGTATTGCATTTATCCCATTGGAAATTATATACAATGAATATGTATTTGTGCAAAAAAAGTATAATATAGATACAGTGATATCTTCATTTTATCAGAATAATAAATAAGAATATTTTTTCAATTTTTTGCATCTGCCGGTCTCTCTGTTTGTTTATATGTGCCTCTCATTTTGCTATATTAAGTATTGGTTGACCTAGCTTTTTTTACAATTTAGGAGAGGAAGTCCACTAAATCATTGACGACCATTCCATCAATGGTCAGGCAACTTGCACAACAAACCCTTCTAAAACTACTATTTGTACAATAGTCTAAAGTTTCCACCAGTGAGGTGACCACCAGATAACAGCTTAAGAGGATATAATCATATGGATTGTCTATTGACATTTGTTGTTGATAATAACAGTTCAGGAGCCAGCTTCAACTGCTGTTGAACATAACATTTCATCATGCAAATGATTATATTTTTGTTTGTGAAATTATAATGCTCTAATGTCAAACACATTATGAAACTTAATACCACTCCTAAAACCACAACGTGAAGGGATTTTTTTTTGTTTATTAGATTCAATTGAAGAAGATGATATGTCCATTAGGTGGACAAACAACTCTAGCATTCATTAGAGTCACTTACAATCAAGCAAAGATGTGCTCAAGCAAACCATGTCTGAAGTAAGTGCATTCGTCCTCATCACTGTCAAGCAACTGACACATGTCACCAAGATTATATTTTTATTGAGAGTTCATAAACAATGGATAAACATTACATAGCATTTTTCCTTTTTCTCTTTCTCAGCAGCAAAGTTGATAAAGTGCAAAGTACAATATATGTATACAAAACCAGTGAGCAAACTGACAATAACTTCGTTTAAATATAGAGTCATACTCAAATTCGGACAGTTTAAAAATACTCATACAGTGTAATGTGCTTATTGCAATATATTGACAATCAAACAGACTAGGAAAAAAGGTTAAAATCAATGTCCAGCATAAAAAGTCCAACATTCGAATACACTCCAGTACTTATCATATTTCCTAAGGGCCCCTGATCTCAATGCATACTTTCTTTCCCTTCCCTGAATCCTAGATACTTTTACCTTCCATGCGTGAAGGGTTGGTACTTTCTCTGATTTCCAACACTGCAAAATGAGCGATTTTGCAACCAATGATGCTATGAACAAGGACTCGTCATAGGGAGTTGGGCTCGGGGAGCGACCAAGGACTGCAGTTAATTCATCAAATGTGATATTTACTTTGATCATATTACTGAGGTATTTTCCTATCTCCTTCCAAAACTCCTGTATTTTGGTACGCTCCCAGACTATGTGTTTCCAGGTACCCTTTTCTTCACAACGGAAACACTTATCCTGGACTTGGGGATATATACTATGAAGAAACGAGGGCGTTCTATAAATTAACCATTTGCTATGGAATTGCATTCGTTTAAAGTTGGCGCCTCAGGAGATGGATTTGTTTAATTTATTAACTTTATCCCACGTTGATTTATTAATTTCAATGTCTTCCCTCTTTTTCCACCTGTCTCTGACCTTATTATACAATACAATTGAGTTATCATCCTTGAATTTTTTTATCCAGACGCTAATTTTCCTTTGCGTCACACTATTCAATGGTTCCGTTCTGTCACTTTTGTGAAATAGGTTACATATATCTAGCTCTCTGAACTCAGCATGAAGAGCGATAAAGGACCATTTCAATAGTGTATTCGAGTGGTGGATCCAAGCAGTGATTTCCTCCCAAGATTTCCATCTATTCCCTAAAAGAAAATCCTCAATTTTCCCAAAGCCATTCTCCTTCCAAAGTCTCACAACATTTTTATCCAGGCAATCCGTCTCCCCTATATTCAAATTACTTAAACTAGTTGAACTGCTTATTCTAACAATATCATAGTTTTTCAGGAGCTGGGTTTTCTGCTTAGATAGCCACTGTAAAGACTTGTAGCATACCTTCTTTGGGTATTTTGTGATTCTTACTAGATCATTAATTTTGGATTCCAACAACATCTTCCTCAAAAAAAAATTGTCTGCTTCATGATCGTCTAAAAAAAAACCTTAAAACTGTGGTGTGCAAAAGTAGCGTAATAATATTCTCTAATGTTTGGGAGGGACAATCCTCCTTGTGCGGACGGGAGGTACAAAGTGCTAATCTCTGATTTTTATTTGCCCATAAAAAAGAGGAGAACATGGCATCCACTTTTTTATAAAAAAGAGGCCTGAACTGCGCAAGGGGCTGCACTAAAAAGGAAATTAAAAGTGGTAAGATAGACATACCGATTAGGGCAACGCGTCCCATTATAGATAACGGTAGTTGGTTCCATCGATCTATTTGTGAACCAACCCTTTTTAACAGGGGTATGTAATTTAACGGATATAGGTCTTCCAAATTTTCAGAGATTAGTATTCCCAAATATCTCTTAGGGTGGGTATTATAAATCTGCCTAAATTCCGATAATAAAGTGTCTACCGTGCAGTAAGCTAATATGATTTCCGTTTTATTAACATTTATCCTATAACCTCCTAACTTTTGGAAATCAGAAAAGATTTTTAAAATTTCTACTTGACTTGTAAGCTTTGAATTTAAAAAAAGGACAATGTCATTGGCGTATAGTTTTATATTTGTCATTCCGACTACAGGTACTGTGTCGGTCATTTTCCCCCTGATTGCAATCGCCAAAGGTTCAATAAATAAGGCAAAACAAATTAACGATAGGGGGCAACCTTGACGCGTGTCTCTGTTAATTTGACATGTCCCAACATTTGTGTTATTAATAATAATCTGTGCCCTAGAGTTCTCATAAAGTTGTTTCAGGAGGGAAATAAAATCAAACAGAAAATCAAAGCTGTGCAAAATCGCAAAAAGACAATCCCATGACAACAGGTCGAAAGCATTTTCGGCGTCTAAAAGCCAAATCTGTGCTTCCACCTTATTAATCCTAAAATAGTCCAATGCCTTCAATAAAAATTTAGGGGCATATTACCAACGTTTAGCGATATTTACCGCTAACGATGCTTAGCAACGATTTTTTTAACGCTACGCATCGCCGGAAATTATTGCAGAGATAACTTGCTATTAGCAAGGTTTATCTTAATAGTGTTAAAAATCTGCGCGCTAACTGTCAATTGAGAGATTATTGCTGGAAAACCAACGATAATCTCTCGAACTTGGGCGTTAGCTTGATGATAGGGGCTCACAAACTTAGCCATGATATCCACCTTCCATAGGATATCATGGCTAAGTCAGGAAAATACCAGGTGTAAAAAAAGCAGTGCTAACCGCGGTTAGAGCTGCTTTTTTGATCACTAACAGGGTTAGCGAAATCCTTGATAATAGGAGAAATGTCGCTTAACAACATTTCTCCTATTATTTTTCTCTGGAACGTCCCCTTTGCATCTCATTAGAGATGCAAGGGGAAGTGTAGAGAAAAAGGGTGTTAACATGCGAATTTGCGTGTTAGCACCCTGTTGCTGATAGGGAGATAATTTTATCTCCGCTTTCATGGCTTTTAAAGCCAAAAAGCGGAGATAAATCCCTTGATAATATGCCCCATAGTGTTATTATGGAGGTGCCTTCCTGCTATAAAACCGCACTGATCTGGGCCTATAAGAGACCCTAATATTTTATTAAGCCGGTTCGCGAGAAGTTTCGTAAAGATTTTATACTCTGTATTTAAGAGACTTACAGGCCTGTATGAATTTGTGTTCTCCTTATCCTTTCCTTTTTTTAAAATACTAACGACCACTGCAGTGTGGAAAGAGTCCGGAGGAGGCCCTCCTTGTAATAAGTAATATGCTAGTAGCAAAATCTCTTTACGAAAAATACCATCAAATTTTTTTTAAAAATCCACAGGAAGCCCATCCTCACCAGTAGCCTTGCCACTGGGAAGGGAGCTGATTATCTCATCTAGTTCTGCCTTTGTGAACTCCTCAACCAACAATTTTTTATCCTTGTTGCCTATTTTGGGAATTTGGAGTGTCCCTAAGAATTTCCCAATAGTTTCAATTGCAACCCCTTCGCTGGTTTGGTAAACTCCCTCTTAATGTTTTAAAAACATCTCACCTATGGAAGCTGTAGTCTTTACATGCACTTTGGTAACAGGGTCAAAAAGTTGCTCTATTCTGTTGCCGACTTGATTTTCTTAAGCTTGCCACGCCACCAAAAGTTTGCCTGTGTATTCACTCTCTTCGTAGAGCTTCTGGGCATAGAGATTACTATTTGTGTCACCTAAATCATAGTAAAATTCCTACATTTTTCTTTTTGCTTCTACTACCTTTTGCCCCGAGACTGGAGATCTCACTCTATAATGCTCTTGGTTCGCCTGCACAAGATTTGTCTGTAAATTAATTTTCTCCTCCCTTTTTGCCCTCTGTTTCGGTATTTCTTTGGAGGTAATTATCCCCCTCAAAGTGGCCTTAAATGCGTCCCAAATCACATTGATTGGAGCTGACCCTCTATTCCGCATGAAAAACTCCTCAATTTCCTCCTCGATGTCTGTACACCATTGTGCCTCTGAAAGGTTCAATTTATTAAAATACCATCTTCTAGGTGTCTCTATTTCTTGATTTACTATAGTTAACTCCATATAAAGTACTGCATGGCCTGAAAATGCATTCGGTAGGTGATCTTATTTATGAACTTCTAACCCATATGAAGTTAGAAAGAAGTCCAACCTAGATGCTGAATTCTATTTTGCGGAAAGGCAAGAATATTCACATTTAGATATGTTGCGGGATCGCCAATAATCAATGACATCAAGGTCTAATTTACAATTTTGTAGGGCAATGGCAACTTGAGGTTTATTCTGGCGCCGGTCCTTTTTAGATGAATCAATTAAAGGATTCTGTAAAAAATTAAAATCCGCTCCCCATATTATTTGCCCAGGTATACCCATCATTGCTTGTTTAAGTTGCAAGATTGGGAGCGGGTCATCTATCACGGATGCATATATTGTAGCTAATATTATATTTACGTGATTTAATTTACCATATGCGATTGGCCATATACCGCTATGGTCTGTAAGTGACCCTTCCGGAAAGAAGCCTACATGCCTTCCTACTAGAATGCTTACTTCCCTCTGGGCCAACCCAGCTACTGATGAGATTCTATAACCCGCCCAGCACATTAAAATTTTATCGGATTCAGCCAAGACTCTGTGATGGGTTTCCTGTAAAAAAATAACATCCGGGCAGAGGGTTTTTAACCAGCATTCAATATCATTTTTTTGCAAACGTTATTGTATGTATGTAGGTGACGAGCAGCCACCCATCCTGACTCTCTGGAATCTCGGGACCACAAGCAGTTGTGCCGAAGAAGAGCGAAGGAGCCGCGGGGCAGAGTACCAGGCGAACATATTCTGCAGGGGCACTGGGCCCTGTCGATGTACTGCCTTAAACACCAGGCACGCCGCTTTATACAATACACGCAGGTGCACCGGCAGCCAGTGTAGGTCCCTTAAAGCTAGAGTGGAAGAGCTGAAATTAGGGCGAGAAAGAGCCAACTTGGCGGCCATATTCTGCACCCGTTGTAACTTCCCCAACAGATTTTTTGGGGCCTCCAGAAGTAGCGCGTTACAGTAGTCTAAACGACTCAGTATAGTCCCGCGAACTACTTCCTGCCTGGCCTGGGCAGGGAGGAGGGGCAGGACTTTACGCAGCATGCGTAGCAGAATCATGCACGAAGAGATGGTCTTGTTGACGTGCATGTCAAGTTGTAAATTTGGGCCGAAGATCACCCCCAAATTACGAGCTGGCTCCGCAGCCGCCACTGGCTCGGGGAAAGTGGCAGGCCAAAAGTTCTCTGGGAGTGTCCGTGGGATCCGGTCCATGGAGCAGTGAAGCACCTCAGTCTTTGTGCTGTTAAATTGCAGGGAATTGGCCCACAGCCAATCTGCTGTGGCTGCCATACAACAATGGAATGTCTCCAGCGGGACCGCGTTATTTCCTTCCAGAGAGAAGACCAGCTGGGTGTCGTCGGCGTAGTTAAAAGCCGAGATATTGAAAGATTTTATAAGGTGGACCAGAGGGCGGAGGTACAGATTAAAAAGTATAGGGCTGATGGCCGAGCCCTGTGGAACCCCCTGCCCTACTTTCCGTGGCTCCGATCGAAATAGAGGGAGTGCGAACAGCTGCTGCCGGTTGCTGAGATAGGATACCAGCCAGTCTCTTGCCCCCTCTGTGACCCCGCACTGCTCAAGCCTCCTAATGAGGGTCCGATGGCAGACCGAATCGAACGCGGCCGACATGTCGAGCAGCACCAAGAAGGCTGCCCGACCACTGTCGACACGCGAACGGAGATTGTCCAATACGGTTACCAGTGCGGATTCCGTCCCATGCCCAGGCCGGAAGCCAAACTGTCTCATCGAACCATCCGATTTCTTCCAGGAAGCCTGAAAGGGAGCGGGTCACCCTTTTTTCCACGATCTTAATAGGAAAAGGGAGCAACGAGATAGGCCTGTAGTTGGAAAGACAGGCGGGGTCCAGCGTTGGTTTCTTGAGCAGTGGTGACATGACTGCCAGCTTCCAGCACTCGGGAACGATAGCCAAATCCAAAGACTGGAGGCAGATGGAGTACAAAGGCTGGAAAAGTTCCGCCTGAAAAGCCTTCCAGAATTTGGGTGGCAATGGATCAAGCGGAGAGCCCGATGACACTGTGCATGCCATGCTGCAGAATTCCTCAAAGGAGGGACTGGGAAAAAGTCTTAGTTGGGGTCGACTGGAGAAAGTATCCGGAGCTCCCAAACTAAGGACTGGATCACTCGGCTGGGGGCAACTGGAGGAAGTATCCGGAGCTCCCAAACTAAGGACTAGGCCACTCGGCTGGGGTCGACTGGGTGACTGGTCCGGAGCTCCCAAGCCGGGGCCAGAGACAACCGGCCGGGGTCGACTGGACGGGCTACCTGTAGCTCCCAAGCCAAGAGCAGGAGGCAATGGATTTTTTAAGCCATCCTAGATCTTAGCGGTCTTCTCCTCAAAAGCACCTGCCAGGGAGTCACACAGAGCCTGCGACGCAGAGACCGTATTGGCCACGCACACAGGATGGGTCAATTCCCTAACGATTTTAAACAGGGCTTGAGACTTATTAGGCGCCTGTTCAGGGTGGTTTCCAGAAAAGCCGCCTTAGCCAACTTGATCTGCGCCTTATAGCCCTGCAGTGCCAGCCTAAACGAGGCCCTCGCTGAGGTCGAGTACTGCTTCCTCCAAGCTCTCTCGGCGCGTTTGCAGCTCAACTTCAGCTGCCGCAGTTCCTCCGTATACCAGGGACAGGCCCGGTTCAATCTACCTCGCGACTTGCGAAGGGGCGCAACCTTGTCTAACGCGTTAGTAATGGACCGGCACAAGGTGAGATAGCTTTCCTCCACCGAATTACTCAGGCAAAAGTTATCTGGTAATAGGGAAGGCAACAATGGTGAATTTAGTTGCCGGGACCAAGGTCTACTCAGTTTAGCCTGTCCGGCGCCGGCTTCCCCCGAGGGATGATCCCCTATGCAGAGGGAGAAAGCAACCAGTGAGTGGTCGGTCCAATATTGACATAGGATATCATTGACCACTACTAGTTGTGCGTCAGCAAAGACCAAGTCCAGGGCATGACCCCCCCCTGTGAGTCGCTGATCGGACCAGTTGCTGCAACTGAATGTCACCAAGAGCTTGACAGAGTGTCGTAAACGCACCATCCAGCGGGCCACCCTGCCACAGGTTAAAATCCCCTAGGACCAGCAGCTTGGAGTGGGTATTAGAGAGGTCATATATCAGGTCGATGAAGTCTGATAGGAAGGATACCGAGCCCGGCGGGCGATAACAGAGAACGCCCGTGAGCAATGTTCTCTCACGATCTTTGAAAGAGAATCCCATCAGCTCAAAGCCTGAAACCTCTCTAATTTTAAGCTGGAAGAGACCCAGCGTTTCTCTATAAATGACACCAATTCCACCACCCCTATTCTTCAACCTTGGAGTGTGGATGATTTTAAAACCTGGGGGGCAGGCCATGCCCAATTCAACCAGGCAGTCCTCCTGAGTCCAAGTTTCAGTTAAAAACAGAACATCAAGCCCCGAGGACTCGATGAGGAAGACAATCTCTGTGTGGTGTTTGCAAAGCGACCGAACGTTAAGCAGTCCACAAGAGAGTGAGACGGAGGTAGAGCAGTAGCCTTCGGAGTCAAGGGCGACTGACTCGGTCTCAGTTCCAATAGGGTAGCCCGAGAATAGACTAGGCGGGGAGAGTGCGGAAGGGCAGAGGGAACGGCCCTGTGCGCGCCCGTTGCGCGAACGGGCGCAAACGGGCTTACCTCTGGTGCACCTCCGGCGCGCCTACGTCGCGCCCGCTGCGCGCGACCGCTGCGCGCTTGATAAACCATCCTTTTATGATATTTAACCAAGCGGGAGTCCGCCTCCTGCGTCCCTTGCCCTAAGCAAGATGGCGCCCGAAGTGCTCCCAGCCTTCAACCCCACCCAATATGGCGGTCGGACCCGCTAAGCTGTCTGTATTCCGCCGAATGCGGGTGGAATCCAAATAGGGTGCGAGTGAACCTGACTGTTCCCCGGCCTAAGAAGCCGACAGATAGGTAGGCAGCGCGAATTTAATGAGCTCTAGCAGCTCTGTAGCGCGAATTACCAGCAGCCCGATTAAGTTTAAAATAACACAGTTAAAAAGTGCATCAGCAGCAAAGAGCGCGTAGGCCAAAAGTTCTAACCTGTCCGCACCCCCCGGTGGCTTAAATAAGCTCACCGAGTGCGGGAGCCCGCCTCCTGCGTTCCTTGCACTAAGCAAGATGGCGTCCGAAGTGCTGCCAGCCTTCAACCCCACCCAAGATGGCGGTCGGACCCGCTAAGCTGTCTGTATCCCGCCGAATGCGGGTGGAATCCAATTAGGGTGCGAGTGAGCCTGACTGTTCCCCGGCCTAAGAAGCCGACAGCTAGGTAGGCAGCACGAATTTAATGAGCTCTAGCAGCTCTGTAGCGCGAATTACCAGCAGCGCGATTAAGTTTAAAATAACACAGTTAAAAAGTGCATCAGCAGCAAAGAGCGCGTAGGCCAAAAGTTCTAACCTGTCCGCACCCCCGGTGGCTTAAATAAGCTCACCAAGTGCGGGAGTCAGCCGCCTGCGTCCGTTGCCCTAAGCAAGATGGCACCCGAAGTGCTCCCAGCCTTCAACCCCACCCAAGATGGCGGTCGGACCCGCTAAGCTGTCTGTATCCCGCTGAATGCGGGTGGAATCCAATTAGGGTGCGAGTGAGCCTGACTGTACCCCGGCCTAAGAAGCCGACAGCTAGGTAGGCAGCGTAAATTTAATGAGCTCTAGCAGCTCTGTAGCGCGAATTACTAGCAGCGCGATTAAGTTTAAAATAACACAGTTAAAAAGTGCATCAGCAGCAAAGAGCGCGTAGGCCAAAAGTTCTGACCTGTCCGCACCCCCGGCCGGTGGCTTAAATAAGCTCACCAAGTGCGGGAGTCCGCCTCCTGCGTCCCTTGCCCTAAGCAAGATGGCGCCCGAAGTGCTCCCAGCCTTCAACCCCATCCAAGATGGCGGTCGGACCCGCTAAGCTGTCTGTATCCCGCCGAATGCGGGTGGAATCTAATTAGGGTGAGAGTGAGCCTGACTGTTCCCCGGCCTAAGAAGCCGACAGCTAGGTAGGCAGCGCGAATTTAATGAGCTCTAGCAGCTCTGCAGCGCTAATTACCAGCAGCGCGATTAAGTTTAAAATAACACAGTTAAAAAGTGCATCAGCAGCAAAGAGCGCGTAGGCCAAAAGTTCAAACCATTTGTATTAAAAGACAAAAACTTCAGCTTATTTCTCATTAATATTCATATATAGAGTAAACAACTAATAATGCACAAGGTACACAAAATGCAGGAATAATAGAAAAGAAATGACCCGGGAAATGTGTGCAAAGTACATGCCTGTAGTTCAACAGTTGTGAGCATTTAAGCAATCTTTTGTGCAATATACGCAAACCACCACTCCAAAAAGCAGGCAGACAGATGTGCAAAATCAGCATTTAACGAGCAAGTAAAGTGCAGTATGTGCAAACCCTGAGATATAAAATTAGAGGCAGGCAGTATATAAACACATCGCTAAGTAAGAGAAAAAAGTAAAAACCATGAACTCCTGAACATGGACAATGTGTAAAGTGCAAATGGCATAGAACTTATACCTTGCAACAGTTTCCAATATCAGACAAAGACAAGCTGCCATAGATTTAAGCATTATTCCGATCAGCACTTATAGTGTAGCAACCCAACTCGAATCGTAAAGTGCCTTTCAGTGCAAAAAAGTGCATTAACATGAAACAAACTACTGCTACTAATTTACTACTAATTTCTCCCATGCAGTAACTGTACCCCTAGCTGACCATGTAACCTGTTAGAATATGAACTCTCTTTTTTCCCCCCTGCAACACCCCTTTCACCTCCCCCAACAAACCTCCCTAGAGGGGACGGCAACCCCCCATGTCCCACTTCCGTCTCCCTCTGTTCCCTTTTCTTCTCTTTTGTGGATGCCACTTTATTACATCCATGTGCGCTACCTGTAACACCTTGCATCCGCCCCATTCATTCTCAAAAAAAAAAAGAAAAGTTTAATTATCCAACGCGTGGCTATGCAGTGAGGCCCTCCAAAAATGCTTGGGCTTCTTGTAATTCTGTAAAAATAAAGAATCTCCCTTTGGCTAACACCTTCAGTTTGGACTGCTGGATGATCATGGCTTGAGCGCCCTTAGCCTTAAAGGAGTCGATCATCTTGACAAAGTCCCTACGTCTGTGAGCGGATGCCGCTGACATGTCCGAGAAGATTCGAAGGTTTTTTTGCATCATCGCATTAAATGTTCTTCTTGAGAAGGCCGTATTAAGGATTTTCTCTTTCACCCTATAATAAGAAAAATTAAGTAATATTGTACAAGGGTATTTAAGATTATTTGGTTTGTGTGCAGGGACTCTGTGTGCTCTTGTAATCGTTAAGTCACCTTGCAGCTCCGGTATAGCTTTTTTTAACAGGGACTCTGACCATTTCATAACGTCTGTGTCTTCCAGGCCTTCCTAAATGCCCACTAGGCGTAGATTTGACCGTCTGTTATAATTTTCTAAGTCCTGCATCTTTTCCGCCATTTGAGATTTCTATTTGCTTGCTGCATGGAGGTCTTTCTGAATCGTAATTAATGTATCTTCTAGGGTCGAGACCCGAACTTCTGCCTCCGAGACCCTTGTGGGAAGATTTCCGAAGTGCTCCTCCATTTTTGTAAGCCTCTTATGCAGTTGTGATACCTCATGAGCTTGGGAGATTTTGAGTTCCCCTTATTTCGTGGAGTATAGTTATAAGCTTCTCCTCTACAGAGTTCACTTTTAATACGGTAGGGAGTGTGCATACATCATCTTCCTGGGTCCCGTGTAGACTTTGTCCTGGACCTAAACCTGCCAGGTCGATAGGAGGTGACGTAGTTGGCGAGTAGACAGCATTCACGAGCAGTACTTATTCTACAGAGTGAGCCGCCTTTGCCTTTGCCGTCATACCAAGACTGTGATGAGGATGAGACTGCGGTAGGGAGCAGAGGTGGGGCTGGGGTGCAGGCTGAGTCAAGGGAGTAGAGGGGGTTGAAAGAGCCCGGAACTGTAATGATTGTGACAGGGTAATGATTGTGATAAGATAGTAGGGGGGAGCGAACTGGCATTTGGCACTGCCACTGCCTCTGCCTCTGCCTCTGTTGTTTCCTCTAACCCTGCCTCTGCCACTGGCATTGTTGGTTTTATCACACCCCCGCTTTCTCTCGAATCTTCTCACTCCATTGCACCCCTCGCCTCCCTTTGATTGACCTCTTCCTGAATTGGTGTACTCGTGAATCGCCCATGCTGGAGCACTAGTTTGGAAAAAAGGGGATACTGCTTAGGGCTCGATTGGCTCTCGATCCCCCTAGGTATACTCTTAGCAGTATTATACATTATGTCCACCTTGACTGCCTTGTCTTCCCCATGCCCCTTGCCTTTGTCACCAACAACCAATAGACTCAATTCTCCCGAAAGTTCAGATAGTGTCTCCGTGTCTTCATCCTCTTCTCCCAAATCCTCCTCGTCCTCCTCAAGAAACTTAGTTGAGGTTGTCTGTACTTTTCCGCTGCTTCCATGGCTATAAGCTTTAGGGAGTTTCTTTGTTGCGCCTTTCTTCTGCCTTTTCCCCCCCCCTTTAGACACAGGTGCGGGTATAGCCACCGTTGGGGATTTTAAGAGCTCTCTCACTGAATCCGTTTTAGCCTGTTTACCTCTAGCTCTCGCCGCCATGTCCGTAGCCAGAGTAGTGTCAGCATGTAGAGGGGAAAAATGCAGCGAGAGGTGGGTAATAGGGCAGGAGGGAAAGGGAGCAAGGTAAGGAGGCTGTGTGCAGGCTTCGTAGCCCAACTCAGTCAGGGAAGAGCTCAAAAGTGAAAACAAGTTTTCTATCCCCTCTGTATAGGCCTTCGCTGCTAGGCTGCACTGCATGCTGGAGCTGGCAGCCCCGCTAATACTATAGTTAATGTTATAGCTGGCAATTGATGAATCGGATCTTCTGCCGTATGACAATGCTGCAAAGAGTACAATTCAACAAAATCTTGTAGACCTTGCCAAGGTAGCATAGGAAGGAACTTCCGGTCTTATCCATGCACCTAAACTGGGCCTCCAGTAGCCGATAAGCCCGCTCCACCTTACCCTTCGTTTGCTCACAGGCCTCTTTGATGTTGGGTTCCTCAGAGATGTTAAAAGCCAGGTACCATGATATACATAATCACAACAAGCAAACATAAGCAAACTAATCTTTGGATGGACATATAATAGCAATATAAATGGCATCAAAATAATGGCTGAGACTTACCAACAAGATAGGCCCTCATAGATGTAAGGCCTGCCATCTGTTGTGGTATGTGGTTTATGCATCAAACCAGAAAGTCATGGGCGGAATATGGAAATCTTGCACAGAAACTAGTGTTGTAGAGTTCTGGAATGCAATCACCTGCACGATGATGGCGTGGAAATGCTTCCTATTTTTATATATTTGCTGTCATGAGGTAGCACTAGTGCAACATGGGTTGCATCTGAGGCACCTACCACATGTGTGAATCCTCCGAATCCATACAATCAGTCTTTGGATATTGAAGATAGTCATTTATGCACCTCAGAATACCACCAATTACCTATTTGAGAACTGCAGAAAATATTGAGTGAGACATTCCATTAGTCACCCACTGTATAATGGAATGAGCCTGTTACACAGAACTAGGGGGGCATATTATCAAGGGGGTTTATCTCCGCTTTTTTGGCTTTAAAAGCCAAGAAATCTGAGATAAAATGATCTCCCTATTACCTAGCTGTCGCTGACACCAGTTAGCGACAGCTAGTAGGAGATAGCGACCATCTTGGGCCCCACTTTGCATGTCAGAGAAATGTATCACTAATGACACGCAAAGTGGGCGTGCCAAGATGTTAGCGACTGGAAACAGTCGCTAACATTGCTATCTCCTATTACCAACTTTTGGAGATATTCGCTCTAAGCGCGAATATCTCCAAAAGCTAACACCTACCCTGAGCAGTTCTTAGCCAGTGGTCAATAACATTTATATTTCAGACTTGAAGGCTGAGCTGATCTAACTCTATTCAACTCAGTTAATCTTTATTCGGCCAATTTGGGCCAAAAAGCAATCTGGCATTAGCCAACATTTGTATAAGGTGCAAGGTGCCAAATAAAATTGGTAAAACGTATTCAATTCATGATAAAAACCGTAAAATACAGAATTTAAAAAGCAAAAAACAGATAAATATTCTTTCCACAGAGCGGGCTCTACATGGTTTTCCTAGTTCTAACTGAAGCTTTTAGTAAAAACCATACCCTGAAGCAAAGAGCAGGTGTCTTCAATAGTTGCAAATGGAACAAAGCATCTCGTTTAACTCAATATACAGCAATCTTTTGAGACATTTTTCTTGCATTTTCGTTTATAATACTCAAGTTAGATATTGTCATTATACCTTAGATCTATAACATATTATTAGGTTTATCATTGATCCCGTAGCAAACTAACCTCTGTGACAACAGAAGTTTCACACTTTGGACCAAATGATTAGTTCCTTTGCCCAATGATTAGTCTCATTTGTAGGAGACTTTATTGCATACACATAAAATAGGCTCCGTATTTCCTTTGAGAATGGTTGTTAATTCAAAACAGAGAATAAAATGATGGGCAAGCACATTACATTAAGAAATTGTTTGAGTTGAATTACTCCAAATTGGAAACTTTTATATATATATATATATATATATGGATTAGCTGGGACTGACTCACCAGTAACAGGAATTGGCAATACCAAGAACTTTCAAGCTCTCAGCAGTAGATCACAAAATGAGCTCAACAGTACTTTTAAATCTGGTGCGGCCCTATTTTAGCTCCCATAACACATTTCAAACTGAAATTGAATCATCATGTTGTACATTGATTCTTCTTGTAATATGGCTGACAGTAGTCATTAGCCCTTCCTTAGTGTTTTCACCTTCTCAGCCTTCCTGGATACCTGTGAGTGTTCTAACCTGTACCAGAGTGTTCTACCTGTGTCAGTTGATGGTCTGGTCAGCTGGCGAGGTTTTGTACTCAGCTGTGTCCTACAATAAATCTACATGTAATCAACTAGAAGTATCTTGTCATCTATCACCATCTTATTTACAACATTTTGGCGACATTACTACTGTCAGAAGAATCAATGTACAACACATCACCTTTCTTCAGAGCCAAACTTTGGGGAACTCAAATGTGCAAGCTCTGAATTTTATAGAGAATAATTTCCTACAAAAAAATATTGTCTCACTAATTCAATACTTTTGATTAGATGGTGAAAACGTGTCCCATTCAGACACCCTTGGGTTCTATAGAGCTATTGAGAAGAATGTTAATACAATTCAACAGCACTCATCCTCCGCACCCACCCCCATCACCCCCAAGGCAGAAAGTAAAAATAAATTCACACCCCTGCGTTATTCCCTCCACCTCCCTTTCTATCGTAAGTAAACCCTCAGTTCTGTAATCAAAATCATAACCTTTTCTTTCAGTGTCCTTTCAATCACCCTCTGAATACCATAATTCTTGATGAAATGTCCTTTATATTAAATTTGTAGAACTCTGTTATCTAAGGACAAACCAGAGTTCTAAAAACAAATCTAACCAAAAATAATATTTCTTCTCAACATCTATAGTTTGGAAGTTTCAGGCAAGAAACCCTGCATCTTTAGCGCGCTCCATTTTCCTTGCCAGCCCCCCCACCCCCCGAGATCCCAGCTCATGCTGGTAGGTATCCACATGCCACTGAATTATGAACTGTTTTCATATGGAGAATACATTAATTATAATAGTCTGTGTGACTTCAGATTGGAAGCGAATAACATATGCTGCACTATTTAAAAGCAGCAAATCTAGGACATTCACTGCAATCATTACCAGCACAGACCCACCTTTGAAGTACCATGAAATGCTGCAACAACACAGTACTAAATTATCCAGCTTGTCGGGGAACACCATAATTAATGCAGTCATGCAAATCTAATCTATCCCTTTCCACAAAGGTTGCATAACAGTACACACCGCTCTTTTGATGTTCATTTGATGCAATGCAATTTTGTACCGGAATTTGTGCCGTCAAGCCAGCTTAAAACGTGTTTATGAACACCTCTTGATTTGTCCGAATATAGTTTTGGCACTTGCCTGACAGTTCCATATTCACATCCTTTGCAAATCTCAACAAACTCATGCATAATCAACATAATTTACTTTGCTAACATCAGGTTTCAAGTTCCAAGTGGCCGTTGTTTTTACTCTGTAGCATATAAGTGGCCAAATATTTTAGTGTTGACGTATTATATATGCACAGGATAAGGTACGTCAATTGTGCGTTCTAAGGAGTTCTCAAAAGGTATACAGGTGTATTAAGTGAGATTAAATTAGGGTTCACTGTATGGTGATGTTTCCAGTGTGGAAGACTGCGCTGCCGCTGCCAGTGACAACCTTTAACTGACAGCCAGGGAGGGCTCTTCCATTGGAGCGGAGGAGCGTTACTCCACTTAAATCACTCCCATAGCCCCAGAGATGACAAACAATGTGGTAATTCATTACCATTTTATTTTTCATCCCCTGTCCCCAACAAAGAGTCGGGATGGGGGCAGGGCCGCTGCTGAGTGACAGCAGCTGGGAGGTGGGTGGACTGTTAAATTCACTGTTTAAAGTGTGCATGTCTTTTTGGCCATCCGTCTTGCAACGGCCAGACACACAAACTCTTTAGGCCTCTCAACCCAGCTGGTGGGTTGAGAGTAAGTGCAGGCCTCCAGAGCGCTGTGGAGCGCCGAGTAACACTGCTCTCTCCAATCAGGCTGCTGCTCTCATGGTATAAGTAGCGCCATGATTGGTCTAGGGAGTTTCTTGGTGGCCGGGCTGCAGAAGAAGAAAGCAGTGGAAGGAAGAGGTACGGTGCATCTCAGGTAAGTGTTTAATTTTTATTATTTAGTTTTTTTTATTTGTGCTTTCTAACGCTTGCAGAGGCTGCTCTGAACACACAGAGGTCTCTGCCAGGCAGGCAGAGCCCTCTAAATATGGTGGGCTTTAGTTCACTGACCGTCAGCAACCCCATGAAGATTTTTATTGTGAAGATTTCTCTAAAAACATCAATGGCTCAGTTGTTAGCGATACAGGTGCAATCTGGTCTACCCCATTGTTTCACCATGTTCTGCTTTAAGCGTCTAACTGGCAGGTAGGTACATTCTGTACTGAGTTCTGCTCTCAGCCACTACTCCGTCAGATGACATCCGGTTCAGGTACTAAACTAGTAGCTGGATTCTGGACTCACTCATTAGTTTTGCCCCCAGGGCAGAACTAATGATCTCCAGGGCCACATACTAGTGTAATGGCTGGGTTCAGTGCTCAGCCCCTATTCGACAGTCTAGTTTTGGACAGCTGAGTTCTTAACTAGTCTGAATCGAGCTCAGTTCCAGAAGCAGAATCTAGTCTTGACAGATAAGTAAGTTCAGGACTCAGATAGTATTCTCGTGGCAGAGGAATCGACTCAATCATTAGCTTGCCTTTGGATGAGTAATGTCCTATTACTTACCGGTAATCTAAATTACTCCTGGTCTCGTTGTCCTCGTCCCATTCCTAAACATAGTGGAGATCACTATCTACACAACAGAAAAAAAGAACAGGAGCATGCTGGGATACCTAACCCACTCCCTCCCGCTGGGAGTACATAAGCGGTACCAACCCAGCATGCAGCCTGAAAATACCAAGCCAACAACCGGAATGCCGGAAGGCCGGCCGCCAGGGAGCGAGGGGTGTTAGGAAAGGAACGAGGACAACAAGACCAGGAGTAATGAAGATTACTGGTAAGTAATAGGACATTACTCCCAGGTCCCCCCTGTCCTTGTCCCATTCCTAAACATACACACCTAGGGGCATCAGACCGAGAAACAAAATGGCACCCAACCAAAGCAGAAGGGAGCCCCTAAGAACACGCAGGCAGTAGCACAACCAGCCATGCCCCCAATCATGCCTACAGAGCCGAGACCCCAAAACAAGTGGTGGACGACCCAGAGATGACCGCAAACGAGCACAAGAACCCCCAAGGCAAGCACGCTGTCTTGCCCGCTCTCGTTTTGAATTACTATCTGCACTGCGCCCAGAGGAGACACCAGATATAACTTTCCCCAGGCTGTAGAGACCCATCACCGCCAGCCTCCCGCCGCCCTGCTGTTTCCTGACACCTGACAGCGGGGCCGCCGAGTGGAGTGAGGCGAGGGGCTGCCTACAACTCCCGGCAGCCCTCAAGGTCTCCAGCCCCACCGTCATCACGCCGCGCCAGGAGGCGCATAAAGGTCCTCACTGCTGCAGCGAGCGGTGTCACGCTGTCTTGCCCGCTCTCGTTTTGAATTACTATCTGCACTGCGCCCAGAGGAGAAACCAGATATAACTTTCCCCGGGCTGTAGAGACCCATCACCGCCAGCCTCCCGCCGCCCTGCTGTTTCCTGACACCTGACAGCGGGGCCGCCGAGTGGAGTGAGGCGAGGGGCTGCCTACAACTCCCGGCAGCCCTCGAGGTCTCCAGCCCTGCGTCATCAGGCCGCGCCAGGAGGCGCATAAAGGTCCTCACTGTTCCCCCTCGCGGGACGCGAGCGGGATGCTGGTCGAAGCCTGGGCCAAGGGTGGGCCCGTCCTAGCCCGTCACAGACCGGAGAAGACTGGGCTGGGCCCACCCCCCTAACAACTATCATAAGGTAAATCCCTAAGAAAGGAACTGTAAGCAGCCCAGTGAGGGATCACACACCACCTACGTTCATAACCTTGAGTAAACCACAATCTGTCACTCGACTGGTCTAAACACACATAATGACTACAAGGGGCTCCAGGAGCAAAACACTTAAAAATATGGCGAGCGCCGTAGGTCCCATAGACCAATTCATCACTAAAGTGACCCAAACTATCGATCAAACTGTAATGTTGATTGATCGACGAGTTTCCTATGAACTAGACCAAGCAAGACGCTCGTCAATGGGCATGCTGGCACAGGCACGAACCCCAAACGTCTTACCACAAAATATCACTATGTTGGAAACACACGAGGACATACATGCCATTCCGAACTCTGTCGATCTATCAGTATCCTCACAATTGTCAGACTCACAATTGACTCAGGGTCTTGAGCAAACCCCCGATATCTTTGCAAGTCCGCAGCCATCACAAAATGAACCCACACAGAGTGAAATAAGAGGAACAGGGAAGGAGCAATCCCGAAACACCCGCAACATAAAGAAACACACTCAAAAAACCCTACAAACATAGTTGCTACAAATTCAGAATTTGACTCACTTTTTAAACCTTGTGACTCAAACAAAGACCAAAGTCAAAATAACATCAAATCTACCGCAGGTACTGAAGTTAACAGCAATACTAACTCTAATGTACTCATAGTCGAAGATCACAACGACGGAGCTAACTCCAATCAGATCCATCAAGAAAACTTGGTTCCACCCTCAGTAAGAAATTTTAAAAATGTCAAGACACAATCCTCCCTGCTAAAAGAAATAGCTGAAATAGTCAAATACTAGCTACAACCCATTCAAAAAAGCCTAGAAATCATAGAGAAGCAAGTTGCGATATTAATTGCTACTTCAAAAATAACTCCAAATTCAAGAATTCAAGATCTCTCAACCTTGCCTGGACCTAAAGCCTCAGCTGGTAATGTAAAGTCCACTAACAAATCAAAACAACCAGTTAATAACATGGCAACAACAAATATCCCAACCACAAAATTAGGAGAGCCAGTGAAAAATTCAAATAACCCAACTCCTTCATCAAAAACTAAGACCCCTCAAGAACCCCTCAAAACAGCTCCAGGCCTACAAAACCAGCCATCAGTAAATGTTCCCCCAGTAAATGTCCCCCCAGCTAAAGCTCTCCCAGCAAATACTCCCTCCAGACCACCTGCACCAAATACCCCCCAGCACGATCAGACACAGAGGCATAATAATAAACCAGAACGGTCAAAAAAAAGATGGCCTAAACCAGTAAACCTCCCACCGGAAGCAGCAGCTTTTGTAGTCATCCTAACAGGGGTTCCAGAACTAAGTAACGACACAGACGAACCAACTTGGTCCTTACTAAACAAAACCCGTTATTGGCTGAATATTAACAGACCCAATCAGCCTAATAATATTTCCAGAATCACTACGGTGAGAAGGGCCTCATGGATAGGCTATCAACCAAAAACAATTCCCGGTGACTGTATAATAGTCAATTTCGAAAATCCCCGTGCTGTGGATTATATATGTTCATGGGACTCACCGGGAAATAGCGGAGGAATAAACGTAAAACGCCTATCCTTTTTCTACCCTCGACAAGGCCACCGTTTTGAGGACCCTAACTGGCCCTCAAACTGGTCCTGGAACCAACCCGATCACGGACAGAGAAGCTGGAATCAGGGAGACTGGGGCTATGGAAACAACCAAAGGAGTTGGTACCAGGGAGAATGGGGGCACGATTATAAAGACCGGGGTGATTGGAATAACTATGGCAGGAGGGTACAGCAATTACCGTACAGGGAACCATGGGGTGGAATACCAACTTTCAACAGCTATAGCTGCTTAGAGATGGTCAACTGACCATCACCACAGAACCATACCATGACCCCTCTGTCTAATAATAGAGTTTTTCCAAACAACTCAGCTAATCACCCTAAAAGCAAGACATTTAATAAAGATCACCTTGTAACAAAAACTTGGCCACACGAACTCACAGCAATGACAAAAATCCAAAATATGGTAAATCAGACTCAAGAGTGTCAACACCTTCCCAAGGCTCATATCAGACCCTTGACAGCGTTACAAATCGCCCCAAATGCGCAGGTATGCGCTCCAAACTTGAATTCTGAATTGCACCTTACCCAATCTGAAGAAATCACTGTTCAGACAATGCCACCTGTTGTTATCAGAAAAAACCTCGACAGGAGCGTGTTATTCTGGAATGTGGCGGGGATAGCGACTAAACACTCCGAAAAAGGTTTCTAGAATTGGTTGATTCGAACGATGTAATTTGTCTCCAGGAGACATGGCTCAACGACCCAATCCATCTTGTGGGATATAAAACATACTTCTCCCAAGCAATAAAATCTAATTCAGGGAGAAGCAAAGGAGGCCTAACAGTATACATTTCTAACCTTTGGCCGTGTTGTGAAATAACTCCTGTAATACTCCATCAGAACTATCAGATCATCAACATCCAAGGAATCAATCAAGAGGTTTATACCATTATAAACTTCTACAACAACATGAGTCCAACGGAGCTGTCCAAGGCCTTAAACGAAATTTCCAATGAGACTAACGATCTTAAAACAAAACACGCTAAGGACTCACATACAATAATCTGGGGAGGAGACTTCAACCTTCACATATGTAACAAAAGTGACACCTCTACCTGTGGGATCACAGATGAACAAGGAAACTGCTTAACTCATTTCACCCACACCGCAGAAGGCAACAACATACAGGCCATCATGTCCGAATTAGATATAGGGTTTGCGAACATGATAAAGACGCCCACAACCCAATTCACTCCAACCTTTCATGGAAGAGGTTTTGAAACTCTAATAGACTATATATTAGTATCCATCAATAAAGCCACACGTATTAAGTCCTTCGAGGTGCTCAACAACGGACTTAGCGATCATTTCCCACTCAGATTGATGTATCAAGAACCCGACCATCGAAAGAAAACAGACAAGGCCTATCCTGGCATGCTCCACCAGGAAGCATTAATATTGGACAGATTAAACGGTTATACCCTCAAATGGGGCAAAATAGACCAGGAAACCACCAATGCGAGAATAATTAAAACATGAAGAAATGAAATCGACAAGTGCCTAGACCCCTCTACAACCCCAACAGAGATCATGACTAACTATAACGTAATCGTGAAAACCATAAGAAACGAACTAACCAAGCCCAATAAACAAAATAAGACCTTAAGAAAGGGATGGTTCAATACGAAATGCACAAAAACCTATTCCGATTTAAAGAGGGCCCTAGCCAAAAAAGAAAGAAACAGAGAAGACGTAATCAAATTAAGGAAGGTTTATATGCAGGCAATCAAACAAAGAAAAAAGGACATACAAGCAAACCTCTGGACCCAGCTACTAAAAAGCAGTACTTTAAAAGATTGCGCAGCTTTTTGGGAGATAGTTAAAACCCCTTTTCTAACAGAAAACAATGATGGCCCTTCCTTGGACGTTGCCATAAATGCAGATGATTGGGTGCAACATTTCTCAGGGGTTTTTAGAGAGGCCAAACCTATAGACTCAATCTCCCCGGACCCTCTTCCATCAGTGAAATATCCATTAGCAATACATTTTACAATTAATGAAATGATGAAGGCCATAAAGACTGCTAAAACTGGCAAAGGACCAGGACCAGACTCTGTTCCTATGGATCTCTACAAATTCCTACCCGACCTTCGGTCTCCCCCTCTAACTAAAGTATTAAACGCAGCAAAGGACACTGATCTCCCAGATTCTTGGTCAACATCGATACTCGTCCCCATTTTTAAGAAGGGCAACAGAGATAGTCCCTCCTGCTACCGTCCCATTTCCCTCCTGGACTCGATCGGAAAAATGGCAGGGCGCATACTTCTTGATCGACTCCAGGAGTGGTCGAAAGAACATGGGGTACTCTCAGACCTACAATACGGGTTCAGGGCAGGACTGAGTACAGTGGATCAAGTCCTAAATCTAACACTACTTGCCGGAAAATACGTAACTGTAAAAAGATCTTGCCTACATATGGTCTATGTCGACCTCACAGCAGCTTTCAACTGCGTGGAACACTCAAAACTCTGGTCAATAATGCTGCAAATGGGGATCGAATCACCAATAGTCGACTTTCTCCGAGAATTATACACCGGAGCCAAGGGAAAGGTCAGATTTGGGACAGCCGGACAATTAACCAACAGTTTTCCAATACAGAAGGAGGTCAGACAGGGGTGCGTGCTGGCCCCTTTCCTATTCACGCTCTACACTAACGGTCTCGAGGCTGCAATGTTAAAGTATGTAAAAGATCTCCCAGAAGCCGGTCGTCGGCAGATTCCAGCATTATTTATATGCCGACGACGCGGTAATTCTCGCTCGAACTCCAGTCCAGCTTCAACGGGCTCTAATCAACTACTGCACTTTTATGACCAGTTTAAATTTAAAAGTCAACATAAAGAAAACATACGTGATGCATACCGGTACCAAGGGGAAAAAAGTGAAGAAAATCTATGTGGACAATCTTCCCCTTGAAAGAACCAATACGTACCCCTATCTAGGCATCACCATTGACGAGGCATTCAATTGGAAAGAAGCAATTAATTCCCGAAAACTGTCCCTTATAAGAACAGTTGGTGCTTTAAAAGCCTTTTCTCTTCATCTTGGTAAAAGACCTGCGACCGAGATGATCAAGATATATAATGCAAAATGCATTTCTGCAGCCACCTTCGGAGCAGGAGTCTGGGGAACGACAAACGTAGAACAATTACAAAAAGTTGAAAACTCTTTTTTAAAATTTTTATTGGCTGTCCCTAAAAGCACAACCACATTTGGATGTCACCTCGAACTCGGGGTGGATTATATCTCCGACATTATCAAGATCCAACCAATCATGTTATGGCGCAGAATATGGGCAACGGACGAGTGCCAGCTTACAAGAACAATAATTCAGGACTGCATGAAATTAGACAACATGACAAAGATAAAATGGTTGGTCTATGTAAAATCCTTTCTTATAGACATTGGTCTTCCAAGATTCTTTGACGACCCATTGTCAGTAACAGACATATCGAAAAAAGAACTAAAAACACTCTGTCTGTCGCATTTATCTCAACTACGGATGCTGAGTGAAGTAGGGAAGCCATCAGTCCAACAATGTCTACTAATACAGTTGGTTCCAACCATCCAACCGTACTTGCAGTATGACTTATCACAATATGAAAAACTTCTTCTTACTCGTTTCAGGTTTAATTTATATCATTATATGGTTTTATTTCCCAATCAGAATGATTGGACACATAATATTTCAGTGTGTCCCTGTGACCTAATGTCCCCTCAGTCTACAATTCATGTCCTCTTTTTCTGCAAATTCTATACGCCATTACGCAGGAGGTGGATTATACCACTATTAAAAGTTTTAAAAATCCGCAGATGTCGCCCAGCCTACTTGGCGTTGCAATTTCTGGAAAATAATTTAATGACAAAATCTGTGGCACAGTATCTAAAATTATGTATCAGGCACCGAACGAACTTATAAAATTTGACTGAGTATCCTGTTTAAAATGGACTTCAAAAATGCTTTTAAAGGCACTGTTTGATACAGAATGAATGAGAGTTTTAATATTTGTTTTGTTTTTATGTACTTTTATGGCTTTCACAAAATGGAAACCGAATAAAGATGATTTGATTTGATTTGAGTAATGTCCTATTACTTACCGGTAATCTAAATTACTCCTGGTCTCGTTGTCCTCGTCCCATTCCTAAACATAGTGGAGATCACTATCTACACAACAGAAAAAAAGAACAGGAGCATGCTGGGATACCTAACCCACTCCCTCCCGCTGGGAGTACATAAGCGGTACCAACCCATCATGCAGCCTGAAAATACCAAGCCAACAACCGGAATGCCGGCCGCCAGGGAGCGAGGGGTGTTAGGAAAGGAACGAGGACAACAAGACCAGGAGTAATGAAGATTACTGGTAAGTAATAGGACATTACTCCCAGGTCCCCCCTGTCCTTGTCCCATTCCTAAACATACACACCTAGGGGCATCAGACCGAGAAACAAAATGGCACCAAACCAAAGCAGAAGGGAGCCCCTAAGAACACGCAGGCAGTAGCACAACCAGCCATGCCCCCAATCATGCCTACAGAGCCGAGACCCCAAAACAAGTGGGGGACGACCCAAAGATGACCGCAAACGAGCACAAGAACCCCCAAGGCAAGCACGAAGAAGGCCCAGCACCCAGAGCCTAGCCCCAAGGGAACACCCAGTGGGGCAGAAAGAACCCCCCCTGAACAACCAGGGGAAGGGAGCCCCAGAGAAGCGGAAGCGCCCCAGGAAGGGCAAAAGACCAGGGAGAAAAACCACCAAGGGAGAAACCGATAGCCCCAGGCGCCCCCAAGCAGCTGCCCGAACAGGGACAAAACAGGCCAACCCGCCCAATGCCTGTGAGTGCACAAGAGCAGGCTGCACCAGAGGACACCACCCAGGCCCATGAAGGAATCCAGCAGGGGCAAGAGAGAGAGCGACCCCCTCCCCTGAAGCAGGGCAGAAAGTGACCCATAGCCGGAGCAACCCACAAACGACCACACCGAAAGGCGACGGGAAGGATGACGAGACAGAAGAGGCATGCCAAAGCAAGAGAACAACGAGCGTGACCAAACACAGGACCAACCCCAACACACCAGGGGAAGCCACCCTCAGAGCCACCAAGACGGAAGAGGGAGGAACCAGACAAGAAAACAGGCACCGACCCAGAGCAACAACCAGGAAGAAAGGGGCCAAGAAACCCAGGCAAGGCTCCCCCCCCCACCAACATCTGACAACCGCAGCAATAATGGAACCGGAGGCACAGAAAACCCACAGAAGGCCCAGGCCAAAGGCAGGAAAGAAAGCAGCCAAGTCCAGCAGAGACACCGGATGGCCGCAGCTAAGGCCGCAACACTGGGAGAAGAAAACCCGGGGCACAAGAATCAGCCAGCGGCCAGGCCAGAGGCAACCAAAAGCCAGAGACACAGGGAAACGAACCCAGGAACCCAGCCAGTCCAGGCAAGGGAGAGCAAAAAGCTCCACCCAAAGCAAAATCCACATCTGGCCAGGGCACAGCCAAGAGAGAAAAACCAAGGGTCGAACACGGAACCCGGGAAACCAACCCCAGAAACGGGAAGGAGGAACCGCCAGCAACCAAGAGCCGAGCCAAGGACACCAAGGAACCACCCAAGGTGAACCCCAAGAAGGGCAAAACAGAAAGGACCAACAAGGAGGCCAAGAGCCCAACAACGCAGGCGGTCCAGAAAGACCCACGAAGCCAACCGGACAACCAACAGGCCAGCCACCCAGGAAGACCGCAACACGGCAGGGACCCAGGTAGGGACCCTGCAAAGGGAGGCCAAAAACAGGGACCGCAAGGGAACAAACCCAACAGAGGCAGAACCGAGGCCCCATGAAGCCCTGGAACACCCCAGGCAACCCCAAACCATCGGAGAGGAGCCAGGGGAGACCAAAGGGCGCACAACCCCCTGGGGGCCCAGGAACAGACCTAAAAGGGGAAGAACAAACCCAGTAGAGTCAGCTAGAGCAACGGCCAGTGACACCACAGGCCAAAAGCCGTCCGCACAGTAGGGTGAAATGCACAACCCCAAGGACAGGCTCACAAGGGGAACGCCACAGCATCAGGGCCCAGGCAAGGCTGAAAAAAGGGGGGGGAAGCAGCAACATGTCCCACACACCAGGGGAGTCCGACACCAGACCACAACCGGCAACCCCACCAACAAACCCACCAGCCAAGACCAAGAGAAGGCACGGGGAGGAGGATACCGGGTACGGCACCCACAAACCAAAAAAGAAGGGCACAGGGCAGCCCAAACCCTGAGACAGGCAGGGGCACACATGTAGTGCACCCAAGAAACCAAGGAGCTAACTAGGAAGAAGCCAAGGAAGACTCACAACACCCAGCCACCACATGCGACAAAGGGAGCAGCAGTGAAAGGTAAAGGACCCCAAAGCGCACCAAGCCACAAAAAGAGCCACAAGAAGGGAAAAGGAAAACACAACTGGAAACCGAACCCCACCAGCCAAGCAAGTGCAACACAACACAGCACCAGGCAAGCGGCAAGCTGCAACCATAGCCATGAACCCCACCAGGGGCCCCAGCAGTACAGCCTAGAACCAACAGCCAAGCAAGGCCCACCAGGACAGAGGGAAGACAGAACAGCCCCCCTCCCCCGAAAAAAACAACGGAACCTAAGAAACAGGAAGTCTGGAAGCACCAAGGACCCCGACGCAGGATGCAAGAAGTGACCCAGCCAAACCCAAGCAGGAGCCAAGCTCAATAGCAGATGCGCTGGACTCACCGACGGGGCAGAACGTGGGGCCGCACGCCCAACTCCACGACCTGCAACCAGGAGGGCTCGCTGTTGGAGAGGAGAGGAGCAAGCGCAAGGGCACCGGCTGGCCCAGCCATCACACCCAGGCACCACCAGGCACCAGCAGGGAGAAAAAGGTCAAAGGCCCGCAAAAACACTGGCCAAGCACCGGGGCAGGAAGAAACAAGGCACCCCCAGCAGAGGCCAAATCAACACACCCGGAAGGATGCAAGGAGTGCCCAGCACCAGGAGCCGCAGACAGGCACCCAAACAGGTATGCACCAGGCCCAAACCCACAAGAACAGGCAGGAACCAACAGGGCGGACAGGCAGGAGGCGGAAGAAGCCGGGAAACAGGCAACCAAGGTGGACACCCCAGCAGGCACCGACCCGGCCCATCCAGGGGGAACAGAAGCATGCAGAGCAGGAAGCCCAGAGGCCAGAGAAATGAACTAGGCCAAATCCCGCCCAAAAATGAAAAGCCCAAGGTTACGGATGACTCTTTTAAATATCTGGGTGTGTGGGTGACGCCCAGTCCGGGTGCCTACCTCCTTAAAAATGTAGAGCCCCCCCTTGAGCGGTTTCGTAATGACGTGAAACACTGGCATAGTCTGCCCCTGACCCTCCTGGGCAAGGCAGCCCTTTATAAAATGATGACGCTTCCCCGGCTACTATATGTATTGGAGAATACTCCTTTTCCTGTCCCCTTAAAGTATTTTAAAAACATAGATGTATTAGTCTCGGGCCTGCAATGGGGAAATAAGCCGGTGCGCATTTCGTGTGGCAAGTTAGTCAGGGGCTATTACGACGGAGGTATTGCCCTTCCGGACATTCAGTTATATTATTGGGGAGCCCAATTAAAAATAATAAACCACTGGTTACATACGCCCCAAACAGAACCGGCATTCCAGGCAGACAGGTATGAGCTTGGAGTAGCAGGAATTCTTTCCGCACTGTATGATAAAGTTGGCTCCTCATCCCTCCTGGGACCCACGGCGCACACAGTGAGCATTTGGTATGCGGCACAGACCCATCTTAAATGCAAAGATACTATTACTCAAATGACTCCGCTTTGGTCGGCACGGTAGCTGGGCAGACTTCGCAATAGCAAGGGGTTCAGGGCATGGGACCTGATAGCTATCTCCACGGTGGGTGACCTATGCAAGGGAGGTGCTTTATTACTGTTTGACCAGCTTCAGATCCAGTACGACTTGGCGCCCACCATGAAGTTTAGATATTTGCAGTTTTGTCATGCCCTGGGATCAGTTCTCCCGCCAGGCACTGATGTACCTGAGGCCACCCTGTTTGAGGACAGACTACTTACTGCACACATGCCCAAGAAGGCGACCTCATTTACATATCGCAAACTAGTCAATAACTTACCGGACCCAACACTGAAACTAAAGCACAGTTGGTGTACTGATTTGGGGGAACTCGACGAGACGGACTGGCAGATAGAGCTGTCTTTCCCGCGAGAGGTGGCCATACCCTCTAGACTCCGCCTGGTACAGCTAAAGATACTTCATTGCGTGTATTACACTAGGGTCACCTTACACGCCATAGGGAGGGATACACACCGCTTTTGTCTTAGAGGTTGAGGGGAGAAGAGAACATTCTTTCACACCATATGGCATTGCCCCCGGATAACAGCGTACTGGGCTAAGGTCATGAGAATAGTGTCACAGGTGGTGGGGGAATCGGTTGTCCCGGAGCCAAAATGCTGCCTGCTCAACATATGGGAGCCGAACCACCTTACCCACCCCGCTCAGGATTGGGTGACACTGGGTGTAATGTAAGCCAAACAAAATATAGCTAAATATTGGAGGTCTGGGGAGGTACCTAAACTTACAGACTGGTGCATGGATCTTGATGCGGCTATGAAGGCGGAGAGAGTGGTGTACCAGCACCGTGGATGCCCCCGGAAATGGGACAACATTTGGGATGCCTAAATGAATATAGAGGTTGTTTGTGTGATCCACCAGTGCCGGATGGGTAGAGTGATTCTGATTAGGAGGTGGAGGGGAGAGGGGGACTCTGGGGATGTACCAACGGAGATGCAATTATTTCTTCTGGCTTTCTTGATGGACATGCTGTCACTGTTATCTATAATGCTCATTAATACCCAATTTATGTACCATTTATTCATCATATGCCCTGCTAATGTTTTCAATGAAAACATTTCCCCCCCCTCCAAAAATGAAAAGCCCACTAGAGCAGACGCGGGCACAGGGGAACGGGCAGAAGCTCAAAGGACCCGCCAGCCCCGGCACACCCTAAGCAGTGGAAAACAGGGAGCCAAGGCCGCAGGCCAGCACAGCAGAAGAGCACAGCACAGGGAAGAAGAAACCCACGATGCGCTACGCACCAGGGCGACAGGCCAATACCACCAAACATACACCGTCCCCTCACCCAGATGCCAACTAGCAACAAGCGCTGAGCAAGCGGAAAGACATGGAGGCCTTGGAATCCAAAACCTGTGGAGGAAGCTTTCCGCAGCACTGGGAAGCAAGGAAGAGACACATCGCAAAAAGCCATGCAAAGCCCCAACCCAGAACGTAGGGACAGGGAGAGCCACAAGCCAGCACGGAAAAAAGGTCCCTACAGGAATCAACCAGCATATAGAGAAACCAGAGGACTCCAGGCCCCAGAGCACCAGCAACAACCCAACAAACCCACAAGGAAGCTGAGAATACCAGAAGCAAACAAGGCGAGAAAAACCACCGAAGTGGCCGAGCAGGACTCCCAGTCAAGACCGCCGTAGCAGCCCCACTGCGCACAGCCAGACCCATCCAGGCAAAGCACAAAACACAAAGCCAGAGGAACATGTAAGTGCGAGGCAACTGGGAAGAAAAGTGGAACCTCTATGCGGTACACACCACAGGGGCAGGACAGACTCACCACAAGCGCCCTGCCCCCAAGACCCAGCCCAGGTGCCCTCCAGGACACCAGCGCCGGGAGGGGAAGAGAACTGCAGCCACTGGTCCGACACCGATCCTCAGCAAGGCCTGCCCCTGCACTGACACCACGAACAGCAGGGGCAACAGAGAGGAAAGAAGGCCAGCAACACCCCAAAAAGCCAGGTAGGGGGACCAGGAGCACTGCCCAGATTAGCCCCTGGGCCCCCAAAACAGCCTCATGTGCAAGTCTTCCAGTCCGGCCAAGCCTTAGGAAGACGCGTGCTGTAACCCGGAAGAAATCCGGAGGAGGAGCGCCCCAGCCGCAAAGGGCCGGGCGCCCAGCAACGCAACTCCCAGCAAGCCCGGCAGGCCAGGAGATGCGGAACAGGATGCTGAGGACAGCCCAGCAGCCCGACGAGACATCCTTGGAAGAAACACACAGGTAAACCGCAAACACGTCCCATTCTGTCGGAAGACAGAAAAAAAGAATAGGCTGCATGCTGGGCTGGTACCGCTTACGTACTCCTAGCGGGAGGGAGTGGGTTAGGTATCCCAGCATGCTCCTGTTCTTTTTTTCTGTCGCAGAGATAGTGATCTCCACTATGTTAAGGAATGGGACGAGGACAGGAGGGACCTGGGGGTAATGAGGTTTGCCCTGTCCTAATCCAACTAAGACACGTGTCTTAATGCATTTGGTTGTTGTTGTCAACAGATTGCTTAATATTTTCACTAGTTCTAGCCTAAGTCACTCTTGTGCATCTTCCTTTTCATGAGTAGTAAACAATCGGCCATCGGATTTTGAGTAACCTGATAGTGTCTGATCCCAAAGACCAGAACCTTACGGGAGGAAGAATCTATTTCTATGCCACACTAACATATTGGGCATTGTTTTAAGTGAATAGCTCAGAGAATAAAAAAACGGACCAACTAACCCTTAAAGCCGCCTGGCATCAGACTGCTTCTCTTCACTAAACCACTCTTTCTCCGAAATGTTACTATTCATGTAAATTCAAATTTTGTGTGGTGTACGCCCATTGTTTTTATTTTTACGAGACTTGATTCACTGGAAGGTTTTAGCTCTGGGAACTGTAATACTGCTAATCAGTTGCCTGTGATTGTTTGTTGCCCCTAAACGTGATAAAGGATTTTCTAACCACAACTGGCAATAAATGAGTTCTAAGAGTGGCCACAGTAATAAGATACAAAACGTGCACAAGTGGTTTAAAACTTAAATATCACATGTGGGTCGTAGAATAGATTTACACTACCAACATGTTTCTTTAAAAATATATCTTTTGTAAACTGTAACTGCTGTAGCAGACCCATTTCAAAAGTAGTCTTTTTGGCATACATTATAAACCTTATGTTTTCCCCCCAGGTAGTTCACATATAAGCACTGCTATGAATTCTGCAAATTCTGAGTGCATGATGTGCAAAAGTAAAATATACTAAATGCATAGATCAGTATGTCCTTTTAGTAGCAAGATGCAAAAGTTCCGGCCGTTGCACAGGCTAAAAGAGCGTTTCATATGATCGCAATCACTTTGTAAATAAAAGTCAAAGTTATCATAAATTCACTTAGGAAATAGTCCCGACTTTCCGAACCTTTTTTAAAGTTGACAAACAATCAAATGAAGTTGTGCATAGTGAGTGTTAAAGTCTGCACACTAGATAAACCCATTCTGGTGATTCACTCCCTTCTGCAGAGACAGATATTTGCTTTCATGTAGTTGCAAAACGACCTCATTTTAATGACTGAATCTCATCCTAATTGAATCTCTTTTCTCCTCTTCAGTTGAACAGTGTGACCCCACGCAGCTCCTTACTAGACACCTGAGTTGGCTAAGGTCGAATGGCGATGCAAAGCCTTGGAAAGGCTCTGGAGGCAAAATTACTCTTTTTTAATATAGGCTAAATCTTATAATCACGCCTCCACTATAGCCTCTACAGATATTTTTCCAGGGAAATGATTAAAATGTTTAATAATTTATTTGTACTTCCCTCTGACACAGTAAAGTTAATTGTTTCCTTGGGAAACCAGTAAAACACATATGGGTCTTCAAACCAACAATCAGCACCATTCTAGCATACCACAAAAGTGTACAATCATAAATTAGATCCACATCAATATTAGATTCGTACAGAGCTTTAATTTTGTATTCGGTTAGCACACGGAGGTTTGATAAGATAAAATGCTCATGTCCATTATTGTACAGTAGTGATTCTCCTCATAAAGGTTTACATGCAAAAAGATGCTTCATAATACAGGGTCTCAATTATACATTCATAAACCCCCTCCCCACAATAAAGCACAAAGATTTGTAGAACAATTCAAAAATATTAAAATCACAAATTCATTTAAAAAGGAAGAGGACAAATGAAGGAACACATAATTCTAGTCCAGTACTGCTGGTCCGCTAATCATAAGAAGTAATATGTAATGCTAGGCTAGGATAATAGGCGAATCCTGCATATAAAAAAATATGTTTATGCATTTCGATGGTTCTTATGATATGTTACCACCTTCTTCAGGACAAGAAACAAAAAATACACACCACAGCGGTCTTAGCGTCTGAATGTCTGTATGACTTTCTGTCTTTGTATTTTGAGGAAAAGAGCCTCAAAAATCTTCAGACATTTAATTCAACCACTGTTAGTTCTCAATCAGTTTTCCAGCTTCACCACTCTCTCACTTCAAAATATCTCTCATCATGCTCCTGCTCTCAAGTCAGTATTCCCCAACGACCTCTGTAGTGGCCATATTTTTGTAGTAGCAATTGATACTATTGGCTCTGTGCTTTAAACCTTGTGCAACACTTCCTTGGCTGTAGTCACAGTCCCCAGTCAATGGAAGGAAGCGACGATGGCCTCCTAAAAAAAAGCATCTGCTTACCCAAAGGTCTTTATCAATTGTTGGCCCCAATCCTTTTTGCCCTTTCCTTGCAAGATCTTGGAAAGCAAATTAATAAATATCTGCGTTTATAAAGAAATCACGTCATTAGCCAAACTCAAGCAGGATTTTCTCCTCTTCATTGCATGAATTTTGCCACCCAGACAGTCTCTGATGGCATCTGCATGCCAACCAATAGAAGGGGAAGTGAGGAGCTAGTTCTGTTACATTTGAGTGTCACCATCTTTCTCTCTATCCACTTTCATTCCCTGCACTTCGTTGGCGTTCATGACAGTGTTTAGTTTGGTTTTCAGAACCATCCCACTCAGTATTTTTTCTCTTTTTAGTTATTTGCTGTCTGTGGTGTTCCATAGGGCTCCTCCCTAAACCCTATCATAATTAACATCTATATCACTCCCTTGACTGTCATGTCCTATTCCAGGGCTTTAGCTTCTCCTTGATGTCATAGACAGGTGACAAGCAGATCATTGTATCCTTCCCTGATCAGAGTTCCACCATTTCCAACTACTTTTGTGTCTGTCTCTCTGCTCTGGTTTTCTGAAGGATGACTGACACACATAGGTTGAATGGAAACAAGATATTGATTTTTAGCGCCTCATCCTCTGTATGGTGCACCTAGTGGTGGACCCTGTGAAATGAGAGCTGCCTCACCCTTTCTGATTGTGCTAAAAACCTAGGCTTGTTTTTCAATACCTCCAGGAGGCACTTTTGTTAATGCAGAGGACTAACATTAACTTTTGAAACCCCACTGCTTCTGTGGATAGATTTTGTTTAGATTTTCCTAAAAGTGCTGCAGAAAGAAAAATTAGGGCACATTTTGAGTGACTTTTCAAATCCTCTTCTATTTCATTAAAAAATTCTGACATGCAGTTTCCCAAAATGGCCACCAGAGACAAAAGAGCCCAAATGTAGCCCAAATATCACCCAGATGTAGCCCAAGTATAGCCCAATGACAAAATGTCCCAGAGTGTTCTAAAGAACAACTAGAGCGCTAACAGTCCTACTTATTACAAAGGTATGGCACACCTGAAGCCATCTTGATTGGAATAAAGTGGTAACTCTTAAAACATTTAATTTAAAAAGGAACAAAATGAGGGGGTATATTTTGCCATATGAATTATGATTAGTGCTGCAGAAAGAAAAATTAGGGCACATTTTGAGTGACTTCTCAAACCCTCTTCAATTTCATTAAAGAATTCTGACATACAGTCTCCCAAGATGGCCACCAGAGACAAAAGAGCCTAAATGTAGCCCAAATATCACCCAGATGTACCCCAAGTATAGCCCAATGACAGAATGTCCCAGAGTGTTCTAAAGAACAACTAGAGCGCTAACAGTCTTACTTATGACAAAAGTATGGCACACCAGAAGCCATCTTGATTGGAATGAAGTGGTAAGTCTGAAAACACTCAATTTAAAAATGAACAACATGAGGGGGTTAATTTTGCCATAGAAAGTATGATTAGTGCTTCAGAAAGAAAAATTAGGGATCAATTTGAGTGACTTCTCAAATCCTCTTCTATTTCATTAAAAAAATTCTGACATGCAGACTGAAACATGCACTTTGAATACCAGCAGCAGACGTCCCTGGTGAGCAGTAGCTTTACTACAGTGATCTAATGTGCAACTAGAGTGCTAACATTCAGAATTTATGGCAAATGTGTGACACATCTGAATGCCTTCTTGATGGAACCAAAGTAAACAAGCATTGAAAATGCAATAGATCTCGCCCTCGTTTAAGTTAAAGCCATTCTGTTTGTAATGAGGTGGCTTTTTAGCTTTGCTTTTATTAGTGTTTTTTCAACTTTCATGTAAATAACATGCATCTGTATGCATATAAGTATATGTATGCATGCATTTATGTTTGTATTTATATAGATATACAGATGATATATGTTTATATATGTATGTATATATATATATTCACTGAAAAAACCATAGGTTATAGACCATATATAGTTAGGAATTAGCATTTACAAAACCTTGAAAATTCACTGAAAAAACCATAGGTTATAGACCATATATAGTTAGGAATTAGCATTTACAAAACCTTGAAAATTCACTGAAAAAACCATAGGTTATAGACCATATATAGTTAGGAATTCGCATTTACAAAACCTTATTTTACTCACACAAAACCATTGAAATTCCATATATAGTTAGTTGCACTAACTATATATCGCGCACCACGCAATCCACTGCTGATGATGTCACATATTACATCATTCATGACATGGTCAGTGACATCACTGATGACATCACTGATGACATCTCAAATGACATCACTGATGACATCACTGATGACAACATCCAGTGACTGTATGTTTCTGTAAAGTTAAAATATGTCTTACATATTGAAGAATGAGTGGATGTATAAGTGTCTGGATGAAGGATTTAGTAGGTGCATGACTGACTGTATGAGTGAGTGATTAAATGTGTCTCACTGAGTGCATGGGTTAGTGACTAAACTGTCTTAATTTGTGCATCATTATGTCTGTTGTTCTGTAAACTGTTGCATGTGTTGATAAGTAGCTATATGAGTAACTATATGGGTTATTGATTGGTTGCCCAAGTATTTGTATGGGAGACTGAGTGTGTGTGTGGGTGGCTGGGAGGTGTATGACTCTGTGCATAGATGTGTGAGCAGTTGATTCACTAGATGTATGGTTTCAAAAGTGCATGTGGAAACAGCTGTATGGGCGGTTGACTGTGTGCATGAGTGTATTGGTGAGTGAATGGATATCTCAGTGCTACATGTCAAAGTAAGTACATATGTAAAACACAGTACATGTGAGAGTTGACATATATAAATAACTGTGCATAAGAGCCAGTGAATGTGTGAGTGGCTGTATGGATCATTGTGAACTTGTATCAGGGATTGTATAAGAGAGTAAATATGTGTTAGTATATGTTTGAATAAGTAAAGTTTGTATAACTGTATAGTTGAGGAAATGGAGGTGTGATTGATTCTTTGCATGACTGACTAGGTGTGTGTGTAACTCCATGGATGAGTGACAGTCTGTGAGTGTCTGTTTACACTGATTGTATCTAAGGTTATATTAGAGTCTGAAGAGGTTCATCGTATTATCACATGAATGATATCATCAGTGATGTGATCAGTAATGTCAAATGAGATGTCATCAGTGATGTCATTTGAGATGTCATCAGTGATGTCATTTGAGATGTCATCCGTGATGTCATCAGTGATGTCACTGACCATGTCATGAATGATGTAATATGTGACATCATCAGCAGTGGATTGCGGGTGCGCGATATATAGTTAGTGCAACTAACTATATATGGAATTTCAATGGTTTTGTGTGAGTAAAATAAGGTTTTGTAAATGCGAATTCCTAACTATATATGGTCTATAACCTATGGTTTTTTCAGTGAATATATATATATATATCAGGAATCTTCAAAACCTCCACCACAGCGGCGAAATGAAGAGACGGACCCCATGGCTTCAGGCAAGATTTTATTTTGGCCTTTTACGGGCGATGCGTTTCAAGCATCAAAGTGCTCTTGTTCACACACCGAGCACCGCATCAGCTCTTTTTTTATATACTTTTTTATACTTCAGTGTTCCACCTCCTTTGTGAGTCACATGATTACTACCATGAACATAGACAAAGTACTTTAACTAACATTGGTCGGAAACGGAAAAGCAATCTATATGTTACAATGTTTCTCCTACAAAAATACTTTACATTGTATAAAACCAAGGGATATTAAGCCAGCTGACACTGTAAATATGGGTGGTATTTAATTTTCACTGCTTGAAAGCAGGTCCGTTTAAAAACGACTTACACTGTGGATGTCTTACTGCATGAATGCTATTCTGCGATATTGGTGCCAGAATCCATTATTGAAAAATACATTACATATAATGTATATATAAATTGCCTAGATATTCTTATGTTTCAACATTCTGACTGCATAAATGCATGACAAGTTGGCTGCACTATTTACTGTGCAGCCACACACTTGAAACAAATATCCCACCCAATGTGCAGGATAAAATCATGAACAATTTCATTTAATTCTATGTGGATATTCTTACAAACTATACACTATGTACAATATTACTATTAACAACATTCCGTTCACCGTTTATATATATATATATATATTCACTGAAAAAACCATGGGTTATAGACCATATATAGTTAGGGATTAGCATTTACAAAACCTTAATTTACTCGCACAAAACCATTGAAATTCGCATATATAGTTAGTTGCACTAACTATATATCGCGCACCCGCAATCCACTGCTGATGATGTCACATATTACATCATTCATGACATGGTCAGTGACATCACTGATGACATCACTGTTGACATCTCAAATGACATCACTGATGACATCACTGATGACAACTCAAATGACATCACTGACAACATCACTGATGATATCATTCATGTGATAATACGATGAACCTCTTCAGACTATAATATAACCTTAGCTACAATCAGTGTAAACAGACACTCACAGATTGTCACTCATCCATGGAGTTACTCATACATCTACTCAGTCATGCAAAGAATCAACCACACCTCCATTTCCTCAACTATACATTTATACACACCTTACTAATTCAAACATATTCTAACACATATTTAATTTCCTATACGATCCCTAATACAAGTTTTCAATGATCCATGCAGCCACTCACACATTCACTAGCTATTATACACAGTAATTTATATATGTCAACTCTCACATGCACTGTGTTTTTTACATATGTACTTACTTTGACATGTTGCACTGAGATATCCATTCACTCACCAATACACTCATGCACACAGTCAACCGCCCATGCAGCTGTTTTCACCTGCACTTTTGAACCCATACATCTAGTGAATCAACTGTTCACACATCTATGCACAGAGTCACACACCTCCCAGCCACCCACACACACACACTAACTCTCCCATACAAATACTTGGGCAACCAATCAATAACCCATATAGTTACTCATATAGCTACTGATTAACACATTCAGCAGTTTACAGAACAACAGACATAATGATGCACAAATTAAGACAGTTTAGTCACTAACCCATGCACTCAGTGAGACACATCTAATCACTCACTCATACAGTCAGTCATGCACCTACTAAATCCTTCATCCAGACACTTATACATCCACTCATTCTTCAATATGTAAGACATATTTTAACTTTACAGAAACATACAGTCACTGGATGTTGTGATCAGTGATGTCATCTGTGATGTCACTGACCATGTCATGAATGATGTAATATGTGACATCATCAGCAGTGGATTGAGGGTGCGCGATATATAGTTAGTGCAACTAACTATATATGCGAATTTCAATGGTTTTGTGCGAGTAAATTGAGGTTTTGTAAATGCTAATCCCTAACTATATATGGTCTATAACCCATGGTTTTTTCAGTGAATATATATATATATATATATATATATATATATATATATATATATATATATATATATATATATATATGTTTGACACCAGTTATAGTTAGCTGGAAATTTTACTGACATAAAACCATTGAAATTCCCACGTTATAGTTAGTTGGACTCACTATAACTTGCGTGCCTGCAATGCACTGCTGATGACGTCACATATTACATCACTCATGACATGGTCAGTGACATCACTCATGACATCACTGATGACACCATCCAGTGAATGTGTGTCTTTCTGAAAAATAAATATGTTTTCTATATGTATATGAAAAAAGGTCGATGTAAGAATACATGTTTAAGTAAGTGTATAAATGGATGTTTTTTAAAAAAAAATTGATTGGTTAACTGGCTTATTAAGTGTATCTTAGTGAATACATATATTAGCGAGTAATGTTTAAACATTTAAATATATGTATCAGTGTTTCACTTTGTGTATAAGTGGCTGCATAGGTTGGTGAGTAGCTACATGTGTGTGTATATGGGTTATTAGATTTTTTTTTAGTATCAGTATGAGTGTCTGTATGGTTTGGTGGGGGTATTGCTTAGCACATAGATGCATCAATGACTGACTCACTGTATGTGTTTTGAAGACAGCGTATGTGCAGGACTGTATGGGTGGATGAGTGTGTATATGTGTGTGTAAGTGAGTGAATGACTGTCTCACTAGTGTCTTTATCAGTAACTACATTTGTTTTAATCTAGTATATGTGAGTATTGATGTATATAAGTGAGTATATGTGAGAGTGAGAGATTGTAAGAGTTCCAATGCGGGCGGGGGGCGTGTCCCGGCCGGTATGACCATAGCGGCGTGGTCGGAGCCCGCCCCCGCTGCCTAAAAGGGTTGTCCTAAACACCCGCCCGGAAGTCCGTGCACCTATGGGTGGGATGGGGTCGCGGCCCCGCCTTCCCTCTGCTGGATAAAAGGCGCGGGAATCCAGGGAAGTGTCCTCTTGTTCCTGCGCTCTGAAAGCTGCACCACTCGTCGCTCGTGAGCCCTCAAGGGAACAAGCTGCAGTTTTTTGAACGTGTAATCGTTGTTTTTTCTGTTTCAGTCGTCAAGGCGTAGCTGGAGTCCGAGTCACTACTGGCAAACAGGCAGAGATAAAGCAGAACGCAGAGATGCCTGGCAAGAAGAGCGGAAAGAGCTCTGAGATGGAACGAATGCTGCGCACACTGGTGAACCGAGTGTCGGCGATGGACAGAAAATTTGGTAAAGTAGACCAGCTGGGTCGCGGCTTGGCGGACCCCCGGAAACAAGTGGAGGACCAAGGGGGCCCCTCAGGGTGACCTAAGAGGATTGTGGGGCCTGCCTTGCAAAACATTACCCCAGGGGGGGATAAGGGGAAAAAGAGGAAGGGGAAAGCGGGTCCTAGTGAGGTCCCAGTCCCGATGGAGGTCCCACTGGTCCCAGTAGCACCAGCGTCCAGCCCGGTACCCACACCCGATGAGGGTTTGCCAATCCATGTGGTTATCACACCTCTGGATAATGACCAAATGCCTCCCGTACTAGCGCATCAGTTGGCGGCTGTGTTACCCTGGTTGAAGAAGGGAGTGGGGGGATCTGCGGCTGTGGAAGACCCGGCCGAAGAAGCTAGGCAGATTATCGAGCAGCTAAGGCAGACAAGGGGTGCTGGGACAGCGAACGTGCCTTCTATTTCCCCACAGGTGGCTAATCTGGTCGCGGTCGAAAACCGGAATAAGTCGACGGACACAGCTGGAGGTGCGGCGGAAGCCGGTAAGAGATCACTCACAATGATGGGGAAGGGTGCGGTACCCTCAAGGCGGGAAAGCTTGGCGCAACATATTCCTATGGCAACTAAGGAAATGGTGTGGGCTAATAAATACATAAACATGTTTTCATTGTTGACTGATCATCGAGAGTTTGAATATGCCAAGACTCAGAAGGATTTATGGCACCCCAGTGTATGGCGGGCAAAAATGGCAGAATTCAGGGTGGAAGAGTCTATGATGAACTGGATCAGGGCCTTTTCTATTTTTGTAGCAATTATCGCTGAACGAACACCAGAACTGTTGAATGACCTGGCTTGCTATCAGAGCAGGATCACGGGCTTCCATGAGAAGTATGGAGAAGAGGAATGGAAAGGGTATGACATGGCTTTTAGAAAAGCGAAAGAGTTTAATGAAACGCTGACTTGGGATTGTTTGAATACTGTATCGTGGCATGGGCAGTTCTTGACGGGATCAGCGGGTGGATCAGGGTCGAGCGCCAACGGCTCCAGGGCCTTTCAACAGAAACATCCTCAGCCCTTTCGCCCAACCTACGGGGGGGAGTCTCAGCCTAGATCGGGCGGGAACGGAAATAAGCGAGGAGTATGTTGGGGTTTCAATAAGGGAACGTGTAGCAGGCCGCAAGGAACGTGTATGTTCAGACATGCGTGCTCCCGTTGTGGTAACACCTCCCACCCCGAAACTAGCTGCCGATCCAGAGCCAATGGTACCGGAGGAAAAGGGGGTACCAAGCAAGATTGATACGGTGCCGCGGAAGTCCAAACAATCGCCCGTAGATATTCTGGCTTTGACCCCGTGGCTGAACAAATACCCTGATCATGTGTCCGCTGGGATCCTGCGAGATGGCTTATCGTATGGCTTCAGGATCCCGGCGGGTGATTTTCGAGGGGCCCATCATGTAAGAACCAGCTGTCAGTTCAGCACAACCCGGCGGTTGCCGCCACAAAGATCGCCAAAGAGGTTGGCTTTGGGCGAGTAGCAGGACCTTTTAGTGCCCCACCAACGGCCGATTTTGTGTGTTCCCCACTAGGGGTAGTGCCTAAAAAGGACCCGGGGGAATACAGGCTCATTCATAATTTGTCGGCACCAAGGGGGGCTTCCGTCAATGAGGTGATCGATCCAGACATTTGCAGTGTGAGGTATGCATCTTTCGATGACGCAGTGGTAATGTTGAATCGCTTAGGCCCCGGTGCATTGTTAGCAAAATCGGATATTGAATCTGCATTTAGGTTGCTTCCGGTGCATCCCCAGGATCAGCACTTGCTGGGTTTTACATTTCAGGGGAAATACTACATGGATATGTGCATGCCGATGGGTTGTTCAATTTCATGTGCCTATTTTGAAATGTTTAGCTCATTTCTGGAGTGGGTGTTCTCGAAGGCCACAGGGCACCAACATGTGATGCATTATCTTGATGATTTTCTGTTTCTCGGCCCAGCGGGCTCTCGGGATTGTGCACGGGCATTGCAGGATTTCTGCGTGCTCATGCGGGGTTTCGGGGTACCGTTGGCGCCAGGTAAGACGGTGGGTCCAACTACCTCTCTGGAGTTTCTGGGTATCGAACTAGACTCCGTGGAGGGTTGCTTCCGCTTGCCGGCGGAGAAGATTGCCAACTTCAGGGCCTCCTTGTTGCAATGTCTCCGGAACGACAGTGTCACACTGCACCAATTACAGCAAACAGTGGGTCAGCTTAACTTTGCATTGAGGGTTATGCCGATGGCTCCCCCTTTCTCACGATCCATTGCCCAGGCCATGGTTGGCCTCAAGGAAGCGCACCATCGCACAAGACTGTCGGCAGAGGTTCGCCAGGACATGCTCATTTGGCTGGCATTCTTGGCGGATTTCAATGGCCGAGTAGTCTGGAGCAAACCCCCGGCCTCGTTAGCAGAATTAGGTTTATGGACCGACTCTGCGGGCAGTGTTGGGTTTGGCACAATCCTTGGTAACCATTGGTCGGCCCAGAAATGGCCAGCATGGTGGGAAACAAGCGGTTTGACGAGCAACATTGGTTTTCTAGAGCTATTCCCCATCTGGGTAGCGCTGTCGGCAAAGCCAGAAGAGTTCCGAAACCGCTCGGTGGTAGTTTGGTCTGATAACATGACTGTGGTCGAGTGCATTAACCAGCAGGCAGCACGCTGCAAGTGGATATTGCGACAGTTGAAAGAAATTGTGTTGAAATGCTTGAGACTAAATGTACAATACAGGGCAAAACATGTGCCGGGAGTACTGAATAATGCAGCTGATGCGCTCTCTCGTTTCAAAATGCAGGCTTTCAGGGATTGTTTACCCTCAGCGGAGCTAGTGGCATTGCCATTTCCCGAAGCACTATGGCAAATCGGCGCCCCGGACTACAAAACCTCGTGGCAGCCAGTATAGTGACCAGGACAAGGAAAGCCTATGAAGGGGCGTTCCGCTCGTACTGCGCCTTTTTGGGCCCTGCATGGGAGCATAGATGGGGTCAGGAGGGGTCCTTTACCCAATTTTTAGTGTCACTTCATGAGGAGGGCCGGTCGGCGGCAACCGCCAGTCGGTGTAAGGCCGCCATATCATTTATGGCTCAGCTCCATGAGATCAGGGACCCGACGGACTCCTTCGTAGTCAGGAAGGCGCTTGGCGGCTGGCAGCGCTTAGAGGGGCGCAAAAAGGATACCAGGCACCCAATAGGATTTGACAGGTTGACCTCCTTGTTGGCTAAACTGGAGGAGACATGCTCCTCACCTAGCGAGGTTGTACTATTCCGGGCAGCGTTCGCGTTGGCTTTCTATGGGGCCCTGCGGGTGAGCGAACTAGTGGCTGCCAACAAAAGAGATACGGAGGGGGGTCTGCACAGAGATCACACGCAAGTGAGGGGGGATTCTCTGCTGATCATGATAGCCAGGTGAAAGACGGATCAGGAGGCCCAGGGGAATATCATTGTGTTGCAGCGCGCTCCAGGTAGTCCCTGTTGTCCAGTGAGGCATGTTGAGGCCTACCTAAACAGAGGTTGACAACGTGGGGGGGGGCCTTGCTGCTTCATGCGGACGGCACCCCGTTAACAAAGTTTCAGTTTCAGAGGGTGCTGCAGCGGCGGGCTTGAACCCAATTGATTTTGCGACCCATTCATTCAGGATAGGAGCCGCTACAGAAGCAACGGCTCGAGGTCTGCAGGCAGACAATGTTAAACAGTTAGGCCGCTGGTCTTCTAATTGTTTCAAATGGTACGTGCGGCTGCACATGTTGTAAGTTACGGAAGAAGTGCACTCACGCTTGTTGTCTTTTGTTTGGATTACAGTTTCACGAGCCTGTGACGCAGGGCGGAAATTGGGACCGGCCCAGTGTCAGCTAACCACCACTTCAGGAACAAGGAATGGAAGATGAGTGGTCTGGGTCGTGGGCCACTCATACGTGAGGCGTGCCGGGGACATATTCAAGACAGGTCATGCGATCCACACATCTGAGGAATATGGTTTCAGGGTGTCCTTCCATGGGAAGGGCGGCATGTGTATTGACCGACTGCAAAGTTTTGTGGAAGAATTATTAGGGCGGCACATGTCACCGCCATCTGTAGTCATAGTGCACATTGGGGGCAATGACTTGGAAAGGTTGGGCAGACGAGCTTTAATTGAGCAAATACTTTCTGCAGTTAGTTGCTTAGCAAAGACGCTCCCGGGATGTACAATAGCTTGGTCTCACATGATTCCGAGGAGGGTATGGCGGGGTGCTTTGTCCACAACAGCGTTGAACCATTCGGTAAAGAGGGTCAACAATAAAATGGAGAAATTGTTTCGCTCTGCTCATCTTCAAAGCATATCTCATGGGTGCATCTGGGGCGATCACTGTTATTCTGATGATGGGGTACACCTGTCCAGGGTGGGGAATGACTTATTGATGGGTGACATGATAGCTTGGCTAGTGGGATTGAAGAGACATGACCAATAGGAGGTGTGGGGGTGGGCCAGATAGTCGGTCAACTATCTGGCCTGTGGCGGTAAGGTCATGATCGGTGAGGAGTGATTTCAAGGTCCCTAGTGGGGGCGCCACCCATTATGGATGGGAGCGCCCGGAGGGAGGCGGCCATTGGCCCCTCCCACGGTGGGGCGGCACCCATTACGGATGGGTCGCCCTGGGGTAGACGGCCATAGGCCCCTCCCAGGGGGAGACGGCTATATGCCCCTCCCCAGAATTTCCCGGGGGCCGGATATCCGCTCCGGCAGAAGAGAGTGCGGGGAAAGGGGGGAGTCCACGCTGTCCTTCTTACGGATACCCAGCATGGGAACTCGGACGACCTTAAGATAGCGTCAAGTGAAAGGGGGCCCCCACGACCAGGGAAGTTACAGTTAGATATGAGGGTAAAGTCCTCTGCGCATGCGCCACTCACACGTGAGGGCGGGAATTTGGTGATAGGGACCTGACACCGGTTAAGACCTTGCCGTTGGCCCCTAACGTTAGGATGTACAAATTCGTATGCAATGCATTATGTCATGATGTTAGACTCGGTTAGGAAATCTTTGTATTAGAGATTTGTTAAGGTTAGCCTGAATACCTGTCTTCATCAAATGTAATGGAAGTTAAATTTGTACATGATACATGAAACGTTTTTAATTTAAAGTTTTAAATTTTGTTTCATATTTTAATAAATACGGCCGGGGGGGTTGTGAGGCCCCCCTGCCTTCCAAAAGTTCAAACTGTGACTGTCTCCACCCATTGGGATTGGTGGTGGAAGGGGTGGCGGGCATCCCGGCCCATAAGAACTGTTGGTGAATAAGTGGATGTGTATATAGTTGGTTGAATTACTGAATTGGTTGTTGTAACTGGTATGGGTATCTCCATTTTTTTGAAAATTTTAGTTTCTATTTTTTAATATGTGTTTCAAGGATTACATTACACTGAAAGGAGGTCTGTCACTCTTTCGCAAGGATGGTGTCATCAGTGATGTCATGAGTGATGTCACTGACCATGTCATGAGTGATGTAATATGTGACGTCATCAGCAGTGCATTGCAGGTGCGCAAGTTATAGTGAGTCCAACTAACTATAACGTGGGAATTTCAATGGTTTTATGTCAGTAAAATTTCCAGCTAACTATAACTGGTGTCAAACCTATGGTTTTTTCAGTGAATTTAATAGGTTTTGTAAATGCTAATTCCTAACTATAACTGGTGTGAAACCTATGGTTTTCTCAGTGAATTTCAAAGGTTTTTTAAATGCTAATTCCTAACTATAACGATTGTGAAACCTCTGTTTTTTTCACTGAATTTCAAAGATTTTTTAAAAGCTAATTCCTTTCTATATCGAGTTTGTAACCTACAATTTTTTTTTTAATTTGCTGTTTTGTGTAAGTATTAATTATTTTTTTTTTTTTTATAATAATATTTTTTAAATGTTTTTTTTTAAATAATTTTTTCCTGGGGCGCTCTGGGTGCGTGCACCGGTAAGCTCTCCGGAAAGCGCACCCAGAGCACTACTTGCGTTCGTGTAAAAAAATATGAATGAAAAGTAAATAATAACGCAAGACATCTAGTACCATACATATGAAAGCAGTATTTTTGAATAAGGAAATGAAAATGATTTTGCATTTCTGTGAAACTATCATAACGTCACTTAGGCGCGCCGCGTAAGCACCCCCAGAAGCGCCTCCGTTCGCGGCGCGTATGCGCCCCCGGAAGTGCCTACGTTCGCGCCGTGTTAGCGCCCCCGGAAGCGCTTCGGTGCGCGCAGCGTAAGCGCGTCAAGTCATGTGACCTTAAAATAACACTTTTCATTGGTTGCTAACAGTTTTTTTTTACAAAGAATGAAATCCCCACTCATTTCCTTCACTTCTTCTTTCACTTTTGTGACTGAAAGAGCTGACTTTTTGCTCTCGGTTCTTTGTTGGATATCTTGGATTATCATGGCTGCCAGACCATCCAGCAGTGAAGATGACTCCAATGAATTCATCGATGAAGAGCCTCCTCAGCCAAAAGTCAAAGAACATTTCATCTGGAAATTTTTTTCCATACCTGATGACCAGAAGAAGGTAAATGCTCCAAGAGTGGAGTGCAAGATCTGTCACACAGTCCTGTCACGGGGTGACCCCACTAAAAAATATTATTTTGGGAACTTCACAATGATTCGCCATGTGGAGGGAAGGAACCCCCAGAATTTTGCCCGGGAATGTGTCAGGGCTCTGGCGTAAGAGGTTCCCAGTGATGGGGCCTCTACATCAACCGGAGGACCAACAACATCGGTGAGGGGGAGATCACAAGAGCGGTTCCGAACATTCAGCCTGCATTTAACAAAGGCGTCCTTAAATGCAGAGACTGTGATCAGCTACTTTGCTTTGGGGAGCAAAGTGTTCTGTTCATGGTTCGAGCATTGGAGAACCATCGCTGCCGTTCCCAGCCCTAAATTTTTATTTTTTTTTGCTCCTGTTGAGCAGTTTCCATTCCCTGTTTTTGTTCTAAAAAAAGAAAAAAAAAGTTATTTTCAGAACTACCTCTAATTCCAATCAAAGAGCTATATTCTTAAAAAAAATGAAAAAGAGTAAGTGAAGTGGAGTGCATTGATAAAGGAAAGGAAAATGAGTAAGAAAGAACAGAAAGGTATGAGAGGAGAAAGGAAGTGAGGTAGGGGGACTGAAAGAAAGTGAGTGTTGGGAAGGAAAGTAAGGAGAAGGAAAGTGAACATGGGGAATGTGGAGATTCAAAGAAAATGTGGAAAAGGAACGGGGGTGTGAGAGGGTAAGAAAAGATGCATTGCTGGAGTTGCATCATTTTTGTGACACACTCCAGCAATGCATCACTTTTGCGCTTACAGATACGTCTGAAATACTGACGTATCTGTAAGTACTTGCGACATAATACGTCATATATTTAATATGACGCATGACTAGAAGACTGAAGGCCTCATTTATGAGGCCATGCGTCACTTTTAGGCCACCAGTGCGTCACATTTTTGTGACACACCAGTGCTGTAAAAAATGCACCTTATTCAGTCATATTTACAAAGTGACGCATCTAGGTAGATGCGTCACTTTGTAAACCCCTGCGCCACATTATACCTACGTCAGGTGTAATGTATGCAAAGGGGGCGTATTGACGCAAGAAAGGGTCGTAGAAGTGACGCAGTGAAATCTATGAGATTTCACTTCGCCACTTTTAGGACACCGTTGCCTCAAAATCTTGCGCCTGCCTCACCGCAGGCGTAAGATGACGTAAGCCCTTTCACATGAGGCTGGCCCCATGTGAAACAATGCATTGCTGGAGTTGCGTCACTTTTGTGACACACTCCAGCAATGCATTACTTTTGCGCTTACAGATACGTCAGAAATACTGACGTATCTGTAACTCCTTGCAACATAATGCGTCATACATTAAATATGACGCATGAGTAGAAGACTGAAGGCCTCATTTATGAGGCCATCCGTCACTTTTACGCCACTGGTGCGTCACTTTTTGTGGTGCACCAGTGGTGTAAAAAATGCAACTTGTTGAGTCATACTTACAAAGTGATGCATCTAGGTAAATGCGTCACTTTGTAAACCCCTGCACCACATTATACCTGCGCCAGGTGTAATGTATGCAAAGGGGGCGTATTGACGCAAGAAAGGGTCGTAGTAGTGACTCAGTGAAATCTATGAGATTTCACTGCGTCACTTTTAGGACACCGTTGCGTCAAAATCTTGCGCCTGCCTCACAGCAGGCGTGAGACTGACGCAAGCCCTTTCACATGTGAAACAATGCATTGCTGGAGTTGCGTCACTTTTGTGACACACTCCAGCAATGCATCACTTTTGCACTTACAGATATGTCAGAAATACTGACGTATCTGTAACTCCTTGCGACATAATGCGTCATACATTAAATATGACGCATGAGTAGAAGACTGAAGGCCAAATTTATGAGGCCATGCGTCACTTTTACGCTACCACTTTTTGTGACGCACCAGTGCTGTAAAAAATGCACCTTATTCAGTCATATTTACAAAGTGACGCATCTAGGTAGATGCGTCACTTTGTAAAGCCCTGCGCCACATTATACCTACGTTAGGTGTAATGTATACAAAAGGGACGAATTGACGCAAGAAAGGGTCCTAGAGGTGACGCAGTGAAATCTATGAGATATCACTGCGTCACTTTTATGACCCTGTTGCGTCCAAATCTTGCGCCTGTTTCACAGCAGGCATAAGACTGATGCAGGCCCTTTCACATGGGCCTGGCCCCATGTGAAAGGATGCATTGCTGGAGTTGTATAATTTTTGTGACACACTCCAGCAATGCATCACTTTTGCGCTTACAGATACGTCTGAAATACTGACGTATCTGTAAGTAATTGTGACATAATACGTCATATATTTAATATGACGCATGAGTAGAAGACTGAATGCCTCATTTATGAGGCCACGCGTCACTTTTACGCCACTGGTCCGTCACTTTTTATGACGCACCAGTGCTGTTAAAAATGCACCTTATTGAGTCATATTTACATAGTGACGCATCTAGGTAGATGCGTCACTTTGTACTTTTACGCCACCGGTACGTCACTTTTTGTGACGCATCAGCAGCGTAAAACATGCACCTTATTGAGTCATATTTACAAAGTGACGCATCTAGGTAGATGCGTCACTTTGTAAACCCCTGCGCCACATTATACCTACGTCAGGTTTAATGTATGCAAAAGGGGCATATTGACGCAAGAAAGGGTCGTAGAGGTGACACAGTGAATGAACTGGGTTTTCCCCATGCTACGCTCCCCCGAACGCTCTCCAGTGCGCGTACCGGGCGCTCTCGCCGCGAAAATAAAAAAATATATATAATTTTCTTTTTTTTGCCCCGCGGGGCCCTTTTATGGCCCCCACATCAAACCTAAGGGGTCAGGGGGGGTCTACCCTGCCCCTTTTTGCTCATTTCCCCCTTTGTTTTTGCCACCTCTTGTGTCTCGATCCTACCGAGACACAGGATGGCGGCTGCTCCGGACCATTTGGAATGTTGACAGACACCCGAGAGCCAATCAGCAAAGTGTTCTGTTCATGGTTCGAGCATTGGAGAACCATCGCTGCCGTTCCCAGCCCTAATTCTTTTTTTTTTTTTTGTTGCTCCTGTTGAGCAGTTTCCATTCCCTGTTTTTGTTCTAAAAAAAGAAAAAAAAAGTTATTTTCAGAACTACCTCTAATTCCAATCAAAGAGCTATATTCTTAAAAAAAAACAAAAAAGAGTAAGTGAAGTGGAGTGCATTGATAAAGGAAAGGAAATGGAGTAAGAAAGAACAGAAAGGTATGAGAGGAGAAAGGAAGTGAAGTAGGGGGACTGAAAGAAAGTGAGTGTTGGGACGGAAAGTAAGGAGAAGGAAAGTGAACATGGGGAATGTGGATATTGAAAGAAAATGTGGAAAAGGAACGGGGGTGTGAGAGGGTAAGAAAAGATGCATTGCTGGAGTTGCATCATTTTTGTGACACACTCCAGCAATGCATCACTTTTGCGCTTACAGATACGTCTGAAATACTGACGTATCTGTAAGTACTTGCGACATAATACGTCATATAGTTAATATGACGCATGACTAGAAGACTGAAGGCCTCATTTATGAGGCCATGCGTCACTTTTAGGCCACCAGTGCGTCACATTTTTGTGACACACCAGTGCTGTAAAAAATGCACCTTATTCAGTCATATTTACAAAGTGACGCATCTAGGTAGATGCGTCACTTTGTAAACCCCTGCGCCACATTATACCTACGTCAGGTGTAATGTATGCAAAGGGGGCGTATTGACGCAAGAAAGGGTCGTAGAAGTGACGCAGTGAAATCTATGAGATTTCCCTTCGCCACTTTTAGGACACCGTTGCCTCAAAATCTTGCGCCTGCCTCACCGCAGGCGTAAGATGACGTAAGCCCTTTCACATGAGGCTGGCCCCATGTGAAACAATGCATTGCTGGAGTTGCGTCACTTTTGTGACACACTCCAGCAATGCATTACTTTTGCGCTTACAGATACGTCAGAAATACTGACGTATCTGTAACTCCTTGCAACATAATGCGTCATACATTAAATATGACGCATGAGTAGAAGACTGAAGGCCTCATTTATGAGGCCATCCGTCACTTTTACGCCACTGGTGCGTCACTTTTTGTGGTGCACCAGTGGTGTAAAAAGTGCAACTTGTTGAGTCATACTTACAAAGTGATGCATCTAGGTAAATGCGTCACTTTGTAAACCCCTGCACCACATTATACCTGCGCCAGGTGTAATGTATGCAAAGGGGGCGTATTGACGCAAGAAAGGGTCGTAGAAGTGACTCAGTGAAATCTATGAGATTTCACTGCGTCACTTTTAGGACACCGTTGCGTCAAAATCTTGCGCCTGCCTCACAGCAGGCGTGAGACTGACGCAAGCCCTTTCACATGTGAAACAATGCATTGCTGGAGTTGCGTCACTTTTGTGACACACTCCAGCAATGCATCACTTTTGCACTTACAGATATGTCAGAAATACTGACGTATCTGTAACTCCTTGCGACATAATGCGTCATACATTAAATATGACGCATGAGTAGAAGACTGAAGGCCAAATTTATGAGGCCATGCGTCACTTTTACGCTACCACTTTTTGTGACGCACCAGTGCTGTAAAAAATGCACCTTATTCAGTCATATTTACAAAGTGACGCATCTAGGTAGATGCGTCACTTTGTAAACCCCTGCGCCACATTATACCTACGTTAGGTGTAATGTATACAAAAGGGACGAATTGACGCAAGAAAGGGTCCTAGAGGTGACGCAGTGAAATCTATGAGATATCACTGCGTCACTTTTATGACACTGTTGCGTCCAAATCTTGCGCCTGTTTCACAGCAGGCGTAAGACTGATGCAGGCCCTTTCACATGGGCCTGGCCCCATGTGAAAGGATGCATTGCTGGAGTTGCATAATTTTTGTGACACACTCCAGCAATGCATCACTTTTGCGCTTACAGATACGTCTGAAATACTGACGTATCTGTAAGTAATTGTGACATAATACGTCATATATTTAATATGACGCATGAGTAGAAGACTGAATGCCTCATTTATGAGGCCATGCGTCACTTTTACGCCACTGGTCCGTCACTTTTTGTGACGCACCAGTGCTGTTAAAAATGCACCTTATTGAGTCATATTTACATAGTGACGCATCTAGGTAGATGCGTCACTTTGTACTTTTACGCCACCGGTACATCACTTTTTGTGACTCATCAGCAGCGTAAAACATGCACCTTATTGAGTCATATTTACAAAGTGACGCATCTAGGTAGATGCGTCACTTTGTAAACCCCTGCGCCACATTATACCTACGTCAGGTTTAATGTATGCAAAAGGGGCATATTGACGCAAGAAAGGGTCGTAGAGGTGACGCAGTGAATGAACTGGGTTTTCCCCATGCTACGCTCCCCCGAACGCTCTCCAGTGCGCGTACCGGGCGCTCCCACCGCGAAAATAAAAAAAATATATATAATTTTCTTTTTTTTGCCCCGCGGGGCCCTTTTATGGCCCCCACATCAAACCTAAGGGGTCAGGGGGGGTCTACCCTGCCCCCTTTTGCTCATTTCCCCCTTTGTTTTTGCCACCTCTTGTGTCTCGATCCTACCGAGACACAAGATGGCGGCTGCTCCGGACCGTTTGGAATGTTGACAGACACCCGAGAGCCAATCAGCTCTCCGCTCGCGAACTCGCGTAGCGCGCCCTGTGTGCGTACCAGGGCGCGCATATAGATATATATATTTTTTTGAACCTAAATTACTCAAAATCCACTGGAGCACATATCTTGAGACATACCAAAGGCACATCGGGCTACCAGTCCCTACAATTTTGCCAAGAGTGGTGGAAATCCATTCAGCCGTTCGGGCTAAAAGTGAGGTCGACCGCCCTATGGAAATTAACATGGGGAAAACCGTTTGGGACCCCCTTTTATCTCGGCCCCCGCTTGACGAATCCCCCCTAAACTTTTAGGGAAGGACCGGAGCGCCGCGAGGCAAATTTGAGGAAATTTTCAGGCAGATTCCTCAACCGGCGCCAAATTTATTCCCAATAGAATGTTGCGATTTCCGTATTGAAAGTAATCCAAACTATAACTACCTACTGGCGACCGCCAGTAGGTAATATATATATATATATATATATATTCACAGAAAAAACCATAGGTTATAGTGGATATATAGTTAGGAATTTGCATTTACAAAACCTTGAAAATTCAATGAAAAAACCATTGGTTTTAGGCCATATATAGTTAGGGATTTGCATTTACAAAACCTTATTTTACTCGCATAAAACCATTGAAATTCCATATATAGTTAGAAGCGCTAACTATATATCGCGCACCCGCAATCCACTGCTGATGATGTCACATATTACATCATTCATGACATGGTCAGTGACATCACTGATGACATCACTGATGACATCTCAAATGACATCACTGATGACATCACTGATGACAACATCCAGTGATTGTATGTGTCTGTAAAGTTTAAATATGTTTTACATATTGAAGAATGAGTGGATGTATAAGTGTCTGGATGAAGAATTTAGTAGGTGCATGACTGACTGTATGAAAGAGTGATTAAATGTGTCTCACTGAGTGCATGGGTTAGTGACTAAACTGTCTTAATTTGTGCATCAGTATGTTTGTTGTTGTGTAAGCTGCTGCATGTGTTGATCAGTAGCTATAAGAGTGGCCATATGGGTTATTGATTGGTTGCCCAAGTATTTGAATGGGAGGCTGAGTGTGTGTGTGGGTGGCTGGGAGGTGCGTGACTCTGTGCATAGATGTGTAAGCAGTTGATTCACTAGGAGTATGAGTTCAAGAGTGCATGTGGAAACAGCTATATGGGCGGTTGACTGTGCATGGGTGTGTTGGTGAGTGAATGGATTTCTCATTGCTACATGTGCAAGTAAGTACGTATGTAAAACACAATACATGTGAGAGTTGACATATATAAATAACTGAACATAAGAGCCAGTGAATGTGTGAGTGGCTGTATGGATCATTGTGAGCTTGTATCAGGGATTATATAAGAGAGTAAATATGTGTTATTATATGTTTGAATAAGTAAGATGTGTATAACTGTATAGTTGAGGAAATGGAGGTGTGATTGATTCTTTGCATGACTGACTAGGTGTGTGAGTAACTCCATGGATGAGTGACAGTCTGTGAGTGTCTGTTTATACTGAGTGTATGTAAGGTTATATTAGAGTCTGAAGAGGTTCATTGTATTATCACATGAGTGATGTGATCAGTGATGACAAATGAGATGTCATCAGTGATGTCATTTGAGTTGTCATCAGTGATGTCATCAGTGATGTCATTTGAGATGTCATCAGTGATGTCATCAGTGATGTCATTTGAGTTGTCATCAGTGATGTCATTTGAGATGTCATCAGTGATGTCATCAGTGATGTCACTGACCATGTCATGAATGATGTAATATGTGACATCATCAGCAGTGGATTGCGGGTGCGCGATATATAGTTAGCGCTTCTAACTATATATGGAATTTCAATGGTTTTATGCGAGTAAAATAAGGTTTTGTAAATGCAAATCCCTAACTATATATGGCCTAAAACCAATGGTTTTTTCATTGAATTTTCAAGGTTTTGTAAATGCAAATTCCTAACTATATATCCACTATAACCTATGGTTTTTTCTGTGAATTTCATTGGTTTTTTAATAGCAAATATGAAAAGCTTTAAAATGTAAAGTACGTGATAGATAAAAACATTTTCGTATTTATGCACGCTGATGTGCTTTGAACGCTGCCCCCCTCCCCTCTTTTCTCTTAGTAGTACTCTCTCTTTGCAGATAGTGAAGAGTAGTTAACGCAGGCCTTTACCCCCGTTGTAATCCGTCCTGCCTGCTTGTCTCTCCATTTGATTGATTATTATCCAAGCATTTACTTTTTTTCAATTGATTCTCTTTGGTTCATTCTCTATTTACAAACAAGCACAAAGTCGCAATACTCTGTTTAGTCTTTGCAGATCGTGAAAAATCGTGTAAAAAAATAAAAGTAATCGAGCAAAATCAGTAGGCCACTAATTGGATCTCTTTTTGACCTCGCTAAAATAGAAATATTATAAACAACCCTTCATGAGAAATACGAAAATAGTGAGATGAACTGAGCTCCACACCATGAGGGCTGCAAGACAACTCGGCTCCGTCACCCACCCCGCCCAAAATAACGACAAACCCTATGCAAATATTAAAAATATAGACAACACACCAGCAAAGAAACAGGGTAAAACATTTTATTAAATAACTATTTACATAACGTTGGTTTATAAGATGATGTCAGTAGTGGACCGATGTGTGAATAGGTCGGAAGCAGCACAAGGCGCCAAGATCCGGATGGAAAGTCCTGGATATTGGGTGCCATAGTTCAGAGTTCTGAGTTTGAGCCTTTTTCAATGCCTGTGCTTTGTTGTTTCCCCTCCATCAAAAACAAAAAAAATATATAAAACTGTGCAAAAATACAAAAAAACCAAAAAATGTTTACAAAAGCAGTGCTTGTAAGACTGTCTGAAGCTTATTTCCACCTACTGCAGCTTCACTATTCCAAAGTAAGTGAGGGTCGTTTGTGGACCTGACTGCATTTGAAAACAATGTTATATGGTACCTCCCTAAACCGCTTGACGGAAGCCCCCGAGGGGCGGTGTGATGACACGGACTCGGAGAAGACGCTTGGCTCCTGCCCCCTCCCCAAGTCTTATAGCACTGGTGTAGCCTGAGATCGCCCCCGACATAGGCGGCCGGCTCCCGGGGTCCGGCGGAATTTTTTGCCTTTTGATGACTCTTCTATTCTGGACTTTGTCCCACAATCCGTTTGACCTGAAGACACGCTGTAGTGGGGCGCCCCTTTACCGTTTCAGTTGCCATTCCGCCCGCTTTTGCTACACTGTGCCTCTTCCGCCATTCAGCTGTTTACCGCCCGCTCTTGCGACTACAGCGTCTCGCTCACCATGTAGTTAAGTTGCTCCCGCTCTTGCGGTGCAGCGATAGGCGGCTGCCACAGGACTCTCAAAATGGCGGCCGGCTCTTCGGTTTTGGGCCTGGTCCACTAAAATGGCCCTGGGACACCTTTGAACTCGCACGCTTCCCTGATAGGGCTTGGGTCCCATTCTCGAAAAGCGTCCCCTCAGCCGTGAAGATTCTACAAAAGTCTTGGGGGCCTCCGACTCCCGCAGGCTTCTGGTGGGGAGCGGCTGCCATGATTGCTCGTGGAATGGCCACGACGGAGCTACGAGATGGTAGTGGTCTCATGCTGACGCCAGCTTTAGTCTGAAACATCCAGAAACACTATAGACTACCAATTCGATCAGTTCCGGTAGCGCCCCAACATGACCCGGAAGAGAAGAATTTGCCCTCCCCTCTTTGACTGATGGTTCTTGTTGCCTGTCCCCTCTGTTGTCATTTAACAGAACTTTTTGGACTGCTGAAAGGGGTTGTGTTCTTAACGCTGGTTGGTGGAGACATTTAGACTATATTCTTGACCTACGTTGTCGCGTAATGCGTTTTATGACACGCCGCGTTAGCGCACCCGGAAGTGATCCGAGGCGCGGCGCGCAGCGCGTAACGTAAGCATAACAGGTCATGTGACTTGTTAATAAAACTTTTCATTGGTTCATTTTACTTTTGTTCATTTAATGATGAAAAGCTTGGTCATATGACCTAAAAATTACGCTTTTTATTTTTTTCGAACATTATTTTTTTTTCAAACATATGTTATAATATTCCAGGCTAATGTACTTTCCCGGAAAATTTACAACTGTCCTGCAAGTAAAATATATTCCTTTTTCGAGAAAAAGGGCGTTTCTTCGTTCCATGACGGAGCCGTTGAGTAAGAGAGACTCGGCCTGCTGTCTTAGTCGCCGATACGCCTGATTATCAGATTCTTATCGATCACTTTATGTTGCAGAAATGAAAAACACAACTGCCCTTGACCATTTATCTTTACTGCGTTCCTACATATTATACCTTTTATCCGTCATGTAATTGGACTGCTTTATTTCACTTGCCTTTTACTGATTCGAAAACAGTGACTAAAAGTAAAAACTTTACCAATGTAAATACTACTACCGTGTTTTGTTTTAAAAACCTTTATTGTGAAAATATCAGTATACAAATACGGGCCTATAACCACGTGGGCCGGCCACGGAGCAAACTGAAATCGTATATGATGAGGAGACATTTACACTGTAGAGGAACGTAACGAGCGGGCCATTAGGTTGCAAGAACTAAGGTGTCTAACAGTTGCGGAATCGGTGGACGTACATTTTGTAATTAAAATAAGACAGGGCCACTTACAATAACATTTTCTAGATATACATTTGCGGGCAAGGAGTTACGAGTCCCATTTACACCGGCGCCATTTTGGGCGAGGCCGGGCAGGTCCAAGATATAGTCAAAATGTCTTCACCAACAATCGGCCAGACCAGAACCCCTTTCGGCCCTTTATGCTACAAGATGGTGTCTTCCATTCAGAAAATATTGTTGGCAGCATTTTGAAAGGAAAGATAAACAGCCGTTCTCCTAGTGAGTCTCACATTGTTACATTTAGGAAGAATGTTGAAGAGTAATATGTGGAAAATCTGAAGCCATTTTTCTACAAACTCTCAATCAGCCTAAGTCATGGGCGATCTTTGTCCACACCAGGGCAATAGTGAAGCTGCAGCAGGTGCAAAGGAGCTTCAGACAGTCTTACAAGCACTGCTTTTCTAAACATTTTTTTGTATTTTTGCACAGTTTTATATATTTTTTTTTGTTTTTGATGGAGGGGAAACAACAAAAAACAGGCATTGAAAAAAGCTCAACAGTGCAGGGCGCCTTGTGCTGCTTCCGACCTATTCACACATCGGTCCACTACTGACATCACCTCATAAGCCAACGGGGCACCCCACACTGACTTTCGGCGCAGCATTGTAGGATGGCCACACCAGTGCGGCAACTTGCTGGACACCACCTCGGTGCCATCCGGATCTCGGAGCGTTCGAGTCACTGTACCGCAAGAGTGACCGGAACTCAGCTGGTCACGCCGTCTTTCGGCGCAGCATTGTAGGATGGCCACACCAGTGCGGCAACTTGCTGGACACAACCTCGGTGCCATCCGGATCTCGGCGCGTTCGACTCACTGTACCGCAAGAGTGACCGGAACTCAGCTGGACACGCCGTCTTTCGGCGCAGCATTGTAGGATGGCCACACCACTGCAGCAATTTGCTGGACACCACCTTGGGCAACAGTGAAACTGCAGCAGGTGCAAATAAGCTTCAGATAGTCTTACAAGCACAGCTCAGAACTCTCAACTATGGCACTCAATATCCAGGACTTGCCATTCGGATCTTGGCGCCTTGTGCTGGTTCCGACCTATTCACACATCGGTCCACTACTGACATCACCTCATAAGCCAACGGGGCACCCCACGCCGACTTTCGGCACAGCATTGTAGGATGGCCACACCAGTGCAGCAACTTGCTGGACACAACCTCGGTGCCATCCGGATCTCGGCGCGTTCGACTCACTGTACCGCAAGAGTGACCGGAACTCAGCTGGACACGCCGTCTTTCGGCGCAGCATTGTAGGATGGCCACACCAGTACGGCAATTTGCTTGACACCACCTCGGTGCCATCCGGATCTCAGCGCGTTGTGCTGCCTTCGGCCTATTCGCACATCGGTCCGCTACTGACGCCGCCTCACGTGCCAACGGATTTTCTACGGTTTTTGTAGCCCTATGCCGCATAACAGGTCATGTGACTTCTTTATAAAACTTTTCATTGGTTCATTTTACTTTTGGTTTCCTAAAGATGGAAGGCTTGGTCATATGACCTAAAAATAACACTTTTCATTGGTTTAGAACATTTTTTTTTCCCAAACGATGAAAGCCCCACCTTGTTTCTGGATCATTCAGACTGAAGCTGGCGTCAGCATGAGAGCACCACCATCTCGTGGCTCCGTCGTGGTCATTCCGCGAGCAATCATGGCAGCCGCTCCCCACCGGAAGCCTGCGGGAGTCGGGGCCCCCAAGACTTTTATACAATCTTCACGGCTGAGGGGACGCTTTTCGAGAATGGAGCCCAAGCCCTAGCAGGCAAGCGTCCGAGTTCCAAAGTGTCCCAGGGCCATTTCAGTGGACCAGGCCTAAAACCGAGGAGCTGTCCGCCATTTTAAGAGCCATGTGGCAGCCGCCTATCGCTGCACTGCAAGAGTGGGAGCAACTCAACAACATGGTGAGCGAGACGCTGTGGCCGCAAGAGCGAGCGCAACTCAGCTACATGGCCGCCACCTGGGGAGGCCCGTTCACGCCGGCTCCCCCACGCCCCCCCCCGGGCCGCCGCACGCCAATTTTCGGAGCAGCATTGTAGGATACCAAAACCAGTGCGGCAGTTTACTGGACATCACCTGGGTGCCTGTCGTACATGTTGTGTCAGCCATGTGACACTGGACACAGACCGCTACTGACGAGGCCTCCCCCCGCACCACCCGGGACGCCCCACGCTGTTTTTCTGTGCTGCATTGTAGGATCCCTAAACCAGTGCGGCACCCAGGCGACATCACCTGGGTGCCGTCCAGAACTCTGCACGTTGTGCTGCCTTGGGACTATTCGCACAACAGACCGCTACTGACGAGGCCTCCCCCCACCCCACCCGGGACGCCCCACGCCAATTTTCGGAGCAGCATTGTAGGATCCCTAAACCAGTGCGGCACCCAGGCGACATCACCTGGGTGCCGTCCAGAACTCTGCACGTTGTGCTGCCTTGGGACTATTCGCACAAAAGACAGCTTCTAACCATTGTTGCTTTTTGTGTTGAGAAATGTTTAAATGTTTTTAGTTTTTGTTCCGTTCGTTAAAGTTAGTAGTTAATAAAGTTTTATAACCTTACTTTGTTGGAGTGTTATCTATTTTTTTAAAAACGGGTGAATGGGGCCTTGAATCGGGTTATTGTCATGTGTGGGCTTTGGAAGTGTGCTGCTGCAGGATCGGACATTTCAAACTCAAATGCACGTTCTTTTTCTTACCTTTCCGAAGCATGGAGCGCAATAGCAGGCAGAGAAAGGGTGATGCACGTGTTGAACACTACCTGACCTGGCAAGTTGCTGGCAGTGCCCCCCCGCCCGCTCCTGAAAGAGGGCACACACACACCGCCGCCCCGAATACTTCACAAATCTTTAAAAGACCATGCGCTTGTTCATGAGGCTTAAATGGTTTATCACCTCTTCTAGAACCCCTGCATCGACCCTCTGACGTTTCATGGAAAAATTACCATGTAACACAATACCAAGCCCTGTCAGCTGAAACCCCCAAGGAATCGTGGGGCATATTATCAAGGGGGTTTATCTCCGCTTTTTTGGCTTTAAAAGCCATGAAAGCGGAGATAAAATTATTTCCCTATTACCAAGCTGTCGCTAACACCAGTTAGTGACAGCTAAAAGGAGATAGCGACCATCTTGGGCCCCGCTTTGCATGTCAGTGATACTTATCACTAATGACATGCAAAGTGGCGTGCCAAGATGTTAGCGACTGGAAACAGTCCCTAACATCGCTACCTTCTATTACCAACTTTTGGAGATATTCGCGCTAAGCGCGAATATCTCCAAAATCTAACACCTGCCATGAGCAGTTCTTAGCCATGTTATCCAATGGGAGGTGGATAACATGGCTAAGAGCATTAGGTCGATAATACATGAATATCGCTGACTTTTCTGCGATAATAGCAAGGTTTATCTGCGATAAAAATCGCCGATGTGCGGCGATAATTTTTGTCTCTAAACAAGTTAGAGACAAAAATTATCGCTAGTTGTTCGTAATATGCCCACGGGTTTTTGCTTGCAGAAATCGGGAGGCGGGAGACTAGCACTGAAATCAGTAGTCACACGCCTGAATCAGGAGGATTGGCATGTCTGAATTCTCTACAGCTGGGGCCATAAACTACATCCGCAGGGTTAGGTGATAGCCTGGGACCAGCCTGGCATCTAAAATGGCTGCCGTGCACGACAAAATTGTGGCATTCGAAAAAAGGCAAGATGGCGCAGCCGCTGGAAGAGATGTATCAACATATATCAGCCTCCTCAGCCACCCTCAGGAAACAGGGGATTAGGATACGTCTCCCGCACCCCCTTATACCTAGTACTTTAATTAACGAAGCACAAAATGGCGAATTCCCGTTTCGCTACCAGTTTGCGGCCCAGTTCGCGGCCCGTGAAGCGCTTCTACCGTGAAAAATCATTTTTTTTTATTTTCCCCACGGGACCCTTTAATAACCCCAACAACATTCCTAGGGGGTCAAGAGGGGGATACCTTGCCCCCTTTCATTAAATTCCCCCTTAGTTTTTCACCTTTTCTTCTCTCTCGATCCTACCGAGAGACAAGATGGCGGCCGCTCCGGACTGTCACGCAGCAAAAAAAAAAAAAAGCTCACGCACAGCCGCTGGAAGAGATGTATCAACATATATCAGCCTCCTCAGCCACCCTCAGGAAACATAGGGGATTAGGATACGTCTCCCGCACCCACTTATAACTAGTAATTTAATTAACGAAGCACAAAATGGCGAATTCCCGTTTCGCTACCAGTTCGCGGCCGCGCTTCTACCGTGAAAAATCATTTTTTTTTTATTTTCCCCACGGGACCCTTTAATAACCCCAACAACATTCCTAGGGGGTCAAGAGGGGGATACCTTGCCCCCTTTCATTAAATTCCCCTTTCGTTTTTCACCTCTTCTTCTCTCTCGATCCTACCGAGAGACAAGATGGCGGCCGCTCCGGACTGTTTAGAATGTTGACAGACACCGGAGAGCCAATCAGCTTTCTGCGCGCAAAGTTCCGTTTCGCGAAAAGTAAGCGGACCGGATCGCTGCCCAGAGCGCTGTTACAGATATATATCTTGATTTGAACGTTAATTTCTCAAAATCCACTGAAGCACATATATTGAGACCTAGCAAAGGCACATCGGGCTAACAGTCCCTACAATTTTGCCAAGTTTCGTGCAAATCCATTCAGCCGTTCGAGCTAAAAGTGAGTCCAACCGCCCTATGGAAAACTCAATGCAAAAAACGCGTTTTGGGACCCCCCTTTTTTCTCAGCCCCCCCTTGACGAAACCCCACCAAATTTTCAGGGGCTGCTCAGAAACAAAATGTGCCATTTTCCTGAAAATTTCAGCCGATTCCGTCCACAAACGCCAAAGTTATTAGACATAGAATTTTCAGAAATCCCATAGGGAATTAATCCTAACTATATATACCTACTGGCGATAGCCAGTAGGTATATATATATATATATATATATATATATATATATATATATATATATATATATATATATATATATATTATCTTGGTCTAGTTTTAATAAAGATATTATTACATTTATCTTCTCTGTTTTCTAAACTGATTTGTGAGCTATAACGATTGGTTTCTTCTTGAATGCTGTTTTACTACGCATGACTAACATTTCACTAAGAAAAAGCCGACTGAGTTGAATCAATGATCCCTGAGATTAGGCTTAGGTTTTCTCATTAAACAATGTTTTTCCTGAGAAGGCACTGGTTCACTGTGTTCATGAGAGTCCGTACCTAGTCCTTTCCTCAGAATTTATTCTATAACCGCTCAACCTAATAATAAAGATGCATTAATAACCATCCCATTCACACAATGGCCGGGCCATGCCTGGTGTATCTGGCACTATAATAAGTCTATTTTATAGTCATAGTAGCATGAGACAATCAGGAAAATTACATTGATGAGACAATGCATGAGAACGGCGAATGGTCACAGGCAAATGCAAGGAAAGCAAGCATTAGCAAAAAAAAATGATCTGGCTTTTTTATGCTAATAGATGCAAAGCAAGGCATGCTCAAATGCTCAGTGCTGCTGTGGTGTGAGCAGCGCTGTTGCAGCTGTTGCGCCATCACTGGTGGCCGCTGTTGTTTTTACAGTGATCCTTGCTGTGGCGGTTGTTGATGTCTCTGCTATGATGTCACTTCTGTTGTCCTAACCTTGTTGACATGTCTTGCTGCTAATTTAACTGCCATACTGATTACCTTAATCACTGCTGTGACCCTTTTTTTGTTATAGCTGTGGTTTGTGGTCCCTGCTATTGTAGCAACTCTTGTCCTTGATCTGGTCCTGACTCTGACAGAAGCTGTAGTTGCTTTTGTAGTCCCTGGTATTGTGGCGGTTGTTGTCCCTGCTGTGGTCTTTTCTGTGGTTGCTGCTTTGGGCTCTGCTTTTATGGTAACTTTTCTCGCTGCCATTGTCAAAGTTATGGTGGAAGTTGATGGTGACAGCTATATATTTTATGTTGTTACAAAGTGGTCACTCCTATTGTTCGTACCTTGCTAGCAACTCATTTTGAGCATATGATGATGGGAGCTATTGTCAAGTAGTCAGGATAAGCCCGGTTGGAAACGCCACCATTTACATGATCACATTTCTTAAGTTGCCTTCTCATTTAAGCACAGTGATGTTTGACATATATTTGCTTGTGTGACCATGCAGGATAGCATTCCCTGAATCTGCATTGCTTACATTTCCACTTTTACTAGGCAAGACTAGGTTAGGGAGCACCAGGTAGGAGTACACTAGACATAGTATTTATATCCCCACATATATGCACTTTCTTAGCACAATGGTGTAGATGTGTTTTTCCCACTATTCTTGTAAAGCTAATTACTCTAATCACATTCATTCTATTGAGTATTGCAACACATGTATTTAATACAAGAATCATAATGCTTCGATAAATATTGAAACGCCTTGCTGAGCATTTCAAGAGTATTCCTTTGGGTATGCATGAGAGGCCGAGCGAAAGTGTCCTTGATCTCTTATCATGATTTCTTCAGGGGATGTGAATTGTCATGTTCTGAGGTTGCACACACATTTGCTACACTGTAAGGTTAGGGGTCCAGATGGTGCACTGTGGGCTTGCAGGGTGACAGGCCAACATATCCTGAGGGTGTGCATGGAATCAGTCTGGCCCAATCCTAACATATATGTTGTCTAATAAATGCACAGTTTTACAGGTGAGATACAAGCTGTACGACACTATTGTTACTTGTGTGGTCAGTCTTCTGCGTGCAATTATTGTTGCAACTGTTTATGATACTGTTGAGGTGGATGTGGCTGCAGCTTTACAGCTAATGTCTTATCGTGGGTGCACCTGCTGTTATTGCTGTGGCTCTAATTGTGAAAGAAAGTATTTTCATTGCTGTTGTTCTTGCTCATGTTGCAGCAGTAGTCAGTTTTGTGCTTCCTGTTCTGATGGAAGGTGTGGTCAAGTATCGTGCTGCAGCTTTGTAGCTGACAGGGAAAGAAAGCCAACACACTGATCCTTTCAAGTTAGCCTACCTGCCAGACTGCCCAAAACCCCAGCAAAACACTGCGGAGATGAGCATATAACTCAAACAGACTTGTGTAATAGGATTTACAGCAGTTGGTGCCCTCCAGCCCCAAGCAGCCAAAATCATTAGTAGGTCTCCTAAGCTTTGCAAGATCTATCACTTAATGATCAGCTTTAAATACTTTCACAACGCTTTAACTACTACATCATGTTTTCAAAACATCAATCTTCCCTCTAGAAACACAAGTTGCTATTAAATAACACTATTGATTTTAGATACATCACAATACGTTATCTCAAACAATGGCTTGTAATTCTTATGAAAAAACACTGAAGGTTGTCCCAAAATACCAAATTTTATATTCATGTATTCATGTTTTGTCTCCAAACACCAGCTCGTTATTTTCAATACCTACTGGCATGTTCTGCTGCTACAAATATTCAAATTCTGCCTTCCGCGTTCTTCAGTTAATATGAGAGTTGTCTATCATGGGTCGGGATTTCCGCAAACAACATGCCAGGGACGGCCAAAATTGTGTCAAGAACGCCACAATGTGTTAGGATATACACCATTGTGATGTGGCCAACTTTATGCCTTATTGACGAAGTCGAATCAAATCTTTTATCCGATCATGTGTCCTCCCGGACAGGTCATCTTTCATGCATTGGTCCCAACTGAATGGTTAGCAGATTCTTGAGTATTTTTTGGGTAACTGTTTAACCCATTATCAAAAATTCTCCCTTTTGGGTAGTTTTTCCCGTTGCAAGTGTTCTCTTGTTTATATCTTTTACTTTTTCAACGACATTGATCGTTGGCTAGTTTGTTACACACAACGCCCCACACATTTTCTTTGGATACTGGATAAGTTCCCAAAGTGATCCACAGTATTGAAGCCAGGTTACCTCTGTGGAATTTTCTGTTGGTCAGAGTGGGGGCTCATCCATAGATCGCATCAAGACTTTGCTCATTCTCGCCCATCGTTTGTCGTGGACTTTAATAGGCAGATAAAAAAAGGTTGGGTATGAAGGTTCAAGTGTGTGGGTGTGGTATGGAGACCTTAGGATTTAGCATCCCAGTGATATTGATCAGAAATGGCAATTTTGGTATTTAATAAATTGATTTGGTTTCATTCTGCTAATATCCAGGAACTAACTCTTGGCAGCTCTTCAACCAACAAAGTAAAAGTATATAAAGGAAAATTCCACAAAAATAGAGGAACAGAACAGTTTTAAGCAAATGTTATACCCGCAGTGCGTTTTTCCCATCCTTTCATTTCTTTCCCGTATTCCTGATTTCCTGTAATCTGTGGCTACTTTAAATGTTGGTTATTAATAGGAATTCTTTTAATTATTACATCTGCTGTTTCCCTAGAAAAGGAATTATAAGTAGTCTCCCCATGAAATCCTGCTGGAGCACTGCGGGCAAACATTTCAGACTCTCCACCACAGAGCCCCATTGCTGGGCGGTCAGTCGGCCTCACTCATCACTCAAGAGTCATTAAAATCAGGGAAGACTGGACACTGGACAGTCAAGATTTACAGTGACCCACGCACCATTGAGAAGAGTCTTTGGCCTCCATCATTCACTTCTCATGTCTAGCTTTTAGTTCTTGACAACAAAAGTCATTAGCAGTTGTCGCTAAAACGAACTCCTATCGTTTTACTGCATATTTTGGGCGACGCCTGCGAGAGTCAAGTCTTGTGTTTGGCACTTGGGTATGAAAATGTTTGATGGCATTAGCAAGCCTTTCTTCCTAAGCTGTTTCATTTCACAGGGCGGTGAACAGTCCTATCTGCACAGAACCAGAAAGAGCAGCCATTTTTACACAACAGCTCGCTCCATCAATCTGGCATTGTTGTTTCTTGGCAGGTTATTCACTTCTTCGGTGCACTTCAGGAAATCCGCCAGGGAGCAGGTTTCTTGAGTCTCTCCATTATGCAGCAGAGTTGTTGAGAGAGCGTTGCTTGCTACGTGAAAAAAAATATTCAGGGCAGAATGTTCCTTGTAGGTGGTGAAAGGTTAAACAAAATATTTACAATCAGCAAAAGCACAGCTGCTTTCTACCGGAAGTCCTCGCTGGCGCAATGTGTTTGGAACATTAACTGAGATTGAACAGGCTGTGATTGGTTATCGTGATGTGATCCTTAAGCCATGAAGGGGTTAGTGACTCTGTGTCAAAACAGACAGCTTTGCACTGGCCGTACTCGATCATCCATCAAATGCAGCTGTCACTTTTAAGAATACAAGTATACACCAAATGGACATTAGTTGCTCAGGCATTTATGCAAGTTGCTTTTACTAATTTTTCCTTGCATAAAGTTACACCAGAAACATTGTGGACCCTATCCACAGAGGTGTGGTTAGACCGAAAGTCTAATTTTGGACCAAAAGTCTAACTTTACGATTTTATTTTTAACTATTCACAAGGAGACTTATGATTAGTATCTTTATGAATGCAGACTTTTCGCACTCAGGTGGAGTTTCTGCACTATGGGTGGGTTTCTGTACTCGGGGCAGAAGTTCCGCACTTAGGGAGGTGTACGTATAATGTTATCCTGACACACCTCTGTCAATGCCTTTGATCCCCCAACCCAGTTCCATCTGAAAGTTGTTAGTCCAGCAGCCAATCCGAGCCTGGCTGCATACATGAATTCAGAGCTTCCTCATAGAAATCCTTTCAGACCTTTCAACATGCAGCTGAATGTGTTTGCCGGTTTGGCCCTTGTCATGCCACGGAACGATTTGAGGAGAAGGAGGAGAAGGTGCAGAGCAGAGAGGATCTTCAAAGAAAGAATTACCTTCTTTTGGATGTTCAGCCAAGATGTCTGGTCCAGATACCATTTTCCCCTGTCAACTTGGTAGTGGTTTATGAATGGGAGCGAGATCTTGACTCTGAGACATGCTGCTCCCACGTCATCCCAGCCTATGTCAAAATCAGCTCTCCATTTCTTTGCTATGGGGTTTTCCAGTGACAACGTGGGCATCTCTCAGAAAAGCCAATCGTGATGCTTGCATCAGGTGCTGACCTGCATCAAGGGGAGGGCATCTCCACATATGTATACCTCATACACTGGTAGGAAGTTAAAGAGTTGATAGGGATTTTCACCACTATTCCTACTTCCCACATGTGGTAGGTGCAATCGATTGCTCTCATGTGGCCCTTCAAGTACTTCACCACAATGCAGACATATTATGCGACAGACATTGCTGGCACTAAATCAACGTGCAGGTGCAGGGTGTGTATGTTGCTAGTGGCTGCTTTACAGATGTGCATGCAGTGTTCCCAAGCAGTATACATGACATCTACATATTTCACAGATCACCTCTCGCCTGACGGCAGGTAGCATGAGAGTTTGGCAACATGCGGCTTCTGATAAGTACTCAAGCACCAGATAGGCCGGATGTGTATAATTGCTGTTTTATATACACAACCATTATAAATCACATATCCTCATGACACATACATGACCCCAACAGACACTGCATGTTTAATTTAATACATTATGAACGTTACAGAGGCAATAGGGACATGGACAAATATTTCCTTATTTTCCTCCTCAGGTGATGCTGCATATGCAATGTTCTCTCATCTCTTCTCACCATACAGATGTGCAAAATGGTACACATACATACACAAGCCATATTAAAGTGCACTTTTGGTCACCGAAAGTTGTGATTCAGAAGTCTTGACTGTACAGGAGGGGTGTTGCTGCTGTACTCCTCTGAAGTTGTGTGCAAGATAATAGTATACTGCTGTGTCTTGCAAAGATTTGGAGTAAATAATGGCTTACATGTACCTCTGAACCCTCACCTAGGTCTGAATCCAGGAATCAGTGAACCAGGCCATTGTACAAAACAGAGGGCAGGGTATACAGGTGCGTGACCAGCTGGTTGATACTTTTTTCTCTTGAGCACCAAGTTGTGGTACAGTTTGATGTGGCTTCAGTTTGTTGTCAGTGATGATTGGTGGACATTTAACACTCTGTCCATGATTTCCATCCTGAGACTATTCTGTAAGCCATACGTAATGTAGGTAAACAACAGCTGTTGTTCAGAGTCAAAAGATTGGCCTCTCAACACATCATGCACATGTAAGTGACTAGTGTGGACAGAGTCTCAAACAACTCCATTGCCTTAGGGGATTAAATTGCACTGCATATGTGAGGACTCCCTAGTCAGTATTACAATAGGAATTTGATGTTCGTCTCTGAGACACAGTAGTTGTGGTGCTGACATAGTGGTGCTAGGAATGTTCAAAACTTTATTTCCCTTGATCTACTGTTTACCCCATGTTGTTTCATGATGTCTAGCCAGATACAATAGAAACATTACTACACACTCCTACAATGTTCATGTTGCATAGGTTGTCGTATTCTAATCTAGGACCCCGATCAACCCTATGACCTTATGCCCCTATACGGCTATAATCCATTTATTTCCCTATAATGGCATAAACGTTCAAGTGTGATATTTCAGAAACTCGTCTCTGGCCTCACACTATCAGAGCCACATTCCTCTGCAGCTTCCTCTGCAGCTCATTAGTACAAATGATACAGCAGTAGCCACTATCTAAGATTCCTAGATTAACACTCCGAGTTCTTCAACAAGATAAAACTCAGCAACCTGGGAAATCCCCGCTTGCTATGTTTTGATTAGTAATAGAACTCTAATACGCACGGAGAGACGATCACTTCCTAGTGACATCTTTATTGACGTCTTATGTCCAAAAACTTACGTCAAACAAGGCACCTTTCAGGTATAAATATTGCCAACGTTGCCTTAAGCAAATGCTGCTGATGCTATCGCTGTCGCTACCGCTGCTAACGAGCGAACGATGGTGTGGTGAACACAGGAGCAGAACAGCTGTCCCTTGCAGAGCCCAGCAAATGCAAGCTGTCCACGGACGCTGCCCCTCCTCCTCCTCCTCAACGCGCTGAGAGAGACGCTGTCTTTTCTCCTGCCGAGAAAATCCAGCTCCGGCGTTTCCAGCCTACTCTTGCGAGTGACTGGGATATCGAGTCCTGGAAGGAGATACAAGACCTCCAACATTCTATTCCAGAGGTATGGTGTTGACTAAACCCTTAGAGAGAATTCTTGAAGCAAACCTTGGCAAAACCAACTTAACTTAAAGCTTGCTACTTACTCCCATCCACGTGTTAGGCTTAGGTCAGGTACACTGGGGTAGGCGCAGTTAGAAGCACCAGTTGAGTATGTTAGCCTAATGTATATATGAATGTATATATGTTTTATTCATTTTAACCATTGTATGGCTAAGAAACCATATCAATACTTTTACAGTATTATTTCGTGATACTGATCTTACTGTACGCACTTTTCATAATGACAAGTCTTGCAATTGTGGCAATTCATTTCTCTTGTATGAGAAGAAAGACTGTTCAATAAATAATACCTTTTATTGAAAACGCCCGCCTCTCTATTCTCTACATATTGGTGAAAGTAATCTGCACAAAACTGACTGAGTAAAATAACTGTCTATTGTTTCACACGACTCTAGAGATTGACTCTTATTCTAAGGAGCAAAGTTGTCATGTTTGCACGGTTGTTGAAAAACTGAATCCCTTCTTGTCTGTACCAGGGAAGCTGATCACTTCCTATTCAGTCAAGAAACTTTCCAGTGACCTCTGAGCTAGTTGGTAACAAACCCAATTAAGTTTAGCATAGTCAGTAGAGGCCTGGAAGATCCGCACTTCTACGTCGATACTACTGTTTATGTTATTCCAATGCGCAGGGCCTATTGGGAAAATAGGAACTACACTACAAGGTGATGTACTCCAGCAGTAAAGTGCTGTGTTTTGTTAAAGATGGACAAATTGTCAGTAGTCATGTATGTGAACAGATTGGGAGGTCCTCATTCGAAGGCTTTGGCTGGTTTGGCAAGGATTCTTGGCACTGTTGTCTGAGCCAGAAAATCACAGTACAGGCACAACATGTTATTGGTTTGAGCAATTCAATGGAGAACTGGAATTCAAGAAATGTGAAGGATTTCAGCGATTGGATGTTGGACAGGGAGATCTTAAGTGCTTTGGAGAGCAGGTTACTCAATTCAGGGTGGATGTGTTTTTAAGCAGGTTGAATGCACAGATTCCAGTTTTCTACAGTTGGAAACCAGGCAGTGGATGCATTCCTACAGAGCTGGGAAGTAATTATGTGTTTCCACTGTTTTCTATGATTCAGAGATTGGTAGCAAAGGATAAGCAGATGTTATATCAGTGGCTCCATTTAGGCCATCTCTGGTGTGGTTTCCTGATGTGATGTGTTTGTTGATAGACAATCCAGTGTTACTTCCAAAATATGTGAGGTTGTTGGTGAATCTAATGGGGGAGTGTTACGAGCTGGTCTTGCAGGGTCATCTACAGTTGATTGAATGGATGATTTCAGGCGACTATGGCAAGTGTCAGGCTTATCATCAGAGACTATGAAGCTGATCAAGGGATTTTGGGCTCCAGGTACTATTAAGACATATAGAGTGGCATGAAAGAGCTGGTATGTTGATGCTCTGAGAGGAGTTTGGACTTTGTTTCAGCTTCTTTTGTAAGTGTTGTCAATTATTTGAAAAAAAGGTACTTTTAGGAGATAGTTCTTATAATACAGTGAATTTGACATGTCTGCAATTTCAGCAGGTCATATTTTGTTGGATGGATTGCTGTTAGGGCAACATGGTATGGTAAAGAGGTTAATTAGGAGTGTGCAACTGAAAGTTCATCTGGATCTGAAGTGTTAGTCAATTTGGGATATTGATCTGGTTTTCAGAGAGTTGTCAGGGTGTGGTGAAAACGAGGCTTTGTAATTTTAGGAGTTATCGTTTAAAATGAGCTTTGTTACTTCTTTTTATTTCTTAACGGTGAATTTCTGTCATAAGAGCTATGGAGGTATCTTCTTGTAGGAATCTTCTAGAGAGAGTGTGTTTTTTCATTAGGAGAAGGACTTTGACTTTATATAGAACTATTTCTTACCCAAGTATGTGAGAAAAGGAGAGTTTGTGAGTAGTTAGGTGTTTGATGGAGTATGAGAGAAGGGCTGAAGGTTTGAGGAGAAAGGAGGAGAAGCCTCACCAAGATGGTCGCTCGGAGTTGATGCTCTGAAGTGAACCCACTTACCAGCTTCCTTAGCGGCGTTCCGACGCGATGTTGCCCCATCCAGAACAGTATTTTCAAAACCGGAATGCAGGTCGATCACCTGACGGCTGAAATCGCCTATCTCCGACCTTGCATCCCTGAGATCTGAGCCCAGACGTCCCTGACAGTCACCATGCCATGATGGTGCCTGGAGAGCGGGAAGACCGCACCTTCAGACTGTGGTCGCTGGCCTCCGCATGACGGGACCGGCACCAGCAACACTAGGGTGCCATCCCGGCATAACGGAAGGCCTTCACAGAGACAAGCTCGGCCTTTACCTGCGGGGGTCTGGACAACCATTGATGGGCCCACCACACTCGGGTCGGCCTCTTTGGAGCCCATCAGCCAACCTGCGATAGGAGAGCGGGGGTGCCCTCGACCCTGCCCCCATCGTGAAGATCTGCAGTTTTTCCTTCTCTCGCCCCCGTGGAGGCCGGCGACAGTGTCCTCCCTTGCTCCCATCAGAGACAGATACCGAATGCAAAGCAGCGATAGGGCAGAGAGTTACTCCAGGATATGCTCCAGAATACCCTCTAGGTATTTTATTGCTTTCTTACGATTCATTAGTTTTAATAATGAACAACCTGACTTCAAAATGGCCACCAAAAAAGATGCCCAATGCCTCCTCCACACCTACCCAGTGGAGGTTATGGGGATACGTTGCTCAGCTGTCTGCTTGGCCACTTTGACCCACTATTGTCTTTGGCCATTTTTGCTCACCGAGAAGCTCTCTGACCTCAAGATGGCGGCAAGGGCCATTCCTGCTGACCACTGCAGAGGGCTCCCAAGTCTTCGAGGCACTCCCAAACCTAAGCCCTTGCACAACAAACCCCCCATTACAACCCCCCCTCGAGTGAAAGACTAAAATGTGAACTGGCTGTTACTAACTCTGAGGTCAGTTTCCATTGCCAGACCCCAAGATGGCTGTCACAGTGTTCCCTACCATGTCATGCTACTCCTCTGAGGAAAAGAACTGACTTCGACCAGACCTCGACCACATCCCCCTTCCAACCTACCCTTCAGGATACCGAATCTGTGAACCTACCTCTGACCGTGGAGACTTAGCTTTTTGGCCGATGCCCGAGGAGCTACTTGTTAGCTATAGAGGAGATGGGCTGCAGACTACGCCTTTGGCCCTCAGCTACCCAGACGGATACTGGACAAGACCCTATTTGGTCTCTCTGTTGTACTCTCCCTCCTACCCCTTTACTTTACTCACTCTCTCCTTTACACTCTATGTATCCCTCCTCTTTACTCTCTAATTGTTATCTCATTGAGACCTAGCTGCTTGACTGATGCCTGGTGGAGCTACCTGATAGCCATAGAGGAGATGGGCTGTGGACTTTCCCCCCAGCCGTCACCTACCAAGCCGGACTTTGGGCAGACTCTCCTTCGTCTCTCCATCCATCCTATCTCCATTCTTTCTCCCTCCTACACCTTTCTTCCCACCCCCTTGCCCTTTCTAATCTCCATTTACTTAATCTCCCAACACTCTTGAAATGTTCTCCTGTAACTGATGTAACTTGTAACTGATGTCATCTGTGTTGGATTCTTATGTAAAGTGCTCTGATACCTCCAGGTCTAGCAAGCACTATATAAAACTCAAATAAATAAATATTCTCAGTTGTTGATTTTGTTCGTATACCCTCCTAAACTGGTCACTTCTCCTACTTCAGCGAGGTGGGTTAAGGAGGTCATGAAGAAGGCAGGAATTGATACTCCAAGATTTGGGGCCCATCAAATAGAGACCCAATGGCTTCTAAGGCCTTCTTGGTGGCTGGAAGTCTTGGAAGTATTCTGGCTTCAGCAGACTGGACAACAGAATCTGTGTTTAAAAGATTTTACTTAAGCAAGTTGAAAGCACTGCAGTGAATGTTATGGCAAGGTTTAGAACATGCATAATATTGGCCTCCGTGCCCTGCCATAAATTTTAGATTTTCCACAGCAGGGTAGGGGAGAAATTCATGATTTTCTTAGAGACGTGGAGGTACATTTTTCCCTCTCTTATGATTTTTCTTTAGTTTCTAGTCATGTTTGATGGAGGCATCTGTGTGTGGATTATGTTGCAGTTTAACTGTAGGTATTTCATAAGGAGAGTTCAAGGAAGGGTTTCACGTTTTTTTGAGTAGGACTTTGTTCATTCACAGCAAAAGAAGGAAGATGGCTGCATATTCTGCTTATTTACACTTCTTTGGACTGTTTAAGGTTCTGAATTCTCTTTTAATGTTCTATCCTGCTGCTTTGTTAGGTGGAAATAAAGAGAACATGTATATTATTAGCCTCCATGTCTTTAAGAAAGTAATGCTTTTCTATCCACCCCTGCTGTGCAAAATCTGATTTATCCTTGCCATCCATGTCTTCTCAAAAGAGAACAGAATGATGACTCTGAGAGATTTCAGTTCCAAGATTTAGGGTTAGACTTTCGCCCATCACCCAGTGTGAAATGGAACTACCTCATTCACTTGTCCTTGATCCACCTTTAACAAACATGATCGGTCAGGCTTCCCTGATGACAAAGCACCCTGTATTTACAGACCCTGCACCTTGTGCTTTACATTGGTCTTGCTTTGAAGCACTCATTGCACTTTCTATGCTCATTACACACATTCACTCATTTATTCATGTGCTTGTTTTATTATTTCATTACAAATGTTCTTTATGTGGTGCAATGATTTAATTTAGGTTGATAGTGCATCAACAGCTCATACCTTATGTGTTCATATAGTATACTTTAGAAAGCACACTGGGTTTAGCTGAATGTTTGATGGAGATTCGTATTTGGCAGATCAGTAGGTCTCACCTCTTTCATAATAATATCACACACAGTATATAAGACGACTGCAGGAGCATTTTACTAGAGATAACATTCTTCAGATTCCTGAGATAGTATCAAGGCTGCAGATACCTTGATGAAGGTAAAGCATCAACACTGATTACATTATATATCTGGTCCGGAGGAAGAATGAAGACAAAATAGCAACTGACATTGTCCTTGCTTTACACCGCAAGGCTGCAGATTGAAAAACATCAACCAAGGCATGTGTGTTGAAAGACATTCCAGACAACTTATTTGATGACACTTTTTGTGCTATTGCATATAAAAGCTAGTGGCTGTGGAAGAAGGACTTTCATGATGAATAATGATTAAATGTGTTATAATCATTGATTAGATCCCTAGAATTATACCTGATATTTTTATTCTCTTCAACATCATTTTTATTTCTGCAATACCATTAATTTCTATAATCTGAATGGAACTGGAATCGTATATTTAATAATAACCATTTTAAACTATACACCATGGATTCTTCGATGTGTTCATCTGTGGGGAAATGAGGCTCCAGAACTCAATAATGTAATCCTTACAGGAATGGTTGTTGCCCACTACATATCATCACCAGGTAATTTGTGGAAAACGCAGGGACTACTGTCTGTCTGTCTTCCTGGCTAAAAGTATACATCTGTGCTTGTCTGATGGCATGGGGGCTTTTTGGGCTCTATATATGAAACGTGTAAAATATATCAGTTGTTGATAGAAAAAAGACCGAAAGTACTTTAAAGAGGGCTTACAGTGGATTATACCTTTCGATGAGGTCACATATTTAAGCTTCACCCTTTTTAGTTAGAGACTTTCAGACTTTGTCAACATACATCCAAGATGATGAAGATAGTTTTCAATTACTTGCCATGATGAAAGAATCAGCCATGGTTTTGTCAGAACTCTAAAATGGCATCACAGGTGTGATGGCAGTTCGGATTGGCAACTTATGTTTACCTATAAGTCCTTTGCATATATCACAAAAGTATACCCAGGGCCTGTAAGTTAAATGTAACAATTGTACTGCAGCACATATTAGGCCATCCTCTATCGGGACAGTAAAAAGATCATTACAGGCCTAACCTCTGTAGCACAGTTGTGCAGTTTGAAACTGGAAATTTGACCTGTGAAAATACCCCCTTTTTGACAGGCCTAAACCTTCTTTTTAAATATCAATGTCACACCTAAGTAGACCATACTGCCCAGAAGGGAATGTACATGGTATTAAAAAGCAGGACTTGAAATCGTTTAATGTTAAATAGGTCCTTACATTGAAAATGCCCTAAACACTATTTTCACAGTTGTAGGTTTGGCTGAGCCATAGAAAGGCATTGGGATACAATATTAAATGTAACAATATTATCCTCAGTTATAAAACAGCTTTAAATGTCTTTCTGGGAATTTTTCAAATGTTTATTACATGCCAATGCATGGGTGTAGTCAGATTTGTAATCAATATTTTGGTGAACATATAGTTTACCCTGCCTAAAGCCTCTAGGTGCTCATTTTCATGAGTTAAACTGTCACTTGGCAGCTGAATAGCTACCATGACGAGGTGAGAATTTGCTTCCAAAGCTGAGACAAAGGACTTTGGTGTAGGAAGGTGGTCTGGTCCTTTGGCAGGATGACCAGCTGGGCTGTGCCTAGAAACCTAATTAAATAAAAGCCTACCTTGTCACAGGCAAATGTTAGGTGACACTGGGGAGGGCCCTATTTCATCTCTCCAGCCAGTCAGGCTCCACTGCCAGTAGATGAGGAGCTCCCCCCCTTAACTGGTTTAGAGTGACTAGAGAGGAGGGGTCAATCATTTTCCTGGCAACATGTCTGGGATGGGTACACAGGTAATATACAAAGAGAGAAGAGTTTCATCTTCTTGAATTTAGAAAGAGAGGGGCACTGTGGGACTGTTTGTAGTGGAGCACACACAAAGTGCTGCAAAAATAGGTAGGTTTGCCCCTTGGACCTTTTACCATATTGGCTAAGGAGGGGCAACGATTACCCCCATCTGCAGGATGATGCTGGGTATAAGTGTAGCACCCCCAGCAACCTTTCTCAGAACACTTCTTGGACCTGTGAAAGAACAGAAGAGGACTGGACCTGTTGTCTGTTACATGGACAGAGCCTCAAACCTGGACCTGCTCTCCCTCTTGTACCCAAGAGAAAGCACTGGACTTCAAAAGCGGTAAGGCTGAACCTCTGTTCAAGCTAAAGAGACACAACAAGCTACCAGATTACTTTTTGCAAATTTACAACTGAGTAGTTCCTGCTGGACTTGCATTGGACCCTGCTCCTGGTCTCTGTGGAAGTGAAACTAGATGCCCAAGTGCTGACTCCAAGCTTCTGGACCCTTGGCTGGTGTTAGAGTGTACTCCTCCTAACATTTCCTGAAACCTAGGACTTAGAAACCTTTTTTGACTTCAAAGACTAATGGAGAACCGGTTCCACCTGTTGAGTCAATCCAATGAGGCTGTACTGCTGTTTGGCCAAAGATTCATGTAGCTCCTGCTTGGGGAATTTTAGCAGCAGCAAATTCAATTCAGCAAGACCTCACTTAGAATGTATCCAAACTTGTGGAGCCCTCTTTGCCTACTAGCGGAGAATTGCCCTGCTGGAAGAAACTTAGCTCCAAAAAAGTGTCTACGTAGTAAGGTAGAAATCAAAACTGGCACATAAAGCATGTATCTGGCAATGGACCTTCTTTGGGCGCAAAATTCAAATTTCTCCCACTACAAACATTCCCGTCAATGGCTTGATCAAGACCTCATCCAGTGGGTTTCCGGTGGTGGCAACATGTAGCGCCCTTCAACCACTGCCTGCTGCTTTGCCCCTCTTTGCCCCTCTGAGGATTTTTGACTTCAACTACAGAGACTAAGGCCCTAATTAGAATTTCTGTTGGAAAAACCTCCGACAGCAGGTCGGAGGCTTTCCGACCAACATCCTTGGTTTGAATACTGTCCGCCGTATTATGATTAAAAAAGAAAGAAAAAAAAAAAAAAAAAAAAAAAAAAAGATCCAAACCTGCCACGGACCGGATGGTTTGTGTCTCGACCTTTGGCCCCCACACTAATCAGTTGCAAAAAATCATCAGGCAAAGTTGGCATTTGGTTAAGGAAATCCTTCCGGAAATAGGTGCCCCTCTTTTTGCTCTGAAAAAAAACAGGAGCATTGGACAAATGATCACATCAACCAGACCACAACCTAAAAAGGATAACCAGAATACCATCTTTGGAGCCAATCCTGTCATTGGGCATCGGAAATGTGGCACATGCTCCGTCTGCGAATTCACCATGGAGGGGTCATTGTTCACAGATGGGAAGAAGTTCTGGCGTCATAAAGAACACACAAATTGCAAAACCAAGAACGTTGTGTACGCCATCCAATGTCCGTGCAATATGTTGTACATTGGTAAAACCACCCAGGAGGTCCGGCAGCGTATCATCCAGCATCGCTCCAGAATCAATAACAAAATCATGACAGCTCCTCTGGTTTCACACTATTTGCAAAAAAAACATTCCAGTCTCGATATCAAATGGACAGTTCTAGCAGTCATCAGGGGAGGCAGCGGAGACCCTGACCTTCGTTTGTCTCAGAAAGAAGCTTATCTTATCCTGAAATTCGACACATCCAATACTGGCCTAAACGAGATGTCCGAAATTTCCAGTCTGTGATCACCACAAACCTCTCGGCTGAGCTTGGTTGTGCTGCTGTTTTAACATTGTCTCTCATTTCCAATTATGCTTCGCATTTTCCCACATAATGCAAACAGCATAAGTATCGTTGTAGTGTCTTAGCACTGCGTCTCTAGTAGTTAAAGTTCTGAACAACCCTAACTATGCCAGCCTGGTTAACATAGCGCGTGTACCGCGGATCATGCGCCATGAAACACTAACGCCCCGGTCTGACCACGTATCTAAACCTTAGCTGCGTGAGGTTGCCCCATCAAGCGACGATTATTTAACATTGTTTTTGATTCTAAAAAAGCCTGTAAACATTCTTTGTTATAATGCCTTGGACTACATGTACCATGAGCCTTCACCCGGCCCTCAGGCCACACCCACAAGCGAGCAGAGCAGGGAGTTTTCAAATATGTCGGAAAACGCTGAGAAACACAGACATACTGTGCGCCAGGAGTTTCCGAGTGATTGAATTACATCGAAATACAACCAGTAAGTGCACCACAGGTTGTGCCAACCGCGCGCAGCACCGCATTTCCTCAACCACTTGACCCATGCGAGCGCCGGGTTGTAACATAATCGCCTTGTCTCCATGCAGATTGTGAGCAAGTTCCGAACTGATCCTTTGACATCTGACGCCACCCGCATTTCGGGCCAACAAGTCAGGTAGGAACAGATTCCTGTCCCCTGCATCATTTCACGCTCTGCCCTTTGTAGAATTAGTTTCCTAATTGTGTGCCCCCGTGTTTGTGTTCTCCCCAGCTTGATTGAGAAAACAATCAACATGTAAGCAGCTCTACTTCTTCGTGTTAGTTCCGTGTGGCGGTCATGAATTCATGAAAAAACACTCACAGGCAAACCACAGGTATGAGCCACTTACCCTTGTTGGTTTCAGATGTTATGGTTAGAACTCGAACTGCAAATATGGACTACAGTGCTAAGTCCCATTTACATGTCTTTACAGAAATCTCATCTACCTTGGCGTTTTACCGACATCACGGCACACTCATTGCCATGTGCAGGTAAAATTCTAATCTTTGATGTGGAGTCACTAAAAAGTTTTTTCTAATAGCTCTATGGTCCCCAATCCTGACACCTCTTCTGTATATTGTTACAGACACTGATCCCAGTCCCCGTCCTGAAGAGAACCGTCATTTATCCGGTTCGAAACGCGTCGACACCTCCATCCTGTGGTTATTTAAAAGGGTGCACCTAGGAAAGGAAATAATATACCATCTGGGACCCTAATGGTGCAACCCATTGTAAACATCATACCACAGTGTTGTTAGGCAGGCAGGTGTACCAATCCATCTGTCCCCGCCTGTCCTCTGGTTTTACAACCCTACGGACTGGTTGTATTTTCTTTGTTATGTATGAATTTTCTAATTGCACATAAATGCTACTAATGCTTCAGTATTGAATCACGTTATTTGTTCTTTTTGGTGTGTCATTTGAAAACTGTCTCAAATAATTGTGTTTTCTTCACTTTGTAAATAATGTATATTGGTATGTGTGTATATATGTAAATATTGTATTCGTGTATTCACTGTCGTGACAGTTGTTTGGTTTGCCCATGCAGTTTTGAAAAAATTGAGAAACCGAAAAAAATGATGAAATAAATTTGTTTTTGGTACAGATGACCGTGGCTACGTAGTATAAATTGACTGCGTGACCTACATTTGTGAGAAAGATTTTCCCTATCCAGCCACTTTGTTCTGTTTATCCTGTAGTTGAGATCCGGGCTGGGTAGACGTAGGATCCAAAACCTCTCTTGGTTCACAGTATTATGATTATGGCAGGCGAAATTCAAACCAGCTGGTCAACCTAGCTGACTTCCGATGGTCTCAAGGAGCCCATAGGCCAGTCAGAACCGCCACCATAATTCCATGCGGACATCGTTTCCGCAGTCGGGATTATGATGTCGGTTTACGACAGGCTTTCCATGTCGGGCTTTCCAACATGGAAAGCCTGTCGGAAGCGACTTTGGGGGCCCCCTTCAGCCGCCTTTGGTTGGGAGGCGAAAGGGCACATATGGTGCAGGGATTTACAGCGGCTCCCCATTTCTTTATGGGAGCCTGTGTTGCGGCCGGTTTCCTACCGCCTCACAAGCTCCCATAAGGAAAGGGAAGTCTGAACCATGTCAGGTCGTATTGTATTTGCAGTTTCAGGTCGCCGAGGTTGATTTGTTTCAAAACCGCAGGGATGTGGGTTGGAGAAAACTGGGACCGACATTCGAATTAGACCCTAAGTCGAAAGGTACAATGTCCGACCAGGTATTTAGGCGTAAGCCTTAGCTTACGCCTAAATACCAGTTAAGTGCTACCAGATGACAGGGGTTAGCGCTTCATGCATTCTGGTGCTATTTCTGCATTAAACATTAAAAATTCATAACTCTGGTTTTCTTTATTGGACTTTTTTGTTTTTATTTATTAACATATATTTTTCTAAATTGGTTTGGAATTTTCCTTGCTTTGGTTTTTTACTTTAATACTTTTTGATACTGCATAAACACTTTACACATTGCCTCTTAGTTAAGGCTGTCTGTTCTATGTGATAGCTACCTATGGGTTGAGCTCAGGTTAACATAGTAACTTTAGGAGTTCACCCTAACAAGGGTTGTGATTTATTCATTGAGGTGGGAATTCTGCCCCTCAACTAATACGCTAAATGTCTTACACTTTCCATTGCAAGTTTTTAAATTCTCACAAGTTTCAAAAGATCAAGCAAAACATCCTAAGAATCCGTTGCAGTCATTACTTTTCTTTCAATTACTCACATTTTCATCCTAAAAAAGAATACTAATATGTCTCATCCGGCTTCAGAAGTAGCATTTGTGACTATTCAGAGACCACAGTTTATGGCGACAGCTGTGATCAGAATCAGTGGTGCATTTTATTGCATACAATTGGGTGCTAGGGATAGTTCAAGGGGTTGTATCTTAGACTTGTTTCTGACCCCTACATATTACTCGATTCATCCTAGCTCTCTGGCCCAGAGATACTGTGAAGAAGGAGGCTCTGACAAACAGTATAACAACTGTTGCTCTAAGTATAGCGGTTCAAGATGGTACTCGTTAAAGTACTGAGGATGACAGATAGAGCATTTACAAAATATTTGGTGCCAGATTCAGGAAAGTGCTTGCAATGCACTGCAGCCTGCCAGGGCATGCTGGGTGATAGAAAACCTAAAATGAGATTTACGAATCCACGCAAGGCCACCTTGTGTATCACTGTCTGGTGTTAGTCCACCCTTGCATTATGGCACATTACCTGATTTGCCAATACTCGTAGACCTCAGAATGCATCAGAATTGCACTCCTCCTCACCAGGGGTGCAACGAGGAACAATATCTATATTTCTCCTTGTGTTTCCCTTTTGTAAGTGTGCTGCATTGTGCCTCACATGTAGAAAGAGGAAAACACATCTTAGGATTGCTTTTGTAAAGGAAGTTGCCCAGTCGACCAGGACTTCCAATAGTCACCTACCAACAACTGATTCTGTTGGTCAAGTGGTTGAGAGAAGTTGGCTCCCAAACAATATTTTGTTTTATCCCAGGTTCTGCTTCTTTTCAAGCTTCTATAAGGAAATCAACAATGTAACCACCAGTGGGTGTTTCCTATAGTTTGTGGTGGCTTTCTAACAACCCTTGCTCAACAAATTGTTTTCTGAAAATATTTTGCAATATTTGCATAACCGAGTTGGCAAGAATTCATCTATTTCAACACTGAGGATATAAATGGCAGTAATTAAAGTGTTCAAAACTCTCATACTTCCTAAAGGTTGTTCACTTGGTAACTAGTTTGTTTAAGGGGTTTTAGCACTTAAGACTAAGACTCAGAGATTTATGTTCTCCTTGGGACCTGCACTTAGGGGCTGATTACAATCTCGGTTTGAAAGCCTCTGACCTTAGGTTGGAGGCTTTCCGATCGAGATCATCGGTTTCACTTCCAACCACCTAATAGGTGGCCGGAAGTAAAACCGGCTGCTCATTCCGCCTGGCTTCTGACAGGATCAAAGAGCCTGTCAGCCAGTCAGTAGCCTGACCATAATCCATATTGAGGGTGTTTCATGCCATCCAAATTGCAATGCACCAATTCCAGCAGGCTTTCCACAACAGAGTCCCCTTCTGTTTGCAGCCTCTGGTTGGGGGACTATCCCTGAACCGTGAGGCAGGCACCTCTACGTGGTTCAGGGATGAACACCGCCTCGTATTTCCCTATGGGAGCTTGTTCAATGACCGTTGCACAGCTGTAACACATGCTCTCATAGGGAAATGTGAGAATGTGACCACACTCTGTGCAGGCGCATCGAAATTAGACGGTCAGGACCGTCAACCAGAGGTCGGTCGGTCCCATTTACATGACATGTTGACATCATAATAAGCCCATCGTGTTGTCTTTTGTTTTTAGAGGAGTGTCCTTTTGAACCATTGGAGCAGGCTACAAAAATGTTTTTGCCTCCGAACGTTTTGATTTTGGTCACTGCTAGTTCAAATGGTGACGTTGGTTCTCTGATTTGTTGATATTCATATTTGCAAACTTTTTAGCATGAGATAGTTTTGAAATAGGGCAGGCGCTTTATCTCTACAATAAACTCAACTTTGCATAAAGAACAGGTGACACTGCTTCTAGTTTTAAATCCAAATCCCACTTTCGGGCCAGAAGCTAAACTTCATCTTTTAGATGTAGTGAGAACAATAAAGCTTTACTTGAACAGACCTGAGGAATATGGACATTCAGGCAGTATTTTAAAACATTTTGGAACTGTCAACAGAGGTTCAAAGTCAACTTCAGCGACTTTGAGTCAATAGATTATAAAGGTGATATCTCTGGGTATGAAAGTTCTAGCAGGGAGTTCCCAGCATTTATTCAGGCTCGCTCTATCAGAGGGATGTCATTGTCATAGCTTGAATAGGCTGCTCTCTCAATTGTGGACATTAACAGGATGGCAAATAATGGGCTGTTTCATAAATTGAGTTTTTGGTTGATAGAGGTAAAACCCTTCTCAACATTGACCAGAATCCTTGTCAGGGTCAACCACCAGAAGTCACAAAATTTACCTTCCTGAAGCTTAGCACAAAAACAGCCAGCCTTAATTTATAGGTTATGTGTTAAGTATTCATTCAGCACACAAGCAATAATAAAGTAAAGACTCAACACAAGGAAAATAGATTATGTATTAATAAATAATTTGAGACCAGATGGCAAAATTCCAATCAGTAGAACTGGAGATATTGAATTTCAAATGTTTAGATAACAGTAGCGCAAGAAGGTACAAAGCTCTAACTGAGGATCTGGTCATGGGGAAAAAGTCAGAAGTTCAGGCTAAGTGTGATGGAGCCCATGCACAGGGCCTAGTTTAACCCACTGAAAGTTGTATCTCCTGTCCTTTTTGGAAGGTCTGCATGGTGCTGCTTTGCGAGTCTTTGAGTCTTCAGCCTCAGGTAACAATGAGGCTGTACGGCGAGTCTTTGTGGGGCTTTGCCTTACTCAGTGCAAGTTCTGATGCCCCTTTCAGCTGTACAGTGAGGTTTGTGGAGCTTCGTGTCACTCAGTGTCAGTTTCGATGAAGCTTTCAGCGGCGCAGTAAGGCTTTATGGCGCTCGCTTCGCTCGGCATCCGATCTGATGCAATTTGAACCTTTTGGGAAGACTTTGTGGGGCTTCACTTTGCACTGGATTTGATGGAGCCTTCAGTTAGGCCAGGAGGGGTTCTGTCTGATGCCAAGTAGCCAGGACCTGGGGAGCGAGTTGGATATATCGACATGTAAAAATGTCAAGGGAAAAATATTGTGACATGGAAAGATTATCCCTGTCAAGAATAACGATTTTAAGGTAATATTGCATTTTTAAATATTTGTGCCCTTAATATCAATTACAAACTTATAGTTGTTTATAATATTGTTTTTTGTTTATTGGTCTGTATTTTGGTATATATTTTAAAGGTATATGATGGACTTTTTTGTATAAATATTGTTATGTTTTTATGTACTTGTACAAGTTTGTGTAGTTATTACATTTAATTTAAGTATTTTTTTTAATTTTTAGTACTGTAGCGGATTGTGGGCGTTTAGGGGTACAGGGTGGAAAGTAGTTTAATTATAATAAATTAATGTTTAATTTTATTTAATATCATTTTTTAATTAATGTTCAATTATGTCAATTGGGTAAATAATTTGTTTAAAATACATTAAATGTGCAGGTTGTGGGGTTTATAGGGGTACAGAGTAAAAAGTAATTTTATGTTCATTATTTAATAATTAGTTGTTAATTATTATCAATTATTCCATTAATTATGTTAATTGTGTAAATATATATATATTTTTCTACATGTGGGTTGTGGAGGTTATAGGGGTACCTGTTGGGAAGCAAATTCATTTTAATGAATTATTATTAATAATTTTTATTTTATAATGATTATTTAATTTCTAATTAATTATTCTAATTGTATATTTATATTTCTTCAACTAAAATTGTAGGTGTGGGTTTGGGTTTAGTTAGGTGAATGGTAGGAAGTAAATTAATTTTCAATTAGGTTAGAATTATTTTTTCAATTGATAAAAAGTATTAAAATTATGTTAATTGTGTCATTGATTTTGTAGCAAATTTTGGGATTGTAATGTATATTTCGTTGGGGTATATTGTGGAAAGTAAATCATATTTGATTAAATAATAATAAAATTGCATTTAGTGATGAATATTTTGTTGGTAAAAATGTATGTTAACAGTGTAAATAATTAAGTTTTAGGTGTTGCTTGTATGTTTTGTAGAGTATATGGTAGGTGATAAATAAAAATAAAAATAATTAAATTAATGTTTTGTTAATAAATCATTTTTAAATAATACCTTTTGTATGAACATTATTTTTAGATTTAAATTTTATTTAATATTTGTAATTATTTATGATGTGTATTTAACATTATGGGGCCGATTCCGATCCTGGAAATAAAACGTCCGTACGATTTTCATCCGGAGCCATCGCTGTACGATTCGTACCTGTTCGTCCGATTCGCGTAGTACGATCCGTATTCCGTCAATCCGTCCGAATCCTCGCGATCTGTATGTATCGCATGGTTGAAAGGGTGAACGGTACGACTCGTACACATGCCATACGACCCGACGAGTACGATCCGGACCGGGGTATCAGGACGCGAGTTGTACGATCCACGTCAGGTAAGGGCGATTCGTACGGAAAAGCGCACAATCACATACACACCGTACGGCATGTACCCCCCATGATCGCAGGGTTACGGTGCGTACCCCTGCGATCATGGGGGGTATGCGCCGTACACCCAGCGAACATGAGGTACGCGCCCTACACCCAGCGTACATGGGGTAAGGTGCGTACTCCATGTTGGCTGGGTGTACGGTGCATACCCCCCATGATCGCAGGGGTACGCGCCGTACCCCTCCAATCATGGGGGGTACGCGCAATACCAGGGGGGGCCGTTCCCTAACTGTTTCGTCATGAACTCAGCTTTTACGGCTGTTTTCAGCTCCCGTAGAAAAAGGGTCGTACTGGTACCGACATGTATTGTACTTACTGGATCGTATAACCCAGCCGTGAACCGTACAGATGTCGCGTACAGCGGGTTCCGAGTGAGACTCGTACGGAGATTAGAGTCGTACGGTCTCTGTACGATTCGTATTGAGACCAGCTCCTGGTACAAATCGTACTTCGTCGTACGTACGTACGGGGGATATTGTGGGGTACGATTCGTACGGGAAAAATGCTCTGAGCGGCTATTCGGAGCGCTTTTTACCGGATTGGATTCGGCCCCTGTATGTATTTATTTGAAATACTTTTTTATATGTAATATATTTGTGTTTGTTTAATATTTATATATTTACTTTTTTGTTTTTAAAATTATGTAGTTTTGCAGAGAATTTGTTTGTTTCTAATGCAGTACGGAAAGCAGAAGGAATATGATTTTCTTTCAGCAATACAACATTTTCCCTATTGCTGCACTGACTTGAGTGGGAATAGTAAATTTTGCCTCTCCATAATCCAGCACTTTCCCTACTGTACCTTTGACTGCAGTGAGAATATTAAATGTTACCCCTCTACAATCTAACACTTTCCCAACTTTTGCACTCAGTGGAGTGGGACTAGTACATGTTATCCGTCCGCAATCCAACACTTTCCCTACTTTTGCACTTATTGGAGTGTGCATAGTAAATGTTATCCCTCCTTAATCCAAAACTTTCCCTACTATTGCACTGACTGGAGTGGGAATAGTAAATGTTGCCTCTCTGCCAGACAATACTTTCCTACTATTGCTTTTATTGGAGTGAAAATAGAAAATGTTACCCTTGGCTATCCAACTCAGGGCTCAGGCAGGTCTAATGCAGCTGGTCAACTTAGAAATTGCAGAGAGGCCTCTGGAGCTTGTGTGTGCTGGTAGCTCAGAACAAGAGGTCAGTCAATTGACCCTTGGAGTCACTTTGGTTGTCCTGAGCTCAAGGAGATGTTCTTCTCTATACAAGCATCGAGGCAGGCCTCAAGCAGCACCTTTGAACAGCAAGGCAGGCCATCAAACAGTAGAGCTGTCTTATGGTAGCAGCAGGGCAGTCCTCTGAGAAACAATGTAGGTCTGAAGCAGCAGGGTTGTCCTCTAAAGAACAAGGCAGTCCTTCTGAAGTCTACTACACCTCCAGTAGTGTACTGAAGAGTTGGCCTGAGAGTCAAATATTTATTCATGGAGCCAGCATGGAAGTGGGAGAAACTACTAGACTTTACCCCACATCTGGTTCGGAAAATTCCTTTCTCCCTTGCACAGGCTCCAAGTGGTCAAGGGTAGGGGTGGGTGGAATTCGCTAAGTTTTACTCCACATAATTCCACAGAGTTGCATTAAAACTCTGTGGAATTCTGCAGAGTTCAGCCCAAGAAGCTGCAGGGTGCAGGGCCTGTGCATGTGCAGCATGCAGGCTACCTGGAGTGGAAAACTGGTCTTCTTAGCAATTTCTGTTTATATGTGTTAAATGCCATAAAGCCACACACTGATGCCTTCATGAAAAGGCTGTTTGTCTCCAGCTCCACTTTGACCAGCCATCTTCATCCCAGACTTGTCCATGAACCCAAATTACTTAAAAAATATGGCTGTATAGCTGTGCGCCCTGCTCTATACAAAAAATATGGGCTATCTTGGAAAGCTGACTAACCCTTCTAGAGACCGAGCCCCTGTGAACTGTTCTCATCAAGAGCAAACCAGGCATGTGCGTTGTTCTCCTATTAGTCAAACTCCTGCTCTTAAATAGAAAAGCCACACACAAGCAGTCACACACAATTACATACCCCATAAAGCCAGGGAGATGCAGAGGCCAGTGGTCCCTGCAGTTTCTGTAACCGTGCAATGCAGTGAGGGCCAGCTTTAGTACTGGGCAAAGGTGCACCTCATCTCTCCACAGACGCTTCTCACATACATTTAATTTGTTTTAAAGCAATGGTAAAACCTGACTTTACTAATAAGAATGTATATCTACCCAAACAAACCATTTTCAGTGACATTAGGAATAGGTCATGAAAGACTGGGAGAAAAAAACATAACGTCCAAAGCTATTTAATGCAGCTTGCATGCAGGTCGTTGATTACAATTCGTAACAGTCGCTGTTCTATATTAGGGTTCTATCTTATAAACTGTTGTGACAAAAGAATCTCTGTAGCAAAAGCAGTAATCCACACAGCTATACACATAAAATAGAGATCTGTGATCTACATGGTACCCATTCTTTGCAGCAGGCATATCAACCCTCTGCTCTACTTTATGGCAAGTGAAAACTGCCAGTAGACAAAACTCTGATATCTCTCTTTAGCAGGAACATCATCACAAGAGTTATCTTGGCATGTTTATTGCTGCCTGGAAACTGCATGCACAAGTACCTCTGCAGCAGGTGTTTTTAAATCATAAGTTATGCCTACACGCATCGCACCCCGCCGCCTCAGTTCAGCGCCCTCCTCCCCAGGTCAGCACCCAGTGCAGCTGCACCAGTCGCACTGCCCTAAAGCCGGCCCTGACTGCAGTGTTTAGAAGCAAGTGACTCAATGTGCAGCACTATACATGTTACTGTTATATAAGGGCAGGTACCATGTCCTTATGTGTAACAGTTTAATAGCCCAGTGTAAACTATTCCGTCTTCTTGGGTTGAGAGAGCTTGGAAAAGGTAAGGGGAGGGCACCTGCAATTGGAAATTGAAAGTAACTGTTATAGATAACAGTAATATGCTTTATATAGCGCTGCATCCCATGTTTTTGTATTTTGTAAGCACTGTGAATAACGTGGCAGCCTTTATGTTCTAGAGACGTCGCTAGACAGAGTTGTCCGTGTACATGTGCACACACGTTCAGTTAGATTTGCACTCAAAAACCTGCAGCATGCAAACTTTTCTCTTAGCGCACACGCTGACCATGCCCACTCCAAAGGGCTAAAACCCACAGTTGATGGACAGAATGCAGAACAATGGCCGTCATCTCTCACTCCTGTTTCCTGCTATATCAATTATGATATTCCCACTGCACATACTTTTTCTGAAAAAATCCCTTTGTGGAGGCTCCAGGCAGGTCACTCCCCACGCCGCAACAGCACCACCTGGTGTGCCTGTGTTCCTTGCCCACTGCTGCTGGCAGGTTTGCTTGTCTGTATTGCCTCTGCTTTCACCTTGTCTAATTGCATCGTTTTCCTCTTTTCCCCTTGTATTCTGTGCCCTGTGCCCCTTTTGCCTTCTGTGCCCTAGCCGTTCCTGCCCCCGTTCTTCCCGCCGCTGCGTCCCCTGCGGCCCTGCCCCACCGCTCGCCCATTGGTCCACTCCTACTCCCAGCTGCTCCTCCCTCTCACCTCCCCTTCTTATGGCGGCCGCTGCATGGTGAGGAGAGTGACACTTGACCCTGCTCCAGGCTCGTTTCTCCCCACGTTGGTGCCCGTGTTACTTTCCCACTGCTGCTGGTAGGTTTGCTTGTCTGTATTGCCTCCATTTTTAATGCTTTTCTTGCTAATTGTTTCACATTTCCTCCTTTTCCCTTTTTTTACTCTGTGCCCTGTGCCCTCTTTGCCTTCTGTTCCCTCGCCGTTTCTGCCCCGCCCCCCTGCTTTGTACTGTATTGCCTCTGCTTTCTTCTTCTTTAATTGCATTGTTTTCCTCTTTTCTCCTTGTATTCCTTGGCCTGTGCTACTTCTGCCCTCTGTTTCCTCGCCGTTCCTGTCCCCGTTATTCCTGCCGCTGCAGCCCCCCCCACTCGCGTATCCAACCAATCCCTCCTCCCAGCTGCTCCTCCCTCTCACCTCCCCTTCTTATGGCGGCCACTACGCAAAAGCAAGCCTGTCTGCGCCCATCCATGCCTGAACCGCGCCCAGCGCCAGAAAACCTGGCCCCCGCGAACGCCGCGACGCCCGTCTCCGCTACGATGCAGCACCCTCCATGCACTCAACACCGGATGAGCACACACCTGCTTCCAGGCCACCCGAAACGCACCCAAGGACCCTTCTCCTGCCGGAACTGCGGCATCACCAGCACCTGATCCGCCAATCCACCCACAAGGACAGGACGCAACCACCTCAGGTGCATACTCCTGAACACCCGCTCTGTACGCAAACACGCCGTTGAACTCTGGGGCCTGCTCGACACGTCCTCCCCGGATGTCGCCTACCTGACAGAGACCTGGATGAACAACTCCTTGGCAGCCGACATCGCCATAGCCATCCCGGACGGCTACAAGATCACCCTCAGAGACCGCACCAATGGAGTAGGAGGTGGAATCATCATCATCCACAAATCCACACTCAAGGTCTCGACCAACTCTGACGACACCCTCAACACCACCAAACACCTGCACCTCCAGATCTGTACCGATCCCAGCACCACACTCAGAGGAACTCTGATCTACAGATCCCCCGGACCCCGGCCACAGTTGAGCGACTGCATCGCCGACTTCATCAACACGCACACCCTCGCCTCCACGGACTACATCCTCCTCGGAGACCTGAACTTCCAGCTCAAGAACAACAACGACACCAACTCCACCACCTTGATCGACAACCTTGCCAACCTTGGACTCAGACAGCTTGTCACAATGCCCACCCACTCCACCAGCCACACGCTTGATCCCATCTTCTCCGCAAGCTCCCACGTCTCCTTCAGCCACACCACCGAACTCCACTGGACCGACTATCACTGCATCCACTTCTCCTTCCAGACCAGCTACACACGGCCCTCGCCCGAAGCCCACCCACAGGCCCCACCAACCCTGCCGCCGCCGCCAGCAAATTCAGATGCTAGATCGACAACTGCGCCAAGACCCTCGCCCCGATCAAGAATCCCCCCAACAGACACACCAACAAGAATGCCAGCTGGTTCACTGTGGATCTCCAGACCTCCAAACAAAACTGCTGAAACTGGAGAAGAAATGGCGCCACGAACAGACACCAGAGAACCAAGCAGACCACAAGAATGCAATGCGCCAACACCATCACCTCATCAAATCTGCCAAAAAGACCTCCTTCAAGGACCGCCTCGACAACAACGCACACAACAGCAAAGAGCTCTTCAACATTATGAAGTAACTCTCCAACCCCAGTTCCAACATCAACGACATCCCATCATCGCAAGACCTGTGCAACTCCCTTGCCTCCTTCTTCCACCGCAAGCTAGAAGACATACACAACAGCTTCGACAACCAGACCATCACAGCATCCAACAACGACGACACCATCAAAACTATGAGCACCATCCACTTCGGCGCCCTGTCAGACCCGTGCCCTCACCACATCTTCAACAAAGCCAGCGCCACCATTGCACCTTATCTCCGCAAGGCCATCAACATCTCCTTCAAGACCGTGACCTTCCCGGAGAGTTGGAAGCATGCCAAGATCAACGCCCTGCTCAAGAAACCCAAGGCAGACACAAGGGGCTTCAAGAACCGTTGGTCCATCTCCCTGCTCCCGTTCCCGGCGAAGGTCATCAAAAAAACTGTCAACAAACGGCTGACCCACTACCTCGAGAACAACATCCTGGACCCGTCCCAGTCCGGGTTCCACAGCAACTACAGCACTGAAACAGCCCTCATTGCCACCACTGATGACATCAGGGTCCTGCTGGACAATGGCGAGACCACGGCCCCCATTCGCCTGGACCTATCAGCCACTTTTGACACGGTCTGCCACTCACCCTACACACTCGCCTCGATGACGCAGGAGTCAGAGGCAAAGCACTGGTCTGGACCATCTCCTTCCTCTCTGGCAGAACGTAGAGCATCCGCCCCCCCCCCTTCCGATCCGAAGCCTCCAGAATCATCTGCAGAGTACCCCAGGGATCATCCCTCAGCTTGACATTGTTCAACATCTACATAGCCCCGCTCGCCCTCATCGCCAGACTACACAACCTCAACATCATCTCCTACTCCGATGAGACACAGATGATCATCTCCCTCACCAAGGACCCTCACACCGGCAACACTAACCTCCATGAAGGAAGGAAAGCCGTCGCCTAATGGATGAAGAACAGCCATATGAAGCTGTACTTGGACAAGACAGAGGTCCTCATCCTCGTCTCCACCCCCTCTGCCTGGGACAACTCTTGGTTGCTGACTGCCCGGGGAGCAGCACCGACACCCTCCGACCACGCACGCAATCTGGAATTCATCCTCGCTTCAACACTCTACATGACCAAGCAAGTCAACACCATCTCATCCTCCTGTTTCAACACCCTCCGCATGCTCCGAAAGATCTACAGGTGGATCCCCACCAACACAAGAAGTACAGTCACCCAGACCCTCGTCAGCAGCAGACTGGACTATGGAAACCCCCTCTATGCGGGAGCCCGGACCAAACTGCTCAAACGACTGCAATGCATACAGAACGCCTCTCCGCGCCTGATCCTCGACATCCCTCGCCGCAGCCACATCACACCCCACCTGAGAGACCTGCACTGGCTTCCTATCAACAAGAGGATCACCTTCAAGCTCCTCACCCACGCACACAAGGTACACAACAACCCCGGACCAGCATACCTCAACAAACGACTCACTTTCTAGACCCCAAACCGCCAGCTTCGCTCCGCCGACCTCGCCCTCGCCACCGTCCCCCACACCCGAAGAGCAACCACTGGCGGCAAATCGTTCTCCTACCTCGCTGCCATGTCCTGAAACACCCTCCCCATCCTCCTAGTCAAGTCAAATGATTTATATAGCGCGCTACATACCCAGAGGGTCTCAAGGCGCTTGAAGAAAGGAGGGGAATTACTTGTCAAATAACCAAGTTTTAAGTTGTTTTCTGAATGCTAGGTGGTTCTGAGTGAGGCAAAGGTGAGTGGGAAGTGAGTTCCAGGTTTTAGCTGCCAGGTAGGAGAAGGATCTACCTCCCATGGTGGATTTGTTGATGCGAGGTACAGTGGCAAGGGCTTGGTTGGAGGATCGTAGCTGGCGGGAGGGGGTGTAGAAGGAAAGACGTGAGTTGAGGCATTCGGGTCCAAGTTCGTAAAGTGCTTTGTGCGCGTGGGTTAGGAGGCGGAAAGTAATCCTCTTATTGACGGGGAGCCAGTGGAGGTTTTTCAGGTGACCAGAGATGTGGTCTTTACGCGGGATGTCTAGTATGAGTCTGGCTGAAGCGTTCTGGATCCGTTGGAGTTTTTTCTGGAGTTTTGCGGTGGTACCGGCGTATAGGGTGTTTCCGTAGTCCAGGCGACTCGTGACCAGTGCGTGGGTGACCGTTTTCCTAGTTTCGGTGGGGATTCAGCGGAATGTTTTTTTGAGCATGCGAAGAATGTTGAAGCAAGATGATGAGACGGCGTTGACTTGTCTGTTCATAGAGAGTGAGGAGTCCAGGATGACGCCCAGGTTACGTGCGTGGTCCGTCGGGGTGGGTGCTTTTCCCAGGGCCTCAGGCCACCAAGAGTCATCCCAGGCGGAGGGGGAGGTACCCAGGATAAGGACTTCTGTTTTGTCTGAGTTCAATTTCAGACGGCTGTGCTTCATCCACTCGGCTACTTCTTTCATTCCTTCATGTAGGTTGGTTTTGGCAGTATTAGGGTCTTTGGTGAGTGAAAGGATCAGTTGAGTGTCAGCGTAGGAGATGATGTTGAGGTTGTGTTGGCGTGCGATGGCCGCGAGGGGGCTCATGTATACGTTGAAGAGGGTGGGGCTGAGTGAAGATCCTTGTGGCACGCCGCAGATGACTTCAGTGGCCTCTGACTTGAATGGTGGGAGGCGGACTCTCTGGGTTCTTCCGGCAAGGAACGAGGTGATCCATTCCAGTGCTTTTCCTTGGATTCCGATGTTATTGAGGCGCTGTAATAGGGTGCTATGACAGACTGTGTCGAAGGCTGCGGAGAGGTCGAGGAGGATGAGGGCGACTGTGTCTCCATTGTCCAGAAGAGTTCGAATGTCGTCTGTTGCTGCGATGAGTGCGGTCTCAATGCTGTGTTTGGCTCGGAAGCCGGACTGTGAGGAGTCAAGGGATTTGTTGGTTTCGAGGAAGGCGGTGAGCTGGTTGTTGACAGCTTTCTCGATGACTTTGGCCGGGAATGGAAGGAGCGAGATGGGGCGGTAGTTTTTGAGTTCGTGGGGTCAGCTGTGGGTTTTTTGAGAAGGGCGCTGAGTTCTGCGTGTTTCCAGCTTTCTGGGAAGGTGCCGGAGTTGAGGGAGCAGTTGATGACGTCTCGGAGGTGTGGTGCTATGATGGAGTCTGCTTTGTTGAAGATGTGGTGAGGGCATGGGTCTGTGGGGGATTCTGAGTGGATGGAGTTCATCAGGCGGATGGTGTCCTCAGTGGAGATTGTATTCCAGTCATTAAGGATGTTCAGGGGGGGTGAAGGTGTGTCAGAAGGATGGGTGGGTAGGTCTCCGGGTCGGTTGTCGAAGCTGTTATGGATGTCTGCGATTTTGTTGTGGAAGAATGAAGCTAGGGAGTCGCAGAGGGCTTGGGAGGGGGTGATGTCATTGGAGTTGGCGGTGGGGGTTGGTAAACTCTTTGATGATGTTGAATAACTCCTTGCTGTTGTGGGCGTTGTTGTCTAGTCGATCTTTGAATGCGGCTTTCTTGGCAGTTCGAATAAGTTGGTGGTGTATGCGGGTAGCGTTTTTGAAGGCGTCCTTGGTGTTGGTGTTTGGGTCTTTTTTCCAGGCCTTCTCGAGGGAACAACAGAGTTTCTTAGATTTCTTAAGATCATCGATGAACCAGGGGGCGTTTTTTCTGCCTAGTTTGATTTGACGTTTTTTCAACGGTGCTAGGATGTCGGCGCTGTTGGATAGCCATTGGGTGAGGTTAATGGCTGCTTGGTCGGGGTTTGAGGAGTGGGCAGGGGCGTTTTGGAGAAGCGATGAGGAGATCTGGTCGATGGTGATTTTGTTCCAGTTTCTTCGCAGAGTAGGTTGAGGATGGTTCTGGGTTGGGGTCTTATTGTAGATGAAGTGAACGCAGCTGTGGTCCGTCCAATGGAGAGCTGTGGTGTGACTGAAGGAGACATGTTTGCTGGAGGTGAAGATAGGGTCGAGTGTGTGACCTGCAATGTGGGTGGGGGTAGTGACAAGTTGTCTGAGTCCGAGGTTAGCGAGGTTGTCCAGAAGGGTGGCGGTGTTGCTGTCATTGCTCTTTTCCAGGTGAAAGTTGAGGTATCCCAGTAGAATGTATTCCTCGGAAGGGAGGGCGTGTGGGGTGATAAAGTCAGTGATGTCGTCACTGAATTGTGCACGGGGTCCTGGAGGTCGGTAGAGGAGGGTGCCTCTGAGTGTGGTTTTGGGGTCGGTGTGGACCTGGAAGTGAAGGTGTTCGGTGTTGGCAAGGTTGGCGTCAGAACTCGTTGAGATGCGGATGGTATTCTTATGGACGATAGCGATGCCTCCTCCAGTATGGTCGGTGCGGTCCTTACGGATGATCTTGTAGCTTTCTGGGATGGCAATGGTGATGTCTGGGGCTGATGAGGCGTTCATCCATGTTTCTGTTAGGAAGGCGACGTCCGGTGAGATGGTGTCTAGTAGATTCCAGAGGTCGATGGCGTGCTTGTGGACCGAGCGGGTGTTGAGCAGGATGCATTGTAGGTGGTTGGTGTCAGATGTCTGTTTTGTGTGTGTGGATGGGGAGTTGGTCTTGGTGCCGTCGAACTTGCAGGAGTTGCAGGAGAAGGGTCCATGGGTGTGTCCAGGAGCGGCTTGGACGCAGTTGGGGGGTCGGCCGGGGTTAAGGGCTAGGAGGGTGGTGGCATCGTATGTAATGCGGGAGGGGTGGGTGGAGCGGGGACCAGGGGTTCTGGCGCTGGGCGCGGCCTTGGCGCGGACGGGCGTAGACGGGCTTACCTTTGGCGCACCTTCAGCGCGGCCGTAGCGCGTGGACGCTGCGCGTTGGGACATCTGCTTTTAATGGATAGTGGAGGGGGCAGAGCGTGGGCGGGTCAGCTGGGAGGCGGTAGCGGGGAGGCGGGCCAGGGGAAAGCACAACAACAAAATGGTGGGAGGGAAAGGAATCGAAACCAACACAGTACAATGCCAGCTACGAAGGAATGCACTGTAAGCAGTGAAAGTGCAAAGGACTGAATACTGCTGCGAATATGTAAAAAGCGCTACCAAATGCAGTTATGTTAAAGCGCTACCCAAATGAGCTAAGCACAAAGCGCTATGATATTACACACGAGGGCTGATTGAAGGTGCTTCAGCTGTGGGCAAATGCAGTTACGTTAAAGCGCTACCACAATGAGCAAAGCACAAAGCGCTATGATATTACACACGAGGGCTGATTGAAGGTGCTTCAGCTGTGGGCAAATGCAGTTACGTTAAAGCGCTACCCTTGCGGGTCAGTAGTGCACTTTACAAATGTCTTCATTGATTGATTGGAGTCTACAGTTTACATTGGTCTTTCCTGGGGTTCCTCCCACATAGACTGCCTTATGCCGACTACTGTCTGTCTTGCATGGTCACGCTGTGGTTGCCATGAGCCACCTCACCTCTGATGAAAGAAAAGTAACAGGCACCCAGGTAATCCAGGAGACACTCATTTACTGCAGCACCACAACCTCCTGCCTACAGAGACAAAATAAAATACTTACCCTAGTGACTTGTTACAGCCTAGGAACTCCTGCAGCAGCACCCCACTCACTTACCTACAGACTCACCGTGCCCCAGGACCCCACTCTCCTACCTGCAAACACAAGACCAGCCAGGCTTCCACTTACACATTATTGCGACGAATAATGTGCCCGGGGTTACTGTATACACCCCACATACAGTACACGGGGTCCTGCCTCCAGACACTCACTGATATGTACCACATATCGGCCTCCAGTTTAAATGCAGGTGCACTGAGCAGACCAGACTCTTGCGTATGCACTCATTCATGTGAAGCAACCGGGGCTCCTGCTTTCAGAGACATACACTGCACCATCACTCAGCAGCCATGCTGTAAGGCCAGCTTCCTGTCTACAGAAAAGCACATACATTGCCCAGCAATCATGCCAGCTTCTCAAGCTTAACTTTCTCCCCTCTCTATGAACCCCTTCCCGCAGTTTCCCTGCTCAGTTCTCTCCACATGACTGCTATCTCCTGACGTCTTCGTGCAAGAACTTATTGTCCACAACTTCTTGGTAAGCAAGAAAGGCCACTTTATTAAGACAGGTGTAGGCAAAACATCTCTCAACATATTTCGATTATTTATTTATTAAAACTCAAATCCTTCAGCTCACTGAGCAACCCTGATAAGAAGTCAACCCCCACCAAATAAAACCTAACAAACCCAGGCAACTGAATCCTGTACTATCCCCTCCTGTCCTTTACCTGCCCTTTGAGGATGGACCAACCCGCTCCAGGCTGCCCACCCCCCACTAAAAACCGCCTACAAAAGAAAAGATTACAACCTGTCTTACCGTGGCAAACCTAACAACAAAATTATCTAAAGCACAATCGCAAGAAAAAAGGCCTAAAAGACAAAAAAGATGGGAGGGTGGGTGGGGCAAAAAAAACTCCGCTGTCCGCCTCCCGCCGAAAAAGCCCTCTCTAAACCCTGCCCTGGCCCTATATATAGACTCTGACTCTCTCCCTAATTAACCTCACCTGTGGCCACTCCGTCCGCGCTAACCTACCCAGGGAGAGACCGGCTCGCGCACGGCTCTCCCTGGGTCCCCCCTCGCGCAAGAACTTATTGTCCACAACTTCTTGGTAAGCAAGAAAGGCCACTTTATTAAGACAGGTGTAGGCAAAACATCTCTCAACATATTTCGATTATTTATTTATTAATACTCAAATCCTTCAGCTCACTGAGCAACCCTGATAAGAAGTCAACCCCCCACCAAATAAAACCTAACAAACCCAGGCAACTGAATCCTGTACTATCCCCTCCTGTCCTTTACCTGCCCTTTGAGGATGGACCAACCCGCTCCAGGCTGCCCACCCCCCACTAAAAACCGCCACCCAGGAAAACCTTTGTGGGTTTTCCTGCCCCACCAAAATAGTAAAGTAAACAACGCCCGAGAACAGCACAAATGCACATTCAGAACTTTTGCGATCAAATCCGCAATTCCAAAAGATAGAAGGACTGACCCATCTGAGAAAGGTGACCCCCATCCTCATGAAACAAGTGACGCTCAGAAACCTGTAAGTGAGGATGAGCCAAAATGAAAATATAATGCCAGTACAAAACAGTTGCATAGAGTGGTTCAGTGTCCTCGCTCTGCCCATAGCTGTGCGATGTAGAGCTCCGTTCCAGCGTAGACGTGGCACAAATGCCGTCCAGATCACCATGGTGCTCGCCCAGGCGTCCGTGACGACGTCCGGATCCATCTGCATCATTCTTAACAAAGACAGACCAGATAGAGAAAACCAGATCATTTTCACCCAGTTGAAATTCTAGCAAGACTGGCAGACCCCCCCACCCTCACAGAGCGGAGACAAAAATTAAACAATCCCCCAACATAGTCCCCAATTACCATGCCAATACACTTCATGCGTGAACTGCTGAGACCAAGAGACCTCCCACCAATTATGGCATTCTGCAGGGATTACGGGCCATTGCAAGAAGGAGTGACCAACAAACCAAACCCTCTGTTTAACAGTGACCATCCTGCGCAAAGCACCTAGGAGAAAAAACACATATCAACAAAAGAAGGTGCACTACCGTCTGACAAATTTCTCGCAGCATCTTGACCTCCATCTCCCAATTCTGCGTATCTGAGACCAATCCCACCCCAAACTTGCAGCCTCAGAACCGCCCCAATCCTAAAAGAATGAGTGCTAAAGTGTAAAGGAGTCAACCCCAACCCCAAAAGTACCTTCCTGAAAAACGGTCCACAACTGGGCAACAAAAAATTGGGCTGGCATCCTCACGGCAAAATGAACTCCCGGCCTAAAACAGAGGAAATGCAGAAAAACCTCCCATTCCTCAACCGGGCAACAAGAAACCAAACCACTCCACCCCAGGAAAATCCGCGTACCCCACCCAACTGACCCGTCTCAGACCCGTGGCCAAAGGCGCAATCCATACCCCTCCACAAATACCTCCGTACTGGACATGCCCGACCCGGTACGCAAACCCAAGAGTTCGGAAGCCCGAAACGCCCCAAAAATAACCATACAAAACAGAACCGAAACATAACGCACTCAAAATCATCAGAACAGCAAGAGGGCAACTAGGACAACATTTGCCGAAGTAAAGCAAAAGGACAAGCTGCCGCAGCCGCTTAGAACCAGCCTGTAGTCTACCCAAACCGGTCAAAACCTGTTCAACCAAAAAAACACCCCCCACCGGATCCCTCCCCCACCTGAGCTGCCCATAAAAAGAAATCCCGGCCATGTAACCAGGGATAGTGGTGTGCGAAAAACCTCTGTACACCAAGTGTAATTAAAGATCCCCGAAATATGTTGTGCTTTGAAAACAATATTCAGCTGCAGACACCACAACAGGAAGCACATAACAGCTGCAGCACACACAAATCCCTTGCTCTTCGCCCGGGAACCAATTCCACAAATGCCAAATTATCAACCTGGAAGAACCCAGTCCTGTTCTGGAATTCTGCGCCTCATATGTACAGGTCCACCAGCAAATGGAACAACTCTAAAAAGGCAACACTGCGACCCTGACGCTGCAGTGAACAGGCCAGCTTGCAGCGCACCAGCGCCCCACCCAGAAGATGCCAACTCTAGTTCGCGGACTGCAAGTCATCCGACCCCTACCCTGCCGGGTCCCCTGTAACCAATCGTGAAACCCACCGTGAAGCCCCATAACAAGCGCACTGCTGCATCAAAGTCCAGAGAAACCTGCCACCACTGTTCCACGACCGTCACCTTTAAAGGAGTAGGAGCACTTTGGGACAACCAAAAGAACTGGCCTCTGCCCCCTTATCCCCCCCCCCATTGAAATCCAAAATTCTGTCCCAGGAAACAGTATGTGAAAGGGTGCCTGCCCCCACATTGTGAAAACATGTTTATCTACCGTACCGTCAGGTGACACATCAACAACAGCATTATACCAAATCCTGGATTTTTGTTGTGCCTGACAAGTGAGAAACCAGTGGCATACCAATACCTGAATAAGGCCATTGCATACGGTTGAGCGTATCCTCTTCCTCCTGGGCCTTGTGGTGATCAGAGTCCCCTGTCCGCCCATGTGAAATGGCGGCATCGTCCCCTCGAGAATTATCATTCACAACAGCGTGCTGCACAGGCAGCGGTTTAATAGCAACTTGCTCCCCAACATGCTCATCCCCAATCCCAACAAGTACACGTAACTGGGAGACTCTCCCCTTGTCAACCAATTTCCGTCGAAACACCACAGGGTCCCCTTGTCGCAGCTTGCTGGACGAAGAGAAAACGATGAAACACGTGCCTTTGTGTGGTCCGCACAAGACTCCTGCAAAAACGTGCCTTTGCGTGGTCCGCACGAGACTCCTGCAAAAAACGTGCCTTTGCGTGGTCCGCATGAGACTCCTGCAAAAAACGTGCCTTTGCGTGGTCCGCACGAGACTCCTGCAAAGGACTAAGTGAACCAGAATGCCCCAAAACTCCCCTCCGAGTCATGACTGTCACAAGTGGAACTTCCACATCTCGTAATGCACCCTCCTCCAGATCATCATCATAAACATCCATAATTAGTTCATCTGCATGCCCAGCATAAACCCCTGCCACTGGGCCAGTTTCCATCACTCCCACCATCTTGAAAGTGCCATAAAAATATCATCATTGCGCACTGCGCCTCACACCCCAGAAGAGAAATCCGCTCCAGATCCCCCTCCTGTGCCCCCCCCCAGACTGAACCAATTCCTGTATAGGGTAATTTTTAGTACATGTTCTGGTCCCCTTCATCATGAACCATAGGTGTAGTAGCATCCCCTGTCCGCCCATCCTGTACGGCGGTGGCGTCTCCTCCAGACTCAGCATGCACATCAGCTTGCCGCACCGGCAGCGTCCTAAGAGCAACTTGCTCACCAACAGCCCCATCCCCAATCAATAGATCGAATGCGCTGAACGGGGAGACTCTCCCCCTAGTGCCACACCTACCACCTTACCTTACCTGTAGGCAACTGCAGCAATGTCCGAAAGAATGCCATAAAATCGTCATTGCGCACTGCGGCTCACACCCCAGAATAGAAATCCGCTCCAGATCCCCCTCCTGAGCCACCTCCCCAGGCCAAACCGCCTCATGCGCAGTCCGCAATGTCTTCGCAAAGAAACTGACAACGTCACCGCAGGCGGTAAAAAGGTAGCCCCTACCACCCCTCCCAACGGAAGAGGCTCACCCTAAAGCGGCAACCCCCCACCCCCATGCCCCACAACCAAGCCAGCTGGGAAAACAGAGGTTACATGTATTTATTTATGCGTGGTTATAGAGCGCGGACCTTACCCGAAGGTGTCAGAGCGATTTACCATAGGAACAGCTGAAAATGAGAACATGACAAGAACAAATCACAAAAACAAAAGGTACAGTACATGAGACGAAAGAGTCAATCGTGGGCAAACAAAATACAAGAAGTAGCAAACAGTGCATAACAGGAAGAAAAATGACGTGTGCAGGTCCCCAAAAGCGTACAAAGTACAAGTAGCAGTAGAATACCGCATTAAATGGAAGACACTCAAACACAAGAACCAACGTACGTAGGCAATGGTGGCTCCTGAGCCTGTATCGAAAGTAAACAAAGATAAGAGGCAGCAAACAGTATGTCACAAGAGAACAAAGACGAGTGCACAGTACAAAAGAACACCAAACACAGGCAAAAGGGGGGCATTACTGCAATAAATGGCAGGCTCCCAAACCACACGAGCACACTGCGAAGACACGTCCATAGACATGGAGACTAGAAATTCTCCATACGAAAAGGGCCCTCCCACAGACAATTACCAAAAACAAAGGGTGGAAAGGAGACACACCAGAAGTCCTGAAAGGACACTGAATGGCCGGAGCAAAAAAAAAAAAACCCGGCCAGGACCAAGACATACCGTGAATCAGGGGCATTGGGAGGTGGGAAACAGTGAAAGCTGCTCACAACGACAGGGCTCGCTCTCCCCTCCCCCCCCCCCCCCCCCCCCCCCCGAGCAGCCCGCCCAAAGGAACGCCCCCGCCTCACACCAGACGCCTCCCAGCGGCCCCCCGCCCCAGAGGGGGGGCAGAACAGACCTCTGGAGGAGCGCGGGGGCATCACCAACCAACTTGCATCCGACCCCCCCCACTTACCGGCTCATGGGGCATGGCAGCAGCGCCGTCCGTCGAGTCGACGGCGTAGACAGGCAGGCAGAGACCGCCTAAGCCACGCCTCCCTCCGCCGTCCTGCAAGGACGTGTGGGCCCAACCAGCGACACCAGAAGCTCCAGCCACGGGGGGGGGTCCTCCCGGCCCACTTCCCGAAAGGACTAGGCGAGCCCACCCAACCTCTGCAAAACAAACTCCGCTGCCCGCCTCCCGCCGAAAAAGCCCTCTCTAAACCCTGCCCTGGCCCTATATATAGACTCTGACTCTCTCCCTAATTAACCTCACCTGTGGCCACTCCGTCCGCGCGAACCTACCCAGGGAGAGACCGGCTCGCGCACGGCTCTCCCTGGGTCCCCCCAACCCATTCCTTCCTCTGCCCTCTTGCTCCAGCTGTTGCCTTCCCTCCAGTTCAGGAGTCAGAGGCCCCTTTACTGAATTCTTTCAATTTCTAATTAATCATCGCTCCATTCTCTGTCCATGAAGGCATGGCTGTCACTCTCCATTTTGAGTCGTCCGGCTGGTCCAGCTGTCCTAAGGGTCATCAAAGATTTACTCATGGGAAAGTTCAAGGGTTTCTCATCCCTGCTAATGCAGCCTGTCCGCCTCCTGCTCTGTGCGTCTCCTCTGGTGCAGGCTAATGCTCTCACACCTGGCGCGCTCTCCGGCTGGCTGTCACCGCCACCTCAGATGGTAACCCATATTTGGTTCTGAAGCAGTGCGAACTACATGTAGCAGAGGAAAGCAGGTTCCTCAGCGGTTTAAAATAACCAGTTATTCCTGCAGGCACAAACATTTAAACACAGGTTCATGCTCGAATAATTAAAGCCAAACGAAAATGACCCCATAATTTAATCGCTGTGTTGAAAATAAGTAGTTGTGTTGTGTGTTTCGCTTGTTTTTCTTAAGAATAATTATTGGCCGTGAACTGTTAAATTCTCCAAGCAATTACTGACATTTTCTCATTATCTGAGCCTGGCTACATTTAGAGGGTTCTATCTGTGTAGCAAAAGGTGTTTATTGAACTTACGGAGAAAGGCGGCAGAGAAGATGCGCGCTCCGGCCTGGCTGTTCACGAGGTTTAGCAGTATGGCGCGTGTGGTAGCTTTGGACCTGAGCACACAGATGCTCGGCGTCCAGTGCTGAACAGGACGGACTGCCACCTTACATCCCTTTCCCCTTCACAGGGGACCCCAACTAACTGCATGGGCATACTCCTCACGCAACGATCGAGCAAGCATCTTGCTGGCAAATATTTTGGGTGTCAATGGGCTTGGTCAAGTTCTTTGTGGCTGTGCTGAAGCATCCCCTTTGAAATGTAAGTGGGGAAGGGAACAACTCCGCCCTTTCCATCCTGAAAGTATTGCCCATCCTGCCAACAGCTAGTTGTTAAGATCCCTTCATAATAATTAAAGTATCCATGTTGATACTTCAAGGTAGTTGATACTTCAAGGTAGGTTTATTCAGATAAAGATGTGACTCCTCTCATGAAGCCTGTGCCAACCGTCCTTGTGTGGAATCTGGTCACCATGATCCAGATTCCACCCAAGGCCGGCCAGATACCACACATCACTCCCGGTTAACAAACAAAGGTTATGCAATGGCATTACAACACACTAAACATAACACACCTTAACTTCAGTTTGGGCCATTAGGATAACTGATTAATCAAAACCATATCATACATGGTGTTACTACCGATACATATGGGTCCTGCTATGGCTAATGATATTTTTCCCCAAACCCGAGATGGCCTTAAAACTGGTAATCGTTCGTACATCACTGTCTTCTGAGATTCATCACTGATGCTGCACTCAACACATAATCTGACCTTCCTTTCAATATATCTATCCATAGCAGGCCAACAAAATTCACTCCTTATCCTTCTCTTCATACACCTGGATCACCCTCATGGGCCATGTCTAAAATCATTGGTCTAAGACTCTCTGGCCCAACCAATTGCTATCCTCTCATTAAAATGTCATCTTGTGTTTTCCTGGGTCAAGACGACTTGACATACCCCAAGACCTTTTTTAGATTTTTGTCTCTATCACACTTATCCTTCTTAATGCAATCAATCAATTTCAAGCTTTATTCAACTATTAAAAACAATCACAAAAGCGTACAATAAAACACAATGCATCCCTTGGACACTAAACAAATATACACCACTTTCTCTAAATCATGGTCTTCGATCTTAACACTCTCATCGTTCACAGGCAATTTTGATAAGCTGTCTGCTAAAATATGTTTTTACACCCGGAATATACTCAACTTTAAAGTGAGAATCTTGTAAATCATATTGCCATCTGGCAATCCTGGGTGTTGCTTTGTTACAGACTTTTGTTGTAAATAAATCCACTAGCGTACGATGACCTGTTCTCACCAGTATTTGTCCACAGCACCTCCTAATGGTCTAGATGCAAAATCAATGGTGATCAACTGTCCATTCTGGTTTTGCATTAGGACTGCCCAAATACCAACATTGCTGGCATTGGACACAATATTAGAATCACAAGTTGTGTCAAATGTTGATAATGCCGGGGCAGAAGCTATGCCCACCTTTAAATACTAAAAATCATTAGCACAATTTTCATCCTGCACATAAGATTAATTTTTTTTCAATAAAAATCCACATATGGACAGTTGTGTCTGCAAACAACAGCGTAATATTCTGCTAGTCCCAAAGAATATCTTAGCTGGTCCTTGTTCTGAAGTTCAGGAGCTCTTTCTGGCTTTAATTATATTCTATTTCGGAGCACCACCATTTTTACTGATACAATAATCCAGGTAATCTACTGAATCCACCCCAATTTTACATTTTTCTTTTCTCAGAGTAAAACCATTGTCTGTAATATACATAAAACATTGTGCAACGTTTCCGCATGTTCTTGTACATTATTTCCAACATCTATATTGTCTTGAAAATAGATGACTCTGAAATTAGCCCAAATGGCATCCTTTTGTATCTGTAGGCACCCTGGTCTACTGCGATACTGAACATGACTGAGCCTAACACTTCCAACCAACCGCGTCTGTCCGGGTTAGCTAAAGCATCGACAGATGCGGAGACAGTACCTTTCTTGTGGCGGCTGACACAATGGTATGAGCCAGTCAGAGGTGGAAGCGTTGCAGCGTGCGGTGTCCTCACGGCTCAGTACAGGCAGAGGCTCATTGACGCAGTCGTTGAGACCAAAGTTTGCGTTGTCGGGTGAGACGGTGCTCAATGCAGATCTGGCAGGTCACAATGTGGTGATGGAGCCGGTTGATGTGTGAATATGGCAGCGACAGAGTCGGTGACGTCTATGCAGTGTGTAAAGCGGTGTGAAGTGCAGTGCCCACAGGATCAAGTGCAAGCAGCAGCTCATTGACAGAGTTCTTGAGACCAGGGTTGCATTGCAAAGTGAGACGGTGGTCTCTGAGGTACCTTTGGGACACAGAGTCCTGCGACAGACTCAGTGACAGAGTTGGTTGCCCTTGTCTTCTGCGGTGACTGGAACCAGCGGTTCCAGAGACAGCACTTAGAGGGATGGTGAGGTCTTTGCTGTTCCTGAGACCTCTTGAACAGGGGGCAAGCTCCACTTCAAGCCCTTGGATATACTTTCTCAAGCAGGATGCACACACCGTCCCTCTCCTTCGCAGAAACAGCCACTGCAGGCAAACCTCAAACTGCCCAAAGCAAAGGGGCAGTACTCCTCATCCAGTTTCTCCAGCTCTTCTCTTTGGCAGCGGTTTCTCTTGAAGTCCAAAAGTGATTTAAAGTTCTGAGCCCCAATATGTATCCAGCACAATTCTTTGTTCTCTGGTGGCAGAGAAGCCCTATGCTCAGTCAAAACAGTTCTGTTCTCTCTGGTGCAGCTTCCTGGCAGGGGGTGGAGATAGCATTGTGTAAGGCAGATGAAAGGAAATCCCCTCCCCTACTCTAAATGCAGCCCAGGTCTATTCAGCCCAGCTCTCTGGAGCCACTGCACATCCCCAGTCCCTGTATTTATTTATTTATTTATTTATAGCATTTGTAAAGCGCTCTGTAACCCTACGGGCATCTTGGCGCTGAGTACATATAGCTAAACCCTGTGGACAAGGAAGAGGACGGGGAACAATGTGCTAATCAGATTCGATTTTTTGTTTCTTTGGTGGATTTGCGGGAGATTTTGTGGGAGGGTTTTATTTAGGGAAAAGCCATGTTTTCACCTTTTTGCGAAAGGTCATCAACTCATTTGTTTTTCTAATATCAGCAGGGAGGTTGTTCCATAGGTGGGCCGCGGCTATACTGAAGGCTCTTCTGCACAGGTGGCTTTCTTGATCCTGGGAATGCTAATGAAGTTTAGAGATGATGAACGGAGAGACCGGGTGGGCTCATACCAATTGAATTTGTTCTGGAGTGGTTGGGGGCCTAGCCCGTGGACTGCCCTGAAGACAATACAAAGGGATTTGAAGCAGATCCTCTGATGTATAGGCAGCCAGTGTAGGTCGGCCAAGGCAAGAGTGGTAGAAGATCTTCGCTCACGAGAGAGTGCCAGTTTAGCTGCTGCCGCCTGGATACTTTGGAGTATGGAAATGAGATAGGCAGGGGATTCCAGCAAAAGGGCATTGCAGTAATCCAGACGGCTGAGGATGGTGCTCCTAACTATGTCAGCTCTAGTCTGTGGGGGCAGGAGAGGTAGCAGCCTTCGGAGTCCTCGCAGTAGGGCAAAACAGCTGCCAACCTGTTTGTTGACGTTAGTTTCTAGGCTCAGTTTATTGTTGATGGTGACTCCGAGATTCATTGGGGTGGGCGAGTCCTCTAATAGCTGGGGCCAGAAGTCTAAAGGTAGACTTTTGGGGATTTTTCCTACTGTGCAGTGCAATATTTCAGTTTTCTCACTGTTAAATTGTAGTGAGTTCTGGTTAAGCCAGCGTGACATTTCCAGCATGCAGGTGTGGAAAGTCTCCAGTGAGTTTGCATGGGCTCCATCAAGAGAGATCATCAGCTGAGTGTCATCTGCGTAATTTGCCACGCTGATGCCATGGCTTTTGATGATCCACATCAGGGGTTGCATGTAAATGTTAAAAAGTATGGGGCTGATAGCAGACCCCTGTGGGACCCCATACGGGACTTTGACAAACTCAGATTGGTATGGAGGAATAGCCACTGCCTGCCATCTGTCCGTCAAATAGGAGCGGAACCAGTCGAGCGCGACACCTCTGACTCCGATGTTCTTTAGTCTTTCTATCAGGATGCCGTGGTTCACCGTATCGAATGCGGCGGACAGGTCAAGCAGAATCAGAATTGCTGATTCTCCCCTGTCGGCCCTCATTCGCAGGTCATCCATGACTGTCAGCAAAGCTGACTCCGTTCCATGAACTGGTCTGAAACCAAATTGCTCCGCTTCCAGAATGTAGTTGGTTTCTAGGAAGAGGGCTAGGGATCTACTGACCCATCTCTCTATGATCTTTATTGGATATGGTAAAAGAGATATAGGTCGGTAGCTCTTTTGGCAGTTTGGGTCCAGATTTGTTTTTTTAAATAGCGGGGTGACAACCGCCAGCTTCCAGTTTTTTGGTACACTCCAAAGCCAGACAGTCAATATACATCCTGGCAGAGGCACACTGGATGGCTTAGCAAGAAAATTCCTACTTTTTAAAAGTGGTATTTTCAGTCACAGAATTTAAAAATCACCCTCACTAAATTATGCATTTTAACAATCTGAGTCCAGGCATACTAAACTTTATTTTCCTACATTGGTCTCAGGGGTAGTTATTTTTATAAGATGTTATAAGCAAACTTCCCATTCTATCCTATGGGAACAGGTAGCCTTGCAATAATCAAAAAATTGCAGTATTTCACTATTAGAACATGCCACACACCCCAGGGCATGCCCTGCCTTTCACATACACTGTAGCCTGCCCACAGGGTACCTTGGGCTTACAAGCTTGAGCATGCAGGCTCTACAAAGGCAGGCCTGACTTACATTTAAAGGCTGCTTATGTGGGTGGCTCAATCAGTGCTTCAGCCCACTATGTGATTTACAGGCTCTGGGCACACACAGTGCACTGTACTCGGGACTGAGTAGTAAATCAAATGTGCCAATCATGGAATCACCAATCCATAACAATATTTTACAAAAGGAAGAGTTGCATATTGGCACTAAACAGCAGTGGTAAAGTGCCCAAAGAATCTAGACCCGCATACGAAGTCCAATACACAGCAAAAACACAGTAGGCAAAAATACATGGCAAACCCATGCCAATGATGCCAGGTCTAACACCAACTGTGAAGAAAGTACCTTAGGAAACACCTACTCCCACTCAGTCACTACATTGTTTTCAACCTGTAAGACTAGATCCTAGTAACCTAGTACCTGATCTGGGTAACTGGGATCAAGGGTAATCATTAGATCCCTTTGCTGAGCACAACCCAATAGATAGGACCCCTCTTTGGCCACATACATCTTTGCACTGATGGTCTTACCTTTAAAACACAAATTGGATGTGAAGTATCCTAATACTTCAATGTGCTGTTTCCCATACCTCACTAACTTGATGTCCTGGGAACTCCTTTAACCACTTATACCCAATCATGGTATTCTTATGCCTGAATCTGCCATGATTTTTATCTAATTGCCTTAATCATACAGAAAGGGGCATCCTTGACATCTCCATTTTTATCTAACAGACACTTAATACAAATTATTCTTCTGTGTCACGACTTGTATCACATCTAATCTCCTACATGTAATTTGTTCTTTGTTTTTTTAAATCCATGCCCTTGTCTCTAAATCTGTTCCTATTCTTACGCATTCTTACATAATGTTCTTTAACTTACAGTATCTACATACCTGTCCAATGCAGGACATTTTTTGTCATTGGCTGTTAGACCTGCACCTTGGTGTGGGTCTCCCTTCAATTTTTGCTGTTGCCTCATGTGTTTTTGCTGGTGGTAGATGCTTTGGGCACTGTGCCACAGTGCAAATGTTCCCTATTGTAAATTGGTGTATGGATTAGTGATTCAATGATTGGCTGGTTTGTTTTACTTGTCAGACTCTAGTACAGTGCAATGAGTGTGCCCAGGGCGTGTAAATCAAATGCTTCAGGTGGGCTTGCAGCCCAGGTTGTGCCACCTACAGAAGCAGCCTGTAAAATATGTCTCAGGTCTGCCATTGCAGAGCCTGTGTGCAATCTGGTACTGCCACGTTGACTGGGCAATTGCACCCACTTGCCAGTCCCTAAACCTTCCCTTTTCTTCATATCAGACACCCCTATGGTAGGCCCAAGGGCTGGGTGCATTGTAAGTATAAGGTAAGCCTGATGTGTGTGGCATGTCCTAATAGTGAATTACAGCCATTTTAGTTTTTCACTATTGCAAGGCTACCTATTCCCCATAGGCCAGAATGGAAAGTTAGATTATTACATCTTATAATGCTAACTGACTCAGGGAACTAGGTAGAAATTCAAGTTTAGTATGCCTGAGCTCAGAATGACACAATACATATTTTAGTAAAGTTTGTTTTAACATTCTGTGTTTGAAAACACAATTTTTAGAAAGTTGGTATTTTCTTGTCTAACTATCCAATCCTGCCTCTGCTAGGTTGTGTATCCCTTGTCCGGAGTTTGAGTGACAGGGGTTGGGGCATTCCAGGAGACAGGGTGAGTCAGCCCTGTGCTGAATAGAGAGATCTGCATCTAGATGGGAGGGAGGAGTTGCACCTGGGACCTGAATAGGGCTGTGCCTTGCCTCCACAATGCTGGCTCCATCTCCTGTGGTGTGTCTGATGTCCCTGCCCTGCACTGTGAAAAGAAAGGAGGAGTCATGTAATCAGAGTGCTCCAGGACTGACCAGAACTGGTTTGGACTAGGCAAAGGCCTCTCTGCCTTCAGAGAACACAGAGAAACTGTGTATTATAGAGGGGACCCAGACCCCTGAGAATTAGATCACTTTTGGACAACAAAAAGACACCTTTGCTGAGGAGTGGAACCCGAGAGACTGAGGAGAGACTATCCCTAAGCTGAAGTGCTGCTTGGGGGATTGGCCTGCAGTGATTTCCTGACTGCCAAAGAAAGGAGAGAGGAACTTTGTGTACTTTATTTTAACTTGTGAAGGATCTCCAAGGGATTGAGAAGAGAGCTTGCCTCCTGATGAATTTTCAGGGAAAACAGACTTCACCAATCCAGTTCCCCAAGAGTTCTTTGGAAGGGCCTGCAGTTGTGCTGGACTTTCTGAGGAACTGTGTGTCGCAAGGAGCTGGAAGCCTGACTCAAGAACAGGAAGCGTGTCGCCGAACAGCTGCTGCTGCTTCACAACACGAAGCACCTCGGATCGCTGGAGAAGAGGATCGACGCCGCATCACTGGGAAGCGTGTCGCAGAAGAATCGTTGAGTCAATCAAATCAAATTAAAAATAGCTTTATTCGATTTAGTTTTTAAATCATAAAAGCATTATACTCGACATTCATTCTAAAAACACATTTTTTACAAGGAAATGATTTCATGATAATTAAAAAGAATCATACATCAACTATTTTCATAAATATTTTCTATAGTTCATAAAATTTTTCAAAAAAGAGACAGCAGCTAAAATTGTCATTCATTATCTAAACTTTGCATCGCTAAAAATGCTATACGACATTGCCTCAGCTCCATCTTTTTTAAACTGATTTAGAATTTTTTTTTCTTGGGTGCAAATTAATATGACAGAGTAGGGTGACGTGTAATGTAGATTGTTGTAATGTAGCGTCACATGGGCAGGTACCATGTTTTCGACCAATCATTTGTAATGGGGAAACTCACCAATCTATGTAAGATCCCCAAGGAAAATTGTGTTAAAAACATCCTCCGATAGGGCCCACGGACACAGACTAGATATGGCTGGATAGCATAACATGATAGCATTAATTGGTTCTCCATGACTGAATGTTTAACAATCTCTGTGGTGAGTCTATTAATTTGTAAATGTGCTAGGCAAAGAGTTTTTAAACACTTTCTCATCAGTTTGATGATACTGTCTGTATTTTCAAAATATTCTGGGTGACCAATATCACACGTGAACTTTTTGATATTATTTAGCCACGGGATAGAGGACCCCATCTCCATACTCAAGCAATCCCTAATCACCTCACGATTAAAGTTGGTCACCTCGGTAGCTCAAACCTTGGGCCACAGTAAAATTGGTTTGATTTTGGCCATATCTGCTATATAAGTCAGCCCAAGTTAAGAGTGACAAACAAAGTTTGTAATGCTCAAAGGGATGGCCAGTAGACACTTTGTAAATGCATTTTCTATTAATTGGATGGGGTTCGCGTTCGTGTAGCCCCAGATGCCTGCTCCATAAATGGCTGTAGATAGGCACTTAGCTTTATATATCATTATAGGTTCTGGGATGGGTCTTCTACCCATCCTTCTAGCAAAATTGGTCATTGAGTCAACGCAGGGCCACTGAAGCGCCTCGCATAGCATGGAGAGATGATCGACATCGCAGCAGACGTTTCCTCATCACTGGGAAGCGTGTCGCAGGGCCTATTGTGGCTCATCGCCGGAGACGAGGATCGACGTCGCATCAGATGCCGCCGCATCTCCGGGGAGCGTGTCGCAGGGCCTGTCGCGACTCATCCCCGGAGAAGAGAATCAACGTTGTAGCAGACGCCACCGCTTCCCCAGGAAGAGTGTTGCAGATCCTGTCCCGGCTCGCATCGTTGTGGAAGCAACTCGCATCGCCAGGGGAGTGGATCGACATCGCCGCAGACGCGGCTGCATCACCGGGAAGCGTGTTGCAGGGCCTGTCGCTGCTCGTATCGTGTTAAGCCTCCCACATCGCCAGAGAAGAGGATCGATGTCGCAGCAGATGCCGCTGCATCACCCAGAAGCGTGTCCCCTCAAGAAGAAAGCACCATCTTTGTTTCTTTGCACCAGATCTTCAACGCATCATCGTCCTTGCAACACTTTTGTTGTCTTGCGTTACGCATCTTAAGGTACATTGAACTCAGAGTGTCACATTTACCATATTAAGAGAACTAAGCTAATTCTACCATTTTAAGTACAGTATTGTGGATTTTTGTTGTTTATGGTCTTGTGTTAAATCTATATAAAAGATACGTATTTTTAATAAACGTGCTGTTCATCTGTAGTCTTATCACTTGATTACTGTCTGTGTTTACAAATGTTTTTCACACTGCCTCTGAGATAAGCCTGTCTGCTTGTGGAAGCTACCAAGGGGGTGAGCATGGGTTATTTTAGAGGCAAGGGTCCATCTTTGTCACAAGTACCTACCTGTGCCAACTAGAGACCCCCAAATCTAACATTTGCCAAATGGCCAGCTAATCAACATTTAATGCACCCATATTTTTTCTTTTCGATATTTAGGTAGGAAGATTTTTTACCTTTAAATTCTCTATTCAAATGTTTATCACTACTAGTTTTTTTAACCAAATGTATCTCCACTGCATGTTTTTCCAATAACTCTTTCATATACATTTTCTTTTCTTCAAACTGATGTGTGATGTCAATAGCTTTAGTTAGGGTCAACTCATCTGCTGATAACAATTTCTCTTGCAACTTTGCATCTGCAACCTTATGCAGCATCTAATCATGAACCATTTGGTCATGAAAAGAGGCATAATTACATTTAGCAGCTACAATTCTTAAATAATTTACAAACACATCTATTGACTCATTTGGTAATTGCCCTCTGCTTAGAAACTTGTGTCATGCAACCACCTCATTTACTTTCTTGACTTATCACTTGTCCAGTTCTTTAATTGTCATGTCATTTACATCTGTACCAGCTTCATCATCGCTTGCCCAGTTACCACTGAAGGTAAGTGATTCAAAATATGTCTGACTTCTGTGCCTAAACAATTTTTTAATATGGCTAGTTTCCGTTTGTCAGTATAGTTATCTCCACCAATTGCTTCAATGTATGCTTCTAATCCCCTTTTCCATTGCCTCCACTCTAACGCAGGTTCACCTGGTGTGGGAAAAAATGGTGATGGTGTTAATATTTTATCCATGGTCCGTGTACTGTAGAATTTGAATCACTTGTGTTGAAATTATTATATAATGTACACAAGAAGGTGTGTAAATCACCAAGATAGCTCTTAGATAATTCACAATATTGAGGCAGTGAAACCCCTTAAATATTTTGGAATAATGTTGCAGTGAATTGCATGTAGCTTGTACCGTGTTTGTTATTTCTCCCATTTTTTCCTACTACTTCATTCTAGAGAATTCCACAAAATTAGCAGGGTTCACAGTGGAAGTGGTGTGCAGATCACCAGGATGTTTTTTGACCGCATCGTCAATGGAAGAGACCAGCTCGCACTAAATAGGGTTTGCGAATCACCGTTTATTTTTTCTCTTTTAATCTTTATTTAAATGCGTAAATAATGACATACTCCAAATAGAAATTGTGTGCGGAGCACCGAGATGTCAATGACCGCAACGTCAGCACAACAGGTTCACCTTGTATTTTTTTTCCCTTTTATTCTTTATTTAAATGGCCAGAGGATGATTTTAATTGTATACTTTTATGATGTTTTATAAACATTCGAATAAAGTTTTTGAAACGAAACGACAGGCTCCAAATAGAAATGATGTGTGGATCACCAAAGTGTCGATGACTGCAACATCAGCACAACAGGTTCCCGAAAGTAAATGGTGTGTGGATCACCGAGACGTGGATGACCGTATCGCCAACAGGTGAAGAAGGCATAGTGCACAGCGGCAGCGTTCTAGACTTTGTGGTCGATAATTCATGCGTGCATGCTTGTAAGACTTCCTGGCTCGAGACTGGGCTCGTTCTGTGGTTTGCACCGCGATGCGTTGTGTGGAGTCGCTGCGTTTAACTTGGCAAAAAAACACTCAATATTAAATTGAAGCACACCACAAATACTGTCAGTGCTGGGAGTATCACCTCTGCAAACAGTTTCCCAAGCACATTCTGAGGTTCCACATATAAAGATGAACTCCAGGACAGCGAAGCTCACCGGACTAGTGATCTTCACATCGCAGGGCTCCAGGCATCACAGTTTGCTCAAAGCTAATCACCAGTAGTACAATTCCTTCATAATAATCACAGCATCCACATTGATACTTCAAGATAGGTTTATTCGGATAAGATAAAGATGTGAATCCTCTCATGAAGTCTAGGCCAATCATCCTTGTGTGGAATCTGCTCACCACATTCCGTGTTCCAGATTCCACCCAAGACCGGCTCAATACCACACTAGTCCCACACTGTCTCACTGTATGGGAGGAATACTCAAAGACCAGCTGCCAGTAGTCATATTCAGGTGTCCGTGACAACTTCTCCCAACACTCTAGCTCAGGAAGACGCATCAGTGTAGTGATGGACCATCAGGATATGCAGGGCACAACTCAGCTTCCTTTGAGTGAATGCACACACAGCCCCTGTCAGTCTAAACCAGACGTTGATTCTACTGAATGGTAGAACAAGAATAGGGCCAATTTCTAAAAGTTGTGAAAGAAATGGGTAACCCAATAGACCCTTGTAGGCTTGGGCAGTAAATGATTAAGGTAAAAGGTGGCTACAAGGGTTAACTTATAGTCAGTTATTGAGTGAGTTAACAAAAATCCATCTCTAATGTACCCATAGGATAACGATAGGACTTCTCTTTGATTAAAACAATCAATGGTAGGTAAAGGAGAAAGCACACGGAAAAGTAATTTTATCTGGAAAATATTGTATTGAATTAATTACAGAATAAATATATGCACGGGGATAAAAAAGATAAATCAGGTTCGAGCAAAAAAGTTATGAACAGAAGTAAATACAACTCAACAAATCAGTTCATAACAATACATCAGCTCCTGTGGATTTAAAGCAATAACCAAGTCAGACACTGTACAATGGTTAATTCTTGGTGCAGATAAATTGCATATGGAGATGATGAAGAGGTCGATGTTTCGGTCTTGGTTGCAGGTGTCTATAAGACCATCATCAGGACAGAAATGTTTTTGGCAAAGAATGCCCCTTAATATTATGGCGAATGATATTCAGAAGGATGGGTCACTGAAGATAAATTGCAATGATGCTCTGGTCTGTGGCAAGCAATTGCCCAGAAGCCAGGTTGTAATCTAAGACCGGCAAATTGGTCTGAACAGATGAAGGCACAATCTTTGATTTGGCAAAATGAGGCAGCGTGCAACTTGTAGAAGAGCGATCCACTGCGGACCGATGCTATCGCTCTTCTACACGGTGCCCGCTGCCTCATTTTGCCAAATCAAAGATTGTGCCTTCATCTGTTCAGACCGACTGCTCACTGTCTGCTGTCAACTGCCCGCTTCTTCTCTCTACACCTCAATAATATAAAGAGCCCTTCGTTCATGGAAATTTCCAGACAGTAACCTGCCGCCCACCAGATTCCTGTACTAGGCTCCGGGTCTCCGACGCTCCCACAGTGGCCAGCTGCTGTTTCATCTAAAACCCGAGCTCTGCTTACATTCATCCGATAAGGGCTAGCTCTGACCGGTTCCTCTCCAGTGAACAACAGCTCATTACTAAAACATTACTCTTGACCTACAAGCGCCTCGAGCAACCGAGGCAGAAAGGAAAATGGAGTCTCTCTCGTTTGGGCATTGTAGGCCCGAAAAAGATGAAAGAGACGCATAGCTCTATCAAGGTACATAAGCAAGCCCTACCAATAGGTAATATGATGTTAGGAATAAAGGATCTACCCTCTAATATAGGCCTCCAGGCCCGAAAGTGGTGAAAGGGCATGTTATTATGCCACAGTCAGTAGGCTAAACCTAAGAATAGGCTGAAAATAGGGATCTATCCACTATACTAAGATGGTAGTACACTAAAGTCACCATCACTCAAGAAATAAGACAAAATATTCGGTCACTACACTACCCAATTGAAATTACACTTGTAAGGTGTTACAATGCCTCTCCAATGATAACCTATAGGAGAGATATGCCTTGTAAAAGTAAAAAAAGCGGAATTGGCAGTATTTCACTATCAGGTCATGTAAAACTTAGTAGCAGATGTCCTACCTCTCACGTACACAAGCCCCTCCCCATAGGGCAACGTTCGGTCTACCTTAGGGGGGCCTTACATGTAATAGGAGAGAAGGATTGGGCCTGGCAAGTGGGTGCACTTGCCAGGTCGACATGGCAGTCTAAAACAGCACTGGCAAATACTGCAGTGGCACAGCCTGAGACAGGTTTGCAGGGCTACTCATGTGAGTGGCACAACCAGTGCTGCAGGCCCACTAGAAGCATTTGATTTACAGGCCTTGGGCATATATAGTAATCTTTACTAGGGGCTTACTAGTAAATTAAATATGCCAATTATGTACAATCAATTATAATCACATTTTACACAGAGCATATGCACTTTAGCACTGATCTGCAGTGGTAAAGTGACCAGAGTCCTAAAGCCAACAAAAACAGGTTAAAACTAGAAGGAAGAAGGCAAAATGTTAGGAGATAATCCTGCCTAAAAACAACAAAGTCCAACAAAAGAGTTTCTAAATTACAAGGGGGCCAACTATGTTGGTGGGGAGACCACCACGGACAGGCTGTCGGTGGCAGTCACCCCGTCATCTGAAACCTGTTTCCCAACCACCATATTACAATGATGAGCGGGGTGATGGCAGTCGGAAAGTCCGCACTCTACACATCTAACGGGCTTGTAGTCCCTACCATGTTGGGGGTGCCTGCCACGCACCACCGTAGGGATTACAATGTCCCTTTCCACCGGCCTTTTCATGGCATTTAACCCTCCATGAAAAGGTTGGTAAAAGGGACTTTGGGAGCCTGTAGCGGGCCCCCTTCCCCCCTTGGACCTTGACTTTGGGTGTTGAGGGACTCCTACATATCCCTGCACCATGTGGCAGGCACTGCATGGTGCCTGGTATGTAGTGTAGGGATATGTTTCCTGTCCATTTTTTCTATTGCGGCGGGTGCTGCAGCACGTAGCACCCACCACAATACAAATGACGGACAGTGTAACCGCCTTGGAGGCAGTCGGATTGTAATTTGGTTGACGGGACGCTGACAACATGTCAGCTGGTCCCGTTGTCTGATATGGTGGTCCGCCCGCCAGCCTAATAACCCCCATAATTTTCAGACCTAGCATGGCACTTCTACCTGTTCCAAATCATACGTTAGCACTTATTAATTGAAAAAAGGTAACCCAATTTTATCCTATGGGAATGGTAGGCCTTGTAGTAGTGAAAATTGAATATAGGAGTTTTTCACTAACAGGACATAACACATGTCCTACAAATGTCCTTTCTTCTAAATACACCATGCCCAATAGGTCCTTTAGGCTGTTTAGGGCCTACCTTGGGGGTGACTTATATGTATTAAAAAGTGAGTTTTAGGGCTGGCAAAATCTTTACTTTTCAAGTTCAAATTGGCATTTTAAAACTGTACACAGGATGAAATGGCAGGCCTGGGTCATGTTTTAAAGGGCTACATAAGAGGGTGGCACAATAAGAGCTGCAGGCCCACTTGTAGAATTAAATTTACAGGCCCTGTGTACATGTAGTACCACTTTATTTGAGACAAATACGTAAATTAAATGTACTGCATAGGTGTTAGCCGATTTTACCATGTTTCAAGGAGAGAGCACAAGCACTTTAGCACTGGTTAGCAGTGGTAAAGTGCACCGAAGCCCAAGGGCAACGAATACAAAATTCAGAACATAAGAGGAATGGAGGCAAATGGTTTGGGGATGACCCTGCAGAGCGGTCCAACGGACATCACTGTCTACCTTTGTTTTGCACTGTCGACTGAATGTGAATTGAGTTTTAGCTAAAAAACAATGCCTGAAAAACAGCACAATTATAAACCAATGTTTTTCTTGCAATTTGGGACATATCTGTTTTTGCTGTTATTTTTCTTTTGGAGTATATTCGGCGGTGCTCTGGTCATGGGTCTTGGCTATCAGCTAATCCCTACCCGTCACCTTTGTTCACTCGGAGTGCAGTGAAGTCCAGCTTACTGGTGGTTCAGTGCCGTTCATCAGAGATCTGATGCAGGGGCCTTCAAATGCTACAGGAGGAGCGAGGGTGGAAATAGGGTTCTCACGAACCATGGGGCATATTATCAAGCATGGCGTTAACATTATCGCCGCTTTAGCTGCAGAAAACTGCTGATAAATCGGCGATCATTGACTTGATAATATGCTGTAGAGAATGCCCATAGAAGCGCATGTTCACACCAGAACATGGGCTTCTATGGGAATTCACAAGGGCGTATTATCAAGCCCTTTATCGCCGCATTTGCGACAGTTTTCTGCTGCTAAAGGGGCGATAATGTTAAAGCTGTTTCTTGATAATATGCCCCCATGTCTATTGAAGTCAGTCGTTTCGAAAACTTTACCAGGAGCTAAAATGCTCATGTCTGACTCCTCTCCAACAGATTGAATCCTAATTGTGTGCCGTGAGGTTGTAAGTTAATCTGAATAATTGTTTAACTCCAGCGTGAAATTTAAACTGTGTCAATAAACAATTAACACAGCTCCAAACACGCAATTAAATCAGAGGTAATTGGCAAATTCCAGCACAGAATGCAATTAATTCCGCAGCGCAGCATTGACGCACCAGCACTGGTGTGGACTGGTGAGGTGAGACCTGGAAAAGATTCTTTCACTGACAATACGAGTTAGGGTCGCTCCTCCGTAAACAACTGCAGTCTTTAAAGCAGGACCTGTGCATTTTTATGGAAAACAATTTCTTCTTTTTCCCGGAACCACTTCAAGCAATGACTGGAATCTTTGAGCTTTTTGTTTTTGGTCTTTTTTACTTCAGTGTTAATTTGAGGGTTCTACATTTCCAACTTGGAGTGTGGTCGGTTCTTGATTGTGCAGAATGTAAGGCCATCACTTATAGTCTTTAAGTATTAGTTAATTCATTATTGCATATGAACAAAGTTCTCTTGCATTCCTCTGCATGGAATCTACTGAATTTACTGTGCCTTTCACACAGTTTCTCTAGCTATAAAATGAGTCACTCAAACTATATTTCAAATGCAGGACAGAGGCATCTTGTAAGAACAATAAGCAGACCAGTTGGGACTGGAAGCCCTGACTGTCTCCCCCTGCTATTTCCTGGTCTCCATGAACCAGGTCCTAAGAGTCAGAACATGTGGTCACCACCTTGGAACTGGGCTGCACAGACCTCACACAGGTGTAGGCACACTATTATGCTTTCCAATGACATCTGTTTTTTTGTGGGAAGATAGTCTCCACATATCAGGAGCTACAGTGGAAGCGGTCCTATATGATCATGCCTTTCTGTTTCTGTTCCTGCACAGTCAGGGCATTATTTTTGGCAAAGTAACACACTGCAGTGCATCAAGTCAACTTGCTGCGCTACGTTACAGGGAAAGGGCAGGAATGCGCCATATTTAAAAGAATTTGATGCACTTCTGTCCTTGTCACTGCGCTGGTGCGGTTTTGGCTGCCTATCACCAATGCAGATACTCTTGCACCATGGTGCAAGGGTGCCTGCATTCGAGACATAATTGTGTCTGTGCAAGAAGGGATACCTTCCTGCACAAAAGCATTCCTGAGAGGAAAATTACCCTTTTTATGTATGCATATCTTTTTGGTACATTCCCATGCTTAGCAGCTCTGGTTAATCTGGGAAGGTGTCAAAACCATGGGGGATGCTCTGGAACACCCATGCAACGACCATGGAACGCCTCCATGGTGCAGAGTAAAGTAATGCAGCAATTTGCGCTGCATTGCTTTACTCGAGATTTCTGTAGCCGCCCTGGGCCATGCAAGGCAGCCTTGCGTGGCTTCACAAATCTCTTTTTCCAGTTGCATCACACTTACACCACAGTTTCTGGTGCAAGAGTGATACATTGAGACTCGTAAATATGCCCCTCAGTTCTCACCACTGACTGTTCACATTTTTGCTAAAATCCTCTTTAATTAGAGCACTCATGCCTGGGAACCAGCAGGCCAGTTTGGGTGAACAGTCGGGGGTAGTCAGTATGGTAAAAATGGGGGCTAGTTCCGCGAACACATCACACTAGGTGATGCTCATTTGCAGACAGCCTCATAGCTAACGACTGCCTTCATTTAGTTGGCTTATCCCTGCTATCCTCTGTCTGCAACCTGTCCATCTGGCGACTTGAGGGCAGAGTCGGAGAGCTGCTAAGGTTACCCATCCAGGGCTCCTGGCAGAGCCCCGTGAGGAGTTGACACTGTCCAGGGCTTCAAGTCTCATCTTCAACTTGGTGGCTTTGGCTGTGGAATCAGTAGAGGGACAGGAATAACTCTAGTTTTGGGAGGGCCATGATCTTGCAGCGGAGTAAGTGAACACACAGCTATTGGCTCAGACCTTGCCGTCTGCTGGTGCACATATTGGCTTCCAGAGTCTACAAATTAACTAAAAGGTGGGAAATGTCTCTCAAAAAACTCACATTAAACATATGACAGTTTATTATTTTATTGCATTTCACTTGCACTTATACTTTACTTGCATCTTACCATACCTAATTTTCTACTCTAATTACCAACACCGGCAAATTGAAGGGCACTTATTTAACAGACAAAAGCCTAGTAACCTCCTGAAGTGGGCAAGTGGATATTAAGCAATCCACTGATTGCTTAAGGGCACTCAGGAATTTTCACTAAGAGGACTAATGAAAGACTAATGAAAGATTGCCCCTTAGTTAAAATAATTTGTAATTTATTCAACGACTAACAGTGCCCGGCTCCCAAGAACAGCAACAGCACACAAGAGGAGCACTGGACATAGCTGTTTTTCCATCATCTATCACCAGCTGATGAAAGACAGTCAAGATATTTGAAAAGATATTGGTTAAGTCGAATGCTAACTTAACACCGTCTAATTCAGTCGATAAAATGTATTCATGCTCTTTTGGTCCTTCAATCAATCAATCAGGATTTATAAAGCACGGTTAATCATCCAAAAGGGTATCCATGGGTTTACAGGCCCCAGAGGCATATTTGAGCATCCAGGTCTTGAGGGCCATTCGAAATCTGGAAGTGAGGTGATGGTCTGGAGGTGTATGGAGAGGCTGTTCCCGGTCCTTCAGCTATCATACCAGCACATATGGCAAACTCAATGATCAATAACGTTGCTAGCCATAGAAAAATCAGAATCAAGACTAGACACACAGCAACAAGTATAGCTGCTATCTAAAACAGGAAATGTCTACTCTACACTCAAAACAGGGAAGAGACGAATGACAGAGAGTATCGGAACAGATGTACAAAGCCATTTTGCAATTGTAAACTGATTTTTGGTATAATTAAACCCATTTTCCAAGTGGGAAAGGCCTTTCCAATTTGCAAAAAGGGTATAGCATCCCATACCAAATCGTTGATAGGAAGGGGTGTGAAAGGGGCATCCCCTTCAAACTGCAATTTGTGATGACAGTCACCCAGGGATTGCGACTGCAATTGCAATAGCAACTATTGATCAATTGCTAATACCTAGAAAGGAGTAGTAGCTGAAATGCAAAAAGGACACTTCCCCTTTGTGAATGGTTTGGGTGACCTCGGGTAGAGCAGACAAGGATTTTGGGGCAATTGCCTGCTACCCCCAATATTTTCTCAAAAGAGAAAAAAAAATTAAAGCACCATCCGAATTTCCCAACACTGCTCCAATTGAGGAACGATCTGAAGATTCACCTCTTCAAGGTATGTCAGATGCACACTCAAAATTAACCTGTGCATACCCTCTGGTGGTTTGTCACAGAGCAGTCGGGCTAAACTTAAGGGCAACATGTAAAGTATCTGTGCAACACTTCAAACTGTAAAACTGTGAAAACATCACACAAAAAGATACCACACCTGGTTAGAAAAATAAAGCTTCATTTGTTGAACAAAACAAGGCCAAAACCACAAAAAATCTAATAAGTAGAACCGGAGTGTAGTGTAGTTCCTATTTTCCCAATAGGCTCTGTGCATTGGAATAACATAGACAGCAGTGTAGACGTAGAACTGAGGTCATCCAGGTCTCTACTGACTATATTAGACTTAATTTAGGTTTGCCAGCTAGCTCAGAGGTCACTAGAAACTTTCTCGAATGAATAGGGAGGGGTTAACTTCCCTGATTTAGACAAGAAGGGATTCAGCTTCTGACAACCGCATAAACATGGCAACTTTGCTCCCCCAGATAAAAGAGTGTATCTCTAGAGTCATGTGAAAACAATAGACGGCTATTTCACTCAGTCAATCGTGCATGCTTAATTTCACCAGAGTGCAGAGAAATAGAGAGACGGGCGTTTTCAATAAAAGGTGTTATTTTATTAAGCAGTCTTTTTTCTCATGCAAGAGAAATGAATTGTCACAATTGCAATACTTATCATTAAGTAAAGTGCGTACAGTAAAAGTAGTATTATGAAATAATACTGTAAAAGCAATGATACGGTTTCTTAGCCATATGATACTTTAAAATGGATAAAATATATACATACATAAAAACATTGACTAACGAACTCAACTGGTGTTTCTAGATACGCCTACCCCAGTGTACCTGACCTAAGCCTAATACGTGAGAAGGAGTAAGTGAGTTTGCAGTTTTTAAGTTAAGTTAAGTTTTGCCAAGTATCGGAATCAAGAATTCTCTCCAAGGTTTTAATAAGCTCCGTACCTTTGTTCTAGAATGAAGGAGGTCTTGTATCTCGCTTCTCAGGACTCGATCTCCCAGCAACCCGCGAGGGTGACTTGGGAACACCAGAGATGGATTTTCTTGGCGTGAGTAAAGGCAGTTTCTCCAGCGCGTCAAAGGGGAGGGGCGGCCTCCCCAGGCTCTCGCATCAGCTGGGCTCCGGATAAGTAGATAGCCGCTCTGCTCCACACCACCGTGTGTTTGCTTAAGGCAACGTTGGTATATTTATACCTGAAAGGTCCTGGGTTTGATGTAAGGTTGGACATAAGACGTCACTAAGAACTAACAGCTCTTTCTGGACTCCAGGAGTTCTTGTGCAAATCAAAACAAGAGCAGGGGGGGGGATTCCCGGGCTGCTGGAGGCTTGGTTTGTTTAAAGAACGCGTTGTACTTTCTAGGAGTCTATGGAATAAATATGGATATGATTCTTATGCCTTTATAAGGATACTATTTATTATAACCACATATGGGCATAAATCGGGAATATCGAATTAGGGTCCTAGATAGAAACACAACAGGAGTTAAGAACTTTTAGAGAATATCTTGAATTATAGTGCTTGAAAGCATACAGCGTCAACCAGAGCTATCTGGTGGCGCTAGTCTAAGACAAATCCAAAAGTTCAGGCCAAACGTGATGGAGATCTTGTCGGATAGAGTGACCAGCTTCGGCCCACTGAAACGGTATACACTCAAAATATCAAGTCAGTAATATCGACTGACACAATTTTCCAATTGGTAAAATTGTCATGCAGAAATATCATGAGCAAGAATATCGTGGACAAGATTATCAATTTTAAGGTAAGTAATGTCAAGTTTAAAAATATAAAAGTCATTAGTAATGTCCGCACAAATAAAGTTGTTTAAAATATCGTTTTTTAATTAGCGTTATGCATTTGAGTATATATTGTAAATGTATGTGTTGTGATTTTCTTTGTATAAGTATTGTTTATGTTTTTTGATATATCTATGACATTTTTAGTAGGTATTATATTTAAAGTAATTGAATATTGTGTTTTTTAGTTCTGTAGAGGGTTGTGAGTTTATAGGGGAATAGGGTAGAGAATAATTTAATTATGTTTTATGTTTATGTTTATGTTTTTTAAATTTGTATGGTGCACAAATACACGAAGGTGTCTCGGCGCCTGCGATTTAACAAAGTACAGGGAAGGAGGTTGTAATGGCTAGCTTTGCATGTTTAGAATATAGATTTCTGTGTATCTAAGATTCTCTGCATCGAGAATGTTGAAGCTGAATTGATGACAGTTGGAGCTGGAGCTGTTTGTGGATGAGGCAAATAAACCTTACCTGAACCACATCATAACTTGTTCTCTTTTCTTTATGTGGTAAACACCACATTTAATTGGCGACGATTGAAGAACCTCTTCCGCCTCAACACAAAGCCTGCTCTCCTGACCTGTCACTCCTCCAGCGGCAGATAAATGATTAAAGGTAGCGTTGTCTTCCCTGTGGCAGAAGTGCTTCATTACCGTTTACCACAAAACAATACGGTGAGGAGTATGGCGGGAGGTCAAAAGGAAAAGGGATTTAATTAAACTTCTCAAGAAATAAATCAATTTGGACGCTGCGCGCGCTAGTAACGCTCTTGGAGTACTCGCGCATGTATAAAAAAGAACTCTGACGAATTTTCTGTCTGCCATAACGTATGCGTGTCAGTGACGCATCGCATGCTTGTCAGTGAGGCGTTACGTGATCTTTTTTGTTGACGTCCTGCAGCGACTATCTCTGCGTTTCAACAGCACAAACGAGTTTCAAAGAACACAAATGTTTGCGTGTCAATGATTCTCCACGTCAGCTGTTCTTTCTCAGGCTTTATGACGTAGAGAAATAAAAAAAATTAGGCAGAAGGAAAAGAAGACACCACGTTCCTTTTACAACAATAAACAATCAATATTTTCTGAGAAAAGATCCCTTTTGACAATTCTTATTGAAAGAAAGTTCTTTCTCTTTGTTTTTTTTTTAATATGTGGAACATTCTAATCGTTTATTAAAGTCACAATACCAACAAAGATTAAATAAAGAGGAGACTATATATATATAAAATAAAATATATTAATTAAGCAGAAATATATAAGAAGTAATATACGCAGAGGAGTGCTTGTAACTTTGCTTCTGGGAGCCATTGCCTGTGACAGAGGGAAGCGCCGGTGTGGAGAGACGCCGTACAGATTGGAAGTGCGGCTGTAAGGGAGTCGGGACTGCGAGGTCCGACAGGCTGTGCGTTCATCACCCAGCACACCTGCAGCCTCTTCCCGGGACTCCTCCTTCCCACCGCCCTTCATTACTCCTCGCGGCCCCCGCTCCGCGGGTGCCGCTCGCAGAGGAGTGCTTGTAACTTTGCTTCTGGGAGCCTTTGCCTGTGACAGAGGGAAGCGCCGGTGTGGAGAGACGCCGTACAGATTGGAAGTGCGGCTGTAAGGGAGTCGGGACTGCGAGGTCCGACAGGCTGTGCGTTCATCACCCAGCACACCTGCAGCCTCTTCCCGGGACTCCTCCTTCCCACCGCCCTTCATTACTCCTCGCGGCCCCCGCTCCGCGGGTGCCGCTCGCAGAGGAGTGCTTGTAACTTTGCTTCTGGGAGCCTTTGCCTGTGACAGAGGGAAGCGCCGGTGTGGAGAGACGCCGTACAGATTGGAAGTGCGGCTGTAAGGGAGTCGGGACTGCGAGGTCCGACAGGCTGTGCGTTCATCACCCAGCACACCTGCAGCCTCTTCCCGGGACTCCTCCTTCCCACCGCCCTTCATTACTCCTCGCGGCCCCCGCTCCGCGGGGGCCGCTCGCAGAGGAGTGCTTGTAACTTTGCTTCTGGGAGCCATTGCCTGTGACAGAGGGAAGCGCCGGTGTGGAGAGACGCCGTACAGATTGGAAGTGCGGCTGTAAGGGAGTCGGGACTGCGAGGTCCGACAGGCTGTGCGTTCATCACCCAGCACACCTGCAGCCTCTTCCCGGGACTCCTCCTTCCCACCGCCCTTCATTACTCCTCGCGGCCCCCGCTCCGCGGGTGCCGCTCGCAGAGGAGTGCTTGTAACTTTGCTTCTGGGAGCCTTTGCCTGTGACAGAGGGAAGCGCCGGTGTGGAGAGACGCCGTACAGATTGGAAGTGCGGCTGTAAGGGAGTCGGGACTGCGAGGTCCGACAGGCTGTGCGTTCATCACCCAGCACACCTGCAGCCTCTTCCCGGGACACCTCCTCCTAATCTCCTCTTGTCATTAAAATTGTTTCGGGCTCGCGTGAGCGGAACGCGTGTGCGGGACGAATCCCGGGACAAAGCCCGGACTAAGGGCGGACCCTCTGAGACCCTCCGAGACACGAGGAGACCGGACCGGGCATATCTCTTCATCATCAGGTACTGATTGTTTTCTACTAAATCATTTTCCCCACCACCGTTATCTGCCTCACCAATCGAGCTCTTTCAACTAGACATGGCAACTGTCAGTGTTGAGCTGCACGCGCAGGATAAACAGGGCGTGCTACTTAATGGGACCTTGGATAGTTATTTCACCAAATCATCGCCGGATATTACCAGGGAGATTGTGTTAGCGGAGAGGCGGGCAGACCGCCGCCGTTCAGTGGAAAGCATGAAGAATGGATCAGTTCTGCCATTATTATCTCCCGTGATTGGACCCTCTGTCAATGCTGCTGGGGTACTAACAAACGAATTGATTCCTCTTTTTGACAGTTTACTCCCGGAGGTAAATACGGTTGCTCTGTCACCCGAAACCGTATCTCAAGTTGATATGATTGATTTGTCCGCACCATCCATAGGAAGTGGCCTGTCAACTCTAAAGGGAGATGCCTTGTCACAACAGCATGCAGCCCGTGCAAAGGCAAAAAAAAAATTACCAACTACGGGGAAAACTTATGGCCCCCCGCCGAACAAAAAGCGACGGAAAAGGAGGGATCCACTGCAACCTAAACTGAGCTGCTGTGACTTTGGCAAAAATTTGTCTATAGTTGTTAAGAATCCTTGTGTTATTCAATCTGATTCTGAGGGGTTGGACATTATTTCTGCATCCTCTGCTTTATCTAATACCCCTATAGTCAAAGAGGTTAATAGGGAGCCAAGTGAGACAGTCAATGTTCATACTGAGAATAGGGGCCCCGTGTCCCTTCAGGATATTGAGAACCTGATTAGATCATATTCTGTATCTATCTTGGAGAGGTTAACGGAGGTGGAGTGTAGGCTATCAAAAATTGAGATTGCACTGCCTAAAACAGATCTCGTAGGCCATATAGATGTTAATCAAGCAGTCATTCAAGCATCTAAGGGTGTATCTCAAGTTCTGTCATCTGTTGTGCAACCTCCTCCCCCTATTGCTGCTTATGTTGTTCCTACCCCTCCCCCAATTTTACCTGTACCAAAATCTTCGGGGAACCCAGTACCAGCTATTGCTCACCATCATGCTAACATTAGATCATCCCAAGAGAAAACTGGTGAACAAATGCTGGGGTCTGTTGTTAGCAAGACCAGTGTTAATACATCTAAAAATTCTGGTAATATAACTAACCTAGCTTTAACAGACTTAACAAGGGAAGCGAGGGAAACCGGACGCACCTGGGGGAAACCTAAAAGGGTTCCGTTGCCTGAACTTCCACCAGAGGCAGTACCCTATGTGGTAGTCCTAACAGGTGTGCCGGCCCTTGAACAAAACAAGAGGGAGGGTTTCTTTCAACTAAAAAATAAGATAACGCACTGGTTGAGAACACATAGGCCTATTGCAAACTATGTCAACGGGGACATAGTTCATGTCCGACGCCTCGAATGGTTGGGGGGCAGAACCAAAGATATCGAAGGAGATGTAGTGGTTGTTAACTTTAGGGACCCAAATGCTGTCCACTACATATTGAACTGGCAGACGGGGAGTTCTAATAGTACCATAATCCCCAGACCTCTAACATATTTTTACCCAAGGTCAGTGGTTTTTCCATCTCATCTTCCCCTTTCACAGGGGTCAATCCAAACCCAGCCACTTAATCGTTCAATTGTACAGAACGTTGGGAACAGTCATTGCTTTCAGTATCCCCTGAACTATCAGGGTATGAGAAACATGCCTTGCGCCCCTTGCCCTGCAACGGCCCCAGACCCCCTAGGGTGGTACTCTGTCCCAGCTAGTCACCATAACTTCCAAAGCTTTCAGGACAGAAGGATGGACCATCTGAAACCCTTCACGCCACTTGAGACGTCCAATCGTTTTGACGTCTTTAGTGGCCTTGATGGTTGTGATTGAAGTTTGTTGGGTGGGGGGGTCGAGGGAGGGGACCCAAGGAACCATACTGAAATGAAGGTTGGAACAGAGTGTAATATATTGCCAACTGTTGTATTTCGAGCTTTGGGCAAAAATGTCACATGTTACGACAATATTCCTGAAGAACAGGCAGGACTAACTCCTACTATAAGACACTTACCCTCTGAGGGAACATCTCTGGGAATTCAACAAATAACACATACTGGTGATGAGATGTCAAGGGTTAACACCGTTATGTCTTCTGCATTGGGGATTTCGGTAAAGCTTGTTAGCTGGAATGTAGCTGGGGTAGCCAGCAATCTGAGGGATCAAGACTGGGCTGCTTTTGTGGAATCCTTTGATTTTTGTCTACTTCAGGAGACCTGGGCAATCGATATTCCACATAGGGTGGGCTACAAGACTTTTGGTATTGGAGCAACCCCATCCAAAAGTGGTAGGCCGTCTGGGGGCCTCCTGATTTGGACAAGGATCAATCTAAGGGTTGATATAGAGGTGATAGACACAAATTCTGTAGATATCCTAGCATTAAAAATAACTACCTCCAATGGGAAGAAATTAGTCCTAATAAACATCTATAATAGGCCAACACCGTCAACAAAGGAATCCTTCACTGTTTCTAAATTGGATTGCTTTTTGAGGAGGTTGAATCCTGGGGAGGATCTTATCATCTTGGCTGGGGATCTAAATTGTGACTATGAACCAGTGTTGGGCATAAGTGAGATTTTTGAGGAGGAAGATCAGGCGAACAAAATCCCCCTCCTCGGGAGTAGCAAATCTGTGAAATGTTCCATTCTGGCTCTGCAACTGATCAAACTATGTACAGAGCATCACCTTAGGGCCTGTAATGGCCGGTTACCGTCCGACACCATAAAAAAACCAACCTTTAGGAGGAACACATATAGGAGCATCTTGGACTTTGTAATAGTTTCTATCCCTCTTTGGTCATATCTCATAGATCTTGAAATAATGGAGAGGGCTGAAAGTGATCATTTTCCATTAAACTTGTCACTAAATGCTGTATTATTTAGCGACCCCTCCCCTCTTACCTCCTTTGAGGGGGGTGTTGGGGATGGCATTGATATTCATATCAGTAACAACAGGAGATCGCTAAAATGGCCATTTATTTTGGATCATGGTGATATTTTGAGTGAAATATACTCACTTTTTGCAGGTACCTTCGCTGTATATCTAAGCTTAACTCCTGAGGAGGAAGCAAGAACTTCCTTTCAGTCCATACATTTGGAGTTTTTCAAAAAATTAAAATTATTGGTAACCAAAATGCCCAAAAAATCCCAGCAGAAGACTCAGAACTTGTCTCACAGCAAGCCTTGGTACGATAGGCTGTGTAGAGAGTCTAAGAGGGAAATGTTAATCGCTATTAAATCCAAATCGCAATTGGATATTAGGATAGCTAGAAGCAACTATAAAACTACCCAAAGGACTTCGAAAAGTGTGTGGGAGGAAGCAAAGTGGGCGGAATTACTGTCAGCTGCAAGATCACGAGACACTGTATCATTTTGGAAGTTGATAGCTAATGGGAACAATGTGGGAAGGGTGATTAGAGACACATTCTTAGACGAGCAAACCTGGGTAACCCATTTTACTAATTTGTATACGAAATATGATGATCCTCACACAGCATCTACTGTAGTAAGTCATGAACTTCCAGTGGATCCGCTGGTCTTTACCCTGGGGGAAACAGAGCTGGCTATCAGCCAAGTCAAAAATGGGAAAGCCCCAGGTTTGGATAAAATCCCCGGGGATCTTTACAAGCACGACTTGAAAATATGGGCACCATATATCAATTACCTATGCAACAAACTATCTCAAAGTTTGGAATTTCCTGAAAGCTGGAAAGGAGCTGAAATTGTTTTAATATTTAAAAAAGGAGACAGAAAGGACCCCTGTAATTACCGTCCAATAAGCTTGATGGACATCCTTCAGAAAATTTACTCACGCCATATTTTATTTAGAGTGAGTAATTGGTTGGACGAAAAATCATTTTTAACTAAATTTCAAGCCGGGTTCAGAACCAAAGTCAGCACTATAGATCAGTGTTTCAGATTCTGCTGCCTCTACTGGAAGTACGTAATGATAAAGAAGGCTCATTTGTATGTTGCCTTTGTTGATTTAAGGGCAGCATTCGATTTGGTGCCACGTGATCTTCTGTGGAAGACGCTGAGTGCAGCGGGCATGCCAAACAACATAGTAGCTCAAATTATAAAATTACATGATGGGAACTTTGCGAGAATTAGATGGGGACAAAACGGCGAACTTTCACGGAAAATTCCAATCGAACGTGGAGTTCGCCAGGGATGCGTTCTGGCCCCCACGTTATTCTCTATTTTCGTGAATGATATTCCCTCTTATCTAGATAAATGTAAAAATGATGCACCTAAATTGAATGGCGAAAGGGTAGCATCCCTATTGTTTGCTGACGATACTATTCTGATATCCCAAACTAAAAATGGCTTGCAGATTTTATTGAATACTTTTAACGATTACTGTTGTCAAAAGGGGCTTGAGATTAACGTAAAAAAAACGAAATACATGGCCCTTAATCCAACCAAACCAGACAAGGGTTGTCTTTCTCTGAAAGGGATAAAGTTGGAATCAGTGCCTCACTTTTCATATCTAGGGGTGACGCTTGACTGTAACTTTACCTGGAAAGCTCAAATGGAAAAAAGCAAATTGTTATTTGCCCAGAACGTTAAACCAATTCTCAGAGAGCAAAGCTTAAGCACCAGCAAAGCGGTACGTCCCGTCATGGAACTTTTTAAATTTAAGGTTCAATCTTCAGTGCTTTATGGTGCCGAACTGTGGGGGCCAGGCTCCAAGGAGACCTTTAGCATCCACGATAACAACTTTATGCGTAGCTTGGTTAGGGTCCCGAGAGGAACCCCATTAGTACCCCTGCAACTGGACCTTGATTTTAAAAGAACTGACCATCATGTTCTTATTAGACCGCTTATGCTCTGGGTAAGATTGTGGCACGTTCCTGAGCTTCATGTATATAGAGAAGGGCTGATAGAGATTATGGGGTTGGATAGTAACAAAAAAATTCTTTGGCTAACACATGTCAGGACTTGGCTAAACTTTATAGGTCTGAAACACTTTTGGGAGCATCCCGAGCAGCTTCCATCTAATCCCAAATTAGTCCTGAAAAAAGCCTTTTGGTCCTATGTAGCAAATATGGCTGTAAACCTTAGTACTAGTGGTTCATTAGTATCAAAATTTTTAAGTTTTAAGGGCGAACCCCTCTATGAGTCCTTTATGGACGAGATAGAGCCTCCACTTGCCAAGACACTTTTCCTAAAGTTTAGATATGGAAATCTTCGACTGAAATCAACTTTGTCATGTTGGGCAAGGAACCGTGACCCATTGGCTGAGGAATTGGACAAAGTCTGTTCACTTTGTGAACATAACCAAATTGAGAATGTGGAGCACATTCTCTTTCTTTGTCCTATCTACGCCCATGAGAGGAAAAGATGGATTAAGCCGATATGCCTCTTATTAGGTTTGAGGTCCTGCGACCAGGCCCTGAGAATTTTGACTACTAATACCTCTCAACAGATCATATTTAGTGTCAGTAGATTTTTACTTGCCATTTGCTACCGTAGGAAAAAAATAGGTCTTCAGCTGTAAACTCAACCTCTAATCTCTATTAATATTGTGCTATCTATAGAATCGATCTGTTTAGAGTAGCATTAACTGTATTAGACAATTGAATTTGCTTATAGAATTACTGAGGTGTCCTCCTGTCTCATATGTTTTTTATTGTTATGCTCCATGATTATTCAACACTTGTTGCACAGTTAAATAGAATGTACTTTACACTTTATTTTTAAAGTGATTGTTCTAATTTTATTGAAATGTAATTTTTAATGAAATGTAATGTTTAAATTGTTCTTTTATGGCGTAACGCCGAAATAAAGATTTGAAATGGAAATATATAAGAAGGTGATACAAGAATATATATAAAAAAAATGCAGAATGTAACACAGCCAGCTTTTTTTTTAACAAGCCCTGGAGAGCCAAATGTAAAGTGGCAAAAATGGAAAAAAATATTTGCTAACTATGCGAGAGTATGTGGCACAAACTTGAATGCTGAAAGAAAACATTCTTTATTGTTACATTGCTTAGGAGGAGAAGGCCAAAACGTTTTGGAACATTTACCAGAGCTCACTGCTTCTGAACAAAGGAACTTAAATGAGTATGAAATAGCAATTGAACAGTTGGTTCGACATTATCTTCCCAGATTAAGCACTATAATGGAAAGATACCATTTTGGTTTGAGAGGTCAAAAAAAGGATGAGTCGGTAGAAGAGTATGTTTCCGCGTTAAGGAAATTGGCATCATCTTGTAAATTTGGTCAGACCTTGGAAGAAAGGATAAGGAATCAGTTTGTTTTAAAATGCGCACATGACAGCATTCGGAAAGAACTATGGCTAAAGGATGAACCACCTTTGGAGGAAGTATTAGTAATAGCGAAACAGGTTGAACATATATATGACTAAATGTGTGGATGAATTAAAAGGAGAAAAAGAAAAGATGACGGAAACAGAAAAGAAGAATGAACCTAAAGTTGAAGAAGTAGTGTGTCAAATAAAAAAAGAGGAAAAAACAGCTGTGGAAAAAATTATACTGGAATGAACAGTTTCAATGCAAATCTCAACAATGCTAACAAGTTTTCTTGTTTTAGATGTGGGAATATTGGTCATCTGGCTAACTCTCCCAATTGTCCTGCTTTAAAATCCATTTGTAACAATTGTTGTAGGAGGGGACATTTTTCAAAATGCTGTAGAACTAAAATTAATAAGAGGGAGAAAATGAATAGAAAATGGTCCCAGCCCCAAGTGAAGACTGTTACTTTTCAAATCGATGGAGGTCCATTGGAACATCCTTCACATTTGGTGAAGATTGATAATACTATGATTGAATTCAAATTTGATTCATGCTCCCAGATTACCATGATTGATGAGGCATTGTTATATAAGAATTTTGGAAAAAATGTTAAACTGTTTAAAAGTGATATTTTACCCTTAGGATATGGAAAAAAACCTATAAAAATATTCGTTTTTTTAGGGCTACTATTGAGTTGGGAAGTCGCATCATTCCTGGTAAAATATATGTGACTAAACAAGGTGATTCTTTACTTAGTTGGAGACATCAACGTGATCTAGGAGTTAAACTTAATCCCAATGCGTCACCTCAGGTACAGATACAAGAGGTGGGGGATTTGTCAGAAATGTTTGCAGAAAAATTTCCAAGTGTATTTAATGAAAAGTTGGGTTGTCTAAAAGGTTACAAACACTGTATAAGATTGTAGAAAAATGCTGTTCCCATAATAGCTAAGGTAAGAAGAGTTCCTTTAGCTGAACAAGAAAAAGTACAGAAAGAGATTGACAAGCTTATAGAGAACAAAATTATAGAACCTGTAGAAGCCACAAAATGGTTGGCACCCGTTGTTATAGCTAAGAAGCCAACTGGCGAAATTCGCTTATGCATTGATTTAAGAGCCCTGAATAAGGAGGTGGTGGTGGACAGATTTTCTTTGCCCAACATCGATGAAATGGTAGGAACTTTAGAAGGTGCGAGGTACTTTACCACCTTAGACTTAGCTTCTGCCTACCACCAGGTGGAACTAGATACATCTTGCCAAGATTTGACAGCTTTTATAACCCCCATGGGCACATTTAAATTTAAAAGGATGCCTTTTGGATTAATATCAGCTGCTTCTGTATTTCAACGCATAATGGCATCTATTCTTAGAGGTCTTCGAGGAGTAAAATGTTATCAAGATGATCTGTTAATTTATGGAGCTAACATACTACAACATAATGAACGTGTGTGTGCTGTGTTGAAAAGGTTAAAGGAAGCGGGTCTCTCACTTAAAAAAGAGAAGTGTAAATTTAGTTTAGAGGAGGTGAACTATCTTGGACACTGTATAAAGAGTGAAGGTGTTTTTCCGAAATTGGATTTAGTTACATATATTGATAATATGGCTGAGCCAATTAAAAAAGAGGAGTTGCTCTCGTTTCTTGGCATGGTGGAGTTTTACAGAAAATTTATTTTACATTTTGCAGATAAAACTAAAAATATGAGGAGGCTTACTGCGAAGAGTGTCATTTTTGAGTGGTCAAATGAGTGCAGGAAAGAATTTGAGGTGATTAAAGAGGAATTAAAAAAAGCTCCATGTCTTCAGGCATTTGTTCCAGGTTTGCCGACATATGTATTTACTAATGCGAGTGATAAAGGCCTTGGGGCAATTTTAGTACAAAATAAGTATGGTAAGGATTCTCTTATTGCTTGTGCCTCAAGATGTCTTCGGGGGCCAGAACTTAATTACTCAGTTATTGAGAAAGAGTCATTGGCTATTTTCTGGGCTCTAAAAAAATTCAAAAATCTAATTTGGGGGACAAAATTTATTGTTAAGTCAGATCATAAACCATTGAAGGAAGTTTTTTGCAAGAAGGGTTTAGATTCAATCTCTTCTAGGATTAGGAGATGGATTATCTCTTTTCAGGAGTTTGATTTTGAGGTACAGTACTTACCAGGTGTTTCTAATAAGGCTGCAGATTGTTTTTCAAGACTAGTAAAAAGTGATAATCTATGTTCTGAGGATGTGTTTGTAGAGGAGGATGATTTTCTCAATGTTTGTGAAGTTACAGAGGGTGTTGTTGGAAAAGATGAGTGGAAGAATGAACTATTAAAGGATGTTGAGTTAGTTAAAGTGATGTCCATGCTGATAGAAAACAAGCGTTTAGATAAGCCTTGGTCTCTTGTCTCTGAGGAATTATCTATAACTGATGACATGTTGACACGAGGTTTGAGACTTATACCACCCTCTACTTTAAGGGACAATTATTAGTACATGCACACACTGGTCACTTAGGAATTGTAAAAACTAAGGAGATGTTACGTACCCAATTTTGGTGGCCTGGAATGGATTTCGAGATTGAACGTATGGTTAGAGACTGTGCTGAATGTTGTGCCAGTGACAAGATTCTTAAAACCAACAAATGCCCATGGTTTGTAGGGGATTACCAAATCATCCGTGGGATGAGTTAGCTATTGATATTTTGGGTCCACTTACCGGTGTCTCTGACACTCCTTATTTGATTGTGTTGGTTGATTTATATTCACACTGGATTGAAGTGAGTGCTGTAAGTGACATAACATCGGATTCTGTTATAAAGTTCTTGTCTGAAATTTTCAAGAGAGAAAGCTTTCCCAACAGTATTTTATCTGACAATGGTCCTCATTTTTGTTCAGGTGTATTTGACTCTTACCTTAAAAAATGTGGCATTGTCCACAAGCGTTCTTTGTTATATCATCCATAAACTAATGGTGTTGTTGAGAGGGTCAATAAAATGTTAAAAGAGTGTATTCAGCTTGCAAGAGCCAGTGGTTTAAATTGGAAAGAAGCTCTCAAGGAAAGGATTGATGCTTATCGATGTTCCCCTCACTCTACCATGGGGAGATCTCCCTTTGAATTATTTAAGGGCAGAATTCCTAACACCATGTGGTGTCCTGGTTGGATGAATTTGAATAAAGGGTTCGTGGATAACCACATTGGTGCTTGGAGGGAGAGGGAACTAGAAAAACAAGCTTGCAGGAAAATTTATTTTGATGACAAGAAGTGTGTTCAGTTTCAGGAGGTTAGGGTAGGTGATTTGATCAAAATAAAAGCACCTGTTGGAAGGAAATCTTGGTCTAAATACACCAATGTTAGACCTGTCATCAAAGTTTTTTGGTAATGCTATAAAAACACAAGATGGGAGGATTTGGAATAAAAGTCGGGTGGTTGTTGTTAAATCGAAGAAGGATATTCAAAATGATTTAGACACTGACAGGGATATCTGTGGCACAGTTAATATCCCTATCTCTCATTCTAGCAATCCTTCTACTGTTCGTGTGAGGAGTCAAAGGTTACGCAGAGCTCCTTCTTATATGAAAGATTATGTGTAAACTTCCTATGCTTTTGTTTTCTTAGTGACATTGAGTTGTTTTCTTATTTCTTTTCTTGTTTTTATTTTTGTGTACTGCAGTTGTAAAGAAGGGAGATGTGTAATGGCTAGCTTTGCATGTTCTCCATGTCTGTGCTTCTATTTAGAATATAGATTTCTGTGTATCTAAGATTCTCTGCATCGAGAATGTTGAAGCTGAATTGATGACAGTTGGAGCTGGAGCTGTTTGTGGATGAGGCAAATAAACCTTACCTGAACCACATCGTAACTTGTTCTCTTTTTTTTATGTGGTAAACACCACAGAGGTCATTTTTCGAAAAGCCAGGTCTTCAATTGTTTACGGAAGACAGTGAGTGTGGGGCTGGTCTTGATAGACAAAGGGAGGGTGTTCCAAGTTAAAACTAATGGTTAGTTTTATTTAATAATATTTATTTAGTTGACATTTAATAGTGTTAATTGCGCTTTTAGTTTTCTAGGGTACATTTTATGTGTGGGTTGTGGGATTTATAGTGGTGAAAGGTGGAAAGCAATTTATTTGTAATTATTTAATAATTAGTTGTTAATTAATATTAATTGATAATTAATTATAGTAATTGTGTACGTTTATTTTAGGTGAAGATTGTGGAGTTTATTTATTTATTTATTTTTTTTTATTTTTTTTATTGAAGTCCTAGATAATCAAGCAAAATCAACACTAACATATCATATGCTAGGCAAAATATACAGATAACAAAATGAAATCAGAAGACACACAACAGGCCATCTCCTAAAGATGAATCACAGAAAAAAGAAAAGGAACCAACATAATCAATTTGAATCATTAAGATCGAAGTACGAACCCCAGATTTTCTCAAATTTACGAATCGCCCCAACTCTTTGAGCATACAAATGTTCACTATTTCTGACTTTTTGCATTTTATAGCACCATTCATATAGATTGGGGCAATATTGTGAACGCCAGTTTTGTAGAATTAGCGATCTCGCTACAGCCATAGCTATGTATATTAGTTTAACTAGTTGCCCCTCTAACATCAATTCAGGATCAAATCCAAACAAAATCAATTTAACATTAACCGAGATTGATATTTTACACTGGTTTTGTATATATGCAAATAATTCTTCCCAAGAAGGTACAATTTTGGTACAATAAGCAACAATATGAGACCAATTAGCAGGATTATAATGCAGACATCTATAACAGCTGGAAGAGCAGTTAGGATACATTTTACTAACCATTGCCGGAGAGAAGTACAGAAGCCATTTACTAAAAAACAGCATTCTGCGCCAATTGGCACCTGTTAATACGGAAAAATTCAGAACATTAATTCTCTTCCATATAGCTGGGGTTAATACCATGTTTTCCTGCCCTTGCCACTTATTGATTGCTTTTAGACACAAATCCGGGTCCCTATTCACGGTTAAGCATCGTTTCCACTCCCCCGGCTTTCTTTCTTGTATTAAACAAAATAAATCATTAAATAACGGAGCCGGGGAAAAGAGGAGTGAAGGGTCTAGTTGGATCAAGATTCCATAAATCAACTTATATGATCCCAGCAATAGGAAATTACCTTGAACCAAGGTTGACATATCAGACATCCTAATCCAAGCGCCATCTTTCATAAAATCGCTTAATATCTTAAACCCTATCTTCTGCCATTTTTCTAGTAGATCCATGCGGATATCCACTCCGAAGAATGAAAAAGCCGAGCAGAGGGAAGAGGATGTATTAAGAAACGAAAGGGAGTATCTCTTTAGGAGTGCTGAGCGTCTCTTAAAAAACCAGTGCAGCACCTTATACCTGACTGTTTTTGGAGATTTAAATAATTTAAGTGGGGAGGGAATCCGGGATTCTTCACAAATCAAATCAATGAAAAAATTTATAAAGAGTTGCTGATTATTATCCTTGAATCTGGTCATGAATTGAGCCAAATATGCATTGTAATAGTCTTTAAGGTTGGGAAGGGCCAGCCCACCTTGTCCCTTATCTTCGAATAACGTATTCAATGCAATACGAGGCGTCTTTTTGGCCCAAATAAATGAAGAGAACAAGGCTTCAGCTTTGGAAAAAAAAGATGCCGGCAGAGCACAAGGAATTGTTGAAAATGAAAAATTAAATAAAGGGAGGACCGACATCTTAATTAATGCTACCCTGCCAATAATAGTTAATGGTAGGGGATTCCATCTTTCGAACATTGCTCGTACCTTCTGCAACAATGGTATAAAGTTCAAGCTGTAAAGATCTGAAACTGCGGGAGAGAACATAACCCCCAAATATCTTTTCGGTTTGTTATTAATGCATGATCTTAAATCAGGGTGAATTACAGGATTAATACCCCCGCATACTAAGATTTCGTTTTTTTTTTGTTTATCCTATAGCCCCCCAACGCCTCAAACTCTTCAAATATTTGAAGTGCAAGTGTTTGGCATTGCAATTCCGGCTTAATTAACAAAATTATGTCGTCTGCATAAAGTTTGATTTTAGGCATCAAATTAATTGGGGGGAATAAAAGAGGAGCTTTCCTAATTGCAGTTGCTAAGGGTTCGATAAAGAAGGCAAATAAAACCGGAGACAGTGGGCAGCCTTGTCTAGTACCACGTTTAACCGATACTAGCCCCACAGACTCTGCATTGATTATAATATTAGCCCTAGCCCCTGAATAGAGACTCCGAATTAAGTTTATAACTACCTTTGGGATAGCGAAGTGCTGTAAAATAATAAAAAGTGTCTGCCATACCACCAAATCAAAAGCTTTTTCGGCATCAAATAATAAAATTAAAGCGGGGATCTTACGTGACTCAAAAAAATCCAAAGCCTCTGCTAAAAAATTAGTGTTAGTCAAAAGCTGCCTGCCAGCAACAAAGCCATTCTGGTCTGCGTGAATCAAATCTGAAGAAAAAGAGTTAAATCGTGTGGATAATAATTTAGTGGTAATTTTGTAATCTGTGTTAAGAAGCGTAATGGGTCTATAAGAATTTGGGTCGTTGGGGGGTTTACCTTTTTTAAGAAAACTTACTACTGTACCTTCCCTGAAAGAATCCGGGATATTTCCACCCAACAACATAAAGTTTAATAATTGAACGAAAACATCTGAGAACGCAGTAAAAAAAACTTTAAAAAACTCTGAGGGAAACCCGTCCGGTCCGGCCGCTTTCCCTTGTGGAAGCTGTTGTACAACTTTCTCTACTTCCTCTCTAGTGAATGGAGATGCCATACTAAATTGATCTACAGGAGAAAGAGTGGGAAGAGAGTACTTTTCCAGATAATTCAATAATTTTTGATAATCTATCGTCGATTGAGTATTATAGATCCTTTTATAGTGAGCGATCATTATTTCTCCAATTTCAGCTGGGACCGATGTATCCCTAAGAGTGTCTGGAGAATATAGGGAGTGTATGAGATTAGTCGAGGCTTGCTCTCTGGCCTGCCACGCCAGGAGTTTGCCAGTGTAGTTACTCTCTTCATAAATTTTTTGTGAGCTCTTGCGAAAGATCTCATCACTCTGAGTATAGAGCTCCTGAGAGAGCTCACGTTTGGCCGCATTTAATTGATCTTGAACCGATCTAGCAGAATTTTGTTGCCTGAGTTCAGTCAAAGCCTGAATTTTTTGTTGGAGCAATTTATTTTTATTCTTAACTGCTGAAAAATCTGCTGCATCTCTACCAATCACTAGGCCGCGAATATATGCCTTAAACGAGTCCCACACAAAATTGAGGGGGGCAGTTCCTATATTCAGAGAAAAAAAGGCTGAAATCTCAGTTTTAATAGCCTCCACCCAAGTGTCATCAGTCAAGAATTTTTTATTAAAGACCCAACGTTTAGGGGTTCTTGCCCTATCTGCCAATCCCAGTTCCATAATGATCATAGCATGATCCGAGAACCCGTTGTGAAGCATCGTCTATTTAGAAAAAATTATTTGACGTGAGATTAGAAAAAAATCAATTCGTGAAGAAGATTTAAATCTACCGGACCAACAAGTATATTCTTTTTTGTGCGGATTTTGATTTCGCCAAGGGTCCCACAAGTTAAATAGCAACATATTATTCATAATAGACCTGAGAGATTTAGGCTTGAATTGTGTCTTCGATTTGCTGGAAGAATCCAGCTCTCTGTTCATTGTAATATTGAAATCCCCACCAATAATAATCTCACCCTTGACCATCAACAAAGAATGGAAAAACTCCTCATATATCTCTGGAGTATCCTCTGTTGGAGCATAAAAACTCACTAACGTAACAGGATTAGTTCTATTTGGGATCACACAGGTGACCCAGCACCAACGGCCCGACCCCCCTTGTTCCACTTGACCGATCTGGGCCTCTAATTTTTTACTAACAAATAACGCCACTCCCCTCCGTGATTCTGAACATGAAGAGAATACTCTATAAGAGGCCCAGCTTTTAAACATAGAGAATTCCTCAATTTTTAATCTAGGTAAGTGGGTCTCTTGTAATAGAATCACATCAGGTTGTTGCGTTTTGGCCCATAATTCTATTGCTCTCATTTTTTTCCTATTGTTTAGACCATTTACGTTGAAAGAAATAATATTTAGCCCCATACTAAAGAGTAAAGACAAAAAGCACCCCACACCCAAGCTTTCAAACTGATTGTGAACCAATTAGATACCGCATTTTTCAAAAAAAGGCCCATTCCAGTATTCATAACGTACTTAGCCCAGCTAAAAAGAAAGAAATTACATGCACATATCCAAGACTTCTTTTTTTGATTTCGTGCCCCCTGCCCTCCTTGCCCCCCTCCTACCCCTGTAGGCCCCCCTCCTTTATGGCCCTTCCCCCACGGTGGCCATATTGGCCCACCCCTACCTTTAAGGTGCCTTGGATTAGCACCCCTTGACCTTCCTATGAGACCAGTCCTGACCCCGCCCCTCCTCCCCATCACAAACAAAGCAGACTTAAGAACATATATTGGCAACCTACTAGATTCCATATCTCATGAAAAAAAAGAACACAACCATTACAAGAGTTCATTAGGCAGCCTCGCAAACAAAGAACATTAATCCTGGGAGATCAGACGTAGCAGCCCCTGTGCTTCATCAATATCCGTAAATAAATGGAATTTGCCCTTCACCAAAACTTTCAATTTTGATTGCTGAGCAATCATTGCTTGCGCACCCCTGTCTTTAAACATTTGCAGCATTTTAACGAATTCCTTCCTCCTCCTAGCTGCAGCAGCAGACATGTCCGAAAAGATCCGACATTTAGTGGATGAGTTAACCGAAAATTGCCTTTGCTTGAAGGCCTTAGAAAGAATAGTCTCTTTCACTCTGATATCTGAGAAGTTAACAAGAATAGTCCGAGGTAGAGTGGAGTTGGGAAACGGTTGTGCAGGGACACGATGGGCGCGTGTAATCGTTAAATCTCCCTTGAATTCTGGAATGACCTCGCTGAGAAAGAAGGAGGTAAGCCACTGCTTCATATCAGAACCCTCGATTTTTTCGGGAACTCCCACGATTCTAAGGTTCGATCTCCTATTATAGTTTTCAATTTCGTCCAATTTAAGCTCAAGAGACTTAGAGGTTTTGGAAAGAGATGTAACCTCTTTTTTTACATTGCTCATATTATCCTCCAGGCCGGAAATCCTAGTCTCTGCTTCTTGTAGCCGGACAGGAAAGGAGGAGATTGTTTCTTCAATCTTGTCTAGTCTTTGATTGATAAGGGCCAGATCAGATCGTTGTGACTGCTTCATCTCCCTCACTTCGCCTAGTATCATGTTAAGCATGTCTTTAACCGAGATCTGGAATTCTCCTGTGGTCTCAGTCTCCATTCCTAAATTCGGACTTTCCACACCAGGGGGAGAAGAGACAATGAGATCCATCTGGGTAGAGACTTCGTCTTGTATAAGATTACATTCTTGCGAGCCCATTAAGTCCACAGAGGAGAGAGTTTTGACCCCATTTATAATGGTGGAAAGACTGGAACCACCTCCTCCTTCCACCATACCTTCAGTTAGGCCCGTAGGACTTGAGCTTGAGCTCACCGATGAAAAAGGAGCGGGCCTTGAAATATCAGTTTTTTCTCAAATAATGGGAAGTTTTTAGCGACTTTAGGGGCCACCTCAGGCACCCCGCCTTTGGAGGCCCCAGGTTGCAAACTATTATTCAACGCATCGCTCATCTCACTCCCATTTACATCGAGTGCTAAGTCATTTTGCGCTTGAGGCAGGTTTTTCAAAGGCGTCAGTCGAGATGGGTTAGGATAAACCGAGTCCGTTGTCTCCTCCTCCTCGTCACCCGAGGCTCCAGAGACCTCAACCAGCGAATCTTCCTTCCCAACGCCTGTATCAGCATTTTTATGAGCGGCGGCATCGTCCTTTAATTGCTGGCGTCTTATTCGCGCTTTGGCGCGGGCATTTAATTGTTTGCCCATCTTGCCAAGAAGTCAGTATAGTTTTCTCCAACACAGCCTTGAGCAGCCAACTGAAGAGTTAGATACCTCCCGAATTTGATTTGAGTGGGAAAACAAAAAACGAAGGACTTTTTAACCGGATAGACTCAAATGTCTTTCTGTCCTTCCTGCTTCTTAAAGCCTGCAAATCCCCCAAACCGCGACCGCTGCGCACTTATCAGCAGCAGAGAGAATCTTTACAAGGCAAACAGAGTCTCACCGGGCAGTGCTAAGCACCACCAAGCAGCGCAATCTTCTGCCCGCTCATATGTCACAAGCCCACAATTAGTAAGTATCCAGCCGACCGTTACTCTGTGTCCTGCATCAGCACAAATCGTAGGAGATCAGATTAAGGCAGTAAGTTTCCCAATCACTGGAATGCTGGAATGCTGGGACTTGTAGTTTTTTTTTTCCCCCCGTCGATTCGTTAAATGCTACAGCTCCACTCCGAGATTATGATGTATTTGAATTTCAATTGAGGAGTTTATTGAGGGAAAGGGTGGGAAGTAATTTACTTTTAATGAATTAATAATTAGTTGATGAGTAATATTAATTAATTTCTAATTGTTTAATTACTTTGTTTTGGGTGTGGGGTTTGTATTTATAGGGGAAAGGGTGGGGAGTAAATTCATTTTAATTAATGTATTATTAGTTGTTAAAACTATTAGCTATTTAATTGAACATTAATTTTAAATGTGTAATGCATCTTTTTAAAGGTTAATTTTAGGTTTGGTTGTGTGGATAAAAGGGGTAAAGAATGGGAAGTTAATTAATCAATAATATTTGTTTAAGTGATCAATAATTATGTTAATTGTGGAAATGCATTTATTTTTGAGGTTTTAGATGTGGGTTGTGGGCTTTGTAGGGGCATGGGTCAAGAAGTGCATTGATTTTAAGCGATACTAGGGACTTATAGGTAAAATAAATATGCCAATGGTGATAAACCAGACAAACCATGCTTTAAGTAGAGTGCATGTGTACATTAGCACTTGTTAGCAGTGATAAAGTGTTCATACTCCTAATGCTTTAAAAAACGTGGTCAGAAAAAGGGGGAGGAGGAAGGCAAAGTCGTTGGGGTGACACTGCAGAAAGGGTTATTTCCAACACTACTTATTGAGTTAATGCTTGCCTTCGACCAGCTACTGCCCTCTGCTGCAATTGGCTAGGTTTGAGCTATAAAATACGCATATCTTCATACCTACACACTTACAGCAGTACCAGGGAGGGCGAGGCTTGCGCCCAGCGGACATGGTGAGCGTCCTTAGTTCCCCGGGACGAGTGGGAGCAGAAACGGACTGACGGCACCTTTATCCTTCATTTCATGACTCCACGTTGACGGACAGGTTACATTAACATCCCCCGCATGTAACGGAAGCAGCTCCAGATGTCCATTGAAACACGGTGAGGAGATATTCATTGCGAACATTTTCTGAGCGGCTCCAGCAACCTCCCGACCGCCATTTTGGGATTCTGACGATGAGCTGCCTTCCTTCTCCTCTCTTCAGAGAGGTGCTGTTTTCACTTCAAATACCCTTCTGTGCTGCACATATATGGAATGCTACCAATATTAAATCTCCCTACAATGACTTTAGCAGCTTCTTGATGGATTTTCTCTCACATAAGGCTTCCTTCAAATTTTGACCGCCATTTTGTGTGCTACTTTGCTGTTGGGGCATACCTACACGCTTTTACCCTCGCTGACAGAGCTGTTCCTTGGGTGGCATTTTCTTCATACAATAATGCTCATCTTACTCAGGAATACCTCATACATCTCTGTCATTTGAATATAGCGACTTCTGGGAGACTTTCTGTTAAAAATAACCATTATTCAACTCCTCTTCATTTCTTCAGTTTATGCAGCCATTTTGTGCATCGTCCTGGTATTGGACACTGTTTCAGCGGTACACATGTTTTCCCACTTTTAACTTCACCTTTTTGTTTCAATTGTTATTATTATTGACAGAGTTTTCTCTCATGTGATACTTATTCTATATAACATACTCTTATTTCTCCCAGCACTGATTGTATGTACTTTGTCACATTTGATGATGTTGTATTTGTTGCAATGCTGTTCCTTCTCCTCATTTGGCTTAGTTTTTCCTGCCTTTTTTGCATAATATTCTGCTGAGGGAGTTTACCCACATGGGGCTTACTGAATATGATATGAATCACTGTACATGTTTCATTTAGTTAATTGTTCATGGTCTGCCATGTCTATTGATACTATCTATGCTGATGCTGTTTATTTCTCTTAGAATGTTGCTATACATTTCTACTAATTTATGATTGCTTTTACAATTCTCATGAACATCTGCATGCACTGTTGGGAATCTATCTAGTGCCTTCTCTCCTCTATCCTGTAACTCCTCAATACTGATTTCACTTTTTCTTCTTTTATGGCGGACCAGTCTGGAGAGACTTTTCATTCTTTATCTCATAGCTTCTCAATTCCCACTAGCTTACGATACCTCTGTTTGGACATGGGTGCTCAGCCTCAATCCTCACCAAAAACTGCGTCACTGGGAGCAAACTCTCCAATATCTAGAGGGGGCAAAGTTTCGACTAAAAGGTTGAAAAAAGAGCCCCCCTCCCCGCCTAAGTAGTCTGCCTCAGTCACTATGGAAATTCTACTGGAGGAGATTAGGGCCCTACAGCCATTTGTTGAGGAGACCACCACTACACTCCAAGAAACAACCTCTACGTTACAGGATTTATCCAACAAATGGTTATGTCTAGAACAACGAGTCACCTCATTGGAAACGAAGGTTGAATCCTTGAACTCTTCTGCTTCCAAAGTTGATTCTCTGGGCTCTCAAGTTTCTCTCCTGCACAAACAGATAGAGAACTTAGAAAACAGAAATAGGAGAAATAATCTTCGAATTTACGGTTTATCAGAAGGAACAGAAGGGTCGGACCCGATTGCATTTTTCAAATCCTTTCTTCCCAAAATACCTAAACTTCTGGGGGATACTGTCTTGAATATTCAAAGAGCGCACCGCCTAGGTACACCATCGCGCACAATCTCTGCTTCGTCAATAAGTAAACCAAGAGGAGTGATATTATATTTCCTGGAATATACAGATTTATTGAAAGTCCTCGCTGCAGCTAGAGGTATGAACAAAATAACTTGGTCTGGAAATTCTTTACTTTTGCTCAAGACTATGAAAATCCACAGCGGATCGACGCAAAGAATTTCTAGCAATGAGACCGCAACTGAGATCTATGGGTGCAAGATATGGTCTCCTTCATCCTTGTTTATTCAAAGTGACTATTAATAATAAAACTACTACTTACGAGGATCCACCGAGACTTAAGAGCTTCCTCTACCCTCATACTACCGACTCCATGGATACCTCTGCCTCCTCCAAACCTTAGTAGTCATCCTATATTTAATATGCTTTACTCTCCCGCATGAGTCTATTTTTATGGAGTTAATGGTTCCACTGTTTCAGTTTCTAAGGTTTTGTTTTTCCATCTATTATCTGTTGTATTTTTAATTTCATTGTGGCACTGCTTTCTTTCTGATTGTTTTACTACATAATTATTTAGTCCTTATCTTCTCTTTATCTCCCTTTCTTTTCCACAGATTCGTCCTTGCCCTCTTACAGCCTCGATTTCCTGTTTTTGCTGCGTTGTTGGAATTCTCCCTCCTGCCCCCCCCATGGTTGTGGATCGCGTCATTATCCTGTATGGCCTTCCACCTCTCTCTCCCTCATATGGTCTACAATTTTTGTACGTTTTCCTTCCACCATTTTCCTTCTTTTTTCTGTATTGGTCATGCTTACCTTTTTCACTATGTCTCTTCTTTTTCTTTAGCTGTCCTTTTCATACTTTTCCTCTGTTCTCTCCTTCCTTTTCGGGATATTATAAATGCCCTCTCATTTACTTTCTTTTTCTCCCTATTCTTCCTTTATGGGCTCCTGCTTTATGACCTCTTTATCTTCTTGTGTTTTCCCTATTTTCACTATGTTCTTAGATTATCTTTACAGATGTTTTATTGCATTGTATGCTTTCTGTATCGACACAATACTTTTTCCTCGTTACATTCAGAGTTACCTTATGGAATGTTAAAGGAATAAATAATCCCATTAAAAGACAACAAGTACTATCCCACTTAGACAGACTGAAAACAGACATTGCTTTGCTACAAAAACCCATCTTTCAGATACAGAGGCTGATAAATTAACTAGAATGTGGGTTGGTAATGTTCTCTTTTCTCCAGCTTTGGGGAAGAAAAATGGAGTAGTTATTTTGGTTCACAAAAAGTTTACTGTTCCTATTACTCATCAGGAATCTGATTCTGATGGTAATTGGGTACTTACTAGATTGTTAATTGACAATGTCCCTCTAGATCTCTTTAATGTTTATGCTCCAGTTTCTGTTGACAACACTTTTTGGACAATTATTTCTGACAAATTAATCTCTCTTGATGATGAGTATATACTCTTTGGTGGAGATTGCAATCAGGTTCACGATCCCATACTCGATAGACGATCCCCAGTTAAATGTATTCACTCCAAAATTCACACTCAATTTACCTCTGCCATTCGACGTAAGTCCTTGGTTGATATCTGACGACTTTGTCATCCAGATCTCCAGGAATTTAGCTATTTCTCCCCTCCTCACAAAACACAATCCCGCATTGATTACCTTTTTCTTAGTAAATCCCTTGCTCGATGTGCCCTTGCCTCAGAGATAGGTTCTATCCTCATTTCCGACCATGCTCCAGTTATTGTTGATTTTGATCAAATCCCTTTCTCCTCCTCCTCTGGCAGATGGTGTTTTAATAATTCCCTCCTTGCAGATCCTAAATTCTCCGGTCAATTCAGTTCTTTTATTGAAGACTTCTTTGTTACGAATTCCACCTCCGAATCTTCTCCGACCATGATCTGGGATTCCTTTAAAGCAACCGCTAGAGGTTTTATAATCAATTATGTTTCACAGAAAAAGAAAAAATTCGAGAAACAATCTTCTCAACTACTGGCTCAAATAAAACAGTTCGAATATTCCTATTATCACTCCTTCACGGACTCTTCTTTGAAAGACCTTATCAATGCCAAAGTAGCATTCAATAAGTTATCTACTGACGCCACAGCTTTGTATCTTTTGAAGAGTAGTGCTCGTTATTATGGAGGTCAAAACAAAATGGGAAAACTCTTGGCTACTTATTTGAAAAGTCGCTGTGATAGAACACGGATTGCTTCCATAACAGATTCTACTGGTAAATCTCATTTTAAAGATGATGATATCTTGCAAGAATTTGTCACTTTCTACAAAAGTCTCTATACTCCCGAAACCCAACCCCTTCCCTTGGATCTTACCTCCTACTTTCAGTCAATCATTGCTCCTTCTTCTTCCAACATTGATTTTTCTTCACTCGAAACAGATATAACCCTAACAGAACTTTCCCATGCAGTTTCAGTTTTAAGGCGTGGTAAAGCCCCTGGCCCAGATGGTTTCTCTATTGAATTTTATGATAATTTTTCAAAACTTCTTCTCCCCATATGCTCCTCTTGTTTAATTCATTCATGCTAATGGCAATTCCCAAGGAACCTTTCAAGAAGCTATGATTTGCCTCATTCCTAAAGATAATAAAGACCCCTCTTTTTGTAAAAATGATCGGCCCATTTCCCTTGTTAATACGCATTATAAGATCTTTGCCAAATTACTTGCTTTGCCTATTGACCCCATTTTGCCTGAACTTATAGGTCCTGAACAGTCAGGTTTTGTTAAAGGGTGTTTGTCCTCTGACAACTCTAGAGTCTTCTTTAATGTTCTAAGTAAAGCTTCTTCTTTGCAATACCCCCTTGCGGCCATCACATTAGATGCTGAAAAGGCGTTTGACAGGATCACTTGGGACTTTATGTTCCATGCCCTCACTTGGATTGGCTTTCCCCCAGAGCTTCTATTTTTGCCAATGGAAAAATTTCCGATTGAGTGCAAAGAGGCAAGATGGCGCCCGCGCGTTCAGACGTGTGAGCTGATCTCTCCCCCTGACCCGCAGGTTTATGGCGTTTATGGCGTGGAGTTATTAGACATATATCCGGAAGGTGCTACGATATAAACTAAGCAACGGGAAGAAAACATAAAAAGTAAAACGCGAACAGTACTTTTTACCTTTCAGCGCGACGAAGTAGTGAAACGGTGATGCCGATGCGGAAAGTGGTTACAGCGTTGACGAGACCTCGCCGAGCCTGGTGGGTGGTAACTTACACAGGTGCTGCTGGTCCACTAAGCTGTGAACGCCGCCTCGCTGGACTTTGGGAGGAGAGAGGAGCCGTCAGAGATTTTGTCGTTATGGCCCCGAAAGGCACACATAAAAAACGAGATCCGGAGGCCAACACAACTGCGACTGCATGTGGAGGTGAGAAAGACTTGAGTGGGGCAGCTGCGAAAAAGACAGGGGTAGGGGCAGCGTCTGAAACCCCCAGCGCAGCTAAACTACCGATTTCCACCCTGTTTTTGGCGGCAGAGGAGAAAAAACATAAAGAAGCGGCGCGTAGTCCACAGACAGCACTACAAGTAAATAATCGAACTGGAGAGCCAACTACGTCGGTACTGAAGGAGGGGATGCAGAACGATAACTTATCAGAACAAGTATCAATCTCAGTGCCACAAAATGTTACTACACCACTTGATAGCTCATCTGTAAACGAAAGTGCTGGTATCACCTTGTTAGATGGTGAGTCTAGCTCCGGACTATTGGAGAGAATCGCTATAGATCCCCTTGAAGGGTCAATTACAATAGATAAAAGCATGGCTGCAAATGTTGATATAACTGCAACTAATGAGGCAGAATCAGTGGATTTTTACTCAGTTTCAGAAAACTCTGCCTCTTCATGTGAAGATTTGGCCATACAGTACTCTAGGCAAATGCGTATGGAGGAAGTCGAGAGCGAGATTGATGATGACGAAGCTGAGGAATACACAGAAGACAGCCCTATTACTGTGAGGGGTGAAGGGGACGCGTCTATGACAGATGGTGCAGTCGGAGGTGATCAAGAAGGTCTGACGGATAATATCACTTTAGCTACGATATAACAAACAACTTTGAGCCATATGGACAAAACTGAGTGAGAAAGCCATAAAATTCAAAACTCTTGTCGGAAGCTTCAAAGCTCTATTGGGAGGCTTGCAAAGTCACAGTCTGACTTCGGGGAACGGTTTACTGAGATTGAAACCAGAGTGTCCAATATCGAGGATGAATTGGTAAAACAGAAAGCTGCTACTGAAACTTTAAACGCTAATAAAGAGGACTCACTTTGGAAAATGGCTGACTTTGAAAATCGTGCTCGGCGTAATAATCTAAGACTAATGCAAATCCCTGAAGGTAAAGAAGGGCAAGATCCACGCAAGTTTATTGTGGAACTGTTCCAGAAGGCATTCCCTGATCTAAAAAAATGGGACTGGGAACGAGAAATTGAGCGCGCCGATAGATATCCCTTCAATATCCAACTTCGACCTGGGCAAAATGCCATTAAACCTAGACCGTTTCTGGTGGCTTTCAACAGCTTCCGTGCCAGAGAAGATATATATATGCACACTCGACCAAACAGTAAAGGCATGGGTGAAGGGTTCACTTTCTTTGCAACACCAGACTATAGTAAATATACAATGGATACCGGCTGGCAGCTGGGACAGATGGTGAATCAATTTCAAACAAAGGGTGCACAAGCTTATATTATGAACCTGGCCAAACTTAAAGTGATTCATAAAGAAAATACCCGGTTCTTCACTTATGTTGCAGCTGCAAAGTAATATTTGCATGGTATAAAGGATTCTTAGACTCTAGACTTATCAAATAGGAATAATCGGATTAATTATTTTCACAAAAACCTCTTAAACTTATGATATTCTTGAATAATTTTTTGGTACCAATGGATGACTTAGTTAAAGGGCATATATCTCGGTATGATGTATAATATAGAATGTTTGCTGCAATTTTTCTTCTCCGTTTCCTAAAGGAACGGTCATATATTTAGGAGGTGTATCGTATAACTATTGGTATCTGATAGTAAGAATCTGAAGGTATAGATAAGATGAACATATAAAAGATGAATGAAAGGAAACCTGTGGGGTGACGACAGGGGGGATGCAAAGCTCAGTACCATCACCAGGACCAGGAGTCCGAAAGCCTCGGTAATGGAGGGGGGGGTGACTGGGTCAGGGGGTTATTGGTGGAGGGGGTCACTGGGGTTAAAGGGGGAAAAAACACGTTGAGGTCAATTGATACTACAGAATTGACAAAAAGTGACAGATTCAGCATTAGAGGACTAGCTAGGGGTAGGATGGGATATACCAAAGCAACAATAAATATAAGTGGAGAAGGCAAAGATGGTGGGAAATCACTGTGATGGCAAGGAACATCAAAATATGTTATTTTAATGTTTCGGGTCTCAACAATATAAATAAAAGGAAGAGGATTGCATCTGAAATTCATTTTTTGAAGCCGGATATTTTATGTCTGCAGGAAACTCATCTCCCCTGGGAGAAAAGGGGCTTAGCTGCCGATTTAGGGTACATAGTGTTGACAGCATCTCAGCAAACAAGCCTGATTAGAGGGGTTATGATTTTGATTAGACCGCGTTCAGGTACGCTTGTACGCAGTCTAACAGATAAGTGGGGTAGATGGGTGATAGTGACATTAAACAAAGGAGGTAAACATATAACAATATGTTCAATTTATGGATCCAATTTGGATGAGGGGGAAGTATTTGAGTATTTAAATTCTGAATTGGCTAAATGGAATCCTCCCTTGGTTTTATGTGGTGACCTAAGCATCAATTTGGCGGTGGGGGAGTTAGATGCTGGTGCAGAGAATTATAAGGGGAGAAAGCCTCGTGTTTTTAAAGCATTATACAATTTAGTTAAGGATCATGCGTTGGTTGATATTTGGTGTAAAAACTACCCAACAGTACCAGGGTATACCTATTACTCCTCACTGATAATTGAGATAGCCCATGTAGAAGAAATGAAACAAGTAGAAACTGTACGTTTGATAGGAAACTCTGCTTGGATTATCCATCTCTAGTGAAGTGGTAGAGACAAGCGCAATCAGTGAGGACGAAAAATCACCTAGGGCTAACATGGAAGTGTCAGAGCAGGTATACCAGAGAGGTATAACAGACGAATCTGGCAGAGACACGATACCTAAAAAGAAAGTGGAAAAAAAGAAATCAAAACATAAGAGACTCCACAAACCAATGGATGATGAAACAACGGACCAGGGGAGCAATCCAGACCAAATAAAGAAAAAATCTAGACACTTTCGGAAAAGTTTAACCCCTTCATCCATAGGATATACAGAACCAAAACACTTGAACAGTGGGGCAGGTGAAAGGGGCAGAGAAAGACTACATATTGATACAGGGAATCCAGGATTAGCTGTAGAACCATCGCTGGGTGCGGTCTTGAAGAGCAGTATTTTCATTCAGACGTCAAAATGGATAGTCAAAGGAATCACGATGCTATTCAACAAATCCGAGGCGCTATCCAAAAGGTTGACAATACCTGTACGGAGATAGTGGATAGAATGGCTTCGGTGGAAAATCGCACTGAAAACTTGGAAGCAGATGTAATTAAACTCCAAAGCAGAGACAAGACCCAAGCTGGTGTTATTGAAGATCTAATGACAAAGGTGGAGGATCTTGAGAATAGAGGTAGAAGAAAAAAAATGCCAGCCGGTTTATTATGTATCTACAGTCTTTTTTTTTTTTTTTTTTCAGGCGACCTTGCGAACGGTGGTGCTCGGATCACTCGGTCGCCCACACCTGGGGGCCTCATGTCCCAGGATGCCTCAGGAAATGGCGGGGGTGGGGGGTGGGGCGGGCTCTTAGGGACAGAGAGGGGGGGATACATAGGCGGGTCAATAGGGTAAAAGACATAGTTCGAACAATTAATATAGCGGGTCCAGAAGACAAGATAGATCCAATAGGCACTAATGGCTAAATTAAAAATGTTGTCTATTAATATATGTGGGCTTAATGATACAAAGAAAAGGCAGAAAATTGCTCTAGGTTTTCAATCAATTGGTGCAGACATAGTCTGTCTGCAAGAAACTCATGTTGAGAGGTCACAGGCAGGTTGAGAGGTCACAGGCATATCTGCTAAAAACACTGGGATATAGAGTCATTACTGCTACAACTCAGCCCAATAAAACTAAAGGGGAGCTATCCTGGCACGGGGGGCGAGATACAGTTCATAAAATCAGCTGCAGATAAATTTGGCCGATGGGCCATTACAGAATGCAAGTATGGAAAAGAGAATAAACTTACGATCTGCTCTATATATGGCTGTGTCACTGATAATCCAGAACTATTAAATTTTTTATCAAATGAATTAGTGCACTGGCCGGCGCCACTGATTGTTTGTGGAGATATAAACCTAAATCTCTCATCGATGTGGTCCTCTGCGCCAAACTTTATCTATCATGGTAGAAAACCTAAAACATTTAATGCTCTTAACGATTTCTGTAGTACCCACGCGATATCCGATTTTTGCGAGATGAAATTTCCAACCAATCCTGGGTATACTTTTTTTTCACACCCTCATCTTAAATTTTCCAGACTTGATTATTTTTTTGTGTCTAATTTCATATTACCTTTTTGTTCAGCTGCTCGCTTACCAAGGGTTTTTTCTGACCATAATCCATTAATTATAACTGTAGAAATGGGGGTTCACTTAAGTGCACGCAGTTATTGGACATTTGAAAGAGCTTTATTGACTAATGCCAAATACTGCAATATGATGGAAATGTGGATCCCAGACTTTTTGATTAATAACCTTGGGAGTGCTCCTTTAGATGTTGTCTGGGATACATTGAAGGCCGGAGTAAGGGGAGAAACCCTTAGATTTTCGATCACCAATAACCAAGAAGCTAAACAAGAACTAATCAAATTACAAAATAATCTCCTCAGCAAAGAGGAAGATTTGATGACTGCTGTACAGAATGACGCAGACATAGAAGGAGCTGTAATAAGAGTGGCAATCGCAAGAAATGTAATAACAGAAATTCTAACTACCAAAACTGTATTAAAAGCTACCATGAACAGAGAGAAAATCTACAAGCTTAACGAACAGGTAGGACATCAACTAGCTGTCCGTACCAGACAGCAGATTAGTAATAATACAATCACTAAAATTAGAGATCCCATTAAAGGTATTACTAACGAACCAAAAGAGATTAGGGAAGCTTTTCATAATTATTACAAGGATCTTTACACCGAGACCGGGAAGAATCAATCTAAAATAAATGAATATTTGGACCATGGCACAGGGATTCAAATACCTAAGACTGACAAAGAAAAAATTGAAGAAATACCATGTTGGATTGAAATCCTTCTGTCTATCAATAGCCTACCCGCTGGTAAAGCTACAGGTTTAGACGGAATTCCAACGGAATTCTACGCTAAATTTCATAAGCAATTAAAAGAAATTATGACCAAACTTATAATACAGGTATTTCAGGGGGGGCATGCACCGGAAACTTGGAACAAGGCCAAAATTATTGTCTTTCCAAAAAAAGACAAAGATCCGACTGAACTAGCGGCTTATCATCCTATTACCTTGATAAATAATGACGCAAAAATTTACTCCAAATTATTAGCTACTCGACTAGCCCCGGTTATACATAAAATAATCTCCGTCAGGCAGCATGGATTTGTTCCCGGTAGATCCACCGCAGATCATATTCAGAGGGTGATCACACTCTTTGACATGGCGGAAGTAACGGGAGACCCTATGGCATTAATTCTCTAAGATGCCGAAAAAGCTTTTGATAGGGTCTCCTGGTATTATTTATGGACCGCCATGTCAAAGAGTGGGATTGGGGAGGTATTTATCAACGCGGTACGTAAGATGTGTCAACCCAAAAACCGTGGTCTCGATTAATGGTGAAAATTCCGCTTCAATTGGAGTAACAAGAGGTACAAGGCAGGGTTGTCCATGCTCCCCGCTGTTATTTGCCATTTTTATTGATCCGTTCATCCACAGACTGGAAGAAAATACATCTATAACTCCCATAAAGACATCTAATGGTGATACTAAGTCTTTAGCGTATGCTGATGATATTGCTATCGTGACAGCCTATCCGAATAAATCTGTGGAGGAAATGGAAAAAGAGGCAAGTAAATTTGGGGAAATCTCGGGGTATAAACTAAGCCAATCTAAAACCCAAATTATAATCAATAATAAAGGTAATTTTGTGGATGATAGAGTAACGGACAAAGCAATATATTTGGGTGTCAATCTCACTGCTAATCTAAATAACTTGGTTAAACTTAATATGGATCCCCTAATCAAACACACCGAAAAAGGCTTAAAAAAATGACATAATTTACATCTAACAATCATAGGAAGATGTAATGTAATAAAAATGTTATATCTTCCCAAATTTGTGTACTTTTTCCGCACTATTTGTTTGAATTTTGAACCATTATTATTTAAGAAATTGATAGAATTTTCTCCCACTTTATTTGGAACTATGGGAAAACTCGTAGAGCTAATAAATTTATTACCCTACCGATAGATAGAGGTGGCCTGGCACTCCCCAACCTAAAAATTTACTGGTGGGCAACAATTCTTAAATACAGTAATTTATTGCTTAAGATTAACCGTGAGGATACTATAGAGAGATCAGTCCCATCACCTCAGGAACTTATTCTGGGTAGTTTGGCAGGCGCACATTTGTGGCGACTGATGTATGACAGCCATTTTAAGAAAGTGCGGTTTAAAACTTTATCGGGAATTTACGCTGCCCGGAGCCAGATTCGTAAACTTTTAGGGCTAGGCCGATTTTCGTATTACACGACTTTTATAACTAATCAAAATCTCCCAGAGATTTTCTCGGATTCATGTATGACACGGTGGATTAGACTTGGTATAGTACAAGTCGGCTGTCTTTATGAGCCAGCTGGCTTTATGTCATTTGACTCTCTAAAAAATAAATATGGCCTGGAACACAGGGACTTTTTTAAATATCTACAGGTGAGGGATCTTATCATGAAAAAGGGGGAGAAGGTATGGCTATGCTTGAAAATGATTTAATAGAAATAGTTGTACAATGTAGTAATGTTAAAATTGGGGTACTATGAAATAATCTAATGACTGCCGTTCCGGATGATATGGATAAAAATATACTAAAATGGCAGGGTAAACTTGGTCTATCAAGTTTAGCTATACAGAATTCATTTCAAATGTCCCAATCGCTATTAATGTCCTCAAAGTTATATGCCCAATTTTATAAAACATTTTTTTCATTATATCATACTCGTTATCAACTAACTAAATGGATAACCGGTAAAGGGACCTTCTGCCCCAGATGTTTGATGCCAGAGGTAGACTTAATCCATATGTTTGCCACTTGTGGGGCATTATGCGCTATTAGAAGAGAGATATCTATCTTTCTCTCTGAAGTAATGGAGACTAAAATAGAAATTACAACTGCGGAAATAATTCTGGGGCTAGATAACGAGAACCATCCGGATAACATAAAGGGTTTTTTGTTTGTTTCTATGGCCGTGTTTCGAATTTGCCTAACATCTGGGTGGTTAGATAAGGTTCCACCATCCTTTCAACAGTGGCGGGCTCGACTACTCTCGACTTATAGTCTGGAGAAAGCAATTTATGGCAGGAAAGGTTTAAAAAAAAAAGAGGGGTTTAAAAATTTGGTACCCATTAACTCATTGGATGGATGGTCTATGATAGACGGCTTAAATTGTTTATCTAATGTATTACTGTGATTATTAATTGTCTTGTTTATCTGGTCCCAAATAATTACTTGCTATGTTCAGTTTAAGAAGGGAAGGGGAAGAAAAAAGGGGGGGGGAATAAATAAATATATATATATATGTTACATGTTCAAAATATGCGTATATTGGACTATGTATATATTTATAAAACTATTTGCCTGTATTGGAGGGTGGGGAGGGGGCAGTGGTGGGATAAAATGTTAAAATCTCAATAAAGAACTGTTAAAAAAAAAGGAAACTCTGCTTGGATGAACAATATAGAGAGTCTATGGGTAAATGGATGGCAGAATTTATACAGAACAACATGAGCTCCGCTAATATAGAGATAATATGGGATACATGGAAAGCTTGTTTTAGAGGGAAAGCAGTGAGTTACGGACTTTATCATCAGAATCAGCAACGGGGAAAAATGAAGTACTTGTATGATCAGCTTTTCAAGGCTGAAGAACACCTGACTAAAGAAATAAAGAAAGGGGATAATATGACTAAAATTCAGGAGTATGAGGGGTTAAGTGCTAAATGCCATGCTAACATTACAGGAGTTTGGTGTGAGGAGATAGCTCGGAAATATCTAACATATAAAAGGTATATCCATGAGTACTGGGAGGCTATAGGAAGGGCTTTGGCCCTAAAATTAAAATTGAAGGAATCTGCTTGCCAAATAGTGAAAATGCAAGATAAAAATGGGGTCACATTTGAAGATCCAGAGAAAATATTGGAAATACTATATCAGTTTTTTACTGAATTATATACCAACCAATCTAACCTATCTCCCAACGCTTTTTTGCATGACGTTATTTTCAGCAAATAAACAGATCTTGAGAAAGAGGCGTTAGATCAGCCTTTCTCAATGGAAGAATTGGAAAGAGCAGTTAAAAATATTCCAAATGGGAAGGCAGCCGGCCCGAATATATTCCAGGTGAGGTGTACAAATGCTTTTTTGAACCTTTAAAAACTCTTATGTTGGAGACTTTTAGAATGGCACAACTGGGGAGAGCCCCACAGTCATGGGATGATGCTTCAATTGTTGTTTTCGCTAAAAAAGAGAAACCCCCAGAACAGCCTGCCTCATATCGACCTATATTTTTACTAAATTGCGACAGCAAGATTTATTCGAAGATGCTTGCAAACCGCATGTCTAAGGTTATAACACCTTTAGTATCACTGATACAGCATGGCTTTATCCCAAACAGAGGAACTGTAGCACATGTTAATAAGGTGATCACCCTGATAGATATAGCAGAAATTGAGAGAAGAGATTTGACGTTGATATTAATCGACGCCGAGAAAGCGTTTGACTGCGTAGAATGGGCATATTTGTGGGAAGTAATGAACAGAATGGGATTTGGTAAAAAATTTCTGAGAGCGATCAAGGTACTTTACCGCTCACCTAACGCGAGAGTTGTAGTAATGGGCCTAGAATCGGAAACGATAATCATTACAAGAGGTACACGCCAGGGGTGTCCATGCTCTCCACTTCTTTACGCGCTATTTATTAATCCATTCTTAACTAAATTACTAGAGTCACCACATATTAAACCATTTATCATTTCTAATATAACCCACTCAGTTTTTGCATATGCTGATGATATAGCCATCATAACCACCGATCCTGGGCAGGCAATGATAGAGATTGAACGCTTGGCCACTGATTCCGGAAATAGTTCCGGTTATAAGCTGAATGCCGCAAAAACGCAGGTGCTATGCACAGATAGCGTTCAATTTAATGATTACAGGGTAACCTCTGAAGTTAAATATCTAGGAATTATAATCAAATCGCATACACAAGAGATAGTGGATGTTAATTGGGATAAGATAATGCAACAAATTAAGCAATTCTCAGAAAGATGGGGGGGACTTCAATTTTCTATAATTGGGAGAGGCAACATCATCAAGATGAATGTATTAGCCAAGATATTATATCTATATCGCAGTATTCCCTTAGAAATACCCTTAAACCATATATACAAGCTTCAAACTTTATGTACTAAATTTTTATGGGCACCCGGAAAAACTAGGCGCGCTATGAAATGGTTGACTCTCCCAATAGAGAGAGGTGGGCGTGGGATTCCGGATTTTGTGTTTTATTATAATGTTTGTTTTTTACAAAGAATGAGAATCATGTTGACTGGAGAACAAATTGAGGACCCTGCAGAGTCTCCGTCAATATTCTATCTATTATTGGGGGAGCATGCAAAGGGATGTTTGCTAAAAGAGTTGGAAGGGAATTATTACAAGCATACTCGGTTTAAGGTGATTGAATCTGCATATAAAGTGTGGAAAAAAGTTGCGAAGATCATGAAGTTAGAGAAAAATATATATCATACTCCTCTTTTAGCGGAGAGGATACTTCCATCGATATTTTGGGACAATGTAGCGAAGGAATGGAGCAAGAAAGGGGTGGTTAAAATTGGAGATTTATATGAGGCGGATGGAATATTTAGATCTTTTTCTGACATGGCCAGTAAATACCAGTTACCTCAATTTTCTTTTTTTAAATATCTCCAACTCAGAGATTTTTGCTTGAAGAAACTAACCAGACCCATGCCTAATAAATTAATAGAGGCAATGCAATAAAAAAAAAGATTGGTATGGTTTATCGGTTGTTGTTGGAATATAAACCTGATGACTTGAACAAATATAATACATACTGGCAGAATCAGTTGGAGGAAACCGACCTGAACATTGTAGATACTATTTTGATGGCTAAAGATATCTGCCTGTCAGACAATTTGAAAGCTCAGGTATATAAGACTGTATTTAGACTATATTATACTCCCAAACGAATGGCTACATGGGGCCCAAAGTATGATGGAAAGTGTTTTCGGTGTGGAGGGGAAGAGGCAGATATTGTTTATGGTTTTTTACAACTGTCCTGTGGTAAATATTTGATTTACCGTCCTAATTTCTATGCAGGTAAGTACTTAACAAAAATAACTCAATCGGAAAGAAAGAGGCAGAGTCCGTGGTGTTAGAGTTCTTAGGGGTTTTATTCCTTAAAAAGGAATGGTCATGGTACCAGGTCGGATATCTTGTTCCTGCCACCACTGGGGTGCAGGAAGGGATAGAGCATACTTTATTGACAGGCCATAACTTTTATACTTAAACCATAGAATGAATACCAATACAGTAGGCGTAACAGCTGAGAGAAACAAGATAACAGCATACACGTGTTAGCAATATGTAATCAAAAGGCGTGAACTAGGCGTGGACATAGAGGTGTGTGCTAGAAACGTCACATGTAAGTGTCACGAGTAGGTGGGTACTTAGCAGAATTTGGCAATGTCAGCAGAAATCTGAGGCCTGGATGCGCGCGCAGCTGCATGACGCGTGAATGACGTGGAACTGGAGGGAGCAGGGGACTTGACATTTACACTAGCGGAAAGAGACAGAAGTCTGGCATGTCAGATCAACTCGTACCTATATCATATCTGATATCTAATGTTTGGGAACCATATTATCTAGAGGAAAAGGTCTCTTGGGCAGAGGCTATTCTATACTGACTGTGAGTGCGTGTATAAGCGTCTAAGTGTCTGCATGAGATGCGAGGGGGCATGGGCCTACCATGGTAACAGAGGCTATGAATTACTTGCACGGAGACAGTGAGGCCGGGCCCTTTGCTCTGCAGCTGGAAGATGTTTACTTGAACTAGTAGGCAGGAATGTATGTTTGAGGAGCGGAACAGATAATTCGAAGGTTGAATACAGTGTTGGCAGGCAGCAGGCTGAACCAAGCGCCGTTAGCCGCACAGGGAGTAAGGCAGAGGTCACGGGTACAGAGACAGCCCAGGCTGAGGCGTTCAGAATCAGAAGGCAGGAAAAGGCTCGATGGCAGAATTCAGGGCTTACTTCGCCAGAGCTGAAAAACGTGTAAAGTACACCACAAAAAGACGTTGGCATAGCATACTTAGGAACGGAATATTCAACCCATTCAGGGTGGATCTGAAAGAGGACATGTTAACGTTGGACGCAAATGTATTTGCGTCTTCATAGCTGGCACAGGAGGGAAGTTACATGCACTTTAAGCTGGTACATGGAGACGGTGGGGTACACGTTAGGGAACATTACTTGACCATAAAATTTATATTTCCTCATTCCCTCCTTGTTCCCTACGGACCCTTCATGATATATCTATTCTCATGAACCGATCAGTCTGTTCTTGTAACATTATTTGCTCTTCTTTCTTCTTTTCGCGTTTTAAGTGAAAACTGGAATGTGCAATACATGAAGTGGCGCACAGACCACAAATCGCTGGCCCACACTGTAGGCACAGGCAGCAACTGAATACTATGACAAGGGCAATGCCTAGGAAGGATAGGATCTTCCATCCCCAAGCGGTCAACGTTGTCCAGACCCAACCGGACCAAGTCCAGGTGCCTGGATTCTGATGTATCAAACTTGCAATCTTATGAAGACGTGTAATAGCTTTATATACTGTAGGCGCGTTTTCTGGAATGAAAACACAGCAACTTGACCCGATGACCTTACAAGCTCCGCCCCTATCTGCTAGGATGACGTCAATAATAAGACGATTCTGGAGAACAACAACCCGCATGGCAGATTGCTCCTCTGTTAAGTTGCCTAGAGCGGAGGTAGTTTCATTCACTACTGCTTCGAGTGTTCTAGTTAATCTTCGTATCAGTTTACTATTTTGGACGGGACCTGTGAAGAAAAAGAATCCTTTATTGAAATCTGTGTATTGCTCCCATGCCGTTTCAGTATAGTCGACAATCGGGAGATCTCTTCGGAGTCTATTCTTTACTAGATTTGTATTTCTGTGATAATCAGGAGGGGCTAGGAAAACAGGTGGCAGAAGGAATGCAATGTAACAGGTACCATCCCAATCTAGAGGTAAGCGTACGTATGCGGTATGGCCACAAACAAAGTAGGAATCACGAGTAGCTCTAAAGGAAGATTTGCCTTGATCACTGAATTCGACCACAGTAGTACATTTGCTATGACCTAAGTGTACTGAACCCTTCTTTCTGACACATAAGTCACCTTTGACTGGTAATACTGACATAGCAGGGAGAACTGGTGCAGCTTCGGATTCGACAGTAAGAATCATAAGGTTAATGGTATAATTACCTAATCCATATACTTCATTTTCTAGATCAGTTCCTATTCTAATGGGGAGTCCCTTCTTGTCAGGGTAACAGGCATTAAGCAGAACTAAGTTCAAGTTTCCCCAAACCCAGTTTCCTTTGAAAACAGCAATATCAGGATCTAAGGAATTAATTATTCTAAACCATGCTCCACAAGAGCCATTGTGTGTGAACGGGTACAGAAAGAGGGGCAGAACTCCCTTGTATTTCTGATAGGGAGGGAGTCGGCCACATATCCAACAATTTGTAGCATTATTAGTCTGATGGGAGTGATGTAACATACTAATGAAGGTGTTGTTGCGCAGCGCAAGTCTATAAGATAATTCATGGGGGGGTAACTCGCTAAAAGAATGTTCGGCAGTGACATTGTAAGCAGATTGTTCATGCTTGAAGATAGGGTAGTATATGGGAAGCAATATACTGGCGACAATAATCAGAAGACTTAGAAAAAACATAATCAATAATGTCACTATACAGTGACTACGGAGTGATTTACAATATGCATGTTTCTTGAGTTGTCTCTCTCTCTCTCTATCTCGATCTAGGGGATACATGTCAGAAACTATTTAACCGATTCACCTAGGGGAGGACTTAAACAATTAAACTGTCTGACTTGCTAGATCGAAGTTTTGTTCGATACTCCTCTTGGGGAGTTTTCTCTCTTTTTGGAACTTTGAAGTCTTTAGTATCGAGGCAGTCCTTTGAGGGGGTGGACGAGTCAGTTTCTGGCAACAGTTCATTACATTTTTTAATATGACTCGTGTGGATCCACCCCTTTCGGCCTTCCACTTTGATTGCGGTCCTCGTGGTAAGAAGGACGATCTTCGGCTCCTTCCAGCGGGGCTCCAGCGGGCTTTTCCTGTCGAAGTTACGAATTAAGACTGTACATCCGGGACGGACATCGTGTGGCTTTACATCAGTGTTGTCGGGAAAGGCTGCAGCAACCTGTGAACGACATGATTGGAGTGCAGACATCAAGGAGGCAAGGTAATCTGTCAGCATATTACAATCAACATTGGTTATTTTCTTAGGCATGGGCGTCCCCCACATATTCGGTGGTCTGCCAAAGACCACTTCATACGGGGATAGTCCTGATCTCGAATGGGGGACCATTCTCATATAGAACAGTGCAACGGGCAGGGCGACTATCCAGTCGACCCCTTTCTCTTTACAGATTTTAGCAAGGCGGGTTTTCAGTGTCTGGTTGTGCCTCTCTACAAGGCCAGCGGCTTCGGGATGTCGGACACAATGGAATCTCCACTGATATCCTAGCAGGAGGGAAACCTGTTTCATGAGCTCGGATGAGAATGGCTGTCCGTTATCTGAGTACACGATACGAGGCAAGCCGTACCGTGGGAAGAATTCTCGAACCAGCTGCCTAGCAGTGGTCGGAGCAGTGTAATCTGGGACTGGATATGCTTCGGTCCAACGGGAAAGTGCACAAACAACTACGAGGACGTACTTAAATCCTCGACAACGGTCCATCTGGATATAATCCATCTGGAGGACTTCAAAAGGGTGATCAGGAGGATGGAATCCACCTTGTTCTACAGGAACGCTTTTACCTGGATTGAACTGACAACAGATCATGCAAGTACGCACTTTCTGTTTCGCTGCTGCTCGTGTTTGTTGTACCAGAGATTCTGTAAGCTGTCTAACATAGCTTTTTCTCCTAGGTGTGCTGGACTATGTGCTGTATTTATTATGACTTGAACCATAGAGTCGGGGAGAAACCATGTAGATTTTCCCTTCGTCATCCAACCTTGATCTGTCTGAATCCCTCCTAGTTCAGTCCATTTCTTTATTTCATCTGCAGTAGCATGTGTCTGAATATCGATTACATCTAGTGTGGGATCCCTAACTGTCATACAATGTGTCGGTACTATTGTCTTTGTCATATCAGTTGTCTGGGTGTGAGTCAATGCTGTATGTTTTGCTGTTTGGTCTGCCAGGTCGTTACCCTGGGAAATGGAATCTGTAATTTTAGTATGTGCTTTGCACTTCATGATGGATATGCCTGAAGGCAGATGTATTGCTTCTAATAGTGCTTGAATGAGGGGACCGTGTTGGATCTTGGCACCGTGAGAGGTCAAGAAACCTCGTTCTTGCCATAATACTCCGAAGTCGTGTACAACTCCGAAAGCATAACGGGAATCTGTGTATATGTTAACATTTCTGTTCTTGGCTAGTATACAGGCTCGGGTCAGAGCGATGAGCTCTGCTGTTTGAGCGGACAGTGTATCGATACGATATGTTTCTTTAACTTCAGTTTCAGTGGTCACTGCATAGGCGGCCACTAATTCTCCTGTGTTTGTTCTCATACATGAACCATCCACGTAAAGTGTCAGGTCTGGATTTGTCAGTGGAACATCTGTTAAGTCTCGTCGGGGCATAGTTACTGCATTAATGATCTCTATACAATCATGCGGGGCTGAATTAGTCATAATCGAAGGTAACAATGTTGCGGGATTCAGGATGTTACAGCGTCTGATTTCTATGTGTGGCTGGAATAGTGTCAGTTCATAACCTGTCAGTCGTGCTATAGTCAAGTGTTGAGTCTGAGTTCGGTTTAAAAGAACCTCTACAGAGTGTGGAACTTGTACTGTTAATTGATGTCCTAAAACAATTGAATCGCTCTGTCTGATTGCTAGGGCTGTTGCTGCTACTGACTTTAATCACGCAGGGAGCGCCTGGGCTACTGAATCCAATGTACTTGAAAAATAAGCGCAAGGCTTATGTGAACCTGCTTGATCTTGAGTGAGGACAGACAACGCTGTACCATCACGTTCTGTAACAAAAAGTGTAAAGGGTTTGCTGTAACATGGTGTTGCTAAAACTGGTGCTTGACATAAAGCTTTCTTTAATTCCTCAAAGGCCTGTGTATGTTCCTGAGTCCATGGGAGGGCAGTCGAAGTCGCTGCCTCCTGTGTTGTCAACTGAATGAGTGGTTTAGCTAGAAATGCATACTGGGGAATCCATTGTCTGCAGTACGAGGTGAGGCCTATAAAGGCCCGTACTTCCTTTTGTGTCTGGGGTTGGGGCATATTTACAATTAACTGAATGCGATCAGGAGTGAGCTGTCTCCCCACTTTGGACAGCAAGTGACCCAAGTACACAACTTGCTGAACACAGAATTGTAGCTTCGAAGGAGACACCTTGTGTCCCTTGTCGGCCAGAAAATGTAGAACTGTCAGTGATGCTTGTTCACATTCTGGTTCACTTCGTGCGGTGATCAGCAGATCATCGACGTATTGTAGTAAGGCGGTGTTAACTGGCATTTGGATACAATCAAGTTGTCTTTTCAGTGCTTGACTATAGATGCTGGGGCTTTCTGTGAATCCTTGAGGTGCGCGTGAAAATTTGAAACTTCGTCCATTTAAACTGAATCCGAAGAGGTATTGGCTCTCTGGATCAATGGGCACACTGAAGAAGGCGTTCCTGAGGTCAATTACAGTAAAGAACGTTGCTTCTGAATCAATAGCAGTCAATAGGGAAGAGATGTCGGGAACCACAGGGTACTGTGGAACAATGCATTTATTTAGTTCTCGTAAATCAATCACCAACCGATATACTGGCGGTGCATTGGGATCAGTACGTTTAAGAATCGGAATGATAGGGGAATTACAGATATTGGAGTCGGTCTCTACGACCACTCCTTGGGCAATGAGCTCTTCAATGATTTCCAGTAAAGCCACTACAGCATCGGGTGGTAACTTGTATTGTCTGATTCTTGGTAAAACAACTCCTGGCTTAAGTGTAACACGGTATGGTGTGATGTGCATGCAACCTACATCGGTCGGGCCTTGTGCCCACAGGTGCTTCGGTACATTTTTCAATCTGACATCAAACTCTCGTAATACATAGTGACCCTTAAAGTCACGCAAAAAGAGTCTAACTCCTTCCGGAGAACAACATATCACAGCTCCTAGAGCCTTCAATGTTTTGATACCTAACAGGTTTTCTGGACATGATTTCGTGAGTAACAAGTCTGTAACACGTGATAATGGACCCACAGCCAGGGGGACTGGTTTCGATACCTCATTTACAATAGGCTGTCCTGAAAAACCAAGGGAAACATTCTGTGAGCCTGAGAGGGGTGCCCCTGGGACTTCATTATGGCTGATTGTTGTGCGGCTTGCCCCTGTATTAATTAAAAACTTTCTGTCTTTTCCCAATACTTGACTGTGTACATAAGGACCCTCTTGATCTACAGGAATCTCAATAAGAGGCAAGCCAACCTCCCTCTCTAGGCTGCTTCATGTGTATCGTTGATAATCGGGATAATCAGATTGGGCATACTGGCACATCTGCCGTGAAACTTGCTGCGTTGCGGCTATGGGCTGTGACTGTGGCTGTGATACCGCTGCTGTCTGTGCTGTATGTGGTGGAGCATGCATAGGTTGTGAATTCTGTGAAGTCTGTTGCTGACCCTGATCTTGTCTAGGCGGATGCGGTCTTTCTTTAGTTTTACCTGTTGCTATATTGTGTTTCAGGACTGGGCATTCATATACGTAGTGACCTGGCTGCTTGCAATAATTGCATGTCCCTTTAACGGGAGCTGTGGCATTACCTGTCTGGGTCGTACCCTTTCTCTGGCCGTCGGCTGGAACCGACTGGGCCACTAACATTTTCATTTTCGTGTCTTTCATGCGTCTCTGTTCGTGATCCTGTTCTTCTCTGATTCTGTTCTGATGGTATTGTAACATTTGTAACATCTGGGATGGCGTGTTTGCTTGCCATGTACTTTCAACTTTATATACACGGTTTTTGACTGCTGTCAGGGAATTCTCGACTAACTTTGATACAAAAAGATGTGGGTACGACTCGCTACCTGGTTTTAGGCCACTATTAATAATGAAACATTTCTCGAATCTTGAATAGAAGTCACTAGTATCTTCATCGTGTTTCTGTTTACAGGCTGAGATTGCGTCCCAGTCTTCCTTTTTAGTGGTCAGTAATCTTGGCAGAACCTGTACTATCAAACCTGGTAATGCTTTAGCTTTCTCCCCAAGGCCTAGCCCTGGAGTACGAAGTTTTTCCTCGTCTTCTATTTCTGTCCATATAATCTTTTTGTCTCCCACCTCCCATTCTCTTTCCTTGAGTTTCTCGTAGATGCCGGTGGGCAGCAGTACCTTTAACATTTTCATGATATCTGTATATGTGTAATCTCCCATCAGTAACATGTCTTTAAGTTCTCTGTGAAAACCTGCAGGGTCTTTATCGTGACAGGGTACTAGTTTCTTCATTTCCAATAGTTCTAACTTGGTCAGAGGTGTGTGTACATACACACGTTTCAAGGTATTATCGGTACCCATAACTGGATGTACTTCTCGTAAAGGGTTCTGCCTTTCAAAACGTTCCATATGATACATTTTTCTTTCTGGGGGCGGAGCGGGAACATATTGTGGGCCTAAGAAAGTGTTATATCTGTGCCGTTGTTCTAGAATTATTTGGATTAACTTGGTACTTAGGCCTCTCCATCTATCCATGAGTAGTGCTTCTAATGTATCGTGTAAGGGACCTGGATCAGAATGTTTATTTCTGTATAACGTGAGGAGGTGCTGAATCATATATATACCTGCTAATTTCTGCTCGTCTGGGGATAGGTTCAGAAATGTCTGCGCTACTGTGTCATCATTGTATATATTAGGATTGTCAGCCCATAGTACTGCTGACCGGGCTAGTTCTTGTTCATCCATAGAATTGAGTACATGGTACCCCATTTGTTCTCGAAGCATTTTATCAGTGTCTTGAAACAGATATTCAGGAGAATTCGGTTTTGATATGCCAGAGAGAAAAACTCTCTTGCTTTCTGGACGAATGCCTTTCCTAAGGTAAGTTCCCTTACCTACATACGCTATCGTATCGGTAGTTGTTTCTTGTTCTTCAGGTCCTTCCTCCTCCTCGGAGGAGGCATTTTCTTTTTCTTTTTCGTGCATTTCTATCACTGTTTTTCTTATTTTCTTGTACATACTAGCTATACAATTCACTTTATCATGTTTTCCTTGGGCTATATTTTGACCCCACCTGTTTAGTGCTTCCATTTCATCCTGGTCTGTCTCAGGCCTGTCTCGATCTCTTATTAAGCAATTTATGAAAAAACGTAATATATATGCTTGAGTGTCAACTTTCTGGTGTGCCAGGGCCTCCTTAATACTATCGGGATTTTCTCCAGTCTGGACAAAATGGTATATTCTATCTAGATGATCAGTCATCCCTGGGAATAACATTAGGTAATCTGTAGCTTGTCGCAAGCGTAGTGACGCTATCAACATTCTATCGTCTTTTCCGGGTACTGGATCGTATCTGCAAACTGGAAGTTGTTCTTTGAGTATGTCGAGACGGGGTGATTGGAGTGTAGGGTGCTTCTGCATGTCCCTAAGGTGTAATCTGTGTGTTGCTGGCGGGGTCTGGAGACCCCCTGTCGCACCTCCTGGGGCGGAGGCTTGGGCATTATCCCTCTGTGGAGTCTGTATGTGTACTTGAACTTGTCTCTTAATAGGATCAGGCAAAAACGGATTTGGTATCTTAACCTTAGGTGTGGGAAGTGGTGGGGGTGGAGGGACGACAGGCTGTCGGACGGGGGAACTTTGTTGCGGTAAAGGCGGGATATGGTCTGGAGGCGGGTTGCCACCTCCGTCCCCGTCACCGTCAGTAGGCGGGGCGCGTGAATTGGCGAAAGCGGGTGCTACATCATCTAGATAGGAATTCAGAAATATGTCTTTAGTAGTCCTGTGATTTACTTTAGTTGGAACCAATGGTGACGGCAGATTTTTCGGTATCTCTGAAGTGGTTTCAGGCGAACCCTCGGCCACAAGATACATGCCATTTACGAGATTGTTTCGTGCGCGGTCTACTTGTTCTGCTTTTACTCGGATTCCTTCATTAACTAATTCGTTTTCTCGGGCTCTATCTGACTCTTCTCTATGTCTGTCTTCTCTACGAAGCGCTCTTTCAGCACGTTTATGTGATTCTTTACGCCAAAATTCTATGGCGTCTTTCTGAGATTGTCTGGCTTTCTTTTTCCATAGCGCTTCTTCTACCTTCACGATGCACTCGGCATCCCATGTTCCTGTAACGGGCCATCTGTGTCTCTTGTCTAGATGCTTAGTATAATCAGCCCATAAATCTAGATACAATATGGCATCTAAGCCATGCTTATGGTACATAAAGTTTCCAGGAGTGTCCCTAGGGGGGATAGGAATTTCTTCCTCTAGTATCCCTTTCCTAGTTCCTATCTGTCTTAGTTTATTGAAGAACGGTATCTTGTTTACTTAGTACTGTATATTCAATCCTTGCTACTTAACTCTGAAGACTCTGAACACAACTAATTGTACAAAAACACAATAATGCACATTAAACAATCACTCATACCACGACATTAATCACATGAAAAACATTTTGAACATATATCTCTACCCTAGATACTGGATGTACTGCTAAACAGCACAGATACACTGTCGAAGACAGTGCAAGAACTTGAATAACTGATATACTGCTAAACAGTACAGATACACTGTCTAAAACAGTGCAGACCGCGTTTGTGTACCCAAACACGTCTTTACCGGATACATAATAATGCACCCGTCTAGATACGTCCCAGCAATGGTACTCACCGGGAAGCACGGAATCGGAAGGCCTCGGAAAACTCGGCTGGACTGGACCGGACTGGATTCGACTTGACACGTGGATACTTCGGAAACTGGTGGGCCTCTTGACACCTCGGACCTTGCTTCTTTCGGCTAGGCTCTGGTCGGGATCCTCCGCACTCCTCACCGCCTCGTCTGGGTGCTGATCGCAGTCTCCGTCACCTCCGTGGGCCAGAGGGAGATACAGGAAATCCTGCGGGTACGCGTAGTTCCGTCTTGACTGATGGCAGGGGGCAAAGCTTGCAACGCACCAACCGGCGCGTGGGGTGGGGGAGGGGTCCCTATTCGGGCGCCAAAATAATGTGGTAAATATTTGATTTACCGTCCTAATTTCTATGCAGGTAAGTACTTAACAAAAATAACTCAATCGGAAAGAAAGAGGCAGAGTCCGTGGTGTTAGAGTTCTTAGGGGTTTTATTCCTTAAAAAGGAATGGTCATGGTACCAGATCGGATATCTTGTTCCTGCCACCACTGGGGTGCAGGAAGGGATAGAGCACACTTTATTGACAGGACATAACTTTTATACTTAAACCATAGAATGAATACCAATACAGTAGGCGTAACAGCTGAGAGAAACAAGATAACAGCATACACGTGTTAGCAATACGTAATCAAAAGGCGTGAACTAGGCGTGGACATAGAGGTGTGTGCTAGAAACGTCACATGTAAGTGTCACGAGTAGGTGGGTACTTAGCAGAATTTGGCAATGTCAGCAGAAATCTGAGGCCTGGATGCGCGCGCAGCTGCATGACGCGTGAATGACGTGGAACTGGAGGGAGCAGGGGACTTGACATTTACACTAGCGGAAAGAGACAGAAGTCTGGCATGTCAGATCAACTCGTACCTATATCATATCTGATATCTAATGTTTGGGAACCATATTATCTAGAGGAAAAGGTCTCTTAGGCAGAGGCTATTCTATACTGACTGTGAGTGCGTGTATAAGCGTCTAAGTGTCTGCATGAGATGCGAGGGGGCATGGGCCTACCATGGTAACAGAGGCTATGAATTACTTGCACGGAGACAGTGAGGCCGGGCCCTTTGCTCTGCAGCTGGAAGATGTTTACTTGAACTAGTAGGCAGGAATGTATGTTTGAGGAGCGGAACAGATAATTCGAAGGTTGAATACAGTGTTGGCAGGCAGCAGGCTGAACCAAGCGCTGTTAGCCGCACAGGGAGTAAGGCAGAGGTCACGGGTACAGAGACAGCCCAGGCTGAGGCGTTCAGAATCAGAAGGCAGGAAAAGGCTCGATGGCAGAATTCAGGGCCTACTTCGCCAGAGCTGAAAAACGTGTAAAGTACACCACAAAAAGACGTTGGCATAGCATACTTAGGAACGGAATATTCAACCCATTCAGGGTGGATCTGAAAGAGGACATGTTAACGTTGGACGCAAATGTATTTGCGTCTTCATAGCTGGCACAGGAGGGAAGTTACATGCACTTTAAGCTGGTACATGGAGACGGTGGGGTACACGTTAGGGAACATTACTTGACCATAAAATTTATATTTCCTCAGTCCTAAACTAATGTTTTTTATCTCCAGTATAGAAAGGTTTATATCTGAAGTCATTCATTATCCATTAAAAATATCCCCGCACTTATGTTAATAGGGGGGGGGGCAATGTGTCAATGAAAATGTGAATCTGTGCAAATCCAAGAATTTTCTATTTGTGGCAATGACCATAGCTCGGTTTTGTATAGCCACCGAATGGCTACAACTTGAAGCACCGATGTTTGAATTTTGGAGAAGGAAATTATTTAATGTATATGAATTAGAATGGAATTTGTATGCTTTAAAAGGTGTAAGGAAAAAAAGACTAAGTATATTGACATGGGGGTACTTAAAGAGTATTTAGAGGGATAGCATTTTGAGTTATGTATTATGTATTTGAATTTGGTAACTTTGTCCTTCACGCTTGATTTAAACAAATATGTAAAAGAAAATTGTGTATATGCATATTCTGATACTGTGAATGTATTATGTTGCAAATGACCCAACGTTGGCAATAAAATAAATTTAAAAAAAAAAAAGAAAAATTTCCAATTATGTATTTCTTTCCAGAGGTGTCCGACAAGGATGTCCCTTATCTCCCCTATTGTTTATTGTAGCACTGGAGCCTTTTCTTACGAAAATACGACAAAACACTCAAATTACTGGCTTCAACGCTGGTCCTAATCAAGTCAAATTGTCCGTAATTGCGGACGATATCCTTTTATATTGTTCCAATCCTGACACCACTCTTCCTGCCTTCCTACATCAAGTTGATGCTTTTTCGCAGGTTTCAGGCAATCGCCTCAATCGTGATAAATGGGAAGTTTTACCTCTGAATGTTTTATGCCATCGCCATTACTAAGATCACACTGGTTTCTCCTGGCAATCGATTAAAGTGAAATATTTAGGACTATGGTTTTCTCATTCTATCCCGGACACTTTGTAAGCCAATTTTGACTATATTACTAAAAAACTAACTGATTCTATTGCCAGATGGCACCCTCTATTCCTTTCATGGTGGGGCAGATTAGATACCATTAAAATGATGCTGGCTCCTATCGTCCTATATTCACTTTCCAATGATACCTGTCCGTATACCTTGTTACTATTTTAAATGATTGGATTCACTCCTATTGAATTTTCTCTGGAAGAACAAACCTTCACTGATCGCCTTGTCCTTCCTCAAAAAAGATAAGAAATTTGGTGGTCTTAAATTTCCGGACTTTAAGTCACATCATTACTCTTTTATCCTCAAACAAGCCTCTTGTTGGCTCTCCGCAGATCTTCCCACTTATCCTCCTGTTTGGCTGACCATGGAAACATCTCTTATCTCACTGTTTGATTTTCCAGAAACTCTTGCTTTTTCTGCCAATGTTTCCTTTTTAAAATCTCCTGTCCTTGCTCATACTCGCCATCTTTTAACTCCACTCTTACCATCCTCTTATCCCTCTCAGACCTCTTTGTCCCAACAACCCATTTGGCACAACAAACTACTTTGCATTAAAAACCGTTCTTTTTTCTGGAAATCTTGGAAATCCAAAGGTTTGTCATGGATTTCTCAACTTCTACTTGATAACAATCCTCTAACTTTTGCTGACCTTCAAACTCAATTTCTTCTTCCTAATTCCTTTAGGAAACAATATGCCCTTCTAGTTCCTGCTCTTCACCAATATCTCCTGTCTCTTCCGTCTTCTTCTGACCTACCCTCTTCTTGCTCTACTATTTTCCCGCTTTTAGATACTTCTCCCTCCGCTTCTTCCATTTACAAATGTCTTATAACTCCCTCTGAACGACTCAAGACGAAAACTGAATTGGCCTGGGAACAGGATTTGGCAATATCATGGCCTGTTTCTTTATGGGATAAGCTGTGGTTAAAGATTCATAAAACGTCCAGAGATGCTAACACTACTCAAACTCTTACCTTCATATACCAACGTTTATTAATATCCCCGAAAAAAATAGCATTGTTGTCCCCTGACCTCTCTCCTAAATGTTGGTCCTGTCCTTCCCAGAATGCGGACTTACTCCATATGTTATTTCTTTGTCCCACTATAGATACTTTTTGGCAATCAGTTTTGTCCCGTATAGACGTCATTTTTGACATCAAACTCCCCTTCTCCCCCTCCAATGTCCTTTTGGGTTCCCTATCTCCAGATTTGCCTCATTTCCCTTCTCATTTTAAGTTGCTTGACTTGTTTTTGGCTGTAGCATTTCATCTGATTACCTCCAATTGGAAAGACTCGACAAAAATCAGTTACTTGTCTTGGTGGAATGCTATTTACTTCCATCATAGACTTGATACCAATTATGTTACCCCCGTTTCTCTCGCAATGAAAAGGGATTTATTATGGATTCCACTCACTACTTATCTGTCCAAGCTTTCTTTCCCAATCTCCACCACTATTGTTTCTCCTAAAAACTCATTGGATGATGTTCGTAAACCCCCTTGAGTATTTTTGCTTGTCTTTTTCCTATAATTTTGTTATATTCTTCTTGATTATTTGATATTTATTATCTATTTATACTTTTTATTCAATTTTTTCTATTGCATACAATGTTATGATGCACACTTGTGCCTTAGTTACCCTCCTTTGTCCCCCCCTTTTCATGATTTAGGTATAGGCGTTTATTGATTCTATTTATTATTCATCCACATTATGCTTTTTGTCGATTTCATGTCACTTATGTTGATTGGATGCATTGTTATTGTATTTTTATTCTATGTTTTGGTTTCAATAAACTTGAACTTAAAAAAAAAGAAACAGCAGTACCAGTTATTTCTAGTAACGTGGGCTTTAAAATAAACAGTTTCCTTTTTGGGAATGAACAAACTGTGATGCTAGTCTGCTGTTTCTTGCAAGCCACACTCCCAAAGTCAAGTAGTCCAAAGCAGGGCAGAAAATAAGATGGGGTGCCACCTGGTTGTCTATACTAACTGCCCTGGGGAATAACATGAGCTTGCAGCATGGTTACAAATATGTCCTAGAATGTAACTGCTAGAAATGTCTCTACCTCATGCTAGGAAGCATTCTTATTGCTTATAATTGCTGTAATTAGGGTCTCTATTGGTGCACAGGAACACAGATAAAACACGGAGCTCCCACCATCCCTTGTCAGCCTCAGGGTAAATGCCAGTCTCAAAACCCTCCAGTTGGTAGCGCGCGCCATATTGGAACTCTTGGCATGCTCCGCATACTGTGAATTCTATATGCATAAGTAAGTACAGCAGGCATCAGTTGACATCCTGAAAAACACTTCAACTGAATACTGGGCTGCCAAAACACAACATACGCACAAATCCTGGGTCTGAGTGAAACTGTCAGGCATGGAAGTGTCACGTATCAGCTGTGACTCTCACGCATGTTAGTGTATTTTAACGCATACCAGCGAGCAAAGGCATCTAGCACGCATTTAACATGTTTTAAGCATGAGTTATAAATACCTTTAGGTACAGTTATTGCTCAAACTGTAAAATAGCTTTCCCTTGTTTGCATCCAGGCAGCAAAGGAGATCTGTGATTTTTAATGTTTAAAGTGTTGACTTTTCTGCTCTAGTCATCCGGATGATTCTGCCCAATCCCCTCCTTTCCAGTGCCACTACATGGAATGCATTGATAATGATGCATACCCGGGCAGCAAATATGTGACAGCCAAGCGTGAGCATAAAAACAAAGAGCAGAAAAGAGTGGGCATAAGGGACTGGAAAAGAACACACCATGGAAATGAAAAGAGAGGTAGGAGATGCTGGGTCGAAGAACATGAAGTAAGTGGCGTACGATAGAGAGGAGGAAGAGATGACACTGTGCAAGATGGGAGAACAAAATAATCTTTGGAGAGAGGAAGATGTAGGAGATAATGGAAGAAAGTGGGTGACTAGAAAAATGTGGAGTCAAGTGGCTACAGGATCGAGAAGAGAAGCACTCAAGTTGGAGAGAGGTGAGAGAGAAAGACTCATGGATTTAGGCCCAGATCTCTGTACTGAGGTGAAAATATGACATTGTTCTGCTTTCTGTCCATCAATTCTTCTTTTTAAATTATATAATGGCAGATTGACAATTAAATTCAGTTGACTTAAATTAGGGTGGCCCTTATTTATGAGGCCTTGCGTCAGTTTTGCGCCGCCGGTGCGTCACTTTTTGTGACGCACCAGCGGTGTAAAAAATGCGCCTCGTTGCGCCATATTTTAAAAGTGACGCATCTAGGTAGATGCATCACTTTTTAAACCCCTGCGCCACATTATACCTGCATCAGGTATAATGTATGCAGAGGGGGCGTTCCCCCGCAAAAAGCCTCGTAATAGTGACGCAGTGAAATCTATGAGATTTCACTGCGTCACTTTTAGGATGCTGTTGCGTCAAAATCTTGCGCCTGCCTCACAGCAGGCGTAAGACTGACGCAAGCCCTTTCACATGGGGCTTTCCCCATGTGAAAGGACGCATTGCTGGAGTTGCGTCACTTTTGTGACACACTCCAGCAATGCGTCAATTTTGCGCTTACAGATGCGTCAGAAAAACTGACGTATCTGTAAGTCCTTGCGACATGATGCGTCATACATTAAATATGACGCATCATTGGTGTCGCAAGGAGTGCGCAGTGAAAAGTGACGCATCGCTGTTTTCACGCAGCGATGCGTCACTTTTCATAAATGAGGCCCGGTGTGTTTGGGTAGCCATGTTTTTCTGCCGATTCATCTCAGATTTACACAAAGCCCTGAACAAGAATAACACCTTTTGACATAAATTGAGCTCTCTCATCAGAAGCCCAGACTACACAGAGAGTTTAAAACTTTATTAATTACACCTGTTGTTGGAAAACGTTTCCTGTTTCATGTAGAAGTTACACGATCTCAGAGGCATTAACTGCATTTTTAACCAACGCAACAATGCAATGGTCTCGGCATTATTAAAGGTAGAGCTATTGGCATTGCTCATGACATTTCTTTTTTTTAAATCAGAAATAAATGGCATTGCCATTTACAATGCCAATGGCTTAATAGCTCGCAAATGCATGACTTATTGCATTTACACCCACACAGAGCCACACACACAAAGCCACCCACACACATACAGAGCCACCTACACAGAGCCACACACACAGAGCCACACACACACAGAGCAACACACACACACAGAGCCCACACACACACAGAGCCCCCCCCACACACGCAGAGCCACACACACACACACCCAGAGCCACACACACACACACACACCCAGAGCCACACACACACACACAGAGCCACACACACAGAGCCACACACACACCCAGAGCCACACACACACACACACACCCAGAGCCACACACACACACACATCCAGAGCCACACACACACACACACACACCTGGAGCCACGCACACACACACCCAGAGCCACGCACACACCCACCCAGAGCCACGCACACACCCACCCAGAGCCACACACACACACCCACCCAGAGCCACACCCACACACACACACCCAGATCCACACACACACCCAGAGCCACACACACACACAGAGCCCCCCACACACACCAAGAGCCACACACACACACACCCAGAGCCACACACACACACACAGAGCCACACACACACAGAGCCACACACACACAGAGCCACACACACACCCAGAGCCACACACACACACACACCCAGAGCCACACACACCCACACATCCAGAGCCACACACACACACACACACACCTGGAGCCACGCACACACACACCCAGAGCCACGCACACACCCACCCAGAGCCATGCACACACACACCCAGAGCCACACACACCCAGAGCCACACCCACACACACACACCCAGATCTACACACACACCCAGAGCCACACACACACCCATAGCCCCACACACACACCCAGAGCCACACACACACACCCAGAGCCACACACACACACCCAGAGCTACACACACACACACACACAGAGCCACATACACACACCCAGAGCCACAAACACACACAGGAGAGCAAGCACAGCGAGGGGGAAGGGAAGCAAGAACAGCAAGGGGGCAGGGAAGCAAGCACAGCCAGGGGGCAGGGAAACAAGCACAGCCAGGGGGCAGGGAAGCAAGTACAGACAGGGGACAGGGAAGCAAGCACAGCAAGGGGGCAGGGAAGCAAGCACAGACAGAGGGCAGGGAAGCAAGCACAGCCAGAGGGGCAGGGAAGCAAGCACAGCCAGGGGGAAGGGAAGCAAGCACATCCAGGGAGCAGGGGAGCAAGCACAGCCAGGGGGCAGGGGAGCAAACACAGCCAGGGGGCAGGGTAGCAAGCATAGCCAGAGGGCAGATGAGCAAGCACAGCCAGGGGGCAGGTGAGCAAGCACAGCCCTCTGGAGCACCTCGGTACGGCTACCGGCAACGGTCCTACCAACTCCCACGCATCTCGTGTGAGATGCAAACCTGCCTGTTCTGAGGTGTGACGGTGCCTGGCACAGTCTCCGTGGTTCCCTTGTCTTTCCCGCCCTGCTCCCCTCCCGTCCCACCCATGTGACTGGTGTTGGTTGCCACAAGGCCCGGGGTCCCACACTGTGTGAGCCCCAGTTCCTGCCGAGCTCGGCCGTGCTTTCCTGATGTTGTTTTGCCGGGTCCGCGTGCGGAGAGATGTGCATCCGTCGAGTGAGCCATGGAGAGGGAGTGAAGCCAGTGGGAGCGAGAGCTGAGGGGTGGGAGGAACTTGTGAGGATGGGGGCGAGTAAGGTGCCAAGGGGGAGATGTGAAACAGTTAGCTGAGAGGAAAGTACAGGTCAGATGAACATTTTTAGAGGACAATAAAACCAAGTAGACTCTGCCCCGAAAGTTGGGGGTGAGTGGTCGTTGTTGCCTAGTTTCACGTGGTGAATCAGAGGAAAGGCAGTGTTTACAGATGTGCTTTTGTTGGGACGAAGACAGACGAAGGAGAGCTGCGGGCGGAGGGAAGGGGGGGCGGAGGCAAGGGAGGCGAGAGGGGGACGAAGGAGATCTGCGGGCAGAGGGAAGGGGTGTGCAAGTCGAAGGAGAGCTGTGGGCGGAGGGAAGGGAGGGTGCGAAGTGCGTTGGCAAAGCGCCTGGGCTAACTGACGGTTTCACATGGCATTAAAGTTACTTAACATCTCTATTACTTTGTATAAAGAAACCTTCGATTTCTTAAACTAGCTTTATCGCTTTGAAGTCACTTGTGGAAGTTACATCATACGTACCTGCCCCCGCCACAAGCGCAAAGGCACCACAGCTGTTGAAACAATGCAGCAGTGACCTGGAGCGAACGTTTACATTGAGGAAGGCCACCCGGCAGCCCAGTTTGGCCAGCCCCAGCCAGACGTGCACAAAGTCGGGCTCATTGCTCATGAGCATGGCCACCGTGTCCCCTTTCTTGAATGATGCATTGCGGACTTAGACCTGGGCGACCCGGCTGCTCCTGCAGTCCACATGCCGATAGGTGTGGCTTTGCCCTTCGAAAATCAGGAACGTCTTGTCGGACACGCTCTCTGCCACGGCCAGAAAGCGGTCCAGGACCATCTCCACGCGACCTCTGCGTTTGTAGATCTCCACGCGCAACCGGCTGCGGAGCACCTTCAGCAAGTAGCCCAGGTCCAGCCAGAAGTAGGGAAAGAAGAGCCGCAGCACGAGGTGCAGGGCCAGCAGTGCCGCCGCACAAGCGGAGAGACCAGCCAGAAGCATGGGTGCAGCCGCGGAGAGCAGGGGCCGCCAGAAGGAGTGCAGTCTTACCACTCGTGGAGCAGCAGCATCCCACCTGTAACAGGCAATCATGGGTCTTTCAGTACGGAATGGGCGTTTTCATGTGCGCGAACTGCCTACTCTGTCAGCGGGGTGCACCTTACGGTAAAAGAGTTCAGCTGATCGGAACTGAAAAGAAAACAACACTGGATGTTCTGTAACTTGCATCTTTGCCCCGTCCCTCCACCCTAGAATCACCGCCCTCCAACAAACAACCGATCAGTGTCTCCACCTGTTGGCTCCTCCTCCAGCAAGCTCATCCGATCTGATACACACAGCACATGCCTACAAGGTCTGCGTTTGTCAAACTAGCAATCACAGCTTTATTTTCTTTTGCACTCTCCTTCGGCTCTATATATTTCTGGCAAGTCTTCGTCGGCTAGGCTGCGGCCCGGGATCCAGTACGGGTGTCATTAATCACTCGTTCATTTGCGTGCTTTCACATGGACAGCCACTGCACGGGGCTTCCAGCGATGCATCTCTCCAGGCTCTGGGGAGGAGGCACGCTCGGAGCAGAGATCCGACAGAGCAGGGAGAGGCCCAAACCCCAAGCCGAGCACACTGTGCCGGAGTAGGAACAGAGCAGGCAAAGGGGGCGCGTCACCACTCGAGCGGGGAGGGAGGGAGGCAGAGAGAGCGAGGATTAAACAACAGAGGGAGAGAGCAGGGAAACAGTCTGTTGCGTCAGGCTGTTGGGCAGAAATGGCGGCGCAAAGCTCCGCAAACTTCAGATTCAGGGGCGTGTTTGGCCGTCCCCAAAAGGGGCGGGGCTCAAACGTGGAAAGAACAGAACCAACACGCCCCGAATCCGAAAGAGACGGAGCTTCTTTCGAAGGACGCCTCTCTCCTCCAATGGCTGGCTTCTGTTTAGGAAGCCAGCCAGTGGAGGAGAGATAGAGGTGAGAGGCGGGTTAAACTGCCCTACTGAAGATCATTAAATCTCTGACTTCCGGCTGGCACGCCAGCCTTCGGTCCTCGACCTAAAAAGGAGACCCTGAGTGTATTAAACCTCCCCACAGTGATAGTCCTCTACGCAAGGTTGTAGAGTATGTGGAAATAGAAGGAGTGAGTTGAAAGGTGATGCTGTTTATTTAAAGTGAGGAAGACACGTATGAGAAGTGTATAATGAGTAGGTGTGTCATATTAGAAGTAATAGATGCCCCAAACCGAATTATCACTGGCATGAAGGCATTGTTTTAACCCTTTCACTGCAGCGGGTATTCTGCCGCAGTGCTAAGGGGTGTGGGGGCCTCACGGCGCTCCCGCGCTGATGACGGAACCACTCCATCACGCCCCTCGGGTGAGCTGTGCTTGTGACGGAACGGTTCTGTCACGGACCCCCGCTCAATAGAACGCGCCATGCAGGCGCGAAATCAGCGCCGCACAGGCGCAGCGAGTGGGCTGTGACGGAACCGTTCCGTCACCAGCACAGCCCACCCGAGGGGCGTGACGGAACGGTTCCGTCACAAGCATGGGAGGGGTTAATACTAGGTGAAATATTTCGAAGTGCTTTTTCACATGTTTTCAGAGCCTTTTGGATGCTCTTTTAAGTATAATACATTCAGTGCCTAATTTGCAAAGAATTAGGGGTCCATTAGGATGTCGGGCGGTCGCGCCACCGCGGTGCTGGCGGTGTAGAAAAACGCATTTTTCTGCCGCGAGCAGCGGCAAACAGGTCCGCCATATTAGTATTGCTAAATATAGGTCAATTCCCGTCAGCCGCGGAGTGACGCGCACAGACATCAAAGTGTGCCCGCCAGCGAGGCAGTGAGAGCCAATGGAGACTCACCACCGCGCGGAATGACATCTACCCCACTCCAGAAATTAGGATGCCTCAAACAAGCAGATGCACCGCAGCGGAAACGCCGCACAATCAGAGACGGCAGAAGCTTGACAGCAGAGCGCGAACACGGAGTCCAGGTCCCCTCCTTCCGATCACGACTGCCAGGGACCCAGCTCTACACGTGTTCCCGGTGCTGTACCTGCTACATCACTAACAACTCATGGCCCTCCGCGGACGCCGACGCAGGTACGAAACTACACAAATACAACACACAACACACAGGCTGACACAGGGTACATACAAATCCACAACAGACACCCTGCTAGGCAGTAACAGTTCCACAAGGTCACCCACACATGACCCACCTGCCACCAAGTCACCCCTCTGCATCCTGGACACACATTGTCCGCGATCATACATCAATGTCCCGGTCAGGTCACCGCAGCGGTCAATACAAGGGAATACATGCGCACAATGCAGAAGGAAGGGCCAGTCCAAGACATGGGCAGGGCACTAAGACCTCAGGGACACACCTCCTCCCAACACAAATCAGCACACCCCATGAAGGCACAGGCCATGTGCCAATCCTGTGCCCAACAACAAGCCAGCTGAATCCACACCCTGCACCACACAACAAACAACCAGGGAGACAGACACTGCAATAGTGGCTGCACAGGAACACACAACACACAGCAGAGTGCCAGGTGAACACACACACCACAACACCACCACACACATGGAAAACAACATGAGTACAAGCACCAAATGAACACCTAAAAGGAACAAACATACACATGGACACACAGCCTTCACAGTCATACATACATACCACACACTAACACACAGACACCCAAAATGCCAACAGCAACTGAGCACAACAAATCAGCAAGCCAAAGTGGGATGTATACAAATGGAAGTCCATGGAGACACACAACAAGCATGTACACATCACATGCAAGGCAAAGAACACAGAACACCCTCCTCAGACCATCTAACCACACATGGCTGGTACAGTCAGTGAAGTCAAACCACAGGCACCACTGTGCAACAACACAGGGAGACAGCAAGGCATACCAGGTAAAGGCACAAGGAACAAAGGAATGCCTGGAAGTAAAAATTGGAACAGCCACATGTGCATACAACCACCTCACAGGAGTACACCAGCAGCACAACACACAGGGCCCATATATATACTCCTTTACTGGAAAACACCTGGAGGAATGTACACACACACCCCCTCACAACAGCAGCACAAAACACCAGTGCCACACACACTGAAGGCTGCCAGTATTTGCCAGTCCATACACACAAATACAAACACACACCCTGGGTGTAGCCACACACATCACACACAGGGATGCCACAGCATATGTCTGCATAAAAACATCACACAAACACATAACCCAAATGAAACACACACAGAACCACAACAAAAACAGACGTTCCCTGTCAGCCAAACGGTGGCAAGGCAATGGGAGCACAGACACAACAGGAGTGCACAACCTCATCACTCAGGTACAAAGCACACACAACATACCACAAATCACACAAGAAGTGCACCATCCCAGAACAACACAGCCACATCAAATCAACTACAGATGCACAGTCCAAACAAACTGAACAAACACTGCAGGACATCAGGGGATGCACATCAGGCAATGTCAAGGCCACATATACACAGCACTATACGCACAACAAGCAGTGTGTGCACACCAAGCATACCAGTCACACACATACATGAGTGACACAACACTAACCCATACAACACAAATCAGCACAAACACAACAGCACACCCAGGAAGTGAAGCAAAAACACAGCCAACACACAAACATCCAACATAACCAACCACAACAGATGCACAGATCTGGGACACAATGGTGGAATCAAATTGAACATGGCACTGGCCAGCACACACAGCTGAACAGCAGATGAGCAACCATGACTGCCAAACAGCACAAGACCACAAAGGAACAATTAGGGAAAGAACATGAGAGGTACATGACCCCAGCCCAAACAAATGCACCACACAGCACAATGTTACAAATGAAGTGATGAGGAGGCACAGACACACACACAAAGCAAGGGGTCAGCCGACATTCAAGTGAAGTGTACTGCACGTCATCAGTGGTCATGGTAGGAATGCACAAAACACAATCAGAGGGAGTCCAGCCCCACAAAGAGTAGGCACAAGATGCACACATAGAGATAGGGAAAAGGGTTTGAAAAACAAGTAAGGGAGGTACAGAAAGAAGGAAGAGAAGTGTAGGAAGAAGCAACAGAGGTGCACAAAGAGGCAAGAGAAGTGCAGAAAGAGGCAAAGAGGTACAGAAACAGACAACAGAGGTGCACAAAAAGACAAGAGAGGTGCAGAAACAGGGGAGACGAGTGCAGAAAGAGGCAACAGGGGTACAGAAAGAAGCAAGAGAGGAGCAGAAAGAAGCAAGAGAAGTGCAGGAAAAAGCAACAGAGGTGGACAAAGAGGCAAGATAGTTGCAGAAACAGGCAAGAAAAGTCCAGAAAGAAGCAAGAGAAAAGTGCAAAGAAACAAGAGAAGTGCAGAAAGAGGCAAAAGAAATGCAGAAAGAGGCATGGGAAATGCAGAAACAGGAAAGAGATGCACAGAAAAAGGAAAGAGATGCACAGAAAAAGGCAAGAGAGGCAGGAGAGGTCTAGAAATAGGGAACGGGGTGCAGAAACAGGCAAGAGGGGTACAGAAAAAAGAAAGTGAGGTTTAGAAATATGCAACAGAGTATTGCAGAAAGATACAACAGACATATACAATGAGGCAAGAGGGGTGCAAAAGAGGGGGGACAACAGCACAAAGAGGCCTGAGAGATGCGGAAACAAGCAGCAGAAGTACAGGAAGAGGTAACAGAGATACAGAAAAAGGCAAGTGAGGTACAGAAAGAGGCAACAGAGTTGCAAAAAGAGGAAAGACAGGTGCAAAAAGACAAGTAAGGAGCAAAATCATGCAAAAGGGCTACATAAAGAGGCAATATAAGTGCAGAAAGAAGCAATAGGGGTGCAGAAAGAGGCAAGAGATGCACAGAAAAAGGCATAAGAGGTACAGAAAGAGGGAAGAGGGGTGCAGAGACAGGCAATATGGGGTGCAGAATAAAGCAAGTGAGGTGTAGAAAGATGCAACAGAGTAGTGCATGAAGATGCAACAGACGTATACAATGAGGCAAGAGGGGTACAAAAGAGGCAAGTGAAGTGCAGAAACAGGCAGGAGGTGAAGAAAGAGGGAACAGGGGTACAGAAAGAGGTGAGACAACAGCAAAAAGAGGCAAGAGAGATGCAGAAACAATCAGCAGAAGTACAGAAAGAGGTAACAGATGTGCAGAAAAAGGCAAGTGAAGTACAGAAAGAGGCAACACAGTTGCAGAAAGAGGAAAGACAGGTGCAGAAAAACAAGTAAGGTGCAAAAACAAGAGAGGTGCAGAACTGCAAAATGTGGCAAGGGAGTCGCAGAAACAGGTAACTGAGGTACAGAAAGACAGAAGACGAGTGCACAAAGAGGCAAGAGAGGTATAGAAAGAAGGAAGTAGGCTATAGAAAGAGGCAAGAGGGGTACAAACAGAAGCAAGTGATGTGCCGAAAGAGCCAACAGAGGTGAAAAAAGAGAAAAAAAGGTACACAAACAGGCACAAGAAGTGCAGAAAGAAGCAACATAGGTGCTTAAAGAGGCAAGAGAAGACCATAAAGAGGCATGAAAGGTATAGAAAGAGACAAAGGAAATGCAGAATGAAGCAAGAGAGGTAGTGAAAGAGGGAAGAGGGGTAGTATGTTTATAGGTAGTCTATCTTTAACTGTATAACTGCATGGTAGTGCCTGAGTAGAAGGATGAATTTAAGAGTAATAGTAGGATCATTGGATGAATGCATATGTGGTGCCTATGAAAATGGATCACTAAATAACTACTCCATAAGTCAATAGTTCAGTGCTAGAGTAGTGCCAGGATAATTGAATGAGTGCAGCAATACTGCCTGGGTGATTGCATCAGTGCATGAAAAATACCTGAGTGAAACTATGAGTACAATCCTAAAGCTTGGTTTATTACATGAGTGTATGGGTAGAGCTTGAGATAATACATGAATGCACGCATAGTGCCTGTGTGATTCTATAACTGCAGAGGTATTATCTGGATGAATGTATGAATGTATGGGAAATACCGCTGACAAACTATGAGTATTTAGGTAATGCTTGTACCATTGCATAAGTGCATTAGTAGTGTTTCAGTGAATACATGAGTGCATAGGTACTGGCTGAGTAAATGTTTGAATGGAATAGTAGTGTCTAAGGGCCCGATTCACAGAACTAATCTAAGACAAAATCCTAAACGTACTACTTTTGGTATTCACAGAAGGCACTTACTACTTTTGGTATTCACAGTATGCACTTACTACTTTTGGTTAAACTACTACTTTTGGTATTCACAGAAGGCATTTAGCAGTAGTAAAGTTAGTTTACTTATATTAAATGCCTTCTGTGAATACCAAAAGTAGTAAGCTTAACCCAAAGTAGTAAGTTTAACCAAAAGTAGTAAGTTTAACCAAAAGTAGTAAGTGCATTCTGTGAATACCAAAAGTAGTACGTTTAGGATTTTGTCTCAGATGAGTTCTGTGAATCGGGCCCTAGGTGATTATATGAATGTATGGTTAATCTCTAACTGCCCAAACTGTGTAATAGTAGTGCCTCCTTCATTGCATAACTGAATAAGAATGCCTAAGAGAATTCATGAGTCAAATAGAGATATGAGCGACTTTTCATTAGTGCACACCTAGTGCTTGTATATATAGATGTAATTTTCACTATATTTCTAAAAACAAGCATACATATATATGTACCTTTTCCTAGCAGCACCATATGTAACAGAAACATACAAATACATATATACCAGTGTTTTATAGCTCTACCATCTCTATAGAAATAACACACGTGAGAATATATGTGCAAGCTGACACATACTTGAGTCATAAGACTACAAAGTCCCTTGACAGACTGATCTTAACATTTTAAAGAGACGCCTAAAATGATGCGGCATATTTGAAGTATGCTTTTCCATAGACCAATACCAACTAACCTAATCACTAATCCTTCTATGTAAGCCTTTCCATAGACCAATACCAACTAACCTAATCACTAATCCTTCTATGTAAGCCTTTCCATAGACCAATACCAACTAACCTAATCACTATTCCTTCTACCGACAACTCTTAAACCTCATTTTCAGCTGCAGCTTCACTATTCAGCGACTACTCAGAATGTACAGCCTAGCCAAATACAAAGCACCACCTTTTTCAATGTGTCTGTTAAAAGACTTAAAATATTCCAGAGAGCATGCATGTCTCAGGCTGTACCTTTTAAAAGTGGCAACATATATGAAAGAAACATGCAAATAGATGGATAGTGGGTAGTGGCTGAGAGAATCAATGACTGGATTGGTAGCGCCTCTGTGAATAGTTCAATGCAAGACTATTGCCTGGGTGATTGCATGAGAGCAGTAGTACTCAATAGGTGATTAGATCAGTGCAGGGGAAATACCTAAGACAAGTCATGAGTGCAACACTAACACATAGTTGAAGACAAGAGTGTATGAGTAGTACTTGAAAGAATAAAATAGTGCATGGGTACTGCCTATGTAATTCTATGACTGCAGTGGTAGTGACTGGATGATTGTATGACTGTATGGAATCACCTCAGAGAAAATAAGACTGTAAGAGAGATGCTTGAACCATTCTATGAGTGCATCAGTAGCATTAGAGTGAGTAGATAAGAGCATGGGTAGTGCCTGACTGAATATTTCACTGGGATAGTGGTGCCTGGGTTATTGCACAAATCTATGGTTAATGTCTCAGAGATTACATACCATGCATGTCTCTGTCCCTTTCCCTAGTGACATCAAACATAAAACAAACATAGATACATGTATACTAAAGTTTTATACCTCTGCCATATGTTTAGATATAACATGTGAGAGAATAAATGTGCACGTAGACACATTCCTCACTCATGAGAATAAAAGGTCTCTTAAACTTGACAGACTACATTTCCCATTTTAAAGAGACACCTAAAATTGGGTGGTATATTTGAAGTGTACCTCTTCATAGTCAAATACAAATGAACCTAATCACTATTCCCTCTGCCAACATGTCTTAAACCTCACTTTTGTACTGCAGCTTCACTATTCAGCAACTACTCAGAGTGTTGGGCTTAACCAAATACAAAGCAGCAACTTTTGCAATATATCTGATAAAAGTCTCACAATATTCCAGACAACATGCATGCATGTATCTGCACCTTTTAAAAGTGTCATCACATATCAAAGAAACATAAAAATCGATGAGTAATGGGTAGTGCCTGAGAGAATGCATGACTTGATGAGTACTGCCTCAGTGAAAGGTTCAGTACCAGAGTACTGCCTGGGTAATTCAAGAAAGCAAACACTAATCCTTCAACCATGTTACTATCAACAAACTATTTAAAACATGTTTTCATTACAATAATACAAACTAAAATAGAGAGCTGCACAATTCACAACATATGTCATACATCACATTTCTCTTATAATTTCCAGACTTGGATTTTTTGTTTTAAAATCTAAAAATATCACTAGAAACAAGAAAGCAGTGCTGAATCATGTATAAAACACCTTACAAATTGATTACTCACGTTTGAAGGAGTATTGCAGAATACCAAAATCAGAAACTCTTAAAAGATTTTCTTTTCCACTCAAGAAATGTAATGGACCTCTCTCAGAAAGGTAAAACCAGAAATGGCAAACTTTCCCTCTCTTTTTGCACTCAAATAAATGTAAGTATCAAATCACATTGCTTCCATCGCTATTTAAAATATACAATACGTTTCTATTGGTTAGACATATTATCCCTTTCTAACTGTCTGTCTTCAAATGGTGTCAAAATGGCTTCTGTAATTTTCTGAAGTTGCGACTCCACTGCGGTGGAGCCAAGAATCCACTCAGGAGTTCAATACCTATTTTTAATAATACCAGTATAGTTTTTCAGCAACACATTACTTCTACACATACTACTGTCTTAGAAACCTTAATTTACTAGGTTTTCAGTTATATTTAAGTATCCATTTCACATTTTAAGTCCACAGTTAAGTTTTAACCCTTCCCCGATTCTACTTATTGCCAGTTTCCATAGTAATAGTTCATGGAACATTCACAAGTTCACTGTAGTTTCAAGTTCAGCACACAAGCTTACTAATGCAAACAGCAGGTGTGGTTGACTTTACTAAAATATTACCTCATGGCATCTACTGTACCTTACAAACATTTTCTAATAATGAATCACAAACATGATACCTCAGCAAAGTAACATGCATTCTATTTTTGAGTGCACAATCTTGATAAACAGCCAATCGCTCATCAGCTTTTTAAAAAAAAAACATGTTCTCCACCATTTTAGATAACTCTCATCCTACCAACTGACTACCCCAGCTACAGGAATCTTTTCATTCCTTCCAGACAACCATTCAAGATTTTCACAGTATGTGAGGGTTTGTCCTTCTAAATCTAAGGCTCCCATTAGGATGGCGGGTGGACTTTGCCCGCCCGCCATCCTCCCGGTACTAGGGACCACCCTCCATAAGAGTGGGGGTCCCGTTGGCAGCATTAGGATGCACCCGCCACAGTGGCGGACGCATCCCCCGTTCCTACCATTGTGGCGGGCGGTGCACTCAGCACCGCATGCCACAATGGCAGGAAATCATGCTTTGCTCTTCCATGCACAGCATGGCAGGCACCGCGCGGTGCCTGCCATGCCATGCGTAGCGCTCAGCATTACTTTGTATGCTTAGATCTGCACCCGCTCTGTTGCGTAGCGCTCAGCATTACTTTGTTTGCTTGATTACTTGAACTGTGAAATCTCCGCATTGCTTGGCCTGATTAGCATATTGCATTTAGGAACGCTCTGCATTGCTTTCATCATATTTTAATTGATATTGTGCCCGTGTTCCACTGCCAGCTCGCATTACCCGGTCCTGTTGTTGTCTCCTCGTCCATTTTGTTGTGCCTGCAGCCCGTCCCTCCCCCTAGGCTCCCACCTCCCAGCTCCCCCTCCCACGCTCCACCCCCCTCCACTTCTCCTTTTATGTCAGAAGGACCTACGAGCAGCGTTCACACGCAGCGATCGCGCCCCAGTCGCGCCGAAGGTGCGCCAAAGGTAAGCCCGTCTACGCCCGTCCGCGCCTGGACCGCGCCCAGCGCCAGAGCCCCTGTTCCCCACCGTTCCCAGCCCACTAGAGTCACATATAATGCCGCAACTCTCCTCGCCCTCAACCCCGGACGCGCTCCACAATGCTGCCAAGCCACCCCAGGTCGCACCCACGGCCCTTTCGCCTGCCTCTCCTGCAAGTTCAACTGCTTCAGGACCCTCACCAAACCCCCTCCTTCTACACACAGCCCTGACTCTAACCGCCTGAAGTGCATCCTACTCAACACCCGCTCGGTCCACAGACATGCCACTGAACTCTGGGACCTACTCGACTCTGCATCACCGGACATCGCCTTCCTTACAGAAACATGGATGAACACATCATCAGCACCCGACATCGCCATAGCCATACCGCACGCCTACAAGATCACCCGTAAAGACCGCACCAAGCATACAGGAGGAGGCATCGCCATCATCCATAAGAACACCATCAAAATCACGACCAGCTCCGATGATAATCTTACAACAGCCGAACATCTCCACTTTCAGATCCACACTGACCCTAAGACCACACTTAGAGGCACCCTCATCTACAGACCTCCAGGTACCCGTAGTCAATTCAGCGATGACATCACCGACTTCGTCAGCCCACATGCCCTCGCTTCCGAGAACTACATTCTTTTAGGAGACTTCAACTTCCACCTTGAAAACAAACACGACAGTAACACCTCATCCCTTCTGGACAACTTGGCCAATCTCGGACTCAAACAACTTGTTGACACCCCCACTCATGTAGCCGGACACACGCTCGACCCTATCTTCACTTCCAGCAAGCACATCTCCTTCGATCGCACCACAGCTCTCCATTGGACGGACCACAGCTGTTTTCACTTTAGCTATAAAACCTCCCTGACCCACAACCGCCCACAACCTATTCCTCTGAGAAACTGGAACAAAATCACCTCCGACCAACTCCTCACATCACTCAACAAAAACCCTCCCTCCCTCGCATTGGACCCAAACCAAGCGGCCACCAACCTCAAGCAATGGATCACCCACAGTGCTGACTAATTAGCACCCCTGAAAAAACACCAGATCAAATCAACCAGCAAAAAGGCTCCCTGGTTCAATGATGACCTTAAAAAATCCAAGAAGGTTTGCCGCACCCTGGAAAAAACATGGCGAAAAAACCCAACCACCGTCAACATGTCCACCCTCAAAGCAGCCACCCGCAAACACCACCAACTGATTCGATCCGCCAAGAAATCAGCATTCAAGGATCGTCTTGATAACAACACTCACAACAGCAAGGAACTTTTCAACATCGTCAAAGAATTCACCAACCCCACCGCTGCATCCAACGACATCACTCCCTCCCAAAACCTCTGCGATGCATTATCCTCCTTCTTCTACAACAAAATTGCCGACATCCACAACAGCTTCCATAATACTCCCAGCGCTCACCCCTCCCAACCCCTCCTAGATCGTACGCCGCCAACTAACAACCTTACCACCTGGAACCCAATCACCACTGAAGACACCATCCGCCTAATGAACTCCATCCACTCTGGCTCACCAACTGACCCCTGCCCCCACCACATCTTCAACAAAGCAGACTCCATCATCGCACCCTATCTCCGTGATGTCATCAACTGCTCGTTCAACTCTACCACCTTTCCAGAAAGCTGGAAACACGCCGAACTCAGCGCCCTGCTGAAGAAACCCACTGCAGATCCCTCTGAACTTAAAAATGACCGACCCATTTCCATCCTCCCATTCCCGGCTAAAGTCATCGAGAAAGCCATCAACAAACAACTTGCCGCCTTCCTTGAATCCAACAAATCCCTCGATCCATCTTAATCCGGGTTTCCAGGCAAGCACAGCACCGAAACCGCCCTCATTGCAGCAACTGACGACATCCGAACACTACTCGACAACGGTGAAACAGTGGCCCTCATTCTACTCGACCTCTCCGCCGCTTTCGACACAGTCTGCCACAGCACCCTTATACAACGCCTCAGCAACACCGGCATTCAAGGAAAAGCCTTGGATTGGATCACCTCATTCCTCGCTGGGAGAACTCAAAGAGTCCGACTCCCCCTGTACAACTCTGAAGCCACTGAAGTCATCTGTGGTGTACCACAAGGAACTTCACTCAGTCCCACCCTCTTCAATGTTTACATGAGCCCAGTCGCCTCCATCGCGCGTCAACACAGCCTCAACATCATCTCATACGCCGACGACACCCAGCTCATCCTTTCCCTCACCAAAGACCCTAACACTGCCAAAACAAATCTTCGCGAAGGCATGAAAGAAGTAGCCGATTGGATGAAACACAGCCGCCTAAAACTCAACTCAGACAAAACGGAGGTGCTCATCCTAGGATCCTTCCCCTCCGCCTGGGACAACTCTTGGTGGCCCTCCGCTCTGGGCACAGCACCCACACCCACAGACCACGCACACAACCTTGGCTTCATCCTAGACTCCTCTCTCTCGATGTCCAGACAAGTCAACGCAGTCTCCTCTTCCTGCTTCAACATTCTTCGCATTCTCAAAAAGATATTCCGTTGGATCCCCCTCGTGACAAGAAAGACTGCCACTCACGCACTGGTCACGAGTCGACTGGATTACGGTAACACACTATACGCCGGAATCTCAGCAAAACTACAGAAAAAACTCCAACGCATCCAAAATGCATCAGTGAGACTCATATTAGACATCCCTCGCCAAGATCACATCACTGGACACCTAAAAGACCTCCACTGGCTTCCCGTCAACAAAAGAATTACATTCCGCCTTCTCACCCACGCACACAAGGCCCTCTACAATCTAGGACCCGAATGCCTCAACACTCGACTATCCTTCTACAAGCCCACCCGCCAACTAAGATCGTCCAGTCAAGCCCGCGCCACTGTCCCACGCATCCTAGGATCCTTCCCCTCCGCCTGGGACAACTCTTGGTGGCCCTCCGCTCTTGGCACAGCACCCACACCCACAGACCACGCACACAACCTTGGCTTCATCCTAGACTCCTCTCTCTCGATGTCCAGACAAGTCAACGCAGTCTCCTCTTCCTGCTTCAACATTCTTTGCATTCTCAAAAAGATCTTCCATTGGATCCCCCTCGTGACAAGAAAGACTGTCACTCACGCACTGGTCACGAGTCGACTGGATTACGGTAACACACTATACGCCGGAATCTCAGCAAAACTACAGAAAAAACTCCAACGCATCCAAAATGCATCAGTGAGACTCATATTAGACATCCCTCGCCAAGATCACATCACTGGACACCTAAAAGACCTCCACTGGCTTCCCGTCAACAAAAGAATTACATTCTGCCTTCTCACCCACGCACACAAGGCCCTCTACAATCTAGGACCCGAATGCCTCAACACTCGACTATCCTTCTACAAGCCCACCCACCAACTAAGATCGTCCAGTCAAGCCCGCGCCACTGTCCCGCGCATCCGAAAATCCACCATGGGTGGCAGATCCTTCTCCTTCCTTGCTGCCAAAACCTGGAACTCACTCCCCACTCATCTCCGCCTTACTCAAAACCACATCTCCTTCAGAAAAGAACTCAAAACCTGGCTATTCGACAAATAATGATCCCCTTTCCCAAGCGCCTTGAGACCCTCTGGGTGAGCAGTGCGCTATACAAATACCTGAACTTGAACTTATAAGCTCGTCAAAAAAAGAAGTCGCTTGCACAAGTGATAAAAGGTTACAGATCTACAATAATTTAGCAAATGTTGTGCCACGAATACATCAACACTTTGTCATACAAGTCATTTTGATTATTAGTACCCAATTGCGACAATATGTACCAGTCTTGTTGGATTCTGGAGCCACAGGCAATTTTGTGGACATTAAGTTGCATATACCCACAAAATGGAAAACCCATCCTGAATCTGTTTGTGCAGTTGATGGATCTGAACTATCTTCAGGAATGATAACAAAAAGAACTTGTCCTATTATCATGGTATGCAAAATGGTCATACAGAAAGGATACTTTTAATTTAATCGATACACCTACTTTTGGTCTTATTTTAGGGGTACCTTGGTTCACTATGCATAACCCTAAAATAAATTGGACGTCAGCGACTGTAACTTTAGATTCTTCCAATTGCCGAGAATCTTGTTATCAAGAAGCTTATAATGATTCTATTACAATTTTACACTGTGCTAGCACTATAAAACCTGTTCCTGGAATTCCATTTGAATATCAGGATTTTAAAGATGTATTTGATCCTGTAAAAGCTTCTTCATTGCCAACACATAGATCATACGACTGTAGTATAGATCTAACACCTGGAGCTCCTTTGCCAAGTAGTAGAGTATATGCTCTCTCAGAAGAAGAAACCAAATACTAGAGAACTTATTTGGACGAGTTATTGGCATCGGGTTTTATTAGACATTCTACATCCCCTATGTCCTCGCCACTATTTTTCATCCCTAACCTGATGAAAGTTTGCGTGCATGTATAGATTATCGCGGATTAAATAAGGCTACTATTAAAAATAAATACCCATTGCCTTTATTACCAGTTCTCTTGGACCAACTATGTCATTCAACAATTTACACTAAACTAGACTTAAGAGGGGCATACCATCTTGTTAGAGTAAAAGAGAACGATGAGTGGAAAACTGCTTTTAAAACCAAATTTGGTTTATTTGAGTATACTGTCATGCCCTTTGGTTTATGTAATGCCCCTGCTGCGTTTCAATACTTAATTAATGAAGTCTTACATGAATGTATTGATGTTTGTGTAATTGTGTATATTCTCATTTATTCTAAAACTAAGGAAGAACATACACATCAAGTAAGAGTAGTTTTAAACAAACTTCAAGAAAATAATTTATTTGCAAAACTGGAAAAATGCATCTTTAATACAGACACAGTAGACTTTCTTGGATATTGTTTGTCTCCAGCAGTAATATTGATGGACCCCAAAAAGGTGAATGCCATCAAGACTGGCCAGAGCCTACATATGTGAAAGAGGTACAGAAAGTTTTGTTTTTTGCTAATTTTCACAGACGTTTTATATCCCACTTTGCAGAAACAGTGGTACCTCTCACTAAATTGCTACAGAAAGAGTGAACATTCTCTTGGTCAGTGCAAGCAGCTCAAGCCTTTGAGATTTTAAAGCAAAGATTTACCTCTACCCCTCTACTAAAACAACCAGATCCAGAACTTCCATTTTTTGTTGAAGCAGATGCTTCACAAATGGCTGTAGGAGGGGTACTCTTGCAAAGAGATACTCAAAATGGTCAATTGCACACTGTAGCTTTTTATTCTAAATAATTGCTACCTGCTGAACAAAACTATACTGTGGCTGTGAGAGAACTTTTGGATAATAAATTAGCATTCACTGAATGGAGACATCAATTGATGGGAACAAAGTATCTGGTGACCATCTTTAGTGATCATAAAAATCTGCAATTCTTTAGTTCTGTAAAAGCACTTACGCCTCATCAGATGCGAAGGTTAAATTTTTGTAGTGCTTTTGATTTTGTCATCACCCATAGGCCAGGTACACAACAGTTGCAGTCAGACGTTTTATCCAGATATGGTTACACCAGCGACTGAAATGGCAGCTGGGTGAGAGAGAACTTGAAGTCGTCCACGACTATAAATATCTAGGAATTATCTTTGATAAGAATAGGACATATGACCAACAAAAAGAGGTGATTCAGAGACGAGGAACCATCTTAGCAATCACCCTGAAAAATCTTAAAAGCAAAATAGCAGGATCAAACCTGCTCCCGCTGCTTGAAGTGCTTCGCGCAAAGCTGCTGCCCACGCTCACATACGGCAGCGAGGCCTTGCGAGGGTCGGACGAAGAAACCCTCAATAAAACGGTTGCTAAAGCTTTAAGAATAATCTTCAAGCTTCCTAAATACACCTCCCCAGCCCAACTACTCCTCGAATTTGGAATAGTAAACCAGAGAATAAGCAGGAAGGCCGCGTATGTAAAGAACTGGTATAAAATAAAGAGTGCAGAGGCGGGCTCGCTGAACTCATTCCTATGGAAGGAAATCTCAAGGAAACATGCCTCACCGGCCAAAGACTACCTCCAATCAGGGATCAGCTTGTTAGCCCTGGAGAATATATGGGAGTCAGGACTCCCATTCAAGACCGTAAAAGACCTGGTGAATAAGTCAACAAAGCTCGTCTCCACCGCAAATGATAAAGAATGTCTAAATAAGAGGGCCCATAGCTGGTTCGTGATACAAAGCTATCCAATGAGTCTAAAAAAGAAGTAACAGGTCCTCCGATCATCCCTCCACAGAAGATATTGCCACCAATCACTCAAGATAATTTTATAGAATCGGTAAAGACAGAGCACTTCAAATTGAATGCTCAAACGTGGCTAAAAAATCCCTAAAATACCATACAGGAAGGATTATTTTGCCACAATTCATTACTGTATTAGCCAAACAAAGATTTACAAGAAAAGGTCTTGACTTAGCATCATAATTCAATTTGGGCTGGTCATCCAGGTTATGAAAAGAATTTAGACAACTGTAAAAAACTATTGTGATGGTCTTCTATGATCTCCAATATTAAAGAATATATAAATACTTGTCCTATCTGTGCTAGAGATAAATCTTTACACAAGGCACCAACTGGATTATTACAACCATTATCGACTCCCCCCAAGTCCCTGGCATACAGTCAGTGTGGCCTTTATAACCAATTTACCTGTATCAAACAAAACATACAACCATTCTATTAGTGTTAGATTATCTATCTAAAATGGCACACTTCATACCACTATTAAAACTTCCTAATGCTGTAGAATTTACAGATATTTTTCTTAAAGAAGTAGTGAGATTACATGGTTTACCCTCTAAAGTCATTTCGGAAAAAGGAAGTAAATTCACTACTAAGTTTTGGACAAATTTGTGTAAACACCTAGAAATGGAAAGAGCTCTTTCTACAGGCTTTTATCCTGAGACTGATGATCAAACAGAAAGATTAAATTAAACAATACTACAGACAGTACGATGTCTAATGGCTGAGTTTACTAGTGAATGGGATAAGGTATTGCCAGTGGCTGAATTCATTTATAATAACAATGTATATTCAGCAATACAATGTACACCGTTTTATTTCTTATATGGATGTCATTCAAGAGTATTACCCATAACGGTAATTCCTTCTTCAACACCACTTGTCACTGAACGACTATCTAATTTATTAGACATTCAAGAAAAAGCAAAGAAACATCTAAACAAATACAAAGAGGTAATGAAAAGACAAGCCGATAAACATAGACTAGACGTTCCAGAATATCAAATTGGAAATAAAGTATGGCTTTCTACAAAAATTTGAAAATACTAGGACCTAGAAAATTACTACCCAAGTTACATTGGGCCATTTCCTATAATATTCTGAATCCTGTAATGGTACAGTTAGAGTTGCCTACTGAGTACACCATACATCCCACCTTTCATGTCTCCTTATTAAAACTCTATAATCCAGACACCAGATCAGAACCCCCACCTCCACCCATTCCAATAGATGCGCATTTAGAGTATGAGGTACAGAGAATTTTAGATGCAAAAAGAATCCAAGGAAAACTTTATTACCTAATAGCTTGGAAATGTTATGACGCTACCGAGAACTCTTGGGAGCCAGCGTCTTTCATTCATGCTCCTAGACTAATAAGACAGTTTTATTTGCGATTCCCACAAAAACCTCGTCCAGTAGGACGGCCTTTGAGGGGAGGGACTGTTAGGGTTTGTAGAAAGAATCATGCTCAACCACACACAGAATCCGGAGCAAGAACAAATGTATTAGTGTAATTTTTTGCACTTACTAAGTAATGAAGAAAATTCTAGATTCTTGTACCTTTTCAGTTTATTTTGCCAATGATTGTTTTTATCTTGCCAGTGCTTGTGTTTATTTTTAATGTCAGGCTTTTTGTGTATGGAATAGTCACATTGAAGGAAAGACGGTTAAATCATGTGCAGTGCTCATGGTGGCAGGCATGTTGTATTATTAGGCAGTTGAATCATGTGCGGCACGTTTTCTCCATTATTAACGTTAAGTAACCCCACCCTCCTGAAATCCTATTTAAACCCTGAGGAACCAAGCTCAAGTGCTTACGCTCGTCAGTGAACTGCCTCACCTGGAGTCTTCAGCGCCTCTGAGTTTCCCCTATCGGCACCTCATTTCTGCAAACATCTCCACGGCAACCTCAATACGCTCGGAGGAGCGTTCCAAATCTACCCGTAAGCCTCATTCTTTCAGCGGTTTCCACGGCAACCTCGACACACTCGGACAGGCATGCCAAACCTTCCCCGAAGCCTCATTCTTCCGGCGGCCTCCATAGCAACCAAGACGTTTTGACCAGCAACTCTTCCGGTTTTATTTCCTGAAACACAGTAAGATTGCGGTCAGATGAATATAGGCGCACACAGAAAAAGTAAGACTTTTATTTTGATGGAGCAAGTATTCGCATGTTAAGCGACTTGCTTGTGTCATGAACCTCAAATAACGTTAATAAAGTAACCAACAAGTTCATCTTACTAATTTTGCCCATTTTTCATCATACGGAGTGTCCAAGAGACGCTTGCTTATGTGTTTATTAATCTTAATACGCTTGCATTACAAAATGGTCGCTGCTACGCTGGAATTTAGACTGCGCATGCGTCGGTCATAACCATGTGACGTGACTTATTCAATGTCTTGGAGGGAAAATAATTGCGCATGTGCAATGAAGCTAATATGGCTGCCCTGTGTTCTTACATGCTTTAAGCTTGCATTGCCGCTTTCGCAAAGATCTTTGTTCTACATAAACAATAATGCTATAGTTTATATTACAGTAATGGGTATAGTATAGTGATTCATGGTATACAGTGTAATCATTTATTTCCTGTGTTCTAAATTGGTTTCTCTTGCTTTTCATGTATCGTATCCTTTGGGCCTGGGAGGTGCTTACTACTCCATTTTGGAAGTCCCTACTGCGCAGGTCTCAATTGTGGAGGGAAGCGAACTCTGCAGCAAAATGTAAATGTTGTATACTTGTAAAGCGCACAGCTGCCCACACCGCGGGCGTCCCGGCGCTGTATACCGCTGGGGAACCCGTCCTGGCTTTCCCTGTGAGATGGTCCCTTCTGGGCACCCCCAAGGTGAGACCAGGCATCCCCGGCGTTGAAGGGGCCATTGTGAAGATTAAGCAAGCTATTGCCCAGAGTTGCAGAGTGGAATCCAAGGTTAGAGAAGGCGCTGAGGCGAGAATTATCAGGCCCGTGGACATTTTGACCCAATACCCTGCCGCGTTGGGTATGGAATCCTGGTCCCGGGCCCATCTCAGCTTCCGGGTCTGCCGCCTCTAACCATTGAGCCACACTTCTCCACCAGCAGTGGAACCCAGCCAGCTGGCAGCCATAGCCAAGATGCCCCTGGGAACCTGCCCTGCGACCTAGCTGAACGAAGTTGAACTGTACTGAAGTCACTACAATTGTACATAAATATTGTATTCACCATTATTAGTCGAAAAGCATATGTCATGAGAAGATGGAATTTAAGGGGTGGGTACCGAAATTGAATATTAAGCCTGAGAAAGTTAAAATTTGACCTCCTCCTTTGTCCAATCAAAATTGGTGATCCTTACATTTGCAACATTGGGTGGTGGTACACTGACCCGAAAAACAGTATAACTAGCGTAGGTTTAGCTTGAGAAATTGTCCGACTTGTCCGAATAGCTGACCTGCCACCGACCCAACGCACTCTATAGGTGAGTGAAATCAGAGAGCTCCGAAGCACCCTGTTGGGAGGTTCGAGAAACCAATTCGGGGTTTTGCAGAAGTGAAAGTGCTGGCGAAGCACTTTGCTGGGAGGTTCGAGAACCCAATCGGGGTTTTGGCAGATTCCTTGCAGAGAGGGAGTAGCGCAGGCGTTGTAATCGAAGCTGCAGGTGTTGGTCATACCCTTTGGTGAACCCGGTCCTGATCCAAATTCTGGGGTTATCCTGTCCTGACTGTCCATGAGCTGCACCTGCTCGCCTACTGGCACGTAAGTCCTTGAGGGTTCTTCCCGTCTTTCCAAACGGACCCGTGGCCAGGGTTGGTCTTCACTCTATCCTAGGTAAATATAAAGCTTGTGTGGGTGATTGCTTATCTATATATTTGCATTCCAAAATTCTTGAATATTGCTTAGCCTAATTGCATATGTTCCTTTTCTTCCCTTGTCCCTTGGTAAATGAGATATTCATGTATTACTGACCTTAGCATGTTCCATTTTTCAACTCACCTTTAGTCAATGCTAAATCGTTCTCTATTTTAGTATATGATCCTTTTCTTGCCCTCCCTTTAGAAGATAAGCTGAATTTAATAGTATGTTCTAAATCTTACCTTCCCTATAGTATTTGAGCTGATATTAAATCTTGTATTTCAATAAGTTCCTCTTAAACAGCTACTTTAATTGCGAAAGTCTTTGGGTATCAAGTTCCCTTTCTTTACCCATCTTTAATCAAAGTTGTGAAAGATTGTTATCTAAATATAGCATATTCCTTGTTCTTACCTTCCCTAACAGTTTAAGTTCTTAAATGCTTATCATACTCTATCTCTTGCATAGCTATACGTTAATTATGATTTTGATTATTAGATAGCTTAAGATGCTCATGACATATGATGATGATTAGATACAATTTTGAACTTACCCAGAGTCTGTGGTTATTTCATATTTTACAAATGTTATAAATGTGTTTTGAGTACCTAATTTATAACTTAACTCCCTGATCCTAAGTGTTTGAGGGCCCGATGTAGGTAGGCCGTTACCGATCGGTAACGGCCGAAAATACCGATTTTTGGCCCTTACCGATCGGTAAACAGCCATCGAGATGTAGGGAACCAAAAACATTAATAATCGGAGTGAAAACCGAATCGGAATGAGTACCGAATGGGAAAGAATCCGATACGTACATACCGAAAATCGGATATGTAACGAATCGGTAACACACCGATTCGTATGCAAACACCGATTCGGTCCATGTACCGAATCGGTAGTGACACCGATTCGGGAAATCACTGATTCGGTCCATGTACCGAATCGGTAGTGACACCGATTCGGAAAATCACCGATTCGGTCCATGTACCGATTCGGTAGATAGACCGAATCGGACATGAGCCGATTCGGAAAACATACCGATTCGTATGAATCGCCGATCGGGAAATTCCCCGATTCCGACAGATGGGGAGATGTAGGGAGGCACAGAAACACCGAAATCGGCTCAGATTCGGTAGAATTCACTCGGTATTTACCATGGATTCCAATCAGGTGGTAACCAACTCCAACCCATATAAACAGCCCCAAAATGCATTGCAACTTGCAGGATGGCAGCTTTTTATGTCATTGCGAGGTGGCTACGGCTACAGCAGGAAGGACAGAGGGAATGGCTAAGAAATGAACAGGTCTACAGACAGAGGATAACCCTGTTCATGCTCACAGAGGCAGAGATCCTACAGAGATACAGGCTGGACTCTGACACCATACTTGAGCTCATCAGGGATCTCAAACCATACTTGGACCACCACACCCCAAGGGCACACGCCATCCCTGCGCACATCCAGGTGCTATGCAGCCTACACCTGCTAGCGTCTGGCAGCTATCAAAGTGGAGTTGCGGCGGTAGGAGGGGTGAGCCAGAGCAGCCTGTCAAGGTTCTTCCACACATTCCTTGACGCCATGATACACAGGATGGACCAATACATCTCTTTCCCTGCAACCCACGCAGAACTGCTACAAACTAAAGCTGACTTCTACCAGATGGCACAATTTCCCCAAATCATTGGTTGCATAGATGGCACGCACATTCCGATTTGCCCACCAGCGGACACCGAATACATATACCGCAATCGGAAGTCTACACACACCATCAACGTGCAGGTGATCTGCAATGCAAAGTGCACCATCACAGACCTGGTAGCAAAATTTCCAGGGAGTACCCATGACTCCTATATTTTCCAACAGAGCGGCATCTATGCACGGCTGATGGCTGGCGAATTTGGTGAAGGATACCTCATCCGACCCCCATAACACATAGTAGCTAGGTGGAATACATGTATGCATGTGTGTAATGTCACCCCTTTCTCTTCCAGGCGACAGTGCATATGCCCTCCGCTCATTCATACTCACCCCCTACCTCAACCCCTCCACACCCAGCCAAACGAGGTATAACCGGGCCCACATACGCACAAGGAATGTTGTTGAACGGACCTTTGGCATCTGGAAAAGTAGATTCAGATGCCTGCACAAGAGTGGAGGTGCAAGGCAGTATACCCCCATCACCTGCTGCAAGATCATAGCTGTATGTGCAATGTTACACAACCTTGCGGTGAAGAAGGGCACTGAGGTGGAGTTGTCTGACTACGAGGACCATGACGACGACGAAGCTGTGCCACTGACACAGCCAGCTGGGGTGTGTACGCCAAGTGATGGCAGATACAGACGTGAGGAGATTACTGAAAACTATTTCTGAGTGAGTACAGATGCAAAGACAGCTAAATGGTTGTTGGGAAAAAACAAATTTTAATGCAGTTGCAACACAGTTACTGCACTGATGTGCAACAAAAAAATGGTGTAATGGAAAAGAAAACAAAAGTACAGGGTCCAGGTTGCCTCACCCGCCCTTGCAAGGCTATTTCTTCGCCCGCTTGCCAGCCCCACTGGGGTGTCCCTCAGCCCCCTCTGAATGACCAGCAGCATCTGCGGAGCACCTGGTGCTCCGACATGGCTCAGACGCAGCGCTGGCCGGGCTGCTGCGGCTGCTGCTGTCCCCAGCATCCCCCAGGTCCAGGGCAGGATTTGAGGCTGTGTTCGAGATGATCATGGCCTCCATAGCAGTGGTGATCCGGGCCATTCCCCTTGTGAGCTCTGCCGTATTCTGACTCAGGCTGGACTCCATGTTTGCGCTGCGCTGGCACAGTTGTGCCGTAGCCGCAGCAAGGCGGCTCAAGCAGCGGTTCTGCACACGGGCATCCCGCCTGCGCACCAGCTCCTGCTCCTCCATTCTGCCACACAACTGGGTTATGGCAGTGGTTAGCCTGCCTAACCCTGCTGCCACCTCCTTGTTTGATTCCACGAAGGCCTGAAATCCCTTTACCATTTCTCCCATCTGCAGGTTGTGCTGCAGGAGCTGGCGTTGGCAGGCCATCGTGGATTTTGCCTGCTGCCTCTGTATCTTCACCATCTTTCCCTCGAGGCCCAGGAAGACACTGCCCTCCCGTGCTGGTGCAGCAGTGGTGGTGATGGCACGGCGCCGGGCACTGCTGCTGCCAGCCTGCTGAGTGGGCTGGGGTGCCACTGGTGGGGGTGTGGTGCTGGCCGGTCCCTGAGCCCCTGCTCCCAGGACAGGTTGTACTGGTGGCAAAGCCATGGTTGTGGCAGGAGCTGGTGTTGGTGGAAGGGGGTCCCTTGTCGGGGAGTTCTCTGGGGAGAACTGCAAGGGGGGTGTGCTGGGCATTTGTGGGGAGTGCAGTGCTTCGAAGTCTATCACCAGGTCTCCCTCCATGCCAAGCCCTAGGGTGTTTCCGTCCTCCTCCTCCTCGGCAGCCTGGCTGGTGCTCGGCCCTGCGAGTGCAGTGTCAGATGGTCCTGCTGCCTCTGATGACAATGTTTGTCCGCCTGATGGTGCCCCTAGGTACAAAGAAGCATTTGTAAATTGAGTGCCGATGTATTACAGTCAGTACAATTAAAGCATTCCACATGTCCTTGCATCTCCTTAGACTGTGTTACACTGTTTCCTGTCTTGTGATTCTGCACTGCCATATTTTGCTAACTTCTGCTGACTACATGTACCATGATGCTTGTCTCTTGTATGTTGGTCACAGTACTGTGCCAGGGTTTGCCTATGCATTGTGTCTAATGGGGAGGTGTCTGGTAGGGTGTGTCATGATGCGCATGCTTCTTACCTGTAGCTGTAGCTCTGGCAGAGCTGTCCAGGGTCCCAATTCCAGTAACACTCTCCCTCTCAATGGTGGTGGAGACCATTTCCTCGAGGTCTGTGAGGGGTGGCGCCGGGTTCCTGCCTCCACCTGTGACTCCAGCCTGCCTCTAGATGTCTGCCATCTTCCTTTTTGTGAGGCTGCGGATGTCGTAGAATCTCTTCTTGAGCTCATCCAGGGACCTGGGGGTGACACCCACAGCATTCACCTTTTGGGCGATTTCGCTCCATATCCTCCTCTTGGTGCTGTCTGGCACATTGAGGGACAGCTTTCCAAACAGCTGGCGGTGCACCCTCACCACCTCCTCGACCAACACCTGAAGCTCGGTGGTGCTGAACTTCGGCTTCCTCTTCTGGGAGGACTTCTGGCTCTCGCTCTGGTTTGCCATGTTCTTCACTGCAGTTCACAACCTCCTACTCCTACTGTTGCTAACTGTGAGTGTTGAGCTCAGGCTGGCTTTCCAGAAACTTCTTAATTAGCTGCACCTGCCAGGGTTGCCACTCCCTGTTTGGGTGGGGGAGGGGGAGCCACCTCATTGGCTGAATCGGCTTTTGCCGAATCGGCTTTTACCGATTCGGATATTACCGAATCGGTAAAATCCGAATCGGTAAAATCCGAATCGGTATTATCCGATTCGGTAAAAGCCGATTCGGTAAAAGCCGATTCGGTTTCTTCAATGCATTCCTATGGGCTTTTTGGCCATGGGTGTGTTTTCATAGCTACGAATCTATAATTGCCGAATCGGATATTACCAATTCGCCTATTTCCGATTCGGTGTTAGCCGATTCGGCTATTTCCGATTCGGTGTTAGCCGATTCGGCTATTTCCGATTCGGTGTTAGCCGAATCGGCTATTTCCGAATCGGTGTTAGCCGAATCGGAACTTTCCGATTCGGTGTTAGCCGATTCGGTACTTCCCGATTCGGTCCGTGCCGATTCGGAACGTACCGATTCTCATTACCGATGCCGACCGAATCGGTATTAATTCGCCTTTTATTAGCTACATCTCGTTTTCCGATTTCAGAATACCGATTCGGACCGCCTCGGTATTTTGAAATCGGAAAATCCCTTTTACCTACATCGGGCCCTAGGTTCCTAGTATCTACATTGCTAGGTTATAGATATAAGAATCAGAAATATAGAAATCTCAAGTTAATACTGATAGTAGAGCGTGAGTTACCTAAGAGATGTTAAGGTGTGTGGGGATTATGAAATTATTGGGCCCAGGTGAGTATTAGAAAAAATTTCCTAGCTGTGTGACCTACGCGCTCTATCACGCATTGTGAATAATTAAAACCAAAGCCGGCTAAAGGAAGAACTCATGGCGATTACTAATATCGTGATGCTTTATTGGAGAAGATAATCTGCCAGATTGTTAATTTTTCTAAATGCAAAGCTAATAGTTAAATATCAGAACAACCTGCTGAACTTGTGAAATAAAGAACATAGGACTTTGCCACTTAAACAAAGACTCCCTTAAATAATCACAGCATTGTTTGATTCCTATGTAAGTTTAACTTAGTCAACATAGCTTATACCACAGTCCTTGAAATGTTTAGTAGATAGCTATAATTATTTGTCTATGTTTATTTTCTTGCAGAGAATAACAGAAATGTAACTGCATTTATGTGATGATAAATGTTCTGGTGGAGACAAGACCAGAATTGAGAGGTATATCACAAATGTTTTTGCTTCATGAGTTAATGGAGTTATAGCTTAGGATATAAGCTCATACTTGTATTGTTTATTAATGTCTTTGTAAACAGTGACACAGTCTATTGAAGTCAAAGCATCCAAGGCTGACTGGAGCAAGGACTTGGAGTGTTCTCTCTGTTTGTTATTTTGTCCCTATTCCCCCTTCCCTTAAGATTTTGCTTTTGTCAGGCTGTGTTTACAACATTCAGCTTGGTCAGGAGTAGATTCTTGAGAGCAGTGGAGAAATATCTACTCATCTCCCAAGTTGAACGGACTAGATTACAGGTGAGTGAAGGTTTGACACAGTGTGGAGTGTAGGGCACAGCTATGTTTTCTGGTGCAAAAGGTATGCTGAACGCAGAGGTATTGCCAAGCCCTAGGTTTGGAAAATGTGGACATTAAATGGATTGCACAGAGAGGATTAAAGTGGCATCAATTGTTGCCTTTGGCTAAAACCGTTTTGCATCTCCAACCCCCTGACTATATGTTGTGCACTGTGGTGGCAATGACCTAGGCACCTTGATTGGGGTAGGTCTGGAAATGCTAATGAAGGACAACTTTGCACAATTAATGTTGATTTTGGCTAACACTGTCTTTGTATACTCAATATGTGCCAAAGACAGAAATTGAACTGGTCAAATGAATTCTGTCCACAGATTGAGAAGGTTAGGAAGAATGTCAACAAAGCTGTTTCTGCATACCTCAGAGATCATATGATGGGCTCCATCTATAACAAAAATCCATGTTTTGATATGGACGACATCAACAGAAGTGATAGAGTTCACTTCACAGACCAAGGCAATAGTGTCTTCCTCAATAACCTAAAGCTGTGCATCTGCACTTACATGTAGCTACAACAAACTTTTTTTAGAGCCATCCTATAACTAAGCATGAGCGAATTTTGCGGATCTCGCGTTCGCGAATTTTGCGGATTTGCGGATTCGCAATCCGCAAAATCCGCGAATTCCCGCGAATTTGCGGATTTTTTTTTTTTGTGTGTTCGCCCGTGTTTCTGCCAGTTCGCGAGGGTTTTGTACACTTTCGCAAATTGCGAACTTACCTGTCGGGTCGCAAGTTTCGCGAACTTGTTGTTTCTACGTGTCCAGCCTGTTTGGGACACTCTTCTTCATCACTGCCACTCTCTGTCACCACTGCCACTCTCTGACTACTCATGCCACCCTCTGGCCCACCCATGCCACCCTCTGTTTCATCACCACACCCTCTGGTTGTCCAGTGTACATTATTTTCGGCAAAGCAAAGCACACCTTCCCTGCCTCAAGTGACCTGAATTAATTTGGGGCTGATTCATGTGTCACAGAATATTTTTTTAGCTGGCACCTGCTTCCTTAGTGCGCCCTGATTAGTGATCTTTTGCACTTGCTAAGTGCTTTCATTGTTGCAAAATTAGTTACAACACCTGCCCTGCCCCAACTGACAATAATGAATTAGGGGCTGATTAATGGATTTTAACTTCCAGCCTGGCTCCTGCTTGTCTCCCTTAGCTGTAATTCAGGACCTTTGTGGCATATGTGTAACTATTCTGAGGTTCAGAGCAGGGTCACATAATAGTTTCAACTGGCAACTGAACTCTGGAGGGGCCCCTCAGGAAGCACTCCAGGAAATGGCTACTAATGATGAGCCTGAACTTTTGAACCTGGTAAGTAGTTACTTTCAGTTTTGCTAAGATCGTATTTCTGCAATTTTGCACTTATTCGCGGGGCGCGAACTCACGCGAACAGTGCGAGCAGTGCGAGCAAAATCCGCTGCTCGCGGATTTGCGGATTTTGCGGGAAATTCGCAAATCTCGCGGATTGCGGATTTCCCGAAAATCCGCAAAATCCGCGAGCGGAACGGATTTTCCGCCCATGCCTACCTATAACTCAACACTTAATCTTACTTTTCAAGAAACATACATGCTCTTTTGTAATTTTTCCTGGAGTCGAGAACCAACTGCGGTTACACAGGGGCTGGCACGCTGAGAGCTACTATGGAGATTCAACTCCACGCACGCAAGAGAAAAAAACACCCCTCATTCTCATTACTCAAACTCTGCCTTGGGGACCCCAACCCCCAAAGCCCAGCCATTTTATATATATAAAAATATATATATATATTTTACTCCCTCAATGCCCTCATGTTGGGGACCCCGGGGGAACCCCCAATTCCCCCAGAGTCCCACCCGGCTCTCTGCCTCCTGTGGGAGCGGGCATTGTGTTTGGACAAGGGGAGCTGCTGACATGCAGCTCCCCTTGTCCAAAAGCAATACGGCTTTGCTTCATAGATGCAAGAGCAGGATCCCTGCTCTCGCTTCCATGAAGCAAAGCAGAGTTTGCAATAAAAGAGCGGGAGCCAGGCTCCCGCCCGGTCATTGCAAACTGCAATGTCCCGGGGATGGGCACCCTGGGACATTACCGGAGGGGCCCTGCAGGGTGGCGGTCCCCAGGGCCATCTAGGGCTCCAGGAGGGGGGCAGCGCGGGCCCCCTCCAAACAAGTTTGAAGCCCTGGGGACGTGATGTTCCCCAGGGATGGGGTTCCGCAACAGAACCAGTCTGAGAAAAATCCCTGGGTACACACTATCATAGAAATTCACTATATTTTCATACCTTATCAGTCTAGGCATTCATACACTCGTATTCCCGCGAAGACAACCCGATCAATCACAGTGATGGTAAAAGGTTGATTTCCACAGTAAAGGTGAACGTTCACAGTCTCTTTAATAAAAAACATAAAAAGATCGAGACAAATTAAAATTTCAAAGAATACTCTTTGAACATGTACAATAAAAAAACAAATATTCATAACAGTTCAGTATAAACATTAGGCAAGCACAATTTCATTAAATTAATACATCAAAAACGTATACATATTAAAAGCAAATATAACAGTCAGAAGTACTATTCAATCACAAAAAAAAAACCCTACACAGTATGGCCTTTAACTTCCTACGCCACTCTAGTTTCTAGATCCAATGGTCTTTGGTTAATGTACAAGTGGTGTAGTCAATAGTACCATTAATGTAAAAGTATCTATTGCTCCCCAGACCCTACTTGGATTCTACACAAAAAGGAATGCGTCGACGTTTTTCGGTGCTGTGGACACTTGATACTGTAGCACCTTCTTCACGACTGCCGTTTCTTTGGGGTCACCGGCTTCGAGGACTATTACTTAACACCCACTCTGTAGATACATGGGGAGAAAAGCAAGGTGTCACTACTGTGGAACAATTCATGACACAGTTATTGATATAGCAAATCTTGTCGCTTTTACTGGGTGTGTTTGTATTAGGTTCTGGTATCATACACTCTCCTGTCATAATATTTCCATCAATTTATTTAATCTCTGACCCCTCTTTCGGTTGGCTGTCATGGATCATGAGTTTACTGCACATATGGGGTCTTGCAGGACATGGGGACCCTCCTTCCCCCATGGACATGTAGTTACCGTCTATATAGTTCATGGATCATCTATACATTCGTGCTAAAATTAGTTTCACACATTTTTCAATTGTTACCCCTCCGTTTCATTTTTAGTGTGGAAATGAACATGGACTTGTAGGACCTCATTCAAACATTATTTTATATCCTTTGGTCATACCCCGCATGCCAGCCTTTCTCTTCCCACGCAAACATGCTCTTACCCTTTGGGTGTAGGTGAATATCCCCGGCGAATGTTTGATTGGTCTACCACCTCAATTCGTGGCTTCTCATAAGGGGTGAAGTTCTTCCTAGTGTAGGGACACAGGGCACTATAAGTACCTGCATACAGTTTAACCACAGTCTTCTAGGGACGAAAGTAGGGTGATCAGTTACCTCTTCACTGGTATATGACTGTAGTAAAAGGGACATCTCCACTTCCTTGTAGATCTATGGAAGCCCTTCCACTCTTCTTGTTGGACTGTATATGTCTCTGTTTAAGCAAAATGTGTCACTGTTAAGGTATTTGGGCTATAGGGACTGTCCCCTCCCTCTACCCAGAAGATTATTGGGTCTAACAATTCTATTGGTTAAGGTCTCTATTTATTCTCTTACCTTAAATGTTAGTAGAATTTTTTTTCCTGGACGGGCATATATCAGCGTAACTCCGTTGGTCGACTGGATATGTTCTGTCGGAGTAAACACATATATATATATATGTATATATGTGCTTTTCAATAGGGCAACTGCCTATCTATCTTTGTTTGTTTTAAGCCCACCATCCCCCCATGGTGGGTTTGTCTATCTTTTTGTGTTTTATATCTACCCTCACTATCTGTTCCCTGTGTGATAATATTTGTCTCCTGTTCTTTTATACACCCCTTCCCTGTGTGTTTACTGATCTTTAACATATGTACCCCCAATGGGACCCTTCCAACTCTCCTTTCCTGTAGGTTGCGTTCCTGGTACTAGTTTCTTATTTTTCAGGCTTCCTGATTATTCTATGACGCCCCATGAATTTATTTTCTTAGTTCAACTTGGCTTTATATTAGTGCTGGGTCTAGGCATTGATAATCTCGTCTGGATAACCCTGCAGTTCTTACTCTCAAGGGGTTACTGTTTGTTAAAGTCTTTCTCCCCATACCTCCCGGGGCTCTCCCCCCCTGAAACTCGACTTTCTAAAGTTATTTCTACTACTACACAGGTCGTACTATTCCTGTACGTGAAATACTGGGTGGCCCGATTTTCTGATTAAACCTTTCTTTCCCCTTCTCTTACCTTGTCTACTTGGCGTTCGCGTTTCTGCCTCGTCCTCGTACCTTCAACATCGCGAGACAGAACGCGCTGTATTTAAGCCGATTTTAATTGTTTAGATTGCTTTCAGCTGGAACATGCGCTTGCGCATTATCATTACAAACATTCACCCTTCGGCGCGCCATCTTTGAATGATGTTATTTTTGATAGATGCTATAGCTATGTGCACTATGCGTTGCACCAACTCAGTTTTAAATATTCGGTGCATTTTATATAGTAATAGATTTCTTATCACTTCCATATCGGTGGTCTATTATAGTTTAGGACTTCTAGAGACAAACGTCCATTTTTTCTGTTTAACGTTCTCTACTTTTATTTAGTAGTTATTCTTAAATATTTGGCGAGAGGGCGGTTAGGGATAATTTAGGAGATTCTCTGATTTATTTACTTTTCTTTATAGTCCCCATTCACTTGTCAGTGTTCCTTCTTCAACAAACCCCCACCTTGTTTGTACGTTGGAATAGGTATTTCAGAATGACTAATCTGGGCACGTGCAGTTGTTTCAGTCAAATGGTTATATTATTCATCGGTCTTTTACGTGTCAGTTAGATGTTGTCTTAATCCTGCCTTCTCCCATGTCTTATACGTCTAGGATATCATCCTAGAACTATGTTACTCTAATCTCTACATAGTATCTCTTATTAATAGTATCTCTTCACTTTACACCTTCCTTGTCTTGCTTATATCAGGGTTTCCCACTCTTCCCTTGAGTTCAAACCACATCTGATAGTGTCAAATTTAATCATGAACCATTGTTCCTGTTGTTTCCTCCTTTTCCTGCTGTCCCCTAGTCTAGTTTGTTCCCTAATTCTCTCTAGAATGACCCATCTCAAGTCCTTTTCGCTGTGTTTGTGTTCTCTCCAGTGAGCCACTAGTGGCGCATTTTCCTTGTTGTTCTTAATTGCTGATTTGTGTTCTCCTATTCTTAACCTGAGTTCCCTACCCATCTCTCCTATGTATCCCTGGTTACATGGGCACATGATCATGTATATTACATTCTTTGTTTTGCAATTGTTCAGAGTAGTAATATCTTGTGTAGCTCCATTTTGTTCCACCTTCTTGGTGACTATACATAATTCACATATGCAGCAGTTGCCGCATTTGTGATTTCCTACCGCTTTACTTCCTGTTATGGTGGTTTGGCTTTCTATTATGTCATCCCTGTAGGTGTGTACTAAACTGGACCTCAAATTTTTGTTCTTCCTGTATGCATATAGGGGACGTTGTAGTACAGTCTCAGCTCCATCATTCAAGATTTTCCAATTATGATTTATTATGTTCTTTATCTGGTTAGCCACCACTGAATACTGGCTCACCATCACTATTTTTTCTTGAGTCTCCTTTTTACACTTCTTGGTTAGCAGGCAGTCCCTATCAAAATAACGGGCTCTTTTTATGGAATGGTTAATCAACTTTTTGGGGTAACCTTTCTCTTGAGGTTCCGCAACAGAACCCCGCATTAACCTAATTAGTACCCCAGGGAGGTAGTGGTCCCAAGGGCAGTGTGGGGCGGATCAAGCCAACCCACAATTACTTATTAAAATAGCCCTGGGAATGTGGTGGTCCCCGGGGTTTCCCATACTTAATAAAGCTCCGGGGAGGTGGCGGGCCCTGGGGCTTGGGCTTGAGCCCCTAAGCCCATGGTTATGGAGAGCCCCGGGAGGTGGCAGTCCCCAGGCCTGCGGGGCCCTGCAGCCCTGTATATATTTTACATATTGCCCCTGGGACGTGGTCCACCCAGGGGCTCCTTAAACGGAAGCTCAGCATACTGCCCTCCCTTTTTAAAAAAAGAATATCGGCGGAATTCGCACACTCAGCACACCCCTAGGGGGTCAGGGTGTTTTTACACTGCCCCCTTTTCTGTTTTTTCATTTTTTTATTCCCTTTTTTCTTGTGACTCGGTTCTACTGAGACACAAGATGGCTGCCAACACTTCTTGGTTTGGAGTGTTGACAGCCAATCAGAATGAAGCTCATGCTCAAGAGGGTTTGCAAATCCCTTTCGGTCACCAGATATCAATATTTTTTTATTCTAAATTTCTCAGGTACTAACGACCGGATTTACACTATTTAAAGCAAAAAAAAAAGCACTCTGAAGCAACAGCTACCTCTCTGCCAAATTTGGTGTAATTCTGTTCAAAAGTTTGGGCTGTAGCCGCGACAAAAGTTCCTATGGAAATTAACATGGAGAAAACGCATTTTGGGACCTCCATTTTTTTCTCTTCACCCCCTTGAAGAATCAACCTGAATCTTTCGAGACAGGAGCTGACTAGAGCGGGCCATAAGTTTTGAAAAGTTTGCGAACATTCGTCAAAAGGTGCCAAAGATGTTGGCAATCAAAAAACACTTCCTATGGAAACTGGACCCTAAGAGGGGTCCCATAGCACATTTCTATATGAAATTTCACATCCTGTTTTTAGACATGATTACAGCCCAATCTGCTGAACAGAATAACACAAAATTTGGCAATAAGCTACATCTTGGTCCATAAAGATCTGTTTTTGTAATTTGGTGTACATCTGTTCAGTAGCTATGGAGTTATTAAAGAACAAAGAATTATAAATATATAGGGAACCATATCCTCCACGCGTCGGACAAATCTTATCGTTAGATCGGATTGCATGTCAACGCTAAAACCAGGAAATATTAGTAGCCATCTAGGGACTCCGAAATTAGCCAAACTCCCCCAAAAATGCAAAATTATGAACAAAAGGTTGCAGGAGAAATATCCTGATCCCAAGGATTGGTGGTGGGGTCGCACAGGTACCACGCCAGGGGTAGAAACTTTTTTCTAAATCTTTACCATAACTTTGCAGTGGATCCATGATTCTGCTGTCACATTTGAAATAAAAGCAAGCGAGGGCTCCCGTTCTTGTTTTATTTATGGCCCTGGTAGGCCTGGTTCCGGGGGTGGATTATTAATTGTAATGGAGTCCTTTACCAGGCCGATTTAAGCCAAAGGGACCCCAGCCTCCGGACCCTTCTGATTTTGATGGGATGACTTTGTCCACGTGGACCACCACCCCCTGGGGCCCAGCATTAACTAATAGGAGGTGGGGGTCCCACTGCCCTCTTCCTGAGCCGATTTCAACCCCAGGTACCCCAACCCCCAGGGATGTGCCATCAAAAGGGAGATGAGCTGCACTGCCCCCCTCCCAGAGCCATTACTAGCCCTGGGGACCTCATACACCAGGGCCTGGATCTGCTATGCCTTGGGTGCCCTACAATGGGACATAGTGGTTTCACTGGAGCAATTTAAATCTCTTGCCAAGCGAACAGTATGTCAGTTCTAACCCAGCAGGCCTTTAAAAATGCTGTAAATTGGGCAGAGAAACAGATTTAAAAATTCCTCTCTCCCATAGGGAGCATCATTTTTAGCCGCTCCCTGTGGGCAGGTGCAATGGCAGCTCTCTCTTGCGGTGTGGATCTGGCAGGGGCTGGGGGGGCATTGAGGCTCTTCCTGCGGTTTCCAACCAAAAAGTAGTGGGTGCCCTGATACATTCACATCATTGCTTCCCACGCTTAGGTCTCATTTCTTGACCTACATGCAATTTATAATCTCTGGAAAGGGGATTTTGCTCTGAAAATACTGTAGTGTTATAAAAAATGGTGATAGCTACACATAAATATTTGTATTTTCCAAGCCCAGAGATATGGAACCAGTAGCGCATAGCTAATGATCATAAGCCTGCACATTTAGAGACATAGCCTGGTTGGTGCTGCAAACATAATGCCTGATGGGGGCTCTAACTAGAGAGCTAATGGCCTGTGCATCCTCGCTATTCTAGAGATTAGAATACGGGACCTTTTAATATTCACTGTGCCACTGCAAATCTACTTATCTAGCATTTCTGTGTACATCACATTATTCAAATATTTCTCTCCAGGCAAAGTCAATCATACTTGTGTGGCCGGGAACTGTGATATTTTGTATGCTAGCGGCCGCCTCCCTAACCATCACTTTAGTGTAGAGCTGTAAAACCATCTTGCCTTGATTTGTAATGGGACCTATTAAGAATAAACCAGCCTGGCACACATTGCACATCTCTCTATGCACAGCTTGATATTACTGAGCTAAAAAGCTTTAGAGGATGTTGTGCTCGACCACTCACGCCTTCTCAGTATGCAACAGCAGCCTTGTGGTGTGTGCACTCTGCCTTTACCGATATATTTCCTTTGGATTCATTCCTATTTACTTGCATTTAGCTACATATTCATCTCTTTGCTTAGATTATATAGTCAGAGCCCTTTACCTACATTGTATTTGTTACAACAAGTAAGGTCCCTTCATTTAATTCATGAGGACCTAGTTTTTGTGAGTCATCCTACAAAGGTCTTCCTTTGATATTTTGTATATGAGCTGTGCATTAGTCATAGTCATAGTCAAGATCTTTATTCGGTTATTCATACAAAAACAACCATAAAAGCACAATTTGATAAAAACACAAATAAAATCAGATATCTAAGAGCCACATATACAGAGTTTACAATCACCGTTAATCAGATACAGCAATAACAACAGTTCTGAGCATTTAACCCTCCATGCTATTTCTAAATTTTATGGCCAATTTTAAAAAACCTATTACAAATAAAGTGCATTCGTGAGTTAGCAGCTGTAAATAACAAAGTGCAGGTCTAACCTGGTTAAAATTCAATTTTTTAAGAAGAGGCTTAAGATAAAACCTCCGAGGCATATCATAAAAGGGACAAATAAATAAAAAGTGCACCAGATCCTGCCGAGACACGTTTTCGCAGCCGCAGGGTGGTAACACTTGACCTCGGTGCCTGCCTTTTGGAACAGCTAGCAATAGGTGGAAGAAGTCCAAACGGAACCTAGTTAACAAAAAACGATCATAGCCTGACATCGGCCAGGACAAATAGGGTTTCATACTTGGTGTGGATTTCAGAACAATGTAATTCCGGACACTGCATTTATTTAGTTCCACCTCCTCCCGAAACAAATGCTGTGAGAGGGAAAAAAAAATCCTCACAAACTCTACATCAGCTGTAATAATAGAGTCGGGGTTTACAAAGAACTCTGGGCACCCCAATCTGGAGAAGCAGACTTTTAGATATTTTAACCATGGGATTTTATGCATATTATCCCACCATAAGGCTTCTCTCAGGAGTTGGTGATTTAAAGGCAGGTCTTTTTTTAGCCAACAGTGTAGCCAGCAAATTAGTGGTCATACCGCTATGGTATCGCTTAGAAAGGGAGTGCCTAATTCTTCATGCACTCTAAAGCTGGCAGTTCCCCTAGGGACCCCCAGCAGCTGTTTCAGAAAATTGTTTTCTGCCACTACAAGATCATTAACTGCCGTGTGCCCCCATAACTCACTTCCATAACAGCCTATCGCCACGCTCTTGGCCTGGTAAATTTTTATCAGCGCAGCAATTGGGCGTTTGCCCATTTTCCTGGCAAATTTAAAAATGGCCGCATTTGCCCGAATCATCTCCCCCCTTTTCCTCTTGACTGCAGGGCCCCATTTCAGCTGATTGTCAAACAAGACACCCAGATATGAAAACATTTTTGTTGTAGGAATCTTCTCCCCGTTAACATGAAATGAAAACGTCTTCTTGTATCCTTTCCCCACATTCATTACAAAAGATTTTGTGTTGTTAATGGCAAGATCTCGGGATTTCATAAAACTATAAAAGGTGTCAAGTAGAGATTGAAGCCCTTTTGCGGTCCTAGCCAACAAAACGGCGTCACCCTCATAAAGTAAAACAGGTAACCCTTTGCGCCCAACATAGGGGTAATCTGCACCTGTATTTTAAAGATTCTCCTCCAGATTATTAACATATAAATTAAAAAGAAACGGGCCAAGATACAGCCCTTTCTGACACCCCGGTGTACTCCAAAGTCCCTAGTTACCTTTAGATCCTGGGAGTACCGTACATTGGCCCGGGTGTCCTGATATAAATCCGCCAATAAATTAACAAGGTGTTGCTCCACGCCCATGTTGCCCATGGCCACCCAAACTTTAGCCCGGTTAACACAGTCGAAGGCTGAGGACAGGTCCATAAAGGCCATGTGAATTGTACCCTGACATGCCAAAGTATATTTTCCCAGGACCATATACAAGTTGAGGCACTGTGAAATTGTGGAGTGGCCTGGCCGGAAGCCATATTGAATCTGGGAAAATATATTGTGCTCTTCCGCCCAGGCTGTTAATCTATTCAGGATTACACCACCCGCTACTTTGACCACAGAGTCAATTAAAGATATTGGTCTGTAACAGGACGTGCTGTTACGGTCCCCTTTCTTAAAAACTGGGACTATCGTGGAAACCCCCCACGACCTTGGGCATCCGTATTCAGTGGCTGCATTAAGCACAGTGGTAAGAACAGGCGCCCACAGCGATGCCCGTGATTTAAAGAGGTCCGGGGGCAGGCCGTCGGGCCCTGGGGCTTTGTTACTTGATAAGCCCTTAATTCACTTTTCAACCTCACAAATGGAGAATCACAGAGGGTTAACTCCTAAAACACCTTTTTTAGATACTGGCAGTGGCATGTTACTATTAAAAATAGATCTAAAGTGAGAAACCCACTCTTCTTCTTTATAATTTTCCAAAACTTCGCACTATTTCCAAGAATTTTGGGCTCTAACAGTTTTTCCCAGGTGAAGGCTTTCACTTCTGTTTTACGTTTGACCAGAGTCTTTTTATAGCTAAGGCATGACACCCGGATTCGCAACAGATCCCTAGGCCTGGCCTTTGGAGCCGCCTTTAAATCACCACTTGACTTAGAGCAAGAGTGATCAAACTACTTTGGGTCGCTACGAACCTGACTTGAAGAGTGTACGGTTAACATTGCCCTAACTTTTGTAACAATACGATCAAAAGCTGAGAGAATCTCCTGGGTTGAGGGTACTGGGGACACACAAAGTGACAACTCGGCATCACATGTGTTATTAATCTTATCATACAGTTGGTCCGAGTTCACCAGTGCCCACTTTAGACGTCGTTTACCGTCTGTACATTTTAAAGCCCCACGGTCTATCCTCTTCTCTCGTAGTTTTAGCATCTTAGCGCCCAGTTGAATACAAACTGGGTTGTGATCACTAAGTTGGTTCTCTTGAATTTTAAAACCTGATATAGAGGAGCCGAGGACACTGGAGAGAGGTATATGGTCAATATAGGATCCCCCCGTATTACCTTTGTATGTGGGTACTTCATGAAGGGCACGGTCATCTACCAGAGACATAGCTGGGGTTAGTTCAAATTCGTTCAAGAATTCGTTCAGCAAGTTGCCCCGGCGAGTGTGATCAAAGTGAAAGCCTCTTAGTCTGTGACAACCCAGTAAGCCGGTTGCAGTATTTGCTGGGTTCCCACAGGGATGTACATTAAGGTCATCTCCAATAAGGATATGAGGTGAGAGGCTCTCCAAGTTATTCCTGAGAAAATTACCTAGGTCAGCAAGCCTACAATCCCCTTTTTGGTTTACAGCGTTATAGAAATTAAACAAAGTTAATGGTTCTTTCTCGCTTTTAACCATCAATACTTGAATATCATTATTACAAAAGGAATACTTTTTAACAGTACATGTTAGTGCTAAATCGATATACACAGCCAATCCCCCTTTAGCTCCGCCGCTCCTTGACGGCTCGGCTGGTACAAAGAAGCTTTTATACCCTTCTATGAATACATTGTTCCCTAATAACCATGTCTCTTGCAGGCATATAATCGAAAAAGATCATATAAAAGCTAACCAAGTCGGGTCATTGATTTTACCCGCTAAACCAGCAATATTCCATGAGATTACGTTATAATTTGAGACCGACAATTCTACTGGGTCCGAAGCTCGATCCCCTATAGCTTTCCTTAGTGGAGCAACATCCCCTACGACTATTTTCAAAACAGAATCATTATTTCGCTTACTTATTAACACTTGAGTAGGTTCACAGGTTTGTACGGGAGAAACATTAACTGGACCTTTGTAATTCGTAAATTCTTCATCTGCCATCAATTGCCCTGGTTGTTTCTCAGTCTTATCTGCTTCCCCGGGGATATCAACTAACAGTAGTTTTGAACTGACCCTTTGGGTAAGAACGGAACGCAAAGCTACCTGCGCCTGTTCCCTGTTTGCAATGCTATTTTGTAGTTCTAGGGAATTATCGATAGCTGATGTCGGGGTCTTTACACAGAGTCAATACACTCCCTCAAGTGTAAGTGGAAGATGTCAAATCGGTTGTAAATAGGTACCCTATATTGGTTGTCGTAATAATCATGATACCTACTTTGTTGTGTGTAATTGGGACGCATATTGCTTTGAGCCATAAATTGGTTGTCATGGTGATCGTAATACCTACTCTTGTGTGTGTAATTTGAAAACATATCTCTTTGGGCCATGGGGGGTGGTGGATAGAAGTAACTAAGATCTACTGTTTGGATCCTGCTTTCTATATCACCTTCCCTCCAACCACTAATATAAATTACTACAGGCCTGTCTTTAAAATTTATGATGATACAATCACCTTCCTTGTCCTTTTTCCTCTGTCCCACCCAGTTTAATCTCCTGACATGGAGTATTTGGCCGTTTAGAGATGACGGAATGGGCCTATGTCTGGTTAGCCAATGACTAACCTTGTTTTTTAGTTCATGATAATTTTCCGTCTTCCCCTCTCCTAGAATTGGTACTCCTATCATGACCACAATAAAGGGGTGGGATTTGGGTGGGAAATCAATGCGTGTAATCTTATTGACTGGCCTTGATCTTTTGGGTTGCTCCTGCTGACTATTACTATTATTATTATTCAGACTCTCAGCCGCCCACTCGCTCTCATACCTCCCTTTTGTGATTTCCGATCCTACATCTCTAGACTGAGCACTAAGAGGAGCCGTCTCATCGCTATTCCCACCTGTGTTCTTTTGAGAGTCCTTTGATGGGTCCTTATACCCTTTGTCTAATAATGTCAGTGGTTGTAGCTGTTTGACCATCTTGTGTATGCCTGATTCAGCATCTGGGATCTTCTTGTTATTTAAAGGGTTCACTGGCTTATCGTTTGTTTTATGTTGGATCTATGTTTGAGGAGTTTTAACAAAGTTCATCAGAATTTCATTATTCTGCTGTTGAACTCCTTTTATCTTCTCCAGATTCACCCCTATCATTTTTACTCTTTCATATAAGGGGAGCATAAGAGACTTCATTAGATGTTCCATTCTTGACATAAGGGTCTCCACACAAGTGTTGTTATCACTTGCCTGGTTAGTCAAATCAATATCAACAATGTCATGGCCCGTGGTTCCCTGGGTAGCTATTGTCTGTATTTGGTCTACAGGTATAATAGTTTGTGCTGCCCTGTTAATGACCCTCTGTGCGGGGCTCACATTTCTCCCCTGTCTAGATCTGGATTTGTGCTTCACGACTTTCAATATTGCCCTCCGTTTATTTGTGACCCTCACCCTTCTTCTGGGAGGCGATTTACCCGTGTTCAATCTCCCTCGCATGCTGTTATTTGTGGAGATCGCTTTATCAGATGGAATACTAACTTCATTAATAATGCAGGCATCCGTCCCTTCTGCTCCATCTAACTCTATAGTAAGTATGGGAGGTTCTGCATTTTATTTGCATATTAGGGGTCAATGACAGCCTGCTTTCCCGGTTAGCAAAATCAGGAGGAGGGGTTTTGGTTGGTAGAATTAGCTGGCTATTCTCTTTATCTGGAAAACCTGCAAATGATGATTCCATAAGGATAGAATCCTGTGAGTATGCCGTGATGTCAGAAGTATTTACATTTGTGTTTGTGCCCTGAATTGGCTGAATGGAAAGGCACATGCTTGGGGGTAATGAAAGGCGCATCTCCGTGCTCTCTATCGCATTGACAACAACTCCTATGGTCTTTTGGAGCATTCTGTCAACAGCGGTGAGACTTGGGAGTGGTGTCGTGACTTGTGACTTTTTTCTAAAGTAGACCGAGTCGACATTGGTGTACTTTTAGACTTACTCATAATTTTTTACCTTGGTGCAGCTATGAATGTACTATACTACACTATACCCCACTTAACACTAATTATTATACAATCAGAGTACATCGACTTAATTTTGAAAACAACGAAAAGGAGAAAGAGATACCTATAGCAAATACTTAAGCATAAACAAATGTGTGGGGTAAAAGTCACCTTAGACACAGTTCCAAGAGGTGTGAAGACTAAGGGGGTGGGCCCAGTCCAGTCTCCGTCATGCCCCGGAGGGCCACAGAGGGCCAGCCCTTTGCCCGGGCTTTTCCCGGCACAGATCCACGCGCGATCCCACGTCGCGGATGGAGTGCCAGTAATTTATGCTCCTCCGGGCGAGTTGGTCAGCGTCAGTGTGCGGGACTGCCCCGCAAGGACTCCTGGGGCGTGTAGTCCCCCCGCTCTGCGGCCACTTGCAGCTGAAATGAGCGGCGGCAGGGGGGACTGTCCAGCGGCAAGCAAGTGTGTCCCAAGTTGAGGGCAGCGGAGCAAGGTGGTCCCGGTGTCAGCACAGGAAGCCTAAATCAGTTTAACAGCATATCTGCATTACATATTGCTATGAAATATGCAAATCCCATTACACATTCAGACCTCAGGATTAGTTGATAATTATTATGCCAAGGAGAAGCTTTCCAGGCAATCCCTGGCTAGGTATAACTTCTCTGTAAGGCCAGGCAGGGCACAAGTCCTAAAAAAAGTTGAATGGCCCTAACCTAAATAGGCAGTATGCAAGGGACAACACAGCGTGTGACATCGCATGTGGCATTACTGTAATTGACAACACAGGCAGTGACATCACAAGCCATGACCTACAAGAAGTGCCATCAGATCTGAAGACCTCGAGCATGTGTTTAGCGGGTCTATCATGAGTATATTTGGGTGCATTTAAAGTATATATGCAAACCCTCCTGAATTAGGCAGAAGGCTAGAAATTTTGTAAGCTACACCTAAAACAATGTTGTCTTTTGTCAGCTTAAAGCTTTTTTTACCAAAGAATTGAACAAACTAACTCCTTTGCAACCTACTCCACCAGGCTTAATATTCCACATACAGCACTCTCCAGGAGTGAGACCACTCTTCAATGTGAAGTACCGTATTCACACTCAGTCTTACCAACCTGTACTCATTTTATGACATTGGCACTCATTTTTCATCAACAGACCATGACACAAAGCTAGATAGAACAATGAAAGGGAAGGAAGAAAAGAGATAAGAAAACAATGGTGAAGGCAAAAAATGGGTTGGAAAAAGAACCTGCAACAATAAGCAATTGTAGGGTGGTAGAAGAAAAACATTATGGCAACCTTGGCATTCAGCAATAGGACCATAAGAAAAGGTTTGGGGCTCTGCATTTATGATATTACATATTACACACTGCCCCACCCCCCAAAGAAATGTCACCTCCACATTTAGAATCCTACATCTTGCATGTTCCTATTGTTTGCTTTGCTATATTTAAACCATCCTTCTCGTTCACCAGCTCACTCTGACAGCTCACCTTGGAATCAGTACCACCAGAATCCCCACATCAAGAACAGACCATAAATTTCATAGTAAGAGGCTTCACATCAAAATAAGTGTAAGATGCACATTATCCAATTATGAGAAGTGAATAGTGACAAAGGTAACGCACAACAAAGCCACATGCTATTCTAGTCCTAACTTGCACTTTCAAGAAAATATTGGCCTTTAGAAGGTAATATAACTAGTTTGCGTAGAAAAACTACTGAATAGTGGAGATGTAGGAACAGCAAGAGATATCAAAAACTATGGTCAGTAACCAGAATCTACATTTGACTACGCTCGCTAATAAGAACTTAACATATCCTAGAATTGGTACATCGCCAAAATGGTGCCTTGGAGGAAGCCTACTTGACCTACTTGTTTACAGCAAGGTGGACCTGTGGGCTCACCTATTTACTGTAACCCTAGTTAAGAATATATGATGTTACAGCGCAAGCAATTGCAACACATTCCTTTACAATGCGGTTTTTATATCGCAACTACCATTACATTGAATGATTTTACAGCGCATGTCATTACAACGCATTTTTTAAAACTACCATTACAACGCATTCCATTACAAATCATACCATTACAGCGCATAATAACAGTGGGTTAAGTGTTGGATAATGTAGGGGTAAAAATCACTATTCCCACTCCACTGAATTCAACAGTAGGGTAAGTGTTGGATAGTGTAGGGGTAAAAATTACTATTCCTACTCCAGTGAGTGCAACAGTAGGCAAAGTGTTGGATAGTTTAGGGGTGAAAATTACTAATCCCATGTACCTCAAAACCCATACCCACCCTAAAACAAAAAAATCCTCATCACTTACCTTATAATGCGTTGTAATGGCATGCGTTGTAATGGTATGCATTGTAATATCATGTGGTGTTGTGACATGCATTATAATGACTGCATTGTAATGACATGCAATGTAAAGGCAGTTGATTTGTATCAGCTGCATTGTAAAGGTAGTGCGTTGTAATGACTGCGTTGTAATGGTTGTTTCCCCTGAGTAAGTACACATGATATTTCGTGCTCATATATAACATCACTCTGAATTACACCAGTCTCCCAGACCTAAGAGCATCATACCAAAGCTACCCTGTGTTCTTGTGTTATAATACTGTGCATTGTAAACTTGCAACATTGCTACAGTAGGTAGGTGTGAGAAGAGCAAAAAAACAAGACCACTCATACCTCAGCAGCGTAACAACCTGAAAAGATTTAACACAGCCATATCTAGTGCTCTTGTTTATCCAAAGCAACTTGTCTTCCTTTCAACATTTAGTAATTGGAACAAGTAAATAGAGCACATAATTTCAAATGTTTGGAAATCATTTGTTGTTGTGGTGTGACAGATTTAGATACTTCTGGAAAAACTTGAAATATTTGGGTCATGGGAGTGCAAGGAAGATTATGCAAGGCATTCCTTATTTGAAGTGAAAAGTGCACAGTTGCGGCATTTGCTTGCCCCCAATGCTCCAACCTCATGTGCCAAGAATTAAAGACAAAGCAATTACTGTTGATGTAAAACAGGTGAAATGGGAGGAATAAAGAGATGTCCATCTAATAGCAGAAATGAACATTGTGAAAGCAGAAAACCTGGTATCAATCCCTACTTCCCATCTTGACCACATTCTGCGATCCTAGGCAAATCTTTCTCTTGTGCTTGATTTAATAGGCTGCAATGTTGCACCATGTATAATAAGAATCTAGGTAGCAGGGGAAGGAGGAATCAAATAGAGACCTTTGATGAAAATTTGACTACAAATTCCACCTGCCTCCTTACCCTGATGGAGCTCTATATAGGACGCTACTAAAGAAATGTGAACATAGGGACCACATTGGTCAGTATGTATGGCATGTCTGAGTATAGTGAATGGAAGTTTCACAATTAAATGCACAAAAATAGGATACTAATGGCAACCTTGTGACATCCTGATGAAAGCCAGCCAGCCCACTGAGGCACTGGTGTGATGGCTGAAACATGGTGACCAAGGGATAAAGAGGATACTAATTTCCTTAGTGCATCCCTACCTCTTTTTAACTCTGTCAATGTTTCCTTGGAAAATAACATTAACCCTCAGGACACCATAGACTATTTTAAATATAAGATCCCACCCAGTAACCAAAAAGCTTTCTTGGCTACCAAGGTTGATACTGGCCAGATACACAAATTATGGATGATGAAGCATGCCACTAAGAATTCCAATGAGGAGAGTCCTTTTAATACTGTAGGGTGATCCCCTTGGTCTGGTATGGAAAGACAGGTAATAAAAAGTAGGATTTGCCCCCTGTTGTTTTTGCAAGGTTAGGTTGACATTGACTTTGATTGACGTGAAATAGCAGAAATAAAGAGATGTCTATTACGTAGCTGAATTGTGCAAAGAGAATGCTGAAAGACTTTGTGAGGCCCATGACCTCTATATGACTTTTGGGGGGCCACAGTGATGATTAAGGGCTGTTGCCCTCGTGCATTGCTCTATCGAGAAGAGGGCCGTCACCCTGTGCAATGCTGGGCCACTGACGCAAACCAGGCACTCCAAAACTTTACTCCAGCAAGTGCTGCTGAGACCGAATACTGGGCTCCCAATACTGAACTTGCTCTGACTAACATGCTACAGCACAGAGGCACTTTAACTTTCTTAAAGCCATAATGGAACTTAACAACTTAACTGCTAGCGGTTTTCCCGCTGTGTGCTGGGTTTTCGAAAATCCTGAGTAACATGACGAGCTCAGCTCGTCATCAGCATACGAGCGCCGTAGCTGATGACAAGCTGAGCTCGTCACCAGCATCGAAGGGGTTAAGACTTGAACTCCCTAGCAGGGCCTAGCTGGAATGTTGCCTCACATAAATAGGGAATGACCAAGTGACGGCTGACAGACGGCGAGATTGGTGGGGCAGGCAAATTGGTGGTGGGTGAGTGCAATCACACGCAGTCATTCAATCAATGAGAATTTGTATATCGCAGCACTGTCACCCCAAGGGGTATTTGGGCACCGTGGAGGTGATGTCTCCGTCGAGGAGCCAAGACAGAAAGTAGAAGAAAGAGAAAAAATAAAGGTCAGAAACGGTCAGTAAGAGTAAAGATGAAGGTAAAAAAAGAGCAGAAAGTGGAAAAATGAAGTTCAGAAACGACCAGAAACAGAAAAAATAAGGGGCAGAAAATATCAGAAAGAGGACAAATAGCTGGCAGTAACGAGAAGATAGAGGTGAAATAAAGGTCAGAAATAAGCAGAAAGTGGTAAAATAATGGTCAGACCAGGTGCTTACCCACTCCACTGGCTCACCTCCTCTGGTCCTCTGCTTCAGTCCCTCGGTGCTGGAAGCTTGAAGCAGTTGAATTCTCCACACTAATTCATGCTGCTGATCATGTTGAGCAGCACCAGGATTAGCAGGAGAAGCTGCTTCGATGAGCCTACTGGCACTGTGTGCCTGCTTCCTACCCTAGCCGTCAACAGCTGGGTGCAGAGGTTTACACTGCACATGTAAGACTGACGGTCACAAGACAGTTAGCCAAAGTGACATGCTTGTATATGTATGCTGCAGAATGAAGCATAGATGCAAAGAGGAAATAACAAGGAGAAATAAGATATTTCTCCTTGTTACCCCAGCTTCATGGAAACTCACCAGTTTGGTGCAAAGCTATGTTTATAAGTATTTGGAAATATGGGTTTGCATCAAAATGCATGGGTGAATGCACAGAATACCCAAGCACGAACCATGTAATGCCGACCTGACGTAAGGTAACGAAAGGCAGGGCAGTGAGCTACCTAGCGTTATTATTATTTTTTTTAACAAAGCTACACAAATGGTATTTGTGTGACACTGTAAAAGCAAAAATAGGTTTTGCGTCAGGGTTGTGCAAGAAAAGTGACGCAAACCTGACACAAAATTTGGGCCCTAATTTACACATCTATTTTTTTATACTCTGCCATAAAGAAATTGGCAACAAGGAGAAAACTGAATTTGTTCTGCATATTTAGTTGCCCAGCCTGAATTTTGAAATATCTAATGGAGTTAAGGCGCCTGCTGCACAGTAAATCTGAGTGAATAATATTGGTATGATAGCTCTGGAGGTTAATGCACTTGCTGGAAAGATTTGTGTTTTGTCTAGCAATAGTTTTGGCTCAAAGTTGCATAGATGGCAAAGCACATTGTGTAACATGCAAATAACAGATTTTACTGCTTTGAATACAGAGATTCCTAAGTCACTTGCAGTTCCATTTTAATCCTTATAATGTAACACATTGTACTATGATGTATGACATGTAACTTCTACACCTTGTAACTCCTACTGTCGTATGTAACATATCCTGTGCACTGATTTCCAAACGCACATGATTTATTGTGCATGCCCCAACACCCTACATTGGGATGAGCAGTGCTATGAAAGAAACAATTGTGGTATTTAAATTCTTATTTCAGTGCCTCATCAGGGGTACTAAGAGCTATATAAATGCAATTTATTTTGTGTAAATACTGGGAAAGACCACTACATGTAACAATTCTTACAGTACATGCATATTTTGTATACAAGGACGGAACAAATTCAAAAGAATGCCTCTCTTAACTATGTGTAAAGTGCTAACAAGGTGAGTACCTTTGTTCTCCCTCCACTGCATTAGCATCCAGGTGTGAGGCTCAAGACTGCTCCTAGCCAGGAGACTTTAACAAAAGCAGGTCTGATGACCCCTTAAATGTGGCCTTTGTTATGGGATCAGCTGGAGTCTGAAATAAAAAAGCCCCCTACTTATAATCAGGTCCTATATCTGAATGTATAATTCCTACATAATAGAAAATCTGACAAGAAAAAAGATGTGATCATCACAAATATTAGATATGGCTTCAATAGATCACTTATTAAAAGAGTCTGTGCCTGGGGCTTCAATATCGACTTGACACAGAGATTCAAACCCATTTCTCTTGAAGGGCCTGATTTTTAAGTTTGGAGGACCGGATACTCCATAACAAATGTGACAGAGTACCGAGCCCACCAAACCCTCAGTCCAGCTGCTCAATTATGAGTCAGGTGGCCAGTTTTCTGGCGGCAGAGTCTAAATTGGTTCTGGTGTTAAAAAATGAACTTGAACAGCCCAGTCGAGTAAGGGACTTCAGACTAAGGAGATCAGACTGCCTGTCCTATATAGTGTCCTTTTTTTCTGTCCATTACTGGCAGCTAAGGAAAGAAAAAAAATAATGAACTCCCCCAAACTCTAGGAAAAATCTCATAGGGTGCGTGGGCCATTTTTATTTTATTTTAAGAAAACAACTCCTGCTTTAGGATTTTTTTCTGAAGAACAAAAGGTTTGGTAGGTGGCAATTGACGCCGCTCTTTGTGAAGGCACACAGATCACAGCATGATCTGCAGTGATATGGTAATTTGGCAGGCAGCGCTGCAGATGAAGTGTGTGTGTAGATTACCTCTGCCATCCTGACCAATAGCAGTCTATCTGCCAGGGTGTAATCATCCGAATCAGGTCAAAGGGCTATCTGTTATCTGTTATCTGCTCTCCCTGCCAATAGAGATAAGCTGTTACCCCAAGAAGACACCTTCAGAACAACTGTTCAGTCACTGGTTCCACATCATTTATACTGAGTCAGAGCACTGATACCCAACTCACAACCCTAAAACGAATTAAAGGCCTTCACAAAGTTTACTTAATCACTCCAGTGCTCAAACACTTCCATTGGCTACCTCTACACACCCGTATCACCTGCAAGGCAACCAACAGCAACATTCCACACTACCTGGCATGTACTTTTCATTTGCATTTCAAGACTAAGGGCTAGAATAAGCAGGACAGAGAATACAAGCAAGTTGGTCTATCAACAAAATGGAACCCAACTGAAACGAATCCTCAAAGTACCCTCACTCCTCATTTTCAGAAATCATTTGAGAACAGTACACTACAAACAACACCTCACCACCATGAAACACACTTGGTACTCAGGTTCAAGAAGAGACATCAAAGAACATAAATAATACCACAGCAGGCACATTTCTTGGTCCTCTAACGTAATTTGCTATTCACCCATTGTGAGGGGGTGAAACCCTTTTCAAGCAGCAACTACAGTCCTTGTCACAGTTAAGTCACAAGCGGACCCAAATTACCCCATGCTCAACCTTCTGGTTGTTTGTGACAAAGCACAATCAGGCTTAACTTAGAGGTAATGTGTAAAGTATTTATGCAGCAGTTCAAAAAGTAATAAAGAGACAGAACACATGGAACATATCACACCAATTTAGAAGAATAGAGTACGTTTAAAAAATAAATCAAGACTGAAAAAACAAAAATTAAATCAGTAGAACAAGAGATATGCAAGTATAAAGCTTTCAGTGACAATAGAGCCAAAAAGCACAAATCCTGATCTATGGTCATCTGATCATGCGGAACACAGTCACAAGTCCAGACTGACCACGATGGAGCCCGGGCCGGCTACAGGGTCCCACTTAGGCTCACTAAACATAGTGCTTTAATCTTGGTTGTAAAGAGATGAGGAGCCCTAAGTTGAGGATGTGTCATGTAGCAGAGGCGATGCAAGTCTAGTCGAGCAACTGTGGTTCTGTGATGCTGAAAAGTGCAATGCGGTATCCTTGAATGGAGATGTGTCACTTTGCAGCACTTCTGTTGGGTTGTGGTGGGCGAGGAAATATCATTGCATGGATATGAGTTGCACAGCATCAGTTATAATGGGCTGTGATGTGCATACAAAATCCCTGTGTATGGGAAGTCTGCGCAGAGGGGCGATGCATTGGTACCGAGGACCATGCCCGAATAGCACAGGTGATTCATCAGTTCTGCTGAGATGTGCCGCACAGCAGAGGAGATGTGTTGGTTGTACTCATACCTCAGATGGGCTGGCAGAGTACCTTCAGGCCCACTTCCAAGGATCCAGACTAGGGTGGCATCACTGGGCAGGCAGTACTCACAGATATCCAGGTGCTGGATTCAAGGTGGTTGGAAACCTGTTCTGTCCATGAGCCTTCTGATCAGGAGGGGAGTCAGCTAGCCCTTGAAGTCACTTTGAGGTCCTGGGTTTAGAGATGCAGGTCCAGTCCTTCTCACCCAGGCAAGACAGGATGTGGCCTTACGGCGAGAGCGGTTGGCCTCAAAGCTGGGGAACCAGGTTCGAGTCTCAGCAGGGACGCTCAACATCATGTGATTCTGGGCAAATCACTTAATCTCCCAACAAAAATGAATGCGTCCATCTGTAACGCAACTGGTGCTCATGTAAAGCACTCTGATACCTTCGGGTCAAGTTTGCGGTCAGAAAAACCTTTCCCTTGAGAAGTCAGGTGAAGTAAGGGAATGTAGCTTACCTTTGCAAGGGAAAGGCTCCGACATTTTCCCGACTTCAAGAGTGACCCACAATGCACCTTAGTATATCCCCTCTGAACAATCCTAACTCCGAAAGCCCAAGACCCATTCATCCCCTACAATCCCATACTTTTCCCCTACATTGTTAAGCACACCTATGCTTTATTTGTAGGTTTTCACTATGCCGTTACAGCTACACTTTTACACTCACCCCTACCCCTCATATCAGCACAGAAAATTGATTTACCAAACTGATAAATATCATGAATTATAATTAAAATGATTGTCCACTAAACATGGCATGGCTGGCAATGATTGGGTGGCAGATGAACCTCAGATTGTCATCTCTAACCTCCATACCAATATAAAGCAAGAAAGTAGTGAAGCACTTCCCAGAAAATAAACCATATCAGAAGGAGAGTGGATAGAGAATTTAGACATATCAGCTTGATAAGGTGCAATCAATACTGTCAGTTCTCATTGGTAACTGCTCAGTGTAGGAACACAACAAGAAAAGCCACAGGGGAAGGGCAGGTCCCGAAATGTGGAATGGAGTCAGAAAAGACCACGGTTGCAACGAGACACACTTTTGAGGTAAGCCATATGCCCGACAATAATAACATAATGGCAGTACGAGTGTGTGTTTACAAGCTTCCCCAGAACAAAGGCAACGACAAGCACCTGAGTAACCAGGAAATACCATGATATAAAGGAGTACTGGCAAGAGCCTGCTGGAATCAAACAGAGCTTGGAGCAGTGAAACACAACCAGGGATTAAGGAAAACATTTGCCAGGAGAAACTGGGAAGGGAAACCAAAACAAACATGGAAGACACCAAAAGTCATGTTCTCAAATAAGCGAGGCAAGGCATTGTGGGTTCCCTCTGGCTCTGTTTATGTTGAGCTAGAATTAACTATCTGACCCTGACATTTGCCTGGCCACTTTCTTCCAGTGTTATGAGACGTGGGGGTTTTTTAGACAAAAGGACTAGATGGGCGCGCTGCCTGGGTTGCTACGTTACAAAGTGTGTGAGATACAAGATAGTTGTTTATGTAGTGCGTAAAGAGCAGAGCGATGGGCTCTAAGTTTTCACCCTCCTTTGCAAATCTCTTTATGGGAGCATTGGAGGCTGATCTCATATGGGGCACCAAAGGAACACAATACACTGACTCCATAGTGTTTTGGGGTCGATACATAGATGACTGCTTTCTCCTGTGGTCCGGGACAGAGGAACAGCTCAATTCCTTTTTCAATTTTCTCAACACCAACACCTGGGAAATCAGTTTCACCATGAAACACAGTCTGACTCACATAGAATTTTTAGACTTAGAATTTTATGTAAAAAACGAGCAGTTACACTCAAGACTTTACAGAAAACCTACTGCATGCAATTCTATTTTGCATGCTTCAAGTTTTCATCCCGAACATCAGATACGATCAATTCCCTATGGAGAATTCCTTAGGGCCAAACGCAACTGTAGTGAAGCCTGTGAACTTGACAACTGCATTACAAACATGAAGAAAAGGTTTCAGACCAGGGGCTATACCAAAACTTGCCTTAAAAAAGCAGAGTCGAAAACTAGAGCTACCACTAGACCTGATTGTCTAAAGACACGTACTGAGATGAAATCCACTGACAAACACGTCAGATTCATTGCTGAATATAATGCCCTAAACCAACAGACAAAAAAGAGTCTGAACAAACATTGGAAACTCTTACTAGAGGATCCCACACTGAGAGAATTCATCCCAGAGAGACCATCTATCACCTACAAGAAAGGTTTTACTTTGAGGAACAAACTAAGTCCTACCGTTCCCAACAATGCCGCAGCTCAGAATTGGCTTTCTACACGTGGCATTGGTTTCTATAGATGTGGATTCTGCTCTATGTGCATATGGGGTAAACACGGTACAAAAAACTTTACAGGACATGATGGTATGGTCTATCAGATTAAACACAACATCACTTGCCTCAGCAAGTTTGTAGTGTACGTCATTGAATGCCAATGTGGCAAGAAATATGTGGGTAGCACCATTAGAGCTCTCAAAGAGAGGGTAGCTGAACACATGAGAGCTATACAAAAGAGGGACCCCAGATACCCAGTAGCCCTTCATGTGGCAGAATGTCAACCCAATGAAGATGACATCAAAGTACGTGTCTTTGGAATCGATCTAATTCCCCTCAACATTAGGGGGGGTAACCGCGAACTGACGCTCAGGCGTAGGGAGGCCACGTGGATCATGCGCCTACGTAGCGTAGAACACGGGCTTAACTATGATTCTGAGCTCCAGTATTTCCTTGGAGACTAATAATGTACCGGGGGGATCCTTGGTGCACACAGGATGACATACAGCACAAACACCCAGAGCCCTAGAGTGAGGTTAACAAATGACTACGTGAAGGTTTTCCCACTCTTTAGGGGCCAAATGTATTCTACTACTATGCTTGTACATGTAAAGTAATCTTGAAAAAATGTACCGTTTAACATGGGCAAAAAAGTCTCTTTTTCAACTATGGTATATAATTTTGAGTATTAGGAGTGATGGCGCTGATATCTTTTACTATGTCGTTAACTTACTGTTCATATGCATATCAATAGTCCTGTATACGCAATATTTTAAGGACTGTAATTATGTACTAGTATAGATGGACAGGATGTTTCACTATTTCTTTCACTTTGGCGCACAATCTACAATTCTTTGCACTCCCAATACACATGCACAATACATCTAAACCAATCCGGCCGCACCCAGGCCTTGCCCTGCATGTTTTTAACGTCACATTTACTCTTCAATTTCTATTTTGCGTTTTAAGGATTACTCTCACGGAAGTAAAAATGACAATAGTGTTTTTTGGTCGCCTTGCGACTCATTAACGTTGCTGACTATACAATATCAAGCATCAAATCAAAATGAGCAGTTAGTAGGAATTTACCCATTACTTGCATTCTAGTAGCATGCATTCATTCCTTTTTCACCAGTTCCCTTCTTTTGGCGACCATTAATTTATAGGACGATTTTCATTTTTTACACATAGACTCAACACGCCCACCCTTTTCGCCAAAAGTTTCTCCCTTTCCAAAATGGCGCGGAGTTTCTACTTTCAGTGAATGACTTTTTCTATTTCGCTCTTCCTCTTCATAATCCCTCCTCCCCCGGGGTCACGTGTCCGTACACGAGAGACGACCGCCGGGAACTGCAAGAGGAGGGATTGCCTAGAGCGGGTAAGTTTCGTTTCCCTTACCGGATACTGAAACACCGCGCACCGGCGTCTTATACTTTAAGCGTTGGGTGCGCTACGATATACGCGTTCACACAAGAAAACGTTTCTCATTGTAGAATCTGTTTTTCTTGACAGAACACCACCGCTAAAGAAACGTACCCGTTTCTTTTTTTGGCGCCATTCAAGAATCCCCTCCCGGCTTTTCTGTTTACACCATAGCAACAAATAGGTAACCCTGCACATTCCTGTCAGTAAATTTTATATTTATTTTTATTTTTATTCCTGTAGAGCATTTTGGCAAACGGTAAATCCAACCCATAAGAACTAGCAAACCTGCTTTCAATAATCCAATAGCACTTTGTAATATTAACTTGTGTCTCACTCATTTTCCCTTTTCTGCTCATGCATAGTGCTATTTCGTTTTATGAAAATTACCAAAGGAAAAAGAAAGTCACTGTCCATAAACCACTACAGCATACGATACCACACAGCACCTGCTGTAATACAAGCGTATAGAAAACCCATTGGTAAGGGATAGTTTGTTGTTTTCTCTACCGTTGCCCTAACTCTACAGAGTTATAAGTACAATTCTCTCCTTCAGAAGCCTTCCTAAAAATCCCTTCTTCTTTTCCCTCCTTTTCCTCTTTGCACTCTAGTTTGATTTTGAGCAATCAGAGGTCCAGACTTACTCCATCCATTCTTTGGAATTAGAGTGGAAGGTAATGGTTGTTTTCCATTGCACAATAGATAATGCATGATGTATGCCTTCTGGATCTTTATCACATATAGGCACCCGTATCATCACCACTTCATGAGGCCACACAAACACCTCTTGACGCAATATATTAAATAGAATGTTTTGACATCTCACTTTTTTCACCCACCATCACTATAGATGCCCTCGATAATATAGGACCACTGTGTACGAGTGACACATGACCACACATGAGTCTTCTTTAATTTCCTTCTCACTCACTACGTACACGCTAGCACAATTGATTAATCACTTGCTCTACCGTGCAAGTGTTATCACCATTGTTTCACCTACCATGTGCGACATCCACGCACGTCACAAACTGCATGTTGGTTGCACAAGTGTCACCATATGCAGTATTTAGCTGAATATGTTTGGTCAGTAAAATGCATACACTATTTTGTATTACTAGCCCTGAAGAGTCGTGTGACTCAACCGCATACGACGAAACACGTGTCGGTGTTTGTATCATTTCCAAGTCTGGAGAAAATTAAACATCTTGCAGAGACAAGAAGAATCACATCAAAGAACCTGCTTCTGCGTTTCCTTTTTGAACTTTTGGTCATTGTACCTTGTTTTATGAACATAATTGTAGTTGCGAGAGCCTAGCTATGTATCACTTTCTTCCAGTGTACTACAACTGCGTCTGGCCTCTTCTTCACAATCTCCACTGTGATCTATGACAAGGCATTTATGACATCCTTGTTCAATAACACTCCCACCTTTTCCTGTACTTTGGACTCCCTGTACAGTAAAGGACTTTTCAGGAATTTGGTCACCACACCTAGCGTCGTCTTATGAATATGGTGCACTTTTCCTCTTTGCAGCAAGGAACACCCATCAAAAGGTTCACCGGGTGCAATTAGGGACACTGCACCATATTAGTAAAAATGCACATGCCCCAGGGCAGCCGTAGACTCAAGCTACCCTCGGGCAGGACGTTCAAGTGAAATACAGGGCATCTGCTTAAAAGCTGATTGGAGTTTTACAGTACAGGGGGCATCCTGCCTGCACTTTAAAGAGAGGAGAAATATCCTTTTGCAGGTGGGTGCAGTGTGTGATTGTAACCGCCTACAGAGGGGTGTCTGAGGGATCCTTTCTACCTTCCTGGGAGCTGCCTGTAGGAGGAGACCTTTTTGTGGTGCACTTACAGTGCCCCTCCTAAAGGCATGTTTGCCTTTGTGTCAGCATCCATAATATGACAAAACACAGAGGCAAACTCATTGCCTCATTTGCATGCGCCATGAACCCGGACAAATGAAGGAACGCCCTCTTTTGATAGCGCTGGTGCAAACATGTGAGCAAGTACTCTTTAAATTACCGAAGGGGTTGTGGCCCCCTACAGGGGCGTAACACAGGCCCCTGCAGCCCCCGCATTGCGGGGGCACCGCGCGCTCCAGGGGGCCCCGGGCCGGCCCCCTAACTTGACTTACACATTATAATTTAATTGATGCACTACGCACGGCACGCCGCTGCACTCCCGGCCTTTGATAAATTAAATGGTAGCTAAGCACTGATCCTCTTTATACATTGGTGCGCGGGCCCCGGCCGGGGCCCCTGAGGCTCTTCTTCAGAAATGGTGCGGTGCGCGGGCCCCGGCCGGGGCCCCCGAGGCTCTTCTTCAGAAATGGTGCGGTGCGGGGACCCCGGCCGGGGCCCCTGAGGTTCTTGTAAATGCTGCGCGGGCCCCGGCGGGGGCCCCTGAGGCTCTTGTAAATGGTGTGCGGGCCCCGGCCGGGGCCCCTGAGGCACTCTTTAATTAAATGGCGGGACAGGGTGGGTACGCGCAGACGTGAGGCATACTTGTTTACTTTCCGGAGTTGCCGCCTTCAAGGACGCCGCGTATGCGCATTGATGTACAGGGTGGGGGGCGGGGGCAGGTCTCAATGCCCTGATTACATTTGTCAGGAGTCAGACATGCACATTCAGCGCACACTTAATTAAAAGTGCGTGTACGCTGGTTAGACTAGGTGTGGCATAAAGTTTACGAAAGCCACGAGGATTCCTGCTTCCTCGCTTGATGCCAGCACGGCCCTAGCCACGGCGCGTCGTCCCTCTGGCCTCAGTGCCCACGCTTCAGGAGCCAGCTGCGCCAACGCAAGGCACGCGTCGTCTCCCAGCAGCTAGTGGCGTCCACGCATCACACCTCCACCTCGACGAAGGGGTCCGCTTCAGCCATCTCTCCATCCAGACTCACAGGTCCGCCACAGGCCAACATGGCCGCAGCTCCCTTTTTGGCTCTCCGACACTCACACACTTGTCAGGTTCTCCCCGCTCTGTCACAGTGGGGCCGCAGTGCCCCGCAGCTGTGGGGGAGCACCTACCTGTGTGTTCGGACTGGCAGGCCCCGTTACTGGTGTTTTTTGGGGCTCAGGCAGTAGTAGGATGTGTTGGTGGATTCCACTTACAGGGCCGGAGCTAGCGTTTAGTGCTGCTTCTTGGCCATCTTGTTGGCCATGCCCCATTCACCCACTAAGTTTAACCAGCTTTGTTTATTATTAGCTTGCATGTTAAAAACCAGACACAGGGTCAGTTTCTCCTTCAAGCCGATTGTATCCATGGGCAGTGAGTCAGCCAGAGGGAACATTCAGCTTATATGCCATGGAGTAATTAGGTTTGGTGCAAATAGTGAAACTGTGTGAAGTTGCACCTTAGCCTGAGAATTCGGAATGCTCTTTCACATACCACATACCTTGCAAGTAAGTACTGGCCGAGGAGCTCAGTACAGCGTTACTCGTCTTGCAGGTAAGGTGAGGCTACTACTTGGCTATGCTATGCTTTGGTCATGTTACGCTGTGATTTGTTACACTACAGTAAGAGAGGCTCTGCAGTGCTGTTAAGATATATTTAGCTATGCTCTGTAATACCATGTTATACTATGGCATTTTATTCTCACATAAGCTGTGCCTGGGTATGTTGTATTAGTGTTGTGTTACATGCTAGGTTGTGCTATGATATGATGTGGTATGATATATGATGTGGTATAATATAGTTTGTGATATAATTTCATTTCCTATCATGCTTTTGTGCTATGTTATGATCAATTATGTTATAGTGTGGGAGGCTATGCTGTATATGTTTGCTGTGCACTGCCTTGTTATGTTGTACTATTGCATATTGTTTTATATGTTTTTCTTTGTTGTAGCATGTTGTATATTATTGTGCTATGCATTGCTACAGTGGACTATGCTGTTCCATTTTATATGCCATGGTATGGTATGTTCCAGTATGAAATGTTACGTTACATAATATTGAGTGATGCTGTCACATTGTTTCTTCTTGGTTACAGTTTTTTTCAGATACATCTTAGTCTATACTTTATTATATTGGACTTCTGTTATATTATGTTTCGTTAGGATACTTCCTACGAAATTTTAAGTCATGAAATTTCTTGTGATTATTTGTACGGCGTGCGGGTGCGACCATGTGTTATACTAAACTTATGTCCCCATCATTTGTCTTGTGCATTGCTGCTAGCTGGGTGACTTTGTAGCAGTCTAAAGAGTTTGGGAATTGCATGATATGCTATTGTGTATTATGTTGAAACACGCTGCTATAACTTGGAATACTTTGTCCTGAAATGTGGAAGAGAAGTTTAAAGATTGGTGCTTCTAGATGGGAGCACATGTCTGGGACAGGAGTCAGATAAGGGCCAGGGATGCTTAACTCAGCCATTCATCTTTCTGAAAAGATAACCATGATGAGACACCAGTGAAATTGTTGCTACACACGATGAACAATATGCTGGGCTGTGTTTGTGTGTGGTGGGAGGGGGGGTGTCAGCCATATTCATGATGATTGTGATATGAATCTGCACTGGATTCAGTGTTTTTTGCAGCATGTCGTTCTTCACTTCTTCAAGGTGTGTCTACCTTTTAACCACCCACACAATTACAAGATGCTGTTAGAGAAACTGAGACAGGCAATGTGCCCACATGGCACGCATTTAGGCAGCCGGTCCCCAGAGAGAATGATAATCCCCACCCCAATTTAAGAGAGGCTCAGTTTGGTACCTGGCAGATTCTGTATTCTTTCCCCACTCACAGACTCGGGCTGGTACCCATGCTTCCTTTCCTCCAGTGGTCTGGTGGTGCACTGGGTCCTACTGATGCTCCGTTTCATACCCCTCCTTCCCCAATACATGCTGGGTTTAGTGCCTGCCATCCACAGATGCCTTTTTGATGCCCCACAATCCAGGTGTGCTCTGTTTTGTACCCTCACCCCTTCCTAATACATGCTGTGTTTGGTGCTCTGCCCTCCCAAGATACTCTGCATAGTAACCTCGCTCTCATGCCAAGATGGACTTAGTTGAATACTCTGCCCTCCAGGGGTGGTGGATTGTACCCTTCTTACTCAAACATTTCCGGTATTGAGCCCTTCTCTCGAGGATCTCGGTTTGGCCAGGAGTCTAACTTATTTGACTTCTTTGCAACCCCGACCAGCACCTCGATTTTGCACCCTGTCGTCTCGCACAGGCTCATCTCCTCCCCTGAGCTGTGCTGCTGAACTCTGCCTCTCTTCATTCCCTAAAGCCAGCACAGCTGTGCAGACAACATTTGCAAAACACGGGGTACACCAAATAATGCAGTGCTTAATTTGTAAAAAAAAAACAAAAGGGCGAGGGCCATTGTCAGCATGCCCCTACAGCTTGCACCACCCATTGCCCCTGTCTGCGCTGGCCATAACAACTACTACAAAACACAGAAGATGATGGACTGAATGTTGCACAATGGCAAAACATTCACCCCCAGTCACAGATCTGGGTTTAATCCATCGTTATTTTGCTCACCTAAGCCACTCCAGTTCAGACATGGCCATATGCAAATCAGTCTTGACCTTGTGCCCCATGGGAACAGTCCAGCCCGAAGTGGCCGGTGGGCCGATCCTGGGGGGAGGGCGGTGGTCCGCGTGGGAGGGGGGGGAGGGGGTTGTGGCATGGCATCACATATTTACAAATATTCTAAAAGCGGCTAAGCCGTGTGGGCAATCATGAAAACTCGAGATTATTTTACACACTTGTAGCTTTGATTGTAGTACAGAGAGCAGCTTTCTTTCATCATCGATGGAGATGTGGGCGCATATGGCACCTAATGTAGCATGCGTTACTTATAGAGTATATATGGCGTGTGCACACAAAAACAAACTTATAGCTCTTTGGCCAACTCATAATTCGCCAGAGTGGAGTACAGGTTACCAACAGGCAGTGATTTAACGGTACTTACAGAAAGACAATATAGAGGCATTTCGTTTAAATGTTGGACGTTTCAAAGCAAAATATGCTAGATTTCTGGGTGGTAGGGCAAAGTGGTACATGGTGTGTCGCGCTGCCGTGGGGGGCATGGTGGGCCGTGGGGGGCCCCCTCCATGTGCTTTGCAGGGGGGCCCCCTCAACTTTCGTTACGCCACTTGTCCCCTATGTAATTCCATCATGCCCCAGGGTGCACAAAGCGTGTGCACATGCCTGTTGGAGCCCAGTGCACAATGTATAATATGGCCCCAGATACCCATAGAAAAGGAAATGCAGATGATTAAACAAACACATGTCTATTTTCTTACACGTACGCACTACTAACAACAACAAAATGTGTTTTGGTTTACCTTTTGTCTTCCGGGAAGTAAAGGCTTGGCACAGTGTTGCAATACTATACTTTCTACACATTAATTTCACAAAATTCACAAGACATTACCCTCATTATATTGTGCGCTCATCCATTAATTAAGGTAAATATAGTCAAAAAACCTTTACATTTTAAATATAGGTTCGTTTTGGGGCTTTGGCAATGGAAACTTAAAGGTGGTCTCGCGTTTGATCAGCTTTTTTACCGGAGGTATGCCATATTTTGGAGATGCTGCCTTGTCACATGGTTCTGTACCAGTACAAGTTGGGAATGTATTTGTTATTGGATGCTGATAGGCTGATGATTTATGTCTAATATAATACGGCTTGATAGGTTTTTGACACTAGGGCTGAATGCCAGAATCTGTACTTATAACCTCTCAACATTTGAAAAGGCAAGCTCACACTTCGGGTGAGGCGTGCTCCTTAGGAGGTGCTAGCATATTTCAGATGCGGTATTATCCAGTTGCATTTCCCAGTCAAGATATGTTTGACAGCTATTGAGCTCGTGACCTGGGCCACTGATCAAACAACCAGATGCCAGCCACAATAAACCTGCATGCAGCACTGAGGAGATGACATACAGAGCAAATCTAGTAACATTTTGTACTGGGTTTCTGTCACAAAAGCGATGCTAAGTGGCACAACATATAATTTGGCTTTACCTACCAGCACAAAAAGTTATTTGTACTAGAAAGTAGCTGGAAAGAAAACAAAGTTTTGCAATGGCTATATTGCGTTGCCTGGCACCAAGGGCCCAAACCATACATGGGCATTCCCATTCAACAACCCGTGTTTTTTCATGCAAAGATGATATGACGTTGCCCTGCTATTTCCCTTTCACAACACTTTGGCTGCCGTGCTGCATGACAGCTTTGTTAATCTGCTTCTGTATTGTGAATAGGTCATTGCTACTAAAACACTGCCATATAAGGCTGATGTAATTGGGTTGATTGAAAATGTCACCTAAAGTCCTGAAGTGTAGGACTGTACTTTAGTTATAAGAAAATGGGAAGTGAAGGTGAGAGAAAATAGAACCAAGGGTGTCCCCCCAAACACACTACACTCACTATATCCCTGCTACATGCACCAATCCCTGCTACATGGCAGCTTTAAATGAACCCAGTTCCATAAAAGATTGTGGGACTGAGATCATGCAGCACAAAGGGTTGCTTGGCCAAATCAGCGTTAGTAATATCTTTATTTTAGTCGTACTAAAAGCGTTATTGTATTGCTGGTATTATTAATCCTCTGGATGGTATGTGGGATGGGCGGCCAGAAGAAGTGATTCAGGCAGAAATCAACAGGGAAACATGCCTGGGGGCTTAGATACAGACTTCATAGCAAACACAAGGAGATGACGTAGCGCTGACCGTTTCAGACACTCACCCCCAGTCACAGACCTGGGTTAAATCCATCATCATTATATAGCTCACTTCACCACCCCAGTTCAGACCCAGCCATATGGAAATCAGTCTGGGCATACCCTACAAACTTAAGGCAAACAAAGCAAGTACAGCGAGATGATGGACTGAGCGCTGAAACTTTTCAGACACTCACCCCCAGTCACAGATCTGGGTTTAATTCATTAACATTCTTTAGCTCACTTCACCACCCAGTTGAGACCCAGCCATGCTAATTAGTGTTGACCCTGTTAATTATAGGAACAGTCCAGCCCAAACTGGCAAGCCATGTCTTCCCTGGACTAGAAGCAGACTTCTAGCCAGTCCGGCAATGGCCACTCCACCTCTATACATGCCATACCAGCCAACCACACCTAAAAAACATTCCTGTAATTTTGTGCCTCGGTTTATTTTGCCTGTTTATATTTTGCCAGTTGTTTGGGCCCTTGCCTGTGTCCTCTGTGCCCATATTTTCCGTCCTCTTCCCCGCCACTGCTGCCCCCATGGCTCCTTCCCCCTGCCAGTTCCCGCTCCCACCTCCCAGCTACGCTTCCCTCCCCCTTCCCTAATGAATGTCGGTCACTGCTCGGGTGTCTGAGCAAGATAACTTATCTCATGGTCAAAGATCTGCTCTCTCTACCAACAGGTCTGCTGTTGTGCCACTGCCCTGTGCAGGTAGGTGTTCGAGGCCCTCCTCCACCCGCAGGCTCCTGCCTGCGCCTCACCCCTGGTGGTCTAGTGGGAGAGCTGTTGTCTGTCTTGTGTGGGTGCACGTTTTCTAACTTTTGTCTGTCTTCTTCCTGTAATTTTGTGCTTCTTTTATTTTGCTTGTTTATATTTTGCCTGTTGTTTGTGCCCTAGTCTGTGTCCTCTGTGCCCGTTTTCGATGTCCTCTTCCCCGCCGCTGCTGCCCCTGTGGCCCCTCCCCCTGCTGGCCCCCGCTCCCACCTCCCAGATGCGATTCCTTCCACTTTCCTCATTTAATGGCGGTGGCTGCGCCGCCGCACAGTGGATGCGTGCAGTGGGTGTGCCGATGGCGCAACAAAGGCAAGCCCACCTGCACCTGTCCGTGACCCAACCGTGACCAGCGCCAGGGACCCTGGTTCTTTGACCACCCACCGCTACAACTCTGCTGCCCTCCTCACACTCAACCCTGGAAGGAACAAAAACTGCCAGCTGTCTACGCCAGCCACCACCTATGGCCAGTTCTATCCTTCTGACATTGCAGACAAACCTTCACCACCCTCTCCCACCACCACAGCCGACGTCCGAGATGCATCCTCTTCAATGTGTGCTCCCTGCACAGACATGCAGTAGAGATCTGGGACCTCCTCCACACCCTCTCGCCAGATGCCGCCTTCTTTACAGAAACATGGACCAACCCCACCTCCGTCCCCGACATCGCCTCTGCCATCCACATCGGATATAACATCCAGAGGAACGAACCGCCCCACTGCTACGGGGAGGACTCGCATCGCACACATGAGCTGCCTAAGACTCATCACCTTCAGCACGAGCAACTACCCATCCACCACCGAACACCTCCATTTCTAGACCAGCCCCAGAATGACCTTACGAGGCACCCTCGCCTACAGACCTCCTGGACCTCAAACCGCCTTCATCACTACCATCTCCTACCTCATCGCGCCCAGCGCCATCGCCTCCATGGACTACAAACTCATCAGAGACATAAAATTCCACCTCGACAACCTCAGCGACCCCATTTCTGCCACCCTCCTGGACAACCTCGTCAACCTCATACTGATACAAATCATCACCACCCCTACCCACAATGGAGGACACACCCTCAACCCACCACCCAGCCTATCTGGACGGACCACTACAGTGTTCGCTTTCACATCAAAAAACCCACCACACACACACCGGCACCCCGCCCCCTGCAAAGGAACGGGAGCAAGATCACTGAGGAGCAACTCAATGCCACCCTCAATCACAAAACCCCCCCACCACGACCAATGCCAAATACGCAGCCAAAGAACTTTACAGATGGATCACCAACTAGTTAGACAAGCATGTCCCCCCTCCGCAATACCGACAGACAGCAACCCAGGAAGGCCTCCTGGTTCACCACTGACCTCCAAGACACATCTGCTGAAATCTTGAGAAGAACTGGGGTAACAGCAAAACTTCGAAAGACCACTCCACTTACAAAAAACGCCATGACAGACTACCATCAACTCATCAGTTCCACAAAGAGGACCTTTATCCATAACAAAATCAACGCCAACACCAGCAACTCAAAGGAACTCTTCACAATCATCCAGGAATTCACTAAGCCGCCCAGGTTAGCCATGGACGTCACTCCCCCCCAGAACCACTGCAAAAAACTTGGCTCTTACTTCTACCTGAAAATAAGATCCCTCTATGACAACTTTGACAAACGGACACAGGGCACCAAACCCACTCCACCTCACAGCAACAAAAGTGAGCTTACCATCTCCTCCTGGTCCCAAGTCACCACTGAAGACACCGCCTTGACCATGAAAGGCATTCACTCAGGAGGCCCCACTGACCCCTGCCCTGCACATATCTTCAACAGAGCTGCCGTCACCACTGGACCGGAGCTATGACGCACACACAATGCCTTCCTCAAAGCCGGCACATTCCCTGACAACTGGAAACATGCAGAAGTCAAGCCCCTCCTCAAGAAGCCCTCAACTGATCCAACAGCCCACAAGAACTACTGACCCATTTCTCTCTTCCCCTTTGCAGCAAAAGTCACAGAAAAGATCATCAACGTCCAACTAACAAAATTCGTAGAAGAGAACCCCATCCTAGACAGATGTCCTCGTCCTCGGACCCTCCCCTTTGGCATCGGACAACACCTGGTGGCCCACCACCCTCAGCAGCCCTCTCACACCCACGGACCACACCCAGAACCTCGGCATCATACTCGACTCCTCTCTCTCTCCAGGACCCGACAGATCAACGCCGTCCCCTCCACCTGCTTCAACACCCTCCGCACCCTTAGCAATTCCTTCAAATGGATCCCCCCGAATCAAGAAAGGCCCTCACCCACACACTCATAACCAGCAGATTAGACTAAGGAAACACCCTCTATGCCGGGATCAACAAATCCCTGCTCCGCAAGTTCCAGAATGTACAGAACACTGCAGTCAGACTAGTCCTCTGCGTTCCCCGACAAAAACACAGCAGCCCACACCTGCGAGACCTCCACTGGCTCCCCATCGAAAAGAGAGTAACTTTCAAGACACTCACCCACGGAAACATATGCATACACAACATCGGACCCCAAAATCTCTACGAGAGTCGCCTTCCACGTACAAAAGAGAAACCTCCGTCGCCGACCTCACCCTCTCCAAAACACTGCGCATCCGCAGAGCCAGACAGGTGGAAGCGCCTTCTCTTACATCGCAGTTAAGAACTGGAATGAGCTCTCAATCAACACCATCAGACATGCACCCACTCTGCACATCTTCAGGAAGACCCTCAAGACCTGGCTTTTCGACTGAACGGAGCTGCTCCCTCAACCCAGCACCTTCAGACCCTCACAGGTAAGTAGTGCGCTTCACAATTCCCTGATTGATTGATTGATTGAACGACCCCTAATTTGTAAATCAATAGAAACAGAGCTGCAGGGCTGGTGTGGGGAGATGTTGGGATCGGTGTTAGCTGGATGAAAGTGAAGAGATTCAGGGGCATATTACCAAGCAATAACGATAGTTATCGCTATTGCTTGGTTAGAGACAAAAATGTACCGCAGCGCTGCGGCGATTTTTACCACAAATAAACCTTGGTATTACCAAGGTTTAACGCAAATGCAGTAAAAATTGCCGCAAAGCATGAATATCGCTGAAAAGTCAGCGATATTCATGCATTAGCGAGCTAATGCTCTCAGCCATGTTATCCACCTCCCATTGGATAACATGGCTAAGAACTGCTCAGGGCAGGTATTAGCTTTTGGAGATATTCCCGCTTAGCGCGAATATCTCCAAAAGTTGGTAATAGGAGATAGCGATGTTAGCGACTGTTTTCAGTCTCTAACATCTTGGCACGCCCACTTTGCATCTCATTAGTGATAAATATCACTGACATGCAAAGTGGGGCCCAAGATGGTCGCTATCTCCTACTAGCTGTCACTAACTGGTGTTAGCAGCAGCTAGGTAATAGGGAGATAATTTTATCTCCGCTTTCTTGGCTTTTAAAGCCAAAAAAGCGGAGATAACCCCCCTTGATAATATGACTCTCAGTTGGAAGACCTGACCCCGTTCTCATCTCTCCTTAGGCTGCCCTCCTGCAGATTCTCGGAAGCTCCTGTGTATGTTTTTCTGATTCTCAGTTTAGCACCCCTAGATTAACCCCGATAGGCAGAAAATGACACAATGACAACAGAGAATGAAAAATTGCATTTCTATGCTCCTGTCTGGCACAGGGGACGCGGCTGTCTCATTGCTATGAGAAAACAGCCGCTCACATCACATGGAGGAACAATTTTGCTCTGGAAGGCGGTGAGGGCGTCTAATAGTTCTAATAACAGTTTCGAAGGCCTTGTCCTGGTGGTTAAAGGCACTTTGACTCATTACACACCTGGAACCCGGCGAAGCATCTCGATAAATCCGGTCGTGGCAGAGGCGTCCTTTGGACCACGCTGAAGGAAGGATGACGACGCTTCTCAGGGAGGCGGCTGATTGATGGCGGCTTAAACAAATCCGCCAGCTCTGTTGATTTAGAGAGCGCGCGGCCAGTGGAGTGTTTCCTTCGGATTTATGATCAGTACATCTGCTTTCTTTATGGGCTCTTATTAGCAATAAGCGGGTGTACACCATTCTTCATTCAGTTCTCTCACAGGGCTTAGCAATCATATGGGAGGCGCAGGACGAAGGGCCTCGCCCGAGAAAATACGAATAACAGTTCGAGAAACATATACCTAGGAAAAAAACAGCTCTTAAAAAAACCAAAATCTGTACTATTGGCCGAATAGATTAACAGGACATTGAAATAGCCCTGCTGCATGTGGGCGGCCAATCCCACAATGTGTCGTGTCCCTCCTAAGATCACTGGGCCTAAGGGATTTCTGAATAATATTGCAAATAAAATACAGGGGAGGTTGATGATACATATGTTCTCCCAAGTGAGCACAACGGGACATGCAGGGTCATCATCCTCTTAAAAGTGCAGGGGTGTGGGTTCTAAACTGCCCTCTTTGCTCAGTTTTGGGGTGGTGTTGCATGAGGCATTTGCTTGGCGCGGGGCAGCAGTGTCATCCAGGAAAGGGCAGTAAGGAATTGTAAGTTCAGAGATTTGCAACTTCAAACGGGTTTTAAAGCTTTGGAGCAAGACACTGTGCCAGCTGTGGCTGTGGCTCAGTGCACCGAGCTGCCCCACCGCAGCATCCCCGCCAGGGCAGCCCATCCTCGTGATCCTCAGCTGTGCGGCTACAGTCTCCCACAGGCCTCAGTTCCTCTGCTACAGGGAGGCGTGTATCAGGATTAGAATGAATGGTGGGCAGGAAAGAAGAGTGTTCAGGAAGTAAATCATTTTACCCCTCAAAGCAGCCCTAAGTATCGGTGAAATAAGCAGGAAACCCTTTCCAGCTGTAGAGAATTTGCTGTGACACAGTGGGGAAATCTTGTCGCAGACCTTATTCGAGGGGCCACAGGGCAGAAAGGGGCCACTGGACCATAGCCAGGGAGGTTTGCATCATTTGCTTCCTGTGTCCTTTGTCCTTCCTGCTATGGCGCTTCAAAATGGGTCCAGTACACTATTTCCTCGATGACTTTCAAGGCAGCCACAACAAGCAGCCAAAGGTTACTACAGGAGGTAAAATAGGAGTAGAGACTGAGAACTCAAGAGTCAAACAATAGATATAATAACACACTGTCCAGCCCAGTGCTTGTCTTAGAAAAGAGAAAAAAAGAAGTACTTTAACAGGACAGCAAAACGATATACTATGCTCAGTAGTTGGATTCAGGTACAGGGTTTTACCACATACTGTGGAGCTCTAACCAATACCTACAGTTCCCTCCTCATTAATCAAACTGTCCTACCAAAAGTGCTAAAATACACACCCACTACTTTATTCTAGCCCAGTTTGTGCAATTCCTGCACTACAGTGATTTGGCCGTAAAGGAAGCTCGTGGATGAGAATTGACACAGCGGCCGGTTCACCAAGTGGCTTATGTGAGACATCACTAAACGAAAGGGCCAGTAGGTCGGTTCAGTTCATATGTGTTTCTTGTTGGCAATCATTACTCCGCTGTACATGGAACTATGGGGCATATTACCAAGGGCCTTATCGCTGCTTTAGCGGGAATTTTTCCCGCTAAAGCGGCGATAATTTTATCGCTCTATTACCTAGCTGTCGCTAACACCAGTTAGCGACTGCTAGTAGGAGAGAGCGATCATCTTGGGGCCCACTTTGCATGTCAACGATATTTATCGCTAATGACATGCAGAGTGGGCGTGCCAAGATGTTAGCGACTGCCCAGAGCAGTTCTTAGCCATGTTATCCAATGGTAGGTGGATAACATGGCTAAGAGCATTAGCTCAGTAATGCATGAATATCGCTGACTTTTCAGCGATATTCATGCATTTCGGCCGATTTTTATTGCTTTTGAGATAAACCTTGATAATAGCAAGGTTTATCTGCGATAAAAATCGGCAGAGCTCGGCGATAATATTATTGCCGCTAAGCCAACATAGCGATAATTATCACTAGTTGTTGGTAATATGCTCCTATATCCTTTTTGTGCAAATCACAGTCTGTCAACACGGCCATGAATTTACTTGTTGATATAAACTCGCCTCAAAACTGCAGGTGTTGTGTGTTTTCGTGGTCACACAGGTGACTTTCTGTGTCAGAGGGCACAAGATCGTGGCAGCAGCTCCATCCCTTAGATCTCACTACAGAAGTAAGTAGCATGGCAACCCTTGGCTGTGGTTACTGTCTTCAGCAGCTGCAGCCTCCAGCAGACTGGGGGGGGGAGAGGTCATTGTCAGTGCTGACATCCTCCTCAACAGGACGTGGGTCAGTGGAAGCACATGTCCCTAGGATTGCTGCTGGGATGATGGACACTATGCTATGACACAGTTCATCACAAGAACCATGAATGGAGTTTTTTTACCACTCACTTCTTGAGTAGGCCTCAGTTATTCTCTTGATCATAAGTTGGTTCTTCTGTATAATTTTCACAATATGGCACATGGCTGGGCCTCTCCTCCTTGACAGTCTCTCCTCCTGCATGACCAGGCACTCTACTTCCCTGTTTGAGCAGTCAGGCAGGCGTCTAGGTACTCAACCTCAGCTCTTCATCATATAATTCAGGTGGTATCCCTTCACCTCTGAAAGACTGACTGACAGAGTAATACCAGTCGTGGATCACAGCAGCTCTGGAAGCACTGGTTGTACGCATTGATCTTTATTTAGCACAAAACGATTAAGGAAGCAACAGAGCGTTGCAGATTACATTGGTGGTTGAAAGGTGATCTACCAGATAATGTATATCAAGTGGGGATTGGGAAAATTAATTTTATAGTTTTAGGCACAGGGACATTAATTGATTTGACCAGAATCACACAATGTAGACTCCAAGTTGGTAACTTGAGCCACTAAGCCCCATCTCCTCCACTATGCTGAGCACTGCCTCTTTTGGTCAAGAAAAACATGGAACTCGAGCAAGGTGGTTTATTTTGGTTCACACCTTTATACTGGTTCTAGACAGGGTATGTTGAATGACTGTCTAAAATCCAGAAACGAAGTTGAGTGGTACGTTTTCAATTGTGTTTTCTGGCTGCCGTACAGACACAGCCTTTTTAAAAGGAGAAGATTCACAGCAGGCTCTATTTAAGAAAATCCCTAAACATGTTAACAATGAACTGTGAAGACTCTGCATTTAACTATCATGAACTTTTATGAAGACAATAAGGACAAGTCCTGTCTAGCAAATTCTTTAGCTTTTACAATGGATTCTGTTAACTCACCCCCCACACACCTACAATCCACCAAAAGGGATTTTTTAGGAAGGATTTATCAGCAAGCTTTGGCCTCGATGAAATCTTTTTTTTTGCTCACAAGTAGTCACCCTGGGACCTTAAACTTCAACAGAAAAACCTTTAACATCAGGAGTGCCACAGGTGCCATCTCTAGCCCTGTAGTTTTTCATATTTACATGGCCCCTTTAATCTCTTTGATAATCTCGTTTGGAATTGCCACTACATTGTATGCTGATGGCACACAGTTGATCCTTTTGCTTGACAAAGGATCCCTAGGTTCAGAATTTTAAAAACTGCCTTAGGGAAGAAATTCAGGGGATTCTAGCATTCCATCTAAAATGCAACCCAGATAAAACTGAGCTTTTCTTGTTAGGAAAATCCAATTTTTTTGGGAGGATAAATTCTGTTCCTCCGCCTCCTGCCACAGTTGTAGTTACACAAAACCTGAGAGTAAAACTTGATACGACCTTCTCTTTCCATCCACATGGCATGGCAATAGCAGGCATTTCCTTCAACCTTATCAAGTCCCTGAGAAAGTTTTTTGTACTTTCTCCCGCTAACTGCTAGGAAATCAGGAGTCGCGTTTGCTCTTATCACCTCCCGGCTCGTTTTTGTGACAGTCTATAAAGCAGGAGCCACAAAATACATTTTTACAAACTGTAGATGGTGCAACATGTAGCCTCAAGACTTGTGTTAAAACTCCCTGGATGGAGCACTGCCTCCACTGCCTTGAAAACTCTACACTAGCTACCTGTGCACAAAATGATCCTCCTTAAGACCTTTTTACTGGTGTTCAGATCATTAAAAGCTTCTGGACCCAAATAGTTCACAGATAGAATCATACATTATACTTCCCTAAAATCGTTTAGATCCTCCCATGCTAAGCTCCTCAAGCCTCTTCCATTCAGATTAAAAGTCAGAGGTTGTAAATCCTTTTCTGTATTAGGAACCAAGGTGTGGAATCTATTTTCTAGCCTCCTGCGTTTCACCGAATCAGAATCTCTCTTCAAAAAGCTTCTGAAGGCCTGGCTCTATTGGGCACCGGATGCCTTCTGCTACTTCCTTATCCATTGACGCCTTTACTTGTCTCTTCTTCCTTTCTCATGTTTTTGCAGCTGCAAATCTAGCACCAGTATGCTATGTTGTGGAGTGACACAGTGCTTTACAAAATCTATATTTATTTATGTTAGAAATGAGGCTTCTGGTTGGCGAGGGTGTGCACCTAAGTCAGGCAGAACCCCCCACTCTAGTCAGAGCAAGGGAGTTATACACCAAGGATAACCCCGGCTCACCTCCTTGGTAGCTTGGCAGAGCATTCATGTGTATCCCAGAGGCAATGTGTAAAGTGTTTGCGCAACACACACACACAACAGTGATACACTAGGCGCACCACAAAAGTAGACTCCACACAAGGTTATAGAAAAATATCCTTTGTATTATTCATAAAAAACTTTAGACCACAATCACATAAATCACTGTGCCACTAGGCACTAGTCATGAAATACAAAGCTTCATAACTCACTGGGCCAGTCGGGCCAGTGCCATATCACATGTAGCGCACTAAAGTAATGATCAGAGTGCACACTTTATACAATCTTGGGCAAACAACATTAGGCATTCCACCATCACTAGAAACATAGATGCCACTTCCTGCTTATAGCAAAATATAGGGCATACCTAGCAGGTCAGGACAGTAAGGCAATAGTTTTTACCATAAACCACACAGGGATCATACGTACCCCCCTAGAAGCGGTCCCAATATAGTCCTGTGCACTTGCGCTCTCCACTGGTGTCCCACGGTATCGAGGCCCAGAATATGGGGCCCAGAAGGGCAGGTGCACCTACTGCACTTGATATTGTAGTTAGAATGCCCAACAATCAGTTTGGTGCTCTGACAGACTCTGCTGGACCGGTACCTACGTGGAGACTGCATACGTGTCCGGTCCACGAAGTTGGAAATGCTCCCCTAAGGTAGGGGAGGGGAGGAACTACCTTGGTCCCCTCCCCGCAGGAAAACACAATTCCCCTATGCAGCTGCCCTGGTCCCTGGGCACAGGGTCAAGACTGATTTGCATATGTCCATGTCTGAACTGGGGTGGCGTGGTGAGCAAAATAACGATGGATTAAACCCAGATCTGTGACTGGGGGTGAATGTTTTGCCATTGTGCTACATTCCCTCTATCAGCTTGTGTGTTTTGATGGTTCCACTGGCAGCTTCCGAACAAAGGCAATGAAGGTGAGGGGGTCCACACTCACCCACCAGCCTCGAGCTGCAGCGGCTCCGTCAGTGCTGCAGGGCCAGACGAGGACTCCCTTCGGAGAGGAACATGAAGCAAAGTCTCTGTCGGCTTCGCTCTCTCCGACCCAGGGTTTCTTTTCCATTGAGGGTGCTGCTGGCAAAGGCTGGGGTGCAGGCGGCGGTCCTTCCCTGGTGGCCAATGAGGAGTCACCAGGTACGTCTGCCCCGGTCCCCTGTGATGGATGGGGCCACTGCAGTACTGGATGGCACCCCAGAACACCTCACTGGGAGCAGTTCCGTCCACCTCTCTATGTGGTCAGGACCGGCCGTGTAGGGAACACACCTTCCTTCTGGGCAGAGCCTTCCCCTCCCAGTTGGACCCGGCAAACTATCGCTAAATCGCACTTATGGACGTGGAAGCAAAATATTTTGCCTCATTATTCCTGGAGGACTTGGTAGAATGGTCCAATATAAAAGGGCTGATCCCATTTAACAAAACTGGGTTCCGCAACGGATGTGGCACAGCAACAAATATCTTTGCCCTTGCCACAATAGCAGATTAGTGCAAACGCCAGCGAAGACATCTACCACTGTGTTTTATAGACTTCAAAGCCGCATTTGATTGTGTGAACCGCGGGCTGCTATGGACAAAATTACAGAATCTGGGTCTCCCAGAAACAATGTTACGACCCATTATACAACTGTATACGTGCATGTGGGTCCTTGTGAACATGGAGAATGGTACAAAATTATCCAAAAGGTTTACAAACTGAGATTGGACTAAAACAAGGGTGTGTATTAGCCCCCCATTTATTTAACCTCTTCATGGCAGACCTCTCACCCCGACTGGATCAAGCAAATACACATCCACCGCGCTTGGGAACATTGCCCATAACGCATCTCTCGTACGCAGATGATATAGTTTTGTTTATTCTGACCCGAGTAGGCCTACAAAGAGCACTTATTGAGCACCTAATGTTTGCTAATACCAACGCACTGGAAATTAACAACACAAAAACAAAAACTATGTCAGTCACAAACTGCACACGGCATCAGTATCAATTCAAAATGGGAGAGACGCGCCTTGGAATAGTAAGTACTTATAAGTACCTGGGGGTATACATAGACAAAATATTACATTTTCAATTTCAGAAACAATATCTGGAAAAAAAAGGAAATGGCATTACTTATGCTTTTTGCGCCATCGCAAAGAAACTATGTGGTCCCTCTTTCACGCCACTAATATCAGTGATGGCCGCAAAGCTATTACCTGCAATAACCTATGCAAGCATAGTGTTAAATGGTAAAGATGGAAAACTCCTAGACTCTCTGCAAACAAAGGCCTACAAAAAAGTCTACAGTCTTCCACAGACAGCAGCCCCGGCACAGGTCCGACTGGAATTCAGCCTTATCAAGTAGGAGATAGGGAGAAAAAATGCTGTGAATAAAACTTGGTATAAAGTTTGGCAGAATCGATCGAATACATTAAATGACGCCCTGTGGCAAGCCCAGGAAGACGATCCAAATTCAAGCTACGGCAAATTCTTGAAAATGGCGTTGAAGGATACTGAGATAAAGGCACTTTGGGTACAGAACCCTTCCTTTCAAATCTTTCGTAGCATAACAAACAAGGCGGCGAAGCTTCAATCATTATTGGAAGACAAATGTACCTTACCAAAAAGATCTCACAGCTGGATGGTTCTTCAATCCTATACATCACTCCGACCGGCGTAATACCTCGGCAAAACATACTCGCCCCACTTGAAACGCAAGCTAATGGCAACCAGATTTGGGGTATTACCAAGCCTGGCTGATCAACCAGCATGGAAGTATACAAGGGTCAAATCTTGTAGCTTATGTGGTGTAGCATGGCAAGATTTTATCCCCCTCATATGGGTCTGCCCCAGCCTAAAATCTAAACGCGCTTCTCCACCAAAAAATGCTTTTAAAGACAGAGGAGTTCGAACTTGTAGATCTGCCATCATTAGAGGACTTGGTACAACAGACCCTCAGCTGACCTGTAAAATGATGAAATTCCTATTATTTTATGAGAAAAACTACGTGGCACTGCCAATACAGTAATGTTTAGGATCTTTATAGCAATTTAAAAAAAAAATGTTTAAAATGTTTTCAATGTTATTATTTTCTAAAACCGTAACTCGATAACAATCTGACGTTACAGAATTACGAACAAATTTGAATTGGTCTCATGATAAGGACACCACTTCCGGTTTTCAGGACTAAACAATTAACATGTCTTTTCCTTTTTTTTCTCTCTTTTTATATACACTTTTAATCATTTTATGTTGATACATTACTTGTATTATGACATTGTTATTGTTTACTTAACTTAAACAATAAAGAATTCAATCAATTGAATCAATCGAACCCTCCCGGATGGTCCATTGTGGCGGTCCGTGACCACGCAGTGCAGCAGCTACGCTCTTGGGGGAGGCACAACTCCTGGATCTTGCAGTCATGAAGCACCCAGGCTTGGCACCTGACAAAAAACAAAAGAACCAGGACTATGCCCACACCAAAACTGGTCAAGATCACAGCGCTCACCACGTGCTGAGAGCAAAACAGGGAGGGCAGCACTACCTGGTAACTGAAGGACACCTGAGGTCACTCAGCAGAATGTAACCAGCAGGCCAGCGCATCAGGGCACTTGCAGAAAAAAAGTAGCAGCCCTTCTGGTCCCACAAGCCACTGGTCAGCACATTCAGCAAGGGAGTCCTATGGCGGTTCCTCCTGGCAGTCCTTCTCACCAGGTGCAGTCCACGCAGTGTCTTCTCTTCAAGTTCAAGCCAAAAACATGGGGTCACAGCCCCAGTACTTATAGTTCCAAAGTCTTTGTTGTCCCCTGGCACAGGGCTCTGAGCCCAGTCCAAACCAGTTCTGGGTACCATTTAAAGTAGGGGGCATCCATATAACCCTTTGGCATCTGGGTAATAATCACAATCAAAATAACAAATAATGCCACGGGATCGATATAGAGGCTAAACAGTAAGATGAAGAGAACATTAATTTCAACTCTTCCTATCAATATAAATCTCTGCAATAAATCTCCTTAGTTTTCACTCTCTGTAGCCAAGGACAAAAAAATGAAAGAACAAGTACACACCTCTGTTCAAATTAAATTAATATTTTATTATCTGTATATACTATCCAACAAACTATATTTTCAAAACACAATTTTCATACATAAATACATTGATTTGACATGTATGTACACACTTATTTACATTTATGCATATAACACATATAAACATGTAAATGAAAATAAGTGTCTACATACATGTCATGATATCTCAAGGGGCAAGGCCACAGCCATTTCAGTTTCTAAGAATGCTGCATTGTCCAAAACTGCTGATGTTGCTATGTATGATATAAGAACCAATCCATTTCCTGTACCAACATTAAGAGATTTGTCTCAAATGCCGGAGCAAGTGTATCAAAATGAAATAAAGTTTTGCATTTAGCAGCAATGTAAGACCCTTAGTGGATATGTAGAGACAGCACTGAGTGTGTGATCACACCATAATTTCTACTTCCAAACCTCATCAGGTTCTTTCATGAAGCAGCCCACATTGGTAAGGACGACATTATGCATGCCACTGAAACCAATTGGCATGCACCCTTCTTTGGGGCATATTTTCCAGGACTTATCGCCGAGTTAGCATCACTTCATAGCAGCCAAAGTGGCAATAAATATATTGCCCTATTCACAAGCTAGTGCTAACAGCCGATATCACCAGTTTTACTGCGATAGCAGCCTCAAAAAACATCTCCACAGATGACCCTGGCAACTAACGCTAAAGAGATGCAGAGTAGGCGTCCCTTTGCAAAAAGCAGCGAAAACACCCCTTTGCAACATTCTCCATGACCAGCCAGATTGGCGATAAGATCACAAAACCTGCGATAAGTTGCTTTAGCAGCAGGGATTTAACACCTGCTCTTTCCTGGTGTAAAGTCGGACGACAACCTGCAAAAAAGGGACCCCAGCCCAGAGCCACACTTGAAGAACAACAGATGCCATGGAGCTACTGATCATTCAGCTCATACACCCAAGAGGGCCACAACACCCACTGCCGCCACCCTCAGGCCCGCCACCCCCATAAGGGCACCCCCTCGTCCGAACATAGATATGTTACATCAACTTTATGAAATCATGAACAAAACAATTTGCCTGATGTTGCACAATTACAACACTTAACATTCATGTGTGGTCAGAAAAAGGCGAATCATTCATTCATCTATGAATTTCCAAACAAATCATTTTATTCAAACCAACTATTTGGAAGAGTCATGGCGTGTCTTCTCAGGACAATCTGTATGTCACAGCCTGCAAGACAAAATTCAAGATAGGAAGGTGTGTCATGCGCACATCAAAGGATAGAGAGAGAGAGAAAGAGACAGTGAAAAGAAGAGAGGAAGAGAGAGAGAAAGAGGGAGAGAGAGAGAGAAAGAGTGAGAAAGAGAGAGAGAAAGAGAGGGAGAGAGAGGGACAGCGAAAAGAAGAGAGGGAGTGAGAAAGAGAAAGAGGGAGAGAGAGAGAGAAAGAAAGAACACGAGTGAGAAAGAGAGAGCGAGACAAAGAGAGGGAGAGAGAGTGCAGACAGTGCCTCCAAACATGTGCCGGTATACACTGCAGTCCACCAGGTCCCATATTTAAAACAGAGTCCATATCCATGAATGGCAGAGTCCATACAATTGCACACGCCATCATCGCTTGCCCGCCCCTGCGCACACAGATTTGTGCATCCCAGCCCCTCCCACCGTCCTGCGGTAATTGCCCGGCCCTGTGCACCCAGGCCTCACTGCTCACCTTCCACCACCGGCATGTCTCCAAGAGGGCCCACCACGTGCCGGTGCAAACTCCAAGCCCGGGGCCTGTGACCTTGCCATCCTCCACATCACCGCTGGCCACCAGGTCACACACTTGACTCTGGGTCTTCATTTTGCAATGGCAGAGATCATATCAGTGCACACGGCATCATCGCAGACTGCACATCAGCTCAGATCTTTAGGTGCCATTAACTCTGTGAACCGCGAGGCAACACCACGTGGTGGTAGGCCTGTGCTGCCCGCTGGCTCAGGCCTACACTGCGGTACAGCAGGGCTCACACAAATCCATACCAGTCTGGACCGCCAGGACGGGCCATCATCGCAGGCTGCACACCTGCTCAGCACTTACGGTGCCCCTACCTCAGTGCGCCGAAAGTCACCGTCCCATGGCAGTAGGCCCATGCCAGCTGCATTTTATCTGGTGCCACCAAGTCTGTGCAACGCAAGTCATGGACCCTTTATGATTGAGTTTCGTGGTGAGGACACTATCATGTCACCTCCTGCAGTGCGGAAAGTGATGGGGTAGGGCCCTCGGCCCTCATTCATAAATAATAACCACACGGATACACCCAGATAGAGAGTGGAAATTGCGTTTATTGGCAGGGTCACTTGTCCTGTGATGCGGGTGCTGGATAGGTGTGATGTGGGTGTATACCAGACGTGTGGGAATGGCTGTGGCATGCTGACAACTAGACCCGTGATCAGCAGATCACTACAAGGAAGACATGGGACATGTAGCATTGTCGTCTTCCCCTGTGAGCGTAAGCGGAGTGGGATGGCCTCCAGTGTGCCAGTCCAGCTCAGGGGTGTGAACAATGATCCGTCCTGGGCTGAACTAGGAAGTAACTAATGAGTGTGTCTCTGTTGTAGTGTCGGCGCCACCCGGACCGCAATGAATAATGTTGCACCCTGTGACTCAAGTCCTACAAAATGAACAAAATGGGCATAAAGGGCCCATGTAGATGACCCCACATTCATTTATACTTCCACACTTTTAATTGATCATAGACATAGACATGACATCTGTGTGAATATAAATGTTTAATGCACATTCAGTGGAGTGTTGAAGCTGGAGCAGTACAGGGCCATGCAACCCCCACCATGGAGGGCCAGCCAGAGTCCTTTAGGGAATGACAAGTTCATCCAAAGAGGAGGAGTTCAGTCCGCAGTCTGATCACTGTGCCATTGATAACCAAATAGAATATGGCAGTCTATGTCTAGGTCCAAGGTGAGTGTTGCAGAGTGCATCGGGGTACAGTGGAAGGTGATGATGTGGAGGGCAGAACCAAGCAGCAATAGGCCATATCGCAGAGATGAATGCTACAGCTTTCTTCTTACCACTAAGGCAGTTTCATCCTCATCTTCGTCCTCTGCTGTTTCATGCGCCTCACATGTGGGTGGTGGTGTCCTGTCTCCAGCACTGTGTGGCAGTGACACCTCAGGGGCCAGAGGTGGAATGTCTGCCGCACTGTTTGGCACTGACATTTCATGGAGCGGAGATGTGGATGGAGCGGTAGCAGCAGCATTCATCCGTGCCAGGCCTTGTGGCAGCAATGCCATGAGGAGGGTCTGCAGGGCACGGAAAAACCCAGCTACCTCTCGCTGGTGTGCAGCTGTGGCAGCCACTCTTTCCGCCTGTGTCAGTTCCATGTTCTCCATCATCCTCCACATGTTTCCCAACTCCCGGGTGACATCGCTGGTGCCACTCTGACTAGACAGTTGTCCTTGTCTCAGAGTCAGGACTCCAGCAATGTCAGCCATGGATCATTGGAGAACATGTAGCGGACTGTGGGTGTCCGTTAGGGGCTGTGAGTGGTCCCTGATGGGACATAGACAACCATGTATAGCATCTAGTTAGGCTGCCATGCGGTCAAACCCCACCCGCACCAGTTCAGCGATCTGCTCCTGGTTCCACAACACATGGCATTGGAAGGCCATGTGTTGTTTGTGGGGATCCGGGGGGGCAGCAGTGGTGGTGGGGTTGCCTGCTGTGTGGTCTGTGCAGGCAGTGGGGTCTCAACGATGCAGCTGGGCTGCCCTGCTCCTGGAGGTTTTTTGACGTAGCTGTCAATGAACTCCTGGAGACTGCATGACATGGTGCATTGTGACTGTTTGGGAGGAGCTGCCTATTTGATGCGGGACAGTGGACATTGCGACAACATCTCGGATGTGTGTTTGTACTTGTACATTGTCAACTCACATTTCACTGCTATGCCAAATTTGGTTGGCCAGTTTCTAAACACAAGCAGCACCAGTTGTGTCCTCTTTTTTGTTGTGGACGTGTTGCAATTTGTACCACATTGTTGTAAATGTTGATGTGCTCTGCTGTTGCGCTTTACAAAATACACAAATAAATGTTCTGTGTGTGTGCTGCCTTTTGGGAGAGTCACCTGTGCACCTCTGATTTTGCTGCCCCTCATCCCTTTCATGCGGTGTGCTCTTGACTTCTGGGCTCATACAGTGCTGAGAGGTTGCATTGTGCTCTTGGTGGCAGTTGGGGGCCTGGGGCATGGTTTATCCGCAGATGTGTTTATGACATCAGGGGTTGTTTGTGCACGTGAATGTGTCAGAGTGTGACCTGCTCCTTTACGGATGTGTCCACACTCAGCCACCTCAGAGTCGTGGCATGCAATATTGCATGATATGTTGACTGCAGCCATGCTATTCGTCATGCAGTGTCACTTACATTGTCAGTGCTGCTCACAGATACGCTGTTTAGCTGGGTTTAACACATATGCATGGGTTGGTTGTGAGATTGGTGATTTTTGGGAAGGGGCCCCTCTGGGCACATAGTCGATGGGGGCCTACTTGCTGTTTCTAGGTGTGCTGCAGTGTGTCAAGAGGATCAGAGTCATTGTGGGTGTGCACTGTGCTCTGCTTTATTGTGTAAATGTGCCCATTTCCCCCCGACCCCCAAGTCCCTGGTCGTTACTCACCCTGTTGCTGTTGTATCAGGTCATGTTGAGCAGTGTCCGGTCCCCCAACTACTGCCACCGTCTCCCCACTGATGACTGTGGACACCATTTCCTCCATCTCATCCAGCTCCTCCTGTGGCGCTGGGCTCCCACCTCCAGTCTGCATTGCTGCCTTCCGGTTGTCAGCAGGTTTCTGCTTGATTTTGCGCTTCAAATCATTCCAGCGCCTCTTGACCTCTTCCATTGTCCTCTTCAGCACTCCGACTGCATTCACCTTGTCTACGATCGACTGCCATATTAATTTTTTTGTTGCCAATGACACAGTTGGAGGTGATGAATGGTAGTTGATGGTGTTCTACCACCTCCGTTATCAGGATCCTGTTTTCCTGGGGACTGAACTGCGTCTTTCTCTTCTTCTTGTCCATGCCCTTCCCTGACCCTTAGGTACCAGGCTGGTCTTCTGGGGGGCTTGTGTGGAGTTCTGGTTGTCCTCTGTACCTGCTCCGGCTACCTCCATTGTGCTTTGCAGTAGTTTTGTTTTTGTTTGTATTTTTTTTCTACTTTTATTGTGATTTTTCCCGCCTGACATGTGTGAATTGCAGGACTGGTGAAGATTATCATTGATTTTTTTATCGCGGTTGGGCCCATCGCTAGTTTTTTGCATTGGGGTTTACATTTTTATCGCCGTCCCAGTGAGTTTATCGCGGACATTTGACAAGTTATCGTGAATACATCGCATGTAGTCGTCGTGTTGTGAATAGGATGTTCAAACGGTGTTATTTTCCCACGATAGACTGCAATATGAAACATTGTGTTAACTGATTTTGGCGATGATTATCGCACGTTCTTTAGAATATCCCCCTTTGTGTCTATAGCCCACAGTTATTGTTAATCTTTTGCTATCTGCCTTGCACACAATATTGCTAAAAGGGACTAAAGCCAAATCCCCCTACTCATCCAGCGTGAGGGCCCCTTTGTGCGTGTCCAGGGAGACGTTATTCAGATCCCCAAATGTGCAAACTATTCTTTTGCTTTTTCAGTGTATGTATGTTATCAGGCTGGGCGAAGATGTACCCCTATTCCTATGTTGATGCCATCACAGTAGCTAAGTGATTAATCAGAGATTTTATTCCTCAGATTAGAGTATCATCCCAAATAAGTAGTTACCGCGGAACATACTTAATTTTTGCAGTAGTTTAGGCAATTTAGATTAGCATTTCTACTGTACCAATCACCCAGAGTCTGTGTGAAATGTGGAAGAAAGTAATAGCACCCTTAAGAACTAAATTGCGTACACACACTTGGGACTACAATTAGAATGGCTCAATGTTCTAACATTTACATTAGGTTCCCTGACAGGGTCCTTTCCCAGCTGGCAAAATTGAGTGCAAATGAAAACATCTGGGGTCAACTCATGATGCTCCCATCAAATCTCCCAGTCCCCACTGCTACGCTGAATTTCAGTCTTACAATTTTGCAGAAAACATACATGATTTCTTTAAAGCTCCTCTTTTCAAGTGTGAGCAACCTTACCTGAGTGCCTGATCATAGCCTACCATTCTCTCCAGTGCAAAGAATGGGTCTACGTTCCTGTGTTCCAGAGGAATATTGCACTCCTGTATCCACTCTTCTCACTGCAAGCAGAAGATTTCCTCTTTCTAGAGACAGCAGTGCTACTGCTGCGGCTACAGGGCTGGTGCCAAAGTCCCACCATCTGCTGGTGGCCCAAGTTCTTTGCATATTTTGCATATTCCGTGCCTGTGCCACTACCTCCAAATGATGTTGCACCTGCATCTTCTCATATCCATCAAAGATAAGTGACCACCTCCTTCTTGACACCAGATTCATCTGTGGGCATATCGTGCTATCTTCATTGTCACTTTGAGAATCTGGTTATTTGTGGGTTACATTCATGCTTCAAAATAGGGCGTTACCCTCAATTTTATTGAATGCTATTTTGTGTGGAGCCGCCACTCTTTCTACAGTGGAAACACACATGCCTGTTGTTGGAGATAGCTTTCCTTTAATCTGAATAACTATCAGTTTTAATAACATTTACCTTCATCTTTTTCATTATGGGCACATATACCCTCAACCTCTCACCCCACACTCACATCACCTCACAACTTAAAGAGCTCCACTGGCTCCCGACCCACTCTTCAAACTACTCTCATGCACATAAAAAGCCTTAGCAACTGCATAGACGTCCACAAATGTACCAGACACCTCCACTCAGCTGGAGTCATACTCCCACACACCCAACAAATATACAGAAGCAGAGCCAGCAGCTATGCATTCTCCTACCATGCTCCTGAAGCCTGGAACTACCTGCCTCCTCACATCAGAACCACCTCCTGAGTTCTTGAATTCTGCAAGAAATGGAATAACTGTGGCTCTTTGCCTAGCTCCACCACTGTATTGGCCCATACAATGTGTGCTTCAGTACCAGGAAACCCTCATTGATTAATCCTGTTCTATTTATACAAATACAAATAATATAAGAGAGTGCCAACATCTCCACCAGGCCTCGAAACTTTTTCCAATCCTTTGAACCCTAATCTGCCAGAGGGGACTCATTTTGCAATGACTGAGCAAGGATTTATTTTCGGGAACCAAGGAGCAAATTTCTATAGTGTTTTTTTAGACATAGCAAATGCGGTTGAACAGTATAGACCATCCCTTTCAGCCATCTCCCTTTATGTACCATCTTCCTCAAAGACTTTTGCTTCATAAGCATCACCCTCAAGGAAGTTTTGTATATTTTGTTTGCAGGTCAAAAGCCTACCCTCAGCTTCCCTTAAATGGGACTGAGATCTAGTATACATTGTTCCTGTTCTTAGGCACTTAAATGATCATTCTTTAGAATAAAAAAGAGACAGGCAGCCTGTTTCAAGTAGTAGGTTATTTTCTGTTTTAATTTACATTATGGAATGACTGTTATTTTGCAGCAAATAAGAAGAAATTAACACATTTTAGATGAAATAGCTAATACCACTACAATGCCTTTAGTGTTAGTGACAGAATAGTTATATAGCAACAAAGATTAGGGATCAAGGCTAATGTGCTTGCACCGGTACTGACGTTCCACAAATATGAATTGTAAAAGAAGGTGCTAATGACCAGGAACACAATCCCTATACGTACCATAAGGGGGAAAGGTGACAAAACCCTATCCCCACAACAACATTTACAAAAGATGGCCCTGCACCCTTCAGATATTCAACATGTTATTTAAATATTCTTGACAAGGATCATATTGCATACAATTCAACAATAGTTGACAACTTTCCCAAGAAAAAGTGAAAAGAAGGCTCTTCAGTTGAAATCAATTCTTTATTCAATTTTCTGTTTAAAATGGATAGCCAACGTGTTTCGTCCGTTACCGGACTTCTTCAGGATTTTATTGATATCATAACAGTCGTATATCAAATCCTTAGGTGCTGGAAAATAGTTAATCAATTTTAGGATAAGTGGTCAATAAATATCCAAAGGAAAAATAAATCTCAGGTACTGTCTCTCAAATAAAGTGTAAATCTGCAAGTAAGCGCAATACGTCCAATATGTGGTCTTCTGGTAGGCCACTTTCACTTTTTCTTTGGAAAATTGACAACTATTGTTGAATTGTATGCAATATGATCCTTGTTAAGAATATTTAAATAACATTTTGAATATCTGAAGGGTACAGGGCCATCTTTTGTGGACAGAATAGTTATATGTCCATGACAAAATCCTGACTCAAAATAGAAAGGCACTGGATTATCTCTTTGTGGCTAAGAGGGTGTTTGTGCAATTAGAGGGATGGAGTAGTATACTCATCACTCCAACACTTCAATCAAGGGTTTGTAAAGCGCACTACTCACCCGTGAGGGTCTCACGGCGCTAGTGGTGGGCGCACTTCAGAATCAGTCAGCGCCTCGGATCATTCGAAGAGCCAGGTCCAAAGGTTCTTCCTGAAGGTTCGTAGGGTTGGGGAATGTCTGATGTGCATGGGGAGCTCGTTCCAGGTCTTGGCTGAGATGTTGGAGTAGGCTCTCCTGCCTGTTCTAGTTCTGCGCACGTGGGGTACTTCTGCCAGGGCGAGGCCAGCGGAGCGGAGGTTCCTTTTGGGTAGGTGGAAGGAAAATCTCTTGTTGAGGTATTTAGGTCTGATGTTGTTGAGGGATTTGTAGGCGTGGGTGACGAGTTTGAAGGTGACCCTCTTCTTGCCGTGCCGTGTAGCCAGTGGAGCTCTCACAAGTGTTGGGTCATGTGTTCGTGGCGCAGAGTCCCAAGGATGACTCTGGCGGTGTCATTCTGGATCGCCTGGAGTCTGTGTAGTATACCTCTGTTGATTCTTGTGTATAAGGTGTTGCCGTAGTCCAATCTGCTGGTTATGAGTGAGTGGGTGACCGTCTTTCTGCAGTTGGGGGGATCCATTTGAGGGTCTTGCGGAGGATGCACAAGTATTTGAAACTACTGGAAGCGATAGCGTTGATCTGGTAGTTCATGGAGAGGGAGGAGTCGAGGATGATGCCGAGGATTTGTGCGTGGTCCGGACGAAACCTCAGCATCATCACCAAGTGGTGTCCCAGGCGAATGTGCAGGGCCAGAGGATGAGGACCTCGGTCTTCTCTGAGTTGAGCTTCAGACAGCTGTCCTTCATCCAGGCTGCCACATTCTTCATTCCCTCCTGGAAGCGGAGTCTGGTGTCTTCGGGTTTCTTCGTGAGTGAGAGGATGAGCTGGGTGTCATCGGCGTAGGATACAATGCTGAGCCCATGCTGTCTTACAATGGCGGTGAGGAGTGCCTTGTAGATTTTGAAGAGCGTGGGACTGAGCAAAGAACCCTGGGGTACTCTGCAGTCGATATCGGTGGGTTTCGAAATGAAAGGAGGGAGTCTGATCCTGTGGGTTCTGCCGGCGAGAAAGGATTGGATCCAGTTGAGGGCAGCTCCTTTTATCCCTGCGTCATGAAGTTTGGCTGCGAGTGTGTGGTGGGAAACGGTGTCAAAAGCTGCGGAGAGGTCTCGTAGGATGAGAGGGGCAGTATGACCCTGGTCGAGTAGCATGCGGATGTCGTCGGTGGCGGCAAGAAGGGCAATCTTGGTGCTTTGGTTGCTGCGGACTTCAGACTGGTAGGCGTCAACGATTGAGTGCTCTTTGATGAAGGTGGTCAGCTGGGCATTCACGAGTCTCTCGGTGACCTTGTCCATGAAAGGGAGGAGAGAGATGGGCCAGTTGGTTTTGAGGTCAGGAAGGTCGTCTGTGGGTTACTTGAGGAGTGGTATAACCTCTGCACTTTTCCAGTCTTCTGGGAGGATGCCGGACATGAAGGATGCATTGATGGTCAGTCTAAGTTTGGGTGCAATGGCGGCGGTGGCCCTGTGAAATATGTGCGGTGGGCAGGGGTTTGTTGGGCACCTAAGTGGGTTCTCTTCATGGTCGCGTTGATGTGTTCGGCCGTGGTGGCATTCCAGGTCATGATTGTTGGTTTATCAGTGCCATAAGACAGAGAGATGGTGTCCTGTCTTTTCAGTGAAGTTGTCGTAGAAGGCCTTGATCTTCAGATGGAAGTATGAGCTGAGTTTGTACCAGAGTTCCTGGGATGGTGTGATGTCAGTGGTTTCGCTGGGATGTTTAGTGAACTGCTGAATGACGTTGAACAGTTCAATCACTCAATCAATCAAGACATTTGTATAGCGCGCTACTCACCCAGGAGGGTCTCAAGGCGCTGGGGGAGAGGGGTAGGTTACTGCACGAACAGCCAGGTCTTGAGTTGCTTCCTGAAGGAAAGATGGTCCTGGGTCATCCGTAGGTGGATGGGGAGGGAGTTCCAGGTCTTGGCTGCCAGGTAGGAGAAGGATCTTCCTCCCACAGTGGCTCTGCGGATGCGTGGTACGGCGGCGAGGGTGAGGCTGGTCGATCGTAGCTGGTGGGTGGGCGTGTAGAAGGTCAGGCGGTCGTTGAGGTTCTTGGGGCCCTGGTCCTGGAGGGCCTTGTGTGCGCGGGTGGGGAGCCTGAACATGATCCTCTTGCTGACGGGAAGCCAGTGTAGGTCTCTCAGGTGGCCGGAGATGTGGCTGTGTCGGGGGATGTCCAGGACGAGTCGTGCAGAGGTGTTCTGGATGCATTGGAGTTTTTTCTGCAGTTTGGCTGTGGTTCCGGCGTAGAGGGTGTTCCCGTAGTCCAGTCGGCTGGTGACGAGTGCGTGGGTGACGGTCTTCCTGGTCTCGGTGGGGATCCAGCAGAAGATCTTACGGAGCATACGCAGGGTGTGGAAGCACGATCAGGAGACAGCGTTGACTTGTCTGGTCATCAAGAGGGAGGAGTCCAGGATGAAGCCCAGGTTGCGTGCGTGGTCCGTTGGCTTGGGAGTGGTGCCAAGGGCAGGAGGCCACCAGGAGTCGTCCCAGGCGGAGGGCGATGATCCTAGGATGAGGACTTCCATCTTGTCTGAGTTCAGTTTCAGGCGGCTGTTCTTCATCCACTCGGCGACGTCTTTCATTCCTTCACGTAGGCTGGTTCTGGCGGTGGCGGGGTCGTTGGTGAGGGAAAGGATCAACTGGGTATCGTTGACGTAGGAGATGATGTTGAGGTTGTGTTGGCGTGCGATGGCTGCGAGGGGGCTCATGTAGACATTGAAGAGGGTTGGGCTGAGTGATGATCCTTGTGGTACACCGCAGATGACTTTGGTGGCCTCGGATCTGAACGGGGGGGAGCAGACTCTCTGGGTTCTTCCGACGAGGAACGAGATGATCCACTCTAGTGCCTTCTCTTGGATTCCGATGTTTCTGAGGCGCTGTGTTAGAGTGCAGTGGCAGACAGTATCGAACGCTGCGGAGAGGTCCAGGAGGATGAGGGCTGCTGTTTCCCCGTTGTCGAGCAGGGATCTGATGTCATCAGTGGCTGCGATCAGGGCAGTCTCGGTGCTGTGCTTGGCTTGGAAGCCGGACTGCGAGGGGTCGAGGGATCCATTCGTCTCGAGGAAGGCGGCGAGTTGTCTGTTCTCGATGACTTTGGCAGGAAAAGGGAGGAGCGAGATGGGGCGGTCGGTGGGGTCCGCTGTTGGTTTCTTCAGGAGGGCGCTGAGCTCGGCGTGCTTCCAGCTATCTGGGAAGGTGGGGGATGCAAAGGAGCTGTTAATGATGTCCCGGAGTTGGGGTGCGATGATGGCGTCAGCCTTGTTGTAGACGTGGTGGGGGCAGGGGTCGGTTGGTGATCCGGAGTGGATGGTGTTCATCGTTCGGGTGGTGTCTTCGGTACTGACCGGGGTCGAGTGTCAGAGAGTGGTGGTAGGGGGCGTTGGTTCGGCGGTTGGTTGCGTGGTAGGTGCGTCGAAGCTGTTGTGTATGTTGGCGATCTTGCGGTGGAAGAACGAGGCGAGTGGGTCGCAGAGGTCTTGCGAGGGTGTGATGTTGTTGTTTCCGGCGCTGGGGTTGGAGAGCTCTTTGACAATGCTGAAGAGTTCCTTGCTGTCATGGGCATTGTTGTCCAGACGTTCTTTGAATGCTGTCTTCTCGGTGGTGCGGATCAGCTGGTGGTGCTTGCGTGTGGCGTGCTTGAGGGCGGTCATGTTGTCTGAGGTCTGGTCGTGCGCCAGGCTTTCTCGAGGGTGCAGCAGTTCTTCTTGGAGTTCTGGAGTTCATTGGTCAACCAGGGGGCTTTCTTGCTTCTGGGCCTGCTGGGGAGGTTCTTTAGGGGTGCCAGGTCATCGACGCAGGCGGTCAGCCACTGTGTGAGGTTGCTGGCTGCTTTGTTGGGGTCCGTAGTGCTGGCGGGAAGGTTCTGGCGGAGGGAGGTGGTGAGCTGCTCGGCGGTGATCTTGCTCCAGCTCTGGCGAGGACCCTGTTTTGGGTGGTGGTGGGTCGTGTTTCTCCTGAAGCTGAAGTGGACACAGCTGTGATCAGTCAAGTGTAGTCCGGTTGAGTGGCTGAAGGAGATGTGCTTGCTGGAGGAGAAGACGGGGTCAAGCGTGTGGCCGGCGTAGTGGGTGGGGGTGTTCACCAGTTGCTTCAGTCCGAGGTTGGCGAGGTTGTCTGGCAGGGTGGTGGTGTTGCAATCCTTGTTGTTCTACAGGTGGAAGTTGAGGTCCCCTAGGAGGATGTAGTCGGAGGAGGGGAGGGCGTGCGGGCTGTTGAAGTCTGCGATGTCTTCGCTGAATTGTGTGCGTGGTCCCGGGGGTCTGTATATGAGGGTGCCTCTAAGGGTCCTCTTGGGGTCGGTGTGTATCTAGAAGTGGAGGTGTTCGGCGGCAGCGAGGGTGTCGTTGGAGTTGGTCGAGATGCGTATGGTGTTCTTGTGTACGATGGCGATGCCTCCTCCAGTCTGTTTGACGCGGTCCCTCCGGGTGATCTTGTATCCGTCCGGGATGGGTATGGCCATGTCGGGTGCTGAGGAGGCTTCATCCAGGTTTCTGTGAGGAAGGCGACGTCTGGTGCTGTTGTGTCGAGCAGGTTCCAGAGTTCCACGGCGTGTCTGTGGACTGAGCGGGTGTTGAGCAGGATGCACTTGAGGTGGTTGCTGCTGGTGCTCAGCTTGGCGGGTGCGGTCAGGTCCGGGGGCAGGAGAACTTGCAGGCTTGGCAGGTGAAGGGTCTGTGGGTGCGTTTCGGGGTAGCTCGGTAGCAGGCGGGGTTTCGTCCGGTATTGAGTGCGTTGAGGGTGGCGGAGTCTTAGGTCCGTCGTGTCGGCTGGCACGCCGGGGGCCAGGGGTTCTGGCGCTGGGCGCGGTCCAGGCACAGACTGGCGCAGACAGTACCGTCCGCGCCCGGCGCGCCCGCTGCACAATAAGCATCATAAGCGTCATACGTGAGGAGCCAGGAGGGAGGAGCAGCTGGGTGGCGGGAGCGGGGCGGCGAATCAGCTGGAGGGGGGGCAGGGCCGCAGGGAGGCAGCGGCGGGAAGAGACTGTTGGTGGGCGGCCCAGCAGCGGCTGGGTCGTCCGAAGCGGTGGCAGGAAGCAGGCAGGCTATCTGGCAGGCAGCGGAGCGTGGGGGTGACCTGGCCTGGTAAGAGGCTCAGCGGTTGCTTGGTCTTGTTTGCGTTGGTCTGGACTTGGTCTGGACTTTGCCTCTAATGAAGGTCCGTTTGGTGTCTCTTATGTTCCGATGGTAGCCCTTCAGGGGGATCCTGTGGTTGGTCTGTGCTTCTGTTGTTTGCAGGTTTCGACAGGTTTTTTCTAGGAGTCTGCAGGAGCGTTTGGCTGTATGTACTTCAGAGGTGAACCAGGCGGCCTTCAGAGGGCGATGTTTGGTGGGGTGGCAGAGTGGTGCGAGTTTGTCTGCGCAGCGGGAGATCCAGCTGTGACATTCTGTGGCTGCAGAGTTGGTGTTCGTCATGGCGCTCGGGGGGTCTTGGAGGAGGGTGGTGATGAGGAGTGCCTCTGTGACCTTGCTCCAGTTCCTACGTGGTGGTTGTAGAGCGGGCTTGGCTGCGGTGGTGGTGTTGAAGGTGAAGTGGAAGCAGTGGTGGTCTGTCCAGTGGGTCTGGGTGGTGTGGTTGACCTGTATGTTTGTTCCTCCTACGAAGATTGGGTCGAGAGTGTGTCTGGCTCTGTGTGTGGATGCATTGACCAGCTGCTTCAGTCTGATTTTGTCGAGGTTGTCGTGTAGAGTGATGGAGTTGGGGTCATTGAGGTTGTCGAGGTGGAAGTTCAGGTCCCTGAGAGGAATGTAGTCCATGGAGGTGATGGCGCTTGGTGCGGCGAGCTCTGCGATGGTGGTAGCAGGCTGTGTGCAAGGTCCTGTCTGTAGATGAGGGTGCCAGGTAGCGTGGTCCTGGGGCTGGTCTGGATCTCAAGGTTTAGGTGTCCAGTGTTGGAGTGGGGGTCGTTTGTGCTGGATGTGGAGAGCCGAAGGGGGTCTTGTGTGCGATGGCGAGTCCCCCTACAGGGCAGTGGGGCGATCCTTTCTCTGGATCTTGTATCCATCAGGGATGGCTGTGGCGATGTCGGGCCGGAGGTGGCGTTGGTCCAGGTTTCCATAAAAAAGGCGACGTCGGGCGAGAGGGTGTCGAGCAGGTCCCAGATCTCTATGGCATGTCGGTGCAGGGAGCGTACATTGAGGAGGATGCACGTTAGGGTTTTGTTGGTGAGTGCATCAGGCGGGCCTTCGGTGGTGGTGAGTTTGTTGTCGATGGTGAAGGATCTGCGGCAGGCTTTGCATGAAAACTGACCATGGGTGGTGTTCGGCGATGATCTTGCACAGCTGGTGTGTCTTCCAGGGTTGAGTGCATATAGGGAGGTAGAGTTGTAGCAGTGGGACCTGGGAGAGCCAGGGTTTCTGGCGCTCATTGCAGTCAGGTTGCGGACGGGCGCAGACCGGCTTGAGTTAGGCGCACCTTCGGCGCGCCAGCAATACGCCCGAAGCAGTGTATGCTTCAAAACAGCGCAGCAGTCACCATTAAGTAGGGGAGGGGGGCGGGACTTGAGGAGGGGAGGTAGGTGGCTGTGTCCGTGGGCTGGGCCACAGCGGTGGGAAAACAGTGAGTAGGTATGGGTGGAAAACACCTGAAAAAGGAAGGAAACTGGAACAAGAAGTGGAGACTTTAAGAATTATGAGGAAACTGGGAATAAATACAGTGAGTCACCAGGCGGGACGTGATCGCCTCAGGCAGCGACGTGCAGCTGGCGTGAACGCTGTGAAGACAGGAGGCTCTGAACAGAGAGGAACCTGCGCAGAGTATGGAGCTGCTGGGAAGAGTGCTGTCCTAGACACTTCTGTTAGCATACATGAGCAAATAGGCAACATTAGGGATAATGTAAAATAATTACAGGAGGTACAAAGTGACCCCCATTTGAGACCAAATGGCATCTGGACGTGCTTGGCGGAAGTCTTTGGCCCAAGGGGAATGAAAGTATTTACATCTATTATTGCAATTGGCATAATTGCATTTGTGGTACATATAGGTAATTTATCAATAATATGCAACATGCACCGGTCTTATAAAAATAAAGGTACTTCCAATACTGCAATGGCTGTTGTTGCTAAGTATGATGAGGAAAGATACAATGAAGATTTAAAATGGGAAGTGATGAAACTAGTTTCTATTGAATTGTTGTATAAACAACGTTTTCTCTTGGAAAAAGGGGCGTTGTGAAAACCTAATCACATATTTCTAATTGTGTGACCTCATATATTCTTATGCATTAGAGGATTTGTATTTTTATGTATTACCAAGATTGTTTTATTATTTTATAATCAAATATAGATCTTGCTAATCTTCATGGTCTAGGTAGGCCTGCCAGCCACGGTATTCAAGAATGTATGTAAATGAGTAGTGTTGCGCATACCCAATAAACTAGAAATTATGTGTATTTCAACTGTAGCTGCTGAATTAACTGTGTTTAAAGATATATAAGCGTGCTGAACGGGAATGAGGATGCCTACCTCATGAACTGAATAGTTAGTAGTACAAGTGTACACTGTGACTTGACCTGGCCGCACAACAAGAGGTTAATTTGACTAGCGTAACCCGCATTTTTGAAAATATTTGTGAAAGCGAACAAAACTTGTCAAGTATTTAACACTTATTTATTATGGGTAATTTCTTATATTTTTTTATCGTTTTATTTGCATGAAAACAAACTTTTAACAAAGGTTCAAACATCAATGTGCATGATAGTATGATGAACAAACAACTCAAAAATTATTTTCTAACAAAGAAAAACTATCTTGTTCTTGAGAAATTGTGGAAAGAGCCCTCTTGAGAAGTTGTAGAATGAGACCATTGCATTTCGGGAAAAATCCCTTCTTCAGTGGCAACTGTGGAAAAAATAATAATAATGGCCCAAAGTTCTTCAAACTAAGTTTACCAACATACAGGGAAAAATGCTCATAAAAATGCATTGATCAGGATTTGACAAAACAATGGTAACAGACCAACTAGAAGCGCAAAGGAGCTGCTACTGCAACCAGCCTTTTTCCACAAGATAAAGACTAACAACCGATCATTCTCTGGAGCTTCCCCCAGAATCTGGAACTCACTCCCACCAAACATCAGGAGGATTCAAAATACAGTAACATTCAAACGAGAACTGAAGAGCCACTTGATGAGTAAATACCCTACATAGAGAAACCTACTGATTACTGGGATGATCATTTACGCTAACAGAGGGTTGTCCTCTTCATGAAAATAGGAAGATCAATATCTGACAATTGACTGATTCCATGTTCTAACCTAAGCTAGACGCTTTACTGCTACCTCATATACTTGTGAACTTATCTCTATATCTCACAGACAAAACTATATAACCTCTACCTCACTTTATTTACTTATCTATATTATTCTTGATCTGCACTGGAATGCCTTATAACCCTACCTCACCAAGCTTGAAGTGTTACCTTGACACAAGCCAAGCTTGGTTCGCACCTAATGCTAATTGCACAGACATTAGGAATATATATATATAATCACGTCCAGACAATATATTGCCTCTACCTCATATCTGTTTTGTTGTTAGTAATGCTATTATAATGTCTTTCTGTAACTCTTTCCATGTTAAGCGCTCTGATACCCACGGGTCTTGTTCGCGCTATACAAAACACTATAAATAAATAAAATAAATAAATTCCAATACAAAAACCAGAGGTGCAACTTGAGCCATATTTGACATTCCTTCAACCGTCAAGATAGATTGAAAGAAGAAACCCAAGTCCGTGTAAAAAACTAACGTGGCACATTGTTCTTTTTTTTATGGACTAAAAGACGTGAGCTTTATTGAATAGAGGAGCAATAGAGTATACACACCTTGTGCAATCACGAAGTGATGAAACATGCAAAAAAGCTGGTTCAATGAAAACACCAAACATTAAAAAAACATATCTACATAAAGTGAATAGATTAGTGACAGCTGTCTGAAAGAGTGAAAAGCACATTTAAAGACCGTGACGAACCAAGTAAAATGCCAAGCAAACGTACATAAGACGACACAAAGTGGTGACCAGTTCCATGAACGTGTATTGGGAAATGCGTATGCTATAAAAAACCGAATTCAAGGTTAAACTATCGTATCCAACATGTTCGTTGTGTGCAGAGACAATTCACAATGTCCAAGTGCAGACCGGTACTACCTTGAGTATTTCAACAAGGAAAATGATGGTGTTTCAATACCGATAAACGAGCCAGTATGTGCTTCAAGGTGTCTCTGCAGAAAATAGTAATAAGCTGTAATAGCTGTAACTATGGTGATGACGAAAACCAAAAAAGTAGGTCTCTGACCCATATCTTACCGTCATCAAACGCGTGTGTTTCTACCAAAGATACTCGACGCATTCAGTAACTGGAACAGTGAATGGAACAAATAGCGTGCTCTGGAAACAAGGATGGAAACTAGACTAGCTCGAATGGCAAAGAGTGATGCTTTGCTCATGGGCGCCTTCTTAAACAAGCATTTGCAATTCAATAGGTCTCGCATTAGGAAAGTTTGAGCTATTGGTATTGTAAATGACAACATTTTTATTCGTGTTTTGTTTTTGAAAATAGCGAAATTAATAGCATTGTCATTTACAGTGCCAATAGTTATAACTTTCACAAATGTGACACCTATAGCATTTGTAATGCAGTATGTGTTGTATTTGCGTGACTTACATGTATTGATATTACAAATAACAACGGCTTTTAATTTTTTTTCAATAATTAATACTTGTATTGTAATTTAAAATGGCAATAGCTTAACGTTTTGTTAATAACTTTTGTGAAGATTATGTTCAGTGTATTTTATTGTGACGAAAATCCAAGAACAGAAGTGAAATATTAACATATTTTTGTTACTTTTGTAATAATGCTTGAAACATTGAGAGAACATATTTGAACTCGGTGTTGTTGAATGGTTGCACAGGTTGATGCTGTGGTGGCGCTGAGTGATGCTGTGGTGGTGCAGAGTGATGATGTATGCTATGCTATGTTTTGTTTTGCTATCCTATATTTTGTTTTGTTATGCTACGCTATGTTTTGCTATCCTATGCTTGGATTTGTTATGCTATGCTATGCTGTGTTTGGTTATGCTATGCTGTGTTTTGTTATGCTATGCTATGCTTTGCTATGCTATGTTTTGTTGTGCTATGCTATGTTTTGTTATGCTATGCTATGTTTTGTTGTGTTTTATTATGCTTTGCTTTGTTTTGCTATGCTATGTTTTGTTATGCTAGGCTATGTGTCTGTTTTGTTGTGTTTGGTATGCTATGTTTTGCTATGCTATTATATATATTTTTGCTATGCTATGTTTTGCTATGTTTTGTTAAGCTATGCTATTTTTTGTTGTGTTTTGCTATGTTTTGTTATGCTATGTGTTGTGTTTTGTTATGCTATGTTTTGTTCTGTTATGCTATGTTTTGTTATGCTATGCTTTGTTTTGCTATCCTATGCTTTGTTTTGTTATGTTATGCCATGTTTAGTTTTGCTATCCTATGCTTTGTTTGCTTATGCTATGCTATGTTTTCTTGTGTTTTGGTATGCTATGCTAAGCTGTTTTCTTATGATATGTTTTGTTGTGTTTTATTATGCTATGCTTTGCTCCTGCTATGTTTTGTTATGCTATGTTTTGTTTTGCTACCCTATGCTTAGTTTGTTATGCTATGCTATGTTTTGCTATCCTATGCTTTGGTTTGTTATGCTATGCTATGATGTGTTTTGTTATGCTATGCTATGTTTTGTTATGCTATGCTGGTGAGGGTGTGTGAGTGTGTGTGAGGTTGAGTGTGTGTGAGGGTGAGGGTGAGAGTGTGTGAGGGTGAGTGTGTGTGAGGGTGAGTGGGTGTGAGGGTGAGGGGGTGTGAGGGTGAGGGGGTGTGAGGGTGAGGGGGTGTGAGAGTGTGTGAGGGTGAGGGGGTGTGAGAGTGTGTGAGGGTGAGGGGGTGTGAGGGTGAGGGGGTGTGAAGGTGAGGGGGTGTGAGGGTGAGGGGGTGTGAGGGTGAGAGGGTGTGAGGGTGAGAGGTTGTGAGGGGGTGAGGGTGTATGAGGGTGAGAGTGTTTGAGGGTGAGAGTGTGTGAGGGGGTGTGAGGGTGAGGGGGGTGTGAGGGGGTGTGAGGGGGTATGAGGGGGTGTGAGGGTGAGGGGTGTGAGGGTGAGGGAGGAGGGGTGAGAGGTTGTGTGAGAGGGTGTGTGAGGGTGAGAGGGTGTGTGAGCGTGAGAGGGTGTGTGAGGATGAGAGGGTGTGGGAGTGAGTGAGGGTATGTGAGTGAGTGAGGGTATGTGAGGGTGAGGGTGTGTGAGGGTGAGTGAGGGTGAGAGGAGGTGTTAGGGGGTGTGAGGGTGAGGGGGTGTAGAAAATTGATGATGACATCCCTGGGATCAACTGCTAGCTGACTCAGCAGGTACACCATATCTACACTTGCAACTGATCAGTTACATAAGCAGTTCACCATGTTTTTAAATACATTCGCAAAGAGGTCAATAAATCCATTTTACGTACTCAACTGGTATGCACTAAATAAATGTCCCTCACAATTCCACTATCTTTTTTTCAATGAAAGACTGCAAAAGCATGGGATCTCCACAAAGCAGCAGGTGATGAGTCAAAAAAAAGGTTTTAATAAATAAAACCTGGGCTACGAAAAAGAATAAGTGAAGACCTCACACTAGTTAACTAACTACACTAAACAACTGGCCACCACTACCTGATGTCCTCCTCTTGTCCTCGATTTGAATTTATCGGGACTTTATAGATGGTACATCTGCTTTACATCACCGAACCACAATTGTCCTAGAGGACGGAATATGATCTTTCAAGCATCCAGAAACCCATATTTACAATACTTATTATGTATTTTGAATAATATAATCATGCAATTCAACAGCTCAATTCAGCTGATGTTACATAGGACTACAGCTTCCAGAAAGCAGCTTTAAACTGGATGTGAACCCCGAAATGGAAGCATATGTCATTAATATGAAAGGAATGCAAAGGTAAGTTAAAAGAAAACATTAAGTCGGGCCATATTAGATGCAATAATGCTGCACCTACACTCTTACCTGCCCTGTGATGCCAGTGATGAGTGCTACCTTCCTGGGCTTTCCGTTGCCCCCTGGGGAATCGCTGACTGCAGTGCCGGAGTGCTGGTTTTGGGCCATGATGGGTGGACTGTCGGAGCTGTTAGAGGAGGGCACAGGTCAGAGCTCTGCGAAAAGGCTGGCAGGTACAGGTGTGGTGCGTGCAAGAGGGAAAGCCGGCGTGCAGGCTGGTGTGTAATGTACTATTTCCACATCACGGGGTGGGACTGGTGGAGGCCAGGTGTCCTAATGAAGCAGTAGTAACAGGACAGGCATGGGCGGTGCCACTCCGGGCTGCAGGTGTGAAAGGGGTGGGGCAGGCAGGAAAGCTGTGGAGCCGTGCACCCAGCACAGGCTCCGCTGCTCACAGATTGAAAAGAGCCGCTCCGCGGCATGGATCCTAGAATACTCATTTTAGGACCCACAACAATACCATTTGCGCCCCAGGGTACCGTACACCACATCCCCTCAAAATCGGTGCGTTGGGATAGAGTAAAAGCGGCAGATGGAACCGGAAGTTAACTGTGACACTGCTGCTTCTACCGCCGAGTAGTGGGGGCGGGGTCAGGGGGTGTTATCGGAGTCCAGTGACGCATCAGTGCTGGAAGGCATGCAGCGCTTCTGATACAAAGAAAGGGGCTCTCGCTCGTGAAAGCGTGGTGGAGCACGAGAAGAGACGTGCGCGTTCACAGTGCGAGACCTGTCACAGCGCGTGTCTCTGAAAGCGCGCCACGAAGCAGCCCAGCAGGAGCAGGACGACCAGGAGGAGGTTCCGGAGTTCGAAGCGCTGCCTGAGGGATCCACCGTCACCACCCACATGCTGGCCGGCCCGTGGGCAGCATCATGGAGCATTGCCTCATGTACACCATGGACTGCGTGAAGGTGCAGCCGATGAGTGGAGGGGGGTGGGGGGTATGTGCGCGTGTGTGGGTGTAGCTGTGTGTGTGCGTGTTTGTAGGTGTGCGTGTGTATGTGTGGCTGTGTGTCTGTTAGCTGTGCGTGTGTATATGTGTGTCTGTGTGTGTGCGTTCGTGTTCCATGGTGACTGAAGAGCATGCCGGAATCGGAGTGCGTGTTCACGCGCGCGACCTGATCCGATTCCGGCATGCTTCACAAGGCGCGCATCCTAATCTGATTCTGCCATGCTGTGTACGGTAGAAGCTCACACGCGCGACCAAATCCCATTCTACAATGCTGCGCATGCCCATCTCTTGTCTCCACTTTTGCTCGTAGTAAGCTGAGCCGGCGACTATAGTTCTCGCAGCGAAAACGCGCTTCGCACGCTTTTGCCAGGGCAAAACCTAAAAAGTGCTTGGGAAACAAAAAAACAAGCATTGGCATAGCCAATAGGTCTTGCCTTTGGGACCTTATAAGTGTTTAGCTAGAGCTATTGGCTTTGCCAATGTGTTTAAGTTATGTTGCAGAGCAGTGTGGCTGTGATAAACACCTCGCATAGCACCCCCACAGACCGTGCTTGCTCGTCACGTTTTGAAGGTAAGTAACAGTTACATGGAGTTGTTTTTCTTCCTTAAAGCCAAGTCAGTAGAAAATGCAACCAAGCCAGGTGGTTCTGTGTGGCCTGAAAGGTACCTCTGCTCTCTCAGCCCATTTGGTCTGTGTGTGACCTAAGGGACAGCAATGTTGTCCAAGTCCAGAGCCTGTAAGATCTGCATAACCTCAGAGGTAGGTCTACTTAGATCTTAGCCTGTAATATCTGCATGCCCTGAGGGAGAGCTCTGCAGTTTAAGAAAGAGCCCGTAGAATCGGTGAGCCCTGAGGGAGAGCTTTGATGCCTCAGACTTGAACTGTAAGATCTATGTGCCCTGAGGGACATCTTTACTGTCTAAGACAAGAACCTGTAATATGTGTGTCCCTTGAGGTGTACTTCCTGTCTGAACCTATACCATCTACTTTCACTTGGACATATAACCTGCCTGTTCTAAGGCCGGAGCCTTTCTGTGGCACAGGAGTTTGCAAGGAACACATTTTAACCACTTTATCTCATTGTCCCATGAGTACCGTTGGCACTTTTAATTCAATGAATGGGCCTCACTTTAGCAACATGCCTGGCACCTTGTTCTGGATTCCTGGCTCTGCGGAATTGTGAAATATAGATTATGTCCAGTTCATTGTGGACTTGCATGTGGAACACGTAAGGCATAAAAAAGGCTTTTACAGACATTGCACAACCATATTACAATAATACAATGCGTGGCCTCGGCCTGCAACTGGCGCACATTGGGATCATAGGCAGAATAATTTCTTTTGAACTGGCAGTAGCTGTAAACATGAAAGAGGGATAAAAACAAAGTTGAAGGAAGCGCGGCTGCGAAACTGACCTAGCTTTGTTTACATAGGAACTGAGAGACTCCTATCCGCTGGGAGCCCGCTGCCCGAGGGGAAAAAAGGAGAAATAGGGCAAAACGTGTGCTAGGAACGGGCTCACTGCCTGCAAACACCTCAAAAAGTTGTTTTCTAGGCACTGAAAGCGATGACCTCCGAAAGTGGAAACTGATTTTTTGTTTTACCCGGGCTCAGTACATGGGGCGGGGTCTGTGGCAGAGACTGCACCATGAAGACACGACACTGAAGAGGGACCGTCATTTTGGGCTAACTGTAGCGGGGCCTACTGAGGGGTTACAGGATACCAGACGATTGCTGATAGCACTGCCAAGGAAGAAGATGATTGCCCCCTCCATGGCACTGCTCTGCGCCTCATAAGACAGGGAGAAGTGTTCACTCACTCACTCACTTCCCACTACCTTCTCTCACCAGAACCCCTAGCTCACTAACTAACTAGTCAGCCTGTGCTGTTACTTGTGGCCAACATACGTACTCACTGGACCCAGGTGACTTTTCAACACTAACTCCTTCCTTAACTCAAAAGCAAAGAGACACTCAACCCTTAACTCAAAGACCGGGCATCGGTCCCCATCCACTTCCATCACGCACTCGGGAGTCCACAAACTTACTCAAAAGCAAGTGCGCACCCACCCACAGTCATCACTGGTCACTTAGTTAGTAAGCGCCGCATGAAGTGAGCAGCCACAGCGGGTGACATTGGCAGACATCACAGGGTTTGATACAGTTGGTGGACCCCCTCCTTGGAGACATGGAAAGCCTTCCTCACTGTAGATAGCGCCTCAAAGTCACACAATGAAAAGGTGCTATACAAATTGATACGACAAGTACAGAAGGAAGACACTAATGACCAACTGACGTAAAACAGAATAAGGGGTATTTTATGTACCCACGAAGGATCAGTGGTATACGTAATACTTGCAGTGCGCGGTCTGAGGCACCGCAGCCCAGGGCGTGAGCCTTTGCGGAGCAGGGTGTGCTTCCGCTTCCTCCTGCGGCCGCCACCTGTGATGTGCCGGCCCCGGGGTGCGAAGGGTTAGCATGGCTTTGGCCGTCTTCCACGTCACTTCCCTGGTCAACATGTTCGTGCTGGACTGCTAGGTGAACGGCATCCGACGGCTCATCATCAACCGTCACGGCGACGAGGAGGAATTCTTCAAAATCTGCACTGAGTGGTCGGCCGCAATGTGCTCTACCTGCACCAGAGCTACAAGGACCTGGGCCGGCTAGGCAGCAGCAGCTTGTTTATTCTTGCTTCGCGGCCACCATTGACAAAGCTGAATGAAGAAAAAGTGCCTAGAGTGTCACGCTGCCATTGAATCCTCCAGTCCAGGTGGGCGGGGCTAAAACTGGACAGGGTGCCGTGACCCACACGCTTGCACTTCTTCTGTCCGTCTGTGTGCACATCGGAATCCGTATTGATTCCAAAAGGCCCTTGAATGGTGAGGGCAGCGCATGCACGCTGCTAACGCCAGGCGAGACCTAAAAACTGGACTAATTCCAGTGACAGCAAGAACAGTGTAAATCACAGTTGCCATCTTGGACTATTCCACTAAATAGGAACCCTTACAATGTGCGTGTGGCCATATACCAAAACAGAGAGTGAAAAGATATGTACACAGATGTGGAAGTGTAGATACCACAAAAACGAATATACAAAAAAGGAAGTTAACCAATCCACATAAACAGAGACAATGTGACTAGAAATTGACTCATTTCCAGAAGATGAACAAAAATAAAGGATGCCTTTGTACCAAAAGAAGTGAATAAAGATGTGAGGCGGAAGAAGGAAAGTAACTAGTAATAGATACACATGCAGCAAGCACATAAAAAGAGATAACAAGCTGCTCATTGGTGTAAATCAGTACAATGAAGATAATAAGAGAACAAACATAAACAATACGGAAAAACTGTACATAAAATGCACTTTGATTGGAAAATCACACAAGATAGTGTGGAAACCCATTTCAAAATATGAAGTACAACATGAATAATTGCTCAACAAACAATTCCACAGATTGTGTCTTCTTGACAGCATAAAGTATATAGCATAAGCCTGTAGAATCTCATTAGTAATGCAATATGCAGGCTATAATTCAACATCATGATGTTATGCATGAAGAAAACAAATGTGTATGTAAGCAGAACATTACAGAAAACAGTTCAAGTCTATTTTGTCATTCAGACCAAGTGGTGCCGTTACACTGAACTTTTTAATCCACCAAATTTCCTTCTGGGATAATATTTAGAGTTATCAATATCTTGTTTGATTTGAATCTTCTTCAAAATAAAGAACCTCAATTGAGCAATATTATGTGTGTTGTCTAACCAGTGTGCTGCTAAGTTGGAGATGTGCTTTTTTTGCATATCATGCTCGTGTGCTCAGTAATTCTTACTATAATCTTCCGTTCAGTTTTCCATATGTGCATGAGGCAGCAAGGGCATTTAATTCAATAAATGGCAAAGGCTGGATTGTAGTCTACTGAGTGTCGAAGTTGTACTGATTTTCCTGTCAAGGGATGCGCAATTAAGTTGCCTGTGCTTACTTTGTTACAGTGTATACAGTTATGGCTTTTCTTCATGATAGTTTCGATGTCACCCCGTTGACCTCCTGGAAAATGTCTTTGATATTCTTGCTTCTTGTATATGCAAATAAAGGCTGGTTGACAAATAGGTTCTTGAAATCAGGTTCATGTGCAAAAAGTCCCAGCATTTATTAATGATTTGTTTGACTACAATCGATTTAGTAGAAACAAAAACCATTCCCGCTTGGGGGACTGTCTCTTTGGTTTTCAGCAATTCACCACGTTTCAGTGAAGACGTTCTATCTTCTGCTTTTTGAAGGATGTTCTCAGGATAACTGTTGTACACTGCTTAGCTCTTCTCTGGGGCTAGCACTCTAGACTTCTGTGAGTGTTCCTTGTTCTGGAGTTCTCCTTCGCCCTGTTGGCAGTTGGAGCTCTGGTCAGATGAGGGATGGTCCTACCTGTTCTCGTACTGCAATAAAGCTGTTTCCTGGAGTATCTACTCGTGGCATCTTATTTCCATTTACATCATTTGGCGACTTGGACTGGTGATGCGTCTGGCCACAGCTTCCTGTACAGATTTTGCAGTCTAAAAGAAAGATTACGGAACGGTAGTCTCCAGCTCCCTCGCGAACCCCGTGTGGCTTACAGCGTGGAGCGGCTCTTCATTGCTGAGCTGATCGCGATCTCGGAAGGATTTTTAGAGGATTTCTCCTTCCAACATCTCCGCCATCCAAGTGAGTGACGTCATCTTCATCAACGTCTCTTCGATCACGGTGAACGCGATCTGAATGCGTCCTGGTGTGTCGCGTAGCAAACACGCTGTACACATCACTGAAACGCATGGAACGCATCTATTGTTGTGCGTGTCTACGCTGTAATGCTGATGTCAGAAGCGTGACTGAGCTCGCACGCTGAAGCGCATTCCTCTTCGTGCGCACCTTCGTAATCACGTCTGAAGCGTGAACAAGCTCACGCACGACGCTGTCGGCCATTTTGGTTGTCGGTGGTTACCTAGGGAACGCGATCCACCGCGACCCACCCAGAACCTCTCTGTCTATTACCAGAAACAGCGTCGAGTGTCAACTGACATTGGATATCCTTATCGCTGTAAGTGCTTATTATATAAGTCTAAAAAAATAGAATAATAAGCGGACCATTTTCTTTGTAAACTGTGTGACAACTGCTCTGTACTTTGCAATTTTATTTGATTTTCGTGCCTATATAAAACTGACCTCATGGCTCAAGCAGTCAATGTTGCTCTTCCACCGCAATTCTTAAGTGAGCCTGGGAATCCATCTGTAACATGGGAAGACTGGATTGTCATGTTTAATAATTACATTCAGGCTCTAGATGGAGAAGATTTTTCACCAAAACGAAAGAAAGCTCTTTTAATGACCACGTTGGGCAAAGAAGGACAGCGCCTTTTCAAATATTTACCGCAAGCATTACCTTCTGGGTCACTAGATGAATTTGACGAATTTAAAGAGGCGGTAGCATGACTGGAAATCAGATTTGGTAAAGAAGAAAACCTGGTCCTACAAAGATATAAGTTCTATAAAAACAAACAGTTGGCAGATGAGAGCATTGATGAATTTGTTGCACGGTTACGTGAACTGTCTGTAAAATGTAACTTCGGTCAAATGGCGGATGAGCTAATTAGAGACCAATTAATTGTTCAAGCCAACAACAGGAAGGTCCAAGAACGATTATGGGCAGCGAAGAATCCTACGTTGAAAGTTGCTATAGAGTTAGCAAAAGTAGTAGAAGAGAGCGAGAAATGTATGAGAGAGTTACAGAAGAGTGGTGTGGAAACAAAAGTCGCAGAGGTTTCCAACAAGAGTATGTTTAGTGACAATAGTGACGATGAAGCAATGGCTATAGCTATTGTCAGGAAAAAGGGCTATATTCTTCAAAAAAAGAATATACCACAATCGTCAAACAGTAAGAATAGTCAAAAAATGTGTTCAAAGTGTGGGAGTTTTTCTCATACCTCAGACGCGAAGTTCTGCTTTGCGAACAATAAAGAGTGTCTGCGTTGTGGTAAGATGGGGCATTTTGCAAAGATGTGCAAAAATAGGAATAACTCAAGAGTGACTGTAGTCAATGACTGTGACTTTTAAAGCTGACTTTAAAATTGATGAGAAGGTTGTCACTCTCATGGTGGACACAGGTTCCAAGTGGACCATCATCCCACTTTCCTTGATGAAGAGTGTGTGGAATGAAAGAGTTTTAAAAGAGTGTGACATTTTTCCGTCTGGGTATCAAGGCGAGAAAATCGACTTGTTGGGTTATTTCGAAGCAAAGATTGAATTTAAAAATAGATCAGCATCTGGAAAAATATACATTTCAACGGATGGACCGGCCATATTAGGTCGTCACCATCAGTATGATTTACACATTGTGGTTGATCCCAGGTCTGATGATCCAGTGTCTATCGTCGATAATTCATCCGTCGATGAGATACTGGATAAATTTAGAAATGTATTTAGGGATCAATTAGGGGAACTCGTAGGTTATTCTCATCACATAATTCTTAAGGAAGGTTGTTGTCCTGTCCAACATAAAGTGAGGAGAGTTCCTTTCGCTTTGCGTAAAGAGGTTAAAGCTACTTTAGAAGAAATGCTTCAAGGTGGCATTATTGAACCTATGGAGGCGTCCCCGTGGGTTTCGCCAGTAGTGATTTCTCAAAAACCTGACAATAAAATTAGGTTCTGTGTGGACCTGCGTTCACTGAATAAGTGCGTTGTTGCTGATGTGTTCCCACTACCAAACATTAGTGAGTTAGTCTCGACACTTAAGGGGGCCAAGTTTTTTAGCAAGTTGGATCTAAAGCATGCGTACCATCAAATTTGCTTAGATGACAAGTCCAAACCCTTGACTGCATTCATCACCAGCGAAGGGACCTTCCAATTCACAAGGTTACCCTTCGGACTTGTTTCTGCCGCTAGTGTATTCCAGAGACTTGTTTCCGAGGTCTTTAAGGGTTTAGATAAAGTATTATACTTTCAGGACGACATCTTGATTCATGGAGATTCTTTGGAGGAGCACAATGAGATTTTACATAATGTGTTACGAAGAGTAGATGATGCTGGCCTAACGCTAAGAAGGGAGAAGTGTGCATTTCTTTTGAGGGAAATAGAATACTTAGGTTTTTGCCTGTCTGAGGAAGGTATTTATTTATTTATTTATTTTTTATTTTGAAAGTTTTAGATAGCGCGAACAAGATCTTCGCAGATATCAGAGCGCTTTACAGAGGGGGGGAGCATGTATACGCAGATACATCAATCAAGTTAACAGTACATTGAAGTGATATCATAAAACAATCAAGTAGGTCAATTTCAAAGTCAACATAAAGATACAAGGGTTCGAACAAGTAGTACAGATGAGTATCGAGTCCTTGTAGTTTATCCCCAGTAGTGGTTCAAGTGTATTTAGCCATAAGGATTGCTTTTACTTCTCTCTTGAAGAGTATGGTAGAGGTGATGAGCCTTGTTTCAGGGGGGAGCGAGTTCCAAATCCTGGGGGCCATTCCTGAGAAAGAGCGTTTATAGGTTTTTTCCTTGCGGAATCTTTTAGGCTTTAGCAAAAGATTGTCTGTGCCTCTAGTGTTTCTGGAGCCTCCAGAAATCGTCAGCTTCTGAGGGAGGTATCTAGGTGAGCTCAGGTGGACAGCCTTGTGGGTCAAACAAGCGATTTTCAGGTGTATTCTGGCTTCAAACGGCAGCCAGTTCAGTGATTTGAAGTCAGGGGAAATGTGTGAGTGTTTTTTTGATCCAGTGATAAGTCTCGCTGCGGCGTTTAGAGAGGCTCTTATGGGTGCCGTAGTAGCTAGGGGGAGACCGCAGAGGGCGGTGCTGCCGTATTCTATTCGAGGTATGACTAGTGATTGTACCGCAGTTTGGAAGTCTTTGGCTGGAAGGAAAGGTTTAAGTTTCCTAAGGGTGTTGATTTGGTAGTTTGCTCCCTTAGTTGCTTTGTTGATGTGTTCCTGCATGCTGAGATTGGTGTCAAGTGTTATGCCCAAAGATTTCGCTGAGTCCACGATGGTGGGTTGAACATTGAGTGCCGTTAGGTCTTTAAGCCACATTTGTGCGGTAGTGATCTTCGCGGGAGGTGCGATCAGGAGGAACTCTGTTTTAAGGGCATTGAGTTTGAGATGATTAGCGGCCAACCAAGATTGGGTGCTTCTGATCGTTGAGTTCAAGAGCGTGATGTCTTTGGGTGATTGTAGTTTGAGATAGAGTTGGGTGTCATCAGCATACATGTGGAAGTGTACATTGGATTCTTGCAGCAAGGTGGTGAGAGGTTCCATAACTAGGTTGAACAAAGTTGGGGATAGGGAGGATCCTTGTGGTACGCCTAGCGATACAGGTCTTGGTGCGGACATCAAGTTGTTGCTCTTGAATTTCTGCGACCTGTTGTGCAGAAAAGAAGTGAACCATTTGAGCACAGTTCCAGATAGGCCCATTCTTGTGTTTAATAGTTCGAGTAAGTTCTCATGTTTGACGGTGTCAAATGCGGAGGAGAGATCAAGGAGGATGAGGAGGCAGGTATCGTTATGATCTAGGATTTGGAGGGCGTCGTCGATTATGTGAATCATGGCAGTTTCCGTACTGTGATTGGCTCGGAAGCCTGATTGATGAGAGTTGAGGAGATCAAATTGATTAATATGTTTAGTCAATTGTATTTGTGCGCATTTTTCCAGCAGTTTGGCAAGAGTCGGAATGTTGGTAATGGGATGGTAGTTGTTTAGGTCAGAGGGGTCGGCTGTAGGTTTCTTTAGCAAAGGTGTTACTTGTCCAACTTTGAGGGAGTCTGGAATGATCCCTTGTTGAAGTGAGCTGTTAATAATTTTGGTCCAGAGTGGAAGGAGCGACGGGGTAAGGACTTTAACAGCGTGAGCAGGAAGGGGGTCCGTGAGGTGATTGGATGGTTTCAGAGTGCTGAGCAGTTTGCCAATTTCTTCTTCCGTGTAGGTGACAAAGGTTGACCAGGTTGCATTGTTTTTTGGTTTAGTGGGTGTTATGCAGTGGGGTTTGGGATAGAGGCTTGCGTCCATGAGGAGATCATTCTTTATGTTGTCAGTTTTTTGGTTAAAGAAAGAGGCGAAGTCTTCGCAGGAGGGAGCTTTGCACCTAGTGTTGAGAGGTTGGGGTTGTTCTTTGGTTTGTGTTCTGATAAGCTCAAACAGCTTTCTCGGACGATTTTTGGCTTGGTCGAGCTGACGGCTGAAGAAGTCTGATTTTGATCGTTTTATTTTCCTGAAGTAGGCATTTCTCTTTTTCTTCAGGTTTTTTAGGTTCAGTGCAGAGGGAGCTGATCTCCAGGAACGCTCTGCCAATCTCATGGCGCGTCTATCGTCATTGAGACTCCCGTCATACCAGGGATTGGAGATTTTTGTGGTGGCTTTTTTTAGCTGCAAGGGTGCGACTTCATTAATTATTGCGGTCATATTGTTAAGATAGTGATCAGTCAAGGATTGGACGTCCTTAACGCCAGCCGGAGGAAGTAGTAAGTTGTAGCTGTTGGGGGGCAGAGAGTTTGAGTTTAGTTTTTTCATGTCTCTTTTCCAGACTTTGGGCCTGGCGGATTGAATAGGGTTAAATTTAACTTTTTCATTGATGAAGAACGTGATAATATGATGGTCCGACCAGTCACAGGGTAGGATAGATTCGAGTTGGATAGAGGCCTCTTTGGAGATGATAAGGTCGAGGATAGAGCCTTTCTTGTGTGTTGGACTGTTGCAAATTTGTGTAAGGTCAAGGGCGTTGAGGAAATTCTTCAGACTTTTTACCACCGCATCATTATGATCGTTTCAGTGGAGGTTGAAGTCCCCAAGGTATATTTGTGTGAGTTGTCGCCCGGAGTTGGCTGAGATCATGTCCATGATTTGTTGGGAGAAGGTAAGGTTGTCACCGGGTGGGTGGTAAATGCCGTGCAGAGTGCAGATCGGTTTGTCCTCACTGTGAATATCGAGGCAGATATATTCACAGGAAGTTGGGGAGGGTAGGGAAGGGGAAGTTACTTTCAAGACAGAGAGGTTGCTCCTGTATATACATGCGATTCCGCCACCTTTTTTATTGCCAGACCTGTCAAGTCTAGTGATGAGGTAGTTGGGGGGAACCAGAATGTCCATTATAGGTGTAGAAGATTCTGTTAGCCATGTTTCAGTCATGATGATTAAGTCCAGATCCAATTTTAGGATGAGATCTGCGATAGCGGCGGAGTGTCTAGCAGCTGATCTGCAGTTTAGGAGAGTGCATTTGAGACGGGGTGTGTCGAGGGTGGAAGGGTGTTCTAGGGCGAGGGGGACTTTACTCAGGTTACTATGGATAGCGACTCTGTTGTTCAGTGTGGGGGGTCTAAGGGGATTGGAGTGAATCGTAGGTATGGCAGTGAGAGTGTCGGGTGTGTTGCTAAGGGGAGCTAAGTCATAGGAGCGGAGGAGGGTGATTGTGTCTAGGTCCGATAGAGGGTTGCAGGAGCGATGGGGGCTGTTTTCACGATTGTGAACAGGGATTGAGGTCCAGTGCGGTGGGAGTCGAGTGCGAGAGTTCGCCGCCCGGGTGGAGGACCAGTTGGGAGGGGAGGTGATGGTGGAGGCGCGTGAGTGGTGTCTGGGGTGTGCGCTGAGTAGTTGTTTGATGATGTGAATGTCTTGTTTGATCTGATGGAGGGTGTTGGGTGGGGGGTGACTGGAGTGTGATAGACAGAGTAGTTGTTGTTTGATGATGTACATGTCTTCTTTGAGTTGTAGGAGGGAGGCCGTAATGTGGTCCACTGTGGGACATGTGTTGGAGGTGGGGATGGGAGGGTCAGGCGTGGATGACATAGGGGAGAGGTTGGTGGTGTGGATGAGAGTATTGGTGGTGGGCGTAGAGTGCAGGGTGGAGGATGGGCGTTTATTAGTGGTGAAGGGGGTGGAGGTTGGGTAATGGGTGGTAAGACTGGGGGGGTAGTGGGATTGTAGATGGTTCTATTTAGAGAGGGTCGAGTTGAGTTGATGGAGGTGGTGTGTTCTGTGTGATTAGTTAGTGGGAGGAAGTGGGGGCTGAGAATGGGTGGGGATAAAGGGTGGGGTTTGCCTTTGTGTGTGTCGGTTTGATGTTGATCTAGGATAGGCGGGATGCGGGTGGGAGCTGTGGTATCAGGGGTGAGAGGAACGGGGATGAGGGCTGGTGTGTAGGTGGAAGGGGTGGGGTGGTTGTTATAAGAGGGAGAGAGATCTATGTCTGTGCTTGAGGGATGTGGGGTAGCTACGGTAGGTGGGAGAATGACTAAGGTGCTGGAAGTAGAGGGGTGGTGCATGTCTTTTTGGGTGGGAGCTGTGGTATCAGGGGTGGGAAAGGGGATGAGGGCTGGTGTGTGGGGGGAAGGGGTGAGGTGGTTGGTGTAAGAGGGTAAGTAATCTACGTCTGTGTTCGACGGGAGTAAGGTAGATACGGTAGGTGGGTGAGTGACTGGGGTGTCGGGAGTAAAGAAGAGGTGCATGTTGTTTTGGGGTTGGGCTGGGTTAGAGTGAATGTGGTTTGAGGCTGCGGTGTCAGGGGTGACGGGAATGGGTGTGTTATGGAAGGGTGACAGGGTGAGGTTGTAGGAGGGGGAGGGGGTACCGCTGGACTGTGTGGGTGAGGGATCTATGTCTGTAAATGTGGAGTGCGAGGTAGCTACATTAGGTGGGTGAATGTCTAAGGTGGAGGGAAGGTGCGTGTCGTTTTGTGGTTGAGCTAGGTTAGAAGGGTTGTGGTTGGGGGCTGTGAATTCAGGGGTGATAGGCCTGCGGGTGCTGCGAGTGGGGGTCCGATGACTGGTGAGGTGCTGTTTGAACGCGGGGAACAGGTTGTCTAGTAGTTCCAGGTTCTTGTCTGTGGATTGAATTAGGATAATCCCGTTATTGTATATAGTGATGGTTGTTCTGCCCGGGAAGAGTTGTGATGGAGTGATGGTAAGTTTTAGGCCATGCGCGAAATTCCTGGAGGTGGAGACGGTGAGTAAGGTGCGGAACGTGTTTCTCCATTGGGCTCTGCGTGTGGTGTGGAAGATAATATCAATGTTCAGTGAACCATTGACTGGTGAGAAGTAGGTGTCTGCACACGGAGTTTCAGGGTGGGACCTCAGGAAGTTGTGTTTAAAGCGTTTAGCGGCTTTTTTAGTGAGTGAGGGTGGGTAGTTGATTTTATATGTGTGTTTGCCGACGGGTTCCATGATGGGAGGACAGTCTAGGTAGGTGTAGGAGGGAGGGTGTAGGCGGGAGGGTGCACTGTCCTAAACAGTTGCCTAAAGTGATACTAGTGTGTTCACAGTAAAGCTATGCGCAGAGTACAGCCGCAGACAAAAATAGTGAGATAATTGGGAGAGACACTAGTGAGCTGCCAAGGTATTTGAGGTAGTAGTTGGTGCGTGCAAGAATAACTGACACTAGTGTGTTGCCAAGGTAATTGAGGTAGTGCTCGGTGCATACAAGATTAACACTTGAGATGGGTGCGAGTTGCACAAGTATAGGGTGCGCACTAAGGATATAAGGGAGCAGAATAATGCGAGCAGTTAACACATATGCGATAATAATCAGTGTATACGGGAAGGGACAATGTGAGTGCAGGTTACATCAGTGACAAGTCTATGTGAGAAAAGTCGACAGTATATTTTAGGAATAGGGGTGAATTCGATGTAGGTTATAAACAAGTGCAGAACAAGTAGCAGTATAATACTGACAAATACTGGAATAAAACACTGAGAAAACCGTAATAATATCTATCGAAGGTGACAATAGTGAGTAGTCACAAATATGTAGGGTACAGGAGTCTGTGACAGAATACCATTGCACACACCACTTATATGAATCAACAAGTGACATTAGTGAACAGCAACGAAAAATATATGAGGTATAAAATATGAAATATAGCACTGAGAAAAATACTGAATAAGATAAACTAAAATAACAGTGCAGAATATATGAGGTATAAAATATGAAATATAGCACTGAGAAAAGTACTTGAATAAGATAAAATAAAATAACAGTGCAGGCCCTACAGAATATCTAAATCAAAGGTGCCAATAGTGAATAGTCAAAAATATGTAAGGTACGGTGATGTAATACAATTGCATACATAGATTAAATGACACAGATTAAATGGCACAACAAATGGCATTAGCGAGCAGCAAAAGAAAAATATATGAGGTAGCAAACGGTGCATTACCGGTGACGATAAAGTGGGACGTGCATGATACAGTTAGGAATATATAGAATATAATGCTACTGTACGAGGCATTAATATATGGGTAGCAATTGCAATTGGTGCAGAAAAAGTGAGGTGTGCTGGATACAATCAGTTATAAAATAATACATATCACTGTGAAGAAGCAGACTATCTAAATCCGACGTGAAAAACGTCCAGCTGTGTAAATTTTGCAACCACTAAAAAGTAGTCTGAGAGTCTAAGAGGTCTTAGGTCTTTAAGGTCGATGGTAGAAATGACTAGACCATGATGGTCTCCCCAAGATAGACAAGCTAAGATGGCCGATCCGATGGGGGAGATAGAAATGTTGGTCCTTTGTCTGTTGTTGTTACTTTGGGCTCAGAGCAGGACCATTTCCCTTTCTATTCAGGCCGGCATTGCTGGTGTGGAAAAGTGGGGGAGTTAGAGCTGTGGAGCCTCGTGGACATCAAAGGTACTAGCGCGGATTTATTTCTACAGATTTATGGCCCCATGTTGCTCACGGAGGTAGCTTACGACTGTGAGCAGTTTAATGGCCCCCGCCATTTTGTACAAAGGAGGTAGACTAAAAAAATGTGCACAGGCGGGTGGGGTGGGATAGATACCTTATGCCTCCAATCGATGTTCCAAACCTGTATTTCCCTGGGAAGTGGGGGGCTCAATGACACATATCCGCTCCCGGGTGGGGGTGGCTCATGTCGGTCCTTCAGCTCTTGTTTGGTCCCAGAGCCCAGATCAGCAGCTCCCATGCGCCTCTATAACTTCCCATCCGTTTCCCGGTGCTTCCGGGAGCCGGTTTCACTCACCCGGCGTCCTTCCTGGTTCCGCATCCAGCCTCCTATGCTGTGGTGCGGGCGGGAGGGGGGGGTCCGCCGACGTTCAGGCACCGCGATCAGCAGCCTGCGCCTTGGAGCGGGTGGGAGGGGGGCCACTCTCCGATGCCGCCGATCGTACACGGCGGTAGTTAGAACTCCGGTGCAGCCGATCGTACACGGCGGTAGTCAAAACTCCTCACGGGGGCATCCGAGATGGTGGTTTCCTGGCTTCATAGTCGGAGTTAGAGTTATGCGTTCCACTGCGGTGGCCATTTTTGGTATTACACGATTCGGTGGAACGCACGCCGGTTTTGATGCTATTCTCCTTTATTTGCCATGTAGCCGGCGCTGATCACCAACTACAAAGTCCAGGGCTTCTGGGCGGCGATCCTCCCGAGGCTCGAGGCTCGACCAGCGCTGGAGCCCATCGGTAGATCTACTGCTCCGCTGCAGGGGTGGGGGAGGGGGTCAGCTTCAGGTCGCTCCACAACCCACCTTGGGCACAGGACTCGATGATGGCAAGAGCCCTTTGCGTGATCACAATCGTGCTGGGGGAGCCTCAGAGCGACGCATCAGAGTGCCGACTCTCCGCAGGCTCGAGGCATCGAGGCTCGGGGCATCCGGTTCCCGTGTTCAGCAGACGTCCGTTGGGAGAGGTGATGTCTCCAGCTGACCCAGGCTGCGACGGGTGGCTCCAGCCTTCCACCGGACAGGTATGAGGAAATAAAAAGTTACTGGTTACTCCTGTTACTCTTACGCATTCGGTTCCGCGGAGCAGAGGGTGCTGACAGGGATAAAACCCTCTAGAGGGATCCCAAGCACCAGGAGCTCTTAGCAGGCTCCTGCTCCGGTGGCCATCTTGGATATGCAATTTTAATTTTAATATTAAACCTAAGAAGAACTTGTTGGAGGCCATTGAACTAGCTCCCTTCCCAGTTGACAAGGATCAACTTCGGTCCTTCATGGGTTTGATTGAGTTTTACTCAAAATTCGTGAAAGACTTCTCTTCAAAGACTGCTCCCTTGAGATACTTATTAAAAAAAGGTGTCAAGTTTAATTGGACGGTTGAGCATGAGTCTTGCTTCAACATGATCAAAAGGGAACTTAAATCCGCTAATGTGCTTACCCCTTTTGACACTGCTCGGTCCTCTATTTTGATGGTTGACGCCAGTGCTATAGGCCTTGGTGCAGTACTCCTGCAAAAACATGGAGGAGTGGAGAAGACTATTGCGTTTGCGTCTAGACCCTTGTCTGTCTCAGAATCTAATTACTCTGTCATAGAGCGTGAAGCTCTTGCTGCTGCTTGGGGCACGAACTACTTTAGAACCTACCTGTGGGGTTACAAGTTTATTCTCCGTACGGACCATAAACCTCTTGTGAATGTCTTAGCTCCAGGTGGTGCTGGTAAAGGGTCTCCAAGGTTAGCGAGGTTAGCCTCTCGACTTCAGGACTACCAATGCGAGATTGAATTTGTTCATGGTTGGAAAAACATCCAAGCGGATTGCTTGTCGCGGCTTCCTGTGCGATCCTCTAGCTGTGATGGTCTCGCTAAGGATGTCTTGGATGACTTAGCTGTTGCTATTGTGGAGGATGTCTTGTTTGTAGGAGGTGGTTCTTTTTCCCGTGACGAGTGGTCAAAAAGTATGGAAGAGGATCAAATTTTAAAAGCTGTGATTAATCTTGTCTCGAAAGGAGCAAGAAGGGAGAGCACTGTTGACCCCCAAGTTAGACCGTTTTTGAAAGTCTTGGATGAACTTTCCCTAGAAGGAAAGGATGTACTGATGCGGGGTGATCGCTTTGTTCCTCCTGGTTCGTTAAGGAGTAGGATTCTTGGTTTGGCTCATGAAGGCCATTTGGGCCAAAGCCTCACCCAACGTCGTGTCAGAGAAAACTTTTGGTGGCCCTCCGTCGATAGAGATGCTGTGGACTGTGTGCTGAGGTGTAGCTTTTGCAAGGAGGGGGAGAAGCGTCTGAAAATCCTAGGTTCACAATCACCGCAGAAAATTGGTTTTGAGAATGTGCCTTGGCACAGTGTCTGCTTGGACTTCATAGGCCCTATGAGTGAACTACCTTTAAACCAACAGTATGCCATAGTTATAATTGATTGTTACTCGAAGTGGCTTTGTGTGCAATTTGTAAGGGAGATAACTACAGACACCACCATAAATTTTCTGAAGGGTGTCTTCTTGAATGAAGGATACCCCTCTGTCCTTATCTCAGATAATGGCACTCAATTGACGTCCTCTAAGATGGCTTCGTTTGTACGTGATTGTGGCATCAGACATCAGAAGACTAGCCTTTACAACCCGCAAGGAAATGGCCTTTGTGAAAGGATAAACCGTCTTGTTAAGGGGGTGATCCAGATGTTCGTGGAGAGTGGTTGTTTTTCACATGAGCGTGTGCAGGAACTAGTCTGGGCATACAGGTCAACGCCTCATAAGAATGGAGAAAAATCTCCTTTTGAATTAACGCGTGGTCGTGCTCAAGTGACAAAGTTGACTCCTGCTTGGTTAAGGCGTTTGAATGATGAAGTATCTTTATCTCACAATAATGTCCCTTTGCCTATCTCTGTGGGTGATCTAGTTAAAGTAAAACCGGGTAGGTGCGCAAAGGGTCTTAGCAAGTTTAGGGGTCCCTACAGAGTGAAGAAAGTCTTTCCGCATTTTGTTGTTCTGGCCAATGGGGAAAGTTGGAATTATAGGAGGGTAGCACTATACCAAAAGAGGAAATGTTTTTCTTCTGATGATGTAGTGGCTAATAGTTCAGGAGGGTGCAATGGATACTTGTTGACTTCTGGTTGTTCTTCCTCCATCTCTCTGCCAACTGTACGGGGGGAGGTGGGTAGTGGCGATGCTTCTACTTCTTTGAGTGTGCATAGTAGTTCTTTGGTTGATTCTACCCCTACCACTTCTGTTCCCGCTATTTCCTCTTCTTCCTCGGTGGATGTCAGGTTGAGGAGCCCTCGCTCCCGTCGTCCACCCACCTATCTGAATGACTATGTACATTGATCTTTTATTGTGCTTTATTTTTCATTTTTGTTTTCTTTTCTTGTTAAGGGGGGAAGATATGTTGTACAGTGCTTAGCTCTTCTCTGGGGCTAGCACTCTAGACTTCTGTGAGTGTTCCTTATTCTGGAGTTCTCCTTCGCCCTGTTGGCAGTTGGAGCTCTGGTCAGATGAGGGATGGTCCTACCTGTTCTCGTACTGCAATAAAGCTGTTTCCTGGAGTATCTACTCGTGGCATCTTATTTCCATTTACATCAATAACCCCTCTGAATGAAGTTGCATTTCTGTGCATCCTGTGCTGTTGAAAAGTAATTCCATGTTTCCAAGAAGTGCAACCTCGCTTTCAAACCTGGCTAATGGAAATAGTATTTGGAAGAATAATGACACCAGTATTGTGTTCATGAAATATATCTCCTCCTCAAGGATGCTTTACACTTCCTCAGGGAGAAGTTCCTGCCACCTTCCCTCTAAATAAGCATTTACTGAAAGTAACACGTTTCTGTCATATGATTAGCATCCATAGACTTGCATTGGGAGAAAAGAAATGTTCTGGGACACATTTTAAGAGGCTTATATATTGAGTCACTTTTTGTGATGCTCCGAGGGCGCAGAAGCCTGCCCCATATTTACAAGGCAACAATAACCCACTTTTTTTGGCTTAATGCTACCTTGTAAATATTGTCCCCTTTCACACAGATTTCTGTGTTAAAGGGGCATGCAATGGGTGTTGCTGGGGGCGTTCTCAGCAACATCTATGGCTTTTTGGCACTGCCCCAGATTTACTAGAAATCGTAACTCTGAGGCAGCACCAAAAACTTACATCTCTAAAGGAGGCACAGTGAGGAGTAATATCTTTATTTCTTCTCATTTTTCCGTTCTCGTGGGCATTTTGCAGCACACATAGAAATAGGAAAAAGTCTCTTCTGATTGTTTTTGTGCAAGAAGGTTTCCCTTCCTGCACAAAAATATTCATCCACGCATTGCAGGCACCCTTGCACTATGCAAGGATGCCTGCGTTGGCACCCGGCAACCCATTATGCGCCAGGGGTAAAGGACAGAAATGTGCCTTATCTGATAGATACATTTTTTTTTTTTTATAAAAACAAGGGGGACCCAAAAGGTAGCTACGGACCAAGGGTATAAGTCATTTGAGGAAAACAAAGGTCCTAAGCAAATTTAGGGATATAAACAAATGTAATATAGAACACAATAGGATACTATATATTTTCCTGTCCAGCCGGACCAGGAGTTTATTTAATTTGGAATCAAACAATAAACTTGAATACAAAAACAGCAATTTATTAAAGTAGGGCACAGTCCTGTACCGTACTAGTGAAGGAGACAATGTGGTAGAAAAAGAAAATACAAAGAGAGAATTTTCACAGGTGAAGAAAGTGAGCAACCTGGACACTTTTTAAATCAGTGTAGGTAGTGTTCTCCAGAGTAGAACATACACAATGATACACAATGGTTACATGTATGTCCACTTAAAAGAGTCGACGTTTCGATCCGTTGCTCGGATTAGAAAGGATCATCATCAGGACTAAAAACAAGATTTTATTGCCTGGTATAAATAATACGCCTGTTTAGAGAAAGAACAGGGAAGGACAAGGGACAATAACGTTTTTAGGAAAGCCAGGATTTGAGAGGTCAGCATTTTGAATGGTATGTACACATTTAAAATACTCGGAACCGCAGTGAGCCTGTTGGTGTTATACCTCTTAGAGGGCATGTGCACAGGTGAGTCTAAACGTGCAATTTACATGGAACATAACATTGTAAACCACATTGTGAATTGATTAGCGATCGGTTTTTAACACGTGAACGACGTGAGTGCGAAACACGGTTTTTAATTCTAGCGTGACCGTAAGCTAGTTGTGACTCCGTCAACTGTATTCCATATCGGGCTGGGTGCATAAAGTCACGGGAGCTCTGAACAGGTATTATACCCATAGTACTATAACAGAGCCAGGAAAAGAGGGGGGGGGTGAGTATTTTTTGGGCGAAAGGGGATGAGCTTGGGAACTGAGAGGCTTACCTTGATTCAGAGGGTACGCAGTGCTAGGGGTGGCATGCCGAGCAACAACCACTTTGGAGCGCTCGGGCAATGAGTCTCACTTTATTGTTTGGAGGCTTGCGCTGTTGGGGCAAACAAGGGGGTTCGTTAGCGCATAAAGAACAATTCATGCAATGGTCACAGGTAGAACAGATGCCAAAGGACCTACCAAGGCAATAGCCGGTCAGCAGCGTATTGGGCTCATAGAGGCAGCTCGGTATGGGATTACTCGTTGCTGCATGCGGTCTTGATTTGATAGAAGATACGCTGCTGTGAGGAAAATTCCCGGGGTTATAATAAACAGAACTGGAGATCCGTAAACATTAAATAATAAGGAGTGGGAAACCTCGGTCGTGAGGGAAGGGACTTTCCGGAGTTCTGAGCAATGTCAGGATCTGCGGGCAACCAGATGGCGTGGATACGCCGTGTGCTCTTTCCGCCTGGTTAGCTCAGCCATATTGTTAAAGCCTATGATCCGGTGTCAGATGATCGCGAGCCTGGGTCACGTGCCGTGGGGAGTGTGTGAAGCATAACTGGATGGGCATGCCAGCGTAGCGGCCATCTTGGAATGGAGAGTGATGGAGGGGAGTGAATTAAAAAAACGGCGCAAGTGGAGCGACCGTCTTGGACGGGAGAGTGAAGATGGGGAGTGAGAAGAATTGTGCATTAAGAAAACGGCGCAAGGTAATAGCAACTAATAGTGACATTCAATTAAAAACGATTAGGAACTATTTAACACATTCAACTTTTGTGGACAATGCGGCAGTTGGTGAATGTACAGTTTGCATTGTCCAGCCAGAGATTGGATCTAGGTCATTTCAGCAAGGTATAGAGTTCATTTTATGTGGTCCAGTTCACTGTGAGTTTCAGACTAAAGCAAGGTAGTCCAGTCCTCGCTCCTGTTCAGGCCGGTCCGTATGGTGTCAAATTGGATTATGCTCTTAAGTTCCTCGCGGTTCAGGAGTTGAGCTAGATTGCCGCCCCTTTGGGGCAATTTGACAACCTTTAATATTGTCCACCGAATATCGTCCTCGGTATGGTTCTTTTCAGAGAAATGTTCGACCACTGGTGCATTAGGAGTCCTGCACCTAATGCGACTCCTATGTTGACAAATACGGGTCTTGGCTTTCTGAGTTGTCTCTCCCACATACATTTTAGGGCAAGGGCACAGTATTGTGTAAATAACATTATCAGTATTACAATTGGAAAGAGATTTCGTTTGTGACTGAAATTGCGAGCCTCAATTGTATAACCACAAACATTACAGCCGCCACACTTTACATGTCCCAGCAATGGTGGAAGACCCCAGTTTGATTCAATGGTTGATCTAGGTGCAGGGGCAGGTAGGGCCGCTCTAACTAGATGGTCTTTAACGTTCTTACTCTTTCGGAAGGCTAAGAGGGGTCTCTCTAGATTAATGGGGCCAGCATTAATTGTGGACCAGTGCTTGAGAATAGATTTTCTGATTTTGTGCGACACAGGCGAGAAAGTAGTGACACAAGCTATCCTTTCTGCTTTGTCACGTACGCTTGGTGTCAGTAAAACCTCTCGGGCAATACCATGCCCTTTTGGATGCTGTCTTAACTAGCCTTCTCGGGTAGCCACGGTCTTTCAGCTTGTTGGATAGGATATTGGCCTCCCTGAAGTAATCTGTTTTGCATGAACAATTGCGTATTATCCGCAAAAATTGGGAATAAGGCAGAGAGTCTTTTAGTGCCCTAGGGTGGTTACTGTCATAGCTGAGGAGCGTGTTTCACTCCGTCTGCTTTCTAAAGAGTCGTGTGAATAGTTCATCTTCATTGTGGTAAATTGTAAGGTCCAGGAACGCAATTTGTGCTTTATCATGCGCGAGTGTGAATTTGAGATCAGTGCAATTATTGTTAAGCCAAGGCAGGAACTGGTGTAGCGTACTGATGTCAAGATTACATATAAGGAAAATATCATCGATGTAGCGGCACCACAAACCTATCCCTGATCGGAAAGGGTTACTGTCTGACAAAATCGGTCCAGTTTCAAGTTCGCCCATAAAGAGAATTGCCAGGTTGGGAGCAAAAAATGCCCCCATGGAAGCTCCCTTGATCTGTTGATAATAGACATCATCAAAGATGAAGAAGTTCCTAGTTAGGCACAACTCAAGGAGTTGGAGAATAAAGAGAGTTGGTATTCTATGTGGGCGTGGGCGAGAGTCAAGACTTTTCTGGATGACTAGTAGAGCCGCTATCTGGGGGATGTTTGTATACAACAACTCTACATCCATTGTGCATAGTGTATTGACTGATGGGTCAAAGGGACAGTGTTCAACAAGGTTTATCATGGACATACTGTCCCTTACATAGCAGATGGTTCCTGGCATGAATTCTTTGATAAAGAAGTCGACAAAGGCACCCAATGGTTCAAGAACTGACCCGCATGCGGAGACAATTGGTCTACCCGGGGGATTGTCAATGTGTTTATGCACTTTAGGGAGGGAGTATATGACCGGTAGATGTGGAGTTTTTACGTTAAGGAAATTGAACTCCTTCTTGCTCAAGTACCCTTCGGCACAGGCTTCGGAAGTGAGTCTGAGCACAGTCTCCTGGATGTCTTTAGTGGGGTTCCCTGGTAGTCTTTGATAATGATCTGTATTCGCTAGTTGGCGCAAGATTTCTTCTTTATAGGAGTCAATGTCCTGAAGGACAATTCCACCTCCCTTGTCTGCACTTTTTATTATCAGGGAAGGATTGTTCTTGAGTGTGCTTATGGCATCCTTCTCTTGGCGAGAGATATTGTAGGGGATAAAACTTTTTTCTCCTCTAGAACTTGAAGGTCCTTTTGCACTAATTTTTCAAAAGTCACGATTTCTGAGGGGATCATACCTGCAGAAGGCAGAAATGTAGAGGGTGGACAAAAGGGTGTACTCGAGTTAATAGTGGGTGAAGGGTGTCATTGGAAAAAGGCTTTCAGACAGATTAACCTGAAGAATCTCAAAAGTTCAGTTTGTAATTCCATGAAGTTAGGGCGGATTGTAGGAACAAAGGATTAGCCTTTTTTGAGGAGTTCCAGTTCAGAGTTCAATAGGTTATGATTTGAGAGATTGAAGATGGGAATCATTTCTGATGTGGATTCAGGGGAGACGCCCACTGTGGGGTCTGGTATCTCATTAGGAACTAACACTGGTAGAAGTTGTTCCTCGTTTTGCGCTCCCCTAGAGGATTGAACCATCTTAGTGGTTTCTTCACCCTGCCCCTTTGTGGGGTATTTTGTTGGCCTCTGCCTAAAAAATTGGGCTGGGCTCCTCCACCACGTCTCGAGGTGCTAACCCCTTCGTCTGGATCTGAGTTATCCAAGGATTCAGCTGATGTGTCAGAGAATCCTACTAGGTTCTGACGTTTATTATAGCGGCCCCAGGGCCTGCTGTTTTGGGGGTTAGAATATATTCTGTTGGTATAAAAATCCTTCTTAAGGTAAGGGTAGGTATTTTCAATGTTGTATGCCTTGATGTCTTTCTTAATTTTGTTCGCTTTTTTATTTTGCTCAATCCGATAGAAGTCTGCAACGGTTTTCTCAACTCGGTCAAGCAATTTCTTGCATTCAGCAGTGGGATCTGAGTCGTTAATCTGTTTCAATATGTCATTTATTTCAATTTCTAGGGATGTCAGTGTCTCTGTTGCTAGGTCTATGCCAAGTGCCAACCAATGTCTAGAGCAGGTTGTTCCAATGTAACTAAAATTGGCAATATACTTCGGGTTGTCTGTAAACATCCCTGGTATGTTTCGGACTTGGAGGCCTAAGGGTATAACGTCAGCCTTTAGGTAGTCAGTTAACATTAATACCATTAACTGAAGCCAGACCTGTTTTTTCTTTAATTTCTCTAGTTGGTCAGGTAGAGAGGAATCAGTTGATGTGGTTGCATCTGGGGTATCAGAGAGGAGAGAGGGACCTGAACATAGTTGCTTAATGGAGTCTGCTGTGTATAGAGGGGCATGTGTTGACATTTCTCAGAGTGTAGAAAAGTAAAGAATAAGGTAGATGAGTGTACCAGGGCACTAGGAGAGCCCTCCTCGTGAACAAGGTTTTAAGGTTTGTATAACGAACCCCTGCAATCCAGCGATTGCGCTCAAGTTTTTTATAGAAACAAGGGGGACCCAAAAGGTAGCTACGGACCAAGGGTATAAGTCATTTGAGGAAAACAAAGGTCCTAAGCAAATTTAGGGATATAAACAAATGTAATATAGAACACAATAGGATACTATATATTTTCCTGTCCAGCCGGACCAGGAGTTTATTTAAATTGGAATCAAACAATAAACTTGAATACAAAAACAGCAACTATTTAAGGTAGGGCACAGTCCTGTACCGTACTAGTGAAGGAGACAATGTGGTAGAAAAAGAAAATACAAAGAGAGAATTTTCACAGGCAAAGAAAGTGAGCAACCTGGACACTTTTTAAATCAGTGCAGGTAGTGTTCTCCAGAGTAGAACATACACAATGATACACAATGGTTACATGTATGTCCACTTAAAAGAGTCGACGTTTTGATCCATTGCTCGGATTAGAAAGGATCATCATCAGGACTAAAAACAAGATTATATTGCCTGGTATAAATAATATGCATGTTTAGTGAAAGAACAGGGAAGGAAAAGGGACAATAAAGTTTTTAGGAAAGCCAGGATTTGGGAGGTCAGCATTTTGAATGGTATGTACACATTTACAATACTCGGAACCGCAGTGAGCCTGTTGGTGTTATACCTCTTAGAGGGCATGTGCACAGGTGAGTCTAAACGTGCAATTTACATGGAACATAACATTGTAAACCACATTGTGAATTGATTAGCGATCGGTTTTTAACACATGAACGACGTGAGTGCGAAACACGGTATTTAATTCTAGCGTAACCGTGGGCTAGTTGTGACTCCGTCAAATGTATTCCATATCGGGCTGGGCGCATACAGTGAAGGGAGCTCTGAACAGGTATTATACCCATAGTACTATAACAGAGCCAGGAAAAGAGGGAGCGTGAGTATTTTTTGGGCGAAAGGGGATGAGCTTGGGAACTGAGAGGCTTACCTCGATTCAGAGGGTACGCAGTGCTAGAGGTGGCATGCGGAGCAACAACCACTTTGGAGCGCTCGGGCAATGAGTCTCACTTTATTGTTTGGAGGCTTGCGCTGTTGGGGCAAACAAGGGGGTTCGTTAGCCCATAAATAACAATTCATGCAATGGTCGCTGGTAGAACAGATGCCAAAGGACCTACCAAGGCAATAGCCGGTCAGCAGCGTATTGGGGTCATAGAGGCAGCTCGGTATGGGATTACTCGTTGCTGCATGCGGTCTTGAGTTGATAGAAGATACGCTGTTGTGAGGAAAATTCCAGGGGTTATAAGAAACAGAACCGGAGATCCGTAAACATGAAATAATATGGAGCGGGAAGCCTCGGTCGTGAGGGAAGGGACTTACCGGAGCTCTGAGCAATGTCAGGATCTGCGGGCAACCAGATGGCGTGGATACGCCGGCGTGCTCTTTCCGCCTGGTTAGCGCAGCCATATTGTTAAAGCCCATGATCCGGTGACAGGTGATCGCGAGCCTGGGTCACGTGCCGTGGGGAGTGTGTGAGACATAACTGGATGGGCATTCAAGCGTAGCGGCCATCTTGGAATGGAGAGTGATGGAGGGGAGTGAATTAAAAAAACGGCGCAAGTGGACTGACCGTCTTGGACGGGAGAGTGAAGATGGGAAGTGAGAAGAATTGTGTATTAAAAAAACGGCGCAAGTGAATAGCAACCAATAGTGACATTCAATTAAAACAGATTAGGAACTATTTAACACATTCAACTTTTGTGGACAATGCGGCAGTTGGTGAATGTACAGTTTGCATTCTCCAGCCAGAGATTGGATCTAGGTAATTTCAGAAAGGTATAGAGTTCATTTTGTGCGGTCCAGTTCACTGTGAGTTTCAGACTAAAGCAAGGTAGTCCAGTCCTCGCTCCTGTTCAGGCCGGTCCGTATGGTGTCAAATTGGGCTATGCTCTTAAGTTCCTCGCGGTTCAGGGGTTGAACTAGGTTGCCGCCCCTTTGTGGCAATTTGACAATCTTTAGTATTGTCCACCGACTATCGTCATCGGTATGGTTCTTTTCAGAGAAATGTTCGACCAGTGGTGAATTAGGAGTCCTGCACCTAATGCGACTCCTATGTTGACAAATACGGGTCTTGGCTTTCTGAGTTATCTGTCCCACATACATTTTAGAGCAAGGGCACTGTATTGTGTAAATAACATTATTAGTATTACAATTGGAAAGAGATTTCATTTCCACAGTGACACCATGTGACTGAAATTGCGAGCCTCAATTGTATAACCACAAACATTACAGCCGCCACACTTTACATGTCCCAGCTATGGTGGAAGACCCCTGTTTGATTCAATGCTTGATCTAGGTGCAGGGGGAGGTAGGGCCGCTCTAACTAGATGGTCTTCAAGGTTCTTACTCTTTCAGAAGGCAAAGAGGGGTCTCTCTAGATTAATGGGGCCAGCATTAATTGTGGGCCAGTCTTGAGAATAGATTTTCTGATTTTGTGCGACACAGGCGAGAAAGTAGTGACACAAGCTATTCTTTCTAATTTGTCACGTACTCTCGGTGTCAGTAAAACCTCTCTCGGGCAATACCATGCCCTCCTTGGTTGCTCAAGAATTAATTAAATTAATCCTTTTTGTATTCGAAGATAGTATGTTCTCATCCTACTGCAGGTGCAGGAATTAAACCTCGTTATTCTTAGATTAAGGAGATACACGGAATGTCTTCGAAGAAGACTGTAAGGTGAAAAGGGAGGACGCCTTTCGTGTCTGACCTATCTGGGAGCTAAGGCCACTGGAGAGGAGCTGAACAAACTAAGGCTTCTGTGGAAAGTTACTAACATGTTGCAATGCGTGGTTTTATTAGGTGACGTATTGTGGGCCGAACATTGTCTTTTTGTATGATGCGCAGGGACAGATTCGTTAGACTTCTGTTTTATCGCAGAAGAAGGAGCATCTTAGAACGTGCTCCATAACCTTATGCTATTTAACCTATTTTGTCATGTACTTCTTAGGAAGTCAAAACGTGCTGACACTATTGGGGGTATTATAGAAAAGAGATAGGCAGGACCCTCATTTAGCACAGTGTAGGGAAAGATATTTCTGTTTATTCCCCAATAAAAAGAGAATTGGACAGAGCTTCTATTCTGTGTTGCATTTTGATTTTGGAGTTTATGATATTGTGCCTTTTATGCTGAATGAATTATATCCGTAGACTTGGCTCTGTATTGATTTTCATGTATCTATATTCTCTGATATTAAGGTGTGTTTATATCCAATTATTGTTGGCTTTATAATAAATCCATCAACACGAAGTCCAGAGTCTGTGGTCCTTTTAAGACTAATTGTATAATCTTGAATTGTTTTGATCCCCTGTAACATTTTTATTAGGCAATTAAAAGACCATCATATTGATTTTAGTAGTGAAGGCAAGGAGTACATTTAGCGTAATCAAATGGTAGCAGAGGATGGTTTGCCTCTAAAAGAGTGGGGAGAAAGAGGAAATAAAGTAAAAACGGAAGAAAATTGGGCTCTAAACACAGAGTAGACAACGGCGAAGGTGAAGACTGATGGAGGTCGGCGGATGCTGATGGTGCGGGGAAACGGTGGTAACATGAGTATGAAACAGTGTAATGTGTTAGATTGTGGTGATTAATTACTTGTGTGATGTCTTGCGAAGTTGGAATGCAAGTTGAGTGAGTGTGGGTTAATCGGTTTACTGGTCCGGACACGTGCAGATTAGGAAGTTTGGTGAGCAGACTCCAGAGAAGTCCAAGAACCCGGGATAGTTGTATTTGTAATTGTCTGATCAATACAATGGGTGTCGTGAAGCACTATCGATGATTCACTCGTGATAGGGAACTTTGTGTGAATGCAGGAATACGTTGCGGTAGAAAGCCTCAGGTACCGGGGGTGGACTATGGCGATTGAGTGACCAATGCAGGACGGGGGTCACAGCAGACTAATGTTCTTGTAAGAGTGTTCTATTAATCTTTTAGTGGACGGACAATTATTTGCTTCATGTAACTGTAAGTTATTGTGACTGTAGTAGCAAGCAGTTACTTGGTTTCATAGCTTTTGGATTTACTGTTACTAGCATGAATGTGTGAGCGAATGTACAAGGTGAAATTGCAAAGGAGGGTGAGCCGCTGCAAAGAGGGAGCAGTGACATCAGTGCGCACCGCGCTGGGATAGGTTGGTCGGTGTAATGCTGCTCTGGGAATGGTCGCAGTTTGTCTGAAGTTAAAGATTGATATTTGGGTTGCAAATTATTGATTTCCATGAGGAGATGTTTTAAGGTGCTGCAAGATTTGTGTAGAGGCGACACAGAGGTGGTGGCTCGGATAGGAGAAGAAGCTCAACCAGAGGATACCCCGGCACATTATATGGCAACAAATGTGGGACTCCATTCTATAGTGTGGCTGCAAAATTGGCATAAAATTACAAGGAAAGAGGGAGAATTGGCTTTCCCTCGTTATGGCTCATTTCGAATGGAGGTGCTGTAGCAGCAGAGGGGAGTGATGGATTCTCTGAAACCTCCGCCTAGACCAACACAATTTTAGGCATTAGATGCATGGATGAGAGCAGCAATGGCAAAGAGAAGAGAAGCATCACTGGAAAGAATGAAAAAGGCAATGAAGGCATATCAGGATGCCAATGTGGGATGCACAACTGAAGAGATGGAGAGTAGACACCATAGAGGGAGAGCACTTATATCCATTCAGGTTGCTAAAAGAAGGGTCTGAAGGAAAGAGTAAGACAAAGGAGGGTAGTGATACAGATGATAGTTTTCATGAGAGACTGCTTGCAGAACGTCCTCCACCTTTTAACTCCAGGTTGGAGCCGGAGAATACACAGCAAACGTAAGAAGTTTTAGCAGTGGGAGGAACAGGTACAGAGAAGCAGACAACAGGAGCAAGAGGGAGAATGCCAGTGGGAATAAGAATTCCAGGAGGATCCGGAGGAATAGGGTACGCAGCTCCTGAGCCAGACAACACAGCATGTACCATGGATTGCCAGAAGCTCTTACAGTACCAGTTACTATTGGACCAGTAGTTTCGATATATAACCCTGGAGAAAATCAACCGCAACCAAGAGAAGGGGGAAGAGACTATGGGCCAGATGTAGCTCACCAAATACCGGTCGGTAACGGCCGATTTCGGCCGTTACCGACTGGTATTTGGTTTCTGACACGTAGGGGGCCTGATATGTACTGATTCGGCAAATTTACATGTAGGTGGCACTGAAAACAGTGCCACAGGCCCTTTAGAATTTGTTATTTACCATCAAATACTATTTGATGGTTAATAACGAATTCCTGTGTACATGCACATCTGTGCATGTACATCTGTGCCATGTGACACACATACATGCCGAATTGACAAGGGGGACAGGGTGTCACTTTTCCCTTAGGGATGTATGTGTGCCACATGGCACACAAGCCTGAATCAGGGGTGCCACAGGGTGTCAAAGTGACACCCTGTCCACGTTGTCAATTCGGTACCTTTTTCCGAATCGGTATTTACCGATTCGGTAATTGCTATTGGTTCCTATGGGCCTTGAGGCCCATAGGAATCAATGGCAATTACCGAATCGGTAAATACCGATTCGGTTATTACAGAATATTGCTGAATCGTTAATTTATTCAGTAAATAGACCTACATAGCAATTACTGATTTGTAATTACCGAATCGGTAAAATTCGGTATTTACCAATCGGTAAATACTAATTACCTACATAGGGCCCTATATCTGGAGGGAGCCTTACAATGAGTGGAACAGGGATCGTTCAGATGCCAGGGGAGGCTAGTACTCCACTGCCAGCTACTGCGGATCCCTCAAGAATGGACAGTGGGTCAGAATGAAGACGAACAGGAGCTTTGGCGAATTCTAGTTCAGACATTATAATATGGGTTCCACCAGTAAGGGAGTCAATGATACAGAGAAAGGAATTGGATATGAGACGAGTAACACCTAGAGTACTGTTCGAACCACAGAATCTATGTGAGGGTAACCATTGGAGACGTCCAAGTTGTGAGAGAGAAAGTTGCCAAGTGTTGAGAATGGAGCAGAGTGTAGGTCCAAGTGGAGCACAAAGTTGTGGCAGGGAAGAATCAGGAAGTGAAAGAGGTAAGAGAATTATACAAGTTGCAATGAAGGCACCATTGATAGATGTGGTAAGATTAAAAGTAGAAATAGATGATGTGATTGAAGGGAATCTGCCTTTGGAAAGAATTGAAACATATGACCCAAGTGAATTGCTATTTGTAGCTAAGGATATTACTAAAAAGACTAAGCGAGCTCACGAAGCATTGGTATAGTTGGCACGAAGGTATGAGGTGGACTTGACCAAGACAAAGTTGAAGCAGGGAAGCTGTAGATTGAATTAAACTGATCAAGACTTAGAGGAAAAGCGAACAACAGGACCAAAGGCACAAATTAGAGACTTGGTGATAGCAATGCAACCATGGGGAGAATTAGACAAATGGGAAGACAGGTGGTCTAAAAAGAAAAGCGCCAAGAAAGTCATAAGGTATACTCCGCCTCCGGGTGGAGGGACGGGAGAAGCAGGAAATTACCATCTTAGAGAAGTACAAAATGGGGGGTATGTACATGTACCATGGAGCAGGGGTGATCTGGCAGCATTCACTAATGATTTCCCTCGGCTGAGAGAAAGGTCTTTAGACTGGTATAACCAGATTGACAGATTTGTCAAGATTTCGAAGGTGTTATGGATTGATTTGAATACTCTGTATGACATAGTGGTCCCGGGTGATTTGTGGACGGCAGGCAATGTTGCCATTGATTGGCCCAATACAAAACCAGCTAGAGATTAGGTGAATCATGGTCCTTCACCCGGGGAAATCTAGAAATATGAACAAGTGATCACATGATTGTTCAAACTGTTGATTGGCTTAAAAACGACTATACTACTCAAGATCCTAAGGAGTCAGTACTTGACTATTATGAAAGACTTTTAGTTGCTTTTAAACAAAATAGTGGGTAGGACAGCATTGAGCAGAATGATATGGGACAGTTTGTTTCGAAGTTTGTGTTGGGATTAAAATCTGATATTAGTTTAATGATAGAACATCATTTGATATGTTGGCAGAATAAGTCAGTGGACGAAATTCTGCATTATGCAAAATACTGCAGTGAGCAGGTAGAGGCATCACAAAAGAAAATAAAAGATACATTGATGATGGTACAGCTGAGAAATGCCGAAAGGCCTGCTGGGATGCCAGGGGTTGGAGGAGCAATGGGCCGAGGAAGAGGAAATGGTAGGGGAATGAATCAACAGACGGTACCTCATCCTGGACATGGAAGAGGAAGGGGTATGGATGCAGGTATGGGAGGTGATTGGGTGGCGAATCAAAAGAAGGTCACTGCATGTCATTATTATCACAAAATCGGGCATTGGAAGCACGAGTGTCGGTTAAGTCCAGCAAATCAACTGCAATATGAGGGAGAGGGACAGATGTCTGAAGGGTTGAATACAGTGACAAGACCAACAGGGGTGTGGAATTTAATAAAATATATACTTGTCCATGGGGCAGGTTGCTTCATAAATCTACTTGTCCTGTAACAAAATCCACTTGCCCCTTTGGTGCAATGTAGTGCAGCAACATAATATGGTAGCTATCTCATTATATAAGAGCTTTAATATAGCTTCTCTGATTATGCCAGAGATCATACCATAGTAGAGCTTGAATACTTGCAATCCTCTTATGTTGCCACGTTTCTGCAGATCTATATACTGGGGCTGAAGGTAGTGATAAACAATAGTTCCAGGGTTAGACTGCCCTTTTGAGTTTCTGCAAACCTACTAACTTGCATGGTTTAAGGGTTTTAAACAACTCTTCTTTAATCTTTTCCCATACTGAGAAATGTTGGCAATTTACTCCTGACAATGGCAGATGTAAACCTTCTTCTAGAGTGTGGTAAAAAGTGGTTGGCGGGAAAGTGAACTTGCAAACACTCAGATTTTCGCATGAGCAAATCTACACATGCATATTTGCTCATGCTAAAATGCAGTTCCCAAATATTTTCTAGGGATACTATTTCTTGTCCTACTTCTGAAAATTCTTGGGAATTCCCGAAAGCCGTATAGCTGCACTTAATGCAAGGACATATACCCTGGGTGCACTTTTGAGACTTTATTGGCTCTGGACACTGTGAGTGACAGCATTCTGCTCTTTCACAAGGAGCATATCGGCACACAAAGTAGTTTTGTTCAGTGTCAGTAACTACTGTGGCAGTGTGTGGGTTTTGAAACCAAAAAATGTTTTGCTTTTGCAAATCTTTGTTATAATGGTAAGGGCCCTGCAGCTCCCACTCCAATAAGGTTTTACAAAAACCATGCCAAAATAATTCACACATTGACAAAACTAAAAAGCTGACCACCAATTTTAGACCTACTGGCGTTGCCAATGCTTTTTTATTTTTGTTTCCCAAAATCTTTTTGAAACTGGTTACACTGATTTTCCATTTGGAATATTTTTGGGAAATACTAGCATGCATCGACACATGCTACTAAATGATGCTACAAAGAAATGGTACTTGAAATTTTACCGGAGTTTAGCAAACTGTTTTTTTCCTTCTTTCATTTTTTTATGAATATTTTATTTGGAAACAAAAGAATCATCAATCTTGCTTTCAAATTTCTGCAAATATTTGCATCAAATCAGAGAGCATTCTGGGAGCATTATACATAGCCTCATATTGCTAAACTTCGAACACGTGTGTACACATTTTTATACTGGATCCATCGTCAGTAGTGTAGTCAGAGTTTACATCAGTTACTTAGAGCGCTCACCCTAATAATAAACACTTTCAATTAATGAGCCACAAATACAAGTTTGAAGAGCATTAACATATGGACAAAAATATTATCTTATCTGCAGACAGTGCACTTTCCTGATCCATAATGTGGTACTGCAAATTGGCAGCCAAAGGGTTTGTGCTGCAGGGGGTTGGGCCTCCTTGTCACAAGAACAAAATACACATGAAAACGTGTTGCCCTTGACTCCAAACAATATGTCCTGGGCATCGGGCTATAGGAATTCCACATCCCTGGACCTAAATCCATTTATGGGGGAGGTTGTGAGTCACAAATGCAGATACCTCAGCCTCCAAGAATACTCAGGTATATCATCAAATGCCTTATTTTTTGATACAAGACAGATTTGACCAAATTCAAGGTCTTCAGGAGTGTCAGTGGAGGATGTAGGGAGGGTGCACTTTGGGTGCCGCTCTGGAACTAGATCGGAGTGGACCATTTGTAGATGCGGAGGTGAATGGACATCCTGTTATCTTTTTGTTAGACAATGGAGTGTAGCAGGGTTTCCGTTCTCCCACAGAACTGTGCACAGAGATCTAGAACCTGGGTGAGTTAGGGTGACCCAAAACTCACCTTTGTTTCAGAAATCCCCTTACCAAGGTAGCTACAGTGTCTCATCGGTAGTAATAACTTCCCAATGACTTAGACAATCCAGAACATGAACTTAGGGTACCTCAGGTATCGTGGAACACATGAACACTCTTTCGTTATATAATCATTACAAACCGAAACTGGGAGGCAAAGAACACAAGTGCAAGTTTGAAATGTTTATTTTTCAATGCAAAGTTCTCAAACGCAGTATCTTGTATAATATCAACATACATATTATAAAAATCAGAGTTAGCAGCATAGTCACTAATCCATAATAAGCAAAAGGTGATAGCATGTTATGATGCAAAAATCTATAGAATTCTGTATCACCTATATTTCGCGCACCCTATTTAGCATATTATATTATATCTAAAAAGGTCTCATTTGGGTTCTAGCAGGGCGGGCCCATACCTCTAATTCTCAGTAGGAGTAGATCACATCAACAGCTACCAGCTCTCTGCATGCGAAGCATCAAGTGAGTTGATTCATTCCCTGTAACTCTATCTTAAACCCGCGTAGAGCCCAATGTTGGCAGCAACATTATTTGTGTTATGTCTAATGTGGTGCGAGGATCGGGCCTTCAGCAACCTTGTGTTAGGTTTTTCTTAGAGGGTGCAGTTCTCAGTGTGCAGACATTTGTACTAAGTGTTCCAAGCACGACTGATATCAGAGCAATAACATATTATTCTCAAATAAATCACATCTTTCGTCTAGGTTGAAAGCTACCATAACAATTAGGTGTCGTGTGCAAACTGAAGCCGAAAGAAAATATGGCGTTTAAACATTTAATAAACTCATGCTAACTTAACACAATATATAGAAACGTAGTAACCATATGACACCCTCCCAATGATCCGAGGACGGTTAAAAAAGAGACAAAATATAAGCCAATACTTTATGAGAGGTAAAACATGAAAGCAAAGTTCAACAATATTGAGCCAAGCTAAATGTATGTAAATGTATATAAGTTTTTAATAACAACAATATGTATGAATGCCTATAGTGGCCACACCAAAAATATAAAAAATTCGAACTTAAGGCCTACTCCCAGTTCATAGGCCTAGAACATATGAAAGTCGAATGTACGTAATAAAAAAGGCACCATTCAGAATTACTAAAAAGTCACGGGCCATAATAATGAAAGTCTTCAAAGTCACTCATGGGTTGAATGAATATGCAAAATAGGTAGCTACAGCTTCCAACATGAAATCACTGTCATCACCCGAAAACAGTTCAGCCATCCAATTAAGCAATGGGAAAGAACATACGTGCTCCTCCAGCACCGAATCCTCTAGCAACATCAGAGGACAATTCAGTGGGTTCTCGAGAACGCTATGTGCCAGAAAGTCATGCGCCGCTGCGAATATGTCCCACTGACCCATTAGTCCATGCATCGCTGCCAAAGCCATAACCCTTTCGCCAGAACAAACCAACTCGTGAGCAACTACGGGGCTCATCAGCTGATCAAAATCGACGTCAGGAGAAGTCGGTAAGCAGAGACACAAATCAATGGCCCAGTCGAACTCACAACTCAGGCAATGAAACACAGGCTGGACACATGTGAAATAGGAAAATCGAAACGATAATCCAAACGCTGTGCTTAAAGTCGCAAGCGGTAAGGAGCCATAGTATTCAAGCATCCTGTTGCGAAACTGCATCAGTAGGGGCTGAGCGTTTCCTTGCGCAGGATGGGCATCCATGTTTTATAAAGCAAAATATCACCAGAACTCCTGCAGCCAAAGCCAGCAAAACAGGGAATCTGCCAAACAGGCTTGCGAATATAGAATGAAAAACCGCAGGGATAATACCAAATACTTTTTCAAGCGTAGTCACGAGACCACTGCTAACCAATTTAAAATAATGTGCTAGGCCAGTCGTGGAGGAGGCATTGAAGATCTGATGAACCAGCTCGCAGAAATGAAACGGCAAATCAGTATTTAAAAGTGCCTGCACCTCTGTGCGTGTGTTAGCTATGTGAAGGACATAAGTTTCGCGGGCCGAACTCAGGGCCACTTCTTTTTGAGACAATAGTGCTCTTATTCGGCTCAAACGATTGAACTTCGCTCCCAAGGTTGGTATTCGGGGCCAAATAGAAACATCTGCATTCCCATGCGTGGGTGGATATAACACGTTCTTGCAACACACCACGCGTTCTGATACAGTAACCACATAGGGGATACCAACCATTAACCCACAACACATTTCGTTATTCAAAAGTAAATAACTACCGTTAGACAATAAAGTGAATGTGGGAACTATTGCAGGGACCGGTGTGCCTTTCAAAACACAGGCTAAATTAGGCTTGTCCTGATTACAAGAACCATGCAACTGGATGTGTCTGCATATTAGTGAGCGGTCAGGCGACTGTGTACATTCCTCACCATTCAGACTCACTTCATTTCCCTCCTTAAGACATCTATATGTGTACGGTAAGGACCATGTCTCATGGAGGAAAGCACTTCCTAATGGTTCATATCGCCCTATAGCAATATATCGCATACAATTAGTAAATTTATACATAGCAAAAGGCAAGGTAATAATACCATGGATAAGCCATGCAGCAGCAGTAACCTCAGCCACAGAGAAAGGCAAAGATTCTAACTTCTCAATGTGTAACATAGAAAATGATGCATCTCGCATGGAAAGCATGCGCTGCTTGTCAGTCAAATTAAACGGGGCAAATAATGATGAGACGTTCATATAACTCCAAGGCACTCGACCAGACTTCAGAGTCTGTAGTGTCCAGGCAAACTGCATCACAGAACGCAATTGATTTTGACCATGATATAATACGGACACTTCATCATGCACAATGTCAACAACAGAAGAAACAATATTGTTTAATGTGTAAATTCGGGAAGAAAGGGTGTTAATACTGTTATCCACCACTGCAAGTACCTTTTCCAAATTAGCTTGGTCAATTGCCCTTAGGCGCTTAGCAGCCTCAATTTGAGACACTTTCCAAATTTCATTGTAAACAGCATAAATCCATCATTTAGATCTACCCTTAGCCGGGCCTTTTATGAAATCATTTAAATCCACATTTTCATTTAATTGAGATAGATGTAGCTTAACTGCAGCTACTGTGGAATGTTGCAACCAATTCTGACACAGTTTCCCCACAGAGTAAGTGGTGACAGTATAATCAGTTTCAAAACGGGGATCTGGTCGTACCTGTGTGAACCCTTCAGCCAATCCCAGGAATCGACGTTGGCAAGAATCAGAACTCTTTTGCCACAACAGCCAACCTTTCGGATCCAAATTGGATACATTAAAGGACGAATTGTGTAACAGAGACTGTATCTCATCAATAGACAAATCTGAAAAATTACCCCATCCTGAATATTCTTCTAATTCGGGGATAATTGGTGTATTTAATTTTTTAGAAGTAGCCAATCCAAAGCATGTTGTTTGGGAAACAGTAGAATTTAGAAACAACATGTGATTCAGGATGAGACATGCACGGTGCAAAGCCTCAGTGCCTTGTACCTGCCAATCTTTGGTACCCCAAACCGATTTAAGGTCAATTATTCCTTTCCAGAACTCGTAGCCATCTAAAGCCAATCTGTCTAGAAAGGACTTCGAATACAGCAACTTTGTATCGGTAAGTCTAACTTTGGACATGGACTTTTCTGTCATTCTGAAATAAAAGGACTCAGGATTTGATTGATTGAAATCTGTAAAATATCTGTATCTTTTCAGAAATGTACTGGAGCTTCCAATTAAAGGAGCTGGGCAGTGCTCCCATTGCGTATAATTCACTGCAACTCTCCTGGAATTTGTCTTATGGAGAAAATGATTACCATAATGTTGGAAGCAAAACAAATCACCATAATTAATAGAATCTAAATATAAGTCTTCAGCATCAAAAGCCGCATAGTATTTCAAATCAGAAAATAATGCCTCTACGGCCTGAACATCCCAATCATCAGAACGTATATTTTGTATAATAACATCTCCCATGTTTACTCTAAGCACATTCGGAACATTAATCACTTCAGTGGGCCCATGTATTTGAAATCTAACCGCATCCCACACAATCCCATCAAGGACAGGCCAAGCAGTAATGTTAACTGTATTTAAGTTTCGTTTCAGCCTGTGCGCTGAATGTGAAGAGGAAATAGGGGCCAATGTTCAATTAAGGTACCGAATTCCTGTTCTTTCTTTAACGTAGTGACCATCGATCAGGCAGAAAAAATAAAACACAAAACCAATTGACATAAAAAGGTAAAATGAAAATAGGATCAACCAAATGTATGTCCAAGGGGGAATCAAAAAATGTTTTTTAAACAACGTGGCATATTTTGCAATAGTTGAGGGTTTCTTTGAAGGTTCCGAAACAGACTCAAAAGAGAATCTGGACTGGTCGGCCAAACGAGTCTGCAAATCAGGCATCGATAAATCAGCAGGATAGGTGTAGTTCAACTCATCAATGTTAGTAACAGGAATAGTATTTAATAAAGGACTGGATATGGCAGGCATCTCGAGGGACACCTCCTGTTCTGCACCAGATGTAATAGCCAGCACAGAGTGCCTCACCATGGAAGGAAAGGATACAGCCGGTGTCATGCTATGAAGAATCGGCCACCCTGTGTGTCTTGACATTGTCAATAGAAATAAATCTGTTTTCCTTACGACCTGGAAGTGGTGGTAAAATGACTGTTCTTATGCCCTTCACTCCAAGAACTCGAACCGGTGCACGATATGAGGGACCAAACTCTTTCTTGTTATCGATCTTCTCTCGAACCAGTTCTACAACTTGGGGTAGCCAGCCAACTACCGGGATCTGCAGCGCATCATCCGATGTGGAGGGCAAATGTTCCTTTGCAAGACTGTCTTTTGTAGATTTTGTAAAACATTGCAATGTTCATCTACGTCAAAGGCCGTGGCCTGGGCCTTGCAGTCTAGCCCATCGAGGTCAGGGACATACATCTTGATACCAAAGAGCATTTCGTACGGGGTCCGCCCACCCAGAGACCTTCTAGGGAGATTATTAAGCGCACGCTGCACGCCATTGAGGTGGGCCAGCCAGTTTCTGCCAGTGCCTATAACTCGAGCTGTCAAAGATTGCTTTAAGTTGCGGTTCATTCGTTCAACTACACTATTGCCCTCGGGCCTGTAGGGACTTGAAAACTTGACTTGGACCCCCAACGAAACCATAGCATCCTTATATGCCTTAGAGGCGAAAGCCGGACCCTGATCCGAATGGAAGGTACCACAGGCAAAAATTCCCACAAAGACTCGCAAATCCTTAATGACAGTCCGTGAATCAGCGCTCCGATGTGGCCATACCCACACAAAGCGTGTGCATGAATCAACTGCTACTAAGATGTATTTGAATGCAGTATCAGAAGAAAATGGACCGCAGTGATCCAAATAAACGCATCCAAGCGGTTTATTCGAGATGTACAACTGTGTCTGAGGCGGACGCGCAGCAGACGAAGGTTTAATCTGCTGGCAAATGTCACATTGAAGGACATAATCGCGCGTCTGTTTGTACAGTCCCCGCCACCAGAACCTTTGTTGTAGCTGAGTTACAGTGGCTGAGACGCCCGCATGCGCAGACGCCACTCCTTCATGAGCCGCTGCAATCAAAGTAGCCCTGCGATCCGAGTTGGGAACTAGACGTTCCCCAACATCAGGAATTTTCACATAAGGAACCTTATCGGGACTTAAGTGGTATGTGTATTTAGAAGGGAACCCCGCAGGATATTTACTTCCCTTCTCTGTTGCAGCAACAGCTGCCAAGATGTCATCATCTATTTTGCTTTTGGACCTCGTGACTGCTGCAACTAAGTATTTTGATACCGCTGACTTCGCTGCTTCATCAGCAAGCGAATTGCCAACAGCGTGGACCCCCACGCGCTGATGCCCGAGAGTATGAATCACAAACACGAGTGGCAACTTCTCTTTAAGTTCCGCCACTCGGACCCAGATCATTTTATGTTTTATTGTGCTACCTTTGGAATCACGAAACTCATTCTAAATCCAAAAGAACAAGTTTTCATTGTAAGACTGGACACAGTAGTAAGAGTCACTTACGATCAAAGTCGTCACACTTCGATCTGCGTACTCCAATGCAAGCATCAGAGCACGAAGCTCAGCTAATTGTGCGGTGCAGTCCCCAAGCGTCTGCGTGTGCACGACACTGGACTTGAACTCATCGTTCACCATGGCACCGACCACAATGGCGCATGCGGAAACGTAGGCATGTTTAGAGCCATGCGCAACCTGTGCCAAACCATCAGTGTAAATGATGCAATGGAAATCCTCCAACGGCCGCATTGCTAAAGGAGCAGGATGAACAAATTCATACTGTAAATACTCCTGCGACCGTAAAGTGGTGTCAAAAATAAACCTGACATCCTGTGACGTCAAGGATGCAGCCCATTGAATCCACCGAGGGTGCAAAGCTTTGGAATTAGGTACACTGGCTTTCGTAACCGCCTCTAAGGCAGGACACGGGGTAACAACCAGCATGCGTTTTCCTTGTGACAGGGCACGTTCTTTAAGAATTGCCATCTGTACAGCAGTTAAAACTTTCTCCACAGTGGAAAAACGCAATTCAGCCGAAGTGTACAAGTGCGACTTGTAAGCAATAGGTACTGTATCTCCTTCATTAAAAGTCAGGTACATGAAACCCACCACCCCAGGGATAATTCTTATCACCAGGTTGGTCCGGTTATCACGAGTCTGTAAGTATTCAGAAGCGAGCAAATCAGCCTGCAAAGATTGCAGAATGGCTGAATGCTCAGGCAGCCAGCATGATTTGGAGAAAGATGGTTGTATCAAAGCATACAAAGGCTTGATACGCTGGGCATATTCCGGAATGTAAGTTCTTCCGAAATTCAAAAAAAACAGCAAAGATTGTAATTTTTTCAGTGTTGTCAGAGAGCGCAATTGTGCGCATTTCTCCAGGAAGTGAGGTGCTAACCCTTTTCCCTCGTTGTTAAGCTCGTAACCGAGAAACAACACTGTGTACTCTGCAATGTGCGACTTTGCAAAGTTAAACTTGTAACCAATGTCAGCAAAGTTACAAATTATGCTATTTACTCGACACAGATGCTCCCAAAGATCGTCGTCTGTGAGATAAATGTCATCCACATACGAACAAGCAACCAGGTCGATGCCCTCCAGAAGAGAGACAATGCGGGCGGAGAATACTCCAGGACTGTTCTTATAGCCCATTGGGAGACGCCAAAACATTTTTTGCACACCGCCGCATGTAAAACTGGTCCATTGGGAACTTAGACCGTCTAATCTATGCGCATAAAAACCATTGGAAATGTTGAGCGTGGTTTTGAACCGTTTACGCTCAAGACTATTCACTAAAGCAGAGCCATGAGTATTCTGTACTGCGCAGTTACGGCAATGCGAGTTTAAATGCCTATAATCCAAAACCAAACGATATGAGCCGTCCGGCTTGTTTACAGTAAAAAGGGGGTTATTCATCGGTGACACACACGTTTCAATTACACCTTGATATTCCAATTGTTCAAGGATAGCCGCGGCTGAAGCTTTGGCTTCACGCCGTATGGGATATTGAGGTTGAGGCTGCGGATGAGACCGTAAAGGAATCTCGTGGCTTGGAGACAATTTATCCCAGCCACACTGATTGCGGTACACAGCCGGCGCAAGCGCCAGAGCCCACTCTTCTGCAAAATGCAGCGCTTCCACTCTCGGTACAGTGTGCGCGAAACTGGGTAGGATTACCTCCTCCCCTCACGGAGCTGCGAGAACAAAAGGTGGGGGCCAGTCAGCCTCCGAAAGCAAAATGTCATACGTGGACGAAAGATTTTCCCAAAATACCCCTTTTACAGTTCGCTGCATGTCACCTTCAATTAACAGGACAATTTCAAAAAGACGTTCAGGGGGAGCAACATGCGTATCAGCAGTTTCAATCACAACATAAGTGTCAGTCGCTGTCACCTTCAACAGTGGACGGAGGGCCTCTCTCACTATGGTAATCACTGCCGCGCTGTCCAGCAAGGTCAGAGCCCACGTCAGATTCCGAAGCCGCGTTCTCACTATCTGGGGCATAACGATGCGCTGTCAGGGCGGCGACTTTCTTCGTGGCAAACTGTGGTCTCTTGGGCGTAGCGCCTTCCTGCTGCTCTCCACCGTTACGCGGGCGGGGCTGACCACGTCCTTGCTGGCCACCCCGGCCCCTGCCGCCCCCTCCACCACCGGTTGACGGAGCCGATGAGTCCTGAAAGGAACGAGGAGAGCGTTGGTCAGAAGCCTGAAACCTCTCAGGCGATTTAATCATCGCGCAGTCGCGCAAATCATAAACACGATCCGACTGCGCAGGCAACGGAGACGCAGGAGCAGAAACCTGTGTTTGTTGTTGTTGTTGCTTACCCTGATTCTGCTTTTTAGGCCAATTTTGTTTCTTGGACTTTTATTGACCACTAGTTTCCGATGTCTGACCCTGGGGCTGCTTTTTCTCTTTATCAGGAAAAGCCTTAAGCCCCTTTGCATTGCGGCCAACCGTTTTATAAGCAGCCACAATAATCCTTGCCAACTGACGGGGTCTCTCGGCCTCGGGAATCAACGCCAAAGCGTTAGCAACCTGAAAGTTCACTGCATCTCCCTTGACATTTGCAAGGATCAGATCGCAAACTACATCAAAGGAGCCACACAGGCGCATACCCAATTCGACCGCCGACTCCGGTCCGTGTTTATCCTGAACATGTTTAAGGACCGCACCCAGATTGGTCACAGACGGGGTGCCGTAGCACCTCGAATAGACCGCTGCAAAAGTCTTACCCCAGGTCTCACAGTCAACAAGCTCAGGTGCCAAATCTTTCGGTAAACTTAGTGTAAGAATCCGGTGCTTATCACCGGGATTCGTATTAGGAAACACAGCTTCTAGCTGGCCGAATTTCTCTGCAAGCCAGAACGGAAAATCATCCTTGTCCTGCGGCTTTTTGCCCATCACGGAATTCACTATGAGAGGATTAATTTTCAAACCAGCCTGTTCTGCACGAAGCTGTGCGCCCCTAGGGGCTACGTCCTGAACATTACGGCTAGTGTAATGAACAAGCGCTCTAATCACTTCCACTGCGACTTCATGAAGTTGCCGCAGATCAGCTATGCCACAAGTGGCTCGATTAGGGTGAGGAGTGAATCCAGCCAAAGCGGGCCAAGGTGTGCCCGGAATGGACAAAGGACCCAACCTCGGAGCGGTTAAAGCGTGTGGTAGGGCGCCACCAAACCAAACTCCATGCTGCCAAGCGTCAATAGGAACCTCCAGTGCTCTGTACGGAGCATACGCAGCCGGTACAGCCGTAGCAGTGTAGGAGTGGAAAACACCAGAATTAGCGTTCACCGCCGGAAATGTCACCCACAAATAAAATAGTTCGTACGGGTAAGCATGTTCCGCACTCACCACTAGAACAACAGCCAAGCCTTCCATAGGTACATTATAAGCCCGCAAATGGTCACGCACCGCAATGCGACTATGCGGCGGGATGTCCACGGCTTGTGCCATGTCAGCACAGGAGAGTGAAAAAACAAAGATTACTTTGTAGCACAACTGGGTAGTAATTCAATGAAACCGTTTTTAGATAGATTCAAGCTTGAAAAAGACCTATTTCAAAAATAGGTAGGTTTTTCCGACACTGCCGTTTTCCGGAAACGGGAATGAAGGGGTTAAGGTTTGAATGATATACTACTCGAGTGTCATGATATAAGGCCAACAACGTATGGGTGCCATGTAGCAGGGTTTCCCTTCTCCCACAGAACTGTGCACAGAGATCTAGAACCTGGGTGAGTTAGGGTGACCCAAAAATCACCTTTGTTTCAGAAATCCCCTTACCAAGCTAGCTACAGTGTCTCATCGGTAGTAATAACTTCCCAATGACTTAGACAATCCAGAACATGAACTTAGGGTACCTCAGGTATCGTGGAACACATGAACACTCTTTCGTTATATAATCATTACAAACCGAAACTGGGAGGCAAAGAACACAAGTGCAAGTTTGAAATGTTTATTTTTCAATGCAAAGTTCTCAAACGCAGTATCTTGTATAATATCAACATACATATTATAAAAATCAGAGTTAGCAGCATAGTCACTAATCCATAATAAGCAAAAGGTGATAGCATGTTATGATGCAAAAACCTATAGAATTCTGTATCACCTATATTTCGCGCACCCTATTTAGCATATTATATTATATCTAAGAAGGTCTCATTTGGGTTCTAGCAGGGCGGGCCCATACCTCTAATTCTCAGTAGGAGTAGATCACATCAACAGCTACCAGCTCTGCATGCGAAGCATCAAGTGTGTTGATTCATTCCCTGTATCTCTATCTTAAACCCGCGTAGAGCCCAATGTTGGCAGCAACATTATTTGTGTTATGTCTAATGTGGTGCGAGGATCGGGCCTTCAGCAACCTTGTGTTAGGTTTTTCTTAGAGGGTGCAGTTCTCAGTGTGCAGACATTTGTACTAAGTGTTCCAAGCACGACTGATATCAGAGCAATAACATATTATTCTCAAATAAATCACATCTTTCGTCTAGGTTGAAAGCTACCATAACAATTAGGTGTCGTGTGCAAACTGAAGCCGAAAGAAAATATGGCGTTTAAACATTTAATAAACTCATGCTAACTTAACACAATATATAGAAACTTAGTAACCATATGACAGGAGCTGTGCGCTCCACAGTAAGGACCGTTCTGTCTCTCTGAGAAGCGGTCGCTACCCGCGCTCCCTGCCTGGATATCGAGGCGCTTTGCTTGCACTGCCTGTTGGGAATTGGTGCCTGGGTATCGTAGCGCTTTGTTTGCTTTGCTTGTCAAGAGTTGCTGCCTGCTATTGCTCGCTGCTGCTGCTCGCATTTTAATCTGTGCAAGTTCATTTATTGTTGGAGCGCTCGCATTGCCTGATTTTAAAGTTGCCAATTATTGCCTGATTGTGCCGGTCCCACTGCCCGTAGCGACATCCAACTTTCTGCCCCAAATCTCGTCCTGTTTCGGTTTTGCTTTCCCCGCCATATTTGTTGTTGTGCCTCGTAGCCAGCCTCTCCACCCTGCTCCCGCCTCCCAGCTGCTCCTCCCTCCCACTGACTGATAAGGCTCGTCCCGGTGGCAGTAGCGCTGTAACCGTTCTGTCTCTCTGAGAAGCGGTCGCTCCCCACGCTCCCTGCCTGGATATCGAGGCGCTTTGCTTGCACTGCCTGCTGGGAATTGGTGCCTGGGTATCGTAGCGCTTTGTTCGCTTTGCTTGTCAAGAATTTCTGCCTGCTATTGCTCGCTGCTGCTGCTCGCATTTTAATCTGTGCAAGTTCATTTATTGTTGGAGCGCTCGCATTGCCTGATTTTAAAGTTACCAATTATTGCCTGATTGTGCTGGTGCCACTGCCCGTAGCGACATCCATCTTTCTGCCCCCAATCTCGTCCTGTTTCGGTTTTGCTTTCGCTGCCATATTTGTTTTTGTGCCTCGTAGCCAGCCTCTCCACCCCGCTCCCGCCTCCCAGCTGCTCCTCCCTCGCTCCGCCCCCCTCCACTATCTACATGTGTCAATGCAGCAGACGCGCAGCGGATGCGCCCCATGCGCGCCGAAGGTGCACCTAAGGTGCGCCAAAGGTAAGCCCGTCTACGCCCGTCCGTGCCTGGACCGCACCCAGCGCCAGAGCCCCTGGTCCTCGCAAAACCCACTCCACCCGCATAACGTACGACGCCGCAACCCTCTCAGCACTTGACTCCGGCTGACTCCCAAACTGCTACCAAGCCGCCCCAGGACACACCCATGGACCCTTCACCTGCCACTCTTGCAAGTTCGACTGCATCAAGACCCAAACCAAATCCACAAACTCCAAACAGAGCTCCGACAATAACCACCTGAAGTGCATCCTGCTCAACACCCGCTCGGTCCACAGACACGCCATTGACCTTTGGAACCTACTCGACACCACATCGCCGGGCGTCGCCTCTTCTAATAGAAACCTGGATGAACGCCTCATCAGCACCCGACATCGCCATAGCCATCCCGGACGGCTACAAGATCATCCGAAAGGACCGCATCAACCAGACTGGAGGAGGCATCGCCATCGTCCAGAAGAACACCATCCGCATCACGACCAGTTCCGACGATAAACTCGCTGCCGCCGAACACCTTCGCTTCCAGATCCACACCGACCCCAAGACCACACTCAGAGGCACCCTCATCTACAGGCCACCAGGACCCCGCACACAATTCAGCGAAGACATCACTGACTTCATCAGCCCACACGCCCTCCCCTCCAAGGACTACATTCTACTGGGAGACCTCAACTTCCACCTGGAAAAGAACAACGACAGCAACACCACCACCCTTCTGGACAACCTAGCTAATCTCGGACTCAAACAATTTGTTAACACCCCCACCCATTATGCCGGGCACACGCTCCACCCAATCTTCACCTCCAGCAAGCACATCTCCTTCAATCACACCACAACTCTCCATTGGACAGACCAGAGCTGCGTCCACTTCAACTACAAAAAGACTACGTCCCATAACCCCCTTCAACCAATTCCCCGCAGAAACTGGAACAAAATTACCACCGACCAACTCTTCACATCGCTTCTCCAAAACCCTCCTGCAAAATCTTCGGACCAAACCTTGCAGCCACCAACCTCACACAATGGATCACCCACAGCGCTGACGATTTATCACCCTTGAAAAAACATCAAATCAAGCTAGGTATCAAAAAAGCCCCCTTAAGAAATCCAAGAAGTTCTGTCGCACTCTCGAGAAAGCCTGGAGAAAAAACCCAACCACTGACAACCTGACCACCTTCTAGAACGCCACCCGCAAACACCACCAACTGATCCAATCCACCAAGAAATCAGCATTCAAGGACCGACTCGACAACAACGCCCACAACAGCAAGGAACTATTCAACATCGTCAAAGAATTTACCCACCCCACCGCCGGCACCAACGACATCACTCCCTCCCAAGACCTCTGCGACTCCCTAGCCTCATTCTTCCACAACAAAATCGCTGACATACATAACAGCTTTGAAAACCAGTCCACCCCACCCACCTCCGAACTAAAACCCCCCTCCAACAACCTTTGCGCCTGGAACCCAATCACCACTGAAGACACCATCCGCCTGATGAACTCCATCTACTCAGGATCGCCAACCGACCCATGTCCCCACCACATTTTTAACAAAGCCGACTCCATTATCGCACCCCATCTCCGAGACGCCATCAACTGCTCCCTCAACTCCGCTACCTTCCCGTAATGCTGGAAATATGCCGAACTCAGCGCCCTTCTGAAGAAACCCACAGCTGACCCCATTGAAGTTAAGAACTACCGCCCCATCTCGCTCCTCCCATTCCCTGCCAAAGTCATTGAGAAAGCCGTCAACAGTCAGCTCGCCGCCTTCCTCGAATCCAACAAATCCCTCGACCCTTCACAGTCCGGCTTCCGAGCCAAACACAGCACCGAGACCGCCCTCATCACAGCAACAGACGACATTTGAACTCTACTGGACAACGGAGAAACAGCTGCCCTCATCCTACTTGACCTCTCAGCAGCCTTCGACACAGTCTGTCATAGCACCCTTATACAACACCTCAGCAACGTCGGAATACAAGGAAAAGCATTGGACTGGATCATCTCGTTCCTCGCCGGAAGAACCCAGAGAGTCCGCCTCCCCCCTTTTAAATCAGAGGCCACCGTAGTCATCTGCGGCGTACCACAAGGATCATCACTCAGTCCCACCCTCTTCAACGTATACATGAGTCCCCTCGCATCCATTGCGCGCCAACACAACCTTAACATCATCTCCTACTTAGACGACACCCAGCTGATCCTCTCCCTCACCAAAGACCCAAACACCGCCAAAACCAACCTACACGAAGGGATGAAAGAAGTAGCCGAGTGGATGAAGAACAGCCGTTTAAAACTGAACTCGGACAAAACAGAAGTCCACATCTTAGGTTCATCCCCCTCCGCTTGGGATGACTCATGGTGGCCACCAGCCCTGGGAAACGCACCCATACCTACGGACCACGCACGTAACCTGGGCTTCATCCTGGCCTCCTCCCTCTCGATGACCAGACAAGTCAACGCCGTCTCATCATCATGCTTTAACATCCTACGTATGCTCAAAAACATCTTCCGTTGGATCCCCACCGAAACAAGAAAGACGGTCACCCACGCACTGGTCACAAGCCGACTGGACTACGGAAACACCCTTTACGCCGGAACCACAGCCAAACTACAGAAAAAACTCCAACACATCCAAAACGCATCAGCCAGACTCATACTAGACATCCCCCGCCAAGCTCACATTTCCGGTCACCTGAAAGACCTCCACTGGCTCCCCGTTAACAAGAGAATAACATTCCGCCTCCTCACCCACGCACACAAAGCCCTCTACGACCTAGGACCCGAATGCCTCAACACGCGCCTGTCCTTTTACACCCTCACCCGCCAACTACGATTGTCCAATCAAGCCCTCGCCGCAATTCCACGCATCCATAGATCCACCATGGGGGGAAGATCCTTCTCCTACTTAGGGGCCAAAACCTGGAATTCTCTCCCCACCCACTTCCGCCTTACACAGAACCACCTCTCCTTCAGAAAACAACTAAAAACTTGGATATTCGATAAGTAAAGTACCCCCCTCCCTCAAGCGCCTTGAGACCCTCTGGGTGAGTAGTGCGCTATACAAATGCCAAACTTGAACTTGAACTTCAAGGACAGAAGTGGTCCCAAATGTATCCCTTTCAGGAAAATTGATTCAAGTGGTGGGAGTTACCATTTTGAAAATGACTTACCCATTGACAAACAAGTTACCTGTGAGAATAGGACCATTTCACGACAAACACCAATTTGTGGTGTGTGATTCGAGCCCAGTTTGTCTATTGGGACGAGATCTTTTATGTAAGCAAAATTGTTCTATATCGTGCACTCCGAGGGGTGTGGCGTTGCAAACCTATGATGACCATGCTGATTTTAAAATGGCCAATATGAGCTTGTGTGCAGAAATTGTGGTTCTCACGACAGAGGATTTACCCCATGATTTGAGAGATTCAGGGGCATATTAGCAAGAAGCTTGCTAAAATTATTGCCGTTTTAGGGGCAGGAAACTGCCACTAAAACGGCGATAATGGGCATGCTAATATGCGTTATAGAATTCCAATGGAAGCCCAGGTTAGATGTGTAGGACATCTAACCTGGGCTTCTACTGGAATTCTATAACGCATATTAGCAAGCCCATTATCGCCGTTTTATGGCAATAATTTTAATGAGATTTTATGCTAATATGCCCCTCAGTTTCTCCGAAAATGTGGGATTTCACAGGTGAGGAGATAGGATTGATTCGAGGGTTTGAACTTGTTGAGATATAGGTCAAACCAAATGCTAAATTCCCACGAACTCCGCAGTATAAATTGACTTCAGAAACTGTGGCTGGAATAAGACCTGTATTTGAGTCTATGATTGCACAAGGCATACTTAAGGACATAAGAGGAAGTCCCTGTAACTCACCTAGAATGGGACTACAGAATCCTTGTGGCAAGTACAGAATAGTGCAGGATTTGCGCAGGGTTAATGAAATAGTGATCCCATGTTGTCCTGTGGTACCGAATCCAGCTGTTATACTATTTCAAATACCATGTGAGGCAGAATGGTTTACAGTCATCGATTTGTGTCAGGCATTTTTTTCCATACCACTCCACGAGGATAGCCAATTTCTTTTTGCATTAAGGATGGATGACTGTGTGTTGACATGGTGTCGTATCCCTCAAGGGTATACAGAAAACCCCTCTATCTTTCGTAAATGTTTGAAAAAGAATCTTCAAGCACTGGTGATGCCCCAGATCTCAGTCTTGGTTCAATATATTGATGACCTTTTGGTTGCTTCAGAGACCGAGGATGCATGCAGGATCGATACAGTGGCTTTGCTGAATCAGTTGGAAGACAATGGACATAAGATGTCCCCAAAAAAAGTTCAGTATTGCCAGACTGAAGTTCAGTATTTATGTCACCGGATTGAGAAAGGAAAACGAAGAGTGTCATACTATCGCATAGAGACGATTCTGCAAATGGGAACTCCGAATACGCAGAAAGAAGTCTGCATGTTTTTGGGAATGGTCGGCTATTGTCGACAATGGATCCCAAATTTTTCCTTGCAAGCTAAGCCACTGTTGAGGCTGACTCGAAAGGACATTAGCGATCAGGTACCATGGGATGATGATAGCTTGAGAGCCTTCCACGAGATGAGAGAGGGCCTATGTCGTGCCCCAGCTTTGGCAATGCCAGATTACAACAAAGCTTTTTTGCTTTTTTGCTGTGAGAAGGAAGGATGTACGTTAGCGGTCCTTGTAAAGACACATGGAGATGTCCGTAGACCAGTGGCTTATTTTTCCGCTACGTTAGATGCTGTAGCTTCTGCGTTTCCCGGATTTCTCAAATCCGCTGCTGCAACTGGTGTCAGCATTGAGAGATGTGAAACCATAGTGATGGGTTACCCACTGATTATTTATGTGCCAAATTCTATAAAGCTGTAAATGTCAAAAACTAAGACACAGTATCTAACGAATAACAGACTCCGAAAATGTTACTCTGAAACATTGTACCACTTTTAGTCCTGCCACTTTGTTGCCTCTTCCGCAAGAGGAAGGAGAGGATTGTGAAGAGCATGACTGCCTAGATTTTACTGAGCTATCTACCAAACCCAGACCTGACATTGTAGTTGAACCTTTGCCTGAATCTGATTTGATCCTTTTTGTCAATGGCTCATGCTTAAGAGGCAGTGAAGGGTGTCTGAGAGCAGTGTTTGCTGTGTGCAACATCTGGGGGGTGGTGGAAGCTGCCTGCTTGAAAATAGTATATTCTGAGAGTGGCTGAGAATATTGCTTTAATACGTGCCTGTACCATCTCGAATGGAGTCCGAGTTACTATCCATACGGACAGCCAATATGGGTTTGGAGTGGTTCAAGACTTTGGACAGTTATGGTCACAAAGAAGATTTTTTACATCATCAGGATCCCCTATCCGTAATGGAGAATATGTGCGCCAATTGCCAGAGGCTTTGCAGAAACCTAAAGGGATAGCTGTAGTAAAATGTGCAGCTCATGGAAAGGGAGAACACTTTGTTACGGAGGGAGATGACTATGCTGATGAAGTAGCTCGGTTTTGTGGTATATATGCTTGTGTTTTCAATGGCAAATATGTAGGTGAGAGCACAGAAGAGACCGAGCTCAGCATGATGTTAGCTGTAGCCGATACTTGGGATGAGGTGAAGCGGCTGCAGGATGAGGTCCTGGAAGAGGAAGCTGCATCATGAGTAGGAGCAGGCTGTGAAAAGAGAGAAGATGGCATTTGGGTATCAACAGATGACAGAGCAGTATTACCCAACTGTCTACTAAGCCCAATGGCAAGACAGATTCACGGGGCAGTTCATCGTGGAAGGGATGCTATGGTGTGAGTGTTTAGTCAAACGTGGTTTAACCCACGATTTTGTGTGTATGCTGAAGCAGTGTGTCACCGGAGTGTTACGTGTCAATAAATGAATGTTGGAAAGAAAACTGGTTGCAATGAGCCACAATGGATGATTAGGAGGTCCTTTCAACTGGATACAATAGGATTTTAATGAGATGCCAAGATGCAATAGGTTGAGATATGTTTTGGTAATGATGGCTCTTTGATGTCATATGAAGAATTATCACAACAGTACAAATTGCCCAAAAATCAATTTTTTACGTTTCTACAGTTAAGGGATTTTATTTTTCGGGGAAAAGTCAGATCGTATTCCATTTTGGTTTGCTATCCAACGTCAGGTCAAAATAGGGGTGTTGTATCAATTATTGTTATCCTGCGGAAAGGATGACCTAGATAAACATACTATTAAATGGACTGTGATCTTGGACATTAAGGCAGTGAGTTTGAAGGATGCTATTATTAGATCTAGGGAGACTTTGCTGTCTTGGAACCTGAACGCTCAATGTTTTAAAACTTTTTCAATTTATATTATACGCCGGCACGTATGTTAAAATGGAGGAATGGGCAAGATGGAAAATGTTTTCGATGTCGGGAGGATGATAAGTTGCATTTTTTTTTTTTCATATCCTTGTTTGACGAACTAAATATTGTCTAGAGTTATAGGAGGTCACATTATTATAACACCTGTAATGATGCTTTTGGGTATTGAACCGGATGTTGACAAGGGTACTCCCTTATTTAAACACGGATATCTTATTTTTATTGAAATCACTGTTGCCCGACATTGCACTGCGGCTGAGTGGTTACAGGCTGAACCTCCCTCCTTCGCTAGATGGAGGGCTAAGATGTATAATTTATTTCTGTTAAAGTTTAGTTTGTATTCTGCTAAGGGGGTCAAGAAACGTAATGTGGGGCTAGGAATTTGGGGGAAATGTTCTGATTATGTGTCCATTTGAACTGAATTTTTCAATGTATCTATTGGTTCATTGAGTTACTGTGTAAAAAAGTAAATAAAAATATATAAAAGAGATATGTTTTGGTGGTGTGTATCTTTTCGCGTTGGGTTGAGGCATATCCGACTAGACGATGTGACAGTCTCACAGTGGTGAAAAGGCTCTTAAGGGAACTGATACTCCGCTATGGATTTCTGACCTCAGTGAAGACAGATAGAGGAACACACTGTAGCTACAGGTCAGAGGCTTCTGGTCTTCTGGAAAAGATAAACGGCACAATCAAGATGAGGGTGTCATAGGTTTATTTGTCAACATCATTGAAATGGCCAGACACGCTGCCGTTAGTATTGATGAGTTTGCATAGTACTCCTGATAGGAGGACAGGGCTCTCTCCCTACGAGCTATTGATGGGAAGAGCTATGCGATTGGAAAGGGGCGACCACTCGGTCCCCCCGAACGTATGGTTGGGTGCCCCGATCCCCCTGGGAAACCATTTTGGGCGGGAGGCGTGTCTCGGCTGGTATGCCCGAAGTGGCGTAGCCGGGGCGCGCCTTTTCCCGCCCAAGAGGGGTTGTCCTAGACACCTACACCGTTGGACACGCCCCGTAGGCGGTTGGAAGAGGGTCCCCGCCCTCCCGAGGAAGAATAAGAAGAGCAACAATCCAAGGAAGCATCCTCTTGTTCCTGTGCTTGGAAGCTGCACCTCCCCGTTGCACGTGAGCCCGAGACAGAACAAGGAGCCAATTTTGAGAACCTGTAATTTTGTGTTTTTCCTTTCAGTGATTCCGAAGCTTTGATCCAGGACCTCGAATCGAATATCCGTGAACGATGCCTGGCAAGAAAGTCGGAAAGAAGGTTGGGACCGAACAAATGCTTTGCATGCTGGTGAAGGACATGGCGAACATGAAGAAGCAGATGGCGGCAATGAATGGCACAGGTAGACCGAAGAAAGTCATCGGACCAGCATTGCCGGGAGTAGTCCCTGCCGGGAGAGGTAAAAGAGCCAGGAATAGGGCGGCAGGAGGGGGGGCCCCGGTTCCCGAGTCACCTCCGGCGAGCCCGGTCGGTCCGGTGGAGGCCCCAGTTCCGATCCCGGACGCGGGACAACCGATCCCTGTGGTAGTTACACCTGTTAGCGAGGGGGATATGCCTCCCGAGCTGGCCGCCCAGTTGGCGGCGTGGTTAGGCAAGAACAACGAGGGTGCTGTGGCACCAGGAGACACGGCCGAGGAGGCCAGGTTAATAATGAAGCAGTTGCGGCAATCGAGAGATGCTGCGAAGGCGCCTTGTCCTCTTGTTTCCCCACAGGTTTCCTCGGAAAAACCGGCGTCGAGCGTTGGAACAGCAGCAACAACAGATCTAGCTACTGGTTCGGGTAAGCAGCCGTTGCCAATGGCGGGGGAGGGATCGTTACCCTCAAGGAGGGAAAAGGTGGTCCAACATATCCCGATGGATGTGAAAGAAAGGATTTGGGTGGATAAATATGTGAACATGTTTTCGCTGTTGACCGATCACTATGAGATAGAGCACGTTAAAAATCAGAAGGAGTTGTTGCATCCGAGTGTATGGCGTGCCGAAATGGCGGGTTTCAGAGTAGACGAAACGATCGCTAATTGGGCCAGGGCGTTTGGAATGTTCACAGCAATCATGGGGGAATGTAGGCCGGAAGTGTTGTCGGAATTAGCCTGTTACCAGACACGTATTATGGAATTTTATGAATCATATGAAGGCAATCAATGGATGGGGTATGATAACAAATTTCGTAAGGCCAAGGAGCACGACTCATCCCTGACGTGGGATTGTTTCGACTCCATTTCCTGGCAGAAACAAGTAATGCCAAACACGACGAAGTCGTCTTCTCTTGGCGGGAATGGGGCAGAGCCTTCCCGCCATTATGTGGCGGCGCCCTTTCGGGCAGGCGCCAAAGGTGATCAGCACACAAAGAATAATGGGAACTCGGGTAGGAAAGGGGTCTGTTGGAGCTTTAACAGAGGCAAGTGCACTAGGCCACAAGGGACATGCAAGTTCAGGCATGAGTGTGCAGGGTGCGGGCAGTCTTCACACCCCGAGAGTTCGTGCAGAGCCAAGAACGGTGATACAGGAGGTAGAGGAGGAGCCAAACAGGTCTAATATCGACCGAGGGGCACCGTTACCTACTCCTGTTGACATCTTGGCATTGATCCCTTGGCTGAATGAATACCCTGATCATGTCTCCGCTGGGGTGTTGCGAGACGGTTTCTCATATGGTTTCCACATCCCGGCGGGGGATTTTCGGGGGGATGCACAGTGTAAAAACCAACTATCTGTTCAACAAAATACGGCGGTGGTACAGGCAAAGATTGCAAAGGAGGTGACCCGAGGTCGGGTTGCGGGACCATATGTGAACCCGCCAGTTGTTAACTTTGTTTGTTCACCGTTGGGAGTAGTCCCCAAGAGGGACCCAGGTGAGTTTCGGTTAATCCATAATTTGTCCGCTCCTAGGGGTCTTTCGGTGAACGATGCGATTGACCCGGGAGTTTGTTCGGTGCGGTACGCATCCTTTGATGGGGCCGTCGCCATGTTGAATCGCCTGGGGCCCGGAGCGCTGATGGCTAAATCGGATATCGAGTCAGCGTTCCGGTTGCTCCCGGTACACCCACAGGATCAGCGTCTCTTAGGCTTTGTGTTTCAGGGACGCTACTACATGGATAAATGTATGCCGATGGGCTGCTCCATCTCTTGTGCGTATTTTGAGAAGTTCAGTACGTTTTTACAATGGGCGTTCTCCAGAGCCACGGGCTTCACGCAGGTTATGCATTACCTTGATGATTTTCTGTTTCTGGGGGCAGCCGGGGGCACGGAATGTGAACAGGCTTTGATGGAATTCTGTAATCTCATGAGAAGATTTGGCGTGCCACTGGCACCAGGCAAGACAGTGGGGCCAGCTACTTCACTCGAGTTTCTGGGAATTGAGCTCGATTCAGTAGAGGGGTGCTTCCGTTTGCCCAAGGAGAAGGTAATGAAATTTAAGGCCTCGCTTGAAGTATGCCTTGGCGAGAGAAAAGTAACTCTCCATCAGTTGCAACAAGCTGTGGGTCAGCTTAACTTTTCCCTTAGAGTGATACCGATGGCTCGCCCCTTTTCCCGCTCTATCGCACAAGCCATGGTTGGCCTCAAGGAAGGGCACCACCGTACAAGACTGTCAGCAGAGGTTCGCCAGGATATGCGCATTTGGCTGGCATTTCTGGCGGACTTCAACGGTCGTGTCGTATGGAGCAAACCGTCGGCTTCCTCCAAGGAGCTGGGGTTGTGGACCGACTCGGCAGGGAGTGTGGGCTTTGGCGCCATCTTTGGTAATCGATGGTCGGCACGAACATGGCCGGCGTGGTGGCACGATAGTGGGCTCACAGGTAACATTGGGTTTCTTGAGCTGTTCCCCATTCTGGTGGCCTTGAAAACATGGCCGGAGGGGTTTCGTGATCGCTCTGTGGTGTTCTGGTCTGATAATATGACCGTTGTTGAATGTATCAATAATCAGGCAGCACGCTGCAAATGGATTTTGAGATTGCTGAAAGAAATTGTCCTGCTATGTATGAGACTAAACGTCCACTTTAGGGCAAGACACGTCCCGGGGGTATTGATCCAGGCAGCTGATGCACTCTCTCGTTCCCATATGCAGGCCTTCCGGTGTTTTCTGCCCTCAGCGGACTTGGTGGCGGCACCATTTCCTGAAGCTCTCTGGTCTCTCGGTGCCCCGAATTACAAAACCTCGTGGGAGAGAGTCTAGCACCCAGGACAAGGAAGGCATATGAAGGAGCGTTCCGTTCCTATTGGTCGTTTTTGGGTTCAGCTAGGGGGGAGCATTGGGGGCAGGAGGAGTATGTCCTGAAATTTCTGGTATCACTACATCAGGCAGGGCGATCATTGGCAACAGCCAATAGGCACAGGGCCGCCATTGCCTTCATGGCGCAGGCGCATGGCATCCAGGACCCCACAGCGTCCTTTCTCGTAAGGAAGGCACTGCGTGGGTGGCAACGCCTTGAGGGTCGTAGAGTGGATGAGAGGCACCCGATAGGTCTAGCAAGGTTGTCCCTGTTAATGTCCGTACTCCCTGCAACTTGTTCATCTCAATCAGAGACGGTGCTGTTCCGGGCCGCTTTTGCATTAGCATTCCATGGGGCTATGCGGGTAAGCGAGCTGGTAGCAAGGAATAAGCAGGATACGGGGGGAGGTCTGTGTCGAGAACACATTCAAATTAAGGGTGAGACGATGGTAATCTCAATAGCCAGGTCCAAGACCGATCAGGGAGCGATCGGGGACAGTGTGGTAATCCAGCGGATTCCGGGGTCTCCCATGTGCCCGGTAAAATGCGTGGATCACCGGCTGAGGGAAGAGTGGTGTGGGTCGTTGGCCACTCATACGTGAGGCGTGCCGCGGACATATTCAAAGCAGGTGACATGATTCACGTGGCTGGGGAATACGGGTACAGGGTGACCTTCCACGGAAGGGGCGGGCTCTGTATTGACCAGTTTCAAAGTTTTATGGAGGGACTGTTAGGGCGGACGAGGTCACCGCCATCTGTAATCATAGTGCATCTTGGGGGCAATGATTTGGTGACCATTGGTCGACGAGTACTTCTCGAGTTAATTTTATCCGCAGTAAGTTGGTTGGCGAGAAGGGTTCCGGGGTGCACGATTGCATGGTCACACATGATTCCTTGGAAGGTGTGGCGGGGGGCCCTCTCTGCGTCAGCATTGAATCAGTCGGTAAAGAAGGTTAATAACAAACTGGGTAGGTTGTTTCGTACAGAAAAATTGCATTGTATTCCGCATGGATGTATCCGGGGGGACCAGATGTATCTGGAGGATGGGGTCCATTTGTCCCGGGAGGGAAATGTCTTACTCATAGGAGACTTCATAGCTTGGTTAAAGAGTTTGTGTAGCCATGACCTTTAGTAGGAGTTTTTGTGGGGGGTCCGGATAGCCGGTCAACTATCCGGCCTGTGGCGGTAAGGTCATGATCGGTGAGCAGTAATTGGAAGATCCCTAGAGGTGGGGCGCCACCCATTATGGATGGGAGCGCCCGGGGGGAGGCGGCCATTGGCCCCTCACACGGGGAGGCGGTACCCTCTAAGGATGGGGCCGCCGAAAGGGAAGGCGGTCATAGGCCCCTCCCTGGGGAGGAGGGGCTACGGGCCCCTCCTGGGAATTTCCCGGGGCCAGGACATCCGTGACGGTGGATGTGGTAAGCAGTGTGGGGTGGGAGGGGGGTCTACGCTACCTTCTAGACACCTCACACGAGTCCTCGGACGACCACCAAGATGGCGTCGAGTAAATATGGGGCCCCCGTTAAGACAAGGGAAATTGGAAGTTGGCACAGAGGTACAGTCCTCTGTGCGCCCGCCCCTCACAAGTAAGGGGGAGAGTTCTGGTATTAGGGATCTGACACCGGTTACGACCTTGCCGTTGGCCCGTAATGTTAGGATGTACAATTTGAATTTTGAGAAATACATTGACAGGATGATTTAGAATCGGCTAGGAGAACCTTTGTATTAGAGATATGTTAAGGTTAGCCAATAAACATCGTAATGTGTAAATGAAATTGTACATGATATGAAACTGTTATTTTAATGTTTTAATTTTGTTTCATATTTTTAATAAATACGGCCGGGAGGGTAACTCCCTCCCGCCTTCCAAAAGTTCAAGAACCGTTTCCGTCTTCCCATTCTTGGGGATTGTGTTGGGAGGGGGTGATGGGTATCCCGGCCATATGGAAAGGGGCGACCACTCGGTCCCCCCGAACGTATGGTTGGGTGCCCCGATCCCCCCGGGAAACCATTTTGGGCGGGAGGCGTGTCTCGGCTGGTATGCCCGAAGTGGCGTAGCCGGGGCGCGCCTTTTCCCGCCCAAGAGGGGTTGTCCTAGACACCTACACCGTTGGACACGCCCCGTAGGCGGTCGGAAGAGGGTCCCCGCCCTCCCGAGGAAGAATAAGAAGAGCAACAATCCAAGGAAGCATCCTCTTGTTCCTGTGCTTGGAAGCTGCACCTCCCCGTTGCACGTGAGCCCGAGACGGAACAAGGAGCCAATTTTGACCCACCCACCAGCCCCTGATGGCAGCGATTTGTATTGCAATAAAGTCGATTAACGAGGATATTATCTCTTTTCAGGTTGTTTTAATAAAGTGATTGTTTGGTGTGACAATAAAATGGTTGCTCTTTTTAGGCGAAGTATCGCAGCTAAAAGATGGGTTATTGCATAGTTAGAAGTTATGTTGAAATGCCCAGTTTAAATATTGATTCCGTCCTCATTAGGTTAAAAAATGTCGTATTTATTTTGGTCGGGCGGTAAGGTCATGATTAAGCATGGGCGGAAAATCCGTTTCGCTCGCGGATTTTGCGGATTTTCGGTAAATTTGCAATCCGCGAGATTCGCGAATCTCCAGCAAAATCCGCAAATCCGCGAGCAGCGGATTTTATGGCTTGCTCGCACTGTTCGCGTGAGTTCACGGCTTCCCAGTACAACTTCGCGCCCCGCGAATAAGCGCAAAATTGCAGAAATACGATCTTAGCAAAACTGAAACTACTTACCAGGTTCAAAAGTTCAGGCTCATCATTAGTAGCCATTTCCTGTAGTGCTTCCTGAGGGGCCCCTCCAGAGTTCAGTTGCCAGTTGCAACTATTATGTGACCCTGCTCTGAACCTCAGAATAGTTACACATATGCCACAATGGTCCTGAATTACAGCTAAGGGAGACAAGCAGGAGCCAGGCTGGAAGTTCAAATCCATTAATCAGCCCCTAATTCATTATTGTCAGTTGGGGCAGGGCAGGTGTTGTAACTAATTTTGCAACAATGAAAGCACTTAGCAAGTGCAAAAGATCACTAATCAGGAAGCACTAAGGAAGCAGGTGCCAGCTAAAAAAATATTCTGTGACACATTAATCAGCCCCAAATTAATTCAGGTCACTTGAGGCAGGGAAGGTGTGCTTGCTTTGCCACAATAATGTACACTGACTGGACAACCAGAGGGTGCTGTGATGAAACAGAGGGTGGCATGGGTGGGCCAGAGGGTGGCATGAGTAGTCAGAGAGTGGCAGTGGTGACAGAGAGTGGCAGTGATGAAGAAGAGTATCCCAAACAGGCTGGACACGTAGAAACAACAAGTTCGCGAAACTTGCGACCCGACAGGTAAGTTCGCGTTTGCGAAATTGTACAAAACCCTCGCGAACTGGCAGAAACCCGCGCGAACACACAAAAAAAAATCTGCAAATTCGCGAGAATTCGCAGATTTTGCGAATTGCGAGTTCGCAAATCCGCAAAATTCGCGAACGCGAGATTCGCAAAATTCGCCCATGCTTATTCATGATCGGTGAGCAGTAATTGGAAGATCCCTAGAGGTGGGGTGCCACCCATTATGGATGGGAGCGCCCGGGGGGAGGCGGCCATTGGCCCCTCACACGGGGAGGCGGTACCTTCTAAGGATGGGACCGCCGAAAGGGAAGGCAGTCATAGGCCCCTCCCTGGGGAGGAGGGGCTACGGGCCCCTCCTGGGAATTTCCCGGGGCCAGGACATCCGCGACGGCGGATGTGGTAAGCAGTGTGGGGTGGGAGGGGGGTCTACGCTACCTTCTAGACACCTCACACGAGTCCTCGGACGACCACCAAGATGGCGTTGAGTAAATATGGGGCCCCCGTTAAGACAAGGGAAATTGGAAGCTGGCACAGAGGTACAGTCCTCTGTGCGCCCGCCCCTCACAAGTAAGGGGGGGAGTTCTGGTATTAGGGATCTGACACCGGTTACGACCTTGCCGTTGGCCCGTAATGTTAGGATGTACAATTTGAATTTTGAGAAATACATTGACAGGATGTTTTAGAATCGGCTAGGAGAACCTTTGTATTAGAGATATGTTAAGGTTAGCCAATAAACATCGTAATGTGTAAATGAAATTGTACATGATATGAAACTGTTATTTTAATGTTTTAATTTTGTTTCATATTTTTAATAAATACGGCCGGGAGGGTAACTCCCTCCTGCCTTCCAAAAGTTCAAGAACCGTTTCCGTCTTCCCATTCTTGGGGTTGTGTTGGGAGGGGGTGATGGGTATCCCGGCCATATGCCTATGGTGCGTGCTACAGCATTAATACACATCACAGATGATTTGGTTATGTATTATTGTAGGGGACTGGCTGATGTGGTTAATTTTGTGTCCCATCAGGTCGAGGCTGCGACTGCATCCACCTCGAGAGACCTGCTGGATGATCGTAGCCCTGGTGAATGGGTGCTTGTCCGAAAGCATGTGAGGAAGAACTGGCTTGATGCTCGGGGCGAGGACCATACCAGGTGATTTTGGTCACAAGTACGGCTGTAAAGTGTTAAGGATTGACAAACTGGATGCATGCTTCTCATACTCGTAGAGTTCTCGAGCCTGTTGAGGCAACGACTCGCCTTGTTTCGAGAAGTGCAACTGAGAATGCCACAGAAACAGGAGGAACAGGTCAGAGCGTGAGAACTCCTGACAAGGCTGAACAATCAACCAAGCAAGAAAGAATAGACCAAACTGCTACAGAGTTAAATTCAGATTCTGAGATGGACGAAATTGCAGAAGTGAACTTCGAACCAGAGTAGAGTGAATGGCCTAGTGGAGAAAGATCAGATCAAGAGGAAGAGAGGAGAGCAGGTGCTGAATCAGAAACGTGGCCAGCATGAAAAGAGTATATATATATATACAGGGTATACCCAAATTACCCTCCCTCCTATACCTGGGTATGAGACACTGTTATATACAAAGGGAAATTTCTATGGAGGAATTAATATAACTTTTTTATTTTTGAGTAGAGCACATTTAATTGCCCTTTCTTTAGTATTTTATCCTTCATATACTTATTATTTAATTGATAAAGACATACATATACATGGCATTTAGTCAATAAACAACACATAATTACAAACAGAAAAACATGAAAAAAAGGTATATACAAAAACCATACAATCAACTATACGTTGCAATATACCCATAAAAATTAATACTCGTGTTTGTGTTTTATTCTGGGTGACACTTAGAGGTAGTGTAGATGGACACTAGGCAGAGGAGTTTATTTTCCTTTAGCTCTTATTGTGTCATCAAAGAGTTATTAAACCACTCCTTATGAATTTACTAAAGACTACTCCTTAATAGATGTCGACGCGCACACGTTTCAGGTTCAGATGTTCTTCTTGGCCTCCTCAGGACAAGGGCAAAAGAACAATATCTATAATTTCACTGGTCGATTGTTATAACAGACCCACGTCTGTTGTGCCTCTGTGTGCGTCTCACAGACAAGGTAAAACTTTTGAAGAGGCACAACACATTTGTGGTGATTGAGAGAGTTTAATAGATATCAGTAACGACCCCTGAAAGCACCAGCCACTCTCCACAGCAACTGCTTCTCTCTCTGGCCTTACACTCTAGAACGGCCACAGAGGGGACAGGTTGCCAGGGAGCAGAAGGCATTCCCAAGGCATACACAGAAATACAGTGAAACCAAGAAATACATGACAAGAATATAACACATCTCCCCTCTTAAGAAAATTTCCAAGCCAGAATAAAACATTATGAACATATGACAACATATGTAATCATCCTAGTATTAGGAATAAAAAAAACAATTTGAACATATGAAATCATCATATTTTTTGGGCATCACTCTGACACGTCCAGAACCATTCTGACTCTATTAGAAGGAAAGAATACATTCCAGAGCGAGAATCAGTTTCCTGTGCATCCTCATTCCAGTGTCCTTTCAATGACACCGGCACTTCAGTACCAGAGCGTGATGCCACTTTTCTGGTGTTCCACCATTTTCTTCTCATACCTTCACACAATTACCATTCACAAGAACCACCTTCTTAGGGCACGATCATTTCGAACAACCCTTTCTTGCCTAGTCACCCAAAAACATTCTCACAAACATGCCCTCAGTGAACAAACACTTGGGTTACACAACTTTCTTATTGTGCCTTTGATAGTTAGCTTTCTGGTACTTATCCACTCTACATTGTAAACCCTTTAAATCAACATCACATTTTCCTGCTCTGTTCATCCAAGCTGGTACCGCTACTGCCCTTGAGTAAAGAAAAAGGTGTCTCCTTGGTCACTCATGAGGAGTGGTGCGATATGACCATAACATATTCTTGACCTGTCGCTTCCAGCACTCACCACTCATGCACGCTAGTTGGAAACACTCAACCAGCACTCTATTAAAGCGCTCAACAAGGCTGTTTCCCCTGGGATGATAGACAGGTGTTCTAGTATGTTTAATACCCCAGCTGACTAAAAATCTTTCAAATTCCTCTGAAATAAATTGAGGACCATTATCCATGACAATCTCAGCATTGCAACTCTCTCTCCTGAAAATGTCCTCACAAAACAGAATGACTCCACTGGATTTAACCTCTCTAACAAAAGCTCCTCCGGCCACTTAGAAAAATAATCGACCATGACTATGGCAAATCTTTCACTCACATTTAAGGTATCAAACGGTCCACAAATATCAAAAGCAAGTTTAACCCAAGGACCCTTGGGTATTGGCGATGAAACAATGGTAGTTTCCTGGGAAGTCTTGTCACTACAAGCACACGCTATGCAGTCAGAAACATATCTCTCAATTTGGATATCCATCCCAGGCCACCAAAAATCCTCCCTCATTCTCCTTTTCATAGCAGACATACCACATTGCCCTCATGCATGATATTTAATAATCTTTCCCTCAACGTCTCAGGCACCACTAACCTACATCCTCACCTCAGCAAACCATCCACAACATTGAACTCAGACCAAATTAACTTAAATGACTTCAATTCCTTGTGCAACGTCCATCCATGTTCACATCCTAAAACACCTTTAATTTTGGTAAACACATCATCAGTAACTGCTTTTCTCCAATCTTCTTCACTGATGGCACTACATACATCTTTCACCTATGCCACCATCCATTCGTCATCATCTTCATCTTCTACATTATCCAATGGTAATCTGGGTACACAATCAGCATTTATATGTTTGGTACCCGGAATATATTTTACCTCAGAGATATACTCCTGAAGACAGTACAATCACTTGGCATTCCTAGGTGTTGCTTTGCCCGCACCTCTAGTGGGGAAAATATCTACTAAAGGCTTGTGGTCGGTATGCAACTGGAATCTGGTTCCCCACACCAAAGAACGAAAATATTGCACACCCCACAAGCATGCCAAAGCCTCCTTCTCAATAGAGTAATAGGTATGCTCTGCACCCTTTAATGTGCAGGAACCGAAGGCTACTACTCCCTCTTTCCCTTTGTGTACCTGTATGAGCACCGCACCAAGACCATGATTACTTGCGTCAGTGGAAATAATGGTTTCATCTCCGGGATCAAATGGCTTCAAAGTGACTGCGCTAGCAATGTTTTTCTTTATCGCCGCAAAATTAAGTTGACAAATTTCAGACCACTCGAATTTGACCCCCTTTTTCATCAATTTCCTCAACTCATGTACTTTTTCAGAAAAATGGTGCACAAATTTAGAGTAATATTCTGCAAGGCCGAGAAACGACCTGAGTTGATCTTTATCATATGGAGCAGATGCTCTTTCAATGGCTTTCACCAAGCTCAGTTTGGTCTTAACCCCATCATATGCAAAAGTGTGACCTAAATATTCGACTTCACTCAAGCCAAACTTACACTTTTCCAAAGCTATGGTGAGACCTGGGTCCAAAAGCTTCTTCAGTACCTCTTCCAAAATCTCATCATGCTTGATCTTATCTCACCCCCACACCAGAACATCATCCTGGAACACCAAAACATTTTTCAAACCTGACAAAATAGCTTGCATAACTCTTTGAAATACGGCCGATGCCAGACCAAATGGCATTTGAACAAATTGAAAAGCACCCTCAGGAGTGATGAAAGATGTAACATGTCTCGAATCCTCATGCAACAACCGTGGTGATAAGCGTTGGATAAATTCAACATGGTGAAATATGTACCACCTTTTAGACTTGCTAGCGTTTTACTAATACGGGGAAGGGAATGTCGGTCAATCCAGATGTTGTCATTTTAGTCTCTAAATGTAAATGTAAATGTATAGGCATTTATATAGCGCACTACTTACCCGGAGGGTCCCAAGGCGCTTCGACCGCTGCGAAACCCTTCCTGGCTTCCCTGAGAGATGGTCCCTTAATGGGTATCTCCAGGGTGAGACCAGGCATCCCCGGCGGTCTGGTGGGGCCGTTAGTGAAGATGAGGCAAGCTAATGCCCAGAGTTGCCGAGTGTGATCGCTGATCAGAGTGGGCACCGAGGCGAGAGAATTATCGGGTCCGCTGACCCTGGTCCAGAAACCTGCCGCGCCGGGAATCGAACCCTGGTCCTGGGCCTTCCTCTGCTCTCGGGTCTGCCGCCTCTAACCAGTGAGCCACACTACTTCACCAAAGTCAATGCACATTGTAATATTACCATTAGGTTTTCTGGCTAAAACAATTGGACTTAACCACTCGGATGCCTCAATGGGTTCGATCACTCCCTCTTTCCAGAGCCTCTGCAACTCATCCTTAAGTTTGTCCCTTAGCATAAGTGGAACATTTCTAACTTTGTCTACCTTGGGTACCGCATCTTCCTTCAAAATAATGTGGTGTTTGAACTTCTTTGAACATCCTAGTGTTTTGCTAAACAAACCAGGATATTTGATAATCCAATCGACAGTGTCCCCAAATGATGTCAACGTGACTTGTTTTGGATGATTTGGGTTTTGCACAATATCAATGGCCCGTTTGTCTTTCCAACCCAGATGATATCTTCCTTTGTACACAATATATATCTTGGCTGTAGTTTCTCTGTTCAAAAAACATATTTCTGTTTCCACATATCCCAAAACAGGTACTTTTTCACTGCAATATCCTTCAGGAATGATATCAATAGGTTGTAAATCATCTAACTTGCCACCCGAACCTTCCCAAATGGATTTATCGATGATGGTAAATGGGGAACATGAATCCGCCCAGACTTGTACATCCTTGCCCTTGATTTTAATTACACATTTGGAAGGGCGATAACTATCATTCTTCCCCCTCTAGATTTAAGAACTTGCTTGGTCTCTATCACCATCACCTCCACATTATCATTGTCGTCATCACTGTCACATGAAACATCTTCGTTTTCAGACGGTTCAATCTACTTTACCAGATTAACTGATTTAGGAGAAACAAAAGATTCTGAACTTTTACACAATCTCCCAAAATGACCAAACCTTCTAAATTTAACGGCAGGGCAGTGATTGGCATCCGCAGTGTGTCTTGAACTGCCACACATAAAACAGGACTTATGCCTGAATTTTACACCTTCTGTTTTCTTTTCAGATGTTACTTTTTCATCAACTTTTTTAACACTTTTCTTGATCTTGTGAACTGTTACATCTTGGCTAACTTTCTTAGAAACTGTGCTTAGCTCCTTCACATATCTGGAGGTAGTCTCCATTCTCTTAGCTACTAATAAGGTTTTTTCTGAAGAAGGATCTTTCATGCCAAGTAATTTTTCTTAGATTTTAAGATTGGACATTCTATTGATGAGTTGATCTCTAATTATTTCATCTCTCATGTCTTAAAAACTTACAAGTGACAGCCAACATTTTCAAATTAGCCGCATATTGCTCAATCGTCTCACCTGGAGACTGTGTGCGTGAAAAGAATGTATGTTTTCCGACTACTACACTGATGTTATTTTCTGAAATTTTCTTCTAAGGCCAATAGAGCAATTTCATACACATCAATATTGATTTCACCTGCACCCCCAGACTCACCTTCGGCATTCTCCTCAACACTGCTAGCCTACACCATGGGTAAGGTTTTTAAAACATTCCTCCCTTCTCATTCCTAAAAATTGTTTTAGAATCACTAATTTCCTTTTTGACACATATACATCTCCACCTATGGCTTCCAAATATGTTTCAAATGTCTCCTTCCAGTGTTCCCAAGCCATACATGGTTGACCTGGACTTTGTAGAAAATAGGGTGGCGCAGGAATGACTTGTGTTGTCATTATTCATTTAAAGTTCCTATGCGTACAGCTGAAGTTTTTTTTTTTTTTAAATGACTGCAAAATCACAATAAATTATGACACAGTCCCCATCACTGTATGAAATTTACACCAAAGAAAAATGTCACTGTCTGACGTTTTATGTATATAAAAAAAAAATCAAGATAGAGTACCCTTAAAACAAAGCAGGTGTGTGTGTCACTGATGTCCTCAAAATAAAGCAGAATCAAATCTTCAACACGCAGGTTGAATTCAGGAACTTTGTGAATTAGTGTGCGTGTCACCGATGCCAAATGACCAAATGAAACTAGCACACTTCAAAAGAAGTAAGGGAAACTTTGTAAAATGGTGTGCGTGTCACCAATGCCAAATGCCGAAATGAAACTGATATGCTTCAAAAGAAGTAACCACGAATGTACAACACTTGCCCTCACACTTCCTGATATTGTACCACTTGACAACCAGAATGAACCTGCAGATTCTTGGTGTGCGTGTCTGGTGTACGATACCCTCAAGATGGCGGCACGTTACTACGCATGCAGCGTGTGTGATGTAGAACAAATCAGGACGTCTACCTGACTCCAAGATGGATGATCTGGCAGCACGTCTTCACTGCGCGTCGAACAAAGAACTCTCGGAGATCCAATTCAAATATCCACAACTTAAGAAAACCAAGCGTGCGATGCTTCTGGCAGTTACAAATGCAGGTAAACCATAACATCAATCTCTTGAAAGAAATAAAAGCGGAGGTGGTACCTGTATGAAATTTTGTCTCTAGTGGCTAGATGGGCACCCAGCAATCTCCTTGTGTCGAAAAACTCCTTACAAAAAGATATTTCAGGGGTTGCCTACCGTCCACAAATGGTCCTTCTTCCAGCTATGATAACACAAATGTCTCCCACAGTTGGTAGCCTTCTTCAAGGTGATCTCATACTTTTCGCCAGTTTTGAAGAGGCACAACACATTTGTGGTGATTGAGAGAGTTTAATAGATATCAGTAACGACCCCTGAAAGCACAAGCCACTCTCCACATCAACTGCTTCTCTCTCTCTCTGGCCTTACACTCCAGAACTGCCCCAGAGGGGAAAGGTTACCAGGGAGCAGAAGGCATTCCAAAGACATACATAGAAATACAGTGAAGCCAAGAAATACAAGTGAAGAATATAACAAAAACCACCTCTCCCTCACAGAGCCAGACTTTCCATAATGCGTGCCAGGACTACTCTATGAAAGAACACAGGGGGTCTAGATGCCAGATAGTCTGACAGGGCTGCCAAACGGACTATCAAAGTCACAAGGGTGCCTAGGTCACCTAGCAGCGGCCTCTAAGATAAAGGTGAACAACAACACGTGGTGAAGAACAACAGACACTGTGACACCAAAACCATTTCAAAAATTGGTTAACAAAATCCAAACCTACTGGTAAAGGGGTAACCATCAAAACGACTTGCTGATCAGTCATATCATATGGCCAACCCAGGTGTGAGTTGGCTAATCCCCTGATCATTGGGAGAAAAAAGCCACACCATTAGTTGTTGATCATGGATTTGGTCCACCACCCAATATGGGTGGCCGTCAAATAGCTGATCATTGATGGTTGTAGTGAAATCACAGTGCAACAAAAAACATAAGTGGTGAATTAAAATAGGATGATGTGTCCTCGATTCAAAAAATTATGGTGTGTTTTTTTTATCCCAATGATCAGGGGATTAGCCAACTCACACAAGTGACTTTTATAGTCCGTTTGGCAGCCCTGTCAGACTATCTGGCATCTAGACCCCTGTGTTCTTTTGTGTTTTTCATATAGTGTAGCTGGGGATTTGAACCAGGTATGGGTCTTTAAATTCTGAATCCCTTTGACCCTCTCTCCACTGTTGGTTTGTGATAGGACTACTCTATGCACAAAACTGACTCACTGTTTCCTAATAAGTCCTTTGTGTTAGTATTAAATGCTCTCTTGCTTTCCAAGTCCGCAACCAACAGCGTGTGCCAGGGCACATGCTGACGGTTGCGGCATTAGAAGGCGAGAGAGTACTTAATGCTAACTCGAAGGGCACAATAAGAGCTATAGGAAAATAAAGTCCTTTGCCTAAAGTGTCCATCTAAACTACCTCTAATTGTATCACCCAGAATAAAAGGGTGAACACGAGTATCAATTTTTATGGGTATTGGCAACGTATAGTTGATTGTATGGTTTTTGTATATACCTTTTTTACATGTCATTCTGTTTGTAATTATGTGTTGTTTATTGACTAGACGCCATTGTATATGTATGTCTTAATCAATGAAATATTAAGTATATGAAGGATAAAAACTTTACTCAAAAAGAAAAAATGTTATATCCATTCCTCCATACCAATTTCCCTTTGTATATGACAGCATGAAAAGAGAAATTAAACATAAGGCTTGCATCTGAGAAGAATCTCGCTCCTGTTCCTGAAACATCTGAGTCTGATCAAAGTGAAACCAAAGAGAGACCGGATGGTCTAAGATGATCCAGCAGAGAGAGAGTACCATCTAAAAAATACGCACCTCCTGAGTGGACGTACTTGGTTGTAGATGCAGAAACCAGAGAGTTCCGGGAGGTTGGGGACCGGGACAGTGAGTCACAGAGGGAGCACTCTGACAATTGATATTCAGTTGATAGTTCCCAGAGTTGATGCTTTCTGAATTCTGACTCTGACAGTTCCCAATCCACACAGGCTAAGTGGTTTTCGATTTCTTATCCTAAACCAGGTTGCTTTCCCTACCTTTGGTCGACAGCCCACCCCACAGGAAATGGGAGAGGTTTGTGCTGAAATCCTACAGCTTGTTCTTACTATCTTTGGATCTAATATCATAAACGATGAAGCTTGAACTGTGAAAGAATAACTTATTAGCCTTAGAAAGAAGATAACCTAGGCCCAAGTGGAAAAATATTTAAAGTAGGGGCTTTTAATAGTAGAAGAACTGAGGACTAGGGCTGACTATATTGCTTCAATAGGTTTAGCATTGTTGGACTGAAAATGGCAATAAACGAATGGAAAACAGAAAATGAAAAGGCATTGTAAATAACAGGATAAAGCACAGAAAATAAGAAAAAAGACTTTGTGATTTTGTTTGCGCTTTAAGAAATCTAACAGTGTTCAACATGGAGTCTAGGAAGTCAGGGCCCAAACAGAAGTGCATCATTGGTACCCTTATTGCTATAGTGCTTATCGTCATAGCTGTGGTGATTGTAACATCTTTGGTTGGGTCTCACAACGATGAAAAGAATGGAGAACAGACGACACTTACCCCACTTGTTTCAAATGAAGAAGGGAGTACTTCTGCAAAAGATAGAAATATGATTAGGGAAACTAGTCGGATGTCACATGTAGATTTCTCAATAGGTAATTTCACGTTGAATGCATATGCTCGTTTTTTGCATGAGTATGTTGATAACATGGAAGCGAAAGATTCCTACGTGTGGTTCCATCAGTAGAAGAGGGCATTCGATACCATCACTTACCCTTGACATATGACATCACATGTAGTGTGTTGTTAAGCATGTTTTATAGTAAGGCACATTTTGAGTACTACTTCTCAAATTATGATGTGGTACTCACAGAAGTTCCAGTTCTTAAGTACATGAATAAATATGACGAGGTAGAGAGGATGTCTATGTATTTAGTGCCTACTATTACTTGAGATACATCATTTGCTCATAGACACAATTTGACATCAAAAAGAAATTTGTAGATCAGATAGAAGATCGGCATCGGCAGACTTTATTTAGACCAGATCCAAAGCATAAGGTTATTCCCTGGACACAGGAAGAATTGGATCATAAGGCTAAAGGAAGTTCTGGTCCAATAGCTTTGGACTTTCAGTAAAAAGGGAAGTTGCGCATTAGACACCCATCAACATATTATGAAAAAATATTTGTGGGTGAGAGTGACTGTGAACACATTTTCTTAATTGAAGAGTCAATAAGGAAAGCGCTATTAGATAAATTAACCATAGCGCCAAATGTGTATTTTGTGTGTGGAAAAAGTGTTTATGTAAAATTGCCTAAGAAATGGTATGGTACGTGTTATTTAGCTGTAGTGTTTCCCAAATCTTTCATGTAGATGTTTTATGGCCTTTGGAAGGAAAAGGATCTCACAGAGGGAAACGTGGTGCAAGTGGTGGAGAAATTTTTGGATATCTATTTGGAGCCATGATACCTAGTGTGGGTGTGATTCTGAATGACGTGAAAATTAGAAAGTTGGCAACAATAGTGGATAAGCTCTCTGTGAATACAGCCCAAATCTTATTACTCATTGATGGGGAGATGGTCTTGATAAGGGCTATGGTCCTTCAAAATCGTCTTGCTTTAGATGTATTATTAGCAAAAGACGGAGGAGTCTGTAAATTATTCAAAGCTCAACAGTGCTGCACGTATATTCCTGACAATAGTCAGGATATACAAAATGTATTAGTAACATCTCAGAGATACATCAAGATTTATGTGATTTGTCTGCAGATGGAATTTGGGAACAAATTGGTAAGGGATTTGGGAAAGTTGGGAGCTAGTTTGGAAGTCTGGGACAAGGAATAATGGGATACATCTTGAAACCTATCATAATATCTGTCATTTGTATGATCATACTATTTGGAGTCATTAAGGCTTACAAATGGCAAACGGCACAACCTAATGAAAACTCTCTGAAGAAACGACTGCAGGTCAGTCATTATCTGCACCTTAAAGGGTTAGAAAGATTTAGACAGGGACGGCACGCTACAACTTCTGTTTAGGTCAGTATTTTCTACAAGGAGAAAACTATGAGTGGGTATATGTTGGTGTTATGACACGAGTCATAAGAGCGGGGAACTGATAGAGAACTTACAACACTCTAAATTTTATTGGTGCATTATACTCATGGTTCAAATGCACTTACATATATTTTGTCATTTGCAGTGTTTCATGATTATTAAAATGCACTTATTCAAGTCACATACGCGTTTGTAATGTAGTATGCACATTTAAATAGGAGTTTGTTTTTATTAGAAATTATTCCTGTATATATAATGTGCAGGATGACATTATAATGTAAATGTATGTAGTTCAGGTTGCCTGCATTGTAGGCCCAAATTGCAGGTCATTGTTAGTTTATATTTTCCTTGGTTGCTCAAGAATTAATTATATGAATGCTTATTGTATTCAAAGATAGTATGTTCTTATCCTACTACTGGTGCAGGAATTCGACCTCGTTATTCTTAGATTAAGGAGATACCTGGAATGTCTTTGAAGAAGGCTGTAAGGCAAAAAGGGAGGAGGCCTTTTCTTCTGACCTATCTGGGAGCCAAGGCCACTAGAGAAGAGCTGAACAAACTAAAGCTCCTGTGGAAAATTACTAACATGTTGCAATGCAAAGTTATATTAGGTGACGCATTGTGGACTGAACATTGTCTTTTTGTATGATGCGCAGGGACAGATTTGTTAGATGGAGGAGCATCTTAGAATGAGCTGCATAGCCTTAAGCTATCTAACCTATTTTGATGTGAGTACTTCTTAGTAAGTCAACACGTGCTGACACCACTGGGGATATGATAGAAAGAAGATAGGCAGGACTCTCACTTAGCGCAGTGTAGGGAAAGATATTTTTGTTTATTCCTCAATGAAAAGAGAATTGGACTCAGCTTCTATTCTGTGTTGCATTTCGATTTTGGAGTTTATCATATATGCCAAATGAAATATATTCCTGAACTTGGCTCTGTATTGATTTTATTTTATTATATTCTCTGATATTAAGGTGTGTTTATATTCAATCATTTTTGGCTTTATAATAAATCCATCAAAACGAAGTCCAGAGTCTGTGGTCCTTTAGAGCTGACAAATTGTAAGTATAATCTTGAATTGTTTGGATCCCCTCTAACACTTTTAGCAGGCAAATAAAAGACCATTGGTATTGATTTTAGTAGGGAAGGCACAGAGTAAATATAGTGTAATCAGGAGCAACAGCCAAAATGACGTTATTACATCATGTCTCGTCATTACATGCCACTCACGCCAAAAATTTCGCATGAACACACAAGAGCAATGTAAAATTACCAGAATGCGAGTAGCTGCTATTTGAGGCAGCTGTGGTTTTGCACAATTTTTCACTGTAGCACAAAGTTATGTTTTTACTTTTCCATAACTTTTGCATCATTACACAAAATGTGCAAATTTCGCACACCCTGAATCAACATTACCATAACATGATTGGAGCAAATCTCAAAAGTGCAGCTCTTCTCATGTAAAACACCCTTCTCACCGTTCATCTTCCAGTCGTAGATGAAAGCACACCTCTTATTATGGCTAGCTACTTCAATTGTAGTCTATTATTAAATGGGCCATCAGTTGTAGGATATCACCATAAGTCTCAAAGTCCAAGCAGACGTCATTAAACAAAGTGAATAAAGTTTTACAGAGGCAACAAGCTCCTGGGGCGAAAGTAAAATGCAGGATTTTTCATTTTTAACGTTCGAACGCCCTGAAAGCCTTCATTGTGTTTATAGATCTTTAAATCTGAGCTGAGCATTCTAACCCTCGTTTCGCGCGCTGTGTAACAGTAACCCCAGCAGCGCGCCTCTTTGTACCCACGTGGTCTGTGGTTTTGTACGCTGCTTCCCGCCATGCATATGCGACTTTCCATCAAGGATTTTCAGGACTGTTGCATTATGCATTCTGCACGAAGAAATTTACAATCTTAGCCGGCCATCGTGAAGGGTTGTCTCATCTCGAGACAGACTCTGAAAAAGGTGTGCTGCGGATGGCTCACGCGCCTGCTCACGTGCTTATTGGCAGAGTCCAAACTCAGACACATCCCTGTGACGTGCTGAAGGCTGGTGCCGCTTGGAGCTATAACAAATGTCGGTTCCGCGTGCACCATCCCTCCAAGCCTGTATCAGTCCTCCAGGAGATGTAAGCTGCCATGCTCAGTAGCAGGTGCTGCACTGCTAAGTATCTCAGGGTAGTACATCTGCTCGAAACCCTGGCAGGCAGCCTGTCATCTCCCAACGAGAGGCTGGAGGCGAGGAAAAGGTCAGGCCAGTGAGACACTTCAAAGCAGCATGTGCGCGTCCAGGTGCATTCCAAAGCCTATCTGCAGAAACAAATCTACAGCCGAGCTGTAATCACACCTCTCACTCACCACCAACCATCCAATTACAGCCAGAGCTGAGAAATGGGAGCTCTGAGGACCTGCTCGGCTCACGGCCCTGTGACCCGGAGTCATTAGTGGAGATGTTTCCCTGATCTGTTCCAGGAAGCTGTCTGCTCGGAGTTGACTTTTGCTATTCTGCAACAAACACACTCCAAGATTTCATGTGGGGTGAAAAAAGTCAACAAAGACCATCCTAGAATAAAATCATTACTTTATAAAAGCACATATTTTATTTTGTTTCATGTTTGTTGGTTTGATTATATTAGTGACTTTTGAAGTTCTACCTGCTTCCCACGTTCACACCACAGTGAAGCGCCACTGAACCATCTGCTCTCTGCAGAGGCCAACATAATAGATGTACACAGCATATAGACAAAATATAGACTTCCTTGAGATAGGGTTTCTGCTGATAAGTTTCATTACTACTCTGCGTCAAGATGCCTCTCGGTGTTTGACACAATTTACAAATATCCCTTCATCATTTTGCTAAAAATACCACATTACCAAACCCAGTGGGATAGAAACAGAGGGGCATATTATCAAGTACCTATTGCCGATTTATCGGCACTGTAGCGCTGCAAAAGTGGCAATGGATTTATCGCCCTATTCTCAAGCTGGTGCAGACTGCCGACATCTCCAATTTTCAAGTGATAGCACCGCCACGGATGAGACCGACAATGAACGCTAAAGATATGCAGAGTAGGCGTTCCCGTGCAAAGACACACGAAAACACCACTTCGCAACATTCTCAATGACCAGCCCGATCAGCATTGCGATCCAACAACAGACGATAAGGAGCGTTAGCAGCAGGGATTTAACACCTGATTTTTACTGGTATTAAGCAGGACGACAACATGCAGTATGAAAGGGAGCCTAGCCCAGAGCCACATCTGAACACCAATACACCATGCAGCTACTGATCATGCAACTCGGAGACCCAAGAGGGCCACAACACCCACCCCCACCACCCAAGGCCCCCTTCGGCCCCCCGGACTATCACCGAAGCAGCGCTGAACAAGACAGCTGATTTCCTAAAATGGTATGGCCCCCAGCCACACAATTGCAGTATGTGGGGAGATGTGCAAACCAAGTATGTGTGAAGGAGGCAAGTCACCCATAAATAAGAATGTATGCAATGCCAAGTGTGGCGGTGATGTGCTGGACCGACTTCAGCATGCAGAGCACAGACATGTCCATGTAGAAATATACTGCTGGTGTTTGTAGTGTTGTGGACAGCAGACACAACCATGTTACCTCAGGCAGTGGGGAAGACCTTGGTCAAGGAGCTTTGTTGTTCCCCCCTGTAAGTGTAAGCGGAGTGGGCTGGTCCGGGGTACGCCAGTCCAGCATAAGAGTGTGAATAAATAGGCCGGGGCTCTGGGCGCGGTTCACTTCCGGGATGGCCAACGCATCTGCCAGGGCGGCGACCCTCACCTTGACACGAGCCCGCCGCTGTGACCACCAGCATTCTCAGCCGATCGCTGGCTTCCTCGACACAGGCCCCCAGCGCACCCAGCGGCACAGCACCGCAGAGTCATGTGTGAACTGACTACTGCCTTCGGCATACACTGCGGTCAGCAGGTTCCCCATTTCAAATCGAGTCTTGATTTTTTGATGGCGCAGTCCAGTACGCAATAGACATTGCATCCAGTTTGGCCTGCCCGGACGACGCATCATTGTCGGCTGCGCACAAGCTGAGCGCTTCAGGTGCCACTAACTCTGTGCAGTTCAAGTCAACGCCACGTGGCTGTGGGCCCCTGCTGACCGCTGCCTCCGGCCTACACTGCAGTCAGCAGGGCTTACACATATCAAATCCAATCCTGACCTGCAAGGACACGCCATCATCGCTGGCTCCGCATACACTGAGCTCATAAGGTGCCACTAACTCTGTGCAGCTCAAGTCAACACCACGTGGCTGTGGGCCCTTGCTGACCGCTGCCTCCGGCCTACACTGCGGTCAGCAGGGCTCACACATATCATATTCAATCCTGACCTGCAAGGACACACTATTATTGCTGGCTGCGCACACGCTGATATCTTCAGGTGCCACTAACTCAGTGCACCACAACTCATGGACCCTTTATGATTGAGTTTCGTGCTGTGGACAGCAAACGCAACAATGTCACCTCAGACAGTGGGGAAGACCTGGTACAATGATGGTGAAGATGAGGCAGGTGTACCACACCTAACTGCAGCTGCAGCAGGAATATCCCGAAGGGGCACAATCATTAACAATTTCTTCACATGAGCACACTCATCTCTGGTGCCCCTACATCAGTGCAGCTCAAGTCATGGACACGTTGTGATTGAATCTTTTGTGTGTGATTTCAGATCTGGTGCCCCTACCTCGGTGCACCATAAGTCATTGACCCTTTATGATTGAATCTTTTGTGTGCGATCCGATGATCAGTGTTCTAGTTGTTGCCAGCACCAACCACTCCCTGTGGGCTGGCTTACATTCACACCACACCCATCCAACACAGGCGTCACTGGAAATGTGACCCTGGTAATAAATAGGGGTCGGGCACACGTGCCCGCAGCTTGTACCACTATCTATCTAAGTGTGTCCGTGTGATCGTTATGTATGCATGATGGCCCCAGGCCCCACCACATTACATTTTTCTGTGGGCTTCAGATGCAACCATGTCACCTCAGGCAGTGGCTAAGACCTTGAACATGTAGCTTTGTCTTCCCCCCGTACGCATAAGCTGAGTGGGCTGGCGTACGCCAGTCCAGCGTAGGGGTGTGAAGAATTTGCCCAGGTCTCTGGGCGTGGTTCAGTCCTGGCCTGGACAAGGAAGTAACTAATGCGTGTGTCTCTGTTGTAGTGTTGGCAACACCTGGCCCGCAATCGACTTTGTTGCAATGTAGCATGCACCCAGAGGGCAGGCTCGCACGAACAGAGAAATGAAGGAGCGCAAAACTGCTTGGGGTCTTGGCTAATACATGCCAAGTGTTGTGGGTATCTTTATTGCCACAGCATGAGCCAAATGCCTAGCCCTACTCGCAGCACAAGTTCAGCTAGCCATGGACTTTACATAGGTGTCCACCACTGGAGTCAAGCTATCCTGGCTGAAGACGGCTGATAGCCAGAAACCGGTCCTAGGATGCTTGATTCCGGTCCATGAAAGACATGGCTTGGCAGTTTGGGCGGGACTGTTCCCATGCGGCACAGGGTCAAGGCTTATTTGCATATGGCCATGTCTGAACTGGGGTGGTGTGGAGTGCTAGGCCCATAGGAATCAATGGGAAGGGATTCCTTAATTGCGATTCACAAATTGTGAATCGCAATTAAGGAAAATTAAGGAATCGCAAAAAATATTGCGATTTCCTAATGCATAGCATTTTGCGATTTCTTAATTGCGATTCCTTAATTTTCGCAATTAAGAAATCGCAAAATGTAACAATGATGCATGTGGGTGTAAGTGTATAGTGAAAATAGGCATATACATAGGTGTTCCTGTCATTTGACGTAGTCTTGCATAATCTTGAACTAGAGCTTTGGCACAGAAAACGATAATTGAAATGTCTATTGTTATTTGGATGTTTTTGTTTTGAATTGTGAATATATAATTTTGTGTATTTGTTTGTGTTGTATAAAACTGTATATATATATATGTGTAAAAAGTTATTTAAGTGTTTGTAAATATGTATCACTTTTTTGCCTAAAAATCTACATGAAATTTTGTTAAAAAAGATACAATGATTGATATAAATAAAAGTATCTGACCAGATGAAAAGAAGTATTGTTTGGTCTCAAATGAAAGAATAGAGTCATAAGCAGCCCTTAAAACACGCCTCTTTATCCAAGCGTACATGTAAGTGCATGTCTGCCCGCTTTCTGATCTTTTTTGTTAGGCGCCTTGACACCTTCGGGTTTTAGTTTGCGCGGTACAAGATGCAAAATAAATAAATAAATAAGTAATAAGGAGTGTGTGGGCACTGTTTTTGCGTTTTGATACCTCTAGACTTATTGGCAATATCAGGTATGAGATTTTTCCCAGAATAATAACGGATCACAATCCTATATTGATAGAGATTAAGAAAGAGATATGTACCATACCAAATGTGATGTCATGGACAATTGAGCGTAAATTGCTGGCAGACCCTCAATATATTGAATATATGGGTAATTGGATAAAGGAATTTTTTGAATTTAATCAAGGGTCCGCATCAATTCAAATGGTATGGGACGCTTTTAATGCTGCAGTACACAGGGAGAGCAAAGAACTTCTCAGGACAAACTTGCTACCTATTATAAGGCAGTGCAGGAGCGGGAAGCCAAACTAGTTATAGCTATTAATTCCTCACAAGATACTGAGCATATTAAATCTAGCCTTGCCATACATAAATCCAGGCTGTATGAGATCTTTGCCATGAGGTTAGCTGAACAGGTGGCAACTTTTCGCTCGCAAGTATATGAAGTTGGGGAAATGTCAGGTAGGATTCTTGCTAAAAAAATTAGGCAAAAGGAAGTATCTAACTGTGTAAACGAGATTCAGGATGATTTGGGACAAAATCATCAATATTCTGAAGGAATCTTAGAGGTTTTCCGCTTATTTTATAGCAAACTGTACACAGAGGAAGTCTCATCTTATTCATTTGAATCTATTCTAAATTTTTGCGCCCCTGGTAATATTTCTAAATTAACTACCGCACAAGCGGCGGCACTTGATTCAGACATTACATGGGAAGAATTAGAGACAGACATTCTCTCTCTTGCGGCAGGTAAGGCCATGGGGCCGGACGGCATCCTGTTTGAATTTTATAGGGTGTTCTGTCATGTCCTAAAACAAGATTTGCTTTTAACTTTTTGGGAAGCTCAAAAAGGGACAGCACCAGTATCCTGGCGGCAATCAATTATTATGGCTTTTCTTAAAAAAGACAAACCTCCCCTTCTTCCTTCTTCCTTTAGGCCGATATTATTGATCAATGCCGACAGCAAGATCTTCTCGAAAATTCTAGCATCCCGTCTCTCAGGTATAATATTGTCAATTGTTTCATATTGGCAGCATGGTTTTATCCCTAATCGGGATACCACTGTCCATGTCAGGCGTGTGACTGCCTTAATGGATTGGGCTCAAGGGACAAAGACTGAAATCGGCATTACCCTGTTGGATGCTGAGAAGCAATTCGACAGGGTAGCCTGGCCGTATCTGTGGGATATGCTGTCGCTTAAGGGCTTCGGCCCTCAGATGATCTCAGCTCTAAAAGCACTTTATGTTTTACCTATCTCATGTATAAAAATTGGAACAAATAAATCCGCCTCTTTTCCTATTCTAAGAGGTACTCGACAGGGATGCCCGTCTTCACCACTTTTGTTTTCTCTTTATTTTGATATTTTTTTGAATAAATTAAACCAAGAAGAGGATATAGCGCCCGTACTAGTTGCCCGTACTAGGTATAGAGCTCTCGCTTACGCGGATGATATAATAGTGACTACAACCAATATCCAGAGGGCACTGCCAATAATAGAGGATTTGGCTACTCAGTTTGGAGCTTTTTCAGGGTACAAACTGAACATATCCAAAACCCAAATCCTATTTGTTGGTCAGAGCCCTCCCGCACAACTTAAGACAGTGGTAGTAGCAACATATATGGGTATCAAAATTACATCACCAGTTTTTGATATTCCAGAGCTAAACTTAAATACAGCTCTTCAAAAAGCAAACTCTTTGCTTGAGCGCATTGACCATCTCCATTTATCCCTATTTGGCCGGAATAACGTTTTAAAAATGATCATACTCCCAAAATGTCTTTATATGTTTCGGACAATTCCTCTCGAATTCCCCTTAAGTTGTTTTAAACAACTAGAAAGAATGGCAGCAAGATTCTTGTTGGACTATAAACGCCACCGTAGATCATACAAGAAGATGATCTTACCAAAGTCTATGGGGGGTGGGGAATTCCGCATTTTTTACATTATTATATCGCAGCAGTATTACAGTTCATTAGTCCTTTGATTATTGGCAGACAGGCAGGAATTCCAGCGAACCACTCTCCATTAATTTATGAATTCGCATTGGGAGAGGAGTTCTGTGGCTGTCTTGTTAAAAACATAGAGCCAAGCTATTATAAAAAAAATAAATTTAAGACCTTGAAAGCTGCCTACGGGGTATGGAAGAAAGTTGAGCGTCAATTAGGAATCCAGAAAATGTTGTTATACACACCTTTATCATCATCAAGTATTTTTCACCCGGTTTTTTAAGATCACGTCATGACCAGATGGGGTAACCGCGGAATTCATTCTGTGGGTGATCTGTGGCAGAATAATCAACTAATCACTTTTGCAGAGCTTATAGATAAGTATAATCTAACAACCCAGTATCTTCAGTTATATAGTTTCTTTAATACTCTTCAACCGCAGGCCTGCTCCAGGTTGCGTAGGATTCCTCTAATTGACAGAATGTTCTCTAAAAATCAGTAGGATATTATTATAACCTGCTCATCGCTGCATGTTTAGATGATTTAGAGTTTCAGTCCATGAGATGGGCAGAAAAATTGGGTAGCAATGGTATTCAGATTGAAGAATCCATTGCATTGGCGAATTCCATTTTGAATACTGGCAGATCACGTACACAGCATTATACGGTTCTATTTGATTTATATTATACACCCTTAAAAATTTCTAAATGAGGGTCTACTGCGGGTACAGCGTGTAGCAGATGTGAGCTATTTGCAGCCGATGCACTACATGTTTTTTTCTTGTCCCCAGTTATCATCATTTTTGGCTGCATTTCAGTCATTTTTGGCACTCCTGTTTGGGTCCACAGTCACTCTAACTGGGGAATTAGTCCTAATAGGGGTAACCGCTGATTCATTACCGGCTGGGGAAAAAATCTATTATTTATTTGTATGGCATTATTAAGGGCATGTATTTCCCAAGAATGGATTAATCCACTTCCCCCCTCTTTTGATGCTTGGAAAGCACGTCTTCTAGCTTCACATAACATAGAAGCTGCTATATATAAAACGAAGGGTAGGAAAAAAAGAGCTTTGGGAATGAAGATCTGGGCACCTGTTTGGCAGTGGATTCAGGGGGAGTTGGATTGACCATATATGTTTTCTTTGGGGTATTTGAAAATGTATTTTTCTTGAATTAGCTGTGACCCTATTTTTTCCCTGTCTGTGTTCTTTTTTGGAGTCTGATTAGGAGAAAAAAAAATATACTGTTATATCATAATTATTCTTTATATTGCTGACAAACCCTTCAAGATATTTGCTTTGGGTGTATAATCTATTGTTTTTCTGTGTTCTATCTCATGTTGTAATATGTATTCTGTTCTTGCTTGCATAAAATGGGGCATAAAAATTCAATAAAAATATTTTTAGAAAAATAAAAAAGGAAGTGGAAGACTTCAGTCCGCAGTGTGATTGCTGTCATTGGTAACCAGACAAAATATGGCAGTCCATGTCGAGGTCCAAGGTGAGTGTCGCTGAGTGTATGGGGGGACAGTAGAAGATGTTATTCCAGGGCATGATGCGAAGGGCAGAACCAAGCTGAAACCAGCCATATGACTGTCCAGATGAGATGAATGCTACCACTTTATTCTTACCACAAAGCCAGATTCATCATCATCGACGTCCTCTGATGTGTCAGGTGCCTCACATGTGGGTGGTGGTGTTTTGTCTGCATCACCGTGTGGCAGTGACACATCAGGGGGCGCAGATGTGGATGGAGTGGTAGCAGCAGCATTCATCTGCGCCAGGCCTTCTGGTGGCAATGGCATGAAGAGGCTCTGCAGGGCATGGAAGATCACAGCTACATCTCACTGGTTTGCAGTCATGGCAAACATTCTTCCTGCCTGCATCCGCTCCAAGCTCTCCATCATTCTCCTTATGTGTACCAACTACCGGCTGACATCGCTGGAGCCACTCCGAATAGATAATTGTACTTGGCTCAGAGTCATGACACCAGCGATGTCAGCCATGGATTGTTGGAGAGCATGGACTAGAGAGTGGGTGTCAGTTAGGGAATGTAATGTGATGGGACTTAAACACCCATGTATGGCATCTAGTTTGGCTTCCATGAGGTTGAACCCCACCATAGCTTATCAGCCATCTTTTCCTGGCACCCTAACATACAGCGTGGGAACACCATGTGTTGGTCGTGGGGGTCCTGGGAGACAGCCGTGGTGGTGGGTGCTTCCTGCTGTGTGGTCTGTGCAGAGGGTGGGGTCTCCTCAATGCAGCTGGGTTGCCCTGCTCCTGGTGGTGGGGTGCCGGAGCTGTCCATGAGCTGTTGGAGGGCATCGGTGTGGATGTTGGGGCGGTCCCCTTCATCATCAGTGCTGTGTTGTTGGGTCTGCTGTGCAGGAGGTGTTGATTCTCCCTTTGCAATGTGAAGGGGATGTGCAGATTGACATTGTGTTCATGCATTGTATAAGTTTACTAACAGACTGCATGACACTGTACATTGTGACTGTTTGTGAGGAGATGCCTATTTGATGCAGGACAGTTGACATTTCTACACCATCACAGATGTGAGTTTGTACTTGTGCATTGTCATCTCACAGTTTCCTGCTATGCCACATGTGAATGGCCATACTCTACACACAAGCGGCAGCAGTTGTGTCCTCTGTTCTGTTGTGAAAGTGTTGCATTTAGTACCACATTATTGTCAATGTTGAGGTGCTTCTTAAGTGTGTGTGCTGCTTTGTGAGTGAGTTGGCCCTTCAGCTGTGATTTGTCTGGCCCTTATCCCTTTCAGGTGGTGTGCCTTTAACGTCTGTGCTTATATAGTGCTGAGATGTTGCAGACATGGGTAAATTGGACTATTGGTCAGAGTTGTGACTCTTGGGCATGGTTTGTCTGCAGATGTGCTATACTTAATTGTGCATGTGTGCCATTGTGTCCATCTCCCCGTCCCCCCAGTCCCTGGTCATTACTCACCCTGTTGCTGTTGGCTCAGGTCATGTTGTGCAGTGTCCGGTCCCCCAACTCTTGCCACTGTCTACCCAATGATGGTCCCAGGTTGGTCCTTAGTGGGGCTTGTGGGGTTCTTCACCGTCCATCATCCCCTTTCGGTATCACTTTGTTCGCCCTAAGTTGGCAGGGTATGCCCAGATGTGGGTCCCTTGCTCCCTCTGCCACTGGATTCAAGATAGCCTGGCTGATGAGGGTTATGAACCCGAAACCATCCCAGGATGCTTGTTTCCGGTCCAGGGAAGACATTGCTTGGCAGTTCGGGCTGGACTGTTCCCATGAGGCACAGGGTTAGACTGATTTGCATATGGACATGTCTGAACTGGGGTGGTGGAGTGAGTTAGAGAATGATGATGGATTAAACCCAGATCAGTTGACTGGGGGTGAGTGTCTGATTCGCTCAAACGCTCCATCCATCAACCTACTTTGGTATGGCTCCGGCTACCTCCATGGTGCTTCGCAGTTGTTTGTATTTTTGTTGCCGCTTTTATAGTGATTTTTCCCACCTGACTTGTGGGACTTGCAGGCCTGGTGCTGCTTATCGCTGAATTTTTTATTGCAGTTGGGCCCATCGCAACTTTTTTCACATTCGGGTTTAGATTTTTATTGCCGTCCCGGTGATTATATCGTGGACATTTGACACGTTATCGGGAAACTATCTCATGTTACCGCCGTGTTGTGAATATGATGTTAACACAGAGTAAATTTCACGCCATAGACGGTTATATGAAAATTTGCATTTAACTATTTTGCCGATGATTATTGCACGTTCTTGAAAATATCCCCCAGAGTTGGCTGTTCCATTTTTGGGGAAGCTCTCCCAGAACATATCATCCCTTCCGAACCAGATCAAACCAGTCACAACAAAACATACTGGACTCGATACATCCAGGAGGTGTCACAATAATAAAACATCTTTCAGTGGCTAAGAGGATTGTTAGCCCACCAGGAAAGCAGCTGTCAGCTGTTGCTGTACGTCAGAATATCGGTAGCAAACAATAGTCTGACAGAAACATGTGTCTTAAATATCTTTTACAAACGTATCCTCCCATTAGCTGTAGATTTTATATTACCTTGAAAAGGGTGAGATTTTCTAAATAACATTTATGCCCACTTTTTTGTCAGAATATATTTTCGAACCATATTCTAGTCACTATTGATCCAATTGAAGGATCCGAACAGAGCTGTGGGTCTGGCCAGGAAACGATCCATTACTTTTTCAGGGCTAGATTTATAAATATTTGACATAGCGCAAAGCAGAAAGACAACTTGATGCGCTGCATCAAATAAGAGGGGGAGGGGGCAGGAATGCACCATATTTACTAAAATATAGCACTTTCTTACTGTCTCTCTGCTCTGGTACACTATGTGCTGCCTAGTACCAATGCAGACACCTTTACACCATAGTGCAAAGGTGCTTACACTGCAGGAAGATACACCTAACTGCACAAAAACAACATTAGATGATTTTTCCATTTTCTAAGTGTGCACGCTTTAAAAGAGGAAACAGCAAAGACAACTTAAGATATTTCTCCTTGTTGCAACTCTACCAGGAAGGTGTACAATTCTGACCCAGTCCCAGGTTTACTATTCTTAGTACATCTGGGAATAGGGCAAAGAGCATGGGCGGATGTGTGGGAATACCCACTTTCTACCCATGTAACACCTTCCTGGTGCAGAGTACCACAAGGCAGTGACTACTGCTGCCATGCATTACTCCAGATTTTTCAAGCAATGTAGAGTCAGGCAAGGTGGCTTTGCGTGGCTTGGTAAATCTGACCTACAGATTGCATTGCATTTGCATAACTTTGCGTGTAGCAAGGGCAATACAATCCTTTGGTAAATCTGGCCCTCAGTATTAAGAATCAGGTCCTAGGGTCAAAGATTTAGAATAACAAACTAACAGCTGTTCCAGAGTCCTTAGGCGTACAAGCAGCAGAGCAGCATGACTTGAGACAGTAACAGAGCCTTGAGTTCTGCCATGGTTCAGCTGTAAAGAACTAAGATTGAGACGAGACACTGCAGGTTCTGGTATATTCAACATTTGGAGGAGGTAGGTTTGCTTATCCACCTCACTCACACATCTAGAACGTGTGGCTTGACTGTCTTCAAAATTAAGTTTTACAGTCTGAATGTACCCTGGCTACCAAAGTGTGGATTTGCTGAAAAAGCAATCTCAGCCTTGATGATGCAAGTGCTGATTACGGCAGATAGACTGTGACTACCTTAGACTCTTTAGCCCTCTGCCTAGTGCAGCTGAGTAATAATTGCATAGCCCTAAAAGATTGTGAAAACTGATCAATACCACCCTAAACTAACCTTAAAAAAAAGCAGGCATGCTACAATCAAGGACAGGCCAGATGATAAACCAGCCACAAACAACATGGAACACAGCAAGATGATTGGAAACCCATACTATTTGAAAAACAAAATAGCGTGCAGAAATAAATATTAAAATAGATACCTTGCCATTTGACTGGATCACATGAATAAAGCGTGAAGTTAAATATGTCATAAGACTGGACAATGCTGAGTAGAGAAATTCAGATTTGGAAGACAGTCTTAGGGCCTTATTTAGATCTTGTAGGTTGAGGTGCTCCATCACGACATGATGAATATCCTGCCCGCAGTATTACAAGTGCCATGGGATATAATGCACTTGTAATACAGCTCAAGGGATATCCGTCACACTTGTGGCTGAGTATCCCGGCCAGCAAGATCTAAATCAGACCCATAATGATCGACCATTAATACCTTAGAAAACTATTAGGCTAAAGTTAAAGCCACAAACAAAGATCATGAGGTGAGATTGTGTCATAATAACTTTCACATAATTGGTGTTCCTGAATCCTCACCCATGGACAAAGTTGAAATAGTTGGCAAACTAATCCTAGTTATTTTGTTTAACAAGACACAGTTACCTGATCCTTTCATTGATGAAAAGGGCTGACAGAGAACTTGTCCTGAAACCCCTGCCAGGAACCAACCAATTAAATTATTGTCGTAAAGATGAAGCAATGAACCAGAGCAGGGCAAAGTCAAGGCAGCAAATCATCCATCACTTCAGATTTCACAATCGGAATCCAAGAGGCAAAACAAGCTATCCAAGAGGTTAAAAAAACGCAAAGCTGCAGAGATAAAATATGCCAAGCTGACCTTTGTGTTATCTCTGACCAGCTGATCGCCAGGGGAGTAGTCCCACTTTAGGTCTTTGTACCTCGGGCTGTCTGTTATACCCAGTTTGATGCTTTCTGTCTCACTTGAATCTGTTGCAGACCCTGAACCTGAACCCATGTCTGACTGGGTAACATCTGATAGGGATAAAAATACATTTTTCACCCCAGAGTCCCACTCTCAGTCACTGTGTGCTCCCATTTTGTTGTGGCGGCTTACAGAGTGGCGATTTTGCATTATGATCAAATCTGAATGCAGAAAGTCTGGCTCAGCGCCCCATTAGATCAGCATGGTTTCGGAAGTAGCCTTTGCCCCCTGCTTTGCTTATACCTTGTAGGACTCTATCCACTTTCTTCTTAATAGGGGCTCCTTGGGAGACTTCCTATGTCTGTGTCTGAGATGGTAGCCCTGACGCGCCTCTTGCGTTGCTTCTTACCATGTCACTTGGACTTATCCCCTTTTCAACCTCCCCTGCAGACACTTAAGTTTGGTCTCCCTTACCCTCCTCATGGTGTGCATGGACCCCCAGCACTTCTCCCCCAGTCACTGTTGATAAATCCATCAACGGTGCTGCCTCACCCAGAGTCATGAAAGTCCCACTGCCCTGTGTACTCACAGCAGCCTCCACGTTACCCTGTGCAATGTTCTGGCCTCCTACCTAGACAGGGGGTATCGGGCATACCTGCACAGTGATTGTCATTGCCTTAGCACCATTCATAGAATACAATACAATAGTATTATGTATTAGACATCACAATACTCAGTACTTTGTATATTTTGTTTGAATTCCAGCCCTGAAGAGTCAGAGCGATCTGCACTCTGACGAAACACGTGTCGGCTGGCGTGGCATAGCTTGAGCAATAAAAAGAAAAAAATTGCTCACACAAGAAGAAGTGGACATTAATTCTTATGATTATACTGACCGGACTGACAATTACACCACTCTGTGTTTGACTTTAATAGTGTGTGTGCATAGGAAATTGTTTTTCATTGTTTAGGTGTTGTGCAGCAACATCTTTTTGAGGGGTTGAGAGGGTCTCCCCTCTCCTGTAGCACTACCACCTGAAAATTAACAGCCGGATAGGCAGTCAGTAACACAGCAGAGTGCAAGTATTCCCTGAAAGGTAAAACCCTACATTTTTGAGAATTAAAGGATTGATCCTTGCCTGCCACATGTCCACTACTAAACTGTTTTGCCAGACATAGATCACCATAATGTGGAGACATTGTCCCCCACCAAAGACCCAAAATGGCTGAATGGTGCATTCTATTGTGATGATCTCATCAATAAGTTGTTGTTAAAAATTAACATCTTTTGCGTGATAGCCCCAAATTATGTATAAACGGTTTTTGTTGGCTTTAGGACTTAGCTCACTTTACTCCTGCTAACTAACAGTAAAGTGCTGTGATTTCCCTAAAATGTGTTGTAAATAGCATACATTGGATTGGCACATTTAATTTACTTATAAAACCCTAATATATGGTACAGGGTCTACACATAAAATGCTGTTAGTGGGCTGCAGCACTTACTGTGCCTTCCACTACACTGACATTGTAAAGCATGTCTCCAGGCCTACCACTGGAGCCTGGATGTGCAGTTTCTAAGCAGTCAATACTTTAACCTTTCAAAATCACTCTTTTGTCTGTCCTAAACCTTCTTTTAAAATATTTATAAGTCATTCATTAGCTAGGCTTTATTGCCAAATTACGTAGGGTGCATGGTTTTCAGAAGTAGGACATATAGAAATTATTGTTACACATGACCTGACAGTGCAAAGAGTCCAAAAAGATATTTTCAATGTGGATTATACATTACAATGTTTTGGGTGGAAGCAGCTAAATAAATATAAATTTAATTATTCCTTTTAATAGTTATTCAAAATCTAATTTAAAGGTGAAATTGAGTTTTGACTCTCTACCAAGGAAAGAAAGGTCCTGCCATCTTGTATATAGGTAGAGAGGATCAGTGTGGAATAATTTACAATAGAACACACAATAAGCTGTGCAAACCTGAGTTAAGTCACCTCATGGAATTCTTGCTTTTTTGGCTAAGATGTTGAGAGGTGTTGCCCCATCCACAGGCTGGTACTGGGCATAAATATGGCATTCCCAGTGCCCTCCTCAGAACACTCCTGGACTTGAGAAGAATAAAAAGAGGGACTGCTCTCCTGCCTGAAGAACCTGAAGGAAGACTGTATATACTTACCTTGAACCAAGAATGAACCCCAGAGGTGGCTGACTTCTTGTTTACACTAAAGGACTATAACAGGCTTTCCAGAGACATTTTCCTGCTTTTCGGCAGACCTGTCTCAACTGGCCCTGACCTCAGTGTAAGTGAGTACTGATCCACTTAGCACTGTCAACAAGGTCCTGGACCATTAGCTATGGTCAGAGTGCAATCCTCCCTGCCTAATAAAGTTTCACCAGACTCAATGGCAGGTATCAACGCTGACAACCTTTGTCAACAGTTTTGCTGTGCCCAAGGGCAAGCAGCCATCAATCAACTCAGCGACCTTGCGTAGTCGCTCCCCATCTTTGTCGAGCTTTTCCTTGTATACAGTTGGCTACCTGGGCCAGAGGAAGACCTTGTACTGCCAAAAATGTGTCTAAGTGAAAAGGTAAGTTTGTGACCTAAATGAACCTTGCCCTTGTATCTGACCAGCACTCCTACAGGATACACCTTTATTGGTACCCTTGTCCCGGTTTGGTGTAATTGACTGCCTGCTTTTTGGAGTTATTTTTAAATCCGAGGCTTAAAAATACACAACTCCAGTTATACTATTTGGATTTTAGTTCCTTTGGTGTCATTGTATTAATTCAAATATTCTCTATGTTTTATAAATTAGTTTAGGCATTTTCTTGTATTGTGTTCTCAATATATTACAGCCTTACCAGTGCATAAATACTTTACATATTGTCACTAAATTAAACCTGCCTGATCTATAGTATAATGACCAGTGGGTTAAGCACAGGTTTATTTAATGGCTTCTGCGATTCACCCCACAAGGATTGTCATTTCTATTTGTACTCCAATTTCTTACAGTTGCCATATACAATCCCCACAAAAAATAGGTCCAAAGACATGGGTCCCCTTAAGATCATATCTAGCCAATAGTTCTTATGATTCTCCTGACAGCTCAAGCCCAACCGTTCAAAATACTCAACATAATACATAATTACTCAACTCAGTTATACTCAACTGCATCTTTACTAACTTAGTAGTTCCAAATAACATGCCTACATTGATGGCAAATGTGGAATTATAAATATCTCTCTGTCTGCTTCTGCTCATATCTGATGTAAATTGTTTCTATGATCATTTTACAGTAGAAAGTTTGGACTATGACATCTCAATTAAGCACATCATTGTAGCATCCTCCCCAGCAGGTATCAATGACTACACCACACATGGAGCTTACATGTCTGTCTTCGCCTGCGTGTAATCGCAAACTCAACATTATAAACCAGCCTTCACTGCATTCCACTCTAACATTTACGTCATGTTCTACGGAGTCCATCAGAAGCCAAAAGGGTTCTATTATTTCCAACTCACAAGACACTACATCTCCTCCTCCGTCAAATAAAAAAGTAACATTTTTTATAAATTATATATATTCTAGATATAGAACAATTGAATCTCTACAATCAATCTTTTAGATGCTTTAATTGATCTTGTTCTTGGAAACTGGGAACTGTCAACACCAATGTCCAGGATCTGTGTCAATGGTGTAGAGGGAACAGCCGTCAATGATGTTTCAGTTCCAGTCTCTCCTGCAACAGTTAGCTATGTGAACTATTGATTAAGTGCCTAAAATGAGAGGAGTCCCTGGTGATGTAATTTCCCAGGGATGGCAGTCACCATGTGTCCCTCGGTAGACATCATTTGGAAAGGTTCTCCATCAAATGAAGCTTCAGATTTTCTTCACTGTATCTATCGTGTGAGCACTCAATCGCCTTTCTTTAATATGATGTTTTTCGCACGTCGTCTTTGGTCAGCATATGCTTTCATCATTTGTTTGTTCACAAAGGGCCCGATGTAGGTAGGGCTTTACCGATCGGTATTGGCCGAAAATACCGATTTTTGGCCCTTACCGATCGGTAAACAGCCATCGAGATGTAGGGAACCAAAAACAGAACGAATCGGATAGAAAACCGATTCGGAATGAGTACCGAATGGGAAAGAATCCGATACGTACATACCGAAAATCGGATATGTAACGAATCGGAAAAACACCGAATCGGTTACAAAGACCGAATCGGTCCTTGTACCGATTCGTTAGTGACACCGAATCGGAAAATCACCGATTCGGTCCTTGTACCGATTCGTTAGTGACACCGAACCGGAAAATCACCGATTCGGTCCAAGAACCGAATCGTTAGTGACACCGATTCGGAAAATCACCGATTCGGTCCAAGAACCGAATCGTTAGTGACACCGAATCGGAAAATCACCGATTCGGTCCATGTACCGAATCGGAAAAAATACCGAATCGGACATGAGCCGAATCGGAAAACATGCCGATTCGTATGAATCTCCGATCGGGAAATTCCCCGATTCCGACAGTTGGGGAGATGTAGGGAGGCACAGAAACACCGAAATCGGCTCAAAATCGGTAGAATTCACTCGGTATTTACCATGGATTGCAATCAGGTGGTAACCAACTCCAACCCATATAAACAGTCCCAAAATGCATTGCAACTTGCAGGATGGCAGCTTTCTATGTCATTGCGAGGCGGCTACGGCTACAGCAGGAAGGACAGAGGGAATGGCTAAGAAATGAACAGGTCTACAGACAGAGGATAACCCTGTTCATGCTCACTGAGGCTGAGATCCTACAGAGATACAGGCTGGACTCTGACACCATACTTGAGCTCATCAGGGACCTTAAGCCATACTTGGACCACCACACCCCAAGGGCACACGCCATCCCTGCGCACGTCCAGGTGCTATGCAGCCTACACCTGGTAGCGTCTGGCAGCTATCAAAGTGGAGTAGCAGCAGCAGGAGGGGTGAGCCAGAGCAGCCTGTCAAGGTTCTTCAACATATTCCTTGACGCCATGATAGACAGGATGGACCAATACATCTCATTCCCTGCAACCCACGCAGAACTGCTACAAACCAAAGCGGACTTCTACCAGATGGCACAATTTCCCCAAATCATCGGTTGCATAGATGGCACGCATATTCCGATTTGCCCACCAGCGGACACCGAATACATATACCGCAATCGGAAATCTACACACACCATCAACGTGCAGGTGATCTGCAATGCCAAGTGCACCATCACAGACCTGGTAGCAAAATTTCCAGGAAGTACCCATGACTCCTATATATTCCAACAGAGCGGCATATATGCACGGCTGATGGCTGGCGATTTTGAAGAAGGATACCTCCTAGGTGAGCCACATCATCAGACCCCCATAACACTTAGTAGGTAGGTGTAATACATGTATGCATGTGTCTAATGTGACCCCTTTCTCTTCCAGGCGACAGTGCATATGCCCTCCGCTCATTCATACTCACCCCCTACCTCAACCCCTCCACACCCAGCCAAAGGAGGTATAACCGGGCCCACATACACACCAGGAATGTTGTTGAACGGACCTTTGGCATCTGGAAAAGTAGATTCAGATGCCTGCACAAGAGTGGAGGTGCAAGGCAGTATACCCCCATCACCTGCTGCAAGATCATAGCTGTATGTGCAATGTTACACAACCTTGCGGTCAAGAAGGGCACTGAGGTGGAGTTGTCTGACTACGAGGACTATGACGACGACGAAGCTGTGCCACTGACACAGCCAGCTGGGGTGTGTACGCCAAGTGATGGCAGATACAGACGTGAGGAGATCACTGAGAACTATTTCTGACTGAGTACAGATGCAAAGACAGCTAAATGTTGCTTGGAAAATAAAATTTTTAATAGTGATGCACCACAGTTACAGCACTGATGTGCATCAAAAAATGGAGTCTGTAAAATCAAATAAAGTCCAGGGTACTGGTTTGCTCATCCCCCCTTGTCAGGCTATTTTTTGGCCCGCTTGGCAGACCCACTGGGGTGTCCCTCGGCCCCCTCCGAATGGCCAGCAGCATCAGCGGATCGCCTGGTGCTCCTCCGCGGTTCAGATGCAGCGCTGGCCGGGCTGCTGCGGCTGCTGCTGTCTCCAGCATCACCCAGGTCCAGGGCAGGATTGGAGGCAGCGTTTGATATTAACATGGCCTCCATGGCCGTGGTGATCCTGGCCATCCCCCTGGTGAGCTCAGCCGTATGCTGACTGAGCACAGATTCTTGATTTGAGCTGCGATGGCACAGCTGTGCGGTCGCCGCTGCAAGGCGGGCCATGGCCCGGTTGAGCACCCGGGCATCCCTCCTGCGCGCAACCTCATGCTCCTCCTGCCTGGCAGATGAGTGGGTGATGGCAGTGGTCAGCCTGCCCAACCCTGCTGCCACCTCCTTGTTGCTGTCCACAACAGCCTGGAAACCCTTCACCAACTCCCCCATCTGCATGTTGTGCTGCAGGAGCTGGCGTTGGCAGGCCATGGTGGATCTGGCCTGTTGGCGCTGGATTTTAACCATTTGTCCCTCCAGGCCCAGGAACACACTGCCCTCCCGTGCTGGTGCAGCAGTGGTGGTGGTGGTGGCACGGCGTCGGGCACTGCTGCTTCCGGCCTGCTGACTGGGCTGGGGTGCCACTGGTGGGGGTGTGGTGCTGGCAGGTCCCTGAGCCCCTGCTCCCAGGACTGGTTGGACAGGTGGCAAGGCCACGATTGTGGCAGGAGCTGGTGTAGGCGGAATGATCTGCCTTGTAGGGGAGTTTTCGGGTGAGAATTGCAAGGGGGGTGTGCTGGACAGTACTGGGGAGTGCACTGGTTGGAAATCAATCACCAGGACTCCCTCCATTTCAAGCCCTGGGGTGTCTCCTTCCTCATCCTCATCCTCCTCCTCCTGGCCAGCCTGGCTGGTGCTCGGCCCTGCGACTGCAGTGTTTGACGTTGATGCTCCCTCTGCTGTCACAGTGGTGCCGCCTGATGGTGCCCCTAGGTACAAAGAAGCATTTGTAAACTGAGTGCCGATGTATTACAGTCAGTACAATTATGGCATTCCACATGTCCTTGCATCTCCTTACACCGTGTCACACTGTTTCCTGTCTTGTGATTCTGCACTGACATATTTGGCTAACTTCTGCTGACTACATGTACCATGATGCTTGTCTCTTGTATGTTGGTGACAGTACAGTGCTAGTGTTTGCCTATGCATTGTGTCTAATGGGGAGGTGTCTGGTAGGGTGTGTCATGATGCGCATGCTTCTTACCTGTAGCTGTGGCTCTCGCAGTGCTGTCCAGGGTCCCGATTCCTACGATGCTCTCCCTCTCGATGGTGCTGGAGACAATTTCCTCCAGCTCGGTGAGGGGTGGCGCCGGGTTCTTGCCTCCTCCGGTGTGTCCAGCCTGCCTTTGAATGTCAGCCAGCTTCCTCTTCGTGAGGCTGCGGAGGTCGTAAAACCTTTTCTTCAGTTCCTCAATGGACCTGGGGGTGACACCAGCAGCATTGACCTTCTGGGCGATGTCGGCCCACAATCTCCTCTTGGTGCTGTCTGGCACGTTGAGGGACAGCTTGCCAAAGAGCTGGCGGTGCACCCTCACCACCTCCTCAACCAGCACCTGAAGTTCGGTGGTGGTGAACTTGGGCTTCCTCTTTTGGGAGGACTTCTGGCTTCCTGCCTGATCTGCCATTTTCTCCTGCTCAGTTTGCAACCTCCTTCTCCCACTGCTGCTAACTGTGTGTGTTGGGCTCAGGCAGGCTTTCCAGAAACTTCTAGAAACTTCTTAATTAGCTGCACCTGCCAGGGTTGCCACTCCCTGTTTGGGTGGGGGAGGGGGAGCCACCTCATTGGCTGAATCGCCTATTGCCGAATCGGCTTTTACCGATTCGGTAATATCCGATTCGGTAAAATCCGAATCGGTATTATCCGATTCGGTAAAAGCCGAATCGGTTCATGCAATGCATTCCTATGGGCTTTTTCGCCATGGGTCTATGATTGCCGAATCGGTTTTTACCGATTCGGCTTTTACCGAATCGGTATTCGCCGATTCGGAAATATCCGAATCGGTGGTAGCCGATTCGGTGATTTCCGATTCGTTGTTGGCCGATTCGGTAATTTCCGATTCGGACCGAGCAGAATCGGAACGTACCGAATCTCATTACCGATGCCGACCGATTCGGTATTCATTCGGTATTTTTTTCCTACATCTCGTTTTCCGATTTCAGAATACCGATTCGGCCCGCCTCGGTATTTTGAAATCGGAAAATCGCGTTTACCTACATCGGGCCCTAGGTCCTTCTCATAAGTTCCTGCTTTCTCATTTTTCTGTCTCTGATTGGTCCATAGGTGTTCATTGCTCTTCCGAGCATCAGTGTCGCAGGACTTTCACCTGTGGTTGAGTGGATTGTTGAACGATATTATCTAAAGGTACATTTCCACACAGTTTTCAAATTGAGCTACTGAAGAGTAGCACCCTGCACTGCTTTCTTCAGCGTACTCATACAACACTCAACAAGTCCACTGGCCTGTGGCCCCACAGGTGTGTTCTTCTTATGCTTTATATTCAAATGCTCCAATAAATATTTAAACTCTTGACTGTTGAAAGGTGGGCAATTGTCAGACTTCAATATGGCTGGAACACCCCATATCACAAAGATGCCATCTATTCTTGCAATAACTCGTTTTTGAGTTGTAGATGAAACTTCTTCATTTAGTGTAAATCGTGAGTGTTCGTCCATGATCACTAGCAGGTGATGTCCATTGTCGAGTGGACTGAAAAAGTTGATAGCGTTCTCTCCCATGCATGCTTCAGGAGTTTTGACATGTTCAAGGTGTGGGGTGTAGTTTTTGTAGAAAGGCAGTTGCATAGATGACAGGTCTTTAATTCCTTTTCAACCCTGTCATCAATATAAAGAAACCAGACTCAGTCTCGGGGAGCTCATTTTGTGGCAATGATTACACAATATCTTTCTAGGGCCATTTCAAATATTTTCTCTCACAGAGTATCCAAGGTCAAAATTCTCCAACTTTGTAGTATAACTCCTTCCTGAGTTGTGGACAGTTCATCCTTGACGTTTTTGTATTTATGATATTCACCATCACTGGTGAGCAGTCGAGTATGTTGGTCCATGACATATGTGTAATTTTTTCCTTTAACTTTAACATGTCACTATCATGGCTTGTGGCAATCTGGGCTAACAAAATGGCAGTTGATGTGTTTGATTTTACAATGAAACTAATATAGGTCTCAGCCATATTGGATGGCGCACCAAGACCTTGTATAGGCATACTAGAAGAGTAGTCATCAGGGTTTTTATCCTTCCCCGGAGGATGCACAATCATATTATCATTATCTTAGAACCATAGACCCCATTGTTCAATGCGAGGAGGCATTTTGGCCTTTTGATTGCTAAATATAATTAGTAAAGCTTGATGATCAATTACCATCGTAAAAGGTTTTCCATACAGGAGTACATGTAAATGTTCAAAAGCCCATACCATGGCCAAGCTTTCTTTTTCATGTTGTGAGTAAGCATATTCTGGTTGGTAAAAGCTTCCACTTGCATATGCCACAATATGATTTCAAGAATTCGGATGTCCGCTGTGCTGTACAAGCATAGAGCCTAACCGAACTAGGGTAGCGTCTAAAACAACTTTCTTGTGAAACTTCGGATTGAAGTATGCCATTTCAGTAGCATTCTCAATGCCTTTTTGATTCTTTTGAAGCTTTTCACGCATTCATCTATTTCTTACTGAGAAAAGGTAAGCTGTATGATTTATAGGCTTGCAATTTTCTGCTTCTTCTAAATCGTAGCATAGCGCTTACATGTGATGATACAGCATTACGATGGTAGGAACTTACTAACCATGTTATTAATGTTCACATTGTTTTCGCTAGACGTGTCATTTTTGTATTCTGTGCGGTTACCATTCATATTTTATATGGTAGACTTGATTTTAGCAATAAACATTTTAAAGTGTTTTCCTGAATTTCTTAATACTATTTGGAGTGTTATACATTTAAAACAAAAGGTTTGGAGTTTCACTGTATCTCTGAACTTATTTAGAGGGATTAATCATACCAGAAAACACCACTCATACAGCATTTCTTAGTGGGTTGTGTATGGGTCACAATCTAACTGGATTTCTAATTCATGTTGGTGCTCTGAACTAAGCCCTTGCAACACTACTTTGGAAATCTGAATCCTGTGGCTCAGGGGGGATGTGGGAGGGAGGGTAGGACCCCCAGATCCTGACTGTAGGCCTAACCTACTTATTGTGAAAGCCATGTGTTGAAGACAATAGGATTTAAGGATGGAGTGTTATTACACTATGCTAAGTCCTGGCATTTTGTTGCATGGAATTCCACAGATTATAGTAGTAAGCAAGTGTTTTGGTGTTGGTGTTCCACTTGAACAAACTGTGGGGAGAGAGGATATACACTACAATCATCCTTGTTAGGTTATTTTAGGAAGGATAGCATTTTGGTTTGCAAACAGTAATTTTTTTGTACATTTGTACTGTTTTGGCTGTGTGTCGGATGTTTGCCTTGTGGAACACTTACACTCAGTACAAGGGTGTTGAGTTGGTTACTGTAACAAGCCAACAAGTCAACAAAGGCTACAGACCTTATTGTTTCACTGGTAAAAGCTATATATTATTCCCTAAATGTGATCGGTTCATAACAAAAAGTTATGATAAGACATGAAGGCTGTACCTATTTAGAAAAGTGTGTGACAGATGCAATAGGCTTTTGAGGGTAAATTGTTATTACACTAAAGGCTTTTAGCAGGCATTTTCTTACATGAAATTTGACAGATTACTGTAGTATTCAAGGATTTTAGTTTTGTTGACCCACCGGAACACACCCTGGAGCATCAAAGTCATTTGGGGTAGTCAAGGGTCACAGCTGTGACTTCTAACTTGCTCCCTGCTACTCCTGGCACTACCTTTGCGACCTTCGGCCTCCGAGGGGGCAAACCTTTTGTCTCCTCTGAGGCCAGGGGCCGCAAAGGAAGTGCCAGAATGCCAGGAGTAGCAAGGAGCAAGCTAGAGGTCACAGCTGCGACCAGATGATTTGCACTGCCGTATTATTTTGACAACTGAAGATTGTACATATTTGTACATTTATTGTTGAATACCCGATGGTTGCCTTGTGGGAAGGATTATGAACAACACAATAAGTCTGAGTTGATTATAGTGGCAAGTCAATAATAAACATTACAGGCCTGATTGATAAAAATGAATAGTTATGATAAAGGCAATATGGCTGACATTTTGATTGCGGAAATCCTATGTTACAGCCAATAGACATTAAAGGGTAGATTGTATTAAAGCATATAGATATGCATTTTGTTACAAGAAAAATAGCAGATTACCATAGTAGATAAGGGTTTTAGCTGTGGTTACCCCTTTGACAAACCATAGGTATAGAAGATTTGTACTATCAGAATCCTTGTTAAGTCCTCTTAGCAGACATAGTATTTTGATTTGTCAACTGCATTTTCACATACTATGTACATTTATAACTGTATGCCTGATGGTGGTCTTGTGAGGAAGCTTATGCTCAGTAAAGGAAGCCTCAATTGGTTATAGTGATAAACCAATGATAACATCTACAGGCCGGATTGGTTCGCTAGGAAAACATATTTCCGTTGCCATATGTCTTATCTGTTTATGATGAGAAACTTTGATAAATGCAACAGGCCTGACATATTGAAGGTGAAAAGCACATGCTAAAATCAATCAGCATTTATGGGTGGACTGTGATTACTCTGTATTAAAACCTATAGATAGTTATTTTGTTCAATGAAATGTCATACATTAACTTTGTAGGGAATTATTAATTGTTGATTACTGCCTTTGACAAACCCTAGATGGAGAAGAGTTGCACTGTCTGCCAGTATCTTGTAATAAAACATCAATAAATAGTACATAAATCCATCTATATATATATATCCATGTAGATTCATTGTAGGTATTTGGATCAGCTCTGTTCTACCATTGGTCTTTCTGAGTGTCATTTACTCTCTACTTTCACCCATGACAGCAAACTGATTGGGGTAATGTCTCAGTCCTCATTAGTCAATGACTCTTTTTTGCTCTACATGACAGCATTTTCTGATCATGTTTACATCCATCTGAAAAAGTGTGCACTTCAGAGTCAGGGCTGGTCGTTGTAGCATTCAAAGAATGGTAAATCCAATAACTTAAAGTAAAAAGGATAATTAATCACATTCCAGACAAGATACAAAATATAAGCAAGAGAATGTGTAGCATAGATAACATTCCAATTAAATACATTCTGTTAAAGGGCAAGGATACACAATTAAACTTACCATAACACCATATACTACAGTTGGCCAATTGCTTAGTTTTGAATTTTCGTGTGTTATAGTTACCCTTTCCTTTCTTTGCTTCTCCTTCTTTTGATGTAATGTTTCTTAAGAGGATACCACTGATTCTCAGTCAGTCCCAACAAGTGGATTGGTTGCCAATAATTTCACCTGCAGTGATCGGAAATGACCTGACCCATCCTCCTCTACATTCATGCCCTGGGTCCGTAAAATGCCACTTTTGGGGTGAATAATTTCTGACCATTGGTGGTTGCATGATTTCAGGTACAAATGAGGTCAGTTAGGTGCTTCATACTCCAGTGGATCTTCCCAACGGTCTGTTAAAAATAAAACTAATATGTGAATAAATGAAAAAGACTAAGAAAAAACTGAAAAAGTGCCAATGTTAAATGATGTAGTAAATAGAATTAGGGAATGTGTTTTTTTTCGACTCTTTCAGCCCTATTTCTCCTCATATTAAGACTCTATGCACTGTGACACTAGCATTCAGGGCTAATGTGTGTGTTATGTACCCCAAAAAGTGGTACAGTGTAGTTAACTTTCCAGAAATCTACTCCACATTGGTGCAGAAATTGCAGTGCAATGGAAATTGAATGCCATGTGTGGGCTGCAATGGGTTGTTATGCCACTCACCTACACGAAAACAATCTACGCTGACAGGAAAACCAGTGGGCTGTGACTGAGCTGACGTTTAAAACTACTGCAATGACACATGGCAGGCATAAGTGCCTTTGTCATGGAGGAAAATCTATTTCATATAACAAATAAGTCGCAACGAAATGTTTATTGTTACCTTACAGGGCTAGATGCTTAATATATATATTTTTTAAAGTGGAATGCTAGATATTGGAATAGCGTATCCTCATAATGAACAAATATCAAAAAGCTGTTTAATAATAAAGAGCTTATAGAGCGCTCAGTAACGCCATCACGGCGTGTCCCCGCGCTGAAGCTATCAGTGAACAGTGAGAGAGCCTAGGATCTACGCAGTGTATAGATGTGTTTTAAGCATGGCCCTAAACCGCGATTCACTGCTCTCCAGTCTCAGAGCAGGGGGAAGTTTGTTCCATTGTTGAGCTGCTTGGAGCGCAAAAGAGCGTCCACCCATTCTAGCCTTCCTAATCCTGGGGACTGTCAGCAGTCCGGCACCCTCCGAACAGAGGGTCCTAGTAGGTTCATATCGGCTGACTAGATCCTTTAGGTATGCGGGCGACCTGTCCCAGACAATTCGGTGACAGAAGAGGAGGCACTTAAACAGCACACGCTTCTTTACAGGCAGCCAATGGAGCGCGTCCAGCGCCTTTTTCGAGTTAGCTCTCCTGGGTCTTCTTAACACCAGTCTGGCGGCGGAGTTCTGTATGACTTGTAGGCGGCCTATGCTGCCCTCGGTTGCCCCAAGGAACAGAATGTTTCCATAATCTAACCGCGAGGTCACCAGTGCCTGAGTTAGTGTCCTTCTGGCTGCTAAGGGAAGGAGGTCTAAAGTTTTATTTAGGGTCTTTAGTACTCCAAAACATTTGCCCACAAGACGCCTTATATGGCCATCATATGAAAGAGAGGGGTTCATCCAGATTTCTAAATTCTTAGCCTCCTGACATGGTATGGGGGTAGGGCCCAGACATGAAGGCCACCACTCGGCCGACCAGTTTTCGCTTTTACCCCCTACCACCAGCACCTCTGTTTTAGAGCCATTGAGTTTTAAGCAATGGGCATCCATCCACTCTGCTAGTGCCTGCATACAGGATTTAAAGTTGTTGGGGGTGTTGGAGGTGTTCTGCGATAGGGAGATCAGCAGCTGGGTGTCGTCGGCGTACGACACCAATTCCACCCCAAATGAATGTACAACTTTCGCCAGGGAGGCCATGTATAGATTAAAAAGAGTAGGGCTCAAAGCTGAGCCCTGAGGCACTCCCTGGTCTAGTGACATCTCAACTGAGCGGCATGTCCCTTGCTGTACCTGGAAACATCTTTCCGTAAGAAACGATTGTAGCCAGCACAGCGCAGGACCAACGACCCCGGCTTCGCTCAGACACCGTAGCAAGATGGAATGCGCTACGGTGTCAAAAGCCGCGCTTAGGTCGAGCATGATCAAGGCCATTGTATGACCTGCATCTGCCCCAGCTCTTAAGGTCTCAGTGGCTCGTAGGAGAGCCGTCTCCGTGGAGTAGCCCGCCCTAAAACCTGATTGTGAGGGATGGAGTAGATTCCATTTCTCCAGGTGCTCCGTAAGCTGAGCGTTAACCACCTTCTCAGCCACCTTCGCCACGTACAGCAATAAGGAAATAGGTCTAAGGTTTTCCAGCACCTCCATGCTTACATTCGGTTTTTTCCTTATTGGCAGTACTATGGCCTTCTTCCACTCCATAGGGACTTGTTGAGTGGAAAAGGAGGTTTGTAGGACGTGTCTGATGTGAGGTTCCAGGGCTATCAGGCCCTCTGAGATGACCCAGGCCGGAGCCGGATCGATGGGGGAACCGGACTTCACACTTCGACAGATCTTTATTAGCTTGTCAGCTGCGGGGACCTCGAAAGTTAGTAATGAGGAACCAAGGGCGGCAGGTGAGCTGCCTGCTATAAAATCTATGCCCTTATCTGGTTGTTGAGAGAAGGAAGCATAAATCTTTTTAACTTTGCTAGAGAAAAAGTCGGCGACTCTATTGCATCCCTCCTTGGAGGTCTTTGTGGGGGTGTTAAAGCTAGAGACTAAAGATATTTCTTTATATATTTTGAACAGTTCGCGCGAGGAGCTCTCGGCAGCCTCAATGCGTGTCTGAAAGTATTTGGCTTTAGCTCTACGCACCGCATACTGGTAGCTCCGGTGTGCTGAGCTATAACTGTTTTTTGCTTGTTCACTCGGGTTCCTTCTCCATTTCCTTTCAAGTTTTTTACAGTTAGATTTGATTTGCTGGAGTACAGTAGTGAACCATGGGGCAGTACGTTGTCTGCCTTCTCTAGCTTTACCCTTGCTCATGGGAGCTAGCTCATCCAAGGTGGCAGTTACAAGTAGATTAAATTCCTTGTTCGCCTGATCACTGTCCGTGGCACATAATGGTAGTGCTTTCTGGATGGCACCTATAAAGTTTTCTTTAGAGTATTGTCTCCATTTGCGTTTCATAATGTTTCCCATTCCATTGTCAATAGTCCTAGCAGGCTGGTAAAAACACTGAAAAGGGACCAGGAAGTGGTCGGTCCAAGGGAGCTGACAAGGGGTAAGTATTTTTATCATATCCCAACTGGCGAAGATAGGGTCCAAACAGTGACCCCTCTGATGTGTAGCTGCGACACTTAGCAGGTTGAGCTGTAATTCTTGTAGAACAAGGCGAACATCCTCTGACTCCTTCTGTACGGGATCCTCTAGGTGTAGGTTCAAGTCACCCAGCACCAAAACCTTATTGTGTTTAATTGCGGTCTGAGCAACCCCTTCTAATAAACTACTTCGGAAGTTGCCCAGGGAGCCAGGAGGTCTGTATATTAGTATGCCCGAGATAGCCTTGTGTTGAGTCAATTTAATACTAAATTCACCTGCTTCGCTGTCATCAATTTTTACTGGCTTTAGAACACACTCAAAAGGGTGTTTGACGATAATGGCAATACCACCTCCCCTTCCTTTTATCCTATCAAGTCTGTGGAGGGTGTAACCTGGTGGGATAGTGTCCACTATATCTGGATCAGAGTGTTCTCCTAACCATGTTTCAGTTAAGAACAATATTTGCATGTCCTCATCCAATAAGAGATCCCACAGCTGGAGAGTGTGTTTGCTGATGGATCTACAGTTTAAAAGACCCCCTTTAACAAGAATCGCTTCAGAGTCAAGGACAACGGGCGCTAAACAACTTCCTCTAAATGAACAATGAGGGCATGGACCTAGGTCCAGAGGCTCCATCGTGTGACGGCAGAGGGTAGGTAGAGCGGGGCAAAGATCTCTCAGTCTCTTACTTGTGTAGGACTGTCTGTGGCACGCGTGAGATGTAGGGGTTTGGGCCCCTGGCTCCGGTCGGTCGCAGACGGGCGCAGACAGTCTTGGCTTAGGCGCGGCTTCGGCGCGCGTCCGGCGCGCCCGCTGCGCCAGCCCGCTGCGCCGTCTGAACCCTACGCACATTTTATAGGTGATGAGGAGGGTGGGAGGCCGGCGCGACTAGAGCGCAGCCCCTTCCCACACCCAAGATGGCGCCCGCCGCCGCCTCAACCGGGAGTAAAGAGCGGCTGGGCGAGGCTGTCAGCGACGAAGTAGCGTGTGTAGAGGTGTCAGAGTGCCTCAAAAAACAATTCCCATTTAATTCTAGGAATAAAAAGCCCCCCTCAGGTTAAAATCGTTACAGTACAAAAACACGATCTAAAATCACAATGCTATCGCTGGACTCGAATGCTGCTATGCATGCAAAGCTCTATTTTTTAGAAACAAGAAAACTGTAAATGAAATCTCCCCCATTTCTAATAATACCTATACCTTTGAAGAAGCTAATAATTGATTAAAAGTAATTTTCACTTAATTTCCAAAATCATATTTAATAGTGAGAGTATGTTTTGATAACTTTAGTGGAAAAGTAACTTTAGAAAATTATACATTTTACTGCCGGAAGAGAAAACAGGCATACTCTTGCGTAATTCCTGGCTGGGAGTTACTAGCACTTCTCCAGAGTACTATTGCCTGACCTCTGGGCTCAATAATACAGATTAATGTGTTTACAACTGTCAATTTAACAGGTATTTGCCATCTGTGAAAGGGAGAGAAGCAGTTGGCAGAACAAATGACAGCCTTACCATGTTTTCTTTTCACTTGATGATGCCAAAAAGGGACTGGAAGGAAGTGTTCCTATTCATTCCCAGAACCATCCTAGAATGAAAAACAGAATTATCCCATTCTGAGTTTTTTGCTGCACTGAGAACTGTTATATTCAGTAGTGTGTTACTTTTGAATCTTTTTTTAAAAATCATCCCTCCAGTTCCCCTCAACTATATAATGATCCATCTGTCTATTTTTGCATAACCTTCTTTTCTATATTTTTCTTAACAGTTTTGCGAATTGTATTGTGTTGGATTCTTAACATACCACGCAGTTATCTGGCTGTTGCATGCGTACTGTGCCCTACCTGCCAGGGGTTGAGTAAGTAATAGTACGGTTTCTCCCTCAGAACAGTGCTTTGACTTAACTAGAGTGGCAGAGTGGATATATTAACTTGATAGGGCTACCCTATCCCTAATCAATTCCCCATTTGAGATTCAAAGAATTTTTTGGGACTGATGCTGCTGATATTTTAACTCCGCACAGTGAAACATGGCTGTGTAGGCTTCAGTGTATTTCCTTTGATGGCTAAAAGATAAGAGAATTAACTAGCTCCCGACTGTCATATTTAACTTTCCAGTAAGGCTGTAGTATAAAGTTTTGGAAAACACCCAAAGGCATGGAAAGTATAATGACACCTATGGGCTGACTTCAGGGTTACATGTATAGCCTGATTGCTGTAGCTTTTAAACCTGCAGGCAGACCCTGTCCAAATAACCTTTATTGACGGGAAAAATCCTTCTACTAAATATGAAATAAGTGCACAGGCCTTGTAGCCCTTTAGTGACCAGCTGCCAAACACTAATTTACTGAACACCGCTTCAGCTGTTCCTTTTAAAAAAACTATAGTTCAGAATAAAATACTATTTCTGTTAACCAAGGTTATAAGCTATTAGAATAATTAAACCACTATTTTTAATATGTATTAAAAATTTAATTTACTATCGAAGTTGGATTTTTGATAAATATTTGGGATACATAACTTTTGAAAAGTTATACTTTGTGTGCTTGAACCTCAAGCAGGCTAATTGTCATTAGCCTGCCAGCACCTGGCCCATGTCAGGACTTCCATTCACTGAGGTGTGAAAACTGGTCACAAAACCAAATCCACAAAATAGCCAAGAAGGTATGAAAAATAGTTGTGGAGTAGCCTTAGAGACCCTACACTTTAGAATTAATAATGCACATAGATCACAGAGGGGCAAAAATTACCTGGATATATATTGTGTTGAGTGCTGGCATGATTAACACTGATAAGGGCCAGGCGAAAGTGGGTAGCTGATTTTGATTGGTGCTTGTGGATTAGCAGTGGGGAGGCTGGTCTGAAACTAACAAATAGGGCTTCCATTAATGTGAGGTTTCAGCTTGTAGTATTTAACTTTGTACACAGGGCATACATAACCCCAGCAATGGTGCAAGCATACACAAAATAGATAATTGAAAACGATTGCAATGTCCTAAATCTAAGCTGTTTGAAGCTACATTATTATCACCTTCCTTTTGCCAGTCCAAAAATGCATAATTCCTTGGAACTGGTCACATGCAGATATCATGAAAGGAAACGAGTTGAACTACAGTTGTGTCTGCAAGTGTTCCTGTTTGGTATAGAAGCTAGTTGATAAAAAAGCAAAATAAAGACAAAAGTGTAGATTTTTCACTTTTGCTTTCTGAGAGGTGGCTGCAATACAGTCGTTAAGCTCTAAAATCCCAAATATAGCTACACATAAAAGGTACCCAATATACTTATCTCTTTCCTATCATAGATCGATAGACGCACCTGTTTTGGAGAGAAATTAATTGAAAAGTCCCATTTTCTTCATATACATTTGCAGCTGCTGTCATTTTGTTTTCCATTAAGGTGTGCAACTCTAAGGACAACTCAGTAATTAAGGAAATGTATGCATAATAGTGTAAGTGTTGCACCTCAAGTGAGGTTGACTCACAATAATATAACTAAAGTCACATAATTATGCGATGTATGGGACCTACAATTATTTTTTGTATAGACTAAGGTGCTCGGGCCCATGGTCTGAACTTTTTTCCTCCACGTTTTTTCAGCATAACACGAGAATAATTATATAAAATTTGCTGAGTATATAAAAAGATTGACATTCACCTTATTTTTGCAGATGTGCTGTTAACTATATTTTCTTTCTTATTTAACTTTTGACTCACTAAATTGCACTGAGTCTCAAAGATATGAGATACATGGGACTTATGACACACACTTAATTTTTCCTATCTACGCTCCCTGACTTTCTTTAAGCGTAGAATATACACATTTCTTTTACTGGGATACTCTGAAATATGGACTTATGCATTCCTTTATTTTACTCTACTTAGGAATATATTAACATTTGAACAGATAGTATGTTTATATGGACTATTTTATTTAAATATACAAAAATATTTTTTATATGTACTCTTTGGACTTAGGATAGGGCAGACACACTTTAATGCTTATAACTCATCTGGAGGATTCCTCATCAACGATCATTTTGATTAAATCAAAGGTGTGTTTTCACTTTAAGACATCACTTCTGCTTTTTACTATGGGGGTTTTCCCGGCACTATTAACTGCATGAGATTTGTGACTGTTAGACCTGACATCCTTGGCGTGGTTTTTCCCCCATCTTTTTGCCTCTGACTCATGTATTTTTGATGCTGTGCTGGATTTCGTTTTTGCTGGTTTAGATGCTTTGGACCCTCTGCCACTGCTGATCAGTGTCAGAGGGCAAGTGCTCCCTCTGTAAATTGTCATATTGATTGGGTATACCTGATTGGCATATTTGTATCACCATGAAGTCCCTAGTAAAGTGCACTGTGTGTGCCAGGGTTGGTGATGACAGATGCTACTAGTGGGCCTGCAGCGCAGATTGCGCCACCCACATGAGTAGCCCTAAAATGATGTCTCAGGCCTGCCAGCGCAGGGCCTGTGTGCAGTCAGTGGACTGCCATGTCCGCCTGGCCAGTGTCCCCACTGGCTGGGCCTAACCCTTCCCTGTCTGTGCACACCAGTCACCCCTATGGAAGGCTCAAGGTACCCCCCTGGGCAGGGTGCAGTGCATGGATAAGGTAGAGCATGTACTAGTGCAGGTAACATGCTCTGGTAGTGAGCAGCAGCCATTTTGTGTGCTCACTGCTGTAAGGCTATCTTGCTCCATAGAGTAACATGGGGGAGGCTGGTCCCATTGGATCCCAGCCTATCTTCCCATAGGAACAAGATGGGACATAAGTGAAAGATATCCCTGAACTCAGAATTTAATAACACATCTTTTAGTAAAGGTTGTTTTTAAATTCTGTGTTTGAGAATGGCACTTTTAGAAAGTGGCTGTTCTCTTGTCTAAACCTTTCTGTGTGCCTGGGACTGTTTGTGGATTGACTGTCTAGGTTGAGGATGACAGGGTCTGCAGAGCCCCAGGGGGTTATCTGAGCCAGCCCCGTGGATGAAAGGCAGCATCTGCTGCCAGGGAAGTGGGAGGAGATAGCACCTGATAGTGAAGGGCTGTGCCTGCCTAACCTCAAAGCTGGCTCCACCTCCTGCTGGGCGACTGTCACCTCTGCCCCTGGGACAGGGAGGAAGAAGGAAACCAGAAACACCCCAGACCCCCAGAACTGGTTTGGACCGGGCTCAGGGCCCCCTTTGCACAAAGACTTCAAAAGACTTCAAAGGACTTCAAAGCCTTTTTGGGGTATAAAAGAAGGACCCCTGACTACAGAAAATCAGAATCTACAATCAAGAGGAACCTCTGCCAGAAGAAGGACTGCTGAAGGAGCTGATGGAAGATTGCCTTGCTGTGTGCTTTAAGGGCTGACCTATCCTGCTGTCCAACTGAAGGAGAGGAGAAGAAAGGGACTTTGCTGTGTGCTGTGGCCCTGCCTGCTTGAACTAAAAAGACTTTGCTATGTGCTGTGTCTTGCAACTGAATCTCCAAGGGCCTGAGAAGAGCTGGCCTCCTGTCTGGGAACCCAGGGTCAAAAGGTTCCCTTGTAACTAAACTGCGCCAAGAAGATCGTGCTTCAATCCTGCTGAAAGCGTGACTAGTAGCTGTGGCCAAGGAGGAAGATCGTCGTGCTCATCGGCACGTTGTGGTGGAGAACCGGAGGTTGGTTGTGTCCCCTCCGTGAACTATCCCCCTAGCAAGCGTGGGGGCTTCTCAAACACTCTGCCCGCTCCTGGCCGCATACAATCTACTGGCCGCCTGTGAACCGCCGCTGCCCGTGTCCAGTATCATCCCCGCAAAAATCGGCATCTGGCCGGGGCCGCCGAGGGCGAGAACCGAAGGAGCAGAGCCCTGATTGGCCCGGAGTGCCGAGCCCCCTCACCAAACGCCGCGCTGGGATTGGCTCCATAGCGGCAGCATCATCGCCTGGTTTGAGCTATCATTGGCGGAAAGGAGGAAGGAGTCGCGTCGTCATAGGAGGGCTCGCCGGTGGAGCCGCGCTGTGAGTGGTCACCCCCTCGAGGAGTGCCTACGTCACGCAGGGGGCTCGCCGAGTGAGCCGTGCACCAATTGGACGAGCGGAGAAGCACCGCGTTTGAGCCCGTGAACAAGAGCCGACCTCGCCGAGGGAGTTTAACAGCGCCCCGCACCCCTGGCCAGCCGTCCCTCCAAGGTGAGCAGCACCGCCTCCCCCGCCGCTCGTTGGATTGTCGAGAGCGGACGGGAGAGGAAAGGGGACCAGCCGGGGCGGGGGCGAGCGAGATCTGCTTGGCGCGGTGCGCCGTAGGCTCTCTAGAGCGCGAGGCTGTGCCGGGGAGAAGAGAGAGTCCCTGGACCCTGCGGGAAAGCGCGTTGGCAGCGCTGAAGGCCACATACAAAGACGTACATGGGCATTGTGATTATTGCTCGTTTTGAGAGCAACTCCAATAACGATTAGTGGCATTATTTGATCACTGATAGAGAGACTAGAGACTATATTCGTTTCTGTAGAAGAAGCTTCCTGATGACAACAAGTGCAAACCTTAAGAATTAAGTTTCATAGCAAAGTATTCACCAGTACAACCACTAAGATTATGTGCAACATTTACCTGAAGAAGTAATTAATGTATATTGATGATTCTTGCTGCTGAAACTAGATAAAGTTATATATATATTTTTATAAAATATACTTACCTGTGTGGTCTCAGTTTGTGGTGGATTGGGGATTATTGTTGTGTTGAGTGCAATTATTCTACACATTGCCTTGGGGATAAGCCTGCCTGCTCGTGCCAAGCTACCTAGAGGGAGAGCGGAGGTTATCTACTGTGTGTATTCCTTCACCCTGACTAGAAGCAAGGGTCCCTACTTACCTCTGCCAACTAGAGACCCCCAGATCTAACAGTGACACTCTCAAAATACTATACTACACTGTAGTACTATTTCATTTGCACTATAGTTTGATTTATTTTAGGTTACTTGGACTATGACTTTCAAAATGAGTGCTTGGAAATGTTATACTGATTAAGACAAATGTAAACATTAGGACTATTGTGAATACTTACCATTGGGAGATGCTTAGTGCACACACTCTGATGGTTAATTATTGTTTTGCGCTCTGACTTTGAAAGCAATCACTGCTTTGAGTTTGGATTTTGATGGTATTTTGTTGCTTTTACCTCATGATCTGGTTATACTTTTATCCCTCACATATTCAACATATGTTGGTGTTGGTTATATACTCATAAGTTGTGTAGATAGAGTCTTATTGTATGACTGTATATATTTTCAATTCTTGATGAAGCCCACTGAGACGACACCTGACGAAACACGTGTTGGCTAGTTCGTTTGGAGATCACAGTACAACAAAAGAAAATTATGGTGAACAAAGACAAGAACGACTTATCACTTTGGTGTATTTTAATGGTATTTGTTCTCTATGGATTTGTCCTGATTTTGAAAAGCATGAGTGGATGCCAGTGGCGGCTGGTGACATTTGAAAGTGGTGAGGCGTAAATACTGAACTGTGGCGAGCGAGTTTTTAGCAAGCCAGGCCGAACCACCTATGGGGCGTTTGGAGGGCTCGGGGGGTTCTGCCATGAGAACATTTTGAAAAAAGAGTGGGCAAATGGTGCATTCTGAAGCACATTTGAGAAAGAGGTGGCTTGGCGAATACATCTCTGGGAGTAGCCAGACAAGTCTCTTTGCACTTGCACAGATACATCTCTCTCCCTGCATTCACATAGGCACAGTCACCCTGCACTCATAGACCCATTACTCGCCCTTCCCTGACACATCACTAAGCCAGCATTCACCCATCCACATCACTCACCCTGCACTCACACAGGCACACTGCTCACCCTGCACTCACACAGGCATCACTCACCCTGGACTCACACAGGCACACTGCTCACCCTGCACTCACACAGACATCACTCACCCTGCACTCACACAGACATCACTCACCCTGCACTCACACGGGCATCACTCACCCTGGACTCACACAAGCACACTGCTCAACCTGCACTCACACAGGCACACTGCTCAACCTGCACTCACACAGACATCACTCACCCTGGACTCACACAGGCACACTGCTCACCATGCACTCACACAGACATCACTCACCCTGGACTCACACAAGCACACTGCTCAACCTGCACTCACACAGGCACACTGCTCAACCTGCACTCACACAGACATCACTCACCCTGGACTCACACAGGCACACTGCTCACCATGCACTCACACAGACATCACTCACCCCGGACTCACACAGGCACACTGCTCAGCCTCTTGCAATACTCGCGGTCGTGCTGTGGGGGTCATGGCAACATTGTATATTTTATTAAAAGGGATACGGCTATTTTTTTTTACCAGTAGGTTACCAACAAAACGACGTTATTATGGGCAATCTCTGGAGAGGGGCCAAAAAATGAATGGGCATATCATCTAAACTGACGTGTCTCACGTGTCTGAGCTGTTTTGAGGCACAATAGTACTCAGTGTGACAAACTGACACTTTCAGAATCTTCATTCAAAGTACCCTTTGTCTGCCTCATCTCACCTGCCACAAATCCAGATTCTAAACTTTTGAAGTAAGTCTGTGCTGCGTTCCGGGCTTTGTTACAGCGCCTTGGGCACCCGCGGGGCACTTGGCTGTGACTCACCTCAGCATGAACTGCTGCAGGCTCGAGTGCGCGCATTCAATTTATATCTGAAGCACATGCGCTGAATCCTATGCGTCGCGACACAGAGCACCCTTCACAGCTAATGGAAAGTCAAAATTGCACGTAACCCACATGGAGGAGGAGCGGAAGTTAGTAACATGATCTATGCAAACTTTACACGAGCCTATGTAGCCCGGGCAGGTAGAAAGACATCAAAACAATAGAAGCTAACTGTAACATTTAGTTGAAAACGAAATCATACAAGAAAACTCATCCAGCCATACCTGAATAGAGCCCTAGGAAAGACAGTACTCAAGCAGATCCTTAGCCGGTCTAACTGGGTGCCCTCCCCCTCCCCCACCCCTCAGGCATTGCCCAGTGGATTAGCGAAGCCCAGAGACTCGCTACCAATCCACAGTTTCCCGTCTGCTTGGGTGAGCCAGTTCGCAGGGTGCAGGCCCAGCTGCGCGCTCACACTGACTCCCCTAATCACCAAAGGCTGCCCAGAGGCAGAGCACCAGGTAGGGGCGCGGAGACTGCACTCGAGAGAGATCAGCTGCCAAGGTACGATACAGCTGGATGGTTAATGCGTCTGCAGCTGACACGCGTGCAGCCAGAAGGTGCCAGGTTCGTGATTCCAGTGAGGCCGACTAGGCCTTCCCTTCCCATGTGGATAAATTAATACCAGATTTAGAGCGCAAGAGGCTCGGCAGGGGTAGTGGTGGATGCCATCCAAATAGAAAGATCTGCTTTACAAAGATCAGGTGGAGCCCCGCGTGGACCACCTCAGGCACCACCCCCCACCCACTGCCACCCAATTACTTAGATCAGATTAAGCTTTATAAAATCGCACAATCACCTGATCAGTTTAAATGCACGCCGCAGCCTTCTCCCTTTGCAAACAAAATGGGTCATGTCGCGCAGGGCTGGGGTTAACAAATAAAACATTTTAATTTTTAAAACTTACCAGGTCCGCGACCGCGCCTTCTGTGCTCCGGGGTCCAGGTCCCATGATTGCTGTTGGCGCCTAGCCGCCTACAGGAACTTCCGCCGACCGCCGATCCCTCACAGCCAATCCTGGCGCCTTTAGGGCACAGCTACTCTCTGCCCGCCCAGCCCATTAGAAAACGGAACTTGAGCCTTTGCCCCAGCCACAGCAGGCACTAGTGCGCATGCGTGGGCACGGAGAAAAATTCGCCCTCCGTGCCCACTCATGCGCACTTGTGCCCCACTTGTGTCCCATGTCTGACGACAATGTGAATGCCTGTCAGTTAGCATGACGTCGGGCCGCCCACCCCCTTCAGACTCTGAAGGCAGTGGGCGGCCCGACGTCATGCTAACTGACAGGCATTGTCAGTTCAGTTCTTCTACATCGGCAGGGCATCTCCGACCGAACTTAAGTAAACTTACTGAGAGTTCAGTTTACTTAAGTTCACAAAAACCGAGGGAGGGAGCTGCGGGCACGGTCGGACGGCTGGTGGGGCAACGCCCCAGCGCCCTTAATGCACGCACCGCCACTGGTGGATGCTTTCTCTTTATGTTCAAGCACTCAAAAGAAACAATTCTGTGAACTATTATTGAATTATTGTGAGATCAACAGTGCATCAATACTGTTAGACCGGGAATCCTCGGCGTGGTTTCCTGACTTTTTGCCTCTACCTCCTGTATTTTTGACCCTGTGCTGGATTTCTTTTTTGCTAGTTTAGTTGCTTTGGGCACTTTGCCACTGCTGATCAGTGCCAAAGTGCAAGTCTTCCATACCTTCCATACTTAGTAAAAGGAGACACAGGAGCCTTCGTCTGTAGGAGGAACCCAGATTTATTTCAAAAGCCCGGGCTATGGAACAGAGTCCCAAGCTAGTCAGAGACAAGGCAGAGGAGGCTGCTACTTCACTCTGTAGCTTACAAGCCTTTTATACTTTTTCATACCAGTCTGTTGGCTGTTAGTTCATTGTTTAATCAGGGCAGTGTTTGCAGTTGATAACCAGATCCAGACGACATTTGTAGTGGTGACCTGGTTAAGGCTTGGTACACAAATCATTGTTCACTCGGCTTTGATCAAGGCTTAGTATTTTCAGTTCAATTGCCTTCATCAAAGCCCTGTCTTTCAAGTCATTGTTTAATCAACCTGATCAGGATCCAACAGTCAGACCATTGTCCAGATAACCTGATCACGGTGTCAAGGATGTTTACCAGGCTGGGAGCAGGAGATGAAAAACAAGCTTGTTTACACAGGGCATGGGTGTCTCATGGCTTTCTGCTGAACTGCAAAGAATAGGGGGTTGGGTGTGTGACAGTTCCTGGGCAGAAATGCAGGCTGCAAGATGGTGTCTTTAGTGCCAGTTTAGATTTTCCCCAGGCATCAGCAGAAACGACCAGGTGGGTCGTGTGGAAGTGTTTGACACGAGATGGCAATGAAAAAGCAATGGAGTCCCGGTACAAATGATGCCAATCAGAAGAACACTTTTCCTCAGACCCTCCTTTTGCCATTGAGTGGCAAATACTTTAAGAAATGTCAATGTTCATAAGGCCATAAACTTCTTGTTGGAACATCATCATACTGGTGTTGTGAATGTTAGAGGGCTGAGGCTTGATGGTCTGAACACACATTGTACACAGCACTGGCAGGCACTGAAAGCACAAACAGCAGGAGACCAGGACAGCTACTCCCAATGCATGGAAGATGAGGACCATCCAACCCCACTGGGAAAGAAGACCCCAGATCCAGCCTGTGAGGGACCAGTTGCATCATCCAGATGAATTTCAGAAGAAAAGCAATGTAGACGTTGAATGGCATTATACACTGTAGGTGCTTTGTCTGGGATATACACGCAGCAGCTGGAGCCGATCAATTTACACACACCACCATGATCAGCAAGGATGATGTCGAGGACCATGCAGTTTTGGAACATTATAAGTAACGGTGGGCGGCCAGCTACGCTCCGTGCACGGAGTGTGCGTAGTGCCGCCTACTCCGCATTTTGCGGAGCTGGCGGAGCCAGGCGGCACTACGCACGCTCCGCAGACGGAGCGTAGCTGGCCGCCACCCGCCTCCCTCCCGCCCTCCCTAAATACTTTGAAATAAAGGAATAAAATAATTTAAAAAGCACTTACCTTGCCGCCGCTGCCCGCCGCGTCCCCGGGGCTCACTATCTTCCGTCTTCCGTCCGCTTTACTAATGCGCATGCGCGGGCGGCCGCGCATGCGCATTTTCACGAGAAAATGCGCATGCGCGGCCGGCCGCGCATGCGCATTAGTAAAGAAGACGGAAGATCGCGAGCCCCAGGGACGCGGCGGGCAGCGGCGGCAAGGTAAGTGCTTTTTAAATTATTTTATTCCTTTATTTCAAAGTATTTAGGGAGGGCGGGAGGGAGGCGAATGGCGGGGCTGGCGGCCAGTGGTGTTTGCGGAGAGGGGCTACGCGGAGTGCGGAGGTGGGCGTAGTTTCTCGCCCACTTCGCGTAGCTCCGCGAAGCCCCACTCCGCGAACTCCGCCCAGGGTTAATTATAAGGCAGTCCGCCTGTAGCTCTGCAGTGATGTTGGAGAGGGCACCAGCTGTTACTGTGATGGTGGCCTCAAGGACCCTGGCCAGTCCTTGTACAGCTCGACTGTTTGCCATGGGGCCCCAGAATGGAAGGCAACCTTTAAAGAAGCCCCAGGTTTCCTGGCCTGCTGTATCCTCGGCTGATACGACGCCCCTACGTGTGCGGTGAAAGGCGCCCTTCATTGACAGGTGGTAACCTCCATGGGTAGAATACGTTGGTGGAAGGAGGAAGGCCAGATAGCAGGTACCAGACCAGCTACGGGGGAGCCAAGTGTAGGCGGCAGTGCCACAGATGAAATAGGTGTTGGGGGATGCCACCAGCTTCATAAGCGATGTAGATTTTAAGGCTTTAGTGATGTTATGGTATGTTATGTTAATTTCAATTTATATAGCGCCAAATCACCGACAGGTCTCTTAGCTCTTGCTTTGGGAACCCATCCTGACTTTCCCTGCAAGATAACCCCTACTGGGCATCCCCAAGGTGAAGACCAGGCAACCCATCGTGGTGGGGCCATAGTGGAGATTAAGCAAGCTATTGCCCAGAGTTACAGAGTGTGAACCCATGCTTCGAGTATGCACTGAGGCGAGAATTATCGAGTCCGTGGACATTTTGAGCTCAAGACCCTGCCGCGTCGGGAATTGGTCCTGGGTCTGACCCGGGTCCCGGGTCTGACCTCTGCATCAGGGTCTGCCTCCTCTAACCAGTGAGCCACACTTCTCCACGTGTGGATATCACATGTACTGGTACCAACTTTCTTAGTCCCTAGGCCATGGATGCAGACACAGCCTTGCACATTTATGACATTCACAGTGTTTCGTTCATCAGGCAGTATCCTTCTGGTGCGGAATCTAGAAAATGATCATCGAGTGGTTGAGTTGAATACTACCATCTCACCGAGTTCATCTGGTGGTAATAGCAATGTGGAAGAGCTGGTCGGGCAAAAAGGAGCATTGGCATTGCCAGATCTGTTCCACCAGAAGTCATCGTGAAATGTCCCAAGGACAGAATTGGCCGTACCATTGACTGTGTAGGCCTCCTGCATCAACATCCACCATGCAAGACAAGACCCAGAGATGGAAAATGGGTAAGGAAAGAATGAGACAGGGTGTATCATGGCATTAGTCCACACACCCAGCATTTGGAAGTGTTCATGATCGGCTGGTGATGATGCAACATTTGGATGAAGGTGTTGTTGAAGAATTCTGCATGGCCGAGTAATTTGTGAGCTGGTAGCGTGTAATATTGGTGCTCTGCAGGAGTCGGTGTAGGAGTTAGTGAGGGAACAGGATGGTAGATTAGCAACAGACAACCAAGGATAGACAGGATGAGGGAGACAAACAGCGTCACCATGGTGGCCATGAAGCATTTACTATGTCGAAGGCTGACATCTTGTTTCTGGATTCGGATGTCTTGGAAGGCGGCCATTGTGCTAAGCCAGGGACCTCTAGTGGCTGTCTGTGATTGGTGGTTGCTTTACTGGGCACAGGTGCCAAGGGCCCTTATGGCTTACCTCAGTCTGACACACCAGCACTACTCTCAGCCGGGGAAGATCACAACCTTACAGCCTGTAGGTACTTGGCGAAGTCAAGGGCAAGCCTTCCCTCGGGGGTGCAAGTTATATTGGTCGGAAGCAGGAACAGTATGATCGGGAAACAATTGTTCTTGGTGTTGAGCATAGTTAACGGAGGGTTCCACCCTTCCTTTTAGTATGCTGTCACTCTCTGCTTCTGTAGATGTAGAATGCAGTCTGGCATCGCTGAACGGGACAAATGTTGGGACTGTTTCTGTTTCTGAGTCTCCTTGTCCTTCCCTTACCCAATAATCATAGGGGAGGGGCAGAGGCACACTCCTGCAATGCGATGCATGCACCCAACTCTTCCGACCTTCTACTTTCACAGCGGTGCGGGTGGCCAGTAACACCTGATGGGGCTGTGTCCAGCGGGGCTCAAAGCTCTTAGTCCGTTGAAAGTTCCGGATCAGGACCCAGTCACCAGGCTGGATAACGTGCCCTGGGCCCTCGTTTTTGTCAGGTATGGCCTTGTGCAGCTGGTGATAAAGAGTACAAAAGGTATTAGTTAGACTCTACAGATAATTAGTTAATACAGGGTATTCAACGTCAGACAGTTTCTTAGGCCGTGGGACACCCCATACATTGGCAAGCCTCCCGAACACAATTTCGTAGGGAGACAGCCCTATCCTGGTGTGGGCCATTGTTCTTGTGGACAGTAGGGCCAAGGGCAGAGCATCAACCCAAGTGGCACCTGTCTCGGCTCACCTTTTGACCATTTTCGTTTTTAGGATGCCATTGTATGCCTCCACTAAACCTGCTGAGTGGGGGTGGTTAGCTGCATGAAATATTTGTTTTATACCCAATGCCGTACAGACATATTCCATAATTTGAGCCGTAAAGTGTGTCCCGTCTTCACTCCAGACCAAGCGGGGCAAATGGAATCGTGGGAGGTACTCTTTTAATAGCACTTTGGCGGTGCAGTCTTTGACGGGGTAGGCCTCCACCCATTGGCTGAAGGTACAGACCACCACCAGGACATATTTTAAATTATTGCACCTGTCCATCTGGATGCAATCCATTTGAAGGACTTCAAAAGGGAAGGTAGGAGGAGAGAATCCTACCTTAGGAGTAACTGTGCCTTTTCCTGGGTTATACATTAGGCAAATGATGCATGTTTTCACCAACTGTTCAGCATATGCTGGTATCTAAGAGTTGTACCATGTAGGTTCCAATATTTTACATATCCCATTTGCACTAATGTGGGCTGGACCATGGGCCATCGTAACTACTGCTAGCACATGACTGTCAGGTATCATCCATTGTCTTTCCATAGTCGTACGAACCCTGCAACCATCAATTCCCTCCTTTGCTAATTGCTCCTTCCACAACCTTAGATCCTCAGGAGTAGTATGGGACTGAATATCAAGCACACTCTGCACTGTGTTTTCAACCATGCACTCGTCTGCCACCCACCTAGCGGGATCTCCTACATACATTCCTTCCCTTTTCCTAAAAGCTGTTTGTCTGGCCGTCTGGTCAGCCAGAGCATTGCCTTTCCCAACATCATCTGTCACTTTCTTATGTGCCTTACCTTTTATAATGGCCAGCTTTCTGGCGAGTGTCAGGGAGTCTAACAGTCTGTGAATTAGGGGGCCATGTTGAATCTTGATCACATGGGAATAAGGAAATTCCTTTCTTTCCACAACCTCCCAAAGTTGTGGGCCACCCCAAAGGCATGCTGACTGTCAGTATAGATATTTACTGTTATTCCCTTGCTTATCTAACTGGCTCTAGTGAGGGCCACTAATCCTGCTGCCTGAGCAGTGTACTGCAGATTCTGAGCTGTTTCTACTACTTGCCCTAATGTCGTGAGAGCGTAGGCGGCTGAGGTGTTACCATCTGGCCCTCTGAGACATGATCCATCCACATACAGTGTACCTTTTGGTTCTGCAATCGGGGTATCCTGTAAGTCAACCCGTCCCTTCGTCTCCTCCTCTGTCCTCAATATACAGCCATGTGGTTCTAAGCGGGCATCCTAAGTATCCAGTGGGAGTAATGTGGCGGGGTTTAGTGCAGTGCATCTTTTGATGTTAATGTGGCTGGCAGAGAGTGTCAGTTCATATCCTGTAAGTCATGCGCTAGTGTGGTACTGTGTCTTGGTGTTATGAAGGAGGGTATCTACGGAATGGGGAGCCATCAGAGTCAGGGGGGAGTTCATGACGATTCCCGCACTCTGACGGACCATGAGGGCGGCCGCAGCTGTCGCCCATAGGCATCCCAGGGAGAGCCCTTGCAACAGGATCTAAGGTGGATGAAAATAGGCACATGGCCGTTGGTGACCTCCAAACATCTGGGTCAGGACAGCACATGCACTGCCCTCTGTCTCATGTACAAAAAGAAAAAATGTTTGCTATAGTCAGGAGTACCGAGGACTGGAGCAGTTACAGGGCCCTCTTAAAATCTTGGAAGGCCTGTGCATGCTCTGTAGTCCATGGAAAGGAACTGTCTGATATGTCTTTAGTAGTGAGGGCAAGAAGAGGTTTGACCATGGCCAACAAATTTGAAATCTACTGTCTACAGTATGAGGTTAGGCCTATGAAGGCTCGCACCTGCTTTTGTGTTTGTGGGGCCGTCATAGCATTGATAATGGCTACACGATCAGCGGTGAGCTGCCTTCCCTCCTCCGTGAGGAGATGACCTAAGTAGGTCACCTTCTCTTGACAAAACTGAAGCTTTTTCAAAGAGACTTTGTGGTTATGGAGGGCAAGGTGGCGTAACAGACAGAGAGTAGCTCCTTAACATGTTGGTGCAGAATTTGAAGCAATGAGGAGGTCATCTACATATTGTAATAGTGTGGAATTATCAGGGAGTTCCAAGGAATCTAGTTGACTTTTTAGGGCTTGACTATAGACTTGACTGGGGCTCTCGGTGAAACCTTGAGGGGCGCTGCAGAATCTAAAGCTCCGCCCACCAAGGGAGAAACCAAAGAATTGTCTGCTGTCAGGATGTATAGTAATGCTGAAAAAAGCATTCTTCAGGTCTATGACAGAAAAGTGTGTGGCATCAGAAGGGACCATTGTTAAGGGGCTGTAATTTCGGGAACAACAGGGTATTGGGAGATTGTTATTTTGTTAAGGTCTCTCAGGTCAATCACAAATCGGCATATTTTAAGGGAGAGAGTATCTCCATTGGTCTTTTTAAGAACAGGAATAATGGGACTGTTACAGATGTTGCCATGTGTGTCCTCCACTACGCCCTTGTCCATCAATTCAGATATTATTGTCAAAAGGGCCATTTCTCCTTCCGCGGGTAGTCGATACTGCTGGAGGCGGGGGAGAAAAGCACCTGGCTGGAGCGTACCACATGAGAGGGTATGTTGAGACACCCTGCATCAGTGTCTGATGATGCCCAGAGGGAAGAAGGTAAAGACTGCAACTCTGGTGGGAGGGGACCGGACAGGTACTTATAGGAAGCTGTGGTGGGAGAAATTGTTAGGGATACACCTCGGGGACTACATGATATGGTCGCATACAGAACTTTCAGTAAATCCATGCCTAACAAGTTTTCACTGCAACTTGTAGTAAGGACCAAGGGAGAGTCAACATGTGCAGGGCCAATATCGAGATGGAGAGGTTCAGAGACAGGGCTGGTTACAGGTGTTCCTGCAAAACCCACGGAGACATTCATATTGCCAGAAAGGGGTGCCTCTGGGACTGACAGACTTGCAATGGAAGACCTGGTGGCCCCAGTATCTAAAAGAAAATTCCTCTTGTTCCCCACAACTGACATTTGAACATACGGGCCCTTTTGATCCACTGGAATTTGCACTATGGTAATACCCCTTTCCTGGCTGTCTTATGCTTGGTATGATCCTGTCTCATCAACTTCGTCATATTCATCATTGTAATAAGTGCGTGTTGCTTCGTACTCATCAAACCTATTGGCCGGGTGCGGACGGACGGGAGTGTTATCCCTGGGCATACGCTCTTTATCCTGTGGATGGGGCGGACCATGGTCCCTAGTCGGCCTCGCTTCCCTAGGAGCACGAGGCTGAGTCTTCGCTGTTCTTATGTTTTCAGCTAACACGGGAGACTCATCTATCCAATGGCGGTACCCCTTACAATAAGCACACTGATCTGTTTGGAGGGCTCCTGTACGTTGAGGGCAGGAGGGGGTAGACTGGTGAGTCCTCGGAAGGGGTTGGAGTTGAGGTCTAAAATTCTCACGGGCATCGGGGCCTCGGGGAGGGGAAGTCTGCTGCAGAAGTGCCCTAGTCTTAAGATCCCTAACCTTCTTACTTTCCTTGTCTCTATCTTTATTCTGCCTATTCTCGTGATATTGTGCCATAGCCAAGATACCAGTCATAATTTGGGCAGACCACGTACTGTCAACTTTCTTAAGCCTGGTGGAGATCTCAGGAAGCAAGTTGCCGAGAGACTTATCGACAAACACTGGGCCAGAACCTGGGATTCCGGGTATCCAAACCACTATGTCCTTTGTATTCTGTCTCAAAACGGGTAAAGAAGTCAGCCACATTCTCATCTTTTTGCTGCCTACAGGCGTTTATTTTATCCCAGTTAATGACAGTTTCCGGCAAAAGTGTTTTCATAAACGTCATTATTTTACCGGGCAAAGTCAGGATGGCAGCTTCTGGTTTAGTCCCTACTACCCTTGCTTCTTCCATAGCCTCTAGGTCAGCCCATTTACCTTCCAATGCCACTTCATGGTCAGTATGTTGAATCTTGTCCCGAATTTTAGTGGGGACAACTGTACCAAAAATTAAATCTATATCCTCAAGAACAAGAGTACCTGCAGATATAATCTGACCTAATTCTCTGTCAAAGGCAGCAGGATTCTTCCGGGGATCTGGTGATTGTCCTTTTAACTGCATTACTTTTGACCTTTTCCCAGGAACATAAACCCAAAAGCCTGCGCCAGTGTGCATCAACAGCCCCTCTGCCATTATTTTGGGCATCGGTAAGTGCGTTAACAAAGACAGGGGCTGCCTCTCTCATTGGCATAGCTGTTTCCAGAGGGGTGTTGAGAAAAGCTGTCATATCATTGTAAGCCATTAAAGCAGACATAGCGCCAAACATCCCCTCTCCCTGAACATTGCCTCTTCTTATTTGCGACCTAAGGTCCATTAATCCGGTGGGTATCTGCATAAGCGCTTTCTCAAATCTTTGCATGACCAAAGTACACATGTATTCAGTCCAGGTGGTCTGTAATAATCGTCCACTGAGAAAAGGTGGACCATATTTCTTTAAAGGTATAAATATTCCTGTTATTTATCCCACATTCACACTGTTGCCTCTGTTGGTCATTTTCTCAAAGGGACGGAAAGATGACTGCAGAGCGCAAGGAGGCCAGTCGGTGGAAATTCAACAATTTATATAAATCTTGCTTAACTGTAGACCACGGGAAAGTAGGAAAGGGCGGGAAGGGGTAAAGCCACAGATGTCGGGCAGATGGAGACTTGTTGTCATTCCCGCAGTGAGGACAGGGTTAACGGGCGTGGTTGGTATCATAGGAAAAGTTGGGAGGGCCGGTGTGACAGGGAGAACTGTAGGAGGGGCAGTGGGGGCAGGAGTGGGCGGTGGCGGAGGGACATGCGAGATGGGAGGCATCAGGTAGGGTACATTGGGGCATATGCAGGAGGGCTTTCTAGCATTGTATCAAGCAAGGAATCACCTTCTTCTCCCCCTTCCATGTGGCCCTTTCCTTTCTCCTCACGAGCTGGATAACATTTTTGTAACCGAGCCCGAGGCTCCCTATCGGCTATTTGTACCGATTTTGTCATTTGATTTTGTAAATTTTCTCTCGTGTGGTCGGCCATTGACATACATTCCTGTTTCCTTTCTTGTGCCTTCTGCTTTCTAGCTCTCTGCTCTATCTCTTTCCTCCAAAATCAGACAGATTTAAACATGGACGGGCGCATTTTTCTTTGTATTAATTAATCCTCTAAGTTGGCGAGAACTTGGGAATTAAAGGATCCATAAAGTGGCCACTGTAATTGCGCGTTACTTTGTTTGGTGTACTTTACCCATTATGAGGAAAACATTATGGCAGAAGAGCCATGTTTAACATACATCGTATGGCCAGTGGGCCCTTCTGGAGGACGCGGACAGGCCACCTCCAGCTGGGAGTCCTGCGTACACATACAACAACATAATTTCTTGAACTTACTACTGATTGGCATGCTTAAAAACAGATAACAGGACAAAAAACCTATGCACACACAAACTAGATACAAATATTTGATAATTTTTTTGGTCTTGTTCAAAACAACAACGAGGGCCAGTTGGTGTATCAAGCAATTGTATTTATTATGCCAGGCAACACGTGTTTCATTGGAGTGTGATACACTCCAAATCTTCAGGGCGTGTGTATGAAAGGGAAAGAGAAAAGTGGTAGTGATCGACAATATTCCTGTCCACCATAGGGATTACCCATTTTTTCCATTAGGACATAGGTATGTACACAGCATGCCTATAATTGTGGTGTAAGAAGTGACTGTTAGCTTTCCTTTCTTTTTCCCCCCTCCTTCCCCCCCCTTTCGTTTTTGGTGGTGATCGGTACAAGTTCATAGTTGTCACTATTGATATTGTCTACATACACTGGTTCTTGAGGGACTTTTCTTTTTATCCTTTGAAGCACACGCGTGTGGTGACATTTCTGAATTTCGATGTTTTTTTAATGACTGTGTGACGATTATTAGACTGCTTTCCATGAACGAAAAAATTATATTTTTAAAAAAAAATATGTAATATGTTACAGGTAAGAATGCATGTTTGCAGTAAGAATTGTTCACCAATTAAGAGTCTAGACCACAGTACCAAAGATAATTCTTATGATACCAACTGTTTTTACCATCCGTCTTCTTATCTATGCCACGTCATATTGTCGGTCACTACCACTTTTCTCTTTCCCTTTCTTACACACGCCTTAAGATTCGTCTTCCCGCACAATCACGGCCTTTGCTTAAGCCTTCTAATGTATGGAGCACCTGTAAAATTTTCTGTTCACTCTATATCCATTTAGAGTTGATTTTTAACAAGTAATCGTGACTGGATCATGCCAGTTAAGGTCTTTTCTTTCTGTTTTTTCTCCAGCACTGAAGATTTGGAGTGTATCACATTCCAATGAAACACGTGTCAACCCAAGCCCAGATCTCTGTTATGGGAATACAGTCAGGCATAATCAACATCTTGAGAGGCACAAGGCAGGGCTCGCCTTTATTATTTGCTATTTACATATATCCCTTCATTAAAAAACTTTTTTTTAACAATCTGATACGTCCAATTTGCGCAAATGGGGGTGATACTAAAGTACTCGGGTATGCAGAGAATCTAGCTATATTAAGTGACTCTCCTCTGGTGGCTTTACAAGAGATCCAGACCCTCATGTCACAGTTCAGGGCAATCTCCGGATATCTTCTAAATGAGGCTAAGACTCAAATTATATAAAACAATAAAATTGTTTAAGCAGATTCTAGGGTGTTGCATCATGCAAAATATCTGGGGGTAGAGATTTGCGCTAATCCTGATGAGATGATATCGATGAATTTAAATCCACTGTTGGATAAAATTGAAGTTGATGCCCGCCAATTGAATAATCTTCAACTAACACTAATGGGCAGATGTAATGTGGTCAAAATGATATTCCTGCCTAAAATAATATATTATTTGTGAGCTATTCCTTTACTATTTGAGCAAATCTGGTTTATGAAGGTGGATCGGATTATCTCCTGGTTTTTATGGGCAGGGAAACGGCCCAGACGGGCTATGAAAAATATGACATTGCCAAGGGAGATGGTCTGTACCCAATTTTCAGATTTATTATTGGGCAATTACGGTCAGGCATATTGCGGAACTTTTAGATTTTCAAGATTTAGAATGTACGGATATTTCAATTTATCATTTAATTTTGGGAGAGGAGGCGCGAGGGTTATTATTCAGACATATTAATTTTGCTTATTTCAAACAGGTTAGGTTTAAGGTGTTGTGGGGGGCTTTTAAAGTCTGGTCTAGGATTCGGATATTGTGTAGCATTGGACGGCTTCATATTTCATCTCCTCTGGTTGGGAACACCCTTCTGCCTGGAATTTTTCATGATGCATATTTTTGAGAATGGGTTTCACAAGGGGTTACGGTATTAGGGGATATAGTCTCGGTAGCCGGCCTGCTGACATTTGATAGTATAAAACAAAAGTTTGGAGTTAGTAATAGGCATTCATTTAAGTTTCTACAGATCAGAGATTTTTTTTCTAGAAAAACGACTAATTGGTCTCAAATTCCGCTTATTGATGTTTTAAAAGAGGGGCAACCAACTATTTCTAAGATTTATAAGTTACTAAATGAGACTCGGACTGATGATCTTTCTAAACATTTTAGTCGTGGCAGACTGTATTAAATGCTGGACAGGCGGCCTGTGAGGAATCTCTAGGCTATAGTCAAACAGCATCCATTTCAGCAAACCTCCGGTCCAGGGCTACAAGACCTGGCTTAACTTCTATATTACTCCACATCGTATTCAACAATGGGGGGTACAGTTGGGGTTGATTGCCCCAGGTGTGGGGAATATGCTGTTGATGGAATTCATATGTTTGCATCTCGTTCTTGTTTGACACCCTGTTTAAATAAGATCGAACAATATCTGGCGCAAATGTTAGAGCAAAGGGTTCCACTGACCCCTCAGGCGATAATGTTAGGTGTAGTAGACTGTACCTGAACACTTTTTTTTTATAACTATGGCAATTTTGCGACTTTCAATTGCTACTATTTGGCTGGACTCTACCCCCCCCCCGAACACACACGAATGGTTGGCCAAATTGGTCAATGTGAGCAAGTGGGAAATACTGGTATATAGGAGAAGGAGTCCTAGGGCTCGGAGGGAGGGAGAACGCATTTGGAAACCTCTGAATAATTGGATGTCTGCTGAGAATTAAGGATTAAGGTTTTTCCCTCATTTCATTTTGGGCAGTGTCAGTTTTTTGATCCGTTTCTATTTTTTTATGTTTTTTTGCTCTCTCTATTGTTGTTATATTCAAGTTTGTTCTCTTTCTTCTCTTTCTCTGTGGCATTCCCTCTTCTGGGTGGGGGGATGGGGTGAAAATGATAAAAGGGGATGTTCGATATGGTATAAATGTATGTTAATTTGAATATCTGAATTAATTAATTATCATGTCTTATGTCTAATAAATATGTTTAAATTTTTTTTTTAAAAACACGTGTTGGCTGGCGCAATAAATACAATTGCTTGATACACCAACTGCCCCTCATTGTTGTTTTGAACAAAGCCAAAAAAAATATCAAATATTTGTATCTAGTTTGTGTGTGCATAGGTTTTTTGTCCTACTAATTGCAAATGTATACTTAAGTATTACAATGTCTAGGGGTTGTGAGGGTCACCCCTTTCCTAATAGCACCACTTCATCATAACCGTTCCAGAAAAACAAACCAATATCCAGTGGTGCGCAATCTTTTCCCTTCAGCTAAGTACCCTGTTCTTGCTTCAAACTAAAAAAGATAACAGACACCAGCGGGTTTCTAAAACTCACCTCGCTTGCTTGGCTTTTGGAAAAGTCAATAACAGCAGAGTCATACAGAACAGACACCAGCGGGTTTTTAAAACTTCACCTCGCTTGCTTGGCTTTGGCAAAAGTCAATAACAACTTGGCTATGGCAAAAGTCAATAACAACTTGGCTTTTGCGAAAGTCAATAACAGAATCACACAGACTTGGTGGATGATCAGTCCACCCTTACCTTACAGGGGTAGTTCCCTTCTGCAGATGTAGGGCTGCATCCTGCTCCAGAAATTATTTGCTAGGGGACTGCAGCAAGGACGCGGTCATGTGGCCCAGCCCCCCTCGCATCTCCTAAGAACCCCAACCCCCATTCCCTAGCTCCCGAAGCACCACTAGCTCTCAGCCTCCCCTCTTAGAGACCCCAGACCCCCTAACAACACCGTTTCTCAGTCCCCGCGCTAATCCCACTCTACTAGCTCTCACTGTCCCCGCAAATGAAGAAAACTCTCACCCCCTATTGGACAACAGCCCCCTTCACGCTCTAGCCCTCCCACAATTGATCTATAGATCTGACAACTCCGAGACTCAACCCCTCAACCTGCCAATCCACTCGCCTCTAGTTCTCACCACTCCCCTCATTGAAGAGAACTTTCACCCCTGAAGGGACTGTAACCCCCCTACCTCGCTAGATCTCCCACAACCGAACTCCAAACCGGATCAAGCTACCCCCCTCCTATGAACCCACCACAGTAGGAACTCACCCCAAAGCCCCCACATCCAGGGCTCAGCTGCACCCACCCTCTCCCCCTCTCCCCCTCTCCCCCTCACCCTATCTGACGCAACGCCTCGACCTTATAGAAGCACAGATCGCGACCCTGATCCTTGGCCTGAGGGAAACCTTATCTGCTCTAGGGAATCTCCAGCTGCCCTCCCCTCCCTCCGCACCACCCTTCATCCCTCTGCCTCTCCCTAGGAACGACTATCCGCCCACCAACCGGTCCGATAACCCCCGGTTCCCTGCCTCCTCTCACTAAAGTCCTGACAGAGTCACGAGCTTTCAGTCCCAGAAGAAATATAACCTCCCTCTCCCCCCAGGAAGTGAGCGCACTCGTCGCATCCTACGAACTCCCCCCAGACCAGCCAGCCAAGGCCCCACTCCTGAACTCGACTCTCACCTCGATACAAGTCATCACCGGAGTGGGTAGGGACCTGCCCCTTCGCAGAGCCACTAGACCCCCATTGTATCTATCCTCCATATCCAGAGCCAAGCCTGACAATTTGAAATCAAAAGAAGACCCCCCCATGAACTGTATGCTTATCAACAGCCGGTCCGCAGTCAAACATGCAACGTAAATAGCTGAATCCATCCTCTCTCATGACCTGGATGTAGCCTTCATCACGGAAACATGGCAAAACTCCCTATCCCTCCCCATCTGGACATGCTGGTGCCGCCCGGTTTTTCAATTATCTGCAAAGACAGGCCCATACACAGAGGTGGCGGCATAGCAATTATCCACAAAAGTGACCTCTCCATCTCTGAGACTCCCTCCTGCCTGTCCAATTCCTTCGAATGCCTGTTGGTCAACATCAAATCTCCCACTCATAGTTCACTGCAATGCCATCTCCTCTACCATCCTCCAGGCAAATCCAACTTATTTAGAGCTCAGCTGTCGGATCTGATCACCCAATCTGCACTCAATAGCGACTACAGCTTAATTCTGGGCGACCTCAACCTAAGATGGAACCAAACCAATAACCTGCTCATTAAATCTCTCAACACCCTTCTGGAAGACAACGATATGATTCAACGCAGCTCAGAGGAAACGCATCACAGAGGTGCGATCCTGGATGCCATCATTGCGAACAAAAATGCAGGCTCGATTGACCACATCATCCCGGTGGACTGGTCAGACCACCACATCATTCTCTTTCATATGAACCAGTAGGCCCTATGCCTCCCACCCACGCAAGCCTCCCCTAAGTGGGTCAGGAACACATCCAGAGTCCCCAGAGACAAGTTAGAAGAGGGACTCAGCTCACTCCTCCCGAACACGACGGAGTCCCTCTCAACCTCGGAAATCACCTCGCTCGACCACTCGAACCTGGAGCTCACCCTGGATCAGCTGGCACCTTTGAAACTAAAAAAACCCAGAAGCTTTCCCTCTAGGTCATGGTTCTCTACTGACATTAATGAGGAAAGAAGACACCTCAGATCCCTGGAAAGAACTTGGAGGAACAACCCCACCTCCCTCCATCGGGATCAACTCAAGGCAGCACGCAAAAACTACTATATTCATATCAAGAGCAAAAAGTCATCCTTCTTCTGTTCTGCGTTAGACAATGCCAAAATCCACCCCAAAGATTTCTTCAACCTCATTAGGAACCAAACTTCCATTCCAGTGGCAGCCAACTTGGTGGCGACCAAATCCCATTGCGACAACTTTGCAAGCTTTTTCAAGGAAAAAATCGGCAAAATTGACTGTTCATTCAGTTTGAAGATCTCCTCCTGCACAGAAACCCGGAGTCCTGCAACTAACCACAACCCCCCAGTAACCTCATCTATCCACTGGTCATCTTTCCAGCCGGTCAAGGAGGAAATGATAAGCAATCTTATTGCCTCCGCTAAACCCTCATCCCACTCCCTCGATCAACTTCCCTCGAGACTGACCAAGGACCTGAAGCTCACTCTAGCCCCAATCTGGGGCAAGATCATCAACAGCTCCTTGAGCGACCATTCCATTCCTGACTGCCTTAAACTAGGACAAGTCACACCACTTTTAAAAAAACCTGGCCTTAACCCCATGGACAGGAACAACTTCAGACCGGTCTGGAACCTTCGCTCCTATCCAAAATTTTTAAAAGATGTGTGCTCTCACAATTAACCCAACATCTAGAGAACACTAATCTACTTGACCCACACCAATCAGGGTTCAGAAAGAGCTGCAGCACTGAAACCGCAATCCTAAATGTCCTAGATGATCTGCACATGTCACTCGACTCCAACCAATGTAGCCTTCTCACCCTCCTTGACCTCTCGGCGGCGTTCGACACAGTTAATCATTCCCTGCTACTCAATGTCCTCCAAGAGAGAGCAGGCATTGAAAAGACGGTCTTAAAATGGTTCTCCTCTTTTCCGAACAACCGCGCTCAAAGAATAAATATCAACAGATTCGAATCAGACCCCCTCCCCATCGGATGTATGATGTTACAACGCATACATTCACAACGCATAACATCCCAACGCAACTTTTACAACGCAGGATCCATTACAATGTATGCCATTACAACGTAAATAAAGGTAAGTATATAATTTAATTAATATTAATTTAAATTTAATTTAATTTAATTTTTTTTTTATAATTTATTTAAAATACTTAAAACTCCAGGGGTGTGTAATAGAAGGGTAAGTGCTGGATAGTGTAGGGGTAAAAATTACTCTTCTAACTCCAGGGGGGTGTTATAGTAGGGTACGTGCTGGATAGTGTAGGGGTAAAAATTACTATTCTAACTCCAGGGGGGTGTAATAGTAGGGTAAGTACTGGATAGTGTAGGGGTAAAAATTACTATTCTAACTCCAGGGGGTTGTAATAGTAGGGTAAGTACTGGATAGTGTAGGGGTAAAAATTACTATTCTAACTCCAGGGGGGTGTAATAGTAGGGTAAGTGTTGGATAGTGTAGGGGTAAAAATTACTATTCTAACTCCAGGGGATGTAATAAAAGGGTAAGTGCTGGATAGTGTAGGGTGTAAAAATTACTATTCTATCTCCAGGGGGTGTAATAGTAGGGTAGGTGTTGGATAGTGTAGGGGTAAAGATTACTATTCTAACTCCAGGGGGATGTAATAGTAGGGTAAGTGTTGGATAGTGTAGGGGTAAAAATTACTATTCTAACTCCAGGGGGATGTAATAAAAGGGTATGTGCTGGATAGTGTAGGGTGTAAAAATTACTATTCTAACTCCCGGGGGTGTAATAGTAGGGTAATTGTTGGATAGTGTAGGGATAAAAATTACTATTCTAACTCCAGGGGGGTGTAATCGTAGGGTAAGTGTTGGATAGTGACACTGGAGTTTAATTAAAATAAATTTAATTTTAATTATTTAATTTCAATAAAATTAAAATATTCAAATTTATTATAATAACTTACATTATAATTATTTTAAGAAAATTAAATAAAAAATTGTAATTCAATTAAAATAAAAATAATATTAATTAAATTATATACTTACCTATACTTACGTGGTAATGGCATGCGTTGTAATAGCATCTGTGTTGTAATGGCATGCGTTGGAATGGCATGCGTTGTAATGGATCCTGTGTTGTAAAAGTTGCGTTGTGATGGTAGTGCGTTGTAAAAGTTGCATTGTGATGGTTGTTCCCTCCCCATCAGCAGAGGAGTTCCTCAAGGGTCCGTTCTCTCCCTGCAACTCTTCAACATCTACATGGAACCCATTACCTCACTTCTAAGGAACTCCAACATCCCCTTCCAGCTCTACGCCGATGACACACAACTCTTTTTGGAAACCACATCGATCGCAGACATTCGCAGAGTAAATCGTACACTCATGGAGGTCCAACACTGGCTCTCAGCCAACCACCTCAAACTTAATTAAGAGAAAACTGAAGTACTCCTCATTTCGAATAAAGATGAATACCCCCAAATAGTGGAATGGCTCAAGGCCTTGAATGACCTAAATGTCTCTCTAGCACCAACGGACTCCGCAAAATCCCCAGGGATCACTCTCGACCCCAAACTGGACATGAATAAACGCATCTCAAAAACTGTCAAAAGTGCTTTCCTGAACTTGAAACTTCTCTACAAAATTAAACCCTTCCTCCCCCCCAAAGACCTGAAACAGGCCACTCAGGCACTGGTGCTCTCCAGAATTGACTATGGTATCGCAGTGCTGACTGGAACAGCCAAGTCGCACCTGGGACCTCTCACCTCTACCCTCATCGCAGCAGCAAGAATGGTCACAGGAACAAAGAAATAAGAGCACATCTCTCCGGCACTCAAGGAACTGAAGTGGCTCCCGATAGACCAACGAGCCAGCTTCCCTCACACATAAAGCCTTGCATACAGGCAAACCAGAATACCTGGCCACAAAACTCAAAAGGGCCGGTCAATGCTGGAACCTCAGAAGCTCCAACACACTCCTACTCATCTCTCTGAATTCACAGTTACACAAAACCTCAAAGAAATCCTTTGCGGGGAATGCTCCCAGGATCTGGAATTCCACCCCCCCATATCAGAATGACCGCCTCCTTCCCGCAATTAAAAACGCTACTCAAAGCCCTCTTCCTTGAGCGCTCCAGCTCGTAACGAAAACCCCACACCTTTTTGTGAAAGTTCGCTATCTCTTTGAACCCAGAGCTGGATGATTCGCTCCTGATCTCCGTCCTGTATTGCGCTCAATTTGTTGTTGTACAGACTTTATTTCCTGCTTGTGTTCCTGGTTCCTGTTTTTCTGTCCTTATTTTCCTCTGTTGCTTATCTGTATTTGTTGTGAAGTGCTCTGATACCCACGGGTCCAGTCAGCGCTATACAAAACTTCAATAAATAAATAAATAAATAAATGTCTCAGACCTGCCACCGCAGTGCCTGTGCCCAGTTTGCTAACTGCCATGTCGACCTGGACAGTGTACCCATTAACCAGGCCTTAGCCTTCCCTTTTCTTACACCTAGGATACCCCTATGGTAGGCCCAAGGTACCCCCCTGGGCAGGGTGCAGTGTATGTAAAAGGTAGTACATGTGCTCGTGTGCATAACATATGCTGATTGTGAAATACTGCCAATTTCGTTTTTCACTATTGAAAGGCTATCGTGCCCATAGGACAGAATGGGGAATACTGTGTAACATGTTTACCTGCCTATCATCCCATAGGAGTGAGATAGAAAATTGGAGACTGGTATCCCTGAACTCAGAATTTAATAACACATCTTTTAGGAAGGATGGTTTTTAAATTCTGTGTTTGAAAATAGCACTTTTAGAAAGTGGCTGTTTTCTTGTTCAACCTTTCTGTGTGCCTCTGCCTGTTTATGGATTGACTGTCTGGTTTGAGAATGACAGGGGCTGGGTTGGCTCTAGGAGTCTGAGTAAGTCAGCACTAGGCTGAAAAGACCTATCTGTATTTGGAGTGAATGGAGGAGTAGCACCTGGGCCTGGATAGGGCTGTGCCTGCCTTCCACAATGCTGGCTCCACACTGACAAAGGAAGAAGATGTGCACTGGCAGAGTGCACCCAGAACTGGTTTGGACTGGGTCCAACACCCCTCACGCATTGAGAACGAAGACTTTTGGGGTATAAATATGAGAGCTGCAACCCCTGAACTTTAGACTACTTTGCGATCAAGAGAAATCCCTGCCAAAGAAGATCAGCTGAAGAGACTGAGGAGGAGTACTGCCCTTGCTGTGTGTATGGGGTTGGCCTGAAGTTTGCTGTTTCTACTGAGGAGAGGACCAAGGGACCTTGCAGTGTGCTGTGTCCCCTGCTTAAAGAAGGACTTTGCTGTGTGCTGTGTCCATCTGAAGAAAAGTCTCCAAGGGCCTAAGAAGAGCTGGCCTCCTGTTTCCGAAGTCCCAGGCACAAAAGGACTTCACTCCCAGCTTCCCAGAACATTGGTGCTAGGAGTTCTAGTCTGCCAGGGGGGCCTGTAACTGTGTGTGAAGCCTTTTTGCTGAATGAACCTGAAAGTGCAACACAACGAGAGAGGAGTGACACCGTCGCAGGAGCCTCTGTCACATCATCGAAGAAGCGCATCACCGCTGCCGCTGATTGCCGTCATATCACCGGACAAGCATGCCGCAGCCACAGAGGGTGCAGTCACATCACTGGAGAAGCATGTCGCGGGGCTGTCGCATTGCTGTGGAAGCGCACAGCCGCTGATCCCAACCGCATCAAAGTAGAAGTGTGTAGCAGGGCCGTTCGTGGCTCAGAAAACCAACGAGTTTGCTGCACAGCTGTCGGGCGGGCACGCATCGCCTCCACATTGTCACATCGCAGTAAAGACTCCATTTGTCGCATCGGACCCGGAGCGCAGGAGGAATCAACGCATCGCCTTCTCTGCAACCCTTTTGTTTGTTTTGCGTTACGCATCCTTACTGAAGGAGGAGATGACGAGAGGCAGTCCGGGGAGGTACATTTACGACCTGTCGCGCCGCAGTGTTCTGGACTACTTGCAATCTGCAGAGTGAGGCCTCAATGGCCGAGGCCAAGAGGCCATTGCGGCAAGACAGACAGCTCAATATAAGTGCCTGCATCAGAGTCTTCCGAGTGGAATCAGGGAGCAGGGGAAAGACTCAGCGTAATAGGCCTAACATATGGAAACAGTAGCCAGCTGTCAGAGCTGCATGCTCTTTCAGAGTGAGACCCTGGTCTTGACAATGCCCCGCTCCCAGTTTGTTTCACCACTGGGTGCTCATATGATTAACTATGACTTCATCAATATGCTGCCTAAGTACTTTGTGATTTTTATATCATGTTGGGGGGGGGGCGGGATGTGGGCGGAATGTAATTTGTATACGATTAATGATGCAGATGCTGCTTTGATTTTACAAGGTGGGACTACTGGCTGTTTGTAACTGATGTTGTTGTTTCTCTCTTAAAAATGCAAATAAAAAGAAATTTTAAAAAACAAAGTCCAATTCAGCAGAGCTTTTCACCACTTCTCCCGCTGAACCTAAAGCTGCTCAAGATCATAAACCTAAACGAAATATCTCAGAATGGAAACCGCAGTGCAGTAACCAGCTAAGTGGACTATGAGCATAAGAAGTACATGCCTGCCAAGTATCACGCAACGAGTGTGACACTAAAGCATTTTAGTGTGGGGTTCCGCATCACCGCACTGAAATGCATTGTCATACATTTTTACTCATGCCAGTCTGAAACTGGCTACGCGGCGGTGCCAGCGCACGCCGCCGGTGCCTGTAGCATTCTGTGCGCCATCTCTGCTGCTTCCCACAGACTTGCGTTGCCAGCAGCGCTCTGGCTAAGTAAGTTAATAGTTAAAGATCTGACTGTTCAGCACTGGAACCAGAGTGCTACAATGTTACAATCTGCCTCCCCTGCTGCCTGGCTGGATTTAATTTCCTGAGCGGCTTTCAGATGCCACTGACTCGCACTCTCATCAGTCTCCGGGTGGGCGAGGCCTGCACTCAGCAGTGGATGCTACTGGCAGCTGTGGCACCATGGCGGGGCCCGGGATTGGATGTTACCTTGTGCCTCGTCACGTTCTGGAGGAGCCAGGTGGAAGAGAGGTAAGGTGGTAGGCAGGTCAGAGAAGCAACAGGGTATTCAAGAGTTGGCGAGTCCTGGTAGTGGTGCGCTGCTGTCTGCCCAATAAAACCTGCGTTGGACCGGCGGGAGGTGGCCAGCATCGAGTGACTTGACTAGTCACTTACTTGACTTAACTTATTCATGGCCACCGGCCCCGTCGCATCATCAGAGGCGCCATCAACATTGTGGTGATGTTCTCTGTGGGCGAAAAATAAGAAGTGCAGCCTGCCCGGCGGGGGAACAAGTCAGTCAGCTGCTGCTGGCAGACGGCTGTATCATGCAGTGTGCTGTGCTGTGCGGCTGCGCGGGTCCCAGTGCGGCTTACGTCACGGCCGCCGGACCGAACGGAACGCAGAGCCACACAGCAGTCTCAGTTCATTAAGTAAGTGTACTTTGGCCGAACGCTGCGCGTCAGGCAGAGCCATGATACAGCGCCGCGGTCAGCGCATGCATCCATTTCACACACAATAATTTATTTCCTCAGATGTCCCTCTCAGTCCGCTCTCATCAGTTGTAACTTGTCACAGCGCGGAGCACACCACACACACTGCAGAGATGATCATGATCTGATAATTTGAGACACAGTAAATCTGCAGGCGCAGGGCAGCTCAGTGTTTCAGTGTTACAAGGGAAATGAATAGCACGAAAATGTAATATGCATTTGGTTAAAACGCTATTCTGGCAGGAAAAATAAAACATGACAGAAAAAACTTGTCAATTACTGTGGTCTAAAATGCAGACGTGGCTGGTTTCAACATCTGCATGCTCTGAACAGTTGAAAATAAAAGACGAATAACTGCACGTGATTCTGTCGTCTTGTTGAATGTCTTACACATTGCTTTGCTTTGTATATGTTGCCTCTCATACAACTAGCTTGAGACGTGTGTGAAAGTAAAGGCCTGTGCCAGTACTTTTTTTGGGGAATAGTAGTAAATGTGCAAGTCCTAATCCAAAAATGTATCACAGCGTTTGTGCCATCAGGACTGATGAGCATAATCTTTACCACAGAGCAGGCTCGTCTATCCTCAAAAGAAAGTGTTCTGAAAATGTCAGGTCAGTGAGACTATGCTATCAACCTAGCTGTAACCTAAAGAGGGCCTCCCACGCTCTGCTTTCTAATGTAGCCAGGGCCGGACTGGGAACCAGAACCGTCCCTGGCAAAGTGCTCGGCCTTCCCCCCTCCCCCGTCCGGGAGGAGAGGGGAGGGGGGAGAGGTGCGACCGTGCTCTGTGACAAGGCCGGTTTTCGGTCGTTTTTGTTACAGGGCCGTTTTTGCAGCATAACGGCCCTGTAACAAAAACGGCCCCAAGGGGCCCAAAACCGGCCCCCAACCATACGGCCCACCGGGGGATTGCCCGGTGCCCTCAATGGCCAGTCCGGGCCTGAATGTAGCCATGCTTACAGCTCATGTGGTCAGAGTCAATCGAGTGAGTCAGCGAATCACTGATCTGGTTATAATAAATTATGAATGTCTTCCAGAATGCTCGATCTATATTCCGCAATTTTGGCTACAGTCTGTTAAATGAGTTGTTTAACAATTATTTCTTATGCTTTGAAGCAGTTAACTTGGACTTTCTTTTTGCCCAAATTGGTGTCATTTCCGATATTTATGTTTCTCTCCTCTTAATTGCTTTATATTGCTTGTGAGCAAGTGTCACTCATAGTCGCTGAAATGTCACTCATAATTCCACTGTATTTATGACAATGTCACACATAGCAATCTGAAACCTTGGCAGGTATAGAAGTACCAAAAAGCGACCTATAAAACTGCTAAAAGCTGCTAGCTTTCTGAAAACCTTAAAGTGTGAGTTTATCTCTCACACCTCTTCATCCATCACACTGCTACGCGCCATAACACAATAACCACACCTCGGTGGAACTCACACACACCATTGAAACGCTTCCCCCTTAGGATCAAAACAGAGGCAATGTCCTTCAAACTACATATCCTACACGGTGTAGCGTACAGCCCATGCAGGCAAGAGCTTCAGCTCCCCACATATGGGTAGTAAACGCTCTGTAAATGTTGCAGTTCAATGCTATACAACAAAATACCTAAAAAAAGCAATTGAATTACATTGATTTCATTTTCCTATTTCATGGCCATTTTCTCCTTGACAGTGTTCTTTTCTTGTGGAGTTACTTTTCTTGCAAAGGACGAGCGCAAAATGAGAATCTCACATCCTTAGAAGAAGATGAGGGGCACAAACCTTTTATGTTTGTCTCAGTTTCACTCCCTCCCCTAGGCCCACGCGGCACTAGACTTCCTTTCACAGCTTAACGCTTGAAAACCGTTTCAAGGTGTGCTCAATTTCAAGGCGAAGCAATGATCTTAACCTTGGGGTGTTCTGGCGGCGGCGGAAACCCAGTGGGTAGCGGGGGCTGGCTGTCTCCTCCTCTTTGAAAGGCGAGGCTTTTGTTCTGCGCCTTTTGAGCCCGAGCAGCAGGCTGCCGCCGAGGGAAAATGGAACACACCCCCGCTCTCGGTTGAAGGTCACCTTCAGGAAGAGGCCAATAAAAGCACGTGCTCGGTCGCACAGGTCTGCCACTGCAGGTAACCAAACTACAGGAACTATCTCAACGTGCCTATTCCAGAATACGTTTCTTAAACACTAGGCTATTGCTTGTTTATATTTATCAATGGCTTGTTCATTACTGCATTAAAAACATATGTTGATACTGTTCGGTCCACCACCAAACTCTCTGAGCTGCTCCTTTAAAGGCAAAAAACAGACATTTAAGTACATTTTTTATTGTGTTGTTTCCAATTTAACTCTAAATGTGTAGTAATATGACAATTACCAGTTGAAGAACAGAAATCACCAGCATCAATAGAGTGCCACGAACGGGCTAATTGTATAAATAAGTGTCTCACAACATCATAATAATTCTAATTTTCATTTCTACACATTCTGATATTAATATATGCACAATCGCTTCAGATTTTAGCCTATTTATGTTAGAAAGAGGTTGAGAAGTGTAACACTTAGGCAGTCTAGCAACTCCAAGTGGTACCAGCTCGAAGAGAGCTGGATTAATGTGTATCGAAAAATTGTTAGTTAAATACAACTAGGCCAGAGATCCAGTATCTTGAGAACGCAGTGGCAATGGAGCATTCTCTGTAACAAGCAGTGCGTCTTGTCTCTTGAACCTAGGGGCAAGGTGCTACTACCTGGTGACTGGAGTACAAGGTTCCTCCTCATCATGGTCTGGTTTGACAGCACAGCTGTCGCCAGACAAATATGTAAATGTAAATGTAGCCGTATTTGTAAAGCGCACTGATACCCCGGCAAGCAGTGTGTCCTGGCGCTGTACTCATACTGCTAGGGAACCCGTCCTGGCTTTTCCCCGTGAAATGTTCACTCCTGGGCATCCCCGGGGTGCAGACCAGGCATCCCCAGCGCTGTAGGGGGCCGTTGTGGAGGCTAAGCAAGCTATTGCCCAGAGTTGCAGCGTGGGACTCATGCTCAGAGTAGGCACCGAGGCGAGAAATCATGTCCGAGGAATTATGAGCCCAAGAACCGCCGAGATCGGCCGAGATCAGCCGAGGCGGGATTTGAACCCTGGTCCCGGCCAGACCTCTGTACCAGGGAATTATGTGAGAATCGCTAGAGAGGGGCTTTGGCTCCATGCACATGTTGGGAGCCAGGGGGACATGTGTCAATTGGATAGAAATTGTGAGCTTCCCCAAGAAATCACATGCCCTCCACACAGGTGTGATCAGTTTGTTTATTTATCTAGCTGCGTGAGCTTGAACATTTAGCGGTGCATACATGATATTATAATGCAAGTAAAGAGTCTCAGTTTCCTAGATAACTAGTTAATTGATGGTGTTTTTTTCTGGCAGCAACACAGATGGGATGAGGGTATAGTCATTTAACCCACATGGTTGTTTAGGTATGGCTTGACAATGCAACAGTCACCTGACTTACACCAATATTATTCCACAGTTATTTGCTTCTAAAAAAATCATATCCATTCTCATTCTATCTACTGGTAATGCTTCATATTACCATGTAACATTCCTTTAAAGCCTGACCTATTGGCATTACCAATACTTGTTAGTCTTTGAGTCCGTGTTTATTTTTGCAGTGTTAGGTATGCAAAGAAAGTTAGCTACAGATAACATTCAAACAATGAATAATCATTTGGACTGCCCAGCCTGTGCTATGTAGAATCATGAATAATAATATTTTTGGCTAGAGCTGAGAAACGTGGCATGGTGCCAGAATATCGAGTTTTGAATAATATGCAACAAAAATATTACAGCTGAAAAAATCAACAACCAAAGTGTTAAAAAGGCGACATTAACAAGCAATAACATTTATGTCTCTTGATGATATATGTGTATAGCATCAGGATAAGTACATGTGAGATCAAGACATCTATACTATCTGGTGGATTTAACCTATATATACTTAGGGGCAGATTTACAAGGAAGTACGGAAGCGCGGCAACGCAAGTGCTTTGGCTGTGCCACATTGCCGCACTTCCAAAGCACAGGAATGCAACATATTTACAATAATATGTTGCATTCCTGTGCTCTCCCCTGCGCTGGCGCACAAACTGCTGGCATGCGCCGGCACAGGCACCCCAACACCATGGTGCAAGGATGCCTGCGTCATGGGGAGATTTTGTTTTGTGTAGTTAGGGGCACCTCCCAGCACAAAACAATCACTACAGGTAGTTTCCTCTTTCAATGAGCGCTGTAAAATGCAGCATGCATTGAAAGAGGAAAAAACGAGGAGAAATGAAAACATTTCGCCTTGTTGCGCCTCGCTACGCCACCCCCAGGCGTAGCATACTGACGCATTTCCAGATTTACGATTCCTAGTAAATCCAGATATGTGTCTTGTTCCTTGGGTGTTGTGTGGGAACACCCACTGCAACACCCATGGAATGCCCCTTTCACGCAAAGTGCTGCTTGTAAAGGGGCCATATTTGCAAGGACAGGAAAAGCCACGCAAGGTGGCTTTTCCTGTCCTTCTAAATATGCAATACTCACACCTCGGTTGGTCGACCAGAAATTAACCTGGTTGTGCTAGTTACCCGTGGTCGGATCTTAAACCATTTTTCAGTTCCTTCCTTTGGTGGAAAGTTCTCCAGGCTGAGGCAACGGCAAATATTGATCGGGAGAGCAGTCGGACAGCTTGGCTGTATCTACAAGAGTGTGAGAAAGGGGGTAGTGCATTTGGAACATCAGTAATATTTCTAACTTTCTAGACGGGTGGTGCTGTGGCAACCCTTACCCGTACAATTTTCTTTGTCCTTTCCCTACCTAGTCGAAACGTCTAGTTATATTATTTAATACGTCATTTCCAGTCATTTTTCGTCAATCAGTACCTGTCCAGTTTCTGCGTCAGTCTATCCTCTCAGTCGCTATGTCCTAAGGAGGAACAGTCATGTAAAGTCTACGTCTTTTCTTTTAAAAACCTATCATTATAACGACCACACACATATTCCCTCTTTTCCTGTTTTCGTCGGTGATCCGACCATCGCTCTTCCACACCTCAGCCGACGTTCTGACGTGACCTGCAGAAGGGTGGGGAAAAGAAGGGGTGGGGGTGGCAGCATTCAAAGTACATCAGCATGTAGTAGTCCGAAAATATTTTTACTCACCACATACTCGACCCATCTTCACGTACTGCCTTTCTTTACCATCTCGGCGTTTAAGCCCAGATTGACCAGTAATGTCAGGTAGATAATCATTGACGATCTGCCTACCTACCTGAGTTACTCGATCGTAACCCTCTTTATCGGGTGCAAGGGTGACGGTCAGGTGGCATTTCCGCGGAGTCTTTCTAAGGGTGTCTAAAACACTTTTCTGGGCTGCCTGCAATACATAATGTAGCTACTAAATATCTGATCCCTTTTGATCTACATCCTTCATCATACTTATTCTTCTCTGCAATAGTAAGGCATCCAAAACTCATTAATGCAACTGCTACAGCCATGCGTTCTTTTTCAAAATATTTTTTTTTAATAAACGAAATTGGTGACAGTTCATTGCATAAAGTGCAGCAGTGCAAATAAAACCGTATTAAAAGTTCCTTACAGAGCAAGCATGATGCATGTCAAGAATTCATCTTCAATTAATTCAGTTACACCAGTTCATTTTCCAACTCATAATCAGTACCCACCCTAAGTCAATTCATTGTCTAATCACATGCTCAATATCCTTCATATCTACTTTCATTTATCCAAAAATATATATATATATCTCGAGGTAAAAGAACTGCGTGGTCATGGTGCAATAAAGTTCATTATATATAAAAAAAAACGTCTCATTTGGTGTCGGCGCCATTTTGGGTGGGGTCAGGCAAATTCCAGCATAGTCAGAGTGTCTCTAGTCCTGCATAGTTGGCGCAGGGCCTTCCATTGGGAATTCAAAAAGTTTGTGCTATAAGGTTAACAGTCTAACAATATGGACCATGAGTCAAAGAGTGGGAAGGGCGGCAACAATTTTCCTACCGGGTCATCCTGGTGTTCCTCCGGAACTGAACAAGTCTGTGCCGTGGCTGCATTTTAGCCATTTCCAATCCGAGGCTGGTGCCGGCAGGAGGTGCACCGATGTCGTGGCTCCCAGTGAAGGGGGGGGGGGCACCCATGCAGGGGGTCGGGGGCCCCCCGGCTCTTATAGAATCTTCAAGGTCGAGGAGAGGCGATATGGAACGTGTGCCCGTCCTGGGCAGAGGACCGCTTTATGATGTTGACCCTCTTTAAGTAAGAGCATTGGGGTGTCGCTGGAAGCCTCCACCTGGAGGGAGGTGGGGGAGGGTCGTTCGCGCCGCCTCCCCCTTCCAGCGACCCCGCGCCGTTCCTCGGCTCCGTCGTCTTCAATACCGGCCATGCCAGCCATTGATGATGGGGGGGGGGGGGGTCGGTGGCTGCGGCAAGACATCCCCCCCCTTTTCTCGTCGACATGTGGCGGGACTACCTGGAACTGTCCAGGAATTTGACATGTGGCGGGACTACTTGCAAGCGCCGCCATTCTCGCTTTTGGCCTCGGCCTTCTTCGTGGGTCGGACCAGGCGAGAGACAGAAGGGGGGGGGTGGTCGGTGGCTGAGGCAAGACAGCCCCCCCCCCCGTGGCCTGCAGGGCAGCGGAAGAGGAGAGAAGGAGAGGACTTTGCCATTCTTTTGGACCGCCTGCCCAACATTGTCTCCTCCCGATCGTGGTCAGGCGAGCCCCTCGTGCCTCGAGGCCTCGCCTTCCGGATGGGCGTAACCGCGGACCTGTTGCACTTCGGGAGCTTCCGGAATGGGGGTAGGTACCTATTGGTTACATTATTTCTACTTCATGTGACCGTTATTTGGGCGGGGCAGGCAAAAGAGAGAACAGGCAGTGAAGCCTAGCTACCTCGTGGCTCCTTTTGCTGCAAAAATTTTTCGCCATTTTATATTTCTTATTACGAACTATTTCTAATGTTTCTTATTTTTAGTGAAATCAAAAAGCTCATCAGGGGGTTACTGACTTAGCCTGGTTCCTTTTTCTATTTTTCTTTCTCTTCCTTAGCGTGTTTCGAGCTAAAGCTTTCTGTTAGTAGGGAGCGGTGATCACTTCATATTTTTATGTGTCCTTTTCATTAGGGGGTACCTCTGGACGGACCAGACGAGTTCCCTCCAATAAATGGTCCGGGGTGGAACGAGATTATCGATCAAAAAGGGGAACATATATTCCTTCATTAGGGTATCATCCTGGACAGACCGAGCGATGTACTTCCATTTACTAGGGTAGCCTCCTGGACGGACCAGTCGGTCTATTTCTACTAAATGGCCCATGAGTAGAGAGCATATGTCCTCCATAAGAGTAGTCTCCTGGGCGGACCATGCGAGCTACCCCACAATCACCAACCAGTGGGGAGTGGGTAGGACTGACGAATTCACAAAGGGGCATAACCTACCCTTTTCTACTTGCAAAGACTAAACAGAATATTTCCATTTCATGTTGTTTGCAAACAGAAAATACCTCAAACGAAGCAATGCCTGGAACAACAATGTCCAGGTTTTCAATCAATCAGTGGGGAGAAAAACAGGCATGACGGATTACAACGGGGACAAAGGTCTGCATTACCTGCCCTTCGCTATCCACAAAGGGAACAGAATATTCCTATTCGTCTCTGTTTGTGGACAGGGAAGATCTCAAAGAACAACCATCGACCATCAACCGACTTCAAACAATTCTCAAAGAACAACATCGATTATTAATCGACTTCAACAATTCTTTAAAGAACAACAATCGGTTATCAATCGACTTCAAACAATTCAGTGGGGAGAAAGGTAGGTATGACGAGTTACAATGGGGACAAAAAGTCCGCATTACCTACCCTTCTCTATCTGCAAAGAGGGACGACGTTCCTATTCGCCGCTGTTTGCAAACAGAGAATGTCTCGTTCTCAAAAGAGAACCAATATGTCAAGTAGCCTTCAAAGCTAAATGAACCAATACCAACAATGCCAGTATACAAATACTGGTTTTCCATACAAACAATCAATCAATCAGGTGGATAGAGCCACCCTACCAATCAGATGTAAAAACACCCTACTTAATCTTACCCGGACCGGACCATACGGACAGTTCTTCGACTCCCTCCTCCAGCGCCCGATCGTTCTCTTATTCCATGTAGCATTCCTGTGGGATTCCAGTCAGGACAATAGGTCACTTGAAGAGAGGTCCGTTCAGAATTGGTGAAGTTCTGTCGATCGGCAGCCGGGCTAGGGCCCTCTCAAGGCAGGCATACCCCGATCATTTAGAAGTTCACTTCTTCGCCTGGATCTCTCTTACCGAACCCTATGTCACTGATGGACCCCGCGTTGGGGCGCCAATTGTGGAAAATGCAACCATATTCCCATCGATGCCCAGGCTGCTGGCGCAAACCGCCTCTTAGTTCCCATGTTGAGTAATTACCAAAATAAAGAGACGGGCGCTGGAGGCAGGAATCACGAACAGAGTTTATTACTCATGAGGAGAGCCAGTCATTTCGGACACGAAACACAGTGTCTTTCGGGAGGTGCTCTGACAAGTGAGCTTGAGACTCGTGCTTTTATACCTTTACAAAACAGTTGGTGATACAATCAGAACGGTATGACGCACAAGAAGGTCATCCCTATAATCCTCGTGGTGATCCTACTCCACATATGCTCACAATGGGGACCTTTAGACCTGCTGATAAGTGGGGAGGGCAATCACGCAGCTGAGTGCTTTGGTAGGATGTACGCCTGATCATGGCCCAGGGGGGTGGGGTGGCTAGGCATACAATAAGGGCAGTAAATGGTATCTCCTGGCATAGGCGATGGCCTCGGACATGTGTGGTCAGCCGGGCTTGGGGGAAGGGGGTTATCAAAGGAGGGGTATTCATGTCTGCGTGGACAATCGAGCGCGGAGGGAAGGCTTGTCAACAGAGGGACATTCATGGAAGGGAAGGAGGTGCTGGTCAGGCGCGGCCGTGACCCTCAAGGACAGGGCTTTGCGTAAGAAGAGGGTTTATGACTTGTTCATGCGAGGAGAAGGGGGGGGGGAACAGGGTGCGTGCAGGACCAGAGCCGCGCAGAGAGGGAGAGAGAGAGAGAGAGAGAGATCTCATGACCTGTACATGGGAGAACAGGGGCAGCCAGATACAACTGGGGGGGGGGGGGGCTATGTCAGCTGAGGCGAAGGATGCTTCTTCGAGAGGGAAATGGAGAAGGCCTGGGTCAAGCAGGAGGGTTACCTTTCACATCAGGGTCGCGCCAAGGAAAAGGGTTCGAGGTCTATACATGGGAGAGGGGGTGCAAGATACGCGCAGGAGGGAGGCTAGGGATTCCAATGGGTAAAAAGGCCATGGTGCCTAGAATGGCTGTACATATGTATAGGGGTACGGGTTTTTACTGGCAGGGTGATATAGTCAATAATTTACAGTATCCATGGTGCTCACAAGGAGGGGAGTGGGAGAAGAAGGGAAATGACTGCTGTCTATGTACATCGATTTTTGTCAGATTTCACAGAAGTGCATCACAAAAAGTGAAATACTGGTGGCACTGGGGGCTTGCAAATCTGCCCCACTAAGTTCGACAACTTTTCGTTTTTCATTTGGTGCATGTTATTACTATAGTCACTATTCTGACATACAATTGTTCCATTGCATCACACACGGTGTAATTAACCCAGATATTTAACAGAACTTTCTCAAGTGGCCAACCTTTCTTGGGGGAGGGGTTTAAGGTTCGTTGCACAGAGATGTATGAGGAGTTACTTCACTTGCCGCACTATTTCATTAGAGAAGAATTAATCTGTAGCTTTAGTCCAACTGGGTTCTAACCCTGGGCGTAGTTCGCGTCGTAGCGCTACGCGAAGCTAAGTGAAGTGCACTTTGCACTACGTGAGGTAAACGTAGCTACGCAAACTGCGTAGTGCACTGTGCAAAATGATGTTCGCACTGATTGCACAGTGCAGACAAGCATCCGGCACTGTGCAATCAGTGAAAACTGCAACTTGCACAGTGCAAGTGGTCGTTTTCTGCTGCTCGAGAAGATTTCTAGTTGAGCAGCAGCTTTCTTAATGCGGACTAGTAGTTTCTCATCGCGAGCAGTCGCGAGCATACGCGACCACTCGCAATAAGAAACCTGACCTCCCCGCGTTGAGAATCTCGCCAGGAGGTTTATTTTCCATGCTCCCGAACTTGAACAAGGAAAAAGTCTTGTCGGGATGTCATTTTGCTTGCTCGCGGACGCCAACTTGACGTTGTGAGGAAACAGAAATTTTATGTGGTCAGTGTGTCCCCCCCTCGCACCCTATCCACGTACCTATGCCCCATGTATGTCCATGTTATCATGTAATTCCCTTTCCTTGCCTGTCACAATAATGCCCCTGCATTTCCGTCTAATGTTAGCATGTCAGTTAATTGGCCTTCCATGAATGAAACGTTAATTCTGCACTGAGGCCTACGTTGCCAATGCATCTACATGGTACACGTTCTTAAATATCGAGAAGCGTTTTTGTGGCCCAGCCGAGCCAGGCCCTGAATTCAGGCTCCGAGCCTCTTCTGACTCTGAAAAGCTGAAGTTTAGGTATGCATCCCTGACCTCTCCCTTACTTCCTGCTCAGCCGAGAGGTGCCCAGCCTGGCCTGCCTGCCAAGACGGTATTTTGCCTACAGTTATCTGCTCAGCCTCCGCAAAAACCCATTCCAGTCTAGTGAAGGAGGTAAACATATTCCGCCTGAAGAGCATAGGGCCTAGCCTTCCTGTCTCCATGCAAGTGATTTACTGAACCCGTTGCCATAGAAGGCCCATGCCCCACGCAATACACAAAGAAATATATGCCCACACTAGCATTTAGTGATGAACGGCCTTTTACTCGAGAGACCTTTACTTCAGACAATACATCCTCCAAACACAAGATATCAGATATGCCAAAGGTGCAGGTCGTTCTGACATCCCAGACTCCAGACTCCTCTACTAGTGCTCAAGTCAACTCCCCCCAGCTCTCCCCAGTTACACGTCAATGTCACATCATGACCAGTTGCGCGCACATGTAGGGTAAAGGTTTCTACTGACCCTGCAGACCTCCTCTATGCATCCACCCACCTATGACACATCTATGACTCATCAAGTGCACACCTACGTGTACGCCTCCTTACACGCCTTCTTTCACGCCCATGTGTTCTTATCTCTCTCTTTTCACTTGCTCCGCCTGGAGTGTTCCGCCTACCCTATTCATTCCAATTGTATGGTTTTACTATATATAATGTGTGATGTTAATAAAATGTTAGATATCCCTTCCTGAACCTTAGTGGTGATGGAACCCGATTCTCAATGACTCAAGTCATTTGAATTAAAACCCTTTTGACTCAGATACCACGGACTCTGCCTCTCATTTTATGAGCTATCCTTATTCTTTATTAATGTATAGAAACTATGTCCGGGTAATTTTATTTACCACATAATTCTGGCACCCGAATAGGGACGAGTCCCCTTCCCCACGCGCCGGCGATGTAAGCGCAGCCCCCTGACCCCTTCTATAGCCGTGACGGACCCATTCTGTGCACATCCGCGGGTTTTCCTGCTAACTCCCTCAGGCCCACGGAGGAGATGGAGACTGCGACCTGGCATCCACACGAGGCGGTGAGGATTGCGGACTATCCCGACCAGAGCCCAAGCCGAGAGAGCAAGGTCCGAGGTATCCAGAGGCCCACCTGTTCCGAGGCGCATGCGCAGTAAGAAGCCATAGCAGTCCAGTCCAGTATCGAGTTTCCGAGGCCTTCAGTTTTGCTTCCCGGTGAGTACCGTTATTGGGAACGCATATAGACGGGTTCATTTATTTGAGCCCGGTCAAGACGGGTCTGGGTACACAGATCCGGTACAGACGTGTCCATTTAGGTGGATGCGGTAAAGACGTGTCTCTTTATGAGACCGGTATGACTGTACTGTTCTAGCAGTGCATCCAGTACTTTATGTTAGGATTTTCTAGAATTGTGTTATTCTATGTACTAGTTATTATCTGTTTCTGATGTTTTAATGTCGTGGTATGAATGATTGTTTACAGTCTATTATTGTGCTTATTGTGTTTTCGTTCAAGCTAGTTCAAACATGCCATTGTTTTCGAAATTACGTCAGATAGGAACCAGGAAAGGGATACTTGAAGAGGCAGTTCCCGTTCCGCCTAGGGACACTCCTGGACATTTTATGTACCACAAGCATGGCCTAGATGCCATACTGTACTTAGATTTATGGGTGGATTACACGAAGGATCTGGAAGAGAAATATAGATGGCCTGTCTCAGGGACATGGGATGCTGATTGCATCATGAGAGTAGAGGAAGCACTGTGGAAAAAGAAAGCTAGACAATCCCAGAAAGATGCCATAGAGTTGTGGCTTAAAGAAGCGCATAGAAGAACAGAGAAAGAAATTCAGAAAGCAGAGAGAAGTAGAGAAGCATCAGAAAAAGCCAAGGAAAAAGAGCTACAAGAAGAAGGTGAACGGGTTAAGGCAGAACAATTAGATAGACAAAGAAATGCCCTTATTAAAGGCATGCATCCCATCCTCGCCGAGGGCCTACCTAAAGTGACCCCGGAAGTACCCAGTAACTTGCCGCCACCATTGATCCCGACTAAACTCCGTAGTCATAAACAGACCGCAGCGGACATTTTTCTTTCCTCCTATCTAGACGACGCTGCTCCAGAATATGTAAATGAAAATTTACCTCCTCCCAACCCTATCAATGTCACCCTCCCTACCAATCCGTTTCGCCCAGCACCCGTAGTACAAGATCAACCCGCATTACCAGCGACAGCGCTGGCAGTCAAAGCCGATTCAAGCCTAGGCGACTCAAGTCAAGGAGCATCGGGAGGGGGGCCCTCTAGAGATATACCGCACACACCACCACCGATAAAACGAACACTACGAGATTTAGCACTACAACACACGCCGAAACCAATGACATTAGCAACCCTTAGACAGTCCCTCACTGATTGTATATATGATCCAGTACCAGGTGAGGGCCCAATGCTCATATACTCAATACGATTACGACGTGTTTCAGACTATTTGATTACTCTACCAGGTATGAAGGACCATTTAGACAGAATATACCACTTCATTAGAACGGGGGGAGGATCAGAAAATATACATGAGGCCATGGCAAATAGAAAAGTGGAGCTTCAACGCATGCTCTTACAGTTTTTGGTTAATTGTTTGATCAGGGAACGAGACCAGCCAGATAAAGAAGTAACTAAAGGTATGACGAACTGGAGTGACAATATAGCTATTGGTAAGCATGATACACAGAATAGAGTAGAAAGCATGTACAGGAAAATTCGTAAAGAAATACTTGAGATACACAAGAAAGAACAGGCCGAGAAACAAGCCGAGGAAGAGGATGACGAAGTCTCAGAGGACGATGATGCAGTAATAGGAGAAATGAATAAAATGAATTATGTAGGTGGGCAAGACCGTTTGATAGACCCATACGCCTAGATTACAATAAACGTTCTCTCTCCCCAATACCAGAACGATATTCCCTTGAACACCTATTCCAAGCTACTGAACATGCACTGAAAAAACGAGTAGGTAGTAGCGAACTTAGTACTATGCATGAACAGGAACTAGCCCGGTCAGCAGTTCAATGGGCTTGCAATTCTAACATATATAAAGATGATATAGTAGCGCAAACATTTTTGAGTCTTCCTCCAGAAGAACAGCGTTTAGCTGGTATTTACATGATTCAACATCTCATCACATTGTATGAGAGTCAGCATTCTGATCCAGGTCCCTTGTATAAATTATTGGACGATTTACTCCTAGCAAGATGGAGAGGCCTAGGTACCGAATTAATTAATGTAATTCTAGATCAACGCCATAAGTACTTGACTTTTCTGACCCCGCACTTGATTCCTGTCCCACACCGAGAAAGAAAGACCTTTTACATAGACAGACAGAATCCCCTACGAGAGGTTCATCCCGTTAGAACTGACGCGGGTGTGCTTCAACGAGTATACGTTTACACACCCTTGACGAAAATGGAATTATTGGAAATGAAAAAATTACTGCCCTGTCACGATAAAGACCCAGCAGGGTTCCACTGTGAATTAAAAGACATGCTCCGCATGGGGGAGTATACATACGCTGATACGATTAAAATGTTGAAAGTACTGTTACCAGCAGGCATTTACGAAAAGCTTAAAGAAAAAGAGTGGGAGGTGGGAGAGAAAAAGATTAACTGGACAGAATTAGAAGACGAAGATAATACACGAACCCCTGGTACTGGTCTCGGGGACAAAGCTAAAGAATTACCCGAGCTATTAATACAGGTTTTGCCGAGATTATTAACTACTAAAAAGGAAGATTGGGATGCTATTTCAGCCTGCAAACAGAAACAAGATAAAGACACTAGTGATTTTTATTCTAGATTCGAAAAATGTTTTCTTATTAATAGTGGCCTGAAGACAAGTAGTGAATCGTACCCACATCTTTTTGTGACCAAATTAGTAGAGAATTCCTTGCCCCAGATCAAAAATAGAGTACTGAAGGTTGAGAGTACCTGGCAAGCAAATAGCCCTTCCCAAATGTTACAAATGTTGCAGTACCACCAGAACCGAATTAGAGAAGAACAGGAACACGAAAAGAGACGTATGAAAGACACGAAAATGAAAGTACTAGTTGCTCAATCAGTTCCAGCCGACGGCCAGAAAAAGGGCACGGCACCTGTCAAAGGGAACTGTAACTACTGTAAACAGCCAGGTCACTATATAAATGAATGTGCTGTCCTGAAACACAATATAGCTACAGGCAAGACGAAAGAAAGACCGCGTCCTCCTAGACAGGATCACATCCCGCAGAACACGCAAACTCCACAGAACACGCAACAGACAGTAGCTGTACCCCAACCCATTGCTGCCACACAACATGTCACACAACAAATGTACCAGTATGCACAGTCAGACTACCCAGATTATCAGCAGTACTCATGAAACAGCCTAGAGAGGGAGGTTGGCTTGCCCCTTATCGAGGTTCCTGTAGATCAAGAGGGTCCCTATGTACATAGTTATGTATTGGGGAAAGACAGAAAATTTCTGATTGACACAGGGGCGAGCAGAACTACCATCAGTCATGACCAGGTTCTAGGGGCACCCCTCTCAGGCTCACAGAATATTTCCCTGGGATTTTCAGGAAAGCCTATTGTTAACGAAGTGTCAAAGCCAGTTTCCCTAGAAGTTGGTCCATTGTCCCGTACTACAGACTTGTTGCTTACGAAATCATGTCCAGAAAACTTGCTTGGTATAAAAACATTGAAGGAACTAGGAGCAGTGATTTGTTGTTCTCCGGAAGGAGTGAGATTGTTTTTACGTGATTTTAAAGGACATTATGTGTTGAGAGATTTTGACCCCAGACTCCAGAATGTACCACAGCATTTATGGGCCCAAGGTCCGACTGATGTAGGTTATATGCACATTACACCATACCGTGTCACACTCAAGCAAGGAGTTGTACTGCCACGAATCCGACAATACAAGTTGCCACCTGATGCTGTAGTTGCATTACTGAAAATTGTTGACGAACTTATTGCACAGGGAGTGGTTGTAGAAACTGACTCAAATATATGTAATTCTCCTATCATTCCGATTCTTAAACGAACTGACCCAAATGCACCACCGGTTTACAGATTAGTGATTGACCTTCGAGAACTGAACAAATGCATAATACTGCAGTACCCAGTGGTCCCAGACATTTCTTCACTATTGACTACAATTGATTCCGAAGCAGTGTTCTTTACTGTAATTGATCTCAAGAACGCCTTCTTTAGTGTCCCGATCCATCCGGAGAGCCGATACCTCTTCGGATTCTGTTTAAATGGCCGAAGCTTCAAATTTGCAAGGGCTCCTCAAGGGTTCACTGAAAGCCCCAGTATTTACAGTCAAGCATTGAAAAGACAACTAGACAGTATTCACATGCCTACTGACACTGCACTGCTCCAATACGTTGATGATCTTTTGATCACAGCACGGACAGAACGAGACTGCGAACGTGCATCACTGACAGTCTTATACTTCCTGGCAGAAAAGGGGCATAAAGTGTCCCCTTCGAAGCTACAATTCTGTGTCCAGCAAGTTGTGTACCTTGGTCACTTGCTGTCCAAGAGGGGTAGACAGTTGACACCTGACCGCATTCAGTTAATTGCACATCTTCCACAGCCCAAGACACAAAAGGAAGTACGGGCCTTCATTGGCCTCACTTCTTACTGCAGACAATGGATTCCCCAGTATGCATATCTAGCGAAACCACTCATACAGTTAACAACACAGGAGGCAGCGACTTCGACTGTCCTCCCTTGGACTCAGAAAGCTCTATGTCAAGCACCAGTTTTAGCGACACCATGTTACAGCAAACCTTTTACACTTTTTGTCACCGAATGCGATGGCACAGCATTATCTGTTCTTACACAAGATCAAGCAGGATAACACAAGCCTTGTACTTACTTTTCTAGTACATTGGATCCAGTGGCCCAGGCTCTGCCTGCGTGCCTAAAATCAGTCGCAGCAACAGCTCTAGCAATCAGACAAAGTGACTCCATAGTGTTAGGACATCCCCTGACAGTACAGGTTCCACACTCAGTGGAAGTTCTATTGAACAGGACACAGACACAGCACCTGACCATAGCAAGACTGACAGGATATGAACTGACATTGTTCCAGCCACACATAGAGATCAGACGTTGCAATATTCTGAACCCTGCTACACTTTTACCCTCAAGCACAACAGACCCTGCACCACATGACTGTGTGGATGTAATTAATACAGTGACTAAGCCAAGACAAGACTTGACAGACATTGCATTACCCGACCCAGACCTGACACTTTATGTGGATGGTTCATGTATGAGAACAAGCACAGGAGAGTTAGTGGCCGCATATGCAGTAACCACCGATACTGAAGTCATAGAGACACAACGAATTGACACCCTGTCAGCCCAAGCAGCAGAGCTCGTCGCTCTGACCCAAGCCTGTATACGAGCCAAGAACCTGAAAGTAAACATATACACAGATTCACAGTACGCATTCGGAGTCGTACACGACTTTGGTGTCCTTTGGCAAGAAAGAGGTTTTCTGACCTCTCATGGGGCCAAGATACAGCATGGTCCCCTCATTCAAGCTCTGTTAGATGCAATACACTTGCCTACGGCCATAGCCATCATGAAGTGCAAAGCACATACTAAAGTCACAGACACTATTTCCCAGGGTAACGACCTGGTAGATCGAACAGCTAAACTTACAGCCCAGACTCGAACAGATATTCCAACTGACACGACAAAGACTGAAGTATCATCACTGACAAATTGCATGACAGTCAGGGATCCCTTACAAGATGTACTCGACATACAGACACATGCCACTCCAGACGAAATCAAGAAATGGACTGAACAAGGAGGGGTCCAGACAGATCAGGGATGGATGACAAAAGGCAAGGCAACATGGTTCCTCCCTGACTCCATGGTTCAAGTTATTATTAATACAGCACACAGTCCAGCACACTTAGGAGAAAAAGCCATGTTAGACAGTATACAGAACATCTGGTTCAACAAGCATTTACGTGCAGCAGCGAAACAGAAAGTGCGTACCTGCATGATCTGTTGTCAGTTTAATCCAGGCAAAGGCATTCCCGTGTAACAAGGTGGATTTCATCCTCCTGACCACCCTTTTGAAGTCCTCCAGATGGATTATATTCAGATGGACAGATGTCGAGGATTCAAGTATGTCCTCGTAGTTGTATGTGCACTATCCAGATGGACAGAAGCGTACCCAGTCCCAGATTACACTGCTGTGACCACTGCCAAGCAGTTGGTCCATGAATTCTTCCCGCGATACGGCTTGCCCCGTGTCGTGTACTCAGATAATGGACAGCCATTCTCTTCTGAATTGATGAAACAAGTATCTCTTCTGTTAGGGTACCAGTGGAAATTCCATTGCGTACGACACCCAGAGGCAGCTGGTCTCGTAGAGAGACACAATCAGACTCTCAAAACTAGGTTAGCGAAGGTCTGTGCAGAAAAAGGCGTGGATTGGATGGTAGCCTTACCGGTTGCCCTCTTTTACATGCGTATGGTAGCTCATTCCAGAACCGGATTATCCCCGTACGAGGTGGTTTTTGGTAGACCGCCGAATATGTGGGGTACGCCTATGCCACGTAAAATCACCGATGTTGACAGTACTATGCTGACAGATTACCTGTCTTCCTTGATGTCTGCACTACTTTCTTGTCGTTCACAGGTTGCAGCTGCCTTCCCGGACAACACCCAGGTGAAGTCACACGCAATTGTTCCGGGAGACCTGGTGTGTGTCCGCAACTTTGACCGTTCAAGCCCTCTGGAGCCCCGCTGGCGTGCGCCCAAATTAGTCTTGTTGACGACGAGGACCGCCGTCAAGGTCGAGGGACGAAAAGGATGGCTCCACGCCCATCATGTGAAGCGTTTCCATGGACTTGATTCAGTAAAGGACTCTGAGAACTGTCCCGAGAACATTGATACTAAACTCCCTTTGCTAGAAAAGACTCCTCAACAGGAATATAGACAAAAGTTACGGTCTAGTAAGTCAGACAGCGTTTAATTGTTTAAGTCCCCCTCGGGTGAAGCGGTTAGACAGGTTCCTGACATGTATAAGATCGTAGACCCAAATAGTCAGAGAGATAGGCAAAAGAAAATGAAAGAAAAATACTGCAAAAACTTACGCAGTAGATGCATAGTAACTCTGATCATTATGTTTTTTCTAAGTATATCGATTATATGTATAAGCTTGACGCTACATGTTTTCTTTCCTCCTCTTGGTTCACATATACATTCTTCCTTCAATGACACTGCAGAGCACACATTCAGCGACCTGCCACCCCATGAATTGTCATATCGACTAGCACTGCGCAACAACACTTTTATTCGTATGTTACACCATTCTCACCAGACCAGCAATGTTACGAATTGCTGGGTATGTGGCCGACTCCCACCTTATCAGAAAATGAAGGGAGTTCTGCCTCTCTTTCCTTATCCGTTTTCGCACAATGGTTCGTGCGGAGCATGGTTTGCTTTAATGTCATCACTAGACAGTAAGTCCACAGTTTACCAGGACGATTGGATATGGGGAGACCTGAATACAGTTATGAATAAGGCATGTTTTCCAGACGAAGACGGTCTTCCCCAAAGAAAAGGGACCGATCTAGAAAATGAAGTGTACGAATTAGGGTATGTTTCCCTTAACCTCATGATTCTGAACGTCCAGTCCGAGACCAATACAGGTTCACCGTTTATAACAGTCTTACCAGTGAAAGGTGAATTATGCGTTAGGAAAAATGGTTCAGTGCACCTAGGACACAGTGATTGTAATACTGTGGTCGAATTCAATGATAAAGGAAAGTCTACTTTCAAAGCTTCCCGCCATTCCTATTTCATTTGTGGTCAGACAGCTTATGTACGTCTGCCCTTAGACTGGGGTGGAACGTGTTATATTGCGTTCCTATTGCCACCTGTTTTTCTAGCCCCACCCCATTATCATCGAGATTCCCAACTCGTACATGTAAGACACAAGAGGGAGATCGAGTCCCCAATTGTTGATCAGACTGAGACAGCATGGGAGCAATATACAGATTTCAATAAAGGATTCTTTTTCTTCGTAGGTCCCGTCCAAAACAGTAAATTAATACGCAAATTAACCAGAACTTTGGAAGCAGTAGTGAACAAGACTACTTTTGCCTTAGGTAACTTAACCGAAGAGCAGTCTGCTATGAGACTTGTTGTTCTTCAGAACCGCCTTGTTCTTGACGTCATCCTGGCCGATAGGGGTGGAGCTTGTAGAGTGATCGGCTCCAGTTGTTGTGTGTTTATTCCTAATAACGCACCATCAGTGTATGCAGCAATAACAAGACTCCATAAGATAGCTCATCAGATACACCAGAATCCAGGCACCTGGACTTGGTCCGGTTGGCTCTGGAGTGTGATATCAGCCTGGGGATGGAAAGTATTGTCATACCTAGGAATAATACTGATCATAGTATTCAGTTGCTGTCTCTGTCTGCAATGTGGCCCAGCGATTTGCGGCTTGTGTGCCACTGCTTGTATTCCCCGTCCACATTCATGTTCCCGTGCACGAATAAAAAAAGACGAGCAAATGATGCTATATGAACAAATGGATGGACTCATGAAAATAGATGTATCCTAAAGGGCGCAGTAGGGGACAAGGAGGGAATGAGGAAACAGAAATTTTATGTGGTCAGTGTGTCCCCCCCTCGCACCCTATCCACGTACCTATGCCCCATGTATGTCCATGTTATCATGTAATTCCCTTTCCTTGCCTGTCACAATAATGCCCCTGCATTTCCGTCTAATGTTAGCATGTCAGTTAATTGGCCTTCCATGAATGAAACGTTAATTCTGCACTGAGGCCTACGTTGCCAATGCATCTACATGGTACACGTTCTTAAATATCGAGAAGCACACGTTTTTGTGGCCCAGCCGAGCCAGGCCCTGAATTCAGGCTCCGAGCCTCTTCTGACTCTGAAAAGCTGCAGTTTAAGTATGCATCCCTGACCTCTCCCTTACTTCCTGCTCAGCCGAGAGGTGCCCAGCCTGGCCTGCCTGCCAAGACGGTATTTTGCCTACAGTTATCTGCTCAGCCTCCGCAAAAACACATTCCAGTCTAGTGAAGGAGGTAAACATATTCTGCCTGCAGAGCATAGGGCCTAGCCTTCCTGTCTCCATGCAAGTGATTTACTGAACCCGTTGCCATAGAAGGCCCATGCCCCACGCAATACATGAAGAAATATATGCCCACACTAGCATTTAGTGATGAACGGCCTTTTACTCGAGAGACCTTTACTTCAGACAATACATCCTCCAAACACAAGATATCAGATATGCCAAAGGTGCAGGTCGTTCTGACATCCCAGACTCCAGACTCCTCTACTAGTGCTCAAGTCAACTCCCCCCAGCTCTCCCCAGTTACACGTCAATGTCACGTCATGACCAGTTGCGCGCACATGTAGGGTAAAGGTTTCTACTGACCCTGCAGACCTCCTCTATGCATCCAGCCACCTATGACACATCTATGACTCATCAAGTGCACACCTACATGTACGCCTCCTTACACGCCTCCTTTCACGCCCATGTGTTCTTATCTCTCTCTTTTCACTTGCTCCGCCTGGAGTGTTCCGCCTACCCTATTCATTCCAATTGTATGGTTTTACTATATATAATGTGTGATGTTAATAAAACGTTAGATATCCCTTCCTGAACCTTAGTGGTGATGGAACCCGATTCTCAATGACTCGAGTCATTTGAATTAAAGCCCTTTTGACTCAGATGCCACGGACTCTGCCTCTCATTTTATGAGCTATCCTTATTCTTTATTAATGTATAGAAACTATGTCCGGGTAAATTTAATTACCACAGTTGAGGACTGCGAGCAAGCAAAAAATGACCGCTGCGCTTGTTTGCACTGCACTACGTGCAATTCGCGTAGTGCGAAGTAGTGCAAACTTCGCAAACTACGTGAGCGTAGCGTAGTACTTCGCCCAGGGTAGAGTTGAGAGATCAGCTTTCACGTGATGTCATGGCTGGCTTGCCCCTAAGAGGTAGTGACTAGGGTAGGCATAACTCACAAAATTCCAAGTAGCATAATCACGAAAAATTACCCAAAGATCCTGTGTGAGTACCCAACATTGCACCAGAAGAGTAATTCTGCATTTAGCCCTATTTTCCTAGCGCAAAAAATGGATGGAAGGATGCATTTTGGATAAGAAAAAGCGCTAAATACAACAGAACATGACTAGCAGCCAAAGTAGCCACTCACACTTGCTAAATGTGGCCTTGCTGGAGCACTTTTTCCCCATATTACTCTTAATTATGCAAGTAGGTGTAAGCGCGTTATTATCAGTAATTCCACTTCAAAGAGTAATAGAGAATTTTCCAAAATAAATCTGATTACTTTGGCATAATTGATATCCATCTATGCCTAGTTGAGACAATGCTTTTGTCTAAGCAAAATTGTACTGCACTTATCGATAACAACAATGTGGACTGGCAGGAGCAAGGCAATTGTCATCTTACTGTGTGAAAATAAGAAGCCCTTCACAATAGCTTCCACCAGAGAGGAAGCTTAACCCATTCCCCAGACAGTACTACTTGGAAAAGAGTGGAATTCCCCCAATCTCAAATCAGGCCTGGTATTCTCACATTTGGTTTCTAGGTCCTGGATCACTGGGCCTCATTGAGTCAGCAGGGGTACCCAATTCATAGACCCAAGGAGAAGAGCAAGGCAGCAGTGAGGGTCCTTGTGAGGCTCTAACTATGGCTCAGCCTAAGCCAGCCATGGAAGAGTATCTGCAGGTAAAGCAGAAGCTAGAGAAGTTGGTGAATAAATTCTCAGTCTACAGACATCAGCAATTACACACTGCAGGAACTCAATGATTAATTGAGTGCCCTACACATGGGGCCTTGCAACTACGAGGAGGGGTGAGAGTAATCTGTTTGCCAAAATATGAAATATCAATAACTGCAGAGTACCTGTGGTCAACAACGCTGAAGGCACAAGACTGTTGAGCTTTCGGATATATGTACAAAGGAGACCCTTGTTTCACACCTAAACATTAAAGACTCATAACTCAAGCCATGGCGAAGAGACTACATAATTCTTTAGGTTATGAGTGAAAACAGATGATCAACATTTGCCAATGTGTTGCTGTACTAGGGCTTCAAAATATGGGATAGTGTCACCTCTAACTTATCAGCAATAAACAGCACAGTGGTGGAATAGACGCTTGAATTTATATCCGTCACTAGCAATTTGTCAGGGCCACATTCCAGTCCATCATTAATTGCCCACTTTGTTGCTCTCTACAGAGAACCTTTATGGACCTGGTATGATAGGAACAGTCCATCACAAACTGCAAAGCCAGGTTCCCTAAAGCCAGGGCATTCAAGTACATTGTTTTATTTGCCCACTATGTCGCTCCAAACAGAGACAGCCACCTGCAAATAATATTGGTGCCAGCATTCACTTTATCACTTGAGAGTTGCATTTAAGGAAGTGCAACCAGTAAGCTGTCATATGGTATTTATTTATTTATTTATTTATTTATTTATAGTGTTTTATATAGCGCGAACAAGACCCGTGGGTATCAGAGCGCTTAACATAGGGGTAGGTTACAGATTGCAAATATAATAGAGTTGTACATAGCAAACATACATGAGGTAGATATGTGGCTGAAGGGGGGTTGATTACATTTATATATTCATCAACATGTGCAATTAGCAATAAGAGGTGAGTAAGGCTTAGTATATGTCAAGGACAATGTAGACAAACAATTGTGAGGTAGGGGTTATATAATATCAGATCACACAGCCATGAGGTAGGGTTATATTGTTCGGGTTGAGAGATACATTTATAAGGATCACCTAAAACTGAGGTAGTTATTAAAGTACGGCCAAGGCTTGTACATGGGGACAGTCATTTGTCAGTTCTTGATCTTCCAAATCCTCGAAACAAGTACCATCGTTCTTATAACAAAATGTTTATACCAACGATCAGTGGGCTTCTCTATGCGAGGTATTTACTCATCATGTGGCTCTTCAATTCCTGTTTGAATGATACAAAATTTTGGATCTTCCTTATGCTTGGAGGGAGTGAGTTCCACACTCTGGGGGCAGCTCCAGAGAACGCCCGGTCATATGTCTTTTTCTTTCGGAAGAAGGCTGGTCGCAGTAGCAGCTCCTTGCCGCTTCTAGTTGGTCTGTTACCTCCCGATAGCTTAATTTTCTTTGCTAGGTATCTTGGCGTGTTGAAGTGAACCGCTTTGTGGGTAATACACGCCATCTTCATTTGGATTCTGTTATAAGTTCCATGCTTACTGTGCCTTTAGACTCAGGGGGAAATTTATCAGCCCCTGTGCATTTCTCTTGCACCACACAATGTTATTCAAGAGTGAATCAATGTAAAAAATATATTCCAAGAAGCCAGACAAGGCCACCTTGCGTGGCCCTGAGGGGCTTTATACATATTGAGTAATGCAATAAAACGCAAATTGCTGTGTTGTATTACTTTGTTCAAGGGAACCATTTTCATAGGCGTTGCTTGGGTGTTCCCACACAACTTCCATGGATTTTGATACAACCCCAGAATTACCAGAAGTGGTAGATCTGGGAATGCACCAAAAACCTATGCCTCCACAGGTGAGGTGAAAATTGAAGAAATCTAGTTCTTGTTTTTTCCTCTCTCTACATGTGCTGCATTCTGAAGCATGCATAGAAAGAATAGAACAGCCTCAGGGAATAGTATTTGAGCAGGAAGGTGCCATTTCTTGCACAAAAACAATTGTCACAGTCTGCCTTCAACGCAGCCTTGTGGACAGCTACAAGCGACGCAATGTATTTGTTCTTTTCTATAATCAATAAAATAAATGTGAACAAAAACAATCCTACTTACTTTCATCATGGTGCAATTTTGCCTGGGTTGGCCCTATGCAGCCAAAGTACTTCAGCGTCAGGCAAAAGGCAGTAATGCACTGTATTGACTTAAAACGGTGCATTCCTGCCCTTTCCTGACATGGAGTGCAGTGTAGCAAGGTGAACTACTGCACTGCACTGCATGACTTGTCCATAAATATGGTCTTCAACCTGCACCTCACTGATGCAGCACAAAAGTCTAAACCAGTCTGGGGTTGTTTGGGTTCCATACCTGGAGAGGGCTATATCAGCTCAAGCTGTACTGTTCCTTTTAATCACTTGGAGGAGGGGTTGTCACGGCACTAGCAAAGAAAATAGTGGCAAGACACATGCTTGAAGTTGGTGGAACTACTGGTGAAAGTGGGAAGTGGATTGTAACCTCCTAAGGAATTGTGGCACTTATTTTACAATTTAAACACTGGCAGCTATCTCTCACCACTAGCAACGTAATAGTTTACTCACTATTAAGTTCATTAATTTTGCAAACATTTGATAGGTTCTAGTTCAATATACTAGTACTCAATGCTGAAACTCACATACTTCACTTACATTCTTTTTTTTTAATTTAATATTTTATTGAAAGAAAAGCAAAAAAAAAACACAAAAGTAGAGTCATCATCAAGTAAAACAATCACTACAATACAGAATCCGAGAAAATGGGCAATACACAAAAAGCACATTAAGGATTAGTACCCCGTCGAGGTCCAGCCTTATCCATAGCCATAGCCACAGTGGGGGAACTACAAATCTCGCCTCTATAGACATTCCAGTGTCCCCACTTTTTGACCCATTTCTTAGGGTATTTCCTGGTCTTAAATACAGTTTTTTCAGCCAGCATGCACCTATCCATTTCAGCCACCCAACCCACCAGGAGAGGCTTCCGTGGGGCACCCCATTGCATCACCACTGCACGTTTCACCAACAGAAAACCCAAGGCCACCCACTGGAGCTCGACCTCGGTGAGGTCAGTGGCACCCCACACGTTGAGAATCCCCTCCTTAGGGGAGAGAGGGATGGGTTTCCCTACCGCATCCGTCATTTTGCGAGTCGCCCTGTCCCAAAACTGCTGGGTAATAGGACATTCCCACAGGACATTTCTCTTACATTCTTGAGGTTTATTCCAAACACATGAATTAAGATTGCACTGGGAACATATGCATGATCGAAATCAAAAATTCTATCTTACATAATGACTACAGAACATTCAGGGGATGCCTTCCTGCACAAAAACAATCCTTAGAGCCATAACCCTCTTTCTATGTGTATATTCTGTATTTCTGTGTTTTTTGTCATTGTTTCATTTATTTATCATACCAGTTCATTATTAATTTGTCAGTCAGTCAGTCAAAAAGCTTTATTATGGGTTAAAAACCATAAAAGCAACAATACATAATTACATAAGACTACCAATTGATCACCAGTGAGCAGCAATAGATAGTGTACATAAGTAAACAAGAAGCTTAAAACAATAAATAGTGTTTAAAATAGTAAAAACAAGTAAAAACAGCCCACTCAGAATGGTATTGAAATTCCCTAGTAAATGCAACGGGGTACTACACAGTTAATTAATTGGGGCAGTTTACTGCTTGAGTTTGGCTCTTCTAGAGCAGCACATGGAAAACAGGTATCTGGAGGTCGCAAACACAGTTAACGGGGAAGGGTCGTATTTCAACAATCTATACACATCCCTGTAATCCCTGAAGCCCCTGGACTTGCATAGCCGTAGGATCCATTTGGCTCTGGCCGTGGGGTATGAAGAGCAGAAAAGCAGAATGTGCAGATATGTCTCTTCGGCATGTCCACACACCGGACATAGGCCAGATGCATAATGATCCATTGACCACTTGTTTGTTACTGCCCTTACAGGTAGAGATCCATGTCTAAATTGGACATACAATTTCTTCGCCAGAGGGGGCTGAATATCGTCCAAGAGTTTCTCAAATTGGTACCTATCCTTAACTTCTAGGAAACTGCTTGTCAACCTACCCAGAGATGGTCTTGATGCCATCTGTTCCAATCGGAAGTGGCTAAGTACTGTGACCAGCGTCCTCTTAGGTGTCGTGACAGAAGAGGGTGCGGGGAAGAGCGACAGATCGGCCTTCCCCAAAGCCAGGCATAGATCTTTAACATGCTCTAACCAAGGGATTTTTCCCACACCCCTTAAGGTCAATAGGTAAGTAAGTTCCTCCCGATAGCTTGAGAGCTCAGGTGTGGACCAGAGTCTCTCCAGTACAATAAAGGGCGGTTAGGGATAACTTCATGTATGGGGACCAGACCCAAGTCAAGGCATAGCGGAATCAGCGGTGTGCTCTTTGGGAGTTTCAGCAGACGCCTAATGAAACTATTCTCAGAGGATGAAAGTGAGGAGGCGTTGGTGTGGCCCCATAGCTCTACACCGTAGAGCACCCCACCTCTTGCTTGTGCTTTATAGAATTCTACTGGATCTCCCACGATTTTAGATGTGCACTCATTATGCCACTAGCAATTTGTCATGGCCACATTCCAGTCCATCATTAATTGCCCACTTTGTTGAACTGCAGTTTTATTTTGCCCACTATGTCGCTCCAAACAGAGACAGCCACCTGCAAATAATATCGGTGCCAGCATTCACTCTATCACTTGAGAGTTGCATTTAACCCTTTCGATGCTGATGACGAGCTCAGCTCGTCATCACCCACGGGTGTCGTGTGCTGATGACGAGCTGAGCTCGTCATGGTGCCACTAAAATGGCATTTTCCAGCACAGGGGGGGAAAACGCCCAGCAGCCATGTGGTTAAGGAAGTGCAACCAGTAAGCTGTGATATGTGATATGAGTTCCATGCTTACTGTGCCTTCAGACTCAGGGGGAAATTTATCAGCCCCAGTGCATTTCTCTTGCACCACACAATGTTATTCAAGAGTGAATCAATGAAAAAATATATTCCAAGAAGCCAGACAAGGCCACCTTGCGTGGCCCTGAGGGGCTTTATACATATTGAGTAATGCAATAAAACGCAAATTGCTATGTTGCATTACTTTGTTCAAGGGAGCCAGTTTCATAGGCGTTGCTTGGGTGTTCCCACACAACTTCCATGGATTTTGATACAACCCCAGAATTACCAGAAGTGGTAGACCTGGGAATGCACCAAAAACCTATGCCTCCACAGGTGAGGTGAAAATTGAAGAAATATAGTTCTCCTTGTTTTTTCCTCTCTCTACATGTGCTGCATTCTGAAGCATGCATAGAAAGAAAAAAACGGCCTCTGGGAATAGTATTTGTGCAGGAAGGTGCCATTTCTTGCACGAAAACAATTGTCACAGTCTGCCTTCAACGCAACCTTGTGGACAGCTACAAGCGACGCAATGTATTTGTTCTTTTCTATAATCAATAAAATAAATTTGAACAAAAACAATCCTACTTACTTTCATCATGGTGCAATTTTGCCTGGGTTGGCCCTATGCAGCCAAAGTACTTCAGCGTCAGGCAAAAGGCAGTAATGCACTGTATTGACTTAAAACGGTGCATTCCTGCCCTTTCGTGACATGGACTGCAGTGCAGCAAGGTGAACTACTGCACTGCACTGCATGACTTGTCCATAAATATGGTCTTCAACCTGCACCTCACTGATGCAGCACAAAAGTCTAAACCAGTCTGGGGTTGTTTGGGTTCCATACCTGGAGAGGGCTATATCAGCTCAAGCTGTACTGTTCCTTTTAATCACTTGGAGGAGGGGTTGTCACGGCACTAGCAAAGAAAATAGTGGCAAGACACATGCTCGTAGTTGGTGGAACTACTGGTGAAAGTGGGAAGTGGATTGTAACCTCCTAAGGAATTGTGGCACTTACTTTACAATTTAAACACTGGCAGCTATCTCTCACCACTAGCAACGTAATAGTTTACTCACTATTAAGTTCATTAATTTTGTAAACATTTGATAGCTTCTAGTTAAATATACTAGTACTCAATGCTGAAACCCACATACTTCTCTTACATTCTTTTTTTTTTTATTTAATATTTTATTGAAAGAAAAGCAAAAAGCCCCCACAAAAGTAGAGTCATCATCAAGTAAAACAATCACTACAATACAGAATCCGAGAAAATGGGCAATACACAAAAAGCACATTAAGGATTAGTACCCCGTCGAGGTCCAGCCTTATCCATAGCCATATCCACAGTGGGGGAAGTACAAATCTCGCCTCTATAGACATCCCAGTGTCCCCACTTTTTGACCCATTTCTTAGGGCATCCCCTGGTCTTAAATACAGTTTTTTCAGCCAGCATACACCTATCCATTTCAGCCACCCAACCCACCAGGAGAGGCTTCCGTGGGGCACCCCATTGCATCACCACTGCACGTTTCACCAACAGAAAACCCAAGGCCACCCACTGGAGCTCGACCTCTGTGAGGTCAGTGGCACCCCACACGTTGAGAATCCCCTCCTTAGGGGAGAGAGGGATGGGTTTCCCTACCGCATCCGTCATTTTGCGGGTCGCCCTGTCCCAAAACTGCTGGATAATAGGACATTCCCACAGGACATTTCTCTTACATTCTTGAGGTTTATACCAAACACATGAATTAAGATTGCACTGGGAACATATGCATGAATGAAATCAAAAATTCTATCTTACATAATGACTGCAGAACATTCAGGGGATGCCTTCCTGCAAAAAAACAATCCCGAGAGCCATAACCCTCTTTCTATGTGTATATTCTGTATTTCTGTGTTTTTTGTCATTGTTTCATTTATTTATCATACCAGTTCATTAATAATTTTCAGTCAGTCAGTCAAAAAGCTTTATTATCGGTTAAAAACCATAAAAGCAACAATACATAATTACGTAAGACTACCAATTGATCACCAGTGAGCAGCAATACATAGTGTACATAAGTAAACAATAAGCTTAAAACAATAAATAGTGTTTAAAATAGTGAAAACAAATAAAAACAGCCCACTCAGAATGGTATTGAAATTCCCTAGTAAATGCAACGGGGTACTACACAGTTAATTAATTGGGGTAGTTTGCTGCTTGAGTTTGGCTCTTCTAGAGCACCACATGGAAAACAGGTATCTGGAGGTCGCAAACACAGGTAACGGGGAAGGGCCGTATTTCAACAATCTATACACATCCCTGTAATCCCTGAAGCCCCTGGACTTGCATAGCCGTAGGATCCATTTGGCTCTGGCCGTGGGGTATGAAGAGCAGAAAAGCAAAACGTGCAGATATGTCTCTTCAGCATGTTCACACCCCGGATATAGGCCAGATGCATAATGATCCATTGACCACTTGTTTGTTACTGCCCTTACTGGTAGAGATCCATGTCTAAATTGGACATACAATTTCTTCGCCAGAGGGGGCTGAATATCGTCCAAGAGTTTCTCAAATTGGTACCTATCCTTAACTTCTAGGAAACTGCTTGTCAACCTACCCAGAGATGGTCTTGATGCCATCTTTTCCAATCTGTAGTGGTTAAGTACTGTGACTAGCACACTCTTAGGTGTTGTGACAGAAGAGGGTGCGAGGGGGAGCCACAGATCAGCCTTCCCCAAAGCCAGGTATAGATCTTTAACATGCTTTAACCAAGGGATTTTTCCCACACCCCTTAAGGTCAATTGGTAAGTAAGTTCCTCCCGATAGCTTGAGAGCTCAGGTATGGACCAGAGTCTCCTCCAGTACAATAAAGGGCGGTTAGGGATAACTTCATGTATCAATCAAAGCATTTGTATAGCGCGCTACTCACCCGGAGGGTCTCAAGGCGCTTGGAGGGGGGGGTCTGCTACTGCTCGTACAGCCAGGTCTTGAGTTGTTTCCTGAAGGAGAGGTGGTCTTGGGTCAGGCAGAGGTGGATGGGGAGGGAGTTCCGCGTTTTGGCAGCCAGGTAGGAGAAGGATCTTCCTCCCGTTGTGGCTCTTCGGAAGCGGGGTACGGCGGCGAGCGCGTGGCTGGTTGATCATAGCTGGCGGGTGGGAGTGTAGAAGGTCAGGCGGTCGTTGAGGTATCTGGGGCCTTGGTTGTGGAGAGCTTTGTGTGCGTGGGTGAGGAGTCGGAACGTGAATCTCTTGCTGACGGGGAGCCAGTGCAGGTCTCTCAGGTGTCGGTAGATGAGGCTGTGTCGGGGGATGTCCAGGATGAGTCTTGCTGAGGCGTTCTGAATGCGCTGGAGCCTTTTCTGAAGTTTGGCTGTGGTTCCGGCGTAGAGGGCGTTGCTGTAGTCCAGTCGGCTGGTGACGAGCGCCTGGGTGACCATCTTCCTGGTTTCGGTGGGGATCCACTGGAAGATCTTCCGTAGCATGCGTAAGATGGGGAAGCATGACGCGGAGACAGCGTTGACTTGTCTGGTCATCGAGAGGGAGGAGTCCATGATGAAGCCCAGGTTGCGTGCATGGTCCGTTGGTTTGGGTGTGCTGCCCAGGGCAGGGGGCCACCAGGAGTCGTCCCAGGCGGAAGGTGATGATCCCAGGATGTGGACTTCCGTCTTATCTGAGTTCAGTTTTAGGCAGCTGTTCATCATCCACTCGGCAACGTCTTTCATCCCTTCGTGTAGGTTGGTTCTGGCGGTGTGCGTGGTCGTTGGTGAGGAAGAGGATCAGCTGGGTGTCGTCGGCGTAGGAGATGATGTTGAGGTTGTGTTGGCGTGCGATGGCCTCGAGGGGGCTCATGTAGATGTTGAAGAGGGTGGGGCTGAGAGATGATCCTTGTGGTATGCCGCAGATGACTACGGTGGCCTCTGATCTGAACGGGGGGAGGCAGACTCTCTGGGTTCTCCGGCGAGGAACGAGATGATCCACTCCATTGCCTTCTCTTGGATTTCGATGTTGCTGAGGTGCTGCACTAGGGTGCGGTGGCAGACAGTGTCGAACGCTGCGGAGAGGTCCAGGAGGATGAGGGCCGCCGTTTCCCCGTTGTCGAGCAGGGCTCGGATGTCGTCGGTGGCTGTGATGAGGGCGGTCTCTGTGCTGTGGTTGGCTCTGAAACTGGACTGCGAGTGGTCGAGGGATCCATTCGTCTCGAGGAAGGCGGCCAGCTGTCTGTTGACGGTTTTCTCGATGACTTTGGCAGGAAAAGGTAGGAGCGAGATGGGGCGGTAGTTTTTGAGTTCGGTGGGGTCCGCTGAAAGTTTCTCCAATAGGGTGCTGAGTTCGGCGTGCTTCCAGCTCTCTGGGAAGGTGGCAGTGTCGAAGGAGGCGTTGATGATGTCCCGGAGATGGGGTGCGATGATTGAGTCGGCCTTGTTGAAGACGTGGTGAGGGCAGGGGTCGGTTGGTGATCCGGAGTGGATGGAGTTCATCATGCGGATGGTGTCTTCGGTGTTGATCGGGGTCCAGGCGAGGAGGGTGGTGGTGGGGGGCATTGGTGCGGTCGTAGGAAGCGTCAGTTGTGTGCTGAAGCTGTTGTGTATATCTGCGATCTTGCTGTGGAAGAACGAGGCGAGCGAGTGGCAGAGGTCTTGCGATGGGGTGATGTCATTGTTTCCGGCGCTAGGGTTCGAGAGGTCTTTGACGATGTTGAAGAGTTCCTTGGTGTTGTGGGCGTTGTTGTCTAGTCGTTCCTTAAATGCGGTTCTCTTGGTGGTGTGGATCAGCTGGTGGTGTTTTCGGGTGGCGTGCTTGAGGGTTGTCATGTTGTCTGTAGTCGGGTCTCTGCGCCAGGCTTTCTCGAGGGCACGGCAGTTCTTCTTGGAGCTCTTGAGTTCGGCGGTGAACCAGGATGCTTTCTTGTTTTCGGGTCTGACGGGGGGGGTCTTCCGTGGAGCGAGGTCGTCTGCGCAGTTGGTGATCCATCTTGTGAGGTTGTTGGCGGCTTGGTTGGGGTTCGCTGATCTGGCGGGAGGGTTCTGGCTCAGGGATTTGGCGAGCTGGTCGGTGGTGATCTTGTTCCAGCATCTGCGAGGAGCCTGTTGCGGGTGGTGGTGGAGCGTGCTCCTTCTGAAGCTGAAGTGAACGCAGCTGTGGTCTGTCCAGTGGAGTCCGGTGGCGTGGCTGAAGGAGATGTCCTTGCTGGAGGAGAAGACGGGGTCAAGCGTGTGGCCGGCGTAGTGGGTGCGGGTGGTCACCAGTTGCTTGAGTCCGAGGTTGGTGAGGTTGTCCAGCAGGGTGGTAGTGTTGCTGTCGTTGTTGTTCTCTAGGTGGAAGTTGAGGTCCCCTAGGAGGATGTAGTCAGCGGAGGGGAGGTCGTGCGGGCTGATGAAGTCGGCGATGTCTTCGCTGAAGTGTGTGCGTGGTCCCGGGGGTCCGTAGATGAGGGTGCCTCTGAGGGTGGTCTTGGGGTCGGTGTTTATCTGGAAGTGCAGGTGTTCGGCGGCTGTGAGGGTGTCGTCAGAGTTGGTCGTGATGCGGATGGTGTTCTTGTGGACGATGGCGATGCCTCCTCCTGTTTGGTTGACGCGGTCCCCCTGGGTGATCTTGTATCCGTCCGGGATGGCGATGGCGATGTCGGGCGCTGAGGAGGCGTTCATCCAGGTTTCCATGAGGAAGGCGACGTCTGGAGATGTGGAGTCGAGGAGGTTCCAGAGCTCCACGGCGTGTCTGTGGACGGAGCGGGTGTTGAGCAGGATGCACCTGAGGTGGTTGCTACTGGAAGTCGGCTTGGTGGGTGCGGTGCAGGTCCGGATGCAGGAGAATTTGCAGGATTGGCAGGTGAAGGGTCCGTGGGTGCGTCCTGGGGTGGCTCGGTGGCAGCTGGGGATCCGGCCGGTGTTGAGTGCGTTGAGGGTGGCGGCCTCGTAGGTCCGGCTGGTGGGCTGGCATCTGCGGGGGCCAGGGGTTTTGGCGCTGGGCGCGGTCCAGGGGCGGACGGGCGCAGACGGGCTTACCTTTGGCGCACCTTCCGCGCACAATCAGCGCGCCCGCTGCACGTCAACGCTGCGCGTATGCATGCCCTCTGCCATAAATGGAGAGGGGACCAGACCCAAGTCAAGGCATAGCGGAATCAGCGGTGTGCTCTTTGGGAGTTTCAGCAGACGCCTAATGAAACTATTCTCAGAGGATGAAAGTGAGGAGGCGTTGGCGTGGTCCCATAGCTCTACACCGTAGAGCGCCCCACCTCTTGCTTGTGCTTTATAGATTTCTACTGGATCTCCCACGATTTTAGATGTGCACTCATTATGTACCTTTAGAATGCCTCCCGCTGCTTGGGCCAACTTCATATTTGCCTTGGCTATGTGGGTCCCCCATTCCATTTTATCATTCAGTGTTACCCCTAAGTGTTCAAAAGTGGAGACTCTCTCAAGGGCCGTACCATCCATATGGGGAAGGGGACAGTTCGGGAGTTTAGAGTTAAAGACCATAAATTTGGTTTTAAACAGGTTGATCTCTAGGTTTCTTAGTCTGCAAAGGAGCAGAAAGCCTCTAATGTTGGCTGAATACCTGTTGAAGATTAAGATAACAGAAGGGTATCATCAGCAAACATCAGGGCTGGTATCTTTCGAGCTGCCAAGCTTGGAGAATCTAAGTCCCACGCGTCCCAAAGATGTTTAATTAACCCATTAAGAAAAAGTGAGAAGAGCGTGGGGGCCAACACGCACCCCTGTCTCACTCCCTTTTCCACCGGGAATGCGGCCGAAAGCTCCCCATTCCTCCCGTACCTCACTTTTGCAAAAGTACCCTGGTGTAATCGTTTGAATAAATGCCACAAGTAGGCTGGAACACCCATCTCCAACAAAATGGCCCATAGCTTCTCCCTCTGGAACAGGTCAAATGCAGATTGGAGATCTACAAAGATCAAATACAAACTACCAGCCCCCAAAATCACCGTCTTCCAGAATACCATCTGTAATCTAAACAGTTGGTCAATGGTGGAAACTTTTGCACGAAAACCCGCTTGTAGGGAGGTCAGGATGTGGTGATCGTCCATCCAACACTGCAACCTTATTAAAAGAATATGGCCAATAATTTCTGTAAGACGTCAATAAGACTAATGGGGCAGTAGGGGTCCAGAGGGGATGCCTTTTTATGGATGGGAATGATCTCCGCGCCCAGCCAGGTTAGAGGAATTTCCAAACCCAAGAGTATGGCATTAAAATATAGGCACATGTAAGGAACCCAAACCTTCTGCTCACTCAAATACAGGTCTCCCGGTATGCGGTTAAATCTGGGGGCTTTCCCTGTGGCCAGACTTTTAAGGGCGCCCTGAGTTTCCTGCAGGGTTACTGGAGAGTAATCCGGGTCAGTAGTGATCTTTGTGTCTGGAGCAGATGTAACTAGGTCTGCTATGGTCACAGTATTGGCATGCGCAAAAAGGGGTTTCAAGTGCGCTATCCACACATCTTCACTCAAATTAGGTATTATGGCACTCGAGCCCTCGGACGAACCTGATCTGACCAAGTTCCAAAATGCCCTGTAATCACGTCCATCTAGGGCGTCTTTTATGTTATCCCATCTGCGGGCCTCCCATTCTGCTTTGGACTCCACTGTAATGCTTTTGTAAGCGAATCTAGCCGATCTTGTACTCTCGAATGAACCAGTTTGTAAAATGTGTTGGATGGCAGATAGATAGCAAAATAAATGCAATATTCAAAATAGCAGCGCTAACAGACCTTATGGCAAAATGTTGGACTTATTTGAATCTGTTTAGCGATTTTATCATATATATGCACATCGTCCGATATTTAAAAACATATGATTCATCTAAATTAGAGATGTAAGTTAGATACAGATATATTGTTACTGTTTTAAGTCAGGTATATCATCCTTATTCAGAAAGAGTGAGGGTAAGCAATGAAATCGGGCATTGCATTAATCACAGTTTTAGCAGCTATAGACAATAACATGAAACCAGATAACTTCAAACAGTATGATTTAGATGAGGTATTTCAAGAAAGTCTTCTTTGGGCAGACTACTTTAAATTAAAATTGCACATTTCCTTACCTGTTTTTTTCTGCCGCTTACTCCCCGGTCCACCACGAGTATGCCCGATTGCTGTGGAGGGAGCAGTGGTCTTCCAGTCTATCTTTCTGGAGGTGCCCGTCCGCATCCGACCGGGGCCAAGGGCCACAACCCCTGCCCCTTTTTCTAAAATGGTTAAGAAATATTCCCCCAGTCTTCTATATGGTTTGCGAAAGAGACCAGAAGCTGACTGCATTTCCTTCAAACCTGACCGCCCCATTTCCTCATGCCCCTGCTATAATTTCACCTGCAATTATTTACACAAGAAACCACAGTCACAGCATACTATCACCCGGCTGAATTACATTAAACAATCATCAGATGGGGAACGAACTATCAACACCCAACCTAAAGAGTTTACATTTCTTAACCTAAATTGTAGATCCCTTGCCAAACATAAGGAGGGTATCTTTGATCTTCTTTACAAATCAAAACCTCAGCCAGATGCAATTTTCCTTATGGAAACATGGTTACACGAAAGCTCTGACCCCGATATTGCAGCAGCCCTACTGCCAACCTACAAAATTGTTAGAAAAGACCGAGGAGATAAAACCGGTGGCCTTTCAACCAATACCCCCGATACTTGATGAAGCACACTGTGAAGTGGTGGTGAAGTTCTTCATCGGAAAAGTAGAAAAGATTTAGGCAGAACTTGAGACGGCAACTATTAATAAGGAACAGCACATAATGAAGCCATCCCCCACTCTTGACTGTAACAACCCAGTTGGGCTCCCTGATTCGGGTTCTACTAAGAAAATAACAAACTGGCAACCCTTAGATCCTTTGTCTTTTAATGCTATCTTAAACAGTCTCAAATCAGGCTCCCCTAATGACCCACTACTAGTTAATATTTTTCAAAAACTAAATTCCTCCTCATTAAAGGTCATCACGGAACTACTTAATGCCTCACTGAGGGAAGCCATCTTACCAGCAGAATGGAAACACGCAATGGTTCTTCCCCTCTTGAAGAAACCAAATGTGGATCCAGCTGAGCCTTCCAACTTCCGCCCGATTTCCTTTCTCCCTATTTTTTCTATTTTCTAAGATCCTCGAAAAACATGTGAACCAATAGCTTACACGGTTTGTGGAATCCAATAACATCTTACATGGGTCCCAATCAGGCTTTGGAGCCGGATACTCCACAGAGTCTACTCTCTTAGGAGTTACAGAAACAATACGCCAGTATCTGGGCAAAGAGGAAACTGTGGCACTCTTTTTATTAGACCTGAGTTCCGCCTTTGATACGTTGTCTCATCTTACCCTTTTAAAAGCACTCCAGTCCCTGAGAATTGTTGGATCCGCTCTGGATTGGATTAAAAACTTTCTTACCAATAGGACTTTCCACGTCTTGTCCCCATTGGCTTGTTCCAAGACCTATGCATCTCCTTATGGAGTACCACAGGGCTCGATACTTAGTCCTATGTTATTTAATCTTTACGTCAGCCCTTTAGCCACCATTGCGGAAGAGGCTGGGTTGTCAATCGTCTCTTATGCAGATGACACCCAGCTTCTCTTCTCACTTTCTGCCAATGAAAACTCAAGGTTTTCATCCTTACAGGTAGGGCTGTATACAATCGCCAGCTGGATGCATTCTAACTGGTTAAAGCTAAATGGAGGAAAGACAGAGGTCTTGGTCATGGAGAAAGATAAAGATCTCTGGGGCCTGCACCATTGGCCGCCAGAAATGGGTGAACTACCTAAACCAGTGCAAACTGTACATAATTTAGGCATAGTGATTGATGACTAGCTGACTATGAAACAGCAAGTAGCTAAGACCACATCTATTTGCTTCACTAATTGCAAATGGCTCCGTAAGTATTATGAATGCTGCCTGAATCTACTCAAAGAACGGTTATCCAGGTCCTAATCATGTCGAGTCAGGATTATGGCAACATCCGATATCTAGGAGCGAATAGAGAGTTAGTACGCAAGCTCCAGGTGGTACAGAATTCTGCGGTCAGGCTACTTCGTCATTTACCTAAAACATCCTCCATCACAGGCACTTCGCTTAATCTTCACTGGCTCATGATCGAGCACCAGACGAAATAAAGGCCATATGCTATAGGCATAAGATTAAACTTGGCACAGCACCACATTACCTACGCTCCCTAACCCAGCCATATCTTCCCACCCGCCTACTCCGTTCTTCATCCCAAGCCAATTTCCTAGTTCCCAGATTTAAACTTTTGCGTATGGGCGGACGCTCATTCTCTTATCTGGCCCCAATGCTGTGGAACTCACTACCCTCTCTACTATGCCACGAAGTCAGCCATAAAAGCTTCTGCAAAAGCCTTAAGACATGGCTATTCAACCAGTAAATGCAGTCCTCTCAGTTTGCAATTTGTCCTGGGTGCCGGGAAACCTCCGGGTAGCTGTGCGCCTTATAAATGTTATATATTATTAATAATTGTTAAACAGCATGAGAGATGCACCAGGATTGGTTGGAGTGGGCTGGCTCAGTGCTCCTATAGGCACTAGAGGCCTGTGCCTTATCTCCACTCAGCTGTCTAAGACAGCTCAGGTGGAGAGGTTTTAAAATGCATATGTTAGGCTGCCCATAGCACAATCACAGGCACAGAGTCTGAGGACTGTCTCAATTTGCAGTCGGTCTCACATAGACTTTAAAGCAGCTCAGTGAATACTATAAAATGGTTCAGGCAATCCTTAATTTGTAACGAAAGTGTAACTCTGACTTTGGAGCTATATATTGAGGTACCGGATGAGGAATCCAGGTGGGCCTCATCTTGCGTGGTCACAATGCGGTTTTCAGGGCCTTCCTAACTACATATTTCTGAGTTGGGGTTGACGTGGAGTTCCCAACTGGTTAATTAGTCAATAAAGATGCAATTTTGTCTATATACATGAATGTATCATTATGGAAATTAAATGAAAAAACAAAAATGTATAGAGGGCACAAATTCCAAATGAGGCGTCAAGGCACCATAACAGGAAGAGCTCAAGTGAGACTTGTGGGACACCCCCGCGCCGCACGGCCACCAGCTGCTGCGTGTGCCCCCAGTGCCTGCCTCTGACTCAGCGCCGGCCTCGCTGCCGCCTTGAGCGCTCCCCTTGGTTTTTGCCCGTTTTTGACTGTAATTTGTGCTTGTTTTCCTTCTGTGCCTTAGATCGTTTTCTCACTGCTTTTCCCCCGTTTTTGACCTAAATTGTTGCCTGTTTTGTTGCTGTGCCGTGCTCTCCTCGTGTTTTGTCCTCCATTGTGCCTGTCTCCTTCCTGCTTGCCCGCCTACCTCGCCGATCTCCCTCCCCGCTTCCCGCCACCGCCATAAGCCCCGCCCCTTTCTCTTCTGTTCCCTCCCCGCTCCCGCCTCCCAGCTGCTCCGCCCACCCGCGCACTTGGCCTTAAATGGCGACCGTGCGACGCAGGTGAGTGTGACCCACTTGTGGGACACCCCCGCGCCGCACGGCCACCAGCTGCTGCGTGTGCCCCCAGTGCCTGCCTCTGACTCAGCGCCGGCCTCGCTGCCGCCTTGAGCGCTCCCCTTGGTTTTTGCCCGTTTTTGACTGTAATTTGTGCTTGTTTTCCTTCTGTGCCTTAGATCGTTTTCTCACTGCTTTTCCCCCGTTTTTGACCTAAATTGTTGCCTGTTTTGTTGCTGTGCCGTGCTCTCCTCGTGTTTTGTCCTCCATTGTGCCTGTCTCCTTCCTGCTTGCCCGCCTACCTCGCCGATCTCCCTCCCCGCTTCCCGCCACCGCCATAAGCCCCGCCCCTTTCTCTTCTGTTCCCTCCCCACTCCCGCCTCCCAGCTGCTCCGCCCACCCGCGCACTTCGCCTTAAATGGCGACCGTGCGAACGCGCAGCGGTCACGCGCAGCGGGCGCGCCGATTGTGCGCCGAAGGCGCGCCAAAGGTAAGCCCGTCTACGCCCGTCCGCGCCTGGACCGCGCCCAGTGCCAGGACCCCTGGCCCACGAGGAGCCCGACCGACCCGCCTGACGTACTCCACCGCCACCCTCACCGCACTCAACACCGACCGACTCCCAGAATGCCATCAAGCCACCCCGCGACGTACCCACGGACCTTTCAGCTGCCACGCCTGCAAGTTCTCCTGCACCCGGACCAGCCTCGCACCAGCACCCGCCAAGCCGAACACCAGCAGCACCCACCTCAAGTGCATCCTGCTCAACACCCGCTCCGTCCACAGACACGCCATCGAACTCTGGAACCTCCTCGACACCACAGCCCCTGACGTTGCCTTCCTCACGGAGACCTGGATGAACGCCTCTTCAGCTCCCGACATCGCCATCGCTATCCCAGAGGGCTACAAGATCGTCCGGAGGGACCGAAACGCCAACCAGATGGGAGGAGGCATCGCCATCATCCACAGGAACACCATCCGTCTCACGACCAGCACCGACAACACCCTGACCAGCGCCGAACACCTGCATTTCCAGATCCACACCAACCCGAACACCACCCTCAGAGGCACCCTGATCTACCGACCCCCTGGACCACGCACACAATTCAGCGAGGACATCGCCGACTTCGTCAGCCTGCATGCCCTCCCCTCCGCTGACTACATCCTCCTGGGAGACCTCAACTTCCATCTGGAGAACAACAACGACCGCAACACCAGCACCCTGCTCGACAACCTCGCCAACCTGGGACTCAAGCAACTGGTGTCCACCCCCACCCACCGCGCCGGACACACACTCGACGCAGTCTTCTCTTCCAGCACAGACATCGACTTCAGCCACGCCACAGAGCTTCAATGGACGGACCACAGCTGTGTCCACTTCACCTTCAAGAGAACGACGACCCACCACCACCAACAACAGGCCGCCCGCAGAAGCTGGAACAAGATCACAGCAGACCAGCTCACCACCTCCCTGAGCCAGCACCCTCCAGCTAGCTCAGCGGACCCCAGCCAGGCCGCCAACAACCTCACGAAGTGGATCAGCAACTGCGCGGACGAACTCGCCCCACTGAGGACCCCGCCTAGCAGACCCGGCAGCAAGAAGGCCCCTTGGTTCACCGACGTACTCAAGAGCTCCAAGAAGAACTGCCGAGCCCTCGAGAAAGTCTGGAGAAGGGATCGGACACCGGACAACAGGACCTCCTTCAAGCTTGCTACCCGGAAACACCACCAGCTGATCCGCGCCGCCAAGAAAACAGCATTCAAGGACAGGTTGGACAACAACGCACACAACTGCAAGGAACTCTTCAACATCGTGAAAGAGCTTTCCAACCCCAGCGCAGGAAACAACGACATCACCCCATCGCAAGACCTCTGCAACTCCCTCGCTTCATACTTCCACAACAAGATCGCGGACATACACAACAGCTTCAACAACCAACCAACGCACACCATGACCGAACAACCACCCCCCACCACCACCCTCCACGCCTGGACCCCGATCAGCACCGAAGACACCATCCGCACAATGAACTCCATCCACTCCGGATCACCGACCGACCCATGCCCTCACCACGTCTTCAACAAGGCCGACGCTGTCATCGCACCCCACCTGCGAGACATCATCAACACATCCTTCGACACCACCATCTTCCCTGACAGCTGGAAACACGCCGAACTCAGCGCCCTACTCAAGAAACCAACAGCGGACCCCACCGACCTCAAGAACTACCGCCCCATCTCGCTCCTCCCGTTCCCAGCCAAAGTCATCGAGAAGACCGTCAACAAGCAGATGGCCGCCTTCCTCGAGACGAACGGATCCCTCGACCCCTCACAGTCCGGCTTCCGAGCCAATCACAGCACCGAGACCGCCCTCATCGCCGCCACCGACGACATCCGAGCCCTGATGGACAATGGAGAAACAGCGGCCCTCATCCTCCTAGACCTCTCCGCGGCTTTCGACACGGTCTGCCATCGCACCCTAGTACGGCGCCTCAGCAACATCGGAATCCAGGACAAGGCGCTGGAATGGATCATCTCCTTCCTCGACGGAAGAACACAGAGAGTCCGCCTACCACCGTACAAGTCAGAGGCCTCCGAAGTCATCTGCGGCGTCCCTCAAGGATCATCTCTGAGCCCCACCCTCTTCAACGTCTACATGAGCCCCCTCGCGGCCATCGTACGCAAACACAACCTCAGCATAATCTCCTACGCCGACGACACCCAGCTGATCCTCTCCCTGACCAACGACCCCACCGCCGCCAGAGCCAACCTGCACGAAGGGATGAAAGAGGTAGCCGAGTGGATGACGACCAGCCGCCTAAAACTGAACTCAGACAAGACGGAGGTCCTCATCCTGGGCCCCTCACCCTCCGCCTGGGACGACTCCTGGTGGCCTCCCGCCCTGGGCACCGCACCCAAACCGACAGACCATGCACGCAACCTGGGCTTCATCCTGGACTCCTCCCTTTCCATGTCCAGGCAAGTCAACAACGTCTCCTCGACGTGCTTCAACATCCTACGCATGCTACGGAAGATCTTCTGGTGGATCCCCACCGAGACCAGGAAGACCGTCACCCAGGCCCTCGTCACCAGCCGACTGGACTACGGCAACGCCCTCTACGCCGGTACCACCGCCAAGCTCCAGAAGAGACTCCAGCGGATCCAGAACGCCTCAGCCAGACTCATCCTCGACATCCCACGAACCAGTCACATCTCCGGACACCTGAGAGACCTTCACTGGCTCCCCGTCAGCAAAAGAATCACCTTCCGCCTCCTCACCCACGCACACAAAGCCCTACACGACCAAGGCCCGAGCTACCTCAACAGCAGAGTCAACTTCTACGCTCCCAAACGCCACCTCCGATCAGCCAACCACGCCCTCGCCGCCGTCCCCCGCATCCAAAGAGCGACTACAGGAGGAAGGTCCTTCTCCTACCTGGCTGCCAAGACCTGGAACTCCCTCCCGACCGACCTGCGCCTGACCCAAGACCACCTCTCCTTCAGGAAGAAGCTGAAGACCTGGCTGTTCGAGCAGTAGCGGCACCCCCCCCCCCCCCCAGCGCCTTGAGACCCTACGGGTATGTAGCGCGCTTTACAAGTGTCATTGATTGATTGATTGATTGAGAAAGGCCCAAAATGAAAATAATCTCATGAAAAGCACTGACAAGCAGTTAAAGAATTAAGAGACAAGTCTTAAATGCTTTCCGAAAACTGTTATGTTCCTGCAGATCACTAATATCAGTTGGAAGGGAATTCAAAAGTTTTGCTGCAGCCTTGAAAAATGCCCTATACCCCCCTTGGTCTTCTTAAATTTAGGAACAACCACAAGATTATAGCTAGGCAAGCGAAGATGTCTGGTAGGAGTATATCTCTCAAACTTCTTAGTCAGTCCTCTGGGACCAATATTTTGCCCTTCCCTATGAAAATGCATAAGGCCTTAAAGGTAATGTGTTTGTTAACTGGTAGCCAATGAAATTTGGAGATCTCTGCTGAGACTGATTGGTATTTGGGAATTCCAAGTATCAAACTTGTGACCGTATTTTGAACTAACTGAACTTTAGCAGTTAGAGATTTATTGATCCCAAATAAAGTGCAGTGCCGTAGTCTAGCCTATAAGAAATCACAGCCAAAACGTCCTGCTTGCATCCTTCCAGAGAGCAAAAAGGAAACATCTTCATCAGGGTCCAGATAGACCATAAACAAGTAGACACTGTACAGTTAACCTGATGGTTGCAGCAGCAATTCTCGAAGGACCTTAAGTCCTGGCTCTTTGACTGAACCACAGACATTTCACCCCACCCAGCGCCTTGAGACCCTCACAGTTGAGTAGTCGCACTATATAAGATTACAGATTGAATGATTAATTGATTGATTGAATGATTAATGGTCAAATGATATCTTGGTATTCACTACTACACTTAAGATTTCTGGCTCAGTCTGCTGGGCTAGGCAATGCCCCCAGTCTTTTTTGCTACCAGGAATTATTCCTGATGGAGGACTGGTTGCCAAAAATCAAGACCTCAGTCTGAGGTAATCGGTGCTCATACAAGTCGCTAATGCTTGCTTGCAGTTCTTTAAGTTGGTAGCCCTAACCTCAATGTCCTTAGTGAGGATAGGATAATGTGTGTCTAACCAGCATAGGATAGGGCCAGCAATTTCTACATTTCGTCATTCACTCAATACATTTGACAAGTAGTTTGAGATTGGTGCTTGCTCAACATTTTCAGAAACCTTTTCAGAAACCCCAAACCCAACAACTGTTACCAGACTTCCGTTGCTGAAGTATTACTGCCGACCGTTAGAAAATGATCCAACACGATGGGTATGCAGTTCCTGACAGGTGAACGGATCCTAGGAGTATTAAGTGTCAAACAATGTACACTGAACGTGGGGATGTAAAGGAGAATGCCTCCTTTCGGAATAAGTGCCCCCACACACCCAACCAGCTAGGTGTCATTCTTCTTCATAGGGCGGGCTCCCCGTCAGGTCGGTGATGCAATACCTGACGGGCTGCCTATGAGGGTCTTTTATTCCATGCTGTATTGGTGCAGTTGGTGTGAGGGGATTGCAGCACCGTCCTGATGAGGAGCACCCCCATTGATGAAGCATGACACCTAGCTGGCTGGGTGTGGGAGGGCACTTCTTCCGAAAGGAGGAATTCCCCTTTCCCTACCTACCTTCAGTGTACGTTGTTTGACACTCAACCTAGTATCTCTTCCCCTGTCAGGAAATTCATATCCATCGTGTTGGATTACTTTTGGGCACCTATGCTGGACCTTTATAAAAGCCCACAGTCTCTCCTTTTTTACTTGCACGTCAGAAAATGATCTCATCCTAAAGACAATCAGCTTTCAGTGGGACCAACCATCAGCTTCATCATAAATTACTTTTTCAGATTTCATCATACCCAATAAAACATTAGACCTAACAAAGACTTATTAACAGTTTAAAATAACCCTCAAAATAGCACTGTTTACAACAACAGTTTAATTTAGCGCTACATAAATAAAAAATGACCTACTTTCTAATAGAAAAAAAGTGTTTCATGCGCAGGCAATAATATCCTATTCATTTTCGCTGTGGAAGTTGCGCTGTTTATGTTAATCTAACAAGGATGAGTCAAACAATCCTCATGGAAACCAAGGGCCTAATAACGGTAAAAACAGACCCCAGAGCTCGGTGACACACAGGCCGCAGGAACACACACAATGACAACAACATGACAAAGGCCGTGCTCTTTTCGGGCCCGTACAGGGATCCCCCGGGCAGACGGACACTGTAGTGTTGCTGCCAGTGGGGTGTACCACTGCAGCAACACGCCCCCTCACACCGTCCATTCCATTGTTGCCCCTAAGGCGTCTAAGAGCTTTGGTACAGCCCTTACGTGAGCGTAACGTGAGGCTGTGAATAAAAGCCCGGTAAGCCTGGGCGTGGTCAGTTGGCTACTAACCACAAACGTAGCCTGTGTGTCCGTCTCATGCTCATTTCTAGGCCCCAGGCTATAACCAGCTCAGGACACTACATTGGCGACGAGGCGGTGGCCCCATCGACCCCACCGCGTGCTTATCACCAACGCGCCTTGTCTTCGGCGCCCCCGCTGCCCCGCAGCCCGACCCGAGCACCCTCGCTCGCAGCACCCCACCGGACTCACCCAGTCCGCCTCGCGGAAGCAGCGGCCCCGCCTACGGGCTTCCAGCGGCCCACGCTGCCCGCCGGCGCTCTCGCCCGGCTCCCGCCTGGCATCGGAGCCGTCCTGCAACCGCCGACATCACTGGGACAGGCGTCCCCCCTCAAGGTACGAGCACCGACGTGCCCCGCAGCCCCTGCAGCCTTCGCGCACACCACGGCCTTCGCGCCATTGAAGACGCCGGCCCAGCGCGACACCCCCGGTGTTTCCGCGCATGCGCGTTACGCGCTTCCGACGCTCCAGGGCTTCTTCTCACGCGTCTAGCGTGTCCTCGGCCCCGCAGGCCCTGCATTACCCCACGCTTCCGGCAAGCCAGCGCCTGGGTACATTTACTGAGTGCCAGTCATCCTCTCACGTCGCTGTAGCCTCACCACTGCTCCCCTGCCGGCCCAGCGCCTGGACCTCCTGGTGCTTCCTGCTCAAAGACCTCGTGGAAGCCACTCCGCCTTCCTTCCTTGCCTACTAGGAGTGCCCGGACGCCCCACAGTGCCCTGCCTCAGCCACCATGGCCAACGTACCTCCTCTGGAGCCCTTCTCCATCACAGGGACGCCCCCCTCGCAGGCTACGCGATGGCGCAAATGGGTGGAACGCTTAGAGAACTATTTCATTGCAGCTGACATTGCAGTAGCACGGCGTCGCGCCATGCTGCTACACCTAGGAGGGGAGGCTATTCATGATATCTCTAAGGACATCACGGAGGGAGACCCACCTCACACCTACGCCACCCTGAGGGATGCCATCACGAGGTACTTCGAGCCTTTCACTAGCGCAGACTACGAACGTTTCCTACTCCGTCAGGCTCGCCAGCTCCCTGAGGAGTCAGTTGATGTGTTCTACGCGCGTTTAAAGAAGCTAGCCAGCACGTGCAGTCTCCCGGACGCGGATGACGAAATTCGCGCCCAATTCATCCAAGGGTGTTCTTCTCTAAAGCTGAGAGAGAGAGTGCTGGAAACAGACGCCATGCCCATGCGCGATATCCTTGCTTTAGGACGCTCCAAAGAGCTCTCCAAGGCTCGAGCAGCCCACATGGAGCCAAGCCCAGCAGTCAAGATCAAGACTGAACCCGTGTGCGCAGTTAAGTCACAGCGTCCGGACAACCGGACGAGATCTCAGAAAAAGGACCCACCTCACCAGCCTTCCCGCGACCGATCGTGCATTTGGTGCGGAGGGGTCACCCCACACAAAGGCGCCTGCCCAGCCCAAGGAAAAATCTGCAGCGCATGTGGGAAAGCCAACCACTTTGCAAGCGTCTGTCTATCATCGCAGCGGAAGAAACAAAGCACCCCACCCAGGAAGGCACGACAGGTTGCGCCACTACCGAACACTTCCAACAGCAGCGACATGGACGACGACGAGGAAGACGCCGCGTCGGTCCATGTAGTACGCATGCTCAACACCCTGGCAGCCACGTCATCAAACGAGCCCATGTGCACCGTCCAGGTCCACAGCCAAGCACTCAGAGCCCTCATCGACACCGGCGCCACGATAAACCTGATGGCAGCTAGCGTGTACCAGTGCCTGGAGGATGCCCCCACGCTCCACCCCACCAGAGTGCAGGTGTTTGCCTACGGGATCAGGCGCCCCTTGCGCCTCTGCGGTGTATTCCGGACAACCGTGTCTCACAACTCCACGCAGCTGCAGACAAAAATCTATGTATCCCAGGAAGGTTCAGGATTTCTCCTCGGTTGCAAGACCGCCCGGGAACTTGGACTCATCCACTTTGCCCTAACAGTACAAGCACAGGGTTTAGATCACCTGGTCGCAGACCACTCCTCACTGTTTGACGGCATTGGATGTCTACGAGGCCCTCCCGTCCGACTCCACATCGACCAGTCAGTAGCCCCCGTAGCCCTCCGACACAGACGGATTGCGTTCCACCTCCGGCCCAAAGTGGAAGCTGAACTTAAGATGCTAGAGCAAGCCGGAATCATCGAGAGGGTTACCGGACCCACTCCGTGGGTATCCCCCATTGTCGTGGCCAAGAAGCCGAAACAACCTGACGCAGTGCGGATATGCGTGGACATGCGCATCCCCAACCTGGCCATCAAAAGAGAACGTCACCTGACTCCGACCATTGATGACATCATCGGGGAGCTCGCAGGATCCAAATGGTTCTCCAAGATGGATCTGCGGTCAGGATACCATCAGATCCCGCTGCACCCGGATTCGCGTCCCATCACGACATTTTCCACACATGCTGGCCTGTGGAGATACACAAGGCTCAACTTTGGCATTTCGAGCGCCGCCGAGGTGTTCCAGAATATCATCCACACCGTCCTCCAAGGCCTGGACGGAGTTCTAAACGTGAGCGACGACATCCTGGTGCATGCCCCGACCCTGGAAGAACACCTCAGGCGGCTCCAGGCCGTATTCAACCGTCTACAAGAGAGAGGTTTGACACTCCACAAGGCCAAATGCGAATTCCTGCGCAAGGACATAAGCTTTTTCGGATACAAGTTCTCCGACCAGGGTGTGGGACCTGACCCAGACAAAGTGCGAGACATCCACGATGCGCCAGCGCCCACCTCCATAACAGCGGTCCGCAGCTTCCTGGGCATGGTAACATACTGCGGACGCTTCATAAAGGACCTATCCGACCTGACAGGACCACTCCGCGACCTCACTAAGTCCAACACCACCTGGAAGTGGGGCCCGGAGCAACAAGAGTCTTTCAACAACACGAAGGCAGCCCTGTCAGCTGACACGACACTGGCCTACTTCAACCCACGAAACGAGTCACAACTGCTAGTGGATGCCAGCCCCACTGGTCTGGGTGCCGTCCTATCACAACGGCAGTCATGTGGAGAATGGGCCCCTGTAGCATACGCCAGCCGTACCCTCACACCTACGGAACAGCGCTACTCGCAAATTGAGCGGGAGGCCATTGCCATTCTGTGGGGGTGCCGCCACTTCCACATCTACCTCTATGGCCACCCTTTTTCAGTAATTACCGACCACAAACCTCTCATACCGCTTTTCCAAGGCTCCTCCTCCCGCCCACCGCCAAGGATCGAGAAATGGGTGTTACAACTGCAAGAGTTTCAGTTCTCCGTGGAGTACCGGCCCGGCACACGCAACCCTGCCGATTACCTATCCAGACACGCCCGGCCCGTCACTGATGCAGAAGCCGCCGAGGCGGCGGCCACTGAGGAATACGTTCGGCTAATCATCGAGAGGTCGAAACCCCGTCCCATGTCCCTTGAGGAAGTTTCCAGGGCCACCAAGGATGACGACTGCCTCCAAATTGCAATCCAAGCCGTCGAGTGTGGAGACTGGAAGGCACTCCAGAGCCCCGCGTCCTTCCGCACCTCTGACGCCCAAGCTGTCCTGAAAGCCCTATTCCTGATACGACATGAGCTGTCAGTCTCCACCGAAGGATGCCTCCTGAGAGGCCCCCGCCTGGTCCTACCCAGCAGCTTGACCCATCAGGCAGCCCTGCTAGCACACGGATCGCACCAAGGGATCGTCAAGTCTAAGAGTAGGCTCCGGAGCAAGGTGTGGTTCCCCGGGCTGGACAGAGCAGTCGAAGAAGTAGTCCACAGGTGCCCGGTGTGTCTGGCGACAAGCCTCCCCAATCCTCCAGCGCCAGTGGCAACCGAGGAAGGCCCCACCTCCCCGTGGGTACGGGTGAGTGCAGACTTCGGCAGCCTCCCTGGAGGAAAGTACATGCTGGTGGTGGTGGACGACTTTTCCCGCTACCCGGAGGTGGAAATCGTATCGTCTACTGCAGCCTCAGAAGTGATACCAAAATTTGAGAAAATAATTGCCACCCATGGCCTCATGAAAGAGGTCCGCACAGACAACGGCCCGCCATTTAATGGCAACGAGTTCACAGACTATCTCCAAAGCCAAAATGTGAAACACAGACGGATCACGCCAAGATGGCCGCAAGCCAATGGAGAGGTCGAGAGACTAATGAGGACACTGAATAAGACAATACAAATCGCAATTGCTGACGGACAGTGCCTGGAGTTAGCCATCTACCAGTTCCTCTGGGAATACCGCCTGACCCCACATTGCACCACAGGCATCTCCCCAAGCCGACTCTCTTTCAACCGTGCCATGGCAGACACCATCCCACATCACCCAGCATGGGAGCTCACCCCAAACCCGCCGAACCGGTCCATGGAGCAGCGCACCAGAACCAACCAAGAGGCATCCAAGCGGAGACGTGCATCGGACAGCTCGATACGAGTAGGAGACAAGGTTCTAGTGAAAGACCGCCACCCCGGAGGAAAGTTCCGCCTGCCGTTTGAACTACACCCATGGACTGTAATCGAGATCAAAGGAACCATGGTCACTGCTGTCAGGGATGGAGAGTCAGTCACAAGAAACATCTCGTTTTTCAAACAAATACCAGACCCTGACTCTGATCAGGACGAGTGGCAACCAACCTCCCAGACACCTCCATCAGGACCGGACGAAACTGGCGCTGCGACGGCTCATGCCGAAGATATCACCCTGACGACTCAAACCCCGGAGAATACTGAAGAAGAGCCCAACGTCAACGACAGCAGGAGCACAGAAGAGCCACTCCCAGCAACAGGAGAGGGCCGGAGCCAAGCAAGATACAGCCTGCGTCCGTGCCCCAAGCCCTCCCAGAGGTATCGTGACTTTGTGGCCCAGTGCTGGCGTTGAGTTGATCGAGATGGCTGACCCCGCCGAGAGTAAAGTAAGACTGTTCCATTTTTGTTTGATCTTTAAAGTATTTGCAGTTGCCATTTCTGTGCAGGGACTGATCCAGAGACTTTGAGTGGACTTTGTTTGCGCTCGCAACCAACCCTCACAGCATGGTTTGCTGACCGGATAGACTTTTGAACTGTTGAGTGTTATTTTCCTGTTTTGTTTATTTCTTTCCCCAGGTAAAGGAGGAATGTAGTGTTGCTGCCAGTGGGGTGTACCACTGCAGCAACACGCCCCCTCACACCGTCCATTCCATTGTTGCCCCTAAGGCGTCTAAGAGCTTTGGTACAGCCCTTACGTGAGCGTAACGTGAGGCTGTGAATAAAAGCCCGGTAAGCCTGGGCGTGGTCAGTTGGCTACTAACCACAAACGTAGCCTGTGTGTCCGTCTCATGCTCATTTCTAGGCCCCAGGCTATAACCAGCTCAGGACACTACAGACACCTGCTAAGGATTCCCGGAGCCATCTTTCTTAACGTGGTGCTTTGGCACCTGACGCGGTACATGGTGAACTGCGGTGTCCTTTTAAATGATATAATGCGATTGTATTTTCCAGCAGTCAGGGGTGACGCACTTAGCTCGGTGAAATGTCGAGGCGGCGGAGGAGTTGACATTGAGGGCGGTCGGGCTGAAAGCTGCTATTGGACAATTCTTCGTACATTTTCTCTGAAAGTTGTTGATGAATGCGCACGTTTGAGCGACTGGCACAGTAAGGAAAGGTGAACGAGAAATAATCAAATAAAAAAAATCACTATTTGCCAGTAAAATATTAGAAAAGGATAGGAAATCCTGCCTACAGTCAATCTCGCCTCTGTTGATATGATTTAGGTCCTTTATCCTGCCAAAGTCCTCCTAGCGATGCATCTTCACAAGTGAAATTCAGAGCACAGCGAGGACCGAAGCGGGTCCGGCTCCAAGCAGCGGGCTCCACCGGAACACCTCAACCCCGGAGGAGGCGGAAGCTGCATTGCACAGATGCTGTGGGCCGGGTCTGCCCCGACACATGGGGCCTCATTTATGAAAAGTGACGCATCGCTGCGTGAAAACAGCGATGCATCACTTTTCATTGCGCCCTCCTTGCCACACCAATGATGCGTCATATTTACAGTATGACGCATCATTGCGCAAGGAGTTACAGATACGTCAGTATTTCTGACGTATCTGTATGGCGCAAGTGTGACGCACGGCCTCATAAATGAGGCCCATGGTCTCTGACAGAGCTGGAGGAGATCTGAGACAAAACGCTGAAATAAGAAAACAACAAGCCGCAACTGCAATTAGAGTTACTGCCGGAGCCAGAAAAACATCTCTCGTTTGTAAAAAATCTGCACGGGTTTTGCGTGGATTATTTGTAGCTGTCAATCATTTCTGATTGGGCGCACGTATAAAGATTGGCATCTAAAATACTGTAACACAATCATATGCTTCAATACTATAGTCGCTCAGCAAGTATATTGCGAAACTCAACCTGTCTGCAGTATCCTGCCTTACAGTGCCCCCTTACCTCCCCCCCCCCAATCTTCATATCTTCAGTTCTCCAGATCCCCAGCAATGACAGTATGGGACAGTTTTATAGAACAGTACCCTTGGGGAGTAACAAAAACATCTCTTTGATGACCTCAAGGGCATAGGATGGCAACAGGTACTTCCTTCAAGTGAACACACCTTTCCCAGGACTCGCGAATATAGGTCCAGTTGACCTCTCCCCCCTTCTCTCAGGAAATACTGCGCTTAACTATCATTTAGAACATTTGCAAAGAAATAGCATCCAGGGCACAATTAGACCCGACCTTCGGTGGAGGGTGTGCTAACGCTCCCAGCAAAGTGTCCAGACAAGCATTTCTAGTTATGATGTCGCAGCTACCTTCCTAGCCCTTATATGAGGAAAAATACATGGGAAACAGTGCAATTTAAACATATTGGACAAATCTAATAGCATAATAAACATATTTTTAAGTAGAATTGACACTGGTACTAGCTTTCAGCTCATTGAAAGTCCATAAAAACGCTCCTGCCCCATTGTTGACTGTAGATACAGTTTTAGTTTACCCAATCGAATGTGAAATATTCATGGGAAAGGCCGCCCTTATGTGCAGGCCTCAAAATATAAGGCTTGGAAGCAGGGCTTAATTTGAGCTGGTAGTTGCAGGTGGACCCACTTGCACTCATTTTCAGGGCCCCACACATATTTTTCCTCATGAGAATTTGTTACAGAACAGGAGGCAGGAAAATGCAAAAGGTAGACATGAGGAAGAGAAAGATGGCAATACTGTGACAAAGGCAGAAAGCAAAGATGAGTAGTAACCTGCAAGAGTTAGAACGGCAGGAAGTTCCCTGTGATGGATGAAAGTGGCACACAGTCGAATCACGTCTAGGCAGCCTTGGTATTCTGCTCTCACAACATTTGAAATCGCTGTGTACAGTCTCCTGAACAAGACTTAGGGTCTCAGCATTTATTATTTTGAACATTACAGGCTGCTTAGTGGGTACAACATCTTACGTTTGGGGTGTGTGTGACTATAAAGTCTCACATTCAATTCCCAAATACTGTTCCTTCTTTTTGAGGTACGACAGTAATTGGGAGTTTTAAATGTCATGTCAGTATAAAATAGCCACATTTGTTTTTCTCTACCGCAAGGTCCAGCTCTCCTCTAGGTTAACATTGGGATTGCTATTTAAATGTAATTACACATCGGGAGCAGATAGAACATTGGAGTTAGGTGTTTTGGGACTCCCCAGTTTCAAGACACATCTTTTTGTAAAGTTGTTTTTTCAATTGCTGGTCTGAAAATACCACTTTTAGAAAGTTGGCATTTTCTTACTTTACCATTCTTTGCCTCTTCCTGTTTATAAATACTTTTTTGGTTAGGGAGACAGCTGGGCTTTGTGCATTCCCGCTAGTCAGTCTCACAAAGGGAGCTGGGGTGTGACATTTGCATCCTGATGGCCCATCATCAGGCTGAAGGGCCTTTCAGAGCTAGATTGAGAGGGAGATGCTGACACTTGCAACTGAATAGGAATGTGCTTTTTGCACACAAAGAGCTGCATACCCCTGTGTAATGTGTCTGGAGCCAGAGTAGGAAATACAGGGAGCTTGTGAACGTTTGGGTATTAGTAATTGATCCCTGACACCACCAAATCAGAACTATCCTGGGACCAAGGACATATTGCATGGAACAACTGCTGTGCTGCAGGAGGGACTGCCATTTTGCTAATTCGTCTTCTGTGTTGGCCTGCTGCCTGCTGATTTATGTACCTTGGGAGGGACTGCCACTTTGTAACTTGTTCTGCTGTGTTTGCCCGCTGCCTGCTGCTACTCGCCTGGGAATGAGAGGGGCTGGACCTGCTCTCTACATCCTTGAATCCTAAAAGTGCTCCTGGCTTGCCTCTGGTTTTCAGAAATCTAAAGGTCACAACGGATTTACCACAACTCTCCTTGTGCAGCTGGGCTCTGCAATCTGTGAGTCCTACCCTTGCTTTGAGGTCCCCTCTCCAGCCCTGTGCCTCAGAAGTGACTTCTGCAGCTGATTCTTGCAAAAAGCGACACATTATCTTGACTGAGTCAGAATTTCCTCTGAGTGGCTCGAAGTCGACAAAAGCGCCATCCAATATATCTCTACAGTGGGACCTGTCTGTGTCCAGTTGCCAGCCTGCCATCGATTGCGGTTGGCCCAAACTTTGACTGTGCATCGGTTCCTTGCGACCTCACGTAACCTTTTGACCACCATTGACTTCTAAGCAGTTTTTTTAGATTATTCTTTAACAAATTCATACCCGACTTCTACTTATTGGAATTATGTCATTTTGGTCTTGTACTAAACAGATGCCAAATTACTAGAGGGTTACCACAGGTTAACTTAGGTTGTGTATCTGACTTACCCTGACTAGAGAGGTGGCCTCTACTTGTACAGGGTGCATAACGCTGCCAACTAGAGACCCCATTTCTAGCACACTAACTCACAAACACATACTCACACACACATTCTCACATAAACTCAGTTTCACACACTCTCACACTTATAATCACTCTATCTCTAGTACCTTTTCATTCATTCTTTCTCTCACACTCATAGACATACAAACACATGCACACATACACACTGTCACTCACACTCCCATTTTTCAATCTGTTTTTATTGTGTTAGGAAAGATTGCCAGTTTGCTTCTGCTATACTTGTCTAGTCATTAGTGAAGTTTAATAAAAACACATCCTCTATATACTATTAAAACTAAAAACATATTGCTGTGTCAATTTTATCCAGAAATACCTTGCATTTTGGGATTTTCAGACCCAATTTACAATGTAAGAATAAAACTATATGTCCCTAAAGGAAGCATTATGGTGAATGGAAAGGCAGGGCTGGCTGAAGGTGTCACGTGATCCCCAGTCCAGCACCATACCACAAAGTCTCAGCCCTAGACTCCCTCCTTGCGCCATCCGACTTGCTCTGTCCACTCTCCTGTCTTGCACCAGCCCTTTTGTTGCATATGGAATTAGTAGGCATCTAGTAGTATGGTATTCTGTGGATGCCTTTGTAGAAATATGTGTGTATTCGTGAGAGTTGTGTAATTTTTATATGTGCAGCGTAAGAGGTATGCTACTGTAGGTGCTGGTGAATAATGTGAGTGAGTGCATCATGAGTGGTCCGAGTATAGGGTAAGAAATGTGCTGATGAGAATGTAGGGCTCATACCATCATCACCATCATCATCATTATAGAATATCACACAGGAATTGGAGTTTCTAATACATATAATGTATACATTTTGCCATTTCCTCCCAGATTTCCACTCAGACCTACAGTGCTCCCACCTTACTGGCAATCCTTATGGTAACTCCTGTTACTGACCCCATCAAGATTACCAGGGCACTCACAGTTCCTAAGATGAGTTAGAGTTAATTTTATTGGAACATATATGAGGAATGTGGAATGGATGTCTTAAGCATAATTAATCATTACATATTTAGAGATTGATATATATTTAGAATTTGGGGAGACAAAGATTAAACGTGCAAGAGGAAACAAGAATATCCTCTAAAGCAGAACAAAGAGCACAAGTAGTTGTGCAAACAGCAAGAAAGCAGCAATAGTGGCTGGGGAACTTTGAAGCAATTTGGGTTGTAAACTTAAAAATGCACCTAACAAACAGGCTGTTGACTTAAAGGGACCTTTAAGGGTTTTGCGTCAGATACATGTAGAAAACTTGGAGCATGTAGGGCATTTTAAAGTGCAATGGCAATTCGTTCAAAAGAGACAGATGTTACAGGCAGTTATTGTACAGAACCTAAGAAATATTCATGGAAAAATTCACAAGAACTGGCGCATCTCTGCATTTCAGCAGAGATGCCTCAGCTAAATTGACTGAAAAAAAGCCTTGTGCCACCATGGATGCATCGCATTTACAATGTGGCACACTGTGGCACAAGGATAGACAGATGCGTGATGCATCTTTTGGCGGAAAGGCAGCGCATTGCTGGAGTCATGTTGTAAGCACAACGCAACTCAAGCAATGGTCAGGAATGCCTATTCCCATCATGCTGCATCTCTCTTTATGCCTGCTGCAAGCAGGCGCAAATTTTTTATGCAGTGGCGTCATAAAAAGTGACTCAGTGAAATCACTGCGTCACTTTTACAAGGCTTCCTTACGGCGGAATGACCCCCCCTGCACACATTATACCTGACGCATGTATAATGTTGCACAGGGCTTTACAACGTGACGCATCTCCCTAGATGTTTGAGCGGAGGAAAAGCACCCCACAAAGAAAAGCCCAAGGCCAGAGCTGAAAAATAAAATAGTAATGAAGTGTACTAATTAGCATTTTGTTTTTTTTTAAACTGTCCCATCCCGAACTGAGTGCCAGGATAGGGTGAGGCCAGTGCTGCAGAGGGACAGTAGGGAGCTGTATATCTCTTTGGCATGTTATCTTGCGACCGCTAGTCAGACATGCATATTTGAAATATTCTCTAAATTAGTTGTTCTAGACAGCTGGGTCAGTGTAAGTGCAGGCCTCCAATGCTCTCGAGAGAGCTGAGTGAGACAACTCCCTAGTATCCTGGTGCTGTTCGAATGCTGGTGAGAGTAGCACTAGGATTGGTTAGGGGAGTTGGCTGGGTCTCGCATTGGAGCCTGCCTTTAGAGAATACATGAGGAGGAGGACATCACGTCATGCAGGGAAGTAAGTGTATTTTATTTTATTATGTATTTAGTCTCCCCCCCTCTTCCAAACTGCCTCTGTGTATCACTCCCAATTTCCCTGTACCTGTAAATCTTCCTCAGCTCCCCTGCTTCTTGTCCCCCATTCCTTCATTATTCTCATAGTCTCCTCTGACCACCTATTTCTTACTTTCCACCAGTCGATACTGTTCATTTTGCCACTACTTGCAAAAATGTGACAGTACTGGAAACGCCAATAGCGTTGAATTGCCAATTTTTTAAAACTTTTATGATCACGGAGTATAATATTTTGAACTGAAGTTCCAAACTATTATTGTACAATTATCAGTACTTAACCCAGTTGTTTTTTAAAATATCGATCTTAAAATCAATATGCCAAAATAATAGAGCCATAATAGCAAAAACTAAACATATCATGAGGATAATGGGTACTGGTACTGAAAGACCTGTGCATACCTATATGAACTTACCTCATTTATATTCATTGTTATGGGTATTGTAATTACAGTATTTTGGCATATCAATACATCAAACTCAATATTCTGGAGCCATACCACCTATGCCTCTTAAACCCAGCCTTGAAGGCAAAAGCACTCAATCACATAATCCTCCAGAAAAGAGACAAATTCAGATCTTTATACACAGAAGTCATTTTTAGGTCGAGCAGTCGAGACCTCTTGAATATACTTTAGTATATACCTACATGTGTATGTACTTTGTGGGCTCTGGTTAGGTCGAGCATTCAAGACCTCTTGTATATACTTTAGTATATACTTATATGTGTACGTACTTTGTGGACTCTGGAGTTCAGCCCTAGTACTTGTCTGCTTCCGCTTAGGCACCATTTTTTCTATTCAACTGCTTCTATTTAACTGTCTTGATAGACAACCACCAGTAGAGGTCATTAAAATACCAGAATTGCTTTCTGCTGGTTCAACTGCCTCTATTTAACTGTCACGATAGAAAATGACCACTAGAGGTCAGTAAAACTACTAGAGTTGCTTTCTTCTTAGGGACTCTATTTTTTTTATTTTTCTGGCAACTGCCTGTATTTAACTTTCTTGATAGAAAACGACTAGCAGAGGTCAGTAAAATACCAGAATCACTTTAGCATTCTCTAGATTCTTGTCCATAGAAATTGTCTTCCATCAGCACCTGTAGACAATATTATTTTTTTCAAATCTTATGTTTCAGTGATGTGCCCACTAAAAGCCCTAATTTATATAAAAAATAAAGCTTCCATTTACCACTAAAAGGCAATATTTCTCTCCATGTGTTACCATACCTGGCGTGTTATGCAGATTGGCGCTTACTTTCCCTCCATGTTAAAGAACAGTAGATGTTGTCAGCACCCAGACTAGTGTGCTGCAAAGTTAAATACGTATAAGGTCCCAAAGCGAGACCAATTGCATTGCAAATGCTTGTTTTTTAATTCTAAAAACGTACTCTGAAATGTATTCTGAAGGACAGCATGAATGGCAAGTTGCGTGCAAATGATTAAATGATGTTATCTCCTCATTGTATGTTGCACTTGTAGGAATTATGAATATTTAAATATGCTCTTAACTGTGCAGCAATGTTGTGCCGATTCCGAACATCTATCAGTTCAACACTTCTTGTTCATTGTAAAGAGTGTCCTTCAGTAATGAATATTTTATCAATTTAATAGGACAGCTGGAACTATGAAGATTAATTATGATATAAAAGTCAAAAGCTCAAAAGCAGATCTCGTATATGTAACATATGGAAATGACAAAGAAAGTGACAGAGTTTTTAAATTATCTTCGGTAGGCAAAGTCATTATTAGAAATAGTTCCCCAGTCACATGCTCTAAAATCATTTGACAACCATGAGATCTTTGCCATTGGCAACAATATGCCGTTCTCTACACCAGTGCACATAACAACTAGTAATTTCCTCATGCTGCTTCACATTTATGAAATATTTAAAAATGGTTTGAGGCAGATACATCTTGCAAGATCCTTTGTACAATGTGTAGAATTTTCGGAATTTAATGTTGAGAATAGCTCGCTCACAAAATGCCTGAACAACACACATTTTGTTTTTTGGAGTTTTATATAGTGCAAACTTGACTGAAGGTATAAGATCGCTTTACATAAGCACCTGTTGCGTTACACAAGTACACTTTTTATTTTGTATTTTCGTTAGGCACGGGAAGATTAAGAGATTTGCCCAAAATCACAGGATGTTGAGCATCCTTGCCGAGAATCGAACCCGGTTCCCAATATTTGAGGTCGAGCGCCCTAGCCGTTAGGCCCATAAACATCAGCTGGGTGGCATAAGTGCAGGGGGTGTTACCAGGGTACAGGTCCGAAACAAGCATTTATAATGCAATGGTCTCTGCATTATTAAAGGTAGAGCTATTGGCATTGCTCATGACATTTTTTTTCATTTTTATTTTTTAAACATAAATAAATGGAATTGTCATTTACAATGGCAATAGGTGTGCATTAGAGAGTAGTAGAGAGTATTCACGGACACAGAGCCACACACACAGAACGCCACACATACACAGAGAGCCACACACACACATAGAGCCCCACACACACACACACACAGAGCCCCCCACACACACACAGCGAGACACACACACACACACACACACACAGAAAGCCACACACACTGCGAGCCACACACACACACAGAGCCCCACACACATATACAGAGCCACACACACAGAGCGCCACATACAGAGCCCCCCCCACACACAGATCCCCCCACACACACACACACAGCCCCCACACACACAGCGAGCCACACACACACACAGTGAGCCACACACACACAGAGCCCCACACACACACAGAGCCCCCCCACACACACAGAGCCCCCCACACACACACAGAGCAACACACACACACACAGAGCCCCACACACACACACATAGCCCCACACACACACGCAGAGCCCCCCCACACACACAGAGTCCCACACATACACAAAGCGAGCCACACACAGCGAGCCACACACACACACATACAGCGAGCCACACACACACAGAGCCCCACAAACATACACAGAGCCCCACACACATACACACAGAGTGGTCGGGACTAGGACAATGCAGGTGCCTGTCACAAATCGGAACCAGGTAACAGAAAGCAAATGGCATTGGTTGGTTAAAAGCACAAGTTCCAAGTCAAATTCAAAGGTCAGAGCCTAAAGGGTAAAAACATAGGTCAAAGGTCAGGATAAATGAACATAAACTTATACCACAGATAAAATAGAACGTGGGAGGCCCAAACCGAAAGAATCAAAATCCAAAAATGTTCTCAAAGAAAGGTGACTGCTGAAACATTGGTAAAGGCAGCGAGTGTGGTGGGAGAGACATGGGAGGGGCGCGTCTAGGGGCCCGGGAGGGGCTGGCACAGCGCAGATGTCATTGTCATCTCGGAGTTGCAGTCTCAGACCCCAGCAAGATGCGGAGAGGGCATTATTGGCAACTGGGAGAGGCATCATTAAAGGAAGACCGTGGCTGTCCTCACTGGTGCCAGGCTCTACCCACACACACCCTCTGCTCGGGGGGCAAGGTCCGCCCAAGACGTGCAGCGGCGCCGCGCCCTGCTGCAGCAGTGCCATGTGTCCCGATGCACCCGGGCACCGAGACATGCAGACAGGAGACACTAGATGCACACATGGTGGGTGGGGGGCAGGTAACACATATGGGGGGCTGGTAACACAAAGACAGGATGAGGGAGGAGGAACAGTCAGGGAGCTCATGGACTAAAACACAAGGGGGGCAGGGGGTGCAGGAGAGAGCAGACAGACGATTCATAGACGGCATAGACAATGAGTGACACCAGTGACATCAGGCGTGAGTGTCCACACATGAGGCTTCAAGGATGAGGGAAGAGACAGGAGGCATGAGGGCACAGACAGGAGGAATAAAGTCAACAAGAGGCAAGAGGGCACAGACAGGAGGCTTGAGGGCACAGACAGGAGACATGAGGGCACAAACAAGAAGCATGAGAGCACAGACAGGAGGCATGGGGACACAGACAGGAGGCATGAGGGCGCAAACAAGAAGCATGAGAGCACAGACAGGAGGCATGGGGACACAGACAGGACGGATGGCGGCACAGACAGGAGGGATGGCGGGACAGACAGGAGGGATGGCAGCACAGGCTGGAGGGATGGCGGCACAGACTGGAGGCATGCCGGCACAGACTGGAGGCATGGCGGCACAGACTGGAGGCATGGCGGCAGAGACAGGAGGCATGCGGGCACAGACCGGGGGCAGAGGGCACATACAGGAGGCATGAGGGCACAGACAGGAGGCATGAGGGCACAGACAGAAGGAATGAGGGCCTAGACAGGAAGCATGAGGGCTCAGACCGGAGGCATGAGGGCACAGACAGGAAGCATGAGGGCTTAGGCAGAGGGCACAAACAGGAGGGATGAGGGCAGAGACAGGAGGCATGAGGGCACAGACAGCTGGCATGAGGGCACAGACAGCTGGCATGAGGAGGCATGCATGAGAACCCAAAGTCTGGAGTCAGGAACGAGCAGGCAGGAGACATACACAAAACCCACCGCCAAAGAGGAGAGAGTTAAAAGGAAGCAAGTCAGAGGAGGGTTCACACTTACAGGTAGACAACAGGGAGGAGGTGACAGGACAGACATACAGTGAGCCACAGGACGGACAAGACAGGATAGAGGAGGAAAAGGTCAAGGCAGCTGTACACCCTGAGATAAAGGGAACAAACAGCAAACACCAGGAAAGACGGAAGAAGAGGAGGCAGGGTGCCTGCTACCCAGAAGCACCCACAGGGGTCGTGCCAGGCCACACACACCAGCAGGGGCATCGGCGGGACACAAGGCCCGGCAGAGCAGGGCACACACCCGGGCAGGTGCAGCGGGACCCCCCCCAGACAGTGACAGCTCAGCCCACAGCAGGACACACCCAGGCAGAAGCAGCAGATCACACAGTCAGGACCCCCCGGCCGGGCACACCGGGAGTGGGTGACTTACCGGGGGCTTGGCAGTCGGCGCACACGTTGTTTCCCGGCCTCTGGATAAGCTCTTGTTCCTCTCATCTGCCATGGTGTCCGCGGGCGGCTGGAGGTGCCCCACTCCCCTCTCTGGTGCCTCCTACCTCCCGGAAGACTCTGGGCACAGGGGCTGAGGGCAGGCTGCAGGCTCCTCTCTCAACGCGGCATTACCTGCAGCTCCGGAGTGTACCCCAGCCGGAGCCCTCCTCCTCAGCCATTCAAAGTGCAGCTCACTGCTCAAGAGCGCCGGCTCTGCTCTAGTTCCGCATTCCTGGAGCCCCACGTTGCATAGAGCTGTCGTCAGCGGTGCGGCCAGGTAGAAACTCTTGCAGATGATCACCATGAGTCAGCGCTGCTGAGTCAGTGTGATGTCATAGCAAACCTGCGCTAAATGCCCCGCATGGTGCCTTCCTACCCACAGAGCCACAAGGGTCAGTCAAGCAGGGGGCAGGGGAGCAGCGCCATATTTGCAAAATGCTTACCAACTCCAAAGGGTAATAAAAACAAGTGAGCTCCGGCTGATCACCACATTCTTTCTCTGAGGTGAGGCAGAAATGCCTCGGAGAAAGCACCGTCATTTTGGGATTCGGGGGCGTGGTTTTCTTTCTTTCCTCTTCCCATTGTCTGGAAGCTAAAATTCCAGCCAATGGGAAGAGGAGAGAACGAAAACAAGAAAGAAGAGAAAAAACACGCCCTCGAATCTGGAAAAGACGGGGCTTGAACCGAGTGATGCCCCTCTCCTCCAATGGCTGGACTCCGTTTAGGAAGCCAGCCAATGGAAAAGAGGGGCGGGTTCAAGCCCCCTACTAAGAAACATTAAATCTCGGGCTGCGTGAGCACTGCTGCGCAGTGCAACGCTAGTCCGAGACCTAAAAAAGAAGTGGCGGGACGCTGACGTCACGACAGGAAGTGACGTCAGAAAAGGTGGCTTGCACCATCAGACTCATTGTTTCCCCTCGCTCACCCCTTAGATGAGATTGCATCAGAGAAGCCAACGCGTGAACAGCGTTCTGAATGATCCGATCTCGCCCCAGAGAAGCCAAAGAGTGAATGTGTGGCTCCATTTGCTCCAGTAATCGAGCTCCTGGTTAAATAGGTGGGGGAACCCGCGTGGTACCCTGACTCGAGCCCTGGGTGTTACATGCCCTGTCCGCGTTACTGTATCTTTTGCACGTGCTTTGTTAGGGTGGTAGGGTGTTAAAAACATTTTCCTTGCTTCCGTCACTTGAGGATAGCCTCAAAGAGTACTCAGTACACCACTGCAGCAGATCCTGAAAAAGGGCTCACACCTGACACATGGACCTGAGGAAGGACCCGATTGCTCATTTTCCGGCTTAGACTTTGGTGAGTTTTGTTCAACAACACAACCTGAGGAAGGACCAACCTGCTGTCAGAAGCAGCAGACATGGCAGGGGGCTTAGACGCTTAATTAATAGCACCACCAATGGGGTAGACGTTTCAGAGGATTTAGCCACTCCACCCATGTAAGAAGTGTGATTAAGTCGCGAGGAGGGAAAGTAAGACGTGTGATTAAGTCGCGAGGAGGGAGTTGTCTGAGTAAACACAAGAAATAATTTAAAGTATGCACTAGTGAAAGAAAATTAAGGATAAGAAAGTAGGGTTCATTATCTGTATAGTTTCATCCCTTTGTTAACAATGAACACACAGATTAGCTTAAAATGTTACTCACGAAAAATAAGGCAACAAAAACCTAAACATTTTTAAAAGCATGGCAAACATAAAAACATGCCTTAAAAAAGACTATGTCAGATTCACAAACAAAATCATACATTTACACCCAAAATTGTAAATGTATGCCTTTTGGGAATTTACAAACATGGTGGTATTCCTGTACATCTGCAACAGTCACAGCTTTTTAGGAGTAGTACTGGGAATGGTCATGTGACATTTTCCTATTTCTTCCAAATGGAGTTCTTTGCACCATACAACTCTGCATTGTAGCAAGCAATCCGCTGTGCATATTCATACTTGTTTTTTTAAGTTTGAGTTTATTAGGAAGCAAAGTGGGAAATGAAAAAACAATAAAATGATAAATTAATACATCAAAAGATAAAATAGTAAGCGATATACAAAACATGGGAGTAAGTGAAAAATGCAAATAAGTAATATAAATGGAAAAAACATTGTAAGCATAATAATACTCAGGAAAAGAAACAGAATTACAAAATATATCAATCATAAAGGAATACTAAATCAACAAGAAAATAGAAGGCAATGTGGAATTAGGGTGGTTTCTGTACATCATCAGATCTAGCTCTAGAAGTAGTGGTTGTGGAAGCGACTAAGGATAAGTAAGTGGTCAATGGAAGCCAAAGAAGGTCTATTTTGATTGCCAGTGAAATAGGAGAAACGTAAATAGTGTCAAGCCGATGATGGAAACAAACCGCGATCCACCAAGAGGGGACAGTGACATTACCAGCTTGTTTCAAATGAGAAGTTATGAGATGGAAAGCGATAGCTAGCAAAAGGTCCATAATTTTGCAGTGTTGTAAAGATTGGGGCAAAAGGTGGGAAAGAGTACCCAGAAAGATGTGAACAAAAGAAAAACGGACCTGAACATTAAAAAAATTCATAATTTGGGACCAAACACGTTCCCAAAATTGAAGAATAGGAGGACATTCGAATAACATATGTTTTAAATCAGCAGTAGGACAGGGACAAGACCAGCACGTAGAGGGTGTATGTGGTGAAAAAGTGGATATCGTCATTGGAGAGAATAAGGTCCGATGATAAATAAAAAAAAGGGTTTGTGTGATATTAGCAGCTCTAGAGGTCTTATGAATTGTTTACCATATTTTGTCCCAAAGAGGAACAGACCAATCTTGTGAAAACTCTTTTTCCCAAGCTGTCTCAGCCTTCGTTTTGAGCCTATTCAAGGATAATTGAATGGATTTATACAGAAAGGAGGTGGAAGGAGAATGATCTAATGAAGAGGATATGTTTTTAGATAAAGCAGGTAAGTCATTGGTAGCGGGTAAAGATTGAAGCAAATTGAGATTGTAGATCAGAAAAAGAAAGAGGGTGATTATCAGATATAAGTTGAAAAATCCATTGTATACCTTTAGAATACCAAGACTTCCAGTAAATAGAATGATTGTGAATTTGAAAGCGTTTATTATGCCAAATATTTTGGTTATGGGTGGAGAGGATAGAAGGACAGGAGGAGGACATAAAAGGAATCAGGAGATTTCGGGATTGGGAAATGACCGGGGATCGGAATAAAGCCATTTTAGATGTGAAGGATAATAATTCTCGAAAATCGAAAGATGTAATGAATATAGATTCTATTCTTACGAAAGAGGGGGGTGAAAGAAAGACATTGGAGATCCAACGAGCCGTTTGTTTTAAGAAAAAGCGCAATGATAGGTTTTGAAATCAGGGAATCAGAGGCTACCATTAGGGTTGTCCTTCTTCAACAAGGAAAGAGCTATACAAGAACGTTTACCTTTCCATAAGAATTTAAGAAGAATAGAGTCAATTCTTTTAAAATAATAGTCGGAAATATGAATAAGATCCATGGAGATAGTATACAATATAAGAGAAGATAGCATCATTTTGATAGAGTCCAGACGGCCCCACCAAGATAGAAAAAGAGGATTCCATCTAGTAATGGCAGCATTCAGTTTTTTATTTATATGATCAAAATTTAGATTAAGAGTATCAGATAAAAAAGGAGCGAACCAGATTCCTAAGTACTTGATCATGGAGGTTGCCAAGAGAAGCCCGAATGTTCAAAAAGGTGTTTTTGGCATAACGTATTCAAAGGTAAAATTTCACACTTGTCCACGTTGAGACGATAACCGGAAACTTTAGAAAAGGAAGAGAATTACTAGAGAGAAAGGAAGAGAGGATTGAGGATCAGAACAATATCAAAGAATATCGTCAGCATAAACTGAAAGCTTAACCTGATGGGAGCCAAAACGAAAACCAGTAATATTATCATCTTGTCGAATTTTTGTTAAAAAAGTATCCAAAGGGGACAGTGTGCATCTCTGCCTGACTCCTCTGTGTAACGAAAAGTAAAAACAAAAATTGATGCCTGAGGGCCAGAATACAGCAAAGAAATAAAAGTAAGAAATGTGGGCGGGAAGCCGGCCCATTTTAAAGCATGATACATAAAATCCCAACTAATTCTATCAAATGCTTTCTCAGCATCTAAAGAGACAGTTGCCAGGGGATGAATTAATGAAGAGGCTTTACTCAGAACGTTAAAGAAGACACGTGAGCTATCAGAAGAAAGTCGTCCCTTGATAAAACCTGATTGTTCTGGGCCAATAAGGTCAGGCAAAAGAGGGTCCATTCGAAAAGCCAAAATCTTTGCAAAAATGTTGTAATTAGTATTGACCAAAGATATCGGTCGGTAATTCTTGCAGAGATAGTGGTCCTTACCATCCTTAGGGAGCAAACAAATCAAGGCTTCTTGAAAGGTACCTTTTGAGGAGCCTGATTCAAGAAAAGATTGAAATAAGAGAAGATGTGATAGAAGAAGTGAAGCAAAATGATTATAAAACTCAATGGTAAATCATCTGGACCAGGAGCTTTCCTGTGTCGTAAAATTGAAACTACATGAGAGATTTCGGCAAGTGAAATGTCAGATTCCAAAGGTCCAAAATCGACATGATTAGAAGGAAGAGGAGGTATAGATTGAAAATAAGAAAGAAGATCCGCGGAATCCTGAGTTGATTCAGGAGTGTAAAGGTGTTATACAAATTCATTTAGAGCATCTTTATCTTTAAATAAAGAAACACTATTAGAACCTTGAATAGACTCTACTTTAGTTTGTTCTTTCCTTACTTTCAAAATATTGGCCAATAATTTCCCCATTTTATTTTGACCTCCATAATAACAAAAACTACACTTTAATAGAAAATTGGGGGCAGCATCAGTAGTTATTTTCTTGAAAGTAAGTCTGGCATCAATAGGATCTTTCAGAGAAGATTCAGTATTAGCATGATAGTATTTATATTCAAGTTGTTTAATTTTAGTGAGTAATTGGGCAGATTGAGCCTACATGTGTTTTTTCTTCTGTGAGACAAAATTGATAATAAAACCTCTAGCAGCCGCTTTGAAAGAGTCCCATACCATAACGAAGGAAGAGTCAGGGATATGATTAATGGTAAAGAATTCAGTAGCAAAATCGTAAAATTTTTGACAAAAAAGGGGATCAAGGAGTAAAGAATTATTAAATCGCCATCTTCCTGTGTGTGAAGAAAATTGAATGAGGTCAACATCAACAAGAACAGGGGCATGATCAGAGAACCAATTTCAGAATGTATGGCATGTTGAGCTAGCGATTTACTTAGGAAAATATAATCAATACGGGATTTGGAGTGATGGAAGGGAGAATAAAAACTATATTCTCTAAGGTCAGGGTGACATAATCCCCAAATGTCCACTAAGGTTTTGTGATGTATAGCTGTGGCGAATTGAGAATGCATTCTCGATGGGGGGAATTTAACCTTAGAACGCCTATCCAATATGGGGTCAAGAAGTTTGTTACAGTCACCACTAAAAATAATATAATCATCATCAAGTGAGTACAACTTATCAGATATAGCAGGCCAAAATGTTTTATCAGCACCAGTGGGGGCATAAACATTAAATATAACTATAGGAATCTCATCAACAAGTAATTTAACAATCACCCAACGAGCATCAACATCACATTCTTGATGAACAATAGAAACATGTACCTTTTTATGGCATAAAATCAGAACTCCATTCTTCCTACCTGCAGCAGGAAAGCTGAAAACATGGCCCACCCAACATCGCTTCAGCTTTAAAAATTCGACCTCAGAAATATGGGACTCCTGGATGAGAGCAATATCTGCTTTTAATTTGGCATGGTGAGTTAACACCCGTTGCCTTTTAATTTGGTTATTTAAACCTTTAACGTTCAGGTGACAACCCGAAATGTGAGTAAGTGAAACAAAGTGTGAACAGATATTATGCTTACTAAGGCAAAAATAAAATATGCTTCAAGGAATTGGAGAAAAAGGTAGAATATAAAGTAGACAAGAAGAAGAAAAAATAAAATTGCAAGGAAGGAAAAAGTGAGATGATAGAAAATCCGAGTAGAAGAGAAAGCGAGGAAAGAACAAAGAGGAACAGAAGAGAGAGAAAAAGAGAAATATTAAAAGGAAAAGAAGGAGATAAGGAAAGAGTAGACAGTACAAGTCAAATGAAGACAACTGAAGAACATACCTACAGATACAAAACAAAAAACAGGGGTGACGGCGCCAGAAGACGGCGACGACAGCAGCAAGAGAAAACACCACTGAACTTCTGCTGAGATACATCAAGACTTCATAGGACAATAGGGACATAAAGGAACGGATTAAGCGGATGCAGTACCTAAAAAGAAAGAAAGGAGAATTAATATAAGTGGATCAAAAGACCTGGATAAAGGGAAAAAACATGAGAGTAAAACAAATATGGCAGAAACATATTAGGCAAGACAACATGCAGAATAATACCCTATTAACAGTCAACAGAGGTACATAACAATGAAACAATTACAAACAAGAGTCAGAAATAAGGAGTTAAGGAACTCTTCAAATGTCCATGACATCAGCTCCATGATGACGAACGAACTCTTGGAGGGCCACTGGATCTTCAAATGTCGTAGTCTTGTCTTTGTAGGTAACCTTGGAAAGGCAAGGGTGTAGAAGGCTAAATCTAGCATTAAGAGCACGTAACTGTGGACGAAGATCAAGACATTTTTTCCGGCGACCAGCTGTAACTTTGGCCACGTCCTAAGAGAGATACAAACGATGACCTTCCCAAAAATTAGCTTTTAGACTTGGCGGCTGACAAGACTTGTAAGAGATCAGTATATTGTAGAAACAGCATAATAACACCACGAGGTTTAGTAGAAAGTTTCGGTCCAAGTCCATGTGCTCTTTGAATGTTGAAGGAAGAAGAAGCTGGTAAATCCAAAATTTTCAGAAGAAAGGATTGGAAGAAGGTTGTAGGGGTGGATCCTTCTGTGTGTTCCAGGAGATCATAAAGTCGGAGATTATTTCTACCGTTACGATTTTCCAAATCCTCTGCTTGTCTTTTAAGAAGGGATATATCCGACTCCAGAGCAGAAATGTGAGAACATGAAGCCTGAAGAGACTCTGTCATTTGTTCCACAATAAGAACTCGGGAGTCTAAGGAGGACCATTTATCATGTAAAAATTATAATGTCTTAATAGTCTCCTCCATGAAGGGCTTAAGGGAGCGTATCTCTTCAAGAATTAAGTCCATAGAGGCCGAAGTTGAAGAAGAGGAAGAGCCTGGAGAAGGAGGGTCTTTATTTGGACGTTTAGTGTAAGTTGTTGTTGGTAATTTACACATGGTATGAGTTTTAAGGATAGTACCAGAAGTAGAATTGGACTTCTGTGAAGGTAAATCTTCCATATTCTGGAAATTTGAGTCAGAGTCAGAACCCACAGTAGGTTTAGTGGAAGCAGAGTGTTTAAGATTACGTAATTTCCCCAAATAAATATATCAGAATATAGTGTAGACAGGATTCAAGCTCTTACAAGCAGAAAAACATTAAGGAAAATGTAAAAAGTGAAGGGTCTGCAAATGAGCGCTGAAATGCTGTAACTTGATGTTGGTGACAGGGCACTGTCACCATGCCACCAACTTGTGCCTTAGTAAGAGCATTTTGAGTCAGGAGGTGGAATCATAACACACTTTTGTTTGACTTCACTGTTCACAGATAATCAGAGGAAATAGCAGTTCAGATGAGCTATAATGAGCATATACTGAGTTTAGCAGAGAATTTCAAAAGCAAGAGCAAGTATTCCGCAGCATACCATATGCAGACTGAAGACAGGATTCCGTTCCTCTGCAGAGATCTCTCACATGACCTATGGCATTGATCAGCATGGTGCCAGCAACTTCACAGAAAAATGACCTATAACACTGAGTAATAAAGTCAAGCAATGTTCTCTTTTATATGTCACCGTCAGGGAATAGGCCAGCGCATCTTAACACATGAAGAAACATTATTGCCTAGGCGGAGAGAATCGACGTTGTAAAGCAGACAAAATGGCGGCCGTGTGCTGACAGAAAAAGTCGTACTGGATTCCAGGCCCAACAAGCGACGGAGCGGGGAAAAAAGCAACCGGGGAGCTCACCTCATCATGAGGTAATGGAATCTGGTCCTTTTCGCTGATAATTCCAGGAACTGCCGCACGGAGAATTCCGAAACCGGGACTCGGTGACGGAGCTCCGCTACTACGCCTCCATCTTGTGCGGCGCGCAAGCCGCGCCCCATATATTCATACTTTTTAACTACCGGTGGAAAACATTTTTCCCAGGTTAAATGCAGTATTCTTCATGGGGCCAGGGTGTAATTTTAATTCTGCGACCGAAATTGGAGAATGTTGGTGGAGTTCCCACCAAAATCACCAACTGCTTGTGTGGTGAACTTTTTTTCCATTCGAGCAACAAAATGACAGGAGCAACACAAGGCTTCCGAACGTGAGCTTGCACGCACAATCAAGATATTGCATCCTCCAGAGTGATTTCCAGTTGTTAGGAGGGCGTTTTTAATGAGATTTTATGAATAGAGGTGGTCGCAAGTGGTCGTGGTCGACTGCATCTGAGTAGATTTTTGACTTGAGCAGCTGCAAATTCAACTTTAAAATTTTTATGTTGCTTTACCTTTTACCAGGAAGCAAGTGCCACAGAGACTCCAGCTTCCTTTTCCTGTCCAGAAGGCTCCTCTCACTGCTTTGTTCACTCTTCATTTGGATTTGGAGGGAAAGGATCGCTCTGCTGATAGGAGTCCCTGCTCCATACATAAAACATTCGATTGTAATTTTTTGGGGGGGAAAAATCAAGGAAGTTAAAGACATTCTAGATAAGTGCGTTTTTATGATGGAGGGCATGCACCAGTACCTAGCAACCTTTTACATTGTTTCTTACATTTCTAAATTCGATTGTGGGTGGCCTGGAGTTGCAGTAGGTGCCTGTTTGCATAACTTTATTAGTTTTTTTAAGCAAAAGTGTTTGCACATTTTTGGGAGGGCTGAGGGTCTGGGTTTCAAGTACTTTTTCTCAATTATATACATTCATCTAGTAGTGTGTCATCTACTGCTGGGTGCGAAGTACACCGATTGTGCAGCACATAGAGTGCCCTACTTGACCCAGAGCACCCAACACATTAATAGGGCATAGCCCTTGTCAGGCTTGCTACCTGCTGTCAACAAGTTGGGGGAAAGAGGTTCTGCACCTAAAATAGGAGTATGTCCACCTCCACCTCACTAAGGATAGTGCAGGGCTGCACTCCCGCCCGTAGCGATTGCCCACAGGATGTGCAAATGGTGGACGCTGCTGCAGTCGGCGCTGCTGCAGTAGCAGCAGCCTCGCTACCTGCTTCTGCCATAGTGGGGTTCGGGATGGGAAGGGAATTTAGAACAGGGCAGGTTAGGGAAGTAGAAAAAACAGGAAGTACATAAAGTGACTACAAACACACAGAAACATAAAATAAAACCAGAAAGTAATAAAAATAAGGTAAAGAAAAGGTGGCATTGGGAACAGAATGGGGTGTATTGGGTTGCATTTGGCCTAAGACTAGGAAAAACATGAGGGAAAGTTAGGTAAGAGCCAGCTGGATAAAACAAAATGGGTAAGAGTTGGGTACTGCTTGGTGCCATTTGTGCTAATTCTTCAGTGTGTAATGCGCTACCGGCGACAAGATTAGAGCAAGAGCAGCACAAGGTTGATTTTCCACCCTGTGGCAGAACTTCTTGGAGAGTTTGTATGTATCCACCGGGCATAATCTCCACAGTTTTGAAGTAATCCCTTTTACTTTCAACCCTGAAAGTGAAGTTACTTAAGCTTTGTGCTGTTGTAAAGCTCATCTTTGTTGCAATAGGAAGATTACTAATTTCTCGCGCAATCTGAAATCCCAGTTAGTTTCCTAGATTGGGAAGAGAAGTATCACAAAGAGTTCGAGAGAACAAAGAGTTTAGAAGCTCGAATGCTCAGTGTATGGGTCTAAGTGGGCTTGTAGATTTGAGAGTGAACCTTAACTTAAATGGTGAGTCAGGTTAAAGGTTTATGCCAGTGGAGACAGATGAGGTTCTGCAAGTGTAAAGCAAGTGTTTCTAGCAACTTTAAATGGAGTGGAGGAACTGTGAGTTTGGAGGGGTAGGGTCACCACCGATTTACAGTGGTGATACTGCTCTCCAAACTCTAAATTACCCCATCAGTAGCCTATCGGGCCATTGCACGACGACTGATGTTTGTGTATTATAGCTGATGTAAATGATTCATGAAAATGCATTTACAATTACAATTGCACATTTTCAAGCCCAACATGAAGTCTCTTCTAGGGCTAAAATGCCAGGAGGGAGCATCTTACTGTTGAAGCTTCTGACGTTCTCCCTACAGGAATCTTTAAAGGTCAGAGAAGGTCAATGTATTGTTCTTTATAGTAGGTTGTGATGACGCCGGATTCTTATCTGAACTTATAATTTTATTTTACCAACCCTAAGAATTATTCATCCATTCTTGATCTTTTTGTTTGCTAAGAAGTGTAAAGGGAAGAAACTCTTTTCATTTGCAATTTACCAATAACCAAATAATCTAATTTAAGAAACTACTGACTACAGAAATAAAGTTGTAGGGGTTTATTCCAAAGCCAAAAACAGTTGGATATGCAACCACCTCAGCAAGAGGTTAAGAATATAAACAGGCACAAATGCAAAACATAATCCTACACAAGGGCACTACTGCAAAACATAATCCTACACAAGAGCCTCAGACCACCCAATATGATAATCAGGGTGATCTCCAAAAGCATGAGGCAACAATGACAGTCCCTACTTGAACTTATGACTGCATTGACCTAAAAGAAAGAAAGATCATTAATCTATCGCTATACTAAAAACTAAAGTGGCATCCCTTTTTAGCATAATTCTCAGGCAAAAGGATAAGGTATCAGCAGGGAAGACTTCCTCTGAAGTACACTCACTTTGCAAAGGTAATTAGCCAAAGCTACAGAGCTCGTTCTATGATGCTCCTTCTCGCTTCCCTTCTAGCCCTCTTCTGCTCCACCATCGGGGTACTGTCCCTAATACAAAATCCCAAAAACAGTGAACACGCCCAGGACACACCCCTTCAGGCAGGTCTTCTTTCAGTGGTTTTCCATCGAAACTCTGATTTCATCCAAGAACCGCTGGGTCGACCTTGAGTTCCAGACACCATCTTCGCTTAAAACATACTGTCTGCATTCCAGTTGGCTCCTACCATCCTTACTCTTAAAACAAAAGGGTTATTCTGCCTAACGAGGCATGTGTCCTTGCACCTGCAACTGGAAACTTGTAAGCAACTCAAGATTGCACCACATAAGTTTCACTGTCTACTTTTAATTAAGGAAAAAGAGCCTTCCCAGAGAAAATACATTTCGGGCTTACATCTTTTAGCTAAAATAAGAAATCACAAATGGACCTCTTCTTGTACTTATATGCAATCAGGCCTTTGTGTATTTAAACACACATTTTCTAATGTCACGTTATAAGCATTACATCTGCAATCATCTAATGCACTATTTTTCATTTCATGTATAGGCAAACCTACATGTGCAACTTTAATATGGTGCATGTTAATCCTAATGCATCACTTTACACGTGAACTAACACACCTTACATTATCTAAAGCACATTTCCGATTAAACTCTACTCTGATCTACAAAAACTACATGGTTACATTTCTAAACATACTAACGCAGTTTCAGTACTATTCCTCTAATGATCACACATTAATACCGTCCTTTAAATATGCGGGTGCTGACTATCAGTGATTATGATGCACCCCTACAATTTTTAAGAATAACATGGCGCTCTATCAGTCGCATGCAAAGTCAAAGAGGTCTCCATAGTGATCTTGGTCTACACAATGACATTCAATCCATAAACATGTCATTAGTACATCCCTACAAGGGGTACTAGCTTCTCCTGTTGATCCACTATTAATTGGAGTAAATTGGGTCCTATTGTTAGATGGCTCAAATGGTAAATTAAGCAGCTGTAATGTTTCCCACAGGTATACAGCTATGTGTTGCTATTAACACTTTGTCGTTATGCACCCAACATCGATTGAATTCCCCCATTTGTTAGCTGCCAGTAAATCCTTTACTAGGATTGCTCAGTAGCTTATAGATAGGAGATCCCACTGTGTACTCTCTGCATTAAAGCTAGAACAATTGCTCGTCATGCAGCAGAATCTGTGTACACTTGAAAAGAGGAGAAGGAAAGTGGTACAGCATACTCAGTTAAAACTGAATGGCAGAGTTCACAGAGAACGAAAACAAGCAAAAGACACACTGGGTCTAGTCAGACACCGAGAGAAAGGAAAAAGGGACTGTAACAATAAAACAAAGTCTCTGTTTAAATAAAACAGCCCAACAAAACAGCCTTCTCTGTTGGAAAACAACCATCTCTCTGGTCGCAGCATTGGTGGCCAGAGGAACTAGGACCTAGTCCAGTACCAAAAGCCAAGGTGAAAAATTTGGGATTGTGGTTCAATGAAAATCTCTCCTTCTCTGAGTAAATTTCTGCTGCGGCCGGTACATGTTTCAGCATTCTTAAAATGCTACGTAGCATTCTGGACCTCCTCCCCCTGGATACTAAGAGAACTATTGTACATGCTCTGGTCATGTCTCGCCTTGATTATTGCAATGTTCTGTATCTAGAGGTGACTGCAAAAAACCTGAACATCCAGCAGAAGGTCCAAAATGCTGCAGCCCGGCTTATCTTTAATATCCCAAGTAGGGCCTCAGTGGGAGAAGCTTTGAAGGAACTGCATTGGCTCACAATCCAGGCCAAAGTCTCCTTTAAGGCCTTATGCTTCAGTCAGAGTATCCTTAGGAAAAGGGGGCCGCTTTTTCTACTCCCCTACATGACCGGCTACCAGCCCACCCACAATTTGAGATCATTCGGCAGTGCAAGAATGACAGTGCCCTTGACGCCGAAGGCTCAGCCTGGTGGGAGATCCTTTGATTTCCTGGCAGCCAAGGCATGGAATGCACTTCCTTAGGATCTGAGGACATCTGAGTCAGAGTCTATGTTCCGTAAGAAACTGGAAACCTGGCTCTTCAATCACCCTTCGGGAGGTCTAAAACAACTCTGTGCCTCCTCTGTTTGGAGTTCTTCGTAGGAAATTGGTTAGCATGGGAGGGTTGCTGGGTTTCATTGATGTCCTAGCGCGGGGACACTCCATTTGAAGTAACCATAGTGCTTTACAAGCTTCCTAATAATAATAACAATAATAATAATAATAATAATAATAATAATAATAATAATAATAATATTAAAGGAGAAAAAATCTCTCACCCACTCTAAAGTGGCATGCTTCACCATTGAGTTCTTCCTCACACAACTAACATGGGTTAGTGTTGTGATCTACAACTTTCACAAGGTTGGAGAGGAGCACTTGATGTTAACTAAGGGGATATCCCTATTTTTCATTTGTGGTGTAGGTGATAGTAAGCTTAGTGTTCTGAAAACAGTCAACAGATAATGTATATAAGCCTCTGGGTGTACTATATCAAAGTCTTAATCAATGTCCCCGATGGGCACATTAAAACAGCAGAGGTAGGAGTTTTTACTTCACCCTATGAGCCATATTTTTGATCCAGTTTTCATCACTCTTGCACCACACATGGTGGTGCAAGAGAGACACACAAGTCATATTTTTTGAGCCATGCAAAGCCACTTTGCGTGGCTCTTAAATATGGAGTAATGCAATGCAGTGCAAATCGCTGCATGGCGTTAATCTGCGCTGAGTAGGTGTTCGATTGGGTGTGGCATGGTTATTCCTCGCTGAGGACACATAATGAGGAGAAATATGTGAGCTGCATTCCTCAGCACTTATAGGATGAGGAAAAAGCCTCTCAGAACTGATTTGTGGAGGAAGGTGCCCCTTACTGACCAAATAAAATCCTGCCTACAACACAGGCACCTTTGACCCATGGTGCAAGGGTGCCAGCTTTGGCATAGGCTACAAACAAATACACTATCATAAGTGGAAAGGACAGGAATGTGCTGCATTGTATAAATACAGCTCATTCCTGCTGTAAAGCAAAGTGACTTTCTGTGCTGCCCTGCACCACTAATCTCATAAATATGGCCCTAAGTGTGATAATGGGGTCAGCATGTTTCTGTCATTCTGAATGACCCTACAAGGATGTGTATGGCAATCCTCAGGCCCTATAGTCTAAAACCTTACGCCTTAATTTAAACAACAACACAAACACTAGGCCACACAAAATCTGGCTTGACCAATGTTATTAACATCTGAAAAACAGAAAAACAAAGAGACAAAAAAAAATATCAATGGTAAAGACTAATCATTCAGGCTGATGTAATCACTTGTGCTCGTGAATCAAATATCTATAATCCTTCTGGGCCATCACAATACCCAACGAGTAGTATCTTGACGAGTGTGGTGTTTCCGCACTCGTGGTAGAGACAGCACATAAATAGATAGGCAGTCGTAAATATATTATTCATACATTTCTTTGTGAATTGCAAAAAATGTAATACTTACACTGAGGTGTAAGTTTTCCTTTGTGAATCAAGCCCTAAGTGGTTAAGTAAAACTCTTGATACATAATAAGGTTGTAAACACTCTGGGATCAAATTGGTAAATGTTTTTATGAAGATGGAATTAAGACAGGAAAATGATTTATGGTCTATTTGAGGGTTGTCATGCACACTCATACATACAGTACACGTTAGTGCCACCATTGAAGGCAATAGTCACACCTTGCAGGAATTTATAGATGTGACCCCTTCTTTCAAAGCTATATCTTCTGAAAAATGTGCAGAGAAAAGTGGTGCATCTACCTCTAATGTTGCATATAAAAGGGTCAAAAAGATCCGACATCTCCACATGCGCCTATTTCCATGGAACGGCTTCCCCAAAGAGATTAGAACACTCAAACGTTATATGGAAGAAATAAAACAAAAACATCAGAAATTGGATGATTAATGGGCTTTAATTGATGATGGAGTAACCGAAGTGGGACGCAGAATTAGTGACTTACAAGCTGTTACTCAACATGCTCAACATCTTCAAACTGAAGTAGTGCATCTTAAAAAACAAGCTGGGGAGCTTGAAACTCACAAATGCAGGAAAAATCTGAATATTACAGCCTGACAGAGGGCCTGGAGGGTGCATATCTTATCATATATTGTTCTTTCAGAATCTTCTGCCCAAGATTCTTGATCTACCAGAAGACGCCAAACTCAACATTCAGCAAGCACATCATCTTGGTCATCCCTGCAGCAATTCTCATTCTATATGACCCAGAGGGATTACTTTTCTTTTGTTAGAGATCTACTCAAAGTCATTTGAGCTGCTAAAAGCAAAGGTTGAATCTCCTCGTCTGGTAATCTCTATTTCTCTCAAGATGTTGACAACTCTACTGCATATAGAGGGAAATGATTCCTGGTAACGTGACCCATTTTGCGCTCTGTGGATTCCAGATTTTCGGACTGAATTAGATCTTGTCCGATCTGGTCCTGCCCAAAAATGTTCGATGGGTTCACCACCCTCCCACTTGGTGGGCTGCTAGATCTATTTAGATGTTAGCGTGTCCATGGACAATACACTCCCTGAGTGCTGCAGACTTCACAGGAATTTTCACCCGTGGCAACAGCATAATAAGGAGAAGCAGCAGTCGGCGGAAGTACAACCAAGATAACTGCCAGGCCAAGCACTATGTGGCTTTCAAGTTGAGGAAACTGAGGCATGGATACCTCCTACTTTGTGTTGGTGGAATTGAAGGAAGACAGGTAGAAACCTACATTTTTTTCTGTATTCCATCTTGAATTCATCTTGAATCCCATTGTCCAGGTCTCCTGTTTACTGCTACTACATGCCCACAACGCTAATCAACTCTCTAGTTATTGGAATCTAAGGTAAACTTCCTTCACTTGTCTTACTCTGAATAGTGTGTTGACAATTGTTAGGAAGAAGGAACAGACATGTATTGACACAAAAAAACTAATGTTTATGTGGTGGTTGTGGGTGTTGTGCTTGTAGTGCTTGTGGGTCTGCATTCAAAAGAATGTGAGCGTTGTTTGTGTGCTATGCAATATATAAGAAAAGGGGCATAACACATTACCTAATTTTTGAAGCATATATGTGTATTGACAGATAAATCAGTAGTACTTACCAGTCTCCACTCCACCAAGGACTCAGTTTGTTAAAAAACTGCAGCGAGGTCAATACCAGCACAATGGTGACATCTAAATAGGCTCGGGTATTAACATGGGGGTTGTACCCAGCTATAGTCTCTGGGACCTGGGCTAACTAAGTGATAAAAGGAAGGGGTCCCAGTTACATGTACACAATAAAGCACAATTTGAAAATAAACCAAATAAACAATTATTTTGTCCACATTGTTTTAATCACAATGGGAAAGAGTATAAAAATATACAAGTTATCCAAACACTCTAGTGGTTCCACAGTGTCCCAACTGGGGGAGGAGGAGGTGAAGAAAGTGGGTGATCGTGTGAGGATATAGTGAAGGAAGAAGAAAGATTCTTGCAAAGCAGTGTAATCAACATATAAATCTCATTTGTCCATGTTACATATTTTGTACATAGACCATGACCATAAGGTTCAAATAAACATTACAAATGAGCATACTTCAGATAGTTCAATCAATGTAAACAATAGGGCATGGAGTTGACGTTAAGGCGGATAGTTGTCGACGTTTCGACCCTCATATGTGCAGGTAGGAGTGCTATTCTTGCTGCGGGGTCTTCATCAGGAGGGGATGGAGGGACACTTAACCTAATCAATATAAAATATATAATTTAATATCGGGCACGGGAAAGAGTATCCCTGAATATATTGAACACAAAGAGGCACATCAACCCACGATACGAGTAGCGGGTTAATAAATTCAAAAAATTCAAACAAACTTGTATATTTTTATACTCTTTCCCATTGTGATTAAAACAATGTGGACAAAATAATTGTTTATTTGGTTTATTTTCAAATTGTGCTTTATTGTGTACATGTAACTGGGACCCCTTCCTTTTATCATCTAAATAGGTTCAGCAAAAACTCGACAATCTGATGGTGATACAGTATTATTAGCCAGCAGACGAGTCCGGCGCCTCAATGACGGTATGCCGCTTATGTGATGGGAAACAGTCTGTTGATGTGGATGACAGTTAGGCCAGCACACACCTCGGGGGGCGGGATACTATCAGCTTGGTGCAGTACTTCGAGGGATGATGGGACACCAACAAGATCTATATCAGGCCCTTGCTGTCTTCAAACCATGGGGCATATTTACAAGCTGTTACTGCAACTGGAGCGTTACTGTTTTTGATGCTTCAGTGTTGCTGTGTACGTTATCTACTGCTGGCACATATCTAGAAGCCCACGCAAAGCCACTTTGCACAACTCTGCGCTGCATTGTAAATAGGGTCCTCTGTGTCAAGGGGGCATGTCATGGTTATTGTTGTGGGTGTTCCCATGAAAGCACAAGGAGATGATGGACGGAGTGCTGAAACATTTTGGACACTCACCCCCACTCACTATTAAATGTGGGCAGAATCCAACATTGTTCTTTAGTACACTTCGCCACCCCATTTCAGACCCAACCATATGAAAATCAGTCTTGACCCTGCTCCTCATTTAACCGGTCCAGCCAGAACTGCCGAGCCAGATCCAACCTGGACTAGGTTTCGGAGTAACACCCTTCATCAGCCAGGCTAGCATGAATCCAGTGGCAAACCTAGCAGGGGGGGGCTTGTTTGGGCACACCCTGCCAACTTAGGGCAAACAAATCAAACACAAGGAGATGATGGATGGAGCACTGAAGCTATTCAGACAATCACCCAGAGTCACTATTAGTACCTCAATTCACAACCCCAGTTCAGACACAGCCATTTGCAAATCAGTCTTGATCCTGTTTCTCATAGGATCATTTTAGCCTGAACTGCAATGCCAGGTCTTCCCTCGACCGGAAACACCATCTTGGGTTTTGTTTCTGGATTACACCCATCATCAGCTAGGCTAGCTTGAATACAGTGGCAAAGTGAGCAAGGTGTTTCCATGCAACGCCCATGGCTTTTTCACACTGTCCCAGATTTACAAGGATTAGTAAATCTGAGGCAGATCCAAAGAATAATGCCTTTCCTGGGAAGACATTCAAGTGGCGCAACAAGGAGAAATACTTTTATTTCTCCATGCTTTTACTCTGTCTATGTATGCTGCAAAACACCATTAATGATTGTTTTAGTGTAGGAAGGTATCCCTGCAACACAGTTCCCCATGAAAGGGTGCCTGCATTGGCGCACAGCTGCTGTTTGTGTGCCGGCACAGGGGAGAGCACATGGGTGTGCTGTTTTCTTGTAAATATGGTGCACCCCTGAATTTTTTAAATGACACAGTTTGGCGCAGCAAAATTACTTGAGGTGCCAACTGCGCCATTTAATTGTAAAAATATGCCCCACTGTTTGTTCAAAGTGGCATACAATAAATAAGACTATGAATTACGAAGATCCTGACTTACTACAGACATTTTTAGATACCTATTGAGTAGTTCACATGGATGCATCCGAATCTTCTTCTTCACGCAATTTGCTATATACATTGTTGCATTGTTGCCATACCTTATAGGATGATTAGAGCGGCAGACCCTGATGCAGAGGTGTAGCCCGGGACCAGGGTTCAATTCCCCGCCTTGGCGGGTCTTGGGCTCAAAATTCCACGGACCTGATAATTCTCGCCTCGGTGCCTATTCCAATCATGGAGTCCCACTCTGCAACTCTGGGCAATAGTTTACTTAATCTCCGCATCGGCCCCCACAATGCTAAGGATGCCTGGCCTCCACCTTGAGGGTGCCCAGGAGTGGACGCCTCACAAGGAAAGCCAGGATGGGTTCCACAGCGGTATTCGTACAAGCGCCTTGAGACCCTTGCGGGTGAGTAGTGTGCTATACAAGTATCCATTTACATTTCTACATTTTTTAGTGCTGATATTTACCTGTTTTTAAAAACTTTCTTGTGGTTATTATTTGATATGCTTTTTGATTTCATTATATTTTTATTTTCTCTTAGATAAGTTATGTGTTGTACCGATGTCCCTTGTTGTCTTCCTATCCTTTGATCTGCCTTAGACCTGATCATTTATCCGGTATTTGTAAAGCGTAAACTAATCACACCTAGGGGTCTCAAGGCGCTGAGGGCCATTGGGGAGGTTAAGTGAGCTACTGTCGCAGAGTCACAGAGTGCTGAGTTGACCTGCCACGTGTGATTGAACTGTGAGCCCGTGCATTGTAGTCTGCAGCTCTGGCCACTGCATCCCAAGATCATGTCATCTTCTTCCTTTAAATTCTATCACCCCTGAATATGTGTCTGTTAATAGGAATGTTGTGCTTGTTCTTTCGATGTTTTTCTTTTCTTTTGTTAGGATGTTATTTATTCCTATCTTTTTTTTACTTTTTCTCTCTCCTGCTTTCCTGTAATTGTTTCCCTCTGCTTTCAGTATTTACATGCAGAGTATCTAGTGCCATATTGCAACATATTGATTTATTTGCTGTCGTTCTTCATATCAATTCATTACATCAAATAGGTTTGTGTAGTAATGAAGGTCCATGAAGAAAGGATATAATTCAAGAAGTCTTTATTGTAGATGACAACAGGTAGGTAAGATCTTTCAAGGAGCCCCACCAGGAGCACCCTGTGTGCAGCTCAGCCCATTCTCAAGTGTCGCTGTACAGCACACCAGCTCCCAACATTCTGAGGTGCATCACTAAAAACCAACATTCCAAGGAGCACTCAGCACAAACACACTGGCTGAGCAGGAAGAGTACATTGGATAACATTACCAATATGCTGGCATATAAATATCTCCAGGATAGGAGGAGTAAACAACATAACCAAACAGATGCAAGATACTACATATCCCCTTTCATTTTAACAGAACCACAAATCCAATATCTGAATAACAAATAGCGAGAGAGAACCAAGTAAGAGATAACAAGGAAGAACAGCGGAGGAACAGACAAAGCGTAAAGGAAAGGAGTAAGCAAAGCAGCGTGGACAGGTGGAAGAAGACGAGGAGGAAGAAAACGAGGAGGAAGTAAAGGGTTGGGCGAAAAACAATGGAGATAACCGAAACTCACAGACATAGAAAAGGTGAGAGGAGAAAACAAGAACCAGACGATGGAAACAACAAGGGTCAGAAGGACACAGATGCACCAAAGATTAACCTCCGAACTCACCCACTGGCCAGGCAGGCAGGAAGGGAAGGAAAACAAGGCACATTGCAAACTGGACACAAGCCTACACACAGACACAGAGACGCCTACACACAGAGAGTATCTCTTCCTGAAAAGGGAAGAAATAAAATAAAAAATAACAGGAGAGAGGCTGGAGACAAAGCAAGACAGCAAGCAATGTAAGTGCAGAGACCAAGGATGAACATAGGTATGACATCACGAGGAAAGCTGGACACAATGGAAAACAGAAAAGAGGCAATGCAGAATACATACAGTATAACTAATACTTCCCCCCATTCTCAATAAAAAAAATCCGATATAAGTGTAACATAGCGTTAAACAAAACAGCACAATAACTGAATGTAAAAAGACAATATCAGCTGATGGGAATGTTACCCCTGACCATCCTCTACTCGACTATGACCCATAAGACGCCATGTATGAGGGTGAAAATGTAAATGGGACTGTGACCCATGCTACGGTGCCATGTGTAAGATTAAAAACAGTATGTGACCTATGTAGGCAAATGTATGTCTGCAATTGGGGCTAGTACCATTCCCATCCCTGTGTAGGAAAAAAACATAATGTGAACATGGAAATAGAAACATGAACCCTACGAAGGTAAGTACCCAGGGTCCATACATGAAAGATGTAGTCCATGTATGCAAAAGTAAAGTGAGAAGAAGGGACATGTGCCCTTAGCCATCCCTGTGAAGGGAATAGTGAAATGTGAAATGTACACATGTGAAAAGAAGACTGAACCAAAAGAGGCAAGTACCCCGAGTCCTTGAACGTAATATGATGAGCGAAGAAAAAAAAAACTACATTTACCAGCAACCAAATACAATTGTGCATGTGGTGAAAGCCTGGCAAACCATATAATAAGTTCAAGTAACAAATCGCAATATTTATACTGTGACGGTAAATGCTGGTGACCACCGTAGTGGAAGAGTGTATCTTTGAGAGGCGGTAATGAAGCCTTGGCAGTACTCTTTAAAGATGCACAAGATGTGCATACATCCGATGTGAAGCATGCTGAACAAAAAAAATTACTTGCATAACCCACCTGACGTCTCCATATACCGCGCAATGAATAGCCAGGTAGGTGTAGGGGGTGGAGGCAGAGTTGTGAGAATGACTGTAAATAAGCCATGAAGAGGTAACGTGTGTGCGCTCACTTGTAGAAACTTCCCAGCTACTCTCACCTCATGGAATCGGTGGCGGTGGACTAAGACAGGTTGCTGCCTTAGCTGAACGGGCTGTTGGGGTCCATGGATATTGAAGCACGAAGCGCCTTCTCCGTCGGTATCCCTCCGATTGTACTGCCTGTTTCTCTTTAAATTGGCAAAGAAATAACCAATTCAGAAGGAAAACAACAAATAAAGCATGGTGGCACGTTGGATGCATGAGCGCCGGGAGGCTCCCCTCGTACACATGTGTCAAATAGAATCATGCAGTCAGAAATGACGAGGAAGATCACAACTACACAGGCGATCCTTCGGGAGCACCGTGCTACTCCAACTGTAGGGTAAGGAGCGTGCAAAGATTTCATCATTTTAAATTGTAGCGCAATTGCCAAACTGACAAACAGGCCACATTGAATAGACGTACCTGATGAGGGAAAAAGTTACGATAGTCAAGTCAAGTCAAGTCAAAGAATTTATATAGCGCTCTACATACCCAGAGGGTCTCAAGGCGCTTGAGGAGGGGTGGGGAATTACTTGTCAAATATCCACGTTTTAAGTTGCTTTCTGAATGCTAGGTAGTTTTGGGTAAGGCGAAGGTAAGTGGGAAGTGAGTTCCAGGTTTTAGCTGCCAGGTAGGAGAAGGATCTACCTCCCATGGTGGTTTTGTTGATGCGGGGTACAGTGGCAAGGGCTTGGTTGGATGATCGTAGCTGGCGGGAGGGGGTGTGGAGGACAGTCGTGTGTTGAGGCATTCTGGTCCGATTTCGTAGAGTGCTTTGTGTGTGTGGGTTAGGAGCCGGAAAGTGATCCTCTTATTGACGGGAAGCCAGTGGAGGTTTTTCAGGTGACCAGAGATATGTTCTTTACGCGGGATGTCTAATATGAGCCTGGCTGAGGCGTTTTGGATTGGTTGGAGTTTTTTCTGGAGTTTAGCTGTAGTACCGGCGTAGAGGGTGTTTCCATAGTCCAGTCGGCTCATGACCAGAGCGTGGGTGACCGTTTTCCTAGTTTCGGTGGGGATCCAACGAAATGTTTTTTTGAGCATGCGAAGAATGTTGAAGCAAGATGAAGAGATGGCGTTGACTTGTCTGTTCATCGAAAGTGAGGAATCCAGGATGACGCCCAGGTTCCGTGCGTGGTCTGTCGGGATGGGTGCTTTTCCAAGAGCTTGTGGCCACCAAGAGTCGTCCCATGCAGAGGGGGAGGTACCTAAGATAAGGACTTCTGTTTTATCTGAGTTCAGTTTTAGACGGCTGTGTTTCATCCATTCGGCTACTTCTTTCATTCCTTCGTGTAGGTTAGTTTTGGCGGTGCTAGGGTCATTGGTGAGTGATAGGATCAGTTGAGTGTCATCCGCGTAGGAGATGATGTTGAGGTTGTGTTGGCGTGCGATGGCCGCGAGGGGGCTCATGTATACGTTGAAAAGGGTGGGGCTGAGTGAAGATCCTTGTGGCACGCCGCAGATGACTTCAGTGGCCTCTGACTTGAATGGTGGAAGGCGGACTCTCTGGGTTCTTCCGGTGAGGAACGAGGTGATCCATTCCAGTGCTTTTCCTTGGATTCTGATGTTTCTGAGGCGCTGTAGAAGGGTGCTATGGCAGACTGTGTCGAAGGCTGCGGAGAGGTCGAGGAGGATGAGGGCGACTGTGTCTCCCTTGTCCAGTAGAGTTCGAATGTCGTCTGTTGCTGCGATGAGGGCGGTCTCAGTGCTGTGTTTTGCTCGGAAGCCGGACTGTGAGGAGTCGAGGGATTTGTTGGCTTCGAGGAAGGCGGCGAGCTGGTTGTTGACTGCTTTCTCGATGACTTTGGCCGGGAATGGAAGGAGCGAGATGGGGCGGTAATTTTTGAGTTCAGTGGGGTCCGCTGTGGGTTTTTTCAGAAGGGCGCTGAGTTCAGCGTGTTTCCAGCTTTCTGGGAAGGTGGCGGATTTGAAGGAGCAGTTGATGACGTCTCGGAGGTGCGGTGCTATGGTGGAGTCTGCTTTGTTGAAGATGTGGTGAGGGCAAGGGTCTGTGGGGGATCCTGAGTGGATGGAATTCATCAGGCGGATGGTGTCCTCAGTGGAGATAGGGTTCCAGTCATTAAGGGTGTTCGAGTGGGGTGAAGGTCCAGTAGATGGTTGGGAGGGCTGGTCTCCGGGTTGGTTGTCGAAGCTGTTGTGGATATCTGCAATTTTGTTGTGGAAGAATGAGGCTAGGGAGTCGCAGAGTGCTTGAGAGGGGGTGATGTCGTTAGAGTTGGCCGAGGGATTGGTAAATTCCTTGACGATGTTGAAAAGTTCCTTGCTGTTGTGGGCGTTGTTATCTAGTCGTTCCTTGAAGGCGGTTTTCTTGGCCTTTCGGATCAGTTGGTGGTGTATGCGGGTGGCGTTTTTGAAGGCGTCCTTGGTGCTGGTGGTTGGGTCTTTTTTCCAGGCCTTCTCAAGGGAGCGGCAGAGTTTCTTGGATTTCTTAAGATCAACGTTGAACCATGAGGCCTTCTTGCTGCCAAGTTTGCTTTGTCGCTTTTTCAGTGGTGCTAGGATGTCGGCGCTGTTGGATAGCCATAGGGAGAGGTTGGAGGCGGCTTGGTCGGGGTTTGAGGAGTGGGCTGGGGGGTTTAGAAGAAGCGATGAGGAGATCTGGTCGATGGTGATTTTGTTCCAGTTTCTTTGCAGAGTTGGTTGGGGGAGGTTGTTGGGTTTGGGCTTGTTGTAGGTAAAGTGAACGCAGCTGTGGTCAGTCCAGAGGAGAGCCGTAGTGTGGCTGAAGGAGACATGATTGCTGGAGGTGAAGATAGGGTCGAGAGTGTGACCTGCGATATGGGTGGGGGAAGTGACCAGTTGTCTAAGTCCGAGGTTGGCGAGGTTGTCCAGGAGGGTGGTGGAGTTGCGGTCGTTGTTCTTTTCAAGGTGAAAGTTGAGGTCTCCCAGGAGGATGTAATCTTTGGAGGGGAGTGCGTGTGGAGTGATGAAGTCCGTGATGTCCTCACTAAATTGTGCGCGGGGTCCTGGTGGTCTGTAAAGGAGGGTGCCTCTGAGTGTGGTCTTGGGGTCGATGTGGATCTGGAAGTGAAGGTGTTCAGAGTTGGCGAGATTGATGTCAGAGCTGGTTGAGATGTGGATAGATTTCTTATGGACGATAGCGATTCCTCCTCCTGTGTGGCCGGTACGGTCCTTGCGTATGATCTTATAAACTTCTGGGATGGCAATGGTGATGTCTGGGGCGGAGGAGGCGTTCATCCATGTTTCTGTAAGGAAGGCAGTCCAAACACTGTCTAGCATAAATCCAAAGCTGAAGGTACAAGAGGAGGGAATTGTACATTTTGTAGAACTGTTTAACTTCTATTATGTTAGCATTACCTGTTGATTATTATTTTTTCTTAGACAATTTTCGTTAGGGGGCTTGGCTTACCAGTAAAACAGCAGAGAATGTTATACCATTTAGCCAAACTAAATACAGATGTGGCCTTGCTACAAGAAACTCATTTAGTATGTAGTCAATAAACTTGTCTTGGATTTGGTGGGTACAGTCTTCTCTCCTCCTGGAACTGGTCAGAAAATCTTTATTGTTAATTTATGTAAAACATCTTTGAATATTCAATTAGTTTGTCACTAACATGTTGAGGAGGGGAGATAGATTATTGTAAAATATTTTTTTAACAATGTTCATATCATTATTTTTGATATTTGTGTCCCTAATCAATGTGATAAACATGTTTGGCCTGTAATTGTGCAAAAATTGATGCCTATTTCGGAGGATTTCCTTATTTTGGGTGATGACTGTAATTCAGTCATGGGCCCTTTCCTTGATCGGAATTCGAAGATCACATTTGTCCCTTCTAATGTACATAAATAATTCAGATCTTCCATTTACCATAGATCTCTGTAACTCAAATTTGAGAGAATGTACTGTCTTTTCTCCAGGCCATTCTTCCCATTAGGAATTGCTAGCTTTTTCACCCTAAAAGCTTATCTCTGCATCTCATAAATTAAAAATGAGCTCAATCTTGATCCCTGATCATGCATCAGTTATTATAGATTTAGATAATATCCATGGTGGTAAAGGTAATATAAGATGGCAGTTTAATAACTCTCTTCATTTAGATGTTTCCTTTTCTCAATGTTTTGAATCATTCACTCAGGAATTCTTTCTTTCTAAAAATACTCCTGCTATATCTCTACAGCTTCTTTGGGATTCTTTTAAAGCTTTGGCTAGAGACTTCATTATCTCATATGTGTCTAAACATTGTAAACTTAACAATCAAAGGTCAACTGATCTATTACAGCTAATTAAACATTTAAAGCACCTTATCTAAATCCAAACCACCCCCTGATCAATTACTTAAAGCTACATTTAATTTTAATAGGCTTTCTATAAAAGAGGCACATTTTATTTACTTAAATCTAGTGTAAAATACAATGGAGGGCAAAATATAGCGGGCAAATTCTCAGCTAACTATCTCAAAGCTCAAAAGGAACGTCTTAGAGTCGATTCCATTCTTCACAAGCACAATACTCCTCTCCTTACTGATGTTGATATCCTTGAGGAATTTAATCTCCATTACTCCACTTTCTATACTCCAGACTCGTTCCCTTCCTTTTACTCATTTCCACAATAGTACTCTTCATTTCATAGAGAACATGACTCTTCTAATGACTTTACCCCTCTTGAGATGGTGATTACCACTAGCGAAATTCTTAATTTAATTAATTCATTCAAGAAAGGGAAAGCTCCTGGATGCACCTTATAGATTCACAATTGATTTTCATCTTCAATTTTCAAATATTCTATTACCTAAACCTTTCCTGTTATTCTCATTTTTCATAAAAAATCACTTGGCAAAAATGACATGTTAAGATGCTTTAATTTGTCTTTTCCCTAAAGAAGATAAGGATCCCAAACTTGACAAGAATTATAGACCTATTTCCTTCTTTTACTTGGATTATAACATTTTTGCAAAGCCTATTGCAATCCACAACTGATAGGTCAAGAGCAAACAGAGTTTGTTAAAGGCAGAAACTTAATGGACAATACCCAACTTTTTCTAAGCACATCCAAGCCACATGCTTAAATGGTTTGGTTTTGGTCCATATTTTCTTACTGTATTTTATCGTCTATACTCTTCTCCATTGGCTATGGTTCTTGTCAATATTCTTTTAGCAAAATCCTTTTAGCAACATACAGAAGTTTAGCATGGCTGTCACCTTTACTATTCATTTTATCTTTTGACTTTCATGTTAAAAATCTCACAAAATTCGGAAATTACGGGGGTCCAAAATGATGATCAACAGGTTAAAATGTCGGTCTGGACAGATGATATCCTAATGTTTATATCTAATCTCAGTTCCTCTTTACCATCTTTCTATGAAGTAAGGATGTTTTTTATATTTCAGGATATAAACTTAACATTAATAAACGCAAAATTCTTCCTCTTACTAAATTCTGCTTTAATCAAGAATTTATATATTACACTTTTACCTGGACTTCTCAGAAAATTAAGTACTGAAGACTATGGTTTACTAATAATTCTGGATATCTGGTAAAGTAAATCTGGTTTACTAAATATTTCTATTCATTTAAAGTTAGTCACACAAATTACATCTCTCATATCTTAATGGAACCCTATACTCTTGCCATGGAGGGGCAGACTAACCTCATTCAAATTGTTGTTAATACCTAATAGGAAAAACAAGCTGGTAAGTGGCAAGGCTTATTGTGCGCAAAAGGTTGTCAAATATTCCCCTTAAATCAGGTACAGACTATTTATATAGTGTGCTCCAAGGACGAGGACAGCCACTCATACCCCCAGGATAGGACCAGCGAACCAGTCCAATAGAAAAAACAATAAATTGTCCTTTGCACAACAACATGTGTATCACAAAAAGTCCAATCAGCCTTCCTTATTCACGATGATTTTATTCTTGATGTTTGATAAAATCTTCTCCATATCACATATAGCCAACACGTGTTTCGTCTGTTCTGATGCCTCCGCATCTCTGATTTCATCAGGGCTAATAAAAAGTCCATCCAAATCCTACTCACAAAATCCACCGTAGTTCATACGTCAAAGGCTTATATTAAGCAAACTTATGTACATCAGTTTCTTGAACTCCTCATCCAGAACAAGATAGGTAACCACACTGGGTTAGCTGAATCCAGAGCAACAGAGAGGTCTCCCCAGCCAATTCTACTGGCGTTAATACCTAATAGCCTCTTTAACTTAGCTAACTTACCCATATGGATTCCACGTCAATATTTTAGATCTATATACCACATCTCGAATATATTTTTATGGAACAATAAAACACCTCTTATGTCTCTTGCTAGCCTTCAACTAGCTACAGATTTGGGTGGAGTTACCTTTCCAATCATGCTGCCATTTTATCAGGCTGCTTTCTTTCTCAAAAAATACAGATTTTATTCATAAATAATCTTACACACCCTCCTCCTTTATGGGCGGAACGTGAACATTTCGTTTATTACTCCATTTTCATTTGCCGAACTTCTGTCTTTAACTTGGAAACCTTCCTTTCTTTCCCACTCTAAACCTAAAACCTCTTTAGATCACTTCCATCCGTCCAAAGACAGAGACAGATTTGTAGAATCCTCCTTTCGGTATAACAAGTTGATTACTATTAAATTCAAAACAGTTTTTGGGAAATCCTGGAGAGCTAAAGGACTCGTATGCGTTTAACAACTTGTTAATGGGAATACTACCCTTCCTTTTCAGCATGCACAATCTCTCTTTAATGTATCAAATGTCTTTGCTCCAAAATATCTTCAACTTACAGGAATCATCTCACAACTTGTGTTATCTCTTTCCACCATTACCACTCCTGGAAGACCCCAATTGCATCTTACCCATCTTATCTTATCCTCTCTATCAGCAACTAATATATACAGAGCTCTTCATGCATCCACTGTTGCATGTGCTAAGACTTCAATGGGAAAATTATTTTAATGTCTCATTGAATAAACTCTGGATTATAATATATAAAACATCTAGAGCAGGAAATAGTATTCAAACACTGATTTATGTACAATAGACTTTTTTTTTTCAACACCCACATCTCTAACTAATATCAATCCAACTATTTCTTCTGATTGTTGGTCATGTAAAACTTCTGCAGCTGATTTATTTTATACTCTCTTCACACTTCCTCATGTGCAACAGTTATGGTTAAATCTGAGGTCTTAACGTCATGCTATTTTTCATGGCAATGTACCTTTTTCTTATTAAGAAATATTTCTAGTTAGTCGATTAGAAGAAAGGAACACTTCTCCATTTCCTGCAAATATTATTGATCTGATAATTGCTGTTGCTTTTCAACAAATAACCAACAAATGGAAAGAATGATCTGCTATTTCTTTTCAAGTCTGGGGATATGGTGTTTGCTACAATCATGGATTAAACAGAGCATATGATCACCCTTTAACCATGACCATATGCAGAGACACTCTTTGCTTACCAGTCGCATAATGTATAGACTCATCTGCTGAAGAAGTTACTATGCCTCATTGAACTTTCCTGTACTTATGTAGAACTTGCTGTTTTTAAGTCTACAATGCACAGTATTTATTCAATTTCATATTATATCAACAGAAATGAAATATTAATAGTTTTTTTATATACTATGCACGCTATCATTTCCCTCTCACCCTTTCTTCTTTCTTTCTTTTTTGTTTTTCTCCCTTCTCTCTTACATTAGAGGTCAAAACACAGGTAAATGTCACACCGTGTGCCCTATCACCACTGCACACTAACGAAGAATGGCAGATACTGCTCCCCAAAATGTAAAAGCACCCATTACTGTAGTGGTATTCGCAAATCCAGTGATCTGATATTTTTTAATGCATTCAAGATCCCTTCACTCGGATCAGCATATCAACAAATTGTTTGAGAATTCAATTATTTTTTTACATGAAACATGAAAAAATAATGTAAAGTGTATCCAGTGCAACTGTGCATGACTAAAGTCCAATCACAAAAAACTCTGTGAACATGTGTGCTGGACGTAGGACACAGCCGTTGTGAGAGGGACATGCTCATTGGCACATCTAGAATCAAAAACACATAGGAAACTTCAAAATTTGGAATGCTGGAAAATAAAAACACATTATTTCTATAATCTTTTGCTACTCGTATTTCAATAATAAAGTCCATTGCAAGATGAGCATGTTGCTACAAATAGAGACTTACATACAGTGGTGGCTGAAAAGTTAGAAGGCAACATTATAAACAAAGATGTCTTTTGAGATCAATAGAACCCCGCTGAACCTTCCTGCCGTATTTTGAAATACCCACCACCCTAACAGTATATTTTCACAGAAATTGCTGACAATGAAACAACAAGAATATGTTTGTCAACACTGCTTGCCAGGTGGGCAGCCATGGCAGTCTAGCTAGCACAGAGGGCCTTGTTATGACTTTGGAGGTCCTCCTGTGGCACGCCACTGCTCTGCCAGCAGGAGTACTACTAGGGCTGTGGTGCGCCCACCCACCGGATTCAGTGTTGAATCCAGGTTGGGCTGGAGTTGCTGCAGCAGTCTCATGGCGGTGAGCTGTTAGGCTCATAGGAGAACCTAGCATGCAGGTCACCACCGTGACAGTGCCGACTGCACGTTGCTGCACAGTACGGCAAGCATGTCACACCGTGCGGGAACGGGTGTGTCCAATTACAGGGGGTCACAAAATACCCCCCCAAATGAACCCATAGGTCCAGATACAGAAGGATCCCCTGTTAGGGCATCCTTAGCTGACTCACTGCCACCCTTTTCATAGCGTGCTCACCGCTGTGAAAAGGGTGGTGAAAAGGCAACACGTAATATGCTTGGCGGCTCCAGCAGAGGCACTGTCAGCATGTCCAGGCCAGTTGCAGACTGCCGGCCCAGCGGGATCTCGGATTCTAGTGGAGCCGGCAGTCTCATGGCAGTCCAACTGCCGCACTCAGAATACTTTGTGGGGACCCATAGTGGGGTGTAGATCGGAGTGACACCACGAGTACGACGGTCCTGAGCTACAGCAGCTGACCTTGGCCTTCATTTTGTAACATTCTGTGTATGGCAGTCAAAACCCTGTAACCAGTGCCTGTTGCTCTTGCAGGGGCAGTGTTCCCAACCCTCTGAGATCAGGTGGAGTGGGCACCTGGAATTACTCCCATGATAACCACACAAGGAGACCTCCGCTCCGCCCGTGGAGTGTGTGGAGATTAGCCTCCTCCGTGTTCCATGGAAATGCAGAGAAGGCAAATCTCTGCATACTCCACAGTGGAGTGGAATTGGCCAGCTTCCCCCCACCCCCCTATAATAACAAGTAAATCTACATTACTTACTAGTAAATTAAAACCACTTACCTGGCATGCGGCATCCCCGGGCTGCCCTCCTCCTCTTCCTCGTGTCTGTGGGTGATCCTTAAGAAAACTGGGCATGCAGGCTCACCGTGGATGCGCATTTCTTGCACGAAATGTGCATGTGTGGACGCACGCGCATGCACAGTTTTCTCAAGGATTAGCCAGACGGCGAGGAAGAGGAGGGCAGCCCGGGGACTCCGCATGCCACGTGTTTTATGGCTTCTAGATGCTTTGGATTGCTTCAAGGGATTACTACTAGATTTGTTTGATTTTTGTCTTTTTTCGGGGATATTTGGGCAATATTTTTCCTATGTTTGGTGGATATATTTTTTTTTTTACATGGATACAGGGAAAGCACTGCAGGTACAAAACAGTAAGCTTTATTTATATGTTTTCTTTTGGGTTACACATCTGATATTATACTGTTTGTGTAAACATTATGTGCTTGTTATGTGGAATTGTTTGATTTATGTGTTGTAATTATTTTATTTGATGATTGAGTTAATTTCAAATTTTCCTCGTTGGTGACAGTTTCATTTTTATTAAATAATTTACATATAATTTTAGTATATCAGCCTTTATTACATTGGAATTTTTATAATATTTTTTTACTGATGAAAGTAAATAATGTATTTATTATTTTAAATAAACAGTTGGTATGTTGGTTTAGAATTTGTCATAGTTTTTAAGGACTTTGGTAGGTTATTATTCATTTCATAAGATGAATTTCACTATAATTTATAGGTCATCTAAACCTTTGTTATTTATGAAGAGTTTGATTTTGAATTGTAGCTGTTTGTACATTCTTTTGGTTTGTTTTTATGGGCCTCATTTATGAGGCCCCTTGCGCCATCGGAACTTCACTTTTCAGGAAGTTCCTTGGCGCAGTAGCCTGCGTGGTATTTATCAGGCAGCAGTACGCCAGTTTTTGTGGCGTACTGCTGCCTGATAAATATCAGTCCCTTTAACGCAGTGTTCTGCGTTAAAGGGGCGTGCAATGGGTGTTGCTGGGGGCGTTCCCAGCAACATCCATGGCCTTTTGACACTGCCCCAGATTTACGAGAAATCGTAACTCTGAAGCAGTGCCAAAAGCTTAGGCCTCCCCCGGGGAGGCGTAAGGGAGGCGCAACAGGGAGAAATGTCTTTATTTCTCCTCGTATTTCCTTTTTCTATGTGTGCTGCATTCTACAGCACACATAGAAAGAGGAAAAGCCTCTTGTGATTATTTTTGTACAGAAAGGTTTCTCTTCCTGTACAAAAATAATCTTCCCCGCAACGCAGGCACCCTTGCACCATTGTGCAAGAGTGCCTGCGCTGGCGCAGGCAGCCCATTGTGCGCTGGCGCAGGGGAAAAGGACAGAAATGCGCCGTATCTTATAGATATGGCGCATTTCTGCCCTTTTCTTTTGCCGTAGGGAAGCGCAGCAGGAAGGACTGCTGCGCTTCCCTACGGCAAAAAGTCATAAATGAGGCCCTATAAGTTTAGGGCAAATTTGGCAAGCTGATTGCTCCATTCGTAGTTCTAGGTAGCTTTGCTCTGTTTGCAATGCTTCTATTAATTTGTAGAGTGTAGGTTGGATTCTGCCTAGTGTGGATTGGAAGGCTCTGTGCCATCCTAACACTGCGTTTTGGCTTCCGGTGCCAAGGTGCTGTCATAGACATTCCACCATGTTATTCTGAATGTGGATCGGCACCTGTGACCGTAGCGATGCAGTCTGACAAACCAAGTGTCTTCGAAATCATCCATTAGGATTCTAAGTTTGCCTTCATTTTGTTGTTAGAATGGGCTTTCTATTAGCAACGGGCCTGTACTAGCATTTTATTTTACTTTCACAGACAATTGGGCTGTTTTTAGAATAATTGACACCTACTGAAGATTTTTGGAGGTGTCTCCATATACTCTAATTGAAATGATACTAACAGCCTTGAATGGGGTGTGTGGGGGTACATTTTTAAAATGCTTTGAATCATGGCTTGCTCAAAGACAATGATTTTTTGGGTGTAGCAGTTATTTGTGTTATGTTTTATATAGTTTAAGAGGTCTTAGCAAATGCTGCTTAATTTATTTGGTAGTAGGGCAAATGTACAAGGGATACTTGTGTTGTGGTACTCACAACCTATGGTGTATATCTGAGTGAATGGTTTGGGACACTTTTTGAAGGTCCTATCCAACATCCACATTTGACATTGCCTGAGATTTACTAAGGGGATGATTAAGAGTTTGGCCATCTGACGCAAGACCCCTGCGTTCATGTCCCCTACGGCACTGCTGCACTGGCAATCTCCCGCCCACCGTATTACCAGTTGTGGTGTCTGAAATGACGACTACGGCCACGGTGATCTACCCATTAGGACCGCAGCGGTCTGAAAATTTGGCGGTGCATCCACCAATGCAATCAGGTCTGTAATTGCAGTCTCCCAGTGGAAGTTAACACACGGCAGTTACCCAACAGCAGTTGACCGCTGTGGTACTCATGGAAAAAAAACAGCACAACAGTAACCATTGAATGGGTTTAAAAACGACACACTTGGGACCATATTAAGCATTTTCATTGGTTTGCGCCTGGCACACCTTTTAAAAGCCCTATTACGATGAATGTGCTGTCCCAGGGCAGCTGCAAACTCGTGCTTCCCTGGGGCAGCGCATTTATGTGAAATCACAGAGCTGCTGCTTGCAATGCATTTTCACAGGGCAGATGGAATAGAGATCCCCTTTCAGGTGTGTGCTGTCAGTGACTGCACCCGGCTGCAAGGGGATGTCTGGGGGTCCATAGGATCCCCTCCCCCCCTCCTGACAGTAGCTAGAAGGTGGCACACTGTTAGTTCACCCCCTTAGAACTCCTTTGCATCTGCACGGGTGTCAGTAATATGGTGTGGGCGCAGAGGCAAAGGAATTCCCTTATTTGCATAGGGCACACCGCTATACAAATGAAGGAACAACGCCTAAAGGTAGCACCGGCGCATTAAGTGCGCCATTCCTATCAGTATTACTGAAGGGTATGCACAAGCGCCTGAACCCCTTTTTATAATAGCAGAGTGCCCCTGGGGAATGCAAAGCAGACGCAAACAGCGATTGCGCCCCGGGGCACATACTGTAATACTGCCCAATGGGTTTCGGCAAGTGGGCATCCCTGCAAAGCACACTATAAAAACACACCCCATCCCTGTTCAGCATCTTTTGCTTCACAACTGCAGCACAGCAAGACAGGCAATCGTTTTCTCTGCTACCCATTTTCGTCTTCCCATTTAGAACTCTCCAACATCTGTAATTTTTGTTTTCCACCTTATTACCTCTATCACTTGTTAGTTTTTAAGTCATATACTCACTCACATTTTATTTTGTTACCATGCCTGGGAAAAAAACACACTTTACTGAGCAAGAGTTGACAACCATGATGGATGGTATCATCAAAGTAGAATGGACACTTGATACTACTTAACCATTGGTTAAGATGGAACACTCTCATAAACGCGGTGTTAGTAGTGCGGTGTATGTTTTTCTTCCGCCCCTCACACGCGTTATGGCATTTATCATCGAGTGAACCAACAACGTGCTATATGCCAAGCCTCAACCCGAGGCAACCTCTGGCGCTAGTAGCAGTGTCCAGAGATAAGGGAAGGGGATGTGGGGCACCCAGAAAAAATTATAAAAAGCATATACTGCACCAAAAGTTATTTTAATAAAAGGTGGAGTATCGCTATTAAAAATAGTTGTGGTATAGTTTGAGGTCGAGTTAATGGATCTCTTTATACCTATTTAAAAAATAGCGTCAACATGTTTCTGCTCCATGTCGCCCAGCCGGGTCTACGGAGCATTCGTCAGGACAAATACAGAACACAAAAAACAAAAAGTAGGTAGTGATTACTAACACTATTTGTGTAGTAATATTGTACTAAATTCTCGTTTATTCGACAATTTTCTGAAAAAAGGAGGGGGAAAAAATTCTATATTAGGAATTACTTCTTACGGGTGCATATATAGCATTCATGTGATCTCTCAACATTTGTGGAGGATTACTTAATGTGAGTAAAGAAAAATAATAAGAACTGGTAAAGTGCTCTGGGGAAATACGTGGTGTTTTTAGCTTCTTAGGAGGATTTACTTTCAGTTACTGTTGGTGGTCTAACATTTAAAAAAGGGGGCTGGCCGTGATGTTAAATAAAGGCTTTCTTAGTCAGAAACGTGTAGGGCAGCCTGCTTAGTGTAACGTGAATTTTATACGATGAGGGTCGTGATCTTAACAACGTAAAGTACGTACATAGTACCATGGCGGTAATCTTACCTATTATGCTGATAGTATTCAGCTTCAGTCAGGTGGCAAAGGGACTCTCTGGTCCCAGACTGAAACGAAAAAGTAGTAAAGGGGGGGCCTTCAGGCAGTGTTCTTACCTCTAGAAAGGTCGAGCGCTTACCCGAATCTGAACGCCATTCTTACCAGCGCATGGAGAGTTCCCAGGACTTGTGCTGTCTCTGCCCCCGGATGCTAGGTGACGGTTTCCTGTTACTTTTGTAAGTTGGGAAAGTCATGGAGCTAGAGAACAGACTATACTTTTGCTGGCGTTATCGGCAATTATAGATTTAATTTTTTAAATGAGGTTAAATACCGGTCTAAATGGTGTAGAACGATAAGGTTTTTGTTAAAATAACCTTACATTATTTGTCATTAGGTACCAACCGAAAAGTTAGATTCATCATTAGTTATAGGGTACTCTTTTTGTACGGTGGATCCTGTTGAAAAGGTCACTGCTTTTTAAGGATCATGGGGCATTTATGTTCCTTGTTTTATGAGAACTGGCACCAGGGAATGTTATCATTGAGCCCAAATAGATGGGTTTTCAACCGGTTTACCCACCGTTGTTCTTTTTCAAACAAGATTCGTGTAGCATTACAAGGTCTGGCTGTCAGTTTTTCGAGAACTGTCCATCTCATTTCTTCGCAGTCATGATTCAGATCGACAAAGTGGGAACAGAGCTTTGTATTATTCTTTTTGAGTCGGATGTTGCTTTTGTGTTCCCCTATACGGATCTTGACTTTCCTACAAGTCATACCGATATATTTCTTGTCACATGGGCACTTGATCATATAGATCACGTGGGACGAATTACAATTCGTGTGTTGTTTTTGTGTCCAGACAAGGGAATCAGTAAGTTGTAGTGATTGCGTGGTTGTTGTTAATTTACAGACTTGACAGGAGCCACAGGGATAGTGTCCTGTGATAGGTGACATTTCCAGACGCCTTAAATCTGTGGGTTTGATCTTAGGTAAGGAAGGGCGGGTATGAACCAGTAGATCTTTTAAGTTTTTTGTCCGCTTGTTGGCGAAGCGGGGCTTTGGCCAGGTGAGTTTTCCAGTGTTTAGAATGGGCCAGTTTTTATTAATGAGTTTTTGTACATCGTATGTTGCAGGACAAAATGTTGTTACGCATGTAGCAAGATCTTGGTTGGCTTCTTTGTTATTGACTTGTAGAAGGCAATCCCTCGGCTGGTTTTTGGCTCTTTTGCAGCATTTATTGATAGTAGCAGAAGTGTAGTCCCGTGATTTTAATTTTTTACACAGTTCTTTCGATTGTATTTCATAGTCAGTTTTTTTGCTACAGTTTCTTTTGAGTCTTAAAAACTGGCTATATGGTAAGTTGTCCCTGAGAGCTTTTGGGTGATAGCTTTTATAAGATAAAAGGCTATTCTTTGCTGTCGGTTTTGTGTATGTTTTTGTTTCCAGTTTTCCGTTTTCTGCGAAGATTGTAAGGTCGAGGAAATCTAGCTGGGTTTTACTCATGGTATAAGTGAAATTTAGCCACTTATCTCTCTCGTTTAGCCAATTCATGAAAAGTTGTAGATCTTGGTTGTTATGCCAGATCAGAAGGATGTCGTCTATGTAACGTTTCCAGTATAAAATACTGGAAACGTACGGGTTGGTCTCATTTAGGACAAAGTTGGTCTCGAAACGACTCACATACAGACCCGCTACTGACGGGGCAAAGGAACTACCCATAGATGTTCCGTGGGATTGAAGGTATAGGTCGCCATTGTACTCAAAGAAATTTTCTGTAAGTGCTAAGCGACAGCACTCCAAGACAAAGTGTCTGGGTGTTCTATAGGTCCACTCTTCCATGAATAGTAGGTCTTCTAACATTTGGAGAGTTTCTTGCTGGGGGAGGCTGGTGTACAGTTGTTCTACATCCAGACCTACCAGTACCATAGTATCTGGGTCGAATGTTTTGTCTGATAGTTGGATGAGTAGATCTCGGGTGTCTTTAAGGTAGGTGGGTGTTTTTTGCACCATTGTTTTTAGGTACTCATCAGCGAATTTGGACAATGGTTCTAAAAGAGAGCCAATTCCCGAAACTATGGGGCGTCCAGGAGGGGGAACTCTGTTTTTATGAGTCTTGGGGAGAGAGTAAAAGAACGGTATTTTTGGTTCTTTTGTTATTAAGAAATCAGCTTCTTTTTTGGAGATCCAAGAGTTTGTTTCAGCCTCATAGACCATCATTGCAATGGTGTTTTGGAGTCTGGGGGTAGGATCTGTTAGTATTCTTTTGTAGAATTTTGTATCTGCCAAAAGTTTGAGACATTGTTCGTCATATCCTTGTTTGCTTAAAATGACGATTCCTCCCCCCTTATCTGCAGGTTTGATGATAATTTCTGTGTTTTTCTGCAGTTCTTCCAAGGCTGAGCGTTCCTTTTAGATAGATTTTGGAAGGTGTGTTTTTTTGTTTTGTCCAAATCGTCTATTCCTTTCAACAATGCTTGTTCGAAGGTCTGGATTTCTATTGGAATAGCACTGTTAGGTGGATTAAATTTGGATTTGTTACGTAATGACGTGTCTCCCTCATTACGATATTCTGTGCCCGCAAAGAATGATTTTAACTTTAGCGTTCTACAGAACTCGGAAAGTTCACACTTCAATTTGAAGGTGTCTAGTGGGGGAGTAGGGACAAATCCCAGGCCTTTGTTCAAGACTCTTGTTTGATCATCTGTTAGGACTACGTTGGTCAGATTAACAATCAGTTGTTCTTGCTCGTACTCGGTTTGGCTGTTGCCATGCTCCTCGTTTGTATGTTGCGTTGCTGGTCTTGCCAGTTGACGTTCTTTTTTCTTCCGCGGGATTGGTTCTGGCCTCTCCCTAAAAAAGGCTGTTGAGGATGGATATTCTCGTTGCCGGCAGTGTGTTGATTTCCCATTTGTGGAGGCAGTGGTTGCATGCTGGGGTTGTAGGGGTTCATCCAGCCTGCATATGGGGGAATGAAGGGTTGGAAGTATGGCATATGGTTCCCCTGATAGTATGGTCTTTGCCATCTATTGTTTCTCCTGGGTCGATGGTTCCGGTAGTTGTAGCGGCCTCTTCTGGGTGTAGAATCTTCTGATCCTGATTCTGAACCTTCTGAGGTGTTCCTATCTGATGATTCGTTATCTGATCCTGCATTGGGGCCTGTATACTCTTCTTTTGTATACGGGTGCATGCGTTCCTGGCTAAACTTCTTGAGATCTTTTGCAAGTTTTTGGAGTTTGTTCTGCATGAGGTATTCATGGGTGTCATTCATTTCTTTTGTTATTTCCTCCAGCCTCTTTTGATATATTGCCGGGTTAATGGCTTTCTTTAGTTCTTCTTCGCATGTTTGTATCTGAACCAAGAGAGCGTCGGACAGTCTCTTAGCTGTCTTGACTATTAGAACTAGGTAGTCCAAAGTACATTTCCATGAAATGGATGACCAATCACGACGAAATGCCAAGTCGTGCAAGAAAATTCTAGGGGCATTGTTGACCCATAGTCCTCTTGGGGCTGATTTGGACCTCAAATATTCTGTCATTATTATGCCATGGATGGCAGTACGGATTTGTTCTCTCTTCTTCTCACTGAGACTTTCCCAGTGGTCTGTTTGAGCCAAGGCTTGCGTTAAGTCTGTGTTTTGTAGCAAAGATTGGCCTGCTAATATTTCGTTTATATCTTCTCCAGTGAAGCTTAATCCCACGTTATCCTCCATTGTTTTTTCAGTTCTTGAATAGTGAATGTACACTTGAATTGAGTGTTTACACTGTTGGTCACGATCTCCCGCAGCTGTGCGCTGCTTCAGAAGTAATTAATCAAAGGTTGGGGAGTAGGGTAGACGGTCCATTCATCACCCCAGTAGTAACAGTATAGTTTATCAAAGGAAGAATGGACACTTGATACTACTTAACTATTGGTTAAGATGGAACACTCTCATAAACGCGGTGTTAGTAGTGCGGTGTATGTTTTTCTTCCGCCCCTCACACGCGTTATGGCATTTATCATCGAGTGAACCAACAACGTGCTATATGCCAAGCCTCAACCCGAGGCAACCTCTGGCGCTAGTAGCAGTGTCCAGAGATAAGGGAAGGGGATGTGGGGCACCCAGAAAAAATGATAAAAAGCATATACTGCACCAAAAGTTATTTTAATAAAAGGTGGAGTATCGCTATTAAAAATAGTTGTGGTATAGTTTGAGGTCGAGTTAATGGATCTCTTTATACCTATTTAAAAAATAGCGTCAACATGTTTCTGCTCCATGTCGCCCAGCCGGGTCTACGGAGCATTCGTCAGGACAAATACAGAACACAAAAAACAAAAAGTAGGTAGTGATTACTAACACTATTTGTGTAGTAATATTGTACTAATTTCTCGTTTATTCGACAATTTTCTGAAAAAAGGAGGGGGAAAAAATTCTATATTAGGAATTACTTCTTACGGGTGCATATATAGCATTCATGTGATCTCTCAACATTTGTGGAGGATTACTTAATGTGAGTAAAGAAAAATAATAAGAACTGGTAAAGTGCTCTGGGGAAATACGTGGTGTTTTTAGCTTTTAGGAGGATTTACTTTCAGTTACTGTTGGTGGTCTAACATTTAAAAAAGGGGGCTGGCCGTGATGTTAAATAAAGGCTTTCTTAGTCAGAAACGTGTAGGGCAGCCTGCTTAGTGTAACGTGAATTTTATACGATGAGGGTCGTGATCTTAACAACGTAAAGTACGTACATAGTACCATGGCGGTAATCTTACCTATTATGCTGATAGTATTCAGCTTCAGTCAGGTGGCAAAGGGACTCTCTGGTCCCAGACTGAAACGAAAAAGTAGTAAAGGGGGGGCCTTCAGGCAGTGTTCTTACCTCTAGAAAGGTCGAGCGCTTACCCGAATCTGGACGCCATTCTTACCAGCGCATGGAGAGTTCCCAGGACTTGTGCTGTCTCTGCCCCCGGATGCTAGGTGACGGTTTCCTGTTACTTTTGTAAGTTGGGAAAGTCATGGAGCTAGAGAACAGACTATACTTTTGCTGGCGTTATCGGCAATTATAGATTTAATTTTTTAAATGAGGTTAAATACCGGTCTAAATGGTGTAGAACGATAAGGTTTTTGTTAAAATAACCTTACATTATTTGTCATTAGGTACCAACCGAAAAGTTAGATTCATCATTAGTTATAGGGTACTCTTTTTGTACGGTGGATCCTGTTGAAAAGGTCACTGCTTTTTAAGGATCATGGGGCATTTATGTTCCTTGTTTTATGAGAACTGGCACCAGGGAATGTTATCATTGAGCCCAAATAGATGGGTTTTCAACCGGTTTACCCACCGTTGTTCTTTTTCAAACAAGATTCGTGTAGCATTACAAGGTCTGGCTGTCAGTTTTTCGAGAACTGTCCATCTCATTTCTTCGCAGTCATGATTCAGATCGACAAAGTGGGAACAGAGCTTTGTATTATTCTTTTTGAGTCGGATGTTGCTTTTGTGTTCCCCTATACGGATCTTGACTTTCCTACAAGTCATACCGATATATTTCTTGTCACATGGGCACTTGATCATATAGATCACGTGGGACGAATTACAATTCGTGTGTTGTTTTTGTGTCCAGACAAGGGAATCAGTAAGTTGTAGTGATTGCGTGGTTGTTGTTAATTTACAGACTTGACAGGAGCCACAGGGATAGTGTCCTGTGATAGGTGACATTTCCAGACGCCTTAAATCTGTGGGTTTGATCTTAGGTAAGGAAGGGCGGGTATGAACCAGTAGATCTTTTAAGTTTTTTGTCCGCTTGTTGGCGAAGCGGGGCTTTGGCCAGGTGAGTTTTCCAGTGTTTAGAATGGGCCAGTTTTTATTAATGAGTTTTTGTACATCGTATGTTGCAGGACAAAATGTTGTTACGCATGTAGCAAGATCTTGGTTGGCTTCTTTGTTATTGACTTGTAGAAGGCAATCCCTCGGCTGGTTTTTGGCTCTTTTGCAGCATTTATTGATAGTAGCAGAAGTGTAGTCCCGTGATTTTAATTTTTTACACAGTTCTTTCGATTGTATTTCATAGTCAGTTTTTTTGCTACAGTTTCTTTTGAGTCTTAAAAACTGGCTATATGGTAAGTTGTCCCTGAGAGCTTTTGGGTGATAGCTTTTATAAGATAAAAGGCTATTCTTTGCTGTCGGTTTTGTGTATGTTTTTGTTTCCAGTTTTCCGTTTTCTGCGAAGATTGTAAGGTCGAGGAAATCTAGCTGGGTTTTACTCATGGTATAAGTGAAATTTAGCCACTTATCTCTCTCGTTTAGCCAATTCATGAAAAGTTGTAGATCTTGGTTGTTATGCCAGATCAGAAGGATGTCGTCTATGTAACGTTTCCAGTATAAAATACTGGAAACGTACGGGTTGGTCTCATTTAGGACAAAGTTGGTCTCGAAACGACTCACATACAGACCCGCTACTGACGGGGCAAAGGAACTACCCATAGATGTTCCGTGGGATTGAAGGTATAGGTCGCCATTGTACTCAAAGAAATTTTCTGTAAGTGCTAAGCGACAGCACTCCAAGACAAAGTGTCTGGGTGTTCTATAGGTCCACTCTTCCATGAATAGTAGGTCTTCTAACATTTGGAGAGTTTCTTGCTGGGGGAGGCTGGTGTACAGTTGTTCTACATCCAGACCTACCAGTACCATAGTATCTGGGTCGAATGTTTTGTCTGATAGTTGGATGAGTAGATCTCGGGTGTCTTTAAGGTAGGTGGGTGTTTTTTACACCATTGTTTTTAGGTACTCATCAGCGAATTTGGACAATGGTTCTAAAAGAGAGCCAATTCCCGAAACTATGGGGCGTCCAGGAGGGGGAACTCTGTTTTTATGAGTCTTGGGGAGAGAGTAAAAGAACGGTATTTTTGGTTCTTTTGTTATTAAGAAATCAGCTTCTTTTTTGGAGATCCAAGAGTTTGTTTCAGCCTCATAGACCATCATTGCAATGGTGTTTTGGAGTCTGGGGGTAGGATCTGTTAGTATTCTTTTGTAGAATTTTGTATCTGCCAAAAGTTTGAGACATTGTTCGTCATATCCTTGTTTGCTTAAAATGACGATTCCTCCCCCCTTATCTGCAGGTTTGATGATAATTTCTGTGTTTTTCTGCAGTTCTTCCAAGGCTGAGCGTTCCTTTTTAGATAGATTTTGGAAGGTGTGTTTTTTTGTTTTGTCCAAATCGTCTATTCCTTTCAACAATGCTTGTTCGAAGGTCTGGATTTCTACTGGAATAGCACTGTTAGGCGGATTAAATTTGGATTTGTTACGTAATGACGTGTCTCCCTCATTACGATATTCTGTGCCCTGTGAAAAAGAACAACGGTGGGTAAACCGGTTGAAAACCCATCTATTTGGGCTCAATGATAACATTCCCTGGTGCCAGTTCTCATAAAACAAGGAACATAAATGCCCCATGATCCTTAAAAAGCAGTGACCTTTTCAACAGGATCCACCGTACAAAAAGAGTACCCTATAACTAATGATGAATCTAACTTTTCGGTTGGTACCTAATGACAAATAATGTAAGGTTATTTTAACAAAAACCTTATCGTTCTACACCATTTAGACCGGTATTTATCCTCATTTAAAAAATTAAATCTATAATTGCCGATAACGCCAGCAAAAGTATAGTCTGTTCTCTAGCTCCATGACTTTCCCAACTTACAAAAGTAACAGGAAACCGTCACCTAGCATCCGGGGGCAGAGACAGCACAAGTCCTGGGAACTCTCCATGCGCTGGTAAGAATGGCGTCCAGATTCGGGTAAGCGCTCGACCTTTCTAGAGGTAAGAACACTGCCTGAAGGCCCCCCCTTTACTACTTTTTCGTTTCAGTCTGGGACCAGAGAGTCCCTTTGCCACCTGACTGAAGCTGAATACTATCAGCATAATAGGTAAGATTACCGCCATGGTACTATGTACGTACTTTACGTTGTTAAGATCACGACCCTCATCGTATAAAATTCACGTTACACTAAGCAGGCTGCCCTACACGTTTCTGACTAAGAAAGCCTTTATTTAACATCACGGCCAGCCCCCTTTTTTAAATGTTAGACCACCAACAGTAACTGAAAGTAAATCCTCCTAAGAAGCTAAAAACACCACGTATTTCCCCAGAGCACTTTACCAGTTCTTATTATTTTTCTTTACTCACATTAAGTAATCCTCCACAAATGTTGAGAGATCACATGAATGCTATATATGCACCCGTAAGAAGTAATTCCTAATATAGAATTTTTTCCCCCTCCTTTTTTCAGAAAATTGTCGAATAAACGAGAATTTAGTACAATATTACTACACAAATAGTGTTAGTAATCACTACCTACTTTTTGTTTTTTGTGTTCTGTATTTGTCCTGACGAATGCTCCGTAGACCCGGCTGGGCGACATGGAGCAGAAACATGTTGACGCTATTTTTTAAATAGGTATAAAGAGATCCATTAACTCGACCTCAAACTATACCACAACTATTTTTAATAGCGATACTCCACCTTTTATTAAAATAACTTTTGGTGCAGTATATGCTTTTTATCATTTTTTCTGGGTGCCCCACATCCCCTTCCCTTATCTCTGGACACTGCTACTAGCGCCAGAGGTTGCCTCGGGTTGAGGCTTGGCATATAGCACGTTGTTGGTTCACTCGATTATAAATGCCATAACGCGTGTGAGGGGCGGAAGAAAAACATACACCTCACTACTAACACCGCGTTTATGAGAGTGTTCCATCTTAACCAATGGTTAAGTAGTATCAAGTGTCCATTCTTCCTTTGATAAACTATACTGTTACTACTGGGGTGATGAATGGACCGTCTACCCTACTCCCCAACCTTTGATTAATTACTTCTGAAGCAGCGCACAGCTGCGGGAGATCGTGACCAACAGTGTAAACACTCAATTCAAGTGTACATTCACTGTTCAAGAACTGAAAAAACAATGGAGGATAACGTGGGATTAAGCTTCACTGGAGAAGATATAAACGAAATATTAGCAGGCCAATCTTTGCTACAAAACACAGACTTAACGCAAGCCTTGGCTCAAACAGACGACTGGGAAAGTCTCAGTGAGAAGAAGAGAGAACAAATCCGTACTGCCATCCATGGCATAATAATGACAGAATATTTGAGGTCCAAATCAGCCCCAAGAGGACTATGGGTCAACAATGCCCCTAGAATTTTCTTGCACGACTTGGCATTTCGTCGTGATTGGTCATCCATTTCATGGAAATGTACTTTGGACTACCTAGTTCTAATAGTCAAGACAGCTAAGAGACTGTCCGACGCTCTCTTGGTTCAGATACAAACATGCGAAGAAGAACTAAAGAAAGCCATTAACCCGGCAATATATCAAAAGAGGCTGGAGGAAATAACAAAAGAAATGAATGACACCCATGAATACCTCATGCAGAACAAACTCCAAAAACTTGCAAAAGATCTCAAGAAGTTTAGCCAGGAACGCATGCACCCGTATACAAAAGAAGAGTATACAGGCCCCAATGCAGGATCAGATAACGAATCATCAGATAGGAACACCTCAGAAGGTTCAGAATCAGGATCAGAAGATTCTACACCCAGAAGAGGCCGCTACAACTACCGGAACCATCGACCCAGGAGAAACAATAGATGGCAAAGACCATACTATCAGGGGAACCATATGCCATACTTCCAACCCTTCATTCCCCCATATGCAGGCTGGATGAACCCCTACAGCCCCAGCATGCAACCACTGCCTCCACAAATGGGAAATCAACACACTGCCGGCAACGAGAATATCCATCCTCAACAGCCTTTTTTAGGGAGAGGCCAGAACCAATCCCGCGGAAGAAAAAAGAACGTCAACTGGCAAGACCAGCAACGCAACATACAAACGAGGAGCATGGCAACAGCCAAACCGAGTACGAGCAAGAACAACTGATTGTTAATCTGACCAACGTAGTCCTAACAGATGATCAAACAAGAGTCTTGAACAAAGGCCTGGGATTTGTCCCTACTCCCCCACTAGACACCTTCAAATTGAAGTGTGAACTTTCCGAGTTCTGTAGAACGCTAAAGTTAAAATCATTCTTTGCGGGCACAGAATATCGTAATGAGGGAGACACGTCATTACGTAACAAATCCAAATTTAATCCACCTAACAGTGCTATTCCAGTAGAAATCCAGACCTTCGAACAAGCATTGTTGAAAGGAATAGACGATTTGGACAAAACAAAAAAACACACCTTCCAAAATCTATCTAAAAAGGAACGCTCAGCCTTGGAAGAACTGCAGAAAAACACAGAAATTATCATCAAACCTGCAGATAAGGGGGGAGGAATCGTCATTTTAAGCAAACAAGGATATGACGAACAATGTCTCAAACTTTTGGCAGATACAAAATTCTACAAAAGAATACTAACAGATCCTACCCCCAGACTCCAAAACACCATTGCAATGATGGTCTATGAGGCTGAAACAAACTCTTGGATCTCCAAAAAAGAAGCTGATTTCTTAATAACAAAAGAACCAAAAATACCGTTCTTTTACTCTCTCCCCAAGACTCATAAAAACAGAGTTCCCCCTCCTGGACGCCCCATAGTTTCGGGAATTGGCTCTCTTTTAGAACCATTGTCCAAATTCGCTGATGAGTACCTAAAAACAATGGTGCAAAAAACACCCACCTACCTTAAAGACACCCGAGATCTACTCATCCAACTATCAGACAAAACATTCGACCCAGATACTATGGTACTGGTAGGTCTGGATGTAGAACAACTGTACACCAGCCTCCCCCAGCAAGAAACTCTCCAAATGTTAGAAGACCTACTATTCATGGAAGAGTGGACCTATAGAACACCCAGACACTTTGTCTTGGAGTGCTGTCGCTTAGCACTTACAGAAAATTTCTTTGAGTACAATGGCGACCTATACCTTCAATCCCACGGAGCATCTATGGGTAGTTCCTTTGCCCCGTCAGTAGCGGGTCTGTATGTGAGTCGTTTCGAGACCAACTTTGTCCTAAATGAGACCAACCCGTACGTTTCCAGTATTTTATACTGGAAACGTTACATAGACGACACCCTTCTGATCTGGCATAACAACCAAGATCTACAACTTTTCATGAATTGGCTAAACGAGAGAGATAAGTGGCTAAATTTCACTTATACCATGAGTAAAACCCAGCTAGATTTCCTCGACCTTACAATCTTCGCAGAAAACGGAAAACTGGAAACAAAAACATACACAAAACCGACAGCAAAGAATAGCCTTTTATCTTATAAAAGCTATCACCCAAAAGCTCTCAGGGACAACTTACCATATAGCCAGTTTTTAAGACTCAAAAGAAACTGTAGCAAAAAAACTGACTATGAAATACAATCGAAAGAACTGTGTAAAAAATTAAAATCACGGGACTACACTTCTGCTACTATCAATAAATGCTGCAAAAGAGCCAAAAACCAGCCGAGGGATTGCCTTCTACAAGTCAATAACAAAGAAGCCAACCAAGATCTTGCTACATGCGTAACAACATTTTGTCCTGCAACATACGATGTACAAAAACTCATTAATAAAAACTGGCCCATTCTAAACACTGGAAAACTCACCTGGCCAAAGCCCCGCTTCGCCAACAAGCGGACAAAAAACTTAAAAGATCTACTGGTTCATACCCGCCCTTCCTTACCTAAGATCAAACCCACAGATTTAAGGCGTCTGGAAATGTCACCTATCATAGGACACTATCCCTGTGGCTCCTGTCAAGTCTGTAAATTAACAACAACCACGCAATCACTACAACTTACCGATTCCCTTGTCTGGACACAAAAACAACACACGAATTGTAATTCGTCCCACGTGATCTATATGATCAAGTGCCCATGTGACAAGAAATATATCGGTATGACTTGTAGGAAAGTCAAGATCCGTATAGGGGAACACAAAAGCAACATCCGACTCAAAAAGAATAATGCAAAGCTCTGTTCCCACTTTGTCGATCTGAATCATGACTGCGAAGAAATGAGATGGACAGTTCTCGAAAAACTGACAGCCAGACCTTGTAATGCTACACAAATCTTGTTTGAAAAAGAACAACGGTGGGTAAACCGGTTGAAAACCCATCTATTTGGGCTCAATGATAACATTCCCTGGTGCCAGTTCTCATAAAACAAGGAACATAAATGCCCCATGATCCTTAAAAAGCAGTGACTTTTTCAACAGGATCCACCGTACAAAAAGAGTACCCTATAACTAATGATGAATCTAACTTTTCGGTTGGTACCTAATGACAAATAATGTAAGGTTATTTTAACAAAAACCTTATCGTTCTACACCATTTAGACCGGTATTTAACCTCATTTAAAAAATTAAATCTATAATTGCCGATAACGCCAGCAAAAGTATAGTCTGTTCTCTAGCTCCATGACTTTCCCAACTTACAAAAGTAACAGGAAACCGTCACCTAGCTTCCGGGGGCAGAGACAGCACAAGTCCTGGGAACTCTCCATGCGCTGGTAAGAATGGCGTCCAGATTCGGGTAAGCGCTCGACCTTTCTAGAGGTAAGAACACTGCCTGAAGGCCCCCCCTTTACTACTTTTTCGTTTCAGTCTGGGACCAGAGAGTCCCTTTGCCACCTGACTGAAGCTGAATACTATCAGCATAATAGGTAAGATTACCGCCATGGTACTATGTACGTACTTTACGTTGTTAAGATCACGACCCTCATCGTATAAAATTCACGTTACACTAAGCAGGCTGCCCTACACGTTTCTGACTAAGAAAGCCTTTATTTAACATCACGGCCAGCCCCCTTTTTTAAATGTTAGACCACCAACAGTAACTGAAAGTAAATCCTCCTAAGAAGCTAAAAACACCACGTATTTCCCCAGAGCACTTTACCAGTTCTTATTATTTTTCTTTACTCACATTAAGTAATCCTCCACAAATGTTGAGAGATCACATGAATGCTATATATGCACCCGTAAGAAGTAATTCCTAATATAGAATTTTTTCCCCCTCCTTTTTTCAGAAAATTGTCGAATAAACGAGAATTTAGTACAATATTACTACACAAATAGTGTTAGTAATCACTACCTACTTTTTGTTTTTTGTGTTCTGTATTTGTCCTGACGAATGCTCCGTAGACCCGGCTGGGCGACATGGAGCAGAAACATGTTGACGCTATTTTTTAAATAGGTATAAAGAGATCCATTAACTCGACCTCAAACTATACCACAACTATTTTTAATAGCGATACTCCACCTTTTATTAAAATAACTTTTGGTGCAGTATATGCTTTTTATCATTTTTTCTGGGTGCCCCACATCCCCTTCCCTTATCTCTGGACACTGCTACTAGCGCCAGAGGTTGCCTCGGGTTGAGGCTTGGCATATAGCACGTTGTTGGTTCACTCGATGATAAATGCCATAACGCGTGTGAGGGGCGGAAGAAAAACATACACCGCAGTACTAACACCGCGTTTATGAGAGTGTTCCATCTTAACCAATGGTTAAGTAGTATCAAGTGTCCATTCTTCCTTTGATAAACTATACTGTTACTACTGGGGTGATGAATGGACCGTCTACCCTACTCCCCAACCTTTGATTAATTACATCATCAAAGTAGAGCCACACATTTTTAGATGTCTAGTCCAGCATACTTTTCTCCATAGGAAAATAGAAATGTGGGACAGGATAGTCAATAGAGTGACTGCTGTTGGTACCACTCTGCGAGTACAGGCTGACAATAGGACAAGGTGGAACTAGATCAGGATAAGGGTGCGTACCAGGTACAGCAATCACCATCCGGACACTCAGAGGACTGGTAGTGGCCCTCCCAGAGAACCATTATAACTCTCTCCCTGGGAGGAGGAGGTCTTGGCCATCCTGCATTCTTAGAGCTTGACAGGAATAGTTAGGTGAGTGGACTTTGGTGAGACAAATTTGAGCAACTGCAACAATTTCTCCATTTCTTGTTTGCTCTCAAATCTGCTTTTGCTATTGTGTTCTCGATCTACTTCCCTAACATGTAATACCCGAAGTATCTGAGATGTTGGATTTTTTTGTGTCAATGTGTATTGATGCATGTTAGAGCACATGTATCCAACTGCATGGCATTCCACATGTTGCAATGCTGTCTGTAAATGAATTACCATCAAAATATCATTGCTGGACCCATGACATGGGTTAAAATGTAAATCTATGGTCCATTCAAAATGAATGCTGGCAACAGGTATGGTACAATAACCATTTGTCAAGTATTGGTAAAGTGAGATTGAAGTGACTGCAAATACCATGAGACTTTATAACTGGAACTCTAATCAAGTTGCTAGACTCTTATTGACCCTTCTTGCCTGTCGTCCATGTTACTACTGATCTAAACTTATCATGCAGCTTACCATTTGTTAAGTCTTGGTAAGTTCAGAAACAAAAGCGACCACTACTATCATGAGGCCTTTTCACTCCAACCCTAAGCAAGCTGCTAGACTCCTTTTGCCCCATCTCACCAGTCTTCCATATTACTACTGATCTTCACTTATAGTGGAATATGTTGCTTGATGGTTTCCTGGACCCATCAACTGAAACTATTGATGTATACATAACATAACAATGGTGTACCCATAATATATGTGTGACATGAAGGAAACCCAGCGGATTAGGAGTACGAGGTGACCCCTTGACTCCGCACTCCTCACATGATGAACAATGCTAAATATACAACCAAGCTGGGTTTTTGTCTGTATTAGATGCCACTAGGCCTTGAAATTGACAAATGTTTTGACTACATTGTGTTTGTAGCAGAGTTTATGAGATGTCATGTCTATCCCTAAAGCCAAGATGCCACATATGTGCACATCTAATGAGCTGTTGAAATCTATAACATCTACTGCATGTCAACAAATGCGTAGCAAGCAACTTCAACTTCATGCAACTATTAATCTCTATCTATTTTGTTCCATTCTAGGTCCTCATCTATTTTGACCCAAAAAACTTGGCTGTAGATACCTTACTTCTACCAGTAACAATGTTCTGTATTTCTCAACAGGTTGTTCCACCACTGTACCAGCAAAGACGTTGGAAAACGAACATAGTACCTCTCCACCCCAAAATGGAGGCCTCAGTGACGACAAAGTGCCTGAATAGGTGGACGAGGATGACAATCCTGGCCTAGCTAGTCAGCCTGGGCAGAGGACAACAGTGGAGCTCACTGTGCCCATGACAACACTTTCTGCAGCAACAGCTGCAACAACACAACCACTGCCCCCAACCTGTGCACCAAGCACTGTCAGTCCCATCCTGTGTCCCCCAAACCTGGATTCTGAGATGGCTAATCCCATCCCAGTCGCAGAGGAACCAGGACCCCATGAAAGGGTTGCAGTCTGTGCTAAGGACAGAGGTCATTGGGGGTAGGTGTTGTGGGAGGATAACTGTTGGTCCGCAAAGTGAGTCCACTTAGTCTACGGACACCAAGCTGCCATCACCCAAGTGTTGGGACCAGGACTCCCAAAGTGTCAAGAGCCAGGTATTGACAGACATCTGGTAAATGAAGGAGCTGCAGAGGAACATAGACCGGGAGTTTGCGCCATCCATACCGAGGTGGCTGCCATTCACAACAAGGTGGCTGTCATTTACACTGAGGTATCCAGCCTCCACCCTGAGGTGACTGCCAACCACACCAAAGTGGCTGTCATTTACACTGTGCTATCCAGCCTTCACACCGAGGTGGGCAGTATCCACACTGAGGTTGCCTCCCTGGTTGGAGTGCTGTGGGACATCAACATCGCCTTCTGCAAGGCTTTTTCACTGACATCTACCCTTCCTATGGTCCAAGTATATCAAACCATCAACATATACTCTAGCTATAGGAAGGGAGGCCTTGTCAGAGGAGGCCATGCCTGAATGTACTCCCGTCTTAGCAGCTCCAGCTCCCACCTCTGGCAAACCGAGGGGACACCCATGCAAAAATCTAGGAGCTCAGGATGGCATGACACCCACCACCATCATGAAGAAACCTTGCCCCTAACCTCCTCTCGTGTGTGCTACACATTCAATTTGTTGGATTGTTCCTGCCCACTTTTTCATATCTGATGGAAGAAATATGTTAGATTTTGCACTCCTGACATTTTGAACTCTACTACAATTGTTTCATCCACCATGACTGAAGACTTCACTTTTTGTTTGCATTGTGTATTTTAACCCCTTCCATGCTGGTGACGAACCCCAGCCGTCTCGCTCTGCGGCGCTCGTGTGCTGATGATGGCTGGGGTTTGTCACGGCCCCGCCCTATTCTTTTGTTTACCGCACAGCGGCGGAAACGGCCCAGCATGGAAGGGGTTAAGTTAATTTTCTGATCTTATCCTTATTCACTTAATTAAAAACACTTCACCAAAACTTTGTCTCCTGTTGTCATTCTAACATTAAACAATGTGAATGCACTACCATTTTAATTTTGAAATACCCACCCTATGGCTATGTTGTATGTAAACAATATTCAACTCTGGATCATTACCAAGTCACAACAGCACATACATATGTGTCTGGTTTGATAACATCTTTATTCCATTATTCTAATCAGAGATGTACTTTATGTCAGAAACATAGCAAATAAAACGTACCTCAATTCTTTTGTGTCATTAATCAGATATACAGTTTCAGACCTCCACAGCATGGAAGGAGTGAGATACATCTGATAATATCATCTATAATAGGCTACGTTAAAATAGGTCTACATCATCAGCTGGTGCCATATTGCCTACTCACAAACTTAATCCCACATTAATTAAACAAATAAAGAGATACATGACTGCACAACAGTTCTGACCACAGGGTTAGAACTGTTGTCACAAACAAATGTCAGTGATGTGCCACAAGCACTTAGACCTACAATGAGAATACACATGCACAACTACATACAGTTCATATTAAATCAGGATTTAGCAAATATAAAGTCAGATTTGCATGATTTCGGCCCACCACTATTTTGTGTTAGATCACATGATGGCACAAATATTGCATTAGGACCAATGCACCACAAGGAACAAGTTCAATTGATGTCCATCCTATCGCAGTGCAAACTATCTTGGTACCGGCTTTGTACACCCAAACTCTGTGACTGACATTCCCAGGACCAATCCATGTCCACTTCGTACGTCTGAACAGCATCATATACCTGCTAATGTCACATCTCTGAAATGTCCAAATAAAGATGACCTGGAGAAGGTGCCTAAAACAGACCAACACAGAGAGATTAGCTAGGAAAACATACATATGACACACATCACATTGTCAACTTCTAGAGAACACAGTCCAAGACAACATTTACAGCTGAAAAAACCTCACTACAAGCATTGAAAGAATAGTCAAATTCATCACATATCATCTTCATTTGGCATTTCAGGGTTACCACATGTTGGGTCTTCATGGCCTTCATCCTCTAAAATGTAAGGTCCGTTCCCTTGCAGGGCCATGATGTGGAGTTTGTAGCACGCCAAGGTGACCTTACACACCTTCCTGGGTGAGTAGAGGAGGGTTCCCCCAGTCTTGTCCAGATATCTGAATCTGCTTTTCAGGAGCCCAAAAGCCCTTCACTGGTCGCTGTGTTCTTCCATGGTACTCATTAAAGCAGACTTCCCATGGCGTAGGATTCCTCAGAGCTGCCAACAACCATGGCCGCTTGGGAAATGTGGAGTCTCCTACATGGAAGCTAGACAGAAGGGCATCATTTAGTTACACACTTTCAGGTAATACTACCTGATATCACCCACACAAAGTTAGGACAGATCACACTTACCTGCAAGCCATGCCCTCTCCGGTAGTAGTTGTGACACCAGTTGGGGTATGGGGCTGTTCCGCAGTTTGAAGGACTGATGTGCAGATCCTAGGACCTGGGCACAGACATTTGAGATGTTCAAATCTGATAAGCAGACAACTTGCACATTGATAGAATGGAAGTACATCCTGTTATGGTACACATGCTTACTAGCTTGTGTTAGTACTAAGGCGATATGGGTGCCATCAATATATCTAATTACATGTGGAATGTGACAGAAATCTGCCTTAACAGTGGCTAAATCCTCACATCAGGGGAACTATATGTAGCTGGTCGCATGTCTCAAAAGTGCTGTTAGCACCTCTGTGAGTACCAGAATGAACATACGTTGTGACATTCCACCTAAAATAGCACAGTTAATTGAAATAAGCCTGAGGCCGAAAATTACAAAACTGACATGAGTTTAACAAGTGCTTTTTTTGATGTATGATTATTGATGTGAGGTAGGAGGTCAGGCTCCAACTGAAGACATATATCCAGGATTTGTTGATGATTCAAATGGAACTTCCTGGTAACATGTCGCTCTTCCACGGCCTGTAGGCCTCGAAATGGGCGGTACACTGGATCCTGACATCCCATCCGTCTCCTAGGGTAAGTATGTGAGGAGAAACACAAAAACATATATTCCTCACAGTGTTTAGAGTAACATATGTCAAGAGAAAAGCAAAATTCATGAATCTAAACATTAATGCTTCATGAAGCATTAAACATTAAACATTTTACATCATCATTGTCATATCTTCAACAACCCTCAGTCATCTCCAAGGTGGCCTTCACAGGTCTGTAACAGAACTGTGCACCTCCTCATTGCTTCTGACATGGGACAAGGTTGTAGGGATAGTACAGGTAAATTGTTGCTGCATTTTGCTCATCATGGACATAAAGTTTTCCTTTCTAAAAGTCAGTATTGTTGACAGGAGTCAACTATTTAGGTCACCTACTGTCAAAGGATGTTTGGAGGCTGACTCCTAAGCCTATCGGACTATTGTTAAAATGCCCATTCTACAAACTTAAAAAGATGTGCACGCTTTTGTCGGTATTACTTCATACTTTTGGAAGTGGATACCTAACTGCTCATTACTAATTAAACCTAACTAATTAAACCTCTGCTTGCATTAACAACGAAAGAAGTGCATGAGCCTTTGCTTTGACACCTAAGTATCAGCAGTCTTTTGAGCAATTGAAAACTGTACTTTGTTCGACTCCAGTATTTGGCACCCCTAATTACAACAAACCATTTTTGCTCTATGTCAACGAGATGGCTGGTTGCACATTCTCTGTTCTAACACAGTAATTTGGGGATAAACAAAGACCGTGTGCCTATTTTTCTGCTCTGCTTGACCCTGTCGCAAGAGCCCTCCAGAGCTGTCTGAGAGTGGTCGTGGCTGTGGCCACTTCAATCAGACAATCAGCTGGGCTCGTACTCAATACTGACCTCACAGTTATGGTACCCCATTCTGCGGAAACACTTTTGAATAAGACAAAGACACAGCACCTCACCAGTACATGACTTACTGGTTATGAATTGACATTGTTTGCCAAACACATTATGATCAAAAGATGTGCCAAGTTACTTCCCCTCCCTTCTGAGAATGATGCAGTTGACAAACATGATTGTATCTTCTGGACGGAAGAAGAGATGAAAGGATGGGTTGACTTGACTGATGTCCCCTTATCTGACCCCCAAGGGGAACTATATGTCGATGACTCTTGTTTTAAATTACCAGATGGCACCACAACTGTAGCCTATGCTATCTCTACATTGCGTACAGTAGTAGAGATATTGCAGGTCCCATATCAGTCAGCTCAAGCAACTGAGCTTGCTGCCATTATTCAACCTTGTGAGTTGAGTGAAGGACTGACTGTCAATATTTAGAGTGATGCTAGATAAAATAATTAGCAGAATGGCAGGAAAGTACAGCAGAGTTGAATGAAGAAAGATGTTGGATTGATAAATCAGGGAAGCAGAGATGGATGTTACCGGATTCTTATGTTCTTCCCGTGATTACTATGGCACTTGGTCCGGCTCATATTAGTGCTAAAGGCATTTGTAAGTTGCTAGATCCTGTATGGCAGAAAGACAATATCTCCAAGACAGCCAAGCATTTGGTGAAATATTACATGGTTCGCATGATGCATAATCCTGGGAAAGGTACCCCTACATCACCTGGTAATTTTACACCACCCATTTCTTCTTTTGAAGTCCTTCAAATGGACTATATTGAATTAGAGAGATGTAATAATCTTAAGTATGTTCTGGTAGTTGTATGTGCATTCAGTAAATGGGTTGAGGGTTACCGCAACAAAGATAATACAGCCGTTACGACTGCAGACGTACTCCTGAAGGAGCTCTTTCATTGTTTCGGCTTGCCCTGAGTCCCAAACTGAAATTGGCAAAAATACAAGAGACGACAGGGTTAAAATGGCCAGATGCTTTACCATGCGTTAGCAAATTTGTCAACAAGAACAACTGCGCATTCTAGGACAGGAATGTTTTTCAAGATGGCCGGCTGAGGAGGAGCTGCATTGGGGAGCTCCTGGTTTTGGGATCACCTTCGGGTGTAAATCCTTGTTAAACCAGCCAGCCTTCCCTACCTTCCGTCCACCTTCCTCAACAGGAACACTGACACTCACGACACATGACTCCAAATCGGAACAACAGGAACGTTTTTCTTACCGCGATCTACTGTCCGGTCACTGGGCAGTTCAGCATGCGGCGAGTCTGCAGGAGAATGGAGTGCTGAGGAGCGGAGCGGAGACAAGACGTCGGACCACTGACACATCTTCGAAGCCGGTTGCGGTGTGCCGGGGAAGCAGGTCCGGAGGAAATTGATCTGTTATCCAGTGGGGATGAATTACGGCTTGAGAGTGCCGCGACGGGGGTCCTGAAGCAGTGCTCGTCACGGGAGCGGCTTTTGCGGGAACAGGATTGGAGCAGGGGAGCGGAGCGAGGAACAGCGATTGCGACACCGGAGCGGCATGAGGAATATTGCTGCGTTACCGGAGAAGCTGGCACTGGTGAGGAGCATGGTCACAAAGGATGGACTAGCGACGATAGGTGAGAGAAGAGAGAGCCACTATAAAGGATCTCGATCTCCCAGTCGGTGGGCAGGACAGGGAAGGTCCACTGCTGATTTCAAACGGCAGCCAGGGAATACGCTTTTTAAAACCAAAGCGGTGAGAGCGCTTCAGCCTGCCTGACCCTAAGATGGCGGCCAGATCAGACAAAAAGTGACGAACTGGCAACTTGAGACTATCTATGAGAGATAACACAGAGAGAAAGGAATGTCTCAATCCCTTACAGGAGGAGGAAAAGAAAGCTGATAACTGGGGGAAATAGAGAAAGGACTATCGAAGCTTATAATTATAATTAAGGGAAATAGAGAAAGGACAATTGAAACGGTGGTTCATTTTGGATAACAAAAGTTATACCAGAATATCTAAAGACACAGCTTATCAAGAGAGAAATAAATGGAAATATTTTATCGACCGTTAGTAGGAAACCCCATTATCATTGTAAGAACTACTGAAGGAAATAATTACTACAAGGAGGATAAATAGGAAGAAGGGACCTTCTGAGAATCACCTGAGGAGAGCCACTTTAAGACCACTTAACGTGGAATTAAGATGGATGATAGGCACCTAGCTGATGCTGGCTCCAATGCCTTGAACATTGAATACCCCTCTAAACTATCCAAAGCTGCTGCAAAAAAATTCAAACACAACACCCTAAGAAAAAATCCGGACAAACTTTTTTACGACCCTTATTTTAATATAGCTAAAGGCATAATATTGAACGACCTGATATTCTACACAAAGAAATCAGCTCAATGGCGTATCGCCATAACAAAAACCCTCTTCATAAAATCTACGAAAAACATCCCATACGGCACAAAAATAATGACAGCACCTTCGTTAAGATGCAGAGCAGACTTATGCATAACCATTTACAAAACAGTAATAGTGCTAATACAAGCTGGGAACAACGAACTAAAGAAGTTTAAAAAGATATTTCAAATATTAAAAGACTCTCTTGAGGGGCCAGGATACCCACAACACCAGTCACCAGCAGGAGACACCCCTGACAATAACGCCTCTAATACGACCAAGGACGCCAATAGGTATGAAGGCCTCCTCGAACAAACAAATAGCCCGAGAGATATTATCGAACAGGCCTCGAGATTACCAGAGAATGAGGTTGAAGGGACAGAGGGAACCATTAATCAGGCAATTGTAGAGCATGACCAGCGCCGAAGGGAAGATCAAACGCCACCACCAAAAGATGAGACATCACGTCTAGAGCATCCACCGACCCAGAGTGAATCACGCGATATGTACCGGGAACTGAAGACATCAGAAGAAACCAACACTATGCCTCATACCCCTAGCACAATACTAGAGAACTGTAGATTCTCGCCAACAAAAACTTCACCTCAGGCTTCACCACCAGATGATGTGACATCAAGTCCAGATTGTCCACGGACCCAGAGGGAGGCATTATATGTGAACCGGAAACTGAAGATAACAGAAGAAACCAACACTCTGCCACATACCTCAAGCACAATACTGGAAGTTGGTAGACTCCCCCCTACAAAAACACCGCCACTGGCTGCACCGAAACCTGATACCACTCTTGTCAACACAAATAATCTAGAAACCAACAATATATCAAGGGAGAGAAAGAAAAGGACTGTGGCTCAGAGTACTGATCTAAAACAGATAAGAACTGAGTGCAAACCCCGGATAGTCAGGACAAACATACTTAAGAAATCGACCCGAAATCAGAATGATACTAAAGATCTCCAGAATCTGGTTAGCAACCTCGCACTAGAAGCTAATAACACTTCCCAAGCAATTAGAAGAATCCTGGAGATAACGGCAAGCACCCACTCTAAGATCCCGAATATCCAGAATGTCTTATACGCCTCAAATATAATGTTTAATGGGAGGGCCTTGGCACTAGCTGACAGATTGAATCAACCACATAGGACGAAATCCTTGACGCAAGATGAAATACTAGGTTTACTCCAAACATACGAATCGTCTGACCCCGGGAGGGAGGAGAAAATCAAAACAGTAGCTATCGATTCCAACAGAACATCCAGAAAGAACAACAGAAAACCCAACCTCCTCAATCTACAACAAGTCCAGTTACCAACAACTGAATCCACGGATAGGGACGTCAGTAACTCAGGGAAATCCCTGTCGTGCCTTCTACTCAATTGTCGATCAGCAATAAATCATGCATCAGATATAGCAGCCCTCATTATCAATAAGGGAATTGATCTGGCAATCCTGACTGAAACTTGGTTAACGGAATCATCTGCTCCAATCATGGATCTTTTAGTACCACCTCAATATAACATTGTGAGACAAGACAGACCAATAAAAACAGGAGGAGGTATAGCCTGCATTCACAGATCGGAGATTGAGGTCAAAGAGATTCAAGCTGACCCCTTAGAATCATGAGAATACCTAGGGCTTAATATAAAAGCGGCAAGCAATCAAACATGCAACTTGCATGCGTTTTACCATCCACCAGGTGACAACGCAAAGTTCACAGAGGAATTAATGGAGATCATAACTGCTTACCCCAGTACGGATGTGAATAATATATTCCTAGGCGATTTCAATCTACACTGGGACGACCACAATGATAAGCTGGTCAATAAGCTTAAAGATTTCCTCGACGAGCTAAATCTAACTCAAGCATGCTCGTTACCTACACACTTGAAAGGATGGACATTAGACTGGATTATTGCAAGAGACAAAAATGCTTTGATCCGTTCTATAGACCCGTGTGATTGGTCCGATCATCATGCAATATCATTTACGATACCCACAGTGAGAAAGGGCACGACGGTGCAACCCCTCAAGATCAAAAAATTGACCCGTGGCACGAAAGAGGCTAACATGGAGCTACTGGTTGAAAGATGTGAGAGAGACTTAAAGCCACCTAACCATTTACAGAATGTAAATGAGCTTACAGATCACTACATGACGTCAATCGAAAATATTGTCAACAACACCATGCCATTAAAATTGAAAAGTGTCACAGAGAAGACAAAAAATCCTTGGTTTAGTGGAGCACTCAATGAAGACAGAAGGAAACTGAGAATGGCTGAAAGGAAATGGAGACAACACCCCTCATTCCCGGAGCTGAAAGCTCTAAGAAAAATCAGAAACCAGTATTATAAAAAGATCATCAATTCCAAAAAGGAATTCATCCGATCAGAACTGGACAATGCCAAAAACAGACCCCGAAAACTCTTTGAAATCCTTAAACAACAATCAAACAAGCTAGCTAAATCCTCTCATGAGAATACAATTACTCCGTTAGGCTGTGAAGAATTCTCCACATTTTTTACAGAGAAGGCAAAAGCACTGGAAGAAGAACTCACAAATGCGGCAACCACTTTACATCCTCTGCCCCCGAACGATGACATCCAGTCATTAGAAGGTACAAAGACCAAAAACGAGGCAAACGGGGACACATTCAAACTATACGACCAGTATAAGATCGCCAAAACGCTGTTAGATATTAAACCTAATAACCACTACCAAGACCCTCTTCCCGGAAAATGTGTAAGAGATATCAGCCACATTTTGGTTCCAGAATGGACCAAAATAATAAATGCATCTCTATCTCAAGGGATTCTCCCTGACTGCTTGAAAACAGGACAAGTGGTTCCCATAATCAAAAAGCCTACAGCGGACGCAACAGATCCGAATAACTTCCGCCCAGTGACTAACATCCCTCTTCTGGCCAAACTAATCGAGAAATGTGTGCAAGGGCAACTAAGCCAACACATCACCAAATTCTCCCTACTAGACGACTGCCAATCAGGATTCAGAGCAGGACATAGCACGGAAACGGCTATACTACATATTGTGGACGACGCGCTACAAGCCCTAGACCAAAATCGAGCATGCCTACTGATTCTCCTGGACCTGTCATCTGCATTTGACACGGTAAACCACGAAGCCTTACTGACCAGACTTCGAGACAGGATGGGACTAACTGGAAATGTGCTGAATTGGTTCGACTCCTTCTTACGGAACAGGACACAAAGATTCCTGGTCAATCATTCTACCTCAACTCCATGTCCTAACACAATAGGAGTCCCACAAGGATCGACACTTTCTCCAGACCTGTTTAACCTATATGTTGAACCACTGACAGAAATTCTCCGCGAATCACAGATATCCTACCACATGTACGCGGATGATACGCAAATTTACATAAAGGTAGCCTCCATTGAAGACATTGATCGGATGAACAAGTCCTTAGGAAGAGCGCTGCAATGGTTATCCACCAACCACCTGAAGCTAAATGCTCACAAAACAGAGTTCCTACTAATTTCGCCACCAAGGTGCCAGTCGGGAATAAGGGAATGGACCAAACTATTGACTGCACTAAACTGCACCCCAACTCTGGTAGAATCAGCTAAATCGCTTGGAATCACCCTAGACGAGAACCTCGACATGAAAGTTCACATTAATGCAATGGCTAAAAGTGCCCGCTTCCACCTTAACTACTTAAGGAAAATGAAACCCTACATCTCTGAAATTGATCTAAAGTTAGCTATCCAATCTCTTGGTATTTCTAGGATTGAATACGGCTGCTCCACCTTAGCAGGTCTACCAAAAATGTCAACAGCTCCGCTAAAAGCCTGCCTCAATGCAGCGGCAAGACTGATCACAGGATCAAGGAAATTTGATCATATCTCTCCTCACTTGAAAGCATTAAATTGGCTACCTTATGAAGCCAGAATCTAAATGAAGTTAGCATGTATAACCCACAAAGCGCTTCACTTCAACACTCCTAGATATCTAGCCAAGAAAATTAAGATATCTGGAGGTGACAGACCAGCTCGGAGTGCCGTTGGTCTACTATTGCGGCCAGCCAGATTCCGAAAGAAAAAGACTTACGACAGAGCATTCTCTGGAGCGGCCCCTAGAATCTGGAACTCTCTTCCTCCAAGCATCAGGAAAATTCGCAATATTGCATCATTTAAGCGGGAAGTGAAGAGCTTCATGATGAGCAAATACCTTGCTTAGATAAGCTGCCCCGACCTTGAGCTGCTCTCAGAAGGAGAAGCTCCAACTGGAATAATATCAAAGCTATTTGGTGACTCAAGACTTGAGATTTATATAAGATGCAGAGATACTCTTACCTAATGACCTGAAGGGCAATGGGATAACATATCTTAACTTGGTATATGGCATATGATATAAGCTTAGCCTTACCCCACATCTTAATACGAATTGCATGGTACCTGTGCTTCGCATATATACTATTCTCTCATATTCATATCCACACTATCTACCTCATAACGGCTCTGTTTTCAGAAAAGGTTAACACTTGTTAAGCCAAAACTTTACCATCGCCTACCTCACCCCGGCTAGGAATATGGGCATATGATATAAGCTTAGCCTTATCACACCTATTAATGCGATTTGCACATGTGTTTTGTTTTGCATATATACTGTCCACATAATTGTATTCATTCTATTATATACCTCAGATCTGTTTGTTTCCTATAATGTCAACATTTGTGTTGGTTATCTATTCCGATGTTAAGCGCTCTGACACCCACGGGTCTTGTTCGCGCTATATAAAACTCTACAATAAATAAATAAATAAATGTTTGGAGCCTGGCAAATGTCTGGGGCATTCCGCGTCCTGGTAGGCTTTCAGATATTGAGTACCCTGTGTTACTTGATTACCCTGGCCAGTTAACCAAAGGTTTACGTTCTTTTCACCAACAGGTGCAAAAGTCCCTACCTTCTGAACCAGAGGGACCGGCTATGATATTCAGCCTGGAAACTAAGTTCTCCTGAAGAATTTTCTGCTCAAGAAAAGTCTGGAGCAGCTCTGAAAGGGACCTGAAGAGGTTCTGTTGGTGACACACACAGCTGTAAAAGATGCTGGGCAAAAACACTGGGTGCATGCCACCCACTGCAGAAGGATTCCTTTACCTCTACCCTAAGATCAGTGGATTAAGGATGGCCTCGCAGACTCAGTGTGCGAGCAGGTGCCCAAGTTCATACCAATCAGTGATGCCCTGCTAACATGGATGCAGACGGTTAAAGAAAATGAGAAAGTGTTGAATGAGGCAGTTTCTCTAGACGTGCAAGCTATCAAAGAGCCTTTGTTCACTAATCACACAGTGCTTGGGGCTACCAGGTACAATTTGCGCCTTCGGCTGAGGGATACAGAATCTAAGGAGAAAATAGATTAGGGACGGACTGCATAAAATAGATTGTACTGAATTGTGGTACCAACGGAATTAGCTGCAACTAGTGTAGAACGTTTTGGTCACTTTATTTTAGTTGTATAAACATTAGTTAGGAAAGACTGAAATATACTCTGAAGGTATATCATCTTGATAGACGTGGGATATGAGCTTAGGACAGAGCAAGCTCCACCACCGGTGCTCAAGAGTGACAACGTCTTGATGGACAATAGGAGTCTGTACCAGTGAGGCTTGGACAGACAATGGGTACTTGTGTATCTTTTGCATTTTGGCCCCTTTTATCAAACGTTATGCATCCCTTTGTTAGAAAGGCCGTTGGCGAAGAGCAGCCAATGGTTATGATTACAATGTGCCTTTGCGCAGCAAGGGTAAAGATATTTCCCCGAAAAGAAGTAAAAGAACAGTCCCAAGTAATGTATTCCTAGATACACCTAAGAGACTTTTCGAAGCAGGAACACCTTGTTACTCCACTGAATCTGTCACTCAATCAATCAATCAATCAATCAGAAGTTTGTTAAGTGCGACAACTCACCTATAAGGGTCTCAAGGCACTCGCGGTAGGTGGTGTGGGGTACAGGATCCATTCCATCAAGGAAAGGGGTCTGTCGAAAAGCCAGGTTTTGAGGTTTCTTGCGAAGGTGGGGAGCGATGTTGTCTGTCTGGGCGTTCCAGGCTTTGTCCCTGAGGAAGGAGAAGGAGCGGCCTCCCGATCTGGTCTTTCTAGTGCGGGGGACAATGGCGTAGGAGAGCTGGGCTGATCATAGTGTCCTTTGGGGTATGTGGAATTTGAGTCGGCTGTTCAGGTATACTGGTCCAGTGCTGAGGAGGGCCTTGTGTGCATGGGTGAGTATCTTGAAAGTGATTCACGCCTCGAAGGGTAGCCAGTGGAGTGTGCACAGGTGCTGGGAGATGGGACTAGTTTATGGACTGCATACCCATTGTCACTTGCAAACTATATATATACTCGTACACCACCATTTACAGAAGTTAATGAACTTTTTGGTTTTGGCTATCCAGGTCCTTGTCTATACTATAAAACACAATTGGGAATGGGTTATCCAGGTTGTGATAAGAATACCTATTGTGATAATCTCTATATGGGGAAGCAGAATGTCACATTGGTGGGTTGGCATTATAAAGAAATGGTAGTCACTCGGGAAGCAGATTATTATCCTGCGTGTTGCCCTATTGTGAATAGTACTGACACATCCTTGTATATTAACTGTAATGGAATAGTGCTGTACAAAAATACAATGCTTTTGGTGAATGATAAAGATCCGAGTACTTTTGGAATGAACACCAGATATGCTGCAGTAGATTATGAAGGGCCGATTTATGCACATCTTGGGTTTTACATCTTGTCTAATGATACCTATTCCAATGTTCATAATGGTACAGACGATGTAGCTCTTGAGATGGTGTTGCCTTTAGGCTTGCCTTCTAAATATGCTAAGCCTAATATTTAGTGGGTTAACAGAACTTTGACCAAATAATTATGTGAGAGAGTGTCCAATATAGAGGTCAATAATTATAGTAATGGGATCACTTTTGGATACATTCTTTCTCCATATTTACATGTGGTAGAACTGCTATGGCCAGGGGTGAAAAAGCAAGAGAGTGTTTTGGATGCAAGCTGCAAATTTTGTCTAATACCAGAGTATCAGCCTTGCGTGATATCACCACCCAATTGCAGAGTATGATGATATATTCTGAACAGACATGCATTGGACTTTATTCTAGCCAAGAGTGGTGGTGTATGCACACTAGTATGGCATCAGTGTGTAGTTGGGATCAAGAATATGCAAAAGAATATCACTAAACACATCTTAGACATCCTCAAGGATGTCAAGGGAAGGTAAAGTGGTAATTGGAGTTGGTCTTTGTTAGAAAAGAGGTTTCTGGTTGGCTAGGGCTTGCCCCTAAGACAGACAGAAACCACCACTCTAGTCAGGGCAAGGGAGATACACGCTGAAGATAACCCCTGCTTGGTAGCTTGGCACGAGCAGTTAGGCTTATCCCAGAGGCAATGTGTAAAGAGTTTGCCCAACACACACCCACAGCAATGACACACCAGGCACATCACAAAAGAAACTCCACAATGTTCTATAAAAAAATAGCCTTTGTATTACTCATAAACATATTAGAAGGTAATCACATATGTACACTGTATTCCATGGCACTAGATATAACTTTACAGGGGATTATACACATGACAGGGCCAATTGGGCCACTGTCATAACTATTAGAATGCAAGTAGGAAAAATAAAAACAATCAGCAACTACTGGTACTAGCACTTATGCATAAACCGCATTAGGCATTTACATTAGGCATAAACAAATTGTGCATAATTCACATTAGGCAGTGCACCATTATACCACTAACAAGGTGCATTCATCCTCTTAAGGTCTTGCGCCCCCCAAGGTTCTCCCAGGTCAACTGGCCTTCCTCGGGGCCTGTCTTGGGCTCCCCCGCAATGCCCTTTGTGTACAAAGTCATGGCTCCAGGCTGCTGATGCAGCACTCCATTTACCACCAGGCTGTCACTGCAGCAGGGTACAGGCCCAACTGGCAGGTACCAGAAATAGGGGTGCAAGGGTGTAACTCACCCTTGTTTCTCCTGAGACACAAAAATGCCCCCAACATTGCAGCTGCCGCGCTCTGGCTGTACAGCTGTGTGCACAACACTAGACACCAACAGTGCCTTGTGAGCCCCACTCACCGGGGCTCTTCTGGTGCAACTAACAGGCACGATCAGGACAGATGCGACCGGCAGCCGCAGGCACCACCAGGTTGCTTGGGGAACCCCTATTCACTGGGGCTCCTCTACGAGGGTAGGTTCGGCACCCGCTGCACTTCCTCTCTCCTCTTAGCACCACGGAGGTCAATCAACCAGGAGCAAAGTCTCCGCCGACCCCGTCTCTCTCGTTGTGCCACAAGTGAGGCTCTCTCCAGTACTCTGAGAGCCCCGCCTTGGACCAGGCAGCCTCAGCCTGTCTTCTGCTCTGGCAGCACTTCCTCACTGCTCTCGGCGTTGTGGGCCCCCACAACCAGGCAGGAACTTGCCTGACTTCTGGCCTCCACAGCCCTGAATGCTCATGGAGGCGGAGTAGGCTCCCACTCCACGGTGAGGATTTGCACGGCCACTGCCTGAATTCCAGCGGTCCGTACCACCTTAAGGCAGCACGGTGGAATCCCCACGCCCGGATTCCCTCTGAGCAATTTGCAGCACAGCGCTTTCAAACGCCAAGACCCCTGGGGCACTCCTCACGCCCGGGGTGGTGTGCGCCCCCCTCTGGGGCTCTGGCCACTTTAGGACGGGGAGCGCAGCCCACGCTGCACGGCACAAGTGCTCCTTCGGTCCTTGGCACCAAGCAAACCAGCCCGAAGCACCCACAAGGCGCCAAGTTCAGAGGGACAGAGCTGGGCAGGCAGGCCAGCATGTAGACACCCCAGGAAGCAGCAGCAGAGACCCACAAAGGTTCCTCCTTGCCCAGCAGTCCTTCAGCTTCACAGCTCCAGGTAATCACACTGACATTGGGTCACAGCCCCAATATTTATACCATCATTGTCTTTGTTCTTCCTCCTGAATGGGGCTCTGCGCCTCGTCCAAACCAGTTCTGGGGGGGGGGGGGTCAGTCGAACATTTCTTTACAGTGCTCACACACCCTCATTGTTAGGTTAGTCTCTGCCCCAGACACACCACAGGGGGGCAGAGCCAGCATTGTACAAGGCAGGCACAGACCTATTTAGGGTCAAGGGCTACTCCTCCCACTACTCCAAATGCAGATCTACCTATTCAGCCCAGCGCTTCCTCACCCAGCCCCTCTGGAGCCACTGCACCTCGCCAGCCCCTGTCATTCCAGAGCCAGACATGCAATACACATCAGGCAGGCACAAAGACACATATCACACAGAAATGCCCACTTCTAAAGTGACAGTTCTAAAATAGTGATAATAAATCTGCGCACACCGTTATACCTTATTTATTACCACTATACCAAACATACCAAACTTGAACAAGCTACTCCTCTCATATCAGGAATTACCACTGAATCACTTATCAGGGAATCCCCAATGCATTCCCATGAGAGGGCAGCATCACAGCAGTGAGAAACCAGAATGGCTGTTTGACATTACCAGGACTTGCCAAACAGTTAAGGCATATGTCCTATCTTTTACCTACAATGCACCCTACCCATAGGGCTAGATTGGGGACTACCTTAGGGGTGACTGATATGTAGTAAAAGAGTAGTCACAGAAATGGCACCCACTTTATGTCCCAAGTCACAGCGGCAGTAAACAGTGCACGCAGCCCCTGCAATGGCAGAGGCCTGAGACAGGTTTGAAAGGCTACTTTGGTGGGTGGTGCAATGAGCGCTGCAAGCCCAACAGTAGCATTTAATTTAATTTTTACACTGGACAGCAGTGATGAAGTGCCCAGAGTCCTAAAACCACCAACACAATGTCTGCAAAAAGACTAGGAGGAATACAAAAAGTTCAGGGATGACCCTGCAAAAAAGGGCCAAGTCCAACAGTCTTTATTTGGCAGTTGGGGCTGGATTCTCGAGAAGGTGATATACATGATTGTAATATTGGTGCTTTTTTCTGCCCTTATCCAGTGTCTCCCCTTCTGTTGTTCTTATTGCACCACTATTCTCACCCCTAGAAGAAAAATATAAATTCATGATACCAACGCTGCAATTATGGTACAGAAAGAAATAGACGACCTCATGAACATAGACGAGGGTGTTTTTGAGACTTCTTCCCTCCTTACACTCTCCTTTCCCGATACTAAGAATATGGAATGCTCATAAGGAGTTTTCTTCATGGTCTCCAGTTTTTCTGTTTTTCTATCTTCCTTGTTTCTGCCTGAAAATGTTTTAGTTCATGCTATAAGGAGGGTCTGTTAGAATATAAATATTCATGTTTGCACATTGGCCTATGTAAGTTAGCTTTTGTGGCACCATTTTCTATTCCGGCACCATTTTGAATCATGATTGAAACTAATCCTCGCTATTTCTGAGAAAAGGTCCCTTATGTGTTGTTTCTGCAGTGCTGGGTTTTGCTTCATAGACTTTTCATATAAGTGCATACTTTTCTTACTAGATAGAGGCCCTCTCCCACTTGCCTGGTGGCGGTTGCAAGGTGAAACAACCTTGGGTTGTATTAAGTAGTTTGCGATATGAGAACCAGAACCTATTTTTTTTGTACTTCACTGTCCAGCTGCATCTGCATGGAAAATTCCACTGTGGGTGTGCCTTCGCCCGGTCATCAAACGTACATAACAGACGTGATCCATGCAGGTAACATCGGCGGGGGGTGGGGCTGCATTGGGGGGATTTCGAGGAACCATGCAGAGGGAAATGTAAGTATTTTTTTAATTTTCCCTCTGCATCGTCCCTCGAAATCCCCCCCATGCGGCTCTACCGCGCCACTGCTATTACCTGCATGGACCGCGGCTAGTAGAAAATGTAACTTTATGCTTGTTGATTTCAGTCCCTCTGCAGCTCTCCTAGTGACTGGGCAGCGTGGGCTCCGCTCTGAGTGTATTGAATAAACTGTTATTGGTTTGTATTCTCTACTGTCTAACCTACTCTTCATTTAGTAAGGAAGGCTGAGAGGTGGTCATTAGTGACCCGGGTGACCCTAATCGGGCCACGTCCTTCAGTTGCACAGCGAAAACCAGCTTCTTGCCTGTGGCTGTATCTGGGCAACAGTAACAAATCCAAATGCAGCGCGTGGCAAGGACTCCCGGCAGCAAAGACGCATCCGTAGAAACAGTTGCTAGTACCGTCACAATGTGGCCCAGGTGCACAGTAGGCTCTCCTTTCCTGGCTTCTCCTTTCCTTTCAGAGTGAGGGGCAGGATTGTCAGCCGCCCAGCAGGAGGTGGAGCCAGCATTGTGGAAGGCAGGCACAACCCTATTCAGGCCCAGGTGCTATCTCCTCCCACCACTCAATTTGCAAATGCAGTCATTCAGCCTAGGGCCTATGGAGCAAGATAGCCTTGCAGCAGAGAAAAACGAAAATGGCTGTTATTCACTACCAGAGCATGTCACCTGCACAAGTACATGCTCTACCTTTCACATACACTGCACCCTGCCCAAGGGGGTACATTAGGCCTTCCATAGGGGTAACCAATGTGCACAGAAAGGGAAGGGTTAGGCCTGGTCAGTGGGGACACTGCCCAGGAGGATATGGCAGTTCACAGACTGCACACGGGCACTGCAGTTGCAGGCCTGAGACACCATTTTAGGGCTACTCATGTGGGTGGCACAATTAATCCTGCAGGCCCACTAGTAGCATTTGTCATCACCAGCCCTGGCACACCCAGTGCACTTTACTAGGGACTCTTGGTGATACAAATATGCCAATCATGTATATCCAATCACAATAACAATTTACACAGGGAGCACTTACACTCTGACACTGATCAGGAGTGGCAGAGTGTCCAAAGGATCTAAACCAGCAAAAATGAAATACAGCACAACATCAAAAATAAAGGAGGTAGAGGCAAAAAGACTGGGGAAACCACGCCAAGGATGCCAGGACTAACACTACCTAACTAGGAATGAGACCAACAGCCAACTCCTCACCGAGGTCAGTGTCTTAGTGTCTCAGAGCAGTCAAGCTCTAGAACTCTTCCCTTACTTCTAGTCTTTGTGTGAAGACAAGAATGCAGCAGTGTGCTAGTGGGTGAAACACTATTCTAATGACTTTAAGGAAGATTTCCATGTTCAGGACAGTTTGAGTTTGAATTTAGAATTGGGAGTTGGTAATGATAGTTTGATTGGGGTTGTTAGTTTGTGAATGATAATGAGAGTAATGATGTCACTTCCGTTTTCATGGGCAGCTATTGCTTTGTACTATGTAACATATGTATTATAGAACTGGCAGGTTTGGTATCCCTGGAACGTATATACAATCCTATTCGGTACACATGACATTTCTGTCTCTCCTGCTCACTCTCTACCTGTATCCTCTTCATCCCAACCCTCACACCTACCCCGTCTTACTCTCCTCTTTCCACTCACCTCTCAACCTCTTTTCCTTCATTGAGTCATCATTCTCTGTCATTGCCTATCCTGCTATGTTCCTGTCATGCTCGTTTGCCTCCTCCCTTTCCTCTCCCTCCATGTTTTTGTGGGGGTCCATCCCTATCCGCCGTTTAAATCTATGGTGAACTCCTCCAAGTCAATCCCTCCTTTGCATCACCTTCTTGTTTTCTCGCCGTTCTGCTTCTCACCCACCTTTATTTCACCCGGTGTGTGTTCATTTTGAAGGGGATTAGCTAACACCTTCAGCCAACTTTTTCGATCTAGGATCATATTTCTCCATCACTATCTACATCTTCACACCTTGTGTGCTCGGACCTGCTCCTGTGCTTCCTTCCTGGTCCTGGCTTAAGTCTTTCCTGCTGATCTCATTCTGAGTAGTTCACATATTTCGGTCAGTGATTCCTCTCCCAAAATCAAAGATATTTTGTAATACTATTTTGCCCACTGAATGTGCATTAGGTTTATATTTTCTGTATTTTAAAACCTTTTTATGACTTTTTTTTACAAATTTCAATTACAATTTTAATTTATTCATATCGATTAATTAAAATCATTACATGAGTGCAACTGTGTTAAACAATTACACATAAATACAGTTTGCCAACATTTAAAAAAAAAAGCTTATAAGAAGATGTAACATACAATTAATAATGTTTCTAAAAAGAGTGCTTCGCCCTGCAAACAATGTTTCAAATTGTTTTAGGATGGAAAAATAAACGTGAATCCATAAAGTGTATCAGAAAAGAAAGTGCAAAGTGCAGGCTGGTTGATCCCTGTGTGGTTGTGGAATTCAAGAAGAACAGGAGTGTACATCAGGGTGTTAGTCTCGACTGGATTGATTCAATTGCCCACAGAGATGAATACGGATGATAGATAGTTCTGGGCAGTCCCATTGTGTGCCCTAGGATGCAGGAACTAGAAGGATTTCAATATGGCTCTTGCAGTAAAGATTTCCTTTGTTAAGGTGAGTTAGTTGGGGCTTATGTGTTCTTCACTAGGAGTGTCTCTGTTCATGATTGTTTTCTGCTCCCTGGGCTGGGCCACTCAAATGATGTAGGTACATTGCCCTAACCCTGCAAGAGATTGTAAGGTGTTATTAGTGAAGCACACGTTGGATGCCTCCCTGCAGCGTCTGAGGCCATTGCCTCAACAGAGGGAAATTAGGAGGCGGTCGTTGTCGAGGTGTGAACAGCAGCACAGCATATGTAGCCAAGTCTCAAGATGGTAGTCGCATAACCTGCAGGATGATATCCCCTCCCTGCATGCTCAAAGCAGGTTAAAGACAGCAATTGGAAATGCTGGCAGCTTCATGTATGTGATTTTATTTCGAGTGTGAGGACATGGTGGGTATTTGAAATATGGTTGAGCTTTACCCTTAATGTAGAAGGAATCCAGAGCTGTGAAGAGCGGCTTGTGTTGTCTCTTTCGAATGAGACTTGTGTTATTTGCGCATTTATGTCTTTTTCCACATTGACCTGGTAATGCTTGGATTGGGTAAATTAGTTGTTTCAATCTTCAGAGTGCTGATGGCTTGGAGCAGCTGTGAGTGCCATGAGAAGCGCTCATTTGCAAATATTGTTTGCAGTTGAGCTTTCAGGGACAGGGCTGGGGCATGCAGTGTTCTGATGTAATATTTCATTAGATAACCTAAGCAGTAGAGGTCTATGTGATCATGCAGAATTGGGTTGGCTGTTGGACTTTGTAGTTTATGATTTAAGCGACTCAAGCTGTGGATAAAACAGGCTCTCTTTGACTTGAGATGTTTGAGGTGGACCCTGGGTTTGCCCTTCCGTTGAATCAGACACCCAGGTAGTTGTACCTGGTGCATGTAGATATTCATTGCTTACCAATTTGCCATTGCGTGGATTTCTTACTGGGGTGTTTGCCAAAGACCATTACTTTGGTTTTTGACAGGTTCACCTGGAGTTTGTTCACCGTGTTCTACCCATACAGGGCATTGCAGTCTCTCTGTAGTTCTGTTCTTGTTTGGTCCATGATGGTGATGTCCTCTGCATATTGCATAGTCTGTAGGCATAAGCTATTCTTGGCGTAATTAGATTGTACCTTCCAGATGTTTTGGCAGATCAGCAGTATAGAGATTCAAAAGTAGCGGGGCGAACACACAGTCTTGTTTTTATCGTTTATCAGGATTTTGTTAAGTGCACAGATCATCCGAGGGTCTCAAAGCGCTAGCCTAACCCAAGAACATGAAGGAGAAGAGCAAAGGGAGCTGACAAAGAGATGCAAGATCAAAACAGCCAGGGTTTCAGAATCTTATGACATTTTCTATGGTTGGTTTCTATAGGTAGACGCAAAGGGAGTGAGTTCCACTAGGAGGACAATATATGAAAAAGATCTCCTGCCATTCCTGGCGGTACGGATCTTAAAAGAGATACGAAGATGTTTGTTGGAGGACCTGAGGGTTCTGGTGGGGTTGTTTCAGATCAGTTTTGTTGCAAGATAGTGTGGTAAATTCCCATAGATGGTTTTGTAGTGTAGTTCCTAGTTTCCCACTAGGCCCTGCGCATTGGAATAACATAAACAGTAGTATCGACGTGGAACTGCGGATATTCCAGGCCTCCACTGACTATGCTAAACTTAATTAGGTTGTGTTACCAACTAGCTCAGAGGTCACTGGAAACTTTCTTCTCTGCATAGGAAGTGATCAGCTTCCTTGGCACAGACAAGAAGGGATTCAGCTTTCCAACAACCGTGCAACATGACAACTTTGCTCCTCAGATCAAGAGTCAATCTCTAGGGTCGTGTGAAACAATAGACATGTATTTCACTCAGTCAGTCTAGTGCAGTTTACTTTCACGAGATGTAGAGAATAGAGAGACGGGCGTTTGTCAATAAAGGGTTAACATTTATTGAACAGTCTTTCTTCTCGTACAAGAGAAATGTATTGCCACAATTGCAATAATTGTTATTATAAAAAGTACGTACAGTAAGATAAGTATTGCGAAATAGAACTGTAAAAGCATTGATATGGTTTCTTAGCCATACAATGGTTTAAAAGTAATAAAACATATATACAGTCATATATACATTAGGCTAACATACTCAACTGGTGCTTCTAACTAAGCCTACCCCAGTGTGCCTGACCTAAGCCTAACACGTGAAAGGGGAGTAAGTAAGTAGCTTTAAGTTAAGTTGGTTTTGCCAAGGTTTGTTTCAAGAATTCTCGTCTAAGGGTTTAGTCAACACCATACCTCTGAATAGAATGATGGAGGATTGGTATCTCCTTCAGGGGTCTCTCTCGATATCCCAGTCACCCGCGAGGGTAAACCGGAAACGCCGTGGCTGGATTTCTCTGCACGAGAAAGGCAGCGGCTTCTCTTCAGCGCGTCGAGGAAGGAGGGGGGACAGCGTCCGCGGGCAGCTGGAATCTGCTGGATGTCTTCGCAGGGGGACGGCTGTTCAGCTCCTTAAGCGTACTGCACCATAGGTCGCGCTTTAGCGGCGATAATGGTATCAGCAGCTTCACCACCACAGGATAGCAGGCTGCAGCGACAGAGTCTAGATTTACCAACACGGGGTCGTGCAGGCAGCTGGCTTCAGTAGCTCGTACAACAGGCATTGCTTAAGGCAACGTTGGTAATATTTATACCTGACAGGTGCCGGGTTTGGCGCAAGTTTGCTGGACATAAGACGTCAATTAAAGATGTCACTAGGAAGTGATAGTTATCAGTTGCTCATTAGAGTTCTATTACTAATCAAAACATAGCAAGCGGGGATTTCCAGGTTTGCTGAGTTTTTATCTTGTTGAAGAACTCGGAGTGTTATCTAGGAATATCAGATAGTGACTACTGCTCTGTCATTGCACTAATTGGTCGCAAAGGAAGTGGCAGAGGGAACTATGCTGGAATGTGGCTCTGTTCGTGTGAGGCCAGAGATGACTTTTCAGAAAATCGCACTTGAACGGTTATGCCAATATAGGGAATAAATGGATTTATAGCCGAATAGGGGCATAAAGTCACAGTATCGATCAGGAACCTAGATAAACACGCAACACCCACTCCACGGGTTAATGTCCATCAAAATTACTAAAACTAAAGCAATTAGATGTATGTGTAACATTGCCCACCCCAAAATACATAAATGCATTCGAAATAGGCGTACTTGTAATACATGAAGTTAGGTACTGTACGTTTTTTAAAGCATAGTAATCATTCAAAAAATTATTGCATATGAAATCAATGAACGATTATGCAAAAGGAATTACACATGAAGTATCTCTGACAGAAGAAAAGGCGAGATAAATCATCACATAAAAATGCATTGTAATAACATGTGTGCTAGAGGCTGGTGTAATGTTGTTATGTCTCTAGATGTGTTTAGAAATAGAAGTGTGAAGCTTCTGTTCTCTAAGAATAGTTTTTACATTAAGCAAAGAATTGTTCGTGCCAAAAAAGGGTCAATATTAAAAAAATTGTCCGAATCAAAAAGTTATTGCTTGAACGGGGAAAAATAGCTTTCCAAAGCTCTTGGCAGTTTTTGTTGATCAAAACTGAAGGCCGAATTCAGAGTTCATGGGAACGCTGTGTGTCGGAAAACTTCTTAAAAGTTATTGTTTCTCCATGGGTGAGAACATCGTATCAGACAGGCTCTCAAAGAATTGGTCTACAAAATCAGGTGATAGTTCAACCAAATTAGATAGCGCTGTAACTTGGCAGGTGTGAGAATGATTGCTGTCATCGAAGGCAGGGCCAGCAATGCTCACAGAACGTTGTACCTGGATGATGTTGCTTTTGTCACTCGCTCCACTGTTACCACTTGGCTGTAGTACAGGAGTCTCCACGAATGCCGTCATCAGGATTGGTAGCCGCTGGGGACAACACAATGCGTGAGCCGTTATTGGACTGAGCAAAGTATCGACGTCCATTGGTACTGCTGATGGAAGTGAAAGACAGATGTCCAACACGCATTCATCGCCGCAAAGCATACACCGTAGCACAGGTAAAATGCAATTTTGCCATATCGGTCTGAATGAAAGGAACCAGGTCATGTTTAGATCTCTCAGCCTGGCCAATCCAAGGACGTTAGTTATCCTGTCCCGGTAGCGCATTGCTAGGATTGTCTCTTCCATTCCCATGGGAGCTATGTCTGAGCCGAGGCTTGCCATAACGTAGCAGGAGGGTCAAAAATAGAATCCCTGCGATGAGTCCCAAAAATAATGGTATGCCGCCAAAAATGGAGTGCACAAAATTAGGAAAGATTCCCAAAATTGCCTGGAAGGGTGTTAGCAGTCCCGTAAAGACTGTCTTAAATATGCCTGGGATGCTTGTAGCACTAGACATGTTAAGGAGTTGGCTGAACATTTCTACGAAATGCACGGGGCAATTTGTTGATAAAAGGTCATGAATTTCAGTAGCTGTCCTTGCAACTAGAAGATCATACGTCTCTTTAGATGACATTATAGGCACTGTTGTCTGTAAAAGTACAGATTTCATTTTGCTTAATGTATCAATTCGTATAGAATAGAGATTCAGACGAGGCCAGATGGGAGTCACTATGTCTGGAGGCCCACTCGGGAATAATGCTTGCATACAACATTTGACCATGGAAGTGACTTCTATTAGATAACTTTTCCCTGGCGTGAGGCCACAACATCTGTGATCCGTTCTAAGAATGTAACTCCCGTTTGCGAGTTGCATAAAGAAGGGCTCTATCTGAGTTGCAGGTGTGACTAGCTGGTGGCATGAAAGGTTGTTTGAATTTCCATCACATGCTCCGTGTAAATTAATACCCTGACACAAAAGTATACCGCTTAGTGAATGTTTACTATTTTCACCACTAAGAAATAAATTTTTGTCACTGTCACTATAGCAAGAATGAGTGTATGGTAATTTCCATTCGGACTTTACATATCCTTTACCCAATTGTACATATTGGCCAGCAGGTATGTACTCAAGGCACTTTTTAAATCGGAAAGTTGTTATCGGAATTGTGATAATTCCGTGTATTATCCATTCAATGACAGGACTCTCTGACATTGTCAATGGTAATCTCTCGAGTTTTTCGATGCTCAGGATTGTATAGTCTGCTCCTTTCTGTGCCAAACTGATCTGTTTATCAGTAAGGTTAAAACTGGAAAATAATGACGTCGTGTTGATTAAACGCCAAGGCACATAGCCTGACCGAAGATTTTGCAGCGTCCAGCCTAATTCTATAATAGAACGTAATTGATACTGGCCATGTTGTAACATTAGCAAATCTCTGTCTATCACATCAAAGGCAGAGGATACATTATTGTCCAAAGAATATATTCTGGAAGACAGAGTCGTTAACCCATTGTCTACCACAGAAAGTGATTTCTCCAAATTAATACGATCAATTTCTCGTATTTTTTCAGCAGTTTCAATTTGCTTTACTTTCCAAGCCTCGTTGTAAGCAGCATAGATACTGGTCGCTATGAAACGCTTCTGACGCTGTTTGCGTGGTCCAAGAATGAAATCACGCAAATCAGGACCATCTTTTAGTAAAGACAAGTGTTGCTTAATTTCAGCCAGTGTGGACGTGGTTAGCCATTCAAGGCAGAGTTTCCCTACACTGTATGTTGTTATAATCCCTGGATGTTGTCTCTGGGAATATCTAGGGTCTAATCTGGTCATTTTTAACCCCTGTGTTTTATTCAGGAACCTATCTTGACAGCCATTTGTGTCTGTAGGCCAGATTAACCACTTTTTCCAATCAGGATGTGTTCTGTTGAAATGTAAAATTTGTGACACGTCTAATTCAATATCTGTGGTTGCATTTTCAGGTATTGGCTTTGGTATAGACGGTGTTTTAAGGTCTTTGATCTTAGCTAGGCCAAGACAAGATGTTTGGTGTATTGTGTCATTTAAAATAACATTTGTTCAGGTATCATGCAGGTTCTAAACAGTGCTTCTATGCCTTGCACCTGCCAATCTTTTGTACCCCAAATTGTTTTCGTTTCAATATTATTTTTCCAATAATCAAAACCAAATGTCATCATTTTGTCATAAAATGCTTCTGAATATATCAATTTAGAATTTGTCAGCATTGTTTTCATTCCTGTTTTATCTAACAGTTTGTAATAAAACGTTTCTGCATCACTGGTGTTAAACCCTGAGAAGTATTTGAATTTCTCAAAAAATGCTTTAGAACTGCTTTTAGGTGGTGTAGCACAATGTTCCCATTGATTATACATAAAAACATTTCTAGGCTGTGCAGATTTATGCAAATAATGATCCCCATAGTGGGTGTAACAGAATAACTGCTCATAACTAGATGAACCTTGTAAATAATCATGATCTGTGAATCTAGCTGACATTACTAAATCAGACATCATGTCATTAATACTGTTAAAGTCCCAATCATCAGAGAATGTACTTGGTGTCACAAAGTCACTTAAGGAAACCTTCAGTTGATGAGGATACTTCAGGATTTCGACCGGACCATAGATCTCATAGTCTGTTTTCTCCCATACTACCCCACCAGGTATTGGAATTGCTGTGACATTTACTGTTGACAGTTCTCTTTTCTTCACGTGGGATGATCTGTGTGGTTCCAGGACTAGGTTGATGTTCTGACTTGCTGTGTCCATTCAATTGTAATGAACTTCCCTAAAATTAAAACTAAAATTAGGCATAGTAGGAGTATGAATACCCCTGAGATAATCCAAGGCTCAATCAACGGTGAATCCAGATATAGTTCTTTGATTTGTTGAAGGAGTCCTGTTGTATTTTCTTTAGAAATCTTTTTTGTTTCTGGCATCACTTCGGGGTCGTTTAAATCTTCAGAGAAGTTGTCGAAGTTGATGAAATAACCAGAGGCAGTTCTGCCAATTGACGGGATTGTTCTTTCAATCTGTCTCTCGGTAGCACTTTCTGATGCCACATCATTGTAGACTGGTGTTGTTTCTTGACGAACTGTTTCAATCTGTGTTTCAAGAGGCACGAGTTCCATGGCATTATTGCATAGTCCTTCATTGTGCACTGCAGGCTGATCGAATGTGATTAGTCTTTCAGTTTGAACCTCTTGGATTGTTGCAAGTTTGGGTATTCTGTTGTTTCTTGGGAGTCCACTGGGCCTACTGTTGATTATAGGCCACATGCTTGTGGTTTTACCAGATCGATAGACACGACTCTGTTCTCCTTTTTACCAGCAAGGGGCGGTAGCACAACTGATCTTGTTCCGGTGACTGCCAAGACAGGTACTGCTTTTCTGTAAGAAGGCCCAAATACCTTCTTCACCGCGATCTTTTCTCTGACTAGATCCCCAATCTTTGGAATCCAGACAGGCCTTGCTGGGGCTGTTGCGGGTGGTGCCTCGTCAGTGGTACTTGGCTGTTGCTTTAACTTTATGTTGCTTAATGATTTTCTTGTTTCATTCAGTTCCTGTAAAACAGCCAAACGATCCTTTACATCAAAGTGCGTTGTTTCTTCTTGTACCACTGACATCTGACTATCGAGGTCCTGAACACGCATTCTAATTCCGAACAATAGTTCGTATGGGCTGAAACCTTTTAGAGAATTTCTTGGCATGTTGTTAAGACTAGTCTGGACACTTATTAAATGTTTGACCCACCCAGCGCCTGAACCTAATACCTTCGCTGTTATAGATTGCTTTATGTCACGGTTTTTTCTTTCTACCACACTGTTCCCTTCCGGGGTATGACGGACAAGAATACCGCAACCCAATTCCCATGCCGGCCATGGCCTCCCTATAAGCTCGAGAGCTGAAAGCAGGACCCTGGTCAGAATGGAACGTGGTAATTGCGTATATGCCGATATTGACTCGCAAATCTTTTATAACCGTTCTAGCGTCAGCCGAGCGCTGGAGGCCTCATTTTTTAAGTGCTTTTCGTCTTAACTGTTAATAGGACGCAGGATGGGGTGTAGGCAGCGTTACGCTCTTTCTGACTGGTAGCCGCTAGCAAGGTTCGCTACTGCGATCCCTATTACAGTTTTCACAGTTGTTTGCATATATTTGGTGTTCTACACTCATTCCCGGCCACCAGAATACTGATTGTAATTCAGTCAGTGATTCCTTGATCTCTCTGTGCCTTAGACCCAAACCCATGTGTGCGTCTGCTATTACAAATATTCTCCTGTTCATGTTTGGAATTACTCTGTCCCCCACTCCAGGGATTCGAGCAAAAGGAACGGAGTTTGCATCGATTATGTATGCATAATTGAGTGGATAGTTTACGGGTAGTGCTGCACAGTCGCCTTTTACGGTCGTTTTTACTGCTAGCATGGTTTCCCCGTCTATGTACTTATCTGTACGCTTTTTTGTGGCTACGGAAGCCGCTTTGTTGCTTCCGCTATGGCTGTATTAGCCAATGAATTCCCTGCAACGTGAACGCCATCACATTGAAGACTCTGTGCGTGAATCACGTGAGTCTTTTGTAGTTCTTTGTGTAAAAGAGCTACCTCGTTCCAGAGCAATTTATGCTTTATTGTGGCACCTGTGTCATCTTTGTAGTCGTTTTCAATCCAACTCTGCAGTTTGTTATTGTAAGAGTTGACGCAAAAATGAGAATCGCACACTATAAGTGTTGGGAATTCACGTTCTGCATTTTCGAGCGCCATCTTTAAAGATCTGATTTCAGTTCTCTGAACCGAACAGTTTCTTACAGATTCAGTTTTTGTTACTTTCGGTCTGAATTCACCGCACAGCCAACGACCTTTAATAATCGCACATGCTGCATCGTAGGATTTTCTCTCTACGTTGAAATGCTGTACAAAGCTATCTGTATAGATTATACAGGCATATTGTGGGAGAGGCAGAATTTCGATTGGCAGAGGATATTCTTCTTCATACTCTAAATCATTCAGTTCTTCAAATTGCGGGGCGAAATAGTATTTCACGTCTTCCGCTCCTAGAGAATCTATACACTGTATCCATTTCGGATCCAGTGACACTGTAGGCAGGTTTACTGGGCTGAATAGCCCCTCGAAGGCGGATTCCGCTGTAAGGATATTAATCCGTTTGCCGTGTGCTAGTTCTCGTTCATTTGTTAATGCGATTTGCACTGCTTTCACAGTTCTTTCTGTGTGACTGAATGTTTTTTCTGCTTGTGTGTACAAGTGAGATTTAATTGAAATTGGTACCTTTTCTCCCTCATTGGAGGTCAGGTACGTGAATCCGCATCTTCCTGGGATGACTCGGATTACAAGATCGATCGTGTTGTCACGTGTATCTAATTTTGTTTTTGCTAACATGTCTGTTTGCAGTGATCTCAAAATTTCTGTGTGTTTTTGAGTCCAATTGATTTGTTTAAAATCAGGTTTAATTAGTTCGTAGAGAGGTTTAACCCTCTCTGCGTAATTTAGAATGTAAGTTCTTCCGAAATTCAGAAAACCTAGAATGGATTGTAAATTCTTCAGCGTTTTTGGAGCTTGGAGTACAGCGCACTTCTCTAAGAAGTTGTCCGCTAGGCTTTTCCCTTCACTTGATAATTCGTACCCTAAAAACAGTACTGTCAGATGGGCAATTCGGGACTTTTTAAAGTTGAATTTGTAACCCTCTGCTGCGAACCCAAGTAAAATGGTGTTCACTCTTTTCAAGTGAGTATCCAAGTCGTCGTCTGTGAGATAAATATCATCTACGTAAGACAATGCTTCATCATCATAGATTTGTAGTAACTCTGTTACCCTAGCTGAGAATAGTCCTGGGCTGTTCTTGAACCCCTGTGGGAGTCGACAGAAATTTTTCTGTGACCCAAATGCGGAGAAAGCGGTCAAATATCTGCTTTCTGGTGCAATGTTTTGACAAAAGAAACCATTAGAAATGTCTAATGTCGTTTTATATTTTTTCCTAACTATGTTATTCATTAGGGCTGCACTATGCGAGTTTTGTACTGCAAAAGTTTTGCAACATGTATTAAGATGTCTGTAGTCCAAAACTAGACGATATGAATTGTCTGGCTTGGAGACAGGAAACAAAGGATTGTTCATTTGAGAGGTGCATGTTTCAATCACCCCCTGGTACTCAAGTTGATCTAAGATCTCCCTGACTTGTTTTTTAGCTTCTTGCTTTATGGGATACTGCCGTTGGGCAGTTGGTTCACTTTTTAATTGGATTTTGTGAGGCGGTGAATCCTCATCCCATCCTACATGATTTTTATATAATGCAGGTGCCTGGGCCACTGCCCATTTCCTTGCATATGTATATTTTTTGTGAATCGGTATGTGATTCGAGAAGGCAGGCATAATCACTTCTTCGCCACGAGGGCACTCCCTGACAAACTCCGGGGGCCAATCTTTTTCAGCTAACAGAATATCATAGCCTTTTGAGAGCTTATCCCAAAATAGACCCTTAATTTTCCTAGTCTTATCACCCTCTATACGCAATGTTATTTCGTATATTTTATGGGGCTCGCTAAGTCTGGAGTCGGCAGTTTTAACCTGAATGTATTCATTCGTGTCCACTGTCTCCAGATGACTCATCAAGATCTTGCGCGCTATACTGATTTCTGCTGCACTGTCCAACATTGTCAATGCCCACTCCCCGTTTTTCAACTGTGTCCTCAGTATTCTCGGCATGGTTGATTACCCTAATACTGGCTACCTTCTTTTTCTGAAATTGAGATTTTTTTACTCTGAGCAGGTTCCTTGTCTTTGGACTTGGTGTGCTCTCCTGGGTCTGACCGTCCTCTTCTTTCCGAATTCTGTGGAAAAGATCGAGAGGGACGTGTATCAATACTTTGATATCTATCAGGTTTTTTCAGATTATCCCTATTTCTAAGGTTATATCTTTTCTCAGAGGGCTCCCATTGGGGAGACTGGCGTTCTCGAGTCGGAGTTCTTTCCCTCCGTCGAGGAGACCTTCCTCTGGACTGGAATACTTTTTCCTTGGGAGTGGATTGTTTATTTCCATCCCAGCTCTTTTTAGGAGTGTTTAGATTATTTTTAATAAATAATTTTTCAGGATTTTCGAGCAGTTGGGGCTTTACCGGTTTTCCACCCAAGCTGTCTCTACCTAATTCTTCATAGCACTTTTCTATGATTTTTGCAAGCTCAACAGGATCTTTTATATCTATTTCCTTCAACTTCTGGCGGATCGCCACAGATGCTGCTTCTCCTCTTATATTGGCTAATAATATAGCCGAGACCTGCTTGAAGTCTTTCAGTAATTTCATACCTAGATTTAAAGCGGGCTCTGGACCGAATTCATTTTGAATCTGTTTTAGCACTTCTGGTATTACCGCCATAGACGGAACACCGTGTGTTTTTGTGTAAATGGAAGCAAAGACTGTACCCCAAGTGTCACAGTCCTCCAAGTGTGGTGCAATTCCCATAGGAAGGCAGATGGTCAAGATTCTGTGTTTCTCAATAGGGGTAGTATCAGGAAATACTGCCTCTATTTGAGTGATTTTCTGTGCTAACCAGAAAGGAATTTGTTCCCGTTTTACGGGTGTTTTACCAAGACATGATTGTATGTTCTGTGGTGTGATTTTATTTGTGTTCCCCTGATGAGGGGTCAGCTGTGGTGTATTAACAGCTGGTTGGACTGTTGCAGTCCGCATTACATATTGGACTAATTGCCTATGTATTTTTATTAATGTTTTTAGCTGTACTAACAGCTCTTCCTTAGATATTTTTACAATGTCAGGATGTGGTGTGTAGCTGGCTAGAACCGGCCACGTTGCTCCTGGTCTACCTAGTGGACCGAGCCTAGTAATGTGATCATTGTGTTTTAGGGCGCCATTAAACCAGAGCAGGTGCTCTTGAAATTTAAGTGGAATTTCAATCTCCTCGAAAGGAGCGTACTCTTCCGGAGGTTTCTCTATTTTGTAATAGTGAAACTCTTTTGTTATAGCGTTTACCGCTGGAAAGTTTATCCATGAATAGAATACCTCTGTCTGCCGATACTCGTGAGCCTCTATCACGAAAATTACTGTACCACCCTGAGGTGTCAGTCCGTTTACTATAAGTTTTGAAGTTATAGATTTTCTTAAATGTGCCGGGATGATTATTGCATCCGGGTCTGTGTATTCGGGACCTTGCTGAGTCGCATCTGCTGCGGCCCCAGTGGTTCCGTTATTTTCTCCTGGCATTGTAAAAATGCGAGGTTTGCAGAGTAGGTCTCCAAGGAGACAAAGATTAGATGCACAATATTTTGGAACACTGTATCCTTCAACGTTGAATAAACCAGAGCTTTACATAGGAATCTCTTCCTACTAAGGTCGGGCGGATTTTAACCTTTCACCCACTCCAGACGTCTATTGGAGTATTTACGGGAGAAAGGGGTGTGAAATATGCACGACTGAGTTACTCTAACTGTCTTGCGTTAGTTTATCGCCTTACCAAACGTTAGGGCGCCATGTAGTGTAGTTCCTAGTTTCCCACTAGGCCCTGCGCATTGGAATAACATAAACAGTAGTATCGACGTGGAACTGCGGATATTCCAGGCCTCCACTGACTATGCTTAACTTAATTGGGTTGTATTACCAACTAGCTCAGAGGTCACTGGAAACTTTCTTCTCTGCATAGGAAGTGATCAGCTTCCTTGGCACAGACAAGAAGGGATTCAGCTTTCCAACAACCGTGCAACATGACAACTTTGCTCCTCAGATCAAGAGTCAATCTCTAGGGTCGTGTGAAACAATAGACATGTATTTCACTCAGTCAGTCTAGTGCAGTTTACTTTCACGAGATGTAGAGAATAGAGAGACGGGCGTTTGTCAATAAAGGGTTAACATTTATTGAACAGTCTTTCTTCTCGTACAAGAGAAATGTATTGCCACAATTGCAATAATTGTTATTATAAAAAGTACGTACAGTAAGATAAGTATTGCGAAATAGAACTGTAAAAGCATTGATATGGTTTCTTAGCCATACAATGGTTTAAAAGTAATAAAACATATATACAGTCATATATACATTAGGCTAACATACTCAACTGGTGCTTCTAACTAAGCCTACCCCAGTGTGCCTGACCTAAGCCTAACACGTGAAAGGGGAGTAAGTAAGTAGCTTTAAGTTAAGTTGGTTTTGCCAAGGTTTGTTTCAAGAATTCTCGTCTAAGGGTTTAGTCAACACCATACCTCTGAATAGAATGATGGAGGATTGGTATCTCCTTCAGGGGTCTCTCTCGATATCCCAGTCACCCGCGAGGGTAAACCGGAAACGCCGTGGCTGGATTTCTCTGCACGAGAAAGGCAGCGGCTTCTCTTCAGCGCGTCGAGGAAGGAGGGGGGACAGCGTCCGCGGGCAGCTGGAATCTGCTGGATGTCTTCGCAGGGGGACGGCTGTTCAGCTCCTTAAGCGTACTGCACCATAGGTCGCGCTTTAGCGGCGATAATGGTATCAGCAGCTTCACCACCACAGGATAGCAGGCTGCAGCGACAGAGTCTAGATTTACCAACACGGGGTCGTGCAGGCAGCTGGCTTCAGTAGCTCGTACAACAGGCATTGCTTAAGGCAACGTTGGTAATATTTATACCTGACAGGTGCCGGGTTTGACGCAAGTTTGCTGGACATAAGACGTCAATTAAAGATGTCACTAGGAAGTGATAGTTATCAGTTGCTCATTAGAGTTCTATTACTAATCAAAACATAGCAAGCGGGGATTTCCAGGTTTGCTGAGTTTTTATCTTGTTGAAGAACTCGGAGTGTTATCTAGGAATATCAGATAGTGACTACTGCTCTGTCATTGCACTAATTGGTCGCAAAGGAAGTGGCAGAGGGAACTATGCTGGAATGTGGCTCTGTTCGAGTGAGGCCAGAGATGACTTTTCAGAAAATCGCACTTGAACGGTTATGCCAATATAGGGAATAAATGGATTTATAGCCGAATAGGGGCATAAGGTCACAGTATCGATCAGGAACCTAGATAAACACGCAACAGTTTTGTGGACCAGGCAGTTGATCTTAAAGAGTATATGTTTCCTGATACGAAGCCAATAGAGAGCTCTCAAACTTGGTGTTGAGGGGGATCAGAAGGGTCAATTTAATACAAGTCTAGCAGCTATGTTTTATAGCACCTGTAGTTTAGTGAGAAGCTCTGTATTAATGGAGGCCATTAGGGTGTTTCCATATTCTCGCCGACTGATGATTAATCCTTGAACCAGCGACATCCAAGATGCCATTGGAACCCATTGGAAGATCTTACGGAGACTGCGCATTAGTCCATACAGATGCCCGCCCCATGATTAACATGATCAGTCATGGAGAGGTTGTTATCAATCATCACCCCAAGGTTACGAACCACCGACTTGGGAGATGGACAGAGGCCAAGATTCGGAAGCCACCAATCGCTCGATCACAGGGTTTGAACTTTGCAGAAGAAGATGATTTCCATCTTGGTGGCGTTAAGTTGCAGATGATTAGTTTGCATCCAGATGTGAATATCAGGCATGCACTTCATGAATCGGAGTTTGGTGTCCATTGGATCTGGGCCAAGCATGATTAGTAGTTGTGTATTGTCGGCATATGACAGAGTGTCGAAACCATATGATCTGATCACTCTAGTTAGAGGTGTCATGTACAGATTGAAGATAGTGGGGCTTAGAATAGAACCCTGTGGGACACCCTTGTCTATCACTTGGCTGCGGGAGACAAAAGTACCAATGTTTTCTTGCGAAGATCGATCAGTTAGAAAGCTCCTATGTCAGTTCAATGCATTGCCCTTGACTGTCATCTCCCATAGATGATTCGCAGGCGTACAGTGGAAGATGGTGTCAAAGGCTGCTGATAGATCAAGAGGAATCAGAATGGCTCACTGACCAGCGTCGAGGGAGAGTCTGATGTAGTCGACTGCCTCTAACAGAGCAGTTTCCATGCGGTGAGCAGCCGGAAATCCAGATTGGGAAAAGTCCAGTAGTTTACTACACTCTAGGAAAGTTGTGAGTTGTTTGTTAATTTGGGACTCCAAGACTTTCCCCAAAAAAGGGAGTAGGGCTGGTAGTTGTTTGGTTCCTTGGGGTCCAAGGTAGATTTCTATAAGATAGGCTTAACCATGGCCGCCCTCTCTTTTGTGGGAACCATTGAGCGACATAAGGATAGATTAAAAAGCTTAGTGAGGCCTGTGAGAAGAGCTGGCCTAAATATAGACAGAATGTGGGGAGAGAATGGGACGGCCGGGAAGCCTGATTTGATCTTAAGGAGGGCAGTACTAACTTGCTCTTGTGTAAATTCAATGAATTCATTTAGGGAAGTTAGATTGGAAGTATGATCACAGACGGACTGATGGTACAGACGTTCACATGCCTGGTTAGGAAAGAGACTGTGAATGTTATTGATTTTTTCCTCAAAGAAGTTGGACAGAGTCCTGTGAGATTGGTTGTTCAGACTGACAGGAAATGGGGCTGGTAAATTCTTTTAATATTTTATAGAGTTCTTTATGGGAATTGGAGGCCTTTGTTTGCTGGAATTTTTGCAGTCACTATGGTAGCACTGTTTTTAAACCTAACCCATGCCTCCTAATACAGTAACATTATGGGTTTAAGAAGTTGGGGGTATATCCCTCAGGAATTTAATGTATGCCATAAGATTTTCCGGTCAACTCCATCGAATGCCGCGCTGTAGTCCTCGAAGCAATCGAATAGAGGTGGTTGCTTATCCTGTGTGGCTCTCCTGGACAGATAGTTCAGCGCTAGTATGTTATCTGTAGTTGACAGTCTGATCTAAATCCTGACTGGGTGTTGGGGAGTACACTGTTTTTAGTTGCCCAGGATTTCCAGTTCACCCAGTAAAATACGAGCGTAGGCTTTGGCGTTGAGGTCCAGTAGAACTATCAACCAATAGCTGGCAGGCTTCATACTATCTCTCTTTTTGTGAATTGGGTGTGAGATTCATCCTTGCCATGTTGGCGGAATTGTGGCTGTGAAGAAGGCCTGGTTAAAAAGCGGTGTGAGGATCCCTGCGCAAAATGTTTGGGGCGATTTAAACAGTGCTGCTGGTATTCCGTCGGGTGCTGGTTTCTCATTTGTCTAATGGTTTTAGTAACTGCAGCTTCTGAGATTTCAGGGTCATGTATGACCAGGACATTTGATGTCATTGTAAAGCACTGTGCTCGTGTTTCACCTGGCTCTGAGCTGTAGAGTGTTTAGAGTAATTAAGCCATATGCTGTCTACTCCTCCATTCCCCTTAGGCTGGTTGTGGTTGCTGAGTTGGTTGATGTTCTTCCAGAATAGGGCAAGATTTTTCTCTTTGAGGAGGGAGATTTTTTTTTTGCCATTCTGCTTCGAGATGTTTGGTTCAATGCTCCCAGGCTCTTTTCTTGTGCTCCGCTCAGAGGGCTTTGAGGTCTGGGCCCGGGGATGTGTTGTTGCCTCTCCATTTTGAGTTTAGGGCCTTTCAAAGATTCCACTTACCTGCCAGCATCTCCTTGACCTCTTGGTACCGAGCTTATTATCAACTGAATATGACGCTGCCATGTGTAGGAGGCCGGGGTACCCTTCAGCCTCAAATGTAGGTGGCTAGGAGGTCAGCACAGTGTTCTAGGAGTGTCTCACATATCATATGATTTATGTTTTGTTTTACATGTTTTTAGTACACCTTTCTGTAACTCGACTTTATATACTCAAGCTGTTTACTGTAAACCTACCCAGCAGAATGACCAGAAATCTGCACTAGTTACATTGCCACTGAGAATGCCATGTGACTTTGCTAGTTTACCAATGCATAGTTAAGCACAGAGAAAACATCTACAATACAAATGCAGATTGAAATGTAAATTCACATTTTTTTATTTTCAATTTTTTTTCACCGCGTGGAAACCATTTTACGCCAATGGAGAAATCCCTCGCCCTTGAAGTTTGGGGTGTTCCATTCGTCTCCTTACCATGAAAGTGAAGTAACCGGGGACTTGAGGAACCCCCACTTAAGCAGCTAAAGCGAGGCTGACACTGAATGCCATGGGTTGGTGAAATGGGTCACAGTAAACATTAGTTTCTTGTTTATTGGCCTTCTCTGTCTGCAGATCTAGAGGCAATGTGTTAAAAAATAATACTGTAAAGCAATACATGACAGACGGTTTATGGAGGCAGGCAGACTTGCAAAGGAATACAGAAAGAAAATGGATAAAATCATGAAAATAGGGTTAAAAAAAGAGGGTCATATAGAAAAAGTAAGCATAAGAGAAAGGTATGAAAGAAAAAGTATTGGTAAAGGACACAAAATGGGTAAATAGAAAGAGGAAAGAAAGAACGGGAGGAAAAGGAAGGATGAAAGGAAGGAAAGGTAAAGGAAATAAGGAAGAACATGTAAAAAGGTTGAAAGCTGAAAAGGTGAGAGGATGGATGAGAGTAGCAGGATTGATTAGTTATAGTGTGAATGAGTGGGGAAAGATGGGGAAATGGAAAGGTGGATGGATGAATGTATGCATAGATGTATATGTGCCCCTGTGACTTATCCTATGTGGGTAAAACTCAAAGAAAAATCAAAACTCGCATTATTGAGCACAAATGCAATATCAGACTCAATAATCAGAATTCAACGGTGGCAGTTCATTTCAATCACGCTCACCATAATGCAAGTCAGTTGAAATTCTGTATTTTGGAAATGGTGGCAACCCTTCCAGGGAGAGACAATAATAACGACCTGCTAAGAAGAGAAGTATTTTGGATCAATTATTTGTGTACCATACAGCCGAAGGGACTGAATGAACGGATGGATCTAAATTGTTTCTTGTAAATTCACATTTAGAGGAGTCCACAAATATTCATTCATGATTTATGAACTGTTTTTGATATGTTTTTGACACTTTTGTTTATACACATTGATACATGTACTGTTTTTAAAAAAATGTCGACAACAACTGAACATCAAGCATGCCCTGTGATCATATCCATTTGCAAGACTATATTTAGCACTATTAACACCCCAAGGCACCATCCACTTCGATAGGAACACACGATGAACCATTCGGGTATTCATGTCATAAGGAAACGGCTCCGTAATATCTTATATCAGTAAACGAGATACCGATAGAAACTTAGCGTTTTACAGTAATGTTTATTTCTTTACAGCTTGAAAGCAAAAGTGAATCTTTCAAGGTTAGTACGATACCTTTAGAAATGGGCTATGAGGTGCAACAGCAGCGATATTCACACTAGAGACACACCGTGCACAGAGTAAAACCATGGGTCATAAGAGGCAGATAAATTGGGTATATATGATGCATTACAGGAACAGGCATTAACATGACTAAGCGTTGCTTTTTAATTATGTACATCATATTATTTTTATTTACTGAATACTTATTTTGACGTATAATGTTTCCAGATAAAGGAAATCCCCTGAGGAAGAGCTTTACGCTTGAAATGCATTGGGCCTAAATACCATGTGTAATGAAATGTAAAACATTGAGAAATGAAACATAAAGAATTAAAAACTCGCTAAAAAGAAACGTTTGGAAATGAAAATAAAATTTGCAAACAGCATTTGAAAACATTGAGTAATAATTGAGTGAAAAATAAAAGGAGTAAAAGGAAGGAGTGCTCCCTGTGTCACAGGAAGCACACGTCAAAGTATTGTATTAATCAAACCTGAAAGCTCAGCAGGCTACCTACCTATGCACCAACGACAATTGTGAAAATCAAACAAATAAACAACAACAGTCAAATCTAGAGTGCGTTACCACACCCCAAATATTTGAGATAGATTTATATGTGGACATATTTATGGGTGATTCTGTGAAAGGATTGAAGTATTTATGGATGAATGGTCGATTAAAGGGTGATGGTAACTCTCCTAATTAGGGAAGGATTTACTTGCCTCCTATTCTCTGTATTAGCAAAGTTATAGTTCTAGTGTGTGGGGGAGGTAATTTACTAGCTACTCCCTTGGAAGTAACACCTCCCTTTTTCCAGGGAAAATCTCCAGGGTGGAGAGGACTTGGAGAAGAGTTTGTAAGTGCCAACACACTCTTAAATGTGTGGATGTTCGCAAGCTTTCAAGTCAAACCAAGGAGGGCACATTCATCAATGTATGCAATTGTGATATCATAATTGCGATTATTAAGCAATCGAAAATATGGAATCGCAATTACCTATGCATGTAGGTTTCGCAAAAATATTAGCGATTCCTACATATTCCTTAAATGCAAATTGCAATTCACAATTAAGGAATAGGTTCCCATTCATTCTGATGGGCCTCTGGGAATTGCATGCGCAATTTGCGGGTACCAAATAGGTACTCGCAAATTGCTCATGCAATTTCAAGGGTACAAGGGGCCAAAAGACCACCCTGATGCACCCCCTGAAATTGGCATGTGATCACATGTTGCACACAGACATGCCCCAATGGCATGTCTGTGTGCAACATGGCACTTAGAAAAATGCACTTTTGTGCATTTTTCTAAGTATTTGCAAATTAACATCAACTTGAAATTGATGGTAATTTGCGATTCTATGTTGCGAAATCGCAATTTTGAAGTGCATCATGCATTGCATTTAGGGAATCGCAATTTGCGATTCCCTAAATGCATTTGCAATTTAGGTAATCGCAAAATTTGTGATTCCTCAAATTGCAAAATTGCATTTGGGTTGATGCCTGCCAAATGCAAAAATACTGGTCGTACAGGGGCAGATTCCGCTAATCTGCCCCTTTCCAACGGGTATTTTAAATGATGCATGGGCCCCCAAGTCCTGAATCTTCCCTTCCTCACTGTTGTGTCTTCTTTACTACTGAGTAGTTGTGCTGTACAATTACACATTAATAAACCCATTTATGGCTGACGGACATCCTTTTGTGGATAGCTATCATGTGTAAACTTTTTACCCAAAATATAACTTTACTACCATAAGTGGACTTGTAAGTATTTCCTACAGCCAAGGACGGACTAGGGAACCAATAGAAGAGCAGTCAGAAAATGATCAAATCAGCCCAGTTCCCTTCATCTCCTCCTTTATCCATCCATCCATCCATCCATCATTCCACTCACCCACCTATCCATTCTTCCACTCATCCATCGACCCATCCTTCCACCCATCCATCCATCCATCCTTCAACCGATTCATCCATGCATTCATCCATTCATTCTCTCCCCCTTCTCTCCTGTCTCTCTTCTCCTTCCCTGTCTTTCTCTCTCTCTTTCTTTTAAAGTCTCCCTAAGCCTTCTACAGTGTATCTACTGGAGCTGTGGCACGTGAGAGAGGCACCTGGAGTGGCTCTTCGCTTTCAAAACCGTTTTCCAAGGTCTCCAGCCCACATGAGAAATGCCCAGTGGGAAAAAAAGAGTTATTCGACCCTGGCTGTGGCGCAGACAGCTCAAATTCATACGATTCTGGAAAAACAAATCCACGCACCTTCAAAAGATCTGTTAGGAAATCGGAACGTTGCCATCTGATTAGAATAATACCATTCCTTCCAGGACACAGACAGTATTGGTTCTGGACTTCCTGCCTCTTGTCAAGGATTACACCGTTCTCCTTGATGTCTCCCAGGTGCATTTAGGGCCTTGCGTGACGTACGCAGCCTGTAAGCTGCCCTGACAGCTTACAGCCGTTGTCATTTCAATAAATGCAGAGTAGGCACTTCCTTGTGTGTGAAATACAGTTGCTATGGCTCCTTGGGGGCGTCTCAGCCGCTGCTGGCTTTAAACATTAATGCGGTGAAAATGCGGTCTTTAGCAAAGATGACTTTCAATGCATTCCAGCTCAGCCAGATTTATACTGAGGGGCAGATATATGGCTAAGCGCACGCGCACACAAAGGCTCATGTGACCACTTAAGAAGGGCTGCGCATTCACTCAGTCCTTTGCGCCAGTAACACCAGCTTGCATTCAAAGGGGGAGGGGTGGAGTGGGGGGGAGACAAGGGGGCCACTCTGACCAGGGACAAACCCCCTCGCTGGACCAGAGAGGTCACTCACTGTGCTTGTATCTTTATCAGTGACAGAACATTCAACAGGTCTATCATTGACTCGCATGCAGAGTGTGTGTGGTCCAGGCCATGTTATGGGCCCTGAGCTGTGCTTTGCATGCATTGTAGATACATGCAACGTATCGATTTATTGAGGGGTGAGAGTTGTGGGTTGAGACAGTGAAATCTTGGTCAGTGCATTTCAGGTGAGATGTTACATGCAAGTGCAGAGTCCAAGGGCTTGGCAAAAGAATGTTCGAAGTTTGGCACTAGCGGAAGGTCAAAGGGCAGACGGGTAGAAAATGAAGAGAAAGTGTAAGCCTGATTGATGTCTGCGGCGATTTTTGTGTAACTGCCCTTTTGTGATTTAGGCATTTGTTTTGAAGCTGTGAGGCATACACTAATCGAAGTGAACACAAGAATTTAGGATTATTATTGCTTAACATTTATGCACTTTGACAATATATACATATATATCTTCAAGCTAAGTAGAAATGGGTTAAGAATAATAATTCTTATTTATTTATATTTTTATTTGAAGAGTTTTATATGGCGCTGGCTAGACCCGAAGGTATCAGAGCGCTTTACATGAGGACAAGTGAGTTACCAGTTACATGAGGACAAGTGCAATACAAGTTACATCAGTTACAGGGTAACACAGTACAGCGGCATATAAAAGAAATGTTTACGCGGTCGGAGGGATGGGGAGGAAGGGAGACACAGCAGGGAGACGTGGAGAACGATGCCCAATGTCCGGCTGTGTAGGTGACAGCTGAGGGGTGAACCTAAGCCGATCTCCGCTATAGCTGTCTATGCAGCTCCACCGGGCATCAACCATATCGCTCGGTCGCGGGTGAAGGTAGGGGTAGACAAGGGGTGCATCACCAAGTCCAATAAGAAGAGAGAGGTGTCATTGGCTCCAATGGAAGTGGTGAAGGGCGCTGGTCGCTCCGGTGGCAACAGGCATCATGGGGACAGTCGCAACCGCAACATGGAGGAACCAGGGTCACGGACTCAATGCGCCCAAAGGCATAGCTATATAAGGCGGGGAAGCAGATAGGTTTGGGCATGGGGACAGTCACAACCGCAAAATGGAGGAACCAGGGAAACGGACTCAATGCGCCCAAAGGCATAGCTATATAAGGCGGGGCAGCAGATAGGTTTGGGCATGGGGACAGTCACAACCGCAAAATGGAGGAACCAGGGAAACGAACAACATGATCCATAGGCAAAGCTATATGGGGTAGCATATGGGTCTGGGAGTAGGTAAGGTTTAAGGTGGTCGATCTGTCCCAGGAAATCCAAGATGGGGAAGACCACAGGGTCATTCAAGGAAGCAGTTCTAGGAAGATAAATTATAATCTTGTCAATATTGTATTCGCTGATATTTATGCTATCATAGTTTTGGACAACAGGGGGTGGTGATGGACAGAGTTTCTGAATTAAGCAGAATACTCTCACCCAGTCAAGAGATCAGGGCTTAATCCAACACCGTTTTTTAGCTCACTGCACCATCCCAGCTCAGAACCTGGCTATATGCAAATTAGTCTGTCCCTGGCCCAGTGTATCATGGGAACAGGGCGAACCAAACTACCAAGCCAATTCTTTCACTGGGAAGGAAACAAGCTACCGGGGACCGGTTTCTGGCATTTCAGCCGTCTTCGGCCCGGCTTGCTTGAATCCTGATGGTGCAATGAGCAAGGGACTCACGTCTAAGTATACCCTTCCACGCTTATGGTGGACAAAATAATTATGGTGGACCAGAAACCGGTCCCCGGTAGCTTGTTTCCTTCCCAGTGAAAGAATTGGCTTGGTAGTTTGGTTTGCCCTGTTCCCATGATACACTGGGCCAGGGACAGACTAATTTGCATATAGCCAGGTTCTGAGCTGGGATGGTGCAGTGAGCTAAAAAACGGTGTTGGATTAAGCCCTGATCTCTTGACTGGGTGAGAGTATTCTGATTAATTCAGAAACTCTGTCCATCACCACCCCCTGTTGTTTAATTATCATAGTTTTGGAGCACCATTTTTGAAACTTTTATTCTGAAATACAGTCTCATAGCAAACGAGTAGCCTTCTCACAGTGCACTATTGTGAAATTAGATGGTCAAAGAGTTAATGGGTGGAAGGCGAAAAGGACCACTAAGCTTCTGTGCTGGATGAGACATTTTTCTGTACTCCACATGATTGTTAATGCTGTTTATTCTCTTCAATAATAAAGAACTTTAAGGCTATGCTATAATGAGAAGGAGACTTTCCCAGCCAGGTCGGGTGAAATGTACATTTCCAAGGACAAGCTAAAGGTCATTGATGAATGACATACTATATTTCGTGTGTAGAAGCTATGAAATACACACACCAATCTAGTAGAATAATGAGAGTATCACTGAAGGTTTTATTATGAGTGCGGCAGTCCTGGGATCGCCATACTGGCGGTGGTGTAGCCCTCCCACCGTATTATGATGGTGGCAGTGAAACTGCCACAAGACTGCCACTTCTGCCTGCATCCTGGTGGTGGTGGTGCAGAAAGCAGCCTGAATATGTTGGCGGTACCAATGCCGGCACCGCCAGGCATAATATTACTTGCATATCCACCGCCCTTTTCATAGTAGCAAACCTAACAGGCCCCCCTGGACAAATCTGGGCATGAGGTTGCATGTTAGGGGGTACATATTTTTCCCTTCTGGATTTGCACATTCAATCCTGCATGGTGTGGCGTGCAAAACATGGTGCATGCCACACCGTGCAGGAATGTGCTGCAGGCGCTCTCACATCAGCAGTTTTCTGTTAAGGCTCTCCTATAAGCCTGACACAGCGTCCACTGTGGGACTGCCACTGCACCGGGTGCCCACATAATCCAGCATGTGGGGGTCACCACAGCCTTGGCGGTCTTCCTGGGACTGCCATGGTAGGAATCCCATTGGAAGACCTTCAAAGTTGTAATAAGGCCCTGCATGTGTTCTGTATTAAATGCTTCTCTTTGCTTGCCCCTCATTGGTTACTATCCTTTGAAACATGTATTATGGAGAAGTGTGGCTCAATGGTTAGAGTGGCAGACCCTGATGCAGAGGTCTGGCCAGGGACCAGGGTTCAATTCCCGCCTCGGCGGGTCTTGGGCTCAATTTCCTCGGACCTGATAATGCTCGCCTCAGTGCCTATTCTAATCATGGGCCCCACTCTGCAACTCTGGGCAATAGCTTGCTTAATCTCCACAACGGTCCCAACAGCGCTAGGATGCCTGGCTGCACCTTGGGGGTGCTCAGGAGTGGGCGCCTCACAGGAAAAAGCCAGGAAGGGTTCTACAGCGGTATTCGTACAAGCGCCGGAGAGACCCCATGTGGGGTGATTCGGGCGCTATACAAATAATACAACATTTACATTTATTATACTGAATGTATGAGATCCATTGTTTAAAGTCCTATAAAAGAAAGAAATGTCTCCATACAAGGAGGAGACCCTTTCCCCATTCTGTGGAAGCAAATCTATGACAGATTTGCGATTTCTAGATGCCTACTAAGTTCTTTGACTTCTCATTCCCTTTTGAATCCATATGCTTTGATATTACTAATTTATGGCTGTTAGACCTGGCATCCTTGGCGTGGTTTCCCCCTATCTTTTTTGCCTCTACCTCCTGTATTGTTGATGCTGTGCTGGATTTTGTTTTTGTGGTTAGATGCTTTGGACACTCTGCCACTGCTGATCAGTGTCAGAGTGTAAGTGCTCCTTGTGTAAATTGTTATTGTAATTGGAGATACCTGATTGGCATATTTGTATCACCCAGAAGTCCTAGTAAAATGCACTGAGTGTGCCAGGGCTGGTGATGTCAAATGCTACTAGTGGGCCTGCAGCACTGATTGTGCCACCCACATGGCAGCCCAAAAAATAGTGTCTCGGGCCTGCCACCACAATGCCTGTGTGCAGTCAGTGAACTGCCATATCCTCCTGGTCAGTGTCCCCACTGACCGGGCCTAACCCTTCCCTTTCTGTGCACATTATTCACCCCTATGGAAGGCCAAGGTACCCCGTTGGGCAGGGTGCAGTGTATGTGAAAGGTAGGGAATGTACTTGTGCAGGTGACAAGCTCTGGTAGTGAATTACAGCCATTTTCGTTTTTCACTGCTGTAAGGCAATCTTGCTCCATATGACATCATGGGGGCTGCTGGCTACAGTGGCTAACAGCATATCTTCCCTTAGGAACGAGATAGGACATAAAAGTCTGGTATCCCTGAACTCAGAAATTAATAACACATCTTTTAGGAAAGGTTGTTTTTAAATTCTGTGTTTGAGAACAGCACTTTTAGAAAGTAGCTGTTCTCTTGTCTGACCTTTCTGTGTGCCTTGGCCTGTTTGTGAATTGACTGTCTTGTTTGAGAGTGACAGGGGCTGGGGAGCCCACAGGAGACTCTGACTGGGTCAGCTCTAGGCTGAATAACTGCATTTGCAACTTGAGTGGTGGGAGGAGATAGCACCTGAATAGGGCTGTGCCTGCCTTTCACAATGCTGGCTCTACCTCCTGCTGGGCGGCTGATGACCCTGCCCCTCACTCTGAAAGGAAAGGAGAAGCCAGGAAAACAAAGGGGCATATTACCAAGCAATAGCGATAATTATCGCTATTGCTTGGTTAGCGTGAAAAAATTATCGCCGAGCTGGGGTGATTTTTATCGCAGATAAACCTTGGTATTACCAAGGTTTATCGCAAATGCGATAAAAATCAGACGCAATGCATGAATATTGCTGAAAAGTCAGCGATATTCATGCATTAGCGAGCTAATGCTCTTAGCCATGTTATCCACCTCCCATTGGATAACATGGCTAAGAACTGCTCAGGGCAGGTGTTAGCTTTTGGAGATATTCGCGCTTAGCGCGAATATCTCCAAAAGTTGGTAATAGGAGATAGCGATGTTAGCGACTGTTTCCAGTCGCTAACATCTTGGCACGCCCACTTTGCATGTCATTAGTGATAAATATCACTGACATGCAAAGTGGGGCCCAAGATGGTCGCTATCTCCTACTAGCTGTCGCTAACTGGTGTTAGCAACAGCTAGGTAATAGGGAGATAATTTTATCTCTGCTTTCTTGGCTTTTAAAGCCAAAAAAGCGGAGATAAACCCCCTTGGTAATATGCCCCAAAGTGCTCAAGGAACATCCGGAACTGGTTCAGACCGGTCTCAGGGCCCACTTGCACAAAGAGAACAAAGACTTGTAGGGGTATAAGTACAGGACCCCTGAAGACAGAAAATTAGATCATCCTGTAATCAAGAACGAACCTCTGCCAAGGAGAAAGCTGAAAATGAAAAAGGAAGACTGTCCTGCTGTTGCTCTGCTGGACTGACCTGTTGTTTCTTTGCTGCCAAGGAGAGGGGAAGGACTTTGCTTGGTGCTGTGTCCCCTTGCTTGAAGTAATCTCCAAGAGCCTGAGAGAGAGCTGGCTCCCTGTCATGAAGTCCCAGGAACAAAAGGACTTCAACCCCAGCTTCCCTGAACTCTACTGGGAGAGTTCTGTCCTTCCTGGAGTGCAGGGCCCCTGTGTGGTGCCTCTGGAAGTTGTACCTGTGTTGGGGAACTGGAAACCAAGTTTTAAAGACTTTGCTACATAAAAGTTATCACAATCCCGGGTGAGCGAAAAAATTCCCGCCGCTACGAAGACCGAGATCGTCACAGTGCCTGTCGCCGCTGCCTGAAGACGTTGCATGCTTCGTTAGCGGGAAGATTTCCGCCACTGCGAACATCGTCGCAGAGCCTGTCATCACTGGGTGAGATCACCCCATCACGTCGCTGCAAGAATCGTCGCAGAGCCCCGAGAATCATTGCATCATGCCTTTGCGGGAGAAAACTTCCTACGGAACCTACACACCAGAATCCATACAAGTCATCGCCTTCCTCCCCATAACAGATCAGATTCGTCGCTACACGCCGCTACATCCAGCGGAATTGTCACTAACGACTCCCCAGGGTCTCAGGAGTAACGCATCGCTTGTTTTCCACCGCTACAGCTTTTGTGCTTGGAACTTTTTATTGATAACAAAGGTACTGCGGCTAAAACATGATGCAACTGCGGATTATTTTATCGCTAAATCTAAGAACTCTTTTGCAACCATATTCTTGAACTGTGTATGTTGGATTTTTGTCGTTTTGGTCTAGTTTAGATTAAATACCTTTATTTTTCTAAACAGTTATGGAGCCAGTTTGTGGTGTTTTCACTCTGTTACTGTGAGTTTTGGTACAAATATTTTACACATTGCCTTTGATAAGCCTTGCCTCCTCGTGCCAAGCTAGCCAGGGGGTGAGCAGGGGTTGTCTCAGAGGATTTTCTCCTTACCCTGACTAGAAGCAAGGGTCCCTATTTGGACAGTGGTACCTACCTCTGCCAACTAGAGAACCCCAGTTCCAACATTGGTGGCAGCGGTGGGATTTGCACTTGTATTTGTACTAGACCCACAGTGATTGGTGTACATCACTTGTGAGTGCAGACCACTACGCCACCGCATACTACTGTTTTTTTTGGTTGGTTCTATTTTTGAGGAACTCTTCAAAGCATCATGTCTGTAAATGGAAAGGCACCCAGTGTGGAGGCAGAATTGGAATTGGAATTTGTCATTGAGGATTTGTATTCCTACAGAGCAAAAGATCTTAAGCAATTCTGCCAACAGATTGAGTGCCCCATAAAAAGCGGCGCCAGGAAAGAGGAGCTGCAGAGAATCTTGAAGGCCCATTGGGAGGCACGAGAGAGAAATGATACAAGTACAGGGAATGGTTTTCAAACTACAGATCTGCCTGTGAGCGGAACAGGCTCAAGGCCTGGCAGCAATAATTCTAGTAGGGGTTTCACCCAAGTAGAGTCAGAGAAGAATCAAAGAGTGATAGAATATGAATTGGAAGTCATGAAGTTAAAAATGGAGAGAGAAAGGGCGGCGTAGGAGATCAAAAATGCTCGTGCCCCGGAGGAAAAGAAATTGCTTTTGGCTCATGAGTTGAGCATGAGAGAACTGGATCTTAAAGTCAAGGAGGTGGATGCCAGTTCAAATGGTGGCAGCGCACAGCCAGTGCAGGGGGGTAAAGTATATATTCCCAAGGATCTGGTACAGAATTACAATAGGAGTGAGGATATTTATGCCTGGTTTACTTCTTATGAAATTGGATTGAGAATAAATGGTGTGCCTGAACAGCATTGGGGGGCGGGCCTGTGGAAACATTTTGAGGCTTCTGGGAGGAGTGCTCTAAAGCCCTTAGAGTTAGCAGGTGCCATGGTCTACCCCAATATGAAGGAGGCCCTATGTCTCAGGTATGGACTTACTCCAGAGCAGTACAGACTGCAGTTTAGAATCTCTAAAAAGAAAGAGTCTGAGACTTGGATGGAGTGTGTGAATTTGTACTCGCGTGCACTGGAAGGTTGGATGAAGGCTAGCAAAGTAACTGATTATAAGGGGTTGTTGCATTTAATTAGTTTGGAGCACTTGAGTAGTCTTTGCTTTCCAGAGCTGTGCCAGCATCTTTTAGACAGTAAGCTGACAGACCCCATTGAGCTTGCTAAGGAGGCGGACCGCTGGACCGGTACCAGGGTCCACAGAGAAATTATGGGTACCACAGCAAAGGTTGACAGGGTCCTCTAGCAGAAGAGTGGGGGGGACAAGGGTAACCAAAAATAGCTCTCTAAAGGGCCTTAAAATAGTTCCCAGGGAAAGAAGTCCCAACTCCCCAGACCTAGACAGCCATGGCCCCCTAGGGGCGGATGGGATAACAGAGGTCCCTCTACCTGCTTTCACTGTAATGAGATGGGACACGTTATCAACAGGTGCCCAAAGAAACCCCCAGCACCCGCTGGTGCTCCAGCCCCAGGGTTAGCAAGTGTAGCTTTGGGAGGGGATTTGATTTCTAGTGGGGAAGAGGAGCTAGCAGTGATGACCCTTGTCTCTTTGGGAGACCAAGAGATGGTCCAGGAAACCTTACTGCCCCCTAACACTAATAAATACGAGCAGAAGGTGACCGTCAATGGGAGGGAGATAGAGGCTCTGAGAGAAGGGCCAGTGTGACATCGTGAGGTGTCAGTAGGTGTCTGAAGAGCAGTGTATCCCCACTGTACTCCCCCGGTAGTTGCAGCTGATAGCGCAGTGCGCCTCTGCAAAGTGGCACGTGTTCCCTTTGAAATGAGGGTAGTCTCTGGTCTTTTGGAAGTTGTTGTCAGTGATGCCTTGCCTGTAGACTGTCTGCAAGGTAATGACCTGGAGAGTTCTCCATGGAAGGATGTAGAATACAGAACTCATTTGGAGATGTTGGGTTTGCCTGCGTGGATCCGTGTGACCACGCGTGCTATGACAGCCAGTAGGGGTGATTCAGCAGAACTGGAGCCTGAAACCGTTGCCCAGAGACCTGCCAGGAGAGGAAGAGGCAGAGGGTGCAGGAATCCAACCCCAGACGTTTCCACGGTCCAGGAAGAAGCAGAACCTGAGGGGGATGCCCTGGAACCTGCAGGGGAACAGGTGGCCGAACTGAGCGACCTACCTGAGCTGACCCATTGGCAGCAAGAAGGTGGGCCCTCCAGGGAGGAATTCTGCAAGGAACAGAAAGAGTTCCCTTCTCTCGTTAGTATGCAGCAACAGGCTGTAGAACAGGCAGCAGGTGGAGCGTCCAGAGATCACTTCTTCTACTGGGAATATGAGTTGTGATATATTGAGCCTAAGTTTGCTGAGCCGGTGCAGCCCGTATGCTGGTGGTACCCGCACGCTTCAGAAACTTCCTAATGGGTCTGTTTCATGACGTGCCTCTCGCAGGACATATGGGGCAAGACAAGACCTACCACAGGCTTGCCACCCACTTCTACATGCCCCAGATGGAGAAGCACGTTGGTACCTTTTGTAGATCTTGCAAAACATGTCAGGCCAGTGGCAAGACTGGAATGAAGTGCAAGGCACCCCTCCAACCCTTTCCTGTGGTGAGCACCCCTTTCAAGCGGGTGGGCATCGACATTGTGGGGCCCCTGGACCCCAAGACAGCCTTAGGCAACAGGTTCATCCTGGTCTTGGTGGGCCATGCCACCCGGTACCCAGAAGCAGTCCCTCTCAGGACAATCACAGCACCCGTGGTGGGCCATGCATTGATGGTGAACTTTTCACGTGGGGGTTCCCCAGAGAGGTGGTCTCCAACCGGGGTACCAAATTCATCTCTTGGTACATGAAGTCTCTGTGGGAGGAGTGTGGGGTAATTTATAAGTTCACCACTCCTTACCACCCTCATGGAAATGGCTTGGTTGAAAGGTTCAACCGCACCCTGAAAGGTATGATTATGGGCTTAGCGGAGCCCATGAGATGGAAATGGGATGCCTTCCTGCCATGCCTTTTGTTTGCCTACAGGCAAGTGCCTCAGAAGTCTTTAGAGTTCAGCCCCTCTGAATTCCTGTATGGCCAACCTGTTAGCGGACCTCTCACACTGGTGAAGGAGGTGTGGGAGAAATCCCGTGGGAAAACCCCCCAGGAGGTTTTCAGCTATGTGCTGGCCATCCGCAACCAGACACAACGCTTCAGGAAGCTCGCTCAGGAGAACCTGGAAGCTAGCCAGGAAGAAATGAAAAGATGGTACGACCAGAATACCAATCTGGTCGAATTTCAACCTGGGAAGAAAGCGTGCGTGATGGCACCAGTGGAACCTTGTGCGCTCCAAGACAAGTGGACAGGGCCATATGAGGTGGTGAAGCGCAAGAGCGAAGTAACCAACCTGGTTTAATTGAAGACTCCCAGGCAGCCCCTGAGAGTCTTGCATGTGAACCGCCTCAAACCACACGTTGAGAGGTCTGAAGTGACAATGCTCATGGCTACAGATGCTGGAGGGGAAGAGGATAGTGATCCTCTCCCTGAACTCCTGGCAGCTAAGGAGCAAGACGGTTCAGTGGATGGAGTGGTCCTCTCACCCACACTAACCCCAGAACAGCACTGTCGCCAGGTGTTGGGTCAGTTTGTATTCTCCCTGACCCCAGGTGTCACCAATTGGTGCGTTCATGATGTGGACAATGGAGATAGTTTGCCTGTGAAACAGAAATTTTACAGGGTAGCTGACAGGATCTGGGCCAGCATCAAGGAGGAGGTTTCCAAGATGTTAGCGCTAGGGGTAATTGAGCCCTCCAGCAGCCCTTGCGCTAGCCCAGCGGTCTTAGTCCCAAAAGCTGCTGCGCCCGGTGCCGCGCCAGATCTCCGGTTTTGTGTGGACTACCTTGGGCTCAATGCGGTCACCAAGACTGACGCACACCCCATCCCCAGAGCTGATGAGCTTGTGGATCGGTTGAAAGCTGCCTGGTACCTCAGTACGTTTGATTAAACTTCTGGGTACTGGCAGAGTGCCTTAACTGATGGGGCCAAAGAGAGGTCAGCATTCTCAATGCCAGAGGGGCATTTCCAGTTCCGAGTCATGCCCTTTGGGTTGAAGAATGCCCCTGACACCTTCCAGAGACTTGTTAACCAGGTACTGACCAGGCTGGAGGAATTCAGCGCCGCATACCTGGATGACATTGCTGTGTTCAGCTCCACGTGTTAGGAACATTTGCAACACCTCTGTGAAGTGTTGAAGGCTCTGCAAAGGGCAGGCCTCACTATCAGGGCCAGCAAGTGCCAGATAGGGCAGGGATCTCTGGTGTACTTGGGACACCAAGTAGGGAGCGGCCAGGTGGCACCACTACAGGCAAAGATTGATACCATTCTGGCTTGGGAGCCCCCCAAGACCCAGACAGGGGTGAGAGCCTTCTTAGGACTCACAGTGTATTGAAGAGGGTTTGTCAAGGGATATGGCACCATCGTTGCCCCTTGACAGAGCTGACCACCAAGAGGCAGCCCAAGAAAGTGAGTTGGACAGAAGCCTGACAGACTGCTTTTGATGCCCTGAAGACTGCCATGTGCACAGCACCGGTGCGCAAGGCACCCGACTTCTCCAGTGAGTTCATGGTACAGACAAACGCTTCAGAGCATGGTGTAGGAGCAGTACTCTCACAGATCAACGACGAGGGATGGGACCAGCCTGTAGCTTTCATTAGTAGGAGGCTATTCCCCAGGGAACAGAGGTGGAGTGCAATGGAAAGGGAAGTTTTTGCTGTGGTCTGGGCTCTGAAGAAGTTGAGGTCCTGCTTGTTTGGGACTCACTTTCGTGTTCAGACAGCCCACAGGCCCCTTAGATGGTTAATGCAGATGAGGGGTGAGAACCCAAAACTGTTGAGGTGGTCCATCTCCCTACAGGGAATGGACTTCACGGTGGAACACCGCCCTGGCACGGAACATGCCAAAGCTGATGGTCTGTCCAGGTTTTTCTGCCTTAGTGAAGAGAACTCCGAAGAGTATGGGCAGTTCTCCCCACTTTCAGCTGGAGGGGACATGTGTTAGACCTGGCATCCTTGACGTGGTTTTCCCCTATCTTTTTGCCTCTACCTCCTGTATTTCTGATGCTGTGCTGGAATTTGTTTTTGCTGGATAGATGCTTTGGACACTCTGCCACTGCTGATCAGTGTCAGAGTGTAAATGCTCCCTGTGTAAATTGTTATTGTAATTGGATATACCTGATTGGCATATTTGTATCACCCAGAAGTCCCTAGTAAAGTGCACTGAGTGTGCCAGGGCTGGTGATGTCAAATGCTACTAGTGGGCCTGCAGCACTGATTGTGCCACCCACATGAGTAGCCCAAAAATGGTGTCTCGGGCCTGCCACTGCAGTGCCTGTGTGCAGTCTGTGAACTGCCATGTCCTCCTGGTCAGTGTCCCCACTGACCGGGCCTAACCCTTCCCTTGCTGTGCACATTGGTCACCCCTATGGAAGGCCCAAGGTACCCCCTTGGGCAGGGTGCAGTGTATGTGAAAGGTAGGGCATGTACTTGTTCAGATGACATGCTCTGGTAGTGAATTACAGCCATTTTCGTTTTTTACTGCTGTAAGGCTATCTTGCTCCATAGGCTATCATGGGGGATGCTGGCTACAGTGGCTACCAGCATATCCTCCCATAGGAACAAGATAGGACATAAAAGTCTGGTATCCCTGAACTCAGACTTAATAACGCATCTTTTAGGAAAGGTTGTTTTTTAAATCCTGTGTTTTGGAACAGCACTTTTAGAAAGTAGCTGTTCTCTTGTCCATCCTTTCTGTGTGCCTTTGCCTGTTTGTGAATTGAATGTCTGGTTTCAGAGTGACAGGGGCTGGGGAGCACCAGTAGTCTGGCTGGGTCTGCCCTAGGCTGAATGACTGCATTTGCAACTTGAGTGGTGCGAGGAGATAGCACCTGGGCCTGAATAGGGCTGTGCCTGCCTTCCACAATGCTGGCTCCACCTCCTGCTGGGCGGCTGATGACCCTGCCACTCACTCTGAAAGGAAAGGAGAAGCAAGGAAAACAAAGTGCTCAAGGAACACCCATAACTGGTTCAGACCGGGCTCAGGGCCCACTTGCACAAAGAGAACAAAGACTTTTAGGGGTATAAGTACAGGACCCCTGACAACAGAAAATTAGATCATCTGGAATCAAGAAGGAACCTCTGCCAAGGAGAAAGCTGAAAATGAAAAAGGAAGACTGTCCTGCTGTCCTGCTGTTGCTCTGCTGGACTGACCTGCTGTTGCTTCGATGCCAAGGAGAGGGGAAAGACTTTGCTTGGTGCTGTGTCCCCTTGCTTGAAGGAATCTTCAAGGGCCTGAGAGAGATCTGGCTCCCTGTCATGAAGTCCCAGGAACAAAAGGAATTCACCCCCAGCTTCCCTGAACTCTTGTTGTAATTCTATCTAGGACCCTAATTCGATATTACCGATTAATGCCCTTATGTGGTTATAATAAATAGTACCCTTATAAAGGCATAAGAATCAGATCCATATTTAGTAATAGCCCATGCAGTCCAAAGCACGGCAAGGCTACTCCCATAGACTCCTAGAAAGCACAACGCGTTCTTTAAACAAACCAAGCCTCCAGCAGCCCGGGAATCCCCCTCCTGCTTTTGTTTTGATTTGCACAAGAACTCCTAGAGTCCAGCAAGAACTGTTAGTTCTTAATGACGTCTTATGTCCAACCTTATGTCAAACCCGACACCTTTCAGGTATAAATATACCAACGTTGCCTTAAGCAAACACACGATGGTGGGGAGCAGAGCGAGGTTCTACTTGTCCAAGAGCCCAGCTGTTGCCAGAGCCGAAGGAAGCCGCCCCTCCCTTTTTGACACGCTGGAGAAGCTGCCTTTTCTCACGCCGAGAAATCCAGCTCCGGTGTTCCCAAGTCACCCTTGCCGGTTGCTGGGAGATTGAGTCCTGAGAAACGAGATACAAGACCTCCTTCATTCTATAACCAAGGTACGGAGCTGATTAAAACCTTAGAGAGAATTCTTGATTTCGATCCTTGCCAAAAACCTAACTTTAACTTGATACTGTTACTTACTTACTCCTTCCCCCGTATTAGGCTTAGGTCAGGTACACTGGGGTAGGCGTATCTTAGAAGCACCAGTTGAGTTTGTTTACTCAATGTTTTTATGTATGTATATATTTTATATATTTTAAAGTATCATATGGCTAAGAAACCATATCAATGCTTTTACAGTATTATTGCATAATACTACGTTTACTGTACGCACTTTACTTTATGATAAGTATTGCAATTGTGGCAATTCATTTCTCTTGCATGAGAAAGAAGACTGTTCAATAAATTAACACCTTTTATTGAAAACGCCTGTCTCTCTATTTCTCTGCACTCTATTGAAACTAAGCATGCACGATTGACTGAGTGAAATAGCTGTCTATTGTTTTCACACAACTCTAGAGATACACTCTTTATTCTGGGGGAGCAAAGTTGTCATGTTTATGCGGTTGTCAGAAACGAATCCCTTCTTGTCTAAATCAGGACGGTTAACCCTTTCCTGAATATTCGAGAACGTTTCTAGTGACCTCTGAGCTAGCTGGCAAAACTAATTAGGTCTAACATAGTCAGTAGAAACCTAGATGACCTCAGTCCTACGTCTACACTGTTGTTTATGTTATTCCAATGCGCAGAGCCTATTTGGAATATAGGAACTACACAACATGGCGCCCAACGTTTGGTAAGCCGATAATCTAACGCAAGACACTAGAGTAACTCAGTCGTGCTTTTCACACAGACCCCTTTTTCCCGTAAAAACTCCAATAGACGTCTGGAGTGGGTGAAAGGTTAATATCCGCCGGAACTTAGTAGGATGAGAATCCTATGTATTCGTTTTTGGTTTAGTCAACGTTGCAGGATACAGTGTTCCAAAATATTGTGCACCTAATCTTTGTCTCCTTGAAACTTGATCTGCAACAAGAAACTTTCTTTCAGTAAAATAACGGATAGTGAAGAAGAAAGAGAGAAAGAAGCATTAGCAGCTCGACTGTTAGCGGAAGACTCAAGTCTTCACCAAGATGACCCGAATGCTATACTCATTCCGGTTAATATAAGAAAAATTATAACTCTTAAACTTATAGAAAATGGAGTATCACCAAGAGGTGGTACAGTCATATTCGTGATAGAGGCACATGAGTTTCCGCAGACAGAGGTATTCTACTCATGGATACATTTTCCAGCAGCACACGCTGTGACAAATGATTTCCACTATTACAAAATAGAGGAACCTCCGGATATATACACTCCTTTCGAGGACGTTGAAATCCCACTAACATACCAAGAGCACCTGCTCTGGTTTAAAGGCGCCCTAAAACATCAAAATCACATCACCAGGCATGGTCCACTAGGTAGACCAGGAGCCACGTGGCCAGTTCTAGCCAGCTAGACCACACCCAGACATTGATAAAGTGTCAGACCAGGAACTTTTAGCTCAGCTAAAACTTTTAATTAAAATACATAGACAATTGGTCCAATATGTCATGCGGACTGCAACAGTCCAACTAACATCCCACAACTGAACACTCATCAGGGGAACACAAACAAGATCATACCACAGAACATACAATCGTGTCTTGGTAAAACACCCGCAAAACGGGCACAAATTCCATTCTGGTTAGCTCAAAAAATCACTCAGATAGAGGCAGTATTTCCTGATACTACCCCACACGAAAAACACAGAATTCTGACTGTCTGCCTCCCAATGGGGATCGCACCACATGTGGAGGACCGTGACACTTGGGGTACAGTCTTTGCTTCTATCTATACAGAAACACATGGTGTTCCGTCTATTGTGGTTATACCAGATGTCCTAAGACAGATTCAAAATTAATACGGTCCAGAACCTGCTTTAACTCTAGGTATGAAATTACTGAAGGACTTTAAGCAGGTCTCGGCTATATTATTAGCCAACATAAAAGGAGAAGCAGCATGTGTGGCAATCCACCAGAAATTGAAGGAGACAGATAAAACAGACCAACCATTTGAGCTTGCTTGAATCATAGAAAAATCCTATGAAGAATTAGGAAGAGATAGTTTGGGTGGTAAACCGGTAAAACCCCAACTAATTGAAAATCCTGAAAAAACCTATATTAAAAATAATCTAAATACTCCAAAAAAGAGCCTCGATGGTAATAAATAGTCCACTCCCAGAGAAAAACAATTCCAGTCCAGAAGAAGGTCTCCCCAACGGAGGAATAAATCACCGGTTGGAAGAGACAAATCTCCCCAAAAGGGAACCCTCGGAAAAAAGATATAACCTTAGAGAAAGGGATAAAATATGAAAACCTGACAGATATCAAGACATTGATACACGTCCCTCTCGATCCTTCTCACTCAATCTTTCTTGATCTTCCTCACAGAAATCAGAAAGAAGAGGACGGTCAGAACACAAGGAAGAGCACGTCAAGTCCAAAGACAAAGAACCTGCTCATCAGTGTAAGAAAACACAATTTCCCAGAAAGAAGGTAGCAAGTATTAAAATTAAACATGCCGAGGATTCTGAGGACACAACTGAAAAACGGAGAGTGGGCCCAGACAATGCTAGACAGCGCAGCAGAAGTGACCATAGTAACCCTGGGCGAAGAACTACGCTCCGTTTGCGGAGTTTGCGGAGTTTTGGGAACTCCGCGTTCCGCGGAGTTCGCGTAGCTGCCGATAACTCCGCTATCCGGTGCGGAGCGTAGTTGTCGCGCGCTAAATAACATTGTCGCGCGCTAAATAACATTATCGCGTGCGCGGCAATGGCTTACCTTGGTTCTGCGTTCGCTTTTCCCGGTCGCGTCTGCCACCATGTTTGTAAACCCTTTCGTGCAGCTGTGCGAACGCGATAACGTCATTGGAAACGCGATAAAGCCATAAGGACGCGCGAGTATGTTTGTTGGTAAGATCGAGTTGCCGAACACGCAGAACCTGCAATCTTGCACAGAATAACTCGCGAGCATGTTAAAAGTTAAACCATAATAATAAATTACCATTTTGGTTAGCAAACAAGTGAAAAACCCCTCAAAGTTGTACCTTTGGATGTATTTTTTGGGGGGAAGGAGTCCTCTTTCTGTTTCTACTCTATTTTTGAATATTAAGGAGGAAGGGCTCTGGAGTTTACAACTTCCTGTTCCTGTCCACCAGGCTCCTCCCAGTGCTTTGTCCATGAGGTGGTCACTTTCATTTGGATTTTGAGCTGGCAGGATCACTTTCTGTGTGTGTTGGCTGCATTACTGCTTTTTTTGACCTTTACTGAGGACTTTTGGATTTTGAATTCTCTTTTTCAAGTAAGTTCAGTAATGTATGAGTGAGTATGATGTTGTAGACTTGTGTTTGTTTGATTTTAAATTTTTTTAACTACAGTATTCATTCCTTGATTTAAATTATTGATGGGTGCCTATACTTTTATGAGGTCCCAACTTGTATTTCTTTTTAAATTTCATCCAGGCTACATAGAGAGGTACCCATGGGTAAAATCATAATTCTGTGTTTAAATTTTTATTCAAGTTTGTAAACAAACATCATGGCTGGCATTGTATTATGGTCATCATTATGCAATAGCAATGTCTGCTGTTGAATTTCTGTTTGTGTAATTAAAAAGTTTTTTATTTTTTTAAGCCAATAGCTGACCCTAGTACTCCATGTAGTTAGTGTGTAGGCATGTTTGAGTTCATTGTAATAACTTTCTGTGGTTGGCCTGGCCATGTGTTGTTGGCGGCCATTTTATGTTTCCCAGCCACTTTGCTCTTGCCATAGGCCTCCAAACTTGTGGCCTACTCTGCCAGTAGGCCAGAGGTACTAGTCATAGGGTCATGAAAGGTAATCAACTGTTTTTCTGGTGTACCTCTAATTAGAAAGTCATGGATGGACTGGTTTGATTTAGAAAATCTTATGTTTATGTGTGGGGTATGTCAAGTTTTGGGTGTCTGTCAATTTCTGCCAGTAGGTAACCCTAGGAATACTGTTCGCGTACTTTTGGTAACGTCGCACCGTGTGAGAACGCGACCGTACCTTTTTTGTCTTGTTCGCGCGCTCAATGTACTGGCTCGGGAACGCGATAACGACTTTTCACTCGATTCGCGTTGCCGAACACGCCGATTTTGCATTCTCGCGACCAATATGTCCCGAGTTGCATAAAAGTTCCTCGAAAATGTTTAATGTGTCCCCTGTGCTACAAAAAAGTCCTCATTTATGTGTTATTTGGTTGTAGTTTTGTCTTCCTGGAGCATGGGCCAATCCCAGTTCCTTTCTGTCCTCTATGTAATGATTTCTTGTTTATGGTTGGGGTGACCAATTTGGGGGGTGGTGTCTGGTGTGTCCATTTTGTGAAGCTAAGCATTGTCCCTTTGGCATAGGCATTTATTGTCTGTCCTCTCTTTCTTTTCATGTAGTGGTGAGGGCCATTTTGTGTGTACTTACTTCCTTTGTGATGATTCTGCTATGTTGTTGTTGGTGGGCAGGCCATGTGGTGGCGGCCATTTTGTGTATGCTTCCTTTGTGACTGATTTTGCCATGTGGTGGAGGCCATTTTGGGTGCATCCCTTTTCCATGTTGTTTTTGGGTGTCCCTGTCCTCCTGGCCCTATGGAGGCGGCCATTTTCTGTGTCCTTCCCAGGTTCTCTTCTTTTGCCATAGCCATCCAAGGCTTTTGTAGGTACTACTACTCACAGCCATAGGTGCATTCAAGTTAATCAACTATTTTTGTGGTGTAACTTTAATTACACCGTGTATGGCTTTGGATTGCTTCACATTTTTTGTAATGGTGGTACTTTCAGTTTTTGGTTGCTTGTGTGTAGCTAATATGGCACTCCCTGCCAGTAGGTAACCCTAGGAATACTGTTCGCGTACTTTTGGTAACGTCGCACCGTGTGAGAACGCGACCGTACCTTTTTTGTCTTGTTCGCGCGTTCAATGTACTGGCTCGGGAACGCGATAACGACTTTTCACTCGATTCGCGTTGCCGAACACGCCGATTTTGCATTCTCGCGACCAATATGTCCCGAGTTGCATAAAAGTTCCTCGAAAATGTTTAATGTGTCCCCTGTGCTACAAAAAAGTCCTCATTTATGTGTTATTTGGTTGTAGTTTTGTCTTCCTGGAGCATGGGCCACTCCCAGTTCCTTTCTGTCCTCTATGTAATGATTTCTTGTTTATGGTTGGGGTGACCAATTTGGGGGGTGGTGTCTGGTGTGTCCATTTTGTGAAGCTAAGCATTGTCCCTTTGGCATAGGCATTTATTGTCTGTCCTCTCTTTCTTTTCATGTAGTGGTGAGGGCCATTTTGTGTGTACTTACTTCCTTTGTGATGATTCTGCTATGTTGTTGTTGGTGGGCAGGCCATGTGGTGGCGGCCATTTTGTGTATGCTTCCTTTGTGACTGATTTTGCCATGTGGTGGAGGCCATTTTGGGTGCATCCCTTTTCCATGTTGTTTTTGGGTGTCCCTGTCCTCCTGGCCCTATGGAGGCGGCCATTTTCTGTGTCCTTCCCAGGTTCTCTTCTTTTGCCATAGCCATCCAAGGCTTTTGTAGGTACTACTACTCACAGCCATAGGTGCATTCAAGTTAATCAACTATTTTTGTGGTGTAACTTTAATTACACCGTGTATGGCTTTGGATTGCTTCACATTTTTTGTAATGGTGGTACTTTCAGTTTTTGGTTGCTTGTGTGTAGCTAATATGGCACTCCCTGCCAGTAGGTAACCCTAGGAATACTGTTCGCATACTTTTGGTAACGTCGCACCGTGTGAGAACGCGACCGTACCTTTTTTGTCTTGTTCGCGCGCTCAATGTACTGGCTCGGGAACGCGATAACGACTTTTCACTCGATTCGCGTTGCCGAACACGCCGATTTTGCATTCTCGCAACCAATATGTCCAGAGTTGCATAAAAGTTCCTCGAAAATGTTTAATGTGTCCCCTGTGCTACAAAAAAGTCCTCATTTATGTGTTATTTGGTTGTAGTTTTGTCTTCCTTGAGCATGGGCCACTCCCAGTTCCTTTCTGTCCTCTATGTAATGATTTCTTGTTTATGGTTGGGGTGACCAATTTGGGGGGTGGAGTCTGGTGTGTCCATTTTGTGAAGCTAAGCATTGTCCCTTTGGCATAGGCATTTATTGTCTGTCCTCTCTTTCTTTTCATGTAGTGGTGAGGGCCATTTTGTGTGTACTTACTTCCTTTGTGATGATTCTGCTATGTTGTTGTTGGTGGGCAGGCCATGTGGTGGCGGCCATTTTGTGTATGCTTCCTTTGTGACTGATTTTGCCATGTGGTGGAGGCCATTTTGGGTGCATCCCTTTTCCATGTTGTTTTTGGGTGTCCCTGTCCTCCTGGCCCTATGGAGGCGGCCATTTTCTGTGTCCTTCCCAGGTTCTCTTCTTTTGCCATAGCCATCCAAGGCTTTTGTAGGTACTACTACTCACAGCCATAGGTGCATTCAAGTTAATCAACTATTTTTGTGGTGTAACTTTAATTACACCGTGTATGGCTTTGGATTGCTTCACATTTTTTGTAATGGTGGTACTTTCAGTTTTTGGTTGCTTGTGTGTAGCTAATATGGCACTCCCTGCCAGTAGGTAACCCTAGGAATACTGTTCGCGTACTTTTGGTAACGTCGCACCGTGTGAGAACGCGACCGTACCTTTTTTGTCTTGTTCGCGCGCTCAATGTACTGGCTCGGGAACGCGATAACGACTTTTCACTCGATTCGCGTTGCCGAACACGCCGATTTTGCATTCTCGCGACCAATATGTCCAGAGTTGCATAAAAGTTCCTCGAAAATGTTTAATGTGTTCCCTGTGCTACAAAAAAGTCCTCATTTATGTGTTATTTGGTTGTAGTTTTGTCTTCCTGGACAGGCCATGTGGTGGCGGCCATTTTGTAGGTACTTCCTTTGTGCATTTATCATTGGCCTCCCTGCTTTTAGTCTGATCTGATAGTAGGCCAGAGTCCCAGAGGTGGTAGTTAGTTACTAGTTAGCGGGGCTGCTTTATGTAGCTGTTTCTATTTGGTCTATTTAATTACCATCATTACGGCATGTGTGTATGCCATTGCATTTCCAAGTTGGTTGTCTGGGCAGGGGGGTAGGTAACTTTTTTGTGTGTGTAATAATTTTATGGCTTGTATGTGTTTTTGCAGTGAAGTTTTACAAACTCTTAGCCATGGGGTATTTTGATTTTCCTTGCATTAACCTGTCATGACTCATGTGTAGCAGGCATCCTCCTTTTTCTGTCCATATTGGTATATGATAGGCCTGCTTGACTTTATGATTGGTTATTTCGGGACTTCATGTGGCTGGGAGCTGTGGTGCTCGTAGTATTAGTCTTCTTTTTTGTGTTTTATACATTGGCCTGTGTGTCTTTCAATTGTTCATGTGTTGGCTTACTGCTTGTTTGACTGACGTGTTCTGTCTTCTTTGCTTGTAGGTGCACAGAAAAAGACTGAGGAGGTGCTGGCTGTTTTCATCCATCGCCCGTCCAACTGCCAGACGGACGTCCTTCAATTGTACGCCACGTGTGGTGTGTGACTCATCTGACCACACATCTCTGCAATTTGTGCTACTGAGTGCTGCTGTGTGCTGACATCAGAAGAAGATGGGTCCTAAGAGAGCAGGTACCAGGTCCTCCACCACCAAGAAAGTTGCTGAGAAGAAGGTACAGAAGAAGGAAGTGTCACTTAAGGCTGGTATGGACCCCCAAACCTTTTTTGGGCCCCCAAAACGTACGCCTGCAGCAGCGGTGTCCGTGGTGCAAGCTGGAGCCAGGCCCAGCACATCCGCATTAGCGGGGGCAAGCCACCAACCCAGGGCCAAGCACATGAGGGTCGAAGAGGTAGCCGGCCTAGTGTTACAAAGCAGTGATACTGAGCCTGAACTTAACTTATCGCTGTCTCAAAGTAGCACACAATCCACGCAAGATGAAAGTGCTGAACAACCGCCGCCAGCAGTAGATGTTCAACAACCACAACCACTTCCCGCAATAGTTGTTGAAAAACCACAACCACCGCCCGCAATAGTTGTTCAACAACAACAACCAAATCCCACAATAGTAGTTGTTGAAGAACCACAGCACGCTATAGTACTTCCTCAAGAACAACAACCACCGTCTCCGCACGCAATAGTGGAAGTTGTTCCTCCCGATGTCGGGGCAGTTCAGGAAGTAGAGCCTCATTCCGAGAAAGAAGAAGAGGAAGCCACTTCTGGAGGTGATCTACTGTCTTTAAATTTACCAAAGGAAAGGAGGCTTAGTGGCAGTGCATCGAGTTCTTCGCATAGCATCCCTTCAGATGACCTTGATAAGGAATGGCATCCACAACGAAGAACTGAGCATTCAAAGGAGAGGCATCCTAAGACCAGGCTGGGAAAAAGGAAGGATCCGTCAAGGCTTGAACTTCCGGAGTTCGATGTAGGTGAACAGGATACTGATGGTGATAAAGACGGGTCTGACACTGACAATGTCATCATCACAAGCGTTATTCCTGGTGCAGAGGATGTAGAGACCAGCATTTTCACCCTATCCAGAAGGGCTGCAATTAGTGATGAGCAGATAGCACGTGTAACTCCTACACACTCAGCGCCCAAAGTAACACCAGCTCCCATTTTTGCATCAGCGAAGGCCCGGCAGCGTGCGACATCCAGCGCAAGCGCCACCTCAACAGAAGGAGGTAGTGGCAGTACTAGTACTGAACTGTCACATAGGGAAATTCAACAAAAAGGCTCCAGTTCATCCGGGATTGGAAGTGGGTCCTCCTCTTCCTATGGCAGGAGACAAAAGTTTAGCTCCCCAGTCTGGGATTTTTTTACGGTTCACTCACATCAGGAGAACATTGCTATATGCACCATTTGTCACACCAATGTTAGTCGTGGTAAGATTGGTACAAACTATGGTACTGGAGGCCCAACGACCCATATGAAAAAAACACACACAATTGTATGGGAGAACCACCTTGCAAGCTTAAAAGATGTAAGCACTGGTGTTGGTGGGGAGGATACAGTACTACAAGGTCCACTCATGGAAGAAGAGGGAGACGATGACCTTCTATCTGGGAGTGGTACACAAATGAGCCCTGTCGCCAGCACTGGAGTGGTGCAGTCCAAATCCTCAGCATCAGCAACTTCTCAGTGGCACCAGAGTCAGCCGGAGACACCAAGGGCAAGGAGTGAAAAGTCTGCGTTGAAAGGTGGTCCGTCTAGCAGAACAGAAAGAATTACCAAGCAGCTTACCATTACTGGCATGTTTAGGCAGGAGGGAAAGTACGAGCGGAACCACCCAACAGCACGTTTGTACAATGCGAAACTTGCAAAAATGTTGGCACTCGACCTTCTCCCATTTTCATTTGTTGAGGCAGTGGGATTTCGGCAATTAGTGGCAACACTCGCCCCAAAATGGGACGTTCCCAGTCGCTACTATTTTGCAAGAGTTGCTATTCCAGCACTACACCACGACGTGCTGGGATTGATTGGGAAAGCCTTACAACAGAGTGTTGTCCATTGTATCCACCTGACAACCGACATGTGGAGCAGTCGCGAAGCCACAGCAGATTACATGTGCATCACCGCACACTGGATCTCTTTTGCAGGTGTGAAAGACAAGTTAACATCAGGCCTTCTTGACGTTGCTGGGATTTTCAATGACACTCGCAAACATGCAACTGTAGCCATGTTTGGTATGGAGAAAAATCATACTGCTGACAACATTTTGTCTGACTTTAACAGCAAGGTCTTTGAATGGCTGAAACCAAGAGGCCTTAAGATTGGTTTTGTTGCCACCGACAATGGCAGTAATGTAGTGAGGGCAATGATAGATGGACAGTATTTCAGGGTACCCTGTTTGCACACTGCATTAACTTAGTCGTGCAAGACTTTCTGAAAAATGAACTCCAAGTCAGCACCATACTGACCATCTGCAGAAGAATATGCACGCATTTTAACCATTCTTTCAAAGCGCGGAAGCTGCTACGCGTCAATCAGCGGGAGCATATTTGCCAGTCAAAGCACTGATCCAGGAGGTCCCAACACGTTGGAACTCGACTTATTTCATGCTTGAGCGTCTCTTTGAGCAGTACATACCACTGAATGCTTATGTAATGTCAAGAAGATTAGTGGATCCTACTGTTAATCTTAAAAGCCTGACCGTTGAGATGTGGCAGTGGGACATCATTAAATGCTTGACAGAGATGCTACAACCTTTTGAGGTGTTCACACGTGCAGTTAGCAGGGAGGACTGTACTATGGGCCAAGCCATCCCATTGTTGTACATGCTCGAGCAACAGCTGAAGGAGGTCTGTGAAACATACGAAGGTGACGAAGAAAAAGTTGATGCATGTACCTTGGCCAAGGCCTTACGCAACCGCTTATCTGTAAATGCAAGGCTTAAAATGATTGTGTCAGATCCAAATTACATAACTGCAACAATCTTGGATCCACGGTACAAATTGTTTGTCAGCAGTAGCGCAGTCATTCCTTTTTCAGATGGGGATGTTGCCAATTACAAAAGTTCCATAGCTGTGGAAGCTAATGATTTCGAAACTGAATGGCTGTTACTTAAAGGCCTGACAGTGCCAGCCCAGGACAGTCAAAGTACTCCAGGCCATCCTCCTGAGGCAACTCAGGCAAGTTCATCAGAGCATGAGAGCGGTGCGTCCGCTTCCCAGCAGGCACCAACAGTACCAAAAGCAGCACCTACACGATCTGATTCAGCAGACACAACCAAAAGCATAACTGCTTTTTTTCTACAGAAGGGGATGGGTAAGTCCGTTGCTGTTGCAAAGGGGAAAGAGGAGCAGCAAAGCCGAGCACCAATGAACACTGAGCGGATGGTTCAGGCCTATCTGGATGACACAACAGAGGTGTTCATGGAGCAAAGCCCATTGGTCTATTGGTATGAAAGAAGGAGACAGTGGCCAGTGCTGAGCAGGCTGGCGATAAAGTATTTGGCTTGTCCTGTAGCCAGTGTCGCCTCTGAGCGGGTTTTCAGTGCTGCTGGTGCCATTGTGACATCGAAAAGGACCAGTCTCTCCCCCAAAAGCGTCGAGAGGCTGACAATGATAAAAATGAATCAACACTTCATACCACCAGACTATACTGTACGTGAAACCGAGCAGGATGAAGAAAGCGAGCCCGAAGAATTCATCACTGCTGGGTTACATGACCTACTGCTGTCCGGACCCACAGAGTTTGAGGACGAGCACCTCTTCCCTGACCAATAGGCTGTTAAATTGTGACTTTTTCCATTCTTTTATTTGTGATATTTATTTTCTTATTAAAAATGACTTTCTGGTGCAAAACTACTAATCTTAAAATAAAAAGCTCAACCAAATCCATCCCCACCACTCATTCTTTTAATGTACCTACTGGAGTTGCACACCTGTGAATTTATTTTCGCTGTATCTTTTTTAGTTACCTCCTGGAGTTGCACGCCTGTGCATTTATGTTCCATGTTGACTGCACTCCTCAGAGTCTTGCTCCATCTTCTTGACTCCCACTCAAGTCAATACAATTCCATCTTGGCAGCCATACATTTGATGTTGTAGATGGAGTATAGTACAATAACAATAATGTAGCCTCTAACAGTCCCTCCATAATAAGTGAACCGTACATGACTACAGCCATCCTCTATTTCATTTGAAATCTGCAACTCATAATAACTGCCTTGCTGAGTCTTACTCTTAAGGCTACCACCTCTGTCTGCAGGCATTCAGAGACGACTCTTCTGCGTCAAAAGAAACTTGAGCAGGCATCCACAACTGAAGTCAACTTGTTGTGATGACTCGCATTACAAAGGCTCGGCAGCATCTGTGATCAATCTTCTGACAGTGAAAGAGAAGAGCAAAAAAGGTATAAAAATGAATGATGCCATGCATTGCATTGGATGTATTTTTTTGCTGACTCTGAGCTAATGTGCATGGACTTGAAGTATACTAGTAACTTCAGTTCAGACTCACGTGATAGCCAATTTTTCCATGTTATTTACTAATAATAGAAATTATTTACGCACTTGTGTTCCTACTACTACAGATGCAGTCAGGACTTAATTTATCGTAGTCACTCACTACAGACTGAGTTGCTGATGATAATGATGGTGACCACCATATCTTTGCTGTCAGGCAGTTGGATCTGAGCTGATTGATGCACGATGTTTCTTGGAGTGGAATACAAGGTAATAAATAAATACAAATAAGAGTCACAGCACAGTAGACCCAGGCTACTACATGTTTGTGCACAGTGCTGTGGTAGAGTACAATAGTGGTATGATTGATGACTGAGAATGACGCATTGATTTTGTTGATTAATTTTGTAAATGCTAGGTTGCTTTTTCAATTTCATTCACCTTTCTGTGGCTCTGACATTTTTAGGGAAATGCAGTTTGTATAACGGCCAAACCTGTGTCGTCGTGGGCCTGTTGTTGTGCGCTGGCTCCTGTCTTTTTTTGTACTTCTAGATTAAAAATGATATGCAACTAGTAGACTTATACAAATTGTATCCAAGCCGCCTCAGTCTGAAAGTCCTCTCATACGACTACTCCTCTTGTATTGTTTTTTTTATCTTCACTGTATTAAAATTTGTTTAGGTCATTCACATTCTTTTGTATTTGCCTTTTCTTTTTCAGGCTGGACATCTTTCACCCACTGCTTTATAGTATAAGCATCAACTCTCACCCTTACCACAAATCCTCATCATCAAGCAATTGGATTGCGGGAAACCAAGAATCATATTCAGCGTGTCCTTTTCTTACGTCCATTGCTTACAATCATTAGCTAGCGGATCAACATCATAAATCATCGTCTTCATTGTTTTGCTTTTGTTGTCTCCAATCTCCATGCGTACTGTTTTTCTTTCTCAAACCTTTCCCAAAACCCCCGTACCCCTCCATTAAACAAACCCTAACCCTCTTCCCCCGGGCTGCGTGGTTACATTGAGGTGTGATGTTTCTTACATTAAATATACACCAACAATTTGATCACGCGCTTGCTGGGGCAGATGTGGTCAAAGCAACAATAGTGAAATGTCAACAAGGCATGGCCAGGATCTTCTGCGGCTTCCCAACTCAAGCTCTGTGTATAATAACGCCAAATAATTTACCATTAACATCAAACAACGAATGCATCTAATGAATTGGCGTAATTTTTTGGGTTTAAAGTGTAAAGCATTATGATTTAGAAAAGTTTGACGTTGCCGTGAGTACTACAAGTAAAGTTGAACTTCTTATCTTCTCTTGCACTTAGTTTCCAGTCCCCAAAACCATTGTTTTGTTTCAGTTTAGCAGTTGCAATATTGGGTCACCCATGCAATGTACTGTACTTACTTATACTACCCCCACATTGTCTGTCACGCAAATGACTGTCTCTTTCTTTTTGTCTCTACTGGCAGGGTCTGTCTACTACTATCACAGAAGTTCTGATTCTGAACCACAGATTCTTTGCCATTGTCTTGGAAATCAAATGCAGCCCTTGCAGTGCCACACTTCATGATAAATCATCATCATCTCATCAGCAATCACAGGTAAGATAAGTTTGCAGTGAGGTATAACGCAAGACAGACTGGTCGTTCTTCTAATACTACAAATATAACTCGGTGAGGGTTTACTGCATCTATCTGTTTGCATGTTAAAGATGTGGGCAATATATTTTATTATTAAAAAGCACTGTCCGCCGACCTGCATGGCCAAATTAAACCTTGCGAGGTTGCACAACGTACATTATTTGGTGAAACACTCCCCCCTCCAACCCCACAAGAAACGCAAATGAACTTCAAATGTTTTCTTTTTAACATAACTTTGTGTCTCGTTTATTTTAACATAATGTAATATATAACTAAAGATGATACAAAAATAAAATATATATAAATCCTACACCACAGCTGTCCCCCTACCCGCCTCCCCTAACCCCAACCAAATTCCCACGCTCAATGTCATGTAAAAAAAAAGTAAAAACCCAACACCCAATTCCCACCCACCAACAAAAGGATTAAAAAAGGGGCAAACAGGGTCCATCTCATAGCCGGCGGGCTTTTAAGTGTTGATCCACCAGGATCTTTACACGCTTCTCTATTTGTTTTTTAGTCTGACTGCTTTGAGCCTCCAGCCTGGCTACCCGGAGGAGAATTTTTCGCTGGAACTGGCGGCACCTACATTGGCAGCCATGTTGTTGTGGGGGGTGGACGATGCAGGGAAAATCTGGAGGCGGGCGGCTGCCTGACCACGCCGACGTACTCCTGCAGGCTTGGGGGCCGGGGCATTGGAAGAGGCAGCAGCTGCTGCCGCCGCCTCCTCCTCCTCCTCCTCGGCCTGAGCCACCAGCCGGCGGTAGGCCTCAACGATGGCCTGCAGTTTCCGCTGACGGGCCCGGACTGCCAGCTCCTTCCTCGTTGGTTTAGAAGGAGTAACTATAAAGAAAGAGACAGAATTGTTGTAATCAAAAATCCCAGCAAATCAAGAACACAACATGGATCCAACACATAGTGGGCGGCACAGTACAGTAGCAATAGCAAGCAAGTTGAGTACCTAAAATGTTGTTTTATCTATCTTGAACATTCTACGCCTTATATACCTCATCTGTCTGCCTTTTTTGCACGGCATTATGCCTGCCCTAGTAACATAGGTAGCATGGGTGTACTTTGTCTTTTTCATATCTCGTTTTTTTATATCATATACTCTGTGCTTCCGGGAAAAGTGACAGTCTCCAACTAACATTAATTAACAGTGGCCAGCTAGTACTAGTAAATGTCTACTCTAGAGACTATCATTCTTTATATCGCCAACAAACGTTAGGTGGTTTGTGTTTCGCCAGCAACGACCCGGAATGCATCCAGTCGTCCCCTCCTTCCCTTGCCTTTGGGTTTAACCAAAACACCGCTGCCAACACTAGTATCCACTATCCACTAACCACCGATATTGGATGTGTCTCCCACCCACGCAGGCAGCTGTGTTTTCCCCTTTCTATGCTTCCACAACAACCCACGCATCCAACTGCTCTCAAACACCTGCATTGCTGATTCCAAAGTATCCTATATTATATGATTGGAGCTTTTTCCTTGCTCCTTTCATCATACTTAAAATCAATCTCATGTTAATCCATCGCGGTCATGTAATGTTGTGGATAAGACTTTTTCAGTCTGCCACCAACCTTTCACAGCTGAGTTGTAGTCACATAGAAGAGGCCTGTATAACTTATTTTATCAATTCTCGCCGGTGGTAATGCTTTTGCTAAGCTTGGTAATGACAACGGTGGCGTCATATATTGTCCAGTAGAACTTCAAGTTCATTATAAATATCAGAGTACAGTGAGGAAGTTTTCCCCACCCACCAAGTAATGCGGATCACTATTGAATGTAACTTACCATCGCCCACCATTGTTGTCTCCTCCCCCGCTGCTGCCGGTGCTGCTGTAGGTGCCTCTGGTGGTCCTCCATTCCCCTCCGGGATCGCCTCTGCTGCCGCCATTGCAGCGCCGCTGCCCCCGTCGGCACTGGTGGATGGTACCGGTTCTGCAAAAATAAAAATAAGTAATTAAGTACACCTTTTTAGATGGATGCACAGCCCCCATTGTACTTGTTCACCAAAAACAGAGTTCTGCAAAACAGTTAAGTACAACGTAATCAGTAGTAGTCCACATTGCCTAGTACAGCAGAGTAAGTAACACACTACACATATTAGCATTTGTTTGGTATGGTATGGTACCCAAGCTCATCTCATCTATACTGCTACTCTAGTCTAGTCCTTCAAAAGTTAGACTGAACCATGTAACCTAACCAGTTTGTACATCAATGACATGTCTACAGTTTTGCGCATGCTACCTCACACCTTGTTGCGCAGTACGAGAAGACGCCTTTGAGGCCACTTGATAGTTCAAAGCATACACCTGAAGAGTTCGGAAAATAGAAAGGCCCGTATTTACTTTTTGAATGTGGATTGTGGAATTTCCTTACAGCCTCAGGTTACACCTTTTTTTAGCATGACAGCTAAAAAGTTGAATAAATGTATGTAATGTAATGTTTTCATACTGTCTAACGTGCACCACTTTTGTCATTATCTTTCGGCAGATGAGAAGATTTCCTTCTACGAAGCAAAGATTTCCAGAGCTTACCAAAAAGAGGCATATGCAACCAGTATACGTTCAATGGTGAGGGGTCTCCGACATTTCCCACATTTCCCTATCGTGCACTGGCAGCTGTACAAATGTAGATTACTTTTTATTCAGCCTTTTTTAACTCTGGATTTTTTCTGGTGGCCCTGCCCTTGACGCATTTCACAGAACAACTTAAAAACATTGATGTTACTTACTTAGTTACTTCTAACAAAATAAAGGTTTTGAAGTACCACATTGACTCGGAAGTATATTTTCAGTGTCTGGTGTCTTGTAGACTTACACGAGAGAGTGAGCAAAAGGGGGTTACTTAGGTTATGGATTGTGTAATAAAAGCATTTGGCATCTTCATATTGGGGTTCAGGAAAGGGGTAATTGAATAATTGACCAATGACTGAGCCCATATAGGTTGGCGTTCATTGAATTGTGGGTTCCTCTGAGTTTTGTGACTGAGGTGTAAGACTGTAAGTAAGTAAGGTCCAACCTGCCTATCAACAACAACATCCAATTTTGGGGTGCATACATAGTTATGTATGTGACTGCATAGAAGAATACCCGCAAGAGTAGTAGTGGTATTCATTACTAACGCTTACAAAAATAGTAGACCAACATCTGGATGCATACTTGGTTGGTGTCAATTGGCAAAGAAGAGACATTACAGAGGAAAAAGCATAAGACAGGAGTGGACCCTGTGCCTTCCGCTATTCGATCACAGATTTTTTGAAAAGATTGATACCTTAACTAAAGAGTGGGCAACAGGGCAAGCTTACCTACAGACAGTATAGTAGTAGCAAAGAGAGTCGTAAGAGAGGCTCTTTCAAGGAACAGAAAGGCAGGGACAGATAGTAATACCCAAAATTTTGAAAACATAAAACAAAAACAAGCATTTGTCAAAATTTAGTTAGGTGAAATGTCATTAATCGGTTGGAAAAAAAGCTCCGTTAGAAAGTTAGGGAAATATCATTGTTCCAAAAGAAAACACTGTTGGACTTACTAGGGACAGCAGCAGGATCCTCAGTAGAGGAGCTCTGTGCCTGTGGTTCACGATCACGTTCACCCGCCGACTCGGTCCCAGCCTTCTGCTTGCCCCTGGGTTCTGTGGTTCATGTAAGAAATAATAAAGAAAGAGAAAACATTGAGTGCTGTGAAACATAGACAGCATTTCAAAAACCACTGCTACAACATTAAAAGAAACAAACATTGGTCTACCAAATGACTACTGCCTTGCATGATTCACTGACTAGTGTACTTGGAGAAAACAAATCAAATGTTCCATAAACATTCTGATTGCAGATTACTAAGTAACACAGAGGCAGTAAGACCTGAACAACACCACAGATTCAAGAATGGGGTAATCAATCAATTATCTGTAAGTAGCCATTTATTTTTCATTTTTTGCCAGCAAAATGCATAGATCACAGGGAGGAGACATGCTTAACTTTGTGCATACTAACTAACACGAAATTGTACGTTCATGGCATCATATTTTGTTTTGCTACTGACTGAATGCTACTGCTGCCCTACCCACTCAATAAACAAACTACATCAGTTCTACGGAGGGCTGAGGCAGGGGCGGCTCTAGGCTCATGGTGGTCCTGGACTCCTGGCCAGGGAGCGTAGGTGGGGGGCCCGGAAGAGGAGGTCGGGCGGAGCACGGAGGCCAGTGAAGAGGGGGGAGTCAGGGTGTTTGGAAGTGGAACAGAGCCGGAGGCACCAAATCCCTGCCAGGGGCCACCACGCAAATATGTATCCATCCTCTGAGGATTATTAAATTAAGGATATATATTGGTGGGGTGGCCCCTGGCGTTTGGTGGCCCTGTGCAGTTGCACAGCTTGAACATGCCTAAATCCGGCCCTGGCTGAGGTAAGAAGAACAAAGTAACTTTTGCATTCATTGCCAGAGGAGTATTCATGCAGAAGAGAAGGCCGTGAAAAAAAAAAATGATACAATATGCATTGCAAACACGTACAATTATCCATCAACGGCTATTTCACTGACGGACAAAGGAAGGACAAGACTCTATTAATAGCATTAACTAACTTCAGTTCTCTACAATAAAGAAAATCTCACACCAATAAACAGCAAAAGCTAGCGCCAAATTGAACACGCAAGAGTCAGTGAGGATGAAGAAGCGCAGCATAGACCAGTGTCATACAATTACAGTAGATATAATAACGGAATACATCGGAAATGTAACTAGGAGCACCAGTCATCGCGTTACTTATTCAGCCAAGATTTACAAAGATACAATAACAATACTTATACTACGATAGAGATATATTATACACACACTTTTTTTTTTTGGGTAGCCACTCACCAAGACCCACGACCTCGACGCCAAGCAGGTCCAACAGGTCCTGCTCCCGGTCCAAAATGTCTGCCCAACGGTGGGTCAGCTGATGGTGGGTACGCCGGATACCGGAGCAGCGGAAGACTGCCCGGCGCACCTTCACCCACCGCCGGAGACGCTCCTCAATATGCTGGTAGCCGGAGCCGGGCCTGCCACCTGCTGCCAACATCAAGGGGAGGTAGCGCTGGATAAAAAACACCAGGGCAGCCACCTCCTCCTCCCCAAAAAGTTGGCGGGGCCTCACCCCTAGGGGGCGCATTCTGCCGCAAAGCAGCCTAGTTTTTGGGGGCACTGGCGCCTTGCCCTTTGAGCCGCCGCTGCTGCTGGCGCCCTTGACCATGGTTCTGGGTGGAGGGTAGAAGAAAACTAAGTTCAAGACAAAAAGGTAGGGGAAAGAAGAAGCAAGGTAAAAGAACAAGAAGGAAGTAAAAAGCAATAGAAAAGTTGTAAAAGTAGAAATAAAATGAAAAATATAAACCTAGGCACAGAGAGAAATAGGTAATAACTAAAGAAAGTTAGAAAAAGTGGGTAAAAAGACAAGGATTACAGAGATTTTAACAGGATGCAAAAGTAGGCCCAAAACCATAGCCAGAGTGTGTGATCCAAGATGGCTGCGCCCCTCGCGACCGCATGGGTAGGTTCGCGCGATAGTTAGCGCGATCACGCACTTTTGTAGTGCGAACGAGAAGATGAGTTCCCGAACATGTCTTGCACAACGCGACCACGTTACTTGTGACCCGGAACAGGAAATAAGGGAACGCAAGCAGGTGGGACAAACCTCTGGGGTAATTTAGCGCGCTAGCCATCCCGAGCATGCAGGCAACGCCCCGAACACGCGCACCGCGCTCCCAAAGACGAAAAACGGCGCGCCAACGGGCCCAGCAAGCAACTCCGCATGGTTGCGGAGCTACGCGTAGTTCGCGGAGTGCAACTACGTCTTCGCGGAGCTTCGCGGAGTCCGACTCCGCGAACTACGCCCAGGGTTAGACCATAGCTCGCAAGATCCTGATGAATCTACTGGAGACAGTGGACACAAATGAATACATTCAGGTGGAAACTGCAGACACACGAGTTAGTGTGCCCCATAAACTATATGAAACAACATTGCGTATAGAGGGAGATAAAACTAGGAAAATTAAAGGTCTCTTTTGGGAAAATCTTTCTAAAGGCTATGACATCCTGTTAGCTGAAAAAGACTGGCCACCAGAGTTTGTCAGGGAGTGCCCTTATGGCGAAGAAATGATTATGCCTGCCTTCTCAAATCATATCCCAATTCATAAAAAAAACACATTTGCAAGAAAATGGGCGATGGCCAAAGCCCCTGCATTATATAAAAATCATGTAGGATAGGATGAGGATTCTCCTCACCACAAAATCCAGTTAAAAAATCAACCGACTGCACAAAGACAGTACCCAGTTAAACAAGAAGCTAAAAAGCAAGTCAGGGAAATCTTAGATCAACTTGAATACCAAGAGGTGATTGAAACATGCACCTCACAAATGAACAATCCTTTGTTTCCTGTCTCCAAGCCAGACAATTCACATCGTCTAGTTTTGGACTACAGACATTTAAACTCCTGCTGTAAAATATTTGCAGTATAAAATTCACACAGTGCAGCACTAATGTACAATATCGTGTGCAAAAAATATAAAACGACATTAGACATTTCAAATGGATTCTTCTGTCAAAACATAGCACCTGAAAGCAGGTACTTGACCGCTTTCTCAATAATGGGGTCGCAAAAACAATTTTGCTGACTCCCACAGGGATTCAAGAATAGCCCAGGATTATTCTCAGCAAGGGTAACAGAATTACTACAAATATATGATGATGAAGCATTATCATATGTCGATGACATCATTCTGACAGACGATGACCTGGAGACTCACTTCAAAAGAGTTAACACCATAATTCTTGGGTTCGCATCAGAGGGTTACAAATTCAACTTCAAAAATTCAAGAATTGCCCATCTAACAGTCCTATTTTTAGGATATGAATTATCAAGTGAAGGCAAAAGCCTGGCAGGCCTAGGACCCTAATTCTATATTCCCGATTCATGCCCTTATGTGGTTATAATAAATAGTACCCTTATAAAGGCATAAGAATCAGATCCATATTTAGTAATAGCCCATGCAGTCCAAAGTACGTCAAGGCTACTCCCATAGACTCCTAAAAAGCACAACGCATTCTTTAAACAAACCAAGCCTCCAGCAGCACGGGAATCCCCCTCCTGCTTTTGTTTTGATTTGCACAAGAACTCCTAGAGTCCAGCAAGAACTGTTAGTTCTTAATGACGTCTTATGTCCAACCTTACGTCAAACCCGACACCTTTCATGTATAAATATACCAACGTTGCCTTAAGCAAACACACGGTGGTGGGGAGCAGAGCGACGTTCTACTTGTCCGAGAGCTCAGCTGTTGCCAGAGTCGAAGGAAGCCGCCCTCCCGTTTTGACGCGCTGGAGAAGCTGCCTTTTCTCACGCTGAGAAATTCAGCTCCGGTGTTCCCAAGTCACCCTCGCTGGTTGCTGGGAGATTGAGTCCTGAGAAACGAGATACAAGACCTCCTTCATTCTATAACCAAGGTACGGAGCTGATTAACACCTTGGAGAGAATTCTTGATTCCGATCCTTGGCAAAAACCTAACTTTAACTTGATACTGTTACTTACGTACTCCTTCCCCCGTATTAGGCTTAGGTCAGGTACACTGGGGTAGGCGTATCTTAGAAGCACCAGTTGAGTTTGTTTAGTCAATGTTTTTATGTATGTATATATTTTATATATTTTAAAGTACCATATGGCTAAGAAACCATATCAATGCTTTTACAGTATTATTTCATAATACTACTTTTACGGTACGCACTTTACTTTATGATAAGTATTGCAATTGCGGGAATTCATTTCTCCTGCATGAGAAAGAAGACTGCTCAATAAATTAACACCTTTTTATTGAAAACGCCCGCCTCTCTATTTCTCTGCACTCTGGTGAAACTAAGCATGCACGATTGACTGAGTGAAATAGCCGTCTATTGTTTTCACACAACTCTAGAGATACACTCTTTATTCAGGGGGAGCAAAGTTGTCATGTTTATGAGGTTGTCAGAAACTAATCCCTTCTTTTCTAAATCAGGACGGTTAACCCTTTCCTGAATATTCGAGAAAGTTTCTAGTGACCTCTGAGCTAGCTGGCAAAACTAATTAAGTCTAACATAGTCAGTAGAGACCTAGATGACCTCAGTCCTACGTCTACACTGCTGTTTATGTTATTCCAATGCGCAGAGCCTATTGGGAATATAGGAACTACACTACAATGGTGCCCAACGTTTGGTAAGACGATAATCTAACGCAAGACACTAGAGTAACTCAGTCGTGCTTTTCACACAGACCCCTTTTTCCCTTAAAAACTCCAATAGACGTCTGGAGTGGGTGAAAGGTTAATATCCGCCGGAACTTAGTAGGATGAGAATCCTATGTATTCGTTTTTGGTTTAGTCAACGTTGAAGGATACAGTGTTCCAAAATATTGTGCACCTAATCTTTGTCTCCTTGAAACTTGATCTGCAACAAGAAACTTTCTTTCAGTAAAATAACGGATAGTGAAGAAGATAGAGAGAAAGAATCATTAGCAGCTCGACTCTTAGCGGAAGACTCAAGTCTTCAGCAAGAGGACCCGAATGCTATACTCATTCCGGTTAATATAAGAAAAATTATAACTCTTAAACTTATAGAAAATGGAGTATCACCAAGAGGTGGTACAGTCATATTTGTGATAGAGGCACATGAGTTTCGGCAGACAGAGGTATTCTACTCATGGGTACATTTTCCAGCAGCACACGCTGTGACAAATGATTTCCACTATTACAAAATAGAGGAACCTCAGGATTTATACACTCCTTTCGAGGACGTTGAAATCCAATATTGCGCAGAGCCTATTGGGAATATAGGAACTACACTACACTCTACTAAGAGAGTTCTGTCCTTCCTGGAGTGCGAGGCCCCTGTGTGGTGCCTCCGGAAGTTGTACCTGTGTTGGGGAGCTGGAAACCAAGCTTTTAAAGATTTTGCTACGGAAAATGTATCGCAATCCCGGCCGAGCGAGAAAATTACCGCCGCTACGAAGACCTAGATCATCTCAGCACCTGTCGCCGCTGCCTGAAGACGTCGCACCCTTCGTTAGCGGGAAGATTTCTGCCGCTGTGAACATCGGCGCATAGCCTGTCATCACTGGGTGAGATCACCGCATCACGTCACTGCCAGAACCGTCGCAGAGCCCCGAGAATCATCGCATCGTGCCTTTGCGGGAGAAAACTTCCTACGCAACCTACGCACCAGAATCCACACAAGTCATCGCCTTCCTCCCCATACAGATCAGATTCGTCGCTACACGCCGCTACATCCAGCGGAATTGTCGCTAACGCCTCCCCAGGGTCTCAGGAGTAACATATCGCTTGTTTTCCACCGCTACAGCTTCTGTGCTTGGAACTTTTTATCGCTAACAAAGGTACTGTGGCTAAAACGTGACACAACTGTGGATTATTTTATCGCTAAACCTAAGAACTCTTTTGCAACCATATTCTTGAACTATGTATGTTGGATTTTTGTCGTTTCCGTCTAGTGTAGTTTAGATTAAATACCTTTATTTTTCTAAACTGTTCTGGAGTCAGTTTGTGGTGTTTTCACTGTGTTACTGTGAGTTTTGGTACAAAAACTTTACACATTGCCTTTGATAATCCTTGACTGCTCGTGCCAAGCTAGCAAGGGGGTGAGCAGGGGTTATCTCAGAAGGTTTCCTCCTTACCATGACTAGAAGCAAGGGTCCCTATTTGGACAGTGGTACCTACCTCTGCCAACTAGAGACCCCCAGTTCTAACAATGACCATGATTGAGAATTTTTGTAGTTATTATATTTTGAGTAAATATTTAAACTTTAGTCCCCTTCTCTGTCTTTCTTTGAGCATTGCTTGATCCTAATTTTTGAGACTTTCGGTATTCACAGAAGGCATTTGGGAATCCTAAAGTTAGGAGTCCTAACTTTACTACTCCTAAACTTAGAAAAATCCTAACTTTAAGACTTTCGGTATTCACAGAAGGCATTTAGGAGTCCTAAAGTTAGGACTCCTAACTTCTGTAAATTCCGAAATGAGTAAGTGTCTTCTGTGAATGCCAAAATGAGTAAGTGCCTTCTGTGAATACTAAAATGGTAGTAAGATTAGGATTTTGTCTTAAGTTAGTTCTATGAATCAGGCCGTGAGGGTTTAGGAGCAAGTTAGCAGCAGTTAGCAGCCAAGTTAGCAGCAGAGTAACAGGTACTTTCAGGAGCTCTGCTCGCTATGGCCGATTACAGCATCCATACAGCACGATTTTGGACCCTAGAAGCTCTGGAAGTGACACCTCTGCTTTAGGGATAGAGCCGGTCATATTTCCAAACCCGGAGTGCCTCCGGGGGGTGTAGATTTGAGATGGCAGTGTAGAAAGCTACCAGAGCGAGGTGCAGAGGAGGATACCGCGAGGGGCTGTGAAGCTCTGGGCATAGCACTGGGCCTTTGTCTGACCGCTAGGAGGCGCAGAAAGTGTGGGACAGCCTCCCGGCCTGGTGCAGCAGCCGGTGGAGGAGAGTGGCTGAATTCCCTGCCCGTCTGACCCGGTTTCTCGGGTCTGATGCCGGGACAACGCCTAGTGAATTGGTCCTGAAGCCCAGCCCACTCGGGGCAATGGATGGCTGCGGAGGCGACCTGGTGCTGATGAGGCGGGGAGGGGGGAGTCCGAGGCCCTGGGGAAGCTGAGAGTGAGCAGAAGAGGGCCATACTGGATTGAGGAGCAGATCCGGAATCCAGACAACAAGGTGAGCGAAAGGAGCTTAGGACCCCCACATCGAGTTCAAGGGTGATAAGGCGGCAGATGGTGCTTGAGACTGCCCGGGGAAGATACAAAGAGCAGAGTGGGCCAAAGCAGTGCCTGGCCGGAGGAGGCTCGTTGGGGCCCGAGTGAAGGCCTGTACTGCTGAACAGTGCACCAGGCCTTGTGAGTGAGGCCTAGTCCAGACGGCGCAGACACCACATTGGGGGTGTAGGAGCCTGCCCGCAGCGCGAGAAGGTCCTCACAAATGAAGATATTGTGGTGACCTGGTTGGCGCTGCCAGAGTGCCCCTCAGGGAGACAAGGCCTGCAGTCCAGAGACGCGAGGGTGACCTAGGCCCGGAAGCCTGAAGATCTACAACAACTGCTGCGGAAGAGGAACCAGACTGCCGTAGGACATGTTGTTGGCCTGAGTCGGTCTTGGAGGAGGATAACTGTAGGAGCTTGGCTTGGGGTGAGAAGGCACAGACGTGATCAGGACACGAAATGGGAGGATCCCCTGATCAAACCTTGCACCATGCTTTTTGATATAACTAGCCACCGGGATGTCCACCCATAGAGTAAGGAAGGACTCTACAATTAAAGACCTCCCACAAAAGTCGAACTCCAAGAAAGTAGAGATGCATGGGCCTGAGCAGCTGCTCTTGGAGAAAGAGACGGAGTCTGTAAGCAACCAGATGGCGGAGACAATAACAAGGGGCTTCCTGTAAATCATTTTGGTTCACTCAGAGAAGACTTTGTGGCCCACCGACTGGTGGTAGCTCAAGGCGGAATTCCAGGAGATTAGGGAATGGGTGGGGTCCCTCGAGCGGGCAGGTGACCGCAGAGGTGAGTAAAATAACAGTCAAGCCCAAGTGGTTCTGAATCTCAGAGATCGCAACAAAGAGCTATACCTCCACCTGAAAGACCTGGAGAATCACTCACATAGGTCTAACGTCCACATCAAGGGGGTGCCATTGCAGGCAGATGGAGGGAAGCTGGAAGAGTGGGTGGTGCGTTTTTTCCGTCATGCAGCCCCGGAGTTCGGGGATGGAGAGATCACCCTGGACCGCACGCACCATGTGGGTCGATCAGCGATGAGCCCCGGACAGCAGCAAGACATCCTTACCTGCCTCCACTTGTACAGACAGAAGGAACTTATCATTAAAGCAACCAGAGACAAAGCAACTATTACATTTGAGGGCCTCCAGATGACATATATCAGGATCTCTCACTCTCCAACACCATAGGGCTCTGAGGCCAGCCACTTCCCTCTCGAGGGAAAAAACAATACGCTATCGCTGGGGCCATTCCTTCAGTTTGTCCTTTACATGGGATAAGGAGCTGCGAACAGTGAGAAATACTTGGCGTAAGTCTGGAAGAAGAGGAGCCCGAGGGCCACCAATGGTCTGCCGTGTCTTCTCTGATACAGGCTAACACAAGAAGACATAGGAGGACTGGGAGAGGAAAGCTCACAAAACCCACGGAACTCGAAAAGCAGCAAGAGAAACCACGACCGGGCAGAAGACTCTCTCCTGCTGACCAAGCAGCGTTATTACGCTGAAGCTCACAAATTCCTGGCAAATCTACTCTGGGCCCAGACAAACGCATGGCATATTGCAGAAATTAGAAACACCCATGACGAATTTTTGCGCTCGGACTGCGATATAGCAGACATGTTCGAGCCCTTTTATACTGACTAGACCCGGAGGCTGCGAGAACTATGTGCGGAATGTCCCAGTGGCTTCCCTCCCCCGCTGGAGGCGACAAACCTAAGTTCACTTGGTTGAGGTTCTTAGAGCCATTCGAGAGCTCACATCCGAGAAGGCGCCTTGGGAGGTCGGAATTTCGCCCGACTTTTATAACACATTTGCCCACGATCGGGCTTCTATATTGGTCTGCCTAATCAACTCCTTTAGTGACACCGTTAGCTTGACCTCGACCATGACCGTGGCCAAAGTAGTTGTGATCCCTAAGCCGGACAAAGATCCGCTGGACTGCGCATCATGCCACCCTATCTCTTTATTGAATGTTGACCTGAAGCTCTTATGAGCATCCTGGCCGCTCAACTGGCACCTTGTATGCAGGGTCTGGTCGACCCCGATCAGTCTGGGTTCAGTCCAGAATGTAGCTACAGCGACGGGACAAGACAGATGTGCCACTCGCTGGATAAAACCCAACATACTCAGCAACCTTGTGTGCTTTTATCGATAGACACCAAGAAGGCATTCGACCGAGTCCACTGGCCATACAGGTTTTGCGCAGATTCAGAGCCGGGGAGCGATTTCTGAGATGGGTGGACTGCATATACATGGACCCACAGGCGCGGATTAGGGTGAACGGGGTGACCTACCAATCGTTTTGTATTAGAAGAGGGACAAGACAAGGTTGTCCTTTATCGCCCCTGCTCTTCGCCTTATATATGGAGCTGTTTGCGGAAAAAGGATACGCCAAAACCCGGCTATATCCGGGATCAGAATAGGTGACAGGGAGCCTGCAATATTGCTGTATGCGGATATTGTGGTATTGTTTTTAATCCAACCGATTCACTGTCCCCCTCACTGGAGGAGCTTGAGTGCTTCAGCCGGGCTTCGGGCTTCAAATTTAATATCCACAAACCACAGACCCTTAGCTTGACTCTCCTTAAGACTGAACAACAGACTTTGACAGCATAGTTCCCGTTTGCCTGGGCAGACGATGGCGTCCCGTACCTGGGCCCAAGTGGACAATTCCAATCTCTTGACGGAGGTCAGTCGAGAACTTTCAAACTGGAAGAGGCACACCATGTCCTGGATGGGAAGATTGGTAGCCATTAAAAAGACCATCCTTCCCTGCATCCTATATGTGATGCTAGTACTACTGCTATGACCGCCACCCAAGATGTTAGCACAACTAAAATGCCATATAGGAAACTTTGTCTGGGGAGGGAAGAGGGCGAGAATGACCCAACACCTGACATATCTGAAGCACGACGATGGGTGGCTCGGTGTCCTGCATCTGGAGCGCTACTTCCAGGTGGCACAATTTAGAAATATGCTTGAGTGGTACAAGCTGGAGTGGGAGAAGCATTGGTGCTTCATCGAACGCTCGATAGCGGAAATGCACATCTGGAAAGTACTATGGCTCCCTCAGAGGCACCGACCCAGTGGTGTATATATCTCTCCAGTACTGAGAAATACTCTGGGAGTGTGGGATAGGGTACAAGAGGTGTGCGGCCTTTCAACCCCTATGACCCTCTGACCCACTTTATAGGAAACTCAAACTTCCCCCGGTAAGCGTAGGAAATGGTCACCTCCATTGACAAGAGGCCAATTGCAAACGCGTTGGAGACCTCTTTGATGAGAGAGGAGTGCTGGAGTTTGCTAGTCTCACTGCAGGCTTTGGGATCCCCCAGAAGGCATACTGACAATATCTTGCTCTCTGCCACTGTTCGACCCAGCCACAGGTGTGCCCCCACCCAAGTTTGAGCTGTGGTATATCTCAGGGACATCCGATAGGTGCTTACTGTCAGACATTTGTACTTTCCTAAATGCCCCTAAGAAGCATAGTAAGTCTCCTGCGCATTGTAGGTGGGAAGCAGAATTGGAGTATGAGTTTTCCCCCAAAGAATGGCATGACACTATACATAGAGCCAGAGCCTCCTCTTGCAGCACTGCCGGCAAAGGACTGTTTTTAAAAATAGCACACTATTGGTACTATACGCTGGTGATGCTTGCTAGGTGGAAACCGGGTGGAAGTGGGCTGTGCTGGCATCAGTGTGGTCAGCCGGGCACCCTTACACATATCCTATGGTCTTGCCTGAAGATACTGGGTTACTGGGATGCAATCCTTGAAGATATAGACAACATATACAACACAGATTTACCCAAACTCCCCTCCTTCATACTGCTAGCTCTCCCCAAAGCCTTCATGCACCCCCTTAGATCTTGTCGAGGTAGAGAGATGTCCCTAGCACTGGGGGCCACCAAACAGGTTTGTTGTCTAGGTGGGGGTCTGAGGAGGTACCATCCCTATTGGATTGGTTATATAAATTATGGGAGACATTGGGGATGGAGAAGATCACAGCTGGCCTCACACAATCTCTCCCTAAGTTTGACAAAACATGGGGTACCAAAATAGAATTTTTATCCACAGAATTCACAGAACTTACATGCCCAAGATATCTCCGGGTACTTCAGCTTACTAAGGCTTCTCCCTCCAAGGACAAATGAGGGCATCCAGTCCAGCCACCCCCAAACGCCCACACAGTATTCACTTGACCCACAGCTCCCACCCGAAGAAAGTAAGCCTATCCCCCTTCCCTCCTCTCTCCTATCTCTTGATTTCTCTATAATCTTCGTACCATTGAATGCACTTGATCCCCACAGGCCGGTGGATGTAGGTGGCGGCTGTTGTTATTTGTGTCTTTTCAAAATAATAAAAGATTTAAACAATAAAGATATGTGACTTCAAATTTTTCGGAATTTTGAGCAATGTTGGGGAGTCCTAATGGATAGCTGGATATTGTTTCCTGTCATCTGTGGACAGATAAAAACGGCATGCTGCCTTATTTATTGATTTTTTAAACTTCTTGGCCTTCCGTCTGATAGTGGCTTGACTGACTGTGTGAAGATGACCACCAGAGATGGTGACCTTTTCTGCAAATTAGGCAGGTATGCTGGGAGCTATGGCACAGAGGAGCATTTAGCAGTACCAAAACAGTAAAAAAAAAAGTAAAAAAACACACCACAAAAAAATCCCGTTGCAATTTTTTAAAAAGTGACTATTTTAAAATGACAAAAATCCAGTCAAGGCAACTGGAGATTTTCCTTTTCAAAGTTTTAATTAAGTGTTAGAGGTGAAAGGCACAAAATGCCAATAGCAGGCAACTGGTCTTGCTAGACCAAGGCAATGTCAAAGTTAAAGCTGACTGTGGTTGATTGCTGGTAGGATACAAGGTCTGGTTTTGTCTGTGACAGAGATTTACCTTCCTCACTTGAAATAGTCCTGGTCATCGATGTATCCATCTGCGTCAAAGGCAACAAAAGGGTGGCAAGGCAGGATTTGACAGAGATGAGTTGTAGGAGGATGGGGTCCCGATGCGTCATTGACGATGGCAAGAAAAGGTCCAGTACCCGTGACTCAGTGGTATTCAGCATCCATATACTCCTCCTTGTCTGTGATGTTGAGGGAGCAGATCCGATTAGACGGTTGGCGTCTAACCCACGATGGCTTCACAGGTAGAATTAGGCTGGAGGATTACTTTCTGACACACATCTGGTCCCTGGAACCTTAGGGCACCACTTAGAGCACGGAACTCACTCTAGGAGAAGCCCCCAACAGGATCAAGGACAGATCTGGTTGGAACACATATATTAAAAAATATAAACAATACACATACAAAAAAATACAAACATACATACATAACACTAATTTAAAATTGACATTTTCAACAACTATATTTTTCCAAAACGATATTAATGACTTCTATATTTTAAAAAATGATATTTCCTACCCTAAAATCAATATTCTTGACCGCAATATTCTTGCTGTCGATATTTCTGTGTCACGATAGTTACAACTCAATATTTGTGTAAGTCAACATTTCTAACGCAATATTTTTTCTAATTACCACTGAGCAGAGTTCCCAGGTCATCATGCACAGGGAGAAAGCCATCTCACCACACCCAGTCCTTTTGTCGACTGTCTGGGAGTAATACACAACTCACTGCAAGAGAGTCATTAACAGTTGAGTGACACAGAACATTGGCATAAAAGTATATTTGGCTCATGCAGAAAAACGACATCTTTCTAAAACTGCCATTTTCAAATTTGTAAGATAAAATCAGACCTGACCATTAAGTCTGATTTTAAATTACTATTAAAATGAGGCCTTGAGTAATTTTTCGCGGTACTCACAAAGTGATTTTATTCGTTATAGGTTGCAGTAATATATCCCAGTGCTTTTCTATGAGAAACTCAGCCTTACCACAGTGAAAACATTACTTTGGAGATTTTCCTCTTGCAGAGCATGTAAAACATAAGTGCACATGCCCTACATTTTAAATACTTTGAACACTTTTATGCACCAAGTTTTATATAGTTGTCATCCATTCAATTTATGCAGTGCTGTTTCTAACTGTATATCATCCGACCATGAAACTAATGTTATAATATAAAGATGATTAACTATCTTTTGCCATACCAACGCGTATCCTCCTTCTTTCTGTACAAGTAATGCTATGTGCATGCATGTTTTAATTGTCTACATATCCTCACCTCTCAGGTCATTGTTTCTTTACTGCACCTCTAGGTGGTGAGGCATGATCTGTGGAACTCTTATGGGTGGAGAAAAGAGTTGAGAAATGAGGAAGGCTCCTACCAGATTATAACGGTAGCTCCACTGTACCATTCCTCTTTCCTCTTAGTTGGTGTAACAAATACATTTTGATCCGAAATTTTAAATGATACCTTGATGGTGGGTGAGGTGATGGGAGCAGCACTCACAGTAGATGGACCCCCCACAGGTGCACTCTCCTACAGAGATGCACTGTTGGCAGGGGCAGCAACTGAAGTGGTTCTTTTTTTGGTCCATGTGCACACATAAATATACTATTTGTGAATGTCTCCACTCTGTCCAAATTATCGCTTGCTTCACACTCCTGCAGTGCATTTACGTGCTGGCTCGCGCCTCAGGGTCAAATGAGGGAAGACAGTGCGAACACAGGTGAAAGGTGACATCATTCTCTTGTTTACTAGGGAGGGAAATGTTCCTTGCAGCATTGCATCTAGTCTCTCAAATAGCCTACCCTACACAGTACGTGGGAAAAAGATGGAAAATAATCTGCTACTTTCAGAGATCTCAGGCTGCTCCGCCCTCAGTGGGGAAGGTGGACAGCGCCATGTCTAACTACAAGAACAACATTGAGGCAAACTTTGGGCAATCATGAGGGATAAGCTTTAGTTCTGCAGATGAAGTGGGCACATCCTTCTTGATGTTGACTTTTGTGAAACACCAAACCAGTGAGAAGTCGGTACTCACTGGTGGGTGATCCAAAGCTTAGGGTCGCTTTCACAATGTCACACTCACTTCTGAACACAAAGTCACTTCAGTTGCCTTCTTTGTGGTGCACGCTGGAATGTAGTGGGCAGTGCTCCCGGGATGAAGGGAGGCACCCATTCTCGTATTAGGAGTGAACATATTATCACTCTCGGTGATGAGCAATTGTGGAATGGTCCAAAAGGGATGTAATGGGTGAATAAAAGAAGCCTGAGGTTCCGGGAAGTTGGTTACCAGCTATCATGGGGTCTGAGTGATCTGTTGTCTTGCCCCTGGTTCCAATGCTAGTCCATGCAGGCCCCCATAACACACACAAACCAGCCACTGCACTGATAAGGCAAAATGAACAACATCGGGTCTATAAAAGGAAAGGTAGTTATACTATTTGAGTCATTGTGAAGACTAGGGGGAGATGTTGGCACATGCTGGCAGCCTGTGCCAGTGATAGAAAACATCAAGGCCAGTTTCATTTTTGTCAAGGGCCACCCTGATCAGAGGCACCCTTCCCCCAGCTCAACCCAAAGGTGGGTGATTCAAAGGTTATGGCCAATATTAGCTTCACTTTGGTAGAAGAAATGGCCTATTGACTAGGGCTCTCATTAAGGGAGGTAGATATAAGTCAGGCTTTACTCAAGTTACCTTTAATAAGACTTAAATATCAACTAACATCACATCCTTAATGATTTTTATATTCTTCCCTCAAAATTCACAAAATGGGACTGGACAAAGAGGGCTAAATGTCCCAAAGGCTAGGCACAATCAGCTGCACAGATTCCACATTTCATATTATCTTCCATGGAACGCCACCATGGCCATCAGTGGCATCCGGGCACCCGCAGGGTAGGCAAGGAGGCCCCTCCTTGCCCCCCCTGCGGACGCCCATGGCCATCACGTTCCATATCATGCTCCGTGTCTGGTGGCTCAGTGGACTAATGCGTCCATTGCAGGGACCTGAGTTCGACCTCATGGTCACAGGTCCAAATCCCGGGGGTCCACTCAGCCTTTCATCCATCTGAGGTCGATAAAATGAGTACCATTGGGTTGGGTAACAGTGAATATCTGTTATTCAACGGCGAGAGACCTCTGGGTGAACGACGTGCGCTTTACAAATACACGTATGTTATATATGGACAACCGTAATTATTTTGTCAGAAACACGATCCAGCTTCATTAATTGGTGTTCTGCCAAGACACACTTGGATTTGTTCTATTTTTCTTCAGAATTTGGTAATGTCAGCAAAGTGACCTCCAGCATTCTGACGGGTGGGGTAAACGTGCATAGATTGTGACCAGAGCCACTTTAACTTTCTGCAAATTCAGGACAGAGGCACAACCCATTAGCAAGTTGCATATGCATGATTCATTCTTTCTTTGCAAAAGGACAGGTGATTTTTTTTAGTGTGGTTTATACTAAGAAATGTATTTATTGAATAACCCCTGTTAACTAGAGGCATTTTCATCACCTGCCCTGTTGAGTAGCTTAGATCCACGTCTGAGTCACAGTCAATGTTTCAAGGATACTATGAAGTAGATATAGATCTTGGTGTAGCATTGAACCCTATAACAATAGTTTTCCAATTCAGATTGTATTTCAGAATACCTTTATTTTAACGACAAAGCGGCTGTATTGTTGGTTTCTTGAATGCACTCTGAGTTTAATTCTCATTTACAAAAGGACTCACCTTGACTTGGAGAAGATGCTACATGTTTTTCCTTTCTCTTTTGTCCACAGCACACACAAGGCCCCTGAAGATGAGATCTCTGCCTCAAAATGAATGTGGACTGCATCTGAGCACGAGTTAATATCCATAAACCTATATAAAGGATGCATTCAGTTAAAAGAAGATGTATTTCATTGAATACACCTAAGAAAAGAGCACGTTTCTATATCCTTCTCAGCAACGACCACTCAAACACCATCACCACAAGTATCAACCACAGCAAACATATCATAAGCGGTGCCCCACTTCACACCTTGCCCCGCCCGCACACACTCACAAACCACTACTATCTTACAGGCACTCAGAAAGAAATTAAATAGAGTCGTGATTCCAGAACTGTGCCACAGGCAGGAAAAATCCATTCTCTATGCAGTCATCATAAGCAGGATCATTATCGTGAAAAATTGGAAAGCGCAACATGTCTCTTATTGGTACTGGTGGAAAGAATCGTTCTTTTTTCATTAAAATGACATATTGCAGCAGCATGTATGTTTTGTTTGTATAGAGCTGACCCAGCCTTGAGTCAGTGGAGTGCTGTGGGGTAATGACAAGGATACAGTGAGAGTAATAGGAGAAGCAGCTGGGTTCTGGCAGGACGTGAGGACGACTGTTACTGCATCAGATTCTAGAGATCTTTGATGACTGGGGTCTCCGGCTCTCCTAAATTGATGCAAGTTTGGGTGGTATTGATGGATGAAACGCTTTGTTCCAGATCTAGGGCCTCATTTATGAAAAGTGACGCATCGCTGCGAGAAAACAGCGATGCGTCACTTTTCATTGCGACCTCCTTGCGACCCCAATGATGCGTCATATTTACAATATGACACATCATTGCGCAAGGAATTACAGATACGTCAATATTTCTGACGTATCTGTAAGCGCAAAAGTGACGCATTGCTGGAGTGTGTCACAAAAGTGATGCAACTTCAGCAATGCGTCCTTTCACATGGGGAAAGCCCCATGTGAAAGGGCTTGCGTCAGTCTTACGCTTGCAGTGAGGCAGGCGCAAGATTTTGAGGCAACAGCGTCCTAAAAGTGACGCAGTGAAATCTCATAGATTTCACTGCGTCACTATTACGAGGCTTTTTGCGGGGGAACGCCCCCTCTGCATACATTATACCTGACGCAGGTATTATGTAGCGCAGGGGTTTACAAAGTGACGCATCTGCTTAGATGCGTCACTTTGTAAATAGTGCGCAACAGGAGGCATGTTTTACGCCGCCGATGCTTCACAAAAAGTGACGTACGGCCTCATAAATGAGGCCCCTGGAGTGCAAGGATAAAGAAACTATGTTGCCTTGCTTTTTAGGTTTCGTCTGCACAGCACTTGTGAAAATTCTTGTATTTAAGATATTTAAAAAGGGACTCCTATCGGTTCACATTGCCAAAGTGTTGTGTTCATTCGCTTTTGTTCATTCACTTTTCTGCGGAAAGATTTTTTTAACTTCCTCTGGCTGCACACTTTTATGATGTTTAAACTAAAGCTGTTCACACGGTCTGAGCCCCATTCACTGTCAAGATAAGATCTTTCCCACAGAAAAGGCAGACAGATTTAACATTATGCCATGATGGTTGCTTTTATTACTTGTTTGTGTAAATCAGATGCTTTAGCCTTACAATGTTTGTGGCATTTCCTAGTCGTGTCTCTGTACCTTTCTTTGCAATTTGTAGGCATTATCTAAGAGATTTTTTCAACTTAATCTATTTCGTCATTATGATCAAATTCTAAATGTTGTAATACACATTGTGCGTTAAAAATAAAGCTAATATACAAGAGCTATGCTATATTTTACAACTAAACAGTCAGTAACAAGTGCAGTTATTTTTCAGGTACTAGGGTCATAAGTTGAATGGTGCAGCAGGTGCAGTGGCACCGGGGCAGCAAGTTGTCAGAACTCTTCCAAAAACATAATATTTCTATATTTAACTACTAAACAGGCAGTCACAATTGCAGTTACCTTGCAGGTGAAAGGGACTTGATTTATATGGTTCAGCAGGAGCATTGGCATAGGGGCCAAACGATGACATAACTCTATTAAACACCAAATATTCCTATATTTTACTACAAAACAGGCAGTCACAAGTGCAGCTATCTTTCAGACACTAAGGTCCTGATTTGAATGGGGCAGTAGGTTCAGTGGAACCGGGCCAGAAATTGTTGGAACTTCTCTAAACAACTATTATTGCTATATTTTACTACTGAACAAGCAGTCACAAGTGCAGTTACCTTGCAAATGAAAGGGACTCGGTATAAATGGTGCAGCAGGTGCAGTGGCACTAGGGCCAGAAGTTGTCAGAACTGCTCAAAACACATAATATTGCCATATTTGACTACTAAACAGGCAGTCACAATAGCTGTTACCTGTGTTTAAAAGGTGCTTGATTTGAATGGTGCATCAGGTGCAGTGGCTCTGGTGGCAAAAAACTCTAGGGACCCCACTAAACCCAGACTATTGCTACATTTTATCACTGAACAAGTAAGTCAGAAGTGTATTTATTCTACTGGGAATAGGGTCATGATTTGAAGGATGCAGCTTTTGCAGTAGCACCAGGACCAAATGCTCTAGACACCCTACTAAACACTCAATATTGCTATAGTTTACAACTAAACAGGCATTCATGAGTGCAGGTATCTAGCAAGCACTAGGGTCACAATTTCAATAGTGCAGCAGAGCAGTGGCACCATGCCCAAACGCTCCAGACACCCCATTAAACACCTAATACTGCTATATTTTATTCCTAAACAGGCAAACAAGAAAAACCTCTAGACTGATCTGTATCTCTATTGGTATGGCCATATATGGTTCAGGATTGCCACAACCCCAACATCACTATTGTGCAAAACAATTGATCACATAAATATTTATTTATTCATTTAAAGTTTCTTTAATTTTTCTTTATACAAAAATGTTTAGGGTGGATTGTTTTTTCATTATTCAAATAGTTTGAAAGGCATAATTTTCTACATATACATTTGGTCAAAAATTAAATACAAGTCAATGAGTAAATAAATACATAACCCCACATGAGCCATCAACAGCTCAATCTCAGCATTTAAACCAACTCATTCAAACCTACACACATTTATAAAAGAGATCCAGACATAGGGTCGATCCAATATCAATCTAGTAGAGACAGGTTCTATAATTGTTGGTGATGTAAATCACACCCATCAGATGCCTCAGGTGTATCTGTCTCTAGAGGACCTCTCCAAATATGTGTTGCTGGTCAACACGCGTTTTGGTGGATCTTCAATTAGACTACCTTCCTCAAAAAATGAATCTCAAATGAAGTTGTGGGGGGTTATCTTTTACCATCGACTACTAGCAATCATGTACAGCGTGTGTCAGGAGTCCTATCAGCTAATGAGTTACAGCCTGCTAAGAGCAATCAATAGCTCTCCCATTGGCAAAAGTGCAGATTTAATCCTCATTGAAGCCTTTAATCGGGCTCCACCATTATTGCATGCTGAGGCGTATATTTCGGGTCACTATTTTTCCATTTTTATTTGTACCTCCGATGTGCTGGCTATGAAGCAGTCCAATTACAAATTAGCAAGTCTCCTGCTCGATCCACAAAAAAGTCACAGCAATGCCCAGAACTCAACTAAACACATAATATTGCTATATTTTACTACTAAACGTCAGTCATAAGTGAAGTTATATAGCAAGCAGAAGGGTCATGCCTTCAATAGTGCAGCAGGTGCAGTGGCACCAGGACTTAAAGCTCCCGGCAGCCCTCTAAACACCTAATATTGCTATAGTTTATTCCTAAACAGGCAACCGTGGTGCAGTTATGTTGTTTGCCAGCGGGTCATGATTTGAATGGTGCAGCAGGTGCAGTAGCAAGGGGCACAAAAGTTGTCAGAACTTCTCTAAACACATACTATTGATATATTTGACTACTAAAACAGGCAGACACAATTGCAGTTATCTTGCAGGTAAAGGGGGATTGATTTGAATGGCGCAACAGGTGCAGTTGCATCAAATTACATTGATCGATGCCCTTATGTTATTCGTAAAGACTGATAAAGCTTTTTCAAATTCTTTAACATGAGCCGGGATCTCGTGAGATTCCGGCTCACAATACACATTAGTAATGTTTCAAATGAACTCTTTACCGATCCAAAATGGCGGCCGCGCAATACCGCGAGACTACGCCACGAAACTTAAAGATAAAACACACTGGCTGCCGAGATGATACACAGGCGGAGTTCATGCCGTTTACCTTCTTATATCGCGGTAAGGAGTATGGGCAACCTTTTGACAATATGGCCGTTTACTCTTTAAATTCAGTAGCCTGATATGCTGCAAACTAGATGGTAACTTTCTTTTCCGAATTCAATGAGTGCGGGCGGGGGGGGGGGTAATCTTTCGACATAAGGGTCGTTTACTCTTCAAGATCAGTAGCCTGACATGCCGCAAATTAGGTGGTAATCTTTTTCTGAGTTTTCCGACAATCGGCAAACTAGATGTGAATCTAATCTGAGGCGACAGTATTAAATTCTTTAATATCGTTTTCCTCATTTTCACTAAACAGGCAGAACGTACACTGATTTTAATAAGAATGTTGTGAGTCGATCCCTGTGGGATCAATAGAGAGTGGCAGGATCGAGCTAGATACACCTTGCCAGCCCTGTTAGAAAGAGAAAGCCCGAGCATGGTGGGCAATTTCTTACAAAGAGAACTAGAAATGTTTGGCTGATATACCCAGAGAACGATTAGGGAGAATATGATGTCGCTATATATGTTTTTATAATATGAGATAGGATTACAAGTGCAATATGACCATGTTGTTTCATTTGTCTAAACCCCCACAGCAAAATTGAAGGGGAAGGATCAACGACCCACATTCGGGGTTGCTGTCCATAAGATCACTACCCTACCGGCTGGTACGAGTACAGATGGCCGAGTGAGGGTAATTAAGGCAGAATTATATGTGTTTGGGATGGGCCTATATATGGTTCAGAGTCAGGTTCTTTAAAAACGGGGTTTTATTTTTATTTGTTTTCCAGTTGCGAAGACTTGTCTGTCCTTATGCAGTGGCGTTAATATATATGACGCCCCGAAGAAATTGCCAAAAATCGATCGCAATGAAACATGTCGGCAAGTAAAGTGGTGTTGGTTGGATGGTTAGTAACCACACTCACTTTTTTTAGGTCCCACACCCAACACAAGAGACAGAATAAAATTGCATATCTGTGTTGTCATGTGCATTTTATATGTTGTTTTTGACACTTTATTGGTTGTCCTGTGGTCTACCCTCACTGCATATTCACACAAAATACTTATTTCTGTTTGTGCTGTCTGGACACAATTTTTCTTTCCCGAGCTTGATGGTGCCAATGATGAGAACAGGGCAATCCTGGTGAGTACCTGCCAGGTTCCCGTTGGTGGTGCGCCCATGAGGTGCCTTCTCGCTCCTACACACTTTTTTGTATCGTGTCTTGGGTACAGTTTTGACACTAAGGTGTGTGTTTGTTATACGTTTCGCATTTGGAATTTTACTGTTACCATAAGGGAATGGGAGATTATTAAAGGAGGCACACTTTTAGGACATACCGACTACCCCAACAATTAATGAAAGGGGAGGAATTTTGTAATATTGATGCAACATATAGTATACCTATAAAGAATCACAAGAGTCGATAAGTGCCAACAAAGTCTAGGTCATTAATGTGGTGTTTGCAGTTGCACCAGGGCCAAACTCTCTAGGGAACCCAGTAAACACAGAATATTGCAAAATGTTACCACAATTTAAATAGGCTGTCACATGCGCAGTTATTTAGCAAGCACCAGAGCTATGATTTCAATAGTGCTGTAGGTGCAATGGCACTGGGGCCAAAAACTGTCAGAACCCCTCTAAACACCAAATATTGCTATATTTAGCTACTAAATAAGCAGTCATGAGTACGGTTACCTAGCAGGCATTAGTGTCATGATTTCAATTGATTCAGAAAAGGGGGTGGTGATGAACAGAGTGTCTGAATTAAGCAGACCACTCTTACCCAGTCCAATGATCAGGGCGTGATCCATCACCGTTTTTTAGCTCACTGCACCATCCCAGCTCAGAACTTGGCTATATGCAAATTAGCCTGACCCTGGCCCAGTGCATCATGGGAACAGGGCAGACCAAACTACCAAGCCAATTCTTATACTGGGAAGGAAACAAGCTACCGGGGACCGGTTTCTGGCATTTCAGCCGTCTTCGGCCCGGCTTGCTTGAATCCTGATGGTGCAATGAGCTTGTTTGCACCATCAGGATTCAAGCAAGCCGGGCCGACGACGGCTGAAATGCCAGAAACCGGTCCCCGGTAGCTTGTCTCCTTTCTGGTGAAGAATTGGCTTGGTAGTTTAGTCTGCCCTGTTCCCATGATGCACTGGGCCAGGGACAGACTGATTTGCATATAGCCAGGTTCTGAACTGGGATGGTGCAGTGAGATAAATAATGGTGATGGATCAAGCCCTGATCTTTGGACTGGGTAAGAGTGGTCTGCTTAATCAGACACTCTGTTCATCACCACCCCCTTTTCTGAATCGTTTTTGGCCACTACAGGTGTGGCAGGGTATACTCAGACATGAGTCCCTTTCTCACTGCACCATCAGGATTCAAGCAAGCCGGGCCGACGACGGCTGAAATGCCAGAAACCGGTCCCCGGTAGCTTGTCTCCTTTCTGGTGAAGAATTGGCTTGGTAGTTTAGTCTGCCCTGTTCCCATGAATCACTGGGCCAGGGACAGACTGATTTGCATATAGCCAGGTTCTGAACTGGGATGGTGCAGTGAGATAAATAATGGTGATGGATCAAGCCTTGAGCTTTGGACTGGGTAAGAGTGGTCTGCTTAATTCAGACACTCTGTTCATCACCACCCCCTTTTCTGAATCGTTTTTAGCCACTACAGGTGTGGCAGGGTATACTCAGACATGAGTCCCTTTCTCACTGCACCATCAGGATTCAAGCAAGCCGGGCCGACGACGGCTGAAATCCCAGAAACCGGTCCCCGGTAGCTTGTCTCCTTTCTGGTGAAGAATTGGCTTGGTAGTTTAGTCTGCCCTGTTCCCATGATTTACTGGGCCAGGGACAGACTGATTTGCATATAGCCAGGTTCTGAACTGGGATGGTGCAGTGAGATAAATAATGGTGATGGATCAAGCCCTGATCTTTGGACTGGGTAAGAGTGGTCTGCTTAATTCAGACACTCTGTTCATCACCACCCCCTTTTTTGAATCGTTTATGGCCACTACAGGTGTGGCAGGGTATACTCAGACATGAGTCCCTTTCTCACTGCACCATCAGGATTCAAGCAAGCCGGGCCGACGACGGCTGAAATGCCAGAGACCGGTCCCCGGTAGCTTGTCTCCTTTCTGGTGAAGAATTGGCTTGGTAGTTTAGTCTGCCCTGTTCCCATGATGCACTGGGCCAGGGACAGACTGATTTGCATATAGCCAGGTTCTGAACTGGGATGGTGCAGTGAGATAAATAATGGTGATGGATCAAGCCCTGATCTTTGGACTGGGTAAGAGTGGTCTGCTTAATTCAGACACTCTGTTCATCACCACCCCCTTTTCTGAATCGTTTTTGGCCACTACAGGTGTGGCAGGGTATACTCAGACATGAGTCCCTTTCTCACTGCACCATCAGGATTCAAGCAAGCCGGGCCGACAACGGCTGAAATGCCAGAAACCGGTCCCCGGTAGCTTGTCTCCTTTCTGGTGAAGAATTGGCCTGGTAGTTTAGTCTGCCCTGTTCCCATGATGCACTGGGCCAGGGACAGACTGATTTGCATATAGCCAGGTTCTGAACTGGGATGGTGCAGTGAGATAAATAATGGTGATGGATCAAGCCCTGATCTTTGGACTGGGTAAGAGTGGTCTGCTTAATTCAGACACTCTGTTCATCACCACCCCCTTTTCTGAATCATGATTTCAATTGTGCAGCAGGCACAGTGACACCGGAGCCCAAAGATCTATAAACCCCCTAAAACACCTAATATTGCAACATTTTGCTACTAAATAGGCAGTGGCACCCGGGCAAAAAGTTGTCATAACTCTTCTAAACACCAAATATTGCTCTTCTAAACACCAAATATTGCTATATTTTACCACTAAACAAGCAGTCCCAAATGTAGTTATCTTGCCGGCTCTAGGGGCATGAATTTAATGATACAGCAGGTACAGGGACAGCGGGCCCAAAAGTTGTCAGAACTTCTCTAAACACATTATATTGATATATTTTACCACTAAACAGGAAGTCATAAATGCAGTTATCTCGCAGGGTAATAGGTGCATTTTTTGAATGGTACAGCAGGTGCAGTAGCACTGGGCCCAAACACTGCCAGAACTCCTCTAAACTCATAGGGCCTGATTTCGATGTTGGGCAGAATTCCTCCTACCCGACACCGACTCGGTCCTGGGACCGACCGACAAACAGCCAGCTGTCCCAACCGCCTCATTAGGATTCGACCGAATACTGTTCAGTCGCATTCCTATATTTCACTATTGGAGCATGCATTACAGCCGTAAACCGGCCGTAATGAATGCTCCCATAGTGAAATGGGAGGTGCTGTTCATCCCTGCACCCCGTGGTAGGCACAAACAGAGACTGTGCACCAAAGGGGGCCCTGCTAAGGGCCCCAAACACACTTTTCGACATGGTTTCCATGTCGGACAGGCCAGCATGGAATCCACGTCGGAAATGTGCATCTTAATCTCAAGGACAGAAAGACCCACCCTTGAAATTACAGTTTGGCTTCCAACTGACCAGCAAGCTACAATTTACAACAAAAAGTAGCTCATTATTAATCACATAGACGAAACCTAATGCATTTACCAATGCTTGTTTTATACTGCTTTGCCTCCAGTCTGATGAGGACCTGGCTGCAGATATGGAGGGAGCCACCAGAGATATAATGTAATTATTCCCGGTTTTGGTATGTTATGCTATGTATTTATATTTTTCTTTTTTTTGTGAAAAATTATAACTGGACTGCTTCTTTAAAATGTATTTTTTTCACTCCCAAGCCTCCATGTTTATTATTGTTTATTCATATTGAACCTGTTCTACAATTTGAACACCTATGTGATTGCTTGTTTAAAAGAAACACGACCTTCACGAGCCACATTTACCAACATTATTAATCTCAACTTTATGGACAACTCACACTTTCATGTGTTTATGCTCCCGTCGTGCCATACCAATGTCACCTTGATGCTGTATCATTTGCAGAGTTTCATGCTACTATCTATTTATTCATTCATTTGAACATTACCTCTTGAGGAAAGCTGCCTTTTGAAAGTAACATCTGAGCTTCATATTAGTCTATATTCACCTACAAACCTGTGAGGAGTCCCATACTGCAAAATACAGTTCTGCGCACTAACGCCTCACTTTAAACCTCAATAATCGTTCTCTCACCTTGAAAGTGCTTCTCAAATAATATGTTTTCCTTCCAAAGGCTGCATTTTACTCCCTGCCATAACACCCTTTTTACAGCCATTGAAACAGTGGAAATCTGATAAACCATATGGTTCATTATTTTATACCGCATCTGCTCTTAAAACGTAGGATATGGTAGTGATTGTGTTGCCTGCAGCACTTTACCAAGTCAAACAATATTTCACATATTTTTACAACAAGGATTGAGGACATAGCAGTAAACAGAAGCTTTATATTGCCTAACCTGCAAATCTGGATGACATTTTTGCTGCAATACAATGTGCAGCATAAGTCTTAGAGCAGTGACTTTTATACTAAGCCTATTTCAGGGGGATTAACAATAGATAGGAAAGCATTCCTGTCGCTTTCAGAGGGCTCTAGGATTTTAGCACATCTTTTCATAAAATGTCCTGAAATAAACACACAGGATGGCGTAAGAAGCTTAGAGGAGTTAACACGTTTAAACTCTGTAGCAGCTGGAGTGATCTCTGTCGCCAGCAGAAAGATCACACTAATAGTATTTCAAACCCAAATTTGGTGAATCAAAGATATATTTGAGGTGAACAAATCCCAAAAACAGTTATAATCGAGGACAGTAGTTACATAATGTAAATAGCATCAGCGGTCGTGCAGGTGGGGCCGTGCCGGGTGGGGGGAGGGGAGAGGAGGGGGGATTTCAACAGACGACAATAAAGGAAAATGTATTATTTATTTAATTTTCCCTCGTGGCCCTCTGTCAAAATCGTCCTCCACCCAGCCTCACCACTCTTACCTGCATGGGCGCTGCTGGTAAGTAGCGATTTGCAAATTTGTAGTTGCTGCGGTGTGTCATTATCTTAGGGCCCGATGTACAGAACTAACTTAAGACAAAAACCTAAACTTACTACTTTTGGTATTCACAGGAGTTAGGATTTTGTCTTAAGTTTGTCTTAAAACAGACTTAAAACAGACTTAAGACAGAATTCTAACTTTAGTCTGCCTTAAATCTGTCTTAAGATAAACTTAACCCCTTCCCTTCGGCGGCTATTCCGCCGCAGCACTAAGGGGGTGAGTCGGCCTCGCGGGGGTTCCGTGCTTGTGACGGAACCGCTCCGTCACGGCTCGCGGGTGAGCTGTGCTTGTGACGGAACAGTTCCATCACGGCCCCGCCCGTTCTTTAGAACGTCAGCGCAGGCGCGGAATTCGCGCCGCGCAGGCGTTGCGGCAGGGCCGTGACGGAACCGTTCCGTCACCAGCACAGCCCACCCGTGGCTCGTGACGGAACGGTTCGGTCACGAGCATGGAAGAGGTTAAGACAAAATCCTAACTTCTGTGAATACCAAAAGTAGTACGTTTAGGATTTTGTCTTAAGTTAGTTCTGTGAAAATGGCCCATTGTGAGTAATGCCCTTATTGGAAATCTTCATTGCATTGATTGTCGTTCTTTCTCATCACTTTCCTATTATAGTGGAGAGAGGCGACTACACCAATCCCCCTAAAAAAAGATAGACCTACCATGATCCTCTCCTTTCTAAGAGGATGAACATAAAACACATCAAGATGTTCCAGCCCAGTACTACTAAATCTATAACATCAGTGGAATTATCAACCATCCTACAATTTTGGACAAACTCAAGGACTATGATGAGGAATTGTAGAAATCAATTTAACAATTATAAAAAGTAATGTATAGATGTAATTAAAGTGATGTAGTTATATTTTAATAAAATTAATGTTTCATAACTTTATAAAGTCAAAATGATTGTTAAAATATCTTACACTTTCACAGATCAATTATTTATTTCCGCAGTTAATTAGAACCATTGCAAAAGTAAAACAGAACTATTTGGTCGACAGATTTATGTCAATTTATCCAAGCGATTAATACAATCTTAAAACGAAATAAACTGTACCACTAATATGTACAAGTAAAGGCAAAGTACATTCAACAGCAATTACAGGACATTCAGGGCCAGATTACGACTGTTGGTGTAGCGGGAGCTGGCAGTACGCCACACCCAAGCTCTCATGGCGCCAAAGCCGAGTTTGGGCTTCCGGACAGATTAGGAGCTAGTTTTTGGCGTTCCCACGGCGGGCCGTTTGAAAATGGGCACCGCTTTGGGAATGCCGAAAACTGTTTCTGAATGACTGCAAAAGTCCATGCCATGCAGGAACTGGGGTGTATGAACACAGGGGGGCACATTTTGTGAGGGACCATAAGGCCCGGCATGGCAGCCTTTGTTAACTCTCAACTACGGTTTTCATCGCAATGGAACTGCCTTGAAAAACTTGGTGGAGAGGAAACTCGTAATATGCTTGGTGGAAACACGGTGGTCCCACCAAGCATTCTGTGGGCTCAGGACTGCAGTGCCACCCCCTGGGAACAGTGGTTCCCTGGCAACATCGGAGGTCCAATGGCGATCTGACTGCCCAAGTCTTATGTCTTAATGGGGCAGTTGGATGGCCAGTGTTGCAGTGGCTGGACCACCACCGCTGCGCTTCCATGAGTAGTAATCTGGCCTAAAGCTGAAACTTTTGTCTGAATAACCCTAAAAAAGCTACATTGAACCAATCCAGGTTACTGCAGCTTAAGAATTTTATTTAAAAACTACTCTGCCTTAAGTTACAGGAGTTAAAACTTTAGAAACATGTAAGAGGAAAAAAGTGCTTATCAGTGTAGTAGGTTGAATGATTGTCTCTTATTGGGGGCTAGTCGGTAATATCCAGCCAATTTGTGCAGCCAATTTGCAGGATAGACTTCAACAAAGTCAGGTGGAACTGAAGCATCAGTGGTTCTTCAGATTATCCTATTCACTCCATTTATTCCTAGACTCTGAAACAGAATTAGACTGCAATACCACTTTGTTGGAAAGTGGTGATAAGTAGTGGTGAACCTAGGGGAGGCCTGAGGGGTGACATATGAAATATAAGGTAGATTACTACTTTGGAAGTACTTTTAATTCCAACATTGAATTTGCATATAATTTAATTTTGAAGGCAGTCTGCAAGGCAGGGCTGCCTTTAAAATGTCAGCAGGCAACACAGTAGTGAACACTCCAGTGCAGGACATCTGTTGGGCCTCTAAACCTACCTGCCCTTTGATATACTTGTGGCTTATAGGTACCTTGAATCCCCCTTGCCTTATTGTATTCAAGGGACTTACAGGGGTCTTTCATTGCCAATTGTAAATATACCTAACCATTATCACCTTTAAAGCAGAGCACTGGCCCTGGGTCTAGTAAGCGGAGAGCAGAGTCAGTTACTACCAGTATCAATCAAAAAATAGGAGTGATCTGGGCCAAAAGGTTGACTCTCTCACACGCTATATTAGCCATTTTCAAGGCAGGGGCTTTTCTGATGGTCATAACTTCTTTGGGGGTCCTTGAACTAGTGCTTCAAAGTTTTCTTTTCCCACAAAACCCGGGTTGTTTTGTTTTCATAACTGATCCACTGAAAAAAGGAATTTGGCAAAACAGGCGTTAGATTGTTGCAAATCCCCTTTCAAACAGAACAGTGCTGCATGACACCAGGGCCCCATTTTAGAAAGTCCTCACTTGAAGGCAGAATTCCAAATCTGGCTTGGAGCACTTTGACTTTTGAGTGGTTTCTCAAGATGGTACTCAAGAACCATTGCGCATTTGGAGCCTTGTTGGCGTTTAGTGTCATCCATGCGTGTTTGAGCAATCTAAATTTTGCTTCATTATCCCACCAGGAGAACCGTCATATTTGCTTATTCAGCACACGCTTGAACAGCTGATGCGGCAGATTAGAATTCCACAGCTGTTCTGCTTCCAGATGTTTTATTGAAGATGTTATTTTTACTGATCAGCTATTTATTTTCTGAGTATAGTTGAAAGCAATTTCTTTCCATATAAACCTTCTTAGTGGCTTGCTTTTGTAAAATAGTGCATTTTAGCAGGACCCCCTCTTGGGTTAGTTCCTGCTCCTGAAGGCCAAATGCAAGTCTGATCTGTGCCGGTGAAGCCATTTGCAGTAGGCTGAAACTAAGACCGTAGACTTTGCTCTGGGCTACATTCAAAAAGCTTGCAAACTTCCCTGGTAAGATTTCTGAGCCATATATCGACGAGGGCAGACACTTTGCTTTTATTGCTGTTACCAGAGACTGCAATTAGGGGCTTTATACTTGATCAGGAGTGCTGTTATTTGGGATTCCTCCCTGGCTTTCAGTATGTTCAAGTGCAGGCAGTGGGACCGGCGCTCTTGCAGCCATTTCCCTAGATACTCGTAACTCCCTCCTCTGGTGACTGGGCTCCCTCCTCAATTCCCAGTCTTCTTCTGGATGACCCTGTACCCGAAGTCAACAACCTTTATTTTCTTGAGGTTCATTAAAGTGCAATATTTGAATAAAGAATCCATTGGATTTTGTAGGCCAGTGTCTGATATTTTCATTAAAACATTGTTGTTGACATATTCTAATGCTGTGATAAGTTGTTGTGCTACGCAAACAAATTGATGGACGGAATGCTGAATAAATCATACATTGACCCCCAGTCAAGAGATCTGGGTGGAATCCATTGTTATTTTGCTCACCATGCCACCCCAGTTTAGACCTAGCCACATGCAAATCAGTCTTGACCCTGTGACTCGTGGGAACAGTCGAGACCGAACTGCCCAGCCTATTCCTCCCTGGACCAGAAACAAGCATCCTGGGATCGGTTTCTGGGTTTAACCCTTCATCAGCCAGGCTAGCTTGCATTCAGTGGCACAGTGAGCAAGGGAGGATAGCTTGAATTCAGTGGCACTGCGAGCAAGGGACCCACGTCTGGGCATACCCATCTCACTTAGGGTGCAAAGTACTACACAAACAAATGATGGATGAAATGCTGAATAACGTTGTTGACCTAATTTTGGCGGATGTGAGCAAATTGAATCTAATTGTGTGCTCAGGTCTGACAGATACAAATGATATAAAGTAGGAGCCAGGACACACCTCTCTCTATCTGGATTCTGTATGTTAAACACCTGTTTCTTCTAAGGTTGACCTGCCCCAGTTTTCTGAGTACCAAAGCTGTATGCCTTTGAGCAAGATCAGTGTGATATTCCAGGCCGTATGTTTTTGCCACAGGTGGTTCCTCTTGACCAGATCAAAGCAGGTCTATAATGCCATTTTTCTTATTAATTAATATTCTGTGAGCAAGGCTAGATTAGAGACATTATCTGTGGTCTTATATTTTCACAATAAATATGTTTTTTTTAGATATTTTTGTAAACAAGAATTTCTTTATATGTGTTGAACTATTTTAAACAATTTAATTTAAGTTAACATTATTTTCTTGAGGGTTTTGTTTTGCAGCACTACTGGTTGTTCATGTATGGTGCTGGGGTTCCTACTGTTTCTATTTGGCAGTGGAAACCTATACTCATAAATGTGCCTCCTCCCCCTTTCAGGGGTGGAATCGTGTAAGACTACACTTTCGGGTAATTTTGTGCTCTGAATAGCCGAAAGATGTAAGGGTAAACTTACATATGTAAATTAATTACAATAGTGGATAGTTATATATTAGGCAACGATGCACAGAGCAATTCAACTTTGTTGCTTTAGACATAAATACATACATACTTACATATTTACATACATTATAACTGAGAGAGCGCAATTTGAATAAAAAGTATATCTGTACCATATTCACAAGCATATAACGCAAACGTAGAATCTATAACGTAAAGTAGCACTTGCAGCATAAAGTTAGTCGATGTAACCAAAGTAATAGGAAATGTATTTGTATTCACTTTAGAATATGCATTAGAATTAAGAAAGGCCCGTATACATTGTGGGCTAATGTAGAAATGTATAGAAATGCTTACGAACTGCAGAACGTGCAAGTAGAATTCATGTATATGTAATTTTAAATGGAGAAAGCGGCGAAATGTAAACGAAGAAATGTGCAGAGTATATAGCACGATGTAACGAACGAGAATATAAGTTGTATTTTATGTAACATGTATTCACTTATAATCAAATGATTTGCTAAATGCGATTATATATAAATGTGTGTTAAAGGTTATACTGTGTAGAAGAGTTTGTAGGAATGTTAGAAAAGTGTGGTCATGTGTGATTTTAACCTAACTGACCAAGGGTTCGCAAGAGTGTAGTCCGCTCTATGTAATTTAGTGGGCTCACAGGAGTCGTGGATAGCCTTGATCTGAACGTGCGAGCCAAGAGTCAAAGGTCTTGTTAGATTTAAGGTGACAATGCTGGACGAAGTTTATGGCCTAAATGAGATAAGAGACGCTTGGAATTTGGGTTTTGTTTTGAAATGACCGTTCACAGGACCAAAAGAGGTTAAGAACATAATCGTAAAGAGTAGAGTTCTGTTGAGCTGATAGACTTTTGCTCTGAAAGTGTCAAATGGAATGTCAATGAAGTCACCAGCAGGAAGACGAAGGTGGCGCCTAAGAAGAAAGGTCAACTTAACGGACGACGCGAAGAGATGAAGCTATGGAAAGAGCCAGAAATGACATCATGTGAATGTGTACGTGGTGGGCGTCAAAGGGGCGTTCCACCCATACTGTGATTGTGTATTTAGGGACAGCACCCTGGGGAGGAGAGGTTAGGAGCTCAGAGCAGATGGCCTGAGGAGCGAGCGCTGAGAGAGAGCAGAGCGCAAGAGAGCAGTAGGCCGAGGACCCTTAGAGAGCGGATGGGTAGGCAGAGAGGGTACTGCTTCTCGACATAAGTTACCATTAGAGGCTAAGAGAGTTTGAACTTCTTTGGAAGTCAAACTGCTGACACCTTTTTTAGGTAAGGAACTTGCGAAGTAGGGATGTCACCTAGCATAGAGTAGGGACAGATTTAACTTGTTTATTCTCTCTTTCTTTAGATGACGCAACGGAACCACTTTGTGTCTATGCTTTTTAATCTGTTGATTCTAGAATTGATTTTGATTGTATTCGTTTGTAGACTGAGGTTCTTTAGGGAATTTATGTTCCTTTTAGTTCCTGTATACTTATTGAATCTTATCCTGAGAGGATTGTATATGCAACTTATCCTGATTTTATATTAAACTTTTAAACTTTATAAGTTGCAAGTGGTTCTTCAGAGTTGTGTCAGTCTATGGGGTTGATCTAACTTATGCGGGGGTTTGTCTTTTACTCAATGACAGAAAATAATCGATCCAAATTTGATGAATGAGATAGGTATTAAAGTGATCAGAAAAGGTATCAAAATCTCATTCCCCGCAGTTGGTAGCAGAGGATGGTTTTCTTCTTGAGGAAGGCAACCTAGGTCAGGTCTAGATTACCCCAAGGTCCCTAGTCATCGACGACCAGAAGAAGAATCCCTGCCGAAGAAGGTGCTGACGGTGCGTCGAGAGAAAAGCAGCAGAGTCGGTCGAGAGTGAGTATAAGGGTCATGCGTTGTAAGATTGCGGTGTTTTATGTTGTACCTGTGTTGTAATGTCAAGCGGAGTTGAATGCCTGTAGTGTGATTGAGGGAAGGTTGTGAGCGCGCGCAACCGGATAAAATCTTAAGATCCAGAGAAGGGCTTAAGTGGTTCGGGTGTATCGAACACCCAGAGTAATTGTCTACCATTGTAAAGGGGGTCATGAGGTACCATTGATCGCCCGTAGGACCGATGATAGGGGGAGCGTAAGAGTGAGTGTATGAGTAACGGACGCTGGTCGTACGTTTACTGTGTGTAAGTAACCTATCAGTTAAGGCGAGCGTCTGAAGTGAGAGGAGGACGTCTCGTCAGTTGAGGTGACAATTACAGTTAGACTGTGGACGTACAGTCAGAGAAAAGTGATCGCTTGGACGGAAGTAGTCATTTTTCGGTGTATGAATGAAACGCATGCAAGACCGCGAGACGAGCTGAGAAAGGAGGGGAACTGCTGCAGAGGGGACGAGTGACGTCAGCGTAGAGCCGCGCTGAGATTGGCCGGTTGGTGTAGAACCGCGCTGGGATAGGCGGATTAGCGAGAGTCGCATAGGGATTGGTGGTTGTCATCAGGACGTAAACAAGGAAGAGAATAAGAGGAAATCGTAGATTATCGAAAATGAAGTGTTTTAAGCGTTTAAGGGCGATCTTTAGGAGAGATAGAAGAAACTTGTATGCAGGAGAAGAAGCTCCACCAGAAGGCACACCAGCTTATCATATGGCAGTAAATGTAGGCTTACACTCAATACTATGGATCTCTGAGTGGAATAAGCTAATGGAAGGGAATAAGGAACTGACGTTCCCGAGATACGGGACGTTTAAGTTAGAAGTGTTGAACCAACTGAAAGCGGTAATGCTCGCAACGAGACCTCTACCGAGGCCAACACAGTTCGAAGCCCTTAGTGCATGGTTTAGAGCAGCACACGAAAAGAGCTTAAAGAGGCGCCAAGAAAGAGTGAGACGATCGGTAAAAGCAGTGCAGGATGCTAAATGGGACGATGAAGCTAAAAAGTGGAGGGTGCAAAAGATAGAAGCAGACAAATTGTACCCGATGCTAGAAGTTACGGGAGAAAAGAAACCTCTAGAAGAAGATGAGGATAGCGAGCCAGATGAGGATCTGATAGAGAGGCTATTAATGGATAGACCACCTCCGTACAACAGAGAAGCCGAAAGTCCCGAACTACAGCAAGGGGACGGAGCTAGATGGGGGGAATATAAACCGCTCCCAGTAACAGAGTGGGATCCCAAGAAAGGTGAGGAAGTACCTCAATCTAGTCCCGAACAGAGAGTAGTAGGAAGATTCGTGGTCCAGAAGGTGCCAGAAACGCAGCATGCAAGGTCGTATCAATTGCCGGATGCTCTACAAGTACCTGTTACCATAGGTCCTATAGTGTCAATCTACAACCCAGAGGGAGTCCAGCAGGAGGAACAGGCACGGTGGGACAGGGAAAGTGCAGAGATGGAGAGTAGGAATAATACGATCAATTCCCAAAGGCAGTTGCTAGGACCAATGAGTCGGAGTACCCCATTAGATTCAGCAACGGGTCCCTGGATAGAACAAGGGGGTCAGAGAGGACAGATGGATTTGAGGGGACCGAAACCGAAAACCTTTAAGGAATTAAGGGAGTACTTGAAAGAATGGGATGCTGCCGAAGAGACTCAGAATAAAAGATTAGAAACCGAAGCAGAATGGAGAGATCAGGATAACAGGATCCTCTCTCATTGCGGAGCTGGCGAAAGCAGCCCGGAGTGGGAGAGAGGGAGTCAAGGAAGCAAGGGAGATACTTGCCATACCACCAGTGGCAATAGGCAAATGTGCGACGACAGGAGTGCAGGGTGTGGGGGAGTGCCTCGCATCATCCTTAGTGAGGGAGAACGAAGGACGCAGGAGTACCGAGATAGTTTCAGGTGCACTCACCATGCCCCGGACGAAAATGTGCGACATTGGAGTCACGGGAACATGGAGAGTCGCGAAGGGTCTCGACATGCATCCGGTGATCACGGACGAGATCGCGGGAACATGGAGAGTCGCGAAACGTCTCGCCATGCATCCGGTGATCACGGACGAGATCGCGGGAACATGGAGGACCGTGAAGGACCTTATCGTTTATTGAGCGACACCAGACAGCAAGGGAGTTGCAGTGGTTTAGAACAGAACGGGGGATCCTATCTTGTATCTAAAGAGACCGAGCCGAAAAGACAGAATGTAGTGATGGGGGATAGAACATTGTTCCACCATACCCCAAGAGAAGATGGAAAAGCTTGGGATCTAGAGAGGTGGGAACAAAGAGAAGCAAGAAGAACTCCTCATAACTCACCTGTGCTTAGACGTAGGGCGCGTAGTGGGGGTGAGAGGGATGTAAGCGAACGACCTAGGACTGAGGTACTGAGAGCTGAATTAAAAGCAAAACGGCTCGATGTAATGAGTCTGAAATCAGACTTGGATGAAATAATAGATGGCACAGTGGCAATGGAAAGGATAGAGCTGTATGAACCGGATGAAATACTGTTTATGTCTAAGGATGTTACTCGAAGAGCGAGGTCAGCTCATGAAAATTTATCTAATTTGGCAAACAGGTATATGATAGACCTATCACGAACTAAAGCTTTACAGGGTAACCATAGGCTAACTTGCACGGATCAGGATTTGGATGAGCGTAGGACGATCGCGCTGAAAATACACATAAGGGAACTGATCCAAAGTATTAGATTGTGGAGGACTTTGGATAAATGGGAGGAAAAATGGTCCAAGAGGGGAACCGTCAGAAGAAGTACCTTTACAAAGTCCCCAGATGGAGAGCTAATGCGAATGGAAGCTTTCCCTTTGCGAGAAATCGCGAACGGAAACTACGTGCATGTGCCCTGGAGTAGGGGGGATTTAGCGGCATTTACCAATTCCTTCCCAAAGCTAAGAGAGAACCCCGTTGAGTGGTATAAGCAGGTAGAGAGGTTCGTGAAGATCTCTAAGATGCTGTGGATCGATTTGAACACCTTGTTTGATATCGTAGTACCCGGAGATTTGTGGACGGCATGCAAACTTAGTATCGAATGGCCCACTTGTGAACCTCCGAGAGATGCCCAGACGAATGGTCCATCAGAGAGAGTCATGGAAAAGTACGAGAGGGTAATAGCATGGTTAAAAGAGAAAGTGCCGGTGCAGGACATAGACTGGGTTAAGATAGATCGAACAACTCAGGAACCTAAAGAGACCGTTCACGAGTTCTATGAGAGATTACTGAAAGCATTCAAACAGTACAGTGGGTTGGATGTGATGGATCCCAAAGACATAGGACAGTTTGTGTCGAAGTTTGTCCTGGGATTGAGACCAGACATAAGCTTAATGATTCAACAGCATTTGATTTGTTGGCAAAACAAACCTCTAGATGAGATTCTGAGGTATGCGAGGTACTGTAGCGATGAAATAGATTCGAAGGCAAAGAAACTTAAGGAAAAGCTGATGTTGGTGCAGATGCAATCAGCTGGAAAGGGTGGACAGCGGCAACCGGGAACAGGAACACTAGGAAAGAAACAGAATAATCAAAGCAGAGATGAGGAGGAAAGACCGAGACCGAGGGTAGATATCGCAACACTGAAAAAGACAACGAGGTGCCATCAGTGTAATGAGGTGGGACATTGGAGACGCGAGTGTCCTTATAATGTCGAGACGGGGGAATTAGAACAGGAGGAGGATGAGGTTCAGAACAACGTGGTAAAGGGAGCAGCAGTCCCGAAAGGAAAGTTTGTCAAAGGGGGACTCAGACTCCTCGAGCCCCGTTTCCTCAACCGCCTTGCATTACAAATGGAGGGAAAACCTATAGACAAATGCCATTGTTCGTAGGAGGAGAAGAATGCTACTACGTTGATCCTCTTACGGAGCAACGAGTGAATAGAGAAGAAGACTGTACTCTAGGAGCCGCCCTGGAGGTAGATCAGAGAGGACCGTACGTAGAGGCTGAAGTAGCTGGATGTCCAACGACCTTTTTGGTGGATACGGGGGCCACTCGATCCACTTTGAGATCAGCGGTAGTCCCAGGTCTACCAATGTCGGGAGAGACGATTCAGGTGGTAGGAGTCGCAAATAGGCGAATGACGAATCCTCTGACAGAACCAGTGTCAGTGAAGATAGGGAATTACAGTGACGAACATCAGTTTGTGATCTGTGATTCTAGCCCTGTGTGTTTGCTAGGAAGAGATCTGTTGTGTAAACTAAATTGCACAATATATTGCACACCTGAAGGAGTAGAAGTGCAGACTAACGATGATGATGCCGATTTTAAGGTTGTAAACTCGCAGGGATGCGTGGAACTGTATCCTACCTTAACAGTGGAGGAGCTTCCACAGGACTTGAAGGAGAAAGTGTCAGCTGAGGTGTGGGATTTTACTGGAGAAGAAATAGGATTGATCACAGGGGTAGAACCAGTAAAGATCATGGTAAGACCCAATGCCGAGTATCCAAGAACACCACAATATAAGTTGACACCGGAGACAATTGCAGGAATAAAGCCTGTGATCGAATCCATGATTAAACAGGGAATACTGAAGGAAATCGTGGGAAGTCCATGTAATTCTCCGATTATGGGTTTGCAGAAGCCTAGTGGAAAATACAGAATAGTGCAGGACCTTCGAAAGATTAATAATATCGTTGTTTCATGTTGTCCAGTGGTACCGAATCCATCAGTGATATTGTTTCAGATACCGTTCCAAGCTGAATCGTTCACAGTGATAGACTTGTGCCAGGCTTTCTTTTCGATTCCTTTAGATGAGGAGAGCCAGTATTTGTTCGCTTTTAAGCTGGAAAATCGCGTTCTAACATGGTGTCGTATTCCCCAGGGGTATACAGAGAGCCCATCGATTTTTAACCAGCTGCTGAAGAAAAATCTTGAAAGTCTAGTGCTGCCCATGAACTCGGTTCTGGTCCAGTACATAGACGACCTCCTAGTGGCGTCAGAAACTGAGGAAGCTTGCAAGGTGGACACCATTACCTTACTAAATCACTTGGCCGAGAACGGACACAAGGTGTCTCCAAGTAAATTGCAGTATTGTCTGACTGAAGTGCAATACTTGGGTCACAGGATTGAAAAGGGAAAACGGAAGGTGTCACCAGACAGAATAGAGGCGATCATGAAAATGAACGCGCCTAAAACACAAAGAGAAGTCAGGATGTTTCTAGGCATGGTCGGTTATTGTCGACAGTGGATAGCCAACTTTTCACTGAAGGCAAAACCGTTACTACAACTGACGCACAAAGGAGTGAGTGATCCGGTACCATGGGACAAAGATTGTTTGATGGCGTTTTTACAGCTGCGGGAGGACTTGTGTTGTGCCCCGGCTTTAGGAATGCCTGATTACGAAAAACCATTCTTGCTTTACTGCTGCGAAAGAGAAGGTTGCGCTTTAGCAGTTTTGGCCCAGATACACGGCAATGCGCGTAGGCCAGTTGCTTATTTTTCGGCTACATTAGATCCAGTAGCCGCAGCGTTGCCCGGATGTCTCAAATCCGTTGCTGCAACGGGTGTCAGCATTGAAAGAAGTGAAAGTGTGGTAATGGGACATCAGTTAGTGGTGTACGTACCGCATTCTGTGGAGTTGTTAATGACCAGGACTAAGACTCAGCATCTGACGAATAGCAGGCTCACACGCTACGAGCAAGTCATATTGGCTGCCGAGAATGTGACCCTAAAGAGATGCTCTGTCTTGAATCCTGCTACTTTGATGCCACTTCCAAATGAGATTGATGATGAAATTTGTACAGATCATGACTGCCTCGATGTGACTGAACTATGCACCAAACCGAGACCTGATATCGTAGATGAGCCATTGACTGACCCCGATGAAATATTCTTTGTTGATGGTTCATGCGTAAGAGACGATATCGGTCAGCTGAGAGCAGCATATGCAGTTTGTACTATTACCAGAGTTGTGGAAGCCGCCTGCCTGGAAGGAGTACATTCCGCTCAGGTAGCTGAAATTATTGCTTTGACCCGTGCCTGTTTGGCAGGTAACAAAATTCGAGTCACCATATACACCGATAGCCAGTATGGTTTTGGGGTAGTTCACGATTAAGGGCAGTTATGGTCTCAAAGAGGTTACATGACCTCCTCGAATTCTCCCATTAGGAATGGAGAATTTGTGAGATTATTGTTAGAGGCATTGCAAGGACCGACAGCCATAGCGGTTGTCAAATGCGCCGTGCACACGAAGAATGTAGACTTTGTGTCGCAAGGTAACCGATATGCCGATGAGGTTGCACGTTATTGTGCAGAACAGGGATATTCTCACACCAATGTAGAAGTGGGGGGAATACAAGAAAGAACTGAGTTAACAATGTTGTTAGACACTGTAGATACGTGGGACGAATTGAAGTGTGTTCAGGAAAATGCACCAGACTCAGAGAAAAAGGGATGGGAGACGGCTGGATGTACTAAAAGTGAAATGAATTTTTGGATTTCTGCAGATGGGAGAGCAGTTTTACCAAACGAACTTGTTAGTCCAATTGCAAGGAAATTGCATGGATCAGCACACATAGGTAGAGATGCCATGGTAAGAGTATTCAGACAAACGTGGTTTAATCCGAAGTTTAGAGTAGCGGCAGAAGCAGTATGTCAGCGTTGTGCGATCTGTCAGCAACTAAACGTAGGAAAGAGAACACCAGTCACGTTGAGTCACATAGGAAGGTCTGGGGGGCCTTTCAATAGAATGCAACTAGATTTTATTGAAATGCCCAAATGCAATAGACTCAGATACGTTTTAGTGATTGTCTGTATATTTTCAAGATGGGTTGAAGCTTACCCTACACGTAGGTGCGATACACTCACAGTAGCAAAATTGTTACTTAGAGAGTTGATACCGAGGTTTGGGGTGCCATCCTCTTTGGAATCGGACAGAGGAACTCATTTTAACAGCGAAATAGTGAAGATGCTGTGTTCAGCTTTGAGTATCGATCAGAAGCTCCATTGCAGCTATCGACCAGAGGCTTCAGGGATTGTAGAGCAAATCAACAGTACAATCAAATCCAGACTTGCCAAAGTTTGTTCATCGACATCTCTGAGTTGGCCTGATGCACTTCCATTGGTTCTCATGAGCATACGTAGCACACCAGATAGAAAAACAGGTCTCTCTCCACACGAAGTGCTAATGGGGAGAGCTATGAGATTGCCATCGGTTCCGACTGCAGCGTTATTGAACATCACAGACGATTTGATCTTGGACTACTGCAAGGGACTATCTGATGCCATTAATTCTGTGTCCCTCCAGGTCCAGGCTGCAGAGGTTCCATCAGCACAAGACTTGTGCCATGACCTGTGTCCGGGGGACTGGGTCCTGGTGAAGAAACATGTCAGGAAGAACTGCCTAGACGTGCGCTGGCGAGGACCGTTTCAAGTCATATTAGTTACGAACACTGCAGTAAAGTGTGGAGGCTTGCCAAACTGGATACACGCCTCACACACCCGAAGAGTGCCAACACCTCTAGAAGAAACAGCTCCTCTCTCGGATGAAAATCCAGCGGAAAGCGGAGAAGCCACAGAGGGGGAAAGCCAAGCTGTAGAGGTGATCGAAGAGGCTGAGTCTGTGTCGGAACGGGTTGACGACGGTCAGGACACCAGTGAGACCGAAGTCGCCTCAGAAGAAGAGAGTACCTGGGAGTTCAAATCAGATACCGAACAAGCTGTGAGTGATCAAGAGACAAGTCCAAGAACAAGGAGCAGGAGGACAAGGAGTGACGAAGCTAGTTGGCCGGAGAGAAGGAGAAGGCCAAGTTTAAAAGGAAATCAAGAGAGAACCCTTGTCCCGATCTCTGAAGAGTCAGATCAAGAAGAAGAAACTACGGATTCAGGCTCTGAGAGTCCGAGATGATCAAGAAGGGTACGTGTGCCCTGCAGAAGATACGCCACCCCAGAGTGGACTTATCTAGCAGATGTCTTGGGGACAGAAATCTGGGAGAGTGAGAGAAGTGAAGGTGATCAATCTCGATCCAATTGTGGCAGTGGAGATATGGATGTTGACGCCTGGAATCGAGACTGAGGGGCTACTGACTTTCACACTTCCCATACCCCCTTACCTGAGTCGGATCAAAGATCTAGTGCTAAATCGATTAGAGTTTCCGACTTTTGGTCATCAAATACCAGAACAAGAAGAACAAGTCATTCGTTTGGAATTATTGGAACATGTTATTAGAGCTGCAGGTACGAGAATTATTGTAGATGCATAAAGACTTTTGTGTTTAAGCTATAAAGAAGAAGATAACCTAGCGCCGAGTGGAAAGAAGAATACAATTAGGGATTACATTTAGAGGACGGAGAAGGGTTAGGGTTGTCTGTTGCTGAAGATAAAAAAAAGACATTGTTGTGAAAAAGAGACTTTTTGTTGATTGAGAACACTTTACAGACTGAGAAATCGAATAAAGCGAATAAAGACTTGAAAGAAAACTTTTTCTCGAAAAAGAAAGAGCTACGCTGTGTTGATAACATGGAGAATGACAACCCAAACCGAAAAGCCAAATGCATAATAGGTACACTAATAGCAGTAGTAATTTTTCTCATTATTACAGTAGTTACCATATCATACATAGTAGGACATGCAAGTGAAAAAGAAACAACAGATGTAAAGCCTGTAACGACTTTGAAACCTGCTCTTGTTGGGAAGAAGGAGGAGAGCAATGTGATCCGTGAAAAAGCGTTACTGGCAGATGAAGCTCGTAGGTTACACGTAGACGAGTCACAGGGAAATTTTAGATCTAACGCATATGCCAAACTATTGTACGAGTATATCGATGCCATGGAGGCCAAAGATTGTTATGTTTGCATGCAATTGCCGGCTTCTGTAGATGAAGGCATAAGATATCATCATCTCCCACTGACATATGGGATAACATGTAGTTTATTGCTCAGTATATTTTATGGTAGAGAAGGGTTCGAGTACTACTTTTCAAATTATGATTCGGTACTGCCCGAAGTCCCGAATTATAAACAAATGAATAAGTGGGACTATTATAAAAAGGAAGATAGACTAGCAAAATTCTTTCTTCCTTGGGATACATTAGATACTTCATATGCACGCAGAAATGATCTGACTTGCAAAGTGTCAGAGGTTGAGAAAAAGTTCATAGGACAAGTAGATGACCGGTACAGAAGGCAGAAGATTCTAAAAATGTCAGGACAGTGGAAAACAGATTGGATCGAAAAAGAGAAGGCACACAAAAAGAAAGGTAGCAATGGTCCAATAGCATTGGATAGAACACAGAAAGGAAAGTTATGTTTAACTCGAAGCAAGACATATTATGAGAGTGTATTTGTAGGTGAAGTAAATTGCGAACATGCTTTTAGGTTAGAGTACTATACGAAAGATTTCATGAAAGGGATGCAAGCTATTCCTAATGTATATTTTGTATGTGGAAGAAATGCCTATGTAAAATTGCCTGACAATTGGTACGGTTCGTGTTATTTGGCAATTGTCTTCCCCAAAATATATCATGCAAAGGATTTAGCGATCATAGAAGGAAAGGCTTCGACAAGAGCGAAAAGGGAAGTAGGAGATGCAGAAGTAGTTGGAGACATATTTGGAGCAATGTTTCCTCTTTTAGGTTTAATACTTAACGATGTTAAAATCAGGATACTAGCTACAGTTGTAGATAGATTGTCTGCAAGTACTGCAAGGTCATTGATGCTAGTAGAAGGAGAGATGCAGTCGATTAGGGCAATGGTTCTTCAGAACCGTCTTGCTTTAGATGTTCTGCTAGCAAAAGAGGGCGGAGTTTGCAAGGCTTTGAAGGTCCAGGAATGTTGTACTTATATTCCAGACAATTCAAAACCACTAGAGAAAGTCATACAGAACATTACAGAGATACATCAAGAAATCGAAGATTTAACAAAAATAAATGTTTGGGAAAAAGTAGGTCAAGGAGTAGGAAAGGTTGGAAGTTGGTTTGCCAACCTTGGTAAAAGTATTGTGTGGTACATATTGAAACCTGTTTTAATAATATTGATTTGCATAATCACATTGTTGGGGTTAGCGAAACTGTACAAATGGTATAGGTCGAACCGGTTACAAAGGTCTATGAGAGAACAAGAAAGGAGATTAGCTGCTTTACAAGATCAACAGTATAAAAGTTTAAGAGCTCTCGAAACGATAAAAAGAGGGAATCTTGTAACTAGTTCTGTGTAGAGTGTCATTCAAATTGCATTTAGTGATGACCCCTAGAGGTCATCAAAGGGGGGAACTGAGAGAGCGCAATTTGAATAAAAAGTATATCTGTACCATATTCACAAGCATATAACGCAAACGTAGAATCTATAACGTAAAGTAGCACTTGTAGCATAAAGTTAGTCGATGTAACCAAAGCAATAGGAAATGTATTTGTATTCACTTTAGAATATGCATTATAATTAAGAAAGGCCCGTATACATAGTGGGCTAATGTAGAAATGTATAGAAATGCTTACGAACTGCAGAACGTGCAAGTAGAATTCATGTATATGTAATTTTAAATGGAGAAAGCGGCGAAATGTAAACGAAGAAATGTGCAGAGTATATAGCACGATGTAACGAACGAGAATATAAGTTGTATTTTATGTAACATGTATTCACTTATAATCAAATGATTTGCTAAATGCGATTATATATAAATGTGTGTTAAAGGTTATACTGTGTAGAAGAGTTTGTAGGAATGTTAGAAAAGTGTGGTCATGTGTGATTTTAACCTAACTGACCAAGGGTTCGCAAGAGTGTAGTCCGCTCTATGTAATTTAGTGGGCTCACAGGAGTCGTGGATAGCCTTGATCTGAACGTGCGAGCCAAGAGTCAAAGGTCTTGTTAGATTTAAGGTGACAATGCTGGACGAAGTTTATGGCCTAAATGAGATAAGAGACGCTTGGAATTTGGGTTTTGTTTTGAAATGACCGTTCACAGGACCAAAAGAGGTTAAGAACATAATCGTAAAGAGTAGAGTTCTGTTGAGGTGATAGACTTTTGCTCTGAAAGTGTCAAATGGAATGTCAATGAAGTCACCAGCAGGAAGACGAAGGTGGCGCCTAAGAAGAAAGGTCAACTTAACGGACGACGCGAAGAGATGAAGCTATGGAAAGAGCCAGAAATGACATCATGTGAATGTGTACGTGGTGGGCGTCAAAGGGGCGTTCCACCCATACTGTGATTGTGTATTTAGGGACAGCACCCTGGGGAGGAGAGGTTAGGAGCTCAGATCAGATGGCCTGAGGAGCGAGCGCTGAGAGAGAGCAGAGCGCAAGAGAGCAGGAGGCCGAGGACCCTTAGAGAGCGGATGGGTAGGCAGAGAGGGTACTGCTTCTCGACATAAGTTACCATTAGAGGCAAAGAGAGTTTGAACTTCTTTGGAAGTCAAACTGCTGACACCTTTTTTAGGTAAGGAACTTGCGAAGTAGGGATGTCACCTAGCATAGAGTAGGGACAGATTTAACTTGTTTATTCTCTCTTTCTTTAGATGACGCAACGGAACCACGTTGTGTCTATGCTTTTTAATCTGTTGATTCTGGAATTGATTTTGATTGTATTCGTTTGTAGACTGAGGTTCTTTAGGGAATTTATGTTCCTTTTAGTTCCTGTATACTTATTGAATCTTATCCTGAGAGAATTGTATATGCAACTTATCCTGATTTTATATTAAACTTTTAAACTTTATCAGTTGCAAGTGGTTCTTCAGAGTTGTGTCAGTCTATGGGGTTGATCTAACTTATGCGGGGGTTTGTCTTTTACTCAATGACAGAAAATAATCGATCCAAATTTGATGAATGAGATAGGTATTAAAGTGATCAGAAAAGGTATCAAAATCTCATTCCCCGCATCACTTTGTCACAAGAAGTAGTGATTCTTCAAAACAGTGAAGAGAGGCTGTAACGAATATGACTTCGGATAATTGTGAATATTTTTGATTTTACCTTCCTAGCCACAGCGTATATTAATTATGTCAGTGCAAAATGGTTAGCTGTGTTTGTGAAATTTGAGTAATTCACATAATGCCATGTTACCCAAATTATACGAGATTGGGAAAATTACAAAAACATTACATTTCATCGAGAGTTGTTTATTGCAAGCGCCTGGTTTGAGGAGAAAATATGTCCCTGGAGGTAGGTCGAGCAGAAAGAGCCTCAGTAGAGAAACAAATTCAGCACAAACCAGTCCCTTTGCTGGTACCGTAGGTCACTTTTATTGCAAGGTATGCATTATAATTTAATTCTCACTTGAGATACAACAACATTCATTACGTATGATTCACACACAAATGTTCCCTAATTTTGAGGAAAAATGGTGTGATTTTCCACAACCTTAGATTCTTGATAGGGCACTTCTTGCATTTAATACAAAATTCACATTTTGTAAGTAGCAGCATTATGATGTTAGACACCGACAAGGTTTGGTCACTTCTCATGATCTCAATGAAGTGTAAATATTTTTTGTGGATTATTTGTCCCTATCTTTTCAAGTGATGATGTGCTTGGGTAACAGAGCTAGTACACCAAAAAACCAGAGGCGTAGCTACTATTGGTACAGCGAGTGCAGTGCACCAGAGCCTCGAAGGACCGATTTATCCCTGATAATTGCTGGATTTTACTATCTCAACAGCAGTCAAAGGGGTCATTTTCCTTGCTTGCACCAGGGTTCTTAGCATCCTTCGTTACACCACTGAAATGAACGTTGCCATGGCTAGGAACTTCAGCTCGTGTAATTCAGAATTTCAGAAATGTGACAGGCTACTCTTCTTACGTGCAAATACTTGGACACTTATGCAATGGTTAATTGCAGGACATTGCCTGTATGAAAGGAACTGATTTATAGTTTGGTAGAGAATCGATAGAAAATCGTGCGAATTTTGAAAGCCTACTAAATTTTCTCTGCAATTGGAAATTTAGGGCAGTGGAGTTGAAGATTTAGCACTTTCTTTAGTAATATTGTTTAGCATCCAACTAAAAATACATCGTAAAGGACTTCAGTAGAGGGCGATGAAATAACCTGCTCTAACAGTATTAGATCCCAGTGTGCTAAACAAAGAATCAAATGTTAAATGTCGTATACTTGTAAAGCGCACAGCTGCCCCAGCAAAGGGGCGTCCCTGCACTGTATACCGCTGGGTAACCCATCCTGGCTTTCCCTGTGAGATGGTCCCTCCTGGGCATCTCCAAGGTGAAGACAAGCATCCCCGGCGCTGATGGGGCCATTAGTAGAGATTAAGCAAGCTATTGCCCAGAGTGGGACCCATGGTTGGAGTAGGCACCAAGGCGAGAATTATCGAGTCCGCTGACCATGGCCCAAGACCCTGCTGCGTCGGGAATCGAACCCTGGTCCGGGCCGACCTCTGCTTCTGGGTCTGCCACCTCTAACCAGTGAGCCACACCACTCCACAACATAACCACTGGGACACATCACCTCACTGTTAAGGGAACAAGGGGACAAGCTGTAGTAGATCCATCACAGCCAGGATTTCCCCTGGATTCCTTCCCTTAGGGGCGGGACTTGCTTAGCCCTAAAGGTGACTTTAAATACCTGTGCTAATAAGGATATTCACAGCACTAATTTTATGAACACCAACAGATATTTTCTTAACAAAAAGCAACATTTTTTACTTCAATATTCTAAGAAGTATTTGATTCAAGAAAAAGCATACATTTAAAAAAAACTATTGATATAATAGGTCCTCATTTAAAAAAAGATTGATGTAGGGCAGCACCGCAAGTCTTTATGCAGTGCTGCCCTGTGCCAATTTGAAATGGGAGGAATGCACCATAATGGCAGGATTGTTCTTGTGCAGGAAGGGGTGATTTCCTGTACAAAAACAATCAATGGAGACATTTCACTCGTTCTATGTGTGGTGCAGCATGTAGCACACAAGGAAAGAGGAAGAAACAAGGAGAAATCTAAACATTTCTCCTTGATACACCTGCTCTGGTGAGGCATAAGGTTTTGATGCTGCCCCAGGTCTACGTGATTTTGTAAATCTGGGGCAGCATCATAACCCATTGGTATTGTATGGGAACACACAGCATAACCCCCATGGAATGCCTTCTGAAAGGCCTGCACCAAAGGAGCATTAAAAAAGTAACACCCCAGCAGTGCAGTCCTCCCGTAAATAGGCTACCTAATTCAATTTACTTCACCCTGGTTGTACATTAGTTTCCTTCTTAACTGATTTGAACAATTGCAATCTAGTTTGGTTCCATTTGGTTACATCTATCCTACTGTAGTGTAATCGAGTTTACTCCCTAATTTCCTAGGTACGCCAATGGTCTTGGGCACCCACTGCTCCGGATTTTGTAATGTTCACCAGGTAGGTGACGTCACTTTTGCGCTCTACCACTTGAAGGTCCGGTCCACCTGTCCAGGAGCGCACAGGGTTCAACAGGGGCCATGATACAAACCTTCTGCCCAGGTTAAAGTTCTATCAGAGTGGTATTCTGATCATACCTACGCTTCGTCTCTTCCTGGCTGGCCTCCAGATTCACCTGAGCGAGCTGTCTGAAGTGCTGAGTTTGGTTCCTGAAGCATTTAATCAACAGGGAGGGATGAGGAATAAATGTGTCCGTTTCTTTCCCCGGGGTTAGGACTGGATTTGATCAAAAGTGAAAAAGGACACTTGTTACACTTCTCGACCTTAGGTTCAGGGAGGTTAGGAAACCCTCAAAAACTCAATGTTGCATGGAATGCGGTATATATGATTCATCCGCCCCACATTGAAGTTATGGCAGTTATCATAGGGTATTCCTAGTTGTGTTGTTTGCCAGCCTCATCCAGAGGCACCTCTGGTCTCAAGTGCAGTGTCCAGAGATAGAGGGTTTTCCCCACAAGTTAAGTATAAACCATTAACACTCATAGGTACATTAAAAAGAAGAAAAAACACCCAAATGCTTTATTAGGGGGTGAGTTTCCAGTAATATAAAATCAGGTTTATACTCTACTAGCAGCCCGTCCCGACGTTGTCCGGGTATGAATTGCTGCCGGCCAGTAGTATATTGTTTCATAGGATTTCGTTTTTATAGCATTTCTTATCTGTGACAGGCCTGTGAAATGCTCCGATTCACAGTGCACTGCTGATGCACTTAAGAGTGCGCGTTCAGTAGTGTGTGAACTCGAGTTTCCCTACTTTATTTTCCTTGCAATATTATATAGCGCGAACTCGACAACATGGAATGAGCACAATTTACATTACAGAAGAACACATTCATTTGTGGTAGGCACGGGGAGATAAAGCGATTTGTCTGGAATCACAGGATGTTGAGCTGATGTCGAGATTTGAACGTAGCTCCCCATCTCTAACGTTTGTAATTCTAGAACTTGTGGTTGGAGGTGTGTCTAAAAGTGTATGTCGGTGCTGGGCATCAATGAGAGAGACCTGTGCATTTTTCCAATCGGTGGTGAAAAAATATGAGTATGTTGCCGGAGATGTGAGCCGCCGTGCCACCAATATACTTACGGGGGAGGGTAAACACCCATTATTCCGCAACTTTCTTTCCGCATACCATCACTCCGCATACTTTCATTACGAAAGTACCATGACTCCGCAATGCCATTATAACGCGTGGCATTACATTTTATATGCTTTTACCACGCATACATTTACAACGAAATTCGTAGTAAATGCATGAATGATAAAATCATGTTTTTTTTTAAATGTTTGGATAAGGCAAGTATGGGTATAGGGGTATATGTGTTGGGGTGTTTGGGTATTTTAAGGGTTCAGATATAGTTTTGGGTTCTGGGGTACAGGGGTATTTTTAGGGTTCAGGGCTAGGTTTGGGTTTTGGGGTATAGGGGTATTTTTAGGGTTCAGGGGTAGGTTTGGGTTTTGGGGTACAGGGGTATTTTTAGGGTTCAAGGGTATGTTTGGGATTTGAGGTACAGGGGTATTTATAGGGTTCAGGGCTAGGTTTTGGTTTTGGGGTACAGCTGTATTTTTAGAGTTTAGGGATAGGTTTGGGTTATGGGGTACATGGTAGATTTATAGGGTTAAGATGGGTTAGTGTTTAAGGGTGTTGGGGTTTTTTATAGAGTAAGGGTGGGTTATGATTATGGGGTGCAGAGGTATTTAAAGTAGGGGTGGGCGGAATTGGCGCAAACTTGGTACAATAAATCCGCAATATTTCGTTCCGTCAGATTTCCAATTATTAAAACAGAAACCTCATATATTCAAGGTAAAATAACAAGTATTTCTACATGCTAAAATGCATGTAGTCATTTCACAAAAGTGAAATTAGGTTCCAGCAAGCAGTGAGAGAGGTGATGATTTTGAGATCAAGCCCCTGCAAACCATTATGGGACGAGGTTAGCAGTGGGAAGTGAATATTATAGTATCCAAATAATTCTACAAAGAGCTGCAGTTCACCTCGTTCTCCCCAGTTGTCCCCAAGAGGCAAATGCAATAGCATTTAAAATATTATACATCAAGCTGCAGTTTACTTTATGGTCCCTAGATGTCCCTGATGAGGCAAATGCATTAGCATTTAAAATATTACACATCAAACTGCAGTTCACCTCATGTCCCTAGATGTCCCTGATGATGCAAATGCAATAGTATTTAAAATAGTATATATCAAGCTGCAGTTCACCTCGCCGTCCCTAGATGTCCCTAATGAGGCAAATGCAATAGCATTTCAAATACTGTACATCAAGCTGCAGTTCACCTCGTCGTCCCAAGATGTCCCTGATGAGTAAAATTCAAAAACATTGAAACCCTTTCAAGAATGCTAAAAATTATGCTAAGCTTATCCCATAATGCTTTGATGGGCCTTTTAGTTGTATTTTTGCCCATAACTGTGCTTGGGGTGGTTCTAAGAGAATGGGACCTCCACTGAATTACTATTTAAAGGGAGCAGGAATGTATAGAACCTGGGAAGAAAAAACAAAACTTGTGACGGAATGCCCCCAGCGATTGTCACGCCCCCAGCACACACCCACAGCACAATGCAGACACGCCCACAAAAGGGACTACTTTGCTGGCACGGTTCCTTTACGTTTTAAATGTATAAGGTGGGCGTCTGCATAGCCTATGTCCTTCTGCTGCAACTGCCCTTTCCAACGCTGTATTGGGTGTTGTGATTGGTGCTGTGGTTCCCGAGTTTACCTGGCCAAAAGGTGCAAGTTCTCTCTTTATAATAGTAGTATAGATAGGGACCGAGTTACCAGGTCCTGTAGTATTTATAAAAAAAGAGTTGTCAACATGTTTCAGCTCCTTAGGCCCGAGGGGTCCGTGGAGCTTTCGTCAGGACTTACAAACATATATTGTTACTCACAGCACGTGTGCGGTATTCTTACTCCAAAGTATTTACTTCTTAAGGAATTTCTCTCACCACAATCTGAAAAAGAGCAAAATGTAATGTGCATATATGTGCATATGTCAAATTTATAGTGGTGGGGAAAATTACAATATAGAGGTAAGCCTTATGTTACTCTATGTTAAGGTGAAAGTTTAAAACGTACAATGGAATAGCTACGATGCATCCTGGATTTGATATCTCTCGTGGTATTTGATGTTTTAATGGTTTGTTGTTTCGGCTCGAGGTCGCTACACACAAACGTCCCAATTTAGTGATTGTATTTAATTTAAAGTACAGAAGCTGAATCGTAATTAAGCAGACACTTCAGGGTGCAGTGTGTTTCAATTACGTCTCCTATAAAGTGGTGGTTGTGTCAGTGGAGAGGTGTGGCTCACTGGTTAGAGGCGGCAGACCCGGAAGCAGAGAACGGCCCGGGACCAGGGTTCAATTCCCGACGTGGCAGGGTCGTGGACCAGGGTCAGCGGACTCGATAATTCTCGCCTCGGTGCCTACTCGAACCAGGGATCACACTCAGCAACTCTGGGCATTAGCTTGCCTCATCTCTACAACGGCCCCCCACATTCGCCGGGGATGCCTGGTTTACACCTTGGAGATACCCAGTAGGAACCATCTCACAGGGATATCCAGGACGGGTTCCCCAGCGGTCTACAGCGCCACGACGCCTCAGGGCAGCAGTGCGCTTTACAAGACCACATACATTTACAAGACCACATACAGTGATAGGAAAATATTTACGAATTGAGTAGAAGTCCCTAGATGTCATGCGGCATTGGTTCTCTCTGCCCTGGGAATGATATTTCAATGCAGTATGGCATATAAATCTTTCACTCCGTTTGGGGTATTGTAAATACATTGCCGATAGACAGAAATGGCAGTCATGCCTGGGGGAAGTAGTGAGGTAAATGGCTGTCCCTACGAACAGAGCGTCTATAGCTGTTCATTTGATGTTCAGAACGTTACTTTGGTTATTGTGAGGTAAGGATATTTTAACAAACTTAATATAAAGTTGTCACTCGTAGCTTCGTTAATTTAACTTCAAAATAAACATTTCTTGAGTGTCTTACCTCTATATGAAGAGTTATGCGCTTCCGTCGGGGTTCCGCTCGTTTATAGCGCAGAGCTGGATAAAGAAAATGAGGTCAAGCCGTAAGAAAACGACTAACGCGTCTTACCAGATACCTCGCGTGTAGTGTAGCAGGCGCCATTATCCGCGTGGTGCATTCGCATCGGCCTTGTGCTGACTCTGCCCCCGGATTACCGGATGCTTTCTGTTTGTTCCTGTTTTAAAGGGGCATCTCCTGTCGTTCAGCAAGATTTAAAGGGGCACTGTTTGTTTTTATTATTAGTGTGGGGCTCCAGTCCATTTCAATTGGCAAGGAAATGTTCGTATGACATAAAGACCCACGTATTGTACATTAGTCAATTCACTTGTGTTGTAGGTATATCGCGCATATTTATATAATGGTTGGTAGACTCAATTTCATTGCTGTTTCAGTAAATTATTGCCGAAGATGTTAGTGGCATTGGGGCACTGTTTGTTTGTATTATTAGAGTGGGGCTTAGGTCCATTATATTTTTTGGCAAAGAAATGATAGTCAATTACATAAAAACCCACTGATTGTTCAGTAGTCAATTCGATGTATTGCTGGCATATCGTGCTAATTTCTTTAGTAGTTGCTAGACTTTATTTCAGTGTTGTTTCAGTAAATCACTGTAGACAATATTACTGGCATTGCCTGTTGAAGTTCATTTGGCGAAATGATGCCAGGCTACAATGTCATTCAGGCCATGTTCGTGGGTACGCAATCGATCCACCCACCTCTGCTCTTTTTCATATAGTATCCTCTCTGAGTTATGGGACCTGTCCGTTAGCATCCCTATCACTGTCCAGTGCATATCTTCACAAGAGTGATTCATTTCTGTGACGTGTAAACATAATTTAGTAGTATTCTTTTTTAGTTTGATGTTACTTTTATGTTCACTTATCCTTACCTTTACTTTGCGGCATGTCATCCCTATATACTTCTTACTGCAGGGGCAGCTCACCATGGAGATAACATGGGAGGAATTGCCATTAGTGTGTTGCTTCTGTGTCCACATAAGGGTCTCGGATAGTTGTCAAGTTTTTGAGGCTGTCGTCATTTTACACGCTACACATGTACCACGGGGATAGTGTCCTGTTAGTGGAGTCATAGTAACACTTCTTGTCAAGGCCACTGATTGTTTCTTTTGGGGACGTGTATGTACCAAGGAGTCTTTCAAATTTTTTGTTCTTCTGTTGGCAAATCTTGGTTTCGGCCAATCAAATTTGCCAGTATTCACTATGTGCCAGTTCTTGCTTATCAATTTCTGGACTGTGTAAGTAGCCGGGTTGAAAGTTGTGACACAAGTGGTTGGATCCTGTACAGGTTCTTTTGGGTGGATTTGTAGTAGGCATTCTCTAGGTTGGTTATTGGCTCTTTTTTTACATTTTCTGATAGTTTGTTCAGTGTAGTCCCTATTCTTCAATTTTATACTCAGTTCCTGTGCTTGTATTTTATAGTCTTCATTTCTACTACAATTCCTTTTCAGGCATAAAAATTGACTGTACGGTAAGTTATCCCTAAGGGGCTTCGGATGGTAACTTTTGTAGGATAGGAAACTGTTTTTGGCCGTTGGTTTTGTGTATGTTTTTGTTTGTAAAGTATTATTGTCGTTGAAAATAGTAAGATCTAGAAAATCTAGCTGACTGTTGTTAAATAAATGCGTGAATTTTAGCCAAGGGTCTAGGTTATTTAGCCAGACCATAAATTGGGTCAAATCTTGTTCCATGCTCCAGATTAGGAGAATGTCATCAATGTATCTCTTCCAGTATAAAATACTGGAAGAGAATGGGTTTGTTTCCTTTAAAACAAATTGGGTTTCAAATTGACTGACATATAATCCTGCCACCGAAGGCGCAAATGCGCTGCCCATGGAGGTTCCATGGGTTTGTATATACAACTTCTCATCAAATTCGAAAAAGTTCTCTTTTAATGCCAACTTACAACACTCTAGGACAAAGTGTCTCGGAGTGTTATATTGCCAGTCCTCCATATATAGAACGTCTTCCAACATCTGGATTGTCTCATCTTGTGGCAGACTTGTAAAAAGAGATTCTACATCTAAGCCCACCAAGAGCATTGTTTCTGGGTCAAAGGGGGTATCTGAGATTTGCATCAGAAGGTCTCTGATATCTTTAGGATACGTTTGAGTTTTTTGAACAAATGGTTTCAGGTATTCGTCCGCAAATTTGGATAGCGGCTCAAGGACTGACCCAATCACCCAAAAACGTCACTTTTGCGCTCTACCACTTGAAGGTCCGGTCCACCTGTCCTGGAGCGCACAGGGTTCGACAGGGGCCATGATACAAACCTTCTGCCCAGGTTAAAGTTCTATCAGAGTGGTATTCTGATCATACCTATGCGTCATCTCTTCCTGGCTGGCCTCCAGATTCACCTGAGCCAGCTGTCTGAAGTGCTGAGTTTGGTTCCTGAAGACCAGCATGTAACTGTAGACATCCTGGGGAGGTTTCCTGGGAGATTGCTCCCAGCCTTCTTGGACCAAACTCAAAGGTCCTCGTACTGGGTGCCTGTACAGTAGTACAAAGGGCTAAACCCTAGGGACTTCTGCGGTACCTCTCAGAAAGCAAACAACAGAGAAGGCAAGAAGACGTCTCATTTATGCCTCATGGGTTACTCGGGACCCATAATCATGCCCTTGAGTTTCCATTGGAACCTTTTAACCAGCATGTTACCTTGGGGGTGGTAAAGAGTGGTGAAATTGTTCATTACCACACACTCCTCCCACAGAGACTTCATATAGTTCGATATAAAGTTGGTATCTCGGTCAGACACTACCTCTCGGGGAAACCCCATGCGGGAAAAAATTGACATCAGTGCACGTCTCACCACATGGGCCGTCACCTTTGCGGGTCCTACACATTAACCGCCTGAAGCCCCACTTAGAGAGGTCCGAAGCAGGCATGCTCTTAGCGACGGATGAGGGGATGGAGGGGGGGACCAAGCTTCTTCCGGATGTCCTGTCGGCGACATAGCAGTATGGGTCAGTGGATGGGGTCAATCTCTCGACCACCCTGACACCCTAGCAGCAGCAAGATTATCGCCACTTGAGGGAAGAGCCTGGCCAGCAACCATGATGGCCGCCTGACTCCTCGGCTCCGCTCACCTCCTAACTGCTTTCCCGGTTTCCGCGATATCCTGCACGCACTCCTCGGACTACATGGCGCTGGCGGAACCGGGAGGAGAGCCTGATCCTGCCGCTGTGCTTTGAAGCCTGCTCCGGGAAGTGGAAGCGCCGCGACGCTCTCACCTTCTCCGGACTCTGCGAGGCTGGCTCGGGGTCTTTGTCCTCAGTGTGAGCCCAGCCCCGTGTGCAACGACGATCGCCTGGGACTGCTGGACGGGGCTGGTTGCCGTGTCACCGAAGCTGCATCTCGATCCTGGAGCCCTGCCTGCCGCTCCCTCTGACCTGTGCGCCGAAGCTGCAGAAGCTACACTGTAGCACTCCCTCGGACCCGAATCGGCTCCGCCGCTACTTTGTTTCACTGCAGTGCAGGGACGGGCGCCATCTTCTCGCCTGCCTTCATCCTCCGAAGGTGAACACCCGGGACTGGGTCTGGGAAAGTATTGCTGCGTGGGTGATAGAGACTGTTGCCCCTGCGCCCCCCGTCCGGGCTCGCTTCGCTATGAACCAGCTGGAGTTATTGGGGAATGCTGGCAATGAAGGCTATCGACCGGCGGAGCGGCACTGTGCACATCTGCCCCAACTGGAGGACAATGCTGCGCCTTCTCTCCCCACGGAGCCATTGCAGCTATGTGACATCCTGAGCGCCCTGTCTGCCTTGAGAGCTGACCTGCGTACCGTCGCTGGGGAATTGGGGGATCGGTTGGACGCGATACTGTCCGCGGCCCCCCTATCTGTTCGTGAAAGTCCGCAGCATCTGGCCGCTACGCCACACCCGGTGATGCATCCTCGTGGCTCCTCTGCCCCGGTCGCCGCTGAAGTGGAGGCGGCGCGGGACTCCAATCCTGCAAGTGAACTGGCGGGAACACCCCTGGGTAGAACCGGAATGTCTGGGACTGTTTTACGGCTGGAGAGACGGCATTGGGCGCCATTTTTTGAAGATCCCTCAATGGCGGCTAGCGGAATGCACTTCCCCTTCTTGGAGCGGTGGCGAATGTTGGGACTGGCTGCACTTGGTGGACCATTACCTTGCGATGCTTCCTGTATCATTAACGTTTTCTCGGCAGCGGACTGGATGAACGTTTGTGACCATTCTTCTATCCTGACGAGGTCTCCTCATCCCCTTATTTCATCTGCGTCGTTTTCGATCCAGTTGGACTGCGTCGCTGCATCTTACTGTAAGGGGCAAGGTTGAGGGTGTCCCCTTTCCCTTCGGAACTGTCTTCCTTGTACTGCTGAGACACTGATGGACTGCCGGTGGATTTCATATGTTGGTACTGTATTGGTGGTGGGGTCGGGGTAAGGGTGGCCGGAATAACGTACTTTGGCGGTTTTGGACATGTTCTTACGGCCCTCCCCCGGTCTTCTGTGATTTATACTCCTTCTTTTTCTTTCCTAACGGAACTCTTTCCCCATGTGAATTGTATTCTTTCTTCTTTCTCCTTTTTTCCCTTTCTTTTTCTCTTTCTCAATTTTCTCTTCTCTCGCTATATTTCGGGTTATGGGGAGACAAACACTCTGCTAGGGGGGGGGTAGGCCGTAGCCTCTGCATGTGTGTAGGGTGGGGGGGTAAATTTTAGTTCGTGTTTCTTTCTATGGTGCCTTTTTGCTATTATATAATTTCTTCTTTTTCTCTTGGCCCGTGTTAGGCATATTGGGGGATGGGTGATAGCGCGGTATTAGTTGGGATGTTGCGTCCTCTCTAGGGGCGTGCATAATTTGTGGCCATCCTTTGGCTGGAACCTGCATGTTGCGAACTGTACTGATTGGTAAGGGTGTCTATTGTCGAGTCCCACCTACACGGACCTAGTTTCTTTTCTCTTATTTGTATAAGTACGGAGTAATATGACCTGCTCTTAATGGTTGCGATGAAAACTTTTAAAAATTAACCTTCACTGATTCTGGGACATGGTAATATGGTAATTACAGTGTAACCTTTTTACTGCTTGCTTCAATGTGAGATATTACTGTGTCGCCGCAACGCTGCATTGGTGCTTCACTGTTTTCGTGGCCGGCCGACAGGTTGTAGGCCCGTATTTGTTCTGATTCGATGCACAATAAAGGTTTTCAAAAATTAAAAAAAAAAAAAAAAAAAAAGATTATCGCCACTTGTTGGGGCAATTCTTTGACCTGGTTGTCGGTGTCACTGAGTGGTGCATCCACGACGTGGATACTGGTGACAGTCCTCCGGTGAAGCACAAGGTTTACAGAGTGACTGACAGAGTGCAGGCTCATATCCAGGAGGAGGTTTCCAAGATGTTTGTCTAAGGGGTGATTGAGTCATCTCACAGCCCGTGTGCCAGCCCAGTTGTCTTGGTCCAGAAGGCCGCCGCAGCAGGTGCCACACCCAAACTACGGTTCTGTGTGCACTACAGAGGACTCAATTCAGTCACGAGGACTGACGCGCACCCCATCCCCAGAGCTGACGAGCTCGTAGATCGGCTAGGGGCTGCACGATACCTCAACACATTTGATCTAATGTCTGTGTATTGGCAGATCGCCTTGACCGACGGGGCAAAAGAGAGGTCAGCATTCTGCACACCAGATGGGCACTACCAGTTCCGGGTTATGCCCTTTGAGATGAAGAACGCCCCTGTCACCTTTCAGAGGTTGGTTAAATGAGTGTTGGCTGGACTGGAAGAGGTCAGTGCTGCCTACCTAGACGACATCACAGTGTTCAGCGCTAGTTGGGAGGAACACTTGTGGCACCTCTGGGTAGTGTTGATGACGCTGCAAAAGGCAGGCCTGAAGATTAAGGCAAGCAAGTGCCAGATCAGGCAGGGTTCCGTGGTGTACTTCGGGCACCAGCTGGGGAGTGGCACCCATCCACTTGGCATGGGAACCCCCGAAGACTCAGACGCAGGTGAGGGCATTTTTAGGACTCACGGGGTACTACAGGAGGTTTTTCAAGCGATATGGCAACATCATTGCACCCTTGATGGAGCTGACTTCCCGGAAGCATCCCAAGAGAGTGATTTGGACTGACACCTGTCAGAAGGTGTTTGACACCCTGAAGACTGCCATGTGCACCGCACCCGTACTTCAGGCGCCGAACTTCTCGAAAGAATTTGTCCAGACAGACGATTCAGAGCATGGGGGGAGCGCTGTGCTGCCACAAGTGAATGAGGAGAGCCGAGATCAACCCATACCCTTCATCAATTGGAGGTTACTTCCACAGGAACAACGGTGGAGTGCAATTGAGCGTGAGGCATTTGCTGTGGTATGGGCGCTGAAGAAGTTGAGACCATACCTGTTTGAGACTCTCTTCCGGGTTCAGACAGAACACAGGCACCCTCAGATGGTTAATACAGATGAGGGGTGAAAATCTGAAGTTGTTCAGGTGGTCCATTTCCCTATAGGGGATGGACTTCATGGTGGAACACTGCCCTAGTACAAAACACGCCAACGCTGATGGTCTGTCCAGATTTTTCCACCTTTTGAAGAGAACTCCCAAGGGAGTGGGTAGTTCCCCCTACATTTCAGCTGGAGGGGACACGTGTTAGACCGGCACTATTGTAGTGAGTCTCCCTTTCTCTTTTTGAGGAGTTGCCGCCTCTGTTTTTTGATGTTTGGTGGTTTAGACGCTTTGGGCACTGCGCCACGGCCGTCCAGTGTGCAGTGCAAGTGCTCCCTGAGTAAAGTAATGTTAATTTGGGATTACATGATTGGTGTATTTGATTTACTTAACGATCAACAGAAGAGTGACGTCATAGCTAACAAGGAAAAAGAAAAGCAGAAAGTAGTATAGTTTCTACCACCAAAGACATGTAAGTAGAAGTGAGATAGGCGTGCTCAGGGAGTGAAAAAAGGACCCTCAGGCCCCAACTGAAAGTCAGTAGCCAGTCGTCTTCATTGGGCCCTTGTAGAAAGGAATAACAAAAAATTTTGATGGAAAGATGTGAAATAAAAGGAGTGTGGACTACTCCCCAAACCGAAACATTCTTTTAATAAGAGGGTAGTTCTAACTCTATTAAAATCAGTGAAAACAGCGGACTAATGAATGGTTATGTTAATTTGAACCAAAAAGTCCTATAAACTTAAAGAAAAAAGGAAAAAAAGGTTGACATGTTTCTGCTAATGAGCCATAGTCAGCTCAGCATTCATCAGGACCGAAAAAAATCCTCACACCGCAGTTGGCGCGCGCTAAGGCACCTGAACCATTGGCGCGGGACAAAAGATACTATTATAACCTTATCTGTAAATAGTTTACACAGATGTTGTCTTCTTTGGCCTCTCCAAGATTTGAGAGACAGGAAAATCTGTAACACAAAAAATCAAACAACAGATTAAAAAGGTTATATTAATTTCAAGACACGCTGACTCACACTAAAGTCATGACTGACACTGCTACTGACACAGCAGAAAGGGATGGCTACATATGTAAACAGGAAGCTGATTTCCTAACCAACTCTGAGGGCAAAATCCCCTATTTTACACACTTCCAAAAACTCATAAAAATCGGCTTCCACCTCCTGGAAGACCGATTGTGTCGGGGATTGGTTCTCAGTTGGAGCCACTCTCGAAATACTGCGATTTCTTTTTTAAACCAATGGTACAATCCACCAGTACATATATTAAGGATACCAAAAGTCTTCTCTCAATGTTACTGAACGTTCAGTTACCCGAGGAGCCATGTTTTTTGGTCTCTTTAGACATTGAAAGTTTATATACTTGCATTCCGCAAGATGCTACATTAAAAGTATTGGCAGACGCCCTAGAACATACCACCTGGTCTTACACCACCTCTAGAGCCTTTGTTATTGATTGAGCCACATTGGCTTTGAAACAAAATTTCTTTCAATACAAAGAAACCTTCTATTTGCAAAAGACAGGTACTTCGATGGGCAGTACTTTTGCCCCGAGCATTGCAGGATTGTATGTGTACAACTTTGAGAAGACCCACATTTTGGCTGCCACCAATCCTTACACTCTCAATGTTATCCTGTGGCAGAGGTACATTGATGATGTGCTTTTAATTTGGAAGGGCCCAGAGAAAAGCCTTCTTGCCTTTTTTGATTGGGTGAATACCTGTGATCTTCATCTTAAATTCACTCATCAATATGACCCAAATTCCATTGTCTTTCTGGACGTCACACTAACTAGGGAAGGTGACCACTTGATCAGTAAAACCTACTACAAACCAACAAGTAAAAATAACCTTCTCCATTTCTCAAGTTTCCATCCACGCCCGTTACGGGAAAACTTACAATTTGGTCAATATCTACGAATACGTAGAAATTGTAGTAACCTCAGTGACTTTAACACTCAAGCAGAAGATCTTATTAACAAGTTACTTCCTAGGGGTTACCCTAAAAGAATATTGCACAAAAGCCGCAAGAGAGCAAGAAACAACAACAGGGAGGCCTTGCTTGAAGATCATAGCAAGGCGAATGAAGCTGAGATTCCACTGACTTGCATAACGACTTACAGTAATATATCTAATGCTGTGAGCCACTGCATCAGCAAACACTGGCGCATCCTTACTAGTAGTGGACGTAAATGGCAAAAACCGCTGTTTTCGTATAAACGAGAGAGAAGTCTACAAGACTCCCTTGTACACACTCGCCCCAGAACTGACCAGACTGTGCAAGATCATACAGTTCGGAATGCGTGGGGTTTACCCCCTGTAACGGGCCACTTCCCTTGCAGGGGATGTAGTGTTTGTCATCTTACCACCACAACTAAATTTCTCAACCTAGAGGAGGGCAAAGTATGGCATCTCCGGGGACATACAAACTGTAATTCAAGTAATGTCATCTACTTGATAACCTGTCCCTGTGACCTAAGGTATGGGGGAATGACCACAAGGAAGATAAAAACACGCATTGGTGAACACCGTAGCAATGTGAGATGTGGCAGGAGTACCACAAAGCTAACTGCCCACTTCCTAGAACGCGGTCATTGTCCCAATGACCTAAAATGGACAATAATAGAACAACTGAACCAAATCAACGAGGGTAGCATCTTTGAAAAGGAACAAAGATGGATATACCGTCTTTCCACGCACACACATGGGCTCAACAACGATATACCATGGGGGTCAGTGATGCAGAGGTAAATTTTGTCCCGTTGAAGCTATCTGTTTTTGTCCCAGTGCAATGCGAGAAAACATGTAAATAAATCATGAGGTTCCTTTAAGGACCGAATGCAAAAAACTAATCACGTGATCGCTAGTTACGTCGATTACGTTCCCTACTTAAGATCAACGTCCGGAATGGCCATTTTGTTCTTTCGGGCTGTGGATGTGGACGCTTTAGGTTTTACGGCGGGCAGTCGCCCGGAAGCAAGTAAGTTTACTGAAGTAACACTACTGTCTCTGGCTTAGAGCCGTCCTTCCTTTTTCCGTAGAACTTGAAATTTGACTATCTGAAGTAAATATCTTCCACCTATTTTTCCTCAGATACTCTGGGCGTGAAGATTTCCCCCTGCCACAAGCCTAAGGGGTACTTCCACCACTAATTTACTGTGAGTGTCTGTCCCGATCAAATTTGATTTATTGATTCTTCCGCTACTCAGAAGGTGTTTTTATTGTATTTATTTTCAAACGAGCACTTTTCGAAATGTTAACAACTGGCTTGCCTCATGACAAATATATAACTAATCACTTCTCATGTTTAGGCATAGACCAGTTCGACTAAATTTAATGTCAGTCATACTGCTAAATTACAGCAGAACTTTGACTTTGTTGCAAAAATAATTCTTTGCAATCACAAAGCGAGATTGTCCACTTTAGTGTGAGTCAGCGTGTCTCGAAATTAATATAACCTTTTTAATCTGTTGTTTGATTTTTTGTGTTACAGGTTTTCCTGTCTCTCACATCTTGGAGAGGCCAAAGAAGACAACATCTGTGTAAACTATTTACAGATAAGGTTATAATAGTTCCTTTTGTCCCGCACCAAATGGTTCAGGCGCCTTAGCGCGCGCCAACCGCAGTGTGAGGATTTTTGTTCGGTCCTGATGAATGCTGAGCTGACTATGGCTCATTAGCAGAAACATGTCGACCTTTTTTTCCTTTTTTCTTTAAGTTTATAGGACTTTTTGGTTCAAATTAACATAACCATTCAGTAGTCCGCTGTTTTGACTGATTTTAATGGAGTTAGAACTACCCTCTTATTAATAGAATGTTTCGGTTTGGGGAGTAGTCCACACTCCTTTTATTTCACATCTTTCCATCAAAATTTTTTGTTATTCCTTTCTACAAGGACCCAATGAAGACAACTGGCTACCGACTTTCAGTTGGGGCCTGAGGGTCCTTTTTTCACTCACTGAGCACGCCTATCTCACTTCTACTTACTTGTCTTTGGTGGTAGAAACTATACTACTTTCTGCTTTTCTTTTTCCTTGTTAGTTATGACATCACTCTTCTGTTGATCGTTAATTATTACTGCTAAGGGGTACAAGAGTGACCTTTTGACCCTTTCTCTCTTGTTGATTGCATCGTATTTGATTTACTGTCAGATCCTTTAGCATACACCCAGGGTGCCCGGGGCTTGTCATTCAAAATCTACTGGTGGGCTTGCAGCACCGGTTGTGCCACCCACCAGAGTAGTTCGTAAAGTATGACTCGGGCCTGCCACCGCAGAGCACCGTACACAGCCTGTGCCACTGTGTGACTCGGCGAGTTCAACCACTCGCCGGTCTGTGAACCTTCCTTCTGCGACATGTTAGTCACCCCTACAGAAGGCCTATGGGCAGGGTGCGTTATACGTATGAGGCAGGTCGTGCCCTGAAGTGGGTAGATTGGCCTGGTAGCTCTTCACTTTTGCAAGGCTACCTTTTCTCCGTAGGCCAGACTGAGCAGTTTCGATTACAGCATCCTAGAATCCTAACTCAAGGAACCAGGTAGAGTCGAGTTTAGTATGCTTGAAGTCAGAATGATGAGATGCATCTTTTAGGAAAGTTGATTTTAACATTCTGTGTTTGAAAATACCTCTTTGAGAAAGATGGTATTTTCTTGCCTGACCATCCAGTCTGCTACTGCTTGCATGTGTATTGTGTGTCTGGGTTTGCGAGTGACAGGGCTGGGAGGATTCCAGGAGGTAGAGCACAATGGCACTAGGCTGATAGTCCAGAGAGTGGTGGGGAGGAGTAAGTACCTGGGTCTGAAAAGAGCTGGGCCATCTCCCACAAGATTGGCTCCACTCCCCGGGGGAGTCTGAGGACCCTGGCTTGCACAGACAAAGGAAGAGGACACACACTGGCAGAGTGCACCTGAAACCGGTTCTGACCAGGCAAAGGACCCTCTGCCATCAGAGGACAAAGGATTTATGAGTATAAATACTGGGGCCTGGATCCCAGAACTTTAGGATCACTTTGAGAACGAAACAAGATGACCCTCGGCTGAGGAAGAGCACCCGGAGACCACAGGAGTTGAACTGCCCTTCTGCCAGAGAGCTGTAGTGGGTTGGCCTGTGGTGGTATCTTTCTTGCCAAGGAGGGGTAGAAAGGGCTAAGGAAGAAACTTTAATTATCTTGCCAAATATTCTCCAAGGGGTAGTGCAAGCTAGCCTCCTCTTCAAAGACGCAGGGATACCAACAAATTCACCTCTTCTGTTTGAGCAAAGCTGGAACTGCTGTTTCCGCCACTACAGAGGAACTCTGCAACCGGCTCCGAGATTATCATCTGGACGGAGCCGTTCATTGCCAAGAGTGACCGAGAACTCATTGACTCAAAGACATCAGCAATGATCTGTGGTGTCCGCACTTCTGTAACGTCCTCTCCTCTCCGGTAAGGACCGAGGCCGCCCCCTGTTTGCATCCGTATTCCGGGACCCGCCACATCACTTTGCCCTGAAGCAAGGAACCAACGCTACCACGTGTCACATGACAAAGCAGCTCCCTGATGCTGAAAAGAGCCTTTGTTTCTTTTTCTAGAGGTACAATCCCGTGAGAGTCCAGTTGTGACTCCGAGCCCGACACTGCACTCCTCGCAGGCGACCTGTGCCCCCCAGAACAATTGCCGGAGACACTTGCATCCCGATGTGTTGTCCGTTTGTAGTGGTTTATCTATATTACTGTATGTGTTCACAAATGCTTTACACACTGCCTCTGGCATAAGCCTTCCTGCACATAAGCAATCATTTCCTCAACGCAGGCACCCTTGCACTAGTGTGTAAGGGGGCCTCTGTTGGAGCTAGGCAGCTAAATAGATCACCAGCGCAGGGAGAAATGCAGGTGTGCACCATAATTTTGTAAATACGGTGCATCCCTGCGTTTCTAAAGTGACAGAGCTTGGCGCTAGCTATTTTAAAGCTAACCTGGTGTAAATATGCCCCTTAGAGGGGAAACTACTTGTTATGTTATGTTATGCGATTTTTTATAGTGAACAGCTGCCCCGGAAAAAGGCGTCCCAACGCTGATAGTTGAAAATTGCCTAACTATAGACAACAGAAGCAGCCTACAGTGGAGGAAAGAGGTGAGTTTTGATCCCCTTATGGAATGCCAAGTAGTTTTTCATGCTGCAAATGGCGATGATGAGCACATTCCAAAGTTTGGCTGCCAATACACAGAAGGAACGTCCACCAGCACGAGCCCTCCTCACCCGCGGAACAACCGCCAGATGCTAGCCCATAGACCAGAGTTAACGGGAGGATATATAGAGTGTATGCAGATTGGCCAAGATGTCTGGAGAGGAGAGATTTAAACATTTTGAAAGACATGCAAAGGATCTTAAACTCTATGCGTTTAGTCACAGGCAGCCAATGTAGCAGACGAATAGCACTAGAGGCAATGCATGTCCTGGGCAGACTTTTAAAAAGTAAAGCGCCAATCAGTAATTACAGGCCCAAGGAAGATTTGAGGCTGGCCAGGGTTTAGCGTGGGTTGGATACACCAAGCAGGTTTATTCCATTAAAAGATTTTACCTACAGGCATATTATCTGAAATTGAAGCCAAATTTATCCATGTAGGCAATATTTCAAGATGCACCAGTGAAGCCCTCTCGAGGCTGGATAACCACTGGGCAAGGTGCTGCTGAAGCCATTGATTTTGGCAGCAAAATCTAGTAGGACACTTTTTCATGTAGCAGCGATCGACTTTCAGTAGTCGAGCGGATACTTCTCCCACCTATGCTCAGTCAATAGTTCAACCTTTAGACTAAGGCCTTACCAAGGAGCTCAAAAAGATCCAGTGAGGCAGGCCTGAAGCTGTGTTTGATAAAGTTGCTGTGTAGTCCCTCTGACCTTCCAGAAGTCTTGGAAGCTCAACACCTTTTTAAGTCCTAGCTTTTCTGTGTTGCTGGAGCAGCTCCTCATCTTCTGTTTTAAAGGTCCCAGAACTTCAGGGATTACATTTAGGGGGAACAATGCACTCCAGCAGAGAACACCTGCAGGGTCAAGTCCAGTTTCAGTTCCTTTTTATCAGACAGGCACTTCAGGAAAAAGGCTTCTTGCAGCTTGTTATTTTCCTGTAGCCCACAGAAGGTGAGCCACCAAACCCTTGGAGTGCACTTCTTTGTCCTTGTTGCCAACGTACAGGAGCAGGTTAGGCTGTTCTGGTCTCTTCACAGGTTTAAAATAGCAGATTCAGTCTTCTTCTGTTCTTCCGCCAATCCAGAAAATGTTCTTAGGAGCTGGTGGTGAGGTCCTTTTTTGTACAGTGTAGTAGCTAGTGGGTGGAAGTGATTCCTTAGAACCAATGAGGAAAAAGTTCCTGGAGGCAAGCAACCTCTTTTACAGCACATCATTTTTGCGTTACTAAAAACTCTGTAAGAGATTACCATTCTAAGGGAAATCCAAGATGGCACAGCCAGGGAAATTGTTAGGGAGAGGGTCAGTCACCTCTGCATCAGCTACTTTTAAGTGATTTGAATTCCCTCTTCCACAAGCTGAAGGCTAGTTGGCTGCAGAAGACCTATAGGACAAGGCCCTAATCCCCTTCAGGTCTCCCCTTCAATTTAACAGTAAATTGGCTGGCCTCACTCATGCTCCTTTAAAGTAAAGTTAAATCTTGTACCCACCGGGCTGCTTTACTTGGGCTGACACATGTATACCTCAGCCCAGCCCATCCTGTCACCAGGCCAAAGCCACTGTCTCTGCTCTGGGATCAGTGTTCACATATACTTAAGGTCAAGCACTGGTACTCGCAGCTGCAGTCAGGCTAATGTAAATTAGCTATACATACAAGAAGGGGGACCCCAGGTCTGATACGGGGCAGTTAAACAGGGGAATCAAATACACCAAAGGAGTGTTTGGAGTGTAGGACTGAACCCATGTGATTTTGATGTTTTGCATTATGTATTATCATGAATATCCTAAATGTGAATATTCTAAATGTTTATATTTATGAAATGATTGGATACCTACTTATGAAAAAATATAAATGGCAATAACAATAATTAAAAAGTAAATTCTTTTTGTATAAAACTGATGTCCATCCTTGTATATGATCATTAGCGTTTTGCTCCTTGATTTTGCTCCCTTGACAGTTGTTATATTATAGGATCCCTTTGAGGACTGTCTTACCTTTTCGGGCAGGGTTTATTTTTGCCTTTAATGTAAATTAGCTATCAGGAGCTTTAGGCACGGTAAAGGTAACTTTCTAAAAGTTACTTTTTCCTAAATATTTATTATCAATTTAATTTCACCATTGAATAATTTTTTTATAAATATTAAGAAATAGTGGTTGAACCACTCTAGCTTGTCCCATATCAAAGACAGCAGAATTCATATATTAATCTGCTTAAACTAGTTTTCTTCATAGGAGACCTATAGCCTTCCTCAGTAAGAAAAGCTTATGGGGGCTTGTCACTGCAGCCCCACTTTTGAATACTGGCTACCTACTTTGTGAGCTAAAATTGCATTTTTAAGGGTGAAGTCTTAACATTTAAAAGAGAGATTTTTCTTGGTATATGGTTTTTTGACAAGTCAGACCGCAAGTATACAGAGCAGCAGTCAGGCTACATTGTGATAACGGGTATGTTTGAAATATTTATATAAATATCAATGGTGAGTTTTATATAACTATACAGGAAAATACATTTTTGAAAGTTATACTTTACTTGCATGAAAGCTCCAGTAGTCTAATTAGCACTAGCTCACCTACACCTGCCTCCGTGGTAGTGTTTCTTCCTGAAAGGGAGCAAGAACTTCTCCCAGAGAAGTGACAATGTCTTGTGAGGTATGAGATTTACTTCAGCACAGGAAATGACAGTCCAGAGGGTTCAGGAACGTAATTCACATAAAAGGGACGAGGATAAGGTTTGCCCCCTCATAGTTGACTGCAAATGGTGACATGGAAAAGTGTTTTCTTTGATCCTAGAGTCAACTTCAGCCATAATGGCACAAGCCAACTGTGGGGGGAGGGACTGGCCTCAGAATCAGTTTGATGGTGTTAAGGAGAAGGTGACTGCTCATTGCCCTAGACACAGCACTGGCTGGCCCACCAGACTCCTCCAGGGGCAGAAATATACTGCCATGTTGGTTGAGACCAAGTCCTGGGCACACATACAAGGTGATGATTCAGAGTGTCAATGCACAAACTGTAGTACTTAATTACAAAGGTGACCAGGCAGCACTGTAACTATTCATTTCTCACACTTCTACCGTTAACCTCCCTGAGCGCATCGCAGAACCAGTATTATATACTGCCATGTTGGATTTCACTTAGAATTATACACTGTGGAGTAGTCTGTAATGAGGCAAACATAAATGTCCTGTTAAAGTGGGATTGCTTGACCTTACAAACATTTGGGGCCCTATCACAATGTCATGCAGATTTTACTTGAACAACATCGTCTCGGTCATGGGACAGACTCCTGTTCGGCGGTCCTGACTCACTAATTTTAATGCAACCAAACACTGTTGCATTCCTATACTTTACAATAGGAGCATGTATTCCAGCCAGAATGCAGTCTCCTGTTGTGAAATAGGTGCATTGCATCCCTGCATCCCGAGACATGCACCTCAAGGTACCTGCCACAGGGTCCAGGGACAACAGGGGGCCCCATAGGTCCCCCCTCAGCCTCTGACCAGAGGTTGGGCAACTAAGGGGGTCCTGCTGGGGGTCACCAAAGTTGAGTCCCAACAGCCTATTCTGTGTCGGAAAGGCTGGAACAGAAAGGCTGCCGAAACCCTACATCATAATCCCGGGGGTTGAAAGAGCTGCACTTGGGATTACTGGCTGCATTCCACTGACTGATAGTATTGGAAATGGCCCTTTTTGCAGGGTTATCCCCAAACATTTTGCTTCTTCCTCCCTTGTTTTTCCTGACCTGTGGTTGTTGACAATAGGACTCTGAGCACTTTACCACTACTGATCAGTGCTAAAGTGCATATGCTCTCTATATACATTATTAATATTGTGATTGGTTATCCGTGATTGGCATATTTGTTTGACCAGTAAGTCCCTAGTAGAGTGCACTCAGTGTTCCCAGGTTGGTGATTCAAATGCTACTAGTGGGCCTGTAGCACTGATTTTGCCACCCACATGAGTAGCCCCAACATGGTGTCTCAGGCCTGCCACTGCAGTGCCTGTGTGCAGTTGCTAGCTGCCATGCTGACCTGACCAGTGTCCACACTGGCCAGTCCTAACCCTTCCCTTTCTATACACATTGGGCACCCCTATTGAAGGCCCCAGGTACCCCCCCTGGGCAAGGTGCAGTGTATGTTAAAGGTAGGACATGTCCTGATATAGGTGATATGCCCTGATAGTGAAATACTGCCAATTTCATTTTTCACTATTGAAAGGGCTATCTTGCCCTTAGGCTATAATGGGGAATGCTGTGTATAATATTTACCTGCATATCTTCCCATAGGCGCAAGATAGAAAATTAAAGTCTGGTATCCCTGGACTCAGAATGTAATGACACATCCTTTAGGAAGGATGGTTTTTAAATCCTGTGTTTGAAAACAGCACTTTTAGAAAGTGGCTGTTTTCTTGTCTGACCTTTCTGTGTGCCGTGGCCTGTTTGTGAATTGACTGTCTGGTTTGTGAGTAACAGGAGCTGGGGTGGCTCCCAATGCTGAGTGAGTCATCCCTGGGCTGAATAGCTCCATCTGCATCTTGAGTGGTGGGAGGGGATGGCACCGGGGCCTGAATAGGGCTGTGCCTGCCTTCCACAATGCTTGTTCCACCTCCTGATGTGCGGCTGACGACCCTGCCCCTCTCTCTCAAAGGAAAGAAGCAGTCAAGTAAACAAAGTGATCCAGGACTGACCAGAACTGTTTCTGACTAAGCCAAGAACAAAGAGAAAAGTGGTATAAAAAGGGCTACCCAGACAACAGAAAATTAGATCATCCTGGAATCAAGAAGGAACCTCTGCCAAAGAGAAAGCTGGAAGACTGAAGAGGAAGGACTGTCCTGCTGTGTGTTTGTGGGCTGACCTGCAGTTGGTTTTCTGCCAAGGAGAGGGGAAGTACTTTTCTTTTGCTGTGTCCCCTTGCTTGAAGAGATCTCCAAGGGTCTGAGAAGAGCTGGCCTGTCTGAACTCTGCTGTGTGAGTTCTGCCCTTCCTAGAGTACTTGATCTATTTGTGGGGCCTCTGAAAGTTGTTGCATGCTCTTTGAGGAGCCATGCAAGAAGAAAAGAAGTAGATCTACATTGTGCACGCTTCGCTCGCTTGCGGAGGGCATTGCGGACAGTGGGAACAAATTCCTGTCACTGCGAAGATCGTCGCAGCACCTGTTGCCGCTGCAGGAACCGACACATCGTTCGCTTGCGGGGCTCATCGCCTCGGTGCAGGAAGATTCCTGTCACTGCGAGTATCGTCACAGAGCCTGTCATTGCTGTGAGAAACCATTGCATCACTTGCGTGCGGATCGAATCCCGTCGCTGCGAACATCGTCGCAGAGCCAACGCATCAAGGGGCCGCAAGAGGAGAAGATCACATCGTCACTGCACCGAAGATCGTCGCGGTCCCGAAGATCGCTTGCTACCAAACCTGTGCACCGGAATCCATACAAGGTATCGCATCCCTCCCCTTACAGACAGGATTGGTCGCAACACGCCCACTGCGTGCAGCAGGGTTGTCGCATCGCCTCTACAAGGATTCAGGAGAAACGCATCGCTTGTTTTTCAACGCTGCAGCTTCCACTTGAAACTTTTGTCGCATCTACAGGTACTTTGGGCTAAAAAGTGACACAACTGTGGATTGTTTTGACGCAAACCCTAGAACTCTTTTAAAATCATATTCTTGAACTGTGTATGTTGGATTTTTGTTGTTTTGGTCTTGTGTAATTTAGCTAAAGATACTTTATTTTTGTAAACTGGTGTGGAGTCCATCTGTGGTGTTTTCACTGTGTTACTGTGAGCGTTGGTACAAATACTTTACACATTGCCTTAGATAAGCCTGTCTGCTCATGCCAAGCTACCAAGGGGGTGAGCAGGGGTTATCTAAAAAGTGTATCCCCCTTACCCTGACTAGAAGCAAGGGTCCCTATTTGGAAATTGGTGCCTACCTCTGCCAACTAGAGACCCCCAGATCTAACAGACGGGCTCTCTGAACCTGTCAGTAGCCAGTTGGAATGACCGTTCCAATTTTTTTCTGACCACCTCCATCGTAATGAAGTGATCGGAAAGGAATCTGACTGGCATATTACAATGCGGTCAGAAAGGCTCTCACCGATGGTCGAGCGGTTTCCGACCGCATCGTAATAGGGCTCTTTGATTTGATTTAATTAGATTTTAATGTGTAAAGTGTGAGGTATGTCCAAGGGCATCTTGGTGCTTCCAGCAAACTAGAAAGGACCAGAGAGAATTTACAGCTGGAGCATGAAAAGCCAGTTCTCAGAAACTTGCTGAAAGCAAGAAAATTGGAGGAGTTCCTCAAATAATCTGGTACATGATTACAGAGGTAAAATGTAGCATGAGAAAAACTTCTCCTACCCCAAGAGACTTTGTGAATTTGAGAAACCGACAATGTCATTGAGTTCGTCGAATTTAGAGACCTGTTAGGGGTATACTATGAGAATTTGTTTCCTAAGAGATTCGGGGACTAACAAATGCACCGCTTTATGAGCAATACAAAGAGCCTTAAAAGATACTCTTATTTTGACTGGTAACCAGTGGAGCTCATCTGTTTCTTTAGTCACAGACTTAAGCTTTTTATTATTTTTCAAAACCCTGACTGCAGCATTTTGTAGCCTCTGGAGCCTGCTTAGGATACATTTCTGGGCTCCAACAAAGAGTGCATTGCAATAATCTAATTTAGATAAAACCAGTGTGGAAACCACAGTTTTGTTGTAACTCTAAAAGCAAGAAAGAAAGGATTTTCCTCAAATTTCAAGTGTATAAAAACAAGAGAATGTAAGGTAGTTGGTGTGACCCCTAAGGAGAACTTTGTGTCAAAAATTATTCCAAGATTCTTGTATTTGGACACTGGGACGGGAAGTGGAACAAGAGCATCCGGCCACCAGGATTGATTTCAGAAGGAGGTATCCAGCTAATAGATAAGTACTTCAGTCTTTTCCAGCATTTAATTTTGAGGAATGGTTGCTCATTTATTGCAAGCGGACACTCAAGTATTTATTAAAACGATGACATCTGCATGCTGCTCGACCGGGGTCACATTGCAGCTCTCATTCTACTAGACCTCTCCGCAGCCTATAACACAGTCTCACACTGCACACTCACAGCCAGACGCCACGACGCAGGGATACAAGGAGCCGCCCTTAACTTAACATTCATGTCCTCTCCCCAGGGGCTAGCGCACAATTCACTGACTAGCACAAATGTAGGCACCCCTGAACTCTTGTGCAAGGGTGCCTCAGTTGCAGGCAGGATTATTTTTGTGCTTAAAGGGGTACCTTCATGAACAAAAATAATCCAGAGAAGAGTTTTCCTCTTTCTATGTCTGCTGCAAAATGCAGCAGACACGGAAAGAGTGTATAAAAACAAGAGAATGTAAGGTAGTTGGTGTGACCCCTAAGGAGAGCTTTGTGTCAAAAATTATTCCAAGATTCTTGTATTTGGACACTGGGACGGGAAGTGGAACAAGAGCATCCGGCCACCGGGATTGATTTCAGAAGGAGGTATCCAGCTAATAGATAAGTACTTCAGTCTTTTCCAGCATTTAATTTTGAGGAATGGTTGCTCATTTATTGCAAGCGGACACTCAAGTATTTATTGAAACGCGAAGCCACCTCTTCTGAGTTTTTGTGAAAGGAACAATAATTTGAGTATCGTCCGCATAGGATTTTGTGGGGAAACAGCCTGCCACTACCATCGCTGAGCTCGTTGCACCCCACGCCATCACCTCCAAGGACTACATTCTTACACTGACCATCAATGCATTCTTCATTTCCAGCATCTTCCCAGAAGATTGGTAACAAGCAGTGGTCAAACCACTCCTCAATAAACCCACTCCACACAATGCAGCTCTCATTCTACTAGACCTCTCCACAGCCTATAACACAGTCTCACACTGCACACTCACAGCAAGACTCCACGACGCAGGGATACAAGGAGCCGCCCTTAACTTAACATTCAGGTCCTCTCCCCAGGGGCCAGCACACAATTCACTGACTAGCACCAATGTAGGCACCCCTGAACCCTTGTGCAAGGGTGCCTCAGTTGCAGGCAGGATTATTTTTGTGCTTAAAGGGGTATCTTCATGAACAAAAATAATCCAGAGAAGAGTTTTCCTCTTTCTATGTCTGCTGCAAAATGCAGCAGACACGGAAAGAGGAAAAAACGAGAAGAAATAAAAATATTTCTCATCTTTATAACTGAGTTTAGACAGACCTATAATAACCGCCCCAAGAGATATTTAGGAATCTATATAACCAAAAAATTGAAGATTTCTACTATTTCCCATTACTAAAAAGGGTGAGTTACAAGTTAACACGATGGAATCAACTGCCATTGTCAATAATGGGACGTGCTGCTCTAATTCGAATGTCCATCCTTCCACTCTTTAACTTTCTTTTTAGCGCAGCCCCATGTGCAATCCAGGCTTCCTTTTTTAAACAGATAGATGGTATGTTCTCTTCTTTTTTATGGGCAAACAAGACACCGATGTTGGCACTTAGCAAACTCTCCGGTCACAGAGGGAGGATTGTCTCTCCCGAATATCAGAGACTATTACTATGCGACATTTGCACATCACAGTTTTAGGGTTTTTTTTCTGGACGCTCAAGAGGCAGATCATTTTTTTATGAAAAAGATTTTAAGAGAACTTAATATTATTGACCCAGCAAGAGTGACTAAGTACCCTAAGAAAGTACCATATAAGACCCTACAATGGTTATTCAAACAAAGAGCCCAGCTCCTGAAATATTATGACATACTAAGAATTAACAGCTCAATGAGACTTATGAAGTTACACATCGGAGAGATGGGTATTCTGGATAAAAATACACTTAGACTTTGGAAGGAAAATGGATATGATAAAATCCAGAATTTCATTATGGGGAATAGTTGGAAAACTTGGGAAGAATTCGAAATAGGGCTTCAACATTCTAATACAATTTTAAAATGGTCCTTAATTAGACTCAACGCTACACTGGCAAAATTAGATATGGGTAATTTATTGCACAAAACGTATTTAAGTGAAGCCCTAAATGGTCCCATACAGCAGAAGATAAGTACCTGGATAACATTTTTTATTGAGAACAAACCGTCTCTATGAAAACTATGAAAAGATCAGAGATAGATGGAGGAAAAGAGAAGACATAGAAATTAATAAATCAACCTGGGATAAATTAAATAAATATAATAAAGTTATTTTCTGAGGAGCAAATTACAAACGGACGCAATTTTACTCAAAATGGCTGATTTATAGAACACCCTCTTTTCTCCATAACATATACCCCCAAGTAGAAGATAAGTGCTTCCGATGTGAGCAGAAGGGAAACTGGAAATCATTATATGGGAATGTTCTAAAATACGGAATCTATGGAAGGAGATTGAGAAATATCTCAGAAATACAATAGATCCCCAAATCACACTTTATGAATCTATTGCAGTTTTGGGCTGCTCTTCTGTTGCCTCTCCCCACAATGAAAGTTTATTCATCGCAGCCCTAGTAGCAAGATCTTTAATCCTGAAACTGTGGAAAACAGATAAAGTACCAACCCTTAATACATGGAGATCAAAATTAATTAAAATACAAGGGATGGAAAAGAAATACGCATTATGATCAGGGGCAGTAAGAAAATATGAGAAATATCGTAGTATGTTTGAACACCAGTCCTCCTGACATTATGAGCCAGCTCTTATCAAGATAAGAGATAGGTCATATTTGCTGGTGGGTCTAGTATGCTCTTAGGAATTTATGTATTTATGTATTTGATTAAGAAATTTCTTGCACTTTAGTCTGTATTTTATACAAATAAGATTTTGAATGTCGCACATTGCACTTTAAGGGAATGATCTTTTTTCCATGATCAGAAATTGTGATTGCACTCTGGAGTATTTGTACTTCATCATGTAGTTAATTTGTGTAGTCATTTTGATAGCTGGAATGTTATATGAGACTTATATGTATTTTGTATTCTATATCTGTGTCTATGAACTCAATAAAAAAATTTTTAAAAAAAATTCTTTATAACTGATCTGTGGAGGCATAAGGTGTTGGCGTGGCCCCAGGTTTACATGATTAAGTAAATCTAGGGCAGCATCAAAATCCATTGGCGCTGGTTGGCAAAACCCACTGCAATGCCCATAGAAGCTTCCTGAATTCAGAGTAAAGCAAGGCACCGACTTGCACTGCTTTGTCTTACTCCATATCTATGAGGTCATGAGGTCATGCAAAGCTAGTCACAGTGGCTTGCGTCTCCTCATAGACATGATTGAGAGGTTTGTGCCGCTGGCGCATTACAAAACGGGCTGCTCCGGCAGCGGAAGCCTCTCATAAGTAAGCCCCCTAGTAACTGGGATTTGGTTAGCAGGCCTCAGACAACAGTAAAGATGTAGAAGGTAGCAGCCTTACTATGAGGTATGCAATAACCAGACAGCTACTATATAAATCTGCAGCCGTTACATCCTCTCATTCCTCACGTCCCTTGACTGGTTTAGAGGTGAGGAAATGGTGGTTTTCAGATGGTGTAGCTGCACAAACTTCATCATAAGGAAAACCCTCTCAGTTCTGCAATCACCAACATGGCTAAAAACCGCATTGTAAATAAGGCTCCCTTTCATACTATACTTAGCGCAAAAGCAGTGGGCAATGGGTGTTATGGTAGGTGTTCGACTGCAAGATCCATTGATTTTGATGCTGCCCCATATTTACAGGGGTGGCGTAAATAATTGGCAGTATCAAAATTAAGACCAGGGAAAACCTGGTCTTAAACAGGAGCAGCGAGGAGAAATGTTTCATTTAGTCTTTTTTTCTTGCTGTTTCCATGTGTGCTACCTTGTGCAACGCACATAGAAACAGCAAAATGCCTTTGATTGTTTACGTGCAGGAAGGTGTGCCTATACAAACAATCAATAAAAGAAATGGTGTTTTGCAACTTCTATGTGTGCTGCATATAAGCAATCATCCCCTCAATGCATGGTGCAACAGTGCCTGAATTGGTGCTAGGCTGCTAAATTTAGCATCAGCGCAGAGGGAAATGCAGTGCTGCACCGTATTGTTGTAAATATGGTGCAGCCCTGCGTTTCAGAAGTGGCGGAGTGTGGTGTTAAGCCAAGGAGGCTAATGCCACACTCTTCTACTTCTCTAATAAAAATGACCCAATGTTCTTGAATTCCACGGTTGTCTTCAGTAGTAAGGTAGAATAGACAGCTTGGTGCTTACCAGTCAGGCTTCTATAAGTGCATAGAAAACATTTGAAAATTGGTGATGCCATGCACATGACACCTGGTGATTATGCTTGTCTTCTGTTTTTTATTCCATGGTACCTTAATGTTTTTGATTATAATAACCTTAAGTCTATCGTTCCCATGGACTTCAGTTCCTGGAATGCAGGATGTGCATGGCACAGCCTATACAAGGGAGCCAGATGGATAATTCTTTATGCAGCGCATGGACATTTTGGCAACTTATTTGAGATTTGACTGTTTGACAAAGATGAACATTTTGAAAAACTGCTCCCAGCCTCTGATACTGGAACCAGTTAATTGACTGTATCCCCATTCTTTATAAACCCACAATTCTTTATCCTGGCCATACAGGGTGTATTGTCCATCAGTTTCACACAAGTCTGTCTCCATTATTCCATGTTATTTCAACTGTACAGATCAGTGGGAAAAAGGATTCAACAGTTTGGCAGCACTATCCTTCAAAATATGGCTAATAAGCAGCTGTGTCTGAGGGTCACATCTGTTAAGCGCATCCATGACAGTGCTTAATTTGTAAAAATAAATAAGAGTCTCGGCTCTCATCAGGAGGCCACTCCAGCTTGCGCCACACATAGCCCCTGCCATGCTGCCAATGATAGTAACAACACAATTACTAACCATCACACTCCTACAAGTGTGACAATTCATACTATTTAAAGCCCCAAAGCGATAAGAATGGCTTGGGCAGCAGGTAATATTAATTTTTTATGTGCACTCAATAATTGACTGTGGTTGTGGTCATTTCTAGGACAGTGCCACCTTGTGGGAGACTGTTACAAGGGCCTGTGCTGACAATTAGGTGCCGGTCCTAAAGCACCGGAAACCACCTGCTCAAATTAAGCTCACATTTAGAAACTCCCAAGCTTAGTTCGTTCACTCTTTTCCCATGAATCCTCCCTAAAGTCTGATTGAGGAATACAAATACATGGACCACAAAACACTTTGGGGCATATTACCAACCAATAGCGATAATTATCGCTATTGCTTGGTTAGAGACAAAAATTTACCGCTGAGCTGCGGCGATTTTTATCGCAGATAAACCTTGGTATTACCAAGGTTTATCGCAAATGCGATAAAAATCGGCCGCAATGCATGAATATCGCTGAAAAGTCAGCGATATTCATGCATTACCGAGCTAATGCTCTTAGCCATGTTATCCACCTCCCATTGGATAACATGGCTAAGAACTGCTCAGGGCAGGTGTTAGCTTTTGGAGATATTCGCGCTTAGCGCGAATATCTCCAAAAGTTGGTAATAGGAGATAGCGATGTTAGCGACTGTTTCCAGTCGCTAACATCTTGGCACGCCCACTTTGCATATCATTAGTGATAAATATCACTGACATGCAAAGTGGGGCCCAAGATGGTCGCTATCTCCTACTAGCTGTCGCTAACTGGTGTTAGCAACAGCTAGGTAATAGGGAGATAATATTATCTCCGCTTTCTTGGCTTTTAAAGCCAAAAAAGCAGAGATAAACCCCCTTGATAATATGTCCCTTTCTTTCGTAAATAGCTCCAATTCTACCCCTCGTGCACGTTACTCCCTCTCTTAAAACATTTGATTTTGTCTTCTCAGCAGCCAGCTTCCCTTAATTTTAGGACAATATCCAAACGGAGTAAACAAACTATCTAAGAAGTTATCACACTTTAAAAAAATATTGTATTGCAGTGCCAATATATCAGCAGATCTGAAAAAAATACTAGCTTTATCTGCAGCCCAGATCTCACTTTCACATATTTTCACAGTACACTACAAGATGTCTGATTCCTTTGGGGCCTACTCAGTATTCAGCTCACGTCTCATTGACTATTGTAAATGTAACGCGAAAGAAATGTCCTCATTTCCCTGAAGATAGCAGAATATTGAGATAGCAGTGTGACCCCACTCTCATTGAAAGATGAAATGAGTTTTGTTCTTTGTCTTGATAACGCTTCAGCACGTTCTGAAATGAAGCAGCTAAAACTCAGAATCGACTAGCATCAGATGCTGTGGTATGGGTATGCACGTGACACATTCCCTAGGACATTTTCATTGACACTCATAAAAAAGTAGATTTACTCAAAGTTATGAAGGTCACCTTCCCTGAAGTCAGTAAAACATGAGCCGGATTACATAGATTGTGCATCAGAGTACATATATTTTATACCCATCTTTTCACATTACATTTTGAAACAAATGTACAAAGTTTTCATGCAGCACAGCAGCCAAAAAGACTGGCTGTGTTGCCTGATGAGGAGAGAGCAGGAGGCAGCTATATTTACAGAAATATGACACTCTCTTCCCCTCTCCCCAGCACTGGCCCTGAAATGTGCTGCCGTGCGCCATGAGCACACCCTTGCACCAAAGTGCAAGGGTGTGTGTGTGAGTCTAGCATAGGTTTTGTACTGGAAGGATGCATTTCCAGTACAAAATACGATGCTTAGACCGACTTTAAAACTTTTCTCACTTTGTATGTGTGCTGTTCTGTGCAGCACACATGCAAAGTTGGAGAAGAAAGGAGAAATAAAAGCATTTCTCCATGATAGCGCCTATCTGAAATATGCACAGTATTTTGCCACAAAACCCTGTCTAGTTTTTTTAAGTAAATAGGGTTTTGAATGAAAAACCTTGGGTGGTTGCATGGGAACACCCCCTTTGTCGCTAAGTAGTGCAAAGCAGCGCAATGCACTGTTTTGAGTTACTTTGAAGTGTTTTCTGCTGGAAAGTAAATTAGCAAAAAAATTATTGTGGGTCCTATTACCATGTCAGTCAGTGAGCCTTCAACCGCTCATCAGCGGCTCATTGACCAACATCGTAGGTTTAAAGTCCAAATGCCTAATTGCAAAGTATTCGGTCGTATTTTAAACCAGCCGGCTGGACGAACTTGTTCCCGACGGGCTCGAGGAGCCCATCAGGCCAGTTGGAGGCCACACATAATCCCCTATGGACGGCGTTTCCGCTGTGGGGATTATGATGCCAGTTTCCGACAGGCTTTTTAATTCTGGCTTTCCGCCATGAAAAGCCTGTCGTAAAGTGACTTTGGAGGACCCTAGCAGGGCCCTTTTACTCAGGAGCCTCCGGTTGCGGACCTTGGGGGCACCTATGGCACCCCCTGTTAATCGCTGCACTTCGTGGCAGGCAAGCGGTGCAGGGATTAACAGAAAGTCCTATTTTTCTATGGGAGCTTGTACTGCAGCTAGTTTCCGACCGCAGCCCAAGCTCCCATAGAGAAATGGGAGCTTGCGACCACACCATGTGCAATTCCATCATAATTGCGGTGTTGGGACAGCCAACCAGAGGTCGATCGGTCCCAAGACAGCGACAATGATGGTCCGAAGCAACTCCGACTGACATCTTAATGAGCCCCTCTATGTCAATTTGCGTTACTTTTGTGATGCAAACACGGCGCGTAATCTTAGTAAATGTATCCGAGACTGTAGTGCTGCAGGTGCAGTTTTGCATAAGCAATTGCAAATACAGAGAAATTTTAAAAATCTTCTTTTGCACGGGCTGGTCTGTCTTAAAATTACAGGTTGACCTGTATTTTGATTCAAATGCCAGTGCAAATGTTGGTGCAAAACTGCACCAGCAGTCATACAATTTATATAATCCAGAAAAATTGATGCAATATTGCATCTGTGCAATCTGTAGTCTGTTTCTATTAGTTTGCAATAATGTGCTAAAGTTTACAAGCTTACATTCCTCACAAAAGCATCAGTCAATGGTATAAACTGGTACCTCAAGGATACCTTATATGCTGCTTTTGCAAATGTAATCCAGATCTCGTCTGCTTTTTAGCCTTGTTGTTATTTTTCATTTTTCTACTCATCGTCTGTTGTGTTACACCTGGCCCGGACTTTCTGTTTGTACATTTTTTATGTATGTCTCAGGAACTTAGGCGCGCTGGTGCGCCAGTCTGCTACTACTACTCCCTTGTCCAAAATTCGTGGTGGCACTCCTGCTGCTTTTTCTTGGACTGCCTTGGTTAGATGGCAGAACTCTAAGATGGTAGTTTAGCGCTAAGGTTATCCCTGCAGTCTTTCGGTGGTTTGCCTGTGACCTAGAGCAAAGTGCTAGCTCTTGGTACCACGCACTTCACGAAGACCGTTGAGGGAGTTAGATGTGCTCAATTTTCGTTCGCATTAGAACAGAGTAGTCAGGTTTTGAAATTCTCATTTTCTTCGACAGTAGTTAGTTTGTTTTACGTGCCGGTACTTTGATGTTAAAAAGCACTGAAAATTACGAGTTGAGCTTACCGTTCACCAGTCTTCATTTCTTCAATTCGACCGCAACTTACAGTCACACAAGTACCCTATAGGGAATTTCAAAAAAATAAAGACAGTTTTACAGTGTAAGATTTTTCAAAGTTATTCTATAGCAGTAATGATTTCCATAAATAAAGTAGTCACTAAAAAGTTACTGAGAAAAACCTTACCTGATTCATTCTTCCCTGCTGATATTCTTCGCCTATATCTATATCTGCAAATAAAAAGAACAAAAAAAGAAGAAAGGTTAACAATAGTTTATTTTGAGAAATAAGATGATAGAGAGAGAGGTGATAGAGAGATAACATAAAATCAAATGGAAGAAATTAATTGTTAATGTTATCTTCACAGGATATAACAAATGTTACCACAGCTCTACAGTGTATATATAATACTAAGGCTACAACAACAGCTCAGTCTCCCTTGGGTAGGTTGCAGGGAAGTCTAGAGAGAAAGTTTGCATTCTTAATTAATTGATGTATATGAATAAGAATACGTTTTAACCTTAGTAATCTTGCTTGTATGTTACAGTGCGAGCAGCGCCAGAAACTAGCTGAGGTAACTGTAGAAAACACCAGACTAGAAGACCGAACTGTCTCTTCTCTGTCCCAAACCCATTTCCCTCCGGGAATTCTTTCATGAGACCACAGTTATTCTCAGGGTGTGTGGAGGAAAACTCGGAGAGGCATTAGGAAACGCTCGTCGTTCTGCTCCTGTGAAGAACCTTAGAAACTTCAAGTGAGACTCTTGACAGTATGTCAGGTCACATGCGCCATCATATCTACAGCACCATTTTAGTGGTAGATGTGGTTCATACCAGTCTATCAATGAAAATGTCTACTTCAGGCTGTGGCTCAATTCTTTGGAAAAAGGTTAGAAATATATTCCCCTACGAGTGTGTTAATTAATTATAATTAATATTTACCCATAATCGTGTTGAAAAATCCAGCTCTCTAGTCACCGAGTTTTCTATATATCTTCCTTCACTGGGGGATCCAAAGGGATTAGGATATTCCTTTCTGACTGCCTTTTCATGAAGGTCTCACTGCCCGGGCACCACCCTCAGTATAGGGTTAGGAATCGAACCACCATCATGCCAGTATCTTTGATCCTGTCAGAGGCGGCGGTCCTATCCCCGAACTCTGTGGCTTGACCACCAGCATTGTAATCCGGCAGTTGGACACATTCTCAGGATGTCAGATGGACAACCACCAACAGCCTGTCGGCGGCAGTCCTCTGAACATCATGATGCCCCACAACTTTGGTTGACAGTTCTTCTGCATGTCTGTCACCGTCCTGTAGCTGGCTGCAATTCCTGAAAATCTTTAAGAAATGGCAAAATGGAAGGTTTGACCTCAGTGCTTGTGGATGATGACTTCCAAATAGAAGTAAGTTGTTCCGGTCAGTCTCCTTATTGTATGCTCGTGCTTTCAGGACCCCCCATTATTTATTTTGATAGATACATTTTGAAAGGATATTTCAGAATCCTAGATTTTTTGGGTAAATCTTAAATAAAGATTAGTTGTGTTATTCCAATCAAATAATGCTTCTGAATGGGCCCTATCTCACTTCCATATTATCAAGATGTTGTCTATGAAGTGGTGATTGAGCAAGGATTAGCACGTAAGCAACTTGCTTGGATAAATCCTCTCATATAATATTGTAATAAATTACTAACATTGCTTGTGGTACTAATTGTACACAACATTTTACTTTTACTTGTAAAAGTGGGAAGCTTGCCTATGTGTTTTACTGACAAGTAACCTGAGTGCAATTAAAGATGGCTGCTAATGCGAGAAAGCATACTGCGCATGTGTCAACTGCATGACTTTCTAATGCTTGGAGGGAAAGCTTTGCTTCTGCGCAATGACACTCCAAATGGCAGTTGAAGAACTCACATGCTCAGCATCCGCTTTGCGTGAAATTTAACCGCATTATATACTAAGTGCTATTGCATAAATAGTCTTTTTAATTAAATGGGATTAGATTAAATATAAGTGGTATACAAAGAAATCATTTTATTTGAATTTAATATCTTGTCTTTTTGACTTCTCTGTTAGCTCGTACTTGGGCCTTAAAGAGTGCTAAGGGCTGACACCCATGTGACAACCATGTGACACCCATTCGCATGCGCAATAGAGACAACTCCAGAGTCATGAGCTCAAGTCTTAGAACACGATCAAGGACACCCTTTCAACATGTTCTGGGAACCAGCTGAACATCCTGAAGACTCAATGGATAACTGTCCAAAACTGCATACATTGTTGAAAATGCATTATGAACGTGAGTGGGAAATAAATCTTGGGAGAAACAAATGAATGGGCAGAAACATAAGACAAGGGTCTTAAGAAAAAGTATCAAACTTAGCATGGTGTGATGATCATCCCCTCAGTCTGTCCAATCAGAATTAGGAGTTTCATAAGGTTGAAGTATTTAGGGGTGGTACATGCCATTAAGAAAGTATAATTGGGGTAGTTAGTTGGAATAAGGGGGCTAATCGCTGTCAGAATGCTGAAAGATAGAGATGTTGTGCGATTGCTGATCGAAATACTCAAAGAAGCAGACTTAGTATTTTTTCCAAGCCAGCAAACTTAGAAGGAAGATCGTGGAAGAATCGAGGAGGTAATAGAATTAGAAATAGAAATTTTATGTGGCCAGTGTGTCCCCCCACTCGCACCCTATATATGTAACTATGCCCCATGTATGTCCATGTCATCATGTAATTCCCTTCGCATGCCTGTAATAATAGTGCCACTGCATTTCCGTCCAATGTTAGCATGTCAGTAATTAGGCCCTTCATGAATGAAACGTTAATTCTGCACTGAGGCCTATGTTGCCAATGCATTTGCATGGTACACGTTTAAAAGTCAAGATGCACACGTTTTGTGGCACAGTCAAACCAGGCCCCGAATTCAGGCTCCGAGCCTCTTCTGACTCTGAAAGCTACAGTTTAGTTATGCATCCCTGACCTCTCCCTTACTTCCTGCCCAGCCGAGAGGTGCCCGGCCTGGCCTGTCAAGACGGTATTTTGCCTACAGTTATCTGCTCAGCTCCGCAAAAACACATTCCAGTCTAATGAAAGGGGTAAACATATTCCGCCTGCAGAAGATAGGGCCTAGCCTTTCTGTCTCCATCCAAGTGATTTACTGAACCCGTTTCCATAGAAGGCCCATGGCCCCACGTAATGCACGAAGAAATATACACGCACACTAGCATTTAGTGATGAACAGCCCTTACTCGAGAGACCTTTACTTCAGACAATACATCCTCCAAACACAAGATATCAGATGTGCCAAAGGTGCAGGTCGTTCTGACATCCCATACTCCTCTACTAGTGCTAACGTCAGCTCCCCCCAGCTCTCTCCAGTTACACGTCAATTACACGTCATGACCAGTTTTGCGCGCACAAGTAGGGTAAAGGTTTCTGCTGACCCTGCAGATCTCCTCTATGCATCCACCCACCTGTGACACACCTGTGACTCATCAAGTGGACACCCACGTGTACGCCTCCTTACACGCCTTCTTTCACGCCCATGTGTTCTTATCTTTCTCTTTCACTTGCTCCGCCTGGAGCGCCCCGCCTTCTCTCATTCAATGCAATTGTATGGTTTCACTATATATAATGTGTTATGTGAATAAAGAACCAGATGACGACCCTTCCTGAACCTTAGTGGTGATGGAACCCGATTCTCCATAAGCTCGAGCTTTTGTATTAAAGCCCTTTTGAACCGGACACCACGGACTCTGCCTCTCTTTTTTTATGAGCAATCCTTATTAATGTATAGAAATTATGACAGGGTAATACATTATTTACCACTTTAATGTGGCGCCCGAACAGGTACCAGTCCCCTTCCCCACGCGCCGGCGATGTAGGTGCAGCCCCCTGACCCTTTCTATAGCTGTGACGGACTTCAAGTGTACACGACAGCGGGTCTTCCTGCCAACTCCCTCAGGCCCACGGAGGAGACGGAGACTGTGACCAGGCATCCACACGAGGCGGTGAGGATTGCGGACCATCCCGACCAGAGCCCAAGCTGAGAGAGCAAGGTCCGAGGTATCCCGAGGCCCACCTGTTCCGAGGCGCATGCGCAGCAGCAGCAGTACCAGGAACCGTAGCAGTCCAGTCCAGTATCGAGTTTCTGAGGCCTTCAGTTTTGCTTCCCGGTGAGTACCGTTATTGGGAATGCATAGAGACGGGTTCATTTATTTGAGCTCGGTAAAGACGGGTCTGGGTACACAGATCCGGTAAAGATGTGTCCATTTAGGTGGATGCGGTAAAGACGTGTCTCTTTATGAGACCGGTATGGCTGTACTGTTCTAAGCAGTGCATAAAGTAAACAAGTTTTTTCAGAATTGTGTTTTTTTCTATGTACTAGTTAGGATGTATCTGTTTCTACTGTTTTAATGTCGTGGTATGAGTGATTATTTTCCGTCTATTCTTGTGCTTATTGTATTTCTGTTCAAAGTTATTTCAAACATGCCGCTGTTTTCGAAATTACGTCAGATAGGAACCAGGAAAGGGATACTCGAAGAGGCAGTTCCCGTCCCCCCTAGGGACACTCCTGGCCATTTTATGTACCAGAAACATGGGCTAGATGCCATACTGTTTCTAGACTTATGGGTAGATTACACGAAGGATCTGGAAGAGAAATATAGATGGCCTGCCTCTGGGACATGGGATGCTGATTGCATCATGAGAGTAGAGGAATCCCTATGGAAAAAGAAAGCTAGACAATCCCAGAAAGATGCCATAGAATTGTGGCGTAAAGAAGCGCATAGGAGAACAGGGAAAGAAATACACAAAGCAGAGAGAAGTAGAGAAGCATCAGAAAAAGCCAAAGATAAAGAGCTAAAAGAAGAAGGTGAACGGGTTAAGGCAGAACAAGTAGACAAACAAAGAAATGCCCTTATTAAAGGCATGTATCCCGCCCTTGCCGAAGGACTACCTAAAGTGACCCCGGAAGTACCCAGTAACTTGTCGCCACCATTGATCTCGACTAAAGTCCATAGTCATAAACAGACAGCAGCGGACATTTTTCTTTCTTCCTATTTGGAAGACGCCGCTCCGGATTATGTTAATGCAGATTTTCCTCCTCCTCCTCCTGTCAACAACCCAAACAATCCTTTTAGTCAACCGCCCGTAGCACAAGATCAACCCGCACCAGTAGTGACACTGACAGTGAAAGACGACTCAAGCCAAGGCGACTCGAGTCAAGGGGCAATGGGAGGGGGGCCCACCACAGACCTACTGCACACACCACCACCATCACGAGCACTACGAGAATTAGCACTACAACGAACGCCCAAAACGACAACAACACCTTTTAGACAAACTGTGACGCTTTCGAATTGTATATATGATCCAGTACCAGGTGTAGGTTCAATGCTCTTGTACTCAGTACGATTAAGACGCGTTGCAGACTACTTGATCACTTTACCAGACATGAAGGAACATTTAGACAGAATATACCACTTCATTAGAACGGGGGAGGGACCCGAAAGTATACATGAGGCCATGGCACATAGAAAGGCGGAGATCCAAGGCATGCTTTTATGATTTTTGATTAATTGCCTGATCAGGGAACAAGACCAGCCAAATAAAGAAGTAACTAAAGGTATGATCACTTAGAGTGACAACATAGCTATCGGTAAACATGATACAATATCAAAGATGGAATGTATGTACAGGAAAATTCGTAGAGAAATTCTGAATATACACAAGAAAGAACAAGCAGAGAAAGGGGACGACTTAGCCACAGATGAGGACGAGACAGAAACAGAGGAAGTTGATAAAATGAATTACGTAGGCAGGGCAAGACAGTTTGACAGGCCAAAAGGCCTAGACTACAGTAAACATTCCCTCCCTCCCATACCAGAAAGATACTCGCTCGAACACCTATTTCAAGCTACTGAATATGCACTGAGAAAACAAGTAGGGGGCGGTGAACTTTGCACTATGCATGAACAGGAACTAGCCCGGTCAACAGTTCAATGGGCCTGTAATTCTAACATATATAATGATGACATAGTGGCGCAAACGTTTTTAAGTCTTCCTCCGGAAGAACAGCGTTTAGCTGGTATTTACATGGTCCAACATCTAATTACATTGTACGAGAGCCAACATTCTGATCCAGGTCCCTCGTATAAATTACTGGACGATTTACTCCTGGCGAGATGGAGAGGCCTAGGTACCGAATTAATTAATCTGATACACAACTAACTTAGGGGTCTATTTAGTAGAAATCCAGATAGTGATTCTATAGTCTTGACACCATGTCAAATGTACATGAGAGCAAGCCAAATAAAACTAACAAACCATATCACCAAAATGTGAGGCACCAGTAAACGTAAGTCACCCCTATTGTAGGATTTCCATCAAAGTCTTGTATGGATCAATATTCTCATTTGGTAATCCTTATCGGGTATTGTGTCTCTTGATCATTGAGACCACTGGCATACCCTGATACTGAGTTCGGGGTAGCGACCCACAATCACTAGGTACTACCACATGATGTTGATCAGATGGGAAAGTGCAGTGAAAAAATAATATAAGTGGTGATTAAAAAAGGATAGGGAACTTAACCAAAACCAGTTTTAATAGACGTTAGCCCCTTCCCTATTAAAAACAAGAACAGTGTAACATAGTCATCGCAGTCCACACAAATAGCTGCGAAGAGACCAACATGTTTCAGCCAAACCGGGAGATTCCCCAGGCTTTCGTCAGGGTCTCAGTTCTTTATATATGCTACTGCTTGTAAGTGAATAAAGTGTGAAAAAATATACAAAAAAACACACTAATGAATAACCAGTAAAGGATATATTATTCCTTCATCTGTGACAAACTCCTCTCATCGGCACCTGTTGCCTTAGTACTATCCAGGTTGTCCGGGGAGTGGACCTTACCTCTTCCTGGACCTGGCTCAGGATGTGTGAGACCCCGCTCTGTCCGTCGTTGTCTCAGACTATGACTGAGTCACTTACAAGCAGTAGCATATATAAAGAACTGAGACCCTGACCCTGACAGTACCACCAGAACCGAATTAGAGAGGAACAGGAACACGAAAAGAGACGCATGAAAGATACGAAAATGAAAGTACTAGTTGCACAAACAGTACCGACTGATGGCCATAAAAAGGGCACGGCACCTGTCAAAGGGAACTGTAACTATTGCAAGCAACCAGGTCACTATGTAAATGAATGTGCTGTCCTGAAACACAATATAGCTACAGGCAAGACGAAAGAAAGACCGCGTCCTCCTAGACAGGATAACAGTCCGCATAACACGCAAACGCCACAGAACACTCAACAGACAGTAGCTGTACCCCAACCTATAGCTGCCACACAATATGTCACGCAACAAATGTATCAGTAGGCACAGTCAGACTATCCAGAATATCAACAGTACTCATGAAACAGCCTAGAGAGGGAGGTTAGCTTGCCCCTTATTGAGGTACCTGTAGATCAAGAGGGTCCCTATGTACATAGTCGTGTATTGGGAAAAGACAGAACATTTCTGATTGACACAGGGGTGAGCAGAACTACCATCAGTCATGACGAGGTTCCAGGGGCACCCCTCTCAGGCTCACAGAATATTTCCCTGGGATTTTTAGGAAAGCCGATTGTTAACGAAGTGTCAAAGCCAGTTTCCTTAGGAGTCGATCCATTGTCCCGCACTACAGACCTGTTACTTACTAAATCATGTCCAGAAAACTTGCTTGGTATAAACACATTGAAAGAATTAGGAGCAGTGATTTGTTGTTCTCCGGAAGGAGTGAGATTGTTTTTACGTGACTTTAAAGGACATTATGTGTTGAGAGATTTTGATCCCAGACTCCAGAACGTACCACAGCATTTATGGGCGCAAGGTCCGACTGATGTAGGTTACATGCAAATTACGCCACACCGTGTCACACTCAAGAAAGGAGTAGTACTGCCACGAATCCGACAATACAAGTTACCACCTGATGCTGTAGTAGCATTACTGAAAATTGTTGATGAACTCATTGCACAGGGAGTAGTTGTGGAAACTGACTCAAATGTATGTAATTCTCCTATCATTCCTATACTTAAAAGAACTGATCCAAATGCACCACCAGTCTACAGACTAGTGATTGATCTCCGAGAACTGAACAAATGCATAATACCACAGTACCCAGTGGTTCCAGACATTTCTTCACTATTGACTGCAATTGATTCCGAAGCAACGTTCTTTAGTGTAATAGATCTCAAGAACGCCTTCTTTAGTGTTCCAATACATCCAGAGAGCCAATACCTCTTCGGATTCTGTTTAAATGGACGCAGCTTCAAATTTACGAGGGCTCCTCAAGGGTTCACAGAAAGTCCTAGTATTTATAGTCAAGCATTGAAAAGACAACTAGACAGTATTCCCATGCCTGCTGACACTGCATTGCTCCAATATGTTGACGATCTTTTGATCACAGCACGAACAGAAGGAGACTGTGAACGTGCATCACTGACAGTCTTATATTTCCTGGCAGAAAAGGGACACAAAGTGTCCCCCTCAAAGTTACAATTCTGTGCCCAGCAAGTGGTGTACCTTGGACACTTGCTGTCCAAGAGGGGTAGACAGCTGACACCAGACCGCATTCAGTTAATTGCACATCTTCCACAGCCCAAGACGCAAAAGGAAGTACGGGCCTTCATTGGCCTTACTTCTTACTGCAGACAATGGATTCCCCAGTATGCATATCTAGCCAAGCCACTCATACAGTTGACAACACAGGAGGCAGCGACTTCGACTGTCCTCCCTTGGACTCAGGAACATACACTTGCATTTGATGAATTGAAAAAAGCTCTATGTCAAGCACCAGTTTTAGCGACTCAATGTTACAGCAAACCTTTTACACTTTTTGTCACTGAACGCGAAGGCACAGCATTATCTGTCCTTACACAAGATCAAGCAGGAAAACACAAGCCTTGTGCTTACTTTTCTAGTACATTGGATCCAGTGGCCCAGGCTCTGCCTGCGTGCCTAAAATCAGTTGCAGCAACAGCTTTAGCAATCAGACAAAGCAATTCCATCGTGTTGGGACATCCCCTGACAGTACAGGTTCCACACTCAGTAGAAGTTCTTTTGAACAGGACTCAGACACAACACCTGACTATAGCAAGACTGACAGGATATGAACTGACATTATTCCAGCCACACATAGAGATCAGACGATGCAATATCCTGAACCCTGCTACACTTTTACCCTCAAGCACAGCAGACCCAGCACCACATGACTGTGTGGAAGTAATTAATACAGTGACGAAGCCAAGACAAGGCTTGACAGATATTGCACTAACGGACCCAGACCTGACACTTTATGTAGATGGTTCATGCATGAGAACAAGCACAGGAGAGTTAGTAGCTGCATATGCAGTGACCACTGATACTGAAGTTATAGAGACACATCGCATTGATACACTGTCAGCTCAAGCAGCAGTGCTCATCGCTCTGACCCAAGCCTGTATACGAGCCAAGAACTTGAAAGTAAACATATACACGGATTCACAGTATGCCTTCGGAGTCGTTCAAGACTTTGGAGTCCTCTGGCAGGAGAGAGGTTTTCTGACCTCTAATGGGACTAAAATACAGCATGGTCCCCTCATTCAGGCTCTGTTAGATGCAATACACTGGCCTACAGCCATAGCCATCATGAAGTGCAAGGCACATACTAGAGTCACTGACACCATTTCCCAGGGTAACGACCTGGCAGATCGAACAGCTAAACTCACAGCTCCAATTCAAACAGACATTCCAACTGACACAACAAAGACAGAAGCACCATCACTGACGAATTGCATGACAGTCAGGGATCCCTCACAAGACGTACTCGACATACAGACACATGCCACTCCAGACGAAATCAAGAAATGGACTGAACAAGGAGGGGTCCAGACAGGTCAGGGTTGGATGAACAAAAAGGCAAAGCCACATGGTTTCTCCCTGACTCCATGGTTCAAGCTATCATAAATACAGCACATAGTCCGGCACACTTAGGAGAAAAGGCCATGTTAGACAGTCAGAGAGACACAATCAGACACTTAAAACCAAGTTAGCGAAGGTCTGTGCAGAAAAAGGCGTGGATTGGATGGTAGCCTTGCCGGTTGCCCTCTTTTACATGCGTATGGTGGCTCATTCCAGAACTGGACTATCCCCGTATGAGGTAGTTTTTGGTAGACCGCCGAATATGTGGGGTACGCCTATGCCGAAAAAAATCACTGATGTCGACAGTAATATGCTGACAGATTACCTGGCTTCCTTGATGTCTGCACTCCTTTCTTGTCGTTCACAGGTTGCAGCTGCCTTCCCCGACAACACCCAGGTGAAGGACCACTCGATTGTCCCGGGGGATCTGGTTTTTGTCCGAAATTTTGATCGTTCAAGTCCTCTCGAGCCCCGCTGGCACGCACCAAAGCTGGTTCTTCTGACGACGAGGACTGGCGTCAAGGTCGAGGGGAGGAAGGGCTGGCTCCATGGCCACCACGTGAAACGCTTCCATGGACTTGGTTCGGTAAAAGACTCTATGGACTGCCCTGATATCAGTGACTCTAAACTCCCTTTGCTAGAAAAGACTCCGCAACAGGAGTATAAGCTGAAGCTACGGTCTAGTAAGTCAGACAGCGTTTAATTGTTTAAGTCCCCCTCGGGTGAAGCGGTTAGACAGGTTCCTGGCATGTATAAGATCGTAAACCCAAATAGACAGAGAGATAGACAGAAAGAGATGAAAGAGAAATACTGCAAAAACTTACGCAGCAGATGCATAGTAACTCTGATCATTATGTTTTTTCTAAGTATATCGATTATATGTATAAGCTTGACGCTACATGTTTTCTTTCCTCCTCTTGGTTCACACATACATTCTTCCTTCAATGACACTATTGAGCACACATTCAGTGACCTGCCACCTCATGAATTGTCATATCGACTAGCACTACGCAACAATACTTTTATTCGTATGTTACATCATTCTCACCAGACCAGCAATGTAACGAATTGCTGGGTATGTGGCCGACTCCCACCTTATCAGAAAACGACGGGAGTTCTGCCCCTCTTTCCTTATCCGTTTTCGCACAATGGTTCGTGCGGAGCATGGTTTGCTTTAATGTCATCTTTACAAGACAGAAAGTTCACAGATTCCCAGACTGAATGGATTTGGGGGGACCTGAATATAGTAATGAATAAGGCATGTTTTCCCGACAAAAATGGTTTTCCCCAAAGGAAAGGAACAGACCTAGAAAATGAAGTATACGAACTAGGAAATGTTTCCCTTAGCCTCATGATTCTGAATGTCCAGTCCGAGACCAATACAGATTCACCCTTTATAACAGTCTTACCAGTCAAAGGTGAATTATGCGTTAGAAAGAATGGTTCGGTACACTTGGGACACAGTGATTGTAATACTGTGGTCGAATTCAATGATAAAGGAAAGTCTACTTTCAAAGCCTCCCGCCATTCCTATTTTATTTGTGGTCAGACAGCCTATGTGCGTCTGCCCTTAGACTGGGGTGGAACGTGTTATATTGCGTTCCTACTGCCACCTGTTTTTCTAGCCCCATCCCATTATCATCGAGACTCACGCCTAGTACATGTTAGACACAAGAGGGAGACCGATTCCCCGGTTGTCGATCAGACTGAGACAGCGTGGGAGCAATATTCAGACTTCAATAAAGGATTTTTTTTCTTCGTAGGTCCCGTCCAAAACAGTAAATTAATACGCAGGTTAACGAGAACACTGGAAGCAGTAGTGAATGAGACTACTTCTGCCTTAGGTAACTTGACCAAGGAGCAGTCTGCTATGAGACTTGTTGTCCTTCAGAACCGCCTTGTTCTTGACGTCATCCTGGCCGATAGGGGCGGGGCTTGTAGAGTGATCGGCTCCAGTTGTTGTGTATTTATTCCTAATAACGGGCCATCAGTGTATGCAGCCATAACGAGGCTCCACAAGATAGCTCACGAGATACACCAGAATCCAGGCACCTGGACTTGGTCCGGTTGGCTCTGGAGTGTGATATCAGCCTGGGGATGGAAAGTGTTGACATTCCTAGGAATAATACTGCTCGTAGTATTTAGTTGCTGTCTCTGTCTGCAATGTGGCCCAGCGATTTGCGGCTTGTGTGCCACTGCCTGTATTCCCCGTCCACGTCCACGTTCCCGTGCCCGAATGAATAAAAACGAGCAAATGATGCTATATGAACAAATAGATGGTCTCATGAATATAGATGTGTCCTGAAGGGCACAGTAGGGGACAAGGAGGGAATGAGGAAATAGAAATTTTATGTGGCCAGTGTGTCCCCCACTCGCACCCTATATATGTAACTATGCCCCATGTATGTCCATGTCATCATGCAATTCCCTTCTCATGCCTGTAATAATAGTGCCACTGCATTTCCGTCCAATGTTAGCATGTCAGTTATTAGGCCCTTCATGAATGAAACGTTAATTCTGCACTGAGGCCTATGTTGCCAATGCATTTGCATGGTACACCTTTAAAAGTCAAGATGCACACGTTTTGTGGCACAGTCAGACCAGGCCCCGAATTCAGGCTCTGAGCCTCTTCTGACTCTGAAAGCTGCAGTTTAGTTATGCATCCCTGACCTCTCCCTTACTTCCTGCCCAGCCGAGAGGTGCCCGGCCTGGCCTGCCAAGACGGTATTTTGCCTACAGTTATCTGCTCAGCTCCGCAAAAACACATTCCAGTCTAATGAAAGGGGTAAACGTATTCCGCCTGCAGAAGATAGGGCCTAGCCTTTCTGTCTCCATCCAAGTGATTTACTGAACCCGTTTCCATAGAAGGCCCATGGCCCCACGTAATGCACGAAGAATTATACACGCACACTAGCATTTAGTGATGAACAGCCCTTACTCGAGAGACCTTTACTTCAGACAATACATCCTCCAAACACAAGATATCAGATGTGCCAAAGGTGCAGGTCGTTCTGACATCCCATACTCCTCTACTAGTGCTAAAGTCAGCTCCCCCCAGCTCTCTCCAGTTACACGTCAATTACACGTCATGACCAGTTTGCGCGCACAAGTAGGGTAAAGGTTTCTGCTGACCCTGCAGATCTCCTCTATGCATCCACCCACCTCTGACACACCTGTGACTCATCAAGTGGACACCCACGTGTACGCCTCCTTACACGCCTTCTTTCACGCCCATGTGTTCTTATCTTTCTCTTTCACTTGCTCCGCCTGGAGCGCCCCGCCTTCTCTCATTCAATGCAATTGTATGGTTTCACTATATATAATGTGTTATGTGAATAAAGATCCAGATGACGACCCTTCCTGAACCTTAGTGGTGATGGAACCCGATTCTCCATAAGCTCGAGCTTTTGTATTAAAGCCCTTTTGAACAGGACACCACGGACTCTGCCTCTCATTTTTTATGAGCAATCCTTATTAATGTATAGAAATTATGACAGGGTAATACATTATTTACCACATGTTGTCCGATTGCTGATCGAAATACTCAAAGAAGCAGACTTAGTATTTTTTCCAAGCCAGCAAACTTAGAAGGAAGATCGTGGAAGAATCGAGAAGGTAATAGAATTAGAAAGAGAATTGCAGAAGAATCAAGGAGGAAAATAGAAACAGACACAGGCGTCAAATCCAGAAGGGGCTACCTGTCCTGACCTAATCCTGCCCTTTACCTGTCACCTGAATCTTTCTAAGGGGCCCACAACTCTTGGCCAGAAGGGTCTGATCTTGACCCATCCTAGGTAACTATAAATCTGTGTATTTGTGTCAATGTGCCTTTTCTCTCTGTCCTCTCTTCCTTTGGTACTCGTCATTGAAAATTATAGCTTAATTTAGATAAATTGAATCTTTCCTCCTCAGAATGATGGAGTTAACACTGTAATTTGTCTTTGATTCTTATGCTAAATTTAGATAAACTTTTTAAAACTTACCTGAGTCTGTGGTTATTTAATGAAAAAAAAAAAGGTAACTGTATTATGGACATAGATTACCAAACATAATTAACTAAAATAGATCCATTTGTAAAGAAAGGGATTAAAAATGAAATAGTCTCAAGACTTAGAGGCAAACCCGGGCATACAGAATTAGCCCTAAATTGATACCCAGCTGGATTTCATCAACCTGATAAAACAAGTGAATGTGGTTTATCCTGCATGAGTATTTAGTGAATATTGTACGCAGGTTGGTGTGCCGCTGGATCAGTGGTGCCACAGGGGTTTATTTTGCCATGTCGAATTGGCTGTTTAAAACTGCATACAGGCTGTAATGGCAGGCCTGGCATATGTTTAAAGGGCAACTTAAGTGAGTGGTGGAATAAGTGCTGCAGGCAGGATGCTTGTTTCCGGTACTGGGCGGACCTGGCTTGGCAGTTCAGGCTAGAATGTTCCCATTAGCCATAGGATCAAGACTCATTTGCATAATATTATTATTTTATCATTTTGCAGCTTGTAAAGCGTGTGGTTACTTCAGTTTGAAGTGTTTCCGCGCTGAATACCAACAAGACCAACATAATAGATACAGACTGTGTGGATACAACTATTGATTAAACTTTTTCTTAAACAACCAGGTTTTCACATGTTTACGGAAAGCCAATTCAAAAGACTCCAATCTAAGATGTCGGGGAAGTGAATTACACTTCTTGACAGCCAGGCACCTGAAGGAGACTCCGCCAAAGTGTTTCTAATATATTTGGGGACACTGACTTGTCCTATTCCAGTCGATCTCAGGCAGCACATGGGATGATATCGAAAATCATCTGAACAAGGTATATTGGGCCTTTGCCCTGTAGTATTCTGTGAAGATTACACAGAGTTTTGAAGGGTATCCTTTTCTCAATAGGCAGCAAGTGGAGTGTTTCTAGGGCACGTCCTCTGGGAGAAAATATGGGGATATTCAGCACCAAATGAGCTGCCACTTTTTGTTTCCAGATAGATGACTGTTTCCCTACCACTAGGATGTCAGTTTTGTTGGCATTTAGTCTAAGACAGCTAGACATTGCTTGAAAGCTTCTGCCGCATGTCCGCTGTCCTGGGCCAGGGAAAGTAGCAGTTGCATATTGTCCGCATATGACACTGCTGCACCACCTTGACTGTGAAGAAGATCCGCCAGCGGGTGCAAGTACAGGTTGAAAAGGGTCGGGCTCAACGCTGAGGTGGAGACAAAAGATTGAAAGGTGATTCAGAAAGTTGGCCGCCCACCCCTGAACAGTGTAACTGTCTAATAGGAGTCTATGGGAGACCCTGTCAAATGTGGCGCTCAAGTAAATCATGACTAGAGCTGCCGTATGACCATCGTCTGCAATTTTAACTGAGCAATTCAGATGTGAGTAGCAAAGCCGATTCTGTATTGAAGGAAGGTCTGAACCCAGATTGTGTGAGAAGATCATTTGTATTTGTATTTGTAGAGTGCAACATTCATCCCAAGGGGCATCACAGCGCTAAGTTAAAGCAAGTGCAAGTTGATGTAGGAGTGTGATATTCTATTTGACAGGTTGATAGATGGGGATAGGTGAGCTTTTAGCTTTTTCCTGAACATTAGGTAGTCTCCCGTCATACGAAATTCCAATGGAAGTTTATTCCATAGAACTGTTGCTAATTTTGAAAAGGATCGGTCACCATCCTGACTTTAGACGTACGCTTAACTGACGCCAGTGCCTGATGATGGGATCTCAGGTTGCGAGAAGGTACATAAAAGTCTGATTTTCCCTGTAGAATTTGTGGGTCAGTTTTGTATAGCGTTCTACGTGCGTAGCACAAAAGCTTAAAATTGGCTCTTTGGCGTACTGGTAACCAATGTAACTCCTTCATACAGATGGAGGCTGAACTGTATTTACTCTTATTGCATATCAGTTTAGCAGCAGTATTTTGGACCACTTGGAGTCTGGTGAAGAGATAGTCCGCCATGCCAACATACAGTGCATTTCTATAGTCCAGCCTACTCACAAGAAGTGCCTGTGTCACCGTTTTTCTACAGTTTAGAGGAATCCAGGGAAAAAGTTGCCTAAAAAGTTTTAGTGTGGCAAAACTTTTCCTGCACAATAGACGTACTTGATTCTGCATGGACAGGGCGTCATCAAAGATGATGCCTAAATTCTTAGCAGCCTGCCTTGGTTTAGGGACAGTACCAGTGTCTGGGGCCACCAGCTATTATCCAAAATTGCATGGGCGCCTCCAAAAAGTAGGATCTCTGATTTTCCGCATTTACAGCCTGATTCATGATCGGGCCGTTTTGCGAGGCTCAAATAGCGAATCATAAGGAATCGCTATTTGAGACTCGCAAAACGGTAATCATGTAGGAATCGCAATATTAATTGCGATTCCCACTGATTCCTTATTTGCGATTAGCTAATTGCTAATCGCAAATAAGGAATAACTCCCCATGCATTCCTATGGGCCAAAAGGCCCATAGGAATACATGGGGAGTATTCCTTATTTGCGATTAGCAATTTGCTACTCGCAAATAAGATAGCGATTTAAAGGGTGCCAGGGGTGTCCAAAGGACACCCTGTAGCACCCCTTAAATGCAAATTGAAACAGGTGTTGCGCACACACATGTCCAAAGGACATGTGTGTGTGCAACATGCAACTTAGAAAAATGCTTTTAAAAGCATTTTTCTAAGTTTTTGCTATTTACCGAGAGGTCTGACCTCTCGGTAAATAGCGGCCCAAAATTGCATTTTCGCAATTTTCAAATGCTTCATGAATTGCATTTAAGGAATCTCAAATAGAGATTCCTTAAATGTAATTCCTCGCAATTTAGCGATTTAGCAATTACCGATTTTTGCATTTGGGATGCTGAATCCCAAATGCAAAAATCGCACTCGCAAAGGGCCGGATTCTCAGAATCCGGCCCTTTGCGAGCCGATTTAGCCTTCATGAATAAGGCTGTTAGCTTTAAACAATGTCGGACATCCAACCAGCAATTTCTGTAAGGCAGTGTATGAGATTGTCTTTGGTGTCAACTTTTCTCAGTCTGTCAAACAGAGAAATGATCAATTGTGTGTCTTCAGCATAGGAGCATATATCGAAACCCCATTTCCTGCTGATGTCTGCTGGGAAGAAACATATATGTTAAAAAGAGTAGGTCTTAAAATAGCTCCCTGCGGGACTCGATAATTGACTTTTTTTGCAGTGGAATAATAGGGGCCCATTTGATTTATCTGGGTTTGGTTTTTAAGAAAGGATGCAAACCATGCCAGGGCTTTTCAGCAGAGCCCTTTTTCATAGTGAATTTCTAGCAGCTTGCTGTGGGACACAGTATCAAAAGTCTGCATTAACTAATGATTCTTGTTCCTCTGACCACACAGAGATGGCGTCCTGTTGAGCTAAAAGCCTGACTCTTATAGGCTTGCTAGTTTTAGAGTGTGTGCTTTATGTTTAATGTGTGTTTGTCTTGTCTGTATCCTTTTTCACAACAGGCACGATTTCACATATAGCTTAACAGTTTTTGTCTAGAGATCGGAGCTGCACAATTTTGATTATACCCACATGTCACTTTGCCTCTGGATGCTAAGAAGTGGACCACCACAAAAAAAATGTTTACAGGTCGGCTATTAAGCAAATTTGTAAGTACATTGCATAACCTGCACCATATTTCACTTTTTGTAAATAACATTTTCAAAAGTAGAAAAACGTGAGTAAGGTGGGGATTTGTGTACCCCAGTCCTGAAGAAGGAGTTCCGACTCAGAAACATGTAGACACACACACACAGGATGTGATGCACTGTAGCAGGGTTTCCGTTCTCCCACAGAACTGTGCACAGAGATCTAGAACCTGGGTGAGTTAGGGTGACCCAAAACTCACCTTAGTATCAGAAATCCCCTTACCGAGCTAGCTACAGTGTCTCATTGGTTCTAACAAACTCCCAATGACTTAGACAATCCAGAACATGAACTTAGGGTACCTCAGGTATCGTGGAACACATGAACACTCTTTCGCTCTATAATCATTTCAAACAACAACGGGGAGTAAAAGAAAACACGTGCAAGTTTGAAATATTTATTTTTCAATGCAAGGTTCATGAACGCAGTATCTTATATAATACATGCATATTATAAAAATCAGAGTTATCAGCATAGTCACTAGTCCATAGTAAGCGAACGGTGATAGCATATTATAATGCAAAATTTATAGCAATTTGTATCACCTATATTTTGCGCACCCTATTTAGCATACTATATTATATCTAAGAAGGTCTCATTTGGGTTTTTAGCAGGGCGGGCCCATACCTCTAAATGTCAGCAGAAGAAGATCACATCATCAGCTACCAACTCTCTTCATGCGAAGCACCATCAAGTGTGTTTTTGCATTCTCAGTAACTCTATCTTAAACCCGCGTAGAGCCCAATGTTGGCAGCAACATTATTTGTGTTATGTCTAATGTGGTGCGAGGATCAGGCCTCCCAGCAACCTTGTGTTAGGTTATCCTTAGAGGCTATAGATCTCAGTGTGCAGACAGTGTACCAAGTGTACCAGGCACGACTGATATCAGAGCAATAACATATTATTCTCAATAAATCACATCTTTCGTCTAGGTTGAAAGCTACAATAACAATTCTGTGCCGTGTGCAAACTAAAGCCGAAGGAAAATATGTCGTTTAAACTTTAATAAGCTCATGCTGACTTAACACAATATATAGAAAAGCAGTAACTATAAGACACCCCCCCAATGATCCGAGGACGGTCAAGAAACAAGCCAATAATATAATAAAGGCAGAACATGAAAGCAGAGTTCAATAATATTGAGCCAAGCTAAATGTATGCATCTGTATATAACAATTAATAAAAATATGTATGAATGCCTATAGTGGCCAAACAAAAATGTAAAAAAAATACTCGAACTCGAGACCTAATATAAAATCACAGGCCTAGAACATATGAAGTATATTGTTCATAAGAAAAATGGCACCATTCAGAATTACTAAAAAGTCACGTGCCCGTATAGTGAAAGTCTCCAAAGCCACTCATGGGTGGATAGAATATGCAAAATAGGTAGCCACAGCTTCCAACATGAAATCACTGTCATCATCCGAAAACAGTTCAGCCATCCAATTAAGCAATGGGAAAGAACATACGTGCTCCTCCAACACCAACCCTCTAGCAACATCAGAGGACAACTCAGTGGGTTCTCAAGAACGCTATGTGCCAGAAACTCATGCGCCGCTGCGGGGATGTTATTATTGTTATTATTATTATTAATGAGTTTTATATCGCGCCTGGTTACCCTTGGGCATCCCCGCGCTCATCCAGAGAGAAACGCCAAAGCAAGAGACACAGGAATTAGGCAGGGAACAAATGAGTTTTTAAAAGTTTGCGGAAACGTAAGGTGCTCGTTTCCAAGCGCAAGTACAGAGGAAGGGAGTTCCACAATGTAGCCACATTTATGGAAAATCTTCTGCCACCGGTTCTTGCCTTCCTTACCCTTGTAACTTGCAGCAGAGGTTGATGGTCTGAACGAAGGGCACGGGAGGCCTTATAAGATTGAACCATATCCCGTAGGATAGGTGGGCCTTTCCCCTGCAGAATATTTTGGGCCATACAGAGAGCTTTAAATTTCACCCTCTCTCTGACAGGGAGCCAATGCAGCGCCTTCAGCGCAGGGCGGGCTGACTGACGCCTGGGAAGGTCCGTCAGGAGCCTGGCGGCCGCGTTTTGCACTTGCTGCAGTTTGTTTAAGGCAGATTCTGGGGCCCCCAGAAACAACGCATTACTGAAATCCAGCCGTGAAATGATGAGCCCCTGGATGAGTAACCTCCTAGAGGCCACTGGGAGGAGAGGTAAGATCTTCCGGGCTGACCGGAGCAGACCGAAACACACGCCTGCGGTCTTTTTGGCGTGTGTCTTGAAAGAAAGGTCCTGCTCCAGCCACACCCCCAAGCTCTTGATCTCCTGTTTGGGGGTGGGTGCCGCTCCTAGGCAGCTAGGCCAGCTACTAGGTGACAAGGAGGGAGGGGAGTTCCCCAACATCATCAGTTCCGTTTTGGAGCTGTTAAGCTTAAGTGCTGAGCTGCACATCCAAGTAAAGATCTTAGCCAAACACGTGTGCAGCCGGTCGGGATGGTTTGCCGACTGGGGGAGCCCTACCACCAACTGAGTATCATCAGCGTAGCTGATGATCTTGATACCCAGTGGCAGTACCACACTCTCCAGTGGGGCCATATAAATGTTAAATAAAGTAGGGCTCAACGATGAGCCCTGTGGCACACCACACTGGAGAGGGACCGATGATGACTTCTCGTGGCCTTCCCACACCTCAAACGTCCGGCCTTCCAAAAAGGACACGAACCACTTCAGGGCCATCCCGGAGACCCCCACCCCCAACAGCCGTTGGAGTAGCACCTGATGATCTACGGTGTCAAATGCCGCACTGAGGTCCAGGAGGATCACTGCCACCGATCCCCCTGAATCCAAAATGCTCCTGGCATTCTCCACGACTGCCAGCAGGGCAGTGTCCGTCCCCTGGCCTGGGCGAAAGCCCGTTTGAGAGTCACCCAGAAGAGAGTTGGACTCCAAAAAGCCCAATAGGCGACTATTCACCAACTTCTCCGCCACCTTGCTAAGGCCGGAGAGCAGGGAAATAGGCCTAAAGTTGGCAAGGTTGGCGGGATCCAGGTTAGGCTTCTTCAAGAGGGCCTTGACAACCGCTCCATTTCCAACTGGGGGGCACCACTCCTTGGGTGAAAGATAGATTTATGAGGTCCGTCACTGGGCCATCGATGGTAGAGGCTACCTGCTTCCGATATTTCATTGGTGCCGGGTCTTTCGGAGATCCACTCTTCATGGTCGCCAGGACCCCGAGAACTTCTTCCACAGTGACAGGGCCGAAAGCGTCCAACTCCACTGACCGCACCCTGGGCTGAAACCCTGGGTTACCACCAGAGGGAGTATCCTGGGCTAGCCGAGGGAGAGATGCCAAGATGTTATCTATTTTGGTTTTAAAGAATGAGGCAAGTTCTGAACATTTCTCACGTGGATTGTCGTGAACGACCTGAGGTTCGGGAGTTTTCAGGAGTTCTTTGATGACCCTGAACGATTCTTTCGAGGAGTTAGCAGAGGAGCCTATTCTCTCCTCAAAAAACTCAGATTTCGCTACCCGTATTGCGGATTTATAGGTACTAAGAGCCGCCCGATATTCTCTCCGGCTCGTTTCGCTCCAATCTTTCCTCCAGGTCCGCTCCAGTCTCTTGCAGCCCTTCCTCAGTGTTCTCAGCTCCGGTGTGAAACAGGGGGCAGATCCCACTCTCTTACCCCTGGTAAGCAGTTTCTTCTTGGGGAGGATGGCATCAAGCGAGTTAGTCAGCCAGGTGTTTAAGTTCTCGTCAGCTACTAACGGATTAGACCCAGGGGAAGGCCGGGACGCCTCCAGATGTACCGCCCAGGTGTCCACTGGGAGCCTGGACCAGGCTCTTTCCACTGTGTGTACCCTGGGAGTTGATGCCACTAAGACATCAAACTGCCACTGGGCAGGCACCATGAAATGGTCTGTCCAAGGCAGAGCCAGCGTTGGTAGTACTTTGAGGCAATCCGAGTTTGAAAATATAGGATCCAACAGGTGTCCCGTCCCGTGTATTGCACCCGAGTTAGCCAAGTTAATCCCAAATGCTTTAAGATCGCCCTGCAGATCTACTCCCAGAGAGTTGGAGGGGTCATCGAAATGGATGTTGAGATCACCCAATGCTACAAAATTAGCAGTAGAGGAGGCAAGGAGCGCGACCGTTTCTAAGAAGGAATTATGAAAGTTACCCAAAGTCCCAGGTGGACCCATTAATCCATGCATCGCTGCCAAGGCCATAATCCTTTCGCCAGAAGAAATCAACTCGTGAGCAACTACGGGGCCCATCAGGTGAATAAAATCGACTTCAGGAGATAACGGCAAGCAGAGACACAAATGAATGGCCCAGTCAAATTCGCAGCTCAGGCAATGAAACACAGGCTGGACACATGTGAAATAGGAAAATCGAAACGATAATCCAAATGCCGTGCTTAAGGTCGCAAGCGGCAAGGTGCCATAGTAATCAAGCATCCGGTTGCGAAACAGTGTCAGAAGGGGCTGAGCGGCTTCTTGCGCAGGATGGGCATCCATGTTTTAGGAAGCAGAATAACACCAAAACGCCTGCAGCTAAAGCCAGCAAAACAGGAAATCCGCCAAAAAAGCTCGAAAATATTGAATGGAAAAAAGCTGGTATAACACCAAAAATCTTTTCAAACGTAGTCACGAGACCACTGCTAACCAATTTAAAAAAATGAGCTAAGCCAGACGTGGAGGAGGCATTAAAGATCTGATGTACTAATTCGCAGAAATGAAACGGCAAGTCAGTATTCAAAAGTGCCTGCACCTCTGTGCGTGTGTTAGCTATGTGAAGGACATAAGTTTCACGGGCCGAGCTCAGGGCCACTTCTTTTTGAGACAAAAGAGCCCTTATGCAGCTCATACCATTGAACTCCGCTTTCAAGGTTGGGATGGGTGGCCAGATGGAAACAGCTGAATTCCCATGCGTGGGTGTATATAACACGTTCTTGCAACACACTACACGTTCTGATACAGTAACCACATAGGCGATACCGACCATTAACCCACAACACTCCTCGTTATTCAAAAGCAAATAACTACCGTTTGTCAATGTGAATGTGGGAACAATTGCAGGAACCGGTGTGCCTTTTAAAACACAGGCCAAGTTAGGCCGGTCCTGATTACAAGAACCATGCAACTGGATGTGTCTGCATATCAGTGAATGGTCAGGCGACTGTATGCATTCCTCACCATTCAGATTCACTTCCTTTCCATCCTTCAGGCATCTGTACGTGTATGGTAAAGACCATGCCTCGTGGAGGAAAGCACTGCCTAGTGGTTCATATCGCCCTATAGCAATGTACCTCATACAATTAGTAAATTTATACAAAGCAAATGGTAAAGTAATAACACCATGGATAAGCCATGTAGCAGCAGCTGCTTCAGCCACAGAAAAGGGCAAAGATTCCAATTTTTCAATGTGTAACATAGAAAATGATGCATCTCGCATGGAAAGCATGCGTTGTTTGTCAGTCAAATTAAATGGGGCAAATAGGGACGACACGTTCATGTAACTCCAAGGAACGCGACCAGATTTCAGAGTCTGTAGTGTCCATGTAAACTGCATTGTAGAACACAATTGATTTTGTCCATGGTACAATACAAATACTAAGTATGGGCGAATCTCGCGTTCGCGAATTTTGCGGATTTGCGAACTCGCAATCCGCAAAATCGGCTAATTCTCGCGAATTCGCGGATTTTTTTTTGTGTGTTCGCAAGGATTTCTGCCTGTTCGCCAGGGTTTCGTACCAGTTCGCAATTGCGAACTTACATTTCGGCTCGCAACGGTCGCGATTATGTTGTTTCTACGTCTGGTTCATCATCACAGGTTCCCAGCACCCTCTGTTTCACCACTGCCACCCTCTGTTACATCAATGCCACCCTCTGGTTCATCATCACTGTAGATTATGGGGGGAAAAGCAAGCACACCAGCCCTGCTTCAACTGACATGAATTAATTTGGGGTTCGTTTATTAATGTGTCACTGTTTTAAAATTCCAGTCTGGCACCTGCTTCCTTATCTGTAATTTGCTTTCTGTTGCAGTGCATTTTTTTTCCAGGACCTTTGTGGCCTACTTGTAGCTATTCTATGAGCCTGCTGTGAGGATCAGAGCAGGGTCATACAATTGTTGCAACTAGCAACTGAATTCTGGAGGGGCTCCAGTCAGGAAGCACTACAGGGAATTGTTACTAATGATGAGTTTGAACTCTTGCACCTGCCGAGTGCTTTCAGTTTTGCAAAACTCGTTTTACTGCAATTTCACGGGATTTGCGGGGCGCGAACACTCGCGAGATCGGATTCGGAAGCCGCAAATTCGTGCGAATATGCAATTTGTTTTTTTGCGGCGTGTTAGTTAGCAAGGTTTTGTGCGTTTTTGCGAGCCGCTCGTAGCGCAAGGCGCGAAGTTACCCTCGTGGTCGTTCAAGGGCGCGGCCATCTTGTTTGCCTGACGTATTTCCGTTTCCGGGCGCGAAGTGTAATCTCGCAAAGTGTGCGGCTCGCCAGTACAGTTTCGCGAGTGTTCGCAAGAAAAATCTCGCGCGAACTTACCCGCCCGGTCGTGAACGGGCGCGGCCATCTTGTTTCTCATTCATTGCTATGGTTCTGGGCATGGTCTTTGTATCCTCTCTAAATCTCTGCCATCCTTTGCTTGTTTGAAGTTTTACTTATTATCTATCCCTCTATTTTTCTAGCCCTATATTTTTGTGTTTACTGCTACTTTTGGTTAATTTTAAACTACTTTTTTAAACTCTTTTCTTTTCTTCTCTTCCCTATTCTATTTTCTTTATTCCTTTCCGCCCAGACCATGGTGAAGGGAGCCGGGAAGCATCCCGAGAAGGGGAAGGGTCCCGCACCCCGTGTCCGGCTCCCGTGCGGGCATTTGAGGGGGGAGGAGGTCGTACCCAGGGAGATCTTTAGCCCGGAGGAGGTGGGCCAACTCATTTTTTATGTTCAGCGTCCCCTCCCCAGGACCATCATGGGAGGCGGCAAGATCAGTGCCGGGTAAGGGATCCGGGAGCACCGGAAGCGGTGGGAGAAGGTGTGCCAGGCCATTTACCACCACTTTCGGGTCTGGCGCACCAACAACCAGGCCACCCACCGCTGGACGGATGTCCTGACCCATGAGCGAGATCTGCTCGACCTCCTTGGCCTTGAGATCCCCGGGCTTGGTGAGTAGCAGTAGCTATTTCTTTACTACTATGTTTTCTCCTGCTGTGTTATTATATTGCAAATGTTTGTTTTTTACCAAGAGCAATAATGCTGCTCATTACATTGTAGGTAAATTATATTTCAAAATCTTCTGTGCATTTCAGGTACACTGCTCTCCTTCTTCTCAGTAGTGTTGCTACTATGCTTATTTGTTTTAGAGTTTGTGTTCATTTCATTGGCCTGTGAAATTATGTATGAGTGTAGTTTAAAGAACTGCGTAATGCTACACACTAAGGTTCAGATTTTTAATTACCGGCGCATCCCTGCAAAGTAGCAGGGATGCACCAGTAATTGTGCGTCACGCCACCATCACCCATGGTGCGCCGTATTTACAATGCGGCGCACCATGGGCCCAAAACGTCACCAAAGCGTTATGCATCTGTGCCGTAAAGGCGGCGCATTGCTGGAGTTGCGTCGCAACGATGATGCAGCTCCATCAATGCTCTGGGGTACCCTATCTCCCCAATGCTGCGTCAAGCCGTCGTCTGCTTCAAGCAGGCGCAGGGTTTGAGTCACGCATCATTGTCCTCAAAGTGACAGATTGAAATCTTGTAGATTTACCTCAGCCACTTTTAGGATGCGTTCCTGCGCAGGAACGCCCTCCCTTGCGCCGGACCGCCCCCTATTGGCGCAGGGCTTTACAACGTGATGCATCTCCCATATGCGTCACGTTGTTAATATACGCCGCACCATTGCGCCTCTTTTGTGCTGCCGCTGCGTCACAAAAGTCACGCATCAATGGAGCAAAAGAGCCGCAAGGGGCTTCTAAATCAGCCCCTACAGACTCAAGTCCAGTCCTTCCTTTGTACACATGGCGATAAGAAGAAATAGTGGTGGTGGATTGATAGTTTGAGTATTTTAATGACAGGTTAATGTAGTAGGAAACTTTAGTGTTGTCGCTGATCTTCAATCACGATGGACTTTGGCTGTCACTTCGCGTACTGCGGGCTGCTGCCTGCCAATCCTAGGCAAGCCTTTTTAGTACTTTGTTTAGTGAGTTACATATGGTAATTTCCAATTCGACGGTCCGCAAATCAAGCAATACTAAAGTAATAACGTAGTCGACCACATGAGATTGGTCAATAATAAATCCCGTGGAGTAGTTGTCTATTTGCTATTTCGCAAAAATATTTTGTTAGTTCTTTTGAAATGTTTGATTTGGTTGACAAATATCATCCATGTTTTCTGTTTTTCTTTCTTTCATGTTGTACATCAGCTTCCCCCAGGGGCAAGAGGAGGACACAGGAGGAGGAGGAGGAGGGTGCTGTTGACGATTCAGGCCAGGACCGGGCAGGCGAGGGCTCCTTTGCTGGCCCCAGTAAGTTTTAATTTTAATATAGAGTACTTATTTTTTCCTAGCGTTCCTCATTCAATTTTTTCTAAATCGTCTTTGATCTTCTTGTAGACAGGATCTAAATTCTTATCCTGCCTCGACTATGACGTGTGGTATTACTAGATTATTCTTATTAGTCTGTCTGTGTAGCTAACTAAGATTGCACATTTGGCATTTCCATTGGACTCCCATTCTAGTCAGCAATAGCTCTATGCACTGAGTGCAGTCCTCTGGGATTGTCCATAATGTCTTTTCAAGTATTCTGAATGTTTATGCTTTGACAATTGCCAACAATAAAAAGGTGAATGACCACCAAGAAAGAATAAGATACTACTTTAATTTTGGTTTGGATAGGAGGACAATCCATTCTACTACTGTTGCAGGGACAAATCTGCACAAACAGAATTATGGACACTAAATAATGCATTGCTTAGCTTATCAATTATAATAGGTGCTGTTAGACTTTCCACATACCTCAGTGATAACAGACTTTGTAGTTGAACCCCCAATCTCCTTACTGACTAGATAGTGTGGCAGAGTCATTTAGCTCCCAAAGTCACAGATGGCAGAGGCACGGACTTATGCTTGCAAAAATTCCAAAACCTTTAGCTCATCCACTCTAGTCTGGAGGACCAAAAACCACAGAGTCTATTTAAGTTTAAAAGCTTTATTAAAAGTAAACACATTTATTGAAATCAAGTTTGTCATAAAAGTAAACGTTTAACTGGAAATAGAAAAGTGCTTAGTGCTGACGCTTAATTGGACACATTTCTTGTGGTCGAGCCGAGCTCTCACCTGGTTTGAACTTGATCCTGCTCGTGTTCTTAGAAGTCAAGCTTCTGTCTGTTAGGAGAAAAAGTGGTGCGTGTTAAAAGTAAAAAGCAAGCATTCATCAGTTGTGCCAAAAAGTGCAGCAAGACAACAGCCTTCCCTGGAAAAAGGGACATTTTTACTTTAGAGTAGACAGTCACAAATTATTAAATTATATACTGTTTTTTTCACATTTCTTTCTTCCTCCTAGACCAAATATTATATAGTAGTGAGTGGTGTATTCTAACATTATTAAATGTACTTTGTAGGTGGAACATCTGGAGGCGGGGCCAGCGTCGAGGTGGTGGTGGCATTGGACGAGGACAACTCTGGGGAGGAGGCGGTGGAAGTGCCGGACAATTCTGTGGGGGATGACACGGTGGTGGCGGGCAGAGGTAAGCTATACATTCCTTACTCATTTGAGATTGAAGACTGCAGAGTGTGCTTTCTGCACGGGTGTATTATAAATAAACCAGGTAGTAGCCTCCTCTAAATGTACTTCGACTTAGCTGTGAAGTTTTTGGCGAGAAGAATCCCAATCAGATCTGAGGTGAACTTGATGGAAGGGATGAACGAAAAGCGTAAGAAGGGTGTAAGTAAGTGTGGAAGGACGAGAAATGTAATGATGACTGGCAAAGAAGAATGATATGTGTTTGCTTGGTCCCCGAGATGGCTGGGAAGGAAAGAATATGGTATGGTGCATGGCTGGGTGAATGATGAAGCAAGGATGGGTGTAGGGATAACAGCCTGGGTGGGTGAAACACAAACTGTATGTGTGCAAATACTTTGAATGGATGGATGCCTGGATCATTCATGGTACTATCTGACTCTTAGATAGCATATGTGTATCTAGAGAGAGTAGACGGTCACTGGATGAACTAAGTGTTACTTTGAAGAGCATGTAACACCGCACCCGCACGTCCGTTCCAGTGTAGGAAAGGCAAGGAAAAGAAGTTGTAATTTTGTCCAAATACTACCATGAATAGTAGCAGTAGTTTGTATTGCAACTGCAAGCGCAGCATATATCCGGTTATTACGGTGGACACTCCCTACCTCTCTTAATAACTTTAGTTTAGTAGTAGTATGTCATTCATGTGTGGGGGTATCACTGTTCACTCAATAATATGAACAAAGCACCTAAAGTCATCCCATATGTCATCAAATACATCCCATGTGAAGTGATAGATAATCAGATTATTTAGCTTCTTTATTTTCCTTTTCTAAAACTCATTTGCACTGTAGGGTGAAAGCTAAATTAATTAAGCAGTAGCCCTTTTAACAGAGTATTCTCAGTGCCACCCGTAATAGAAAAGTAAGAGCTTCACCACCTGCATGTACTGGACCGGTACAGTAACGCAAGTCTGTCTCACTCACCATGGTGTGCGTCTGCTTTTCTCGGATGCAAGTTCACTGCGCTGGCATTATGCCGGCTTGCATAAGATAACGTACCAATTTTCCTAAACAAGAGAGAAGAAGAAGAATAAGACTGGTGTACTGTCATAGTCGACTGTATTGGAAGTCCATAGTGCTTGTAGAATTTGTCCTTAAACTCCCACTAATGTTAGAGCAAGGATGAAGAAGTCGGAGGTTACATAGATACTGTCCTCAATAGTTATGTACTGTGCTTTCAATTTGCTACTTGTACTGTGACAACTTTCTGCTCAATCATTTTGTGTTAATCTTAAGGAGCATTGGTTACAGACTATGTCTTTCTTTCTTCATGTAGTTGCTCCTTCCAAATCCAAGAGACCATCAAGGAGGAAGGAGCTGGCTCGAATGGCCCGGCAACGGAGGCTGGATGCGACTGTCGCTGAATATCGGCGGCTGGTGGCCCTGGAGGAGGAGGAGACACAGTCTGGTACAACAACAACGTCCACGGGGACAGCTGCATCCTCCTCCGTGCGGGCTGCCAGCCAGCGCAGTGCTCCAGCGGTACGGAGCCGGGCTACCAAAGCCAAACGCCACCGCCGAGCAGCAAAGACAGCAGCTGCCCCCCACAGGATTTGCAAGGCACACCAGCGCCGCTTATCCATCAGACTGTCCTACCTGGAGCAGGAGGTCCTGAACTATAAGAACTTGGTGGAGGGCCTCCGCTTCGAACATGCCACCCTCCGCAAGGAGCATGATGCCCTGGCTGCTAAAGCCAACAGCACCCTGCAATTGTGTCCCTTGCCCCTTTTTTAGAGACTTTTGGGGAATTGGGAGTTGGGTTTTTTGGGGACTTTTGAAGGACAATCGTTGGGGTTAGGGAGGGTCTTGCGGGAGATTATTTAGTTAGGGCTATAAAAATATACTTTTTGAAACTTTATCTGACCATACCTGTATTTTACTGCTTTTGAGTCTGGTGGGTGGGGGTTTAACAGTAAGTTTGTTTTCCTGAATAGTCCTAGGACTTTAGTAGTACTACTGTCAATCTCTCGTCTCTCCTAATACCCCATTATACTACCTCCAACCAAACGCCTATGTTACCTGTAATTTCTGTTTGCAAGTAGGGCTAGGCCCAGGGCTGGCTCCACGGGAAACAGCGAATAAGGTTGGCAATCCTGGGCGGATAAAATTTCCTCATAGCGGTGGTACTAGTGGTGTGACACAGTGGCAGTTGCATGCCTATGAAAAAAAGAAAATGAAATCTGGTTCAATAGAGAATATAGCAGGTGACAGTACACTAGAACAGTGCCACATTGTAGCCTAACAAATGGTAAAGTATAACTACTAATTTGGTTGAAGTTCTTTGACATTAGCCATGGGTCTTTGTCAAGCAGAATAAGAATATATCCTCGGATTTCTTCACCAGCCTGTTGGTATCACCTTATCCTCCCCAGCAAGTGTGTGGATTTATTGCTGTAATTTAGTCACACATCAATCAAAACCACACAGCCCAGTGGAAGAGGGTTAGGGTTTGAAAAATGGATGGGTACGGGGGTTTTTGGGAAAGGTTTTGGGAAACAAGAAAAAATAGCACAGCATGGACAAACAATTATGAACATAAACAAATCTTTGGGTACAAACCTATCAATCAATCTTTGAAAGTGCATGCACTACTGCATGCATGTCAGTGAAAAGTAAGTAGTACTTTCGATAACTATATTCAAGACTCTGTTGCCAGATACCTGAGAGCCTTGCTGGTCACTATAAATCCATTCACAACACCCAATGGGGTTGGTCTGGAAGGTATAGTAGATAGAAAAGGAGAAATTGCTCTTTTTCTAGGTGTCCCCTCACTCACCAGGGTTGCCCCTTGGTGACATGCTTCATCATTGGGGCCATCCCAGTCCTCTACGGGCTGGGGCGTGCTGCGACTTGCGAATTACGTAGGAGCACTTACAAATGACTATGTGTGGTGCAGATGTGATAATGGAGTGGACTAAGTGATGTGTTAAAGGATCAATTTAGAAGCAGAGAGAGATTCAAGAAATGCAGTCACAGTCATAGAAAGAAACAATGGATACTGTATCTGTATGTTGTTGTAGTTGTCCTGTTGAAATTGGTAAGTAAGTTGCATGCAGAAAAAAATTCCTCTTATTAGCGGCACTCCTCCATTGCAGCTGACGCTTCGTCCATTGATGTTGGTCACCACCAGAAGACACCCTGTAAAAAAAGCACAGCATGGACAAACAATTGAACATAAACAAATCTTTGGGTAGAAACCTATCCATCAATTTTTGAAAGTGCATGCACTACTGCATGCATGTCAGTGAAAAGTAAGTAGTACTTTCGACAACTGTGGAAGAAAGAATGCGACAGTACAGGGCGTGTGTGGAATTATTGATAACTATATTGAAACATAAGGTCTCTGTTGCCAGATACCTGAGAGCCTTGCTGGTCACTATAAATCCATTCACAACACTAAATGGGGTTGGTCTGGAAGGTATAGTAGATAGAAACGGAGAAATTGCTCTTTTTCTAGGTGTCCCCTCACTCACCAGGGTTGCCCCTTGGTGACATGCTTCATCATTGGGGCCATCCCAGTCGTCTACGGGCTGGGGCGTGCTGCGACTTGTGAATTACGTAGGAGCACTTACAAATGACTATGTGTGGTGCAGATGTGATAGTGGAGTGGACTAAGTGATGTGTTAAGGGATCAATTTAGAAGCAGAGAGAGATCCAAGAAAAGCAGTCACAGTCATAGAAAAACACAGTGGATACTGTATCTGTATGTTGTTGTAGTTGTCCTGTTGAATTTGGTAAGTAAGTTGCATGCAGAAAAAAATTCCTCTTATTAGCGGCACTCCTCCATTCCATCTGACGCTTCGTCCATCAATGTTGGTGACCAGAAGACACCCTGTCCACTGCCTGCCTGGCGGATGCTGAATTGCGGCTCGCTAATGTGAAGCCTGACTCCATCCTTTTTTCCCCATTGCACAGACTGAAACCCGGCCTGTAATTATTCAACGAAAAAAAGGAAGTGATATAATATTACAACACCACTGATAAATAAATATAAGGTATGTAGGCTGTGGAGTGCAAAAAGTCACACTTTGATTTTCCTAGTAGACAGTACAATATTTTTGACAGTGCGTACTCTGTCTGAGTCACCTTTTGAAGGATAAATAAGTATGAGCAAATTAATGTAGCGGATCTTTCCCCTCAAGCTAGGTGTACTGTAAACTGTGTTTTAGAACAAAATTAGATCTTCCCAGCAGTGCTCCCACCCAGACCCTTACTAAAGCCAGTCGCAAAAATGTAGAAGACCCCCAATCAAATCGCAAAAAACGAGGCCTAGCAGAAAACTGGTGAAAAAACGTACTTTGAAAGTAAAAGTAGGCCCAAATACCCCTTTACCCACCGTGGATTGCATTCAAACCACTTGCAAGCAACCAAGCAAAAGTATCCATAGCCAGCATCGCTCCAAGACTCGAAAACCCCCCCCACCCAAACACCTGCAATAGAAATACTGCTAACCCTAACGAACCCTAAGTTAAGAATAGTGGCAAAGGCTTTCTTTAACTATGCCAAATCCCCCCTTTCCCACCATGGATTTTCTTCAAATGACTTGCAACCAAAATTACACATTCTCACGAGTGCACTAAGACCCCAGAACTCAGTTGCAAAAATCTAGAACACCCCGAAACACATGCAATCCTGCTAATAGGGCTAACCCTAACGAACCCTAAGTTACAAAAAGTGCCAAAAGGCTTTTCGGCGTGGATTTTGTCCCAACCACTTCTACCCGGTATTAGACCTTCCCAGGAATGCCCCAAGACCCGCCAACCCACCCGCCAAAAAGCATAACACCCCCAAACAGGCCAAAAGCAACATCTACTTACAATATTTCTCGGCCTTCGGTCCAAACGCGCTGTGTAGCTAGGCCCTAACTCCCCTTTGCCACCATGGATTTGCTTCAAACCTCTTCCAAAGTAAAGTGCTCCCAGACCCTGAAACCCACCCACAAACACCAGGAAGCCCCCCAAACAGGCCCCCGAAAACGCTACATTGAGCAAAATGTTAGAAATAGCAACAACAAAAAAATAGGCGTGGATTTTGTCCCAACCACTTCTACCCGGTATTAGACCTTCCGAGGAATGCCCCAAGACCCGCCAACCCACCCGCCAAAAAGCATAACACCCCCAAACAGGCCAAAAGCAACATCTCCTACTTACAATATTTCTCGGCCTTCGGTCCAAACGCGCTGTGTAGCTAGGCCATAAGTCCGGTTTGCCACCACAGATTTCCTGAAAAGCAAATGCAATCAAGATTAGAGTGTCCCAGCAGTGCTCACAGATCCCGAAACTCACCCACAAACAGACGGAATCCCCCCTAAGAGCACCTCAAAGGCAAGCAAGTCAGCAAAAACACAAAAAAAATTCCGCCTCGGATTTGGTCCAAACCACTTTTATCCGGTATTAGAGCTTCCCAGCAATGGCCCCAGAGCCGTCAACTCACCCGCAAAGAGGTAGAACAACACCCCCATAAGTGCAGAGTCTTGGGCGTAAACCAGCCCTCTGCTTTGATGGAAATAGGAGTCTGGAGGAGGAGGATAGAGGAGCATGTTCTTCTGAACTTGTGAACCTGAGGAATGCAGACTGCGGCACCTCCAAATTAATAAGCAAACCAGTGAAGACAGTTCTGCTGATGGGCTTGTTTTTGTGATTAGGTGATTAAAGTTTGAACTGTGCACAACAAAGAAAGACAGACACACAGGAATAAAAGTGAATAAGGACGAACAAGAAAGTTATTGATACATTGTCTCACTTTCAGGGCTCGGTATCACGGTCCATGAATAAGAATAAGGCTTCGTCATCATACTCTGCGAATTCAGGCAGGGTGAGCTAAGTATCACCTGACAGAGAAGAAATTCCCTCATCTATGTTGATGTCCACCTCGTCTTCATCCGGCGCGCTTTCTCGTACTCTGTAATCTGGTGGTATGAGGTGCTGATTCATCTTGATCATTGTTAACCTCTCCACATTTTTGGGCAAGAGGCGGCTCCGTTTGGGAGTTACAATGCCACCAGCAGCACTGAAAACACGTTCAGAAGACATGCTTGCGAGCGGGCAAGACAAGTAGTTTAAAGCCAGGTTGGAGAGCTGTGGCAACAATTCTTTTTTCCCATGCCAATACGCCAATGGGTCAGCATTAACATAGACCTCTGTTGAGTCATTCAGATAGTCCTTGACCATCGAATCAAGGTTCTCCTCCAAGGTTCCTCCACTTTGCTTAGCTGTTGCTGTGACCTTTTGAGAACCAAACCCAAGCCGAGCTAGCCAATCCTCTTCAGCCTCCAATGTTACTGTTGTGTCTGGTGGTGCAGATGATCCGGTTGTCGGTCTCTTTAACGGCTGAGAGGTCACTTGTGCCGCAGCCACAGGTGCAGAAGTGGATTGTTGTGACTGGGGATGGCCTGCTGATGCTGATGTACTGCCTTTTCCTTCAATTTGCTGCCGTTCTCTTTCACACCTCTTGGCTGAGGAGGCTATCCACTGTTTGTACTTTGTAACATCTTCATCAGCAAAAGGAAAGAATGCTTGGCCTGCCAGCGCCTTTTTGTAGCGTGGATCCAGAATAGTAGCACAAATGTAATGCTGGTTTGAGTGGATCATTTTAAGACGTTCATCACCTTGTAGGTGCTCTAATAATTTCTCAGCCAGAACAAAAGGGTCTTGGTTTTTTTCATCTTTTTCAAACACAGAACACACCTTCAGTTGGTGCTCCAGCATGTACAACAATGGGATAGCTTTTCCCAAATTACAGTCCTCCTTGCTGACTGCACGCGTGAAGAACTCAAAAGGACGAAGCATGCGTGTCAGGCTTTTAACTATGTTCCATTGCGCCGCACCCATCCTCAGGTCCTCCTTCTGAGCTGTACCCTGTGTTAAGAAATAGTGATCTAGTACCGTATACTGCTCATACAGACGCTCAAGCATGTAGAAGGTTGAGTTCCAACGTGTTCCCACCTCCTGGATGAGTGCTTCAACTGGCATTTGACGTTCATATAGCAGGCTCCTCAGATGCCTCCGGGCCTTAAAAGAATGGCTGAAATGGTTGCACATTTTTCAGCAGATGTCCACTACTCTGTACGCTGCACTGTCTTTATCACCCAAGAATTTTTTGACAACCAGGTTTATACAGTGCGCCAAACACGGCACTCTGAAATAGTCCCCCAGCTGCATGGCCTTAACTATATTGGCGCCATTGTCCGTGGAAACATAACCAACCTGGCGTTTTTTTGGGGACAGCCAGTCAAGGACCTTTGTGTTAAAGACATCCAAAATGTTTTGTGCTGTGTGACTTTTCTCCAAACCAAACATGGCTAGTGTTGCATGTTTCCGAGCAGCTTTAAAAACAATGTCCGGGTCAACACCTGCGTTTAGCTTTGCTTTAGCCCCTGAAAAAGAGACCCAGTGTGCAGTGATGCACATGTAATCAGCGCCTGCGCCACTGGTCCACATGTCTGTTGTCAGATGTATAGTGTGATCAGCACTCTTCTGCAAAGCTGCCCCAATCACCTCCAGAACATCTTCATGTAGTGCTGGAACCGCAACTCGGGCATAATAGAACCGGCTAGGAACCTTTCATTTAGGGCAGAGCGCTGCCACTAATTCTAGAAAACCAACCCCTTCTACAAAAGAAAAAGGGAGAAGGTCCAGAGCTAGCATTTTAGCCAGCTTAGTGTTATACAGACGCGTCAGTAGGTGGTTGCGTTCATATTGCGCTTCTGTAAACAACATCTTTTTAATGTTGCCCTGGACCAAGGATTTACGGGATGTTGATGATGATATCTTCGACCTAGTTACGCTCGCTGATGAACTTTTTCGCATTGGTGTCTCACTCTCTCCCACACTCTTAGTGTGGCTCACATGGGGTGTGCTGCTGACAGGGGAACTGGGTGTAAGTGCAGTGTTTGAATCGTCTTCTTCCTCCTCGTCATCATCAGATGAAAAATCAACGTTTTCATTCCGTGCAATTCGGGCTTCCTTGATCGCCTCTAGGTGCGCAAACCATTGGACAGTGTGCGTTCTCCTAAGATGACCTCTCTGGCCTCCGGTACCATAGTTGGTACCAAACTTACCACGACTAACTCGAAGCTTACAAATGCTAAAAATGGCTACGTTTTCCTTTTTTGGTCAAACACTAAAGAAGTCCCAAACTGGAGACTTGAAATGTCTTTGGGGGCCGGAGGAGGCGGCGATACTGGTGGTGGTGGTCCTGCTGCTAATGCCAGATGAAGTGGAGGATGTGGATTGCCGAACTTCAGTACGTTTTGCACTTTCACCACCACTAATTGAGGTTGAGGTGGATGGAGGTCCCTTCTTGCGAGAAAGAAATATGGAAGCGGTAGGTGTTGGTGTACTAGTTAACTCCAAATCTAATGATTGTTGTGTTTCCATTTCCATTGCCTCCTCGTCGACATCATCATCACGCTCAGCAGCTTCTCGGGATAGGGTCAAAATGTCTCTTTGCTGCATGCCCGCTGGGGCTGCAGTGACCTTTATGATGACTGGCTCGTCATCATCGTGAGAGGCTTCATCAGCAGCAGTATCCGTCACTTCATGTTGAGCCTCATCACACTCCATAGCTATGAGTTTTTCGACGACCTTCCTTTTACGCTTAGGTACCTTTGTCAGATCATGGTGTGCCTCACTCTCAGACGGCAGTGGTGCTGGTTCCCAATTGGGATCCGTATCATCAGAAGGAGGTGGGCTTGAAGAAGATGTAGGCACCAACCTTGATCTTTTCCTTGCTAGGGATGTGGAAGACAATGAATGATCATCAGGAGGAGTGGCTTCCAATGATACCTCGGCTTGATTGTCGATTTCCTGATGTGCCCCTACTTCGGGAGGAACAACTATTGTGGGCACTTGTGACCCTCAATGCACCTCTGCTTGTGCATCTCCTTGCGCTGCCTCTCCTTTCACATGTACCTGGGCTTGTACTTGCACATGGTGTTGTTGTTGCGGCTGTGGTTGTTCAACACTTGTCAGATGAGTTACAACAACCTGTGTTGATTCTGAGACATTGCTGCTACTTTCTTGCGATGAGCCAACATCACTGGTCGATGGTGATTGGAGAAGTACACTGACTGCCTCTGAAGCACTCAAGGGCTTTGACTTAAGTTGGCGTGGTGGTGGAGGCACTGAACCCAATGGAGCAGGGGTGCTTCTCCCAGCCTGGTCCCCAGCAGATCCTGCTGCTGCTGCAGGCGTACTTTTTTTTTTGCTCCCAAAAAACGCGGCGGAAGGCACACCAGCCTCCTTGGTAACTTGCTTCTTCTGCTCCTTACTAGCAACTTTCTTGCTAGAAGAGCTACGGAGACCTTTTTTTGGGGCCATCTTCTTCAGAGCAGGTCAGACAGCAGGCCGCAGTTGCACGAATTGTAGAGTTGTCTGAGGCCAGACGTGACGTCGCGTGACACACACACCGCTGCAGGACTTCTTACTGGCACTGGTGGTTCTCTTGAGTCTTGTGCACCTAAAAGCAACGGAAGACAGAGGAACATCAGTTCAGTTATACACCCCAAAAAATTCGAAAAAAAAAACAGAAAAATCAGCACAATCCCATGCCCTCCATGATGCTTAAATTCAAGACACCCCACAGAAAGACTAGGCACATGCAACACTCACTAGTCACTACCCCTGGTGAAAGGGCCACAACCACAGGCCAAAAAAACGAAAATCACAGAAAAATCAGCACAATCCCAAGCCATCCAGCCCCTCCATGATGTTTAAATTCAAGACAACCCACAGAAAGACTAGGCACATGCACCACTCACTACCCCCTGGTGAAAAGGCCACAACAGGCCAAAAAAACTAAAATCGCAGAAAAATCAGCACAATCCCAAGCCATCCAGCCCCTCCATGATGTTTAAAATTCAAGACACTCCACAGAAAGACTAGGCCCATGCACCACTCACTACCCCTGGGCATAATGGATGAAAGCTAGGCAAAATGGGTGCAGGTCTGAGAACACTGCCTGCATTCAAAATGGCCCCTCCATCACAGCACGTGGCCAGGGCCTGTAGCAGCACTCAAAATGGCCCCCAACCACATGGCCTGTCCACAACAGGCCCAAAAAACGAAAATCACAGAAAAATCAGCACAATCCCATGCCATCCAGCCCCTCCATGATGTTTAAATTCAAGACAACCCACAGAAAGACTATAATAATAATAATAATAATAATAATAATAATCTTTATTCGGTTTTTTAGCAGTTGCAAAACCATAAAAGATGACATAGTTATACAAACATTCATTAAAAAATTGCAATTGAGTATACAGTTAAAAGGTCAAATTGCCAGCAATTTACATAGGATATGAGTTAGTACTTTGCTTTTACAGATTGTTTCTGTGTCTCATATTACAATTTAGTACATGGTACACAGTGCATTCAGAGTCCAAAGATTGGAGTGCCAATATAGCTGGACGACATTGTCTATAACCCCATTTTTTTAATAAAGGGATAAGCCATGTCTTTCGGTGAGTATGGTAAAACTTGCAAAAAAGTATTGTATGGATGGTGGACTGTTGAGAGTGATCGTCACAAGGGCACAGGTCCATCTGAGTGCTCCAGTTATTTTTTTGCGGAAATGTCACTAGTCTGAAAAATAGGTTCATTCTGAACCTTGTTAGGAGCATCTTTTCATATGTGGTGATCTCTAGGGTCAGATAAGGCTGAATTTTTGGAGACTGCTGTATGATGATTGCGTGCATAACAGATTTTTTTGTAATCAACGAAGATAGTCTCAGGGAATCCAAGTGGTTCAATGCAATTTGCTTTAGTTCTTTTTTGGAAATTTCCTTTAGTTTTTCTGGATTGTGGTAATATTGTTGAAGACCCAGATCACAAAAGAAATGTCTTATATAGGAGAGCCAAGCTATTTTATTGGCATGGTCCAACTCCATGGTATCCTGTAGGATGCTTTTTGTCAAGCTGTTTTCTTCAGACAGCCAGACTCTCCTCCAAAGCATAAGAGGTTGGATTTTGATAAGATCTTCAATATATGAGATTCCTAGTTCTACGTGTGAGGCGTAGGTGGAAGTACCTCGTGGAGTTGATAGGAGGAATCTCATGAAGATATTTTCCTCTTTTTGTATGGAGCCAGTAGTTGTATGCCCCCAGATCCCTACGCCATATAGTGCGATGGATTGGCATTTTGCGGCATAAATCTGTAGCAGTTCCACTGGAGATCTTTTTCCGAGTTTATTTGAAAATGTCATCAGTGCCAATATCGCTCGTTTAAAAAGATGTCTCCTTGCCTCTACCGCCGCTTTCCAGTTTAGGGCATCATCTATCATGATGCCTAAGTAGGGGTATTGTGAGGTTTTTTCAATTTTTTGGTCTTTCAGAAAGATGGACTTAACAGGTTTTCTTGTTCCGCCGACTACCTTGACAAAAGTTTTTTTTACATTTATATGCAAGTCCAAGGCAGCCATAAAATCTGCATATTTAGATAGTGATTTCTGCAGTTCATTCGGAGTTCGAGCTAAAATGACTGCGTCATCCGCATAGAGCAGTGCGGGGATCAGGCGATCTTTTACTCTTGGGAGGTCTCTCCCCCCTCTCAACATAGACTCTTCAAGACCGTTGGTATAGAGTGAGAAGAGAAAGGGGGCCAAGACACAGCCTTCCCGCTCTACCCTAAATGGTGCTGTTAGTTCTCCTCTTGTCCCGTACCTCACTCTCGCCGTGGCTTCACTGTAAAGCTCCCTTAGGAAGTCCAAAAGAGGAGGATCTACCCCCATTACACTCAGCAGCGACCAGAGCTTGGCGTGCGAGACACAGTCAAATGCGGAGGACAAATCCACATATGTCATAAAAATGGTACCTGTTTTGGCGTGGGTGTATTTGGATGTCAACAGACTAAGATTTAGTGCTTGTTCGATGGTTCCAAAGCCCTCCCTGAAGCCGAACTGTAGGTCCAAAAGGATGTTTTTGTCTGCTACCCACTGTTGCAGCTTTCCAAGGAGGACTCTGCCAACCACTTTGCCCAGGGAGTCAAGAAGCGAGATTGGACGGTAGCACTTGACATCTTGTCGATCCCCCTTCTTGAAAATTGGGACCATTATAGATGATGACCATGAATCTAACAACCCGAGTTCCATTGTTGCTGTACAGACTCTTGTGATTATTGGAGCCCAGAGGTCAGGAAGAAATTTGAAAAGGTCAACTGGGACCCCATCAGGACCGGGGGCTTTCCCAGACTTACTTGAGGATAGCGCCGTTTCAAAGTCCTGTAGATCAACTTCCAGAGATATAGGAAAGGCGACTGGATTGTTATTAGACTGATGTGATTCGCTATTGGGTGTCAGTTGGAAAATTTTCGAAAAATGGTTCACCCATGTTGCCTCGTCAATAGCCACATCTATTTTTGGACCGCTGGAATCAGTTAGCAAAGGGGATTTAACTATTTTCCAGAAAGCCTGGCTGTCTTTCAAGAGAGCGCTCTCGTGCAAGGCATTCCACAAGGATAGTTTTAGTTCTTTTTTCCTTGTTTTTCTAGCAGTGTTGTATTCCCGTCGAAGATCTTGGATCTTTGTTTTGTCTCTGTTTGATTCTCCAAGAGCTTTCCTCAAGTTGGTCTGTGCTTTAGTACAGTCTCGGTTAAACCAACCTGTGATGTTTTTCTTATTTTGGTTAGAAGTTCTGGTTAACAGGTTTTTGACCTGTTCTATTATAACATTAAAATTTTCCAGGATTTGGTTCGGCTCCGCATGAGGATCAAGGCAGATCAATATGTTTTTGTATGCAGAAGTAACTAACCTTTTTGTGAGGATATTGGGATCTACTTTTTCCCATTTGATTGTAAAACCATTGCTTTTACCCAGTTCGATCCTGTTCTGTGTTAGCTATGTTTGCCATCAGAGATTTTGGTTGGTGTGTTTGGAGAATTAGACTTAATGCAGAGTGGTCACTGAGATGATTTTCCAGGATTTTGATAGTACTGATTTGAGCTTTCAAGCCTTCTGTAACTATTACGTAATCTACAGTAGTCTCGTGGCCCCTTCATCGGTACGTAGGTTCTAATTTATTGGTTGACTGTTGGATGGGGTTTATAATTTGCAAGTCCAGATCGGAGAGTATTTTATTCATAACTGGCCCCACTCCTGAGTGGATAAAGTGGATTAAAGGATTGTCATGCTCGTCCACCATTCCACAAGTATCGATGTTGGGGCAAGGATGTAAGTTAAAATCACCACCCCATATTACGTAGGCATTAGCCTTTTTCTGTTTGGTGTGAGAGTGTTCAGTTATTTTGTCTTGAATTAGAGAAAGAACACTCACGAAGTTGTCAGCATCCAGATTATTGTATATATTTATTATTGTAATAAAGAGTTTTTTTCCTTTAGTGAGAGTAAGGATCTGAAAGTTCAAAAAGAGGTCTACCTTGAAGATCTTTGTGTCAGCAATTGTGTTGGCCATGTAGATTACTAAACCCCCTTTAGGTCTACCTGAGGTACTGGGGAGGGCGGGAGATATGAATGCCCTGTACCCCACAAGGTGAAGGGGTGTCGTGGCCCAGGTTTCTTGTAGGCAAATGATTTGATTGTCCTTCAAGAATGCGGCTGCCGAGCCGTCCTCAATCTTGTTTCCGAGGCCGGCCACGTTCCAAAAGATCACGGAGAGCTGAGTGGATGCATATTCTAATACATCATTGTTCGTTTGTGAGGGAGGTGGAGTAGAAGAGGCAGGTGCCGAGGTTATTAATGAGGGCTCCGGGGATTTAATTATTGGTCAATCGACCATTTCCAGGCTGCTAAACCGGTTCATGGTCGGGATGCCTAGCCAATGTTGCCCATTACTGGTGTCTCCATAGTTAGGTCCGTATGGTTGGTGGGATGGTCTCTCCCACTGCCCCCAGTTTCTGAATCTGTTTTGTGGGCCCATAACCTGCCATAGTGCTTCTCTCTGCTGGTGGTTCTGATTAGGTGGGCACCAGGAATTGGTAGGGTCGCTGTATCGCATTGATAAGTTTGGGCCGGCAATATCTAACTCCCATGGCTGCGGGATTGGTTTCCTCCAGATGTTATCGGTGTTACGTGAATAGTTGTTATTATTGTACCTCTTTGGGTAGAAGTAAGACAAGGGTCTTGTTACAATCCCCCCTGAGGAGTTGTTATATTCCCAGGAGCAGATATATTCAGCTATGCTGGGGTCCTCAAACGTAATTACTATGCAGTCTCCCCGGGTGGATTTTTTCTTATAGCCTACCCACGGGGTCCGGGATACTGATAGTATTTTGCTTTTCCAGGGTGGCGGGACCGGGCGGTTTGTATTCAGCCAATACTGGACTTTCAGCCTGATTCATGTAGCTAAATTGCACTCGCAAAGGGCCAGATTCTCAGAATCTGGCCCTTTGCGAGCGCAATTTTTGCATTTGGTATTCATGATACCAAATGCAAAAATAGCTATTTAAGAATTCGCATATTTGCGTGGAATGGCATTTAAGGAATCTCTAATAGAGATTCCTTAAATGCTATTCATGACACACAACAAAATAGCGATATTGGACTTTTGGGGCCGCTATTTACCGACAGGTCAGACCTGTCGGTAAATAGCAAAAACTCAGAAAAATGCTTTTAAAAGCATTTTTCAAAGTTGCATGTAGCACACACACATGTCCTTTGGACATGTGTGTGCGCAACACCTGTCCAAAAGTGCATTTTAGGGGTGCTACAGGGCGTCCTTTGGACACCCCTGTCACCCTTAAAATCGCTATCTCAGTTGCGAGTAGCAAATTGCTACTCGCAAATCCCCATTCATTCCAATGGGCCGCTTGGCCCATAGGAATGAATGGGGAGTATTTGCGAGTAGCAAATTGCTACTCGCAAATAAAGAACATGTAGGAATCGCTATTTAAGTAGCAATTCCTACATGAATGCCGTTTTGCGTGTCCTCAATAGCGAATCGCTATGATTCGCTATTAGGGACACGCAAAACGGCCCGTACATGAATCAGGCTGTTTGTTCTTTAATGACCAGTTGGGTTCCGTCCCCTCGCCTGTAAGTTCGGGGACCCCCGTCATAACTACCACATATGGAGAAGCCTCAGGTGGCAAATTTAAGGTAGGTGTTTGTTCAATTGTCCCTCTCGGGGCACCTTTTGTTTGTGGTGGATTTGTGTTTGTTGTGGGAGGAGTTTTAGAGGCAGGTGTTTTTATGGTTGGAGTATTTACTGTTGGTGTTGGTTGGGAACTGGCTTGTGGGGGAATGACCAGGGACGTGGGAGTTGGATTTTGTGCAATGGGAGGGTTTGTTGGGAGTGTTATTGTGGTTTGTTTTTTGGGCTGCGGGGGAGGTAGGATTGCAGATTTCTTAGGTACTGGGAGAGTAGTTGATGGGTTTGAAGGTTGTTTGGTATGGGGTTGTGAGGATATAGATTTGAGAGAGCCAGTAATTTTTATTAGCTGACTCTCTATGTTACTGAGTCTGGATTCTAACGGACGAATGTAGGAATTTAAGAGGGAGGCTATCTCTTTAATTAGTCTTGCTGATTCTCTTTGTCTTCCTGTGTGTTGTGGGCTTGGGGGGTCTGGGATTAAAGATTCTTGAAGGTCGTGTGGTAAGTGATGTATTGTTACCACGTTATTAGTTGGGGGAACAGGATGGTTGGGTAGCGCTGGAGGATTTGTGTCGCTTACCAAAATTGGGTGCTCGATTGCTATGGAATTTGCGATGTGATCTGGCTTTTTCTTTGCATTCCGTTTCTTTATGGCTCCCTCCCGTCTCCCTCTCATTTGCCTTGTTTCTTCAGGTGTAGGATCAGGAAAGATATCAGGGGTTTTTTCAAGGTCACTTTCTGTGAAGGTTACAGATAATTGGGATGCTGAAAGGTCAACATTATTTGGCAGGCTAAGTCTATTTGTAGTCACCGCCGTTTGAGTTGGGGCTGGCTGTACTTCAGGAGTTTTTGCGGTTGCAAGTAATCCCATTGAGGATCGACGTGCAATTGCAAGTTCAGTAGAAACTCTACCCTCGATTAAACTTATACTCTGATCGATAAATGTATTTGCTTTGGCCAAGAAGTCATCCATTGGACCTAGTAATTTTTCTCCTATTCCGTTCTTTTTTGATTTTTTCTGCTTGGTGGATCTCGTGTTCATTTTACAATGAATGTTCACCTTGAGAGGATACTATATTACCTGTCCGGTTGTGGAAAAAGATCAAGAAGATGATGAATACCTGTGTTGGGTTGACCAGGGTGTAGTTCTTAGGGGGGTGGGCCGGACCGGACTCTCCCGTTCTCGAACGGCCTCAAACGGCCCGCTCTTTGCCCGGTCTTCGCCCCGGACTTTGTCCCGCGCGCGTCCTGCGATGCGCGGTCCAGGTAGCGCTTTTAAGGAGTGAGAAGTTGTAGGGGCGGGGCACTGTGAGGGGGTGCGGCTCTCACGGGAAGAGGACCAACTGGAGATGGTGTATGCTGGTCCTCGCAGTCCCGGGGCCGGCGCCTCTCCCTCCTCTGCGGCCTCGCGGTGGTCAGCGTCTTCCAGCAGCGCTAGGACGGTATCCAGAAGCTACTCCTGTAGCAGGGACAGCAGGTACTGGGCTTGAGGTTGTCCTTGGCAGAAAAGTTATCTCCACGAGTGGCACCCGCTAAGCGGGTGCCGCGAGAAGTTGTAGCGCTTCGCTGGGGGCGGGGCACTGTGAGGGGGCGTGGCTCTCACGGGAAGAGGACCAGCTGGAGATGGTGTATGCTGGTCCTCGCAGTCCCGGGGCCGGCGCCTCTCCCTCCTCTGGGGCCTCACGGTGGTCAGCGTCTTCCAGCAGCGCTAGAACGGTATCCAGAAGCTACTCTGGTACCAGGGACAGCAGGTACTGGGCTTGAGGTTGTCTTTGGCAGAAAAGTTATCTCCACAAGTGGCACCCGCGAAGCGGGTGCCGCGAGAAATTGTAGGGCTTCGCTGGGGGCGGGGCACTGTGAGGGGGCGCGGCTCTCACGGGAAGAGGACCAACTGGAGATGGTGTATGCTGGTCATCGCAGTCCCGGGGCCGGCGCCTCTCCCTCCTCTGCGGCCTCGCGGTGGTCAGCGTCTTCCAGCAGCGCTAGGACGGTATCCAGAAGCTACTCCTGTAGCAGGGACAGCAGGTACTGGGCTTGAGGTTGTCTTTGGCAGAAAAGTTATCTCCACGAGTGGCACCCGCGAAGCGGGTGCCGCGAGAAGTTGTAGCGCTTCGCTGGGGGCGGGGCACTGTGAGGGGGCGCGGCTCTCACGGGAAGAGGACCAGCTGGAGATGGTGTATGCTGGTCCTCACAGTCCCGGGGCCGGCGCCTCTCCCTCCTCTGCGGCCTCGCGGTGGTCAGCGTCTTCCAGCAGCGCTAGGACGGTATCCAGAAGCTACTCCTGTAGCAGGGACAGCAGGTACTGGGCTTGAGGTTGTCTTTGGCAGAAAAGTTATCTCCACGAGTGGCACCCGCAAAGCGGGTGCCGCGAGAAGTTGTAGCGCTTCGCTGGGGGCGGGGCACTGTGAGGGGGCGCGGCTCTCACGGGAAGAGGACCAGCTGGAGATGGTGTATGCTGGTCCTCGCAGTCCCGGGGCCGGCGCCTCTCCCTCCTCTGCGGCCTCGCGGTGGTCAGCGTCTTCCAGCAGCGCTAGGACGGTATCCAGAAGCTACTCCTGTAGCAGGGACAGCAGGTACTGGGCTTGAGGTTGTCTTTGGCTGAAAAGTTATCTCCACGAGTGGCACAGAAAGACTAGGCCCATGCACCACTCACTACCCCTGGGCATAATGGATGAAAGCTAGGCAAAATGGGTGCAGGCCTGAGAACACTGCCTGCATTCAAAATGGCCCCCTCCATCACAGCACATGGCCAGGGCCTGTAGCAGCACTCAAAATGGCCCCCAAACACATGGCCTGTCCACAACAGGCCAAAAAAACGAAAATCACAGAAAAATCAGCACAATCCCATGCCATCCAGCCCCTCCATGATGTTTAAATTCAAAACATCCCACAGAAAGACTCAGTGCACCCACCACTGAGTACCCCTGGGCAAAAGGCCCCAAAACAGCCCAACAATCGAAAATTCCAAAATTGTAGTTGCAGCAACTGTAATGCCCCAAACAAACTTACTTGTGAAATTTCTAATCCAAAAGTGATCCAAAGAAAGTCAAAAAGGCCTCAAATCCAAATATCCAGCAGCATCCACAAAAAGTAATCCTTCCAGCTCCAGATCCAAATGAAAAGTGACCAGGAGATGGACAAAGCACTGGGAGGAGCCTGCTGGACAGGAACAGGAAGTTGAAGACTGTGGGGCACTTCCTTCCTCCCACCCCCCATCCCCAAAATGGACTCCTCGCAAAAAAAGTGCAGTCAAATGTCAACCTAAAGAGTTATTCAGATAAAAATCATCATTTCCAGAAGATTTATGCTGCTTGTGGTGGATTTCTTGTGCAGAATTGCAAATTTTATATTTTCGCGAGTGCGAGATTGTTGCTGCTCGCCGCATCTCAAAGCTCGCAATTGCGAAGTACCGCGATACGTGATCACGGCGTACTCGCGTTGACAAACTCTCGCTGTAAAAGTTGGCAAGCAGCGATTACGTAATCGCGCTTGCCAAATTCCCGCGGGATCCCGCAGCAAGATCCAAAATGGCGCAGCACTCGCAAATTTTCAAGAAAAATAACTCGGCAAACGATGAATGACGGGTAGTAAACGCCGTGCGCTGCAAAAATTGTATCACCAAGAAAAAAAAAGATCCGCTGCGTGCGAATTTGCGGATTTTGCGGGAAATCCGCAAATCTCGCGGATTGCGAATTTACCGAAAATCCGCAAAATCCGCGAGCGTAACGGATTTTCCGCCCATGCTTAGCAGATACCTCATCATTCACAATGTCGACTACAGAAGAGACAATATTATTCAACGTGTAAATTCGGGAAGAAAGCGTGTTAATACAGTTATCGACGACTGCAAGCACCTTTTCCAAATTTGCTTGGTCAATCGCTCTTAGGCGTTTAGCAGCCTCAATTTGCGAAAATTTCCAAATTTCATTGTAAATTGCATAAATCCACCGTTTAGATCTACCCTTAGCTGGGCCTTTTATAAAATCATTCAAATCCACGTTTTCAGTTAACTGAGACAGATGTAGTTTAACTGCAGCTAAAGTGGAATGTTGTAACCAATTCTGACACAGTTTCCCCACAGAATAAGTGGTGACAGTATAATCATTTTCAAAACGGGGATCAGGTCTGACTTCTGTGTACCCTTCAGCCAAACCTAGAAAACGACGTTGGCAAGAATCAGCACTCCTATGCCACATCAGCCAACCCTTGGAATCCAAACTGGATATATTAAAGGATGAATTGTGCAATAGAGCTTGCAACTCATGAATGGACAATTCAGTATAATTACCCCATCCTGAATATTCTTCCAAATCGGGGATAATTGGGGTATTTAATTTTTTAGAAGTAGCCAATCCAAAGCATGTTGTTTGGAAAATGGACGAATTTAGAAACAACATGTGATTCGGGATGAGACATGCACGGTGCAAAGCCTCTGGAAAGGGGCGACCATTCGGTCCCCCCGAACATATGGCGGAGTGCCACGATCCCCCCGGGAAGCCATCTTGGGCGGGAGGCGAGTCTCGGCTGGTATGCCCGTAGCGGCGTAGCCGGGGCGCGCCTTTTTCCCGCCCTGGAGTGGGCTGGCCTAGACACTGACGCGGCCGGCCACGCCCTTGGGGCAGGCAGGGGCGGGTTTACGCCCGCCCTGAAGACGGATAAAAGGAGCAACAAGCCAAGAAAGCATCCTCTTGTTCCTGTGCTCTGAAGCTGCACCTCCTCGCTGCACGTGAGCTCGAGACGGAACGAAGAGCCAATTTTGACCCACCCACCAGCCCCTGAGGACAGCAAGTGGTTTTTGAATAAAGTTTGATGTGGTGACTCTATTTCTTGCAGGTTGTGATGATTATCGTGATAACTTTTGAATATGCAATAAAGAATGGTCAATGTGTGGTACGTTTTGCAAATAAAGTAATTCTGCACTAGTGTTGATCAGCAATCATGCTTTTAATAAATTGTAATTATTACTGTCATTTAGTAATTTAGTCATTTAGTAATTTAGTTAGAATTGTCGTATTTATTTTGGTCGGGCGGTAAGGTCATGATCGGTGAGCAGTAATTGGAAGATCCCTATGGGTGGGCGTCACCCATTACGGATGGGAGCGCTTGAGGGAGGTGGCCATTGGCCCCTCAACGGGGAGGCGGTCCCTTCTAAGGATGGGCCGCTGAAAGGAAAGGAAAGGCGGTCAAGGCCCCTTCCTGGGTAGGAGGGGCTACAGCCCCCTCCTGGGGAATTTCCCGGGGCCAGGACATCTGCGACGGCAGATGTGGTAAGTTGTGTGGGGTTTGGGAGGGGGTTTACGCTACCTTCTAGACACCTCACACGAGTCCTCGGACGACCTTTAAATGGCGTCGAGTTTATTGGGGCCCCCGGCAAGTCAAGGGAAATTGGTAGATGCACGTGAGGTACACCTCTGTGCGGTCGCCCCTCACAAGTGAGGGGGATATTTCTGGTTTAGGGATCTGACACCGGTTACGACCTTGCCGTTGGCCCTTAAACGTTAGGATGTACAATTTCAAGTTAAATGTTTTGTAGGATGTTAGTTCGGCTAGGTGAACCTTTGTATTAGAGAATATGTTAAGGTTAGCCAAATATCGTAATGTGGAAATGAAATTGTACATAATATGAAACTGTTAATTTAATGTTTTAATTTTGTTTCATATTTTAATAAATACGGCCGGGAGGGTCACTCCCTCCCGTCTTCCAAAAGTTCAGAACCGTTTCCGGTTTCCCATTCCTTGGGGATTGTGTTGAGAGGGGGTGGCGGGTATCTCAGCCATAAGTGCCTTGTACCTGCCAATCTTTGGTACCCCAAACCGATTTAAGGTCAATTGTTCCTTTCCAAAACTCGTAGCCATCTACAGCTAACCTGTCTAGACTTTGGACATGGACTTTTGTGTCATTTTGAAATAAAATGACTCAGGATTTGATTGATTAAAGTCTGTAAAATAAGTCTATTTGTTCAGAATGTATTGGAGCTGCCTCCCAATGGAGCAGGGCAGTGTTCCCACTGTGTGTAATTAACAGCAACCCTCCTGGAGTTTGTCTTATGTAAAAAATGATTACCATAATGTTGAAAACAAAACAAATCACCATAATTAATAGAATCTAAATACAGATCCTCAGCATCAAAGGCAGCATAGTATTTCAAATCAGAGAATAATGCTTCTACGGCCTGAATATCCCAATCATCAGAACGTATATTTTGTTTAATCACATCACCCATGTTTACTCTAAGCACATTCGGAACATTATTCACTTCAGTGGGCCCATGTATTTGAAATCTAACCGCATCCCACACAATCCCATCAAGGACAGGCCAAGCAGTAATGTTGACTGTATTCAAGTTTCGTTTCAGTCTGTGTGCTGAATGTGAAGAGGAAAGAGGGGACAATGTTCCATTAAGGTACCGAATTCCTGTTCTTTCCTTAACATAGTGACCATCGATTAGGCGAAAAAAATAAAACACAAAACAAATTGACATAAAAAGGTAAAATGAAAATAGAATCAACCAAATGTATGTCCAAGGGGGAATTAAAAAATGTTTTTTAAATAAGGTGGCATATTTTGCAATAGTTGAGGGTTTCTTTGAAAGTTCCTAAACAGAGTCAAAAGAGAATCTGGACTGGTCGGCCAAACGAGTCTGCAAATCTGGCATAGATAAGTCAGCAGGATAGGTGTAGTTCAGCTCATCAATGTTAGTAACAGGAATAGTATTTAATAAAGGACTGGATATGGCAGGCATCTCGAGGGACACCTCCTGTTCTGCACCAGAAGTAATAGCCAACACAGAACGCCTCACCATGGAAGGACAGGAAACAGCCGGTGTCATGCTATGAAGAATCGGCCACCCTGTGTGTCTTGACATTGTCAATAGAAATAAATCTGTTTTCCTTACGACCAGGAAGTGGTGGTAATATGACTGTTCTCGTGCCCTTCACTCCAAGAACTCGAACCAGTGCACGAAATGAGGGACCAAACTCTCTCTTGTTATCGATCTTCTCTCGAACCAGTTCTCCAACTTGGGGTAGCCAGCCAACTACCGGGATCTGCAACGCATCATCCGATGTGGAGGGCAAATGTTCCTTTGCTAGACTGTCTCTGGTCTTTTGTAGATCCTGTAAAACATTGCAATGTTCATCTACGTCAAAGGCCGTGGCCTGGGCCTTGCAGTCTAGACCGTCGAGGTCAGGGACGTACATCTTGATACCAAAGAGCATTTCGTATGGGGTCCGCCCACCCAGAGACCTTCTAGAGAGATTATTAAGCGCACGCTGCACTCCATTGAGGTGGGCTAACCAGTTTCTGCCAGTGCCTATAACTCGAGCTGTCAAAGATTGCTTTAAGTCACGGTTCATTCGTTCAACTACACTATTTCCCTCGGGTCTGTACGGAGACGAAAACTTGACTTGGACCCCCAACGAAACCATAGCATCCTTATATGCCTTAGAGGCGAAAGCCGGACCCTGGTCCGAATGGAAGGTACCACAGGCAAAAATCCCTACAAAGACTCGCAAATCCTTAATGACAGTCTGTGAATCAGTGCTCCGATGTGGCCATACCCACACAAAGGGTGTGCATGAATCAACTGCTACTAAGATATACTTATATGCAGTATCAGAAGAAAAAGGACCGCAGTGATCCAAATAAACGCACCCCAGTGGTTTATTAGAAATGTACAACTGTGTCTGAGGTGGACGCGCAGCAGTTGAAGGATTAATCTGCTGGCAAATGACACATTGAAGGACATAATCGCGCATCTGTTTGTACAGTCCCCTCCACCAGAACCTCTGTTGTAGCTGAGTTACAGTGGCTGAGACGCCCGCATGCGCAGACGCCACACCCTCCTGAGCCGCTGTAATCAAAAAAGCCCTGCGATCCGAGTTGGGAATTAAACGTTCGCCAACTTCAGGAATTTTCACATAAGGAACCTTATCGGGACTTAAGTGGTATGTGTATTTAGAAGGGAACCCCGCAGGATATTTACTTCCCTTCTCAGTAGCAGCAACCGCTGCCAAGATGTCATCATCTATCTTACTTTTGGACCTCGTGACTGCTGCAACCAAGTATTTTGATACTGCTGACTTCGCTGCTTCATCAGCAAGCACATTTCCGACAGCGTGGACCCCCACGCGCTGATTGCCAAGAGTATGAATTACAAACACGAGTGGCAACTTCTCTTTGAGTTCTGCCACTCGGACCCAGATCATCTTATGTTTTATAGTGCTACCTTTGGAATCACGAAATTCATTCTGAATCCAAAAGAACAAGTTCTCATTGTAAGACTGGACACAGTAGTAAGTGTCACTTACGACCAAAGTCGTCACACTCGGATCTGCGTACTCCAATGCAAGCATCAGAGCACGAAGCTCAGCTAATTGTGCGGTGCAGTCTCCGAGTGTCTGCGTGTGCACGACACTGGACTTGAACTCATCGTTCACCATGGCACCGACCACAATGGCGCAAGCGGAAACGTAGGCATGTTTAGAGCCATGCGCAACCTGCGCCGAACCTTCAGTGTAAATGATGCAATGGAAATCCTCCAACGGCCGCATTGCTAAAGGAGCAGGATGAACAAATTCATACTGTAAGAACTCCTGCGACCGTAAAGTGGCGTCAAAAATAAACGTGACTTCCTGGGATGACAAGGATGCAGCCCATTGAATCCACCGAGGGTGCAAAGCTTTAGAATTTGGTACACTGGCTTTCGTAACTGCCTCCAAGGCAGGACACGGGGTAACAACCAACATGCGTTTTCCCTGTGACAGGGCACGTTCTTTGAGAATTGCCATCTGCACAGCCGTCAAAACTTTCTCCATAGTGGAAAATCTCAATTCAGCCGAAGTGTACAAGTGTGACTTGTAAGCCATAGGTACTGTATCTCCTTCATTAAAAGTTAGGTACGTGAAACCTACCGTCCCCGGGACAATTATTATCACCAGGTTGGTCGGGTTATCACGAGTTTGTAAGTATTCAGAAGCGAGCAAATCAGCTTGCAAAGACTGCAGAATAGCTGAATGCTCAGGCAGCCAGCATGATTTGGAAAAAGATGGTTGTATCAAAGCATACAAAGGCTTGATACGCTGGGCATATCCCGGAATGTATGTCCTCCCGAAATTCAAAAAGCCCAGTAAAGATTGTAATTTTTTCAGTGTTGTCGGAGAGCGCAATTGAGCGCACTTCTCCAGGAAGTGAGGAGCCAAGCCTTTTCCTTCATTAGTTAGTTCATAGCCTAGAAACAACACTGTGTATTCTGCAATGTGCGATTTTGCAAAATTAAACTTGTAACCCATGTCTGCAAAGTTACAAATAATACTGTTCACTCGACACAGATGCTCCCAAAGTTCGTCGTCTGTGAGATAGATATCATCCACATAGGAACAAGTATCTGGGTCGATCCTCTCTAACAGAGAGACAATGCGTGCGGAAAATACGCCAGGACGATTCTTATAGCCCATTGGAAGACGCCGAAACATTTTTTGGACACCGCCGCATATGAATGGGCATAAAAACCATTGGAAATGTCAAGTGTGGTTTTGAACCGCTTACGCACAAGACTATTTACAAGGGCCGAGCCGTGAGTATTCTGTACTGCACAGTTACGGCAATGCGAGTTTAAATGCCAGTAATCCAAAACCAAACGGTTTGTTCACAGTAAAAAGGGGGTTATTCATCGGTGACACACACGTTTCAATTACACCTTGATATTCCAATTGTTCAAGGATCGCTGCGACCGAAGCTTTGGCTTCACGTCGTATGGGATACTGAGGTTGAGGCTGCGGCTGAGGAATCTCGTGGTTCGGGGACAATTTATCCCAGCCACACTGATTACGGTACACAGCCGGTGCAAGCGCCAGAGCCCACTCTTCTGCAAAGTGCAGCGCTTCCACTCTCGAAACTGTGTTCGCGAAACTGGGGAGGATCACCTCCTCCCCCCTTGGAGCTGTGAGCACAAAAGGTGGGGGCCAGTCAGCCTCCAAAAGCAAGATGTCATAGGTAGATTAAAGATTTTCCCAAAATACCCCTTTAACGGTACGCTGTATGTCACCTTCAATTAACAGGACAATTTCAAAAAGTCTATCAGGGGGAGCAACTCTTGTATCTGCTGTTTCAATCACAACATAAGTGTCAGTCGCTGTCACCTTCAGTAGTGGACAGAGGGCCTCTCTCACAATGGTAATCTCCGCCGCGCTGTCCAGCAAGGTCAGAGCCCAAGTCAGATTCCGAAGCCTCGTTCTCACAATCTGGGGCATAGCGATGCGCTGTCAAGGCTGCGACTTTCTTCTTGGCAAACTGCGGTCTCTGAGGCGTAGAGCCCTCCTGTTTGTCTGTACCGTTGCGCGGGCGGGGCTGACCACATCCTTACTGGCCACCCCGGCCCCTACCGCCCCCTCCACCACCGGTTGACGGAGCCGATGAGTCCTGAAAGGAACGAGGAGAGCGTTGGTCAGAAGCCTGAAAACGTTCAGGTGTCTTAATCATCGCGCGGTCGCGCAAATCATAAACACGTTCCGACTGCGCAGGCAACGGAGACGCAGGGCGCAAAACCTGTTTGTTGTTGTTGTTGTTGCTTACCCTGACTCTGTTTTTTAGGCCAATTTTGTTGTTTGGACTTGGGTTGTGCGTTCGCCTCCGAAGTCTGTCCCTGGGGCTGCTTTTTCTCCTTATCAGAAAAAGTCTTAAGACCCTTGGCATTGCGGCCAACCATTTTATAAGCCACCACAATTATCCTTGCTAACTGACGGGGTTTGTCCACGTCGGGAATCAACGCCAAGGCGTTAGCCACCTGGAAGTTCACTGCATCCCCCTTGACATTCGCAAGGATCAGATCGCAAACCACCTCAAAGGAGCCACACAGGCGCATACCCAACTCAACCGCAGACTCCAGGCCGTGATCATCCTGAACACGTTTAAGGACCGCAGATAGGTTGGACATAGACGGGGAGCCAAAGCACCTCAAATAGACTGCTGCAAATGTCTTACCCCATGTTTCACAGTCAACAAGCTCAGGGGCCAAATCTTTCGGCAAACTAAGCGTAAGAATCCGGTGTTTTTCACCAGGATTAGTATTAGGAAACACAGCCTCCAGCTGGTCGAATTTCTCGGCAAGCCAGAAAGGAAAGTCATCCTTATCCTGGGGCTTCTTGCCCATTACGGAATTCACCATGACAGGACTGATTTTCAAACCAGCCTGACCTGCTTGAAGCTGCGCACCCCTAGGGGCTGCGACTTGAACATTACGACTCGTGTAATGAACAAGTGCCCTAATTACTTCAACCGCGACCTCGTGAAGACGTCGCAGGTCACCCACGTTGCAAGTGGCGCGATTAGGGTGAGGAGTAAATCCAGCCAAAGCGGGCCAAGGAGTGCCCGGAATGGACAAAGGACCTAACCTCGGAGCGGTGAAAGCGTGCGGTAGGGCGCCACCAAACCAAACTCCATGCTGCCAAACATCAATAGGTACTTCCTGTGCTCTGTACGGAGCATATGCAACAGGTACAGGTGACAGAATGTACGAGTGGAACACACCAGAATTTGGGTCCACTGCCGGAAATGTCACCCACGAATAAAACAGTTCGTAAGGGTATGCATGTGCCGCACTCACTACCTGAACCACAGCCAAGCCTTCCAAAGGGACATCATATGCCCGCAAATGGTCCCGCACCGCAATGCGACTACGCAGCGGGATGTCCACGGCTTGTGCCATGACTGCACAGGAACGTGAAAAAACAAAGATTACTTTGTAGCACAACTGTGTAGTAATTCAAGGAAACTGTTTTTAGATAGATTCAAGCTTGAAAAGACCTATTTCAAAAATAGGTAGGTATTTCCGACACCTCTGTTTTCCGGAAACGGGAATGAAGGGGTTAAGGTTTGAATGATATTCTACTCGAGTGTCATGATATAAGGCCAACAACCGTTGGGCGCCATGTAGCAGGGTTTCCGTTCTCCCACAGAACTGTGCACAGAGATCTAGAACCTGGGTGAGTTAGGGTGACCCAAAACTCACCTTAGTATCAGAAATCCCCTTACCGAGCTAGCTACAGTATCTCATTGGTTCTAACAAACTCCCAATGACTTAGACAATCCAGAACATGAACTTAGGGTACCTCAGGTATCGTGGAACACATGAACACTCTTTTGCTCTATAATCATTTCAAACAACAACGGGGAGTAAAAGAAAACACGTGCAAGTTTGAAATATTTATTTTTCAATGCAAGGTTCTCAAACGCAGTATCTTATATAATACCAACATACATATTATAAAAATCAGAGTTATCAGCATAGTCACTAGTCCATAGTAAGCGAACGGTGATAGCATATTATAATGCAAAATCTATAGCAATTTGCATCACCTATATTTCGCGCACCCTATTTAGCATACTATATTATATCTAAGAAGGTCTCATTTGGGTTTTTAGCAGGACGGGCCCATACCTCTAAATGTCAGCAGAAGAAGATCATATCATCAGCTACCAACTCTCTTCATGCGAAGCACCATCAAGTGCGTTTTTGCATTCTCAGTAACTCTATCTTAAACCCGCGTAGAGCCCAATGTTAGCAGCAACATTATTTGTGTTATATCTAATGTGGTGCGAGGATCAGACCTCCCAGCAACCTTGTGTTAGGTTATTCTTAGAGGCTATAGATCTCAGTGTGCAGACAGTGTACCAAGTGTACCAGGCACGACTGATATCAGAGCAATAACATATTATTCTCAATAAATCACATCTTTCGTCTAGGTTGAAAGCTACAATAACAATTCTGTGCCGTGTGCAAACTAAAGCCGAAGGAAAATATGTTGTTTAAACATTTAATAAGCTCATGCTAACTTAACACAATGTATAGAAAAGCAGTAACTATATGACAGCACATTGTCCGGCATACCATACCTCCGTCTCTTTCACCCTTTTAATAGCGCCAGCCCGGGGGCCCACTAACGTTTTTTGTTCACCCCACGAGCCAGGCACTTTTTAACATCACTCGCAGATAACCTCACCACTCACACACATATTAATCTAAAAACCTCACACACACCACATATAGTTGTTTATAAGTGCTCCCGCGTAGACGTGGGTCGCAGCACGCCGCATCCCGTAGAGGGCTGCGAAGACCCCAATGATGAAGCATGACACCAAGGGGCATGTTGGTGTGTGAGGGGTATTTTAACAACTTGGGTGATCCCAACATCGTAGGGAACTCTCTCCATTCTATAAGGTGGATTCTTCTTGTTTATATATAACACATTTCTCAGCAATGTTAGCCAAGAAAGGCAGTAGTGAAATGGGTCTGAGATTTGCGGGCAATGAAGGATCTAAATTGGGTTTCTTCAGTAATGGGATCACCATGGCATGTTTCCACTCTTTGGTAACTAGGCCCGAGCATAACGATAAATTTAACAGCTCAGCAAGTACTGGTGCAATGGCTACTGTGCCCTGTTCTAAAATTGATGGTGGCGCAGGGTCTAGATGAGATCCAAACTTAACTTTTTAAGCATTAAACTGCTGTTTTCATCCTCCATGATAGGTTTCAGGTTGAGGATCATGCCTGATTCATCTAAGGGTGAGCAGGCAGGGGTTATTATTTTAAAGGACCAGGCACTCTCAGGGAAGGGGGTACAAATGTTATAACTGTTCAATGTTTTCGACCATATTTGCAGTTATGACCCATTGATACATAGCATAGTATTCATATTTAAGAAAGAACACATCTATCAAGCCCATCCTAATTGCAATTCAGTATGGGTTTCTAAACCCATTTTGTGGGTTTGAAATTTATAACATTGCAATATTTGATGGAGTTGAATGGTTTTGGTCCTGAAGAGCAATTATATTTGAATATGACTGGGTCCAAACTGGGGTGGTGTGGTGAAGAAAAGAGCGATGGATTAAGCCCAGATCTTTGTGAAAGGGGAGAATGTTTGCATTGTCCAGCTTTCCGTCCATGATTTGTTCCTTTTGCAGGCCCACAAGTAGCATTTAATTTACCAGCCTGGGGTATAAGGTGCATCACTTTATTAGTGACTTATAAGTAAAAAAAATATGTGAATCAGTTGAATGCCAATTTTAACATGTTTTGAGGAGCGAACACGTGCACTTTAGCACTGGTGAACTGTGGTAAAATGCACAAAGTCCTAAGGGCAACAAAAATGAATTCAGCAAAACAGGAGGGGTGAAGGCAAAATGTTTGGGTGTGACCCTGCAGAGAGGCAAAAGTCCAACGAACCCCACAGTATTTGAGTGAGCTACAAACAAATATAGCACTTGCATTTGCTACAAAATCCATAGGCAATATTCTAATATATTATAACAAAATGGTCATAGCTAATGGTGGATGTATGACGTTACATCGCATACATTTACATCGCACACCATTAAAACGCAATTTTTACAACGCACAATCCTTAACAACGAATGCCTTTACAACGCATGACATTACATAGCAGATGCTATTGCAACGCATGCCATTACAACATAAGTAAAGGTAATCATATTATTTTATAAACAAATGTAATTAATAATTATTTAATTAATTTTATAAACTAAATTATTTATTAATTTATTTATTTGTAAATATATATAAATAAAATGTGATTAATAAATATTTAATTAATTGTTTAAAGAACTATTATTAATAAATAATAAAATTATTTAAATTTTTTTTAATTTATTTAAATTAGTTATTTAAAAACTGAACCCTAAAAATACCCCAGTTCCCCAAAACCCAAAAAAGTTCCCCGTTACCCCAAAACCCAAACCAAGCCCTGAACCCTAAAAATACCCCTGTACCCCAAAACCCACACCAAGCCCTGAACCCTAAAAATTCCCCTGTACCCCGAAACCCAAACCCAGCCTGAACCCTAAAAATACCCCTGTACCCCAAAACCCAAACCAAGCCCTGAACCCTAAAAATACCCCTGTACCCCAAAACCCAAACCAAGCCCCGAACCCTAGAAATACCCCTGTACCCCAAAACCCAAACCCAGTTCTGAACCATAAAAATACCCCCTGTACCCCAAAACCCAAACCCAGCCCTGAACCATAAAAATACCCCTGTACCCCAAAACCCAAACCCAGCCCTGAACCATAAAAATACCCCTGTACCCCAAAACCCAAACCCAGCCCTGAACCCTAAAAATACCCATGTACCCCAAAACCCAAACCCAGCCCTGAACCCTAAAAATACCCCTGTACCCCATAACCCACACCCAGCCCTGAACCCTAAAAATACCCCTGTACCCCAAAACCCAAACCCAGCTCTGAACCCTAAAAATACCCCTGTACCCCGTAACCCAAAATTTATATTTTAGAAAACTTAAATTAATTTATTTAATTTTTTTTTTAATTAATAAAAAAACTAATTAAAAAAATGATTAAATAAAATGATATACTTACCAATACTTACGTTGTAATGGCATGCGTTCTAATAGCATCTGCTATGTAATGTCATGCGTTGTAAAGGCATTCGTTGTAAAGGATCCTGCGTTGTAATGGTGTGCGATGAAACAGTATGCGTTGTAAAAGTTGCGATGAAACTGTTGTATACCGCTAAGGGTAGCTCACCATAGTAAAAACAGCCCAGTAGTTTTGTAATGGAATTTCAATAGTTTACAGAATTTTGGTCCAGATGTATAATGTGACCTGTCTCAAGAACTGGTTGCAAACTACATTCTGACTTTTTCTTACTAGTCTTTTATTCTGCGATTTGATCTATGTAACAATAGGCTGCATTGCAAAATCTCCAGTCACAAACTGCCTAATGACTATCAATTAGGCAGTCGCTATTTGCAACCCCTTATGATTAGCTCCAAAAATACGGGTTGGCAATCCACAAGGTATAGCGGGACACCATCACTATGTTTGCATTTCCAAAAGGGAAAATATTTTTTTTTAAAGTGCCCATGCTCCTTAAAGAAACCAGTCCTGCTTTAACCACATGGGTGCTGGTGACGAGCCGTTTGAACGTTCGCACGCGGGGCTAATTTCCCCGCTGTGCTGAATGTTGTAAAATCAGGTGTGGCCGTGACGAGCCCAGCTCGTCATGAGTGCAGCTTCGCTGTGCCTCATGACGAGCTGAGCTCGTCATCAGCATGGCGGCGCCGCGCGCAGCCCCCCTCCCGCCCGCAGAGCGGGGGAAAACACCCCGCAGCGAAGGGGTTAAAAGAAATTAAAGAGTCCAATTTGGGAAGCATTGTGGAGAGCAGCCAGTGATCCCTTTCAACACTGCCAACCCTCACCCGAAACTCATGGCATGATTCCCAGCGGGTAATGGGCTCCAACAGAACCCATCCCCCTTTGTGAATCAGTCACCACATCATTGGAGGCGTTCATATCTGATTAAAGTTTTCTACTATAATTGAAGCTATGACCCATTGAAACATAGCTCACTAAATCATATTTAGGAAAGAACACACCTATCAAGCCCATTCCTAATTACAATTCAGTATGGGTTGCTAAACCCATTGTGTGGGTTCGAAATTTGGAAAATTGCAATATTTGATGGAATGGAATGGTTTTGGTCCTGAAGAGAAATCATGCAAAATAGCTTCCAATCATTGCACAACCGTTGCCAAACGTGTATGCACAGTTTTATGACAAACCAGGAGCCCCACAACCAAGACTGTGGGGTTTGGGAAGGTCATTGTCAGGGGGCAGGTTGAAGTTTCTGCTTCCAGTTAAGTCTGATGTGAGTGGGGGGAAGCAGTACCCTGTAGGCAGCTGTGCAAGTAGCTTTTAGCGAAGAAAAGACAGGTGATCAGTGTGCCGGCCGTGACTGGATTCAGGCTGCATGTAGACAGAGAATAGGAAAGAACTGCGATTCCCAGTTGTATTATGGAGCAACAAATGCCTTAACCATGCATGTCTTTACAACGCAAGCATTACAACAACCCCACCAATGCAATGCGCATCTTCACCACGCATTACACTACCTCACATATTGATAGGGATACATTGCAAGTACCTTTACCACACACAACATTACCCCACATACCGTTAAAACCAGTGCGATACAAAAGTACTCTTTCACACAAAAAAAGTATGTTTTTTTTATCTCAAAATATGAAATAAAAATAAGCAGTACATTCATACTCCAGGAAATACATTTCAGAATTGAATATTAGCACAAGAATGGTGAACAAATATACACCTTAACTAAATACTTGGTTTACAGAGTTCCCGTTTCCAGACTAGTCCTTCCTTTATTTTCACTGAACATTAGGGGCCCATTTATGAGGCTGTGCGTCACTTTTACGCTGTCGGTGCATCACTTTTTGTGACGCACCAGTGGCGTAAAAAATTAGCCTTGTTGCGCCATATTTACAAAGTGACGCATAGAGGTAGATGCGTCAGTTTGTAAACCCCTGTGAGACATTATTCCTGCACTAGGTATAATGTATACAAGGGGGGCATTTTGACGCAAAAAAGGGTCATGGAAGTGACGCAGTGAAATCTATAAGATTTCACTGCGCTATTTCTTGGCCGCTAATGCGTCACAATCTTACGCCTGTTTCATGGCAGGCGTAAGACTGACGCAGGCACTGACAACATGGGACTTGCCCATTTGAAAGTACACATTGCTGGAGTTGCGTCACTTTTGTGACACACTCCAACAATGCGTCACTTTTGCGCCTACAGATACGTCAGGAACACTGACGTATCTGTAACTCCTTGCGACATGATGCATCATAATATAAATATGACGCATCAATCATGACGCAAGGAGTGCACACTGAGAAGTGACGCATCACTACTTTCACGCAGCGATGCGTCATTTCTCATAAAGGAGGAACTACATGTTTTGCCACAATAAAATAGTTGACGTTCTATGTGAGGAACATGAATAAACATACGTTTTTAACCGAACAAAATATACGTTCTGTCACAATCAAGTACTCATTTTAAAATGCAGCCCAAACATATTTTTGTTGGAATTTTGGAATACCACACTAGAAAGAGCCGCTCATAATTTTGTGGTCAGTGGTACACTGACTTCGTTCTTGATCCACTAAAGCGAGTGCCTCGAGTGATAATAAGTAGTGATATCCTATATATTCATACTATACCGGTTCTAGCCCCAGCTTGCTCCCCCCTATGAACGGAGTCAGGATCGCTTGAGTGAACCCTGGAATCAAAAGGCTCTGCTTCCCCAAGTCTATCTTTAGACTAAACTATTAATGATTGTCCCTCATCCTGTTAGTATTCAAGTTAATCAAGTTATTGGACCCTTCCCAGTGGACCTTTCTGAGATAAGTTTAGCAGCATACCTCAAACATGCTGCCAAACAACCCAAGCCATTGTCTCTGCTCTACAGGCAATGTCACACATCTCCTCAGGGGGTGTTGCACGTGACAATCTGGGCAGATGCAAGCTGGCTAATGTTAATTATTTTAATGGAGCACAATGCAGGAAAGACATACCTTTGTAAAAATAACTTTTCCTGTATATTTATCCTTAAATACTTAAATGGATTTGTTATCTTTTTTCAAACCAAATTTACAGATATAAATCTTTAGTTGCATTTTAATTTTTCTCATAGAATAAGCCACAGTACACATACAGTAAACATAGCTTTTAGGGGCCAGTCATTGTAGGAACATGCCAAACATAAGTTCTTGCATGTTCCAATATTGAATATCAAGTATCCTTCCTTGTGAGCTGCATGGCCTACCTATGAGTAACTTATTTAATATTTAAACAACAGTACCCTTCGGTCAAAGACAACTATTTTAACAGGTCTATCTGCAGGTTTAAAAACTGCAGCAGTAAGGCTACACAAGTATCCCTGAAGCCAAGCTTTGCTCGTCAGTCTGATGGATATCATAACACAGGAGACTTACAACTTCCTTGGCAATAGTGTATTTCCTGCACTGTATACTAAGGCCTTATTAGAACCTTAAATAATAGATATTAACCATTGCTGTCATATTTCTGGGGTCATATCACATACACTGCAGACTGCACAGTAGTGGCAAGTGTGCAATGTTCATAAAATAGCAACATCGTTAAAAAACATGGGTGTGGCCATGCAAAAAAAGGCACTTTATCACAGTTATACAGAGAGATATTGCGAAGGTATATCAATTGACAATTAAAGACATTTACTATTCCGATGACAAGTTACTTACCATAACTCATAACGTTGAAAACCCATGCAAACAGTTCTGGTGCAGTGTAGGAAGACTTTTAACAAAAGTTAGGTGTTCCAAAGTCTGGCAACAGTGGTGTCAGAAAGGTACCGCTTCACATTCACTATGCACCCTCTACGAGGTTCTTCTCTGTTTTAATTTTCTTGCTCCATCAATTTCATAAGAGTGAGGTTTTTTTGTCTCTTGCACTGGACTTATATTTTTTACTGTGATTCATTTCTGCATGCTTCTTTCAAAGTATGTATGGTTCCCAGGTTAATTTCTCTCTCCCACTGAGAGAAGGCCGTGCATTACCTTAGTATTATACTTATTTACACTTTGAAACACATATAGTGACTGTTAGGATATCTCTCTACCTGTTCTTACACTGGAATTTGGAAAGGGTCCATATGACGGGTATGTATGGCGCTACTTAGCGGACCATAATTACGCATGACTTTACTGCGATGTTTTTACATCGCAAGAACCATTACTTCGCAATTTTATAGTTCGCATGCTATTACTACGCAAATACATTGACAATCAAAAGACTATGGGGCATATTATCAAGGGATTAATCTCTGCTTTTGTGGTTTTAAATGCCAAGAAAGCAGATATAAAATTATCTCCCTATCAGCAACAGGGTGCTAACACGCAAATTCGCATGTTAGCACCCTTTTTCTCTACGCTTTCCCTTGCATCTCTAATGAAATGCAATAGGAGAAATGTTGTTAAGCGACATTTCTCCTATTATCAAGGATATCGCTAACCCTGTTAGTGATAAAAAAAAGCAACGCTAGCCGCGGTTAGGGCTGCTTTTTTTAAACCTGGTATTTTCCTGACTTAGCCATGATATCCTATGGAAGGTGGATATCATGGCTAAATTTGTGAGCCCCTATCATCAAGCTAACGCCAAACTTTGAGAGATTATCGTTGGTTTTCCAGCAATAATCTCTCATTTGGCAGTTAGCGCGATGATTTTTATCACTTCTGTGATAAGCGTTACTAATAGCATGCTATCTCAGTGGGAAAAATTCACGCTACCCGGCGATAATTATCCTAGCGCTAAGTGCGCTTAGCGATAATTATCGCTGGGGCTTGATAATATGGCCCTATGCTCTTTCTCCGCTTTTTTTTAATACGCATACCTTTTTTAATATTTCCCAATAAGGAGGGAATCAGTATAGATCTATGATAAAAACCAGGAGCGAGAGCTTTGAGCACGTGCACAGAGGGCACTTTCCTGCAAAGCCAACAGTGCATATGGTCACCATTTCCCACACTCCAGGTCCGGTCTCTGTGATCTGCGGGTGCAACTCCGCCAGACCTACAGCACTTCCACCATTAACACTTCCTCGTTTGGGGGGATCCAGACAGAAGCTATGAGGACAATAAACTAGAGACACCCGTCTTTCATAGCGCTTAGAAACTGGAAGCGTGAGGCGTGAAGCGCTTCATACCATCGTTACAGAGGACTGGGATCGCAGAGGATGGAGATATTATTTATACACAGAGGAGGGTTCCACAAGCTCTCCTGGAGCTCTCCCAAGTCTAGGGTGTTTTGAAACAGATTATTTTGTATTCTTCTCCAGTCACACAGCGCCTACAGAGTGTTCATTCAACAAAGCGCTCTTTGTACGAACAGAGTGTCCTCTCCCTAGAGTCCTACTCACTGGTGTGCACAAAACGTCACATTTGCAGCACTTTTTATCCTCCTAGTCCCAACCTGACACCACCCTACACTACACACACACAAACACAACACAACCACCACAGCACTACACCACAGCACTACCCTAAACCCTAAATTACTACCTCCTGCATGACCCTCCCCCTAGTCCTGTCCCTACATTCTTACTCTACCCTTCACGACCCTGACACTACCCTAAACACAAATACACTACTCTACACTACACAACATAACCCTAAAACCTAAAAGTCTACCCCCTTCACCACCCTAAAAAACTCACACCCCCACTTACCTGTCTCCCCTCGTGGTCCCTCTCTTCACATTCAAGCGTGCTTCCTCTCTTCTTATTCTTCCTGTCGTCATATTCGCATCATACGGAAGCGCCTTAAATAAACACAACGATGTAGATAGCCTGCGAATAAACCTATTTGCGAAGTAACGGTAGCATGCGTAGTTCCAGCAGCGGAGTAAGGGTAGAATACCGATGGTATTGTACTTATATAAGGTCTGCAGTCCTCAGCAAGGACAAGAGGAGAACTTACCAACTTCTGGCTAGTTGAATTTCTGATTCTCTCTTTTCACTATTACCCAGAAGCCTTGCATCAATTACCTTAAGAGATTGGGTCCTGGAACAGATTTCTTAGTATTTCATTTGAATTTAAACACTAATCATATAGGAGCAGAGATTTATAATCCCCTTGTGACACATTTATGCCACCGTTGTATCACTTTTGTGACGCAGCGGCATAAAACATGCGCCACGTTGCACCCTATTTACAACGTGACGCATCTAGGGAGATGCGTCATGTAGTAAAGCCCTGCGCCACATGAAACCTGCCTCTGGTTTCACGTGGGCGTTCCATCGTTGGAAAGCCTCGTAAAGGTGACGCAGTAAAATTTACAAGATTTCACTGAGTCACTTTTACGGCCATGCTGTGTCAAAACCCTGCGTCTGCTTGAAGCAGGCGTAAGCAGTGACACAGCATGTTAGGTAAAGAGCACCCCTGAGCCTTGCTGGAGCTGCATTGCGCTTGCGACACAACTCCATCAATGCGCTGCTCTTACACCTTCAGATGCATCACGCATCTCTTTATCCTTGCACCATGATGCGCCGCATTGCAAATGCAGCGCATCTGTGGTGGTGTAAGTGTAAATCTTACCTGGCGCATCTCTGCTGATATGCAGGGATGAGCCAATCCTTGTAAATCAGCCCCATAGGCGTTAATGCAATGTTTAAGAAACATAGGGCATTATTTAAAGTCTGGTGAATGGGATACCCCATCACTAATACATGTGTATGAGCATTCCGCTGTATTACAAGTGCGTTATATCCTATGACACTTCAAATATAGCGAGCAGGATCTACACCATGTTTAGACAGAGTATCCCTCTGTCTTATAGTTCCTCATGGGATTTAGCCTTGTCACATGGATGTATTCACAAGTTTTAGGCCTGTTCACTTAGTAGCATGCAGCATATTCAGAGGAAACTACCGCCCCATGCCCCAGGAACACTATGCTCACAACCAGCAATAAATTGTTCACTTGCCTGATGAGAGCTACAACTAAATAATTAGGATGGCAGATATAAATCAATAGGCTCAATCATGAACAGGGAGGATGGCTTGAAGGCATATGTGAGAAGTCTCTATAAAGGGAGCAGGTGTAATATAGTGGTTATGAGTGATTGTGACTCACTGGTCTCTCATTGTGGGACTACCAGTCATGTATCGGTCCCTGCTCATAAGTCTCTAGACAACCAGGCACCTCCTCCATCCCTCATCCACCTTAGAGGGGGTCACTTTTCAAGACTGGAGCTCCACTTCACCACCATCTTCGGAGGGGTGCTGTACTTCACTTTCTGGTATAGCTTGCTCATCTCCCCTAGTTGAAGCAGCAGTGCAAATCCACATGCTTCTATATTAGAGGAGAGACCTTGCAGATAATGAATAACAAATCTTGCACTTATGCAAAGACTGTGAGGGTCATGGTCTCTACATTGGCAGTCCTGGACTGCGAATCTGTGCTGTAATAATACATTCTGAACTAATCTTGAATAAGGTGGCAGTCCTGCACATGGTGTACAGTAGGAAGATGGCCACCAATCAATAATAGAAGCTCTGTTGCAGTGCCTGGTTGGTGGAGTGTGGGCTGCTCCTTTGCAGTGTGCAAGCAGCTGCAATGCACACACTGCATGCCTGAACACTTTGGTTGGAAAGACAACTAAGATAGACCAATCTGAGTGCTAATCACCAATACTAAATAGAAATGCAAAAAAGGTAAACATTTGTGAAATATTGGAAGATGATCTAAAATGTGAATGACACGTTATGCAAGCAATGTCCGAAGGAGGCAAGTACAACAATCAAATGGCTAAAGGAGGATGACTCAATGTTCCTCTCTATTTATTGTTGTTACTTTAACATCTGTGCTGGCAGAGAGCTAAACCTTTCTGTAGCCAAACCTATATGTGTAGGCTGTATTTTCAGATCTGACATCATTGGCATGCTGTTTCCACGAACATTTTGCCTTCAATCCCTGACTTATGCCAAACTAGTTTTTGTTGGCATCAGAAGTGAATGTGCTCTCTCCTTAAAACATGGTAAAAGTGGCCTAGACCCAATTGACACATTTAATTTACTTATAAGTCCCTAGTAAAGTGGTACTACATGTACCCATGACCTGCAAACTGAATGCTACTAATGACCAGCCCACTCATTTAAGTACAACTTTAAAAGATGCCTCTCATCTGCTATTTCAGCCTTTGTGTGCAGTTTTAAACTGCCATTCAACCTGGTAAAATAAATATTTTGCTAGTCCGAAACATTCCTTTTAATATTCTTAAGTCACCCTATATAATATTTTATTCTTTGATTTCTTAAAAACCATTACAATATAAACGTGTTCAATTCATTCATAAAAAAGACAACTCAGTAAAAATGACAAAACTGTGTTTTTCTTCCAATTACCGAAAACAATGTAAGCAGTTAAAAGTCAGCTAAAAGTCAGATTCACGTCCGAAATTATTAACAGTCGAAGGTTATGTTATGGGACCTGTAGACAAAATGTCGCTCTGCTGAATTAAGAGAGATTCAGCAGCTCTAGTATCTTGCAACAGTTTTGACCCTTTACTGACAAATTTGGTGATCCCACTGTTCAGCTTCGTGTTGTCCGGGTTTAAGGCAGCTATTATCGCTTGGCGGCATAATCAAACTTCTAGCTTTATTCATTCTTCTTGCAATAGGGACCATCTGACTGCAAGCATTGCGGGACATACACCGACTATGTGTTGAATGGATTCAGAGTGATAGCCGCACATCCTACATTTAATACTATTGTCCGATCAACGGCATTCAGGAAGGTTCTTCAAAAAAGGCCATTCACCCATCCTCAGTGCTAAAAACTTTTGTTTCCAGTAAAGTGCGGACTTACTTGCTAAGTAGGGTGACTCAACGCCTGGTTTAAGTTACCCCTAAGAGGTCATACGGCAGGATGTACTGTAGTTAAAAAGTAGGACATGTGCACTTACGTCTTGATAGTGAAAAAGTCCTAAAGTCATGTTTCAATGTTGTAAGGCGTATCTCTCTTATTGACTATTGCTACACTTATTAAGGGCTATTTTCAGATTGGGATCTGATAGAAATATACTGTTTATATTCAAATGGAGTGCGATGTAAAATCTTCTTTACTTGTAAAGTCAAATTTTATGTTAGCGTTCTGAAAATTATTCTTTTATAAAGTTGCAATTTTCTTGTCCCATAAATTGTGCCTTTCTGCCAATGGTCCTTGGTCTAAGCATGGGCGGAAAATCTGTTACGCTCGCGGATTTTGCGGATTTTTGGGAAATTCGCAATCCGCGAGATTTGCGAATTTCCCGCAAAATCCGCAAATTCGCACGCAGCGGATTTTTTTTGCGGCTTGCGTCGTTGGTGATACAATTTTTGCGGCGCGCGGCGTTTATCATCGTTTGCCGAGTTGTTTTTCTCGATATTTTGCGAGTGCTGCGCCATTTTGGATCTTGCTGTGTGATCCCGCGGGAATTTGGCGAGCGCGATTACGTCATCGCGGCTTGCCATCTTGCACAGCGAGAGTTTGTCAACGCGAGTACGGCGAGATCACGTCTCGCGGTACTTCGCAATTGCGAGATTTGAGATGCGGCGAGCAGCATCAATCTCGCACAAGCGAAAATATGAAATTTGCAATTCTACACAAGAAATCCACCAGCAAGCAGCATAAACCTTCTTGAAATGATGATTTTTATCTGAATAACTCCTTAGGTTGACATTTGTCTGCACTTTTTTAGCGAGGAGTCCATTTTGGGGAGGGGGGGAGGGGGGTGGGAGGAAGGAAGTGCCCCACAGTCTTCAACTTCCTGTTCCTGTCCAGCAGGCTCCTCCCAGTGCTTTGTCCATCTCCTGGTCACTTTTCATTTGGATCTGGAGCTGGAAGGATTACTTTTTGTGGATGCTGCTGGATATTTGGATTTGAGGCCTTTTTGACTTTCTTTGGATCACTGTTGGATTAGAAATTTTACAAGTAAGTTTGTTTGGGGCATTACAGTTGCTGCAACTAAAATTTTGAAATTTTCGATTTTTGGGCTGTTTTGGGGCCTTTTGCCCAGGGGTACTCAGTGGTGGGTGGACTGAGTCTTTCTGTGGGTTGTCTTGAACTTAAACATCATGGAGGGCATGGATGGATTGGGATTGTGCTGATCTTTCAGTGATTTTCGTTTTTTGGGGCTGTACTTGTGGCCTTTTCACCAGGGGTATTTGAGTATAGCATGGGCCTAGTCTTTCTGTGGGCTGTCTTGAACTTAAACATCATGGAGGCCATGGATGGAATGGGATTGTGCTGATTTTTCAGTGATTTTCGTTTTTTGGGGCTGTACTTGTGGCCTTTTCACCAGGGGTATTTGAGTCTAGCATGGGCCTAGTCTTTCTGTGGGCTGTCTTGAACTTAAACATCATGGAGGGCATGGATGGAATGGGATTGTGCTGATTTTGCAGTGTTTTTCGATTTTTGGGGGTGTTCATGGGGAGGGACAGGCCATGTGGCTGGTGGCCATTTTGAGTGCTGCTACAGGCACTGGCCATGTGCTGGGAGAGGCAAGTGGCCATTTTGAATGCAGGCTTTGTTGTTAGGCCTGCAACCATTTTGCCTACTTTTCAACCTTTATGCCCAGGGGTAGTGAGTCTTGCATGGGCCTAGTCTTTCTGTGGGTTGTCTTGAATTTAAACATAATGGAGGGCATGGATGGATTGGGATTGTGCTGATTTTTCAGTGATTTTCGTTTTTTGGGGCTGTACTTGTGGCCTTTTCACCAGGGGTATTTGAGTCTAGCATGGGCCTAGTCTTTCTGTGGGCTGTCTTGAACTTAAACATCAAGGAGGGCATGGATGGACTGGGATTGTGCTGATTTTGCAGTGTTTTTCGATTTTTGGGGGTGTTCATGGGGAGGGACAGGCCATGTGGCTGGTGGCCATTTTGAGTGCTGCTACAGGCACTGGCCATGTGCTGGGAGGCAAGTGGCCATTTTGAATGCAGGCTTTGTTGTTAGGCCTGCAACCATTTTGCCTACTTTTCAACCTTTATGCCCAGGGGTAGTGAGTCTTGCATGGGCCTAGTCTTTCTGTGGGTTGTCTTGAATTTAAACATCATGGAGGGCATGGATGGATTGGGATTGTGCTGATTTTTCAGTGATTTCCGTTTTTTGGGGCAGTACTTGTGGCCTTTTCACCAGGGGTGTTTGAGTCTAGCATGGGCCTAGTCTTTCTGTGGGCTGTCTTGAACTTAAACATCATGGAGGCCATGGATGGAATGGGATTGTGCTGATTTTGCAGTGTTTTTCGATTTTTGGGGGTGTTCATGGGGAGGGACAGGCCATGTGGCTGGTGGCCATTTTGAGTGCTGCTACAGGCACTGGCCATGTGCCGGGAGAGGCAAGTGACCATTTTGAATGCAGGCTTTGTTGTTAGGCCTGCAACCATTTTGCCTACTTTTCAACCTTTATGCCCAGGGGTAGTGAGTCTTGCATGGGCCTAGTCTTTCTGTGGGTTGTCTTGAATTTAAACATCATGGAGGGCATGGATGGATTGGGATTGTGCTGATTTTTCAGTGATTTTCGTTTTTTGGGGCTGTACTTGTGGCCTTTTCACCAGGGGTATTTGAGTCTAGCATGGGCCAAGTCTTTCTGTGGGCTGTCTTGAACTTAAACATCATGGAGGGCATGGATGGACTGGGATTGTGGTGATTTTGCAGTGTTTTTCGATTTTTGGGGGTGTTCATGGGGAGGGACAGGCCATGTGGCTGGTGGCCATTTTGAGTGCTGCTACAGGCACTGGCCATGTGCTGGGAGGTAAGTGGCCATTTTGAATGCAGGCTTTGTTGTTAGGCCTGCAACCATTTTGCCTACTTTTCAACCTTTATGCCCAGGGGTAGTGAGTCTTGCATGGGCCTAGTCTTTCTGTGGGTTGTCTTGAATTTAAACATCATGGAGGGCATGGATGGATTGGGATTGTGCTGATTTTTCAGTGATTTTCGTTTTTTGGGGCTGTACTTGTGGCCTTTTCACCAGGGGTATTTGAGTCTACCATGGGCCTAGTCTTTCTGTGGGCTGTCTTGAACTTAAACATCATGGAGGGCATGGATGAATTGGGATTGTGCTGATTTTTCAGTGATTTTCGTTTTTTGGGGCTGTACTTGTGGCCTTTTCACCAGGGGTATTCGAGTCTAGCATGGGCATAGTCTTTATGTGGGCTGTCTGGAACTTAAACATCATGGAGGGCATGGATGGATTGGGATTGTGCTGATTTTTCAGTGATTTTCGTTTTTTGGGGCTGTACTTGTGGCCTTTTCACCAGGGGTATTTGAGTCTAGCATGGGCCTAGTCTTTCTGTGGGCTGTCTTGAACTTAAACGTCATGGAGGGCATGGATGGAATGGGATTGTGGTGATTTTGCAGTGTTTTTCGACTTTTGGGGGTGTTCATGGGGAGGGACAGGCCATATGGCTGGTGGCCATTTTGAGTGCTGCTACAGGCACTGGCGATGTGCTGGGAGGCAAGTGGCCATTTTGAATGCAGGCTTTGTTGTTAGGCCTGCAACCATTTTGCCTACTTTTCAACCTTTATGCCCAGGGGTAGTGAGTCTTGCATGGGCCTAGTCTTTCTGTGGGTTGTCTTGAATTTAAACATCATGGAGGGAATGGATGATTTGGGATTGTGCTGATTTTTCAGTGATTTTCGTTTTTTGGGGCTGTACTTGTGGCCTTTTCACCAGGGGTATTTGAGTCTAGCATGGGCCTAGTCTTTCTGTGGGCTGTCTTGAACTTAAACATCATGGAGGCCATGGATGGAATGGGATTGTGCTGATTTTGCAGTGTTTTTCGATTTTTGGGGGTGTTCATGGGGAGGGACAGGCCATGTGGCTGGTGGCCATTTTGAGTGCTGCTACAGGCACTGGCCATGTGCTGGGAGAGGCAAGTGGCCATTTTGAATGCAGGCTTTGTTGTTAGGCCTGCAACCATTTTGCCTACTTTTCAACCTTTATGCCCAGGGGTAGTGAGTCTTGCATGGGCCTAGTCTTTCTGTGGGTTGTCTTGAATTTAAACATCATGGAGGGCATGGATGGATTGGGATTGTGCTGATTTTTCAGTGATTTTCGTTTTTTGGGGCTGTACTTGTGGCTTTTTCACCAGGGGTATTTGAGTCTAGCATGGGCCTAGTCTTTCTGTGGGCTGTCTTGAACTTAAACATCATGGGGGGCATGGATGGATTGGGATTGTGCTGATTTTTCAGTGATTTTCGTTTTTTGGGGCTGTACTTGTGGCCTTTTCACCAGGGGTATTTGAGTCTAGCATGGGCCTAGTCTTTCTGTGGGCTGCCTTGAACTTAAACATCATGGAGGGCATGGATGGAATGGGATTGTGCTGATTTTGCAGTGTTTTTCGATTTTTGGGGGTGTTCATGGGGAGGGACAGGCCATGTGGCTGGTGGCCATTTTGAGTGCTGCTACAGGCACTGGCCATGTGCTGGGAGAGGCAAGTGGCCATTTTGAATGCAGGCTTTGTTGTTAGGTCTGCAACCATTTTGCCTACTTTTCAATCTTTATGCCCAGGGGTAGTGAGTCTTGCATGGGCCTAGTCTTTCTGTGGGTTGTCTTGAATTTAAACATCATGGAGGGCATGGATGGATTGGGATTGTGCTGATTTTTCAGTGATTTTCGTTTTTTGGGGCTGTACTTGTGGCCTTTTCACCAGGGGTATTTGAGTCTAGCATGGACATAGTCTTTATGTGGGCTGTCTTGAACTTAAACATCATGGAGGGCATGGATGGATTGGGATTGTGCTGATTTTTCAGTGATTCTCGTTTTTTGGGGCTGTACTTGTGGCCTTTTCACCAGGGGTATTTGAGTCTAGCATGGGCCTAGTCTTTTTGTGGGCTGTCTTGAACTTAAACGTCATGGAGGGCATGGATGGAATGGGATTGTGCTGATTTTGCAGTGTTTTTCGACTTTTGGGGGTGTTCATGGGGAGGGACAGGCCATGTGGCTGGTGGCCATTTTGAGTGCTGCTACAGGCACTGGCCATGTGCTGGGAGGCAAGTGGCCATTTTGAATGCAGGCTTTGTTGTTAGGCCTGCAACCATTTTGCCTACTTTTCAACCTTTATGCCCAGGGGTAGTGAGTCTTGCATGGGCCTAGTCTTTCTGTGGGTTGTCTTGAATTTAAACATCATGGAGGGCATGGATGGATTGGGATTGTGCTGATTTTTCTGCGATTTTCGTTTTTTGGGGCTGTACTTGTGGCCTTTTCACGAGGGGTATTTGAGTCTAGCATGGGCCTAGTCTTTCTGTGGGCTGCCTTGAACTTAAACATCATGGAGGGCATGGATGGAATGGGATTGTGCTGATTTTGCAGTGTTTTTCGATTTTTGGGGGTGTTCATGGGGAGGGACAGGCCATGTGGCTGGTGGCCATTTTGAGTGCTGCTACAGGCACTGGCCATGTGCTGGGAGGCAAGTGGCCATTTTGAATGCAGGCTTTGTTGTTAGGCCTGCAACCATTTTGCCTACTTTTCAACCTTTATGCCCAGGGGTAGTGAGTCTTGCATGGGCCTAGTCTTTCTGTGGGTTGTCTTGAATTTAAACATCATGGAGGGCATTGATGGATTGGGATTGTGCTGATTTTTCAGTGATTTCCGTTTTTTGGGGCTGTACTTGTGGCCTTTTCACCAGGGGTGTTTGAGTCTAGCATGGGCCTAGTCTTTCTGTGGGCTGTCTTGAACTTAAACATCATGGAGGGCATGGATGGATTGGGATTGTGCTGATTTTTCAGTGATTTTCGTTTTTTGGGGCTGTACTTGTGGCCTTTTCACCAGGGGTATTTGAGTCTAGCATGGGCCTAGTCTTTCTGTGGGCTGTCTTGAACTTAAACATCATGGAGGCCATGGATGGAATGGGATTGTGCTGATTTTGCAGTGTTTTTCGATTTTTGGGGGTGTTCATGGGGAGGGACAGGCCATGTGGCTGGTGGCCATTTTGAGTGCTGCTACAGGCACTGGCCATGTGCTGGGAGAGGCAAGTTACCATTTTGAATGCAGGCTTTGTTGTTAGGCCTGCAACCATTTTGCCTACTTTTCAACCTTTATGCCCAGGGGTAGTGAGTCTTGCATGGGCCTAGTCTTTCTGTGGGTTGTCTTGAATTTAAACATCATGGAGGGCATGGATGGATTGGGATTGTGCTGATTTTTCAGTGATTTTCGTTTTTTGGGGCTGTACTTGTGGCCTTTTCACCAGGGGTATTTGAGTCTAGCATGGGCCAAGTCTTTCTGTGGGCTGTCTTGAACTTAAACATCATGGAGGGCATGGATGGACTGGGATTGTGGTGATTTTGCAGTGTTTTTCGATTTTTGGGGGTGTTCATGGGGAGGGACAGGCCATGTGGCTGGTGGCCATTTTGAGTGCTGCTACAGGCACTGGCCATGTGCTGGGAGGCAAGTGGCCATTTTGAATGCAGGCTTTGTTGTTAGGCCTGCAACCATTTTGCCTACTTTTCAACCTTTATGCCCAGGGGTAGTGAGTCTTGCATGGGCCTAGTCTTTCTGTGGGTTGTCTTGAATTTAAAAATCATGGAGGGCATGGATGGATTGGGATTGTGCTGATTTTTCAGTGATTTTCGTTTTTTGGGGCTGTACTTGTGGCCTTTTCACCAGGGGTATTTGAGTCTACCATGGGCCTAGTCTTTCTGTGGGCTTTCTTGAACTTAAACATCATGGAGGGCATGGATGAATTGGGATTGTGCTGATTTTTCAGTGATTTTCGTTTTTTGGGGCTGTACTTGTGGCCTTTTCACCAGGGGTATTTGAGTCTAGCATGGGCATAGTCTTTATGTGGGCTGTCTTGAACTTAAACATCATGGAGGGCATGGATGGATTGGGATTGTGCTGATTTTTCAGTGATTTTCGTTTTTTGGGGCTGTACTTGTGGCCTTTTCACCAGGGGTATTTGAGTCTAGCATGGGCCTAGTCTTTCTGTGGGCTGTCTTGAACTTAAACGTCATGGAGGGCATGGATGGAATGGGATTGTGCTGATTTTGCAGTGTTTTTCGACTTTTGGGGGTGTTCATGGGGAGGGACAGGCCATATGGCTGGTGGCCATTTTGAGTGCTGCTACAGGCACTGGCCATGTGCTGGGAGGCAAGTGGCCATTTTGAATGCAGGCTTTGTTGTTAGGCCTGCAACCATTTTGCCTACTTTTCAACCTTTATGCCCAGGGGTAGTGAGTCTTGCATGGGCCTAGTCTTTCTGTGGGTTGTCTTGAATTTAAACATCATGGAGGGCATGGATGGATTGGGATTGTGCTGATTTTTCAGTGATTTTCGTTTTTTGGGGCTGTACTTGTGGCCTTTTCACCAGGGGTATTTGAGTCTAGCATGGGCCTAGTCTTTCTGTGGGCTGTCTTGAACTTAAACATCATGGAGGCCATGGATGGAATGGGATTGCGCTGATTTTGCAGTGTTTTTCGATTTTTGGGGGTGTTCATGGGGAGGGACAGGCCATGTGGCTGGTGGCCATTTTGAGTGCTGCTACAGGCACTGGCCATGTGCTGGGAGAGGCAAGTGGCCATTTTGAATGCAGGCTTTGTTGTTAGGCCTGCAACCATTTTGCCTACTTTTCAACCTTTATGCCCAGGGGTAGTGAGTCTTGCATGGGCCTAGTCTTTCTGTGGGTTGTCTTGAATTTAAACATCATGGAGGGCATGGATGGATTGGGATTGTGCTGATTTTTCAGTGATTTTCGTTTTTTGGGGCTGTACTTGTGGCTTTTTCACCAGGGGTATTTGAGTCTAGCATGGGCCTAGTCTTTCTGTGGGCTGCCTTGAACTTAAACATCATGGAGGGCATGGATGGAACGGGATTGTGCTGATTTTGCAGTGTTTTTCGATTTTTGGGGGTGTTCATGGGGAGGGACAGGCCATGTGGCTGGTGGCCATTTTGAGTGCTGCTACAGGCACTGGCCATGTGCTGGGAGAGGCAAGTGGCCATTTTGAATGCAGGCTTTGTTGTTAGGCCTGCAACCATTTTGCCTACTTTTCAACCTTTATGCCCAGGGGTAGTGAGTCTTGCATGGGCCTAGTCTTTCTGTGGGTTGTCTTGAATTTAAACATCATGGAGGGCATGGATGGATTGGGATTGTGCTGATTTTTCAGTGATTTTCGTTTTTTGGGGCTGTACTTGTGGCCTTTTCACCAGGGGTATTTGAGTCTAGCATGGACATAGTCTTTATGTGGGCTGTCTTGAACTTAAACATCATGGAGGGCATGGATGGATTGGGATTGTGCTGATTTTTCAGTGATTTTCGTTTTTTGGGGCTGTACTTGTGGCCTTTTCACCAGGGGTATTTGAGTCTAGCATGGGCCTAGTCTTTCTGTGGGCTGTCTTGAACTTAAACGTCATGGAGGGCATGGATGGAATGGGATTGTGCTGATTTTGCAGTGTTTTTCGACTTTTGGGGGTGTTCATGGGGAGGGACAGGCCATGTGGCTGGTGGCCATTTTGAGTGCTGCTACAGGCACTGGCCATGTGCTGGGAGGCAAGTGGCCATTTTGAATGCAGGCTTTGTTGTTAGGCCTGCAACCATTTTGCCTACTTTTCAACCTTTATGCCCAGGGGTAGTGAGTCTTGCATGGGCCTAGTCTTTCTGTGGGTTGTCTTGAATTTAAACATCATGGAGGGCATGGATGGATTGGGATTGTGCTGATTTTTCTGTGATTTTCGTTTTTTGGGGCTGTACTTGTGGCCTTTTCACCAGGGGTATTTGAGTCTAGCATGGGCCTAGTCTTTCTGTGGGCTGTCTTGAACTTAAACATCATGGAGGGCATGGATGGAATGGGATTGTGCTGATTTTTCTGTTTTTTTCCCGATTTTTTTTGTGGTGTATAACTGAACTGATGTTCCTCTGTCTTCCATTGTTTTTAGGTGCACAAGGCTCAAGAGAACCACCAGTGCCAGGAAGAAGTCCTGCAGCGGTGTGTGTGTGCAGCATAACGTCACGCGACGTTACGTCTGGCCTCAGACAACTCTACAATTCGTGCAACTGCGGCCTGCTGTCTGACCTGCTCTGAAGAAGATGGCCCCAAAAAAAGTTCTCCGTAGCTCCTCTAGCAAGAAAGTCGCTAGTAAGGAGCAGAAGAAGCAAGTTACCAAGGAGGCTGGTATGCCAACCGCCACGTTTTTTGGGAGCAAAAAAAAAAGTACGCCTGCAGCAGCAGCAGGATCTGCTGGGGACCAAGCTGGGAGCAGCACCCCTGCTCCATTGGGTTCAGTGCCTCCACCACCACGCCAACTTAAGTCAAAGCCCTTGAGTGCTTCAGAGGCAGTCAGTGTACTTCTCCAATCACCATCGACCAGTGATGTTGGCTCATCGCAAGAAAGTAGCAGCAATGTCCCTGAATCAACACAGGTTGTTGTAACTCATCTGACAAGTGTTGAACAACCACAGCCGCAACAACAACACCATGTGCAAGTACACGCCCAAGTACATGTGGAAGGAGAGGCAGCAAAAGGAGATGCGCAAGCAGAGGTGCATGGAGGGTCACAAGTGCCCACAATAGTTGTTCCTCCCGAAGTAGGGGCACATCAGGAAATCGACAATGAAGCCGAGGTATCATTGGAAGCCGCTCCTCCTGATGATCATTCATTGTCTTCCACATCCCTAGCAAGGAAAAGATCAAGGGGGGTGTCTACATCTTCTTCAAGCCCACCTCCTTCTGATGCAAGTGATCCGTCTTGGGAACCACCACTGCGGTCTGACAGTGAGGCACACCATGATCTTCCAAAGGTACCTAAGTGTAAAAGGAAGGTCGTCGAAAAACTCATAGCTATGGATTGTGATGAGGCTCAACAAGAAGTGACAGATACTGCTGGTGATGAAGCCTCTCACGATGACGACGAGCCAGTCATCACAAAGGTCACTGCAGCCCCACCGGGCATGCAGCAAAGAGACATTTTGACCCTATCCCGAGAAGCTGCTGAGCGTGATTATGATGTCGACGAGGAGGCAATGGAAATGGAAACACAGCAATCATTAGATTTGGAGTTAAGTAGTACACCAACACCTACCGCTTCCATATTTCTTCCTCGCAAGAAGGTACCCACCTCGACCTCAATTCGTGGTGGTGAAAGTGCAAAACGTACTGAAGTTCGGCAATCCACATCCTCCACTTCATCTGGCATTAGCAGCAGGACCACCACCACCAGTATCGCCGCCTCCTCCGGCCCCCAAAGACATTTCAAGTCTCCAGTTTGGGACTTCTTTAGTGTTTGCCCAAAAATGGAAAACGTAGCCATTTGTAGCATTTGTAAGCTTCAAGTTAGTCGTGGTAAGCTTGGTTCTAACTATGGTACCGGAGGCCAGAGAGGTCATCTTAAGAGAGCGCACCCTGTCCAATGGTTTCCGCACCTAGAGGCGTTTAAGAAAGCCGGAATTGCACGTAATGAAAACGTTGATTTTTCATCTGATGATGACGAGGAGGAAGAAGACGATTCAAACACTTCACTTACACCCAGTACCCCTGTCAGCAGCACACCCCATGTGAGGCACACTAAGAGTGTGGGAGAGAGTGAGACAACAATGCGGAAAAGTTCATCAGCGAGCGTAACTGGGTCGAAGATATCATCATCATCCCGTAAATCCTTGGTCCAGGGCAACATTAAAAAGATGTTGTTTACAGAAGCGCAATATGAACGCAACCACCCACTGACGCGTCTGTATAACACTAAGCTGGCTAAAATGCTAGCTCTGGACCTTCCCCCTTTTTCTTTTGTAGAAGGGGTTGGTTTTCTAGAATTAGTGGCAGCGCTCTGCCCTAAATGGAAGGTTCCTAGCCGGTTCTATTTTGCCCGAGTTGCGGTTCCAGCACTACATGAAGATGTTCTGAAGGTGATTGGGGCAGCTTTGCAGAAGAGTGCTGTTCACACTATACATATGACAACAGACATGTGGACCAGTGGCGCAGGCGCTGATTACATGTGCATCACTGCACACTGGGTCTCTTTTTCAGGGGCTAAAGCAAAGCTAAACACAGGTGTTGACACGAACATTGTTTTTAAAGCTGCTCGGAAACATGCAACACTAGCCATGTTTGGTTTGGAGAAACGTCACACAGCAGAAAACATTTTGGATGTCTTTAACACAAAGGTCCTTAACTGGCTGTCCCCACTAAAACGCCAGGTTGGTTATGTTTCCACGTACAATGGCGCCAATATAGTTAAGGCCATGAGGGACGGTAACTATTTCAGAGTGCCGTGTTTGGCGCACTGTATAAACCTGGTTGTCCAAAAATTCTTGGGTAATAAAGGCAGTGCAGCGTACAGCGTATTGGACACCTGCCGAAAAATGTGCAAGCATTTCAGCCATTCTTTTAAGGCCCGGAAGCAGCTGAGGAGCCTGCTATATCAACGTAAAATGCCAGTGAAAGCACTCATCCAGGAGGTGGTAACAGGTTGGAACTCAACCTTCTACATGCTTGAGCGTCTGTATGAGCAGTATACGGAACTCGATCAATATTTCCTTACAGAGGGTACAGAGGAGCTGAGGATGGGTGCGGCGCAATGGAACATAGTTCAAAGCCTGACACACATGCTTCGTCCTTTTGAGTTCTTCACACGTGCAGTCAGCAAGGAGGACTGTAATTTGGGAAAAGCTATCCCATTGTTGTACATGCTGGAGGACCAACTGAAGGAGGTGTGTTCTGTGTTTGAAAAAGATGTAAAAAACCAAGACTCTTTTCTTCTGGCTGAGAAATTATTAGAGCTCCTACAAGGTGATGAACGTCTTAAAAAGATCCACTCAGAAGAGCATTACATTTGTGCTACTATTCTGGATCCACGCTACAAAAAGGCGCTGGCAGGCCAAGCATTCTTTCCTTTTGATGATGAACATGTTCCAAAGTACAAACATTGGCTAGCCTTGTCAGCCAAGAGGTTTGAAAGAGAACGGCTGGAAATCGAAGGAAATGGCAGTACATCAGCAGGCCATCCCCAGTCAAAACAATCCACTTCTGCACCTGTGGCTGTGGCACAAGTGACCTCTCAGCCGTTAAAGACACCGGCAACCAGATCATCTGCACGAGACACAATAGAAACATTGGAGGCTGAAGAGGATTGGCTAGCTCTGCGTGGGTTTGGTTCTCAAAAGGTCAGAGGCACAGCAAGAGCTAAGCAAAGTGGAGGAACCTTGGATGAGGAGGACCTTGAGTCGATGGTGAAGGACTATCTGAATGACTCAACAGAGGTCTATGTTAATTCTGACCCATTGGCGTATTGGCATGGGAAAAAAGAATTGTGGCCACAGCTCACCAACCTGGCTTTAAACTACTTGTCTTGCCCACTCGCAAGCGTGTCTTCTGAATGGGTTTTCAGTGCTGCTGGTGGCATTGTAACTCCCAAACGGAGCCGCCTCTCGCCCAAAAATGTGGAGAGGTTAACAATGATCAAGATGAATCAGCACCTCATACCACCAGATTTCAGAGTACGAGAAAGCGGGCCGGATGAAGAGGAGGTGGCCAGCAACATAGACGAGGGAATTTCTACTCTGTCAGGTGACACTGAGCTCACCCTGCCTGAATTCGCAGAGTATGATGACGAAGCCTTATTCTCATTCCTGGACCGTGATACTGAGCCCTGAAAATGAGACAACAAATCAATAACTTTCTTTTTCGTCCTTATTCACTTTTATTCCTGTGTGTCTGTCTTTCTTTGTTGTGCACAGTTAATATATTTCAAACTTTAATCAGATAATCACAAAAACAAGCCCATCAGCAGAACTGTCTTCACTGGTTTGCTAATTGATTTGAAGTTGCCGCAGTCTGCATTCCTCAGGTTCACAAGTTCAGAAGAACATGCTCCTCTATCCTCCTCCTCCAGACTCCTATTTCCATCAAACCAGAGGGCTGGTTTACGCCCAATGAAGAAAGACTCAGCACTTGTGGGGGTGTTGTGGTACCTCTTTGCAGGTGAGTTGACGGCTCTGTGGCCATTGCTGGGAAGCTCTAATACCGGATAAAAGTGGTTTGGACCAAATCCCACGCGGAAATTTTTTTGTGTTTTTGATGACTTGCTTGCCTTTGAGGTGCTCTTAGGGGGGGTTCCGTCTGTTTGTGGGTGAGTTTCGTGGTCTGGGAGCACTGCTGGGACACTCTAATCTTGATTGCATTTGATTTTCAGGAAATCCGTGGTGGCAACCCCGACTTATGGCCTAGCTACGCAGCGCGTTTGGACCGAAGGCAGAGAAATATTGCAAGTATGAGATTTTGCTTTTGGCCTGTTTGGGGGTGTTATGCTTCTTAGCGGGTGGGTTGGCGGGTCTTGGGGCATTCCTGGGAAGGTCTAATACCGGGTAGAAGTGGTTGGGAAAAAATCCAGTCCGATTTTTTGGGCTATTTCTGACATTTTGCTCAATGTAGCGGTTTCGGGGGCCTGTTTGGGGGGCTTCCTGGTGTTTGTGGGTGGGTTTCGGGGTCTGGGCGCATTGCTGGCTATATATACTTTACTTTGCAAGAGGTTTGAAGCAAATCCATGGTGGCAGAGGGGAGTTAGGGCCTAGCTGCAGAGCGCGTGCGGAGTGATTTGGGAAATTTGTGAAAAACTGACAAAGTCCCCATTTTTGTACTTTTGCTCTTTGGCTGTTTGGGGGTCTTCTACTCGTTTTCTCCTGGGTTGACGGCTCTGGGGCCATTGCTGGGAAGAAGTGGTTTGGACCAAATCCCAGGCGGAAATTTTTTTGTGTTTTTGATGACTTGCTTGCCTTTGAGGTGCTCTTAGGGGGGGTTCCGTCTGTTTGTGGGTGAGTTTCGTGGTCTGGGAGCACTGCTGGGACACTCTAATCTTGATTGCATTTGCTTTTCAGGAAATCCGTGATGGCAACCCCGACTTATGGCCTAGCTACGCAGCGCGTTTGGACCGAAGGCCGAGAAATATTGCAAGTATGAGATTTTGCTTTTGGCCTGTTTGGGGGTGTTATGCTTCTTGGCGGGTGGGTTGGGGCGGGTCTTGGGGCATTCCTGGGAAGGTTTAATACCGGGTAGAAGTGGTCGGGACAAAATCCAGGCCGATTTCTTTTTGGCTATTTCTGACATTTTGCTCAATGTAGCGTTTTCGGGGGCCTGTTTGGGGGGCTTCCTGGTGTTTGTGGGTGGGTTTCGGGGTCTGGGCGCACTGCTGGCTATATATACTTTACTTTGCAAGAGGTTTGAAGCAAATCCATGGTGGCAGAGGGGAGTTAGGGCCTAGCTGTAGAGCGCGCGCGGAGTGATTTGGGAAATTTGGGAAAAACTGACAAAGTCCCCATTTTTGTACTTTTGCTCTTTGGCTGTTTGGGGGTCTTCTACTCGTTTTCTCCTGGGTTGACGGCTCTGGGGCCATTGCTAGGAAGCTCTAATACCGGATAAAAGTGGTTTGGACCAAATCCCAGGCGGAATTTTTTTTGTGTTTTTGATGACTTGCTTGCCTTTGAGGTGCTCTTAGGGGGGGTTCCGTCTGTTTGTGGGTGAGTTTCGTGGTCTGGGAGCACTGCTGGGACACTCTAATCTTGATTGCATTTGCTTTTCAGGAAATCCGTGGTGGCAACCTGATGTAAATGAAGATAAAAGGCTGGTAATCCAATATAAGGCATTTATTATGCACCACAGAGAATAACTGGTGATCCCATCAGAAAGCAGGGAGCTAACTGACAAGGCAGAACAGGATAGAGAATGACATCAGGGAAATGGAATGTCAAGCTTAAAGGGATACAGCAAAACATAAGTATAGAGAATACAACATATCCTCTCCCCTTCATAAGGAACAAACAAAAGAAAAAAAAAACAAAATACAAGCATATGCTCTTCATTACAGGGAGAGAACTCATTTGCAGACAAAATCATGTAAGTAGCCTGGAGGTCTCCTCACCCCGACTTATGGCCTAGCTACGCAGCGCGTTTGGACCGAAGGCCGAGAAATATTGCAAGTATGAGATTTTGCTTTTGGCCTGTTTGGGGGTGTTATGCTTCTTGGCGGGTGGGTTGGCGGGTCTTGGGGCATTCCTGGGAAGGTCTAATACCTGGTAGAAGTGGTTGGGACAAAATCCAGGCCGATTTTTTTTTGGCTATTTCTGACATTTTGCTCAATGTAGTGTTTTCGGGGGCCTGTTTGGGGGGCTTCCTGGTTTTTGTGGGTGGGTTTCGGGGTATGGGTGCACTTCTGGCTATATATACTTTACTTTGCAAGAGGTTTGAAGCAAATCCATGGTGGCAGAGGGGAGTTAGGGCCTAGCTGCAGAGCGCGCGCGGAGTGATTTGGGAAATTTGTGAAAAACTGACAAAGTCCCCATTTTTGTACTTTTGCTCTTTGGCTGTTTGGGGGTCTTCTACTCGTTTTCTCCTGGGTTGACGGCTCTGGGGCCATTGCTGGGAAGAAGTGGTTTGGACCAAATCCCAGGCGGAATTTTTTGTGTGTTTTTGATGACTTGCTTGCCTTTGAGATGCTCTTAGGGGGGGTTCCGTCTGTTTGTGGGTGAGTTTCATGGTCTGGGAGAACTGCTGAGACACTCTAATCTTGATTGCATTTGCTTTTCAGGAAATCCGTGGTGGCAACCCCGACTTATGGCCTAGCTACGCAGCGCGTTTGGACCGAAGGCCGAGAAATATTGCAAGTATGAGATTTTGCTTTTGGCCTGTTTGGGGGTGTTATGCTTCTTGGCGGGTTGTTGGCGGGTCTTGGGGCATTCCTGGGAAGGTCTAATACCGGGCAGAAGTGGTTGGGACAAAATCCAGGCCGATTTTATTTTGGCTATTTCTGACATTTTGCTCAATGTAGCGTTTTCGGGGGCCTGTTTGGGGGGGGTTCCTGGTGTCTGTGGGTGGGTTTCGGGGTCTGGGCGCACTGCTGGCTATATATACTTTACTTTGCAAGAGGTTTGAAGCAAATCCATGGTGGCAGAGGGGAGTTAGGGCCTAGCTGCAGAGCGCGCTCGGAGTGATTTGGGAAATTTGTGAAAAACTGACAAAGTCCCCATTTTTGTACTTTTGCTCTTTGGCTGTTTGGGGGTCTTCTACTCGTTTTCTCCTGGGTTGATGGCTCTGGGGCCATTGCTGGGAAGCTCTAATACCGGATAAAAGTGGTTTGGACCAAATCCCAGGCGGAATTTTTTTTGTGTTTTTGATGACTTGCTTGCCTTTGAGGTGCTCTTAGGGGGGGTTCCGTCTGTTTGTGGGTGAGTTTCGTGGTCTGGGAGCACTGCTGGGACACTCTAATCTTGATTGCATTTGCTTTTCAGGAAATCCGTGGTGGCAACCCTGAATTATGGCCTAGCTACGCAGCGCGTTTGGACCGAAGGCCGAGAAATATTGCAAGTATGAGATTTTGCTTTTGGCCTGTTTGGTGGTGTTATGCTTCTTAGCGGGTGGGTTGGCGGGTCTTGGGGCATTCCTGGGAAGGTCTAATACTGGGTAGAAGTGGTTGGGACAAAATCCTCGCGGAAAAGCCTTTTGGCACTTTATGTAACTTAGGGTTCGTTAGGGTTAGCCCTAGCAGCAGGATTGCATGTGTTTCGGGGTGTTCTAGATATTTGCAACTGAGTTCTGGGGTCTTAGAGCACTCGTGAGAATGTGTAATTTTGGTTGCAAGTCATTTGAAGAAAATCCATGGTGGGAAAGGGGGGATTTGGCATAGTTAAAGAAAGCCTTTGCCACTATTCTATTGCATGTGTTTGAGTGGGGGGGATTTCGAGTCTTGGAGCGATGCTGGCTATGGATACTTTTGCTTGGTTGCTTGCAAGTGGTTTGAATGCAATCCACGGTGGGTAAGGGGTAATTAGGAAGGGGGTACTTCGGCCTACTTTTACTTTTAAAGTAAGTTTTGTCACCAGTTTTCTGCTAGTCCTCGTTTTTTGAGATTTGATTGGGGGTCTTCTACATTTTTGCGACTGGCTTTAGTAAGGGTCTGGGTGGGAGCAATGCTAGGAAGATCTAATTTTGTTCTAAAACACAGTTTACAGTACACCTAGCTTGAGGGGAAATATCCGCTACATTAATTTGCCCCAACTTATTTATCCTTCAAAAGGTGACTCAGACAGAGTACGCACTTTCAAAAATATTGTACTGTCTACTAGGAAAATCAAATTGTGACTTTTTGCACTCCACAGCCTACATACCTTATATATATTTATCAGTGGTGTTGTAATATTATATCACTTCCTGTTTTTCGTTGAATAATTACAGGCCGGGTTTCAGTCTCTGCAATGGGGAAAAAAGGATGGAGTCAGGCTTCACATTAGCGAGCCACAATTCAGCATCAGGCAGGCAGTGGACAGGGTGTCTTCTGGTGACCAACATCGATGGACGAAGCGTCGGCTGCAATGGAGGAGTGCCGCTAATAAGAGGATTTTTTTTCTGCAGGCAACTTACTTACCACTTCCAACAGGACAACTACAACAACATAGATACAGTATCCCTTGCCTTTTTCTCTGACTGTGACTGCATTTCTTGGATCTCTCTCTGCTTCTAAATTGATCCCTTAACACATCACTTAGTCCACTCCACTATCACATCTGCACCACACATAGTAATTTGTAAGTGCTCCTACGTAATTCGCAAGTCGCAGCACGCCCCAGCCCGTAGAGGACTGGGATGGCCCCAATGATGAAGCATGTCACCAAGGGGCAACCCTGGTGAGTGAGGGGACACCTAGAAAAAAAGCAATTTCTCCTTTTAAATCTACTATACCTTCCAGACCAACCCCATTGAGTGTTGTTGTGAATGGATTTATAGTGACCAGCAAGGCTCTCAGGTATCTGGCTACAGAGACCTTATGTTGAATATAGTTATCAATAATTCCACACACGCCCTGTACTGTCGCATTCTTTCTTCCACAGTTGTCGAAAGTACTACTTACTTTTCACTGACATGCATGCAGTAGTGCATGCACTTTCAAAGATTGATGGATAGGTTTGTACCCAAAGAATTGTTTATGTTCAATTGTTTGTCTATGCTGTGCTTTTTTTACAGGGTGTCTTCTGGTGACCAACATCGATGGACGAAGCGTCGGCTGCAATGGAGGAGTGCCGCTAATAAGAGGATTTTTTTTCTGCAGGCAACTTACTTACCACTTCCAACAGGACAACTACAACAACATAGATACAGTATCCCTTGCCTTTTTCTCTGACTGTGACTGCATTTCTTGGATCTCTCTCTGCTTCTAAATTGATCCCTTAACACATCACTTAGTCCACTCCACTATCACATCTGCACCACACATAGTCATTTGGAAGTGCTCCTACATAATTCGCAAGTCGCAGCACGCCCCAGCCCGTAGAGGACTGGGATGGCCCCAATGATGAAGCATGTCACCAAGGGGCAACCCTGGTGAGTGAGGGGACACCTAGAAAAAAAGCAATTTCTCCTTTTCTATCTACTATACCTTCCAGACCAACCCCATTGAGTGTTGTTGTGAATGGATTTATAGTGACCAGCAAGGCTCTCAGGTATCTGGCTACAGAGACCTTATGTTGAATATAGTTATCAATATTTCCACCCACGCCCTGTACTGTCGCATTCTTTCTTCCACAGTTGTCGAAAGTACTACTTACTTTTCACTGACATGCATGCAGTAGTGCATGCACTTTCAAAGATTGATGGATAGGTTTGTACCCAAAGATTTGTTTATGTTCACAATTGTTTGTCCATGTTGTGCTATTTTTTCTTGTCTCCCAAAACCTTTCCCAAAAACCCCCATACCCATCCATTTTTCAAACCCTAACCCTCTTCCCCCGGGCTGTGTGGTTTTGATTGATGTGTGACTAAATTACAGCAATAAATCCACACACTTGTTGGGGAGGATAAGGTGATAGCAACAGGCTGGTGAAGAAATCCGAGGATATATTCTTACTCTGCTTGACAAAGACCCATGGCTAATGTCAAAGAACTTCAACCGAATTAGTTATACTTTAACATTTGTTAGGCTACAATGTGGCACTGTTCTAGTGTACTTCTGTCACCTGCTATATTTTCTATTGTACCGTTGTATTGCTCAGGATGACAAACCAGATTTAATTTTCTTTTTTTTCATAGGCAAGCAACTGCCACTGTGTCACACCACTAGTACCACCGCTATGAGGAAATTTTATCCGCCCAGGATTGCCAACCTTATTTGCTGTTTCCCGTGGAGCCAGCCCTGGGCCTAGCCCTACTTGCAAGCAGAAATTACAGGTAAGATAGGCGTTTGGTTGGAGGTAGTATAATGGAGTATTAGGAGAGACGAGAGATTTGATTGACGGTAGTACTACTAAAGTCCTAGGACTATTCAGGAAAACAAACTTACTGTTATGTTAAACCCCCACCCACCAGACTCAAAAGCAGTAAAAAACAGGTATGGTCAGATAAAGTTTCAAAAAGTATATTTTTATAGCCCTAACAAAAGAATCTCCCGCAAGACCCTCCCTAACCCCAACGATTGTCCTTCAAATGTCCCCAAAAATCCCAACTCCCAATTCCCACCCCCCAAAAGTCTCTAAAAAAGGTGCAAGGGACACTATGGCAGGGTGCTGTTGGAATTAGCAGCCAGGGCATCATGCTCCTTGCGGTTGGTGGCAAGTTCGAAGCGGAGGCCCTCCACCACGTTCTTATAGTTATGGACCTCCTGCTCCAGGTAGGACAGTCTGAGGGATAAGCGGCGCCGGTGTGCCTTGCAAATCCTGTGAGGGGCAGCTGCTTTCTTTGCTGCTGGGCGGTGGCGTTTGGCTTTGGTAGCCCGGCTCCGTACCGCTGGAGCACTGCGCTGGCTGGCAGCCCGCATGGAGGAGGATGCAGCTGTCCCAGTGGACGTTGTTGTTGTACCAGACTGCGTCTCCTCCTCCTCCAGGGCCAGCAGCCGCCGATATTCAGCGGCAGTGGCATACAGCCTCCGTTGCCGGGCCATTCGAGCCAGCTCCTTCCTCCTTGATGGTGTCTTGGATTTGGAAGGAGCAACTACATGAAAAAAGAAAGACATAGTCTGTAACCAATGCTCCTTAAGATTAACACAAAATGATTGAGCAGAAAGTTGTCACAGTACAAGTAGCAAATTGAAAGCACAGTACATAACTATTGAGGACAGTATCTATGTAACCTCCGACTTCTTCATCCTTGCTTTAACATTAGTGGGAGTTTAAGGAACAAATTCTACGAGCACTATGGACTTCTATTACAGTCGACTATGACAGTACACCACTCTTATTCTTCTTCTTCTCTCTTGTTTAGGAAAATTGGTACGTTATCTTATGCAAGCCGGCATAATGCCAGCGCAGTGAACTTGCACCCGAGAAAAACAGACGCACACCATGGTGAGTGAGACAGACTTGCGTTACTGTACCGGTCCAGTACATGCAGGTGGTGAAGCTCTTACTTTTCTATTACGGGTGGCACTGAGAATACTCTGTTAAAAGGGCTACTGCTTAATTCATTTAGCTTTCACCCTACAGTGCAAATGAGTATTAGAAAAGGAAAATGAAGAAGCTAAATTATCTGATTATCTATCACTTCACATGGGATGTATTTGATGACATATGGGATGACTTTAGGTGCTTTGCTTATTATTGAGTGAACAGTGATACCCCCACACATGAATGACGTACTACTACTAAACTAAAGTTATTAAGGGAGGTAGGGAGTGTCCACCGTAATAACCGGATATATGCTGTGCTTGCAGTTGCAATACAAACTACTGCTACTATTCATGGTAGTCTTTGGACAACGTTACAACTTCTTTTCCTTGCCTTTCCTACACTGGAACGGACGTGCGGGTGCGGTGTTACATGCTCTTCAAAGTAACACTTAGTTCATCCAGTGACCGTCTACTCTCTCTAGATACACATATGCTATCTAAGAGTCAGATAGTACCATGAATGATCCAGGCATCCATCCATTCAAAGTATATTGCACACATACAGTTTCTGTCTCACCCTCCCAGGCTGTTCTCCTTCCACCCATCCTTGCTTCATCATTCACCCAGCCATGCACCATACCATTTTCTTACCTTCCCAGCCACCTCGGGGACCAAGCAAACACATATCATTCTTCTTTGCCAGTCATCATTACATTTCTCGCGCTTCCACACTTACTTACACCCTTCTTTCGCTTTTCGTTCATCCCATCCATCAAGTTCACCTCAGATCTGATTGGGATTCTTCTCGCCAAAAACTTCACAGCTAAGTCGAAGTACATTTAGAGGAGGCTACTACCTGCTTTTTTTATAATACACCCGTGCAGAAAGCACACTCTGCAGTCTTCAATCTCAATGACTAAGGAATGTATAGCTTACCTCTGCCCGCCACCACCGCGTGAACCCTCACAGGCATGTCCTTGTCCGGCACTTGCACCGCCTCCTCCCCAGAGTTGTCCTCCTCGTCCAATGCCACCACCACCTCCGCGCTGGCCCCGTCTCCAGATGTTCCACCTACAAAGTACATTTAATAATGTTAGAATACACCACTCACTACTATATAATATTTGGTCTAGGAGGAAGAAAGAAATGTGAAAAAAAGTGTACAATTTAATAATTTATGACTGTGTACTCTGGAGTAAAAATGTCCCTTTTTCCAGGGAAGGCTGTTGTCTTGCTGCACTTTTTGGCACAACTGATGAATGTTTGCTTTTTACTTTTTAACACGCACCACTTTTTCTCCTAACAGACAGAACCTTGACTTCTAAGAACACGAGCAGGATCAAGTTCAAACCAGGTGAGAGCTCGGCTCGACCACAAGAAATGTGTCCAATCAATCGTCAGCACTAAGCACTTTTCCATTTTCAGTTACACGTTCACTTTTATGACAAACTTGAATTTAATAAATGTGTTTACTTTTAATAAAGCTTTTAAACTTAAATAGACTCTGTGGTTTTTGGTCCTCCAGACTAGAGTGGATGAGCTAAAGGTTTTCGAATTTTTGCAAGCATGAGTCCGTGCCTCTGCCATCGGTGACTTTGGGAGCTAATTGACTCTGCCACACTATCTAGTCAGTAAAGAGATTGGGGGTTCAACTACAAAGTCTGTTATCACTGAGGTATGTGGAAAGTCTAACAGTTACAGCACCTATTATAATTGATAAGCTAAGCGATGCATTATTTAGTGTCCATAGTTCTGTTTGTGCAGATTTGTCCCTGCAACAGTAGTAGAATGGATTGTCCTCCTATCCAAACCAAAAGTAAAGTAGTATCTTATTCTTTCTTGGTGGTGGTCATTCACCTTTTTATTGTTGGCAATGGTCAAAGCATAAACATTTAGAATACTTGAAAAGACATTATGGACAATCCCAGAGGACTGCACTCAGTGCATAGAGCTATTGCTGACTAGAATGGGAGTCCAATGGAAATGCCAAATGTGCAATCTTATTTACAACAAGGGGTGGTGAGGGACAGAGTCTCTGAATTAAGCAGAAAGCTCTCACCCAGTCAAGAGATCAGGGCTAGATCCAACACCGTTTTTTAGCTCACTGCACCATCCCAGTTTCAGAACCTGGCTGTATGCAAATTAGTCTGTTCCTGTCCCAGTGCATGATGGGAACAGGGCAAACCAAACTACAAAAGCCAATTCTTACACTGGGAAGGAAACAAGCTCCCGTGGACCGGTTTCTGGCATTACAGCCGTCTTTGGCCCGGTTTGCTTGAATCCTGATGGTGCAATGAGCAAGGGTCTCACATCTGAGAATACCCTTTAGTCTGCCCTGTTCCCATGATGCACTGGGCCAGGGACAGACTGATTTGCATATAGCCAGGTTCTGAGCTGGGATGGGGCAGTGAGATAAATAACGGTGATGGATCAAGCCCTGATCTTTGGACTGGGTAAGAGTGGTCTGCTTAATTCAGACACTCTGTTCATCACCACTCCCTTTTCTGAATGTGCAATCTTAGTAAGCTACACAGACAGACTAATAAGAATAATCTAGTAATACCACACGGAGTCATAGTCGAGGCAGGATAAGAATTTAGATCCTGTCTACAAGAAGATCAAAGACGATTTAGAAAAAATCGAATGAGGAACGCTAGGAAAAAATAAGTACTCTATATTAAAATTAAAACTTACTGGGGCCAGCAAAGGAGCCCTCGACTGCCCGGTCCTGGCCTGCATCGACAACAGCACCCTCCTCCTCCTGTGTCCTCCTCTTGCCCCTGGGGGAAGCTGATGTACAACATGAAAGAAAGAAAAACAGAAAACATGGATGATATTTCTCAACCAAATCAAACATTTCAAAAGAACTAACAAAGTAACAAAATATTTTTGCGAAATAGCAAATAGGGAACGACTCCACGGGATATATTATTGACCAATCTCATGTGGTCGACTACGTCATTACTTTAGTATTTCTTGATTTGCGGACCGTCGAATTGGAAACTACCCTATGTAACTCACTAAACAAAGTACTAAAAAGGTTTGCCTAGGATTGGCAGGCAGCAGTCCGCAGCACGCAAAGTGACAGCCAAAGTCCATCGTGATTGAAGATCAGCGACAACACTAAAGTTTCCTACTACATTCACCAGTCATTAAAATACTCAAACTATTAATCCACCACCACTATTTCTTCTTATCGCCATGTGTACAAAGGAAGGACTGGACTTGAGTCTGTAGGGGCTGATTTAGAAGGCCCTTGCGGCTCTTTTGCTCCATTGTTGCGTGACTTTTGTGACGCAGCGACAGCACAAAAGAGGCGCAATGGTGCGGCGTATATTAAAAACGTGACGCATATGGGAGATGCATCACGTTGTAAAGCCCTGCGCCAATAGGGCACGCTCCGGCGCAAGAGAGGGCGTTCCTGCGCAGGAACGCATCCTAAAAGTGGCTGAGGGAAATCTACAAGATTTCAATCAGTCACTTTGAGGACAATGATGCGTGACTCAAACTCTGCGCCTGCCTGAAGCAGACGTACGGCTTGACGCAGCATTGGGGAGATAGGGCACCCCAGAGCATTGATGGAGCTGCACCATCGTTGCGACGCAACTCCAGCAATGCGCCGCCTTTACGGCACAGATGCGTAACGCTTTGGTGACGTTTTGGGCCCATGGTGCACCGCATTGTAAATACGGCGCACCATGGGTGATGGTGGCGTGACGCACAATTACTGGCGCATCCCTGCAACTTTGCAGGGATGCGCCGGTAATTAAAAATCTGAACCTTAGTGTGTAGCATTACGCAGTTCTTTCAACTACACTCATACATAATTTCACAGGCCAATGAAATGAACACAAAATCTAAAACAAATAAGCATAGTAGCAACACTACTGAGAAGAAGGAGAGCAGTGTACCTGAAATGCACAGAAGATTTTGAAATAACATTTACCTACAATGTAATGAGCAGCATTATTGCTCTTGGTAAAAAACAAAAATTTGCAATATAATAACACAGCAGGAGAAAACATAGTAGTAAAGACATAGCTACTACTACTCACCAAGCCCGGGGATCTCAAGGCCAAGGAGGTCGAGCAGATCTCGCTCACGGGTCAGGACATCCGTCCAGCGGTGGGTGGCCTGGTTGTAGGTGCGCCAGACCCGAGAGTGGTGGTAAATGGCCTGGCACACCTTCTCCCACCGCTTCCGGCGCTCCCGGGCCCCGTACCCGGCACTGATCTTGCCGCCTCCCATGATGGTCCTGGGGAGGCGGCGCTGAACATAAAAAACGAGTTGGGCCACCTACTCCGGGGTAAAGATCTCCCGTGGCATCACTAGCTCCCCCCTCAAACGCCCGCACGGGAGCCGGACACGGGGTGCGGGACCCTTCCCCTTCTCGGGATGCTTCCCGGCTCCCTTCACCATGGTCTGGGCGGAAAGGAATAAAGAAAATAGAATAGGGAAGAGAAGAAAAGAAAAGAGTTTACAAAAGTAGTTTAAAATTAACCAAAAGTAGCAGTAAACACAAAAATATAGGGCTAGAAAAATAGAGGGATAGATAATAAGTAAAATAGATCAAAAAAAACTTCAAACAAGCAAAGGATGGCAGAGATTGACAGAGGATACAAAGACCATGCCCAGAACCATAGCAATGAATGAGAAACAAGATGGCCGCGCCCGTTCACGACCGCGCGGGTAAGTTCGCGCAAGATTTTCCTTGCGAACACGCGCGAGACTGTACTGGCAAGCCGCGGACTTTGCGAGATTACACTTCGCGCCCGGAAACGGAAATACGTCAGGCAAACAAGATGGCTGCGCCCTTGAACGACCGCGAGGGTAACTTCGCGCCTTGCGCTACGAGTGGCTCGCAAAAACGCACAAAACCTTGCCAACTAACACGCCGCAAAAAGAACAAATTGCATATTCGCACGAATTTGCGGCTTCCGAATCCGATCTCACGCGTGTTCGCACCCCGCGAACCCCGCGAAATTGCAGAAAAACGAGTTTTTCAAAACTGAAAGCACTCGGCAGGGGAAAGAGTTCAAACTCATCATTAGTAACAATTCCCGGTAGTGCTTCCTGACTGGGGCCCCTCCCGAATTCAGTTGCTAGTTGCAACAATTGTATGACCCTGCTCTGACCCTCACAGCAGGCTCATACAATAGCTACAAGTAGGCCACAAAGGTCCTGGGGAAAAAAAATGCAATGCAACAGAAAGCAAAATTACAGATAAGGAAGCAGGTGCCAGACTGGAATTTTAAAACAGTGACACATTAATAAACTAACCCCAAATTAATTCATCTCAGTTGAAGCAGGGCTGGTGTGCTTGCTTTTCCCCCCCATAATCTACAGTAATGATGAACCAGAGGGTGGCATTGATAAAACAGAGGGTTGCAGTGGTGAAACAGAGGGTGCTGGGAACCTGTGATGATGAACCAGACGTAGAAACAACATAATTCGCGACCGTTGCGCGCCGAAATGTAAGTTCACAATTGCGAACTGGTACGAAACCCTCGCGAACTGGCAGAAATCCTTGCGAACACAAAAAAAAAAAAAATATCCGCAAATTCGCAAGAATTCGCGGATTTTGCGGATTGCGAGTTCGCAAATCCGCAAAATTCGCGAACGCGAGATTCGCAAAATTCGCCCATACTTACCTTGGTCACACACCTGTGGATGGCTCTGCTGCTGGGATCTGTGTATTGCTTCCAGACAGTGAGACAAAGGGCGCTTAGGTGAAGGCAGGATCAGCCATCCTGACAAGACAACTGAAGGGGCAACACAAAGTCTCCTTACACTTCAAAAGGCTTTCCCTAAAGCACACTCAAAGGAAACTGACACCAGGTCTGCCCGTCTTTTACCCACCCCAGACAGTCTGAGGCCTTGACCAGAGAAAGGGGAAGAATGTTCCAGAACCAGCGTTGGTGGTAGGATAGGGAGTCCCCCACACAAGGCTGTAATAGCATTTAAAGTGTCATGGGTGTTCTTGTGAGCTAATAAAGGAATAACTGTTGGCTTGTTGCTTCTATAGTGACAGCAACTAATTGATGGCATGTTTGGGCCAGTAAGACAACTCATCATATATTTTTCTATAAATTAGGATTTTGAATTTCAAAAGGCAAAACCTTTCCTTTGAGTAAAATTAGTAGTCACCACAAAAAGCCCTCCCTCAGGAGCCCCAACCCACGGTTAATTGTGAAGCAGGCGTTGTTAACGAGAGACACCTACTTCATCCCTCCTGAATCCCTTTCCACATCCAGGTGGATTGTGATTCCTGCTCCCACATGAGCGCAAGAAACTCAGCCCCCGTTCTGTGCTGGGTTGCCTGATCCTCTGCAGGGTGTAGTGGTCCAAGATCCATAGTACCATTTGCACCTCTTCTTTTTTTAAAGATGGACGGCTTGCACAGGGAATCTCTCTCCTGTTGTTTTGAGCCCCTGGCTTGCTCCTAGAAACTCTATTGGCACATGAAGGAAGCAGGGTGCTGACGCCTGCACTGTTTGGGGGACTGGTCCTCAGTCTTTACCTGGCTAACTTTGTATCACTCCCCAAACGGTGCGCAGTCAAAATATTGATTCCCTAATATCGACCTACAGTAATATCGAGTTGTAAATTTCGAAGGTGAAGTAAATCGAGGTCAAGAATATCGTTGGACAGAATATCGATCCCAAGGTCAGTAATATCGATTTTTTTTATATCGATGTAAGTAATATCGAATGTTATTTGTAATTTAATTGTATGTTTTAGTACTGGAGCGGGTTGTGGGTTTATAGGGGAATAGGGTGGGAAGTAATTTAATCATATTAAATTAATTATACATTTTTAGTAATTGGAAAATAAATTTCAAATAATTTTTGCATTTAAGTTCTGTAGCGGGTTGTGGGTTTATAGGGGAATTGGGTGGGAAGTAATTTAATTGTAATTAGGTAATTATTTATTTTTGATGGGTATTGATAATTATTTTATTTCTATTAATTATTAATTGGTAATTAACTATTTTAATTGGTAATTAATTTTATTAATTGGTAATTTAGGTTTGTAATTGGTCATTAAATTTTTTAATTAGCAATTAATTTTTTCAATTGGTAATTAAGGTTTTTAATTGGTAATTACAATTTTTAATTGGCAATTAATTTTTTTATTGGTAATTAATTTTTTGAAATTGGTAAATAATAATTTTAATTGTTAATTAATTTTTATTAATTGGAAATTTATTTTATTAATTGGTAAATAATGTTTTATAAAAAATACTTTTTATTCAAAAATTAAGTTACTGTTTACCATTTTTAATTGTTAATCAATTTGTAATTATTAATATGTTTTTTGTTTAGAAAAATATTTTAGTGTTCAATATTATTTGGTTATTTATATTTATTAATTATTATTTATTGGTATTTATTGTTAATTTATTGTTAATTAATTATTTACTTGTAATTATGTTTTTTGTAATTATTAATGGGGATTTGCAAATGATGTAGTTATTTAAGAATAACAATTTTAATTATTTTATTTAGAACAATTATTTATAAGTATGTTACATTTAACTTCTACACTATCCAATGCTTTCCCTACTGTTGCACTCTCTGGAGTGGGAATAGTAATTTTTACCCCTACGCTATCCAACGCTTTCCCTACTGGTGCATTATCTTGAGTGGGAATAGTAATTTTTACCCCTAGGCTATCCAACGCTTTCCCTACTGTTGCACTCTCTGGAGTGGGAATAGTAAGTTTTACCCCTACGCTATCCAACGCTTTCCCTACTGTTGCATTCTATGTAGTGGGAATAGTAATTTTTACCCCTACGCTATCCAACGCTTTCCCTACTGTTGCACTCTCTGGAGTGGGAATAGGTATTTTTACCCCTACGCTATCCAACGTTTTCCCTACTGTTGCACTCTCTGGAGTGGGAATAGTAATTTTTGCCCCCATGCTATCCAACACTTTCCCTACTGTTGTACTCTCTGGAGTGGGAATAGTAATGTTTACCCCTATGCTCTCCAACGCTTTCCTTACTGTTGCAGTCTCTGGAGTGGGAATAGTAATTTTTACCCCTACGCTATCCATTGCTTATCTTACTGTTGCATTCTCTGGAGTCGGAATAGTAATTTTTACCCCTACTCTATCCAACGCTTTCCCTACTGTTGCACTGTTTGGAGTTGGAATAGTAATTTTTACCCCTAGGCTATCCAATGTTTTCCCTACTCTTGCACTCTCTGGAGTTGGAATAGTAATTTTTACCATTACGCTTTCCCTACTGTTGCACTCCCTGGAGTGGGAATAGTAATTTTTACCCCTACGCTATCCAACGCTTTCCCTACTGTTGCACTTTTTGGAGTTGGAATATTAATTTTTACCCCTATGCTATCCAATGTTTTATATAATTAATTTTAAAAATATTAAAAGTATATTTAATTTTTTTAATTTATTAAACATAATTCTTTACTTCTTATTTATGTTTTTGGTTTATGTTTGTAAATGTATTTGTAGTTTATAATATTTTTTATTAATGTATAAATTATTAAAATAATTATTACAATTTATAGTTAAGTACATATATATTATATATTTTCTGTATATGTTTAATTAATGTATTATTATTAAATATGTATTATTTAATAATTTTAAACATTATTAGATATTTTTAACAATGTTGATTTTATTTATTAGTGCTATTTACTTTATTTTACATTCATATTTTTACAGAAAAAAACGATATTTTTAACATCGATCTTTTTAACATCTATATTTTATTTTTTATATTTTTGTACTTACCATGTTGTAGATAGGATGTCGATATTTTTGCCTTCGATATTTTTGCATTGATATTCCTGTAGGTCGATATTTTGTCAGTGATCCTCCCCAAATTAGTCAGAAATTATCTTTTTACCTTTCAAACTAGCGTGCATTCCTTTCACCCATATGTCTAACCTTATTTTCTGGACTGGAAGGCTCTGTCTTGGTACAACTATACTTAATTCAATGTCTCCAACCTCCCTTGTGCTAATACATGATTTGCATTCTGATTTCCTACACCTTTGCATTGCTACATGTGATTGTCAGAACAGTGGCTCAGGCACCGGCAATGCTTAATTTGCTCCACCGGCTCTCATTTGTGGGGACCAGCAACTATTTTTCACCATCAGATATTGACCACGAGGAAAAGAGAGAATAATACCAACACAGAAAAGATGAAGGAAGAGAAAGAGGAGTAGGGCAAAAAAGGGAGAATGCAGGGGGCTGGCAAGAGTGAGCTAAAGGGGCAGCAGTGTCTAGTAGGGGAATAAAAGGGACTGAGGTTACCTCAACACTATGCAGATTTGGTATGTGGCACACTGACCTCTAACAGCATCCTGAAACAGAGCTTTGTGCAACGAGGTGGTAGAGATTTTTCCATATTTACATTTTTATGTGATAAAAATAATAACTATTAATTAATTTTATGTTGGAAATAGTACACATATAATCAATTAATATAGTTGCAATTTAAACACGTTTAATATGATGTATAGAAGTATGTTTATTAGTTTTATTTAGTTATGCCACATTTATGTGAAACACCATATTGGACAAGATGGATGCTGTTTTTGTCATTCACGTCTGTATTCATCCACTCCCATCCTGTCGCCCTGAGCACTTTCCTCCCCGCAAGCTTCGCAGAGCAAAGTCAGCTGATGGAATGGTTTGTTCATAAGCGAGATTGTAAATATTTCATAGTTTGTTCGAACATTTCCGGATGGCAGTAACTGGCAAAACTCTGAATAGTTTCTTAAAATAGGATATATTTGTTAAGGTGATGACATTGAGTTGATATTGCTGTCCATACCATGCAAATTGTGCTGTTTTATTTATTTGTTATGCAAAAATTGCGTATAAGAGCCCTTGATTTTCAGATTGAGTCAGAACCCCGAAGAAGACTTTGCTGTTTACTAGGGTTGCTGTCCTACTGTTTCATAATTATGCTGCTGCTCATTTGGGATTCATAATATTGTTCTAATTTTGCCATCTCTGGATAACTCTGCATTGCAACCTTTATAGCATGTATTCTGTATTGCCTAATTTTTACTTTTATGTAACAAAACCTTTTACATTTACCTTAATCTAGAACTCAATTATTCCATAACTCTGCTAAACTGATATTTGAAAGGGTGCCATTTCATGTAATTATGTCTAGTGGGAGAACTAGTGAGTTATTCTGAATTATATGGTGTCCTGAATCTAAGGGCTACGGTTTTGGTCCCACTCTGGCAATCCTTCTTTTATTAATGCAGCACAGGGTATAACCCTTGCTCATGCTCAGGCTCTTCTTACAGCAGTTTGTCCTGATTCCTTTCTAACTTCTTTTACATGACACAAACATAACTTGCCTCACTTCCTTCAATTACACACCCCTCTCTTACAATCTCTATTTCCTCGCACTATATTCATTCCCTGAAAAAGTTCCTATCTCGGCCTCTCAAATGACTTGATATCACATCATTTCAAATATATTGAGGGACTGATTTACCATTGGGTTGCACTGCCTGTGGTTCACGCATGGTGTTGCATGGGCAACGCAATACTTAAGTCAGATTTAGCAAGCAACTCAAGGACATCTTGCATTGCCCTGCGCTGTTTAGTAAGTGAGGTGTAACGCAAGGCCACGCAAGTCACTGCCTTGCCTTACTCTGCCCCATAGGTGAAGTGTGGGTGTTCTCACATTCCCAGGTTTGCAAAGACAGGAAAATCTGTAAATGGATTAAAACACTATGGGGTCGATTCCGATTCGGGAAAAACCGCTCCGAATAGCGTTTTTCCCATACGAATCGTACCCTGCAATGTCCCCCGTACGTACGATGAAGTACGATTCGTACCAGGAGCCGTACTCCGTACGAGTCATACAAGACACCGTTCGACTCTAATCTCCGTACGATTCTCCCTCGGAACACGCTGTATGTGACATCTGTACGGTTCGCGGCTGGTTTTTACGACCCAGCAAGTACGATACGTGTCGGGTACGCACGGTATGACCCTTTTTCTACGGGAGCTGAAAACAGCCTAAAAGCAGAGTTCGTGCCGAAACAGGTATGGAACGGCCCCCCGGGTACGGTGCATACCACCCATGATCGCAGGGGTACGCACCGTACCCCTGCGATCATGGGGTGTACGAGCCGTACCCCCTTTGTACGATCGGAGTACGAGCCGTACCCCATGTACGATCGGTGTACGAGCCGTACCCCATGTACAATCGGTGTACGATCGGTGTACGAGCCGTACCCCATGTACGATTGGTGTACGAGCCGTACCCCATGTACGATGGGGGTACGGCTCGTACACCGATCGTACATGGGGTACGGCTCGTACACCGATCGTACACCAATCGTACATGGGGTACGGCTCGTACACCGATCGTACAATGGAGGTACGGCTCGTACACCGATCGTACAATGGGGGTACGGCTCGTACACCGATCGTACAATGTGGGTACACCTCGTACACCGATCATACACCATTTGTACAATGGGGGTTCAGCTCGTACACCCCATGATCGCAGGGGTACGTTGTGTACCCCTGCGATCATGGGGTGCACGGACCGCACGGTGTGTATGTGTTTGAGTGCTTTTCCGTCCGACTCGCCCTTACCTGACGTGGACCGTACGAATTGCGTCCTCATACCCCGGTCCGGATCGTACTCGTCGGGTCGTGCGGCATGTGTACTAGTCATACGGTATGTGTACGAGTCGTACGGTTAACGGTTTCAGCCTTGCAATACGTACGGATCGCGACTATTCGGACGGATTCATGGAATACGGATCGTACTTCGCGACTCAGACGGACGGGTACGATTCGTACGGAGAGGGCTCCGGATACAAATCGTACGGACGCTTTTTTTCCCGATTCGGAATCGACCCCTATGTCTTCCCATTAGAGGTGCGACGAGGAGCAATATCTTTATTTCTCCTTTTTGCTTCCTGCAGAACATCACACACAAAGAAGAAAAGACCTCTAAGGATTGTTTTTCTGCAGTAAGGTCTTCTTTCCTGCACAAAAACGATACAGCCTCCAATGCTGGCACCCTTGACCCATCACGCAAGGGAGCATTTGTTGGTGCTAGGCTGCCCTGAGTATGCCAGTTCAAAGAGAGAGTGGGAATATGCCTCATCTTGATAGATAAGCACCTGTGCATCAACAGTCACTGACTGTCTGGGTTTTGGTGTATGAGGGTGAGATATTTCAATCTGTTTGGCATCGTGTCCTGAAGCAGGTCCCACCTGGCATAGGAGGAAAGATGGCTTAGCAAGGTGTATAATTAACGCAATATTGCTGGCATAAAAAACAAATGAGCAGTAACTCGAGTTAGCCACCTCAACATAGGAGCATATAAAACATGTTTAGACGTACACTGAGAAATAACTTCCATATAAAAATTGACCTTTTTCTGTTCTTTTCTTTGCTAAGGGCTCATAGCGCCCCATCAATGCTTCAGAGATTCAGTACTCCCTAATACCTAGCGGTAGTGTGTGTAACTCAACTACACGACAGAGATGGGAGCTCCAGCTCGCACCTCATAATAGTCTGTATATGGTCGAACAATGTTTACCTGTTTTCAGGATGTCACTGCAGGAATAATGCATCCTGGTCTTTTAAGATAGAGACTTCTTTAGGTCTTTGTCTTTCAAATATATGTTGCTGTTCAAAAGCAAAACTGCATGTACTGGGTGACAGACTCATTACATCACTGACCCAGCTGCAGCAAAGAGGGGGTGAAAAAAAGGGCCAAGGAAAGGAATACTTTGGAAAGAAATAAGAATCAAATTGTTGCAGCACCTTAGCAGATTGCAAAGAGATGCAGCAGATGGTAGAAACGCACCACAAACAAGCTGACTGTGAAACAGGCCACTGCTGATCATAGAAAGTTAGAGAACAATGTGGTCAGCTCTAGATTTTGGGCTCTTCCTCAGTTGGTGCCTAGGGAAACCTAGCACTTCTGCACATGTTTTCCTAAAGAGAAACTCCAGAATGCCAAAGGGGCAGATTTATTAAGATATTGCATTGCCCTTGCATGGTGTCGCAAGGGCAACCAATACCAAAGCTAGATTTATGAAGCGACGCAAGGTCACCTTGCATATCCCTGCGTTGCTAGGTATAACTGGAGCAACATAAGGATGTGCAAGTCATTGCCTTGAGCTACTTTGCCCTGGGAAGAGGGTCCATGGGTGAAGGGTGAGTGTTTTCATGCATCCACTCATGCATTTTGCCACATTCCTAGAATTTGGCAATACTGGGAAACCTGTGAATGCATCAAAATGCATTCACCTTCCAAGGGGAGGTGCAAAGTGGATAAATGTCTTTATTTCTCCTGGTAGTTTCCTCTCTCTAAGGACCTGCTTTCAGTAGCACACTTAGAATGAAGAAACACGTCAACATTGTCCCTCCCTGCACAAAAACAATCCTGTCTGCAGAGCAAGCACAGTTGCACCATGGTGCAAGGGGCCTGCATTGGCACTAGGCAGCAGATTGTGCACCAGTGATAGCAGAGTGCAGGAATGCACCATATCTTAATAGATGTAACACATGCTTGCACCCTCCCTTTCATGAAGTGCAGTGCAGCAAGTTGTATTGCTGCAGTGCACTGCATGATAGAATGATACATCTGCCTCTATGGATCCCAGCGATTGGTGGACAGGGTACTCAGTGAAAACATGGCGCATGTCCTGTTGACCAATATGTAAAGTGCACTCAATAAAAATCACTGTGATAAAACAAACGACCCCCACATTTTTGATGGGAATGGAGATGGCAAGGAGACAAAAAGACTAATGTGTGCTTCTGGAGTCAGTAAATACATGGTGGCTCATAGAGAAAAAATCTTGAATTAGAGTTCCTCTTTCAAAATTATATGGACTACTTTCTAAGGCTGCACAACAACTCATGAAAGGTCATTTAGGGTAGATAGTAACTCCCGATCTATGTCCTCCAAAATCAGTCAGCATCTTAGAAGTTCATTTTTGAGTGGTACAAAGAAAGTTGACAAACCCAGGGCAGGCTGAGATGGGAATTGGAGACAATAATATCCACTCTCCTACCCCTTTCCTTGTCATGCAAAAACTCTGCATTGGTGTTATTGGTGACTCTTTTAGTAGAGGCTACCGCTTCTAAAGCAGTAAGGCTCTCAATAACAGACAACTGAAGGTTGCGTAATGACATCAGCCTTTCTATGGTGGTCTACCAATAGACAACATATTCAGTGTATGTTTCCAATTGAATCAGGTGAATATCCAACTTCTTGTACCATGTGCATGTTTTATGACTCACATAAAGGGGCCGATTCCGATTCGGGTCGGAAGGGCTCTGAACCATGTCCGGAGCCCTTCTGACCGAATCGGTATGTGTCGGACGGATTCATTTCCAACTGAGCCATTCCGATCCCATTCAGAGAGCCCGTCTTACATCCGGAAATCTTCTAGTACTCCCCCGGTCGCCTCTTTACGACCGAGGGAGTACGATGGCAGTTTTTCACTGCCTTTTCATGCCGGTGTGTCCGGCACAAAAAGGCAGTCGGAAACTGTCTCTGGGGGCCCCCAGCAGGGCCCCCATGGGTGTGAGGCCACCGAATGGTGGCCTGGGGGCACCTATGGCACCCCTCCATTGATCCCTGCACTCGGTGGCAGGCACCTTGGGGTGCCTGCCACAGGGTACAGGGATGAACTGCACCCCTGCATTTCACATTGCAAGCATGCTTTCTGGTCGGAATGCATGCTTGCATTGAGAACCATACGAATGCGGCCAAACAGGGTTTGGTCTCATCATACTAGCAGGACCGTAACCGACCACAGAAGGTCGGTCGGTTATGGCTCCTGACCGTTGTCAGACAGACCTGAGTCTGTCCAACAATCGGAATCGGCCCCTAAGTGGTTTAGATCGTCGTAGTTTTTATCCACTCCATCATGCACTTGTCGTAATCAAGAATATAAGTGAGCTTGTGAACTTCTGTCAACATTCCCCAAACAGTGTTGGGAGAAGCGCTCTCATTGTGAAGTGTAGTAAGCGACAGCGTATGTACTTCCCACCTGTTTAAGAATTTGCCAGAGAGCATTTTGCTGTGATGCAATGCAACACACTGTTCTGCCCTTTTGAAAGATTTTTGCAAAGTAACTTTTTAGGGCATCAATCAAACATTCTGTTGTACCACTGTCAAAGTCAAAGTATTGTTTATAGGTAATTAAAACCTTTACAATTGTTGCGCTAAAATCATCCAGATGACGTTAAAAAGTAAAAAGGATGCACAGGTGGTGTGTACTGTCATATTTACAAAGTTAACATTGAATTAGATACTGTGCAGTGATTTGCTCCTCAATCCTTAAATTCTAAACTGTTGATTTCATGCTCTGAAATGTACCATGGTATACCGTTCCTTAAATAACAATATAATGATTACATGTTAAAACTAGATATGAAACACAGTACAAAAGGAAAAGAAAACTGTGAATTCGGCATTGTTCTTTTCCCATTCCCAAAAATTCCAAAATACTATTTTTCAGATTTCTGTAGCAGAAAACTGACTTTCTGCAGGAATCTGGTGGCCCTGCATGCTGCCTCTAACAATTGACTATTCAGTACTAATATTACTGCTGGCTGACGTGATCTAATTTGATATGTACGAAATACTTGTAATAAATAATAACGTCTCAAGTTATTCACAGTTGGACAAATGCACAGTAAATGAATCAAAGTTTCTTCCACTTGGCCAGTGTCTGCAGAGCCTTGCTGGCCATGTTTGTTTCCATGCTGGAACCTGATCTTTTGAGGGGAAAGCCCACAATCGAATTTGAAGTAGCAATTGTTGAATTGCTTTTGCTATATGCTCAACTAGGTATATGAAGATAATACCATCCAGACGTGTTATTTCTTTGCTAGGGCGGCTTTGTCTATGTTCCAGGCTTTTAGTTTTGCCGCATTATTGACTATTTTTTTTAAATATGAATTGTCGAAGCGCTGATCTTTCCTAAAACAATGTATGGATGTGAAAGTTGGACAACTAATAAAGATGATTGTTGAAGAATTGACTCCTTCATACACTGGTGTGTCCACAGACTTTTACGCATCTCATGGACCGTTAAAAGAATGAATCAATCAATACTTAACCAGACCAGGCCAGAACTTTCACAACCATTGTTTATGATAATAATAATTCACAATCATTTGCTCACATAATCAGAGGAGAAGACTTCTTGAAAAAAACATTATGTTGGGAATGATTGAAGGAAAATGGAAAAGAGGAAAACTAAGATCATGGTGATTAGATGCAGTTCAGAATGATACAAACAAGAATCGCCAAGCCCTAAAGAATTCTGTTATTGACCCAAAAATTTGGAGGAATAGTATTCATTGTATTACCATGAGTCAGACAACACTGAATGGATAAAAAAGCAACAACGACTAAATGTACTTCCAATCGTCTTTTATTGATCCAACAACTACTCTAAATTTCCTACGCACTTACAGAGCACGTGGTCATCCAATTTCATTCACTACCCATTTATGGGATTGTTTGAATGCCACTTAAAAGTAGCTGAGATGTGATGTGATGTAAAACTGAAACAACTGAATACTGATAAAACACAGGCCCTGTTTCTGTGCTTGACTAACCTTTCCACCATTGTGCCACATACAGAATGTGAATGGTCATAGGTGAATATTAAGAGCCAACTTACTTTTGAGCCTCAAGTGAAGGCAGTTACAAACAAAGCTCTGTAAGCAGTGTATAATATAAGTGCATTGCCTCGTTTTCGACAAATGACCAAAGCAAATGTTTGATGTGGACAATAGTTATGTACAAAGTACAATACTGCATGAAATCTTGCCTTCATTTGTTAAAAAACCTTTGCTGTAACTGCAAGGTGTACTGAACTATTCTGTTGAGGTCTGAGTACATTTTAAAACCTACTTGTGACTGGAAATACCTTGATTTGGTGGACAGTAGAAAATACAGTACCAATAAAAAATATCTGCCTCATCTGAATATTTTTTACTTGTTTAGGAATGTACAAAATTTACAAGTTCACTTTTTCCAATTTTATGAAGGTTTTTTTCTAAAATATCTAAAAACAAAAACAAAATCATCACCAACAAATTGCTGGTAAAATAAATCAGCAATTACTGGATGACAAATATGTAATTTATGCCACAAAAATCTGGATTTTTTTCCTTAAATTAGCAGTTCATGGCTTAAGTGTAGTTAGTTATCTGTGCCTCAGCACCTGGAGCCTACTTGAGACATAAGGAACAGTATATACCTCACACCAGCATAATAACAACTAAAATGGCTGTCAGACCTATTCCTCATTGTAACCAGACTGAAAATTAAATTCAGTGTCAGCTGTATTTACACTCAACTGCATTTCTGTTTCTGTATGCACTGTTAGTTAAGGTAGAAAATAAATATCCGCCCATCATGCTGTTTTATCCGTTGCTCACATATGGGCTCTCATGCACGGGAAACCACAGCTTCCCTTCCCCCTACATCTATGCAGGAAGATTGGAGAAACATGTGCTGATGTGCAGTAGCAGCCCGTAGAGGGAGTTCTGTGGGTAGGTGAGGCGGGGTGGGGGAGGGGCAAGGTGGGGGGTAGTAGACACTAAGTGTGGGCTGAAAATCCGTTCCGCTCGCGGAATTTGTGAATTTTTGGCAATTTCGCGGTCCGAAATGGTTTAACAATCAATACAAAAAAATCCAAAATAATGTCAATAGGGAAAGGCAAATTAGGGGTAAAGGATTTGAATATTAATGGTTTGACTGTAGACTGCGTAAAATCTTATAAATATTTGGGAATCGCATTTTATGATGGATTGACATTTAGACATCATTTTAATAACTTGGAGGCTAAAGGTACCTCTCTTGCCTTTGCTTTTCGAAAACTGAGAGATAAGTTATTATGTCCCAATTATAATCACTTGCTCAAAGCCATGAGAGCAAAGCTTATCCCCTCCCTGGACTATGGGTCAATAATTTTCAGGGGTAGGGATGCGAAATTGCTTGAGGGCATAGTGGTAAGGACATATAAATCAGTTTTTAGGATTCCTAGACAGATTCCTCGTGCCAATTTAAGACTGGAATATGGTTTAAGGAATCAGCTCTTAGTCCGCCAAGCTACATTTTTAAGAACATTATTGACACTATTTCGGGACGATGAGGGCACGTTAGCAAATGTGTGCTGGCGTGAGATCTCCAAAGGCCAATATTCGAGAAGCTAGCAGGATTATTTATCTGAGTGTCTTTTAAATTTCGAATGCCCTAACCTGGTAGATGAAGTGAGGAGCAAAACGGTTTATAAAAAATCAATTAATTCAACCGTTGCTCTGTTGTCAGAACTAATGGATAAAGATGAGCTAAGATCCCACTTCTGGTCTATGGCAAACTCTTTTGAGAAAATGTTTGTCCAACCTTATTTACTTTTCATCTAAAACCCTTGATTAAAAAGAAATTTATCCTATTAAGGTTTGGCATATATCCAACCAAAGATGGAACCCCTAAGGGGGAGTATCAATGGTCATCAAATATTTGTAGGCTTTGCGGGCTGTATGAGGAAACTTTGTTGCACATTGTAACACTATGCCCAAAAAATGTTGCAGGAACGGAAGACAATTTTGAAACCTATTTTTAAAGAAATGGGAGCCAGAACTTGTAGATCGGCATTAATATTTTGCTTAAGTGGTGTCAATGTTTATATTATACATCAATTTGTTCAATTCATTTTTAAAGTGGAAAAGAAACTATGTAAGGTTGACATCCAAAGTAAATGACAAATCCGTTAAGGCTGCAAAACAAAGATTTTACTGTTTGTAGGGAGTAGATGGGCTATTTTATGGCACTTTTAATTTATTTTGAAATGGTGTAATTTTTTATGTTATTAGGCAACTTTTATAGCTATGCTTGGTGCATCATGTCCACTTATTTTATGATTTTAAAGTCCTGAGTATGTGCATTTTATCCCCGAAAGGTGCTATGTATTATAGATTATTTTTAAAATCAAATAAAATCAAATAATAACTTTTTGCTGCTAACATAAGGCACTTTAGCTATGTTGGTGAAAAATCAATGCACTTTTCATTTTGCTGCTGATAGCATAAGTCACTACAGTATTGATCTTGAAATACTATTGTATTTTTGCTGCTAATAGTTATAGACAATCTGCAAAATTGTTCTTTTACTCTGCTGCCAACTGTTATTGTATATTTGCTGCTAGCTCATTGCACCTTAGTTTTTGTTATGTGAGCTCATCGCACTTTATCTAGATCTTGTAGACTGCTATCAAAAAGTAGATAATATTTGCTGTTAGCATTATGCACTTTAATCCCTAACTGGTAAATGGTTAAATAATTGTCGACCAATTAATTTTTTGGCATTGTATTCATATACGTTCAATCAGACTTTGTGCTAGATATTTACTTTTTCTTTATGTAATGATTTTAATTAATCAACAAATAAACAAATAATCAATCAATTAATTAATGTCCAGATGTGCAGTAGCGGCCCATAGAGGGAGTTCTGTGGGTAGGTGAGGAGGGGCGGAAGAGGGGCAAGGTGGGGGGTAGTAGACACTAAGTGTGGGCTGAAAATCCAATCCACTCGCGGAATTTGTGAATTTTTGGCAATTTCGCAGTCTGCAAATCACGCAAACTTGGTTAAAAATTCGCAATTTGCAAGCTGGCGGATTTTTTTGATTGGTCGCGCTTCAAAAATACAATCTTGCGCACGCGGCGTTGACTTACCGTGATTCTGAGTTTGCCAAGTTGTTTTTCCTCCCGGTTTGCGTGCGATGCACCATTTTGGATCTGGCTGCGTGATCACGCAAGACCTTTCGACCACGAGTACGTCATAGCGGCCCGCCATCTTGCACTGCTAGAGTTTGAGAACCTGACTACGTCATAAGGGCCCGCGATCACGCATCGCGGGAGTAAACTATTGCGAACATGTAGATACGCTGCGCAGATGACATCCAGCAAGAGATTTGAACAGCGCGCTTTCCCGAACATGCAAAAATTGCAATTCTGCCCAAGAAATCTACCGCAGGTGGCATAAACCTTCTAAAAATGATGATTTGGATCAGAATAACTCCTCAGATTGACTTTTGGCTGCACTTTCTTGTGCAAGGAGTCCATTTTTGGGGGGTTGGAGGAAGGAAGTTCCCCAGAGTCTCCAACTTCCTGTTCCTGTCCAGCAGGCTCCTCCGAGTGCTTTGTTCATGTCCTGGTCACTTTTCATTTGGATCTGGAGCTGGAAGGATTACTTTTTGTGGCTGCTGCTGGATATTTGTATTTGAAGACTTTTTGTTTGGATCACTTTTGGATTACTTTTGGATTTGAGATTTTACAAGTAAGTTGGTGTTGTATGTTTGAGGCATTGCAGTTGCTGCAACTACAATTTTTAAACTTTTTCACAACTTTAAAAAGATATATTGTGGGTAGGCACAGTATCCTGTAGGCCCAGGGTTAGTCATGGGTGTATGAAACAACTGCTCCTATGAGTTTTGTTGAACTTAAATATCATTTATGTCATTGAATTGAATAGCTCACTGTTATATGTGGAATTTTTTTTGGGGGGGGGGGTTGTGTGTAAAGCCACACTAGTCAGTAGGCCCAAGGGGTAGTAAGTGGTGCATGGACCAAGTCTTTCTGTGGGGTGTCTTGAATTTAAACATAATTTAGGGAATGGATGGCATTGGATTGTGGTAATTCTTGTGTGTTTTTTGCTTTTCTGGGGTGTTGTTGTGGCCTGGTCATGTGGGTGGGGGCCATTTTGAGGCCTGGTCCAGGGCAGGTAGGGCCTGGCCATGTGGGTGGGGGTCAAGGGGCCATTTTGAAGCCAGACAGTGTGCTTTGTGCCATAGGCCTGCACCCAATCTGCCTTGCTTTCATCCATTATACTCAGGGGTACTAAGTGGTGCATGGACCAAGTGTTTCTGTGTGGTCTCTTGAATGTAAACATCATTTAGGGCATGGATGGCATTGGATTGTGGTGATTTATGTGTGTTTTTCGATTTTTTGGGGTGTTGTTGGGGCCTGGCAATGTGGGTGGGGGCCATTTTGAGGACTGGTCCAGGGCCTGGCCATGTGGGTGGAGACCATTTTGAGGTCTGGTCCAGGGCCTGGCCATATGGGTGGGGGTCAAGGAGCAGTTTTGAAGCCAGGCAGTGTGCTTTGTGCCATAGGCCTGCACCCAGTCCGCCTTGCTTTTATCCATTATGCCCAGGGGTACTTAGTGGTGCATGGACCAAGTCTTTCTGTGGGGTCTCTTGAATTTAAACATCATTTAGGGCATGGATGGCATTGGATTGGGGGTGATTTTTGCGTGTTTTCCAATTTTTTGGGGTGTTGTTGGGGCCTGGCCATGTGGGTGGGGGCCATTTTGAGGCAGGTCCAGGGCCTGGCCATGTGGGTGGAGGTCAAGGGGCCATTTTGAAGCCAGGCAGTGTGCTTTGTGCCGTAGGCCTGCACCCAGTCTGCCTTGCTTTCATCCATTATGCCAAGGGGTACTCAGAGGTGCATGGACCAAGTCTTTCTGTGGGGTCTCTTGAATTTAAACATCATTTAGGGCATGGATGGCATTGGATTGGGGTGATTTTTGTGTGTTTTCTGATTTTTTCGGGGTGTTGTTGGGGCCGGCCATGTGGGTGGGGACCATTTTGAGGCCGGGTCCAGGGCTTGGCCATGTGGGTGGGGGCCATTTTGAGGCCTGGTCCAGGGCCTGGCCATGTGGGTGGGGGCCATTTTGATGCCTGGTCCAGGGACTGGCCATGTGGGTGGGGGCCAAGGGGCCATTTTGAAGCCAGGCAGTGTGCTTTGTGCTACAGTCCTGCACCCAGTCTGCTTTGCCTTCATCCATTAAGCCCAGGGTTACTCAGTGGTGCATGGACCAAGACTTTCTGTTGGGTCTCTTGAATTTAAACATCATTTAGGGCATGGATGGCATTGGATTGGGGTAATTTTTGTGTGTTTTTCGATTTTATGGGGTGTTGTTGGGCCATGTGGGTGGGGGCTATTTTGAGGTCTGGTCCAGGGCCTGGCCATGTGGGTGGGGCCATTTTGAGGCCTGGCCATGTGGGTGGGGGTCAAGGGGCCATTTTGAAGCCAGGCAGTGTGCTGTGTGCCATAAGCCTGTACCCAGTCTGCCTCCTTTCATCCATTATGCCCAGGGGTACTAAGTGGTGCATGAAACAACTCTCTCTCTGTGGTCTCTCTTCTATTAATGTAAACATCAATTTTTGATTAGAAATAATTGCAATTTAAATTTTTGGTCTTTCCGTTTTTGGGTTTGTTGTAATAATAATAAATGCCTAGTTGCATATATTAATTGAAGCATGCCATATGCAACATTTATTTAACTGATGTTCCTCTGGCTTCCTTTGCTTTTAGGTGCACAAAGAGAACCATGAATCATCCTCATCGTTCATCATCGGTGCCAGGAAGAAGTCCTGCTGCGGTGTGTGCAGCACAACGTCACTTCACGTCAAGTGTGGCCACAGACAACTCTGCAACTCGTGCAACTTTGGCCTGCTGTTCTGACATCTGAAGAAGATGGGCCCAAAGAAAGGTGGCCGTAGCTCCTCTACAAAGAAAGTTGCCAGTAAGAAGGAGCAGAATAAGCAACTGGTGCCACTTACCAAGGAGACCGGTGTGCCCACAGACACATTTTTTTGGGAAAAAAACACTACACCTGCAGCAGCGGTGTCCTCCGGGGACCAAGCAGGGAGAAGCACCTCAGCTTCATTGGTCTTGGTACCACCACGCCAAGTTAGGCCCAAGGCCATGAGTGCCGCAGAGGCAGCCACTTTAATTGCTCAATCAGCATCGACCAGTGATTTTGGCGTTGAATCATCGCAAGAAAGTAGCATCCAATCAACGCAGGGTGTAACTCATCTGACAAGTGTTCAACCACAGCCGCAACGACAACCACAGGTGCAACAAGGAGAGGCGCAAGGAGAGGCACAAGGAGAGGCACAAGGAGAGGCGCAAGGAGAGGCGCAAGGAGAGGCGCAAGGAGTGGTGCAAGAAGTGGTGCAGGTAGAGGTGCAAGTAGAGGTACATGGAGAGGTGCAAATAGAGGCGCATGGAGAGGCACATGGACAGGTACAACTGCCCTCAATGCTTGTTCCTCCAGAAGTAGGGGCAAATCAGGCAATCGAGATTCAAGCTGAGGTATCATCCGAGCAAGCCACTCTTCCTGATGATCCGTTGTCTTCCAGATCCCCAGCAAGATAAAGGTCAAGGAGGGCAAGTACAAGCTCTTCTTCAAGCCCCCTTCCTTCTGATGATCTAGATCCTAATTGGAACCCACCAATTCAGTCTGAGAGGGAGGCACGCTATGAGCCGACAAAGGTAGCTAAGCTTAAAAGGAAGGTTCCTGCAAGGCTTTCACTTATGGGTACTGATGACGAACAAGAAGTGGAAGAAGTGGTGTATTCTGCTGCTGATGAGCAGTCTGAAGATGACGACCCAGTCATCACATTCGTCACTCCAGCCCCAGCGGGCATGCAGCAGACAGACATTTTTATCCTATCCCGAATTGCTGCTGAGCGGGATGTGGGCAGCGTGGCACTGGTACCACCACCAACACAGGTAACTACTACACCAACACGAACTACAGCTGCCATATTTTCTCTTCAGAACAGCCGGCAGGGACCTCCATCCAGCTCGATCTCCGTTACCTCAGGTAGTAGTGCTGTAACTGTAAGTGCACAACAGAGTTAAATTCGGCCACACCCATCCTCCACTTCATCTGGCATTGAAAGTAGCAGCTCCACCACCACCACCAGAAATCTCAACTCCCCAGTTTGGGACTTCTTTAGTATTAGCAAAAAGGTGGGAAACCTAGTTCTTTGTTCGATTTGTAAAACTGTAGTTAGTCGGGTTAGGCTTGATACCAACTATGGTACCGGCGGCCAGAGAGGTCATCTCCAAAAATACCACACTATCCAGTGGGAGGCGCACCTGAGTAAGATCCAGGAAGACAAAAGTACAACAAATCCAAATGTATCAATTGATATTGCATCTGATGATGATGAGGGGCTGATGATTGTGCACGGGGGAGGTGAAGAAGCAACAGACATTTTTTCTGGTACACACAGTACCCCTGGCAGCAGCACTGCAGTGGTAGTGCCCACACCCTCTACCCCAGCAACATCTATGAGGCACACTAAGAGTCTGGGAGAGACACCAATAAGAAAAAGTACATCAATGAGCCTAACTGGGTGGAAGAAGTCTGGATCATCACGTATGAAAACGGTCCAGACCACAATTAAAAGCATGTTTTGGTCGGAGGCGCCATTAGAACGCAACCACCCAATGGCACGTCTTATAATGCAATGCCGGCTAAAATGTAAACGCTGGACCTTCTCACTTTTTCTTTCGTGGAAGGCGTGGGTTTTCGAGAACTTGTGGCAACAGTCTGCCCTAAATGGAAGGTTCCTAGCAGGTCCTATTTTGCCAGAGTTACGGTTCCAGCACTACATCAAGATGTGCTGGAGGTGATTGGGGCAGCTTTGCAGAAGAGTGCTGTTCACACTATCCACCTGACAACAGACATGTGGACCAGTTGCCAAGCCCTTGATTACATGTGCATCACTGAACACTGGGTCTCTTTTGCAGGGGTTAGAGACTATCTGTCTGCAGGGGTTGACACTGCAACAATTTTTCAAGCTATGCGGAAACATACAACAGTAGCCATGTTTGCCATGGAGAAATCTCATACTGCAGTAAACATTTTGGAGGAGTTTAACAGTAAGGTCTTTGAATGGCTGCTTCCAAGAAAGCGCATGATTGGTTATGTTTCCACGAATAATGGCAGTATTATAGTTAGGGCCATGAATTTCAGAGTGCCGTGTTTGGCGCACAGTATTAACATTGTTGTTCAAGATTTCTTGAAAAAATAATGCACAGTCAGCAAGCAACTGACCACCTGCCGAAGAATCTAAACACATTTCAGCCATTCTTTTAAGGCCCGGAAGCAGCTGAGGATCATTCAACGTGGCTGTAGAGTGCCAGTCAGAGGACTCATCCAGGAGGTGGTAACACGTTGGAACTCAACCTTCTACATGCTTGAGCGTCTGTCTGAGCAGTGCTTGGTAATCAATGAGTATGTATTTGCATAGGGTTCTTCTATGAAAGACATGAGGCTAGAGTTGGAGGAATGGGACCTAGTTAAAAGCCTGACAGACATGCTTCGTCCTTTTGCGGTCTTCACACGTGAAGTCAGCAGGGAGGACTGTACTTTGAGCAAAGCTATCCCATTGTTGCGCATGCTAGAGCACCAACTGAAGGTGGTCTCTTCAACGTTCAAAGATGATACTGACAAGCAAGACGCATATCAGTTGGCGGAGAGCTTATTAACCCTCCTAGTTGACAATGAAAGGCTTAAAAAAATACATACAGAACAACATTACATTTGTGTTACTATTCTGGATCCACGGTACAAAACGGCAGTGGCCAGCAAAGCATTCATTCCTTTTAATGAAGCAGATGTTTCAAAGTACAAACGTTGACTAACTCTGTCAGCCACTCAGTTAGAAAAAGAGCATCAGGAAATTGAAGGAACCGGCAGAAGTACTACTGAATCAGCAGGCCATCCGGCATCAAGGTCCACTTCTGTGGCCAAAGGCAGTCCCTTTCCCTCACAGCTGTTACCGACACCAGCAACTGTCTCATCATCCTCACCTGCACCAGGCCCAGCCATAATATTGTCGGAAGCGGATTGGATAACTCATCAAGGGTTTGCTTGTTCCAGTATTGATGCAAAGGCCTCAGATGGTACGCAAAGTTCAGCAACCCTGGATGACCTTGAGTGGATGGCGCAGGCCTATCTGGATGACCCAACAGAGGTCTACATTGATCACAACCCATTGCTGTATTGGTATTGAAAAGTATGGTGAAAATGACCACTGATCACCAAGCTGGCTCTACATTTTTTGTCTTGCCCACTCGCAAGTGTATCTTCAGAACGTGTTTTCAGTGCTGCTGGTGCCATTGTAACTTCAAAAAGGACCCGCCTCTCGCCCAAAAATGTGGAGAGGTTAACAATGATCAAGATGAATCAGCACTTCATACCACCAGATTACAAAATACGTGAATCCACGCAGGAAGAAGAGGACATCGACTTAGGTGACGGAAGTTCTTCTCTGTTAGCTGAACTACTCCTGTCTCAATTCACAGAGTTTGAGGACGAGCTCTACTTCTCTGACATTAAGTACGGGCATATTTAGCAAATTCGCGGCTCGCAAATTCAGTCGAATTTGCAAAAGAAATCAGCGAATTTGAGGATTTCCCCGCGAAAGCGCAGATTTTTTTGCAATTGGACTATACGCAACTGGAGTACTTTCTACTGGCTAATCAGTAAGTGCTACCTCATTGGGTAAATGTTTTGTGCTGTTCCTGCACTACAGCTGCGTAAAGGCTCAGAAGAGTTGTCTCCAGTGACCCCGTGTGTCTGTAACTTTGCCACCGCGCCCATAGGCGCCGAGGTCCCTCGAGTGAACTGTCCATCACAGTGGGGGAAAGGGCGGGAAGAGGTTGCATAGTCTAGTGTGTGTGGGGCCGGGCTTCTGTGTGAGTTCACATGCCTCTTGTTTATAAAGGTCAGAGGCCGATCAGCACAGCAGATGAGGAGAAAGCTGTAAGTGCTACCTCATTGGGTAAATGTATCATGCTTTTCCTGCACTACAGTTGTGTAAAGGCCCAGACAAGATGTCTCCAGTGAACCCGTGTGTCTGTAACTTTGCCACCACGCCCATCGGCGCCGATGTCCCTCGAGAGAGCTGTCCATCACAGTGGGGGAAAGGGAGGGAAGAGGTTGCATAGCCTAGTGCGTATGGGAAGGGGCCAAACGGGCGGGGCTTCTGTGCGAGTTCACATGCCTTTCGTTTATAAAGGGTCGGAGACCGATCAGAGCAGCAAATGAGGAGAAAGCAGTAAGTGCTGGTCACTGAAAGTACAGGGGGATTGCGCTCGAGCAACTTGTAGATGCCTAGACCTCCATCACGGATTATAGCTAATTGTAGACGGTAGATCTGGGGAGAAAGCACACCTGCCTAGCATCGACCGTGCTCACTAGATTCTTGGGCTGATTATAACGCGTTACTGAATTTGAGCTTCAACTCGGGCACCTGCTTTATTTATATCTGTAAGTGCTTCCTGCTGAGGTTTAATTTTTGTGACAGGAGCCTCGTTGCCTAATTGTAACTATTCTCTGACCCTGCTTCGAGGGTCAGAGCAAGGTCAGAGAATAGTTGTAAGTAGGCAACGAGACACCGCTCAGGAAGCACTTACAGGGTTACAGCAGGTGCCCAAGTTGAAGTTAATTTCTTTGTAACCATTGTGTAAATGGTTACAAAGAAATTAGCTTCAACTTGGGCACCTGCTGTAATTCTGTAAGAGCTTCCTGAGCAAAATTTGTCCCGCTCACGGATTTGCGGATTTTGCCGCGATTTCACGCGATTCGCGGATCGCTAAATCACAGAAAGTCCGCAAATTCCACGAGCGGAACAAATTTTTCGCCCATAATTACCTGACACCTAGGCCTGAAACTGACTCCCTTTTTTTTCCCTCTTGACTCCTTATTCACCTTTACTCCTGTGTGTCTTTCTTTGTCTTGCAACTTTTACCACAACAAAACTCTAAACATAACAAATCCATCAGCAGGACTTTCTTTGTCTTATTTCCTTATTGAAGGAGCCGCTGTCTGCAATCCTGAAGTTCACAAGTTCACAACTCAGTCATGCTCCTCTATCCTCCTCCTCCAGACTCCCCCTATCCATTTCCCTCAAGGCAGATGGTTGGATTACGCAGAATAAAGAAACTGTCACTTCGTAGACGAGTCCCCTCAAAAGAAGTGGGACTGGAATAGCTGACTATATGCTGATTGCTGACAGTTACTTCTGAAATTGACTCGAGAGGCTGCCATGTGGGCATTCACTTTAAGACCAAGATGCGGACAAAAAGTGAAACAGGTAATGAATAATGAGATGGCATGCAGTGGACAGCACTGGCTGTCTGGCTCTGATGAAAGCAATTGCTATTTGTTTATTGTGCATGAAATGAACCATATGTCTTCTGTTATTATTTTATCCTTTACACACTAAATGTAACTCAAGTCTACCCTGTTTTTTTACCTTGTTTAATTCAAATTCTACTTCTACTGCAGGGGCCACTACGTTGCATGTTTTAATATGCAAAATATCCTTGGACTCACTGTGTGTGTAGACTGCGACTGCATGAACAACATTGAGTTTTCTAATGATGATGATGAGTCTTGATGATCAAAGTTACATCTTTTTTCTTTACAGTCACTCACTGGGATGGATGGATCATCATCGTCGGTTTACGGAAGAACTATGGCAAACAGGTAAACCAGTCAACAACAACTACAGCAGAACTACATGTCTGAGTGTCTAGTCATGGTATGGGGTGGTCGAGCCAGTGTAGTGTTGTTATGCCAGAGTCCAGACAGCAGTTCATGTAAAATTGCGGCTATGTGGCTTGCTGCATACAATTAGATATGCTTTGTCTGCCTGTGTCAAAGAGGTATACTACATCAGGTTGCTTCACTCAGTGGTGCCTGCCTTGACTGTCTGCATGGCCCTGGCCTGCTGTGTGCTAATTACTATCCTAGAAAAGGAGACTCAGAGTACGCACTTTAGAAATGATGCTTGTGTGTAATACTGTCGCCTCTGAAACTGAAAGTGTTATTTTTGCACTACACACCGTACCTTATAATTTTTTTCTCTGTGGTGTTTTTTAATATCACTTCCTGTTTTTCCATCAACAATTACAGGCCAGCTTTTACCCTGTGCGATGGGAAAAACGATTAACTCAGGCTTACCATTAGCGATCGGCAATTCTGCATCCACCAGGCAGGCAGTGGACAGTGTGTCTGGTCATCACCAAGATTGATCGACAGAGCGTCAGATGGAATGGAGGAGTACCGCGAATAAGAGGAATGGCTGGATGCATGCAACTTCCCAAATTGAACAGTACAACTACAACATACAGTTACAGTATCCTCTTCACTTCTCCTTATCTTTTAAATAATGTTATTGTTGTGAACTTCTATGAGTGTAACTATGTGCGTTTTTTTTGCTCTGTGCTTCAAATTCATCCCTCCAACTATTTGATAAGATTCTTTGCTATTTTAATGTACTAATAAGTGTTTATTATCTCTGAGGGCAGATATGTAAGTGAAATTGCGTAATTACTGCAGCCCTGTACTGTCAAATTGTTTCTTCATAGTTATTAAGTTGTAGTAAGTACTACTTTTCAGTAACCTAACCATCCATTTAGCAACTTCATGCATGCAGTAATGCACTTCCTTTATGTCCCTTAAAAGATTTATGGATATCTTTGTATCCAAAGATTTGTTTTTCTTCATTTGTTGTTTGCCATGCTGTGTTTTTTTCCCTCTCTCCACAAAACTTTCCCAAAAACCCCCATTCCTATCCATTTTTCAAACCCTAACCCTCTTCCCCCGGGCTGTGTGGTTTTCATTGAGGTGTGTGAATAAATGACAGCAAAAATTCCACACGCTTGCTGGGGAGGATAAGGTCAAAGCAACAGAAAATCAATATAAAGGCAGGTCAGTGAAGGAATCCGAGGATATATTCCTATTCTGCTTGACAAAAACCCATGAGTATTTGCATTTTGCAAATCATTTCAGAATTTCATGTCCGCGATCGAGTAGATTCATCAACAACAACCTCCTCCTACATGTGACGAAAGTTTACACTGCTGTGTCCTTCAGTACTAGTTCTTGTAGTAGCCATAATCCACGCAACTACTAGTTAACTAAACCTTTGAATGAATACTTTAGCATTGCTTAGGCTGCAATTTAATGTATGGCGCTGTTCTTGTGTACTGTACTATCGTACTGTTCTAACGTTCCTCTCAGGCCACTCAATGTCTCATTTCCTATTTTTTCATATGCTGCTACTGCCAGTGTGTACCACTACTACTACTACCACAACAATGCCATTTCATCCTTCCAGGATTCTATTGCCAACCTTAATCGCCATTTGCCATGCAGCCAGCCCTGTGCCTAGCCCTATTCTCAAACACTAATGACAGGTAAGATAAGCATTTTGTGGGAAGAAGAATAATGGAGTAGGAGGAGAGGAGAGACTGACGGTAGTACTTGTAAAGTAGTAGGACAATTAAATTCACTAACTCTGTCAGTGGCACTTTTGTAGAAATTTGGGCGATTACTTAGACAATTAGAATCAAGCATCCAGTTAAGTTTCAGGAAAACAAACATACAGTTGAGTTAACCCCACCCTGCCTCCCCCACAAAACATAAAATGCGTATGCTATGTTTCAGTAGAAAAAAAAAACCTATTTTGTCCCTAACAAAAATAAACTATCCCGCAAGACCCAACCCACCCCCCTTCCTAACCCCTACCAATGTCCATGAAATCAAATGTCTCAAAAGTCCAAAAACCCCAACGCCCAATTCCCACCCCCCAAAAGTCTTTAAAAAAGGGGCAAGGGACAGTCTCTCTCCATCTTCTTCCACCGGCGGTGTCCTATGGCCAGGTGGTTGCGGAGCTCTCGACGGAGGGCCTTGAGCTGTTTTTTCTGCCTCGACAGTTGGGCCACCTGCTGCTCAAGGTAGGCAACTCTCAGGGACAAATGGTGCATTCTTGCCTTGCAGGCACTGTGGGGGGGAGCTGTTGTTGTTGCTGCATGGCGGCAGAGGGTGGCTGCCAGACCACGGCGCTGTACCGCTGGAGGATTGCGCTGACCGGATGACCCAGCGAGAGCGGAAAAGGAAGCAGCTGTTGTCGATGTCGACTGCGATTACTCCTCCTCCTGGGCAACCAGCCGCCGATATTCGGCGACAATTGCCTCTAGCCTCCCGCGCCTAGCCCGGATAGCCAACTCCTTCCGAGATAGTTTGGAAGAAGGAGTATCTAGATGGAGAAAAAGAAAAATACTGTAACCAAGTCCAATACTCAATAAGATTAACACAAAATAATTCAACAGAAAGTTGTGTCACAGTAGCACTAGCAGCTTGCAAGCACAGTACATAGCATTTGTGTGGCATGTATCTATCGTACCTCCAACTTCGTCGGCCTCTGCTCTAACATTAGTGGGAGTTTCAGGAATTCTACTAGCACTATATGGACTCACTACATTAGACTCAGACAGTACACCAGTCTTCTTCTTCTCTCTTGTTTAGCGAAATTGGTACGTAAACTTGTGGAAGCCAGCATAATGCAAACGCAGTCAAATAGCACCCGAAAAAATTGATCACAAGCCATGATGACACAGACTTGCGTTTCTGTTACCAGTCCAGTACATGCAGGTGGTGAAGCTCTTACTTTTCTATTACGGATGGCACTGGCCATACTCTGTTACAAGGGCTACTGCTCAATTAATTTATCTTTCACCCTGCCCTGCCCCTGACTACTACAAATGGAAAATGAAGAAGATAATATGATCATCTATCCCTTTACAGGATATTTGCTTATATAAGGGATGACTTTACGTGCTTTGTTTTTATTGATTGCGTGAACACCAATAGGCCACAAATGAATGACAGAGTTGAAAAAAAATTATTAACAGAGGTAGTGAGTGGTCCCCTAATCGCCGGAGGAAGGCACTTGTGACTTGACTTGATAATGTGAACTATACAATACAGATACACAATATATGCTGTGCTTGCAAACTACTGTTAGTCAAGGGAGTATTCTGAAAAACAACAACTTCTACTTTCCTCAGCTTTGCTACTCTGGCACGGATGTGCGGTGATACATGCTCTTCAAAGTAACACTCTTAGTCTTCATCCAGTGACCGTCTACTCTGTCTACTCTACATACATCTATGCTATCTATGAGGAAGATACCATCCAGGCATCCATCCATTCAAAGTAAATGTCAATCATTCTTCTTAACGGACAACCCTAACTTTTTCTCACAAAAAAACACCCTTTTTATTTGTTTTTTGAAAGCCGCCAGACATGCATCGGTGCTTGACTTGCATTTGAATTTGCACCAAAGGATATATTGCGCCCACATTAATTTTCTGTTTCACCCACGCAGGTAGTCCTCTTTCATTTCTCCTTCCACCCATCCTTGCTTCAGCCTTCAACATGCCATGCATCATATTCAATTTCACAGCCAACTGTGCCTGCATTCAAAAACATGTATAATTCTTTGCCAGTCAATAATTCAACTCGCACGTCCTTCCTTACACCCTTCTTTCCCTTTTCGTTCATCCCATCCATCAAGTTCATCTCTGATCTGACTTGGCTTCTCGATGAATGAATGAATGAATGAATGAATGAAAAAGGTTTTATAAGGCGCAGACTTAGCCCAGAAAGGGCATCAAGGCGCAAAGGAAAGACAAACAAAAAAGTCTCAGAAAGCCGAATGCAGGACCACTAGTACGCCTGGGAGAAGAGCCATGTCTTTAGGAGCTTACGAAAGACCACTAGAGATGACTGACTGGACAGTTATGGGGGGAGGGAGTGCCACAGTTTGAGAGCCAGAGTGGAAAAGGCTCTGCCTCCCCACCTTGCCTTCACAAATCTAGGAACCGAGAGCAGATTCCTGGAGGCTGAGCGGAGAGTTTTTATGGGCGTATAGACACACAGGAGAGACTTAACACTCTCTAAACCTGAGCCATATACAGCTCTATGGACCAGGCAGAGGAGTTTGAAGGAGATCCTGGAATGGATCGGGAGCCAATGGAGATCCTTTCTGGCCTTAGTTAACGAAGCCAGCCTCAGCAAGTTTAAGACCATCCTGGCGGCAGCGTTCTGCACCATCTGCAGGCGATGGATGGAGCACTTATTGATGCCGCTATAAAGGCGTTACAGTAATCAAGCCTCGATGAGACCAAGGCCACTGTTGCTTGTCTCCGAGCTGCATGAGACAGGTAAGGGGCGATCTTCCTCAGAGTTCTTATGATGGCACAGCAGGTGGACACTCTTCTGTTGACCTGAGGGTCGAATGAAAGGGCCGGGTCAATCAAGACTCCGAGGTTTCTGGTGGAAAGCGTGGGGTGAGGGCAATCCCCTAGGGCGGCCAGCCACCACTCCTTAGACCACAGGTCCTGATTTCCTCCAAAAACCATAACCTCAGTCTTTTCCCCGGTTAACTTTAGGAAATTGCGTACCATCCATTGGGAGACTGCCTCCATGCATGCTCTGAATTTGAGGGCTGAGTCGCTTGCTGACCGAGCGATGGAAACCATGATCTGGGTATCGTCGGCATACGATAGCACCTCAAATCCGAAAGATATTACCACCCTAGCAAGTGGGGTAACATAGATGTTAAATAAGAGAGGGCTCAGCGAGGAGCCCTGCGGAACCCCACATTGCACCGAGTGAGATGAAGAAAGAAAGTTGCCCATCTTGACTCTCTGCTCTCTGTGGTGTAAGAAGGAGGAGAGTAAACTAAGAGCAGTGCCCTCTACCCCGATATCCTCAAGTCTGGAAATCAGGATTGACGGGGACAGGGTGTCAAAAGCTGCTGTGAGGTTTAACAGCACCAATAGAGTGAAATGTCCCCTATCAACCTCAGAACGAATGTTGTTTATCACGACGTGAGGGCAGACTCTGTGCTGTGTGCAGCACGGAACCCGTGCTGAGAGATGTCAAGCAGGTTAGAGTTCTCCATGAAGATGGAGATAAAACTTTCACAGCTGAGTTGAAGTCAAATGTAGAGTAGGCCATTGGTTACTCGTCAACTCCTGCCGCTAATGCTATTGCTAATGCGAAGTCAAGGGTGACTGTCTTCAGTTCTAAGTTCGACCCGGCACTGGTGGTTTGCTGTGCCGATAGTGTTACGCCTAGAACAGTGTTTCCCAAACTGTGGTTCGCGGACCCCTAGGGGTCCATGACACATTACCAGGGGGTCCACAGGCAGCAGTTTTAAAAGCATTGCAAATGTTCCAAGTATAATTAGAAGTTTTTGAGCAACAATAAAAGTGTCAAGACCAAGATAACACCAATGATTAATGTTCCAGCTGGAGGGAGATGAGTTTTGTCCAGTGGCAGCTTGACTTATTTAATGTAGCACAGAAGGTTAATATGCCTCTTGCGAAGAAAGTGTGCCTATATATTTTTTTTTACTCTGTTTGATCTGCATAGGTCAATGGGTTACTGCTTTTGTCACAGAGATTCTTTAGTTACTGTGCAGTTTATAGGTGACAATTGTGATCTCACACAGAGACGTATAAACTGGCATCAAAAAGATGTTTGCAAACTGCATGGTACAAGATAGTAACTTAAGTGTCTTCCCAGTCTTTCATTATCCTGATGCTGCTAAACAGGTTTATTTGAATGGAAATAAAGTTTCATTGTTAAAGTCAATGCCAAACACTGTGTTATGCCTACCAGTATGAATGATGTGAATCCTACAACTAGTAGTCACCTTTGCCTTATGTTATTACATGTAGGATTCATTGTCTCTATGGGGCAGATGTACAAGGAAAGTGACTCAGTGAGTGCTGCAAGCCATTTGGCTGTGCTGCACTTAGTCACTTTCAAAGCACAGGGATGCAACATATTTACCATAGTATGTTGCATCTCAGTGCTCTCCCTGCGCTGGTGCACAAACTACTGCCATGCACCGGCACAGGCACCCTTGTACCATGGTGCAAGGATGCCTGCGTTGTGGAGAGATTGTTTATGTTCAGGTAGGATTCCCTTTCTGCACATAAACAATCACTAGAGGGATTTCATCTTCCTAAACAATGAGGAGAAATTAATACATTTCTTCTTGTTGCACCTCCCTACGCCTCCCTTGGGGAGGTGTAGCATTCGGACGCATTTCCAGATTCATGATTTCTCGTAAATCTGTAAATGTGTCTGGTTTCATGGGTGTTGCTTGGGAACACTCACAGCAAAACCCATGAAACTCACCTTTCACGCAAAGTCCTGTGTGCAAAGGGGCCATACTTACAAGAAAAGTAAAAGTCACGCAGGGTGGCTTTTCCTGTTCTTATAAATATGGGTCACTAAAATGCGCCGGTTGCGCAAGGGTCTTGTAAATCTGCCCTATATGTGTGTGTGTTGTAAAGTGGTCTGACATCCTACAATGGTATGAGAGATGCTATAAAACAAATGAAATACATGTGACAGAGGGACTATAGAGAGACGAGAGGCACTGTTGGATTGTGATCAAAAGAGAATCACTGAAGAACCTGAACAAATATTATCGTATCCTGGTGCATGCATAGTAAAGTCATCATTTACTATTCTTTTAAAGCTAATACAATTCAATATATAATGATAAAAGTGTTGTAGAATGCACTATTGTTTCTTAAATTGTCTTGGGGGAGAACCTCCCAAAGTCCCCTTTGTTGTGGTTCGACTCACTCACTGCACTTGGTGTACACCCTGTGGGGACTGGTCTGAAAACATTTGCCAGGGCTGCTTTGAGTTTCCAGACTGGCCCTGGCAGGAGCAGGAGCCTCGTAGTGTGAAATAAAACCAACTACTTAAAAGTTAGTCATGGAGATGCAGCACCAACCTTCCCAATAAAGGTTTTTGTTTTTTGCAGATTCTTTCAATATAAAATACTAAAATCCTTAGCAATTTGACTATTTGTTTTGTGTTCACACCTGTGTTTATTTTTTTCGGATTACTGTTTAAAATTTAAATTCTACAAATTGCTAGGGGGTCCCCGGCTTCCAGTGCTGACTCAATGGGGGTCCTCAGGAGCCAAAACTTTGGGAACCACTGGCCTAGAAAATACATGTGAAATTTTTAGATGCCATACACCACTCCCTATTTTGTATAGGAATGAAAAAATATGTTACTAAACAAATTTAATTAATTGTGACTCTCTAGTTTAAACTAAAAATTCCCCTTTCGGAAGGGTAGGGTGTTTTTTTCATGCTTAGCCATGATAAGAAGCTACACTTTTTGCCACAACTGATGAATGCTTGTTTTTTAACACGCACCATTTTTCTCCTAACAGACAGAAGCTTCCCTTCTACGAGTACGAACAAGAGCAGGATGTTACTCGAAGTAGACTCGTCAGATTCACCACCAAGACTTTAAGTTCCAACCAGGTGAGGGGTCTCCCACAATTAATGTGTAAAATAAATCAGCAACTGTTCAGTTTCAAAGACTTCACCGTTTAACTTATATGAATGAATTTAATTGTAATACATTATATAATGCACAATTGAAATGTAATGTACTGACTACTGAGTTAATAAAGCTTTAAAACTTACATAAACTCTGTGTTTTTTTAGTCATGAGTGAGTGAGCGAAAGGGTTTGCAATTTGAAAGCATGATTCCGTGACTCTGAGAGGTCGGGAGTGGACTCTGACCCCGTAGTCTTATGTTTTGGGTTGTATAATCATTGGGGATCATCGCTGCATTCGGGAGCTAAATAAAGACTCTGACACACTAGCTAGTCTCAGTATAAGGAGATTGGGGGTTCAACTTCTGTTATGACTGAGGTATGTGCAAACTGGAAAGTCTAACTGCACCTATTATCACCAATGCCCTATTTCTTGTCCATACTTCTATATGTGCAGAATTGTCCCTGCAACAGTAGTAGTATGTCCTCATATCAAATAAAAATGTAAACTAGTATCTTATTCTTGGTGGCCACTGACATTTTATTATTGGGAATTGTCAAAGCATAAACATTAAGAAGACTTCAATAGACATTATGGACAACCCAGAGCACTGCAGTCAGTGCCGCAAGCTATTGCTGAATAGGAGTTTTGTTTAACACCTTTTGCCAACTGTGCAAGCTTAGCTAGCTACACAGACAGACTAATAATAATAATCTAGTAGTAGCACAGTGAGTCATAATAGAGGCATAATAAGAATTTAGAAACAGTCTACAAGAAGATCAAAGACAATTTAGGAAAAAATAGAATTATGAGGAATGTTTGGAATAAATAGGTGCTGTGAAAGATAGTTTAGTAATATTAACAGGAAAACTTACTGGGGCCAGCAGAGGAGCCCTCGGCGGACCTATCCTGGCCTTGCTGTTCCTGCCCTGCCGGCGCCGCTACCTCCTCATCTGTCCTCTTGGCTCTTGGGGGGAGCTGATGTACAACATGAAAGAAAGACAAAAATATGGATGATTGTTGTCAGCCAAATCAAACATTTTTAAAAAACAATAACAAATTATTTCAGGGAAATAGACAACAATCGCATTAAATGTATTGAAATATCTGATGTGGTCTACTAGGATATTAGTATTGCTGGATTCGCGGACCGTCTACTTGGAAAGTTATGTAACTCACTAAACCAACTACAAAAAGGTTCTACTAGGTCTGGCAGGCAACACTCCGTAGCACGCGAAGTGACAGACATAGTCCGTCATGATTGCGGCCCACTAAAGTTTCCTACTAAATAGTAAATAAACAGTCATAATATACTCAACCTATTAATCCACCACCACTATCTCTTCTTAGTGGCAGGAGTACAAAGGAAGGATTGGACTTGAGTCTCTAGTGTCTAGCATTACGCAGTTCTGTAAAGTACACTCATACATAATCACTCAGGACAAATGAGCACAAAATTGAAAACAAGTAAGCATAGTAGCACCACCAGTGAGCAGGTGAGCACCTGCAATCACAGAAGCTTTTGAAACATAATTTACCTGCAATGTAATCGGCAGCATTCTTGCTCCTCGGAAAAAAACAAATATTTGCAATATCATAACACAGAGCTGGAGAAAACAAAGTAGTGATTAAATAGCTACTACTACTCACCAAGCTCAGGGATCTCCACGCCAAGCAGGTCGAGCAGGTTGAGCAGGTCGTGTTCCCTGTCCAGGATGTCAGACCACCGGTGCGTCACCTGGTTGTAGGTGCGCCGGACCCCAGACTCCCGATACATGGCCCGGCACACCTTCCCCCATAGCTGCCGACGCTGCCGGAGCCCGTACTCGGCACCGGGCCTGCCGCCTGCTGTGACGGTCTTGGGGAGGTGGCGCTGGACGAAGAAAACCAGTGCGGCCACCTCCACCGCGCTAAAGATCTCCCAGGCAGTTACCTCCTCCCCCCTTAAGCGCCCCCCTTAAGCCCCCAGCTACGGGGTGCGGGACCCTTCCCCTTAGACTTTCCGGCTCCCTTTGCCATGGTCCTGGGTGAAAGAAGAAAAGAATAGGGAAAAGAAACTAAGTATAAGAAAAGAGAGAGCTTAACAAAAAAAGTAGTTATTAAAGTAACAAAAAGTTGAAAAAAACACAAAATATAGATATAGAAAAAGAGAGGGATAGATAATGAGTAAAAAAGATTAAAAAAAAGTTCAAACAAACAAAGGATTGCAAAGATTAAAGCAGGGTACAAAAAGCATCTCCAGAACTATAGCAATGAATGAAAAACAAGATGGCCGCGCCCATTGCGATCACGTGGGTAAGTATGCGCAATATTTTCCCTGCGAGCACGCAAAAACGGACGCGATCACGTAATTGCGCCCCTGCACGTAGGAAATGCCCAACGCAAGCATGCAACTAGCGGCCGGAAACGGAAATACGCAAAGCTAACACTGAAAACAAGATTGCCGCGCCCATGTTCCACCGCTTGGGTAACTTCGTGGGCGCCGCGCTGAAAAAAAAAACCCGCGAACAAGCAAAGAGTCCCGCGAGCAAGCAAAAATAAAAAAATTCGCACAAATTCGCGGATTTTGCTGAGCGCAAATTTGCTTTTGCGCTAATTTGCATACCGCGAATTCGCAAATTTCGCCCATACTCTTAAACACTTGAATATGGATGAACGGAGGTAAGTAAACAATTAAATACATAAAACAAATTTTGTTGCGCGTGCTGCATCACAAAATGCGATGCAGCACACGCAACAAAATTCATTTTATGTATATAATTGTTTACTTACTTCGTTAATCCATATTCCGGTGTTTACTACCCCCAACCCAGCACCTCCCCTGCCTCACCGCCAAACAGAACTCCCTCCGCGAGCCACTACTGGTGATGTGCCATGTATGGGTAACATCGGTGAAAACATCGGTGCATGCGTGAATGGAAAAGGCATGTCCCTCTGCAGCAAAATGTGCGCCAATGAAGAAACAGGTGTGGGCCTACTGAGTGATGGTGGACACAGCACAGCACATTCAAGTGAGTAGCGGTGGGTCCTCCAAGCTGCGGGGCAAGGTGAAAAGCCCAAATGTTGGTGGGGTGTCCACTGTGGTGCTAGCATGTATCAGGCTATCCAGGAGGGGATATAGTGGGTTTGCCAGGGTTGGAATTGGGAATCTTAGGGACCTGTTCAATATGCAGATCAAGCCCCAGAAAAAGGAGCCACAATCTGTGAGACAGGTCCATGAGGCTTGGAAGGGGCAGAGGAGAAATGCAATGCCTGGGCCCACAAACACCAGGGCCATGGATTTCAGTGAGCAGTGTATGTGCAGAAGCAGGACCTGAGGAGGTAAGCAGTAGTGTATGACCAAGAAGAGAAAGTTAGGAGATGTGAGTCAGAGACTACAGAAGACCACATACATAGAGGATACCAGAGCACTTGGTCAGCAGATCAACATGGCAGGTGAGAATGCACCTGGGGGATGTTATGAAAGTGCAAATGTCCAAAGTATTTGAATTAAGAAAGTTTATTTAACATAACCAAGAAGCCTTCCGTTACCTGTATAAAAGGCCCAGTAGAACCGCTACAACTGACTCACATTCCAAAGCATACATCACTGCATTCCCTAACAGAACATATCAATAACCAATATCAAAACCCAATTAATATTAGAAGCCCAAGACACGACAGGGTCTAGAATACCAACATGGAAAAGACGACTAACAGAAAGAATTGAGGCAGCCTAAGCAAAAGCTGTGCTGACAGGATGGGATAGAGAGCCCCCAATCCCAAAAGGGTTGCTATGGAAGAAGGGACTGACATAGGCGATGTGATAAGGGGATGGTTCTGTCCCAATGGACCTGGTCAAGAGTAAAGTGAGGGCAATGGCATATATAGATAATGAGGAAGAATGGTAAGGAAAGGAGGCCCATGGAAGGGCAAAAAGTAATCATCAAGGGATGTGTTGTGCGATATTCAGACTTTTGGAGGAGTTGTTAGGCTCATCATGGAAGGATAAGGGGAGCCGGGAAGGCATGATATTGCCAATCACAAGTGCCTCTGGCATGGTGTATGGGAAGAGAATGTCACCAGTGGTGATCATACCGGAAAAGAAGAGAAGGGGCGAGAGAAATGCGAGGGAGCAGACAATAGATGGTAACAGTGAGCCCTAGGCAATATGTGAAAGAGCACAGAGGCTAAAAAAGGCAACAGTCAATGGAACTCTAGTGATGTCTTCACTGAGTATGTTGATGAATGTTGGACAGCTTAGGAGAGGGAACAACAGGAGAAGCCTGAAACGGAAGGTGGTGAGAGCAGGTTAGGGATATAGCACAGTTTTGTAGAAGTTCCAGTAAATTTGGTCGGGGTTTTAGGAACATTTTTGGAAAAAGATCAATTAGGGGGTATAAAGATGGGCAGTGCCCAGGTATTGGTAGCTCACATGGGAGTTAGGGATCCAGGCGATGTGGATTTGAGAAACCTGGCAAGTGTGGCGAATAGAGAAAGAGAAAGAGGAGACCGGCAACAAGGTACCGAGGGGCAAGACCGAAGACAAATAATAAGAAGAATGAAAGGATAAGCAGAAGGATGAATTGGAGAGGGTAATGAAGCTTTTAGACATGGAGATACCTATAACAACTGTTCAGGATTTCCCTAAAGCCCTGTGGTAACTTGGGCATCTATATATTCACTATACAAAACAAAATTATTCCTATAGAGATAATTTAGTACACATTTATTACAAATAATAAAACTGCAATTGTCTTCAGTATTAATATTATGTGCGTGAGAAAGTCATCCTTTTTGCACTGATCAGCCCAATTTTGTGACTGATGCTGGTGGTAGCTTTCTGTGACGGAGTCCTGGGATCTCCTTACCAGGTCCAGGGCCAGTGCTTTGATTGACAAGCATTAGAAATGCAATAGGTCTCGCATTTGTTTAAGTTTGAGCTTTTGGCTTTGCTAATGGTATAGTATTTTAGCCATGTGTTATTGAGTGTATGTATATGATGTGAGTGTAATTATGTGGGTTGAACTGTAATTGTTATCTGTGGAGCAGTATGAAGCATAGAGTTAGAAGGAGAAGAGCAGTGTGATGAATAGGGAAGGAGAGTGGGGATTAGAAGAACAGCATGATGGAGAAGGAAGGGAAGTGAGGAAGAGAGTAGCATGAGGCAGGATAAAGGCGAGTGAGGAGAGCTGTATGAGGGAGAAGGAACAGAGTGAGGAGGATAGCAGCCTGAGGTAGAAGGAAGGAGAGTGAAGATAGCAGCATCAGGCAGAAGGATGGCGAGAGGAGGAGAAGAGCAGCCTGAGGGATATAAAAGGTGAGTGAGGAGTAGAAGAGTAGCATGAGGCACAAGGAAGGAGAGGTGGAGAAGAACAGTGCGAGGTTGATGGAAGAAGAGTAGAAAGAAAAGAACAGCGTGAGACAGAAGGATGGAGAGTGAGGAGGAGAAGAGCAGTGCGAGGCACAAGGACGGAGAGTGAGAAGCTGAAGCGTAGTGTGCGGGACAAGGTTGGTGAGTGAGAAGAGCAGCATGAGGCATATGGATGGAGAGTCGGGAGGACAAGAGCTATGCTCTGTTGACTAAGGTACCATTTGGTTTGTTCCCCAGACATACCTTATTCGCTAAACTTTGATGCATGGGTATTCTGCTGATTAGAGTAAAATGAATCAATTTACTACACACCAACACCTGCTAACACTAATGCCATTTAATATCTTCTTTGGTACAAATTAGACAAATCTCTACATAACTTCAGCACCATGCTGGTATATGGAAAGTTCTAAGGAAAGCACCCTTTAAATTGCCTTCAGACTGATTCTGAAGACGTGCATCCTAATTCCACTACAGGGAACCCCATGTTTACTTCTCAGTAACTCAGGCAGAAGCTCTTTACTATTGTATCTCTCTACACAAAAAATGAAGACCATGGGAACATTTTTGCTGCTCACTTCCTTTGTCCAAGTTTCTGTGCTGAAGTAGGAGACAACGGAAATGTGAGTAAACCATGCACGATCATTGGTTTTACAACTCTGTCATTTCTACTGACTTGAATGGAATCCTCATTAAAAGTCGAAACCCGTTCTGGTGTTAACCTGGGCTTCTATGGGAATTCACAAGGGCATATTATCAAGCCCTTTATCACCACGTTAGTGGCAGTTTCCTGCCGATAAAAGCAGCGATAATGTATTGCCCTTTCTTGATAATATGGCCCAGAGATCCAAGTCCCAGAGCAGGGTCAGTGCAGCCAAGTGAATGAGCAAGCACAAGATGCACCATGGGACACGTGAGGCCTTTAACCGCCTCTGGCCGTTTGATACTAGGGTTTCGCACCCTACAATGTAGTTTTATTTACTCAACACCAATACAGCTAAGAAATGAGGAAAATAAGAGAACTGGAGGTCAAATGAATGGATCTATTAAAATATATTGGATGCACATCACAACCCTCATGAAGGGAGGGACATTTTCTGCACTTTAACACACGGTGTGATTGTGGGCAAAGCATTGTCTCTAGTTTGAGCGCAAATTAATGTGGTTTTGGTTCCTTTATATACACTTAAAAAGTTACAAATTCTTTAGAAGTTACATAGGGCCCTTCAATCAGGGGGCTAAAACAGCAGCAGCATTCCCTAAAACTGGGGCAGTTAATAGGCCTGAGATTGAAGCAGCGGTTGAAATAGAATCAAAATAGTTCTCCTTGTGACAGAGTACCTGTCTGCTACTGAGAAGTTCCAGTACTCTCCCATTAAAAGTATTGAACCCCTGCCGAGGAGTAGTGCATGTACTCTCCCTTTAAAAGTAAAGAAGTGCAGGTACTTAGTACCAGCGAGTGCTTACCCATTTAAAGCACTGAATTTAAGTCTTCCACTCAAGCTCTGATAATTAAAGGCAGGCTAATCTCTGATGTAGTCAACAGGCGCTAAAGGTAGGGTGCAGCTGTTGCATGGGCTCGGCCTGACAGGGTCCCGTTTAAGTGCTGTAAACTAAGTGTATCACACTTCTAAATACAATAAAGGGACTTAGAACAAAACACCCGCACCCCCTGAAATTTCAAACAAAAGAACAGTAAAAGTACTGTCATGCAGCTGAAACAATTAGAAATGCGTACCACACGCCACGATAAAGGGTAGTACTGTTTACGCTATATAAACCCAATGACAATACAGACAAATAAAATGGATTACTCTTATCTCTTACGCGTAACATTAGTAAAATGAAGGCTGCAACGCGAGGAAAAGGGAAGCTCTACATTTTATGCTCAGACTTTAAAGGCAGCCCACTCAATGGCGTAACGAAATTTGAATTCTGCAGTAGACTACAGTGCAAGCGAGAGACCGTATACCAGATGAACAAGGTGGGCACCATTTCAGAAATAACGTTGAAAAGGTACAATCTATATACCACGAAGCTGCACCGTACTTTCAACCGATCAGAAATATGAATACATTGGTGTTGAGTATTTGGGGGGAGTGGGGGAGTTGCCTTATTGTATGTCTGCTGTAGTAATAACACTTTAATCCAACTTGTCTTCAACGAATGGGCAGAACGAGGGTGCTGCCACAGGAAGGTCCTATTAAGAAGAATTGTGTTTGCGTATTAATTACACTTCTCTGACCCCATTTGAGTGTAGAAAACCACTAACACCACCTCTCACACATCAAGAGATTTCACGTATTCAACCGCACTAAAAGACAACCAAAAGTATTCTCCCATCAGCAACTCAAACCACCCTGGAGCCTTACTCACTTCCCATCACTGACTTAAGACACAACCAATAAACAATGGCTTATGGTCAAATAGCACGTTATTTCACTCCAATGCTTCAAAGGAATCACGTTTATATGCTACAATCCCAGCATCGAGCTCAGCACACTAACTCCATGTCGCCCACACGCCCAAACAAAGGCATCCCGCTTATTTGCCCATCCTCCCACCATCTAGAAACCAAGCTTTCTGGGTTTACCTTGACCTCCCACTGTCTTCTGAACGGCAGCCTAAGCGTAGCGGATGCCCCCCCTGGCATGGTTTTAGAAAGCCTGCAGTGAATCATGCATTCTCTGCAGGGGCCAATCTCGTCTGGAACAAGCATGCCACCAGAATCAAAAGATGCTGTAAGAAAGCATTAACGATCTGCGTTTTCTTAAACCACACTCATCTCATGCAGTCCCACCTACTCTACTTTCACCGTGTCAAGAGGCCTCACTTTAGCAGATGAGAACTCTCACCTCCCATAGTCCCAGAGTGCTCCCATGTGAAGTACATCTTAGGTGATGGTGAAAATCCACATTCCTAACCTATTACTACTCTGATATAAAATACAACAGAAATAGAAAAAAGTCCACTCATTTTCGGTCAGTAGCCATCGCCTCAAATATTCTCACTTTCACCTCACGCCCCACTGCTTGACCACGCCCTGTGGGTCCCTTTAATGGCACTCTGAGCCCTCTACCAAGTCTGCTTCTTTAGGGCTTCACTCATCCCGCACACTTCCCCTTCCAGGTTCTTGCATACAGGCTGGACGGGTCACCCACTGCTGAAACAAACATGTGGGGATCTGAAGATTGAGAGCCATCCATCAATCTGACACCAGGAAGTTCAACAGTATTCAATTACAGAGCTCCCAGACGGTAGTAGTGTGCGGTGACGAGCTACATTACATCGAAGCATCAATCATTAACAAGCAAACGCTGATCACTTGAGCTCTGAAAGGGAGTGATTTCTCCTGAGCGCACACCAACATGTGATCCCAAAGAGACTCGACTCAGAGTTGAGGTAGATTCACTCACTGCATTGAAAGCTCGAACTAATTAAGAGGCAGCACGCAGATCAATCCTACAAGTGTTGTATCCTGCGCTCGTCACTCAAATCTCCTCTTTCCAGCTCACAATGCAGTGAAAATGTATAATTCCAACTGCCTCCCTAAACAAGCACGGAATCAAAACTTGTAGTACATGCGCACCACAGAGGAGCCGAATGCGGGAATCGAAACCAGTCGTGCGCGCGCGCCACAGAGGATCGAGGTCGAAGGAGCCTGTCGTCTGTGCCATGTGCTGATGCGCGTCCTAGACACAGACGGGAATGGGAGGCGCAAAGGAGGGAAATACGCCCGCCTTTGCCCAATTGCGTGCTGCTTTTTTTTTTTAAAAGCAAGCGATATCCAATGGCAGACGGGAAAGCAAAACCACATGCACAAGCATGGGGTCAGCTTTCAGTACCCCGTACAAGGGGTCTCGCGCTGCACGAGCACTGCTGCGCACTGCAACGCTAGGCACGAGACCAAACAAGGTATATAGTCATTAAGTGTAATTACTATTGGCAATGATAGACCCTGTAACTCCCTAGTACATGGTAGGGCATGTAGGTTTTGAGGCCCAGGAGAGTTAAAACACCAAAGCGTGCACTGCTGTATTGCCTGCTGTCGTTTTAAATGCCTGCACTGCTTTGCAAGCTGCTTTTAAACTAAACGTATATGCATATTCGACTTTGGATTTAAAGGAACTTCCACAGGATTAAACTACCTTATTGTCGAAGATGTCACCTCTAAAATCTGCCTCAGGTGCCCCTAGGGTAGGGTGCCATGTAAAAATAAGCAGGGACATTTTAAAATATGTTTTGTATGCCCTGGTGTGAAAAAAGTGACCAATTTCGTTGTTCCCCATTGTAGTATTTTAGCTTCATAGGCTAACATGGGAAAACTGTAAAACAGGACTGAGCTAAAATATTATCTGAAGGACAACTTGCCAATGTTAAATTTATCATAACTAATACACGAAAGAATTTATTTCATTTCTGTGAGCCAAAATGCAGCCTGCTAGCAACCTCTCCTGATTGGCCAGCCCTTAACAGGCTTAGCCAAACTGCTATGTTGAGGTGATAAGCGGCCCGCATAGGTGCAAAGTTTGTCTGGTGGGGAACTCTGCAGCTGCAGAGAACAGGCCAGGAAAGAGTCTGAGTAAACATTCAGGTCTTCAAAGAGAGCAGGACAGTAAAGAATTTCAGCCGCCCTACCCCCTTGTCCTGTACCCCTCAGCCAGGTCTGGAAGGCGAGTGTTAAGGGAAATGAGCCACACCAGTAGGTCGCTTGGGCAGATCTTTCTCCCACGGAGGGAAATTCTCCATCTTTAATTTTAAAGTAAAATGCTTTGCGGGACGATAATATACTACACTTTGGAGGAAGCTATCATGCTATTGGGCAGCACATTGTGCTCTATTGGTCAGGGGTGCCCCTCCCTATTTGTCTCCCCAGAACATTGGCTAAATTTGTGAGAGCTGCATAGCAACTCAGATCTGCTGTCTGAAACTACGAGGAGAAGGACAGCCCTGCTGGAAGCCTGCTCTGCACTCAATAGAATTGCACTGTGAAGGATTGCCCTGCTGCACATGGGGAACTACAGCCATGAGGACTTTGCCTTGCTTCAGAAAGGATTAAGGAGTGGACTTACTGAAAGCAGCAGGTTAAAAGAGCTCACATGCACCATCCCCTCTAGAAGTCCTCAGCCTGGAGTGCATCCAGTGGATTTTTAAGGTTTTGGCCAGGTGCATTGTGGGAACTGTAGTCCCAAACTTCCAAAGACCATCTCAGAGCTTCTAGACTGTCATGTAGTTAGGCTTTGCCTTTACACTGTGTTAAGTTAGCATGAGTTTATTAGAAGTTTAAATGCCATTTTACCTCTCTGCTGCTTTTGCACACGGCATATATTGTTATTAATGCTTTGAGCCTAGTAGAATATTTTGCTTCACATGAGAATAATATGTTTTCCTATAGTATCAGCTTTGCTTGGTAAGCTATGTCTGAACAGTGAGTGCGGAGGCCTTCAAGGTTATTTCAACACAGCGGTTGTTATTCGGTCTGATCAGCGCACGTCTTAGACATAACACAAAGGCAGCTGTGGCCAACTCTGGCTTTTGGCGCGTGTAATAATGCACTGCGCAGAGCATGCACACACACTTGATGAATATCTGCATGCAGAGAGTTGGTGTAGAAGATGATGTGATCCCTTTCTACTAAGACCAGAGGTTTAGGGCCGCCCTTCTAAAACCCAAAGAGACCTTCTATAATATAATAAAATATACAAGCATGGGAGGGTAAAACTGAGGTTCTATTTAGACCTTTTCCCTTTAGCATTTTAACATGCTTTCACCCTTTGTATTTTATGGACTAGTAACTATGCTGATAACCTTGTTGCTTATAATATGTTTGCTTGTATTAGCCAAGATACTGCGCTTGAGAACACTGCATTAGAAATAAATATTTCAAACTTGCATGTGCCCTCATTTACTCCTCGTTCTGGACTGGTATGATAGTATAACAAAAGAGTGTTCATGTATTCCACGTGACCTGAGGTGTTCTAATTTCATGTTCTGGGGTGTCTAATCATTGGGGGTGTGTAAGAACCAATGAGACACTGATGGCTATTCTGGTAGGGGATTTTGGATACTAAGGTGAGTTTTGGCACACCCTAATTCACTGAGGTTCCAAGTCTCTATGCACAGTTCTGTGTAGGAGCAGAATCCCTGCGAAATGGCGCCCAATCGTTGGTGGTCTTATTACATGACATTTGAGTAGTACTTCACTCAGTCCTTAACCCCCTTCACTATTGTTTCCGGAAGACAGTGGTCCCGGGCAAACCTGCCTATAATTACATAGGTCTTTTCAAGTTTGAGTCTATTCAAACGGTTTCCTTTTGAATTACTACCCAGTTGTGCTACATATTTTTTGTTGTAACTCTTTCTTACTGTGTCACTATGGCTGACATTGACATACCGCAACATAGTTGTATTGCGGTGCGCAATCATTTGCAGACTTATAACGTCCCAGTTGATAGCATGGCAGTTATTATGGTAGTGAGTGCAGAAGTAGCTTACCCTTTTGAAATTTTCTATTCGTGGGTGACCTTCCCTGCTGTAAACGCAAAAACTGGTGTATTCGACACTTATACTGCTACTGCCTTGCCTCAGGAATATGTCCCATATAGGACACAGGAAGCTCCGATTAATGCTTGGCAGCACCGAGTTTGGTTTAATCGCGCCCTACTCCACTCTTTGTTAACTCCAATGTTAGGTCCTTTGTCCATTCCAGGCGCTACTTGGCCTGTATTGGCTGGATTTACACTGCATCCACGACATGGAGCGGTTTCCGTTGCAGATTTACGGCTGCTCCATAGAGTCGCAATTAGTGTAATTCGATCGTTAGTGCAGTCCATTACCTGCAACCTCAGGGCCGTGCCCCGGGTGCTGCGGCGCTTCCAGCCGGACCGGGCGGAATGAAGCTTAGTCCTGTGATGATAAACGCAGTGATGGGCAAGCGCCCCCAGAATAAGAATGATTTTCCTTTCTGGCTTGCCGAAAAGTTTGACCAGCTGGAAGCAGTATTTCCTAACACGACTCCTGTTGAAAAACACAGGATTCTAACAATTAATATGCCTAAAGACTTGATCCCAGAAGCTGGGGACTGTGAATCTTGGGGTAAGATCTTTGCGGCAGTGTATACGAGGTGCTTTGGCACTCCGTCAATGACTGTCTGTTGGACAGGCCACATGAAGGGCCGCTCTCCCCCGGCCCGACCAGGCCCGAGCCCGGTCACGCAAGTACCCCACACCACCACTGCACGTCCTCCGGCCCCTCAGGGACCCCTGCCTTCGAACATATCAACCTCGTGGGCCCGAACCACTGCTGGCCCACGCGCCCATCCTGGGCGCCATCTTGGACACTCCATCACGAGGCCGCCTGGCCCCCGATCGACCTCAACCCTGGGCCTAGCCAGGCCTCAGACATCCCGGCACCACCATCCACCCAGGAGGTGAGCGGGCTACTTGGCAAGTCAATGGGAGAAAGAGGTGTCGATGGCTCTCCCCCGCCAAGTGCCGCTCGCCCATCGCCTCCCCGGCGCTGGCTCCACCCCCCTGCTGGGTGTCTGGACTCCCTCATCCCAGACCTCCCGACCTCCAAGTGCGAGGGTCCGGACATCAAAGAACACCAGCCCTATAACTGGGGCAGCTCCAGAGCAGGAAGGCAGTTGTATCTTGGAGTCGAGAGACGCAAAGAAGAACTCATCCTTGACGGACTACTGGCGCTGCCGTAGCTCTGCCTTGTGCACCATCGTCTTGCCTGCTGGCGCTGCCGCAACCTTCGTAACCTTCATATCCTTCATCGCCGTCGGGACCTGCTGGCGTGGCCGCGGACCGTTTGTAACCATCATCTTCATCGGGACCTGCTGGCTCCGCCGCGGACCGTCGTTTCCTTCGTCCATCTCGGGACCTGCTGGCTCCGCCGCGGCCCGATCATCTAGAACGCCGAGCTCGAGGATTGAGAGCTATTTTCATCTTTTTGGTAACAAGACTGTCCCGCTACCCTTTTCCCAAACCAGAGACCAGAATCGAGGGGACCCCGGAGTCCAGACCTCCTTGTACCATTTTATCGTACTTAAAGAATTACCTATAAAGTCTCGTTGAACTTTACCCTTGTGTGGTGTCCGTCTGTGGGGGGGAAGTTACTTGTCTGTACGATCGCTGGAGACGGCTCTCCCCGGAGACCTCTCCCCTTATCCTCGGCCGACCCTCCCGGTCCGTCTAACATTGGTGGCCAGCGGCGCGATCCGAATCACCGCATAATCGTACAGAGAGTATCTCACCCCACGACGAAATCACGATGACAACTAAAGAAAGCGGATCAACCGAGAAATTCCAGATGGAGAAATTGGACGAGTACAGCCATCGTGAACTAAAACAATTCTGCATCGAACTAGGTATCGCTACCACCGGACTAAGTACCAAAGACGATTTTAAGCATGCCCTAGAATCTTGGGCAGAAACCGGGGCGGCCGGAACCCCCGATCAAAGCATCGCAGCAAAAACCACCACGGCCCCTGAAGAACGAAGAACGGGTCTCTCGCAAGACGAGATCCAGGAACGAGAAAAAACCCGACTACACGAGCTGGAAATGGCCCGGCTCAAAATGGACGTGGAACTTAAGTTGGCCGAACAAAAAATCAACTTAGAGCACCTGCGTCTCCGAGAAGAAAGAGAGGAGAAACAGAGACAAAGGGAGCTCGAGGAAAAGAAACTGGCATATGAACACGAGCGAAAACTAGCTGAGATCGACTTACGCAAGCAGAATAAAGAAGTAGGGGTGTCCGAGCAACCCCACACCCCAGGGGCAACAGAGAAAAAAGTACACATCCCCAAGGATGTCGTTCGAGAATACTTCAGAGAGGACGACATCCAGCAATGGTTTAAGGCCTACGAAATCGCTATGACTGCACACCGGATCGATAGAAGCGATTGGGGAGCCGGTCTATGGGGGAGATTCCTCAATGAGGGCCGCGACGCCCTGCTACAGCTCCCGGACCACCAGATGACCTCCTATGACCATATGAAAGCTGCACTCCTCACCCGCTATGGCCTCACACCCGAGATGTACCGTCAGAGGCTCCGAGACTGCACCCGCATCCCGGGTACAACTTGGGTGGACTATGTAAACTACTTTAGCCGAGCCTTCGAGGGCTGGATCAAAGGAAGCAAGGTCACAACCTACGAACAACTGTTCAATCTTATGGTATGGGAGCATCTGTCGAACAATTGCTTCATTGAACTCCGCCAGCACCTCCTTGACAGCAAGTTAACGGATCCCCGGCAGCTCGCAGCCGAAGCTGACCGGTGGGAAATCACCAGAGTGGGCCGGAATGGGTCCTACGAACAGAACCGGAACAACAATGGTCAGCACCGTCCCCGAGGAGGAGGAGGAGGCCAAGGACGCGGAAGAGACAACGCTCCGGTCGCCCCCGCTACCAGCACCACCCCCCCGGCCAACCGGGGCAGCACCCCGGCGCGACCGGGATACCGAGCCAATGTTACGTGCCATCGATGCCAACGAGTCGGCCACTATGCAAATGACCCAAACGGCCCCCAGTACCAGAGCCCAAGACCCCGCCAAGTAGCCGCTGCTGCTCTGGGGGAGGAACAGATCTCAGAGGAACAAGAGGAATATGAACAGGAGCATCAAGAATGGGAGCCAGCCGCCATGGCTCTAGCCTGCTTAGGGGGGAAAGACATGGTCCCGCGGGTCCCCCTACCCGCTAACACCCGGAAGTACAGCCAATGGGTGAGCATCAATGGACGACGGGCCGAAGCCCTTCGTGACACCGGGGCCAGTGTAACAGCCGTCCGCTGTCACCTGGTGACACCAGAACAGTATCTACCAAACATTCTCTGCCCTGTACGTTCCGCCGATAACTCGGAAAGTCTGTGTCGGATGGCCTGCGTCCCCTTCGAATGGGGAGGGGTCTCCGGCCTGTTGAAGGTAACGGTCCGAGACGATGCCCCCGTAGACTGCCTCCTGGGGAATGACCTTGAAAGCTCTCCGTGGGCAGCCGTAGAACGAAGAGAACACCTGGGGATGTTGGGCGTCCCGGACTGGGCGTGTGTCACCACCCGGTCCATGGCCGCCCGTGCCAACCCCCGCCCAGAGGAACCCGAATGGCCGGCGCCGCCGCCTCCGGTCGCCCCAGCCGAAACCACCGACCGTGACGTCCCCCCAGAACCAGCTCAACCTCCAGACCTCGCTAACCTCGACCAGTGGCCTCAAGAGGGGGGGCCCACGCAAGAACAATTTCGCCAAGAACAGAAGACCTGTCCCTCCCTCGAGGGACTCCGCCAGCAAGCGCTCGCCCAAAGCGCAGGGGATACCTCCGGAACACACTGGATCTACTGGGACAATGATCTGCTGTACAGTGAGCAAAGAATCGCAGAGCTGGGGGCCAGCCGAGTGCTAGTGGTGCCCCTCCGTTTCAGAGACTTTCTGCTAAACCTGGCCCACGATGTCCCCCTGGCGGGACACCTGGGTCAAGATAAAACCTACAGTCGTCTGGTGACCCACTTCTTCTGGCCCAAAATGAGGAACGATGTACACCAGCATTGCCGATCTTGCCCCACGTGCCAAGCCAGTGGAAAGAGCGGCCGCAAACTAAAGGCCCCCCTGCAACCTTTTCCCGTGGTCACCACCCCGTTCGAGAGGGTCGGGATAGACATCCTGGGGCCCCTGGACCCGCGTACAAAACAAGGCCATCGGTTCATCCTGGTGCTAGTGGACCACGCCACCCGCTACCCCGAGGCTGTTCCCCTGTGAACTGTGACAGCCCCGGTAGTCGGCCGGGCTCTAATGGGGATCTTCTCCCGTGTGGGCTTCCCCCGAGAAGTCGTCAGCGACAGAGGCACGAACTTTATTTCTAAGTATATGAAGTCCCTCTGGCAACAGTGCGGGGTTACCTACCGATTCACAACCCCCTATCACCCTCAAGGAAACGGACTCGTTGAGCGGTTCAACCGCACGCTCAAAGGGATGATCGGGGGGTTGGAAGAGCCCCTCCGTCGCCAGTGGGATGTGCTGCTGCCGTGCCTCCTCTTCGCATATCGAGAGGTCCCCCAGAAGTCCCTGGGCTTCAGCCCGTTTGAACTGCTATATGGACACCCAGTACGGGGGCCGCTCAGCCTAGTCAAGGAAGGCTGGGAGATGCCCCCTCTAAAGAACCCACCAGATGTCTTCCGGTACCTCCTAACCCTCCGCAACCAGACCCGGCGGTTCAGAGAGCTGGCAAAAGCCAACCTAGAGGCCAGTCAAGAGGACATGAAGAAGTGGTATGACCGGAATGCCTCCTCCATAGAATTTGAACCTGGGCAACAGGTATGGGTGATGTCCCCCACCGAACCCTGCGCCCTGCAAGACAAGTGGACGGGGCCGTTCAAAGTAGTCGAGCGCAAGGGTCCGGCCACCTATCTCATCGACATGGAATCTTCCCGGAACCCCCTCCGGGTCCTCCACGCTAACAGATTGAAACCCCACTTTGTGCGTTCAGAACTCAGCCTCCTGATGGCCACAGACAATGGGGCTGAAGAGGACTCCGAGCCCCTCCCTGACCTCCTACGGACTCGGGAGAAAGACGGCTCCGTGGATGGGGTCCGACTCTCGGGGGCCCTCACCGGGGAGCAACGCCAGGAGTGTCGAGTACTCCTGTCCCAGTTCGCCAGCCTGTTCTCCCTCACCCCAGGTGTCATTTCCTGGTGTGTGCACGATGTGGACACGGGGGACAGCCCCCCTATCCGCCACCGGGCCTACCGCGTGCCAGATCGGGTACGAGCCTGCATCCAGGAAGAGGTAGCAAAAATGCTCACGCTCGGGGTCATCGAGCCCTCAGACAGTCCCTGGACCAGCCCTGTAGTACTGGTCCCCAAAGCAGCCGCCCCTGGCACCACACCGGAACTCCGGTTCTGCGTCGACTACCGGGGCTTGAATGCGGTCACCAGAACAGACGCACATCCCATCCCCCGGGCAGATGAACTAGTCGACCGCATGGGAGCTGCCCGCTACCTCAGTATTTTCGACCTGACGGCGGGCTACTGGCAAATCGGCCTCACACCCCGGGCCCAAGAACGTTCTGCCTTTTCCACCCCCGATGGCCATTACCATTTCAAGGTCATGCCCTTCGGCATGAAGAATGCTCCAGCAACATTTCAGCGGCTCGTCAATCAGGTCCTGGCGGGGCTCAAAGGGTTCAGCGCCGCCTACCTAGACGACATCGCTGTATACAGCCACCATTGGCCCGAGCATCTCCACCACCTCCGAGCAGTGCTACAAGCCCTTCAGCGAGCTGGCCTCACGATCAAGGCCAGCAAATGTCAAATTGGTCAAGGGTCTGTAACCTACAGAGGGCACCAGGTAGGAAGCGGCCTGGTGGCCCCTCTGCAGCTCAAAATTGCCGCCATCCAGTCCTGGCAGCCCCCCATCACCCAGACCGAGGTACGAGCCTTCCTGGGCCTCACGGGCTATTACCGAAGGTTCGTGAGAGACTATGGTACTATAGTGGGGCCCCTCACAGAACTAACGTCCAAAAATCAACCCAAGAAAGTCAACTGGACCGCAGATTGTCAAACAGCATTCGAACAATTGAAAGCCGCCATGTGTTCCGCCCCTGTGCTCCAGGCCCCCGACTACAGCCGGGAGTTCGTCGTCCAGACGGATGCCTCCGACCATGGCATTGGGGCAGTCCTGTCTCAAGTGAACACCGAAGGCCTTGATCAGGCAGTGGCCTTCATCAGCAGACGACTCCTACCACGAGAACAACGCTGGAGCACCATAGAAAGGGAGGCCTTCGCTGTGGTATGGGCCCTCAAGAAGCTCCGGCCCTACCTCTTTGGCACACACTTTCGGGTGCAGACCGACCACCGACCCCTGCAGTGGCTGATGCAGATGCGGGGAGAAAACCCGAAGTTACTACGTTGGTCCATCTCCCTACAAGGGATGGACTTCACTGTTGAACACCGGCCTGGGCCAGATCACGCCAACGCGGATGGCCTGTCCCGGTTTTTCCGCCTCGACGAGGAGAGTCCCCAAGAGGATGGGTAACTCTCCCCGCCTTCAGCTGGGGGGGACGCATGTTGGACAGGCCACATGAAGGGCCGCTCTCCCCCGGCCCGACCAGGCCCGAGCCCGGTCACGCAAGTACCCCACACCACCACTGCACGTCCTCCGGCCCCTCAGGGACCCCTGCCTTCGAACATATCAACCTCGTGGGCCCGAACCACTGCTGGCCCACGCGCCCATCCTGGGCGCCATCTTGGACACTCCATCACGAGGCCGCCTGGCCCCCGATCGACCTCAACCCTGGGCCTAGCCAGGCCTCAGACATCCCGGCACCACCATCCACCCAGGAGGTGAGCGGGCTACTTTGCAAGTCAATGGGAGAAAGAGGTGTCGATGGCTCTCCCCCGCCAAGTGCCGCTCGCCCATCGCCTCCCCGGCGCTGGCTCCACCCCCCTGCTGGGTGTCTGGACTCCCTCATCCCGGACCTCCCGACCTCCAAGTGCGAGGGTCCGGACATCAAAGAACACCAGCCCTATAACTGGGGCAGCTCCAGAGCAGGAAGGCAGTTGTATCTTGGAGTCGAGAGACGCAAAGAAGAACTCATCCTTGACGGACTACTGGCGCTGCCGTAGCTCTGCCTTGTGCACCATCGTCTTGCCTGCTGGCGCTGCCGCAACCTTCGTAACCTTCATATCCTTCATCGCCGTCGGGACCTGCTGGCGTGGCCGCGGACCGTTTGTAACCATCATCTTCATCGGGACCTGCTGGCTCCGCCGCGGACCGTCGTTTCCTTCGTCCATCTCGGGACCTGCTGGCTCCGCCGCGGCCCGATCATCTAGAACGCCGAGCTCGAGGATTGAGAGCTATTTTCATCTTTTTGGTAACAAGACTGTCCCGCTACCCTTTTCCCAAACTAGAGACCAGAATCGAGGGGACCCCGGAGTCCAGACCTCCTTGTACCATTTTATCGTACTTAAAGAATTACCTATAAAGTCTCGTTGAACTTTACCCTTGTGTGGTGTTCGTCTGTGGGGGGGAAATTACTTGTCTGTACGATCGCTGGAGACGGCTCTCCCCGGAGACCTCTCCCCTTATCCTCGGCCGACCCTCCCGGTCCGTCTAACACTGTCCTTCCAACGGTCATTAAGCCTGTTCAAGATGAGAACGGACCTGAGGCAGCGGTCGAATTGGGTATGCGCCTATGCGGCAGTTTTCACGCAGTTTCCGATCTCGTACTTGCGAATGTCAAGGGAGATGCAGTGAGTTTTCAGGTGACTTATGCTTTACAGGGTGTACCCAATACCAAGAATTATTGTGGCGGCTTATAAGACCGTAGGCCGCAATAGTTTAGTAGTCAAGCCATTCTCTGTTAAGGAGAAGAAGCAACCTCAAGTGCCAAAGTCAGAAACTGACGAACATCCCAAGGCTAAAAAGCTAAATTGGCCAAAAAATAAAAAACATGGTAAGCAACAACAACAGAAACAGGAGTCACGTCCTGCATCTCTAGTGCCTGCGCCCACAGAACGTGTTTATGACTTGCGCGATCGCGCGACGATAAAATCACCTGATCATTTTCAGGTTTCTGAACAACGCTCTCCTCACTCTTTTCAGGACTCATCGGCCTCATCGACCGGTGGTGTAGGAGGCGGCAGAGGTCGGGGTGGCCAGCAGGGACGCAACCAGCCCCACCCGAAAGAGAGTAAAGGCAAGCAGTGTTGTAAATAAAACAGCGATAGTATTAAGCATTCGTTGAAGACATGCTATCATGTCTTTGTTCTAGTTTTCCCGCCCGTCCTTGAAATACCGCCAGACTTCATTTTGTTTTCTGGCGTCCATCTTGTATGCTATACATTGCCATGTGCTCGCCACAAGGCGAGTCCTACTTCACTGATTGTCACCCCTGAAGTTTGCCCAGCAACAGGCCATAAATAGTTCCTTGTGCTTCTAGCGCATGCCCAGTAGGAGTCACATCTGTTTCTGATTAGCGAAGATTGGATTGTGTATTCGGCGGGTCTCAAGACCCGATAACTCCACCCATGTATCGATCGTGTTCGAGAAATATCCATATATGGTTGTAAATCATGCTTTGAGCTGTAACCGCCTACTTATGAGTCCCTTCTTTGTGTATAAAAGGGGACCACATGTCTGAGTTCTTTGTTCTACCTTGTACAATACTGTAGAGTGTTGTGTAGGCTGTAGTACCACCTTTAAAGGTTTATTAAACTATGTCTTTGTATATCCAGTTTCCGTGCCAATTTCTTTTGTAGTCTGAAGACTTCGTGCACAGAAGGGCGAACCCTTTTGCTCTCGCAGGCCTTGCTGAGGCCTGTACTCATCAATTGGCGCCCGTCACGTGGGGCTCATCGACGACTCGGATGCTCGAAGGACTGGTCGTGACGAAGGATTGGAACCTTGCCGGGGACTTGATCTCTGCCAACGACGCCTTTAGTCCTGGCATCCCGAGGTATTCTTCCTTCCCTTCCGATCTGACCATCTGGGTGGCGCTGGTCATCAACTGAGACCCCTTCTGTCGGTTTGCCGCATAGTGGCCATTTGGGCAAATTCGGAACTTGGCAGTTGGAATCTGGACACTCTTGATTGGTAAGAATCGTTGTACGGTACTTGCTGCGAGCCTTTGGTAGTCTTGATTGGCAAGGCAGTTTTAGGATACGCTTGCCCCGACTAATTTGTTTGTTTGTTTGAGGTGACTAGTCATATTGTTTGGTTTGGTGATATTCATACATGCGTTGCAACTCATATAGGCAGGCAACGTGGAGATATTTCTCCTGATCTTTGGATTTGAGCGGTGCAACGTTTTAAGCGCTATTTTAATTATAATATTGCATAGTTTGCACTACTTTTTAGACATGCCTGTTTTTAGCGCACTCCGTAAGTGGTGCTGCTGTTTTGGAAATGACCGGTTGTTACTTGAAGAATCACAGCTGGAAGGGACGCCGAATAGGGATATGTATGTCAAATTTGGTCTTTCCCCCATAATGTACAGCACATTATGGAGGAAATATACCAAAAAGGATCCTGAGTTACGATGGCCTATGTATGGATCATTTGATTTGCGGAAAATTGAGTATGTGGAGCAGTGTATGTGTAAGCGGCGAGTGAGACAAGATATGTTTGAGTGTATACGTATGTGGGTGAAAGAGGTGCGAGAGCATGAGAAGCGTGAGCAGGCACTGATTGAGAAGGAGCAACGTAAGAGTGAGCGTGAGAGAGCGCACAAAGCGAGAAAGAGCGAAGCAAAGGAATTAGAAGAGAAGTAGGAGAAAGAACGTCGGTTGCAAATATCTGGCCAGTATCCTATTCGACAGCCTCTTTATCCTGTCCTTAATAAATCAGATGATGATTTTTCGTTATTAGATCGCTCTCCGCCCCCGTACGCTGGCCCGTCTGCCCCGAGAGGAGGAGATCAGGATTTTGGACCGCCTGGGCAGAAAGTGGATACCCGGTCCATGTTGTCGACCGAGCGTATGGCTGAACTCAGTAAGATTGCTTACCGGGTCAACAAAGATGCTGTCTCCCTGACAGATTTATTGGAAGAGCTTGGAGCATGGGAGGATAGGGAGAAACTATACTTTACTGAATTTGTTTCTAATGAAGTAGTAACAGCTTTTCGGACATTTTCTGATGTTCTTGAACCAGATGATGCCGATTCTAAAGAAATGCGTGAAGGTCTTTTTCTTCCTTCTCTGGTGCCTGATGCAATTCGACAGATATTTGTGTTGCGGGATGAGATGTTTCGGCTACGGGATGAAGCGCGGAAAAGGAAAGCCGGCGAGGAGAAAACAAATCTGAGTGTCGCGGGAGGCAGTCATCCATCTTTTATTCGGATAAGATCGATGCAGTGCATGTTAAACAATGCGGGAGGCAGCGCCTTTGTACGGTCCTCCTAAAGGAGCGGGTACTAGTTCGGATAGAGGGTCTCCTGATGCTCAAGGGTATTTCATTTATAACTAGGTTTATACTCCTTGGAATAGAGCAGATGTTATGGCATTAAAAGCGGCATTACCTGATCCAGGATAGAATCCCGCATCCTTTTATGAGGAAGTAGCGGGGGCTCTGAATTCTTGTACTATGACCCTGGCCGATATTGACTTGTTTTTCGGGCTTATATTACCCCCAGATATGTGGAGGTCTATACGAAAGGTAGATGACCTTCAGACATTTAAAGTTAGATGGGCGGATCTTGAGGATGAGGATAGAGAGAGGAAACCTGCACAGAAACCGCCCCAGTCGATTTTAGATCTTCCCGCTGCTATCTTGACTAAATTAAAAACGCTTATCCCCCCCTAAAAAGATTGATTGGACTATGTTAGCGTCATGTAAACAGAAAATAGATAAATCAGTTTCAGATTTCTTTACACGATTTGAGGAAACTTTCCATGATTTTAGCGGCCAGTCGCTTACGGTCGACACGGGTCGACATCTTTTTGTTGATAAATATGTTTTGAATTTATTACCAGGAGGAGCTGCTCGATTAAAAGCGAACGAAAGCTCTTGGACGACTTTGACACCAGCATCCCTCCTGACGATGGCTAAGTATTATGAGCATCAGGAATTAGAAGCAAAGGGTAGTGAGGAAAAGAAATCTAAAGATTTGAAAACGAAGGTTATGTTAGCGCAGGTGTATGGGCCGCCTCATAGAGGTAATGAAAGGGGGGGTCGGAATTTCCCTGGTTCTTTTTCGGGCCGTACTGATTTGGCCCGGGATCAATGTGCATATTGCAGGCAGAAAGGCCATTGGGCGAAAGAGTGTCCATTGTTGCGTGTATTGTATTGTATTGTATATTGGATTTATATAGCGCTTATCACCCAGGGGTCTCTAAGCGCTTGCCTTGGGAACCCGTCCTGGCTTTTCACAGTGAGATAGCCCCTACAGGGTATCCCCAAGGTGAAAGCCAGGCATCCCGCCGCGGGGGGCCGTTGTGGAGATTAAGCAAGCTTAATGCCCAGAGTTGCAGAGTGTGAACCCATGATTAGGTCAGGCACCGAAGCGAGAATTATCGAGTCCGTGGACATTTGAGCTCAAGACCCTGCCGCGTCGGGAATTGAACCCTGGTCCCGAATCTGACCTCTGCTTCAGGGTCTGCCTGCTCTAACCAGTGAGCCACACTTCTCCACATGCACAGCGGCAAGAGCGTGGGCAGGGATCCATGAGGGGTAGAGGAGGTTCTTCAGGCCCTAGGGGCAACACGAGTGATCAAGCTAGGTTTGAATCTAATATGCGACCATGAGATGGGTCCAATGTTTTTGATCGACGAAATCAATACCAAATGTCTGATTATGTACCTCCTGAGCAGCACGATTCACAGTATGCATAGGATTACGTAGGATGGGGTAAGGAATCAGTTGAAGTGCCAGTAGATCAGAGGGGTCCTTATGTTACAGCACATGTTTTGGGTTCTACTGATCGGTTCCTGGTTGATACAGGAGCTACTCGTAGCGCTTTATCTAAAAAATTGGTACCGAGGGCTCCCCTGTCTGGCTTAACAATTACGTCAATAGTGTTCGATGGAACGCCTTCTGTTAGCCCACTATCACAACCTCTTGCACTTCATGTAGATCAGTTTGCTGCACCATGTCCATTTTTGCTTTCCCCGAACACGCCTGATAACATTGTGGGCCTGGATATGCTCAAGCATTTTCGGGCTACGATACGATGCTCGCCTGAGGGAGTGCGTGTTATTTTGAATGACAACTATCCGACAATAGAGAGGGTGTGTACGATTAAGGAAGATGCTACACTGGCCTCTTTGCCTCATACTTTGTGGGCTACTTCGATACTGATGTGGGACAGTTGATTATTCCTCCGGTGCACATTAGTGTAAAGGAGGGAGCTGTGTTACCACGCCTGCCTCAGTATCGAATCTCACAGGAGGGGGAAAAGGCGCTTATACAGATAGTGCAGGATCTGATTAAAGTAGGGGTTGTTGAAGAAGTTCCATACAATGTGTGCAACAGTCCTATACTACCGATTTTGAAGAAAGACACTGACAATAGGATTTATCGATTTATTATCGATTTGAGGGAGGTTAACAAGATAGTGATACCTCAATACCCAGTGGTTTCTGATATTACAACACTTCTTACTCTGGTCCCGCCAACTGCAACAACGTTCTCAGTTGTAGACTTGAAGAATGCTTTCTTTTCGATCCCTATTCATCCTGACAGCCGATATCTTTTCGGATTCACTTTGAATAATAGATCGTACAGATTTTGTAGAGTTCCCCAAGGCTATTCTGAGAGTCCCAGCATTTATAGTCAAGCGTTAAAAAGACAATTGGATTCTTTTGTTTTACCCGAAGGTGTGGTGCTTATACAATATGTCGATGACATCTTGTTGGCAGCCGACACCCCTGGACAATGTGAGGAGTGTATGTTGTCTTTGCTTTCCTTTTTGGCATCGCACAATCACAAAGTATCGAAAAAGAAACTGCAATATTGTAGACCAAAGGTAACCTACTTAGGTCACCTTTTGTCTAAGGAGGGGCGTGCACTTACACCAGATCGTATTCAAGCCATTTTAGATACACCAGCACCCTCCACGCAGAAAGATGTTCGAGCTTTTCTGGGTCTCACCTCCCTTTGTAGACAGTGGATATTAGGGTTTTCATACATAGTTAAACCACTGTTAGCCCTTTTGACAAAAGATACTCTAGTTCCCCTTCCCTGGACAGATAAATGTGAGAATGCTTTTCAACAATTACGTCAGGCCCTTTGTTCAGCACCAGTGTTAGGCACCCATGATTACACGAAGCCCTTTACATTGTATGTGCATGAGAGAGAAGGATGCGCGTAATCAGTGTTAGTGCAGATGCACGGCGATAAGCAGCGCCCTTGTGCATACTTCTCGGCAATGCTTGATCCTGTTGCTCGGGCCTTGCCTGGTTGTCTTCGCTCAGTTGCAGCAACAGCTGTGTCAATACGCCAGAGTGAAGGGATTTTCTTATCTCATAAGTTGTTAGTGTTGGCCCCCCCATGCTGTTGATGCCCTTTTGAATCAGACAAAGACGCAGCATTTAACTAGTGCTCGTCTGACAGGATACGAGCTAACGCTGTTGGCTCCTCATGTTACTTTGAAGAGATGTGCAACACTGAATCCAGCCACGTTGTTGCCTTTCCCAGCGACTCAGCCTAAGTCGCAAGAGACACATGACTGTGTCTTTGTGACTGAGGAACAGACAAAAGGTCGTATTGACTTGCAAGATACGCCCTTTACAGATGTGGATGGAGAGCTGTGGGTAGATGGGTCTTGCTTGAAGTTACCAGATGGGACTACCTCTGCAGCATATGCAATTACTACGCTACACACAATAGTGGAGACTGCACGCATCCCGCAGAAATCAGCTCAAGCAGCAGAACTGATAGCATTGACACGAGCATGTGAGCTTAGAGCAGGATTATGTGTGAACGTCTATACGGACAGCCGCTATGCTTTCGGCGTGGCGCACGATTTTGGCCTGCTCTGGAAGGAAAGGGGCTTTTTGACATTACATAAAGCGCAGATAATGTATGGAGAATTAGTACAAAATCTCCTGACTGCACTGACCTATCCTAAAAGGATAGCTATAGTGAAATGTAGGGCACACAAGAAAGTGACAGATAAAGTGGGACAAGGAAACGCTTTTGTAGATCAAGTTGCACGTGAAACTGCGATGCAGCCTGGCTCCACTCCAATGTATGTTGTGAAGTCACAAGCTGAGAGGTGGCATGATGCTAGGGAAAAGGTGTTAGAGATGCAAAAGACTGCTACTGAGAAAGAACGAGAGCAATGGTCCAAAGATGGAGAATTGGACGATGAAGGCTGCTGGAGGAATAAGCAGATGGATAGGTGGAAGTTGCCTACAGCCTTCGAGCAACCTATGGTTCAGATGGCACATGGGCTAGCACATGTTGGTGCTTCCGCAATTGTGAAATTGCTTACGCAACTTTGGGAGCATCCAGAAATTGCTAGCATGGCTAAGAGAGTAGTACAGACCTGCATGATTTGCCTTAAATACAATCCAGGAAAAGGGACACGAACTCCAGCAGGAGGATTTGCAACACCCACTGCACCTTTTGAAGTATTGCAAATGGATTATATTCAGCTGGAACGCTGCAATAATCTGAAGTATGTCCTGGTTGTGGTTTGTGCATTTAGCAAATGGATTGAAGCATACCCTACGAAGGACAATACTGCAATAACTACTGCTAAGGTGCTGTTGAAGGAATTTTTTCCTCGTTTCGGTGTTTGTAGATTACTGTGGAGTGACAACGGGCCCCATTTTGTGGTGGACGTTATTAAGTATGTCCTGAAGGGACTAGGCATTGTGCAAAAATTTCATGCAGTGTTCCATCCACAATCAGCAGGTTTAGTGGAAAAGTACAATGGCACGCTGAAGTTAAAGATAGCGAAAATATAGGTTTCTACTTCTCTGACTTGGCCAGATGCTTTGCCTTTGGCATTATTGTCTAACAGATCAGTACCGCATTCTCGGACGGGCCTAATGCCCTATGAGATTGTTTTCGGGCACCCCATGAACATATGGGGGGTGCCCAAACCAAGCTCAGTGTATGATGTACCTTGTGTTTTAATGAATGACTATTTGGCACAATTAACTGATAGCTTGGTTTCCATTCATCAACAGGTTCGAGAAGCACTCCCTGACCGGTCCACAGGAGAAGGCCATCACCTCCGGCCTGGCGACTTCGTTCTGGTGAAGTCCTTCGAGAGGTCGAGTAGTCTGGAGCCGAGATGGTGCGGTCCTGAACAGGTCCTTCTCGCGACAAGAACGGCAGTGCGGGTGACCAATCGAAAAAATTGGATTCATTCCATTCATTTCCGGAAAGTACTACCTGACGTGGTGAAGCCTGCTGTATTGAACGACCATCGAGATATCCTGACTACGGAAAGAGGCTGTGCTGTGGTACCAGACGAATCTGAGGAGTTCTTCCCGGATCAGACAATCCCTGGATCAAGAAGATATAACCTGCGATCAAGAAAAGAATCTGCAATTGTGTGAGAAGTTGTCAGAACGGTCCCTAGGTCAGTGAAACGGAGAGCGATGAGGCAAGGGGGGGGGGGTCAGCCATGCATTAGTGTAGTGACACCCGTCTTGGCCCGCTGGTGAAGAAAACAACGGCTACCTAGGGGTAAGAGTTCTGACAACACTTTAGTTTCAGGAAGATACTGTGTACATTTGTTCGAATGGATAAGAAGAAGATTTTTGGTTCTGTAGGGTTCATTATCATCATAGCAGTTATCGCCACAGTCGCGTGGTTTGTGGAGGATAAAGCTCCTGCTCGTGAGCTATATGTTATTTCCACTCCAGTCCCTAATGAGCACTTTTTCTATACACTCCCATATCAAGAGTTGAAACATCGACAGTCATATTTGAATAACACTTTCATCCAGATGTTGCATCATACCCACGTTGCTACAAATGCTACAGATTGTTGGATATGTGGGATGATGCCCGCGCATCAAAAGAAAGGGGGAACACCGTTCTTACCTCTTCCTTTCTCTCAAAATGGCTCTTGTAGAGCATGGTACACTTTGCTTGTTGCTACCAGAAAGCCTACAGTAGGAAGATTGCTTTTTAAACTGAATAAAGAATGTCATCAAGATAAAGAAGGCTATCCACAAGCCAACGGAACTATAAGGGAGTGGGAAGAGTATCGACCGGACAATGAATCGACACCTTATATTTTCACGAACACTAGAGACACTGTTGGACAAGAGAAGTATGTGATCTCAGTGGCCCAAGCACAAGCAGATTTTTGTGTGCAGAGTGTAGGCCATATTCCTGTAGGTGTTAGTGATTGTATTGTTATATTGAACATTGATGGCCTTAATAACAGTACTTTCCTCGCCTCTCATAACACCTATTTTGTATGCGGAAACAAAGGCTATTATGGATTACTAGCCGGATGGTCTGGAGTATGTTATGTATCGTTTTTATTGCCACCTGTATTCCTGGCACCTGCATCATAACACAAAGACTTGAAATTATTGAATAATGTGACTGTGAATAGATTCAAACGAACTTTATCTGTAGATGACGTTGACCAGACTGATACTAGTCTGCAGCAATATATAGATTTCATCCTAGGATGTTTTTTCTTTGTGGGAGCTGCTCTGAACAGCAGAAAGATACGACGATTAACGAGAGTAGTGGAAGCTGTTACCAATCAAGCTGTTGCAGCCCTTGGGAATCTTACTGAAGAGTTGCAAATTACTAGGATTGTTGCATTACAGAACCGAATGGTTCTAGATGTCATGTTAGCAGATAGAGGCGGAGCTTGTAGAATTATCGGAAGCAGCTACTGCGGTTTTATCCCTGACCATACTCCTTCTGTGTATAAAGCCATTAACAAATTACATAAAATTGCAGCTGATATACATGTTGAAAATGGATCTTGGACCTTCTCTGGGTGGTTTTGGACCTTGATTTCTACATGGGGTTGGAAGGTTCTCACTGGACTATGTATAATTGTTGCCATATTATTCGCTTGTTGTGTATGTATTCAATGTAGTCCAATGATATGTTCTCTATGTGTTTCCTTTTGTGTGCCTAATAAACAATCTGTCGCAGAAGCTACCCATAAGAAAACTATAACCAGAGAGATAGCTGATATGATGAGCATCGACATAAACAATGAGTATTTAGATTATCCAAGGAAACCGAATGTCTTCAGCAAATGCTGAAAGAGTCGTCAGTTGTAAATAAAACAGCGATAGTATTAAGCAATCGCTGAAGACATGCTATCATGTCTTTGTTCTAGTTTTCCCGCCCGTACTTGAAATACGGCCAGACTCCATTTTGTTTTCTGGCGTCCATCTTGTATGCTATACATTGCCATGTGCTCGCCACGAGGCGAGTCCTACTTCACTGATTGTCACCCGTGGGGTTTGCCCAGCAACAGGCTATAAATAGTTCCTGGTGCTTCTAGCGCATGCCCAGTAGGAGTCACATCTGTTTCTGATTAGCGAAGATTGGAATGTGTATTCGGTGCGTCTCAAGGCCCGATAACTCCACCCATGTATCGATCGTGTTTGAGAAATGTCCATATATGGTTGTAAATCATGCTTTGAGCTTTAACCGCCTACTTATGAGCCCCTTCTTTGTGTATAAAAGGGGACCGCATGTCTGAGTTCTTTGTGCTACCTTGTACAATACTGTAGAGTGTTGTGTAGGCTGTAGTACCACCTTTAAAGGTTTATTAAACTATGTGTTTGTATTTCCAGTTTCCGTGCCAATTTCTTTTGTAGTCTGAAGACGTCGTGCACAGAAGGGCGAACCCTTTGGCTCTCGCAGGCCTTGCTGAGGCCTGTACTCATCAGCAGAACCATTCGACACCGAAAAGACCCCAGTTTCAGAAAAAGAAAGTTGCCGCTTTAACAGTGATATATGCTACAGATAGTGAGAGTGCAGCTTCGGAATCAGACATGGGCGCTGGCTTTGTTGGACAGTGCTGCGGAGGTAACCATAGTGCGAGAGGCCCTGCGTCCACTACTGAAGGTGACAGCAACTGACCGATATGTTGTTGTGGAGACAGCTGATACCAGAGGAGCTCCCCCTGATAGACTTTATGAAATAGTCCTTTTAATTGAAGGTGACATACAACGTACCATAAAAGTGGTATTTTGGGAAAATCTTACGACTACCTAGGACATTTTGTTAGCGGAGGTTTACTGGCCCCCACCTTTTGTCCTCGTAGCTCCGAGAGGGGAGGAGTTTCGCACACAATGTCTCGAAGGAACATGCGCTGAATTTTCCAGAGGAATGGGCTAAAGCCTTTGCGCCGGCTCTGTACCGTACACATTGTGGATGGGATCAATTTACCCCACACCACGAAATTCCCTTAGGGTCTATGCCTCAGCCTCAACCTCAATATCCCATCCGACATGAAGCTAAACCTTCCGTCACGCAAATCCTTGAACAATTGGAATATCAGGATGTAATTGAAACTTGTTTGTCACCGATGAATAACTCTCTTTTTACTGTGATGGCTGGTACCGTTTGGTATTGGATTACCAGCATTTGAACTCGCATTGTCATATCTGCGCATTACAGAATACCCACGGCTCTGCTTTGGGGGAGGGCCTTGTGCATAAACGGTTTAAAACCACACCTAACATATCCAATGCTTTTTTGGCCCACAATTTGGACGGACCGAGTTCCCAGTGGACCAGTTTTACCTGTGGCGGCAAAGAACGCCGGTATAAGCGTTTGCCTATGGGCTATAAAATTGGCCAGGCATGTTTGCTGCCCATATTGTCTCTCTCTGAGCGAGGGTGGACACAGATGCGTGTTCGTATGTGGATGACATATATCTCACAGACGACGAGCTTTTGGGCTCATCTGTATTGCGTTGATAGCATAATTGTAATTTTGTGGACTTTGATTACAAATTTAACTTTGCAAAGTCTTACATTGCGGAGTACACAGTGTTGTTCCTGGGCTACGAGCTCAACAATGAAGGTCGAGGATTGGCTCCTCACTTCTTGGAGAAATGCGCACAATTGCACGCTCCTACAACTCTGAAAGAATTACAGTCCTTGCTGGGATTTTTGAATTTTGGGCGTACTTATATTCCTGAATATGCCCAGCGTATCAAGCCTTTGTATGCTTTGATACAACCTACTTTTACCAAATCTTGGTGGCTGCCAGAACATTCAGCTATTTTGCAATCTTTGCAGGCTGATCTACTTGAATCTAAATTTTTACTGACTCCTGACAACCTGGGGCGGTGGGTTTCAGAAGACAAAGTACCTATTGCTTACAAGTCACACTTGTACACTTCGGCGGAAATGCGGTTTTCCTCTGTGGAAAAAGTTTTTTACAGCAGTACAAATGGTGATTCTTAAGGAACGTGCACTGTCGCAGGGTAAACGCATATTGGTTGTTACCCCGTATCCTGCACTAGAGGCAGTGACGAAGGCCAGTGTACCAAATTCTAAAGCTTTGCACCCACGGAAGATACAATGGGCAGCATCATTGACATCTCCGATGTCACGTTTATTTTTTATGCCTCCTTACAGTCACAGGAGTTTTTGCAGTATGAATTTGTTCATCCTGCTCCTTTGGCTATGCGGCCTTTGGAGGATTTCCATTGCATCATATACAATGATGGTTCAGCGCAAGTTGCGCATGGGTCTAAGCACGCATACATTTCCGCTTGCGCCATTGTTTATGTTTATGTTTATGTTTTTGCAATTTTTACAGCTCGGCAATTACCCAGGGGTGTCTCGGCGCTATTGAGTTTGAATAGACGAGCAGCGGGTGATTACTGTGAGAACAACCATGTTTTCACATGTTTCCTGAACGTGAGGAGAGATGGGCTGGTTTTAATGCTAAGGGGAAGGGAGTTCCACAGTTTTGCAGTGGCAGTAGTGAAGCACCTGTCACCCAAGTTGACTCTTCTTGTCCGGGGGACATTGAGAAGGTGGGCTGAGTCGGAACGTAGCGCTCTGTTAGAAGCATGTGGTTTAAGAAATTGGGGTCCAACTTTGTGGATTGCCTTATAGGCAATGCAGAGTGACTTGAACTTGGTTCGACTCCTGATGGGAAGCCAATGTAATTGGCGAAGATGTTGTGAGATGGAACTGTATTTGGGAATTCCCAGTAAGACCCTGGCTGAGGCGTTTTGCACCATTTGGAGCTTGGTGATCACTTTCTCCTGGGCATTGAGGAGAAGTGCGTTACAGTAGTCTGTGCGTGAGAAGACCAGGGTGGAGATAAGGGTTTTTCCTGCTGATTTAGGGAGATAGGGGAGTAGCTTTTTTAATTTTCCTCAGTGTTTGGAATGATGAGGAGACCACCGAGTTGACGTGGTGGTCGAAGTGTAACTTGTCATCTAAATTTCTCACTTTGCTAACTGGTTCAAGTGGTACACCCATTTCTTCTGGCCACCATTGGGTAGACCACATTGGTTGAACCTTGCCGAGCATCATCACCTCGGTTTTTGATGAGTTCAGCTTTAGGCAATTGACGGCCATCCAATTTCTGATTGCTCTCATTCCTTCTTTAAAGTTAGCTGCTATTTTGGTACTGTCCTTGTGGATGGACAGGACCAACTGTGTGTCGTCGGCATAGGTCGTGAGATTGATGTTGTAAGCCTTGATTACCCTCGCTAAGTCCGAGATATAGATATTAAATAGGGTCGGACTTAGCGAGGATCCTTGCGGTACTCCACATGGGAGGGAGAATGTGGGGGAAACAAATGAGCCTAGTTTTACCGCCTGGTTGCGGTTGGCGAGGAAGGAAGTGAGGAGGTCCCTGGCCCTATCTTTGATACCTATTGTTTCGACACGGTTGATCAGGGTGGTATGGTCAACCGTGTCGAAAGCCGCAGCTAGATCTAGGAGTATCAAGATTGCTGCTCCTCCATCATCCATAGTCCTTCTGATCTCATCTGCTGCTTTTATAAGGGAGGTCTCTGTGCCGTGCCCCTGTCTGAAGCCGAATTGGGAGTCATCCAGCAGTGTATTTGTGTGGATGTATTCTGACAATTGTGTGTTCATAATGGACTCAACATTTTTTGCTGGAAATGGGAGGGAGGCAATGGGTCTATAGCTGGCTAGTGCTGAGGGGTCTAGTGTTGGTTTTTTAAGCAAGGGTTTGATGATGGTGTTTTTCCATATAGATGGGTATTTGCCACTGGAGAACATGGTGTTACATATATTGGCTATTGTGGGGGTGATGATTTCTGGGATTGAGTTGAGTATGGAGGGGGGGCATGGATCTAGAGGTGAACCTGATTTAATGGATGAAATCAGCTGAAAAATATAGTCGGGTGTGCTTTGTGAAACACTGTGAAGCTCGGGAGGTCTGGCATATTAGGTGGATTGAGTGGCTTAGTCATTTGGTTATGCTGTGGGGAGAAGTCTGTGAAGATTGACATGACTTTATCCTTAAGAAATTCTGCTAGTGAGTTGCAGAGGGCCTGGGAAGTTTGTGGGGGTGGGTTCGATTGCGTGGATAAGTGGTCAACAACCTGAAACAATTTTTTCATGGAGCATTTTGCTTGGTCAAATTGGGTGCTGTAATAATTGCTTTTTTCCGCGAGTATAAGTTGTTTGTAATTGTAAAGGGCGGATTTATATGCTATCTTGTCTCCGGTGTCGTAGTGTTTCCGCCAATCTCGCTCTAAGTTTCAACAGTGTTGTCTTTGTAACCGCAGTTGTTCTGTGAACCAGGGGGCCGAAGGTGTCCTTCTATTGCGTTTTGAGGTTTTGGTTGGGGCTAGAGTTAGGAATGCTTTCTCTAAATGAGAGGTGTATGTGTTAGCTGCAATATCTGGGTTAGTTTCTGTACAGTTAAGTGACTTGCTGAGTGTGTCTGAGAGTAGATTGAGATCTATGTTTCTGCAATCTCGGGTAGTCTGTTGGGGGATGGGGGGTATGGGTTTTGAATGAGGAGGTCTGGGTTTAATATAAAATAGAATTGCTGAGTGATCGGTCCAAGTGAGGGGAAGGATTTTGTTTATTGTGATGTCTGGGTTGTTGGTAAAGATTCCATCCAGTGTGTGTCCTGCTGTGTGTGTTGGTGCGGAGACGAGTTGTTGTAGTTCCACCCCTGCCAAGTCATTAATGAGCCGGGATGTGTCGTTGTCTGTTGAGATTTCTAAGTGAAAGTTGAAATCCCCGAGCAATGTGTAGTGTATGGTTCCAGCAGCCAATTCACTAAGCTGATTAATATTTGCCAGGAAGTTTGTGCGGGGGCCTGGGGGTCGGTAGAGCAATATACCTGTTAAGGATTGGTTGCTGGCAAGGGTAATGGTAAACGAGTAAGCTTTGCATTGGGTTTGGTGTATTGCGACAGTTTTTACCTGGAAGTGGTCACGGCAAATGATCGCTATCCCACCTCCCTTTTTGCTGGACTTGCGGTCCTGCCTATAGACGCAGTAATCGTCTGGGAGTGCCGCTTTGAAGTCCGGCCCTGAGGCTTCGTTTCCCCAAGTTTCTGTGACGAAGAGTATGTCCATAGAGTAGCTGGTAATTAGCTCTAAAATTTCGATTTTATGTTTAGGAAGGGACCGTGGTAGGTGCCATGGTGAATGATGAGTTCAAGTCCAGAGTCATGCACATGCAGACTTTAGGAGACTGCACCGCACAATTGGCAGAGCTTCGTGCTCTGATGCTTGCATTGGAGTAAGCTGATCCTAGTGTGACAAGTCTTATTGTGAGTGATTATTACTACTGTGTCCAGTCTTACAATGAAAACCTGTTCTTTTGGATTCAGAATGATTTTAGTGATTCCAAGGGTAGCACAATAAAAAATAAAATGATTTGGGTCCGAGTGGCTGAACTTAAAGAACAGTTGCCACTCATGTTTGTAATTCACACTCTCGGTCATCAGCGCGTGGGAGTTCGCGCTGTTGGCAATTCGTTGGCGGATGAGACCGTGAAATCAGCAGTATCGACATATTTGGTTGCAGCAGTTACACGTTCCAAAAGTAAGATTGATGATAATATCTTGGCAGCCGTTGCTGCAACTGAGACGGGAAGTAAATATCCAAAGGTATTCCCTTCGAAGTATTCATACCACTTAAGTCCTGATAAAGTTTCTTATGTGAAAATACCTGACGTTGGTGAGAGGTTAATTCCCAACACGGCCCCACACTGATTACAGCGGCCCATGAAGGTGTAGTGTCTGCGCATACGGGCGGTTCGACTACTGTAGATCAGTTACAACAACGTTTCTGGTGGCGGGGACTGTACAAACAGAAGCGTGATTATGTCCTTCAATGTGACATTTGCCAGCAGATTAAGCCTTCGACTGCTAAGCGTCCGCCTCAGACACAGTTGTACATTTCTAATAAACCACTTGGTTTCGTTTACTTGGGTCACTGCAGTCCTTTTTCTTCTGATACTGCGTATAAGTACATCTTAGTAGCAGTTGATTCATGCACACGCTTTGTGTGGGTGTGGCCACACCGCAGCACCTATTCACGAACTGTCATAAGGGACTTGCGTGTCTTTGTAGGGATTTTTACCTTTGGTACTTTCCATTCGGATCAAGGTCCGGCTTTCGCCTCTAAGGCGTATAAGGATGCCAGGACTTCGTTGGGGGTACAAGTCAAGTTTTCGTCTCCATACAGACCTGAGGGTAATAGTGTTGTGGAACGGATGAACCAAGATTTAAAGCAGTCTTTGACAGCTAGAGTTATAGGCACTGGCAGGAACTGGCTGGCCCACCTCAATAGCGTGCAGCGTGCACTTAATAATCTCCCTAGAAGGTCTCTGGGTGGGCGCACCCCACACGAGATGCTCTTTGGTATCAAGATGCTTGTACCAGACCTTGACGGTCTAGACCAGGCGGTGGTTGCTGCCTCCTTTGACGTAGATGAAAATTAGGTGTTTTACAGGATCTACAAAAGACAAGAGACAGTCTTGCAAAGGAACATATGCCCTCCACCTCGGATGATGCGTTGCAGATCCCGGTAGTTGGCTGGCTACCCCAAGTTGGAGAACTGGTTCGTGAGAAGATCAAAAACAAGAAAGAATTTGGTCCCTCGTATCGAGCTCCAGTTCCGGTGCTTGGTGTGAAGGGCACGAGAACAGTCATTTTACCACCACTTCCAGGTCGAAGGAGAACAGGTATTTCTCCATTGACAATGTTAAGATAAACAGAGTGGCCGATTCTTCTTAGTATGAAATTGAAATTGAAATTAAAATATTTATAAAGCGCACGACTACCAGGTGGTTTCTTGGCGCTAGGGATGCGGAACAACAGGCAGATAGGCGGGTAGGCCGCTAGTGTGGGAAAGCTTGAGTGAAGAGAAATGTTTTCAATGCTTTTCGTGTTCCAGAAGGTGGGGGCTAGAGTGGAAAATGTAACCCCTCCCGACTTCTTCTTCCTGAAAAGAGGAACAAACAGAGGAGATTACGTAGAGGAACGCAACTCTCTACTGGGGAGGTAGGGCTTAATTTCAGAAGAGATAAAGGCAGTGGCCGTCCCTGCCCAGGCCTGGAAAGTGATGCAGCCCATCTTGAAAAGGCAGCCAATGCAATGCTTTGAGCAAGGGGGTAACATGATGAGACTTGGAAAGATTGTAAACAAGTCGAGCGGCCTGGTTTTGAACCAGTTGAAGTTGCCGAAGATTGTATGCGGGGACGCCGGAATACAAAGCATTGCCGTAGTCGAGGCGGGAGTTTAAGGGCGGAAAAAGAAAAGAAGAGGAAAATCTTTCGGATAGTGCGGAGAGTGAGGAAACAGGATGAAACAACTGAACTTATCTGGGAGTGCAAGGTGAGGTGAGCGTTTAATTTTATCCCTAAGGTCTTGACAGAAGAGGAGGGGAAAGGAGTAAAGCGCAAAGAGAAAGGCCAAAACAAAGAGTTCCAGGGACTGGAGGAGCCACCTGTTAAAACCAACTCGGTTTTATCAGGGTTAAGTTTCAAATGGTTGTAGTTCATCCAGTCCCTGATGAAAATCATAACAGATTGAACATTTTGAATGGACTCTGGGGAAGAGGATAAATTAAAAATAAGCTGGAGGTCATCCGCGTAATTGTAAATCGTGACCTCCATCTGCTGTAGTGCAAAAATAAGAGGGGAAATGTACAAATTAAACAAAAGGGGAGACAGAGCAGACCCTTGTGGAACACCACACAGAACCTTGCGAGGAGGGGCAGAGAAATCAGCCAGGTGGACAGCCTGAGTGCGGTCCCTCAGGAAGGACGAGAGCCAAACCAAAGCGGTTCCCCTGATGCCAACCGCCCGACACGGGAGAGAAGGATGGAATGGTCAACCGTGTCAAAGGTGGCGGATAAATCGAGAAGAACTAGAGCTTGGGGTTGGTTGGTGTCCATACCCTCTCTGAGGGTGTCCATAACCGATAGGACTATGGACTCTGTGGAATGCGCAAGGCGGAAACCAGCCTGGCGGGGTGCTAAGCCGCCGTTCTCCTCAACGAAGGCGCTGAGCACTTTGGTGACGTGGCGTTACAATACTTTTCCTAGGAAATGTAGAAGGGAGATGGGGTGGTAGTTTACAAATGAAGAGGGGTCTGCACCAGGATTCTTTAGAATGGGAATTATTGTTGCGGATTTGTGAAGTTGTAGAACAATGCCTTGGGCAAGGGAGTTATTGAGGAAAGTGAGGGGGGAGGACAAGCCAGATAGATTTGTCTCAAAATATGTGCAGGCCAGATGTCAGATGGGGAGCCTGACTTTACTGTTTTGAGGAGGGACAGGAACGTCTCTCTGGTCAAAGGGGGAATGTGGTCAAGGCACGACCATGCGGGCAAAGGCTGGGGATCCGAAAAAGAGAGAGAGGGGGGAGAGATGTTGGACTTAATAGTTATGATTTTCTCTATGAAGCAGCTGTTAAGAGAATCACAGAGAGCCTGAGAAGGGGAGGGTTTGAGGGTGACTCTGTCCGAAAAAGCCAGGTCCTGTACGATTGTAAAGATTTCTCTTGATTGGTTTCCAGCTGACAACATTTTTGAAGAGAAATAATCAGTCTTGGCAGAGAGAATGGACTTCTTGTATTGATTAAGAAGTGTAGTGTATTGTAACTTGAGAGCAGAACAGTAGGTGCGTCGCCAAGCGCAATCTACCTGCCGTACTGCCAATTTGGTCTCCTTGAGTTCGGCATTGAACCACCTATTTGCGTCGTTGGCGCGCCTGGCAGTAACTCGTCTTAGGGGGGCCACTTGATCGCAGCCTCTGGTGAGCCATTTGTTTAAAGTGTCTGCTTGGGAAGAGGAAGAAAGATCTTGAAGGTTGGGACTGGAGGCAGAAAGAGAGGAGCAGAGGGATGTCATGTTGACGTGGTTCCAATTGCATGCCCAGGTATTCCTAGGGAGAGGAGGTTTCTTAGTGAGACTGGAGTGCAGGAAAAAAGAAATTAAAAAGTGATCAGACCAGGCACATGGGGAGACAACAGGGGAAGAAACAGGACGATTGACACATTTCCTTCAATTAGGAGAAATTCTGTTTTGGCCCCGGTTTCTAATCCAGTGCCTGATGTTGCCCTTGAGATGCCTGTAATTTTGAGTCCTTTATTGAGTACACTGCCTGGTGCTCAACTTGATGAAACTGACCACACTTACCCAACTGACTAATCGATGCCTGATTTGCAAATTCGCTTGGCTACAGAATCCAGATTTTCATTTTACACTGATTCCCACAAATCAAGAAAGCCTTCAAGGATTTCTATTCATGTTACACTGTTTAAGAAACATTTTTAATTCCCCCTTGGACCTATATTTGGCTGGTGCTTTTTCGATTTACCTTTTTATGTCAATTGGTTTTTTGTTTTATTTTTTCTGTCTTGTCAATGGACACTATGTCGAGGATAGGATATCGACATATCAATGGAACACTGGCTCCCCATTCCTCTTCAAATAGGTTGAAGAGAGACTTGGCTTTTGTTAACATCACTGCTTGACCTGTCTTAGATGGGATTGTATGGGATGCTGTTCGATTTCAAATCCATGGACCCACTGAGGTTATAAATGTCCCTAATGTGCTTAGAGTTTCTATGGGGGATGTAGTTAAACAAAATATACGTTCTGATGATTGGGATGTTCAGGCCATAGAATCATTGTTTTCTGATTTGAAATATTATGCTGCCTTTGATGCTAAAGATTTGTATTTGGAGTCTGCTAATTACGGTGATTTATATTGTTAACAACATTTTGGCAATCACTACCTGCATAAAACTAATACCAGAAGGAACACTGTCAATTATATGCAATGGGAACATTGTCAAACTCCTATACAAGGCAGTTCTGCTTCCTTTTTGAAAAGGTTCACTTACTTTACCGATTTTAGTCAGTCTAATCCTAATGCATTTTATTTTAAAATGACTGAAAATTCCACATCCAAAGTTAGACTTACCAATACCAAATTATTGTATTCGAAGTCCTTCCTAGACCAATTGGCTGTTGGGGTCTACGAGTTATGGAAGGATACCATTGACCTTAAATCTGTTTGGGGTTCTAAAAGCTGGCAAGTACATAGCACTGAGGCTTTGCACCGTGCATGCCTCATCCAGAACCATTTGTTGTTTTTGAATTCTACAATTTCACAGACAACTTGCTTTGGATTGGCTACTACTAAAAAATTTAAATGCTCCTTCTTTTCCAAACTTAGAAGAATATTCTGGTTGGAGTAATGCTACTAAATTTTCACTGAGAGATTTACAAACTCTGTTGTAAAATTTTTCCTTTAACATATCCAGTTTGGATCCCAAAGGCTGGTTGCTCTGGCACAGAAGTGCTGACTCTTGCCAGCATCATTTTCTGGGTTTAGCTCAAGGCTTTACACAGGTCAGGGTGGATCCCCGTTTTGAAAGTGGCCATTCTGTGACTACCTATTCTGTAGGCAAATTATGTCAGAATTGGCTCAAACACTCTACCTTGGCGTCAGTTAAACTGCATTTGTTTAAACTGACTGACGATGTTGATCTGAATGGTTTTATTAAGGGCCCGGCTAACGCATCTAAAAGATGGATATATGCTGTTTATAACGAATTCTGGAAAACATCCCTGGTTGAGGTGGCTAGCCCCCTTAGAGCTATAGATCAAGCCAATTTAGAAAAAGTGCTAACAGTTGTTGATAATAGCATAAACACACTCTCTTCCCACATTTACACATTAGACAATATTGTATCATCTGTTGTTGACATTGTGCAAGATGAAGTGTCTGTTCTGTATCATGGTCAAAATCAATTGCGTTCCATTATGCAGTTTGAAGGACCTTGCAGACCCTTAAGGCTGGCAAAGGGCCATGACATTACATCCAGTTACATTACATTACATTGCATTACATGAATATGTCATCATTGTTTGCCCCATTTAATTTGACTGACAAGCAGCATTTACTGTCGATGAAGGATGCATCTTTTTCAATGTTACACATTGAAAGGTTGGAACCTTTTCCTTCTTTTGTGGCAGAAGCCAATACTTCTAGGGTGCTTACCCACGGGTTAATAACACTCCTGTTTCCTCTTTTCAAGTTTGAGTGGTGTATGAAGTACTTTGCAATTGGTAGATACGAGCCTCTTGGAAGTTCTTATCTCCATGAAGCTTGGTCGCTTCCATTTACTCCCTTCCTTACCCTTAGGGAGGGTAAGGAAGTTTATTTGAATGGTGAGAATGCACTGAAACACCAGATCACTCATTGATTTGTAGACATATCCAATTACATGGCTCTTGTAATCAGAATGAGCCTAATTTAGCCTGTATTTTGAAAGGCACACCTGTGCCTGCTATCGTTCCCACATTCACATTAGTGACAAATGGGAGTTATTTACTTTTAAACAATGAACATTGTTGTGGGTTAATAAAAGGAATTTCTTATGTTGTTACCGTTAGTGAGCGGGTAGTTTGCTGTGAAAATGTAATGTATCCTTCCCCGCATAGGAAACTTGATGTTTCCATCTGGCCTAAGATTCCGACCTTGAAAGCAGAGTTCAACAAGATGAGTCGCATAAGAGCTCTATTGTCCCAAAAAGAAGTTTCTCTCACATCTGCACGTGAAACCTTCATCCTTCACGTGGCTAACACCCGCACAGAGGTGCATGCTTTATTGATTACTGATTTACCCTTGCATTTCGGTGAGTTAATTCACACTATCTTCAATGCGTCTTCCACAACTGGGCTAGCTCACTTTTTTAAAGTTGTAAGCAGTGGCCTTGTGACTTCTTTTCAAACTATATTTGGTGTATTTGCAGCATTCTTTCATTCTATTTTTTCCAGCCTGTTTGGTGGATTTCCTTTACTACTGGCTCTGGCTGCTGGTGTGCTTTTGCTGTTTTGCTTGTTTCAAAATGGATGCGCATCCTGTGTTACAAGGAGAGCTGTCTCGACTGGGGCTGCTTCGGGTCCAAAAGCTTGAGTACCATGGAGCGCTGCATCTTACTACATTGAGTGCAGCTTATGGATTATCGTTTCGATTTTCCTACTTTACATGCGCCCAGCCTGTCTTTCATTGCCTGAGTTGCGACTTCGAATGGGCCCTGGATTTGTGTCTCTGCAATACGGTGTCTCCCGATGCGGATTATAATCAATTTATGAGCGCCTTAGTTGCTAATTAATTGTTTTGTTCTTGTTTGGCCATTGCAGCGATGCATGGAGTACTTCTTCGTTGGAATGTGTTCACAGCGGCGCAAGATTTCTTGGGACGCAGCTTCATTGAGAACCCACTGAGTTGTCCTCTGATGGTGCTAGAGGCTCCGGTAATTTAGGAACACGTATGTTCTTTCGATTTGTTAAATTGGATGGCCGAGTTGTTTTCAGATGAGAACAGTGACCTCCTATTGGAGGCTGTTGTTGCACATATTGCTTACTCGTTTCTGGGATGAGATGTGTTTTTGACTCTCTCTTCTATAATTGACATCGTATAATTTTTTGTATTTTGTTATAAAAAATGTTTTCCTACCCAGGCCTATTGACTTTATTATGCCCAATGGCTACAATTTGATTTAAAAGTTGAACTTTTACCGAACTCAAACTTTTTGTTCACATTTTTGTGTGAATTCGGAACTGACTATTGTTCTTGAACTCTGCATTCACAAATTTGCCCCTTATCTTATCTTATCTTATCTTATCTTATCCGTGCTCTGATCAAGGGAGGGTGTCATGTAGATAGGCTTTGCCTTTACACAGTGTTAAGTTAGCATGAACTTATTAGAAGTTTAAACACCATTTTACCTTTCTGCTGCTTTTGCACACGGCACATATTGTTATTAATGCTTTGAGCCTAGCAGAATATTTTGCTTCACACGAGAATAATATGTTTTCCTATAGTATCAGCTTTGCTTGGTAAGCTATGTCTGAACAGTGAGTGCTGAGGCCTTCAAGGTTATTTAAACACAGCGGTTGTTGTTCGGTCTGATCAGCGCACATCTTAGACATAACGCAAAGGCAGCTGTGCCCAACTCTGGCTTTTAAGGTAAATTAAGCCTGGTTGAGAACCAGGACACCAGTACGCACTACTTGATTGAATTTGGACGTTAGTACATTTAATTAATTTTCATCAGTAAATTATCTTAGGTCAACAAAACATTCATATTCATGTTACATTTGTTCTAGCGCATGTTCATTTGCCAACAGATACATTGTTATTATCAAGCATATAATATACATCAAGATATCAATACATTCAGTGTTCACCCAATGCATTTCGGGGCGCGAAGCCCCTTCGTCAGGGGTCTGTGTGTAGAGAAAAGAAAGAAAAAGAAAGAGTAAGGAATCTTTTTACAGTTGATGCACTGTCACAAGTAAGGGTCTTTAAATAATGTATTCGTCTTACCGCAAACTAGGTGAAGTGTATTGAATGATTCTCCAAATTAGGTGAGTGATATTAATCTGCATAGCAAAGAAAACTGGGTTTAAATATATGGGTTTTATTAAATAAAAGACGTGTGCAAGAAAAATGCATGAAGCTTAAGGTTACCTGTGTTCATGTATTGATCAAGTCTGCGGGGACAAAGAAGGGAATAAAATAAAGTACGTGGAAGACTTTAGAATATTTTCATTGCACAATGCTGAATTGGGTATATGTTTACAGTATATATGTGAGAGCCCTCACCTTGTATATGTCGACTTAATAGTTAGGAGCCTGTGTAAAAACAAATGAAATGCTGATCAATATTGTGAAACAGCGATGATTATAGTGAGTAAACGTGCCAGTGGTGGCGAAGTTTACCTGAGAGTCCTACTGAATGAACATCAGACTCGACAATTGCTCAAGAGGTAAGTTGAGAAGATCTGCCAAAATAAACAAATAAACACGAAGTTTTAAAAGGGTGCGAGCTTGCGCGGGTTTTAATTTAAACTAACAGCTGCTGAAATGCTCGGCTTGGCGGTTCAGGAGAGAGTCTTACCGGAGCTAGGAGTTTAGTATTCCCGTATCGGCGTTTCTCCAAGTGGTAATGCGAAGGCAGCTAGTCCTTCCTTTATTCAAAGGGTTATTATGCGCATGGCTATCAAAAACGGACTCTAGTGATCCCGATTCCGCGTTTGTATAAGTAATACAGATAAGCGACTAGTCCTATCTTCATTTAAATGACTGTGTCTTCATCAAGTGTTGATTCACGAAGGGTTTGGCACATAACAAAACGTTGATTTTTTTAAACGGAAAGATAGAGGGAGCGCGCTAAAAGTACACTGCTAGAAGAAATCCTAGTTTAACAGATCGGTTGTTAGTACGGGATTATAGATGGCGATGGGCGCCATCTTAGAGTGGTGTTAATCGCTGCGAATTCTATACTTGAAGTGAACGGGATAGAGCTATTGAGATGAATAAAGAAGGAAAATGTGAAAAGTTTAAGATGAATGAAAGGTTAGAACACATGTGGAGGTCAAGTAATTCCAACTCTGGCTTTTGGCACGTTTAATAATGCACTGCGCAGAGCATGCACACACACTTGGTGAATATCCGCACGCAGAGAGTTGGTGTAGAAGATGATGTGATCCCTTTCTACTAAAACCAGAGGTATAGGGCCGCCCTTCTAAAACCCAAAGAGACCTTCTATAATATAATATAATATACTAGCAAGGGAGGGTAAGACTGAGGTTCTATTTAGACTTTTTCCCTTTAGCATTTTTTTTTTTAAATCTTTTTTTATTTTTCATCAACATCAGAGTTACAAATTCATAAGACATTACCAGAGAAACAAAAGTAACTTACAATTCAGAAAGCATTATCATCAGGTTCAAAACAGATAAAGTGTTTTTCAAAAACACAAAAAGCTATAGACTGGGAAAAGTTAATCATAAGAAGGGAGAAATTCATCCCAAGAACAATGGAAAACCATCATCAAGAAATGTCATACAATCTTAATTTTAATTACATTAAACTTTTCCCCCATTTCATCTTATATCTCCCCCAGCCTCCGTTTCCATTCAGTTATTGGGGCCCATATCCTCCGTCTAGCTTCTTTTTTTTCCCTCCCCCTTTTTTCATATAGGGCCATTTCTAAAATATATATGGCCAATACACGAGAGATCCATTGCTGTAACGTTGGGGGGTGGGGATCTTTCCAGACAGTGGCTATGCATAGTCTACTGAGGGTCATAGCTAAATACAGAAACTCATGGTGTAGAACTTCTACACCCTCCCTCACTACACCCAAAATCATAACTTCATCAGTCAAAATTAAATGAATCCCCAGAGAATCAGCAAAAAATGTTTCCAAAGATTATTTATACACATCTAGAGAGGGGCATGATGCAAACATATGAATTGTGTCTGCTTGCGTGGATTGGCATCTTGGACAGATGCCCCCGCTTGTTCCCCCCCATTGCGCTATTCTATGAGGAGTGTAATAAAGTTCAAACATAGTCTTATATTGTTGAGATTGTAAGTTTGCCACTCTTAGCACCGAATTTGACAGTTTTAATGACTTCTCTGCCTCGTTTCCAGTTAGACCTAGTTTGCCTCTCCACTTCTCATACATTCTGCCGCAATCATCCTCTTTATATTTAGAAATTTCCCCATATAGTTGCAAGATAGAGGATCCCCCTTCATCCCTTACACATTCCAGCAGCTCAACTCTTTGAAAGTTCATGTCCCCCTCCTGTTTCATTAGCAAAACTGTCCTTACTTGTAAATACTTAAAAAAGTCTCTATGCCCTAAATTATATAAACGTTGTGCCTGCTCAGAAGAGATCAGTACGGCTGCCCCTATAAGATCCCCAATAGTCTTAACCCCTAGTGCATCCCAGCCCCTCATAACTGGGTCATGAAATACCCCTGGGAGCGAGGGATTCCCATACAGATGGGTATAATAATTCATTCTCCCTAGTTTTAATTTTCTCCTTATCCCAGACCAGACTAACCTTGCGGCCACCAGAGTCTTGAACCTTACTTTTTTGTAATAGCTCCCCTCCTCATATGTGAGTAACCATTGATTGGAATCTTTCACTACAAGTTCGTATACGTCTGGGACACCATCTCTACCTCTCCATCTATCTGTGACACTCCCCCCGAGCAGACCTCTGATGTATTGCAAAACCGTTGCCCAATAATATGCCTTAAAGTCCGGTACCGCCAGCCCACCTCTCTCTCTTGGGAAGGACAACATTTTTTGACTGCGGCGTGTTTTGCCCTTAGCCCAAATTAATCTATTTGTCACCTTCTCTAGCTCCCTGAACCAGCTATTTTTAAAAATTAGCGGTATGGGCCTAAATAAATATAGCACCTTTGGCATAAACACCATTTTAATAACATTGCAACGACCAATTGTTGTTAGGTGTAGGTTGTTCAGCTTGTCAAAATCAGTTTTAGCATTATCTACAATGGAGCTTAAGTTCTTTGACACCACTTTAGAAAGGTCTGAGGTTATACGAACCCCCAGATATACTGCTGTCTCTAATACTCTTGGATCGACTAAAGATATTTTCTGATTTATTACCACTTGGGTCTTATTTGCATTTAATTTATACCCAGACAATCTTCCAAATGCAGCCGCTTCCTGTTCTATTTCTCTTAGAGCTGACACTGGGTCGCTTGATGCTATAGCCAGGTCATCCGCATATCCTAGGATTTTAGTTTCATGCCTGTTCAATGCTATGGGCAAGATGCTTCTGTTCTGCTCTATCCTCCTAATGAACAAGTCTATATATAGAGCGAAGAGTAGTGGGGAGCAGGGGCACCCCTGCCTGGTTCCTCGTCCAATATCTATTATACCACTCTGCTCCCCCATAATTCTAACCCTTATTCTTGGATTGTGGTATAAGGCCTTCAGAGCCCCACCACAACCCTCCTCCAGATTCAGCTTCTCCAGCGCAGTCCAGAGAAATCCCCACGAGACCCTATCAAATGCCTTCTCAGCGTCTAAAAGAATCAGCGCCATAGGGTCTCGTGAGGATGCAGTGCCATCGAATAGCATAAGCACTCTTCTAACATGCTCCGCCGTTCCTTTCCCAGGGATAAACCCGTGCTGCCATGGAGAGACGATCTTCCCGATTACAGCTCCTAGCCTATTTGCCAACATCTTTGAATAAATTTTCACATCGCTGTTCATTAAACTTATCGGCCTATAGGACCCAGGATTGGTTGTGGAAGCAGAAGATATGAGGTGGGTGGTTTTAGAACAGCCTTTCATCCCACCCCACATTAGCGACATCTCAAGATTCCTGTTTATTAAGGAACAAAGGTGGATTTTCTCCCTTAAAAGTGACAGCAGGGGCCTCAACGATGATATAGGTTGGATCTCGTTGTAGGTTATCTACTTGATACCCCTACGTATGAGCAGCTAGTTTCCCTGAACATAGGAGACATTAAGGGGTACCCCTAGATCTTTATAACATTAAATGCCTATATATTGGGCATCTGTTGCTTATACATGGAGTGCAACAACTTACTGAACTCTGAACTTAGCCTTGTTTATCTTTCAATCTAGGTGGTCTTAGTTGAATACATTCATAACATCTGGCTCCACTACCTGTATATTAAACAGTGCTGCTTACTAATGACCATTTTTTCCAAATTTATGGCTGAGCATATCCTTAAATCTTTTTGCGCTATGCCTTACAAGTTTATGACACGATTCTGGGTGCATTCGAATTGCTAGTCTGTTGTGAGAACATACCACCATTGTTTCTATCAGATCGGCGGTGGTTTACACCCCTTGTGATAATCCTTTCTCCTGTTTAGGTTCTTTAACCTTGATCCTTTAATAGGCAGTATACACATCGATGGCCGAGCGCGGCGATAGTAACCTCCGGCACTTTACCGCGCATGCGCAAAACTATCATTCTCATCGCGCATGCGCGAGAGACTACCGTCTTCTGACGACCGCGCACGCGTATGCTTGGCTTAGATAGCTACCAAGCCTCTGACCCTGCGCATCGTAGATCGCTAATCGAGCAGCGCTTTTTACCATCAACAGGTGGGATTAATTGCAACCAATCACCTCTGGGATAAAAAGGCGCGCTCTCCTCCCGTACGGTACCTCCACTCGCACTTGGAAGCAGGCGAGAGGTACCGACGGAGAAGTGAGCACAGAGGGCTAGTTTACTGCAGTCCACTTTATTGCTGATGCCTAGCTATTACTTTTTAAACATTGAACTCCTCCTATGTGGTTCTTTTTTAGAGCTTGACATCTGACTCTATATTTAAAAACAAGGTTCCTTGCCTTATCTCTGGTCAGGACCAATATGGTCTCAGTCATTGGTCTGGGGGAGCGGTGTCTTCTATGAGAGCAACAGGATATTGTTTAAAAACCCTTTGGAAACTTTTAGAAATATATCGCAATTATACTATTTCGGCGATGAAATATATTCTACTATCTCTTCCATTCTTTTGAACAGAGCGGGGCCTCATTTTTCCCGAGCGGGTGCCGGGTGAGGTGAGGCGACTTCCAACATAAAGCAAGGGTGAGTATGTTCCTGCAATATCATCATGACCATCGTCATTTAAATTCAGGAGGACTATTGCCTCTGTCGAGTGAAGGAGACTTTCAGTTTGTCTTCACTATTTGTGCTGTTTGTACTTTTCTTTTTGCTATTTTGTGATGATTTGGAAACACAGTTTGATATCACATATTTTATGTATAATTCTTCCCACAGGAAAGGATAATTTATTCATTTTTTCTCCAGACTACATTGGGGATCCAAGTTCCTGGTAGGATTATTTTTGACTTGATATTTTGCTTGTTTCACATATTACACTAGTTGTTCACTGACATCTGCAGTGTATATTACATCACGGTCCTGAAGAAAGCTGGATATAGTTTATCCGTTAAGCTGAAACATGTCGACCACTCTGCACCACACCTTCACATAGTCATATTCTCACACTATGGGGCGTTATTTTAGCCTTAACACTGTAACAGTGCCTATTAAACATATTTTCTGTCACAGTAGTTAATTTTAGTATACACTTTTTCACATAGCACACCATCACCACTTATTGATACATTGTGGCTAGAGGGTCACCCTTAATCCATCTCTACACCATCACCTGATGGGTTGGGTAAGACTTGGATTTACCATCCGTATCACACGCGACGATACTCCGCCATAATGGTGGTCTGATGGGAGTTTTTCAGCCACATGTAATCTTTGGTGTTTTCCATGACTCAGTCTAGCTCAAAGATTAAGTACAACACATATTCTGACCATATAGTCGGCTTCATACAGCCTCTGATAGTAGTCCCGAAAACTAGCACATATACTCTCGGGTGTTGTTGCAGCGCTACCGTTCTCAGCCCTAATCTCAGAAATATCCCCCTTAGTAGCAGCCTGCCTAGTTCGAACAGCTATATAAACACAAAAAGGTGGTTGGGCCCAATGGGAGGGAGGGTAGGTAGGGCCACACTTAAAGTACAACAAAATATTCACCTATGCCTCCAGCCTCTGAGTTAAACAACACTTCGTTGTGGATAAACAATAGTTTATTAGTTTACCCTTGACATTGATTTATGTCTTTGACTTATACTTTAGTTAGCAACAATTCTTTTCATTGTTTCTTAAACGACAGACATGAGATCACCATCAACCTCATATCCAGCCATATTAAATTCATACAGTGATTTGTGCATATATACAGTGCAAAAAGAACGATAATAATAACAGTCAGACACAATTAAGGAAAAATGTTCAACATCATAACATGGACAAAAATTGTCATGAACAGAAATCGAAGAATAAACAGTTCCAAGAACCAATCACAATTAAGGAGCGAGCGAGAGAAAGCAATTTTATGTGAAAGTTCTACTCTCCACTCATCTCAAACACAATCAATATGTGCTATTAACAAGAGAAAGCTCAATTTTGTGCAACAGTCGTATTGTCTCTTAGTGATAGTGAAAATGCCGACGCGTTTCAAATCCTGGAATTTGTTTGCAGGATTTTCATCAGGGCGCTGTAATTGTGGTCCATGGGGAACTATTTGTGGGAAAAGGAAAGAACGATTTAATGGAGTTGTTACCTCAAGCCATTTTTGACTGAAAAGGGGGGCACACGTGGACTTGCGGGTTACCTTATTATTTTGGTGCCATGGGTCCTCGTAGGATTGAAGGATCGTCTATGCCACGTAAAGTTTGGGCTGCAACAGAGCACACTGTGTAAGGGTCATACAGTGAAAGGAGATTTTAAGTCGCGAGGAACTACAGAGAGTTAGTAGGTTACCTTTAGATGAAGGCGTCCTTCGGCGGGGGTGCCGGAAACGGAGCTTTTAATTCTCCATACTAGCGTAGTGTATCTGGAAAATGGGAGAATTTAAAAGGACGATTGGGGTAAGTCAATTTGGCCATGGCCGCATCTAAAAAGAATGAGTATATCGCCGGGGAACTTACTTGTTTGCGGGAGCGCATTGGCAGGCTCGCCAGTAATGGAAACTTTTTCGGTGTGGATCTACGGAGCAAGGAGGGAACGGGTATTAATTATCTTATGAGGTTCAGTAACATGGCGTTTTGTGGACGAGTTGCGGGGCTTGAATCTTACCGTGAAGTGGCGCGGAGAACTCTGCTGTTTGGCCTTGCTTGGAACCGGCACACTGTTAGTGTTTGCAGCTGTCCTGTGCCGAGCCGAGTTCCTGTAGCAAGAACCATGTGGTGTCGGCTCGTCCAATCAGGGACAAGGCCACTTATGGTGCATTGTGGGAGTTGAAGTGCAGAATCGGGTTTAGGCCCGATTTATTTCACTGAGGGAGTTGAGGCCCGTGTTGACGCTATCGAATTTGAGAATTAAATATGCCTCTTTGCGGAGTAGCATGGTTTCTACATCTGAATAGCGCTTTGGATCAATCCAAACCAGTGCTGTCCATTTGATGTCATTTTCAGTATGGTTGTTGTTCAGAAAGTGTTCCACCATTGGCGCGGATATAACTTTTTTCTTGATGCGAGAACGGTGTTGGGTAATTCTCGCATTGATGGGTTGACTTGTTTTCCCAATGTAAACTCTGTTGCATGGACAAACCACTGCATAGACGATATTTCGGGTTTTGCAGACAAACACGGACACGTTTCAAACAACCTTGGCAAATGCGCACTCGCAACAAGAATTACAACAACTAAACCTGTCTACCATAATAAATCTCTCTAACAAAGAATTATCGAGAGATGAGGAAATGCTTCTTAACCTGGGCCTCAAATTCGTCCCGGCTAAGAAAACTGATTTCACCAAATTAAAATTGGAGGCACTTGATTTCTGCCGCAAAGTGAGGTTGAAAACTTACTTCGCTGGTGCTGAAATGACGTCAACACTAGAAACCACTGGACTCAGAGTTAAATCTAAATTCACTCCGACATCCAATATTCCAAAACAAATCATTGCTTTTGAACAGGCGGTATTGTCCTCACTCACCAAACTTGAAAAGAAAAACCGTTTTGTCAAAAACAACATCAGTAAAGGTGTCCAAAAAGCAATTGGTGATCTGAAATCTGACACGTCAATTGTGATAAAGCAAGCAGATAAAGGTGGGGCGGTGGTCCTTTGGCCCCGCCCCATGTACCTCACTGAAGGGCAATTACATGTAAACAATAGGGAGTGGTACAGACCGTCGAAAGAAGATCCCGTCCTCGCCATTCAGGACAAAATAAGCAAAATCACGCAGAGAGGCTTGGACGAAGGGTTCTTAGGGCCTAAAGAGTTTGAATATCTTAATAAAAAATCACCAAGGACACCCATACTCTATTTCTTACCCAAGATTCACAAAAACGAGAAGGCACCACCTGGAAGACCCATCGTGTCCGGGTGCGATTCTGTGCTTGAACCCGTTTCAAAATACATTGACTTCTTTCTGAAACCCTGCATAACACAAGTGAAATCACACCTCAGGGACACCACTGATTTTATCACCCAAATTGAGGGGCGCACATTTGATGAATCTGTTGAGTTAATGGCGACAATGGACGTCGCTTCGCTATACACTCAGATACCTCAAGACGAGGCACTTGAGGTGATTGAGTTGTATCTTGAACAACGAGAAAGACCTCATCGGGTGCCTTCCTCGTTCATCCTCACATTGGCTGAAATTACTCTACGGAGCAACTACTTTAAGTTTGAGAACAATTTTTTCATACAAATCAAAGGGACGGCCATGGGCTGCCCATATGCGCCGGAGCTGGCGGTGCTGTATATGGCCCAGTATGAGGAGAGATTCATTCACAGCAATAATCCCTTTTCGCACCACATCACTCAATGGCTGAGATACATTGATGACGTCTGGCTCCAGTGGCAGGGGAGCCAGACGGAACTTGATCAATTCCACGTATGGCTCAACTCTAGGCACCCTGACATCCAATTCACGTTAAACTCAAGTCCAAAAGAAATGATTTCCCTTGACGTCACAGTAGGCACCAGTGAGTCTAAGTTGACGACCTCCTTGCACAAGAAACAAACTGATAGGAATACGATCCTTCATTACACCAGCTCGCATCCGCAATGCCTTAAGGACAATTTGCCCTATGGCCAACTATTACGGATTCGACGCAATTGTAGCGACCTCAAAGATTTTGATTCACACGCAACCAGATTTTGCAATGAGATGGTTGAAAGAGGGTACCTCAAAAAATTGCTCAAACATTCCAAGAACAGGGCACAATACACCCCCAGGAATACACTCCTACAGCCAAAACAAAAGAAGGAATTGGACAAACTGGTGTGTGTGACCACGTTTGGTCAACACACAAACCAATTCAAATATTTATCCGTAATAATTGGCACTTATTGGAATCCCTTGAGTACCCTCTTCCAAAACCCATCTTCGCAATGCGGAAAAATATGAGCATTGGTCAACATCTCATCAGAGCAGACAGCTACATTCCTCCACCGAGAAGTGACCTCATAGCTCAGTGGAACCTGAAACCTCTTCGTGGGCACCACAAATGTGGCAACTGTGTATCATGCTCCACTACATTAGAGGGCGACACTTTTATCAACCATGGCACCAAGTGGAAACACGAGGTTTTCACAAATTGGAAAACCCGAAATATCGTCTATGCAGTGGTTTGTCCATGCAACAGAGTTTACATTGGGAAAACAAGTCAACCCATCAATGCGAGAATTACCCAACACCGTTCTCGCATCAAGAAAAAAGTTATATCCGCGCCAATGGTGGAACACTTTCTGAACAACAACCATACTGAAAATGACATCAAATGGACAGCACTGGTTTGGATTGATCCAAAGCGCTATTCAGATGTAGAAACCATGCTAATCCGCAAAGAGGCATATTTAATTCTCAAATTTGATAGCGTCAACACGGGCCTCAACTCCCTCAGTGAAATAAATCGGGCCTAAACCCGATTCTGCACTTCAACTCCCACAATGCACCATAAGTGGCCTTGTCCCTGATTGGACGAGCCGACACCACATGGTTCTTGCTACAGGAACTCGGCTCGGCACAGGACAGCCGCAAACACTAACAGTGTGCCGGTTCCAAGCAAGGTCAAACAGCAGAGTTCTCCGCGCCACTTCACGGTAAGATTCAAGCCCCGCAACTCGTCCACAGAACGCCATGTTACTGAACCTCATAAGATAATTAATACCCGTTCCCTCCTTGCTCCGTAGATCCACACCGAAAAAGTTTCCATTACTGGCGAGCCTGCCAATGCGCTCCCGCAAACAAGTAAGTTCCCCGGCGATATACTCATTCTTTTTAGATGCGGCCACGGCCAAATTGACTTACCCCAATCGTCCTTTTAAATTCTCCCATTTTCCAGATACACTACGCTAGTATGGAGAATTAAAAGCTCCGTTTCCGGCACCCCCGCCGAAGGACGGCTTCATCTAAAGGTAACCTACCAACTCTCTGTAGTTCCTCGCGACTTAAAATCTCCTTTCACTGTATGACCCTTACACAGTGTGCTCTGTTGCAGCCCAAACTTTACGTGGCATAGACGATCCTTCAATCCTACGAGGACCCATGGCACCAAAATAATAGGGTACCCCGCAAGTCCACGTGTGCCCCCCTTTTCAGTCAAAAATGGCTTGAGGTAACAACTCCATTAAATCGTTCTTTCCTTTTCCCACAAATAGTTCCCCATGGACCACAATTACAGCGCCCTGATGAAAATCCTGCAAACAAATTCCAGGATTTGAAACGCGTCGGCATTTTCACTATCACTAAGAGACAATACGACTGTTGCACAAAATTGAGCTTTCTCTTGTTAATAGCACATATTGATTGTGTTTGAGATGAGTGGAGAGTAGAACTTTCACATAAAATTGCTTTCTCTCGCTCGCTCCTTAATTGTGATTGGTTCTTGGAACTGTTTATTCTTCGATTTCTGTTCATGACAATTTTTGTCCATGTTATGATGTTGAACATTTTTCCTTAATTGTGTCTGACTGTTATTATTATCGTTCTTTTTGCACTGTATATATGCACAAATCACTGTATGAATTTAATATGGCTGGATATGAGGTTGATGGTGATCTCATGTCTGTCGTTTAAGAAACAATGAAAAGAATTGTTGCTAACTAAAGTATAAGTCAAAGACATAAATCAATGTCAAGGGTAAACTAATAAACTATTGTTTATCCACAACGAAGTGTTGTTTAACTCAGAGGCTGGAGGCATAGGTGAATATTTAGTTCGAACAGCTAGCATACGACCTATCTGCTCACTATACTCATATTGGTCCTTTCTCCATGCCAGATACTTCCCTGCTGCCTTAGAAGCAAATAGCTCCCCAACCGCTGCCTTAGCCATAGCAAGTTCATATGTTATTCTGAAAATATCCTGATTCGCCACAATTGCGATACTAAGTTCATGTTCTAATCTAGCGACTGCCCTTATCCTCATTTCTACTTCCTCCCTCTCTGCCTTATTGCGCCTAATTGAATACCTAATTGTCTCCCCCCTTATACCAGCTTTCAGCGTATTCCCTTTAGCATTTTAACATGCTTTCACCCTTTGTATTTTATGGACTAGTAACTATGCTGATAACCTTGTTGTTTATAATATGTTTTCTTGTATTAGCCAAGATACTGCGCTTGAGAACACTGCATTAGAAATAAATATTTCAAACTTGCACGTGTCCTCATTTACACCTCGTTCTGGGCTGGCATGATAGTATAACGAAAGAGTGTTCATGTGTTCCACGTGACCTGATGTGTTCTAAGTTCATGTTCTGGGTTGTCTAATCATTGGGGGCTTGTAAGAACCAATGAGACACTGATTGCTAGTCTGGTATGGGATTTTGGATACTAAGGTGAGTTTTGGCACACCCTAATTCACTGAGGTTCCAAGTCTCTATGCACAGTTCTGTGTAGGAGCAGAATCCCTGCGACAACACCATTGTGTGTGTTTTGGACATTTTTAACCCTCAAGAGGAATTCCAGGGAGAAGGTCCAGAAGTTTGGAGCAACTTGTGGAAAAAGCTCCATTAAATGACCAGCAGTTTGATGAGAGTCAGGGCACTGACATCAAACCGCTACCTGGCCTCTACATCTGAAAGGGACAGTTAGTTATAGATTCCTTACCTGAGAATTACCCCCAGGCGTCAGACTGAATCCCAAGAATTGTTTACTTAGGAGTAGGTGGTATCAGTCGACTCCGCATCCGTCATCGGCATAATGTTTGCAGTGATGATGTCACAGTGCCTACTTAGATGCCATCCCTGCGCACTGGCGTCAGTTCTGACATGACTTTCCATGCCAGAAGCACGGAGCCATGCAAAATACTGTCCACTGGTGTGCTAATATTATGGCCCTGCAAGGAAGTCCCTGTGTCAGGTACGCTCCACAGGATACAGATGTTGATCATACAGCCCACCTCCAAACGTCACAAACCCTCTGATTAAATTTCAACAGAGGATTTGAGCCATTAGGTGAGGGGTAAATACAAAATAATAAACAGGGAGGGAAAGGAAGGGGGCTGCTGGGAAAGGAAATATCTGAAACGACAAAACATACAGAGATAAGAACACCGTTCCTTTCAGCAATATGAACACTCATATAGTTTCCTTATAATCAGAATACCTGTGGATAAAAGCAGGAATTCGAATAATCTCTCTCTGTTATCCCTCTTTGCATGTACACTCGTCCTATATGAAATATAAATACAGTGAGACCAAGAATCATATACACAACTGCACAAAACTGAACCTGGTATACTATGTCAATCCTACCTTCTACAAGTAACTGCTATTCAACATAAGGGGGTTCCTGGGATAGCTTCCCACTAATAACACTGAAGAGGAGGACTGAGGAGAACAAAGAGAGGCAGCACAGAAGGTAGAAACGCAGAACACGGCAATGCGTGGGATGCAAGAACCACAGCATTCCGCTCTGCCGAATCTAATAAAATAACCAGTTTGTATTCCACAGATAATAAACGAAGGAATCCAAAAGAAAGAAAGGTGTGTTGTTGAATAGTATTATCAACAACTAATACTATAAGGACACAACACCCCAGGTAGTCATCAGTAGCACTCACGGAAACGCGTAGCTGCGACCGCCACAGCGCTCCGCTAGAATATTGAATCAGATAATCACACTTATGTAAACAAGCAGCTTGTTCTGGTGTCACGTAGCTGCGACCACCACCGTGCACCACCTACGTCACCGTAGTAAGGAAGTCTCGAATATGTAACAGGAAGAAAATCAAGTTCAGATACGGCAACGTGTGGCGGAATACCACTACGCTCCGCATCAAAAGGAATTGAATCAATGGATATGCGCCCAGTTCCTTCACTGCACGCAAGGTCAAGACGGCAACGCGTGGCGGCCACCACAGCGCTCCGCTCAAAGCCGGTAAATATAAGAGGCGGGTTCCCGCTCCTACCTTTCTCCGCGGTTTCCAGAGCAGGATTCCTCAGAAGGATACACGGAGCAACGAGAGGCGACTCCTCTCTCGCCGAACCAAAACACCGGAAAAACACGCAACAGGATGTGTCATATGGTTACTACGTTTCTATATATTGTGTTAAGTTAGCATGAGCTTATTAAATGTTTAAAAGCAATATTTTCTTCCAGCTTGAGTTTGCACACGACACCTAATTGTTATTGTAGCTTTCAACCTAGACGAAAGATGTGATTTATTTGAGAATAATATGTTATTGCTCTAGTATCAGTCGTGCTTGGTACACTTGGTACAACTGTCTGTACACCGAGAACTGCACACTCTAAGAATAACCTAACACAAGGTTGCTGAAGGCCTGATCCTCGCACCACGTTAGACATAACACAAATAATGTTGCTGCCAACATTGGGCTCTACGCGGGTTTAAGATACAGTTACAGGGAATGAATCGAGGGACTTGAGGCTTCGCATGCAGAGAGCTGGTAGCGGTTGATGTGATCTCCTCCTACTGAGAATTAGAGGTATGGGTCCGCCCTGCTAGAACCCAGATGAGACCTTCTTAGATATAATATAATATGCTAATTAGGGTGCGCGAAATATAGGTGATACAGAATTCTATAGATTTTTGCACCATAACATGCTATCACCTTTTGCTTATTATGGATTAGTGACTATGCTGCTAACTCTGATTTTTATAATATGTATGTTGATATTATACAAGATACTGCGTTTGAGAATGTTGCATTGAAAAATAAACATTTCAAACTTGCACGTGTGTTCTCTGCCTCCCAGTTTCGGTTTGTAATGATTATATAACGAAAGAGTGTTCATGTGTTCCACGATACCTGAGGTATTCTAAGTTCATGTTCTGGATTGTCTAAGTCATTGGTAAGTTATTACTACCTATGAGACACTGTAGCTAGCTTGGTAAGGGGATTTCTGAAACAAAGGTGAGTTTTGGGTCATCCTAATTCACCCAGGTTCTAGATCTCTGTGCACAGTTCTGTGGGAGAACGGAAACCCTGCTACATGGCACCCAACGTGGGGCCTTATTACATGACACTCGAGTAGTATATCATTCAAACCTTAACGCCTTCATTCCCGTTTCCGGAAAACGGCAGTGTCGGAAAAACCTACCTATTTTTGAAATAGGTCTTTTTCAAGCTTGAATCTATCTTAAAACGGTTTCTTTGAATTGCTACCCAGTTGTGCTACAAAGTAATCTTTGTTTTTCACATTCCTGTGCTGACATGGCACAAGCCGTGGACATCCCGCAGCATAGTCGCATTGCGGTGCGTGACCATTTGGGGACTTATGATGTTCCTATGGAAGGCTTGGCTGTTGTTCTGGTAGTGAGTGCGGAACATGCGTACCCGTACGAACTGTTTTATTCGTGGGTGACATTTCCGCCAGTGGATGCTAATTCTGGAGTGTTCCATTCGTACACTGCCTCAGCTGTACCGGCTGCGTATGCTCCGTACAGAGCACTGGAGGTTCCTATTGATGCTTGGCAGCATGGAGTTTGGTTTGGTGGCGCCCTACCGCACGCTTTATCCGCTTCGAGGTTAGGTCCTTTGTCCATTCCGGGCACACCTTGGCCCGCTTTGGCTGGATTCACTCCTCACCCTCTACGCGCCACTTGTAACATGGGAGATCTGCGGCGGCTTCAAGAAGTCGCGGTGTAAGTTATTAGAGCGCTTGTTCATTACACTAGCCGTAATGTTCAGGACGCGGCCCCTAGAGGCGCACAGCTTTGTGCAGAACATGCTGGTCTGAAAATCAATCCGGTCATGGTGAATTCCGTGATGGGTAAAAAGCCCCAGGACAAGGATGATTTTCCGTTCTGGCTTGCTGAGAAATTCGGCCAGCTGGAAGCTGTGTTTCCCAACACGAGTCCGGGTGATAAACACCGGATTCTTACACTAAGTTTGCCGAAAGATTTGGCTCCTGAACTTGTTGACTGTGAGTTTTTGAAAAGGTATAAACCCAGGCAGACTTTAGCTACAAGAACCTGGCTTAATCACAACACATTATAATAACAACATATGATAAACACACAAGAAATTATAAAAATCAGAAAAAATCAACAGACTGTTATGATATCAAAAATACATTTTAATTTCGGTTTGTTTTTTAAAAAAATTCGATCTGATAGAAAATATGTAATTAAACAAATGATACATTGATTAGGAATGACATTTCTAATACACTTCTAAAATACAAAGAGATAAAAAGTTAATTTCTAAAATTGTTTTTCCGAAAAAATCTTTTGTTAGACTTGGGCTGTGTCTTGTTGACTGTGAGACCTGGGGTAAGACTTTTGCAGCGGTCTATTCGAGGTGCTATGGCTCCCCGTCTGTGACCAATCTAGGTGGGGTCCTTAAACGTGTTCAAGACGAACACGGACCGGAGTCGGCTGTTGAATTGGGTATGCGCCTGTGTGGCTCCTTTGATGTAGTTTGCGATCTGATCCATGCGAATGTCAAGGGGGATGCAGTGAACTTTCAGGTTGCTAACGCATTGGCGTTGGCTCCTGAGGCCGAACGACCCCGACGGTTGGCAAGGATAATTGTGGCTGCTTACAAAACGGTAGGCCGCAATGCCATGGGGGTTAAAGCTTTTCCTGATAAGGAGAAGAAGCAGCCCCAGGGTCAGACATCGGAAACTAGTGGTCAACAAAAGTCCAAAAAACAAAATTGGCCTAAAAAGCAGAATCAGGGTAAGCAACAACAACAACAAACACAGGTTTCTGCTCCTGCGACTCCGTTGCCTGCGCAGTCGGATCGTGTTTATGATTTGCGCGACCGCGCGATGATTAAATCGCCTGAGAGGTTTCAGGCTTCTGACCAACGCTCTCCTCATTCCTTTCAGGACTCATCGGCTCCGTCAACCGGTGGTGGAGGGGGCGGCAGGGGCCGGGGTGGCCAGCCAGGACGTGGTCAGCCCCGCCCGCGAAACAGTGGAGAGCAGCAGGAAGGCTCTACGCCCAAGAGACCACAGTTTGCCACGAAGAAAGTCGCCGCCCTGACAGCGCATCGTTATGCCCCAGATAGTGAGAACGCAGCTTCGGAATCTGACGTGGGCTCTGACCTTGCTGGACAACGCAGCAGAGATTACCATAGTGAGAGAGGCCCTCCGTCCACTGTTGAAGGTGACAGCGACTGATACTTATGTTGTGATTGAAACTGCTGATACGCATGTTGCTCCCCCTGAACGTCTTTTTGAAATTGTCCTGTTAATTGAAGGTGACATGCAGCGAACTGTAAAAGGGGTATTTTGGGAAAATCTCTCGTCTACGTATGACATTTTGCTTTCGGAGGCTGACTGGCCCCCACCTTTTGTCCTCGCAGCTCCGCGAGGGGAGGAGGTAATCCTGCCCAGTTTCGCGCACACTGTGCCGAGGGTGGAAGCGCTGCATTTTGCAGAAGAGTGGGCTCTGGCGCTTGCGCCGGCTGTGTACCGTAATCAGTGTGGCTGGGATAAATTGTCGCCAAGTCACGAGATTCCTTTACGGTCTCAGTCACAGCCTCAACCTCAATATCCCATACGGCGTGAAGCCAAAGCTTCAGCCGCGGCTATCCTTGAACAATTGGAATATCAAGGTGTAATTGAAACGTGTGTGTCACCGATGAATAACCCCCTTTTTACTGTGAACAAGCCGGACGGCTCATATAGTTTGGTTTTGGATTATAGGCATTTGAACTCGCATTGCCGTAACTGCGCAGTACAGAATACTCATGGCTCTGCGTTAGTGAATAGTCTTGAGCGTAAACGGTTCAAAACCACGCTTGACATTTCCAATGGTTTTTATGCCCATAGACTAGACGGTCTAAGTTCCTAATGGACCAGTTTTACATGCGGCGGTGTGCAAAAAATGTTTCGGCGACTCCCAATGGGCTACAAGAACAGTCCTGGAGTGTTCTCCGCCCACATTGTCTCTCTTCTGGAGGGCTTCGACCCAGTTGCTTGTTCGTATGTGGATGACATTTATCTCACAGACGACGATCTTTGGGAGCATCTGTGTCGAGTAAATAGCATAATTTGTAACTTTGCTGACATAGGTTACAAGTTTAACTTTGCAAAGTCGCACATTGCAGAGTACACAGTGTTGTTTCTAGGTTACGAGCTTAACAACGAAGGGAACTGTTTAGCACCCCACTTCCTGGAGAAATGCGCACAGTTGCGTTCTCCGACAACACTGAAAAAATTACAATCTCTGCTGGGCTTTTTGAATTTCGGGAGGACTTACATTCCGGAATATGCCCAGCGTATCAAGCCTTTGTATGCTTTGATACAACCATCTTTTTCCAAATCATGCTGGCTGCCTGAGCATTCAGCCATTCTACAATCTTTGCAGGCTGATTTGCTCGCTTCTGAATACTTACAGACTCATGATGACCAGACCAACCTGGTAATAAGAATTATCCCTGGGGCGGTGGGGTTCACGTAACTGACTTTTAATGAAGGAGACACAGTACCTATTGCTTACAAGTCACACTTGTACACTTCGGCTGAATTGCGCTTTTCCACTTTGGAGAAAGTTTTAACGGCTGTACAGATGGCAATTCTTAAGGAACGTGCCCTGTCACAGGGGAAACGCATGTTGGTTGTTACCCCGTGTCCTGCCTTAGAGGCGGTTACGAAAGCCAGTGTACCTAATTCCAAAGCTTTGCACCCTCGGTGGATTCAATGGGCTGCATCCTTGACGTTGCAAGATGTCACGTTTATTTTTGACGCCACTTTATGGTCGCAGGAGTATTTACAGTATGAATTTGTTCATCCTGCTCCTTTAGCAATGCGGCCGTTGGAGGATTTCCATTGCATCATTTACACTGATGGTTCGGCGCAGGTTGCGCATGGCTCTAAACATGCCTACATTTCGGCTTGCGCCATTGTGGTCGGTGCCATGGTGAACGATGAGTTCAAGTCCAGTGTCGTGCACACGCAGACACTTGGGGACTGCACCGCACAATTAGCAGAGCTTCGTGCTCTGATGCTTGCATTAGAGTACGCAGATCCTAGTGTGACGACTTTGATCGTAAGTGACTCTTACTACTGTGTCCAGTCTTACAATGAAAACTTGTTCTTCTGGATTCAGAATGAATTTCGTGATTCCAAAGGTAGCACAATAAAACATAAAATGATCTGGGTCCGAGTGGCGGAACTTAAAGAGAAGTTGCCACTCGTGTTTGTGATTCATACTCTCGGTCATCAGCGCATGGGGGTCCACGCTGTTGGCAATTCGCTTGCTGATGAAGCAGCGAAGTCAGCGGTATCAAAATACTTAGTTGCAGCAGTCACGAGGTCCAAAAGCAAAATAGATGATGACATCTTGGCAGCAGTTGCTGCAACGGAGAAGGGAAGTAAATATCCTGCGGGGTTTCCTTCTAAGTACACATACCACTTAAGTCCCGATAAGGTTCCTTATGTGAAAATCCCTGATGTTGGCGAACGTCTAGTTCCCAACTCGGATCGCAGGGCTGCTTTGATTACAGCGGCTCATGAAGGTGTGGCGTCTGCGCATGCGGGCGTCTCAGCCACTGTAACTCAGCTACAACAAAGATTCTGGTGGCGGGGACTGTACAAACAGACGCGCAATTATGTTCTTCAATGTGACATTTGCCAGCAGATTAAGCCTTCAACTGCTGCGCGTCCACCTCAGACACGGTTGTATATCTCGAATAAACCGCTTGGATGCGTTTATTTGGATCACTGCGGTCCATTTTCTTCTGATACTGCATACAAGTACATCTTAGTAGCAGTAGATTCATGCACACGCTTTGTGTGGGTATGGCCACATCGGAGCGCTGATTCACGTACTGTCATTAAGGATTTGCGTGTCTTTGTGGGAATTTTTGCCTGTGTTACTTTCCATTCGGATCAGGGTCCGGCTTTCGCCTCTAAGGCGTATAAGGATGCTATGGTTTCGATGGGGGTCCAAGTCAAGTTTTCGAGTCCCTACAGACCTGAGGGTAACAGCGTAGTTGAACGAATGAACCGCGACTTAAAGCAATCTTTGACAGCTCGAGTTATAGGCACTGGCAGAAACTGGTTAGCCCACCTCATAGGCGTGCAGCTTGCGCTTAATAATCTCCCTAGAAGGTCTCTGGGTGGGCGGACCCCATACAAAATGCTCTTTGGTATCAAGATGTATGTCCCTAACCTCGATGGGCTGGACTGCGAGGCCCAGGCCACGGCCTTTGACGTAGATGAACATTGCAATATTTTACAGAATCTACAAAAGACCAGAGACAGTCTTGCAAAGGAACATTTGCCCTCCACATCGGATGATGCGCTGCAGATCCCGGTAGTTGGCTGGCTACCCCAAGTTGGAGAACTGGTTCGAGAGAAGATCGATAACAAGAAAGAGTTTGGTCCCTCATATCGTGCACCAGTTCGAGTTCTTGGAGTGAAGGGCACAAGAACAGTCATATTACCTCCACTTCCAGGTCGTAAAGAAAACAGATTTATTTCTATTGACAATGTCAAGACACACAGGGTGGCCGATTCTTCATAGCATGACACCGGCTGTATCCTGTCCTTCCATGGTGAGGCACTCTGTGCTGGCAATGAGATCTGGTGCAGAACAGGAGGTGTCCCTCGAGATGCCTGCCATATCCAGTCCTTTATTAAATACTATTCCTGTTACTAACATTGATGAGCTGAACTACACTTATCCTGCTGATTTATCGATGCCTGATATACAGACCCATTTGGCAGACCAATCCAGATTCTCTTTTGACTCTGTTTCGGAACTTTCAAAGAAACCATCAAATATTTCAAAATATGCCAAGTTATTTTAAAAACATTTTTTGATTCCCCCGTGGACATACATTTGGTTGATCCTATTTTCATTTTACCTTTTTATGTCAATTGGTTTTGTGTTTTATTTTTTCCGCCTGATCGATGGTCACTACGTTAAAGAAAGAACAGGAATTCGGTACTTGAATGGAACATTGGCCCCTCTTTCCTCTTCACATTCAGCGCACAGACTGAAACGAAACTTAAATACAGTCAACATTACTGCTTGGCCTGTCCTTGATGGGATTGTGTGGGATGCGGTTAGGTTTCAGATACATGGGCCCACTGAAGTGATTAATGTTCCAAATGTGCTTAGAGTAAACATGGGAGATGTAATTAAACAAAATATACGTTCTGATGATTGGGATATTCAGGCCGTAGAAGCATTATTCTCTGATTTGAAGTATTATGCTGCCTTCGATGCTGAAGATCTGTATTGATATTCTACTAATTATGGTGATTTGTTTTGTTTTCAACACTATGGTAATCATTTTTTACATAAGACAAATTCCAGGAGGGTTGCTGTAAATTATACACAATGGGAACATTGCCCTGCTCCATTAGGTGGCAGCTCCAATACGTTTCTGAAAAATATACATATTTTACAGACTTTAATCAATCTAATCCCGAGTCGTTTTATTTCAAAATGACACAAAAGTCCATGTCCAAAGTTAGACTTACCGATACAAAATTGCTGTATTCGAAGTCCTTTCTAGACAGGTTGGCTGTAGATGGCTACGAGTTTTGGAAAGGAACAATTGACCTTAAATCGGTTTGGGGTACCAAGGATTGGCAGGTACAAGGCACTGAGGCTTTGCACCGTGCATGTCTCATCCCGAATCACATGTTGTTTTTAAATTCATCCATTTTCCAAACAACATGCTTTGGATTGGCTACTTCTAAAAAATTAAATACACCGACCATCCCAGATTTAGAGGAATATTCAGGTTGGGGTAATTTTACTGATTTGTCCATTCTTGATTTGCAAGCTCTTTTGCACAATTCGTCCTTTAACATTTCCAGTTTGGATTCCAAGGGTTGGATGATATGGCAGAAGAGTGCTGATTCTTGCCAACGCCGTTTTCTGGGTTTGGCTGAAGGGTTCACAGTAGTCAGACCCGATCCCCGTTTTGAAGAAGACTATACTGTCACAACTTATTCTGTGGGGAAGCTGTGTCAAAATTGGTTACATCATTCCACGTTAGCTGCAGTTAAACTACATCTGTCTCAATTAAATGATAATGTGGATTGGAATGATTTTATAAAAGGCCCAGCTACAGGTAGATCTAAACGATGGCTGTATGCGATTTACAATGAAATTTGGAAAGTTTCCCAAATTGAGGCTGCTAGACGCCTGAGAGCTATTGATCAAGCAAATTTAGAAAAGGTGCTTGCAGTTGTCGATAACAGTATTAACACGCTTTCTTCCCGAATTTACACGTTGAACAATATTGTGTCTTCTGTTGTTGACATTGTACATGATGAAATGTCCGTGTTATATCATGGTCAAAATCAATTGCGTTCTGTGATGCAGTTTGCTTGGACACTACAGACTTTGAAGTCTGGTCGAGTGCCTTGGAATTTTATGAACGTCTCATCACTATTTGCCCCATTTAATTTGACTGAAAAACAGCGTATGCTATCAATGAGAGATGCATCATTTTCTATGTTACACATTGAAAAATTAGAATCCTTGCCCTTTTCTGTGGCTGAGGTGACTACTGCTACATGGCTTATCCATGGTGTTATTACCTTACCTTTTGCTCTGTATAAATTTACAAATTGTATAAAATTTATAGCTATAGGGAGAAATGAACCATTAGGCAGTGCTTTCTTACATGAGACATGGTCTTTACCATACACTTACAGATGCTTAAAAGAGGGAAATGAAGTGAATCTGAATGGTGAAGAATGTACACAGCCGCCTGACCGCTCACTAGTATGCAGACACATCCAGTTGCATGGTTCTTGTAATCAGGACAAACCTAATTTGGCCTGTGTTTTGAAAGGGACCCCAGTTCCTGCAATAGTTCCCACGTTCACTTTATTGTCCAACGGTAGTTATTTACTTTTGAATAACGATCTGTGTTGTGGGTTACAGGCCGGTATCGCCTATGTGGTTACCGTATCAGGGAGGGTGGTTTGCGGCAAGAATGTGTTATATCCACCCACGCATGGGAATTCAGATGTTTCAATTTGGCCACGAATACCAACCTTGAAAGCTGAGTTCAATGGTTTAAGCCGTATAAGAGCCCATATTGTCTCAAAAGCAGGTGGCCCTTAGCTCTGCCCTCGAAACTTATGTCCTTCACATAGCAAACACACGCACAGAGGTGCAGGCACTTTTAAGTACTGATTTGCCGTTTCATTTCTCCGAGCTGGTTCATCAAATCTTCAATGCCTCCTCCACAACAGGCCTGGCTCATTTTTTTAAAATGGTTAGCAGTGGTCTCGTGACTACATTTGAAAAAGTATTTGGTATTATCCCTGCATTCTTTCATTCTATATTCGCTAGCCTGTTTGGCGGATTTCCTGTTTTGCTGGCTTTGGCTGCAGGCGTTCTGGTGATATTTTACTTTATAAAACATGGATGCCCATCCTGCGCAAGGAAACGCTCAGCCCCTACTGATGCAGTTTCGCAACCGGATGCTTGATTACTATGGCTCCTTGCCGCTTGCGACTTTAAGCACGGCTTTTGGATTATCGTTCAGATTTTCCTATTTCAAATGTGTCCGGCCCGTGTTTCATTGCCTGAGCTGTGATTTCGACTGGGCCATTGATTTGTGTCTCTGTTTACCGACTTCTCCTGACGTCGATTTTGATCAGCTGATGAACCCCGTAGTGGCTCACGAGTTGGTCTGTTCTGGCGAAAGGGTTATGGCTGTGGCAGCGATGCATGGACTAATGGGTCAGTGGGACATATTCGCAGCGGCGCATGACTTTCTGGCACATAGTGTTCTCGAGAACCCACTGAGTTGTCCTCTGATGTTGCTAGAGGAATCGGTATTGGAGGAGCACGTATGTTCTTTCCCATTGCTTAATTGGATGGCTGAACTGTTTTCGGATGATGACAGTGATTTCATGTTGGAAGCGGTAGCTACCTATTTTGCATATTCATTCAACCCATGAGTGACTTTGAAGACTTTCATTTTTATGGCACGTGACTTTTTAGTAATTCTGAATGGTGCCTTTTTTCAATACGAACATTCGATTTTCATATGTTCTGGGCCTATGAACTGAGAGTAGGCCTGAAGTTCGACTTTTATATTTTGTGTGGCCACTATAGGCATACATACATATTTTTGTTTTTATATTTTACATACATTTGCATACATTTAGCTTGGCTCAATATCATTGAACTCTGCTTTCATGTTTTACCTTTCATGTGGTATTAGCTTGTGTTTTCTCCTTTTTAACCCGTCCTCGGATCATTGGGGGGGTGTCATATGGTTACTACGTTTCTATATATTGTGTTAAGTTAGCATGAGCTTATTAAATGTTTAAAAGCAATATTTTCTTCCAGCTTGAGTTTGCAAACGACACCTAATTGTTATTGTAGCTTTCAACCTAGACGAAAGATGTGATTTATTTGAGAATAATATGTTATTGCTCTAGTATCAGTCGTGCTTGGTACACTTGGTACAACTGTCTGTACACCGAGAACTGCACACTCTAAGAATAACCTAACACAAGGTTGCTGAAGGCCTGATCCTCGCACCACGTTAGACATAACACAAATAATGTTGCTGCCAACATTGGGCTCTACGCGGGTTTAAGATACAGTTACAGGGAATGAATCGAGGGACTTGAGGCTTCGCATGCAGAGAGCTGGTAGCTGTTGATGTGATCTCCTCCTACTGAGAATTAGAGGTATGGGTCCGCCCTGCTAGAACCCAGATGAGACCTTCTTAGATATAATATAATATGCTAATTAGGGTGCGCGAAATATAGGTGATACAGAATTCTATAGATTTTTGCATCATAACATGCTATCACCTTTTGCTTATTATGGATTAGTGACTATGCTGCTAACTGATTTTTATAATATGTATGTTGATATTATACAAGATAATGCGTTTGAGAATGTTGCATTGAAAAATAAACATTTCAAACTTGCACGTGTGTTCTCTGCCTCCCAGTTTCGGTTTGTAATGATTATATAACGAAAGAGTGTTCATGTGTTCCACGATACCTGAGGTATTCTAAGTTCATGTTCTGGATTGTCTAAGTCATTGGTAAGTTATTACTACCGATGAGACACTGTAGCTAGCTTGGTAAGGGGATTTCTGAAACAAAGGTGAGTTTTGGGTCATCCTAATTCACCCAGGTTCTAGATCTCTGTGCACAGTTCTGTGGGAGAACGGAAACCCTGCTACAGATGTGTGTCATTCCGCCTAAAGTAGCCTCAGCCGAGGCTTCTGGGAAATGTAGTTTTCCTTGCCATTTTCGGAATATACGTAATGCAGTTCCCCCAGAAGTTCATGCAGGCGCATAGTCAGACCCTGACAGTATGTCCCCCTTCTCAGCGCCTACTAGGACCAGGCCGCAAGGGGAACCTACGATGGAAAGACCGTATGGCCTCAGGAGCGTGGATGTTGGTCACAGGGTCCCAGGAGTCATCCTCAGCCGAATACCCTTTCCATGACACCAGGTACCACAACACACCCCTACGAAACTTCGAATCCTTGATGCTACGCACCACATATTCGAAGCCTCCGTCACACATCACCGGGGGAGGAGCCCTACGCCTGGCCGAGAATGCAGGCTTCAGCAGGTTACAATGGAATACCGGATGTATGCGAAGAGAGCCAGGCAGTCTCAGTTTGTAGGCCACTGGGTTAATCAGTTTCACCACCGTGTATGGCCCAATATATTTGGGGTGAAAAATGCTGCGAAGTTTGAATCTGATGTTTTTTGTTGAAAGCCACACCTTATCCCCTACCGCATACGATGGCCCTTGTCTCCTGTGTCTATCCTCGTATTTCTTATACTCATTCTTAGCTTTTATCAAATGGGTCCTGAATGTTTTGTGGATGGCCTGAACTTTACGCATCTGACCCGAAACAGTAGGCTGATTGGATACTACTTCTAGAATGGTAATGGGAAGGATTTTAGCGTCGTACCCATAGGTAGCACAAAATGGAGACACACCCAAGGAACAATGCCAAGCGTTGTTATACGCTACTTCAGCCAGCCACAGCAATGAAACCCAAGAATCCTGAGCCTCCGCAGCGTAACACCGGAGATATTTCTTCAGGGTTTGATTCAAACTTTCCGTTTGTCCATCAGTTTGAGGATGGAAACTGGTTGAAAGAGAGGATTGAATGCCCAGAGCCTGACACCAAAACTTCCAAAATCTGGCTATAAACTGAGGCCCCCTATCAGAGACAATGACTTCGGGTATTCCATGTAGTCTAATGACATGGGTCAACAGTAGTTGCGCTGTCTGACCTGCCGTGGGCAGATTTACGCAGGGGATAAAATGGCCCAATTTGGAGAGACAATCGATCACTACTAGTATAGCGGTTTTCCCCTGATCCGGGGGTAGGCCGGTAACAAAGTCCAAGCTTATAGTCTGCCAGGGTCTTTTGAGAGTGGGTAAAGGAATTAACAACCCTTTCTTTTTCCCAGTCTCATTTTTTGCCATAGCACATTCACTGCACGATCTTACCAAAGCGACCACGTCTTTCTTGACAGTGTCCCACCAAAAGCATCTCTGTACTAATTGCATAATCTTGCACACTCCTTGATGTCCTGCCAACTGAGAATCGTGACACCATTCAAAAGCAGTTTTTCTCATGGTAGTGTCCGGAAGAAACAACTTGTTGTTTTGAAAAGGAAGTCCTTTCTTTAACGTGCGACCACTACCCTGGGCTGCCCACTCAACCCAGTTCCCTGGTGTCTTGGCCTGACTGATGCGTTCCAAGAACGAGTCAGCCTGTAACACACACACCACCTTTTTCGGATCCACAATGGCCTCAAGTCTAGGTAGTTCTGTGGATGTCTCCCCCTGTTGTTGTCGGGAAAGAGTATCCCCCTTCTTGTTGTCAGCCCCAGGACGGAAAGTGATAACAAAGTCATATTCCGAGAAAAACAGCATCCACCTCATTTGTCTCTGAGAGAGGTTGCGGGCGGTTTTCATGTACTGTAAATTTCGGTGGTCTGAGAATACAGTAACTGGAAAAGCAGCCCCCCACAAGTGTTGGCGCAATTCTTGAAAAGCCTTTTTAATCGCAAGCAGCTCTTTTTCCGCTATCGTGTAATTCTTCTCTGCCAGACTAAGCTTCTTTGATAGATAGGTCACTGGAGGTAATTGTCCCGTAAGATGATTTCTTTGAGACAAGATAGCCCCTATAGCTTCGTCCGACGCATCAGCTTCGACAATGAAAGGATATTCTGGTTTAGGGTGTGCCAAGATGGGAGCTGATGTAAAGGCAGTTTTAAGGGACTGAAAGGCTCCATCAGTAACCTCATTCCACTGAAAAGGTACCCCTTTTCTCAACAATCTGGACAAGGGGGCTGCCACCTGAGAGAACTGTGCTATAAACCTACGGTAATAGTTGGAGAACCCTAAAAAACTTTGCACTTCCTTAATGCTTTTAGGAACAGGCCATTCTTGCACCGCCTTCACCTTTCGTTCAGACATCTGCAACCCAGAATGATTCAGTACTACCCCCAGGAATTCTACTTCAGGCACACTGAACTCACATTTGGAGAGCTTGCAAAACAGTCTGTTATCCCCCAACTTCTGCAGTACTTGAGTTACATGAACATGGTGTTGTTTGGTGTTGTCGGAATAGATAAGGATGTCGTCTATGTAGACTGATTGATAAAAATTTATAATGCGCATAAACAATAACCCGCAGGTATCAAGGCGCCTAACAATACGATCAAATTGAAACAGATGTCCTTACACATAGGCTTCTCGAAAGAGGTGAGTTTTTAAAACATTGCGGAAATTCTGTAGAGATGGAAGGGATCTCAAATCAAGCGGAAGGTCATTCCACCATTTGGGGGCTAGCGTCGAAAAAGCCCTGCCACCCCATTTGGCTCTTCGTACACGCGGGGCTTTAAGGAGCAATTTCCCGGAGGAACGCAGGCTCCTACCAGGGGTATAGTGGGAAATGATAGAGCCAAGACCTGTGTCGCTATTTTTTGCGATGGCTCTGTAGGTCATACATAGCACTTTGAACCGGATTCGAGATTCCACCGGTAACCAGTGCAGCGATTTCCTGGCCGCAGTGGCTGAGGAGCGCCTGGGAATGTCCAGAACAAATCTGGCTATAGCGTTTTGGACCACCTGCAAGCGCTGTAAGTGGCTCCGATTTAGCCCAGCATACAGCGCATTGCAGTAATCCAAACGAGAGCCAATCAATGCAACAGCAGTTTGCTTTCTTGCCTGCAGGGAAAGATATTTCCTGATCCTTCGCAGGGTGTGGATCAGGCCCCAGCAGGTAGAGACAGTTCTGCTCACCTGAGCGCCCATGTCAAGGGCTGGATCTAACATCACCCCAAGGTTCTTAGCAGACGTGGTGGGGGAGGGACATATTCCTAGTGAGTCAGGCCACCAAAGGGCTGACCAGATGTATTCTTTTCCCCCAAACACCAATATCTCAGTCTTCTCCCCATTCAGTTTAAGAGAGTTCTGAATCATCCAGTGGCCAACCGCCTCCATACAGGATCTAAACTTGGAGGCGGTAAGCACATCAGAATGGGGGAGAGAGACGAGTATTTGGGTGTCGTCTGCATAAGAGACTACCTCCATCCCGAAAGATCTTATTAATCTGGCTAGTGGGGTCACATAGATGTTAAAAAGGGTCGGACTAAGCGCCGACCCTTGAGGGACCCCACACTGCACTGGTCGGGATGGAGATAGGAACTCTCCCAGCTTGACTCTTTGTTCTCTCCCAGTAAGGAAGGAGGTCAAGAGATCCAAGGCTGCCCCTCTCACCCCCACCTCCTTCAGGCGAGATGTAAGCACTGAGGGGGAGAGGGTGTCGAAGGCCGCTGTTAGATCTAGCAGGACCAAGAGGGAGGTCTGGCCCCCATCTACTGTCGTGCGGATCTTATCAAGCACGATGGTGAGGGCTGACTCGGTGCTGTGTTCCCTCCTGAATCCATGCTGGGAGGAGTCCAAGCATCCCGAGCTTTCCACAAAGATAGCGAGATGCTTGTTAAGATGAGCCTCAAGCATCTTCGCTGGAGCAGGAAGCAACGAGATGGGACGGAAGTTTTTTAGGACCTCCGGATCAAGGGATGCCTTCTTTAGCAGAGGTTTGACTACCGCCTTCTTCCACTCCATAGGGAAGATACCATCTCTGATAGCTAGATTCATTATGTCTAGCAGCAGCTTTTTTTTTTTTTTTTATCAATCAATCAGTCTATGTAGACCACCGCACACACATCCACAAACTCCTTCAGGACGTCATTAAGAAAATACTGGAACGCCGCAGGGGCGTTACACAGCCCAAACGGCATGACCGTATACTCATACAGGCCATAACGAGTCTTAAAGGCCGTCTTCCATTCATCGCCCTCCCTCACCCGGACCAGGTGGTAGGCTCCCCTTAAATCAAGTCGTGTGTAGATTCTAGCATCCTTCACTTGATCTAGTAAGACAGATATCAAGGGTAAAGGGTATCTATTTCTTACTGTGTTTTTATTTAACACTCTGTAGTCGACACACACCCTCAACTCCCAGTTTGCTTTTTTGATAAAAAACAAGGGGGAGGCAGCTGGGGATCTGGAGGGACGGATGAACCCAATGGCCACATAATGGTCAAGATATTGAGGTTCCGTGACAATTGTAAGTGGTGTTTTCGACTCGCACGAATATGGTCGAGTCTGGTATCTACGAACCGCAAATGACGAGTTTAGTAAGTGTGCGCAGTTTCGCTGTGCTAACTTAAACCGTTCGTTTGTTATGTGGGTTTTTCATCTGTACCCACGGGTTCCATCTTAGATATGGCATCCATTTTGTCTCTTGCCCTCAAGTAGCCAGCGAACGGACGTTGTCCGCTTCGCGACCCTGGGACTCCCAAGATATCTGCGGAAGACACATGTTCTTTGTGAGTGTCTTTATGACAAGGGGGTTGCTACTGTAAGGCAGATGGCGCCGCTCGAGGCTCATCTTGCCGCACGGACTTATTGTCTCAGCCGTGCATCTCATTAGGCACGTTCCTTTGATGCCTGTATCTCGTGTTTCCCGATACCTCCCCTTTTACACCCTTTCCGATCTCCCCACTGTCTCCGTCTTCCTCTGCACCTGTCTTTGTTCCTATTTTGATCTGTTTTACTGCTGATTGGAATTTGCTAATGGTGGGAAGATGGTTTTTACAGTTGGGAACCACCAAATGTTTCCGCACTTATGTTCCGGACCTGATGTGTTTCAAAGTGACCAAAGCGACCCCTCTGGGGGATAATGGTGGGAACCGGGTTGTAAACTTTTGTGTTCAATGTAATCCTATGGGTAAAAACTGTATAAAAGGAGCGATCCACAGAACCAATTTGAAGCAGTCTCCCCAAGTTGCACGCTGTGTACTTGCCGTGATCTCTGTGTTCCCTGCAGCAAATAAACCTTGAATCTTTGACGTCAAAGGAAGTGTCCCGTGTCTCTGTGATTCGTACGCCGGAGCAGGTTACCCACGAAGGTTTCAGGTGTTGTGCCCTGGCACCGCTGGGTCTTAAAGAACCCAGTCCTTCAGTTGGCGCCCAACGTGGGGCTGCATCAGTGGTACCGGTCCAAGCCCGACGATCGTGAGGAACTTCGTGTGAAATCTCCGAGGGAAGGTGCACTCCGCTTCATCGATCCTGTTGTCGAAATAAGTGGCCCGAAGACTTTTCCCGCGAAGATTCCCGCCTCCGGACGGCTGCGACGGACTGCTGCCCTGACTGTAGACCTGTTTTGACGCCTGGCGTAGACCTTGGTATAGCGAGACGATTGACGGGCCTTCCTGGTGACGCCATCGATTTTTGAGTTAAGTATTTGTGGGTCGCTCCCATAGTTCTTGGTTGTTGACACTTTAGCGAGTGTTTTTGTTGTTAGCGCTGTGTGAGTGTTTTTGTCGGTGACACTTTGCTAGCATACTTTGTTGTGTTGTTTGACGACTGCAGCCGCCAAAGACCGAGGGTTTTGTTCTTTGCTGGGACTTGGTGAATCCCGTAACCCTTGAAGTTTGTGAAACTCGGCTAGTGTGCAAGATGCCTGGTCGCAGTACTTTGTTTAGTTGTTTCAGACCTTGTGGTACGGATTCCCGACTGGAGGACTCATGTCCGATACCTCCGGTTGGAACTCCCACGTATGAGCTCTATAGTAAGCATGGGCTAGGCCCAGTTACCTTTAACGATTACTGGATTAAATACACGAAAAAGGACGGCGACCTTCGTTGGCCACCTCATGGTAGCTTCGAGGCCCCGATCTTAGATAATCTAGAGATTAAATTGTTCGAACGAAAGTCAAGGCCGGCCATGTTTGATGCCTTTCGGTTGTGGCGCAAAGAAGCCCGACAGAAAGAAATCAGACAGAATAAACGTAGTCAGCGAGATAATGTTGCTACCATAGTGAAGAAAGCAGAGCAATTTCAGCGAGATAAGGAGGTTAAGGATAAGGAAGTGTTTGACCGATTACAGCATATGACTGTAGATAAATGTTACCCCGCTTTACCAACGGAGTCGGAAAAGAAGGAAGAGCCAGTTGAGGATCCCTTAATGTCTTATCTTATGAAGTCGCCACCTCCGTACGTACAGGGTACCGCAGCTCCTGTGGTCCCTGCCGTACCTGTTCTTCCACCTATTCCTCCTCCGCCTGTTCCTCAACCTGCACCCGTTCTTCCGACTGTTCCTGTTCCTTTGTCTGTTTCTATTCCTACTGCTCCTCCGCTTCCATATACTCCTGTTCCCGCTACTGCTCTTGCTACTGCTCCTGTTTTGTTAACCCCTGCTGTTGCTACTGTTTCTACTCCTTCTCTTGTTAGCCCTGTGTCTTATTCTTCTCCCTCTACTCGTAGTCGCAATTCTCCTCTTGCGGCTAGCTTCTTTCATTCGCTCGGACCTGTTCATGGGTCCGCTGGTTCCGATGGTCCTCAGAGACGAAGTCAGCTTCCTGGAAACAGAGAACGCGTTGCGCTATATAATATGGCGATGGGTTGGATGGTAAATCCGCAGAGAAGTCCACCCCGTGTTGTCCTCGAAACATTCTGTCAATTCAATGTGCCAACCCAGAGATATGTGTTTAATGAAATGTGCAAGTTCCTTTATGATCAAATCGCGGCCGATGCGCCTGACGAGGTGCTCACCGCTCTGTCTGATCTCCAGCTTCAGTTCGCAAATGGGCTGATAGTGGATACCAACGTTCGACGTGCTGTTGAACGATTGCTATCTCTTCGTCCCGCTCCCATCCCTCATGCATTGTTCGTTGAGGATATTGAAAAACAACCAGACGAGTCTGGCCAATACCCTATGCGGGAAGTTCCACCAGTGTGGATGCCAGGCGATGCTACTGCTATTCCTATTATTCCGCCGCATTTCCAGAGAGTATGGATACATCTCCCATGGAAAAGATCGGAAGTGTTGCAGGTGAAGCAATCTTTGCCTGACCCTCGCAAAAATCCTGCAGGGTATTACAAAGAATTATCGCAGCTCGTAGATGCTACGATAATGAATCTTGCCGATATGGACATGTTGTTTGGCAATGTCGTACCGCAACCGGTATGGGCTAAGATTCGTCAGGAAGATCACGCAAATGAACTAGGTGGTGATTGGGCGGCCATTGTAGCGGCAGATGGGTTGCAAGTTGGTGGCGCTAAGCCTGAACAATTGATTGCTGCTCTCCCTCAAAGAATAATAACATTAATGAAAACTCTTATGCCAGCTATGAAGGTGAATTGGGACAAGTTGTCAGCCTGTAAGCAGAAGAAAGATGAGAGTGTTTCCGACTTCTTTACGAGGTTCGAGGAAGCATTCATCGACCATAGTGGTCAGGATATGGGCACGGAGGGTGGTCAAAGGTTGTTTGTGGATAAATTTGTTTCGAATTTATTGCCCGATTTGAGCAATAAATTGAGAAATTCGGAAAGTGCATGGGCCGTTTCTACTTCGGCTCAGATATTGGCTACGGCACAATACTATGAGAATAGAGAGAAAGAAGAGATTGACCGTGCTGATAAAAAGACGAAAGAGCTAAAAACTAAAGTGTTGTTGCAACAAGCGTATCCTCCGCGGTCAAATCAGAATAATTCGCAACAGAATAGGTCACAGCCACAATCAAACAGATCCCAAACCCGTAACGATTCCTCCTCCCAAAGATCCTCGTTAGGGTACAATCAATGTGCTTATTGTAGACAGGAGGGACACATTAAATTCAATTGCCCTGTTTTAAACGAACGTAATAGTGGTAACTCAACTAGAGGAGGTCGTGGTGGTTCGCAGCAAACATCCCGTGGTAGAGGTCGTGGTGCTCAGAACGATCGCTCAGATAACTCATCCAATTCTAATAATTGTTTCGATCAACGTGGATCATCGCAAGGACGATCTGCGCAGTATAATGTAGACGATTATTACGTCGATCAGGGAACTGACGACAGTAATTACTAGGACAGCCATGGACAAGGAGAGGGAGTGGTATCAGTTCCGGTTGATCAGAGAGGGCCTTACGTCGCAGTTGCTACATCGGGCGTCGTTGAGCCTTTTCTGTTGGACACTGGTGCAGCGAAAAGTTCTATCATGTATTCGAAACTCCCTGGCGCACCTTTGTCTGGCTTAACAAATGTTTCCGTTGGATTCTCTGGCGCCCCTGTTAGCAATCCAGTTTCGCGCCCTTTGCCCCTTAAAATTGGGCCACGTGAGCTAGAAGCTCCGTTGATTTTAACCACGGGTTGTGGCGAAAATCTTTTGGGCCTGGATTTGCTTAAACGTTTGTACGCAACTTTGTATTGTTCTCCTGCGGGTGTAAAGCTTACGTTGGGAGAGAGGGTTGTCTCTCCCATGTATTTGTCCCTCGATAAGCTCCCACCGGAATTGAGTTCTCTTCCTGCGTCTTTGTGGGCAACAGGTCCAAATGACGTGGGCCTGCTTGACATCTCCCCTTATGTTGTTCAGTTGAAATCTAATGTGCGGCTGCCACGTATTCCCCAATATCGTATCTCCCTTGATGGTGAACGAGCACTGTTGGCAATCATCTATGATTTGATCGAGAAAGATGTTATTGAAGAGACTCGGGGAAACGTGTGCAACAGCCCTGTACTGCCCATTCTGAAACGTACTGATCCTTCAAAACCGCCTGTTTATCGTTTTGTTATCGATTTACGGGAGGTAAATAAAATTGTGGTTCCTCAATTTCCTGTTGTGCCTGACATCACGGCGCTACTGACTCTGATTCCAGCTTCTGCATCATGGTTTTCGGTGATTGACTTGAAAAATGCGTTTTTCAGCATCCCGATTGCCGAAGAGAGCAGGGACCTTTTCGGTTTCTCTCTCGGTGGACGCAGTTTCCGGTTCAAACGCGCTCCTCAGGGCTACTGTGAAAGTCCATCTATTTACAGTCAAGCCTTGAAGGGTCAACTGGATGCATTTAGGTTGCCGGTTGGTGCGGCTTTGATCCAATACGTCGACGACTTATTGGTGGCTGCTGATACTCAGGACGTTTGCAAAATTGCTACGGTGTCATTGCTGCAACATCTCTGTGAGTTAAATCACAAGGTGTCACCTTCTAAACTCCAATATTGTTGTCAAGAAGTAACCTATCTAGGTCACTTATTGTCAAAGGAGGGAAGGAGATTGACCCCAGAGAGAATTGCAGCGATTGCGCGAATGGCTGTGCCAAAAACCCAAAGAGATGTGCGTGCCTTTCTAGGTATCACGTCGTACTGCAGGCAATGGATTCCTAATTTTTCATTGCTAGCGAAACCATTGGTGGCTCTTACGTGCAAGGATGTTTCAACTCCTTTACCATGGACGGAAGAATGTCAGAAAAGTTTTTCTGAACTGCGTGATTCATTGTGTTCGGCTCCTGTGTTAGGTACCCCTGACTACGGTAAGCCGTTCACGTTATATGTTCACGAGAGGGAAGGTTGTGCTTTGAGTGTTCTAACGCAACCTTTTGGTGGTAAGCAACGTCCATGTGCATATTTTTCCTCGACCTTGGACCCAGTAGCTAGAGCATTGCCGAGTTGTTTACGAGCAACAGCGGCAGCTGCGGTCTCCATCCGACAATCAGCAGGATTGGTCATGGATAATATGCTTACGGTGATGGTTCCGCATGCAGTCGATACTCTTTTGAATCGAACGAAAACTCAGCACTTGACGAGTGCGAGGTTGTCTGGGTACGAATTGACGCTCTTGGCAAGCCACATTCAGATAAAACGTTGTAACGTTCTGAACCCGGCAACTTTGTTACCAATTAGCACAGAGTCAGATGAAATAGCAGAACATGACTGCTACTTGAGGACTGAAGAGGAAACGAAAGGTCGAGTGGACCTTAAAAACACCCCATTGGAAGATCCGGATGGCACTTTGTATGTGGATGGGTCATGTTTTAAGTTGCCGAATGGCGATGTAACTACTGCTTATGCTGTTGTAACATTGAATACTGTTGTTGAGACTGCAAGGTTGAATCAGAATTCTGCCCAAGCTGCGGAGCTGATTGCTCTTACTAGAGCATGTGTGTTGGCGAAAGGGAAACGTGTGAATGTGTTTACCGACAGTCAATACGCGTTTGGTGTTGCTCACAGCTTTGGACGATTGTGGAGAGAGAGAGGTTTCTTGACGTCGCACGGTACGAAGATTCAGCATTGTCCAGCTTGTGAACGATCTTTTGGATGCATTGAGTTTGCCTACGCAAGTTGCGATTGTTAAGTGTAGTGCGCATCGTAAGGTGACGGATGATGTTGGCCGTGGTAATGCGTTTGCGGACGAGACTGCTAAGGAGACTGCCCGGAACCTTAGCACTCGAATGTGTGTGACGAGTTCGGTTAGGTGGCCTACAGAATCGAGTATGTGTGAAGACACTATCGAGAGTGTGAAAGCAATTCAGAATGAGGCCACCGAGACTGAAAAGACGAAGTGGAAAGAAAGTACGGGAAAGTTGGATGCGAATGGTTGTTGGATTGATTTGTCGGATCAGAAAAGATGGATGTTGCCTGATGCGTATGTGCTGGCCGTTGTGACAATGGCACATGGGTTAGCACATATTAGCGCGAAAGGTATTTGTAAGTTGCTGGCTGCTGTATGGAAGAATGATGGCATTACGAAATGTGCTGAACGTCTGGTGAAGAATTGTATGGTGTGTATAATGTACAATCCTGGCAAAGGAACCCCAACTCCTCCTGGCAGTTTTGCTCCTCCTTCGTGTCCCTTTGAGGTGATTCAATTGGACTTCATCCATATGGAGCGATGCAATAACCTGAAATACGTTTTAGTTGTGGTTTGCGCATTCTCCCGATGGATCGAGGCCTATCCCCTCAAAGACAATACTGCTTTGTCTACTGCGAAAATCCTACTGAAGGAATACTTTCCTCGGTATGGAATGCCTAGAGTCGTGTGGTCAGATAACGGAAGTGAGTTTGTTGGAAGTGTGATGAAGAGTGTGTGTAAGGGCCTTGGAATTAATCAGAAATTCCATAGCGCCAATCATCCCCAGTCAGCTGGATTGGTTGAAGGGTACAACGGCACCCTTAAACTAAAGCTAGCGAAGATTCAGGCTACGACTGGTCTTTCGTGGCCTGGCGCTTTGCCTTTAGCATTACTGTCAACTAGGGCGACTGTACACTCCCGAGTAGGGCTTAGTCCCTATGAAATAGTGTTCGGCCGTCCTGCGAATGTGTGGGGGATTCCTAGGCCAGGAATGTTTTCTGATCTTGAGTACCCAATGTTGATCGATTATCTACATGACTTGACTGCTAAACTGAGGTTAATTCACCAACAGGTTTACGACGCATTGCCGACGCAGACAGAGGGTCCAGGCCACCAGCTCCAGCCCGGAGACTGGGTGGTGACAAGGAACTTTTCACGCAAAAATAACCTGGACCCGAGGTTCACCGGACCCTATCAAGTGCTCCTGGCCACGAGGACTGCCGTTCGTCTTGAGGGACGTAAGAATTGGGTGCATGCTACGCACACCAAACGAGTCCCCATCCCTTTGCCGGCAGACCCGTGGGTAAGGAGAGGCATTGCGTCATCTGAAACAGAAACATTGCCGGCGTTTGTGCCTTTTAGCGACGCACAGCTTGTTGAAGAATCCTCAGCGCAGCAGAAAGACACTGTTGAACAATTAACATCAAAAGACTCAAGACCAGAACACCCAACTGATCAGCAGGACGCTGTCTCTTCAACGGATCCTTTGTTTGACGAGCAGACACGTCCTGGGAAAACTCGATACTTTTTGCGATCTCACACTAAGGACAAATAAAAAGATCTTGTCTTGCCGTATTGACAACTGCATTATCCCGTTTTCCGTGATCAGTTTTGAACTTTCGAGTTACTGTAATTATTTTGTATATATATTGAGCTTCATTCCTTGTATTTTTGCCTTTACAGCTGAGAGACTTTGTTTTTGCATACGTACATATTGTGCATTGAAGGCCGTAGGGCCGCGCGCGTACTTCCTTCTGGACAGTAGGTCTTGACGCTAGGTTAAAGGCCGTCGGTTCCTGGGAACTCCTAGGGATTGACTATTGCTGCACAGAACGAAGTGCGTCAAGAAACGTTGCGGACGGTCGTAGGGAATGGCATTCTCGAAGCTGAATGATTTGGAGGGAGCTCAAGTCCATAGATTCAAGCTGCAGCAACTCAGTCGGACCAAATGTTTCATATTCCAATTGTTTGTATTGTTTTTGACTGCTTCTGCATTATTGGCGGGTGGGGTGTATTACATGATGTCTTACTTCTTACCTGCTACACCTACTCCTACTCCTTACCCCAATCTTACCTCTACTGCTTCTCCCCATTCCTTTCACATGTTACCGGAACACGAGCAGGCTAGACGTGTAGAATTCCGCAACAATTCCTTTATTCAGCTCCTCCATCAGCATCAGTTAGTGGTTAACACTACTAATTGTTGGGTGTGTGGGTTGATGCCACATACTACGGATAAGGGAATTCCATATCTGGTGTTACCGTATAGTTCCCAAGGGTCAGCTCGAGCATTTCAAACAATGTTTCGAAGCGCACTGGGTTTCCACCCCATTCGAGAACCACGTTCCCCCTACTCTGGTCCTACCTCGTATCAAAAACCTTTGTCGATAGCAATAGAGGATTTAGATAGTGAGATCTATGATCCTTCGCTTATTCCCGAAGAAGAGGTACAGGCCTATAGAGTCCTAAGTAGAGGTGAATATAGTGTGTTCACTAGTGAAAAGCAGCTTAAAAGCTCGCCTCCGATATGGGTCGTACCCCACACTGGTAATTTTTGTCTTATGGGTCGTGGCCGAAGATCGCAAGCCCGACTTGGAGCAAGTGCTTGCACTGAAAATTACATTCTGCCGATGTCCTCGTCCCCTGTGTTTCTGGCTGCCAAGGGTACATACTTTATCTGCTATGATCGTGCATATACATGGTTGCCCGCAGACTTCATGGGCTCATGTTTTATTGCAAATCTGTTGCCTCCGACGTTTACTGTAGATGCCGATTATCATAAGACTAGAGTTGTGCGAGGCGTAATTAGCGAAGAGGATACTGCCGGTCAAGAGGCAGGAGACTTTTTCAAGGGTTTCCTCCCGTTTTGGGGACCTATGGTCAATAGTAGGAACCTGAGACAGTTGAGTCGAGTGGTAGAATCGACAGCTAATATTACTGCCAGTGCCCTTGGTAATATCACCACAGAACTTCAGGCGGAGAGACTTATGACGTTACAAAACCGTATGGTTTTAGATGTCATCTTAGCAGATCGAGGTGGAGTATGTAAGGTGATCCATTCGAGCTGCTGCATTTTCATTCCAGATAATGCTCCTACTGTCTATCAAGCCATCTCGAGGTTGCATAAGATCTCCGAATCCATACACGTGGATGTAGGGGATTGGACGCTACTTGGATGGTTTTGGGGCCTGATGTCGACTTGGGGTTGGAAGATTCTGATGATCATCGGAGTCGTTGTAGTGTTCCTGTTCACGTGTTGCCTTTGTGTACAGTGTGGTCCTGCCTTATGTGGCCTCTGTGCTACAACGTGTATGAGACAACCATCTGTTACCAAGGGGACTCGGTTGGACAGAGCTATGCTACAGCAACATCTCGATGGTCTGATGAATATTGAATATGATTCCGACTAGTGCTTGCCTACATGAGGGCAAAAGGAGCGTCTGAGGTTCCGTGACAATTGTAAGTGGTGTTTTCGACTCGCACGAATATGGTCGAGTCTGGTATCTACGAACCGCAAATGACGAGTTTAGTAAGTGTGCGCAGTTTCGCTGTGCTAACTTAAACCGTTCGTTTGTTATGTGGGTTTTTCATCTGTACCCACGGGTTCCATCTTAGATATGGCATCCATTTTGTCTCTTGCCCTCAAGTAGCCAGCGAACGGACGTTGTCCGCTTCGCGACCCTGGGACTCCCAAGATATCTGCGGAAGACACATGTTCTTTGTGAGTGTCTTTATGACAAGGGGGTTGCTACTGTAAGGCAGATGGCGCCGCTCGAGGCTCATCTTGCCGCACGGACTTATTGTCTCAGCCGTGCATCTCATTAGGCACGTTCCTTTGATGCCTGTATCTCGTGTTTCCCGATACCTCCCCTTTTACACCCTTTCCGATCTCCCCACTGTCTCCGTCTTCCTCTGCACCTGTCTTTGTTCCTATTTTGATCTGTTTTACTGCTGATTGGAATTTGCTAATGGTGGGAAGATGGTTTTTACAGTTGGGAACCGCCAAATGTTTCCGCACTTATGTTCCGGACCTGATGTGTTTCAAAGTGACCAAAGCGACCCCTCTGGGGGATAATGGTGGGAACCGGGTTGTAAACTTTTGTGTTCAATGTAATCCTATGGGTAAAAACTGTATAAAAGGAGCGATCCACAGAACCAATTTGAAGCAGTCTCCCCAAGTTGCACGCTGTGTACTTGCCGTGATCTCTGTGTTCCCTGCAGCAAATAAACCTTGAATCTTTGACGTCAAAGGAAGTGTCCCGTGTCTCTGTGATTCGTACGCCGGAGCAGGTTACCCACGAAGGTTTCAGGTGTTGTGCCCTGGCACCGCTGGGTCTTAAAGAACCCAGTCCTTCAATATTCCCTCAAATGCACTGTTTCCGGGACTGATAGGGCATACACCCTGCAGGACGGAAGCGTTGCCCCTTCCACCAAATCTATCCGACAATCATAGGGTCTATGAGGAGGCAGTTGTTCAGCCATACTTTCACTGAAGACATCCTCATACCCCCTATATTGTGTTGGCAACACCACCATTTTTTCTGCAGCTGTGGCCACTACTAACGGCAGATAAGACACTACAGTCTTCTCCGCACTTGATGTAATCACATGTTCTCTACACTCCTCGGAGGCAAACCGAACCTCCTTTGTTTTCCAATCAATCGTTGGATTGTGGCGGCTTAACCAGGGCATTCCCAGTATAACCTCATATTGAGGTGCTTCAATGATATTCAACTTCAGTTCCTCTCTATGGAGTCCTTCCGGTATTTTCACAGACAACACAAGAGTGTCTGTTTGTTCAGTAATCTTTCCTGACTTTAACGGTTTCCCGTCCACAGCTAATACTTCAGGGAAATCCCTTGGCACTCTCTCCAAAGATAATGCGCATACCAGCCCGCTATATATAAAGTTCCCAGTGGCTCCAGAGTCAATCATGACGCTCACCTGGTGGGTCTGCAGCTGACTCTCCAAACCCATGGGAAGGAGTATGTGTGTCTCTGTTTCTAACAGTGTCAGTACAGTTAAGGAAGGAATTTGGTAAGGCGGGGAACCCTTTTCTATTTCAGACCCCATGTTACTTCCTTTCTCCGGAGTTCCCATCGATGTGATGGCCAGTTTCTTACTCCGATTCCACACACCACTTGTGTTAGGCTTAGTAGGGCACTCCCTTACATAGTGACCTTTCTTCCCACAGTAAAGGCACAGACCCAGAGCTTGGCGATGTTCCTTTTCTTCCTTGGTCAGTGGGGCCTTGACTGCCCCTATCTCCATAGGTTCAGCCCCCGGTTCTGTAGCCATCACTGCTCTCTTTGGTATAGTGTCGGACCCAATGTACCCTCGTTCCCATCGCCTTCTGTCGCTCCCTCTGTCACTTATCCGACCATCCAGACGTAGGGTCAGGTTTATCATGGCAGCACAGGCAACTGGCTGGGGATCAATCTGGGCTATAACATCCTTAAGGCTATCCCTCAACCCTTGATAAAAAAGGGACATCCTTTTTTCTTCTGGCCAAGCTGTTTCAGCTATCAATCGGTTGAAGTCTGTTAAATAGGATATCAAATCCCTCTTTCCCTGTCTCAGAGATAGCAGTTCCCTGTCAGCGCTGAAAGAGGTGGCTCGGCGATCGATCACCCGCTCGAACTCAGCCCTAAACGCCGTCCAGTTATTCAGCACAGGGTCATCGTTACGCACCAAAGGCACTGCCCAATTCGCAGCATCTCCAATCAAATAGGAGATAGCGAAAGCCACTCTAGAATGATTGTTCGGGAAGGAGGCCGGCTTGCACGAGAAGTGCATCATGATTTGTGTCAAGAATACTTGGGTTTTGGAAGGATCCCCAGAATATCTCTCTGGGCTAGTAAGAGGGATAGGAGGCGGAACAGTGACCTGGATTTGTGAGGGAGAGGCATCAAAGGGGTTCCTACTTAATCTGTCCACCTTTTCTTTTAAGGCAGTGGCCTCTGCCTTGGAGGCAACAAGCTCTTGTTGCACCAATACCAAGGCCTGAAAATTACATCCTCTAAGGTAGCCATATGACCCCCACCCGGATCGGGTGTAGCTAAATTCGTGGGTGTGTTATTCTGTCAGGTACGCTCCACAGGATCCGGATGTTGATCATACAGCCCACCTCCAAACGTCAAAAACCCTCTGATTAAATTTCAACGGAGGATTTGAGCCATTAGGTGAGGGGTAAATACAAAATAATAAACAGGGAGGGAAAGGAAGGGGGCTGCTGGGAAAGGGAATATCTGAAACGACAAAATATACAGAGATAAGAACACCGTTCCTTTCAGCAATATGAACACTCATATAGTTTCCTTATAATCAGAATACCTGTGGATAAAAGCAGGAATTCGAATAGTGTCTCTCTGTTATCCCTCTTTGCATGTACACTCGTCCTATATGAAATATAAATACAGTGAGACCAAGAATCATATACACAACTGCGCAAAACTGAGCTTGGTATACTATGTCAATCCTACCTTCTACAAGTAACTGCTATTCAACCTAAGGGGGTTCCTGGGATAGCTTCCCACTAATAACACTGAAGAGGAGGACTGAGGAGAACAAAGAGATGCAGCACAGAAGGTAGAAACACAGAACACGGCAATGCGTGGGATGCAAGAACCACAGCATTCCGCTCTGCCGAATCTAATAGAATAACCAAACAGTTTGTATTCCACAGATAATAAACGAAGGAATCCAAAAGAAAGAAAGGTGTGTTGTTGAATAGTATTATCACCAACTAATACTTTAAGGACACAACACCCCAGGTAGTCATCAGTAGCACTCACGGAAACGCGTAGCTGCGACCACCACCGCGCTCCGCTAGAATATTGAATCAGATAATCACACTTATGTAAACAAGCAGCTTGTTCTGGTGTCACGTAGCTGCGACCACCACCGTGCACCACCTACGTCACCGTAGTAAGGAAGTCTCGAATATGTAACAGGAAGAAAATCAAGTTCAGATACGGCAACGTGTGGCGGAATACCACTACGCTCCGCATCAAAAGGAATCGAATCAATGGATAGGCGCTGCAATTCCTTCACTGCACGCAAGGTCAAGACGGCAACGCGTGGCGGCCACCACAGCGCTCCGCTCAAAGCCGGTAAATATAAGAGGCGGGTTTCCGCTCCTACCTTTCTCCGCGGTTTCCAGAGCAGGATTCCTCAGAAGGATACACGGAGCAACGAGAGGCGACTCCTCTCTCACCGAACCAAAACACCGGAATAACACACAACAGGATGAGTGTCATTCCGCCTAAAGTAGCCTCAGCCGAGGCTTCTGGGAAATGTAGTTTTCCTTACCATTTTCGGAATATACGTAATGCAGTTCCCCCAGAAGTTCATGCAGGCGCAAAGTCAGACCCTGACACCCTGTTCCTGGACGTCAGTTCGCAGAGCAGGGAAGATATTGTGGAGCTGTAAGGCATCTTTAACTAACCTATGTCCCTTACGGATACATTTTTACCAAAGGAAGTGGAACACCACGTTCATGGTTTGAGGTGGCTGCCTTAGCTCTAGTGAAATTCGCTCGGAGCCCCCTGGAGATTCCTTTTTCGCCAAAGTGTAATAGACTTTAATACAAAGGACAACGATCTACAGATGGTACGTTTTTGAACAGCCGGACCTTTCTTGGCACGTACGTAGCCAACAAAGAGTTGATCATCCAGCCCGGATATCTTTTGAGCCTTCAAGGTTAAAGGACAGTGCACGTTATGGGTCCAGGCAGTGGAGTCTCTCCTCCTCCTTGGAAGAGTGGGGAACTGGGAAAAGTTGACCAAAGTAATGATTTGTCCAATGTGAAAAGGTGTAACCACTTTTGGAAGGAATGAGGGTCTCGTTCGAAGCACCACTTTGTCCGGATGCCGAGAGAAAAAAAGGAGGCTTAGACGAAAGAGCTTGAACCTCACTCACCCTATGAGCAGAGGTGATGGCAACAGGGAAGGCAGTTTCCAAGATGAAGAGGCTCGAAAAGAGCACACATAAGATGAGTTAAGACAAGGTTCAAGTCCCACTGGGGCATTATGAAAGGAGATGAAGGAAAGAGATGAGTAATACCCTTAAAGAATCTATTTACAATAGGGGACTTGAACAAAGATGGCTGATCTGGAAGCCTAAGAAAAGCAGAGATGGCTGCAGGATAGCCTTTAAGAGTGCTCACGGCAGAGCCCTGCTGGGCAAAAGAAAGTATGTACAAAAGGACCTCTAAAAGAGGGTCAGAAAGGGGATCCACAGACTTTGCTGTGTAGCATGTCAAAAACTCATTCCATCGACAGGCGTATACGGTTTTATGGGAGGGACGCCTGGCTGTCAAGATGACATAACAGACTATGGACGGAATGTTAAAAGCTGTCAACTGTCACCACTCAATCTCCACGAAAGGAGGAACTAATTGGTCATTGCGGATAAGGACAGGGATGAGAAAGAGAAACATCATGTTTTCCACCTAAGGTCAAACCTACAAATGTTTCCCCATTGCAGATACAATTCAGGGGTGACAACTAGGTGGATAAGGCCATGCTCATGGGGTGACCTGCACAGCTTTTGAGTGCCTTCGCATATTCCTCGATTGTGTGGTGAGAATTATGGGAGGCTTATAACCGGTCTTTCATTAACTGAATGACTTCCTTTCTATGGGAATGACAGGAGGCAACACGGAGTCTGCGAAGCTGATGGCAATAATACCAGCAGGTACCTAAGGCGGGGGAGAAAATGGAAGGACCAACCACAACTCTGATATTTATGGGAATTGAGCTAGACTCAGTAGCAATTGTGTTCAGGCTCCCCGTTGAGAAGCTAGTGATCCTGGGTAAGTGGTTACAGAAGCATCAGGCCAAACCATCATCATCATCAACTTTATTTCGATCATAAAAGATCATAAAAGTACACAGCCCATTATGAATAAACTACAAAAAGAAGATGATCTTAATGAACATTATTACCTTATAAGTATAATTAGAATCACAGGGACTAAAAATGTGGTGCTCCTAATCCAAAGTGCATGCCAGTATCTAAACAGGGCAAAAACCACCCGTCTACAGGTATCAGTCATCAAGATTCTTAACACCTCGAGGTAGTGGTACGGGCCGACTAGTTTACACAATGGGATTATCCATTTTTTTCTTGACGATTTATAAGAAGGACAAAAAAATAACAAGTGTACAATTGTTTCTGAGCTGGCTTAGCACGCAGGACAAAGATCCTCATTAGGAACATCATTACACCACTTAGCACAAAACTGTTTTGTAGGGAGGGTCTTTTAACCAAACTGGAAGAAAAGTTTACGAGGCTTTGGGGGGACGATTTCATCTATTGTATCCTCAAAATGGTAGACAGACTTAAAATCTAAAAACTAAGAAGTCAAACGAACCTAGGTTTTTGCCAGTGTTTTTTTGGATATGGCTTCCCAAAACCTTGCTTTCAGCCTTGTTCTTGGTGTGGTGCCTAGGTTTTCTGGATTTGTCCAGAACCCATCCATCGCAAGCCTCCCCAGTAACTCAGCTACTGATCTGAACCAGGGGAACGAGAATATTGATGGTAGCCTCTGGAGAAATATTAAAGGCTGAGAGGCAAGCTCGTCCACTGACCATAGCCTATGCCAGAACATTAGGAGATTGTAGTTTAGTTTGTGTACTAGCTGTCTGTGTGCAAGGTCCGGGTAGAGGGGCACCAGCGGGATACTGGAAGGTAGATCCACCAAAGATCTAAGAAAGCAATGTTCAATTGCAGACAAGTAATTTGTGGAGCCAGTTACTCACAGCTCGGCTCCATAAAGTGCCCCTGCCAGCACCTTGATGTTGTAGATTCCAGAGCAGGGGCGAGTTTTCTGAACAATGTTTTCCAATGTATTTTGGTAATGTTTCCAGTCTGGTGTATTAATTGCAGCCCAATTAATTGTTGGATTCAGGCAGATGCCAAAGTAGTCAAAGGTATCAACTCGCTCCAACTTACTATTTCTGATTGACACCGATCTTTTAGTGAAGACAGGCACTCTTTTTTTTAAAACCATACACTTAGTTTTGGAGTCAGTGAACACCAGTACTCGGTCATCACAAAACGTAATAAAATCATTTAAAAGCTGCTGTAGTCCCTAAGGTGATTTGGAAAATAAAATCGTGTCATCGGCAAAGAGAAGGGCAGGAACTATTTTTGCCCCGATTTTAGGGGCATCACACCCATCTCTATCTAAGAAATTGATGACACCATTGATAAAAAGAGTAGAAAGTGTGGGGGCAAGAACGCATCCCTGCCTCACTCCACGCTGAACTGGGAAGGGATCTGTAATTTTATTGCTCTACCCCCACCTCACTTGTGCTGTGTTGGATGATTGTAGTCTAATTAAAACATCTAAAAGATTCATTGGAATGCCCTGCTCCTTTAAAATACTCCAGAGACTTACACGCAGGACCAAGTCAATAGCAGACCGAAGGTCAACAAAGGCCACATAAAGCTTTCCCCCCTGACTGCTGCTTCCTTCCAATAGATGCAAAGAAGTCGGAAAGCTTGATCCAAGGTACTTATCTTTGCTTGGAAACCCGCTTGGAAGTTACTTAAAATTGGTAGTCAAAGATCCAATCCTGGATTCGTCCTAAGAATTGTTTGCAGAAAATCTTCTGTAAGAAATCAATATGGCTAATAGGCCTTTAGTTGGCTGGCTTTGCTCTGTCCCCCTTTTTGTATTTAGGGACAACTTCTGCAGTTTTTGCAGGAGGAGGGAATGGGAGTACCCGCTAAGATTGAGTTAGTCAATAGGTTTATGTAAGATCCCCAAAGTACTGTATCCTCTTTAAAATAAACCTTTGGGGTTCTGTCTGGTCCAGGGGCGTGAGCAGAAACGCAGGAGCGTATTGCTGCTTGCGTTTCTTATATAGTGAAAGAAAGATCACCACCCCCTTCCACAGACAATACTCTGCATCCATGGGGAGCTACCTCAGCTATTTTATCCCTAGATTTATAAAGAGAACCAAAGTGCGCTACCCATTCCTCAGGCTAGACTGTAAAATTTAGGGCCCTCTCGCTCCCCTTGAGCCAATATGCCGCATTACTCCAAAAAGTCTTGGAATATTTGGCTACCAGTGCTTTCCGTAATGAGGACCACAATGAGCCCTCCCACTCTTTCTTTCCAGACTCGAATGCCTGCCTATACTTAACTCTACAGGCCACAACCTCAAGGGTGGATTTCCGATTTATGGCCCATACAAGCGCTTCCTTTGAGAGCCTACAATCTTTATAATACCAAGTACCCTGGCAGGGTGGCTTTCGCTGTGTGTGAGTCCCTTCCTTTTCTATAGTTTGCACAGATTAGTTAACAGCCCCCGTATCTCTGTGTATAATACCTCAGGCCTGGAGCCCAGTGTCTCCACAATGGTATTGATAGTTTGATTTGCTAGGTCCTCCATTAGAAGACGTACTTGGCTCTTAGCTGCATCTAATGCCCCAACACCAACGCCAACACCAACGACATCCCACCCTCGCAAGAACTATGCGACTCACTGGCCACTTTCTTTCACCGCAAGATCATCGACATCCACAACAGCTTCAACGTTCTGACCACCCCGACCTCGACAGACCCCACTCCAACAACACCAACCTTCTGACCTCATGGGTCCACGTAAGCAACACCGAAACACGCAAGATCATGAATGCCATCCACTCAGGATCACCAGCAGACCCTTGCCCACACTACGTGTTCAACATAGCAGACGCTACCATTGCACCCCAACTAAAGAAAGTCATCAACATCTCCTTCGACTCAGCGACATTACCGGAGAGCTGGAAACACGCCGAAATCAACGCCCTCCTCAAGAAGCCCAAGGCGGACCCCAAAGACCTCAAGAACTTTCGACCCATCTCCCTGCTCCCTTTCCCGGCGAAGGTCATCGAGAAGATCGCCAACATACAGCTGATCCGCCACCTTGAAGACAACAAAATCCTAGACCCATTGCAATCAGGATTTAGATGGAACTACAGCACCGAAAGAGCCCTCATCGCCACCACAGATGACATCCAACGCCAACTAGACAATGGGGAAACCTCTGCCCTCATCCTCCTGGACCTGTCTGCTGCCTTTGACACGGTCTGCCACCGCACGCTAAGATTGCGCCTCCAAGAAGCCTCCTTCCTCACGGGCAGAACCCAGAGAGTCCGCCTCCCACCCTACAGAGCAGAGGCAATCGACCTCATCTGCGGAGTTCCCCATGGCTCATCCCTCAGGCCGACGCTGTTCAACATCTACATGGCACCCCTCGCACAAGTGGCACGCCACCACGACCTGAACATCATCTCCTACGCCAACAAAACCCAGCTTATCCTCTCCCTCACCAAGGACCCGCACACCGCCAAAACCAACCTCCACTAGGGTATGAAGGCCGTCGACAAGTGGATGAGGATGAGGAACAGCCGCCTGAAGCTGAACTCGGACAAGACAGAAGTCCTCATCCTCAGCCCATCTCCATCTGCCAGGGATGACTCCTGGTGGCCGACTGCACTAAGAACAGCTTCAACACCCACGGAGCACGCATGCAACTTCCGATTCATCTTTGACTCCTCCCTCTCCATGTCCAAGCAGGTCAACACCGTCTCCTCCTCCTGCTTCAACACCCTTTGCATGCTCTGCAGGATCTACAAGTGGATCCCGATTGAAACCAGAAGAACGGTGACCCAAGCCCTCGTCAGCAGCGGCTGGACTACGGCAATGCACGGAATCCCCACCAAACACCTACAACGACTGCAACGCATCCAGAACGCCTGATCCTCAACCTTCCCTGCCGCAGCCACATCACCCCCCCAACTGAGAGACCTGCACTGGCTCCCCGTCAAAAAGTGGATCACCTTCAAACTCCTCACCCACGCACACAAAGCACTCCACAACTCTGGACCAGCATACCTTAACGGCAGACTCAACTTCTACACCCCCACCTGCCAGCTCTGTTCTGCAAGCCTCGCCCTCGCCGCCGTCCCCCGTATCCAACAAAGCACCTTTGGAGGCAGATCCTTCTCCTTCCTCGCGGCCATGACCTGGAACACGCTCCCAACCCACCTACGGCAGACCCAGGACCTGCTCGCCTTCAGGAGGCTCCTCAAGCCCTGGCTCTTCGAGCAGTAGCAGCAGCCCCCTCCCCCCATTTAGCGCCTTGAGACCCTCGCGGGTAGTAGCGTGCTCTATAAATACTGTGATTGATTGATTGATTCATGGAATGATTGATTGATTGATTGATTGACTGCCCCCGGATCCCCCTCCATCCAATCCCATATTATCGCTCTCTGGTTGTTTGTGATTGACAAAGCACCCAGATCTGGCCAAACCAAAATGTGAGCTGAGAAAAATGCAACAGCTTCTAGGACAGACGAATTTCACCTGTAGAGTGGTAACTCTACGAAGACCAGTCAGTATACACCTGCCATTGGACTTTTGGGGTGCACCAAAGCCAAACCACAGAGTGGGGACAACTGAAGGAGTGAGGCAGGGCATCAGAATTTGGATGAACAACCTTAAAACCTACAATGGAGTGGTAATATAGATGACCCCAGACCTTTATGTATGAGCCGTGAGAATATTTTTGGACACCTTGTGAGCTGGGGTATTTAGCCTGTTCTGGAGTAGATGTTGGTTCACTGAAAGGTGGAAAGTTAATTGGAAGAAATTAAAACACAGCATTGTGTTCTTGGAATTCTTTCCTCTGGTACTGGCAATTGAAATGTGAGGAAATGTGCTGATCATGGGAAGAGTGATTTTTATGATTAACAATAATGCAATGGTGAGTGTGATAAATGAATTGACTGCAAGTCATTGATTAGTTCGAAATCGCAGACAATGTTGGTGCTGCTATGCTTGGCCCACAATGTATTGTTTCGTACAAAAGCACTACCAGGTGTAGAGAATTAGCTAGTGAATGCTTTGTCTCACTTCTAATGTTTGAGGTTCTGTAATTTGACACATAGGGCCTTATTATGTTATTGTTGGAACCGACCTACCGTAGGTCGTCGGTTCAGAACCCCTAATTGCAATCCGACCGCTTATGGTGCAGTCACAAAATCCCATTTCTCTATGGGTGCTTGTTCTGCGGGCGTTCTCTGCCCACAGCGCAAGCTCCCATAGAGAAATGTGGGGTTGTGTAAATTTACAGGTAATTACAGGGGGCACCTAGGCCCACATTGGAGGCCGCTGAGGAATGGGGACCCTGCTAGGGGCACCCAAATTTGCTTTCTGACAGGCTTTTCATGTAAAAAAACTGGTGGGAAACGCACATCGTAATCCCAAAGGCAGAAACTGGCTGACATGCTCCTTGGGCCCGTCAGAAGCTATCCGCAATGACCGGTCGTTTTGACTTCCGACCGCCTACATTAATATTAGGTGGTCGGTAGTCAAATCTTGGATGTCGCTCGGAAAGCCTCCGACAGCAGACCGACATCCAAATGAGGCCCTTAATGTAAAGTACGGAAGGCATTTGAGGAAGTTTGGGCACATGGAGATGAGAACTGAAGAAGCTGAGAAGCTGTGAAGGTGGCAGTCAGGAAAGGTGTGGTGGTGTGACACCGGTAGGCCTCGAGAAGGAGTAGTGGACAATGTGTGTGCCTTTTAGGGTTAGGTGCCTCTCCATAAACCACAGGTGCATCATTGAGTCTTCCAATAAGTTGTTTTCTGATAGCGCATCAGCTAGGGCGTAACAAGGCCCCTGAATCCCCTGAGGTGCCAGGGTCCCATATTAGTCCAAAGCCATTGGATATCTGTGAGATATTCAAGACTCAGGGACCTCATCGCATTCTGCAGGGGCGGGGGGGCATCCTATTACGTCATGCCACTGCGCTTCATTAGGTGTTTCTAAGCTTATTAAATATTACATGTTACTGTTGGATAATTTAACAGTGCTCAACTGACTGACCTCTCAAGAACTGAAAGCTGAGTCGCTGTCACTGTTTTTTAATCCTCGAGACCCGCAGCTCACTGGAATACTTGTGGTGCCAGTACACGTCACGAGGACGCACATTACAGTTTCGAAATTAGCGTTAGTAAAGCGACAGAAAAACACATGCTGTCAAGTGGGTTAAACCCGCGCTGCTAGCACTAGCTCCAAATTATAGAAAAATTTATAACAGCTTCCGTCCTCCTGAGGTCTGTGAATTGAGCATCAATAAAGTTGGTAACGGAATGCCAATTAAATTATAGAGTTTGAAGAAACAAGGGGCATATCAACAAAGAATAGTGATAAACATCGCTGAGAGGGCTTAGTTTAATGCCAGCTATCGCCGGATTTAATCGCCGAGATATCGCGTTATCAACAACGCATATCTACACGGCGATATTAAATCCGGCTATAGTGGCAAAATCCGCGCATATCGCTGGGAATCCATCATTAGGACAGAAGTGATCAGGTAATCCTTGCTAATAGGGAGATGTGGATTCCGCCATAGAATCCACCTCCCATCATATGTATAGCTAAGTCTGCTTTTTAGCAGACGTTAGCTTTCGACGTTATAAGCGATTAACGTGGATTCTAACGTTGGTATTGGTGTCCTGGGCCAGCTTGTTGATAGGGAGTAGTGCAGTAACTCCTTGATTCCTGTGTTGTGTTAGTAGGAAACGCCCACTTTGCATCTCATTAGAAATGCAAAGCGAGGCGTCGGTAATATGTTATATGTTATGTTATAAGGGGATTTATATCATGCACTGCTACTCAAGAGTGTCCTGGCGCGGAGGGGAACAGTAACAGAGAAAGGAAAAAGAGCTAAGGCTGCTAACATGCGCTAATGCATGTTAACACTGCCTTATAAATAGGGCGAAAACATTATCTCCTCTTTTTTGGCTTTTAAAGCCAAAAAAGAGTAGATAAGGCCCTTGATAATAGGCCCCCAAGTTATTATCCACACATCACATCAAAGTATCACAAGTGTTCGCACAAAAACCCGAATGGACAGTGGAACCTTCTTAGTATCAGCACGTAACCTACAATTACTCTACTAATACGTTCCCTTTTTATCACTATAAGGGTATGTGTGCACACCGAATAGCACCCACCATCACAGTGCTAGTTCCAACAGGAACTCAACAATTCAAACATAAGCACAGGTGCACCACACAATACAAGAGATAAAGTGAGTCCAACTCCAAATATTAACAAGAGCAAGGCTCCTCAATGTTGATCTTTTTATTCCGTTGCGTGGTAGAGAGAAACAGTACAGCCGACGCGTTTCGTCCCAAATTGGGACTTTATCAGGGCAATTTATAAGTGATTCTTTGTGTCTCCATGAGTAGCAGAAACTAAAGCAGCTCCATAACACGACCTGGAATCATCCATGAAAATGTGTCAATGGGGATCAAATGTCCTCTAAAATCGAATCACTAGTGATGGCACTAGTGGTAGTTATCCGAACTTCACAGGCAATTGTTACAGTATATCTCCCTGTGAGGTCTGTAGCAAAAAATGTTCCCAATATTTCAGAGCATCAATGGATAGGCGTTCAAATTGGACTGCCAGACAGATCCAGTGACTAAGTAATCGGAAACCCAAGTATATAAAAAGATGGAGACCGCATTTGAAGACTGAATCCGATTTAAACTAAAATGTGTAATACCTTAAAAACCTTGGGCCTCATTTAAGAGGCTGTGCGTCACTTTTACGCCGCCAGTGCGTCACTTTTTGTGACGCCCCAGTGTTGTAAAAAATGCCCCTTGTTGCGCCATATTTACAATATGAAGCATCTGGATAGATGCTTCTCTTTGTAAACCCCTGCGCCACATTATACCTGCGCCAGGTATAAAGTATGCAAGGGGGGCGTATTGACACAAGGAAGGGTCATAGAAGTGACGCAGTGAAATCTATGAGATATTACTGCGTCACTTTTAGGACGCCGTTGCGTCAAAATCTTGTGCCTGCCTCACAGCAGGTGTAATACTGAAGCAGGCACTTTCACATGGGGCTTGCCCCATGTGAATGGACGCATTGCTGGAGTTGCGCCACTTTTGTGACACACTCCAGCAATGCGTCACTTTTGCAGAAATACTGACGTATCTGTAACTCCTTGCGACATGATGCGTCATACATTAAATATGACGCATCAGGAATGTAGCAAGGAGTGCGCACTGAGAAGTGACGCATGGCTGCTTTCACACAGAGATGCGTCATTTCTCATAAATGAGGCCCCTTTATCTAGAGGAGAGGTTCCCATCAGGCAAGATGAACAGGCTCATAATATGTTAGTTAGGGCTGATCAACGCGGTCACCACGGACGCCACAGCTCAAAAACTTCTTCCAGCAGCAGTTTTAAATAGGGCGAAAACATTGGGGCATATTATCAAGGGGGTTTATCTCCGCTTTTTTGGCTTTAAAAGCCAAGAAAGTGGAGATAAAATTATCTCCCTATTACCTAGCTGTCGCTAACACCAGTTAGCGACAGCTAGTAGGAGATAGCGACCATCTTGGGCCGCGCTTTGAATGTCAGTGATATTTATCACTAATGACATGCAAAGTGGCCGTGCCAAGATGTTAGCGACTGGAAACAGTCGCTAACATCGCTATCTCCTATTACCAAAGTTTGGAGGTATTCGCGCTAAGCGCGAATATGTCCAAAAGCTAACACCTGCCCTGAGCAGTTCTTAGCCATGTTATCCAATGGGAGGTGGATAACATGGCTAAGAGCATTAGCTGACTTTTCAGCGATATTCATGCATTGCGGCCGTTTTTTAGCGCATTTGCGATAAACCTTGGTAATACCAAGGTTTATCTACGATAGAAATCGCTGCAGCTCAGCGGTAAATTTTTGTCTCTAACCAAGCAATAGCGATTATTATCGCTATTGCTTGGTAATATGCCCCTCAATCTCCTTTTTTTTGGCTTATAAAGCCAAAAAAAGCGGAGACAAGGCCCTTGATAATTGAATCAAGAGCAAAATTCAAAGCCCTCTGTTATATGCACCGGATTAAAACAGGCAACTCCCCCTCCTATCTCTCTATTCTGGTTCAACCGTACTGTCCAGTGCGCACCCTTAGATCCTCCTCTCTTGGCACCTTCTCCGTGCCCCGTTTCAAACGTACCAGAGTTGGCGGTCGCTCTTTCTCCTATCTGGCACCATCACTCTGGAACACACTCCCCATTTCTTTGCGTTTTGAAACTTGCTACCTGAAATTCAGGAAAGGCCTGAAAACCTGGCTTTTCTCTGCTTGATCTCCTTCCATCTTGTGTCTCCCTGCTTCTTGTTCCTCTGTCAGCGCCGGGAAACCCCTGGGTATCTGTGCGCTTTACAAACCCAAATATAATAATAATAATACAAATAATATCCCCCCAAGTTATTATCCACACGTCACATCAAAGTATCACAAATGTTCGCTGCACATATAAACGTAAAGTAGAAAATGCTAGAGACATAAAATTATCACGGAGTAAAAAGCAAGTCCTGTAAAAGCTCCGCCCCTTAGCACACTCCAACATATACCGGTTCTTCTTTAGGCCTTAAGGATGTAAAGGTTTTTCAGAAAACATAAGTCTAAAAACGGTGCTAGTCCATATAGTTAAATGCGGTTTTGGCGTGCACACTCTCGAGTTTTACAGTATTGGCTAGAAGTCGTCGAGAGTCCCACGCGATCAGTCTGATGCCGTTTGAAGTCCTACGCATAAATCATTCGCTTTATAGATGTCAGCAAATCATCGCCCGCCTGCGCGCGCGCGCCAAGTCCTTCCAAGAAGCACATTTGCAATTAATGTTGAGCAAGTAAGTGCCCGTCTCAGCGGAGCGGCCGCTGCGGCCCGAGCTACACTGCCGGCGACGGGTTCGCTGATTTTCATCACTGAAACTGGAAAAGTAGAAAACGGCACACGAGGCTCTGAAATATTTATTGATATACGGGCTTGTTGTCAACCGGCACAGAGTCAAATCACTAAACCGATACAATAATGTCCGATGAACAAAATTGTATATCGAGCCCAAAGTGCAGGGTTTTGCACCTGAGCTTTTGATCCCTTACAAGTTACTCCCGGACAGAAAACACAAAGGTTGTTGGCAGTAAAATGTAATCTAGCGCTTTGAAACACCGTTCTGAGGTTCGGTATTTTGGTACCTTAAGCTCCCATGCGTACCCAGAGAGTTGCTGCAGGCAGGAAAGAGAACACAGGGGCATATTACCAAGGGTTAGTATCGCCGCTTTCTCGGCGAATTGTGCCGAGAAAGCGGCGATACAGCTAGAGCCCTATTACCAAGGGCACTTTAAAGCCTGGGCCGAGCACACTTTGCATGTCGGCGATAAACATCGCTAATGACATGCAAAGTGGGCGTTCCCACGTCCAACCACATGTAAAATGTGGTTGGAGGTGGGAACACCCTATTACCAAGGCAGGCGTTGGGAGACAAAAACCTGCGATAAACTCATTTATCGCAGGTCTCCCAAAGCCTGCTCCGACCAGGCGTTAGGCATTGTTAACATGGGGGTGTGGATCATAAAGCTGAATCCACCTCCCCATATTATCAAGGCCCACATTAGCGCATGAAAACAACGTTTGTTTTCATGCGCTAATGTGCTATATCGCCGACTATCGCCGGATTTCTAATCGCCTGCCTGATGCGCATTGATGATTGCGCGCTAATTAGGCGATAAAATCCGGCGATAGCCGGCAATACGGAGATGTGCATTGTGCGTTTTGCAACGCACACCTCGGTAATATGCCCCACACTTTTTTAAGCAGTTGGGAACACAGGGGCATATTATCAAGGGGGTTTATCTCCGCTTTTTTGGCTTTAAAAGCCAAGAAAGCGGAGATAAAATTATCTCCCTATTTACCTAGCTGTCGCTAACACCAGTTAGCGACAGCTAGTAGGAGATAGCGACCATCTTGGGCCCCACTTTGCATGTCAGTGATATTTATCACTAATGACATGCAAAGTGGGCGTGCCAAGATGTTAGTGACTGAAAACAGTCGCTAACATCGCTATCTCCTATTACCAACTTTTGAAGATATTCGCGCTAAGCGCGAATATCTCCAAAAGCTAACACCTGCCCTGAGCAGTTCTTAGCCATGTTATCCAATGGGAGGTGGATAACATGGCTAAGAGCATTAGCTCGGTAATGCATGAATATCGCGGACTTTTCAGCGATATTCATGCATTTCGGCCGATTTTTATCGCTTAGGAGATAAACCTTGGTAATAGCAAGGCTCCTAAGCGATAAAAATCGCCGCAGCTCGGCGATAAAAATTTTGCCGCTAACCAAGCATATCGATAATTATCGCTAGTTGTTGGTAATATGCCCCACAGTCTTGGTCTGCTGTGTGTGCACACAATGATCGGGTGTACTGGGGAGATATTTGACCAAACAATAGATTAAGTAGTGCGACCCACAGTGATTATGTACAACATGCAGAGTTTGGATTTCCTGATGACACTGTCTATCTTCATTTCTACCAATTGATTTATATTTTTAGATGAGCGGGCAGAATTTGAAAAAAAATGCTTTTACTAAATTTGTGAAGCTTCTTTAAAAACTTTGCCAATTTTGCTTACTGAAAAAAGCAAAAGAGCAGATGAGAAATACTAAAAAAGTAGGTTTAATACCCAAGAGCAAATCAAAAACTGCTGTCAATCATGCATTCTTCCAAAAAAACTTGCTGTAAAAACGTGCCTCAAAGACTAATGTCAGATGCAATTTATCCTGTTATGCAAGACTTTGAGCAATGAAGATTTCTGCAAAATTTTGACAGCAAAATTATAATTTCACAGATATCTATTGGTATATTTACGAGTGAAGTTGCGTCGCTTTTGCTCCACACAAAGTGGTGTAAGGATTACACAAGTCCTAAATGAGATTAATAAGCCTCACAAGGCCACTTTGCATGGAGTAAAGCAACTCAGAGCCAGCGAGGTGATCCATGCGCGTTGCGTGGGTGTTCCCGCACAACTCCCATGGTTTTTGACCCATTCCCAGATTTGCCAAAATTAGTAACCTGTGAATGCACCAACAAGATATACTTTCCCAGAGAGGTGTAACAAGGAGAAATATCTTTATATATCTCCATTACTTCGTCTTTCTATGTGTGCTGCATTGTGCAGCTCACTTAACCAGAGGAATCAACCTCTTAGGATTGTTTTTGTTTGTGTTCCTGCAAAAAAACAATCCTGCAAACAACACAGGCACCCTTGCAGGTGCAAGGGTGCGTGCACTGGTGCTAGGCAGACAAAAGTGTACCAGCACAGGGGAAAAGGCAGGCATGAAGCATATTGCTTTAAATATGGCACATTCCTACCATTTCTCTGTCATGCAGTGCAGCGCAGCCAGGTGACTTGCTGCGTTGCACCTTGTGACTTTTTCATAAATCTGCCCATTAGTATGAAACATCTAAATCTGTCAAAATGTAGGGGCTTATTTATTACCCAGCTTGTGTCACTCTTTTATCACGAAACGTGGTGTCAGAGTGAGGCAAACCTTAAATCAAATGTTTGAAGCCACTGTGCATACCTCTGAGTAGTTTGAAATAATCTGGAGTAACGCAATGTAGCGCAAATCGCTGACTTGCATTACTCTGCCCTGGGAAGGCCTTCCATGGGCGTTGCATGGCTGTTCCCACGCAACTCCCATAGATTTTGACGCATCCCTAGATTTGCAAGAACTTGTAAACCTGGGGATACGTAAAAATCTTACACCTGCCCACAGGAGGCGTAACAAGGGGAAATATCTCTAGTTCTACTTGTTTCTTACCTTAGTTGGCCTTGGTCTGCAAATGTTATGGGAAAATCCGGAGACCGCACAATTTCCATCAAAAACTATCATAAAGAAAATTTACTGGGAGAAGGTGGCTCTCCGAAACTGGAACGGTGTAGACTCCTCTACTATGGCTGGAGGATTCCTAGAGGCAAAACTTAATCCACGTTTAGAGCCCTACTGGGATGTTAATACCAAACCAAGGGACAGGAAGCTTTTTTTCCAACTTAGAGCTGGTTCCCTTCCCCTTAGGTCTCTGACCGGTAGGTGGGGCAAACAAACTAGTAGTAATTGCCCTGAATGCAGAGATCATAAATAGACTACTGGCCATTTTTTATCTGCCTGCCCGGCCTACGAATAACCAAGGCGAGCATGGCTAACTCCTTTTTGTAAGTCCTTAGGTACTACCAGCAGTTCTGAAGCTTTAAGAGTCATATGCACTAGCATTTTAACTTCGAATTCAGTAGCTACTGCCAAATACTTAGGTTGCGCATGGGTGGTTAGATTAAAGCTTTTAGATACTGATTGTTGATTGTCTTTAATTGTAATGAAACATTAGATTTGTTAGTCAATGTATTAAACGAGTACTCATAATTACTAAGTCATATGTAAATAGCAATTGACATGAATTTTACCTTTTGGACTGTGTTTTAACCAATTTTGTAAATTATATTTTAACCTCATTTTTAAATTTGCATTCTTGAAATATATGTAAATCTCAATGCTTTTATGAGTGAACCTCGAATAAAGCTGAATTTGACTTGACTTGACTTGTTTCTACCTCTTTCTATGTGTGCTGCACTCTTTCGATTTGGGACGTACAACATTGTTATGATGTGATTTGTTCTGACATTTTGAAGGCATCAAGACATTCTATACTGCCCATGATGAATTTGACCAGATTACATTAATGGTAAAACCAGCAACAATAGATGCTCGCCACGTACCATCGTCAGGCTCACAACTGCAGTTTAAATTTGGCCTTGCACACAGAGGATCATCGATTTCTAGGATAAAGCATTCACAAGATATTGGTTATCTAAGGCTCCTGGATGGGAGATGTACTGCCTTTAATCACATCTAACATGCAACATATATTTGTTGCTGAGAGTAGTCCCTCTGATAGAGTGTCTTTGCTGAGCTGGTATATCTCCAGTATTAAGGCAAAGCTAGTAGATGAGGACTGGGTCAAATTTATGGACAATTGTGATTTTCGTTTACTCCAAGACATGTTGGCACTAGACATGCCCTTTGGGATGGGTCATAAAACCTATCATATCCCAGCATCCAGTTCCCTAGCTGGTTGAACTGCTGGTGGTGTGTGTATGTTGGAAAGTGGGTTATTGGTCAAATGTAGGTCTGCCACTGGCAATAATGCCACTAACACATGAAAGGACCCAGCATAGGTCTTGGAAAATTATTCCTATGCTCAACCCTTGGCAACGTGGCTGCGAGCAGACAGGATTAACTTTAGAGACAAGTATGTAAAGCATTTAAAAACACCATGTCAATAAATTATTAAGACACAACACAAAATAAAAATCCAAACCCAATTTATGAAAATATGTAATATTTTTATCTTTTAAATGACACCAAAACAAAATAAATCCACTGTAGGGAACCATAGATATGAATTTTTAAAGATGAGTCACTTTCTAGTGCTTAGAAACCAACAGTGCATGTTTTAGTCATTTCGTTTTCTCTGACAGGGACACCTTTAGAAATTGTTATGGAGAATCTCACCAAATATGTTGTGTCGCCTTCTCCAGCAGGCGGGGGTGTCCAGTTGAGCTCTGTTAACCTGTAGCTTGCAGAGAGTCCACTCTTTAGTCCTTTTGCAGCAAGGTAATCCAAGGGCTGCAGTTTCAGTTGGTGCAGTCTTCAGAGGGCAGGCCTTAGCAATCTTTGCACAGCAAAACTTCTCAGCAGGGCACTTCTTGCTTCAGTAAGTTTCAAGTAGCAGATCTGGGGGGATCTGCCCCTCTCACATACTTATTCCAAGTTCTCTGGGTCAAGCAGGAGGTCGCTTCTGACCAATGAGAGTAAGGTAACTCCTCATAGTTATGACCACATCCTGTAGAGTGTGCCATTATTTTGTCCCAGAGTTCATGAAATCTTCCAAATCCATAACGACTGATTTTACAGCAAGGAGGTAAGAGCTGGCTAAACATACCTCTAGGATGGCTTATTTCCATAGACTCTCCCCCTAGCATCTGCACATACATTCCCTAATCCTGGGTCTGGTGGGGGTCAAAAGTGGAAAGTAGAAACTGACACTGAGCCCATCCCTCTGCTTGTGACGACCATGGTTTACGATCCGTCCTCCTAGCCTGGCATTCCTATTGAAAAACACACTGCCTTGCCAGCAGAGCTGGTTAACCCCAGGGGCTCTTTACCACCTCTTCAAGGCAGCCTGGCTAATCCACTTAACTCTGATCAATCAGGGCAGACCACTGGAAGGCTGAATTGGACCTACAAACAAGAAAGTCTTATAACTTCTTGTATATACACTTTAGGAGAAATACAACAATATGATATAGTTGGATTTACTACTACCATTCTGTGAAGTCTTTGAATGGCCAGTCTAGTCCTGTCCTATCAATAGTTATTAAACAATCATTTCCTACCATGTTAACCTATGTAACAAGGGATTTGCAATAGGAAACTCCACACCCACCACCGGTCTAGGAAAGACATGGCTTGGTAGTTCGGGCTGGACTGTTCCCATGAGGCACAGGGTCTAGGCTGATTTCCATATAGCCATTGTCTGACCTAGGGTGGTGTGTCTGTTCTGGGGTGGTGTGGCCCCGCATCATCTTAAGGGAGAGGTGTAAGATATTGGATTATCTGAAGGGGGGTGAACCTAGAATTAACGGTGTGTATAGGCTGTTTTTGATGGAATCCCAGGACGATATGGGCAAAACTGAGGCAGCCTGGGCTTCAAAACTGGAGGATCCGGACATTGACCTGGACAGAGCCCTTGCAATGGATAGAAGATTCCTACACTCCTCCAATTTAAGAGCTCAGCACTTCAAAACATTATTTAATCTCTATTATACCCCCTCTAAACTTTATGATTGGGGTAAGAGGGAGAACAGCATCTGCCCCAGATGCTGCAAAGGTCCAGCTGATATTATCCATATGTTTTATCAGTGTGAGAAATTAGAATCAATCAAAACAGAGATTGAATCATTCTGGTCAGGGCTGCTGGATGCTCAGATAACCTTGTCTCCGACACTCATGATTATAGGATGCCAAAGCAAATTGAAATTAAATATCGAGACTGAAGCTTTAATTTTTATTTCCACAGCTGTACTTAGAATCTTAATTTCAGCAGCTTGGAAAGATACTGAGGCCCCAACATTTCAAATGTGGTTGTCCAGACTATTGGGAATACATAATGTGGAGGCGGCTTTGTATGAACTCAAGGGTAAAAAATTAAGAGAATTGGGGATGAAGACCTGGGCACCAGTGGCTGCTTGGCGTGCTAGTAGATTGTAGCAAACTCACTGATTTCAGGAATATGGCTATGGCAATGCTCTTATCCGCTATATTCTCTTTTCATTTTTTTTTGTTTGCGGTAGCCGGCATTATGTCTACAATACCCATATCAATATTTATATTAATAACATTAACTACTTCATGATCTACTAGAATTAATTCAATCAGATACTAGTTATGTAATTCTACAACCGACCTCTACATACCTTTATTTTTTTATTTTATTTTTTATTATTCTTTATTGTTAATATTTGTGGTTTGTTTATATTGTATCTTGTCTTTTTCATTGAAATCATGTATATTGCTTTCTTATTATGCTACATGGATTCTCAATAAAAATGTAAAAAAAAAGCAAAATGATATCACAAGGAAGGACTGATTCTCTGCACAGGCTCAGATTGTCACTCCCTTTTCTACCTATGAAATGGCAATGGCATCTGAGCACAGAGAACTTGCGCGATGTACACACCAGAATCGGGAGATCTTATCTGACCCACAGACCTGCCGGAATGGGCAGTAACTAGAAACTCTACAACCACACTGACTATACTGAAAAATGAATTATCAATCATATTAAAAGACAACATCTCCAGAAGTAGTGCCTAAACAGACAGAAACCCCTTGCGGGTAGGAATTATCACAGCGAATAAGAGACTGCTAGAGACTGATCATAGCCCTGAAGAAGTCACGGGGTAACCCCTAGTAACAGTGACGAAACACGTGTTGACTAAGAAGGCTCAGAAACAGACTAAGTGGAGTACAGAATTAACTTCACTTACAGGTGAACTTGAAATAAAGACTTCAGAAAATACAAGACAAGCATTACTGTGATATATAGATGGAACTACATGTGTATTTACTTCTAAACATGTGTTGAGGACTTTTATTTTCAGTAGATGGGTCTGTTGACTACACATTTGGGTATTTGGTGGTTTTTTCCTACCTAATGCACCGTGCCAGATGTTTTGTCACAACTGAAATATATATGAGATAGACCTAAGAGCGCCATTTGCGTATTGATTACCACTGGCTCTCTATATTAATATTCTGAGGTTAGGACAGATTAGAGAAGCAGAGGACAGATGCACATGTTAACATGGTGATGCTGAATATCACAAGCTAGGCTGTCTTCTAATGGGAGGAATAATTCATGGGCAGTCGTGTTTTAATATTGGGTTGAAGGTGAAAGGGAGAGAGGTTCAGTTATACCTTCCAGATCATAGAATGGAATCTCGGATCTATCGCCTCCTTTCACAAAATCCTTAGATTTCTTTCAGTTTAAAAGCTAGTGCCACTTTCACACTGGCCACTGTCAAGCCGTGTTACGTGATCAACTTTGTGCCATCCATCTCAGAGACTGCCACCGAGCATGTGGGTTGGCGACCTTATCGACATAACCCAGGTGAGCAGATGTACAAGCTTACAAGGTTAGCCTAACCTAAATATTGATGATTAAAATTAGCACAGGTACGTGTTGTAATGCAGACCTATCCTCAAATGCAATAACTACCTGTAGTTCACTAGGTGTAGTGCTGCATCTTGTGGTCAAAGACTAGGGGTCCACAACAGGATAATTAACCATCAATCTGTAGAAAAGGTGTATGGACACAAGTGAGAATCAAGGGGAAGTTGTTCTGAAGGATTCTAGCTATCTCCGGATCACACCCCTAGTCATAAGGCTGCCAGGCTTTAGTCAAGTCTGGAACATCCAGGGGGCGTGGCAAACACCATGGCGTGCTAGGACGTGCGGCTCCGGAGCTCCCTAGAAATCCGACATTAAAACTACCCAAATTGCCACCAACCTACTAAAGACTAATCAGGGACACTTTGTGCCCTCCGGAGGCAAAGAATCGAGAGGAGTACCTGTCCGCAGCGCTTCCTACGTGGATTTTCTGACGCCGCTTTGTGCGCCAAGCCGGAGGCAAGATGGCGGCCGCGACGCGCAGATATCGGCGGAGAAGCTGAAGCTCGACCTCCAAATTCGGCGACAGATCCCCACAACCAGGAAGGAGGGCAACATTACCAGGGCATCGATCACTGGGCCTGGACGCCTCCAATCTGGGCGTTAAGGGCTCCAAAGAAGATCCCCCCCCGCCAAGATGGCGGCTGCGGCCCCCGTGATGTGACACGAGCTACCGAGAGACTATCGACGCCTCGCTGAAGGGGCCATTGCGGTGAGGGGCGGCGACACAGGAGGTGTCGGCACGACTAGAGACTGAGTGTGTGGGGGGCCCCCTGGGGAGCCGCTGCGGAGCGGCGTGGAACCCGAGATTACACCAAGATGGCGGCCGGGGCCGCATACCGGGACTAGAGGGGACCCTGACTAGGCCTACCCCGCTACAGCCTTGACGCACCGAGGCCGGACTGCCCCGCATAAACGGCCACCTAGTGGGGCGCCTGGATGGCACGGATTCCCGGCCACGGTCACAAGAACCACCGCTCGCTACCCGGGGGCCGGAGGCCCATCACCTGGATGTGACTGGCGGAGGAGGGAGGCTAGGCAGACCTACCTGGCACCACCCGCCAGTGATCCGATCGACACGAATGGCGGAGCGGAGACGACAGGGACCCACGAGACCCACGAGATGAGGCTTTTCGACCCCGGCACACCTGCAGAGGCACAGACCATCCTCGGGACCGCGACCAGCACCCAGGAGGTAGGGTGTTATCCGTTTGCACAGCGGGCCTAACGCACTACTCCTGCGAAACATGGGGAAGAAGGACATACCGACTAAAGGGCCCAAACAGGGGCCGATGGACAATTTTGCTGCGCCGCGACAGGTGGGGGAGGGCCTCCCTGCCGCTCCAGGCCCGCGCTCGGACACCGACTTGCTGATGGGGGCCATTCAGGCCTCGCGAACTGATATCCAGGAGTCCCGAGCGGCCCTGGAGGTCAAGATAGGCAAGGTGTTCTCTGAAGTGACACTCCTGAGGCAGGACTTCCGAAATTTATCAGACAGGGTTACCTCCGCAGAGACGCGGATGGGCGAGGCCGAAGATTCAATCACGACCCTGCGAAAAGAAATGGCGGAGCTCAAGGCATCCCATCGCCAACTGCTATGGAAGGTGGACGGCTAGACAGATCCTTGCAAAATGCAACCCACTGGGAAATACCGAAGGCGCGGAGATTGAAATCCAGGAGGTATAAGAGGCAAGCCCCAGCAACGCCCTACAGAGGCTGAGGCATGGGAAATACACGGAAAGGGCGTTCGGCCTCCCCAAAAGGTGCGGCCGGGACGGGGTCGAGATTTGTCGCTCTACGATCCACTGCTCGCTCAGAGGGCGAGGACGAGGAAGGACTCGATAGCCGCACATATGGAGGCGAAGAAGAGGAGGAAGGGGGACAATCTGTTCATCCGTTGGTGAATGAGATCCGAGTGTTGGAGCAGGACTTGTCTGGACAACATAGTGCGCCCGAATCAGAGACTCAAGACTCCAAATCTTAATCGATAGTGGTTCGGGCCACTGAGCATGCAACGCGAGGTTGAGATACAAGCAAGTTGACACCCCCTCTGAACAATGGTGCATTTGGAGAATGGAAATAGCAGCCCGACATAGGGAAGCACGCAAGTTGACACGCCTCTCTGTTTTACATGTTTTACTGTTTTTTGGTTTTTTGAAGGGAAGGTTCGGTGGGTGGGCGACAGGCCTACTCTTACGGAAAGTTATGTCCTATCCCAGGATACGACTGGAAGGGGAGGGAGGTGGGGAGCAGGGTGGGAGAGAGCGTTCTCAAGTTTGTTCAGATAGAGGACCGGGTGGGAACAGTTGGGGGGGAGAAAACAGATGTGAAAATGCAGCAACGAGCACTGAGCCTCCACATCATGTACACATGCCAGAGTCTAACCACATGCAGCCATCACATCTTCCAATGGCAAGTACCGTAGACACCCCACAGGAGGGAGGTAGGAGACTGAGCGTCCTGACATGGAATGTCAATGACTAGGCTCTAAGATCAAGAGGGGCCTAGTGAACGCCTACATTAAAAAGGTGGACCCGGATATCACCTTCTTACAAGAAACACATCTCAAAGGTTACGTGTGCCTTCATTAGCTAGAGGCCGATACAGGGTTCTGGCTCATACGGGATACACATCTGACTCCAGAGGGGTAGCAGTCATTGTTAATAAGTCCTCACCATTTTGAACCACCTGCACCTGGGTTGACCCACAGGGGACATACGCTGGAGTACAGGGCACCTGGAACAGACACACTTATACGCTAATCTCGGTCTATGTACCACCCAAACTATAGACCCATACGCTCACAGCGCTTGGAAACATACTTATAGATACAGTAGACACTATGCAAGTGGTGGGAGGGCGATTTTAACGATGTTATGAACATAAGACTCAATAGATCTGGAGACGCAGCAAAAGAAGAGCACCAGACTGCACTGTTCAATCAGATGTCCACTATAGGACTTACGTATATATGGAGGTGGCTCCACCCGACACAGCAAACCTACTCATATTACTCTGGGGCACACAGGGAGTTCTCGCGACTCGACTATATTTTCATGTCCCGCCAGTATCTGAGGGTAGCAGATATTGCATAATATAGGGCCAGGGGCATATCGGACCACTCGCCATTGTATGTGAGGGTGGGGCAAGACCAGGGCAAGGGCACAGGTTTCTGGCGTCTGGCGGCCTGGGATCTTCAAAACGCTGCCATCCTGCGAGGCATTCGGACAGACATTAAGGTATATATTGCAGAAAATGAGAGTACGGTGGACTTGAGTGTCACCCTCTGGGAATCCCTAAAGCCAGTACTGCGAGACAGGATAAAGTCCAGACTGGGAGAGGAAAGACGGAGACTCCAGGCTGAGGTAGTTGCCCTAGAACAGGCTATCCTGGGATGGGAGAGGGACTATCTGACCCATAAAAACAGCGAGACTCTCAGACGGCTACTTGATGCCCAGAAACAATATAGGGAACTGGCAACTAATGAGGCGAAGACCCAATCCCTCGCCACCCTCCACCGGTTATATGATGTGGGAGACAAGTCAGGAAAACTCTTGGCGTGGCTCAGAAAAAAGGAGCGAGCGGTGAGGTGGATAGACAGTATAGATACCACAGACGGGACCACTGTTAACACCGACACTGAGATAGCAGAAGCATTTGCTACTCATTATGAAACGTTCTATGCAGCTCATGACCTTACAACTCATGAGGAAGCTTTACAATACCTAGACACTACGGTCCTACCGGTCCTGCCCCCTGAGACCCTGGAGGCCCTGGAGGCGGACATAACGACTGAAGACATCACGGATGCCATCGCCAAGCTGCGACCAGGCAAAACCCCAGGCCCGAATGGTTTCCCAGCAGAGCTTTTTAAGCGTGCGGCGGACCTTCTGGCCCGCCATCTTAAAGGCCTCTTTACTGGTGCCTTCAAGGAGGGAGAGCTCCTTCCGGATCTCGCTATGGCCACGATTATCCCAATATATAAGGAGGGCAAACCACGAGAGAATTGTGCGTCCTACCGGCCTATCTCCCTACTCAATACGGAAGTAAAACTGTTAGCAACCATCTTGGCGGTCCGCTTGAGGGCGGTTATTACAGGCCTTGTTCATTTGGACCAATCAGGCTTCCTACCAGATAGAGCAACTAAACTGAACCTTAGAAGAACCCATAACTGGCTACAGGTAGTGAGGGGGTAGAGCTATCCACATTGGTTCCTTTCCTTGGATGGCGAGAAGGCGTTCGACGCGGTACACTGGCCCTTCCCATTCGCAGTGCTCCATAAGTTTGGTTTCGGGCCAAATTTTATCAAGTGGGTCCAGCTTCTCTACACTGCCCCGAGGGCCAAGGTGAGGGTGAACGGGATACTATCGCGTGAGTTCCAGATTCAGAGAGGCACTCGGCAGGACTGCCCCCTGTCTCCCATCCTCTTTACGCTCACCATTGAGGTGCTCGCAGCCAGGATCCGGCAAAACAAGGACATCCATGGCTTTACGAGCAACGACACAGACCCGACACCAGAAAAGATCTCGCTATACGCGGACGATGTCTTGCTCTACATAACTAAACCAGAGACCACCGTCCCGGAGCTCTTCCGAGAACTAGAACAATGTGGCGGGAAGGCGGGGCACAAAATAAACTGGCACAAATCTATACTTTACGACCCTGGGGGACGTAACCAGTGGGGGAGGCTGCCGGACAAACTGCTGACCACCACAGAAGGCTTCCAATACCTCGGGATCTATATAACCCTGAGTGCGACCCTCTAGTTCCACAGAAATTTAGAACGGATCATAATGAATGCGGTGGCAGATATGGACCGATGGAGACAGCTCCCATTGACACTCCTGGGCAGAGCGGCCATGTACAAAATGATCACTCTGCCGAAATTCCTTTACGCCCTACAAAATGAATACTATCCAATACCTGCGGCGGTCTTCAACAGGATCCATGCGAATCTGCGATCCTTCCTTTGGCTAGGCAAACATGCCAGGGTGGCTCTGTCCACGCTTCAGAGACACCAGTACAGTGGAGGGATCTTGCTTCCTAACCTAGAGGCCTACTATTGGGCAGAACATCTGACACCAATTAATGATTGGTTTCACGCCCCGGCGGATCACCCGACTTACGCCCTGGAGAGAACAAAAATGTCATCCAAAAACATATTGTGTTATCTCTACGGGAGCGTTAGAAGGGCACCCCTCCTCCCAGCTACGTCTATAACACTTACTGCATGGACAAAGGCCACAAGACGCATGGGTTGGGATAAGAAGCCCACACGGCAGACACCGCTGTGGCACTGCCAATGGTTGGCAGAACTTTACAAACTGAGAGGTTTCCAAAAGTGGGACGATATTGGCATCTCCACTATAGGAGATGTGATAGCCAAAGGGGAGCTAAAATCTTTTCAAGTCCTTAAATCAGAGTTCGGTTTACATAATACACAGCAGTTCAAATACATCCAACTACGGCATGCTTGAGGAGCCCAAAACATCACACTCACAGATATTCCAGAGTATGCACCACTAGAAGGGAGGCTCCTTCAAGAACAGATACTGGGAAAGGCGGTCTCCCTGACGTATAAAACATTGACTAATAATATGCTGGGGGATCTGGCAAGACTCAGAGCCACGTGGGAGGCTGAGGTGGGAGAGATGGAAGACCTGGATTGGGAAATAGTGTTGATGCATCCCCGGGAGATGGCAATCAAGTCAAGACTACGACTTATTCAATTTAATGTACTCCATAGAACCTAATATGACAGACTACGTCTAAGCAAAATGGGGAAGGTAGAGGACCCATGATGCCTTAGATGCCACCAGGGAGAGGGAGATTTGTATCATACAATATGGACATGTGGCATAATACAAACATATTGGACACAGGTATTCAAGGAATTAGAGGAGGTCCTAGAGGCTTCGATCCCGCAGGATCCCAAGTTGGGACTGTTGGGCATGACTAACGAGGTAGACCTGACTCCCCCACTTCTTACATTTCTGGTCCTTGCATTGGTTGTTGCAAAAAGGGACATCGCAAAGCATTGGGGAGTGCCGGAACCACCGGATCTGGAGGAGTGGAGGAGAGGGTTAGATCTATATATGGCAGCCGAGAGGGTAACTTATAAGGCTAGGGGGTGTCCCCAAAAATTCCGCAGAGTTTGGTCTAAGTGGCAACACTATCATGGGCTGGATGGGGGGCTGTGAGGGGGCAGGGGGCTTCTTAGGGTGGGCATAGGTCAGGACACGGGGATAAACGGGACATCTTTACAAAGGATACGACGAGACATACTGAACTTGCAGAGTGCCATGAGACACCTGCAACCCATGGCTCAGAACTGTGAAAGACTATGCTGGCACTAAGGGGGATGAGGGGGGAATAGAAGTGTAACTGCTGCTATTTTCGTATATGTATTGTTGAAGGTATGAAACATGTGTTTATTGCTCATTAGTGGGGGTGGGGAGGGTTCAGCAAAAAAAGAAAAAGCAGATACTCGGAATGCCCATTGAATGCTCTCATTTGTGTATGAGTTTGTAACTACAGCGCTCTAATGATACTTGCCACCCAACCTCCGGGGTGTGGGCTAAATGACCGTGTATCCTTCTACCGATGGTGAGATGCGCCAATTGTGATGAATAACTGGAATACCTGATTGATTGTGTTAGTAGCTTCCTGTGAATCTGCAATAAAAATAATAATAAAAAAAAAGTCTGGAACATCCAATCAAGCATAAAGTCCCTCCCTCCTGAAGGAGTGTTGTGAGGAGGAACGTAGAGAATTTCATCTAAACTGGGGAACCCTGTCCATTTGATGGCAAGGTAGGTCCCATGGAGCCAGAGAGGGGGGAGTTCACTACTCTCTTTCAGAACAAAGCCGCTCTTTAGGGAATGTGGCCCTTGCCATTCCCAACACTAGAACATGAACGTACTGAAATATTTCATGAGTGCCCTCCACGTAATATGCAAAATGTTTTTAAATAGGTCTGAAAATGGCTTTTTTTTTACTGTTTCAAATATTTCTCACTGGCCAACACTCCACTATAGCCACCCAATGTGGAAGGTGGGATAACTCACACCAATCTGCCTTGGACCTTGTCCATGAACGAAGTAGGTGGCACCAACGGTGGAAGTGACTGGTGGCAGAAAGGGGATACGTCATTATGGATGACGCCAGAATCACGCTGTGCTAACACAGCGCCGGCAATAGAATGAATACAGCATTAGCATGCATTCATTCAGAATAGAAAGAGTAACAACGACTTGCATTTAGGGGGGCATCTTGGTGAAATGGTGTTGGATTTATAATTCAACACCTTCCCTACTGTTGGGCAGACTGGAGTTGGAATGGTAAATTAAACTATCCAACAACCAGCACCCCCCTACGGCATGTCGTTAAAGCGACTTGTGTGCTAAACAAATGCATCCTAAAGACCCGTTTGTTCAAAAGATGGCGTTCTGAATGCATGCGTCGTAAACGCATGCGGAATACCATCATACATTCGACAGAGGGAGAAGTGGGTGGCAGCCATCTAAGTAAAAATATGGAACACATGGACTTTTTTTTTGTTTGTTTCATATCAAGGGCCAGATGTGGGTAGCTGAATACCGGTCGGTAATACCGAAAATCAGTAGATATTAGCGTTACCGACCGGGAGTTACCAAACCCCAATGTAGGAAAGGAATCGGTAATAAGGAATCAGTAAATACTGATTCCTTATTACAGATTCCTGATTTAACGATTCGGAGTTACCGAACCCCCAAATACCGAATCGGTAAATAAGAAATGGTAAAAACGAGAAAAGAGATGTAGAAAAATTCTGTAATACCGAGTTTCCACAAATTCAGTATTTAATAGTCGGTAATTACCACTGACTCAAAGTAGGTGGTAATCAGGTGCACTGTATTTAAACAGCCCCAAAATGCAACAGTGTGATCACTATGGCGGCCCTCTTTGTTATTGCAAGGCGGCTGCGGCTACAGGCAGCAGGAGTGAGGATCTGGAGTCAGGAGGATTGCGTTTACAGACAGCGCAACACACTCTTCCAACTGACTGAGGCAGAGATCCATGAAAGGTACAGGCTACACCCCCAAACTATCCTGGACCTGATAAGGGACCTGCACCCACTCCTGGAGCATCCAACACCAAGGGAGCATGCTATATCACCACATGTGCAGGTGCTCTGTAGCCTACACCTACTTGCATCTGGCAGTTACCAGGGGGTGATAGCTGCGGTAGGTGGTGTGTCACAGAGTTGCCTGTCCCGTTTCTTTAACAAGTTCCTGGATGCCAGGATGCAGAGAATGCATCACTAAATAAGCTTCCCAACCACACAGGTGGAACTGCAGAAAACCAAAACAGACTTTTACCAAAAGGCCCAGTTCCTGCATGTTATATTGTGCATTGATGGGACACACATTAAGATCTGCCCTACTGCAGACACTGAGTACATCTACCGAAACAGAAAATCCACCCACTCCAGTAATGTGCAGGTAATCTGCGATGTAGCCAACTTAATCACCAACATCGTGGCCAAATTTCCGGGGAGTACCCACGACTCATACATTTTCTAGAACAGTGGGATCTACAGACGTCTGGCTGTGGAAGAATTTGGAGAAGGATACCTACTAGGTAAATCACTGTGACACACCCTATGTATACTGCAGATGAATGTTTTGGTGACTGTTATTAACAGCACTGTCTTCCCCACCTAAGTGATAGCGCATATGCTGTGCGGTCATTCATCCTCACTCCTTACCTAAACCCATCAACTCCAATGTGGCGCACAAATCAACACAGAACATTGTGGAGCGCACGTTTGGACTATTGAAAAGCAGGTTCCGCTGCCTCCACAAAGCGGAGGCGCACATCAGTACCAACCCATCATCTGCTGCAAGATCATCGCAACTTATGCTATGCTGCATAACCTTGCCACTAAGAAAGGAACAACAGTTGAATTAGCTGACTCTGAGGACGATGATGATAAATTTGCACAGCCAGAGCCCAATGCAGCAGGAGTGGCGCCAGCACCAGATGGGAGACAAAGAAGGGGCTGAGATCACATGCAACTATTTTTAAGTAAGTAAGGAGACACAACCAGTTGTATTTGAATGACGTGGTTTAATATATGGGCACGACGCCACCACATAAAGGGCTCAACATGGCAGTCCTATTTGTAAACACCCTACAAAGATGTCAGGGGTTAAGTCACCCAGTTAGGTAGACTAAGTGTGGTTTGCATTATCTCCTGCGGCCACGCAATACATTGCTGCATTCCCTTTGCAGACTGTCCTCACTGGCAATTGATCCAGTGCCAGCACCTTGACGTCTGCTGCTCCTCCTGGACTCAGTTACAGGGGGCGTTACACTGCTGCGACTTGTTGTCTCCTCACGGTCCCCCTCATCCCCTTGTAGCAGGATTGGTAGCCTGATTATTTAGGAGCACTTCAAGTGCAGTGGTCACTGTCACAAGCCCCCTTCACACATCACAGCTGCAGTGTGCCATCCCTTCCTGCATGGCCACAGAGCGCCTGCAGAGCAGAGAAGTGGCAGTGGAGAGGCGGTTCACCGCCTTGGTACAATGCTCCATTTTCTGCCTCTCCCTGCGCCGTGCCATCTTGTCCTTATCAAGCTTGCTGCACAGCAGCCTCACGGACTGGGACGTGTCCCTCAAGCCCTCAGCCATGTCCCTCATGCCCTCAGCCAGTGTTGTATTCATCGAGCAGATGGCCTTCTATATATTCTGCACTGAACTGATTGGATTGCTTTCCCTTGCAGGCGCCGGACCTTTAACATGTTTACCTCCAGACCTGCAAACACACCATGCTCCTCACCCTGCAAAGCTGGACTTGTTGTATCGGGTTCCCAAGGCCTACATGCTCCAAAGATAACCCACTTACATTGAAAGAACTGTTGGCACGGAAGCTGAAAAATTCAAAGAACAAGTTTATTAAGACCCCATGGGGTGGTGGTACATTCCTACAGCACCCTTCGGTAATGCAAGAAGTATCACACCGAACATCGGTGTGACCCGTTCTTTTATACAATTTGCAGGTAATAAAAAGATAGGCGGTACAGAGTTACAGAGCGTTATGTACATATATGGTCATTTTTGGAACACAGCCAGCTCATTGGAGGGGTTACAACCCCGCTGGTCAGTTTGGCGGCACATTCCTGAGGGGTGACTGGTCAGTTGGGACTGCGCATGCACAGGCTTGACCGTTACTAAAAATAGCCTGTTGCTGGGCAAACTCGAGTGGTCAGTGGCACGGACAACGGACTAAAGGGCACGCTGGCCACGAGGCCGCTCATGATCTAAGATGGCCGCCGTAACACACAAAATGGCGTTTCCAAGTATAGCCAAGTTAAGCGGGAAAACGTGTAGCACAGCTAAGCGCTAACCCGGCCATTGTCAAATTACGGCAGACGACCCTTTTAGCGTTTAGCTGAAGCTACCTCATAGTGAACATAATCAGGGTGTTCATCTTCGATATCAATTAGCATTATTTGAGCTACTTCTTTGTGAAGCATCATGTTATTCTGAGCAAGAGCTCGTCTTGATGGTATGCAAGCTGATAAGCACATGGAACATAAGGCTGGGCCACATTGTATACATAAACATACAGAAAACAATATCCCAACAATGATACATAGAATCGTTAGCAGTTTCCAACCCCAAATGGTAAGCATTGACCAGAACCACCCTGAAAGAGTCCAAGTTCCATTGTCCGGGTGTATTTCGGCAGCTATCTTGTGCAATTTCGAAATAGCATCATAAACAGATGGTGAATTATCAGGTACGTATACACAGCAGCTACTTCCGATAATTCTACATGCCCCCCACGGTCAGCTAGAACCACATCTAGAACCATTCTATTCTGGAGCGTAACAATCCTAGAAATCTGAAGTTCTTCGGTAATATTTCCTAGTGCAATAGCAGTATCATTGGCTACAGCCTCAACAACACGGGTCAGTCGTCGTATTTTCCGACTATTCAAAGCAGCCCCCACAAAGAAAAACAGTCCCAAATTGAAGTCCACATATTGTTGTAAAGCAGTATCAGTCTGATCTATTTCATCTAAAACGACAGTACGCTTAACACGATTCAACACGAAATCGTGATAAAGGACATAATCATTAATCATTAATCATTATGATACGGGGCGATGAATACAGGGGGCAATACAAAGGATACATAACAAGTGCCTAACCATCCCAACGGGAGCTGATGATAACCCTTCGTTCCACAAATAAAATAAGTATTGCGAGATGCTACAAACGATATGCCATTTGGGCTGTCAAATGTAAGTGTAGAGTTGCATTCACTTTTCCCCACCGGAATTGTACCTTTATTGCGGATACACAAATCAGCTTTAGTGGCAATAAAATTAATAACATGTGAACTGGATACATTGATGTTCCTCTGGTTGCTGTAAACACGTGGGGCAGATGCATTATCGGGGCGGTACTCCTCCCATTCAAATCGAGTACCCTCAGCTCGTGGATACCCATCCCGGTCATGGTAGCAAATTTTATTCAAACGGAAAAGCACCCCCCCTTTTGTTGGCCATCTCAAAGTGAAGAGAAGAGTGTACCAGGCACTGCAGGATCCATCATGTGAGAACGGGAGTGGAATAAGTGGAGTGCCCCCTTTCTTCTGGTGCCCAGGCAACATCCCACACACCCAACAATTAGACGTATTTGTCATGTTATGCGTATGATGCAGGATCTGAATAAAGCTATTGTTCAAATAAGTCTGTCGGTGCCGTTCTTCATGATAGGGCAGGGTGAAATGAAAATGTTCAGATGGAGCCGGGGTAGTTGGCAGCAAATGTTCACGTGCAGGCACCACAAGTTCAACTACCCAAGCTATCACTGCTATTACCACAATTGTCAAAACGAAAAGGATGGCACCAAGTATTCTTTTATCTCGTGATGCAGAAGACGCCATAGTTCAAAAAGTTCTTAATGTCTCAAATAGTTCAAAAGTTCACAAAGTCTCAAATGTACATATGTATATACCTAAAAAAGAAAAATACGGTGCTGAGCTCCGAGGTAGCCGTTGTTTTCTTCTCCGGGGTCAAGACGGGTGTCGCTACTCTTGGCAGAACTGATCCCCCCCCCTTGAGATTCCCGGCTTCCGTTTCACAAACCCCAGAGCGGTAACCAACCAGTCTCGAAAACCAAAAAATCTTCTTATCGTGGCCGCAGATTATAGCGCTCTCGTCCAGACACAGTGTGGTCCGGGAAGGCTCCCTCAACTTCGGCCGACGTCACAGCTGGGCTCTTTTCTTTCTCCAGAATCTCCTTGTAGTCGGTCAACACAGCAGGATTCACCAAATCAGGAGAGACACGACGGCAGTGGGTTGAGAGCACCCACCGCTTTCTGTTGGTAACTCGTACAGCTGTTCGAGTCGCCCGGAGGACCTGCTCGGGGCCACGCCACCTCGGTTCCAAGCTGTTCGCCCTCTCAAACGACTTTATCATAACGTAGTCGCCAGGATGAAGATTATGGGCCTCTCCAGTAGAGTTGTCAGGGAGCGCTTCTCGAACCTGTTGATGAATAGAAAGCAAATCATTTGTTAATCGTGCCAAATAATCGTTCATCATTATACAAGGCACATCATGTATCAATCGCAGCTTGGGCACTCCCCAAATATTCATAGGCCTTCCAAACACCACCTCATACGGTGTGAGGCCAGTTCGCGAGTGGGGCACTGATCTGAGAGAGAGCAATGCTAGCGGTAAGGCATCCGGCCACTTCAATGTCGTAGACGCCACAATTTTAGCCAGTTTGAGTTTCAACGTGGCATTGTACCGCTCAACAAGACCTGCCGACTGAGGGTGGAATACAGCATGAAACTTCTGCTGAATTCCCAAGCCCTTCAACACATACTCCACAATTTTCCCAACGAAATGAGGCCCATTATCGCTCCACAAAAATTTGCAAACTCCAAATCGAGGGAAGAACTCCTTAAGCAACACCTTAGCTGTTGTCAGAGCTGTATTGTCTTTCGTGGGGAAAGCCTCAACCCATTTGCTAAAAGCACATACCACCACTAAGACATACTTCAGGTTGTTGCAACGCTCAAGCTGGATATAATCCATTTGGAGTACCTCGAATGGTGCAGAAGGTGGAACGAACCCTCCTTTCGGAGTATGGGTCCCCTTTGCAGGATTGTGCTGCAAACATATCAGGCAGGTCTGCACTACTCTCTTGGCAGTATTTCCAATCTCGGGATACTCCCAAACTCGTGTTAACAGTTGAGTGATTGCAAGAGCCCCCACGTGCGCCAACCCATGTGTCATCTGGACCATCGCTTGCAAGTAAGCTGCAGGCAATTTCCATCTCTCCATGTCCTTGCTTCTCCAACAACCTTCATCATGTAGCACCCCATCTGCTGCCCATGCCGCAAGTTCTGATTCAGTAGCTGATTTCTGAATATCTAGTATCTCTGCTCTAGCATCTTACCATCGCTCAGCCTGTGATTGTGTCACGTACATGGGGGAGTCAGTTCGAGACATAGCCGTTTGTCTCGCTATGCTGTCCGCAAAGGCATTTCCCTGACCCACTTTATCAGTGATCTTTTTATGGGCACTACATTTTATTATCGCTACTTTCTTTGGACAAAGCAACGCGTTTAGGAGATCACGCACTAGTTCTCCGTGCATAATGTGTACTCCATGAGAAGTCAAGAACCCACGTTCTCTCCAGAGTAGCCCGAAGTCATGTGCTACTCCGAAGGCGTACCGGCTGTCTGTGTATATGTTCACACATAGGCCAGCACTCAATTCGCAGGCTCTTGTCAAGGCTATCAGCTCTGCTGCTTGGGTCGATTTCTGTGGTATTCTAGCTGTTTCTACCACTGTCTTAAGTGTCGTGATCGCATAGGCTGCGGAAGTCGTACCATCTGGCAGCCTCAAACACGATCCATCAACCCACAGTTCCCCATCCACATCTGGAAGTGGCATATCCTGTAAGTCGACACGACCCTTTGTCTGTTCCTCAGTCAGAAAAACACAGTCATGATGTTTTTCTTCCTGACCCTCCTCAACCGGATAGGGCAATAAAGTGGCAGGGTTCAGGGTAGCGCATCTTTTCAGTGTGATATGTGGCGCCAAAAGTGTAAGCTCATATCCTGTTAACCGTGCACTCGTGAGATATTGGGTCTTTGTTTGATTTAACAGGGCATCTACTGCGTGGGGGACTAACACCAACAATTTGTGCGATAACACTATTCCCTCACTCTGCCGTATAGCTACTGCTGTTGCTGCAACTGCTCGAAAACACCCAGGTAACCCTCGTGCTACAGGATCAAGAACAGCCGAGAAGTATGCACATGGCCTCTGTTTATCCCCGTGTGCTTGCACTAACACTGATAACGCGCACCCATTTTTCTCGTGGACATACAACGTGAAAATCTTCGTGTAATATGGTGTACCTAACACGGGTGCAGAACAGAGGGCTTGTCTCAATTGTTCAAAAGCATTTTGACATTCATCTGTCCATTCAAGAGGCATTGGTGTAGCTTTGGACAGTAACGCTAACAAGGGTTTTATAATGTGCGAAAACCCCATGATCCACTGTCTACAAAAAGACGTTAAACCTATGAAGGCACGTACATCTCTCTGCGTGCGGGGGACTGGTGTATCTAAAATCGCCTGAATTCGATCTGATGTTAATGCACGCCCCTCCTTAGACAAAAGATGACCGAGGTAGGTCACCTTGGGTCTACAGTATTGAAGCTTTTTCTTAGAAACCTTGTGATTGTTCTGTGCCAGAAAAGACAGCAAAGCAATCGTACTCTCCTCACATTGTGCATAAGAGTCTGCAGCAAGCAAAAGGTCATCCACATACTGGATAAGGACAACCCCAGACTGTAACTCAAAGGAATCAAGCTGTCTTTTCAGAGCCTGGCTGTAGATACTCGGGCTCTCAGTGTAACCTTGAGGAACACGACAAAATCTATACGATTTATTATTTAACGTGGCGCCAAACAAATATCTACTATCAGGATGGACAGGGATAGAAAAGAACGCATTTTTCAAGTCAATAACACTAAAGGTCGTTGCTGTCGGTGGCACCAGTGTAAGCAAAGTCGTAATGTCGGACACCACCGGGTATTGGGGAATGACAATTTTGTTAATTTCTGTCAAGTCAATAATAAACCGATAGACTTTGTCGTCAGTATCTCTCTTAAGGATCGGAAGAATAGGGCTGTTACAAACATTATAAGGAACCTCCTCCACCACTCCTGCAGCTATCAAATCTTGAACAATATGTGTCAGGGCAATTTCACCTTCCCTCGAAATCTTATACTGTGGCACCCGTGGCAGAGAGACTCCCTCCTTTACAGTAATTTGAATAGGTGGAATACGCATCTCTCCCACATCCGTGTCTGAGGTCGCCCATAACGTGTGCGGGAGAGAGGCCAAAGCTGGAGTGTCTAGTATAGTGCAAAATCTATCTGATTCAGGATAATTGTCATTCAGGATAACCCGCACTCCCTCAGGAGCGCACCGTATCGTTGCTCGAAAATATTTAAGCAAGTCAATGATCAGAATATTATCTGGTGTATGGGGCGATAGCAAAAATTGACCAAAACTGAAAAATTTGTCAAGACAAAGTGCAAGGGGTTTTGACAATGGGCTAGGGGAGGGTGTGCCATCAAAGCCTACACATGTTATCATTTCGTCAGACAGGGGAGCCCTCGGAACCAAGTTTTTTGACAAAGCGCTACGAGTAGCTCCTGTGTCGACTAGAAATTGATCAGTAGAACCCAAAATGCCCGCTGTTACATATGGCCCTTTCTGATCTACCGGCACTTCAATTGATTCCGTACCCCATCCTACGCAGTCCTATGCATGCACATAATCTTGATGTTCCACATTCTCACCCTCCGATATCTGATATTGATTTCGTCTATCAAAAGTATTTCGTTCATCCTGGCCACGGCCCCTCTCTTCAGCCCTTCCACGATCACCTCCACCACCTCTCGCCCCGTATAACTGCCCCTCGACCTACCACCTCCTCGACCACGCTGACTACGTTGTTCACAAAGTACCGGACAATCTTCAGCCCAATGCCCAAACTCTTTACAATAAGCACATTGATCCTCCGCTATATCCGTGCGACCATACGACGTATTGCCTCCACCTCGTCTACCTCTATCATTCCCTCTATTTTGTGTTCCACGAACCTGTGCCAACATCACCTTCGTTTTCAATTCTTTTGCTTTCTTATCAACACTTTCTTTAGCCTCCAACTCCTGCCGCTCATAATACTGAGCCATAGTTAACAAAGACGCAGGGGTCGCCGTGGCCCAGGAACTTTCACTCAATTTCAATCGTTTTGCAATCTCCGGTAGGAGATTAGCCACATACTTATCTACAAACAAATGCCGACCCGTATCGTCTGTTAAGGATTGACCACTGTAATCATGAAACGCCTCCTCGAAGCGTGTAAAGAAATCTGAAACCGTTTCATCTGGCTTTTGTTTGCACGAAGCTAACATAGTCCAATCGATCTTTTTAGAAGGGACGAGCGTTTTTAATTTAATCAAAATAGCCACCGGGAGGTCTAAAATCAACTGGCACGGCTTACATGCCGGTTCCCTATCTAAATCAGCTGCATTTATCTCTTTCCATGTTCCCCCAAATATTGTTTCATCATTATTTTTACGAATTAATCTCCACATATCAGGTCGAAGAATTAACCCAAAAAACAAATCTATGTCGACAAGGGTCATCACACAGGACAAAATAGCTCCTTCCACCCCTTCATAGAATGCTGCCGGAATTTTACGAAGGTCAGGTAAAGAATTTTTCAACGCCATAACATCTGCTCTATTCCAAGGCGTATACACCCAGTTATATATAAAATACCCCTTCGCATCCTTTGACATTTTATCATCATCTGTACCTTCCCCTTTTGGCGGAACATACAAAGGTGCGGCTTCACGCATAGGCATAACATGCATTGTAGAACTCTTATCTGAACCCCGGAGAGAACACTCCTTAGATAGCCCAGTAGACTCCGGCCCGGACTCCTTATTCTTTTTCCGCTCGTCCCGCAATCTGGAAGTCTCATCCCGCAGCTGGATCAGTTGCTTGTAAAAGGCATCGACATCTGAAAGATCAAATACACCTTTTTCCAAATTCTCACGGTGAACTGACACAACCTTAGATTCTAACATATCCGAAAATTGACGGTATGCAGTAACAACTTCATCTGCCAAAGTAGCCAAAAAATACAGTAATTCTTGGTCTGTCCATTTACCCCTTTCAACAACAACTTCAGCCTGAGTAACAAAATTCGTATTCACTTTACGAGCCCAACTACGCAAATTCGTGGATTTCTCCGCAGAAAACCTGACACCAGATGCATCCCTTTTTCCTGGCTTATACTGTCCTTCGTCATCAGATTCTGCAGTTGGAGCCGTAGGTGAGACGTACGGAGGCGGTGATCGATCTAGCAATGAAAAATCATCAATTTCATTATTAAGGACAGGATAAAGCAGTCGGCGAATAGGGAATTGACCAGTCGTTAGCAATTTACGTTCCCGTTCCTCTCTCTCTCTCTTTTCCTGAGCCTCCTTTTCCTCAAGCTGTAAAGCCTTATCGTGAGCAGCCTTGCGCTGCTCTTTATCCGCCAAGGCAACCTCACGTTCCATTCGCTCACGCACCGCTTTCTCCCACATTCGCACACAATCAAACATATTTTGTCTAGACCTTCGTTGAAACAAACATTGCTCCACAAACTGAACCTTACGCAAATCGAACGACCCATGTAGTGGCCATTGCAATTCAGGATCCGATTTAGTATATTTATGCCATAGTTTACTGTACATTATAGGGGGAAGGCCAAATTTAATGTACATTTCACGGTTTGGTGTTCCTTCTGGGGGAGCCGGCTGTGATTCCGCTAACCTAATTGTGGTACCATTCCCAAGACAGCACATCCCTCGGAGTGTGCTTAAAACAGGCATGTTCAAAAAGTATCACGAAAGCGTGATACCGTAAAAATGGCACTTACAGTACTTCACACAAATGTGCCGCTCAAAGGGAAAAAAACAAAATTAGAGAAACATCTCTACATGCCTGCCTATGTGAAGGGCACTACACATATAGATTCAAAGTTCACAAATTCACAAATGTTAGCTAACTCAAATCAAAGTCATAGGTCATAGAACTTCGGCAAGCGTCCGAGGACTACCTTACCGATCACAAATCATAGAACTTCAGTAAGCGTCCGCAGACTACCTTACCGATCACAAATCTTACCCAAAGTCTCAAAGGTCCAGATTCCAACTGCCAAGGTCTTTTAATCGAATCAGCCAAACGGCACTTTATCCAGCAACGCAGACGATAAGAACTCAGTCGGAGACCGGCGCCACCTGGAAGGTCAGATCAGAAGGAAAGGAAGAAACACCGCGGGTGCCAAAACTCGGGTCACTCGGTGGCAGCGTACGCGTCCGTGGCGAGTTTCCAAACCTTCGTCACGACCTCTCCTTCGGGCATCCGAGTCGCCGATGAGTCCCTTCGTGGTCGCCAATTTGTTGTATCGGGTTCCCAAGGCCTACATGCTCCAAAGATAACCCACTTACATTGAAAGAACTGTTGGCACGGAAGCTGAAAAATTCAAAGAACAAGTTTATTAAGACCCCATGGGGTGGTGGTACATTCCTACAGCACCCTTCGGTAATGCAAGAAGTATCACACCGAACATCGGTGTGACCCGTTCTTTTATACAATTTGCAGGTAATAAAAAGATAGGCGGTACAGAGTTACAGAGCGTTATGTACATATATGGTCATTTTTGGAACACAGCCAGCTCATTGGAGGGTTTACAACCCCGCTGGTCAGTTTGGCGGCACATTCCTGAGGGGTGACTGGTCAGTTGGGACTGTGCATGCACAGGCTTGACCGTTACTAAAAATAGCCTGTTGCTGGGCAAACTCGAGTGGTCAGTGGCACGGACAACGGACTAAAGGGCACGCTGGCCACGAGGCCGCTCATGATCTAAGATGGCCGCCGTAACACACAAAATGGCGTTTCCAAGTATAGCCAAGTTAAGCGGGAAAACGTGTAGCACAGCTAAGCGCTAACCCGGCCATTGTCAAATTACGACAGACTGGGTTCCCTAGCCCTGCGGCATCTGGTACCTGTGTGTGATTGCTCTGTGGGGGACTGTGATCCTGCATTATTGCCATCCTCTGGCACCGTTGACTGTTCTCCCTGTATTCTCCCACACACAACTCCATCTCTTGGAGTCTGCATGCCTCCTGGGTCTTGGTAATGCCGGTGGTGACGCTGCTGGTGATGCAGGTGGTGGTGTTGATGCCGGTGGTGGTGTTGTTGTAGCTGGTGGTGTTGATGCCGGTGGTGGTGGTGTGGTGTGACCTGCAATTGAAATGGCCTCCTCCATTCTCTCCCTCCGTGGTGCCTCTCCTGCCTTGACATATGCAGACCTGTCTGATGTCTCGCCTGTGGAGACAAATTGTACATTAGCTCACTTGTCTGGCAGCATTATGAAAAAATAGATTTTCATGACTGCCAATCTATCTGACTGTCCTCTGCTTGCTTATCACTGATGTGTGTCACATGCCTTTGTGTTCAGTGGGATGACTGTTATGATAGGTGTTACACTGACTACATCTCCCAAAATGCATTGCTGGTTTTTACTAAAATATGTACTGGAGTGGGATTCACACAGCCTCATTGGGGAATGGGGTCAGGCAGTGGGGGCGCAGCTTGGTGTGCATGCATCTTACCTTGTATGTTGCCAGATCTGGCTGAGCTGTCTACATCCCCGATCCTGCTGACACTCTCAGGCTCAATTGTGGACTCCACCATCAGTTCCCATGCAGTCAGTGCAGGTGCTCTATTTCTTCCTCTACCTGTCAGGCTGGCTTGTTTTTTCCTTTCGGCCATCTTCTTCTTTGCCAGGCTCCTAACGTCGTACCACCTTTTCTTGAGTACGTCTATTTCACGTTGGGTCACTCCAATGGTATTTACATTTTCCTGTATTCCAATCCATATTTATCTCTTTTGGGATTCTGGCACTTGCAGTGACTGTTTCCCAAACAGCTTTGTGTGTTCTCTTGCCACCTCCTTAATCAGGACCTCCAGCTCCCTTTCACTAAATTTGAGTTTTCTTTTCCTTTCTGCACCATCATTTTCTCTCTCTGGCCATTCTGCAGTTTGTATCAGGAAATGTTCTTTCAGTTGCTGTAAGAATTTGTCGCGCCTCAAGGAACCAACGGGTACCGCTGGGGAAAAGACTACATTTCCCAGAAGGCTCAGCGGCCGAGAGGCGGAGCATAAATAGACGCTACTTCCTGTAGCCGGTGTCGGATATTCCGGTTCGTGTTTCTTGGCGTTCCTGTCGACTGTGCGGTGAGGTGTCTTCTGAGCTCTTGTTATCATCGGTATCTCGGATTCACTCAGTTGCGTGTATTCCGGCGCTGTTGTTTCGGTTCTGTCCTCCGTTGGAGAGCCTTGTCACCGGCTATTGCGGAGGACATTCATTGTATTTTCCAAGTTTAGTGCACGTGTCTCCGTTGGCGATCCCCCTTGCTCAGGCTCTTGCGGAGGACACGTTTTTGCTTAATCCCGTTTCCTCCGTTGGCGAGCCTTTTTGCTACGGCTATTGCGGAGGAAACAGTTGTTTGTTTTCGCGTTATTTACTATACCAGATCCTCTGTTGGAAAGCCTTCTTGCACCGGCTATTGCAGAGGGTCTGCTTTATTTAGTTCCATGCTGGGGTCCCGAAGGGTTTCCTCCACCTGAACTCACTTTCCTTCAGGTAACCTTTTTCTCCTTAGTTGTTGGGTGACGTAACCCTTATTTACTTTGTGGGAGTTACTGTATGCGTTCACGCATTCCTTAGAACCTGGTCTACGTTTCTTCAGAACTCTGAAGCACAAAGATTAGGGTACGTAGTGTCCTTCTTTACTCATATTGGTATTGCTATAATCGGGGTCTTAGGGGGTGTTTTACTGTTAAGTTTTGTGTTCACAGGGAAAGGCAATCACAGGCTGAATTTACGTACCCTCAGTAGAAGAGAGGCATCTCATGAGTTAGTGCGGTCAGCATTCTTATTACAGGTATAGCACGGTATAGTCTGATTGGTAGCTTGAGTAAAGAGAGTACTTTTCTGAGAATTGACACCAATCCATTGTTTGTTTGTTTTCTGTCTTCGCAGCTCTCCCTCCCTGCAGTCCCCTTCCTTTCCTTCCTGTTTATTATTTTGCCCTCACCTGATCCTTCTCTAGCCCACGGCTATTACAGCATTCGGGGCTTGGATAGATCTGGAGGTGGCCTACTTGTACCACAAGCTGATCCTGAGGACGGAGAGGATAACAGTTGCTCCTGTGTTCTCCTCTGCACTCCCTGCCTCTCCAGCAGATTCTGATTCAGTGCAGCCGCATGAGTGTGGCCACTTCCTGGTTGGGAGGTGATGTGGATGCACAGGATTGGCTGAATCTTCAATTGCTGTTTTTTTTACTGCTGATTCGGTATTTAGGAACCGGTAATACCGTTCGGTATTAAGGAATCTGTAAATTTTACTGATTATTACCGATTTGGTATTTTTTTCCGATATTGTATCTACATCGGAAATACCGATTTCTTAATACCGATTCAGTAAAATTCGGTATTAGGAATTCGGTATTTCTATTTTACCTACATCAGGCCCAAAGCTCAAAACACCTGTTGACCAGCACACACACCTCCCACTTGCTGTAAAGCCGGGTCTGGCTTTACAGTTGGTGACGCCTGGTGCAACAATCCTTTTTGGTGCCCCTCATGACCTCCTCCTTGGATACCCTCACCACCACGAAACCAAAGTGCTCTTTATTTCTCCATAGCCCCTCTCTCACATATATTTCATTTTTTTTAAAAGCGCTGGTAAAGGCTGGCTTTACTAACCACTCAGCTATCCACATAAAAGACAGATCTGTTCTTTGCAGCAGGCATTTGAACCCTCTGCGCTACTTTATGTTAAAACTGGCAAAAGACAAAACTCCAATCTCTCTCTCTAGCAGAAACATTAATCACAGGAGTAATCTTGTCATTTTTAAATGCTGCCTTTAAAGGTGGTTAGATACACAAGGAACTCTGCAGCAGGTGCTTTTAAATTGTATGTTATTGCTGAACTAGCGCACTCCCCTGAGGTGCTGACCTCAGAGGTCGGCGCCCAGTGCAGCCGCACCAGTCGCACCTCTCTAAAGCAGCCCCTGTGTTATACGCTTCGCCTATTTGTTCTGTGAGGCTTTCTATGTTAAGCTGTTTCCTCTGGATGTATGACGTTACAACGCATACTTTTACCACGCATACCATTACAACGCGGTATTTACAACGAATACCGTTACAACGCATAGCGCTTAGAGGTGCTGGATAGTGGTAAGTATAATTTTATATTCCAACTCCAGTCCCCGTAGACACTAGGGAAGGTGTTGGATATAAAATTATACTTATTCCCTATCCTAGAGCGCCCCCCAGCGCAATGCGTTGTAATGGTATGCGTGGTAATGCCTGCGTTGTAGTGGTAGTGCGTTGTAAAAACTTCGTTGTAACAGTTGTATACCGTTTCCTCTATGGACAGAGTGACACAGCTGTAGTTCAAAGACAATGAAAGTAGCATGAAAATTCGGTGTGATGTAGAATGTTGTCTTCCCCACTCTCGCTCCCTCCCCTCTCACAAAGACCACTGTTAGTTGCCCTTCTTCTACGTTACGTTCTCCTTCACATTAATGGCACATTGCCCCATGGGCGACGGCCAAGATTGAAGGCAGGCGAGCCTAAACCCTGATTACAGCTTGCAGCGTCTCCAAACTGCAGGCTGAACGCGCGGGCTATTAATCATAGTCCAAACATTGGAACTTCAAATGATTTTTGCACTTTCCGAGCCAAAAAATACGCAAGCGCGTATCCTCCCCGAGCAGACACGAGCTGTAATGTACAGGCACAAAGAAAATAGAAAAAGTCAGCCTGGATCTGGAGAGACGCCGCGGGGATTTCATTCAAAATGATTGTCTTCAATTTTATTGAAATCAATAGGAGATTTTATTACAGTATAAATTAAACGGAAGGCTATCGGCTCCAGGGATATGAAAAGCAATAGTGCAGCGTGGAAACTGCTTCCAGCTATGCTGCTCATCCAGATGTCCTGGCTAATTTTAACTCTGTGCTGGCGTGGCGTCCTCTTTCCTTGTTAATCCAAAGGTTTGCATAGCTATGGTAGAGAACGCGCATTGCAAAAACATATCGTGATTGTGCCAATGCGAGCCATTTGATTGGTCTTTCAATTACAAAAAGTGCACACTGAATAGGACTTTCAATTACTTATTTGTTTTATTGGGGCTCTCAGTCATGAAAAATTCTAACAGATATACATTAATACCGATAGAATTGATAAAAATCATTGACTGTACTGCAAAATGCAAAAGTATCACTTACAGTCCCCCTTACTACCTTCCATTGCATTTCACCTTATGCAATCCGTTCACAAATTTAGTTTAAATCATACTCTTTTGGTGGGAGCATACTAGATCGTGCCAATCTTATAATAATAATAATCCATACTTGTAAAGCGCAAATATATCACCCCTTAAGGTTTGAAGACGCTGGGAGCTGTGGGGGGGATTAAGTGGCTTATTGCCCAGAGTCACATGATTCTGAGCTGAGATGCCACTGGCGACGAGGATCGAATCGTGTGAGCACCATGCTCTGGGGTCAGCCACTCTGGCCGATGTGCCACACCTCCCTGTAATCTTAATTTGCCAATTGACATACTGCTTCTGTATTGTTGTATGGATAGATTACCAAACCTTTCCTCCTGACTATACCGGCCCTCTACTCCGTATTTGTTATCCACCCATTTCCCCAAACGGTGCCTATATCAAGATTCCGCGTTTCCTTGCTCTACTGTCTTTGCAATCCTATAGATATTTTGGCCGCTTATACATTGACTATCATTGCAACAGCCATGGGTGCATGGTTGGGTGCACAGGGCTCCACTAACTGCAGCTACCAGCGTGCCACCACAATCGTTACAAAAAGAAAGTCAATTTTCCCCTTTGCTCTCTTAAAAGGCCAAAAAAAACAGGTTTGTAGTGAGCTCAACCTGCACCTTGAGGGCAGCACTTATGAAAGCACCGATTTCTTCTTTTTATAGTTTTTAGCCCAAGGCACAAACAAGTGAGGACTATTTCTGCCTGATTCTCTCCACATTTGAGACAGCTAGAATCGGGTCTCTGCCCCCAACTAAACAACTTGGCAGGTGTATAATACAAATTTAATATGGTCTTGTAGAGTTGTGTCGTCAGCTGTTACTAATACTTGCATCCCCATCTCAAGCGGCGTCTGCAAATTCAAACCACTGATCCCCAATCTTGTCTCCCATTTTGCTGCTCAAGTCTCATGGTGGCCCAGCATTGAGGCAGTCAATACTTTCTACACTTGCCCAATTCTGGCTCTCCTTCTCAGAATTTGCATAAGTGGGATTTTACTAACTGGGAATTGATCAGTACCGATCTTTGATATAAAATTCCTGAGGCTTTTAAGAAAAATGTTCCAGACCAAACCATATTATTGCTTCAGTTCACTAAATGAATGCATCTGGCCATGACTAAATAGGTGTCCAAGTCTTGTCAACCTGCTCACTCCTACCCTTTAGAAACATTATCATGAAATATCAAAGAGAAAATTGTAGACCTCCAAAGTGGAGGGTGGGTTAGAAATAGAAATACAATATTAAAAAAAAGTACCATTTGCCGCCGGCCGCCTCCAGTCTCTTGTCCATCGTGCAGCCTCTCGTCTTCGTCCTGGGTCCCAGCAGCCCCTGGGACAGACTCCCTGTCCAATCCTCGCGCTGGAGGAATAGCACTTGTTACAATGCATGTGTTTACAACGCATGCCATTGCAACGCAAGTCGTTACAACGATGCATTGTTACACTCCATACCATTGCAACGCAAGTCATAACAACTACTTGCCGTATGGGGGGTGCTGGAGTATGGAATAGCATAATTTACTATTCCAATGTACAACAGTAGGGAAGGTGTTGGATTGAAAATCCAACAAATCCAACACCTTCTGCCTCCTTCAGCAGGTCTTTGTAACGACTTGTACTGTAATAACATTCTATGTAACAATGCATCGTTGTTACGACTTGCATTGTAATGGCATGTGTTGTAAATGCTGTTTACCGCACTGAAGAGCAGAGCAGTGTGGGGATTGGTCTGAGCGGGCAGGAAAGATGCAGGGCAGGCTCTGTGCAAGTGTGCCTGCGTTGTAGCCAGCGGTGGGAAAAGGCAGCAATGTGCCGTATTATATTTAAGTACAGCCCATTCTCGCCCCTTCCCGATCACCTTGCTGAGCTTTGCTGAACTGCCCTGCCTGAGTTTTTTAATTTTTATGCCCCTAGTTTTACAGAAGCTATACTTATCAGAGAACAGGCAGGCCTATTTCTCAAAACAGTCAGCTTAAAACTTTTTATGTATTCTTACACGTGTGTACATTTTCGACTATCGGGAATTCTTAAACATCCACAGTATTGGTCTGGATAGTTGCACGTACGTCTGTGAATAATCTGATATTTTCCATTTCCAAATGGCGGAATTTAATGTACCGGACAGCTCAGTATGGAGAAAGGCAGTCACCTTTGCAAATGCACATTTTTTACTTTTTCATTTTTATTCCCAAAAGGAGAAATTCCCTAATGCGCCAAACGCATTTGGGGGTATTCCGTTCTCACTGACTCAGAGCAAAAATAGGTACTCCATATCTTAGCAAGAGTAATTTATTCAACCATTTCCAGAGAGGGAAGGGGAGAGAACAAGCTTGTCAATTATACAAACTCTGAGAGCACACCATGCATTGATTTGCCCACTGCCCCCCTCTTACATTGGGTCATTACATGGAAATAAGGCAGGCCACTGCAGCTCCTGTGGAGCAGGGGGCCCCCAAGCCTTCAGGAGAACCACACTTAGTCAAAGACCAGTTAATATTTGTGAGATATGCAATATTACGGAGCCCCTCATCACATTCTGTAGGGTGTCATCACTTTTCCTCACACCACTGGTACACTACTTCATAATTATACACATTCATGAAATACAGTTATGCAGTAATATAACCATTAACAGGTTTGGAATCAAGAGTCTTTGGGGTGGAGCTGAAGAATAAAGAATAAAGCAAGATGGTATCCATGTTAAGCCAGAAATAGTCGCCAGAGCCGACTATTTTGCCTTCGACTGTAGCCAACGCCCTTCCCTCCCCTGGAGCATGATTGCTGTGTGTGCCTGATGGTGCTTGTGGAAGGCAGTGAGGATGCTCTGGTAATCACAGATATTGAGTCTGCTGTTCAGTTCCGGCGTTGTGAAGTGCTTTGTGTGCGTGGGTGAGGAGCTTGAAGGTGATCCTCTTGTCGACTGGGAGCCAGTGTAGGTCTCTCAGGTGGGGGTTGATGTGGCTACGGCGGGGGACGTTGACGATCAGTCGGGCAGAGGTGTTTTGGATGTGTTGTAGTCGTCGTAGGTATTTGGCTGGGATTCCTGCGTAGAGTGCATTGCTGTACTCCAGTCTGCTGCTAACGAGGGCCTGTGTTACCGTTCTTCTTGTTTCGGTCGGGATCCACTTATAGATCCTGCGGAGCATGCAGAGGGTATTGTAGCAGGAGGAGGAGAAGGCGTTGACCTGTTTAGACATGGAGAGGGAGGAGTCAAGGATGAATCCTAGGTTGCATGCATGATCGGTGGGTGTCAGTGCTGTTCCCAGTGTGGTGGGCCACCAGGAGTCGTCCCAGGCTGAGGGTGTGGGTCAGAGGATGACGACCTCCGTCTTGTCCGAGTTCAGCTTCAGACGGCTGTTCTGCATCCAGTCGGCGACGGCCTTCATTCCCTCTTGGAGGTTGGTTTTGGAGGTGTGCGGGTCATTGGTGAGGGACATAGTAGTTGCATCACCCTTGCGCCCTGTTGCACGGCACAAAAGCTATGCAACTGCTTGATAAATATGCCCGATGCTTTGATTAATGCAAGACACCAATGCTTTGTTGTTCCCTTCAAAAATGACACAATCCCAATCATCAGCTTCCTACACCACAAGTCATAAAAATATAGATGAAAATTCCTGGCAGGAAGATACATGGTGACAATGAGGTGCTGCCAGTGGATGGACTTGAAAAAGAAAAGTCAGGGGAACATTGATCAATATTTCATGCAGAGCAATACAGCAAGCGACCTTGATGCTCTGCATGATGAGGAAAGTGACGTATTTGACATAACACAGTGCATTCCTATCCTATCCATGCACTGGTGCACAATGTGCTGCCTAGCAACAATGCAGGCACCCTTGCAGGATTGTTTTTGTGCAAGAAGAGATATGTTCCTGCACAAAAACAATCTTCCTTTTATTGCAGTTTTAAATATAGTGCAAATTCAACCTGAAGATATTGGAGTACTAAACATGAGCACCAGTTACATTAACACATCTCTAGGTGTAGCACAAGATCCGTAGAGAGGCATAAAGATTTTGTCATGATAGATTTGACAAAAAAATGGTGCACTGTGGTATAGTTTGCAGTGAGGCGAACAGAATGCGTTGTAAATATGGAAATGTATTGCATTGTTTAGGGGTCACCCACACCTACTGCTAGTGTATTGAAGAAAAGTTGCACACCATTCTTAGCTCCTCAGAACACTTTCCTGGTCTGTGGCAGAACAGAAGAGATTTGGACCTGCTCTCCGTAACCTGTGTGGAGAACTGAAAAGATGGACCTGGTTCCACTTGAAGCTAGGACTAAGATGCAGACCCCAAGGATCAGTGAGCTGATATCCTTTTTGACTGCCGGGATATAACAATCTGCAAGGGGCCATTTTATTAAGTGACCAGTGTAGCAGTTACAACTGGAACTGGATTAGATATTACTGGTGGTCTCTGCTGGAGTGTATCCCCAAGCATAATTACTGTCCCTGGAGTCCTGGAAGCCCTAAAAGTTGCTAAGAATATCTGCCCCAGAAAGTCTTAAACTTTGAGACTTAGAAATAGTTTGTCCCTCTAAGACTGCCAGACCTTCAGTGGGACACTGCAGCAAAGGTTTCTGATTTCGGAAGGACATTGTTGATTATAGCTTCAGGCTCATGGAAGATTTTGAGCTCCAAAAAAGAGGTTGAAATCTTGGTCAGGTGAAGGCATACACCCTGTGAGAGAACTTTCGCAGCACTGAAAGTTTAACAACTCCAAGCTTTTCCAGCCAAAACCAATAGCTTGAGTGGGACCTAGTCCGTCAGCTGTTTGGATTCGAGAGAAGTTCGCCGGATACAGCCTTCAATCTGTCCCAGATGGAGGACTTTGACATTTCCGAAAAGGGTAAGGCCCTCATTTGGCGCAGCACAGATAATACCAACATGTGTGGTAACTGCTGTTACTGCACATATCATAGGTTAGAGCTTTGTGATAAATATCCACAGTTCAAACCTGCTGTATTATTGGGGGGAAATCTTCTTGACCGGAACATGAGGATGTTGGCACAGTATATACCAAAATCTTCATGATATTAGAGCCCAGTAACTAGTAATTAGGCAGTATTCATTACACATAATACATTTTGGGAGTCAGATTTCATCAGGCCCGATAAGTAAGTATCTGACCATTGCGGCCAGCCTTAAATCACACTCAGATCCAGGTCAACCATGAGCAGTGATTTCTGGATGGGAACAACTTCTAAATTCACATCTCCAGTCCTTACTGGATTGTAGTAGTTTTGGTGTCATTTTTATTATCTTCAGTTTTATAAATTTATATGAATGGATTGTCATTTTTATTGTGACGGGCTTTGAGTTTTGATTTTACTATTTTAGTGTTGCTAAATGCCAGACATTTGTACATTAAGCCTGCCTGCTCTGTGCCATAGGTATCAGGGGTTGAGCTCAAGTTTAAATTATTAAAACAATGTTTCACCCAATAGAATGTTGGGACTTATTGCTCTAGTAGAACTCACATCCTCCCAACTGATCATCCATTTCCTTATATTCCCCGAAAGGGAAGATTACTTACTGTTGGAAAGTGGGTTATTGGTAGGGGCAAATGTTGGTCTGCCACTGGCAATAAGGCCACTAACACATGATAGGACTCAGCATAGGTCTTAGAAAATGATTCCTATGCTCAACCCTTGGTAACGTGGCTTCGAGCCTACAGGCTTAACTTCAAAGACAGGTATGTAAAGAATTTAAAAACACCATTTCAGTAAATAATTATGACACAACACAAAATAAAAATACAACACCAATTTATAAAAATAGATAATATTTTTATCTTTAAAATGACACGAAAACGAAAAGAAATCCGCTGTAGGGAACCTGAGATATGAATTTTGAAAGATTAGTCACTTTCTAGTGCTTAGAAGCCAACAGTGCCCCTTTTAGTCATTTTGTTTTCTCTGACAGGGACACACCTTTATAAATTGTTCTGAAGAATTCTCACCACTGTAGTGGGCCGCCTTCTTCAGCAAGCAGGGGCCAGTTAGAACTCCTTCCTGAAGTTCTTCTTGTGGGTCCCAAGGTATCCAACACACAATACAAGGTTCTGGAATCTCCAAGAGGGTCCTTGAAAGTGTGACACTTCAATTATGCAACCCACTTGAACAACACCCTTACAAATCCACTGGTACTCCAGGCTGGGAATTCTGTGTGGGGCTGTCCAGGTGAGCTTTGTTAACCTGTAGCTTGAAGGGAGTTCAACTCTGGAGTCATTTGGCAGCAAGATAATCCACAGGGTTGCAGTTTCACTTGGTGCAGTCTTCAGAGGTCAGGCCTTAGAGTTCCTTGCACAGCAAAATATTTTCAGCAGGACACTTCTTGCTTCATTCAGTTTCAAGCAGCAGATCTGGAGGGTTCTGACCCTCTCAGATACTTATTCAAAATTCTCCGGGTCAAGCACCAGGCCACTTCGGACCAATGAGAGCAGGCCAACTCCTTATAGTTATGACCACATCCTGTAGAGTTTGGCATTATTTTGTCCCAGAGAGCATCATTCTTCCAAATCCATAATGGCGGATTTTCCAGCAAGGATGTAAGAGCTGGCTAAACACACCCCCTGGGATGGCTTATTTCCATGGACTCTCCCCCTACCATCTGCACGTACCTTCCTTAAGCCTAGCCCTGAATCTGGGTCAAGAGTGTCAAAGTGAAATTGAAACCCAGGCCTCCCCTCTGCCTTTGAAGAACATAGTTTATGACTCCACCTCCTGGCCTGGCATTCCTATAGACCAGCACATTGCCCTCCCAGCAGAGGGGTTATTTATCACCTCTTCAAAGCAGCCTGGCTAATGCACTTAACTCTGACCAATCAGGGCAGACCACTAAACTGCTGAATTCGGACTTACAAACAAGAAAGTCTTATAACTTCTATGTACACTTTAGGAGAAATTCAACAATATATATATATATTGTTGGATTTACTACTACCATTCGGGGAAGTCTTTGAATGGTCCGGCTAGTCCTCTCCTATCAAAATTTATTAATCAATAACTTCCTACCATGTTTACCTATGGGCCATGGGGTTTGCAATGAGTAAAATGACGTGGGACAGTTTTCTGGCACCAGGGCTTAAAAAAACATATATTATAAGTATTTCCCTAATCTCTACAGGACCCCCACTCCCTGTGCAACTAGGGGAGACTTCAGGGGTTCTGAATATGCAGAAATATTGCAGATCCTCCTTATCCAGTTCTTCTAGCATCAAAGTCGAATTTGAGCAGCTCTTTAAGACAATGTGGGGAGTGAAATGTCAAATGTCACTTTACCCAGGCATATAAAAGCTCATTTTATAAGGACATACCTTATAGATAACTGACCCGCTCCTCCCCCCGCCCCCACCCCTGGAATACCAAGGGGTGACCCTGGGCGTCCTTAATATGCAAAAACATGATAGGTTTTTCACTCGAGTTTGGGCACCATTCAAGGTTTAAAAGCAGTCCTGGCCACCAGTGCTGCCTTTAAACTGAACTCAGGCTTCAGCACTGCACACACGCTGGTGCCGAAAATCTGCTGGCCTCTAAACTGCCATGCCCCAGGATACTGGAGACTTCTAGGTAGTTTCAATCCCCTGTCCTGTTACATACTTTAGGCTTATGTGGGTAGGTCATGCCAATTACAGGGGTACCCCACCATACCATAGTGTACCCTAGTGTACGTTGGGTGTCTTAACTGTATTCTAATGTGTTCCGTTTAGCTTGACGCTGGCCCTCGGCCTGGTTAAACAGAGCCCAGGGTCAGTCAGAGTCAGTTACCACCAGTTCCTGTCAGCAAAAAGTTGGGGGGTGCCCAGGGCACAGGATGACTTTGCAACACTTACAAAATGTGAACATTATCCAGGGATTGTGAGAAAGCTTGACCTTCCTCAACACTAGTATTGTTTTCAAGCAAGAGCAGATCCAGGGTAGAAAAAGCTCATTTATCTCCCCATTTAGTATTAAAAATGAGCTCAGGAAGGACAGTATATTAGCCAGCATAGATAAAAGCAAGTAGATATTGGTTCTGGGAAGACAACCGAACACAATGTTGTTACATTTTATCCAGTGGCAAGCTACTGTGCTTTTTAAGTAAGAATCTAATTGGGCTAGATGAACATGAGAAGTGAGTAAGGGGCTCATGCATCACACTATTTTGCAATTAAAAAGATTGCAATTGGCAAAAATCAGCCGAATGGTCTTTTTTCCGATGCATGTACCTTTCTGGCAATTGGCAATTTAGAGAATCGCAATTGTGATCCCCTAATTTGCAAATGTATTTAGCGATTCCCTAAAGGTGATGCATGTAGCCTCTCCTAAATGGGAACTGTTCATTTAGGAAATGCTAAATACCATCAATTTCAAGTTGATAGTCATTTGTGCACGCTTTAAAAAATGCACAAAAATTCATTTTTCAAAGTGCCATGTAGCGCACACATGCCCTTAGGGCATTTGTGTGCTTCACATGTACACACTCATTTTTTTTGGGGGGGGGTGCTTCAAAGGGCCTTAGGCCCCCGGGCACCTTTGGATTTGCATTCGCAATTACTAATTTGGTATCCACAATTTGGGAATGCATTGCCATTCATACCTATGGGCCCTTAGGAATGAAAGGAGTCACATTAGCTAATAGCGATTCTTAATTTCAGAATCGTTATTAGCTGATGTCAAGGAATCACAATTTTTATTGCGATTCCTACATTTATAGGCCTTTGCGATTACCAAATAGCGATTCCTTAAAAATCACTAATTGGTTATTGCAAATGAGGAGTTTGATGCGCCCCGAAGTGTATACAGCCAAATTAGGCCCATATGTTGCATTTTTAGAGTTCCACATAGTTTGATCAAAATTCCAAGGAATTTATAATGGCAACAACAGAATATTCCAAGATTTTGTGTCATGTCAAATTAGACATATTTAAGGAGGGCTAACCCGCCCTAAGACAGTTTTTTAAAACCTATTGGCTTAACTGTGATATTTTCTGCACAATTTCCCTAAAAGGTGGGTAAAATGTTATATTCAGTGCATGCAAGCCAGATAAACTGAATATGAAATGTCAGACGATTAATCATTATTCAAAAGGTATGCAGGATCTTTTCTCTAATTATTGTTCCTACCTTCTCTACACAAGTGAATCCTCGGCCTTCTGTTGTGACTGAGCACTCACTAGAAAGCACAGTCTAGTTTTCATTAAGGAACTTTGGCTGCATTACAATAACGTTTATTTAAACATGATCATAGATATGGTGGTCTGCTTACTGTTGCCAGTCCCATCCCTGACTTTGTGGTTCAATCACATTGAGTGTCAATTTGTGACCTAGCTCATGAATTTTAATGAGGTAGCTTAGATTGTGACCCACTCCAATTTGGAATTCTGGGAAAGGACCCATGTTTCTTAGGCCAGTTAACAAAATGCAACCCTGGTCACCAAAATCCCAATGTTAAAGGACATCTGGTCCTACTTGATTTCACACTTTCCAGAAAATAATAGCCACAGCATGAATCATCCTTTGTTACGGATGAACTAAAATCAGCCATATGCCATCTGACTGCAGAATGAGTTTCCAACAAAAAAATGCTTTAATTATATTATTATTATATTCCTTATAAATTATCACTATCCAAATTGCAGGCTTGCTATTGTCGGAAAATGCTAACCCTTTATCAAGGGATTTAAACGGTTAAATTTACAAATAAACTCAGTTTGTAAAAGATTGTCATTTTCATAAAAAAATTATTTGTATCAAGTGTTATCATTTAATTTTTAGAAAATACATGGTTGCTCTTCACCCATCATCTTGTCATTTTTCAAAAATAACTGATTTATATATTATTATGCATGGGCAGATTCAGACTTTAATGTCAACTTTTATCATAAAATACCAGGGATGTCTCCTATATGCCAGGGATGATCTCTACCATTGTATTAGGGAGAGAGAGAATCATGTGAAGGATGGTAACAATAAATCAAAATTGAGCATCATAGAGCTAAAGGCAGTATTATACAATGTATTATACAATGGACGGCCATAATTATTGCAAGATCATATACAATTGGTCCAAGTTAGGCCAAGAAAGGCCTTGACCTATGTCTGTGTTTTAGAAGCCTTTCAATCCAGAATGGTCTGCATTTTAGGCTCAAGAGGTTGTGCATGGCCTCTACCTAGATGGTGGTCCAAGTAAACCACTGAACTCTGCCCTATATGGCACACGCTTGCCTTGATAGTCAGGGCCATCTGCTGCAAGGCCTGAAGTACTTCCTTCAGGTGGACTAGGTGATACTTCCACATGAAGCTGTATGCAGCTACACCATGCAGATAAGCCTCACTAAATATTTCCAAGCCGGAGAGAGCTCTGTTCACATACCTTTGGAAAGTGCCAGGTACATTCTTTAAACGAAAGGGTATCACTTTGAACTGAGAGTGACCCTCAGAAGTTGAGAATTTAGGCCTCTCTTTTGCTCATTCTCTGAGGGCAATCTGCCAGTTGCCTGAAGTCAAGTACTATGCAACCCCTAACCTATCCATGAGCTCATCAGCTCTAGATAAAGGGTGAGAATCAGTGTAGATGACTGCATTCATTCCTCTGTAGTCCACACAGAACCTTGATTCATTATTTGCCACTCAGGGATTAGGTTTGGGTACCAGCACCACTAAGCTGTCCCAGGAACTGTCAGAGGGCTCAATTACTTCCAACTCAAGCATATTATACTTCAGCTTTGGTGCTATCTCTGACTTGGTCAGGAAACCTGTATAACTTGTTTTTGACAGGGAGGCTGTCACTCGTATCAACATCATGCACATATCAGACAGTGATATTTAGGGTCAGAATGGAGCAGCAAACTGCCCCAGCACCTGCTTGCAGTCTTCATCCTGATGGTCTGTCAACTTGGGAGAGAGTACAACTCCCTCCACCGACCCATCTTGCACATTGCTGAAGTGGAGATCTGGCAGTGGCTCAGTTTCCTCCTCTCCTCCTTCATCAGTTACCATCAGCATGGTGGGGTTTCAAATTGTTTACATGCACGACCCATTGGAAATTCCTGGGTGTGTTTAGATCTACCTGGTAGGTAACCTCACCCTTCTTTTCTAAGATTGGACAGGGCCCAGTCCACTTGTCCTAGAGAACACTAGGTGTTAACAGGTTTCAACACCCACACCACTTGTCCAGGTTTTTACTCGGGCATGGTAGCCTTCTGGTCATACCAGAGCTTCATGAGCTCTTGGTTGGCCTCAAGGTTGCTGCTTGCTCTCCTCATGTACTCTGCCATCCAGTATCTAAGGCCTACTACATAGTTTAGCACATTGTTATTGGCTTCTTTGAGAGGCATCTCCCAAGACTGTCTGACTATCACAGGGTGCCCAAACAGTAACTCAAAGGGGTTAAACCAACCCCTTCCTGGTGGACCTCCTGTATGCAAACAGCAGGCATCAGAGGAGAACATCCCATCTCATCTTGAGCTTGTCAGACAAACCCATGATCATGCCCTTCAGATTCTTACTGAACCTTTCAATCTGGCCATTAGTCTGGGGATGATATGGGGTGGTGAACCTGTAGGTAACAATACATTCATCCCACATCGCTTTCAGATAGCCAGACACAGAATGTGGGCCTCTATCTGACACCACCTCCTTTGGGAAACTCACTTTGGTGAGGGAGCAGCAACTGTTCTGAGAGGTATTGCCCGTGGCTATATTGTGGCATGTTCCACTACTACCAAGATATATCTGTTGCCTTAGGCAGTTGGTGGGTCTAGAGGATCAACACTGTCCACCCCCCACCCTCTCAAAAGAAGTCTAAACCACTGAAAGTGGTATCAAGGGAGCCTTTGGCTTGCTCCCTGTCTTACTCTGACCAAAATATCCTGCCATGGGGATATCAGAGCTCAATGTCAGGAGGGATTCTTTGTACTTTTGAAGAACCACCTAACTTCTGGTTCCCCTTCTTTGCGGTCTTTGGCCTCAGTGTAGAAGAGAACTCAATCCTCCCAGCAGATCTTGTGGAATCCACTTATGACGTTACAACGCTTACTTTTACAACGCATACCTGTACAACACATTTTTTACAATGCAACATCCATTACAACGCATTCCATTACAACGCATGTCATTACAACAAATTTTTATAAACTACCTTTACAACGTATTACATTACAACGCATACTACCTTTACAACGAATGCCATTACAACGCATACCATTACATTGCATGTATGGTAAGTGTTGGATAGTGTAGGGGTAAAAATTACCATTCTAACTCCAGGGGGTGCAACAGTAGGGTAAGTGTTGGATAGTGTAAGGGTACTATGCGTTGTGATGTTATGCATTTCAATTGTATGCATTGTAATGACTGCGTTGTAATGACATGCGTTGTAGTGGTATGCGTTGTAGTGTCATGCGTTGTAATGGTTGTGTTTAATGGCATGCGATGTAATGGATGTTGCGTTGTAAAAGTTTTGTTGTAATGGTAGTGCGTTGTAAAAGTTGCGTTGTAAAGGTTGTTTCCCGTCTGCCTCAGACTCTCAAGAGTGGGACACCTTCTTTGCCCCTGGTACATCTCCTCTTTGGATGCTCCACCAGATCCTTGAAATTCTGCCAGGTTGGAAAGATCTTGCAGGGCAGGAATCCCTTCCTCAGAGGTCAGATTTCTCCTGTGCCTCTGAGGTTCTTTGGGCTAGCTCACCAGACCCTGTGCCCTTTCTCTTGTCATTAGAGGCTTGGCCCATTGTCCCTAGGAGAGAATGTCCAGCATTTCCCTTTTGTGCAGTCTGTGACCTAGTCACATCACATACCCACACAGGGAGGTCCTGCATTCATGCTTGGACCGTCCCCTCCACTCCTTACCAGTCACAAGCTTCTAGATAATGTCCTAGTAGACACACTACTGGGAGGGCAGGAGACACAATGACCTTCTTAGGGCCTATCACACCTCCCCATTCCAAACTCACCATTGCCATGGGATGGAGTTTGGCTCTGATGTCTGCGAAGGTTACATCGTTATACACACCAGGTATGATCTGCTCTGGAGAGATAAGGTTCTCTATGACCACAGTCACACTGGCCTCTGTATCTCTCAGACCTTCCACCTCAGGCTTACTGATTTTAGGCGGCTACCTGTACGCTCAATGCTGGAAGGTAAGCCTCCAGGACTGCAATTTCCATCCCACTCAGGGAAACTAAGATTGCCTCTGTGAGCCGCTTCCCCATCTTGGGGCCAACTTCCACCCCAACACCTACACTGACAATCCCCTGGCACTGCCCACGAGTGGAGGGCTTCTTGGAGCAGACAGCATCTCTTCTTTTTTGTACTGGATGGTTACAGTCAAAACACTTCCCCAACTTTGAAGGGTGAAATAACCTGCCAGCGTTGGCAGGGTCAAATGACTTCCCCTGAAGCCCCTTCACGTAGAAAGTGGATTGGCTTAGAGACCCCTCCCACTTGTCCAGGTGTTTGTGGATCTTATGAGGAGCCATTTTGTTATTTTAATTTGGTTACCCAGGGCTTTTTCCTTGGAGGGAGCCTGTCTTCCTTTTTTTCTGAACACCCCTCTGGTGTTTCTAGGAAACTTGGTTCTTACCCACCGATCAACTGTCTCCCTCAGTACCCTGCGACCAGAAAGCTTAAAGTCAACTAGATGCTGGTTTAAAAGGTCTATCTTGTGATTCCACCTAGGCAGTTTTAATTTCACTATTCATTCTCCACACAGCGCTGCATACCTCACTACATCCATCAGCTCTCATATGGGATTATCATCCTATTCCTTACCCATGAAAACATCTCTGAGCTCCTTCTTTAAAACCTCGAAGTAGTAGCTCCCAGTGCTGACTAGGTTTTCTACACTGGTAAGGAGGACCCATATGATGAAGCATGTCACCTTCGGGTGAGTGAGGGTTCTTATCCTTAAGGGATGTTTCCCCCAGTTTTGTTTCACTTGTAGTTAACGTTTGAGAGAGACATTACGTATGTGCTTACTTACACATTTCTGAGACTATAGGTGTACTTTTTGGTATTTAATTTTTATGAGGGAATGTATTCCTAGTTGTCTATAATCTATCCCTTCTGACCCCCAATCTACGGTAGTGACTTGGGAACAATACCCTTAGGTAATCTTGGATCAAACCCATCACCCCATGACATTTCACCACCTTCTCTTCTTCATAGCCACCACCTCTTTTCTCCTGACTTGCCCTCTTCTTATTGCCAGGGCCCATGTGTTCTCTTTCATAGATCTGTAAGCTAGCTGAGCCGCAAGCTCTCACTCTCTGAAGGATACCTCTGTGAGGGAACCTCTCATCCCACCTGGACCTGGTGCTAGAAGTAATAGACAAAAGGTCATCCTCCTCCTGGAGGTTGTTGGAGGGGTCATCCTCCTACTCTTCTAAAGCTGGAGCTATGTCTGCCCAGGCCTCAAGCTGGTAGCCCCATAGCCCTACACAAAATCCAAAGCTCAGTTACAATGAGGTGAGTCAGGTTAGCCAGAACAAACTCCATGGTATCCCTAGTTTTGGATTACAAAAAAACTTTGCAAAACTGAAATAAAACAATTTGGAAGAATTAAAAATGAAAAAAATGTAGTGCAAACTTAAAAAATCAAAACTTATTTTTTGCTCTATGTCAATTAGGTGGAGTTTTAAAGATCTTCACTTAAATATTGTATGGTTTGGTTTAAACACAGGTAAACACCAAGGGCCCGATTCACAAAAGTAATCTGAGACAAAATCCTAACTGTACAACTTTTGGTATTCACAAAGGGCATTTAGGAGTAGTAAAGTTAGGATTTTGTCTCACTTTAACTTAAATTTTGGTCTTAAGTTTAACTGTTTGAGAGCATGCAATGGACGCTTACCATCCGACACCCCAAAGGCCTCAAACTTTTTTAGAAGTAAGTGCCAGAGCAAAATCGATTATATTATTTTATCCATGGACATTTGGTCGTATGCAGTAGATTTAGAGTAGATTTAGAGATCAAACCAAGAATAGAAAGTGATCATTGTCCGCTTGAGCTTCTCTTTCAGAGTAGCTTAGTCCATAGCCCGACTGAGACTGAGAGTGAAAGTATAACTCATACTAGCACGGATGAAATCATAGTCAGTAATAATCGTTGCTCAGTTAAATGGGTGTATATACTGGAGCATGACGAATTGTTGGCAAATGTCTATAGTACTTTTGCCAAAATATTCGGCCAATACGAGGTTGCCCAAGTTGGAAATAAAACATTCCTAGACTTACATATGTTTTTTTTTAAAGAATTTATCCCGTTGGTAACAAAAAAAACAAAAAAGACTGGTAGAGATAGTAATCCCCAGTTGGTAGGGAAATCCTTGTATATCAAGGAATGTCGTGTTGCAAAGCCCGATTTAGTCCATGCAATAAAAAACAACAATATGCTGATAGTTAAAGAGGCTAGGCTTAAATATAGGAGATGGATGCAATGCAATCGACGCTTACCATCCAACACCCCAAAAGCCTCAAACTTTTTTAGAAGTAAGTGCCAGAGCAAAATCGATTATATTATTTTATCCATGGACATTTGGTCGTATGCAGTAGATTTAGAGTAGATTTAGAGATCAAACCAAGAATAGAAAGTGATCATTGTCCGCTTGAGCTTCTCTTTCAGAGTAGCTTAGTCCATAGCCCGACTGAGACTGAGAGTGAAAGTATAACTCATACTAGCACGGATGAAATCATAGTCAGTAATAATCGTTGCTCAGTTAAATGGGTGTATATACTGGAGCATGACGAATTGTTGGCAAATGTCTATAGTACTTTTGCCAAAATATTCGGCCAATACGAGGTTGCCCAAGTTGGAAATAAAACATTCCTAGACTTACACATGTTTTTTTTTAAAGAATTTATCCCGTTGGTAACAAAAAAAACAAAAAAGACTGGTAGAGATAGTAATCCCCAGTTAGTAGGGAAATCCTTGTATAACAAGGAATGTCGTGTTGCAAAGCCCGATTTAGTCCATGCAATAAAAAACAACAATATGCTGATAGTTAAAGAGGCTAGGCTTAAATATAGGAGATGGATGCAATGCAATCGACGCTTACCATCCGACACCCCAAAGGCCTCAAACTTTTTTAGAAGTAAGTGCCAGAGCAAAATCGATTATATTATTTTATCCATGGACATTTGGTCGTATGCAGTAGATTTAGAGTAGATTTAGAGATCAAACCAAGAATAGAAAGTGATCATTGTCCGCTTGAGCTTCTCTTTCAGAGTAGCTTAGTCCATAGCCCGACTGAGACTGAGAGTGAAAGTATAACTCATACTAGCACGGATGAAATCATAGTCAGTAATAATTGTTGCTCAGTTAAATGGGTGTATATACTGGAGCATGACGAATTGTTGGCAAATGTCTATAGTACTTTTGCCAAAATATTCGGCCGATACGAGGTTGCCCAAGTTGGAAATAAAACATTCCTAGACTTACACATGTTTTTTTTAAAGAACTTATCCCGTTGGTAACAAAAAAAACAAAAAAGACTGGTAGAGATAGTAATCCCCAGTTGATAGGGAAATCCTGGTATAACAAGGAATGTCGTGTTGCAAAGGCCGATTTAGTCCATGCAATAAAAAACAACAATATGCTGGTAGTTAAAGAGGCTAGGCGTAAATGTAGGAGAACACAAGAGAGGGTGAAAGCTTCTTGGGATGAGGAGACTTGGTCTAATATGCGTACTGCTGCCAAGAACAGGGAACAAATGTTATTTTGGGAAATAGTGGCTAAAGGATATGAAAAAGAAAGAGGATCCATGGAAGTCTTTTTAGATGAGACCACCTGGGTCGAGCACTTTACTAAGTTATCTGATGCTCCGGAAGATCGTTTTTTTCCTGAGACCGAGCTATTGATGAACCCAAGTGAAGATAAGTTAGATTTTGACCTGCAGGAAACTGAACTAGCTATCAATTCAGTTATGAATGGGAAGGCCACCGGACTAGATAAAATTCCAGGAGATTTATATAAACATGAAATCAGTGTCTGGGGCCCCTATGTTAACTGTTTATATAATGCTGTAGCTGTTGGAGCAGATTTTCCGGAGACATGGAGGGGGGCAGAAATCATTACAATTTTTAAAAAGGGCGATAGGAGCGATCCCACAAACTATCGTCCCTTTAGTTTAATGTATATCTTACAGAAGATTTATGCAAGGCATATTTTAAATATTTGGTTGGAGGAAAAAGCGCTGCTCTCAAAGTTCCAAGCAGGGTTCAGAGCCAAAATAAGTACCATAGACCAGGTCCTGAGGTTTTGCTGCCTGTGTTGGAAGTATGTAAATATAAGAAAGGGACATTTATATGTAGCCTTTGTAGACCTTCGGGCTGCGTTTGACTTAATCCCCCGTGATTTGTTATGGGAGACTCTCAGCCGCCAAGGGCTACCAGCTAACATCTTAGAGCAGATTATAAAGCTGCACGAAAATAATTATGCTAAGGTTAGGTAGGGCCCAGGAAGGGAGTTAACAAGACAAATACCAATAAAGAGGGGGGTTCGTCAAGGATGTGTGTTGGCAACTACACTGTTTTCTTTGTTTGTCAACGATATACCATCTTTTTTGGAGGACTGCAATAATGATACTCCAAAATTAGGCGGCGAAAGGGTCCCAGCCCTCCTTTTCGCTGACTACACTATACTCATATCCCAAACACCTAGGGGCCTACAGTGTCTACTAAACACATTCCAAACATATTGCAGCAAAAAGGGCCTAGAGATTAATGCTAATAAAACGAAGTACATGGCTATAAACCCATCTAAAAATTTCAAGGAAAATTTGACCTTGAATGGCCAAAAACTGGAACATGTTCAGAACTTTAGCTACCTGGGTGTTTCCTTGGATTCTAACTTATTATGGAAAACACAGATAGAAAAAAGCAAAATAATATTGACACGAAACATGTTACCTTTTATGAAAAGGCATGGAGATAGTCTTAGCACAGCAATCACACCTGCTTTAGAGGTTTTTAAGTCCAAAGCTCAATCAGCAGCATTATATGGAGCTTAATTATGGGGACCCTTGTGTAAAAATGTCTTTGATACTGGTGAAAACAAATTTTACAGAGAGTTGCTAAGACTACCTAACCGGACACCATTAATACCACTAATTTTAGACCCTAATATGAAACGCACTGACCACCATGTGATTTTGAGACCATTGATGCTCTGGGTTAGATTTTGGTCGACCCCCGAACTGTTAAACTATAAGGATGGCCAGAAAGAAATAATGGAATTGGATTGTTGTAATAACATCTCATGGCTTAAACATGTTAGATCATGGTTAAACAAGATTGGTCTAGCACATTTCTGGGATAATCCGTCAACACTAACACGGAATTCGAGGAAAATGTTAAAATCATTGTTTTGGGCATATATGGAATATAGGGCCAGATGTAGGTATCCAAATACCGGTCGGTAACAGCTGAAAATACCGATTTTTGGCCGTTACCTCCCGGTATTTGGATACTGAGATGTAGGGCATCTTAAATTACAGATTCGGTAACTTTACCGATTCGGTAATTTTACTGATTTGGTAAATTTACGGAATCTGTATTTAGAGATGTCACAGGGCTTTAAGGATTCGTTATTTACCACTAACTATTAGTTGGTGGTAAATAACGAATACCTGTGTATATGCAAATCTGTGTATGTACACCTGTGCCATGTGTGCCACATGGCACAAAACCCCTAATCAGGGGTGCAACAGGGTGTCAAAATGACACCCTGCCACCCTTGAACTTTTCGGTATTTACCAAATCGGTAATTACCGATTCTGTAATTGACAGTAATTCCTATGGGCCACCAGGCCCATGGGAATGAAAGGCAATTACCGAATCGGTAAATACCGATTCGGTTATTACAGAATCTTACCGATTCTGTAAAAAATACCTAATATTTACCTACATCAGATTTACCCATTCTAAAATACTGAATCGGTAACATTCGGTATTTTAGAATCGGTAAAAATGACTTACCTACCTCTAGCCCATAGTTTGTTAAACAATAAAGTGAATGGATCATTAACGAGTAGCTTCCTCATGTTCAAAGAAATTGCACATTATGAATGCTTTCTAGATGATTTATACTCACCACTTGCTAAGACACTTTATATGAAATATAGATATGGCACCTTGGGGATAAATACAAGAGTAGCAATGTGGTCAAACAACAATAATGATCTATGCACTTTATGCTCAGGCGAAGCCAAGGAAGATGATCTGCACATTCTGTTCTTTTGTTTTGCTTATGCGGCACCCAGAAAAAGATGGATCAAACCTCTCTGCTTAAACATAGGTGTAAGATCATATAAAGAGGCAGGAAGGATTTTAATAACTGATACAAGCCAGGTCATTATTTTTGGCATTAGTAGGTTTTTGTTAGCTACAAACTTTATAAGAGCCAAATCAGGTCTGATATTTCAGTAGAAACCCTTTGATTGAGATCGATGAGCTGCTCCATGCCAAAATATTTTAATTATATTCCCAATGAATTGATAATGTATTAACAAATATATTTCAATTATTACTAGTGTTGGATTGTTATGGATTTATCTTTGAACTTCACACGTTTTATTTGTATTATGCCTTTTTAAACTATTTAATTAGGGTTTAAATGTAATGGCAACTGCCCCCGTAATTGCTTCCGGCAATCATACTGAACTGCACTTTATCTCACTTTTTTTTAAAATTATTTTTTTAATAATGTTAATCATGTTTTAACGTAAATGTATGTATTTTTTATGCATCTTTTATGGCACTGATGTACCGAAATAAAGATTATTATGATGATGAACTTAAGTAAAATTTAAGTTTAACTAAGACAAAATCTTAACTTTACTACTCCTAAATACCCTTTGTGAATACTGAAAGTCGTAAAGTTAGGATTTTGTGTCAGTTAAACTTATGTTTTCGTCTTAAGTTTAACTTAAGACCAAAACTTAAGTTTAACTGACACAAAATCCTAACTTTACTACTCCTAAATGTCTTTGTGAATACCAAAAGTCGTAAAGTTAAGATTTTGTCTCAGATTACTTTTTTTAATCGGGCCCCAAATGTTGGAAGGTGGTTTAGTAGTCTGTGCAGATACGTATCAACAGTTCGTAAGAACACCACAATCACAAACTGTCTAGTCAAGTCCCAATAAATATTAATCCTAGCTCCACCTTTGGTAGCTTGGCTCACAAGCACACAGGCTTAACTTAGCAGGCAGGTGTGTAAAGCATGTAAAAACTTCAATAACAATACATAGGTAATACGCATCACATATTAAATCTCCAACACCAATTTATAAAAATAGAAGATATTTTTATGATGAAACTGACACCAAAATGACAACAATTCAGTGTAGGGAACACGAGATATGCACTTTTATAAACTACATTATTTCTAGTGCTTAACCCCTTAAGTGCTGCTGACGGCCAACGGTCGTCAGCAGCGCTACCTCCCCAGTGCTGCGCACGACCATTGGACGTCCATTCAGCACTAGTTCCAATGGACAGCGCAGCACTGGGGAGGGATGTTTACACGCAGCTAAGGTGTTAAAAGCCAAAAGTGCCAACTTGGGACATGTTTTCGCGCTTGACTGGGGCAAAGTCAAAGTTTCAGACAGACCCCTATTGCGAGAGGGTTGGATACACTGAGCAGTAGGGCCTGGGCAAGTTTGTACCTTCTGCCTTAGTCAATGTTTTGGGAGCATTTTCTCTCAACGTCAATCGAGGCACTTCATCAGGCCAGCTTAAGAGTTGATGATGGGGCTGGCAAGTAGGGGTGCACCCCTGTCAAGTGGGGTGCAGGCTGTCACTCTTAATACCACTTCACCTGAAGTGTGGCATATTCTTCTCCCAGAAAGCACTGTCCCTCAAAAAACAAAAAAATGAGAAAATCTCTCCTGGAGCTTCAGGTCTGGTTAATCAACCTACAGGCGTGGCTAACTTTCCCTAACACTCCCCTTTTAGCCCCTCTGCTAATTCATTTACAGGGGCTCACATCTGGCTGAGGGTACTGAAAGTTGTGGTGGGCCTGGGTTCTTTCGTAAGTGTCTTTCCCTCTCTGAAGACCATTTTGGCTACCCAGTCCCCGTCCTGCCTTTTGGTCTGCAGCTTGTAGATCTGTTCCAATCAGATGTCTCTTTTTTGCCTTTCAGGCCACTTCGTACCTATTTAGAGCAGTTTGTCTCAACCTGTCCAAGGATGGCCAATTATGAGAGGCTGCTCTAAAGCCCTATTAAGGTACATAGAAAAGCAGGTACTATAAAAAAAGAAAAATCTGTCATAGTTATAATATATCTAACCTTGAGGGGGGGTTTGGATTTATTCCACCTATTATTTAAACACTTTCAGTTCACACTTAGCTCACTCCTGCCCATAGTTAGACTTTCTTAAGTTTAATAAAGCCTTCCAATGTTAGCCTATGGAGCTAATGAACTACAATAGGGAAAAACTAAATTGGCAAGTTTTCCCTCACCAGGGCTTTTGAAGCATCTTTTATAATGCCCATGCTTATTTTAAAATGGCACCTACGGTAGACATTAGGGGTGACTTACATGTAAGAATAAGGTAGTTGAAGACTTTGAAATAACTTTTAATTCCAAAGTTGAATTTGGACATAGTTTTATTTTCAACGCAGCCTGCATGGCATGGCAGCCTTTTTAAATGACAGTAGGCACCACAGAAGTGCACATTTAAGTGCATTCAATCTACTTGGCCGCTAATCCTACATGCCCTACCATTTTCTAGGGGCTTACAGGTAGGTTGTCATACCAATTGTAATTAAACTAATTACCATATACATTTTAAACAGAGCACCAGCACTTGGGCATGGTTAGTCAGTAAATTTCTGTATGACTCAAACATTGGGGGTGATCAGGACAGTTTACTAATTTTCTGCTCCTGATTCCCGATGCATAGCCTCCTTAAAGACTCCTCATGCTCTGGAAAGGATTTTTTGTTAATGTGTGGGCCTCTGGTCCAGAAGGCTAAGTCCAGGCCTCCAGTTATATTGTGCAAACAAGGAAGGACTTCTGACCCTTGGGCCACCTTATTCGGATGGGTGGCACCCCAGATTCAAGCACACCAAGCTGCGGCAATAGGAGCAGCCCTTTGCCCCTCCATCTGACCCCCCCACCGGCCAGGAGACACAAGTGCTGGGAGGGAGCCCCCTTCGCCGTGATTTCCATGGACTCCCCCCAGCAATGGAGAGGTTACCTTCTCTGAATCCCTGTCAATATGACAGGCCTGGCAGAGTGTGGGGGAGGGAGCTCGAACAATTCAGAGGGAGAATGAAATGTGGGGGGAGAAACCTCGTCCCTGGCAGCGGTGCGGAATTCATTGTCTCCTGCGCCTCTTGATCAGCTATGGGCAGGGCAGTCGGTCCCCACCTTGCAAACCACCAATTCCACCCAAGGGGGTATTTCCATACTCCCCCTGAGATCTGCAGTCATTGCCAAGGTCCCCCCAGGCAATCGGGTGATTGCAGTATCACCAGACCTGTCTGGCCAGCGCCATCATGCCGTTTCTCTCCATCCAAGGCTCCTCTCCTGTTCTCCTCAGGGTACTCCTGCCGGAGCCTTGTGGACCTGTCAGAGGCCTAACCCCAATATTCCAAGAAGTAATCCAGCTTGGGTGGTTGCAAAGATCTTCCGGGTCTCAGGATATCAGTGTCCATGGGAGCCGCAGCACTTCAGAACTAGTGTTGTGCATCCAACATCATGCTCGGCTGGCCAATCCCTCCCCTGAAAGACATTTTTCACTGTTGTAAGGTTACCTTTGCCATAAACTAACCCTGGGTTACTTTATTACACTTGTGAGATATTACATTATTTGACACTAAGACAACAAAAGTCCAACCAGTAGAACCAGAGATATGCAAATTCAAATATTTACGGTAAGTATAGTGCCTACAAGCACAAAGCGACACATGCAGTATCTGCTCGTGTGAAACCAGGTAGGTGAAAGTCACAAGCTCAGGCTAACCGCAATGGACCACAGATCGGATGTGGTGAAAAGTCAAGTCAAGTCAAGAGATTTATATAGCGCGCTACATACCCAGAGGGTCTCAAGGCGCTTGAAGAAGGGTGGGGAATTACTTGTCGAATATCCACGTTTTAAGTTGCTTTCTGAATGCTAGGTGGTTCTGAGTAAGGCGAAGGTGAGTGGGAAGTGAGTTCCAGGTTTTGGCTGCCAGGTAGGAGAAGGATCTACCTCCCATGGTGGTTTTGTTGATGCGAGGTACAGTGGCAAGGGCTTGGTTGGAGGATCGTAGCTGGCGGGAGGGGGTGTAGAAGGACAGTCGTGTGTTGAGGCATTCGGGTCCAATTTCGTAAAGTGCTTTGTGTGCGTGAGTTAGGAGGCGGAAAGTAATCCTCTTATTGACGGGGAGCCAGTGGAGGTTTTTCAGGTGACCAGAGATGTGTTCTTTACGCGGGATGTCTAATATGAGCCTGGCAGAGGCGTTCTGGATGCGTTGGAGTTTTTTCTGGAGTTTTGCGGTGGTACCGGCGTATAGGGTGTTTCCGTAGTCTAGGCGGCTCGTGACCAGTGCGTGGGTGACCGTTTTTCTAGTTTCGGTGGGTATCCAGCGAAATGTTTTTTTGAGCATGCGGAGAATGTTGAAGCAAGATGAAGAAACGGCGTTGACTTGTCTGTTCATCGAGAGTGAGGAATCCAGGATGACGCCCAGGTTCCGTGCGTGGTCCGTCGGGATGGGTGCTTTTCCAAGGGCCTCTGGCCACCAAGAGTCATCCCAGGCGGAGGGGGAGGTGCCTAGGATGAGGACTTCTGTTTTGTCTGAGTTCAGTTTCAGACGGCTGTGCTTCATCCATTCGGCTACTTCTTTCATTCCTTCATGCAGGTTGGTTTTGGCAGTGTTAGGGTCTCTGGTGAGTGATAGGATCAGTTGAGTGTCATCGGCGTAGGAGATGATGTTGAGGTTGTGTTGGCGTGCGATGACCGCGAGGGGGCTCATGTATACGTTGAAGAGGGTGGGGCTGAGTGAAGATCCTTGTGGTATGCCGCAGATGACTTCAGTGGCCTCTGACTTGAATGGTGGAAGGCGGACTCTCTGTGTTCTTCCGGTGAGGAACGAGGTGATTCATTCCAGTGCTTTTCCTTGGATTCCGACGTTGTTGAGGCGTTGTAAAAGGGTGCTATGACAGACTGTGTCGAAGGCTGCGGAGAGGTCGAGGAGGATGAGGGCGACTGTGTCTCCATTGTCCAGTAGAGTTCGAATGTCGTCTGTTGCTGCGATGAGGGCGGTTTCAGTGCTGTGTTTGGCTCGGAAGCCGGACTGTGAGGAGTCGAGGGATTTGTTGGTTTCGAGGAAGGTGGTGAGCTGGTTGTTGACCGCTTTCTCGATGACTTTGGCCGGGAATGGAAGGAGCGAGATAGGGCGGTAATTTTTGAGTTCGGTGGGGTCAGCTGTGTGTTTCTTCAGGAGGGCGCTGAGTTCGGCATGTTTCCAACTTTCCGGGAAGGTTGCGGAGTTGAGGGAGCAATTGATGACGTCTCGGAGGTGCGGTGCTATAATGGAATCTGCTTTGTTGAAGATGTGGTGAGGGCATGGGTCTGTGGGGGATCCTGAGTGGATAGAGTTCATCAGACGGATGGTGTCCTCAGTGGAGATTGGGTTCCAGTCATTGAGGATGTTCAAGGGGGGTGGGGGTCCTGCAGAGGGTTGGGTGGGTTGGTCTTCGGGTCGGTTGTCGAAGCTGTTGTGGATGTCTGCAATTTTGTTGTGGAAGAATGAGGCTAGGGAGTCGCAGAGGGCTTGAGAGGGGGTGATGTTGTTGGAGTTGGCTGAGGGGTTGGTAAATTCCTTGACGATGTTGAATAATTCCTTGCTGTTGTGGGCATTGCTATCTAGTCGGTCCTTGAAAGCGGCTTTCTTGGCATTCCGGATCAGTTGGTGGTGTATGCGGGTGGCGTTTTTGAAGGCATCCTTGGTGCTTGGGAAAGGTTAGCCCTGCTGAAAAACTTACCTTCTAAAGTACAGCAAAAGAGTTCCGTTTGCAGTAGAGGAGGTAGAAAGGAGCAGGGAGGCTGTCGTGGATGGTCATTGCTGTTGCGAGAAGAGCAGACAGGGCATTGCAAACAAAGATCTTCTAGGGTGTTGTGTATGTTCGTTGCTGGAACTTCATTTGGGCATTCACCAGGGGCTGTTGATACTGTAGCAGGAATCGCAGATCTGGCTTTGCCGCTGGTCACTGGTGGTCACTGTAGCGCAAAGCGTAGGCCACTGGCAAAAAAATCTGGCCGCAGATGTGCCTGTTCCTGGTCTTGAAGAACCCAAAACTTCAAGAATTATCCTTTTCTTCAAGGAGGAGCTCAACCGATGCCAAACTAAGGATCCAGTACCTGAAAGACACCTCTTGGGGTTCAGTAACTCACTCCATTAGAGTCCAGCAGGGCTCACACAGGTCCAATGGCAGGTCCAGTGCAGCAGGTCAGCTTGGCAGGTGCAGGGAGACAAATCACAACACAGGAAAAAAAACACCAATTTAGAAGTGTTAATTTTAATAAAATTATTGGACACTAAACTACAAAAATCCAATCAGTAGAACCGGAGATATGTGATTTTACTGCTTGATGGTAAGTATGGAATCGAGAAGCGAAAGCGTCACTTAAGGTTTGCTGGTCATATTGAAAGTCGCAAGCTCAGGCCGACTGTGACGGATTTCAGTCTGGATAAAAGGACCAGGTTAGTCCTGCTGAAAAAGTTACCTTCTAAAATTCAGCACAAAGAATTCCATAAGTGGTGAAGAAGACCATGAGGATCAGGGAGAGCGTCCTGGGTGGTCGTGGCTGCAGTGCGAAAAACAGGCCTTGCATTGCAGATGGTCATTGCTGTGGTGCAAAATTACAGTTGACATCATAGATATCGTTGGTGGATCATCGCACCGCTGGGCATTACAGGCTGTCAATGCTGTAGCTCTAAGTGAAAATCTTGTGTTGTTTTATTATCACTGGAGATCACTGTAGCACGAGAGTCAGGTTCACCAGAGCTTTGCATTGGTGGTCAGCGTGGGCAGCAAAAGTTTGGTACGAAGAGATGTGTCTGTGGCTCATGAAGGGTTCAAAACTTCAGGATTTCTCCTTTTCTTCAAGGAGAAGCTCAACTGATGCCACATCTCCTGGGGATCTGGAGCTTAGTAAAACTGAGACGAGCTAGGATCAGACGAGTTCAGTTGCAGGTCAAGTCAGGTCCAGATCAGCAGCTCAGCTGGACAGTTGCAGGGAGACCTGTGAAGCTTTTGAGGCCCCTGTGCTCAGATCAGGAATCCAACTAAGTAGCCCTTGGAGTTATTGAGTCGTTCAGGTAGCCTGGTATGAAGGGTGCAGATCCAATTTTCCTTCTCAGACTGGAGGGCCGTCCTCTGGCATCAGGGTAGACCTTCTGTAAGTATCCATAGGTCCAGGATTGTACTTAAGAGTAGGTATGAGGGTTCTATTTGTAACAACATATAATAAGTGATAACTTTAGTTAGGGAACAGATAAATAAATGGTTTGTCCATTCAAATGAATTGTAATTTAAAGCCCTCTTTAGAGGTAAAATAGGATTTTAAGTTACTATTCTGAAAATGTCACTTTTAGAAATGTGGGCTTTTTCTACATAAACTAATGTACCTTTGTGCCAGTGTTCAGAGTCATATGACCGTGAATGGCTCCCCTGTGGAGTTTTGTGTATTTCTTTCAGACATTGGGATAAAAGGGCCTTGGGTGTGGGGCAGGGTGCTGCTTTGTTGAGTACCACATCCTAGGGTGTTATACTCAACATCCTGAGCTTCAAATGGTAGCCTCAAGACTTCCCCCATTCACTTTCTCACTTCTAAAGGCTGCCTTTCCTGATAGTGATAAATGCAGCTCATGCCTAGGCCTGTCTGCCCTTTGCTTCCCTAGACAGTTTGGAGACAACCCCTGGAAAGGTTTAGGGTTAGACAAAGAAGGCCAACACCACTCACAGTCTTCCACTGGGGATAAAAGTGGCACCTTCAGAACCTCTCAACAGGATACTGCTGAACCTCTGGAAGTTTAGGAAGAAGGACTGCCCTGGTGTTTAATGAAGGAAGATTGACCCTGCTCGCTTTGAACCCAGGCTCCCCAGAAGTGACTCCAAGGGTTAGTTGAGAGGTCTCCTGTTTAAGCTACAGGAACACAGCAAGCTCCCAGAGTCCCTCCTGAAACTGCACTGCCTGAGCCCCGCTGCAGGCCTCTGCAGGAGTGAGTCTTGATCCTCAAGAGGTGCACTCCCAGATCCTGAACCCTTGGCTTATATGAGGGAGCCAGTCAGAAAATCAGTACACCAAAATGTCAAATCTATGGCAGCCCACCTGCAACTTGTGGTGAGTGGAACAGAGGGCTCAGGCTATCTCCCAGTTCCCGGCTGCAGTGGAGGTTCCTTTGGGATGGCTAAGATCTTTCCTGTTAGGCTAAAGCACCTTCAAGGAAGGAAAGCAGATAATCCATATGGCTCTAGCTCAGTCTCAGACAGGAAGAAGGAAACAGCACACTCTGAATATAGTTAATCAACAAGGAGTCCCTGCAGGTTCAAGTTAAAGTTATGATCAGGGAACTAGTGGTCAAATGTAGGTTATAATCTAAGTTGGGCAGCTGGCAGATAGTCAATGTCTTATCACTATCCAGTGCATTTTATAATTGCAAAGATCAAAACAATCAGGCTGGGGTCTGGGTTTGCTTCTTAGAATAGAGGGATCTTCTGTCTCTGTACAAGGGATCTGGGTGAACTCTCTAGGCTTTTCAACAGATGAGACTTTTGAGGTTCCCCTCCAGACTACCACAAATAATTGAGGAGCCTGCAGAAGTGTGCGCTGGAGTTGTCCTCTGTGGACAGAGCTCACCTTACATCTCGCAGTGACCTAATATATCAAATACTCAAGATGTATTAGATGCAACCCTAACTTCAGGTGTATTGGTCATTATTGCAACTCCCCTTATCATAATTCATACCAAGGAATGTTCACAAATAATGACACCAGCAATGGCCATTTGTAACATTTCAGTGCCTTACATTTAATATAATTATAAATACATGAATAGATCCCTCGTTGGCAGGAGCCTTTGGAATTTATTGTGCACAGGGAGGCCTACAGACAGCTCTCTGGGCACCCCTAGATACCACACAAATGATCACTATTGCCCTCAGTCATGGCTAGGACGCATCGGGCAACTGAGCAACATCCTGTCTAAGGACCAGAGGTGGGGAGGTCGAATGACTCTTAGGGTTCAAACGTACATTAGCAGTTGTGGGGCTCATGTGAATTATGGTACCTCAAAATGTCACCAGTAATTATAAAGATAGGGGAAACTGCAGAGGACAATCCAAATATAGAGCAACACCATCTTCACAGATTAACGAGGACAGTTACCATTTCACATAAAAAATATGGCACTGCAGATGAAAATATGCTTGTTGGTTATAACAATATAATTTCTATTTCTTGTAAATATTGTAATGATTTTAATTAATCACACAATAAAACTATGATGATGATGATGATGATGATAACAATATAATACTTAAAAAAGAAGGAGAATATATATATATATTTGCCAGAGCATTTATTTATTTTCAATGTCCTACAGCCCAAACCATATCTGTGTCTGAGAACTTTTACAGAAGTAACAAAAATTCACACTGCAAACACATTTAAATAAATACAGCCAGTGTACAAAAATAATAATAGATGTTAAACAAATTTAAAACAGTGTTATACATATGTTACACAAGATAAATTCCATACAAGGCAAACATCGACAATAGATACAGCTAAGGTTTTAGTACATGTATACAACTCAGCTGATTCCAAGAAGAATAGGAAGGAACGATAACCAACTCGTGGATTCAGATAATGTGAATCAATTTACATCTGCAAGTGATGGTGGAATATTGGGTGCATCAATTCCTTTTACGCTTCTACGTGATGGGTTAATCTGGATCTTTTGAAGGGACAGGGTTACAAATACCAAAGGCACTGGTTGTTAGGACTGTAGCAGTTCTCTTTCTTTCTAGAAGGTATTTGTTTCCAAGTGAAGCGAGTCAGAGTTCTGTAAAGAGCGAAGGTTTCAAGATAGTGTCAGTATTTGTTACAGGAAGCCGGGTCCATGAATGTGCATTATGTATACCAGCTTATGTAAACCCTGGCAGGAAATCACCGGAAGAGTAAAGGTTACATGGTAAATGTGATAGGAGCATTTTGATTTGGACACCTCGGGTCTATTTACGACATTGTCATGCAATGCAGAGCAGCAAGTCATCTTGCTGTGCTTCTCAGTGTGTCAGGGAAAGGGCATATTCTTCTTTCTTTGTGTGCCGCAGAATGCAGCCCACATAGAAAGAGGAAATACCGGGGAGAAATAAAGATATTTCTTCTATTTACGCCTCACCTGAGAAGGCATATCTTATTGGCACATTCCCAGGTCTTCCAGTTCTGGTTCATCTAAGAATGAGTCAAAACCAAAGGGAGTTGCATGGGAGCATCCCTGCAACGCCCCCCTTTGCACAACTAACCAAGAGCAGAGTATGGTAATGCAGCGATTTGCTCTGCATTCTCTTACTCCAGACATATGGAGCTATTCAGGGACATGCAAAGTGGCTTTGTGTGGCTTCTTAAATCACATGCAAGGTTTGCGTCGCTCTTGCATCATGTTGCGTGGTGCAAGAGTGACGCAAATCTGCTCATAAATATGCCCCTTATCGCTTAAGACATAAGAGATCAGTTAGAGTTTGCAAATTTTATTTGTTGATATCATTTCTGAGGTAGCAGGCACACCATTTCAGGACCGTACAACCTCGTCACAGATAGTCTCGGAGGATCGTAAGAAGAATTGAGTCATAGATCGAGGAGGTTAAGAAAGTGTGAACCATCGTTGTCAAGGATGCTTTAAGCATTGTCTACTATTTTCAAGAACGTGGTCTGGCGCCAAAACCAGGTGCTGTACTACGTATGCAGCGCATTTCCCTAGTTAGCGCTGGGCGCACTTTCAAAAGGTGCACCTAGCACTAACCAAGAGAGTGTGCCACATCATATGTGAATGCGCTGCCCCCAGGGTAGACACAAACACGCACTGCCCCCAGGGCAGCGCATTCAGGTTAAAAACGGAGCTGCTGCTTTGACGCTGCTCTGTGTTTTCATGTGCAGGCGGCAACCTAGCTTGCACTTTAAAGGCGGGTGCAGTGAGTGACTGCACCCACCTGCAAGGGGATGTCTGGGGGGTCCATAGGACCCTCTTTTCCTCCTCTAGAGGGCTGCCATCAGGGGGCTTACTGACACTGGGCCACCTTTAAGGTGGCCCACTGTCAGTGTGCCTCCTGACAACTTCTTTGCCTTTGCGCCCGAGTCTGTTTTACGGCGCGAGCTCAGAGGCACGTATGGGAACATTTCCCCATGCAAATGAGAGAGCACCCTCTGATGATAGCAGTGGCACTTTATGTGCCCCAGTGCGATCTGTATTACAGAGCTGCTGCAGCACACATAGAAACAGGAAATCGCCATTAGTGATTGTTTATTGTGCAGAAAGGGACACCTTCCAGCACATGAACAATCATTCCCTGCAACGCAGACCTCTTGCACTATGCTACAAGGGTGCCTGCGTTGATGCTAGGCAGTTAGAATTAGCCCCAGCAACAGGGAAAACACAGGGGTGCGCTGCAAACTTGTGAATACGGTGCAAACCTGTGAGGGAGCGCAGCGCTACACCGCACTCTGACAGATTATTGAAATGTGCCCCTGTGTTCCTAGTGTGTGCGACCTCTTTTGTGGTTAGACCACGTATTGTATATATAGATATATATGAATGTATGCATAGACCGTGTACAGCTGAATCAGGTTACACTTGGCGGGAGGGAGAGGAGGCTCTTCACGGGCTTTCTGATAGTCGGAGAGACGACTGTGTTAACTAACTTGTTAGGCAAAATAAGACAACAATAATTATCCAGCAAAAGCTGAGAAATAGCTTGCATTTCCCCAGCCGACTCATCCTGCAGAAGCCTCCTGGCATCCCTCTGCTTCTCAGCCACGCATGCGCCCTCCTGTGCCTGTTATCCTTTTGTGCTTGCATGGATAATTGCCTTAGCAATTGTTTAGCATGGATCCAGAGATAATTCCATGTCTTCTTCAGACCTCAAACAGTACAGGCACATGGGAGCCCTCAGCAATTTATCTTAATTTAAACTTTAAGCTCCTCATTAATCATCGCTGCAAACAATGTTTGTATTGATCAGTAATTATAGAAAACCCACGGCAGCACATCCTGGAATGAAGAGCTGCTCCTGTTTGAAAGAGTAAAAGGTGTAGGGCTTGTGAAAGCAGTTTTTATCTCTCCACACAATCTGTAACACCTTACTCTATAAACCAGGCTGCTCCAACCACTAGCTGGTGAGCAACTGTAGCTCTCCAGCTACCTGGGACCAGCTCTCCTGGGTGCATCCCAGCCTAGCAATATAGAAACTTTTGCTTGTTTGAATTAATATGTGTATAATATTATTGAAAAGTGTGAATTGCAGCGAAAATACATGTATTTTCAGAACACATAACTTAAAAAGTATATTTAAAGCTGATATGTGAATGCTAAATCATGCAGCCTTGGGAGACATAATACTAACATGATTCCCTTTGTGCTGGGGCATTGCTGCTGTAGCTGTTATGTATCACCCTTATAGAGATATTCCAAACTGACTAAGCCTTTTTTAGATTACTGCTGGCAATTCTGTACTGAAGTGGTCACAGCTGGTGATCTTGCATAGGCTGGCCACTAATGTACTGTCTTAAGTGTATTACACTAATAGTTCTGGCAGTTCAGGATGATTCTCGTGGAACGAATGTAGGTCTCATTAATGAAAAGGTTTGGAGACCCCGGAATTAAACCAAGAGGCACTACTGGGGGTGGCAAATTTCACATTACTCAGGAAAGCTAAAAATTAATAGCCCGATGTAGGTAAAATTGATTTACCGATTTTCAATTTCCGAATTTTACCGATTCGGTAATTGAAAATCGGTAAATCAATGTGGTGGACATGTAGGTATTTCCAGATGTGTAAATACCAAATCTGTCACATTCGGTATTTACCGATTCTGTAAATACAGAATCGGTATTTCCCATTGATTCCTATGGGCTTCAAAGCCCATGGGAATTAATGGGAAATACCGATTCTGTATTTACAGAATCAGTAAATACCGATTTTTGCAAGGGTGCAGGGGGTGTCACTTTGACACCCTCTGGCACCCCACAAATAGGCATGTGCGCCATATGGCACACAGACATGCCCTAAGGGCATGTCTGTCTGTCACATGGCTAGGTGTGCATGCACACATGTGCATGCACACCTGAAATCGGTATTTTACTACACAATAGGATTGTGAGGTAAAATACCGATTTTGTAGGGCCTTTGGGACTCAGAAGAGTCCCACCTACATCTGAGATTCGGTAAAGTTACCGATTCTGTAAAAATGTGCCCCTACATGCCAAATCTTGTTTACCGGTCGGTAACGGCCAAAAATACCGATTTTCGGCCGTTACCGACCGACCTACATCTGGCCCTAAGTGGTTAGCACACAGTACCGCATTAACAAGCATTTGTGTAGTTTATGTCTAATATAAATTACAACAGTGTCTGCCTCTAAAATACACCTTCTTGAGTGATTTGCAAAACATTCCTATCCAAACAGAATAACTGTTGGAAGGAATGGGAATAGGTGTGTAGTGTTGATGAAGTATCAACACTTAGAGGGTTATTTATGAGAGCCCGGCATCACCTTTGCGCCACGTAAAGTGGTACATGCGTGACACAGGGTTCTCATAAAGATTTATAAAGCCATGCTAGGCTACCTTGTGTGGTTTTGAGTGGCCTCCTAAATCATGAGTAAGGAGACGCAGTGCAAATCGCTGCATTGCCTTACTCTGTGCCGGGTAGACATTCCATGGGTGTTGCAGTGGGTTTTCCCATGGAACTCCTATGTAATTTGACAGTATCTCAGATTTACAAAGTGATGCAAACCTGGGGAAGTGTCAAAACCGTACTCAACCAAAGGTGAGGTGTAATGGGTAGTAATATGTTAATTTCACCTTGTTTTCCTCTTTCTTGCAGCACACGTTGAAAGAGGAAAATGCCTTTAAAAAGTTATGTAAACCTGGGTAAACATCAAACCCGAATGCCTCCCGAGGTGAGATGCTGGCCGGATTTTATTTACCTTTAATAAATGAAAAGACAAGAGGAGTTTGTCAAAACAGGAACAAGTTGGTTTGATTAAACGCAACGGCCGAGAGAGTATTGACAGAGGTACTTCTGAGGACAATCTCTTGTAGTAAAAAGTTTCGCCCGACAATATAGACAACTTGTGTGGTACAATGAAACAGATCTGCATTCTTAGAAAAGAATCTTAGTAAAAAATAACAGTTTTTGTTATTTGATTAAGGGAAACAGCTAGCTCTCCACCTTGGAGAGAGCTAGTCTGGGCCAGTGTGTATGTGTCCAGAACTCCTGTGTGGGTAGCGTTTGATCACTGCGTATGGTGTGCGTGTTGTGTCGTGATTGGCTGAGTCTTTCTATCTACATGTGGCATCTAGCTTTTTGGTAGTTGCGGGAAATGTGTGCCTCTGGCCAAATGTGTTTTATTGGGGCCAGTTTTTCTCAGACCTGTTAGTGCTGCAACTCTCTATTTGTGATATATAACAAGGTTGTTCTGGGTGCATGTTTGTCTTTGGCCTAAGCGAGACCCCACCTGTGACCTGTCCTTGATAACCATAAGTTGGGTATCATAGGGCCTGTTTGACCACATATCTCTGACTCCGGTATGATGGGGTAGTCACCTTGGGTGAATCCGACAGCAATGATACGTGTTCGTTTGAACTTCTGCGATTAATGTGGCAGCCATTGATGTAATTTTTACCCACAACCTCAATATTGTACATACAGTTGTCATAAAGTACATTCATTTTGCCTTTACTGATATTGACATTGTTATGTGCGTCTCAATCATGGTGTACATTGATAATGCTTCTATTGATATAAGCATTTTTATACATGCACAGATGTTGAGATACACTGACATTGATTCAAACTGTATTAACACTGTTGCCAAGGCACAGTTTATAGCATTTATTGACATTGCATTCAGGAGTATTGACATTGTTATGCGAGCATAGGTTATGGCATATGTTAACATTACTTTTTTTGATAATGCCATTGTTGGGCCAGCACACATCATGGTATACATCAACATCCTATTCATCCTTCATAACAGAGGTGTAACAAGGAGAAATATGTTTATTTCTCCACTTTTTTTCCTCGTTTTTCTCTTTCTATGTGTGCTGGATTCTGCAGCGGCCATCGAAAGAAAAAAATGCATCACAGGATTTTTTTGTTGTTTTTGTGTAGGAAGGTGACCCTTCCTGCACAAAAAACAATTCTGCATGGAATCGAGGCAGCCTTGCACTATGGTGCAAGAGTGCCTACATTGGTGCTAGGCTGCCAAAATGGCACCAGCACAGGCAGAAAGGACAGGAATGCACTGTATTGCTTTAATACAGTGCATTCATGCCCTTTCACTTTGTTGTAGGGTAGCTGTAGGAAGATGGCTCTATATATACTATTCCAAACAGAGGTATAGTGGGCACAGGATCCAGTGAATCCCCTCAGGTATGGCAGACGTTAAAGTAGATACCTTACTCTCAATTTAGAAGTATCTAGGTTGAGCAGTTAGAGGGTAATGTGAATGCATTTGGTGTACATACTCATGCAAGACAGAACCACACATTCAAAGACTGACTCCAGGCTAATGTTTGTAGAAAATTTTACTTTAGTTACTTTTATTTCTAGGGACCAAGTTGAACTCTGTTACAAGTAAGTACTTTTACACAATACATTCAAATTACTGGTAATAGATCTGTATAGCATCAATCAATACTTTGCATGTGCAAGAAATGCTTTATAGTCCCGGAAATACTTCTGTGCTTGTCAATCAGAAACAGTAACACTGAGTCCTTGAAACAGGTAGACAGTAGGGTGCAACAGATAGAATTCAATTCAATCCTAAGGAAAGGAAATCAGTGTAATGCTTCAGCAGGTGAGTACACAACTTACTTTTCCAGTCTCCAGGGCTTTAGGCCATCACTGGGCAAGGAGGATCAGTTTGCTGTAGGTAATGCACCACCAGCAGCACTGGGGTGGCCGGGTGCAGGGTTCGCTGAGCCCAAGGTTAGTCAATGGAGGCTTGGGGCACCTGAAGAGGTGTGGGGTTTAGTATCTACGCCGCAGCAGTTGATACCGGCAATGTAGACAGCCAACACTGGTACCTTCATAGTCAAAGCTAGCGGGTCACTGTAGATTGAAGGGAGGAAAACCAACCCAGCAGTCACGGTCGTAGGGGTGAAGATGTGCGGGGAATGGAGGATTTCGCTTAGGTTGGGCAGTTTCAGAGAGGATGCGGTCTAGTAGGGCTTGCAGAAGGAGGCTGACATGGCCACTTGCAGGATGGTACAGCTGTCAGTAAACGGGGCTGTTACCAGCTTGGGTGTATGAACCGAGTGGATCCCTCTCGGTTGTGGAGGCCGTCCAACTGCAGTGCTTTCTTCTGACAGGGTAGAGACGCATCTACACAAGTGTCAGCCCTCTTCCGCTGTGGTCTTGTTTTTTTATCAGTAGTGAGTCATGTTGACACAAGTGTCGGTCCTCAGCTCGTACGGTTTGTGTGCTGACGGGCGCCGGGGACTAGAGTCTGTAGTCCAAAATGGAGGTTCTTGGAGATTAGTTGAAGGCTGGAAGGTATCCGGGGTTTCGTGGTGGCCTTGCAGCATTTCCAGAAGAGCAGCAGGTCCAGTTGTTGAGTCGGCTACAGGTGGCTGGGTTCTGTCTGAGGTCTGTCTGGAGCGGTTCAGTTCCTGGTCTGGTGTTAGTCTGAGGAACAAGATTCAGGGAAGCCCTTAAATAATAAATATAAGGGTGTTACTGAGGTTGGGGGCATTAGCCAACGGCTACTGGCCCCTAGGGTGACTACACCATTTGTGTGCCCTCTAACTTTGGGGAGAGGGGCACATCATGGTTCCTATTGGGCCTAATTCTCTAATTCAAGATAGAGAATTTCTAAGGGAGGGGTTCACCTCAGCTCCTGGCGACCCTAGGCTATGGTGGACACTACTACTCTGTCTACTAATTTTCCTGCCTTTCCTGCTGTGAACAGTGAAGTCTGGACAGGGATGCAGGCCTCTCCACTTGTAGGAGCAGCCCAAATCACCACATTACAAGGTGAGAGTCTGTGAGGCTTACTGCCAAGTGTTGCTATTCCAGCCACGGGGAGATGTGCAGCACCTCAAAGCAGAGCAGGCTTTGTTGCGGACCTCGGAGAGCATTAAGGCTCTCACCCCATGAGGTCAGAAACCTGTCTGGTGGTGGCTGTCTGGTGGGGACCAGTCAGCCAATACACTGGAGGTCGGTCGTTTTTCAGGGCGCATCTCTAAGATGCCCTCTGAGTGTATTTTATAATAAATACATCACTGGCATCGGTGTGGATTTATTATGGTGAGAAGTTTGAAAGCAACCTGCTCAGTCTTCAGTAAAGCCATCATGGAGCTGTGGAGTTTGTGTTCACAACCTCCCAGCCCATGTACTCAAAATGGCTTCACTGCACTTACCATGTCTGGGAATGGCACAGACACTGTAGGGGCATATTTTTCATGCAGCTTTTCCTCCACTGGTGGTATGCGACACCCTGCCTTAGGACTATGAGACCTGCTAGAGGGGTGCCTTATCCAGGGATTTGTGCCATGTCGACTCTTCACATTAGTCTGCACCAAAACAAGCAGCCTGCAATGGCAGTGTGTGGGTGTGAAGGTGAGGGGTCTCTGAGGATGGCATAATACCAGCTGCAGCCCTCAGAGGCCTTCCCTGGTCACAAGGCCCTTTGGTGCCAGGGGTAATTTTCACTAGGGACTTACATGTGGCCCAGAGGTGTGCCACTTGTGGAGACAAAAGTACAGATTTGGGAAAGGACATGGGCCCAGGGAACCTGATTGGCAGGGACCCAAGGCACAGCCAGTTAAGTTAGCATCAATTATCTGGCAAAAGGTTAGATGGTAACCATGCAAAAAGGGGCACTTTCTGACAGCAGTGCAGCAAGGTAGCTTGATGAGCTGCACTACACCAAAATGACATAAATTAGGTCCTTACTGATTAGATGGTCACCAGATTCTAGGGTGCAGCTTAGGGTACAACTTGCAAGTTGGTAACTTATGCACTTATGGCTTATTCCTGTTCTAACACCTTTGAGAATACAGGGTAGACTTACTAACTGTTCACGCAGCTCAGCAACATTTCTGATCCACATGAACTGGACTAAGCATGGGCGGAAAATCCGTTTCGCTCGCGGATTTTGCGGATTTTCGGTAAATTCGCAATCCGCGAGATTCGCGAATCTCCCGCAAAATCCGCAAATCCGCGAGCAGCGGATTTTATGGCTTGCTCGCACTGTTCGCGTGAGTTCGCGGCTTCCCAGTACAACTTCGCGCCCCGCGAATAAGCGCTAAATTGCAGAAATACGATTTTAGCAAAACTGAAACTACTTACCAGGTTCAAAAGTTCAGGCTCATCATTAGTAGCCATTTCCTGTAGTGCTTCCTGAGGGGCCCCCCCAGAGTTCAGTTGCCAGTTGCAACTATTATGTGACCCTGCTCTGAACCTCAGAATAGTTACACATATGCCACAAAGGTCCTGAATTACAGCTAAGGGAGACAAGCAGGAGCCAGGCTGGAAGTTCAAATCCATTAATCAGCCCCTAATTCATTATTGTCAGTTGGGGCAGGGCAGGTGTTGTAACTAATTTTGCAACAATGAAAGCACTTAGCAAGTGCAAAAGATCACTAATCAGGAAGCACTAAGGAAGCAGGTGCCAGCTAAAAAAATATTCTGTGACACATTAATCAGCCCCAAATTAATTCAGGTCACTTGAGGCAGGGAAGGTGTGCTTTGCTTTGCCACAATAATGTACACTGACTGGACAACCAGAGGGTGCTGTGATGAAACAGAGGGTGGCATGGGTGGGCCAGAGGGTGGCATGAGTAGTCAGAGAGTGGCAGTGGTGACAGAGAGTGGCAGTGATGAAGAAGAGTGTCCCAAACAGGCTGGACACGTAGAAACAACAAGTTCGCAAAACTTGCGACCCGACAGGTAAGTTCGCGTTTGCGAAATTGTACAAAACCCTCGCGAACTGGCAGGAACCTGCGCGAACACAAAAAAAAAAATCCACAAATTCGTGAGAATTCGCGGATTTTGCGAATTGCAAGTTCGCAAATCCGCAAAATTCGCGAACGCGAGATTCGCAAAATTCGCCCATGCTTAAACTGGACAATGACTAATATATAAAGAACATGACATAGTAATGTCAGGAGCAATGCACAGCTTTGGGTCAGCCTCCTCCTGCCATCGGTTGCTTCGAGTCAGATTCCCTCAGCCATGTTTTGTGAGAACCTTCCTCGATATGCCAGGTATTCTGTAGATAATTACTTTTTTCATTGATGATTGGCAACACAGTTTTTGTATGAGATTTCTGACAGCTGTTATGATAGCTTCAGAATTCAGTGTACCGTGAGTGATGCTTCTTCAAAATGCGGCCCCAAACACTGTGGAGTCGGAGAAGCAGGAAGCACTTTTCCACTGAGTCCCTCTGGTGCACTGTCATATGAAGCAAATAATAAGATGAGCACTTGGTGCTGAACAGGAAAACTAGACTGCACATTGAATCTGATTGATCTGTGCAATCCATTGGATTGTAAGATGGAGACCATGTGGAAGTGATAGCCTGGCAACCATCTAAGATCTGGGGATTCCAGATTTGCCTAAAGTAGTCAAAGATCCCCACATCAAGGTAGAATTTAAGACAAAAGTATTAACCTGGAGCTTTGTTGCAAGTCACTCACTGCACTCAATGCCACAGCTCCAGTGTACTTGCCAGGTGCAATCTTAGTTTTCACCCACTTGTGGATGCAAAGGCCCCTCTTTCCCTTCTTCATTCTCAAGTTCCCTCTACACTGTCTGTGCAAAAACTTGACAGTGTACCTTGGGGTATAGAATCCCTCACTTCCACCAGATCAATATGTTTTCCATTTGAATTTTGGGCTACATAACCCTCCATCGCTTTGTAGTGTCTGACTACTTACAGACCTTGAGGCTTTTCTTTCATTCATTGTTCTGAGTGGCAGTGCCTTCCCCTAGTTACTTTAGTGAAGCATCCGGTTCAGGTACTGGGTCTGATAGAGAGCGACCAAGCTGTTGGATGTGCTAGAAAAGTGGGAAGGCCAATGAGAGAGGTCTGGCACATTTCTTCTAATTCAACTTTGGACAATAGACCTTTCCAGTAGCCTAAGAGGATCAGGGGTTAACATCAGTATAAATCTTGAGGGACGGCATGATCATTAGGCCCACCCAATAAAGTGCAGAATCAGTAACTTGAAGTTAAAAGGTTTATTACAAACTCAAAGCCAGACTAATATCAACCAAAATCAAGAACACACTGTAAAAGTAGAAAACTATCAAAGATAAACCAAAACTTCTGACAATATTGGTCCTCAACAACAAAGAACATATAAATATTTTTATTTTATTTTATTTGGGAAGTTTTATATAGCGCTAGCCTGACCGGAAGGTATTGGAGCACTTCACATAATTACAAAGCGGTGCAAAAGAAAGCAAACAAAGCAAAACACAATACAATACAACAAGACATTCAGGATACGAATTATAGTAGGAGGAAGAAGGAGAGATCCATTACAGTGTTTTGGCATTCCCATTCGGGAGGGGAGCAGAATCTCTTAAGACATTCCAGGCTGCTCCTATCTGATAGTTAAGGAGCGGTCAAGGAACAGGATTTTGAGCTGACTTTTGAATTTAGGGAAGGAAGGAATAATTCTGATGTGAGGGGGGATAGAGTTCCATATTTTGGGCGCATTTCCGGCAAAGGACCGGCCCATGGTTTTTTGTTTTCGAGTTTTTAGTGGGATAAGAAGTAAAGTGTTAGAGCTTCTGAGGTTCCTTTTCTGACCTGCTTTTTTAAGTTTGGACGCCAGATATTCAGGTTTGCCTGTGTGAAGGGCTTTGTGGGTGAGGCAGGCTGTTCTAAAGTTCGCCCGCATTTCTATTGGTAACCATTTGAGTTCTTTTAGTGCCGGAGAGATGTGCTCAAATGTCTTTATTCCAGTGACCATTCTGGCAGCCGCGTTGAGGGTTGTTTTCAGAGGAGCAATATGAATTTTGCGTATTCCAGAGAGGATTGCATTTCCATAGTCAAGTCTTGACAGCACCAATGCTTGGGTGGCTTGTTTGAGATCAATGGGTGGAATGAAAGTTTTTTTTTGCTTAGTAGCTTCAGATTAAGGAAGGCGGTCTTTGCCGAGATCTTGATGTGTTTGGTCAAGTCTAGTTTGGAGTCAAGCGTGATGCCTAATGATTTGACGGAGTCCGCTAGGGTGAGGTTCCCATTGAGCCCGTCAATATCTTTTAGCCATTCGATCATTTGTGGGTTCTCTTCTTTGTTCGAGATGAGGAGTAATTTAGTTTTGTCAGGATTCAACTTTAGATGGTTGCTTGACAGCCAGCGTTGAACTTCCTTTATTTATTTATTTATTTTGAAAGTTTTATATAGCGCGAACAAGATCTTCTCAGATATCAGAGCGCTTTACAGAGGGGGGGAGCATGTATACGCAGATACATCAATCAAGTTAACAGTACATTGAAGTGATATCATAAAAAAATCAAGTAAGTCAATTTCAAAGTCAACATAAAGATACAAGGGTTCGAACAAGTAGTACAGATGAGTATTGAGTCCTTGTAGTTCATCCCCAGTAGTGGTTCAAGTGTATTTAGCCATAAGGATTGCTTTTACTTCTCTCTTGAAGAGTATGGTAGAGGTGATGAGCCTTGTTTCAGGGGGGAGCGAGTTCCAAATCCTGGGGGCCATTCCTGAGAAAGAGCGTTTATAGGTTTTTTCCTTGCGGAATCTTTTAGGCTTTAGCAAAAGATTGTCTGTGCCTCTAGTGTTTCTGGAGCCTCCAGAAATCGTCAGCTTCTGAGCGAGGTATCTAGGTGAGCTCAGGTGGACAGCCTTGTGGGTCAAACAAGCGATTTTCAGGTGTATTCTGGCTTCAAACGGCAGCCAGTTCAGTGATTTGAAGTCAGGGGAAATGTGTGAGTGTTTTTTTGATCCAGTGATAAGTCTCGCTGCGGCGTTTAGAGAGGCTCTTATGGGTGCCGTAGTAGCTAGGGGGAGACCGCAGAGGGCGGTGCTGTCGTATTCTATTCGAGGTATGACTAGTGATTGTACCGCAGTTTGGAAGTCTTTGGCTGGAAGGAAAGATTTAAGTTTCCTAAGGGTGTTGATTTGGTAGTTTGCTCCCTTAGTTGCTTTGTTGATGTGTTCCTGCATGCTGAGATTGGTGTCAAGTGTTATGCCCAAAGATTTCGCTGAGTCCACGATGGTGGGTTGAACATTGAGTGCCGTTAGGTCTTTAAGCCACATTTGTGCGGTAGTGATCTTCGCGGGAGGTGCGATCAGGAGGAACTCTGTTTTAAGGGCATTGAGTTTGAGATGATTAGCGGCCAACCAAGATTGGGTGCTTCTGATCGTTGAGTTCAAGAGCGTGATGTCTTTGGGTGATTGTAGTTTGAGATAGAGTTGGGTGTCATCAGCATACATGTGGAAGTGTACATTGGATTCTTGCAGCAAGGTGGTGAGAGGTTCCATAACTAGGTTGAACAAAGTTGGGGATAGGGAGGATCCTTGTGGTACGCCTAGCGATACAGGTCTTGGTGCGGACATCAAGTTGTTGCTCTTGAATTTCTGCGACCTGTTGTGCAGAAAAGAAGTGAACCATTTGAGCACAGTTCCAGATAGGCCCATTCTTGTGTTTAATAGTTCGAGTAAGTTCTCATGTTTGACGGTGTCAAATGCGGAGGAGAGATCAAGGAGGATGAGGAGGCAGGTATCGTTATGATCTAGGATTTGGAGGGCGTCGTCGATTATGTGAATCATGGCAGTTTCCGTACTGTGATTGGCTCGGAAGCCTGATTGATGAGAGTTGAGGAGATCAAATTGATTAATATGTTTAGTCAATTGTATTTGTGCGCATTTTTCCAGCAGTTTGGCAAGAGTCGGAATGTTGGTAATGGGACGGTAGTTGTTTAGGTCAGAGGGGTCGGCTGTAGGTTTCTTTAGCAAAGGTGTTACTTGTCCAACTTTGAGGGAGTCTGGAATGATCCCTTGTTGAAGTGAGCTGTTAATAATTTTGGTCCAGAGTGGAAGGAGCGACGGGGTAAGGACTTTAACAGCGTTAGCAGGAAGGGGGTCCGTGAGGTGATTGGATGGTTTCAGAGTGCTGAGCAGTTTGCCAATTTCTTCTTCCGTGTAGGTGACAAAGGTTGACCAGGTTGCATTGTTTTTTGGTTTAGTGGGTGTTATGCAGTGGGGTTTGGGATAGAGGCTTGCGTCCATGAGGAGATCATTCTTCATGTTGTCAGTTTTTTGGTTAAAGAAAGAGGCGAAGTCTTCGCAGGAGGGAGCTTTGCACCTAGTGTTGAGAGGTTGGGGTTGTTCTTTGGTTTGTGTTCGGATAAGCTCAAACAGCTTTCTCGGACGATTTTTGGCTTGGTCGAGCTGACGGCTGAAGAAGTCTGATTTTGATCATTTTATTTTCCTGAAGTAGGCATTTCTCTTTTTCTTCAGGTTTTTTAGGTTCAGTGCAGAGGGAGCTGATCTCCAGGAACGCTCTGCCAATCTCATGGCGCGTCTATCGTCATTGAGACTCCCGTCATACCAGGGATTGGAGATTTTTGTGGTGGCTTTTTTTAGCTGCAAGGGTGCGACTTCATTAATTATTGCGGTCATATTGTTAAGATAGTGATCAGTCAAGGATTGGACGTCCTTAACGCCAGCCGGAGGAAGTAGTAAGTTCTAGCTGTTGGGGGGCAGAGAGTTTGAGTTTAGTTTTTTCATGTCTCTTTTCCAGACTTTGGGCCTGGCGGATTGAATAGGGTTAAATTTAACTTTTTCATTGATGAAGAACGTGATAATATGATGGTCCGACCAGTCACAGGGTAGGATAGATTCGAGTTGGATAGAGGCCTCTTTGGAGATGATAAGGTCGAGGATAGAGCCTTTCTTGTGTGTTGGACTGTTGCAAATTTGTGTAAGGTCAAGGGCGTTGAGGAAATTCTTCAGACCTTTTACCACCGCATCATTATGATCGTTCCAGTGGAGGTTGAAGTCCCCAAGGTATATTTGTGTGAGTTGCCGCCCGGAGTTGGTTGAGATCATGTCCATGATTTGTTGGGAGAAGGTGAGGTTGTCACCGGGTGGGTGGTAAACGCCGTGAAGAGTGCAGATCGGTTTGCCCTCACTGATAATATCTAGGCTGATGTATTCACAGGACGATGGGGAGGGTAGGGAAGGGGAAGATACTTTCAAGACAGAGAGGTTGCTCCTGTATATACATGCGATTCCGCCACCTTTTTTATTGCCAGACCTGTCAAGTCTAGTGATGAGGTAGTTGGGGGGAACCAGAATGTCCATTATAGGTGTAGAAGATTCTGTTAGCCATGTTTCAGTCATGATGATTAAGTCCAGATCCAATTTTAGGATGAGATCTGCGATAGCGGCGGAGTGTCTAGCAGCTGATCTGCAGTTTAGGAGAGTGCATTTGAGACGGGGTGTGTCGAGGGTGGAAGGGTGTTCTAGGGCGAGGGGGACTTTACTCAGGTTACTATGGATAGCGACTCTGTTGTTCAGTGTGGGGGGTCTAAGGGGATTGGAGTGAATCATAGGTATGGCAGTGAGAGTGTCGGGTGTGTTGCTAAGGGGAGCTAAGTCATAGGAGCGGAGGAGGGTGATTGTGTCTAGGTCCGATAGAGGGTTGCAGGAGCGATGGGGGCGGTTTTCACGATTGTGAGCAGGGATTGAGGTCCAGTGCGGTGGGAGTCGAGTGCGAGAGTTCGCCGCCCGGGTGGAGGACCAGTTGGGAGGGGAGGTGATGGTGGAGGCGCGTGAGTGGTGTCTGGGGTGTGTGCTGAGTAGTTGTTTGATGATGTGAATGTCTTGTTTGATCTGATGGAGGGTGTTGGGTGGGGGGTGACTGGAGTGTGATAGACAGAGTAGTTGTTGTTTGATGATGTAAATGTCTTCTTTGAGTTGTAGGAGGGAGGCCGTAATGTGGTCCACTGTGGGACATGTGTTGGAGGTGGGGATGGGAGGGTCAGGCGTGGATGACATAGGGGAGAGGTTGGTGGTGTGGATGAGAGTATTGGTGGTGGGCGTAGAGTGCAGGGTGGAGGATGGGCGTTTATTAGTGGTGAAGGGGTGGAGGTTGGGTAATGGGTGGTAAGACTGGGGGGGGTAGTGGGATTGTAGATGGTTCTATTTAGAGAGCGTCGAGTTGAGTTGATGGAGGTGGTGTGTTCTGTGTGATTAGTTAGTGGGAGGAAGTGGGGGCTGAGAATGGGTGGGGATAAAGGGTGGGGTTTGCCTTTGTGTGTGTCGGTCTGATGTTGATCTAGGATAGGCGGGATGCGGGTGGGAGCTGTGGTATCAGGGGTGAGAGGAACGGGGATGAGGGCTGGTGTGTAGGTGGAAGGGGTGGGGTGGTTGTTATAAGAGGGAGAGAGATCTATGTCTGTGCTTGAGGGATGTGGGGTAGCTACGGTAGGTGGGAGAATGACTAAGGTGCTGGAAGTAGAGGGGTGGTGCATGTCTTTTTGGGTGGGAGCTGTGGTATCAGGGGTGGGAAAGGGGATGAGGGCTGGTGTGTGGGGGGAAGGGGTGAGGTGGTTGGTGTAAGAGGGTAAGTAATCTACGTCTGTGTTCGACGGGAGTAAGGTAGATACGGTAGGTGGGTGAGTGACTGGGGTGTCGGGAGTAAAGAAGAGGTGCATGTTGTTTTGGGGTTGGGCTGGGTTAGAGTGAATGTGGTTTGAGGCTGCGGTGTCAGGGGTGACGGGAATGGGTGTGGTATGGGAGGGTGACAGGGTGAGGTTGTAGGAGGGGGAGGGGGTACCGCTGGACTGTGTGGGTGAGGGATCTATGTCTGTAAATGTGGAGTGCGAGGTAGCTACATTAGGTGGGTGAATGTCTAAGGTGCCGGGGGTGGAGGGAAGGTGCGTGTCGTTTTGTGGTTGAGCTAGGTTAGAAGGGTTGTGGTTGGGGGCTGTGAATTCAGGGGTGATAGGCCTGCGGGTGCTGCGAGTGGGGGTCCGATGACTGGTGAGGTGCTGTTTGAACGCGGGGAACAGGTTGTCTAGTAGTTCCAGGTTCTTGTCTGTGGATTAAATTAGGATAATCCCGTTATTGTATATAGTGATGGTTGTTCTGCCCGGGAAGAGTTGTGATGGAGTGATGGTAAGTTTTAGGCCATGCGCGAAATTCCTGGAGGTGGAGACGGTGAGTAAGGTGCGGAACGTGTTTCTCCATTGGGCTCTGCGTGTGGTGTGGAAGATAATATCAATGTTCAGTGAACCATTGACTGGTGAGAAGTAGGTGTTTGCACACGGAGTTTCAGGGTGGGACCTCAGGAAGTTGTGTTTAAAGCGTTTAGCGGCTTTTTTAGTGAGTGAGGGTGGGTAGTTGATTTTATATGTGTGTTTGCCGACGGGTTCCATGATGGGAGGACAGTCTAGGTAGGTGTAGGAGGGAGGGTGTAGGCGGGAGGGTGCACTGTCCTAAACAGTTGCCTAAAGTGATACTAGTGCGTTCACAGTAATGCTATGCGCAGAGTACAGCCGCAGACAATTGGGAGAGACACTAGTGAGCTGCCAAGGTATTTGAGGTAGTAGTTGGTGCGTGCAAGAATAACTGACACTAGTGTGTTGCCAAGGTAATTGAGGTAGTGCTCGGTGCATACAAGATTAACACTTGTGATGGGTGCGAGTTGCACAAGTATAGGGTGCGCACTAAGGATATAAGGGAGCAGAATAATGCGAGCAGTTAACACATATGCGATAATAATCAGTGTATACGGGAAGGGACAATGTGAGTGCAGGTTACATCAGTGACAAGTCTATGTGAGAAAAGTCGACAGTATATTTTAGGAATAGGGGTGAATTCGATGTAGGTTATAAACAAGTGCAGAACAAGTAGCAGTATAATACTGACAAATACTGGAATAAAACACTGAGCAAACCGTAAAATTATCTATTGAAGGTGACAATAGTGAGTAGTCACAAATATGTAGGGTACAGGAGTCTGTGACAGAATACCATTGCACACACCACTTATATGAATCAACAAGTGACATTAGTGAACAGCAACAAAAAATATATGAGGTATAAAATATGAAATATAGCACTGAGAAAAATACTGAATAAGATAAACTAAAATAACAATGCAGAATATATGAGGTATAAAATATGAAATATAGCACTGAGAAAAGTACTTGAATAAGATAAAATAAAATAACAGTGCAGGCCCTACAGAATATCTAAATCAAAGGTGCCAATAGTGAATAGTCAAAAATATGTAAGGTACGGTGATGTAATACAATTGCATACATAGATTAAATGACACAGATTAAATGGCACAACAAATGGCATTAGCGAGCAGCAAAAGAAAAATATATGAGGTGCATTACCGGTGACGATAAAGTGGGACGTGCATGATACAGTTAGGAATATATAAAATATAATGCTACTGTACGAGGCATTAATATATGGGTAGCAATTGCAATTGGTGCAGAAAAAGTGAGGTGTGCTGGATACAATCAGTTATAAAATAATACATATCACTGTGAAGAAGCAGACGTGAAAAACGTCCAGCTGTGTAAATTTTGCAACCACTAAAAAGTAGTCTGAGAGTCTAAGAGGTCTTAGGTCTTTAAGGTCGATGGTAGAAATGACTAGACCATGATGGTCATAGTCATTTAGTGTTTCATTAAGTCTGTGAATGTCTTAGGAGGAGGAGATTTCCAAATAGATTTGGTTATCGTCCGCGTAGAGGTGGAAGAGGATGTTAGCTTTCCTGAGTAGGGTGGAGAGAGGTTCTATGTAAATGTTGAAGAGTTGTGGGGAGAGCACTCATCCTTGGGGAACTCCGCTTTTGACTGGATGAAGGTCGGACTCAAAGCTTCTGATTTTGATTCTTTGGGAGCGATTGTGCAGGAATGAGGAGAACCAATTGAGGACCACATCATCTAGCCCAGCCCTTTCTTCGAGGGCTTTGAGGAGAAGAATATGGTTAACTGTGTCGAATGCCGCCGATAGGTCAAGAGAATGAAGAGGCAGCATTGGTCTGAGTCCAGTGATTTGTGTATGTCATCAATTATGTTGAGGATTGCAGTTTCCGTGCTGCACCCTTTCCTAAATCCTGACTGATGTGAGTTGAGGACGTTTGTATTATTCAAGCGCTATTTTAGTTGTTGGAGTACACATCTTTCTAGTATTTTGGAAAGGAGAGGACGGTTGAAGACGGGTCTGAAGTTATTTAAGTCATTTATATCCAGACCTAGTTTTTTTAGCAATGGGGTGGCTTGTCCCACTTTCAGGCAATCTGGGACGGTACCGGTTGTTAAGGAGCTGTTAATTATCCTGCACCACAGTGGGGCTAGTGAGAGTTTCCGTTTTTTGGTGAGGAGAGCAGGAACGTGACCATGATTTAGTAAGTGGTGGTGGATCACTACCAAGCACCCCCCCCCCACTATGCTGCTATAGGGCCGGGGAGAGCAATTGATAACCGGAGAGCGCTCGATCTTGGAGACCTTATCATTGAAGAAGTTGGCAAAGTTGTCACAACGTTCTTTGGAGGCCTGCCCCAGGGAGGAATCCGGTTTGGAAGTTTGCTATCTAATAATACTGAAGAGCTCCTTGGGTCTGTTTTTTGCGCTGTCCAGAGCAGAGCGGAATTACATGGATTTCTTGTTCTTAATGTGATTGTTGTACATCTTCTAGATAGTTCTGAGTTTGTCTCTGTGGAAGATAGTGGGCACGATTCTCCATTGTCTTTCTTCAGCTCTTAGTTGTCTCCTTTCTTCATTAGTGTCAGAGTCGAACCAAGATCTGGAAGGAATGGCTCACTTTTTTCTTTGTTGCAACGGTGCTAGTTGGTCAAGAAGGTTTACCATATTAGTTATAGAGTGAGGTAAGTTTGGTTGTGGATAGAGCTTTGTCGCTGGGTAGGAGCAGCTTTAGCCTATCTTCCATGACTTCCAGGGGAATCTGGGAGAGATTTCTGGACCATTTGGGGGGGTCTTGCCAGGAGGCAGGGATAAGATTCTTTGGTTGATGTGAAATAAGATCATGTGATGATCCACTAGTCTACTGGGAGGATGTTATCAATTGTAATTGTGTCTTGGTGGGGAATTATGGCATCCAAGGACGCTCCTTTATTGTGAGTTTCTTCGGAGCAAAGTTGGGAGAGGTTATTGTCACAGAGGAGAGTATTGAGCAATTGGATTAGTGTGTTGTTGGATTCATTCCAACGTAGGTTGAGATCGCCCAGAATTATGTGGTTAGTGTCTTTGAGTGCGCAGTGGCCAATCAGGTCAGATAGATGTTCACCAAAAGTAGAGGTGTTTTGCCGGGTGGGTGGTATAGAAGGTGACCAACTAACGGGCTGTTGTCCTTAAGCTTAATGGTGACAGATAAACACTCAAAGGAGCTATATTCGCAAGGGTCCATTACAGTAATGTCAATATCATCTTTATCTCATTAGCCACAATACAAAATATGAGGAAAAGAGTTTGATGGCTAGACAAACAATTCTGTTCCTTCTCCCAATACATGGAAAAGATTTGCAGCATCTAAAAAACCATACACTAACCTGTGAATAGGGAAAACCCTATTAAGTCAAGAAAGCAAGAAAGGTGTCGGCATCAGAACCTCTGTAGAAGTTCCATAAGTAAAGAGTCATGTATAGCATGAAGCCACAAAATAGGAGATGTCAAGAGAGGTCTGTATCTCTCTTTGTTTAAAGCAAATCTGACTCAACTCAAGGTGGGTTACTAATTGAAATGCACAAAGAACATTCATGAAAACATGACCTCCTATACATACTATATTGTATTGTGTTAGCTGTTTTCTCCAGAATGTGTTGGGTGCTCATCAAACTCAAAATAGCAAGCAACATGCTTCGATTCAATATGAATACACATGAATGGAAGTTCCCCCTGGAATCTATGGAGCACCTTATGGTCACTATCACGCTGATGGTCGCCTAGTAGCAATATTATAACCATGATTGGCACTTTCTGTTCTTTAAACGTCAAATGAGGTTGGTGGAGGGTCTAAGGGGAAAAAATTATTTGAAGACCAAAAAGACAGATTGAACCCCCTATTCACAATACAACTATACACAGCAAAACTATCAATGGTCTCCACAGCTAATGTGGGTGAAGACAAAAAGAGAATCTGTGTCTACCTAAGGAGTGTGTAAAAAAGAAAGAAAAATGAATCCCATCAGCCCACCCATATGGCAGAGCATCATCATCTGGGATAAGGTCAGAGATGATCCGGTTAAGGAGTGACACACCTATTGGTATTGTGTGCTTCTCCAAACGAAAAGGACCAGCAGTGATGAATCATGCCAAAAACCAAAAGTATGTAGTGGTGTGGGTTATTAATTGCAGTGAAAAAATAGTAATTTTATGTGAAAAGATGAAATATAAAATTGGCTACCATGACCATAGGCAGCAAAAGTGAGCCGGGGATAGCAACGCACCAGCAACGCACCATGTAATGTTAAATATGGCGCACTTCCACCCTTTCACACAGTGCAGATAGATGGCTTGCTCTGTTTTATGAAAAAATGATAAATGTGGACCCTAGTCTAGAGCACTCCTCTTTTAGACATTTGCAGAACATGATCTGCTCTTCTCAGCTGGCATTTGTTACTAACCGGGGAGAGGATGTAGCCTAACGTCTAGAGCGGTCGACCTCGAAGCTGGGGAACCGGGTTCAAGTCTCGTCATCAACACTCAACATCCTGTGATTCTGGTCAAATGACTTAGGGGCATATTAACAAGGGGCATCGATAATATTATCGCCGCTTCAGAGCCGGTTTTCAGGCGAAAAGCAGCGATAATATTATTGCATTATCAACAAGGACATGCTAGTGTGTGTATCCTTGCATTAGCCCCCCTTGTCAGCACGCCTCCCATCACATCGCTAATGAGATGCAAAGGAGGCGAGCCTGCCAAGACTCCCTTGGGAAAATATCGCTAACCCAGCTCCATCATATTGACAACGAGGGTTAGTGATATTTAAAATCACATTAAGTATGCCTTATACGACATACCTAACATGGGGTGGATTGTGTGGCTAAGACCACAGGCCCTATCACCAAGAATATCGCCGTTTTCCATGGAATATTGCTGGAAAATCAGCGATTTTCCAAGCAAAACATCGCTTTCACTGGAATAATTATCGATATTGCGTTACGCGTTGTTAATACAGTGCTAGCATGGCGATAATTATCTGCGATAGCCGGCGATAAAAATCCTCACGCTAAGAGCGGCCAGCGATAATTATCGCTGCTGCTTAAAAACATATAATGAATGTGTCCATCTGAAAAGAAACTGGTGCTCATGTAAAGCACTCTGATACCTGATATCTTCAGGTCTCGTTCGTGCTATATAAAACCCCCAAAAAAGAAAAAAAAAATAGGGCCAGAGAGGAACCTCCATCTTTTTGAGTTACATGGATTTTCTAGTTAATAAATGTTTCAGTATATGTGTGTTTTTGAGCCTCTTTTACTGTGAGCACGAAAGTTACAGTATGTCTTAGTAAGGACTGAAACAAGGAGTCATGCCTCACACTGGGCTGTTGGTTTGGATAGTTTATGATCTCGAGGTGTCTCCTTTACAGGCGCCACCTTCATGGCACTCGATATGACTGGGTGGTGCTGGCATCTGCACCATTCACATATCAGAGATGTGGCTCTGCCACATTTAAATTGACATTGTCAGGAAAAGTAGATCTTAAGGTAATAAAGATTACTGTAAAGTCGTCTGAAGATGTGCTTGAATCTCATGTCTATTGGCGAATGGGAGCCACAGAATTGAAATGACCTTCCAAGAGACATGAAAGCAGAGAGGTGTCTATTGTAAATGTTGAATGTAAATAAAGTGACCTGATAATATTAATTACTGTCACGAGGTAGAGGCAGTAATAAAAATGCTATTTGTGCAGAAGACATGTGACAGTGTGTAATCCACTTTGCCTGTTTGTAGCAGGAATGCCGCCACACTCCTCGTTAATTTGTTCGCTGAGCCATGCTAATTAATGAGTGGAAATTATTTACTGAACAATGTTTAAATAATGTAGGATTCGTTTAATCAAATATTTAATGGCCCCATAATTAATCATCAGACTTTTAATGAACTGATGCACAGTCCTTTCACGGTGTGATTTATTATGGTGACTCGATTTAGCAAAATAAGTTATCCAACGCCTAATATTGAATTCTCTTACTGAATTTAAGTGCAACAATTACTTCTTTCTTACAGTTAAAGTCAGCCAGCGGGCTGCTATTGTTTTTAATTATATTTACACAAACTCTGTCAGGCACCCTTGATTTCAGATAACAGGCACAATCGGCATTGCAGACTGGAATAGCAATTCTTATTGTTGAATTTAACCCTACAAGGGACGCAAGGGCCCGGCGGTATACAGGCCCTTATTTATGAGGCCTTGCGTCAGTTTTGCGCGGCCGGTGCGTCACTTTTTGTGACGCACCAGCGGCGTAAAATATGCGCCTTGTTGCGCCATATTTAAAAAGTGACGCATCTAGGTAGATGCGTCACTTTTTAAACCCCTGCGCCACATTATACCTGCGCCAGGTATAATGTATGCAGAGGGGGCGTTCCCCTGCAAAAAGCCTCGTAATAGTGACGCAGTGAAATCTATGAGATTTCACTGCGTCACTTTTAGGATGCTGTTGCGTCAAAATCTTGCACCTGCCTCACAGCAGGCGTAAGCCCTTTCATATGGGGCTTTCCCCATGTGAAAGGACGCATTGCTGGAGTTGGGTCACTTTTGTGACACTCCAGCAATGCGTCACTTTTGCACTTACAGATACGTCAGAAATACTGACGTATCTGTAAGTCCTTGCGACATGATGCGTCATACATTTGTATGTGTGCTCTTATATAGTGCTCGATTTTACCCTTGGGCATTTCGGCACTTGCCTTGGGAACCCGTCCTGGTTTTTCCCTGTGAGGTCACCCGTGCTGGGCATCCCCAAGGTGAAAGCAAGGCATCCCGCCGCGGGGGAGCCGTTGTGGAGATTAAGCAAGCTTGTTGCCCAGAGCTGCATAGTGTGATCTCGTGCTTAGAGTGGGCACCGAAGCGAGAATTATCGAGTCCGTGGACAATTGGGTTCAGGACCCTGCCGCGTTGGGAATCGAACCCTGGTCCCAGGTCTGACCTCAGCTTCAGGGTATGCCTCCTCTAACCAGTGAGCCACACTTCTCCACGATTAAATATGACGCATCATTGGTGTCACAAGGAGTGCGCAGTGAAAAGTGAGGCATCTATGTTTTCACGCAGCGATGCGTCACTTTTCATAAATGAGGCCCTAAGAGTCCAAACGAAATAATGTTCTGAACAAAACGGTATTTTGAGCTGTATTTATGTGTCCTGCAGTGTTAGCAATTTCAGTAATACCTTGTTGGTTTCTGTGGACAGACAGACCCTCTAGGTCGGACAGGAAGGCATTTAAATTACAAAATAAAGTGTGGAAATTAGTGCAGTAACACCAATTTCCACTTTTTTTCCTAGCTGTAGGGGATCACCGATAATCACCGGATAATACCGCATCCCACAAATACTGGTAGCCCTGAGTTGGGGTATTACAAGCCCGCAAACCCCTCAGGGATCATAATGGAAGAATTATTACCATCCAACTTAGTATTTAAATATATTCTGATAACATATGAAGCAGAGCTTTGTTGACCTAATGCTGTAATATGCACTAGTGAAAGCTTTAAGATTGGTGATTGATGGGATATTAGATTTTGCATCATTTGCATACCCCATGAGTGTAATGCTCTGGTAATTCAGATCATCTGCTTCCACTCTCAGAGAGTCTCTCAGTTGAAGGATCTGTCACAGATTGTGTCGCACACAAGGGCCTATTTATGAAAAACGCACGCAGCACAGCAAGTCACCATGCTGCGCTGCCTGATCGCGACAGCGCAGGAATGCGCTGTATTCAACATAATTTGGCACATTCCTGTCTTTCTCCCTGCGCTGGCGCGCAATGTGCTGGTGCAAGGGTGCCTGCGTGGTTAGCAGGATTCTTTTTGTGCAGGAAGGTGCACCTTCCTGCACACAAATAACCCTCTGAGGCATACTACTCTTTCTATGTGTGCTGCAGAATGCAGTTTTCCTCGTTACGCCTCTCCTGAAGAGACGTAACATTTTGATGCATTTCCAGGTCTGGGAATGCATCAAAATCCATGGGTGAATGTGTGGGAACATCCACACTCCACCCATGGAACGCCTGCCTATGGAAGAGCAACAAAGGGATTAGCGCTGTGTTGCATTACTATACATTTTTCGAGGCTTTGCGTGGCTTGATAAATCTAACTTAAGAGTTTCATTACTCTTCCTCTCCATTGGTTAGCGCAAGGGCAATGCAACATTTTATTAAACTACCCCTTACTGAATGTTACACAGGCAGCCCATCTCATATATGCAGATAGTATTAGGCATCAGTCTCACAGGGACAGTGAGGCTCCACTGGCAGGCAGTTTCACTCAGGCGCATCAACGAGGACAACTACTGGTTAAACAGGCTAGAAGTCTGGGACAGGCACACGTTCTTCAAAAAGCAATGGCGCAGTCCAATATGTGGAGTATCTCAAGAGCACAGGGAGTGACTCATGACATGTCACATACAGAGTCTCACAAACACGCATACATACCCACACAAAGATTGTTCGGCACAAACAGACTCACAATGCATACAGTCTCACAACAGCAGAGCTTTCTAAAGCTTTAGGGCCCTATTCACAAACTGCATTTTGTAGTGCATTGGTAGATCTGAAACAGTACTGCTAAAATTACTACAAAATGTAATTCACATATGTATGTGCAAGACATCCCCTCCACCAATCCCATATTTTCTGGGCATAAATCTCAGCCATATGTGTGGAGATCTCCACGCATCTACACCTAGGTTTTGGCAGAGTGTTTTTTAGCAAATATGGTGGCGGCTTGGGAGGGCAAGCTACTAAAGAAACACAGTCTGCCCTTTATGGTCAGTTTGCTGCTACTGCCCCTCCAGCTTGCCCTCTGTTTTCCATCTTCATGATCCTGGCCCCCACTGCCTGGCCTCTACGGTCAGCTTGCTGCCTCTGCCCCCTACTGCCTGCCCTCTGTTGTACGTTTGCCTGCCCCTGCCCCTCCTGCCTGGCTTCTGTGGTCGGCTAACTGCTGCTGCCCATTCACACTGCCCTTCAGTCTCCATGTGCATGCTCCATCCCCCTCTCAACTGCCCTCAATGATCCACTGCGCTGCTCCTGCCCTTGATTGCTTGTCATCTGTGGTCAGTTTGCTATCCCTACCCCTGTGCACTCCATTCACCATGTGGATGCCCCTGCTCTCCCCTCCTGCCCTCCACAGTCCATTGTGCTGACCTTGCCCATGCTGGCCTGCTTGCCATGGTGAGATTGCTGCCCTTGCCCCAATTCTGCCTTCCCTCTCTTCACCAACTCTGTGCCCCTGTCCATCCCGTCAGCCCTCTGTGGACAGCTTACTGCCCCTGCCCATGCTGGCCTGCCCTACGTGGTCAGCTAGCTGCCCGTATTCCTCCCCCCTGATCTTTGAGCTCTGTGTACTGGCCTCTGCCCCTCTCTTGTTCTGTCCTATTGTCCATGGTCTGTTTTGCTGCCACTACCTACGCAGGCCTTTCCTCCGTGGTTAGCTTACTGTCACTGCCACCCACCTCCCTGGCTCAGCTGTCCAAGTCTGTCCCTGTCCCTCTCTCCTGCCCGGAGTGTTTTTCTTTTGGTGAGATCCTCTTTATTAACTTTTTTAGTCATAGAGAGGCACCATATAGTTCATCCTAATTAAAAACATTCAGAGCTCTCCATCGCAGTGGGCAGGTTGAATTGGCCGGGCCTGCACTATGCTTCTCGTAGAGGGGCTGCCACTTGAGGTTAAAATGTAGGTGGGTACCGTTCATGTTACTGGTCACCCACTCCATGGCTAGGATAATCCATAAGAGGTTTCCTGTGAGCCAAGGTATGACAGGCATACACAGTATTTGTTAAAATACCCCTCACACACCAAAAGGGCCCTTGGTGTCATGCTTCATCATCTGGGTCTTCCCGCCCCGCTGCGGGACGGGGCGTGCTACGACTAGCGACTACGCAGGAGCACTTAAATATTGTAAGTGCTATGTGAGGTGGCAGCCCGGGAGAGTCCCACACCGGAGCAAAATTGGAGTAATAATGTTGCCCGACTTTCTTTTTGATCTGGACCCAATTTGTTATGGCGGACTGTAACGTCTTTAATCTGACTTTTTTGAAGTATTTCATGTCTCCAAACTTAAATAGAAATCCATCCGATGGGATGTCAACTCCCCCTAACATAGCCCTAAACATGACCCCCAAAGATGATGTTACTGGGGTTTTAAGAAGCATCCTGGAATAAGTCAGCTGAAATGCCCAAGCGTAGTATAGCAAATCTGGCAATGCCAACCCTCCCTTTTCCCTCCTCCTTCTCGACTTCTTCCAGGTCAGCCTAGCTGTTTTAAAATTCCAAATAAACGAATGTATTTCTCGCTGGCTTTTTTCCAGTTTTTTTCGTTCAAAAGTCAGGGGGATAGAATTAAAAATAAAAGTAAACTTTGGAAGAATGGACATTTTAACTAAATTTGTTCTCCCAAAAATGGAGAGAGGCAGAAATGACCAAGATTTCAAAAGTTTCTTGCACTCCGTGGCAACACGATCTAAGTTGGTCTGTGCCAAGTTTCCTATTTCTTGGGTGATACGTATACCCAGGTACCTCATAGATGTTGCTACTGTTAACTGTACATTACGGACGTTCCAACGCATGATCTCTGTTTTGCTGACGTTGATGTCATAGTCAGAGATTTGCCCAAACTCCCCTGCCTTTTAGATTACTGTCGGGAAAGCTCCCTGCGGGTCGGACGTGTAGACCAAGATGTCGTCCGCATAAAGAGCAATCCGCTTCTCCCACTCACCAAATACAAAAGGGGGGATATCCGCTTCCTCTTTTAAAACTTGGGCAAACGGCTCTATGTAAAGATTAAATAAAAGAGGGGAAAGCGGGCAGCCCTGTCTGGTGCCTCTGGTGATTTTTATTGGGTCCGTTAAAATGCCATTAACTAGCAATCTAGCCGTAGGGGCCCTGTACAGTTTCTCAATAACCCGACAGAAGACCTCCCCCAACCCAAACCTTCTCATCACCTCCACCAGATAGGGCCAGTTGACCCTATCGAAGGCTTTGGTGGCATCTAAGGTCAAGGTAGCCAATGGAAGAGAAAATGTGGTTGCAATATCAATTGCCCCTACCAAATCTCGAGTGTGGTCTGCCAGCTGGCGTCCCTTTATAAAGCCCCTTTGATCTTGGTGGATTATCGAACCAATTACCTCCCCCAATCTTAATGCCAAAATGGATGTAAAAATGTTGTAGTCATTGTTTAGAAGGGAAATCGGCCTATAGGATCCACACTCCAAAGGATTTTTACCTAACTTTGGAATAAGAACAATCGTGGCATCATTCCAAGAGTCCCCTCTCAAAAAAATACCATTAAGGAGGGTCGTCAGTGCTGGAAATATGGCAGGACATAACCCTCGATATAATTCTCCGGGTAACCCGTCCGGACCTGCATCTTTCCCTTTCTTCAGATGACCAATCGCTCTTCCCACCTCCTCCTCTGAAATCTCCCTCTCTAGATATACCATTTGTGTTGTTTGCAGGGATGGTAAAACGATGTTATTTAACCACCTCTCCCTGGCCTCCGGGTCGTCCCTGACCTCTTCCTTGTATATTTCTTGAAAGAATTCTTGAAACGAGGTCCCTATATCCCGATCCAAGGTCCTAATGATGGTCTCTCCTTCTCGTTTAATCTATTTAACATACTTTCTCGCCTGTTCTGTTTTAACTTTCCATGCAAGGACTTTTCCCGCAGCTTCCCCAAATTCGAAATGGGAAATTTTGCTCGCCTCCCATCTTTTGGTTAACCTTTCTTGTAGTATGGCTTCAAGCTGACCTCTTAGTTTGGCCTGTTTTTCTGCCACCTCCGGGGATGCCATGTTGAAACCCAGATGCTGGTCTATTTTATCCAGCTCCTGCTCAATGTTTTGGATTTTCTCCCGGTAAACTTTCCTTCTATGGGTAGCTCTTTTGGTTATGCAGCCCCTTATATATGCCATTATGGCATCCCAGACTATGTTGATGTCTGCCGAGTCCAAGTTTAAGTCTAAAAAAAGCTTTACCTCCGATAGCAAAAAAATTAATCTCCTCTTCTTCTAATAGGATCGTACGGTCAAAAGACCAGGAGGATTCTTTCTTGTAGGTAACCCCTTGGAGATCAAATGTAATAGCCATATGATCTGACATATGTGAGGGAAGGTAAGCCAGCCCCTTTAAGGAATCTTTTAAGGTATAACTAAAAAGGGCATAATCAATTCTTGATTTATGTTTGTACCTAAAATTTTGAAAAGAAACTCCCAACTTGTTTCCTGACCTTTCCCTCCATACATCAGCTAAACCAAGATTTTCTAATAAGTCCAGCAAAGCCGACCTTGATTTAGATGGGATAAGTGCTCTTGACTTGGAAGACTTATCTCGCAACGGATTAAGCACAATGTTAAAATCGCCGACCCAAATAACTGAATCTTGAGAAAGTATGAGATGGTTCTGGATTACTTTCAGATGAGAGGGATCATCTTGGTTCGGCCCGTAGTATCCCACTAACGTTAAAGGTATGCCCTCCACTACGATTCTTGCGATTAACCATCTCCCACTGTGGTCTTCCTTACACTCCAAAATTTGAACTTTTACTGGTTTTTCAAAGATTATTAGTATCCCTCTTATATTAGCGGTTTGGTCCGTACATAGAAACGTATCTACCCAACTTTGTTTCTTTAAAATCTCACAGACCTCTGCTTTAAGTAAATGCGGTCGCCTGAATGACGATGGCCTGCGCAGCAGAATCTCTCAAATATTGTACAATTTTATGCCTTCGACTCTTTACACGCAGGCCATTGACATTCCAGGATAAAAACCTAATAGAGGTCATCTATATAAAAGGTTTATTTTTTTATTTTTTTTTATTTTAAGCCATCTCCCTGCACTTTTTTCCACTACAATGGGGACAATTTTACCAAGAACTAGGATAAACCCATTCTGTACTGATAGGAAGGTTGTAAGACAGACTAAGTTTCTGACCTTCGTGAGGTCTGACTCCTGAGGAATTTTATTTCTTTCCCCCTTCACCCCCTGTGCCCCCCCTACTACCCCCCTGGAAAAACCCTCCTTTCTTACTCCTGCCAGATGTATGGCAAGGTTTACGTCTCCCCCCATCCTGCTCCCTTCTACCCTATTGCACCCTGCTTTCCTTGTAGTTTAAAGTGTTAAATAATGGTAAATTATGAAAAATAATTTTTTCCGGTCCGATCTTTTCTCCCTTAGACCCCTCTTACTACAGGGACTACTAAAGGAAACAAAAATAGAAAATTAGGGAAATACCCCCACAAATAGAAGACATTAAGCTAATAGCATATAAAATATGAAATTTCTTTTGTGGGTTATAGCTTATATTTTAATGCTCAAGCTAACTTTCCAGTAGACATCTAATTGACCTGTATCTGAAATCCGTAATTCTATATATATATATAAATGCATATATATATATATATATATATATATATATATATATATATATATATATATATATATATATATATATATATATATTATTTTTTTTTGTTTTGTTTCTTAGGTATATGTATTTTTTTTTTCTTTTTAACATTTTTTTTTTTTAAAGTGGTGCTTTAACCTCTTGCCTCCTTTATCCAACCCAGTGCCTTACCAAATTTCTGTAAAAAGAAAAAGAAAAGAGACGGAAAAACGTAGAAAGACCCAGCTGGCCCAATCTTTTAACACCCCCCTCCCCTTGAGCTCTCTCCCATTTTGTCTAAAAATTCATCCACTTCAAAGGGGGATTGAAAGTTGTACATCTTATTGTTGTACATTACCCGCAAAAAAGCGGGGAATCGCATCTGGACCGTGGCCCCTGCTGCCCTAAGCTTTTCCATCCTCTGTCCCAGTTCCCATTGCCGATCTAATGTCACATTAGAGAGGTCTGACCTGATTTCACACGAAAAGTCGGGCCCCTTGAGTGTCTTTGACTTTAAAGCAAGATTCAAGATTTTTTCTTTCAAAGTGTAGGTTTGAAAGTTTACCAGAATCTTTCGTGGTTTAGTATTCCCGGGGTTAAGGCGGAAGGGATCACGGTGGCTCCGCTGAATATCTCTGTCCAATACCTCGTCTGTTTCGTCCAGATTTAGAGAATCCTTCAAAAGCGAAACCACAAACGCTTTTAAGTCCTCCCCCTCTCTTCCCTCCGGGACTTTCAATATCCGCAGGTTATTCCTCCTTGAAAAATTCTCAAGCGACTCAACCCTTTCCTTCATAGCTTCTCCTTCCCCCCGTAATGTTTGAATCTTACACTCAGCTACCTCCAAATTCTCTTTTATGGCCCCCACCTCTCCCTCCAAACTCTCTGTTCTCTCAAACAGTCCATCCACTTTCCTTTCCAGTATTTCGCAGGCTGCTCTTATTTCGTTTTGATTTGCCTTGGATATTGCGAAGTCACTCCTAATCTCCTCCCGCATGGCTGACATAGCGGTCAAAATAGTTTCAATGGAGTTATTTGACTCCCTCTCCCCTCCCCTCCCTCCGTCCTCCATGCAAGCGTCCTGCGTAGAATTTATCGCCCCCTTATCCTGGCCGCCAGAGGGGACAGAGGTAGAAATAGAGGTAGAGTTAGAGATAGGGATGGAGGAGAGAAGGGCGGGGACAGAGGGGAGAGCAAGGGGGGATGCTAAACTCCCTGAAATAAGAGCCTGTGAAGGTGAGGACAGTACTGGGGATAAAGGCTTACTTATGGGTACCCCCTTGTTTGGACCTACATTTAGTTCAGGCTGATTGACTTCCGCCATGCTTGCCCGTCTTATTGGGTTACCAGGGCTTTTGGGATTAATAGCCAGGACCTGGGGGAGCACTTTGAAGTAAGAGCGAAGGGAGGGGGTAACCCGCACCGCGCTATTCAGTATACTCTTATCCTTGCCCTTTCTTCTCTTTCCAGACTACTTGGTTACATATCCCCCCTTGTCCTTCTCGCTGGAATTATCTGATCCCCAACCTCCTTCTGCCGTATCTTTAACTGAGCTGAGTATCTTTGTAGGGTTCTCTACCTCTAAATTTCTCTGGCCGGTTTTTGTGCCAGTTTTTATGCCTCGTGCGCCTTTTCCTCTTCCCTGTCTTTTCCCCTTATTTTTAACAGGGGTCCCCCCGAGTACTTTCCACTGTTTGGGAACCTTAGTGTCAGCCTTAGTGTCAGCCCCACCTCCACAAACTCACTGTCTTCTCCTGAGTCACACAACCCTTGATCAGAAGCAGAGACTATGGGACCCCCTGCTTTGCCTTGGGCGTCCACCGTGTCAATCTCCCCCCCCTTCCCGCACCCCCCACCAAACCTCTCTGCAGGAGCCCGCGAGCCGCCGCCCTTCGACTTCTCCTCAGCTCCACGGCTGCTTGTTTCCACTTCAGAAGGCAGGCGGGGGTGGAGACTCTCAGCTGGAGCCCAGCACATCAGCACCTTCCTCGTAATCCGCCGAGAAAAAAAAAACGCCACAAGACTCAGGTACAGCGGGACCAGTAATCCGCCAAGGCCGGGCCCTGCTGCCGGGCCGCCAGACGCTGAATCCTCCCTCACTAAGGTGCCTTTCTGTCACCTTTGCACGTAAAACACTGGGCTGCCAGGAACGCCGAAAACCACGTTGTTTTTAAAATTGTAGTAATCCGGAGCTGCGGGTTCGCAAACTCAGGATCGGAAGCTCGCCACCGTGTTTTCAATCGAGTTCAGGGTGTTTTACACCAGCTCACCACCTCCGCAAAGCAGTAGAGCAGGAGCTCCGGGAGAGACGTGCGTACCGCACTAGCCTGCGGCCGCCATGTTTTCCCCCTCCGACGCAATGCTCCATCCTTTAAAGGGCATGAGTAAAGTGGTGGACCAGTGGTTCACAGTATTCAAGGGGGGAATCCCCTCATAACTGGTAGCACCGATTCGGTTGGCCACGGTGCAATATGGCTGTTGTAGGTCAGTCACCGCTGCCTGCCCTTGGATCGCCCATAAGTTATACCACCACATTGCCATAAGTTTGCATGGAATAAACCTGCAGCAAACTTTTCCCCAACAAAATTGTGTAGTGTGAATATTTATTCCAATTCCATGCTAGGTTCTGCATAGGTGAGGAGGGTTGCCTATCTAGGCACTATGTTTCTACTGGGGAGGGTATCTCTAAAGCTCTCCACATCATAGCTCTAGGATGCCAACGGGTAGATGCCATTGAGCACATTCAGAAAGACAAAATTGCAGTTTCCAAATGTGTTGTTATCCGTAGAAGGATTTTTCCATCCCTGGCTGTAAGTGAGCTTTCAAAACTACACAACGTGTATTCTACCCTCTGTGTGAAAACAGGACAATCTAAGTAAGAAAGTATATTAGAAAGAAGTGATGGCAGCCTCTAAAAGGGAAACTGTTGTTGCTTCATGGTGTTATGACTTTCTTTACAGAACTTATGAAGAATAGAGTACAAAGATAAAAGATTACTGCAATAACCCTTTCTTTGTGAAATCATGTTGTTTCATTGAGCCAAGATTGTAGATATATAGATTGTTTCTAAACGGATTCTCTTTGCTTTGTGTGAATCAAGATATATTGGCAGGGAGAGAATAATAACAAGTTATGGGTTACCAATGTGCGCGTTGGAGGCCACATCACCTTAACTGACCACTGGCGGGGGCCACAGTTTTGGGATAACAGGAGTCGTAAATGGTTGAAGACCTGGAGCAGGGCAATTTTAACACTTTAGAAAGTGGTACGGTTGCTTTACACAGGAACTTTCAGGCATGTGATACTTTTGGATGGAAATACAGCACCATTTTTAACATACCTAAAGCAAACTAAACATAACCCAATAACAAACACAAAGCAATATAACACCACAATAAAACATGGCCCATCACAGTCAAAACATAACATAACACAACTGCAGTACAACTAAACAAAATCTCATTGCAATAATGCAACACAAAAAGACAGATACACAAAAAAACAAAAGAACAAATCGCCAGCACAACAAAATGCCACACAGCAAATGTGCACGAATACTCTTGCCGCATATTATCACCCTATATATCCAGTTTACTTGATACAGTGGTAAAAGATGTTTAGAGCAAACACTACCAAATAGCAGTAGTCAAAATATTTTGTGATCATACCCCACTATTATTCCACCTTAGATAGTGGCAAATTGTTGCTTTCACAGCAACTTTAAAGGCAAGTGTTGCTTTTGGCTGAAAATGTAGCAGCATTTATTGGCATATCGAAAGTAAACAACAGTCACGCAACTGAACTCTGGGACCTACTCGACACTGCGTCACCGGACATCGCCTTCCTCACAGAAACATGGATGAACACATCATCAGCACCCGACATCGCCATAGCCATACCGGACACCTACAAGATTATCCGAAAAGACCGCATCAATCAAACAGGAGGAGGCATCCCCATCATCCACAGGAACACCATCAAAATCACGACCAGCTCCGACGATAATCTTGCAACTGCCGAACATCTCCACTTCCAGATCCACACCGACCCCAGGACCACACTTAGAGGCACCCTCATCTACAGGCCTCCAGGTACCCGCACTCAATTCAGCGATGACATCACGGACATCGTCAGCCCACATGCCCTCGCCTCCGAGAACTACATTCTTTTAGGAGACCTCAACTACCACCTTGAAAACAAACACGACAGCAACACCACCACCCTTCTGGACAACCTGGCCAACCTCGGACTCAAACAACTTGTTGACACCCCCACCCATGCAGCCGGACACACACTCGACCCTATCTTCACTTCCAGCAAGCATATCTCCTTCGATTGCACCACAGCTCTCCATTGGACGGACCACAGCTGTGTTCACTTCAGCTACAAACCCACCCTGAACCACAACCGCCCACAACCTATTCCTCGGAGAAACTGGAACAAAATCACCTCCGACCAACTCCTCACATCACTAAACCAAAACCCTCCCTCCCTCTCACTGGACCCAAACCAAGCGGCCACCAATCTCAAGCAATGGATCACCCACAGTGCTGACGAATTAGCACCCCTGAAAAAGCACCAGATCAAATCAGCCAGCAAAAAGGCTCCCTGGTTCAACGATGACCTTAAAAAATCCAAGAAGCTATGCCGCACCCTGGAGAAAACATGGAGAAAAAAACCCAACCACCGACAACATGGCCACCCTCAAGGCAGCCACCTGCAAACACCACCAACTGATTCGATCCGCCAAGAAATCAGCATTCAAGGATCGCCTCGACAACAACTCTCACAACAGCAAGGAACTCTTCAACATCGTCAAAGAATTCACCAACCCCACCACTGCATCTAACGACATCACCCCCTCCCAAGACCTCTGCCATGTGCTATCCTCCTTCTTCTACAACAAAATTGCCGACATCCACAACAGCTTCGAGAATACCCCCAGCGATCAGCCTCCCCACCCCCCTCTGATCCTACTTCGCCAACTAACAACCTTAGCAACTGGAACCCAATCACCACTGAAGACACCACCCGACTAATGAACTCAATCCACTCTGGCTCGCCAACCGACCCCTGCCCCCACTACATCTTCAACAAAGCTGACTCCATCATCGCACCCCATCTCCGTGATGTCATCAATTGCTCGTTCAACTCTGCCACTTTCCAGATAGCTGGAAACACGCCGAACTCAGTGCCCTTCTGAAGAAACCCACAGCAGACCCCTCGGAACTTAAAAACTACCGACCCATATCCCTCCTCCCATTCCCGGCCAAAGTCATTGAGAAAGTCGTCAATAGCCAACTCGCGGCCTTCCTTGAATCCAACAATTCCCTCGATCCATCTCAATCCGGGTTTCGAGCCAAACACAGCACCGAAACCGCCCTCATCGCAGCGACCGACGACATCCGAACACTACTAGACAACGGAGAAACTGTGGCCCTCATTCTACTCGACCTCTCCGCCGCTTTCGACACAGTCTGCCACAGCACCCTTAGACAACGCCTCAGCAACATCGGCATACAAGGAAAAGCCTTGGACTGGATCATCTCATTCCTCGCTGGGAGAACTCAAAGAGTTCGACTTCCCCCATTCAACTCAGAGGCCACGGAAGTCATCTGTGGCGTACCACAAGGATCTTCACTCAGTCCCACCCTCTTCAACGTTTACATGAGTCCTCTTGCCTCCATCGCACGTCAACACAACCTCAACATCATCTCTTACGCCGACGACACCCAGTTAATACTTTCCCTCACCAAAGACCCCAACACCGCCAAAACCAATCTTCACAAAGGTATGAAAGAAGTAGTCGAATGGATGAAACATAGCCGCCTAAAACTCAACTCAGACAAAACCAAGGTGCTCATCCTAGGATCTTCCCCCTCTGCCTGGGACGACTCTTGGTGGCCCTCCACTTTGGGCACAGCACCCACTCCCACAGACCATGCACGTAACCTGGGCTTCATCCTAGACTCCTCTCTCTCGATGTCCAGATAAGTCAGCGCAGTCTCATCCTCCTGCTTCAACGCACTTCGCATTCTCAAAAAGATCTTCCGCTGGATCCCCCTCGAGACAAGAAAGACTGTCACCCACGCACTAGTCACGAGTCGACTGGATTATGGAAACACCCTCTACGCCGGAATCACAACAAAATTACAGAAAAAACTCCAACGCATCCAAAACGCATCAGCGAGACTCATATTAGACATCCCTCGCCAAGATCACATCACCGGACACTTAAAAGACCTCCACTGGCTTCCCGTCAACAAAAGAATTACTTTCCGCCTTCTCACCCACACACACAAAGCCCTCTACAATCTAGGACCCGAATGCCTCAACACCCGACTGTCCTTCTACAAACCCACCCGCCAACTAAGATCGTCCAATCAAGCCCTCGCCGCAGTTCCGCGCATCCGAAAATCCACCATGGGTGGCAGATCATTCTCCTTCCTTGCTGCCAAGACCTGGAACTCACTCCCCACTCACCTCCGCCTTACTCAAAACCACATCTCCTTCAGAAAAGAACTTAAAACCTGGCTATTTGACAAATAATGAACCCCTTCCCCAAGCGCCTTGAGACCCTGTGGGTGAGTAGTGCGCTATACAAATGTCCGAACTTGAACTTGAATATCATAACACAAAACATAACACTACATTACAAAAAACAGTTAAAACAGAAAGGAAATAATCACAGTAGAAACCATCACATTGCAATAATGCCCAGAAGCAAAAAACAAAAGAAATCACCACAACAAAAAGCTGTTCAACAAAATGTGTACAAACATTGTTGTCGGACAATACCGCCTCCAGAAACCTGCATTCACAATAGGGTATTGTAAGAAATTAGGTTATTCGTTAAGGATATTGGAAGCACCACTCAGTCAATAACCACAGTCATTGTCATGGTGATCCACAAAAGCCATTAAGTTGACCTGTGCGTAACCCCCTGGTAGCTTGCCACAAAGCAGTCAGGCTTAACTTGGAGGCAAAGTGTAAAGTATTTATGCAGCAAACAAACAGTATTAAAGTGAAAACAACACACAGGAAAAATCCCAAACCAATTTAGAAAACTAGAGTAGATTTTAAGAAATACAATTATACCAATAGTTAAAAAACTCCAAACATTAGAGCCAGAGCTAATCAATGTTAAAGTTATTAGTGAAAATACTGCCTTTAAGCACAACGTGCCTCTCATGGTCATCTAGTTGTACTACACCAGGGAAAAGTCAAAAGTTCAAGCCGACTGCGATGAAGTGTGGGCCGGATACAGTGACCAGATAGTTCCGCTGACAATTGTACCTTATGTCTTTAATAAAAGGCTTTGCATATTGCTGCATTGGTTCCGATGAGGAGCTGTGAGGGCTGGAGTGGGAAGTCCTGCGTTGAGTTGCATTGCACTGCATCAGTTCTGATAAAACCTACAGTTAGGCAAGCAGGAGTATACTCTGATGCAAGCTAATGGTCCAGAACCTGGGAAAACGGTTCTTTGTAGATCAGAGACTCACTCCAGCAGAGATCAGTAGGACTCAGGCAGGGCCAGTTGCTGGTCCAGGCAGGTCCAGTGGAGCAGGTCATTGGACAGTTGCAGGGAGGCCTCTGGAGCTTGATATGTTCCTGTTGCTAAGAAAGGAGGTCACCCAACTAACGTTTGTAGTCACTCAGCAGAAGGTAGCAGGACCGATCTTCCTTATAAGAAAGCAAGGCAGTCCTGAAGCACCAAGGCACTCCTTTGGTAGCAGTAGGGCAATCCACTGGTGGCAGGGCAGTCTTTCTTCTATAATTTCCACAGGTCCAGTAGTGTGCTGTAAGTTTTTTCTGAGGGTCCAATATTAATACCTGGTGTCAGCCTTTGAATGGGGGGAACATCCTGCTCCCCCTCCCACCGGTTTTGGAAATGTGTTTCCTTCCCTTGTCAAGGATCCAAGAAGTATGGCTATTGTCAGGTTCCTCTGTGTGCACTGGAGGCAAATTCCTTGAAGCATAAATGGGGTACGGAACAGCTCCCACCCCCAGCCATGCTGGCAGAATGGCCCATCCCGTCCACACATAATCCTCTTTATGTCACTGTCTGAGAGGAATGCACAAATTCCAACAGCAGAGCCATTCACAGTCATTTGACCCAGGACACAGGCAGAAGTCACAATTGTTTAGAACAAGAAAATTCAAACTATCTAGAAGTAGAATTTTCAAATTTGTGACTTAAAATATGACTTTACCAGTAGAAAGGATTTAAAAAGACAACTAAGTTCACTGTCTTCTCCTTTTCCAAAGTTATCACTTTTTAAATGTAATAAGGTAACCCTGTGTAAGTCAATGGGAGAGATAGGCCATACAACAGTGAAAAAATATTTTAGGAGTTTTTCACTACAAGGGCAGGTAAAATTTTAAGCCACGTGTCCAGTTTTCAATTACAATGCACCCTGCCCTATAAGCCTTTAGGCCCTACCTTAGGGGGTGACTTTTATGCAGTAACAAGGAAGGTTTAGGCAAAACGTTGGTTTATTTTGACAGGTCCAAATGGCAATTTCAAACAGACCTACGTGTTGCAGTGGCAAGCCTGCGATATGTTTTACATGGCTACTTTAGTGGGTGGCAGGAAGAGTGCTACAGCCACACTTGTAGCATTTAATTTACAGGCCATGGGTACATGTAGTACCATATACTAGGCATCCATAAGTAAATTAAATGTACCAACTGGATGTATACTCATTTTACCATGTTCAAGGGAGATAACAAAAGCACTTTATCACTGGTTACAGCTAAAGGGTAAAGTGCACACAGTGATAATGATAACAACAACAGGTTCAGCAACATGTGGTAGTGAAGGCTAAACGTCTGGGGGAATACCACTTCAAAGGTATCTAGTCTAACAGGTGACACTTAACTTTCCATGCCAGGGTGTTTTTCTGCACCAAAAACCATGCCCTTATCTGGAAAGGTAATTATGTCAGACAGGTTCAGGCCAATTTCAACATGCCACTTTATTTTTATTTAGCATCAGTGACATCTCAAGGAGTTTGGGGGCCCTAGGACATAGGTATTTTGGGGCCCCTGTGCAGAACATCTTTGGATTTACGATCCAATTTCAGTTCTTTCATACCCTCGTTGGCCAGGTCACTCACAGTGCACAGGCGTCCAAATTCTAAATGTGTTTACATCTGATATTAGTGTTTTCAATATTGTTGCACAGCAGCACCTCACTAAAATTACTGCACCCTAGACACCCTCCCATTTCCCTTATGTCTGGTTTTGAGGTTATATTAACTTTTTTTAGGGATGTGGCATGAATCATAAACACAAAATGTATCTGAGAACATGTCTATAATGCACTCTCACACAGCACCCACATTAAAACTAAATCAAAGAAAAACGGTATTTAAAACAATCTGTTTAAGAATTATTTAAGGTCTGGCTCCATCATGGGTCCCCTTAGAGGCTGGACCCCTGGGCCAGAGCGCAGTTTGACTATGCCTTAAAATGTCTCTGTTTATCAGGCCTAAAGTTCACAAAGTCCTAAGTCCAGCACAAATAGTATCCAGTGAAAGGTGAAAAATTTGACGTGACCACACAGGAAAGGCAGTACCTACAAGCCTCTTACCCTCTCAGTGTTTGCGTCCCTGATAAAATATATATATATATATATTTTTATCAATCAAATATATGATCATTTGCATCATAGATATCAAAAACACATCATATAAATAAAAACAATTACAATTGCAGTGCAATACATCATTTTAGAAAAGATTTGTTTTAAAAAGTCCCATAACATAGATAGAAGAATTATATAATTTTTAAAAGATGATCAGTTTTTTATCATATTAAAATGAAATTCATAGCTCAATTCCATAGGGTTCCTTTTATGTTCATTGTCAAGGCTGGTTATATATCTACTTGTTTCTGATTCTTTAGCAAATCGAAGCCTTGATTTCCCCTCATTCCAGGCACAGGACTCTTCTCTATGGGTCTTACCAAGGACTTTGGGAGTGTGTTTGGTTTAGGAGGCTTTGAGGTAATGGTAGGAAGGGTGGGGAGGGTAGAAGTTGGGAGTCAAAATCAAACCTTTCAGGAAAATATTTGTTCAGTCAAGGTCAACAAACTAGATACAATGTTATCAGTTTTTAAAGGAAGAAATGCTTTGTTCTAACATGAGCTGCAAGTAACGTATGTGTCAATAAATTACACCCCACCCAGTTACTTAGCCAACAATCTGTATTGAACAAAATACTGCAAATATGTGACAATGATCTTAGTTTTAGGCATCCCTAAAAGTCAGCCTTAATCTCCTCCAACTCCACTACTGCCACACTCATTTAGTGAATGTTATGAAGCAAGAGGCATATGATATGGTGGGAAGAAAATGTGCCTGCAAAATCTATTTTCCTCTGATTGTATGTTTTTTTAATTTGCACCCACCCCCCCTTCCAGATTGCAGAACAGCAGGTGGCAATGGAGACACATTGGGACTTATAGATTTCCAACATGGCTATCAACTGCCCCTAGCCACGAGGTTGAGGAAGAGAGAATAGTGAGCGAGCTGCCTTTGAGAATCACATTCTACAATTTGCGATATTAGGTGACCAAGCTCCAGAGGCCGAAAACATGACTCCTACTTATGGAAAGCTCTTAATACTTGTGAGGTGAGTTATCTCTCACTTGCATGGTGGACAATTGATTGCAGTGTGGCCCACATGCCATAATAGGAGATTTCGCAAAATGTATTCGGAGATCTAGATTAGACATAAAATCGATGAATGCTGACACTAAAAGGCACAGTCCCTTGGGGGTCTAAGTCATTAAAACGGCATCATTAACATATAAAAGTGTAGGTAGGGATTTTCCTTTGACAGATGGAAATCACTAGTTATGGGAGGTAGAGCTGGATGGAGATGATATAGTATAAACACGTACCCTTGGTGAACTCCCCTGACAATCTCAATGCCCTCAGTACATTCATGTTATCATTTATTCTAACTCTAGCTCTCATGCCCCTGTGGAGAAATGCGAGAAAATGAACAAGGGGGACATCCAGGCCCTTAATTATCAACATGTGCCATAGTTTTGATTGATTCACACAGTCGAAAGTGGCGCCTAGGTCCATAAATGCCATATATAAAGGCACATGCTTAGCAACTGTGTACTTACCTATTATTAGGTTCAGGTTGGCACATTGCTCAATTGTCCCGACCTTGCTTCTTAATCCATACTGGGGAGGGTTATAAGATTGAATTTGTTTGGGCCCACTCCTAAATCCAATTATAAACAGCACGCCCTGGACTTTTACAGTTGTGTCAATCAGCGATATTGGTCTATAACAACTGAGGTCTTCTCGATTGCCTCTCTTAAATATAATAATGATAATAGAAGTGCGCCAGGAGTCCAGTAAATCTGTATGGGGCAATTTACTGAACACATTTGTTAGAATGGGAGCCCACAGTTTATTTATTTATTTATTTATTTTTGCAATTTGTTTAGCGCGCAAATACCCGGAGGTGTCTCGGCGCTATAAAGATCAGAAACTGCACAAACTAAAGCATCTATTGTGTAAACAACCAGGTCTTAAGTTGTTTCCTAAAACTGAATAGCGTGGGGCAGATCTTAATACACAGAGGGAGTGAGTTCCACAGTCTGGCAGTATCCACTGTGAAGCGCCTGTCACCCCAGTTGACCTTTTTTGTGGGTGGGACGTTCAAAAGATGGGCTGAAGATGAACGGAGAGTTCTTAGTGCCTCTGGAGGTTTAAATGCTGATTTGAGGAACTGAGGTCCCGTATTGTTAATGGCTTTATAAGCTATACATAGAGCCTTGAACTTTGTGCGACTTCTCACTGGAAGCCAGTGCAGATTGTGAATAAAAGGGGAAATGGAGTGATGTTTTGGAATGTTGAGCAGTACCCTGGCCGCAGCGTTCTGCACCAACTGAAGCTTATTAAGCACTTTTGCCTGAGCATTAAGAAGAAGGGCATTACAATAATCTGTTCGTGAAAATACCTGGGAGGTGATAAGGGTTTTTGCCGCCGAAATGGGTATGTAGGGTAGAATTTTTTAAATTTTCCTCAAGGTGAAAAAGGATGAGGAGACAACATTATTTACATGGTGGTTGAAGAGAAGCCGATCATCGAAGATGACTCCAAGGTTTCTTACTTTTTTGAGAGGTATGGGCAGGAGGCCTAGTTCACTTGGCCACCACTGAGGGGACCAGCAGGGTTCTAACTTGCCAAACAGCATAATCTCGGTCTTGTTAGAATTCAGTTTGAGACAGTTGGCCGCCATCCATGAGCTGATGGACAACATTGCTTTCCGGAAATTGGCGGCCACCCTGTCTCCATCCCGGTGTATTGAAAGGACTAACTGAGTATCATCAGCATAGGTGGTAAGGCTGATATCATATTCCTTTATTAACCTCGCCAAGTCCGACACATAGATGTTAAAAAGAGTCAGACTTAGCGAGGAGCCCTGTGGAACACCGCAGGGAAGGGAAAGAGGAGATGAATAAAAAGAACCCAGTTTAACAGTTTGAGACCGGTTATGTAGGAAGGATGCAATCAAGGCCTTGGCTTTGTGTTTCACCCCCATGGCTGCGACACGGTCGATCAAGATGTTGTGATCGACCGTGTCGAAAGCCGCTGACAAGTCCAGCAATATCAGGACTGCCGCTCCTCCCTTGTCTAGTGTGTATCTAATTTCGTCTGCTGCTTTAATAAGCGCTGTTTCAGTTCTGTGTGCACTCCTGAAGCCGAATTGGGTGTCATCCAATAGGTTGTGAGTATCAATAAAATCTGATAGTTGTTGATTCATAAGGCTTTCAAAAATTTTGGATGGAAAGGGTAAACATGCAATTGGTCTGAAACTAGCAGGGTCTGTGGGGTCAAGGGAGGGTTTTTTTAAAAGGGGTCTGATGATCGCTTTTTTCCATACCGACGGATACTAGATTTGAGTAAATCAACTAGTACTACGTCGGACCCCGGCGTTTTACCGCCCATACTTTGGGATAGGGCATCTTCTACCTCCCCCACCATAATTCTAACATCTGTGAGCCTTCTATTATCGATAGTGAAATTATCTGTGTTTAGGGTGGAGGGACTTTGGGCCCGATTCACAGATCTAACTTAAGACAAAATACTAAACATACTACTTTTGGTATTCACAGAAGGCATTTAGTAGTAAAGTTAGGATTTTGTCTAAAGTCTGTCTTAAGTCTGTCTTAAGTTCATCTTAAGTCTGTCTTAAGTCTGTCTTAAGTCCGTCTTAAGTCTGTCCTAAGTTTGTCCTAAGATTGTCTTAAGACTGTCTTCAGTCTGTCTTAAGTTTGTCTTAAGTCAAACTTAAGACAAAATCCTAACTTTACTACTACTAAATGCCTTCTGTGAATACCAAAAGTAGTAGGACAGACTTATGACAGACTTAAGACAGTCTTAAGACAGTCGTAAGACACACTTAAGACAAACTTAGGACAGACTTAAGACAGACTTAAGACAAAATCCTAACTTTACTACTACTGAATGCCTTCTGTGAATACCAAAAGTAGTACGTTTAGGATTTTGTCTTAAGTTAGTTCTGTGAATCGGCCCCATAGACTTTGCTAAAATGTTCTTCCCATGTTTCACTGGTGATATGACAAGAGATGGAGGGAGACTGTCAGAAACTGTGGCCCAAAGCTGTTTGGTGTCCTTCATATTAGCTGCTTGCGCTAGTGTCTCCCATTGATCTGTGAGAACCAGCTGCCAGCGTTTAGCCGTAACAGCCTTAAAGTGTTTCCTCAGTGCAGTGATCAGTACTTTGTTTCTGGGCGTTTTCCCTAGTACTATCCTTAATTCTTGGTTAGCTTTTGTACAATCATGAAGCCTAATAGGTGAGCATATTGGTCTGAGAAGAGTATTTTTAATGCCTAAACAAAGTTTGTTAAAAGCCCCCTCTATATTAATGGCACTGTCCTTTTCAGATTGACAGACCTCCACTGATCTCCTGTTCTCTTTCATAATTTTCTTTAAAGTTTGGACTGGGTCACGCATTCTCCATACCAGTTTTAACGTGTCCATTGTAGGTTGAAGATATCTGGCCTCTATCTGCCTCTTGTATTCTTTCCTTGGGGCCATTAGGAAAACAGTCTCAAGAGAATTGTGGTCACTAAAGGTGACCCTAGAAGCAAGATTTGTTCTTAGCCCTGGGTGATAAATATAAAATCAATCATCAATCAGTTACCATAATATCTCAAGGTCATAGGATTGCACTATTGACCCTAGCTCCTGACTTCTGTGGTCTAACCCTCCCAGTATGTTCCCCAGAGTGTTTCTACCATTGGGAAAGTGTGCATTGAAATCTCTAGCAAAGCAAAGGTATAATACCTGGCCCTGAGTAATAACCCTATTGGATAACTTAGTAAGAAAATTAGTTAGATCTAAAAATATTGGATTAGGTATATGATTACAATCATTATTGTAAAAATAAACCAAGTAAAAATTAAAATAGCTTTTCCAAAAAAGCTCTTGAAAGAGAGTATTGGCAGTCTCCAGATCCTCCATGTGACCACTCAGGGCTATGTTCAGCCATAATGACAATCCACCTGATGTACCACCAGAACGGGAACCAACGGCAGGTATAATATAGCACTGGTACCCATCAGAAAAAGTGGGTGCCACCTCCTATGTATCCTGTAGCATAAATGTATCATATTTTTCAATAAAGGAAAATCATTCTGGCAGAAATAGCTTAGAACGAATCCTTGCCACATTCCAAATCATAATGCGCAAACTGTTATCCTGGGTACGCAGTGCGGTGGTGACATGGGTGGGCTTCCTTGTGAAATTAGGCAAGGGGTGCGCAGGGACAGCAGCCACTGGGAGTCATTCTATGTCCTCCACGGTACTAAGAACCTCAAATTTATTGTTACAATTCAGTGAGGGCACTTCCTTTATAGGGAGATTGCAGATAATTGGCGGGTTGGTGGCTTATAAAAATAGCCAAGTGGAAGTAACACAATTTGCGAGTTGGTGTGTGACAATGATGCTCCATATTTTAAAAGATTGTGTACATAAATTATGGCTCTGAAATTTACCACAACACAGTCTCCTGGAATATTCTTAAGCCCATCCAACTTTCCTTAGCTTGATGATTCCCCCGCATTCTCAATCTAAAACTACTTATATTTATTCAACCAGTGTATAGTTTTGATCTTTAATTGTTTCCAGGTCTTAACTGCACCAGTTTTCAATGGGGGTACACCGGCCAATATCAAAACATATGGGCACGCAGCTGAAGGGAGGCTCAATGAGTCTTTCAGAGGGGTAGACACTTCCTTGACTCCTCTAGGAGAATCGGGAAATTTTGATCTCAAATGCAGGGTTTCTCTAGCTGGATTGATAATTGGGACAGCTGTTTGCGAGATCAAGTTCCTTCTAGGTAACACTTTGTTGTTAAAGAAAGGATCCCCTTGAGGCTTATTTTTTAATTCAGTACCACTGGTCAACCTTGTCTGCTGTTGAGCAGCATAAGTTGGAGTTGGGTTTAGATTAGAGCATACAATGGACCTATCCTTGATTACAATGTTTGATTCATGATAATTGACTAACAATTATTTTCAATTGATTCCAGTAGCCCAATTATAGTGCTGAGTTTTTTTGGTTGAGCATTTAACTGAATTATGAAATCATAACGCTTTGTTCATCATCTTGTGAAAAATCCCCTGTTTGAATTGTCTGAGTCACACTGCAGAATTTAGGGCCGGTATAAGATTGAGCTCTGTATGTGGCTTCTCAGTGACTGATTTTTAGATGTAGCCACAACACTAGTCCCTCTAGTAGACCCAGCTGGTTTCCTCCTTTTTTTAACAAGTTGATGTGCATCGGAGGTTTTAGAGAGTTTAAGCTTGATGGGTCGATATGCGATACATGGTCAGCGAATCGATTAACTGTTGATGGTGTACTATGTGTACATGATAGACAGGGCAGGTAATGCTAGGGGAGGTAGTAACTGCATCAGTTGTAGAATGTTTATAGCAGTGTACCAGATCCATGTAGAGCCTACGTTCAAGCAATACAATTTTATCTGAAATCTCCTCCACTTCTTTAGCCAGCATAATATTAATCGCAGTAGTGATATGGGTTGATCTGCGAGCACCAGGAGCCTTACATTCAACCATTCTAAAAGATATAAAATGTAAGATTTTAAAAAGATGTATCTCCGGTCTGAACAGAGAACACATACAGCTGCTGAGACACTGAAACTGGACTTCAAACAGGGTAGGCCCAGCCCAGCCTCTTCCGGGCACTGACTGGTGCAGACGGCCCGCTCTTGGCCCAGTGTCCGCCCAGGCATGCCCCAGCGAAGGTCCTGCGCTGTGGGAGCCCGGCCGGGTTTTAACACTGGTGCATTCGGACGCTGGAACACCTCAGGCGGCTTCCTGCCCCGAACACTGCTGGGGCTTGTGGTCCACCCCCTCCACACGCTGTCAATCGGCTCCTTCATGTATTTGTATACATATTGGCCATGTGTAAGAATAATTGAAATACTGCAAACTTCCTGTGATCATGTATGATATATGACTCAAATAATAAAAGAAGTTAAAAAAATACAGTAGTACGGTAACAGGAGATTACAGCACAGGAAGACAATGGCTGCTTTTCAGCATTGACAGCTAGTGACTCCTAAAATTTTAAAAGGCTGCAGAAAACTTGTGGTAATATTAGTTCAGTAGGTTTTATTGTTTTATTGGCCAGAGGTTCGGTAACCAGAAATGGCGTGACCAGGCATCTTTTGATTATGGTAACTCTGGGGCATATTATCAAGAACGGCGTTACAATTATCGCTGGTTAAGCGGGAGAAAAATGCAGCTAAAGCAGCGATAATGGGCTTGATAATGTGCCCTGGAGAATTCCAATAGAAGCCCAGGTTCTGGTGTGAACCTGGGCTTCTATTGGAATTCTCTGTGGCATATTATCAAGTCCATTATCGCCGCTTTAGTGGCAATTTCCTGCCGCTAAAGGGGCGATAATTTTAACGCCGTTCCTTGATAATATGAACCCCTATTACTTCATAAGGATATTCCTTTTGGATTAAGACCAACTTCTAAAATAAGGCAGAGGTATCTTGCCTGTAGTGCTTGTCATAAATTCCCAGCATAACCCTCTGAGAGACATGAATTGTGGTTCCTAATATACAATTTTCAGTCTCAGGTGCATTCATGTTCTCTCAAGACCAGTCATTGTTTACAGCAAGTTCCATGGGCTCCTGAATCCTGGAACCCTGACATTGCAAGGAACTTCAACCACCAGCCCAAGTTGCATCTCCCTACAATGGACAGACCTCCAATCTCCTACGAGGACTTCAGACCTCCCTCAGGGCGAACACCTCTAGGAAGACACTGCAGTACCAGGATCTGTGGCTTACATGTGTGGACCCGTGTGCTCCTTTGGATGTGAGGCCCGCTGGCAGACACCACTTCCCAGCCAGGAATACCCGCTATATAGCCTTTGTGGAAAGTTCTGCAGATATCCTAGTTAAAGCTCTTAGAAGCCAGTGTTAAAGCTCTTGGAGTCGAGTGTCAGTGCTCCAGGAGGTCCATGCACATGAGGATCTGGAAAGATGCTGTTCTGACAGACTGTGACAAGCAATATTTACTTTTACATCAGTTTAGTTTATGGATGACTTTTTGTATCACATATGTGGGCTTCCAAGAGCAATACTGTCTACAGAAACTACTATGTAGCTCCAAAGTGCGCCTGCACATCCTGGTTCCAGCACTTTGCAAGGGACTTCAGATGAAGGTGGCTCTCCCTACCTAAGACAGAGATCCACAGGGCAGTCTTCTAAGCTTCCTCGAGGTTAAGTCTGAGAAGGCCCCTTAGCGCAGGAGACCGCCTTCGGCTTTCCTGGGCACTCCCCCCCTTGGATGTGCTCGCCTACAGCAGGTCTCCTTTCCTAATCAGTTCAGAAAAGGGGGTGTGATGAACAGAGTGTCTGAATTAAGCAGACCACTCTTACCCAGTCCAAAGATCAGGGCTTCATCCATCACCGTTATTTATCTCACTGCACCATCCCAGCTCAGAACCTGGCTATATGCAAATCAGTCTGTCCCTGGCCCAGTGCATCATGGGAACAAGGCAGACTAAACTACCAAGCCAATTCTTCACAAGAAAGGAGACAAGCTACCGGGGACCGGTTTCTGGCATTTCAGCCGTCTTCGGCCCGGCTTGCTTGAATCCTGATGGTGCAGTGAGAAAGGGACTCATGTCTGAGTATACCCTGCCACACCTATAGTGGCCAAAAACGATTCAGAAAAGGGGGTGGTGATGAACAGAGTGTCTGAATTAAGTAGACCACTCTTACCCAGTCCGAAGATCAGGGCTTGATCCATCACCGTTAATGTAGCCAGGTTCTGAGCTGGGATGGTGCAGTGAGCTAAAAAACGGTGATGGATCAAGCCCTGATCTTTGGACTGGGTAAGAGTGGTCTGCTTAATTCAGACACTCTGTTCATCACCACCCCATTTTCTGAATCGTTTTTGTCTACCATAAGCGTGGAAGGGTATACTCAGATGTGAGTCCCTTGCTCATTGCACCATCAGGATTCAAGCAAGCCGGGCCGAAGACGGCTGAAATGCCAGAAACCGGTCCCCGATAGCTTGTTTCCTTCCCAGTATAAGAATTGGCTTGGTAGTTTGGTCTGCCCTGTTCCCATGATGCACTGGGCCAGGGTCAGACTAATTTGCATGTAGCCAGGTTCTGAGCTGGGATGGTGCAGTGAGCTAAAAAACGGTGATGGATCAAGCCCTGATCTTTGGACTGGGTAAGAGTGGTCTGCTTAATTCAGACACTCTGTTCATCACCACCCCCTTTTCTGAATCGTTTTTGTCCACCATAAGCTTGGAAGGGTATACTCAGATGTGAGTCCCTTGCTCATTGCACCATCAGGATTCAAGCAAGCCGTGCCGAAGACGGCTGAAATGCCAGAAACCGGTCCCCGGTAGCTTGTTTCCTTCCCAGTATAAGAATTGGCTTGGTAGTTTGGTCTGCCCTGTTCCCATGATGCACTGGGCCAGGGTCAGACTAATTTGCATGTAGCCAGGTTCTGAGCTGGGATGGTGCAGTGAGCCAAAAAACGGTGATGGATCAAGCCCTGATCTTTGGACTGGGTAAGCGTGGTCTGCTTAATTCAGACACTCTGTTCATCACCACCCCCTTTTCTGAATCCTTTCCTAATCAGGGCAGCTTTTCTGCTGGGGCCTGACTCTCTAAAGCCTGTCATACTATAGCTGCACGATGCCAATGTACACAATTGAGGGTGCAGCCCCTATAGATTACACAAGAGAAAGAAAGATATTTCAATCTCTAGTTATAAACGTCTTTCCACTACTCCACATTGCCTATTGTAACCGCAAGGTGAAAGCTTGCAATCTAAGTGGAAAAGTATAATAAAAATAGGTGATAGCAGCCTGAATGCCAGGAAAGAATGCACTTATTTCTATAAAAGAGAGGCTGTTCATGCGTTATGCTCTTATAACTTTCTTTCCATATCTTATGAACAATAAGTAGTGTATAAAAATAAAGGATTGCTGCTATAACCCTTTCTGTGTGCAATCGTTTTGTTTTTTATTTGGACTTTGCTTTTATAGAATGTTTCCAAATGGATTCTATTTGCTTTGTGTGCAGTGAATCAAGATATATTGGCAAGCAGTGGAAAAGAACAGCTTTTGGGTTACCATGGTGAGCATCAGCGGCAGTATAACATAAAGTCAGCACTGGCAGCTCCCACAATTTTGGCATAACTGGTGTCTTTATTAGTTGAAGAGCTGAAGCAGCGCTATGTGAGTGATGCATAGTTGATGTTCACATAAACTTTAAAGGCATATGCTGCTCTTGGCTGGAAATATAACAGCATTTGTTGACATTTATACAGTAAACAACTAAACTTAACATAATAATATACGCAAAGTAATGTAACACCACAATTAAAATGAAACAATGCTCATCACAACAAAGCAGCAAAAACAGAAAACAGCACACAAACTAAAGTGCAATACAATAAAATGACATTGTAATAATGAAGCACGAAACAATGCGAGTACAATAAACAGAACACTTTAAAAGCACAAATATTCGTGACACACATTGCCACCTCCAGAATTCAGGGGCATATTACCAACGAGTAGCGATATTTATCTCTAACTAGGCTTTCCAACGATTTTTTTATCGCTAAGCATCGCCAGAAATTATCGCTGAGATAACTTGCTATTAGCAACGTTTATCTCAGAAGTGATAAAAATCCTCGCGCTAACTGCCAAATTAGAGATTTTCGCTGGAAAACCAACGATAATCTCTCGAAGTTTGGCGTTAGCTTGATGATATGGGCTCACAAACATAGCCATGATATCCACCTTCCATAGGATATCATGGCTAAGTCAGGAAAATACCTGGGGGCATATTACCAAGCAGGGCGATAGGCAATTATTGCCACTTCAGCGGCCATTTTCGGCCGCTAAGCGGCGATAATTCTATCGCTCTAGTAGCAAAGCTGTCGCTAACTGCTGTTAGCGATAGCTTTAGGCGATAGCGAGTGGTTTGGGTCCCGCTTTGCATGTCAGCGATATTTATTGCTAATTACATGCAAAGCGGGTGTACCCAACCTGTTAGCGACTGAAAGCAATCGCTAACGTCGCTATCGCCTATTAGCAAGGCAGGCATAGCGATGGAAATATTCCCGCTATCGCCAAAAACTAACGCCTGCTCTGACCAGTTCTTAGCCATGTTATCCAATGGGAGGTGGATAACATGGCTAAGAGCATTTTGTCGTTAATGCGTGAATATCGCTGTATTCTCAGCGATATTCACGCTATCGCTGGAAAATGTATTGCTTTGGAGATAAACGTTGCTAATAGCACGTTATCTCAGCGATAATTTCCGGCGATGCTTAGCGATAAAAAATTTGTTGCTAAGCCTAGTTAGCGATAAATATCGCTAATCGTTGGTAGTATGCCCCCAGGTGTAAAAAAAGCAGCTCTAACTGCGGTTAGCGCAGCTTTTTCATCACTAACAGGGTTAGCGATATCCTTGATAATAGGAGAAATGTTGCTTAACAACATTTCTCCTATTATTTTTCTCTGAAACGCGCCCTTTGCATCTCATTAGAGATGCAAGGGGAAGCATAGAGAAAAAGGGTGCTAACATGCGAATTTGAGTGTGAGCACCCTGTTGCTGATTGGGAGATCATTTTTTCTCCACTTTCTTGGCTTTTAAAGCCAAAAAAGCAGAGATAAATCCCTTGATAATATGCCCCTATGTTTCCACAATACTGTGAAAAAAGTGCTTAGACAAAGCACTACCTTAATAGCGTCAGTCAAAAATGTTTAGGGAACCAACGCCATCTTTGCAATAGTTTTGGGCTGACCGGTGTTTTTAATAGTTGAAGAGCTGGTTTAGAGTTATTTGATCACATTGACAGTGGTAAATGGTTGCTTGTAAGATGAACTTTAACGGCCTGTGCACCATTTGGCAGGTAATGTAGCACCAATTGTTTGGATATCTTACATAAGCAATAGAACAAAGCACAGAAACAAACATAAAGTGACATGAAAACATAGCAGGTCAAATCACAACAAAACAGGTAAAACAGTGCAGCACAACAACCACTGTACATTACATCATATTGTAGCACAAAAACACTACAGGACATAAAACAGAAGAAATCTTCACAACACAATTTCACACAACAAATATGCACAAGCATTCTTGTCACACATTACCATGTCAAAAACCCTGGAGACAATGGTAAAACTAATGTGGGCTCTGTTAACATGTAACTTGCATGGAGTCCACTCCTTAATCCCTCTTGAATCAAGGTAAAGTCCTTAGGGCCCGTTCTTCATAGTGAAGTCCTTTGGGTGCAGAGCCAGATTCCAGCAGGGCAGTCCTTCTACTCCTTGCAGCTTCAGGCAGAGGTCTGAGAAGGAATGCAGCTCTCCCATATGTATTTACAGTTTATGGGCATCAAGCCGGCGGGCTCCCCTGACCAATGGAAAACAGGGTGCCACCCAGGTGTATGACCACTTCCTCCAAAGTGTGGCATATTCTTGTTTCAGAAAGCACTATTCTCTCAAAATCCAACATGAAGAAAGTCTCTCCTTTGAGGTTAGATCTATCTAAGCCAAAGCACTGGAGTGGCTAAGTTTCATTAACACACACCTTCCAACCCTCTGACTAATCTAATTACTAAGGCTCCTGTGGGGCCAGGGGTGCAGGATGTGGGGGTCGGTCGATGTCGGTCCAAAACTGTCATTCTCCCTTTAAAGACCAGTTTGGCTCCCCCACCATCTTCATGCCTTTTGACTTCTGCAGTGTAAGATCTCCACCCACAGGAATTACACTGTCTACTCTGACAGGACACTTCACAACTCATCAAGCAGTTCTGGCTCAGCCAGGAAAGGGTAGCTGGAAAGATGGATCTTGGTACACAGAAAAGAAAGTTTAATAACTAACTGTGGCAAGCTGTTGGATTTATCTTAACTATTAATCAGATACTTTGAAGTAAATTTCTAGGTGGTTCCTGTCAATTTCTATACTTAAATAAAATATCTCAATGTTAGCCTATGAATCTATTCACTACAATGGGGAACAACATAATTGGCGGTTTTACCCTCACCAGGGCTTATAAAACATTTTTATAATGTCCCTGCTTATAGTTACAAGGCATCCTACTCCTGAAGAACCTAGGGGAGACCTTAGGAGTGACTTTTATGCAACAATAAGGTAATTTGAGACTTTGGAAGTACCTTCAAATCCAAAGTCGAATTGGCATATAAATGTAAGGTTAAGACAGTCTGAAAGGTAGTGCTGCTTTCAAAATGACAGTAGTGCACACTTAAGTGCATTAGAGCTACTGGGCTTCTAATCCTGTATGCCCTATTATATACTAGCAACTTACAGCTAGGCTGCCAGTAGCAAGTATAATTACTCCTAATTTACATATACTTATAATCAGGTGGCTGGCCCTAGACCTGGCAAGCAGAGGCCATGTGTCAGTCAGAGTCAGTTACCATCAGTAACAAGCAAAAAATGGGGGGTTATCAGGGTAAAAAGGATGAATTTCTCACATAAGCAAAATGTAAATCTGTAACTTCACGCGGAACACTCAAACAATATGCATTCTGCCATAAATATTTGGAGATGCACTAACACAAAAGCACCACAAAAAACGGTCACTAATGTTATGTTTTTCTTATGCACGTACTTATGCGAAATGGCATTATGGCATGATTTTGGGAGTTTCGCACAAGCACAACACAAACTTCCCAAAATTACACAAATTTAAAATTCACCCAGGCCTAATGATCATGTAACTAAGGGGGTGAGGGAGTTGTGTTTGAGGAGGGAATGGTGTGGTGAGTGGTGTGGTTAGTGCCTTGATGCCCTGTATAAATGCAATACTTACTTACTTTACTTACTTACACTGTGAACTCTTAGTGAGTGTTCCAGCTTCTGGGCAGTTACCATGTGATCAGATGATACTTTTAAGTTTTTACTTTTTATAGTTTTGTGGAAGCGGAGGAGGGATGGAGTCTGTTGGGTTTGAAGTATGTGTCGTTCCTAATCCTGGAAGCACACCAGCAGAACACCATGAATCCTATTTTCTCTCTCTTTTATTTTCCAATTTGCAGGTTGGCGAAAGCATTGTGCTTAATGTTTGTTCCACTGCATATCCTAATCATGGTCATCTGATACAGAGATGGGGCATTGCCGACTGCACTTCAGGTGGTGCAGAGGAACGTGAATGTGATGAGGAGTGCACAGTGGTAGCCAGTGGAGTTCCCTGAAGGTTGGAGTGGATAGACAGATTTAAGAGAACCAATCATGTACAGTGAGCAGAGAGTAAGCATTTTTATGTTGCAGAGCACATCGTCTATTTATATTCTGTTCATCTAAAATCTAAACTGTTCACCTTGTTGCACCTCCTTCTTCACTCCCCTTCTGCATTTCATAATCAGAAAGGGTGGGCTGACATCTACCCGCTACAAATAACTGACCCTCATAGTGCATCATTTTGATAATCTTGGAGTTCTCGTGGTAGAATATGAAAACTAGATTGTTATATTCAATGGATTCTCCTTTCTTATCAAATATCTATTGTCTCACTTAGGCATTCTATAAAACGGCTACTTCTATTTCACAATATATGGTTGATGATGCAGAATTGTCATGTGTATCACAGGAGATGTCTATGTGCTACAGTTTAAAGGTATAGTATGAAATCATGGTTGCAGGGATCACAAGAGCATTGATAGTCACTAGGGAAACCCTAAAAAAATCTAGAGATATCATAACTTGCCAGAGTCAATACCAATGCATCTACAGCTTTGAGAGAGAGGAAGGACATTGTAAGCCATGGATGTGTTTTGAGCCTGATATTTTAGTGCTTGTTGGGAAGGAAATGTCCCCCGCATGCTGATGGAGCTGCAACCCTGCCCTGAGTGCCCCATCTGATATCTGGACCTCTGGTCCTGATTTTGGGTCATGGGCGAACACGGCTCATGCATGTGCACTGTGACCTAGGCCTCTCTCATGGTAATCTGGTCTTGTTAGAATGGGGATGGTCCTCCAAGCTCTACGCTTATAGTGTTAGAGGGCTACTGCTCTTAAAAGGAGTTAAGTGACATGGTGATGATAACATACCCATTTTGTGTTTCATAAGAGACAGTAATATGTAAACTTCTTTTGCACTGCCCCCACAGCTCTCCGTAGTGGTAACTCACCCTTGACCTACGTGATGACTGTATCTACCATTATTCAGCATGTGATGCTTTCGTGTTTGTACTGTGTTGTACGTATGTCAGTGCTTGTTTGGAAGTCTAACATTTCATAAAGACGCATAGGAGTAAGACTCAAACTGTAACTTTATCTTAGACACATGCGAGGAGTCAAGTACAGTTCTGGACTTCCTTAAAATAAAGATGTTAACATTGATTTTATAGATTACAATGCATATTGCACAATGATACTCAGCCAATGAAAGCCAGTTGCTCTGCAAAACAATAGGGTTTTGCAGTTCATTTTTTTAATCATTAATCAGAATAAAAACTTTGGATATACATGGGCATTGGATTATGAAATCAGCAAATGAAGCTTAACAGAAGCTTGTCACATACACTAGTGACATTGTCGTTTCTCAAGACCTTATTGTTGTAGCAGTAGTATAGAGAATTGAAGTTCACTTAAGAGGCCAACAGGCCTGTGCACATTCTGCAGGCTCCCTTACTGAGTGTCACAAATTCGAAAGTGAATAAAAATTGATTTCTCACTTACATAACATGGGGGCCTGTGGGTTCCATTTTGGAGGTCCAGGGCCTGGAACGGTCGAGGGGAGGTGAGGACTGCAAACCCAGACGGGAGATGTGGACACTGGAGGAAGGGGAGCAGAGCATCATCTGCCACATCAAAAGTCTCTATGATCCCAGGGTGTTACTTGTCAGTGGGGCATGTGCTCATTTTTTAGGTGAGAGGGTGGGTCTCATAAGGTTGACAGTGAAGAACTAGTGACTGACAATAGAGGGGTAGGCTTAGGCCTAGAAACTTTATGAGATATATTTCAGTGGAGTATGACAGCAAGGTCTGACCCCTGGTTACTTCCTCTGCCATGTGTTACTGGTCAATCAGAATTGCAGATGCTCCTACTGTGGTAGACAGTCCCTTTACCATAGGACAGGGAGGAGGAGAGGGTACTTCAAAGGAGTTGAAACCCACAACATGAATTTCAAAGGACCAGGCACTAAATCACATCTTCTTCTGGTAATGGACAACTAAAGTGTGAGCATGAGTCTCGCAAGCTAGTAACGAGGATAGACAAGATCATCACAACTTTGAGCTGCTGTAATATGACCTGCACCGCCGGACACAGATTCCCGCTATCCAACCTGCTTCAGCCCGACATCGGCCACTGCGCCGCCGGAGTACGCACACGCGGCACCTTCAAATCCAAATGTGACCGACTCTTCCTCCACTAATTGAAGCCGCCATTGACGCCGCCTTCCATCCCTACCCCAAGTTCCCCAACTCGAACTTCTTAGTGTAATAAGGCTCTTTTCAACAGGCATATAATTAATGTCCTGATGATGATCCGTACATTACCCCAATGGAACGAAATGCTGTTGACACTGTAAAACACCTTATACATTTAAAATTCTTCATTTGAATATTGTAAAGGTGTTCTTCACGATTTGTTCTTTGACACTGTGAACTGTTCTTATGTAACAAACCATGAGCTTTGCCTGAGCCCCCTGTTGTGTTATTTTGTCTTGTATTCTATTTGTTGAGTAGGACACAGGCTTGTGTCCCACTTTATGTATTTGTGTTTAACCACCGTTTGAACTTCTTATAAGTAAATATTAGACCTCTATCCCCTGGACATGCCCACTTAATATGGTACTGACTGAGTCTATATTATTATTATTATTTTTTTTGGTTTACTATCTCTAATTTTTCTAGGGACCATTGTTGTTTAAAGTAATATGACCTGGGGGCCAAGGTCTGCTAATCTACCAGCTAGGTTAGGGGCCATGACTCTGGAAGCCAAGAACTCTTGCCCTGCGCCTGGAGAGTCTACTTTCTGCTTGCCTGCAATGATCAGTGTGCCCAGTAAGGAGGAGGAGAGAGCCTGAAGAGAGCGGGGTCCAGCCGACATCCTGGTGAGTCTATCTTAATGAGCGAAGTGTGAGCCATATGGCTTAGTCTGGACCATTGTTGTGAGAGAGAGACTCCTGCCCTCTTGCGGTAGTCGGTGGAGGAAGTCAGGGTTGCCACAGTGTTTTGGGCCATTACTCCATATTGTAGGGGGGGGGTCAGTATGGCTGTTGAGACTGTCACCCATGAAAATGAAATTGTGAGGCCGTCACCCAGTACAACCAACATCTTTGGGACCATTTTCAATGCCTGTGCACCCATACGCCAGGAGGGGGCTACTAGAACCATTGGTGCACAACCCATTTCAAAGCAGTCCTCCTGAACATCAAAGGGCTTTGTAAACAAGAGCCACCCTGCATCAGAGCTGCTGCTTCTCCGCCAAACCTGCGCAATCTTCCGAAATGAAGCCACCTACAGCACTTGGAAGCTGTTTACAATTGCAACTGACTCAGTACACCGCTACGGCTAACCATGAGAAGACACAGTGCATTTCGCTCATCAGCAAAACATGGGACGATGTACCAATGTGAATGTCAATTTTAATTTGTAGGGCGCAACAGCTACCCCGAAGGGTTTTTCCGGCGCAGGCCAGAAAAAGCGAAAAGGAGACAAAGGAAAGAGTCAGACAAGGGAAAGTTATTGGTTAAAAAGACAGATTTTCAAGGATTTACAGAATTTTATGAAGTCAGTTTCGCTACGGAGCGATATGGGGAGAGAGTTCCACAGGGAAGGTCCCAAGCAAACAAACAATCTACCGCCTATCTGCGACAATCTGATTCTGGGAATGAAGAATTTCACCTGGGTGGACGAGCGGAGGGGACATGAAGGTACATAGGAATGTACCACGGTCTGTAGGTACTGGGGGGCCTTTCCCTCTCTGATTTTGAACATATAGCTCAGGGCTTTGAACTTAATTCGGTTCTCAACTCTGAGCCAATGAATATCACACAAATGGCCGGACACAGAGGCAGCTTTCGTGACACTCGCAGCGGAATTCTGTACTACCTGTAGCTTTCGTGTTACATCCTTGTTAGACCCCCCAGATAGAGAATGTTACTGTAGTCCAGTCTAGAGGTGACAAAAGCCTGGACTACAGTTCTCTTAGTATAAACAGGCAGCATCCAAATGATCTTTGTCAGCCACTTCAGGATAGTGAAGCAAATTGCAGCCACCTTAACGGCTTGGTGTCGCATTGTTAATGCATCATCTAAGATGAAGCCTAAATGTCGGAATTGACGAGAGGGTGTAGGACGGGCACCCATTTCATTAGGCCAATGTTATGGACCCCAAAGATCTTTATTTTTCCCTATAATCAAGACCTTGTCTTGTCTCTGTTGAGCTTAACGAAATCAGCTCGCATCCACGATGAAATCTTTCCCAAGTCCAATTGGAGGGGAAACATCTCAGAAATCTTCTCAGCAGAGAGAGGGAAGACGATCTGAGTGTTGTCTGCATAGGAGAACAGAGACAGCACTGCTTCCGCCGCAATGTCAGCCAGGGGTCTGACGTATATATTAAATAGTAAGGGGCTAAGAATAGAGCCCTGGGGCACCCCGTAAGGTGAAGTGTGAATTTCAGAACTGGAAGTGAGAGAGAAGTAAAGAGCCAGTTAAGCGCTGGCCCGGTCACACCCAGAGATCGTAAGGCGTTTAGTAACATGATGTGAGACACCGTGTCGAAGGTGGCACCACAGCTTCTGAACACTTCATCAGGACATAAGACTGAAGCAGTGCTGGCAGCCTTTTATGATCTGCTTGAGCTCTGTGTATTAGGGCCATATCGTTCTGAGATTTCAGGGGTAAAATGAGACTTTGTTACATTTTGCTAGTGTGAGCTGTGCCTGTGGGATCACTTAGAGCATGGGTGCTCACAATCTTTCTCTCGTGGGCAAAATTTACAGTGTGGTTTGTGGACGAGGGCCGCAAGGTGGGGGAGGGGTCAGTGGGGGAGGGGGCGGGCCTAGAGCAAAAAAACAACTATGACCATGAGGTTGAATCAGGTCCCTGCACCGGATGCCTTTGTCCACTGAGCCACCAGTCCCGGCATACACACATCTTTCTCTATCTCTCTCTTTCTCTCTCTCTCTCTCTCGCTCTCTCTCTCTCATTCTGTCTCCCTCCCACTCTCTATCTCTCCCTCTCTCTCTCTGTCTCCCTCCTTCTCTCTCTCTCTGTCTCCCTCCCTCTCTCTCTATCTCTCCTTCCCTCCATCTCTCTCCCACCCTCTCTCTCTCTATGTCTTCCTCTGTCACCCTCTGTCTCACTCACTCTGTCTCTCTCACTCTCTCTGTCTCCCTCTCTCTGTCTCCCTCCCTCTCTCGCCCTCTGTCTCCCTCTCTCTCTCCCTCTGTCTCCCTCCCTCTCCCTCTGTCTCCCTCCCTCTGTCTCCCTCTGTCTGTCTCTGTATATCTCCCTCTGTCTGTCTACCTTTCTCTGTCTCCCTCTATCTGTCTCATTCCCTCTGCCTCCCTCCCTCTGGCACCCTCCTCCCTCTGTCTGTCTCCCTCCCTCTGTCTGTCTTCCTCTGTCTACCTGCCTCTGCCTCCCTCCCTTTGTCTCCATCCTTCTGTCTCTCTTTGTCTCTCTCCCTCTGTCTTCCTCTCTCTCTCGGTCTCCCTCTGTCTTTCTCCCTCTGTCTCCCTCCGTCTGTCTCCCTCCCTCTGTCTCCCTCCCTCTCCCTCTGTCTCCCTCTATCTGTCTCCCTCTCTCTCTGTCTCCCTCTCTCTCTGTCTCCTTCTTTCTCTGACTCCCTCTCTCTCCCTCCCTCTGTCTCCCTCCCTCTGTCACCCTCTGTCTCCCTTCCCCTCTCTTTCTCTCCCTCTGTCTCCCTCCGTCTCTCTATCTCTCTGTCTGTCTCAGTCTCTGCCTCTATCTGTCTGTTCATGTCTCTGTCTGTCCCTGTCTCCCTCCCTAGTCTATTCCTCTATCTGTCTCTGTCTGTCTCTATCTCTGTCTGTCTCCCTCTCTCTCTCCCTCCCTCTTTGTCCCTCTCTGTCTCCCTCACTCTGTCTGTCTCTCTCTCTCTCTGTATCCCTCTCTCTGTTTCCCTCCCTCACTCACCCTCTCTCTCTCTCCCTCTGTCTGTCTCCCTCTGTCAGTCTCCCTCCCTCTGTCTCCCTCTACCTGTCTCCCTCCCTCTGTCTCCCTCCCTCTGTTGCCCTCCCTCTGTTGCCCTCCTCCCTCTGTCTGTCTCCCTATGTCTGTCTCCCTCTGTCTGTCTCCCTCTATCTCCCTCTCTCTGTCTCCCTCTCTCTCCCTCTCCCTCCCTCTGTATTACTCTCTCTCTCCCCCCTCCGACTGTCTCCCTCTGTCTGTCTCCCTCCCTCTGTCTCTCTCTCTCTCTATATATCCATCTCTCTGTTTCCCTCCCTCTCCCACCCTCTCTCTCTCTCTCTCCCTCTGTCTGTATCTGTCTGTCTGCCTCTGTCGGTCTTCATCCCTCTGTCTCCCTCTACCTGTCTCCCTCCCTCTGTCTCCCTCCCTCTGTCGCACTCCCTCTGTTGCCCTCCTCCCACTGTCTGCCTCCTGATGTCTGTCTCCCTCTGTCTGTCTCCCTCTGTCTGTCGCCCTTTATCTCCCTCTCTCTGTCTCCCTCTCTCTCCCTCTGAATTGCTCTCTCTCTCCCTCCCTCCGACTGTCTCCATCTGTCTGTCTCCCTCCCTCTGTCTCTCTCTCTCTCTCTCTCTCTGTCTATCTCCCTCCCTCTGTCTGTCAGCCTCCCACTGACTCCCTCTATCTGTATCCCTCCCATTGTCTGTCTCCCTCCCTCTGTCGACCCCCCTCCCTTTGGCTGTCGCCCTCTGTCTCCGTCCTCTGTCTCCGTCCCTCTGTCTCTCTCCCTCTGTCTGTCTCCCTCTCTCTCCGTCTCCCTCTCTCTCTGTCTCCCTCTCTCTCTGTCTCCCTCTCTCTGTCTCCCTCCCTCTGTCTCCCTCTATCTGTCTCCCTCCCATTGTCTGTCTCCCTCCCTCTGCCCCCCCTCTCTCTCTGGCTGTCTCCCTCTGTCTGTTTCCCACTCTCTCTGTCTCCCTCTCTCTCTGTCTACCTCTGTCTCCGTTTATCTGTCTCTGTCTCCCTCCCTCTGCCTCCTTCCCTCCCTGTCTCCGTCCCTCTGTTTCCCTCCCACTGTCTCCCTCCCTGTCTCCCTGCCTCTGTCTCCTTGCGTCTGTCTCCTCTGCATTCCTCCCTCTATCTCCTGCTGCCTGTCACCCTCTGTCACCTCACCGCAGCTTCCGGGGCACACACACAGCTGCACCCGAGTACTTCACAGGTCTTTAAAAGGCCATTTACTTGTTAATGAGGCTTTGTTGTGAATCGCCCGGCCCCCATAGAGCAGACTGTCTCGGAGTCCGCGCTGTTGCAGCGGTGTTTGCTGACACACTTTAATTTCTTTTTTTTTTTAAACACAGGTACAATGTCAGCAAGGTCCGCGGGCCGCCAAGGAAGGCTTGCTGGGATGCTGGCGGCCCGCGGGCTGTACTATGAGTACCAGCGACCTAGAGTAAAGCGCAAGGAACACACTTGTTAGCAGTGAAGAGAGGGAGAAGACTAAGGAGGAAGTACCAGCGCACTCGCCCTTCGAGACTATAGAGTGTGTTATTTTGAGTTCTGTATTATACTTTGCATGTGTAGTAAAAACTTCTTTTATGACAGACCACTCTGCTGGTGCTGCTGGATCTAACTGCAGCTTTCGACACCCTGTCCCCTCTAATCCTGGTCGATAGGCTAAAGGGGATAGGGGTGGAAGGTAGTGCCTTGAATCTCCTTTCCTCCTTCCTCCATCAAAGACGGCAGAGAGTAAAGTTGGGCAACTTTCTGTCTCCCTCCCACACGGTGCAATGTGGGGTTCCGCAGGGCTCTGCGTTGAGCCCGCTCCTGTTTAACATCTACGTGACCCCACTGGCTAAAATTTTGCGATCTTTTGGGTACCAGATACTGTTGTATGCCGACGACACCCAGATTATCGTCTCCACCACTCAGCCGATAAAAGATTCTGCCCTCAAATTCCGAGCGTGCATGGAGGCAGTCTTACAATGGATGATACGCAACCACCTAAAACTAAATGGGGAAAAGACGGAGGTCTTGGTCTTCGGAGGGAGCCAGGATTTATGGTCAGGGGACTGGTGGCCTTCCTCCGTAGGGGAGTGTCCCCATCCTACCCACTCGGCTAGGAATTTGGGCGTACTCATAGACCCATCCCTCTCCTTTGACCTCCAGGTCAATAGAACAGTGGCCACCTGCTGTGCTATCATCCGGACACTGAAAAAGATTGCCCCATATCTGTCGCCTGAGGCCTGCAAACAGTCAACAGTCGTGCTGGTTTCCTCCAGGCTAGACTATTGTAATGCGCTCTATGGTGGCATTAATAAGAAATCGCTTCAGCGTCTCCAGGTAGTCCAAAATGCTGCATCCAGGATGGTCCTGAACCTCCCTAGGCGGGCATCGGCAACCCTGGCCAGGAAAGATCTCCATCAAGCCAGGATCTCTTTCAAACTCCTCTGCCTGGCCCATAGGGCAGTCTTTGGATCAGGTTCTGAAGGGACAAGTTCCCTTGTTAGTCCCTATACCCCAAGCAGAATCCTTCGCTCAGCCTCTGGAAATCTGCTCGCCGTTCCCAGATTCAAAAAGGCTAAGTGGGGAGGAAGAGCCTTTTCCACCTTGGCCCCCAAACTATGGAACTCGCTCCCCCCTGAACTTGCCAGCCAACCCTCACTTGTGATCTTCCGTAAACTCCTGAAGACCTGGCTCTTCTACCAGGCTTACTAATTTCTGTGGTATCTGTCTTTTGTTACTTTTGTCTGTGTGTTGCCTGCGCCTTGATGCCCTCCGGGTTAAGTTTACGCATTACAAGACATCCATTCATTCATTCGTTCATTATTACCAAAAGTAAGTACTGGATTGAATAATCAGATTTGTGTGGTCACTGTTTGTATTCTGAGTCAGTGGCCTTATAAAAGGGGTTGTGACAAATGCTAGAATGATAAAAATATGTACGTACCTCGCGTACGTGTTTTCGATCGTATTCGAAAAACCTCAAGCGGTAATAATCTGGTGCCCCGCAACTTCTTTCTGGCAATAAATTAAAGTGAATAGCTCATACATATTTTTATCATTCTAGCATTTGAGTTTGGTTATTATGTCGAGCCTACAATCTTTTCTAGAAGTAGAATTCAATCTACTTTGTAATATGCGTGCAATTAGAACGTTTATATCTAGATCAAAGCCTGACCATTTTCGCCATATATAACTCTACAAGTTTCCGGTCATTTATTTTTAGTATTCATTATTTTACACGCTCATTATAGTTTGTGCATCTATGATACTATCCACAAGTCCAGGTGGATTATACACTCATTTCTTTTCGGTACAGGATTATTCTGCACGTGCAGCCTTAGAATTTGGATTTTATGTACGGTTGTCAGAAGAACACTCGAGTCTGCATTGTGTATTCCAGGTACATAGATCACATTTCTCTATAGCACATGGTAATACGCTTGTCTATTTATAAAATAATCCCTTTTGTCACAACGTAATAGTTGAGCACATATGAGAGCACACAGTCCAATATGAATTGTCACATATAATTGTTCCAGCATAATTTATAACTGTTACGACTAGAGACATAGTCATACCCACATGATTGGTGAAGTGTTCTATGTGCATGCACTAAGCTTTTTTTATCACAATGTTTTCACACCATGGCACCCCCAGCATGTGTCTTCTTACTTAATCTATGCGCATTACAAATAGAGATCTAAATATTGTCCACACTCATCTCTGTAGGATATCGCCCCTGACGAAGGAAACCCGTTCCCGAAATGCATTGGGCATTGGCTAACAAGAGATTACCACACTTCAATGAAGACATTGAGTTCCTGTATATTCATTACAATTTGTAAATAGGTTTATCTATGACATAATATCTTCTGTTATGAAATGAAATATGTGTAATTATTCTATAATCACTACAGTGATCATTGAATGTTGTAGTACATTTATGTTCAAATGTTGAATCACATATGGACGTATGTTATAAATATGATTTTAAAAGACTTGAATATTAATAAATATACACAACAAGTGAAAAAAGAAGATTGTATAAACATTGTGGAAATAATTTTCTTTCCTAGGGAACAGTGCGCAGTACATGCAGATCTCTTCTGCATCTCATTTCCTTTGAAACCCGATAGAAGACAGAAGGTTGGAGAGTCACACCACCCGTGGCTAACCCAGGAACCCGGAAATCTACACCAGGGAAGCCAGGTGCATAGGTGCGAAGTGAAGTAGGAAACCACCATAGACCACAGTGGAGGACTTCAGTAACGATGCAGCTGGCAAGACTGTACAAGAGTCTAGTGGAATCCAAGAGTGGATTCTTGAAGAGAAAAATCTGCATGCAGAGGGGACAGAGTATAAACCACTCGGAGGTGACAAGGAGGCATGGAAGAGCAATGTCCACCGAGGTTGGAGGATGTAGAAGTGATGACAGTGAACTTGTTGCTGCAACCGTGAGGACCAGGCATCGCTGATGAAGACCAGTAGCTGTGCACGAGCTGTCCCATGTCGGAAATCAAGAGTCAGGGGGGGGGTCAGTATCCGGCGAGAGCACCAACAAGCCTTGGCAGTTGCAACAGGTGGGGAAAGCAAAGAAGGAGCAGCGTTGGGACCAGCAAGCTCCAAGGGATACACCCAGTGAATGAGAGTCAGAGCAGGCTGCGTGCAAGCAGGGGAGCCCATGTAGCAGGAGAAGACCATTGAGAGGACCCATAGGCTGAGGGCACAGGAGTCACAAGAGGACATCGAGCAGCTCACCAAAGATGAAAGCCCACGGTGCACCAGATGTGGTGAGGATGCTGATCCTGGCAGGAAGAGATACTGAAGGCTGGAGCTTCTTGTAGCCAAAGATCTCTGGAGTGCAGAGCCAACAAGTCTTGGCAATGGCAAGTTGATACGGTGCCCAGGGGTGTGGTCCCAGCGGTTCCGACGAAGGATACAAAATTGCAGAGAGGATGGGTCAGGCCTTGAGGAATCTGCAGAACCATCACCTTTGTTGCTGAGCCTTTTGAAGTCCGTGGGACGTCAGGAGCAGCAGACAAGTCAGCTTTGTTGCGGTTCCTGCAGATGCAGGGGAGTGACTCCTTCAATCAAAGGGAGATTACTTTGGGTGTCCTTGATGCCCACAGGTGTGTTCAAGATCCTGATGGCGTGTGCGGGATTACCAGCTCAGTTTACCATACTCACTTGGGCCCATAAACATTCACAACTTGTAACGGTAATCCTTGCTCAACTTCCTGCCCATCAGAATTTTTTATTCACTTTTAGGACTTATATCTGTACACCATATCTTACCAAATCCTTGTCCCATGTACTCTAAGTCCTAAGGATCAAAAAGAGTGTTAGAATAATAGGTAGAAATATAACATTTACTTTTATGAAATAACCACTGACTCGGAGAACGTTTAAAAATCTTTAATCAATCAATCAATCAATCAGTGACACTTATAACGCGCGCTACATACCCGTAGGGTCTCAAGGCGCTGGGGGGAGGGGGGGGTGCCGCTACTGCTCGAACAGCCAGGTCTTCAGCTTCTTCCTGAAGGAGAGGTGGTCTTGGGTCAGGCGCAGGTCGGTCGGGAGGGAGTTCCAGGTCTTGGCGGCCAGGTAGGAGAAGGACCTTCCTCCTGTAGTCGCTCTTCGGATGCGGGGGACGGCGGCGAGGGCGTGGTTGGCTGATCGGAGGTGGCGTTTGGGAGCGTAGAAGTTGACTCGGCTGTTAAGGTAGCTCGGGCCTTGGTCGTGTAGGGCTTTGTGTGCGTGGGTGAGGAGGCGGAAGGTGATTCTTTTGTTGACGGGGAGCCAGTGAAGGTCTCTCAGATGTCCGGAGATGTGGCTGGTTCGTGGGATGTCGAGGATGAGTCTGGCTGAGGCGTTCTGGATCCGCTGGAGTCTCTTCTGGAGCTTGGCGGTGGTACCGGCGTAGAGGGCGTTGCCGTAGTCCAGTCGGCTGGTGACGAGGGCCTGGGTGACGGTCTTCCTGGTCTCGGTGGGGATCCACCAGAAGATCTTCCGTAGCATGCGTAGGATGTTGAAGCACGCCGAGGAGACGTTGTTGACTTGCCTGGTCATGGAGAGGGAGAAGTCCAGGATGAAGCCCAGGTTGCGTGCATGGTCTGTCGGTTTGGGTGCGGTGCCCAGGGCGGGAGGCCACCAGGAGTCGTCCCAGGCGGAGGGTGAGGAGCCCAGGATGAGGACCTCCGTCTTGTCCGAGTTCAGTTTCAGGCGGCTGGTCGTCATCCACTCGGCTACCTCTTTCATCCCTTCGTGCAGGTTGGCTCTGGCGGCGGCGGGGTCGTTGGTCAGGGAGAGGATCAGCTGGGTGTCGTCGGCGTAGGAGATTATGCTGAGGTTGTGTTTGCGTACGATGGCCGCGAGGGGGCTCATGTAGACGTTGAAGAGGGTGGGGCTCAGAGATGATCCTTGGGGGACGCCGCAGATGACTTCGGAGGCCTCTGACTTGTACGGTGGTAGGCGGACTCTCTGTGTTCTTCCGTCGAGGAAGGAGATGATCCATTCCAGCGCCTTGTCCTGGATTCCGATGTTGCTGAGGCGCCGTACTAGGGTGCGGTGGCAGACCGTGTCGAATGCCGCGGAGAGGTCTAGGAGGATGAGGGCCGCTGTTTCTCCATTGTCCATCAGGGCTCGGATGTCATCGGTGGCGGCGATGAGGGCGGTCTCGGTGCTGTGGTTGGCTCGGAATCCGGACTGTGAGGGGTCGAGGGATCCGTTCGTCTCAAGGAAGGTGGCCATCTGCTTGTTGACGGTCTTCTCGATGACTTTGGCTGGAAACGGGAGGAGCGAGATGGGGCGGTAATTCTTGAGGTCGGTGGGGTCCGCTGTTGGTTTCTTGAGTAGAGCGCTGAGTTCGGCGTGTTTCCAGCTCTCAGGGAAGATGGTGGTGTCGAAGGATGTGTTGATGATGTCTCGCAGGTGGGGTGCGATGACAGCGTCGGCCTTGTTGAAGACGTGGTGATGGCAGGGGTCGGTCGGTGATCCGGAGTGGATGGAGTTCATCGTGCGGATGGTGTCTTCGGTGCTGATCGGGGTCCAGGCGTGGAGGGTGGTGGTGGGGGGTGGTTGTTCGGTCATGGTGTGCGTTGGTTGGTTGTTGAAGCTGCTGTGTATGTCCGCGATCTTGTTGTGGAAGTATGAAGCGAGGGAGTTGCAGAGGTCTTGCGATGGGGTGATGTCGTTGTTTCCTGCGCTGGGGTTGGAAAGCTCTTTCACGATGTTGAAGAGTTCCTTGCAGTTGTGTGCGTTGTTGTCCAACCGGTCCTTGAATGCTGTTTTCTTGGCAACGCGGATCAGCTGGTGGTGTTTCCAGGTGGCAAGTTTGAAGGAGGTCCTGTTGTCCGATGTCGGTTCCCTTCTCCAGACTTTCTCGAGGGCTCGGCAGTTCTTCTTGGAGCTCTTGAGTTCGTCGGTGAACCATGGGGCCTTCTTGCTGCCGGGTCTGCTAGGCGGGGTCCTCAGTGGGGCGAGTTCGTCCGCGCAGTTGCTGATCCACTTCGTGAGGTTGTCGGCGGCCTGGCTGGGGTTCGCTGAGCTGGCAGGAGGGTGCTGGCTCAGGGAGGTGGCGAGCTGGTCTGCTGTGATCTTGTTCCAGCTTCTGCGGGCGGCCTGTTGCTGGTGTTGGTGGGTCGTCGTTCTCTTTATGCAATGTCTTGTGAATCATAAGCCATATAAATGAGATTACATTCTTTCAAGTAGGAAAATAAATATTAAAGCTATAGTTCTGTAAGACTTTAAAGATGAACCTTTAGACATTGGTACCTGGGAACGGTGAGAGAGGGAAACGGTACAAGGACATACCCATACGGATTATATTTACCTAGAATGGTGCGAGGACCAACCCTGGCCAGGGGCTAGGACAGAGAGGAAAGGGGCTCCCAACAGACTAGGTGCCAACAGGACAGGTGCAGGTCAGGACAGGTAACCACAGTTAAGTCCAACGCCAGCGTCACACCCCTTTCTACGGCTAACACTCGGACCCGGACTGGGTCATCGAATCTTCTCCCTCAGTCAAACTCACGATTTTTTTCTGACAGAGTGCTCTACTAGCACTCTGTTCTCGATTCTCCTTCAGCATACGTTGGGTCAATGACAGGTCTGTGACAAGTCGGACAATCTAACTACCTAAGCCTACCTTAGTTATACTATTTTCCAGGGCAATGTACTACCCCCCAGTGTTGCAAATGTGTGTATTCCCTTCATTTGATTGGTCAGAAAGGCAAGGAGAAGTCATCACACGATACCAGCATGAAATCATTTTTATTCAATGTATTTGATCAAGGTTCCCGCCCATAATTTTATTTTCCCATGCACTTTTATTCCACCCAGCAATATTATTTCATTTTAATATACATTGTTAAAACAAATTTGCAAGTTGTGTTCCTCTTGTGGGGTCAAACGGGCAGCTTCCCAGGAACATTGCAGGCAAGACAGTCTTTGGCACGAATTCAATGCCACCGCTCAAGGTTTTTCAGTACTTTTGGTTCATGCGCAGTGCAGATTCAATATGGCGTTACAAGTCACCCTTCAGGCTCAAATGCGAGCTTTTAATAAAGTCAAAGAGAGAAACATTAGAATGCGGAAAAAAATGAATGCACTGTATACCACTTATTTCTACTCTAACCCCATTACTTTATTTCAACTATAGCATTAATGGTTAAGCAGAACGAACAAAGTTTAGTTAAAGCAGTAGCAGGTACATTAATGTGTGAGACATGAAGCGGCCATTTTGTCACAAGTGTGCAGCTGCAAAGATTTCCCACCAAAAATAGAAAGACGTCACATCACGTGGATGTGGCAGATGCATACGCAGAAAAGTTCCCGCTTTTTCGGCGGCCATTTTAGGACACTCGGGTTATTGTTAGTAAAAGCACATTGTCAAGCTTCCCCTAGATGCTAGAAATGTTGTGTAATGCATTTGTTAATAATACAAAACATGTTGATTAGTACGTGACATGTTATTTCAAGAGGGCTGAATTCGAGCACGTTTCTTTACGTATGAAACCTTGCTCCATCAATCCTGAAAAAAACACAGATACAGATGAGGAAGAAGACTTGCAGAAGAGCGAGACCAGGGACTACAGGAGTCTTTCTTGATTCAGTCTTTGTTCCAGGCGAAATCTAAGTGTCCAGATGGTTGAAGAGTGATGTGGTTTTAGGCTTGAGTCTTGTCATACAACAAATCTTGAGGACTCACCCCCAGGTAAGCCCTTATATACACTAAGAAATGGGGTTAGGATGACTCAGGGGTTTCCAACCAGAGGAGGGGCTGGACAGAGTGGAAGATAGTCCCATGTCCTTTGTCCAGTTTCTCACCAGAGTGGGAGCCAAGGGCTCCCAGAACAGAGTATGCAAGGAGGGCATCAAATGTTCCCTTCAAAGCTGTCTGGAGGCGCTGGCAAGCACCCCCACCCCAGCCTAATACACTAAGTCCTGTCTGGGAGGTGGACTTACCTTTCCCGGCTTGAGCTCAGCTCAGCAGGAGGAGGGCAGAATTGTGTCTGGGGTCAGCAGCAGCACTAGCTTGGTGGCAGAACATGGCACTGGAAGGCTGTTACCAGGAGTACAGCGGGCTTCCCAAAGGAGCCCCCCAGTGCATGGACTCCAATAACGGTGTTGGGGTATGATTCCAACGTGTTTGATCCCAAACATGCCCAGGTTCGGCACAGCCACTTTATAGTTAGCCATCGCGCAATGACTGATGGCCACTATATGTATCAAAAATGACTACCACACTTACAAAGCCTGGAGAATCAGCTCTGGGGTTTGTAGGGGTGTCCTGCTCATGCAGGGGCACCCACTCACGTGTAACCCAGCACCCTGCCTTCAGGATTGAAAGGCCTGCCTTAGGGCTGTTTTATAGGTTTTAAGTGTAGTGACCTCAGATATAAGAAAACTTATATCTAGCCCAACTTACATAGGCTGCAATGGCAGGTCTGTAGTCACAGTTTGAGTAGTCTTCCAAGGGTGGCACAATACATGCTGCAGCTCATAGGAGGCCCCTGGTGTACCTATGCTCTGGGTTCCACAGTGCCATATGTTAATGTTAATGTTAAAAATTTGTTAAAGCGCAAAACAGCTGCCCCAGCAACGGGTCTTGTTAGATTTGGGGTCTCTAGTTGGCACAGATAGGTACTTGTGACAAATAGGGACCCTTGCCTCTAGTCAGGGTAAGGGGTACACTCCTAAAATAACCCCTGTTCACCTCCTTGGTAGCTTGACATGAGCAGACAGGCTTATCTCAGAGGCAGTGTGTAAAGCATTTGTGAACACATACAGTAATCAAGTGCCAACACTACAGATGGACACCACAAAGGTTGTATTATAAAAATAAGTATATTTTATATAGTTTTAACACAAGACCACAAACAATAAAAATCCACAATAATGTACTGGAAATGGTAGAATTAGCTTAGTACTCTTAAGATGGTAAATGCGACACTCTGAGTTCAATGTACCTTAAGATGCGTAACGCAAGACCAAAAAAGTGTCGTAAGGACTGTGGTGCGTTGAAGATCTATTGCAAAGAAACAGAGATGGTGCTTTCCTCTTGATGCGACACGCTTCCCAATGATGCGGCAGCGTCTGCTGCAGCTTCGATCCTCTTCTCTGGCGATGCGAGTTGCTTCCACAATTATGCGAGCTGCAACAGGCCCTGCGGCATGCTTCGCGGAGATACAGCAGCGTCTGATGCGATAACAATCCTCTTCTCCAGCGATGAGCTGCGACAGGCCCTGCAACACGCTTCCCAGTGATGCAGCGGCGTCTGCTGCGATGTCGATCCTCTACTCCGGTGATGCGAGGCGCTTCGCGTTGTGTAGCAGCAGCAGCAGTTCGGCGACACGCTTCCTGTTCTTGAGTCACGCTTCCAGCTCCTTGCGACACGCAGTTCCTCAGAAAGCCCAGCACAGCACTTCCAAAGAACTCTCGTGGAGCTGGGGGGTGAAGTCTGTTGTCCCTGAGACTTCAGCAAGAGGCAAACTCTTTTCTCAAGCCCTTGGAGATCCTTCACAAGTTGAAATAAAGTACACAAAGCTCCTTTCTCCTTTCTTTGGCAGTCAGGCAACCACTGCAGGCCAATCCCCCAAGCAGTACTTCAGCTTAGGGATAGTCTCTCCTCAGTCTCTCTGGTTCCACTCCTCAGCAAAGGTTTCTCCTTGTTGTCCAACGTGATCTAATTCTTTGGAATTTGAGTCCCCTCTTTTATACAAAGTTTCTCTTTGTTCTCTGAAGGCAGAGAGGCCTTTACCAAGTCCAAACCAGTTCTGGTCAGTCCTGGAGCACTCTGTTTACATGACTCCTTCTTTCCTTTCACAGTGCAGGGCAGAGACATAAGACGCACCACAGGAGGTGAAGCCAGCATTGTCGAGGGCAGGTACAGTCCTATTCAGGTACCAGGTGCAACTCCTCACTCCCATCTAGATGCAGATCTCTCTATTCACCACTGGGCTGACTCACCCTGTCTCCTGGAATCCCCCAGCCCTGGTCACTCAAACTCCAGACAAGGAATACACAACCTAGCAGAGGCAGGCTGGGATAGTTACACAAGAAAACATCTACTTTCTAAAAGTGGTATTTTCAAACACAGAATGTTAAAGCCAACTTCACTAAAAGACACATTTTATCATTCTGAGTTCAGGCATACTAAACTCGAATTTCTATCTAGTTCCCTGAGTCAGTTAGGATTATAGGATGTAATAATCAAACTGCCCATTCTGGCCTATGGGGAATAGGTAGCCTTGCAATAGTGAAAAACAAAAATGGCTGTAATTCACTATTAGGACATGCCACACACATCAGGGATTGTCCTACCTTATACTTACAATGCACCCTGCCCTTGGCCTACCATAGCGGTGTCTGATATGAATAAATGGGAAGGTTTAGGGACTAGCAAGTGGGTGCACATGCCCAGTCAACATGGCAGTACCAGAGTGCACACAGGCTCTGCAATGGCAGACTTGAGACACACTTTTACAGGCTGCTTCTCTGGGTGGCACAACCAGTGCTGCAAGCCCACTAGCAGCATTTGGTTTACAATCCCTGGGCACACTCAGTGCACTGTACTAGGGTCTGACCAGTAAACCAAATCAGCCAATTATGGAATCACTAATCCATACATCAATTCATAACAGGGAGCACTTGCACTGTGGCACTGGACAGCAGTGGCACAGTGCCCAAAGCATCTAACACCAGCAAAAACAAATGAGCCTACAGCAAAAAAGGAAGGGAGACCCACGCCAAAGTGCCAGGTCTAACATGTGTCCCCTCCAGCTGAAATGTGTGGAGAACTACCCTACCTCCTGGGAGTTCTCATCACTAAGGCGGAAAAATCTGGACAGACCATCAGTATTGGCGTGTTCTGTACCAGGGCAATGTTCCATCGTGAAATCCATCCCCTGTAGGGAAATGGACCACTTCAAAAGCTTTGGATTCTCACCCCTCATCTGCATCAGCCACCTGAAGGGACTGTGGTCTGTCTGTACCCGGAAGTGAGTCCTAAACAGGTATGGTCTCAGCTTCTTCAGTGCCCAGACCACAGCAAATGCCTCACATTCAATAGCACTCCACCTCTGTTCCCGTGGAAATAACCTCCTACTGATGAAGGCAACAGGTTGATCTAGGCCCTCCTCATTTATCTGTGACAAAACAGCCCCAACACCATGCTCTGAAGCGTCTGTCTGAACGATAAACTCTCTGGAGAAGTTGGGTGCCAGGAGCACATAGCAGCTTTCAGGGCCTTAAAAGGTTTCTGACAGGTGTCAGTCCAAATCACTTTCTTGGGCTGCTGAAAGCCTGAAACAGGGTACTTAAACTAAAATAAGATGAGTGAAATGTGCATCTACTGAAGCAAATGAATGGCAACAGTACCGAAGTCCTATGGTAAGAAGAGCGCTGTCGCCCGCTCCCTGCACCTGGCCCTGCAGGGCGGTGTCATGAGAGAACTGCGAAAGTGACAAATTTAGGCAAGATGGGACCAGGCTCTCTCCTACAAGTGCCTGGAATCATAGATGCATCTACTTAGCATAGAAGCAGTTGTTCGGTGTAGCGCCGTGAGGCCATAATGCATGGATATAGGCTTGTTGCAAGAAATGTTTGTTTTAATATCAGGGAAATCAACAGTAAAAACCAGCCCAGCAGGCCATAAAACAGGCGCACCTGTCTGGGACTGTCTGATTGCCCCATAGGCCACTGTCTGATCGTGCTATCAACCTCCCAAATCAAGCTTTTCTGAGCTATATTCAAGGGAAGTACCATATAGTCTATGCAAGTATGGGCCTCCTCAACACTGGCTTGAGTTATTTTCCATCTTTCCTGCACTAGGCTTATCCATGTGCAATGCGCATCAGGTTTGAAAATCAAAATGGTTGAACTCCTTGTTGCACACACAAACCACTATTTAATTATTTTTACAATAATTTTAAACAGCGCCATGTCACCATGAGGTATTCAAGCACGGTACATAGTAAAAAGATCCCTATTCATGAAAATATCAAGCGAGAACAATATGGAGTGGTAGGAGAATAGAGGATAAAAAGCTACTTCAGTTGCCCTGAACAGCAAATAAAGTGTCCCAAACCGGGTCTCGATTCTGAGCACTGAAGAAAATGGGCTGTTCAGGACTTGAATGGGGTGATGCCAGTCAGTTCTGAACCTGTAATTCTGATGTCGCCATTCCGGATCTCGTTATGATGGACCTGTCAAAGAACCAGGCTCATAGAAATACATTGTGAATAAGTGTTTCTTTAGACCTTTTCTGCACTATAAATTGTTGGTGAATTAGTGAGGTCCAGGTGCCAGAGGTTGAACTAGAAAAGGATTGTTTCTGGGCTTGGTAAGATCCAAGTTTCAGTTTTTACAGAATTTGAGAATTCTTACTTCTTGATTGTCTTACACCCAGGGCTAAGGCAGAGGAGTGTCGCCCCACTGCTCTTTGATCAGGAAAAATAAAATGCTAATAACATAATTATTATCATTTTATTTTTTGCAGGTTCAGGGCTCGGTTAGGGCTGGAATGGTGGCACAGGGGCAGGAGTGGTTTGCACACTCCAAGTGCGCATGACTAAGGGCCGGCCGCCTCAAGCTGGCCAAATAGTCATAAGCACTTTTCATGTTCCCCACCAGGCTTCATTACACAGCCTGGTGTGAAACATGCCCATGCCCTCAGTCTCCATCTCAGCACTGATCCACAACACTCAGACCAATCACAACGCTGCATTGCAGCATTGTGATTGGCTATAGGGAGCCTGGGCGCTTCCTGGTTCCGGGACGTGCCAGAGAAGCAGAGGATAGACACGGCTGGCGGAAGAGGGTAAGAGGTATTTTTTATTTTGTCCCTACCCCACACCGTCATTTCCTGCCAGCCGCTACTGCTTACACCTCCTGATATGACTAGGAGATCTGCTAGGTAGTTTGATTTGCAAAGGCGCCTCTGAGTGAACTACTGGTTTGTGAATGAATTCCCCTTGGCTGCTGAGAGTCGTTTTGGGTCCAAGGACCCCTCCTATTACCACAAGTAAGTCCCACAAAGCTGGATGGCTGAGAGATCGTTGGAGCCCTCACCCCTTTTCCCTACCAGTCAGCAAACGCGCCTTTCAGTGTGTTACTGGTTGGCAGATGAAGTCCCCTAGGATGTTGAGGGTCATTAGTACTAGAATATTTCATGTGTCCCCTTACGTGCATTAGTCATTTTAGCCAATTTATTCAAAAATTGTGCTTTAAATACCGGGCGTCAAGCTAGGGGAGGCGCCATGTGTGCTCATAAATCCACATCATTAGCATTGACCAAAAGCTTGCAGTGCGCACCATTATGCCTCTTTCTTTTCTGCAAAGTGGGTCCTCATGGAAATAAAAGAAGGACAACTGTGTTCATGCGTGCCATCACAGATTACGTAGATTTACTGCCAGACCCCGCTGTTACTGCTCTGCATTCTCAGAACAAATGCTTGGAGCCGTCCGGGAGACAGAGAAAATTGCGTTTCTTTTCGTGGATTAGAAGAGGTACAGAAAGTGAGCTTCGTTCTTAGCTATACAGAAAGCAACATTCAGCTTGGTGCAGTGTTTCAGATTTGCTGCATGCTGTAAAAGGTTCGATCTGTGAAGTCACACAGAATGGGAAGATTGCAATTACATAATTGAACTAAAAACATTAACATTTCTGTCTTGATGAATGGTATGGTGACATACAGTTTTGCCTTCCTTACTTTCAACAACATTTCAATAAATATGAACTCCCAAACACCAATGGAAGTTTGCTTCCTAAAGTTTTTTTTGCTAGCCTCAACACAGGAGAATATGCCTGCTGCAATGAACCATACAATGCAAATTCCCGAATTGTATTGAAGGTAGATAGCTCAGTGTGTTACTGCTTTTGTCACAGAGAGCATTTTGTTACTTGAAGTACATAGGACATTGTTTTTCCACCAGCCTATTGTTATCCAAATGTTTCTAAAAAGGGTTTATGTTGGTAGAAATATATTCTTATTAGTGATGCCAACCCCAACCACTGTGTTATGTTTTAAATCTCTAGACCAAATGATCTCAAAATATGCTGCTTACTGGTATGGATCACATGTGATTCCTACATCTTGTAATCCTCATTGTGTTATTTCCTATAGACTGAATTCCTCACATATGATTCATTGTCTCTATATAATGTGCATGTGTGATGCAAAGTGCTCTGACACCCAACACTGGTATGAGTAGTGCTATAAAACAAAATGTATATACGAGAGGGGCTATGAAGAGGTGAGGGGCAATGTTGAAGAGTGGTAGGGCAAGAATCTGTAAAGCAGGTGGTCACTGGGAGGAGGGGCCCCAAAACAGGCTGTCGCACGAGGCGCCACCAGTGCTAAAGCCAGCTCTGACCTCCTATCAAAACCATACTTGAGGAAAGCTCCCTGGATGAAATTCAGTTTGGGTATTACATCTGGCTTTCAGCAGTACTAGTTGAGGATGGAGGTGGAGCCAAGATAGTAAGTGGGTAGGCCAGTGCATGAAGTGGGTGGTGCTGAGGGAAGTGGGTGTGGCCTCTTACAAAAAGGTGAGCACCTGTACTTAATATTTTACAAATTAAGCACTGTGGAGGGGGCTGGCAGGAAGACTCTGTTGGCCCTATCACATAGCGACACATCACTTCCCCACCCTGGCTCCCTCCTTCCTGCCCAGGCCTCCTCTGTTGGTTCAAGATGGCGTAGTCCAGGGTCTCTGACCACATGGTCTCTGAAAAAGCCCCTTCTCCCAGGGCTGCCTTCTCCCTGGTGCAGCATGGTGCCTGTAGCTCCACCCATCTTCTCTTCCCTGGAGAGGAAGCCTTAGCTCGTGGAAGAAAGGTTATCAATCCAGCATGCTGAGGTCAGCCCTCAACCAGGCCCTGGTTATGGGTGTCTCAGAGAAATATGATATTTCTGGATGACCCAGAAGTAGTACAAATAGGACTTTGGAATCTGCAGAATACTTCTTCTCACATCCGTTACAGTGGACTTCAGTGCATGTCTGGAATCTGTAGGCCTTAGGAAAGTTAATCTAGCCCATGGGCTCTACATCCCCATAGGGGAACAATGAAGTGAAAAACAGTAAAACATACTGACTTTCCCTGGCATGTTTCTTGCCAGTGTATAAAGCCTATTCCATGTCACCACCCCATTCTGCATAAGTCCTGCCACACCAGTCTATCTGTACCGGCTCTTTGGCTGCGCACACTAGGAATCTCCCCTGCGCAGCCCCTACACGTGTGCACACGCATGTACACATGTGTCTGCATGTAACCTGCCCAGTGTCACTTATTCCAGCTGCTGCGCAGTGGCCTGGTCAAGCCAGGGGGACACCAGTAAAATCCCCATTCAGTCTCTTTCATCCTGCGTTCACTGTGGGTGAGTCCAAACTTATGAGGCTCCCCCACAGTTAAAGCTCAACAATTAGGGCTCAAAAAGCGAAAAATCCAGACGGCCTATAGTGTCAGGACCACCTTCTAAAATACGCTGTGCCCAACTGATTCCTACAAGGAAGAAGTAGCCTCTCTATACTTAGGATGGGCCCCACCTGTGTTCAGGGTAGTACTACCTTGCAGAAGTCCACCTCCTGCCTCCAGCTAGGGGAACACCCCCCATGCTCCTGGTGCTTGGGTTCAAGTCCCACAGGACCTACCTGACTGGTCACTGGCTAGGCATCATCCCAGCCAACACTTCAGGTTCACACCACCAGCTCCAGAATGAAATCCTGTTGCCTCCTTGGGTTACCGCCTACCCGACCCTGACACCTCAGGGTCCACCACTAACCCTTCACCGGGAACCTAGGGAGCACATCACTCCCACTCAGATCTCCACTGGGTCAGTTACCTAGCCCACCTAGTGTACCTAGGGACTACCACTACACATCCTGCTCAAGAACTACCCTCCTTTGGGGCCACCCACTACCAGGGGCCACCCCTGAGTGGCTCGCCTCCTAACTAGTTAACCTGGGGGGCCTGCCAGACACCCAACTCTACCACACCCTCCTCCCACCATGGGAAAAGTTTCTTGGGGTCCCCCACCATGGGAATCCCTGTGGTGTTACTACCCGGGGCAAAGAACCCTCCTGCCCCAACCTTCCAGTGGTTTTGGCCTGCGCCAATGGCAAGAAAACGTTCATGGGGGAAGGATATCTGGGGCCCCCTCTGTGGAAACCCTCCCCGCCCTTAAAAAAATGCAGGAGTCTCCCAGGACCCCCTTCTCCTGTCCCCCTTAAAGGTCAATCCACCCCTATACCCCCACATGTGATGTAGGTATCAGATGCTGTCCCTATCTCTTGAGGAGACACCCTCCTCATGCAGGTGTAGTGTTAGGGTTCAAATGTGTACAATATGGCTTAGAACATTTGTATGCATTCATTTCCTAGAAAGCAACATCCGGCTAGCACATGATAATCAACTTAACTCAGTCATATAAATACAGTCTACATTTAAACCATAATATCTTCACATCACATATGTGTGTATGGGGCTTTCCTTTCCCATACTTATAGTTCACAAAACCAAAACTTTGAACCTTTATCAGATCCTTGTGCTCTTCCATTTACTCATTACTGCATAGGTAATGTGTGGCAAAACTGGACTAATCAAATGCTATAAATGCGCACCAGAATGGGATACTATGTTTCCCGCCGCTTGACACCAATGTTGGAAAACGAGGCAGTATCTGTGAGGCCTGCACAAATAACATGACTACATTTGTCCTTCACTGGGAACCAAACACCCAATTGTAGTGCCTGACTCTCAGAGGGTAGCGTTGCAGGGCAGTCTAAGGCTTACTCAAGGGAGGTGATGTGGGCTTATAACCGCCATTTGCAGGTGCTCAGAAATAACACTCAATAATTGATTGTCCAGTCTGTACTTTGCTTTATAAAAACTAAGAGTATATTTATTAAACACACACACTACTCAATACAATGCACTAATTTAGAAATTTACATAAGCTGTTGGAATGACTTTGTGGCATTGCATAACATCTCCACCCCTCCTGCAAGGGGGGTGGGGTCTAGTACCACCACTACCATGTATGTACATCATATTGCCCCCAATGCAGTTAGTTGAACATAACCTGGAGCAAGGGCCCTGAGCACTGGCACCATCCCACTGGCGACCCACCCCATTATCTCAACAAGCATTCAAAATAGGTAACCCTGCCTTGGTGACACATAGCCCTGACTGAGCATTTCCTACTGACCATAAACTATACACCTATATATCTTAAGGGCTGGCAGTCTGGGGTCTTCACCTGAGCGCAGCACCAAGAATACATGTTAAAGCATCACTTTAGAAAGACATTACTCATCACATTTGTGGTTTATTGGAATGCATTGCAATTACAGCCCTTAAAGGCATCACAGCTGAAATCACAGGATTACGCATATACAGCCAGACACCTGAGCAGGAATGTCTAATAACATAACACCACTTTGCTTATGACATCACCTTACACAGGTACTTCACATTACACATGTGACCTTCAGTCCCTCTAAAATGCATTTCTGGTGCAATTACACCTCTTCACCTCCAGGGGATGCCCTTCTCCAGACATCACTAACTTAGCCCTTCACTCCTTTTCCATGCAACCCCAGCTAAGAACAACATTTCCAGCAGGGGAAGTGTTGAAATGCTGGCTGAGCCCTTGAGGGGTTATTCTTTCCAAGTCCCCATGTGACTTAGGGAGGGACTTCTCTCCGTGCTGGGGGGGGGGGAGACTGCGCTTCTCCAGCAACTCCCCCAGCACCTTTGCACTCACTTGGTGGTGACCCCATTCTCCTGGGGCCACCACAAACAGGAAAACAGCGTTTTTTTCCTTGCAGGCCGGTTCAGACCTGCAAGGCATTATGGGCGATTCCTTGTTTTCCCGCATATTATAGCAGCGGCTTCCCCACTGCTTCAGGTGAGCCGCGGTTGCACCACTGGCAGCTTCACTGCATCCAGCCCTCGTTGGGGGGCCCGATCCCACCCAGACCTCCAGATAAGGGGATGCGGCTCAGGGAGTCCACCCCGGACACTCTGCAGGTTCTCGGGGTCCCGTGCAGCTCCTCTCTTCCTGTTCGGGGTCCCGCTCCCACCCAGGACTCCCACATGCCTCTTTGTTGGAGGGCAGCCCTGGGAGCCCAACCCTAGCTACCCCAGCCAGCTCCCTGCACGGCCAGCACCCTCATGTGCTGCCGCGGGACCCGGCACCACATCCTGAAGAATCGCGCTGGCCCGCTCTGTCCTCCGGGGAGTGTGGTTGCACTCCACCAGCCACCTCCTTATGTCTGGGACCCGGGGATGGGGTCCCTGGCCCCTCCTCCTCTTTGCGGGGAGTGCGCCGGCAGTTCCTGTCTTGTCCCTTCTTCACCAGGGGCCAGGGTGGGCTCCTGGCACCCTGCTTCGGGACCCAGGGATGGGGTTCGGGCCCCTGGAGGCCTCTTTGCGGGGGGCACGATGGCGCTACCCGCCTCCTCCGTTTCGCACGGGGCCCGGAGTTGGGATCCCAGGCCGCTCCGCTTTGCACATCTTCACCGCTAGCACGACGGCACTCCACAGCTTCATGTTCGGTTGGGGCCAGGGTGGGCTCCTGGCACCCCACGGGGGGTACCTTCACATGGTGCGCAACTGCGCACCCAGACTTCACTTCTCTTGAGGGCAGCCCCCGGGACTTGACCCTCCCCAGGGGCATTTTCTGGACCGGTGATGGAGCCCCACGCGCTTCGTCATCGGTCTTGGCAAAGGTCGCCTACCTTCTGAGGGGCGTATCTCGGCCCCAGGGTACCGATCTGCACCCTTTTTGCCTCTTCTTGCTACTTGTGGCGCTCCCCAGCCACTGGGAGCACGTTCCTTTGCCCTCTCGTTCTCCCAGAGGGTGGATGCTGAAGGGAGCTGTCTTCACTAGCTCCCTGCGCCAGCCTTTTTCCTGGCTCTCCTCCTGGGCTTTTCTTCTCCCTGCTCAGAGGCCCCTGTTCTGCGCACTGGTGCTTTACTCTACTCCTGGCGCTGTTCAGGATTCTGGAGCAGTCAGGGGGCTCCTCCTTCCAACGGCCCATTGCACAAGGCACCAGAACCCTCTGCCTCAGCAGACCATACCCCAGAGCGAGCTTCTCTTCCTGTGCAAACACTTTTTAAAGTTTGGGGAGGGGTCTGGCAGGAAGTCTCTGTTGGCCCTTTCACACAGCGACACATCACTTCCCTGCCCCAGCTTCCTCCTTCCTGCCCAGGCCTCTGGGTTGGTTCAGGATGGTGTCGTCCAGGGTCTCTGGCGACATGGTCTCTGACAAAGCCCCTTCCCCTAGGACTGCCTTCTCCCTGGCGCAGCCTGGTGCCTAGCACCCAGTGATAGCTACTGATGGATGACCCTGTAGCTCCACCCATCTTCTCTTCCTTGGAGAGGAGGCCATAGCTCATGGAAGAAAGATTATCAATCCAGCCTGCTGAGGTCAGCCCTCAGCCAGGCCCTGGTTATGGTTGACTCACAGAAATATGACATTTCTGGATGACCCAAGAGTAGTAAAAATAGGACTCTGGACTCCTCAGAATACTTCTTCTCACACCTGTTACAGTGGGCTTTAGTGCGTGTCTGGAATCGGTAGGCCTTAGGAAAGTTAATCTAGCCCATGGGCTCCACATCACCATAGGGGAATAAAGAAGTGAAAAACAGTAAAACACACTGACTTTCCTTGGCATGTTTCTTCCCAGTGTATAAATCTTATTTCATGTCACCAATCCATTCTGCATAAGTCCTGCCACACCAGTGTATCTGCACCGGCTCTTTGGCTGCGCACGCTAGGAATCTCCCCTGCGCAGACCCTATATGTATGCACACGCATGTAAAAATATCTGCATGTAACCAGCCCTGTGTCCCTTACTTAAGCTGCTGCACAGTGGCCTGGTCATGCCAGGGGGGCACCAGTAAAATCCCAATGCAGTCTCTTTCATCCTGCGTTCACTGTGGGTGAGTCCCAACTGATGAGGCTCCCCCACAGTAAAAGCTCAATAATTAAGTGCTAAAAAAGCCAAAAATCCACGTGGCCCATAGTGTCAGAACCACCTTCTAAAACAGAACAAGTAGATTTATGTTGCAACCTTCCCCATAGACAAGTAGATACTTCATTAAATTTCACACTCCAGGGTGGTCATCTTCGACATAGGAGGTGCAACGCTCTAGTTGGTAGATGTGGTTGGTGTGCTTTTCAAACTTTTCCTAGAACCGGTCAAACCTGTCCGCAAGAAAGTCAATTTGTTTGACTATAAAAGTCAGGCTTAGCTTCAAATCTAGGAACATGGCACGGATATCCTGGTCAGGGGTCAGATCCCCACATCCCTCTCAGCCATCAGTGATTCGTCTGGGGGCAGGTCTGACGCACATGTGTGCCTACTGCTATCAAAGGGTAGTTTGGACTGTTTGGTGTCAGCTTTGCCCATTGTCCTGTGCCAAGCACCACAAGTGATGCTGCAGAGTCAATCATTCAATGCCAGCAGGGCCTGGCTTGCTATTATAGTGAGTGGAATGGCAAAGTCTCTGTAACACCACTTGCAGGGGTATTAAAGTGCAAAAGGGTGCCACCACAAATGTTCTGTCGCAGCAAGAAAGTTCTGATTTCAGGCCCACCACACCCCGAATCACTGTTCGTCCAACCCAGCTCCTTTGTGGAAAGTTTTGGGGTGATCCATGAAGCGGGGGTTGGTAAAAAATAGAGGTCCCAAAACCTATTTTTCTCAATTATTTTCCCATAGGAAAATTAGACACAGCTACTGTCGATACTGGGATTAGGCTCAGAGACAGATTGTTTTAAAGTGTGTAATTTGCTGTCTGAGGGCACTCTAACTTGCACCACGCTTTAGGTGCTGACATACCTTTTCTCTGCTGTATCCCGACCACTGATCCTCGCGCAGCCGACTAGGCGCTGAAGTGGAAGTAGATAGACAGGGGGAAGCCGCCATCTTGGGGGGATTGTGAGGATTGCGGACAAGTTGTTGGCATCCTCCCGCCCTCCCTGGGATTTAAACCGCACCTGAATCGCTCGCGCGCATATCCAGCGTTCGAAACTCCCCTGAGTCGGAAGCTGGGGAATTAGGCTCAGAGACTGATTGTTTTAAAGTGTGTAATTTGCTTTGTTTTTAAAGTGCGGACTGTCTAAGCGCACTCTAACTCGCACCACGTTTTAGGTGCTGACATACCTTTTCTCTGCTGCATCCCAACCCTGATCCCCGCGCAGCTGACTAGGCGCAGACGCGGATTTAGACAGGGGGAAGCCGCCATATTGGGGGGATTGTGAGGGTTGCGGACTAGTTGTTGGCATCCTCTTGTCCTCTTCCTGCCCCGTCCGCGCCAGTACGTTGCCTCTTGCCAGAGACGCTGGCCAAAACTTGCCGATTAGGGGGCTCTACTCTCGAGAGGATCTCTTGAATCTGCGTCCCTCTAATCCTCAAGGATGTTTAGCCCCTCTTCATCCTATGAGTGGTCCGCTAACTTGCATGTGTGGCAAGTTTGCTCTCCCCACTCCTACCACTATAGGAGCTTTTTCCAATCTTCCCTTGCAACAACAAGTAAAGGTGTTACAGCTGAATGTGCGGTCGTTATTTAAACATCATGCGGAAATATTCGATTTTATAGTTGAGGAATCTCCTGATATCTTCTTCTTAACTGAAACATGGATGAGGGATGACCAATCTACTATTCCGAATTTAGCGCTACCCCCTGACTATTCGATTTCTCTGGTAAATACAGCTACCAGAGGAGGCGGTATTGCCGTGATCACAAGATCTGTGTATTCCTGCCTCTTTGAGAAAGTCAATATGGAGGTTGGGGAATGCGCAAATTTTAGCATTGCTATTAACACTCATTTTACCTTTTCGGGGCTATTAATCTATAGACCCCCTGGATCTGTGTGTGGATTTAATACTACTCTTTTGGAGATTGTAGAAGCATTCGCTGTAGGGTCCGCTAATTTCAGTGTTGTGGGCGATCTTAATCTCCATTTCGAGCGGGAGCATGATCCGACTGTTCGCACCCTGACTGCTGATTTAGATGCCTTTCAGCTTATTCAAATAGTAAAAAGTCCTACTCATATAAGAGGCCATGTGCTGGATCTGATTTTTACGAACCTCGAGTTGTCCAGCACTGCCATTCCTACACCAATAGCCTGGTCGGATCATTTTTTAGTGGATATGACTTTCTGTATTCCTGCCTCTACTCCTTGTAAAATCCAAAGAGCTACGCTTAAAAGACCTTGGCGTAAGCTCCGTTTAGAGGACTTCCACGCATTATTGGGATCCGACCCTTTGGGCCCTCTTAATGAGGTTGAAACAGGATATGACTCCTTTTGTGCATGGATCACACGGGCACTAGATACACTCATACCAGCCACTTGGGTTAAAGGACGTACTCAGGGCGCCAACCCCTGGTACAATGACACCTTGGCGGTCCTGAAGAAGACCTGTAAAAGGCTTGAACGTGAATGGAGGAAAGATTATTCCTCTGAGAAAAAAAGTCTGCTTTTAAAAGAGCTTAAGGTGTATCACAGAGTCATTTGCAGAACTCGGGCGGATTATTATGCCTCCGAAATAAAAGTGAGCACTAATCCTGCTAAAGAGATCTTTAAGATTCTTAAAGAGCTTAGTACCAAAAAATCTGCCAGAATTATTCCCACCTCTGCTGCTCAATGCGAAGAATTGACCCCCTTCTTTGTGGAGAAAATCCGGGGCATATGTCAATCATTCGCCCCTGAGAATATGCCTGGCCCCATCCCTCTCATGAGACTTAACCTTGCCTCCCAATTGTCGGTCATTCCCAAAATCACTTGGGAGCAGTTTGATAAACTAACTAGGCATATTAAATCCGGCTCTCCGGCTGATCCCCTCAAACCTGCCCAGTTTAGAGATTCTTCTCTGTGCTGTTCTGCCCCGCTATACAAGCTTATTAATGCCTCATTTTCATCCGCTATCGTCCCAGCTAAATGGAAACAGGCATGGGTTTCTCCCATATTAAAGAAACCCACCTTAGATCCCCTGAAGACTGAAAACTTCAGACCTATTTCCCTGCTTCCCTGGGCTGCGAAGATTGCTGAGTCCCATGCTAATTCAATCCTTACCAACGTATTGAATGTCAACAACATACTGGATGATACTCAGCACGGTTTTCGCGCCGGTCATAGTACAGAGACAGCTCTCATGGCTATGACGGAGCACCTTCGTTCCACTCTTGATCACGGGCAAACTCCGCACTAGTCCTACTGGATCTGAGTGCCGCTTTTGACACCATCTCCCATCAGATCTTGCTCCACCGGCTCGATGAGGCAGGGATCACGGATAAGGCTCTTGCCTGGTTTAGATCCTTTTTGACCGAGAGATCATTTTGCGTCTCTACTCCTCCCTTCCTTTCTAGGGCACATGCTATTGAGCAGGGTGTTCCTCAGGGATCGGCACTGAGCCCCACCTTGTTCAACCTTTACCTTCAACCACTAGCTGCGGTCGCCAAAAAGTGGGACCTTAACATCGTCTCATATGCTGACGATACGCAGCTAGTGGTCGCCCTTACGGAAGGTACACCATGGATCATGTTAGATTCAAAGCCAGTTTGGCCGCTGTGGCAGAATGGATGACAGCTAACTGTCTACAATTAAATGCCGCTAAGACAGAGGTGCTATTGGTCGGAAGGAATACCCATTTATGGGGAGATAATTGGTGGCCATCTACTTTGGGGAAAGCCCCTACATCTAAGACGGAAGTGAAAAATCTGGGAGTCTGGTTAGACTCAGCCCTCAGCTTCTGTACCCAAACGAAAAGAGTCGCCGCAACATGTTTCGGCATACTACGCAGATTGAAACCGGTCCTGAAATTCTTCGATCCAGCCACTAGGCACCCGAATGTCCAGTCTACGGTGTTGGGGGACAATAACCACAAAAATTTGAAAAAAGGGTCCAAGGGATATATAATTTAGAGACCCACACCTGATCATATCCCCAGCTCCTACTTAGTGTATAACACAAGAAACACAGGGGGTCTACCAGCTTAATACTAGAGTTGTACTGTCAAAACCGAGTCCACAAGATCTCAGAGTGTGTATATCATAAAGACAGTGTGTTTGAGAGAAAAAAAGAGAGAAATAGGTGAACTATACATGCATAGAAGGGACCGTTACATCATAGGGTATTGATAAATGGCTAACCAGTCCAAAACAATTCAGACCGGGTTTCCATCAAACAGACTTAATGATCAGTCATATCATTTGGCCACACCCTTGTGCATAAAGGTTGATCCCTTGATTATAGGGACAGTACCCGCACCTTATCGCTGTTTTGGGATTTGGTCCACCAACATAAACAAAACGTCCATGATGACTGATCTTTTGATGGTATAAAAGACAAGTGCAACAAAACAAATAGTGAAATTAAAATAGGATGGGATGACCTCCTTCTGACAACTTTATTCTGCGGACAAGACACACCTCCTAATTAAAAACCAGAACAGTGCAAAAAAGACAGTAACAGATATCTGCCTAAAAAAGGGCCAACATGTTTCTGCCTAATGGGTGTAAATCCCTTGGCATTCATCAGGGCCTCTGCTCTTATAATAGTTGCACTCCTAGTAGTGAAATAAACATTGTCACCACCATCACCAAAGAAATAAAGATAAAGATAAACCTGGTTAGATACGGTACAACCTGTAGTAACCACAGACTTTCACCCGCCGACTCACTTTGGCTACAGTGAATTTCTGCGAATGAAAGCATTACATTGTTAACATTATGTCTGATGTATCAATCTCCTAATAAGCATGTGTCTCCGAAATACCAATAATATGTGTAACAAAAGAAAATTCAATGCTCACCCTTAATGGTAGGGGAAAGGACCTCACCTCACCTGGACTCTGCTCAGGTATAGGAGGCCCGCACTACAAAGATACAGGGAAGAAAAAAGGAATATAGCACAGTGAGTTAAGGCAGTCTGCTATTTTTACATTTTCATACTTTAAATTGAGATACCAACTACAAGCTCTGTGTAATACTCGATCAGTTGGCCAATATGAGAACTACTATTATGGCCACAATAGTCTCGATCCGTAGTTTTTGGCGTGACCTCGCGCTATCTTGTAAGTAAAGCACTGAGCCACGGGCTATGATCTAAGCCCTTGACAACGAAAACTACAAACATGGCCGCAATATCCTCTAATTGTAGTTTTTGAGCGCTTGGTCTCGCGCTATTTTGGAAGCAAAACATAAAATTAAGAAAAACATCGAATCAAGCATCGAGCAGAGTGATTACCACTCATAGCCCTTGCTGTCCACCCGCTGACTTGCCTGGTCAGTGTGTGCTTAGGAGCTGGGGATATAACTAAGGAGATCCCGGTATGTTTTGGTCGGTACCGAGGGTCTGAACTACAAAAATGGCCGCGATGACATCATCCTGTAGTTGTGGATGCGTGTTCTCGCGTTATTTCGATCGTAAAGTAGTGCGCTTAACATTTGGAGCTGCTACACACCAAACAGCCTTTTCTAATAATATATTTTGGGAAATTCATCATCCTACATACACAATAAACGATAAGGCAGGTGGGAGACACTGTACACAAACAGCTCCTGTTATTCAGTAGAGAACATACAGGCGGAGGGTTACTACACGAACATCAGCCTACTTAAACTGAGAACACACAAATGTCGGTGCCTCCCCCAAGCCTCAGATGCAAGCTTGTGGCACCGACGGATAGGTAAGAGCATATATGATTTCTGAATGCCCTTGATGGAGGAGAGAGTGGTTGTAATTAATTGTTTTTAAAGAGCAATGTTGTTGTGCCAAACAGCTTGGTGCTAGAGTCCAGTGTCTGGGTGGCCTGATGGCTTGGTGCAACTAAGTCCGTGGATTGACTTATTTTATATGTTAGCATTCAGATATAGGGTAATATCCAAAGAATTGAGTTGTATGCATGGTGTTAAGTCTAAACCTTTAGCTTCACTGTGCTATATTCCTTTTTTCTTCCCTGTATCTTTGTAGTGCGGGCCTCCTATACCTGAGCAGAGTCCAGGTGAGGTGAGGTCCTTTCCCCTACCATTAAGGGTGAGCATTGAATTTTCTTTTGTTACACATATTATTGGTATTTCGGTGACACATGCTTGATAGGAGATTGATACATCAGACATAATGTTAACAATGTAATGCTTTCATTCGCAGAAATTCACTGTTGCCAAAGTGAGTCGGAGGGTGAAAGTCTGTGGTTACTACAGGTTGTACCGTATCTAACCAGGTTTATCTTTATCTTTATTTCTTTGGTGATGGTGGTGATCCTGTTTATTTCACTACTAGGAGTGCAACTATTATAAGAGCAGAGGCCCTGATGAATGCAAAGGAATTTACACCCATTAGGCAGAAACATGTTGGCCCTTTTTTAGGCAGATATCTGTTACTGTCTTTTTTGCACTGTTCTGGTTTTTAATTAGGAGGTGTGTCTTTTCCGCAGAATAAAGTTGTCAGAAGGAGGGCATCCCATCCTATTTTAATTTCACTATTTGTTTTGTTGCACTTGTCTTTTATACCATCAAAAGATCAGTCATCATGGACGTTTTGTTTATGTTGGGGGACCAAATCCCAAAACAGCGATAAGGTGCGAGTACTGTCCCTATAATCAAGGGATCAACCTTTATGCACAAGGGTTTGGCCAAATGATATGACTGATCATTAAGTCTGTTTGATGGAAACCCGATCTGGATTGTTTTGGACTGGTTAGCCATTTATCAATACCCTATGATGTAACGGTCCCTTCTATGCATGTATAGTTCACCTATTTCTCTCTTTTTGTTCTCTCAAACACACTGTCTTTGTGATATACACACTCTGAGATCTTGTGGACTCGGTTTTGACAGTACAGCTCTAGTATTAAGCTGGTAGACCCCCAGTCTACGGTGTTGTCCAGACTGGACTACGCATTCTCATTGCTACTAGGTGCTAACCAGGTGGAAATTGCCCGAATGCAACGCATTCAAAATGCAGCTGAAAGGGCCTTAGTAGGCCTGCCCCGATTTAGCCCAACTTCTGCCACGATCTGGAAACTTCACTGGCTGCCGGTAGTTCAGCGGATACAGTTTAAGACCTTATGCATTTCGTTTAAAATCTTAAGACTTGCTACCCCCAAAATGATTGGTACACTGCTGAACATGTATGTTCCCTCGCGGGCTCTACGCTCGGCCGGTCAAAACCTGGTCGAAGTACCCCGGTTCAATCGAAGTAAAGCTGGCGGACGCTCCTTCCGCGTTCTAGCAGCAAAACTTTGGAACGCTTTACCAGTCCATATTCGGGAACTGGAAGGTCTGTGTGAATTCAGGAAAGCCATTAAAACATACTTATTTCATTTGAAATAACTTCTTTTTCTGCTGCCTACCTTGTTGATCCCAGTTTTTGTTTCTTTCTATTGGATTCAGCGCCTGGTCGCCCCTTCGCAGGGGCAGCTGTGCTTTTTATAAGATTTTATAACATAACATAACATAACATATCATAACATAACATAACATAACATAACATAACATAACATAACATAACATAACATAACATACGGCCAAAAAGAAAAACTCCAAATTAGGCAGAAAGCTAGATCTTGGTGTAGAAAGCAGGCTTTTTATGATTTGGTCTAATTCTGTTCAGTATTTTTAGAGATATTAAGGTTTAACAATTATAGATACTTCACCCGTGGACCCGATTACAGATAAAATCACGAGATGATATCATTACCCATTTCCCCCTCATGAAAATAGTTATACTACCAAAGTTGCTCTACTTGTTCTTCAATATTCCCTACTCACTGGGGCGGAATTTTTTCAAGGCATTGAAAGCACAACTAATACGCTAAGCCTGGGCAGTAAGCAACCATGACTCCAATGGGATACACTCACACAACCTTTTTCTAGGGAAGGTTTTGAGGCACCAGACGTGAAGCTCAATTTTTGCTGTGCACAGGTGCACTATAAGATACACTGGCATGAGCCCACTCCTTTCACATCTCAGTAGAGCAGGGTTATATGGCCCCCATTCCACTTTCAGTCTATTTAGGCAAGAGGGGAGACTCAGCTGGGACAGCGGACTCCACAGTTGTGTGCACAACCGCATGGGATAGATTGGGGAAACAACTTGGTAAACCCATCCTCTACTCACCGCTAATCCCACTACCCTATCACTTTAAATTTCCAGTAACGCATGAGGTATGTAGGGACATGCCCCTGAAGACCGGACTTAACATGTGGGGGGACATATATTCTGATGATCTATTCATTGACCAAGAGGTTTTTTTTTAAGGTGAAGTGCCAACACCGCTAGATATCTTTCACTATATCAGACTCCGACATAACGTTAACTTGCCTGATTTCACCCGGGAGCTTTCCGCATTTAATACTCTGCACACCATGCCTAACTCCAGCAGTACTAGACATTTAGTTTCAGTTCTATACCACTTGGCTCATCTTGAAGCACCGTAACTTGCATGGAATGTCCGGGCAGGAGGGCATCTGGAGCTTGGGACACTAATTACAGCTAAATAGTGGTAATATTACTGCCAGCAGACAGGGCAGATATCCTCAAGTAGCAAGCTTCGTATTATTAATTTTAAGTCCTTAGACTGTATGTACTACATGCACGCTAGATGCACGGTTATCGATTACGCTCTGATGTCAGGTGCACCTGGTGTGGTGCAGCGGGACGGACTTCCTCCATTTATCCTGAGCTTGATGGCCGATTCAGGCATATTGGAATGAAACCTATAGACCTATCTCCTGCCTGCCATTTGCAGCAAAGGTATTGGAAACGGCCATTAATTGTGAACTGATGCCTTTTCTTGAGACAAACAATCAGCTAGATACCACCCAGCATGGTTTCCGTGCTAAACATTCTACGGAGACTGCCTTAATAGTGGCAACAGAAGAAATACGTAAGGTAACAGATGGAGGGGGAAGGGCTATATTAGTCCTGCTAGACCTAACTGCAGCCTTTGACACGGTGAATCATACAGTGTTGAATCAAAGACTGCAGGAGACGGGAATAAGGGGCACAGCACTTTCTCTTCTATCATCCTTTCTGTCAGACAGGAGACAAATGATTTGTTGGAATGGCCTAAGATCAGAAGAGTTTACCTTGCCGGGTGGAGTCCCACAGGGATCTGCCTTATCACCAACTTTATTCAACATATATGTGGCCCCACTGGCCAGAATGATAAAGAGCCATGGGTTTAAATTGGTGTCTTATGCTGACGACACACAGCTTATAGTATCTGTTGCGGAGTCAGCAGACACCAGGGCCACAGACTTCTGCAACTGCATCTCTTCTTTGATGAGTAGGATGAACGTGAATTTTCGAAAATTAAATGCGGCAAAAACAGAAGTCCTGGAATTTGGCACAAAGGATCAAATTTGAAGCCAACTATGGTGGCCAAATGCTGCCGGATCACCTCCGATACCATTTTTAAAAGCCAGGAATTTAGGAGTAATGGTCGATAAATATTTGACCTGGGCCCCACAAATCAATCAGGTCACGTCTGCATGTTTCTTCACCCTAAGAGGACTGAGAAAGATACTCCCCCACATCCCTTTTGCCCTAAGGAAAACAGTAGTTGTCTCTACCATTATGTTCAGAATCGACTACTGTAACTCACTGTCTTTGGGAATGGGTGCGGCGCAATTAGATAAGCTTCAGGCTATTCAAAACGCAGCACCCAGAGTACTGCTTGGACTTCCCAGACATCATCCTACATCTAAAGCCATCAGAAACCTTCACTGGCTCCCTGTTCGCAGACAAATAGAATTTAAGTCACTCTGTCTGGTTCATAAATCTCTGTTCGGAGAGGGGGCGAAAGATGTTCAATCTCTCTTTGCGCACTACGTCCCCACAAGGACTCTAAGATCTTCGTCCCTTGGACTTGTACAAATTCCAAAAATAAAAAGAGCATGCTGTGGAGGAAAACGTTTTTCATTCCTGGCGTCTAAACTCTGGAATGCACTTCCACTACATCTCAGAGGTCTATCAAATAGACTGGTGTTCAGGAAGGAAATTAAAACATGGCTCTTTCCCAAGCATTAGTAAGATGCCTCTAAGATATTGCCTAACTCTAACACAGCGCAAAGATGCCTCGGCATTAGTGCGCTTTATAAGAACAGTCAGTCAGTCAAACAGAACTGCTGTGGGGATCTGACCCTCTTATGACTGACCACTCTTTAAACCTCATACCACTACTTGCACTACTGGGACACACAGAGGAAATAGAGCTGTGTTTTAGGAAATATGTGGTACTCAGCCGTCTCTTAGCCAAGCGCAGAGTTGTTTGGAAGTGGGGTAGAGGCCGTTCACCCAAATTTAAGGAGTGGCTGCAAGGCCTCACCTATTGTAAAGACCAGCTAAGCACATACACTGAGTTACTGCCCACCAGCTTTTGACCACGAGATATCTGACAACCTCTGCAGGCATAACTGATAGCACAAGCATCCGATGATGTGGAGACACACACACCACAAGATGCAGGGCATAATTCCCCTGAAGCTGCTGCTTAGCTTAGTAAAGATCACAGCAAACTGCGTGCAGTGCATTGTCGCACTATGTGTACTCCAAGAGCTGTTACAGGTGGACTTCTTTGTAGAGATATTTTCATGTCAGATGGGTTGGGACAGCCTCCTGTGGGTATTCGGATGATTGCCTAATTATTGCCTACGTATTTACATCTGTGTAACAATGCCCAATTCTCCCTTGAATGTGCATGAGCGGGCCGGTTTAGACAAGTCTCCTGAGATAGGGGAAAGGGTTACTGAAATAGTGCATCATATGATTGAATGCTAATGACTTTTTTTCATTTTGTCACAAATAAAAAAAAACATTTTTATTGTAATGAATACGCCCATTGAGTAATTAACCGCACTATACAAATCCTGATTGAATGATTTACAAAGCCAATAGGCCTGCCTTTATAAAATTAGTGTGGCAATACCTTGACAAAGCACGTAGGTCTCCATTATTTCAAATGACATCTACTGATAACATGATGTAAGGGATGTCCCCCTATTGACCTTCTCTGGGGCCCCTTTTCATGTTTACACTGTAAATGGATGTCCCCTGAAATACCTACAGAGACGCATAATATTTCTGCCCTCCCAAGGCACAGCTCTAATAACTTTAAGGGAGGACTTATTAATGCCCGGTCCTTGTCCTGCCATTGCCAAGACATACACGATTTAATAACGTGTCACGACCTGGACGCCCTTTTTATAACCGAAACATGGCTCAACGACTCTTCCAATCCCGACTTGGCTACTGCCCTCCCTCCGGATTTTACTATCTTCAGGCGGGACAGGCCAATTGGGCGAGGAGGTGGGGTTGCATTCATTATTAAAAAGTCCTTCTTATGCCATACATTTGATCTAGGCCACCTTAAAGAAAGTGAGAGCATCGGCTTCTCGATTAAAATTAACGCCTCCACCTCTTTCTCAGGAGGACTAATCTATCGCCCTCCAGGTAATGCCACCCCGTTTCTAGACTCCCTAGATGAAGCTCTTGGGTCACTTATGTTACATTACCCCAATTTCACCCTATTAGGAGACATGAACATGCAACTGGAATCGTGCGTTGACCCTCACGCCACCTGTTTCCAACACACTCTAAATATCTTTGAACTGACTCAACTAGTTACCGCACCCACCCATCTAGCTGGCCATACTCTTGACGGTATTTGCTCCAACCTAACCACTATGATTACGTCCCCCCCCATCCCACAAATTTGGACTGACCATAGTTTCATTCCCTTTGACATCGAGAAACAAGCTCATGCCTCACTCATAACTAAGCGTCCTCAACCTTCCTTCACGATAAATTGGAGAAAGGTGACCGACCGTATTAAGCTGGACTCCCAACCACTGGCACAGGCCCCTAAATTGATAGGAGATGTATCGGTCGATTCTCGCAACTTTCACATCTGGATGGATCAAATTATCTCGGAAAAATCTGATCCAAAAGGGGACCACGTGAAATGTCCTAAAAGGAAACTAAATGCACCATGGTACACCCAGGCCCTAACTGAGAGTCATCTACTATGTAGAATAAAAGAAAGGAAGTGGAGGAAAACATATGATGAGGCTTCAAGAGCCTTCTATGTTCAGCAGAGGAAATCATACCTTTCTAGTATAAAGGCGGCTAAAAAGGAGTACTACACAAAGGCCATCAATGAAGCCCACCAGAAGCAAAAAACCGTCTTCTCCATAGTTAAATCCTTCACCCACCCTAAAGCTCTTCTGCCCGAAATTCCTCCCTCTGAAACTCTGTGTAACCAAATTGCAGATTTCTTTGTGGAAAAAATCGCCAATATTCAAAAGGACTTTCTGCCCCCCTTGATTATTCCTCATCAGGTAGCTGACAACCATCCTTCCCTTTGCAGCTTCCAACCTGGCTCCCTCCAGCAGACCCACAAGGCAATTTTGGCCTGCAAATCAGGAGCACCAACCGACTCCTGTCCTCCTCGCATTCTGCACCATCTAATCGAGGTAGCAAACCCTAACATCAACGCGATCATTAACGCATCCCTTGATTCAGGAGTAGTGCCTAATGAATGGAAAAAGGCTATCGTGAAACCCCTGATGAAGAAGCAGAATAAATCTCCAACAGATCTTACCAACATGCGCCCCATCTCACTCTTGCCTGTTCTAGGAAAAATCACTGAACAGATAGTACATTGGGAGCTAAAAACATTTGTGGAGAATCATAACATCCTGCATCCCCAGCAATCTGGGTTTCGCCCCGGTCATTCCACCGAAACGGCTCTGATAGAACTCTCTGATTCCATCAAGTTCCTGCAGGATGAGGGAAGGCAAGCCGTCCTCATCCTGCTTGACCTAACAGCAGCGTTCGACACTATCTCTCATGTCATCCTGATTGATAGAATGCGAGAGATTGGCGTGACAGACACAGCTTTGGCATGGGTAAAATCTTTCCTGTCCAATAGGTCCCAATCGGTGTCCTTGGGTCCCTACCTATCCAGCGAAAAACCCATTACATCGGGTGTACCGCAGGGTCCATATTAAGCCCACTTCTTTTTAACATCTATATGGCACCCCTCCTCGCTGTGATAGAGTCCCATGGGATCCTTGTCACGTCATATGCTGACGACACCCAACTTGTCGTCTCCATTGACAAAAACTGCATGGATACAGAGCTGCGATTTCGGAATTGTCTCACCGAGGTATTCCAGTGGCTGAATAAAAACCACTTGAGATGCAACAGTGGGAAAACCGAAATCATACCATTGGGTAAAAACTTTATCCTTCTGCCCGAAAGATTGGTGGCCCAAAGACTCAGAGGCCCCGCCTAGTGCGGTGTCTTCTGCGCGCAACCTGGGGGTGCAATTCGATGCATCCCTTTCCTTTGACGATCATGTCAGGATTACGGCTGGTTGCTGCTTTGGACTAATTAAATCTCTAAAGAAATTCTTTGACTTCCTCCCCATCACCGCTAGGAAATCGGTCGTGGTAGCACTAATACTCTCCCGCCTCGATTACTGCAATGGATTAATGGCAGGAGTGAAAAAGTCCACCCTTAAGAAGTTGCAAAGTATACAGCACGTGGCTGCAAGATTAGTGTTGAAACTTCCCAGAAAATCTTCGGCCTCAGCAGCATTGAACTCTCTCCACTGGTTACCACTTCATAAGAGAATTCTTTTTAAACTTTTACTTACAGTGTTCAAATCCCTGAAAAATACAGGTCCTCATTACCTTGTCAATCGCTTCACTCATTACAACCCCGTACGATGTCTGAGATCCTCAGGGGCCAACCTCACGAAGATCCCGAGGTTCAAGTACAAAACCAGGGGTGGAAAAACCTTCACAGTCCTGGCAGCAAGGGCTTGGAACAACTTGCCCGTAAATCTCAGACTGATCGAGACTGAGAGTCTCTTCAGGAAACAACTGAAGACATGGGTATATCAGCAATCAGATACCTATGTATTGGCAGCTATTTAGATTTTTCACCACCTATCTCCCACACGCATGCTCAGCGCCAAGATGCTCCTTCTGGAGCGAAAGTTTGCGCTTTACAAATACCCACAAATATCAAATGTTACATCTAGTACAGGTGGGACGTATTGTGATTATGGGGTTCAGTACCCACTAGGGGTGTAATGTGATATGAGGGTATTTCCATCTATTGATGCACACATATTTTTTAATACATAGTATTTAATAGTGTGTGTGTGTGTTAATATGGATATTGATGCATTTATCGATAAACATTTACTATTGTCGTTATTATTAGAACCCCCTGTTTTGAACTCCACTTCTACCTCGATACTCAAGTATGTAGTCAGACCTAGGCCCGGAATTACTGATTGATAGGAGGGAGGGTGCATAGCTGGCAGGAAACTCTTGATCAATTCCACAGATAGGTGATGGGGAGATTCTCCCCATAAAGCATACGTGGCTGGAAGGGACACGCAATTTCCTAAAAAACACCTTAAAGTTATATGCTACACGAGTTAGGAACACATAGCCAATCAGCGCCTAGCACAGGTAGCGATCACACGCACTACATGCTGGACTTCTGGATACATTCACCACTGGCCACACTGTGTCCACACAGGTCAAGAGCCACCTGTAGTAACCCCTGACCATTAATTTATGACTCTAAAGGCAGCATCAACATTCCTCACCATATACAGTAAGCTGGAAACCTTGTATTGCTTGTTGTCATATTGTATATAAAGAGAGCACAAGCTCGATGTATATTGAGACAGACTTTAGACCTAGTGTCTGTAAATATTCTCCCATCAGAACTGTTTAATTAAAGAAAGTGCTCCTGTTTTGTCAAACGCCTCTAGTCTTCTGTTTTTAGGGAAAGCTGATTCGAGCAACATTATATTGTATTGAATGTTCTTTTCTTTTTTTAAAGGTAAAACCCTGACTGGACAATGTTTTATTGAGTGTTGCCACTGTGTGCCTGCAAACTGTTATTGCTAGCCCACGCACTTGGGTCTTGGACTGTTCCGCTTCACTACCCTCAGATTCAAGTGCTACTAGGGAGCACTTAGTTCCCAGTTAAAAGACAATTTCAGACGTAGTACTTTAGGACTCCGACTAATAATAACCTAATACCTAACCATCATTCTATTAAAATCCAAGGTTCTTTATTAGCCAGACCTATAATACCTTAAAGTCGCTCTGGGATTTATCCTCTCTGAATTGCTTTTAAAAGGGAGTATGTGAGTTGGTTTTCTGAGTTCTGTTAAAATGATGTCGTATTCTGATGAAAGGGTGTCGCCTTTCGTACTCCCAAGGCCCCTCAGTTTAGCTCTGAAAGCTGAGGTCTTAAATTACGGTTCCAAAGCCAGTGTAAATTGGCGCGCCGCGTATCTACTCATTTTCAGAAGCGCCGGAGTTTTCTCCTGTAGTTCGGTCCACGTTGGTAAATGAACAGCTGCGGAGCAGCGACCCGATGGAATTTCTTGTCACCGCCCGCCGTAGTCGAGAATATCAATTCTCAGTCACACTGAGAACCAGAACGCGAGCAGATGGGATTTTTGTAATAATGGCGCCGATTTTGTACATTTAGCAAATGCATCCTTCAAAACCCTTCTCCTTTTCCGGCAGGAGGAGCGGCCCGTCGTGTGCCCCGCTCAGACGCTGACAGATGGCCGTCGAGGGGCGGAAGCGTGCGGTGATCTGAGAGCGATGACCCGCGGAAAGCTTATGGGAGAGATTTATCCACTTTAAAAGGAGATCACTCCGGGCATTTTCTTAAAATACATTTGAAATCAGATTTTCATTTTGACTAATGATCCTTAAACATGCCCGTGGCGGAGCCAATCCCCAAAGGCCACTAGAGTCACGTGATTCACGAGCAAACCGTTAACTCGAGGACCGCCGAGAGCCCCCGTGAAACAGCGACTCGCAGGGGAGTATTCTGTGTGTTTGACCGGAAAGGACTGACTGGGTGGATTTGAGATAGCTGCAATCGATGACACCGAAGGAAGCTGTGCTACTAAATGTGTCATACCAACCTAGCCGTGTGCACAGACCAAGTGCTGGGGCGTTGAATGCAGGGCCACTGTGCAGTGTTTATGCAAGGACACAGATTCCATCATGAGTCATGCGAAAGAGATATCTATCTGGATGAGCCGTGCAGGGATTGAGGGGGATCCGTAACCCGGGATAGACCCAGTGCAGCCCTGCCAAGTGTCACTCATTAGGAGTCAGACTAACGCAAATACAGTACCGTCCCCGCATTACCGCACTGAAAACATTTGTCATGCAATTCAAGAGCTCTTCCAGCTGAACACTGCAGTCCTGTGCACAGCATCTTTAAAAATTGATCTCCCGAACACCAACCCTACCACTGTAGTTTGTGCAGACCACATATTACAGAGCTTCCCTAGTCCAGCATTTACTTTTATCAGACATGCCAAAGGACCCTATTCAGGCGGTTAACTCCCGATTTTTGAAGATACAAATTGATTTCTTTTAGCTGTCTCCCACCTGAAATTGGCTCTGCTCCAATAGAAGTCAATGGGAGAAATATATTCTCCCGATCATTTTTTTCAAATCTCCCCCCTGAAACAGCGCGGAACGTGCCATGCTGCGCTACATTGTCTTACAATCCCATAAATATGCTTGTGGAGTGTAGGCAGACTGCTTTTTCCTCATGTATATTCTCTCACAGAAATTACATTAGAAGGCCATATCAACATGGCTACTTTAGTAAGGATGTATTTACATACAATAATGGGCATGAGTGTGGGACCCACCAACACAGGTCCCATAACAGCATCCATTACAAATGTGGGTACGCCCTAACTTAACGTATTTCTTCAAAGTGACCAGGCCACCATCGTACAACATTGTACTAAAATGGGCCTTGGTAGGTGTGCTACATTCACCTGTACACTATCAAAGGGATCATGTGTAGGCAAAGCACACACCAATTCTACAACATCGTAGCACACAGTGGATGTCATATGTGTCGGGAAGACCCTGACAAACCTCCACTAGCACAATAAATTGTTATAACATAACATAACATAACATGCGCAGTCCCATGCTTAGACAAACAAATTCCTTTCCAAGTCTTGATTAAAGGTATGCATTGTATAGCACTTGGATATTATGTTCGGCGGTCACTAACCCACATGAAATGACTAGACATGACTCTGTGCTTTACGCTATTTATGATGCTTGGCTTTCTGAAAATACCCACCTACAAGGGAACATTTCTCTGGAATAATGAAACAGCTTGGCAGTCTTGGCCTCTTAGTACACAAAGTTGTAAAGACATATGTCAATTTAAGCGCTGTCCTTCCCATTTCTCAAAATAGCTTCCCCTGGACTGCAGCGTTGGCTGCCACAGAGTAGCACGGGTGAGGTGGCGACGGGAGGGAGGGGAAGAAAAGAAATTGAAAAAATACTTACCTTGCTGCCGGACCGCTGCCTTGAATTGCGTCATCCTCTTCTGTACCTGCTTGAAGCAGGAAGCACACCCAGGGTCCCCATACCAAATCACAAAGCTGCAATGCAGCATTGTGATTGGTCTGAGTGCCATGGTTTGGTGCTCAGACAGGTAGTGGGAGTCTGTACATGCTCCTCTCCAAGACTTTGTATTACAGGCTGGTGGGGAACATGGAAAGTGTGCATGACTATTTGGCTGGCCCAAGACGACTGGCTAAACCATCATGCACACTCGAGTGCCCTCCGCTCCTCCCCTTGCTGCCTGTGACACAGCCAAGCCCCGCCACACTGGGTAAGCCTGCCTGACACCGGAAAAATAAAATTATAAGAACAATGTGTTATTCTCATTTTATTTTTCCTTTTTCCACTGCTCAAAATGCAGTGGGGCGGCGCTCCTCCGCCTTAGTGAAAGAGCCGCCGCTGGCAGACTGGCACATTACTTATATGTGAAAGCTGCAGAGATCATGAGATGCGCTTGAGCAAAATGTAAGTAGAAGGTTTGTAACACCATCCAGCATAGCAGAATGTTCCTCTATATTGTATGACAGCTAGAGAGAAGGAGTGAAGTTTAAATAGACAAAACGTGTGCCTTCTATGTTGTTTACTAGATCAGGCCCACTGTGTGCTGCCCAACGCATACAGTCTAGGCCCATGGTGTAAATGTGGCTACGTTACAGCCTGCATTGTGAAGGAAGGAATACCTCCATTAACGATTAAAAACATTGCTCCATACACCTATGTGCATGTGTGCAGGTAAGTGCTGCACACTTGTAAATATGTTATAAATAATCTTCATGTGTTCTTCCTCTTCACAACAGGGCCTGGGAGGGCCACAAATAAGACTAATTAACTGGTCGCCTGACCTTCTTCAATCTGAAAGTTAGAACATTTGCATGGGTGGTTGCATGGAAACACCAATACTCCACCCAGTTCTTGTTAATTTGAAGTTGTGCTATGCAAGGCTGGGATATATGAAGACTTGCATTACTCGGAGTGTACTCAACCACTCTGATCCAATTAAGATATCTTTGTGCGTGTTAGTCATCATCATTTAAGTATTGACGCTGCCTTTAATTCTATTGCATGATACAGTCACTACTTGGTACATTCGAAAATGTAAATGTCCAGTATTTGTAAAGCCGAAACAATTACCCGAAGGTGTCAAGTCACTGGGGGCCGTCGGGACGATTTGGCAAGCTATTGCCCAGAGTCACATGGTGCTGGGCAGACCCCTGCCGCCGGAGATCGAACCGTGATCCCCAGCGTCCAATGTCAGTCGCCCTGGCTTCTGCGCCACACCTCTTCTGATCACTATAAAATCTAGATAGACCCCAAGTTATTTGGTAGGAATGTAGTGTACATCGTTTGGTATACCTGTGTGTTTTGCACTGCTATTGTGGGTATGGTAGTGGTTGCGGCAACTGTTGCACTGACATCAGTAATTTGTATGTGGGCTGGGTGGCCATAAAGCACACACATGCATGCAGCATTTTCTGCCAAAAATGTATGTAAAGTTCTATGTTGTGATCATTGTTAGTACTGGTAGGGGCAGTTTTGTAAGTAGTATACTGTGATCTAACATGTTAGTTGTTCAGGCACTTGCAAAGAGATGAGTGATGTCAATAGCACTAAGTAATCTTTAAGTGATCATGACATGATAAGCAGAGAATGCATAACGGGGTGAAGAGTAATCATCTGAAACGAATTGTGTGAACACTATATCATGTATTTTTTCTGTCTTATTGTGTAGCTAGGTTGAATGCAGCTCAAAAGAAAACATTTGCAGCCCACAAGGCCAGATATGGGGGCATTCAGAAAGTTACTTGGGGCTTCCAGAAGATGGCCAAGATATACAAGGAGGAATAACAACAGAAAACACAGGCCAGAGCAACTGCTCAAAACTAGACTTCCACCGCCACAGGATCTCACACGCCTCAAGGTGGGGGATTGATGTTTATGATGTGTAGTTTTAGAGATAGTTAAAGAGCTATAAATATTAGTGTAGGTAGTGTAGTGTAGATTTCAGATATAGGTTTGTGGAAAAAGGTAGGGCTATGACCTTTTTCAAGATTTCGCCCGGCGCTAACCGCCCTTGTACCATTCAATTTACCAAGCAATGAGGCAGGCGCCGGAGACCAGAAGGCAGGAAACAGGAGTTTTATTCCGACGGAGCAGAACACATCAGATCAGACAACAAGGTATCGTCTCAAGGTGCTCTAACAGCCTCTCGGAGGCCTGGCCTCTTATACACTGGTTTATGGCATGTGACCTTTCTTTATTACAATCAGAACATTGTGAAGTAAGGAAAAAGGCATCCCCATAATCCTCGTGTCAATCCCACCCCCATATACCTTCACAATAGAGGTCCTCAGCCTGCTGATAAGAGGAGGGGGTCATCACGCAGCTGAGAGTTTCGCCAAGTCTTAGGATGTGTGTGCCTGATCATGTCCCGGGGGTGGGGAGGCTCTGGTCAACAGTGTGTCCTTTGAAGAGGGACGACTCCATACAATGAGGGGCAGTAAATGCTATCTCCTGGCTTAGGCGATGGCCTCGGACCTGTGTGGACAGTTGGACACGGGGTAGGGGGCATCGAAGGAGTGGTATTCATGCCGCGTGGACAATTGAGCGCGGAGGGAAGGTTTATCAACAGAGGGGTATTCATGGGAGGAGAGGAGGTGCTGGTCAGGCGCTGGCGTGACTCCCAAGGACAGGGTCATGCAGAAGGGTTATGCTCATAAGGGGGAGGGAGGAGGAGCTAGGGTGCGCGGAGGATGCTTGCTGGGTCAGAGGGGCGCGCTGGCGGTCGATCGTGGACAGAGAGACCATGTTACCTAAAATGGCTGTTATGCATGTTGTACGTGGGTGACAAGCTGGCGCAGACGATGTTTAGCCCGCAAACTAAAATTCCACAGGTTTAGGTTTATAGGTTTAGTTTGTGTTAGTTAGGAATTAGTTTTTGGTTTGTGTTTTAAATAAATATTCTAAATAGTTACTTGAGTGCTTGATATATATATATATATATGTGGTTGAGTGCACTACACCCATACCACTGAGTAATGTGGTAAGATTTCTACTGCTAAGACAAGGATTTAGTAGCACTAACTTTTAAGTTGCAAAACAACATGATTTTAACATATATTTATTCTTATTAACAGACCCAGACATAGGACACATGCCCAATGTTAGAAATGAGGGTCTCTAGTTGACAATGGTTTGCACCATTGTCCAGGTAGGGAACCTTCTTCCTAGTCAGGGTAAGGGGGATACACTTCTAAAATAACCCCTGCTCACCCCTTTGGTAGCTTTGCATGAGCAGACAGGCTTCTCTCAGAAGCAGTGTGTAATTTGTGCGCACATACAGTAATATAATGAAAACACTACAGATGGACACCACACCAGTTTAGAAAAATAGGTCATCTTTATCTGAACCAAATAAGACCAATACAGTTATCAAAATAGGCTTCTTAAAAGGTAAAAACAGTTCTTTCCATAGCAAACTATAGATGTGACACTTTTAACACAAAGTACCTTGAATGCATTAAAATCATAAACAAGAACAGCCCCAGGGAAGGTGATGCATCAATTCCTTATGCACAGGGAAAGTGATGCGTTGGTTCCTTACTCCACGTGAGGTGATGCATTGGTTCCTTACTCCTATGCAGGGGAGGTGATGCGACAGTTCTTTACTGAAGTGGAGGTGGTGTGTCGGTTTGTTACTGTGCAGGGAGGGGATGCATCGGTTTCCTTCGGGCCCGGTGTCCTTGTAGAGTTGCCACCTGGTGCGATTTGTGAGGATCAGGGATTCAACTGTTCTCCATATGGCAGTGGCAACAGCACTGTGTTGGTTTCTTCAGCTGCGGTCCCATGTTGCGTTGGTTCATGCAGCCGCACAGCAGGGCCTGTGTTGGAATCGGTGCGGTGATCTCAGGCTCCGTAGATCAGTGCACATGATGTGGCGTGCAGCGATTTCTCAAACTGCGGACAGGCGTTGCATTGTTTTTTTCAGCGATGCATTGGAAACAGGTGCAGATGCATTGCGCTTATCATTGTTGCCTTACTTTTCCAGCTCCCACCAGCAGGAACAACCTCCAGAGGCTCAGAACAGCAACATGCACCTCTTGGAAGTTCAGCACTCACAGCAAGGAAGTTCAGGGGAGCTGGGGGTGAAGTCTTTGTATCCCTGAAACTTCAAAACAGGAGGCAAGCTCTACTTCAAGCCCATGGAGATCTTCCTCTAGCACGGGACACAGCGCACAGCAAAGTCCTTGTCTTTTACTCAGCAGAAACAACCACTGCAGGCCAACCTCAGACAGCATACAGCTAAGGGGCAGTACCTTTCCATCGGTTTATCCAGCTCTTTTCCTTGACAAAAGTTCCTCTTGAATTCCAGAAGTAATCTAAACGTCTGGAGTCTGGGGCCCACTTTTAATAGGTCAAATTACTTTGTTCTGTGGTGTCAGAGAAGCTCCAGTTCTGTCCTCTGTGGTGAAGCTTCCTGGCATGAGAGGTGGGGACAGCATTGTCCAAGGCAGACCAGGACCATTTAGATGTGAAAGAAATCTCCTCCCCCTACTCTGAATGCAGCCCAGGTCTATTCAGAGCAGCCCGACTCATTCAGGAGAGGCAGGACACTAATCAACCCACTGCCACGCCAACCGGTGTCTGTCTGAGAGAATGCACATCCCCAGCACCTGTCACTCCAAAGCTAGACAGTCAATACACAAACCTAGCAGAGGCACACAAGATGACTAAGCAAGAAAATACATACTTTCTAAAAGTGATATTTTCAAACACAGAATGTATAAATCATCCTCACTAAAAGAGGCATCTTCTATTCTGAGTTCTGTCATACTAACCTTTACCTTCCACTCTCCTCTCAATAGGAAGTTATATTTATAAGATGTTATAAATGAATTCCCATTCTATCTTATGGGACAGATAGCCTTTCAATAGTGAAGAACGATCTTGGCAGTATTTCACTGTCAGGACATGCCATACACACCTGGACATGTCCTACCTTTCACATACACTGCACCCTGCCCACAGGGGTGTCTTGGGCCTACCTGAGGGGTGACTCACATGTAATAAAAGGGTGGGTCAGGACCTGGCAAGTGGGTGTGCTTGTCAGGTTGACATGGCAGTTCCTAACTGCGCACAGACACTGCAGTCGCAGGTCTGAGTTATATTTACAGACTGCTCATCTGGGTGGCAAATCAGTGCCGCTGACCCTCTAGCAGCATTTGATTCACATGGACTGTGCACACACAGTGCACTGTATTAGATACTTACCAGTAAATCAAATATGCCAATCAGGAATCAGCAATCCATAAATACAATTTACAGGAAGAGCATATGCACTTTAGCACTGATCAGCAGTGGTAAAGTGCCCAGAGTCATAAAACTAACACAAACAGGGTCCAAAACAGAAGTCTAAATTGCAAAAAGTCTCGAGATAGACCCTCTGGACAAGCCAGATCTAACACCCATATTATCAATACTTTTACACATAATAATCATGCTACTCAGCTTACTGTGCTGGGTTGCGTGAAAGTTAGAGAGGACTACTGATTCTTATATTGTTATAAATGGACCATTTTAACTATCTACTTGCAGTGGTATACTGTCTGCTGGCTTGTGGAAGTGCAGGGAGCCTTTGTCCATAATTGTAGGCTGTGGTAAGATACAGACACTACAATTTGTAGTCCTGAAGGGATAGATTCCAGCACACACATATTTATGTGACCTCTTAGTGTCGAACAATATACACTGCCAACCACAACGCATGTGGTAACAGGTATGAGAATTCCTACCAAATATATGGCTCTGTGGTAGGCCACACTGGGAATGGCATGCCATGTTATGATTTCTAAAGGAAGAACAATTAGTATATATGAATACCTCATAATTTACATAGGCCAATTCTTGTGAAGGCCCATGCTTAACCCATGGATAGGCTTCCAAGAAGCAATGTGACATCATGCAAAAAATGGAATAAACTGCCTCTGAATATGATTAGCAGAATAAATCTTATTAAGATGAAAGTCCTACCAACGTTTGTTTACTTATTCCGATCTATTCCACTTGCATTAAACAATAAATTCTTCCAGCACCTAGACGGGCTCCTGAGTAGCTTTATATGGAGCAACAAAAGGGCCAGAAGGTCATTAAAAATGCTGAAAAATAATACAAATAAGGGATGGCTGAACTTTCCAGACTTTAAACTATATTGCTGGTCCTCGTTTTTTACATGTCTACGTTCCCTATTGCATGGAGACAGAGCTCTTTTTTTCCATTCTTTGTTGAAACAAGACTCACAATTCTTTTTGCTCAGAATTAATGACCCGAATTATTACAAAAGGGTGAGATTTAAGACTGCTAGAGACATCGCTAGCATCTGGGTTAATATACTAAAATTTTGCAAAACAACCTTTTTTCACCCAAAATTACCGTTGTGGGGTAACCCAGGTCTCCCGGCTATTTTTACGGATACTATCATTCATAGTTGGGCGTCTCTTGGGATTAAGACATTGGCGGATCTATACGGCTTACAGGGGTTTCTAGAATTTAACACGCTCAAACAGTTATACGATCAACCGGAAGCTACAAGATTCAAACACATGCAACTGCACGACTATTTGGTTAATAAGAAAAAGATACAAAATATCTTTGAATGTGACATATGGACTTGTCTTTACTCAATCAAAAACAAATCAATTATTAGCAAAGCCTATAAAACACTTAGCACATTTAAAACAAATGATGGTGATAAACTGGCTGTGAAGTGGAGCACCCAACTAAGTTTAAATATCACTTCTAATCAGATAGAGCACTCCCTGGTTAACATAAACAACCTTGTACGATCATCTAGCCTTCGGCTACAACAATACAGAACGACCTGCATGCTCTACTACACACCCGAAAGAATTTCCAGATGGTCCCCGAACTCCTCCTTTGCAGTCGTACTAAATGCCCTAAATGTTCGACCGAAGCAGCCAATATAGTACATATACTGTATTCCTGCCCCAAACTTAAGACCTTCTGGGGGGATATATTGAGTGTTTCTAGATTAAAAAATATCTCGCTCCCCACCATCACGGCTGCTTCGGTCCTACTAGATCTTAATCTTTCTTCACCTTCACAATCAGCCCTAACCACTATACTTATCTCATGTGCTAAATTAACGTTGGCTAGGGCCTGGATAGATCCGGAACCACCGACGGTTTGGAAGTGGTGGACACTAGTAACAGAGATACATGTCATGGAGTTAGCCCTAGCAAATCTTAGGGGAACACGCTCACTGATTAAATTCAATCGAAACTGTAGTACTTTTCTAGAGTAAAATCTTATTCAAATGCTGTATAATTGTTAAGCTTCTCTGGTTTCTTTTTTTGTTTTCTGCAAAGAAGAATATGTCTTTAGTTTGATTTTGTAATAGGAATTCTTTTTACTGTGTTCACATATCAAATTATTTCGTCTACAACATATATACTTTAAATGCCTCTCTGTATATGTATATGTATGAAATTATCTACGTATTTTTGTTGTCTTCTTCTTTTTCTGTCAGCCCGCTAACATTAATAAAAAAATAAATAAAAAAAAGACATCATGCAGCACAACTGTCCTGATACAAATAACCTTTGTTAATGCAATCACCGAAGGCCAGCTCATAATGTCCAAATGACAAGGTATGAAGGAAATCTGTTCTCCTTCCTTTGCTTTGCATGATGCAAAGTTAACCCTCAAGCTTCCTAAATGTGGCACTCCATTTGAAATGTGTTTTCCATAATTGAGATAGTCCAGACGTGGCCTTAATAGACAACATTTATGTGTAATTGATGGAGAGTAAGACACCTGTTACTATTTAGTCAGTACACAGCCTACTGAAGCACGTCTTGGAAGTTTACTTGATTTTCTGATTTACAATTTTAGACAGTATGATAGATAATTACCAGCAACTTTTTATAGGCTTTTAGCTTATTGTCACTTTCATGTTTGGCCCTAAAAATTGTACTCACTGAAAGCAGACATCGTGATGACTCTGAACTGTGTATTAAGTTGTTTACAATACTCCCAGGATCTCTGTAGTACATCTAAAACATAACCCTGCGAACAGATGGCAAAGATGATGGTAGGCTTGGCAAAAGAACAGTCAGGGGTTGAAAAGTTCGATGAGAAGGTCGGCAGTAAAGAGGCAGTATTAGGTTCATAGAAAACACGGTGATCAATGTAGATGAAGATGATGACTTCAGTAGATGAAGAAATAAAGGTGAACGTTTTTGAAACATTAGTTCAGTTGAGGCATCTTCAAGTGGGTGTAGTCCAATAGTCGCCAACATGAGGTGTTGTCGCAGGAATAAACAGCAGGTAGGCAGGAATACAAAGGTTGAGGTTTTTATTGTATCTTCAAAACAAGAGACCTCATCCTACAAAGTCCAGCGAACAACTGACTAGTAGTTTGAGGCTAAACATTCCATAAATTTACATTGCATTGGAACAACAGAGAGGAGCATGAGCCATGGTAAGGTTGGCTCAAGATAAGAACACTACAACACCTCCCGCTTATCTATCTATATATATAAAACCAAAAGTATGTCTGTTTGTCCTTTATGCATTACAACACCATTCATCCGATCGCCATGAAACTTTGGGAAGTTGTTGAGTACACTCCTGCGAAGGTTTCTGGCAAAAAAAAAAAAGTTGTTAAAAGTTGTTGAGTACACTCCCCACTCCCGTGAAGGTTTCTGGCAAAAAAAAGAAAAATGTGTTCAAATTTACATTTGATTATTAAGGGGACTGTTGTCCACAGTTACCCCTCCTGTAATGGATGGTTGAGAAGTTAACATAAATCATAAACATATAATCATTCTGAGGAGGAAAGGCAATCAACAATAATATAATTGTGAAATGAAATAATGCACAAATTATGAGATACAAAAAAGTTACTTACTGAACTGTAAAGTTAGCGACAAAAGATGCTTCATGACAAGAACAAAGAAACAGGATAAACTACATGCCACCAAAAGAGAACTGCAGTTGAACAAAAGGAAGATAGCATGATGAGAAGCACATGACAAACTGATTACCTGACCAAAAGGTACTCATTAATGTTCATCCTGCTATTCTAGATCTAAAACTTGGGAAGACAACATCATCATCCTCTGATGATTGTGCACCCTCGTGTGGTTGTGGTACAGCTGGAGGCTATGGAGTAATTGTTGGTAACTCTGATGCACAATCATCCGAGGTTAAAGATGTATGCCCCATCTTTGCAAAAACATTAGAGTGTTCCTCGAAGCCTGCATGGTATTCCAATGCAAGAGATTGCTGGTTCTGCAACACAACAACAACATTACTGTTGAGGGCAATAGTTGTTGCCATAACGGAGTCTATCTTGGCCTCCATTCGAATTCCTATCTCCCCCATTCCTTGATGCAAGTCCTGTATGGAGAAATCAATGACTCTTTGCTGGGTGACAACATCACTGGTGCTTGAAATAGAAGGTTGTTGTTGATTGCTCTTCTGCATCATAACACCAGTAATATTAGCTAAGTAGAAATAAATCAAAGAGAAGCAATAATGGGTGTCATGCACTGCCTCTGCCAACCCCTTATTGGGGCTGACACAGCTGCCACTACTTCTACAGTGCTTGATAAAGTCTCCATCCCAAACTTAACTGCCTCCATCATACACAGCTGTACCCCAACCAGTCTCCGCTGAAAGATGACTTGTGGGCCATTAGGATACTCACTAGGGATATGGTGAGCTGTGAAACTTATGTGAAACTGTCTGGGAGTTCAAGTGGAGAAGGAACCATTTCTTATTGCTTTGCCAAGATAAGAAAATAATCCATAGTGTTCAGGAGTTAGTTGTGGGTTTCTCTTCACCCATGAGGGGCAAGTAAGAGTCGAGGTCAGGTTTCTCATCATGGACAGGCTGTTACACAGCAGAGGTAGGGATTTCCTCTGAAAAAGATGTAGATCATTTTAGCATTCTACAGAGTTTGTATATGATATTGATCTTCATAAGTATATTGTGGCAGAAATTCTGTTCACTTCCTCATACACTGAAAAGTTGCAGGTCTAATTAGCAACAGGGCACAATGGGCAGATTTTAGGGTTGTCTAAAGTCATCACTATGTTCAGAAGCTGTAGTGTACCACCCTAATATGGTAATGTGTAGGCAAGTACAATAATGCATTCCAGAACACACACACAAACAAGCCTGTGATGCAGGAACTATGCTGTATCTGTCGCAGCTGTGGGTCTAGGCTGCATACATTGCACCAGAGTCAGCTGATATACAGATATTGAGCCTATGTTAGTAAATCTAATACATTAATACACACTCCTGTTCACGCTCGCACCACACCAAGTTAGTTTGCTGACCTAATTTGCATTACACTGTAGTACATATTTGCTGTTATTACATGAAGACTTTGTGTGCTTCACATGTGACCTTGGTGGTATGTAGATATGTTACGAAGACACATACACTCGGCCTATTATGCTAAGGTGTGTAGATGATAATCATCTACTTATTTATGCATTATACAGTTTATACAGACATGAAAATACACATATTGTAGGTACTTTAATATTCGTTTTAAACTATACATCTGGACATATACACATCTTGAATCATGAAGGTGATTCTATAGGTCGTACCTGCAACCTCTGTAGTACCTGTCCTATAGGATTATATGGGATCTTGAATTTAATGTATACAGGTGTTCTGTGTGTGCTTAAATATTATGGTCCTTTTAGTAGGCGTTCTCCTTCTCGTAATACCAATAGGTTAATACAGTATACATGTATTATGGTATATCTTACCCTTTACATTTTCATGATCCTCAAGTCAGCACTGTCTATGCCCTCAACTCTGGCAGCCAACTCTGTTGAATTGAGTGATGCCACCTGTTCCTCCAGTGGATTCAACTCCTGGACTTCTAGTCCTTCTCCAGTCCTCATTGCATCCTCCAAGTTCCTGGCCATTTTCTGTTTGGTCCTGCGCTTGTGCCACCTTTTCCTACATTCAACTACAGACCGTCTGGTAGATGCCACACAGTTCTCTTGTCCTCTATTGCTTGCCACAGAGCATTCACCTTTGCTAATGGTAATTTCTAGGTTACAAACAAAAGTTTCTACTTTTTGTGATAGCTGTGATCCAATTTGGATTGCCTCCTTAGTGAAATTGACTTTGCACTTCCTCTTCGACTGCATGCCAGCCTCAACTTCTGGGATGTTTCCCTCCTGCCAGTGATGATGCCCATTCCATGCCTCTAAAATGGTGGAGAGGTTGAACAAACAATTATTTGTCGTTGCGTGGCTATATGTCGTTTTGCACCATGCATTGGACTCCTGTGTGATGAAAATCTGGCTAGGGCACATACAGCTATTTTGAGGCATACAGTACAGCTTTGCATCACGCAGGTTCAAGTTCTGTAACCTTGAGTGCGATGAAACTACAACTCTGCATCACTCTGTGTGCGATTCTCTCGACCTCGCATAATAGTGCACTGTATAGTAAATACAGAGCAAACATGCTGCACAAAAGTAATGTTGTACAGCACAACGTATCCTCGTGCAATGCTACACATGCAGTGCTGTGTGAGTCTTAGTAAATCAGACCCAACGTTCCTTCATGCATATTCATATTCAACTCACGAGGGGTATGTGATACACTTTTCTGTTGTTATCCGCTGATATATACCAAATAATTCCTGTCAACTCAACAATACACAACTGGGGTACAGGCAAGCTGCACCTAGGTAAGAAGTCCGTAGATCTCTTCCTTCACGTTGTTCGTAGTAAATCAGCCAGGGAACACTTTTGGTTCAAAGCACTAACTTGAAATCTAATCCCAAACACTTGTGGTAATTATTAACATAGGGTTGGTCAGCAATAGTTCCATCAGCACCCCAAGGATGCTTCTCTTAAAGTTTTGGGCAGTGGTATAAATAGATCAGGCTTCCCACCTTTTCAAAAACTGAAATTGAGCTATCACAAGTTTAAAGACATTTTGGATAATTCCAGCTTTTCTAATACAAAAACATAAATACTCTGTATGGTACAGGGGGTGCCGGCAGCAATACCTCTCTCTCACCTCTCTTTCCAATGCTTCTCTGACCAATTCACAAAGATTCCTCCTGGAGGCCTCCAGGTTATTGGTATTGTTAATTGATATTTATATAGCGCTAAATCACCGTCAGGTCTCTTAGTTCTTGGGAGGGAGTGGGCAAGGCTGCTAGACGACCACCAGGGTCGTGCATGAGTTAAACTGTGCTTAGTGTTTCCCTGAACAGGATAGTTTTGAGCTGTTTCCTGAACTGAAGCAGGGAGGATTCCCTTCAGAGATACTCAGGTATCTGGTTCCAGAGCTGGGGGGCTCAAGAACTCTTCTCATTCCCAGAAGACCACCAAATGTGTGGGTGCAGCCCTCTGGGGAACCTACTGTACACTTTTGCCAGGACTCTGTTTCCCGACAAACTGTGAAGGCACAAAAGTGGAGGCAAACGTTGTACAGTCAAAATATCGAGTTTTTTATATCGAATTACAGTAACAGTGATGCAAAAAATATAGAATGGAAACAATATCGAATTGACAGAATATAGACTACAAAAATATCGACTAGAACAGCATTAAAATCGATTCCAAAATATAGACTGGACAAAATATCGAATGGACAGAATATAGACAACAAAAATATAGGATTTGAGGTAAGTAAGTTAACATCAATTTTTTAAAGTGTTTTTTATGTTACTATATGTGTGAAAACTGTATATTTAATTTAGAATTCATTTTAATTAATTAATTTGATGGTATTTTATTTTTGCGTAATATAAATTAGTAGCGGGTTGTGGGTTTATAAGGGATTAGGGTGGGAAGTAATTTAAATATAATTAATTAAATATGTTAATTTATTTATTGGTATTTATTTTGAATGAATTGTTAATTAATTATTAATTGGTAATTAATTAACATTTAATTGGTAAATCATTTTAATTAATTGATTAATTGATAATTAAGTTAATTATATTAATTTATTTCTGTAGGTTGTGGGTTTATAGGGGAATAGGGTGGGAAGTAATTTAATTATAATTAATTAAATATGTTAATTTATTTATTGGTATTTATTTTGAAATATTTTTCCATTAATTATTATTTGTAAATTAATTACAATTTAAATGGTAATTATTTTAAATTAATTGAATAATTGGTAATTAATTAAAATATAATTGGTAATTCATTGTTAATTAATTTATAAATGTAAGTAATTAGAATATAAATGGTAATTAATTTTAATTAATTGATTAAATGTTAATTATGTTAATTATTTTAATTTCTTTTCAGTAGTGGGTTGTGAGTTTATAGGGGAATAGGTTGGGAAGTAATTTAATTATAAATAATAACTTTTTTTATTTATGTATTGGTTATTTTTGTATTAATTTATTATTATTTTGTAATTGTTAATTAATATATTGTTAATTGTTAAATACTTTGTATTAGTAGGTAACTTTTTCAAATAATAACTTTTTATTTGTATTTTTAATTGATTAATTAATTTATTATAAAAAGTATTAATAATTGTTTTTTTTTATTATTGGTATTAATATTTAATTCATTTTCATTCATATATGAAGTATTGACTTTCCCTACTGTTGCACTCTCTGGAGTGGGAATAGTAATTTTTACCCCTACGCTATCCAATGCTTTCCCTACTGTTGCACTCACTTGAGTGGGAATAGCAATTGTTACCCCTACGCTATCCAACACTTTCCCTACTGTTGCACTCTCTGGAGTGGGAATAGTAATTTTTACCCTTACGCTATCCAGCGCTTTCCCTACTGTTGCACTCACTGGAGTGGGAATAGTAATTTTTTTTTAGTTCAGTAAGATTTTATTGAATTTTAAGAAAGGAGAAGTACATAAAGACATACAAAAAATTGAAGGAATTCATTAAAATACAAAGAAGTGAAAAAGAATAATCATAAAAATACAGTCATCAATAAAATTCATCGCAAAAAAAAATTTGTCAGTTAAAGGAAAACAGAAGAAGGGGAAAGGAGGGGAAAGGAGGGGAAGGGAGAAGGGAAAGGGAAATATACATTTCATAGCATAAATACTTAAATAAGTAGAATTACCAATACTACATGAGCAATAAAACAACAATAATTATAACTGTACATATGAATCTATAGGAGACCAGAAAGATTGAAAAGTCGAAGAATTATGATGAACACCTTGTAATGACAATTGTGCACCTCTTCTTGTAAAGATAATCCAGGACCACCAAGCATGGACTGAAAGGGAAGAAGCATCCTTCCAACAAAAAGTGATGGATTTTAACGCAGCCGATACCAGAAAATTAAATAACTTTGCTTCAATATCATCAAGTGGTACACTCAAAGCAACAGATTTACATATAACTAAATTATAAGAGGGTAAATCAGAAATAGGCAAAATTTTCTGTATCACGTTCCATACTTCAGACCAAAATTTCAAAATAGTCGGACAATCAAATAACATATGACGTAAGGAACCAGGATGTAAATTGCAATGCCAGCATAGATTAGATGGTAATAAGTGAGCTTTAAATAAACGCAATGGTGTCCATAAAGAATTAAATAAAATATAAGCATTAGTTTGATAAATAGATACTGGTAAACATCCAGAAATAGAAAGGGACCATATTAATGACCAGGAATCCTTTGGCAATGACAAAGATAACTCATTATTCCAAAAATTAGAAATTGTATCAACATTGGAACCTAAGGATACGGTGAGTTTCTTATAGAATACAGACACCGCTTTAGAGGATAAAGAAACAGTGTTAACATAAAGCATAAAATCAGCTGTCATTTTTGAAGGAATGCCATTGGGGAAGGAATCTAAAATAGAATTACAGAGATATTGATATTTTGACAGATCAGATAAAGGCAGATTAAATTTTGATTGGAGTTGAATAAATGGAATAAACTCATCATCCATGAAAACATCTCCAAGATAAAAAAACCTTTAGCAATCCAGGAAGACCAAAAGGAAATATTCCTATTTAATTTTATCAAGGCACTATGCCACAAGGACAAATGTACTGTAGAAAGTAAGGGGGATTCAAAATTGGAATCTAAATCATTAAAAATTAATCTTGATGATTTAATTATGGAAGAAGAATGTACAATTTTAGATACGGGAGACATGGTTAACAGAGATAATAAAGGAAAAGGTTTAACAAGGGAAGTCTCAATATGAAACCAGATAGGGGGAGTAAGCATAGGAGATATATTAAACCATAACGAACTCTGTTTAAGGATAAACGCTTTATGATACAAAAGGAAATCAGGTAGGGCAAAACCAATATGACATTTGGGGATTTTAAATTTTTTATAAGCAATACGAGGAGGCTTATTATTCCATAAAAATTTCGATAAAAGTTTGTCAACATCTTTATAAAATTTGAGTGGAAATTGAGTCGGGATCATTGCAAGAGAATAAAATAATTTAGGGGCAATAGTCATTTTAATAGACTCCATTCTCCCCCACCAAGAAAGATGAAGGGAGGACCATTTGGATGTTTTTTGTTTTATATATTCTAGATGGAAATCACAATTTAATTTTAAAGTAGCGTGAAGGGATGATGAAAATAATATTACAAGGTATTTCAATTTGCTCTTTTGCCAAACTATATCTGGTGAAGGTAGCATATCAGGAGTACATAACATATTTAATGGAAAAAATTCAGTTTTAGTAACATTTAACTTATAACCTGACACAGTAGAATACTTAGAAATAATATCAAGCAAAAAAGGAACAGAGGAAACAGGATTACTAATAAATAATAACACATCATCAGCATATGCTAAAGTTTTAACAGTAATATCATTGATATTAATTCCTTGAATGTTATCACATTTTCGAATGTAATTAAGAAATGGCTCTATACCAAGTAAAAACAAAAGAGGGGAGAGGGGACAACCCTGACGAGTTCCTCTGAAAAGAGAAAATTAGTTAGTAATCTGGCCATTAATAAATAATCGAGCTGGGGGGGCATAGTATAAAGCAGAAATCATACGAATAAAGGAGGGGCCAAAATTAAAAGATAACAACGTTTTAAATAGAAATTGCCAATGGATTTTATCAAAAGCTTTTTCAGCATCTAATGCCATAACACCACCATAACCATACGCTATCCAAGGCTTTTCCTATTGTAGCACTCTCTGGAGTGGGAATAGTAATTTTTACCCTTACGATATCCAGCGCTTTCCCTACTGTTGCACTCACTGGAGTGGTAATAGTAATGTTTACCCCTACGCTATCCAACGCTTTCCCTACTGTTGCACTCATTGGAGTGGGAATAGTAATTTTTATCCCTACGCTATCCAACGCTTTCCCTACTGTTGCACTCTGTGGAGTGGGAATAGTAATTTTTACCCCTACGCTATCCAACGCTTTCCATACTGTTGCACTCACTGGAGTGGGAATAGTAATTTTTACCCCTACGCTATTCAATGCTTTCCTTACTGTTGCAATCTCTGGAGTGGGAATAGTAAATTTTACCACTATGCTATCAATGTTTTCCCTATTGTTGCACTCATTGGAGTGGAAATAGTAATTTGTACTCTCCCGCTATCCAACGCTTTCCCTACTGTTGCACTCATTTGAGTGGGAATAGTAATTTTTACCCTCCCGCTATCCAACGCTTTCCATACTGTTGCACTCACTGGAGTGGGAATAGTAATTTTTACCCCTACGCTATCCAATGCTTTCCCTACTGTTGCACTTTCTGGAGTAGGAATAGCAACTTTTACCTCTACGCTATCAAATGCTTTCCCTACTGTTGCACTCTCTGGAGTGGGAATAGTAATTTTTACCCCTACGCTATCCAATGTTTTCTCTACTGTTGCACTCACTGGAGTGTTAATAGTAAATGTAATCCTCTAGCTGTCCTACGTTGAAAATATAGTATATGTTTTGTTAATAATATACCCCCTAAGGGTTTGAACAACACAGAGGATCTGTATACCTTCCTGCAATTAATTCTTTTTAACTGTTTTTCAACTTATGTGTATATATATAATGATGATAGTATGTATATTTATCTAATATTGATAGATGAACACAATTTATGGTACAAGGATATTTATTTATTTATATATATATACTGGTTGAAGTAGAATTGAGAACAGAGCCCGATCAATTGGATATATAACAAAAATACGTATAAAAGATTTGATTCCCTTTTTTCCACTGTTACTGTTCTTTTAATTAGTGGGGAGGATTTTAGGACATTATTATTTATATATTTTATCGATTTAGGGTTTGATTTTAAGGATTATTTTATAGAAAATATTTAACATTTCTAGTTATTAATAATGGTTTTTACTTAATCGATCCTTGATGAAATGATAATGTAGAAAGGATGTCCCATTGTCCTTTACACTGCACTTTAAAAGAACTAAGCACAGGTCACTTTTTATTGGGTAACAGTCTTGCTCATGCCACAATAGGATTGTTGTATTTACACTATCACAGGTTTGCCATTTATTTATTTATTTATTCACTTAGGATATAGGGTGTTTTTAGACATAGCAGAATACTTTTAAGTCTTTTAATGCATTTAAGCGGCTATTATTTCATGTATACAATAATTGTATCATGTGAGAAAGTTTTTCTAAAAATGATGGAAAATTATGCATTTATGCTAAAATCGAAGGATTGGAAAAGACATATAAGTAAAAAGTATTTTTTCTATGTCTATTATGTTATGTATGCACTAGCACTTTAAAAAGGGCACGAAAAACCACTGAGATGTCATGTGATCAAGGGAGGGATCTCCCGAAATGCGTTATGGCGGCATCGGCGAAATAAATTAATGCACTGAAAATTTCTTGGGTCCGCGCTGGTCTTTTCAAGGTCATTGAAGCAGCAAGGCAAGGTTGGATTTATATATATATGTATATATATATATCCAATTACCACTCCGGTGCTGGTACCACCCTTAGGAGAAAAACACGAACACGAAGATTTCTTTAATCACTGCTGGCTACAGTGACTTTTTATTCTGCCAGGTGCGAAATATCTTCAGTAAGGATGACGTGTTTCGGCTAACAAGTAGCCTTGCTCACATACCTGAGCTGCTCAAACAAGTGCGTTTAAATACATTGGTGCTTGTGGTCATGTGATACCAAAACTACTCAAATAATGAAAAGTGAAAACACACTGCGTGCATAAAAACTACAACCAACAAAATACTGGGCTAGTTAATTCAAACTGTTTTCCACCCAATAATAAAATGACTTTTATATGCATTTTGAATTCATTTCTGTACAAATACTCTATGTTGTTTTCAAATTTGATATAGAGTGTCTACGTCTATCTAAAAAATAATAATAATAAATATATTACATTTTTTTTTTTTTTAAAGTTACAATAATTATTTGATAATTTTAAGTTTATTTAAATATTTTAAGTATATTTCAATGAATTATATTTATTATTATATTACTTTTAAATTACTTTTAAGACATTTAAAAAATACAATATTTTGACTGGCTATATTTTTTATAACAATATTTTGGGGTCGATATTTTTGTACTTACCTGTTTGAAGATAGGAGTTCGATATTCTGGCATTCTATATTTTCTCCACGATATTTTGGCAGGTCGATATTTTGCTCCTCGATATTCTGTCAGTGATCCGAGGCAAACAATGGAGAGGGGGGGGTGGCAGAGCAGGGGTGAAGGAATGCGCATGTCTGCCCACTTCTGAATAATGGCCAGGATAAGAGGAACAAAGATGGCGCATTGTCAATGACAGTGTATGACCTTTTCCTATAGGCAGAAAGATAACTGTACTTTTGCCACAAATGTTTCATTTCATATCTCTGCAAGGCGTTCAGCAAATATTGTGGCTGAGGTTGCATTACATTGCCCACTAGACATGTCACTGAAAAAACAGGAATAAAAATGTCTGATTACTGATTCACAGTAACCTTTGCACACAGACCTGAATCTTAGAAGCATACATTTTTTATATTCATCTATATATTAGAGGTGTTCACGGAATCAGGAAATTATGGTATTCACACAGTGCTTAATTTGAGCTGGTGCCTGGTGGCGGGTGCCACCTGCATTTATTTCTTGGGAAACAACAGTTATTTTTCTGAATCAAGGGAAAATAAACACAGGAGCATATCATCAAGACAATTATTGCCACTTTAGCAGCCGTTTTCGTCCGGATAGCGGCGAAAATTATATTGCCCCTATTAGCAAGGTCACGCTATCGCGTGAATCCTTGCCTTAGCACCCTGTCCATGAACGCCCAGCATTGCCTCTCTAATGAGATGCAAAGTGGGCGTTCTGTCCCAAAATACCATGAGAAATGTCGCTAAGCAACATTTCTCCTATTTACAAGCTGCACGCTAAAGGGCATAGCGATAAGAAAAGTAGCTCTATCCTTGGTTATCGCTACTTTTCTTACACCTGCTCTCAGGTTGACTTATCCATAATATCCAATGGAAGGTGGATAATATGGCTTGTCCGATCATCAAGATATCGTAGTTCACTGTGCAATTATCGCTGGATTTCCAGTGATAATCACACAGTTTTGTGGCTAACGCTTGGATTTCTATCGCATTGGAGATAAGAGTTGCTGATAACAGCCCCCGACATCGTCATAGCCATCCCGGATGGCTACAAGATCAACCGGAGGGACCGCGTCAACCAAACCGGAGGAGGAATCGCCATCGTCCACAGAAACACCATCCGCATCACGACCAACTCCGAGGACACCCTCACTGCCGCCGAGCACCTTCACTTTCAGATACACACCGACCCCAAGACCACCCTCAGAGGCACTCTCATCTACAGACCCCCGGGACCACACACACAATTCAGCGAAACCATTGCAGACTTCGTCAGCCCGCACGCCCTCACCTCCTCAGACTACATCCTCCTAGGGACCTCAACTTCCACCTGGAGAACAACAAGGACTGTAACACCGCCGCCCTGCTAGACAATCTCGCCAACCTCGGACTCAAGCAACTGGTGAACACCCCCACCCACTACGCTGGCCACACGCTTGACCCCATCTTCTCCTCAAGCAAGCACATCTCCTTCAGCCACTCCACCAGACTACACTAGACAGATCACAGCTGCGTCCACTTCAACTTCAGGAGAACCACAACCCACCACCACTCGCAACAGGTTCCCCGCTGAAGCTGGAGCAAGATCCCCGCAGACCAGCTCACCACCGCCCTCAGCCAGAACCCACCCACCAATGCAACGAACCCCAGCGAAGTAGCTCTCAACCTCACACGGTGGCTCACCAACTACGCCGATGACCTAGCACCACTGAAGAAACTTCCCAGCAGACCCGGCAGCAGGAAAGCCCAGTGGTTCACCAACAACATCAAAAACTCCAAGAAAACCTGCCGCACCCTCGAGAAAGCCTGGCGCCACGACCAGACAACAGAAAACATGACTGCCCTCAAGAACGCCACCCGCAAACTCCACCAGCTGATCCGCAGCACAAAAAATACAACATTCAAAGAACGCCCAGACAACAATACCCACAACAGCAAGGAACTCTTCAGCATCGTTAAAGAGCTCTCCAACCCCAGCGCCTGCAACAACGACATCACACCCTCGCAAGACCTCTGCGACTCACTCTCCTCGTTCTTCCACCGCAAGATCACTGACATACACAACAGCTTTGGTGCACAGACCACGCACCCAACCACCGAACAAACGCCCCCCACCACCACCCTCTGCACCTGGACCCCTGTCAGCACTGAAGGCACCGCCTCCCTGATGAACACCACTCACTCCGGCTCCCCAACTGACCACTGCCCACACCACATCTTCAAGAAAGCTGACTCCATCATCGCACACCATCTCCGGAACATCATCAACAGCTCCTTTGCATCCGCCACCTTCCCAGAGAGCTGGAAACATGCCGAGCTGAGCGCCCTCCTGTAGAAACCCACCACGGCCCCACGGACCTCAAGAACTTCCGCCCCATCCTGCTCCTCCCTTTTCCGGCCAAAGTCATCGAGAAGACCGCCAACAAACAACTTTCCGCCTTCCTCGAGACAAACGGATCCCTCGACCACTCACAGTTCGGATTCCGAGCAAACCACAGCACCGAGACCGCTCTCATTGCAGCTACCGACGACACCAGGTCCCGGCTCAACAACGGGGAAACTGTTGCCCTCATCCTCCTAGACCTCTCAGCAGCCTTCGACACCATATGCCACCGCACCCTGAAGCAGCGCCTCAGCAACACCAGAATCCAAGGAGCGGCCCTGGAGTGGATCACCTCGTTCCTCGCCAGAAGAACCCACAGAGTCCGCCTCCCCCTGTTCCGATCCACGGCCACCGAAGTCATCTGCGACGTTCAGCAAGGATCCTCACTCAGCCCCACCCTCTCCAACGTCTACATGAGCCCGCTCGCAGCCATCACACGCCAAGACAACCTCAACATCATCTCCTACGCCGACGACACCCAGCTGATCCTCTCCCTCACCAACGACCCCGCCACCGCCAGAGCCAGCCTCCAGGAAGGAATGAAAGACATCGCGGAATGGATGAAGCTCAGCCGAAACTGAACTCAGACAAGAGGGAAGTCCTCATCCTGGGACCATCCCCTTCAGCCTGGGACGACTCCTGGTGGCCAACTGTCTTGGGCACACCACCCAAGCCCACGGACCATGCACGCAACCTGGGCTTCATCCTGGACTCCTCCCTCACGATGACCAAACAAGTCAACGCCGTCTCATCATCCTGCTTCAGCACCCTGCGGATGCTCTGAAAGATCTTCCGTTGGATCCCCACCAAAACCAGGAAGACGGTCACCCAGGCCCTGGTCACCAGTCGACTGGACTACGGGAACACCCTCTACGCAGGAACCACAGCCAAACTCCAGAAAAGACTCCAGCGCATACAGAACGCTTCTGCATGACTCATCCTGGACATCCCTTTTCACAGCCACATCTCTGCCCATCTGAAAGACCTGTAGTGGCTCCCCATCAGCAAGAGGATCACGTTCAGACTCCTCACCCACGCACACAAGGCTCTCCACGACATGGGCCCGAAATACCTCAACAGCCACCTCACATTCTACACACCCACCCGCCAGCTCCGATCCGCCAGCCTCGTCCTCGCTACCGTCCCACGAATTCGCAAATCCACCGCCGGAGGAAGATCCTTCTCCCACCTGGCGGCCAACACGTGGAACTCCCTCCCCAGCCACCTACGACTGACCCAGGACATCTCTCCTTCAAAAAGCAACTCAAGACCTGGCTGTTCGAGCAGTAGCTTCTTCCCCCCCCCCGCCCCCAGTGCCTTAAGACCCTAGCTGGTGTGGAGCGCGCTTTACAAATTAGTTTGATTGATTGATTGATTGATAACACGCTATCTCCACGATCGAAACCAGCGGTAGCCAGTGGCAATTATCCTAGCGCTAAGTGCGCTTAGCGATAATTATCGCCGGTTGTTGATGATATGCCCCACAGATCAGGAAGATGGAGGAAGGGAAAGCTGTCAAAACCGTCACAAAGGGAGAAAGCAGGGACCTGCCAAAGTGAGGTAAAGTGGCAGAGAGTGCTGGTAGTGGACTAAAGAGGCATGAGGTAGATTTAAGACAACCAGCCCTGGTGTTCTGTGTGCTGACATTAAATTGCACCAGAACCGTGCTTCTGAGCAGGGGGCTGGACACCACACTCTTTCTTTTACAAATTTAAAACCATATTAATTGAAACATATTGCACATATAATTGATAAAACAATTAACCGAATTGTAATAAAGGAGTTCAAAAATGGAAATTCACACCGGAAGAGTACTTGGCGGCAAAATGACAGTTTATGAAACAGAACATAAAATAATTAATCGAGTTAAAATGTTGTGGGTTAAGAAACACTCCTTAATTCTTTTCTACCTCAGGTTGCATGTTTGATGTTAGATGTAAGTTTTCTGAGTGTGAAAGAGATACAAATGGTGAAAAGTGCACTAAAACTGCCCTAATTACAAACAATGGGCACCCAACAGCAGACTAATCGAAGACAGAGGGTTAATGAGAAGATGGTTATTCCGAGAAATGTATGACTCACAGGATTGTTTTTTTTTATCAGACCCTGAGATATAAAGAACTGCTTGCCTTTTGTTTGATTTAAACACTGCCTCAACATGTTTTGATAATTTTCTTGGGAGAGGATGGGGGATATTGATGCTTATATTTTTGATGTCGTATTTTACCCATCTTTTCTTGATTCGTACTGTTCACTCTTGTGATGTTTTGCTTTTAGTTGCATCCTTGAGTTCCGAACATTACCGCTTTCTTGTTCATAGTTCTCTCCTTTGGTATTATTATTTTTGTTTTTATTTAAAGGAAAGGGATAATGTTATATCCTCAGTATTACATTTAAATGTATTCAGCCTAGGCCCTTCTAGCTGCTCAGCCAGAGTGAGAGCTGGGAACAGAATGTTGGTGTGACTGTGATGAATTGAATGCCTGGGTGCCAGTGTGAATGAGTGGTGTCAGTTAGAGATGGGCTGAGCAGCTAGGCAGGCTGTTCCTGGTGAGGCTGGTACATGGCTGGTACTTGACCTGAGCTGGCCGGACAGAGATTGATGCTACCTTGACTTGGAACCAATAAAGAAGACTTGGAAAATACTACATGGCTACCAGTGTCTCTATGTACAGGGTACAACAGTTACCTTGTATGTTCCAGACAACCAGCACAAAGACAAGAGAGATTACCAAATAAATTGGCTGATAACCAAATAAATGTCCCTATCTGCCCTTTAAATCCCTATTTATTATTTTTTTTGTAACCGCCCCATATGCAAACAGTGATCAGGCCCGCACTAATGTATCGTGGTTTGCAATTTACTATTAGACAGGTGGGCAGGGATCCATCTTTAGGTACCCTTTGTTAATAATAACAAGAGCACAGTCAACAGAAGCCTGCCGAGCCTGAGGGCTGTGGTCAGGGCAAGTCAAACAGTAAAGTACAATTAGATTATTGGGATAGCCACAATGGGTATGCATGGGGTGCATTAACATGCAATAATACTTGTTCTTTTAAAAAGTGCATCGTACCGCACCCTTCGGTTTCTAAGCAATGTAAACAACACTCTTCCCAAGTTCCAATGATCTGAATACAGCCACATAGGAAGGTTAGAAGATGAGTAGCACGTCAGGGGTTTAACCAGTGGATTGTGTATATCTTAATGGAGAAGATTCAGATTACTGAGCCATTCTGTAAGTTACAGAGGAGGTTATTTGCTAGTTTGTAGGAGTTTGTTGGCCATTCAAAAATATTTTACTACTCAGTGGGCCAACAAACCTGGTCTTACAGTCCACACTTTTAACTCTGGCAAGATGCTGTGCATATTGTCCCTTCTACAGTACCACAGCACATGGCATCACGTGAAAACCTCCATGACTCTGACTTTGTAAATACACAGACTTTTGAGCACAATACTCTAATGGTACTGCTGACTCCTAAATGTGTCTTTTATGTGAGTATTATTTTAATCCATTAATATCACAGAGGAAATGCGAATTTCATGCATTTGAGTAGAGAATATATAAAAGTACATGTAACTGCATTTACCCACCCACTGGAGTTTTATATACTATTATGTGGTGCGTGCAACAAATGTAGATGACTAGTTCTGCTTCACAGGAACGAGTACAAAGCAAAGGCAACATAAACTCTACTGATTGTCCATTTTTGAAAAAATATCTAAGGGAAGTCAGAGAGCCCGAAGCACTGCTGAGAGAAATACTGTACTCCAATCAATGCATACCAAAAAATGTTTGTTAGATATAGGGGTCTCCAGTTGGTAGAGGTAGGTACCTTTGACCAAATAGGGACCCTTGCGTCTAGTCAGGGTAAGGGGGTACACTCCTAAAATAACCCCTGCTCATCTATTGGTAGCTTGGCACGAGCATTTGTGAACACATACAGTAACCCAGTGAAAACACTACAGATGGACACCACATAAGTTGTAGTATAGAAATAAGTATTTTTGTATAGACTTAACACAAGACCACAAACGACAAAAATCCACAATAATGTACTTCAAAAATGGTAGACTTAGCTCAGTTCTCTTAAGATGTAAAATGCAACACTTTGAGTTCAATGTACCTTAGAATGCGTAACGTAATATAACAAAAGTATTGCAAGGAAGGTTTTGCTTCGGTTCCTTACATGCAAGAACAGTGATGCTTTGGGTCCCTACTGATGGGTAGGGGATGCGTTGGTTGTTCTCTGCAACGGGATGTGATGTGTTGGTTTCTTACTGCGCTTCTGTGGCGAAGCGACCAGCAGCGCCGTGATGCGATGAAGATGAACAAAGATGGTGTCTTCTCTTGGTTGAGACATGATGCATGCACGCCCGACGGCCGTGCGGCGACTCAACAATTCTTCTGAGCCGCGACTGGCCCTGTGACATGCTTCCCGGTGATGCGACGGCGTCTGGCGCGACGTTGATCCTCTTCTCCGGCGATGCGAAGACAGCGGCTGCGGAGGCGACACGCATCTTCTCCGTGAGTCGACCGTCCAGCTCCTTGTGACACACAGTTCCTCAGAAAGCCCAACAACCGCAGGCACTTCTAAAGAACTCTTGGGGAGCTGGTGGGTGAAGTCTGTGTTCCCTGAGACTTCAGCAGGAGGCAAGCTCTATGTCAAGCCCTTGGAGATACTTCACAAGTTGAATGAAAGTAGCAGAACGTCCTTTCTCCTCTCTTTGGCAGTCAGGCAAGTACTGCAGGACCATACTTCACGCTTAGGGATAGTCTTTCCCCAGTCTCTCTGCTTCTTCTCCTCAGCAAACGTTTTTTCTTGTTTCCCAAAAGTGATCTAAAGTTCTGGAGTCTGGGTCCCCCTTTCTATACACAGTTTGTCTTTGTTCTCTGAAGGCAGAGTGGCCTTTTCCTAGTCCAAACCAGTTCTGGTCAGTCCTGGAGCACTATGTTTACATGACTCCTTCTTTCTGTACACAGTGCTGGGCAGGCACATCAGGCGCACCACAGGAGGTGGAGCCAGCACTGTGGAAGGAAGGCACAGCCCTATTCAGGTCCCAGGTGCAACTACTCCCTCCCATCTACATGCAAATCTCTCTATTCAGCCCTGTGCTGACTCACCCTGTCTCCTCAAATCCCCCAGCCCCTGTCACTCAAACTCAAGACAAGGAATACACAACCTAGCAGAGGCAGGCTTAGATGGTTAGACAAGAAAATACCTACTTTCTAAAAGTGGAACTTTTTCTGAGTTCAGGCATACTAAACTCAAATTTCTACCTGCTTCCCTGATTCAGTTAGGATTATAAGATGTAATAATCAAAATGCCCATTCTGGCCTATGGGGAACAGCAATAGTGAAAAACGATTATGGCTGTAATTCACTATTAGGACATGTCACACACACCAGGGCATGTCCTACCTTTTACCTGCAATGCACCCTGCCCTTGGGCCTACCATAGGGGGGACTAATATTCAGAAAAGGGAAGGCTTAGGGACTGGCAAGTGGGTGCACATGCCCAGTCAGCATGGCAGTACCAAACTGCTCACAGGCTCTGCAATGGCAGACCTGAGGCACACTTTTACAGGCTGCTTCTGTGGGTAGCACAACCAGTGCTGAAAGCCCACCAGCAGCATTTGGCTTACAACCACTGGGCACACTCAGTGCACTGTACTAGGGTCTGACAAGTAAACCAAACCAGCCAATCATAGAATCATTAATCAATACATCAATTTACAATAAGGGGAGCATATGCACTTTAGCACTGATCAGCAGTGGTAAAGTGCCTAGAGTCGTAAAACAACCAACAACAGGTCAGAAAAAATACGGGAGGAAGGCAAAAAGTTCAGGGTTGACCCTGCAAAAAGAGCCAAGTCCAACAATGTTGATTGGTTAGAATACACTCTATCCTTTCATCATCTGTGATTTTTGTATTTTAATAGTAATCTCTGTGCATTTTACTTCATTTCCACTTCAAGTCCATTTGTGTAAAATACAATGATATCACTTGTTTTTCCAATTCTCCATTCTATCCATATTCACCCGTTACCTACTCTCCCTGTACTGCAAATGTATATGCACTGTTTATCTCTTCAGAGTAACAAGGCATTACAATTTGCGACAATCAAGGCATTAAATAAACACAAAATGGAAATCTGACATGGCTTACAAAACAACATGCTTGAATCATCTTGAGATGGATGTGTCTGTGTAATTTTCTTGACTCCAGCGAACATTAATTAGTTGATGCAGAAGAGATTACACCTCGTGCCATCCCACGCAGCAAGAGGAAAACGCAAAAAGGGTGGATTAACAATGTCAATAATGAACACATGAAGTACTTCTTCTGTTACTATTAAATGCAATTGTAAATTTGTCACAAAAAACCTAAAATGGGAATAAAATTGGAATATTTAGAGAATACTCATGCATTATCAGTCCAAATGAAAAAGTACTGTACCTTCTTTGCGCTTTTACCAATAGGTAGTATGACAATTTGGGGCCAATCCCCAAAGGCATTCATGAGAACTTAAAGTACTCCTATAGAATTAATTAACATACAAAGGAAACATAAGCAGCCTTTGCTATGCAAATGATTTGCTCACAGTAAACAGATCACAGCTAGTGGAGCAAGAAGAAACTTCAACTGACTAAATAGAGCAAAGGAAACATGGGCTTGGCACGAGAACCGCCAGGTTATGGCTTTCCTCCCTCTCCAGACAAAAGAGCTTCTTAGATTTAACTTTATGTAGATAATAGCCCGGTTTAATAATACAGAGGCAGCAAAACACGCACAGTGTTCGACATGCGTAAAGAACAGCACACGTTCTCAAATCAAAGTCTGTAACAAGGGTGAGATTAAACAAACTGAGCTCTTCAATGAATTCCAGTGCCGGGCACCTGGCATTTGAGAAGTAATTGAGGTCTTACGATTGCAGACCATTACGAACCCGCCCCATTTTTGACACGCACTCATTTTGCAGATCAATTGCTGTTATTAGCCTGCGTTGCTATGGATTACATGCTGCTCGGGGAGCCCGTCAGACGGACGCTGACAGCACAATCCATTGTCGAGGCGGCCATTTGCAGACGTTCGTCGAGAGGTTGGCTCTCTAGTTCACTGAGTCGGCCCGTGTCTGGCAGATGATTGACAAATAACAGCCTTACCCACCCGGCTAGGAGGGGGCGTGAAATAACATAGGCTGCTATTGGCGAAAATAATTGAATCCTTTACCTGGTCTGACATTTACGATGAGTTGCGTTGCCAGGTCACTTGTGTGGCAACAGGGTTTTTGCTTCCAAATCAATTGCAAACTATGCATCATAATATTTGTTTTCTTTTGCTTCAGTTAAAAAAGAGCAAGCTATTTGCACAGAAACGTTTCATTGCAGGAGGCCCGTTGATCTTGTGATAAGTAACAGTTTCTGTTGCTGTGACTTGCTTTCAACAAATACAAATTAAATATAACATAATTTCTCTATGAGGTCGCTTGATTTACAAATTACCCTAGATTTCATTTTGCCTCAGTTTATCGGACCTTACAACTTGATGTCAGCCGCACAAATAGTGCTTTGAGGCTGTGGAAAAGGGTAATGCCCAAAATTTACCTACAGAAAACATAAGGTAGCATCACATAATAATTACACTCCACGCTGTTACTTGAAGCATAAAAGGCAATTTTATTAGGACAAGGTTAATAAAAAATTACATTAACTAAAACATCAATAACTATAACATTTCTCATCAGCAACTCCTTCATTCACTCTATGCATCCTCAACCCTCACACCTGTTGCGCTCATCCTGTTTCACTCTGTGACCTCCTCCATCTGTCGTTCTCGTCCTCACTTATCTTTCAACATCCTCTCTTGGATCACCTGCTGTCGCTCTCTTGCATCCCGCACCCCACCATCATTCACCTGTTACCACGAGGGGTGGGTGTGCCTGTCTTTGACTCCACACCCCTACAAACTACTGTCAACCCAAAAACCTGCAACCTGTCCTAAACTGGCACCCTCAACCGACCCATAACCCTTACCCAAAACTTGTAGGGTGGGTGGGTGGACAATATTTTTTCGACCCTCCCCGGTGGTGCCAGGTGCATGAAGAGAAAGGGCCCTGCACCTTTATACCCACTCTAATCCCTCCCATTGTCCAACCCCTTTTACTCCCTCCCCAGCTTGTCCTTCTGCTTCTGTGCGAAGAATCCAAGGGGAAGACTGGTCTGCAACCCTACTTCCCCCGGGGGCCAACATTGTAATTCCTCTGATAGTGAATGATGACCTCTGAGTAATGCACAGCCAACTAGTAAACCCCTTATGGGCTGAAAAGAGCTGTATGGTTGTCTTACATAGAACTGATGCCTTCATTTAGTGTGGAACCTTAAATCGATGGTGGTGACATCATAATCATCAGTAGAAAGGACAGAATTGATGCAAAAGTGGCTATAATAAGCTCAGTGGCGAAACAAAACTTGAGGGGCTCCCCCTGCAAAGTGCATTGAGTGGGCCCCCAGTTTCCACATCAGTCAGGAACTTTCAGTCCAGCGACCAGCATACTGCTGGGGTCACCCCAGCCATAAAAAAGGCTTCTGGTTCCTCCATTGGTCACACCCGCCCTCTTATCAGGTGATATACATACATCAGTAAATACTGCTGCTGCGCCCTTGAGCAAAGTTACATAACACTGCCTCCAGCTGGCTCACCAAACACATCCTCCTACTTGATGACCCACCTCCAAGCAAAGCACGCTTAGTTAACCACCTCCAAACACAGACCACTACCGTCGTGCCTGCTACTATCACATCCATTACACTCTACTCTCACCCCTACAAAGCCCGCAGTTATGCTTTTCCACCCACCTTTAAAATCACCCCTCGGATTTCATTGGGATACCTTGACCGCCGCCCACTGCTCCCCTGTCCACCACCAACAGAAAGACTGATGGCCGGTCCCCACCTAACCACTGCCTACCAGTACAGACAGAGCCTTTCAGCTGCGGCCCTCCCCAATGCCACTATGGTAGTAGAAACATGTAAAACAATCTCTTCAACTCACCACCTCAGAACAGTTCTTCATGCTAGCCTCTACGGCACCAAAGGCATTCCTGCTACTTTTCATCCTCTGCATGATGCACCCAATAATATTAAATGTACAAAGGGTCCGCTTTTTGTTTTCTCGCGGCAACATTAATTTACACTATGTACCTCACTAAACCATACCTCCTGTTAAAGGCAAACCTGATCCCATATGTAGAACCAGTCAGCAAGTACCCCAAGGACAACGCCAGAGAAAATGCATGATTCATGTAATTAGACCTACAGTGACAACGTAGCATTTCCCCACCCACTGTCAGCCCATCGAAGTCTGCAACCGCACAGTAGCCATCAATACCGGCAACGCCTAATGTGCATTTCCACTTCCTTTCATTGGCAGCTCCTAATACATATACCTATGCCATATACCACAGACCACTGCATTCTTTGTCTCCCTAAAACGAACTGAAAGCTATCGGTGAATGCTTCTCTTTTCCTTTATAGTATTTTCTTATTCAAATAGTGTATCAAGTACTTGCTGCCCGCAGTCCTCACCAGATCCACACGTATCAATTTTCTGCTATCGCACCATCCTGTCAAACCTATTATTATCTGGAGATGTTTTTTATCCCTTCCGTGAACTGTGAAAAGCAATACCTTGCACGAAAACTATTCCCTTTACAACCTTTGCTACTTATAAAGGCTGGTAAAACACCTACTTGTTTTACTAACTGTTGTTGGAAAGCAAACAGGTAACTCATTCTAGGTTTATAATTACTGTTTAGAAGTGTGGAAGTTAAAACTGAGACGTAGGATGATTTTTTGCATGTGTGCCAGACACTCGTTGTTCTCTGCAGGCAAACACAATGCAACAATACAATTTAGCTTAATAAATTGTTCAGAAATGTACCATAAGGTAAAGAAACATCGCATATTATTTTTACAAAGAAAAATAGACAAAAGTCATCTTTATACCCCATGACATAAAAGCCTTAGCGTGCACAGCTTGTCCAAATCCACACCACCATTCTACCACACACAGCACATTTGAACATCTCATAATTCCAAGCCACACAATGCAACTATAAATAAATTACCTGTACAACATTATATACAACATAATTACAATCCTAAAATTAAAAAAACATATATTTCCTCTTCACCCCATACTACATAATTCCACATCAGATAATAACATTCCAAACAACTTAATACCACTCCAAACTACATAATTACACTCCACACAATACATTTCAACTACACATATTTCCACTTCAACCTATATAATTACACTTCACGCAATATATTTACACTCAACTCCAAAACACATAATTATCCTCCACAAAATACAACTCTGCACAATTATACACCACACCAAATCACATAATTCCACACGTCACACAACACCGCACACTTCCACGTCAAACAATTAAACTCTACACATTTCCATTCCACACCACCTAATTCAACAACAAACTACATAATTCAAACCAACAACACAATTACACAACACACCACATACAACTAATCTACACAACAAAATTCCACATCATGCTACAATACTTAATAGCACACCACATAAGTAAACTCCACTACATACCACTCCTCAACACAAAATCCAATTCCAGATAATCTCACTCCAAGACACACAATCCCACTCCATGACACACAATCCCACTCCCCATAATTCCAGTACACTCATTACACTGCACACCATGCCACATTGTTTCACTACACAGATCCAATCCACAACTAACAATTACAATCAAAACAACAACACAGCACAGAAACTGCACTGCTGGCTGTGGTGGAGGAATCCAAATGTATCCTCGACGAAGGGGGTGCTGTGGCCATCATCCTCCTAGACTTAAACTTAAGTTCAGTGTTTTATACAGTGAACCTTGAGATACTAGGGGAGAGACTCAGGAGAAGAGGGGTCTTAGGGGAGGCTCTCAAGTGGATTCAGTCATACCTAGAGAATAGGACCTTCCAGGTTTTCTCAGGGGAAGCTACTTCTAAAGCTTTGGGACTCAGCTGTGGAGTCCCCCAGGGATCCTCCGTGAGCCCCACATCATTTAATGTGTATATGCAGCCATTGGCGGACATCATCTTGCTTTACGGGATAAAAATCTTCACCTACGCAGATGATACCCAACTGGTATTCTCCCTTAATGGCCCACGTAATCACTCCTTTGACTTGGAAATCTGTCTGGAAGAAGTGGCTTCATGGATGGAACACTCCTGGCTTAAGCTAAACGGGAGAAAGACCAAACTAATGCTGTTGGGCAACACCTCCGGCCTGGACCATAAACAGATATGGCCAAACTGCCTGGGACCAGCCCACTCCCAAAAATCCAAGATAAAAAGGCTGGGTGTCTGGCTGGACAGGTCCCTTAAATTCAAAGACCAAGCGGTAAGATTAACAAAAGCTTGCTTCTTGTTAGATCAGGGGGTCTCTAGTTGGCAATGGTTATCACCTTTGTCCAAATAGGGACCCTTACTTCTAACTCAGCATAAGGGGATTACACTCCTTAATAACCCCTGCTCACCCCCTTGGTAACTTGGCACGAGCAGACAGGCTTATCTCAGAGGCAGTGTGTTAAGCATTTGTGAATATGCACAGTAATACAGTGATAACACTACATATAGACACAACACAGGTTTTATAAAAAATAAGTATTCTTTATATAGACTTAAACACAAGACCACAAACGACAAAAATCCACACTACTACACTTAAGATTACTTAAAAGATGATTAAAGTTGCTTAGTTCAAGTTGATGGTAAATGCGATAAAGTTATCAACAAAGTACCTGGATGCGTAACACAAAGTAAACAAAAGGCTCGCGAAAGGGGAGATGCGTTGGTTCCGTGACCTGGGGGAACGGTTGCTTCCTGCCTCAATGCTTGCGCAGGGTAGTGAGTCTTACCGGTGCGGAGGTGATGCGAGGATTCTCAGCCTGCGGGCCCGTTGCGGTACACAAGATGGCGCCTTGATGCGATGCGACGATCCGGTTGCGATGCGAGAAGATGGCGCCCATGATGCGGCGATGAGATGACGATGCGATGACGCCCTAGTAGCCTTGCGACAACTCTGTACTTTGGAGCCACGACAGGCCCTGCGACTCGCTTCTCCAGTGATGCGATGGCGACTCTCACAATGGCGTCACGCTTCTCCGGTGATGCGACAGCAGACAGCTTCGATGAACACACGCTTTCAGGGATATGCGGCGAAGGCTCGCTTCTCCGGTGATGCGACGATTTTAGCTGCGGCGGCGACACACTTCTTCTCCATGTGTCGCGCTTCCAGTTCCCAGCGGCACGCAAGTGTCTGGAGTCAGAGTTCCCAGCAAGGAAATTCAGGAGGGAGCTGGAGGTGAAGTCTTTTTTTCCTGAGACTTCAGCAGGAGGGAAGCACAGTTCAAGCCCTTGGAGAATATTCTGCAGATGAAAGTCCTTACAAAGTTCCTTCTCCCTTCCCTTGGCAATGAAGCAACCACTGCAGACCAACCCAGCAAACAGCACACTGGCAGAGGGGCAGTCCAAACTCCTGCAGCTTCCTTGGTTCTTCTCCTTGGCAGAAAGGTTTCTTGTTCCAGAAGTGATCTAATTTCTTGGGAGCTGGGTCCCAATATTCATACCCAAAATCCTTTGTTCTCTGAAGGCAGAGAGGCCTCTGCCTAGTAAAAAACAGTTCCTGAGCACTTTGTTTACATTACTCTCTTCTTCCTTTCACTGTGCAAGGCAGAGACATCAGCCGCCCCACAGGAGGTGGAGCCAGCACAGGGGAGGGAAGATACAGCTCTGGAGCACTCTGTTGGCATGATTCCTCTTCTCCTTTTACAGTGCAGGGCAGAGACATCAGCCAAGCTACAGGAGGTGGAGCAAGCATTGTAGAGGGAAGGCCCAGCCCTATTCAGGTCCCAGGTGCCACTCCTCCCTCCCATTTAGATGCAGATCTCTCTATTCACCACTGGGCTGCCCCAGCCTGTCTCCTGGAATCCCCCAGCCCTGTCACTCACAAATTCAGACAAGGAATACACAACCCAGCAGAGGCAGGCCTGGATAGTTAGGCAAGAAGATACCTACTTTCTAAAAGTGGTATTTTATTTTCAAACAAAGAATATTAAAACCAACTATACTAAAAGATGTATTTTTATTATTCTGAGTTCAGGTATTCTAAATTCGAATTTCTACCATTTTCCCTGAGTCAGTTAGGTTTATAAGAATGTAATAATCTAACTGCCCATTCTGGCCTATGAGAACAGGTAGCCTTCAATAGTGAAAAACGAAAGTGGCTGTAATTCACTATAAGAACATGCTACACACATCTGAGCATGTCCTACCTTATACTTACAATGCACCCTGCCCTTGGGCCCACCATAGGGGTGTCTAATATGAAGCAAAGGGAAGGTTTAGGGACTGGCAAGTGGGTACACTTGGTCAAGTCAACATGGCAGTGCTAGTGTCGGCATACAGGCCTTGCAATGACAGGCCTGAGACACACTTTACAAGCTGCTTTTGTGAGTGGCACAACCAGTGCTGCAAGCCCACCAGCAGCATTTGATTTACAAACCCTGGGCACACATGGTGCACTGTACTAGGGGCTGACAGATAAATCAAATAACCCAATCATGGAATAACCAATTAGTACATTATTTAACATAGGGAGCACTTGCACTGTGGCACTGACTAGCAGTGGCAGAGTGCCCAAAGCATAAATCCAGCAAAAACATATCAAAACAGAGGAGGCAATCCATCAAAAATGGAAGGGAGACTCACGCCAATGATGCAAGGTCTAACACTTCGGTGCTATGAGACTGCTCTGCAAGATTCTCCCCCTCCTGCCAATAAGTGCTAGGAGAACCATGATTCAGGCCCAAGTCGTATCATGCCTGGACTATGGAAACTCCTTATAACTTGCAGCTACCGTCACAACACTAAAGAAACTCCAAGTGGCCCAGAACTGTGCAGCCAGAATATTGCTGGGGGTACCGAAAAATAAATCAGCTGAACCAGCCCTGAGAAAGCTACTCTGGCTACCTGTCTCCAATAGAGTATTATTTAAGGTCTTGTGCATAGCCCATAAGACATTTTGAAGTAATGGCCCAGCTATAAATAGAACTCTGATAACCCCTTATTTACCTAAAAAATGCCTCCGCTCTACCCATCTCCACCTAGCAGTGACTCCGAAAAAAAATAGGGCAAGAAGTGGAGGTAGGTCATTTGTCTACAACGAGGCCAGACTGTGGAACACAATGCCCCCCTCCCTTCGAGCTGAATCCCATCTGCTTCCCTTCCAAAAACTTCTTAAGACCTGGGTCTTCCAGCAACCTGGTGCATAGTCTGATGTACACCCCTGTCTAGACACAAGTGCTGGGACACCTTTGGGTAGCTACACGCTATATAAAAGCTAATAATAATAATAATAATAATAATAATAGCCTGTGTCTGTTGTTTTATTGCTTCCAGCACCGCCAGCTTGCAAATCCACGCCAGGAGACTTCAAGCCCCAAAGTTCTACGCACTTGACTCTTCCGCCAGGATGCTCTTAAAAGGGGGCCTGGGCTCCCGCAGCACGGGAGCCTGTGTCTGTTGTTTTATTGCCGCCCGCACCGCCAGCCTGCAAATCCAAGCCAGGGAACTTTGAGCCCCATAGATCTACGCACAGGAGAGGCGCCAACGATTGACTCTTGTGCCAGGAGGTGCTCAAAAGGGGGCCTGGGCTCCCGCAGCACGGGAGCCTGTGTCTATTGTTTTATTGCCTCCCGCACCGCCAGCCTGCAAATCTACGCCAGGGGACTTCAAGCCCCATAGATCTACGCGCCGGGGAAGCACCAACGATTGACTCTCGCGCCATGAGACGCTTAAAATGGGCCTGGGCTCCAGCAGCGCGTGAGCCCGTGTCTGTTGTTTTATTGCTGCCCGCACCGCCAGCCTGCAAATCCATGCCCGGGGACTTTGAGCCCCATAGATCTACGCACAGGAGAGGCGCCAACGATTGACTCTTGTGCCAGGAGGTGCTCAAAAGGGGGCCTGTGGGAGCCCGTGTCTGTTGCTTTATTGCCGCCCGCACTGCCAGCCTGCAAATCCACGCCAGGGGACTACAAGCCCCATAGAGCTACATGCCAACGATTGACTCTCGCATCAGGAGGCACTTAAAAGGGGGCCTGGGCTCCCCCAGCGCGGGAGCCAGTGTCTGTTGTTTTATTGCCACCAGCACCGCCAGCCTGAAAATCCACACCAGGGGACTTCAAGCCCCATAGAGCTACATGCCGGAGAGGCGCCAATGATTGACTCTCGCGCCAGGAGGCGCCTAAAAATGGGCCTTGACTGCTGCAGCGCGCGAGTCTGTGGCTGTTGTTTTATTGCCGCCTGCACCGCCAGCCTGCAAATCCATGCCAGGGGACTTCAAACGCCATAGATCTACGTTCCAACAATTGACTCTCGCGCCAGGAGGCGCTTAAAAGGGGGCCTGCACTCCACAACACAGGAGCCCGTGTCTGTTGTTTTAGTGCCACCCGCATCGCCAGCCTGCAAATCCATGCCAGGGAACTTCAAGCCCCATAGATCTACGCGCCGGGGAGGCGCCAATGATTTACTCTTGCGCCTGGAGGCACTTAAAAGGGGGCCTCGGCTCCCGCAACTCGAGACTCGCTGGGCATCCCCAGGCGATGCCCGGGCCAAGCTTGGGCCTGTCTGCGCCTGTGGGAATCCGGAAGAGGCTGGGTTGGGCCACACCCCTAAAGTTGGACGTCTGGACCATTGGAGCAAAGGTCAGACTCAGATCCTCCTGTGTTTTTTTCATGTTAAAGAGCCCCAGTTGTATTGACTTACACTTAAGATCATCTACGTGTACTGGGGGTTGCTGCCAATGTTGCCTACTACAGACCTGTTCCTCTTTCCTAGTCCGAAGTAAAGGTTTGGTTGATGGTAGGAGGGTCTAATTTTCTGCCATAAATCCTTTGTAACAGTGCATTAAAATCATGGGAAAGCACACTGGTGCAGGCAAATCCCAACTGCAATACCCCCAAAATATAGCGCCTCGCCAGCAATCTTCCATTGACAAGATGCTCCAGAGGGCAATTGGAGCAGTGGCAACGGAAATCGAACTAACAGAAAGGAACAATTAACTGGGATTGATTGGGTTCCAACCTCCCTTTCCTAAATTTCGAACAGTCCCCAAAACCTAGTAAGCAGCCTGGCCAACATACTTAACCCAATCAAAAGAAGGAAAGGAGTTGGAAGTTCAATACATTCATGGTACAATGTAAGCTGCTCTAAGGCTAAGTCGGAAAAAGGATCGCCACTTCTACCGGCAAACTCCCGTCCAATTAGTCTCATTGACAAGTCAAAAAATATTCGCACGCGTCCTTCTTGGATAGTTACTGAGCTGGATGGACGAGCACAAGTTACTGAGGGGCATATTATCAAGGGGGTTTATCTCCGCTTTTTTGGCTTTAAAAGCCAAGAAAGCGGAGATAAAATTATCTCCCTATTACCTAGCTGTCGCTAACACCAGTTAGCGACAGCTAGTAGGAGATAGCGACCATCTTGGGCCCCACTTTGCATGTCAGTGATATTTATCACTAATGACATGCAAAGTGGGCGTGCCAAGATGTTAGCGACTGGAAACAGTCGCTAACATCGCTATCTCCTATTACCAACTTTTGGAGATATTTGCGCTAAGCGTGAATATCTCCAAAAGCTAACACCTGCCCTGAGCAGTTCTTAGCCATGTTATCCAATGGGAGGTGGATAACATGGTTAAGAGCATTAGCTCGGTAATGCATGAATATCGCTGACTTTTCAGCGATATTCATGCATTGTGGCTGATTTTTATCGCATTTGCGATAAACCTTGGTAATACCAAGGTTTATTTGCGATAAAAATCGCCGCAGCTCAGCAGTAATTTTTTGTCTGTAACCAAGCAATAGCGATAATTATCGCTATTGCTTGGTAATATGCCCCTTAGTCCCCTCCAAGCTGGGTTTAGAGCTAAGATTTCAACAATTGATCACATCTTTAGGCTTCAATTGTTATATTTGAAGTGTGTACTTCTTGAGGGTGGCAGCCTCTACCTGATTTCGGTAGACCTTAAGTCAGCGTTTGACTTGGTTCCGAGGGGGTAACTGTGGGCACTCCTGTTGGGCATGGGAGCTCCACCCTATCTATGTCTCTTATTTGAACGTCTCCACCAAGGGAATTATTCCCAAATAAGGTATGGGAAAAATGCAGACCTAACTACCCCATTGCCGGGAGAAAGAGAAGTACGCCAAGATTGCGTCCTGGCCCCGACACTCTTCTGCCTTTTTATCAACAGCTTACTTAGGTCACTAACCACAGAGCTAGACACTAGCAAATCGTAAAACCCCAGCGAATATGTTCGCGGATGTTACCCTCCTTCTGTCTAAATCACCCATGAGAATCCAGAAGGTCCTTAATAATTTTAGTTCTTTCTGCAGAAACCGGGGCCTGGAGAGCAACCTACAAAAAAACAAATATATTGCCTTCAATGCAAGTACTAGTACTCGCCCCAATCCCCGTCTAGACAGAAAACCACAAGAGAGGGTCTCCACCTTTGAATATCTGAGCATCACGCTTACAGAAAATCTGGATTGGGGAGCGTAAATCCAGAAGGCAAGTTTAGAAGTAGGACAATCAACGGGGATCTTTACAAAGTTCAAGCTAACGGTGCTGCGCTGTATGGTCAGAAATCTGGGGCCATCGCCCCCTGGGCTCGTTGGTAAACTCTGAGAACTCCTTTGCTAGGCAACTTCTTGGTCTATCCCCCAGTTCCCCTCTTATACCACTTAGAATGGACCTGGGGATTAGACCAATCTCTGATGAAGCCGCCATTAGACCTCTTTTATTCTGTCGTCGCTTGTGGAGCACCCCGAACTACAAACCTTTAGAGAAGAACTGAGTGAATGGCTAAGGCGCCGGGGTGCCGGCAAACTCGCCTGGTTGGTACACATTAGGAACACATGTGCTGCAATAGAAAGACGTAACCTGTGGACTAATGCAGAAGAATCCTGCCTTGCTATCCCCAGGAAAACCCTAGTGGAGAGCTATAGGGAACACAAACGAACTCAGGCTACACCGAATTCCACAGCTGGTCGCCTAACTCTCGAGTTTCTACAAATTAAAGACCAATACAGTCTAGAACTAGTCTTGGATGTAATCCAGCTACTTTTGGCCAAAAAATTATATCTTCAATTCAGACATGGGGTGCTCCCACTGCGAGCATTTACTAGTAAAAGGGCGGTCAGACCTGATCAGGGTTGCCCAGCTTATAGCAAAATAGAGGAGGCAGATATCCATGTTTTTTTAATCTGCCAAGGTTATAAGAAGGCAAGGGCGCGCTGGCTCCGTTAGATATGTAGAAATCTAGGACTTGGTTGTGATAATGCAATGTTTTACATGTCACTTTTTAACTCTATTTTTAATCAAATGCAATGTAGTTTTTATATTTGTGTTTTATGGCCATTTTTAGCCGAAATAAAGTTTTCTGAGATGAGATGAGAAATAATATGTCCACTTGACACCACACACATACACTCCAAAAAAGCATAGGTAAAATACATTGCTCTTTACAACGTCGATAGCTCTAACTCTCCCACATGTGAGACCAATTGAATTGCAAATGTTTGTTTCCCTTCCAATGCGTCCCACCTGTAAACATTCTCCTGCCCCAGTCAACGCTGTGCTGCCTCGTCCCTTCTCAGAGGAGCAGTGCCCTGTGAAGAATGCTCTCTCTGAGGGCCCCCAACCCCATCCTTTTTCCGGGCTTGGCTCTGACTGAAGAGAAACAATGTAAGTCGTTACTTTGCTTCTCTTCATTCCTGGGTCACCGCAAAGAGCAATACACATAAATGGTGCCGGTTCCACACCTTGCCTCTGGCTGCTTTGTAGTCTGCATTAAAGGCTGAAGGATTGGATATGACATCCAAAGTGGAATAGCTGCGGATGGTGCTACACATGCAAATAGAGGAGGGGATACAATGTAGGGGCATGCACCTAAGATTGAGGCCATAGTTGCTTTAGAACAGGAGTGCCAAATGTACAAAAATTGTGCCTGGTCAGGCAAGCCCTTTGATTTGCCCGCTGCCTTTGTGTGCAGTCAGATGTGTTAGCCTGACAATGTGATCTGAGGTCATATAATTTTTTCTGCTTGATCATGGCGTGGGAGGTAGAACAGGAAGCATTGCAGGACCAGAGCTGCTACATGGCGAGTGCCATGTTGTAGGAATCTCCTCAGAAATAACAGATGGCCCGGAAACTCCAGACATGAAATTCAGTACATTTATTAAAAAACTAGCAGCCCGTCCCGACGTTGTCCAGGTATGAATTGCTGCCGGCCAGTAATATATTGTTTCATATGATTTCATTTTGATAGCATTTCTTATCTGTGACAGGCCTGTGAAACGCTCCGATTCACAGTGCACCGCTGATGCACTTAAGAGTGCGCGTTCAGTAGTGTGTGAACTCGAGTTTCCCTACTTTATTTTCCTTGCAATATTATATAGCGCGAACTTGACAACATGGCATGAGCACAATTTACATTACAGAAGAACACATTGATTTGTGGTAGGCACGGGGAGACAAAGCGATTTGCCTGGAATCACAGGATGTTGAGCTGATGCCGAGATTCTAACGTAGCTGCCCATCTCTAAAGTTCTCAATTCTAGAACTTGTGGTGGGAGGTGTGTCTAAAAGTGTATGTCGGTGCTGGGCATCAATGAGAGAGACCTGTGCATTTTTCTAATTGGTGGTGAAAAAATATGAGTATGTTGCTGGAGATGTGGGCCACCGTGCCACCAATGTACTTACGGGGGAGGGTAAACACCCATTATTCTGCAAATTTCTTTCTGCATACCATCACTCTGCATACTTTCATTACGAAAGTACCATGACTCCGCAATGCCATTATAACGCATGGCATTACATTTTATATGCTTTTACCACGCATACATTTACAACAAAATTCGTTGTAAATGCATGAATGGTCAAAGCATGGTTTTAAAAAATGTTTGGATAAGGCAAGTATGGGTATAGGGGTATATGTTTTGGGGTACTGAGGTATATGTTTTGGGGTGTTTGGGTATTTTAATGGTTCAGATATAGTTTTGGGTTATGGGGTACAGGGGTATTTTTAGGGTTCAGGGCTAGGTTCTGGTTTAGGGGTATAGGCGTATTTTTAGGGTTCAGGGGTAGGTTTGGGTTTTGGGGTATAGGGGTATTTTAAGGGTTCAGGGCTAGGTTTGGGTTTTGGGGTACAGGGGTATTTTTTGTGTTCAGGGCTAGGTTTGGGTTTTGGGATACAGGGGTATTTTAGGGTTCTGGGCTAGGTTTGGGTTTTGGGGTACAGGGGTATTTTTAGGGTTCAGGGGTAGGTTTTGGTTTTGGGGTACAGGGGTATTTTAAGAGTTATGGGCTAGGTTTGGGTTTTGGGGTACAGGGGTATTTTAGGGTTCAGGGGTAGGTTTGGGTTTTGGGGTACAGGGGTATTTTTAGGGTTCAGGGGTATGTTTGGGTTTTGAGGTACAGGGGTATTTATAGGGTTCAGGGCTAGGTTTTGGTTTTGGGGTACAGGGGTATTTTTAGGGTTTAGGGATAGGTTTGGGTTTTGGGGTACAGGGTAGATTTATAGGGTTAAGATGGGTTAGTGTTTAAGGGTGTTGGGGTATTTTATAGAGTAAGGGTGGGTTATGATTATGGGGTGCAGGGGTATTGAAAGTAGGGGTGGGCGGAATTGGTGCGAACTTGGTACAATAAATCCGCAATATTTTGTTCCGTCAGATTTCCAGTAATTAAAACAGAAACCTCATATATTCAAGGTAAAATAACAAGTATTTCCACATGCTAAAATGCATATAGTCATTTCACAAAAGTGAAATTAGCTTCCAGCAAGCAGTGAGAGAGGTGATGATTTTGAGATCAAGCCCCTGCAAACCATTATGGGACGAGATTAGCAGTGGGAAGTGAATATTATAGTATCCAAATAATTCTACAAAGAGCTGCAGTTCACCTCGTTCTCCCCAGTTGTCCCCAAGAGGCAAATGCAATAGCATAAAAAATATTATACATCAAGCTGCAATTCACCTTATGGTCCCTAGATGTCCCTGATGAGGCAAATGCAATAGCATTTAAAATATTACAATTCAATTCAATTCAAAAGTGCTTTATTCGAGTGTTTACTCATAAAAGCAGACAAACAAACACATAATAAAATACAATTAAATTACTAAGTCAGCATGACTATAAGCACAATACACATTAAAAAAGAAGTTTTTAAAACACATTTCATCAAGTTATATACCATCGAGGTGCAAAGTTCATATTATAAAGTCATATTAAAAGAACAATCCAATTACATAGTTAAAAATTAGTTTAAAAAAGTTTTCGTCAGATAGACACCTGGCATGGGAACAGAGAATAGATGAACTAGCAGTCTTTGATCATCTAGGCAGAGAGTAGTCACCCTACTAGCAATCTCTGCCTAATTATCCACGCCCACCCCAAGTACTTTGCTGTCGCTATGATAATCCAGTTTAAGGAGGTAGTTTTAACAATGCGTAGAGCTACCGAGGAGCTTTTAGTACCCAAATTTCTGCACATGGGAGCCAACCACACACGTCTAGGAACAGAATATGCATGACAAACAAACAAGAAGTGTCCCAGAGTCTCATTGCCTTCCCCACAAACTAAGCAAGTTGCTGGACCTCTATTTCTCCATTTAGATGTTAAATTACCAAGAGGTAGAGAGCCAGCCCTCATTTGGAAAAACAGTTTCCTATCCATGGGTTTAGTTATAATATCCCAATACATTTCAAACATTGGAAACAGTTTAGCTTCAAGGAAGGCAGTCGTCATAGACCCATTATTGTTGTTACGGAGACTCTTATTTTCAACCTGTTCCCAATAAAGGTTTTTTATAAACAACTTTGATGGAAAGGATGACCCGGTTGGATCCGACCACAATTCACTCAACCCTAGTTCACTTAGTGCAGTTCTCAAAGATCTAAACCATTTAATTTCATGAAATCGATCTGCTTTGATCACATCAGCAAATCCTTCTGCATATTGTGACAACTCGGGGGTGGTCCAGATTCTACGCCAATATAATATCGGTCGAAGTTTACACATAGCCGAAATTTCCTTCCTACCAAGATCATATCTGAGTGGCAAGAGGGGACTGCTCTGCGGGGTACCAGTTAATTTTCGGAGGAAGCTATTCTCTGACCTCTGTAGCTCCTGGAGGTTTTCTTGCCCCCACAGCTCCGCCCCGTATAGTGCAGACCCTATTGCTTTAGCCTCGTATATGATTAGTGGCGGTTTGATTGGCTTAGTTAAAGATTTTGTGTGCTCCTTAATGATGGTACCAGCCAGTTGTTTGTGTCTTAATATTGCCAGATTCAAGTGGTGGTTCCATCTATTGTCATTTGAGATATGTATCCCCAGATAAGTAAAGGAATTCACAACTTCAAGGCAGCGCCCACTCATGGTAATTTTAGATTTATAATTCCTACAAGGATTAAAAACCATGAGTTTTGTTTTAGCTGCATTTATCTCCAACCCATGATCACAACAAAATTTGTCAAAGATTGCCAATGCCTTTTGCAGACCACTAGGGGATTTTGATAAAATTAAGGTGTCATCTGCGAACATTAAAATTGGGACTTTTGCACCAGCGAGAGAGGGAGCATCTACGGGCTCAGCTTGCATAAGGGGAACAATTCCGTTTATAAAAAGAGTAAACAGTGTAGGTGCCATTGAGCAACCCTGCCGAACCCCCCGCTCGACAGGGAAGTCAATAGTATCGTTACCGTAGCCACCCCATTGGATCTTAGCATAAGTGCCCTCGTGAAGTCTCATGATCAAGGTTAAAATAATCATCGGGACCCCCAAGGCTGCCAACACCTCCCACAATTTTGCCCTCGGCACCAGGTCGAATGCAGCCCGTAAGTCAACAAAAGCTGCGTAGAGACTGCATCCGCCCAGAACCACTGTCCGCCATTGTATTAGTTGGAAGCGAAAGACCTGCTCTACAGTGCTAGTTGCTCTGCGAAAACCCGCCTGGAAAGGGGATAGGACGTTCTGCTCCTCAGCCCAATCAAGCAGATTATTAATAATTACACGTCCTACCACTTTTTGGACCGTGTCTATTAGGCTGATTGGGCGATAATTACAGGGTTGGGCACGATCCCCCTTTTTGTATACTGGTATAATGACAGCACCCCGCCAGGATACCGGGATTTCAGCCCCCCTGGCTATGTGGTTTAATAAAAGGCAGATGTACTTACTCCACCTGACGGTGTCATCTAAGAAGACATCCGCCGGAACGCCGTCATTACCCGGGGCTCTGCCCCTATGAACGGATTTCAGGGCAGTCAGGATCTCGCTTAGCATAAAAATATCTTCATCTGCGAACAGATATGTAAGGTTAGAATTGCTAGCAGGCTGATCCCTGGAAGAGTACTGCTCGCTGAAAAACTTAACCCAGGCGTCATGAGGGACATTATTGTTGGGAGGCTCTGAAGATCTATCATGGCCCCATTTGACAATATGCCAGAATTGTCTAGAATTTTTACTTTCACTAGCACATCTCAATTTCTGCCAATGGTCTTCGTCCCAGTCTCTTTTTGCCCTGGCGATACAGTTTTTGTAGTGCTTCCTAGCAGACCGAGTCTCACTCAGATTATTATTTTTGATTGCAGCTCCTAGTTTAGATCTTGCTGTCCTGCAATCTTGGTTATACCACTTTGCTGGTTTAAATGGACAAGCCCTGTTGTTTCGTACGGGTTTTAAGAAAAAGTTTTTGACTTCGTCAAAAAGAGTTGTATGAACTTTAATAACATCTTCTTGTCCTTGTGCAAGAGCAGTGATATTTTACACATCAAGCTGCAGTTCACCTCATGTCCCTAGATGTCCCTGATGATGCAAATGCAATAGTATTTAAAATATTATATATCAAGCTGCAGTTCACCTCGCCGTCCCTAGATGTCCCTGATGAGGCAAATGCAATAGCATTTCAAATACTATACATCAAGCTGCAGTTCACCTCGTCGTCCCAAGATGTCCCTGATGAGTAAAATTCAAAAACATTGAAACCCTTTCATGAATGCTAAAAATTATGTTAAGCTTATCCCATAATGCTTTGCAGGGCCTTTTAGTTGTATTTTTGCCCATAACTGTGCTTGGGGTGGTTCTAAGAGAATGGGACCTCCACTGAATTACTATTTAAAGGGAGCAGGAATGTATAGAACCTGGGAAGAAAAAACAACACTCGTGACGGAATGCCCCCAGCGATTGTCACGCCCCCAGCACACACCCACAGCACAATGCAGACACGCCCACAAAAGGGACTACTTTGCTGGCACGGTTCCTTTACATTTTAAATGTATATGGTGGGTGTCTGCATAGCCTATGTTCTTCTGCTGCAACTGCCCTTTCCAACGCTGTATTGGGTGTTGTGATTGGTGCTGTGGTTCCTGAGTTTACCTGGCCAAAAGGTGCAAGTTCTCTCTTTATAATAGTAGTATAGAAGAACAGAAAACGGAGCCACACTGTCAGCGCCGTGCCTCTAGGAACCAGATCTCCAGCGGATCTTCCCGCTTGAGATCTAGAACCAGAACGTAGGCACTGGCCATGAGACATATTTGAGAGAAAACATTCCACAACTGAACTAAAAGAATACAATATGAAAAACTATGTAAGCAGTGGCATACATCATCTCTCTAATTAAAAAACAAATATTTTAAATAAGAAGTACATGTAGTAATTACATATTAAAATTACGCAACTTTTCAGGTTCCTTAGAAATATGACCACATCCTGTGATCACAGTGTTATTAGTCATCTTATTAGTATATTTTCAAATAGACTTCCTTGTTAACTCACATTCTCAAATGGTGAACATTCATCCTCAATCTATAGTTCTACCAAGCGTCCAGAATTGTCTTAAGGTAACTCAATAAATGCTCATGTACCCGGACCAACCTGAGCAATAGAGGTATGTGAGAAAGTGGATTAAACGTTGAGGTGGATGTTAGCCTACCACAAATACTAATAACACTATTCTTGTTAGGTCCAGTAAAGGTTTCAGTAATTTAAACTTGAGCTCAACCCATTGTAGCTACGGCACCGAGCAGACAGGCCTAACTTACGAAAATATGTAAAGCATTTAGAAGTACCAAAAGAGGTAAAATATTGCAAACACAACACAATACAAATCCTATTCCAGTTTATTACATAAGCAAACATAATTTAATGACACCAAAGCAACAAAAATCCAATAAGGGAAACCAAGTATAAGGAATTTTTGAAGTAGTAAACAAATAAATAGTGCCAAAAAGTGCTTAGCACCAACCACAGTCATTTGATTGCGCTTAATTGGGACTTAGGTACAATTTAAGCCCCAAAGTGATGGAGCATGGGTCAGCTACAGGTACCAGATTAATCCTGAATGCAAATTTTACAGTCTGATTTAAGGGCTGATTTACAGCTTAGCGGATTCAGTATCACCATCAGAAATCCTCTGTAAAACAATGCTCTGCCATGTAGGTCATTTCACCAGAATTTGGTCCAGATTTACAAAACTGTCACGCAATGCAGAGCAGCAGTCAAGAATGCTGCACTGTGTGACAGGGAGAGAGCAGGAGAGCGCCATACCTACAGAGATATGGCTCTCTCCTCCACAATCCCTAGCACTGGCACAGAAGTTTGCTGCCAAGCGCCATGCACACAACTTTGCACCATAGTGCAAGGGTGTGTGCGTGAGTCTACCATAGGTTTTGTACTGAGATATTATGCTTAGACTTAATTTAAAATGTCCTCTACTTTATATGTGTGCAGTAAATTGCCGCACACTTGCAAAGTCGGAAAAGAAAGGAGAAATGAAAACATTTCTTCTTTTAGCGCCTGTTTTCAAGTGGCGTTAATTTTTGGCCCAAAACCCTCCCTATTATTGTTAATAGATAGGGTTTTACTTCAAAAAGCTTGAGTGGTTGCATGGGAACGCCCATGTACCACCCATATAATGCCCCCTTGACCCTAAGTAATGCAAAGCAGTGCTTTGTGATGCATTGCATTACTTTTATGCTACTTGCCTGCGTAAACTAAGTTTTGTGCTAGAACATAAATAACAACAAAAACATTTTATGCTGGTATGTGTCACTTTAATGATGCAAATGCAGGGTAAAATGTTTGTAAATCTACTCCTTAGAGTTTGGTGGTTTGACAGTTTGACCTGCAAAATTCATTCAAACCTCTGCCGACTCTTGGGGCCATATTACCAAGCAATAGCGATAATTATCGCTATGCATGGTTAGTGGCTAAAATTATATCGCCGCGCCTTGACGATTTTTACCGCTGAGATACCTTGATATTATCAAGGTTTATCTCAAAAGCTGTAAAAATCCTGCGAAATGCATGAATATCGCTGAAAAATTAGCGATATTCATGCATTATCGTGACAATGCTCTTAGCCATGTTATCCACCTTCCATTGGATAACATGGCTAAGAACTGCTCTGGGCAGGCGATAGCTTTTGGAGATATTCACGCTTAACACAAATATTTCCAAAAGTAAGGCTTTGTTAATAATTGGAGATAGCGATGTTAGCAACTGTTTACAGTCGCTAACATGTTGGCACGCCCACTTTGCATGTCATTAGCGATAAATATCGCTGACATGCATAGTGGTCCCCAAGGTGAGCGCTATCTCCTACTAGCTGTCGCTAACTGGTGTTAGCGACAGCTAGGTAATAGGGCGATAAAATTATCGCCGCTTTAGCGGGAAAAAGTCCTGCTAAGGCGGCGATAATGGCCCTTGGTAATATGCCCCTTGTTTTTCTGCTTTTTCTGTCGCAGAAATAAGGCAGACTGAGTACCATCAGGCAGAACTTCGACACTGTTTTTAGAGTTCTGTTTGCTTCAACGTAATTATGGCAGTCCCGCCTACTCACCTGAGATGGGGGAAAGGACCTAAGAAAAGGGTCAAAATCACCAAAAAACGCAAATCTGTCATCATGGAAGAGCGTTCCTTGCTATGTTTGAGGCAGTTGAGCAAGCCAATAAGAAAGGAACCTGAAGGTATGTTTCCATTGTAAGTTTTATTAAGCAAAATCCATTAGAAAATGTAGGCATACCTTGCTAACAACTCCTATGTCTGGAAGGTTATATTATGCAGTCTCCTTTATGTGTTTGAAGCATTTATTTTTAATGAACTTGACATTTTTCACTTTTGTTTTCAAAAGTGTAAATGGTATAAAAACGTTTAGAAATCATACCTAGAGTTATACATTAATTTGTATTATATAAGTATTACAAATAATTTCTTTTTACATCAAAAATGTTGAACCTGCCCTCTCTGCAGGGTCACCCCCAAACCTTTTGCCTGCACCCCTCCTGTTTTGTAGAATTTGTTTTTGTTGGCATTGGACTCTGCACATTGTCCACTGTTAACCAGTGCTAATGTGTTTGTGCTTTCTCCTTTTAACATGATAAAAGTGGCTTACATCCAATTGGTACATTTAATTTACTTGCCCCACTAGTAAAATGGTACTACATATTTCCAGGTTGTGCAAATTAAATGCTAATAGTGGCCCTGCTGCACTACTTTAGTAGCCTTTTTAAACACTTCTCAAGTCTGCCATTGCAGCCAGTATGCAGTTTTAAACTGTCAATTTCAACTTGGTAAAATAACACCTCTGCCAAGACTAAAACTCCCTTTTTTAAAACATAAGTCACCCAAGGGTAGGTCCTAAACAGCCCATAGGACATGCTGGATTCTGTTTGAAACATTGGACACACGTTTTACATGTCCTGGTAGTGAAAAACTCACAAATGCATTTTTCACTACTGTGAGGCCTACCTTTCTTATGGGATAACATGGGTTACCATGTTAAGTGATAACTTTTGTTTAGGAAAATGCAAAAAATAACAAATTATTAAAAGAATGCTGAATAATGTCAAACACTCATCCCCAGTACAGAGATCTGGGCCTTAAATTCATAGTTCTTTTGTTCACCGCGCCATGCCAGTTTGGACCCAGCCACATAGAAATCAGACATGGTTCCCTTGCTCACTTTCCCACAGGATTCAAGCTATCCTGGATGATGAAGGGTGATACCCCGAAACCGGACCCAGAATGCTTGTTTCCGGTCCATGGAGGACCTGGCTTGAAAGTTCGGGCTGGACTGTTTTCATACTGGGCAGGTTTAAGACTGATTAGTATTTGGCTATATCTAAACTGGGGTGACGTGATGACCAGAAAAATGGATTAAGCCCAGAATTTTAAAAATTCACTCTATTTTTCCAAATTGGTGTGAATTTTTTCTTTTGTTGTGTTTTTACTTCATTGGTTTTTAACCCCTTCGATGCTCATGATGGAACGGTTCCGTCATGAGCATCGGTTGAGCTGTACTCATGACGGAACCGTTCCATCATGACCACACCCAATTCTGAGGATGCAGCACCTGGGGAAAATCTCCGTAGCAGCGATGAGGTTAAGGGCTGCCTGCATACTTTACACATGGCCTCTAAGTTAAGCCTGACTACGTTTGTGCCAAGCTACCAGAGGGGTATGCACAGGTTAATTTAGTGACTGTTTGTGGGTCATTCTGACAAGATTTATGGCTGTTGACCCCCTCAAAAAACAACCCAATTTCTCACAAAAGTTTATTTATAAAATAATAATTATAGATGTAAAAGGCAAATTGGTGTAAGTATTATATGCTTTGTATTTCAAATGAAGCTAACCTAAAATGTGTTGAAATAAATCATGCTCACCATTATGAAATGTACTAGTCATACAACAATGTGGGATAGTGTATATGTTAACCCGTTGACCGCGGCCCGAAATTCCGCCATGGTGCGGGTGTAATCAGTGGGCGGGGTTCAGACAGCCCCCGGCTTTCCTCCACACACGTCCACCGTCATATGGGACGGCCGGGGGTCGTCGGCAGCACTGAAGGGGTTAAATATATTTGTGTCTGGAGTTTGTTTGTTCCAGGTCTAGGTTTATGAAGAAATGTGCACATCGTGTATGAGTATTGTTAATGTGTATGCGTCCTAGCAGGAAATACAGTTTTTATCCTATGCAGAACATGTTTTATGGACTACAAAGGATTATGCTTAAATGGCAGCTCTCCTAACCTTTGTTGCAAGTTTTGTGGCATTCTTATGTAAACACATCTTAATATATGTAAAAATAATATAATTTAAACATAGTATTTATTATTGCAGATATATGTATAGTCAATCATCATAATAGGCATTTTTATTATATGTATTATTTCACATGTATCTGCATGCTTTAATAAAATGACAACCACACTGTATGATTCTTTTTACATTTTATATACTTTGAAATGCTATTTGTGAATTGTTTGCTTCACTAATGTTTAGCCATACAGAAAATACACATAATGTTATATATATATATATATATATATATATATATATATATATATATATATATATATATATATATATATATATATATATATATATATATATATATATATATATATATATATATATATATATATATATATATATATATATATATATATATATATATATATATATGCACAACTTAAACACATTGGAACACAAAAACATTTGTACATTTGCAACTATATACACTGTACAGTGTTAAGCATTTTTGGTGTCCCATTAGCTTGCCTCCTATTTGCTATAAGTGTTATCCTCCTGGTCTATGGTCAGGAGCAGATGTCCTATAGTCACCTTATTTATTATGATTTGCAGGCGGGCGGACTTTCTTGTGGTTGGTAAAGTTCCTCCTGGGTGGGACTGTGACTGTAGAGGATAATTGTGGCTGTGTCTGTGTGTGTTTGCATTAGTGTTCTATGTGCTGTTTGAGTGTGTGTATGTGTTTATAACTGTTAGGTTTCTGATGTGTGAGTTAATTTGCAGGTTTGTGTGCCTATAACTGCTTTTTTGTTTGTGTCTTTTTGATGTATGTGGAAGTGAGTGTGTGTGTTGTTAATGTATGCGGCTGTGTGTGCGTGTGTCTGTCAGTGTATGTGTATGTGTTTCTGGTAATATTTCTATGGTTGTATGTGTAGATTGTGTTTTGAATGTATGTTTATGTGGATGCTGTTCTGGTGTTTTACCTGTATGGTTGGGTGCATGCCTTTCTGAGAGTTTTTTGATTATTGAGTGTTTGTGTGAGAGGTGAGTTTAGGGGTTAGGGTAGATTTAGGATCACGGGATGGTAAGGGGATAGTGGGTGGAAGCATGAAAGATAGTGGGTTTAGGTGTAAGGGTAACTTTTAGGACAGGAGGGTTGATGGCTATGGGATGAAGAAGGTGGGATTTGGGTTTAAAGGTAAGGGTATGTTTAGGATCTGAGGAGTTCTACATAATCATCATCTTCTTTATTAAGCATACATATGTGCCATAACATATAAAACCATAATAACAAAATAATAACTACGCCAGCATAAAAATATCAAAAACACTCCGTGTATACACCCTAAAAATCAGGTGGCAAAGCTTGGAATAGTTGTGAGTGGCTGCAATCTGAGAAGTAGTAAGAACTAAACCAGAATTGTCCAGTTTTGCTGCGATGTGGGCTAAAGCATGCCACCTATTCACCAGTGTATGGCAAGCTCTCATAGGCAATCAAACATCCAAACAAATGCCCTGAAATAACTCTTGGGCATATACAAAGCGAGGTCCTGATTTAACTATGTGGATTCAGGTGCCATGGAGGGAATGTTGGCATCCTTCTCATTATAAGCCATGCTCTCATGATATAACTTGCCACAGGCTAACATAGTAATGGAAAATCCGATGTAAAGCAAAGTCATAGTGCTTTTGTGCAACTTGTATTCCGGGACTACTTAAACATTGGTACAAACCATTTTGAGCGTAAGTAATTTTAGTGTAAAATGGCATAAAGTGCATTACTGTCTCACAGCCTCCAGATTTGCAGTCACAAACGTCTGAGGTAAGATGATTGGCAGCACATTTAACCATATACTATCTAATAGGTAAAGTGCTTAGTCTTTTGATTGAGCTTTTATTCGATATGTAAGATATCTTGTAATCTTGTACAGCCATTTACAAAACTACAAAGACATTATTTAAAAAAGCAATATTAAATGCACATTTAAAAAAAGATAAAAGGACATATAATGCCAGAATAAATTAGCTAAAAGTGAATTAAACCGCTATTGGCAGTCTCTTGCATCTAATCAACCAAAACTGTTTTAAAAATTTGGCTATACCACAAACAATAGGGGGGGAAGTGTCCGTCATTAGAATGCGCAAGGCTACTAGATAACTACGTGTGCCCATATTGCGGCATAGAGGTTTAAGCCAAAAACTCCTGGGCTTTACATAGTGCTTAGTCAAAATGTTAAATATAAAGTGCGACATCCATCGAGGATGATATTATTTAACCCCTTCGCTGCTGGCCCGTTTCCGCCGCTGTGCGGTAAACAAATGAACAGGGGCGGGCCATGACGAACCCCAGCCGTCATCAGCACACGAGCACCGTAGTGCATGACGGCTGGGGTTCGTCATCAGCATACAAGGGGTTAAATAATGTTCCATGTCCACTGCTTGTTTACTCTTCATGTAGTTACAGGCCGATTTTGAGGGACGTGCAAGCTCGATGCATGTCTTGAGCTTTGCATTCAGAAAACTGTATTTGACTGTAATAGCTGTGACATCCACAATATGGGCTGGGTCTGGCCAAAGGGGACCAAGGCTGAGTTCCTTTAAATAGTTTTTCGCATAATTTGACCAGAGATAAAATTGTGTTTTTCTTGGGGCCAATACTTAGACTATTGTTCTCAAATATGACACCCCATTACAGTTTACATTTATACATAACCAATATAGGAATGGAGCAGAGGTGGCAATATCAGAGAAATACACCAGACCATGCTCCAAAAATAGAGGACGAAGCAACCTGGCTCAGGGTTAAAAGGGATCTTAAGAAAGAATCTTCTAACTTTTGGAGGTGTTTGCAATCACTATATCCCCACAGCTCTGCGCTATGGACCGCTGCTGCCAGTGCTTTTTGCCTATACACTTGACCCTCAAAATGGCATTGGCTGACCACTGTAAAAGCAATGTCAATGCATGTCATGATCTAGGAATGCATAACTATGTCAATATCCGTAAAGACAATATCAATGTACTCTATGACAACTGTATTCGCAATGTTGAGGTATCGATACAAAAGACACCAGTCACTGCAATATTATTTTCAGGAGTTCCAATGAAAGTGCATCATTGCTATTGGATATACACAAGGTGACCTCTCCATCAACCCCGGGTGAGAGATATGTGGTCAGACAGTCCCTGTGACTCACACCCATGCCTACCGAGTTACAGGTCACAGGTGGGGTCTCTCTTAACACAAGGACAAACGCACACCCAGGTAAAACACTGATCGATCCCATAGATAGATATTTGCACCACAAACAGGTCTGAGGCAATTGGCCCCCAATGAAACACATTTGGCCAAAGGCTCAGGTTCCACCAAAATACCACAAAGCTAGATACCACTTGCTGATAGGAACACTTAGCCAATCAGGAAAGGACATGCATACCATATGTAGTGATCACATGCTCCTCATGACGGACACCCGGGCACATCTGGACACATGCATTGTGGGTCATACTAGCTCTCCCAGATGCCCAAACTTCTTAATTCACAACTGAGATGCTTTTTCAATAATGCAGAAATTGGTTTATTGTAACTCACTAGTCAAAATGTTGTACACCGAGAGACTTTCTTCAGACGCATTCTGTCAAGAATCTCCAGGCCACCTCGTTTACTTAAACCATCTTGTAACTGTTTTGCCAAACTCTTTTTGTCTTTTTATTTCTTTAAGGTAATCCGAGCAACATATTCAATGTCCTGTGCATTTCATTTTGTGTGCTGGACAATATTACAGCGTCATCTGCAAACAGAAGGATGACTATCTTTTTTTTGCACAGCTTTGGTATGTCTGGATTCCCCTAGCAAAAGAATTCCTTAGAGTCATTGGGAAAAAGAGATAATAGTAATGGGACAAGAACATATTTCTACTGAACCCCCAGGCAAATATTAAAATAAGGGGTACATTCTCCTCTATTCCATAGCAGATACAAGCACATGTTTCTTCGTGTAAATTTTAACAGCTTGCAAATGGGGCTTATCCAACTTCAGTTCTTGGAGTGACTGCCATAGCGTGGATCTGTTCATCAGATTGAGAACTGATTTAAGATTTATGAATGATAAGTATAGGGGAGACTTAAGGACTAATAAGTACCTGACAAACACCATATACAGTCTTACAGCATGGCCGGTAGTACCTTTGCAGAATCCCACCTCTGTATATATATGAATTTTGTTTTGGTCTGTCCTGGTTTGCAGCTTCTTTAGAAGAACATAGACAAATATTTTCCATGTGCTGTCCAATAAAGATATTGGTCTATAATTGCTAGATAGAAACTTTCTACCTTTTTCATGGATTGGAAGTATAATGGTAGCTAGTCATGAGCATGGAACATAATTTTTTTCCAGGGCAGCATTGAATATCTTGGTGAAGGCCTTTGCCAAGCCTTGTAATTTTAGTGGAATATATTAATTGGGACATAGTCAGGGCCAAGTGCTTTATTCGCATTCAATTCCAAGGTCACTCTTTCTTCCGCTGGGTGCGGGATGTTTAATTGCCCCGTTGGTGCAAGGGCAACAGACTTAACTAGTTGTTGCATGTAGTTTCCATTGAAATATACACCCTTATAATGATCTATCCAGGTCTGTGCTGGGATATAATGTTTTTGACTCTTTGGTCTTTCTCTCATTATTCCAGTGATTTCCCCCCCCCCAAAAGATCTATTTTTTTCCTCCACTGCCATGATCAAGTCTAGCCAAACTCCTTGTTGATGGTTCAATTTCTTTTCTCTCAGCAGGGCTATATAGATGTTCTTTGCAGTCTTAAATGCTTATTTATTTCCTAATACATTCTTATCAGTTCGAACTTAGGAGCTCTACACTCCTTGTCATACCATTTCATGACATTATATCTTAGTGCCTTAAGAGCAGACCAGTAGCATGTTAACTCATTTGATAGCATTTTGTACTTTGCTAATATGGTATCGTAGTCATTGCTCCCTGCGGTACAGATGTCGGACAACAATTATTTTAAGGACGCCATCTGCAAGTCCTCATTCAATTAATTTTCCACATTCCATTTGACCACTCTTCTATTGTATTGGGTTATGATATTAGTGGTGAACCACTATGCTGTCCATCCAAGATTTGGCCCTTGAAATATATAGGGTTGTGATCACTCGTAAGTCTTTGGACTACCTCTATGTCCAACATCAGATCCCATAGATCGTTTGGAAATAGGAAGTAGTTGATCAGACTGTTTTGTTTACTGCTTTGAAATGTAGGGCCACAGTGCTATCTGAGATGGTTTTGCCATTTAAAAAGGGTTGGTGTAGATCACAGAGGAAGTTAACAAATAGTTTTACTTTTCTATGTCTGCTGAGTGTAATAAGTCTTCCCAATTCTGGTGACAGGATGCCCCAGCTCACCTACTCTTTGCTTAGGGACCCCTTCCTTAGGCCTTCACATGGGTTGATATTAAAATCTCCAGAAACTATCATATGGAGCTTGTCTCCACTATTCACCTTGGTCTTTATATCATGAGTAACTTCTTATACAGATGCTAGTTGGTCCTCTGGTTTGTTACAGTGGCTAGGTTTCAAGTACACATTTAAGAGATTGATTACAATGTGGATTTTCTTTTGGGCCTAAGACAGTGTAATTTGCAGTACACATAATTAGATCGTGGATGACTTTTGTGTTTCTGTGCAATCAAGTTTTGTTGAAAAAAGGCCCCCAGTTACGCTCTCTTTGCTGGACTTAGTAGCCTCAATGGCAAAACCCAAGTAGGCCCGGGGCACCAATGTGGAAGTTGTGGTGTCCGCAGCCACATCTCCTGAAAGCAACAGATCTCCTAACAAAGCTAACAAATTCCATCCAGTCATTATCTTTGAGTTTCGATTGCAAGCTGGCTATATATCACGTCAGAATGTAAATCATGGGCATTGCTTACATTAAAATAGTGTGGTTGAGATGGGGCGGGCTTTTAGTAGGGCTGGGAGTAGTTTGCGAAGTAGTGCTACGTGAAGCTACGCATGAAGCACTATTCGAACTGCGTAGTACCATGTTCGCACAGTGCGGACAAACATCCGGCACTATGCAATCATTGAAAACTGCATCTTGCACAGTGCGAGCTGTAGTTTTCTGCCGCTCGAAGAGATTTTTCCTCGAGCTGCAGCTTTCTCAACGCGGACTGGTAGTTTCTCATCGCGAGCGGTCGCGAGCATACGCGACTACTCGCAATGAGAAAACAGACCTCCCCGCGTTGAGAATCTCGCAGGGAGGTTTATTTTCCACGCTCGCTTTCGGCAACTTTATGTTGCTGATTACGAACCAGGAAAAAGTCTCGCCAAGATGTCATTTTGCTTTCTGGAGGTCGCCAACTTGTTGTTGAGGACCGCGAGCAAGTAAAAAATGACCGTTGCACTATGCTACGCGTGTTTGCACTGAGCTACGTGCAGCTCACGTAGTGCATAGTTGCGCAAACTTTGCACACTACGCGAGTGTAGCGTAGTGCTTCGCCCAGGCCTAGCTTTTAGCCCAAATATATTGGAGCTAATCAGAGCTGCTGATAACCAATGGCAATAAAAACAATTTGCTTTGGATTTAGCCATCCTTTCCTGTTTAATAACATCTGCTCTCTACTGGTGGTGTTTTCCCACCTAGTGACTGTCATATTTATTGGTTTTCTTTAGTATACTAGGCCTTTTGGAGGTAGTCTGAAAACTGTGTTGATCGTTATCCAAACATGCAGTTCCGTCAGACGATCTTGCTGTGAAACCTACTTTGCGGGAGTAAATCTATTCCCATTACATGGAGGCCATCCATGTTATCACTAATTAGCTACTGGGTAATTGGCTAGTAAAACTCCATGTCACTGAGCACTCCATTCTTGATCACTTAAGATTGAACTGGACAGGACGCCTTGGTTTATACATTTTATGTCCTGCAATGAACCGTTTGAAAAGCCCCACATGATTTAGTGGTAATGGATTTGATGAATGTTTGGAAAGATCAATAAAAATAAACTTTGTTAATCCATGGATGGACTCCTGGCTGCACGAACAAATACCCTTGATGGTTCAGGCAGAGCTAACAAGCGTGTTTGTGAAAAAGCTCTCAGGCTTGGATTTAATAGGGCAGAGCTCAGGCCCTTTGCACCCGTTGGTTCTCTATTATTTGAACCAGATGCTCCTTCTTCAGATGTACTTAGAAAATTAATTACATGCACAGTGGTACCCCTGAGATCACTTCTGGAGGTGGAAATTGAGTTGCAAGATTCCCTTTATTTATGCACCTCCTGTTTATTTTTATTTTCTTGATTTTCCTTTTCCAGAACCTTTTCGGTTGCGGTGCAATCTCATACGCTAATATTGTAGTGTAGTTCCTATTTTCCCTATAGGCCCTGTGCATTGGAATAACAGAAACAGCAGTGTAGACATATGACGGAGGTCTTCTATGTCTCTACTGACTATGTTAGAGTTAATTTAGGTTTGCGCCAGCTAGCTCAGAGGTCACTGGAAACTTTCTTGACTGAATAGGAAGTGATCAGCTTCCCTGGCTCAGACAAGAAGGGATTCAGCTTCCGACAACCGCATAAACATGCCAACTTTGCTCCCTCAGAATAAGAGTCAATCTCTAGAGTCGTGTGAAACAATAGACAGCTATTTCACTCAGTCAGTTGTGCATATTTAATTTCACCAGGGTGCAGAGAATAGAGAGACGGGCGTTTTCAATAAAAGGTGTTATTTATTGAGCAGTCTTCCTTCTCATGCAAGAGAAATGAATTGCCACAATTGCAATACTTATTGTAAAGTAAAGTACGTACAGTAGAAGGAGTATTATGAAATAATACTGTAAAAGCATTGATATGGTTTATTAGCCATAAGACACTTTAAAATGGATAAAATATATATACATATATACATAGGCTAACGTGCTCAACTGGTACTTTTAAACTACGCCTACCCTGGTGTACCTGACCTAAGCCTAATACGTGGGAAGGAGTAAGTAAGTAGCAGTTTAAGTTAAGTAGGTTTGTTGCCAAGGATCTGTTCAAGAATTCTCTCTAAGGGTTTAGTCAGCACTGTACCTTGGGAATAGAATGTAGGAGGTCTGGTATCTCCCTCTCAGGACTCGATATTCCAGTCACCCGCAAGGGTAGGCTGGAAATGCCGGAGCTGGATTTTCTCTGCAGGAGAAAAGACAGCGTCTTTCTCAGCTCGTCAAAGAGGAGGGGCAGCGTCCATGGGCTTCTCGCTTCTGCTGGGCTCTCGGAAAGTAGATTAGCTGCTCTGCTCCAGAATCACCACCGTGTGTTTGCTTAAGGCAACGTTGGTATAAAAGGTGCCGAGTTTGACGAAAGGTTTTGAAAATAAGACGTCAATAAAGATGTCACTAAGAACTGGTTGTTCTTACAGTGCTCGCAGGAGTTCTAATACAGGACTGCAGGGGCGATTTACTGAAATATGTCTCTGATTATTATGCCATTATAGGGATATTATTGATTATAGCTGTATAGGGGCATAAAGTCACAATATTGAATCGGGTTCCTAGATAAAACACATCAATATAATCCCAGTGGGGTGCTTTTTGGGTGCTGAGATTTTCATTCTGAAGATTGGATACAGGCACTTATCCTCTTTGTGACTTTCTGCTGGTTCTCTAAAGAGGTCTCTTAGATAAAGAATTTCGTCCATATCACCTGTCATGCCTTTTTTGTGTTGTTCACCTTCTTTGCAGTAGTTTTCTCAAATCAAACTTCTACTTTAAACTTCTTAACGCCTGTCGCTGAGCCGCTGCTGGGTGTATCCTCAATTGCAATAGTGTGCATAGTGATCCACAGTGGCTGCTTTCCTAGGTTTGTAGTTTGCAATCCTTTATTCTCCTTCTCGATCAACAGTTTGGTCTCCAGTAGGGAATAGGTATTATGTTTTGTAAATAGAGTTATCAATATTATTGGGTGGCTTGGATTACAGCTATTTATCCAGTGGTTTATTACATCTAGGAGGGGCTGTACACCTTATGCAAGAACTAAGGAGCATCATTTCAGGTATTGCATTAATGGAAAGTATTGCATAAATTGCTTGGTCCTCTTTCTGATTTATAGCTACACCAGATCCCAAATTTCGTTTGGATACTATAGAAGGGATAAAGCTGGAAGGGTCACCTGCTGGTCTAGGTGAGGGAGTGGGCAGAGGACTGGTGTTGATCTGTGTTAAAGCCTCAGGCTTGGTTGGTTTCTCAGCCATAGCTTTCAGTAAAAAAACATTCAAACCAGGCTCTCAAATCTGCCCCATAGATTATGCCTTTACCACACCTTGTAATTTTAGATTAATCTCAGGATTCAGAATTGTGAATAGAGATGGAAGTGACCATAACATGGTAGCCTTGGAGATCCCTGGTGTGCATTTCGAATCTGGCCCAAAGGTTATGGAACAAGAGGTGGATTATCCCAGACGCCGCACAACTAGGCTTACAGAAGAATATGTTGCCAGATTAATAAAATTACAACAGAACCTAGACCTGAAGTAAGCAAGGGGTCGAAACCTCGATTGGTATGTACAAAAAATCGAGGAGGTGGTTCAAACTCTTAGTATAGGTCTAAAAAATATAAATAGAGGCAAAAACTAAAATAAAGCGAAAAGTGAGAAGATAGAGAAACTTACCGCTGGTTCACTAGAGAATGCCAGGAGAAAAAAAGGGAAGTTAGGAGAATGACCCGCCGCATTCAGCAAAAGAGCGACCAAGATAATGTAAACACCCTAGTGGGCCTAAAAAGAGAATATAACATGCTTATTAGAAGGGCAAAAAGGGAATTTAAAGAGGGATGCTGGCAAAAATTACTCGAGGCAATCGAAACTAAGAACTTACGAAACTTCTGGAAGTTAGTCCACTCAGCAGCAGATCGCCAACCAGGGAAAATGAACTGCATTGTAGAAGAGTCCGCATGGGAGGAGTATTTAAACGATCTGTATAGCCCAGCGAAAGACCGGGAAGAAAATCTGAACACAGACTGGAGTGGTCTGGTAGCAGATATAAAACCCGGTTTTTCCGCCCTAGAGGTTAAAAAGACGATAAAAGGTTTGAATCTCAAAAGAGCGGCAGGCCCAGATAACCTCCCAGCTCAAATAATCAAAACTCACGTAGATTGGTGGCCGGAATTTTTTGCAAATATGTTTGACGTCATCTAAGATACTAGCAAACTCCCCGATAACTGGAATGGGGCTATAATAAGGCCAATACATAAGAAAGGGGAGATAAACAACCAGAAAAATTATAGATTAATTAATCTACTGAACATCGGGGAGAAAACATTTGCAAAAATAGTTCTTGGCAAATTAAAGGACTGGGTGGAAGAGAATTCAATTATCCCTGTGGAAAAGTGAGGATTTAAAGAAGGACACTCCACCGTGGATTACTGTTATGCCCTGTGGGCCCTTGCCCGGAAGTCGATAGAACAAAAGGGGAACCTGCTTTGCTGTTTCGTCGACTTCCGGGCATCCTTTGATTCAGTGGACCGGGGGAAACTATGGGAGTGCCTGATTAAATATGAAATCCCGGTGTGCTTACTTGAAATCTTGAAAGAATTACACAGAGGGAACTGGGTCCAAGTCATTAAAGATGCACAAGGGGCGCTGACAAAGAAAATTGAAATAGGGAATGGACTGAGACAGGGCTGCGTCCTAGCTCCGCTCCTTTTTTCAATATTTCTAGCGGATCTCCCAGCAGCACTAGAGGTAGAAAGAAGCACAAGCCCGAGAATGAATAGTAGAAAGGTCTCTTGCTTGCTGTATGCAGACGATCTTGTGATTACTGACCAGACAGAGCTCGGGCTACAAAGAAAACTAAATATATTCCATGATTACTGTAAGGATAAATTGCTGACAGTGAACATGGAAAAAACAAAGATCAGGCGCTTCGGTAAAGGGACCAAGAATTTTAGCTGGTACCTAGATAAAATAAAATGAGAAACTGTAAAAGAATATAAATATCTTGGTCTTTGGTTTGAATCCTCCTTAAAATGGGACATACATTTGGCACACCAAAATGCAAAAGCATTTTCCTCCATTTGTGGCCTGAAAAAATTCAATAAAAACTATGGGGATATGTCACACAAACCGATATTAAAAGCATATGAGGCCATGATACCGTCCCAAGTACTGTACGGTGCAGAAGTGCTCCTTCTAAGCGGAAAGGGAGGCTGGGTTCGGGAGGAAGGCAAGGCCCTGAAAACATTATTGTCACTACCTAAGTCATCTATGATATAGGCAATTAGACTGGAAACAGATATGATTGGATGGAATACTCAGGCCAAAATGGCGATGGTAAGATTCTGGAAACCCCAATCCCAGGGGGTAGGGGAAAAGGTCTCACATTAGTGTAGTGAAGAAATCCGCCACAGTAACCCAAGATGGGCACTAGACGGAAAAAGAAAAATAAAGTAAATAATTGGGAATCTTAAAGTGGGAGTAAACCAAAACTCTCTAGATGTAGAGTTCACGAAGAGTGCACTCAGAGTACAAGGAAGGGAGTACTCCAGAAGGCAGGATATAGGATATCTAAGAAACAAAATATCAGTGGTAAATATGATAGAATCATGGGAAAACAAGACTGGGTACCCATACTTAGAAACCCTGCCAAATTATGCATTTGGGTGGGAGATACTGAAAATCCGAATTGGCACCATCCCTTGGCTAATGGAAGGGAGAGTTAAGGCAGAAATGTTATGTCCGGATGGTATATGTAAATGTGGCCTGGGTGCCAAGTGTGGAATGCTGCACATACTACTTAACTGCTTGACATGTCTAGAAGTGAGAAAACGGTTCTTACGACCTTTATTTATAAAATATGGCATAAGACAACGTGTACAAGCGACAAAATTATTGATAGGAATGGAAAATCTGGAAATAGCAATTGCACTTGGGAACTTTCTGAAAAAGGTGAATCGCTTAGCACAGGAACAACAAAATAAATCAAATTGAGGAACCTATATTGATAGATAGAAGTAAAAGCTAAGTTACGAGGGATTGCAAGCCTATAAGATATCAGATAGTACTGTAATAAGAAACATATCGGAATTGCCATTTTTAAATGTAATATCTTCCAGTTTTATTATGTATAGCATGTGTTTTAAAATTCTTCTTAACGTTTTTATGTCTGTGCAACCCATAGAATGCCCTTTCTTTTTAAATTTTGTATAACATATAGAAAGCGGCATGGAGAGTAACAGCCTGATTTTATCAATTTTGTATGGTTTTGATATTGATGTGATGCATTTCGATCTCATTGTTTAAAGACCACGGTCTAAATAAACAGAGTTTCTCTCAGAACACAAGATCCATTCTAGCGAGAACAAGGATGTAGAGATTACATAATCTTAGCCCGCACAACAGGGAGAGCTATACACGATCATGCTCTCAGAGGAAGGGATCAATAATTCTGGTGAAGGAGGGGGCATAGAGTTGCCAAACATCGTCTCATTCATAGAGGCGATAATGTATGAAAATATCTCCTTTTTTGCTGGCGAGATAATGCGTTCCGAGACAGTCACCCGGGTGTTCATTGATTGAACAGGAAAGTCCAGCAGTGCAAAGTCACTCGGCAGTGGCGAATTTAATAATTAATCCTCTGTGACAATGTGTGTGGGTAAATTTATGATAAATCCCAATGCTGATTTGCTGCCCTAGGTAGGGGAGCACCCAGCAGGGGAAGAGCAATTGGGGAAGTGACTCTTGTGTGCTCTGGTAGTTGTTTGTACATGGTTCTCCAGAGGGTATACCATTTCAAATGTTCTTCTGCCTAGCCTAGAGCTGTCTAGGTTTTCTCTGATTAAGTCAGACATTGGCATTTCTCCTACTACCCTTGAAAGCAAGGTACTCCTAGTGTGCAATGTGCAGCTCATTGGGGGACAGGGAATGATTGGAAGTAGCGGCATGGCTAATGATGTGTCTATTTTTGGGTTGATGTTGATGGCACTAGCCTGCCCTACTTTTGGTACTATTTGAGTCTCTAAGTGATCCATACTAGTCATGTCCACTGTTCAGTTCATAAACTTTTATTCGATTATAAAATTGCATAATCATAAAAAGTACAGTTTTATAAAAATTCAAGAGTTAATACATTAAGACACATGTAATAGTTAAGAAACGATTTCACGACGAGTTTTTGTTACTAGTTTTAAAAAGGTCACTATCATTTTAGCTTCATGCGGATTTTTCGGTGACTGGAGGTAAGCGAGAGCTGGGTATGTACATCTGAGTCCACTTAGACGGAGAAGGGGAAGGATCCATTTTTTCCTAGCTGCTCTGTAGTACTTGCAGAACAAAATAGCATGGACCGTTGATTGTTTGGAAACCCCGTCACAAGGACAGCATGACAGGCTCCTGGACCAATTGTTCGGTTCTGGAAATGAGACCATTCGGAAGAAAAGGTCGAACCGTAGTCTTGTCAATAGGAACTTTTCGTAGTTCGAGAGAAAAAATGACAAGTAGGGCTGTGGTAACTTCTCTGATTGTAGTGAGCAGATTTTTTCATTTTGTATTTTGACAATCTCGGCCTGGTGGCGGAGTTCTCTTAAGTGGCCCATACATAGTTCCTTCAACTGTTTCTTTGAAATGTCCTCTATTGATGGTGGTTCGAGAAAGTATTGCTCCCGATCAAGGTCTTGAAGGAATTTGTGGATGTAATTGAGCCAGGGTATTTTCCTCCAGTGGGCTAGGCCAAGGCATTCGGTGATGAGGGAACGCGTTATGTGGCTTTCAGGATTACACCATATGCGGTGCCAGAGTATAAGAGGCTGGCATCGTATGGTGTCTGTCACATATTCCATCCCTAGCTCCCGATGCGATGCAAAGATCGGGGAGCTTTGGGGGAGGGCTAGAACGTATTTAATAAAAGCGTTCTCCGTTACCTGGAGTTGGTCAACGTTTTCGTAGCCCCAAATGCCTGCTCCGTAAGTGGCCACGCTATGGCATTTTGCGTAGTATATTGTTAGCAGATTCGATGAAGCTGGTTTGCCAAGTTTTCTGGAGAAGGCACTTAGTGCTGATGCTGCTCGGTGGAAATTGAGATTTCTAGTTTCGATTGCCTTGCGCCAGGTCATTTTGTCATCCACAAGTATACCCAAATAAGGGTATACCGATGTTTTTTCCAGTCGGTTTTTATTGATATATATGGATTTTGAGGCTCCTTGTTTTGGTCCGATGGTCATTGTGAATGTTTTTTTAATGTTGACTTTCAGACCCAGGGAATCCATAAATGCCACGTATTTGTTCAGCTGCCGCTGGAGTTGATTAGCTGTCGGGGCCAGGATGACCGAGTCGTCGGCATACAGGAGGATGGGTATTGGGCGGCGTGCTATCTGCGGAAGGTCCTGGCTCCCTTCCAGCAATGCTTGTTCAATCCCGTTAGTGTATAGGTTGAACAGGAAGGGAGCCAGTACGCACCCTTGCCTTACTCGTCGTGTTATTTTAAAGGGGCGTGATAGTTCGCCTGCGACGCCATAACGAACTCGGCCTTCCGCGTTGGTGTAGAGTTCCCTGAGGAAAGCTAGTATGGATGGATCCACTCCAAGGTTTGTCATGATCTCCCACAGCTTGGCATGCTGAACGCAGTCAAAAGCCGCGCTCAGGTCTACGTAGACCAGATAGATTTTGCCTCCTTTCGCGCTGGTGTATTTTCCGGCCAGGAGGGTCAGGTTTAGAGCCTGTTCCACCGTCCCGAGCCCCTTCTGGAAGCCGTATTGCAGGTCTGTGATGATGCTGTTCTCCTGGGCCCAAGATTGTAATCGGTCCAGGAGTAGTCGGCCTGCAATCTTGCCCGTGGAATCCAGAAGGGAGATCGGCCGGTAGCACGCGGGATCATTACGGTCCCCTTTCTTGAATATTGGCAGGAGGGTGGAAGTAGACCATGATGGAAGAAGTCCAAGTTCGGTGACTGCTGTCATTACCCGGGTAATTATTAGTGACCAGTAGTCGCTATTGTATAAGAACACGTCCATAGGTACCCCGTCTGGGCCGGGAGCCTTACCAGTTTTTGACGCAGTAATGGCCTTTCTAACCTCATTGACAGTAAAGCGTAGATTAATGGGATGGAAATTATTCTCTACTTGTAGTTGATTTTCTGTTTGAGAGAGGTCGGTTTGCGAACCAAAAATTTTTATAAAATGATGGACCCAGTCATTCTCAGTTGTTGCCACATCTAGATGATGTGGGTCTGTGGTGTTATCTAGAAGGGGTGATCTGATGGTCTGCCAGAATGTGGTGCTGTCTTTTTTTAGTGCGCTCTCGTGAAGTTGACACCATAGGTCTTGCTTTATCTGGCGCCTTCGAGTTTTCCGGGCAGTGTTGTACTTTTTCCTCAGGAGTGAAATTTTTTGGGCGTCTCTGGGTTTCTGTCGGAGGGCTTCTTTGAGGGACGTGAGGGCCTTTCTGCAGTCAGAGTCAAACCATCTCTTTGCTGGAGGTTTTGCTTTGTTTGCAGTGTGTTTAAATAGCTCGTCCCTTATTGCTCCTTGGATATTATGAAAGGAGTTGACAATTAGTTCTGGAGAGGCCTCTGCAGACAGACAGTCCCTTATCCATGGTTGCGTTTTTGCAAGTATCCTTTGTGAAGTAACTTCAGGGTCTATCTTTGACCATTTAATGGCATAACCATTCTTCTTCTTTAATACTAGTGATTGCTGATCGAGAAGGCTGGCTTTTGTTGTGGAGGGACCCGTGTTTTCCATAAGGAGATCCACGCTCAGGGGGTAGTGGTCGCTAATCGGACTGGACCCTACTTTGTAATTTTTTAGTAATCCTTTACAGGTATTTGAGGCTAGAATAAAGTCAATGGTTGACATACAGCCGCGCCCATGAAAAGTAGGTAGAAATTTCTGGACCGGGTCAACTAATTCGTTGGCAAAGTCTAGGTCCAAGGTGAAGAGAATTTCGTTGAGCTTGTTTCCACTCGGAGTGTGTGCAAAGTGTGGAATGGGATCTCCGGATTCGGTCTGTAGTCCGCAGATTCCACTTTCATGGTTTGGACATGTTGTTTGATTAAAATCGCCTCCCCAGATATAGTTTATTGTCGTATTTAAGTTCACGTTTTGTAATGAGGATATGTGTGCTACCATTTCGTCTAGGTAAGTGCAGCATTCCAGGGAGCCTGTGTTATTGTAATAATTTATGATTATGAATACATTTCTTGACGCTGCCGTCTGATGAGTGAGTTGAATGATTTGATAAGTGGGTGTTTCCTTTGTTAGTTTTGCTGTTAGTGGTAAGGTGTTAGAGAGATAGATCAAGAGCCCGCCTTTTGGTCTTCCCATTGTACTTGGCGTTGCTTTTGTGAAAAATGTCTTGTAGCCCGCTAGATGTAGAGGGGATGTACGCCAGGTCTCTTGTAGGCACAAGATTTGGTGGCTCCTTGCTGTGTTCAGCCATAGAGGGCATGATATTTTTTCCGTTAGGCCTGCGACATTCCAGTAGGCTATACCTATGCTCATGACCTCTTTATTTTCCGTGATAGCAGATACTGTCATCGCGTTGGTGTGGGTTTCAATAGTTGTATCGGGCTCGATGTTTAAACTTTGACTGGTATCCGCTTCTACTAGGTGGGAACGGTTCAAGAGATTGTTTAAATGAGTCAGTGATGACTCTGGTGTGAAGGGCGACTCTGGTGATGATGTAGGATACTTGTCGGAAGCAGAATGGTGTACGGAATCTGCATTGTGGTGGTTAGGTTTGTCCAGAAATGGTCAATCGATCATTTCAAGGCACTCAAATCGGTTTTGGGTCGGAAAGCCCTGCCATCCTTCATATGCTTGGTAAGGTCTGTCCTGCCAATAGGGTATTTGGCGTTCAGCATATCTACCTCTTGGTCCTCCCCTGTCTGAGTAGTCGCATGGGTACTCCCTCTGATTCCATGGTGTTTGACACCAGGGGTCATGATTTCGTAGATCTTTAAAATGATCTTTAGGATAGTGGTGCCATTCCCATGGTGGAAAGTTGCGATGTTGTTTCGCTGGGGGGTAAAAGAAGGAGAGGTGGCGGGCGTCTATTCCCCCTTTTTTGTCGAGTTGGGGCCAAGCACAAATGTGGTCTACGGTTGCGGGATCTCTACATGTTACGATGATGCAATCACCGCGTATTGTTTTCTTTGTTTTGCCTATCCAGGCTACCCTACGGGCTGTAGTGATCCCTCCCGAGAGATGGGATTCAAGGGGTCTGTTTATGCTAAGCCACTGCATGGCCTTGTTTTTAAGTGACCATGCAGTTTCTGGGATGTCATCTGTTAGCTCGGGTACTCCTGTTAAAACTATTGTATAGGGAGTAGCTTCCGGGGGCATGTGAACGGGGCGTCTAGCTATGGGAGGTTTTTTCGGCGTGGTTTTGGATGTGGGTGTGTTCTTGGATGTGTTCTTGGGTGTTTTTTGAGAAAGTGATGGATTCGATGACTGAGAGTCAGGCTTTTCAGTGGTGGTTCTACTAGAATCTGGTTTGGCTGATGGACCTGGAGTGCCTGTCATGGCCTTGCCTGCGGTTGCTGTTTGCTGTACTTTGGAATGAGGTGGTTTCTCCTGCTGGGGAAGGGGTGTATTTACAATAGATTCGGGTATGGTGGGCGGTTGTTTTAAAGTCTTTTGTACTGAAGATGTTGTGTTGGAATGATTAGCTGCTTTCTGTACGTGTGATTGGTTATGCTTTTTTGGTGGGTGCGAGGTGTTACGTTGACCCCTTACATCAATCCGGGTGTTCGTATCTAAGAGGGTAGCTGAAATTATTGTTAATTGAGCTTCAAGATTTCTAATACTTAATTGGATAGGCTTTAAATACTGATATAGTAAGTCCTTAGTTGTGGTGAGAACTTGTGAGGTGATTCTGCAGGTCTTACATTGGTCCGGCATATTATCATTAGGAATTGCCTTGTGGGGAAGGGTTGAGTCAGAGATATGTAATATGCTGTTAGAGGTTAAGGAGTTTGGATGAATCGTTTTAGGTTCCTGGCAGGGGGAACTGTGTGTTCCTTCATTGATTGGTGATCGGGTTTTCGGTATTGCCCCTTCTCTCTCGCCTTGCTGGGATGAGTTATCTATGGATTGGATGTCTCCTTCGATTTGGCGACCAGCTAGGTCGGGAGTTGCTTCCAGGTCATCCATTGTTATTGAGGGATCCGACTCAGAGTGCGTGACCGACAGGTCAACTACTGATGGGACGGTGTTTAGGTCTGAGGCAGAAAGAGTCACAGGAAGAGAGCTGTTTTGAGTGTTTAAATTGATTGGGGAGGCGGCATTAGCTATAGCGCCTAGTGATGAGCGCTTCGCATTTGCGCTTATGAGATCCATTGAAACTCTCTTCTCCATTAGAGCTATGCTTTGGTTTATCGTGTCATTTACCCGCGATATAAATAAGTCAATGGGGCCTGTTACCTGTGCTACCTCCTGAGCGTGTTTAGATTTGGGTTTGGAGGCACTTCGTGTTTTGGGCGGCATGATTGTTTGTTGCAGGGTCGTTGTTGAAAGGGAATAGGCCCGGTCCGGTCTCTATCGGGCACTAACGGGCAACAACGGGCCCGCCCTTGGCCCGGGCTTCGCCCCGGGCTCCGACCCGCGCGCGTCCCGCGATGCGCGTTGGTATCGCGGTTAAATGGTTGTTGGGTGAGAGGGGGCGGGCACTGGGAGGGGGCGCGGCTCGCACGGGAAGAGGCAACAGCTGATGTAGCTGATAGCTGAGCCTCGCAGTCCCGGAGCCGCGCCTCGCGCCTCCTCTGCGGCCACGCAGGTGTTGTTCCTCCTCTCCTCCTCTCCTTCAGGGCTGGAAACGGGTCAGGCTGCAAGCTACTCCTGTAGCGTCGTGAAAGTGAAGCAACTGGCAGAGTTCCTCACTGCGAGCGGCGCCCGCGTAGCGGGAGCCGCGAGAGGTTGTAGGCGATTTGGTGGGGGCGGGCACTGGGAGGGGGCGCGGCTCGCACGGGAAGAGGCAACAGCTCATGTAGCTGATAGCTGAGCCTCGCAGTCCCGGAGCCGCGCCTCGCGCCTCCTCTGCGGCCACGCAGGTGTTGTTCCTCCTCTCCTCCTCTCCTTCAGGGCTGGAAACGGGTCAGGCTGCAAGCTACTCCTGTAGCGTCGTGAAAGTGAAGCAACTGGCAGAGTTCCTCACTACAAGCTGAGTGGTCGCTCCCAGTGTCTCTTGCAGGCATCTGGTTTTAACGCGCTGCATTGATAGAAGTTTGAGTTTAAAAAGCGCCTTTCATTTGCTTGCATATCGCCTGCTGTATTAATTATTTATTAGCGCTGCCTGTCTGAACTGCTTTGTGACATTCCGCCTGCTGTATTAACGATTCCGTAGCGCTGACTTGCCTGAACTGCTCTAATTGTGTAATTTAATTTATCTGCTGTGTAGAATATTGCCGCTTTGATTCATTAGCGCTTCATTGATTATTTCCACAGTGCTTTCATTCCTGTTAGCGCGTTAGACTGTAGCGCTACGCTGTGCCCCCCCCTCCGCCTCCATTTTGTTTGTTGTTGTCCTCGTGTGCCCGCCCCGCCTCCCAGCTGTGACGCCCTCCCACAGAATAGAAAGTGTGCTCCACTCCCTACGTGCTTCGTGACTCGCTCCTCGCCTACAAGCTGAGTGGTCGCTCCCAGTGTCTCTTGCAGGCATCTGGTTTTAACGCGCTGCATTGATAGAAGTTTGAGTTTAAAAAGCGCCTTTCATTTGCTTGCATATCGCCTGCTGTATTAATTATTTATTAGCGCTGCCTGTCTGAACTGCTTTGTGACATTCCGCCTGCTGTATTAACGATTCCGTAGCGCTGACTTGCCTGAACTGCTCTAATTGTGTAATTTAATTTATCTGCTGTGTAGAATATTGCCGCTTTGATTCATTAGCGCTTCATTGATTATTTCCACAGTGCTTTCATTCCTGTTAGCGCGTTAGACTGTAGCGCTACGCTGTGCCCCCCCCTCCGCCTCCATTTTGTTTGTTGTTGTCCTCGTGTGCCCGCCCCGCCTCCCAGCTGTGACGCCCTCCCACAGAATAGAAAGTGTGCTCCACTCCCTACGTGCTTCGTGACTCGCTCCTCGCCTACAAGCTGAGTGGTCGCTCCCAGTGTCTCTTGCAGGCATCTGGTTTTAACGCGCTGCATTGATAGAAGTTTGAGTTTAAAAAGCGCCTTTCATTTGCTTGCATATCGCCTGCTGTATTAATTATTTATTAGCGCTGCCTGTCTGAACTGCTTTGTGACATTCCGCCTGCTGTATTAACGATTCCGTAGCGCTGACTTGCCTGAACTGCTCTAATTGTGTAATTTAATTTATCTGCTGTGTAGAATATTGCCGCTTTGATTCATTAGCGCTTCATTGATTATTTCCACAGTGCTTTCATTCCTGTTAGCGCGTTAGACTGTAGCGCTACGCTGTGCCCCCCCCTCCACCTCCATTTTGTTTGTTGTTGTCCTCGTGTGCCCGCCCCGCCTCCCAGCTGTGACGCCCTCGCCCCTCCCCCTCCACTCTCCATATATGACAGGAGTTCCCGTGCGCAGCGTTCACGCGATGCGGACGCGCCCTAAGCCCGCCAAAGGTAAGCCCGTCTACGCCCGTCCGCGCCTGGACCGCGCCCAGCGCCATACCCCCTGGCCCCCGTCCCTCCCTGCCCCCCCGCATTACCTACGATGCCGCCACCCTCCTAGCCCTTAACCTCGGTCGCGCCCTCAACTGCGTCCAAGCCGCTCCTGGACGCACCCATGGACCGTTCTCCTGCCTCTCCTGCAAATTTAGCGGCACCGACAACATCTCCGCTACGACCACACCACAGATTCCCGACCCCAACCACCTACAATGCATCCTTCTCAACACCCGCTCGGTCCACAGGCACGCCATTGACCTTTGGAACCTACTAGACACCATCTCTCCTGACGTCGCCTTCCTAACGGAAACATGGATGAACGCTTCCTCCGCCCCTGACATCGCCATCGCTATCCCTGATGACTATAAGATCACACGCAAGGACCGCACCGACCATACAGGAGGAGGAATCGCTATTTTCCATAAGAAATCCATCCGCATCTCTACCAGCTCCGACGCCAACCTCGCTAACTCCGAACACCTTCACTTCCAGATCCACATCGACCCCAATACAACTCTTAGAGGCACCCTCCTCTACAGACCACCAGGACCCCGCGCAAAATTCAGTGAAGACATCACGGACTTCATCACCCCACACGCGCTCCCCTCCAAAGACTACATCCTTCTGGGAGACCTCAACTTCCACCTTGAAAAGATCAACGACCGCAACACCGCCACCCTCTTAGACAACCTCGCCAACCTCGGACTTAAACAACTGGTCACTTCCCCCACCCACATCGCAGGTCACACACTCGACCCCATCTTCACCTTCAGCAACCATGTCTCCTTCAGCCACACTACGGATCTCCTCTGGACTGACCACAGCTGCGTTCACTTCACCTACAACAAGCCGAAACCCATCATCCACCTCCAACCAACTCTACAAAGAAACTGGAACAAAATCACCACGGATCAGATCTCCACATCGCTCCTTCGAACCTCCCCAGCCCTCTCTTCTAACGCCAACGAAGCCGCCTCCAACCTCACCCTTTGGTTATCCAACACCGCCGACACCTTAGCACCATTGAAAAAACGTCAACACAAACTTGGCAACAAGAAGGCCTCATGGTTCAACGATGATCTCAAAAAGTCCAAGAAACTGTGCCGCTCCCTTGAAAAGGCCTGGAAAAAAGACCCATCCACCAGCAACAAGGACGCCTTCAAAAGCGCCACCCGTACTCACCACCAACTGATCCGAAAAGCCAAGAAAACAGCATTCAATGATCGACTTGACAACAACGCCCACAACAGCAAGGAACTTTTCAACATCGTCAAGGAATTTTCCAACCCCTCGGCCAACTCCAACGACATCACCCCCTCTCAAACCCTCTGCGACTCCCTAGCCTCTTTTTTCCACAACAAGATTGCTGACATCCACAACAGCTTTGACAACCAACCCGGAAGCCAACCCACCCTACCATCTGCTGACCACCTTCCCCCCGTAAACGCCCTTAACGCCTGGAACCCAATCTCCACTGAGGACACCATCCGCCTGATGAATTCCATCCACTCTGGATCCCCCACAGACTCATGCCCTCACCACATCTTCAACAAAGCAAACTCCGTCATAGCTCCGCACCTCCGAGACGTCATCAACTGCTCCTTCAACTCCGCTACCTTCCCAGAAGACTGGAAACACGCTGAACTCACCGCCCTTCTGAAAAAACCAACAGCAGACCCCACCGAACTCAAAAACTACCGCCCCATCTCGCTTCTTCCATTCCCGGCCAAAGTCATCGAGAAAGCCGTCAACAACCAGCTCGCCGCCTTCCTCGAAGCCAACAAATCACTCGACCCCTCACAATCTGGCTTCCGAGCCAAACACAGCACTGAGACCGCCCTCATCGCAGCAACAGATGACATTCGAACTCTACTGGACAATGGAGACACAGTCGCCCTCATCCTCCTCGACCTCTCTGCAGCATTCGACACAGTCTGCCACAGCACCCTTTTACAACGCCTCAGAAACATCGGAATCCAAGGAAAAGCACTGGAATGGATCACCTCGTTCCTAACCGGAAGAACCCAGAGAGTCCGCCTCCCACCATTCAAGTCCGAGGCCTCTGAAATCATCTGCGGCGTACCTCAAGGATCCTCACTCAGTCCCACCCTCTTCAACGTATACATGAGCCCCCTCGCGGCCATCGCCCGCCAACACAACCTCAACATCATCTCTTACGCAGACGACACTCAACTGATCCTTTCTCTCACCAAGGACCCCAGCACCGCCAAAACTAACCTACACGAAGGAATGAAAGAAGTCGCCGAATGGATGAAACAAAGCCGTCTGAAACTGAACTCAGACAAAACAGAAGTCCTCATCTTAGGTACATCCCCCTCTGCATGGGACGACTCCTGGTGGCCGGAAGCCCTCGGAAAAGCACCCATCCCGACAGACCACGCACGGAACCTTGGCGTCATCCTGGATTCTTCACTCTCAATGAACAGACAAGTCAGCGCCGTATCCTCTTCCTGCTTTAACATTCTTCGCATGCTCAGAAAAACATTTCGCTGGATCCCCTCCGAAACAAGGAAAACAGTCACCCACGCTCTAGTCACGAGCCGACTGGACTACGGAAACACCCTCTACGCAGGTACCACCGCTAAACTCCAGAAGAAACTACAACGAATCCAAAACGCCTCAGCCAGGCTCATATTAGACATCCCACGCAACGAACACATCTCTGGTCACCTTAAAGACCTCCACTGGCTACCCGTCAATAAGAGGATCACTTTCTGACTGCTTACCCACGCACACAAATCACTCTACGACATCGGACCAGACTGCCTCAACTCTTGACTGTCCTTCTACACCCCCTCCCGCCAACTTCGCTCTTCCAGCCAAGCCTTCGCCACTGTACCTCGCATCAACAAGACCACCATGGGAGGCAGATCCTTTTCATACCTGGCTGCCAAAACATGGAACTCACTCCCCGCCTACCTTCGCCTCACCCAGAATCACCTAGCGTTCAGAAAGCAGCTTAAAACGTGGATATTTGACAAATAATCCTCCTCCCCTTCCTAAGCGCCTTGAAACCCTCTGGGTATGTAGTGCGCTATACAAATTTTATGACTTGACTTGACTTGACTGCGAGCGGCGCCCGCGTAGCGGGAGGCGCGAGAGGTTGTAGGCAATTTGGTGGGGGCGGGCACTGGGAGGGGGCGCGGCTCGCACGGGAAGAGGCAACAGCTGATGTAGCTGATAGCTGAGCCTCGCAGTCCCGGAGCCGCACCTCGCGCCTCCTCTGCGGCCACGCAGGTGTTGTTCCTCCTCTCCTCCTCTCCTTCAGGGCTGGAAACGGGTCAGGCTGCAAGCTACTCCTGTAGCGTCGTGAAAGTGAAGCAACTGGCAGAGTTCCTCACTGCGAGCGGCCAAGTGTTCCATGTAAGCATGGGCGAATTTTGCGAATCTCGCGTTCGCGAATTTTGAGGATTTGCGAACTCGCAATCCGCAAAATCCGCGAATTCCCGCGAATTTGCGGATTTTTTTTTTTTTTGTGTTCGCCCGTGTTTCTGCCAGTTCGCGAGGGTTTTTACAATTTCGCAATTTGCGAACTTACCTGTCGGGTCGCAAGTTTTGCGAACTTGTTGTTTCTACGTGTCCAGCCTGTTTGGGACACTCTTCTTCATCACTGCCACTCTCTGTCACCACTGCCACTCTCTGACTACTCATGCCACCCTCTGGCCCACCCATGCCACCCTCTGTTTCATCACCACACCCTCTGGTTGTCCAGTGTACATTATTTTCGGCAAAGCAAAGCACACCTTCCCTGCCTCAAGTGACCTGAATTAATTTGGGGCTGATTAATGTGTCACAGAATATTTTTTTAGCTGGCACCTGCTTCCTTAGTGCGCCCTGATTAGTGATCTTTTGCACTTGCTAAGTGCTTTCATTGTTGCAAAATTAGTTACAACACCTGCCCTGCCCCAACTGACAATAATGAATTAGGGGCTGATTAATGGATTTTAACTTCCAGCCTGGCTCCTGCTTGTCTCCCTTAGCTGTAATTCAGGACCTTTGTGGCATATGTGTAACTATTCTGAGGTTCAGAGCAGGGTCACATAATAGTTGCAACTGGCAACTGAACTCTGGAGGGGCCCCTCAGGAAGCACTACAGGAAATGGCTACTAATGATGAGCCTGAACTTTTGAACCTGGTAAGTAGTTTCAGTTTTGCTAAGATCGTATTTCTGCAATTTAGCACTTATTCGCAGGGCGCGAAGTTGTACTGGGAAGCCGCGAACTCACGCGAACAGTGCGAGCAGTGCGAGCAAAATCCGCTGCTCGCGGATTTGCGGATTTTGCAGGAGATTCGCGAATCTCGCGGATTGCGAATTTTCCGAAAATCCGCAAAATCCGCAAGCGAAACGGATTTTCCGCCCATGCTTAGTTCCATGATAGAGGATCAGGTGGGAGTGCCCTTTCTTGAATGAGGTGCTCCAACTCTTTCTCTTCACTTCCCCTTCTCTTCTTTTGTATGTAATGGTCAAAAAGTAGTTTTTTGCTTTCCCCTTTGACTACGGAAATTTGATACAGGGCATGTCTGTTGTTCTTTCCAATGGGTCTGGGCCCAAGTGGTTCACTTGTGCTTGCAATAAGGAGGATGGTAAGGATTTTATATTAGCCAATGTGCTTGTTGTACCAGGAGAAGGCCCTAGAATATTTCTTTTTTTTTGAGGAGCTGTCATTTGTATTGCCACGTGAACTTAACTTTCTGGAAGATTTAGGTGGTAGTGGCAGCAGTTTGATAGACAAGCACAGAGTTCTTCGGGGGGATTAAAATATGTTCTTGTGCTTTTGTGATGGTCATACCTTTATCATTCACAAGCTACTGATGAGTAACTGTATGACTCTATACGGCAATATATGGCCATATTCCAGTTAGAGGGTATATAGGCCAGACCACTTGAGATGTATGCAAACTTGCACTGACGAAGTTGGGCTGGATCAAGAATAGATAGTTTGGATCGTGGGCTGTAGCTAAGTCATAGCAAAGTTGTACGGGCCACCAGGCAAGCAGACAGGTGTCTCTTCGAGACAAAAGCACCTGATCACCAGCTGTTGTCTCCTCCTCCTTGCAAATTGAGCAATTGTGGACTTTCCAGGGCTCAATTTGAGTGTTGTGGGTATTTTTTGAAAGCCTAGGTGACTGTTCCGCAGTGGCAGTAGCAATAGTGGGAATAGTAGCAAACGTAGTAAAAGGATAATAGTAACAGTGGGCAGCAGTCTGACAACAGGCTGCTACAGGTTTTCCAATGATCCGTATCCCATCTTTAAATGCCTCAGCCCATAAACTTTGGGCAATCAAAGTAACCAAGACAACTTTCTGGACTGGTGCATTGCAGGTAGGAACACAGACACATTTTACAACAGCAAGAAGGAGGAGCAATTAAGACAGAGCAGCTTCTACTGATATCTTCTCCAGCACTTTTATAGCTGCTCCAGCACTGATATCTTCTCCTGGTTTCTTTCGACTGTGATGATGATGGAGGGGGAGGTGGATCTGAAGGGGCTTAGAGGACTGGTAGGGGCCCAGAAAGTGCAAGGCGGACATGGGTGAACGATGAATGAGGGTATGAGCAGCTGCACACCCTCATCCCTCTAATAGCTGCAGGACCCAAATGCCGGACTCGTCCGCGCACTGTAGGTGCTGCTAATGCTGAATACACTCACCACTCAGGGTCAGAATCAAGGTCGGTATAAGCTTGGCCTCTCAGCCTCCACCTCTTCCATCTACCATGGTTTGGAGCCGCTCGGTTATTTTTGTCCTTCCTTCCCCGCGTGGCCTCCACGGTCCACTACCCTCCATAGGAACTCAGCAGCTTGGCAGTTGATCTGAGGAGGGATGAGGGGTTTGGTGAAAAGAAGGGTGAGGTTTGTATTTAGAGGAAAAGATAGGTTTAGGAAATGGGAACGGATGAGGGATACAGCAAGTCAGTTACCGTACAAATTACCACAGTTGGAAAATGCAATATACCATCAATGGTACAGTGATCTTTGATGTAAAAATCATGTTAACGTGGGTGTGCCCGCTTTCCTGTATTCAGAATGGGGGCTCCAGGGGTTGGCATTCAAAGACTGTCCACCCACAGGCAGCTTTGGGTATGGCCCAGGCAGCAGCTGTGGAGCGGTGAGGCGCCTGCTTTAGAACGCTGTGATTTCGAACGCCGCATGCTGTTCTTCAGTTGAACAGTGCTATCTGAGGTAGGAGAAGCGTTATATTTTGTTGCTGCAGCTGGTTTCTAATTTTAATTATGGCCGTGTCATCTGCTCAGGTTAGGGAGGCACTGAGTCTCCTATGTGAGGCGGGCGGGAGGATTTGTTGGTTCAGGCATCCTTGGGCAGGCTTGGACGGGTTTGGAAAAAAGGAGGAGGGCGTCTGCGGACGGCGTTTTGTAGTGATTGGCTTCAGATAGACATGATGAGGGCTGAAGGGTGCCAGTTTTCAGTAAACACTCATCTGTAGTATCATAGAAGTCCTTTACCTTTACTGAGGGCTGGAGGTTCATAAGGTCCTTGAAGTTCAGGCGATACTCCTTCTTGTCAGGTAGCACATGCAGGTTCTTTGCGTCAAATCATCGACATAAATTTGTAGTGATTGACTCCCGGTAGACGTGATGAATTTTAGGAGGATTTATTAAAGAAGGTTACAGGATATATAGGTGAGTAGTACAAGCCCCACCAGGAGCAGCCAGCATGCTGCTCAACCCACTCAACTGTGACTTCTCTGGCAGATTCCCAACATTCTGAACAGCATCATCACAGCAACATTCCACTGGTGGTAAAATAGCATTGCATTTACAAGAGCAGGATACAACACGTTTCTGCCACTGTATTAGCATGTTCTTCATCTGATGGCTCTCCGATAATTTAGAGTAATAAGCCTCTCAGTTTAGCTAGTAAAGAAACAGTTAAGGAGGAAACTGCTCTCCCCTGTATCAGGAGGCCTGTCTTCCTGGTTGTATAAAGAGGGAGAGGCAGAACACGCACACATGCTGTGGGAGGCAGGCTCCTAGGGAGAGGGAAATCCCTTAAAGGAGCCTGCAGTTTTAAAGGTGAGGAAAGTGTTGTTGAAAATGTAGCATTGATGCCCCCTAGTGGACATTTTTATACAGAGAATACGTTTATTGAGCAGGATATTACTTTGAATAAAGGAAAAGAAGGAAAAAAAGGAATATTCCTACGTTTGGTAGAAGGTCATGAATGGCTCCAAGTTTACCAGTGCTACCAAGCGAGAGGTTTTTATCGCCTATTGGTTCTGGTGAGAAGGGCGATATAATGTTACATCAGAATAATTTACCAGATGATGAGGCTTCCATGGAATTAGGTGGGACACAGTCAGGTTCACAAGCAGTTAAGGGGTGTCATGCTCTTAAGTTAAGCCATAATAAAGAGATTTTATGCCTTAAGCCGGGTTTTTCAAAGAATACAGATTGTACATCTGGGAGGGGTAAGGTAGGATCAGGAAATGGGTGTGGGTGCAGGATGGTAAGATAGGAAGCAACATATCATCAGCAGTGGTTCCTGATGATCCTGTGCCAACAAATTTCAGCAACTTGCAGGCCAACGCAGGAACAATACTGCAAAAAGAAGTGAAGTGCAGTAATAAGCTATTGAGCAGGTCTAAAGCATCCGCTTAATTTTGGAACACAAAAGGGAAGATTTTGATGCAGTTTTTTAAAAACCTTTGGATGAGCAAAGAATTTCTCATTTTGAAAAGGATGTTAATTGGAAGATTTATGATGGTGGGGTGGGGTTGGTGTTCAGCCAGGCTGTAGTGCCAAATACAAAATGTTCAATTTGAAGAGTGTGGGGATGATGATTCAATGGAATCAGAAGAGGGGGAAATCGAGGATGAAGATGAAGAATTTCTCTCAAGTCGGGTAGGGGGGGTCTCTAACTAGAGGAACTGGAAGGACTGTGTTAAGAGCAAAGTATAACAGGAAGGGAACAAAAGAAGGAGAACCTCAGCTTGGGACACACCTTTAAGATGTTTGAGGACAAAGATGTGGGGACAGAGGTCTGTTCTCATTGTGAGAAATCTTGAATTTTGCCTGAAAATACATTATCATCTGACAAAGTAAAAAATATGGGTGATATGTCAGGATCTAATAAAGCTAATCACAGTGAAGAAGAAAAAAGTAGCAAAAAAGAAGATAAATCAAAGGTGGAAGGCTTAAAAAGACTCCCATATATGGGGTTATCTATGCATCTAGGTTCTCATTTAAGCAAAAATACAAAAGAGAAAATCTGGATGCATTTAAGTTTCTTAATAGAGAAATTCAATCCAAAGGGGGTTCTAGGGAAGAATCTTGGGAACTAGCTAAGAGGCCAAGAGTTCCCACAACTACAAATTCTTTGACCTCTGCTTTCCTAATCTTCGCAAGCGTTTAATGTGAAAAATCCCAGATAGATCGGTGTCTATTTTAAATATTTGGATCCAATCAAAAAGAGTCATACTGAGTTAGGGGGTTTTCCCTGACTTCTTTACGATGAAGAATTTAGAGCGAGACGGGTCCTTGTTCCTGAAAAACCGTGGGGAGAAGTTGACAATGAGTTATGGGTGCAGTGGTTCTATCCCCAGAGGCTTCCTCCTACTATGCATACAGCGAGTGGGCTCGCTGTTTCACACCGGCCTTTCTCAGCAGACCAACCTCAGGAGGGGTGGTTAATTGGGCTAAACCACAATCAGTTGTTGTGGAGCATCCCGGAATTTTAACAGGGGGTATTGCCTGAATAATCCCTGCAGATACATGCATGAATGTTCTAAATGTGTGCTGGCAAACACACCATCCTGCAATGTTTTGCTGAACAGTCAAACTGGAATAATTGTGGGTAAGGCAGAGGGCAAGGTAGTTTATTCCAGCCTCCCTACAGGGGCTCTTACCCGAATTAACGTTTGTAAGTTATGTTACTGGCTACAATTCTATCCTTTAAGAGACAAGGCAACAAAATTGGAGTGTGATTTTAAAGAAGGTTTCCATCTGGGTTATCAAGGACCCCGGTGCCGTAGAGTTGCAAAAAAATTGAAATCAATTCCCACAAGTTATTAGTCAAAAGCTGCAAACAGAAATTGCAGAAGGCAGAATGGCAGGCCCAGGTTCTACTTGGCCACTTCCAGATCTTATCATATCACCCTTGGGAGTTGTTCCTAAAAAGACACTAGGCGAATTTCACACGATTCAGCATTTGTCATAGCCTCAAGGTTTATCGGTTAATGATTTCATAGCTAAGGAAGATGCTATTGTTCAATTTGGATCAATTGATGTGGCCCTTGAGATGGTGAGGAAAGCAGGCTTGAATGCTGAATTAGCAGATGACATCTGCTTTAGGGTCTTACCTGTACACCCAATGAATTTTTCTTTGTTGGGCATCCATTTTGAAGAAAACAATTTTGTCAACAAAGATTTGCCGATGGGATGTGTAGTTTCTTGCAATCTTTTTAAAGAATTAAGCTCTTTTCTTCAATGGTGTTTCATTTTCAGGTCAGGTCATGTTCAAGTTACCCATTATCTGGATGACTTTCTGTTTGTTAAAGGAAGCGCACACTCAACAATGTAACAGAGCCCTTCAGTTTATAAAGTAATTAACAAAAGACTTGGGTATTACTCTTGCGGATGAGAAGACAGAAGGTCCCGCAAATTGTGTGATCTTCCTAGGTATTGAAATAGACACAGTTAAGATGTTGTTGAGACTATCTGTTAACAAGCATTTACAATGCAATCAGTCTCGCTTTTTGGATCTTATAAGCATTTAGCCATGTCCCTTGTTCCTTGTTACAGGGTTCCCTACTCTATTGTTGTCATTAAGCCCACAGTAGACCTGAGTACTCCATTGCTTCCATGTGCCCCTTCCTTCCTTTTCTCCCACACCTAGTCAAACCCACATGAGATGGTCACCTAGTGGGACACCTTGTGTCAAGAAATAAAAACTTAGAGCGTCAGCTTCCTGGAGGCAGCTGGGACTGGGAACTCTGCTTGTTTCATACTACAACCGGAAAAGGTATTAACCTACGGCAGAGAGACTCTTATGGAGATGGGCTCTATAAATAAGTGTAAGAAGGTGATCGATTTGTGGATAGGTGACTCACTACCGTGCTGTCAGTATTGTAACTGGGGAGCCACTAATTACACATTGAACAGCATGCCAGCGCCCAATACGTAGAGAAAGTCCACACCTAATCAGGTTTCAGTGTTACAGAGAAAGAGCACATTAATGCACTCCTCCTTAATTGCCGTTTGTTAAATAAACATGATTTACACATATATGACTTGATAAGTGAGACCAAACCAGATTTCCTGTTTTTGACAGAAACATGGCTATCTGATACCTCGAATCCGACAATCGCTATAGTCATCCCCCCAGGCCACTCCATTTTGAGGAAGGATCGTGTTGGAAGCATGGGGGGGGTGGAGTTGCAATCATTAGCTAACTAGACGTCTCCATCACTTGCATTCCCTTGGAAGAAATTGAAGGGGCTGAATGCCTTAGTTTTTAGGCTACCCTCTCCCCCATCAGTGCTTAGTGGGAGTCATTATTTATAGAACCCTGGGCCACGCAGGAGTCTTCTTGAAGTCCCTTAGTGATGCCATTGCGCCAGTGGCCTCCAGATTTAAATATTTTCTTGTCTTGGGGACTTTAATGTACATATGGACAAACAGGATACCCCTGACACCATCTCTTTGTTGGAATCCCTGGACGCGCTCAGTCTTACCCCATATGTCTTTGCCCGCATGCATGTTACATGCCATAACCTTGGCCAAATATTTTCCAACTGCAAAATCCAGACAGATGTTCCCTTACCTTTACTATGGTCAGACCACTACCTGGTGGGTTTTGGGTTATCGAAATTAACAAAGCATCCTCTGACCCAGGTTAAGCGGGCGTCTTTTACATCTAGTATTCAACAAGCACAAGGGAACCCTACTCAGGAAGAACCAGGGTGTGTATTGTATATCAAGAAACAGCGGTTCTTGTGGAGACAATAACAAGTTATATGGGGGTTCAGAATGCACAATGGCAATACCAATGGGTCAAGTGGATTTCAGACATAGAGGAAGCCGAGTACACTGTGATTGCATATTTGTAGTTCAAAACAAATATTCAGACAAATTTCAAATATACTTAAAGATTGGTGCTTAGTGTCCCCAGTGCGAAATTGGAACTAAAAAGGGAAATGGAGTGACATTTGCGACAGTTACAGTATGGTTTCCATTACTTTGAAAAAAACGACCATTTATGTTTTCAACAGTTTTCTCCAAAACTGTGAACAATAAACAGTGCTGGTGTAATGATTTGTTTTCTTTAAAGTCGACTGCGTTTCGACCCACAAATGTCACTACATTTCCCTTTTTGGTTCAAATTTCTTACGGATGACATTATGTTCCGGTATGTGGTACTGGGTCACTTTTCATAAATGAGGCCCTGTATTCTGATCTAAATTATGATTTACAAAAAGTATGCAACCAAAGCAAACATATTTTTGTAAGAATTATTTTAGATGCCGTATTTCTATCAGAGACAATGTATGCTAAGGATATTCACCATACAGGCACACGGTACTTGCATTCGTATAGATTATATGTTTACGTTCCTGATTATTTTTTCAAAATACAGGTTCAAGACACTGGTATTGTATTATTATTGTGCAGGGCTGCGATCCATAAAGCTGCCTGGACATACGAATGACCCTGTTATGTTGAATATATGTCAGAAAATCATTAGCAAAAATATTGTCTGAGAGAAAGTTTGTGTCCTAATTATAATTTACAAAAATATCATCCCATTGGAGTTAATAATAGAAATTACACATCCAGAGGTTCTCTCTCATGAAAAGGACTGGAAAGAAACTCAGGTGAGGCAGAGAAAGTAGATTAAGGTGACTTAAGTGTAGTCAGAGACAGGTGTATATAGAGATGTGAGATAGAGGACATTGTTGAGGGAGAGAGGTAATACAACAAGATAGAGATTTAGAATGAGAGCAAGACATTAAGTAGAGAAAGGTGAGGTAGAAAGAGGGACCAGATGAATAGAATCAAGTAGAACAGAGGGTAAGAGTATGTTAAGGGAGACAAACTGAAATAGAGCACTCAGTGAAGAAGAGTGTGAAATGTAGGGAGATAGAGATGGTTGAGTGAGACATATGTGAGGTAAATAAAGAGACATGGCTACAAAGGTAGACAGTAGTGAGAGAGGGCAAGGCAGAGACAAACAAAGTCAGAGGTAGAGGGGAAAGAGAGGGAGAGAAGCTGATAGGTGGCTCTCCTCAATTCCCTGTAGATGTGGAACCTGTTATAGTAACTGTAATCAACAGGGTCCACCTCAAGGAGGTTTTTTTGTATGTATCCTGATGTCTCTGGAGTACAGACATTTGTTTAAAATACCCCTCACACACCAAAAGGGCCCTTGGTGTCATGCTTCATCATCGGCGTCTTCCCGCCCGGCTGCCGGACGGGGCAGTGCTGCGACAAGCGACTACGCTGGAGCACCTTTTTAATGTGGGTGCTATGTGAGTGAAATGGAGTGAGTGTCAGTGGGGTCAGGAGTGATATAAAGGTGATGTTAAAAAATACCTGGCCTAGTGATAAAAGGGCCCTTTTGGTGTGTGAGGGATATTTTAAACAAATGTGTGTACTCCAGAGACATCAGGATACATACAAAAAAACCTCCTTGAGGTGGACCCTGTTGATTACAGTTACTTTTGCATGAGGAGGACGTGCCCACCTCGGTGCCACGCAGCACTACCTCTTCCTCCCCCCTTTTGATATCCCTGAACCTGTTATAGTGCCAGGAACACCTTCATGTTTTCACCACAGATGCAGTGCTTGTTAGTTCTGAATGAATGTGCATTGTGGATGAATAGTACACCAGCCTAAGGTACTTAATTTGACCACGGTCTTTGGGGTGTGCTCCGTAGTAAAGTTCAAAGGTTCTGTACAACTCCCCCAAAAGGCTACTGTGAACTAAACGAGCCTCGGATCTCTGGTTTCTACGCATTACTCTTACAGGAATGAAGGAGCCACGTCAATTATAAATAACAAGCTTGTTAGCAGTAATAAGACGCAGGAGTCAGTAGCAAAAAAACACGATGCAGAGCTCGCCTTTTCTAGCCTCTCCTTTCCTCTTTTAATGAGCTGCTAATTAAATTGCTCTTTTATGCCATCTCTTTTTTCTTAGACAGTAACAGTAACTTGAATGCTATTTATTTTAATATTTTCGCTTCATATATTTTCTCATGTAACACATTCCTATGAAATTTGGTCGAGTGACTTCTTTTCTTATCTTCAATTTGGAGATTCTGCTTTCCAGCTTCCTCGCTTGATCCAAAATCATGTCATTCTGAGTAAATCTTTTTTTTCTTCCTGGGTTTCAAGCTGTAAATATATGCAAAGCGAAAAATAAATCTGCAGTCCCAAGGCATTGCTCCCAATTCACATTACGGCTACAGTTTTGTAATCCGGTTTTACGGGTCCTCATGCGCACATCACCTCATATCAAGATGTTCCTTATGCAATAAAACATGTTCTTTGCAAACGGCTCCACCGAGCCTGGGAGCAGGTCTCCACTGCACCAAATAACACAAAAGATGGGGGGCGTTTCACAAAGGCGTTTTGGGGGTACGGAAAGAGGTACTTAAGTAGTACTCTTTTACGTACTCTTACATACTTTTATCAATTGGTCAATAAATCATCGGAAATGTTAATGTTAATGTTAATGTTATCGGATTTCTAGAGCGCATAGCTGCCCGTGATCGTCCCAGCGCTGAACAAGTACTGATGGAAAGAGAGGGAGAGAAGCTCATGGGAACAGCCATGTTTTCAAGGATTTTCGAAATGCCAGAAGATTGGGTTGGGCACGGAGGTCAGGAGGGAGGGAATTCTACATCTTGGACGCATTGTAGGAAAAGCGCCGGCCTCCTGATCGTGCTCGGAATATCTTGGGTATTTTAGTAAGGTTGGCATTGGATGATCGAAGGGGTCTAGAGGTGGTATAGGGAGTGAGCAGATTTCTGAGTATGGGGGGGCTTTCCCATTCAGAATTTTGTGTGTGAGGCAGAGTGACTTGAACTGCACTCTTTCCATGATGGGTAGCCAGTGCAGAGCTCGCAAGGCTGGTTTGGCTGAGAAGCGGTTCCTGGTGTTGGTCAGAATACTGGCGGCGGCATTTTGAACTACTTGAAGTTTGGTAGTGACTTTTAGAGGTGCACCCAGGTAGAGTGCATTGCCATAGTCCAGCCTTGACAAGATGAGACCCTGTATCAAAAGTTTCCTTGATTGGAAGGGGAGTAGAGGTAGGATTTTTCGGGTGGATCGCAGGAGACCAAAGCAGACTCCGGCAGTTTTTCTAGCTTGAGTTTGCATGGTGAGGTTTTTGTCCAGCCATAGACCGAGGCTTTTAAACTCGGGCTTAGGGGTTGGAGGTTTACCCATGCAAGGGGGCCACAGGGAGTCTGTGAGGAGGTGGGCTTGGTTCCCCATCACCATGATCTCCGTCTTGTCGCCGTTGAGCTTCAAGTGGGATCTGTCCATCCTGCTGACGATGTCCGTCAGGCAGGAATAGAGGTCTATATTGGGATTTTTTTGCTGGGTGAGGGAAACCACCAGCTGCGTATCGTCTGCGTATGTTAGAAGTTTTATCCCGTGTGGGGTGACTATCTGTTCCAGGGGGGACAGATATACGTTGAAGAGTGTAGGGCTCAGAGAAGAGCCCTGGGGCACTCCACAACGTACAGGGGTGTCTTTGGTTGAATAATGGTCCTCTATAACCTGGAATGATCGGTCTTGCAGAAATGATTTCAGCCAAGATAAGGCGAGGCCTGAAATCCCAAGATCGCTAAGTCGCTGGATCTGATGGTTGACCGTGTCGAAGGCCGCGCTTAGATCCAGGAAGATCACTGCCACTGATCCTCCTGTGTCCATGATCTTCCTGGCCTCCTCGGCCACCGTCAGCATCGTGGTTTCAGTGCCCTGACCCGGTCGGAAACCTGTTTGTGAGGATTTGAGTAGTTCGTTGGTCTCGAGATAATTAGATAGCTGAGAGTTTATGACTTTTTCTGTTATCTTGCTGGTGCAAGGCAGGAGGGAGATTGGCCTAAAGTTGGAAAGGTTAAGGGGGTCCAAATTTGTTTTTTTCAGCAGAGCCCTAACCTTCGCCTTCTTCCAGCTGGGGGGAACCGTTCCGTTGGTCAAAGAGGCATTGATTACGTTTACCAGTGGTTCAAGAATAGTCAGTGTTACCAGTTTTAAATTTTTTACTGGGGCAGGGTCTGAAGGTGAGCCACTTTTGAGTGACTGGAGAATCGGCACCAGAGTGTCGGGCCTTATGAGGTTAAATGAGTCAAGTCTCGAGTTAGGCGCTTTGGACTGTTCTGCCGATGCCGGAGGATGATTCGTATTGGAAAGGGGGGGGAGTTTTTGTAAGATATTTTGGATTTTTTGGTAAAAAAAAGCGGCCAGTTTGTCACATTAGTTATCTGAGGGCTCGACAGATCCTGACGGTTCTGGTGTTTTTAGGAGTTGTTTAACGATTTGAAAAGTCTCCCTTGATGAGCAGGATGCCGAGCTAATTTTCTCTAGGAAAAAGGCGGTTTGTGTATTTTTCAAGGCTTTTTTGTACACAAGAATCGACAGTCTGTAGTCTTTTTTGCGCTCAGGGTCGAAGTCTTTCCGCCATACTCTTTCAGCTTTTTTACAGAGTTTTTTTAGGTGGCGGGTCTCCTGTGTAAACTATGGGGCCGGGGTTTTTTTACGGGAGGTGAGGTGCGTTTTTTTTGGGAGGACCTTGTTAAGGGAGTTTTCGGTCCAAGAGGCGAACTTTTTGTCTGCTCTTATAGGGTCTAATTCGTGGATTGGTTAGCGGAGTTCTAAGGCTTGTTTCCATGTATCGATGTCTAGTTTGGCCCAGGGACGCGTGTGAGCGACAGAGGGCTTGTTGGGGGAAGAGATGTTAGGTATTTCCCATCTGAAAGGGATGAATAGGTGATCCGACCAAGGCAGAGGGATCGGGGCGTTGGTTTTAAGGTCATCGATGTTGCATATGATAGGGTCAAGTAGATGGCCGAGCCTGTGTGTAGGTTGGTTATTCTGTAGTTGAAGCTGAAGAGTTGATAGATCTGCCAGTAGTTCTGTGGCGGTATCGTCATTGTCCTTATCAAAATGAATGTTAAGGTCCCCTAGGATCATCATGTTAGACGACGCGCTCGAAAAAGCAGATGAAAATTCTAGTAGGGAGCTGCAAAATTGGCCCAAGGGCCCTGGTGGGCGTTAAATGAGGACTCCTGAGAGGGAGTTGCAAGGGGACAGTTGGATGTTGAAATGAACATTTTCACAGTTCAGTAGAGGGCTGTCGTGAAAACGACATGTGAATTGGTTGTTATAAATAATCGCAAAACCTCCTCCCTTACCTTTCGCTCGGTCTAGATATTGCAGTAGGAAGCCCTGAGGTAGGGCCTGGACAATGTCGAAGTCCGATTCTGGTCTGAGCCACGTTTCTGTGACAAACAGGATCTCAAGTTTCTCCTCTTCTAATAGCATATGTATTTCCTGGGTGTGTTTGGGTAAGGATCGACAATTTAACAGACCCATTTTAATGATTGTCGGGGGGAGTTGGTTCTTCAGAGCTGGGGTGAGTTTGAAAGAACAGTTAGGAAATGCTGTCATCATGTTAAAGCACTAATTGTAAAAATCTCGGAGGGACACAAGGCTGACTGCATTGCTGACATTTGACCCCGTGACCTTCAGGTCATACGGATGCAAGTGGGGGCTTACCTATATTGAGCTATCTCATGGTTCATGACATATGTAACATACTTGATGCAGCACTAGGCCAGATACATCATTGCCAAGCTCGTTAGCAACACATGGAGCATGGGATTCTGCCCTGGGTGCCCAGCAGCAGGTAGAAGCACCACAGATAGCTGAAAGGCACCCAGATCTCTGCATCGTAGCCATCGGCCATGATTAATTTGTGACACAAAGTTGCATATTTACAACTAAATGGCACAGTGCGGCGCTGCAAGCAATTTAGAAGTGCAGCGCTGCGTCATTTAAAAAAAATGCAGGGATGCCCCGCATTGACAAGAATACGGCGCACCCCTGTGTCCCTTGCGCGGGTGCTAAAAAAGCTACCTAGCATCAGCAGAGGCCCCCTTGCTCCAGGGTGCAAGGATGACTGCGTTGCAGGGATGATTGTATTCCTGCAAGGAAGGGACACCTTCCTGCACAAAACAATCATTACTAATGTTTTGCTCCTTCTATGTGTGTTGCAGAATGCAGCAGGCATAGAAAGAGCAAAAAACGAGGAGAAATTAAAGTATTTCACCCGTTGTGCCACTCCTATGCCACCTTTTCAAAACATTTCTTTTGGTGCTGCATCAGATTTACAGATCCTGGTAAATATCTGGCAGTGTCAAAAACAATGGTCAAAATGTTGTCCTTGATGTGCACATTTTACTGTGCTAGTAAATTCAGTCTGCAACTTTAGAAATTTCATGCAGTCCTTTGTGCATTATGCAAATGGGGCACTCCATTCAAAAGGTGGCCATGTTCGAATGAACGGTTTTACTATGCATTGGGATTGTTCTCTAGGCAAAGGTGAAGAACAATCAACCATGTAGCATTGTTGAGTTCTTTTGTAGTATTTTGTTCCCTAGGTAGGGGCTTTGTGACCGGCCAGCTGGTACCTGGGTTTACTGCTAGCCAGGAAATATCATTCGTGACTCAAGGCCCAAATATGCTGTACTGTGTCAGCCCCCAGCAGCGGATGTCCCGGCCCAGCCGGGCACACAGGTATACATTTACATTGGGTATGCCTAAGGAAACTGTGGTCCTTCCCCCTTTGTTAGTTGACCTTAAATGTTAAGGCAGCATTACAATGCCAGTGGTAACTAAAAAACTAACATCAAGTCTTGCCATCAGATTGATCACTTGCACGGGAGAAAGGAGATGGCCACGCTTGTTTTCATTTTCCTCGAGGAAGGACAAATTATTTGTTTTGATCACTCTGGTCAGGCTATTTGGCTTTTCACAGCTGATGGACATAGAGGAAGAGCTCTTAGGGCCCGATTACGACTTTTGGCGGTACGGGGGCGTTAGGCACCGCAGTGGGATCACCACTCATGGTTCCTGCACGACATGGACTATAACTTCCATGCCGTGCAGGAACTGGTGTGCATGCACACAGGGGGTCATTTTTTGTGCCCCCCTGTGTGCATTCACATGGCATGAAAAAACAGAGGGCTCCGTAGGGTCCCCTTTTTTCTCTTCACCATGGTTTTCATGGTGGTGAAAACGCCATGAAAATCGTGGCAGAGAGGAAACTCGTTATGTGTGGCGGGGCCAGGCGGTCACTCCAAGCATACTACAGCCTCAGAATTACAGTGCCACTTCCAGAGAATGACGGTTCCCTGACGGAGGAGGTGGTCCTATGGCGGTACGACTGCACCAAGTCATAATTGGGGTCTCCTGCATCATTGTTCATAATTCTTTAAAAACACAATATGTTACCAGACACTTTAGTCACTGTGACTATACGTTCCTGTGCAATGGTCATTTGATGTCAACATTTATTTATCCAAAAATAAAACTTAAAGATAAAGCTCAGTGTTACATTCCCGTAAAATGCTATTTATTATTCTTAATTCCCGCCAATGACTGCTCTTCAAACAGAGTTACTTATCAAAATTTTGTAACCACAAGATAATATGTGCCTCTTTCAGTCATAAAAGCAAGTCAACATTGTTTCTTATTTTTTGTAATCATTATTTTAAGTTTAATTAAATCAGGGAGGCATTCCATATACAGGTCATTTAGGTATATACATCGGAGTATCAAAAACAAAATTACAAAAGGCCCTTGACCTGCAAGCAAGCCCCCCCCTTGATCCATCGTGGTGTGTCTGACCATATGGTTTAGTGACTATAGTGGAGGCCGCGTTCCTCAGATCAGGAGACATTTATTAATCTCGGCTTGCAAATCCGGGAGATGGTGTTGTTGACTCTACTGCCATCTAGGAGGCATTAAGATTGGCTCTGCCTGTGTGCTCATCATCAGAGCAGGATCAGCGGTTGTGCTTTTTAGTCGCCTTTTCTTCATGTGTTGTCACATATGTATTGACTACTCTGGTATCAAGGACACCAGTACCAGCTGCGGAGATAGCTCCTTTGACTCAGCCTTATTTCTTCCATCGTCTGATTAGCGAGCTCCCTGTTTTTCTTGGAGCCGTATACTATTAGCCAGATTATGTTAGCACCCTGAAGAAGGTTTAACCCAGTGTGGGTCTTCACCGAAACGCGTGTCGGCGTATTTTTTGACAACAAGACTCTCATGGTTAGGATATCTGAGACATAAACCAACAATTTATAAGAAACAATGTATTGTACTTTTGTATACAAAACAATTTAATTTTGATATATCCTTTCTCTAATTGTTTTCTTTTATTTACATTGTGTATAGTGTTCTGTTGGTATTAGTCTTCGAAATATTGTTGTCTTGCTTGTTTGAGATTTTCTTCTTTATTGATGGATGAATGTGGTGTGAGGTGTATAGGTGACGTATCTGAGCATCAGTTGGGGGTATTTTCTGTGTTTCTTATTGGTATGATATATGTGTTTTCCTGCGACATATGAATTTTAGAATATCCTGTATTGTCTTATATATCGGTATATGTTTATTTATATGACATTGATTACAATAAATGATTGAATTTTGATTATAAAATCTTTGCATTGTGACATCGATGATTATCTCTACGTCAGATTATCTATATTGCTGAATATACCGATATATACTCTATGACTCCAAAATGACTTGGCAAGCATTCTTACTAATATGGTGGGGTATTCTGCCAATTGAATCCACCAGGCAGTTTTATTTTGTTTTTTTGCTTATGCATTTGTTCCCCTGTTGTTTATGCCTTCTTATTTGATATTTCAGTGGCCCTCTTTTTTGCTTTATTTACATATGGTATAGTAACACTTAAACCCCAAACATACCCTCTCTCCTCCCCCCTTGCACTTCCATGATAGGTAACTATACATTTTCCTTCATGACAGATAATTTCCCTCACAGAGTTGTTCTGTTCATTGCCACTCCCCATAGATCCATACCCGTCTTACCATGGGGGGTCTCCCTTCGCCATCCTGGTCATTGTGTATTCCTGTATCCCTCAGACAAAGCTCCTCTCTGAGAATGTGTATATGTGATTAGCCTCCGAGTCATTTTGTAGTGTAGTTCCTATATTCCCAATAGGCTCTGCGCATTGGAATAATATATCCTGTTGTTTAGACGTAGGACTGAGGTCTACTAGGTCTCTACCGGCTATATTAGACTTAATTGTGAGTGCCAGCTAGCTCAGAGGTCCCTAGAAACTTTCTCGAATAAACAAGAAGGGATTCGTTTCTGACAACCGCATAAAACATGACAACTTTGTTTCCCAAGAATAAGAAACCAAATCTCTAGAATCGCAGAAACAATAGATAACTATTTCACTCAGTCAATCGTGCATGCTTAGTTTCACCAGAGGTGCAAGAGAAATAGAGAGACGGGCGTTTTCAATAAAAAGGTATTTATTGAACAGTCTTCTTTCCCAAGCATTGAAAATGAACTGCTACAATAGTAAAGCTTAAATTGAAGTACAATGCATATAATACAAACAGTATTATAAAGTAGTACTGTAAAAGCATGATATGGTTTCTAAGCCATGAAGTGCATAAAATGTATAAAATACATAAAATACATACGGTGATAAAAGGATGACTATAATACTCAATTGGTGCTTCTAGAATACGCCTACCCCGGTGTACCTAACCTAAGTCTGGTAAGAGGGAGGGAGTATAAGAGGAGGAGTTTAAGTCTAGAAGTTCTCTGCCAGGAATCTGATTCCAATAATTCTCTAGGAGGTCTAATCAGCTCCGTACCTTTGTTCTAGAATGAAGGAGGTCTTGTATCTGGTTCTCGGGACTCGATTTCCCTAGATACCCGCAAGGGTAGCCTGGAAACACTGGAGCTGGATTTCTTGGCAGGAGAAATGAGTCTCGCAGTGCGTCTGCTGGAGGGTCGGCTTCCTACGTCACTCAAAGGCTCATTTCTTGGAAAATGCCGGGAGTTCTAGGAGAACTTAATATTCAAGCAGGGGGATGTCCTGAGCTGCTGAAGGTGGGTTTTTCCAAGAAAACGTTGGTATTTTTGGAGCTCAGTGGAAGTATCCATGCCGTATTTGGGCTGTATGGTTTAGGGCAAATATGGTAATGATTTCTATGCCTATATAAGGGAATGATAAAGTATACCTATATAAGGACATGAATCGGGAAAATTATACTAGGGTCGAGATTCATTTACTACAATATTTGCCCATGCTGCTAATGTTTCCTGTGCCTTGGGGTCCTTTCGCGACTGCCTCATATGCACCTCCTCCACCCCTGCCCACTCACTCAGATCTGTCTCCCAAGCCTCCCTCGCCGGAGCCCGGAGACTTATCCAATGAACCTCGTCACCTTTTTGCATTGCTAAAACTTGTACCTGCTCCTAGCTTACTCTTCTTCATGCAACTATCAATAGGCACATGTATATGTGATTTGATATGTTTATACGTAATAGAGGTGCTGGTATTTTGGTATTTGATCCTAAATATTCACAGTCCTTCACAGAGTTGTGTTGTGCTCCTTCAGCTTTTCTCAATCTTTAACCAATGATTATACCTATTTCATTTGTTCATGACAAACATAGTAAGCATGATCTGTTTTTGAGAGGCAGCTCGCTCTATCCCTTTTAAGATAAGGAAGTATTTTGTAGCCAAACAATGGCTCATTTCTTTCAGCCAAACTCCACTCGAGTACACAGACCAGTGGTCCAGTAGCCCCGTGTGATTTCAAGCTGCATATTTAATAGAAAGTCGTGATTAATTTGGACCGGTGCTCGGCACTGGCACCTAATTGTGAACACTAGTGCTTGTGACAGTCTGTCTGGCTGATTTAGAGCTGACCAAAACAATAGTCAATTATTAATTCTATATGCATAAAAATAACCATTATCTGCCGCCTAAGCCATTCTTATGGCTTTGGGGGTCTGGAATAGTCTGAATTGTCACACGTGTAGGAGGGAGTGTGAGGGGTTAGTTGTGGCAATGGGTGGTGCAATCTATGGTGGCCTTATTTCTTTTACAAACTAAGCACTGCCTTAAAGCCCTATCATAGTTTAATGGTGTAGTTGGCTAGATTAGGCTCTGCTGTGCTTTTCGAGAGAGAGAGAGAGAGAGAGAGAGAGAGGCAGACAAAATCCTCCATTTATGTCTCCTGCCAAGAGTAGTGGCTTGCACGGAGGGCAAACTTCACAGCCACTACATTCAAAACGATTTTAGAAATGTTCTGTCTTTGTAATTTTTAGAGAAGACAAATAAAAAAATCTATTTCACAAAAAACAACTATTTACTTTTTTAAGGAAATTGTTTCTCAAAACAAACATTTTGTAGAAAATGTTCCTCACAAAAACTTGATTTAATGGGAAATTTTGACTACTGGTGAAGCTGAGTAAAATTGACTACATGTGCAACTTAATAACGTTTCAGAGTTATTCACTTTGTACAAGCCTGCATTGAAATTGTGATTCCCCAATGTTATAGCCAAGGGTTGGGTGGAGGGATAAAGACGAGGATGGGGGAGAGTAAAGTGTTTTTGGCTTGGAACATGAGTGTTGGACTTGGCCCTTTTTGCAGGGTCATTCCTGAACTTTTTGCCTTCCTCCTGTATTTTGTCTGACCTGTTGTTGTTGATTTTATGACTCTGGGCACTTTACCACTGCTGGTCAGTGCTAAATTGCATATGCCTTCCCTATTGTAAATGGATGTATGGATTAGTGATTCCATGATTGGCTGATTTGGTTTACTGTTCTGACCCTATTACAGTGCACTGAGTTTGCCCAGGCCTTGTAAACCAAATGCTGCTAGTGGGGTTGCAGCACTGGTTGTACCACCCATAGAAGCAGCCTTTTAAAATGTGTCGCAGGTCTGCCATTGCAGTGCCTCTGTGCAGTTGGTGCTGACTGGGCAAGTGCACCCACATATGAGTCACCCCTATGGCAGGCCCAATGGCAGGGTGCAATGTCGGTAAAAGGTAGGACTTGCCCTAATATGTGTGGCATGTCCTAATAGTGAATTACAGCCTTTTTCGTTTTTCACTATTGCAAGGTTACCTGTTCTCTATAGACCAGAATGGGAAGTTTGATTATTACATCCTATAATCCTAACTGACTCAGGGAACCAGGTAGGAATTTGAGTCTAGTGTGCCTGAACTCAGAGTGATCAAATACATCTTTTAGTGAAGTTGGTGTTAACATTCTGTGTTTGGAAATACCACTTTTAGAAAGTAGGTATTTTCTTGTCTAACCATCCAAGCCTGCCTCTGCTAGGTTGTGTATTCCTTGTCAGGAGTTTGAGTGACAGGGGCTGTGGGATTCCAGGAGACAGGGTGAGTCCGCCCAGTGGTGAATAGAGAGTTCTACATCTAGATGTGAGAGAAAAGTTACACCTAGGACCTGAATAGGGCTGTGCCTTCCCTCCACAATGCTGGCTCCACCTCCTGTGGTGCATCTGATGTCTCTGCCATGCACTGTGAAAGGAGAGAAGGAGTCATGTCAATAGAGTGCTCCAGGGCTGTCCCTTCCCTCCACAATTCTGGCTCCACCTCCTGTGCGGTGTCAGATGTTTCTTCCCTGCACTTTGAAAGGAAGTAAAGAGTCATGTAAACTGTGTGCTCAAGGACTGACCAGAACCGGTTTGGATTAGGCAAAGAACCCTCTGCCCTCAGAGAACAAAGAGAAACTGTGTATAAAAGAGGGGACCCATGCCCCAGAGAATTAGATCACTTTTGGACAACCAGAAGGAACCTTTGCTGAGTAGCGGAACCAAAGAGGCTGAGGAGAGACTATCCCTAAGCTGAAGTGCCGCATGGGGGATTGGGCTGCAGTGGTTGCCTGACTGCCAAAGGTACTTTGTGTACTTTATTTAAACTTGTGAAGGATCTCCAAGGGCTTGCGAACAGAGCTTGCCTCCTGCTGAAGTCTCAGGGACAACAGACTTCACCCATGAGCTCCCCCCGAGTTCTTTTGAAGTGCCTGCAGTTGTGCTGGAGTTTTTGAGGACTTGCGTGTCGCAAGGAGCTGGAAGCGTGACTCAAGAACAGGAAGCGTGTCGCCGAACTGCCACTGCCGCTTCACAGCACATAGCACCCCGCAACGCCGGAGAAGAGGATCGACGTCACAGTAGATGCCGCTGCATCATCGGGAAGCGTGTCGCAGAAGAATCATTGAGTCATCGCAGGTCCACCGAAGCGCCTCGCATCACCAGGAAAGGGGATCGATGCCGCAGCAAACGCCGCCGCATCACTGGGAAGTGTGTCGCAGGGCCTGTCGCAGCTCATCGCAGGAGAAGAGGATCGACGTCGCAACAGACGACGTCCCATCTCCGAGAAGAGTGTCGCAGGTCCTGTCGCGGCTCATCGCCAGAGAATAGGATCAACATCGCAGCAGATGCCGCCACATCACCAGGAAGAGTGTCGCAGGGTATGTCGCGGCTCGCATCATTGTGGAAGCAACTCACATCGTCAGGGGAGAGGATCGATGTCGCAGCGGATGCCGCCGCATCACTGGGAAGCATGTTGCAGGGCCAGTCATGGCTCACATCATGTAAAGCATCTCGCATCGTCGGAGGAGAGGTACGACGTTGCAGCAGACTCCGCCGCATCACTGGGAAGCGTGTTGCATCAAGGAGAAAGCACCATCTTTGTTTCTTTGCACCAGATCTTCAACGCATCACTGTCCTTGCGTGTAAGGGACTACCACATCACCTTTCCTGCAACAGTTTTGTTGCCCTGTGTGTGGCATCTTAAGGTACATTGACTCAAAGTGTTGCATTTTAAGATCTAAAGAGAACCACACTAATTCTACCATTTTAAGTACAGTATTGTGGATTTCTGTCGTTTTTGGTCCTGTGATAAGTCTATATAAAGAATACTTATTTTTTATATAAAACCTGTGTGGTGTCCATCTGTAGTGTTGTCACTTGATTACTGTATGTGTTCACAAATGCTTTACACACTGCCTCTGAGATAAGCCTGTCTGCTCGTGCTAGGCTACCAAGGGGGTGAGCAAGGGTTATTTTATGAGTGTACCCCCTTACCCTGACTAAACATACGGATCCCTATTTGTCACAAGTACCTACCTGTGCCAAGTAGAGACCCCCAAATCTAACAATGAGGTATTTAATGAAATCTGATACAACTCAATTCTGGAATTAATGAGATAAGGAAGTAACATTGTGATTCGGGTCAGATAGCATACTTGGACATAAGGGCACTGCTCCCCACCACTCATGGGAGGAGAGGGAGAAGGATGGGAATGCACAACAAATTCAACATGCAAGGAGGGCTGTACTCCAATCAACATGGATAAAGATGTATGTATTTTGCATGTGGTATTTCTATTGTGCAAAACTAGCCAAAAGCCATTAAAGAACTTTACGTAGTCAAGGTTCAGCAGAACTTCATTGAATAATAGAAGAGGTAGCTGGTTGAGGAACTGTTAGTACTTTGTTAGATAATGTTCTTTAAAGAGATGGTTCTTCACCTCTTTCCTCTTTCCTAAATTGGAACAGCTCTGGGGTGGGGGGTATAGTATAGGGGTATGTTGGTCAGATCCTGGATGAATTGAAGGAAAAGGCCTGCTATCTTTTTGTTTTAGACTTGTTAGTCTGCACTCTGATGGTATCATGGCTGCAGGTGTGACAAAGACAGAAATAAGCTTGTGCCCTCGATGTTCTCCCCTGCTTTGAAGGGGGCGGAGGGAATTTTCCACAGCCGCTCTACAGCCATCAATCAGAACACACACCCATTGCCCCATGGACTCATGTCTGTCTTGCAAGGCACCTGTATGTCGCCAGCAGAATCAATGGCCAGTCCACAAAGTTATAGGGGTACTATCCAGTGCACCAAAGCAGGTCCCTTCCCCCAGCTGTTCCTCAGAAAGTATAAGGGGGCAGTGCCACTGGCCTTGGAGAGACCCATTCTAGTTCTGGGGTCAGCTGAAGTTAAAGTCCCAAAGTTGATCTTTACAGAGCAACAGTTGACTTCTCCTTCCAGCTGGACATTCTTTCACCATTGTCGCTCCCAGGTTTATCTTCTCGTTTGTCTCTCCTTCATGCAGGGGTTGTTTTTAAGTGAGAGTGGAAGGCACCACTAGCAAATTCTAGGGTGTCACATCATCACTTCACACCTGTCCAAACCCTCTTGCACAACATTCTGGGAAAATCCAATGTGACGATGTAAAGGTGTCTATGGAAAGAGCTGCCCCATGAGCCCCAGCTCTGCCCCTAGCTGACCCAACTGCCTGAACCCTTTCCACCATAACTTTCTGTGGGAGCCCCTCCTGTATGGGCTCCAGAGGACTGGCCCACTCCTTTGTTTCTGTGAGCCCGGGCTGTCCCAACCCAGGTGTAGTGTAGCAAGATAATTTACAGATGCTGATTTTCTTCACACTTCTTCCTTTCCCAGGAACTTGTCAAGCAGTGTTAATGGCACTATTGTGTGGAGAGGCATTTTATCATTCTGCTATGGATCAGAGTAATTAGTGTGGCCCAGTAGTGGGACAAAGGCCTGGAATCTGAAAATGAGCAGACTTAGTGAAAAATGAGACTTCTAAAAGCATCATAATGATTGTATGTTTGTTGGTAGTGACTGTAAATCTACAATCAGGCAACATGTCCATCTTAATATTGACACCTCGCTGCACACTTTAGCCCTAAGTAGTGCAAAACTCCACTTTATTGAGGATTTCGCCTTTAACCCCTTCGATGCGGCCGCTTTTATTCCCGTGTGCGGCCGCCGGCCGAACACGGGCGGGCCATGACGAACCCCAGCCGTCATCAGCACACGAGCACCGTAGTGCATGACGGCTGGGGTTCGTCACCAGCATGGAAGGGGTTAATGTGATATATAATGTAAGCACAACAGACCTTCAGTAAGCAAAACAGACCTACACTATGCATGCCCCCTCACATTATAAGGTGTACCCCAGGTTACTGCAAATCCTTGAAAAGTCTTTTCTGTGCTGGCTTCCTGTGTGCTGATATCGGGCTGCACAATATGGTAATCTCACACCCTCAGCCCACCCATGTGTGGAGTAGCATGTGCTTACATGTTCTTGCGTAACCAGCATCAGTAAATTATCTTAAAAGGCGGTTAATTTATGGTGACTGAGACTCAGGTAATGAGACTCACTCACACTAAAAGTTAAAAGTGGGTCGTCAAAACATTAACAAAATCCGGGGAGACTAAATTTGGTACCATATTGGTGAATCTTGATGTTGGTATATGTGAGAAGAGCACAAAGTGGCTCTTCTCACAGAAGATACATGCATGTGTTAGGTGAGGTTTGACTTGCCGTCATGAAAAATACTTGAACGACTAATCTATGAGAGAGGTGTGGCTGAATTACAGTATAGCTTGAAAAACATGCATGTGTTGGTGACTGATGTGGTTCAGCATGGAGTCAACAGAGTGCATAGCTGTAAGATTAGGGGAAACAATGAACCAATCTTTATTGCACATTGTTTACTAAGTCAGAATTCCAGGAGGAGATGAGAGAACTTTAGTTTAAAGCTGGAGCATTTATGTGTTATGTTGGGGGTTGAGCCAGGCTAGCCGGAATTTGAAGTTTGCTTTGTAGCTGAAATCTGTTTGTGGCAATTGAGATTAATAATTGCTGCAAAAATGACTGATATTTCAGACATTGGTACCTGGTGAAGCTGATTACAAGGAAAGAGTATGGGGTTAGATTGAGAGTTAGGGAGTGAAGATTTGTGAAAGCATATGGCATCAATTTAGAAGCCTTTAACATGAAAGATCTAAGGTCCAACCAGTGATAGATAGCAGAGTGTGAAATTGGAGAAGGTAAAGGTGGAAACAGACACTGTTGGTGTCATTAGTGTAGATCAAAGTGAAATCACTTAGGGAAGTGACGTGAAGAGTAAAGTCGATGGAATCCAGGACTAACATAGAACTGGGCCTTGGAGGACACTAATACATAATGCAGCAGGAGAAGATTTAGATGAAAACGATGATGCATATATTCAGCCATAAGACAGGAAGAGGAACCTGCAAAGAGTAGCACCCTTGATATTGAGTGAGGAAAGGGTCCAAAATTTAGAATCAAGGGTGACAGTGTTGGATGCTGTGAGAGTGGGATATAGGGACACAATATTGAAAGGCATTAGAGAATATTAAAATAAGAAAGATCATTAACTTTTTGGAGACAAGATCTTTGAACATTTTTTAGACTAAAGAGAACAGAAACAGTGACTAACTGTTTGAAGGAGGCAAGCAAAACAATGTACAGTGGGTTTATAAAGTAAACTCTACATTATTAAAGCATTGTATCTGGTCTAAGGGAGGCTTTCACACCTCCATCATGCCTTATTCCAGCCAAGGACAGGCTGGGCAGTTGCTGAAGAGCTAATGAAAATTAGCCTCCAGCAACTTCTGGCAGAGTAAAAATAACTTTCTAAAAGTTAAATTTTCAATATATTTAATATGAAGCTGACTTTACCATTACAGTGGATTTTTATTAAATATAACAGAGACGAGAATAGAGTCTGTAGCTGGCAGAGGTCGACATTTTAGACTAAAGTGTACAAGCTGTGGTTTGACTTTTCCTATGTGCCAGATACAGCTTTCTTCTCTCACACATGTTCCTCTTAATATTGCACACCCCAATTTGGGGGCAGCACAGTGAGATTAGGGGTGAGTTATTTCATATTTAACATCAGATTACCTTGTCAAAAGGAGTCCTGGGTTAAATTTAACTCACACAAATGTTATTTGTCTGATTTGGGGAATTACAACCACCTTACATTTCGGAAACAACTAAAAACCTGGCTCTTCCCTTAGCCACCTCTCCCTTGCTTCCTCCCCCTTGCTGGATCTATGGTCACTAGCGCTGGGATGCCCTAGGGTAGCTACGCGCTCTACAAATCCCAATCAAAATCAAATCAAAAAATCAATTTTGAATTACTTTTGTTATGCGATGTTTCTGAAACTAAGCTATTACACCACCTCACATAATTATAGTCCACGAATTTCTATTTTATGTAAATATATGCACTTTTAAAAGATTTTTGACAAAATTTAGCAAAAGCAAATTATGCAAAATCTACACACACCCAGTCAAAAGGGTGCTCTGTTCATGCAGAAAGGTACAAGCTGCTGCTGTCAGATTACACAGATTAGACTTGAAGCTGGGCGTTCAATGTCACTGTAGTGGATGGCACAATAGATACTGCAGTCCACAAGTGGCAATTAACATTCCATGCAATGGGTGCATTTCTACACCATATACTATTGCTTTTGGGAAAGTTAATGTGCTAATTAGGTTTTAAGACAGTTTGTCATGTTTTTGGGGTGCCATTGAATAGCAGTGTCTCAGTTTTAGAGTTCAAGATTACTAACAGATAAATTCAAAAATAAATTGAAAACCCCCCCACCCAAATAGGGGTCTCTTAGCAGCATTTCCCAATGTCATCCTCATTTATATGTGTTTAACATGGGTCCATGCACTGAATGCTGCCACATATATTCAACTTTTCCATCAGAAACATCCTTTTTTTGCAATCACTCAAACAAAGGCAGATGCATGAATTCATATTCTGTTCATACTAAAGCAGGGGCCTCTGCACTTCAGACCTCTGGTGATCTTAAGCTTATGTTACTGTGCCGTTTGGGACCTAAGTATCGACTGTCTCCCATCAGTCAGATGTATGAGATATAACACTGCTAACTGTGCTCAGTTTTGGGTGTCATTAGCCAGCTGCTGTGCCAGCTAGCCACCTTATCAGTAAATATGGACATTGGGCAACCACACAGCAAGCAGCTACTGACATTTACAACTATGAACTACACAAATATGTTATCTTTTTTACCCTTATTTATTCATTTAAAGAGTTGTATATAGCGCTGGCTAGACCCATAGTCAAGTCAAGTCAAATAACTTTATTCGGTTATTTAAAATAACAACCATAAAAGCATATCACACTAAATATATATTGACTCATACTTACATAGAGAAATTAAAAACAACATAGAGCAGAAAAATTACAAAAAGTTACAGGCAGAATGTACTCTCAGAATGTTAAAAGAAAATGTTCTGGGAATATAAAAAGGTTGGTGTTTATCTAAAAATATGTCTATTACCAGCACTATTACCCTTCCATACTTTTCCTAAATTTGAGTGCTAATTTAAAAAAACTGCATACAAATAAAGTACAATCACAACTTAACATCTGAAGGTAATAAACTGCTGGTCTAAATTGTGAGAAGTTCAGTTTTTTTAAGACAGGGTTTTAAATATAGCCTCCGTGGTATAATGTAAAAGGGACAGAAAAATAAAAAGTGTGCCAGGTCTTGCGGAGACTTTTCGTTGCAGCCGCAAGCCGGCAACACTTGACCACGGTACGATCCCTTAGGCACAGCCAGAAGTAAGTGGAATAAATCCAGCCGGAACCTCGTCAGCAGGAAACGATCGTAACTTGACATCGGCCATGACAAATACGGTTCCATGAGCAAAGTTGTTTTTAATAGCACATATTTTCATACACTTATTTTCTTTATTTCACCTTCCTCCCTGACTAAATACCTGGAAGAGATGAAAGCCTTCTTCACAAAAATAACATCCAATTTCGTAATGGATTCTGGAGTTAAAAAGAGTTCGGGCACCCTAATTCGTTGAAGCAATTGCTTAAATACTTTATCCATGGAACCTTAAGCCTATTTTCCCATGTTAACGCTTCCCTCAATATGAACTGAGTAAGAGGTACATCATTATTTAACCAGCAGTTTAACCAACATAATAGAGAGTTTACTGCTATTTTATCACATAAAAATGGCATACCCAGCTCTTCGTGTACGGAAAAATTTGCTGTTCCCCTAGGGACCCTCAGCATCTGTTTAAGAAAATTATTTTCTACTATCTCCAGGGCACCTAGTGAGGCATATCCCCATAGCTCACTGCCATAACATGCAATAGCAACACTCTTAGCCTGGTAAAGTTGGAGCAATGCAGCCACTGGGCTATTGTCCATTTTTCTTGCAAAATCGAGTATTGCTGCATTGGCCCGGGTTAACTCTCCCTTTTTTTTCTGTACCGCGGGTCCCCAGTTCAGTTGATGATCGAACAGGACTCCGAGATAGGAGAATGTTTTTGTTACTGGGATTGTTACCCCATTAACATTTAGGCAGTTTGGCTTTTTGTTACCTTGGCCAACCTTCATTACGAAAGACTTGGAGTTATTTATACTCAGATCTCGAGATTTCATAAAAATAAAAAAGGAGTTTAGCAATGTTTGAAGACCATTAGCAGTCCTGGACAAAAGGACCGCGTCATCCGCATAAAGCAGAACCGGCAGTCCCTTCCGTCCAACGTAAGGGTAATCTGCTCCTGTACTTAAAAGATACTCTTCCAAATCATTTATGTATAAATTAAAAAGGAACGGGGCTAAAATGCACCCTTGCCGGATGCCCCGGTACACTCTAAAGTCTCTTGTTACTTTGTAGTCTTGTGTGTACCGGGCGTTTGCTCTCGTATCAGAATGCATATCTGCTAACAAATTAATTAAGTTCTGCTCTACGCCCATTTTCACCATGGCGTCCCAGAGCTTTCTACGGCTTACGCAGTCGAAAGCGGACGATAGATACATGAACGCCATGTGAATTGTACCTTGACGAGCCATAGTGTACTTCCCTATAATTAGGTACAAATTCAGACACTGGGTAATCGAAGAGTGACCGGGCCTGCAACCATATTGAATTGGGGATATTACTTTATTTTCATCTGCCCATGCTGCTAGTCTGTTTAAAATTACTCCCCCCACTACTTTGACAACAGAGTTAATTAATGATATTGGTCTGTAGCAGAGGGGGCTATTGCGGTCTCCTTTCTTGAACACAGGTACGATGGTGGATACCCCCCACGACTTTGGGCAACCAGAAACCACAGCCGCATTGAATACAGCAGTGAGGACTGGCGCCCATAGCGATATGCAGGATTTAAAAAGGTCAGGTGGGAGGCCATCCGGTCCTGGGGCCTTATTACTTGTTAGCCCTTCAATTCCCTTTTCAACCTCATTTATTGAGAAGAGCAAGGAATTCTCCTTAGATTTAACCGGAATATGTTCTGCCTGGAACTCATTGCTTTCAAAAATAGAGCTAAAATGGTTAACCCACTTTTCCTCTGGGATATTTGTGCCCACGGTGGAATTACTTGAGTGAACAAACAGGGGCTTATTTATAGTTTCCCAAAACTTAACACTATTTCTCAAAGTTTTGGGGTCTAAAAGGGACTTCCAAACACTTTCCTTTACCTCTCTCTTTCGGGTAGCAAGGGACTTTTTATACCTAGCACGCATAACCTTAATATGGACCGGGTCTCTGGGTTTAGTTTTCAGTGCCATCTTAAGATCACGGCTGGCTTTAGAACAAGAGTTATCAAACCATTTTGGATTACTACTAACATTCCCTTTAGCTGGCACCGTTAACATTGACCCTACTGTTAAAGCAACACCCTCAAAGGCTGCCAAAATTTGTTGCGATGACGATACAGGTGATTTACATAATGAGAGTTCGGAGCTGCACAGGTTATTAATAGAGGTATGCAGATTTTCACAATTCACCATTGTCCATTTTAGGCGACGCTTTCCATTTATACGCTTTATGGACCCACGATCCACACGTGGCTTTCGCTGTTCAAAGATTCCCCCACCCATTTTGATACATATAGGGTTGTGATCACTATAAATGCTCATTTGGATGTAGAAGTCCAGAACAGTGTTGGCAAGGTCAGCAGACAATAGAATGTGATCTATGTATGATCCATTTGTATGGCCTTTGAACGTAGGAACGGTAAAAAGAGTTTGAGCCGCCACCATAGTCATGGCTGTAATTAGGTTATTTTCATTCATTAGCGTGTTTAATTTTATTCCACGCCGCGAGTGATCAAAGTGGAAGCCTTCCAGTCTGTTACATCCCAATTGGTCGATAACAGTCTCTCCAGGGTTTCCACACGGATGTATATTAAAATCACCTGCGATCAGCATTTGGCACAGCAAATTCCCCGCATTGTCTCTCAGAAAATCACACAAAGGCCTCACCAGTCTGATTCACTGCATTATAGAAGTTGATCGGAGTAAAAGTAATTTTACCCCTCTTTAGCTCTAGAACCTGAATGTTTCTATTTCCAGAATAATACTCAGCTTTAAAACATGTAAGAGACAAATTAACATAGATTGCCAGTCCCCCTTTGCTCTACCGCTATTTGATGGTTCTGCTGGAATAAAAAAGCTTTGGTACCCCTCAATATGAGCATTTTTTTCCACCAGCCATGTTTCCTGGAGACATATCACCGCATATTGTTTGACCACAGACAACCAAGCAATGTCACTAGATTTATCAAGAAGCCCTGCGATGTTCCATGATATTAAGCTTTCGTTGCAAGGTGATAATGAACACAAAGTTTTAGTATCTGTATCTGTGTTTGCCTTTTCAATTGGGGTAACATACGATAGTCCTGTACATCTATCTACCTGTTCTTCCAAGGAATTATATATTATGTCTACTTGAGTAGAAACAGGATTGTACGTGTTTAATAAGTTAATAGGTCGATTTATCTGGGCTGATGAAACTGCCCCCTCAGAAAAAGGTCCATGCAGCACAGTTATATTATCCTCATTTCCTAGTCCTACATCTTGTTGTATACAATTGCTATAGTCAGGTAAAAAAAGTGTATCAGGTAGTCATTCAACCCCTTCCAGCCCTCCCTATCCACAAAGGGCGTCAAACCTGTTTGAAATAGGGACGTTGTACTGGTTATTTAAATGGGTTGAGTATTGATACTCGTGTTGGTGTAACTGATGTGGGCCTTCCCACCTCTCTAGACTACACCCCCAATTGTTAACAGGAGCACCTGTACCCCATCCATTTGTTGTTACATTCCGTACTGGCCTCATGAAGTTATGGATTGTCTTGGGATAAGTCATGCTTCGCTGTTTCTCACCAAAAAATTCTAAGGTGAGTGGGACAATAATGCCTCTCCTACGTTGGGGGGGGGGAGTATGTTAGACAAGATATTAGGTAGTACAGCCGAATTGGAGAAGTTGAAAACTATACAGTCACCGTTAAACTTTTTTGGATTATGGCCTATCCAAGGTACCCTTCTGGCCGACCTGACCTCTCCTGCTAGCTGTTGTTTCCCCCAGGGGGCCATCTGCATATTACCAGACAGCCAGTGCAGTGCCTTACTTGTCAGTGATGTAGGGGATTCTATTTGGCCAGTAGCCAGAGGGGGAACGTTTGCCAGTACCAACACTAAGGGTGAGGCTTCTTCTATAAATTGTAATGAATCTTTTTCTGTGCTTAATGTGGTCGTTACAGATGGTTTTGGAGGCGGATCTTCTGTTGTCACTGAGTGTTTATGATCTATTGCTGGTATGTGTTCAGGGGGGATGGACAGTGCCACAATTGCACCTCCCTCTGTCCCACTCACAGTAAGCTCTTTGTTTGTGTTGGATACATTTGTGACTAAGGTTAATGTGTCTGTCACCTCATCCGCTATCTTTTTCTGGGCCCCACCCAATTTCTTTACTTCAGCGGTGAGTTTATCTAATTTAGCCACCAACGGTTTAATGATGGCCTTGAGCTTACAATTAATCATGTCTGCTATCCTATTAAGTAACTCATCGTCCACAATTTGTTTCTCACTATCATCCCCATGCCCCCTACTTTTGTCCCTAGTTTTCACTGGTGATGCAGGCCTTTTTCTCCCTTGACGAGACCCTCCACGATTTGTCTGGACTTTTCTACATTTTCTGACTGCCCGAGTAACAGGCACAGGAATAGGGGGATCCTCTACTAATGTGTCCACCTGTGCGTCCACCTGTATAGGGGAATCTTGTACTGTAACATCGACCTGTGACTCAGTGTCATTTTCGTGATCTGATTCTTGGTCAGCCTCTAGAAGTACACTATGATTAAAGGTCTCACTATCACGTAACTCAGTGTCTGGGACTTCGTTTCCTACATCCTGAGATGGTATATCTACCCACGGAGAATTTGGTGGTGGGCTCAGGGGGTGAAGAATAGGGGATTGACTTAGTCCTAGTGACTGTCTTCTTTCACTATTAATTTCAGATACAACATGTACCATATAGTTATCCATAGTGTTTGCAGCAACGGCAGGAATCTTTTTTGGCATCCTAAATAGTGTTAGTTATAGCACAGTTTCTATACCATACAATAGAATTAAATGCTGTTAGAAAATGGGGATAAATAATGAACCTCAATATGATTATAACCAAGCACAGAGGGGCAGATTTATGAGGCCCTTGCGCCACGTTTACGCCGCTGTTGCGTCACGCAAGGTGGCGTAAACGTGGCGCATTCCTACGAACAATTTACAACGTGACGCATCTAGGCAGAAGCGTCACGTTGTAAAGCCCTGCGCCGCTTGTGGGCGTTCCGGCGCAGGGTGGGCGTTCCGGGGCAGGTGCGCCTCGCAAAAGTGGCTGAGTGAAATCTATGAGATTTCACTCAGTCACTTTTAAGCCAATGCTGCGTCAAAAGCCTGCACCTGCTTGAAGCAGGCATAGGTCTTGACGCAGCATTGTTAAAATGGGGCACCCCCGAGCCTTGCTGGAGCTGCGTCGCGCTTGCGACGCAACTCCAGCAATGCGCCACATTTCCGGCACAGATGCGTCACGCATCTGTGCCGTTTTTGCACCATGGTGCGCCGCATTATAAATGCGGCGCACCATGGCTGGCGGAGCTGTGGCGCACTGTGGCGCATGTTAACTGGCGCATCCCTGGGGATGCGCCAGTTAACATAAATCTGCCCCAGAGTGTCTTACTTTAGCAGGGTAACTTGTTGTCGGCACGGTCAGTATGTCGTGACCAGTCCAGTCATGGCCTGTCTCGGACTGTCTAAGCGGGAAGAGACACCAGGTGCGCTGCGTTGGTTGTGCGCGGAACCCTGGTTATCGCAGTCCCGGCCCCTGCAGGAAGCGGCAGTTAATCTCCAAATGGCACAAGCTGGCTCCCAGAGGGTCAAAGAACACGAGCAAAAGTCACCAATCTTACGTTGCAGCTACGAGCGGCACCCATAGGTTTCAGAGCGCTTTACATAAGGTCAACAATGATACAACAATGATAACAATTACACGTTACATCACATATATGTGACACATGAAAGGGAGAGAAGGAGAGACCAGTAGAAGAAAGGGTGAGAGGGGGAGTGTGAAGGGAGAGGATGAGGGGGAAGATGGAATGAGAGACAAAGGGAAAGTCAGCCCAAGGACCAAATAGGAAGATGATGACAGAGGAGGTAATCTACAGCCATTCTCCCCTATAGCTCTCAAGGTAGCTCCAACAGGCATCTGTCAGAAAGATAGATAGAAAGGAGACAGGAAAAAGCAAAATTGCAGAAATATGAGGAGGGTGGGCTGGGCGAGACAGGGAGATGGGGAGAGACTGTGCCCAAGGTCCGGATTGGTAGGTGACAATCAGGGGGTGAACCAAGGCCGATCTCCTCAATAGCTGAACATAGCAGCTCCACTGGGTGTCGGACATAATGCTCGGACTCCGCTGTCAGGATAGAGATGATGAGTACTCAGGGATTATCAGATTCGTGCGGGGGCCATGGTGCGAAAGAATTCAAGACTTCATCTTGAGGTCAGGCACAGTCCTGGTAGGTTTATGTAAGGACAAGTTCAGCAAGGAGGACAAAAAGTCACCACTGGCTGTCATGTTGGGATCAGGCATCCTGGGACCCTTTTCCACATCGTGAGTGTGCCGGGTGTGACAGAACTTTACAGGGAAAGAAGGGCCAGTCTCCCTTAGTTCTCCCTGGCGTCCCTAGGTGCTCAGAAGTAGCTCAGTCCCTGGAAGCGTATAGGTCGCATCTGCCATTACGGTAGGCAGCGCGGTAGGAGCCGCCATTTTGCCTCTCGCTGTGGGGGGACTGCTCACCTCTATATTCGGCAACAAGTGCTTCTGGGTTCCAGGAAAACTTCACAAGATGTCCGCTGCTTTCCACACGCAGCGGTCGGCCACACAAGCGGATCGAGGCTCACCAAATGATAGGATTGTATTGGGTGTAGGGCCAATGTTCAGGGATGCGCCTATGGTGTAACTGATCAATTTTAGCTGCGGGCACCCACCGGGAAAGTGGGTAGGGGAGCCCCCGAATTCACCGCTTATCAGGAGTAGGTTCCCAGGATTCAGATCGTGATGTCCCAGCACCCGCTCAGATACATCCAAACGCGAGTCAGCTCCATCCCAGGCACCATCTTGAGGCAATATTGCCTGGTAAGACTTTTGCCGATATCCAGGCGTTGCAGCGTCCAGGTGGAACGGCAGCCACAACGGCAGACACTCACAAACTTCTTATGTCAGGAGATGGCTCCATCAGCTGGTTTAGTGGATTTTAAGCACATCTCTAAGTTGTTGAGCGCAGGGTTTCTAATGAACAAAAGCTCCCAGCTGCCATGATGGATCTGGCTCCGCCTCCTCCATGTACGCTGTTGGGGATGCCCTTTTAAGTGTACTTCTTTGGTGTACTGACCATCCACTCCCAGGAGAGGGCCCTAAACAAGGAACCCCTATCTATAGCATAGAATTTATACTTTTTCTGTGGTTGATTCTGTTTTAAGAACATTGTCAGTTGTAGATTTTATAGACTCTCAGATACAGGTGCAGCAGTTTTCTCTGTTTATATTTGGGAATGGTGTTGTAAGATTTTTATAAATTTATTAAATCTGTGTATTATTAACAACGTGCAGAAAATGAATCTACTCTTGAATTCTCATGTATGCATTTATCTGATATTATTGCCTTTGAAACATTTTTGTGGTGATCTGTTAAAGTGCCTTTTCTTGGCTTCTGTTAACTAGGCTTCCTTTAGTACTTGATGCTATATTATCCAAAATGGATGTCTCCCCTTGCATGTTCTCTGTTTAATATTTGTGCTGCATGTATTTAAGCAAAGTCACTTTTTTAATGTGTCCGACATCCTAATAAGCACCATAGGAGTCGCCTCCGTTTGAGACCCCCTCGGACCCGGGCCGACAGACCTGACCGCCTGATTATGATGCGACCAAACGTTGCTCAGTTGGATTCCCACTGTTCTCAATGGAATCTTGTATCATGGCCATAAACCAGCCGTAATGCAGGCTCCTATAGAGAAATGGGAGTGTGTGTAAAACCATGCACCCTTGTGGCAATTAGCCAGGGCTCAATAGATACCTCCAAAATCCACTACAGCTTGCACTAATCACAGTCCTGCCAGCAATACCAAATGTAAACACTATTTTGTAATTAACAGCCATTATATTTTATTTAGAAAAAAATACATGTCTCTTGGCTACTTCTTAAGCATCCAATGTTGCCCCTAATATTAGACATAGGAAATGTCACTTTAAAAAAAATATAATTAGAATATCATAGGACTTGCCATTTATGAAAATAAAATCAAACATAAATCATTTTGTTCTTGCTCAGGAACATTTCGTAAACAATCAAATCCCACTGCAGTAGCTCAAGTGCTTCTAAAGCATTGTTAAATAGGCATCAGTCCCAAGGTTGAACCTCTTCAGCGGAAGACGAGATTTTGCATTGTTTACTGAACGCTGCTTGGGTACTTTGCCATTTGTGCTTCGCTTTCAGCATCAACTGGGTCATAGGATAACGATTTTGAATCTGATTTCATGGTTTTTTCTTTTGTTAAACAGCTTGTAAACGCTGATGTGTTTTTATGATTTGCATGGATCAAAAAACACTATGTTATTGATTTTATTGAGTGACCATGAAACAGTCTAAAAAGTGAATGCCAATAGCAACGCATTAATGAAGAAGTGTGTGGAGATTTCTTTCGATACAGAATTGCCTTTGTATTATTAATTTGTGCATAATGCTATTGTACTGAAGATGTATGCAAGCATTTGTAGTTGGACGGATATTTTAATGGGTACCTAGATCTAGAACCAGCATCTTTTTTGAAGTAACATCTTTGTTTTAAAGCAACAGTCTTGTGCTGGTTGCTCTCAGAAATATTGGTATCAAAAGGAGGAGTAAAGGGCTGCTACTGCTCTCAACGGAGCAGAAGGTCCAAGCACGACGTGCCCAAATTAGACGTTTATACAAAGGTTGTCGTGTTGTTCCTCATGGAAGAAAGAAATTGATACAGTCTGTGATGCAGGTGGATTAGAACAGGGTAGCCTGATGGTGACCCTGGGAATCCATTTTGTTGGATTTAGTGCCCTCACACACCCTTTCAGGTGTCATGCTTCATCATTTGGGCCTGCTCCTCGTTGGGTCGGCGGTGCAATACCCAACGGGCAACACCTCATAGAGGGGCTCTTTAGCGGAGATCTTTTTCCAACTGCCGTATGGATGAAGTGCGGGTATAGGGCCAGAACTTGGGGTAGACGTGATTTTGTAGGTTAAAATAAAGCTAGTGGTACCGGGAATACTTTATTCAGAAGGGCCACTGCTTTAATTAAAAGCGATTTCCTAGAGGAGAGTAGTGGAAAGTGATGTTTCCCGCTCTCATCTGGAATTTATTGCAGTCCGGTCAACATGTTTCTCACTACTCTAAAGTTTGTTGAGCGATTCTTCAGGACCAGGGGGACTATTTAGCAAATATCTAAAAATGTAAGCAACTGTCTACACTGTTACCACGGAGTATGGTGTATGTAAGCTCGTATGGCTACCACACTAGTGGGTGAAGGGAAGAACAATATTATATTACCCTTCTTCAGGTTGTGATTGTCAATACCTAAAGAACCCGGTTCCAGCGGCGATGGGTAGGTGCTTGTAACGCAGCTCAGGAAATCACCAACATTGTGGTGGAAGATCTCCCTGAAGCTTTACCCGCTGGACACTGTCGTTGTCTGATTGTTTTTAACTTTAGGTATTGACAATCACAACCTGGGGCAAAAACGGCACAGATGCGTGACGCATCTCTGCCGTAAAGGTGACGCAGCTCCAGCAAGGCTCCAGCAAGGCTCGGGGTGCCCCATCTTTACAATGCTGCGTCAATACCTGCGTCAATACCTACGCCTGCTTCAAGCAGGCGCAGGGTTTTGACGCAGCATTGGCCTGAAAGTGACTGAGTGAAATCTTATAGATTTCACTCGGCCATTTTTGCGAGGCGCACCTGCCCCGGAACGCCCACCCTGCGCCGGAATGCACACAAGTGGTGCAGGGCTTTACAATGTGACGCATCTAAATGGGTCGTAGGGATGCGCCACGTTTACGCCGCAGTTGTGTGACGCAAACGTGGCGCATTCCCAACATAAATCTGCCCCAAGATGTTCTAAGGTATTTTGCGGTCACCATTGCAGCAATTTGAAAAACCACTTTTGTGCGAGTAGATTTTGGAGCTGATTACGTCATTTTTGTGTGTTTTAGAGACTTTCTTTGGATCTATGACAGAATTTCGAGAAGACAGAATTTCGACCTACACATATATCGGCGCAATTATATCGATTGCAAGAATATCGACGCCCTATCTACAACATGGTAAGTACCAAAATATCGAAAAAATAATATCGATGTTAAAAATATCGTTGTTAAATATATTGGTTTTTTTTGGGTTTAAAAATACATGAAAAATAATGTAAATAATACTCATAAATTACTTAAACATATTTAAATATAATTAATAATGTTAAAAAAAACCAATACATATTTAATAAAAAAAATTACAAATTAACAAAACATATATAATATATACTTAACAATATTTTTTAATAATTATGTCAATTATTTATTATTAATAAAAAAATAATATAAATTACTAATGCATTTACATGCATAAATTAATATAATATATAAATAAATATATATTTAAAACATAATAATTAAATAATTCTATATTTTTAAAGTTAATTAAATACAACATTATCTAAATTAGTACAAAATATATAAAATACATAAATAAATAAAACTACTATTTAAAGTATAAAAATAACGACAGTAATAAAAACATTGGATAGCGTAGATTGTAACATTTCTATTCCCAATTAATAAAATTAAATAGTAGTGAAAACATTAAATAGTGTAAGGGTCAAAATTACTATTCCAACTCCAGAGAGTGCAACAGTAGGGAAAGCGTTGAATAGCAAGTGGGTAAAAATTACTATTCTCACTCCAGAGGGTGCAACAGTAGGGAAAGTGTTGGATAGCGTAGGGGTAAAAATTACTATTCCCACTCCAGAGGGTGCAAAAGTAGGGAAAGTGTTGGATAACATAGGGGTAAAAATTACTATTCCCACTCCAGAGGGTGCAACAGTAGGGAAAGTGTTGGATAGCGTAAGGGTAGAAATTACTATTCCCACTCCAGAGGGTGCAACAGTAGGGAAAGCGTTGGATAGCGGGTGGGTAAAAATTACTATTCCCACTCCAGAGGGTGCAACAGTAGGGAAAGTGTTGGATAGCGTAGGAGAATAAATTACTATTCCCACTCCAGAGAGTGCAACAGTAGGGAAAGCGTAGGATAGCGGGTGGGTAAAAATTACTATTCTCACTCCAGAGGGTGCAACAGCAGGGAAAGTGTTGGATAGCGTAGGGGTAAAAATTACTATTCCCACTCCAGAGGGTGCAACAGTAGGGAAAGCGTTGGATAGCGGGTGGGTAAAAATTACTATTCTCACTCCAAAGGGTGCAATAGTAGGGAAAGTGTTGGATAGCGTAGGGGTAAAAATTACTATTCCCACTCCTGAGGGAGCAACAGTAGGGAAAGCATAGGATAGCGGGTGAGTAAAAATAACTATTCCCACTCCAGAGGGTGCAACAGTAGGGAAAGCGTTGGATAGCGTAGGGGTATAAATTACTATTCCCACTCCAGAGGGTGCAACAGTAGGGAAAGCGTTGGATAGCGAGTGGGTAAAAATTACTATTCTCACTCCAGAGGGTGCAACAGTAGGGAAAGTGTGGGATAGCGTAGGGGTATAAATTACTATTCCCACTCCAGAGGGTGCAACATTAGGGAAAGCGTAGGATATCGAGTGGGTAAAAATTACTATTCTCACTCCAGAGGGTGCAACCGTAGGGAAAGTGTGGGATAGTGTAGGGGTAAAAATTTCTATTCCCACTCCAGAGGGTGCAACAGTAGGGAAAGCGTTTGATAGCGGGTGGGTAAAAAACACTATTCTCACTCCAGAGGGTGCAACAGTAGGGAAAGTTTTGGATAGCGTAGGGGTAAAAATTACTATTCCCACTCCAGAGGGTGCAACAGTAGGGAAAGCGTTGGATAGCGGGTGGGTAAAAATTACTATTCTCACTCCAGAGGGTGCAACAGTAGGGAAAGTGTTGGATAGCGTAGGGGTAAAAATTACTATTCCCACTCCAGAGGGTGCAACAGTAGGGAAAGCGTTGGATAGCGGGTGGTTAAAAATTACTCTTCTCACTCCAAAGGGTGCAACAGTAGGGAAAGTGTTGAATAGCGTAGGGGTAAAAATTACTATTCCCACTCCAGAGGGTGCAACAGTAGGGAAAGTGTTGGATAGCGTAAGGGTAAATATTATTATTCCCACCTCACCCTATTCCCCTATAAACACAAAACACGCTCCAGTACTATCACATAACATTTAATTGAAAATGAATTATCAATTAAATAATTACTTAATCAATTGAAATAATTAATTGTAAAAAATGTTTTAATTAAAAATTAATATATACATAATAATATAATAAATTATTTGTAATTAAATCATTTCCCTATAAACCCACAACCCGCTCCAGTAGTAACACATAACATTTAATTAAAAATTACATTAATTACCATTTAAATAATTAATTTATCAATTAAAAAAATTAATTACCAATTAAAGAATTAATTTATCAATTAAAAAAAGTAATTACCAATTAATAATTAATTACAAAATAAAATATGCATAAAAATTATTTAATTAATTACAATTAAATTACTTCCCACCCTATTCCCCTATAAACCCACAACCCGCTCCAGTAGTAAAACATATAATTTACTTTTATATATATTTTTTTATATAAAAAATATTAAACACATATTGTAACAATTAATTTAAATACCTAACTAAAATTTATAACACATATTAGTACATCGAAATTACTTACATCGATATATATGCTATCGATATAAGTAATGTCGATATTACTTACATCGATATATATGCTATCGATATAAGTCATTTCGATATTACTTACCTTAGGGTCGATATTCTGTCCATCGATATTCTGGACATCGATATTCTGTCTCTTCGATATTAGCAACTCGATATAAGTGTAGGTCGAAATTAAAGATTCGAAGTGTAGGTCGAAATTAAAGATTCGATATTTTGACTGAGTACCACTTTATTTAAATTCATCAATAGCAACAAAACAGCTAAACAGTGCAAGTGAGAGACAATTAAATAAAACTAATCATTTAACTCACTAAAGTCTTTAAAATATTTTAAGGAGAAAAGGGGAAACGTTCTAATACATCAATTACATGCAAAATAACATTAATGATAATATAATAATACTAAGAATATAACATTAGGACTAATAATAGTAATAAATGTCCTCATAAATTACCTAAAACTATAAAAGGTACTAGCCATTAACCATAACCACATGTTAAATGATAAATGTAAAATAAAAAATAACAGGGAGCGAAAGATTCATGTAGGTTGAACATTCGAAGAAGTTACATATTCAATGGAAGAAACACAGTGTTGAACTTGATTTTAAAAAGTAGTCAAACGTAACCATTACAATTGGACAGTCTGAGAGGGTAAATATTAGGCAGTGTAAATAGTACCCAACTACTGGTTTGAGCAAACGCAGTCCCACCTAATCTTATAAAATAAGTTAGAGGAGCATTTACAATTAAAAGCAATTTGTTGAAAAGCGATTGCTAATGAATATCTTTTACATTATGGTGAGGAAATGAAGGGATACAATGAGAAGTTAGAGTACCTTAAAAAAAGATTTTGGGGATTAAAAACATTATGCGGGGGGACGTGGCAAAAATGGCAGTCCAATAGGATCTGCTTTGTGGTCCCTCCGATACTGCCTCCTGCAGATCATCCATTATCCCAACCATCTACCACCCTGAATGCCCTGACAGTTTCACCATGCACTTGAGAGCCAGCAACATCAGGGAGCCATGGAGGTATCCTGCTGTGCAACCCAAGCCTATCCGGGGCTGGAGCTGAGAGCAGCAGCCTGCCGTCAAAAGATTATGGAGACCACGGGGTGAACAAGGTGGTGATTCAGGACTTCTCGGGCCTCTGTGTGTTGTGGGGACTCTGCAGAGCTCCAGGACCCAGAACCGGTGTGTTCTGGGCAGTGCTGTTTGACTTGGCAGGGTCCCCAGTGTCCTGGTGATCTGCGGCTGGAGCGGGTAGCAAGGTTGGGGTCACTAGGGGCCCATTTGCCTGAAATGGAGGAGGTAAATGGTCCCGGCGGTGCACAGGAGAAAAAGGGGGACCTTTAGACTCCGGGTTTTCCTTGGCTGTGCCCAGAGTTTGCAGTGGTATCCAGAGCTGCAGTGTTTGACGAGGTCAATGGGGGATGACTGGGACTGGGCCGGACCTGGACAGGTTGACCTGTTCCAGGGGCTGGAGGAGTTGCTGCACTGGGGCTCTGCCATATGTGTCCCAAGCTGCTCCTTCTTTGAGGTGTCCATGAGTCAAAGGTGAGAGCAAGCAGAGAGTATCCTGCTAAGATGAGGAGGAATTTTTGGAGGGGTAAGGGAGAGGTGCCCGAGGACCGGTCTCAGGTGTCCAGCAGTACCACATCCCCAGAGAAAGATGACGCAGCCCGGTCACCCACCCCTACCTGGAGATGCTTTTTGCCTCCAAACAAGATGACCTCCAGATGGTTAAGAAAGAGCTCTTCCATGAGCTTCAAGCAGTCCAGAAAGAACTGACTGAAATTTGGGACCGAGTTGATACACTGGAGGATGATGAAACTACCAGGGACGAAGAGATTGAACAGTTACAGCAGGAAATCATAAGGCTCACTGATGGGCAACTGGACCTCCAAGCACACAGAAGACCTAGAAAATAGGTCCCAACTTAACAGAATTAGGATACGAGGGGCCCCAGTGGCGGCAGAGGAAGAAGACATCAAGGCCCTCTTCGCCCAAATCCTGGGAGACCTGCAAGCTACAGGCATCCACTTGAACAGGATCCATAGAGTATACCTCGTCTGGGAGTCTCCTGCTCGGTTGTTATTTTAGCTTGTGTCCACAACTTCCCCATAAAAGAACAGATATTATGTAAGGCCAGAGATCAACAGCCGCTACAATTCAGGGGCCACCCATTGCAGTTATCAAGTACCTTTCTGACAGACAGCTTCAGAAGAGTTTCACCCCGTGACTGCTTTCCGGTGAGATAGCAATGTCTTCTACTCCTGGGGATTTCCCTTTTGCATAATCTTCAGGTGGTAGGGAAAACTCCATCAACTCGACTCTCTAACAGCAGCCTATGTACTATTACAAATAGGGAACACAAAGGGGGTTACTACCAGACCGGAAGCCAGGGAGTGGAGGACCAACAGCCGCCCACATTTTCTTAAACACGGGACAACACCTTTTAGTCACAGGCACATAGATCCTATGCTCGTATCAATCATTACCTGCGCTCTAGAGACCTTCAGGCAGCAATTATGTCAGTAGAAATAGAACACCAATCCCTCCAAGACCACTCTGTCATTTCCTTAGATATCAAACTACTGCAGGCGACTGAGGCCTCAGGGAAACCCTCCTGCAAAGACCAGGTGATCACCAATTACCTTAGAGTTAATGATGGCCCACAAGTTCCCATTTTGCTGGTGTGGGATGCTTTAAAAGCAGTTATCAGAGGCGAATTTATAGCAATAAAAGTGGCAGACACTAAAATAAGGAGGGACAAAAGAGAGCAACTCCAACAACAGTTTCAGGAGTTGGAGCATATTCACCATTGTACCGTGCACCAAAAGCTTAGCACCAATTGGGAGCTGCAAGGAAACAACTGTTAGGGCTGGATCTCGATAGAGCTGAATGTTTGTTACTTTGCCTAAAGCAGTATTTCTATGTTGGAGGGAATAAATGCGAGAGACTGCTGGCTAATAAACTACTGGCACAACATCAGGCTACGGGCGCAGAATTCCTGTTAACACAAGAGGGGGTGGTTATACAGGGCCATGGACTCATCCCTCCCACCTTTTGAGATCCTTTTTCAAGGATCTCTACTTTTGCCTGCAGAGCATCTTACCCTCTACCTCCAACATGTCAACACAACCTGCCTAACTGAGGATCAGGCGTCTGAACTAGATTGCCCAATCCGAATAGAAGTTAACTCTCCTCACGGCTCTTTAAGTCAATCACAGACTGTGGTGCATTGCCGCTTTCGAAGATGGAGGCATCGATCGCGATCATCCCCAAGCCTGTAATGGAGAGACACCAGTGTGAGTCTTATCAGCCTTTTTCACTGCTGAATGTTGATGCCAATTGTTTACTGCCATTCTGGCAGCTCACCTTAAACCCCTAATGCCTTGAGTGGTGGCACCAGACCAGGCAGGCTTTATACCCCAGAGACACTGCACTGATAATACCAAGAGAATCATTCACCTCATTGATAAAGCTGGCTGAAGTTCTGGCTCGCTTAGGCTTTGTGGAGAGGTTTCGCACCTTGATACTCAGCAACTATGGGGACCCAAATGTGTCAGTCATATTTAATGGTAAAAACTCTGCCCCAAATCCTAAACGTTGGGGTACAAGACAGTGGGGCGCTGTTGCCACTGTTGTTTGCGCTCTACAAGAACATCTGTAAGAACACTTGAAGATCATTTGGGTAAAATTTGGAGGAGAGGATAACATCATCAGCTTATATGCGAATGATGTTAAAATGGCATTCGACAACCCGAGAGAAGCCTTGCTGTTCTTCATAGAGGAGATGAGGGACTTCAGGGAGGCCTCAGGTTTCTGCATGAATCCTAATAAATCCCAGACCCTGAATCTCTCCTTGCCCAAGACACCTCCTACAATGGATGACTGGGCCTATCCCCTATCTGGGAATCCAGTTGGCACCAACACTGGAGGATATTACAAATCTTAATTATCAGGCTCTTGTTCTGCAGGTGAGACCCGAACTGTCCTGTTTGAAGTTATAGCCCCTCTCCTTGCTCGGTCATGTGGCGACCCTAAAAATAATCCGCCGGCAGAGGATTATTTTCCTATTTCAAATCCTTTCTCTTCAACCTCCCACCGGAACGATACAATCCTTGAAGGATGAAATTCAGTGATTTTTTTGGGAAGACAGACACCCCTGAATGAGACGGGAGCATAGCTGGTGCCCCCAGAGGAAGGGGTCCTCGGCTTGCTGAGTTTGCTCCATCATTACTACGCGACACAGCTCTGTTATTTGGTCGAATGGTCTAGAGTGGAGTTTGCAACGCCTTGGCTATTTATGAATCGGGTGGTCATGGGCTCCCGCTATGGAAAATTCAATTTTTGCATTGGATGCGGTGTCCATCTCGTTTATATCTATCGCTGATTATCAAATTAGTCCTGTAGGTTTGGGACGGACTGGTTGTGCGTGAGGGCCTCTCAACATTCCCATCCCCTATAACTCCGGTGGTGGAAAATCAAGACTTAACACAAGACTTGACAATGCCCTGTTCCAGGTGTGGCTGGGGACTGGCTGTCGCTCTGTTGGGCATTGTGTTTGCTTATGCAACCTCTGAAAGCAAGAGACTTCACTACTTCCAGATTAGACATTGGCTCATGCAACTCACAGTTAAGGAGGCAGCACAAACACACCTGATCAAATTCGAAAGATGGCTCCTCACCAAACACACAGACAAACATCTAACCAAAGAGTTGTATAGTATACTACTTCAGAAAGCGGCAGGATCTAAGTCCCCTGTGTAGAGCCGCTAGAAGGGGGAGCTGGGGCGACAACTGACTCCTACAGACCGACAGGACATATTTTATAGGGCCCAACATGATATCCCCAATACAGCCAACATTGGAACTGCAACTAAAACCATTACCTATTGGTATCTGACCCCCCTCATCTACATTCAACCGATCTTACGTGATGTGCAGAATGCTGGAGGTGATGTGGATCCCCAGGACCCTGCTACACATCCTGTAGGGATGCCCCAGACTGGCTCAATATTAGGAAAAGATTTTGACTGATGTTGATACACATTTCAACACCCAAATACACCATTTTGGAGCACCCACTGCACTCACACATCCACTCAAATCCTGCAAGAGTATACACATTTGCTTAGCACTGAAGGTTGAACAACAGGCAAATCTGGCACATTGGGGAACAGAGAGACTGTTGACACGTCTGGAATGGCTTTGTTGCTTTTGGCATGTGTTTGGGATGGAGAAACGTACGCTGACATTAACCATGGAGGTGGACTCTTATCGATATTTGTGGCAACCATACATAGCGCTTCCCTCACAGGAATTTATGGAACTGACCTGTCCTCGCAATCTGCGACTACTTCGGTTTAAGGGGCTGGTGCCTGTGTCACTCACAGAGTCTATAACTATGTATTACTCTCCTATTGCTTTTATCTATGTTATTTTCGGCTCTGAGGTGAGCACCATGGGGCATAGGGGGGATGGGCTGGGAGGGGGGGATTGTTAGGACAGTTAATTTGTTGCATTCCTGTAAAATAGTATACCATCATAGGCACTAAGAAGGCTTTACTTGTGGGCTATTGAAGCTCATCCATGACAACAAGAAAAACAAATGAGAACCATAAAAATGTGCTGCAAGTTAAGAGTCTTTTTTATTTGGGAGCCAAACCTCATTCCAAAAAAGAAGAGTATTAGGACACCTAAATAACATATGCATAACGTCACCTTTAGGAAAGTCTTAGAACCAACTTTTAGAAGGAGTATGTGGTGAAACTTCGGCACATTGTATCAGGGTAAAATGTAACCTGTGATAAAGAAAACACAAGGATTGGGTAAGGCTTGCAGATCTAGAACTTTTATAAATATGAGACCATGCCATATTCCAATATAGAACATTCCAGTTCATGACAAGTTCGTTTTTCCATAAAAGTTTTGTTTTGCACTTGGCTCTAGAGGAATCAGAATATGAAAGCGATATATAAATACAGGAAGCTTTAGGACCAAGTTTAAGAAAAGTAGGTAATGAAGAAGAGAGAGTGACAGAAGTATAAGTATGTTGTGTATAAAAGTAGGCATCCAGGACTGCATTCCTAGGCAGCAGGAAATGAGTATGAAAATGTTGGGGACAATGAAAAAACTGCTAGAATTGGGTGAAAGAAATAGGAGTATTGTCTTCAAATAATTGATCAATCCAAATAAGACCTTTGTCCCCCCCATGGAAGCCAAAACATTGGTCTGTTATTTATCTTAATAAGTTTGTTATACCCAAAGTGGCATAATAAGGAGCAGTGCAGGAGTTAGGGTAGTCGGAGAAAATGTAGATGTGATCAAAGAATTGGTGTCCTGAAAAATGGGGGAAGTAAGAATAGGAGATTTTAGAGGAGAAAAAAAGAGACTTATTTAGTAGAAAGGGGATGTAAAAGAGAAGTTTCTACTGTCAACCATTAAGGATAAAAGGGAGAAAGCATGTCTAAGGTCCAAAAAGATGCTTGAAGTAAATCAAAGGCTACATGGTAATGATGAAAATCTGGTATATTCAACCCTCCTTCCAACTTGGATGTTTGTATTTCTTATCATTCCATAGAAATTTAATAAGCAAAGAATTAATTTATGGGAAGAATTTTTTAAGAATATAAACTGGAAGCATGTATATAGGATAAATAATAATAGGGGATATCATCATCTTAATGGGATTTAAGCAAACCCATCAAGAGCAAAACAAAGGATTCCAAGAAGAAATAGTAGATTCAATTTTAGAAATAAAATCCTTAAAATTAATGCTGATGAAATGCAAGATCGAAGCAGTGAACCAAATATGCAAGTTTTTAATTTTGGCGGAAGTAGCCCATTGCCATCCTGTGATGACAAAGGGTTGTTTCATGGTATATTTGTTTAGAGGTAACATTTCCATTGTATCTTTATACTCTTTTATCCAGAAACATTAGAGAAAAGGGTTATTACATGAAGTAAGACAGGTAAAGACTTCCTGGAGAGGAGATGAAAAGGAGTATATCATTGGCATAAGCTGCCAATTTTGAAGGTGGATCACCATTACGAAAACCATATGTAGAAGAATTAGATTGAATGCAGCCTAGGAAAGGCTCAAGAACTAGAGCAAATGACAAGAGAAGAGAGGGCAACCTTGCCTAATGCCACGTTGAAGAGGAAAATAAGAAGAAACTTTACCCTTAACAAGAACACATGGAGATTGGTATAGAAGGGAAACAAAAGCTATACATTTTAGGGCAAATCCATGCTAGGATAAAGTTGTTAACATAAAGTCCCAATTTACTCTATCCAATAATTCTCTGCATCTAATGTAATAGCTGTAAGGGGAGAGTTGAGGGATGTACATTTGTTAAGTATATTTAAGAATTATCTAGTGTTATCTGAAGCCAGCTGACCCTTATTGAAGACTGACTGCTCTTTTCTGATGAGATGTGGAAGAGAAGATTCTAAATTGGAAGCTAAATGTTAAAATTGTATTCTATGTTGTCCAATTAAATGGGCCTTTAATTTATACAATGAGCGGGGTCCTGGCCATCTTTATGGATGAGGCATATTGTAGCATCCTGAAAGGTGCCAGAAGTTGAATAAGAATGAATAAAGTGTTGAAATAAATGAAGTAAATGAGAAAGAAGGATATTAGAAAAGTGAAGATACAATTCTACAGCAAAACCATAAGGTCCAGGTGTTTTACACAATTCTAGGGTATTAGGGGCCCGATGTAGGTCGGTTGGTAACGGCCGAAAATCGGTATTTTTGGCCGTTACCGATCGGTAAATAGGCGAATGGTATGTAGGGGGCATTATTTTACCGAATCGGTAAAATTACCGATTCGGTAATTTTACCGATTTGGTAAAATAAGTAATCGGTAAATTTACCGATTCGGAGCCACCCATATGTAGGTGGGACTCTTCAGAGTCCCAGGAGCCTTAACGAATCGGTATTTTACCATCAAATCCAATTTGATGGTAAAATACTGATTCCGGTGTGCATGCACATGTGTGAATGCACACCTATGCCATGTGACAGGCAGACCTGCCCTTAGACAGGTCTGCCTGCCACATGGCACCCGTGCCTGTTTTGGGGTGCCAGAGGGTGTCAAAGTGACACCCCCTGCACCCTTGTGTGAATCGGTATTTACCGATTCGGTAAATACCCAATCGGTAATGCCCATTCATTCCTATGGGCTTCAAAGCCCATAGGAATGAATGGGCATTACCGATTCGGTATTTACCGAATCGGTAAATACCGAATTCATCCGATTCGGTATTCCAGCACATCTGGAATACCTACATGTCGGACCCATTGATTTACCGATTTTAAATTAACGAATCGGTAAAATTCGGTAATTTAAAATCGGTAAATCTTTCCTACCTACATCTAGCCCCAAGTGCTCAAGAGATTTTATTTAGATCTAAATTAACATCCATTAAATCTAAATCTAAATCCAAGTGAAGAGGACGCAGGACAGATTCCAAATATCTTTCAATATCAGAATGTTGGACGGGAATCTCAGGGTTATATAAAGTTTGATAAAACTGAACAAATGCCTTTAAGATATCCTTGTGATTGGAATGGAAGTGCCCTTCAGAAGTTGTTAGTGAATCCATTGGACGTCTTTGTTTCCTTAGTTTCAAGAAGTTAGCTAGTAGCATACCAGTATTGTTTTTTCCACCATAATACCTCTCACTATTTCTAAGTAAAATAGAATTAGCTTCATTAGTGGATCTTGTTCTAAAATGTAGTTTGGCTTTAAATACATATTGGAGGTCAACTGATGATTTTGAGGAGAAATATTATTGTTCTAGGGATTTAATAGAGGAAATCAGTAAAGCTCATTCTTTAATGGGTCCTTTCTTTGAGAAAAAAGTAGTTACATCTTTCAGATGTGAAAGATAGGAAAGAAATAGAGACTTTAGCATCTTGTAGTAGAGAATTGCCAAATCTCCATCTATGCAATTGAAGGCTTAAACCATTGGTCAGTTGCAACATCTAACTTCGGTTGGTAACTGATTTGCCCGGGGTGCTTGGTCCTAGTGAGTGATTCTCTTTGGGAATTATGTCATGCACCCTTGGAGGATATAGAGAGTGAGCCATGGCAATGGAAACCGTTCCGTTATAGCATTGTGTGATACCTTTTTGACACCCAAAGAAAGAAAACAAACTGACCATATTGTCTCTGTGGCCTTCTTCTGCACAAAAAGCAATACCTTGACCCAAATCATGGAAAAAATGTTGGTCCCAAATAACTGCAATTGGCCTCATCAAAGATGTCCCGATGTGCTCATTTCGCAAGGCAAAGAATCTGCAAGACTAATTAGCTCATGCTAGTATCCAACAACTGAAGATACATTCAGATTTTTGTTTTGTTCCTTCTTTGGACTTAACCAAAGCGTTAGGCACTACAGGTATGACAGTTGAATAATGTACAAACACACTCAAAATCAAGAGGATTTTATATATGTTTGTGATCAAAAACTCACTGAGACAATACTCCAACCTTCGATTCCAACAAAGAGGTTTACTCAATCTATTGTCCACTTAAATCTGTTTGCAAAAGAAAAATGAAACAGAAGGTTAAGACTCACTTATTTCATTCCAAAGCAGAATTAGGTGTATAGTTATGACAACCCTTTTTGAGAATCACTGTGTCAAGTTTAATCAAACTGAAAATCATGTAGAGTGTTAGGTAGTTGAATTGGTTATAAAAAAACACTACGCAATGTTGATTTCCAGCTGATGATAAACGAATCAGAATGCAAATGGTTTCTCAAGTGCAACATGTCGCAAATGGTTTAAACACAATGGAGAAAGGGAATTTTGTTGCACTAATGTTGCTTGTTCATTGAACACATGTAATAACTGCTATGATGATAATTGATTTTTGCATATTATAATCTAATTTGCTGTTGTTGAATTCAATTTATGCTCCTGTAAAATATAGTGAAGGGAACACTCTCTTAGGTGTTGAAGGCTCTGCGTTACTATGGATAAAAAGCTACATTACCAACAGACGGTCTAAGGTCCAAGTTGGCTTCCACTCCTCCAACTTTTATACCAACGACAAGGGTGTCCCTCAGGTGTCAATTTTGAGCCCCACCCTTTTTAACCTTTATGTCTCCCCCCTTGCAAAGGTTATCCGAGCACATGGTTTCGGAACCATGTTCTACGCAGATGACACCCAGACACTAATCACAATCAACCAGGATACAGACGAAACCAAACTGAGGTTTAAAAACTGCATGGTAGACGTACAAAACTGGATGACAGAGAACTTCCTGATTCTGAATGCCAGCAAAACAGAGATTGTGCTCTTTGGAAAGGGCGATAAGATCTGGTCTGCTGAATGGTGGCCAGTCTCCCTCGGTCCCTGCCCCTCCCCTAAATCCTCAGTTAGAAATCTCGGGATGATAATTGATAACAAGCTATCTATGACTAAACATGTCAACAAAGTAGTCCACACCTGCTTCAGCCTTATGCGTAGTTTGAGAAAGATCTTTAATTGGATCCCTCTTCCATCTCGCATGCCTATTGTACAGGGACTTATTGTCAGTCGGATAGCCTATGGGAACTCACTATTGTCCTCAACTAACACCACTCTCCTGGCCCGTTTGCAGCTCCTGCAAAATACTGCTGCAAGACTGGTGCTTAATCTCCACCCGCGCACCCCATCTCGGCCCTGCCTAAAAACCTTGCACTGGCTCCCAATGAAGAACCGCATAAAATTTAAGTTATGCTGCCTAGACCACAAAACCATCAATGGACATGGATCAACATACATACAACAAAAGCTCAAACCTCACAATCCGGTAAGATCTCTCAGTTCTTCCAGCAAGTCACTTCTGACAGTCCCCAGGGTACGTACGGTCAGAAATGGCGATAGGGCCTTCAGTAAAACAGCCCCCAAAGCCTGGAACTCCCTGCCCCTCCAGATCAGGACAGAACCTAACCATCTAAGGTTCCATAAGCACTTAAAAACCTGGCTCTTGCTGGCAACCAACCAATAGTCCTGCTCTTTGTATCTGAACTGAGGTATCTGCTAGCGCTCTGAGACCTTCGGGTGATTTATGCGCTCTACAAATTCATTTTACATTACATTACATGTAAAATTACCCAATTCTTTTACCTTTCTCTATATTGATTTTACTCTCAGTCTCCTGACCAATCCTTATAACTATCATCTTGGCTTGTACTTATCCTTGTGTCAAGATGACCAACCTCTTAAACAGACAACACAGTCCTAGTTCAATTACTATTATGCTCAATTCCGTTATCATTCCATGTAATTATTGACAACTATTTACCTATTATATTGGGCACTTGTAAATTGCGTTTATTGTCTGAACCATATGTCCCACCCATTATTGTGTGATTCTAAAGTAAGACACAATACACATTGGCTGATGCATACATGAAGACTGGTGAGCCAGAACAGTGATTTTCCTTCACCCGTTTTACTAACCTTCTTTTTTCAAACTATTTTAGCTATATTTACTCAATATTTACCATAAGGCATTTTTTAAGTTTTTTTTCCATCTCCTTAACATTCACGAACAGCATGCATATTGAACATAAGTGATGGACCAAAGCTTGCACATCTTATCTTCTCACATCGGAATGCAGACTAACATGGCTCCTGCTCAAGCAGAACACATCTATGTCTTCAATAATACAAAATGTATTATTTCCCCCCTTGTCACTGATTTTATTTAACTAGGCACCCACTGCTTATTATTAATTGAAGTCTTAAGTTTCATATGGAAGTAAGTGCCAGGTCCTAACGTTTTTCCTCTTGTCATCTTTTACCACTACATGTTTCTTATTTATTTGCAGGTGTTATTCCCTTTTCTCTTATGGTGAGGTCCAAATTGTGGACTAAGCTGAAGAGCCTGTGGATCAATAAGGGCCTTGCAGAGTGCCCTGATACTTTTCTTTTTGGATGTAAGTGGCTTAGAGAAGGCACTGATGGCCAAGGGAGCGGACATTCTAATGATCAAGAATACCACAATCCCTCCCCTAACTTATGCGTACAATGCTGGTGCTATTTGCTAGAGCACCCAGAGGCCTGAAATTGTTAATAGAAGGCTACATTGATATGATGGCTTCTTTGATGCTGGTAGTGAATCCTACTAAGAACTTAGCAATGGCCTGCGCATCAAGGAGTGTTAAAATATGGACTTAGATGGTGAACTAATGACAATAGTTAATGAATTTTCTTATCTTGGAGTTACTTTTGATTCAGAGCAATCTTGGTTGGCATATCCAGTGCAAGAATCTAATTTCCTAATTATGTTGGGTTAATTTCTAACCTGGCTTCTTTTATCAGTAAGAAACCCACTGTCCCTTTTTTAGAAGTTTATAGGAGGAAATGTCTCTCGGTTTTAACCTTTGGTTTGAAAATATGTGGCAACAAAAAAGTGCCTCACCTCCAAGCAGATGAAAACAAATAATGCAGAAGGTGTTAAGGCCTCCCGCCAAGTACTTCAAGTTTTATTTTGCACGAGGAGATCGGCTTGGAATATATTGGGGATCACATTAATTTGGCCCCATTGGTACTGGGGTGCTCTCTATGGTGCAAACCTCAATGCCTGCTTCATAGGGATATCAATACAGACTATTTATCTGGCAGCATGGGTCTCCAAATTCCATGGCTGGCTTACATGAATCAGATGTGTTGTTCATTGGGCAGGCCAAATTGCTTCATTAGGCTGGAAGGGCTGCACAAGGACAACAAGTACCAGTTGAAACAATTGTTTGTCGAAATGGGACCGTGAGAAAGGGAAGTGACATTAAGACCAAGACTAAGGATTACATTTTAATCCAAATCACTCTAGGGCTCGAGCCATATTTGTTGTTTGTGGCCAGCACGTGGGATAGGTTTTTCTTACCTAAGTTCAGGCTTGGATGTATTAGATGGCACCTATGTCTTCCAGCAGCTTGGCCTTCAAATTATATTTTCCTTTTATTCATTTTTTCCTATTCCTAACATACTCTTTATTTACTTTAGTTAATGTCCATACAATCCCACACACCTCCTTGTTTTCCTTTTTATATTCCTCCTGTTTTCTTTTTTCTCCCCTTCTTTTGGCCTTTAGTCTTACTGTTATATCATCAACCTCATGTTTTCATCGCACATTTCTCCTACCTAGTCCCTTTCCTTGCCTTTAATCATTGGGGCCTTTTTATAATCTATATTTTGTAGTATGTTTGGTAGTACTACAATATTACTTCTAATGTACTGCAAAATACTGATCGCAAACTTACTCATGCATATGTCCACCTCCTCGCATCCTGTCTTTTCTATTGGAAGTTGCTCACGCATGTAATTTTACTAGTAAATGTGAAAGAGACAAGGGGTAGTGGCTACTACTAAATAGGGGTGGTTTAGGGAGGAGTAATGAGGGATTTAGTGAGTTTCAGGTAAGGGGTTGGGAGGGACTTGCACCCAACTATGTGGGTGGGTTCACTTATAAAGTTCCCACAACCAAAAGGAGTCACAAATCAGTAGTAAATTACTCCAATTCACAGCTGGAGTAACTCCAGCAACACACACGGCCAGCTACTGGTTCTGCAATACCGTCCCATAGATAAATATGATAGTATGGGCTAAAAAGAAAGCACCCATAAGAAATAATGTTATAAGAAATAATGTTAAATTAAATAAAAATAGATAAAGCTATAAATAAATATAAATTAATGTAAATACATCTAATAATAAAACATGTTAGAACATATTTTAATACACTTTTAGGGATGTAGAATTTGATGCTATAACCATTGCTGTTAAAATTCAATTAAATTACTTGTAATTAATTCTGTACTTTACTGTTAATACATTTTATTGCATATTTTAACAAATTCTTTTTTTGTATGAATTTATATTTTAATTTAAACCAGAAAAATGTAACATATTATTATTGATTACGGGGTTTAAATTAAAATTACGTTTTAGTGATGTACCTTGTTTATTCTATTCTACATTTCAAATAAATATATAACAATATTCTACATTATTCGTTAACATAAACATATTTTTGCTTTATTTTTAGTTACTTTTTTTATTTTTTACTATACTTTACTATAGTGAGATTGCACAGTCAAGTTGTATATCTCCCTATTGAATAGTATGAGGAAAATATAAAAAGTTTATTAACTGGGAAAAATACCATCTGTTAAATTGTATTGTAAAATAATTATATTTATTTATTTGAAATATAGTACAAAATATAAAAATGCATAAGCACTATTAACCTATTTGTAACTACAATTTCAGTTATTGTAAACAAATGAAATGAAACATATTTCTTTCCAAAGTTTATATTTAAAAATGAATTCCGAAGTAAAGTAAAAAGCAAATGAGTTTTACTGTGCATTATTAATACTTAAAAGGGATGCATAGATTGTATTACAATTAATTTAATTTATTTATATATTTTTTCAGAACAGAATTTTTTTATTGAGAGATTACAAATAGGACGCAGCTGCAAGCAGATAGTCAACATTCACTGAAAGGCAATCTATTCAATATTTTAGAGGAGAACAATTACCCCAACCCTCGCACGCCCCTTCCCCCCACCAACTGCCCCCACCCGGATCCCACCCTAGCCCCCTGCACAATGTCCACACATTCCTAGAAAGAAAAACATAATTTATGAAGCATTCGATGTATACTCCCCCTCAACCAGGATCTAAGCGCATCTGTCCTGTATCAACATCATGTTGTACCGGCGGCACCAGCCACAGTCCTCTGTAATCTGCCCATCTCTTCCATATTTTATAGTGTTTCCTGGGGCAGCCTTAGGCCTCAAACACTGGAAGCTCCAGCCTCATGCAGAAATCGAAGCCCTTTTTCCATACTCCCACCAAGGGGGCCCTAGGGTCCTTCCAGGCTCGGGCCACATCCCTCTTGACTACTGTAAGGCCAAGAAGCAGTAAATGCCGTTTATAGATGTTACCACCAACTTGTACCATAACATGGAGAAGGCCCAACTGCGGCGTACGGGGAAGCTCCCAACCCAACACTTAAGACAAACAGTCCCACACACTTGTCCAGAACCTCTCCAGTGCACCACATGACCACACTGTGTGTATAAAGGTGCCCACCTCCCGACCACACCTCAAGCATTCAGGGGACGCAATCAAGCGAGCCCGCCATAGCCTTCCCTAGTATAGTAAGCTCTATGTAAATATGTGAATTGGATAAACCGTAGGCGTACAGCAATGGCCACTCCCCTAGGGGCTTCAAGGGCTTCTCTCCAATCCTCGTCTTCCACCTCACCCACGTCCCCCTCCCATGTGGCCCGCAGCTTATCTAGTGAAGGGGCACAATGCGTAACTAACGTCTGGTAGATGCGGGATATCTTTTTATCCTCCAATTCTCCCATGAATACCTTAGCCTCCAGGGGGCTGAATTGGGGCAAGGAGTCCAGGCCTTCTAAGGCGGGCGAGATGGCATGGCGGAACTGTAAATATTTGAAGAACTGGGTTCGGGCATTTCATATTCTTCCCTCAGCTCTTGGAACGATTTAAGGGTTGTGCCTTTCATTACATGGCCCAACGCCGATATTCCTATTGCGTCCCAGCCGCGGAATCCCTGTAGGGATGCCAGAGCCGGCAACCGACCATTCTGCCACAATGGAGTTTCCTCTGTTAGTCTGTTCCACCATCCCATGCGGCGCAGCGCCTGTCGCCAAATCTGGAAGATCACCTGAGTAACAACTGGGAGCCTCTTCCTCTTCCCGGCTAAATATAATATAGTGTGTAGGGTGTCCGGTTCCATCAGATACCTCTCGAGCGCGTACGCTGGGTCTCCCCGGTCCCCATACCACCATTCGGTCAATATCAATAGGTGAGACGCCTGATAATAGGACAATACATCTGACGTCACCAATCCACCGCAGTAAGTGGCGAGGAAACAGGTACGGAGCTCCGCTCTTTGGCTATCAGCGACTATTTTAAGGAATATGAAAAACTGAATAAAGGAAAGAAAATTGAACATTCAAAGTCTCTTGTCTATATATTCGTTCGGAAAACAACCATGACAATGTTATATGTGACTAAACAAATACTGAGACATCATTTATTGTAAACTGTATATATAAACTCGAAGGGTGCTGTCCATTTTCTAAAGTCACGGAGCGCCACTCTCACCGCACCCCTGGCCCAAAGGAATTGGCCTAACGCCGAGTTGACCTGTCTAAACCATTGTGGCGAGATAGGGTAGGGGTAGTTCTGCAGTTGGTATAGCAGACGCAAGAGGGCCACCATCTTGAAGATGGCCGAGCGGCCATAAATGTTCAGGGGCATACAGGGCCATGTTTTTATCTCCGACCGGACCCGGTCCCAGACAGGAAAGACATTACGCTCCCAAGAAACTCAAGATAAGTCCGTCTGGAACACTCCAAGATTCGTAAGGCCCCCCGCCGCTTCCTGCAACCCAGACGCCCATGAGCCTAGTTCCGAGCGTTCTCAGAGTGTCCACACTGTGGATTTTCGCAAATTTAGGTGGAGCCCCGACTGCTCCCCGATTACCCGCATTATTTCCAGAACCCTCGGCCCAGACCTATTTAGTTCCGTGAGGAAGAAGAGAACATCATCGGCATATAGCGCAATTCTGTCTGACGGTCCGGCCACCCATTCAAAGCCTCGCAATTGTGCATCTATTCGTACCCACGCCGCCAATAGCTCCATGGCAAGGTCAAATAGGTACGGCGAGAGGGGGCACCCCTGCCGAGTGCCCCGTCCAATAGGAAAGGCATTAGATACAGCCCCAGCCACTCTCACAAGATTCAGGCGAGGTAGAAGCGCATGGAGGTAGACCCAACTCAACGAGTCAAAGGCCCTATCTATGTCGGCCAGCAGGAGCGCCGCCTGGGCTCCCGTGGCCCGCATCGCCTCCACCGCCACTTGTGCAAGCCTAATATTGCACCTCATCGCTCTACGAGGCATGAATCCCGCCTGGTCTGGGTGGACCAGGTCAGTGATATAAGAAAGGAAGCGATTGGCGAGTGCTTTGGCCAGTATCTTCGCCTCAACATTCAGGAGCGATATGGGCCTATAAGATTCGTGATTTTTGGGGGGCCTCCAAGGCTTACGGAAGACTACTATTTCGGCATGTCGCCAGTCCGCCGGTAGGTGGCCACAATCTCTGGCTGCCTCCAACGCCCTCTTATAGTACGTCCCCAACTGCAGATGATATTTCCGAAAGAATTCGCACGGGAACCCATTGGGCCCGGGGGCCTTACCGGCATTCAGTTCTCAAGGGCAGTTCCCAGCTCCTGAGCCGACAGAGGGAGTTGGAGACGATCCCGTCCCTCCTCTGAGATTGCCCGTGGCAGAAGGTCTGCAAGAAATTTGTCAATGGCCTCCGCTTGAAGGGATTCCCAAGGGGCATACTGGGCCACATAGTATTGTGCAAAACTGTCTGCTAGCTCCTCAGGGGCGACAAGGAATCTCCGGCCTCATCCCTAAGACCCGGCAGGGCCTGCACCTGGAAAGTACCCTGGCAGAACCTATATAGCATCGTGCTGGACTTATCGCCCCATTGGTATATTCTGCTCTGTGTAGCCAGCCACACCTGCCGTGGCTCCTCAAGGAGTAAAGACGCATAAGCCTGCTGCGTTAGTAGTAGTTGTCCTACGTCTCAATCATCCCCCTTCGTATTGCATCGCTCCTCTAAGTTACGGACCGACACGCTGCCTCTTCCAGGCCCTCCCTCAATCAATCAATCAGGAGTTTGTTAAAGTGTGACTTCTCACCCGTAAGAGTCTCAAGGCGCTAAGGAAGGGGTGGGTGGGGGGGTACAGGTTCCATTCCAACAAGGAGGGGGTCTGTCGAAGAGCCAGGTTTTGAGGTTTCTTGTGAAGATGGGGAGCGATGTAGTCTGTCTGAGGTGGAGCGGAAGGGCGTTCCATGCTTTGGCCTCGAGGAAGGAGAAGGAGCGGCCTCCCGATCTGGTCTTTCTGGTGCGGGGGACCACGGCGTAGGAAAGCTGGGCTGATCATAGGGTCCTTTGGGGTGCGTGGAATTTGAGTCGGCTGTTCAGGTATGCTGGTTCGGTGCCTTGGAGGGCCTTGTGTGCGTGGGTGAGCATCTTAAAGGTGATTCTCGCCTCAACGGGGAGCCAGTGGAGTGTGCGCAGGTGCTGGGAGATGTGGCAGTGTTTTGGCAGGTTGAGGACCAGTCTTGCGGCGGCGTTCTGGATGTTCTGTAGCTTGCGGATGAGGTTTTTGGTTATTCCGGCGTAGAGTGCGTTGCCGTAGTCCAGTCTGCTGGTGACCAGGGCGTGAGTGACTGTCTTTCGGTGTTCGAGGGGGATCCATTTGAAGGTCTTACGAAGGAGGCGGAGGGTGTGGAAGCAGGAAGATGAGACAGAGTTGATCTGGCGGTCCATTTTGAGCTCGGAGTCCAGGATGATTCCCAGGTTGCGTGCGTGGTCTGTGGGGGTTGGCGGGTTTCCGAGGGCGGTTGGCCACCAGGTGTCGCTCCAGGCATCGAGGTTTGGGCCCATGATGAATACTACTGTTTTGTTGGTGTTTATTTGTAGGCTGCTGTTTTTCATCCATTTGGCGACGGCTTCCATGCCTTCTCGAAAGTTGCGTCTGGCGGTGTTGGGCTCGTTGGATAGGGAGAGGATGAGCTGGGTGTCGTCAGCATATGACACGATGTTGAGTCCGTAGGTTCTGACGATGGGGGAAAGTGGAGCCATGTAGATGTCGAAGAGCGTCGGGCTGAGGGAGGAGCCCTGGGGGACTCCGCAGGTGGTAGGTGTGGGGTCCGAGAGGAAAGGGGGGAGTCTGACCCGCTGCGTCCTGCCAGAGAGGAAGGAGCAGATCCAGTTGAGGGCCTTGTCCTGGATTCCTGCATCGTAGAGTCTGCCCATTAGGGTGCCGTGGGAGATTGTGTCGAACGCCGCTGATAGGTCAAGGAGGATGAGGGCTACTGTTTCTCCTTTGTCCAGTAAGGTGCGGATGTCGTCTGTTGCGGCGAGGAGGGCGGTTTCCGTACTGTGATTTTTTCTGAAGCCGGATTGGGAGGAGTTGAGGATGTTGTGTTCTTCAATGAATGTGGTGAGTTGGCTGTTGATGGCTTTCTTGATGACTTTCGCTGGGAACGGGAGCAGGGAGATTGCTCTGTAGTTTTTGAGGTCGGTGGGGTCCGCTGAGGGTTTCTTTAGGAGGGGTTTGACCTCGGTGTGTTTCCAGTCATCGGGGAACGATGCGGTCACCAGGGAGCGGTTGATGGTTTGGCGGAGCATGGGTGCGATGGTGTTGGCGGCTCTGTGTCCTATGGGCCGCTGTGCACCAGGCAATATCTAATCCTCAGAGCGTGGGCTTTAGAGCCTCCCAGAGGGTCATGTCATCAGTCCCGACCTATCATTGTCCTGCCAATAATGGGCTATGGCCTCCCTGATGTGGGTCTGGTAATCGTCTTATTGTAGATGCCATGTGGAGAGGCGCAATCGAAACGGCTGCCGCCTCCTATCTAGGAAAAGGTGTACAGTAATCGGGGAATAATCTGAGAGGCCTCACGGCAATATAGACATTGAGTCCACCCTTCCTATCCGAGCGTGGGGGACAAATAGGTAGTCCAATCTGGAGAAAGATTTATGCACTGCAGAGACATAGGTATATTCCCAGCTATGGGTGTGCTGATAACGCCATGTATCTATCCAGCCCATCCCCCTCACCATATCACTCAGTTTAGTGGGAGTGTCTGCCGCCTGCTCACCCCCGCCCTATGGCGATCCATCCGGCTATCCATGACATCATTCCAGTCACCCCCGACCACAGTCATCACGTCTGGGATCTCAGTCCATATGGTAAACAGTTTTTCCACAAGTGACCACTGCAATGGGGGCGGGGCATAGACACTACCGAAGACCACAGGTTCATCTCCAATCATCCCTTTCACAAACACATACCGACCCTGTGCATCCACCCATTGCATCGTGTGGACGTAGGACACCCTGCGGTGTATCAAAACAGCCACCCCCCGGGAGCCCCTCACAAACCCGGAATGATAAGCCTGTTGGTATCCATATCTCTGCAGGCTAAGGGTTTTGGTGAACAGGAGATGCATCTCCTGCAAAAGCAGGATATCCGCCCTTTCTTTCTTTCCCTGTTATTCCCTCTTTATTTTATCAAGCATACCCCTTACATTCCATCTCACAATTCGCAACGCCGCCTTGGGGGGGCTGGCCCTAGATATTCAACCGCCATCTATGGGTAGATAAACAACTTCCTGGGTGTCAGGGACTGTAAACGTATACATGTCTGCAATGGAACTTGGAGGGACATCGTGCTGCAGAGAACTACCCCTCCAAATCCCGTGCCCCCCCACCTCCCCACCCCATCAACCTCCTTCCCAACTTCCCCTCAACTCCCAGTCCCCCCATACCTCAGCAACATTAAAGTACCTATCGCGGTGTGGGTGAGCACCGACCCCCAATGGGAGGCCGGAGGCCACCCACCCCAATGCATCCCCATAAACTACTCACCCAATCCCAACTTACCCCGGAAGTAATAAACTTCTCAACATCAATTAAAGTGAATTTCAAGTTCTTCAGCCGTCCCCCGTAGGAACCACTCGACATCTCGTGCCCCCCGCATAAGTCTGAGCCTGCAATTTGTCTTCATGTTCGCCCAATCCCTCAAGGATCCGGCTTCCGAGTGTCCGGGGCATCGGGCCCCTCTTCAATCATCTCCTGAGAGGGAGAAAGTTTTTTTGGGCCGGGACCTCCAGTTGCTCGTACTCCGCGATCGCCGGTGAGTCTGCCGCGGTGCCGGCGCCGAGGATGAATCCGAGTCCTGACCTGGCGGGTGTGCACTCTAACTCTGACAGTTTCGTCGGTCCAGGCAAACACCTCCTCCGGTGTGTTAAAGAAAAGGGTACGGGACCGAAAGACAACCCGCAAGCGGGCCGGGTAAAGCAAGGCGTATTGAATTTTCAGGTCTCTCAGCCGTGCCTTGGCCGCCCTAAAGGATTTCCGTTGCTGCTGCACCAGTTTAGTATAGTCCGGGAATATTAGTATCTTCTGGTTGTCCTACAGGAGGGGTTCTTTTGCTCGTGCTTGGCGCAGGATAGTGTCCCGATCATGGTAATTGAGCAGCCAGACTATCACAGGTCGTGGGAGAGCACCAACCGTTGGTTTCTTGATGAGCGCTCTATGCGCCCGCTCAACTACGAAGCAGCGCCAGAGGGAGTCCGACGGCATCCACCCCTCCAGCCACCGGGTCAGGAAGGCCTCCATGTTGTCCTTCTCGCAGCCCTCCTGAAAGCCAACAAATCGCAAGTTGTTGCGCCGAGCCCGCCCTTCCGCATCTTCGACCCTGAGCACCAGGCCCCTCTGAATCCCTTGGTGTTGGAACGAGGCAGAGACGCGACTCAAAAACAAGAACATATCCAGTTCCTGGAAGGAGATACACAGATCTATGCCCGTTCGAGAAAAGTTTTCTAAATTTTTAAGATATGCAGCTAAGTACCACAAAGATTTGAAAAACAGAGAAGATACCCCATAATGGGGAGCACATTATATGTGAAAGAGGATCATCCATTCTCCTGAATTGAAAAACTGAAGAAGTATTCCGAGTACCACAAATATACCAATTCGGATACTTTTCTATATAAATAAGGGAGAGGGTGCAAGTCACCACTTACTGAAGCGAGTAACCCCAAATACAGAAGTCCTGAAGAAGGTGCCACAGTATCAATTGTTCTGCACCGAAACGCGTTGACGCATTCTTTCACACAGAGAATCCAACTAGGGTCTAGTGAACAACCGATATACATGCACTATTGTTACTGTTGTTTACACCTGTATAAAAACTATAGGCCTTTTGGATCCAGAGATCAGTAGTGGCAAAGACACCAATAGGCCACAGTAAATATGGGGGTTGTTTACTAATAGGTCTCTGATAATTGTTTCCATGTGTAATCTATAATTTGATGAAATGGCATTTATGTATTTCTCTTTCAAGTTGAATTTGGCAACATATGCAATGAAATGTTATGATTAATTGTTTTATTTTACTCTTTTCAAAGAATAATTTCTTTGAAATTTTAATTGTGTTGTAAAGCGCTAAACTTTTTATGTACATGTTTTTTATTAAAAATAGACTGTGAACGTTCCAATTTTGGTGTGGAAATTAATATTTAATTTACATAGTGTATTGAACCAGTATTCCCTGTTTAAGTCTGAATGTTTATTTAGAGTGGTATGAAAGTATAGTGAGTGTGTACCCAGGGATTCCTTTTTAACTTACTGTCACTGTACCCTGTTCCCTGGAGATAGTGGGGTACCCTCTCTTTAGATACCCTCTGAGTCCCCTCCATACTGGCCACTTTTTTCTTTAGGGTCGCCACGTCATCTTCCAAATCCGAGAGTCTTGACTCGGCTTCGGTGATGCAGGTCATGGCGCAAGAGGGTGACATCAGCCCCCACCGCCCCAATCTTTACGTCCAGCATGTCCCTAGATTGCGTGATAGCCCCCATGAGAGCCGCATTGTTTGGCCCCGGTGTCTGGAGCCCGTTCCCCCACTTGGGCCCGCAAACTTATCCATGGGCCCCTGTTTCGAAGCCCCTCCACCACTCCCGCCTCTGGTCATGGTTGGTCCCTGCCGGATGGAAGGCGCCCCAGCCACCAAATCAAGACCCCGGCTGCGCCTCACTCTCCAGGCTGCACCTCCTCACTGTCCCCCGCACCGCCTGCCTGCAATCTCCAGTGTCCCTCATCTGCTGCCAGCGGCTAGGATCATCCGTGCTACGCCCGGCTTCAATGCGGCCACGCCGCGCCTCCGTCGGGGTTCGCGGCACCCAAGTCCCGGCTTCTTGTAATTTGTAATTTGTATGGTTATTTATAGAGCGCAACGGTCGCTCCGGAAGGAGCATCTTGGCGCTGATTTCTTGGTAGGAGATCAAATTACTTCCTAGAGGCTGAAGAATTAGATGGCTGCTATGGTGTAGTCATCGGGAAGATTAAAGATCCAGGTTTTTAGTAATTTCCTGAAGTGTTTTTCTTGGGTTTGGGACCTCAGGTTTTTGGGCATGAGGTTCCAGGCTTTAGTGGCCAGGTAATTTAAGGTTTTGCAACCTTTGGTTTTCAGATTAAACCTAGCTGGAAGGATTAGATTGTCATTGGAGGAGCGCAGGGATCTGCTAGGGTTGTAGTGAGGGAAACGCCTGATGAGATATTTCGGGCCGGAGTTATTAAATGCCCGGAATGCAACAATAAGAATCTTGAAGAATATTCTTTTATGAAGTGGGAGCCAGTGTAAAGATTTTAAAGCTGCGGATATTGAAGATTTTCTGGGTAGCTTCAAAACTAATCTGGCTGCAGAGTGGAGTACACTTTGGAGTTTTTTAAGTGTAGCTTTCTTTGCGCCAGTCAGAAGACCGTTGCAGTAGTCCAGGCGTGCGAGAACTAGTCCACTGCTACGGTTTTTCTAGAGTCTATCGGTAAGAAGTAAACATTTTTTTTTAGAGACTTTATGATTCCAAAACATCGGCCAGCCACAGTCCTGACGTGTTGGTCGAAAGACAAATTGGTGTCGAACAGGACTCCAAGATTCCTTGCAGTTGTTACGGTCTACGGGGGAGCTGCTGAATCTTCAGGCCACCATAGGCCTGGACAGAAGATGGTATTTTTTCCCATTGGGAGGATCTCTGTCTTGCTGGAGTTGCATTTTAAATGGTTTATATCCATCCAGTGAAAAACAGCCTTCAGACAGCTTTTGAGGTTTTGCTCCGCCTTAGTCGAGTGTTCCTCTAGGGGCACGATGAGTTGCGTATCATCGGCATACGATGTTACAAGCATGCCGAATGACTCAATCAGAGATATGAGTGGAATTAGGTAAATATTGAAGAGGAGAGGGCTCAGAATGGAGCCCTGAGGAACTCCTGATGATACCCTCTTCTCTTTGGAGAGGAAAGGACCTAGGGCGATCATTTGAGATCTGTCGGTTAAAAAGGACTTTATCCACGCTAGAACCACATCTGAGATACCGATATCTTTCAGTCTGCTATTCAGAATGGAATGCGAGATGGTATCAAACGCCGCTGTGAGGTCTAGAAGAATGAGCACAGCATTCTTCTTCTGATCCTGCAGCAGCTTTATAGAGTCTGTTAATTCAATCAGTGCCGTTTCTGTAGAGTGATGGGGGCGAAAGCCTGATTGTTGGGGGTGGAGTACGTTGTGTACTTCGAGATACCTTTTAAGTTCTCTATAAACCATTTGTTCGGTAATCTTTCCTAGAGCAGGGAGGAGCGATATTGGGCGGAGATTAGTAAGCTCAGAAGGGGATTTATTGGATTTTTTCATCAGGGGTTTAACTATTCCCTGTTTCCATAAGCGAGGCACAGATCCCGTGCTAAGGGAGGAATTAACAATCTTGTTAATGATTGGGTTCACCACGTCAATAAGTTGATGGAGAATTCTGGGGGGGCAGCGGTCAGAGGGTGATCCAGATTTGCAGGCCAAGATAACTTCTCTAGTTTGATCTAGATTGACCGGTGAAAAGTTTTTAAGACTTCCAACTGGAATTACTTTCTGAACAGATTTGCTTGAAGTCTGAGTTGCTTGAGCTGGAGGGAAATTTTTTTGGATGGCGTCGATTTTCTCCTCAAAGAAGTCGGCGATTTGGTTACAAAACTCTTGAGATGGGGGAATTTCAGGTTGTAACGCTCTGGGCTGGGTGAACGTCTTCACTATCGAAAACAATGTTTTTTGTTTCTGTTTGGACCCCTTAATAGCGTTCGTATAAAAGACTTTTTTAGCTGTTTTAATGTTGGAATGATATATTTTCCTCAGCTGAATATATGAAAGTCTGTCTGCCGTGTCGTATGTTCTACGCCACTTGCGTTCAGCTTTTCTGCAAGATAGATGGGCTATTGCTAGATCTAAGGTGAACCAGGGGGCATTGGTCTTAGGTTTTTTATCTGTTCTTCGGGGACGATTGGGAGGTTCACGTGCTCTGATTTCCTAAAAAATCCAGCTGTGGAAGAGATTAGCGTCATGTTCGGCGTCACCGGTGAGATTAGGGGTCTGAGATTGGGTAATAGGATGTAACGCGAAATTTTCCTGTATCTCTTTCCAGTTGACGAGGTTATCCAAGTGTGAGCTGGGTTTACTGGTAGTCTGCGGGCGTGAGGTTTTAATATGGAACAGGATCAGACTATGATCAGTCCATATTTGTGGGACAGGAGGTAGGGTTGTTAGAAGGGGAAATACCCCATCGAGTATATGCCCTAGTAAGTGAGTGGGCTGAGTAACTCTTTGATGAAGGTTGAAAATTTCTAGGGTCTGTAGAAAGTTGTTGGCCTGTACGTGGGTTTTGGATTCAAGGTGTAAATTAAAATCCCCAACAAGAGTGAAGTGTGGGTATCTAAGGAGAAGGTGACCCAAAGAGTCACTCAGCATGTCCAGGAATCTGGTTGCATTACCAGGGGGGCGATAGATCAATCCTCCTGAGAAGGACGAGGATTCGTTAAGTTTGATTGAGAAGCCAAGACCTTCAATATCTTTTAGGGGGTCTAAGTTGAATGTGTGGCAGTTGAAGCTGTTTCTGAGTATTACGGCAACTCCTCCGCCTCTCCCCTTCAGTCTGTCTTGCCTAAAAATGGAAAAGCCCTGGGGGAGGGCAATGGCTAGATCAGAGTTGCTATCGTCCGTTAGCCAGGTTTCTGTTATCAGGAGGCAATCGAGGTCTAAGTTTAGGATAAGGTCTCTTATGTCTTGGCTGTGCCGACACATGGAGCGAGCGTTGATCAGCCCTCCTTTAAAGTGCGGTATGTTAACCATGGGGTTGGTTACGGGGGTAAGTGACTTATCTGGGTCTCTGTCAGAAGACCAACGGCAGAGTTTACAGCTGAAAGGACCGTTTAGGTTCTTCATATCGAGCTTGCAGATGCAGTTGTTCATACCGCATAGATGGGGCAGGTTATTGGGCTGGTACCTTACTAAGGGGGGGGGTTAGGCCAGAGTTTCCTGCGCCTGTCGCGGACTTGGCGTGGACGGGTGCAGACGGGCTTGCCTTAGGCGCGCCTTCGGCGCGCAAACGGCGCTCGTCCGCTGCTCTTCCTGTGCATGCACATATCTAGCTAAGGGGGGTGTGGCCTCAAGGGGTCGTGGTCAGCGAGCACGCCTGAGATGATGGCGGCCGCTCAAGTGAATAGTAGGCGCAACAGCGTTCAGGTCAACTGTGCGCAGATAGAAGCTTTTTGTTTCTGAGTCGCTTTTAAAAACACAGCAGTAAGTGACACCAAAACAATATTAAAACCAGTAGAATGCAATTAGAAATCGTACCGCCAGCTCCCGGCTTCCGCCTCAGGAGTGGGTTTGGAAATCAAAGTGGACGCTAGTTATCAGCGTTTTTGTAGGCTGGGTGGGGGGCGTGGCCTCAAGGGGGTGTGGTCAGCGAGCACGCCTGAGATGATGGCGGCCGCTCAAGTGAATAGTAAGCGCAACAGCGTTCAGATCGGCTGTGCGCAGATAGAAGCGTTTTGTTTCTGAGTCGCTTTTAAAAACACAGCAGTAAGTGACACCAAAACAATATTAAAACCAGTAGAATGCAATTAGAAATCGTACCGCCAGCTCCCGGCTTCCGCCTCAGGAGTGGGTTTGGAAATCAAAGTGGACGCTAGTTATCAGCGTTTTTGTAGGCTGGGTGGGGGGCGTGGCCTCAAGGGGGTGTGGTCAGCGAGCACGCCTGAGATGATGGCGGCCGCTCAAGTGAATAGTAAGCGCAACAGCGTTCAGATCGGCTGTGCGCAGATAGAAGCGTTTTGTTTCTGAGTCGCTTTTAAAAACACAGCAGTAAGTGACACCAAAACAATATTAAAACCAGTAGAATGCAATTAGAAATCGTACCGCCAGCTCCCGGCTTCCGCCTCAGGAGTGGGTTTGGAAATCAAAGTGGACGCTAGTTATCAGCGTTTTTATAGGCTGGGCGGGGGGCGTGTCTCGTGGTAGGCCTCACTGCCCCGGGATCCGCTTTGCCGTGTCTGGTGCCTCGATTGCCCCCAAACTGCTCTCAGGGTGTGCCCACCGACGGAACTTGCAGGGCACCTCCTCAGGATGCTTCTGGGTGGGGGAGAAGCAGGATATATGCTCGGATACTGCAGCGGTGGGACGGAGCTCTCTCGGGCTGCGTCTGTCATGTTGGCTACCTTGGCCTCGCCCCCTATAACAATTTAATTATATTTTAATTATATTTTAATAAAATTGAATGCTATATTATTTTATAAATTGAATACAGGTTATTAAAATGTTTTATAACTAAATAGTACATTTGTTTTGAGTGAGAGAGATAGAGAGAGACCTGGAGATGGGATGAGAGAGAGAGCAATAATAGAGAACGAGAGAGAGAGATAACCCAAGTTTTATACATGATTCTGGATCCTGGCGCACCCATAAATGTTTGCTAGCTTCTAGGGCTTCCAAATATTTGTAGCCCAGTTAAATGGTAGTGTATAGTTCTACATTATGTGTTGTCTTTTCGTATTTATACATCATTATACCTCGTATATAGGCTACATATGAGGTACACTGCTTTATAAATACGAAACTACAACGAGAACCATGGGTTAGCTTTGTGGAAACAGTGAATTATTTCTGCTTATTTCCTATTGACTGCCTTTACTGACAGGAGTTGGAGAATAAAATGGCGTGGGTTTACAAATCACTGCAAAAAGTGCCATGACACCAACCCCTCACCTCGGAGCCCGAGCATCAAGCACATCTGACTCGCGGATTCTAAAAATCTCTTTAACAGCTATAAACAGCTGCACACCAATTAGCCCATTCCGCAAATAACTCGGTGTATATAATTGGAAGGTTGTTTGGCGTGAAGCGTGCAGCGTTGCTCATTACAACCTGAAAATAATTGAGCAAAATCTGTACTTCTTCAGGGTAGCCACAGGATCCTGGCACGGTGGCACGCGCTTTGATCGTGAACACATCATGTCTATAATTGAGGCCGTTTGAGACCAACAAAAGGGAGCGTTCTGGCTGCTTTTTCCTCTCCCATCGGCTCATCCTCGTCAACGACTCTTCTCTGGGATTTGTTTTTTCTATCAATAAAGAACAGCGATATCCCCCACCCCTTTTATTCACACATTAGGGGCGCATTGTAATACTGAACCGGGTCAACCAGAGGACTGAGAGGCGCGCGCCAGGCTCTCAAGGACAGATGAGTGTGTCTTTATCTAAATAGCATCCACGGGGAGGAGGAGGACCACCACATTGCCTTGCTTGGACCCCAAGGATCCTGCAAATTTTTCTTCCAGGCCTTCTGTGATTCGTGATACCTGGGGCATCTTTCATCCCTCAGAGGGCAAACTGCCAATCTACACTGGCCGCCACTGGCTTTGAGCTAACCTGCCTGCTATATATATAGATTTTTGGGTGAATATGCTCTCACCATAAATGCCAGTCAGGTCACTGAGACATGGCAGCTTGCACGGCATTTGTATGTCTCCCAGCGTTTGGAGGGACATTTTTACTAAGCATTTGACCCACGACTCTGTGGGGCACATTAGGATAACGGGCGGATCGCCAGCCCCCGAATGGCGGTAGCGATCCGCCCGCCAAAAACCTCCACCCGCTACCAGTTTCCTCCGCCACATTACCATGGTGGGGGGGACCCCGGCAGATGGGAAGCCCATTCGCAGGTTTTCTGCCAGTAGGCAATCCACCAGATTGCCTACCGGGAGGAAAAGCAGTTTATATGGTGACAGTGTCTGTTAGACACCGCCAGCCATATTACTATGAGGGCGGAAGCATGACTTTCGGTGGCGGCATTGCCGCCATGGAAAGGCATGCAGGTATTGCTTGTGGGTGACTGTTGCGGGCCCCCAGGGACTCTGCGGGGTGTGTGGGTGCACATGGGAGGTACCTATGGTACCCCCCGGCAGTTCCATGCACCACATGGCAGGCACCGCGCTGACAGAACTCTAACCAGGAACGCATCTTCTCTGTTATTCAAAAATAAACCTTCGCTACAGAGGTTTGTTTCTGGAAAACATACAAATGAAGTGCACGACATGCCTCCTGGCATTGTGGCAGGCGGAAAAGTAGTTTATATGGTGGCCAGCCATATTACTATGAGGGCGGAAGCATGCCTTTCGGTGGCGACAATGAAAGGCATGCAGGTATTGCTTGTGGGGGCCCGTTGCGGGCCCCCAGCAAATCTGAGGGTTGGGGGGTGCACATGGGGGGATACCTATGGTACCCCCCTGTAGTTCCATGCACAACATGGTAGGCCCCACGCGGTGCCTGCCATGTTGCGCATGGAAGTGCACGACATGCCTTCCTGGCATTGTGGCGGGCGTATCCTTTGGAATGCAGGATGCGCCCGCCACTGTGGCGGGCGTATCCAAATGGCACCCAAGGGACCCCCGCCTTTATGGCAGAAGGTCCCTTTTTACGACAGGATCCACCCGCCATCCTAATGTGCCCCAGTATGAGGAAGAGAAACAGCAAATGTGGCAGAAACGGTACATTGTTAATCAGGGCTGAGCACCGGCAGTTTTTAGGTCGAGCATTCTAGACCTCTTGTATATGCTTTAGTACTTACGTATATGTGTATGTACTTTGTGGGCTGTGTAGATCAGCCCTAGGATGTGTCTGCTTCAGCTGAGGGACTTTTGTTCTGTTCAACTGCTTCTATTTAACTGTCTTGATAGAAAACGACCAGTAGAGGTCAGTAAAATACCAGAATTACTTTCTGCAGAGGGACTTTCTTTTTAAAAAATTTCTGGCAACTGCCACTATTTAACTTTCTTGATAGAAAAAGACCAGCAGAAGTCAGTAAAATACCAGAATCACTTTTCAATTCTCTAGATTCCAGTCCATAGAAATTGTCCTCCACGAGAACCTGTAGACAATAATATTTTTTTCAAATCTTGTATTTTCATTGATATGACCACCGAAGGCCCTGATTTTATATTAAAAATAGAGCTTGGGACTATACCATTTCCAGGTGAAAGGCAATATTTCTCTCCATGTGCTCCCATACCTGGCATGTCACGCAGTTTAGTGCTTTCTTTCCCTCTATTTTAAAGTATAAGAGATGTTTCAGCAACCAGGCTAATGTGCTGCAAAGCTAAATACAAATAAGGTCCCAAAGGAGAGACCAATTGCATTGCAAATGCTTTTTTAAAGGGGGGCTCGATATGGGTCTCAATCGGGCTCTGCTTTGTGTCCCGGCACAGGCGGTCCATTTTGTTTCCGAACTGCAGGGAAAGCAGGCATATCGATGTGAGTGTTCTCACACTGCTAACTTCTCACAAGTGGAGAAGTTACAGCATAACGTAATGCCAGGTGGGCATTGTAGGGGAAATGAAATTCTTTAAAGAGAGCCATTTTCTCTCTGGATTTCCCTTCTCTTTTTAAATCTCAGGAGTAGCAACATTGTTGTGGTGTCACTAGGGCTTTAAGTAGAAGCTTTTTCAATATTATATACAAGCCATAGTTGCTTCTTATTTACTTTATTCAACAACTAACAACCACTCACAAAGCCAATAGCCCTGACTTGTTGTAGGTATGATGTTACTTATAGTATCATATATCTGGATGCAGTGACAGAAACAGCAAAATACAAGTAATGCGGCACACTATACTAAGCACAGATTTTTAGTTTACGGTTTTTTAAGCCACGCCCTTAATTATATTGGCCGCGCCTCTTTGAGAGACCTCCCGGATTTTTTATCCCACTTTAAGCCCTGTTAATAATATAATACAGATGTCCTGGTCTGGCTCCATCAAAATTGCCCTTACGCTTCATTTGCTACTTAGTTATAAGTGAAAATATTGAGCCTTGTTTTCATAAACACAATATGAAACTTTCATTACTCATGAGATGAATCGAGAGGGTGTGGTGTTACAGCCAGAACTAGCCACTTTGCAACTGGGGAACCAGGTTGGAGTCTTGATTTTTGCTCAACATTCTGTGATTCTTCATCAATAAGTTAATAGCCTCATGCTTAAAAAATGAATGCGAACTTTTGTGATGTAACTGGTGCTCATGTAAAGCAATTTAATATCTTCCTGTCTGGTTCGTCCTATATAAAATCCCATGTTGAGTTAGGAAACTACAAGCAAATTCTGAACATGCAAGTCTCGCCCAACTCTAGACTGTCATTCCCAGCTACTTGCTAACTTACCTAAGTCGCCTTCATGGGTTGAACCAGATAAGGTAAAGAGGACTGATTTGAATTGAGTGACATAAGGAAGACATTGAATAAGAAAGATGACGTACCAGAGTCGCCATAACATTCTCTATATATTCTTTTTACTTGCTACTATTATTTTTAATGAGGCATACCAAGCCCAAATACCAACCTCATCAAAGCACACCAAAGAGCCACAAACTCCACACGTAGTGTTGAAGCCTGTGATGAACCAATAGACAAAAAGATGTACGGATGGAAATGATAATCCACACACAAAGACCAAATTTTCATCAGTCCACAGTCTTTTTGCATGTTGTGGTGCAAAAAATATGCAACAAACCACAAGTTGTGGCTAAACAGTTCTCTGAGAAAGGGATTTCTTGACCCTCGTCCTGAAAGCCTTCCGCTCCCTTGTAGATCTCTCTTATAAAACTAGAAGGGCTAGAATCTTTATAATGTAGGCCAGAGCAATGGTACATTTGATCGACCTGCTAATGACTTTAAGCCTTGTGGCCATGTTCCACCATACCCAAATAAAAAATTGGTTGTCTAGACTAGGTGTGGTTGTTTCATGTAGGCTCCAATTTATTCGGGTCACAGGTGGTAGACACCCTAAGCTGCAAAAACTAAATACAACTCTTTCAGACAGGTACAGCAGATTCCCACTTGGTTGCTGCTAAGTAAGTCTCTGATTGAAGGGAGTGCTTGGAGTCAGATAAATGAGTACAACAGTTGTAGAGCATGTTAGTAAGAACCCTTGTGTCATGGGTATCAAAAGCTATTGGACAACTGCACCTCGCCCACATGCAGTGGTCATTGATATAAACATCCCCCAAAGCCCATACCACTGTTACTTATCTACTAGTTTTGCAGGGATTCTGTGTTTGCACAGAACTGTGCGTAGGAAACCAGGGCCTCATTGACTTGTGGTGTACCAGAAACTCACCTCAGTACCCAGAACCCCTATCTGACTAGCATCAGTGTCTCATTCACTCTCCGTCCTACCGCAAAGCTACCAATGATCAGACAACTTAGAACAAGCTACTTAGATTACTCTCAGGAATGGTGGGAATAAAGAACACTCTTTCGTTTGTATTTCTCATACAAGTCCACAATGTGAGTAATCAGAGACATGGTAAAGTTTAAAATATTTATTTCAATAACGTGCTCTAAGATGCAGTATTTTGGCTAACATAAGCAGGCATATGATTAGAAATAAAACAATCAGCATTGTTACAATTCCATAACACACAAAGGGAGAAATCATATTATACTGATAGTGGCACCAGGTCATATAGCACCTTGTGTACCACCCCTCCTTGCTCGAAGCTAAGTATTATAATAAAAGAAGGTCTCTAGGTTTCAACGGGGAACCCCATACTTCGAAGATCAGCTTAGGTGAATCACATCAAAGGATCAGCCAGCTCTCCCGTAGATGGAAAGGTTTTTCTCAAAGTGCCTGCAAACATGCATGCAGTGTAATATTAAAGGCACTTCAATTTCAACTTCTTGCAGCTGGATGCATGTTATGTCTAGAGCGGGGGCTGATCACCCTGAATCAACAGCATACATTATTATTTGACCTTGACGCTGTGAGCACAAGCTGTACAGACAGAGGCTATTGTGTAAGTCTAGGGATGTGGAAAGCAAACCATTCTCATGTGAAGAACATCAAGCAAGTTAACTTAGAACAACAGATATATGTAGTGTTGTGTGCAGAAGCGGCCAAGTTGCAAAATGGTGTTTAAACTACTAATGTGGTTATGCTAACATAGCAATGTGTGCAGGCAGACCTCGGTCTTCACTACACTAGAATGGCAGATGGACACCAATAATGAAGCATGCAACAGAAAATATGGGTGAGGTGCCGTTTTCCAATATATTTTGATGCTCACTCCCATGAGTGAGGGATTGCACCCGCTGCAAGACCCCTTTTTTCTTCCCCAGAGGGCTTACCTCAGAGGAGACATTGACAGTGTGTCAGTGCACCACCTAACTGAACTGCCTGTTTGTCTCAGAGCCACATCAATAATAGGGCACAGATGCAGAGGCAAAGTAATTTCCTCATGTGCAAAGAGCCATGCCCCTATGCAAAGAATGGAACGCCCCCACAAGATAGCACTGGTGCTGCATGTGTAGTACCATTATCCGTATCACAAAAGGGTATGCACTAGTGTCTGAAACTCCTTCTGTAAAACAACACAGCTCCTGGGGTGTACAAAGAAAACACACATGCCAGGTGTGCTCCCGGGGCACCATGCATAATATGGCCTCAGAGAGATTGAAAGCCATGAAGCTAACCAGGCAGCGTGGTAGATAACTGAATCTGCCTCTGGTCTCCCAGCCTTGGTGTTGTAGAAATTATTGCTGGTTTCTTTTTTGATGCAAAAGCACAACCAGCCATGTGATAACATACATTGCTTCTATGTTTCCTTCTTGTCACATTCCCATTTCCCATTTGCATATCTTCACAATAGTACTGTGGATTTGGCTGTGAGCTTGGTGAAGTATGGATAGTGCCATCACTGCTTTCGGATAAAGGATTTTTAGGTTAGTGCATCCCGACATGTACATGCCACAGACCAACACACAAAGAAAAATTTAATTTGGAATAAAGGCAAAGGGCATGGAAACTATGGACACCATGATCCAACTACACTACATTACAGTAAACTACAAAGATGTTTGCTAATCACAGCAACATTAGTTATTGTTTTAGGCAATGCCTTGTGTGAACTCTACCATGAAGTCTGGGACGTTTTGATATTATAGCTAGATGTGTATTTGAGGACAGGTACAAAACTGTGTCTTACTACTACAAGCGGGACACCAATATCACCACATTTGACTATTCACAACAACCTGCAACTTCAGTATGGTGGAGATATGTAAGTTCCACTTTTGGAGTACATTTACAACTGGTTTTTGTGAAAAGTCAAAAGTAGTAAACTTATTCAAAAGTGTAAATTACTCAAAAGTTACCTCTGCGAAACCCTATATCTACAAGTTACCACATTTTACCCGATAATAACGGTAACCTGCGTATGTATCTGCGCCTGAGACAAGATTGGGCCGAACCAGGGACCATGCGAAGACCACATTGACTTCATATGGTCTGGAACTCCTTTCTGTAAACTCACAACAACCTGGCTCTTTTTCCACCAGTAATCCTTTTTTTACAGTCCACCATTTAGTTTTTTACTCAAGAAGGCTCAGTTTTGAGCCACTATGCACTTTAGGAAAATATGTTTATTAATTCATGATCAGAGTTTTCATCCGTTCCTGTCATGGCCCATATGCCCAGCCACACAAGCAGGTACTGTTAATAGGGAGAAGTGTGGTAACCCTGGGTTTCATGTATGATGTGGATCCCTACAGGTTCCCTCACACAAATGTGTGGAAAATACATTGCTTGAGCCAAAGTTTCTGATTTGCAGGGTATTCTTGCTAAGGAAATGTCATGGAATCCACACAAGTCACACCACCATGAACTCTCTTTGCTGACTAATGTTAAGAAATGACTTGGGATAGTAGGGTTCCATTGGAAGTAGCTGATCTGGGCCCAAAAAACTCAGCTACCCACATCACGAAAGTTGTTCATTTTTCATGGCAAATAATTGATCTCTCTATGCATTTGAGACCATTCCGGCATTACTGCTTTCATCTGGAGGAATGTGAAAATGTAGAATAGTAGAGTATTTGTTATTAACATTTGAATTTCTCCCCATTTTTTTACTTCTAAATGTAAGCCAGTTTGCAAGAAAGAACATATTTTGTGAAATGTCATCTGAATCACATGAAAGTAGTCGAAACACCAAAGTAAGAGCTGTACAAATAACTAATAGGCCTCATATCTCTATCTTGAGCACATTAAAAAAAATGTATACCTTTCCTTCATACCCTTTTTTTAGATTTATAATAAGAATTGTATTCTCTACGCTTCTCAATGGACAATCAGTATAAGCTGAAGATCAGTTGTTGAATGGAAAGGGGCGACCACTCGGTCCCCCCGAACGTATGGTTGGGTGCCCCGATCCCCCCCGGGAAACCATTTTGGTCGGGGGCGTGGCTCGGCTGGTATGCCCGAAGTGGCGTAGCCGGGGCGCGCCCTTTCCCGCCCAGTAGGCGTACCGGAGGAGGGTCCCCGCCCTCCCTCAGATGAATAAATAGAGCGGGAAATCCGAAGAAGCGTCCTCTTGTTCCTGTGCTTGTTCCTGTGCTCTGAAGGCTGCACCAACTCTTTGCTCGTGAGCCCTCGACGGAACAAGCGGCAATTTTGAGAACTTGTAATCTTGTTGTTTCTCTTTCAGTTATTTGGAGTACAAAGATCCAGGACCTCGTTGATCAACTAGTGCAGAGTACATGCAGCTATGGTCGGCAAGAAAGCAGGAAAGAGCTCCGAGTTGGAGAAGGTACTGCGCACCTTGTCGAATCGAATGGCGATCATGGGCCGAAAACTCGGTAAAGTTGACTCAATCGGTCGAGGTTTGGCCGATGTTAAAAAACAGTTAGCGGCCCAGAACAGCTCAGGCCGTCCTAAGAAGGTAATAGGCCCGGCCTTGCCGGGAGTCGTCCCTGAGGGTAGGGGAAAGCGTGTTAAGAGGAGGGTGGTTTCTGGGGAAGATCCGGTTCCTGAGGTACCCCCAATCGTCCCCATCACACCGGAGGACAGCCCGGTACCAAACCCGGATATGGGTTTGCCAATCCCCGTTGTAATTACTCCTGTTAATGATGAGGAGATAGCCATCCAGTTAGCGGCAGTGTTGCCATGGCTCAAGAAGAAAGCGGGGGGCAGTGGCCGCGGGGGACCCGGCCGAGGAGGCTAGACTAATAATCGAGCAGTTACGGCAGTCGAGAGAGGCCGCGACGGCGAATGTTCCTCTTGTTACCCCACAGGTGGCGCCGGGAGGACCTGCGGTTAGCCGGGAAAAGGCGGCAGACACGACGGTCGAACCTGGTAAGCACACATTGCCAATGGCAGGGGAGGGTTCGTTACCTTCAAGGCGCGAAAGGGTGGCCCAGCACATCCCTTGGCCACAAAGGAACTGACATGGGGGGAAAAATATGTAAATATGTTTTCATTGTTGACTGACCATCGCGAGATGGAATATGCGAAATCCCAGAAGGATGGCGGAATTTAGGGTCGATGAGACGGTAGCGAATTGGGTAAAGGCCTTTTCGATATTTACGGCAGTCATGGGGGAACGAAAGCCTGAAGTCATGACTGAGTTGACCTGTTATCAGAATAGGATTATGGATTTTTATACCATGTATGAGGGGGACGAGTGGAAAGGTTACGATATGAAATTCCGAAAAGCGAAAGAGTTTGATGCAACTTTGACCTGGGATTGCCTCGACTCGGTGTCATGGCACAAGCAGCTCTTGCCTGGGGCGGCAGGTACGTCCTCACTGGGCTGGAGCGGGTCGGGGTCAGCTCGACAAAAAGCCAGCGGTGCCCTTTCGAGCGGGCACGGGTGGGGAATATCAGCCCAAGACCGGGGGGAATGGCGGCAAGCGGGGGGTTTGTTGGGTCTTCAATAGAGGCAACTGTAGCAGGCCCCAGGGAACATGTAGGTTCAGGCATGCGTGTGCGGGCTGTGGGAACTCCTCACACCCGGAGAGTAGCTGTAGATCTAAAAACAGAGGAACGGGAGGAAAAGGGGGGTCTAAGCAAGAGTGAGGTGATGTTTTGTAACGGATTGTCTACACCTGTCGATATCATGGCTCTGACTCCTTGGCTGAACAAATACCCTGATCATGTATCCGCCGGGGTGTTGAGGAATGGATTCCTATATGGCTTCAACATCCCGGCGGGGGATTTTCGGGGGAACTCCTTTTGTAAAAATCAGTTATCTGTACAACATAACCCAAGCGTAGCTGCAAGAAAAATTTCCAAAGAAGTCAGCTTGGGGCGGGTGGCGGGGCCTTTTCACCGCCCGCCGGTGGCGGATTTCGTGTGTTCCCCGCTAGGGGTGGTCCAGAAGAAAGACCCAGGGGAGTTTAGACTCATTCACAACTTGTCTGCCCCAAGGGGTTCTTCGGTGAACAAAGCCATTGACCCAGATATTTGTTCGGTGCGATACGCATCGTTCGATGATGCCGTGGCCATGTTAAATCACCTGGGCCCCGGAGCGCTGATGGCAAAATCAGACATCGAATCGGCATTCCGGTTGCTCCCGGTACACCCGCGAGATCAGCGCTTGCTAGGTTTTGCATTTCAGGGGAGTTATTACATGGATAAATGCATACCTATGGGTTGCTCCATTTCTTGTGCCTATTTTGAAATGTTCAGCTGTTTTTTAGAGTGGGCATTCACCGAGGCCACAGGGCATAGGCATGTTATGCACTATCTGAATGACTTCCTGTTTCTGGGAGCAGCCGGTGATACGACATGTGCGCAGGCGCTGCTGGACTTCTGCATTCTCATGCGGGAGTTCGGATTCCCATTGACACCTGGTAAGACTGTTGGACCATCTACTTCACTGGAGTTTCTGGGAATTGAGCTCGATTCTGTGGAGGGATGTTTCCGTTTACCGATGGAAAAGGTGGCCAAGTTTAGGGCTTCCTTGACACAATGCCTGGGCAAGGAGAAAGTGACCCTGCACCAGTTACAGCAAACAGTGGGTCAGCTTAACTTCACCTTAAGGGTGATACCAATGGCCCGCCCCTTTTCACGCTCTATTGCACAAGCTATGGTTGGTCTCAAGGAGGGACACCACCGTACGAGACTGTCGGCAGAGGTTCACCAGGATATGCACATTTGGTTGGCATTTCTGGCGGACTTCATCGGTCGAGTTGTGTAGAACAACCCACCAGCTTCTTCGGATGAACTAGGTTTGTGGACCGACTCAGCTGGGAGCGTGGGATTTGGCGCCATCTTTGGTAACCGATGGTCGGCACAAGTATGGCCGACGTAGTGGCACTCCAGCGGTCTGACAGGTAACATTGGGTTCTTAGAGCTATTTCCCATTTGGGTTGCTCTGATGGCATGGCCAGACGACTTCAGGGACCGCTCAGTGGTGTTTTGGTCTGATAATATGACTGTTGTTGAGTGCATTAATCAGCAGGCAGCCCGCTGCAAGTGGATCTTGAGATTGTTGAAAGAAATTGTTTTACGTTGCATGAAATTGAAAGTACAGTTCAGGGCAAAACATGTGCCAGGCATACTGAATTATGCAGCTGATGCACTCTTCCGTTCACACATGCAGGCTTTCAGGGGCTATCTACCCACAGCGGACCTAGTGGCGGCACCGTTCCCCGAAGCTCTATGGCTAATCGGTGCCCCGGATTACAAGACCTCGTGGCAGCCAGCTTAGCTCCCAGGACAAGGAAGGCATATGAAGGAGCGTTTCGTTCCTACTGCACATTTTTGGGTCCATCAGGGAGACAGAGCTGGGGTCAGAAGGAATCCTTCCTGGGGTTCCTGGTTGCGCTGCACAGAGAAGGCCGATCAGCGGCAACAGCCAATAGACATAGGGCGGCCTTTTCATTCATGGCACAGGTGCATGGCATAAGAGATCCGACGGATTCCTTTTTGGTTATGAAGGCACTCCGTGGCTGGCAACGCCTCGAGGGTCGCAAGCAGGATACGAGGCGCCCGATTGGTTTAGACAGATTGTCTCTACTTTTAGCAAAGCTAGATGAGACGTGCTCCTCCCTTTTCGAAGCAGTTCTGTTCCGGGCAGCTTTCGCCTTGGCATTCCATGGGGCTATGCGGGGGAGCGAACTCGTCGCAAGGAACAAGAAGGATATAGAGGGAGGCCTGGGCAGGGATCACGTCCAAATATGGGGTGATTCTATGGTAATCTCTATAGCCAGGTCCAAGACTGACCAGAGAGCTATGGGGATAGTATTATCGTGCAGCGCGCACGGGGGTCCCCCACTTGTCCGATAAAGTGTGTAGAGGAATACTTGGCACTGAGGACGGCTACATGGGGGGGAGCTTGCTTAGGCACAAGGATGGCACCCCACTGACGAGATTTCAGTTTCAGAGGGTGCTGGCGCTGTCAATCGCTGCCGCGGGCATGGACCCGTGCGATTTTGGGACCCATTCATTTAGGATAGGGGCTGCTACTGAGGCTACAGCCCGGGGTCAGAGTGGGGAGGAAGTAAAGCAGCTAGGCCGTTGGTCCTCGAATTGCTTCAAAAGGTATGTGCGATTGTTGTCTTTTGTTTACATTACAGTTTCGCGAGCCTGTCACGCAGGGCGGAATTGGAAGTCGACCCAGCATCAGGAGACCAGCGGTCGAGGATCACCGACTGGAGAGAGAGTGGTATGGGTTGTGGGCCACTCATATGTGAGGCGCGCCGGGGACGTATTCGAGGCAGGTGACGCGACTCACGCATCTGGGGAATACGGGTACAGAGTGACCTTCCATGGGAAGGGCGGGCTCTGTTTTGACCAATTTCAATCGTTCTTTGAGGGTCTTTTAGGGCGGCAAAGGTCACCGCCATCTGTAGTCATAGTACACCTGGGAGGCAACGACTTAGTGAAGCTGGGAAGACGAGTGTTATTGGAACACATCCTGTCGGCAGTTAGCTGGTTGGCTAAGAAACTCCCGGGGTGCACGATTGCCTGGTCCCACATGATCCCCAGGAAGTGTTGGCGGGGGGGCATTTCAGTGTCAGCATTGAACCACTCCGTGAAAAGGGTTAACAATAAAATTGGGAAATTGTTTCGCTCAGCACAGTTGCATAGCATTCCTCACGGGTGTATTCGGGGTGATCACATGTATCTGAACGATGGGGTTCACCTGTCCAGGGAGGGAAATGATTTACTCATAGGAGACTTCATAGCATGGCTAAGGGGTTAGAGGAAGCATGACCTTTAGGAGGAGTGGGGGGGCCGGATAGTCGGTCAACTATCCGGCCTGTGGCGGTAAGGTCATGATCGGTGAGCAGTAATTTCAAGGTCCCTAGAGGAGGGCGCCACCCAGAATGGATGGGAGCGCCCGGGGGGAGGCGGCCATTGGCCCCTTCCACGGGGAGACGGCACCCACTAAGGATGGGTCGCCTAGGGGGAGACGGCCATAGGCCCCTGCCAGGGGGGAGGCGGCTAGATGCCCCTCATACGAATTTCCCGGGGGCCGGATATCCGCGACGGCGGATAGAGAGTGTGGGGATGGGGGGGGTCCACGCTGTCCTTCCTACAGATACCTCACACGGGAACTCCGACGACCTTTAAGATGGCGTCGAGTGAAAAGGGGGCCCCCATGACAAGGGAAGTTACAGTTGGCAATGAGGGTAAAGTCCTCTGCGCATGCGCCACTCACACCGTGAGGGCGGGATTTTGGTAGTAGGGATCTGACACCGGTTAAGACCTTGCCGTTGGCCCTTAACGCTAGGATGTACAATTTTAATTTAGAATGTATGCATTTTCAGGATGCTAGACTCGGCTAGGAAACCTTTGTATTAGAGATCTGTTAAGGTTAGCCAAAGAACATGTCTTCATCGAATTGTAATAAAGGTAAAATTGTACATAAGTCATGAAACTTTTATTTAATGTTTTAAATTTTGTTTCATATTTTAATAAATACGGCCGGGGGGGTAACTCCCCCCCGCCTTCCAAAAGTTCAAACCCGTGTCTGTCTACTCCCATGGGGAATTGGTGTTGGGAGGGGGTGGCGGGCATCCCGGCCATATGGGTAATGCATGTTTTTGGACAACTAACAAACACTGTGAAGTCATACCCAAAAAGTGTCAACAGGATATAATGATACATTGATATTGCACATTGGCCATTTGAGTAAACAAACTACATATGAAAAAGTCACCTATTTCTGTATTTTTCACACTTATTTTCATTATAATTTTCATTCAACAACTGATCTGTTTGGGAAAACCGCGAGCGATCAAAGGAATTGAACCCTTGGTGAATTTGAAATGTTTTAGAAATGTATAGCTTTATGAATATACCAGTCCGTTGTACACCTGTTTCCACCACAAACTGCAAACCACAAAAAATATGATACATCCACTACCAGTTACAAAATGCCAAAACTGTACTTGAAAATGTGTTTCTTTTGACAACTCTGTTTGTTATTGAAAGATAGGTAGATGGTTTTCATGATCTGAGCACAAAAAGCCTTTTTTGATGTATTTTTTTGGGTTAATATCATATGGTTTCTTGCACAGCATTGTCCTCCACACCTCACACACTACATATAGCTCCACCATTACCTTGCACCCTGCACCCCTCATTCATTTGCACCATGACCCCCAAGAAAATGCCTAACATCACCGACTCAGAGTTGAAAGTGATGGTAGATAAGACAATCAGGCCAGAACCAGCTAAGTACCCTGAGGCGGAAGCCGGGGTGTCTGGGATGCTACTGAACTAGCGTTACTTTTAATCTTGCTAATTTGCACTTATTCTCATGTGTTCATGTTCGAATTTTTAAAACTACTCAAAACGCACTGAGGCAGTCACCTTCTTCTCTTTGTACTAAACAGCGCCTGAAGGGGAAGACCTCAATCCCTCCTCAGCGTCGCTGCACCACGTGACCTGGGGACACGCCCACCCACGTAGCCACGCCCACTCCAGGAAGTATAAAAGCGCTGTGCTTGCTCCAAGCCGGTGTTGACCAGCTAAGTACCCTGAGGCGGAAGCCGGGGTGTCTGGGCTGCTACTGAACTAGCGTTACTTTTAATCTTGCTAATTTGCACTTATTCTCATGTGTTCATGTTCGAATTTTTAAAACTACTCAAAACGCACTGAGGCAGTCACCTTCTTCTCTTTGTACTAAACAGCGCCTGAAGGGGAATACCTCAATCCCTCCTCAGCGTCGCTGCACCACGTGACTCGGGGACACGCCCACCCACGTAGCCACGCCCACTCCTCTTTCCTCCTACTACTATGCTCACTACTCGACAGCGCAGCGGTCAAGCGCAGCGGGCACACCTTCAGCACGCCGAAGACACGCCAAAGACTAGCCCGTCTGTGCCCGTCCGTGCCAGGACAGGGCACGAGGCTGAGGCTCTCACTCCCACTACTCTTCCCAGGCTGGTAAGAACATCATCCGCTCTGAAAGCGTTGCGCCCTACCCCCAATCCGAATTGCTCTCTGTCCAACCTTCACAAAGTCGGAACTCATGTTTGCTCCGAATATAAACTAACTACCACCGTATATCAACCCCACCCCAACCCATCCAGGAGACACAGGAAATGCAAAGTATTACGTAAAAACTTGCAGCCAACATACGTATTCTACAGTACTAACTGTCGATCTTTGCCTAAGCATAAGCATGACATTTTTAATCTCCTTACTGAAGAATGTCCTAGCGCTGTCTTCTTAACCGAGACATGGCTACATGACAGCGCCGGCCCTGATGTTGCCACTGCCCTCCCCGATAACTACGCCATTGTCAGAATAGACAGGGAAAAACAGGTAGGGGGCGGGATAGCTATCATTTTTAACAGAGAATTCAAATGTACTTTGGAATCTGTACCAATTCCAGACTGTGAAGCAGGCCTTTTCAAAATCTCTTTGAGCCCCAATTTCACAATGTCAGGCCTTCTGATTTATCGACCTCCAGGTAACCCTTCTCAATGGGTATCAAACTTTGCAAATCTTATCACTCCCTACTATATGTCATCTAGCAATTTCTCCCTGTTGGGTGATCTAAATCTACACCTTGAAGATCCCACCATCCCCTCATGTTATAATCTGTTGGAAGACCTAGCTGCACTAAATTTGCCTATAATAAACTCTAGCCCTACTCACATAGCGGGCCATTTGTTGGACCCCATAATATCTAACATCAGGGAACTCACGTACATCGCCACCGTACCTTCTGGCTGGTCCGACCATCATCTCATTAATTTTAGCATTACCTTCCCACCCTCCCCCAGTGTGAAACAAAATACTGATGCCACTTACAGAAAAAATTGGAAGTCAGTCGACATCGATGCTTTAAATGCGGCACTTAAACAAAACCCTCCAAGCCTTAACTCCAACATGGACCACGTAGCAATTGAAACACAAAACTGGCTAACAAATGCAGCAAATAACTGTCTGCCCTCTACTCGCACCAAAGGGAGTAGGCATCGTCCTCCGGCCCCATGGTTTAACGACAGCCTTAAAATTGAAAAATCAAAATGCAAAGTACTAGAACGCAAATGGCGTAAAAAGTACGACCTTAATGCCAAAAAAAGCTATCATGAAGCCAGAAATCATTATCATGCTGCTTGTACAAAAGCAAGAGCTGCTTTCGTCTCAAAAACAATTATCGAAGCAACTAACATGCCTAAAACTCTTTTCTCCAAAGTTAAGGAATTGGCGGGCGCACATACCACAGCTGCTGCACCCCCCCTAAGCACTCAACAATGTCAGGCGTTAGCTTGTTTCTTTACTGAGAAAATCGATAAAATTATCTCAGACATCAAGACTAAAATTTCTGTTTCCGACCCACCCCCTCCTTCTGACCCTATTCTGCCTCAACCCACTGCTTCGGGTGAAAGCTTACTGGAATCCTGGCCGACTCTTTCATTAGAGAATTTGAAAGGAATCCTAAAAACTGTCGAATCCGGCTCCCCTAAGGACCCCATCCCTATTAAAATTATTAAAAAATTGGATGACCAGTCTTTGGATATCATTGCCAATCTCTTAAACTCGTCCCTCGATCTCGCCACTGTCCCAGCCTTATGGAAGCATGCCATGGTGACACCCCTTTTGAAAAAGCCAAATGCAAACCCAGAAATATTGGCCAATTATAGACCTATATCTCTACTTCCTGCTTTTTCAAAGTGTCTTGAGAGACACGTACACTCTACTTTAGCCACTTTTGCAGAAGAAAACTCCTTACTCCATCCTTCGCAATCTGGCTTTAGGGCTGGTTTCTCGACGGAAACCGCCCTATTAGGTGTCACTGAACATATCAGAAAACTTCTTGACCAAGGCCAGACGGTCGCACTTGTGTTATTGGACCTAAGTGCGGCGTTCGACACCATCTCTCATGAAACGCTTATTAAAGAGCTATATACAAACGGTGTAAGAGGAAAGGCTCTGGATTGGATCAAATCCTTCCTGGCAAACAGAACCTTTCAGATCGCATCTGCACAAGCTGTGTCAGACACCTTACCTGCATCTCATGGAGTGCCTCAGGGGTCCATCCTGAGCCCTCTGTTTTTTAATATCTTTCTCAAACCTCTGGCAGAACTTGTTGATAAGCTAGGTCTAACGCTTATGAACTATGCCGATGACACCCAAATCATTTTTTCCCTATCTGAATCTTGTCCCCACTCCCCGTCGTTACTCAAGGAAGGACTATTAAAAATACTGAACTGGATGACAACAAACCAGTTAAAACTGAACGGCGACAAGACGGAAATACTGATTTTGGGAAAGGACAAAGCTCTCTGGAACCCTGCGCATTGGCCGGACCCGGACCCGATGATTTTCCTACCCCGGTGTCCCATGCACGAAATCTGGGCTTTGTATTGGACAATGCCTTATCCATGGACAAACAGGCCAGTAAAGTAACCGGCCTGTGTCTCACCATAGCTAAATGGTTGAGGAAGATCCTGTGGATGTTGCCAATGTCAACACAAAAGACCGTAGTCAATGCCCTTATCACATCAAGGCTTGACTACGGCAACATCCTTTATCTGGGCGCAAATAAATCTGTCATCGGACGACTGCAGGTAGCGCAAAACGCTGCGGTCAGACTCCTATGCAAGATTCCAAAGAACTCTGGAGTCTCGAACCATCGTCGGGATCTTCATTGGCTCAGGATAGAGAGCAGAATTCGTTTCAAGGCCCTGAACTATATGTTCAGAATAAAAACAGGAGTAGCACCAAAATACCTCCAATCCCTTGCCTGCCTCTATACGCCCAAGAGAAACCTCCGGTCTCAGACAGCAGCTTGCTTCTGCATACCAAGGTTTAAACGTGCAAGAACAGGGGGCAGATCTTTTGCCTATCTTGGACCCTCCCTGTGGAACACGCTTCCCCCAGGTATCCGGAAGGAAGAAAACTATTGTAGGTTCAGAAAGCTTGTAAAGACCTGGCTGTATGAACAATAACCGCTTAGCAGTCACTTCCTTTTTCTGTCCTCATTTCTAGCTGTGTCTAGGCGCCGGGAAACCCTTTTTGGGTAGCTGTTGCGCCCTATAAATTGATAAAATAAATAAATAAATAAATAACCACATTTGTCTGGGGACCTGGTCCAACACACCCCACTGGTGCGCAATAATCAGATGTGGGCAAGGATTCACAGCAAAGACAATACCGTAGGGACCAACCTATGTGCTATGAGTGATATCAGGAAGCGGTGGGGCAACCTCATGGGCCGGGACAAGCATCCGGCCCCAAGGCACCACGCAGCGGCCCAGAGTACTGTTAGCGGTCCTCCCATTCGACCACAAACCTTCACCGAATGAAAGGAAAATGTGGTGCCATAATGCCTCCAGAGAGTCTTACAGGAATCGGGGGGACTGAAGGCTGATAAGTCCCAACAAAATGATCACATCACACTACAATACACCGTTGTGCACAACATGTGGTCCCCAATCGCCAATCCGCATAAAACTCATGTGGAATGCACCCTTACAATATGAAGGCGTCACAAGGACAGCATTTCCTTAATCATTTCAACCTCACAAGTAGGTGGTCAGCTCATGCAACCTGGCCTCCCTCCCGACTAGCATGGCTCACCCTCCCCACCTCACAGCCATGTGGCAGCTAACACCGTCGACTGGGCCTCCCAACAGGTAGCTAGCCATCTCACTGGTGAGGGGGATGTCAAGCCCTTACAGCAACACCACATCTCCCACATGGCCCTCTGTCTTCCCTCACAAGCAGCATGGCGCCAAATGACCCCCGCATCCTGCACCTCGTGGCCTATTCTGGAAACCCCCATAAGTTACTAGGCCGTGCACATACAGAGAAAGCCATCCCAAGGCCACATGACTCACAGTGTCATTGATGAAGGAACATGCAACGGAACAGCAGAATACAAGAACGCGACCACAAAAGCCAATGTGCAAGTCCCATTGCCTCAAAGCAGAAAAACTCGGGTCAACACGATACATGTATGGAAAGGCTGTCAAACATCATGAAACCACAGGAGGCAAGCACAAAAAGCACAACACAAAGCATGCAGTGGCAGCAGAGTAGCCAGGTGCACATAGAAAAGACAAAAATGGTCAATCATTAATTTAAATGGATAAGCAACACGTCAGTACTAGAGGACATGTCCTCAGAAATTTTACATTGGCACGTATGAAATTGGCCCTTTAGCCAAGTCACAACGCTAACAAGCAATGTAGGTACCCATGGCTTTAAGTGGGAAGAAAAAACTGGGTTTGTGTAATGAAGTTCGTGTTACTTTATTAGTAGTATGTTCTTTATGTTTATCATTTTGTCACTTGGAACTTTCAATAAGGTTCCAGGCTGCTCGTGTATGTGTCGTTGACGTTAGTGTATCTTCAAACAAGTACATGTTTGAAGATGCATCCCTCGTGATGTTGTTCTCCCGTTGGTCCACCAGCTGATTTTACTTCAATCAGCGGTTGGATCTTCAGGCGAACGGCAGCACTCCAGTGTAATGCTGTATTTGGATAAATAAACGTATTCCCTGGAAACATTACCTCGTCAGGAGGTATTCTTCTCCTCAACTGGGATTTCGTATATTACAGGTGAGGGGTACCTCAAAGGAGCCTGGCTAATATAATTAAGGGCGTGGCCCAAAAACCACAGACATTAATCTGGTTTTGCATATTGGGCTACCCCACTAGCATTTTCATGCCACTGCCATTGCACCCAGATACATGAGACAACAAGGAACATGATACCTACTAAAACTCCGGACTACTGGCCTTGGCAATGTTTGTCAGTTGCATAAGATAAGGAAGCTGCAAATATGGCTTGCATCTAACTTTGGAAATTCTTCCACCTAAACCCTGATGACACCACAAGGATGTTCCTGCTCATGAGTCTCCAAAGGAGTGATTTCCAGAGACAAAATGAATCCACAAAGGATTTCACTTCCCCACAACGCTCACCAGGCATGACGTCATGCCGTATCTACTTCACCAGTGAGAAGTGAGGAGTGTGACCATGTGCACATTGAGGTGCCTGCTGGCTCTGCATTCCAGCAGGAAGGACGGACTGGCTGTGGTAGGGCTCAAGACAGAGCACGAAAGAGACCCATAACGATGCCCACTCAGAAGAAGGTACAGTGCACAGCAACTGTGATAATCACCCCACTGAAAGACCTGTATGTACATCAACACCATGTGCGACTGATGACATACTGAGATGAATGCTTAGTAAAGCCAAGGCAAAAGTCATGTCACCTCAATTCAAATGTGGAAACATGAACATCTAAATTTTGCTGTGTGAAGAACATGCTGACAAAAGTGACCTAACTCCAAAAGGTGACCCGATGGCAACAGCAGGCAACCGTGCCATGGACGAGCCCAGCCAGCCCCTCCACTGGTCCCCTGGATGGTGAAGCCTCAGATGCATAGATCCTGGTGTGTTCAGGTGAGGAGAACCTACATGAACCCTCCTGCGTGAACAGGCCAGGCATTAAGTATATGGTAACAGTTGCACAACGTGTGCTTTCTGTGCCAATGTCCTGCTAACTCTCCCATAAGTGATTGTGGATAGTCAATCGTGGCCTCACATTAAACCAGCAAAAGCATACTACTATGAGTGTGCATGCACAATGGGCCTCTGATTAGACAAGTAGTCGCTCCCACACCAGACAGAAAACCTTCGGATACCAGGTGTCTTGACCACCCCACGCGATTCAGCCTGGTCTGAACGCGGCTCGCCCACTATTTTCGCGGTGAACTGAAACACAAAGTATTGCTAGCATCTGATTCTGAAGGCCATTGCACACTTTTTATCAGACATGTGGGCTCTACCCTTGTCCCTTTCTACCATGCTTTTCCGGGAGTACCACTGGGTGTCCATCCTCCAATTAGCACACTGAATTTCCCACTTTCTGATCATAAGTTTGGCTTACAGCTGAGCGCTGGTACTGAGATTGCTCTCCTCTCATGCCATGTCTGAGTGGGCCAGGCCGATCCCGGTCAGTTACAACTGTCCCGTCAAAGCATGCAACTTCTCTTTGGATGAGTCCCATTGGTTGTGCTGGGCATCAGTTACAGTCTAACGTTCCCCATGCATATTTCACCACCGTGCAACCCGTCTTTTCATGAAGAAGATGTCTGTTAGAGTGGGCCACTGATGTCTGCCTTTTAAACACATCCCCTGCTGACCTAGATCATGAGCTGTGGGTAACAAAAATGGCTACCCAGGGACCCAAAAACGGCCCCCAACCTGGCGGCCCCCCGGGGAAACGCCCTGGGCCTGCTACGGCCAGTCAAGCCCTGGTCAGAGTCCTGGCGAGGGTCATGGGGAATTACAATAAAACAATTATAAAACAGATTTACAACCCATTTTATGATTGTTTTATTTTTCGGGTGGTGGCAGGGGGGCGCTCCTCCGCCCTAATGGAGTGGCTACTACTGCTAGCCAGACACCAGAAATCACAGACCGCCCGTGCACCTGCAATGTGATTAATGGGCATGGGCTGGTGCTCAAAGATGGAAGAAATTGATCAATTATAGCTGTCAGAGCGAAAAAATTTCTGCCTCCTTCTTCGGCACAAAACCTAATAGATATTCTTTAAATAAAAAGCCAAAACAGGGAGTTATTGAAGTTTTCTACAACAGATCTAACGACTTAGGGCTCTATTACAATGTTGGGCGAAGATTCCTCAGTCTGACATGGTCTTAGTCATGGGACCGACCGACACCCGGTCGGCGGTCACGACTTTCTAATTATGATGCGATGGAACACTGTTCGGTCGAATTCCTATACTTTACAAGGGGAGTATGTATTCCAGCTGTAACATAAGAGGTGCAGTTTCTCCCTGCACCCAGTGGCAGGCACTAGGCCTCTCACTCCAACGGGAGGCTGTGCACCCAAGGGGGCCCTGCAAGGGTCCCCCAAAATCAATTTCTGACAGCCTTTCTGCGTCAGAAAAGCTGGCACGGAAAGGCTGCCGAAACCCAACATCTTAATCCCAAGGGCGGAGAGTGCTGCACTTGGGATTACTAGTTATTATTAGTGGAGAAGTGTGGCTCAATGATTAGAGCGGCAGACCTTGATGCAGAGGTCTAGCCCGGGACCAGGGTTCAATTCCCCGCCTCGGCGGGTCTTGGGCAAAAAATTCTACGGACCAGATAATTCTCGCCTCGGTGCCTATTCTAATTGTGGAGTCCCACTCTGCAACTCTGGGCAATAGCTTGCTTAATCTCCACAACGGCCCCCACATCGCTAAGGATGCCTGGCCTCCACCTTGGGGGTGCCCAGGAGTGGACGCCTCACAGGGAAAGCCAGGATGGGTTCCACAGCGGTATTCGTACAAGCACCTTGAGACCCTTGCGGGTGAGCAGTGCGCTATACAAGTATCAATTTACATTTTGCTACATTCTGACTGGTGGACGGGCTCTTCTGAGCCCTGTTGGAAGCCAGTCGGAATGACCGTTCTGATTCCTTTTCGACAGCCTCCATCATAATGAGGAGGTCGGAAAGGAATCCCACCGGCATATTATGATGCGGTCGGAAAGCAATCCGATCAGCATATTACAATGCTGTTGGAAAGGGTCCGGCCAATGGTTGGAGCTGTTTCCGATTTCATCGTAATGAGGCCCATAGTCTCAGCCGAAAGGATCTATAAAAGTATTAATTTAATGTTGCTTATCTTCCATAGGTTAATTGACTTAGATTGCTAAACTGCATGTATAGTGCACTGATACAACTCAATTATGTTACACTGCCAAAATTTCCAATGTAATTTCCACATATAACCTTTCAGATGGTTACCGTTCTATTGTTTTATTGCATTTCTTTCTAATGGCTGGATTACTCTTCTTAATGTATTTATGTGTATATCATATTATTGTTTTGGCCCGGTTTGTTCCACACTTTATTGCACTCCCCTACTAATAATTTTTCTGCATGGTATTTGTTTCATATCTAACTTCTACAAACTGATCCTTTACAAAGTATTTCCTTGCTACTTAGGTTTAGTTCTCACAGCATAAAACCACAAATAAAGAAATCGCTTTTAATGTGACTTTAATGAGTAATAAACAAATATTTATGGTACTCAGTAAAATATTAGCAGATACGCTCAGCTAGCAAATTAACAAATACTATCAAGTAATATCATATTGTAATACTGTCTGGGAAAAAATTGAACTCATTATTACCAGTTTAACAACCAAAAATGAGTAAGCAATCATTCTCACTGAAAGATGTCCAGTTAACCTTTGTAAAGGGCCTTTCACTGCGGGAATCACGTCACTCCTGTTTTTAGAAACTTTTGATCTGTTTGAGCTAGAAACACATTTTTTAAATAAAAATATCCAGATTATGCAACAGATGATGAACTACATTAAAAATGCGCTAAATCAAAAATTATACGAAAAAAACTGCAGAAACTAATAATTCAAAATTTGCAAACATTCGTGACAAGAATTTTCAATTCTATTAAGGACAAGGAGGCAAGGATTATGCTATCTCATTTCTTTAATGAAATGCCCAGCATCCTTAGAAACAAATAAACTACAATACCCAGAAACACATGGGTACAACCATAGAGTGTGTGGTATATAAAGCCATATAGAGAGTCACTCTTCCTCTTTCTTTCGTGAAAACATATCCAGTAAAGCAGAACAAAGCCAATCCGGAAAGTCAAATAAGGAAAACAGCATCACCAATCCAGGAAGGCCAAGGAACATCCAAAAGGCAACAAAGTGAAGAAGACTGAAGCCAGAAAACTCTGAAGGAGCAGGTAGGTAGAAATCAGGCAGATCGGAAAAATCTACATTTGGGATCAGATCCTGAAAAGGAAGACAAAGCCGTAATACACAAGCTATGCAAAATATTGAGCATAAAAGCAAGGGAGGGTTGAATAAACAAGGTGCATACAAAGAAAACATCATAAGCATAAATGCAGAATATATATATTAATAAATTCATACAACAACGGGTGGGATAATCCTCGTCTACTTGTCCTTAATAAAGTTGAAAATTCTTGTCACGAATGTTTGCAAATTTTGAATTCTATTGCAGGACAGGAGGCTCCGATTATACTTGTTTAAAGCTGATCCACCACCACAGAAGCAACATTAGCAATAGGTTTAAAGTAAAACGTCTTGAGGACCAATCAGCGGCCTTCATAATGTCAAACAAAGTGACCCCCATAGACAAAGCTTTAGAAGCCATGGTTCCTCGAGCTGAATGTGCCCCAAACACAGAAACATCAATCCCAGCCTCCGCCATGAGCCAACAAACCCATCTAGCTAAAGTAGCCGGGGTAACAGGGCGGAAAGGCTTTTGCGAAGCAATTAACAACTGAGCCTGCAATATGCATGCGTGAAATGACGGCCGGCTAAATCCAATGCACGGACATCAGACACCCACTTGCAAGAGATCCAACACAATAACATAGTTAATTTGGCCGACAGTTGCTTACGTGACAGCAAGGAATTGATAGGCCAGGCCTCCAGAAAATGGAGCACAACCGACACGTCCCATAACGAGACGTACTTAGGACGCGGGGGATTCGCAAGACGAATACTCTTGAGCAGTTTAGAAACCAGAGGGCGTTCACCCGCAGGCTTAGCGTCCACCGGGAGGTGGCCCACGGAGATGGCAGAACGAACATTGTTCACGGTGCGATACGCCAAACCAGAAGAATCCAGGGAAGCCAAAAAATTCACTATGACAGAGACATCCGCTGAAGCGGGATCAACTTGCCGTTAAACACACCAGTCACACGAACGCTTCCAGGATCCCCTGTAGCGTTTGTGGGTGTTGGAAGACCAGGCGTCACTAATGAATTTGGAAGTGTCCGCAGAAAGGCCTGGGACCGACCAGCGTTCCCCGAAATCCGCCATGCTAGCAGGAGGAGAGAGCCTGAGATAATCAGGGGATGCTTATTCCGAAGAGGATCTAACAGGAGATTCCACTTCTGGGGAAGAAGGAGCAGCACTGCACAACTCATCTCCAGGAGAACCGGGAACCACGGTTGAGCCCGCCACAGAGGAGCAATCAAGACGATCTCTGACTGGAACCACTTTGTGTAAGCCAGAACCCTGGGTATCATCATGAAAGGGGGAAAGGCATAACACAGAGTCGATGGCCACTGCTTATGAAAGGCATCCGTGGCGAGGGCCTCCGGATCCGGTCTCCAACTGAAGAACAGTGGGAGTTGAGAATTGAGACGAGAGGCGAACAGATCCATGTGACATGGGCCCCAAGTCCGAAGAAGAGCACGAAAGGCGTGGGGATGTAACCTCCAATCGCTGAAGTCTTTCAGGTGTCTGGAGTGCCATTGTCGCGGCAGGGAAGATATTCTGCAATAACCGTGATCTTTTGTTGCAGACAAAAATGCCAAAAGTCCTTGGCAATCTCCGCCAGAAGCTTTGAGCGAGTACCGCCCAGCTTGTTGATGTAACGGACTGCTGACACGTTGTCCATGCGGAGAAGAATACAGCACAGGAACTGAAGGGGAGAGAAGCACTTGATCGCAAAGGACCCTGCCAGGAGTTCCAGGCAGTTCATGTGCAGGGAAAGCTCCTGAGGAGACCACCGACCCCCCGTCGAAACAGAACCTCACCGGGCTCCCCAAACCCATTGACTGGCATCCGATTCGATCACCAACTCTGGCGATGTGCCGAATAGGGCTCGACCATTCCAAGCCTCCATGTGGTCCAACCACCACTGCATCTCCCATTTCGCCTCCTCTGATAGAGGAATCTGGTCCGAAAACCGAAGACCTTTCTGGAGATGACGGATTTTCAGGCCTTGTAATGCCCTGTAATGTAAAGGCGCCGGGAAGATCGCTTGAATGGAGGAGGCCAACAGACCGACGACTCGTGCTAATGACCTCAATGACACAGTCGGTTTGGAAATAACAGAAGTCAGCTCCCTCTTGATATAACGCACCTTCTGAGCGGGTAACAGAAGTTGACAGGTAAGAGAAGTGACCTGAGACCCAAGAAGTCCAACACTTGTGTCGGGACTAAAACCGACTTCCGAACATTGACAAGAAACCCCAGAGACTGCAAGAGATCGATGGCCCAGTTCAGATGGGTCAACAACCGAAATGGGGAGTCTGCCAGAATGAGGATGTCGTCTAGATAAATAATCAGACGAACACCCCGCGCGCGTAAGGATTCCACGACTGGCCTCAGAGGTTTCGTAAAGCATCAAGGTGCTGATGACAGGCCGAACGGGAGAAACTTGTACTCGTACAATTTCCCAAGCCATTGAAACTGAAGGAAGCGCTGATGAGGCGGAAATTTTGGGACCGACAAGTAAGCGTCCTTGAGGTCCAGACGAACCATCCAATCCTTCTCTCGCAGAAGATCTCTCAACAGATGGATGCCCTCCATCTTGAAATGCCTGTAAACGACTCCCCCGTTGAAATCCCTTCGGTTGAGAACCAAGCGGGACCCCCCCCCTTCTTTTCCACCAGGAAAACCGTGCTGGCGAACCCTTGAGGATGGCGCACAGTTGGAACTATGGCCTCTTTCAACAGGAGAGATTCCAGTTCTGCGGAAATGAACTCCTGATCCTGCGTGGAAAAGCAAAGTGAAGAGGGAGGGTGGGGCTGATGTGGGCAATGATAGAATTCTATTCTGTAACCCTGAACAGTCTCCAACACCCAAGCATCGTTGGAGATGAATCGCCAATTGTCTAGGAAAAACTGCATCCTGCCCCCAAGAATCACACTGCATGCAGGAATTAGGCTCACCTGATGTATTGGAATCCTGGTATCCACCATAGGATCCTCCAGAACGACCTTTCTGGTACTGTCCACGTCCTTTTTTGGAGGGATAGAATTTGGATCTATTGGAGTAACCGGAATCTTGCTGATTGCCTCTGTGGGACTGGTTTCCCCTTTGGGTGGATTGACCACGGGCGGACGAACGTCCACTACTTCGTCCGGCCCTGCCGAAAACCGGATGAAAGGTTCGGCGTAATGAGGCTTGAGCCTTGTCCAAACCACTGAACGTGTTCACAAACTTGGTCCGTTCTTTTAAGAATGGCTGTCCGAAGAGTAAACCTTGAGCTTCTGGACCCGCTTCAGAGGTGCAAAGCTCAGCAAGCTTCGGGTCAAGCTTCAGAAGAATCGATCGACGGCGCTCGCTGGAAAGGGCACAATTTGCATTGCCGAGTTGGCAAATGGCCCTCAGAGCCCATTCAATTAATTCATCAGGGTCCACCATCGCTGAGGACTCTTTGGCCACAAACCCAAGGTCCAGGATCTTAGTGAGCGGACCCATAAGATCCAGAACCTTATCCTGGCAAGAGCACCAAGTGAGGTCCAGTCCCTTCTTAGGGTCTTTCGCATATTTGCGAAGATAGGTAAGCATCGTGGGATCTACCTCGGGGGTGTCTGCAAGGTGATCCGCTAGGTCCAGACGCGGACATTCGGAATGAAGGCGAGCTCGCACATCTTTGTCAAAAGGCTAGCATATGTGAGTTTGCAGATAGTCCGCCACAGCTGGGGATGGAAGCCAGGCTGAGGAGTTGGGATGGACAATGTCCGAGGGCTCAAAATTCAGGACAGGAGGGTGCGTGGGTGCATCCACAAAATGCTCTTTGCATACCTTCTTCTTGGGAGGAGGGCCCGCATGATCAGAGGAGGAGGATGAATCCTGGTCGTCCGTGTCCGGAGGGGAAACAGCCGAAGGCGTGCCCACCTTGGACATAGACTTGACAGAATGCAATGATTTAGCCAATTTTTGGAAATCTGAAGAATGAGGATTCTTAGGGGAGGTAGATGACTTGCGCAAGGCAGGTACCCATCCCTGCTGCTGCGCATATTGGGTCAAATGCCGCTTCAGAGGCGTTATGGCTCTTACCAAAGCTTTATTGACCAAATGCTGTACCCCTTGATCAAGAGCCTCCACCAAATCATATTCCAAGGACTCAGGGACTTCTTCCTCATCATAATAGTCATCCCCATAATAAGAAGCACTCATGGTTCTCACAGAGTGAGAAAAGTATAGCCCACTGGATGACAAGAAACCAATTTGTCAATGGCACAATTCAGGAGGAGTGTAAAAACCCAGACAGCAAGCCAAAGTAGCAGGAACAAAACTGCCAAAATGCAATAGAATGTGGAGGGAGGGCTCGCTGTGCACCAAAACACACTCTAGGCAGAGCCTATGCAATGATTATGCAGCCCAAAGCCTTTAAACAAACAATGGGCGTCAGAAGGAATTAACGCGCTGGCCGTGGCCGTTGACGCTGTGAAGAGACGTCTTTCTGTAAGCTCCGTGTCTCTGAGGAGATTCGGAATGAGGAAATGGCATCCGCGCATGCGCGGGATGCCAGAAGCCAGACGCGTGAGAAATGAGCTCACGCTGCAGCCCGCGAGTCTCAAAAACCCCCGTCTCCCGCTCCACCAAAAAGTAATCACAGGCGCTGTGCGCCCGGGCAAAGGGAGGCGGAACACGCGCACCCAATAAACCGAAGGCTCGGGAAAACAGCTACACACCGCAGCGCTAAATCAGCAAACGCGGAAAATGAAAAGCGGAATGCGCGTGCAGTACAAATACAAAAGCGCTGATAGCGCGAAGAGAAAGCACGCAACAGCAATGAAGCAAACAGAAAGTCAATATAAGCAGCACATGCAAGGTAAGACAAAAGCACTTAACTGGCTGCGAAGCAGCAAAGAAAGAGGAAGAGTGACTCTCTATATGGCTTTATATACCACACACTCTATGGTTGTTACCCATGTGTTTCTGGGTATTGTAGGTTATTTGTTTCTATGGCTGCTGGGCATTTCATTAAAGAAATGAGATAGCATAATCGGAGCCTCCTGTCCTGCAATAGAATTCCAGTGCCCATGGTAATCCTGATTATGACAAGTGAGGACAACAAGGACCCCCTGGGTAGTGTGTAGACTCCTAGGGCAGGGTAAAAACTAGTGTGAAAAAGATCCCAGGACGTCTAAGATACACTGTGGACAATCAGGATGGGTCAGCAATCAAGCAGGAAAAATCAAACATATAACTATATCTATATAAAATATATATCTTTAATAGGTATTTGCTTAAAAAACAAACTAAAGTATGTGACCATAAGGTCAACCCATATAATCAAGGTAAAAAATAGAAATTCATTTACAAGCAGTTCAATTAAATCATAACAACATAAAATTCGTCAACGATACATAAAATTTATACACGAATAAACATGTAGTGCATCAAATATTAAAAAGAGAACATAAGTACTCGACGCGCGTTTCGGCAGTGAACCGCCTTCTTCAGGAGACATACGATCAATCCTGAAAATACATATATGAAAGAAAAATTTCCATTAGAATACATTCTATACATCAATAAATCAAAGCATGACATTCCATACTATCACACTAACAATCCTTCACGTTTTGTCCAAACAGTGGCTATGATTAGCAACAAAGATCTATTGTGATTGTGCAGTACCTGAACTAAACATAGCGATTCAAGGGTTAATCTTTCATGACTGGTTACAACCTTTGTCAGAAAAGTACATAGCTGATAGCCTATTTTAGTGATTAACCGCTATACAGTAGCTGGATATTAGCTGTTCTGTTATGTCATATCATCCCATTGTAGGGGTTACAAATATGCAGTGGGTCAAACCATCTTATCTAATTACTTTAAACAAGCATACGAAGGATCACTTACAAACATTGGATGCTCTATCCATACAGTAACAGTGATTGCAGGTGATAGCCCCTATAGTTTGAATTACTTTCAAATAGACGGAGGTTCTAATGGAATAGGAGAAAAACAAGATTATGGTAGAAAACGATACTGAGAAGAGGTTCATCAACATGTGACTAAATGGCTCAAAAATCCTGTGCAAGACATGTGGATGGTCCTATGATATTAATAAACAGTCCGGTATGTAAGCGATAACTGAAAATAAATGCATGGGATGCAAGCACCATTAGTTTCTAGTATAGACAGATTGATAGCTCTCATTATAGGATTTCCAGAAAAAAGAAAGAGAGAAACATGGTCTCTATGTAGATGACTTCATCACTACTACTAGGATTATTGGCCCAAGCGATAAGCGTAGCGTGGATCTAATCAATGAAGCAAACGATTGCCTCAGTGATGACAAGGAATATAACCAGGTGTTAAAAACCTCCTTAGTTGATATTACTCAAAAGGCTTTATATTCACTATAAGCTGCATAGACATTTAGTGCTTTTTCTAATATTTGATGTTACATCACATCGCCGGTTTCAAAATGTCTCATATATCCCGTATTATGGGTTAACTTGAATATTTTAAAAGACACCGGAATAGTGATCCAGTTGCTTATATTCGCTACTAGGAGACTCAAGGAGGGAAGGATCAAACGATAATTTCTGTGAATAGACACAAAATTGCGTGTCAGTCCAAGTTTCAACCACTGTCTATATTGAGGTACATTTGTTAGGCAAGTATTCAGGAGGTGTGATATATCTAGATTCTCACCTTAGATGTTTAAAAAGCAAATGGACAGCAGACAGGTGCTGTTCCAATTCCAGAAGTATATGGACCTGTTTTCCACATATAGGGTTAATTGTCCGTTTCTGTAACAAAATTCATGACTGGAGATCAATATAATTTGCATATTAGTCCATGATTGAGCTAGACTAATGATAACTGCGAATATTCAAGGTTCTTACCTTAAATATGTAGATATTACGTAAACAGCAAGGTGGTGCTGTTCCAACGTTCGTTTCGTATGAGTACAACCTCCACGTAAAAAATTAAATCTGCCGTCTCTATGGAAAGAATAACGGTCGGCAATCATTAGCGTAAACTATATAATTCATATATATTTTAGTTTCTAGTAAAGGTCGGATAATAGTGGCAGCAACACCAACAATATCAACATCAGCCACAGGAACCACAATTCATCCGCGAAACGCGCAATCGCCAATACTGGGGTCAGGGGATGGTATCCCTATCTTTAATCTGTCCTCAAAACATCTAGATATTCACACTGAGATGCTACTTTCGAAAGGTCTATCATATGTCCCCCATGCACAAGTAAACATATTCGAATTACAAAAGGACATTATCTCCTTTTTTCGAAAAATCAGATTAAAAAAGTTTTTTGCAGCCTCCAGTCTAGATACTAATGATGTGAGTCAGACAACTAACCAGGTAGCACTACCTTCTACTTTCAGTCCTTCCCTAGATCAACTAGGACCAGAGGTCGCCAGCTTTGAACTGGTTGTTCTTCAACAACTAGAGAGATCTCTTAGATTCATACCAAAGCCCATATATAATCTAAGTAGAGAGGAATCAGAAGCTCTTCGAAATCTAAGAAAAGACAACAAGTTAGTAATCAAGAGCTGTGATAAAGGAGGCGGGATAGTTCTATTAGATAGTGTACAGTATGAGCAAAAGATGATGAATTTGTTGTCAGATACCACTACTTATTCCAAAATAAGAACAAATCCACTTAGTACAATCTCCAAGAAGATACATAATCTAACATTATCTGCACTATCTTCGGGACAGATTAATCAAAAAGAATTTGATTATCTGAATAACCACCAACATAAAACTGCATGCATCTATGGCATGCCTAAGATCCACAAAGACCAAGTAGACCCTCCTTATAGACCCATTGTGTCTACAATAGGAACCAACACAGAACCTCTGTCCAAATTTATTGATTCATACTTACGGCCTTATGTCCCCAAAATCACCTCGTATATCAGGGACACAGGCGCTATGATCTCTAAAATAGAAAATCTACCATTCGATCCCAACACAAATTTGTTGGTGACGATGGACATAGAAGCACTGTATAGTAACATCCCACAGCAGCAAGCAATTTCAGCAATCAGTTGGTTCATCGACACCCAGAACATCGTGTGTCCCAAACACTTTTTACTCGACTTGTTACAGATTGTCCTCTCAGAGAATATTGTAGAGTTCGGTAGCTCTTTATTTCGCCAAGTCAAAGGCGTCAGTATGGGGGCATCTGTAGCTCCCTCAGTTGCCAATATCTATATGGCAGCCTTTGAAGCCAGATTTATTTACAATGAGGTTGCCCCGTTTTTTGAATCTATTTCCCATTGGTCCAGATATATAGACGATATCTTCTTTATCTGGACCAATGGGATCGATTCACTTCGGGAATTTCTTGAGTGGATCAACCTAACAGATGTGAATCTGAAGTTTACTGCCCAACATAGTGACACACAGGTTGAATTTCTAGATGTCATCATCAAAAATCAAAACAACAAATTAATTGTTGATTTGTTTATAAAATCGACAGCAAGAAACACCCTATTACATTTCAAAAGTTTTCATCCGCGGTGCCAAAAGGAGAGTATCCCCTTCTCCCAATTTCTCCGAGTGAGGAGGAATTGCTCGAATTTATCGGACTTTGACACTCAAGCCCAGAAAATGAGACAGAAATTTCTCAATAGGGGATATCCACATAGATTGATACGAGACTCGTACAAACGTGCGAGATTTTACGACCGTGATCACCTTTTAAAAACTAAGATACCCACAGTCAATAACCAACTGGTATGTATTACAAAGCATTCCACTCTTGACAAGACAGTTAGACACATTGTCAATTCTAATTGGCACATTCTCAACTCTAATCCCACGAGTACTAAACTAGAGAAGCCTATCTTTGCTCATAGGAGAAATAAAAACCTCAAAGATCTCATAGTACATTCTCGTTTCACAACTACAAACACTCAATCAGAATTTCTACAGAGATCGATTAGTAATAATTTCCCAGTTAGAGGCACTGTCAAATGCTCATCCTGTAAATCCTGCAGTAACATCATTGAAGGTGAGTTTTTTGAACATAATGGTTGTCAAACTTCTGCTCAAGACATGTGGAATTGCAAGACGATGAACTGTATCTATTTTATTTTGTGCCCGTGCCAACTTGGCTATGTGGGCGAAACCTCAAGGTCGGTCCAAACCAGGCTCACTGAACACAGGTCGGCTATCCGCACAAATAAACAACAAGCCCCTTTAGTGAAACATTTTAATGACAACCACCATGCCCCAGATGAGTTTAAATGGCGCATTTTAGAGAAAATTAGGCTCCCAAACAACAAAGGTGGAGATCAAGTGAGAAAGAAAAGAGAGGTGTTCTGGATTTTCTCCATGGGAACATTTAAGAGGGGCCTTAACGCCGAGATTCCCTGGGAGAACGCCATCCTTTAGGTAACTTTGTCTTTAGTCCCCCCAAAAACTCCTATCACTAATAAAAAGATGTTAGAACTGCGGCCATGTAAACATAACATATTTACACTCATTGGGATACCTTTATCGCCATTGATAATAGATTTCCCTATTTTTTATTTTTTATTTTTCTTTTATTTTTATCCTGCAAATATCGCTCCCGTGCGATGGTTTTTTTATATTATAAACCTCTATAGGATTAATAATCTCTGAATAAGAATGAGTATAAACAAAAACTAGTTCCTTTAGGTCAGTAAATATGCTGCTTCAACTAGTAAATAGATGTATGATAATACTTCCCTTAAACAAATCAGAATCGAGAATTCTCCGTTATAATGTCAGGTTTAGAGATATATATATATTTGATTATGTCTCCCATATAGAATATCTCTGATTTAGACCAAATAGGAACATGTTCTAATTACATGTATAATCATTTTATAATACGGTTATTCTTTCTAAAGATGTATAAATTCACGTTATTATTTTTAAATATATAACAGACAACCTTAAATATCCATACCAACCCGAGAATGTTCGGGCGCCATTTTGAATTGGGACATATTAGATACAACTAAGGTTAAAAATAGTCCTTCGTCTATACCTATTGAGGTTTACAACAACGCTCGACTTTTCGCGCCAAAATTCCTTGTTTAAATGGGACCTCCATTAGCCGGCAACTATCGGCATTTTTCGTGGAGGCCGGGTCCCCACAACACGAGCATCGGAGCAGCACCATCCTGCTGTCCGCCCGTCGCCTACTTCTTTAAGGTAAGAAATCTGAGAAACAGGACACCTTCCATTACATCCGCCACTCAGTTTGAGTACGGACTTAAGAGCTAACGTTATTGACTCTCTACCGTTACTCTTTCTATAGAGACGGCAGACCCATTTCCCGAGCGGAGGTTTTATTCAAATATAACGAGCGTTGGAACAGCACCACCCTGCTGCTCATGTACTGTCTTTGTATTTAAGGTAAGAGCCCTAGACACCTAGAGCCACTATTATCCGACCTTTACTAGAAACTAAAATATATATGAATTATATAGTTTACGCTAATGATTGCCGACCGTTATTCTTTCCATAGAGACGGCAGATTTAATTTTTTACGTGGAGGTTGTACTCATACGAAACGAACGTTGGAACAGCACCACCTTGCTGTTTACGTAATATCTACATATTTAAGGTAAGAACCTTGAATATTCGCAGTTATCATTAGTCTAGCTCAATCATGGACTAATATGCAAATTATATTGATCTCCAGTCATGAATTTTGTTACAGAAACGGACAATTAACCCTATATGTGGAAAACAGGTCCATATACTTCTGGAATTGGAACAGCACCTGTCTGCTGTCCATTTGCTTTTTAAACATCTAAGGTGAGAATCTAGATATATCACACCTCCTGAATACTTGCCTAACAAATGTACCTCAATATAGACAGTGGTTGAAACTTGGACTGACACGCAATTTTGTGTCTATTCACAGAAATTATCGTTTGATCCTTCCCTCCTTGAGTCTCCTAGTAGCGAATATAAGCAACTGGATCACTATTCCGGTGTCTTTTAAAATATTCAAGTTAACCCATAATACGGGATATATGAGACATTTTGAAACCGGCGATGTGATGTAACATCAAATATTAGAAAAAGCACTAAATGTCTATGCAGCTTATAGTGAATATAAAGCCTTTTGAGTAATATCAACTAAGGAGGTTTTTAACACCTGGTTATATTCCTTGTCATCACTGAGGCAATCGTTTGCTTCATTGATTAGATCCACGCTACGCTTATCGCTTGGGCCAATAATCCTAGTAGTAGTGATGAAGTCATCTACATAGAGACCATGTTTCTCTCTTTCTTTTTTCTGGAAATCCTATAATGAGAGCTATCAATCTGTCTATACTAGAAACTAATGGTGCTTGCATCCCATGCATTTATTTTCAGTTATCGCTTACATACCGGACTGTTTATTAATATCATAGGACCATCCACATGTCTTGCACAGGATTTTTGAGCCATTTAGTCACATGTTGATGAACCTCTTCTCAGTATCGTTTTCTACCATAATCTTGTTTTTCTCCTATTCCATTAGAACCTCCGTCTATTTGAAAGTAATTCAAACTATAGGGGCTATCACCTGCAATCACTGTTACTGTATGGATAGAGCATCCAATGTTTGTAAGTAATCCTTCGTATGCTTGTTTAAAGTAATTAGATAAGATGGTTTGACCCACTGCATATTTGTAACCCCTACAATGGGATGATATGACATAACAGAACAGCTAATATCCAGCTACTGTATAGCGGTTAATCACTAAAATAGGCTATCAGCTATGTACTTTTCTGACAAAGGTTGTAACCAGTCATGAAAGATTAACCCTTGAATCGCTATGTTTAGTTCAGGTACTGCACAATCACAATAGATCTTTGTTGCTAATCATAGCCACTGTTTGGACAAAACGTGAAGGATTGTTAGTGTGATAGTATGGAATGTCATGCTTTGATTTATTGATGTATAGAATGTATTCTAATGGAAATTTTTCTTTCATATATGTATTTTCAGGATTGATCGTATGTCTCCTGAAGAAGGCGGTTCACTGCCGAAACGCGCGTCGAGTACTTATGTTCTCTTTTTAACATTTGATGCACTACATGTTTATTCGTGTATAAATTTTATGTATCGTTGACGAATTTTATGTTGTTATGATTTAATTGAACTGCTTGTAAATGAATTTCTATTTTTTACCTTGATTATATGGGTTGACCTTATGGTCACATACTTTAGTTTGTTTTTTAAGCAAATACCTATTAAAGATATATATTTTATATAGATATAGTTATATGTTTGATTTTTCCTGCTTGATTGCTGACCCATCCTGATTGTCCACAGTGTATCTTAGACGTCCTGGGATCTTTTTCACACTAGTTTTTACCCTGCCCTAGGAGTCTACACACTACCCAGGGGGTCCTTGTTGTCCTCACTTGTATACCCACAGCTTGTCTGTGTAGGGCTGTGCTTTTTGTGTATCAATACATTTACTATCTAAGATTGTGAGTACCGTCTATATCTATATCAATAGCTTGTCTCTGAACTGTTTACAGTTGTGAACATGGCCCAACTACCCACCTTTGGGTTCTCTGATGATGTATTTGCCTCCCTGGTAGGAACTAGTTCCACAGCTAATAATAGTAGTACTACCATGAATGTCAACAATGAGGACAGTCGAAAACTGTTAGAACTTAAAAAGAAATTAACACGCGTGGAAGCCCACGGGGAATTTATACTAGCATATCTTAAAAATGGCATCATCCCCATGGGTCTCAGAGTACGCAATATTCCAGGCCTTTTTGTCCATCATAGGCCCTTCCTTGAAAAATGGAGCCTTATCGCTAATAGATGCTCCCGAGATCTTATGATCCTCATTATTGAAACCGCCAAGGAACTAGCCGCAGAAATCAAAAAGGAAATTGATGATCTAGACACTAAGCTAAAAAATTCAGGCAGTATAGATGAGGCAATAAAGAAAATTGAAGAGGCCAATAAAGAAATAGAGTCATTCAGTGCATACCTTAATAAACGCAAAAACGACAAATTAACAAAGGACAAACGTTTCAACACATTAGAAGGTACCTACCCATATTTGAGGCAGGACTTCTACAAGCAGAACCATTATAATGATGAAACTAGACCTACTCCTCAGAGAGTTAATAACTTCACAGACTCTTCTGATTCAGAGAACGAAGGAAATAGCAACTATTACGAGGCAGAAAACTATAATCAACATAACGGCCCCCGTGCAAAACAGCCTTTTTTAGCCAACCGAGGGCCACGACGGGGCAGACCCAGAGTTCATTTCCAGAATCAATCCAGGGGCAATTTCCAGCAGGCCCATCATCACCAGCAGCAACACCAACAATATCAACATCAGCCACAGGAACCACAATTCATCCGCGAAACGCGCAATCGCCAATACTGGGGTCAGGGGATGTGATCCCTATCTTTAATCTGTCCTCAAAACATCTAGATATTCACACTGAGATGCTACTTTCGAAAGGTCTATCATATGTCCCCCATGCACAAGTAAACATATTCGAATTACAAAAGGACATTATCTCCTTTTTTCGAAAAATCAGATTAAAAAAGTTTTTTGCAGCCTCCAGTCTAGATACTAATGATGTGAGTCAGACAACTAACCAGGTAGCACTACCTTCTACTTTCAGTCCTTCCCTAGATCAACTAGGACCAGAGGTCGCCAGCTTTGAACTGGTTGTTCTTCAACAACTAGAGAGATCTCTTAGATTCATACCAAAGCCCATATATAATCTAAGTAGAGAGGAATCAGAAGCTCTTCGAAATCTAAGAAAAGACAACAAGTTAGTAATCAAGAGCTGTGATAAAGGAGGCGGGATAGTTCTATTAGATAGTGTACAGTATGAGCAAAAGATGATGAATTTGTTGTCAGATACCACTACTTATTCCAAAATAAGAACAAATCCACTTAGTACAATCTCCAAGAAGATACATAATCTAACATTATCTGCACTATCTTCGGGACAGATTAATCAAAAAGAATTTGATTATCTGAATAACCACCAACATAAAACTGCATGCATCTATGGCATGCCTAAGATCCACAAAGACCAAGTAGACCCTCCTTATAGACCCATTGTGTCTACAATAGGAACCAACACAGAACCTCTGTCCAAATTTATTGATTCATACTTACGGCCTTATGTCCCCAAAATCACCTCGTATATCAGGGACACAGGCGCTATGATCTCTAAAATAGAAAATCTACCATTCGATCCCAACACAAATTTGTTGGTGACGATGGACATAGAAGCACTGTATAGTAACATCCCACAGCAGCAAGCAATTTCAGCAATCAGTTGGTTCATCGACACCCAGAACATCGTGTGTCCCAAACACTTTTTACTCGACTTGTTACAGATTGTCCTCTCAGAGAATATTGTAGAGTTCGGTAGCTCTTTATTTCGCCAAGTCAAAGGCGTCAGTATGGGGGCATCTGTAGCTCCCTCAGTTGCCAATATCTATATGGCAGCCTTTGAAGCCAGATTTATTTACAATGAGGTTGCCCCGTTTTTTGAATCTATTTCCCATTGGTCCAGATATATAGACGATATCTTCTTTATCTGGACCAATGGGATCGATTCACTTCGGGAATTTCTTGAGTGGATCAACCTAACAGATGTGAATCTGAAGTTTACTGCCCAACATAGTGACACACAGGTTGAATTTCTAGATGTCATCATCAAAAATCAAAACAACAAATTAATTGTTGATTTGTTTATAAAATCGACAGCAAGAAACACCCTATTACATTTCAAAAGTTTTCATCCGCGGTGCCAAAAGGAGAGTATCCCCTTCTCCCAATTTCTCCGAGTTAGGAGGAATTGCTCGAATTTATCGGACTTTGACACTCAAGCCCAGAAAATGAGACAGAAATTTCTCAATAGGGGATATCCACATAGATTGATACGAGACTCGTACAAACGTGCGAGATTTTACGACCGTGATCACCTTTTAAAAACTAAGATACCCACAGTCAATAACCAACTGGTATGTATTACAAAGCATTCCACTCTTGACAAGACAGTTAGACACATTGTCAATTCTAATTGGCACATTCTCAACTCTAATCCCACGAGTACTAAACTAGAGAAGCCTATCTTTGCTCATAGGAGAAATAAAAACCTCAAAGATCTCATAGTACATTCTCGTTTCACAACTACAAACACTCAATCAGAATTTCTACAGAGATCGATTAGTAATAATTTCCCAGTTAGAGGCACTGTCAAATGCTCATCCTGTAAATCCTGCAGTAACATCATTGAAGGTGAGTTTTTTTAACATAATGGTTGTCAAACTTCTGCTCAAGACATGTGGAATTGCAAGACGATGAACTGTATCTATTTTATTTTGTGCCCGTGCCAACTTGGCTATGTGGGCGAAACCTCAAGGTCGGTCCAAACCAGGCTCACTGAACACAGGTCGGCTATCCGCACAAATAAACAACAAGCCCCTTTAGTGAAACATTTTAATGACAACCACCATGCCCCAGATGAGTTTAAATGGCGCATTTTAGAGAAAATTAGGCTCCCAAACAACAAAGGTGGAGATCAAGTGAGAAAGAAAAGAGAGGTGTTCTGGATTTTCTCCATGGGAACATTTAAGAGGGGCCTTAACGCCGAGATTCCCTGGGAGAACGCCATCCTTTAGGTAACTTTGTCTTTAGTCCCCCCAAAAACTCCTATCACTAATAAAAAGATGTTAGAACTGCGGCCATGTAAACATAACATATTTACACTCATTGGGATACCTTTATCGCCATTGATAATAGATTTCCCTATTTTTTATTTTTTATTTTTCTTTTATTTTTATCCTGCAAATATCGCTCCCGTGCGATGGTTTTTTTATATTATAAACCTCTATAGGATTAATAATCTCTGAATAAGAATGAGTATAAACAAAAACTAGTTCCTTTAGGTCAGTAAATATGCTGCTTCAACTAGTAAATAGATGTATGATAATACTTCCCTTAAACAAATCAGAATCGAGAATTCTCCGTTATAATGTCAGGTTTAGAGATATATATATATTTGATTATGTCTCCCATATAGAATATCTCTGATTTAGACCAAATAGGAACATGTTCTAATTACATGTATAATCATTTTATAATACGGTTATTCTTTCTAAAGATGTATAAATTCACGTTATTATTTTTAAATATATAACAGACAACCTTAAATATCCATACCAACCCGAGAATGTTCGGGCGCCATTTTGAATTGGGACATATTAGATACAACTAAGGTTAAAAATAGTCCTTCGTCTATACCTATTGAGGTTTACAACAACGCTCGACTTTTCGCGCCAAAATTCCTTGTTTAAATGGGACCTCCATTAGCCGGCAACTATCGGCATTTTTCGTGGAGGCCGGGTCCCCACAACACGAGCATCGGAGCAGCATAATCCTGCTGTCCGCCCGTCGCCTACTTCTTTAAGGTAAGAAATCTGAGAAACAGGACACCTTCCATTACATCCGCCACTCAGTTTGAGTACGGACTTAAGAGCTAACGTTATTGACTCTCTACCGTTACTCTTTCTATAGAGACGGCAGACCCATTTCCCGAGCGGAGGTTTTATTCAAATATAACGAGCGTTGGAACAGCACCACCCTGCTGCTCATGTACTGTCTTTGTATTTAAGGTAAGAGCCCTAGACACCTAGAGCCACTATTATCCGACCTTTACTAGAAACTAAAATATATATGAATTATATAGTTTACGCTAATGATTGCCGACCGTTATTCTTTCCATAGAGACGGCAGATTTAATTTTTTACGTGGAGGTTGTACTCATACGAAACGAACGTTGGAACAGCACCACCTTGCTGTTTACGTAATATCTACATATTTAAGGTAAGAACCTTGAATATTCGCAGTTATCATTAGTCTAGCTCAATCATGGACTAATATGCAAATTATATTGATCTCCAGTCATGAATTTTGTTACAGAAACGGACAATTAACCCTATATGTGGAAAACAGGTCCATATACTTCTGGAATTGGAACAGCACCTGTCTGCTGTCCATTTGCTTTTTAAACATCTAAGGTGAGAATCTAGATATATCACACCTCCTGAATACTTGCCTAACAAATGTACCTCAATATAGACAGTGGTTGAAACTTGGACTGACACGCAATTTTGTGTCTATTCACAGAAATTATCGTTTGATCCTTCCCTCCTTGAGTCTCCTAGTAGTGAATATAAGCAACTGGATCACTATTCCGGTGTCTTTTAAAATATTCAAGTTAACCCATAATACGGGATATATGAGACATTTTGAAACCGGCGATGTGATGTAACATCAAATATTAGAAAAAGCACTAAATGTCTATGCAGCTTATAGTGAATATAAAGCCTTTTGAGTAATATCAACTAAGGAGGTTTTTAACACCTGGTTATATTCCTTGTCATCACTGAGGCAATCGTTTGCTTCATTGATTAGATCCACGCTACGCTTATCGCTTGGGCCAATAATCCTAGTAGTAGTGATGAAGTCATCTACATAGAGACCATGTTTCTCTCTTTCTTTTTTCTGGAAATCCTATAATGAGAGCTATCAATCTGTCTATACTAGAAACTAATGGTGCTTGCATCCCATGCATTTATTTTCAGTTATCGCTTACATACCGGACTGTTTATTAATATCATAGGACCATCCACATGTCTTGCACAGGATTTTTGAGCCATTTAGTCACATGTTGATGAACCTCTTCTCAGTATCGTTTTCTACCATAATCTTGTTTTTCTCCTATTCCATTAGAACCTCCGTCTATTTGAAAGTAATTCAAACTATAGGGGCTATCACCTGCAATCACTGTTACTGTATGGATAGAGCATCCAATGTTTGTAAGTAATCCTTCGTATGCTTGTTTAAAGTAATTAGATAAGATGGTTTGACCCACTGCATATTTGTAACCCCTACAATGGGATGATATGACATAACAGAACAGCTAATATCCAGCTACTGTATAGCGGTTAATCACTAAAATAGGCTATCAGCTATGTACTTTTCTGACAAAGGTTGTAACCAGTCATGAACGATTAACCCTTGAATCGCTATGTTTAGTTCAGGTACTGCACAATCACAATAGATCTTTGTTGCTAATCATAGCCACTGTTTGGACAAAACGTGAAGGATTGTTAGTGTGATAGTATGGAATGTCATGCTTTGATTTATTGATGTATAGAATGTATTCTAATGGAAATTTTTCTTTCATATATGTATTTTCAGGATTGATCGTATGTCTCCTGAAGAAGGCGGTTCACTGCCGAAACGCGCGTCGAGTACTTATGTTCTCTTTTTAATATTTGATGCACTACATGTTTATTCGTGTATAAATTTTATGTATCGTTGACGAATTTTATGTTGTTATGATTTAATTGAACTGCTTGTAAATGAATTTCTATTTTTTACCTTGATTATATGGGTTGACCTTATGGTCACATACTTTAGTTTGTTTTTTAAGCAAATACCTATTAAAGATATATATTTTATATAGATATAGTTATATGTTTGATTTTTCCTGCTTGATTGCTGACCCATCCTGATTGTCCACAGTGTATCTTAGACGTCCTGGGATCTTTTTCACACTAATCCTGATTATGACTCAATGGTTTATTCGCATTCAGGCAAACGACAAGGACGAGGGAAAATTCATTATTTATTTAATTTTCCGTCGTGGATCTTATCTCAAATCACCCCTCCCCCTCCCATCCCCACCTCTCCAACCTGCACGGGGACCTGGGCGTGGCTGCTTTTAAGGTGTAAAGTTCCGTTTCCCCGTAGAGGGCTTTTTCAATTTGCTAACTGAACATTTGACTGTCTACAAAAGGCACGTGTGCAATTAGTGATTTGGAATTGCGTATTTTGTAGACATGTGATGTGATTCTGCACCTGAAATATTATTAGCCTGTAGTTCTAACGGGTAGGTGAGCAGGTACTTTATTCCAATGTCAGCTAATCTTGCACTCGGTAACTGCCTGAGGAGGAAAAATAAGTGCCAGTGTCCCCAGCCTTTAACCACCGGCTCAAATTAAGCACTGGACATAAAACGATTATAGAAATTGTTTCCAATTGGAAGATGCTCATACCAGGAAACTGTGGTTCATTTATCCCAATGCATCAAAAACGACCCTATTTAGCTGAAACAAAACATTTTTTGAAAATGCTTATCCAAATGTTAAAAGTACTGTGTAACTCCATTTACTCTTTATAAGCTAAGTAAAATGTCTTGTAAGTCGTAAAGCAAAAGAGCAGGCAAGTTTTGCGAGCAGTTTAACAAGGTTCGGCGCTAAAGGGAGAAGCGAGCACGGCCGGTAATAAGGTGCCTTGGAAAAACACCATCTTTTCTGCATTTCTAGTCTGAATTAACATTTAAATTGCACAGTCTGTACACAGGCGACCCTATGCTTTTCTTGGCAGTGTTGACTCAACCTCCTTAGCAACGCCAAGAGCAGGGGTTCACTTGTAGCAATGCAGCGGGAGCAATCATGGGAGCAGGTGGTTTCTCTCAAACTTACTTTGTAAGATAATGGGGTGGGATTTTTAAAGGTCTAATATACTGCACAGCATGAAGGCTGCAAACATGAATTCTACTTAATTAGATTTTACTTGAGAGGCCCAATTTGCTCTCTCAAAAAATCCATGGTGTATAAGACGAGAAGGCTCCAGCAATGTTAATGTGCTTCCCGCGTGTTCAGGAAATGCACAGCCTGGAGCTCATTATGCAGGGTCTTTAAAATCACACATACAATTCGCACTTATTACGTGTGCATTTCTAGAAGGCACCTGCTGCGTTTCCTAAAGTTAGGGATAAATGGGATTTGATCGTGCAGCAAGGAGTGTTGAGAAAATCTGACGAAAAGGCTAAGATTATTTTGATGCTTATGTTTAATTTTATGTTCTTTTCTAACGTATCCGTGAAACTTTGCCATTGCTTATAAGTTAGATTTAATTGAGCTAAATGTCTTTATTAAAAGAGCTGTGTATATTCAAACCAGGAGATGCAGAAAAGAACACAAGGCAAGTTGGATCGAGTTAAAACGTGAAAGAAGGAACATTTTCCATTTTTTGTTTTTGTTTTGTCGAATTATATCACTTATGCTGCCTGGAGGATATTTGAAGGTTTTTTTGCAGCGAAAGGATTCAGAACAGGGAGCAGAATTATAAAGCATGGCATGGGACTGCTCCAAACCGCTCTAAAGTGCAATATGTACTAAAATCTAAAGATGCATGAGAGATGAATGATGGCTTCATCGTCCTCCCCCAACTACACCCAGTGTCACTCAGTTCAGCCCACTCCACTTCAAAGTGGTTCCAGCTTCATCTGCCAACATTTTGAGAAGGCCTTAAGGGGTGTAGTCTCTTCACCTGGGTAGGCCCACCTTATGGAAAAAAACAATCATAGCCTTTCCTGATATGATTGGTTCCACATATATTGGCACAGTATTGATGTGCAATCTTATCCTGTCATAACTAAACAAAGGAAGGAGTAGCCCCAGGACGGAAGGTCCAAGTACTTAAAACGGAGAAATGTCGCAGCACACCCAAGTGGCACTCGGTCACATGGGTGGACCCCGATGATGAAGCATGTCACCGACTAAGTCGGTGAGTGAGGGGTTTCTTAAAAAGAAAAAAATCGTTTTTCTTTTTTTCACATTTCTCCGTTTTGAGTACAAGGACCTTCCGTCCTGGGGCTACTCCTCCTTTTGTTTGGTTATGATTGTATTTCTAGGTGCCTAAGGAGTAGGAACTTGCATAATACCCTTACTCTCCTATTGGTATTAACAATCTTATCCTGTGACAGATTTAATATTTTTTTTCGCAGAAACACATAACAGCCACATTTGACACATTGCATTGTGAAAAGTGGAAAAAGCAGTATCAGCCTTATATAATAAGATTGCCCTGTTATGGTGCCCAAACAAGGCTGCCGTGTACTATACACAGACTCACACTGTAGCGCAGAGGTGAGTGAATGTAGTCTAGCACAGGACTGGTACTGAAAGCATACGTTCCACTACAACTGTTTATGCATAACAAAACAGAGAAAAATCTCATGCACTGGAAATGTATTGTGCACTTCTGCACAAATTCAATGTGAGGGTTTGTTTGAGCAAAGCAAACATTTCTACATATAAGCACCTGTTTCAGGGAGGTGTTAGTTTTTGATGCAAAGTCCAGCCTGTGTATCGTAGTGGATTGTGCTTTGCATCACAACCTATGGGAGTTTGCTCTCATCCACCCCAATAACACCTCGTTAATACCCAATGATTCAAAATTAAGCCAAGTAATGTAAATTTCAATTTCACGCTGACCGCAGGGAACCTTTCTGGTCAAAATTATTTTTGACCAGAGAATGTGCTCTTGCAAGACTTTATTGGCCTCATTTATGAGGGTTGACCTAGGGTTGCACCACAAGGAATCTTGCTGCGCTGCCCTACATCCAAACGTAAGGTCAGGAACGTGCTGTTTCCTTGAGATACGGTGCATTCCTGCCCTTTCCCTCCGGCTCTGGCGCACACTGGACTGTCATGTGCCAATGCAGGCATCCTTGCACCATGGTGCAACGGTGCCTGCGCTGAGGGGCTGTTTGATTTCGTTCAGTAAGCGATACCTATCTGCAAAAAAATGAATCAATTGAGGCGATTTCCTCTTTCTATGTGTGCGCAAAAGTGCTCATAAATGAGGCTCTATGTGCGTTAGTTCCAGGACAAAGTTCACATTAATCTGTGAGTTTTTTTGTCAAGGACGTCTCAAGCATTATTAATGCCTACCTAATTTATTTATTTATTTATTTATTAAAACATTTATAAAGCGCGAATGAAGGCCCTTGGGCATTTCGGCACTAAGAGTCTCTGCAGTGTTTAACCAACAAGGGGAGCTAGAGTTTATTGATTAAAAAGCCAGGTCTTGAGTTGCTTGCGAAAGGACCAGAGGGAGGTACTCATTTTAATCGAGTGTGGCAAGGTGTTCCAGAGTTTAGGTGCGGCTACAAGGAATCTTCTGTCTCCCCATGAGACAGATTTGGTACGTGGTACCACCAGTTCGTGTGAGCTGGATGAGCGTAGCGGTCTGGAGGGACTGTAGGGAATGAGATTTGGAGTAAAAAATGCAGGTCCGACATTGTGTAGAGCCTTATATACTAAGCAGAGGGACTTAAACTTGATTCTCTTTCTTACAGGCAACCAGTGCAGCTGTCTTATAGTTTCTGACGCAGATTGGTGTTTAGGGATCCACCCAAGGAGCCTAGCGGCTGCATTTTGAATAATTTGCATTTTTTGTAACACTCTTTCTTGGGCACCTAAAAACAGAGCATTACAGTAGTCTAATGTAGACAAAACCAGGGAGCTCACCAGGGTTTTTCCGGCATTCTCGGGTAGAAATGGCAAGATTTTTTTTATGAGCCGTAATTTGTGGAAAGCCGAAGAGGAGATCTGGTTTGCATGAGGTAGAAAATTGAGGCGATTGTCAAACATGACTCCCAGATTCCTCACCTTGCTAACCGGAGCCGGAGGCTGGCCCATAGATAACGGCCACCAGAGGGAGGACCATTCCGGGGTTAAGTTGCCGAAAATGACAACTTCCGATTTGTCGGAGTTTAATTTCAGGCAGTTGGAGGCCATCCAATTCCCTATTGCCAGCATGCCCAGATTAAGATTGTTTGCAATTTTATGCCCATCATTCCTGACGGCGAGGACCAGCTGGGTATCATCTGCGTAGGATGTAAGACTCATCCCATGTGCCCGAATGACTTTGGCAAGGTCCAACACATAAATGTTAAATAGTGTCGGACTAAGGGATGAGCCTTGAGGAACTCCACATGGCAGTGACAAGGAGGATGATTCAAAGGATCCAATAGTGACCACCTGGAACCTGTTCGCCAGGAAGGAAGCAAGAAGTTTCTTGGCGTAATGTAGGATGCCCATGCTTTCGACACGATCGACCAGGGTGGCATGGTCGACCGTGTCGAAGGCCGCAGATAGGTCCAGCAGAATCAGGACTGCTGTTTCTCCCACATCTCGGATGGATCTAATGTCGTCCGCTGCTTTAACCAGGGCGGTCTCTGTTCCATGGTATTGGCGGAAGCCGAACTGCGATTCATCCAGTAGCTTGTGTTCCTCAATAAAGGTTGATAGTTGGAGATTCATAACTTTTTCAACAATTTTTGCCAAGAGTGGGAGACTAGCAATTGGCCGATAGCTTTTTGGTTCTTCCTTATCGAGGTTCGGTTTTTTGAGGAGGGGTTTTATCAGGGTCTTTTTTTAAATCTCTGGGTAAACGCCTGTACTAAACATGGCGTTACAGATTGCAGTCATAGCCGGGAGAACCACTTCTATGATCGGGAGCAAAACTTTCAGGGGACATGGGTCTAGAGCAGAGCCCGATTTGATAGAGGATATGATGTTCCGTATCTGAGGGCAGGAGACATCTGTGAACTGCATGAAGGTAGGACCAGAGTAGGAGGTAGATGGTTTCGAGGAGATGTTAGCGTTATTTGCGAAGACCCGATAGATGTCCTCAACTTTACTAAAGAAAAAGTTAGACAGGTCGTCGCAGAGTGATTGGGAGGGGGGAGGTGTCAGGTTGGGAGAAAATCCAGCTAGCTGTTTGGTGGTTTCGTATAATGCTTTGTTAGAGTTTTTTGCTGATTCGATTCTCTCACAATAGTACTTTTTCTTTGCCTCACTAATTAAGATTTTATATTTAGCCACTGATTCTTTTTACTTGGTTTTGGCTTCTTCTGCATAGTCTTTCCGCCAATGCCTCTCTTTGTTCCTACACTGTTGTTTGTGGGTACGTAACTCCTCTGAGTACCAAGGGGCCGACGGGGCAGATCTATTGCAGGATCGCTGTTTGACCTGGACCAGTTCAGTGGCCGCAGAGCCCACCCAGTCGTAAAATTGGGTAGTAGCATTATTGGGATCAGTTGATAGCAATGGAATAGAATCGGTAAGGAGAGTTTCCAGACTGGAGATATCTATATCATCCCATGCCAAGTAGGGTTGGCGGGGATTAGGGCATGATTTGACAGCAAGAGAGTCATGAGATGACAATGATGCCAGGATGAGATGGTGATCAGACCAGGTAAGGGGGAGTATTTGGGTGACTTGCAAGCCCGCTGCATTAGTGAAGATGCCATCCAATGTATGGCCCCCTTCGTGCGTGGGAGAGTTCACCAGGAGTTGGAGACCAAAGGTGGACATATCTGCTAGGAAGGTGGCGGTGTCAGGGTTTAGAAGATACCAAGTTGGAATGGGTAATGTTTTTGGAATACAATGTGGCTCATAATCTCTCTCAAATTAAAAAAAAGTGTGTAAATGACTTGTGCATGGGCATCATCTACCTATAAGATATCCTAATCTGAGAGAAGGCAGAGTCAATTCTTTTCAAGGGCATTAATATGTATTGTATTGTATTGTATTTTTTGCTTATATAGCGCAAACTGTCACCCTACGGGTATCCTGGCACTGTAACCTAGACAGATGGACTCAACAGAAACGGACCTGATAGTTAGTGGGGGGCATTGATCTCATTCCTGGGGAAAAAGCCAGGTCTTCAAGCTCTTTCTAAAACATAGCAGAGAGTTAGCTTGTCTGATGCTTTGAGGTAATTCATTCCAGAGGCGTGATGCTACTGTGCCAAAGGCCCTGCCTCCCATCCTGGATTTCTTAAATCTGGTCGTTGTTACCACGTTTGGGCTGGAAGAGCGAAGATGTCTGGTAGGCTTGTACCTGGTAAATCTCTCTTGCATGGAAATAGGGCCAATACTGTGCACTGCTCTATATACAATGCATAGAGATTTAAAGCTTACTCTATCCCAAATGGGCAGCCAGTGAAGATCTCTCAGAGCCATCGTGGTAGAGGAGCTACGTTGCCTATTAAGTGCCAGCTGTGCTGCGATAGACTGGACTCTTTGTAACCCCTGCAAGATGTATGGTGGAGCTCCCAGATACAGGGAGTTGCAGTAGTCCAGTCTACACAGAATTATGCTCCTCACCACCAGAGGTCTAGCCTCATTAGGTAAAAGTGGAAGAATCTGCCGCACGCTTCAAGTAAGGCAAAGCACACACTGATCGTTTTATTAGCCTGTGACATCATTTGAAGATTTTCATCAACCAGGACGCCCAGGTTACCTACTCTTTTGACTGGGACCAGGGGATCATCCCCCGGGGTGAGTCTAAACTCGCGCTGTAAGAGCTGTGTCATTTTAGCGGCAGAGCAGTATACCACCTCCATTGAACTGCATAGAGTTTACTTTAAGCTAGCCAGAAACCCGATGCATGCATTCCTGGAAGGTGTCCACGGACACTGCATGTTTCCCCTCCAGGGAAAACACCAATTGAGTGTTGTCGGCATAGTTGACCAGATCAATCCCATATGATTTTATAGTGGGGATCAGGGGGCGTATGTATATATTGAAGAGAATGGGGCTTATTGCCGATCCCTGTGGCACTCCATGACCTACCAGAGACTTGGATGAAACGAACTGTGTCATGGTTACAACCTGTTGTTTTTCTGACAAGTTCGATAGCAGCAATTTCAGGGCACGACCTTTCACACCCAGACTCTCCAGCCTTCTTATCATTATTGCATGGCTTACCACGTCGAATGTGGCCGACATATCCAGTAACACTGACACAGATGAGTTACCATTGTCGGCTCGCATTCGCAGATTGTCCAATACAGTTACCAGAGTTGTTTCTGTCCCATGACCTGGGTGGAAACCGAACTGATCCCTATCCAATAGGTGGTTATCTTCAAGATAGTTCGATAGAACTGATCCCTATCCAATAGGTGGTTATCTTCAAGATAGTTCGATAGAATCCTTTTCTAGGATTTTTATAGGATAAGGCAGGAGGGATATAGGCCTAAAATTAGCTGGATTCATTGGATCCAGAGAGAGTTTTTTGAGCAGGGGAGTTACCACTGCCTGCTTCCATTCCTCTGGAACCATGCCTTCCTCCAAGGATTGACAGCAAATCCGTTGCATCCATGGGATTACTTCTGGTCCATACTCCTTCCAGATCTTATGAGGGAGGGGATCTAGGGGGGACCCAGAAGATACACTTTGAGCGAGACTATTAAAAAGCTCTTTAGAAAGCACTCAATGGATGTTTCTGCCCAGGATTCCTCAGCTAATATCTTGGGTAGTGTATCCTGGCTGCTGGTATTACCCGAATCAAGGCCCCCAACAATTTTGGAGATCTTAGTTTTCATCAAAAAAAGTGGCGATTTCATCGTAGAGTTTCTGCGATGCAACCACATTATTGCCAGTACAAGCGGGACTGGAGATTATGATATTGAAACGGGCTATTGTAATGTTAGGTGCTTGTAGAATGGAGCTGGCATAGAAGAGTGCTTTCGACTTGGCAATGGTCTCCTTATATTGAGCCTGCACTAGTCTCAGCTGTTTTCTTTATTCTTTTCATAGGGACATGCCTATCTAAGATGTTGGTGATGTGATTACCGTAGGCTTGGTAGTTCTTGTCCACTGAATCAACTGGAATAAAGAAGGTCTGATTGGGGAATATTGGGTCTGTTCTATCCTTTGACAGTTTGGCCCAGTCTCTTCCTCTTCGATAGGTGGCTGAGCAGTTGTTATTGTTCATATGAGTATAGTCATGCTAAAGTGGATTAAAGAATGGTCAGTCCAGTTTTGGGGCAGTATATCAATCAGCTTCGTCTCAGACTGTTTCACGAACACGAGGATCCAGCACGTGTCCTCCTGATTGGGTTGTTCTTGCAGTAACTGGTTTAGGTTAAAGTTCTCAAATGTATGTCACAGGTCTCTCAAATGACTCCCTAGGGTCCCATTATCCCATACATCTCGAAACATCATTCTGGAGTGTGTCAAGGCCAGAGCAGCAATAGTGTCGAGCAGTGCCTGGTACTGAGTATTTGAACCTGGAGTTCTATAACAGACCATTCCAGTTAGTAACCTTCCTTTTGTCTCTTGCAAAGTGAAGTCTAGTAGCTCAATCCCAGCAACCTCATCAACCTGTAGCGGTGCAAAGTTCCATCTTTCTTTGAATATTACCCCGAACCCCCCACCTCTTCTAGAGGTCCTAGGTTTGTTAAATATCTTATAGTCTCCTGGACAGGCAAAACCCAGCTCAACAGAGGAGTCAGTGCTGGTCCAGGTCTCTGTAATGAATAAAACATCCAGATCCATGTCTTCTAGCAGGCTTGACACCAAAGATCTACTATTAATCAGGCCACATATTAAAACAGCACTAACCTGTGGCAGAATTACTTGCTGTTCCCCCCCACTTCCCTCTCGCCGATACTGTGCAGCAATTCCTTAGAGTATCCTATCTTGCCTTTTTTCAAATGGGCAGCGTTACTTGCGCTAGGCGCGGACGGTGCGCGGACGGGCGCAGGCGGGTTTGCCTCCCGCTACACGCTAAATAGGAAGGCAATTGCAAGCCGGCCAGCCACTACTATGCTGAGCATGATGGCGCTAAGGAAGTGCAGTTTTCTCTAATTCCTGCTGAAACAGCGAGGTGAGATGAAGTATTTTTTACGGTGCGGGTAAGCGATCAATTTATTTATTTCCAGAGTATTAAAAAAACATTAAGCGTCAATTTAAAAAGTTGCAGCAGACCCCCATTTGTAAACTCTCAGCAGCAGCAGTTAAGAACAAAATGCGAGCGTCTAAAATAAATGCTTCTTACACCAACAACCAGTGCGTGGCGTTTCTGTTTCAGGATGTAGGTTTTCAAATATGTCTCCACAGCTGACAAACATCTTCATTGGTTGTCAAATAGTCCCTGAACCGATTTTATGTCTCAGCAGGTTATTACGTTCTATTTTCTCAGTTTTCTTTAAGTATACTTTTGAATAACCTCTGGAAGACAGCATCTTGGTGGCTGCTTCCATGTGGTCCTTAACTACTTCAACATAGTTTCGGTTTATTTTTCTAGTTCACCAAAAGGAATGTTCTGAATTTGTTTCCTTTCTGGTAGTTGGCTTTCCAAGCACCTTAGATTTCAGGAGGACATTTTCTGAGACGGAAAACACTTTATTGTTTGTTATATTGTGTTGTAAATTCTATATTCTTTCCATTTTCTAGAATAACATAATGTCCTACGCTTCCATTAATAGTTTTCTCATGAACAAAGCCACAATGATCAAGGCCGTTTCCAGTATTCTCGAATGCAGCGAGGAAGTCTTTACCACTAAATAACAAAACCAAGCATAACAAAAATTACCAAAGTTTAAAAATTGAGAAAAATAAATATATACATATAAACATTTTTGTAAGGAATACTGGTTTAAAAAATTTCAGTTCCGAAAGATTTCACTAAACATAAAACATGAGAGATCCACAGTCTATGCGCTCCTTTGTTTCACTAGCTCTGCAAATAAACTATTTGATAAACATCTGTCTTTTTTATTTGCTGTCGCAATTCACCATTGGGACAGTCGTAAACATATTTACAAAAACATTCCAACAGTTTTCACCCTTTTGCACATTCCAAACTTGCTTAAAGTATGGATGGTTTTGATTTAAATGTGTGGTGAATCTGTCGTTGAGGGGTTCTGTCATGTTATTAGTATTACATACATAGCTCCATGACTTTACAATAGTTTTAAAGACATTTTACGTTGAGATGTTACACTTAGGGCCCTAAATATGGGGAATTTGCATAGGGCAGCTCACAAGTCTTCTTGCTGCTCCACCCTATGTCAATGTTAAAGGGCAGGAATGCACCCAATTTATGAAATATGGTCATTCCTGTCCTTTCCACCTGCGCTGGCACATAATTTGCTGCCTAGTGCCCATGTAGACACCCTTGCTCCAAGGTTCAATGGTGCCTCCATTGCAGGCAGGATTGTTTTTCTGCAGGAAGCGCAACCTTCCAGGGCAAAAACAAGCCCAAGAGTTGTTTTCATCTTTCTATATGTACAGCAGATCCCAGAAAACATGGAAAGAGGAAAAATCAGGAGAAATAGAAATATTTCTCCTCTTTACGCCTGCTCTGGGGAAGCGTACGTTTTTGGCGCTGCCCCAGGTTTACGTGATTAAGTAAATTTGGGAAAGAGTGTCAAAACCCACCAGGTGTTGCATGGATAAACCCATGGAACGCCTCCTTGGCGCAGAATAAGGCAACGCAGCAACTAGCGCTTCTGTGTCTTACTCCATATCTCTGAGGCCCTGCAAAGCCACACAGAGTGGCTTTGTGTGGCTTCATAGGTATGATTGAGAGGCTTGCGCCACCGTGGCATCAAAACAAGTGACGCGTCAGTGGCACAAGCCTCTCATAAATATGCCCATTTGATTTGCTTTGTACGAAAGTTAAGTTGCATGCTATTCTCGTTAGTGCATATTAGAATGGAATACATTATAACCACCAATTATTAAATAGACAAGCTGTACTAAAAATGTATGTGGTTGTAATTATGGTAAACAATTAATAAACCCCTCTTAACCCGTTCCGTGCTCGCGTCAGCCAACGGCCGACGCAGCCCCACCCACTGTGTCGAACACCCGGGTTAATAGATAAAGAGTTGCCACCTCAGCAACACAATCTTCTCATTACACTAGTGTACATTTCAGAACACATTAGTTTAACATTGCATCTTATCCATCTAATTAGAAAAAACCATTGCTCAACAGGAAGTTAAACTTCGCCTAGAAAAAGGACGACCATTCACCCTGCTGGTTCAAATAAAAACAACATCTGATAGCAAAAGTCAGATAAATTGTATAAGAATAATAATGCAGCACTGCAAACATTACTATTAACCTACACTAATCACAATGAAACAACATATCAGACAGATCCAACTACACTGATCACATTCAATGATAATGTTCACCATGTCACTGGATGCATTCTAGTCTCTTTCTTATTTTCAATTTTAACACATCATGAATGATGTGATGTGTGAGGTCAAATGCACTGCATGCCAGGTGGGCAATTCATAATTTGTTCAGAAAACGATAGTTTGTCAATTTCAGTGATTTTTTTTATCTTGAAATGTTACATTCATTTCATTTCAACACCCAACTACAACATCACTATAACCTTTGGTTTTTACAGGTGATGTCAAGTCATGTTTGTTTTTCGGTTAATTAAAATCATGAATTACGCAGCACGAAAGATTCAAAAGTTTCACAGACAATTAAAACAATACCTTTGTCCTGGGAAACAGCATCGGCCCCCAATGTCTAGATCATTTGCAGCCTAACCTGTCTTGGAGAACCTCTACCAAGAAACCTGGACTCTTATTTATGAGGCCTTGCGCCAGTTTTGCGCCGCCGGTGCGTCACTTTTTGTGACGCACCAGCGGCGTACAAAATGCGCCTTGTTGCGTCACTTTTTAAATATGGCGCATTTAGGTAGATGCGTCACTTTTTAAACCCCTGCGCCACATTATACCTGCGGCAGGTATAATGTATGCAGAGGGGGCATTCCCCCGCAAAAAGCCTCGTAATAGTGACGCAGTGAAATCTATGAGAATTCCCTGCGTCACTTTTAGGATGCTGTTGCGTCAAAATCTTGCGCCTGCCTCACAGCAGGCGTAAGACTGACGCAGGCCCTTTCAGATGGGGCTTTCCCCATGTGAAAGGATGCATTGCTGGAGTTGCGTCACTTTTGTGACACACTCCAGCAATGCGTCACTTTTGCGCTTACAGATGCGTCAGAAATACTGACTTATCTGTAAGTCCTTGCGACATGATGCGTCATACATTAAATATGACGCATCATTGGTGTCGCAAGGAGTGCGCAGTGAAAAGTGACGCATCGCTGTTTTCACGCAGCGATGTGTCACTTTTCATAAATGAGGCCCCTGGTATGAAGTGCACTTATGTCAACACGGGTAATACTAGCAGTGTAAGATTAGCATGAATGAGAAACAAGGAAATGTTTTTAAAATGAATTTCTGATGTTTTTTTAACAATTTCAAACTTGACCCTAGTCCTAACCCCTTCCGGCAACCTACGCCCAACTCCCTCACTGTGTACAGCCTTCGGCCATGCGCAGTGGGGGGTTGGCCAGAGGGCATGACTTGCGACCAAGCCCTGTGCCCAATTTCCACACAGATGGCCAAACCTCCACAGGTTACAAACAACCATTTTCTTCTCCTTTTATTATTCTGTATTTTTGGTGTTCTGGACCATACAAGCTTCATGAGGGAAGCTTGCCTGGTACTTTAGTAACAAAGGGTAGAAACCTGTACAGTGGCTCCTGTGACATTTCTGTGGTACCTCACAGGATGGCCATTCTGGGTCCCACAGGATTACCAAGGTACCATGGTACCTGAAGCTCTTGAGTTCTGTAAGGGCTGCCATAATATTTTCTTCAGAGTTGTGTCCAGCCAATTAGCAGTACTAGTACTGAAAACTGAAAACACGCTCCGCCAGCCAATCAGAAAGCCCTATTGTTTTATTTTCTGTACAGTGGGTCTCTTCTTGGACAAACCATCCAGTTGTAGCTAACTTTTGAAACACTGCCCAAACCGAGCTTTATTTAAACCCTGGATTTATTGTAAAAAGTTGAACAGATTTACACAAACTTAAAAGTTCAACATTTTTGACAACTTTTGTGTAGTTCTGTTCAGCTGTTTTTTTTCTGTATGGGAAAGCAAAGGTTTATTTTTTCTTGGCCCCTGTTTAATGGATCAGCAAAAACTTTTCCATGATGTGCGACTGCAGTTTGGAAAGTTTCAGGATGATTCTCTAATTCATCAAGTGGGGGCCGAAAAAAAGCTCTTTATGTAATTTTGTGTAAATCCTTTAGTAGCTCTGGAGTTATTTAAGGAAAATGAAATATATATATATCTAGGGACGTGAATCTTCCACGGATCCAACATCTCATACTGAGATCAATCAAGCGATCAAAAAGACTTTATTTCGATCTCTGAGGATCATCAAAGTACACCATAAAACAAAACAATTACAAACACACAATACAAATAAGACATTTCAATATAAATAAAGAGTCACTTCCTATTTACAGTCACTGCAAGATTGATCAGTCAAAGTGCGTCAGTTTTTGTGCAAAGGAGAAGAATTCACTATAATAGCAGCATGATTGTAAAAGTTACATCATTGTTTACAATTACGAACTTCATTACGGTGTACCTAGATAAAAAAACAATTAGAGTTATTTTTAAACTACGTTCTTTAACCCCTTAAGTGTTGCTGACGGCCAACGGTCGTCAGCAGCGCTACCTCCCCAGTGCTGCGCACGACCATTGGACGTCCATTCAGCACTGGTTCCAATGGACAGCGCAGCACTGGGGAGGGATGTTTACACGCAGCTAAGGTAATACGAGAAAAATAGGGCAAAACATTATAAGTAGACATTCACAGCCTATTTACAATCACAGCAATATAAGTTGAGCATACATCCTATTTAATACAATAAAAAAAACCTCGGCTTGGGATTTTTATTTTTAAGAAATATAAAAAATCTGTGTGCTAATAAAATACGACATGACCCGCAATAAAAAAACTCAAACGAACTTTAAGGGTCCTCATAATATAGTGCATCATAAGAGCTCAGAACTCGGACTCAGTTGAGTCCCAAGAAACAAGTACAAATATTAACAGAAGGGGTCAGGGAAGGAATATCCCCTGACCCCCTAGGCCTGGTGGTGGGGTCCATATGGAACTTCATATCAGCCCAAATAATTTTTTTAAGTACAATCACAGCAGACCCTCAAATATTTGCAACAATTTTATTAGAAAACAAGGGCGGTCTTCCGCACTTGTTTCAAATTCAGCCCCTGGGTGGGCCAGGTCCTGGGGCAAATGAAAATAAGCGTATTGGGGAGAGGGGTGCATGCAGCCCACCTCTCCACGGACACTGCCACTTTCCTGGGACCAAGCCAATGTAATTTACAGGGGAGGAAGGCCACGTGGCTCCACACCCTAGGCAGTTTCCAGCCCCTGGTACCACCACCTCCCCGGGGTAAGGTCTATGTTTACAAGGGGAGGGGGGAGCCGTTCACCCCCCTCCCATGTGATTTTCAGCCCCAGGGACCATCATCCCCCAAGGTAGGCCGATTTTGACAAGGGCAAGGGGAAGCATGGCCCCATCCCGGGCCGCTTTAGTCCCTGTGGACCACCACCTCTCTGGGACAGCTCATGCAATTTTAATGGAGGGGGCCACGCGACCATCTTCCTGGAGCCATTATTGACCTTGGAAACAGGGCCAGCTCCCTATGTCCCGAGGTGCCACACTTGGGACATAGTTGTTTGCTTTCGCTTGGCAGAAGCTTTCACAGCTCCCACCCAGCAAGAGCAAACAATGGATAGGAGAATCCCAGTGGATGGGAGCAGGAAAACTATTGCCACCTACTAGGATGACATATTTTATCTGCTTCCCTGACAGCTGGCAGGAAAACAGATGCTCCTGTGCACTTTTTCTGATGCCCCTGAGTGCGGGAGCAATGCCAGCTCCCGCCAATGCTCCTCTACGCAGGGAGCATTCAGACATCCCCCATTGCCCCCTGCAACACACACTGGATGCCCCGGGTGGGGCTAGGGCACCCAGAAAGGAAGTGGCATGGCTCAGGGGCATGAGGTCTCTGGGGCTGAAATCAGCCCAGGAAGAAAGGCCGTACGGCCCCCCTTCCCTTGCACTAATTAACCAGGCCCGGGTCCCTAGGAGAAAAATCCACCCCGGGAGGCAGGCCTTGAGGCCCTCCTCCCTTTTACTAATTGGGCAAGCCCTGAGGGATAAGGGTGATGAATAGGCCCATGTGGCCCCCTTCCTTTGCAATAATTTGCTGAGAACTGGAGGATGGGGTCTCCAGGGCCAAACCCAACCCAGGAACAAGGGCCAAGAAGCCCCTCCCATTTTTGAAAGTGACTGTGCCCTGGGGCTGTAATCGGCCAGGGAGGGGGGCTGTGTGCCACCTTCCGGGTTGGCAGAAGATTTGGGGTTTGTCCATAGGCCCAGGCCAGGCCCTGCAGCCAAACCCTGCCCCTCACAGTCAAAGGCCACGCATGGAGCAGGGTTGCATGCATAAGGGGGATTAGCTGCAGGGCCTGTATATATAAGAAAGTAAATATTACTTATTGTTAAAAAACATTAGAAATTCATCTAACTTTGGCGGCTTAGTTATCAGTTTTTGGCTCTCAGCCCTTAGTTGTTTATTAATGCTGAAATTGCTGTTTTTACGCCACACAATGGTCTCTTTCTATTTGCATATCTCGTTTGGTTCTCAAGGGGGGGAACACCAAACACTCACCTGTGTGACCAGAGCCGTGAGGGGAACGGCGGCGCAGCGGAACGCGCTAAAGAACACCGGGAGGCAGCGCGACCAGCGCACTACAATCCCCAGCAGCCCCTGGGGCGGGTGCACGCCGGTGGCGTCCAAAGAGCGCCCGGAGGCGCCTGTAAAAGGCTGACCCCCCGGGAGCCCAGTGGGGGAACACCAAACACTCACCTGTGTGACCAGAGCCGTGAGGGGAACAGCGGCGCAGCGGAACGTGCTAAAGAACACCGGGAGGCAGCGCGACCAGCGCACTACAACCCCAGCAGCCCCTGGGGCGGGTGCACGCCGGTGACGTCCAAAGAGCGCCCGGAGGCGCCTGTAAAAGGCTGACCCCCCGGGAGCCCAGTGGGGGAACACCAAACACTCACCTGTGTGACCAGAGCCGTGAGGGGAACGGCGACGCAGCGGAACGCGCTAAAGAACACCGGGAGGCAGCGTGACCAGCGCACTACAATCCCCAGCAGCCCCTGGGGCGGGTGCACGCCGGTAACGTCCAAAGAGCGCCCGGAGGCGCCTGTAAAAGGCTGACACCCCCACTCGCCCGCGAGTCACGCGCGGGAGCGACCGGGAGAAGCCCGGGACAAGGGCGGGGCCGTCTGTGGCCGTCAGGGGCCAGAAGAGGCCGGGCAGGGCCACCCCCCTTGGCTCAAACTGTGAGTACTATTGAACGACACACGTGGAAATTTCATTTGTTCCCCTTGTTTTAAATAATTATCATTTGAGACTTTCGACCAAGCCCTGAAATGTCAGTCCAAAGTACATTACCGGACAACTACTTATTGAAAGTGGTCTCCAGAATCAATAGTGATAGAAGGAAATCACTGGGAAAAGTACTATTTCAGACCCCCCATTGATCTCGTCTGCAGATGTAAACAACTATATTAATTAAGACAATATTGTTAATGAGATGGACGCTCCAGTAGAGCTTGATAATAGTATTAATGTTGATCTGACTATGGTTCCAGACAAGTCGATAAGGGGGGATGATGACCCATGTGATAATGCTGGGGGAACTCCTCAGCAATCTGGTAGGGCCGCCAAATTTATGCGAGCCTGTAGAAAAACGGCCCCCAAGCGAGGTAGTCATATCACAAGAAAGAAAAAAGACACCATACATCTGGAGTATACCGAGGACATAGGAATTCTGAGCCAAGATAAATATGTTTCCATTAAGCCTGACCAAATAGATCTACTAATGAGTACTATTCTTAGTAAACTTAGTATGGTGGTAGAGCCTTTGCTAACCAAAATAGGAGATCTTCAGGAGGAAGTAGTTAGGCTAAGGGGTGTGGTGGACAAGCATGCTGACAACCTAGAAAAGTCTTTAGCCGATATTAAAAAGACAACTTGCTTAGCCACTGCCCCCACTAAAGATAAGGAGCAGCCACAAGCTTCAACTAGTGCCCCCCCTATTACCACCAGGAAACACCCCTCCAAAGAACCACTGAAACCATTACCCACATCGACTCAGGAGGCAGGTAGATCTTCAAAGCAATCTATCGCTGGGGTAACAAGTACATTGTCGGGTGCCATATTATCAGCCCCCATTCAAGTATCGGCACCAGTGGTGTCAGTTCCACCTGATACGACAGGGGGATCCAATGGGGTGTCCACTAGGATATGTAGACGCCCAGTTGATCTTCCACCCGACTGTGTACCTTACGTTGTGGTATTAACTAACGTCCCGATCCTTACCCAGCCCCCAAATGATCATGAGACAGCTGATTCTTTGAGGAATAAAACTATCTCCTGTTTAAACCGTCATTGTGGTTATCCAGTCGGCTATTCTGACCAAATTATCTCCATCAGAAGAGTCAACTGGATAGGTAATACCAAAAAAGTCTGTGGGGGGGATTGTGTGATAATTAATTTTAAGCACCCGCAACACGTTGCGACTGTCTTGCTTAGAGCGGCCGCAATCACACAGTCGGAGACAGAAGTAGTTGCTAGACCACTGGGCTACTTTTATAATCATCTAAGTAGGCAACCTCCCGTTAATTGTAAGGAGAGAGTATTGAGTAATTTTACCTATCCATCTATGGTAAATAGACCAATGATGCCTAACTTCTTCTCTGGTCCACAAAATGGTCTATTCACCCCACTGATGCATATGGGGAATCCTATGTTAGGGGGGCATGATTCCTTAATGCATACCCCCAACCCATTTGTACCTTTTGGTAGCACCCCTTTGTTCGATAATGGAATGGTTTACCAGGTCCCAACCCAGAACAGGTTTCAGTCCCTGAGTTACCTAGATCAGAAGGACTGACATGAGATTGACCCACCAAGGGATGTAGGAAATAGTACCCTTAATGAAGAAGTAATTTTGTCTATAGATGTAACGGGCAATGATGTGCGCTTGAACTGTACGTTGACAGGGGGTGACGTCTCAAATTTTATACCTAACATAGAGCCTTTTATCATAGAGAATAACATGTCCATATCTAGTGTTGAACTGCCTAATGTTAGCCAAGAGAGAGTGAAGGTAACTTGTTATATTGCTAGCTGGAATATTGCTGGAATTGCGGCCAAGGAGGATGCGTTAGGATGGAAGGATTTTGTGCATCTATTTAATATTCTGTGCCTACAGGAAACCTGGTGCAAAAATTTCAAAGGCATCGATGGGTATGTGTCTTATGAGCTTCCAGCACTGCCCTCAACCCATGGTAGAGCTAAAGGAGGGTTGATGGTGCTAATTTCAGTTAAATTACCCATCTCAGTGAAAAGGTTTGTTAATGTGGGGGCGCATTCACAAATTCTATGGCTTACACAAGAAACTGGTGGAAATATTCTTCTGATTACTGATTAATTTCTATAACAATATTTTTGATAGCACTAGACATGTTGCAATTAATGAATTAGATACGGCATTGAACAATTTCGTGAAGAATTTTAATGGTGTATTTGAATTTATTTTTGTGGGGGATTTTAATGTTTCTGTGTGCCCACTATGCTCCCAGAAGGTTTGCGGTGTGTATAACCGACTGGGGGAAGCTGAAGTCCATTTTCCTCATCACACCTATGGGGAAACCTTGAATAATTTTCTGATACAATATGACATGGAAATTATGGAAAATGCTAAAAACGATATGGGTGAAAATATACCAACCTTTAAAGGAAGGGGCGCTAATACCACTATTGATTTTATGTGCATGTCTTCAACCATTGCTCCGCTATGCCCAATGCCCAAGGTGATCGATATTATGTTGAGTGACCATAACTGTTTGACCACTGAATTAACTCTCTGGAAAAATGATCATGTCTGTGAACAGGGTATCATTGCCAATATTGAACCTCATAGACAGAATGGATATAGACTGAGGTGGAAAGGGGAAAAAGCGGACATAACATCAGATTCCATTATTTCTAGTTGTCTGATGGAGATCATGGCAATTTTAGAACAGGATGACACCTCGTCCGACAGTATCGACCACTTTAACAGGATCAATTCAATCATCATTAAGAAATTTACTAAAGAGGCTGGGTCCAAGGTCAGGTGTAAAAGGGGCTGGTTTGATCATGCTTGCTCTACTGCCCGGAACGATCTTAAAGAGGCTCTTGTAGCGAAACCAAGGGATAAGAACTTGGTGGTCCAACTTAGACAGGGATATAATATGACCCTCAAACGTAGAAAAGCTGAATTACAGCAGGAAGCCTGGGATAACCTTACCCAAGCTGCAGATACGAATAATTGTACTTTGTTCTGGTCCACGGTGAATAGCCCATTCCTAAAAGATGACAAGGTCCCAGAACTCACATCTAATGTGAGTATGGAATCGTGGATCCAGCATGTTTCTAACATCTTTGACTCAAGTAATTTAACAGTTTCCCACGGAGAAGGCTGGCCCATCTTAGCCTTAGATATTACTATTGGAGAAACCATGGCTAGTATAAGAACCAGTAAAGGAGGTAAGGCCCAGGGGCCGGATGGCGTTCCCATAGACGTGTATAAGACTGCACCAGAGATTTGGGGTCCATTGCTTACCAAAATCTTCAATACAGCTATCTGTTGTAAAATACCGTCTACTTGGGAAAAGTCAATAATCATCCCCATTTATAAAAAAGGTGACCGGGGGGATGCTAAAAATTACCGACCTATATCCTTACTGGACTCATCTGTAAAAATCATGAGTAGGGTCCTCCTTGTAAGACTAGAGGAGTGGGCAGAAACCAACGAGATCCTAAGTAACTGTCAGTTTGGCTTTAGGAAAGGCCGCGGTACTATTGAACAGTGCCTGAACTTAGAGCTATTGGTAGGGAAATATACCCAGGCAAAAAAAGGGTCGCTTTATTTATGCTTCGCTGACCTTAGCAGCGCTTTTGATTTGGTAGATCACGCAATATTATGGGTCAAATTATTAGAAATGGGAGCACCTGAAGGCATTATATATTTCCTAGCCCGCCTGTATGAAAAGCTCCGCACCAGTGTCCGTTATGGACCCAATGGCGAATGTACGACTAAGTTCGGGATTGGAAGAGGTATTAGACAGGGGTGCGTTTTAGCACCCCTGCTTTTTACTCTCTTTATTAATGAGGTCGAATCTGCCCTGCAGGCAGTCGCTGCGGATGCCCCTAGAGTTAATAATTTTAATATACCTGTACTACTCTATGCGGATGACGCAGTGTTACTGTCTAGGACACCCTTGGGTCTCCAACGTCTGATGGATTGTTTTGTATCTTTCATCAAGAATAGGAAACTGGTGATCAATAAGTCTAAGACATATGTAATGGAGTGCAGGTCGGGAAAAGCAAAAATTAAAGGTAAAACTCACTATTTAATTGATGGTGAACCGGTTAAAAAAGTTGAACATTTTTGCTATTTGGGAATTACCTTTTCCAGTAATGGGAGCTGGGCCACTGAACATAAAGTAGTCAGAACCAAGATGATTAGAAGTTCCAATGGGGTCTTCTTGTTTGCCAAGAAGCTGGGGAATAGACGTATTAAAGACATGTTAAAAATGTATCAAGCTAAATGTCTTTCTGCGGCCCTTTATGGGGCCGGTGTCTGGGGTGTGTCATCTGCTAAGAGCCTTCAGGTAGAGGATAATCTCTTCCTGAAAAAGCTCTTGTGTTTACCCAAGTCTACCTCCAACTCCTTGATATGATATGAAGGATATTTGTAATGCGCAGAACAATAACCCGCAGGTATCAAGGCGCCTAACAAAATAATCAGAAATAGAGACAGAGACCTTACATATAGGCTTGCCGAAAGAGGAGAGTTTTTAGGGCAGTCCGGAAATTCTGTAAAGACGGAAGGGATCTCAGGTCCCGGGGAAGATCATTCCACCATTTGGGAGCTAGAGTGGAAAAGGCCCTGCCACCCCATCTAGCTCTTCGTACGCGGGGAGCTGTCAGAAGCAATTTCCCGGAGGAACGCAGGTCCCTTCCAGGAATGTAGTGGGAAATGATGGACCCAATTCCAGAGTCGCTGTTTTTGGCGATGGCTCTGTAGGTCATGCATAGGACTTTGAACCTGATTCGATGTTCTACCGGTAGCCAATGCAGCGTTTTCCTGGCCGCAGTGGCCGAGGAACGTCTGGGAATATCCAGAAGAAATCTGGCTATGGCGTTTTGGACTACCTGTAAGCGCTGTAGGTGGCTCCTATTAAGCCCAGCATACAGCGCATTACAGTAGTCCAAACGAGAACCAATGAGTGCGACAGCTATTTGTTTTCTAGCCTGCAAGGAAAGATATTTCCTAATCCTTCGTAGGATGTGAATCAGACCCCAGCAGGTGGAGACGGTTCTACTCACCTGGCTGCCCAGGTCAAGGGCAGGGTCTATCAACACCCCGAGATTCTTGGCAGATGTTGTAGGGGAAGGGCATGTTCCTAGAGATTGAGGCCACCAATTGGCTGACCAGATGTTTTCTTTCCCCCCAAACACCATCACCTCAGTCTTCTCCCCATTCAGTCTAAGGGAGTTCTGAATCATCCAAAGACCAACCGCCTCCATACAAGATCTAAACTTGGAGGCGGTTAAAACATCAGAATGGGGGAGAGAGACGAGGATTTGGGTGTCGTCTGCATAAGAAACTACCTCCATCCCGAAAGATCTTATTAGCTTGGCTAGTGGGGTCACATAGATGTTGAAAAGGGTCGGGCTAAGTGCCGACCCTTGAGGGACCCCACATAGCACTGGTCGGGATGGAGATAGGAACTCCCCCAGCTTGACTCTTTGTTCCCTCCCCGTGAGGAAAGAGGTCAAAAGATCCAGGTTCATAAGGAAACAGGGATTCAAGCCCTAAGTGATCTGATTATGTTAAGGCCCCTATTACTGTGGCGCTATATCTGGCTTAGTGATGGTACCTCATTGAATAGAGCAATTATCAAGGACTGTCTTTTATTGGACCAGCACTTAAAGATCCCCTGGATCAAATATATTATTGAATGTTCACAAAAATTATTCGGGATCAATGTGCTGATGGACCCTTACAGTCTCTTGGACATCCCCAAATCTAATGTGAAAACAATCTTTCTAAATCACTGTAATGAAAGGCATCGTCTAGAGGATTCTAAGTTAACCACATGCGTACTGTACAATAGCATGAATGAATTCATTGGTTTTAGTCCATATTTGTCACAGGTAACAAGAGCCTCGCACCAGTTTGTACTAACCAGAATGAGGATGGGTATTGTACATTATCTGGTTGCGTGCCCTAACATTAAAATGCGCCCTATTGGCCCATGTGAATGTGATAATAAAACAGAACAAAGCACTAAGTACTTTTTATTAACATGCAAATTGTATAGGGATTTACGGAAATTCTACTTGAAGCCTTTGTTAAACAGATTTGGAGTGAGAAATACCTCGGATGCTATGAGACTACTTTTTAATCTGAATCACCCGGACATCTGCTTTTTTACTGCTTCTTTTCTGCTTAAAGCCATTAGCGCCAGGAAAAGTATGTGTTTTTAAATATTTGTACATTTTTAAATATTTATTCCATCCCCCTCTGGATATTTTGTACTATGTGTTTTTCCATGGAGATATGTATTGTTTAATGTATTGTCTGTAATTAATAATTGCATTTCTCCAGTATTAGGGTGTCTTTCATAGATTCACATGCTTGAATATCCCCCGTCGTCGGAGTGGGAGTCCCACGGTAAATAAAATAGCAATAATATACTATATATATATGTATGTAACAATATAAAACCTGAAATATGTAATAGAAAAAAGGCATAACAAGCCTACACATATTTGTACATAGGAATGCATGGAAAAGGAAAAAACCATTTGCAGTCTATCATTGTCATTATGTTGGTCCAAACCACAGCCAATCAGGCGCCAGCAACCCTCTAGAACCTTCTCCTCAGAGCTCAGCACCTCAGATTTTCTACCGCACGTCGTGTGAAGGGAGTCTCCCTGAGCTCTGCTCAGTTTTCTTCAGTTTTCTTCAATTTTCTTCAATTTTTTCTTCTTAATATCACAGTTTTGTAATGTTTTCTTACATGAAGTCTTCCTTCAGACCCTGTGTCACTTGTGGGAAGCTGAGACCTTTTTCCTGTGAACCCTCATGAAGAGTATATGGACTCTGACATGGTAAGGGGAGAAGGGGTTGTTCTTGTGCTTTGACTGTACCCCCCTTCTGATGTGGGAAAATGTTTTTTTGTTTGTCCTGCGCATTAAGATTTTAAGTGATGCTTCACCTCTACTTCACCAACTGAAGTAACATCACAATTAAGGGGTCTCTGGCCTTCTTTGAGTCTGCCTCCCACATCTACGCCCACGAGATTTACTCTCAGGCGTCTAGACTCACTCTGCGCACTTTTCTATGTGAAAATGTGCCAGCTTGTCGACGATACAGTCAATGTTCCCTCTGACGACAATCTCTGCCGTCACTGTTGCTCTGCAACGACAACGCCTCCAGGCATGCGTCGACGACAATGATGACAGTGCCCTCTTGTAGTCTACAGGCTCGTAGACCACTGGGAGTTTTCGTCGATGGTAAATTTCTTCAACAGTTGGCCTCGTCGACGGTAGGCCCGTCGACGGTGGCTTCGTCGACGGTGGCCTCGTCGACGGTAGGCTCGTCGACGGTAGGCTCGTCGACGGTAGGCTCGTCGACGGTGGCCTCGTCGACGGTAGGCTCGTCGACGGTGAGCTCCGTCGACGGTGGCCTCGTCGACGGTGAGCTCCGTCGACGGTGAGCTCCGTCGACGGTGGCCTCGTCGACGGTAGGCTCGTCGACGGTGAGCTCCGTCGACGGTAGGCTCGTCGACGGTAGGCTCGTCGACGGTAGGCTCGTCGACGGTAGGCTCCTCGACGGCGAGCTCCGTAGACGGCGAGCTCCGTAGACGGCGAGCTCCGTAGACGGCGAGCTCCATAGACGGCGGGCTCCGTAGACGGTGGGCTCCGTAGACGGTGAGCTCCGGAGACGATGAGCTCCGTAGACGATGAGTTCCGTAGACGGTGAGCTCCGTAGACGGTGAGCTCCGTAGACGGTGAGCTCCGTAGACGGTGAGCTCCGTAGACGATGAGGTCCGTAGACGATGAGCTCCGTAGACGATGAGCTCCGTAGACGATGAGCTCCGTAGACGATGAGCTCCGTAGACGATGAGCTCCGTAGAGGATGAGCTCCGTAGAGGATGAGCTCCGTAGAGGATGAGCTCCTGAGCTCCGTAGAGGATGAGCTCCGTAGAGGATGAGCTCCGTAGAGGATGAGCTCCGTAGAGGATGAGCTCCGTAGAGGATGAGCTCCGTAGAGGATGAGCTCTGTAGAGGATGAGCTCTGTAGATGGTGAGCTCCATAGACGGTGAGCTTCGTCAACATTCAGCTTCGACGCCAGTTGGCTTCGTTGACGGATGACCCTGTCAACTGTTGACGGTGAGTCAGTTGACAGTTGGTTTCTCACACTGTTGACTTTTATGCACAATGTTTTTCGGTAGACGATTTATCTCGTCGACTACAGCTTTCTGCTACATCTATGTGATGTTGTGATGGCTTTTTACTCCTGACATTATTCTTCTTGAACAGCACATAGCCGTATGAGCATGTTTTTTTCTTCAGATCGGTCTGAAGCAAGGCTGCCATGGCCTGTACCATGGCGGGATTACGTCTTCTCTTATAACTGGAGTTCTATTGCATTCACCTCCGGTGAATAGTGGAGGTTTGCCCTCCTTATGAAGAGAGCGACAAATCGTTTTCCCTTTTTGCTACTCGTTTAGGGGTAACTACAGTAACAAGTTTGTTCAGTTCCTATCTGTATTTAGCAAGAAGGTGTTAGACTCATACAGAGGCCAAACTCTGTGCCGGCGGTTTGTTTTCCACGCCTCGACAAGAAATGTGAAGCTCCCCACTATTCAGCCTACCCTGACTCATTCATTACTCAAGCGGCACAGCGATTATCTTGCAATCCAGATTTGCTCTGGCATGTTGGAGCCAGTAGAACTTATTCCAGAATCCTTCAAGCCTCACGCTTTGAAGATCCTGCAGGAGAGAAATAGAGAGAAGTGCATCAGAAATGATACACTGTGAAGCGGACATTGCGTGTACAGGTTTATTTCCACAGCTCGCTGTAGGGGCGGTCTGGCAAAGACAATTTTGCTTCAATGCTACGTCTTTCGCAGGGAGTTTCAGAGTTCAATACTTCACTTGTTATATTGATTGAGGATCCTTTCTGGCCAGCATGTTGATAAGGCACAGCAGACCATTTTCAAGGACACAGATACTGCCCGCACCTTCGGGATATAGAATCACAACCTTTTCGTGGTGCCGAGAACGTAGCTCCACGTCCTTTGTTTCAAGGGAGTTCCATCCAGAATTGGCTCCTGCAATCAGAACTAACTGCGTTACGCAAATCAAACGCAGTCATGTAGGCACAGTACCAACAGGTCCTACATAGACAATCATCGTACAGCCGAGGCAACTCTTCTAGAAACAATGGATTACCTGGAACACACCTTTGTTTCCTTCTTTCTACACCTCAAAAGAGACCTCCACCTTCTCTTCTACGGGTGTCATTGTGCATGTGTCTATATGGATACAATCAGGGACCGTCGGAGTGGTTTCCGAATTTCCTACAGCGTTAGGGTTTACTCTCAGTTCATGATCAACAAGCAAATGAGTGAAGTAGCAAATTATTTTGATCTTTGCGCAAACTTTACAAATGTGGTCCCTCAAGACAGTCCTAAAGTTCTTATGCCAGAACGACTTTATAACAACTCTCAACCTCCAGGATGCCTATTTTCATGTGCCAATCCTTCTTAAGCAGAGGAAGTGGCTATGCTTTACAATGGGTACAGAATTTATTCATTTAATGTCCTACCTCTTGGATTTAGGTCCGTTTCACGTGTCTTTACGTAGATGCTGGCACCGGTGTCATCCTATCTACGTCTGCAAGGCTTTTCAATTTATCATTACTGAGACAACTGTATAATAAGGGCTCGCTCTTATTTACAAGCAGCCCAGCACACCCAGACTTATCATTCACTGTTTTGCCTCACACGAATGACTGGCCTGCATCTCCCACTTGATGGTTCTTCTACGTTGGTTGCAGGTCTCCAGTTCATTCGAAGATCTCATTCAAATCAATCCTCGGATGCAAGAGGCCTTTTTTTTGTTTGGTGGGTCCAAGATAGAAATTTGTAGAAGGGGTGTGCGGTTTTTCCTTCAAAAAAGCGCCAGATTATACAATCACCACAGACTCATCCCTCGAGGGTTGGGGAGCATATCTTCAAGGGCTGAAGGTCAGCAGGGGATGGAACCCTCAACAAAAGGCTTGGCACATCAATCTGCTAGAGCTAGGTGGCATCTTCTTAGCCCTCAAATCCTTTCATGTTATTATTCAAGGGGCCATAGTATTGGTTCGCACAGACGATACTTCAAGTATGCATTACTTATACAAACAGGGAAGAACGAGGTCGGTTCTTCTACCTCAGATCGCCCAAGAGATATGGTCTTGGGCAATATGGCACAGGATCGAACTCTTGGCTGTTCATGTGCCGGGAGTTGCAAATGTGCTGGCGGACGCCCTCAGCAGGTCAACAGGTGTCCATCCACGAATAGGAACTGCATCAGACAACGGCGGATCGAATCTTCCAGCTGTGGGGTCGTCCCGATCTAGATCTCTTTGCGACAAAAAAGACCAGCAAATGCCTGTTTCTTTGCAAGCTGGCATCCCCACAAGGACTCGCAGGGGAAGGAGTTTTTCGATAGACTGGTCTCAATTATATGCTTATGCTTTTTCCTCCAATATCGTTGGTTCCGAGAGTTCTTCAGAAGATGAAGAAAGAGCTGTGTTGTTTGATTCTCATTGCCCAGAGGTGGCCTCGCCAATACTGGTTCACCGAACTTCTTGTCCTCTCAGAATACGATCCAATACAGTTTCGACCAGTACCAAATCTCCTCTCTATTCAGTATGGTCAAATTTGCCATCCGATCCGGCTTCTCTAAAATTAGCAGTTTGGCTCCTGAAGCGCCTTGAATTAGCTCATCTGACTATCTCGGCAGATTGTAGGAGGTACTGGCTTACACGAGAGCACCTACTAAAATAAGACATTCAGTTTAAAAAAAAAAAAAAAAAAAAGAAAAACCTGCATTGGGTGTTAATCTACTGAGGTTCTCCCATTTCATGCAACGCCGGACTAGATATTACCTTTTTTCTTGCACCTGGCAAGATCAGGCTTATCTCATACAATGTTGAAGGTCTTTTTGGCAGCCATTTCAAGGTAACGTCAGGATAGATCCATCTCTTTATTCTTCAAGAATACAACAGTTCTTTAAGGAACTACTCAGAATGTTTCCGCCTGTACGTCGTCCGCCTCCATCATGGCATTTTACTGTAGTATTAGTGCAGCTCATGCGTCACCCATTTGAGCCAATTTTCAGGATGTATTTCAATTTCCTTACATGCAACGTTTTTTCTCCTTACTAGCATTAACTTCATCTGAAGAGTCTGTGATGTTCAAGCTCTCACTGTCAATTCACCTTTCTTACAATTCACGTCCAATTCTGTGTGCTACGTACAAACCCAAGGTTTATGCCTAAGGTGCCTTCGGATTTTCACCTAATGAACTAGTTATCTTAAGAAGTTTTTTCCTAATCCTCAATCCCCTGCGGAGAGGGCATTCTTACCCTTGGCATCGGAAGATATTTTAAAATTCTATTTGCAAAGTTCCTCTGTTATTCTCAAATCTGATCAACTGTTTGTTGCCTATGGATATATACGGCAAGGACAAGCAGAGTCTAAAGGCACCATAGCTAGATGGATTTATGCAGCTGCTGACATTGCCATCTTCATAGCTTATGGTCATTTCCACTAAGGGCGTCCAGTTCCCAATCCTACTATTGCTCGTGGGGTTTCCTCGGCCATGAACAGGCAGGCAAGCCTCTTCAGTGAGGACCCATCCTACCAGGGCGATATCGTCTTCAACTGCCCTGTTTGCCGGTGTGCCGCTGCATCAGATCTGCAGAGCAGCCATGTGGTCAAGCAGGCACACGTTTACGAAATACTACTGCCTGTGTGCCATTAGCAAATCAGACACTGCAGTGGGACAGGCTAGGCTTCGCTTTTCAATAAGGTGAGCCTCTGTCTTCCCTCCTCCATTAGGGTTTACCTTGTTACGGTACGTCTTGCATGATTATAGACATATTTGGTCTTATAAGTCTATGCATGTTTTCATGCTGGAAAAGTTTTCTTCGGATATTACTGCTTTCTATTCTATATTCAAGCATGTGAATCTATGAAAGACACCCTAATACTGGAGAAGAACAATTGTTACTTACCTGTAAACAGGTGGTTCTCCAGTATTGGTGTCTTTCATAGATTCACATGCGACCCACCCTCCTCCCCTCAGAGGCTCTTTTCTCCTCATAGACTCTGTGGTCACTCTTGTGCTACGAAAATCTGAGGTGCTGAGCTCTGAGGAGAAGGTTCTGATTGGCTGTGGTTTGGACCAACATAATGACAATGATAGACTGCAAATGGTTTTTTCCTTTTCCATGCATTCCTATGTACAAATATGTGTAGGCTTGTTATGCCTTTTTTCTATTACATATTTCAGGTTTTATATTGTTACATACATATATATATAGTATATTATTGCTATTTTATTTACCGTGGGACTCCCACTCCGACGACGGGGGATATTCAAGCATGTGAATCTATGAAAGACACCAATACTGGAGAACCACCTGTTTACAGGTAAGTAACAATTGTTCATTTTTATATTATGTGTTTTCTTTAATGAAATATGTATGAATTGTCTGTATTTGTAACTATATGTGCTTTTATGGACATGTTTTTTAAATGTTACGAATAAAGCTTTATGAAATGAAATGGTTCTCATGGGAATAAGACCTCTTCCTCAGTCACCATGTCTTTTTTCTTCTTGGCGGGGTGGGAGGATGGGTTGGGATTGAGGGGGGCAGGGTTGGGATTTTGGATTTAGCATTTTTTGTATTATTATTGTTTTTATTGCTTTTTGTCCTATTAATGTTGTTAATTTTTTGTGCCCAAGTGCCTTACCTACCTCATTACTTATTACGATCCGCTGTAAAATATGCCATGACTTTTTGGTGCAAATATGTTGGACTATTACGTACAGGTCATTTTTATGTTGTATGTCATGCTGTCATATTGATGAGGAGATTTTCTGTTTAACTCTATTGCCTTACAATACTAAATCCATATATACCTGGTGCATTTCATTTGCTAATATACACCAGAGGCAGATCGTACCTCCTGATTGGCTCACAGGTTGTTGTGACACCTTTTTTAGAGTTACCCTTAATTGCAAAGTTGAAACCACACTGAAATGTATTTCTTTTTGTCCAGTACCTCATACACAATACCAAGATACAAGGAGTAAAGGTTTCGAAAACAGAAGTAGATTTGGGTTTATACGGATCATACTGATAATACACTTATGATGTCTCAAACCAGTCCAAAAGTCTCCCCAGGGATTTCTATACTAAATAACCTCAAGATACTTTCGCTAAACGTTAAAGGTCTAAACCATCTGGTCAAATGGAGAAAGATCCTTCATTACCTCCAGAAACCAAAAAGGGGATGTCGCCCTATTACAAGAGACAAAGATTGATTCCAAGCAATTTAACTCACTTAGAAATAGGTTCTACAATGAAGTTGTTGGTACTGACGCGATAGGGAAGAAATACGGTGTCCTGACTGTGGCAAAAAAATCAAACATTGAGATAAGAGTACACACATCCGACACATCCGACACCAAGGGGTGATGGGTCATGACTAAAATGCTAAAATGCTAAAATGCTAATTGATAAAATGATAAAAGACAATACGGATTTACTAATGTTCACGCATCTAACATAGACGACTTAGACTTCTGAAGAGACCTAACTAAACAGATCAAAACTATTCCAGACACTGCTCTGCACATACTTGTGGGCAATTTTAATATTCCCATGGACCCAGCCTTAGACAGGGACTCACGGTGTGCATTTTGCAGTAATAACTCTCACAAAGACTTTGTTAACCTCTGTACCTGTTTCAATCTGCTGGATTCCTGGAGGCTACAAAACCCCACAGGCAGGTAATATACGTTTTACTCATCGCCACATAACTCCTACTCACGCATTGATTACTTACTTATGCAACCCTTCTGAACTCACTTAGGGGCAAAGTGGCTTTTTTGATTAGAGGTGATTTTAATTGTCACTATGAACCCCTTAATGGTCTTATGAACCCAATAACAATGGATGAAGAAGCAATATGGTCAATCCCACACTCTGATACATATGACGTAAAACGATGGACCCCACTAGTGCTCCAATTGACGCCCCTTACATTAACTTCTTCCGTAAGGGCCTGTAATGGGCAATTCGCGAATTATAATCCTGGGTTCCCAACTTTCAATAGATTGGGACAGGAATCAATAATAGATTACCTTTTAATTAGTGTAGAGCTATGGTCCAAAGTGGTAGATTTTAAGGTCGTGCAGCGTAGTGAAAGCGACCATAACCCTTTGACCATTAGGCTTGATTTTCAAGTAAATGATGCAGACCAAGGTCTTTTAACCGCCCCTCTAATAAACGGAGGGCGGCGGATCCGATGGGCCACAGTTATACAATCCCCAGATAGGTTGGCTTGAATGTATTTAAGTACTATCCCTCTAATAGAAAAGGCAGCTATTCTCACTGTGAATACTTCTGAAAGTAATTGGGGGGATGCACTGGGAAAAATCCACCTGGAATTGGTGACAACACTGGTGGATTTTTTCCACTGCACCCAGCCAATCAGAAGAAAACACTGTGGGGTTAAAAACCCATGGTTTACTAAGGGTTGTAGGGTGGCTAAGTTAACTCTTATAAAATCCCTTAGGGGGGGTGATAATTTACGCATTAAGGAAGCAAGGCTGATTTTTAAAAAATCTTTTTAACGCAAAATCTGAATGGGAAGCAGATAGATGGCGGGACATTAAGTCTGCCTTAGACGAAAAAAATGCAAGGGCTTTCTGGAATTAGGTCCACACAAGCAAGATAGAGGGTAAGACCACCATAGAACCAAGTATCTGTGAGGAAACTTGGTGCACACATTTTAAAAACCTATTCTATTTCTCCAATAGAACCAAGTGATTAGATAGGATTCCAGGTGACCTTTACAGAACCGAACAGGCAGTCTGGGTCCCTTACCTGCAATTATTATTCAATGCAATTCTTCAGGGACTTCATATCCCGGATACCTGGGCAGGAGCTGAGATAATTCCTATTTTTAAAAAGGGTTCTCCCCTGGATCCGGCCAACTGTAAGCCAATCAGCCTCATCGACGTGTCTCAAAAAAAGTTTATGCTAGGGTTTTACTGCAACGGTTGCAGGAATGGATCAGTGACCATGATATCAGTGACCATGACCTCACCTGAAAGCACTAAACTGGCTACCTTACGAGGCCAGAATTCAAATGAAGATGGCCTGTATTACGCACAAAGCGGTTCACTACAACACACCTAGATACCTAGCCAAGAAACTTACGATCTCAGGAGGTAACAGAACAACTAGAAGCGCAAGAGATTTGCTATTACGACCAGCCTTTTTCCACAAGAAAAAGACCTACAACCGAGCATTCTCCGGAGCTGCCCCCAGAATCTGGAACTCACTCCCTCCAAACATCAGGAAGATTCAAAATACAGTAACATTCAAACGAGAACTGAAGAGCCACTTGATGAGTAAATACCCTACTTAGAGAAACCTAAGGATCACTGGAATGATCAATTACGATAACTGAGGGCCGCCCTCTTCATGGAAAATTGGAAGATCATCATCGGACAATGAACTGATGCCGTGTGCAAGCCGAGGCTTGACACATCACTGCTACCTCATATATGTGTGAACTTTAACTATATCTCACAGTCATACTATATAACTTCTATCTCACTTGATTTATTTATCCATATATGTGGAACCTTAACTATCTAACACAATCATTATATATAACTTCTACCGCACTTGATTTATTTATACTTATTATCCTTGATATGCACTGGAACGCCTTATAACCCTACCTCAACGAGCATGGTTTGTTACCATGACACAAGCCAAGCCTTGCTCGCCATATAATGCTAATTGCACAGTCAATATGAATATATATATCTATTCTCGACCATACAGTATACTGCCTTCTACCTCACTATTCTCTTGTTGTTAGTATTGCTTTTATTATCTTTATATGTAATTCTTTCCTTGTTAAGCGCTCTGATACCCACGGGTCTTGTCCGCGCTATACAAAACACTATAAATAAATAAATAAAGAAATAAAGAAAGAAATAAATTGTGACCCCATTGCAAGCAGGTTTCAGGGCAAAAACCTCTACAATAGAACAGTTATTTAGACTCCAAGTAATTTACTGGAAGCATGTTGTTTTGCAAGGAGGAAGCCTATACCTAACCTTCATCGATCTGAAGTCCGCATTTGATATGGTGGACCGAAACCAGTTGTGGAGTATTTTGCTGGCTACGGGGGCTCCACCATACCTATGCTTTCAGCTTAAACGACTTCTCAAAGGTACCTTTGTTAGAGTCAGGTATGGCAAGAATGGCCAACTAACGGCCCGGTTTCCTGTTGGGAAGGGGGTTAGGCAGGGCTGCGTGCTCTTTTCCCTCTTCCTAAACGGGCTGATAGACGACTTACTTGCCACCAAGGATATTGACTCACCGAAACTGGCCCACACTAGTTTTCCCGCACTGATGTTTGCGGACTATACCCTGTTACTTTCAAAATCAGCTACGGGTATGCAACGCATCCTAAACAAATTTGCCCTGTTCTGTAAAAAAAGGAATCTTGAGGTCAACATTAATAAAACTAAATACATGGTTTTTAATGGTAAATCCATTAACTGTCCTCACACGATGAAGGAAGCCGGTCGCTTGGAAAGGGTGCTCATTTTTGATTACCTGGGTAACTATGACTGAACAGATGGGATGGGACCCACAGACGGATAAGGCCAACTTAAAATTAACCCAGGCAGTCGGGGGGATTTTAAAAGTACATAAAAGTTGTGTTTTAAAAAATCTTAGTCCAGCACTGGAAATATACAGAGTTCAAGCCAGATCAGCCGCACTCTATGGGGCGGAACTGTGGGGGCATAAACTTCATAATGCCCTCACAGCTACTGAAAACTATTTTATAAGACAAATTCTGTCCCTGCCAAAAAGCACACCGCTAGTTCCTCTCCGGATGGTTCTAAATGTTATCCCGATTGCGGATCTCATCTCGGCACACCCGTTGCTATGTTGGCGTCGGTTGTGGTGCACTCCAGAGCTATTCAGCTACCGAGAGGAACTAAAAGTAGTGTTGTCCTTTCTAGGCGCAGGTAGTATACCCTGGCTTTCCTATGTAATGCACTCTTTTAGGGCAATCGGCATGGAAAACCTCTGGACTGACCCTGAAGTGACCAGCTAAGCCATCTCCAAGAAAACTTTGGCGTTTGCTCTGAAAGAGTACAAACTGACAAAAAATGTTGGGGAAGTAAAACCAACAACTCTAACGCTAGGTTTCTGGATTTTAAGAGTCAGTATAAATTTGAGGGGGTTCTCAATTCCATACATCCCACTTCAGCTAAGAAGCTGCTCCTTCAATTCAGTTTTGGAACCCTGCCGTCACAGGCGTTTACTAAGAAATGGGCAAGAGGCCCAAATAGTCTGTGCCCTGGGTGCCACTTGGTTGAAGAATCTCTAGTGCATGTAATGCTTTTTTGCGTGGCCTATAAACATCCAAGGTCTAAATGGATCATTCAACTCTGTAAGAATTTGGGCGGCAGGAATTATTTGGTATTTTTTAGGATCCTACAAACTGATACCAACCCGGTCTATGTGGTCGCGGTATCAAAATTCCTGTTTGCAATGTCAACAATTCGTAAGAATCTACTAAAACTGGAACTGCCTATAAAGTAATGATAGTAATTGACTCTCTGACACTTTGAACCCCTCGACTCATCTAAGGAATGCTTTTTATGTATTTAGAGGGAGACTGACAGGAATGTTACTAGGATTGGCTGATTAAGATGTTAGTTTTAGAGTTTTTAGAATTGTAAGTACTTGTATAGTTAAATTATATTTTTAAAGAGTATTTTATTACTATCTAACTCCACGATGATGAATGTATAAAAATTGTATTAATTGACCATTGCTTTTTGCAAGTATGTATTTTTGTTACTTGGAAAATTATCTTGGATCTGTATTAATAATTGTTGATAAATGAATGTGCTTTCATGGCTATATCCAGCTGCAATAAAGTTTTGAAATGAATGAAAGACTATTTTTTTTAATGTTAATTAGGCCTTGATTTGGTTTTTATCTTTTTCATGTGGGGAATGTATTGTCAAGTCGAGATGTAAGCAGCACTTAAATTCAATGAGGTAGGTAGGTAACTACAAGGCATCTAATATTTTAAAAAATAAGCATTTTAATGCCTGCATTATGAAACCAAAGTTATTTAAAGGTCAAGAAGGATGCCATCAAAAGCACTGCAGAATGCATACACCAAGTGCTTATTTAACACCCAGGTATGGAAAATGTACAGAGAATGAATTCAAGTCCCTGTTAATTGTCATGAACATTATTTCTTGCCTCACACACAGCTTTCCTGTAGCATGTCATCAATTGACATTTTGCAGACACAGATGGCTTCTTCTTTTTATTATATCTATATTTCAAAGACAACAAACAGCATATGCAATTAGAAAAAAACAAAAGCGTACCTTAAATGGAGTGGATGGGTGTAGGCAAAGGCAAAACCAACACCTACACAGACACTCATGTCTCTTGGATGGAATGCTGTCCAATATAAAGACAAAACACTAAGGGCCAGATGTAGGTAATTCCTATTTACCGACTCCAAAATACCGACTCATACCGAATCGGTATTTAGGAGTCTGTAAATAGGAAGGAGGCAGATGTAGGTAAAAAATTACCGAATCTGTAAGAGTCGGTATTTACAGAATCTGTAAATACCAAATCTGTATTTCACATTGATTCCTATGGGCCTTGAAGCCCATGGGAATCAATGTGAAATACCGAATCGGTATTTACAGATTCTGTAAATACCGAATCCTGCAAGGGTGCAAGGGGTGTCACTTTGACACCCTCTAGCACCCCAAGTACAGGCATGTGTGCCATGTGGCACACATACAAGCCCTAAGGGCATGTCTGTGTGTCACATTGCACAGGTGTGCATGCACAGATGTGCATGCACACCTGAATTCGGTATTTTACCACCCAATAGGATTGGGTGGTAAAATACCGACTCTTAAGGGCCTGTGGCACTCCTAGGAGTGTCACCTACATATGGATTTACATAATCTGTATTTTTACCGATTCGGTAAAATACCGAAGTGGTAGATTTACCGAATCGGTAAATATACTGATTCTGTAAATTCAGACCCACCTACATCTCAAAAGCCAAATACCGGTCGGTAACGGTCGAATTCAGCCGTTACCGACCGGTATTTGGCTACCTACATCTGGCCCTAAAGGGCTTATTAACAAGCCCCTTGTGCCAACAGCGCGTCACTTTTTAGGACACTTTGCGTGTCTTTTCACTGCCTTGTATATGTGATGTCACTGCACTGCAAGTCGATGTGTTTCATGGGTGTTGTGTGGGAATTCCAGGCGTGTGGCGGTGGCTGTTGCCACACAACACCCATGGGTTTTGACCAATTCCCAGATTTACAAGGATCTGTAAAACTGGGAGCACACCAAAACTATTTGCCTCTCCAGAGTAGGCAGATAGAGAAGAAGCATGATTACTTCTTCTGCAGGAAAACGCCTCCATGGAAGTTGTCCCTTCTGAACAAAAACAATCCTGCCAACAATGCAGACACCCTTGAACCTGTGCCTGTGCTCGTGCTAGGCACCATAGTTTGCACAGGTGTTTGCTAAAATAAAGCACCATATCTCATAAATACAGTGCATTCCTGCCCTTTCAATTTGGCGTCGTCAGTGCAACAAAAACACTTGCCACGCTGCCCTACCCATTCATTGTAAATGAGCCCTTAAGGGCTATTTACAAGCCCTAAAAACCCTTTGCATTGCCGTTGTGTCACTTTTCACGATGCTCCAGTGGTGCAGAGTGGAGACCCATATATATGAGGCCCTGTAAAGCCACTTTGCTTGGCTCTCATGGCCTCGTAGATATGGTGTACGGCAACGCAGCGCAAGTCGCTGCGTTGCCTTACACTGCATCAGGGAGGCATTCCATAGACGTTGCGGTGGGTGTTCCCATGCAACACCCTTGGGTTTTGACGTATGCACAGATTTACAAGGATCTGTATCCCTGGGAATGCGTCAAAACTGTGCACCTCCCCAGGGCAGGCGTAACAAGGAGAAATATGTTTATTTTCCTCATTTTCTCCTCCGCATTCTGCAGCACACATAGAAATAGGAAAATGCCTCCATAAATTGTTATTGTGCAGGAAGGTCTCCTTTCCTGCACAAAAACAATCCTGCTAACAATGCAGACACCTTTGCACCATAGTGCAAGGGTGCCTGTTTTGGTGCTAGCTAGGCACCATATTGTGCGCCAGCGCTGGCTGAAAGGACAGGAATCCACCATATCTCGTAAATACAGTGCATTCCTGCCCTTTCAAGTTGGTGTAGGGTAGCGCACCAAATCACTTGCGGGAAAGCCCTACGCTAAATCATTGTAAATGAGGCCCAAAGGTCCTTTTTTTTTAGGAATTGGCATAGTGCAACACCGCAAATCTTCTTTCGGAACTGCCCAAAGCCATTGTTAAAGGGCAGGAATGCACAGTATTTATGAAATATTGTGCATTCCTGTCCTTTCATCCTGCACAGGTGCACAATTTGCTGCCCAGCGCCAGTGTTAGCACCCTTGTACCATGGTGCAAGGATGCCTCCATTGCGGCCAGGACTTTTTTTGCGTAGAAAGGGGAACCTTCCTCTATAATAACATTCCAGAGAGGCATTTTACTCTTTCTGTGTGTGCTGCATGCAGCAGATATGGAAAGAGGAAAAAACGAGGAGAAATAAAAAATATTTCTCCTTGTTACGTCTGCTATCTGGAGGCGTAAGGTTATGGCACTGCCCCTCGTTTAACTTTAGTAGTAATTTAAGTAGCCAGGGTCCTGACATTATTGTAGAGGGGCTGCATCCACAGCTGTAGCCTTGCAGCAGCTAGTCCTCCTGACATAAAATGAGGCTATTACTATGAGGTAATTGCAAATATGGGATCTTAATTATGAGAGGCTTGCACCGCCAGAGCGTCACTTTTTTTTATGCTTCAGCAGCGCAAGCCTCTCAGTTATATCCATGAGGCAAAGCAAAACCACTCTGCGTGGCTTGCATGGCCTAATAGATATGGAGTAAGATACAGTAGCACAAGTCGATACCTTGCCTTACTCTACGTCACGGAGATGGTCCATGGGCATTGTGGTGGGTTTTTCCACGCAGCACCCATGGATTTTGATGTTGCCCCAGATTGACTTAATCACCTAAATCTGAGGCAGTGCCAAAATCTTATGCCTTCCCAGAGCAGGTTTAATGAAGAGAAATATTTTTATTTTGCCTAGATTTTTTTCTCTTTCCATATGTGCTGCATTCTGCAGCACACATAGAGGAAAATGCCTCTCTGGGTTGTTTTTGCGCAGGAAGGTGACCCTTCCTGCACAATAACAATCCTGCCTGCAATGTAGGCATCCTTGCACTATGATGAAAAGGTGCCTAGGTTGGGGCTAGGCAGCACATTGTACACCAGCACAGGAGGAGGACAGGAATACACCATATTTCTTAAATAATATCCATTCCTGACCTACTCTTTCACATTGGCATAGGAAGATTTGCATCACTGCCCTATGCCAATGCCTCATAAGTGAGGCCCCAAGTTCTCAAGCCTCAGGGGCTGTACCCACATTACCTCAGCAAGAGCAGCAGAATGATCCAGGGTGAACGTTGATGAGTCCTGCAACATGGCGGATGCCTCAAGATTCCAAACCGCGACTCCATCATGCACGCCTGCACTAGGCCCGTGCGCAGTCTAATATAGATCCCTAACATTGGGCTATTCTTAGCTTCTGTTTTCTTTACACTTGCACTGATCTTATTTTATCTTTTCACAGGAGCCACCGAAGCAGAAATGTCTTGTGGAAACTGGCAAACCAGATGTGTGCCATATTTGCCTGTTATGTACAAGTGCTATTTATTCACTGCAAACATTTAAGGAACTAGATTGACATACCTTGTGCCTGGCATCTAGTCAGCCTGTTTTTACAAGGGCTAACCTGGCACAATTTTTACACAGACCACAGTGTGCTCACAGCATGAATAATACCTGTAGTTTTAAACAGGATTATATCTTCTTTCACCGGAAAATCAATGAGTCTTCATCCCGTCTAGCTTGCAGATTGTGAACAGAAGCCACACAGAAAGCCTTTTTGAGAACTCCGTATGTGTTTACAAGATGTCTGGGAGGAAAAGTCTTCAGAATAGAGGCTAAATATTTTCATAGGTGTTCATTCAACCGTAGAGGACACAAAGTGTAGCAACCAGTAACCCTTATTAAATTTCCGGAGGAAAAAAAAGCTGTTGCTCCCAAAGGCTGAATCAGATGCTGAGACACACTTGTTGTGTCAGAAAGTTTCTTTCTTTCCATTAATATACTAAAATGTTGTGATCTTTACTGCAGAGCAGCACAAAACGTTTTGGATTTAGTGGCAAGTCATATTAACTAACATATAGCCAGATGTAGATTTTGGCAGATGGTACTCCAGCCATCAGGGTGATAGAGGAAATTACGTCTGCCACATTTGCCGGTGACCCGGAAGTGATCTCTGTTCCTTGACTGGTCCACCATCATGGTGGTTCCTGTCAAGGTACACAATGTTTGGAGGACAGCCGCTGTCTGTTTTGACAGCTGTACACCAAACTTTAATTAAAAAAATGTTCAAAACTCCCAAAGTAGGAATTAGTCACTGAAAAACCAAAACTAATGATCCACAAACTAAGAGAGTTATGTTCTCCTGGGGGTAGAGGTCAATATTTGTTTTTCCGTCCCTTACCACCAGGTAAAGTGACAGACAGAAAAAAAACCATCACACGACCACTAATTAGGGTGGGTATAGTTCCTTTTCTCCAATTGCCCCATCTATATTGGTCCATTGGAGAACACTTTCTGCTGACAGAGCCAATTGGAGCTCTGTTGACGCAAATTTGGCGGACCTTCTGACCCTAATTAGGACGGGCAGACTGTCATTTTGCTGCACAGGATACTTTGGTGCATTTGCATCAGAGTACACTGTCTGCTAAACTACAATTCACCCGCATACTATGGCTGATTTTTGTGTCAAATCCTTAAATCAGTTGTACATAATTGATATAGCCACATAGGTTGCCTGCCAGAATATATAAGCAGAAATGTTGTCTGCTATAAATAACGTCCTGAATAATGTTTACAAAAGCACTATCAAATTGGATGTTGATTTTCTATGATTAACTTCAATAGGGTGATAAGTTCGTAAACAATATTTAGAATACCATATTTATTTTAGACAATATGCTGGCGACAATATTCAGGTACCAAACCTATAATGATTTATGTGATTTCACACATCTTACAGGACTTACACTTGCACAGGTTTTTGGATATCAGAATGTGTGTTAGTGGTTGCACATTGAGTAGAAGTGCTGCGTTAGACACCACAGGCTCACCCTTGCATCACAACACAAAGCTGAGTGTTAGACCTGACAGCATTAGGGTTGTCTTTGTGCCCACCTTCCTCCTCATCTTTTCCTCACCCGCTTTTTGCTGACCATCCGACTCTGAGCATTTTACCACTGTGAACCAGTGCTAAAGTGCATGTTCTTTCTCCCTAATACATGGTGATATTGGTTCATCCCCAAAGGGCATATTAAATTTACTTATAGGTCCCTAGTTGTTATGGCTGGATTTTCTGAGTAGGTGGGATCAGCCCCTAGGGGCCCCTCCAACCCAGCCAGAACGTACTCACCTTCCCTCCTCAGGACCAACTATCCAGGCACCTGGTACCTACCTGAGGATGGGGAACTCGCAATATACAAGCTCATATTATTAAAAACACCACTAAATCTATAGGGATACTAAGAATACTCACTGATTACTAGGGATATCCATACCCTACACCACACTTATTCACATCAGTTGGTCTCGCGGCCACCCCGACCCAGACCGTTCTACCCTAGGGCAGATATGACACACAATCCGGTGCGTCTACACACGGGCCTGCAGAACCCAATGCTCTCTTCTCCAAATTGTTTGCAATCCTGCAAAACTACACACTAGTTCGACCTCCTAGTGTTCTCATTTACTCAAGCCACAATCCAGTGGGTATACACACTGATCTTCTACTCAGTGCTCTCATTAACGCCGCATATCAACGACGACCACATTCCTATGAACACCTATACATATATATATATTGGGAAGTCTCTTCACTAAGGGTCTGCTACTACAATAATATTATGGGATGGTGTACTAACTTAGTCCCTTGATTGCAAGTCTCCTCTCTCCCTCACTATTACTTACCTGATCAGGGGTAGCATCTGTTCAAACAGTAATACCTACCAGGAAAGGTTACCCTCACTGTATGGGGATAAAGATATACACACTATGTGATTGAGTTATTTCTTGATTTAAGCGCTCCTACTCCCTTTTGATCCATCAGTGGCTCAACAGCAACTGGCTTGAAGCCAGGATAACTTTATCATAAAAGAACTCATGCACACTAATTCACTAATTAATGGGGTCATTTATTATTAGTACAATATAAACCTTTACACAGAACTGACAAAGACTATAGGTAGAACACTCCGCTGAAAGAGAAAAGATTAAACATAACAGGAACACTCCGCTGAAAGGGAAAAGATTAGACATAAAGTGTAAGTGTAACTAATTCAGACTACCTCACCTATTAGAAGGAAGATTTCTCTCTCTGCCTCTGGTGGGATTAGGGCTCTCTCTGTCTCTCCCTCCTTCACCACATCACCACGCCTCTGGTTCAGTTGCTCCAGCTGACAGCCTTCTTTGATGCTCTCTGCACTGCTTTCTCTCTCCTCATCTTCAGCAATCGTCTGCCTTCTTTCTCCATTTAAGAACTGCACTCTATTCTGCAGCTCCAGCAGACATTCTCTCTCTCTCTGCAAGCTGTTCTGAGCTCCAAGCTGTTTTGAGCTCCCAGCTGTTCTGTGCTCCAATCTGTTCTGAGCACCTCGCTGAACTGCACACCACGCTGGACTGAACTCCAAACTGAACTGACCACTCCTCCTCTCCTGTAGCTCACTAATATCGAAGCTTGTCCTTTCATGGAAAGTTACGGCCAGTAACCTGCCGCCCACCAAATTCTTGTACCTCCCCGTACCAAGGACACGTTCCCAGCTGGCCAGCCTGAAGTTGTGTCTTCGGAGTGGAGAAAAATACATTCCTTCGATAGGGGCCAGCCTGAACCGGTTCTCTCCAAGCGAACAACAGCCTTAACTATAAACTTTGCCTTTGCCCTGAAAAGCCTCTCAGCTTCATCAAGATGGAGTCCCTCTAGCTCTAGGCCTGTAGGCCTGAAAGGGGTGAAATGCTCCTTAGCTCTGTCAGAATACCTACATAAACCATACCAATGTGTCTAATATGTCAAAGCCAATAGGCAATAGACAGGTTAAAGTCAAGAATAAAGGCATATTAAGCAGCTATCCTCTTCTAGATCTGGAAAAAGGGCTTAAAAGGGCCAACACAGGCTAAGAATACCTATACTAGATGCGAGCAAGACTAATGATCTATATCACTGCTAAATAAAGCCAAAAACTCTGCCATAACATTCCACCCTTAGATCCTTATCTTGCGAGCATCAGTAAACAACAACAACCATCTAAACAAACATCAACATAATCTATCCAACATAGGCTAAGAATACCTATCCTAGATGTGAGCAAGATTAATTATCTATATCACTGCTAAATAGAGCCCAAAAACTCTGCCATCCACCCTTAGATCCTTATCTTGCGAACATCTTATAAACAATAACATCCAGATAAACAAACATCAACACAATCTATCAACAAATCAAAACCTAAAAAACTCCCTAAAAACAATGACAACTTAAGGAAATTCCACCTGAAACTCTATTGTAGGGAATAGAAACCTAACAACCAACTGAAAACTAATCAAAGCACCCTTGACTTGAATGCTGAAACATATCTGAGATTGGATCTGATAACAACAAAAACTAACCAAAGCATCCTCAAACTAAATGTGCCTCAACTTCTAATGATAACTGGTGAAATCTAGTGATGTAGGGACTTATGTGTTGAATGAAAACAGCAAGGGGCCTAAATGGGGCCTACTTCGGACAACTTAAGCCTAAATGAGGCCTACCTACTATTGTCAACTTAAGAACTAAATGTGTTTCAACTCCTAATGAGAAAACAAGAAAGGGCCTAAATGAGCCCTACCTACTATAGGCAACTTAAGCTAATGATGACTCATGAAATCTATTGGTGTAGGGGCATGTTTATGGGATGAAAATAACAATGGGCCTAAATGAGGCCTACCTACTTTAGTTAACTTAAGCTAACATTTTGGTGAAATCTGGGAAGTAGACATGACAAACTGTGTCAAGGTTTGGGCAAACATTAATACATAATCATACTAAAAGACACACCACCCAGAACAATCCAAAGTTTAAGGTAACCACCCTTTGATCAATCAAGGTGAAAATGTAAGAACAGTAAAAAAAAAAACAACCCCATTTCTACAAGATAGCTGGTGTAACATCAAGCTTAGAACAGCAAAACAACCATTTTAAATCACACGGTGGAACACATGTGTGCACCACCATTCAAAAAAAAAAGTCCTTCATTGGCAAAAACTGTTTTGAAGAAAACAGAAAAACTATAATAGGTGACATGTTTTTGCTTTAAAAGTGGGGCCTGCTTGTCCAAGGGATTATGCAACGAAATACATGTATAATTCTGTCCCAAATAAAACATGTTTGTGGTTTTTTTTTTTTTTAAAGTGGGGCCTGCTCGTAGTGATGTCAACAAAAAATGCAGGCCAAGGAATTATGTAACTCAGTCCAAATTCTTCAGTGTAGGCCACCACCCTGCATCTTCGGTATCCGGACACTTCCTCCGATGCGGCCATCCATCACCCGTCCGGTCTGGTCTGGTCTGGTCTGGTCTGGTTCCATCATCCAAAAATAATAAACTAAAATAAAAACATGAAAGTAAAAAACTAAAACAAGAAAGGAAGTGGGAGGGGGAATCGACCCACACACAACCACAACCACAGCCCAGCAATACTAGGAACAAGAAAACAAGTATCATTAATCTTGCAAAATAAAATTTTCCATTTAAAAAGCACCCCGGGTGCCTTTCATTATTGAAAAGAAAATATCCTAATTAATTAAAAACATTCAAAATTTAACTTTTAATAACATTTTGCAGGGCCTAACATACACTAATCCTCTCTAAGCCAGCCCCTCCCTTCAGAGCAGGAGCCAGGCTACAGTATGAAGAAATTTGGATTACCGCCAAATGATGAGCTCACAGCATCAGCAGGGCACTGCAAGCCTCCCATTTCCCTGGTCAGAGAAGCCCGCCCAGGCCCACTTACGACTAACTAACTCCAAGGGAAGAGCCAGGTCACCCCGCCCTTAAATAAACAAGCCGTTCGCGGAAGAAAATTGGATTGTAGCCAATCATAACGAACAGGGACGTGATCGAAACCTGCAGAATGAAGGAAAAAACTCGTCTGCACAAACCAGCTGGTCTGCCAAGGTCGACAAACAAATTCCTTTGCCTGTTCTCAGGCCTGATTGTGCTAACCAACGAAAGCTAGCATTTTAAAAAAAAACAATTCTGTTACAGTGTACTACTAATTAAAAGCTCCAGTTTCTAAAAAGACCTTTGTCTAACTAATTCAGCTAAAGGCAAGACATTTAAAATATGGGCACTTATTTAGAAAGGGGCAACTAACTTTTGCACACAAGATTATACATTCTGAATTTGAAAAAAAAACGAATTAACATGGTCCATTGTCAGCTGCTGAAAGAGAAATAATTTGTAAAACAACATAAAATGCAGATACATTTCAACATTGTATTTAATTTAACCAGGGGCATTATATCATTTTACATTACAGTGTAATTTAACATGCAAGCCATTCAAGCCAGCCTAATAAAAGGGCCACATTCATACACTAATAAACAACGTATTATTTTCTAACTGAATTGGTTCACTTAATAAAAAAGATTTTGCTGACACATTTATAAAAGAATACATTTTAATTTACATTTGGGAAAATAATAATGTTAGATTTTAACATTTTTTTTTTTCAAAGGCACATGGTTGCCTTCCACTAATTAAAAGCACATGTTACCATGCACTGTTGGGCAAGATTGATTATTCTCAACCTGTGATCATTGCAACCAGCACATTCCTATCTAGATGGAAACCCTCAAAGAAATAATTAATGAAAACAGCTCCGTAGCGTGCACTCTAACGGGCCATCTTTTTAACATTTCACTCATTTTAAAAGAACACAGCTCTCTCCGTAATCCGACTGGTTGATTTATAACCACATCAGTTCCAAGGCAAACCCACACAAAAATTCGAAGACGCATTTCAAAAGGAATGTGAAATGAACAGAACCCTTCGCAAAACACAAGATGGTACCTTTCCGTCAAGAAACTGACAAAGCACATAGGCAGACCAAGGAATCAAAAAAAAAGTCAAAATCAAACCATCAAATAATCCTTAAAATAATCCACTGACTTTTATAGTCAGGTCAAATAACCATGCATGTTGACAGCATGTAAAAAATAAAGACTGCCATCTCAACTCAAGATATTAACCCTTTGGCAGCTCAAGCACAATCATTCCCCAATGTCCATGGATACATGGGAAAGTCATGAGCACATTTATTCACGTTTACAGATAACACGTACACATATTTTCAAAACGTCATCCCCAAGCACCCGAGAGAGATCCAGCTCTCTCCTGCCTAACGTAATGATAACATGCCCTGTCCAAGCCATGACCACATGGCGCTATTCACAAGCCATATTTACAAGACAAGCTTTTCACAAACAATATTTCCAAGGCGCATTGCACAAGGAACACAATAGATCAACATGAGAACATGCACCTCACAAGCCACAATAATATGGCGCTATTCACAAGTCATATTTACAAGGAGCTATATTCAAAGAACTCCACAGATCATATTACAATGAACACATTTCACATTGCACAGCATAAGCAGATGCAGCAAGCAATTTAATGGGCAATTTAAAAGCATTTTTTACACACATTTATACAATTGGACCATCACATAGATGTAACTGGCTTCCTCATGTAATGGCATCCTTCAACTCTGACAGTTTAAACACCAAGATGAAAACCATTCCTTCCACACTGAATAAGCCAAATGCCATGATGTAATGCAATCTCCTCACGCTGCAACTGTTCAAGCCCATAGGTCTAACAGGCTACATAAACTGCAACATTACGCCAGATGGAACCAGCGTTCAGGGCACTCCCTCAGAACACATGGGAAACTCTCTAAGCACATGGCAAGGTCACACAGGTTTCGTAAACTGTTCGTAGACGCCAGATGTTATGGCTGGATTTTCTGAGTAGGTGGGATCAGCCCCTAGGGGCCCCTCCAACCCAGCCAGAACGTACTCACCTTCCCTCCTCAGGACCAACTATCCAGGCACCTGGTACCTACCTGAGGATGGGGAACTCGCAATATACAAGCTCATATTATTAAAAACACCACTAAATCTATAGGGATACTAAGAATACTCACTGATTACTAGGGATATCCATACCCTACACCACACTTATTCACATCAGTTGGTCTCGCGGCCACCCCGACCCAGACCGTTCTACCCTAGGGCAGATATGACACACAATCCGGTGCGTCTACACACGGGCCTGCAGAACCCAATGCTCTCTTCTCCAAATTGTTTGCAATCCTGCAAAACTACACACTAGTTCGACCTCCTAGTGTTCTCATTTACTCAAGCCACAATCCAGTGGGTATACACACTGATCTTCTACTCAGTGCTCTCATTAACGCTGCATATCAACGACGACCACATTCCTATGAACACCTATACATATATATATATTGGGAAGTCTCTTCACTAAGGGTCTGCTACTACAATAATATTATGGGATGGTGTACTAACTTAGTCCCTTGATTGCAAGTCTCCTCTCTCCCTCACTATTACTTACCTGATCAGGGGTAGCATCTGTTCAAACAGTAATACCTACCAGGAAAGGTTACCCTCACTGTATGGGGATAAAGATATACACACTATGTGATTGAGTTATTTCTTGATTTAAGCGCTCCTACTCCCTTTTGATCCATCAGTGGCTCAACAGCAACTGGCTTGAAGCCAGGATAACTTTATCATAAAAGAACTCATGCACACTAATTCACTAATTAATGGGGTCATTTATTATTAGTACAATATAAACCTTTACACAGAACTGACAAAGACTATAGGTAGAACACTCCGCTGAAAGAGAAAAGATTAAACATAACAGGAACACTCCGCTGAAAGGGAAAAGATTAGACATAAAGTGTAAGTGTAACTAATTCAGACTACCTCACCTATTAGAAGGAAGATTTCTCTCTCTGCCTCTGGTGGGATTAGGGCTCTCTCTGTCTCTCCCTCCTTCACCACATCACCACGCCTCTGGTTCAGTTGCTCCAGCTGACAGCCTTCTTTGATGCTCTCTGCACTGCTTTCTCTCTCCTCATCTTCAGCAATCGTCTGCCTTCTTTCTCCATTTAAGAACTGCACTCTATTCTGCAGCTCCAGCAGACATTCTCTCTCTCTCTGCAAGCTGTTCTGAGCTCCAAGCTGTTCTGAGCTCCCAGCTGTTCTGTGCTCCAAGCTGTTCTGAGCACCTCGCTGAACTGCACACCACGCTGGACTGAACTCCAAACTGAACTGACCACTCCTCCTCTCCTGTAGCTCACTAATATCGAAGCTTGTCCTTTCATGGAAAGTTACGGCCAGTAACCTGCCGCCCACCAAATTCTTGTACCTCCCCGTACCAAGGACACGTTCCCAGCTGGCCAGCCTGAAGTTGTGTCTTCGGAGTGGAGAAAAATACATTCCTTCGATAGGGGCCAGCCTGAACCGGTTCTCTCCAAGCGAACAACAGCCTTAACTATAAACTTTGCCTTTGCCCTGAAAAGCCTCTCAGCTTCATCAAGATGGAGTCCCTCTAGCTCTAGGCCTGTAGGCCTGAAAGGGGTGAAATGCTCCTTAGCTCTGTCAGAATACCTACATAGACCATACCAATGTGTCTAATATGTCAAAGCCAATAGGCAATAGACAGGTTAAAGTCAAGAATAAAGGCATATTGGAAAGGGGCGACCACTCGGTCCCCCCGAACGTATGGCAGAGTGCCTCGATCCCCCCGGGAAGACATTTTTGGGCGGGAGGCGCGTCTCGGCTGGTATGCCCAAAGCGGCGTAGCCGGGGCGCGCTTTTTCCCGCCCTTGAGTGGGCTGGCCTAGACACGGACGCCGCCGGCCACGCCCTCGGGGCAGGCAGGGGCGGGTTTACGCCCGCCCTGAAGATGGATAAAAAGAGACGCAAGACCAGAAGACATCCTCTTGTTCCTGTGCTCTGAAGCTGCACCTCCCCGCTACACGTGAGCTCGAGACGGAACGAAGAGCCAATTTTGAGCGTTTTAATCGTTCTTGTTTGTTTTTCAGTTACTTTGTTGGAGAATGCCGAAGAAGGTTGGAAAGCGCATGAATACCGACCAGATGCTGCGTGCTCTTATGAAGGAGATGTCCGAGCTAAGGAAGCGGGTGGATATGAATGAGGAAAGGGGTCCAAAACGTCCTTTGGCGGGAGCAGCCCCGGGAGGGAAAAACAAGAGGCCCAGGAGGGGGGCAGCGGGAGAGGAGATCCCCGGTCCCAGTGCCCCGCTCGAGGCTCCAACGCCCGTGCCAGAGGAGGGGAATCCGATCACCCCCGTGTCCGAGGATGATATGCCGCCCGAGTTGGCAGCACAATTGGCAGCGTGGTTGGGAAAAGGTAACGAGGGCGCCACGGCTGTCGAAGCGCAGGAGCTGGTTAAGCAATTGCGTGAGAAGCGGGAAGCAGCCAAGGTGCCCGTGCCGGCTGCAGTGGGGGACAAGACACCAGGGACGGTTGCGACCACAGAGGCAGCGTCAGGTGCAGGTAAGCGGCCATTGCCGATTGCGAGGGATGAGTCAACACCCTCTCGGAGAGAAAAGTTGGGGCAACATGTTCCTTTGGCAATTAAGGAAAAGATTTGGGCGGGGGAGTATGTGAACATTTTTTCGTTACTTGTTGATCACTATGAGGTGGAGCATGTAAAGAGTCAGAAGGACTTAATGCATCCGAGTGTTTGGCGCGCAAAAATGGCCGCCTTTAAAGTGAATGAGAATATCGCCAATTGGGGCAATGCCTGGGGAATCTTTACGTCAATCCTGGGCGAACGTAGGCCTGAGTTGCTTTCCGAGTTCCCAATCTACCAATCACGAATCATGGGGTACTCGACATCGCATCAGGGGAATCATTGGTTTTGTTACGATAATATGTTCCGAAAGGAAAAGGAGCATAATAAAAGTTTAACCTGGGATTGTTATGATGCCTTGACCTGGGATAAAATGAAGGAGTCAGGGATGTTAAAAATGCCATTGGTGGGAAGTAATGTGGGTGAATCCTCCCGACAATATGCGGGGACGCCCTTTCGGTCAGGTACGGGGGCCGACGATCACTCGAAACCTACCGGCAATACCGGAAGAAAGGGTTTCTGTTTTAATTACAACAAAGGAAAATGTACGAGACCGCAGGGATCGTGTAAATTCAAACATGAATGTAGTGGTTGTGGGTCATCCCATCCTGAGGCCTCGTGCAGAGCCAGAACGGGTGATAACGGGGGGAGAGGAGGTGCCAAACAGGTCTAAAATAGTCCGAGGGGCGCCTTTACCCACTCCCATTGATACCCTGGCAATGATCCCTTGGCTCAGTGATTACCCGGATCGTACTTCTGCTGGGGTGCTGCGAAACGGTTTTTCGTATGGTTTCCGCATCCCGGTAGGGGACTTTCAGGGTGTGGGTAAGTGTAAAAACCAACTTTCCGTCCTGCAGCATACAACCGTAGTACAGGAAAAGATCCGAAAAGAGGTGACTCGAGGTCGGGTTGCTGGCCCGTTTAGTGTACCCCCAGTCCAGAATTTTGTGTGTTCTCCCTTAGGGGTAGTCCCCAAGAAAGACCCTGGAGAGTTCCGACTAATTCATAACTTATCAGCTCCACGAGGTCTTTCCGTAAATGAGGCAATCGATCCAGAAGTGTGTTCGGTGCGGTACGCATCCTTCGATGAGGCCGTAGCCATTTTGAATCGCCTGGGGCCCGGGGCGCTGATGGCGAAGTCAGATATCGAGTCAGCGTTCCGTTTGCTCCCAGTACACCCAGACGACCAGCGTCTCCTAGGTTTCATGTTTCAGGGTTGTTATTACATGGATAGGTGTATGCCAATGGGGTGTTCTATATCCTGTGCCTATTTCGAGAAATTCAGTTGTTTTCTACAATGGGTTTTCACAAAGAAAACGGGTTTCCAAGATGTAATGCACTACCTTGATGATTTCTTATTTCTTGGGGCAGCCGGGGGTCTTGAATGTGGCCGGGCCTTGGCCGATTTTTGTGTGTTGATGGAACAGTTAGGCGTGCCATTGGCGCCAGGTAAAACAGTGGGTCCTACGACTTGCCTCGAGTTTCTGGGGATCGAGTTGGACTCCATTGAGGGGTGTTTCCGTTTGCCAGCCGAGAAAGTGTTGAAGTTCAGGGCTGCGCTGCAACTATGTATAAATGCATCAAAAGTTACGCTGCAACAATTACAGCAAGTGGTGGGACAGTTGAATTTTGCCCTGAGGGTGATACCGATGGCCCGCCCTTTTTCCCGTTCAATTGCCCAAGCGATGGTCGGCCTTAAAGAAGGCCATCATCGCACGAGACTATCGGCCGAGATCCGCCAGGACATGCGTATTTGGTTAGCATTCTTGGCGGATTTCAATGGTAGAATCGTCTGGAACAAACCAGCCGTGTCTTCTGAGGAGCTGGGGCTATGGACAGATTCGGCGGGAAGCATAGGTTTTGGCGCCATTTTCGGCACAAAATGGTCGGCACAAAGATGGCCGACTTGGTGGCATGAGAAGGGTCTGACGAGTAATATTGCTTTCCTCGAACTGTTTCCCATCTTGGTGGCCTTGAGGACATGGCCCGATGGGTTCAAAAATCACTCGGTCATATTTTGGTCGGACAATATGACTGTGGTCGAGTGCATCAATAGTCAGGCAGCACGTTGTAAACTGATCTTAAGACTGCTTAAAGAAATTGTTTTACCATGTATGAAATTGAACGTGCTATTCAGAGCAAAACACGTGCCAGGGGTGATGAATCAGGCAGCTGACGCACTGTCTCGTTTTCAAATGCAGGCTTTTTCGGGTTTCCTTCCCTCAGCGGACCCGGAGCCGGCACCCTTTACCGAAGCTCTCTGGTCTCTCGGTGCCCCGAACTTCGTCACCTCGTGGGAGAGAGTCTAGCACCAAGGACGAGGAAGGCATATGAAGGGGCGTTTCGGGCCTATTTAGCCTTTTTGGGGAGTGATAGAGAGCGACTGTGGGGTCATGAGGAATGGGTGGTGAATTTCCTGATGTCTTTACGTAGGGCTGGGAAATCGGTGGCTACGGCCCAGAGGCATCGTGCTGCCATTTCCTTTGTTGCCAGAGCACACGCTATCCAGGACCCAACAGCGTCCTTCGTTGTACAGAAAGCGCTGCGTGGGTGGCAACGCCTTGAGGGTCGCAGAGTAGATGAAAGGCGCCCGATAGGTTTGGATAGATTGTCCCAGTTGTTGGCTACACTTCCTGCCACATGTTCATCTCAGTTTGAGGCAGTACTGTTCCGAGCCGCATTTACGCTGGCATTCCATGGAGCAATGCGGGTAGGCGAACTAGTTGCAAGGAACAAACTGGACGTGGCGGGGGGGTTGTGCCAGGAACACGTTCGGATCAGGGGAGAAACAATGACTGTCTCCTTTGTGAGGTCTAAGACTGACCAGGTGGGGATGGGTGACTGCGTCATCATACGCAGGATTCCTGGGTCCTCCATATGTCCGGTAAAGTGTTTAGAGGATTACCTAGCACGAAGGGTGGCATCATGGGGGGGGACTTTGTTAAGACACGCGGACGCCACCCCACTGACGAAATTTCAGTTTCAGCGGGTGCTTGCGATGTCAGTTGCCGCTGCGGGCTTGAACCCGGGCGAATTTGGGACCCATTCCTTTCGGATAGGGGCTGCTACGGAGGCTACAGCCAGGGGTCTTAATGTTGAGCAAGTGAAACGAATGGGGCGTTGGTCCTCCAATTGTTATAAAAGATATGTGCGGTTGCACATGTTGTGAAGCTGTAATTATGTACTCTGTACTCACGCTTCTTGTTTTTTGTTTGGTTTCAGTTACGCAAGCCTACGAGGCGGGGCGGACTATGCAGTCGACCTTACACCGGGCCAGCGGTCAGACATCACCGGCTGTGAAAAAGGAGGTGTGGGTCGTGGGCCACTCGTACGTGAGGCGTGCCGCAGACGTATTCAAAGCAGGTGACATGGTTCACGTAGCTGGGGAATACGGGTACAGGATGTCCTTCTACGGAAGGGGCGGTCTCTGTATTGACCAGTTTCAAACATTTTTTGAGGGTTTGTTAGGGCGGACAAGGTCACCGCCGTCTATAGTGATAGTACATGTTGGGGGCAATGATTTGGTCACCATCGGTAGACGACTACTCCTGGAGGCAATGCTTTCCACTGTAAGTTGGTTGGCGAGGAGAGTTCCGGGGTGCACGATTGCATGGTCCCATTTGATTCCACGAAAGGTGTGGCGGGGGGCTCTCTCTATACCTGCTTTGAATCATTCTGTTAGGAAGCTTAACAATAAAGTGAGTAGGTTGTTCCGTTCCAGGACATTGCATTCTATTTCTCATAGCTGTATTAATGGTGACATGATGTATTCGGGGGATGGTGTGCATTTGTCTTGGGAGGGGAATGAGTTGTTCTTAGGAGATTTCTTAGCATGGTTGAAATCTTTGAAACATGACCTTTAGGTAGGAGTGTTGTGGGGGGTCCGGATAGCCGGTCAACTATCCGGCCTGTGGCGGTAAGGTCATGATCGGTGAGCACTAATTGGAAGATCCCTATGAGTGGGCGTCACCCAACACGGATGGGAGCGCTCGGGGGAGGTGGCCTTTGGCCCCTCAACGGGGAGGCGGTCCCTTCTAAGGATGGGTCGCCGGAAGAAGAGGAAAGGCGGTCAAGGCCCCTTCCTGTGTAGGAGGGGTTACAGCCCCCTCCTGGGGAATTTCCCGGGGCCAGGGACATCTGCGACGGCAGATGCGGTAAGTTGTGTGGGGTTGGGGGGAGGTCTACGATACCTTCTAGATACCTCACACGAGTCTTCGAACGACCTTTAACTGGCGTCGAGTTGATAAGTGCCCCCGTCAAGACAAGGGAAATTGTAGTAGTTGCACGTGAGTACGCCTCAGTGCTGTCGCCCCTCCCAAGTGGGTGGGGTATGTCTGGTTAGGGATCTTGACACCGGTTACGACCTTGCCGTTGGCCCTTAAACGTTAGGATGTACAATTTCAATATTTCAAGTAAATGTTTTGTAGGATGTTAGATCGGCTAGGAGAACCTCTGTATTAGAGAATTTGTTAAGGTTAGCCAAACATCGCAGTGTGGTATGAAATTGTACATTAATGTTTAAATGTTCTAATTTTTTGTTTTTAATAAATACGGCCGGGAGGGTCACTCCCTCCCACTTCCAAAAACTTCAAGAACCGTTTCCGGTTTCCTTCATTTGGGGATTGTGTTGAGAGGGGGTGGCAGGTATCTCAGCCATATGGAAAGGGGCGACCACTCGGTCCCCCCGAACGTATGGCAGAGTGCCTCGATCCCCCCGGGAAGACATTTTTGGGCGGGAGGCGCGTCTCGGCTGGTATGCCCAAAGCGGCGTAGCCGGGGCGCGCTTTTTCCCGCCCTTGAGTGGGCTGGCCTAGACACGGACGCCGCCGGCCACGCCCTCGGGGCAGGCAGGGGCGGGTTTACGCCCGCCCTGAAGATGGATAAAAAGAGACGCAAGACCAGAAGACATCCTCTTGTTCCTGTGCTCTGAAGCTGCACCTCCCCGCTACACGTGAGCTCGAGACGGAACGAAGAGCCAATTTTGACCCACCCACCAGCCCCTGAGGACAGCTAGTTGTTTTAATAAAGTTGATCAGTTATTCTATTTTCGTTTGCAGGTTGTTTTGGTGTTATGTTGATATTTAATGTGTAATAAAGATTGGTATAATGTTACAAGCTGGTGATTGAAAAATGTCGGATTTAAGGTCCATGTAGACACAGTTTTTTCGGTCATAGTGGCCAATGTAGTTCGTTAGTTAGCACTTGTCGTATTTATTTCGGTCAGGCGGTAGGCGGTAAGGTCATGATCGGTGAGCACTAATTGGAAGATCCCTATGAGTGGGCGTCACCCAACACGGATGGGAGCGCTCGGGGGAGGTGGCCTTTGGCCCCTCAACGGGGAGGCGGTCCCTTCTAAGGATGGGTCGCCGGAAGAAGAGGAAAGGCGGTCAAGGCCCCTTCCTGTGTAGGAGGGGTTACAGCCCCCTCCTGGGGAATTTCCCGGGGCCAGGGACATCTGCGACGGCAGATGCGGTAAGTTGTGTGGGGTTGGGGGGAGGTCTACGATACCTTCTAGATACCTCACACGAGTCTTCGAACGACCTTTAACTGGCGTCGAGTTGATAAGTGCCCCCGTCAAGACAAGGGAAATTGTAGTAGTTGCACGTGAGTACGCCTCAGTGCTGTCGCCCCTCCCAAGTGGGTGGGGTATGTCTGGTTAGGGATCTTGACACCGGTTACGACCTTGCCGTTGGCCCTTAAACGTTAGGATGTACAATTTCAATATTTCAAGTAAATGTTTTGTAGGATGTTAGATCGGCTAGGAGAACCTCTGTATTAGAGAATTTGTTAAGGTTAGCCAAACATCGCAGTGTGGTATGAAATTGTACATTAATGTTTAAATGTTCTAATTTTTTGTTTTTAATAAATACGGCCGGGAGGGTCACTCCCTCCCACTTCCAAAAATTCAAGAACCGTTTCCGGTTTCCTTCATTTGGGGATTGTGTTGAGAGGGGGTGGCAGGTATCTCAGCCATATAAGCAGCTATCCTCTTCTAGATCTGGAAAAAGGGCTTAAAAGGGCCAACACAGGCTAAGAATACCTATACTAGATGCGAGCAAGACTAATGATCTATATCACTGCTAAATAAAGCCAAAAACTCTGCCATAACACTAGTACAGTGAACTACATGTGCCCAGGGCCTGTAAATTAAATGCTACGAGTTGGCATCAGCACTTATTGTGCCAATCACTCAAGTAGCCCTCGAACCATGGCTCAGGCCTGCCTTTGTTGGCAGAGCCTGTGTGTGCAGTTTACCCTGCGATACCGACTTAGCATTTTACATGTCCAGCTAGTGAAAAACTCTCAAATTTGTTTTTCAATACTGGAAGGCCTATCTCTCCCATAGGATAACATTGGGATTATCTTATTCTGTTGTCTACCTGTAATTCTCAATTGTGAAGAGATACACTTTCCATGATTGGTGTCTCTCAAATTCTAATTTAAAATATTAATTTATGGTTTATGATCACATGTCTGGGGTGGGTGGCAGTAGGTTTTCTGTATTCTCCCCAGACAGCCACCCACAATGTGAGATTAGGAGTGACTTGATGGGTCATCCAGGTCGGATGGGGGAAGAGCTGGACCCAGCCTCACTTACACCTGAGCAGGCTGTGTTCTGTCCCTAAACAAAGGGTTGTATACCCCTCTGTTGTGAGTCTGGAGCCAGGGCAAGAAGGGATGACCTTTGTGCACTTAAAAGCATGTTTTTGAATTCTCCCCCATTTTAAAGCCGTAACCGGATATAAGTACTGTACCTCAGACACTACCAAATCAGTACACTTTTGGCCCTGTAACTGGTAGAAAGAAGGACTGTTGTGCTGCTGAATTACTGCCACTGTGCTAACCTGCTGCCTGCTGTTCCCATGCCTGGGTGAGAAGGACTGAACCTGCATCACTTGAACCCAGAGTGCTCCAAGGGCTAGCAGGCTGTCCTTTTGATCTGAAGTCTCAAGGGCATAAATACATCATACCACCGTGCTTCTGCACCTGAACTCTACCATCTGTGAGTCTGCCCTGCCAAGTGGTGCCACCCCGGTCCTTTATCCTTGAAAATGGACCTACAGTGCTTGTACCAGTGGTACCAATGCATCCAAAATGCCACTGCTGCACAGATCAGGACCTATTGATCACCTCTGCTGCATTGATAAGAACCAGCACATCGTCATTGCTGTGTGGCTCGGCACCAAGGCTGCTGCGTGTATCAGACCAGATGCATAGCCTTTGGAACTATCACTGCGTTACACTTTACCTGGTGGAATGCCCTCGCATCTCCAGCAACGGTACCCTAGACGTTGATGGTGAACCTCCGCATCGCAGCTCACTGCTCAACAGAGTTGACGCATTGCTGCTGTGTGAATCAGGACCAGCAACATCTTCGCCACAGCATGGATCTGCACCAATGCAACTCCTTGACTGCACCACACATCCACGACATTAACTGAAGTAGCACTTTCTGCCTCTAGGCACTATTTTCACCTAATAACTTTGAAATTCAGTATCTCAATGCTACTTATTGGATTTTTGTAGTTTTGGTCTAGTTTTATTTATTTAGAGATATTCTTCTAATCTGGTGTGGAATCCTTTTGTGGGGAGCTTTTATGTTATGTTATGTTATGTTATGTTATGTTATGTTACTGCCATTTGTATAGCGCAACAGCTGCCCCAGCCAAGGGGCGTCCCGGCGCTTACAGCAAAAAAATAACACGGAGGGAGGGCAAAGGCTACACAATGGGAAACATGTATGTTTTTATGGCCTTCCTGAAAGTAGTTAGTGTGCCTACGAATGTGAGTGGGCAGTGAATTCCAGAGGAGGGCTGCCCTACTGTGGAAGGAACGGCCTCCTGTCCACACTCTCCGGAACCTTGTGAGCCTCACCAGGTGCTGGCCAAGTGAAAGGAGCTGACGTGTAGGAACGTAGGGAGTGACTAGGTTGGCCAGCATGAATGGTCCTATGATAGCTTTTTACTGCTGCTCGATAGGTGTCTTTCGCATTGGTGTTAAAATCCCTTCTCCATATACGTTCCAGCCTTTTGCGGTTTTTGCGCAGGTCAGCCAGCTCGCTTTTGAACCATGGTCTTGATCGAGTATTACAGTTCAGAGACCATTTCTCTGGGATAAAACCATCTAGTGGCTGGCTGATCCAATCTGCTAGGTCCCTATAAGCCTCATTGGGGTCATTAGAAAGGCTAGGACGGGGGCGGAGCTTGCCAGCGCCGATGGCGGACGCTTGATTTTGGAGCTCCACGCCATCGCCAACATAATCCTTCATAATCCTTCCCAAACGGAGCCTGAGGGGATAGAGTGGTTGATATCCTCGTCCTGAGTCCACTGCTGCCCGGTGCGGGCGTAAACGGAGCTGCTACAGCATTCGGGGCCGACGGAAGCGAGAGAGCGGGGGCCGTCACCCTAGGCCGCTAATCCCCGGCCTGGATTTAGACGAGAGCTGGCGTGCGTGACCTGATGTGCGGCTGCCCGGCGAGACATCACCCGGTGGGGCGGCGAATAACTGCAGGAGCTCAGGAGCAGGCACGGAAGCCCCGGAAAGGATTTGATTGGCCCTGTACGTCCCACATCGGCCTACACACGTGAAGGGGGAGTCTCTCATGGGCCATTTAGAGGTACATGATTGGAGTCGATCTGGGAGCCCCCGAGGCGTGGACAACTGGGATCCCTATGCCCTTCCCCACTATGCGGAGCCTCACGGGGTCCTGTGGGTGATGATGACCTCTCGGAATTTTTTTGAAGTGGGCCAGAGCCTCTACATTGGCGGCACGCGACATCTGGAACTTTCGAGACCCCCGAGTTGTGAGATCCCCGGGCGCCTTAGAACCAGCGGCAGCCTGGGGTGCCCACACGGAGACTGCATGGCTGTTGGAGGCGGAGTGACCAGGCAGCACTATACGGCCGCAGGCGGAGTGAATAGCTCACATTGGAAGCGCTCTGGTGGTGTGACCCCTGAGCCAGTCAAGAGGAGCTGAAGTGAGGAGCGATATATTGTCGGATCCCCAGTGGAGATAATCCTACTCTCCCGGTTTGGTGGCCCAGCTGCGTCCCCTGGGCCGGAGTCTGCTGCGTGAACCAGTTGGGGCAGCCGGTGCTGGCGGGCCGGAGTGTTGTGTGACTGATCACTCGGCGTGGTGAGGACCCGGCGTTGCGAGAAGTCCGACCAGCAGTCGGGAACAACAGGTAGGAAATAGAGTCTGTAAAACAACAACTTGTCCGCAAAAATGGGACGGAGTTCAAGAGCAAAACGATCGGCTCTAGATCAAGAGCGATATCGGATTTCACCAATAGGCGAGGAGTTCTCGTTAAGCAGTGGAGCGTTCCAGGAAGAGGGCTTTGAGTAGCGATTTGAATTGCGGGAAGGAGGCGGTCATTCTGATGTGGGGGGGGGTGGCGTTCCAGATCCTGGGAGCATTCCCCGCAAAGGATTTATTCGAGGTATTGCGTTTCTGTGATTTCAGAGGGATGAGTAGCAGTGTGTTGGAGCTTCTGAGGTTCCTGGATTGACCCGCCCTTTTGAGTTTGGAGGCCACGTATTCTGGTTTGCCTGTATGCAGGGCTTTATGTGTGAGGCAGGCTGTGCGGAAGTTGGCTCGTTGGTCGATTGGGAGCCAATTCAGTTCTTTGAGTGCCAAAGAGATGTGGTCATATTTCTTTGTTCCTGTGACCATTCTTGCTGCTGCGTTGAGGGCGGAGGATAGAGGACCCAAGTGCAACTTGGCTGTTCCGGTCAGTACAGCGATGCCATAGTCAATTCTGGAGAGCACAAGTGCCCGCTTGGCCTGTTTCAGATCTTTGAGGGGGGAGGAAGGGTTTAATTTTATAGAGAAGTTTCAGGTTCATGAACGCGCTTCTGGCGGTTTTAGAGATGTGTTTATTCATGGCCAGTTTCGGGTCAAGAGTAATTCCTAGGGATTTTGCGGAGTCCGTTGGCGTTAAAGAGACATTGAGGGCATTTAAGGCTTTGAGCCATTCCACTATTTGTTGGTTTTCATCCTTGTTCGAGATTAGGAGAATTTCCGTTTTCTCTTCGTTCAGTTTAAGGTGGTTGGCTGAGAGCCAGTGTTGGACCTCCAAGAGTGTAGCATTTAATCTGTGGATGTCTGCGATCGAAGTGGTTTCTAAATAGAGTTGAGTGTCATCCACGTAAAGGTGGAAGGGGATGTTAGATTGCCTGAGAAGTGAGGTGAGGGGTTCCATGTAAATGTTGAAGAGTTGTGGGGAGAGTACTGATCCTTGAGGGACTCCTCTGCTGAGGGGGAGGGGGTCTGATTCGAAGCTGTTGATCTTTATTCTTTGAGTGCGGTTGTTAAGAAAGGAGGATAACCATTTTAGGACTGTCTTTTCGATGCCCGCTCTCTCTCGGAAGACATTAAGTAGGAGGGTATGATCTACTGTGTCGAACGCAGCCGAGAGATCAAGGAGAATGAGAAGGCTACAGTGGTTGGAGTCAAGTGACATGTGCAGATCGTCAAGAACATTTAGAATTGTGGTTTCAGTACTGTACTGAACCTTGAACCTTGATTGGAGAGGATCCAGTAGGTTAGAATTCTCTAGATGTTGGTTTAATTGTGAGAGCACACACCTTTCCAGAATTTTGGCTTGGAACGGAAGGTTCGAGACTGGCCTGAAGTTGTTCATGTCCATGAGGTCAAGGCCAGGTTTTTTCAGCAGAGGTGTGACTTGTCCTAGTTTAAGGCAGTCCGGGATGTGGCCCTCGCTCAAGGAGCTATTGATGATCTTGCTCCAGATTGGGGCTAGAATGAGCTTCAAATCATTGGTCAGTCTCGAGGGAAGTTGATCGATGGAGTGAGATGAGGGTTTTGCAGTGGCAATAAGATTCCTTATCATTTCTTCCTTGACCGGCTGGAAGGAAGACTAGCGGATAAACAGGGTTATTGTGGGGGTGGCGTTGGTTGCAGGACTCGCGCTGAAGGAGCGTTGAATTTTGGCGATTTTTTCATTGAAGAAGCTTGCGAATTTGTCGCACTGTGTCTTGGACGCCCCTGAGTTGGCTGCCTTAGGAATGGAGGTTTGGTTCCTGATGATGTTGAAGAGTTCTTTGGGGCGGTTTTTGGCATTATCTAATGCAGAGCAGAAGAAGGAAGATTTTTTGCTTTTGATGTGGGTATAGTAGTTTTTGCGTGCTGCCATGAGTTGGACCTGATGGATGGCGGAGGGGTTGTGTCTCCAGATTCTTTCCAAGGATCTTAGGTGTCTTCTTTCATCATTAATGTCAGTAGAGAACCATGACCTAGAGGGAATGCTTCTGGGTTTTTTTAGTTTCAGAGGTGCCAGCTGATCCAGGGCGAGCTCCAGGTTGGAGTGGTAGAGCGAGGTGAGTTCCGAGGTTGAGAGGGACTCTGTCGTGTCCGGGAGGAGAGTGCTGAGATCTTTTTCCAGCTTATCTCGAGGGACTCTGGAGGTGTTCCTGACCCACTTAGGGGGGGCTTGAGTGGGTGGGCGGGATAGGGCCGGGTGGATGATATGAAAGAGAATGATGTGGTGGTCTGACCAGTCCACCGGGATGATGTGGTCAATCGATACTGCATTTCTGTTCGCAATGATGGCATCCAGGGTCGCTCCTCTGTAATGCGTTTCCTCTGAGCAGTGTTGGATCAGATCGTTGTCTTGCAGAAGGGTGTTGATAGATTGAATTAGCTGGTTATTGGAATCGATCCATCTTAGGTTGAGGTCACCCAAAATTAAGCTGTTGTCACTGTTAAGTGCCGATTGGGTGATCAGATCTGAAAGCTGTGCTCTAAATTCGTTGGAGTTGCCTGGGGGATGGTAGAGGAGATGGCATTGGCGTGAACTATGACTGTGAGAATTGATGTTGATCGACAGGCATTCGAAGGAGCTGTACAGGCAGGAGGGGGTTTCAGAGATGTGGAGGTCACTTTTGTGGATAATAGCTATGCCGCCACCTTTGTGTATGGGCCTGTCTTTGTGGATAATTGAGTAACCGGGTGGCACCAGCATGTCCAGAATGGGGTGGGATAGGGTGTTTAGCCAAGTTTCCGTGATGAAGGCTACATCAAGGTCATGAGAGAGGATCGATTCAGCTATTTCTGTTGCATGTTTGACCGCAGACCGGCTGTTAATAAGCATTCAGTTCAAGGGGGGGTCTTCTTTTGGATTCAGATTGTCAGGCTTGGCTCTGGGAATGGCTGAAAGAAACAATGGGGGTCTAGATTGTCTAGATGGGGGCAGGTTCCTACCCACTCCGGTGATGACTTGGATCGAGGAGGTGAGAGTCGAGTTCGGGGGAGGGGTGTGTGCTGGTTGGTTCGGGTGGAGATCGTATGAGGCGATGAGTGCGCTCACTTCCTGGGGGGAGAGGGCGGTTACATTTCTTCTGGGGTTGACTGTTCGCGACTTCTTCAGGTCTTTAGTGTGAGGAGGAGGCAGGGAATCAAGGTGGGGATGAGCCCGGTTGGTGAGGGGATAATCGTTCCTAGTGAGAGGCGGAGGGATGTGGGAAGGAGCAGAGGGGGGAAGGGGTAGCTGGAGAATCCCAAGGGCTGATAGGGTTTCCTTCAGGCCAAGGATCAGGGTCGAGATTTGTGCTTCAATAAGGTCGAGGTGGCGCGACAGCTCGGGCGGAGGAGAGAGGACGGGAGGGTGGGCGGGGCTGAGCCCTGGGTGAGAGAGGCTTTGGGGTGTTTGGGGGTGGTGGGGGGAGGACGGGGGTAGGGAGAAAAGGGGAGCTGGGGCTGTTGAGGGCCTGGAAATGGCAGATTGTAAGAGCAGGGAAGGGTGGGGAGGCTGTGATGGATCTTTGAGGACGGGAGCCGGGGAAGGGGAGTTGCGGTCCTCAGGGGGTTTGACGGGGGCTGAATGGTGGGAGGTTGGCTGTGAGGGGTGGAGGACGGGAGTTGCGAAATGGAGGGAGCTGGGGCTGATGGAGGCATCTGAATGGTGGAGTGATTAGGTAGAGTAGTGAGGGGACGCTGGGGGGGAGGACACGTTTCATAGATTGGGAGTTTGTGAGGAGCCAATCGGTGTGGAGGGGGTTGTCATGTGGGGGTGAAGGGTGGTAGCCATCTTAAGTGTGGGGAAGAGAGAGTCGAAGAACTCGAGGTTCTCTTCTTTCGCCTGGATTAGGACGGTGCCATTCACATAAATGGTGATGGAGATGTCTCCGGTCAAAGATTGATGGTTCAAGGGGGCGATAGTTAGTTTGCGGTTGTGATCGGTGAAGGTGGTTTTGGAGACGGGGAGGGATGAGTTGAGGATGGTGGCCCATACATAAGGTCTGTTGGTGTGGAAAATGAAGTCCATTTTCTTCAGACCTCTAGTTGTGCAGTGGTAGGAGTCAACAACTAGCGTTTCCGTGTGTTGCCTAATTATATTCTGTTTGAAGCGTTTTTTAGCTTTGAAGGATTGTGTTGGGGAGACGACACTGGCATGCTAGGCCAAGTTGGGGTTGGTCTGCTGTGGGAGGAGGGTGGAGAGGCTGTGGGGGGGTGTAAGAGGCCGTGTTGGGGCTGGTCTGCTGTGGGTGGAGGGGGAGGAGTTCATGGGGGGGGAACCCCACTGTTCTAGGAAAGATAAGCTGGGTTGCACACAACGACAGTTGGTATTGACCTGTGTGAGAGAAGCTTGTTATGTTATTCCTGGAAATCTGATTAGTCTGACTCTACACTCTGGGACTGTGACATGCACAGACGTAAGTTTGCTCCATTAATGCCCCAGGTATTGCGCTATGGCAGAAACCACCACAGATAGCGGGACGTTGCTCACACCTAGACTAAAGGCAATCACCTGGAATGTTCGTGGCCTGAATGACCACCGCAAAGTCAGGAAAACTCAGCTATTTGCAGCGCCAACATGTAGACGTTTCCCTGCTCCAGGAGACGCATCTACCTACACAGAGTGATATGCTCAGATGCAGAGGGCTTGAGGATAATATCTCCGCGGCAGGGTTTACCTCCAGCTCCAGAGGGGTTTTGACATGGGTGAACCCCAAGTCCAAATTGCAGGTACACACACTGGAGACAGATGCAGAAGGCAGATTTGTCATATCTAGATGCTACGGCCCTGCCAGAGATTTTACGGTAGTCAATACCTAATGCCCCAACTTTGATTCACCAGAATTCTATAAGACTCTTGCTGCCAAGGTCAAGCGATTCGACCAGAGAAACTTGCTTCTATGGGGAGGAGACTTCAACCTTACTATGACCCCGACTCTGGATAGGTCGTCCGGTCCCACTCGCAGACCAGCTGCTGCTGCCCTGGAACTGCAGAGTGCCATGACTTGCCTGGGCTTGGGGGACGTATGGCTCTCACAAAATCCTCAGCAGGGTGGGTACACGCACTACTCAGCATATCACAATGTACACACTCGGATAGATTACTGGCTCGCTCCCTCCTCCAACCTTGACTGAATAAGAGATTGCAGAGTTCTGCCCAGAACACTATCTGATCACTCACCGGTGCTACTGGAACTACGTATTCCAGGCAAATCCATACCGCCATTCACATGGAGGTTCCCGCCTAATTCTCTGCTAGACCCGGTGTTTAGGGAAGAGCTGGCTGAGGCCATAGATTTCTTCTTCGAAAATAACTAAGCATGGGCGGAAAATCCGTTCCGCTCGTGGATTTTGCGGATTTACGGTAAATTCGCAATCCGCGAACTCTCGCGAATTTACCGAAAATCCGCAAATTCGCACGCAGCGGATTTTTTTTTTGGTGATACAATATTGCGGCGTGCGGCGTTCACTTACCGTCATTCAGCATTTGCCAAGTTGTTTTTCTCGATATTTTGTGAGTGCTGCGCTATTTTGGATCTTGCTGCGGGATCCCTCGGGAGTTGGCGACCGCGATTACGTCATAGCGGCTTGCCACCTTGCACAGCGAGAATTTGTCAACACGAGTACGCCCTGATCACGTATCGCGGGAGTTCGCAATTGTGAACACGTAAATGCGGCGGGCAGCAACAACCTCGCACTCGCGAAATTACAAAATTAGCAATTCTGCACAAGAAATCCACCAGCAGGCAGCATAAACCTTCTGAAAATTATGATTTTTATCAGAATAACTCCTCAGGTTGACATTTGCCTGCACTTTTTTTTGCGAGGAGTCCATTTTGGGGGGGGGGGGAGGGGGAGGGTGGGAGGAAGGAAGTGCCCCACAGTCTCCAACTTCCTGTTCCTGTCCAGCAGGCTCCTCCCAGTGCTTTCTTCATGTGCTGGTCACTTTCATTCGGATCTTGACCTGGAAGGATAACTTTTTGTGGATGCTGCTGGATATTTGGTTTTGAGGCCTTTTTGACTTTCTTTGGATCACTTTTGGATTAGAAATTTCACAAGTAAGTTTGTTCGGGGCATTACAGTTGCTGCAACTACAATTTTGGAATTTTCGATTTTTGGGCTGTTGTTGGGGCCTTTTGAGCAGGGGTAGTGAGTGGTGCATGGGCCTAGTCTTTCTGTGGGGTGTCTTGAATTTAAACATCATGGAGGGCATGAATGGCATGAGATTGTGCTGATTTTTCTGTGTTTTTTGAGTTTTGGGCTTTTGTTGGGGCCTTTTGACCAGGGGTAGTGAGTGGTGCATTGGCCTTGTCTTTCTGTGGGGTGTCTTGAATTTAAACATCATGGAGGGCATGGATGGCATGGGATTGTGCTGATTTTTCTGTGCTTTTCGATTTTTGGGCTGTTGTTGTGGCCTTTTGACCAGGGGTAGTGAGTGGTGCTGCATGGGCCTAGTCTTTCTGTGGGGTGTCTTGAATTTAAACATCATGGAGGGCATGGATGGCATGGGATTGTGCTGATTTTTCTGTGTTTTTCGATTTTTGGGCTGTTGTTGGGGCCTTTTGACCAGGGCTAGTGAGTGGTGCATGGGCCTAGTCTTTCTGTGGGGTGTCTTGAATTTAAACATCATGGAGGGCATGGATGGCATGAGATTGTGCTGATTTTTCTCTGTTTTTCGATTTTCTGGGGTGTTCATGGGGACAGGCCATGTGGGTGGGGGCCATTTTGAGTGCTGGTACAGGCAGGCCCTGGCCATGTGCTGGGAGGCAAGTGGCCATTTTGAATGCAGGCAGTTTTCTTAGGCCTGCAACCATTTTGCCTAGCTTTCAACCATTATGCCCAGGGGTAGTGAGTGGTGCATGGGCCTAGTCTTTCTGTTGGGTGTCTTGAATTTAAACATCATGGAGGGCATGGATGGCATGGGATTGTGCTGATGGCATGGGATTGTGCTGATTTTTGTGTGGTTTTCGAGTTTTTGCGGTGTATAACTGAACTGATGTTCCTCTGTCTTCCATTGCTTTTAGGTGCACAAGACTCAAGAGAACGACCAGTGCCAGGAAGAAGTCCTGCAGCGGTGTGTGTGTGCAGCATAACGTCACGCAACGTAACATCTGGCCACAGACAACTCTGCAACTCGTGCAACTGCGGCCTGCTTTTCTGACCTCTGAAGAAGATGGCCCCAAACAAAGTTCCCCGTAGCTCCTCTAGAAAGAAAGTTGCCAGTAAGGAGCAGAAGAAGCAAGTTACCAAGGAGACTGGTGTGCCGCCCACCACATTTTTTGGGAGTAAAAAAAAATAATTACGCCTGCAGCAGGAGCGGGATCTGCTGGGGACCAAGCTGGGAGCCGCACCCCCGCTCCATTGGGCTCAGTGCCACCACCACCACGCCAACTTAAGTCCGAGCCCTTGTGTGCTGCAGAGGCACTTAGTCTAGTTGTTCAATCACCATCGACCAGTGATGTTGGCTCATCGCAAGAAAGTAGCAGCAATGTCCCTCAATCAACACAGGTTGTTGTAACTCATCTGACGAGTGTTGAAAAACCACAGCCGCAACAACAACCACATGTGCAAGTACATGCCCAAGTACAAGTGGAAGGAGCAAGCAGAGGTGCATGGAGAGTCACAAGTGCCCACAATAGTTGTTCCTCCCGAAGTAGGAGCACATCAGGAAATCGACAATCAAGCCGAGGTATCATTTGAGGAAGCCACTCCTCCTGATGATCATTCATTGTCTTCCACATCCCTAGCAAGGAAGAGATCAAGGGTGGTGTCTACATCTTCTTCAAGCACACCTCTTCTGATGATACGGGTCAAAATTGTGAACCAGCACCACAGCCGTCTGAGAGTGAGGCACACCATGATCTGACAAAGGTAGTTAAGCGTAAAAGGAAGCTCGTCCAAAGTCTCATAGTTATGGAGTGTGATGAGGCTCAACAAGAAGTGGCTGATAAAGACTCTCACGACGAACCAGCGGGCATGCAGCAAACAGACATTTTGACCCTAGCCCGAGAAGCTGCTGAGCGTGATGATGTTGTCGATGAGGATGCAATGGAAATACCACAATCATTGGAGTTAACTAGTACACCAACACCAACCACTTCCATATTTCTTCCTTGCCAGAAGGGACCTCCATCCACCTCGACCTCAATTAGTGGTGGTGAAAGTGCACAACGTAGTAAAGTTCGGCAATCCACATCCTCCACTGCATCTGGCATTAGAAGCATGACCACCACCAGTATCGCCGCCTCCTCCGGCCCCCACAGACATTTCAAGTCCGAAGTTTGGGACTTCTTTAGTGTTTGCCCAAAAAAGGAAAACTTCGCCATTTGTAGCATTTTTAAGCTTGCAGTTAGTCGTGGTAAGTTTGGTACCAACTATGGTACCGGAGGCCAGAGAGGTCATCTTAAGAGACAGCACGCTGTCCAATGGTTTGCGCACCTAAAGGAGATCAAGGAAGCCCGAATTGCAAGTCAAGAAAACGTTGATGTTTCGTCTGATGATGACGAGGAGGAAGAAGACGTGTCAAACACTTCACTTACACCCAGTACCCCTGTCAGCAGCACACCCCATGTGAGCCACACTAAGAGTGTGGGAGAGAGTGAGACACCAATGCGAAAAAGTTCATCAGCGAGCGTAACTGGGTCGAAGAAGTCATCATCATCATCATCCCGTAAATGCATGATCCAGGGCAACATTAGAACCATGTTGTTTTCAGACGCGCCATATGATTGCAACCACCCACTGACGCGTCTGTATAACACTAAGCTGGCCAAAATGCTAGCTCTGGACCTTCTCCCTTTTTCTTTTGTAGAAGGGGTTGGTTTTCTAGAATTAGTGGCAGCGCTCTGCCCTAAATGGAAGGTTCCTAGCCGGTTCTATTTTGCCAGAGTTGCGGTTCCAGCACTACATGAAGATGTGCTGGAGGTGATTGGGGCAGCTTTGCAGAAGAGTGCTGTTCACACAAAGGTCTTTCACAGGCTATCCCCAAAAAAACGCCAGATTGGTTATGTTTCCATGGATAATAGCACCAATGTAGTTAAGGCCATGGATCTGGGTCACTATTTCAGAGTGCCATGTTTGGCGCACTGTATAAACCTGGTTGTTAAAAAATTCTTGAGTGAAGCGTGCGAGTTAGTGGCCACCTGCCGAAGAATGTGCAACAATTTCAGCCATTCTTTTAAGGCCCGGAGGCATCTGAGGAGCCTGCTACATGAACGTCGAATGCCAGTGAAAGCACTCATCCAGGAGGTGCCAACACGTTGGAACTCAACCTTCTACATGCTTGAGCGTCTGTATGAGCAGTATACGGTACTCGATCACTATTTCTCAACACTGGGTACAGCTCAGAAGGACCTGAGGCTAGATGCGGCGCAATGGAAGCTAGTTAAAAGCCTGACAGACATGCTTCGTCCTTTCGAGGTCTTCATGCGTGCAGTCAGTAGGGAGGACTGTAATTTGGGAAAAGCTATCCCATTGTTGCGCATGCTGGAGCACCAACTTAAGGCGGTGTCTTCTATGTTTCAAAAAGATGAAGAAAAGAAAGACACTTTTGTTTTGGCTGAGAAAATTATTAGAGCGCCTACTTGGCGATAAACGTCTTAAAATGATTCACTCAGAACAGCATTACATTTGTACTACTATTCTAGATCCACGCTACAAAAAGGCGCTGGCAGGCTGAGCATTCTTTCCTTTTGATGATGACGATGTTACAAAGTACAAACGTTGGCTAGCCTTGTCAGCCATGAGGTTTGAAAGAGAACGGCAGCAAATTGAAGGAAAAGGCAGTACATCAGCATCAGCAGGCCATCCCCAGTCAGAAGAATCCACTTCTGCACCTGTGGCTGTGGCACAAGTGACCTCTCAGCCGTTAAGGACACCGGCAACGGATCATCTCCACCAGACACAACAGTAACATTGGGTGAAGAAGAGGATTGGCTAACTTTGCTTGGGTTTGGTTCTCAAAAGGTCCCAGCAAAAAGTAAGCAAAGGGGAGGTACCTTGGAGAACCTTGAGTCGATGGTGCAGGACTATCTGAATGACTCAACAGAGTTCTATGTTAATGCTGACCCATTGGCGTATTGTCATGGGAAAAAAGAATTGTGGGCACAGCTCTCCAACCTGGCTATAAACACTTGTCTTGCCCACTCGCAAGTGTGTCTTCTGAATGTGTTTTCAGTGCTGCTGGTGGCATTGTAACTTCTAAACAGAGCCGCCTCTCGCCCAAAAATGTGGAGAGGTTAACAATGATCAAGATGAATCAGCACCTCATACCACCAGATTACTAAGTACGAGAACACACGCCGGATGAAGACGAGGAGGACAGCAACGTAGATATGGGAATTTCTTCTCTGTTAGGTGACACTGACCTACTCCTGCCTGAATTCGCAGAGTATGAGGACGAATTCTTATTCTTATTCCCTGACACCGAACCCTGAAAATGAGACAATGAATCAATAAATTTCTTTTTCGTCCTTATTCACTTTTATTCCTGTGTGTCTGTCTTTCTTTGTTTTGCACAGTTAATATAATTAAAACTTTAATCACCTAATCACAAAAACAAGCCCATCAGCAGAACTGTCTTCACTTGTTTGCCTATTGATTTGAAGGTGTCGCAGTCTGCATTCCTCAGGTTCACAAGTTCAAAAGAACATGCTCCTCTATCCTCCTCCTCCAGACTCCTATTTCCCTCAAAGCAGAGGGCTGGATTACGCCCAATGAAGAAAGACTCTGCACTTGTGGGGGTGTTCTACTTCTTTGCGGGTGAGTTGACGGCTCTGGGGCCATTGCTGGGAAGCTCTAATACCGGATAAAAGTAGTTTGGACCAAATCGGGGGTGAATATTTTTTTGCGTTTTTGCTGACTTGCTTGCGTTTGAGGTGCTCTTTGGGGGAGTTCCGGGTTTTTGTGGGTGGGTTTTGGGGTCTGGGAGCACTGCTGGGACAGTCTAATTTTGATTGCATTTGCTTTTCAGGAAATCCGTGGTGGAAAACGGGAGTTATGACCTAGCTGCACAGCGCGTTTGGACCGAAGGCCGATAAAAATTGTAAGTATGAGATTTTCCTTTTTGGCTGTTTGGGGGTGTCGTGCTTTTGTGCGGGTGGGTTGGCGGGTCTTGGGGCATTGCTGGGAAGGTCTAATACCGGATAGAAGTGGTTTGGACAAAATCTATGATGAATTAATTTTGCTATTTCTGACATTTCGCTCAATGTAGCGTTTTCGGGGGCCTGTTTGGGGGGCTTCCTGGTGTTTGTGGGTGGGTTTTGGGGTCTGGGAGCACTGCTGGCTATTGATACTATTGATTGCAAGAGGTTTGAAGCAAATCCATGGTGGCAGAGGGGAGTTAGGGCCTAGCTGCAGGGAGCGCGCGGAGTGATTTTGGAAATTGCCATGAAAATGACTAAGTCTCCATTTTTGTACTTTTACTTTTTGGCTGTTTGGGGGTCTTCTACTAGTTTTCGCCTGGGTTGACGGCTCTGGAGCCATTGCTGGGAAGCTCTAATACCGGATAAAAGTGGTTTGGGCCAAATCGGAGGCAAAAAAATGTTTGTGTTTTTGCTGACTTGCTTGCCTTTGAGGTGCTCTTTGGGGGGGTTCCGGGTGTTTGTGGGTGGGTTTTGGGGTCTGGGAGCACTGCTGGGACAGTCTAATTTTGATTGCATTTGCTTTTCAGGAAATCTGTGGTGGAAAACAGGAGTTATGACCTAGCTGCACAGCGCGTTTGGACTGAAGGCCGATAAATATTGTAAGTATGAGATTTTCCTTTTTGGCTGTTTGGGGGTGTTGTGCTTTTTTGCAGGTGGGTTGGTGGGTCTTGGGGCATTTCTGGGAAGGTCTAATACCGGATAAAACTGGTTTGGAGAAAATCCATGCGGAAAAGCATTTTGGCACTTTTTGTAACTAAGGGTTCGTTAGGGTTAGCCCTAGCAGCAGGATTGCATGTGTTTCGGGGTGTTCTAGATTTTTGCAACTGAGTTCTGGGGTCTTAGAGCACTCGTGGGAATGTGTAATTTTGGTTGCAAGTAATTTGAAGAAAATACATGGTGGGAAAGGGGGGATTTGGCATAATTAAAGAAAGCGTTTGCCACTATTCTTAACTTAGGGCTCGTTAGGGTCAGCAGTATTTGTATTGCATGTGTTTGGGTGGGGGGCTGTTTGTGGGGGGGTTTGCGAGTCTTGGAGCGATGCTGTGTATGGATACTTTTGCTTGCTTGCAAGTGCTTTGAATACAATCCACGGTGGATAAGGGGGGATTTGGGCCTACCTTTACTTTCAAAGTACGTTTTGTCACCAGTTTTCTACTAGGCCTCGTTTTTTTGAGATCTGATTGGGGGTCTTCTACATTTTTGCGACTGGCTTTAGTAAGGGTCTGGGTGGGAGCACTGCTGGGAAGGTCTAATTTTGTTCTAAAACACAGTTTACAGTACACCTAGCTTGAGTGGAAAGATCTGCTAAATTAATTTGCCCATACTTATTTATCCTTCAAAAGGAGACTCAGACAGAGTACGCACTTTCAAAAATATTGTACTGTCTATTAGGAAACTCAAAGTGTGACTTTTTGCACGACACAGCGTACATACCTTATATTTATTTGTTTATCTGTTTTTCCATCAATAATTACAGGCCGGGTTTTAGTCTGTGAAATGGGAAAAAAAGGATGAAGTCAGGCTTCACATTAGCGAGCCGCAATTCAGCATCCGCCAGGCAGGCATTGGACAGGGTGTCTTCTGGTCACCAACATTGATGGACGGAGCGTCAGCTGGAATGGAGGAGTGCCGCTAATAAAAGGAATGGTTTGATGCGTGCAACTTACTTACCAAATTCAACAAGACAACTACAACAACATACAGATACAGTATCCATTCTTTTCTAATATTTTTTTAAGTAATGTTATTGCTGTGAACTTCTATGAGTGTGACTCTGCATTTCTTGGATCTCTCTCTGCTTCTAAATTGATCCCTACAGCCATTCTATAGGTTTTAATTCGGCTATTTTTTAAACCTAATTTAATGTAAGAAGTGTTTCTCTGAGTGCAGAGATAGGCAAGTGAAAACACTGCAGCCCTGTACTGTCGCATTCTGTCAATCACGGTTGTCGAAAGTACTACTTACTTTTCAGTAACAATGCATGCAGTAGTGCATGCACTTCCTTTATGTCACTTAAAAGATTTATGGTTAGCTTTGTACCCAAAGATTTCTTTATCTTCAATTATTGTTTGTTAATGCTGTGCTTTTTTTTTCTTCTCTCAACAAAACTTACCCAAAAAGAAACCCCCATTCCCATCCATTTTCCAAACCCTAACCCTCTTCCCCCGGGCTGTGTGGTTTCGATTGATGTGTGACTAAATGACAGCAATAATTCCACACACTTGCTGGGGAGGATAAGGTCATAGCAACAGGCTGGTGAAGGAATCCGAGGATATATTCTAGACTTACTCAGCTTCAGTACTATTTCTTGTAGTAGTAGCCAATGTCAAAGAAATTCAACGCAAGTACTAGTTTTACTTTCAATACTTTACCATTTGTTAGGCTACATTGTGGCACTGTTTTAGTGAACTGTCACCTACTATATTCTTTATCATACCGTTGTATTGCTCCAGTAAGGACAAAGCAGGTTTCCTTTTCCTTTTTTCCATAGGCATGCAACTGCCACTGTGTCACACCACTAGTACCACCGCAATGAGGACATTTCATCCACCCAGGATTGCCAACCTTAATCGCCATTTCCCGTGGAGCCAGTCCTGGGCCTAGCCCTACTTTCAAACACAAATTACAGGTAAGATAAGCGTTTGGTGGGAGGTAGTATAATGGAGTATAAGGAGAGACGTGAGATTGACGGTAGTACTACTAAAGTCCTAGGACTCTTGAATTCACTTACTCTTTCAGAGGCACTTGGTGTTGAAAACATTTAGCATTTACACTTAAAGGAAGAAAATGACACAGACTTAAGTTATGCTCAGATAAAGTTTCAAAAAGTATATTTGTGTAGCCCTAACAAAACAATCTCCCACAAGACCCTCCCTAACCCCAACGATTGTCCTTCAAAAGTCCCAAAAACAAACCAACTCCCAATTCCCACCCCCCAAATGTCTCTAAAAAAGGGGCAAGGGACACTACGGCAGGATATTGTTCACTTTAGCGGCCAGGGCATCATACTACTTGTGGAGGGTGGCATGGTCGGAGCGGAGGCCCTCCACCAAGGTCTTATATGTTAGGACCTCCTGCTCCAGGTAGGACACTCTGAGGCATAAGCGTTGCTGGCGTGCCTTGCAACTCCTGTGGGGGGCAACTGCTGTCTTTGCTGCTCGGCGGTTGGCTTTGGTAGCCCGGCTCCATACCGCTGGAGCACTGCGCTGGCTGGCAGCCCGTGGGGCACGGAGGAGGATGCAGCTGTCCCAGTGGATGTACCAGTAGACTGCGTGTCCTCCTCCTCCAGGGCCACCAGCCGCCGATATTCGACGACAGTGGCATCCAGCCTCCGTTGCCGGGCCATTCGAGCCAGCTCCTTCCTTGTTGGTTTGTTTGATTTGGAAGGAGCAGCTATATGAAGAAAGAAAGACATAGTCTGTAACCAATGCTCCTTAAGATTAACACAAAATGATTGAGCAGAAAGTTGTGTCACAGTACAACTAGCAACTTGAAAGCACAGTACATAACTATTGAGGCCAGTATCTATCTAACCTCCCACTTCTTCATCCTTGCTCTAACATTAGTGGGAGTTTAAGGAACAAATTCTACGAGCACTATGGACTTCCATTACTTTCGACTATGACAGTACACCAGTCTTATTCTTCTTCTCTCTTGTTTAGGAAAATTGGTACGTTATCTTATGCAAGCCGGCATAATGCCAGCGCAGTGAACTTGCACCCGAGAAAAACAGACGCACACCATGATGAGTGAGACAGACTTGCGTTACTGTACCGGTCCAGTACATTAAGGTGGTGAAGCTCTTACTTTTCTATTATGGGTGGCACTGAGAATACTCTGTTAAAAGGGCTACTGCTTAATTAATTTAACTTTCACCCTACAGTGCAAATGAGTATTAGAAAAGGAAAATAAAGAAGCTAAATAATCTGATTATCTATCACTTCACATGGGATGTATTTGATGACATATGGGATGACTTTAGGTGTTTTGCTTATTATGGAGTGAACAGTGATACCCCCACACATGAATGACGTACTACTACTAAACTAAAGTTATTAAGAGAGGTAGGGAGTGTTCACCGTAATAACCGGATATATGCTGTGCTTGCAGTTGCAATACAAACTACTGCTAATATTCATGGTAGTATTTGGACAAAATTACAACTTCTTTTCCTTGCTTTTTCTACACTGGAACGGACGTGCGGGTGCGGTGTTACATGCTCTTCAAAGTAACACTTAGTTCATCCAGTGACCGTCTACTCTCTCTAGATACACATATGCTATCTAGGAGTCAGATAGTACCATGAATGATCCAGGCATCCATCCATTCAAAGTATATGCACACATACAGTTTCTGTTTCACCCACCAAGGCGGTTCTCCTTCCACCCATCCTTGCTTCATCATTCACCCAGCCATGCACCATACCATATTCTTTCCTTCCCAGCCACCTCGGGGACCAAGCAAACACATATCATTTTTCTTTGCCAGTCATCATTAAATTTCTCGTCCTTCCACACTTACTTACACCCTTCTTTCGCTTTTCGTTCATCCCATCCATCAAGTTCATCTCAGATCTGATTGGGATTCTTCTCGCCAAAAACTTCACAGCTAAGTCGAAGTACATTTAGAGGAGGCTACTACCTGGTTGATTTATAATACACCCATGCAGAAAGCACACTCTGCAGTCTTCAATCTCAATAAGTAAGGACTATATAGCTTACCTCTGCCCGCCACCACCGTGTGAACCCTCACAGGCACATTGGTGTTGTCCGGCACTTGAACCGCCTCCTCCCCAGAACTTTCCTCCTCCACCTCCGCGCTGGGCCCAGCACCCGATGTTCCACCTACAAAGTACATTTAAGAATGTTAGAATACACCACTCACTACTATATAATATTTGGTCTAGGAATAAAGAAATGGGAAAAAACCAGAAAACAATGTAATCATTTGTGACTGTCTACTCTAAAGTAAAAATGTCCCTTTTTCCAGGGAAGGCTGTTGTCTTGCTGCACTTTTTGACACAACTGATGAATGCTTGCTTTTTATTTTTAACACACACCACTTTTTCTCCTAACAGACAGAAGCTTAACTTCTAAGAACACGAGCAAGATCAAGTTCAAACCAGGTAGGAGCTCGGCTCGACCACAAGAAATGTGTTCAATTAATCGTCAGCACTAAGCACTTTTCCATTTTCAGTTAAACATTTAGTTTTATGACAAACTTGATTTTAATAAATGTGTTTACTTTTAATAAAGCTTTTAAACTTAAATAGACTCTGTGGTTTTTGGTCCTCCAGACTAGAGTGGCTGAGCTAAAGGTTTTGCAATTTTTGCAAGCATGAGTCCGTGCCTCTGACACTTCTTGACTCTGACTCCGTACTCTTGTCCTGCGTTGGATAATCATCATTGGGGATCAATCATCTGTGATTTTGGGAGCTAAATGACTCTGCCACACTATCTAGTCAGTAAGGCGATTGGGGGTTCAACTACAAAGTCTGTTATCACTGAGGTATGTGGAAAGTCTAACAGCGCCTATTATAATTGATAAGCTAAGCAATGCATTATTTAGTGTCCATAGTTCTGTTTGTGCAGATTTGTCCCTGCAACAGTAGTAGAATGGATTATCCTCCTATCAAACCAAAAGTAAAGTAGTATCCTATTCTTTCTTGGTGGTCTTTCACCTTTTTATTGTTGGCAATTGTCAAAGCATAAACATTTAGAAGACTTGAAAAGACATTATGGACAATCCCAGAGGACTGCACTCAGTGTATAGAGCTATTGCTGACTAGAATGGGAGTCCAATGGAATTGCCAAATGTGCAATCTTAGTTAGCTACACAGACAGACTAATAAGAATAATCTAGTAATACCACAGGGAGTCATAGTCGAGGCAGGATACGAATTTAGATACAGTCTACAAGAAGATCAAAGACGATTTAGAAAAAATCGAATGAGGAACGCTAGGAAAAAATAGGTACTCTATATTAAAATTAAAACTTACCGGGGCCAGCAAAGGAGCCCTTGCCTGCCCAATCCTGGCCTGCATCCTGTTGAACAGCAGCCTCCTCCTCCTGTGTTCTCTTGCCCCTGTGGGGAGCTGATGTACAACATGAAAGAAAGAAAGACCAGAAAACATGGATGATATTTGTCAACCAAATCAAACATTTCAAAAGAGCAATAACAAAATATTTTGGCGAAATAGCAAATAGACAACTATTCCACTGGATATATTGACCGATCTCATGTGGTCTACTACGTTATTAGTATTGCTTGATTTGCAGACCGTCGACTTGGAAAGTTCTTATGTAACTCACTAAACAAACTACTAAAAAGGTTCGCCTAGGACTGGCAGGCAGCAGTCCGCAGCACGCAAAGTGACAGACAAAGTCCATCATGATTGCAGATCAGCGACAACACTAAAAAGTTTACTACTACATTAATCAGTCATTAAAATACTCAAACTATCAATCCACCACCACTATTTCTTCTTATCGCCATGTGTACAAAGGAAGGACTGGACTTGAGTCTGTAGGGGCTGATTTAGAAGCCCCTTGCGGCTCTTTTGCTTCATTGTTGCGTGACTTTTGTGACGCAGCGGCAGAACAAAAGAGGCGCCATGGTGCAGCGTATATTAACAACGTGACGCATATGGGAGATGCATCACGTTGTAAAGCCCTGCGCCATCAGGGGGCGTTCAGGCGCAAGGGAAGGCGTTCCTGCGCAGGAATGCATCCTGAAAGTGGCTGAGGGAAATCTACAAGATTTCAATCAGTCACTTTGAGGACAATGATGCGTGACTCAAACCCTGCGCCTGCTTGAAGCAGACGTACGGCTTGACGCAGCATTGGGGAGATAGGACACCCCAGAGCATTGCTGGAGCTGTGCCATCGTTGCGACGCAACTCCAGCAATGCACCGCCTTTACGGCACAGATGCGTAACGCTTTGGTGACGTTTTGGGCCCATGGTGCGCCGCATTGTAAATACGGCGCACCATGGGTGGTGGTGGCGTGGCGCCCAATTACTGGTGCATCCCTGCTACTTTGCAGGGATGCGCCGGTAATTAAAAATCTGACCCTTAGTGTCTAGCATTATACAGTTCTTTAAACTACACTCATACATAATTTCACAGGCCAATGAAATGAACACAAAATCGAAAACAAATAAGCATAGTAGCAACGCTACTGAGAAGGAGAGCAGTGCACCTGAAATGCACAGAACATTTTAAAATATAATTTACCTACAATGTAATCAGCAGCATTAATGCTCTTGGTAAAAAACAAAATTTTGCAATATAATAACACACAGAGCAGGAGAAAACAGAGTAGTAAAGAAATAGCTACTACTACTCACCAAGCCCGGGGATCTCAAGGCCGAGCAGGTCGAGCAGATCGCGTTCCCGGTCCAGGACATCCGTCCAACAGTGGGTGGCCTAGTTGTAGGTGCGCCGGACCCGAGAGTGTTGGTACATGGCCCGGCACACCTTCTCCCACCGCTTCCGGCGCTCCTGGATCCCGTATCCGCGAGCAATCTTGCCGCCTGCCATGATGGTCCTGGGGAGGCGGCGCTGAACATAAAAAATTAGTGCGGCCACCTCCTCCGGGCTAGAGATCTCCCGGGGTGCGACCTGCTCCCCCCTCAAACGCCCGCACGGGAGCCGGGGACGGGGTGCGGGACCCTTCCCCTTCTCGGGATGCTTCCCTGCTCCCTTTACCATGGTCTGGGCAGAAAGGAAGCTAAATAATAAAGAAGAAATAGAATAGGGAAGAAGAAAAGAAAAAAGTTTAAAAAAGTAGTTTAAAATTAACCAAAAGTAGCAGAAAACACAAAAATATAGAGCTAGAAAAATAGAGGGATAGATAATAAGTAAAATAGATCAAAAAAACTTCAAACAAACAAAGGATGGCAGAGATTCAGAGAGGATACAAAAAGCATGCCCAGAACCATAGCAATGAATGAGAAACAAGATGGCCGCGCCCGTTCACGACCGCGTGGGTAAGTTCGCACGAGATTTTCCTCACGAACACACGCAAAATTGTACTAGTGAGACGCACACTTTGCGAGATTACACATCGCGCCCGGAAACGGAAATACGTCATGCAAACAAGATGGCCGCGCCCGTGAACGACCGTCAGGGTAACTTCGCGCCGTTGCGCTACAAGCGGCTCGCTAAAACGCACAAAACCTTGCGAACTAACACGCCGCAAAAAAAACAAATCGCATATTCGCACGAATTCGCTGCTTCCGAATTCGATCTCGCGCAAGTTCGCGGCCCGCGAATCCCGCAAAATTGCAGAAAAACGAGTTTTGCAAAACTGAAAGCACTCAGCAGGTGCAAAAGTTCAAACTCATCATTAGTAACCATTCCCTGTAGTGCTTCCTGACTGGGGCCCCTCCAAAGTTCAGTTGCTAGTTGCAACAATTGTATGACCCTGCTCTGACCCTCACAGCAGGCTCATAGAATAGCTAAAAGTAGGCCACAAAGGTCCTGGAAAAAAAAATTGCACTGCAACAGAAAGCAAATTACAGATAAGGAAGCAGGTGCCAGACTGAAATTTTAAAACAGTGGCACATTAATAAATCAACCCCAAATTAATTCATGTCAGTTGAAGCAGGGCAGGTGCGCTTGCTTTTCCCCCCCATAATCTACAGTGATGAACCAGAAGGTGGCATTGATGTACCAGAGGGTGGCAAGGGTGAAACAAGGTGGCAGTGTTGAAACAGAGGCTGCTGTGAACCTGTGATGATGAACCAGACGTAGAAACAACATAGTCGCAACCGTTGCGAGCAGACAAGTAAGTTCGCAATTGCGAACTGGTACAAAACCCTCGCGAACTGGCAGAAACCCTTGCGAACACAAAAAAAAAATCCGCAAATTCGCGAGAATTCGCAAATTTTGCGGATTGCGAGTTCACAAATACGCAAATTTGTGAACGCCAAATTTGCTAAAATTCGCCCAATAGGCTCGGTTGAGAGCTTCCAGGTGGTCTGGGAGGTCTTCAAGGTCTATATCCGAGGCGTTGCGATGTCAAAGCACTCGGGCATACTCCAGACCATTCGGCAGAGACTGGCGGACCTTGAGGAACAACTAGGTATGCTGGAGAGCAGACAGTGTAACCTGGCAGATAACACAGTGAGAGAAGAGATTAAGACCTTGCTTGCGGAATATCATGAAGAAGCAGATAGGGAGGTTAGACACATGAGCAAATATGCCACTGCCAGGGTGTATGGCGAGGGGGAGTGGCCGAGCGCGGTCCTGGCCAACCTCATGAAGGGCGCAAGACGGCGACAGCACGTCACGGTGGTGAATTCTGCCGCGGGAGAGCCGATCACAGATGAGAGGGACATAGCAAACGTCTTCAAAGAATATTACTCAGAACTATACTCCTCTAAGAGCAGTGATCTGGAAGATGAAATTAAAGACTACCTAGGCCACATTGACATCCCCATATTGACCAACTCCGACTGGAAATTCCTCATGCATCCTATTGAAAAGGATGAAATTCTTAAAGCGCTAGCCAGCATGAGGTCGGGCAGTGCTCCGGGAGCGGACAGATTTACAGCGGGCTTCTACAAAGCTTTTATGCATCAACTACTCCCGCACCTGTCAACTCTTTTCAATGACATATGCGTGGAGGGCAGCATGCCACATTCTATGAGGGAGGCACTCCTGGTTACAATACTGAAGCCGGGAAAGCCCCATGATGAGTGCAGCTCATATAGACCTTTGTCGCTGCTAAATGTTGATACCAAACTGTTCTCCAAGGTCTTGGCCACCCGTTTAGCGCTCCTTGCTGATGGTCTGGTTCCCCGGAGCAAGCCGGATTGATCCCTGGTAGGAACCTAGTCTACAATATACGCACAGTCCTGGGCGCGATTCAACACGTGAGACAAGATAGGAAGGCACTGGCTGTATTCCTAGATATGGAAAAGGCCTTTGACTCTGTGGAGTGGCCTTTCATGTGTATGGTACTGCAGCGTATGGGTCTAGGGCAGCCGTTACTACAGATGTTAGGGGCGCTATATCATGATCCGAGGGCTCGTCTCCGCATGGGAGATCTGGTCACAGACTCTTTTCCCATCAGTAGAGGCACTAGGCAGGGATGCCCTCTCTCACCCCTCCTATATGCCCTTGTGGCTGAACCACTAGCGTGCGCCCTACGAGAATACCACGGTAATGAGGGCATAGGATTCCCGGGCTAAAGTACATAGTGTCGATGTACGCAGGTGACACCCTGCTGTATGTACGTGACCCTGATAACAACCTATCATCGGTGCTCAGGGAGGTGGTCCGTTTTGGGGGCTCTCTGGCCTGAGAGTCAACTGGACCAAATCGCTGGCTTTTCCACTAACGCCGATTACGCAGCCAACACCAATGGAATACCCGCTCCAGTGGACCACAGATTCGGTCCGTTATCTGGGGATTCAGATGCACACGGATGCGGAAATCCTCTTTAGAGCTAACTATGGTACTGCTGTTAGCAAACTAGAAGATGACGTGATCAACTGGAGTAAACTCCCCTTGTCCTTAATGGGACGCATATCAATCAATCAATCAATCATTGCATTTATATAGTGCACTACTTACCCAGAGGGTCTCAAGGCGCTGGGGGGGGGGGGGGGGGGGGAATCTGCTACTGCTCGAACAACCAGGTCTTGAGTTGCTTCCTGAAGGCGAGGTGGTCCTGGGTCAGGCGGAGGTGGGTGGGGAGGGAGTTCCATGTCTTGGCGGCGAGGTAGGAGAAGGACCGTCCCCCTGTGGTGGCTCTACGGATGCGGGGGACGGCGGCGAGGGCGTGGCTGGTCGATCGAAGCTGGCGTTTGGGAGCGTAGAAGTTGAGGCGGCTGTTGAGGTATCCTGGGCCTTGGCTATGTAGGGCTTTGTGTGCGTGGGTGAGGAGACGGAAGGTGATTCTCTTGTTGACTGGGAGCCAATGCAGATCTCTCAGGTGTCCGGATATGTGGCTGCGACGGGGGATGTCCAGGATGAGTCGTGCTGAGGCGTTCTGGATCCGCTGGAGTCTCATATGGAGTTTGGCGGTGGTTCCGGCGTAGAGGGTGTTGCTGTAGTCCAGACGGCTGGTGACGAGGGCCTGGGTGACCGTCTTCCTGGTCTCGGTGGGGATCCACCGGAAGATCTTACGTAGCATGCGCAGGATGTTGAAGCACAACGAGGAGACGGCGTTGACTTGTCTGGTCATGGAGAGGGAGGATTCCAGGATGAAGCCCAGGTTGCGTGCGTGGTCTGTTGGTTTGGGTGCGCTGCCTAGGGTGGGGGGCCACCAGGAGTCATCCCAAGCGGCGGGTGAGGATCCCAGGATGAGGACTTCCGTCTTATCTGAGTTCAGTTTCAGGCGGCTGTTCTTCATCAATTCGGCTACCTCTTTCATCCCTTCGTGAAGGTTGGCTGTGGCGGTGGCGGGGTCGTTGGTAACGGAGAGGATCAGCTGGGTGTCGTCGGCGTAGGAGATGATGTTGAGGTTGTGCTGGCGTGCGATGTCTGCGAGGGGGCTCATGTAGATGTTGAAGAGGGTTGGACTGAGCGAGGAGCCTTGAGGGACGCCGCAGATTACTTCGGTGGCTTCAGATCTGAACGGAGGGAGGCGGACTCTCTGTGTCCTTCCGGCGAGGAAGGAGATGATCCACTCCAGTGCCTTCTCCTGGACTCCGACGTTGCTGAGGCGTTGTACTAGGGTACGATGGCAGACAGTGTCGAAGGCCGTGGAGAGGTCGAGAAGGATGAGGGCCGCTGTTTCTCCGTTGTCGAGCAGCGCTCGGATGTCATCGGTGACTGTGATCAGGGCGGTCTCGGTGCTGTGGTTGGCCCGGAAGCCAGACTGCGAGGGGTCGAGGGATCCGTTCGTCTCGAGGAAGGCGGCCAGCTGCTTGTTGACGGTCTTCTCGATGACTTTTGCAGGAAACGGGAGCAGCAAGATGGGGCGGTAGTTTTTGAGGTCGGTGGGGTCAGCCGATGGCTTCTTGAGTAGAGCGCTGAGTTCGGCGTGCTTCCAGCTCTCCGGGAAGGTAGCGGTGTCGAAGGAGGTGTTGATGATGTCCCGCAGGTGGGGTGCGATGATAGCGTCGGCCTTGTTGAAGACGTGGTGAGGGCAGGGGTCGGTCGGTCGATCAATAATGAAAATGGTAGTGCTCCCCAGATTTTTGTTTCTGTTCATGACTATACCAATGGCTCTCCCCAAATCATTCTTTGCACGGCTGCAGCAGCAGATGACCAAGCTAGCTTGGGCGGGCTGACAACCACGTGTCCGGTGGGTGATACTCACTATGCCATATTCAATGGGGGGGCTTGGAGCCCCGGATCTGGAAGTATACTACCGCGTAGCTAAGGCGTCACATCTACACACCTGGTTGCATGGGGACCGGAACATACCACATGTCCGGAAGGAGACGCTCTTTGCGAGCCCTAACTCACTCCAACACATGATCTTCCAACCGCTTGATCGCAGAATGCCCCTATTGGACTCTATAACAGCTACGAATCATGCATGGCATAGCCTCTTGCAGATGCAAAACGGTGTGCTGCTATATTTGCCGGAGATGCCAGTGGACTGGGCCAGATGGCTGCCCCCACTCGAGGAGAAGGGAGTAGTTACTGCCATACATAAACTGAACATAAAAACGTTGGGTGATCTATTCATGGATGGGGTTGCAAAGACATGGGTACAAGCACTGGGAACCTGCGACACGCCCCCACTCCTGACACGATTCCAGTTTCACAGGGTGCGCAGTGCTCTCAGTGACCTGCTGGGCGGGGACATGGCAGAGCCCCCTGAGGTTCCTGAGCTTTTATATGTACTTAAAACTGCTTCTCCCCCGAAACTGCTGTCCAACCTGTACAAACTAACACAAGCGAGCACACGACAATCATACACTAAGGCGCGATTAGCATGGCAGACTGACTTAGACACTGTACTGGACGATGACATGATATTTTTGCACTATCACTAAGAAAGTATCACTCAATGGCCGGCATCAACTGGTCCACTTCAAATTCCTAAATCGGGTGTACTACACCCCAGCTAGACTCTGCAGGTATGGCTTAAGGGATTCTGCTCGGTGCGAGAGATGCGGCGCACTTGAAGCAGACTTCCTGCACATCGCCTGGCAGTGCCCTGGCGTCTGGGACTTTTGGGAAAAAATATTTGCTGATATTAGCGAGCTAACGGAAGTTGTCATTACACCTGACCCCCTGGTGGCCCTACTAGGATACACTAAAAAACTGCTGAGGGCGATCAGACGTCTGGTAGACATGGGCTTGCTTGTGGCCCGCCGGGTGCTGGCTTGCTGCTGGTTGAGAGGCCCATTGCCAACTCTTAAGCGCTGGGCGCACAACATGCTCTACTGCTGCACTCAATCTGAAAATTTTTGTGAGCTGCAGCCCCCTGCTAGTAGACCTAAGAACTTCTGGGGCCTGTACCAAACTTACTTGGTGAACAGAGAGGGATCCGAGGGGGCTGCACAGTGAGTGTGGTAAAAAGACAGTTGTGGCTGGGCTGGAACTCAAAGTGTTGCCTTTGTATTGCTGTTACGAACTGTGCAGAATGTCCCTTAATAGAAGTATAATTTGTAAATGTGGTGAGGCGCCGCCTGCCCTGCTACGGGTTGTTGGCTAAATGGCTGTGTATACAATTGTGAGAAGGATGCAATAATACCGTGCATGCAGAGGAAGTCAGCACTGTCCGATCGGTGGGAGGAGGGATTCTGAGTGGGATTGTTATTTTATATTGATGTTCTCAATGCAAACACAATAAAGACATTTAATTAAAAAAAATAGAAAGGCTAGGACATGTAGTAGACAGACGGGTCTGGAAAGAGTCCCAATTAATCTATGCCAAGGGCGTTTGAGTGAGGATGTCTGGTCCATGCTTGGTGAAGGGTTTATCTCCTGAAGGGACATGGGGACCAAATAATGGTCAGACCACCCCATGGGCATGGAGGCAAGTACTGTTAGTGAGGGTATGTTGGGGAAGACTGGGTCCAGCAAGTGGCTGGCTATGTGGGTTGGGCTTGACACCAGTTGTTCTAATTGGCAAGCTGCCACATATGCTATGAGATTTGCCCTGTCAGGATCATCAAATTTCTCTAGGTGTATATTCAAATCCCCAGTGACTGTGAAGTTAGCGGTGTTAACTGCTAGCGCACTGACCGCCTCAACAAGTATAGTCTTAAAATCAGTGGATGGCCCAGGGGGCCTATAGATCAGGAGCCCTGACATGGTGTAATTTGGGCTAAATGTGACCTTGAAGAGGGCACATTCACATCCAGGTATAGTTTGCCTAGTGAAGGTGCAGGGGTAGACCGATTTATGGATCACCGCGATGCCCCCTCCTCTGGTCACCCTGTTAAGAGTGAGGATGCTATATCCTACAGGAAGCGCCAGGCCAGGTTCTGCAGTCATATCATCCGAGAGCCACATCTCTGTAAGAAAGAGGACATCCGGGGAGGTGTCCTCCAATAGGTCATAAATGTCAGCATGGTGCCTGGCTAATGATCGACTATTGAGGTTAAAGATCTTAATGGTCGTCTTAGACCGTAGATGGTGACCGCATGATGTCAACATAGGAGTGGGGCTAAAGCCACAACTCAAACAACAGAAAAGGTTCCTCAATAGTGATCCTGCAAGACCGTCTGCAGTTGCTCACCCCTTTCCTAAAGGCAAACAGCTCATTTTTTGTGTAGATCGGCCCAGCTTTGGTGAAAAGGGCAGCATGTCCGGCATCTGACGACAAACTGCGTGGATGGGCGCAGACTGGCTTGCCTTTGGCGCGCCTACTGTTCCTAGCGCACTGCATCTACTTTTGAAGAGGAAGAGTGATCAGCTGCATGGCGTCTAGAACAGAAGTAGTAATCATTTCATCTAGCATGAATCCGTCCCTCCACACAAACCGAAAAGACAGCGGTGGACCGGAGACTAAGTGCAGGTAAGGTAGTGCGAATTTAAAAACAAATAGAAGCGTCCTTAAAAGAACTCAATTGCGAAATACAGACTTAACTTAAAAAGAATGCAAACACAATTGCGCAGACAAGTGAGGACGGGAACCCTTTCCCAGGTTTATATATAACAGGGGTCATGCCCAGATTACCCTTATCTACCTGAGCAATAAACATCAACGATGTAGAATCAAAAGTAAACAGTATAGAGGGATCAATCAAAACATTTATTTACAGCCAGAGTACAATTAGTTACCCTGCTAGTCCCAATTCTTATTTATAACAAATTAATTTCTACTCTTACAACTTGTGTACGTATTAAGTGACGGGAAAAAAACACAGTATAGTCACAACAAACTAATACATATAAAGTTATCAAATATACACAATGTACACTTCTTTACATAAACATTTAAATTGCACTCATATAAATGATACACTACATATATACAATATATACAACATATACAACATAAAACATATACAGATATCAAAGACCAGTAGATCAATAATTGGTTCCCCTACTGAGAACAAAACAAACAGAGTGTACACTCTTAATTCAAAGCAGTACACTATAAGGTAGTCCCTATTGCGCCTGAGGAATAACACCTCAAAAACTATTAATGTGGCGCTTTACTTCATTCTCACAACTCTAAATGGTGGGACTCCTTTGTAAATGTCGACGCTGGTGCGGTCGCGTTTCAGTCAGAGAATCCTTTTGGCTTCATCAGGACAGAGGATTCAATATTTCAGAATGGAGTATGAGCTCTCTTGGAAAAGCAGACGTCTGGCATGGACCTATCCCACTGCCGCCTAGCCAACAATGGCCAAAGAGCCATTGTGAAGTTGTCTTCCACTCTTAAAAATACGATAACGTCAAAGAGCCAATAATTAAAAAGGTAGCGGGGATACACAGGCACTCAATATCTGCAGCCACACGGACCCGTCACGAACACAAAGTCACAGTCCACTCGGAACAGCAAGTTTCCAAACCGGGGGACCGAATACTAAGTGAAGGTAAGGCAGTGCGAATTTAAAAACAAATAGAAGCGTCCTTAAAAGAAATCAATTGCGAAATACAGGCTTAAGTTAAAAAGAATGCAAACACAATTGCGCAGACAAGTGAGGACCGGAACCCTTTCCCAGGCGCTCCTCTCACCCACAGTGTCAGAGTCTGCCTCCGTCACCCACGTCCGCTGCGCTTGGCGCGATGCATCTACTTTTGAAGAGGAAGAGTGATCAGCTGCAAAGCAGCTGATTGGCACCTAGACTGGAAGTACTAATCACTTCCTCTAGCACGAATCCGTCCCACCACACAAACCAAAAAGTCGGCGGTGGACCGGGGACTAAGTGCAGGTAAGGCAGTGCGAATTTAAAAACAAATAGAAGCGTCCTTAAAAGAAATCAATTGTGAAAAATACAGGCTTAAGTTAAAAAGAATGCAAACACAATTGAGCAGACTAGTGAGGACAGGAGCCCTTTCCCAGGCGCTCCTCTCACCAACAGTGTCAGCGCCTGCTTCCGTCACGCGCGTCCCTTTTGTACTGTTACAAGTGTTGCACAAATACTTCACACATTGCCTCTAGGTTAAGCCTGACTGCTCAGTGCTATGCAACCTGAGTGGCCAGCCCTCACCGGCCTAACTGGCTTCCGGCACACGGATCATAGAGCCAAACAATTCACTAACAGAGCAGTACCTTCACGCTGTATTCGAGATAGCAGGCCCCATCAGTGCAGCACATGGGCATTAAGTGCTGACTTCAGTTAAAATCCGCAGTGCTCCTGTCACTCTCTGCTAATGCATCCCCCAGCAACTGATCTAAAAAGCTAGGCCAATGACACCTAGTTTCCAGATGGCATGCTGAGCTCTGTAGGCAATACTCCTGCCCTCCCACATGGCTGCAGGATTCGCCATGATCTGAGTGCGACCACCTCCTCCAAACTGGTGCACCTGTCAGGTCCTCTTGCCAGGTACACGCCAAAGCATTTGCCAGAAGCAGAGACCGTCCGCCGCTGCTGAACCTTCCGTGTTGCCCAAATAGCACTTTCATTCCACTGACCTGAAGAAGCCCACAGTATTAAGGGCTGAAACGAGTCAACACTATCATTTGGATGAGTCATTCAATCTTTATTTAATTACAGAAGACATGATTGTCCTCCACGTAAAATCATCCTAAGGACTACCTCTCAGGCAGACTGTGCAATAAATAAAGAGCACAGTAACACCACATGAACCAACTGGAAGACTGAAGAAATATTCTAGTTTTTACATTTAATGTTGGGGCATATTATCAAGGGGGTTTATCTAAGCTTTTTTGGCTTTAAAAGCCAAGAAAGCGGAGATAAAATTATCTCCCTATTACCTAGCTGTCGGTAACACCAGTTCTCCACATAACATAGTACAGGTGTTCTTCATGGAACATTCTACTATGTGAAGAGTAGTCATTCTAGCTATGGAAGTAATGCAGAATGCAGGTTTGGAACCATGCATTTACCTTTAAATATGCTATTAACAGAGAACCAGACCCAAACTTCTAAGTGCATCTATCCGATCCGGCATAGACAGATATGCAAATGGTCAGTCTCCCCTGGGACATAGGGGGATATGTTCAAGGAATTGGTGGAGAGAGGTGTTAGCCTTCCTGACTTAACGCCTCACTCCGCCACTTCTGAAATGCAAGGCTGCACCATATTTACAAGAATGTGGTGCAGCCTTGCGTTTCCCAAAGCGATGACGCTAAGTTTAGCAATTTAGCACCAATGCAGGCACTCTTGCACCATAGTGCAAGAGTGTCTGCGTACAGGGGAGGACTGTTTATGTGTGTCCCTTCCTGCATAAAAACAATCCTAAAGTGCCATTTTGTCACTGTCAAGTGTGCTGCTTCGTGCAGCTCTCATGGTAGTTACAAACTGATTTTTCCTTTAAAGGGGCACCTACCTGTTCTTAAAGAATCCATGGCATTTTGCTTTTTCCATGTGTGCTGCAGAAGGCAAAACACATCGAAAAAGTAAAAACGAGGAGAAATAATGGATTTCTCCTCGTTTTGCGAACTTAAGACCAGGTTTTCGCTGGTCTTAATGTTGGCGCTGCCTCCTAGTTACGCCACCCTTATACATAGGGGACAGCATCCAAATCAATAGGTTTTGTAGTGGAACGCCCACCTCAACACCCACTGCCCACCCCTTTCACTCTAACCATAGGGTGAAAGTGGGTCCTTGCTTAACGCTGCCTTGTAAATAAGGCTAAGCCCCTATCGCCACCACAACGTCGGTAAAAGTGACGTTGTGGTGGCGATAGGGACTTGAACATATGCCCCATAGTGTTACATCCTTCCATTCTCAGAGTGACTCTCCTGAGAAACATCTTCTTCTAAAGGTCCCAAACAATGTGCCCTATTTACAACGTGACGCATCTAGGAGATGCGTCACGTTGTAAAGCACTGCGCCATAAGGAGGCGTTCCTGCGCAGGGGGGGGGGCGTTCCTGCGCAGGAACGCCTCCTGAAAGTGGCTGAGTGAAATCTATAAGATTTCACTCAGTCACTTTCAGGGCAATGCTGCGCCAACACCCTGCGCCTGCTTGAAGCAGGCGTAGGTCTTGAAGCAGCATTGTGCACATGGTGTACCCCCGAGCCTTGCTGGAGCTGCGTCGCGCTTGCGACGCAACTCCAGCAATGCGCCACATTTCCAGCACAGATGCGTCACGCATCTGTGCCGTTTTTGCACCATGGTTCGCCGCATTATAAATGCGGCGCACCATGGGTGGCGGAGCTGTGGGGCACTGTGGCGCATGTTAACTGGCGCATCCCTGGGGATGCGCCAGTTAACATAAATCTGCCCCTAAGTTTTTTGTGCAGTGTTTTATCACTAATATACAATATTTAGAAAACATTTAACTTTTTGTCTTCACAAAAGGGTGCCAAGGAACAGTGATAATTAGCAAAGAACTCCGCAATAGTCTACAGGGGCAGACCTGCCACTGAGATTCGCGGGGAGAGGTTGAATATAAGTCATAAGTCATAAAGTATTTTATTGTGATGATTATTTAAAATCTTACAACATAGCACATATAAAAGAAACTTTTAAAATTTGTTACAGCATAAAATCACATAAAATTATCATTGCAGGACCTTTACAGACAATTAAGTTTTACAGTAGTTACGTCTTCGAGTTTCCTTTTAACCAGCAGCAGGAAATTTACGAAGGATGCGTTTAGAGCATTATTGTTTGAGTCCATACACTTAGGGGCAGATTTATGTTAACTGGCGCATCCCCAGGGATGCACCAGTTAATGTGCGCCACAGTGCGCCACAGCTCCGCCACCCATGGTGCGCCGCATTTACAATGCGGCGCACCATGGTGCAAGGCAGGGAAGATGCGTGACGCATCTTTCGGCATACGGGCGTCGCATTGCTGGAGTCATGTCGCGAGTGCGACATGACTCCTGCAATGCCCTGGGGCCACCCCTACATTGCATGGTGCATCACCCTTACGCCTGCTTCAAGCAGGTGTAAGGAATTGACGTAGAAAGTGACTACATGAAATCTTGTAGATTTCACTGAGTCACTTTCTAGGGGCGTTCCTGCAACGGAACGCCCCCCCCCTGCACCGGAACGCCTACATGAAACCTGACGCAGGTTTCATGCGGCGCAGGGCCTTACACCGTGACGCATCTCTATAGATGCGTCACGTTGTAAATGTCTCGTAGGAATGCGCCACGTTTACGCCGCCTTGCGTGACGCAACAGCGGCGTAAACGTGGCGCAAGGGCCTCATAAATCTGCCCCTTAATCACTGCCTTCCTGCATGTCCGTATGCCGCGTGATTTTAGAGGAAACTTGAGCATTGATTTTCTCTCTTGCAGGAGTGCCGGGCAGATACCAGGTCGAATATAAGCAGCCAATAAAAGTCTGGCTTTCATAAAGAGTAGTGTGTCCTTACCTTGTTAGAAAACAAATCCAGCTTCCGACAGACCTGATGTAGGTAGAGCAACTTTGAGGCTATACGTTCAAGTAACCTTATCAGATGGAGTTAATGTCACACTCCTGTGCTGTTATTTGAGAAGATTGTGTCGGCGGTCATACCCAAATCAACTCTACTGTGTGAGAAACAGTGACTTTGGTGGCGAAACAACCGCAGCCGTCATGGGGAAGCTGACATGCAGGGGAGTCTCCACTGCTTGGGTTAGTGATGATGACCTAAATTAAATCTAAGGAAAGTTCACAAGTGAAATACTAAATAAGACGGTGTCAGGGCACTGGGCCCCTGACGATGCTTTGACACCAGTCACCTTCTTTCACTTTCGAAGGCTTCTCTTGTTCACGGAAACACATCTCCCGCGGCTCCAGTGTTTGCGAGATGATCCGCAGTGTTGAAGGGTGCGCGCCCATGAAAGAACAAATGTTCAGGCATTCATCACCGCGCTCTTAATAGACTGCTATGGAATGCTTTATCGTTTTAATAATGCATGAAATTCCCCCCGTCGTCGGCGCTGCGGCACTTGCAAAGACATAAAGGCGCATAAAAAGCAAACCGAACGACTTGCATCATCTAGACAGTCGGTGCATAAGTGTAAATTATGCATCCTTCACGCAGTGCAATACATTATGGCGATGCGATTTCATTTTAATTTTGAGTGGAAGCGGTGTCCGAATCTGACGGAACGCGGCTGGGGTCATCCCAAGGAGATGTGGTGCAGGATACAATAATAACCATGACGAGTTTATATTTCCGAATCCCCGTGGAGTCCAGGGACAGGGGTAAATATACATTTCACATCTTGGCTCCATTAATCTTTTTAGTGCTGGAGTCACCCGCCCGCAGACTACTCTACATGACGGGAGGCTGGCAAATTATATTTGATTGCGACCTTTCTTTCTACGTTCGCGCTCTAACGTAATCACGTACACAACGTCAGCTATAAAAAAAAAGCCAACACATGCCCCTTAGAAGTACATCCTTCTTATAACATTATTTTTACCTCGAACCTTATTCCCCAACTTGAAGAACAATATCGCTGTTGGAGGAGGGGGCGGGGCCTCGTGCAGAGAAGTATCTCGGAATCACTTTCGAACCCCATTCCCCCAAGCCCCCTCCTCCAAAAACAAAAAAAATCTTGACGGTGCTGATGTCCTGGGGTGTTTTCATGCCTCTTAATGAACAACAGTTGCTGGACAGAATGCAGAACAATGCCATACATTCACCCCAGTACAGAGATCTGGGCCTAAATCCATCGTTTTTTTTGCACTCCACACCACCCCAGTTCAGACATGGCCATATGCAAATCAGCCTTGACCCTGTGCTTCATGGGAACAGTCCAGCCCGAACTGCCAAGCCATGTCTTCCCAGGACCGGAATCAAGTATCCTAGGACCGGTTTCTGGCTATCAGCCGTCTTCAGCCAGGATCGCTCTAAGTAAGCTGCTGCTCGCTGTGTAAAGGCTGCCGAAAGTCGAAAATCTACTCAAGCTGCAGAAAGAAGCATGTGATGTCGCTCATGGTAATTTTACAGTGTGGGCCAAGATCCTGGTGCTAAAAATCAGGATGAGCAGTGTGATGTACCACAACGCCATTGTTCGCAGAACTCAGCATAATCTTGCTGAGTTTTTGGTAACTCCACAGAATTTCATCGATTGAAACTCCACTAATTCCACCCAAGCCTAGTAGGAGTACCCGCTCTGAACAAAAAGGAGATGTAGACCTTGAACAAGTGTGTGTTATTTTTCACTACTTTCTGTTTTCAATCATTGCAGAATGAAAATTAAAATACAAGGCTTGTAAATTGGCAATATTTAAAAATGAGAAATAAACGTTAGCACAGAACTTATCTCTGCTAGAGAAGCAAAGAAGGTATGGTGTGCTCCTCTGCATAGATGAATATAATTTGCTAAGGTTGTTGATTTATTGACTGACTATGAGGTCATTATCACACTGGCCCACTCACCTCTCTTTGTACCTCTTATCAACCTTTATTCATCCATGTTATGTGTATTTATTTATTTATTTTGTTGCTGCTAGAATTTAATCAATAAAGGAGTAAAGTCATAATTAAGCCTCCTGGATTGTAATAGAATCACATTACTTGTTTACAGAGAGAGACTGTCATATTTCAATGAACTGTAATCCCTCCTTGTAAGGTCAAACAAGTCTTTTCGTCTCTCATTTGCACAGTTACAGTCTTAATATGTTCTAAACGTACTCAATTCATCATTTTGATACCCTTTAATGGACTAACCATAAACTGCCAGGGGTATAATGTACCACTTTTGAGTTCATGCAGACCTATTTAGAGAACATTCTAAAAATAACTTTGAAAAGGTCCAATCAGTGAATTGGGAGGCATTTTTGACACAATGAAACATTTACATTGAACCCAATAGATATGCAGACACATACAATTAACTTACTGTTGGAAGACCTTAGAGAGACATTTTCTCTTGCTTAAATCCTGTGGATCAATTCAACAGCTAGTGGATTTACAACTACATTTTTAATGGCCAAGATTTGTGAAGTTCACAATCCACTACTTCTCAAGAATTTTGTATTTGGTCATTTAAAACAAATCTTTGCCATTGTTTTGAGAACACCCACATAAAAGTATTTGCAAAAGTACTGTTCTTATAAAATGTTTGCCAGAGAATTTACATGCAAATAGTGGGTGTTTTTGACTTCTATTTTCAACTTCTATATTATTATGTATCATTCATGTAACTGATTGTAATTGATGTAATTTTGCAATTTTGTGGAACCTCATGTAAAGCGCTATAATACCTCCGGGCCTAGCCAGCACTATATAAAACTCTTAAAATAAAAAAAATAAAAAATAAATAAATTGTGTTAAAGACAAATATGCACCTGGTAAACGTTTTGAAATCTATTGAAAATTATCTTTGCCACTTGCTGAATAAGGTTCAATTCTGTTTCTAATCAAAACTATCTTGATTCTGACCATGTTGAGTAAATCTTGAGGAGTTTTGATAGAGCTCAGAGAAAGCTGACCAGAGGCAGACAATGAGATGCACAGAAAAGACCTTAACTAAACAATCTGCTGGCTCATGAATCAAACCTGTTGTTCTCAACATTTTGAACAGTGACAGCTCTGTGACTGGTATTTTGTAGCATAGATGCACAAACTCAAAATGTACAGAGCAGTGATACAGCTTGAGACAAAACTCCTGATTATTTTTATAGACCTGCAAAATAATTCCTCCTCCTAAGGGAGATGGGATGAGTGTCCCAAACCTCTATTCATTAAGATCTGCCTTTCTGTCCATGGGGTAAAATTAGTTTATGCGAATAACGGCAGATGACAGGAAACTACTGAGATAAGGATGAGAACTTTTCGTAATGAAATTTGCTGCTAGGAAAGGAGGGCACTACCCTTTGTCCCTTCTCTTCATCCTTGTCCATTTATGTTGAAGATATAGCCACTTGGTAGACCTGACAATGACAATGACTGACATTCAGATAACACCACACACTAAATAAGCTGAGTTCTGCTCTGGTAAAATCTGTACACTTTGAAACCTAACATCAACGTGAAATGCAGCACTAACATGTGAGGACCAAAGGGGTTCTTGGCGCATAGAGTTCCGCTATGGATTATCATTCAAAATGTACTCAAAATCCTTCCTCCAGGTGGAGAGAGAGGGAGGTAAATTCCACAGTAACAAACGGATTACGAAACCAGCTCCCCTCTCATAGGGAAAAACACACAATTGATAGACAAAATGCAGAACAAATCAAAACATTCACCCCCAGTCAAGAGATCTGGGTTAAATGCATTATTCTTTTGCTCACCATGCCACCTCAGTTTAAACCTGGATATATGCAAATTAGTCTTGACTCTGTGCCTCATGGGAACAGTCCAGACTGAACCACCAAGCCAGGTCCTCCCTGGATCAGAAACAAGCATCCTAGGACAGGTTTTGGGGTTTCACGCCTCGTCAGCCAGGATAGCTTGAATCCAGTGGCCTTTTGCGTATTTTCCTCAATAAATACTTGGTCTTACCTGAAAGTAAAGGCAGCCAGTTAAGAGTTAGCCACTCTCACTATGTTTTAAGGATCGATCACATACACTGGAGCCTGGAAAGTAGTACCCCAGAGTTCAAAAACCATCAATTTTAGTCAGCACAAAAAGAAGCACTTTCTCTCAGTACCCAAGTTCATATTCCAGGATTATGGTTTAATATCACTAGTAATGGATTTGTGTCCATTTTACCCAAATTTAAAGTCCGAAACAAGCGGTTGCCCTTCTGCTAGCCAGATATCCCAAATGGAAAGGAAGGATGCACAGTAATATCTTGATAAAGAGACCACAGTTAAAAACTCCAAGAAGGAGAAGTACAAGGAGAAAGGTGCCATTGTTTATGGCAATGCTTTATCTTGCACTTATGTTTCTTCAACACAGGAAACTATCAGAAATCACTATACAAATGACTCTATTATCCAAGCCTGCTAAGATCAGCCATTTTGCCACTGGACCAAGCTTCCATGTACAGGTTATACCCTACAAAGGTATGATAGAGAATTCCTTTTGAGGTCACAGTAAATCACAATACATTACAGCCTACCCATTAACCAACCAGTGCATAGTGCTTTGCTTATGTAGGTATATGGATTTTTTTTCTCTTTAATAATAACTCATACATCATGCATAGAAATTATGTAATCTGTCCCACATTGTTCCTGTTTCAGTAAGGGCACTTGCCCCTTTTTGCTGTAAATCTCTTGTGTTTCTCAAAGCTGCACATTTTGTTCCTGCAGTCCCTGCTTACTTTAGAGAGAACTTTAGTTATGAGAACAACATATTAAATGAAACAACACACTTACCAGATTGCTAGAAGCAAACTATCCAGCTAGAACCATGACAGAAGAAATACAGGCCATGAGGTATGATGGGTGGTGGCATTTTTCCAAATGTTCACATATACAAAGAAAGTTAGTTTAAAACTGCAAAAATAAATTGTTCACATATACAATCAAATCTATTCACCATACATTTACAATAAAACATTTTTTAGAAAACAAGTATTATGAAAAAAATTTGCAATGGACATTAAAACGAAATCTGGTAAATAGACTTTAGAAATATATTAATAATACTACTGAGGTAATATGAATTTTTATGGTCAATTGTGTCCCCTATCGTAGACCCCAACGGCTCCATGTACGTGTTTCAAGTACATGTATGTTCCCTCCACAACCAGCTATGAAGACGCAAATACATTTGCGTCCAACGTTAACATGTCCTCTTTCAGATCCACCATGAATGGATCGAATATTCAGTTCCTAAGTATGCCTTGCCACCGTCTTTACATGGTGTACTTTTCACGTTTTCCTGGCTCTGGCGAGTTAGGCCCTGATTCCTGCCATCGAGCTTTTTCTGCCTTCTGCCTCTGGAAGCTGCAGCTTGGACCTGCATCTGTATCCATGACCTTTACCTTACTCCCTGCGCGGCTAGCGGTGCCTGGCTCGGCCTGCTTGCCTGCCAAGACTGTATTTTGCCTTCAAGTTATCTGCTCCGCTCCTCGAAAATACATTCCTGTCTAGTAGTTTAGGTAAACATCCTTCCCAGCTGCAGAGCAAAGGGCCCGGCCTTTCTGTCTCCATGCAAGTAATTCATAGCTCCCGTTACCATGGTAGGCCCATGGCCCCCTTGCTTTACACGTAGACACGTAGTCACATATGCACGCACTAGCAGTCAGTATAGAATAGCCTCTGCCCGAGAGACCTTTCCTTCTAGATAATATAGTTCCTCAAACACCAGATACCAGATATGATTTGGGATTAGGTTGTTCTGACACGCCAGACTTCTGTCTCCCTGTGTAGCGCAAATGTCAAGTCCCCTTCACCCTCCAGTTACACGTCAATCACACGTCATGCTGCTGCGCGCGCATCTCTGCCACATGTTTCTGCTGACACTGCAGAATTCTCCTATGGATCCACCCACTTGTGACACCTCTATGTGACGTTTCTAGCACACACCTCCGTGTACGCCCTCGTGCACGCCTTCTGTTACGCATGTGTGTTCTTATCTCGTTTCTTTCTGCTGTTACGCCTTCTGGACCCATCACCACTGTAATGCATTGACTATATATATGATGTACTGTTAATAAAGCATTGTGATTCCCTTCCTGAACCCTCGTGGTGATGGAACATGATACCTGGTTCGAACCAATTCCTTTTTAAGGAATAAAACCCTTATAAACTCAGATGCCACGGACTCTGCCTCTTATTTTTGACTGAGTTATTCTTATTGAACTTTACCGCATAAATTAAGTATAGGTAATTTAAATTTACCACATAATTGGCGCCCGAATAGGTACCCCTCCCCCACCTTACGCGCCGGCGGTGCGTTGCAGGCCTAGCCCCCTGCCACAGCGCTGACGGACAACTACGCGTACCCGCAGGATTTCCTGTATCTCCCTCAGGCCAACGGAGGTGACTGAGGCTGCGATCGACACCCAGACGAGGCGGTAAGGAGTGCGGAGGATCCCGACCAGAGCCCAGCCGAGAGAGCAAGGTCCGAGGTATTCAGAGGCCCACCAGTTCCGAAGTTCCGAAGTACCTACGTCGCGAGTCGAGGCGAGTCCAGTCCGGTCCAGTCCAGTGTCGAGTTTCCGAGGCCTTCCGATTCCGTGCTTCCCGGTGAGTACCGTTGCTGGGGACGCATCTAGACGGGTGCATTAATTTGTGTCCGGTCAAGACGGGTTTGGGTACGCAGACCCGGTCTGCACTGTTTTAGCAGTGTATCTGTACTGGTTAGCAGTACATCCAGTATTAAGTTATCTAGTTAATGTTCGCTCCGAAATGTTTTAAATGTGTTTCTATGTCGTGGTATGAGTGATTGTCTGATCTTCATTACTGTGTTTATTGTATTGCATGTGTTCAAGTTCGAGTAAGTATCGAGTTATCAATATGCCGCTGTTTTCCAAGCTACGACAGATAGGAACTAGAAAAGGGATTCTAGAAGAGGCAGTGCCTGTTCCACCTAGGGACACTCCAGGGCACTTTATGTACCACAAGCATGGCTTGGATGCCGTATTATATCTCGACTTGTGGGTGGACTACACCAAAGATCTGGCAGAGAATCAAAGATGGCCCGCTACAGGGACATGGGATGCCGAGTGCATCATGAGAGTAGAAGAAGCGTTATGGAAAAAGAAAGCCCGACAGTCACAGAAAGATGCCATTGAATTATGGCGTAAAGAATCGCACAGACGCACAGAGAAAGCACTCAGAAAAGCAGAGAAGAGTAGAGAGGATTCCGAAAAAGCTAGAGAAAATGAACTACTAGAGGAAGGAGAACGAGTCAAAATAGAACAACAAGACAGACAAAGAAGTGCACTTATGACAGGATTGTATCCAGTCCTGGCCGAGGGCCTGCCCAAGGCGACCCCGGAAGTACCGAAAGATCTGCCCCCTCCATTGGTTCCGACTAAATTACGTCACAAGACCGCAGCAGAGATTTTCCTTTCTTCGTATTTAGACGATGTAGCACCCGCATACACCAATGTTCCAGCTGCACCTATACTTCCCCAACGGCAGGCCACCCCTCCACCACTTCCTGCACCCCCCATTAACCCTATCAATCCGCTTAACCCTTTTGGGGCTGACACGGCCCTACAGACAGATCATGCTCGAGCCTCCGCTTCAGGAGGTGCATCAGGAGGTTTCCAGACCCCGCCACCAGTACATCGATTAAATACTAAAGAAATAGCAATGCAACGTACTCCCAAACCGATTACCAATGAAAGAGCGAAAGAACTTATCACATACTGTAGATATGACCCCATACCAGGCAAAGATGGTTGCATGTTATTAGCCTCAATACGTATAAGACGTGCTGCAGACTTTTTAGTCCTGTTTCCAGGAATAAAAGCTAATCTAGACAGGATATATCATTTTGTTCAGACGGGGGAGGGTCCGGAATGTGTTCACGAGGCCATGGCGCATCAGAAAGTAGACATTCAGAGCCTACTATTGAGATTCCTCATAAACTGTTTCATAAGAGAACGAGACCGGCCTGGTGTAAATGAAGAAGAGATGAAGGTATTAACTACATGGAGTCAGAATATTTCAGACGGAAAACATGATAAACAAAATTGTATAGAGAGCATGTACAGAAAAATTCGTAAAGAAGTAGTAGTATTCCATGCAAAAGAGAAAGCTGAAAGGGAAGCAAAATCAGACGAGAATAAATCCTCAGAGGAGGATGAGCCAGAGACAGAGACAGAAGATAGAGGAACGATAGCATATGTGGGAAGGGGTAGATCCTTTAATAAACCGATACGTCCAGAAAGCAAGAGACTTTTTCACTCTGCTATGTCAAATCCAAAGACCCCTGAACATCTATTTCAGGCTACCGATAAAATACTTCAAGAACGAATGGGGTACCATGTACTCGATTCCATGGATGAACAAGAATTAGCCAGGTCAGCAGTACAATGGGCTGACAATTCTGAAAAATACAGTGATGACGCATTAGCGCAAACCTTTTTGAATCTTTCTCCAGACGAACAGCGACTAGCTAGTATGTATATGATACAACATCTCCTTATATTGTATAAGAGCCAACATTCTGATCCAGGTCCCTTACCTGATGTATTAATAGAGTTACTCATGAATAGATGGAGGGGCCTGGGTACCGATTTAATTAAGCTTATTCTAGAACATAGACACAGATATAGTGCTTTCCTGAATCCACTGTTTGTTCCAGCTCCACCCCCAGAAAGAAAAATGTTTTACATGGACGGACAAAATCCCTTGCGAGAAGTGCATCCAGTCAGGAATGATGATAATACCTTTAGACGCGTGTTTGTGTACACGCCCATAACTAAAATGGAACTATTAGAAATGAAGAAACTAGTGCCCAGTCACGATAAAGACCCTGCAGGCTTCCACCGTGAAATCAAAGACATGTTACTCATGGGTGATTATACCTATCCCGACATCATGAAAATATTGAAAGTATTATTGCCTGCCGGTATTTACGAGAAACTCAAAGAAAAAGAATGGGAGGTGGGAGAGCACAAGATTGATTGGGCTGCAGTAGAGAACGAAGAAAATACTCGAACCCCAGGCCTAGGGCTTGGGGATAAAACTAAAGCATTACCAGGATTGTTAGTACAAGTATTGCCACGTTTATTAGCAACGAAAAAGGAGGACTGGGATGCAATCTCAGCCTGCAAACAGAAACCCGATGAAGACACTAGTGATTTTTATTCCCGATTTGAAAAATGTTTTGTTATTAATAGTGGCCTGAAACCTAGTAGCGAGTCATACCCACATCTTTTTGTATCTAAGTTAGTCGAGAATTTCCTGCCCCAAGTTAAGAATCGTGTACTGAAAGTCGAGAGCACCTGGCAAGCAAATACGCCCTCACAAATGTTACAAATGTTACAGTATCACCAGAACAGAATTAGAGAAGAACATGATCACGAACAAAGACGTATGAAAGACACGAAAATGAAAATGTTAGTCGCTCAGTCAGTTCCAGCTGACGGTCAGAAAAAGGGTATGACACAGTCCAATAATTCAGCAGCTCCTGTTAAAGGGACATGCAACTATTGTAAACAGCCAGGTCACTATATAAACGATTGTGCAGTTTTGAAACACAATATAGCTACAGGTAAAACTAAAGAGAGACCGCGTCAACCTAGACCAGATCAGGTCCAACAACAAGTACCACAGAATGCACAGCCTATGCAGGCTTCACAACAGACAGTACAGACCGTAGCGGTACCACAGCCACAACCGATTGCCGCAACACAACATGCAACTCAGCAGATGTACCAGTATGCCCAAACTGATTATCCCGATTATCAGCGATACACATGAAACAGCCTAGAGAGGGAAGTTGGCTTGCCTCTTATTGAGGTTCCTGTAGATCAAGAGGGTCCTTACGTACATAGTCAGGTATTAGGTAAAGATAGAAAGTTTTTGATTGACACAGGGGCAAGCAGAACAACGATAAGTCACGTCGAGGTTCCAGGGGCACCCCTCTCAAGCTCCCAGAATGTTTCCCTTGGATTTTCAGGCAAACCTATTGTAAATGAAGTATCAAAACCAGTACCTCTTTTAGTTGGTCCATTGTCCCGCACTACAGATTTGTTATTAACGAAATCATGTCCAGAAAATTTGTTAGGTATCAAGACATTGAAAGCTCTAGGAGCTGTGATTTGCTGTTCTCCGGAAGGAGTAAGACTGTTTTTACGTGACTTTAAGGGTCACTATGTGTTGAGAGATATTGATCCCAGATTACAGACTGTTCCTGCACATTTATGGGCGCAAGGCCCCACTGATGTAGGTTGTATGCACATTACTCCATATCATGTCACACTTAAACCAGGAGTTGTATTACCACGAATCCGACAATACAAGTTACCCCCAGATGCTGTAGTGGCTTTACTGAAAATCATTGACGAGCTCATTGCACAAGGAGTGGTTGTAGAAACCGACTCGAATTTATGTAATTCTCCTATCATTCCAATTCTTAAACGCACTGATCCAAATGCACCCCCAGTTTATCGATTAGTTATCGATTTGCGCGAATTGAATAAATGCATTGTAACGCAGTACCCTGTGGTCCCAGACATCTCCTCTCTGTTGACAGCTATTGATTCTGAGGCAACGTTCTTTACTGTAATTGATCTGAAGAACGCCTTCTTTAGTGTCCCAATTGATCCGGAAAGCCAATATCTCTTCGGATTCTGTTTAAATGGACGAAGCTTCAAATTTGCACGCGCACCTCAAGGATTTACAGAAAGCCCCAGCATCTATAGCCAAGCACTGAAAAGACAACTTGACAGTATTCACATGCCTGACAACACTGCCCTACTTCAGTATGCCGATGATCTATTGATCACCGCTCGAAGTGAACCTGAATGTGAACAAGCATCACTGACGGTTTTGCATTTCCTGGCTGACAAGGGGCGCTAAGCATGAGCGAATTTTGCGGATCTCGCGTTCGCGAATTTTGCGGATTTGCGGATTCGCAATCCGCAAAATCCGCGAATTCCCGCGAATTTGCGGATTTTTTTTTTTTTTGTGTTCGCCCGTGTTTCTGCCAGTTCGCGAGGGTTTTGTACACTTTCGCAAATTGCGAACTTACCTGTCGGGTCGCAAGTTTCGCGAACTTGTTGTTTCTACGTGTCCAGCCTGTTTGGGACACTCTTCTTCATCACTGCCACTCTCTGTCACCACTGCCACTCTCTGACTACTCATGCCACCCTCTGGCCCACCCATGCCACCCTCTGTTTCATCACCACACCCTCTGGTTGTCCAGTGTACATTATTTTCGGCAAAGCAAAGCACACCTTCCCTGCCTCAAGTGACCTGAATTAATTTGGGGCTGATTCATGTGTCACAGAATATTTTTTTAGCTGGCACCTGCTTCCTTAGTGCGCCCTGATTAGTGATCTTTTGCACTTGCTAAGTGCTTTCATTGTTGCAAAATTAGTTACAACACCTGCCCTGCCCCAACTGACAATAATGAATTAGGGGCTGATTAATGGATTTTAACTTCCAGCCTGGCTCCTGCTTGTCTCCCTTAGCTGTAATTCAGGACCTTTGTGGCATATGTGTAACTATTCTGAGGTTCAGAGCAGGGTCACATACTAGTTTCAACTGGCAACTGAACTCTGGAGGGGCCCCTCAGGAAGCACTCCAGGAAATGGCTACTAATGATGAGCCTGAACTTTTGAACCTGGTAAGTAGTTACTTTCAGTTTTGCTAAAATCGTATTTCTGCAATTTTGCACTTATTCGCGGGGCGCGAACTCACGCGAACAGTGCGAGCAGTGCGAGCAAAATCCGCTGCTCGCGGATTTGCGGATTTTGCGGGAAATTCGCAAATCTCGCGGATTGCGGATTTCCCGAAAATCCGCAAAATCCGCGAGCGGAACGGATTTTCCGCCCACGCCTAAGGGGCGCAAGGTGTCCCCTTCAAAGCTCCAATTCTGTGTTCAGCAAGTGGTTTACCTTGGGCACTTGCTGTCCAAAGGGGGGAGACAGCTAACACCTGACCGCATCCAGTTAATTGTAAACATGTCACCACCCAAGACACAAAAGGAGGTACGGGCTTTTATAGGCCTCACTTCTTACTGTAGACAATGGATCCCTCAGTATGCATTTCTAGCCAAGCCACTCATACAGTTGACAACACAGGAGGCAGCGTCTTCGACTGTCCTCCCATGGACTCAGGAACATACACAAGCTTTTGACGACTTAAAGAAAGCCTTATGTCAAGCACCTGTTTTAGCGACACCATGTTACAGCAAGCCTTTTACACTTTTTGTCACAGAACGTGAAGGTACTGCATTGTCAGTACTCACTCAGGATCAAGCAGGTTCACACAAACCGTGTGCTTACTTTTCTAGTACATTGGATCCAGTAGCCCAGGCATTGCCTGCGTGCTTGAAATCAGTTGCAGCAACAGCTCTAGCAATCAGACAAAGCGATTCCATAGTGTTAGGACATCAATTGACAGTACAAGTTCCACACTCCGTGGAAGTTCTTTTAAACCGAACACAGACTCAACACTTGACTATAGCACGACTGACAGGTTATGAATTGACATTGTTTCAGCCACACATAGAAATTAGACGTTGTAATACATTGAACCCTGCTACACTTCTGCCATTAACTGAAACAGACCCATTGGCACATGATTGCATTGAAGTCATTACCATCACAACGAAACCCAGACAAGACTTGACAGACACCGCATTACCAGATCCAGACCTGACACTTTACGTGGATGGTTCATGCATGAGAACAAGTACAGGAGAGTTAGTGGCCGCATATGCAGTCACGACAGAAACTGAAGTCTTAGAAACACATCGTATTGACACCCTGTCAGCTCAAGCAGCAGAGCTCATCACTCTGACACAAGCCTGTATTGAAGCCAAGAACAAGAGAGTTAACATATACACAGATTCCCGTTATGCATTCGGAGTTGTACACGACTTCGGAGTACTCTGGCGAGAGAGAGGTTTTTTGACTTCTCACGGTGCCAAGATCCAACACGGTCCCTTCATTCAAGCTCTGTTAGAAGCAATACATTTGCCTACAGCCATATCCATCATGAGGTGCAAGGCACATACGAAAGTCACAGATATCATTTCCCAGGGTAACGACCTGGCAGACCGAACAGCCAAGCATACAGCTCAGAATCAGACTCACACAACTGACTTGACAAAGACAATTGTCGCGACACCAACACATTGCATGACAGTTAAGGATCCCGCTCTAGATGTAATTGACATACAGACACATGCTACACCAGACGAAATAAAGAAATGGACCGAACTAGGAGGGATCCAGACAGAACAGGGATGGATGACGAAGGGAAAATCTACATGGTTTCTCCCCGACTCTATGGTCCAAGTTATCATTAACACAGTACATAGTCCAGCACATTTAGGAGAAAAAGCCATGTTAGACAGTATTCAAAACCTTTGGTTCAATAAACATTTACGGGCAGCAGCCAAACAGAAAGTGCGTACTTGCATGATTTGTTGTCAGTTCAACCCAGGTAAAAGCATTCCTGTAGAGCAAGGTGGATTTCATCCTCCCGATCACCCTTTTGAAGTCCTCCAGATGGATTATATCCAGATGGAACGCTGTCGAGGATTCAAATATGTCCTCGTAGTTGTATGTGCACTCTCCCGTTGGACAGAAGCATATCCAGTCCCAGATTACACTGCTCCGACCACTGCCAAGCAGCTGGTTCGTGAATTCTTCCCCAGGTATGGTTTGCCCCGTATCGTATACTCAGATAACGGTCAGCCATTCTCGTCCGAGCTTATGAAGCAGGTATCACTCCTGTTAGGCTATCAGTGGAAGTTCCACTGTGTCCGACATCCCGAGGCAGCAGGTCTCGTGGAACGACATAATCAGACTCTGAAAATTCGTCTTGCCAAAATCTGTAGAGAGAAAGGTGTCGACTGGATAGTAGCTTTACCAGTTGCACTCTTTTATATGAGAATGGTCGCACACTCCAGAACAGGGCTATCCCCGTACGAGGTGGTCTTTGGTAGGCCACCGAATATGTGGGGGACGCCTCTGCCGAGAAAAATTACTGATGTTGATTGTAATATGCTGACAGATTGCCTTGCCTCCTTGATGTCTGCACTACAATCATGTCGTTCACAGGTTGCTGCAGCCTTTCCCGACAACACTGAGGTGAAGCCACATGAGGTCGTTCCGGGGGATCTTGTATTCATAAGGAACTTTGACAGAAGAAGTCCGCTGGAGCCCCGTTGGCAGGCGCCGAAGCTAGTACTTTTGACGACAAGGACTGCAATAAAAGTGGAGGGCCGCAAGGGCTGGCTTCACTCGAGTCATGTCAAAAAATTCCATGGACTGCCGCCAGATCTAGACTTCCAGCCCGGCCCTCCTCCACAGACTGACTCAAAACTCCCCCTGGTAGAGAAAACTTCTTCTCAAGAGTATAAATCCAAGTTGAGGTCTAGCAAGTCAGACAGTTTAATTGTTTAAGTCCTCCCCTAGGTGAATCGGTTAGACGAGTTTCTGACATGTATCCCCTAGACCCCAATAGAGAGAGAGATAGACAGAAACAGCTCAAGAAACGTGAATATTGTAAATCCCTGCATAGTCACTGTATTGTGACTTTACTGATTATGTTTTTTCTGAGTCTTTTGATTATTGCTGCAAGTATACTGTTACACTTATATTATCCTATTTTCAAACGTGCATATGCTTCTTCAAATGACACTGTCGAACAGACTTTTAGTGAATTACCCCCGCATGAGTTGTCTTACCGACTTGCGCTGCGCAACAATACATTCATTAGTATGTTACACCATTCCCATCAGACCAGCAATGCTACCAATTGTTGGATATGTGGCCGACTCCCTCCCTATCAGAAATACAAGGGAGTTCTGCCCCTCTTTCCGTACCCGTTCACGCACAATGGTTCCTGTGGTGCATGGTTCAGTTTGATTAATTCCTTAAATTCTGATTCCGTAGTTTGCCAGGGCAACTGGGTATGGGGAAACCTTAACACTGTTTTGCATAAAGTATGTTTCCCTGACAAGGAGGGTCTTCCCCAAAGGACAGGGACCGATCTAGAAAATGAAGTATATGGATTAGGTAACTTTACACTTAACCTCATGATTCTGAATGTCCAGTCCGAAGCCGATCCAGTCCTGCCTGCTATGTCCGTATTACCAGTTAAAGGTGAATTATGTGTCAGAAAGAATGGTTCAGTACACCTAGGTCATAGTACATGTACTACTGTGATCGAATTCAGTGATAAAGGCAAGTCTACATTCAAGGCTTCCCGACATTCCTATTTCATTTGTGGTCATACCGCATATTTACGTTTACCTCTAGACTGGGATGGTACCTGTTACATTGCATTCCTTCTGCCACCTGTTTTCCTAGCCCCTCCTGATTATCATAGGGATTCCCATCTCGTACACAATAGATCCAAGAGAGATCTCCCGATTGTCGACTACACTGAAACGGCATGGGAGCAATACACAGACTTCAATAAAGGTTTCTTTCCCTACTTAGGTGCTGTCTTTAATAGTAAATTGATACGTAAATTAACCAGAACCCTTGAAGCAGTAGTGAATGAAACTACTTCCGCCCTCGGCAACTTAACAGAGGAACAGTCTGCTATGAGACTTGTCGTTCTTCAAAATCGTCTTGTCCTTGACGTCATCCTGGCCGATAGGGGCGGAGCTTGTAGAGTCATCGGATCGAGCTGCTGTGTTTTCATTCCAGAAAACGCGCCATCAGTATATAGAGCCATTACCCGTCTTCACAAGATTGCAAGTCAGATACACCAGAATCCAGGCACCTGGACTTGGTCCGGTTGGTTCTGGAGCGTGTTATCAGCCTGGGGATGGAAAGTCCTATCCTTCCTAGGAATAGCCCTTCTTATAGTATTCAGTTGTTGCCTATGTCTGCAATGTGGGCCAGCGATTTGCGGCTTGTGCGCCACATCATGTATTCCTCATTCAAGTTCACATTCAAAATCACGTCGGAAGAAAGAAGAACAAATGATGTTACATGAACAGATTGATAGATTAATGAGGATTGATATGTCATGAAGGGTCCGTAGGGGACAAGGAGGGAATGAGGTAATATGAATTTTTATGGTCAATTGTGTCCCCTATCGTAGACCCCAACGGCTCCATGTACGTGTTTCAAGTACATGTATGTTCCCTCCACAACCAGCTATGAAGACGCAAATACATTTGCGTCCAACGTTAACATGTCCTCTTTCAGATCCACCATGAATGGATCGAATATCCAGTTCCTAAGTATGCCTTGCCACCGTCTTTACATGGTGTACTTTTCACGTTTTCCTGGCTCTGGCGAGTTTGGCCCTGATTCCTGCCATCAAGCTTTTTCTGCCTTCTGCCTCTGGAAGCTGCAGCTTGGACCTGCATCTGTATCCATGACCTTTACCTTACTCCCTGCGCGGCTAGCGGTGCCTGGCTCGGCCTGCTTGCCTGCCAAGACTGTATTTTGCCTTCAAGTTATCTGCTCCGCTCCTCGAAAATACATTCCTGTCTAGTAGTTTAGGTAAACATCCTTCCCAGCTGCAGAGCAAAGGGCCCGGCCTTTCTGTCTCCATGCAAGTAATTCATAGCTCCCGTTACCATGGTAGGCCCATGGCCCCCTTGCGTAACACGTAGACACGTAGTCACATATGCACGCACTAGCAGTCAGTATAGAATAGCCTCTGCCCGAGAGACCTTTCCTTCTAGATAATATAGTTCCTCAAACACCAGATACCAGATATGATTTGGGATTAGGTTGTTCTGACACGCCAGACTTCTGTCTCCCTGTGTAGCGCAAATGTCAAGTCCCCTTCACCCTCCAGTTACACGTCAATCACACGTCATGCTGCTGTGCGCGCATCTCTGCCACATGTTTCTGCTGACACTGCAGAATTCTCCTATGGATCCACCCACTTGTGACACCTCTATGTGACGTTTCTAGCACACACCTCCGTGTATGCCCTCGTGCACGCCTTCTGTTACGCATGTGTGTTCTTATCTCGTTTCTTTCAGCTGTTACGCCTTCTGGACCCATCACCACTGTAATGCATTGACTATATATATGATGTACTGTTAATAAAGCATTGTGATTCCCTTCCTGAACCCTCGTGGTGATGGAACATGATACCTGGTTCGAACCAATTCCTTTTTAAGGAATAAAACCCTTATAAACTCAGATGCCACGGACTCTGCCTCTTATTTTTGACTGAGTTATTCTTATTGAACTTTACCGCATAAATTAAGTATAGGTAATTTAAATTTACCACACTACAAATGCACTCATTTAAATAAAAAAGTAAAACACAAACACTAATTAGCATCCAACAAAAAAGTAAGAGCTGAAAGAAATTCAAACTGCTCACAAACTAATGAAGTAAAATATAAATATACGTGACCGGGCACTATAAAAAGTGCACAAAAGCATCACTATTTTCACAGGTGATAGTTCACCGTAAGAAAGCTACACTCTGCTGAACTGCACAAAGGAAAGTCAGAAGGAGGACTTCAAAAATTAACAAGTAAGTATCAAAATTAAGCAACTACAGTGCAACTTGACATCATTTTAAAATGTAATTTATAAATAAATTAGTAAACGTTCTCTTATATTATGGAAGGAAACAATTTGTCTCTCACCTCAAGGATTAGATAACAGCTCCAGTGAATAACGTTTTTAAAACAGGTTTTGCATCAACTAATTTAAGTGGATTTAATTTACTTGGCAGGTTGCGTCTAGTATATAAGTTGGCCGCTGCTCCAGCGCATTATGGTCATAATGATTACACTGTGTAGTAACCTTTAGCTTTTGTACATTTTTATGATACTTCATATTTGAATATGCATGCGTTTTTAATTTTTCTTGCTTTCATTAGGCCTGCACTCTTGTACTTGCCAACTCTGCTTAATTTTATGTGTAACTGTATCTCTGTGTTACTTGGTCATGAAGGGTCTGACTCATTAAAATGAATTTATTTCTGCATGATCTCTTTTCAAGTGTAATGAGATACAGTTTGTGTGTGTGTGTGTGTGTGTGTGTATATATATATAATATATATATATAGAGAGAGATAGATAGATAGATAGATAGATAGATAGATAGATAGATAGATAGATAGATAGATAGATAGATAGATAGATAGATAGATAGATAGATAGATAGATAGATAGATAGATAGATAGATAGATAGATAGAAGTTAACTGGAAAGAAAACCTTACAGGGGCGTTATAGTTAGGCTGATAATTCACTTGTAAAAATCCCAGTGCTAACTATAACTTATGCCCCCGCAATGCACTGCTTATGACCTCTTATATTACATCACTCATGACATGGTCAGTGACATCATTGATGACATCACTGATGACATCTCAAATGACATCACTGATGACATCATCAATCGAGTGTAAGTGTTTTCAATAGTTTATGGCTGTTAAACATATACACTATAGGTACTCACAAACAATTCCCTGAGATCCGCAAAGTACTGTCTATGGCATGCCCAGGGGCCACACCTATGCCAGCAATGTGAGTTTTGGGGTGATGAAAGGTGGGCGTAGGGGAACGCAAAGCAGATACATGGTGGGGTCAACAAACCAAGCCTTCAAGTGACATCTGTCTGCCACCAATGCTCTATTCTCATGCACCAAGGATTCAAGTTAAAGCATTAACATCTAATGTAAAATGTGAGGGTGAAATAGATACTCATCTGGTGGCTGAATTGCAAAATGTGAAACCAGAAAACCTGGTATCAGTCCTGGCTTCCACACTTGCCAAAATTGTGTGATCCCTAGGCAATTGGTTAATTTCACTTTGCCTCCTATCCTTCGTTGCTACATATCAGAGATCATTAAAATATAGGAGTTCAAATTGTTTTCTTGTGATTCATTTAATAAACTATAATGTTGTTCCATTATATATCAACCAAAGCTACACACAAGGTGCACCTGACAAATGACTTGCCTCTTGGTTCACAAATGGCACTGTTTTCTGAATGGGGGGTTACATGAAGGTTTCCAAAATCATGTTTGAAAACTATCACTGCTAATATACGCCTCCTAATACAGGGATATAATCTGATCCGCTAAGGTAAAACACTCATGCATGTTAAAAAAAGTACATCTTTTTTAGGTATGCAGAGAGTTTATCATGTTTTTACATGTTAAGTGTTCCTAAAGATAAGTTGTCAAGGACACCTGCGTTTCTTCTTTACTGTAATGTGTAAATAAATGCTTGCCCATTTGTTTCACAGCTTTCTGAATGTTTATGCTGATTCAAGCGAAGAGCAGCCCAGTTCTGCTGTTCACCAGGGGGTCACAATTAAAGATCAAGAGGACCGCATGCGGTTCCTGGGCCATACTTTTAGTGTCACTGATATATACTCACCGGATCACTGAAATATTATCGACGGTCACATTATCGACTTGCAAAAATATCGTTGAAAAATTATCGACGACAAAAATATCGACTTTCTATACTTATTACACAAACTACAAAAATATCGAGTAAAATATATCCACTCTTTACAATATCGAGTACTTAAATATCGACTTACTATATATCGACTACAAATATATCGTTTTTCATGAAAATACACCTAACACTACAAAAATATCGACTACAAAAATATAGAGTACTAAAATATCGTTTCCTTATAAATATCGAGTTTATTTTTTTACCCTTTCATGTCTAAAATACCATATTTATAGTCTAAAAAAGGCATTGCACTATACTAAATACATTTTACATATAATACCAGTTACTTTTATAACATTCCTATTTATCTACATTTGCTATACATTCTATAAAATGCGTTCTATTATTTTATAAATATTCATTACATTTAACTAACATTTTGATTCTTTATTTTCACTTACACATCTATTTTATTTAACAACTAACCTGCTTTAATGCTGAAATCACCACATATCACCATTCTCACATCAACAAACACACCAATTAACAAAAAAAAAATCAAACTAGCCTTTACAATGCTTCATTTCATCCTACACCCAATCAAATCAAAGCACACAAAATACACATATTATAAAAGGGATACATGCATGCTACCATTTGTTGCTGCTAACTCTATAGAAAGAAGATGCCAACACTCTGAGGATCTTGTTCCTGAACAAACATCTTAAAAGATCCAGCTTACTAGCAAATTATTCAAGTAAGTTACAGTGAATTATTTAGAAATCTAAATTAGTAGTCTACTATTTTACTTATATCTCCTAACTCTTCCACTTATTGTATTTTTATCTCCTCCTACATTTCTGATAGAAACTACTCCAAAAAAATTCCTAATACATGCTCCTATTTCTTCACCTGGAATTTCTGATTGTAAGTATATATTAATGCTCTGTTATACACCAACTGCAGTTTTTAAACACTATTTTACAAGATTCATTCTTTATTTTCAATATTTTATTCACAGATAGTCTGAGATTTTCCGATTTCAACACTACAAATGTATAAAACTACATTAATTAAACATGTAAGTATATATGTATTTGTTATTAAACACCCAAAATTAAATAAGCTATTTTCTAAACAACATATCTTGCGTATTACATCTTCCCTACAGATCCTATAAAAATATCCTACATCAACTATACCAAAAGACAAGACTACCCTTGTTAAAAATGTAAGTATACTTGTAATTTGACTAAAACTCCCGAAAAAAACTAAAACTATGTTCTAAACACCATGTTATATATTTTATGTTTCCTCTACAGACATTCTGAATACATCATACATCTACTCTACCTACAGCAAACAAAACTACTTTTTTACAAGTAAGTATATTTTTAAATATTTCCCATTTCCCAACCGTTCATAATATTGTTTCTAATAAATTACATTTATTTATTCTATCTTCTCAACAGATCTCAACTTTACTACCTTGATGTACTCCACCAAATACTACAACTCAACTATTTAAACAAGTAAGTATATGTAATGTTTACATCAAATGTACTACTAAGCTAAATAGAAAACAGCTTTATCCTCGGAAAACCGTTTGTTATGTCTAAACATTTACTTAGCATTTCTATATTTTCATACCAACAGTAAGTAAAGAAGAACGTACAAGATAATCCTTCAAAACACAGTTCAGCATTTTTGATTACAACTTTTAATAACTGTAAGTATAAATGCATCAAAAATTATGTTTGCACCACAAAGTGAAATATATCTTTTTAAAATGTGTTTCTTTTTACTCTTTCCTAGAACAAGTAAAACAAAATGACAGAAGGTGCAGAATTTGTTATGTCACAGAAAAATAAATTACTGTTATGTTATATGGGTTATGTTTATAATCAGGAAAGACAAAGTGGTAGAAAGGTTTTCTGGAAATGTACCAAATATTACTCAAACAAATGTTATGGGAGGGCTACTACAAAAGAAACAAATGTGTTATTTACCAGGGAACACAATCATCCCCCAAATGTCACATAAATTGAAATAAGAGATGCTTTGGAAAGTATAAAAACTGCTAGCACACAAAGTGATAAACCAACAACACAAATCCTTAAAGAAGAACTGTTAAAAGTCCCAGCCCATGCTTCAGGTCAACTACCCTCTATTGACTCCCTTAAACGCACAATTGCACGCACTAAAAGACTAACTACCACAACACAACCTAACCCTACTACATTTGAGGAAATTATTATTTCGCCAGAAATGAGCATAACACATAATAGAGACAAATGTATCCTTTTTGACAATGAAAGCAGTACAAACAGAATCATAATGTTTGCAACTGCAAGTAATTTAAGAAAAATCCAACAATGTCCCCAATGGATGATAGATGGAACATTTAAACCATGCCCAAAACCTTTTTATCAACTATATTCCATCCACGGTTTATACCATAACTATAACATCCCTTTCATTTACTGTTTGTTACCTATCAAACAGCAAAACACTTATACAGAAATATTAAATGTTCTCAAAAATGAAATCAATAATTATTTTCCACAAAAAATAATTATTGATTTCGAATTAGCTATGATTAATAGCATTTTGAAAACATTTCCCCACACAGCAATCCAGGGTTGCTACTATCATTTCAATCAGAGCATATGGAGACATCTCCAGAAATCAACTTTAAGTATTCTATACTCAACAGATAGCACCTTTGCCTATCAAATTAAAAAATTGATAGCACTGGCCTATGTACCTGTTACCGATGTAGCGGAACACTATAATTTATTAATTGACAGCACATATTACAAGAGGAATGAAGATAAACTAACTCCATTACTGGACTATTTCGAAGATACTTGGGTGGGAAGGTTGCACAGATCTGGACATCGACGCCAACCCAAATTCCACATCCCTTGGTGGAATGTCTATCTTAGTACATTAGACCAAGAGGCAAAAACAAACTATAGTGTAGAAGGGTGGCATAATGCATTCCAAGCTACCACTAGCAGAGCCAAACCCACATTCCATAACCTACTAGAAGCTTTAAAAAAAGAACAAAGCTATCAAGAACTAAGAATGGAACAATCTGTGACCCAAATTGGTCCAAAACTAACTAAAAAAACTAAACAAATGTTCAGACTCCTGCAAAGTCAAGTCACACTATATCCTACAACTAGAGGATTAGAATACCTGTCACTAATAGCTAAAAGCCTACTATAAAAAAGTAAACAAAAAATACTAATGTCTTCTTACAAGAATGGTAAATATAAAATTCATAAACATTTCTAAACAATTATAAATAATACATATTTGTTTAACATATTTATAAAATTTTGGGACATTATTTCTGAACAAATATGCAATATTTATAATAACATCACACATACACATTACATAAATATCGACATTTCCCACCCAATAAAAAATAACTTTAAAGACTTACAATTTATGTAGATGAGAAAGACGTAATCCAGCAAAATAAAATCCATACAATCCCTTCCAATGCAGAACAATTCCAATATCGGAAACCCTCAAAAACCCGAAAGTTATGTAAAAATGAAAGAAACGCTCCAGGAAATCCCGAAAACACTACTGTGGACACTTTAGTATTTAAAGTGATATACACACACCTTTAAAAAACGGTCACGCATATTAGTGTATCAATCCAATACGAAACCCTCCAAAAACCCGAAAAATGTTTAAAAAATGTAAAATCCGCTCCAGGCAATCACGAAAAATAGGAGATACATGTAAAAATATAACCATAATAAGTCATACATTAGTTTCTCCGCAAAAAAACACGCTTTCTTCCATGTACTTTTCATGCGAGGAACCGGAACCTGTAAAAAAGCATACATAACGAAACCCACCCACAAATACCCCATAACATTTGTAAATACACTCACAATTAACATTAACCATGTAAGAAGACATTTCCTAACACTTAAAAGAACACTAGAACTGAAACATACACGACGCATCCATAACGACGACATTTCACCTAAAAGCTACATAAACAATTCATACATACACAAAAAAACACTACACAGTTCGAATATACCCTCAAACAGTACCACTCAGTTAAAAATTGTATGTAAAATTAACCTTACCTCTCCCCACGCGAAGCAACTCCCAACCGCGAGCTTCTCCAGTCCTGAATGAAGCTCAATAACCTTACGCGGGTAAAAAGTAGTCCCCTTAAACCATATTTGAAAAGGTATCATAGAAAATACAATGTTATAGTTAAAAATATAATACATACCCATACTTTTTATATAAAATTAATACACTAGACTCATTATAATTTAAAGTGTTTAAAAAAATATATTCTTTTAATATTAATTAATATATAGTAATTATTATATATTAATAATATTAAAAAATTATGTTAAACTGGAAATAATAGATGTAAATATTTTCTTATTGTGTACATTTATTGGAATAACTTTTTGTTTCTTATTAACTAAACATTATAATTGTTTATGGTAATTATTAATAATAATAAATAATATAACTTATTTATTGTTATTAATATCAAAATTATAACCATTTGATATATAAACAATGACCTAAAATAATGTATTTTTCTTTTGCTGAATGTATGTGTTTCTGAAAAGAAGAGATAAATTATTATGTTTAGTAATTAATAATAATAATAATAAATATATTTGTTATTATTTTTATTAATTATTACAAAAAGTTTTGTAATAATTACTAAGTATTATAAAAGAATATAATTGCATAAATAATCTTTTTCCAATACCAGATATTATTATTAAACATATTGTTTCCCTATACTGTTATAAAGTTTACAACATAATATATTTATATGTTTTATTTAAAAAGAACATTGTATTAAATATGTACCAAAACATTTCTTAATTTGTATTAACATATCTTGAACAAATATAAGAAATTTCCTGTTACTTTATAAAAATGTAAATAATAAAAATATATATTTAATAATATTATTATATAATATTTACATTATTAAATATAAATGGAAGAAGCAGATAAAAAAGTGATTTATTATTTTATTAAATATAAATACTTGTTACTCAAACTTAATGAATAAAAAATTGATTATTTACTGAAAAAATGTTGTGAAATAATTTTGTGTGATAATTTACAACATGTACATAAATGATAATGTATTATTCTGCGAATACTACATTGCAAAATAATGTGATGTTAATTGTGATTCTGATTTTATTGTAGTAGACATAAATAAATAAAAAAATCTGAATAAAGTTTTGTGTAAACATCCATGTTGCATTATTTTCTAATATAATAACACAGTAATGTACAATTATATGCAAATGTGCTGGACACTGACCAATTAATATTTACTATTGCTACTCCAGTCAAGCTAATATCAGGGAAGGTGCTGGACACTGACCAATTATTAATTACTATTCCTACTCCAGTCGAGCTATTATCAGGGAAGGTACTGGACACTGACCAATTATTAATTACTATTCCAACTCCGTTCTAGCTAATATCAGGGAAGGTGCTGGACACTAACCAATTAATAATTACTATTCCAACTCCATTGTAACTAATATCAGAGAAGTTGCTGGACACAGAAAAAATAAAATTAATATTCCAACTCCAGACAAGCTAATATCAGGGAAGGTGCTGGACACTGACCAAATCAAATTTACTATTCCAACTCCAGTCTAGCTAATATCAGGGAAGGTGCTGGACACTGACCAATTATTAATTACTATTCCTACTCCAGTCAAGCTAATATCAGGGAAGGTGCTGGACACTGACCAAATAAAAATTACTATTCCAACTCCAGTCTAGCTAATATCAGAGAAGGTGCTGGACACCGACCAATTATTAATTACTATTCCTACTCCAGTCAAGCTAATATCAGGGAAGGTGCTGGACACTATCCAAATAAAAATTACTATTCCAACTCCAGTCTAGTTAATATCAGGGAAGGTGCTGGACACTGACCAGTTATTATTTACTATTCCTACTCCAGTCAAGCTAATATCAGGGAAGGTGCTGGACAATGACCAATTAATAATTACTATTCCTACTCCAGTCAAGCTAATATCAGAGAAGGTGCTGGACACAGAAAAAATAAAATTAATATTCCAACTCCAGTCTAGCTAATATCAGGGAAGGTGCTGGACACTGACCAATTAATAATTACTATTCCAACTCCAGTCAAGCTAATATCAGGGAAGGTGCTGGACACAGAAAAAATAAAATTAATATTCCAACTCCAGTCTAGCTAATATCAGAGAAGGTGCTGGACACTGACCAATTAATAATTACTATTCCCACTCCAGTCAAGCTAATATCAGGGAAGGTGCTGGACACAGAAAAAATAAAATTAATATTCCAACTCCAGTCTAGCTAATATCAGGGAAGGTGCTGGACACTGACCAATTAATAATTACTATTCCTACTCCAGTCAAGCTAATATCAGGGAAGGTGCTGGACACTGACCGATTATTAATTACTATTCCTACTCCAGTGTAGCTAATATCAGGGAAGGTGCTGGACACTGACCAATTAATAATTACTATTCCTACTCCAGTCAAGCTATTATCAGGGAAGGTGCTGAACACTGACCAATTAATCATTACTATTCCAACTCCAGTCAAGCTAATATCAGGGAAGGTGCTGGACACAGAAAAAATTAAATTATTATTCCAACTCCAGTCTAGCTAATATCAGGAAAGGTGCTGGACACTGACCAATTAATAATTACTATTCCTACTCCAGTCAAGCTAATATCAGGGAAGGTGCTGGACACTGACCAATTATTATTTACTATTCCTACTCCAGTCAAGCTAATATCAGGGAAGGTGCTGGACACTGACCAATTATTAATTACTATTCCAACTCCAGACAAGCTAATATCAGGGAAGGTGCTGGACACAGACCTAAAAAAATTTGATATTCCTACTCCACTCTACCTAATATCAGGGAAGGTGCTGGACACTGACCATGTATAAACTAGTATTGCTACTTTAGTATAATCTTATTCTATAAAATATTGTCCACTATTTATATTCCTTTAAGTAAATTATTTAAAAATTTTAAATTTTACTTGTTTTGCAGACTAGTGCTAAATGTTTTAATTTGCAGAAAAATTTGCAACTTTTTGTCACTAATATTTCTTCTATTCTTTTTATATTTTATTTAATTTATTTGCACACATTATATTCCTAAGACTAATATTATGTTTATTTTTTAAATTCAAAATATTTTCATACTAGTGGTAAAAGATTTTTGCTAAATGGATTGTAAATTTAAAAAAAAATTCCATTATTTGTAATAATTTTTTTTCCGATCATTACATTCCAATAACAAATATAATGTTACTATATGTTTTTTTTAATTATTTGCAGACTAGTGAAATTATTTTTAATTTGCAGAAAAATTTGCAACTTTTTATTTTGCATCTCTATTTTTTCCTATATTTTTTTATCCCTTTTACAATATTAGTTCTTATTAATATTTTATAACACTTTTATATATTTGAAAATATTTATTTTAAATTACTCCCCACCCTTATCCCCTATTAACCCAACATCCCGCTCAAACATTAACTACAATTTATATTACTATTAATATTTATTTTTTATTTTTATGTCCTTTTTTCTACATATTATCGATATTTTGTCTAGTCGAGATTTTTGAGTCAATATTTTTGTACTCGATATTTTATTACCAATATTTTATTCGATATTTTGTCCAACGATATTTTTGTTAACGATATTTTATTATTGTCGATATTTTTGACTCGATATTTTGTCCATTCGATATTGTGGAGTCGATATTATGTCTAGTTACCATACTTACCTACTAAAAAAGTTAAATAAGTTTACTAGGTGCACTGTTATTGAGCAATACTACTTCTAACATATATTATATGAATGGCTGTATGACTGTATGTGTACTTGTTTGTATTGGTATGGGTATGTAAGCGGCAGTATGGGTATGTAAGTGGGTGTGTTGGTAGCTGTGTGGGTGAGCGAAATGACGTGTGAGAAGCAGTAATGGTGAGTAAGTGGGTGCGTCAGTGGCTGTATGAGTGAGTGAGTGGCAGTGTGAGTGGCTCTATGGGTGGGTAAGTGAGTCTTTAGTGACAGTATGGGAGAATTAATGGGTGTCTGAATGGCTTTATGAGTGAGTGACAGTGTGTAAGTGGCTGTGTGGGTGAGTGAGTTGCTGTTTGAGTGGGTGTTCGGTTATGTAAGTTGTTGTGTTGATGGCTGTATTGGAGAGTGTGTGTGAATGGCTCTGTTGATGAGTGAGTGGATGTGTGAGTGCTTGTATGGATGTGTGAATGAGCATGTAAGTGGTTATTTGGGTGTTTGAGTGAGTGTGTGAATGTTTGTATGGCTGTTTTGAGAGGCTGTATGGGTGAGTGAGTGGGTATGTGAGTAACTGTTTAGGTAAATGAGTGGGTGTGTCAGTAGCTGTATAGGTGAATATGTTGCTAGCTGAGTGGCTGCATCAGTGAGTGAGTGGGTGTGTGACTGCCTCTATGGAGGAGTGAGTAGGTATATGAGTACTGGTACGGGTCTGTGAATGGGTATGTGAGTGGTTATCTGGCTGGGTCAGTGGATGTACGAGAAGTTGGATTGGGTTTGAGTAACCCTGGGTGGTGAACTACGCTCCACTCGCAGAGTTTGCGAAGTTTCAGTAACTTCCCAATTTGCGTAGAACGCTTAGTTACTGAATACTACGCAATTTACAATGTAGCGTAGCTGTTTTTCTTCTTCGCACACTCAATATGCGTTCTCGCAGAAACGACTTGCTGTTATTCTGCATTTGCCGACTCAATTTTCTATTCGTTTGCGTGCGCCACGAGATTTGGAATCCGCCCACCCGATCCTGCGAGACCATGCGAACCTGAACACATCATTCGGACGCGCTATCTGCCTTCCGGCGGTAGTGTTGGTAAGGTTGCGATCCCGAACACGCAGAAACTACAATCTGGTGAAGTATATCACTAGAGCATCATAAAACCTTCTCGAAAATTATCATTTTGCTCAGAAAAACTCCTCAGATTGAGATTTGGCTGTAGTTTTTTGTGCAAGGAGTCCTTTTTATTTTTTTGCTCTTTTTTTCAAGGCCTGTGCACATTCAGTGTCCCCGGCTGCCCCCAGAAACAGAAAATCATCAAGATAATGCATAACATGCGTAAAGCCCGTGGCTCTTGTGAACGCCCATTGCAAAAAACTACTGAATTTCTCAAAATACGCACAAGAGATGGAGCAACCCATTGGCATACATTTATCCATGTAATAGCGTCCCTGAAACATAAAACCTAGGAGACGCTGATCATCTGGGTGTACCGGGAGCAATCGGAACGCTGACTCGATGTCTGATTTAGCCATCAGCGCTCCGGGCCCCAGGCGATTCAAAATGGCGACGGCCTCATCAAAGGATGCATACCGCACCGAACAGACTCCTGGGTCAATCGCATCGTTCACCGAAAGGCCCCTAGGAGCTGACAAATTATGTATTAACCTGAACTCCCCTGGGTCTTTTTTAGGGGACCACTCCCAAAGGTGAACAAACAAAATTGCCAACCGGTGGTATGTCATATGGTCCAGCAACCCGACCTCGGGCCACTTCCTTCCCAATCTTTGCCTGTACCACCGCCGTATTCTGTTGAACCGATAGTTGGTTCTTACATTGTGCTTCCCCCCGAAAATCCCCCGCCGGGATGCGGAAACCATATGAGAAACCGTCTCGCAACACCCCGGCGGAGATATGATCAGGGTATTCGTTCAGCCAAGGGATCAGTGCCATAATATCAACCGGGGTAGGTAATGACGCCCCTTGGTCTACTTTAGACCTGTTTGGCGCCTCCCCTACCTCCCGTATCACCAGTCTTGGCTCTGCACATACTCTCGGGGTGCGAGGACTGTCCACACCCTGCACACTCATGCCTGAACCTGCAAGAACCTTGTGGCCTGGAACACTTGCCTCTGTTAAAGCTCCAGCAGACCCCTTTCTTACCCGAGTTGCCATTATTCTTTGTTTTCTGATCACTGCTTGTACCCGCCCGAAAGGGCGCCCCCAAAGAATGGCGGGAAGGCTCAACCCCGTTTCCGCCTAAAGATGGCGACTTCGCCGTGCTCAACCTCTCAATTTTTTGCCAGGAAATGGAGTCAAAACAATCCCACGTCAGGGATGAGTCGTGCTCCTTGGACTTACGGAATATGCTATCATAACAACACCATTGATTGCCCCCGTATGTTTCATAAAATTCCATGATACGTGTCTGATAAACGGCTAATTCAACCAATAATTCCGGCCTACGTTCCCCCATAATTGCAGTGAACATTCCAAACGCTCTGGCCCAATTGGCGATCCTTTCATCTACTCTGAAACCCGCCATCTTTGCGCGCCATACACTAGGATGCAAAAACTCTTTCTGGTTTTTTACATGCTCAATCTCATAGTGATCGGTCAACAAGGAAAACATGTTCACATATTTATCCGCCCAAATCCTCTCTTTCACATCAATTGGGATATGTTGAACGACTTTTTCCCTCCATGAGGGTATCGATCCCTCCCCCGCCATTGGCAATGGCTGCTTACCTGGACCGGTAGCTGTGACCGTTGTCGCTGCCGACCCAACGCCCGATACTGGCTGTTCCACGGGAGCCTGCGGGGAAACAAGAGGACAGGGTGCCTTCACAGCATCTTTCGATTGCCGCAACTGCTTCATTATCGACCTGGCTTCCTCAGCCGTGGCCCCCTCATTCTCTCTGCCCAACCATGCCGCCAACTGGGCAGCCAGCTCAGGAGGCATATCTTCCTCGTTCACAGGAGTGACCACCACAGGGATCGGTTGTCCCGCGTTCGGGACCGGAACTGGGGCCTCGATCGGGGTGACCGGGTTCGCTGGAGGTGATTCCGGAACCGGGGCCTCCCCACCCGATGCCCCCTTCTTGGCCCTTCTACCTCTCCCGTTAGGGACCACTCCCGGCAATGCTGGTCCGATGACTCTCTTTGGTCCACCCGCACCATTCATTGCCGCCATCTGCTTCTTCATGTCCGCCATGTCTTTTATCAGCATACGAAGCATCTGGTCGGTTCCGACCCTCTTTCCGACCTTCTTGCCAGGCATCGTCCACAGATACTCCTCGAGGTCCTAGGTCAGGAAGCTTCGAACTCGCTGAAAGAAGAAACACAAAATTAAATTCTCAAAATTGGCTCTTCGTTCCGTCTCGAGCTCACGTGCAACGGGGAGGTGCAGCTTCAGAGCACAGGAACAAGAGGATGCTTCCTTGGCTTGTTGCTCCTTTTATCCTTCTTCGGGCGGGCGTGTACCCTCCTCCAATCCACCTACGGGGCGTGGCCAACGGCGTAGGTGTCTAGGACAGCCCCCACTTGGGCGGGAAAAGGCGCGCCCCCGCCACGCCGCTTCGGGCATACCAGCCGAGACTCGCCTCCCGCCCAAAATGGCTTCCCGGGGGGATCGGGGTACTCCACCATACGTTCGGGGGGACCGAGCCATCGCCCCTTTCCAATATGCGTTCTCGCAGAAACGACTTGCTGTTATTCTGCATTTGCCGACTCAATTTTCTATTCGTTTGCGTGCGCCACGAGATTTGGAATCCGCCCACCCGATCCTGCGAGACCATGCGAACCTGAACACATCATTCGGACGCGCTATCTGCCTTCCGGCGGTAGTGTTGGTAAGGTTGCGATCCCGAACACGCAGAAACTACAATCTGGTGAAGTATATCACTAGAGCATCATAAAACCTTCTCGAAAATTATCATTTTGCTCAGAAAAACTCCTCAGATTGAGATTTGGCTGTAGTTTTTTGTGCAAGGAGTCCTTTTTATTTTTTTGCTCTTTTTTTCAAGGAAGGAAGTGCCCCTGAGTCTCCAACTTCCTGTTCCTGTCCAGCAGGCTCCTCCCAGTGCTATGTCCATGTGCTGTTCACTTTCATTTGGATTTGAAGCTGGAAGGATCGCTTTTTGTGTATGTTTGCTGCATCTATCATTGGATTGGATTTGAGGACTTTTGGATTTGAGATTTCATTTTACAAGTACGTTGGAGAATTGGTATACATGATTGTTAGATTGTGGCTTGTTTGTATCTTCATTTTTTGGGGGATTTTCATCATTTTTAAAATGTATTGTTGTGGGTGACCTGTAGTTTCAGTAGGGGCCTAGTTGTTTTTCTTTGAAATTTCAGCCAGTAGGCCCAGAGGTACCCATGGGTGCATGTTGCTGTGGTGTCTGTTGAATTTAAACATCATGTAGGGCATGGATGGCATAGGATTGAATTTCTAAATGTGGTTGTGATGCATTTCACTTTTTGGGTGTGTGTTAAATACCTTTGTTGGATGTGGGTGTGCTTGATGTGTAACTTTCCAACCTTTCGTAGCCTTGTTGATTTTCGTTTTTGCATTATTGTAATAAAGCTCTGTTGTTTAACAGGCCTCCTTTGACTGGTCATATATAGGCCTACTTCAGTTCATTGTTTTCCATGACCTGTCATGACTGTGAGTGACCATGTGGCTTGGGGCCATTTTGTGGTGGTAGTTAAGGAGTCTGCTGCTTTTTCCATATAGGCCTGCATGTCATTTCTTTGTTCCCATTGGCTTATGCTTGTTGTTGTTGTGGCCTGGCCAAGTGGGTGGCAGCCATTTTGTGAAGGAACGCAGTGTGCTTTTGGCATAGGCTTACATTATCTGTCTTCCATTTCTTTTTGTTGTGGGTGCCTAGCGGCCATTTTGTGGAGCCATCCAGGCAGTGTGCTTGCTTTTGCCACAGGCTTCGTTCCAAGCTTGTGGCCTAGACTGCCAGTAGGCTCAGAGGTAGTCATCATCATGGTTGCATAAAAACTGTTCTGTGTTGTCTGTTGCTTTTTAACGTCATGTATAGCATGGATAGCATTGGATTGAATTGCAAAATGTGTTTTTTGGGTGGAATTTCAGTTTTTGGATGTGTGTTAAACAAATAGGGCTTTTCTGCCAGTAGGTATTCATAGGTGTTCAGCTCGCGTAGTTTTGTCAACAATGCACAACGCCACAACGTAGAGTTACAGTTTTTGTCTTCTTTGTACGCTCAATATGCATGTTCAGCCACGCGATAATGACTTTTTGTAAAGATCGTGAATTTGCAATCTGGCAAGGAATATCTCTCAAGCAGCATAAAAACTCCTCAAAAACGATGCTTTTGTTCATTTTGCTAAAAAAACTCCTCAGGTTGTCATTTGGCTGTAGTTTTTTGAGCATAGAGTCATTTTTCTCTTTTTTTATAATTTTTTAAAAGAGGAAGGAAGTTTCACAGAGATTCCGACTTCCTGTTCCTGTCCTTTGTATTCACTTTCTTGTTATTGTGGGTGGCCTGACCATGTGGGTGGCAGCCATTTTGTGAAGCCAGGCATTGTGGTGTTGCTGTAGGCCTGCACTGTCTGTCTTGTCTTCCTTTTCATGTTTTTGTGGGTGGCCTGGCCATGTGGAGGCGGCCATTTTGTGGGACCAGCCACTGTGCTTTTGTCATAGGCCTCCAAACTTGTGGCCTAGTCTGCTAGCTTTTGCCACATCATGGGTGCATGAAAGTTAAACAACTGTTTTTGAGTTGTCTGTTGAATTTTAACATCATGTATGGCATGGAAGGCATTGGATTGAATTGCAAAATGTGGGTTTTTTTTCTGGGGTATATTTCACTTTTTGGGTGTGTTAAATAAATGCCTTTTTTGCATGTGTATGTGTTGTTGTTGCTCCCTGATGCTGCATCCATCCCACGTGATGCACAAATTTAAGGCAAACAGGCTCTACTACATTTATGGTTTTGTTCTTAGCTATTCTTATTCTTCCTAAGTGTACACAGTATAGTACACCAGGAAAGCCCTGGCCTTGTTGTCAAAGTCTCATAAATGGCTACACTGTTGTTGTTCACTGAGTTACTAAAATTTAATATTTGTGACCACCACACACTAAGAAGTTATATAATATATTAGCTTGATTGTACCATCAATTGACTGATGTTCTTCTGGCTTTTTTGCTTTTGGGTGCACAAAAGACTGAGGAGGAAGTGTGTCATCATCGCCCGTTGTGGTGCCAGACAGACGTCCTGCTGCTGTACATGAAGTGACGTGTGAGTGACCTGACCAGACATCTCTGCAACTAGTGCAACTGAGTGCTGCTGACATCTGAAGAAGATGCCCCCAAAGAAAGCAGGTACCAGGTCCTCCAGTACCAGAGAAAGTTGCTATTGAGAAGAAGGAAGTGTCACTTAAGACTGGTGTGAATGAATGAATGAATGAATGTTGGATTTATAGAGCTCGTGGTTACCCGGAAGCGTCCCAGCGCTGTACCACTGGGGAACCCGTCCTGGCTTTCCCTGTGAGATGGTCCCTTTACTGGGCATCCCCAGGGTGCAGCCAGGCATCCCTGGTGGTGATGGGGCCGGAGTGGAGATTAAGCAAGCTATTGCCCAGAGTTGCAGCGTGGGACCCCATGGTTAGAGTGGCACTGAGGTGAGATTTATTGGACCCGCTGACATTGGTCCTGCACCCGGCCGCGTTGGGAATTGAACCCTGGCCCCGGGCCAACCTCTGCCTCCGGGTCTGCCGCCTCTAACTGTTGAGCCACACTTCTCCACTAAAGGTCTAGGGTGTGCCACCCTAAACCTGTTTTGGGCAACCAAAAATGATGCCTCCAGCAGCGGTGTACGGAAGGCAAGCTGGGCACAGCTACACCGTGTCAGTGGGCCCAACCCACCAACCCACGCCCAAGCAGATGAGTGTGAAAGAGGTAGCCAGCCTAATGGTGGAAACCAGTGATGCGGAGCCTGACCTAAACTTATCACTACCTCAAAGTAGTTCGCAATCAACGCAGGAGGAAACACAGCAAATAAGTGGTCAACAACTACAGCCGCAACCACCGCCCGCAATAGTAGTTGTTGTTCCTCCTTCAGTAGGGGCAGTTCAGAAAATTGAGCCTCATGCAGAGGAAGAAGAAGAGGAAGCCACTCATTCAGGACATCCATTGTCTTTCAAATCCCCAGCAAGGAAAAGCAGGTTTAGTCCATTGAGTTCTTCGCCAAGCATCCCTTCTGATGATCTAGATGCCACTTGAGAGCCTCAACAACCTGAGCATGAGAGGGAGACACATCCAAGACCGGGATGGAGAAAAGGAAGGTTCCAGAAAGCCTTACACTTATGGACATTGATGTAGAACAGCAGGATGATGATGATAAACCAGTCATCACGAACATCACTCCCGGCCACAAGGAGATGGAGACTAACAATATTACCCTATCCAAAATGGCTACGAGGGATGTAACAAGCATACCTCCAACACAGGTAACACCAACACGACCTCCTGCTTCCATATTTACTTTAGCAAAGGCCCGGCAGCATCCTACATCCAGCACAAGTACCACCTCAGTAGAAGTAGGTAGTGGTACTGCACAGAGTCAAATTCAATGGACACACTCCAGTTCAACTGGCATTGGAAGTGGCACCTCCAGCAGGAGACAAAAATTAAGCTCCCCAGTGTGGGACTTCTTTACTGTTAGCGAAAAGGAAGAGAACTTTGCTATATGCTCCATTTGAAATACCTCTATTAGTCAGGGTAAGCTTGGTACAAACTATGGTACCGGAGGCCAAAGGACCCATCTGAAAAAACACCACTCGATCAACTGTGAGGACCACCTTCGCCACATAAAAACTGGAACCATTGCTGTTGGTGAGGATAAACGAGTAGAAGGTCCGATCGCTGTGGAACAGGAAGAAGAGGGAGACATTCTCTCTGGTAGTGGTACACAAAGTAGCCCTGTCCCCAGCACTGCAGTGGTACCGCCCACATCCTCAGCAACATCTCAGTGGCGTAAGAGTCAGCCTGAGACACCAAGGAGTACTGCAATGAAAAAATGTGCGGCGTTGAGCCTAACAGAAAGGAATACCACGCAGCCTACCATTATTAGTATGTTTACTAGGTCGGAGGGGCAGTACGAACGCAAGCAACCAATAGCATGTTTGTACAATGCGAAGTTGGCTTAAATGTTAGCACTGGAACTTCTCCCTTTTTCATTTGTTGAAGGGGTGGGGTCTTTGGAATTTGTGACAACCATCTGCCCAAAATGGAAGTTTCCCAACCGCTACTATTTCGCCAGAGTTGCTGTTCCAGCACTACATCACGACATGCTTGAATTGCTTGGAAAAGCCTAAAAACAGAGTGCTGTTGGAGTATCCACCTGACAACAGATATGTGGACCAGTTGCCAAACCACTGATTACATGTGCATCACTGCACACTGGACCTCTTTTTTGGGTGAGAGCTTAACATTGGTTTTGTTTCCACGGACAATGGCAGAAATGTAGTTAGGGCCATGAAACATGGTGGCTATTTCAGGGTCCCGTGCTTGGCAAACTGCATTAACATTGTTGTTCAAGACTTTCTGAAAAATAAATGCAAAGTCAGCAACTTACTGATCACCTGCAGAAGAATATGCAAACATGTCAACCATTCGTTTAAAGCCCAGAAACAGCTGAGGGTCATTGAACATGAGCATAAAATGCCAGTCAAAGCACTCATCCAGGGGATGCCAACACGTTGGAACTCAACTTATTACATGCTTGATCATCTGTTTGAGCAGTACATACCATTCAATGCTTATGTCATGAAAAGATTAGGGGATTCTATTGTGAGAGGCATGACCGTTGAGATGGGCCAATGGGACCTTGTTAAATGCCTAACAGAGATGCTACTTCCTTTTGAGGTCTTCACAAGTGAAGTCAGCAGTGAGGACTATACTATGGGTCAAGCTATCCAATTGTTGCACATGATAGAGCAACAGCTGAAGGAGGTGTCTGAAACGTACGCAGGTTTGGATGACAAAGTAGACGCATATTTTTTCGCTTTTCTGAAAATACAGGGATTCAGAATAACATTGTGTCACATCCACATTACATTACTGCCACAATTTTGGATCCACTGTACAAAGTATTTCTGAACAGTAATGCAGTAATTCCTATTTCAGAAGTGAATGTTGCTAAGTACAAAACTTTGATAGCTGAGGAAGCCACTCACTTCGAAAACGAACGGGCTCGTAATTAGAGGCAAGCCACCCCGGGCCAGAACAAGTACTACAGGGCATCCAGAGTCTATTTATAGTTCAGAGCCTGAGAGCAGTGCGTTTGGCTCCCAGCAGTCACCAACACTGCCAATAACATCAACAACAGCAACAACAGGATCATCAGCCACATCAAAATCAGCAACTGATTGGTTTCTACAGAAAGGGTATGTTAAGTCCATTGCTGATGCAAAGGCAATAGAGGCCAAGCAAATCGGAGCACCCCTAAACATTGAGCGGATGGTCCAGGCCTATCTGGATGACACAACAGAGGTCTTCATGGATCAAAGCCCATTGGTTTATTGGTATGGGAAAAGAAGCCAATGGCCAGTGCTCAGCATGCTGGTGATAAAGTATCTGGCTTGCCCTGTCACAAGTATCTCTTCTGAGCATGTTTTCATTGCTGATGGTGCCATTGTAACTGTGAAAAGGACCAGTCTCTCTCCTAAAAGCGTGGAGAGGTTAACCATGATCAAAATGAATCAGCACATTATACCACTGGAGTACAAAATACCTGAATCACAGCATGAAGAGGAGAGCAACTTAAGTGATGGAAGTAGTGTGTTAGATGACCTGCTACATCTGGTCGAACCACCAGAGTTTGATGACAAGCTCCTCGTCCCTGACAACTAGGTTTTCAAATTTCTTCCTTACTTTATTTGTGTGTGTATCTGTCTTTCTGGTTCGAAACGCAACAAACCCATCACCACCGTCTTCTCTTGGTATTTTATTTCCATATTGGAGTTGCACCTCTGTGCATTTCACTGTCCACTTCTCAGAGTCCTGCTCCATCTTCCTGACTCACCCTAAATATTTTATTTTCCCTCAAGCCAGACATTGGATGGAGAACAGTACAAGGAATGTTGCCTTTAACAGTCCCTCCAGAACAAGTGGAACGTGACTATAGCTATCCTCCTTTTGATTCCGAGCCGAAACTCATCACTGTCAGAACTAGGCTACCGCCTCAGCGTCGGCAGGCATTCAAAAGCTCATCAAGGTCAAAACAGAAGGTACTTGGCAGAGAAATACAAGACTCTTCAAAGAAACTTGCTGGCGCCTGACATGTCACATTTCTGCAAACTCAATTGACAATTGACCGTTACCAAGGCCACTGCCCATCTCACAGAACTGACCATGTGAACCAACTTCAACAGTGACAAAGTGCCAGAGATGAATATGAAAACTGAAACAGCGACTAACACTCAAAATGTATGTGGAGTAATAATAAGGCCACTGTCTCAGTAAAAAAACACACGTTTCCCTTCTTGTTTAATAACCAAATTGTACTCCTACTTCTGCAGGCCAATATCCATTGCATTTTTTAACATGGAATATTGACTTAGTCAGAGTTGTACTCGGTACACTACAGACTGAGTTGGACTCGGAAACAACACACGTACAACACCATGATGATGACCATTCTATCTTCACAGTCAGTCAGTAGGATCAGAGATGATTGATGGAATAAATAACTGTGTTTAATGAAATGGCATAAAAGGTAAACATAAATCAACAAGAACCACACCAGACCTACATGTCCGTGTAGTGGTGGAGTTGAGTGCAGTGGTATGACTGACAGTGGTGCATTGATTTAGTCACTTAATTTAGAAAATGCTAGGTTGCTGTATATGTGCTTTGTCTGGCTCTGTCAAAATGTAAGCTAAATAGAGGTTTGGTCACTCACAGCCCGGTGCCGTGGGCCTGCTCTGTCCTGTTGTTGTAACTTAAAATGCTGTAAACAGAGACATAATGTATCCTATGCATGCAGCCACAGCCTTGAAAGTGTTCTCTTCTCTTGTTGCACTCCACCGTAATTGATGCCTTTTTTTATTCATTGATTTTTCAATATCACATTTTTTTCCATTTACACTTACAGGCTGGCTTTTACCCTGTGCTATATTTGCAAAAACAACGCACACTTACCTTACCAATGAATCTACATCTGCAAGGCAGGCAGTGGCGTCAACCAAGAATGATGGACGGAGCATCCATGGAAGGGACTGAGGACCAAGAGGAAAGCCGAGATGAAACTCCCAATTTTCACCAGGATAACACAGTAACAGTATCAACTTTCATCATCTTTTAAATAATTTGATTCATTTTTTGTCTTCAATCATTATTACTGTGTGTTGTTGTTATAATTCACCCCTACAGCTATTTTTTTATTTCTTTGATATCTTTAAATGCAAGCCCTGTACAACCGAGCATTGCATAATATTGATATACTGATGCCCTGTACTGACTAAATGTCTAGTAGTAGTTAGCAAGTTTTACTTATCATTAACCATCAAGTTATCAGTCATAATTATGCATGCATTTCCCTTTTCACCCTTAACCGATTTATGGATATGGTAGTCTAAAAAGAATATGTTTTCTTTTGTTGTTTGTTCATTGTGTACTGTTTTTTCTTGGTCAAACCTTTTGCCAAACCCCCATTCCCAACCATTCATCAAACCCTAACTCTCTTCCCCTTGGGCTGTGTGATTTATGGAGGTGTGGCTAAATGAAATGTACACCGATAATTGATCACACGCTTGCTGGGGCGGACGTGGCAAAAGCAACACTAATTCAATTTCAAGGCAGGGGGAGGATCTTCTTCTGCTTGCCCACCCATGATAATAAGTATATTTGAAAGTTACCTTTTTTAACAAAGGAACCTAATCCATCATCATTAATTGCCGGCATCGATTGTCATCCTTCCTATTATACACAGCACTAAAGGTTACGCTTGTGTCTAGTGTAGGCCTAGTTAAGTGATTCAAAAACAACTACAGTTTGTAACTTGTTGTACTAGGCTATCCCCTTCACCATTATGTTTTATTTACTTTGCTCTACTACTCTCTCAGGCAACTGACTGTCTAATTGTCCTTTTTTTTGTAAATGCTACTGTCAGTGTCTACTACTACTACCACTACAACCATGGCATTTGATTCTGAATTCTCTTCGGAAACCCAACCTGCATCGTCATGCAGCCATCGCTGTGCCTTACTTAACCATCAATTCTGAATACGATTATTGGTACTTTTTTAGCAAAACATAATTCAATTTTCATTCCTCATGCGATTTAATCCTGCAATGCAAAAACTTTTTGAAAACAAAAACAGAGAAAACAATAGCCCAGAAACAGTAAAAGGTCCAACAGACCACACAATAAGTTTCGAAATGTCTTAGAAATAGAGAGGGAACTCCACTATTTATTGTTCATAAAAAATCCTCATGATTGTTCAATATACAAATATACAATTTGAAAAAGCAGAAGGGGTTACCATCAAGTAACGTGCACAGGATAGAGTGAAAGTTAAGGGCTAGTGTGAGATAAAAAAAGACCGAGATGATCCCAGGATGAGGACTTCCGTCTTATCTGAGTTCAGTTTCAGGCGGCTGTTCCTCATCCACTCGGCAACGTCTTTCATCCCTTCGTGTAAGTTGGCTCTGGCGGTGGCGGGGTCGTTGGTGAGGGAGAGGATCAGCTGAGTGTCGTCGGCGTAAGAGATGATGTTGAGGTTGTGATGGCGTGCGATGGCCGCGAGGGGGCTCATGTAGACATTGAAGAGGGTGGGGCTGAGCGAGGAGCCTTGAGGAACGCCGCAGATGACTTTGGTGGCTTCTGATCTGAATGGGGGGAGGCGGACTCTCTGTGTCCTTCCGGCGAGGAAGGAGATGATCCATTCTAGTGCCTTCTCTTGGATTCCGACGTTGCTGAGGCGCTGCACTAGGGTGCGGTGGCAGACAGTGTCGAATGCCGCGGAGAGGTCCAGGAGGATGAGGGCCGCTGTTTCCCCGTTGTCGAGCAGGGCTCGGATGTCATCAGTGGCTGCGATGAATCCCGACAACAGTAGTAGTATATCCTATCAAAAATAGTCAAATACCTGGTTGGGCATTTTGTTGGTGGGAATTGTTGAAAAGCCTCAAGAAAGATTGAGAAGACCAGAAGAGGACAACCCGAAGGACTGGACTCCGTTGCTAGAGCTATTGGTGAATCTGAGTTTTATTTAAAACCTTTTAAATAAAGAGTGGTCAACTGAGCAAGCTTACCTACAGACAGACTAATAGGAGTAGTACAGAGAGTCATAGGCTCATAGCAGAGGCAGTTGGAGGCAGGGATAATGACAAAAATTTAGAAACAGTATAGATCGAAGAAGATATAGAAAACAATTAGGAAACAGAAATAATAGTTCGGAAAAAATAAGGTGCAGTAAAAGTTAGGGATATAAAATTATTAAGATAAGCACTGAAGGACTTACTGGGGCCAGCAGCAGAGCCCTCGGTAGAAGAGAGGTCCTGGCCATGGGAGGCATCTTGATGTTCTTGTCCCACTGGCGCCTATGACCCCTTTGTCTTGCCCCTGGGTGTTGATCATGTAAGATATAACAAACATTAATTATTGGTGTACTGTGAAACAAATACATTATTTTTAAAAACGCTCAAAAACATTTTAGGAAACAACTATTGTAATAAAATTGACCTATCTCATCAGATTGACTAGTAGTAATATTGCGGGACTCACAAACCGTCTACTCATTATTTATGAACACTAATCCTGTGTTTCATTCTGATTCCAGAATACTAACTAAGCCTATGTACCAACTGACCTAGCCCACATAGTCCAGATGGGTCAATTGTTCAATAAGTCTGCATTTAAATTCAGCCCTAAAAAATGCATTGGTGTAGGAAACATGCATAAATTTGTGAATACACCAAATTGTTGGTTGGTTGCATTTGATGTTATGCTGGTGACACTGCTAAGCCTTACCACTCACTAAACAAACTACAAAAGGTTCCACTAAGGACTGGGGTAAGCAGCACTCAGTGACAGAGAGGATGCGTCACGCAGACCTCTAAAAAATTACCAACTAAACATATCAATCCATCCACCACTATCTTTTCATTTGTGACAGGAGGGCAAAGGAAGGACTAGACTCTCTCTAGTAATAGTATTACCTAACTTAAGTTCGCTTCCATAATCAGCCCAAGCGAGCACAAAGTTGCAAACAAGTAAGAGCAGCACTGAGCACCTGTGTCCTACAACCACAGAAGATTTTAAAACTTAATTTACCTGCAATGTAAGCAGCAGTATTCTTGCTATTCAGAAAAAATATATACAATACTTATACTGCTAGTATATTAGTTACTCACCAAGCCCCACAACCTCAACACCTAGCAGGTCCAGCAGGTCCTGCTGCCGGTCCAAGATGTCTGACCAGTAGAGGGCCCGCTGGTGATTGTTTCGCTGGGTGCGCTGGGTGCGCTGGGTGCGCTGGGTGCGCTGGACCCCTGATTGCCAAAACACAGCCCGGCGCACCTTCGCCCACGGGCGGTGACTCTCCTGGGTCGGGTACCCGGAGCCAGGCCTGCAGCCTGCTGCAAGGTCAAGGGGAGGTGGCGCTGCACAAAAACAACAAGGACGGCCACCTCCGCCTCTCCAAAAGCCCCCGGACCTGCACATCTGCAGGGAGTAGTCTGCTGCAAGGCAGGCGGCTCATGGACGCAGGCCCTTTGCCTTTGGAGCCGTTTCTACCCTTAATCATGGTTCTGGGGTGAGCGGGAGGCAGAAAAGAAAATTTAGAAGGAAAAAATAAAGTTCAGGGAAGAAGTAGGAGCTTAAAGAAGAAAGTAATATAAAACAGTAGAAAAGTGAAAAAAACGCAGTAAAAGTAGAAATAAAATGCAAAATATTGACTTAGGTACAGAGAGGGATAGATAATAAATAAAAAAGATCAGAAAAACAGTCCAAAAACCTAAGGATGGCATAAATAGAGGGAGGATAGAAAAGCAGGCCCCAGAACCATAGCATAGAGTGAAAAAACAAGATGGGCGCGCCCGTCGCGACTGCGTGGGTAAGTTCGGGTGATATATCCCAGCGAGCACGCAAAAAGCATTGCGAACACATAAAACGCGTTCCAGAAAATGAAATGCGCATCGCGAGCACGCTATACGTGACCCGGAACAGGAAATAAGTCATTGCGAACGGGCCGGACAAGTGAAAAACAAGATGGCTGCGCCCATAGGCGACCGCATGGGCAAGTTCACAAGTTACTATCCCCGAGCACGCAAACAGACTCCCGAACAAGCAATACGAGTTCGCGAGCAAGAAAACACATTTCGAACGGGTGGGACAAGCAACTACGCACGCTCGTGTAGCTCGCGAAGCACAAGTTCGCGTAGCTACGCATAGCGCGACTATGCTAACTATGCCTTGGGTTAGTTTTGTGTAGGCGTGTGCGTGGTTATGTGGATCATGTCATCAGTGATGTGATTTGAGATGTCATGAGTGTAGTCACTGACCATGTCCTGAGTGATGTATATGTAAGGTCATAAGCAGTGCATTGTGGGGGCGTAAGTTATAGTTAACTCAGATAACTTTAACTGCTGTTTCTAATTGGTTTTGTATGAGTTAAATATCAGCCTAACTGTAACATCCCTGTAACCTTTTTTCCAGTGAATTTCTAATGTTTTTTTTATTCTGTTTCCTAAATATAACGTCCCTGTAAACGTCACCCCCCAACCAGCAGTTTGCAGAGTGATGATGAAGGGGGCATGGGCAGATGTTTTCTCTATGTTTAAAAAATAGAAGTTTAAAGGAGAGGGCTGCATGGCTCCCGTTTTTAATGGGACTGCCCCCTCCCCAGGCCAATTTTGGCCCTGTGGACCCCAGGGCCTGGCCTTTTCTTTTTCATCTTTCTTTATAATTTAAAGGGAGATGAGGCTGAGTGGTGGCCCTTCTGGGTTGATTTCTTCCTCAGAGACCCCATCCCCCTGTGTTGTGAGTATCCTGGTCCGACCCAGGGCGCCCACTTTTAGTGTCGGGGATAGCAGGGTGATCCTTAAGACCCCCATGGCTCCTGCCGGCTCCCCGCGTCCTTGGAGAGACAGCATGGCTTTTGCAAACAGGGAGCCGCCAACATGTGGCTCCCTATGTGTAAAAGCAATTCTGCTCCCCATTGAGCAATCAAGAGCAAAATGCTCCTCCTTGCTCAAAGCAGAGCACAGTTTGCTATGGCTTAACAGGAGTGGCAAGGATGCCACCAAGCAATACCAAACAGCTATGTCCCAGGGGTGGGCACAAGGGACATAGCAGGAGCCAGTCCTGGGGTGTGGTGATCTCACTGCCCTGCATGGCTCCAGGAGGGGTGAGCGGTGCTGCCCCCTCCTTCCTTGATTCAGGTTCTGCCCCAGGGAGGTGGGAGTACTAGAGACCGAAAATGACCCTGAAAGGGGCCTACATAGCACCACTCCCATTTCATAAAAAGCACTTTGCCCAATGGAGGGGGTGGTCCCTGGAGCCTAGGGGGTCCATGAGGCCCCCATATCAAAAATTAAAAGCCTTGGGGAGGTAGGGATCCCCAGGGCTGCCGGAGAGGCCATTCGGGCCTCCTCTGCACTGATTTACTAAATAGCCCCAGGGAGGTAGCAGTCCCTGGGGATGCAGGGGAGCAATGTGGGCCCCACATGTTTATTATTGTTTGCCCTGGGGAGACGGCAGTCCACCTTGCAGGGAAAAGGGCACAAATCTGGGTCATGTACTTTAAAACATCACATAAGCCTAAGTCACTCTGCCCTTTTACACGTGTCACAGCTTAGTCCAGCTCCATCACGTTTATCCCTTACATATGTGCATTGCAGGACTTGTCCAGGTACACTTTTGTATGCTAGGACTTGTACTGGAATGTATAACAATGCTCACCAGAACTACAAGTCCCACAATACAAAATAAAAAACGTGGAATGGAACAGCAAATCATGAATGGACACATTAAACCTGCCCAACCAGACTTTTACAATGCAGGCCACCTTGTAACATGAGGCCGCTGTACCTAATGTCACCCATGGCACAGAAATTTAGACTCTAAAGAAGTGGAATGGAATGGGCTTTTCAGAGGAGAAACTTCGCATGTGTGGGCTATGTGTAGGATTAACACATAAGAACATGCCAAGAGTCACCAGTATAGTAAATTGCATGAATCTATGTCGCGCGCAGCTTGTCCCGACATGTGGGGTGCGGTCACTCAGGTGTCAGCTCCCATGGTAGGAACTTGCCAAACTCCGGTCATTAACTAAATAAGACTGGGTGTGGGAGTGAATGCAAGTGATGCACACCAGAGTGCCATGTCTGTTGAAACAAAAGATGGTGTTTGGTCCTGGTGGGAGACTGGTAGTTCAATGCATTGTAGGTGGTGCCTGACCATGTTGAACTACCAGTGTGTTTGGATGGGGAGGCAGAGCAAGGAGGAGAGAAGGGACCTACCACAGGGGTGCCCAATGTATGAAAAAGGGAAGGTAAGGCCTGGCAAGTGGTTGCACTTGTCAGGACAACATGCTAACTTAGCAAACTGTGTGCAGGCCCTACACTGCAGGCCTAAGTTCCCCTCTCTGTTCGCCTTTGCATTACTAGCCCTGGCACACACAAGACACATCACTAGGGACTTTACTAGTAAGGCAAAATACCAGTAATGCCCAAACCGATTAGCATTACACTTTACATAGGGAACACTTGTACGTTGACACAGATCAGCAGTGGCAAAGTTCCCAAAGCATCTAAATTGGCAACTCTATGTCAGGAAAACAGTGTAGGGTGAAAGTAAAATGTTTAGGGAACTTTAGCCAAAAAGGCCAAGTTCTACAAAACACTACAAAGGTGTGGAAAAGTGTCTATTATAGGGCATCAGGTACATGAGGGCAAGTAACATTGACTCATACCTATTCAGTCTGCACTGAGTATAAATCATCACAGCTTGTGTGGACCAGCCACACAAAACTGACCATACATTGCCATGTACACGGTTACACTAGCAATGTGCATCAGCAGCCTTATTGAAGCTCATTACTCCAAACCTATGTGCACATCGAGTTTTGTTAACATATTTCATACCACCATGCCATTTTTGGCAAAGTCTCCTTTGTCCCCCCATCTAACATGTCACTCATATGCAGTACTCGGAGGGATTCACAGCTATCATTGATGCTACAAATGTGGATATGTAACTTGACCACTGGTTTTGTTAGCATGAATTATACATTTGAACTACGTCACATCACAAATACATCTGCAGCATTTATGCTATTAAGGAATCATGTTTTGGTATGCCAAGCCTGCTCACATGGTCTCCCACGGCAATTGGAGTCCAAACTTTGGCTAGGTGATGAACGACTGATACATGTATGGATCCCTAAAAACTTTGCAGTTTGAGCGGCATTTGTGTCTGATATGCCTTCAAACATTTAGACAGTACCAATTTTGGTAAGGTAGATGAATGTAGTATGCAACAACGAGCATGATATAATGTGGACCACACTATAGGAGGACACATCATTTAGAAAAACTGTTCACTGTGCACATGGCAACATTAAATGTGCTGTTCACAATTGGTAGTGTTATCTGAGATATGTGTTACACACCAACCACACCTGTTCCTGTGCAATTTTGGATTTGGCAAAACATAATGTGTCTGGAAAATCTCAGCCTAATCCATGCAAAATTTCTGTCACATATTCGGGGTAATATGTTGGCACTTACACTTCCTACTATATGTGAGATGGACATTTGAACAAATGATCATAATTTGGGTTTGGGACAGGTGATAGTGCATGTCCTATGGACTTTCACTCCATTACTTGCACAACATTTACTGAACAGATTCTGGGCCAAGCATCACATAGACCTGCAAAAATTAGGATTATTTCAAATACCGATTTGGTACTGACATTTGCACATGCAACTTTGTCCTACTGCTATTGTGATCCTACTTGTAAAGTAAAGCATGTTTCCACTGACTAATGAGATCTCCTTCTACATCTCACTGCAGCCATTTTACGGCAACACACACACTCCTTACAGAGCACAGAAACTATCAGTTGACACTCACTGGTCACATTGAGATCTCTGTTGGATGCCACCTCACACAGGTGTATAAGTTTGGTCCAGCTACAAGACAAAAAGATAATACATTGGTCGGTGAATACTGAACATGTACACTGTGCACATATGAAGCACAGTACATTGACTTTACAAATGGCTGGTATTGTCTATACGCTGGCCTTGTAACGTTAGGCAGAGTTGGATTGCTCTACTTCTGGACGTATGCAAGCCATTTTGCTGGGTATAAAGATAATCCCTGACACATCACTGAAGGACTGGGTTCTTTTAGACCCAGCGGTGCCAGGGCACAACACCTGAAACCTTCGTGGGTAACCTGCTCCGGCGTACGAATCACTGAGACACGGGACACTTCCTTCGACGTCAAAGATTCAAGGTTTATTTGCTGCAGGGAACACAGAGATCACGGCAAGTACACAGCGTGCAACTTGGGGAGACTGCTTCAAATTGGTTCTGTGGATCGCTCCTTTTATACAGTTTTTACTCATAGGATAACATTGAACACAAAAGTTTACAACCCGGTTCCCACAATTATCCCCCAGAGGGGTCACTTTGGTCACTTCGAAACACACGAGGTCCGGAACATAAGTGCGGAAACATTTGGCGGTTCCCAACTGTAAAAACCATCTTCCCACCATTAGCAAATTCCAATCAACAGTAAAACAGATCAAAATAGGAACGAAGACAGGTGCAGAGGAAGACGGAGACAGTGGGGAGATCGGAAAGGGTGTAAAAGGGGAGGTATCGGGAAACACGAGATACAGGCATCAAAGGGACGTGCCTAATGAGATGCACGGCTGAGACAATAAGTCCGTGCGGCAAGATGAGCCTCGAGCGGCGCCATCTGCCTTACAGTAGCAACCCCCTCGTCATAAAGACACTCACAAAGAACATGTGTCTTCCGCAAATATCTTCGGAGTCCCAGGGTCGCGAAGCGGACAACGTCCGTTCGCTGGCTACTTGAGGGCAAGAGACAAAAATGGGTGCCGTATCTAAGATGGAACCCGTGGGTACAGATGAAAAACCCATATAACAAACGAACGGTTTAAGTTAGCACAGCGAAACTGCGCACACTTACTAAACTCGTCATTTGCGGTTCATAGATACCAGACTCGACTATATTCGTGCGAGTCGAAAACACCACTTACAATTGTCACAGAACCTCAGACGCTCCTTTTGCCCTCATGTAGGCAAGCATTAGTCGGAATCATATTCGATATTCATCAGACCATCGAGATGTTGCTGTAGCATAGCTCTGTCCAACCGAGTCCCCTTGGTAACAGATGGTTGTCTCATACACGTTGTAGCACAGAGGCCACATAAGGCAGGACCACACTGCACACAAAGGCAACACGTGAACAGGAACACAACAACGACTCCGATGATCATCAGAATTTTCCAACCCCAAGTCGACATCAGGCCCCAAAACCATCCAAGTAGCGTCCAATCCCCTACATCCACGTGTATGGATTCGGAGATCTTATGCAACCTCGAGATGGCTTGATAGACAGTAGGAGCATTATCTGGAATGAAAATGCAGCAGCTCGAATGGATCACCTTACATACCCCACCTCGATCTGCTAAGATGACATCTAAAACCATACGGTTTTGTAACGTCATAAGTCTCTCCGCCTGAAGTTCCGTGGTGATATTACCAAGGGCACTGGCAGTAATATTAGCTGTCGATTCTACCACTCGAGTCAACTGTCTCAGGTTCCTACTATTGACCATAGGTCCCCAAAACGGGAGGAAACCCTTGAAAAAGTCTCCTGCCTCTTGACCGGCAGTATCCTCTTCACTAATTACGCCTCGCACAACTCTAGTCTTATGATAATCGGCATCTACAGTGAACGTCGGAGGCAACAGATTTGCAATGAAACATGAGCCCATGAAGTCTGCGGGCAACCATGTGTATGCACGATCATAACAGATAAAGTATGTACCCTTGGCAGCCAGAAACACAGGGGACGAGAACATCGGCAGAATGTAATTTTCAGTGCAAGCACTTGCTCCAAGTCGGGCTTGCGATTTTCGGCCACGACCCATAAGACAGAAATTACCAGTGTGGGGTACGACCCATATTGGAGGCGAGGTTTTAAGCTGTTTTTCACTAGTGAACACACTATATTCACCTCTACTTAGGACTCTATAGGCTTGTACCTCTTCTTCGGGAATAAGCGAAGGATCATAGATCTCACTATCTAAATCCTCTATCGCTATCGACAAAGGTTTTTGGTACGAGGTAGGACCAGAGTAGGGGGAACGTGGTTCTCGAATGGGGTGGAAACCCAGTGCGCTTCGAAACATTGTTTGAAATGCTCGAGCTGACCCTTGGGAACTATACGGTAACACCAGATATGGAATTCCCTTATCCGTAGTATGTGGCATCAACCCACACACCCAACAATTAGTAGTGTTAACCACTAACTGATGCTGATGGAGGAGCTGAATAAAGGAATTGTTGCGGAATTCTACACGTCTAGCCTGCTCGTGTTCCGGTAACATATGAAAGGAATGAGGAGAAGCAGTAGAGGTAAGATTAGGGTAAGGAGTAGGAGTAGGTGCAGCAGGTAAGAAGTAAGACATCGTGTAATACACCCCACCCGCCAATAATGCAGAAGCAGTCAAGAACAATACAAACAGTTGGAATATGAAGCATTTGGTGCGACTGAGTTGCTGCAGCTTAAATCTGTGGACTTGAGCTCCCTCCAAATCATTCAGCTTCGAGAATGCCATTCCCTACGACCGTCCGCAACGTTTCTTGACGCACTTTGTTCTGTGCAGCGATAGTCAATCCCTAGGAGTTCCTAGGAACCGACGGCCTTTAACCTAGCGTCAAGACCTACTGTCCAGAAGAAAGTACGCGCGCGGCCCTACGGCCTTCAATGCACAGTATGTACGTATGCAAAAACAAAGTCTCTCAGCTGTAAAGGCAAAAGTATAAGGAGTGAAGCTCAAAATATATGTACCAAATAATTACAGTAATACGAAAGTTCAAAACTGATCACGGAAAACGGGATAATGCAGTTGTCAATACAGCAAGGCAAGATCTTTTATTTGTCCTTAGTGCGAGATCGCAGAAAGTATCGAGTTTTCCCAGGACGTGTCTGCTCGTCGAACAAAGGATCCGTTGAAGGGACAGCGTCCTGCTGATCAGTTGAGTGTTCTGGTCTTGAGTCTTTTGATGCTAATTGTTCAACAGTGCCTTTCTGCTGTGCTGAGGATTCTTCAACAAGCCGTGCGTCGCTAAAAGGCACAAACGCCGGCAATGTTTCTGTTTCAGATGACGCAATGCCTCTCCTTACCCACGGGTCTGCCGGCAAAGGGATGGGGACTCGCTTGGTGTGCGTAGCATGCACCCAATTTTTACGTCCCTCAAGACGAACGGCAGTCCTCGTGGCCAGGAGCACTTGATAGGGTCCGGTGAACCTCGGGTCCAGGTTATTTTTGCGTGAAAAGTTCCGTGTCACCACCCAGTCTCCGGGCTGGAGCTGGTGGCCTGGACCCTCTGTCTGCGTCGGCAATGCGTCGTAAACCTGTTGGTGAATTGACCTCAGTTTAGCAGTCAAGTCATGTAGATAATCAATCAACATTGGGTACTCAAGATCAGAAAACATTCCTGGCCTAGGAACCCCCCACACATTCGCAGGACGGCCGAACACTATTTCATAGGGACTAAGCCCTACTCGGGAGTGTACAGTCGCCCTAGTTGACAGTAGTGCTAGAGGCAAAGCGTCAGGCCACGAAAGTCCAGTCGTAGCCTGAATCTTCGCTAGTTTTAGTTTAAGGGTACCGTTGTACCCTTCAACCAATCCAGCTGACTGGGGATGATTGGCGCTGTGGAATTTCTGATTAATTCCAAGGCCCTTACACACACTCTTCATCACACTTCCAACAAACTCACTTCCGTTATCTGACCACACGACTCTAGGCATTCCATACCGAGGAAAGTATTCCTTCAGTAGGATTTTTGCAGTAGACAAAGCAGTATTGTCTTTGAGGGGATAGGCCTCAATCCATCGGGAGAATGCGCAAACCACAACTAAAACGTATTTCAGGTTATTGCATCGCTCCATATGGATGAAGTCCAATTGAATCACCTCAAAGGGATATAAAGGGGGAGCAAAACTGCCAGGAGGAGTTGGGGTTCCTTTGCCAGGATTGTACATTATACACACCATACAATTTTTCACCAGACGTTCAGCACATTTTGTAATGCCATCATTCTTCCATACAGCAGCCAGCAACTTGCAAATACCTTTCGCGCTAATATGTGCTAACCCATGTGCCATTGTCACAACGGCCAGCACATACGCATCAGGCAACATCCATCTTTTCTGATCCGACAAATCAACCCAACAACCATTCGCATCCAACTTTCCCGTACTTTCTTTCCACTTCGTCTTTTCAGTCTCGGTGGCCTCATTCTGAATTTCTTTCACACTCTTGATAGTGTCCTCACACATACTCGATTCTGTAGGCCACCTAACCGAACTCGTCACATACATTCGAGTGCTAAGGTTCCGGGCAGTCTCCTTAGCAGTCTCGTCCGCAAACGCGTTACCACGACCAACATCATCCGTCACCTTACGATGCGCACTACATTTAACAATCGCAACTTGCGTAGGCAAAGTCAATGCATCCAAAAGATCGTTCACAAGCTGGCCATGCTGTATCTTCGTACCATGCGACGTCAAGAAACCTCTCTCTCTCCACAATCGTCCAAAACTATGTGCAACGCCGAACGCGTATTGGCTATCGGTAAACACATTCACGCGTTTCCCTTTCGCCAACACACATGCTCTAGTAAGAGCAATCAATTCTGCAGCTTGGGCAGAATTTTGATTCAACCTTGCAGTCTCAACAACAGTATTCAATGTTACAACAGCATAAGCAGTAGTCACATCGCCATTCGGCAACTTAAAACATGACCCATCCACATACAAGGTGCCATCCGGATCTTCCAACGGGGTGTTTTTAAGGTCCACTCGACCTTTTGTTTCCTCCTCAGTCCTCAAGTAGCAGTCATGTTCTGCTACTTCATCTGACTCTGTGCTAATTGGTAACAAAGTTGCCGGGTTCAGAACGTTACAACGTTTTATCTGAATGTGGCTTGCCAAAAGCGTCAACTCGTACCCAGACAACCTCGCACTCGTCAAGTGCTGAGTTTTCGTTCGATTCAAAAGAGTATCGACTGCATGCGGAACCATCACCGTAAGCATATTATCCATGACCAATCCTGCTGATTGTCGGATGGAGACCGCAGCTGCCGCTGTTGCTCGTAAACAACTCGGCAATGCTCTAGCTACTGGGTCCAAGGTCGAGGAAAAATATGCACATGGACGTTGCTTACCACCAAAAGGTTGCGTTAGAACACTCAAAGCACAACCTTCCCTCTCATGAACATATAACGTAAACGGCTTACTGTAGTCAGGAGTACCTAACACAGGAGCCGAACACAATGAATCACGCAGTTCAGAAAAACTTTTCTGACAGTCTTCCGTCCATGGTAAAGGAGTTGAAACATCCTTGCACGTAAGAGCCACCAATGGTTTCGCTAGCAATGAAAAATTTGGAATCCATTGCCTGCAGTACGACGTGATACCTAGAAAGGCACGCACATCTCTTTGGGTTTTTGGCACAGCCATTCGCGCAATCGCTGCAATTCTCTCTGGGGTCAATCTCCTTCCCTCCTTTGACAATAAGTGACCTAGATAGGTTACTTCTTGACAACAATATTGGAGTTTAGAAGGTGACACCTTGTGATTTAACTCACAGAGATGTTGCAGCAACGACACCGTAGCAATTTTGCAAATGTCCTGAGTATCAGCAGCCACCAATAAGTCGTCGACGTATTGGATCAAAGCCGCACCAACCGGCAACCTAAATGCATCCAGTTGACCCTTCAAGGCTTGACTGTAAATAGATGGACTTTCACAGTAGCCCTGAGGAGCGCGTTTGAACCGGAAGCTGCGTCCACCAAGAGAGAAACCGAAAAGGTCTCTGCTCTCTTCGGCAATCGGGATGCTGAAAAACGCATTTTTCAAGTCAATCACCGAAAACCATGATGCAGAAGCTGGAATCAGAGTCAGTAGCGCCGTGATGTCAGGCACAACGGGAAATTGAGGAACCACAATTTTATTCACCTCCCGTAAATCGATAACAAAGCGATAAACAGGCGGTTTCGAAGGATCAGTACGTTTAAGAATGGGCAGCACAGGGCTGTTGCACACGTTTCCCCGAGTCTCTTCAATAACATCTTTCACGATCAAATCATAAATGATCGCCAACAGTGCTCGTTCACCATCAAGGGAGATACGATATTGGGGAATACGTGGCAGCCGCACATTAGATTTCAACTGAACAACATGAGGGGAGATATCAAGCAGGCCCACGTCATTTGGACCTGTTGCCCACAAAGACGCAGGAAGAGAACTCAATTCCAGTGGAAGCTTATCGAGGGACAAATACATGGGAGAGACAACCCTCTCTCCTAACGTGAGCTTTACACCCGCAGGAGAACAATACAAAGTTGCGTACAAACGTTTAAGCAGATCCAGGCCCAAAAGATTTTCGCCACAACCCGTGGTTAAAATCAACGGAGCTTCTAGCTCACGTGGCCCAATTTGAAGGGGCAAAGGGCGCGAAACTGGATTGCTAACAGGGGCGCCAGAGAATCCAACGGAAACATTTGTTAAGCCAGACAAAGGTGCGCCAGGGAGTTTCGAATACATGATAGAACTTTTCGCTGCACCAGTGTCCAACAGAAAAGGCTCAACGACGCCCGATGTAGCAACTGCGACGTAAGGCCCTCTCTGATCAACCGGAACTGATACCACTCCCTCTCCTTGTCTTTGGCTGTCCTAGTAATTACTGTCGTCAGTCCCCTGATCGACGTAATAATCGTCCACATTGTACTGCGCAGATCGTCCTTGCGATGATCCACGTTGATCGAAACAATTATTAGAAGTAGATGAGTTATCTGAGCGATCGTTCTGAGCACCACGACCTCTACCACGTGATGTTTGTTGCGAACCACCACGACCTCCTCTAGATGAGTTACCACTATTACGTTCGTTTAAAACAGGGCAATTGAATTTAATGTGTCCCTCCTGTCTACAATAAGCACATTGATTGTACCCTAACGAGGATCTTTGGGAGGAGGAATCGTTACGGGTTTGGGATCTGTTTGATTGTGGCTGTGACCTATTCTGTTGTGAATTATTCTGATTTGACCGCGGAGGATACGCTTGTTGCAACAACACTTTAGTTTTGAGCTCTTTCGTCTTTTTATCAGCACGGTCGTTCTCTTCTTTCTCTCTATTCTCATAGTATTGTGCCGTAGCCAATATCTGAGCCGAAGTAGAAACGGCCCATGCACTTTCCGAATTTCTCAATTTATTGCTCAAATCGGGCAACAAATTTGAAACAAATTTATCCACAAACAACCTTTGACCACCCTCGGTACCCATATCCTGACCACTATGGTCGATGAATGCTTCCTCGAACCTCGTAAAGAAGTCGGAAACACTCTCATCTTTCTTCTGCTTACAGGCTGACAATTTGTCCCAATTCACTCTCATAGCTGGCATAAGAGTTTTCATTAATGTTATTATTCTTTGAGGGAGAGCAGCAATCAACTGTTCAGGCTTAGCACCACCGACTTGCAACCCATCTGCCGCTACAATGGCCGCCCAATCACCACCTAGTTCGTTTGCGTGATCTTCCTGACGAATCTTAGCCCATACCGGTTGCGGTACGACATTACCAAACAACATGTCGATATCGGCAAGATTCATTACCGTAGCATCTACGAGCTGCGATAATTCTTTGTAATACCCTGCAGGATTTTTGCGAGGGTCAGGCAAAGATTGCTTCACCTGCAACACTTCCGATCTTTTCCATGGGAGATGTATCCATACTCTCTGGAAATACGGCGGGACCGGAGGGGCAGCTGCGGGGTTACCTGGCATCCAAACCGGTGGAACTTCACGCATGGGATATTGGCCAGACTCGTCTGGTTGTTTTTCAATATCCTCAACAAACAATGCATGAGGGATTGGAGCGGGACGAAGAGATAGCAATCGTTCAACAGCACGTCGAACGTTAGTATCCACTATCAGCCCACTTGCGAACTGAAGCTGGAGATCAGACAGAGCGGCGAGCACCTCGTCAGGCGCATCGGCCACTATTTGATCATAAAGGAACTTACACATTTCATTAAACACATATCTCTGGGTTGGCACATTGAATTGACAGAATGTTTCGAGGACAACACGGGGTGGACTTCTCTGTGGATTCACCATCCAACCCATCGCCATATTATATAGCGCAACGCGTTCTCTGTTTCCAGGAAGCTGACTACGTCTCTGAGGACCATCGGAACCAGCGGACCCATGAACAGGTCCAAGCGAATGAAAGAAGCTAGCCGCAAGAGGAGAATTGCGACTACGAGTAGAGGGAGAAGAATAAGACACAGGGCTAACAAGAGAAGGAGTAGAAACAGTAGCAACAGCAGGAGTTAATAAAACAGGAGCAGCAGCAGAAGTAGTAGCGGGAACAGGAGTATATGGAAGCGGAGGAGCAGTAGGAATAGAAACAGACAAAGGAGCAGGAACAGTCGGAAGAACGGGTGCAGGATGAGGAACAGGCGGAGGAGGAATAGGTGGAAGAACAGGTACGGCAGGGACCACAGGAGCTGCGGTACCCTGTACGTACGGAGGTGGTGACTTCATAAGATAAGACATTAAGGTATCCTCAACTGGCTCTTCCTTCTTTTCCGACTCCGTTGGTAAAGCGGGGTAACATTTATCTACAGTCATATGCTGTAATCGGTCAAACACTTCCTTATCCTTAACTTCCTTATCTCGCTGAAATTGCTCTGCTTTCTTCACTATGGTAGCAACATTATCTCGCTGACTACGTTTATTCTGTCTGAATTCTTTCTGTCGGGCTTCTTTGCGCCACAACCGAAAAGCATCAAACATGGCCGGCCTTGACTTTCTTTCGAACAATTTAATCTCTAGATTATCTAAGATCGGGGCCTCGAAGCTACCATGAGGTGGCCAACGAAGGTCGCCATCCTTTTTCGTGTATTTAATCCAGTAATCGTTAAAGGTAACTGGGCCTAGCCCATGCTTACTATAGAGCTCATACGTGGGAGTTCCAACCGGAGGTATCGGACATGAGTCCTCCAATCGGGAATCCATACCACAAGGCCTGAAACAACTAAACAGAGTACTACGACCAGGCATCTTGCACACTAGCCGAGTTTTCACAAACTTCAAGGGTTACGGGATTTACCAAGTCCCAGCAAAGAACAAAACCCTCGGTTTTTGGCGGCTGCAGTCGTCAAACAATACAACAAAGTACGCTAGCAAAGTGTCACCGACAAAAAACACTCACACAGCGCTAACAACAAAAACACTCGCTAAAGTGTCAACAACCAAGAACTATGGGAGCGACCCACAAATACTTAACTCAAAAATCGATGGCGTCTCCAGGAAGGCCCGTCAATCGTCTCGCTATACCAAGGTCTACGCCAGGCGCCAAAACAGGTCTACAGTCAGGGCAGCAGTCCGTCGCAGCCGTCCGGAGGCGGGAATCTTCGCGGGAAAAGTCTTCGGGCCACTTATTTCGACAACAGGATCGATGAAGCGGAGTGCACCTTCCCTTGGAGATTTCACACGAAGTTCCTCACGATCGTCGGGCTTGGACCGGTACCACTGATGCAGCCCCACGTTGGGCGCCAACTGAAGGACTGGGTTCTTTTAGACCCAGCGGTGCCAGGGCACAACACCTGAAACCTTCGTGGGTAACCTGCTCCGGCGTACGAATCACAGAGACACGGGACACTTCCTTCGACGTCAAAGATTCAAGGTTTATTTGCTGCAGGGAACACAGAGATCACGGCAAGTACACAGCGTGCAACTTGGGGAGACTGCTTCAAATTGGTTCTGTGGATCGCTCCTTTTATACAGTTTTTACTCATAGGATAACATTGAACACAAAAGTTTACAACCCGGTTCCCACAATTATCCCCCAGAGGGGTCACTTTGGTCACTTCGAAACACACAAGGTCCGGAACATAAGTGCGGAAACATTTGGCGGTTCCCAACTGTAAAAACCATCTTCCCACCATTAGCAAATTCCAATCAACAGTAAAACAGATCAAAATAGGAACGAAGACAGGTGCAGAGGAAGACGGAGACAGTGGGGAGATCGGAAAGGGTGTAAAAGGGGAGGTATCGGGAAACACGAGATACAGGCATCAAAGGGACGTGCCTAATGAGATGTACGGCTGAGACAATAAGTCCGTGCGGCAAGATGAGCCTCGAGCGGCGCCATCTGCCTTACAGTAGCAACCCCCTCGTCATAAAGACACTCACAAAGAACATGTGTCTTCCGCAAATATCTTCGGAGTCCCAGGGTCGCGAAGCGGACAACGTCCGTTCGCTGGCTACTTGAGGGCAAGAGACAAAAATGGGTGCCGTATCTAAGATGGAACCCGTGGGTACAGATGAAAAACCCATATAACAAACGAACGGTTTAAGTTAGCACAGCGAAACTGCGCACACTTACTAAACTCGTCATTTGCGGTTCATAGATACCAGACTCGACTATATTCGTGCGAGTCGAAAACACCACTTACAATTGTCACAGAACCTCATCATGTTTCAGGTGTGCAGAGTGCAGCCAAGGTACAAGCCCAGCTTAACTTGCTAAATGGTGCAAGGGAGTCTGGCTTTGATGGCAATGCGAACAGTCCAATTTGACTGACTATACACTGCATAGTATGATGACGCTTGGGCCTTCTAATGTCATATGTGTTCTTTACTATGCTACAAACATCGGGCAGTACGCATGCTTGTTCGAGTTCCTCGCCTCGCTCCTTACATGTGACCAGTGCACTGTGAATGAACAATGATCATGCAAGCCCTGTAAACCCTCAAACACAAGTTCATACATGTTTTCTTTATTTAGACATATGTGTGCTCATCAGGGGGAAACCAAACAGCCTCTGCAACCTATAGATTCAGTAATCACTTAGTAGGCTGGATGACAATAATCCCTGCACAGTGCCAGATGGGTCCCAATGTACTTATTTCCCTCCCCTGCACTGCATGGTATGTTTTGCTATTGTCATGCCCCTGTGAACAGGCACTTGTTGCATGTTCTGATCATTAAACTGATTTAGGCCGTATTATGCTATACCAACCCATATACATATTCAGGCCTTCCTGAGAAAAAACTTTAAAAAATCTCTCCAAAGGCTGCACACCCATGGGCTTTTGGCATATAGGGACTTACCAGTAGCCCAGCAACTTCAACCCCCAGGTGATCAAGGAGATCAGCCTCCCGGCTGACAATATCGGACCACATGTGCTTTAGTTGGTGGCATTCTGTTATTCACTCATTTGGTTTTGAACATTCTGCCACCGCTTCCATCTCTCACTTGTAGGGTATCCTGGGCTCCACTGCTGATCATGTTTGGAGGGTACCGCACCAGCAGCCATAGCAGCTGTCAAAATGCCTCCTCTGACAGGTTCTTCGATCTGGCCCTGCCTGACATCTCTCTACTCACACTAGCCAGCCTAAAACCAACAAAAACAAATACTCCTGAAAAAACGTACCACTAAATGGACAGACACCCGGCAATAAAGTGTTCGAAAGTTTACAAAATACAAAAACAATATACAAATTAAAGTAAACCTACAGAACAAGGACAGCAGAAACACCAGCAACACCAAATTGTAAATCAAATCACAAGATATCACACCAAACATATCCACCAGCCTGCACACACAAAAAAACTGTAAGTGGAAGTGAAAAGAACTTCACACTTCCTGGTTTGTGGCATTGCTGAGCCATTGCATCCTTTCCTGCTTGAATGCATCATGTTTTCCGATTGGAGCGTCACGTTTCCTGCTAAAGAATCACTTTTGCCACTTAAGATAAACGTTTCCTACTAGAGCTTCACATTTCCTACTTAAGCAGTACATCTCCTACTAGAGCAGCTGTTACCTTCCCGACTGAAATGTAACCTTTCTTACTCAAGCGTAGTAGTCCAGGGAAGACATGGCTTGGCAGTTCGGGCTGGACTTTTCCCATGAGGCACAGGGTTAGACTGATTTGCATATGGCCATGTCTGCACTGGGGTGGCAGAGTGGGCTAAAAAATGGTGATGGATTATACCCCTGATCAGTTGACTTGGGGTGAGTATTTGATTTGCTCAAGCGCTCTGTTCATCATCCCCTTTGGTATCACCTTTCCTACTCGAGCGTCACCTTTACTACTTAAGAGTCTTGTTTCCTAAAAAGTCACCTTTCCTGTTTGAGCATCACCTTCGAATGAAGCATCACCTTTCCGCCTAAAGCGTAGTTTTTGACTGACACCTCAATAGGCAAATGGGCAATGCATTTGTTTTAATTGTTGTTGCAATGCTGGTACACACTCACAGATATGCTTGAAAACTTGGGATTTGTCACATGTGTATGTTTACAGTGAGCATATGTGTGACTTCTTGCATTCATGGTGCAGTACACAGTTTCATGTAGCATTACTGTATATGTGCAATTGATAGATGTGCATCACAGGCTTCTGTTGGTCAACAGGTCTGATAACATGATTGTAAACTTTTGAGGCCTACTTCTAATTGACGAGATGTGGGTGTGTAAGATGTGACATAAACACAAAGTCCAAGATTAGATACATACATTTATTTGCTGGTTGAACATTCATGATATGGTAGTTACAGCTCCATCACTGTACTTGTGATACACCTGAAGAACTATTGTGCATCACCTATTGCTAGCCACTGAATATTGGATATCGTCATCATCATCCTTCATCATTAGGTCTTGCTGTTGCTGGTCCCCATCCCACGGGGCATTCGTCTGCACACATATATTGTGCAGGATGGCACAGACAGATGATCTTGCACACCATTAGGGGTGAGCGCAGCAATCTCCACCCTGGAATGTCGAGACATTCGAACCTGGCCTTGAGCAGACTATAGGATTGCTCAACAATATTGCAGGTCTTACAGAGTACCTGGTTGTAGTTCTTCTCCGGCTTAGTCTTGCGGTGTACATATGGGGTGATAAGCCATGGCTGAAGACCATATCCATGGTCAATTGAAATAGAAAAAGATAGAATAACTGTCAATGCTTTGGGTTCCTTTTAAAGACACATTCTGGTTAGTCTGTGCAGTTAAATAGTCATACACATTTCTAGGGGTTTTTCACAATATGTGTTACTCATAGGGTTGGTCAAAGTAATATAAGAAATAAAGAATTTGCAACGCACAACAAACAGAACAAGTGAAAAAATCATTATTTTTCATTGACTCATTACTGTACTAATTTGTATTGCCTCTCATCATTTTGTCTACATTGGTCAAAGTTGTACATATGCCTCCTCCATTATTCTATGTAATGCAAATTCTGAGCATTGGTTGAGACATAGTACATCCTGACTTACATGTTAAAACTGTAACTTTATGGGATGGCTAATTGGAAATGGTTGTGGACGCTCTATGTTATGAGCTCACACTACATGTGTGAAGTGACAGATTGCATATCTATTAATTGGCTTGTTGATCCTCCAAAGGTAGGTTGTGATATGACTGACATGGTTTACACTTACACAGGCATATGTCAATCCTATACACAGATGTAGTTGGTGGCCTACATTACAGTGGCACAGGCCTTTCATGGTACACATACTTATCCATGTGTAGTAGTAGTAGTAACTTTATTCGATATATTTCACATATCTTAAAAGCATTACAAACCCATAAAAGCAGTGAAAAATTCATTATATTGTTACGGATAACACATGGGTGCAGAGCTAAAGTGAATATTTATATAAGACACAGAAGCCTAGAAGATCTAACTCGCCATGCCCAGCCAAGGAATTTGGCCAGGCCTCAAGAAAACAAGGGACAAGGGTCTGATCATAAAATACTTATCCATGTGATGTTGGATCATACATGTGGTGCAGTTCATACATGTCACATGGATTTTCATGCTATTTATTGTCTGCTTTCACCAATATTTTTGGCCATAATCGTTATCATGATGCACTTTGCTTCACACATATGTAATGCAATGTAGACCATGCTCGTGTCGGGTCAGACTGATGTTCTCATGAGGAGCTGTATTCTACATGAGTAGCATCTATACATTTTCTGGTCACACAGATGTGTATAAGTAGAAGTGTTATATTCCCTGGTTAGGCCCATGTAGCGAGGCAGCTTGTGCCTTACGTTAGCCTAGAAAATATTTTTTTTAGCAATGACCTTTTGCACTCATTTGCATGCATGACAATGTTGGATTGTTTTCTCTGAAACTACTTGTTTTTACAACATGATCATGATGCCCTGCACATCATGTAACAGGCCTCTCTACGCACTAGGTACAAAATTCATCCTATCTTCATCCACGGGCGACAACACTATCTGTATATCCATAACATCACTTAGCTAGCGTACACATTTCAAAGGCTGCTTTTTATCATGAATAATAGGCATCCCAATAGATTGGGAGAGGGGGCACTTCTGCTGACACAGAAGGTCCCTGCATGTCGGAAAATCACCAAGCACCGGTCTGACATTCCATGAGGGGTGTCCAACTTGAGACCAAGACGGGGTCCATCACTCTATTCACTCAGGTAATGGGTTGGCTAGACACACATACAAACTCTAGGTACACTTAGAGTAGGGTTTGCATCATAGGAGTACGTTAGGTTACCATTTTGCATATGTGCCTGCATACATTCATTACTTCAGAAACATGGTAGAAATGGATCTACTGTTTACTTTCTTGGGGGCAGATTTACAATAACTGGCGCATTCCTGCATATTAACAGGAATGCACCAGGTATTGCGCGTGACTCAAAAAAAACCTTGCACCCCCTTGAATGGACCGCATTTAAAATGCACCACACAATGGTGCAAGGATAGACAGATGCGTGATGCATCTGTTGGCGTATGAGTGACGCAGTGCTGGAGTTGTGTCACAAACACAATGCAACTTGCGCACCGCTCAGGGGTGCCATACACCTAATATGCTGTGTCACTCCTTACGCCTGCTTCAAACTGGTATAATGATTTGAGGCAGCGGGGACGTAAAAGTGACTCAGTGAAATCTTGTAGATTTCACTGCATCACTTTTACGGGGCTTCCTTGAGATGAAACGCCCACCCTGCATACATTATACCTGACACAGGTATAATGTAGCGCAGGGCTTTACAACGTGACGCATCTAACTAAATGCATCACGTTGTAAATATGTTGCATAGTGGCACATTGATTACGCTTTTCAAAAAAGTGACGCAACGGCGACGTAAAAGTGTTGCAAGCGGCTTGTAAATCTACCCCTTGGTGTTTTTAATCTCCTTTATTTGCTTCTGTCTCCTAATCATTGCAGCACACGTATTTTATACCAGAATAACGTTGGCTCAATAAATAGTATTGAAAAAATGTCCCACGGTGTATTCTCTGTATATATTTTTGAGAAAGAGTGAGCATGAGTGACTGAGAGAAAGCTTTTGTACTGTTTCCACGATTCCTGAGGAATCTGGGTTGTTATGTTCAGGGGTTCCCAGAACCTGCTCGCTCCCTGGTAATTCAGGGGGGCTTACAGTGACACTATGAGTTAGCTGGTCTGTAGGCCAACCTATCCTGCTGGGGTGTCCGGAATCAGTCTAGGCACCAAGCCCTCAGATTATGTTGTCCAAACAATGCACAGATCATACAGATTAGTAGGAACTCCACAGCAGAAGTTGTAGGGGACTGTGCAAGTGTATACCTTATATTTATTCTCATAGCTAAGGGAGATCAATGTTGCGATTGGAGTTCTGAGTGCACTGAGTGCCTTGTCCAGCTTGGATAATATTCTATGTTGTTTACTTTAGGTGTGTTGACATATGTGAATTATGGGTTTGCTTGACACATGAGGTATGATGCATGGTGCATGTATGTGGCACACACCTCATAAGTATGAGCCGATCTACTCCGAAAGACGCATAAATGTGTATTCTTTAATCCATTTCTGAATGTTAGTGGGTCTATTAGGAACTTGGATTTTGCTTACTTCATGTAGGCCATTGCCATATTGCCACTCTGGAAGTGTTAATTTATGATGGAGTACCTGAAGATTATGTCTCATGCACATTTCCTTTGTATTTGTCCAGCACATTGGCGAACAATCACCTAATGGTCAACAATGTCCTAGACATTGATAGAGTAGGTGTGCTTCCGGTTCCTGTAGAGATGAAATGTTTTTGCAGGGTGTTAGACCTGGCAACATTGGCGTGGATGTCCCTTCCCTTTTTACTATTGCCTCATGTGTTTTTGCTGGTGTTAGATGCTCTGGGCACTGTGCCACTGCTGTCCAGTGCCACAATGCAAGTGCTCCGACAGTAAATTGATGTATGGATTAGTGAGTCCATGATTGGCTTGTTTGGTTTACTTGTCAGACATTAGTACAGTGCACTGAGTGTGTCCGGGGCTTGTAAATCCAAATGCAGCTGGTGTGCTTGCAGCACTGGTTGTGCCACCCACAGAAGCAGCTTTGTCTAAGGCCTGCCATTGCAGGGCCTGTGTGCAGTCTGGTACTGTCATACCTGGTGTGTGTGGCATGTCCTAATAGTGAATTACAGCCATTTTCGTTTTTCACTATTGCAAGGCTACCTGTTCTCCATAGGCCAGAATGGGCTGTTAGGTTATTATATTCTATAGTCCTAACTGACTCAGAGAACATGGTGGAAATTCGGGTTTAGTATGCCTGAAATCAGAATGATAAAATACATCTTTTAGTTAAGTTGGTTTTAACATTCTGTTTGGAAATACCACTCTTAGAAAGTAGGTATTTTCTCGCCTAACTTTCCAAGCCTGCCTCTGCTAGGTTGTGTACTCCTTTGGTGTTTTTGAGTGACTGGGCTGGAGGATTCCAAGAGACAGGATGAGCCAGCCAAGTGGTGAATAGAGAGATCTGCATCTAGATAGGTGGGAGGAGTGCCCCTGAACCTTGAATAGGGCTATGCCTGCCTTCCACAATGCTGGCTCCACCTCCTGGGGTGCGGCTGATATCTCTGCCCTGCACAGTGAAAGAAGAGAAGGAATGCTGTCAACAAAGTGCTCCAGGGCTGTGCTTTCCCTCCACAATGCTGGCTCCACCTCCTGTGGGACGTCTGATGTTTCTGCCCTGCACTGTGAAAGGAAAGAAAGAGTCATGTAAACAGAGTGCTCCAGAACTGGTTTGGACTGGGCAAAGGCCCCTCTCCCTTCAGAGAACAAAGGATTTTGGGGTATAAATATTGGGACCCTGATCCCATGAAATAAGATCACTTTTGGACTACAAGAAAAAAACGTTGCTGAGGAGAGAAACCTGAAAAAAAGGGGGGGGACTATCCCTAAGCTGAAGTGCTGCTTGGGGGATTGGGCTGCAGTGGTTGCCTGACTGTCAAAGAAAGAAGAAAGAACTTTGTGTGCTTTATTTTCAACTTGTGAAGGATCTCCAAGGGCTTGGAACAGAGCGTGCCTCCTGCTGAAGTCTCAGAGACAACAGGCTTCACCAACTAGCTCCGTAAGAGTCTTCCTGAAGTGTCTGCAGCTGTGCTGGACTTTGTGGGGGATATGCGTGTCGCAAGGAGCTGGTAGAGCGACTCAAGATCAAGAAGCGTGTCGCCAAACTGCCGATGCCGCTTCCCAACACGAAGTGCCCCGCATCACCGGAGAAGAGAATCGACGTCACAGCAGACGCCAACGCATCCCCGGGAAGCGTGTCGCAGGAGAGAAGGATCGACGTCGCATCAGACGCCGCCGCATCACTGGCAAGCGTGTCGCATCAAGTAGAAAGCGTCATCTTTATTTCTTTGAACCTGAACTTTTGCCGCATTTCCATCGCTGCAACATTTCTGTTGTGGTAGCGCAACGTATCGTAAGGTACATTGACGCAAAGTGTTGCATCTTAAGAACTAAACAGAACTAAGCTAAAACTACAATCTTAAGTTTAGTATTGTGGATTTTTGTCGTTTGTGGTCTTGTGTTGAGTCTATATAAAGAATACTTATTTTTTATATAAACCTTGTATGGTGTACATTTGTAGTGTTGTCACTGGGTTACTGTATGTGGTCACAAATGCTTTACACATTGCCTCTGAGATAAGCCTCTCTGCTCATGCCAAGCTATCAAGGGGGTGTGCAGGGGTTATTTTAGGAGTATACCCCCTTACCCTGACTAGAGGCAAGGGTCCCTATTTGTCACAAGTACCTGCCTGTGCCAACTAGAGACCCCCAAATGTAACACAGGGGGCAGGTGCACATGTGTGCAGTCCATGGCATCCAACACATGTTGGAAACCGACAATGATATAGAAGTCTTGCTTGATCTCCAGTTGCAGTTATTGTGTGTTGGGAAAGAGGATGTACTGTGGCGTAGGGGTCGGCAGAATTTGCTTTGTCGCGCTATGCAATGTTTTGCATAACAGTAAAAAATCTCAACGAACACGCAGAAATTCCGCGAGCATGTGGAATTGCTTTTTCGCGATGCTTTTTACCTGTTCGCGATCACTGTTTGCGTGCTCGGGGAGAAACATCTCGCGAACATGAATTTTGAGAACGCGACCAAGCAAAAAATTCTGCGAAGCCGTGGATCGCTGAATTTGAGGCAATTTCGCGTTCTCAGTGGAAAGCGGAATTACCCAAATTCTGCCAATTCCGCGAGCGGAATGGAATATACCGCCCAGGTCTACTCATTTTAAACGGACACGAAAGCCACTGGTCAGTCTGTATCCTGGATAATCAATTTCAATTTCAAAAGTGCTTTATTCGAGTATTACTCATAAAAGCAGACATACAAACATATAATAAAAAGCAATAACATTTACAAAGTCATTTAGACGCAAGCACATAACACAATTTAAAAAAAACTATAACTCATCTTAGATACAGATGCAAAGTTCATTACTATTAAGAATACCAAAAAATGATAATCACAGTGACAATAAAAAATCCTTAAAAATTCATACCATTAAAATTTCATACCGATGATACATTAAATGAGTGTTTACAGAGAATAGACACTAGTCTAGCAGTCTCTGATCAGCTAAATAAACATTTACAGAGAATAAACATTAGTCTAGCAGTCTCTGAGCTATTAATAAGCAGTTACAGAGAATAGACAAGTGTCTAGCAGTCTCTGATCAACTAGGCAGTGAGTAATTAGCCTACCAGCAATCTCTGCCTTATAACCCACGCCCACCCCAAGTACTTTGCGGTGGCAATTATGATCCAATTTACAGAAGTGGATTTTACAATACGCAGCGCTACCATGCTACTTTTTGTGCCTAAGTTCCTGCACATAGGAGCCAACCAAGCTCGCCTTGGTGCAGAATATACTGGGCAAGAAAACAAAAAATGACCAAGAGTTTAATTTCCTACCCCACAGACTGGACAAATTGCTGCACCCCCTGATTTCCACTTAGATGTTAAATTACGGAGGGGGAGGGAACCTACCCTCAATTGGAAGAGCAGTTTTCTGTCCATGGGGTTCGATATGTAATCCCAGTACATTTCATAAATAGGGTACATCTTAACTTCTAGGAAACTGGTGGTCATAGACCCACTGGTAGTACTGAGCATGCTCCTATTAACAACATATTCCCAAAAAATGTTTTTTAAAGTAGACTTAGTGGGAAATGAAGCCCCAGCTGGATCGGTCCATAAAGCATTTAGTCCTAATTCGAACAATGCAATCTTTAATGTTTTAAACCATCTGATTTTATTATAACGGTCAGCTTTAATAACATCAATGAACCCATCCGCGTAGTGGGAGAGCTCTGGCGTAGTCCAGAGCCTACGCCAGTATAAAATCGGGCGTAGTTTTGCCATTTCCGAAATTTCTCTCCTACCTAGCTCATAACGCAGGGGCAATAGCGGACTGCTCTGTGGGGTACCTGTCAATGACCTTAAGAATTTATTTTCAGATGTTTGGAGTTCCTGGAGATGTTCATGCCCCCATAGCTCCGCACCATACAAAGCAGACCCAATTGCTTTTGCCTCATATATTATCAAGGGTGGTTTGATGGGTTTAGTCAACGATTTCCTATGTTCCTTGATAATAGTGTCAAGATCCGCATCGTCGGTGGCATGATGCCATCGGTAAACACGGACATTCAGTGCTTCGAACTACATTTCCCGGCAGGCTATGCAGACATCACGTAAACCAGTGATGCGCACGCATACCGGGAAATAAAAGGATGCAGAGAACGGCGAGAAAACGCCGATAATTCCGTTTGGATCAAACAGATGCCGTGGTAGGATCTTTGACTTGTTCTGGCCCCAAGTCCTACGAACTCGTGAGTACTGTGTTGAATCGGGTGTGCGAGGCGTTGGTAGTTTCGATCCCAACAGCGCACTCCCCTTGCTGGTCTGCTTTTGAGTTTCTCTCGGCTGAGAGGGACTCGGTTTTGCATTCATCTTGTTGGGAATAACCAAGAGTTATTCAGACCGTTATTGCGGTCATCAGATGCGATAGGACTCATTTGCGGGATATTATCTTTGAGCCTCGCATATTATCAGAAAAAAGATATACATGTGCATATCGAACTTTGGTGTGTTCATGTATTCCGGATGGAAGTATTCCTTGGTGTGACTACATAACATTAAGGAGACGTACTCGCCATTAATTTCCTGTGTTCTCATAGTTTGTACAGGATTCATTATTCTTTCTTTATTCTCATTTCTTCAGGAGACAGGAGGGGTATTGGAACAGAAAAGTACCTATATTAAGAGTATATGTGCCTAGCCCAGGGTATGTGTTCTATGCTTTCACTACTGTAGTAAGATTAGTTGTTACGAAGCTGAGACCTTGATTGTGGTTTGTTTTCCGTTCACAGTTGAGTACAAGTTCCCGATACCTCTTCAGAACCATTGTCTCCATTTGGATGTGGCCTGTTGTATTTTCCTTTACAGGTATAGCTTGAGTACCTGGGGGGGGGGGGGGGGGGGGGAAGTTACCTTATGAATGTATCTAAGAAAACAGCGTTTAGAGTGAGGGAGGTAGGGTGTTCTAATTCCTTGTTCTTTGTCATTACAGATCTCCCTCCCCGCTGTCCCCTTCCTTTCCCGCGGCGTTTGTATTGTTCCAGTTGTCTGTATCTTGTATTCAGACTCTGGGGCAGTCCAGAGGGTGCGGGAATTGGACTCGCAGCATTGCCCCGAGGAGGACGGAAAGCGGAGCCTGATAGAATTATCAGCCCACGAATTTTACCTCTTCTTTGCAGTGCTGTGATTCCGCCATGACTACCTTAGAGGATGTTTTGGCTGCTTTGGCCTTAGTACAGGTAGAGCTGGCAGCTTCCAGTAGAGAGGTTGCTGCAGCCAGGGCAGAGAATGCCCAATTACGAGCCAAGGTAGATAGATTACCCCCTCCCACGGTGGTACAAGATGGGGCATCAGGAGGTTCAGCTCCTACTACCTCTGTGGTGGTTGAAATGCCTGCACAAATTCCGCTTGCTCCTCCCGAACGATATTATGGGGATAACAAGAAAGTACAAGTCTTCATGACACAGGTCCAGCTACATTTCATGTGTAAACCTAAGATGTTTTCCACACACCAAGCGAGGGTGGCTTTCCTCATTTCATATCTCGGGGGGGAAGCAGCACAGTGGGCGGTTCCAATAGTTAGAAGGGATGACCCCCTCTTATATCATTGGGATAATTTCAAAGAAGAATTTGAAAAAACATTCGATAGGCGAGCAGAAACCTTCACAGCAGATAGAGAATTGTTAAAACTAAAGCAAGGTGATGCAGATTTAGTCACGTACTTAAACAATTTCAGGAGGTTGGTGGCCGAAACTGACTGGCCGGAACCCAAGAGATCAGCCATATTCTACCAAGGCCTCGGTGAAGAAATGAAGGATGTGCTGGCACAAATCGACCCTCAACCCCGTACTTGCTCAGCTTGGATAGATCTTGCCCTTCGTTTGGATCATAGAATGAAAGAAAGGAAAGGGGAACATAAGAGAAAAGATAAATCTGTAATGCCCTATGAACAAGCGAGTAGTGGGGAAAAGACTAATCCTACACCGGAGCCTATGTACATCGGAGCCGTGCGAGCCTCCTTGACTGCCAGTGAAAAAGAACACCGACGTAAATTAGGACTTTGTTTATACTGCGGGAAAAAAGGACACTTTGTACGTGAATGCCCCGTAAAACCTAAAACCAACAAATATCGGGGTGGTCAAAACCTTGCAGGAATGGATGAGAAAGAGTCGGAAAACTCCAAAGCTTGAAGGCCAATGGAGGAAGGCTCTCAAGCACACATATCATCCCTTCATTTACCCCGGTTGCAGATTATGAGAGGAAACACCTCTTTCTGGACTTGACTATCTTGATTGGGGAGGTGAAACAAAACATACGGGCAATGGTTGACTCCGGGGCTACTGGTTGTTTCATGGATATCGCCGAGGCCCGTCGATTGGGAGTGCAACCAGTCCCCAAAGAAAGTCCGGAAACAGTATACGCGGTTGATGGGAACGAATTACAAGCGGGACCCATCACATGTCATTCTCAGGAGTATGAGGTTACCCATGACCACACACATCACGAATATTTGGTATTCAACATCATTGAAGCCCCAAAATATGGGATCATCTTAGGGCTTCTGTGGTTACAAAAACATGATCCTGAGATACATTGGACCACAAAGACTGTTCAGTTTCTTTCTCCCTATTGTTTAGAACACTGTCTTACAGGGGTGTGGAGCCCGGCGCAAGCATTGTGTTCCTTGCATACCATCGCCACAGCTGCGGAAAACGAGGTAACGCTTCCACAATGTTATGCGGAGTACGAAGCCGTGTTCAGTGACAAAGAGGCTGAGGTTCTGCCACCGCATCGTACGTATGATTGCCGGATCGACCTAATACCTGGTTCGATAATCCCTAATGGGAGGATATATGCTTTGACCCTTCCTGAAAATGAGACATTGCGAGCCTATTTAGATAAGTATCTAGCTCTGGGATACATCAGGCCTTCCAGATCCCCTGCAGCCTCTCCGTTGTTTTTCATTCCGAAGGCCAATGGTGAGAAGAGGTGTTGCATCGACTACAGAGCGTTGAATTCCATCACCGTAAAAATCAATATCCACTACCTTTGATCCCTGTGTTACTGGAACAGGTTCGATCAGCGCACATCTATACCAAGCTCGACCTGCGTGGTGCATACCATCTTGTTCGTATCAGAAGGGGTGATGAGTGGAAAACCACCTTCAAGACGCGGTATGGGCTTTATGAGTATCGGGTAATGCCCTTTGGGCTTTGCAACGCCCCCGCCGCTTTTCAATTTTTTTTTAATGAAGTGTTGCGTGAATATCTGGATCATCATGTCATCGTTTACATAGATGACATCCTCATATATTCCAATTCTACTGAGGAACACATCACGCATGTGAAAACGGTGTTGCAAGCATTGATGAAACATCACCTATTCTGCAAGATCACCAAATGTGAGTTTCATGTAACAACGGTGGAATTCCTGGGAGTAATGCTCACTCCTTCCGGACAAGTGATGGCAGAGAGAAAAGTACAAGCCATTGTGGGGTGGCCTCAACCGAAGAACGTCAAGGATATCCAGAGTTTGTTGGGGTTCGCCAACTTCTACCGAAGGTTTATCTCAGGATTTTCCAGACTGGTTTCTCCACTCACTCGGCTCACGAGAAAAAATGTTCGGTTTGTGTGGGATGAAGAAGCACAAACCGCTTTTGATAAACTCAAGACCGCTTTTTCCTCTGCACCCGTATTAACACATGCCAATCCCGACCTTCCGTTCCTTGTCGAAGCGGATGCGTCAGAAATCGCACTGGGAGCGGTGTTATCACAGAAAGACGTCTCTACCGGAATGTTACATCCCATTGCCTACATGTCGCGCAAGTTAAGTCCGGCGGAGATAAATTATACCATCGCAGAAAAAGAGTTGTTGGCCATTCGGGATGCGTTTGTGGAATGGAGACACTGGCTGATGGGAGCAAAACGCGTAGTCACTGTATACACGGATCATCGGAATCTGCAGTTTCTGAGGGCAGCCAGACAGTTATCACCTAGGCAACTTCGCTGGATGATGTTTTTTGAAGAATTCCGCTTTGTGGTTACATTCAGACCAGGATCTACCAATAGAAAAGCGGACGCACTCACAAGACAAGAAAATCTCCTACTTCCCACAGAGAAACCCATCCGATCCATCGTGGAACCAGCCAAAGTCATAGGAGCAACGCAAACCAGTGATTTCCTGATGGGAATCAGAAGAGGTGCACAAACCTGTGTATGGCGCACATGGCTTCGACATCATTCCGAATGGAAATTGAAACACGGCATACCGATGAGAGGACAGCAGGTGTTAGTACCCTCGCCCACATTGAGGAAAACGGTGTTCTCTTGGTGCCACGAAAGTCCCAGTGCGGGACATATGGGTTTTATCAAGACATTGGAGAAAACCCAGAGACAATTCTGGTGGCCTTCCATCAGACCGGATTTGAGTCGTTGGGTGGCAGAATGTGTGACATGTAACCAGATGAAATCGGACAGACAAAGGCCTCAGGGACTAGTACAGCCTTTACCCACTCCAGAGCTTCCATGGGAGAGGTTTTCCGTTGATTTCATAGTGGGACTTCCGAAAGACCAAGGCAATACCACCATAGTGGTGGTTGTGGATTTTTTGACCAAGATGGGACATTTCATCGCTTGTCCGCAGGTACCCACTTCAGGACAGTTGGCTCATTTGCTCCTTGTGAATATTGTGCGACTACATGGCCTTCCGAGAGACATTGTGTCTGATCGAGGGGCACAATTCACTGCTCGCTTTTGGAAAACGTGGTGTACAGTGTACGCATCACATCTTCAGTGTCCACCAGTTTTCACCCGCAAACTGACGGGCAAACGGAAAGACTAAATCAATCCTTAAAGCAGTATCTCCGTTGTTATGTACAGACCAACAGTGACTCTTGGGTACATTGGTTGTGGGTGGCTGAAATTGCTTATAATAACACGCAACATGCATCCACTCAGCACTCACCCTTCTTTTGCTCCTACGGGCATCACCCTAGATTCACCCCGATGTTGTTAGCGAGTGACAATGTGAAGCTGCCAGAAGTGAGGGACAGATTGTTGCGAGTCCGCAAAATTCTTTTGAGTACACGCAAGAACCTGGTACAGGCCAAGGCAAGGTATAAACTCCAAGCTGACAAGCATCGGAGACCCAATCCAAAGTATAAGAAAGGGGACTTCGTGTGGTTGTCCACGAGAAACATCAGATTCAGGAAACATAGCGTGTTCAATCCCCGCTTCATTGGGCCTTACCGAGTGATGGGCCATGTGAACCCTGTGGCTGTTCGGTTGCGGTTGCCTGCACAGTTGCGCATTCACCCTGTTTTCCACGTTTCCCTCTTGAAACCCTCCAAGTGTCCGGTTAGGAAGGCCCCTTTGCCTATTTGGGTGCAGCAGGATAGTGAATACGAGGTGAATAGGATCCTGGACTCTAGATGGGTACGGGGTCGTCTTCAGTATTTGCTCTCCTGGAAGGGGTATGGTCCGGAGGAGAACTCTTGGGAACCTGCTGGGGCTGTTCGGGCTCCCAGATTGGTGGCACAGTTCCACCGACTGTTTCCGACCAAGCCACGTCCGGCTGCGGGTCCCCTTGTGAGGAGGGGTGTACTGTCAAGATCCGCATCGTCGGTGGCATGATGCCATCGGTAAACACGGACATTCAGTGCTTCGAACTACATTTCCTGGCAGGCTATGCAGACATCACGTAAACCAGTGATGCGCATGCATACCGGGAAATAAAAGGATGCAGAGAACGGCGAGAAAACGCCGATAATTCCGTTTGGATCAAACAGATGCCGTGGTAGGATCTTTGACATGTTCTGGCCCCAAGTCCTACGAACTCGTGAGTACTGTGTTGAATCGGGTGTGCGAGGCGTTGGTAGTTTCGATCCCAACAGCGCACTCCCCTTGCTGGTCTGCTTTTGAGTTTCTCTCGGCTGAGAGGGACTCGGTTTTGCATTCATCTTGTTGGGAATAACCAAGAGTTATTCAGACCGTTATTGCGGTCATCAGATGCGATAGGACTCATTTGCGGGATATTATCTTTGAGCCTCGCATATTATCAGAAAAAAGATATACATGTGCATATCGAACTTTGGTGTGTTCATGTATTCCGGATGGAAGTATTCCTTGGTGTGACTACATAACATTAAGGAGACGTACTTGCCATTAATTTCCTGTGTTCTCATAGTTTGTACAGGATTCATTATTCTTTCTTTATTCTCATTTCTTCAGGAGACAGGAGGGGTATTGGAACAGAAAAGTACCTATATTAAGAGTATATGTGCCTAGCCCAGGGTATGTGTTCTATGCTTTCACTACTGTAGTAAGATTAGTTGTTACGAAGCTGAGACCTTGATTGTGGTTTGTTTTCCGTTCACAGTTGAGTACAAGTTCCCGATACCTCTTCAGAACCATTGTCTCCATTTGGATGTGGCCTGTTGTATTTTCCTTTACAGGTATAGCTTGAGTACCTGGGGGGGGGGAGTTACCTTACGAATGTATCTAAGAAAACAGCGTTTAGAGTGAGGGAGGTAGGGTGTTCTAATTCCTTGTTCTTTGTCATTACAGATCTCCCTCCCCGCTGTCCCCTTCCTTTCCCGCGGCGTTTGTATTGTTCCAGTTGTCTGTATCTTGTATTCAGACTCTGGGGCAGTCCAGAGGGTGCGGGAATTGGACTCGCAGCATTGCCCCGAGGAGGACGGAAAGCGGAGCCTGATAAATAGTGCCAGCTAGTTGCTTGTGCCGTAATATAGCAATATTAAGATGTTGCTGCCACTTATTGTCATTAGAGATAAGGATCCCCAGGTAAGTAAAGGATTTTACAACTTCCAGAATGCGACCACTCATGGAAATTTTTGATTTAAAGTTTCTGTGTGAATTAAAAACCATGAGTTTTGTTTTGGACGCGTTCACCTCCAGTCCGTGATCTACACAAAACTCATCAAATATTGCCAATGCTTTTTGCAGACCACTTGGGGTTTTGGATAAAATTAAGGTATCATCGGCGAACATTAAAATAGGGACTTTTTCACCTGCAAGAAAGGGAGCATCCACTGCCCAAGATTGCATGCGGGAAACAATACCATTAATAAAAAGGGTGAACAAAGTAGGGGCCATTGAGCACCCTTGCCGAACCCCGCGCTCAACGGGGAATTCGGCGGTGTCATTTCCATACCCACCCCATCGAATTTTGGCATAATTGCCCTCATGCAATCGCATAATTAAAGTCAACAAGTCCCCAGGGACCCCTAGTGTCTCAAGCACTTCCCACAGTTTTGCCCTTGGTACCAGGTCGAAGGCAGCCCGCAGATCAACGAATGCTGCATACAGGCTGCCTCCGCCTAGCACCACGGTCCTCTGTTAAACCTTAGGCTGCAGCATCAACATTATCGGCGCCATCTTGCCCCTTTTCGAGCCCATTCATGCACGTAAGCGGCAGCCATTTTGAGTACCATGGCCTTTCTGCCCATCGTTGATAGCCAGCGCGTCTCTCTCTCTCTCTCCCCTGACCTCGCAAAGCATCACCCGCACGCTGACAGCCCCCGCTCTCACATGCCTTGGGTCATAAACCCCTCTTCCACGCAGCTCTGCCTCGGAACCCCATCCTGTTCCCAGCGCGACACCTCCCTCCATTCCTTTCATGGTCCCGGATCCTTTGATAAAACCCCCTTTCCTCTGTACCCGTTTGTCTTCCTCGTTCCCAGGCCGCCACCTGGCCCTGCGGATACTGTTATTGCCCCCCCCTCCTGTACAGTAGGAAGCTTCCCCCATCAAAGGATCCAAGAGTTGATCAAAGCCCCCACCCCATGAGATCCGATCAACCTCACACATTCCGTGAATCGGCGGAATGTCCAGCTGCGCGATAATCATCACCTGTTGTGACCGGGGTGGGGACTTCAACTGTAAATGTGTGTGGGAACGGGCCTGAAGCGGGGATTCCGAGGATGTCTTTCCTTACATCAAAGTAATGACAGAGATGTGTTTAACGTAATAAAACAATAAACTCGTGTATAAGAGGCCAGGCCTCGGAGATGCGGTTGAAGCACCTCGAGAAGATACCCTGTTGTCTGATTTGATGTGTTCTGCTCCGTCGGAATAAAACTTCTGTTTCCTGCCTTCCAGTCTCCAGTGCCTGCCTCTTTGTTTGGTAACTTGAGTGGGTATAGAGGCGGTTAACGCCGGGCAACTTTGAAAAAGGTCTTCTACCCGTACCTTTTTCCACAATTGGCGCCCAATGTAGGGCCCATCAGCGACTCGTGGATCCAGTGGGAGAGGTCCCGACGACAGAGTGAACGACTGCAACGATCGGGAGAGCTCCTGTCCGATAGACCCTCGTCTGACAGCCGATCATCCGAACTTCACTGGTTCCGAACAGACCTCTCTCGAGTGATCTACGGTCCAGACTGTGAACCATCAGGAGTGCCGCGAGGACTACGGAGAATAGAGGACGATCGGGCGCTGGATTCGGAAGACAAGAAACTGTCCATGCGGTCCGGGTAAGGTCGTGTAAACACGACGAATTGCGAAATGATTGTTTGATTTGTTTTGAAAATACTAGTATTACTCTTTTGATTGATTTGTTTGGAGATTCACTGTCTGCAAACGGAGAAACAACAGGCTCTCCCTTTGCAAGTAGTGAAGGATAGGTAACGCAGACTTTTGTCCCCATTGTAATCCGTCGTGCCTATCTTTTTCTCCCCCACTGATTGATTGTTTGAACCCGAACTACTGTTCGCGGATTGTTTTCTGGAGATTCTCTGTCTGCAAACAGGAAAGAACAGGTTCTCTCTTTGCAGGTAGTGAAAGGGTAGGTAACGCAGACCTTTGTCCCCGTTGTAACCCGCCGTACCTACTTATTCTCCCCATTGATTGTTTGATTGACCGAACATTGACTGTTCGATATTGGTTCTTGAGGTATTCACTGCGTGCAAACAACGAAGAATAGAAATATTCTGTCTAGTCTTTGCACGCAGTGATAAGATAGGTAGTGCAGACTTTTGTCCCTATTGTAATCCGTCATGCCTGTCTTCTCCCCACTGATTGGTAGCCTGTGTAGCCCGGACCGCTTATTAGAGATGAACCATCCGGCTCCACCGGAAGGCACCCCTAATAAGGACATGTTCACAAAGCATGGATTGATCGCTATAGCTTATAGCAAGCTGTGGCATAAATATACGATAAAGGATCGAGAAAGTCAGTGGCCACTGATAGGATCCTTCGACGATGATAAAATGAGCGCGCTAGAAACAGCCCTTGGGAAACACAAGACAACGCTCACTATGCTTGATAGTTTCGGCATGTGGCGCAAAGAAACCTAACAGCGTAAGAAGAGAAATGAGAGTAGGTTGGGAAAAGAGCTGCGAAAGGCAGCCCCCCTAGCTGCTAAGAAACTAGAAGAAGAGATTAAGGAAAGAGAGGAAGCCAACCAGAAACCAGAGATAGAAACATCAAACCAGTGTCCGGTTAGAACGCCCCCTACGCTCTATCCTGAATTGCCCTTGAAACAACGAGCTAACGATGATCTTTTGTTAGGACCTCCGATCATCTATATGCCCCCTCCATACGCCCCTTCCCAACCCTTAGCATAGCACCCACCACCCCCAGGCACAAACGAGAGTAGCGCCACAGCTTCGGCCCCCATGGCCTCTGTGCCGGCCGAACTCCTTGTATTAGATACTACACAAACAACAACGTTAGGCGACCCTGAGACCCGAAGGGCTGGTTCCGCAAGAACAAACAGATTAAGCAAAGATGAGCGAGCAGGGATTGACAAGATAGCAAGGACACTGGTAGAAAGAAAGGAAGATGAAGAGTACATCACGGATATGTTCAACTCGTATACAGGGAGTCACAGACGACATTTTACCGTACGACTGTGTTATCATGTCTTGAACGCATACGAGGACCGATATCGAGACAAAGGTTCCGAGAGCCTAACGACTCTGTACCGGAAGGTCGATATCGGGGATGAGGGCGAGTGTGATGTGACGGACCTCCTTATGCGTACGCTTGAGGTTTTCCGCCACCTCACTGAACAAGAATCGGGAACTAAACCCACGACATCCGTAGCGACCGAACCACAAACTGAGCAATCTAACGCCATGATGCCGATACGAGAGGCTGCCCCTTACTGGGTTCCTCCACAAGGTGAAGGGACTAACGATGATGTAAACCACAAAGATGCAAAAGGAAGGGTAGTGTACAACTGGGTCTACCAGCCATGGGACCGGCAAGAGATTCTGACATTCCGGAAATCTCTGCCTGATCTACGTAAAAGCCCCACTGCCTTCTATACTGAATTAGGTACAGCCCTAGGTTCAACGATTATGACCCTGGCTGACATCGACTTGTTTTTCGGGTTATGTCTACCAGCTGATGTGTGGAAGCAAATCCGGAAAGTCGACCACCTTGAGCTGTTTGGACATACCTGGTCACAACTCGATGGCATTGATAAACAACGAGAACCTGGACAGAAGCCTTTGAAATCCATTTTAGACCTCCCAGATAAAATCGTCCAGAAATTAAAAACCCTGATTCCAGAAAAGAAAGTGGACTGGTCGATAGTAACGGCCTGTCGCCAGAAACCCCAGGAGGATGTATCGGACTACTTCTCCCGGTTTGAAACGGTGTTCTCCGATTACAGCGGCCAGGACATGACCACTGCAACCGGACACCATCTGTTTGTCCAGAGTTATGTTAAGGGTTTGTCACCAGAGGTCTCCCAGAAACTGCAGGCCAGCGAGAGTAGTTGGGCAGCCTCCAAACCTGCGGCTATCCTCCAGATGGCCCAATATTATGAACATCAGAAAAATGAAAACCATAGAGCAACAGAGAAAAAGAAGAAAGACTTGAAAGAGAGGGTGATGATTGCACAACTGCAAGGGGTGACTATAGGACGAGACCAATACAAGGGAAACTATCAGACGAACGTCCCTAAGACTGCACCTCCCAAGGACCGCACTTCGACTCCCCACATTGGACGTACAGACATTAGAGAGGACCAGTGTGCTTTCTGTAAAGGAACCGGCCATTGGAAATCCCAGTGCCCGGTTCTTTTGGAAATAATCAGAAATAAAGACCCCAAGGACATAGCAAGTGGACCGAGAAATAGGGGACAGCTGTGAGGGCCCACAAATGACACGACTAACGATAGATTAAGCAGACCAAATACATTTGATCGACCCAGACAGAACCAGTGCCAGCAATCTGACTACAATGACGCCCACGACTTTGCATAGGACTGCCAAGGGCAAGGGAGGGATCCAGTCGAGCTCTATGTTGACCAGCAAGGCCCTTATGTCACTGCTAAGGTCTTGGGTACAAAGTCTCCATTTCTGGTAGACACTGGCGCAACACGTAGTGCGTTATCTAAACGACTGATTCCAAGGGCACCCTTGTCTGGCTCACTTATAACATCGACAGGTTTCGATGGAACGCCCTCCACTAACCCTTTGTCCGCTACGATCCTCTTCGACTTAGAAAACAACACCACTGACACCACGTTATTGCTTTCCTCCAATAGCCCTGACGCCATTATGGGACTTGACTTATTGAAACACTTCCGAGCGACAATTAGATGTTCTCAAGACGGAGTTCGAGTTTTCCTTTACGACAACCCCGTTCGGCTTAGACATTGCCCTCCCCGATGCATGTTTTCCATCACTGACGCTGACACATCCCTGCTTGACACTCTGCCTCCGTATCTGTGGGCCAAGACAGATTCGGACGTAGGGCGCATGATGATTGACCCAGTACACATTACTGTCCGACCGGACGCGATACTCCCAAAACTTCCACAATATCGGATATCGCCCGAGGGCGAGAAGGCATTGGTAAAGATCATTCAGTCACTGATAGACGCAGGAGTGGTAGAGGAAGTGGTTAGCAACGTTTGCAACAGTCCTATCTTGCCCATCATCAAGAAACAAGGAGAGGGAGATGAGAAAGCATACCGCTTTATCATCGACCTTCGAGAAATCAACAAAGTGGTTGTACCCCAGTACCCCGTGGTCTCAGACATCACCACCATCCTGACTTTGATTCCTTCTACTGCCACCACCTTCACTGTCATTGACCTCAAAAATGCATTTTTCTCTATTCCCATCCACCCGGACAGCCGATATCTCTTCGGCTTCACCCTAAAAGCCCGCTCATATAGGTTCTGCCGAGCACCCCAGGGCTACACAAAAAGCCCTAGCATCTACAGCCAGGCCCTCAAGAGACAGCTGGATCAAGTCCAGTTACCCGATGGAGTGGTGTTAGTGTAATACGTCAACGACATCCTTTTGGCAGCCGACACCACTCCATTAGCAGTCACAGCCACCATTCAACTTCTGCAATTCCTTGCGGAAAATGGCCACAAGGTCTCCAATAAGAAGTTGCAATTCTGCCAACCCCAGGCCACTTACTTAGGCCACCTTTTGTCCAAAGACGGAAGGAAACTCACTCCCGACCGGATCCAAACCATTCTCGAAACTCCTGTCCCTAAGACTCAGAAACAGATTCGCTCCCTACTAGGCCTCACCTCCTTCTGTCGACAGTGGTTGCCAAACTTCAGTCTCATTGTAAAACCACTGCTTTCTCTGCTAGCCAAAGATGTCCCTTCCCCCCTCCCTTGGACTACTGAATGCCAATCCTCCTTCACGGAATTACGAGATGCCCTTTGTTCGGCCCCTGTCCTAGGCACCCCAGATTACACAAAGCCCTTCTCCCTTTACACTCACGAAAGGGAGGGGTGCGCTTTATCTGTCCTGACCCAGTCCATTGGCCCAAAGCAACGGCCGTGCGCTTACTTCTCTGCCACTCTTGACCCTGTAGCCAGAGCCTTGCCTGCCTGCCTTCGAGCTGTAGCTGCCGCTGCTATCTCTATCCGACAGAGTGAGGGGATCGTACTCTCGAATTCCCTCATGGTACTAGTACCCCATGCAGTTGACACCCTTCTGAACCAGACCAAGACCCAACACCTGACGAGTGCACGACTGACTGGATACGAGTTGACTCTGCTTGCTCCCCATATCACCCTGAAACGATGCACCACCCTGAACCCAGCAACTCTGTTACCCCTACCAGAGAACGATCCCGATGCGTCCCCTGTGCATGACTGTGTGACCCTTACGGACGAACAGACTAGAAGTAGAATTGACCTCAGAGACACAGCTTTTCCTGACCCCGACGGAGAACTGTGGGTGGACGGCTCTTGCATCAAACTCCCCGATGGCACCACTTCAGCTGCCTATGCAGTCACCACGGCTCGAACTGTAGTCGAGACAGCCCGCATCACGCAATGATCTGCTCAGGCAGCGGAACTGATTGCCCTGACACGAGCCTGCATTCTAGCAGCAGGAACCACAGCGAACATTTACACCGACAGCCAGTACGCCTTCGGAGTGGTTCACCATTTTGGGCTCCTTTGGAGGGAAAGGGGATTCTTGACCTCACACGGCACCCCCATCTTGCATGGAGATCTAGTCTCCGCCCTGATCGAAGCCGTCCTTCTCCCCAAAAGGCTTGCGGTCATTAAATGCCAGGTACACAAGAAAGTGACAGACATTATTGGACAGGGAAATGCACTAGCCGACATCACTGCTCGAACGACAGCTGAAAATAGGACGACAACACGTATGTACGTGACCAGGTCACAAGCAGAAAAATGGACTGACGCTAGGGACACTATTAGAGACATTCAAATGGCTAGCACACAACACGAATTGACTGAATGGACACGGGTGGGATTAAAAGACGACGAAGGCTGCTGGTGGACAAAAGACACAAACAAATGGTTGCTACCTGACTCATACCTGATTCCCATACTGACTATGGCACACTCCCCTGCCCACATAGGATCAGCCCCCATGATTGAGCTTGTCTCCAGAGTTTGGCACAATGATAAAATCACAGACTCCGCCAAACGTCTGGTCCAACAATGCTTGATATGCCTGCAACACAACCCCGGGAAAGGAACTGTAGTACCCCGGGGAGGGTTTGGGGTCCCAAATCACCCGTTTGAAGTCCTGCAGATGGACTACATCCAGCTAGACAGATGCCAAGGCCTGAAATATGTACTTGTTGTGGTATGCGCATTTAGCAAATGGGTGGAAGCATACCCAACCCGTGACAACACTGCTATGGCCACTGCTAAAGTACTGTTAAAGGAATTTTTCCCTCGCTACGGCCTTTGTCGAATTTTATGGAGCGACAATGGCCCCCACTTCATAGCCGAAGTCATCCAGCTCATCTTAAAGGCGCTGGGCATCAAGCAGAAGTTCCACGCAGTCTTCCACCCTCAGTCTACTGGACTTGTTGAGCGACACAATGCCACACTAAAGCTTAAACTGGCCAAGATAGTGGCTACCACGGGTCTGAAATGGCCAGACGCCCTCCCACTGGCATTGCTATCGATGCGTTCCACCCCCACCAAACATCACTTGACACCTTACGAGGTTGTTTTCGGTCGACCCATGAGTGTCTGGTCTGCACCGAAACCAACTTCCATTCATGACGTCCCGGACGTCCTAATGTCTGATTATCTGTATAAATTGACTGAAACTCTGTCTGTCATTCATCAGCAGGTGCAGCAGGCCATCCCCAATGCTTCCAGGGGTCTGGGTCACAACATCCAACCTGGGGATTATGTGCTGATCCGAAATTTTCAGCGGGCGAAGAGTCTGGAACCCCGGTGGACGGGCTCCTGGCAAGTATTGATCACCACCCGGACGGCTCTTCGTGTGGAGGGGAAACGGCACTGGCTGCACGCACACCACTGCAAGAGGGTCGCCTCGACCTTGGCCACAACAGAAAGCATCGACAACCAAGAAGAGCTCCTGAACAAGGACCAACCGTCACTAACCTGCTATCCTGATACCGAGGCACTTGAACTTACAAAATTCTCTGATCCCACTGTGCCATCCTGAGAAGGGTATTTCCTGCGTCGAAAGGAGGGGGGCTTCGGCTAAGTAGACCACGGACTAAGTTAAATCTCAGAACGGTGACCTAAACACCACCAAGGGTCACCCGGAGAGAAACTAAACGAAGTCTGTGGTTCTGCCCGCTACCGAGCACCTTGAAGATGATGGAAGCGCCAGATAAGAAGATGATGGAAGCGCCAAATAAGAAGATGATGGAAGCAACAGGAAATACCCACTACAGAAGCCCAAAAACAGACAGACTCCACAGCTCAAAGACAATTGCACTTTTCATCACAATCCTTTTCTGCTTTCTCCTCATGACCACACTCTGGATTGTGGAAGAAAATGCACCTGCTCATGAAACATTCCTGACCACTGCTCAGCCTACCACCATGAAGGAACATTATCTGATTTCGCTCTCTCCTCAACTCAGAGAGAGGCGAAAGGAGTTTTGGAATAACTCCTTTGTACAGTTGCTGCACCAGCACAATCTTGCCACCAACGCCACCAACTGTTGGATCTGTGGGTTGCTACCCCACGCCACTGGACATTCAATACCTTTCATTCCTTCGCCCTTCTCAATTCACGGCTCCTGCCTTGCTTGGCTGATCCTCATGCAAGAAAGCTATAAGGACAATGCCACCTCCAGCAAAACCATAACGCATTTCTTCCACGAGGTCTGGCGAAACAAAACCAAGACTCACTTCTGTCCGCAGACCTCCAACAACTCTATCCACATGGACATCCCTGCTAAAGAACGAATTGAAATGCAGGTGTTCAACAATCCAACCAGACCCACCTTCTCCTACCTACGGAAACGAACGGCTGCCACCCTGACCGTGGCTCTATCTGTCATCAACGTCACAGGCCACATGTGCATAGAAGGGCTTGGGACACAGCTGGTAGGCCGCAGTGCTTGCTGTTTTACCAGAACTTTGGACTCCACTGATCCACCTTCCTTTGTATCGTCCCCAAACATGTATTTCGTCTGTGGCACAAAGGCTTACACCTGGCTCCCCAAAGGCTGGGGGGGGCACTTGTTTCATCTCGTTCATCCTTCCTCCGACTTATGTGGCTCCAGCGAATCATCATAGACAAAAACGAGCCAAGGACATTGAACAAGCCGACTCAACAGGAGCACAGTTCCTCGATGCTATGAAGGGACTTGTTCCGCTCTGGGGCCCGATGGCAAACAGCCGTGCCATCCGACATCTAACCCAGGCAGTTGAGACAACAATGAACATCACAGCTGGTATCCTTGCTAACAACACCGCCGAGCTTCAAGCGGTCCGCTTGGTGGCACTCCAGAACCGCCTTGTCCTAGATGTGGTTCTTGCGGACCGTGGTGAAGCATGCCGCATTATTGGGTCCAGCTGCTGTACATACATACCGGACAATTCACCCTCAGTGTACAAAGCCATCGAACATCTCCACAGACTCTCTTCAGAAGTCCACCAGGAGCAGGAAGAATGGTCACTTGGTGGATGGTTCTGGAGTACTGTTAAGAACTGGGGCTGGAGACTGTTTACCATTATCCTGATTCCTGTAGTTGTAATATGCGGTCTATGCTTAGGAATTCAATGTCTGCCACCTCTGTGTTCATTATGTACAAATTGTATTTGCCCTAAGACTGTGGACTTTGGAAATGAACGCATGGGAGCATTGTATGATGCCGAGGTCAGGAATTTAATGAAGATTGATATCGAGTAGGCAAGCTGGCTAGATATGTTGAAAAGGGAGGACTTTTAAACCTTAGGCTGCAGCATCAACATTATCGGCGCCATCTTGCCCCTTTTCGAGCCCATTCATGCGCGTAAGCGGCAGCCATTTTGAGTACCATGGCCTCTCTGCCCATCGTTGATAGCCAGCGCGTCTCTCTCTCTCTCTCCCCTGACCTCGCAAAGCATCCCCCGCACGCTGACAGCCCCCGCTCTCACATGCCTTGGGTCATAAACCCCTCTTCCACGCAGCTCTGCCTCGGAACCCCGTCCTGTTCCCAGCGCGACACCTCCCTCCATTCCTTTCATGGTCCTGGATCCTTTGATAAAACCCCCTTTCCTCTGTACCCGTTTGTCTTCCTCGTTCCCAGGCCGCCACCTGGCCCTGCGGATACTGTTATTACCCCCCTCCTGTACAGTAGGAAGCTTCCCCCATCAAAGGATCCAAGAGTTGATCAAAGCCCCCACCCCATGAGATCCGATCAACCTCACACATTCCGTGAATCGGCGGAATGTCCAGCTGCGCGATAATCATCACCTGTTGTGACCGGGGTGGGGACTTCAACTGTAAATGTGTGTGGGAACGGGCCTGAAGCGGGGATTCCGAGGATGTCTTTCCTTACATCAAAGTAATGACAGAGATGTGTTTAACGTAATAAAACAATAAGCTTGTGTATAAGAGGCCAGGCCTCGGAGATGCGGTTGGAGCACCTCGAGAAGATACCCTGTTGTCTGATTTGATGTGTTCTGCTCCGTCGGAATAAAACTTCTGTTTCCTGCCTTCCAGTCTCCAGCGCCTGCCTCTTTGTTTGGTAACTTGAGTCGGTATAGAGGCGGTTAACGCCGGGCAACTTTGAAAAAGGTCTTCTGCCCGTACCTTTTTCCACACCTCCACTGGATCAGTTGGAAACGAAAGACTTGATCCACAGTGCTGGTTGCCCTGCGAAATCCAGCCTGGAAGGGAGATAGAATGTTGTTATCATCGGCCCAATCGAGCAACCTATTAACGATTACTCACCCCACTATTTTTTGAATAGTATCTATTAAACTAATAGGGCGGTAATTACAGGGCTGAGCTCGATCTCCTTTTTTGTATACCGGGATGATTACAGCACCCCGCCAGGTTACTGGGATATCTGCACCTCTGGTGATATAATTTATTAGCAGATGGATGTATTTGCACCATCTTACAGTATCATTCAAAAAAACATCTGCTGGAACCCCGTCAATGCCAGGGGCACGACCACTTTGAACAGTTTTAAGGGCAGTCAGTATTTCGCTCTGCGTGAAAATGTCATCGTCTGCTAGTAAAAAAGGCAAGCATCTACTGTCTACTGTCTGATCTCTGGAAGCGTACTGTTCACTGAAGAATTTAACCCAGGCGTCCTGGGGGACATTGTTAGTACTAGCCTCTTCTAGCCTGTCATGTCCCCATTTGACTATATGCCAGAATAACCTAGAATGATTTTGGTCGCTTGCACTTTTTAGCTTGTTCCAGTGGGCTTCATCCCAATCTTTTTTCGCTTTAGCTATGCACTGCTTATATTGCTTCCTGGCTGATCTAATAGCCTCCAGGTTTTTATTCTTAATTGCATCTCCCAAGGAGGTTCTTGCCAGCCTACAGTCGTGATTGTACCATCTAGCGGCTCTATAGGCACAGATCCTCTTTTTATTTACCGGTTTTAAAAAGTGGCATTTGATTTCATTAAAGAGATCTTCATGGACCTTGGTAATAATGTTTTGGCTAGGAGGATGCCCAGCCTCACCCTCAAGGGCCATTATAGCCTTATCAGTTGCCATGCTTATTTTTTCTAAAACCAGTGGATCTGTTCTAACGCTTGTCCACCTCAACCTGCGTAAGTCATTAGTTGGTACAATCAACGGGGGTAAGGTTTCAGCACAAATACTAGGAGCAATAGCATCAGACAGCCACCATTTATGGAGAGCACATAGAGGATTGTGATCACTCTCGAGCCTTTCCATAACAACCATATCAGTAACAGATGACCATAGGGGCATACTACATATGACATAGTCAATGCGGCTCTTATTTCTCCCATTGTTAAAAGTCATGGATGGTACTCTGTCTGACTTAGTCCGACCATTCAAAGCCCTTAACCCATGTTCAAGGCACATAGCATTTAAACCTAGAATATCCTCGGTCCAGCGAGTTATTGGGGTTGTATCGAGTGCGGGGATGTCCCAGATCTTATCTTCCTCCGCACCTAAAAAAGCCTCACCAGTGTCTAGCGGTTCAAAAGTGCGGTTTAGGTCGCCTGCTAGTATAATGTTATTCCCAGAAGAGTGAATGTCTAGGAAATTATACAGAGACGAAAGGACCACTGATTTTCCCGCGCTTCCACCTCTAACATATATATTATAAATGTCAATGGAGGTGGATAAGTCCCTCGTAAGTCTAATGAGCTGAATGTCTTTTTGATGGAGCTCCAGATTTTTCACTACGATCTTTAGGGACTGGCGGACCCATATGGTGAGTCCCCCCATCGGACGCCCTTTGGGGCCCTTAGTAGCCGGAACATAAAAATTAAAATACCCCAGAGCAAAAACGGGATCACAGGCCCATGTTTCTTGAAAAATACAGACATCATACCCAAACCATTCTCCACAGTCCATTTTGGAACAAAGCCCAGCAACATTCCAAGACAATAGGTTCACGGTGGCATATACCGTAATTAATTCAGAACTGTGATCAGACCCATTCAACATTGCATCATCATTAACATTATCATTTACATTTGCAGAAAATAGTCCTACTGTGGCATCAGGATTACGTGTCTCGTTTTGTGTACCTGTAGAATGACTGTGCTCCCCTATTATACAAGCAGCCGGAGGGATTTGCAACAGAGGCATGCGTTTAATTGTTTGTCAGTCACAAGCATCTAAGTTGGAGAGGGCAGAAAATCTGTTTTCCAGACCTAGACCCCACTCAGCGGAGCCAAAATTCTTACTGCCCCTTTTGGTTACAACGTTCCATTTTGTTCTTAAGGTGCTTGAATTAGGGCCTCTGCCTTTCCGGGGATAGAAAAAGTCTAGAGTCAGTGGAACAATAGAAGTAGATCGTCTCTGTGGAGGGAAGATATTAGGCAAGATGTTTGGTAAAACCTCAGGGTCAGAAAAATTGAGCACAACGCAATCTCCCTTGAACTTTTTTTCCCTGTTCCCAATCCACTCAACCCTTCTAGCATTTACCAGTTCTTCAGATAATTTCTGCTTGCCCCAAGGAGATATGGCCATGTTGTTAGTTAGCCATGATAAGGATTTATTTAGAAGTGATGATGTTGATTCAGCTTCGCCAGAAGCTAGTGGGGGTACATTTGCTAGTACAAGAACTAGTGGCGAGGCTTCCACTACAAGCTCGAATGACCCTTTCGAAGTATTAGGTTCACCATTAAGAGGGGCAGAGGGTACAGCACCAAAGGTGTTATCAGGTGGATTTATCAGTGAAGCCATTGGAAGGTTTGGCACAACAGCAGGAATCAGTCCATTGGATTTGCTCGATTGAATTTCACTCACCAATGGCTGAACACTGGACATGATGACTTCTGGGAATTTTCCCACCTCCCCCAGGGTTTTTCCAAGTAAACCTTGCAGTTTGCTTACCTCGGCAGATAATTTGTCAATTTTACTTATCAGAGGTTTGACTTTCCCTTTGATTTTTGTATCCATCAAGCTGCAGAATTTCTGAAATTGGGTGTTAGAAAAGGTCACATAAGTTTCCCCAGTCAAATCATCCTCCTCATCATCAAGTATTTTCCTTGGTGGCGTTGCAACTTTATTTTTAGCTGACCTTAATCCCCCCCGTTTTTGTATGGCTTTTCTTTTGCCCCCTGTAACCCTCGGTGCAGGAATAGGGACAGCCGTGGTGATGGTGGACTCACTATTTGTAGGGGTCACAGTCACTACTTCATTGTCACTGTTTTCTTCAGTACTAGCTACTATGCCACTGGGCTGGATAGTAACTGTGTCCTGGAGAGAATCATGTGCCACACCAGAGAGGCTGCTGTTTAGCAGAGCAAATTAATCCTCTGTCTCTTTGTCTGCCAGTGGAGATTGTGTAGGTGAATCTAGTCCCAAAGAAGATCTTCTCTCGCTATTTATTTTCGCCACAACTTGAACAAGATAGTTCTCCATGGTGTTTGTAACTGGGGTTAACTTTTTTCCAGGCATTTATACAGATGGATTGAGAACTTGGTGCAAGATCTTGGCTCACAGGAAATAAAAGGTGTTTGTTTACCTGGTGTTCGATGGTTCAGGAACACTGTGTCCGTTTGTGGGCAAAGGAAGTGTCGGGCAGGGTCTCTGGCCCAACCCAACCACGTCCGACCTCGGACGGCCTCAGACGGCCCGCCCTTTGCCTGGGCTTCACCCCGGGCGTCCCGCGACGCGGGGCTCCTTCACCCTTTATGCTCCCTGGGAGCGCTCGCTGGCGCGTGTCGCGTCACCTCCACGCGCCGCCGCGAGGCCTGCCGGGAGTTGTAGTCCCCCGGAGCGGTGGCGTGGATTCGAATGCCCAGGAATGACTCTCGGCGGTGGCGGCTGGAATGTCAGCGCAGGTAGGTTCAGGTAAGTGCCAGGAAATGACTCTCAGCGGTGGCGGCAGGTACGATAATCAATAATCTTTATTTAATTTGAAAAGGCAATTCATTAAATTTTACCCTCTTTCTCAAAGGAAACGCCGCAAGTTTTTTTCAGAGGAAAATTTTTAGTAAACAATAATAACCATAACCAATCAAAGAACACCAGACATAAAATTCAGCATAAACCAGTCTATGAGTAAAATGCCTTTTCTGGATGTGGCAGTTTATCCATCTGACGGGGGTCTCACCACAACATTGTATTTAAAACCCACAGAGAGGAACAAGGCACTCCTCTTCTCAAGCAATCATCCGAGAAGCCTCAAAGAGAATTTACCGTACGGTCAATTTCTGAGGATTCGTCGTAATTGTTAATTTGTGGATGAATATAATGCCCATGCCAAAATTCTGAGGGATAAACTAATACAACGTGGGAACCCAAAAAAACTGTTAAAAAAAAATGAGGGCCCGATGGTCACATAGGGAAGCACTGCTACAAAGAAAAGAAAAGAAACCCACAGATCGCCAAGTGTTTGTAACCACCTTCTGCCCCAATTCGAATCAACTTAAAAAACTATCACCCAAAACTGGCACCTAATCCAAAATCTTGACCCAGCATTCTACAATGTCCCTCTTTTCGTGTACAAAAAAGAAAAACGTCTTTCCAACCATCTGGTTAGAGCAGCTCCTAAATTTGAAAGATCATCACTGAGGCAAATGATGGCTCTACCGCCAGTCACAGGCCATCATAAATGCGGAACATGTGTATGTCGTGACCAAACAATAGAGGGAGATTGCTTTAGTCATAAGGAAATCCATTGGAAACATGACAGTATTACGTACTGCTAAACAAAGTGTGTGGTCTACGGTGTTTTGTGTCCCTGCCCTATGTTGTACATAGGGAAAACAAATCAGGTAGTGCGTCAACGCATCTCGCAACACAAATCGCGTATTCGCAAACAAGTGACTACAGCTCCATTAGTCAATCATTGGATCAAAAAAGCTCACTCAGAACGAGACCAACGCTGGACAGTAATTTAAAAAATTGAAAGGGATCAAAGAGACGGCAATCCTGAATTGAGACTGGCCTAACGTGAGGCCCCTGCTGATCGTGAAGTTTAACACAGCCACCGGCGCTACAAATCACTGGAGGTAAGCTGCCTTAGAGAAACTGTATTCATTTAACAGAATACCCGGCTCTGCAATAATACTTATAGATGTCCCGCTATCTTTCAGCTGCAACAGTTAAAACATGCTCCTCCCGCTGATATCTTGCTGACCTCAGCAGCCAGTTCTCATATTCAGATATGCGCTGTGATTATTCATGGCCGCCCTACCACACGTTTCCGCTTATGAGTTCTTAAATTCATGCAGTTGTTTCTTTGCTGGCACAGGGCTGCTCATTGCAGTGCATATAGAAGGACGACAGGTCTTCTACAATCCCGCAAACAAACACCGGACTCCGAATACATTGGACACATCCCTAAGCAACGAGGTACGTGGTGCCCTCCCCCCTTCTTATTATTTAACACAACCCGTGGCTTTAACAACAGCACCCTATTCTCACAACTTGGTTTAATGCCATTCCGCATCACGCCAAGCTTTAGACATAAATTTTGATTCAGCTCGTGTTAACATAAACATTGCGCATTCCGCCTCAAAAGAATGTTTTTGCTTTGCAGCATTTCAGAGGCACAACAAGTGGCTTTCCCGACTCAACCTTCAGCTCCAGCTGCTTTCTCGCCAATTAAACCAGCAGGTACACTGTTCAATCGGCTTGAAAAACGATCTATCACACCATTGGCATTGGTAAAGGTCTGCATTCATGTTTCCTTCACTTTTTTGCTTCCAGACAAATGACATCAACTAAAACCTCTGTTCATTCCGCTGTTTTTTCTGGTAAGAAGACACTGCCAATTCGAATCAGATAGCAGATCTTAGACAAAGACGTCCTTTGACTGGACATCACAAGTCATTTTTAGTCTGTGTGTCTTTTTGTCTTTTTGTTTTTAGAACCTATAATTTGCTCCAGGTTCTTCCGCAACTTTATTGTCCATCACTGGATGAGCAAATAGGTAAGAGGCAGTTGCTTATAGGTGGCACTCTCATGACATGTTCAGTCAGAACCTGTATTCATGAAATTCATTTTTTTTCTTCTTTTCTAGTTTTTTGTTTGGTCCTGAGGAGAACCCCCCACAAATCTGATGGGGTTCGAAACGCGTAGACCTGTGTATTTTAGTATGGTTAACCAACCGAATGTGCTGTTTTGACAGCTAAGGCTGGCTCTGTGCGATTTACAATTGTGTATCAAAATTCACCAGTACGTCTTATGAATATGGGCACAGCCAAGCCTTGATATTAATTTGTTGCATTGTTTGGTCTTAGACCTCCTAGCCAGTCCAAATTGCTTATTAATTTTCCTATGCTAGGGGTACATGTGTTTGTGTATGATTGCGAGTGAGAGTGTTTGAGAAAACACTGCATGAATGTGGAAAGATTGGGTTGAGTGAATTACTGTTTGATTATGTTTTTGATCTTGGTTTGTTGTACATAGATTTTTTTGGCGTGTAAATATTAAGGGCCAGATGTAGGTAAACTCCAATTTACCACTTCTTAAATACCGAATCATACCGATTCGGTATTTGAGAAGTGGTAAATTGGAGGGGGGGAGATGTGGGTATTTCAGAATCGGTAAATACCGAATCTGTAAGATTCGGTATTTACCGATTCTGTAAATACCGAATCGGCATCCCCCATTGATTCCTATGAGCCTTGAAGCCCATAGGAATCAAAGGGCATTACCGAATCAGTATTTACCGATTCGGTAATTACCGATTTCTGCAAGGGTGCAGGGGGTGTCACTTTGACACCCCCTAGCACCCCCAATACAGGCTTAGGTGCCATGTGGCAGGCATACATGCCCTAGGGGCAGGTCTGCCTGCCACATGGCATAGGTGTGCATGCACACATGTGCATGCACACCGGAATCGGTATTTTACCATGAAGTTGTATTTCATGGTAAAATACCGATTCGGTAACACCTGTGGGACTCAGAAGAGTCCCACCTACATTAGGAATTTCCCGAATCGGTAGAATTACCAAATCGGTATTTTACTGATTAGGTAATTTTACCGATTCGGTAAATGTGCAGTTACCTACATATGCCCCTGGAAACGGGCACCTACATACCAAATGGCCATTTACCGGTCGGAAACGGCCGAAATCGGCCATTTCCGACCGGTATTAAGGCTCCTACATCGGGCCCATGGTGTGTTGGTTATTTTTTACTAAAAATTTTCCTCTTGCGGTATTTACTTTGAGAAAGAGGGTAAAATGTAATGAATTGCCTTTTCAAATTAAATAAAGATTATTGATTATCCAGGATACAGACTGACCAGTGGCTTTCCTGTCCGTGTAAGTTGAGTAGACTAGTTATCAGTATTGGCATTTCTGGTTGTTTATTTGCTAATGTGCTCAGCCTTACTGATTCGAGCCATACCCGTCGTTGTTTTTGCATACTGTGGCGTTAGGCAGATGATAGTGCCCAAGTGAGAGGATAAAAAAGGTGGCAGGGAGATTGCTGCCACTCTGCCTCTTGTAATCTGGAATGAGCCTGATGCTAGCATGTGTAAGATAGCCTTGAGATTCAGCTCCTGAGCCCATAGTAAGTGATGACCTCATCTTCCCTTAGATCAATTAGGGTAGCTGACTGGCTGCCTTTGTGGTGGTTCGGGGTGGGTGTTTGGGGTGGTGGTGGTTAACTCCCTGCCACTTTTCTTGATGTGAGGATTTCATAAATTTAGTTTTAATTAAATACTTGCTTCGCATTTCTCTGAAGAAGTTATTGTTGGTATTTTCTGTTTTTCTATCACTATCAGTTAATCTTTGTTGTGTCCTGTATTAGTTTTGTCTCAATTCTTTATAAAGCTATGATATAATTCATAACCCACTAATTCAGTCTTTTTATTTCCCTTTTGTTGCCTGCAATGGATAATCCTTCTGAATAATCCTACAGCAGGATCTCACCAGGGTGGGATTGGGTCCTCTCTTGTGAAGCCTTCCATGTTATTGTTTCATCTATATTCAGGTAAGAGAACTATGGAGTGAAGTGAACTAGTTATGTTAGTATGTAAGCAAGTTACTGCTACTGCATACAAAACAATGTATCCAGGTTGCTGGAGGCAACATAGGTCATGGTAGCACCCCCCTTATTAGTCAAGATAGTTATAAGGCAGAATAAAACCAGATTATAAAAACAGAGTGAGTTTATTTTTTTCCCTTTTAAAGGCTTTCCTAGTTAAAAACTAGACAAGCACTTTGTGTATAAAAATAAAAAATAAATAACCTCTCATAAATGAGTAATGCATTATGCACAATGGAGTACTCATTGTTGTGCTAAATTAATGGAGGAATGCTAGCTAGCGCGTCTGACAATTTTCTACTCTCTGCAGTCTGCAGCGGGGGAAGCTGTAATAGACAAATATTATGACTTTATTTCCAATGGCCCTGCTCTTCTCCAAATGCCTATCAAATTCTAACCAGACTCCACACAGCCAACACTGTAGTCAAAATGCTGCACTAAAGCCGTGGTGGCGAAATGCAATGGGCAGGCAGGTATGTGATGAATGATGATGGTCGGGATACATATCTGCATCGCTTAACAAATACAGTGAGTTAAGGGACTAGATCAAACATTTAAATACTCTCCAATTCGAGCCATATCTTTGATAAAACCAGGCAAGGGAAGAAATTGAGCATGTTCCTCTCCAGAAGAGCTCCCTTGTTTCTTTATCCAAGCAACTACTCATTTATCCATTTTTCTTCCATATTCACCCATTGATAGACACCATAATTTAAGCTTTACTTTCTCTCATCCAGTTGTTCACCCAAATTTCTAATCCATATATCCATCCGTTCAGTACTCACCCTTTCAACCATCCTTTTACCCATGCCTCCAATATGGCTTACCACCAATCATCACTGTGACTTCCCTCCAACCTCCTCATCAGCAGAAATGACCCTGGCACTGGTGGTCTGTGTGGCTAGAAAAGAACATTTCACATTTTTTAGATGCCAGCTATGCCTCCACTTATTTTTTTTAACCAACACATACAACTGCAATATATTACTAATTTTCTGGTAGTAATATCTTCCATCAAAAATATCACTTTGGGCATTTAGTTTGTTGACATTGTTAGAAAAGCTAGGTTGTCAAGCCAACCAAAAACATTTCGTAATGGAGGAGCAGAGCTTAAGCCTATGATGATGACTCTGGGTCATTGAAGCTCAATGAAGGGGTGCAATAATGGTCAATGAAGGACATGTGGCATTGCTTGGCAAATGCAATGGGACCTAATACTAGTTTCATGCTTCACTGTGATGGAAACTGTTGGTATACTGTATAAATGAATTACAGTACAACATTGTGGGGGTCCATGACAATGGCCACACTTTCGTTAACTGTTTGTGCATGAGCAAGAAAAAGAAAACCTTCTCAACAAACATGTGGGGTAAATATTATTTATAATACTAGCTTACCTGTTTAATGTCTATGTTTTCAAATTAGCTACCTTAATTAGGCATTTCGGTTTCTTGCTAACCGTATGCAGATGACACAAATTGTCTTCTCCTTAACTGAGAAGGATCCTGACATCAATTATAGATTTTAAGAATGTATGCTGAAAGTCAACACATGGATGGCAACCAACTTCCCTAAGGTAAACTCTAGTAAAAGTGAGGTCATTTTTTGTGTGAAATCCTCTTCCTTATGGTCCAACTCTTGGAGTCCTCTTGAGCAAGGTACTCATACCATCCCAGTCAAATCAACTCACAACCTTGGAGTGATTATCAACAAGAGACTTACCTAGAAGGAACAAGTAAATACGGTTTATTTCTCAGTTTTTTTAACACTTTTTATTGAACACAGCTCATCCTACAGTACAGTACAAGAAGAGACATTGTAAGCGAAAGAGCATGGCACAGTACAGATTTTAAGAAGAAGAATGGACAGAAAGCACTAGACAGCAAGCAATAGGTATTCTCCTGGCGCCTTATGGCCATAAAAGATTCATCTAGTGCATCATCCACCTACTGTAACACCTTCCCAGCCTAGGTTCTGGCTCTGCTTTATTCTCCCATGTTCGTGCCCCGGTATTCTCACCAGGGGCCACACACCTTTTCCCGCTTTCTAGGGTAACCTCTGCTTTGGCATACTACTTTCTCCGCCCTCTGGCACCAGTCTAGATCTGCCTTCAATTCAGAAACACCGGGGATCTTCCTCAATTTTTTTACCCCATCAAAACTATAAACAAAATCTTACTTTTTCTGCCTTCCGCTTTGTAAAAAACAGTAGTCCCGTTGATGGTGCTCCTACAACTTGACAACTGTAATGGGCTCTTTTTAAACATACAATAGCAATATCTGAATAAACTTCAGATTATATCAAACTCAGCCACGCAGCTGTTATTAGGCATTCCCAAATTCTAATCCTTAGCAGGTGCTCTAAGAAAGCTTCACTGGTTGCCAATAAGACAGGGAGTAGTTTTCAGTCTGACTGCACTGCTTTTCAGGCACTGCATCAGATGGGACCTGCCTACCTGAATATAAAATTCAAGTGATACAAGCCATCAAGAACCCTGAGGTCTTTCACAGCTTATAATGTCTTGATTCCCGACTATAAGAGCACCTCTTGGGTAGGAAGAAGTTTCACCCACAGTGCATCACACTCCTGGAATGCCTTACCTATTCATCTGAAAACTATGGAAAACCTCTTGCCTTTTAGGAATGCCTTAAAAATGTATTTTTGATGCTCACATTGTTAGATAGTTCTGTTACAATCTAGAACCAAGATACCGCCGGATAATCATTACCCTTTACAAATAAATGAACATGACATAACATAACTTGGGCCTGCAATCTTCACAGAAGATAGTAGAGTACAAAAAAATCTGTTCTTAATCTTATAGTGCCACAAGATATATATGAAAGAGAGAAAGATTACTAACAAAGCAGAAGAAAACTATAGACTTGTGCAGGCAGGAGAAAGTCAGCTACAAAAATCTCCCCTGAAATATGGAAATAAAAGAATAATGCAGAGATAACAAAAATTGGATATGGGAGTTAGCAGAAAAAGGAAGCAGTATAAAAAAAAATAAGGCAAACTTTAAAAGTAGCATAGTGAGCAGATGAAAAAGAGCAACTCCATTGTGCGTTGCATACTTGGTGTGTATCCTGTCCTCTTTGTCATGTGGAAGGAGGACGTCAGGCAAGGGTGTTAGAGCAAATATATTTCTCGCCAGCAACACCAGGCTCCAGGCAGCAACTCCTGTCCTGGAACCCAATGCCAACATTCCAATACCCTAACATTAAAACCGAAGCCCACAACAATTATAAACCCCAACATTAGGAAAATTATCATTATAAATAATAGGACTTACCGGGTTAGCAGAGCCCTTGGCAGCGGCACTGGTGGTTGAAGCCTCCTGACCATCTCCTCTCTGACCCACCTCCACAACACCCCTCTTCTTGTCTTTGGATGCTGATGTAAGAAATTAAGGAGATTTAAAAAAATAGATTAGTGGTAGAGTTAATCTCCACATACTTATTATGATTGGCAAATGCAATCACGTACTTATCTAAAACAGATCACCTATAGTACTAGATTTGAGTCTATCGACTGTTGTTGAGTAAGCTATACTAATCCTAAAATCCCTATTCCAAAGTTCCTTAAAAAAAACGACATTTGGAACTAGTGCATTGAATGAATGATCTTTGATTCTAATCTCATTTCTCAACCCCCTAGATGGACCAACCACAGTCTCCCTCTTTTCCAATGCATAGATACATACAAATCACTGTGAAATACTGTCAGACTGTGCGAGCTACATAAAGAAAGTCACAGGGAAAGCTAATTCACTGGTATCACTGATTCACAATGGTGACAGGAGGACAGAAGAGTCTGCAATGGTTTCTTAATTCATCAGCCAAAGTGTGCTCTGATGAGTACAATTAGGTAGTGCTGAGCAACTGCCTAGCTGAAACTGGATCATATAATAATAATATTATAATGTAAACTAAATTAAACTTACCTTTGAGTGTGAGCAGCATGCTATTTGGAATTTATTTTTAACAATGTAGAACACAAACACTACTGATAAATAATACTGACCAAGCCCCAGATTCTTAACACCTAGTAGGTCAAGAAGGGCTTGTTCCTGGTGTGATAGATCCACCCAGCGGTGCGTCAGCTGCTGGGTGGTGCACTGGACTTAGCTGCACACGCCTACGCACTCTGCCACAATGCAACCAATGCTCTTACAAGGGATATCATCTGCCAGGCCAGTTCCCCGGGGCAAGAATGAAGGGAGTTGGTGCAGCATGACAATAGGTAGTGCTTTCACCCCCACCTCTCAAAAGATTATCGAAGTTGCACCCCTAGGCAGCGCCGCTGTCTGCAAGTTAGGCGGCTGCTGGCGATTCGCTCCCCTGGTCACCCTGCTTTGCCATGGTGCTGGGTGGGGCAAAGAAAAGAAAAAGGATGGAAGGAAGGAAGGAAAGAAGGAAGGAAGGAAGGAAGGAAGGAAGGAAGTGAAGTGAAAAATAAACAAAAATACAAAAAGTCATGAAAAACATTAAAAAGCTTAAAGTACACAGACACAAAAACACACTAATACAATAAGAGGTTTACAAATATGAAGAAGGGATTGAAAAACAGGCCTAGTATCACAGCAGAGTTGTTTTAACCACCCCTGTGAAGTTACACGTATAATCTTTGTTTTGGCCATAGATCCCTGGCATTCTTAACACAATCTAAGGGTTTAGAGTGGGAAATAACCAAAGGGTAGCAGATCCACAATGTGTCCTTCTATGCAGATGATGCTCTTATTTATCAATGTGCGGATAGCTTTAATGTGCCTCAGCTGATTGAGCTCTTTGACTAGTTTGGGCCTGGGTTGGGCCTAACGTTAATTGGGACAAATCATGCATGTTCCCCTTGCTGAAGAACCCAGAGGGACCAGAGTAGCCCAGCAGTGTATCCCGCTCAGATGGGGCCCTAATACCTTCAGATAGCTAAGCATCACAGTATGTCATCTTGCAGTGACACCTGTTCAATTTATAAACTAGTGGTGTTATCAAATGAAAGGTCATATACTGTAGTTAGAACACATACAAACAAACAAACACACACACGCTCACATAAACACAAACACTGGTGCACTCCTGCAGTCAGGCACATACACAACAACATAAACATACTCTGACTCATGCACACAATGTGGAAACTTACCTGGTGTAGTTCTCAGCACTTTCCCAGCATTCAGACGGAACAAACAAGGCACCAGAGGGAGGCTCACACCTTTTTGCCCAATTAGAAGCTCATATAGGACAGAAGGCTGTCCTTTTTCATTCATCATTTCTTCTGATAGGACATAAGAGTGCATGACGGACAGGCCCCAATACACTATTAAAATAAAATTGTGTAAGTAGATGAATGCTTGTAATGGTTTTAATTAACTGTACAATAAATGTACTTACTTACTATTATGTGACATGCTGCAATACCTGAATCTAGTGCAGCATGTCAGATATGCATTGCATCTGTGATAGGACTGGCTGTAAAAGCCCACGCCTGACACATGGACAATGCAGCCTGGGAAGCCCTCTTCTGGTGCAGGCGAATACTGCAGCTTTTACAACATTAGAGAAGGCAATCTGGGGAGGGTTGTGACAAAAGTGAGGCATTCAATGGCATTCTGAACCCAACTATTGTGGTGATGCTGAAGTTGTTCTGCAGAGCGCACGCAATGCATGGCAGGAATGGTAGGCGGCCATCTTAGGATGCCGCAGTAACAAACCAGCGAAGACACGCTCTCCCGGCGCTCGGGAATAAAGATATTTAAACCAAGCTCCCAAAGTGTTGGCGCAATTATTTACTGCGGTACCTCAACGCCACAAATGGTGACGAGGATGTGGGACGCCGCGGCTGCCAATTAGGCAGCGCGAGGACCCGACGTCCAACACGACCCTGAGCGTGGCAGTGGGAGCGAGGACCCCGCGAGGGGGGGGGGCAACTCAGGTGCTGGCTAGCGCTTCATGAGAGCGCTAGATACGTGAAGAGGCAGTAGCCACCACAAATCCTGGCCACAGCAGGCATGTGCCTGCCACAACACACCTCTACAGTTACTGAAGCATACCCAGCACAGAGGGAGCCACAGTGAGCCCGGTGCAGCTTGACACATGCACTCGCCCACAGGACAAGTGCAGATTGGGGACTGACCGGAGACAGGGAACAGGAGGCAGTGAGCAGCAAGACTTCTACGCAGTGAGTACAGCGGAGGCAGTCTGCCTCAGGGGGACAACAGAGCACGCATTGGTTTGGACAGGAGTAGGGTGCCCCCAAGGTCAGCCATACCACTCTGAAGTACAGCGCTGGATCTCCCAAGCGTTTCCCGAGGAGGGGAAGGGAGCCCTGCTCCCGCACAAGACAGCAGGCCGGAAGAAAGGCAAGCCCCAGGGAGTCCACCAGGTGTGGCCACACAGCAGATGCCTGCCCAGCGTAATGCAGAGAAAATGTGTGCGCAATCGGCAACCCTCTTTCCTACCTAAGAGGGGAGCACCAGCTATGCCGTGGGAAGTCTGGAAGAGGTACTTCCTGAACTACGTATCTGCCCTAGAAGAAGAAAGTAAGGGGGCCTACTCAAGTTCCAGGAGGAAGAAAATACTTCTCCACAACCTATGTCCAGAAGGCATTAGGGTATACAACAACCTAGTGAAGAAAACCAGGCTTCCTACAAACACAGACGAGTTCCAACATGCGTTGGATGACCTAGACTCACATTACCGCCCTGTAATATACACAGCCATAGACGGATGCAATTTTTTCCAGAGGAAACAAAGTAGTGAGGAATCGATCGACGAGTATGTAGCAGCACTGCAGAAGCTGGCAGTGACGTGCATGTTTGGAACGCTGCATGACAAACTCATCAGGGATCAGATCATAATGCATACCTCCAAGGAAGCCATCCAAGAGAAGTTGTGGGTCAATGGAGATGCTTCCCTCAAAGAAGTAGTGACACTGGTAAAGAAGGTGGAGCTGTCTAAGAGGTGCGCGGAAGCGGCAAGAAAGGAGACAGTCAGCAAAACTGCAGTATGCAACGTGGCAGACAGAAACAGACAAGCAATAACCCAGCAGGCGACACCACCCAACGCAAGGTACCAGAAGAAATACACACGAGAACTGCGGGAACACAAAGACCACAAGGGCACAACAAGAATAAGTGTTACAGGTGTGGAAGCCAAACCCATGGCAGCAGCGACAAAGTTTGCTCAGCCTTCAGGGCCAAGTGTTCCTTTTGTGGAATAATGGGACACTATGAGAAGGTGTGCAGGCACAAGCTCAGGAAGACAGAGGTGAAGTATGTAACCCAAGAATGCAAAGAGGAAGAAGAAACACCTGGAGGTGAAGAGGGAGAAGAAGTAGTGTTGTGCATAGATGACCAAGTCCTCGGAATAAACTGCACGAGGCCCAAGAAGCCAGTACTACAAATGATGATCGGCGGTGTACAAATCAATATAGTGGGAGATTATGGTTCCCTGTATACGATAATTCAGCGAACAGTATGGGAAAGAGACTTTGAACCCAAGACGAGCGCAAGCTTAAGTCCCACAGACATACACCCGGTCACGTACACAGGTGAACCCATACCCATGGTAGGGTATTGTCACCTCACGTTTGAGTTCAAGGGTTGAACAGCGGACGGCAAGCTGTACGTCGTGGAGAAAGGACCCTCGGTTCTGGGATGGATAGATCAAGGCACCCTGGGAATCCAACTTAACCCAGGAGGAGTCACCCAAGTCCTAATGACAGACACAGTACAGGAGTACCAAGAAGACATGTGGAAGCGAGAGTACCCGGAGGTCTTCAAAGGGACGATAGGTCGGATGACCACATTCCCACACAAAATATGCTTCAAGGATGGGGCACAACCGGTAAGCCATAAGGTTTGCAAAATTCCCTTTAGAAGCAGGAAGGCGGTGCAGGAAGAACTAATGCGCCTGGAAAAGAATGGAATCATAGAAGCAATCGAGAGTGCCGAGTGGCTCGCACCCCTCGTCGTCGCTCAAAAACCCAACGGGAAGGTACGTCTGTGTGTAGACCTGAGGGAACTGAACAAAAACATCTGAGTGGACCAGTTCCCGCTACCTCGGATAAACGAAATGCTATCTAAGACAAAGGGGATCAAGTGGTTTTCCACAGTGGATCTCTCATCTGCGTACCATCAAATCGTTCTACATCCTTCATGCAATCACCTAACATCATTCATAACACTGTTTGGATGTTACAAGTTCCTTAGGATGCCATTTGGATTAGCGTCTGCTGCAGCGGTGTCTCAAAGGCTCATGCATAGACTGTTTCAAAGAGTGGAAGGTGTGCAATACTTCTAAGACGACATCCTCATCATGGGGAAGTCAAAAAGCATCTATAACACGAAACTACATTCCGTATTGACCATTCTGGCCCAAAATGGACTCACCGCGGAATGGGGAAAATGCAAGTTTGGTGTAATATCTGTGACGTACCTGGGTCACGAGATCAGTGAAAAGGGGATAGAACCAAAGAGAGCCAACGTGTCAGCCATCACAGACACACTCCCACCCTCAAAGATCAAGAATATCTGCTCATTCTTAGGAATGGCGGAGTTTTACAGTTAATTAGTCCCACACTTTGCGACCAAGACTCATCACCTGAGACAACTCTTGAAGGGAAAGAACACGTTTAAACGGTTCAGCGAAGAGCAAACAGAGTTTGACACATTGAAACAAGACATTTGCGCCGCCGTCCCTCTTAAAGGATTTGACCAAGCCGCTTTGTCCATACTGACCACCGATGCCAGCGACAAGGGATTGGGGCAGTGTTAATGCAGAGGTCACAGGAGGGAGAAGTCACCACTGTCAGCTTTGCCTCAAGGTCACTAGCACCCAACAAAGAAAAGTTCAGCGTGATCGAAAAGGAAATGCTGGAGCAGTATGGGCTATGGAGCGATCCAGACAGTTCTTATGGGGCTCCAGTTTCCTGCTCCGCACGGACCACAAACCGCTCGTGAAAGTCCTAACCTCTAGTGGACATGCACACGTTACCCCCTGCATAGCAAAAATGTCCCTGAGGTTATTGGATTATGTATATGAGGTGGAATACATTCCTGGAAACAGAAATAGGGTTGCTGATTTTTTGAGCAGAGTGGTAGCAATGGAGCAGGCGACAGATCAAGAGCCTTCCGGATGGGAGGGCTACATGGTAGCGTCTACACAAGACCATGAAACAGTAATCAGTGCAAGGGAATGGGAGGAAGCGTACACCCATGATGAGACCTTGATGGCGGTGAAGAGCTATGTGACACAGGGATGGCCGGACAAGAAACACCTTGATAGCCAGCTGAAGAAATTCTGGGAAGTTCGGGAGGAACTATCGATTGGAGACAACCCAGTGTTCTTACTGGGAGGAGACAAAGTGGTGCCTCCACAGACCTTGTTGGAACACCTCCCAACCATTTTACATGAAGGACACCTCGGAATAATGAAAACCAAAGCCAAAGCAAAGCAGGCATATTGGTGGCCTACCATGGACAGTCAAGTGGAAAGGCATGACCGAATGTGCGAACCGTGCAACAGAGCAGACAAGGCACAAGTCCTACTACGACCACCACTGGGAAGGTTCACCTGTCCCTTAAGTCCGTGGGAAATGCTATCGGTGGATATCTTGGGCCCCATACTGGATACCAACGGAGTGCCCAAATATGCCATAGTGCTAGTGGACAGGTATTCCAAATGGCCGGAAGTGGAAGTATGTGAGACCGCTGTCACCGAAACCGTACTTTCCTTCCTCACGGCTACATTCTTGAGGGAAGGAATCCCTAACGTGATCACCTGTGACAATGGACCGCAGTTTGTTTCTGCAAAATGGGATGCCTTCATGGACCGCAACGGGATAGAGGTAAAACACACCCCTGTGTACCACCCAGCGGGGAATGGATTGGCCGAGAGGTTCAATAGAGTCATAATGGGGTTGGTGCAAGCAGCGATAAGCGCAGGACAAGATTGGGAGAAGGAGCTCCAATGGATGTCATGGGCGTACCGCATCACCCCAGCCAACACAGGGTACAGCCCTTTCAAAATACTGCGTGGGCGAGACCCCTTCACAAAGGACAATCTGGCGTGGAAACATCTGATAATCCAAAGCAAGTGGTCCCCGGCAGTCGTAAGCCGAAATATTGATAAGGCACGGGCCTTGTACAAAGAACACTACAACAAATGACGAAACGTCAAGGGAGTGACCCTAGAAAAGGGAGAGTGGGTGAGAGTGAAGCAGGCGGTGTTGAAAAAGAAGGGAGACAGCAAGTCCACCCCTCCCTTGCTAATGGTAGAGCCATATGCCAGGTCCGCTTTACTGAGCGATGGGAAGGTGTGGTTACAAGACAGGATGGCCAAGTGTAACAAAATCTTGAAGTGGGAAGTACCAGACGAGGGGAGTTCACTCACTCCTGAGGGAAGTGAAGAAACCGGACTGGCGGAAGCTACAGAGTCCAATAGGCCAGGGTCCAGTCCCCTGCGTTGGAGCCATGAAGACCAGTACGCTCAGGAGGAAGGTGAAGAAGTGGGAAGAGCCAACCCGGCTACGTCACGGAGCCCAGGTGGGGAAGGACAAGAGAGTGAACGGTGAACAAGAGCAAATGGGGGAGCCGGCCGGACAGACAGTGGACAAGTTATATGACACTGCAACCCAGCTGCAGTGGGCAGCGGATTGGCTGACTGGACTCAGGAGACAGGAGCACGAGGATCCCAGGATGTACTGGCAGAGGTTGGGCTCCGGGAGTGCCTGATGGGTACAACTTTGGAGACCATACCGGAGTACAAGTTACTAAGAATTGCATATTTGATCTTTGCCCCAGACCCTACCCCTGAAAGCTCAATGCTTGATGAATGGATGGAGGGAGGCTGGGGTGATGTACTGGGGTGACTAGCTTGAGAATGATCAGTGTCTCACATTGAAGGAGATGTACAAAATGTACGGTTTGGGTCTGAGACACTTTCTGTTATGTGGGGCATTATCTACTCTGAAAAGGCAGATTTTAGGGCATCCTCACAAGGTGCCTGAGCCCATCTCAGGCCTGGCAGTGTTGTTGACACAACATCACCAGCGGAGGGGGATGGGTGATAACATATTTACGGGGCACTGAGGGATCTGATGGCAATGCTGGGGGGGTGGGGCAGATGAAAGGCTGGTGGGAGTCGAGACTGTGACAGGAATTAAACCCAATTTTATTGAAACGATGCCTGCAATCGGTAAAAAAGGTGTCAATGAACGCCAGACTGGGGGTCATCCAGGGCATCTGGCGCTTTCCCCCAATGTGATACCCAGGCCACTGATTTCCTAAATAGGCTGTGGTGCTTCCATGTGATTACCAGATACCGGGAGGGTGTGTTACGGCAGGTGGGTGGGCTGGTCGGAGTGCTCCTTCCACCCAACTCTGTGCACTCAGCGTTGAAAAAGTACTGGCATGTAACCAGTTTTGTCAACCTGGCCCCAATGTTGGCCAGGCGTGGGATTGCCAGGCGTGGGATTGCCATGGCATGGCTTGAAAGTCCAAGGCGTTGCCATTACTGCAGCGGTGGAGGCTGACCTGTCACAGTTGGCCATAGCAGAAGTCAGTATAAAGCCTGCCATATAGCGCCAAATGAGAGGGGAGAGAAGTTAAGACAAATGGGAAAGTTTCATTGAAAAGTTGGAAAACAAGTCGGGCAAACAGCCCCCGTAGGTGATGGGCCTGCACCACTCTCCATAATACAGCGACAAATAGAGGAGAGCTTCCTGCGACGGGTAGGTCTGCCCTGGTCTGATCTGGCTGCTATGATTGTGGTGCCTGAGTGAACTACTGTTTTGCCAAGGTTAGACTAGACCAGCGGACTGTGCTTATGCTATATGGTGTCTGTCAACGTAAGTTGTAGTACAGCTTTGATCAAATGCTTCAGGAGTAAATGATTGCCCCTGACAGTTTTAACCATTCATAACTGATAATTTTCTGTGTTGATCTGTATTGTTACATAAAATACAATAACGATATTCTAAGAAAATAATAATTAAATTGAACTTAAACAAGGGGGGCATATTTATCATGGTTTGCATCACTCTTGGACCATGCAATGGGGTGCAAGGGTGATGCAAATCCTATGGTAATAGTTACTGAGATTTGACAGACCACTTTGCGTGGCCCGGCTTGGTAAATGTGAAATAATGTAAAGCAGTGCAAGTCACTGCCTTCGTTACTCTGCCCCAGGGAGGTGGAGTGGGTGTTCCCACGCATCCACTCATGAATTTTGGTGCATTCCCAGATTTACACTTAGCAGTAGACCTGGAAATGTATCAAATGCTGCACCTCCCCTCCCCAGGGGAGGTGCAGCAAGGAGAAATATGCTTATTTCTTCTTGTTTTTTCTTCTTACTACGTGTGCTGATTTCTAAGAGCACACATAGAAAGAGGAAAAATCCCCAGAGGATTGTTTTTGTGTAGAAAAGCAATCCTGCCTACAACCTTTGCACCACAGGGAAAGGGTTCCTGCATTGACTCTAAGCAGCACAGGCAGAGAGTATGAATTCACTATATAATGTTTAATGTGGTGCATTCCTGCACTCTCCCTTTCATGCAGTGCAGCACAGTATGGTGCTTTGCTCGTTGCATGAATATTTGATAAATATGCCCCTAAATATGGAGCCGAAGACAAAGAGCAGAGTATGAAAGTTCAGCTAAGTGGGATATAAAGACATGTTGGAAGTAGTATAGAGTGCTTGTAAGCAGGTATAAAATGGTAGCTGGGTTGGAGCAGGTGAGACAGTGCTTACTTATGCCACTGAGGGCAGATGTTAGGCACCAGAACAGGGATATCAATTCACCCAAATGCCAGAGGTAGTAGAAGTGATATCACATACCCTTTGACTTTAATTACATAACATGAATTGATGTCTAATGACCTTTAACCCTGAATCTACCCAAAAATGTGTATCACACGACATTTACATTGAGGCCCTCACAATAATTAACATCCATAATTGCTGTAGGATTAGTATAATAGCACACATGCATGTCTTTTTTAGAAACTGCCTATATTTTAGTTAGAGTGCTGACAAAATCTGCCATGTGAACACAACACATTTCTTTGTTTCTCACGTGAAAAATGTACTGTTTACTTCCAGTGAAGAATTTAGGGCCAGATGTAGGTAGCCCGATACCGGTCGGAAACGGACGAAAATACCGATTTTTGGCCGTTTCCGACCGGTATTGGGCTATGGAGATGTAGGGGCATCAAAAACATACAGAATCTGTAATTTTACCGAATCGGTAATTTTACCGAATCGGTAAAATTACAGAATCGGTAAATTTACTGATTCTGTAAATTTTACCGATTCAGTAAATTTACCAACTGGTAAAATTACCGATTCTGTATTTTCAGATGTAGGTAGCACTTTGTACAGTGCTACAGGCCTGTCAGGATTCGGTATTTACCAAGTAATACAATTACATGGTAAATAACGAATCCCTGTGTACATGCACATCTGTGCATGTACACATGCTCCATGTGGCACACAGACATGCCCCAAGGCTTCAAGGCCCATAGGATTCAATAGCAAATACCGATTCGGTATTTACCGAATCGGTAAATACCGAATCTTATCGATTCGGTAAAAAATACCGAATTTTTACCTACATTTCATTTACCAATTCATAAATACCGAATCGGTAAAATTCGGCATTTATGAATCGGTAAATGACATTTACCTACATCTGGCCCATAGTGCCATAAAACACAAAATAGCCCTGTCAACGCAGATTATGTATATGACAAAGTACCATATTTAATTGTTACACTAGTGTACACTTAAAAGAGAAATGTATTGGTAAATCATAAGGAAATTAGAGATTTAAGAACAATAACTCTTATAACTACTTTGTATGAACTGCTATGGGCAATGGGGCCTATTCGAAAAGGTACATTTAGTCATAAATGTAATTTTATTGTCAGATTTACTGTGCCTAAACATGCCAGGATTTCACAAAGAGATTCCTGGCAGGCATAATCTTTTTCATGGGTGTGGACATCTGCACCACAAGTGTGCAGTTCTCAACACCTGAAAATCCCAATCAAGGGATTAACAGGGATCCAGATTTCATAGGCATGGTATCCCTTGGCCAGAATGTAAATAGCAACAAACTAGTACATTAGCTAGCATTCAAAAACTCCTATACATCTCCATTGCAGGCTAGAAAGAGTCGCATTTTTACGCCAACCAAATGCTGGTGTAAATTGCTTATCATGAAGAGGAGGACGATGAATCACCGATTTGGTGACGGTGTAGGGGGAAAGAGTTTCTTCATAGCAAAACGTACATTCCCTATAGAGAAAACAAGGCCATAAAGTGTGCATTTGCACAAGAGATTCCATTCACCTTGTGCAGAGCGATGTGCCCCAAAGAAATCAGTACACTGTAAAAGATTTCCAAACTTGGAAAATATGCAATTTCCTATGGAATTCTTATGAAAACCTGTGGCAAACACCACTTTCAATGCAAAAATCAATAAGAATTTGTCAATTTAAAAAAACATTTAAAACTAGAATTTGACATAGATTTCAAAATAGGAGTGTGTTTTTCCTTTTCTTTTATTTAGCCTTAATAGTGCCTCTTTGCACTTTTACATTTATGTATTTATTTTTAAGAACCTGTAGGGGAAATGTTCCAGTTCCCAGCAGAAGCTGCAGAAAGTAGACAATGCTAATGAAGGCACTTAAAAATTGTTTCTTACCACTGATTTTACACCTTTGAGTAGGCCTGGGCGTAGTTCGCAGAGGTCGGCTACACGTAACTCCAAGAAGTGACATAAAAACTCTGCCGACCTACGCGGATGTCAGTAAGTGGTGGAGTGCGTTAGGTGGAGTGCTTCGCCCTGATTTTTAGCACCAGGTGTTTGTCCCACACTGGAAAATCAGTGTAAACTGCACCATGAGAGCCCAAGAAAAATGTTATACTCGAGCTTCCTCAACATGACCGGAAGGTTTATCTACGTGAGCGGTTGCGGCCAACCGCGATGGCCCGCGATGAGATATTTTGCTGGGCAGTGGTCTGAAGTAAGATTTTCCACACTCGTGCTCAGCAACTTAATGTTGGTGCACAAGAGCGAAGAAAAGTACTCTACTGGGTGGAGTGGAGTTTTTTAAAACTCCATGCATTATGCGGGAAAAACTCTGCAAACTCCAACAGCAAGCGGAATTTCACACCCATGCCTACCTTTGAGTCCAGGGCTCTCAAAGGCAGTTCCATGGTTCACAAGGGACAAGCCAGATGTTTCAGCATCTACCCCTGTTGACCCCTATATGACATTCATGCATGCAAATCCTTAAGAACCCTCCCTCAAATATCATATCATTGACTGATCAGTAGTTAGGAGGTGGAAATTGAGTTATGGGTGCTCCATTTGCCAGTGCTCAGTTGGCACACTGACTATAAACTACACAAGGATACACTAGCTGCAAAGCTGTACCTCACACTCCTTAGCATTCCGGTCCATGCATAAGATGCTGCATCATGCACAACACAAAACACACTTCTCAGAGGTGGCACTTCTGCCAACACTCATCTTCATCCGATCATAACAAAATGGAATGTGACTTATTCGACCTACATGAATGCTTTGGTCATTGCAAAAAGGTATAGAAGCAATATATTTCAATGCAATATAAATGTTGTACGGTTTTACAAGACTTGCAAGTTGTTGCTCACCATGGCTGAAGCTGGAGTTTGGTGATGAGTCTCTGCCCAAGTGAGAGGTGATATACGAGTCCCTAGAAAACCAGAACAGACAGTTACAAATTCTGCTAAGCACCACCTTGCAAATCAGTACTTAGGCTCGGTAATGAACAATGTGTGCAGTGCTTCAGGGTGTTGCCGTAACCAAGTGTGAGAAAGTCATCTTTTTGGCCCTGATCTCCCCTTTTTTTATGCAGGTAGTAACTGACTCTGATTGTGTCCTCAGCTCTGTTTACCAGACCCAGGGCGAGTGTTCTGCTTTAAATGTACCAGAAGTACCAAGAAATCCTCTTGACCTTAAGTCATGATATCCCCTTGGCATGTCAGTAGGGGCAGAACAAGCCTTGGAACCAGCTGGTAAACTACTTCTACTGGCCCCATATGGCTGAAAAGCTAAAGGAGTTCTGTAGCTGATTTGTCACTTGTCAGGCCAGTGGCAAGATAGGGGGAACCCCAAAGGCTCCCTTGATCCCACTGCCAGTGGTTGGGACTACTATTTAGAGGGTGGGGTGGACATTGTTGGATCCCTAGAACCACCAAATGTATCAGGAAAGAAGTATATTTTGCTGGTGACAGACCATGCCAAAAGATACCCTGAAAAAGTACCTCTCATAATGGTAACTGCTCCATCTGTGGCTAGGGCCCTACTTGGTGTGCTCACCAGAGTGGGTTTCCCAAAAGAGGTGATTTCAGATGGAGGCAAAAACTTTGTGTCTATCTACTTGAAGGCGATGTGGGATTAATGTGGAGTTACCTACAAATTGACCACTCCATATCATTCCCTGACTAATGGTCTGGTGGAGAGGTTCAATAAGGCCTTGAAGGGAATGAACAATAGTTTGTCTGACAAACTCAGGAGGGGATGGGATGTTCTCATATCGTTCCTACTGTTTACCTACCAGGAGGTCCCACAAAAAGGGGTTGGCTCTGGCCACTTTGGGTTGTTGTTTGGGCACCATGTGAGATGGCCATTGTGCCTAGTGAAACAGCCTTGGGAAAAGCCTCCAAGGAAGCAAAGGACAATGTGCTGTATTATGTACTAGGCCTAAGATCACGCATGGAGGAGTATATGTTTAAAGCAAACAGGAAACTGGATGACATCCATGAGCTCATGAGGCACTGGTATGACAAGACGGCTGCCATGCTTGAGTACACTCCAGGACAGTTGGTGTGGGTGTTGGAGCCTGTGACTCTTAGAGCCCTCCAGGACAAGTGTACTAGGTTCTAGCCAATCCTAAAGAAGAAGGGTGAAATTACCTACCTGGTAGACCTTAACACCCCAAGGAACCCTCAAAGGGTCCTGTATGTCAACAGACTGAAACACCACCAAGACAGAGCAGACATGACTATGTAAATGGTCACAGATGATGGAGGAGAGAAAGAAACTGAGCCAGTGCCAGACCTCTCTCCATCAATGTGCAAGATGGTTCAGTGCACTCTCTCCCAAATTGATAGACAAGCAGCACAAAGACTGCAAGCAAGTGCTGGAGCAGTTTGTTGATCTGTTCTTTTTGACCCCGAGTATCACCACTTGGTTTACCCACGGCATTGATATTTGTGATGGCCTACCTGTCAAAAATAAACTGTACAGGTTGTCTGACCATGTCAGAGACAGCATAAATGCTGAGGTAGCTAAGATACTGGAACTGGGATAATTGAGCCCTCTGACAGTCCATTAGCCAGCCCAGTGCGGTTGCCCAAGCCTAATCCCCAGGACGGAAGAAGGAGTTACGTTTCTGTGTGGACCACAGAGGGCTGAATTCTATCACTAAGACTGATGTTCACCCTATACCTAGAGCTAATTAGCTCATTGATAGGTATGGGGCTGCTAAGTACTTGAGCACATTTGATTTGAACTCAAACTAATGTCAGATTGCCCTCACCGAAAGATGAAAGGAGAGGTCAGCATTTTCCACACCAGAGGGACATTACTAATTCAAAGTAATGCCCTTTGGCTCAAAGAACCCCCCTGCCAACTTCCAAAGGTTAGTGAACAGGGTCCTGTCTGATTTTGAGCAGCTCAGTGGAGCTTATTTGGATGGTATAGCTGTGTACAATTCCACCTGGGAGGATCAATTGTCCTCCCAGAAGGAAGTGCTTGTGGCCCTGAAGCAGGCAGGCTTGACTATTAAGTCCAATAAGTGCCAAATAGAGCTTTGGACTCGGTGGTGTACTTGGGCCTTGGACTCAGTGGTTTACTTGGGCCACTTGTAGGTGGAGGCCATGTACAACCTCTTTAGCCCAAGATACAAACTTTTGTTGAATGGGTAGCTCCTACAACCCAGTCTCAGGTTAGGGCATTCCGTGGCCTGACTGGGTACTATAGATAGTTTGTTCAGACCCATGGGACCATTGTGACTCCGCTGACAGAACTCAACTCTAAGAAGATGCCCATGAATGCCATTTGGATCCCAGTATGTCAGAAGACCTTTGACACTCTGAAAGAGGCTTTGTGTTCAGCCTCGGTAATACTTGTCCCTGACTACACAAAGGAATTTGTGGTTAAGACAGATGCTTCAGAACAAGGAATTGGGGCAGTGTTGGCGCAAGTAAATGTAGAGGGCCTTGATCAGCCAGTTGCCTTCATCTGTAGGTGACTTCTCCCCAGAGAACAAAGATGGAGTGCCATTGAGAGGGAAGCCTTTGCTGTGGTTTGGTCCTTGAAGGTGTTGAGGCCATACACATTTGGCACACACGTCTGTGTTCAAACTGACTACAAACAACTGAAATGGCTCATGCAGATGAGGGGTGGGGGTGGGAAGCCTAAACTTTTGAGGTCCTTCATTTCCCTACAAGGGATGGACTTCACAGAGTAACACAAGCCTGGGATTGTCCATGCTAATGCAGATGGACTTTCCAGGTTTTTTTCACTTAGCTGTAACTATCACAGAAAATAAGTTATTAAACTTTCTTTTCTGTAACCCAAAATCCAGCCTTCTAGCTGCTGATTGGCTAGCCTCTGCCAGGCTGAGCTAAGCTGTCTTAATGATGTAGCCTGCCAGAGAGAGAATGGGTTTCCTGTGGGAGGAGAATTTAAACTGCATAAGTAGAGTCAGGACGGAGGAGAGGTGGACAAACTAGTCTTGAGGGAGAATGGCCGTTTATGACAGCACAAACTCATGCCCAAATCATGCCACACAGCAGCTCCTATAATTAGACTAAGGAAAGCGATGGAAGGGCAGTGTTAGAGAATCCTGGCCACCAAGTGGGTAGGCTTAGCCTGGTCTAACCTCTAAGGAAAGAATTTCTCCATGTTAGATTTTGAGAGAATAGTGCTTTATGGTACAGGAATATACCACACTTTGGAGGATTTGGTCATACAACTGGCTGGCACCCTGCATCCCATGGGTCAGGGGTGCCCCCCTACTTGCCGCCCAAAAGCACAGCATAAATATGGGAAAATTGCCAGGCAACTTACATCTGCTGCCTGAAACTACAAAGAGAAGAAGTACTGCCCTGCTGGAACCCATGCCTGCATCTCAAACGATTGCCCTATGAAGGACACCACCTAGCACACACTTAAAACTACAGCCTAAGGAATTTGGCTTGCTTCATGAAGGATTAGGTAGTGAACTCCCTGCAAGCTACAGGTTAACTGAGCCCACCTAAATCATCTCCCCCAAGAAATCCCCATCCCTGAGTCCAACATCCCAAGGACCATCTCATAGAGTCTAGACCCCTGGATTGGTGTTGTTGACACTTTGAACCCCCAAGGAGACCTTCTGGAAGAAGATCCAAATGTTTGGTGATGTTTGGGAACTGTTGGTAAAAATCTCCATAAGGTGGCCAACTCGACATCGAGAGTCAAGCCGGCTACTATCAACCACTACGCGGCTTGGATTTTAGGTTCATCCTGCTGAATGCTCTGGAGCTCCAGACTTCCAGGATTTGACCTGCGCTTTGCAGAAAACCAAGCCGACTTCGTCAGCGTGAATCCAGCCTAAGGGACCCTTAGTTGTTGCAGTGAGAAAAAGCTCCAGAAAAACAAGTGCAAAGGTCAAATTTTAGCCGAGGCCTCCAGCTCAGTGTATCCAACCAGGACTCCATCAGGGTCAGCCTGAAACTTTGACTTTGCTCCAGACAAGCACAACCAGATGGTGCCTCCCAGTTTGGCCCTATATCCTAAAGTTAGGAGTCCTAACTTTACTACTCCTAAACTGAGAAAATCCTAACTTTTGGACTTTCGGTCTTCACAGAAGGCATTTAGGAGTCCTAAAGTTAGGAGTCGTAAATTTACTACTCCTCAACTGAGGAAAATACTAACTTTAAGACTTTCGGTATTCACAGAAGGCATTTAGGAGTCCTAAAGTTAGGACTCCTAACTTCTGTGAATACCGAAATGAGTAAGTACCTTCTGTGAATACCAAAATGAGTAAGTGCATTCTGTGAATACCAAAATGGCAGTAAGTTTAGGATTTTGTCTTAAGTTAGTTCTGTGAATTGGGCCCACTGTTTCTGAAGACCAGTATGTCTGTTTTGTCAAAGTTGAACTTCAAGGAGTTTGTTTTTACATCATTCATTACATAATTTATTATAGCTTTCAGTTAGCTGGAAAATGATATTTATTTATTTGTTTATTTATTTAGTGCGATTTTTAGAGCGCGCAAATACCCAAGGGTGTCTCGGCGCTAAGAATGGTATGAATACCTTTGGATGTTTAGATCTAATTAATTCAGTATTAAGATTGGGCTTGTACTGGATTCAGAAATGTCTTTGCCTCATGAGAAGAGACCTACATTTGCAGAGGGGAGAAGCTTTGGAAAGTCCAGCCTAAGTGTGCCCTAGACCGGGTGAACACTTGGCACACAAAACATACTTTGTGGAACTGGCCATGAGTGACCCAGCTCCCCTTTATGTATTCCCTCTGTCTCACCTGTCTGTAGGAATGCATGTTGTAGTCACTCAGTATGACATAGTGCCCGGTGGCTCACTACTTCCTTTCCCACTTATGCTTATGCCTGACTCGCTTCCGGCTCCTCAGAGAACAGGCATATTCTCTGAGTCTTTGGCATGGAGCTGGATTAGCCCTCATATCATAACTTGGTTCTGGGTCAACATATGAGCCTTGTCTTGAGTCTGATGTGTAACTGGGCAGGTCTCCCTGACTGGGGCTTGATCCTCTGATTGCAGCAGTGTGATGCTCGGTTTTGGGTAGACCGGGCTTTCTGGGGTCGATGTCAGGTATATTCCTCTACACTCTGTGGGGCGTCTGTGGTCATAGCAGTGGGCCAAGAGGAGAATGTCTTCCAGCTTGATCCCCAGCAGGTAGAGGTTCTGGTGCCTTAGAATAACAGAGCGGCACTGATGTATCAGCTGTGCACAGACTTCCTTTGCCTTATCTTCAGCCTCCTTAGATGGTCATAAAAGTTCTTGATGGGCTCGTACTCTCGCTGGGGGTCATAATGCGCATTGAGCTCTGGGATGTCATAGTCATCCTGAATTTCAATTAGGGGAGGTGTTCGAATAGGATGTAGATCCCTTCACTCCCGAAATGCAGTTGTAGTAGTCTCTTGACCACCCCATCTGTATGCCTTATGACCATGAAATAGTTGTTGAGGTGGCCACTCACGTCTTTCTTCTCAGGACCCCATGGAAGTGTCAAAGAGTTCACTGAGCCGTGGATATGTTGGTGCTGTCATCCTTTGACTGGAATGCGGCTGGCCCTTGCACTTTAGCATCCTCAGGCACCCTCTGGCCTACATACATCCTGGCACTCCTGCCGCTGAGATAGTGTGGTGCATGTACACTCCAACCCCTCTTGTGTTATACCTGCTGATTCTGTTTTCCTTCTGCCTCCATCTAGTGCTTGTGTTGGGGGAGTTACCAAAATGTTGGGTTTCATCCCCCCTTGTGCAGTGGTATGGAGGGATGCTCACTCCCTTCAGCAGTTGTGCACATATGCTGCACTGTCCCTCCCTCTATGATCACTTGAGCTCCTTTGGCCCTGCTTGTGATCTTGGACTTCTCTGAGGCTACTAGGTAGTGTTGGTGGCCCAGGTGTAGTGGGCGCAAGTCTCCACCAGAGGCGCATCGGTGCTGACTCCTTCCTAGCCCTGTAGGCATGCAGTCAGATTGTCTTGAGGCTGCTACTGGGCGTGCTGGGCGGCATGCCTGTTCGGGCTTGGCCGGGCTTCAGTGCTCCCTGACCAGCAGAGTCACCGGTGTGCGGCATGGGGAGGATGAGGTGGGTCGCAGTCTGGTGGGATGTATGACGTTACAATGCATACTTTTACAACGCATACCTTTGCAACACAATTTTTACAATGCTACATCCATTACAACGCATTCCATTACAACGCATGCCATTACAACGAATTTTTTAAAACTTCCTTTACAACTCATTCCATTACATCGCATACTACCTTTACAACGCATACCATTACAACGCATAACATTACATTGCATGTAAGGTAAGTATTGTATAGTGCAGGGGTAAAAATTACTATTCTAACTCCAGGGGGCTGCAACAGTATGTTAAGTGTTGGATAGTGTAGGGGTAAAAATTACTATTCTAAGTGTAAGGGTACTATGTGTTGTAATGCTATGCATTGTAATGGTATGCGTTGTAATGACTGCGTTGTAATGACATGCGTTGTAGTGGTATGCGTTGTAGTGTCATGCGTTGTAATGGTTGCGTTATAATGGCATGCTTTGTAATGGATGTTGTGTTGTAAAAGTTTTGTTGTAATGGTAGTGCGTTGTAAAAGTTGCGTTGTAAAGGTTGTTTCCCGTCTGGTGTGGGGTGGTTATCCCCCGCGTGGAGCCCGTGGTGAATGATGTATTCCATCCTGGTCACCAATGTGTTAGGGAGGGTGGTCAAGCCGGCCAACTGTGCCCAGGGTTGGGGAACAAGCAGCACACTCAACACATAAAACATTCTATGCAAAACTAGACCAGGGCAAACCATCTCTCTTTATTCCCTCTGCCGCGTCGGGCGTCACTCTACATGACATAGCTCCCGAGTGGTTCACTGCACTACAGCTGATCGAAAAAGAATTGTGAATGTTTTAACATGACCACAAAATAGTCCCAAAGGTGCATGAAATTTGTGAACTGTGGGAGAAAGCTTAGAAGGGGAATCAATGTATGGAACCGCCATAGGAAGCACAATGCAGGGCAATACATGTTTTCGATTTTGAATGGTTGGTCCAAAACTGATGCTTGTTGTGTTCTGTTCTCTGCATCTTTTAGCCGCATTTGCTCCCTTCATGGACTCTACCCAGTTTTCAGATGCTTATGGCGAAATTGTGGCAGGTAAAGAGGAGGGCGCCTTTCAATGAGGAATAGTGGCTTCTTTGGAGTTTCTGAGACTTCTAAGTTTAGTAGATTTCTGTGTCCCTATGCCTTTGGGAACAAAACAAAAATCATTCTTCTGAAAAACCCACATTTTCAAAGTTAGGAGCGAAGTGTTAACGAAATGTAGCAATAAATCTTAATTGAGGAATATATTGCCCGCAAGGCAGAACTCTTTGGATTATGAACAGATTACCTTTTACCTTTGCAGCCAAAAATGCTATTTGGTATAAAATTGTGAATACATTGATTGCCGAAAGGAATTACTCTGCAAGTTTATTAGGAAAAGATGGAATGGCTTAATGAGCAGGTTGAAAGAATAAACCCCATAAGAAAGTCAACAAACAGGCACAAGGAACATCCATAACCACCGATTCTCTCTAAATTGGAGCAGATTGTTTTTAGTAACTAGCTGATTAACTTAGCATAAGTGCAATTTACAGTAAGTTTACACTTACATTACTAATGCCCTACATTTGAACTAGGGCCTTATTGAAAGGAGGACCATATTGGCTGTCAAAGTTATATTTATAGTCACATTTCCGAGTACTTATAGATGATAAAGTTACACGCAGATGAAATATCAGGCGGAAATATTTTCGTGAGTGGTTTGCCCAGGTGTCCTCTGAGGTTTATATACCCTAATTGCACACAGGCGCAAACTGGTGACTAAAGCACTCAAATGGTATTTTCACCTTTTTTGTATGTGATGTGTCTAAATTTCCCCGATTCGGTAAGAAAGGGGGGCGGGGGTGTGATGGACGGAGCATCTGAACCAATCAAACACTCACACCCAGTCAACAGATCTGGGTTTAATCCAGCAGTCTTCAGCCCGGCTTGCTTGAATCCAATGGCAAAGTGAGCAAGGGGCTCACGTCTGAGCATACCCTGCCAACTTATGGCAAACAAAGAGGTACAAAAGGGGGTGGTGATGGACGGAGCATCTGAACCAATCAAACACTCACACCCAGTCAACAGATCTGGGTTTAATCCTTCCCCGTTCTTTAGCCCACTCTGCCACCCCAGTTCAGACATGGCCATATGCAAATCAGTCTGACCCTGTGCCTCATGGGAACAGTCCAGCCCGAATTTCCAAGCCATGCCTTCCCTGGAGCGGAAACAAGCTTCCGAGGACCAGTTTCTGGCATTACAGTCGTCTTCAGCCCGGCTTGCTTGAATCCAGTGGCAAAGTGAGCAAGGGACTCACGTTTGAGCATACCCTCCCAACTTATGGTGAACAAAGCGGTACAAAAGGGGGTGGTGATGGATGGAGCATCTGAACCAATCAAACACTCACACCCAATCAACATATCTGGGTTTAATCCATCACCGTTTTTTAGCCCACTCTGCCACCCCAGTTCAGACATGGCCATATGCAAATCAGTCTGACCCTGTGCCTTATGGGAACAGTCCAGCCCGAACAGCCAAGCCATGCCTTCCCTGAACCGGAAACAAGCTTCCGAGGACCGGTTTCTGGCATTACAGCCGTCTTCAGCCCGGCTTGCTTGAATCCGGTTTCAAAGTGAGCAAGGAACTCACGTCTGAGCATACCCTGCCAACTTATGGCGAACAAAGCGGTACAAAACGGGGTGGTTATGGACGGAGCATCTGAACCAATCAAACACTCACACCCAGTCAACAAGTCTGGGTTTAATCCATCACCGTTTTTTAGCGCACTCTGCCACCCCAGTTCAGACATGACCATATGCAAATCAGTCTGACCCTGTGCCTCATGGGAACAGGCATGCTCGAACTGCCAAGCCATGCCTTCCCTGGACCGGAAACAAGCTTCCGAGGACCGGTTTCTGGCATTACAGCCATCTTCAGCCCCGCTTGCTTGAATCCAGTGGCAAAGTAAGTAAGGGACTCACGTCTGAGCATACCCTGCCAACTTATGGCGAACAAAGCAGTACAAAAGGGGGTGGTGATGGACGGAGCATCTGAAACAATCAAACACTCACACCCAGTCAACAGATCTGGGTTTAATCCATCACCGTTCTTTAGCCCACTCTGCCACCCCAGTTCAGATATGGCCATATGCAAATCAGTCTAACCCTGTGCCTCATGGGAACAGTCCAGCCCGAACTGCCAAGCCATGCCTTCCCTGGACCGGAAACAATCTTCCGAGGACTGGTTTCAGGCATTACAGCCGTCTTCAGCCCGGCTTGCTTGATTCCAGTGTCAAAGTGAGCAAGGGACACACGTCTGAGCATACTCTGTGCCTGGAATCGGAAATACACAACACTAACAAGATGGCCGCGCCCATGTATGACCGCATGGGTAACTTCGCGGTCGATGCGCTGCAAGCGTCCCGCGAACACGCAAAAAGCCCCGCGAACACGGCAAAAAAAATCTGCAAATTCATGTGCATTTTGCCCATACTTACCGTGGGCCAGAGATCCGCCTCCACTCTTCCTCCAACTCCAGGCCGCTTCTCCGCCTCCGTCTCCAAGCCGATTCCGCTGACCGCCAACCGCCAAGACCCTTGAAGCTTTGTGCCACCGGCAGACCCCAAAAAGCCCCTGTGGTTCGGCCGACCAAGGCACAATTCACTGGTAAGAGCTATCCTTAGTTTTTTACAAGCGGTGCCTCAGTCAGAACCTTACATCTTAGGTATCGTTGGAAGAGAGGGTCTCCTGCTGCTGCTCACCATGGCAGCTTCAGTCCGCCATCTTGCTCCTCCTCCGAGGAAAATTAATCTCAACCATTCTAAATTACTTAGTCCATATCCCTCTCCATCATTATTTTGCCCGCCATATTACCTCGAATTACATATACCCTGGTATATGTAAATCAGACTTGGCCCTGCTCCAATAGGAGCAGTCCAACATGAACTGTCAGGCCAAGTCACAGCTAATATGGATTACGAGCAACCCCAGACCGGTTTAGACCTATTTGGGCCTCATCAGTTGTGTGCATCTTGGTTCCAGTAGCACAGTTTCGTGTGGAGGATGAAAAAGTGGCCACCATTTACTAGATTATAATGTAACTTTTAAGTTTGTGCCTAGAGTCAGTACAGTGTGTACCATATACTAAACCCCTTAGGGCTATCACACTACAAGAACAAGCACATCCTATAGGTCTAGCACTTTGTTTTAGGAAGTTTGCAATACTAGTTGGGTGATATTTTTAAGTGTTGCACTCCAGCTGCCCTAGAAAGAACATTTGATAAATGGACCACATATTGGGCAACAACAATCTGGACTCTTGGAATAGGGCCCATTTTCTTAAAAACTGCTTCAGCAGAATTAGGCTTTAGCCTCAAGGAAGACTGGTATGAAAACAAGAATCTTAACAAGCTTGAGAAGATTACGTTTGTAGAGGAACTAATGAACGTACTAGACACACACAACTAAATATTGTATAATATATAAACTTTTCACAAAGGGACAGTATGTGTATTGCATGTTGGAGATGCCTATGTAGAGACATGTCTTTACTTTGTGATGAAAAAGGCAATTAATGCAGCACAAGGCACACCACATTCAAATAAATGAAAGCACAAACCTGATTTTTCAAACGCACTGTATGTTTGCAACAGGATAAGACGTCTATAAGACATTCACTAGCTGAACAAAAAAGCCATAGTTGAACAATTAAAATGTTTGCATTTGTGTAAAGTAAATACATAAAAACTACAAACTTGGACTCAATTAAAAGCTAAAAGTCACATATAAGGAAAACACTAATGAGGCAATATAAGGATCCGGAAAATGTGATAGACTTAGTGGCGTACGAGCCAAGCAATGGCAAATGATGAAAAACACATCAAAGTAAGTGGCTGAAAGAGGATGTTCCAAATCCCACTCTCTCTATGTACTTCTTATTGTATATTTTTGAAAAATTGATAACATAACCTTATGAATGAACAATCACTAGTCACTCCTAAAATAGAGTACCTGTCTTCATGGGATGGCTGCTACAGCAATAGTGTCAGTGTTGCAGCCGCTTCAGGGACCCATGAGACTGCAGCATCCCCTCCTCCTGATTGTGGCTCTGACAGGCATTATTATTTTACAATCCCACTCTCTGCGAGCTGACTAACAGTGACATTAATGGGTCCCCAAGCAGGAGGAAGACCCATCATGTCTGAATGTCTTCTGTGAGTCAATGGCAAGACATGGTGATCTGGGCCTATGAACATCGGCAGGGCTCCATAGTCAAATCTGGTAAACAGGACCTCTGACCCCTGATGCTCATACTCTTTTTCTTTATACAGTTTGTAGTAAGCTGTGCTTCATTAATTGAAATTCTGGGAAAAAACATAGCGGCTGCCTCTTTTAGGATACAACCTCAATATTGAGCAGACAATAATTGCTAAACATTATTTCTAAACATAAATGTTTATTTCTAATTTTTAAGAAAAAAACAAACTCTCACATATTCAGGGATTGTTACTTCTTTTAGTTTTAATAGTGGTCATTTTCACCCGTGTGATACCTCGTGGGGGAAGAGTGGAATTAGACTTGTTTTTAGGTCTGGCATTAGCCACGACCTTTTGATTTGATTAAAATATGTATAATATATTTACGTAAAAGGGCTTTTGGCCACTTCTCTTCATCCATTGCTCTGTTGTTGTACCATTTACATTTTGCTTCTGCCTACTAGAGCATACAGCAAGGGCCACGTGGGGCAGCCTACTTAAACCACTAGTTAACTTCACTTGGAGTGGGTGCATTTTGCTCATTCACAAGGAGTACAATGCACACAATGTAGTTCCAATCAGTGCCAGTGTTTTTGTTTTTACTTTAGTATTGTCTTCAGAGCTTGATCTGATTGCAGTATGATTCTGATTTGAACACAAGGCACATTCCATCTTTATCAGATCACATATCCTACCGATGCTGTTGTAAATTTCTTGTAGGACATTCTTTGCTTTTCTGGCTGCTGCTATTTCACAGCATACTAGAATGTTTATATTTAAAACTGTTCTGTAATAAGTTATCACCTTTTTACTTTTTCCTCTCTCTCTCTCTCTCTCTATCTCTTTCCTTCCTTATTTTGTGTCTACTTTCATTCATTCCTACTCTCTTGTCTTCTTTCTTTACTGCGTTCCTTCATTTTCTTAATTCTTTGTTTCTCTCTTTCTTCTTACTTTTTCTTTCTTTTTCTGTCTTTTTCCCTTATTGCCTTTTTTTCTATCTTTCTTTTTTCTTTTTTTCTCTGTTTCTTTCATTTTTTTCTTGCTTACTTTCTTTCATTCTTTCCTCCTTGCTCACAGGCTAGAGGCTTGCAGCCAATGCCAGACGTAATTTTTTTTTTATTTGTGTTAGCCAAGACGTTTCTATTTTTTAAAATTTTGTGTAAAATATAATTATAGGGGGTTTCAGCCAGACTTCACACATTAGTCTGTAGTTAGTGCTATTCACATTTGTCTTCCATCAACTCGAGAATGCACTAAGAGGCAATGCTTCAGTGCCTTGCAGCCAGTGACTGACTTCCCTATGAGTTATGGCATGCAGCCCCTCACAAGAAGCCCAGTCACAAACACCCTTCAGTGCCACAGAGTATTATGGTAATGTGTGGTTTTCTGAGACCAAAAATAATTTTTCTCCTGTAACCAATATTTTTGTTTTAGGTTGATAAGGCATGGCATATTCCCAAACAATAAAGTTTTTGCAAAATCCATTACAAAACAAAACAAGAATTGCCAGAGGATAGGTGCCAAAGCCAGACCAATTGGCTTTGCCAAATGCTTCGCGTTGTGCGCAGGGGGCGATTACGTGGTTGTGTGCGTTTTTGCATGCTCGTGGGTGAAATATCGCCCGAACTTACCCACGCGGTCCTCAATGGGCGTGGCCATCTTGTTTTTCAGTCATTGCTATGGTTCTGGGCATGCTATTTCAATCCTAACCTAATCTTTGCAATCCTTTGTTTCTTTGAACTTTTTTTGGATCTTTTTTACTCATTATCTATCCCTCTCTTTTTCTACATCTATATTTTGTGTTTTTTCTACTTTTGGTTACTTTAAAGCTACTTTTATTAACTATTTTCTTTTCTTTACTTTTTCCCTATTCTTTCCAAATTTTTTTTCAGCTGTCCAGGGCCATGGCAAAGGGAGCCGGGAAGAGCAAGGGGAAGGGTCCCGCACCCCGTACCCGGCTCCCATGCGGGCGATTGAGGGGGGAGATTGTAGTGACCAGGGAGATTTTCAGCACGGTGGAGTTCGCTGCACTTATATTTTATGTTCAGCGCCACCTCCCGAAGACCGTGGCAGCAGGGGGTAGGCCCAGTCATGGGTATGGCCTCCGGGAGCGTCACCAGCTGGGGGATAAGGTATGCCGGGCCATGCGTAGGGAGTCGGGGGTCCAGCGCACCTATGACCAAGCGACACACCGGTGGGCAGACGTCCTTGAGCAGGACCTGGTCCAACTGCTATGCATGGAGATTCCTGGCCTTGGTGAGTAGCTATTAAATAACTACTTTGTTTTCTTCTGCTCTGTGTTATATTCCTAATATATGTATTTCCTGAAGAGCAAGAATGCTGCCAATTCGATTACATTGCAGGTAAAATAATGTTTAAATAGCTTCTTTGATTGCAGGTGCTCGCCTCCTCAGTGGCGTTGCTACTATGCTTACTTGTTTGCAACTTTGTGCTCATTTGGCCTTAATATGTATGAGTGTAGTACTTTACAGAACGGCGTAATGCTAGAGAGACTACAGACTCAAGTCTAGTCCTTCCTTTGTACTCCTGCTGCCACTAAGAAGAAGAGATAGTGGTGGATTGATAGGTTGAGTATATTCTGACTTGTTATTAGTAGTAGGACATTTTTTAGTGGTCTGCAATCATGATGACGGACTGTGTCTTCACGCCGCGTGCTGATGAGTGCTGGTAGTCGTAGTAGAAGTGTAGAACCTTTTTGTTGTTGGTTTAGTTAGTGATTTACATAACTTTCCTAGCAGACGGTTTGCGAATCCAGCAATACTGTACTAGTATCCTCCTAGTTGACCAGATCAGATAGGTCAATACATGTAGTGCAAGCGTTGGTAATTTGTTTCCCCGAGATAATTTTAGATTGTGGTCAAAGAAATCAAATATTTCAAAAAAACAATCATCCATATTCGTGTTTATTTCATGTTCACATTCAGCACCTCCCAGGGACAAGAAGACTACACCCCAGACTCCGGCGGAAGAAAATGGGTAGGAACGGTCCTCTTCAGGCTCTTCTGCTGGCCCCAGTAAGTTGTTCTGTTGTTAATGTAATTATACTTCCCTAACTTTTACAGCTCCTACTCATTCAAAACTGTTTTCTAATTAAATTTTTTACAAAATAGTCTTTGATCTTCTTGTACACTGTTTCTACATTCTTATCCTGCCTCTCTACCATCACTCTCTGTGCTACTACTATTTACTATTATTATGAGTCGGTCTGTGTAGGTAGCTGAGCGTGCCCAGTCGGCAAACGGTGTTAAACAAAACTCTGATCAAGCAATAGTTCTAAAGGCACTGAGTGCAGTCCTCTGGGTTGCCCTTGCTGTGTATTGCAGTCTTCTTAATATTAGTGCTTTGACAATTTCCAACAACAAAATGTTAATGTCAACCAAGAATAAGCTAGTAGTTGGCTTTTTGATTTGATAGTAGAACATACCATACCGCTAGTGTTTCAGGGACTATCCTGCACATACAGAAGTATGGACAAGAGAAATAGGACATTGTTGATGATAGGTGCAGTTCGACTTTCCACATAACTCAGTCAGAAGTAACTGTGCGGGACTGGGGAGCCCTCACCTTGTTGGAACTTCAAGTCCTCCTGGTGGTGATGAGGAGTAGTTGGTTCTGTCTGTAATTAGAAAAATGTTGCACGTTAAAAAGCAAGCATTCATCAGTTGTGCCAAAAAGTGTTGCATGTTATGGCTAAGCATATAAGTTAACACCCTACCCAAAACCGTGACTTTTCTTCAGTCCTAATAATTTAAAATTGTATATGTATTAACATTTTCTCTTCCATTACAAGACGAAATAGGGGGTGGTGTATGGCATCTAAAAATATAACATGCTTTTTGTAGGCGTCACAACATCGGATGTAGCACTTCCCACCACCAGTGCAGGGGCCAGCAGCGCGCCGGGGTCTACTCCAGTGGCGGATGTGGCGGCATCACAAGTGCCACCAGGAGGAGCTGAGGGGTATGGCTCAGCAGCGGTGGACGGTGATAAGTTATTATACTCCCTACTTATTGACATTTTAGAGTAGGCTCGCAAAGGAGTGTATGATGTACTGTACAGTAGACAGTACACTACTACAAGTACACTGTACTGTTAAGTACAGTTACTAATTTAGAACTACATTTTTGCCAGTCACGGAGAAGACAGTCACCCTTGACTTAGCAATAGCATTAGCGGCGGTAGTTCTCGAGTAAGCAATGGCCCCCCTCTATTTGACTTCAAATCAGCTGGGAAACTTATCTTGAAGCCAAGTCATATCAGATGAACTTGAAGGATGTGATGAATGAAAAGGGAAAGAACTTAGGGTGAATGGAAGGACGAGCGAGTCGTAACATTTATGACTGTAAAGAATGATACGTGTTTTTGAATGCAGGCAGAGATGGCTGATAGGAAGGAATCAGATGCATGGCTGCTTGAAGCAAGGATGGTTGGAGGAGAAATAAAAGATGACTGCCTGTGTGGGTGAATCAGAAAATTCATGTGTGGTGTGCATTGCAATTTATCATTTGGGTGAAACTCAAATGCAAGTCAAGACGGTGGTTTACCAAATAAAATGAAAAGGATGTTATTTGGTTGTTGAGAAAAAGTAAAGTTGGTACAGTTGAGACATTAAGAAGAATGACAGACGTTTACTTTGGAAGCCTGGATGGTATCTTCTTCCGCATAGAAAGCAGAGGTGTATGTAGAGCAGACGCTCAGTGCATGAAGAGTGTTACTTTCTTTCAACAGCATGTCCCTGCCAGAGTAGCAAAGCAGAGGAAATCCAAATACTACAAGTTGTGATTGTTCAGAAACTCTCCCTTGCCTAAAGTAACAGTACAGTAGTTTACTTTGCAAGCAGAGCATATATTGTGTATGTATTGTATAGTTGACAATTATATCAAGTCAAGTCCCTTCCTCCGGCAATTATGGTTACCACACTCACTCCCTCTGTTCATAATTTTCTTTCTGCTGTGTCAATCATGGGTGGACTACCGCTGTTGTACACTCAATCTATCACAACAAAGCACCTAAAGTCATCCATCATATAAGCAAAGAGATCATGTGATCTGCTGGATACATGATCAGAAATGAATAATCTTAATTTTCCTTTTGTAGTACTGAAGGCCCGGGGGGGCCAGTGCGAAATATAAATTACATTGAGCAGTAGCCCTAGATGTAACCGAGTATGGCCAGTGCCACCCCTATAAAAAAGTAAGAGCTTCCCTATCCCCACCTGCATGTACTGCTTAAAGTAATGCAAGTCTGCGTCATCATGGCTTGTGTCTGTTTTTCTTGGGTGCAAGCTGACTGACGTGGCATTATGCCGGCTACCACAAGTTCACGTACAAGTAATTTCTTTCGCAAAACTAGAGAAAAAAGGAGAATACTGGTGTACTCTCTGACTCTCTGACTATGTATTGAGTCCATAGTGCTGCCTGGTAGTAGAATTCCTGAAACTCCCAATAATGTTACAGGCCTACAAAGACGGCGGAATGATACATGCCAAAATGTTATACTGTGCTTGCAAATTGCTAGTGTTACTGTGAGATAACTTTCTGTTGAATTATTTTGTGTTATTGTTAAAGAGTATTGGTTACAGAATTTTTCTTTCTTTCTTCATATAGATGCTCCAAAAAAGCTCACCCGACGGGAGATGGCTGTCTGGGCCAGGGCCCGGAAGCTGGAGGCCATTTGTGTGGAATATCGCCAGCTGTGGGCTCGGGAACAGGAGGAGGAGGTGTCAACAGCTGCTTCCTCCTCCAGTGCCCCCGGGTCCACCAGTCAGCAGCCTCCAGCACAGCGCCGTGGTCGGACACCCTCCCGTCGCCGCCGCTCAGCTGCAACAACACCAGCAGCTGCCCCCCCCCAGAGCCTGGATGGCACGCCTGTGCCGCCTATGCCTCCGAGTGGACTACCTGGAGCGCAAGGTGGAGAAGTTGCAGCAACAGCTCCGGGACATCTGCAAAGAGCGGCAGGACCACCTGTCCACACACCGCCGTAAGTGACTGTGTCCCTTGCCCCTTTTTTAAAGACTGTTGGGGGGGTTGGAATCGGGAGTTGGGGATCCTTTGGGACTTTTCTCAGGACATTTGAAATGGACACATTTTTGGCTAAGGGAGGGGGTGATTTGGGTCTTTGGGTATAGATTATTTTTGTTAGGGTAATATATAATTAATTATTTTACATACTTCAACATAGTGTACGCGTTCATATTATTTTGTGGGGTGGTGGGCTTGGGTTACTGCACGTTTGGTTTACTCAAACTTACCAGCATGAATTATGTAAAACGTCCAAAAATGTTCAAAAGTGCCACTAACAGAGTTAGTAAATTCAATTGGCCTACTAGTTCTTTACTAGTTCTACTGTCAGTCTCTCCTCCAAGTCCTAGCCCAATATTCTACCTCCCCAAAATGCTTATCTTACCTGTGATTCATGTTTGAGAATAGAGCTAGGCACAGTGCTGGCTGCATGGCAAATGGCGATTACGGTTGCCCATGAAATCCATCAAGGACTGAAATTCCGTTGTTGAGGTGTTAGTAGGAGTGGTACCACACTAGCAGTAGCAGCATATGAAAAACAAAGTAAAAAAATGAGACATTGAGTGGCCTGAGAGGAGTATTAGAAGGAACAGTAAATTTGTAGCCTAAGCAATGCTGAAGATAAGTATGGGGAAAAAATTGCATGGATGATTATGACTACAATAAAAACAGTGACACAGCAGTGTAACAAGTCTTTTTGACATGTAGGAGGATGATGTTGACGATGGATCCAATCGATGGTGGGCATGAAATTCAGAATTTATTTTAAAATACTCATTGTTGTTCTTTTAACCAGAATTACAATATCCTAGGATTCATCTAGCTGCCTTAAAATTGATTTGAGGAGGTTGCTTGCACCTTATCCTCCCCAGCAAGTGTGTGGAATTATTGTTGTCATTTAGTCACACCTCAAAGGAAATCACACAGACCGGGGGAAGAGGGTTAGGGTTTGTAAATTGGATGGGAATGGGGTTTGTGGGGAAAGTTTTGTGGAGTGAGGAAAAAAACAACACAGCATGTACAAACAACAAATGAAGATAAACATATCTTTGAATAGGAAGCTATCCATAAATCTTTTAAGGGACATAAAGGAAGTGCATGCACTACTGCATGCATGAAGTTGTTTGCTAAATGGATAGGTTACTGAAAAGTAAGTAGTACTTTCTACAACGTACTAACTATGAAGAAACAATGTGACAGTACAGGGCTGCAGTAATTACGCAATTTCATTTTCCTATCTGCCCTCAGAGGGAAGAACCACTTAGTACATTAAATTAGTTTAAAAAATAGCAAAGAAAAACGTATACAATGGCTGGTCGGATGAATTGAAGCAGAGAGCAAACAAATACAGAGAGTCACACTCATAGATGTTCACAGCAATAACATTACTTAAAAGATAAGTAGAAATGAAGATGGATACTGTAAATGTATGTTGTAGTTGTCCTGTTGAAATTGGGAAGTTGCATGCATTCCTCTTATTCGCGGTACTCCTCCATTCCATCTGACGCTCCACGTTGATCAATGTTGGTGACCAGAAGACACCTTGTACACCGGCTGCCTGACAGATGCAGAATTGCGATCGCTAATGGTAAGCCTGAGTTCATCGTTTTTCCCATTGCACAGGGTAAAAGCCGGCCTGTAATTGTTGATGGAAAAACAGGAATTGATATTACAACACCACGGAGAAAAAAATATAAGGTACGCGTGTAGTGCAAAAATAACACTTTCAGTTTCAGTGTCGACAGTATTAAATACAAGCATCATTTAGAAAGTGCATACGCTGAGTCTCCTTTTCAACGATAGTAATTAGTAAGTATGGGCGAATTTTGCGGATCTTTCCCCATTAAGCTAGGTGCAAACTGCAATTTTAGAACAAAATTAGACCTTCCCAGCAGTGTTCCCAGACCCCTAAAACCACTCCCAAAAATAGAGAACACCCCACAGTACCTTCCCAAAAACATGCAATACTGTTACCTGGCAAGAGCCCTAACTTAAAATCGTGCCAAAACGCACCCTGAAACTAGGCCCAAAACACCCCTTTTCCACCATGGATTTTCTTCAAACCACTTGTAATCAGAATTAGACCTTCCCAACAGTGCTCCCAGACCCCTCAACCCACCCCCAAAAATCTAGAACACCCCCAAGCAGCCCCCCGGGGTCCAGGGAATGTCCTGCGGTCCCCACTGGAAGATCTCAAAGTCAATGCAAAAACTATTTCGGTACCAAACCTAGACGATAAACTAGACAGTCATTCAACCGTAAGGGCTTCCGGGGTCGGTTTACAGACACTAATATCGGCTCTCCCCAAGGAAACACAAGCTAGCCTCGCGTCGGGCACCCAATCTATGAGCCACAGCCACAGCACACCCATCAAGTCTCAGTCAACGGCTGGATGTGCTCTACCACTCACAGACCCGGAAACCTATGTCTTAGCAACAAGCACCTCGGGCAGGGAGGCAGCAAGCCCTAACAACTCTAGCTGGAAAACCGAAGGCAAGGCAATAGTGTCTTACCTTAATACACAAGAATGGCAAGACATGCTAGCAACTTATACACCAGATCACAAAGAGCCTCACTCCCTCGAACCACCTCTGGCAGCCAACAACATTAACAACATCAACAACTCCATTAACATCTCTGAAGAGAAAGAGCGGAGGAAGGAACACAACAACGGAACCTGGAACTCACTGCTAAACACAATCCAGCTAGCAGTAGACGTCCTGCAATATCAATCAGAAAAAATGGAGTTACAACTTACCCTTCTCAATACACTGGCAGTTTCACAGCCGGCATCGATGATAAGCTGGGCAACCTGAATAACCTGTTAACGAGAGCACAAACAAGCACCAACCTGAGCTGCAATTGCAGTCAGGCAGTGGATAAATTAGCCACACTGCCCTCAATGCTAACCAACTTAAATGAAACGGGCCCAAATAAAACCGAAAGAGGGAGATTCCAGGAGCAAAACATCCGGAACAAAGCTAACCGTCTATTATGTCCCTGCAAATGAGGAGACAACTCAGACGGGACTGGAGCCCCCGCAAAAACTTAACGCCAAACAACGGCGTCAACAAAAAAGAAAAGGGTGCAATCAAAAAACTCAAATAGCTACAACAAAATATTCCCCCATCTTCTTTGGCCCTAAGGAAAAATCTTTGGCTAACACAAACAATGCCCACTTTACAGTTGGGGAAAACCAAGCGCCCAGTGCCTCCATCCAGCAGCAAAAATCAAACAGCAGCTTGACGAACCAAGAAGGACAAGGGTCCAAAGATCCATTGGCAAGAGACCAAATTGAACAAACGTATGCGCACAGAGATGAAGCAACAAAGACCAAACAGTCCACACAGCCTAGCAGCACCAAGAACAAGCAAGAGTGTATCTTCGAAGGGCAAGCGGGAGACCCAGCACCTCTAAACAAGGAGCCCCACCTCCAAAGGGAAACACCAGATGACATGACCAACCAAGAAACATCAAAAACAGCCGCAAGCAAGCATCCAACTAACTCAAACCCCAAGGAGGGGGTCCCGAAAAGAACTATTGGTCCAAGGCTAAGCTCAAATCATGAAGATCTAATAAGAGACACTCCAACCATGATCATTCATTCTGCTCCTAGCCAAACTGAGTACCCACAGGTAAAACGGCCATACGAAACACGAACAATACTAAAGCAAACTACCTCAAGTAAAGCAACAATACACACCGCCAATATGCCAGGTCAAGGCAATCACCTGGCCTTACACCATGCTGAACCATATCATGGTCCTTTAGTTCAAGCACATCATACACCAACAAAACAGCAGGTGGAAGGAAGTACACAACAAACATCAGAGTTCTTGGTCTTTCACCCGGCAATCAGTGAACAGGTTCCTGTATCCACAGCACAAAGATCTAGGATCTCATATTGTGGAAGAGACATGGATCAACTATCTCTCCAGCCACTTTAATGACGCTCCGGAATATGCAGGAGCACAAAGAATCACCAACACAGAGCCAGACTCAACAACACTTACGCCGGTACCACTGACTCAGAGAGAACAAGGCCTACCCGAAAACAACTTGGACACATCAGCTTCTCAGCAGACAGCCTTAATAACAAAGCAGATTTGCAAGGGCAGGAAAGAAGGAGCTCCAGGACCCAACAGCATTCCGCCAGCCCTGTTTAAGGAAAAAAACACAGAATGGGCGATCATCATGCAACCGTTATTCATGGAAATTAGACTCCTATATAGAATCCCAGAATCTTGTAGGGGGTCGACGATTGTCCCTATATACATAAAGGAGACAAAATGTATCCTAACAGCTATCGCCTAGTAGCCCTCGTCGACAACGAGGCGAAACATTTCGCGGGAACCATCTAAGAGGAGATTTTGCTATAGGCGGAATCAAAACAGATCACACCTCTGAACCAGACTGGCTTCCGGAAAAATACTGGAACAGCAACCAACATTCTGGCTATCGCACTAATTATTGATGCAGCAAAGACCAAAAACTGCCGCTGCACCTATGTTACATCGATTTCAGTGCAGCATTTGATAACATCAAGAGAGGTAGACTTTGGGGGAAACTAGCACAATGGGGCATTCCGCAGCCGATTCTCAACATGCTGAAGCTTCGCCACTCAGATACGTGGGTGCAGGTGAAGCTAGGAAGCGGCACCCATTTGTCATCCAAAGTTTGCACCACCAAAGGCCTCAAGCAAGGGTGTGTGTTTGCCCTAATATTGTTTAATCTGTTCATGGCGGATCTACCAGGCCTACTCGACACATGTAACTCCCACTCCCCGAGGATGGGAGGGAAACCTCTGAGCAATCTTTTGTACGCTGATGACATTGTATTACTTAGTCATACCTACATCGTCCTCCAGCGGCTTCTGATCCTAATGCACAGTTACGCAATGGAAAACAACCTAACAATAAACTTGAGCAAGACACGCACCATGTCAATTAACATCAACAATAAACAACAGGGGCTCTGGACCCTGGGCGGCCAAAAAATTGAGCCAGCACGCGAGTACAAATACCTGGTAGTCACTTTTGACAGAGAAGGCACATTTACACAGCAGAAGCAGGAAACAAGAACGACAGGGGCCTTGATCGCTGTTACGCTGAAAAATCTAGCCAACCAACTGATGGGGCCAACTCTGACCCCTTACTTGAAAGTTATTCAGGCTAAACTACTCCCCTAGATCTTCGACGGCAGCGAGGCACTACGAGGTAGAGACTCTAAAAACCTGGATACTACCCAGGTAAAAGCCTACAGAACAATGCTCTCGCCCTAAACCTCGCCCGCCCAAATAAGGTTGGAGTTTGGCTTGCAAAAACAAGACCTCGCAAGACAGGGAGCCTACATCATCTGCTGCGACAAACTCCGCTCTGCCGCTACTGAAACACTAAACTCGCTGATATGGCAAGATATACAAAGCAGAGAAATATCTCAGGCAAGAAATTACCTGCTGGCAGCATTGGGGGCCACCAAACTATCTGCGATCTGGGACATGCAACTCGGGCATAACCTGTTCAAAAAACTAGTCTGGAAAAACGTTAAATCCCTTTCCTTACTAGAGGACAAGGCCACCTTCGCAAAAAGAAATCATGCATGGATGACACTCAATTCGTACAAATCCCTGACACCTAAACCATATTTTAGTCAGGGCTATCAAAAACCCATAAAATTGAGGTTCCTGAAACACAGACTATGGATTTTGCCCAGCAGAGAGCATCTTCCATCATGCCTCAGGAATAACGGCCACAAAGCCTGTCCGCTCTGCTACCTAGAGAAGGGCGACATCCTCCACATGACTTGCCTCTGCAAAGAGCTTCGGCAAGCCCGCCAACAGCTCCTAAAGGACCAGTTTAGGTAGATAGGGACTAGCACTAGAAGGCAAGCGGTGCTCGCCTGATTGGATCCTGCAAACACCAAACTGAACTGTAGATACGTCAAGTTCCTCGCGATGATCGAGCAAAGACTGTTAAAACTTCCAAGATCAGTCATCATCGACACAGGCAACAAGTAGGCGGTCATCAGGAAGCAAGGGCACACGCTGCCTCGGCATCAGGAAAACGCGTTGGACAATTATATAGGAACTTTTACTGTATGCTTATTTTAAAATGATTATAACGAACAAATTAATTTTATGACATTTTAAGACTATTTTGTAAAACGTTTTTGCACTGGTTTTAATTAACTATGCATAATAAACTTACTTACTTACACTCCCAAAAATCGAGAACACCCCACAGTACCCTCCCAAATACATGCAATACTGCTACCTGGCATGAGCCCTAACTTAAAATCGTGCCAAAACGCACCCTGATACTAGGCCCAAAACCCCCTTTTCCACCATGGACTTTCTTCAAACGACTTGCAATCAAAATAAGACCTTCCCAGCAGTGCTCCCAGACCCCTCAACCTATTCCCAAAAATTGAGACCACCCCACTGTACCCTCCCAAAAACATGCAATACTGCTACCTGGCTTGAGCCCTAACTTAAAATCGTGCCAAAATGCTCTTCAACTAGGCCCAAACCCCCCTTTTCCACCATGGATTTTCTTCAAACTACTTGCAATCAAAATTAGACCTTCCCAGCAGTGCTCCCAGACCCCTCAACCCACCCCAAAAAATCTAGAACACCCCCAAGCAGCCCCCCAAAAACATGCAATGCTGCTAGGCCTAAGTTTAAATCGTGCCAAAACGCTCTGTGCAACTAGGCCCAAACCCCTCTTTTCCATCATGGATTTTCTTCAAACCACTTGCAATCAAAATTAGACCTTCCCAGCAGTGCTCCCAGACCCCTCAACCCACCCCGAAAAATCTAGAACACCCCCAAACAGCCCCCCAAAAACATGCAATACTGCTAAAAAAAGCAAAAATCCACCATGGATTTTCTTCAAACCACTTGCAATCAAAATTAGACCTTCCCAGCAGTGCTCCCAGACCCTTCAACCCACCCCCAAAAATCTAGAACACCCCCAAGCAGCCCCCCAAAAACATGCAATACTGCTAGGCCTAAGTTTAAATCCTGCCAAAACGCTCTCTGCAACTAGGCTCAAACCTACCTTTTCCACCGTGGATTTTCTTCAAACCACTTGCAATCAAAATTAGACCTTCCCAGAAGTGCTCCCAGACCCCTCAACCCACCCCCAAAAATATAGAACACTCCCAAGCAGCCCCCCAAAAACATGCAATACTGCTAGGCCTAAGTTTAAATCGTTCCAAAACGCTCTCTGCAACTAGGGCCAAACCCCCCTTTTCCACCATGGATTTTCTTCAAAACACTTGCAATCAAAATTAGACCTTCCCAGCAGTGCTCCCAGACACCTCAACCCACCCCAAAAAATCTAGAACACCCCCAAACAGCCCCCACAAACATGCAATACTGCTAACCCCAAAACATGGCAAATCGGGCCTTGACAAAAAAATTGCTGTTTTTTCAGCACTTCCACTACTTCGATCGTCTAGAAACTTACCAGGACACTTGTTCCAGTGATTCCCAAGAATCTCAGCAAGGCAGAGCAAAATCGATCCACTGGAAGGTGTACGACTAGTTTTAACCCAAACACACACGCCTGCAAAACACCAAAAAAGGCCAAAATTCGGCCAATTCTGGACCAAAGCATGCCAAACCCCCCTAAAACCTTGCCAACATCATTATGAACGAGCCTGCATCAGGCCCTTAGCCATAGACTCCGGGAACCCTACCAAAATAAACCCAAAAACCCTAGTAAACCGCACTGAACCCTAAACCCTAGATATGCTTTGTCTGTCTGTGTCAAAGAGCCTAGGTATGCTACATCAGGTTGCTTCACTCAGTGGTGCCTGCCTTGACCGTCTGCATGGCCCTGCCGCAAGCATGGGCCAAAAATCTGTTACGCTCAAGAATTTGCGAATTTTCGGCAATTTTGCGAGATTCGTGGATTGTGAATTTGCCGCTGAAAAACTGCAAATTTCGCAAGCGGAACGGATTTTTGGCCCATACTTGCGGCAGGGTCATGCAGACGGTGTCAGGGAAGTATAGCTCGTCCTCAAACTCTATGAATTGAGACGGGAGTAGGTCAGCTAACAGAGAAGAACTTCTGTCACCTAAGTTAGTGTCCTCTTCTTCCTGCGTGCATTCACGTATTTTGTAATCTAGTGGTATGAAGTGCTGATTCATCTTGATCAGTGTTAACCTCTCCAAATTTTTGGGCGAGAGGCGGATCTTTTTGAAGTTATAATGGCACCAGCAGCATTGAAAACAAGTTCAGAAGACACGCTTGCGAGTGGGCAAGACAAATAATTTAGAGCCAGGTTGGTGATCCGTCACCATAGAGGCCTTTTCCCATACCAATACAGCAATGGGTTCTCATTAATAAAGACCTCTGTTGGGTCATCCAGATAGGCCTGCACCATTGACTCAAGGTTCTCCAGGGTTGCTCCACTTTGCGTACCATCTGTGGCCTTTGCATCACTGGAACAAGCAAATCCTTGATGAGTTGGCCAATCCGCTTCCGACAATATTGTGGCGGGGCCTGGTGCAGGTGAGGATGCTGATACGGATGCTGGTGTCGTTAACGGCTGTGAGGGAAAGTGACTCCCTTCGGCCACAGATTCAGAAGTGGAACTTGACGCAGGATGGCCTGCTGATTCAGTAGTACTTCTGCCGGTTCCTTCAATTTTCTGCCGCTCTTTTTCGAACGGAGTGGCTGACACAGCTAGCCAATGTTTGTACTTTGAAACATCTGCTTCATCAAAAGGAATGAATGCTTTGCTGGCCACGGCCTTTTTTTTACCGTGGATCCAGAATAGTGGCATAAATGTAATGTTGTTCTGTATGTATTTTTTTTAATCCTTTCATTGTCATCTGGGTGACTTAATAACCTCTCCGCCTTCAGTTGGGGCTCTAGCATGCGCAACAATGGGATAGATTTGCCCAAAGAACAGTCCTCCCTGCTGACTTCATGCGTGAAGACCTCAAAAGGACGAAGCATGTCTGTCAGGCTTGCAACAAGCTTCCATTCCTCCAACTCTAGCCTCATGTCTTTCATAGTAGAACTCAGTTTACAGACATACTCATTGATTACCCCCCACTGCTCAGACAGATGCTCAAGCATGTAAAAGGTTTAGTTCCAACGTGTTGCCACCTCCTGGATGAGTCCTTTGACTGGCAGTCTACGTTCATGTTGCATGCTCCTCAGCTTCTTCCAAGTCTTAAAAGAATGGCTGAAATGTGTGCAGATTCTTTGGCAGGTGGTCAGTAACTTGCTGACTGTGGTTTCTTTTTTCAAGAAATCTTGCACAACAATGTTAATACTGTGGGCCAAACACGGCACTCTGAAATAGCCAACTTGCTGCATGGCCTATATTACAGCCATTATCTGTGGAAACATAACCAATCATGCGATTTCTTGGATGCAGCCATTCATAGACCTTCCTATCAAACTCCTTCAAAAGGTTAGGTGCAGTATGAGTTTTCTCCATGGCAAACATGGCTACTGTTGCATGTTTCCGAGTAGCTTGAAAAACGGTGTCCGTGTCAACACCTGATTTTAACTTGTCTTTAACCCCTGCAAAAGAGACCGAGTGTGCAGTGATGCACATGTAATCAAGGGCTTGGCAACTGGCCCACATGTCTGTTTTCAGGTGGACTGGATATTGTGAACAGCACTCTTCTGAATAGCTGCGCTAATCACCTCAAGCACATCTTGATGTAGTGCTGAAACAGCAACTCTGGCAATATAGGACCGGCTAGGAACCTTTCATTTAGTGCAGACTGTTGCCACAAAATCTAGAAAACCCACCCCTTCCACGAAAGAAAAAGGAAGAAGGTCCAGCACTAGCATTTTAGCCAGCTTTGCGTTATACAGACGTGCCGTTGGATGGTTGCGTTCAAATAGCGCATCCAATGAAAACATTCTGCTAATGGTGGTCTGGACCGTTTTTAGTTATGATGATGATGCAGACTTCTTCAAACCAGTTAGGCTCATTGATGTACTTTTTCACATTGGTGTCTCTCCTAGACTCTTAGTGTGCCTCATACATGTTGCAGAGGTAGAGGGTGTGGGCGCTACCACTGCAGTGATGCTGCCAGGGGTACTGGGTGTACCAGAAAAAATGTCTGCCCCTTCTACACTTCCCCCTGTCATCATCAGATGCAATATGAATGGATACATTTGGATTTGTTTTTCTTTTGGCTTCCTGGATCTTACTTAGATACCCCTCCCACCGGATAGTGTGGTGTTTTTTTAAATTACCTCTCTGGCTTCTGGTACCATAGTTAGTACCAATCTTACCCCGACTAACTGATATTTTACAAATCGAACAAACAACCATGTTTTCCGCCTTTTGGCTAACACTAAAAAAGTCCCAAACTGGGGACTGGAGATGTCTGTTGGTGGTGCAGGTGCTACTTTCAGTTTCAATGCCAGATGAAGTGGAGGATGGGCGTGGCTGAATTCGACTCTGTTGTTCATTAACAGCACCACTACTTGAGGTAATGGAGGTCGAGCTGGATGAAGGTCCCTGCCGTCCCTTGTGACGAGAAAATATGGATGCTGTAGGTCGTGTTGGTGTTGTAGTTAACTGCGTTGGTGGTGGTACCAGTGCCACGCTGCCCACATCCCGCTCAGCAGCCATTTGAGATAGGGTCAAAATGTCTGTCTGCTGCATGCCTGCTGGGGCTGGAGTGACGACTGTGATGACTGGATTGTCATCAGCCTGTTCATCAGCAGTATTTACACAACTTCTTGTTTGTCGTCATCACCCATAACTGAAAGCCTTGCGGGAACCTTCCTTTTAGGCTTAGCTACCTTTGTCAGCTCATGGCGTGCCTCCCTCTCAGACAGCATTGGTGGGTTCCAATCAAGATCAAGATCATCAGAAGGAAGGGGGCTTAAAGAAGAACTTGTAATAGCCCTCCTTGACCTTTTTCTTGCTGGGGATCAGGAAGACAATGGATCATCCTCAGGAGGAGTGGCTTCCTCGGATGATACCTCCGCTTGAATCTCGATTTCCTGATGTGCCCCTACTTCTGAAGGAACAAGCATTGTGGGCAGTTGTGCCGCTCCAATCGCCTCTAGTTGCGCCTCTCCATGCGCCTCTCCATGCGCCTCTCCTTGTGGCTCTCCTTGCGCCTTTCCTTGCGCCACTCTTTGCACCTCTACTTGCGCCTCTACTTGCGCCTCTAATTGCGCCTCTACTTGCGCATGTACTTGTGCCTCTCCTTGAGCATGTACTTGCGCCTCTCCTTGGGCATGTACTTGCGCCTCTCCATGCCCATGTACTTGCGCTTGTACTAGCTGCACCTGTGGTTGTCGTTGCGGCTGTCGTTGTTGAACACTTGTCAGCTAAGTTACACCCTGCGTTGATGGGGTGCTACTTTCTTGCGATGAGCCAACATCACTGGTCGATGGTGATTGAGCAATGACAGTGGCTGCCTCTGCAGCACTTATGGGCTTGGACCTAACCTTGTGTGGTGGCACTGAGCCTAATGAAGCAGAGATGCTGCTCTCAGCTTGGTCCCCGGGGGACCCCACGGATGCAGGCGTTGTTTTTTTTCCCCGAAAAAAGTGTCTGTGGGCACACCAGTCTCCTTGGTAAGTAGCACCACTTGCTTCTTCTGTTCCTTCTTACTGGCAATGGCACTGGTAACTTTCTTTGTAGAGGAGCTACGGCCACCTTTCTTTTGGCCCATCTTCTTCAGATGTCAGAACATCAGGCCGCAGTTGCACGAGTTGCGGAGTTGTCTGTGGCCACAAGTGATGTCACATGACGTAGTGCTGCACACACCGCTGCAGGACTTCTTCCTGGCACTGGTGGTTCTCTTGTGTACCTAAAAGCAAAGGAAGCCGTAGGAACATCAGTTAAACACCCCAAAAAGTCGAAAAACACACAAAAATCACCACAATCCAATGCCATCCATGTCCTCAATGATGTTTAATGGGTAAATGCAGGGCAGGCTGGGTGCAGGCCTTTGGCTCAAAGCACACTGCCTGGCTTCAAAATGTCCCCTTGTCCCCCAGCCACATGGCCAGGCCCTGCCTGGACCAGGCCTCAAAATGGCCCCCACCCACATGGCCAGGCCCCAACAACACCCCAAAAAGTCGAAAAACACACATAAATCCCCACAATCCAATGCCATTCATGCCTCAATGATGTTTAAATTCAAAAGGCCCCACAAAAAGCCTTGGTCCATGCACCCCTCACTACCCCTGGGAATAATGGGTAAAAGCAGGGCAGGCTGGGTTCAGGCCTATGGCTCAAAGCACACTGCCTGGCTTCAAAACGGCCCCTTGTACCCCAGCCACATGGCCAGGCCCTGCCTGGACCAGGCCTCAAAATGGCCCCCACCCACATGGCCAGGCCCCAACAACACCCCAAAAAGTAATAAAACACACACAAATCATCACAATCAAATTCCATTCATGCCCTCAATGATGTTTAAATTCAAGAGGCCCCACTCAAAGCCTTGTCCATGCACCGCTCACTACCCCTGGGCATAATGGGTAAAAGCAGGGCAGGCTGGGTGCAGGCCTATGGCTCAAAGCACACTGCCTGGCTTCAAAATGACCCCTTGCCCCCTAGCCACATGGCCAGGCCCTGCCTGGACCAGGCCTCAAAATGGCCCCCACCCACATGGCTAGGCCCCACCAACAACCCAAAAAGTCAAAAAACACACATAAATCACCATAATCCAATGCCATCCATGCCCTCAATGATCTTTAAATTCAAGAGGCCCCACACAAATCCTTAGTCCGTGCACCACTCACTACTAAGCACTTACTCACTACCCCTGGGCATAATGTGTAAAATCAGGGCAGACTGGGTGCAGGCCTATGGCTCAAAGCACACTGCCTGGCTTCAAAATGGCCCTTGTATCCCAGCCACATAACCAGGCCCTGCCTGGACCAGGCCTCAAAATGGCCCCCACCCACATAGCCAGGCCCCATCAACACCCCAAAAAGTCGAAAAACAGACAAAAATCACCACAATCTAATGCCATCCATGCCCTCAATGATGTTGAAATTCAAGAGGCCCCACACAAAGCCTAGGTCCATGCACCACTCACTACCCCTGGGCATAATGGGTAAAAGCAGGGCAGGCTGGGTGCAGGCCCATGGTTCAAAGAACACTGCCTGGCTTCAAAATGGACCCTTGTCCCCGAGCCACATGGCCAGGCCCTGCCTGGACCAGGCCTCAAAATAGCCCCCACCCACATGGCCCGGCCCCAACATCACCCCAAAAAGTCCAAAACACACACAAAAATCATCACAATCCAATGCCATCCATGCCCTCAATGATGTTTAAATTCAAGAGGCCCCACGCAAAGCCTTGGTCCTTGCACCACTCACTACTAAGCACTTACTCACTACCCCTGGGCATAATGGGTAAATGAAAGGCAGGCTGGGTGCAGGCCTATGGCTCAAAGCACACTGCCTGGCTTCAAAATGGCCCCTTGTCCCCCAGCCACATGGCCAGGCCCTGCCTGGACCAGGCCTCAAAACGGCCCCCACCCACATGGCAAGGCCCCACCAACACCCCAAAAAGTAAAAAAACAGACAAAAATCACCACAATTCAATGCCATCCATGCCCTCAATGATGTTGAAATTCAAGAGGCCCCACACAAAGCCTAGGTCCATGCACCACTCACTACCCCTGGGCATAATGAGTAAAAGCATGGCAGGCTGGGTGCAGGCCTATTGATCAAAGCACACTGCCTGGCTTCAAAATGGACCCTTGTCCCCAAGCCACATGGCCAGGCCCTGCCTGGACCAGGCCTCAAAATGGCCCCCACCCACATGGCCCGGCCCCCACAACACCCCAAAAAGTAAGAAAACACACAAAAATCACCACAATCCAAAGCCATCCATGCCCTCAATGATGTTTAAATTCAAGAGGCCTGACGCAAAGCCTTGGTCCATGCACCGCTCACTACTAAGCACTTACTCACTACCCCTGGGCATAATGGGTAAAAGCAAGGCAGGCTGGGTGCAGGCCTATGGCTCAAAGCACACTGCCTGGCTTCAAAATGGCCCCTTGTCCTCCAGCCACATGGCCAGGCCCTGCCTGGACCAGGCCTCAAAATGGCCCCCACCCACATGGCTAGGCCCCAACAACACCCCAAAAAGTCGAAAAACACACATAAATCACCACAATCCAATGCCATCCATGCCCTCAATCATGTTTAAATTCAAGAGGCCCAACACAAAGCATTGGTCCATACACCACTCATTACTCCTGGGCATAATGTGTGAAAACAGGGCAGGCTGGGTGCAGGCCTATGGCTCAAAGCACACTGCCTGGCTTCAAAATGGACCCTTGTCCCCCAGCCACATGGCCAGGCCCTGCCTTTACCAGGCCTCGAAATGGCCCCCACCCACATGACCAGGCCCAACAACACCCCAAAAAGTCGAAAAACACACAAAAATCACCACAATCCAATGCCATCCATGCCCTCAATGATGTTTAAATTCAAGAGGCCCCACACAAAGCATTAGTCCATGCACCACTCACTACCCCTGGGCATAATGGGTGAAGGCAGGGCAGGCTGGGTGCAGGCCTATGGCTCAAAGCACACTGCCTGGCTTCAAAATGGACCCTTGTCCCCCAGTCACATGACCAGGTCCTGCCTGGACCAGGCCTCAAAATGGCTCCCACCCATATGGCCAGGCCCCAACAACACCACATAAAGTCGAAAAACACAAAAATTATCGCAATCCAATGCCATCCATGCCCTCAATTATGTTTAAATTCAAGACACCCCACAGAAAGACTTGGTCCATGCACTACTCACTACCCCTGGGCCTACTGGCTAGTGAGGCTTTACAGGCACCCCAAAATTAAAAAGAAAACAGTGAGCTAAAATTCCATGACATAAATAAGATTTAAGTTAAAAAAAACTTACAGAAACAGTTGCATCATGCACCCATGACTAACCCTGGGCCTACTGGATACTGTGGCTACCCACAATATCTTTTTTTTAAAGTTGTGAAAAAGTGTTAACATTTTAGTTGCAGCAACTGCAATGCCCTAAACAAACAACACCAACTTACTTGTAAAATCTCAAATTCAAAAGTGATCCAAACTCCAAAGTCCAAAAAGTCCTCAAATACAAATATCCAGCAGCAGCCACAAAAAGTATTCCTTCCAGCTCCAGATCCAAATCAAAAGTGACCAGGACATGGACAAAGCACTGGGAGGAGCCTGCTGGACAGGAACAGGAAGTTGGAGACTCTGGGGCACTTCCTTCTTCCCACCCCCCCCCCAAAAATGGACTCCTTGCACAAAAAAGTGCAGCCAAATGTCAATCTGAGAAGTTATTCTGATCAAAATCATAATTTTCAGAAGGTTTATACTGCCTGCGGTGGATTTTTTGTGCAGAGTTGCAATTTTTGCAAGTTCGGGAACGCGAGCTCTTCAAATCTCCCGCCAGAAGTCAGCTGCGCGCCGCATCTACGGCGATGCGTGATCGCGGGCCCTTATGACGTACTCGCGTTGTCAAACTCTCGCTGTGCAAGATGGCGGGCCGCGATGACGTCGAAAAACACTCGCGCGATCACGCAGCAAAATCCAAAATGGCGCAGCACACGCAAACAGGGAGGAAAACAACTCTTCGAACTCAGAATCACGGTAAGTCAATGCCGAGCGCGCGATATTGTATTTTTCAAGCACGACCAAGCAAAAAATTCCCGAAGCTTGCAAATTTGCAGATTTTTGGGCAAATTTGCGGGATTTGCGGACCGCGAAATTGCCAAAAATCTACAAATTCCACGAATGGAACGGATTTTGCGCCCACGCTTAGCTCACTGCCAGAGGACGCGGCTAGAGCGAGACTGCACGATAGCTGATGTCGAAAGCCGGTTCTGCTGTTACATTGTTGCTACACTGCAATGCAAGCAGGCAACAGTTGCGGCTGTGGGGAGAGCTTTGGGCCAGTAGCTGACAAATTCATTTTTTTTTTGGAAGCACTTGGACTGCTTAGTGCTCAGTGAGCATAGCGGATATGAAAACGTCCTGGAGGTGGTGAGGAGGCGGGTTCAGGGCTCGGACCTGACATACGTAGGTTGATCAGCACTGGAGGAAAGACTCTGGAAACAGGGCATTTGAGCAACAATGGAGCCCAAGTTTGAGGCGGAAAGGAAGGAATCGGATGCTGCGATTGAACCGGACCCGTGTGTGTCTGCTATTATGGGTGAAATACCCGTCTTTGACAAAAATTCTGGGCTGGCTGTTGCCACGTTTGTGGGCTTCCATTTTCACCTATCCCGCCCAGACCCCTAAGGGGGTTAGCACGGAGAATCGTGCACAGAGAAGGATACAGTATCCCCAGTAATTGGAGATATTGCCTAAAAACCCGGCGAGAACCACGCGAGCTGGTAAGAATGTGGTAACCAAAGAGGTTAATAATTCTGGGAACGAAGGGGTTGCACATGAAAGAACAGGTCTGCCTCTAATTAAACCCCCAATATTACAACCCCCAAAACCAGCCGTACTCTCAGGTAACAAAAATGGAATTGGAAATGAAAAAGCTGTCGGACAACGGGCACCTAACAGTAGCAATGCCGTAATCCCAATAGACCAACAGGGCAACAATGTGGCATCTAAAGACTCATCTAAAGACGCACCCTATAATGGGGTTCCTGCCTCAGCCCCAACTCAAACTCCTGCTAAAGAGACTGCGGGAGCAAGGGAGGAACTGACTAGTGTACTGGCACGGGGTGCTGGGGTAGATGTAGGTGCAGGTGCAGTCACTAATAACGGGATATTGGTTATGGCTGCAAAAAACAAAACAGTAATCACAGATAAAGAGCATATAAGCACCCTTGGAACTTCATGCGGGGGTGCCTCGCTTAACCCTCTGGATTTATCAATACTATCCACCTGCATGAACAACTCTCCCCAAATAATTATGGAATAAACTCAATGCCAAAGTTGGGGGAAAAGATGGGTGCAGCTATAGACAGTGCCACAGCAGGAGATGACTCTCAAATAGATTCTGAATTTAATCATGAGTTTGAAGAAATGGAGGAGGTCACATCAAGGAAAACTCACAGCACGAGCAAAGGCTCTGTTGCAAAAAAAGTTAGAGGAAAATCAAGAAACAAAATTTAAAAAACAATGTACGGACAAAGTGGGGTAAATGCTAAAACTATTGCTGATTACAGCCCTTTACAAAAATGGGTGCAAGCCAAAGGTGGGGTAAAGACGATGGTACTACGGCTGTCAGGGAACAGTCCAGGGGAGGGAGCTCCCACAGAAAATCTGACAAAAAGCAGAAATGCACAAGAAATCTGCATATCAACCATGTCTGGTCAAAATACACCTTTGGCCATACTCAGCACCAATGAAATGACTCATAATATGGATGACCAGAATACAGGTTTGAATCAAGCAACTGCCCAGCTGCAGACCGAGAATGGGGCCAGTAAAGAGGATGTATCACTCAGTCTGATTGTTCAACTCCTTAGTGAGCAGAGACATAAATCTCAGCAACACTATATGCAAATCCGTGAAGATTACGATAAAATGCAATGGTCTTTTGATACTTTGGAAAACAAATTAGGTGGTCTCACGTTAGAGATGACAGAGCTACAACAAAGGGTTGCAGACACAGAGGAACTCTCCACTTGCACAGATGTATGCGTTAACAAACACATAAAAAAATATTGAATAAATGGCGGAGAAGCCACCGGGAAATCTGTAGAACAGTAATACAGTGACTGACTAGGTATCTAAAAAGGCTAAAGGACTAAAATGATGTAGGTTGAGGTGTAAATTTTTTTTCATATTTGATACAAAATTTCATTTTAAACAGGGAATCGCTTCTTCACTTTGTGTTTTCTTTCCCTTTTCAATTTTCGCCTTTTTATTTGCTAAATGTAGAAAATTGGCTTTGGGATCAATGATGCAATAATGCAATGAGGTATTTTTCTGCATTACATATGGTGTAATTTCCTGCATTACATATGGTGGTATTGGAGATACTGGTGTGGCTTTGGGAGAGAGGGGTCGTCACTGCTGCGGCTCTTTTGGCTGCCTAAACCAACAGCAGCTGGTTAAAGAGAGGAATCCTCCTCTACGAAGAAGGAGAAGGGTGGGTTGGGTGGGCGGGGATGGTAAGAATGGGTTGGGTGGAGGGTTTAGGGATGTGGGGATCTCCGGGGAGGGTAAAATTTGTAAAATTGACATGAGGCAAGTTTTTAGAAAGACAATAAGTGGCAAGGTTTTTTGTTCACTTTTTTTTCCTTCTTTTTTCTTAACGTGTAGGGGGCGAGGGGAGATGAGAAAATCATTGTTATGGATAGAGTAAGGTGTCTAGCCTGGAATTTGGCAGGGCTAAATAGTAGGAACAAACAGTGTTTCGTTTTTTGAGGAGCTAAGGATGTACAGCCCGCATATAGTTTTAATGTCTGAGACACATATATTTTATAAGGATCGTAATGTCCTTAAAGAACTAGGGTACAATGTTATTATAAGTTCTGACTTAAATGTGTCAATTAGAGGGGATGCTATCTTACAAAATAACTTTTTCAAAGCCAAGACTATTAAAACCTCGATAGATAAAAATGGCCCAATTTATTATAGAAGGTAAAAAAAACACATTTTGTGTGGTCTATGGCTCAAACACAGATGATCCCACTGTTATGGATAAAATTAATATGGAACTTCTTGAATGGGAGGGGGAGCGTCTGGTATTCGGAGTCTTTAGCTGTATTATGAATTACGACATTGATACCACCAGACAGGGGGCATTTAGGAGGATGCGTAAAACACGGGCTGCAATTAGAGAAATAGGGAGAATCCACAATATTAAAGATACCTGTAGAGTACTACACCCTGATGTTGCCGGTTACACCTACTACTCAGCCACGCATAAACTATGCTCTCGTATAAATATGGCCTGGGCGCCAGATAATATTTTGGAAACAAGTAACGTGGAGATTTGCCCCGGGTCACATCAGACCACAACCCCATTATTCTTTCTTTTAAAACACTAACAAAGAAATTAAATTTTATACTTAAACTTACGGCTCATATAAAAGATTTTTGGGAACTTAATATTGGCTCAGCCTTGCATAATTTGTTATGGGAGCCTTGTAAGGATAGCATTAGGGATTTTACTAAGCAGTATATATTTAGAGAGAACTCCGAAAATAAAAAGAATATTGATGATACTATAGCGAAAATATTACATGTAGAAAAACAGTTGGCGGCAGCTCTCTTACAGGGGTCTAATTTAGAAGAAGAATTAGGTTATATCTTAATTGATCTCAAGTCTGCTTTAAAACAGACGCTGAGAGAAAAAAGCCTTATTAAATTGCACAAATATCCACTTTCCCAGTATGAGGGTGGTGAAACAATAGGAAAAGTATTAGCTTACAAGGTGGCAGAAAGTAAGGCTAAAATATTAGTTAGGATAATTAAAGGCCATGATTTGATGACATATAATAACCCCCCTCAAATACTTGAATAGTTTGCTAGATACTATATGGATTTATATACTCCTGAAAGTCGACAAGGGCCTTACGACATTAATATAAATCTACAGACTAACAAGTGAACCGCATTGATGAGGAGCAAGCAGATATGTTGAATAAAGAAGTTACTTTGGCTGAGATCAGATTGACAGTCTCTGCTCAGCCTTCAGGGTATTAAAGGCTAAAGGGATTTATATGATAATACTGGCTTTTTAACGTTTGGGAGACTCCAACTTCTCTATAATGTTACGGAGAGTATGCGCCTGAATTATTATCAAATCCGAGATTATTTTTTACGTAGCCTTAAACTTACTGAACTGACGGATTCTAGTATATGGGAATGTGTTCACTTAGCTAAAGATAGATTACTGATTAGTTTTGCATACAAAAGATTTAATTCTCAAAAAGAAGTTGACTGTGGGAAATTAGCCATACGGTGGAGTCAGAAACTGGGGTCTACCAATACTGCTAATTCTATACCCACTGGCTGAGATCAGATTGACAGTCTCTGCTCAGCCTTCAGGCAAATCAACAGGGAAGATTTGATTCCGTTAAAGTTTTACAAACATTGCATTGAGGAATTAACCCCTATACTTAGCCAAGTGATTGGACTTATGGGAAAGGGGGGAAAGCCCCCGAGTCTTGGACTATTACGCAAATTATATTTTTCTTAAAGAAGAATAAAATAGCGGATGAATGTGGGTAATACCGACCGATTTCGCTAATAAACACCGATGCGAAGATATTCGCTGAAATAATAACAAATCGACTTGCTCCAATAATCTCTGCTCTGGTATCCCCACAATAGCATGGATTCGTACCTGGCAGGGACACGACTCATATAAACACGCCTTTTACAGCCTTTGATGTTGCTAAGGTTAGAACCACCCCACTCGGTATAATAATATTAGATGCTGAGAAAGCATTCGACCAAGTGGGGTGGGATTGTCTATGGGCTGTGCTGAACAGATTTGGGAATCAAATGCAATGGATAAAGGCTCTTTATGATAATTCTCGAGCTAAAGTCTGCTATGCAGGGACACAGTCGGGTACATTTTCTATCTTGCGTGGTACCCGTCAAGGGTGTCCACTGTCGCCCTTATTATTCGCTCTGTCTATCGAACCCTTTCTAGTGGTACTACAAAACAACCCGTGTATAATACCGTTTTCATCTGGCTTAGACACTCTTAAAATGCAGATGATATCGCAGTTTTTTCTACGAATATAGCTGAGACAATGACAGGGATCATTGCAAAGGCTAGGATGTTCGGTGCAGTCTCTGGCTACAGGCTGAATACCAATAAGACACAAGTAATAATGGATTATAAACCAAAGGACGGGGGGCGTGGCCAAGATGGCGGCGTGAGCGGACGTGCCTTGCTGAGCTCCCGCCGCCGGTCACTGAACATAGCACGGCAACAGCACCTACCCGGCCGAGAACGGTCCCGAGAGACTCCAGGCACCTGCGCCGCAGCGGCGGTGACCTTCTGGCCCGGTTCCGAGCCCGGAGTCGGCCTGACCCGTGACCTGTTCGGCCGCGGAGGCGGCGGCCGTTGGGGCCTAGCGCGCTCAGTGAGACGGGAGCGCGGCCGAGAGTGAGGCCGAGGAGGGCGGAGCCTCAGCGCCGACCAAGAGCGCCCGGGGCGGGCATCGGCTGAGGCGGCGGGTCCGGCCCGCGCGGTGTCGTGCGAGGCTTCCCACGGTTCCACGTGGAAGCTACTGCGGACCTGCCGGCCCCATCAGACATCGGAGCGGACACCACCCGGGCGGCCGCCGGCTCCCATCACCGGACCTGGTGGCACCAATTGGAGGACACCTACGGCCTTGAGTTTCGGCCCACATCACTACGGATCAGAGGTACGGGGGGGGATGTGACAGTGATACCAGGCGCCCCCCCCCCCACCTCGCTGGACGCCCGCGACCCGACCCGCCAGGCCGGGGCTGACTCGGCGCGAGAGGCGCGATCCCCTGCAGCAGCCCGCCATTTTAGGCGCACCGGCACTGAAGCCACGTGGGAGAGTGACGGCGGCCTAGCCTGCACCCGGCGAGCGCTGACACCGCGGGTGGCACCTGGGGCCGACCACCTCCCTGCCCACCCTCTTGGGCCACTGACCGGCGCGCCGACACAGGAGCGTTTGGGAGACACATCGGAAGTGGAGCCATCACACGGGCGTGGAGGGAACCTGTCGCTGCGCCCTGCGCTGCTCCCACACCGCAGGCCCCTGTGGCGACCCCAGCACTAGCCCAGACGCCAGCCGGAGGACACTCCTGATCTCCAAGGCACGGGGTGGGCCCCATCCCCACCTGCGTGGCACACCTCTGGCGGAGCCCTCACACCCAAGCCCACATTGCGGAGGCCGCACCGCATTGCCGACGCCCGACTGGCCTCCCGGCGGGCAAGTGGAGCGCACCACCTCCCGGCTCTCCCCGTGCCGGGCACCAGGAGACACAGCAGCATCTGCGGCCTGGGCCTACAGTACCAATAGCGGCGGGCTGCGTGGCAGGAGGCACCGCACGAGCCATGACCACCGCCAGGACGAGGAAAGACCGCTCCATCGCTGACCTCTTCACCCCCGGCGCTGTGGGGAAGAAGGCGGACGCCGCAGCGGCCGGCCACCGCGTGGGCGCCGAGAAGAAAAACCAGGCCTCGCCAACCCAGGGACAGCCAGAACCAGAGGGCCCAGTCACGCGCTCCTTCCTGGAGTCGCTCTTCATGGGGCTGCGCGAAGACATCCAGGAACTAAAGAAAGAACTCCAGGACGAGATGAAGGAGGTGCGCCGAGACACCGACGCCATTGGTGAGAGGGTGGCGGAACTAGAGACGAAGAGCGACGCACGGGACATAGAAATTGAAGCACTGCGGCAGGAACTGGTGCGCATACACGACCAGCAAGTGGACCTCCAGACACACGCCGAAGATTTGGAGAACCGCTCCAGGCGGCACAACATCAGGATCCGGGGGGTGAAGTACTCCCCTGACACGGAGGACCTCTTCCAATTTACCCGGGGCCTATTCAATCACATCCTGGGCCGCCCGTCAGACACCCCCCTGGGCTTGGACAGAGTGCATAGAACGGGCCCTCCTAGAGCGGCCACAGCTCACCCAGTGGACATCCTTGTGTGCGTCCAGGACTTTCGGACCAAGGAGGAGATCCTCACCAATGCGCGCCGGATGGCGCCGGTGTCCTTTGGCGCGCACTCCCCTGCCCTCTATCAGGACCTTGCGGCGCTGACCCTAGAGAAGAGGCGCATCTTCCGACCTGTCACAGCGGAATTGCGGAAACGCAACATCTCATACAGCTGGGGACACCCCTTTCGACTTGTGTTTAAGATGGGCAATAACCTCCACCAGATACGCTCCCTCAGGGAGGCCTGCACCCTTCTGAACATTGAGGAACCGTCGGAAGCCGAGAACCCTGGGGTGGGGGGCGCCCCCAACGAGGATGCACCGGGACGATGGCGGCAACAGCGGCGGCGACACAGGCCACGACGTCCCGCCACCAAAGAAATAGCAGAGGGCCAACGAGCGGCGGTGGAGACAGTCGCGCAAGGCCTGGTGAATAAAGAAAACGATTGAACTCTGGCCGCAGTCCCACAGTGCTACCGAGACATGACCTGGCCGGGACTGTTCACTCCGGCGGCGGGCGCAAAGCCTCGCTAACCCGCGCTATGTTTACGCCATCCCTTAGATGGTTGACCCACACGGAGAGGTGCAGTGCCCGACATCACCGTCGCCATTGCCCACACTCCAAGTGTTTCCCTTACCACGGGTCCAGTGGACATTCACCTGGATCTGGGACTACGTTGATTCAGACTTCCTGTTGGTTGCAGGGGCGAAGGGTGGGGGTGGGGAGGGAATTGCTTCGGTGCTCGCACCCTTAATAAGGATCGAACATTGCACTACTGGGGGTTGGAGAGAGGGGGGTGTTGCACCAGTTGGGGTCGGGGGGGAGTTGGGGGAAGAGGAGGTGGGTTGGGGGGGCTCTCCTTGCCCAAGAGATTCTACCACCACAGACGGAGTTGGTTTGACCTCCGGCGTAGTGGCTTCCACAGATCACCGGCCAGCGCCTGCCACCCACGGGTGGGGCCCAGCGTTTCCCTTACTGCCTCAGCCATGACACGACACATAACAGTACTCTCCCTTAATGTGAGGGGGCTCAACAGTCCAAACAAACGCAAAGCCATACTGTCCTTCCTCGAGCGTTCCGGGGCGGACATCTGCCTCCTCCAAGAAACACACCTGGTCCGTAACGACCAGCACAGACTCAAAACACGCGCCTTCCCATGGCAGTTCTTTTCCTCATCCCTGAAGAAAGCGGCGGGGGTAGCGATCCTGGTATCTAAGTCTTTTGAGGGGAGGGTCCTCCAGAAGGAAGCTGAGATTAAAGGGCGACTCCTGCTTTACAGCTTCCAGATTGCAGGTCATACTCTACTTTTGGGTTCGGCCTACGCCCCGAATGAAGGGCAGGAACGGTTCTTGCACACAGCATTGGAGGCCTCGACATCCACCACACACGCGCACTTACTTCTGGGGGGGGACCTCAACATTGTATTTCATAACACAGCTGACCGCTCCGGCCAGCGATCCGAGCAGGTAGGGGCACTGACTGCTGCAGGACACGCGCACTTAGCGGACTTAGGCCTCCTGGACCTGTGGAGACATGCCCATCCCCAGTCGACGGCCTACACTTATTACTCGGCGGCGCGTAAGACCTACGCGAGGCTGGACTATTTTCTATGCTCCTCTCAACTGGCGACGCAAGCCGAGACGGTGGAGATAATGCCAGCCGCGCTCTCAGACCACTCCCCGGTGGTGGCGACATTTCTAATGGGGGATGCGCCAGCTCCGCAACGGCACTGACGACTGCGGGATGGCCTTCTGCAGCTGCCTGACACCCAACCACGGCTCAAGTCCGCGATCACCCACTATTTAGAACACAATGCCAACGACGACACCTCCAAAGCCACTCAGTGGGCGGCCCTCAAAGCGGTCCTGCGTGGCGAACTTATCTCCATAGCCGCGGCCAACAACAAGGAGAGGGCTCTAAAACGTGCTGAGCTCACCCAGCGGGTGGCGGAACTGGAACAGATGCACCAGCGCACGGGAGCGGCGAGGGCATGGCGCCAGTTATGCGCAGAGCGGAAAATGTTGGCCGCTCTAGATCAGGACGTGGCGGAATACGCCGCCATGTGCCTGAAGCACGCCTATTACACCGGAGGCGACCGTTGCGGGAAGCTTCTGGCGAGCAGACTGCGGGCGCAAACCCAACGGCAACAGGTACGCTCCCTCCAATCTGCTGGTGGCAGCCAGATCACAGAGGACGCGGCGATCGCAGCGGCCTTCGGCAATTTTTACGCGGCACTGTACGATGCGAACCACCTGGACCCTGACGCTGGGCCGACTTACTTACGGAGCGCGGAACTCCCCGCCCTCAATCAAGCCCAGGCGGACTTTCTGGAACGGCCCATAGGCCTGGAGGAAGTCATCGCCGCCATAGCCCGCCTCAAAGTGGGGAAATCACCAGGCCCTGACGGCTTTTCTGCCGCCTTCTATAAGACCTTTTGTCAGCAGCTTGCCCCACTTTTGCGCGACCTGTTTAACACCTTCGACACGCCTGGTGCTATACATCCTGACCTGCTAGAGGCCTCGATCTCTGTAATTCCCAAACCGGGCCGCGACCCAACGGCTTGCGGCTCGGCTCGTACAGGCCCATTTCGCTGCTGAATGTTGACTTGAAACTCTACACCGGAATACTGGCGAGCCGCATAGCGCCATACATGCAGCAGTTGATTGACCCAGACCAGGCAGGCTTTATCCCACAGAGGCAGACCAGCGACAACACCAGGCGAGTGCTACACCTCATAGAGGCCGGGTCGCGCACCAAACCGGACTGCATGCTCCTCACCATTGATGCGGAGAAAGCATTCGACAGGGTGCCCTACCTCGACCAGGTGCTTCGCCACTTCGGGTTTGGGGAGAAACTCCGCCACCGCGTCTTCAATTGTTATCGCCGGCCTAACGCCACCGTGAGAGTGAACGGCCATACTTCCCCGAGGTTCGATATTGGCAGGGGCACGCGCCAGGGCTGTCCACTGTCGCCGCTCTTATTCGCACTATACATGGAACCGATGGCCCAGAGAGTGCGACAACACCCGCTCATCTCCGGCATAAAATTTGGGGCTGACACGCACAAAATCAGCCTGTACGCGGACGACGTTTTGCTGTCACTCACCGACCCGATGCGATCCCTGCGCGCTCTCTTTATGGAGCTCCATAACTTTGCCCTGGCCTCTGGTTTTAAGATCAATGAAGCTAAGTCTGAGGCCCTGAACATCTCCCTGAGCCCGGAAGTGGTGGCCGAGATTAAGCCCGAATTCAAGATCCTGTGGTCAGATGCGGCCGTCCCATACCTGGGTGTGCGCTTGGCGCCGACTGTACGGGGTACTGCACGACTCAATTATGAGGCACTCACATCCAAAATCCGGGAACAGCTTTGGCGATGGAAGCCGCTCACACTCTCGTGGCTAGGCAGAATCGCCGCAGTCAAAATGACGCTGCTACCTCAGATTTTATATCTATTTCAGACGCTCCCCCTGAATCCCCCGGCCGGCTGGCTGCAACAGACCCAATCGGAACTGTCGCGCTTCATCTGGAACGGCCGCCGACCGCGGTTCAAGCACACTCTCGCCACTTTGCCCCCAGCGAACGGCGGGGTGGGTGTTCCCGACCTCACCCTGTACTTTCAGGCGGCACAACTGCGCACCTTCGTGGAGTGGTTTCGACTGGAGTCCAGCAAGCACTGGCTCTTCCTAGACCAGGCAGTGGCGGGCCGCACTCTCCAGGGCGTGCCTTTCCTGCCACGCCAGCATCGGCCCCCTAATCTGTACGCCTCTGAAATCACCAGCACCGCCCTGAGAGTGTGGGACAGAGTGGCCGTGACCAGGGGACTAACCACCTTTCCCTCGCCTATGACCCCCATTTTTGAAAATCCCGACTTCACGCCAGGCTTGGATGCCGGAGCATTTACGACCTGGCGATCGACGCCCTGTAGAGCGGCGGGCCACATGTTCGACCTCAAGGGGATCCTCCCGTTCCAACAGGTCAAGGCGGACTATGGTGTGGCCGAATCGGAACGCCTACAGTACCTGCAGGTGCTCCACTGGGTGCTCCACCCCTCGATCCGGCCTGGTGCCCAACGACTCCTCACGCCCTATGAAAAATGGCTGCTGACACGCACCTCAGACAAGAAGCTGATCTCAGACCTCTATCAGCAGCTGCTCCTCACCCACGCGCACACATACAACGCGGGACAGGTCAGGTGGGAAAGAGACCTGGGGCGGCAGGTTACAAGGAAGGAATGGGAGGGGGTGTACCATAGAGCCAGACATTCGGCACACCACACAGGGCTCACCGAGACACTAACTAAAGAAGCCACATACTGGTACCATACCCCTGAGAGAATACACCAGTGGAATGCCCGAGTTAGCGATAGGTGCTGGAGAGGGTGCGGAGAGCTAGGAACACTGGAACACCTGCTATGGAGCTGCAAGGCACTTCGCCCCTACTGGGACCCTATCCTGGACCTCATAGACGCACATCTAGACACACAGCTGCCGCGCTTCCCAGCATACATTATACTAGGCCTCCCGAACGCCCTCATGTATCCTCTGAAATCCTGGAGGGGGCGGCTGATCGCACTGGCCCTGGGGGCGGCAGTCCAGAACATTGTGGCCCATTGGAGAGCGACACAGGCTCCGCAACAGCTGGGGTGGCTTCATCGGCTCTGGGCGATCCTGGGGATGGAGAAATTGTCCCTGACAGTGGCGGGGAGGGGGGAGGAATTTGCAGAGCTCTGGCGACCATTCCTTGGCCTCCTTACGGGGGAATTCCATGAGGTGAGCTGCCCACGCTACTTGCGCCTGCTGCGCCTTGCGGAGACGCCTCTCCCAGTACCCAAGACAGGCTCACACAAGCGTAAAGGTCAGGCGAGCGCAGTACCACCAGGCCATTAGTGGAAGACAGTAACTACCCGATTATTCCCGGACATGGACAAGGAGAGGGGAGGGCGAGGGCGAGGGTGGGAAGGGTGGGGGGTTGTTAACAGTTTGATGGTTCTTTCATGTTGCACTAGCACAACTCAGCTTGCACCTTTGTAGCACCTCTTACGACGCGGCCGGCCCGGTTGGGTTGTAGGCGGCTTGCTGTGTTAACGAAACAATGTGGCCCAGTGGCCAGGCCATGGGCGTCTTTGTAATCTTCGCCTTTGGCTTCCCCGGAGTGGGGTCGGCCCACATCACAGATTGAGGTGCATTACATTTTTCTGCCTGTGCTCAATAAAAGATTTAATACATATAAACCAAAGGACCCAATTCAGGGAGTGTGCAAAACCGCTATCTACTTGGGAGTTAAAATCTCTGCTTGCCTAGAAGAGATAGCTATGCTGAAGTATGAATCACTGCTAAAAGAAACAGCTATTACTTTAAAAAAATGGCATAAGGTTCCACTTAGACTAATTGGGAAAATTAACTTAATTAAAATGAGGATTCTCCCCAAATGTATCTATCTATTTTGATCTATCCCACTATGTATTAATAATCTTTTTTTAAGCGCCTAGATGGCATATTAAGCAGTTTCATTTGGGGCTACAAAAAAGCACGTTGTGCAATTGAAATACTTAAACTACCTTATGGAAAAGGGGGCCTTGACTTTCCTGATTTTAAAATATATTTTTGGTCGGCATTTCTAGGGCGCATTCGTAGCCTGATACACCCTAACAAGGAACCTTATTTTTACTATGCATTTATGTTGGGAACAGATTCAAAAATATTCTGATACCTAATCAACGACCCAAATTACTTCAAGAGGGTTACATTTAAGATTGCACGAAACATAGCAAATATCTGGAGGGCTATTGTCATTAAATTCCAAATACCGATATACCATCCTAAATTACCCTTATGGGACAATCCAGCTCTCCCAAGAATTTTCCACGATGGGGGAGGAAGACAATGGGCACATCTGAGTATTAAAGGCTAAAGGGACTTATATGATAATACTGGCTTTTTAACGTTTGGGAGACTCCAACTTCTCTATAATGTTACGGAGAGTATGCACCTGAATTATTATCAAATCCGAGATTATTTTTTACGTAGCCTTAAACTTACTGAACTGACGGATTCTAGTATATGGGAATGTATTCACTTAGCTAAAGATAGATTACTGATTAGTTTTGCATACAAAAGATTTAATTCTCAAAAAGAAGTTGACTGTGGGAAATTAGCCATACGGTGGAGTCAGAAACTGGGGTCTACCAATACTGCTAATTCTATACCCACTGCACTGGATACTATTCGAAAATCAGAATACTCTTCCAATTTAAGCCTACAATCATACAGAACTATTTGTTCTCTTTACTACACCCCTGCACGTATCTCGAAATGCGCAGCAAGTAATTTAAGTAGCGACTGGACTAGATGTCCAAAATGTGATTTATCCGCAGCAGATTTAGCGCATATGTTTTGCTCATGCCCATTATAATTAACATTCTGGGGAGGACTGGAAAGGATTGTGTCTCATAAACTTAATAGATCTATTTAATTTACGGTTACATATATCTTACTTGGTCCACAATCATGTGATTATAGCCTGATAGAACTGATCAGTATTATACTGGCTTGTGCTAGGTTTGCTTTTGCTCGAGCATGGATCGCACGGGATCCACCATCGATGGCAGAATGGTGGGCCTTAGTTAAAGATACATACAACACTAGCTAAAATCAGGGGTGTAAGAGCATTATATAAACTAGGAAACATTTGAGGAGAATTTGTATAGGAACTTGGTTAAGTAGCTCACAGGAAGCTATGCTTGTTTAAAATGGTTTTATTTTTGGAAGGCTACCCCCACTTGTCCCTCACAAAATGCATTAATCTCTGTAGTTTGTTATATGTGCCTGTTTGCTCGCTGTTTTCTTTATTTTGTATGGTGATTATGTTTTTCTTTCTTGCTGCTACTCGGACCCCATGTCATTAATAAAAAAAAAATGTAAAACATTTAAAAAAAGAGATTGATTTCAAGAATTCTATCTATCAAATTTTTTGTTTACTTCAGTGTGGCACCCTAAGTGTTATGGGTATGCACAGGCATGGTTCCAGTGCTCACTGTTCATTCCGCTTGAACCAAGCGGCACCCAATGAAAAGGCCCAAATAGGCCATACCCGGTCATGAGTTGTTTGTGTTTTGGTACAGAGAGGACCTGGCTTGTCATTATCTGCTAGACTGATCCTATTAAAGCAGGATCAACTAAATTGTGATACAAAAGGGGATGATGGACGGAGCATTTGAGCCCATCAAACACTCACCCCCAGTCAACTGATCTGGGTTTAATCCATTACAATTCTTTAGCTCACTCAGCCACCCCAGTTCAGACATGGCCATAGGCAAATCAGTCTGACCCTGTACCTCATGGGAACAGTCCAGCCCGAACTGCCAAGCCATGTCTTCCCTGGACCAGAAACACGCATCCTGGGACCGGTTTCGGATTCAAAATCCTCATCAGCCAGGCTATCTTGAATCCAGTGGCCAAGTGAGCAAGGGACTCACGTCTGAGCATACCCTGCCAACTTAGGGCAAACAAAGCGATACCAAAGGGGATGATGGACGGAGCGTTTGAGCCAATCAAACACTCACCCCCAGTTAACTGATCTGGGTTTAATCCATCACCATTCTTTAGCTCACTCAGCCATCCCAGTTCAGACATGGCCATATGCAAGTCAGTCTGACCCTGTGCCTCATGGGAACAGTCCAGCCCGAACTGCCAAGCCATGTCTTCCCTGGACCGGAGACAAGCATCCTGGGACCGGTTTTGGATTCAAAAACCTCATCAGCCAGGCTATCTTGAATCCAGTGGCCAAGTGAGCAAGGGACTCACGTCTGAGCATACCCTGCCAACTTAGGACGAACAAAGCGATACAAAAGGGGATGATAGACGGAGCGTTTGAGCCAATCAAACACTCACCCCCAGTCAACTGATCTGGGTTTAATCCATCACCATTCTTTAGCTCACTCAGCCACCCCAGTTCAGACATGGCCATATGCAAATCAGTCTGACCCTGTGCCTCATAGGAACAGTCCAGCCCGAACTGCCAAGTCATGCCTTCCCTGTACCGGAACCAAGCTTCCGAGGACCGGTTTCTGGCATTGCAGCCATCTTCAGCCCGGCTTGCTTGAATCCAGTGGCAAAGTGAGCAAGGTACTCACGTCTGAGCATAGCCTGCCAACTTATGGCGAACAAAGCGGTACAAAAGGGGTGGTGATGGACGGAGCATCTGAACCAATCAAACACTCACACCCAGTCAAGAGATCTGGGTTTAATCCATCACCGTTCTGTAGCCCACTCTGCCACCCCAGTTCAGACATGGCCATATGCAAATCAGTCGGGATGAAGACGGCTGAAATGCCAGAAACGGGTCCTCGGAAGCTTGTTTCCAGTCCAGGGAAGGCATGCCTTGGCCGTTCGGGCTGGACTGTTCCCAATGAGGCACAGGCTCAGACTGATTTGCATATGGCCATGTCTGAACTGGGGTGGCAGAGTGGGCTAAAGAACGGTGATGGATTAAACCCAGATCTCTTGACTGGGTGTGAGTGTTTGATTGGTTCAGATGCTCCGTCCATCACCACTCCTTTTTTACTGCTTTGTTCGCCATAAGTTGGCAGGGTATGCTCAGATATGAGTCCCTTGCTCACTTTGCCACTGGATTCAAGCAAGCCGGGCTGAAGACGGCTGAAATGCCAGAAACCGGTCCTCAGAAGCTTGTTTCCGGTCCATGAAGGCATTGCTTGGCAGCTCGGGCTGGACTGTTTCCATGAGGCACAGGGTCAGACTGATTTGCATATGGCCATGTCTGAACTGGGGTGGCAGAGTGGGCTACAGAATGGTGATGGATTAAACCCAGATCTCTTGACTGGGTGTGAGTGTTTGATTGGTTCAGATGCTCCGTCCATCACCAACCCTTTTGTACCGCTTTGTTCGCCATAAGTTGGCAGGCTATGCTCAGACGTGAGTCCCTTGCTCACTTTGCCACTGGATTCAAGCAAGCCGGGCTGAAGACGGCTGCAATGCCAGAAACTGGTCCTCGGAAGCTTGGTTCCGGTACAGGGAAGGCATGGCTTGGCAGTTCGGGCTGGACTGTTCCCATGAGGCACAGGGTCAGACTGATTTGCATATGGCCGTGTCTGAACTGGGGTGGCAGAGAGGGTTAAAAAACGGTGATGGATTAAACCCAGATCTCTTGACTGGGTGTGAGTGTTTGATTGGTTCAGATGCTCCGTCCATCACCACCCCTTTTGTACTGCTTTGTTCGCCATAAGTTGGCAGGGTATGCTCAGACGTGAGTCCCTTTCTCACTTTGCCACTGGATTCAAGCAAGTCGGGATGAAGACGTCTGAAATGCCAGAAACGGGTCCTCGGAAGCTTGTTTCCAGTCCAGGGAAGGCATGCCTTGGCCGTTCGGGCTGGACTGTTCCCATGAGGCACAGGGTCAGACTGATTTGCATATGGCCATGTCTGAACTGGGGTGGCAGAGTGGGCTAAAGAACAGTGATGGATTAAACCCAGATCTCTTGACTGGGTGTGAGTGTTTGATTGGTTCAGATGCTCCCTCCATTGTCGTAATTGGCCTGGCCGCGTTAGCGATTAGCTGAACCTACACGTTGTCCTCCTTAACTTGGCTATATACGAAAACGCCATTTTGAATACTGTGGCGGCCATCTTAGATCATAAGCGGCCTCGTGGCCGGCGTGCCCTTTAGTCCGTTGTCCGTTCCAATGACCACTTCAGTCTGCCCAGCAACAGGCTATTTTTAGTACTGGTCAAGCTTGCACATGCGCAGTCCCAACTGACCAGTAAGCCTTTAGGAATGTGCGCCAAACTGACCAGCGGAGTTGTGCCCCCTCCAATGAGCTGGCAGTGTTCCAAAACATGACCATATATGTACATAAATGTGTTCTAACTTGTGCCGCCTATCTTTTATTGCCCCTAACTGTATATAAATTGGGGTCACACCGGTGTTCGGTGTGATACCTCTTGCATTACCGAAGGGTGCTGTTTGAGTGTACCACCACCCCATGGGGTCTTAATAAACTTGTTCTTTGCCTTTTACAGTTTCCGTGCCAACAGTTCTTGAGTGTAAGTGGGTTATCTTCGGAGCATGTAGGCCTTGGGAACCCTGATTACTTCAAATTGGCGACCACGAAGTGACTCATCGGCGACTCGGATGCCCGAAGGAGAGGTCGTGACGAAGGCTTGGAAACTCGCCATGGACGCGCGCTGCCACGAGTGACCCGAGTCTTGGCTGCCACGGTGTTTCTTCCCTTCCTTCCGATCTGACCTTCCAGGTGGCGCCGGTCTCCAACTGAGTTTTCGAGTGTCTGCATCGCTGAGATAGTGCCGTTTGGCTGATTTGGCTTACAAGACCTTGGCAGTTGGAATCTGGACGTTTGAGAAGTTGGGTAAGCTTTGTGTTCGGTAAGGTAGTCTTCGGACGCTTACTGAAGTTCTATGATTTGTGATCGGTAAGGTAGTCCTCGGACGCTTGCCGAAGTCCTACGATCTATGTTCTTGATTTGAGTAAGCTAACATTGTGATTTGAGATCTTTGAACTTATATGTGTAGTGCACTTCACATAGGCAGGCATGTAGAGATGTTTCTCTAAACTTTGTTTTTTTTCCTCTGAGCGGCACATTTGTGTGAAGTACTGTAAGTGCCATTTTGTACGGTGTCACGTTTTCGTGATACTTTTCGAACATGCCTGTTTTCAGCACACTCCGAGGGATGTGCTGTCTTGGAGAGGGTACCTCAATTAGGTTAGCAGAAGCACAGCCGGCTCCCCCAGAGGGAACACCAAATCGTGAGATGTATATAAAATTTGGCCTCCCCCCTATAATGTACAGCAAATTATGGCATAAGTATACAAAATCGGATCCTGAATTGCAATGGCCTCTACATGGGTCGTTCGATTTACTTAAAGTACAGTTTGTGGAACAATGTTTGTTTCAACGCAGATCTAGACAAAATATGTTTGATTGTGTGCGAATGTGGGAGAAAGCGGTGCGTGAGCGAATGAAGCGTGAAGTTGCCTTGGCGGACAAAGAGCAGCGTAAGGCTGCTCGGGATAAGGCTTTACAGCTTGAGGAAAAGGAGGGAAAGAGAGGGAGGAACAGGAACGTAAATTGCAAACGACTGGTCAATTTCCTATCCGTCAACCGCTTTATCCTGTCCTTAATAATGAATATGATGATTTTTCATTGCTAGATCGATCACCGCCTCCGTACGTTTCGCCGACGGCACCAGCTGCAGATTCGGAGGACGATGGACAGAATAAGTCGGAACAGAAGGGGGTATCTGCTCTCAGGTTTACTGCGGAGAGGTCCGCACATTTGCGTAGTTGGGCTCGTAAAGTGAATAAGAAGTGTGTTTCTCAGGATCAGTTGCTTACGGAGAAAAAGGCGTGGTCGGATCTTGAATTGATGTATTTTTTATCTAGTTTGGCAGATGAAGTTGTTGCTGCGTATCGTGAACTTTCTGTCACGTTAGAACCTAAATCGGTATCAGTGTATCGTGAGAATTTGCTTCAAGGTATCTTTGATCTTTCAGATGTCGATGACCTATTCACGCAACTGATCCAGCTGCGAGACGAAACGACGAAATTACGGGAGGAGCGAAAAATGAGACAAAAGGAGTCCGAATTGGAGAATAGCGGGCAGGCTAAGGAGTGTTCTCTCCGTGGTTCAGATAAGAGTTCTGCGTTGCATGTTATGCCTATGCGTGAAGCCGCGCCTTTGTATGTTCCACCAAAAGGGGATGGTACAGATGATGATAAATTATCGAAAGATGCGAAAGGGTATTTTGTATATAACTGGGTATACACGCCTTGGAATAGAGCAGATGTTATGGCATTGAAAAATTCTCTACCTGATCTTCGAAAAAATCCGGCGGCATTTTATGAAGGGGTGGAAGGGGCTATTTCGTCTTGTGTGATGACTCTTGTGGATATAGATTTGTTCTTTGGGCTAATTCTGCCACCTGATATGTGGAGACAAATTCGTAAAAATAATGATGAAACGATACTGGGGGGCACATGGAAAGAAATAAATGCTGCCGATTTAGATAGGGAACCAGCATGTAAGCCTTGTCAGTTGATTCTAGACCTTCCGGCGGCTATTTTGAATAAATTGAAGACGCTTGTTCCCTCTAAAAAGATTGATTGGACTATGCTAACGTCGTGCAAACAGAAACCCGATGAAACGGTCTCAGACTTCTTTACACGCTTCGAGGAGGCATTCCATGATTACAGTGGTCAATCTTTAACAGACGATATGGGTCGGCATTTGTTTGTAGATAAGTATGTGGCTAATCTCCTACCGGAGATTGCAAAACGATTGAAGTCGAGTGAAAGTTCCTGGGCCACGGCGACCCCTGCGTCCTTGTTAACTATGGCTCAGTATTATGAGCGGCAGGAATTGGAGGCTAAAGAAAGTGTTGAGAAAAAGGCGAAGGAATTGAAAACGAAGGTGATGTTGGCGCAGGTTCGGGGAACACAGGGTAGAGGGAATGATAGAGGTAGACGGGGTGGAGGAAATACGTCGTATGGTCGTACAGACATTGCGGAGGATCAGAGCGCTTATTGTAAGGAGTTTGGGCATTGGGCTGAAGATTGTCCGGTACTCCGTGAGCAGCGTAGTCAGCGTGGTCGAGGAGGTGGAAGGTCGAGGGGAGGTTATACGGGAGCGAGAGGTAGCGGAAGTGATCGTGGAAGGGTTGAGGAGAGGGGCCGTGGCCAGGATGAACGAAACACGTTTGATAGGCGGAATCAATATCAGATTTTGGAGGGAGAGAATGTGGAACACCAGGATTATGTGCATGCATAGGACTGCCTAGGATGGGGTAAGGAATCAGTTGAAGTGCCGGTAGATCAGCAGGGTCCATATGTAACAGCGGGTATTCTGGGTTCTACTGATCAATTTCTTGTCGACACTGGGGCTACACGTAGCGCTTTGTCGAAAAACTTGGTTCCGAGGGCTCCCCTGTCTGGCGAAATGATTACATGTGTAGGGTTTGATGGCACACCCTCCCCCAGCCCATTGTCCAAGCCCCTTGCACTATGTCTTGACAAATACTTTAGTTTTGGTCAGTTCTTGTTATCACCCCATACACCAGACAATATCCTAGGTATTGGCTTGCTTAAATATTTTCGAGCAACGATACGTTGTGCCCCTGAGGGAGTGCGGGTTATCCTGAATGACAATTATCCTGACCCCGATAGGTTGTACGCCATCTTAGATGTTCCAGCTTTGGCCTCTTTACCGCATGCGTTATGGGCGACCTCAGATACGGATGTGGGAGAGATGCGTATTCCACCAATACATATTACTGTTAAGGAGGGGGCCCCTCTACCACGAGTACCACAATATAAGATTTCGAGAGAGGGTGAAATTGCATTGACACGTATTGTTCAGGATTTGATTTCTGCAGGGGTTGTAGAGGAGGTCCGTTATAATATTTGTAACAGTCCTATTCTTCCGATTCTCAAGAGAGACACTGACGGCAAAATCTATCGCTTTATTATTGATTTGCGAGAGATCAACAAAATTGTCATTCCCCAATACCCGGTGGTGTCCGATATTACGACCCTGCTTACCTTGGTTCCACCAACGGCCACCATGTTTAGTGTCATTGATTTAAAGAATGCGTTCTTTTCCATCCCTGTTCATCCAGATAGCAGATACCTGTTTGGCTTTACGCTCAATAATAAATCATATAGATTTTGTCGTGTTCCCCAAGGTTATACTGAAAGCCCTAGCATCTACAGCCAGGCTTTGAAAAGGCAGCTTGATTTGTTTAAATTGCAGTCGGGCGTTGCTCTCATCCAGTACGTGGATGACCTCCTGCTTGCTGCTGACACGTATGCACAATGTGAAGAAAGTACAATTGCGTTGCTTTCCTTTTTGGCACAGAACAATCATAAGGTTTCGAAAAAGAAGCTCCAATATTGTAGACCCCAGGTGACTTACCTTGGTCATCTGTTGTCTAAGGAGGGGCGTGCATTAACATCTGATCGAATTCAAGCAATTCTAGACACACCAGTCCCCTGCACGCAGAGAGATGTACGTGCCTTCATAGGGTTGACGTCCTTTTGTAGACAATGGATTATGGGTTTTTCACACATTATAAAGCCCTTGCTAGCGTTATTGTCCAAAGCTACACCAATGCCCTTAGCATGGACAGATGAATGTCAGAAGGCTTTTGAACAGTTGAGACAGGCCCTTTGTTCCGCACCCGTGTTAGGCACACCAGACTACACGAAACTTTTCACATTGTACGTGCACGAGAATGATGGGTGCGCGTTGTCAGTGTTAGTGCTACTACACGGGGATAAGCAGAGACCATGTGCATACTTCTCTGCCATTCTGGATCCTGTAGCGCGAGGGTTGCCTGGGTGTTTTCGAGCGGTAGCAGCAACAGCAGTAGCTATACGGCAGAGTGAGGGAATAGTGTTATCACACAAACTGCTGGTGTTAGTTCCTCACGCAGTAGATGCTCTGCTAAACCAAACAAAGACCCAATACCTTACGAGTGCACGGCTTACAGGATATGAGCTGACACTCTTGGCGCCACATATTACACTGAAAAGATGCGCTACTTTGAACACTGCCACTTTATTGCCCTATCCGGCCGAGGAGGGTCAGGAAGAAAAACATCATGATTGTGTTTTCCTGACCGAGGAACAGACAAAGGGTCGTGTCGATTTACAGGATGTCCCACTTCCAGATGTGGATGGGGAACTGTGGGTTGATGGATCATGTGTAAGGCTGCCAGATGGTATGACTTCCGCAGCCTATGCGATCACGACACTTAAGACAGTGGTAGAAACAGCTAGGATACCACAAAAATCGACTCAGGCAGCAGAGCTGATAGCTTTAACAAGAGCCTGCGAATTGAGTACTGGTCTATGTGTGAATATATACACGGACAGCCGGTATGCCTTCGGAGTGGCACATGACTTCGGGCTACTCTGGAGAGAACGTGGGTTTTTGACATCACACGGAGAGCACATTATGCACGGAGAGCTAGTGCGTGATCTCCAAAATGCGCTGCTTGGCCCAAAGAAAGTAGCGATAGTGAAGTGCAGTGCCCATAAAAAGATCACGGATAAAGTGGGGCAAGGAAATGCCTTTGCAGACAGCATAGCAAGACAAACGGCTATGTCTCGAACTAGCTCCCCCATGTACGTGATACAGTCACAGGCTGAACGATGGAGTGATGCTAGGGCAGAAATACTGGATATTCAAAAATCAGCTACTGAATCTGAACTTGCGGCGTGGGCAGTAGATGGGGTACTAGATGACGAGGGTTGTTGGAGAAGCAAAGACATGGAGAAGTGGAAATTGCCTGCGGCTTACTTGCAGGTGATGGTCCAGATGACACATGGACTGGCGCATGTCGGAGCTCTTGCAACCACTCGGCTTTTAACACGAGTTTGGGAACATCCTGAGATTGCTAACACTGCGAAGAGAGTAGTGCAGACCTGCCTGGTTTGTTTACAGCACAATCCTGGAAAGGGGACCCATACTCCGAAAGGAGGGTTCGTTCCGCCTTCTGCACCATTTGAGGTTCTCCAAATGGATTATATCCAACTCGAGCGCTGCAACAACCTGAAGTACGTCTTAGTGGTGGTATGTGCTTTTAGCAAATGGGTTGAGGCCTACCCCACGAAAGACAATACGGCTCTGACAACAGCCAAGGTGTTGCTTAAGGAATTCTTTCCTCGCTTTGGAGTCTGTAAATTTCTGTGGAGCGATAATGGGCCCCATTTTGTTGGAAAGATTGTGGAATATGTACTGAAGGGGTTAGGGATTCAGCAGAAGTTCCACGCTGTATTCCACCCTCAGTCAGCAGGTCTGGTCGAGCGGTATAATGTGACATTGAAGCTTAAACTGGCCAAAATTGTGGCGTCTACATCGTTGAAGTGGCCTGATGCTTTGCCGCTAGCACTACTCTCTCTTAGATCAGTACCCCATTCACGAACTGGCCTTACGCCCTATGAGGTGGTGTTTGGGCGCCCGATGAATATCTGGGGGGTGCCTAAGCCGCGATTAATACATGATGTGCCTTGTGTTATGATGAATGACTATCTGGCACGATTAACAAATGATTTGCTCTCTATTCATCAACAGGTTCGAGAAGCGCTCCCTGACAACTCTACTGGAGAGGGCCATGATCTCCGCCCTGGGGACCACGTGATGGTTCGCTCGTTTGAGAGAGCAAGCAGTCTGGAGCCCAGGTGGAAGGGCCCCGAACAGGTCCTTCTGGCAACCCGCACCGCTGTAAGAGTGACCAACAGGAAGCGGTGGGTGCATTCGACACATTGTCGCCGTGTCTCCCCGGATCTGGTGACTCCTGCTGTATTGACCGACTACAAAGAGATCTTGGAGAAAGAAAAGAGCCCAGCTGTGACGTCGGCCGAAGTTGAGGGAGCCTTCCCGGACCACGCTGCTGCCGGACGAGAGCGCTACAACTTGCGCCCTCGATAAGAAGATTTTTGTTTTTTAAGACTGGTTGGTTACCGCTCCAGGTTTGTGAAACGGAAACAGGGATTTCCAAGGGGGGGGGATCAGTTCTGCCAGTGTAGCGACACCCGTCTTGGCCCGGAGAAGAAAACAACGGCTACCTAGGAGTTCAGCACCCTATTTTTCCTTTTTTAGGTATACACGCACGTGTATCTGAGACTTTGCGAACAATTTGTGCTATTTAAGACTTTGCACGAACATTTCTGAACTATGGCAACAATGGCTTCACGTGATAAAAAAGTATTGGGTGCCTTTCTTTTTGTTCTGACTATTGTGGTGATAGCTGTTATAGCCTGGGTAGTTGAACTTGTGGCGCCTGTACGTGAACATTTGCTGCCGACTACCCCGGCTCCGTCTGAACATTTTCATTTTACATTACCTTTTCATGAAGAACGTCATAGGCAAACGTATCTAAATAACAGCTTTATTCAGATTCTTCACCACACACATAACATGACCAATACCTCAAATTGTTGGGTGTGTGGGATGTTGCCAGGGCACCAAAAGAGAGGGGGCACCCCACTTATTCCACTCCCGTTTTCACATAATGGATCATGCAACGCTTGGTACACCCTCCTTTTTACTCTGAGATGGCCAACAAAAGGGGGGGTGCTTTTCCGTTTGAATAAAGTATGTTCCCATGACAAGGATGGGTTTCCACGGGCTGAGGGTACTCGATTTGAATGGGAAGAGTACAGGCCTGATAACGTGTCTGCCCCACGCGTGTACAGCAACCAGAGGAATATTAATGTATCAAGTGCACATGTTATTAATGTCATTTCCACAAAAGCCGATTTATGTATCAGAAATAAGGGTTCAATTGCAGTGGGGAAAAGCGAATGTAATATCACTCTCACTTTCGATAGCCCGAATGGCATCTCATTTGTTGCATCACGGAATACGTATTTTATTTGTGGAACGAAGGGTTACCACCAGCTTCCATTGGGGTGGTTAGGCACATGCTATGTATCGTTTGTACTACCACCTGTATTTATTGCCCCACCAATGTATCACAATGATTACACGTTATATCATGACTTCGTCCTGAATAGGGTTAAGCAAACTGTTGTTCTGGATGACATTGACCAGACTGATACCGCCTTGCAACAGTATGTGGACTTTAATTTGGGACTATTCTCCTTTGTGGGGGCCGCACTGAACAGCCGGAAAATCAGACGACTGACACGTGTTGTCGAGGCTGTAGCGAATGACACTGCCATTGCTCTGGGGAACATTACCGAGGAACTACAGATTTCCAGGATTGTTACGCTCCAAAACAGGATGGTGTTGGATGTCGTTTTGGCTGATCGTGGGGGGGCATGTAGGATTATCGGAAGCAGCTGTTGTGTATATGTCCCGGACAATTCTCCATCTGTTTATGATGCCATCTCCAAGCTTCACAAGATTGCAGCTGAAATACACCCAGACAATGGAACTTGGACACTTTCGGGATGGTTCTGGTCCATGCTTGCTACTTGGGGCTGAAAACTGTTGACGATTGTGTGTATACTTGTGGGAGCACTGTTTTTCATATGTCTGTGTATTCAATGTGGCCCAGCCCTATGTTCCATGTGCCTATCAGCTTGCATACCGTCGAGACGAGCTCTTGCTCATGACAAAATGATGCTTCATAAAGAAGTAACACAAATCATGTTAATAGATATTGAGGACGAACATCCTGATTATGTTCATTATGAGGTAGATTCAGCTAAACGCTAAAAGGGTCGTCTGTCGTAATTGGCCTGGCCGCGTTAGCGATTAGCTGAACCTACACGTTGTCCTCCTTAACTTGGCTATATACGAAAACGCCATTTTGAATACTGTGGCGGCCATCTTAGATCATAAGCGGCCTCGTGGCCGGCGTGCCCTTTAGTCCGTTGTCCGTTCCAATGACCACTTCAGTCTGCCCAGCAACAGGCTATTTTTAGTACTGGTCAAGCTTGCACATGCGCAGTCCCAACTGACCAGTAAGCCTTTAGGAATGTGCGCCAAACTGACCAGCGGAGTTGTGCCCCCTCCAATGAGCTGGCAGTGTTCCAAAACATGACCATATATGTACATAAATGTGTTCTAACTTGTGCCGCCTATCTTTTATTGCCCCTAACTGTATATAAATTGGGGTCACACCGGTGTTCGGTGTGATACCTCTTGCATTACCGAAGGGTGCTGTTTGAGTGTACCACCACCCCATGGGGTCTTAATAAACTTGTTCTTTGCCTTTTACAGTTTCCGTGCCAACAGTTCTTGAGTGTAAGTGGGTTATCTTCGGAGCATGTAGGCCTTGGGAACCCTGATTACTTCACCATCACCACCCCTTTTTTACTGCTTTGTTCGCCATAAGTTGGCAGGGTATGCTCAGATGTGAGTCCCTTGCTCACTTTGCGACTGGATTCAAGCAAGCCGGGCTGAAGACGGCTGAAATGCCAGAAACCGGTCCTCGGAAGCTTGTTTCCGGTCCATGAAGGCATTGCTTGGCAGCTCGGGCTGGACTGTTTCCATGAGGCACAGGGTCAGACTGATTTGCATATGGCCATGTCTGAACTGGGGTGGCAGAGTGGGCTACAGAACGGTGATGGATTAAACCCAGATCTCTTGACTGGGTGTGAGTGTTTGATTGGTTCAGATGCTCCGTCCATCACCACCCCTTTTGTACCGCTTTGTTCGCCATAGGTTGGCAGGCTATGCTCAGACATGAGTCCCTTGCTCACTTTGCCACTGGATTCAAGCAAGCCGGGCTGAAGACGGCTGCAATGCCAGAAACCGGTCCTCGGAAGCTTGGTTCCGGTACAGGGAAGGCATGGCTTGGCAGTTCGGGCTGGACTGTTCCCATGAGGCACAGGGTCAGACTGATTTGCATATGGCCATGTCTGAACTGGGGTGGCAGAGTGGGCTAAATAATGGTGATGGATTAAACCCAGATCTCTTGACTGGGTGTGAGTGTTTGATTGGTTCAAATGCTCTGTCCATCACCACCCCTTTTGTACAACTAAATTCTGTGCATAGCTGCTTCTAATCTGAGTGACACAGTGGTTATTATAAAGATGGTCTGAGACTTGGCCCAAGTAATTACTAGTGACTGAGATAAAATAAAGCATTCTACCTATCCCTTTTTTGTTTACTGCAGTTCTACACCCTAAATGCAACAGGTAAGGCCATAATCCCATGCCACTGGAATCAAGCTGCACTGGACTGAGGAGGCCCAGACAGGCTGAAACCGATCTAGGGTTACTTGTATTCCAATGCACAGAACATCTATCTTTCCGGTTAGGGCTGCACTGTCCCTACTGGTGCCGGACTAAGGCTGATTTGAAAATAGCTGGATCTAATATGAAATGGCATGGTAGGGACAATAATGATGGACTGCGATGTAGCCCGAATAATTACCAGCGGCTGAACAGCATTATACTCATCACATTTCCGTTTTACTTCAGTTCAGCTCTGAGGCTGTTAGGGACTAAAAGAACAGTTCACTCCTCAGGGGAGAAACTGTGGGCCTAGCACACACTAAAATTTCAAATCTACTCAAAAATTGAAAATAGGTATATGAAGCAGACTGGCCTTCATCCTGGGGCGACATTTCTTCACTTGTCTTAGTCAAAATCCCAATGAGCCTCTTATTAGCTGCACTGCAGCCTGAAATAAAGCAGAGAATGGGAGAGTTGGGCATTCACCAGTAATGCAATATGTATTCAGATGGTGGTGAGGCCCAGGTGGCTCAAGTGTGATCATTGCAGAGACTGGCCTCTTATCAGGAGGATCCTGAGTACTCTCTGTGCCTGTTAGAACCAGACTTGCAGCCGCTACCTTCCTACATGAGCAGGGAGTCATGTACCTAGAGACACCTAACTTTGAATGGCTTCATTGAGTCAGGACTGGAGAGAAAAAAAGTCTAGGAGTGGCAGATTTTTTTTAAACTCTTTTTATTAGATGTACGACTTGCAACATTGGTACATACAGAAATGAAATATAGGTATACAAAGTTTAATGCTTCCCACTATCATTGTTTCCAGCAGTATTTACTCATAGCTGTAATGCTATTAATGTGTTGAGGTTTGCAGTGCTTGGCACAACGTTTCATTTACTGTATTTTCTGGAGTGGTCTTCAGGTGGTAATGGACAGATATACCCTCTGAATTTATTTCAGCCTCCCCACACCTGCTCCCATTTCTTGGGACAACCTATGTGTGTATATACTGCCTTTTCAGCCCCCATAGCCCAGTCCATGTCATTCCACCACTCCGCATATGTCAGCCCATTTTGCGCCCCCTATGTTTGGCAATGTTGTGTTTGGCTACTGTCATACAGAGTGTCACCCAGTCTTGAGCCTTGCGATTAAGGTCTGTTGCCATCCAAATGTTCACGAGACATAATTTGCCGTCTGGTGGCAGGGGCACCCCACTAACCCACGCCACTGTACTTATGATTGTGTCCCAGTATGTTGAAATCATGGGCCATTCCCAAAACGTGTGATAGACTGTGCCTACTGCACCACAGTTCTGTGAGTGTCAGTCCTCCCTATTTTTGACAAGAGGAACCTGGATAGGTATGTTCTGTGGAGTACTTTAAGTTGCATTAAGCAGAGTTTTGAGGGGTTCGCTACCTCCCGTGGAGATTCTAGCACTTCCTGCCAATCAGTCTCATCTAGTTCTCCAATATTGGCCTGCCATTTTTCATGGAGACTATCAGCCTGATTCATGATCGGGCCGTTTTGCGAGGCTCAAATAGCGAATCATAAGGAATCGCTATTTGAGACTCGCAAAACGGTAATCATGTAGGAATCGCAATATTAATTGCGATTCCCACTGATTCCTTATTTGCGATTAGCTAATTGCTAATCGCAAATAAGGAATAACTCCCCATGCATTCCTATGGGCCAAAAGGCCCATAGGAATGCATGGGGAGTATTCCTTATTTGCGATTAGCAATTTGCTACTCGCAAATAAGATAGCGATTTAAAGGGTGCCAGGGGTGTCCAAAGGACACCCTGTAGCACCCCTTAAATGCAAATTGAAACAGGTGTTGCGCACACACATGTCCAAAGGACATGTGTGTGTGCAACATGCAACTTAGAAAAATGCTTTTAAAAGCATTTTTCTAAGTTTTTGCTATTTACCGAGAGGTCTGACTTCTCGGTAAATAGCGGCCAAAAAATGCATTTTCGCAATTTTCAAATGCTTCATGAATTGCATTTAAGGAATCTCAAATAGAGATTCCTTAAATGTAATTCCTCGCAATTTAGCGATTTAGCAATTACCGATTTTTGCTTTTGGGATGCTGAATCCCAAATGCAAAAATCGCACTCGCAAAGGGCCGGATTCTCAGAATCCGGCCCTTTGCGAGCCGATTTAGCCTACATGAATCAGGCTGTAAGTGTTGGGTCTGGTAGATTATTGATAATTTTCCAGTAGGTTAGGGATATGGCTTTTTTATCTCTGCGTTCCATTAAAAGTCAATGAAGAGGCCTCATGAAGGACAGTGTCGGGCGGGATGGTGGACTTGAGTGCATGCCTAATTTGTAGATAGCGGAATGATTCCGTGGGTGCCATCTCATACTTGAATCCTTTACAGCTGCTCAGCCTGCCTAGTCTCCTGGTCTCCCAGAGTGGGGTAGATTGTGTCATTGTATTATCCCAGCCCAGCCTTCTGAGTACTATTTACCAAATGTAGACCGTATGTGCCGTGGGTCCCATGAGAGTCGTCCTATGAGTCTTGTTGTAGAGTGCCTTCATGATTCCTCCCTCACCCAAACTATGTCTATCCATACGAAATTCAGTTTGAGGGGAGGGAAGCCATTGGTTTAGAACCACTAGTTGGGAGGCCCAATAGTATATTTGTACGTTTGGAAGTGCGATGCCGCCGTCATACTAGCCTTCAACTAGTTTGTTCATTGCTATTCAGGCTGGTTTTCCATCCCAGAGGAGGCTGTTCACCTCCGTTTCTATTGCTCTGAAGTACGATTGGGGTAACGGAAATAGAGTATTCTGCAAGGAGTAGAAGAATCTGGGGAGTGCCATAATCTTTAAGAGTGCAGCCCTTCCTAATAGAGTCAATGGCAGGGATTGTCAGTGCTTGGTGTCTCACCGTAGTCTTTTCAGGTTTTCTAGGAGGTTTTTGTCCCTGAACTCGTCCGAGTTATCAGTAATGTGGATCCCTAGGTATTTGAAGCTATCTCCTACCACCCTCACCCCGCATCCCTCAGGTAGGACCGGCGGTGGGCCACTCAAAATATATAGGATGGACATGTTCCAGTTAATTGTGTACCCATAGTTTCGGGGAGGCCATGTATAACAGGAAATCATCTGCGTATAAGGATATGCGGTCCTCCCATCCCTCAATCCACCAGAGCCCTCGAACAATCAGGTCTCTCCTTATCCAGGCCAACAGCGGCTCCAGTACAAGTGTGAAAAGTGACAGAGGGCAGCCCTGCAGCAGTGGCAGATCTTGAGTATTTTGTTGGGTATTTTATTGGTTAAATATCTAGTACATTTGTAGGCGGGTGGGACATTGGATGGTTGGATATTTCTATGAGAAATAAAGGAAAGGGCTTATTTGCAATTTTGTGCAGGTCACCACAGCTGAGTCATTGTATGGCAGAAAATTGTGGAGACATCTTATCTTGGCATTTTGTGATTTTTTTCAATGTGGATAGTGTTTGGACCCCTAATCTGGGATAATGTGTAGAGAGATCTGAGTGTCACATTAGGCACAATCACTTGTAGGGCCCAACAACTGTTTCAATGTGTAGATGGCCCTAGTCTGGAATATTGCATGGTGGCACTCAGTTAAAACATTGAGTAGAAGCCCAAATCTACTGTATTGAGTCAGGCGCCAAGTTTTAGACTGGTAGTACTTGATGTCAATGATCTGGGATATTGTGTGCATCACTCACCTGGGGAACTGGACATGATGCTCAGAAAAAGGGGATAATTTGAGGAATTTTGAGAGTGGCTTAATCTGAAATATTGTGGCGGGGAGCCCCCTTTTGAATATTTTGCACATGGGTGGGTTAGGTGGGCTTTTGCATTCTGTATGTGTGGAAGGCAGTGAGAAAGAGGCCTCATTTATTCTGTGGAAGTGCTACCTACTCCTGATAGAACCAGAGGTGTTATTATGTGGGCTTCAATTAGCAGAAAATGGGTAGTAAAATTAAAAGTTGTTCTGAAGAGGGGGACCCAAAATAATTCTTGTTGGGGCTCTAAAATTGATTAAGATTACATTACTTGTATACAGTACAATACACAGGAGCAAGACTTTATCAATGGTACTGTGGGGTATGAAATTGTCGAGGGTATCAAGTAAGACTTCTGATTTTGTGTATTGGACCTTATTGAGTGCATTGTTTGGTTGTGATGCAGACATGCACGTTTGAGGGATGTGTTGTATCCTCACTGGAGTAGTGTCTGAGTGGTCAAATAAGTACATATTTGGGAGCTTTATCTAACATATTTTGTAGTGGGTCCATATCTGTTGCACTGAATTGTTGCCACACTTGTGAGTAACCTCACATGCGTTATTGCCAATGAACCAACACAATAACCCCTTTTTGTGACAGTATCCCTTGATGCTTTTGTTTTTTATGACCCTCATCTGCAGTACTGTGAGGGAGGTGCTCCACAGTGGCACTGTGTTATCCGCCTCACAACGTAGTTACAGTGTGGTGTTATTTATGGTATTGTATATCAATATTTCTGTATGATGAGCAGTGCAAGCATGAGGGAATGGCAGCCTGGGGTGTTCATCCCAGTCTCCACATTTCTAATTCTGGGCGAAACACTACACTTCGCTCGCGTAGTTTGCGAAGTTTACGCTACTTTACACTACGTGAATTGCATGTAGCACAGTGCAAACACGCGTAGCATAGTGCAGCGATAATTTTTTGCTTGCACGCGGTCCTCAACGGCAAGTTGGCGACCGTGAGCGAGCAAAATGAAATCTCGGCGAGACTTTTTCCTCGTTCGCGATTAGCAAAATCAAGTTGCCGATCACAAGCGTAGAAAATAAACCTCCATGCGAGATTCTCAACGTGGAGAGGTCAGGTTTCTCATTACGAGTGGTCGCGTATGCTCGCGACCGCTTGCGATGATAAACTACCAGTTCGTGTTGAGAAAGCTGTCGCTCGCATGAAAATCTACTCGAGCGTTAGAAAACGATCGTTTGCACTGTGCAAGATGCGGTTTGCACTGATTGCACAGTGCGGACAAGCATCCGGCACTGTGCAACCAGTGCGAACAGCATTTTGCACACTGCACTACGCAGTTCGTGTAGCTATGCATAGCTCGCGTAGGGCGCAGTGCACTTCGCATAGCTACGCCTAGTGCTACTATGCAAACTATGCCCAGGATTACTCATTTTACAGGGCGTCTGTAAAATGTATTTGTAAGTTATAATGTCAAACATTGACTATGAGGCAGGTAACTCCTGCTGCCACTGGGTGGGGCCTGGGTGGTGCCTCATTTTGAAGATGTCTATGCATGATTGGCTACATAGGGTTTCGGTGTGAAGTATGCGCTTCTGGCCTATCCCGACCCGCTCCACAAGCCTCCCTTTGATTAGTTTGGGGTGATTAGGGCAAGGGATATATATGTTTTACATGTGCTCTAAGTATGGGGTAATATCTTTTACAGGACACTGCTTGTGAAAAACAACATCAAAAACGTATCTAGACATCTCTCTTGCTGAACATGAGGAAACTGGGAATATATTTCTCTAGGCACAAGCAAACTGTGAATGTCTTTTTATTAGAGTGTGCAATCAAGTACGATTTGTTAATGAATAGTTGCTGACAAAGTCTGGCGTAAATTAAATTAAATTAAATGTATTGATTGATTACTAGTACAATGTAAAATCCTAAATTTCACAGCCATAATAAAAGCAGCCTTCAGTTTCGAGGACCAAGGAAACCATGGGCAGGAAAGTAAAATGCGGTAAAAAACAATAATATGTGCCAGTTTGGTTCCTTCCTATTAGAGATCTATGATTCATGTCATTATATCTGAAAAGACAGTTAAACGCGGGAAAACCATTAATTTTAATAACCCATATTATGTCCTTTCTACATATATACGATTTCTCCTTAATACCTTTAAATTATCAGTAATATATCTTATTCTAAAACTAGTTACAAAACGTCTTTCCTTCTCCTCTACACCAATAATCACAAATGCATGTCTTTTTTTAAATGCAAAAAAGCCCAGTGCAAATTAGATTGCTATACTTAGTTGGTTAAAAAGCCGTTTTAACAGTATTACTACAAATTTAAACAATCCAGTGTGCTATACTCAAGTCACAAGATGCTAGTTTATTTTTTGCTAAAGTCTGAAATGTTTTAAACTTTGCATTCATGAATATATCCATAGGTTTAAAACAAACTACCAGAGCTTGTCTACAGGTTCATACACATCAGTTATTAAAATGTCTTTTTAGATATCTCATTCTTTCTTCCATCAATGATTGGCATATGCAAACTAAGTGGATAATGTTTTCTTTCCCCTGGTTGCATAGTCGGCAGGGGATTGGATTCGAAGGTTGCAACCATGGCATTGCATGAGTGGATCCTGGGAGAGGGCCAAATCTCGCTCTAATAAATGCGCTTTTGCAGACCACAATGTAATTGTCATGAGAACCTCTGGTTTTACACATGCCACACTAGGATTGATGTCTGTGTGAAAATCAGGAGTTTTGTAGAGCTTTTAATTGTGAAATCCTGTGTTCATCATATGTTCATGAGTATGATCTTGTGTATGTCCCTTGTGATTTTCAATGTCCAGTTGTGTAAGTTGTGTGTTGAACTAATTCTATCTCATCATATATACCACACATCCTGTTTCAGAGTTTCAGTGTTTCAGTGACACAGTTGTGGGTGTAGCAACTTTCTCAAATGTAAGAGCCCAACGGCAGGTGTAGGTGTAAGGAAAACAGCAATATGCAGACTTTGGGGTGGCATGTAATTTTGATCTACACAATATTATGGACATGCAATAAAAGTTATGTGTCTGGGTCAAATATTGGGCATGTTAAATTGTTAATAATCGCCAATTTTAGTTGATCAGGTATGTTTTGCAATAAAACATTTTGTGATTCGAAAATTCCTTTGCCAAGTACCCTTCAGTGTAAGGTCACAAGTCGGGCATTGGCTGGGGTTATTTATGGTTGCACTTCTCACTATAGCTAGTGAACTTCGCTAGATTATATAATTTGCACTGCAATCAAAATATCGCTTCAACTGAAATTAGTTTAGGGGTATTTTAAGGTTTTTAATGTAAACTGAGACGAGAGTCTAACTTTACAACTTTCGGTACTCACAAAGGCCATTTACGAGTAGTAAAGTTAGACTTTTGTTTTAATTAAACGTAAGTTTTTGTCTTAAGTTTAACTGAGCCTTTACCTTTGTGAATCAGTGGCATTTGGACCCAAGCTGTTGCCTTTTGGCCACGTACTGTGTGCTACCTCTGCTCCCCAGAATTATTGTGTGTGACTGAAGTTGAATCATATTGGCCCAGATTCAAGAAGTAGCATTTGCTCAACCTTGGTGCTAACTTAGCCCACTGGACACAATAATCAACTGGGTACGGAAGCCTGTGGCCACAGAGCGAGTCACTGTACTCAGTCCATGTGACCTCAAGTTGTGTTTAAGCATAAGTGCCAGAGCCGTTGTCAGAAGACTACTGCAGCTTGCATCACTCTATTGCCCCTGCCAATGCTGCCAATGGAAGAACCAATACAACTACTAGTTATCAGATGACCCAATAAGTGCGACAAGTCAGACTATTCAAGGTCCCCAGTATTAAAAAAAAAGGCTTGGGCAGCAGATATAAGAGATTTTAATGTATATTGAACTAATAGGCAACTGTTCTTGTGTTCATCTGTAATTTAAACAAACTGCAAAGACTGTCATAAGTGCTGGTGTTGCCAATTAAGTGTGAAATGAAAATGCAGGCAAGACACAGACAGAATAAGATATGGTTTATTTGAGATAGATGATACAAACTCCAGCCTCTGAAGTCCAACCGCCTACCGGCTTTTCTACACTCAGTTTAGATCTAGAATCTCTACCACATCATGGAAATGTCAACATGTTACATCATAAGGAGCCTACATTCTGATTCAGCTGTCACTGACTTACAACACATGTCACTGAGAGCTGTAGCCCTAGATACTACTCTCCCTCTTTCCAATAACAAAATACCAAAATGCCAAAAGAAACATAACAAGAAGTAAATATATACAAATATTAGTATGAGATATTTCAGTGCATAAAATTACAGAGTTCACACAAACTCATTGAGATATTAAGGTCTTCTAGAAACCCTCGAGATTCTCCTCAAATCATGTTTATTAGCACTGTTACCACTTCTGACACTCCAATTGTGTTGATCCTCATTTTTCACATGCACCTTTACTACCTGTCCTGAATTCCAAATGCGATGATCCTCAGTCCTTACTGCATTTTTTAAAACCTTGATGACTTTCACGGGAGAGGAAAATTTAGAGTCTGTACAGAAGACACTTCCACAAGGGTTTTTAATCTTAACTAAGTCACCTACCTTTACCACAGTTTTCTTTGTAGATTTTCGTGAATCAAACCACTTCTTCCTTTTCTACACTAACTTACGTTCTTTTAAATTCTTCAACTCCTCTTTTAGCCTTATACTCAAATCATCACCAACTCTATCATTGACCGACAGACAAGGGCATTTGACTTCCTTCTGTTGAATAACTCAAAGGGAGAGAAGTTGTACCCTGTGCTAGAATGACAAGTTATTATGTAGTTCGTCCACTTTGTATACCAATTCACTCTTCCAACACTTATTGTTTGCAATTGCGTGCTGTATCGTCTCCTTCAGAACCTTATTCAACCTTTCAACCATGCTATTGGTTTCAGGATGATATAATTCTGACTTCTTGTGCTTAATGCCCCCTTTTTTAAAGAATTCTTTCATCTCGTGAGAGACTAATTGTACCCCATTATTAGTTAACAAAGACACAGGAAAACCCTCTCTCTCAAAAACTTGTTCCAAAAACAGAATAATATCATGCGTTTCTATGGAATTGGTGTTAGCAATTTCAGGCCACCTGGAAAACATGTCAATAAGTACCAAGTCATACTTATCAACACTGGAACAACGAATTGGACTCAGAATATCAAATGCTACTTCTTGCCAAGGTTCTTTAGGTGTTTCCCTAACTAGCATGGGTTGTACTCTACAATTGAACGAGTTGTCCCCATTACAACACTCACCACACTCTCTCACAGTTCGTTCAACCTGGATATCTATTCCTGGCCACCAAATCCATTTGTCTCAATCTCTCTTTGGTCTTTGCTCTTTGCTATCCCCGGATGACTTTCATGAGCTAAAGAGATTAACCCATCTCTCAATGAGAATGGAGGAATTAATCTAGTACCTCTGAACACAAGTCCACCCTGTATAGAAAATTCATCTTTGACTTTCCAAAAGGTTTGTAGATCCACATAATCCTTGTCAGCATTGGTCCAAAAACTCCCAATCTTTTGCACAACGTTTTATAATATTAGATCTTTACTCACTTCAACCAGCCACTAATCTCCTCAAATGGCTCCTTCTCGTATTAAACAAACTTCCAATTCTTCTTCCTCAGTACCTTCGTTCTCAATCACATCGCTTACACTCACTAAGCGAGAACAACAGTAAGCTACCCGATTATTAGCACCGGGAATATATTCAACATTAAAATGGAACTCTTGCAAACTAATTACTCAGTGTCTTATCCTTGCCAAGACTGCATCCAAACCTTTTTTCTCAAAATTCTCTTTGACTGGCTTGTGGTTTGTTTTAACAACTTTTTCTCTGCCCCACACAAGTTTTCTTAGCTTTTGCACAACCCAAGATACAGCCTATGCCTCCTTTTCTATGACTGAGTAATTCAGTTCTGCCCCTTTCAAGCTTATGGAAATGAACAATATATTTCTTTCTATGCCATTATGTCTTTGTAAAAGAACTGCTCCCAGTCTTTTGGCTCCAGACATAATTATAGATTCTTGCCCTGGCTTGAAACTCTGTAAACAAGATGCTATTTTTAGTGAACGCCTGAGCGAATAAAACTCAAACTCACACTTTTCATTCCACACAAAAGGGATTCCTTTCTTTAACAGCGATCTCAAATTTTTTGTCTTCTCTGCAAAATTCAGTACGATTTTATTATAGTATTCAGTCACTCCCAAGAATTAACTCACCTCCTCTTTCGAAGAGAGACTGACAAAATTGCTAATAGTTTCAACGAGCTCCAGTTTTGGTTCAATAACATTTGATGTTATTTTGTGACCAAGGTAATCAATTTGCTCCAGATTGAATTTGCATTTGCTTGCTTTCAAAGTTACACCACTGCCTTAAAATCTTTGCAATACCTCATGCGCTCTTTGATTATGTATGATAACATCCTCACCATACACCAGGACATGGTCTTGATAAATTTCTTTCTCTGAAATTCCTCTCATCACTTTTTGCATTACATGCTGGAAGTGTGAAGCTGCTGAAATTAGTCCAAAAGGCTTGCGCACAAAGGTATACGTGCCAAACGGGCTAACTAATGCTGTCAAGTCTTGAGACTCATGGTGTAGTTTGACTTGATGATAAACTGACGTGTAAAACATTTTGCCCCTTTTAACATAGAAAGCATCTAATTTATGTTTGGCAAAGGACAGTGATCAAAAATGACATTCTTATTTAACTCACAGAAATGTACACAAAGGCTGCTGGGGAGGTCCCCTGGTTGGCCGAATCTGTTTTTTCGAAAATAATTAATTTTAATTTTGTTACAAACCCCTTCAGACTTTGATTGTCAAATGTGCAGGGTTTTTTTACACTCTCTTTGGAGCCTATTCACAAAGGCATTTAGGAGTACAAAAAATAGTACTTTCCTACTACTTTTTTAGGTATTATTATTTGATTTTATTAAGTGGTCATGCAGGGCACGACTATCTTTTGTGTGGTGTACCCCCAGATTATTGCCCTATCTGTTTTTCTGCTAACCAGTAGTACAGTGCATGTGCTCCTCTTTCAAACATGGTCGGAAAAAGACAGAAATGGACTCCAGCATGTACAGTGCCATTCACTACAGTGGCATTGCAGACATGCCTTCAGGTGTACCAATGTAACCTGACTGGAGCCATTTAAAAACTGAATTTTAACATGCCAAAATAAACTCTTTTGACAGGTATGAACTTTCTTTTTAAGTATTAATGTCACCCAAAGTAGATCTTGTAGCCCATAAGACAGTGTGCATGGTATTTAAAAGTGGGGCATGTATAAAGTTAATATTAAACATGTCCTTAGAGTGATTAGCAATGAAAAGCTATTTGTGCTTTCAGAAGGCTGACTGGCCCATAGAGTAACACTGAGAAGCAGTATTAAATATTTATTCTGCCTTTTCAGGCTACAAACTAGATGAAAGAATATTCAAAGACAGTTTTAATAAATAATATAAGCCCAACTCAATGGTGAACTCAGACTGTTAATAAATATCAAGAAAGGGGTACTGTTAGAATGCTCCTGCAGAGTAATTCGAATTAGCTGGTGAATGGTCCCGATAAGGTGCTCCTGGAGAAGAGACAATGGCCCCCTGTGTGAAGAGATGTTTTGATCCTTTGGCATTAAGACCAGTTCGTCAGTGACCAGAAACTTAAGTAACATCAATGAGGCCTCCCCTTTCACAAGCAGATGTTGGATGACATCTGCAAAGGCCCCTTCATTTTCCCTACCAATCAGGCAGGCATCAAACCCAGCGGGAGGAAGCTGCCCCCAAAACTAGTTTGGAATGACCAAGGAAGATAGGAGTGCTCAATGCCCCTTCTACATCTCTAGGAAGGCACATGAGTTCTAAACAAGGGGAAAAGGGTTTCTCTCTTTTGAATTTAGTGAGTAAGGGGCACTATGGAATTGTTTACAGTAGAGTACACGGGAACTGCTGCAAAAGTGGGCAAGGTTGCCCATAGAAACATTTACCCTATTGTTAGAGAGGGGCCAGGAATCACCCACAGTCAAAAGCTAGTGCCTTGCATAAATGGGACACCCTAAGATGACTCTTAGAGAGCACTACTGGACCTGTGGAAGGACTGCACCTGCTGTTTGATACCTGTGAGGACACCTTTAGGGCTGAATCTGCTCCGACGTGTGCCTGGGACAAAGCAGTGGACTCTAAGCGTCAGTGGCAGACCTGTGTAAACTACCCCACAACAAGGCGTAAAAGATTGTTTCCTAAAGTGCCAGCTGACCAATACCACTGAACCTGGCATAGATCTCGCTGGTGGCCTCTGCTGAAGTAAGGCTTGCCCACCAAGAGCTATTCCTTAGGTATTGGTACCCTTTGTTTTATATAACTGGACTGCAGCTAACATGCCTGAAAACATATTTTAAACTGAAAAAACTTCAGAGGACTGGAACAAACCACGTTCCTCTCGAGATGTTTGGCCGCTGGGTTGAAGCAACAGGTGTTGCCCTGCAAAGCTTCTCTGCAGTAGCATATCCGATTCATCAAGGCCTCACAGAGAAAGTATCTCTCTTCAAATACAGCCTGCAGCCTTGCCCTGCTAGAGGATTCTGAGCTCCAAAAGAGAGTCTCAAGGTAAAAATTGTGACTGGGTGAATGCTCAAAAAAGTGTCTAACTGGTGCGAGGACTTCTCTGGGCACAAAATGTGAATTTTGCCTCACTGAGACCAGCAAGCTTCATTGGGACCTCGGCCAGTACTTATCTGATGCTGTAGAGACCTCCTTGAATACAGCCTGCTGCATTTCCCTGCTGAAGGAATTGGACTTCCATAACAAAGTCTTAGTCTGTGGTAAAAACTATGACTGGGTTGGTGAATTCAACCCGCACTGAATTGTGATCAGTCTCAAATTGGACTGCAATCAGTTGACCTACGTTGGCACTTAGTGATTTTTGGTGCTAATTTAGCTTAAATTGCCTAAACATCATATCTCTGGTTACCCTAAATTGAATTGTTATCATTTTGGTGTCCTTTTTCTCAATAAATTGTTCTCTATTTTAACCCCTTTGCTGCTTGGCCTTAACCCGTGCTAATTGCCTTTTTTTGGCTATTTGGTGTAGTTCTCGCTTAGGCCTCCATAACTTTATGTTCACAGGAATCCATAAGGAACATTTGTGTGCTTTTTTCAACATCCTGGGGATTCTAAAGGTACCCAGAGTTTGTGGATTCACCATGAGAAGACCGAGAAATTAACCAAAATACAAATAAAGTTTCTTTTTGGAGGGAAAATGGGATAAAAGAGCTTGAGAAGAAAGTATGTTTTTTTTCCTCCAAATGACACGAATGAAGCATTTGCAGTGCTAACATCATCCTTCTTCCCAGGATCCAGATACAAGCAGACTTGAATAAAAAAACACATTTTTCAATACAGTTTTTGAATTTTACTAGGAGGTAGCCCATTTTTCCTTTTTTTGTTTTCCTCCTTCCAGTTAGCAGTGGAAACAGGTGTGAAACAAATTATGGATCCCGGAAAGCTACACATTTCTAAAAGTAGACAACATTCTGAAATCAGAAAGGGCTCATTATGCACATTCTTCAAGGTTTTCCTGTAAAAGGTAACAATTTAATTCGAAAAACATTGAAATTGAGTTGAAAGAAACAGACATTTGTGTCGAAGTTTTCATCTGTAACTTCTTCTAACTATCCCATATTTTCAAAATAAATATATTGTTCCATCCGCTAGACCATTCTGGTTTCGGGCATATATAAGGCGTTTAGGTTCACCAAGAACCCAAGGTACCCAGAGCCAATAACTGAGCTGCTCCTTGCAATGGTATTTCATTGTGTACCAGGTATACAGCAATTCGTTTGGTAAATTATGAAAGGTGAAAAATAGGTATCAATAAAACCTATGTATTTCCAAAATGGGCACAAGATAGTTTAGATGCAGTGGTTATCTGCACATCTCTAGCCTGTGATTAAATGGCATTTCCCAAAATTACTTACTTCTTGTACACTGTCTTACATTTGTGTGGTGCAAATGAAGAAAGACAATGGTAATAACACTTGTTCTACTAAACTTTGTTTCCCTAAGTGTCCTTATAAAGCAGTTGCCTCACTTGGGTGGGTAGGACTAGTGCCCATGACAGGAACTGCCCAAAACACAACGTGGACTCATCCATTTTTCCCCTGAAAACTGAGCCTTTTTATGCAATGTGCATAGCTGAGAATTTTGGGCCCTATGACAGCCGGCACTTAGGAAAACCTAACAAACCCCTATAATTGTGGAAACTAGACACCCAGGGGAATCAAGGTTGGGATGACTTGTGTGACTCTCACCAAGTTCTGCTACACAGAATTCCTTGCAAACCTCATAATTTGACTAGAAAAAAAATTGTCCTCACTTTTCTGTGTTGGAAAGTTTTTGAATCTGAGTGAAACCACAAACTTCCTTCCCCCCAGCATTCCCCCAAGTCTTCTGATAAAAATTGTGCCTCACTAGTGTGGGTAGGCCTAGTGTTCGTAACATGAAATGGCCCAAAACGCAAACTGGTTGAATTTGGAATGAGGGTAAGTAAATGGTTCATAAACAATGTTATTAACTAATGGCTTTAGGAAATACAATAAGCAAAATTAATTGTTAATAATGTCAACATTAGATCAAAGGACCACTGACTTACTGACTTACAGGTCGTGAGTTGTAAAACTACGTAAAGTCACCTACCACTTCACAGTCCTTTCACACGCCTTTCATGCGTCAGATACATAAAAACATTCACACTGCCAGCTGCAGGCTCAACACAATGCAACACTTACATTTACAAACAGCACCATTCAAGGGCCCATCACATGCATACGCCAACAGGACTTACACACTAATCTCACCACCAAGCACCCAAACAGCAGACAACTGACAAATGCACATCAAGCAAGTTATTACACATACTGGCTAGTAACCACCAACACACTGCCAGTCCACGCACACCACCACCCAAGCGCCAGTCTACACACACTGTCTGCCAAGCAAGCACCAGCCTACACACACACCACCAGCCAAGCACCAATAATCTGCATGCCCCTAGCCAAACGCCAGGCCACACGCACGGCCAGCCGATTGCTGGTCCACACACACTGCAAGCTATGCATCAGTCTACACACACACCACCAGCCAAACGCAAGTACATGCAGACCGTTAGCCTAACTCCATTCCACACACACACACACAAACCTTTCCTGGTGTCTGGTGGTTTTCTCACCCACTTGGGGGCAGACAACTCTAAAAGTATATCTGCTCTACAGCCACAATGTTGCTTCCATAGTGGAGAGCAACCCTTGCCCAAGGGGCCGCTCCTCAACATATAAATAAATAAAATCTCTGGTGTCTAGAGGCATTCTGCCCCCCTTTGGGGGTCAATGGACCTAAAAACAAGGCCGATCTGCCCCCGGGGGAAGAAAATGGCCAAAATATGCCCCCATAAAGGGGAGCGACACTTTGCCCAAGGTCCAGCCCCCCAACATATCAAAATGTTGAATTCCTGGTTTGTAGTGGCATTCTGCCCGCTCCCCTAGGTGTCCCAACGGTGGAGGGTCATGTAATTGAAAAAAGGTTTCTTATAAAATATGTTTTACATGCCTTGGGGATAGAGAAATGCCACATTTCACTTTAACCCATCTAATAAAGTGCCTCCCAAAACTGACTTTAGGGCTAGGAGTCCTGTAAAGTAACGATGGCCACTATTTTTGCTTATTCAGGATCCGTAAGGCACACCTAGGTATTCCAGGGGTGGAGGGGTCATATAACTATGAGCAGGGGTTGGGGTCAGGTAATTATATGCTCTGATGATGGAGAAATTACACATTGCATTTTCACCATTGTAGATGCCTAGCCCCATAGGATAACATGGTAATAGTTTATGAATGCATAACTATCCCTAGGAATTGAATTAAGATAAGATTCTAGGACTTAGGGGAATGGTATTGATAAATCCAGCAATATGCCATTGCTGAATTTATCCTAATTTATATAGAAAATAAGTGATAAGACTTTCTTGTCCGTAAGCCAAATTACAGCTGTTCGGCCCTCTTCTCTGATTGGTCATAGTGCACAGGATTAGCCAGGCTGCTTTGATGATGTAATAAGTGGCTCACCCCAGGAGAGGTGGTCTGGTGGAGAGAGCTCTGCTACACAGGAATGTCAGAGTTGGACTTAGGGGTTGTAAAGAATGAAGCTTCAATGGGGTAATAGGACCGCCAATGTATTCACATCTCCGGTTCCCTACATTGGATTTTTGTTGTGTTGGTGTCATTTTAAGGATAAAAATAGCTCCTATTTTTATAAATGGGTGGTGAGTTTTTATTGTGTGTTGTGTCTCAATTACTTACTGAAATGATATTTTTAAATACTTCACATACCTGTCTCCTAAGTTAAGCCTGCCTGCTTGCAGGCAAGATACCTAGGGTGGAGCATGGGAATAATTTACTGAGACCTATTCTGAGCCCTAGACTGCGTTAGAGGCTTATTGCCAGTGGAAGATGCATATTTACCACTACTAATATCCCACTTTCCTACAGCAAAAAACAATTTCTTTCTTAAACCCTTCACATAATAGAAGTATAAGACTACCGAGCGTACACCCTCACCCATCAGAGTAGCGCTCAAAAACTACTAGTAACACTCTCACATCCATCACAGATTAGTAATCACACACTGCTGACAACACTCCACTCAGACCAACACAGTGGACATATGGCACTACTGACAGCCCTCTCACAAAGTAATAATACCTCTAGAGATAACACTCTCACAACTCACACAGAGGATCAGCCACTAAACTGGAAGAACTATCTGCCCACACATGGAACAACAGTTACAAACGACAGATAGCAGATTGATATTAACAACAGAACAATCACACCTTTTAATAATAGTAGTTACACTCCCAGAATCACTCTTACACTTCTCACAGAGTATCCATCACACACTATTGGAAGCATTCTGTCACCTTTCACTTACTAGCAATCTCACGCTCTGACAGCACTCCTACACCCATCAGAGTAACAGTTGTGCATTCCCACAAGCACTGACACGCATCCCAGACAACTAGCCAAACACAATAGACAACACTCCTGTCGCCCAGCAGTCCTTCGCCCCAGAACAGGTACCAGCAAGCACCTCTACAAAGGGTCACAGCCCCAATATTTATACCAGGTTGGTCTTTGTTCTGCCCTGGCACAGGGCTAGGGGATCCAGTCACAACTGGATCTGGGCGTTTGGGAGCATTTTCTTTACAGTGCTCCCACCCTCCTTTGTCAGGTTGAGCTATGTCCTCAGACACACCACAGGGGTGCAGTGCCAGCATTGAACCAGGCAGGCACATACCCATTCAGGGTTAGGGGCTACTCCTTACACTACTCTAAATGTAGCTCTGAGTATTCAGCCTAGCGCTGACTTACCCTGCCCCTCTGGAGCCACACACCTCACCAGCCCCTGTCACTCCAGAGCACACATAGCACACAGAAATGGCAACTTCTAAAATTGACATATGTAAAATAATGATCATAAATCTGCGCACACCATTACGCAGCATTTATTATCACTATCCCAAACATACCATACTTGACCATGCTGCTCCTCTCATATCAGGAATTACCACTGAAGCACTTATCAGGGAATAATAATATTAATAATAATAATCCACATTTGTAAAGTGCGAACAATCACCCGTAAGGGTCTCCAGGCACTGGGGGCCTTCGGGAAGATTAAGCAAGCTATTGCCCAGAGTCACATGGTGCGGGCTAATCTGCCGCCGGCACTGGGGATTGAACCGTGATCCCCAGATTCCAGCGTCAGTCGCCCTGGCCGTGACGCCACACCTCTCCCTAATGCTTTCCTATGGGAGGGCAGCCTCACAGCAGTGAGAAACCAAATTGGCTGTTTGCCACTACCAGGACATGTCACACAATTTAGGTACATGTCCTACCTTTTACCTACAATGCACTCGGCACATAGGGCTAGCTAGGGCCTACCTTATGGGTGACTGATATGCAGTAATAGGGGGGTCACAGATGTGGCATCCACTTCATGTGCCACATCACAGTGGCAGTAAACTGCACGCACAGGCCCTGCAATGGCAGAGGCCTGAGACAGGTTTGAACAGCTACTTTAGTGGGTGGTGCAAGCAGCGCTGCAAGCCCAACAGTAGCATTTAATATACTGCCACTGGGTACCACTTTACAAGGGACTGACAGGTAAATTAAATACGCCAAGCAGGTGTAGATCAATATTACCATGTATACCACAGAGAGCACATGCACTTCACACTGGACAGCAGTGCTATAGTGCCCAGAGTCCTAAAACAACCAACACCAGGTCAGAAAAAAGACTAGGAGGAAGGCAAAAATTTCAGGGATGACCCTGCAAAAAGGGCCAAGTCTAACACAGTTCAATGTAGAAAGTGTGTCCTTAGTGGGCCCATGATTTAAATAGTGCAGAGGTACAAAAGGGGGTGGTAATGGACGGAGAATCTGAACCAATCAAACACTCACACCCAGTCAAAAGTTCTGGGTTTAATCCATCACCATTCTTTAGCCCACTTTGCCACCGTAGTTCAGACATGGCTATATGCAAATCAGTCTGACCCCGTGCCTCATGGGAACAGTCCAGCCTGAACTGCCAAGCCATGCCTTCCCTGGACCGGAAACAAGCTTCCGAAGACCGGTTTCTGGCATTCCAGCCGTCTTCAGCCCGGCTTGCTTGAATCCAGTGGCAAAGTGAGCAAGGGACTCACATCTGAGCATACCCTGCCACACTTATGGCGGCCAAAAGCGGTACAAAAGGGGGTGGTAATGGACGGAGAATATGAACCAATCAAACACTCACACCCAGTCAAAAGATCTGGGTTTAATCCATCACCGTTCTTTAGCCCACTTTGCCACCCCAGTTCAGACATGGCTATATGCAAATCAGTCTGACCCCGTGCCTCATGGGAACAGTCCAGCCCGAACTGCCAAGCCATGCCTTCCCTGGACCGGAAACAAGCTTCCGAGGACCGGTTTCTGGCATTCCAGCCGTCTTCAGCCCGGATTGCTTGAATCCAGTGGCAAAGTGAGCAAGGGACTCATGTCTGAGCATACCCTGCCACACTTATGGCGGCCAAAAGCGGTACAAAAGGGGGTGGTAATGGACGGAGAATCTGAACCAATCAAACACTCACACCCAGTCAAAAGATCTGGGTTTAATCCATCACCGTTCTTTAGCCCACTTTGCCACCCCAGTTCAGACATGGCTATATGCAAATCAGTCTGACCCCGTGCCTCATTGGAACAGTCAAGCCCAAACTGCCAAGCCATGCCTTCCCTGGACCGGAAACAAGCTTCCGAGGACCAGTTTCTGGCATTCATGCCGTCTTCTGCCCGGCTTGCTTGAATCCAGTGGCAAAGTGAGCAAGGGACTCACGTCTGAGCATACCCTGCCACACTTATGGCGGCCAAAAGCGGTACAAAAGGGGGTGGTAATGGACGGAGAATCTGAACCAATCAAACACTCACACCCAGTCAAAAGATCTGGGTTTAATCCATCCCCGTTCTTTAGCCCACTTTGCCACCCCAGTTCAGACATGGCTATATGCAAATCAGTCTGACCCCGTGCCTCATGGGAATAGTCCAGCCCGAACTGCCAAGCCATGCCTTCCCTGGACCGGAAACAAGCTTCCGAGGACCGGTTTCTGGCATTCCAGCCGTCTTCAGCCCGGCTTGCTTGAATCCAGTGGCAAAGTGAGCAAGGGACTCACGTCTGAGCGTACCCTGCCACACTTATGGCGGCCAAAAGCGGTACAAAAGGGGGTGGTAATGGACGGAGAATCTGAACCAATCAAACACTCACACCCAGTCAAAAGATCTGGGTTTAATCCATCACCGTTCTTTAGCCCACTTTGCCACCCCAGTTCAGACATGGCTATATGCAAATCAGTCTGACCCCGTGCCTCATGGGAACAGTCCAGCCCGAACTGCCAAGCCATGCCTTCCCTGGACCGGAAACAAGCTTTCGAGGGCCGGTTTCTGGTATTCTAGCCGTCTTCAGCCCGGCTTGCTTGAATCCAGTGGCAAAGTGAGCAAGGGACTCACTTCTGAGCATACCCTGCCACGCTTTAAATAGTGCAGAGGCCTGGAGGTCACAGTGTTTTGAGTTGATTTTTTAACTATTTTCAAATTTCACTTATAGAAGTTACCAAAAGCTGTTGGTTTTTCCCAGTTTTGGGTAATTGTTGAAGTGAGACGGGTGTGGGAGGGGCGGGGGAGTTTTATACAGCCAAGCTACACCTGAAGGTATCAGAGGGCTTTATATGAGCATCTGTTGGGTTACAGATGGACACATTCATTTTTGTTAGGCACGCATGTAGGATTAAGTGATTTGCCCAGAATCACAGGATGTTGAGCGTCCATGCCGAGACTCGAACCCAGTTCTTCAGCCCCACTCTATCCTTTAGGCCTCATCCTCCCCATAAAGTGGGGACAGTAAATGCTGTAATGAGTCTCAATAGTTTTGTCAAAATGTTAGATTTCATAATTCACATGATTCTTTGAGCTCTGCTAACAGTTTGACTAGTTTCTCCCAAGAGAACACCGTTAGCCTTGGGCACCATAATAAAATAGAGCATTATTTTTTTTAAACTTTATTTTAGTTTTCTATTGTAACAGCAAATCAATCCCCCCCGCAATTGGCATCAATAATACAATACGTGTATACAGTTCGTTCACCTCATTATGGCACACTTGGGTACAGACATCACAGTTTGGGCTGTGTCCCTAAGGAGCAAAGCAATTCTCAGTAGCAGCAGGAAGTATACGTGCGGATCTAGCAGGGCACTACCCCAGTAAAGACCCATCCACCCCGCTCCCACTTCCCTCTCCATCCGACCCAACCCCTCAGAGGAAAATAGCTCAGCACTCGTGCCATCCGAATCACTGTTGGACACCCCCGTAGCACACATAACTCGCCATGCAAGCAAATCCTCCTGCAGTTTCTCGTCCCTGCGCGTGCGTTGCATATGCGTCTCCTAGGCCAAAGACCAGTCCCTGACATCCCTGAGCCAGGCCGACTTCTCAGGAGCCCTCTGCCCCATCTAGGTAATTGCTACCCTCCGCCTCGCCAACACCAGCAATAGCTGCAACATTTTATAGGAAAGGTTTCTCTTCTTAGGCTTCGGGACCAAGGCTAATAGGCAATGGAGCGGGGTCAAAATGTTCCGGAGACCGGTGATGGCACGTATTTGATCCACCACTGCCTTCCAGAAGCTCCTGACCAATGGGCAGTCCCAGGCCAGGTGCAGGAACCCCACTCCCTCCACTCCACATCTGGGGCAGTTGTCCCCCCTGTTTTCGGAGATACGCTGCAAGGAGACCGGGGTCAGGTAAGTACGATGCATAAAATTAAAATGGATCAGTTTAAACCGCGCATTGCACGACACCTTGCGCGTAAGGGTTCCTATACGTTTGCACTGCCCCACGTCCAGGGCAGCCCCAAGGTCTGTCTCCCAAGCCTCCCAGGAAGGTGGAACCGGCGGGGCGGAGTCCCGTCTCATGGCCGAGTACAGCAAAGATATCAGTCTTCGCCCACTACCACAGAGGATGTTTAGGGTGTGGGACAGCGGGGGCGCCTCTGGAAACTGGGATCAAGCCTCTCTCGCTACCTCTTGGAGGCCCCTGTTCAATCGACACACAAGAGTCGTTGGGATAAAGGTCTGCTAAAGTCTCACAACCTCCCGCTTGCCAGTCCCGAAAGGAAATGTGTTCTTCCATGGTAAGTATGGGGGCCAAAATCCACACCAGCAACTCCCTATGAAAGGGGGCCCACTGCAAGATTCTGTCCACGAACCGCTGCCAGACCCCTGCAGTGTGGCGTACCACATACGGTAGGGCCTTGTCCGCCCCCGTCCACGCATCAAGGCCACTTGCAATGCCCGCTCATCCGCTCTGCCGGCTAGGAGTCTCATCTCCCAATTATATGTGTCCGCGAACCACCGAGTAGCCGGCAGTAGCTGTGCCGCATAGTAATACAGGTCAAACCTCGGCGCCTCCAGCCCCCCTTCCTCCCAGCTCTGGACAGAGGTGTGGAGGGCAACCCGGCTGCGTCGGCCCGCCCAGAGCAAAGAAGTAAGCAGTGTGTTAAGCGTGCGAAATACTCGCGGGGGAAGCGGGCACAAAGAATTTTGCAGGACGTATAACGTCCTTGGGAGCATCACCATCTTAGCGACAGCCAGCCGCCCCATAAGGGAGAGTGGCAGGGAGTTCCAGAAGGACACAGACTGTTGGAGGGATCGGAGAACCCGGTCGAAATTACGGGCCAGTAATTGCGCATCGGTCGGAGCCACCTGGATTCCCATATACCGGAAGCCCTCCAGCTCCCAGCGCAGCCCTAGATTCAGAGCAAGTCCATCTGCGGGCCTGTGTCATAACCCGTCCGGGGGAAGATCAGGGACTTCCTGGAATTGATTCACAGACCCGAAGCTGCACCAAAGCGGTCCAAATGCCGGAGCAAGATGGGCAATGATTCAATCGGGGTCGTCAAATAAAAGAGGGCATCGTCTGCACACAAGGAGACCACATTTTCCTTGTCTCCCACCGTTATCCCCCACTGTGCCATTTCTGTTCGGACGGAGACCGCCAAGTGCTCAATCGCCAGGGCAAAAAGGAGCGGCGAGAGGGGGCACCCCTGCCGAGTGCCCCTACCCAAAGACCATTCCTCCGATCGCGACGACCCAAGCCTAACTCTGGCCCGAGGGGCCTTGTATAGGATCCGGACCCAGCGACAAAAGACGGGCCCAACCCCACCAACCGGAGGACCTCCAACAGGTATCCCCAGTCGACGGTGTCGAACGCCTTAGCGAGGTCAATCGATACCAGGACCTGCTGATCCTCCCTGCCACGTACCTCATGGATAATATGGTTTAATCGCCGTAGGTTCATAGCGGTATTCCGGCCCGGGATAAACCCACATTGCTCCTGGTGCACCAGACGCGCCATGTGTGGCGCCAGTCGAGTAGCCAATAGCTTAGTCAGGAGTTGTACGTCCATGTTGATCATAGTTATGGGTCGGAACGCCGCGGGGTCACAGCCGTCCCCCCCCCCGGCTTTAGGATCATACATATTTCGCCCTGGTTCATAGTAGGCGGAAGGGTGTCACATTCAAGCGCCTCAAGGTACACCTGTAAGAGGAGGGGGGCAAGGACATCCCCGAATGTCTGGTAACATTCAGGGGGGGAAACCATCGCTCCCCGGGGACTTCGCCCTCGGCAGGCTGGCCATCGCTACCCTCACCTCTCGGAGCGACAAGACCTCATCCAATTCCTCTGCGGCCTCCCTCGGGAGGGTCTGGAGAGTCAGCCCCTGGAGATAAGGCAGGTAGAAAGCCTCCATGACCGAAGGATCCACGGCGTATACCGTCTGCAGGAGGGACTGGAGGACTCGGAGAATAGCCGCTGCCGATTGCACCATGCCTCCCGTAGGTCCCCTCAGGGCAACTATCCTCTCTGGGGTAGACTCTCACTTAAGAATCCAGGCCAACAGTCCATCTGACTTGTCCCCCTGGCGATGGAGACGCTGCCGATATTGACCAAGAGTGTATTTGTCCAGGCGATTCAATATATCAAGCACACACGCTCGGGCTGTCCGCTCGGACTCCAGACTCGAGTCATCAGGATCCAACAACGTCTGTCGGCGCAGAAGATCATCTTCCGCCACATGTAATTCGGCAAGCAGTTGCTTCCGGACCCCATAAGTGAGGCCCATACATTCGCCGCTTATCACTGCTTTCAGAGCATCCCATTTAGTAGAGTAGGTGATGTCACCCCCCTCCCAGTTCAGATTTGGCCAGGACGGTCTCCACGTGATCCCTCCCTACTTGGTCCTGCAAGAGGTCCACCGGCATCCTCCAACTTTAAGGGCGGGAGGGCTGGCGTTCCCATTGTGCAACGCATGTCACCGGTGAGTGGTCGGACAGGAAGCGGGCCTGATGCGTGACCGTTAATGAAAGAGACGCGTCAACATTAGCAGCGAGAACCCTGTCCAGCCGGCTATGCGTGTTATGAGTGGGGGTATAACATGTATACAGTTTCTGCGTCGGGTTATCCAGACGCCACACATCACCGAACCCCAAGTTTTGCATCACCTCCCGGAGTCGCGCTGTCATGCGTGGTTTCGTGCCTGTACGGGGCGGGTATCTATCCAAAACTGGGTCCAACACACAATTGATGTCTCCAAACCAAAGGAAAGGGGGGTCCTTGTCCGGAATAAGGACCTCCTGGAAATGGGAATAGAAGTCAGGGTCGTCTACATTGGGCGCGTACGAATACAGTAACAAGAGATCCCTCCTGCCCAACTTCACCCGCAGGAGCAGGTACCTACCATTAATATCCGCCTCCACATACTGGATGGCGAAGGGGACTCCAGGGGCAACCCAGATCAGGACCCCCCTTGCATATGTCGAAAAGGAGCAGTGAAACAACTTTTGGGCACCCTCATCATTCAGATGGGTCTCCTGCAGGCACGCAATGGAGACTCCGTGTCGTCGGAGGAAGGACAGGACCCTGTGCCTCTTGGTACATGTGCCCAGCCCCCGCACGTTCCAGCTTAAGATCTTGTATCCTATAGCCGTTGGTAGCGCCCAGCCGGGCCTCCAGCTCTGTTTCCTGTGTTCTGCCAACCCTGAGCCTGAACTGTGATACACCTGTTGCCTACAACAATTCCCCTCAACAGCCTCCCCCACCACCCCAACCTCCCCATCACCCCAAACCCCCTAGAACAGACCCCTCCACCCCCACCCACGAGCAAGATGACAGCAACAACAAAATATGCTCCCCTGCCCTCCTTCTGCTGGTGCCAGGATGTACACAGCCACCCCATTCACCCCACACAACACTCACTCTCACTAAACAGAACAAGAAACTACCCCCCCTCTCAGCTGCCTACGCGACCCAATGTCAATGTGAAGAACACCATGCTCAACTAGGGGGCTAGCCCCAGCACAGGTAAGTACCCAGTCACATATACCCTCCCCCCACCATACACGCTCTGTCTACTGATATGACGCCCCCCTGTCCCACCTGGCAAAAAAGATCAAGGCTTGTGGTACTCTGGCCACTAGCGTGGAACTAATGTTGTCCCAAGGGCCTCACAAGCCTGACACACCATACATTCAGTCCACAGAACACCTCAGGGCGGTACCGTCTCTTCCGGTGACTCAGCTCCCTGGGATCACCGGAGCTGTGAGAATCATGTCCTGCACTGTAGCTTGCAATGTGTCCGGTACCAGGACATCCTCAGGACCTTGTGGATTCGGGGCCCCCGAGTCATCCACTTCAGTCGATGGTGCCAGAAGCAGAGCCCCATCTGCTCCTACCGTGACTCTAGGCTCCTCAGTAACTGCAGTCTCAGAGCGGCGTCTCCGTCTGCCGTGGCGTTTCTGCGGAGGCCGGGTCCCCCACGTGGGGGCCACCGCATTCTCTCAGCGGAAGGTCATCCCCTCTGATCTCCAGCCACTCCCAGACCTCCCCCGGGGAGTCGAAGAAGTGCGCCTTTCCTTGTGAGAGTACCTTGAGTTTAGCCGGGTATTAAGCGTGGGCGGAAAATCCGTTCCGCTCGCGGATTTTGCGGATTTTCGGGAAATCCGCAATCCGCGAGATTTGCGGATTTCCCGCAAAATCCGCAAATTCGCACGCAGCGGATTTTTTTGGCGGCGCGCGGCGTTGGTGATACAATTTTTGCGGCGCGCGGCGTTTATCATCGTTTGCCGAGTTGTTTTTTTCGATAGTTTGCGAGTGCTGCGCCATTTTGGATCTTGCTGTGTGATCCCGCGGGAATTGGCGAGCGCGATTACGTCATCGCGGCTTGCCAGCGATAGTTTGTCAACGCGAGTACGGCGAGATCACGTCTCGCGGTACTTCGCAATTGCGAGATTTGAGATGCGGCGAGCGAAAATATAAATTTGCAATTCTGCACAAGAAATCCACCAGCAAGCAGCATAAACCTTCTAGAAATGATGATTTTTATGTGAATAACTCCTTAGTTTGACATTTGCCTGCACTTTTTTAGCGAGGAGTCCATTTTGGGGAGGGGGGCAGGGGGGTGGGAGGAAGGAAGTGCCCCATAGTCTTCAACTTCCTGTTCCTGTTCAGCAGGCTCCTCCCAGTGCTTTGTCCATCTCCTGGTCACTTTTCATTCGGATGTGGACCTGGAAGGATTACTTTTTGTGGATGCTGCTGGATCTTTGGATTTGAGGCCTTTTTGACTTTCTTTGGATCACTGTTGGATTAGAAATTTTACAAGTAAGTTTGTTTGGGGCATTACAGTTGCTGCAACTAAAATTTTGGGATTTTCGATTTTTGGGCTGTTTTGGGGCCTTTTCCCCAGGGGTACTCAGTGGTGGGTGGACTGTGGTTGTCTTGAACTTAAACATCATGGAGGCCATAGATGAATTGGGATTGTGCTGATTTTTCTGTGTTTTTCGATTTTTTTTTTTTGTAAAATTTTGTGTTTTTCGATTTTTGACCTGTTGTTGGGGCCTTGACCAGGGGTAGTGAGTGGTGCATGGGCCTAGTCTTTCTGTGGGCTGTCTTGAATTTAAACATCATGGAGGCCATGGATGGAATGGGATTGTGCTGATTTTGCAGTGTTTTTCGATTTTTGGGCCTGTACTTGGGGGCTTTTCACCAGGGGTATTTGAGTCTAGCATGGGCCTAGTCTTTCTGTGGGCTGTCTTGAATTTAAACATCATGGAGGCCATGGATGGAATAGGATTGTGCGGATTTTGCAGTGTTTTTCGATTTTTGGGCCTGTACTTGTGGCCTTTTCACCAGGGGTATTTGAGTCTAGCATGGGCCTAGTCTTTCTGTGGGTTGTCTTGAATTTAAACATCATGGAGGCCATGGATTGAATGGGATTGTGCTGATTTTGCAGTGTTTTTCGATTTTTGGGGGTGTTCATGGGGAGGGACATGCCATGTGGCTGGTGGCCATTTTGAGTGCAGCTACAGGCACTGGCCATGTGCTGGCAGGCAAGTGGCCATTTTGAATGCAGGCTTTGTTGTTAGGCCTCCAACCATTTTGCCTACTTTTCAACCTTTATTTATGCCCAGGGGTAGTGAGTCTTGCATGGGCCTAGTATTTCTGTGGGTTGTCTTGAATTTAAACATCATGGAGGCCATGGATTGAATGGGATTGTGCTGATTTTGCAGTGTTTTTCGATTTTTGGGCCTGTACTTGTGGCCTTTTCACCAGGGGTATTTCAGTCTAGCATGGGCCTAGTCTTTCTGTGGGCTGTCTTGAATTTAAACATCATGGAGGCCATGGATTGAATGGGATTGTGCTGATTTTGCAGTGTTTTTCGATTTTTGGGCCTGTACTTGTGGCCTTTTCACCAGGGGTATTTCAGTCTAGCATGGGCCTAGTCTTTCTGTGGGCTGTCTTGAATTTAAACATCATGGAGGCCATGGATGGAATAGGATTGTGCTGATTTTGCAGTGTTTTTCGATTTTTGGGCCTGTACTTGTGGCCTTTTCACCAGGGGTATTTGAGTCTAGCATGGGCCTAGTCTTTCTGTGGGCTGTCTTGAATTTAAACATCATGGAGGCCATGGATGGAATAGGATTGTGCTGATTTTGCAGTGTTTTTCGATTTTTGGGCCTGTACTTGTGGCCTTTTCACCAGGGGTATTTGAGTCTAGCATGGGCCTAGTCTTTCTGTGGGCTGTCTTGAATTTAAACATCATGGAGGCCATGGATTGAATGGGATTGTGCTGATTTTGCAGTGTTTTTCGATTTTTGGGGGTGTTCATGGGGAGGGACATGCCATGTGGCTGGTGGCCATTTTGAGTGCAGCTACAGGCACTGGCCATGTGCTGGCAGGCAAGTGGCCATTTTGAATGCAGGCTTTGTTGTTAGGCCTCCAACCATTTTGCCTACTTTTCAACCTTTATTTATGCCCAGGGGTAGTGAGTCTTGCATGGGCCTAGTATTTCTGTGGGTTGTCTTGAATTTAAACATCATGGAGGCCATGGATTGAATGGGATTGTGCTGATTTTGCAGTGTTTTTCGATTTTTGGGCCTGTACTTGTGGCCTTTTCACCAGGGGTATTTCAGTCTAGCATGGGCCTAGTCTTTCTGTGGGCTGTCTTGAATTTAAACATCATGGAGGCCATGGATGGAATAGGATTGTGCTGATTTTGCAGTGTTTTTCGATTTTTGGGCCTGTACTTGTGGCCTTTTCACCAGGGGTATTTGAGTCTAGCATGGGCCTAGTCTTTCTGTGGGCTGTCTTGAATTTAAACATCATGGAGGCCATGGATGGAATAGGATTGTGCTGATTTTGCAGTGTTTTTCGATTTTTGGGCCTGTACTTGTGGCCTTTTCACCAGGGGTATTTGAGTCTAGCATGGGCCTAGTCTTTCTGTGGGCTGTCTTGAATTTAAACATCATGGAGGCCATGGATGGAATGGGATTGTGCTGATTTTTCAGTGTTTTTCGATTTTTGGGGGTGTTCATGGGGAGGGACATGCCATGTGGCTGGTGGCCATTTTGAGTGCAGCTACAGGCACTGGCCATGTGCTGGCAGGCAAGTGGCCATTTTGAATGCAGGCTTTGTTGTTAGGCCTCCAACCATTTTGCCTACTTTTCAACCTTTATTTATGCCCAGGGGTAGTGAGTCTTGCATGGGCCTAGTATTTCTGTGGGCTGTCTTGAATTTAAACATCATGGAGGCCATGGATTGAATGGGATTGTGCTGATTTTGCAGTGTTTTTCGATTTTTGGGCCTGTACTTGTGGCCTTTTCACCAGGGGTATTTCAGTCTAGCATGGGCCTAGTCTTTCTGTGGGCTGTCTTGAATTTAAACATCATGGAGGCCATGGATGGAATAGGATTGTGCTGATTTTGCAGTGTTTTTCGATTTTTGGGCCTGTACTTGTGGCCTTTTCACCAGGGGTATTTGAGTCTAGCATGGGCCTAGTCTTTCTGTGGGCTGTCTTGAATTTAAACATCATGGAGGCCATGGATGGAATAGGATTGTGCTGATTTTGCAGTGTTTTTCGATTTTTGGGCCTGTACTTGTGGCCTTTTCACCAGGGGTATTTGAGTCTAGCATGGGCCTAGTCTTTCTGTGGGCTGTCTTGAATTTAAACATCATGGAGGCCATGGATGGAATGGGATTGTGCTGATTTTGCAGTGTTTTTCGATTTTTGGGGGTGTTCATGGGGAGGGACATGCCATGTGGCTGGTGGCCATTTTGAGTGCAGCTACAGGCACTGGCCATGTGCTGGCAGGCAAGTGGCCATTTTGAATGCAGGCTTTGTTGTTAGGCCTCCAACCATTTTGCCTACTTTTCAACCTTTATTTATGCCCAGGGGTAGTGAGTCTTGCATGGGCCTAGTCTTTCTGTGGGTTGTCTTGAATTTAAACATTATGGAGGGCATGGATGGATTGGGATTGTGCTGATTTTGCAGTGTTTTTCGATTTTTTTGTGCTCTATAACTGAACTGATGTTCCTCTGTCTTCCATTTTTTTTAGGTGCACAAGACTCAAGAGAACCACCAGTGCCAGGAAGAAGTCCTGCAGCGGTGTGTGTGTGCAGCATAACGTCACGCGACGTCACGTCTGGCCTCAGACAACTCTACAATTCGTGCAACTGCGGCCTGCTGTCTGACCTGCTCTGAAGAAGATGGCCCCAAAGAAAGTTCTCCGTAGCTCCTCTAGCAAGAAAGTTGCTAGTAAGGAGCAGAAGAAGCAAGTTACCAAGGAGGCTGGTGTGCCACCCGCCACTTTTTTTGGGAGCAAAAAAAAAAGTACGCCTGCAGCAGCAGGATCTGCTGGGGACCAACCTGAGAGCAGCACCCCTGCTCCATTGGGTTCAGTGCCTCCACCACCACGCCAACTTAAGTCAAAGCCCTTGAGTGCTTCAGAGGCAGTCAGTGTACTTCTCCAATCACCATCGACCAGTGATGTTGGCTCATCGCAAGAAAGTAGCAGCAATGTCCCTGAATCAACACAGGTTGTTGTAACTCATCTGACAAGTGTTGAACAACCACAGCCGCAACAACAACACCATGTGCAAGTACACGCCCAAGTACATGTGGAAGGAGAGGCAGCAAAAGGAGATGCGCAAGCAAAGGTGCATGGACGTTCACAAGTGCCCACAATAGTTGTTCCTCCCGAAGTAGGGGCACATTTGGAAATCGACAATGAAGCTGAGGTATCATTGGAAGCCACTCCTCCTGATGATCATTCATTGTCTTCAACATCCCTAGCAAGGAAAAGATCAAGGGGGGTGTCTACATCTTCTTCAAGCCCACCTCGTTCTGGTGCAAGTGATCTGTCTTGGGAACCACAACTGCGGTCTGACAGTGAGGCAGAGGCACACCATGATCTGACACCGTTACCTAAGCGTAAAAGGAAGGTCGTCCAAAAACTCAAACCTATGGAGTGTGATGAGGCTCAACAAGAAGTGACAGATACTGCTGGTGATGAAGCCTCTCACGATGACGACGAGCCAGTCATCACAAAGGTCACTGCAGCCCCACCGGGCATGCAGCAAAGAGACATTTTGACCCTATCCCGAGAAGCTGCTGAGCGTGATGATGATGTCGGCGAGGAGGCAATGGAAATGGAATCATTAGATTTGGAGTTAAGTAGTACACCAAAACCTACCGCTTCCATATTTCTTCGCAAGAAGGTACCCACCTCGTCCTCGACCTCAATTCGTGGTGGTGAAAGTGCAAAACGTACTGAAGTTCGGCAATCCACATCCTCCACTTCATCTGTCATTAGCAGCAGGACCACCACCACCAGTATCGCCGCCTCCTCCGGCCCCCGAAGACATTTCAAGTCTCCAGTTTGGGACTTCTTTAGTGTTTGCCCAAAAAAGGAAAACGTAGCCATTTGTAGCCTTTGTAAGCTTCGATTTAGTCGTGGTAAGCTTGGTTCTAACTATGGTACCGGAGGCCAGAGAGGTCATCTTGAGAGAAGGCACGCTGTCGAATGGTTTCCGCACCTAGAGGCGGTCAAGAAAGCCGGAATTGCACGTAATGAAAACGTTGATTTGTCATCTGCTGATGACGAGGAGGTAGAAGAAGACGATTCAAACACTTCACTTACACCCAGTTCCCATGTCAGCAGCACACCCCATGGGAGCCACACTAAGAGTGTGGGAGAGAGTGAGACATCAATGCGGAAAAGTGCATCAGCGAGCGTAACTGGGTCGAAGAGATCATCATCATCCCGTAAATCATTGGTCCAGGGCAACATTAAAAAGATGTTGTTTACAGAAGCGCAATATGAACGCAACCACCCAATGACCCGTCTGTATAACACTAAGCTGGCTAAAATGCTAGCTCTGGACCTTCTCCCTTTTTCTTTTGTAGAAGGGGTTGGTTTTCTAGAATTAGTGACAGCGCTCTGCCCTAAATGGAAGGTTCCTAGCCGGTTCTATTTTGCCCGAGTTGCGGTTCCAGCACTACATGAAGATGTTCTGAAGGTGATTGGGGCAGCTTTGCAGAAGAGTGCTGTTCACACTATACATCTGACAACAGACATGTGGACCAGTGGCGCAGGCGCTGATTACATGTGCATCACTGCACACTGGGTCTCTTTTTCAGGGGCTAAAGCAAAGCTAAACTCAGGTGTTGACACTAACATTGTTTTTAAAGGTGCTCGGAAACATGCAACACTAGCCATGTTTGGTTTGGAGAAACGTCACACAGCAGAAAACATTTTGGATGTCTTTAACACAAAGGTCCTTAACTGTCTGTCCCCACTAAAACGCAAGGTTGGTTATGTTTCCACGGACAATGGCTCCAATATAGTTAAGGCCATGAGGGACGGTTACTATTTCAGAGTGCCGTGTTTGGCGCACTGTATAAACCTGGTTGTCCAAAAATTCTTGGGTAATAAACGCAGTGCAGCGTACAGTGTATTGGAGAACTGCCGAAAAATTTGCAAGCATTTCAGGCATTCTTTTAACGCCCGCAAGCAGCTGAGGAGCATGCTATATCAATGTCAAATGCCAGTGAAAGCACTCATCCAGGAGGTGGTAACACGTTGGAACTCAACCTTCTACATGCTTGAGCGTCTGTATGAGCAGTATACGCAACTCGATCAATATTTCTTGAAAGAGGGTATAGAGGAGCTGAGGATGGGTGGGCCGCAATGGAACATAGTTGAAAGCCTAACACACATGCTTCGTCCTTTTGAGGTCTTCACACGTGCAGTCAGCAAGGAGGACTCTAATTTGGGAAAAGCTATCCCATTGTTGTACATGCTGGAGGACCAACTGAAGGAGGTGTGTTCTGTGTTTCGAAAAGATGACAAAAAGAAAGACTCTTTGCTTCTGGCTGAGAAATTATTAGAGCTCCTACAAGGTGATGAACGTCTTCAAAAGATCCACTCAGAACAGCATTACATTTGTGCTACTATTCTGGATCCACGCTACAAAAAGGCGCTGGCAGGCAGAGCATTCTTTCCTTTTGCTGATGAAGATGTTACAAAGTACAAACGTTGGCTAGCCTTGTCAGCCAAGAAGTTTGAAACAGAACGGCTGGAAATTGAAGGAAATGGCAGTACATCAGCAGGCCATCCCCAGTCAAAACAATCCACTTCTGCACCTGTGGCTGTGGCACAAGTGACCTCTCAGCCGTTAAAGACACCGGCAACCGGATCATCTGCACGAAAGACAACAGAAACATTGGAGGCTGAAGAGGATTGGCTAGCTCTGCGTGGGTTTGGTTCTCAAAAGGTCAGAGGCACAGCAAGAGCTACGCAAAGTGGAGGAACCTTGGAGGAGGACCTTGAGTCGATGGTGAAGGACTATCTGAATGACTCCACAGAGGTCTATGTTAATTCTGACCCATTGGCGTATTGGCATGGGAAAAAAGAATTGTGGCCACAGCTCACCAACCTGGCTTTAAACTACTTGTCTTGCCCACTCGCAAGTGTGTCTTCTGAACGGGTTTTCAGTGCGGCTGGTGGGATTGTAACTCCCAAACGGAGCCACCTCTCGCCCAAAAATGTGGAGAGGTTAACAATGATCAAGATGAATCAGCACCTCATACCACCAGATATAAGAGTACGAGAGAGCGTGCCGGATGAAGAGGAGGTGGCCAGCACCATTGATGAGGGAATTTCTACTCTGTCAGGTGGCACTGACCTCACCCGGGCTGAATTCGCAGAGTATGATGACGAAGCCTTATTCTTATTCCTGGACCGTGATACCGACTTCGAGCCCTGAAAATGAGACAACGAATCAATAACTTTCTTTTTCATCCTTATTCACTTTTATTCCTGTGTGTCTGTCTTTCTTTGTTGTGCACAGTTAATATAATTCAAACTTTAATCAGATAATCACAAAAACAAGCCCATCAGCAGAACTGTCTTCACTTGTTTGCTAATTTATTTGAAGGTGCCGCAGTCTGCATTCCTCAGGTTCACAAGTTCAGAAGAACATGCTCCTCTATCCTCCTCCTCCAGACTCCTATTTCCATCAAAGCAGAGGGCTGGTTTACGCCCAATGAAGAAAGACTCAGCACTTGTGGGGGTGTTGTTCTACCTCTTTGCAGGTGAGTTGACGGGTCTGGGGCCATTGCTGGGAAGCACTAAAAGTGGTTTGTGCCAAATCCGAGGCGGAAAATTTTTTGTGTTTTTGATGACTTGCTTGCCTTTGAGGTGCTCTTAGGGGGGGTTCCGTCTGTTTGTGGGTGAGTTTCGTGGTCTGAGAGCATTGCTGGGACACTCTAATCTTGATTGCATTTGCTTTTCAGGAAATCCGTCGTGCCAACCCCGACTTATGGCCTAGCTACGCAGCGCGTTTGGACCGAAGGCCCAGAAATATTGCAAGTATGAGATTTTGCTTTTGGCCTGTTTGGGGGTGTTATGCTTCTTGGCGGGTGGGTTGCCGGGTCTTGGGGCATTCCTGGGAAGGTCTAATACCGGGTAGAAGTGGTTGGGACAAAATCCAGGCCGATTTTTTTTTGGGCTATTTCAGACATTTTGCTCTATGTAGCGTTTTCGGGGGCCTGTTTGGGGGGCTTCCTGGTGTTTGTGGGTGAGTTTCGTGGTCTAGGAGCACTGCTGGGACACTCTAATCTTGATTGCATTTGCTTTTCAGGAAATCCGTCGTGCCAACCCCGACTTATGGCCTAGCTACGCAGCGCGTTTGGACCGAAGGCCCAGAAATATTGCAAGTATGAGATTTTGCTTTTGGCCTGTTTGGGGGTGTTATGCTTCTTGGCGGGTGGGTTGCCGGGTCTTGGGGCATTCCTGGGAAGGTCTAATACCGGGTAGAAGTGGTTGGGACAAAATCCAGGCCGATTTTTTTTTGGGCTATTTCTGACATTTTGCTCTATGTAGCGTTTTCGGGGGCCTGTTTGGGGGGCTTCCTGGTGTTTGTGGGTGAGTTTCGTGGTCTGGGAGCACTGCTGGGACACTCTGATCTTGATTGCATTTGCTTTTCAGGAAATCCGTCGTGCCAACCCCGACTTATGGCCTAGCTACGCAGCGCGTTTGGACCGAAGGCCCAGAAATATTGCAAGTATGAGATTTTGCTTTTGGCCTGTTTGGGGGTGTTATGCTTCTTGGCGGGTGGGTTGCCGGGTCTTGGGGCATTCCTGGGAAGGTCTAATACCGGGTAGAAGTGGTTGGGACAAAATCCAGGCCGATTTTTTTTTGGGCTATTTCTGACATTTTGCTCTATGTAGCGTTTTCGGGGGCCTGTTTGGGGGGCTTCCTGGTGTTTGTGGGTGAGTTTCGTGGTCTGGGAGCACTGCTGGGACACTCTAATCTTGATTGCATTTGCTTTTCAGGAAATCCGTCGTGCCAACCCCGACTTATGGCCTAGCTACGCAGCGCGTTTGGACCAAAGGCCCAGAAATATTGCAAGTATGAGATTTTGCTTTTGGCCTGTTTGGGGGTGTTATGCTTCTTGGCGGGTGGGTTGCCGGGTCTTGGGGCATTCCTGGGAAGGTCTAATACCGGGTAGAAGTGGTTGGGACAAAATCCAGGCCGATTTTTTTTTGGGCTATTTCTGACATTTTGCTCTATGTAGCGTTTTCGGGGGCCTGTTTGGGGGGCTTCCTGGTGTTTGTGGGTGAGTTTCGTGGTCTGGGAGCACTGCTGGGACACTCTAATCTTGATTGCATTTGCTTTTCAGGAAATCCGTCGTGCCAACCCCGACTTATGGCCTAGCTACGCAGCGCGTTTGGACCGAAGGCCCAGAAATATTGCAAGTATGAGATTTTGCTTTTGGCCTGTTTGGGGGTGTTATGCTTCTTGGCGGGTGGGTTGCCGGGTCTTGAGGCATTCCTGGGAAGGTCTAATACCGGGTAGAAGTGGTTGGGACAAAATCCAGGCCGATTTTTTTTTGGGCTATTTCTGACATTTTGCTCTATGTAGCGTTTTCGGGGGCCTGTTTGGGGGGCTTCCTGGTGTTTGCGGGTGAGTTTCGTGGTCTGGGAGCACTGCTGGGACACTCTAATCTTGATTGCATTTGCTTTTCAGGAAATCCGTCGTGCCAACCCCGACTTATGGCCTAGCTACGCAGCGCGTTTGGACCGAAGGCCCAGAAATATTGCAAGTATGAGATTTTGCTTTTGGCCTGTTTGGGGGTGTTATGCTTCTTGGCGGGTGGGTTGCCGGGTCTTGGGGCATTCCTGGGAAGGTCTAATACCGGGTAGAAGTGGTTGGGACAAAATCCAGGCCGATTTTTTTTTGGGCTATTTCTGACATTTTGCTCTATGTAGCGTTTTCGGGGGCCTGTTTGGGGGGCTTCCTGGTGTTTGTGGGTGAGTTTCGTGGTCTGGGAGCACTGCTGGGACACTCTGATCTTGATTGCATTTGCTTTTCAGGAAATCCGTCGTGCCAACCCCGACTTATGGCCTAGCTACGCAGCGCGTTTGGACCGAAGGCCCAGAAATATTGCAAGTATGAGATTTTGCTTTTGGCCTGTTTGGGGGTGTTATGCTTCTTGGCGGGTGGGTTGCCGGGTCTTGGGGCATTCCTGGGAAGGTCTAATACCGGGTAGAAGTGGTTGGGACAAAATCCAGGCCGATTTTTTTTTGGGCTATTTCTGACATTTTGCTCTATGTAGCGTTTTCGGGGGCCTGTTTGGGGGGCTTCCTGGTGTTTGTGGGTGAGTTTCGTGGTCTGGGAGCACTGCTGGGACACTCTAATCTTGATTGCATTTGCTTTTCAGGAAATCCGTCGTGCCAACCCCGACTTATGGCCTAGCTACGCAGCGCGTTTGGACCAAAGGCCCAGAAATATTGCAAGTATGAGATTTTGCTTTTGGCCTGTTTGGGGGTGTTATGCTTCTTGGCGGGTGGGTTGCCGGGTCTTGGGGCATTCCTGGGAAGGTCTAATACCGGGTAGAAGTGGTTGGGACAAAATCCAGGCCGATTTTTTTTTGGGCTATTTCTGACATTTTGCTCTATGTAGCGTTTTCGGGGGCCTGTTTGGGGGGCTTCCTGGTGTTTGTGGGTGAGTTTCGTGGTCTGGGAGCACTGCTGGGACACTCTAATCTTGATTGCATTTGCTTTTCAGGAAATCCGTCGTGCCAACCCCGACTTATGGCCTAGCTACGCAGCGCGTTTGGACCGAAGGCCCAGAAATATTGCAAGTATGAGATTTTGCTTTTGGCCTGTTTGGGGGTGTTATGCTTCTTGGCGGGTGGGTTGCCGGGTCTTGAGGCATTCCTGGGAAGGTCTAATACCGGGTAGAAGTGGTTGGGACAAAATCCAGGCCGATTTTTTTTTGGGCTATTTCTGACATTTTGCTCTATGTAGCGTTTTCGGGGGCCTGTTTGGGGGGCTTCCTGGTGTTTGCGGGTGAGTTTCGTGGTCTGGGAGCACTGCTGGGACACTCTAATCTTGATTGCATTTGCTTTTCAGGAAATCCGTCGTGCCAACCCCGACTTATGGCCTAGCTACGCAGCGCGTTTGGACCGAAGGCCCAGAAATATTGCAAGTATGAGATTTTGCTTTTGGCCTGTTTGGGGGTGTTATGCTTCTTGGCGGGTGGGTTGCCGGGTCTTGGGGCATTCCTGGGAAGGTCTAATACCGGGTAGAAGTGGTTGGGACAAAATCCAGGCCGATTTTTTTTTGGGCTATTTCTGACATTTTGCTCTATGTAGCGTTTTCGGGGGCCTGTTTGGGGGGCTTCCTGGTGTTTGTGGGTGAGTTTCGTGGTCTGGGAGCACTGCTGGGACACTCTAATCTTGATTGCATTTGCTTTTCAGGAAATCCGTCGTGCCAACCCCGACTTATGGCCTAGCTACGCAGCGCGTTTGGACCAAAGGCCCAGAAATATTGCAAGTATGAGATTTTGCTTTTGGCCTGTTTGGGGGTGTTATGCTTCTTGGCGGGTGGGTTGCCGGGTCTTGGGGCATTCCTGGGAAGGTCTAATACCGGGTAGAAGTGGTTGGGACAAAATCCAGGCCGATTTTTTTTTGGGCTATTTCTGACATTTTGCTCTATGTAGCGTTTTCGGGGGCCTGTTTGGGGGGCTTCCTGGTGTTTGTGGGTGAGTTTCGTGGTCTGGGAGCACTGCTGGGACACTCTAATCTTGATTGCATTTGCTTTTCAGGAAATCCGTCGTGCCAACCCCGACTTATGGCCTAGCTACGCAGCGCGTTTGGACCGAAGGCCCAGAAATATTGCAAGTATGAGATTTTGCTTTTGGCCTGTTTGGGGGTGTTATGCTTCTTGGCGGGTGGGTTGCCGGGTCTTGAGGCATTCCTGGGAAGGTCTAATACCGGGTAGAAGTGGTTGGGACAAAATCCAGGCCGATTTTTTTTTGGGCTATTTCTGACATTTTGCTCTATGTAGCGTTTTCGGGGGCCTGTTTGGGGGGCTTCCTGGTGTTTGCGGGTGAGTTTCGTGGTCTGGGAGCACTGCTGGGACACTCTAATCTTGATTGCATTTGCTTTTCAGGAAATCCGTCGTGCCAACCCCGACTTATGGCCTAGCTACGCAGCGCGTTTGGACCGAAGGCCCAGAAATATTGCAAGTATGAGATTTTGCTTTTGGCCTGTTTGGGGGTGTTATGCTTCTTGGCGGGTGGGTTGCCGGGTCTTGGGGCATTCCTGGGAAGGTCTAATACCGGGTAGAAGTGGTTGGGACAAAATCCAGGCCGATTTTTTTTTGGGCTATTTCTGACATTTTGCTCTATGTAGCGTTTTCGGGGGCCTGTTTGGGGGGCTTCCTGGTGTTTGTGGGTGAGTTTCGTGGTCTGGGAGCACTGCTGGGACACTCTGATCTTGATTGCATTTGCTTTTCAGGAAATCCGTCGTGCCAACCCCGACTTATGGCCTAGCTACGCAGCGCGTTTGGACCGAAGGCCCAGAAATATTGCAAGTATGAGATTTTGCTTTTGGCCTGTTTGGGGGTGTTATGCTTCTTGGCGGGTGGGTTGCCGGGTCTTGGGGCATTCCTGGGAAGGTCTAATACCGGGTAGAAGTGGTTGGGACAAAATCCAGGCCGATTTTTTTTTGGGCTATTTCTGACATTTTGCTCTATGTAGCGTTTTCGGGGGCCTGTTTGGGGGGCTTCCTGGTGTTTGTGGGTGAGTTTCGTGGTCTGGGAGCACTGCTGGGACACTCTAATCTTGATTGCATTTGCTTTTCAGGAAATCCGTCGTGCCAACCCCGACTTATGGCCTAGCTACGCAGCGCGTTTGGACCAAAGGCCCAGAAATATTGCAAGTATGAGATTTTGCTTTTGGCCTGTTTGGGGGTGTTATGCTTCTTGGCGGGTGGGTTGCCGGGTCTTGGGGCATTCCTGGGAAGGTCTAATACCGGGTAGAAGTGGTTGGGACAAAATCCAGGCCGATTTTTTTTTGGGCTATTTCTGACATTTTGCTCTATGTAGCGTTTTCGGGGGCCTGTTTGGGGGGCTTCCTGGTGTTTGTGGGTGAGTTTCGTGGTCTAGGAGCACTGCTGGGACACTCTAATCTTGATTGCATTTGCTTTTCAGGAAATCCGTCGTGCCAACCCCGACTTATGGCCTAGCTACGCAGCGCGTTTGGACCGAAGGCCCAGAAATATTGCAAGTATGAGATTTTGCTTTTGGCCTGTTTGGGGGTGTTATGCTTCTTGGCGGGTGGGTTGCCGGGTCTTGGGGCATTCCTGGGAAGGTCTAATACCGGGTAGAAGTGGTTGGGACAAAATCCAGGCCGATTTTTTTTTGGGCTATTTCTGACATTTTGCTCTATGTAGCGTTTTCGGGGGCCTGTTTGGGGGGCTTCCTGGTGTTTGTGGGTGAGTTTCGTGGTCTGGGAGCACTGCTGGGACACTCTAATCTTGATTGCATTTGCTTTTCAGGAAATCCGTCGTGCCAACCCCGACTTATGGCCTAGCTACGCAGCGCGTTTGGACCGAAGGCCCAGAAATATTGCAAGTATGAGATTTTGCTTTTGGCCTGTTTGGGGGTGTTATGCTTCTTGGCGGGTGGGTTGCCGGGTCTTGGGGCATTCCTGGGAAGGTCTAATACCGGGTAGAAGTGGTTGGGACAAAATCCAGGCCGATTTTTTTTTGGGCTATTTCTGACATTTTGCTCTATGTAGCGTTTTCGGGGGCCTGTTTGGGGGGCTTCCTGGTGTTTGTGGGTGAGTTTCGTGGTCTGGGAGCACTGCTGGGACACTCTGATCTTGATTGCATTTGCTTTTCAGGAAATCCGTCGTGCCAACCCCGACTTATGGCCTAGCTACGCAGCGCGTTTGGACCGAAGGCCCAGAAATATTGCAAGTATGAGATTTTGCTTTTGGCCTGTTTGGGGGTGTTATGCTTCTTGGCGGGTGGGTTGCCGGGTCTTGGGGCATTCCTGGGAAGGTCTAATACCGGGTAGAAGTGGTTGGGACAAAATCCAGGCCGATTTTTTTTTGGGCTATTTCTGACATTTTGCTCTATGTAGCGTTTTCGGGGGCCTGTTTGGGGGGCTTCCTGGTGTTTGTGGGTGAGTTTCGTGGTCTGGGAGCACTGCTGGGACACTCTAATCTTGATTGCATTTGCTTTTCAGGAAATCCGTCGTGCCAACCCCGACTTATGGCCTAGCTACGCAGCGCGTTTGGACCAAAGGCCCAGAAATATTGCAAGTATGAGATTTTGCTTTTGGCCTGTTTGGGGGTGTTATGCTTCTTGGCGGGTGGGTTGCAGGGTCTTGGGGCATTCCTGGGAAGGTCTAATACCGGGTAGAAGTGGTTGGGACAAAATCCAGGCCGATTTTTTTTTGGGCTATTTCTGACATTTTGCTCTATGTAGCGTTTTCGGGGGCCTGTTTGGGGGGCTTCCTGGTGTTTGTGGGTGAGTTTCGTGGTCTGGGAGCACTGCTGGGACACTCTAATCTTGATTGCATTTGCTTTTCAGGAAATCCGTCGTGCCAACCCCGACTTATGGCCTAGCTACGCAGCGCGTTTGGACCGAAGGCCCAGAAATATTGCAAGTATGAGATTTTGCTTTTGGCCTGTTTGGGGGTGTTATGCTTCTTGGCGGGTGGGTTGCCGGGTCTTGAGGCATTCCTGGGAAGGTCTAATACCGGGTAGAAGTGGTTGGGACAAAATCCAGGCCGATTTTTTTTTGGGCTATTTCTGACATTTTGCTCTATGTAGCGTTTTCGGGGGCCTGTTTGGGGGGCTTCCTGGTGTTTGCGGGTGAGTTTCGTGGTCTGGGAGCACTGCTGGGACACTCTAATCTTGATTGCATTTGCTTTTCAGGAAATCCGTCGTGCCAACCCCGACTTATGGCCTAGCTACGCAGCGCGTTTGGACCGAAGGCCCAGAAATATTGCAAGTATGAGATTTTGCTTTTGGCCTGTTTGGGGGTGTTATGCTTCTTGGCGGGTGGGTTGCCGGGTCTTGGGGCATTCCTGGGAAGGTCTAATACCGGGTAGAAGTGGTTGGGACAAAATCCAGGCCGATTTTTTTTTGGGCTATTTCTGACATTTTGCTCTATGTAGCGTTTTCGGGGGCCTGTTTGGGGGGCTTCCTGGTGTTTGTGGGTGAGTTTCGTGGTCTGGGAGCACTGCTGGGACACTCTGATCTTGATTGCATTTGCTTTTCAGGAAATCCGTCGTGCCAACCCCGACTTATGGCCTAGCTACGCAGCGCGTTTGGACCGAAGGCCCAGAAATATTGCAAGTATGAGATTTTGCTTTTGGCCTGTTTGGGGGTGTTATGCTTCTTGGCGGGTGGGTTGCCGGGTCTTGGGGCATTCCTGGGAAGGTCTAATACCGGGTAGAAGTGGTTGGGACAAAATCCAGGCCGATTTTTTTTTGGGCTATTTCTGACATTTTGCTCTATGTAGCGTTTTCGGGGGCCTGTTTGGGGGGCTTCCTGGTGTTTGTGGGTGAGTTTCGTGGTCTGGGAGCACTGCTGGGACACTCTAATCTTGATTGCATTTGCTTTTCAGGAAATCCGTCGTGCCAACCCCGACTTATGGCCTAGCTACGCAGCGCGTTTGGACCAAAGGCCCAGAAATATTGCAAGTATGAGATTTTGCTTTTGGCCTGTTTGGGGGTGTTATGCTTCTTGGCGGGTGGGTTGCCGGGTCTTGGGGCATTCCTGGGAAGGTCTAATACCGGGTAGAAGTGGTTGGGACAAAATCCAGGCCGATTTTTTTTTGGGCTATTTCTGACATTTTGCTCTATGTAGCGTTTTCGGGGGCCTGTTTGGGGGGCTTCCTGGTGTTTGTGGGTGAGTTTCGTGGTCTGGGAGCACTGCTGGGACACTCTAATCTTGATTGCATTTGCTTTTCAGGAAATCCGTCGTGCCAACCCCGACTTATGGCCTAGCTACGCAGCGCGTTTGGACCGAAGGCCCAGAAATATTGCAAGTATGAGATTTTGCTTTTGGCCTGTTTGGGGGTGTTATGCTTCTTGGCGGGTGGGTTGCCGGGTCTTGAGGCATTCCTGGGAAGGTCTAATACCGGGTAGAAGTGGTTGGGACAAAATCCAGGCCGATTTTTTTTTGGGCTAATTCTGACATTTTGCTCTATGTAGCGTTTTCGGGGGCCTGTTTGGGGGGCTTCCTGGTGTTTGCGGGTGAGTTTCGTGGTCTGGGAGCACTGCTGGGACACTCTAATCTTGATTGCATTTGCTTTTCAGGAAATCCGTCGTGCCAACCCCGACTTATGGCCTAGCTACGCAGCGCGTTTGGACCGAAGGCCCAGAAATATTGCAAGTATGAGATTTTGCTTTTGGCCTGTTTGGGGGTGTTATGCTTCTTGGCGGGTGGGTTGCCGGGTCTTGGGGCATTCCTGGGAAGGTCTAATACCGGGTAGAAGTGGTTGGGACAAAATCCAGGCCGATTTTTTTTTGGGCTATTTCTGACATTTTGCTCTATGTAGCGTTTTCGGGGGCCTGTTTGGGGGGCTTCCTGGTGTTTGTGGGTGAGTTTCGTGGTCTGGGAGCACTGCTGGGACACTCTAATCTTGATTGCATTTGCTTTTCAGGAAATCCGTCGTGCCAACCCCGACTTATGGCCTAGCTACGCAGCGCGTTTGGACCAAAGGCCCAGAAATATTGCAAGTATGAGATTTTGCTTTTGGCCTGTTTGGGGGTGTTATGCTTCTTGGCGGGTGGGTTGCCGGGTCTTGGGGCATTCCTGGGAAGGTCTAATACCGGGTAGAAGTGGTTGGGACAAAATCCAGGCCGATTTTTTTTTGGGCTATTTCTGACATTTTGCTCTATGTAGCGTTTTCGGGGGCCTGTTTGGGGGGCTTCCTGGTGTTTGTGGGTGAGTTTCGTGGTCTGGGAGCACTGCTGGGACACTCTAATCTTGATTGCATTTGCTTTTCAGGAAATCCGTCGTGCCAACCCCGACTTATGGCCTAGCTACGCAGCGCGTTTGGACCGAAGGCCCAGAAATATTGCAAGTATGAGATTTTGCTTTTGGCCTGTTTGGGGGTGTTATGCTTCTTGGCGGGTGGGTTGCCGGGTCTTGAGGCATTCCTGGGAAGGTCTAATACCGGGTAGAAGTGGTTGGGACAAAATCCAGGCCGATTTTTTTTTGGGCTATTTCTGACATTTTGCTCTATGTAGCGTTTTCGGGGGCCTGTTTGGGGGGCTTCCTGGTGTTTGCGGGTGAGTTTCGTGGTCTGGGAGCACTGCTGGGACACTCTAATCTTGATTGCATTTGCTTTTCAGGAAATCCGTCGTGCCAACCCCGACTTATGGCCTAGCTACGCAGCGCGTTTGGACCGAAGGCCCAGAAATATTGCAAGTATGAGATTTTGCTTTTGGCCTGTTTGGGGGTGTTATGCTTCTTGGCGGGTGGGTTGCCGGGTCTTGGGGCATTCCTGGGAAGGTCTAATACCGGGTAGAAGTGGTTGGGACAAAATCCAGGCCGATTTTTTTTTGGGCTATTTCTGACATTTTGCTCTATGTAGCGTTTTCGGGGGCCTGTTTGGGGGGCTTCCTGGTGTTTGTGGGTGAGTTTCGTGGTCTGGGAGCACTGCTGGGACACTCTGATCTTGATTGCATTTGCTTTTCAGGAAATCCGTCGTGCCAACCCCGACTTATGGCCTAGCTACGCAGCGCGTTTGGACCGAAGGCCCAGAAATATTGCAAGTATGAGATTTTGCTTTTGGCCTGTTTGGGGGTGTTATGCTTCTTGGCGGGTGGGTTGCCGGGTCTTGGGGCATTCCTGGGAAGGTCTAATACCGGGTAGAAGTGGTTGGGACAAAATCCAGGCCGATTTTTTTTTGGGCTATTTCTGACATTTTGCTCTATGTAGCGTTTTCGGGGGCCTGTTTGGGGGGCTTCCTGGTGTTTGTGGGTGAGTTTCGTGGTCTGGGAGCACTGCTGGGACACTCTAATCTTGATTGCATTTGCTTTTCAGGAAATCCGTCGTGCCAACCCCGACTTATGGCCTAGCTACGCAGCGCGTTTGGACCAAAGGCCCAGAAATATTGCAAGTATGAGATTTTGCTTTTGGCCTGTTTGGGGGTGTTATGCTTCTTGGCGGGTGGGTTGCCGGGTCTTGGGGCATTCCTGGGAAGGTCTAATACCGGGTAGAAGTGGTTGGGACAAAATCCAGGCCGATTTTTTTTTGGGCTATTTCTGACATTTTGCTCTATGTAGCGTTTTCGGGGGCCTGTTTGGGGGGCTTCCTGGTGTTTGTGGGTGAGTTTCGTGGTCTGGGAGCACTGCTGGGACACTCTAATCTTGATTGCATTTGCTTTTCAGGAAATCCGTCGTGCCAACCCCGACTTATGGCCTAGCTACGCAGCGCGTTTGGACCGAAGGCCCAGAAATATTGCAAGTATGAGATTTTGCTTTTGGCCTGTTTGGGGGTGTTATGCTTCTTGGCGGGTGGGTTGCCGGGTCTTGGGGCATTCCTGGGAAGGTCTAATACCGGGTAGAAGTGGTTGGGACAAAATCCATGCCGATTTTTTTTTTGGGCTATTTCTGACATTTTGCTCTATGTAGCGTTTTCGGGGGCCTGTTTGGGGGGCTTCCTGGTGTTTGCGGGTGAGTTTCGTGGTGTGGGAGCACTGCTGGCTATATATACTTTACTTTGCAAGAGGTTTGAAGCAAATCCATGGTGGCTGAGGGGACTTAGGGCCTAGCTGCAGAGCGCGCGCGGAGTGATTTGGGAAATTTGTGAAAAAGTGACTAAGTCCCCATTTTTGTACTTTTGCTCTTTGGCTGTTTGGGGGTCTTCTACTCGTTTTCTCCTGGGTTGACGGCTCTGGGGCCATTGCTGGGAAGCTCTAATACCGGATAAAAGTGTTTTGGACCAAATCCCAGGCGGAATTTTTTTTGTGTTTTTGATGACTTGCTTGCCTTTGAGGTGCTCTTAGGGGGGGTTCCGTCTGTTTGCGGGTGAGTTTCGTGGTCTGGGAGCACTGCTGGGACACTCTAATCTTGATTGCATTTGCTTTTCAGGAAATCCGTCGTGCCAACCCCGACTTATGGCCTAGCTACGCAGCGCGTTTGGACCGAAGGCCCAGAAATATTGCAAGTATGAGATTTTGCTTTTGGCCTGTTTGGGGGTGTTACGCTTCTTGGCGGGTGGGTTGCCGGGTCTTGGGGCATTCCTGGGAAGGTCTAATACCGGGTAGAAGTGGTTGGGACAAAATCCGCGCGGAAAAGCCTTTAGTTTTGGCACTTTTTGTAACTTAGGGTTCGTTAGGGTTAGCCCTAGCAGCAGGATTGCATGTGTTTCGGGGTGTTCTAGATTTTTCAAACTGAGTTCTGGGGTCTTAGAGCACTCGTGAGAATGTGTAATTTTGGTTGCAAGTCATTTGAAGAAAATCCATGGTGGGAAAGGGGGGATTTGGCATAGTTAAAGAAAGCCTTTGCCACTATTCTTAACTTAGGGTTCGTTAGGGTTAGCAGTATTTCTATTGCATGTGTTTGAGTGGGGGGGATGCTGGCTATGGCTACTTTTGCTTGGTTGCTTGCAAGTGGTTTGAATGCAATCCACGGTGGGTAATGGGTAATTAGGGTACTTCGGCCTACTTTTACTTTCAAAGTAAGTTTTGTCACCAGTTTTCTGCTAGGCCTCGTTTTTTGAGATTTGATTGGGGGTCTTCTACATTTTTGCGACTGGCTTTAGTAAGGGTCTGGGTGGGAGCACTGCTAGGAAGATCTAATTTTGTTCTAAAACACAGTTTACAGTACACCTAGCTTGAGGGGCAAGATCCGATACATTAATTTGCCCATACTTATTTATCCTTCAAAAGGTGACTCAGAGTACGCACTTTCAAAAACATTGTACTGTCTACTAGGAAAAACAAATTGTGACTTTTTGCACTCCACAGCCTACATACCTTATATTTATTTATCAGTGGTGTTGTAATATTATATCACTTCCTGTTTTTCGTTGAATAATTACAGGCCGGGTTTCAGTCTCTGCAATGGGGAAAAAAGGATGGAGTCAGGCTTCACAGTAGCGAGCCACAATTCAGCATCAGGCAGGCAGTGGACAGGGTGTCTTCTGGTGACCAACATCGATGGACGAAGCGTCGGCTGCAATGGAGGAGTGCCGCTAATAGGAGGATTTTTTTTCTGCGGGCAACTTACTTACCACTTCCAACAGGACCAATACAACCACATAGATACAGTATCCCTTGCCTTTTTCTCTGACTGTGACTGCATTTCTTGGCTCTCTCTCTGCTTCTACATTGATCCCTTAACACATCACTTAGTCCACTCCACTATCACATCTGCACCACACATAGTCATTTGTAAGTGCTCCTACGTAATTCGCAAGTCGCAGCACGCCCCAGGCCGTAGAGGACTGGGATGGCCCCAATGATGAAGCATGTCACCAAGGGGCAACCCTGGTGAGTGAGGGGACACCTAGAAAAAAAGCAATTTCTCCTTTTCTATCTACTATACCTTCTGTCAGGTTACGCAGCCCCTAAGCGCCTACCGTACTATGAAACTACATTTCCCATGAGTAGGCGGGAGACTTGCAGACTATTTAGTGAGACTATATGAGAGTACCCTTGTATGTTAGGACAGCACTTCACTGATGCCTGTCTTGTCTTCTGTTACAGGTATCCTTTCCCTGCTGACCCTACCTTTACCCATCCCACATTTTTTATTTTAGTTTGTTATTTTTCTCCCCCGCCTAATGCCTCGAACACCCTGTGTTTACACTTCTGGGTGTTGGTGACATTTGGAGGTGGAACCATATTTGCATCGACTGGATCACGGGGAGTAAACCTGACACCTTCCAGACCAACCCCATTGAGTGTTGTTGTGAATGGATTTATAGTGACCAGCAAGGCTCTCAGGTATCTGGCTACAGAGACCTTATGTTGAATATAGTTATCAATATTTCCACCCACGCCCTGTACTGTCGCATTCTTTCTTCCACAGTTGTCGAAAGTACTAATTACTTTTAACTGACATGCATGCAGTTACAGTAGTGTATGCACTTTCAAAGATTGATGGATAGGTTTGTACCCAAAGATTTGTTTATGTTCACAATTGTTCGTCCATGCTGTGCTACTTTTTCTTGTCTCCCAAAACCTTTCCCAAAAACCCCCGTACCCATCCATTTTTCAAACCCTAACCCTCTTCCCCCGGGCTGTGTGGTTTTGATTGATGTGTGACTAAATTACAGCAATAAATCCACACACTTGCTGGGGAGGATAAGGTGATAGCAACAGGCTGGTGAAGAAATCCAAGGATATATTCTTACTCTGCTTGACAAAGACCCATGGCTAATGTCAAAGAACTTCAACCGAATTAGTTATACTTTAACATTTGTTAGGCTACAACGTGGCACTGTTCTAGTGTACTTCTGTCACCTGGTATATTCTGTATTGTACCTTTGTATTGCTCAGGAGGACAAACCAGATTTCATTTTCTTTTTTTCATAGGCAAGCAACTGCCACTGTGTCACACCACTAGTACCACCGCTATGAGGAAATTTTATCCGCCCAGGATTGCCAACCTTATTTGCTGTTTCCCGTGGAGCCAGCCCTGGGCCTAGCCCTACTTGCAAACAGAAATTACAGGTAAGATAGGCGTTTGGTTGGAGGTAGTATAATGGAGTATTAGGAGAGACGAGAGATTTGATTGACGGTAGTACTACTAAAGTCCTAGGACTATTCAGGAAAACAAACTTACTGTTATGTTAAACCCCCACCCACCAGACTCAAAAGCAGTAAAAAACAGGTATGGTCAGATAAAGTTTCAAAAAGTATATTTTTATAGCCCTAACAAAAGAATCTCCAGCAAGACCCTCCCTAACCCCAACGATTGTCCTTCAAAAGTCCCCAAAAATCACAACTCCCAATTCCCACCCCCCAAAAGTCTCTAAAAAAGGGGCAAGGGACACTATGGCAGGGTGCTGTTGGAATTAGCAGCCAGGGCATCATGCTCCTTGCGGAGGGTGGCAAGTTCGAAGCGGAGGCCCTCCACCACGTTCTTATAATTATGGACCTCCTGCTCCAGGTAGGACAGTCTGAGGGATAAGCGGCGCCGGTGTGCCTTGCAAATCCTGTGAGGGGCAGCTGCTTTCTTTGCTGCTGGGCGGTGGCATTTGGCTTTGGTAGCCCGGCTCCGTACCGCTGGAGCACTGCGCTGGCTGGCAGCCCGCACGGAGGAGGAGGCAGCTGTCCCAGTGGACGTTGTTGTTGTTCCAGACTGCGTCTCCTCCTCCTCCAGGGCCACCAGCCGCCGATATTCAGCAACAGTGGCATCCAGCCTCCGTTGCCGGGCCATTCGAGCCTGCTCCTTCCTCCTTGATGGTGTCTTGGATTTGGAAGGAGCAACTACATGAAAAAAGAAAGACATAGTCTGTAACCAATGCTCCTTAAGATTAACACAAAATGATTGAGCAGAAAGTTGTCACAGTACAAGTAGCAAATTGAAAGCACAGTGCATAACTATTGAGGACAGTATCTATGTAACCTCCGACTTCTTCATCCTTGCTCTAACATTAGTGGGAGTTTAAGGAACAAATTCTACGAGCACTATGGACTTCTATTACAGTCGACTATGACAGTACACCACTCTTATTCTTCTTCTTCTCTCTTGTTTAGGAAAATTGGTACGTTATCTTATGCAAGCCGGCATAATGCCAGCGCAGTGAACTTGCACCCGAGAAAAACAGACGCACACCATGGTGAGTGAGACAGACTTGCGTTACTGTACCGGTCCAGTACATGCAGGTGGTGAAGCTCTTACTTTTCTGTTACGGGTGGCACTGAGAATACTCTGTTAAAAGGGCTACTGCTTAATTAATTTAGCTTTCACCCTACAGTGCAAATGAGTATTAGAAAAGGAAAATGAAGAAGCTAAATTATCTGATTATCTATCACTTCACATGGGATGTATTTGATGACATATGGGATGACTTTAGGTGCTTTGCTTATTATTGAGTGAACAGTGATACCCCCACACATGAATGACGTACTACTACTAAACTAAAGTTATTAAGGGAGGTAGGGAGTGCCCACCGTAATAACTGGATATATGCTGTGCTTGCAGTTGCAATACAAACTACTGCTACTATTCATGGTAGTCTTTGGACAACGTTACAACTTCTTTTCCTTGCCTTTCCTACACTGGAACGGACGTGCGGGTGCGGTGTTACATGCTTAGTTCATCCAGTGACCGTCTACTCTCTCTAGATTCACATATGCTATCTAAGAGTCAGATAGTACCATGAATGATCCAGGCATCCATCCATTCAAAGTATATTGCACACATACAGTTTCTGTCTCACCCACCCAGGCTGTTCTCCTTCCACCCATCCTTGCTTCATCATTCACCCAGCCATGCACCATACCATTTTCTTACCTTCCCAGCCACCTCGGGGACCAAGCAAACACATATCATTCTTCTTTGCCAGTCATCATTACATTTCTCGTGCTTCCACACTTACTTACACCCTTCTTTCGCTTTTCGTTCATCCCATCCATCAAGTTCACCTCAGATCTGATTGGGATTCTTCTCGCCAAAAACTTCACAGCTAAGTCGAAGTACATTTAGAGGAGGCTACTACCTGCTTTTTTTATAATACACCCGTGCAGAAAGCACACTCTGCAGTCTTCAATCTCAATGACTAAGGAATGTATAGCTTACCTCTGCCCGCCACCACCGTGTGAACCCTCACAGGCATGTCCTTTTCCGGCACTTGCACCGCCTCCTCCCCAGAGTTGTCCTCCTCATCCAATGCCACCACCTCCGCGCTGGCCCCGTCTCCAGATGTTCCACCTACAAAGTACATTTAATAATGTTAGAATACACCACTCACTACTATATAATATTTGGTCTAGGAGGAAGAAAGAAATGTGAAAAAAGTGTACAATTTAATAATTTTTGACTGTGTACTCTAGAGTAAAAATGTCCCTTTTTCCAGGGAAGGCTGTTGTCTTGCTGCACTTTTTGGCACAACTGATGAATGTTTGCTTTTTACTTTTTAACACGCACCACTTTTTCTCCTAACAGACAGAACCTTGACTTCTAAGAACACGAGCAGGATCAAGTTCAAACCAGGTGAGAGCTCGGCTCGACCACAAGAAATGTGTCCAATTAATCGTCAGCACTAAGCACTTTTCCATTTTCAGTTACACGTTCACTTTTATGACAAACTTGAATTTAATAAATGTGTTTACTTTTAATAAAGCTTTTAAACTTAAATAGACTCTGTGGTTTTTGGTCCTCCAGACTAGAGTGGATGAGCTAAAGGTTTTCGAATTTTTGCAAGCATGAGTCCGTGCCTCTGCCATCGGTGACTTTGGGAGCTAAATGACTCTGCCACACTATCTAGTCAGTAAGGAGATTGGGGGTTCAACTACAAAGTCTGTTATCACTGAGGTATGTGGAAAGTCTAACAGTTACAGCACCTATTATAATTGATAAGCTAAGCGATGCATTATTTAGTGTCCATAGTTCTGTTTGTGCAGATTTGTCCCTGCAACAGTAGTAGAATGGATTGTCCTATCCAAACCAAAAGTAAAGTAGTATCTTATTATTTCTTGGTGGTGGTCATTCACCTTTTTATTGTTGGCAATGGTCAAAGCATAAACATTTAGAATACTTGAAAGACATTATGGACAATCCCAGAGGACTACACTCAGTGCATAGAGCTATTGCTGACTAGAATGGGAGTCCAATGGAAATGCCAAATGTGCAATCTTAGTTAGCTACACAGACAGACTAATAAGAATAATCTAGTAATACCACACGGAGTCATAGGGATAAGAATTTAGATCCTGTCTACAAGAAGATCAAAGACGATTTAGAAAAAATCGAATGAGGAACGCTAGGAAAAAATAAGTACTCTATATTAAAATTAAAACTTACTGGGGCCAGCAAAGGAGCCCTCGACTGCCCGGTCCTGGCCTGCATCGACAACAGCACCCTCCTCCTCCTCCTCCTGTGTCCTCCTCTTGCCCCTGGGGGAAGCTGATGTACAACATGAAAGAAAGAAAAACAGAAAACATGGATGATATTTATTTCTCAACCAAATCAAACATTTAAAAAAGAACTAACAAAGTAACAAAATATTTTTGCGAAATAGCAAATAGGGAACGACTCCACGGGATATATTATTGACCAATCTCATGTGGTCGACTACGTCATTACTTTAGTATTGCTTGATTTGCGGACCGTCGAATTGGAAACTACCCTATGTAACTCACTAAACAAAGTACTAAAAAGGTTTGCCTAGGATTGGCAGGCAGCAGTCCGCAGCACGCAAAGTGACAGCCAAAGTCCATCGTGATTGAAGATCAGCGACAACACTAAAGTTTCCTACTACATTCACCAGTCATTAAAATACTCAAACTATTAATCCACCACCACTATTTCTTCTTATCGCCATGTGTACAAAGGAAGGACTGGACTTGAGTCTGTAGGGGCTGATTTATAAGGCCCTTGCGGCTCTTTTGCTCCATTGTTGCGTGACTTTTGTGACGCAGCGACAGCACAAAAGAGGCGCAATGGTGCGGCGTATATTAACAACGTGACGCATCTGGGAGATGCATCACGTTGTAAAGCCCTGCGCCAATAGGGGTGTTCCGGCGCAAGGGAGGGCGTTCCTGCGCAGGAACGCATCCTAAAAGTGGCTGAGGGAAATCTACAAGATTTCAATCAGTCACTTTGAGGACAATGATGCGTGACTCAAACCCTGCGCCTGCTTGAAGCAGACGTACGGCTTGACGCAGCATTGGGGAGATAGGGCACCCCAGAGAATTGATGGAGCTGCACCATCGTTGCGACGCAACTCCAGCAATGCGCCACCTTTACGGCACAGATGCGTAACGCTTTGGTGACGTTTTGGGCCCATGGCGCGCCGCATTGTAATACGGCGCACCATGGGTGATGGTGGCGTGACGCACAATTACTGGCGCATCCCTGCAACTTTGCAGGGATGCGCCGGTAATTAAAAATCTGAACCTTAGTGTGTAGCATTGCGCAGTTCTTTCAACTACACTCATACATAATTTCACAGGCCAATGAAATGAACACAAAATCTAAAACAAATAAGCATAGTAGCAACACTACTGAGAAGGAGAGCAGTGTACCTGAAATGCACAGAAGATTTTGAAATAAAATGTACCTACAATGTAATGAGCAGCATTATTGCTCTTGGTAAAAAACAAAAATTTGCAATATAATAACACAGCAGGAGAAAACATAGTAGTAAAGACATAGCTACTACTACTCACCAAGCCCGGGGATCTCAAGGCCAAGGAGGTCGAGCAGATCTCGCTCACGGGTCAGGACATCCGTCCAGCGGTGGGTGGCCTGGTTGTAGGTGCGCCAGACCCGAGAGTGGTGGTAAATGGCCTGGCACACCTTCTCCCACCGCTTCCGGCGCTCCCGGGCCCCGTACCCGGCACTGATCTTGCCGCCTCCCATGATGGTCCTGGGGAGGCGGCGCTGAACATAAAAAATGAGTTGGGCCACCTCCTCCGGGGTAAAGATCTCCCGTGGCATCACTAGCTCCCCCCTCAAACGCCCGCACGGGAGCCGGACACGGGGTGCGGGACCCTTCCCCTTCTCGGGATGCTTCCCGGCTCCCTTCACCATGGTCTGGGCGGAAAGGAATAAAGAAAATAGAATAGGGAAGAGAAGAAAAGAAAAGAGTTTACAAAAGTAGTTTAAAATTAACCAAAAGTAGCAGTAAACACAAAAATATAGGGCTAGAAAAATAGAGGGATAGATAATAAGTAAAATAGATAAAAAAAACTTCAAACAAGCAAAGGATGGCAGAGATTGACAGAGGATACAAAGACCATGCCCAGAACCATAGCAATGAATGAGAAACAAGATGGCCGCGCCCGTTCACGACCGCGCGGGTAAGTTCGCGCAAGATTTTCCTTGCGAACACGCGCGAGACTGTACTGGCAAACCGCGGACTTTGCGAGATTACACTTCGCGCCCGGAAACGGAAATACGTCAGGCAAACAAGATGGCTGCGCCCTTGAACGACCGCGAGGGTAACTTCGCGTCTTGCGCTACGAGCGGCTCGCAAAAACGCACAAAACCTTGCCAACTAACACGCCGCAAAAAAAACAAATTGCATATTCGCACGAATTTGCGGCTTCCGAATCCGATCTTGCGCGTGTTCGCACCCCGCGAACCCCGCGAAATTGCAGAAAAACGAGTTTTTCAAAAGTGAAAGCACTCGGCAGGGGCAAGAGTTCAAACTCATCATTAGTAACAATTCCCGGTAGTGCTTCCTGACTGGGGCCCCTCCAGAATTCAGTTGCTAGTTGCAACAATTGTATGACCCTGCTCTGACCCTCACAGCAGGCTCATACAATAGCTACAAGTAGGCCACAAAGAAGGTCCTGGGGAAAAAAAATGCACTGCAACAGAAAGCAAAATTACAGATAAGGAAGCAGGTGCCAGACTGGAATTTTAAAACAGTGACACATTAATAAACTAACCCCAAATTAATTCATCTGAGTTGAAGCAGGGATGGTGTGCTTGCTTTTCCCCCCCATAATCTACAGTAATGATGAACCAGAGGGTGGCATTGATGTAACAGAGGGTTGCAGTGGTGAAACAGAGGGTGCTGGGAACCTGTGATGATGAACCAGACGTAGAAACAACATAATTCGCGACCGTTGCGCGACGAAATGTAAGTTCGCAATTGCGAACTGGTACGAAACCCTCGCGAACTGGCAGAAATCCTTGCGAACACAAAAAAAAAAAAAAATCCGCAAATTCGCAAGAATTCGCGGATTTTGCGGATTGCGAGTTCAAAAATCCGCAAATTCGCGAACGCGAGATCCGCAAAATTCGCCCATGCTTACCGGGTATAGCAGCATGTACTGCAGCTGCATCTCCCGGAGCTTTTGTTTGATCCCCAGGAAGGACTTCCGCTGCTCCTGGACTTGCTGAGTATAATCCGGATAGATGGAGATCCGACTGTTATCAATGGTGAGATTTGCTGTTTCCCTCGCCGCCCGCAGGATGCAGTCCCTGTCACGATAGTTCAGTATTTTGGCGATCAGTGCTCGTGGAGGAGCCCCAGGGCGCGGCGGTGGGACCAGAGCCCGGGAGGCTCTTTCGATTACGAAGACGTCCGACAGGCCCCGTGGACACAGCTGCGTTTGAATCCAATTTTCCAGGAAGTGCTCAGCATTGCCTGCCTCTGTCCGTTCCGGCACACCCAGGACCCTTATGTTGCTACGATGCGCTCTCCCTTCTGCATCCTTGGCTCTCCTATCCAAGGCGCTCGTCGTAGCTGTGAGGTGCGTGACCGTCTTCCTGAGGGAGGCCACCTCACCTTGTAGCTGCTCAATATTGCCCTTGGCGTCGCAGACCTTGTCCGCGACCCTCTGGAGATCCGTCCTCAGCAGATTGACGTCTATCGAGACCGTCTCGATCTGTCGCTCCAGCGCAGTGTAGGTGCCTTGTATCGCCTTCAACAGTTCCGCCCGGGTGGGTTCGCCGGGGGCCTACACCCCATCCTCCTGGCCCGACTGGCGTGTGATCCTCTGGGACGGCAGTCTTTGGGTAGTGCATTGAGTGATCACGTTGGGCTGCGTCGAGCGAGACATCTTGTCTTTGCGCTTTGCCAAGACTCCCAGGGGCCAGGGCAGCTCACCAGCAGGAGAACAAGGTCCCGGCCCCGCGGCGCCTATGCACACACCCCCCGGGTCGTGGTGCCAGGGCACGAATGTGCTCCACTTATGCGCCGCGTCGCCAACACTCGCCCCCATCGTCGAGTTCCGCGGGCGGCAGAGTCCAGGCAGGAGCCTCCAAGGGTCTACCGCCTATTACTGGGACTGCGTCGAGTATCGGGTTCCACCGCCGCCCGGCAGCTCCAGACTCAGCGCCCCAGAGTCAGAGGAGGAAGGTGAGCTCATGGGGGGTAGGGCCCCCCATGAGCTCGCCTTCCTCCAGGTCGCAGAGATGGCGGATCCCTCTCGCAGCAGGGCCCTCCCGATGTGTAGGGTCCCTAAATAGCACCACCAGAGGTACTCCTCGGCCCTCCTCTCCCTCAGCGTGCGAGGAGGGGGCTACAGCAGCTACATAGTCCAGGGTCCCTCTCGCCTAGCTCCAGAGCCCACTTTCAGGCGCTCACACCTACCCCGTCGTCTCCAGGGCCAGCCAGCATCCAGGGCCCCTCAGGGTCCGCTCGACTCAGGTTCTGATCACGGTAATTTGGGCCAGGGTGCCGCCCACCACCGGTGTCAATCTATTTGGGCAATTTTCAGGGCCCCTCCTAGCCAGGGGGGGTCCGCAGGGGCAAGTCCAGACCCCCCGCGGCGGCCCTGGGGGCCACAGATCTCCACCGGGTCACCAACACCCGGCTTCCAACTCGGGGACGCCCTCTGCAAGGTCCGCTCTCGGCAGGCGTAGGCTGCGGTCCGGTCCCTCCTGCCGCCGGAAGCCCTCGCCGATTCCTCCGTCCGGGTGCCGCTCACAGCGCGGAGACCCTCACCGCGGGACCTCCCTGGGTAACGATGGCAGGGCAGTCCCCGTTGGCACTGGGTGAGGCCCAGGAGGAAGGGACCGCCGTCCCAGGCACTCCAGCCGCCGCCGGAACAGTCCCAGCCAGCCCCCGCAGCTCCCCTCCGTCTCCCGCTCACCGCCTATTATCCAAGCGGGGACCAGTGTGGTATCTTCGACGTCGGTACCCCCGCGGGGCACCGGGAGGTCCACAACGTGGAGCTCCGTTCAGGGTCGCAGCACGACCAGGCCTCAAGCCCCGGTCTCGTGTAGGCGGCAGGTTGGGGCGATGCCGTCCGGGTTTTGCAGACGGACGTAGCTGTTGTCGCTGAAGGTTTACGCCCTGCCAGGGGAGCCTGCAGCAAGAGGGGGTCTCGCGACCCACACCTCAGCCCCCTAGGTGCCCGATCAGGATATTTTCTGAGGATTTCTGGGTCCGTCGGATGGGAGCTGGTGGAGCTCACGTCCTGTCGGCCATGTTGCTTGGCCACCAAACAGAGCATTTTTTAATAGAATTTTCTTAGAGGACCATCATTACAAGTGGCCCACATATTCCTCATTTCCGAGCGATCATCGTCAAACTTGTCAATATGTTACAGATCAAAAATATTAAGCACCCAAATCTTCATGTTATTCCGCATTGTAAATGAAAATGAGGTGATACTTTCCCACCAGATGAAGTCCAAACATTGGAAAGTCATAGTTCATTGGATGCCAGATGTATAGTACCAAACAACAGGTCAATCAAAATGATGGGAGCATCAAATGTTAAAAGAAAGGCTCCAGGTCAGGGTGGAGAGGCAAACACACAAAGCTAACAGCCGCGGACCACAGGTGTTGCTCCTCAATCCAGTCAAGACCGTTTCAGTGTCCTGTGCATACTCTTCCGGCACTTGCCGCTGTTCAGTGCCTCTAGAGACCAGAAAACTGGAAATTCTTCAAAAGGAAGGTGCACCAGTTATTCTTCAGTTATTATTCCCAAATATTGCACACATTTTAAAATCAGCCAACGCGTTTCATTCCAGTCAGACAAGGAACTTCATCAGAGCTTAAGGTATAGTAAATTTTGTTCACAGTACTTTTGAGTATTACTTGTACCATCATGAGGCAATCACCAACTCACTGGGCTATATTAATCCCGTCCATAGAACGTACATAGGGACATGTCATGCCCTGGTTCGAGACCTGAGTCCTAGAAACTTCAATGTGTAACCTGCGGTCTGGAGCATTTTCTAATAGAATGTTCTGAGTGGACCATCATTACAAGTGGCCAGAATATTCCTCATTTCTGATCAATCCTCATCAAACTTATCAATATGTTACACAAAAAAAAATAAGCACCAAAGTCTTCATGTTATTACCCATTGTAAATGAAAATGGGGAATACTTTCCCATGTGATGAAGTCCAAACATTGGAAAGTCGTATTTCATTGGATGCTATATATATGGTACGGAACAACAGGCCGATCAAAAGGAGGACCTGCTGCGAGCATCAAATGTTAAGAGAAAGGCTCCAGGTCAGGGTGGAGATGCAAATTAAAAGAGAATTCCTCTGTGTGACAAGTGAAAAATATCAAAACACTTACAAAGCTGATGTCCTGGTTTCTGTTGGTGTTCCACATATGTGAATGTGTGATGTCATCTAAGATGGTCTTTGGAAGACCCTAAATGTGGTCAACACACACTGCCTCATAGTACATGCTTGGGGAGTGTTTTCAACAGGGGCTTTACAATGTCATTTCAGTGTTTAACTCCAACTGTGAAAATATGTGAATAACCTTAAAATGTAGCATGAGCAGTCAGCCGCCTTCCAGCGGTGCCAGGCGGGAATTCCCTTCAGCCGATTACATCACTCACCACCACCAGGGCCTCTGCAATAGTCACTCTTACTATTCTGTGGTGACCCTAGCATTCTCTGGTGCAGACTGCCTATGTTCTTACTGACTTTTTAGGGGCCAGATAACAAAGCATTTGTATTCACATTATTAGTTGTCCGTTTTGCTTGGTGCAAAACATTTTATCGCCATATTATAAAAACAGTTTTTAAATATTTTTGCATATTTGAGGCTCAAACTATTATTATTATTATTTATTATTTCTAAAGCGCACTGTCACCTTGCAGGCATCCTGGCGCTAACTAACTCACGGGCAAAGAACATGTGTCAGACAGAGCAAGGACCACACAACTAGTTACTCAAGAAACAACCTTGGCGCATATTATCAAGGGGGTTTATCTTCGCTTTTTTGGCTTTAAAAGCCTAGAAAGCGGAGATAAAATTATCTCCCTATTACCTAGCTGTCGCTAACACCAGTTAGCGACAGCTAGTAGGAGATAGCGACCATCTTGGGCCCCGCTTTGCATGTCAGTGATATTTATCACTAATGACATGCAAAGTGGCTAACATCGCTATCTCCTATTACCAACTTTTGGAGATAATCGCGCTAAGTGCGAATATCTCCAAAAGCTAACACCTGCCCTGAGCAGTTCTTAGCCATGTTATCCAATGGGAGGTGGATAACATGGGCTAGGAGCATTAGCTCGGTAATGCATGAATATCGCTGACTTTTCAGCGATATTCATGCATTGCGGCCGTTTTTTATCGCATTTGCGATAAACCTTGGTAATACCAAGGTTTATCTGCGATAAAAATCGCCGCAGCTCAGCGGTAAATTTTTGTCCCTATCCAAGCAATAGCGATAATTATCGCTATTGCTTGGTAATATGCCCCCAGGTTTTAATCTTTCTCCTAAATGGGAGAAGCTCTAGCGTTTGAATGAGCTCATCCAGTGCTAACTTCGTGTGATAGCCTTCCATGTCTTGGATTAACACTTCCAGGGCTCAATTTGTATATTATGGCTTTACGGCTTGGTATGCACAGTGCAGCTAAGTGTGGAGCACTGCTATTTGAACCTTCTGGTGACATGGATTTGGGGTCAGTTCTTTTGAGGCATTTCTAGTAAGGACAGAGGGTACAATAGAGTTAAGATAAAATAATGCCCACTCAACGCTGCCGCCAGGTCTGGGTAGTTGCAGTTTAATGTAAAAATGGCTTGAAATAAACAACATTGTAATTGTACCTCCTCTCCACCTCCTTTGGGAGTGTAGATCCATTGATGGTAGATGCAGTGAGATGTCACTTTTTGCATCACTATATATTTCTGCTCTAAAGCGTCTGCCATTTTTTAAAATCTGTAATGTAATTTCTTTCTTGATTATTTTGACCTGAAAAGAGAATTTTGTAGAAAATGTCATTTTACATTTTCTCAAGTGCCAAGCAGGCCAGATGGAAATGACTTTTTATGCAGTTGTGACCGAAATACCACTCAAAATGTATTGCAGTCTGTGCCGGAGTTGATTGCGAACAGTCGACATTCAAAAGCAAGGCAATTATTGGCTGGGGAAAGCGCTACGTGCGAAACAGGCACCGAAAAAACCCACTGAATGTTCCGTAAATGAAGGAGAAAGAAAAGTGTGATTTCACGCTTAAACTATGAAAAAATATTTTTATATTCTTAGTTTTAAAATTCACCTCTAAATTCTATAAATAGCAGTGCTAATCAATATCCTATTCTGCACAATAAGGTGATAGCTAGTAGTAAATATATCAGCTTATCCCCACACTGCCCAGGTCATAATAGAAAATGAGATATCCTGAAAAGAAATTACAATTGTGTGATTGCCAATATTTTTGTACTTTATGAAATTACAAAATCATTTTTGGGGAAATTACAGCTTGGGCACATTTTTAGCTTGAAAATTCTCACGTTTATAAGCAAAACAGGGTTAACAATGCCGTACGGTAAAATATATTTGTAAAAGTAAACTTCCAAGGCGTTTTACCATAAACATTTTTACATTTTGTTACTGATTTTCTTGAAATTTGCAAAATTGTCAGACAACTTCCAACCGTATGTGTGGAGAAGTGAACCCCAAAACTAGCATGCATCCTTTATCAGAACATATCATGCACACTTATGAACAATTCTGAAAATACAGTCTTTTTTAAGAGTGCCAAACCACATGCCTAAACGGATATTCTTATGCAAATAATTTTTGTGAGAAAAACTACTCACAGGGGGAGTGGGTGCACCAGGGTTCCAAATCCCTGTGGGCCATATTATCAAGAACGGCGATTACATTATCACCGCTTTAGCAACAGAAAACTGCTGCTAAAGGGGCGATAAGGAGCTTGATAATATGCCCTTGTGAATTCCCATAGAAGCCCTGTTTTTGGTGGCTAAAGCGACAATAATGTTATAGCTGTTCTTGATAATATGGCCCGTGTGTTTATGCACACAGTATTCATAAATTCTCTCTGGCACCTTCTCAAGCTGAAAAATGTCAACAATATGATCCTTGTCAGGAAGAAATCTATTTGTAGTGTGGGAAGGGGGACACCAACACCGCAAACGTTTTGGGGTATATAAGTATGTCAATTTTCCAAAATGACAGAGGCCTCTGAAGTTAGATTACACACTCTTTTCCCAACCCGCAAATAACATCACAGGATTCATGCTTTTTGACCCTCTCCTACTGGCTGCTGAGGGGCAACGGGATAGAGAACAATTATAAACTACAGAAAATAGCCCTGTGTGTGTTCACCCTCTCCTCCTAATGCTGCCTTCAATAATGTTTGAGAACAGGTGAAGGAAGGTAGTGCCAAGGGTCCAAAAGTAGTAGCTGCCCAGCCTAACCTAAATGGATGTCCACAGGGAGAAAAAAACAAAAAGGGTGTATGACTTTTGTTCAAGCAAATATACTCTTATATTTGCCTGTATGAAAAAGAGATTTACAAAAGTATTTCCGGAGTGCACCTACTGGGAAACTTTTGGAACTTCTTAGAACTTGAAAATATTAACCTATCTAGTACAGCTGCAGAAGCACAGTTTTACCTTAAATTCTATCTGTTCATGGCACAAATATCTATGTTCTAGGGGCAGAGCTAGCCACGCCTGAAGATGGCCAGTGTTTAAGTGAGCTCCTTCGGGTGCTCAACTATCCTGCAACTATCCTGCATCTTAATCCCGCTTCTCTGGCAGAAATACAGGAAAGTGGTATCGGAATATCACCCCGATCCGATGATCCAACTTTTACAATGGATGATCATCAAAAACGTGCAGAAATAAGCCTGGAAGAAATTGACAGAAGCGCGGGCTATACCACGTGAGCGCATGGAGCCCTACCCTGTGGTAAGCTGAGAGCACAAGAGCGTGAGCCTCGCGGGACTACGCTGACGGCGCAGACCGGACCTCTTTCCCACCGAAAATATCCTACAGGCACTCGCTGCTGCCTGCTGTGAGGACTGGAGCCGCTTGCATGCTGAAGATGCTCGCCCGTGGTGGCCGGAGGTGAGGGCGATGGGACACGCAACCTCTGTGGGTACTGTGGTGACTGGCGCCGGTCCTCTCTGTGCGACAACATCGCACCGACAGCCTGGAGTATACGGCAACGGCAAGTATGGATATCAGCCGACTCCCTTGCTGCTCACCCGAAGCGCTGCCTCCGAGCCCAGCTCTACTACGAATAGCGCTAGGCCAAACGCTGCACATGCAACACTTACTGGGTTGGCCTGCCCGCTACTGTTGGTGACTCTACTGTGGGCATTGCACCCCCTGGAACAGTTCTGCACTTCCCTGATGGACATGAATTCCCTTGACCTCCCTACAACAAACTTTGCTGTTGGACTACATGCGGCTGGTGTATGCTTACTGGTGCCCGCGTGGAGGGAATACTAGGCTGCACGAACTGAAGAGCATTCACAGCGCACATAATGGCAGGGGCTATCTTCCTTTGAATTGCGGTGTGTGATCACAGCACTGGCCTGCACATACCACGCTGCAGTGTGGGGGGCAGGGCTGTTGGCTCAGAACCTGTAATTTTGGTGGGCCGCTGACGCAGAGGCCTTCCCCATCGCTGATGCCCTGTGCCCTGGAGGGCTGATTCTTGCTGTGATTCCCCTACTATCACATTCATAACGTGTTGCGAGTGGGCAAAGTACGCTTGCGTGGTACTATCAGACTGCGCTCTCCTTTTCCCGAGCTACCACCTGACTCATGCGCTGTGACTTCCGCATCCTCTCGCATCCTCCAGCATTAATGCATCATGGGCAAGCCAGACAGAAACCTACCTAAAATTAACTTTGAACAACAGAAAAAAGCGGTTGAGACTCACCCGGATGACCACACCGCTATGCAACAAGGGACATTGACGGTTGGTGGGATTGCTGCTGAGGATGGGCAGGCCATGTTTTCCTCAATAAAAGCTGCCCTTTCTACCATTGATGGAAAAATAGACTCTCTTACTATCCGGGTGGATTGAATGTCCGAACGGCTAGACAACCACACTGAAAGAACAAAATTGAAAGAATCTATGATGATATTTCTAAGCAGCAACCGAAAGAAACAAATAACAATACTGCCAATAATAATCAGCAAACACAATCTGCGCTAACATATCACCTTCTAATTTGCTGGCCTGAGATTACTATCCAAAATCTACAAGAAATTGTTAGAAAACTAAAATCGGGCTCCCCGGTAGATCCTCTCCCTGTGTCAATACTCAAGAAACTTGACACCAGGCATTTGTCATTGATCTGTAAAATCTTAAACCAGTCCCTCGTCTCTGCCACTGTCCCTATACCATGGAAACATGCTAAGGTCACACCATTGTTAAAGAAACCTACGGCTGACCCCAAAGTTCTGGGTAACTATCGCCCGATCTCCCTGTTACCCAAATTTTCCAAACTTTTGGAAAAACACGTTCATAACCATCTGGCCCACTACTTAGAGATAAATGACATCTTCCACTCCTCTCAGTCTGGCTTCCGACCCAGTTACTCAACCGATACTACCCTTCTGGGGGTCATAGAACATCTGCAGAGCCTAGTTGACAAGGGACTTTCTGCTGCACTGATATTACTTGATCTCAGTGCAGCATTCGACACCATCTCTCACAGTATCCTGCTCGACTCCCTTTCTGATGTTGGCATAAGGGGAATTGCTCTTGACTGGCTAACCTCTTTCTTAGATCAGCGCTCTTTCCAAATTAATTCCAACACAGGCACCTCCGGTGTCTATCAGTCCCCTTATGGTGTCCCCCAGGGCTCGGTGCTCAGCCCCCTGCTTTTTAACTTATACGTGGCCCCTCTTGCCCGTATCGCGGAAAATGAAGGCCTAACCATGTTTAGTTATGCTGACGATTCTCAAATAATCTTCTCACTGTCTAGTACAGACAAGGACTCACCTTCGCCCCTGAAATCTGGCCTTGCCAAAATCGCAACCTGGATGCAGGCCAATCTGTTGAAACTTAACGGAGAAAAAACAGAGGTTCTAATCTTTGGTCCCAGCCCTGATCTATGGAATGCCTCCCACTGGCCATCCATCATGGGCCCTCTTCCCATCCCATGTGACCAACTCCGTAACCTAGGTATAACCATCGACAAAGGACTTACGATGCAGCCTCAAGTCGGGAAACTCACTGCCATGTGTTTTATAATCCTGAGATGGCTCCGTAAGATAATATGGATGCTCCCGGAAGACACCAAGAAATCTGTAGTCAATTCCCTAATCACTTCAAGGCTACGGGAATGTCCTTTACCTTGGGGCAACCCAAGCTCTAATGAAATGACTGCAGCGTGTACAATATGCTGCGGCCCGTCTGTTGCGCAAGTGCCACAGAAGAGAACACATGTCGGAGCACCTAAACATTTTGCATTGGCTTAAAATTGAGAGCAGAGTAAAATTTAAGCCTCTTTGCTTTATGCATAGGATCAAATTTGGTTCTGCCCCAAGATACCTAAAATCCCTGGCTCATGCCTATCTTCCCACTCGGCATCTTAGATCCTTTTCCCAGGGCCTTTTTAGTGTGCCAAAAGTCCGGCTTTCCAGAATGGGAGGCAGGTCTTTTTCCTACCTAGGTCCTAAGTTATGGAATTCCCTCCCCCTAAAAATGCGCACTGAAACCAATCTCGTCACTTTCCTTAGATCCCTGAAAACCTGGCTGTTCAACCAGTAGACCTGGCCTGGCTAACATCTCCCTCCCTTCCTTTCCCGCACTCAATCTTTCTACCAGCGCCCGGAAAACCCTTTTTGGGTAGCTGTAGCGCTTTACAAATCAAATAAATAAATAATAAAATAAAATATGGCAGAGCGCCAGATATCGGAAGCAGAGGATGCTCAACAGCAAATGGACAACAAACAAGGGAAAATGAGCAAGCACCTTGAAACACTATTGGAGAAAGATTGTCTATCTAGAGGTGTGCTCTCGCCGGAGTAACATACACCTTATAGGAATTGCTAAGACGACCATGAAGCATTATATAGAACAACTGCGAATAACTCTCTTAGGAAAAGACACTTTTTCTAAGGTCTTCATCGTCGAGAGAGCTCATAGATCTCTTGCTCCGCCACCGCCCTTGGGAGCCAAACCACGTCCAATAATTGCAAAAATTCTAAACTATCGGTACCGGGATGAAGCGCTCCGCAGAGCTCGAGAACTGGGACAATTAAAGCATCAAGGTTTGGATATATCAATCTATCTTGACTTTACACCACTTGCCCAGGAGGTCCGGAAAAGAACATCCCATATGCAATGATCTATCCAGCCAGGTCGAGAGTGTCGGATGGGGGAAAGACCATGATCTACACGAGCCGAAGGATGTGCTCAAATTCCTGCAACGGAGGGGATCTCAACTTCCACACCAGAAATCACTGAGGGGAGAACAAGAGGAACAAACTGGTGCATCGGACATTGAGTAGCTGATCATTATGTACGGACCTACCGCCTGGCCACTGAGATGCACAAGCCACATCCAGCATAAATAGCGGGCTTCGACGCACAGAGTGACTTATTTTGTTGTTGGGCGCCACTGAGTGACTCTCGTCACCGGGGATCCCAGCTGGCAGCTACCACCACCCTGGGTATCCCACAACCAGTTTCAAATTTTCTCAGTGGAGGGGTGGGGGGGACTAGGCAATTTTGTTTTTTTGGGTTTGTCTTCGTTGTGATTGGGATGATAAAGTGGGAGGGGTGGGTGGAGGGGTTAGTTGGGAGGGCTCGACAGTTATGTATTTTAGCGTAGCAAACCACTATACGGTTTTCAACTGTTGTTATTACTGCACGAGGACATGAGAAATGTATAATTATGTTCAATATAGCACCACATATATGAGACCCAAGCACCACACTGACATATCCAAAATATGATAATTGGAAATACATTGATGCACACTAACGCTAACCCTTCACCCTTGAAACTTGGCACCTGAAACGCACTGGGTCTTAATAATCCTCGAAAAATCAGACAAGTCTTTACATACCTAGACAGACACCACATAGACATAGCCCTGATACAAGAAACACATGTAATCAAGGGCAGAGCGGAGGGCTTTGGCAAGCGATGCGCTGAATTGCAAATATCCTCCTCTTACTCTGCATATGTCTAGGTGTGATGACCCTGATCAGAAAAGGGACTCAATTCTCGCTGAAACAAACATTGACAGATGCACAGGGACGATACTTCATAATTACCGGTATATTACGAGGTACAAAAGTGGGTCTCAATCTATACTACTATTATAAAGAGAGAACTGTGACCTTTGAGCCAGGTAAACTCGAAAACTACACCACCAATCCAAACACCCAATACATGTTTGAAAACGTCAGGCCAAACAGAAGGACATAGGCTATATAAAAAATATATATATACCTTATTTAAAAAATGTACGATAAAAAAAAAGTAGTCCCTTGGAAGTAGCGCCGGCCGGCCGAAGGTGCCTTCCTTGGTTTGTTAATACGTCGTAAGTTTACCCAAGCACACCTTGATCCAGCACTGACCTATCAGACGCTTTATTTACTTTTAGACTTTTGGTGCCTTTGTCCAATAGCAGCAAGGTTGGGATAGGGTTAACGAACCAATGAGTGGACTGCAGTCATCCTGGAAGCTGACGCTAAAACATTCGAATGGGTGGCGGCAGTTGTTTGCTTATTTCCGAGCTGGGTTTGGTAAAACTGATGGACTCGGTTGTCCCGTAGAGCATAAGATGAAGACAACTGGAGCGTGTATAATCATGGGGTGGGGGAGGCAGAGTGAGAATCCTTTCAGTCTCCGTAGGTAACTTTATAATCAGAAGGGGGAAAGGATCACTGGTCCTGCTTAAACCTTGGGCTCACAAGTCAAGGACCTGGTATCTCCCAAACATATATGACTCTCATACACGTGTATATTGATAGTGATGGTCTCTCTTTTGCGGTATATACTGTGTCCCCGCTTTTCTACACGTGCGTGCGTAATCATTGAGTCATTTTTTGTCTTGTGCACCCTCCACCAGGAGGTTTGCCTTGAGGTTTAAGGCAGTAGTGATCGTGGAAAGTGGGGGGTAGTGGTGTGATTAATAAAAAATCCGGAAGGCCAGACAAGAACACTTTAATAAGTCTGGGTTCGGACTGTAGTTAAAAATTACGGATGCACTTTGCGAATTGATGAGGGATTCTAGTGCATTGCATTGGTATTGTTAAAAAGAGGTCAACATGTTTCAGCCTTTGGTAGTCAGTAGATCTATAGGCATTTAGGAAAGATTGGTCTTTCATATCCTGGAAATGTACCAGAGACTACCTGGTATTAATAATAAAAACGGCAACCAGACTCACGGACGAACTCGCGGTCAAGATTGAGATCTTGGAAACAAAATTGAACAACACAATCAATATAACCATCTACAAAACACGTCTTGACGAAATTAATAAAGAAATGAAAGACAGTCAGGAATACCTAACGCAGACTAAATTGCAAAAGTTCTGATTATAAACTTACCTACGGAGACTGAAAGGATTCTCACTCTGCCTCCCCCACCCCATGATTATACATGTCAAGCAGCGAACAGCTGTGGGAGACAATCGCATAGGCACTAACAAAAGCCTTTGACACTGTACTGCCTACAAAAAATATCAACATGGCAGGAAGTTTGGGACTCAGTTATACAACTGAAGACTATGATGAAATCTTGGCAAGACCACCTCTACTCATAGAAGGTGACCTCAACCAGACTCTGTCCTCAACGGCAGAATGGGACGAGTTAAGCGAATTAAAGAAAGAGCAAGTACGAACAGCAGTGCACGGGATAATAATGACAGAGTACCTCCGAGTCAATGCTGCACCAAGAGGTCTATGGGTGACGAATGCACCACGGATTTTCCTAAAAGACCTGGCATTCAAGAAAGATTGGTCTTTCATATCCTGGAAATGTACCAGAGACTACCTGGTATTAATAATAAAAACAGCAACCAGACTCACGGACGAACACGCGGTCAAGATTGAGATCTTGGAAACAAAATTGAACAACACAATCAATATAACCATCTACAAAACACGTCTTGACGAAATTAATAAAGAAATGAAAGACAGTCAGGAATACCTAACGCAGACTAAATTGCAAAAGTTGGCAAAAGAATTGAAAAGATTCTCTTTGGAACGCATTCACCCCTACAGTAGCAAAGACTACAAACCCAATGACAATTCGGACACGACCAGTATGTCTTCAGACAATAGCTCAGATCAGAGCGGAGATGAAACAACAATCAGAGGCCGTGGGAATTTTAGGAATAAAAGAGGACAACGAAGAGGCCGAGGCAACTATTGGCGCCCCCCTTTTTTCCAAGAAAATATGCAAGGAATACCATTCCGCCCATTTAATCCCCAGTTCAAAGGTTGGCCAAACCCATATTTTCAAGTACCCATGAATCAACAAATGCCACCACAAGGGGCCCAAAACTACCAACAAAGCCGTCCTTTTTTAGGGAATGGCCAGAACAATCGAAGGTCAAGACAAAAAGGAGTGACCTGGTCCGACCAAGCTCGACAGGTCCAAACCAGGAGCGTTACCCAAAGCCAACACTGGACAAGGGCCGACAATCTAATAGTCAACCTGACAGGATTAGAACTCACAGAGAACCAGACCAGTGTCCTGAACAAAGGATTAGGGTATGTGCCAACCCCAAAAACAGACGTCTTCAAAACGAAATGCGAACTCGCCAACTTTTGCCGCACACTGAAACTGAAAGCTTTTTTCAAAGGAGAACAACAACCCCAAGAAGGAGATACAACTCTAAAAAGAAAATCTACCTTTTGCCCGCTTAACTCACAAATCCCCATTGAAATAAGCACATTTGAACAGGCCATCATGAAAGAAGTTGAAGAATTGAATCATCAACCTCAAAGAACTTTCCAAAATCTAACAAAAGCAGAAAAAGCTGCTCTGACAGAACTAAAAGACAATCATGACATAGTCATAAAGCCTGCGGACAAAGGCGGAGGGATTGTCCTGCTCACAACAGAAGGAAATGATAGACAATGCATGGACCTACTGGCAGACACTAAATTCTATCAAGTGATCACAACCGACCCAACAGCACGCCTACAAAGAACAATATCATTAATGATTGAAGAAGCAGAATGTAACAACTGGATATCAAAGAAAGAGGCGGACTACCTAATAACAAGAACACCAGTCACGCCCTACTTTTACTCTCTGCCCAAAACTCACAAAGACAAGATGCCACCACCAGGAAGACCAATTGTCTCGGGGATCAATTCTATTCTAGAGCCACTATCGCAATTTGCGGACCAGTACTTGAGACCACTGGTCCAAGCCACTCCTACTTACCTAAAAGACACACGAGACTTGATCAATATGCTACAAAACTTCGAGTACTCTGAAAATAGTATGCTCCTAGTAGGACTGGACGTCGAAAGTCTCTATACAAGCCTTCCGCAACAGAAAACTTTAGAGACTCTTGAAACCATCTTGTTTAACATTGACTGGCCACACCGGACCCCAAGACATTTCGTATTGGAATGTTGTAGATTGGCCCTTATGGAAAACTTTTTCCAATACAAGGACACCCTCTACCTCCAGCAACATGGAACATCGATGGGCAGCACCTTTGCGCCTAGCGTAGCAGGTCTGTATGTGAGCACTTTTGAACAGACCTATGTACACAATGCGCATAACCCCTTTTCTCGTCATATACTCTTTTGGAAGAGATATATCGACGATATTTTTTTAATCTGGAGAGGGGACAATACGTCACTAACAGATTTTCACAGGTGGCTGAACGATCAGGACGAATGTCTAAAGTTCACATTCACATCCAGTGCACATAGCCTGGATTTCTTGGACATCACCTTTTTTGCCAAGGAAGACAGCCTACAAACAAGAACGTTTTTCAAACCCACTGCAAAAAACAGTCTACTATCCTTCAACAGCTTTCACCCCCGCCCGCTAAGGGAAAACCTTCCATACAGCCAGTTCTTACGGCTGAGAAGAAATTGCAGCTCAATTAATGACTATAAAACACAAGCAAAAGATCTCTGTGAGAAACTAACAACCAGAGACTACCCAAAAAGAATAATCAACTCCTGTGCGAAACGAGCCAGAAATCAACCGAGAGAATCTCTCCTCGAAAGTCACCCAAAACAGATTGAAGACAGGACTACGTGCGTAACAACGTATAGCCCAATAACAAATCAGGTGAAAAAAATAATCAACCGTAACTGGAAGAATATTACATCAAACACCCTGACCTGGCCAAAACCAAGATTTGCCAACAAAAGGAGCACCAATATCAAGGATCTGCTGGTCCACACGAGACCCCCACCTAGAAAAAAGAAACAACAACCAGGCCTCTGGAATAATCCTCCAATTACTGGACACTATCCTTGTGGTTCCTGCGTAGCCTGTACCACTACAAAGCCAACAAAAGAATTGCAACTACTCCCAAACATGTTATGGAAATTAAAAAGACACACCAACTGTAACACCAGCCACGTGATATATATGATCACGTGCCCGTGCAACATGAGATATATTGGGATGACATGCCGAAAAGCGAAACAGAGACTCAGTGAACACAGGAGTAATGTGAACTGTCAGAAAAGCACAACCAAGATGTCATCACACTATAAAGAAAAACAACACACTGTCAATGATCTCCACTGGGTGATCCTGGAAAGCCTTGAGACAATCGACAGAAACGCGAAAACATACTGTTCGAGAAAGAACAGCGTTGGGTCCACAGGTTAAAAACAGATACCTTGGGCCTGAACGATTCTGTTCCATGGTTATCTCTCAACAGATGATCTGAGACTTCAACTCTCAACAATCCACCTAAATAGGGTAACCCAATGGCCTAGTATCTCTGCCCATCCTTGGTGATCACAAACCATGTGATCCCAAAGACAAGCCCAATACTGTATTTCAGGAAAGACCCATCTAACAAAATCTCTGCATTCTACCTCAAAGCGCAACAACTCATGAGCCTCACAAAATAAACAACGGTTCCTTTATACACATAATTCCCCCTTTTTTAAATTTATGCACTCCTTTATTTACCAATAATAATGGTGGGTTCTATTCTAAAAGAGACCTTCGGCATACTGCCGAAGTATTTCTTCTATTTCGACCGCCACGGAGTTAAAATCAACCAGGAACCGCATCACCCTGTAGTTCCTGGTGAGGAAAGGCAGAGTCAGCACATGCTGCCAGGACCGAGTAAGAAGGCACTAAGGTACTGGGAAAAACTATGCGCACTCAAGAAACGGGAAACCGTAAGTAAATAAAGCGCACTCGATAACTCCCCCCTTTCTGATACCTTGCAGTAAGGCCTCTCTCGATCAGCCTAAATCCCCGAGGGAGCAATTTCCGAAATAAGACAAGGTATGCGCATTTAAAAGAGCGCGCGCAGCGTATTGAGCATGAATGCAACCACGCTAAACCAACGACTCGTGGTAAACATCATAGGCACCATTAGCACGCCTTTAAACCCCATTAACCACATCTTTGGAATACTTAGAATGTATGCAGTGACACAAAACATCCGCACTGTCTAGCGTATTTCACGATAGACCACGCACAGTGAAATGGTTAGAACTATGAGCACTTCACTACAGTATTGTCAGAACTATGGGCACCTCAATATAAGTCGAAACGAAGCATGAGAATGGAAGAGTTGACGCCCGAAATGAGTATGACGGGAAGTATTGCCATTTTCTAGTTCCTTATATAAAAATTAAGGTACTATTGTACATAATTATGTGTTTTTCCATACCCCTTCTCCCTATTTGTCGCTGTCTGTGTGCGTGTTTTTTACATTTGCAGGTACAATGAAACCTTAAAGTCGCGAAGAATCAGGTCAATATTCCTTTATTCTTCTCACAATTTTTTCACTATTCACCTACTCCCATTGGTCCTGACGAAAGCCTATAGATCTACTGACTACCAAAGGCTGAAACATGTTGACCTCTTTTTAACAATACCAATGCAATGCACTAGAATCCCTCATCAATTCGCAAAGTGCATCCGTAATTTTTAACTACAGTCCGAACCCAGACTTATTAAAGTGTTCTTGTCTGGCCTTCCGGATTTTTTATTAATCACACCACTACCCCCCACTTTCCACGATCACTACTGCCTTAAACCTCAAGGCAAACCTCCTGCTGGAGGGTGCACAAGACAAAAAATGACTCAATGATTACGCACGCACGTGTAGAAAAGCGGGGACACAGTATATACCGCAAAAGAGAGACCATCACTATCAATATACACGTGTATGAGAGTCATATATGTTTGGGAGATACCAGGTCCTTGACTTGTGAGCCCAAGGTTTAAGCAGGACCAGTGATCCTTTCCCCCTTCTGATTATAAAGACAACTGGAGCGTGCCAGAGTGTGGTGGGTGAGTGAATACGATGGGGAGATCGAGGGTGAGGTGCAGAGGGGGGATAGTTGATGGAACGTGGTGAAGACATGCCATAGAGCGGGTATACAAGCAAACACAGCCGAAGGGTGGATTGGGAGGGGTTAAAAATAAAGCCCATTCTAACAGTACTTGATTTTGCAGTGATATCTACACTGAGCATCTACAGCCCCCACCAGGTCCGAGCCGCAGCCCCCGGGCCCTCCGTTACTGCCCCTTCTGCACCACTCGTAATGCTTTTCCCCACCCGCTGTCCGTGCTCTCTCGCCCCTATCTACCCTGCACTCCTGCTGTTGGTGCCTTCTCAATGCGCAGGTACTGCCGCAGGCAGGCCAGACACGAGCGCTGCTTGAGCCGCGTTCACCCCCACCCTCATCTCTACCCATTTCCACTCCTCAAGCATGAAAATGCAGGCAGACTTTGAAGCCTGGAATCCCGGAAGACTCCGTACGGCTTTTGTAATCATTTCATGCCATGCACCTAATTTCTCCCTGCACCGTCGCTATCCACATGGCTACAGCAGCGTGTACTTGTAAAGCCCATAGTGCTATAAGTGAACGAAGCAGAGCACGGTTCAGGCTGCTGTCACAGACTCTGCCTGCTGCCGGTTTCATTTACTATTCATGTGACATGGAGTCCGGGAAACTTACTGCAACAATGTTTCATTTTCCTAATGCCGGTCGAGATGCCAAGCGCCCTAATTAAGGTGGGCCGCCTGCTTCACGGGCGTCAGGTATCACAATTTCCTACAGTTTCTGCCTGGAGTCAACTCACCCCTACTCTCACTGCAAGTAGTATTTGGTGCGTGCCTGCAACCTTTTACAAGATGCCTCTCGAGTGAGTACCATCGCAGAGCCTGCCAGGCAGACTGAGTTTGGTGCTTGCAGCCTGTAATGATCATGCTGTGTGAGTCCGGACTGGACTCGGCTGCCAGAGAGAATTTGGTGCCTGCAGCTTCTCATGACCCCCCACTCTGCCAGAGCCAGACATTCACAAGCCTCAACTTGGTAATTTAAATGCTATTATATTCATTTTTAAGTGTCAGTCCTCACTGTGCTAAGCCAGTAAGTGCTTACTGCCTGGCTTTCTATTCTCTGTGATTCGACACAATACACCTGACTAGGCCCTGCTTCGGTGCACGATGCCCCACCAGAATAGTCCGGGCCGGGACTCCCAGGGAGAAAAAGAATCATCAGCCCTTCCCAAGGCCTCGTCAGGATCAGAGCAAGGAGCTGTGGTGGTGGGGGAAGAATCTGACAGCCAGATCCCGCCCACCAAAAGCAAATCTGTTTAAAACATGATCTCTCATTAGAAGCTCCTGCACCAAAGTAACAAACTGATTAAACTGACTGCTAAGGCTGCGGGCTGGGCAGTGCTCTGCGAGTCAGCTGACAGTGAGTGACATGTGATGATTTTCCGCAAACCAACATCCAGCATACCATCACTCCGCAATTTTTATAACGCGGGACTATTACTTCGCAAAGACATAATTTCTAAAACTTTTACAACGCATATGACTTTATCACGCATGCCATTATAACGCAAATGCATGTGTGGTAAAGTCATATACATTGTAAAAGTATATTAAAACATCAAATATATGTTTGTATATATGTGTATATATATATATATATATATATATATATATATATATATATATATATATATTTTACCTACTGACGATAGCCAGTAGGTATATCTATACTACTATTATCTATACTACTATTATAAAGAGAGAACAGAAACCTTTTGGCAAGGTAAACTGTGGAACCACAGCGCCAATCCACACACCCAATACATTGTTGGAATTCTCAGGGTGTGTAGATGGACATAGGCGACATTAATTAAAAAAAAAGAAACGTAAATTAAAAAATTAAAATTTGTAAACAAAGTAGTCCCCTAAAACAAGCGCCGGCCGCGACGTAGCGCTGACCGCGACCTACACGTAATGACGATATGCGGGGAGGAGCGGTGATGTGCGGCGAGGAGTGGCGGTGGAGTCCGGAGTGGGCGGCGGCTCGGGTAAGGCAAAGAGCAGCGAGGAGTGGCGGTGAAGTCAGTTGCGGGCGGCTCAGGTAAGGCAAAGGCAGGCGGGAGGATCGAGACGGGAGGCGGGGGCGGGCTGGGCAATGTCAGGGCGGGGGGCGGGCTGGGCAATGTCGGGCGGGGGAGCAGGCTGGGCAATGTCGGGGAGGGCGGCGGCGAGGCGGGAGGCGGGAGGGATGCGGTCTGGGCAATTGATTTTGATGTACTCTAGCCATCCCTCGCAGCTCGGGAAACACCAGCAACAGACCAACAAATGGCCAAAAAGCAATACTATTCATGTGATATTAATAAAAAAACACACATCACTCCGAACTGCAAAGACTGTCCCTATAATATTCCCCAGAGTCACCGCTGCAGCCCTCTTCCTTTGAAAAGAACCGCTTTAATGACTCAGAAGATGGTGAGGCGGCAATGCATCCAACAGCGGGAAGGAACCATCTCATGCTCAACCATTAACTTGCACAGAACAAACAACGAGGCTCACTGGTGGCGGAAGGATACACAAAATAAACTATCCCTAACATAATAAAAGGATTGAATTTACACTCGGATGTGGTCTGGGCAATGCCGGTGCGGGCGGGAGTACACATAGCCTTAAAATGCTGCCCCCAGCCCCCTTCTGCCCGGGCAACGCCGGGGCGGGCTGCTAGTAATATATATGGGCCAAACATAGATGATCCTGACTTCTTTGCAAATGTGTGCACCAAGTTACGGGAGCTCCATCCTATGGAGTTGTTGTGGGGCGGAGATATGAATGTGGCACTTGATAGTACTTGTGATAGATCAACCGCCACAGATGAGACTCATCCAGGAGCTGCAACTTTGGCATTGAGCGCACTGGCAGAGTTTCATATGCATGACATATGGCGTATGCGCAACTAACACACATTCCTCTTCTGTACATCATAGTTGGTCCAGGATAGGCTATTGGTTGCTCACAGACCAAGCATGCACATGGGCAAGGATGTTAGACACATCCCTAAAATGCTATCAGACCACAAACTTGTCGTAATAACCCTGCAAGTCCGACATACATTCACCAGCATTTATATGGCGGTCAATGCCACTTCTCTCTTGGACACCCTCTATGCCGAAACAATTCATACAGCGATAGAGGACTTTTTCACTATAAACAAATAATCGGTAGATAGTGCAGGTACTCTTTGGGAAGCTTTTAAGGCGACCCTGCGTGTATTTGCATTAGCACAACTGCAGGGATCCTTAAGGATATTCGCACGCAGTTTCAGCAATGTGAGGTGCATATCCGTAAGCTGGAAACAGCTTTTGACAACACTGAAGTGCAGATATATTAGGAAGCATTCGAAAGGAAGTAGACACTTATAACAAATTAGTGGACGATGAATTGAAATATATCACTAAACACCACACAGCATGTAAGATGGGTGGGTGGGGCGGACCGGGCTGCATACTTGCACATAATATACGCCTGGAACACAAATAACACACTGATCTGCAAATGGTAGATGGTAATAATATAACACATTATGACACTGGCGGCATTCTATGCACATTTACGGACATCTATGGTGAATTATATAAAATGCGCTATATGGCCCACACGCAGGAGATACTAGACTATGTTGAGGATATAATGTTGGCATGGCTGTCCAACGGACAGCATAAGTTCCTTACACAGCCAATCACTATTGAGGAAGTACAGGCTGCTATAAAAACACTTCCAAATGGCAAAACACCAGGGCCTGATGGCTATACGGGTGAGTTCTACAAGGCATTCACCGACTTACTTAGTCCATATTTGCTAGAAAATGGCAAGGCATATCACAGTGAGATGCTCCCCCCAACTCTTCATGAAGCATTAATAGTGGCATTACTAAAACCTGATAAAAACACGGAAACAGCAGACTCGTATCGCCCATTATCTTTAATAAACACGGACACTAAGATACTGGCCAAGATTATTTTGACTAGATTACAACCACTTATGACAGCTATTGTCCTATCTGACCAATCGGATTTCATACCTTCTAGGTCTACAGCACATAATCTTCGCACCATATGCGCCCTCTTACATCAGCTCAATCCTGAGATGGCGACTGTGGCTGTACTACTCGATGCAGCCAAGGCTTTTGATTGGATCGAATGGGCCTATTTATTCACTATACTACAGCTTATTGGAATACCCCCTATGCTGCTAAATTGGATTAAACTTGTTTACACTAAACCCACTGCATGTATAAAAGTTAATGAACATATATCAGATCCAATCTCAATACAACGCAGCACACAGCAGGGTTGCCCACTCTCCTCCCTATTAATCTCTATTGCTCTGATGCCGTTAGCCTGTAAAATACGACAGAAATATGTGCATACAGCCTTAAAATTCAAATTACGTCCCATTGCCATTTCACTCTATGTGGATGATATGGTACTGTATGTCAGGGACTCTGCTACCAATCTCTCACAGATACTTAGGGAATATATAACATTTAGTAGGCAATCCGGTCTTCAAATAAATTGGTCCAAATTAGCAGTCATACCACTCACGGAAAAGACAAAGGAGCTACACAGGGACTTCCCTCTAGTCTGGCAGGACGAGCCCATCAAATATCTTGGAATTTGGATTAACTGAGATTCTGAAATAGTACTTCAAACAAATTGTGGCACTGCAATTGACAAATTAGAAAGACAAATAGCCGACTGGATCGCTCTCCCTCTGTCTTTGGCGGATAAAATATCTCTTGTGAAAATGGTAGTCCTTCCTAAACTGCTCTACCTTGTTACTAACATACCTATCACACCACCAGCACCTATTTTTAAACTCCTCCCTACAAGTTTGGATAAATTAATATGGGTGGGGAAACAAGCCAGAATAAGTCTACACACAATGACATTGCCATACGCCTCAGGAGGGTTTACAGTTCCTGATCTGTACCTATATTATTTATGAGCTCAAGCTCAATATGCATACTATTGGTTCCATCCGATCCGATATATGCCACACCTCACGGTAGAAGATGGGGATGCCTATCAAACTGGCACATATATTAACGCATCACCGACCTCACTTGAAATTAACACCATACGCACTACATCCCTAGCATGGAAACATATTAGTCACCTCACAGACAAAACTCCAATTTACGTCCCAAACATACCTCTGGCTCAACACCCTGCGCTGTCTGTAACAAAAGAAACGGGAGCTATGGATTTATTCAAGCAGGTGGGCATTACAATGATGGGTGATTTATACCCAGATGGCACGTTCATAGCTCTGACTGATTTAACATATTTGAGTAATCAAACACTTCTGTTCCGATTTGTGTACCATAGGCTACCTGCATCTGTCCAGGTACTCTACCTTACACACCCAAACGAACCACCCAAATTAGAAACACTACAATCACTAATAACTGCCCGGATAATACCAACTTAGTAGCGAAACACTACAGATCTTTGCAGAGGGAAATCGGAGCTAACCCCCAAAAGTCACTTGACAAATGGAATCTCATACTTGATGTGCCATTGACTGGGGACGAATGGCGACCCTGTAGTGCACTCGCCGAACTACTCATCCCTACTGGAAATTTGCGTATTATTCATTACAAATACCTACACCAGATCTACCACACCCCGTTACACAGACATCGCTTGAGAACAGATGCGAGATGTAAATGCTGTAGAGCTGACTCGACTGACTTTGGACACATGGCATGGCACTGTAACAAGGTAAAGCTATACTGGGTACAGGTTATATCTATGCTGGGTGAAATCTTGAATCATAAACTGGACTGTACACTGCAATTATGTCTACTGGGGCATCTAACGCATTTGAAATCTGCCCAAAAAAAAAATTGGCTGGCATAGAGCTACTATTGGCAAAGAGGAGGGTAGCAATGCATTGGGACAGCAGGAAAGCACCCACCGTACGTCGCTTGATACTGGACTCTATATACTGTAAGGATCATTTGTTGTTATATGCAGCGGAATTGCCCACAGCTGCTAAACCCTCTAATTTCTGGGAGCCTCTTAATGTCTACCTATTGGGAACATCCAGATCTTCTTAAAGATGAGGTGGGGACTATCTGATTACTATTCTTCTGTGTTGTTGCTTGGATAAGTTACTGATATGCTTATTGTTAAATATTGTGGTGCTATGTATAGCACGGCTGCAAAATCGGCCTTGTAACAAAATCGGCCGAAAATCGGCTCCGGCAAAGAGATCAGTTGCACCCCCAACCCCCCTGGGGGGGCTGGCCGAGCACTTTGCCAGTGCTGGTTTTGGTTGAGACCGTTTGTGAACACTGCTTGATACAATAAAAAAAATCTATTAAAAGAAATATGTATACATCTATGTTCTAATAATATCCGATCTTATGGAATCTTGTTTTTTGGTCAATCCTTTAGTGGTTGGTATTCTTTGTGGACATCAGAAGTTGTTGATTGTCACTGTATAGTACAATAATTCGATCAGACTTAATAATAAAATAACTTATTGGAACCAATGGAGAAATAAGAATATTACCTGGATTTCCCAAATTGTGCAGGATCAGCAATGCATATATTTCTATGATCTGAAGAGTTATACGAGTTTCCGGATAATTCCAAAGTCATTACGAAAAAATGTATATCCATAAAGTAATTTTAGATGCTAAGGTTATGTTGGAGCACAATAATGATATTGCTCCTAGTAATATTTCAGAATTAATTTTTGGAGAAAAAGATTATTTTATCAGCGGGACGGAGCATGCTACGACTGACGAATACGTGGGAGCACTTTGAAGTGAAGTGAACTATGTGTATTGGTGTGAGAGTGGAAGGGTCAGGAATGAGTGAGTTTAAGAAATACCTGGCTTTATGGAAAAACTAAACTTTAATGCTCCATATAGCTAGTATTGATAGAAAATGGGGAAAAAATAGGGAAAAAAGCTTTAATGAGCAGCTCCCTCACTGGTTGCTGGTCGACATGTTTTGAAGCCTACCCCTAAGCTACTTCTTCAGGACCAGATACAATGATCCCTGTTACCACTCTGACTAATGCCTAGTGCTGTTAGCCTATTTGGTGTTTCAGTTTAATATATTTCAGTGCAAGACATTCATTCGATACCTACTTGGTAATATTTAATAATAGATCAAATATAAAAGTTTGTAATTTTGACAATATTTTAGGTTTCCTAATTGGACCCCAAGAGCATCAACAGCGGAGGGGAGGAGCGCTAGTAGTCAACCATTCATCAAAGCATCTCTCTCACCCATAGAACACTGCCTGCTTGTGGCACCACCATTCCAAGCATAACAAACATGACAAAGCTACTCCTTTCAGATCAGAAATTAACACTGAAAAACATATCAGGGAATTCCCAATGCAAACCTATGAGAGGTGCAGCACTCGTAGTGAAAAACGAAATAGGGAGGTTATTACTACCAGGGCATGCCACACAATTAAGGCACATGTCCTACATTTTACCTAGACAGCACCCTATCAATAGAGCTACCCAGGTACCCAGGGCCTACATTAGGGGTGGCCGGTATGTATAAAATGGGTAGTTTCAGTCTTGGCAAGTCAAGTCAATGTGGCAGTAAACTGCACATTCAGTCCCTGCAGTTGCAGGCCTCGACAGGTTTGAACGGATACTTCTTTGAGGAAAGCAAGCAGTGCTGCAGGTCTGTGGGCAGAATTTAATTTGAACCAATCATACCATGTGTAAAATAGAGAGCACATGCACGTTTACACTGATTAGCAATGGTAAAGTGCTCACAGTCCTAAAGCCAAGCAAAAAAGGTCAGAAAAAATACGGGGAGAAGGTAAAATGTTTGGGATAACCCTGCAAAAAGGGCCAGTTCCAACACAATCCTCTTCCAGCCTAAAGTCAGGGTAGACCAAGCAATACCTTGATGGGGTTTCCTGCTTGGGCGATAGACCATGGACCCTGGCCAGCAACTGTAAGGGCACTTTCCAGTTCTACGCCACTCTGAATGATCCCAGGAATGCTCTGAGGTAAAACTAAGCTAACCCAGGGGGAATCCTTAGCTTTCTTTGGCCAAGGCTAGACCCCAGGCCACCTGGGGCTGCCGACCTCAGGTATCTCTCAGAGTGGGGGGGCAGTAACCCCAGGTACATGGAATCCTTGCTCCACTCTACCTCTCACTAGTTCAGGGGTTCTACCCTGCCACCGGCCCCGGGTCTGCACGCTTATGTTGAACAGGGGTCGGGTGAGACTTTCCTCCCCTGCCACTGTCAGGTGGTTTTACGCAGCTGTCCAACACAATTCTCCCACCAGTGCAGGGGTTCCACTCTGCAACTTGTCTCCCAACCCAAAGTCTGCTACCTTGGGTTGAGTTCAGCAGCAAGTCCCTCCTCCTCCTGTCCCCCTTCTAGAATTCCAAACTGTCCCACAGGGAGTGGTACAATGAGAATTGGGAGGGATGCTTGTGACAGCTGCCCCCCCCTTCCAGGTCAGGGATGAGACCCTGAATCAGGACACCTAGCCCAGCATCGGTACCCTGAGGCTGAGCAGAAGACTCCTACCCCCAAGAAAAATAAATTCTTCATGTGTTGTGCGAGAGTCGGCCTGGCACTGATCGCCTGACCCCTGTCCATCTGATAGAACATGAAGACCCCCCCAGACCAGTAGTGGCATCCCCAAGGTTATTCCTGGGGGAGGATTTATCACCACTATTCCAAACATACCAAACACGGTACCGCTACTCCTTTTAGATCAGAAATTACCACTGAAAAACATATCAAGGAATTCCCAATGCTAACCACCCGCTGTAGTAAAATACAAAGAATGTGTTTGCCACTACCAGGACATGCCACAAAATGAAGGCACATGTCGTACAATTTACCTACACACCACACTGCCCATAGGGCTTCCTAGGGCCTACCTTAGGGGTGACCTATATCTATTTAAAAGGGGAGTTTCTAGCATGGCATGTAACTTTAAATGCCAAGTCAATGTGACAGTAAACGGCTCTTGCAGGCCCTGTGGTGCAAGTCTGAGACAAGTTTGAAAGACTACTTCTGTGGGTGGCACAAGTGATCCAGCGGCTTACCAGCAACAGGTAATCTAACACAACATGCTCACCTGGGCCCATACACACACAACAACCTGGTAACAACCGCTGTGGTCATGTTTATGAGTTTCTTACCATATCAAGATTACTTACCTCTGGTTCCTAATTAATCTTTCACTGATCAAAAAGTTCTTTCCTCTGGTGGATAGACAATTAGTTCAACTAGTTGATGGTGAAATGACATAGATCACCTTACTTTCAACTATGAATACTCACAGAGTCGGGAAATATGTTAAATCTTTATCTAAGAATAATTTCATTTGAACCACTTACAAAGTACAGAACAGTCTCCGTCTCTCATAGTAAGGAAGATTCAATTATACAACTATGACATACATTAATTTGTACTATGCAATGACTTTGCATGGAAAGGAAAGGATAAAGAGAAAAGGACATAGGCACATATACGGACAGAAATGTATAATTACCAAGTATGGCGTGGAAACCAACCCCCTTGCCAAGGAGTTGGGCAGGGTCCCCAAGGAAAGTTCTGGTGACCAAAGGCTTTAGGACAGGAATCAGGGTAGGATAGATGACCTCTCTACCACCGACGCTTGCATAGCACCCCACTTGGACACTCTCTTCCTCCCCGAGATTCTTCCGCGATCTTCTTCTAAGCAAATTAATTTTAAATAAAGTGGCTCTGCATTTCATTCTTCTTCAGCTTCTCTCGTCATTCCAACAGCATCCTCCCGAGCTCTGCAGCATTCAGCATATCTCTCTCCTACTAACTAACTAAGAACTACCTTAATTATTCCCTCTGGTATTTATGTACCACACATTAATGTTTCAAAGTTACAAAAATACTAATTCTGATTGGACAGGCAAGGGGAAGTGATCATCACAGCATACTTACTTTTTCAATATAGTCTTTTGGTTCTTTGTTTAAATCCCACCGCTTAATTTTTATTCACCAATCTTTATTCCCACCCGTATTCACATCTAAATTGTCACAAATTTTAAATGTTCATGGGTTTCCATCTGTGTCAGTAGACTGTTGTTCCGTTTCCCAGGATATGTATCACTCACTCACTCACTGTCCCTGGATGGTGTTCAAGTTGCACATCACTTCTTCAGCTCAGTTGCACTACGCATGTGCAGCAATCAGGAGGCCCATTTATACGTACTATTGAAAGAATCAAAAAGACAAATGCTAAAATCAAAAATAAATGGATACCACCTATCTATATTCTAACCCCATTTACTTAGTTATGCTTTCCCCGCAATAGCATTAGTAACATAGATTGTTTTAGTTTTCAGTAAAGCAGATGCCAAGCATGTGAGTATCAAAGCAGCCATATTATTAGCAGCTACGCAAGAAATTCCCTCCAAGTGACCGCACGTCATACCACGTAGATGCAGTAGACACATGTGCACTAACGTTTTTCAGTTTGCTGCCATTTTAGAATTTCACTCAAGTTTTATTTTTAATAAGACACATGGGCAATATTCTCTTCCTTGTAGATATCATGTTGTGCATATTATTTTACACAAAATAAGGTTAATGCGAGGTTAGAAGTTACATGAGAGGATTGCGTCCGAGCAAGTCTATTTTCTACGAGTCCTTGCTCCACCAATCCCCTCTCTGATGGCATTTTAACGCCACCTCAAAAATACCCATCCCTCCTCAGATGCCAACTTTAGCATTTCTCACTTTTTTCCCTTCTTCCTTCTTGCTTCCATTTTTATTCTTTGATTCTTTTATTCTTTCGAATAACTTCATTTCTTCCAATTGTATCTCTTCATATTTTATTTTGGTTCCCTTTCCATTTATTTCATATCTCCTTTTTCTCAACTTATTAGTGCAACACTTACACTATATTAATATTGACAAAACTATTATTGCATTACCTTGTATAGGAAATACTACTTTACCTAGGAAACCTTTCCCTATATTAGTGAACCAAGTCCTTAATGAAGAAATACTTTTTGTTAGTCTTTTCTATACACTGTCAAACTCCAGTGATTTTACTTCTTCTTGCATTTTCATAATATTCTTTATATATCCTTTAATTTATGTGCTTTTATCTGGTATGTAAGTGCAACAATGTTGTGCTTTCAACATTTTCTAGACTCTGCCCTCTTTGGCCAATAATATATCAAGCGCAAGTTGATTCTGTAAAACCATAGATCTAATTGCAACCATTTCTGCATTGACCATCAAGAAACCTCCAGTAGCATCTGTCGAATGACTACTACTGTTGACAACTGACAGATTCTATGTGAATTTAAAACGCCTCCCACTGAAGGTATCAATGCACTAAATATGTCACCTATTATTTCTGAAAACTAGCTCTCGTTCTTCGTGTTAGTTCATTAATGTTTTCATTGCTTCCAGTGATTCCCTGTACATGATAAATATTTGGAAATACTATTCCAAAATAGCAACTCCTGTACCATCGTGGAAGCAGCTTACAATAAACGTTATTGCCACACATGTAGTAAACTCCCAGAAATACTGGATCAGTTCCCCCTTTTTGTCCCAAACCTCCCAACATTAGGAAGTTATGTTCTCATGCACTGGAACCAATAAATATGTTATTATAATCTGTCTTCACAAAGTCTAGGGACATCGCTGCATGAGCCTTGCCAGCTGTATAAATTCCCTCTTTCACAGCCCATGGTGGAATATGGTGTTTCTGTTATGTAGCTTTTCTTTGAAAATCCTGCCTCCTCTCTTCAACTAAATTAAAAAACACTCTCTCTTCTTCACGTAATGAGCTTGTTAGACTGTTTTTATGTGCCTTTTATATATCTAATGACTTCATAGTTAGGAAAAAGTCACCCATAAACTGTGCATCTAGACTACTGCATACTGGATTCATATTCTTCCGAATAGGAATTTCTGTAAATACTATATCTATATTAGAATATTAATATTGTAGTTTTTTTGTTCTATAAAATAAACTTGACAATATACTACATGAAATACCATATGTTAAAGGTAAATGATGGTACGTTCCTCTGCTACTGATGCAGGTAATTTCATACACACATAACAATCACTAATTTCCATTGTGTCTACATACTGAAACAACTTTGTAAATACATGTAAAGAAGTGTCATCTGTAATGGTGTGGTGTAAATATATCTCATCTGCTGCTTCTAATTCTACTCTATCACCTTTCTAGTTAGCACTCTTTAAATTAGTGTTTGTATCCTTCTTTTTGTCCGATATCATAAGATAAGGAACCACCACTGTTAACAATAGCCATACTAAGATCACTAATAATGTACTACATATGCAACCCCTCCAACATTTCTTTACACAACTTCATTTTGGTTTTTCTGCAACTCTGTTCTCAGCCATTTTGATTCAAGAAGATTCCTCTTCAAGTCTTTAGTTACAAATCAGAATCTCAAATACTTCAAGGAGGCCTCACTTCCACTTCGTCCATTTGTTCAGCATGTATTTCTGCATCAGATTCTTCATTTAAATCTAGTTTCTCGAATTCCTCAAGAATCACGTAAGTCCATTCAGGTCCCTTGAATTTGTTGTTCAAGACCTTTAATCTTGGAATTCTTCGAATATGTTTAGTAGCTGACAGCTCAGTCTGAGTTAGACTGGTAACTTCATTTACTTGTTCTGGGTCTTCATTTGTTTTTCTTAAGTGACATTTCAATCTTTTGACTCCCCTGGCCAATTATCACCTTTTCTGACCCGTTTAAATTGAACTGTACTTTAACCTTCTTTGTCTTTTTCACAAGCTCTTTTATTTTCTTTATGTTGTGGCACAACTTGATTTTCCTTATCTTCACCGTTTCTCTCTACCTTTAATTGTTCAGGTCTTGTCTGTGTTGCTTTTTCCACCTGAACTCGTTCTTCTTCTTCTAACTGTTCCTGTTTGGGTATTCTCTTAGCCTGTTCTTCTTTTTCATGAACTTGTTCTAATTTTCCTAGCTGGTCCTGTTCAGGTCATATTACAATTGGATCTTCTGCTGTCTGAATTTGTTCTTCTATGTCTGTCTGTCCCTGCTCAGGTTTTTCGATTGATCTGTGTACCTGAGAATATTCTTCTGTCCTTATCTGGTCCTGCTCAGGGTCTCTAGTTTCTTTGTTCACTCCCTCCTGAGTGTGTTCTTCTATACCTATCTGGTCCTCTCTAATTTCTTGCTCCTCTAATGTTGTTCTATTCCGAGATTTGATAAATACCTCATGTATATCAACCATTGGTATTCAACCCTCCTGACTTGTGCTAGGTTTTTCTCTTTCAGTCTCCTTAGAATCTTGCTCTCTAGATTTGTCGACTGCACAACCTTCAGCAGCCTCAACTGTTTGAGTCAGTTGCATTCTTTCTTCATCCGGGGCTGGCACCCTTTTTGTATGATTGGCATGTATCCAGTTTGGCAAACCTGCACTCTTCACTGCTGTGGTGGTGACTAATATGACTTACCATGGTTCAACCCACCTGGGTGCTAGGTGGGACTCTCTGGTGTGATCCTTTACTACCACCCAATCTACAGGATTCAAATCATGTGTTTGATCCGGCTGCCTGGTCATTGTATCTTCTCTAACCTGGTGATAAATAGAACGCACTAGGTCAACCAATCCTTTGCAATAATCCAATACCAGATCATCAGATGTATTCAGTAATCTATGCGCTGGTATACATGCTTTTCTCATTGCTCTTTCCATGATAATCTCATGGGGACTCAGTACTTTATTTCTGTCAGGAATACTTCTGAGTCCCATCAAAACCAGTGGCAATGCATCTGGCCAACTCATTGAGGTGGATACACACACCTTCGCCAGTCTTGATTTAATTGTGCCATTCAATTGTTCTACCACTCCAGAAACCTCTGGGCGGGATGCACAGTGCAGTTTCTGTTCAATTTTGAATGCTTCACAGATTATTTAAATTATTTCTAGAGGTGGGCAGCAAATTCAGTTCCACTCATGGAATTTGCGAAATTTCAGCAAATGTCAAAAGTTACGCGAGCCACGGAGGAATGGAATTCGTGGGCATGAGTTATTAGTTAAACCTCAACAGGAAGCACTTACAGATATAAATAAAGCAGGTGCCCGAGTTGAAGCTAAAATTCTGTAATGCATTAATTATCCCAAAAACCTTGTGAGCACGATCGAGGCTGGGCAGGGGTGTTTTGCCCCCATATCGATTGTCTTGTAAGTAAAAGCGTTTGCAATCCTTGCCATAACTTGTTTAGTATAAGTTGGAGAGCACCGAGGATAAGACATGTGACCAGTGTCGTATGTTTTTTTGGGGGGTTTTTGGAATTCACTTGCTAATTTCAAATGCTGAAGGGTAAACTGTACAACTGTCTTTGAGAGGCAGTTGGCGGGCGCGAGAATACTTTAACACAACCTCTATGCTGCTGAGCGTACTGCCAGGCTTCGTAGGGCAGGATTCATTCTGGCACAATGCTCATGTCACAAAAATGAAATCTCAACAGGAAGCACTTACAGATGTACATAAAGCAGGTGCCTGAGTAGAACCTTTCTCCCCATATCCTGTTAGACATGTCTGCCGCCTTTGACACGGTCAACCATAAGATCTTGTTGAACCGGTTATCTGAGGCTGGGGTGAGGGGTAACGCCTTGATGTGGTTCCGATCATTTTTGCAGGATAGGCAGCTTGCGGTGTCCTTACCCCCTTTTCAATCGGCTTTCACTCAAGTGCCTCATGGGGTTCCACAGGGCTCAGCAGTCAGTCCCATACTTTTCAATGTTTATCTAAGACCTCTGATCTCACTCATTAAAACCTATAAAATCAAGATTGTAAACTACGCTGACGATACGCAGATGATCCTCTCCTTTGAGGGAGAGGAATCGACACCTGTGGAGGCCTTCCACAATTGTCTGCGGGATACGTCACAGTGGCTAAAGGATAACTCCCTTCAGTTTAATGCTGGTAAGACGGAGGTGCTCCTTAGTGACGGGAATAAGATCCCCCGTCCGTTTCCAGAAAATATTTTGCCTCCTGAAACAGCGACTATAGTACGGCCTGCGGACTCAGTCCGTAACATAGGGGTTCATGCTTGATCAAAAGCTCAGTATGGAGACTCATGTAAAAAAATCGACCGCCTGCTGCTTTGTCATCCTGCGGTCTCTGAGGAAAGTCTTGCTACTTTTACCATCTCAGGCACGTGCTCAAGTGGCAAGGTGCAAAATCCTCAGTAGGCTGGATTATTGTAATGCCCTTCTGCTGGGGTCCCCTGAGTTTTCTGCTGGATAGGCTCCAAAGGATGCAATCAGCGGCTGCAAGGCTGGTCCTGGGGCTTCCTAGAAGAGCAAATGGGCTGGCAGCCCTTGCAAAACTGCACTGGCTACCTCTGTGTCAGAGGATACAATTCAAGGCTCTTTGCCTGGTTTTCAGAGCTCTCCATGGATTTGGCCCTGTTTCCTTGCAATTGAAATTCGCCTGGTACACACCAACCAGGCTGCTTCGATCCTCAACTGCTAGGTTGGTGAAAGTGCCTAGATTCAGGAAGGCTAGAACAGGGGGTAGAACCTTTGAGGTGGCCGCTGCCAAACTATGGAATCTGCTCCCGTTCGAGATTAGGCAAACCACTGACCTTCTGCCGTTCAGGAGAAAGATTAAAACCTGGCTGTTTCCCAAGTAACCTACTGCTCTGTCACGTCTCGCCTGATACTTGTCCCCCTTTGAGCCAGTCAGCGCCAGGATGCCTGCAAGGTGACAGTGCGCTTTACAAGTTTAATAAATAATAATAATAATATCTACCGTCGTAAATTAGATGTGATGCTTGATGGAGGTCTTTGCATCCATGACTTTTCTCGAGCGCAGTCCCAGTGTAGTGACAATGACCAGGAGGTTCTTGCTCCTCACCTGCTACTCTGATTGGTCTCTGACCTTTTATAAACAAGAGGCATGTGAACTCACATAGAAGCCCCGTCCGTTTGGCCCTGCCCCTCACACCTAGCGGTATGCAACGTCTTCCCGGTCTTTACACACTATGATTGACAGCTCTCTCAAGGGAACCCGCACCTTTCAGCGTGGTGGGAAAGTTACAGACACACATGGTCACTGGAGACAACTCTTCTGGCCCTTTAGGCAGCTGTCCTGTAGAAAAAGCGCTATACATTTACCCAACGAGGTAGCACTTACTGTTTAGCCAGTAGAAAGTACTCCAGCTGAGTAGAGGAATTCCACAAAATGGGGGCATCTTCTTGGATAAATATGCAGGGCAGGATTCTTTCTGCCACAATGCTTGTCTGCCCCTTAGACCCTGCAAAGATTACAATGGGCGCAACAAGAAATCTCCGTGAGCACGAAATTCCGCGTGCTCACTGAGATTTCTTGCCTTTTTACGGAATTTTAACAAGCGACACTAAAGCAAATTCAGGCCACCCCTAATTATTTCATTATTAAAAGAGGTCCTCTATCTGGTTCCAAAGTTACTGGAAAACCAAATCGCAGAATTAATTCCTTCAACAATAATTTGGCAACTGTTATACTGTCATTTCTCCTAGTAGGGTATGCTTCCACACATCGTGAAAACAAACGCACCATCACAAGGAGGTATTTCATTCCCCTACATGGTGGTAATGCTATGAAATCTAACTGTAAACTTATGAAAGGTCCTTCTGCTTTTCCAATTTTTCCCCAACTGACCACTGTTTTTCTGCCAGGATTTACTAGCTGACAAATTTAACATCTCTGGCAAAGCCTCTCTGCGACTCTCCTAAACTTTGGATTGCACTAATTTTGTCTGAATAGTTGTATCATAGCGTCCCTGCCAACATTAGTCTCTCCATGGCACATTCTCGCCATTTGTGAGAGCAAACAATCTGGCATAATGGGTCTGCCATCTTGATACACCCACGCATCATTTTCTGCCTTCTTTTCACAACCCTGCTTTATCTAACTTTCTTTTTCACTCTCTTCCACTTCATCCTGCAACTGTCTCCTTTCCTCCCATGTTTCAATAGCTGAGAATGACATAAGTTGCCAGCTGATTCCACTTGTTTCCATTTTTCTGTTTATTGACATGTTGTTTTTAGCACAATACTGAGCAACCTGGTCAGCATATTTATTGCCAGCTGTCACATAGTCATTTCCTGACTGGTGATCAGCACATTTGACCACTGCTAGTTCTTTTGGCAAGTGTATTGCTTCTAATAGTTCTTTCACAAATTTCCCATTCCGAATAGGGGAACCTGAAGAAGTCATAAATCCCCTCTGCATCCAAAGTGGGCCAAAGTCGTGCACAACCCCGTAACCATATTGGCTATCAGTAAATATGGTCACTTTCCAATGTTTCCCAATTTTGCATGCTTTTATCAAAGCTATCAATTTGGCTTCTTGTACAGACTTGACTCCAGATAAGCAGGATGCTTCAACAACTCCAGTTAATTTGCACACAGCATACGCTGTGCTCAGACCACCTTCCTCAAGCCTTGAGCCGGAGCCATCCACAAATAGGTCAAGATCAGGCTCCTTCAGAGGCTCTTCCTGTATGTCAGGGCAGGGCTTATTGCACATCTCAGTCACATCTAAACAATCATTTTCTACCTCATCCTTTACTTCTTCACATCTTGAGTCTGGTAATAGTGTAGCAGGGTTTACCATAGTACACCTAATTACAGTCACATTTTCTGCTCCCAGAATTATTATTTCATACATGGTCATCCCACTAGGGGTAAGAAAAGGTGTTTGAGTTCTAGTTAATAGAATCTCGACTGAATGTGGAACATATACTTTCACTGGATGTCCCATCACAATGGACTCACTCTGTTCTATGTTCAGACAAGTAGCAGCTACTGCTTTTAAGCAGCCAGGTAAACCTGAAGCCACCGGATCCAAGGTAGCAGAAAAATGTGCTACTGGTATCGGCGTAATCCATGTCTTTGGTTTAAGACTTAGAGTGCACAACCTTCTCTTACACAACAGAATAGTGCAAATTCTTTCGTAAAGTCAGGCATACCTAGAGCTGGGGCTTCACGTAAACAGTTTAGTAATTTTACAAATGCTTCTACAATTTCATAATACCAAACTATTGGATTGTTTACTCTTTTTCGTATCATCTGAATTAATAGTTTCGCCAGCAAGGAAACCCCCACAATCCACTGTCTGCAGTATACCACAACTCCAAGAAACATTCTGATTTCTCACTGCATTTGGGGTAATTGCATTTACTCGATTATTCGTTTTCTCTCAGTGGTCACTTTCCTCACTCCTCTTTCTATTTGGTGACTGTTAGACCTGGCATCATTGGCGTGAGTCTCCCTTCCATTTTGACGGATTGCCTCCTCTGTTTTGATATGTTTTTGCTGGTTTTATGCTTTGGGTAATGTGCCAATGCTATTCAGTGCCACAGTACAAGTGCTCCCCATGTTAAATTGAAGTACTAATTAGTGATTCCATGATTGGGTTATATGATTTACTTGTCAGACCCGAGTACAGTGCACCATGTGTTCCCAGGGCTTGTAAATCTAATTTTGCTGGGGGGCTTGCAGCACTAGTTGTGCCACCCACAGAAGCAGGCCCATAGGCCTGCCGTTGCAAGGCCTATGGGCAGTCTAGCACTGCCACGTCGACTTGGCCAATGCACCTACTTGCCAGTTCCTAAACCTTCCCTTTACTTCATATCAGACACCCCTATTCGTAGGCCCAAGGGTGGGGTGCATTGTAAGTATAAGGTAGGACATGCTCTGGTGTGTGTAGCATGTCTTAGTAGTGATTACAGCCCTTTCTGTTTTTCAGTATTGCAAGGCTACCTGTTCTCCATAGGCTAGAATGGGTAGTTAGATTATTACATTCTTATAAGCCTAACTCTCAGGAAACATGGTAGAAATTCGAATTTAGCATGCCTGAACTCAGAATGATAAAATACAGCTTTTAGTAAAGTTGGTTTTAATATTCTGAGTTTGAAAATACCACTTTTAGAAAGTAGGTATTTTCTTGCCTAACTGTCCAGGCCTGCCTCTGCTAGGTTGTGTATTCCTTGTCTGGGATTGTGAGTGTCAGGGCTGGGGGATTCCAGGAGACAGGCTGGGGCAGCCCAGTGGTAAATAGAGAGATCTGCATCTAGATTGGAGGGAGGAGTTGTACCTGGGACCTGAATAGGGCTGGGCCTTCCCTCCACAATGCTGGCTCCAACTCCTGTGGTGTGTCTGATGTCTCTGCCCTGCACTGTGAAAGGAGAGAAAGGAGAGAAAGAATCATGTCAACAAAGTGCTTGAGAGCTGTGCCTTCCCTCCCCTGTGCTGGTTCCACCTCCTGTGGGGTGGCTGATGTATCTGCCCTGCACTGTGAAAGGAAGGAGAGAGTCATGTAAACAAAGTGCTCAGGAACTGGTTTGGACTAGGCAGAGGCCTCTCTGCCTTCAGAGAACAGAATTTGTGGTATAAATATTGGGACCCAGTCCCAAGAACTTTAGATCACTTCTGGAACAAGAAACCTTTTGTCAAGGAGAAGAATCAAGGAAGGTGCAGGAGTTTTACTGCCACTCTGTCAGTGTGCTGTTTGCTGGGTTGGCCTGCAGGTGTTGCTTCATTGCCAAAGAAAGGAGAAGGAACGTTTTAAGGACTTTTATCATTTACAGGATGTGCTTGCCTCCTGCTGAAGTCTCAGGGACAAAAGACTTCATCTCCAGCTCCCCTTTGAATTTCCTTGCTGGGAATTCTGAGTCCAGGCATTTGCGTGTCGCTCGTAGCTGGAAGCGCGATGCATAGAGAGGAAGTGTGTCGCTGCCACAGCTGAAATCGTCACATCGCCGGAGAAGGGAGCCTTCGCTGCATCTCCCTGGAAGCATGTGTTCATCGTACCTGCCTGCGGTCATATCACCGGAGAAGCATGACGCCATCGAGAGAGTCTCCGTCGCATCGCCGGAGAAGCGTGTTGCAGGGCCTGTCGCAGCTCCAAAGTACAGAGCCGTCGCAAGGCTTCCACGGCGTCCCCGCATCATCATCGCATCGTCACATCAAGGGCGCCATCTTCTCGCATCGCAACCGGATCATCGCATCGCATCAAGGAGCCATCTTGCGCACCACAACGGGGCCGCAGGCCGAGAATATACGCATCACTTCCGCACCGGTAAGGATCACGACGCATCACCTACTCTGCGCAAACATTGAGGCACAACGCATCCTTACCCCTGGATCACGGAACCGAAGCATCACCCCTTTTGCGAGCCCTTTGTTCACTTTGTGTTACGCATCCAGGTTCTTTGTCATCAATTTGAACTAAGCAAAGTTTTATCATCTTATAGTAATCTTAAGTGTAGTATTGTGGATTTTCGTCGTTTGTGATCTTGTGTTAAGTCTATATAAAGAGTACTTATTTTTATAAAACCTGTGTTGTGTCCATCTGAACTGTTTTCAATGTATTACTGTGTATTTTCACAAATGCTTAACACAATGCCTCGGAGATAAGCCTGTCTGCTCGTGCCAAGCTACCAAGGGGGTCAGCAGGGGTTATTTACGAGTGTAATCCGCTTATCCTGACTTAGAAGTAAGGGTCCCTTTTTTGACAAAGGTAAATACCATTGACAACTAGAGACCCCCAGAATACTAACATTGGTGGTCAGCGGTGAGGATTTGGACTTTGCATTTGTGTTTCATATACAGTGATTGGTGTACACTACTAGTGAGTGCAGACCAAACCCGACCACATACTTTTTTTTAGAATCTTTTTCCTTGGACTGTTAGTTTTTCCTGAAAACTCCCAACTCTTACTACCATGATTAAAACCAGCATCCGTTGCATCTATGGATCTTGAATTTGAGGAAGAGAGGTATGAAACCTACACTGTGAAACAGCTCAAGCATCTCTGCAGGAAATTGAAAGTTGCTACACCAGGCATTTCTAAAAAGGATGACTACCAAAAGGCGCTGAGGGCCTGGGTAGAAACAAGAAATGCCCTTGATCTTGTGGTGGAGCCATTTGGGGATGCAGATGGGCCCACTGAGAGGCCAGTATTTTCAGCTAGGCGAGGGGGACTCTCTCCACCTGGCAGCAGTATCTCTTCCAAAGACCTGTCCCCCAGAGGGTTGGAAGACAGGGAGAGGAATAGGGCACTCAAGCTAGAGTTAGCTAAACTTAAGATAGAGAGTCAGAGGGAAACAGAGAATGACAGCTTGTCTTTGGAAAGGCAGAGAATGAGAATGGAACATGAGAGGATGTAGAGGGTGTTAGAAATCAAGGCCAATGGCTTAGAAATCAATCCCTCTGGTGGCAGCGCACCATCTTGTCTGCTAATTGTTTTGCAGAGCTACGCCAGTACCTTATTAGTAGCAAGTTGATTAACCCTAGAAAGCTTGCTGAAGAGGCTAACCGCAGGTTCAGTACCATGGCCCACAAGGGTCTTGTGGGAGACTCTGCCAAAGGTGGGCAGGGTCCCCAGCAGAAGAATGGGGGGGACAAGGATAAACAGAGGGAGTTCCAGAAAGGACCCAAAGTATTTCCCAAGGGAACCAAGGTAAGGGTTCCCAGCCTCCCCCTGTGAAACCTTTTCATAGGGGGGCCTGTTACCAGCTTTCAGTGTAAGCAGGTGGGACACCGTTGGTATGATCCCCAGTGTGTAAAACACAAAAAGAACCGTCCAGTGGCCAACACTATAGCCAAGGGTCTACAACTCCTCACAGAGGTAGTCAAAGCATGGGTTACCTGAAAGCCCCAAACGTCCAAGCAATTAATTAAGAAAGAAAAAGAAAAAAGAGAGCAAAAAATAATAAAGTGACTAATAGTGAGATCCAAAAGCAACTCAATGGATTACCATCAATCTGTCGCTGTGATCAATATTCTCATTTGGTCATCCATCTATCGGGATGGCATGTCTCCTGATCATCGAGACTTATCACCCTCCCAATACAAATCAGCTGGATTGGATCAGACCCATAATCACTAAAGCCAGAGAATATGTTGCTTGATAGTAAATCGCAAGATAATTCAGTGCAGTGCAAAACACAAAGAAGTTGTGATTAAAATAGGGTAATGAGGCGGAAAGCAAGAAAACATTTATTTAGAAACCGCCTCGCCCCCTAATTAAAAACAGAACAGAGCAAGGGCAGTCTAAACAAATACCTGCAAATGAAAGGCCAACAAGTTTCAGCCTATAGGGAACCAAATCCCTCAGCTTTCTTCAGGGCCTCTGCTCTATAACTTTGCACTGCAAAAACCTAGTGTGTACTAATATACCATGAAAACTTATATAGAAAGAGAAAAAAGAGGTAGAAGGTTGGTAACCATACAACCTATTTTTACTGCTCCTCCACATCAAGGGATGCAGCTGTAATCTACAAAAAATGAAATGTACATCATGTTACTCGAAAAAATGCTCTCTTAGGGCTAGATGTAGGTAAATAGGTTTTACCGATTCTTAAATACCGAATTTTACCGATTTGGTATTTAAGAATCGGTAAAACCTATGTAGGTAAAAAATACCGATTCGGTAAGATTCGGTATTTACCGATTCGGTAAATACCGAATCGGTATTTGCTATTGAATCCTATGGGCCTTGAACCCCATAGGATACAATAGCAAATACTGATTCAGTATTTACCGACTCTGTAAAAATACCGAATTGCCAAGGGGGACAGGGTGTCACTTTGACACCCTGTTGCACCCCTGTTTCTGGCTTGTGTGCCCGTAGGGCATGTCTGTGTGCCACATGGCACAGGTGTACATGCACAGATGTGCATGTACACAAGAATTCGTTATTTACCATGCAATATTGGCAAAAACTGAGTACTTTTCTCAGAAAATTATCAATTCCTCAAATAAATCTAAGGAAATCTTTCAAATTCGTCAACGAGCTTGCTAAGCCTGACCGGGTCACAATGTCCCCCCTCTGTCTCAAACTCTTTGTGATTCACTAAACAATTACTTTGTTGAGAAGATAGAGCTCATCAAAGCTAGCATCCCCAGTTCAGGTCAGGGACCCGACTTCAGCGACCCTCCAACCAACCCCGCTCTTTTGCTGAATCTTCCCCCAATTACCAGTGAGACTTTCTCCCTGCTCCTCCGTAAAGTTCGCTCCGGCTCTCCTTCTGACTGCTGCCCAGCTCATGTCGCACGGAAGGTATTTCTCGACCTCCCTGAGACCCCCCTTTCATTACTCAATAACTCCCTCAACCTGGGTTTGGTCACCAGCTCCTTCAAATCAGCCATTGTCACACCTATCCTGAAAAAACCTGGGGCAGACCCTGCATCTCTCTGCAATTTTCGGCCCATTTCCCTGCTCCAATTTCTGGGTAAACTACTGAAAGCCCATGTCTCCAGTTGTCTCTGCTCGTTCATCGAGAGCTCTAAGTTCCTAAATCAGCACCAGGCAGAATTTAGACCCCAGCACTCTACTAAATCTGTCATGGTGGCTGTTCATGATGAACTTAGACAGGGAGCAGACCGGAAAGTCTCACAGGCCCTGGTGCTCCTTGATTTGTCGGCGGCTTTCGACACTGTTGATCACTCCATCCTTATTCAACGAGTCGAGAACGCCGGCATCAGGGGCACCGCACTTAGGTGGCTTGCATCCTTTCTAAAAGATCACAAGCAGGCGGTTCGCCTGGGTCCCTTCAAGTCCGAAACCAAGGACCTCACTTGCGGGGTCCCCCAGGGTTCCGCTCTGTCGCCCCTATTGTTTAATGTTTACATCCTCCGGCTGATTGCCCAATTGAGAGATAAACCTGTGGTCATATTTAACTATGCGGATAACATGCAGCTCATCTTCAATATTGACTCCTCTCCTTCTTCAGTAGAGAACTTCCAAAGTACCATGATGTTCATCAGCAGCTGGATGCGTGCAAACCAGCTCAAGCTCAATCCAGACAAGACTGAGCTGGTGCTCACTGGACCACTGAACAACCCTTGGAACCCCAGCTTCTGGCCATCCTCGCTGGGCGAACCTCCCTGCCCAGCGAGCTCGGTCAAAAGTCTTGGAGTTACCATTAGTAAGGATCTGTCCCTGAAGCCCCAAATTAAAACGGTGGTGTCAGCCTGCTTTTTCCATCTGCGCCGCATCAGGAAAATCAGCAGGTTCCTTACTCGTGAGGCCTTAGTTCACATCGTGCTGGGCTTGGTGATGTCTCGCATTGATTATGCGAACTCCCTCTACATCGGCATTCCTCTCTATCAGGCCCACCAACTCCAGCTTGTTCAAAACCAGGCGGCAAGATTGATTTTCCGACAACCTAAACACTGTTCTGTGAAACCTCTCTTAAAGAGCCTGCACTGGCTTCCTATAATCCAGTGCAGCCTCTTCAAAGTCGCCTGTCTTACTCATCTAGCCCTAGCCAACCAAGGTCCCTCCTTCATTGGTGTCCTTCTTCGCCAGTATACCCCCTCGCGATCGCTTTGGTCAGCTGGCCTCAACCTCCTTGCCACCTGTTTGTTTAAGCGAAAAAGGATCGGGGGTTTGAGATTTGCCTCACAAGCCCCCCTTCTCTGGAACTCTCTCCCGCCTGAACTCCGTCATATTCCTTCCTACCCGGCATTCAGAAAGGCCCTAAAGACATGGTTGTTCATACAAGCGTTTGATTAAACTCTTCCCTGCACTGCCCTCTGCTGATCCGTCCCTAAGCGCCAAGAAGCCGTTGGTGATCGTGCTTGTACAAATTTCCTTTTCATTCATTCATTCATACCGAATCCTGAAAGACCTGCAGCAGTGGTAAAAGTGCTACCTAAATTGGAAACATACAGAATCGGTAATTTTACCGATCGGTATATTTACTGAATCGGTAAAATTACCGATTCTGTATGTTTTCAAGGGCCCTAAATCTCCATAGCCCAATACCGGTCGGAAAAGGCCGAAAATCGGTATTTTCGGCCGTTTCCGACCGGTATTGGGCTACCTACATCTGGACCATAATTACTTATTCGTACGAAATAGTATCCATAAAAAACAATTATGTGTGCTCACCCAACTTGACAGGGGACTGGACCTCACCAGGTCTCTTCAACAGCTCATCCAAGGAAGGAATGCCTCATGACAATCTATGAGGTCACAGCTCGAGCTCGTTGATTACAACACATGCCTACTCAAAATGGGCACCGACCACATGGTCACAGCAACAAATAGCAAGAGAGCATGGCCATAGCAAAGAATACATGCAGGCCTATGGTGAAAGCACATTTGCTGGTTACACAAAATGGCCTCCAGCCACATGGACTCTGATTATACACACAGAGGCACTTGGTGAATACTGGTATAAAAATGTAAAGACCCCAAGGCAAAAAAGGTTTTGCAAAACTTGCAAGAACGCATGATAACAATGATTTTTTTTTGTTTCAGTTAGGCAAACTGGACCCGAAGGTATTGGGGCACTTTACATAAGTGCCAGTTACATAACACTTTCTTTTTTTTGGTAGGGGCGGGCAGATTCAGTAATTTGCCAACAATCACAGTAGGTTGTGCCAACCCCGAGACTCTCAACTAGTTCCCCAGCACCAAAAACAGCAGCTCTGACCATTACTCCACGTCAACACAAATACTCTGGTCTGCATAAAAAGCTTAAATTCGGGACCAATTAATGAGGGACTCAGCTATGCAGAGGAAAATACATAGAGACACCAGACAGCAGCTAGAGCAGAGAATCCAAACCGTGCTGGACTCATTTTACTGAAAGCCCTCGAAGGCTAACTTTCAATACATCACACAAGAAAAGATGGATCTGTAATCAATGTACACTACAATAATGGAAAAAGGCATTTGGAAACATTATGCAGCAACATAATGAATTTGGCAAGAAAGCAGTTCGTCTACTGGCCAAAAGGTTTTAACAAGCAGAGTCTCACCATTCTATTCCAGCAATTAAAATGAACAAGGGCATGCTCACCCACCCTGCATATAACACAAAGGAATCTACAGCTTTCATCAAGGTTAGAGATCTGTCCTGATGAATGCTGCTGCTTCAAATAGGGATCAGGGGAGGGCAGAAACATGTAGATGACACCATAAGGATACCAAATACTTCGTCCATTGGTCTATGATTTTAAGCAAGCAAAAACAAGGTTAAAATGAAACAGTAAGAATATAAATTCTAGCCCTGACTCATTTTGAGTTACGTTCCTGTTTTTCACTCCCTCACTGAATAGGAGGGCTGGTAAGAACAACTGTAACACTTCAACGCCTCTGACTGTTAAGTCTCATCCTGTGTGACAAAAACACGTCTTAGACATCAATAAAGAGCTCCCTCCTTTGGGATACCGCCACGAAACAGCCATGTAGCCTCTGGGACCTGCAGGCGCCTGGATACCCCATCAGGTGATTATCTGCGCTCTATAAATCCTGATTGATTGATTGATTGATTGATTGATTGATTGATGCAGTCCTGCTGAGAGCACTGATAGTGGGAGAGGATATCTGTCCTTTTTATGAAATCCCTTTATCGATGCACTACAATAATCTGGAAATGTATCCGTTGCTAATGACCCAAGGCGGTCGACTTTATACCGAACTCTTCTACAGTGTCTTGGTACCTATTGGTGTACAAACCTGGGGCCTCATTTATGAAAAGTGACGCATCGCTGCGTGAAAGCAGCGATGCGTCACTTTTCACTGCGCTCTCCCTGCGACACTAACGATGCCTCATATTTAAAGTATGACGCATCATGTCGCAAGGAGTTACAGATACGCCAGTATTTCTGACGTATCTGTAAGCGCAAAAGTGACGCATTACTGGAGTGTGTCAGAAAAGTGACGCAACTCCAGCAATGTGTCCTTTCACGTGGGGCAAGCCCCATCTGAAAGGGCCTGCGTCAGTATTACGCCTGCCATGAGGCAGGCGTAAGAAAGTGACGCATTTGTGTCCTAAAAGTGGCGCAGTGAAATCTTATAGATTTCACTGCGTCACTTCTATGGCCCTGTCTTGCGTCCGAACTCCCCCCCCCCCCTCCCTGCATACATTATACCTGGCGTAGGTATAATGTAGCGCAGGGGTTTACAAAGTGACGCATCTACCTAGATGCGTCACTTTGTAAATATGGTGCAACAAGGCACATTTTTTACGCTGCTGGTGCGTCACAAAAAGTGGCGCACCGGCGGCGTAAAAGTGCCGCACAGCCTCATAAATGAGGCCCCTCGATTGTACTAACTTAGCTTTCAATAGAAACAATTGTGCCATAGCAAATGCTGACACATGAATGTTACAAAAATGCCTATTGGATGAACAACACAGAGTATCTTACTACAGTCTTCCTCAGAGCTGTGCACTGCTTCCGCGCATATTTATTGCTTTCGTTATGACTTTCAGCATTATTTCTCTCACCTTTAATCAAAATTTCATTTGCACTCAGGCATTTCCTTTTATCCCGTTCGCTGGTCTCTTCAGCTCCTGTCTTTTCCCCTCACCCGTCTGTTTCACATCTCCCATCTCTCTGCCTTGCGCCTTCCTCCAAGGGGAACAAACAATCTATTTACATATAATGTAAAAATAAAGGCAGGCAACATTCGTGCACGCACTTTAATCATGCAATTTAAATGTTAGGCGAGAAACTGGATGTGACACCACAGTTGGTGCCGTTCCTTTGGGAGAATGCTGAATTCTGTCGAACCCACAGCGCAGAGCCGAGGGAGGCGCAGGCATCTGAAAAACTCATTTGATTAGAAATGCCGTCAGCTTGTCCATTCAACTCCCGCCAAGCGCTGTAACACAAAGAGGTACATTTTCTTTCCAGGGTTATTTCATCATCGATGTGAGCTTTTTACAGTCAGGTTTTGTGTTCAATTTAGGCAAGGCGCTTAAAGTAGGTCTACTGTTCTCAGGTTTGTGCTTAAAGATCACCGCTTTTTTCTCTATTTTTTTTTTAAATACTTGAGAGTAAAGCAGAACAGTAGATACATAGTGCCCCATTGTCAAAAGTATTTTCGGTTCTAAACATAGGTTTATGGCCGTAATTACTTTTTCAATAGCTGAAAGACATCCTCAAAGGAATTCCTATCAGTCTTAGCTACATCTAGTCGTGTATATTTCACTGCCATCCTTTTCCGCCCTAGAAATGGTAAGAAACTGACAAGACACCGCCTACAGCTTGGCCTTACGGAGAATGGCATTTAGTGGATAGTATTAGATAAACACAATTAAACTACATCAACGGGCCAGTTCAATGCTGGGCTTTCCCCGCAGAGAACAACTTTGGAATTTTATACTCAGGAGTCATCAAAAAGGTCTGAATGATGACTGGTAGCTGGTCTGATGGAAACCGCTGTCATATCTATGTATGTTTACCACCATATAGGTGTCACTACAGAGGGTAAGCTTATGGACTTCCCACTATTTGAAAACCCATTTTAGCATTCATTTATGTATCACAAAGCGATGACAATGCATATTGACTAGACCTTTATATTTTGTGTCATTGATTGAGACATGGCGGTTCGCTCTATGTCCCGGTAGTAGTCAGCATAAAAAAGAAATATCGCTCTAAAATATGAGTATGGTAGGATATGATATGCCTGATATAATTCCTAAATGTCTTTTACGGGGTTGACTCATGTTAGAGTGCTTTATGTCCGAAGCACTGCAGATTTGATATAATTCCGACATGTTTTTCACAGAGTTGACTCATTTAAGAGGGCTGTATTGTTGAAGTGTTTGCAGACCTATAGAGTGTCAATTTACTCTTGGAAGAGTGTTGTAGGCCTAGTTGGTGGCCTACGAGTGTATTGCACCATAATTCCTCCACTTTTTTAGAAATGAGACCTCTAAGAGTACTACATTCTTATTAATAGCATTTCTATCAATGGTTAAAATAGGAAGAGTGTTTAACTATCGTTTCTGTTTTGAAAACATATAGCTCTGCAACATAGGTGGGAACTAATGCATGAGAGTGGAGGTAATATACACGCTCTGTGTAAGATTACTTGCATGTTCTTTTTCTTTTCTATTTTTTAATACTACCCTCAAACATGAGTGTGGATTTTGGTGATCGATACTTTTGGCACATGAATACTTTATATTTGTCTAACCTACATGAGGACATTATGTTTGTTTATTTATTTTTCAGTGTCATAGGTGGATTCTGATGCCTGTGTTGGGCTACCCTGGTATCTACCAAGTCTAATGTATGGCTGGTATTAGTTATTTTATTTCTAATAGCAAAGTTACAGACACCTTTTTGTTCCTGATGAATGCCCTCGAACTTCATTGAGTCATCTATGGGCAGAATTATGTTGACCACATAATATAGAGTGGTACTATTACCCCCTGTCCTCATATGGTTTTAAAACCTATCCAATGGGGGCACCAGAATAAAGGGCAATTTTAGCCTACCATATGCTCATCTTGAATTAGAACACCTCTGTGCCTCCTTTTCTGATGCGTGGGAGTTGTAGCCCACATAAGTTACCCAGCGGTCCTTGTGTGAGGAGTGAACCCAATGATGTAGCATGTCACCTTGGGGTGAGGGAGGGCTCCCGTCCTAACAGCATAGGGCTCCTATTAGTTTTTGATTACTACATAAGGATTTTGCTTTCTACACTCGTGTCACCAGACTTACAACTGTGTGTGAGATTCTATTGATAGAGGAGCTGTAAGTTGTTGGAAGGGTTAATGCTCCCTTTGGACCCTTTGTCTGTTGTTAGTCTAAAACTGCACACAGGCTGCAGTGTTGAAACTACTACATAAGTGGGTGACACATTCAGTGCTGCAGAACCAATAGCAAGATTTAATTTGCAGGCCCTGGACACATGTAGCACCATTTCACTAGGGACTTATATGCAAATTAAATATGCCATTTGTGGATAAGCCAATGTTATCATGTTTTAAGAAGTAAGGGCATGCACTTTAGCACTGGATAGCAGTGGTAAATTGCTCTGAGTCCTTAGGGCAGCATAAATGAGATCAGCAAAAAAAGAGGAGGAAGACAAAAAGTTTGTGGGAAGACGACCCTAAGGCTGACAGGTCTAACACATAGGTTTTCCAACTTCAGAGGCTCTACTGTCTTCTACCCTGTGTTGCTTAGTATCCAACATAGTTTTTTCTTAACACTGTTCAATTAATGATGAACTAATTACATCCCTATGTTTCCTAGAATTGCACACTAAGTAACAAGATTAAAACCTGTGCCATTGCAGCCTTCAAATCCCCCATAACAGCCCTTGATAAAATAATGAAGTTCTTTAATGAGTCGGCCAATCTGGGTCAACAACTAAGCGATTACTTTATGTTGTTTTTTCAGTTTAATATGTTACTAACAAATAAAAGAGTGTGCAATTTTATGTCAAACAACTTCTGATTTTCTTTTCAGAAGACAGAAACATTTCAAACAATGGATCATTTCTCTCACAAATGGAATCCTCCAATTAGCAGTATTTCCACCTAAATATGACACAACAAAAGCTGCTCTAGTTTGGTAATCTGAAAAGGTCATGGGTTTTCATATAAAATTCAGTTGATTAAGAAATAATGCAAACTCATTTGAATCCCCAGTAATTCTCTAAAAAATACTAAGGGGCATGTCTTTGAACCCCTTGCGCCACCGTAGCATCACTTTTTGTGACGCTCCATTGGTGCAAATCACAAAATTTTAATAATGAGGTTACGCAAAGACACTTTGCATGGCTTTGTATTACCACATAGATGTGAAGGCAAGGCAGAGCAAATCGCCGAGTTGCCTTACTCTGCAATAGGGAGGTGTTCCATGGGAGTGTCTGTGGGTGTTCCCATGCAACACCCATGGATTTTGACACTACCCCATGTTTACAAAAACATGTAAACCTGGGGATACAACAACACTTTACACCTCTCTGGGGGAGGCACACCGAGGAGAAATAACTTAATTTCTCCTCTTTTTTCCTCTTTTCATGAATGCACCACCCATGAAAAGAGGAAAAAGCCTCCCAGGATTGTCTTATGCAGGTTGGTGCTCTTTCCTGCACAAAAACATTCCTGCCGATAGCACAGGCACCCTTGCACCATAGTGTAAGGGTGCCTGCGTTGGCACTAAGGTGCTGCAACAGCGCCAGTGCATTCATGCCCTTTCACTTTAACATAGGGCAGTGCAGCACAGTGACTTGCTGCACTGCCCTATGCATAATCCTCATAAATGAGGCCCTAACTGTATAATATTGGTTACAAGTGTATATGTATGTGAAAAAAACGTATGATCTTGTAAGAGAATTGTTAATACCCCTAGGATTTGTGTTTTTAGGTTCTGATGCACATGAGTAGCATCTTTCTTTTTACTCTTTTGCATAACACTTATCCCTTGTTTGTTTTGATTATTTGATTAATTCTGATTGTAAGGCTGTTAGAAATGGGGGTCTCTATTTGGCAACGGTTTGCACCTTTGTCACAGTAGGGTCCCTTCTTCCTAGTAAGGGTAAGGAGAATGAACTCCTAAAATAACCCCTGCTCACCCCCTTGGTAGCTTGGTACGAATAGACAGGCTTATCTCAGAGGCAGTGTGTAAAGCATTTGTGAACATATAGAGTAATACAGTGAAATACTACAAATGAACACCACATCAGTTTAGAAAACTAAGTAATCTTTATCTAAACCAAAACAAGACCAAAACGACAAAAATCCACAATACAGTACTAAAATATGATTCATTAAAGGTAGGAACAGTTCTGTTCCAAGACAATGTTGGATGCAACACTTTTACACAAACAACTTTGGATGCGTTGAAAAATGCAAGCAAAAAGGGCTGCTGGGAAGGTGATGTGTCGGTTCCTTTTACTCAAGGATGGTGATGCATCGATTCCTTTCCTGGGGATGCGTCGGTTCCTTACTGCTGCACAGGGGAGGTGATGTATCGGTTCCTTACCAGAGAGGAGGTGATAAGTCAGTTTCTTACTGCATGGGTAGGTGATGTGTCAGTTTCTTACTGTGTCCCCCAACGATGCAACAGACTTAACAATTCAATACGATTCGTGACAATCCAGTATGATGCGATACGCGTAGGGATTGGGATGTGCTGCGATGATTTCAGATGCGTCCCCCTCGATACGTCATTGCATCCACAACAGGGCCTGCATCAGAATTGGTGCAGTGATCTTGGACAGCAGAGGTCAGTGCAAAGGATTAGTCACACGGCAGACACTTCAGCCGTAATTTTTACAGTCCTTGCAGTTTCCAGTCCCAAAACAACCTTCAGAGGTCCAGAACACTGGCAGGCATCTCTCAGCAGGTCAGAACTCCCAGCAATGGAGTTCAGGGGGACATTTGTGAAGGCTCTGTGTCCCTGAGATTTCAGAATAGGAAGCAAGCTCTATTTAAAGCCATTAGAGATCTTCCTTAAGCAGGGGACACAGCACAGAGCAAAGTCCTTCTCCTTTCCTTGGCAGGAAGTAGCCACTGGAGGCCAACCCCAGACAGCAAACAACACAGGGACAGTATACCTCCTCAGTTTCTCCAGCTCTTCTTCTTGGCTAAGGTTCTTCTTGATTCCCAGAAATGATATAAAAGTCTGAGGTCTGGGCCCGCTTTTTATAACAAAAACTCCTTTGTTCTCTGTGTCAGAGAAGCTCTTTTCCCAGCCAAAACCAATTGTGTCCTCTCTGGTGCAGCTTCCTGGCAAGAGTTAGAGACAGCATTGTCCTTGGCAGACCAGGCCAATTCAGGTGTGAAAAAAATCTCCTCCCCCCACTCTGAATGCAGCCCAGGTCTATTTAGCCCAGCCCTGACTCACCCTGGAATGGCAGGACACACCTAACCTCCCCCAAGTGGCTGGGCGATCAGAATGCGCATGCCCAGCCCCTGTCACTTCCAAAGCCAGACTGTCAATACACAATCTAGCAGAGGCCCACTGGATGGTTAGGCAAGAAAATACCTACTTTTTAAAAGTGCTATCTTCAAACCCAAAATGTAAAAATCACCCTCACTTAAAGCTGCATCTTAACATTCTGAGTTCAGGCATATCAAACGTTATTTTCCTACTTTGTTCCCATGGGCAGTAATGCTCATAAGGTGTTATGGGCAAAGTCCCCATTCTATCCTATGGGACAGATGCCTGACAATAGTAAAAAATGAAATTGGCAGTATTTCACTATCAGGACATGCCACACACATCAGGACATGTCCTACCTTTACTCATACACTGCACCCTGCCGCAGGGGTACCTTGGGCCTACCTTAGGGGTGACTCACATGTAAGAAAAGGGAAGGTTAGGACCAGGAAAGTGGGTGCACCTGCCAGGTCGACATGGCGAACTAGACTGCACACAAGCACTAATGGTAGGTCTGAGACCTTGTTGCAAGGCTGCTTGTGTAGGTAGCACAATCAGTGCTGCAAGCCTACTAGCAGCATTTGGTTTACAGGCCCTGGGCACACATGGTGCACTGTACTAGGAAATTAATAGTAAACCAAATAAACCAATCATGGAAACACCAATACATAATAACATTATACAAAGGGAGCACTTGCACTTTGGCACTGAACAGCAGTGGCAAAGTGCCGAAAACATCTAGACCAGCAAAAACAAATTCCATCACAAAGTAAAATACAGAAGGCAGAGGCAGAAAATGCAGGAGAAACCCATGTCAAGGTTTCCAGGTCTAACAAAGGCCAACTTCTCAAACCTTACTTAACTGACCTCATGTTGTACTTTGGTTATTTTACCTAATATTTGAGACAGAGTATTGTCAGGAGCAGGCACTCAGGTTGGTTTACAAAGTGGAAGCTCAATATGTCAGAATGCAGTAACCTCGAAAACCAGGTACAGAAGAAGCAGTGCTAGTATTCACAGGTCCCTGATTGTAAAACAGGAGCCCGTATTACTATCGATGCCCAGGCTGCTGGCGCAAGACGCCTCTTAGTTTCCATTCTGAATAATTACCAAATAAAGAGACGGGCGCTGGAGGCAGGAAGCACAAGAACAGAGTTTATTTCTCATGAGGAGAGCCTGTCATTTCGGACACGAAACACAGTGTCTTTCGGGAGGTGCTCTAACAAGTGAGCTGAGACTCCTTCTTTTATACCTTACAAAACACTTGACATTACAATCAGGTCAGTGTGACGCAAAAGAAAAGACATCCCTATAATCCTCGTGTCAATCCTACCCCACATATGTTCACAATAGGGACCCTTGACCTGCTGATAAGAGGGGAGGGCAATCACGCAGCTGAGTGTTCCGTCAACTGTTTAGGATGTGTGCGCCTGATCATAGCCCAGGGGGTGGGGTGGCCAGGATCAATAGTGGGTCCTTTGAAGAGGAGTGACTTCATACAATAAGGGCAGTAAATGGTATCTCCTGGCTTAGGCGATGGCCTCGGACATGTGTGGTCAGCCGGACTCGGGGGAAGGGGTCATCAAAGGAGTGGTATTCATGCCGCGTGGACAATCGAGCGCGGAGGGAAGATTTGTCAACAGAGGGGCATTCATGGAAGGAAAGGAGGTGTTGGTCAGGCGCGGCCGTGACTCTCAAGGACAGGGTCTTGCAGAAGAAGGTTTATGACTTGCCCGTGTGAGGAGAAGGGAGGGGGAACCAGGGTAGACACAAGGACAGAGTCGCGTAGAGAGAGAGAGAGAGATCTTATGACCCGTACATGAGGGAGCGGGGGCAGTCAGGTGCAGCTGGGGAGGGCTATGTCAGCTGAGGAGAAGGATGCCTCTTCAAGAGAAAATGGGGGGTTTGCGTGGGTCAAGCAGAAGGGCTGCCCTTCATGGCAGGGTCGCGCAAAGGGAGAGGGTTTCATGGTTTATGTATGTGAGAGAGAGGGGGGGTTTCAAATACACGCAGAAGGGAAGCCGGTGATTTAATCTTAGGCGGGCAAAAAGGCCAGGGTGCCTAAAATGGCTGTCATGTATACATGGGTACAGGCCTTTGCTGGCAGTGGGATGTAGTTAATGCTTTACGGTATTCATGGTACGCGCAGGGAGGGGAGTGGGAAAAGGGAAATGAACGTTGCTTATGTACATCGATATTTCTAATTTTCTACAGTCGCCCCTTTTTACATAGCAAAAGTTCATTTTCGTAATTGACGATGGTACATATAAACAGGCGCGGTCGCAAAATTAGCATTGTCAATATTAGCATATGGCATATAATCATGGACAGTTGATGTGTTTGGCAGAATGCAGCACATAGGAAATTGCATTTCGTTGAGTTCCTAACGATTAAGCGCACTACATAGCATAAATGTTTCTGACTTAAAAATGTGACCAATGAACAGTTTTGACCAAGCAGTTGAGAGCGGAATTCAGTTCAATACACAAGATTTCTTCGTCACAGTGTCTTTTTATCAGTGAGCCATCACTGGTAGGCTCTAGTCCGTGTACTTTTGTTGGCGCTGTTGAGCACCGGCGGTGGAGCTATAGGTCCGGCTCGGTTCTATCCTTACGCGTTGCAGGGTGCGGTCAGTCCTCTGCTGTTAGACCACAGTCCTGTTCCCTAAACAATTCGTTTGGCGGCGCCTTATGCTCGGCACCTATATTTCCGTGGCAACACCCTATTCCCATTTGGATGCAGTCCTTCCTTTTGGCAAAAAGTCACGTGGAAAAGAGGGTGAGTGTGGTTCAAATAGTCGATAGGAGAGAGGGCGGATGTGGGTCAGAGTTCCTGGGACACACAAAAGGGACCAAGGGAGCAAAGGATAACAAGCAGGCAGGCCCATCAATCGGGCCCAAGGAAGGGGAACGGAGACTCCAGGCACACGTGGGTTAGCAGACGAAGGGCTTCAAGGCGGCCCATCATTTTTCATTCTCCACGTTGAAATTGCGGTCTCATCCCGTATCTTGTTGCTCTGCAGCTCCACCTTTGGTCGAGGTCACACGTGTCTCAAGATCTGCAGCCAGGCTGTACGTCACGTCTGACCCTTCTCCTGGTGATCGTGAATCTTTGAATAGGTACAAAACAAGGTTTTAGAGAACTGGCAGAAGAAGATATCTACGTATGTGAATTCCTCCCTCAATTCTACGCATTTTGGGAGATACGCTCATCGGTCACAGTCAGAGGTCTATTAGCAAGCAGTGCATATGTCAGCATTCCTACTGAGTTCATGCCAGGTTTATTCATTGTCCTATTTATAACTCAAGTGAGGATAAATGAGATTCCCATCAACTTTGCATTTCATCATATTCAACATTTCGGAGCATTTCCCTTCAAGGCTGGCTAACCTTTTCAAACAGGGCGGGGGTGCCATCATCGAGAGTCAGGTAAAACAAGGTTTTCTCGAGGGACAACAGTTACCCATGGTCATCATGTTTATATCCGGGACAGCAGCTGGGGTCTATCAAAATGGGGCGGGGATGCTTCGGGCGCTCGGGCTTGGGTGCAAAAGGGGGTGGGACAATCTGGGCATTGGGGGTCAATCTAGACGTTGGCGTTCGTCTCTAATGAACGGAAATAAGGTGCCACTGACATACAGTTCCCCTATAAATGGCCAGATTTGGGGGACCTTAGTCGTCTTACCTGTCCTTTCCTTCTCAGCCAATTCGAGTTCATTCATTTTGCAGAAAGGAGAGGTAGTAATATGGCGAGATACAATCATTTTAGTTTCGGTCAATTTCGCTGAACACCTTCGCGTTCAATAAGTATCCAATCAGACTGGTGCCGGTGGGGCACAATTTTACCACAAAGAGGGAGAGAAAATAGGGAGACTCTCATAGAGAGTGAGAGTCGTCCGCAATCTAAACGAGCCATTCGGTACACGTATGACATGTAGAGAGAGAGAGAGAGAGAGAGAGGGAGAGAGAGATAAGGGGGTGGTGAGAGAGAGAGAGAGAGAGAGAGAGAGAGAGAGAGAGAGAGACGTGTACGAAAATAGGTCATTTAGTGCGCTCACAACACAGAACAGCAGAGGTCAGGTAACACGCAAATACAGACAGAGGGAAGACATAAATCCGTACATCACATACACACAAACTCAGACAAGGAAGACAGCACATGCATTACATATATATAAGACATTCACGACAAAACAGAAAACAACAGGTGGCCAACAAAATCCATATTATATCCTACGTATCTTTACTATCCTATTTATCTACGTGCTTAGCTCTTTCTACCCTTCCCTCCTTTTCCTTCTCGCTTGTTATCTCTGCGAGCGTTCTCAATTGCCAATACTTACACCTCGGTTAGTCGATCAGAAATTAACCTGGTCGCGCTATTTACCCATGGTTGGATCTTAAACCATTTTTCAGTTCCTTCCTTTGGTGGGAAGTTCTCCAGGCTGAGGCAACGGCAAGTATTGATCGGGAGAACAGTCGGACAGCTTGGCTATATTTATAAGAGTGTGAGAAAAAGGGGGCAGTGCATTGAACATCAGCAACATTTCTAACTTCCCAGACGGGTGGTGCCGTGGTAACCCTTACCCACACACTTTCCTTTGTCCTTTCCCTACCTAGTCAAATGTCTAGTTACATTATTTAACGCGTCATTTCTAGTCAATTTTCGTCATTCAGTACCCGTCCAGTTTCTATGTCAGTCCATCCTCCCAGTCGCTATGTTCTAAGGAGGAACAGTCATGTTTAAGTCTACGTCTTTTAAAAACTTATCGTTATAAGGACTATGCACATATTCCCTCCTTCCCTTTTCGTCGGTGGTTCGACCATCGCTCTCCCACACTTCAGCCGACGTTCTGACGTGACCTGCAGAAGGGAGGAGAAAGAAGGGGTGGGGGGCAGCATTCAAAGCACATCAGCATGCAGTAGTCCGAAAATGTTTTTACCTACCACATACTCGACCTATTTCCACGTACTGCATTTCTTTACCATCTCGGCGTTTAAGCCCAGAGGGACCAGTAATGTCAGATAGATAATCATTGACGATCCGCGTATCTATATGAGTTACTTGGTCGCAACCCCTTTTGTTGGGTGCAAGGGTGGCGGTCAGGTGGCATTTCTGTGGTGTCGTTTTAAGGGCGTCTAAAACCCTTTTCCGGCTGCCTGTGACACATAATGTAGCTGCTAAATATCTGGTCCTTTTTAACCTTCAGCTTTCATCATACTTATTCTTCGCTCACAGTAGCAAAACATCCAAAACTCATTAATGCAACCGCTACAACTATGCTTTCTTTTTCAAAATACTTTTAATAAAAAGTGTTGATGTATAAATACAGGCCTACAACCCAGTGGACCGGCCACGGAGCAGGTTGAAACTGTACATAAGAAGAACGAAGTTGGTGGCAGTTCATTGCATAAAGTGCAGTAGTGCAATAACATCGTATTAAACTTCCCTACAGAGCAAGCATGATGCATGTCAAGAATTCAGTTTTTCAATTGACTCATTAATTCATTATCCAAATGCTCATTCACTGTCTAAATTACACCAATTCATTTTCCAAATCATAATTAGTACCCACCCTAAGTCAGTTCATTGTCCAAACATATGATCAATATCTGTATTGTTTTCTTCTCTAAGCACATAATCACTATCCATCTTATCAACTTTCATTTTCCAAAAATGCACACGTATCTCAGAGCATCAAGATTCGAGCAATCCGGGTGAACAGAGAGTTCGAAAGTTTCGTTTCGTGTATCGGCGCCATTTTGGGCGAGCTCAGGCAGGTTCCGGTATAGTCAGAATGTTTCCAATGACTCATGGTTGGACCAGAACCTTCCGTTGGCAGTTCAAAAAGTTTTGTGCAATGTGGTTAACAGTCTAACAATATGGACCATTAGTCAAAGAGTGGGGAGGGCGGCAACAATTTTCCTACCGGGTCATTCTGGTGTTCCACCGGAACTGAACAAGTCTGTGCCGTGGCTGTATTTTATTAAGTACAGAGTAGGTGGTCTGCACACCGATATTTAAAGGGCATTAATTCATTAAGTACAGAGTAGGTGGTCTGCACACCGATATTTAAAGCATTAATTCATTAAGTACAGAGTAGGTGCATTAATTCATTAAGTACAGAGTAGGTGCATTAATTCATTAAGTACAGAGTAGGTGCATTAATTCATTAAGTACAGAGTAGGTGCATTAATTCATTAAGTACAGAGTAGGTGTTATTAAGAAGACTGAGCGCACGAGTTCCTTGAAAACGTCTGTTAGTGTGTAAATTGGTGAAACGGTGATGCTATCTGGGAGGGAGGTGAAAATGTCATAAATATGAACGTAATCGTGCTAAGGGATGTTCAAAGTAAAGTAAGTGTGTTTTGGTCGGCAGAAGGGGCTCATAAAATGACTTAAAACATTAGTGTGAACAGAGAGAGTCAACTCACGTAATCTTTGCACTAGGATCAAATTCATTTGTAAATATTATTATTTTAATTATATGTTAACGCGCACTCAACGAATGATGTTATGTACTTGATGCAATATCCACGACTGATAGGTTCTTTTCTATTGGTTACTTTGTAGCGACCCCTGACGAAGGGCTGGTGACGCAGCCCGAAATGCATTGGGCTTTAAATAAAAACATGCTGCTCGGAACTTTTGGTTGCACTTGGAGCGTATTTTTTAACGAACGTCTGGATGGACACGTGAAAATATGTGAAGCTTCCTAAGAGGCAAATGGGACATGATGTGGAAATTATGAAGAAAAAAGGAATATTGAAAAAACATGGATTAAACTTGACAAACAGGAAGGAGTAAAAAAATTGTGGTTTAAACATTTTGATATGCAGTGCACCTGGGAGTGGAGCATAATGTTTTATGCTCCCCATAACGATGTGGCTGTATTTTAGCCATTTCCAAACCGAGGCTGGCGCCGGCAGGAGTGCACCGATGTCGCGGTTCCAAGTGAGGGGGGCGGGGGCGCCCATGTGGAGGGATCGGGGTGCCCCCCGGCTCTCATAGAATCTTCAAAGTTGAGGAGAGAAGGCATGGGGCGTGTGCCCGTCCTGGGCAAAAGACCGCTTTTCGATGTTGACCCTCTTTAAGTAAGAGCATTGGGGCGTCGCTGGAAGCCTCCACCTGGAGGGAGGTGGGGGAGGCTCGTTCGCGCCGCCTCCCCCTTCCAGCGACCCCGTGCCGTTCTCCGGCTCCAGAGTTTCGGTAAGGCCGTGTCAGGCGATGAAGATGGGGGGGGGGGGGGGTCGGTGGCTGAGGCAAGACATCCCCCCCCCTTTTTGACATGTGGCGGGACTACCTGTAATTGTCCAGGCGTCGACATGTGGCGGGACTACCTGTAATTGTCCAGGCGTCGACATGTGGCGGGACTATCTGCAACTGTCAGGCGTTAGGTGTAGTTGCAGCCATTATAGCTCAAAGAAATGCCGCCATCCTCGCCTCGGCTTTGGCCTTCTTTGCGGACCGGACCAGGCGAGAGTGAGAGGGGGGGGGGGGTCGGAGGCTGAGGCAAGACAGCCCCCCCCGTGGCCTGCAGGGCAGCAGAAGAGGAGAGATGGAGAGGTCCTCATCATTCTTTGGGCCGACTGCCCAACAGCCTCTCCTTCTGACCGCGGCCAGGCGAGCCCCGCATGCCTCGAGGCCTCGCCTTCCGGATGGGCGTAACCGCGGACCCGCTGCACTTCGGGAGCTTCCGGAATGGGGGTAGGTACCTATTGAATTGTTTCTATTTCATGTAACCGTTATTTGGGCGTGGTGGGCATGAGGCAGACATGTTCGGAGCAGGAGTAGGCAGCGTAACTTAGCTACCTCGTGGTTGTCTTGCTGTCAAACCTCCGCCATTTTATATTTCTTATTACGAACTTTTTCTAATGTTTCTTATTTTTGGTGAAGTCAAGAGCTCATCAGGGGGTTACTGACTTAGCCTGATTTCTTTTTATTTTTCCTTCTCTTCCTTAGCGTGTTTCGAGCTAAAACTTTCTGTTAGTAGGGAACGGTGATCACTTCATATTTTTATGTGTCCTTTTCACTAGGGGGTACTTCTGGACGGACCAGACGAGTTCCCTCCAATAAATGGTCCGGGGTGGAACGAGATTATCGATCAAAAGGGGAACATATATTCCTTCATTAGGGTATCATCCTGGACAGACCAAGCGATGTACTTCCACTTACTAGGGTAGCCTCCTGGACGGACCAGATGGTCTACTTCCACTAAATGGCCCATGAGCGGGGAGCATATGTCCTCCATAAGGGTAGTCTCCTGGGCGGACCATGCGAGCTACCCCCCAAATAACCAATCAGTGGGGAGTGGGTAGGACTGACGAATTCACAAAGGGGCATAACCTACCCTTTACTACTTGCAAAGACTAGATAGAATATTTCTACTCCACGTTGTTTGCAGGCAGAAAATACCTCAAACAAAACAATTCCTGGAACAACAATGTCCAGGCAACCAATCAATCAGTGGGGAGAAAAACAGGCATGACGGATTACAACGGGGACAAACGTCTGCATTACCTGCCCTTCGCTATCCAGAAAGGAAGACAGAATATTTCTACTCGTCTCAGTTTGTAGACAGGGAAGATCTCAAAGAGCAACAATCGATTATTAATCGATTTCAAACAATCAGTGGGGAGAAAAGTAGGCATGACGGATTACAACTGGGACAAAAGTCTGCATTACCTACCCTTCTCTATCTGCAAAGAGGGACGAACGTTCCTATTCGCCGCTGTTTGCACACAGAGAATGTCTCGTTTTCAAGAAGAGAACCAATATTTCAAGTAGCATCCAAAGCTAAATGAACCAATACCAACAATATCAGTATACAAATACCGATTCCAATACAATCAATCAATCAATCAGATGGATAAAACCATCCTACCAATCAGGCGCAAAACGCCCTACGTAATCTTACCCGGACCGGACCATACGGACAGTTCTTCATCTTCCTCCTCCAGCGCCCGATCGTTCTCTTACTCCATGTAGCATTCCTGTGGGATTCCAGTCAGGACAATAGGTCACTCGAGAGAGGTCCGTTCAGAATTGGTGAAGTTCTTTCGATCGGCAGCCGGGTGAGGGCCCTCTCAAGGCAGGTATACTCCAATCATTTTAGATGTTCACTTCTTCGTCTGGATCTCTCTTACCGGACCTTATGTCACTGATGGACCCCGCGTTGGGACGCCAATTGTAAAACAGGAGCCCGTATTACTATCGATGCCCAGGCTGCTGGCGCAAGACGCCTCTTAGTTTCCATTCTGAATAATTACCAAATAAAGAGACGGGCGCTGGAGGCAGGAAGCACAAGAACAGAGTTTATTTCTCATGAGGAGAGCCTGTCATTTCGGACACGAAACACAGTGTCTTTCGGGAGGTGCTCTAACAAGTGAGCTGAGACTCCTTCTTTTATACCTTACAAAACACTTGACATTACAATCAGGTCAGTGTGACGCAAAAGAAAAGACATCCCTATAATCCTCGTGTCAATCCTACCCCACATATGTTCACAATAGGGACCCTTGACCTGCTGATAAGAGGGGAGGGCAATCACGCAGCTGAGTGTTCCGTCAACTGTTTAGGATGTGTGCGCCTGATCATAGCCCAGGGGGTGGGGTGGCCAGGATCAATAGTGGGTCCTTTGAAGAGGAGTGACTTCATACAATAAGGGCAGTAAATGGTATCTCCTGGCTTAGGCGATGGCCTCGGACATGTGTGGTCAGCCGGACTCGGGGGAAGGGGTCATCAAAGGAGTGGTATTCATGCCGCGTGGACAATCGAGCGCGGAGGGAAGATTTGTCAACAGAGGGGCATTCATGGAAGGAAAGGAGGTGTTGGTCAGGCGCGGCCGTGACTCTCAAGGACAGGGTCTTGCAGAAGAAGGTTTATGACTTGCCCGTGTGAGGAGAAGGGAGGGGGAACCAGGGTAGACACAAGGACAGAGTCGCGTAGAGAGAGAGAGAGAGATCTTATGACCCGTACATGAGGGAGCGGGGGCAGTCAGGTGCAGCTGGGGAGGGCTATGTCAGCTGAGGAGAAGGATGCCTCTTCAAGAGAAAATGGGGGGTTTGCGTGGGTCAAGCAGAAGGGCTGCCCTTCATGGCAGGGTCGCGCAAAGGGAGAGGGTTTCATGGTTTATGTATGTGAGAGAGAGGGGGGGGTTTCAAATACACGCAGAAGGGAAGCCGGTGATTCTAATCTTAGGCGGGCAAAAAGGCCAGGGTGCCTAAAATGGCTGTCATGTATACATGGGTACAGGCCTTTGCTGGCAGTGGGATGTAGTTAATGCTTTACGGTATTCATGGTACGCGCAGGGAGGGGAGTGGGAAAAGGGAAATGAACGTTGCTTATGTACATCGATATTTCTAATTTTCTACATGATCCCACTAGTGGCAATGCAAGAGATATGCATACTGGTCAGCTATATGCCTGCAAGAAGTGTAATGGGACAAGAAAGAGAGAAAAAAAGACACCACGTCTTTACGATACTTGTTCTCGGTTCCGGACTCAATCTTCTCTTTACAAATATCCCCAAAAAGAACGATCTTTTAATAATTTGTCTATGGCATATGATGTGGTGAACATTCTATGACTTCCCAGAACTAAAAGAGAGAACACACATGTAATAAATGCCCAAAACAGCCTGAGCTATAATACACCTTTTTATATACTTAACTACCTTAGTTGAATTGCAATCAAGTCTGTAATTTAAACTATTTTTTAACATAGATAGTTCATCAGCAGTATAATAATGTACTCTACATTAGTATAGTGCCCCCGAAATTAGGCATTCACTTACCTAACAGAGCAAAGACCCTAAAACCATATGGGATTCAAATAATAAAACTGTAAAAGGTGAGTATTCACTAGTTTCTTTTGAGAGCATGCACAGAAGATTTTATATCCTGGGAATTGTGACTGCAGTGCAATTGAGTATGTACTCCTTGGAGGGAAAAGTCAATTACAAATGTGCAAATCAAAGTCTAAATACTTGATCTCAAGTATTATGCAGAATAAATCTATGTAGTCAAACAGTCTTTGGGAACTTTGATACTATCTGAATATAAAATATCAGTTTCCCTTGTAAGTCTCGTAAATGTTCCATGGTGCTCTGAGAAATGTAGTTTCTTTTACATCTGGTCACGGGATTCTTGTAGTATATGCATCATAGCTCCAAAGTGTCACCATAAGCGGCATACATAATCTGCAGCAGAATACTCAATCACCGATAAAGTACAGAGACACGTGTCATTGCCCATCCAGCATGCACATACACAGGTGAGTGTGGGACGTTGACAATCAGATTAACCTTAAGTTTTGGATCCAAAGCAAATGATCATCTTTTCTCACTCCAACTCCACTGCCAGCTCAATAGGCATATGTTGGTTAATAGCAGATCCAGGAACAGGGGAATTACAGAAGAGAGAAAACAGATACACTGGATATCATCACTCTGACTCAGCACTCAGCGGGGCCAACATCTATTGATTCTTAATGGATAGATAAACTTAAGATAAAGATCTTAACTGCCTTATCAATGTATTGCAGCATTTTACACTTGCTGTCACAAACTGTATTTCTTCAAGATTTGTAACAGGCTTTGTGTTGTTGCAGCACTTTGACATTCCTGGAACTGAGATATTAATATCTATGTATTCAATGTTATAAGAGGTTTGGCTACCTTTCTACTTTTTTTGGATCAAGGGAAACATCTACCATTATGCAAGTCCATTTGCTCTGCTTCCAATAAATATATTCAAGGTTGTTTCTAAGGGCCATATGTATCAAGCAGAATTGCATCCGCAAACGCTTAAATTCGCAGAACTTTGGCGTTTGCAATTTTGCCAAATGGTATGTATGAGGCAAATCTGCGTGCAAAATAGGGAAACGCAAAATTTGTGATACCTTATTTTGTGATTGCATTTAAGGAATCGCAAATTTTACGATTCCTTAAATGCAATGTAAGAAGCACCAAAAAAGTGCAATTTGGCCTTAAGGAATCGCAAATTACCACCAACTTCAAGTTGGTGGTAATTTTATGATTTCTTTGAAAAATTCATTTTTTTGAATTTTTCAAAGTGCAATGTGAAGCACATACATGCCCTCGGGGCATGTATGTGCGCCACATGTGCACCCATGCTTATTTCAGGGGTGCAACATGCTGTCCTTTTGACACCCCTGCACCCTTGAAATTGCATTCTCAATTTGCGATTCACTAATTGCTAATCTCAAATTGAGAATGTCTTCCCATTCATTTTCTATGGGCCTCTAGGCTCATAGGAATGAATGGGGAGGTATTCCCTAATTGCGAATCGCAATTTGAGATTCACAATTAAGGAATATATAGGATTTGCAAAATGTATTGCAAATCCTACATACATAGCATTTTGCGATTCTCAAATAGCGATTTGCAAAAAAACAGTATTTGAGAATTGCAAATGGAGATGTTGATACATATGCCCTTTAATCTGTAGTTTAACAAACACTTAGCAGAATTTTATTGTTCACCTGATGAGTCACTTTCCTAACTGCATATCCCTAACTAAGCAACGTCTTTTAAGCAGAAAGGGGTCCTAACAATTAGTTGCAAAATGTGTAATGAATTGTGTGCCAAAGGAAATATGAGTTTATGTTCTCTAAAACATTACTTTAACATTTGAGAATTGTTCCCACAATTCTTTTAAATGCTTGTATTCAGCGTGCCATTCATTTTCGTTTTGTTTAAATACCTTATTTCGGTCAAAGACCATAAAAGCAACACAAAATAGAAAACACATTGTGAAATTATTCACATCAATACATACTAAGATTTTCAGATAAAAGAGCCACAATGTTAATCATTTGTAGATTGGGTAACATCTATGTGTAAAGTCAATTTTAAGAATAAAGCACAGTTTTAAAAACAGAGCAATGTAAAAACCTTTTTTTGTTATAGAACTCAAGATTTCGTGACAAATTATGTTTACTAGTCAACTAGATGAAAATGTCCGAAAGCAGCTATAATAATTAAAGTCAATTCCTGTACTCGCTGTTTAGCTTCCGACATTTGTGGCAGTTTGCTGGCACGAATAGGCCAAATTTCTTCTAAGAACTTGGCTATAGACAAGACCTAGTATCTGACATACAGATGTGCAGAGTTTGTTTATGGAGCCGTATTCCTAGAAATCTACAAAGGGGTGCTATCTATTGTCTCCATTGTTTGAAGTATGCTGACAGGAGACGAGCAGGTGGGCATCTGTCTCTTGAACTGCTCCACAGGCCAGATAAGTTGCACTACTTTCTTGGATAGACCTCCATTTACAGGTTAAGGATGCAAGTGGCAGAATACCCAGACTGAATTTTAGATGCAAATAACTAGTGAATAGCGAGTTGATCTAATAAAAGTAGGTTTCAAACCTTGGCTCAGATTTGTGGCATAGCAAGAAGTGTAATTGACCACCGCTACTAGTGGATGTCAATACCTTACTCCACTTATTTGTCCAGAAAGCATCTCTGACCCCTTTTCCAGAAGAAGCAGAGAAACGCCCTGGGCATTGCTAAATATCAGAAGCCCCCAATAGAAAGAGAGTTTGCTAAATATAGCTTAACCACTGCAAAGTATTTACACACCTGGTGGTTGGCATAATATCCTTAGTCCATTCCTAAAGCAGTCCAGCTCTAGCACCAGGCATAGTTTCATCCAGTATAAGAATGTTTTTTATTTTCATCTGTCCCCAGTAGTTTGACATTGCTATGGCCCCATAGATTAGAGCCATGGGTAGCCGAAACTTCATCATGGTGGCAGCCCTATGATCTGGAAGTTACCCATTCTTAACAACCTGGCTATTCCATGAACTGGTACTGGACAGGCGCATACCCAAATACATGAAGTCTGAGACTCTCTCCAGAACTGTTGGAACTGTTTGTGGGGATGAGTAGAAATGAATTATGTTTAATCAGCATTATTGCTAGCCCATTAGTGGTACAAAAAAGGTTAAATCTTTCAAATAGTAAGTCCAAGCTTTTATGGGTTTTTGATATGAAGATGGTGTCATTGGCAAATAACAGTGATGGAATCTTATCAACACCCAGGACCGGGGAGTGGTTTACACATCCCATTAGGAATTTGATGCAGCATTTAATAAAAAGTAGAAAAAGTATTGGGGCAAGAACACATCCTTGCCTTACACCCTTATCTACTGGAATGCGGTCTGTTAATTAGCCCCTGGGGCCCCATCGTACTTGGGCATCATTTCTGGTGTGGAATCAGATAATGATTTTCAGCAGCGTAGGAGGGACACCCATGTCCCTCAAGGCTGCCCAGATTTTTTCTCTGGGAACCATATCAGAGGCAACCTGGAGGTCCACAGATGATACATAAAGGCTCCCTCCATCGAGATCTATGGGTTTCCACCCCAGCATCAAGAACCTCAAAACTTGGTCTACAGTGCATATTTTTGGATGACATCCTCCCTGAAAAGGAGACAAAATGTTATTATTTTCCAATCAAATGTTTAAGTGGCCTAGGGCTTTTTTTGCAGAAGATCTTCTGGACCATACCTTTCAGACTTATTGACCGATAATTTGCAATAACTGATGTCATGCCACTCTTGTATATGGGGACTATTTCTGCTCCCTTCCAGGAATCTGGGATAGATGCACCTGCCGCAATGGCATTACAGATACGATTTAAATATGGTGACTTAAACTCTGGTGCAGATTTAAACAAATCACCAGGGATTTAGTCTGGTCCAGGGGCCTTTCCAGCTTTGAATTCAGATGAATCCAGCCTCTGCCAGAGTAATACCAATTTATCATTTGGCAACTCTTTCTAGGGCCTTGAAGAATCTCAACCCATGCTAGATTGGTCCTTGAGCGGCAGCTTCTTGGTTGGCAAATCCTTCTTGATAATGGTTAAATGACACTTACCATAAAGAGATTGAAAATGGGACACCCAGTTCATGGGTAAGGTGTTAGCTTGAGGTTTCATTGTATATGACTTACTTCCATGGCTAAATATATGCCAGAAGGTAGCTGGATTTTTAGTTTGTATGGCTTGTAAGGCATCCCCCCAAATGAGGGAATGACATGTTCTCTTGGTGTTTTTAAGCATTACTTTATACCCATTTCTTGCTCTTGGATTAAGGATTGTTGGCCATTTTTGATAGATTTAACGAGGGAGGGTTTGGCCTCTCTACACTTTTTATTTTATCAAGGGCGATTATTCGTTTGCGCCTGATTGCTATAGGCTTGGGAAAACAAACGTTCCTGAGCGTGGTGAAACAATCATCGTTGAGCTTTATTACATCCAGGTGGATACAAATCATGATCACTCATTGATGCCAAAATGGGCTCCAAATAAGTATATATTTGCTTTAGAGCATCAGTATTAGAAGCAGTAGTATCCCATCTGACATATCTTCTGTTGTTAGTAACAGCCAACACCCCTCTGGGCAAATCTTTGGTTAAATCTGTTGTGAGGCTGCCCTCAAGAGTTAAAAGCTGAGGAACTTAGGAGCATATTACCAAGGGGGGCAAAAGGCAATCATCGCCGGTTTAGCAGCTGTTTTCGGCCGCTAAGCGGCGATAATTCTATCGCTCTATTAGCAAGCTGTCCCTAACTGATGTTAGCAACAGCTTTTAGGTGATAGCGAGCGGTTTGGGGCCCGCTTTGCATGTCAGCGATATTCATCGCTAATGACATGCAAAGTGGGCGTACCCAACCTGTTAGCGACTGAAAGCAGTCGCTAATGTCGCTATCACCTATTAGCAAGGCAGGCGTAGCGATGTAAATATTCCCGCTAGCGCCAAAAATCTAACGCCTGCTCAGACCTGTTCTTAGTCATGTTATCCAATGGGAGGTGGATAACATGGCTTAGAGCATTTCGTCGCTAATGCGTGAATATCGCTGTATTCTCAGCGATATTCACGCATTTCGCCACTATCGCTGGATATTTTAGCACAATGGAGAAAAACGTTGCTAATAGCATGTTTTCTTCGCTAACATATCCAGCGATAGGCAGGGATAAAAAAATTCGCTGTTAAGCCTATTTAGCGATAAATATTGCTACTTGTTGGTAATATGCCCCTAGGTGATTTTCATATCTGTTCTCGACCCTCATATAAATCAACGCAGGCTACAAACAGAGGTTTGGAAGAAAGCAATGTATGTTGCTTCTGAACAGTTCCCTTCCAAATGTAGGCTGCCTCTTTGGGTACGAGGGCATGCAGCATTCAATGTTCGCAATTGTCATGAGAGAGAGAGAGAGTAAAGCAACCTTGGAGCTGATTGGGATAAAAGCTCCTTGCTGCTGGGGAATACCATGATAACCATCTTCATCACTAGCTGTATTTCTGATTGTCATTCTGATTGTCATTCAAAACATGACTCAAAATGAAAATAAGTAAACAAAGTGGAATCCACTCAAGGTGGTGATCCCTAAAGTGATGGGGAAACACACAGTGTTGTTTAAATGCCCCTCACACACCAACAGGCCCCTTGGTGTCATGCTTCATCATCGGGGCCTTCGCACCCCTCTACGGGATGCGGCGTGCTACGACTCGCGGGTACGCAGGAGCACTTTGAAGTGAACTATGTGTGGGGGTGTGTGTGTATATAACCAAGGTGTGAGTGAGGTGAGGTGAAAAAAAGTGAAAAAGTTAAAAAATACCTGGCACGTGGGAGAAAAACAGAATTTTATTAATCCCCGGCTGGTATTATTAAAAGAAGTGCAGAGCGTGGTTAAGTAGATACGAGTTAAGGTATCAAAAACCACTGTGAAAGTGTCAACATGTTTCGGAGGACACAGCCTCCTTCTTCAGGACAAGGGTTATGCACTTACCCTCACCTTACTCACATGTAGAATGTAAAAGTGTTTCATTAAAAATTACCACAATGTGTAATATTCCTAACAATGTTATTTAGTGTTAGTGAATGTCGTTGCGCCCAGTTGGCGAGAGAACCTGCAAAAAGAAATGCATACTTAAATACATGCCAGCAGATTCATGGAGAAGAAGAAACAAACATTCTCAAAATATCACAAGGTCAAACCAAAAAATGCTGGGACCTTTGTGATGAAAAACACACAAAAGGACATCACTGTACTGACACACATAAATACAAAACACAAAATTACTCTCAGCTCTGATGGAAAGAGAGCATACAATCATAAGGAGAAAGTCTTACTTAGAGTTCTAATATGTAAAACCTCATGAGCCTAAGCGTATATTGGGGATCCCTCCTTCCTGCTCAGAAAGACCTAAAACAACATTAGTAATCCGGGTTTAGTTGGAAAAAAGGAAAGTATAGAGTCTACCATACTTGTGGAAAAAGCGTTCGTCTGCTGTCACCCATTAACTCACGGTTACTGCACACGCCATTCGCCTGCCTTCCCTCAACGCGGCTCCGATGAAGTGAGCCTCTCTAGAGTCAGGGCCTTTAAATACACTGCCCCTCGTGATAATTAGTGATGGCTAATTAGTTGATGAGAGTCGGTATATGCCCAAATACGGAGAACGCCATCGCCGGAGATCCGGTAATGCGCTCCCGTGAAACACTGCCTGCACGTCTATCGCGCATGCGCGGTCCGATAAACCGATCGCGCATGCTCCGAAAGGGGAACGCTTAACATTAGGACCGCGGAGAGGTGATATCTCCGTTTGGAATAACAGGCTGAAACTTGATAAAGGGCAATAAATCAGATTCCCAAACCGGGATCTAAATCGATATGAGTTATTGCACATTACTGTTAATTTTAAATGTGTGCTGTGTAAAAGGCATTACATTTTACAAACAAGGGGGGGCACGGGGCACTGGCGGGCTTACATTATCCCTCGCTTTTTTAAGAAACTGGAATGAATTAGCTATAGGGCACCGATGGATCTAGAGTGCCATGCGAGTTGGTCACGTACATACATACAGGTGGCATTCTGTTCGAAGGCTAAGAAACCGAAGTGATGTCTTTACAAACATTTTTACGGGCAAAACAGCCTAAGTGATTTTTTTCGGACTAAGTTATCTCAAGAGGTTCCACGGGATGGAGTCATTCAACCCCGTTACGTCAGTTCCCAACCTGAACACCCACCGTTGTTCCTTTTCCCAAAGGCCCACATCTGAAGGTAATTGTTCAATAACTGTCCACTGCAGTTCATTCACGCAGTGTTGATGTTCAATGAAATGGGTAGACATTTTGGTGGTGAGTTTTTTGCATCTAATGTTACTTTTGTGTTCGTTGATTCTTATTTTGACAGGTCTAGTTGTCATACCAACGTATTCTTTTCCACAGGGGCACGTGATTAAATATACAATGTTCTTGCTGTTGCAATTTGTGAACATACGTTGCTCCCACTGTGTCCCATTTGAGAAAGTCAAGTTTAGGCTTTTTTTAGTGAGGTGGCAATTGTTACAGTTACCAATTGGGTAGTGACCATGTAAGCCCTGAAGTCTTGTTTGATCATTTTTCGTGGGGGGCGGTCTTGTGTGGACAAGCATGTCTCTCAGGTTCTTGCCCCTTCTATGGGCAAACAAAGGTTTTTCCAAAGATAGACCACTACTCGTTAGAGTGCGCCAGTGTTTGTTTACCAACTTGGTCACTTGGTTGGTTACCGGGCTGTATGTGGTAACACATACTGTTCTTTTTTCAGCTTCCTCCCTACGAGGACTGTCCTCTAGGAGGGCTTCGCGATTATTGTTCCTGGCCCTTTTCGATGCTTTTCTGATTACAGGTTCTGGGTATTTCCTCTGTCTTAGTTTTATACTAAGGTCCTTGGCCTGAGATTTATATTTAACAATATCACTGCAGTTCCGCCGTAGGCGCAGGAACTGTCCATAGGGAAGATTCTCCCTCAGATGACGTGGATGAAAGCTGTCAAATCTGAGGAGACAGTTCCTGGCCGTTGATTTGAAATGTGTTTCAGTTTTTAGGGTTCCTGCTTCATGATAAATGTTTAAATCCAGGAATACCATACTCTGGTTGGACACCTGGTGGGTAAATTTCAAGAAAGCATTCTGGTTGTTAAGCCAAACAGTAAAGTCAATTACCGTGGTCATGTCTCCTTCCCAGATAACCAAGATGTCATCTATATATCTCCGCCAGGTACGTATCCTCGTCCTGTATGGGTTATCTGGGTGTAGAATTTTTGTAGACTCAAGATGATGGACATATAGTCCAGCCAAGCTCGGGGCAAAAGTACTGCCCATACTGGTCCCATGTTTTTGCCAGAAGAGGGTGCCTTCGTACTCAAAGAAATTTTTAGTAAGGGCCAATGAGATACATTCAAGCACTACATTCCGTGGGGTGTGGTATTCCCAGTTTTTTGAATGTAGGACCTCCTCATTGATTTGTAAAGTCTCCTTGTGTGGGAGGCTCGTATAGAGACTCTCCACATCGAGACTGAGGAGCATCTGGGAGCTAGGGTCAAATGTCTGGTCTTTCAGCAATTGGAGTACCGCCTTGGTATCCTTCAGATATGTGTCCGTGGCCTGCACAATTGGTCTAAGAAAGGCATCCGCAAATTTGGACAGAGGTTCCAGAATGGATGAGATGCCTGAAACGATGGGGCGACCGGGAGGGTTGTCAAGGTTTTTATGCACCTTGGGTATAGTGTAAAAATAAGGAGTTCGTGGGTTCTTTTGTATCAGGAACTCCGACTCCTTCTTGGTGATCCAATCATGGGCAAGTGCCTCTTCCACCATGCCTCCTATCTGAACTCTCAGTGATTCAGTTGGATCTTCAGTGAGGATCTGATAATTTCTATTGTCAGACAGAAGCCTCCTGCATTCTTTATCATAGGCTAAGGTGGTTTGGATAACTATTGCCCCACCCTTGTCCGCGGGTTTTATAATCAGGTCTTTTTTCATCCTCAACTCCTTAATGGCCTCATTTTCCATCCTTGACATGTTCTGAAAAATCTTCTGTTTATTTTCTAGACTTTTTAAGTCTTGCATTATGGCCTTTTCAAAAGCCAGCACCTCTACCGGAAGTTGATTATCTAAAGGTGTAAAAGTTGATCTTGGTTTTAAGCCGGTGTCTGAGGTCTCTGTAGGTGGCTCCTTGTCTTTGAAAAAAGCCCGCAGTTTTATAGTTCTGATGAACACCTGCATTTCTTTGTGCAATAAGAAGATGTCAGGTTTATTCGTAGGGACATATCCTAGACCTTTATTTAGTACCTCCCTCTGTAAATCAGTGAGGGGCCAGGGGGTTATGTTGATAACTAGGTCCCCCTGCTGCTCGATGACGCCTGATTCGCCGTCATGCTTCTCGTCACTACCCGTGGGTCTGCCTCCTCTGCGGGTTGCCAGTTGACGTTGTTGCCTTTCTTGTTCCGCCCTCTGCGCGATCCTTGGCCCCAGGATAAAAAAGGCTGTTGGTTCTGGGGAGCATTGGTTTGATCCGGAACCCATTGTGGGTACATTTGTCCCATCTGTGGTGGTACAAACTGATACTGTGGGAATTGAAACGGCGGTTGGTAAGGATTAAATTGGGGTCCTTGAAAACCTCGCCAACCACGTTGGCGTGGAAATTGAGCCCTTTGTTGACGGAATCCTCCCCTTTGTTTTCTTTGTTGAAAACCACCTGATTTATTACTTGAATTACTGCTATCCGAGTTGACGCTGTCAGTGTCACTTGAGTTGTCTTTCATGACATAGTCAGCTCGGGTGTAGGGGTAGGCTCTCTCAGGGGTAAAGCGATCTTTGTCTTTTTTGAATTTGTTAAACTTGCTTTGTTTCAAGGTTGCCTCAAAATCCTTCATTTGTTGATTTAGCTCTTCAAGGCCTTTTTTTAGGTCTGCGGGGGAAATGAAAGCTTTGAGCTGTACTTCTAGTCTTTGTATCTCAACCTTTAATTCCACTGACTTTCTCGCGGCAGTTTGAACTATGAGTACCAGCCAATCCCTGGTACAATGCCACGAGATGAGTGACCACGCCTTTTTAAAAAAACGAGATCATCTTGGAAAATAAAAGGTTCTGTTTTGACTAGTAGGCCTTGAGGAGCCATCTTGCTTCGTAGATACTCTCTCATTAGTAAGCCATGGAGGGCTGTCCTAATTTGGGTTTTTCGGATATTCATTAATCCATCCCAGTCTGCTACAGCTGGGCCAGGGTCACTGTTACTAAGGCCTTCAAAGGGTTTGTCATCAGCCAGAATACGGTCGATATCGTCTTCGCTAAAGGTCAATCCATGTTCATCCTCCATGGTATTAGATGAGGAGAGCAGGAGGGTTATGAGACTAAAGTGTTTTGTATGTGTGTCCGTGTATGTCCAGAAGTGGAAAAACAAAGATGGGAAAGGGGCTCCCACAGCTGTGCGCTGTCAATACACAAAGTATAACAGAAGGGGGGAGAGAGAGAGTCAGTGGATTCAGTCTCCCTATGCGTATAAGTAAACAAAGTGGAATCCACTCAAGGTGGTGATCCCTAAAGTGATGGGGAAACACACAGTGTTGTTTAAATGCCCCTCACACACCAACAGGCCCCTTGGTGTCATGCTTCATCATCGGGGCCTTCGCACCCCTCTACGGGATGCGGCGTGCTACGACTCGCGGGTACGCAGGAGCACTTTGAAGTGAACTATGTGTGGGGGTGTGTGTGTATATAACCAAGGTGTGAGTGAGGTGAGGTGAAAAAAAGTGAAAAAGTTAAAAAATACCTGGCACGTGGGAGAAAAACAGAATTTTATTAATCCCCGGCTGGTATTATTAAAAGAAGTGCAGAGCGTGGTTAAGTAGATACGAGTTAAGGTATCAAAAACCACTGTGAAAGTGTCAACATGTTTCGGAGGACACAGCCTCCTTCTTCAGGACAAGGGTTATGCACTTACCCTCACCTTACTCACATGTAGAATGTAAAAGTGTTTCATTAAAAATTACCACAATGTGTAATATTCCTAACAATGTTATTTAGTGTTAGTGAATGTCGTTGCGCCCAGTTGGCGAGAGAACCTGCAAAAAGAAATGCATACTTAAATACATGCCAGCAGATTCATGGAGAAGAAGAAACAAACCTTCTCAAAATATCACAAGGTCAAACCAAAAAATGCTGGGACCTTTGTGATGAAAAACACACAAAAGGACATCACTGTACTGACACACATAAATACAAAACACAAAATTACTCTCAATTACTTTATCGGACCGCGCATGCGCGATAGACGTGCAGGCAGTGTTTCACGGGAGCGCATTACCGGATCTCCGGCGATGGCGTTCTCCGTATTTGGGCATATACCGACTCTCATCAACTAATTAGCCATCACTAATTATCACGAGGGGCAGTGTATTTAAAGGCCCTGACTCTAGAGAGGCTCACTTCATCGGAGCCGCGTTGAGGGAAGGCAGGCGAATGGCGTGTGCAGTAACCGTGAGTTAATGGGTGACAGCAGACGAACGCTTTTTCCACAAGTATGGTAGACTCTATACTTTCCTTTTTTCCAACTAAACCCGGATTACTAATGTTGTTTTAGGTCTTTCTGAGCAGGAAGGAGGGATCCCCAATATACGCTTAGGCTCATGAGGTTTTACATATTAGAACTCTAAGTAAGACTTTCTCCTTATGATTGTATGCTCTCTTTCCATCAGAGCTGAGAGTAATTTTGTGTTTTGTATTTATGTGTGTCAGTACAGTGATGTCCTTTTGTGTGTTTTTCATCACAAAGGTCCCAGCATTTTTTGGTTTGACCTTGTGATATTTTGAGAAGGTTTGTTTCTTCTTCTCCATGAATCTGCTGGCATGTATTTAAGTATGCATTTCTTTTTGCAGGTTCTCTCGCCAACTGGGCGCAACGACATTCACTAACACTAAATAACATTGTTAGGAATATTACACATTGTGGTAATTTTTAATGAAACACTTTTACATTCTACATGTGAGTAAGGTGAGGGTAAGTGCATAACCCTTGTCCTGAAGAAGGAGGCTGTGTCCTCCGAAACATGTTGACACTTTCACAGTGGTTTTTGATACCTTAACTCGTATCTACTTAACCACGCTCTGCACTTCTTTTAATAATACCAGCCGGGGATTAATAAAATTCTGTTTTTCTCCCACGTGCCAGGTATTTTTTAACTTTTTCACTTTTTTTCACCTCACCTCACTCACACCTTGGTTATATACACACACACCCCCACACATAGTTCACTTCAAAGTGCTCCTGCGTACCCGCGAGTCATAGCACGCCGCATCCCGTAGAGGGGTGCGAAGGCCCCGATGATGAAGCATGACACCAAGGGGCCTGTTGGTGTGTGAGGGGCATTTAAACAACACTGTGTGTTTCCCCATCACTTTAGGGATCACCACCTTGAGTGGATTCCACTTTGTTTACTTATACGCATAGGGAGACTGAATCCACTGACTCTCTCTCTCCCCCCTTCTGTTATACTTTGTGTATTGACAGCACACAGCTGTGGGAGCCCCTTTCCCATCTTTGTTTTTCCACTTCTGGACATACACGGACACACATACAAAACACTTTAGTCTCATAACCCTCCTGCTCTCCTCATCTAATACCATGGAGGATGAACATGGATTGACCTTTAGCGAAGACGATATCGACCGTATTCTGGCTGATGACAAAACCCTTTGAAGGCCTTAGTAACAGTGACCCTGGCCCAGCTGTAGCAGACTGGGATGAATTAATGAATATCCGAAAAACCCAAATTAGGACAGCCCTCCATGGCTTACTAATGAGAGAGTATCTACGAAGCAAGATGGCTCCTCAAGGCCTACTAGTCAAAACAGAACCTTTTATTTTCCAAGATGATCTCGTTTTTAAAAAGGCGTGGTCACTCATCTCGTGGCATTGTACCAGGGATTGGCTGGTACTCATAGTTCAAACTGCCGCGAGAAAGTCAGTGGAATTAAAGGTTGAGATACAAAGACTAGAAGTACAGCTCAAAGCTTTCATTTCCCCCGCAGACCTAAAAAAAAGGCCTTGAAGAGCTAAATCAACAAATGAAGGATTTTGAGGCAACCTTGAAACAAAGCAAGTTTAATAAATTCAAAAAAGACAAAGATCGCTTTACCCCTGAGAGAGCCTACCCCTACACCCGAGCTGACTATGTCATGAAAGACAACTCAAGTGACACTGACAGCGTCAACTCGGATAGCAGTAATTCAAGTAATAAATCAGGTGGTTTTCAACAAAGAAAACAAAGGGGAGGATTCCGTCAACAAAGGGCTCAATTTCCACGCCAACGTGGTTGGCGAGGTTTTCAAGGACCCCAATTTAATCCTTACCAACCGCCGTTTCAATTCCCACAGTATCAGTTTGTACCACCACAGATGGGACAAATGTACCCACAATGGGTTCCGGATCAAACCAATGCTCCCCAGAACCAACAGCCTTTTTTATCCTGGGGCCAAGGATCGCGCAGAGGGCGGAACAAGAAAGGCAACAACGTCAACTGGCAACCCGCAGAGGAGGCAGACCCACGGGTAGTGACGAGAAGCATGACGGCGAATCAGGCGTCATCGAGCAGCAGGGGGACCTAGTTATCAACATAACCCCCTGGCCCCTCACTGATTTACAGAGGGAGGTACTAAATAAAGGTCTAGGATATGTCGCTACGAATAAACCTGACATCTTCTTATTGCACAAAGAAATGCAGGAGTTCATCAGAACTATAAAACTGCGGGCTTTTTTCAAAGACAAGGCGCCACCTACAGAGACCTCAGACACCGGCTTAAAACCAAGATCAACTTTTACACCTTTAGATAATCAACTTCCGGTAGAGGTGCTGGCTTTTGAAAAGGCCATAATGCAAGACTTAAAAAGTCTAGAAAATAAACAGAAGATTTTTCAGAACATGTCAAGGATGGAAAATGAGGCCATTAAGGAGTTGAGGATGAAAAAAGACCTGATTATAAAACCCGCGGACAAGGGTGGGGCAATAGTTATCCAAACCACCTTAGCCTATGATAAAGAATGCAGGAGGCTTCTGTCTGACAATAGAAATTATCAGATCCTCACTGAAGATCCAACTGAATCACTGAGAGTTCAGATAGGAGGCATGGTGGAAGAGGCACTTGCCCATGATTGGATCACCAAGAAGGAGTCGGAGTTCCTGATACAAAAGAACCCACGAACTCCTTATTTTTACACTATACCCAAGGTGCATAAAAACCTTGACAACCCTCCCGGTCGCCCCATCGTTTCAGGCATCTCATCCATTCTGGAACCTCTGTCCAAATTTGCGGATGCCTTTCTTAGACCAATTGTGCAGGCCACGGACACATATCTGAAGGATACCAAGGCGGTACTCCAATTGCTGAAAGACCAGACATTTGACCCTAGCTCCCAGATGCTCCTCAGTCTCGATGTGGAGAGTCTCTATACGAGCCTCCCACACGAGGAGACTTTACAAATCATTGAGGAGGTCCTACATTAAAAAAACTGGGAATACCACACCCCACGGAATGTAGTGCTTGAATGTATCTCATTGGCCCTTACTAAAAATTTCTTCTGGCAAAAACATGGGACCAGTATGGGCAGTACTTTTGCCCCGAGCTTGGCTGGACTATATGTCCATCATCTTGAGTCTACAAAAATTCTACACCCAGATAACCCATACAGGACGAGGATACGTACCTGGCGGAGATATATAGATGACATCTTGGTTATCTGGGAAGGAGACATGACCACGGTAATTGACTTTACTGTTTGGCTTAACAACCAGAATGCTTTCTTGAAATTTACCCACCAGGTGTCCAACCAGAGTATGGTATTCCTGGATTTAAACATTTATCATGAAGCAGGAACCCTAAAAACTGAAACACATTTCAAATCAACGGCCAGGAACTGTCTCCTCAGATTTGACAGCTTTCATCCACGTCATCTGAGGGAGAATCTTCCCTATGGACAGTTCCTGCGCCTATGGCGGAACTGCAGTGATATTGTTAAATATAAATCTCAGGCCAAGGACCTTAGTATAAAACTAAGACAGAGGAAATACCCAGAACCTGTAATCAGAAAAGCATCGAAAAGGGCCAAGAACAATAATCGCGAAGCCCTCCTAGAGGACAATCCTCGTAGGGAGGAAGCTGAAAAAAGAACAGTATGTGTTACCACATACAGCCCGGTAACCAACCAAGTGACCAAGTTGGTAAACAAACACTGGCGCACTCTAACGAGTAGTGGTCTATCTTTGGAAAAACCTTTGTTTACCCATAGAAGGGGCAAGAACCTGAGAGACATGCTTGTCCACACAAGACCGCCCCCCACGAAAAATGATCAAACAAGACTTCAGGGCTTACATGGTCACTACCCATGTGGTAACTGTAACAATTGCCACCTCACTAAAAAAAGCATAAACTTGACTTTCTCAAATGGGACACAGTGGGAGCAACGTATGTTCACAAATTGCAACAGCAAGAACGTTGTATATTTAATCACGTGCCCCTGTGGAAAAGAATACGTTGGTATGACAACTAGACCTGTCAAAATAAGAATCAACGAACACAAAAGTAACATTAGATGCAAAAAACTCACCACCAAAATGTCTACCCATTTCATTGAACATCAACACTGCGTGAATGAACTGCAGTGGACAGTTATTGAACAATTACCTTCAGATGTGGGCCTTTGGGATAAGGAACAACGGTGGGTGTTCAGGTTGGGAACTGACGTAACGGGGTTGAATGACTCCATCCCGTGGAACCTCTTGAGATAACTTAGTCCGAAAAAAATCACTTAGGCTGTTTTGCCCGTAAAAATGTTTGTAAAGACATCACTTCGGTTTCTTAGCCTTCGAACAGAATGCCACCTGTATGTATGTACGTGACCACCTCGCATGGCACTCTAGATCCATCGGTGCCCTATAGCTAATTCATTCCAGTTTCTTAAAAAAGCGAGGGATAATGTAAGCCCGCCAGTGCCCCGTGCCCCCCCTTGTTTGTAAAATTTAATGCCTTTTACACAGCACACATTTAAAATTAACAGTAATGTGCAATAACTCATATCGATTTAGATCCCGGTTTGGGAATCTGATTTATTGCCCTTTATCAAGTTTCAGCCTGTTATTCCAAACGGAGATATCACCTCTCCGCGGTCCTAATGTTAAGCGTTCCCCTTTCGGAGCATGCACGATCGGTTTATCGGACCGCGCATGCGCGATAGACGTGCAGGCAGTGTTTCACGGGAGCGCATTACCGGATCTCCGGCGATGGCGTTCTCCGTATTTGGGCATATACCGACTCTCATCAACTAATTAGCCATCACTAATTATCACGAGGGGCAGTGTATTTAAAGGCCCTGACTCTAGAGAGGCTCACTTCATCTGAGCCGCGTTGAGGGAAGGCAGGCGAATGGCGTGTGCAGTAACCGTGAGTTAATGGGTGACAGCAGACGACCGCTTTTTCCACAAGTATGGTAGACTCTATACTTTCCTTTTTTCCAACTAAACCCGGATTACTAATGTTGTTTTAGGTCTTTCTGAGCAGGAAGGAGGGATCCCCAATATACGCTTAGGCTCATGAGGTTTTACATATTAGAACTCTAAGTAAGACTTTCTCCTTATGATTGTATGCTCTCTTTCCATCAGAGCTGAGAGTAATTTTTTAATTTTGTGTTTTGTATTTATGTGTGTCAGTACAGTGATGTCCTTTTGTGTGTTTTTCATCACAAAGGTCCCAGCATTTTTTGGTTTGACCTTGTGATATTTTGAGAAGGTTTGTTTCTTCTTCTCCATGAATCTGCTGGCATGTATTTAAGTATGCATTTCTTTTTGCAGGTTCTCTCGCCAACTGGGCGCAACGACATTCACTAACACTAAATAACATTGTTAGGAATATTACACATTGTGGTAATTTTTAATGAAACACTTTTACATTCTACATGTGAGTAAGGTGAGGGTAAGTGCATAACCCTTGTCCTGAAGAAGGAGGCTGTGTCCTCCGAAACATGTTGACACTTTCACAGTGGTTTTTGATACCTTAACTCGTATCTACTTAACCACGCTCTGCACTTCTTTTAATAATACCAGCCGGGGATTAATAAAATTCTGTTTTTCTCCCACGTGCCAGGTATTTTTTAACTTTTTCACTTTTTTTCACCTCACCTCACTCACACCTTGGTTATATACACACACACCCCCACACATAGTTCACTTCAAAGTGCTCCTGCGTACCCGCGAGTCGTAGCACGCCGCATCCCGTAGAGGGGTGCGAAGGCCCCGATGATGAAGCATGACACCAAGGGGCCTGTTGGTGTGTGAGGGGCATTTAAACAACACTGTGTGTTTCCCCATCACTTTAGGGATCACCACCTTGAGTGGATTCCACTTTGTTTACTTATACGCATAGGGAGACTGAATCCACTGACTCTCTCTCTCCCCCCTTCTGTTATACTTTCAAAATGAAAATAAAACATCTCAGAAGTTTCCATAAATTTCTAGCATCAAGGTTCTGTTTGCAGCAAAATAATACGTTTTCCTAGCTAGGGCTGTCTGAACCATGAGAATCCTATGTTCAATAACTTACATTGGAACTTGGCACTTGCAAACATCATGAGGTTTCTCTGGCTTCATGTAGTTTCCTGAATACAATCTGACACCTTCAATGCTTCGTCTCTGTATTTGCGCAAAAATTAATGGGGATCAACCCTGTTAGCTCCCCTTAGGCTTGAAGGGAAATGTACCCTTTTCAATCACAGGAGAGCTGGCAAATGGATGTCACTCCTTTGCTAGAGAGTTATGCTCTGCCAGACAGGGCGTGTTAGTTGTCGGACAAGCCTTTCAGAGAATATATGCAGGTAATAATAAATATAGCCCCAGCCTCGTACCCCAAGTTCAAGGCACTCACACAAGATTCAGATTTACTGGATTATTTTTTATGCAGTATTGATCTACACAACAATTGTATCTTTATGATAACGATTATTATAAGCAACTTAATAGATATTATGAAGATTAGGATGAAGGTTAAAAGGGCCCAAGCATCTTTTATGATGGGAAGCAATTATGTTCAACTCTAAATTTGTTAACCAAGCTAACTTCAATGGGCTCCGTGTTTACCGCACACCTGGTCTTAGACAGGCGTCCCCTTCCAATTTACAAATGCTTTTGGAATCCTGCATGGAACTACAGAACTTCACAGTTCTAAGTGATTTAAATTTTAACTGAGAGGCGGCAACCAATCCTGATACGATGAAGCTGGTTGATGGTTGCAGCAGCTTTGGCCTCGTACAATAAGTAGCAGAGCCTACTCATAAGGCAGGTCACACGATTGACCGCATTTTTACAAATGATCTCCAACTAAAAGTTGCGAAATCCTTTCCCCTGGTATGGTCTGACCATAATGCAGTGTTTTAACTTAACAGGAATCTGGCAGAAGCCTGATCAGTATACCGGCCAAATCCCTATAACTTTCTGCCCTTAGAGTAGGGTCTCTAAAGGAGAATTAAAGGCCACTTTGAGTAAGAATAGTCAAGTCATGGACCCAGATATTAAAATAGATCCCAGTAATCTCTCAAGCCTGATAGATTCTGCTCTGACCCAGCTGGTGCCAGAAAGACAGACTCTTACCTTACCTATCGTAAACAGCCCTCAGCGCTGTGGTACACCCCTGGGTTAAAATGCCTTAAACAGAAATGTTGGGCAGCTGACCGACTATGGAGAAAGGAGTAAGTGCTAATAGCTAAAGATCACTACACCAGCATCTGTAAAGAGTACTACACTCTGATTAATAGTACCAAAACTCTATTTTTTCTACAAAAATAAAACAACTACAAATTATTTAACAATTATTTAAAATAATCACCGCTCTTTTGAATTTTGAACACGGTTCCCCTCATAGTATGGATCAGAATAGCTGCAACAATATGGCAGACTATTTTCTAAATAAAATGTATCTACCATGAAATAGTAGTAACATATTTGGTAAGAGACGTGGGAGGCACCAATCCTGGCTCTCCAGATGACCTCTGCCCCCATGCATCTGGCACATGGTAACACATTTATTAGTGTTTTATCTCACAAAACCTTTGAACCTTCCCAATAGCCTGGAAGTTAGCATATGTGCTACCTATACTGAAAAAACCCGATCTTAATCCAGCCAACACAAAAAACTATTGTCCGATCTCTTGATTGCCTTTCCCGACTAAATTCCTTCAAAAGGCAATAAATAAGGATCTTACTGTATTTTTGGAGACTAATGAAACCTTGAACCAGGATCAACATGGTTTCAGAACCCAGCATTCATAGAGTCCGCCTTACTGGAGGCCTCTGAAGAAATTGATCTCCCAGCCGCATTCAATACTGTTAATCATGAGGTCCTTATCAAGTGACTTGAGAGAATCTCGATTGATGGCACAGCCCTGGCCCTCCTCAGCTCATTCCTAACAGACTACAGAGAGTAGAACAGACTGGTTTCAAATCTAAGATCTATTCCCTACTGTGTCCCACAGGGATCATCTTTATCCCGGATGCTGTTCAATATTTATATTAGCCCCCTATGAGAGCTCATCCGACTCTGGGGCTTGTCGGCTGTCTCTTATGCCAACGATACACAATATTTTTTTGCCACGTCTGAAGATGATGGTCCCACTGAATCGTACTTGAAATATTTTTTAGCCAAGTATCAATCTGGATTCAGAGACATGTTTTAAAATTCAATATTGAGAAAGCCAAGGTGATTCTCTTTGGTAAGAACACCTGCTTTTGGAACTCAACATGGGGGCCAGCAGATTTCCACCCATTTTCCACACCTGTCCCAAAAAAAATTAAGTCTTGGCATGGTCTTTGATGACCAGCTCAGTTTTGCAGAGCAGATCAATCATACCAGCTCCATATGTAACTTCATCATTAGATTATTAAAAAAAGTATTTCCTTTCATCCCGCAGGACATTAAAAAAACTGTTGTGGTCACGCTTATACTTTCCTGGATCGATTATTGCAATGCCTTGTATCAAGGCATCATGAAAGCTGCACTGACCAAGTTACAATCATTGCAAAATGCAGTATCCAAGCTTCTCTTGAAAGTGCCTAAATTTTGATCAGTCACTAAAGACATACGGGAACTACATTGTTTACCAGTAGTGGATAGTGTAGGTTTAAAGCATAGTGAATCATTCACAATGCACTGCACAGAAAGGGCTCACACTACCATCGGAACAACTATTATTCAGTACTGTTCACAGCTGGCCTGATGGTCCGCAACAGCCCATCTGCTAAAGGTTCCCAATTATAAAGAAAACTAGATGGTGGAAGAAGTTAGTGATATCTTAGAGGTAAACTCTGGAATTCTCTTTCTCTGGCCTTAAGATCTCAGCCCAGTCTGTCAAGTTTTAGGAAACAGTTCAAAACATAGCTCTTTGTATTACACACAAAGTAAGCTACGCCTACTGACCACTGGCCATTTTTTCTTTAAGGGTTTCTGCTTATCACACATCTTTAATGTTAGCCTTTACTATGCCAAACCATGTAAAGGTCCCCCCTTACCTTATACTGTCCTCCGGTAAGCAGCCAGCCTCAGAAAGCGGTCTATAGCTATAACAACTGCTATTAGGCTAGAATTTGGCCTAATAAGTTCTTATATTCAAGGTCTAGCTAGGGTTTTACGTTGGGGATACCAGTTGAAAAATAGCGAGCAAGACTCATTCAGAAGTTTCATGTGTCAAGAAATGTTCAGTATTCTGGCAAGTAATTACTCCTTTTATCATGATTTTTTATTTGTATTAAACAACTTTTCTGTTCAAAGAAGAATTAGTGACTAGTCTCCTTCCATCAGAATTTAAATCTTTCTTAAAAACCTCTAGTGGTAAGACTAGTTTTGATAGAGATATTGTATTCTGTAATTCCAAAAAGAGACTAGAGCTAGTAGCCAGGACAAATACACCAACAACGTTACAAAAATATGTACATTGGAATTTACAACATGGTACCCGACATTTCTCACATTTTGTCGCATGAATCTTCTACGTTTAAACGATCTAACAGCATACTGGTCACCAAATTTGGGAAATGGAACAATCTGCAACCTCAGCAATCTAAGTTCTCAGACCTTGGACCATGTCTTATTTGCATGTCCAGCATTGGCCTCGAGCCGCGGTTGTTGGCTTCGGCCAATGTTCTTACTACATAGTGTTAAAAGTGTAGCTTCAGCCTGCAATTTTTTACTGTGTCCAAAAAATGAAGCAGTTTGTGAAAACTTTTTAATTATTTTATGGAGTATATGTATATATGTTAATTGCTGTTTTATGCTCCTGTTTGCACAAGAGGGAGATGCTATGCTCATTTCCCATTTCTGTTTTGCTGTCAAGTCAAAAACTCAGCCAAAGCGTGATTATGGATTGCGTTTTGCACATGTACTGCTGCTATTGAATTGTTGTTTGCACATATTAGGCCATACTTTATAATCGTTTTTCTTGCTGCTAAAGCTGAACTTTCTGCTGAGGATGAATTCTGGATTTTATCAAGTAACTGAAGTAGCTGCTACCTATTGCCTCTCGTACATTTTTGTATTTCGTAGGATATGCCTTGCCACTTTATTCTGTTGGCTGTTAAACTCGAAACGTGGAATGAGTTTTATTATGTTTATTTCTTTTTGTAATATTTGAATGTACTTTTAAGTGGACCTCATATGAGTTCCAAATCCTAATAAATATTTTAATTGAATTGGTCTTTATCTTTAACTCTGCCCTTGCACCAGTACCTTATATAAGTTTATCACTAATGCTGGAGAGAGGAGGAGTAACTTGTGCTTGGCTCCTGCTTTGTTGCAAAAACATGAAACAATACCCCTTGGAGAAGCAAATGGAGGCTATGTAAACTAATGTTATGTTAAATATTTATCTAAAGTGCAATATTTACCTAGAGGTGTTGAGGCGCTTCGATGATACAGATAAATGCAAACCCAACTAAGGGCCTAATTCTTATGCTGTTAGGAAGGCCTCCAAACAGCATATGCTACATCCAAATCGGATTGGGAAATTATCTTTCCAACCATCTCAGAAAGGTTTCCAACTGACTGAGTATAATGTGAGTTAGGCGTTAGGAATAAGCCCAATCCGAACCCGACGGCATTTGGACTGACCGAGCCAAACGGAGCAGAATCGTACATCTCTACAGGCCGTGTCTCTGAATGTCTGAGTTTGATGCTGGATTTGGACAGTCTTTCTGAATTGTGGCATCTGACTGGAATCGGCAATCAGAATCAGACTTTGGGGGCCCATAATGGTCCCCCCTGCACCTGGAGCCTCCCCAATCGGGCCTGTGGAGGTACCCATGGGTCCCTCCTTACCAGCCATGCACTGGGTGGCAGGCACCAGGAGGTGCCCTCCACGGGGTGCCCCATTTTCCTCAGCCACCCCTTTCTTCAATGGGAGCCTATGTATTCGGTCGGAACAAAGGCTCCCATTGAAGTCAATGGTAGTCCAAACAAATTGTATCTGGAAGCATCTGGACGCATCGGTATCCGATCCGATGTAGTGGAAAACATTCCCAAACCCATTCAGTTGGGAATCTTTCCAAACCGCATCAGAATCGGGCCCTAATTGTTCAAAACCGACGCCTTTTGAACCTTTCTGAAGGAAAGAAGATCATGACAAGATCTACCACAGAGCAATATTCTGATGTTAGAATTTGAACAAAAAAGTGAATGAATGAAATGCATTAGAGGAAATTAATTGAGCCAGACATTTTCTAATTTAATAAGCACTGGGGGAAATGTGATTTGGCTAAATCTGAATTACTGAAACTATAACGTATGTAGACTATCTAAGCAATTTCTAGCTTCAAAAGTCTACCCATAAGAATCAAAAGATGTAGTGGTAGCTAATTTATATTACATTTCATTACGAAATGAATAGTGGAGGCAAAGTACTGTCCAAGCAATCTGGGAAAGAAAAAAAGCCGGATAAAACCTGGTGTAACTTCATTGGAAAACTCAAACGGAAGTTGTGGTTTGAAGGGTTTTTGGTATAAAAATTAAGCAATCGCAAAATCTTCAGATCAGGCACTACATTGGGCATTAGATAAATTGGCTTTGAGAAGGATGCTCAAGACACTCATTAGTGATGTCGATCACTCTGAGCCTAAGTCGTTCTCCAGTCCTTCTTACTCTATATGGTCAGTATCATCGGTGGAACGGGCAATATATTTGTCACTTACACAAGAAGTGCATGTTTCCCAGAAACTCTGACTATATAAATTATTTAAAATCACCAAAAAATAATACACGGAATATGGCATACCCAATAGAATGTGTTTCTGTGCTATAAGTCATTAACAGCCAGATTCATGAAGCTAATTTGCGATTGCAATTGCTGCGAATTAGCAATTGCGATCGCAAATTGAGTAAAAGCTATTCATGACATTGAAAATTGCAAAAGTGCGTAATCGCTAAATAAAAATAGCAATTTCGCAAAAAAAATCGCAGAATCCTGAAACCTGCCCATTTGCGAATCGGAAATAGCGAGAAACCAAGGATTCTGCGAATTCATTTGCGAAGTCGCTAAATAATCGCTATTGCCATTCATGAAAAATCGCAGATTGGGAAAAACACGAAAATCGCTATTAGCGACGCGCAATTTAAGGAGAACTCAAACCAGGTGGTAACCAGCAACAACAAAAAAAAATGTGATTAAAGTCAACTGCATACAGGTGCTGGCCTGACCAAACACACTAAAGGACATGCAGCTGGAGACTGAGGACTCTCACAATGCCAGGACTCTACATGATGGTCAGACGGCGTAGGCTGCAGCGAGCAGCACAGAACAGGCATAGGATCCAGGAGCGGATATTCCGGCAGCGGGTCACCCTTCTGGGCCAAACCAGGGAGCAAATCTATGCCAAGTACCGCCTAAGTAGCCCAATGATCATTAAGCTGATCCAGGACCTAGACCCCCTGCTGCAGCATCCAACAAGGAGAACTAATGCCATCCCAACCCATGTACAGGTATTGTGCAGCCTGCACCTACTGGCCTCCGGAAGCTTCCAGGGGATATTTGCTGTGGCTCGGGGCATATCCCAGCCCACCATGTCCCGCTGCCTTAGTAGTTTTCTGGATGCAATGCTGACCCGGGTACACCACTACATTTCATTCCCAACCACCCAACAGGACTTAAATGACACCAAGCTGAAATTCTACAACATTGCACATTTTCCGCATGTTATTGGATGCATGGACTGTACCCATATCCACATCTGCCCACCAGCACAAACGGAATACATGTACCGCAACCGCAAGTCCTACCACTCCCTCAATATCCAGATGGTGTGCAACGCAAAGAATTATATCACGGACATAGTGGCACAATATCCGGGCAGCACACATGACTCCTTCATCTTCCGGCACAGCAGCATTCATACACGACGGGGAGACTTTGGCGAAGGACACCTACTGGGTAAGTACACATGTCCCCAAATACTACACTTTGATCATGTATCTGCGCAGAATAGGCACTCACCCTGTGCTCATTACCCGCAGATGACAGCGCCTAGGGTCTACGTGAGTACCTCCTCACTCCATACCTCAACCCAGCCACACCACAGCAACGGCGTTACAATGCTGCACACATACGGACTAGAAATTGCATAGAGAGGACATTTGGCCTATTGAAGAGCCGTTTCCGCATACTGCACAAGACTGGTGGGGCCATCAAATACACACCTGAGGTATGCTGCCGCATTGTGGCCGTGTGTGCAATACTCCACAACATTGCTACCAAGCGCAGGATACCAATGGAGATATCTGGCAGTGAGTCTGAAGGTGACAACCGGCCACCTCCACATGTACGTCATGCACGCGGAGAAGATCCTGCTGAAGGACACAGGCTCCGCAACCACATCACTACAAATTGTTTCTAGTGCACACATTCCCCTATCACAACACTGCACCCATGCATGACAAATGTAATAATGACATGAGTGTGTATCAAGTTTGACCATTAATCTTTATTGTTAATTCACAATAAATTGGCCTTTAAGTATTCAATTGTCTGAGGGAGAGAGTATTGCTCCATACCTCCCCATGCTGGGGTAGGGGGTTTGCAGGGGTTGACTGCATGGCCTCCCTCTGAGTGTCAGAGTCCTCACGGACGGTGACGACGAGACACCCCAAGTCGTCTCTCGGCATCCTGAGGGACGGTGTTGGCCCTACTTGCTGATGTTGGCCTGCTGCTGCGGCGACGTGCAGGCATCGGTGGCAAGGATGCACTGCTGTTGGTTGACGCAGCCTCACTTGCGTCGTCAGCCCCCTCTGCTTCTTCATGGGCAGTGGCCTGTCTGCCCAGCACTGCTGCAGTGAGTAGGTCTAGTGACCTGGCCACATCCTGGCAACACTGCACCATCTGGGCCTGCATGGCGAGTGACCTTCGTGCCAGCTGAGATGTAGCATTACCAACTACATGATTTGACCTAGTGCAGGCCGATAGGCGGGCCAGTAGTTGGCGGTGGCGTCGACGGGTCATGTCCTGCTGGGCTACAAGCAGCTGGTTGTTTTCACGGACTGCAGCGGTCATCTGGGCTATGTGTTGGCCGTTTGCCTGCATCTGTGTGAGCATTGCTGCCATGTGGCGCGCCTATGTGCGATGCACCGCCAGCATGCGGCGTTCGATGGCCAGGCCTGGATCGGGTATTTCAAGTGCCCTGGCGGTGCCTGCTGGGACCTGGCGCTGCTGGCGCCTCAGTGCGCTGGTGTGTGACCTGGCACCAGCTGTGCGCCTCGTCTGCCTCCGAGGCGCTGGTGGTGGAGCCTGTACCACTGCTGTGGCTGTTTGCTGGGGGGTTGGCTGCACGGCTGTGGCTACAGGGGTGGCCCTGTCCGCACGGGGTGGTGTTGGTGGTGGTGGGTGCACTGCTGGTGGCTGTGATGGGCCGGGTCATTGGGAGGACTGGCCCTCACCCTCAGTGTCCTCCTGGCTCTCAGCGATGTGCAGCGCCACGCTGTCTGTGCTGGATTGCTCACCTGCACCTGTAATGTGAAAGGGTGCATGATTAAAGTTATGTATCTTGCGCAGGCAATGTGGATACATGCATGCAGCCTTGCTTTCCCTGACTGGCTTTTGGATTTACTTTGCATTGAGTGCTCTGGCAGTGTTGGGCTAACTACGGGTACATGATTACACTACACACAACTTCCACAATGCAATGGGGATTTTTGGGTGAGCATGGGCTGCATTGTTGGGGATGTCATGTTGCTAGCTCAGGACTTAAGGGCATTGTTAGGGGACTGGGTCGCAGTCGCATGGCACTTACCTTCAGGTTGTTGGCTGGGTCGAGATGAGTCCAGCTGAAGGACCCCCACGTAGGCTTCTGGCGCAATGGTGTCCTCAATCAGGTCCTCCAATGGGGTGTTCGCTGTGGCTACAGGTTCCCCTCCACCGGTGGCCAGTCGCTCCCCAAGCCTCTCAGCAATCCGCTCCTTAGAACGTCCTCTCAGGTCGTACCAGCGCTTTTTTATGTCGTCAATGGAGCGCTGGGTCACACCAACAGAATTGACCTTTGCGCGGATGCGCTTCCAGATCCTGCGCTTCTCTGCCTCTGGCACCCTCTGGGAGTCTTTTCCAAAGAGCCTGGCATGATCCTTGCAGACCCCCTCAATTAGGTGCTCCAATTCGGATTCTGAAAAATTTATTTTCCTCTTTCTCTCCTGCCCACTGCTCCCTGCTGCATCCTGGGACATCTTTGGATACTTATTTTCTGGCTGGGGTGCTGCACAGTGTTGGTTTTGGTGCTCCTCAGTTTCCTGCTGCCACTCCCTGGCTCTGTATTCTGTTTGTGAGTGTGGTGAGCCTACTTCCTGGTTGTGATGTCATCAGTGGGCTCAAAATGCGACTTCCCGTTTTTGCGATCTCGCAGTTAGCGATATCGCAATTTGCAATATCGTAATTTGCGATATCGCAATATCGTCTTAGGAAATTGCCGATTCTGCGATTATTTTGCGATTGCGGCAAGATCGCTATCGCCAATTGCGATCTATTGCGAATCGCATTTTTTACTCGCATTTGTACATGAATTCCATTCTGCGATTCTCAAATTCCGATTCGCAAATTTTCGCAATTTGCTAATCGCAGAATGGTAGCTTCATGAATCTGGCTGAAAGAGTCCCATAATCATGTAGAGACAAGAAACCAAAAATCGGGTGTCTTTAACCCTTTCCATGCTCATGGCGAGCTCAGCTCGTCATGATGCACGGGTGAGCTGTGCTGATGACGAGCTGAGCTCATCATGAACAATGGGAATAAAGCAAAGCCAGCACAGCAGGGGAAAACACCTAGCAGCCAAGGTGTTAAAAGCCTTATAACTTTGGGTCGACATATCAGAGCCACATTATTTATTTATTAAGATCAAATAAATACCACTAATGAAATATTTAAAAATTGTACGTACCCACCTTTTAAGATTTTGTACAAAAGTTTTTTCCCAGAAGTTGTGATAACATGTAGCATAATGGCCTGATGAGCGTATAACTTAAATACTATTTATTATTGTGAAATCTGGCATTGTTCACCAAAATTACCCTTTATATTTTCAGCTTTTGGGGATTGTAGACAAGCAGCAGAGTTTTTGTGGAAATAATCAGGAATGTAAATATTATTGTTCTATGCTTACACAACACTAGGCACATAAAGAGCATTTTCAGCCTGTAATTATAGTTTGAAAAAAAACATTGACCTCTGTCATCAGCACCACTGCTTTTTACTGTGCTGGAGAACGGTCTCTGAGTTGGAGGAATCATGAAAACACTTGATGGCGGAATCGGCTTCGTGTTTGCTGTGGAGGTTGCTTATGTGTCACGGTCACACCATAAGCATTTTCGTCTTTATTCTTCTGAAATTAATTTCAAGGTGAAGCATTCTTCCGCCTTGGAAGACAAAACAGTGAGCAGATGACAGCTGCCTGCCTATCATCTCACTGTCTCTACTTTGTGTGAACCGTATGGAGCCTGAGGGAATTGGCATTAGTTACCTTTAAAACTTTTAAAGGGTTCGTGATGGTGTGTTATTAGGCACTATCATCGGATCTCACTTCTAGTATGTAAATAGGTTTTGGGTTTCTACAGGGGGGTGATTACACTCCTATGTGTTATAGGTGCTTTCCCACACGTCTGTCTTCCCTATTATGGTCCTGACTCTATGAATATTTAACGAAGCTCCTTTTTGTCTGTGTTTTCTGTGTTATGGTGACAATACACAAGGGTCACATGCCCATAGCTGTGTCATGTAATGATATCTTATGTTAAATGTAGCTTATATAGTGCGTAATCACCTACAGTTCTCTTAGCGCTTGTAGAGAAAGCTCAGGTAACTTCTACCATCCCCGAAGAGCACCAAACAAATATATTAGACTATAGCCAAGGCTTCCCTAAACAGATAGGTCTTGAGATGCTTCCTGCAAGGGAGGAGGGCAGGTTCCTTACGGAGGTTCTCCGGTAATTCCACAGTAGCACCTGTCTCCTCCAATGGACATTGAAATCTCAATCTGTTTTAGTGTGAATCACCCAACATTTCTGGAGATTTGAGGTGCATCGGACACTGAAACGTTGTGAGACTGAAGATTTTCCGTTCCAGCACGGATTAAATCTACAACAGCTTTTCAACGTGATGGGGGAGGTATTTGGGAAGGTTCAGTAGCCCTGTATTTATTATAAGATTGGATGTTTACAATGTAAAAAAAATTCAGAACAATGAAAGAAAAAGGCGTTTAGGGTGGCTGTCTAATCACACATGTTTAACGGGACACATATAACCTGTGTGAACAGTGGCGGCTCCTCCTCTATGGCAGAGGAGCGTCGCCCCACTACTCACTGAGCAGTGTAAATGATAATAACAGAAGTTATTATTATTACATTTTTAGTATCTCCACGGGCGGGGAGGGGCTTGGCTCCCCTGATGTAAGGGAGGAGTGGTTACTGCACTTAAAGTGCGCATAATGCTTTGGCCGGCTGTCTTGTGTGAGTCAAAGCGTCACAAGTAGTTCGTCTGTTCTCTACCCTGGCTGCATTACAGCCTGGGTGGAGAACATGACCAGGCTCTCTGTCCCTGTCTGAGCACTGAACCATGGCACTCAGACCAATCACAACGCTGCATTGTAGCGTTGTGGTTGCTCAGGGGAGCCGGGTGCTTACTAATCACAACACTGCATTGCAGCATTGTGATAGGCTGTGGGGAGCCTGGGTGCTTCTTAGAAGAGACTCAATGTGGGAGAGACAGAGGAGGGATGCGGCGAGATCAGGTAAGGGAATTTTAATTTTCTTTTCAACTCCCCATAGCCGCCCCCCCCCCACACTTTTACCGTGCCACCCCTGTACCTCACTGCCAACCACTGTGTGTGAATGTGTGTTAGAAATTTGCCTTTTCTCCGGGGTCACCCCAAATCTTTGCCTTCTTTATCTGAGCCCATTTTTGTTAGCCGAAGGACTGTGTGCACTTTACTCTCACCATCTTTGTGTGATATGATCTCACTTTTAAACATGGCAAAAGTTGCATGTATATAATTGCCACATTTGGCTTACTTATAGATTCCTAGTATAGGGTGCTTTATATTACACAGGGCCTGTGAATTTTCCTGACTGGATGGCTGGGGAAGAGCTGTGCAGCTGGTCATAATGCCAACGGCGCATTGGTCATAGTGAAACAAATATTTTCTGCTGAAAATACTTGCCCTTCAAAGGATATCCTGGGGGCTCCACCCAGTCTCTTTCTGACTTCAGATGAAGACCACCCTGTCACTGGCAGATGCAGCACACACCTGGGCCTGCTTGCCCTTTATTTCACTAGCCAGGCGGTAGCCAAACCCAGAGCAAATGGATGAACTGACTAGAACCAGCTTCAGAGTTATATAAGGGAGTATCCGCATCCACAGGCTGGCACTTGGCTTAAAAGTAGTATCCACTAGAACCTGAAATCAGAACAGAAATCAGGCTCAGAAGAAGGACTGCTCTGCAGTCTGAAGGACGTCTATACCTATTTGTCTTGAACCCAGGACCCCACAAGTGACACCAATGGTCAGTCTGCTTACCTCCTGATTGAACTACAGGGACACAACAAGGTTACTGGGGCCATTCCTGCTTTAAAGCTGAGTGGTACCAACTGGAACTGACCTGGTCACCTCTGATGGCCTCTGTTGAATTGAATCAAGAGAGTGCCATGGTCCTGGACCCTTCGCTGGAGTCAGAGTGCACTCCTCTCTGACTAACTGAAGGTTTCACAGCGTATGACGGAAAGCAACACAGAGCCACACAGAACCCCATAGTTACCAACTGAAAGACTCACTGGATCCACTGCAGCATGACACTGAGCGACACAGAATCTAGCAGAGCCTTGCCACTCACAACCTTATTTAAGGCTTCACTGAATCTGAGGCCATGCGTCACAGGACCCCGCAGAGCCAAGCGGGTCCTGAATGAAAACTGTGCACTCAGTGAAGCCAAAACACCAACCGTAGTCACTTGAGTGTACAGTAGGTTTATTGGCCACAGTTTCCAATAGCAACACAATACCAACTGATAGTGATAGAACATTGATAAACCTACCCTCCATACACATTCCATATTCCTAAGAACCCAGAATAAACAAATGAATAAATACATAAAAATATAAGTAAATAAATGAAACAGATATCTATACATATTGCACAAAAAGTGCATACAATAAAAATGAGATCACACACACAATGCTATGTACAAGGTTGCTGCACTATACATATCACACAATCTTGCTGGTTTATCAACAAACTCGTTTGCCCCTACTCATTGATTGATTGCTGTCTATTTCATCAATTTGTCATGAAGTAAGGATTATCCATTTTGTAAAAACATCTTAACTCTGATTCTGTGATTGATCAGCTGCTTGATCAGGTGATACATTATCCACACAATCGAGATTACCTTTCTATTTGAGAAACTCCCTTCAAATTGCTGTCTTGCTGAGAAATGTTTTATAAACTTTGCACGGAACTAGCATACACCTAAGAAAGAAGGAACTTGTTCTCTGTTTTTTGGTACAGGAGCTTTGGTAATGTCCTCAACCAATCCTGGTCAAGGTTCAACCCCTTTTTCAGAGATAACATGTCCTACTTAGTCTATACTGCTTTTCACAAATTCACGTTTCCTTATACTGGAGACGATTCCAAATTTCTCTTATCTTTTCAGATCAATATACATGAGTTTGTCATGTTCCTCACAATCCTCCCCTGCGACCAAGACATCATCCTGGAATGTCACTACATATTTGACCTCATGAACACTGTTTTCAAAAACATGCTGAAAAATTGAAGCTTCAACACTCATCTTTTGTTCTACCATTCCAGTTCTCTCATACCGGTAGCATTCCTGGACACAGCATCAATCTTCACTGGAGCCCTGAATTTCAATTTCCCATTCATAACATCGGCAGGTTCCTTAATGTGTATACAATCACCTACATTTATCTCACTCATGACTTACTTCAATTTATGTAGGTTATCAGGTGCGGAAATGGACACTTGTTACAATTCTAAACCTTTGGATAGAAAACTCTATAGCACCCTCAAAAACTCAATGTATCTCGGTATTGCGGTATATGTCTTTCATAAGCCCCACATTGTAGTTGTGGCATTTATCATAGGGTGCTATAGTATGTGCTGGATGCCCGCCTCATCCAGAGGCTCCTCTGGTCTAGATTGCAGTGTCCAGAGATTTGTAAGATGCCCCCACTAAGTAAGGGTGAGTGAAAATGTAAGTTAAAAAATAGAATAACACCTAGAAGTATTTAATAAATGGTGTGAGTCTATTGAAGTAAAACATAAGCGGTACTTGTAATAGATCGAGTTACTAGATCTATAAGTGTATTATTAAAGGCTCGGCTGAGTCTATGGGGCTTTCGTCAGGACTAAAAAACAAACAAACATCAAAGTGTATCTTTACTTACACAACTTGTGTAGTATATTTAGGTTGCCTATTTTTAGGCATTCTCTGACCAATCGCACTCTTTTAACCTGTAAAAAGAGAGGGAAAGACAAACAGACATAGAATACACAATTATAAGGTATTATAAGGTATTATGTACTGTTTAAGGGGGGGGGCGAAAGATTGCTACTGTCTCATCTTTCTAATATCTATTCTAAGATTTTGCCTGGCATTGGGTGGAGGAAATGCTACTTTAGGTAGAGGACTGAGAGAGGATAGAAAGCGACAGTTATCATGATTGAACTTGATTAAACACTGGTTTCATAGACCCAAAAGTTGTTATAGGGGGTCTGCAGTTGCAAACTTACATTGCATTAACATTGTGGCTATCCTCAGTCCTCTACCTAAAGTAGCCCTTCCTCCACCCAATGCCAGGCAAAATCTTAGAATAGATATTAGAAAGATGAGACAGTAGCTATCTTTCGCCCCCCCTTAAACAGTACATAATACCTTATAATACCTTATAATTGTGTATTCTATGTCTGTTTGTCTTTCCCTCTCTTTTTACAGGTTAAAAGAGTGCGATTGGTCAGTGAATGCCTAAAAATAGGCAACCTAAATATACTACACAAGTTGTGTAAGTAAAGATACACTTTGATGTTTGTTTGTTTGTTAGTCCTGACGAAAGCCCCATAGACTCAGCCGAGCCAAGGGGGGCTGAAACATGTCGACAAAACCTTTAATAATACACTTATAGATCTAGTAACTCGATCTATTACAAGTACCGCTTACGTTTTACTTCAATAGACTCACACCATTTATTAAATACTTCTAGGTGTTATTCTATTTTTTAACTTACATTTTCACTCACCCTTACTTAGTGGGGGCATCTTACAAATCTCTGGACACTGCAATCTAGACCAGAGGAGCCTCTGGATGAGGCGGGCATCAAGCACGTACTATAGCACTCTATGATAAATGCCACAACTACAATGTGGGGCGGATGAAAGACATATACCGCAATACCGAGATACATTGAGTTTTTGAGGGTGCTATAGAGTTTTCTATCCAAAGGTTTAGAATTGTAACAAGTGTCCATTTCCGCACCTGATAACCTACATACTTACCCTGGGGAAGTAAATGGACATTTATTCCTCCTCCCTACCTCCTTGATTATCAATTACTTCAATTTATGTCTACCCAGTCTAAATTTTTTCGTCAAAAACTCTACTCTTGGCTGCATGATCTAGTCTATAGATTAAGCATGGTCAGATATTGGTTGAAACTTACTCAACCAAAAACAATTTCATGCTGGCACTTGTCCCCTCATGACCTCAAAAGGACTCAAACCTGTAACAGCATAAGAGCAAGAACAATGAAACCACAACATGCTTTCCACCACATCTAATGGATCAATCTTGTTTTGCACAGCCCACTGAATACACTCCAAAAACGTACAATTCATTTTCTCTACAAGACTGTAAGCCTGGGGATCATATAAGGTAATATGCTTATGCCTGATGCCATTCTTTTCCAGAAACTCTCTCATTTCTTTGGAAACAAACTGCACTCCATTATCAAACACAATTTCCTTTGGACAGCCTTCTATTAAAAATATTTGTTTCAAAAATGTTATGACCGCTGCAGTGTTGGGTTCCTCCAGGAACTCAACTTCAACCACTTACTGTAGTAGTCCACTACTGCTGACAAAAATAAGACATTCTTTGACACAAGCAATAATGTCTGAGTCCATGCCTGGCTACCAATAACTGTCCTTTGTCTTCCTCTTAGTGATAGTTTGTCAGAAATGTCCTTCATGCCTACACAATATTATTTTCTCTCTCTACCTGTTGGGAGGTATGAACTTGTCACCACACATTAACATTCTATTACTTTCTAATGATTATTCATCTGCTACTTTGAAGTATGACAGTACTCTCACCTGCAACATTGTCTCTTTGGACTGTCCTTCTTTAACTCACCACTTGACTATCTTCAACTCCACATCCCTGGGCATTTTGGTAGCCCTTTCATTCTCAGTGAATCCATTTACATGAGACACGTCAATTGTTGCCATCAAACATTCCTCATCCTCATCCTCTTCCTCTCAACTACAGCTTTGCCCTTCACAAGAAATCGGAGAGCTTGTATTTTTACCACACAGGATGCATTCAATGCGTAAATTGTGTTGCAAATGTTTGGAATTCAGCCTAGCTAATCTGAGCATGTGATGTTTGATAACTGTTCCCCCAAGAATGTTCACCAATGACTTGTGATTTACTTTTCAAGTGAATTTCCTCCCCCTTATGAAACACTTAAAATTCTCAACTGTCAAACAGCATGCCAACAGTTCCTTTTAAATGACAGAAAATATATTTTCATTGTCTTTTAAATCTCTGGATGTAAATCTCACAATCTTCTCACCACCTTCTTCCTTTTGAGCAAGAGTGGTGCACAAACCATTACTGCATGCATCCAAAGTGATAATGGATTTCTTGCTGTGATCAAATGGTGCCAATACCCCAGCCGACACAATGTCATTTTCTAAAAGACAACAACTCATTTGACAAATGTCATTACAGTCAAACACTTTCTTCTTTTTGAGAAGCTCCCTTAAATTTACCGCATTGGAAGAGAAGTTTTTGATAAACTTTGCTTACAACGTACGAAAGAAGCAACCTGTTCTCTGTTTTCTGGTGCAGGAGCTTTGGTAATTGTCTCAATGAAACCCAGTTGAGGTTCACCCGTTTTTCAGAGTTAATATGTCCTAAGTATCCTTGCATGCTTTTCACAAATTTATGTTCTTCATTTTGGTAATAATTCCAAATGTCTCTAATCTTCTCAGAAAGATATGCATGGGTTTGCTGTGTTCCTCACAATCCTTCCCTACGACCAAGATGTCAGCCTCGTATGTCACTACAACTTTGACCCCTTGAAAAATGCTTCCCAAACAATGCTGACAAACCAAAGCGGCTGATGCTAATCCAAAAAAAAGGCATCCTTCTGAATTGGAATGTGTGTATAGGTGATGCAAAGACTGACAGATGTTTGGAGATTCCTTTACCTCAACTTGATGACCAGATCGATCTTACTAAACACTCTGGTGCCAAACATTGTGATGATGTCATCAATGTGAGAAAGAGGATGAGAATCTACCCATGTCACCCTGTTCAAACCCCTGAGATTAACACAAACTCTCAATTGTCCATTTTCTTTCCTCACTTTTACCAAACGGGACAACCATAGGGAGGAATCAACAGGTTCAATGACCTCTTCATCACACGTTTTGTTAAGGAAATCTGCAAATTCCTCCCAAACACAAAAGAGCACATTTCTTTCTTTATTTTTTTGTAAATAAGTCTTTTAATTTTTTTCAAGAAAAATACAGTTAACTTTACAACTAAGTACGAATGTGTACAGGCATATTATCAAAGTGAGGTAAGTGTTGAGGTAGAACAGGTGAGTCACAAGAAGAGGCATAGGGAGAGGCGAGAGAAAGATGCACCAATCATTTATGGAATCAATACTTGTAATTGCATATGTTTTTAACAGAGGGGGTCCTCAATGTTTTAACGTAAGACCAGTACAACATCTATGCAGAGGCAGAATTGCTGGGCTCGTTCAGAACCAATGAATGCTCACTTTCAAATGATGTGTGCTCATCTGGTGCAGTCCCCAAGTCAAGTTCTCCAGGAGAGTTCTCCTTCTTCCACCATGACTGGATCCACTCCATCTCCTAGCTCTTCACACTAGCCGACCAGTGTGTCCAGCATGCTAGACCAGGTTTCAATATCCCTTTCCGCATGTTCGCTAATACGCACCCTCCAGAGTCTACTTATCTACACCACTGCCCATTCTAAAAGATCTGCCTGCCATTTAGTGAGGGTAGAGGGATAGTGCTGGCCCGGTGTATGGCTATATGTACCAGCCATAGGCCCAGTAGGGAAAATGTATATCTCATCTTTCTCCCCTTCCTGGGAAGAGTTAACAACCTCAGAAGGCAGTGGCGCATTGAGAGTTCCATGGCTAACCTTGTTACCCTGTTTAACTCTCCAAGCACAGCATTACAGTATGTGTGGAGCTGCATGGAAGTCCATGCAATGTGACAAAAATCTGCAGGTCTGACCACCCATCTAGCACATCCCCCCAATTTCACTGTGTACGCCCTATATAAACCACATAGTGTCAGATATGCTTGGTAAAGAAAATAAAGTTGCACCAGCTTAAAGCAGGCATTGCTATCCATGTCACACACTTGTATTTGAGCTCTACTGCAATCTCTGTCCAATAATGGTGACCCCCTAGTTCCCTATCCCAGGCTGCTCACTTCAGGATGACATCCGTCCTTCTATCAGACTTTAGGTCTACATTTAACAATAAGCATTTAGCTACATAGTTTTTTTCTGTCTAGTATACCATGCAACAATAGATATAACCCTTCCACATCCGATGACTGCCCTCTAAACTGGAAAGGAACTCCCAGGGTCATACAGACAATCTCCAGGATAGGTAGAGGAGTACAACTCCCCTCGCCACTTTTTATGATGTTTCTAAGCTTCATACTAAGCTTCAGAGAAATACAATGCATATTCCCATCCGTCTAAGATAGGTGTGGGTCCTATATCTTGTTACAAAAGAGGTGAGCCCCCTCACGTTTCATGATAACATTTGTATTAAGTCAGCCATTCCGAATCACCTCCAATTATATTCACTGATCACATCAAGCCATCTCACCCAACCCCGCACAATGTAATGTGCAATTGCTGCCACACAAAAGAGAAGAACCTGAATCTCAACTTCCAAATGTCACTATCCCACCCACCCCGGGTAAACACCCCAAATCTCAACTAGTGTCTGCCCATGCATCGCACCTAACCCCCCCACGCAACACAACTATGCAAAATAAATGTTGGAGTACATTGGGAACTGTAACAGATGCCAATCTTTATTAGAATGCTAAGGAGCAATACAGATAGGCTTAGATCCCTATAACATAACATGTGTATTTGTAAAGCGCCTGTTCACCACTAACGGGGTTTCTTTGCACTGAATAACAGATGTTTATTTTCACCCAACTCAATGATACTCATTTTATCGACCTCAGATGGATGAAAGGCTGAGTGCACCCACTGGGATTTGAACCTTTATCCATGAAGTCAAACAAAGGCTCCTGCAGTGGATGCAATAGTTCACTGAACCACAAGCCCCAATGTCAGTGTCCCAGTCACCACCTCACACCTACAGGTCTCAAAAGTGCCACTACTCCCACTGACAATTGTGTGCACGCAACTTATGCAAAACACAAACAAAATTAGCGTAGAAACAGCGGCATTAAATAAAAGCATACACAGGAATATCAGAAAAGATTGAGAACAAAACCCAAAAGAGGAGGGTACTTTGGCAGATTGTATCCGTACCCCATTTAAGTGTCTGCCCCACTTTATCTGCCCCATTGCCATCTAGTTTATGTGATGGCACTTCAATGTCACTACTCAAGAAGAGCAACAGCGTGTAATTTCAGGCACCCATTCTCCCATAATTCCTGCTCACATCTCAAAGAGTTACACAGATCCTCCTTCAGCATTCCTTCCTAAACACAGAGGGCTATTATCTCTTACCATAGGGTAGTGGTGGGGGCCCTCACTCACATGCCTAATATATCTCTGCACCTCTGAGGTCACGTCAGTTTCCGCTGTTCAACCACCAGGCTTGTCCAGCAGCTCTGAGTCTGCACCAAAGGATGCCACTGATGTGGCCCTCTTGTCCAGCACCCTGGCCACTGATCTCTCCTGTTGATGTGATTCCAAAGTGGGTTTGCTATCTGTCCCTACCACCACTCTCACACCTGTTTGTGCACATCAGCTGCACTAGATTCTTTTCCGTGGTTGTGCACTCAACTCTGCTGGTCTCCGAGACATGTCCCGTCTCTGCACCAAAGGTGTATCTTACATAAGATCACATCTCAAGATCCCCAGCCAGTCTCATGTTTCCTCCAGCACCTTAGAGAAATATGTTTGGTCATCCAGGATCACTTTCAGCTTTTTGAGGTACAACATATACTGTAATCCCATAAAAGACAGTTTTTGCTTAACACCTCAAAAAGATGATCTCTCCAACTGAACAGCTCTGGAAAAATCTGAAAAGTAGCGTGCCCCTGTTTTTGAACCACCTGAAGGACTTTGTCTTGATCTCTAAAGTTCAGGAAATTGGCTATAACTGTCCTGGGGCGAGCTTCAGGTTGCGATGATGGGGCCAATGCCATATGAGTTCTCTCCACTGCAAAGAAGTTGGATAGTTGTGCGGCCGGAAGCGTCAACCTAATCCAGTCCTCCAGGAAGGTCTCTGGTCTGCCCTTTTCTACTTGGCCTCTCCCAAATGGACCTTGTTTGTAACCAATGACACCTGAATGTTCTTCCCTGGTCTTAAAGTCATGCCAAATAAACCATGATGGTACAACCCTAGGATGTTCAAACCGTTCTTTACTATGTAGACTTTATAAAAATCACTCATCCTTTCTAATAATTCATGTGACGCTCAAAATAACCCATCAGCTCAATCTTTCTCCCATCATAACATCCTGGAGTGTAACTCGATTGGTACATTAAAATTCTGTACTACACAGCGCCCTTTTACACATCACATGTTATCAGCATATGACTGCTGTGGGCTCCAAGACTACCGCCAGGTCATGTTACGTCTGTTCACAGATACTTCATGCAGTAGGCGCAGACTGACTGTACTTGTCCCATGAGGTAGCCCCTTAGACAGAAGAAGGCCTTCTCCACTTACACCTATGTAGAATCAGGGCCATAATTCAGCCAACAAGAGTAGTAGTGAATATGACCTGTTACAAGACAACCCAACAGCTCTATACCTTTTCTCTGAGCCTAGCGATATTCAAACTGAGCTAGGCAGGATGCACAGAAAGGGCACCATAAGGGAGGATGCTGTTTGGCCCTGAGACTTCCCAAAGAAGAGATTCTTGAAAGCAGCAAAACTCCCTACTCAAAGCACAAACATATCTACTCCTGCCTCTATTTGGGGTCCAAGGGTGGCCCTTAGCCTATCCGGGGCAGTTTTGTTTAACAACAAGTGGACCTCCGACATAGAGTTCCTGTAAAGGGCCATCCAGCTCATTGATGAGAAGGGAAATGGATCTCATAGGGGAGGATTGAATGAAAGCAAAGACGCCCTGTGTTAGGAAATCTGGGATAGCAAGGTGGGTGGATATACCTGGCTAGAAGGGAAGTGGACACCTCTAATTGTACAGAAACTTACACTGTATTCCTTATGCTTCAGAGGTAGTTTCCACTCTGCACAAATGAAAACTGTGGCTCTATTCTGCACATTATGGACTTGCAATGGCGCACTTCCACGCTAATGGATGTGTACTGGCAGTTTGCCTCCACTCAGCTCATCCCTGGATCGTGCAGACAGTGTTCTCTGGTAACCATACCAACCCCTACCCTGGTCATTCCCGGAAAAGAACTATTGGACTAGTATCAGCACCCGCTAAGGAACAGGACAACCTTGCTACATCAGGCTCATGAAAAAAGAACTGTGAATTATTTTATTTGGGCTCAGCACAAGGACATTCCAGAAGAATTGAGACTGGTCTCGGACTCACAAGTATCGGTGGGATGGCCCATACTCTTCTTCCTTGTGCAAACAAAAGCCAATGGCCGCTGGCTCCAAATCACTAGATGAGAAATGCTTAAAATGATAAACAGCACTGAGCTGAGCCTTAATTAGATCAAGGAAGAACTGAGAGTATCCGTCTCATCGTGATGCAGCATCAGTTTGTGTTAGACTTAATGACCGCGATTCAAGGAGGGATGTGTGTCAAGACTTATGCATCCAGCTGCACAGTTATCCCAGGTAATGACCTGGATAATTGGACATTGACTCTAGCCATCCAATCCCTGTACCATTTACAAAGAGAAATGCCTGAGGAGGATGCCCCCCCCTTAACAGCAGTGGTTCTTGAATTGGTTCTCCTTGCTTCCATGGTGACTTTTCGAATTGTGCAAGTCACTTTTGTCGGTTTTCATCATGTTCTTGTTTATGTGTGGTTCTGCGCAATTGGGGATTTCCTGCTGTAAAAATGCAGTCCTGAAATTGGGTAGAATGCAAGTAACTAGGGGGCATATTATCAAGGGGGTTTATCTCCGCTTTTTTGGCTTTAAAAGCCAAGAAAGCGGAGATAAAATTATCTCCCCATTACCTAGCTGTCGCTAACACCAGTTAGCGACAGATAGTAGGAGATAGCGACCATCTTGGGCCCCACTTTGCATGTCAGTGATATTTATCACTAATGACATGCAAAGTGGGAGTGCCAAGATGTTAGCGACTGAAAACAGTCGCTAACATCGCTATCTCCTATTCCCAACTTTTGGAGATATTTGCGCTAAGCGCGAATATCTCGAAAAGCTAACACCTGCCCTGAGCAGTTCTAAGCCATGTTATCCAATGGGAGGTGGATAACATGGATAAGGGCATTAGCTCGGTAATGCATGAATATCGCTGACTTTTCAGCGATATTCATGCATTGCGGCGATTTTTATCGCATTTGCGTTAAACCTTGGTAATACCAAGGTTTATTTGCGGTAAAAAACGCCGCAGCTCAGCGGTAAATTTTTGTCTCTAACCAAGCAATAGCGATAATTATCGCTATTGCTTGGTAATATGCCCCTAGGAGAGTAGTAATTGTCAAAACCAAAGAACAACAGTCCCCTAATAAAGTAACTGTAATGAGGTATGGGTTTGCCAGTGTGGTTAAAAATTCAACTGGGGGTATTGTTAATATTGAAAGAGTTGATGTCAATATTAATAATGATACATTCATCTATACCAATGAAATTGTATCTTTATTGACAAATTAGTCCGTTGTAAATTCCATGTCAACCACGACTCAGAATAAGTAGTTAGGCAGGCCCTGAGACCCAGGCCCGAGGTCACTGACAGATTACAGGTGAGATGGCACGTAGCTGGCAGACAAACATGCAAACAAGAAAAACCCGGTTATGTCCCACAGATAGGTGAGGCAACACCTCAATGGTCCAGGGAGATTGGCCCCAATAAAGGAAGCATGGCCAGAGGGGTACGCGCTTTCCCAATACACCTAAAAGTCAAATCCTACATGAAGTTCGGAACATATCTCCAATCAGGATACAGCACACACAGTAAACACAGTGTTAGAAACGGGACCCTGGCTGGCCAAGACTCGCGTCGAGGTCAGTCAGGGATCACCATTTCTAAAGGTCAGGGCAAGGGAGTCACACACCAGGGTAAACCCCACTCGCCCTCTAGGTAACGTGGCGCGAGCAGTCTAGGCTAAACTTAGAGGCGGTATGAGTTAAGTATTTGCGCACGCACCCCAGCAACAACACCCAAGGCCCACCACAAAGGAAACTCCACACAAGGTTATATAAAATAGCCTTTGTATTATAATAAGCAACACATTAGATAGCACACGCAAACTTTACAATGTGCCAGAGGCACGGGCAGAATTTACAAGGGAATTATGTACAGGACAGGGCCACATGGACCACTGTCAGGGGTAGGCACTTGTTAGAAAATAATACTTGTAGGTATACACTTAGCACATAAACATATAATGATTAGCACCAAAATAGTACATGTAGTACACAACCAGTAATCACTGGAAAAGAGTAAATACCTCCTACGCCACCCTAAACACTGTAGGGAAATCACGCAGGGAACTAGGACCTTATCATCAGGACCAAAAGAAGGAATACCAACACCTAGCAGTTAACTCTTAGCAAAGGGAAGGAAACCTAAACATAAAATGGGACGTCAACAATCCTCTATGCAGGGCACACCTAACAAAGTGGATAAACATAAAATGGGACATCAACAATCTACTATGCAGGTCACATTTAGCAAAGTGGATAAACATGAAGTGGGACGTCAACAATAGCACATGAGATAATAAACACAGAGGTGCAGATTAGAACATTTTGCGCAAGAATCACATACACAGAAATTACAATGCGCGGGGTGCACGTAGCACAACACTCACAATGTCCCTCAGGCCAACTGGCCTCGAAAGGGGCGGAATGCCCTGAGTCTCAGTGTCAGGGAAGCTGCGCAGGCAGCACAGCGCACAAACCTAAACGTAGCAGTTGCCCACAAAGTGCTGGGCAACTGATGCAGGTAAAGTTAGGGCAACGTTGGAGCCAGGAGGGCTCAAGAACATGGTGGGGAGACACAGCGTGGGAGCTTAGGGACTACAACCAACTAGCTGCCTGTGTCCCCCTAGAGCCTCTCAGGGCTCGCAAAGCAAATAGGCAAATAGAGCTTCAGCGCTCTTAAAATAAGGAGAGTGCCCCCAGAGCCTCTCTCAGGGCTCGTAAATCAATTAGGGTGCCTGAACCTCGCAAGGCTCGCAAACTCGCTGGTGGCGTGGAGCCTCTCGGGGCTCGGAATACGTAGATTGCCCCCCAGGAGCCTTGGGGCTCCTAAATGAACACTATGGCCACGTTGGAGTCCCTCACGGGGGACTCGAAGATAGATAATGCCCCCAGAGCCTCGCAGGGCTCCAAATCAATTGGCCGGGATCGTTGGAGTCCCTCACGGGGGACTCAAGAATTACACAATGCCCCAGGAGCCTCTGGGCTCAACACAACGAGGGCCTCGCTCGGCCCACACACGGAAGGGGAGGGGCGGCACCGACAACGTGCCCCGACACCCTCCTCCCTTCCCTCGCTCTCCCTCGGCCCTGCTGCACTCACCGGGTCTCCTGTGGCGGGCGGGGCTCCTCTTCCGACGGGGAGCCTCTGGCAGGACACGCCGGCTGCTCCTCTCGCGTCCCGCCTGGCCTTGTCTCGCTCTCCCCTCCGCCTGACTTCCGCCGGGGCCGCCAATGGCAGCGCGGCCCTGGGGGTCAGGGGGCGGGACTTCCGGGTCGCTGCAGGCAGCGCGGCGGCCCGGCAACAGCTTCCAGTGCTCCCGGGCTGAGGCGGTGATTTCCTGGGCAATGCCGGGCGGGCACCGGCTCGAAAATAAATAAATACCACGGGGCAATGCCGGGTGGGCACCGGCCTCAAAAATAAAGACAAAGCGAGGTGGCACTCGCTACGCCGAAAATCGGCGAAATCGACAATTCAGCTCCAATGCCGGGTGGACACCGGCAATGCCAATAAAGCGCTCCCAAGCGCTTAGGGGCTGAAGAAAGCGCGCTCAGCGCTAAAAATAGAAGCAAAGCGCTATTGAGCGCTGGGGCAACAGGAAAGCGCGCCTAGCTCTACAAATCAAGATCAGGGCGCCTCCAGGCACAGGAAAGCTCCAGCAGGGTCTGGAGGCAGGCAGAGGGGCAAGGCAGGGCCAGAGCCAGCACACTGGGCCTCCAGGCAGGGAGACAGCCAAGTGGCGGTCCTCTTGGCCCCTGCAGCAGCAGCAGCCCCCTCTGGCAAGATCCTGGAAGAAAACCCAAGACAGGACAAATTGTATGGGGACACAGCCCCTTCTTATACAGAAAAACCCCTTTGTCTCAGGGTGCAGGGTGGGGGGAAAACCAGTCGCAGCTGGTTTTGAAGTACTCTGTTTACCTCAACCACCCTCTCTATTCACTGGCAGGGCTAGGGCCATCAGTCGCACTACAGGGGGTGGAGCCAGCATTGTCTGGGGAAAGTCCAGGGCCATCAGGGACCAGGTGCACTCCTCCCAAGCCATCAAGCATGCTAATCTCACACTCACCACCGGGCAGACCCATCCAGCCTTCCTGGAGCCAGGTTCACCAGCCAGCTCCAGCCAATCACACTGCAGGCATATTTTACAGTAATATGCCAAGTACTAGAAATGGCATTTCTACACATGCCACACTCACGCAACATACATCATTGCGAAGCATTCATTCCCACGAACTCGCACATACCAAATTCGAGCATGCACTCCCCACGCATCAGGAACTACTAGGGACACAGACATTCCCCATGCATCCCTATGGGAGAGCAGGCCAGCCTAACTACATGCACGCACTTTACTCTGGGACACAGAGAAAAAGTGCGCACAGACCAGAAAATCATCCACGCATATCACAGATCTAAAGCAAAAAGATTAGGGGTGAACCTGCCTTAAGGGCCAAGTCCAACACAACCCCCTTCCAGCCAAAACGCAGGGCAGACCAATCACCACCGTGATGGACTTCCCTGCTTGGGGCGATAAAACACGGACGCGGGCCCGCAACTGCAGGGACACCCTCCTGTTTTACGCCACTGTGAACCCCTGGGGTTCTTTCTAAAACTATGGTAGGGACTCCCTGGATTACCCCACTGGTACTCTCCAGCTGCCCTCGGCCAGGACCAGGCCCTAGGCCACCCAGGTGCCACTGGATCCTGCCAGCTCACAAAGTGGGGGGTAGTAACCCCTGGCACATAACAGCCATGCTCCACTCTTCCTGTCTGCAAGACAGGGCTAGACTGCCACTGGTTCTCCAGCCTAGGGTCTACAACCTTAGGTGGACCAGGAGTCTCAGGGAAGGCTCTCCTCCCCTTACCTCTTCTCCTAGGGTTCCTCCTCCTCCTGTGAGGGGTACCCTCTAAACACCACTCTCCCAACCTGGGGTTTAACCCCTCAGGTGGTACCGGGGTCAGAGGTGGGCTTTCCCACCCTCTGCACCCCCTTCCAGAGTCCTGCTCCCTCCCAACCGGGGCGGTACCTCTGGAGAAAGAACTGGTTAGGACACTGCTTACAGTATTCCCACCCTTCAGGTCAGGCAAACCCTGAACCTGGACCTCCAACCTCCGGTCTAGAACCTTTGGTGGAATCACTGCCTGGCACTCCAGAACTTCTGGGGACTCACATGTCACTCCCCAATCACTCTTTTCACTGGACTTCTGTACTCTCCCTCCTGGAGCAGTACTGCCAGACTCCACAACTACAGAAGCTCCGCTCACAGATGCTCCAGGTCCTCCACACACTAGGAGATCTCCCTCAAGTGGACTAACAGGTAAGCATAGGTCCCCACCCTGGTGTTCCCTAAAGAAACCATCCAGGCTCTGAGGCAGGGCTTCGGGCATCTGGGGACTCTCGGTCTCACACTCACTTCGGCTCCACTGAGACAGACAGCAAGCCCCTACACCCTCCTCACTATACTGAGACCTAGCTGGGCTATTCTCACCCTCCTCCACCACGCTGGGTTGGAGAAAACCTGACCCACTATTATTGGAATCACTCACTAGCGGCGCTAAGGAACCTCTTGCACTCTCCCATCGGTCTGCTTCCGCTGCAAGCTCACATGCAATAAACGATCCAAACTTCAACAGGTGCTGGCGCAACTCTGGCGCACAATAACTGAGCAGGTGCTCTGTGACAACCATGCTAAACAATCCGCCAGACTTGTCATTCACGTGAGCCTTTTCCCAATCAGACAGTGCTCCACAACACTCATCTTCAAAGTCATCCCAAGACTGATGAGGCAGTTTCCTAAGTCTCCTGAACTTCAACCCAAACTCTTCTGGGGGGGAACCAGGAACCATACTCGGGGAACTGGGAGTGGGACTGTCAACACCAACACTTAAAAAGCTGCCACCACTGGACTCCACCCTCCCTGGGGAATCCAGACAATTACACATGCACTCAGGGGGTAACCTACTCTCTTGGGCTACCTTCTCCCTGAACAAGGCCCTGTCTTCCTTCCTATCCAACCACTCCTCTTGGTACAGGGGAAGGGATGGGGCACTGGTACTGACAATGGACCCAGCAAGGGACTCCCTATCTATGGGGTCATCACTCTCTGCTGACATCCATCCACTGTCATCACCATCCAATTCACATTCATCAGGGCTCACCACAGACTCACATCCCTCATGGCGTGCGGCCCGGGCCCTATCTCTCTCACTGCGCTTGAGATCCCACTGATCCTTTTGCCATAGGATCAGGCTGCTCCTAAGTTCGGACTGAGTATCTGACTCATCCACCCCTATGTCTCTCTCTTCACAGAATCTGACCAACTCCAACAGACTGTATCTAAACAGATCACAGAAATCAAAAGTAGGCTCCATTTTGGCGGACGTTCTCAAGAAGAGTTTGACACAGGGAACCTGGGGGTCTGAGCTAAACAGGAGAATACAATTAACAAAATTCAGCAAGATTCCTATCAGAGAACTTGGACTCCACTGTCCAGCATAACACACACTCATTCACACACAACCCTCCCCTCGGACTGGTAAGGCAGTTTCTACCACCCCTGATTTTCTCAACCTGACCACTAGCGGCACAGGTACCAAACTCTGGGAGCAGGGCGGGGAACAAGGTACTGGACAAAATACAAAATGCCACCTTTCAGGAGAAGCAAAACTGAACTTCCCTAAAAAACAATAATTCCCAAAATGTGGTTATCTAAAAAATGCAGAGCTTTCAAGTGTGGCCTGTCGCCACTGTGGTACAGGGCAAACACAAATCCTTATCCTCACCGCTTGCCGCCAATGTTAGAAACGGGACCCTGGCTGGCCAAGACTCGCGTCGAGGTCAGTCAGGGATCACCATTTCTAAAGGTCAGGGCAAGGGAGTCACACACCAAGGTAACCCCCACTCGCCCTCTAGGTAACGTGGCGCGAGCAGTCTAGGCTAAACTTGGAGGCGGTATGAGTTAAGTATTTGTGCACGCACCCCAGCAACAACACCCAAGGCCCACCACAAAGGAAACTCCACACAAGGTTATATAAAATAGCCTTTGTATTATAATAAGCAACACATTAGATAACACACGCAAACTTTACAATGTGCCAGAGGCACGGGCAGAATTTACAAGGGAATTATGTACAGGACAGGGCCACATGGACAACTGTCAGGGGTAGGCACTTGTTAGAAAATAATACTTGTAGGTATACACTTAGCACATAAACATATAATGATTAGCACCAAAATAGTACATGTAGTACACAACCAGTAATCACTGGAAAAGAGTAAATACCTCCTACGCCACCCTAAACACTGTAGGGAAATCACGCAGGGAACTAGGACCTTATCATCAGGACCAAAAGAAGGAATACCAACACCTAAGCAGTTAACTCTTAGCAAAGGGAAGGAAACCTAAACATAAAATGGGACGTCAACAATCCTCTATGCAGGGCACACCTAACAAAGTGGATAAACATAAAATGGGACATCAACAATCTACTATGCAAGTCACATTTAGCAAAGTGGATAAACTTGAAGTGGGACGTCAACAATAGCACATGAGATAATAAACACAGAGGTGCAGATTAGAACATTTTGCACAAGAATCACATACACAGAAATTACAATGCGCGGGGTGCACGTAGCACAACACTCACAATGTCCCTCAGGCCAACTGGCCTCGAAAGGGGCGGAATGCCCTGAGTCTCAGTGTCAGGGAAGCTGCACAGGCAGCACAGCGCACAAACCTAAACGTAGCAGTTGCCCACAAAGTGCTGGGCAACTGATGCAGGTAAAGTTAGGGCAACGTTGGAGCCAGGAGGGCTCAAGAACATGGTGGGGAGGCACAGCGTGGGAGCCTCGGGACTACAACCAACTAGCTGCCTGTGTCCCCCTAGAGCCTCTCAGGGCTCGCAAAGCAAATAGGCAAATAGAGCTTCAGCGCTCTTAAAATAAGGAGAGTGCTCCCAGAGCCTCTCTCAGGGCTCGTAAATCAATTAGGGTGCCTGAACCTCGCAAGGCTCGCAAACTCGCTGGTGGCGTGGAGCCTCTCGGGGCTCGGAATACGTAGATTGCCCCCCAGGAGCCTCGGGGCTCCTAAATCAACACTATGGCCACGTTGGAGTCCCTCACGGGGGACTCGAAGATAGATAATGCCCCCAGAGCCTCGCAGGGCTCCAAATCAATTGGCCGGGATCGTTGGAGTCCCTCACGGGGGACTCAAGAATTACACAATGCCCCAGGAGCCTCTGGGCTCAACACAACGAGGGCCTCGCTCGGCCCGCACACGGAAGGGGAGGGGCGGCACCGACAATGTGCCCCGACGCCCTCCTCCCTTCCCTCGCTCTCCCTCGGCCCTGCTGCACTCACCGGGTCTCCTGTGGCGGGCGGGGCTCCTCTTCCGAGGGGGAGCCTCTGGCAGGACACGCCGGCTGCTCCTCTCGCGTCCCGCCTGGCCTTGTCTCGCTCTCCCCTCCGCCTGACTTCCGCCGGGGCCGCCAATGGCAACGCGGCCCTGGGGGTCAGGGGGCGGGACTTCTGGGTCGCTGCAGGCAGCGCGGCGGCCCGGCAACAGCTTCCAGTGCTCCCGGGCTGCGGCGGTGATTTCCTGGGCAATGCCGGGTGGGCACCGGCTCAAAAATAAATAAATACCACGGGGCAATGCCGGGTGGGCACTGGCCTCAAAAATAAAGACAAAGCGAGGTGGCACTCGCTACGCCGAAAATCGGCGAAATCGGCAATTCAGCTCCAATGCCGGGTGGACACCGGCAATGCCAATAAAGCGCTCCCAAGCGCTTAGGGGCTGAAGAAAGCGCGCTCAGCGCTAAAAATAGAAGCAAAGCGCTATTGAGCGCTGGGGCACCAGGAAAGCGCGCCTAGCGCTACAAATCAAGATCAGGGCGCCTCCAGGCACAGGAAAGCTCCAGCAGGGTCTGGAGGCAGGCAGAGGGGCAAGGCAGGGCCAGAGCCAGCACACTGGGTCTCCAGGCAGGGAGACAGCCAAGTGGCGGTCCTCTTGGCCCCTGCAGCAGCAGCAGCCCCCTCTGGCAAGATCCTGGAAGAAAACCCAAGACAGGACAAATTGTATGGGGACACAGCCCCTTCTTATACAGAAAAACCCCTTTGTCTCCGGGTGCAGGGTGGGGGGAAAACCAGTCGCAGCTGGTTTTGAAGTACTCTGTTTACCTCAACCACCCTCTCTATTCACTGGCAGGGCTAGGGCCATCAGTCGCACTACAGGGGGTGGAGCCAGCATTGTCTGGGGAAAGTCCAGGCCCATCAAGGACCAGGTGCACTCCTCCCAAGCCATCAAGCATGCTAATCTCACACTCACCACCGGGCAGACCCATCCAGCCTTCCTGGAGCCAGGCTCACCAGCCAGCTCCAGCCAATCACACTGCAGGCATATTTTACAGTAATATGCCAAGTACTAGAAATGGCATTTCTACACATGCCACACTCACGCAACATACATCATTGCGAAGCATTCATTCCCACAAACTCGCACATACCAAATTCGAGCATGCACTCCCCACGCACAGGAACTACTAGGGACACAGACATTCCCCATGCATCCCTATGGGAGAGCAGGCCAGCCTAACTACATGCACGCACTTTACTCTGGGACACAGAGAAAAAGTGCGCACAGACCAGAAAATCATCCACGCATATCACAGATCTAAAGCAAAAATATTAGGGGTGAACCTGCCTTAAGGGCCAAGTCCAACACACAGTCATCATTTGCTTCCCATGTCAGACATCTGGACACATTACCCACTGGCCGCATTGAATTCATACAAGGTCAAGTCTCACCTGGATTCCTCATCCAATACATTAATTTAGGCTCCAAAGACAGAGGTTCACATACCAGAAAAGGATCGCAGAACTATTTTATGCATTCAATGAACCGCATAAAAGTCTTTGTTAGACCAACTGTAAATTGAGCCAGTACTCAAACCCTATGCCTATGACTGTGCTCCCGGATGCATTGTTTAATTAAATGAACTGTTCCTGTTTTGCCAAACACCTCTTGTCTTTAGTTTTTTCAAGGAATTTCATGTTGAAGCACCATGAACATAATTTACCATGCAGTCTTTTACAGTAATGCCTTTACCACACATGCCTTTACCAGGCAAACGCCTTTACCACACATGCCTTCACCATGCATAATAGTAAGTATTACCCAGTGTTGGTCACCACCCACAGGAAAAAATTGTTTTTCATAATTTGCTAATAACTTTGGTGTCATTTGACAAATCTTCAAAAACGAAAGTATCTTCCACCTGGGTCCTTCCTGGAAAGTTTCTGGATGATTCGGCAAACAGGTACCAAGAAAAAGGGGGAGGGTCCCAAAATGTATTTTTTCCTTTTAATTTTCTTTGGATAATTGAACAGTGATATCACAGAACCAGCTAAAAGAATTACACCAAATTAAGCTGAAAGTTAAACTTTGGTCCTGATAACATGCCTTTTGTGATTTGGTGTAAATCTGTTCAGTTGCAAGAGAGAAATTTAGGATAAAAATGTATGCATATATAGTGCTGCATAGGATACGCAATGCAGACAAATCTAAAAATGACCGCATTGAATCCATACAAGGTCAAGTCTCACCTGGATTCCTCATCCAATACATTAATTTAGGCTCCAAAGACAGAGGTTCACATACCAGAAAAGGATCGCAGAACTATTTTATGCATTCAATGAACCGCATAAAAGTCTTTGTTAGACCAACTGTAAATTGAGCCAGTACTCAAACCCTATGCCTATGACTGTGCTCCCGGATGCATTGTTTAATTAAATGAACTGTTCCTGTTTTGCCAAACACCTCTTGTCTTTAGTTTTTTCAAGGAATTTCATGTTGAAGCACCATGAACATAATTTACCATGCAGTCTTTTACAGTAATACCTTTACCACACATGCCTTTACCAGGCAAACGCCTTTACCACACATGCCTTCACCATGCATAATAAGTATATCTAAGGTAAGTATTACCCAGTGTTGGTCACCACCCACAGGAAAAAATTGTTTTTTTCATAATTTGCTAATAACTTTGGTGTCATTTGACAAATCTTCAAAAACGAAAGTATCTTCCACCTGGGTCCTTCCTGGAAAGTTTCTGGATGATTCGGCAAAAAGGTACCAAGAAAAAGGGGGAGGGTCCCAAAATGTATTTTTTCCTTTTAATTTTCCTTTGGATAATTGAACAGTGATATCACAGAACCAGCTAAAATAATTACACCAAATTAAGCTGAAAGTTAAACTTTGGTCCTGATAACATGCCTTTTGTGATTTGGTGTAAATCTGTTCAGTTGCAAGAGAGAAATTTAGGATAAAAATGTATGCATATATAGTGCTGCATAGGATACGCAATGCAGACAAATCTAAAAAATGATATTGTCAGCAACGACATAAACAAAGATATGGCAGTAGCCATTTTAGGACTCACAGACTAAGTCCCTGTCCTGATAAAGGTAAAGGAAAATATATGGGGTGTGGGGTGGGGATACCCGCCCTCCCTCCTCCTGGTGGGGGAGGGTCTCTGTGGGACCCCCGTGTGGTGTGCCTAGTGTGTCACTGGTGCATGTTTGTGTTGCGAAAACGCTTTGCACATTGCCTCTGGGATATGCCTGACTTCTCTGCCAAGCTACCAAGGGGGTGAGCAGGGATTATCTTGGGTGTGTAACTCCCTTATCCTAACTAAAGTGGTGGGTTCTGCTTGTCTGAGGTTCATACCCTAGCCAACCAGAAACCCCATTTCTAACAGTGTCCTAGAGTGTAGTGTCATAGAGTGGATAGAGGTGCGTTGAATGAATTTGAGTGGAGTAGAGTGATGTAGAGTGGAGTATAGTAGAGTGGCGTAGCATGTCGTGGAGAGGGTACAGTGTCATAGAGTGGTGTGGTGTAGTGTTTTGTGGAGTGGAGTGAAGTGGAGTGGAGTGTTGTAGAATGGTGAGGAGTGGTGTAGAGCAGGGTGACATAGCGTAGAGGGGATCAGAGTGTTGTAGAGTGTTGTAGAGTGGAGTGGCATAGAATGGAGCAGAATGTTGTAGATTGGAGTTGTGTAGAGTGTAGTAAGCATGGTATAGTAGTGCACTGCTATTACAGAGAACACATTTTCACTTGAAATGACCATTGTATTCGCATGAACATACAGCTTTATTGATAAAACTATATGGCGCACAAACGATAATTTGTCGAAATTGCACCACCTAATAGTGTGTTGATTTATTGTGATCACACTAAAATATTTGTTTCCACCACACTTCAGCATTACAAAAAATGTGCTTCATTTGTGTTTTCCTAATTCTGATATATTCTGAAATATTTGCACAGTTCGTTTACAGACATTAAAATGTTGTTGTGTGCTAGAAAAAAATAACATTGTACAGCCTTTCTCCAGCACACTCCCAGTGTACAGCATGATTGTCACATAAATATTCTCACTTTGTAGTCAAAGAAAGAATAGTAAACACAGGGCTCCCTCGGAAGGCAGAACCCGACCTTTAACCTCTATCTTTGAGTGCACAGCAAATGTTACAGGATACTCAATAAAAAATTACAGAAATTAAAAAAAGACTTACTGGACAGCCTAAAACAAATAAAGCTAGCAAATAGAAAGCAAGGATCTGAGAGTAACAAACCTCGGTCAATGGGAAGCAGTGGGCGGGATGTCTTCTCATTGAATCTTTCAGAATGTCTCTAGAAGTCTTTGGAAACCAAACAGCTGTGCCTTTTTGTAGGCTTCGACCTAAAAACCAAAACAACTCAAGATACACTCAACTGTAAGCGTACTCAGAGTGTTGTGTAGCAAATGTGAAGGCAAAATCTGAGTCAAGAAAGACATGAGAGCAAATCAACACATTGTGGGAATGGAAAAAACCAGATTGCGTGAGTTTATGAAAAAAGAAAAAAACTCATCATACCTCTGACACAATCCTTTCAAAACCATATCCAGAGGGGATAGATAGGATTGACACATTTATATGTTTGAATTTTAGCGGCGATGTAGCACCCTAAATGCCCCCAGAATAGCTGATTATCGAGCCCTTTGGCTTCGCCGTCTCTTTTGATGCCGCTCCCATGAATAAAAGATTAGTATTCTGTGGCAATGTGCAGGCATTGTCCCCTCTCGCTCGCCGTCCATTGATATGATAATGTCTGCCACAATAGGCGTGATTCCCTCCGCTCAGCTGTCTGCGGTGAATGAAGCCGCCATTTGAACAGGTGACGGTGCGCTGCGTCAGAGCGGCCCTCTGTGGCTGTGCGCTTTCTGAAAGCAGCCCGCGCGCCTCCGCTTTAAATTACACCGCGAAATCTGCGCTCTGACAAATCCTTCCACTAACAAGTGGATTTACTCAGGCAGGCGGGTGTAATACCGCGAGAAGAATATGAGCTCCGAGCGAGCTGCTCTCCGCCCCCGGATACAGATCCAGCGAACACAAGGCAATATATAAACATGGGGGAAATCCCAGCGCGCCCCAACCTCACCTCGACCTGGCAATAACAGCGCCATGAATACAGTTATTGACGCGTTTTCAAAAATGATGTGAGAGCTTATTGTGTCGTGTTACTGGCGAGATAGGGTGGTTGTAATGCTGGTAAATCCAACGTCCCGTCGACGCGTTGTCTCAATAGGTTACTCTGAAGCTTATTTCCAGCCTTGGTTTAGTGTCTGTGCGACTGGGGAGACAGAAATATATTTATTAACGTGGTCGCTGCCCAGGACATCTTCGGCGAATAACTCTTGTTAGACCTTATACTGTTTTATGTTTCATCTAATCACATCGTGCAATAAATACAGCGCTGTAATGTTTTCTCCAAGGGCTGCGCTTCGTGATGGAAAGCAAATCTACGGCTACCGGTCTTTCGAGAAAACCCGGCAAGAAGTACTGAGGTGCACATTCTTATGTGATAGTAATGTGTGGCAAAATAACTTAAACATATCTATCACAGCTCGATAAAAAATGTCTTTTCTCCACACAGATGCACTATAGAGAGTCAAGAGAAATGTATTAGACAGAACATTTTATGTACATACACACAGCGAAAAAGACACCTGGAAACTCACAATTTAAGATAGTTTCTAATCTCCGGATTAATAACCAACGAGATGCATAAGCAAGTAGTTAAAGCTCCTTCCCAAGACTTGCAGCACTACAAATCCATCTCACTGGGAATCAGTAAGTGATACAGAAAGAACAGGGTACCTGATGTCCCTTCTAGGACAAAGATCCGGATTTAGAGTACATGGGATAGGTACTCAATCACAGACATGATAGATATTCCGTCCGCCTTACTACAAGTGTATTATATATCCTGTGGTGCTTGTAACAAGGAGGATGGGCGAACGATATCATCTCTGCCTTATTGCAAGTGCATTATATCCTGTGATGCTTGTAATAAGGAGGACGGGTGAAAGATATCCCATCCACCTTATTACAAGTGCATTATATCCCATGGCGCTTGTAATAAGGAGGTCGGGCGACAGACATTGCGTCCACCTTATTACAAGTGCATTATATCCCATGACGCTTGTAAAAAGGAGGACGGGTGACAGATATCCCGTACACCTTATTACAAGTTCATTATATCTTGTGGCGCTTGTAAAAAGGAGGACAGGCGACAGACATTGCGTCCGCCTTATTACAAGTGAATTATATCCTGTGGTGCTTGTAAGCCTTATTACAAGTGCATTATATCCTGTGATGCTTGTAATAAGGAGGACGGGTGAAATATATCCCATCCGCCTTATTACAAGTGCATTATATCCCGTGGCGCTTGTAATAAGGAGGTCGGGCAACAGATATTGCGTCCTTCTTATTACAAGTGCATTATATCTTGTGGCGCTTATAATAAGGAGGTCGGGCGACAGATATTGCGTCCGCCTTATTACAAGTGCATTTTATCCTGTGGCGCTTGTAAGCCTTATTACAAGTGCATTATATCCTGTGGCGCTTGTAATAAAGAGGACGGGTGACAGATATCCTGTTCGCCTTATTACAAGTACATTATATCCTATAGCGCTTGTAATAAGGAGGATTGGCAACAAATATTCTGTCCGCCTTAGTGCATGTTCATTATATCCCGTGGCGATTGTAATAAGGAGGTCGGGCGACAGATATTGGGCCCTTCTTATTACAAGTGCATTATATCTTGTGGCGCTTGTAATAAGGAGGTCGGGCGACAGACATTGCGTCTGCCTTATTACAAGTGCATTATATCCTGTGGCACTTGTAAGCCTTATTACAAGTGCATTATATCCTATAGCGCTTGTAATAAGGAGGATTGGCAACAAATATTCTGTCCGCCTTATTACAAGTTCATTATATCCTGTGGCGCTTGTAATAAGGAGGATGGGCGACAGACATCCCGTCCGCCTTATTACAAATGCATTATATCCTATGGGACCTGCAACAAGGTAGACATGATTTCCATGGTGGCAGACTATCCATCTGCCAAACCCGAAATCAGGTGAAAAGACTGGTAACTGATATAAAACAATTATGTGGTATCACATTGTCTAAAGAATGTCGTTTAATGAAAAATGTGCACTTCTCAAACTGGAGAGACGACTTTTTTTTACCATTGTGTAACGAATTTTTAAGGAATTACGAAATATTACGCTGTTTGATGTATGAATGATTAGTCTTGTCATATCACAACAAGATTTTTTAAAAAGGGGTTACATTTGACTGAATATTTTGTGTATTTCTTGGTAGTAAATTGTTTTAAATGAAAACCATGTGCCACATTTTGTTCTGATGTACCTAGGCAAGTAACATTAGAAACATAAACGAAATAGTCTCTTTTTTGAATGAGAAACGTTATTATGTAGACATGTATTTACATAAGTGCAAACCTGTATATTTTACAGTGTGCATCACAGAAACCTACAAATAATACTGTATTTGTATTTTCTTGTGAATCTTGCAGGCTTCTGGCATTTACGGGGCCGTCCACGACAGATACAGAGCAACAAAAAGTTAAAAAACAATTAAATGTAAAAGTAACCTCACTAAGATTGTACCACACCGATGTGTTTAAGGATGTTGCTACCGCAGTCTGCGCCCTCATTTAATAACAAAGCAACCTTCAGCCTGCAGTGTACGTCAACTCGCTTGATTCACTGAAGAACAGGCAATAAAAACCTGGTCGCTGCAAAAAGTTAGGAAGATAAAACCATTTCTTCCGTGCTTAATTTGATGAAGCAAATCCATCTTGACTACCGGGGTCGTAATACAAGTAAAGTCGACTGTCCCTGTTTGCGCGGTGGTTCAACTTTATTTAGATGCACCAGGTGCAAACAGGGACCCAGTGCATTATTTCTGATCATATGCTGACCCCCGGACAGCGATTAACTTAAATTTGTGACAGAATGGGCCTTCTGGTTGCAGCAGCCAGTCTGCCTTTCACAGCGCAGGTGGCACCCGGCCTGCACTTTGAAGGGTCCCGAGATCCGTCTGCGAACAGGTGCAGTGCATGGCTGCACCCACCTGCAGGAGGCTGCTGTGGAGGTCAATGCAGGGGCGGCTCTAGGCTCATGGCGGCCCTGGGCAGGGAGCGTAGGTAGGGGGCCCCGGAAGAGGGGGTCGGGCAGAGCATGGAGGCCAGTGAAGAGGGGGGATCAGGGTGTTTGGAAGCGGAACAGAGCCGGAGGCCGCCAAATCCCTGCCAGGGGCCGTCACGCAAATATGTATCCATCCTCAGAGGATTATTATATTAAGGATATATATTGGCGTGGTGGCCCCTGGGGTTCGGTGGCCCTGTGCAGGTGCACAGCTTGCACATGCCTAAGGCCGCCCCTGGTCAATGGGAGCCTCTTTACCTCGCTAGAGAGGGCCCAGATAGGGTTCACTGACTGTGCACCACCTCTTTCTGTGGCAAAGTTAGTGTGTCTCCTTTCGGTCACTTTGCATCTAAGCCTGTGTCCATTATACAGTGTGGGTGCAGAGGCAAAATGTTTCCTTCATTTGCATAGGGCCACAACCCAATACAAATGACATATTGTCCTCTTAAGTTAGCACTGGTGCTACGTGTATATCAGTATTACAGAAGGGCAGTGTAAGTGTGTGCAGCCCTTATGTACAGCAGGGCCCCGGGGCCAGACCAAAGAGGTCCAATTGCTCTTTGTTTCCCCAGTACACACTCTGGAATGTGTCTCCTGGTCTACTAGCCCAGACATACATTTTCTTCCATAGGAAACTGATATCCAGGTAAGAAGGAAGTGGCTCTGTGTATAAATAGGATGCAAACGTACATGAATAGTATTTATATCAGGGAGCAGAGAGCATAAAACCTTCATCAATTGCCAAAGGGACATCAGCAACATCAGCTACAGTAGTAGATGTGGAGATCGCAGGGAACAGTAGCGCGCCAATTTAGGCACCAGATACTTCACCACCTCTTATAATTAAAGAGTTGTTACCTTAAATACACCTAGATTAATGCCCCCCACCATAAAGTAGCATATGTACAAAGGTAAGATTGGAAAGGGGCGACCACTCGGTCCCCCCGAACGTATGGTTGGGTGCCCCGATCCTCCCGGGAAACCATTTTGGGCGGGGGGCGAGGCTCGGCTGTTATGCCCGAAGCGGCGTAGCCGGGGCGCGCCTTTTTCCCGCCCAAGAGGGGTTGTCCTAGACACCTACACCGAAGACCACGCCCCAGTAGGCGTACCAGAGGAGGGTACACGCCCTCCCGCAGAAGAATAAATAGAGCGAGAATCCGAAGAAGCGTCCTCTTGTTCCTGTGCTCTGAAGGCTGCACCCACTCATTGCTCGTGAGCCCTCGACTGAACAAGCGGCAATTTTGAGAACTTGTAATCTTGTTGTTTCTCTTTCAGTTATTTGGAGTCGGAGAGTCCAGGACCTCGTTGATCGCCTAGGGGCAAAATACTCGAAACCATGGCTGGCAAGAAAGCAGGAAAGGGTTCCGAGACGGATAAGGTGTTACGCCTATTGTCGAACCGGATGGCTTGCATGGACCGAAAACTCGGACAAGTCCAATCGATCGGTCGAGGTTTGACGGAGGTCAAAAAACAGCTGGCTGCACTGAGCAACCCCGGTAACGCTAAGAAGGTAATAGGCCCGGCCTTGCCGGGAGTCGTCCCCGAGGGTAGAGGGAAGCGGGTCAAGAAGAGGGCGGTTTCGGGGGAGGTCCCGGTTCCAGAGGTACCCCCAGTCGCCCCGTCATGCCGGCAGACAACCCGATACCAAACCCAGATATGGGTCAGCCGATCCCGGTTGTGATTACCCCCGCTAATGATGAGGAGATGCCTCCCAATTTGGCCATCCAGTTGGCAGCATGGCTCAAGAAAAAAGCAGGGGGGGCAGTGGCCCCTGGAGACCAGGTCGAGGAGGCCAGACTACTAATCGAGCAATTGCGGCAGTCGAGAGATGTCGCAAAGGCGAATGTTCCTCTTGTTTCCCCACAGGTGGCACCGGTAGGACCTGCAGTTAGTCACGATGGAGTTCTGGACTTTTTGGTACCGTCCAGAGGTGTCAGGGACAGCACCCGAAGACCCCTGAGTTCTACCTGTCTCGGTGCACAAATAAACAGAAACACGGGCTTCTCGATGGTGGCGTCAAAGACCAAAGGTTTATTACTGCAGGGACACAGAAGTCACAGAGACTACACACGGGCAGAATCTAGGAGCCTGTTCGATTTGTACAAAGTGGTTTGCTCCTTAAATACTAAATTTTCAGCTTGGGGCAACATTCTTCACATGCTAGTACATTTCTGAACCTTCATGTCCTAAACAATAAATATTTGGCGTTACACAAGAATCGTCAACAATATCTGATGTCAAAACATTACGAACGAGGGGTTCCCACTGTTCCATCATAATCCCATGTCAACTTTTCATTCAAGAGCCGGACCGCCTCATCGTAAATTTCGTTACCTCCCCCTAATAAAGGCCCAGAAGGAAAGGAGCAGAGCCAGGTGCAGAAGATAGAAAAGCAGGATAAGAGATGTTTGTGGGTCGTAAATGGGCAAGGCTACCAGCTTTGGCCGCCTAATCATGATCAGGCCAACGAACATGAGAACCAGTATAGCAGGACTGGCCTCAGGCCGGGGAGGCAGCTTCTGCCGAGTCATGCGGCCACAGCGTTTTCTGTCCTAAGGTGCACGTGTCACTGGCAAGGTGAATCGCCGGCTAAAGCTTACGTGTCCTTAAGTGAAATGGGTTGATCAGAGGTCACTGTGTGTCCATTGACTATGTGAGGGCAAGAATACAAAATGGCTTCCGCAATCTAAGATGGATGCCATGGGTAAATCAGAAATGTGCTTATAACAGGAGTGCTCTTGCTCGTAGCGTAGCGAAAACACCAGGATATGCTAAATGGATCATTTGCGGTTCACTGATACCAAAATTATGAATTTACGACAATGTTGAAAACACGGGTTCAAATCGTCACAGAACCTCAGACCCTCCTTTTGCCCTTACATAGGCAATTACTCAGTCTATGTCAGAGTCTATCTCGATGTTCATCAGGTCAATGATATGTTGTTGCAGCATCATCCTTTCTCGTACCTTGTCTCCAAACACAGGTGGTTTTCTAAGACAGGTTGCAGCACAGAGGCTACACAAAGCGGGACCACATTGGATAATAAGGCAACACGAAAACAGGAATACTAGGATAATACCAACGACCATCAGAACCTTCCATCCCCACGCTGATAGTAGAGTCCAAAGCCACTCCATAAAGGACCAGTTTCCCTTGTCTACGTGAATAGAGTCGGAAATCTTGTGTAGCTTAGCGATTGCTTCGTATACAGTCGGAGCATTATTGGGTATGAAAACACAGCAGCTCGATTGGATCATTCTGCATACCCCACCTCGATCTGCAAGTATTACGTCAAGAACCATATGATTCTGTAACGTCATGAGACGATCCGCCTGAAGCTCAGCTGTTAAATTACTAAGGGCACCAGCAGTTTCTGTAATAGTAGATTCAACTACCCGTGTTAGCTGACGTAGATTTCTACTATTGGCCATAGGCCCCCAGAACGGAAGGAAACCTTTGAAGAAGTCTCCGGCTTCCTGACCAGCGGTATCTTCTTTGCTGAAAACACCTCTTGCTACTCTGGTCTTGTGATAATCTGGGGAAGCAGTGTATGTTGGAGGCAACAGTCGAGCAATATAACATGAACCTGAAAAGTCAGCAGGCAGCCATGTATATGCTCTATCCTGACAGATGAAGTAGGTACCCTTAGCAGTTAAGAAGGCAGGGGAGGAGTTTGATGGATACACATAAGTCTCAACACAGTCACTCCTCCCTAGCCGAGCTCTTGGATTTCTCCCATTTCCTTGCAAGCAGAATTGACCTCGGTGAGGTACGACCCAGACTGGAGTTGAGCTTTTACGCTTGCTTTCACCCAAACTAAGACTATACTCCGTAGAATTCCAACTCAGATAAACCCGTAGTTCATCTCTAGGGACAGATGGGGAGTTATTGACGTCTATAATCATGTCAGTTATTCCCTTTATCAAAGCTTTATTAACAGATGTATACTTAGCGGAGCGTGGAGGACGCGGGGGATAGGTTTCGAGAGCATAGACGAATACAGGCCCAACATGATCCATTATAGCTAAAAGGCAAGACCAGGTAAGGAATGCCTTTATCCATGGTGTGTGGTATCAAACCACATACCCAGCAGTCTGTTGTGTTAACTACCAGTTGGTGTTGATGCAAGAGTTGTACAAAAGTGTTATTTATGAATTCTGAGCGTCGAGCTTGCTCATGTTCAGGAAACGGGTGAAAAGAATGATAAGAAGCAACAGTAGAAGAAACAAGATCAAGGGGAGGTACTGTAGTTGTTATCGGTGTAAAAATTAAATGCACACCAAAGACGATTCCACCCACCAACGTTATTAAAACAATCAAAAACGTAATTGCACATTGCATCAGAAAACATTTGTTATGGAGAATTTTGTAGAGTCTATTTCTGCGAACATAAATTACATTCTCTCGGTGCAGCCCAGGAAGCTCCATCTTCTACAACCGCTCGCGACCACTGATGATATGTACGTAGTTGAAAATGCCTCTATCAGCCCTGGGAGTTCCCAGAACTAACAGAAAGACCGACCTTGTGTCTGGCCCCCACAGATTCAACTAGGCACAAAGCCACGACCCTACGGCTACCCAGACGGCAAGGTTATTAAAACAACATAACATACATAGAAAAATACAAAATATTAGCAAACTTCCTGGCTGGAGGCAATGTATCAAATTAAAATATGAAAAACAGGCAGTTTCCTGCTTTATTAGTTCTTAGAATGAGATCGTAGGTTGTATCTCAATTTTCCTGGAGTTGTTTGATCCGTAAACAGTCTATCTTCAGCAGGGGTTACAATGTTCGAGTTCGCAGATGACAAATGTTCGTTTGATGCTGAGGACAAATGTTCAGTGTTCAAAGGAGCAGTTTCAGAAGGGGAGTCAGAGCTCGGTGAATCAGTAATTAGTTCTGCATCGCTGAAAGGAATGTATCTAGGAACTGGTTCGATTTCAGAAGCACCAATTCCTTTTTTCACCCAGTTATCATAAGGAAGTGGAAGGGGTACACGCTTAGCATGCGTCGCATGGATCCAATTCTTTCTGCCAGCCACACGTATAGCAGTCCTCGTCGCCAACAGGACCTGGAATGGTCCGACGAATTTGAGTTGGAGATTTCTGGTCCGTCCAAAGTTTCTGATGACGACTTGGTCGCCGGGCTTCAGCTGATGACCTGGACTTTCCGGTGGCTTTGGCAATGCATCGAAAACCTGTTGGTGAATGAGACTCAATTTAGCAGTCAAGTCAAAAAGGTAATCAATTAGCATTGGATATTCCAGCTGCTTGAATTCTTTCGGTCTAGGTACCCCCCAAACGTTCGCAGGTCGACCGAACACAATCTCGTAAGGGCTAAGCCCTACTCGAGAATGTACAGTCGCTCTTGTGGATAACAGAGCCAAAGGTAGTGCGTCTGGCCAGGACAAGCCCGTAGAGGCCTGTATCTTGGCAAGTTTCAGCTTGAGGGTACCATTGTAGCCTTCGACTAAACCGGCTGATTGGGGGTGATTCGCACTGTGGAACTTTTGTTTAATTGACAAACCTGCACACACACTCTGCATAACTTTCCCTACGAATTCACTTCCGTTATCTGACCATACAATCCGTGGCATGCCGTACCTAGGGAAATATTCCTTGAGAAGGATTTTGGCAGTGGACAAAGCAGTATTGTCCTTTAGTGGATATGCTTCGATCCACCTTGAAAAAGAACAAACTACCACTAAAACGTACTTAAGATTGTTGCAACGATCCATGTGGATGAAGTCTAACTGAATCACTTCGAAGGGGCAAGAAGGAGGAGCAACGTGACCAGCGGGTGTGGGGATTCCCTTGCCAGGATTATGCATCAAGCATATCATACAATTTCTCACCACTCTTTCTGCACACTTACTAATTCCATCATTCTTCCAGACTGGAGCCAACATCTTACAAATCCCTTTAGAGCTGATGTGCGCTGCTCCATGCGCCATCGTTACCACCGCAAGCACATACGCATCAGGCAACATCCAACGCTGCTGTTCCGACAAATCAATCCAACATCCATTCGAGTCCAATTTACCCGTGTTCTCTTTCCATGCAAGTTTTTCCTCTTCAGTCGCTTCATCTTGAATTGCTTTCACACTTTCCACTGTGTCCTCACACATTCCCGAGTCAGTAATCCATCTTGCAGACGTTGCAACATACATTCTACTCATCGTATTCCTAGCTGTTTGTTTAGCGGTCTCATCAGCAAAAGCATTTCCACGACCAACATCATCCGTGATTGCTCGATGAGCACTGCACTTCACAATCGCAACTTCAGTCGGTAAGGTTAGAGATTCCAACAAGTCATTGACTAGCTGACCATGTTGGATCTTAGTCCCATGGGACGTAATGAAACCTCTTTCTTTCCACAAACGGCCAAAACTATGCGCTACGCCGAACGCGTACTGACTATCTGTGAACACATTCACTCTCTTTCCCTTAGCTAAAACACACGCTCTTGTCAATGCAATCAATTCTGCAGCTTGGGCAGAATTCTGACTCACTCTTGCAGTCTCCACAATCGTACTCAAAGTCGTTACTGCGTAAGCAGCTGTCACATCACCATTCTCCAATTTAAAACAAGACCCGTCAACATACAACGTGCCATCTGGATCTGAAAATGCAGTGTCTTTAAGATCAATTCGTCCCTTTGTCTCTTCCTCGGTTCTGAAACAACAGTCATGAGGTTCAGAATCACTCGACTCCTGACTAGTCGGCAACAATGTTGCTGGATTCAAGATATTGCATCTTTTGATCTGAATATGACTTGCAAGTAGTGTCAACTCATAACCCGATAATCTAGCACTGGTAAGGTGTTGTGTCTTGGTTCGGTTCATGAGCGTGTCCACGGCGTGAGGAACCATGACCACTAGCATGTTGTTCATGACCAAACCAGCAGATTGTCGAATGGACGCTGCAGCTGCTGCTGTAGCTCTCAAGCAACTAGGCAACGCTCTGGCTACCGGATCTAATGTTGATAAAAAATACGCACAGGGGCGTTGTTTATCACCAAATCGTTGCGTCAAAACACTCAACGCGCATCCTTCTCTCTCGTGAACATAGAGTGTAAATGGTTTACTGTAGTCAGGTGTACCCAACACAGGAGCTGAACACAATGCATTTCGTAACTCAGAAAAACTTTGCTGACATTCGGCAGACCATGGCACCGGACTCGGAACACCTTTCCCAGTCAAGGCCACCAATGGTTTTGCCAAAAGAGAAAAATTTGGGATCCATTGCCTGCAGTATGAGGTAATACCTAAAAAGGCACGCACTTCTCTCTGTGTGCTAGGAACATTCATCTGCGTAATTGCTTTTATTCTCTCTGGGGTCAACCTTCTTCCCTCCTTTGACAAGAGATGACCTAGGTAGGTCACTTCTTGACAACAGTATTGCATTTTTGAAGGTGACACCTTGTGATTTAAATTAGACAAATGATGCAGTAGGGAAATTGTAGCTGCTTTGCAAGTTTCCTTGTCATCGGCAGCCACTAGAAGATCATCGACATATTGCACTAAAGCAGAACCAGGAGGAAGTACAAAGGAATCTAGCTGACTTTTTAATGCCTGGCTGTAGATGGATGGGCTTTCACAATAGCCCTGTGGAGCACGTTTAAACCTGAAGCTTCGGCCTCCTAGAGTGAAGCCGAAAATATCTCTGCTTTCCTCGGCTATCGGAATGCTGAAAAAGGCATTCTTCAAGTCGATAACTGAAAACCATGTGGCTGTAGCAGGAATCAACGTTAACAATGCAGTAATGTCTGGAACCACAGGGAACTGTGGAATCACAATTTTGTTAACCTCTCTAAGATCGATTACAAATCTATAGACCGGAGGCTTTGAAGGATCAGTGCGTTTTAGAATAGGCAGTACAGGACTGTTACAGACATTTCCTCTAGTTTCTTCTACTACGTCTTTCTTGATCAAATCTTGCACGATCAATAAGAGCGCTCGTTCACCTTCACTAGAGATCTTGTATTGCGGAATTCGTGGAAATTTGACATTCGCTTTCAAAGTGACTACATATGGTGGAATTTCTAAAAGACCAACGTCGTTAGGACCAGTCGCCCAAAGAGTATCAGGGAGAGAACGCAGCTCTGGTGGGAGCGCATCCATTGATAAATACATTGGGGAGATGATTCTCTTTCCCAATGTAAGCTGTACTCCTGCCGGAGAACAGTACAGAGTTGCATACAGGCGTTTTAACAAGTCTAAACCAAGCAGATTTTCATTACAACCAGTCGTCAAAATCAGGGGTGCTTTCAATTGACGAGGTCCAACAGAAATAGACAAAGGACCAGAAACAGGGTTGTGAACAGGGGCGCCTGAAAAACCTACTGAAACATTTGTTAAGCCAGACAAAGGTGCGCCAGGGAGTTTCGCATGAATGATAGAACTTTTTGCTGCACCAGTATCCAACAGAAACGGTTCGACTACACCTGATGTTGCTACTGCGACATAAGGCCCACTCTGATCTACTGGAACTGATACTACTCCCTCTCTTTGTCCATGGCTGTCCTAGTACTCATTTTGCTGAAATTCCTCACTAACTTCACAGTAGTCTTCAACGTGATACTGTTGAGATCTAGTAGGTTGGGCAGACTGTCCGTTTCACTGATCAAAATAATTAGAAGGGCGATCATTCGTTTGTGGAGGCATAGCACCTCGTGCTCGACCTCTAGAATTTTGCATAGAACCACCACGACCTCTCTGAGCTGCTGCAGCATTATTTTGTGCTAATACTGGACACTCATTTTTATAATGACCTTCGTTCTTGCAGTAAGCACACTGATTCCATTGGTATTGTGGTCTTTGAGAACCATAGTCTGTCCTCTGATATGGCCCTTGCTGTGTATTCGTCTGATTCGTGCGAGGCGGATATGCCTGCTGCAAAAGAACTTTAGTTTTTAAATCTTTTGTTTTCTTATCTGACTTTTCCTTCTCTTCTTTATCCCTATTTTCATAGTACTGGGCAGTTGCAAGTATTTGCGCAGTCGTAGAGACAGCCCACGCACTTTCAGAATCTTTCAATTTATTACTGAGCTCTGGTAGCAGATTGTGCACAAATTTATCAACAAATAGTCTCTGTCCTCCTTCCGTGCTCATATCCTGACCACTGTGATCTACGAAAGTTTCTTCAAATCTAGTGAAGAAGTCGGAGACACTTTCGTCTTTCTTCTGCTTACATGCGGACAACTTGTCCCAGTTAACGCGCAATGCTGGCATCAAAGTTTTCATTCAATCGATTATTCTACCGGGCAAATTAGCAATTAGAGGTTCAGGTTTAGAACCACCTATTTGTTGACCATCTGCTGCTATTATAGCTGCCCAATCACCACCTAGGGCAACTGGATGATTTTCTTTACGAATTTTAGCCCAAATTGGTTGTGGCACTACATTGCCAAATAACATGTCAATGTCCGCTAAATTCATTACGCAAGCCTCAACTGTTTGCGCTAACTCTTTGTAGTATCCGGCTGGATTTTTGCGCGGATCTGGCAAGGCCTGTTTCACTGCTAACACTTCGGCTCGTTTCCACGGAATGGAATGTGTATCCACACTCTCTGGAATTGGGCCGGAGCGGCTGCAATACCATGGGCCGCATCAGCTTGAACGGCTTCGCGCCAAATTGGAGGAACCTCCCTCATAGGATATTGATGACCTTGTTTTGTGCTTCGTTTCTCTAAATCTCTTGGTGAACGAAGGGAAGGATCGAATCTAAAATCTAAAATTAATTCCATTGCTTCTTTTATCTCTTGACCAACTATCATACCTGCAGCAAATTTTTGTTGTACTTGGATTAATTCATCCGGTACTTGTTCAGATTCGCTCTCCTCCCACTCTTCACGTAAAAGGGAACACATGACATCAAACACATAGCGCTGTGTCGGTTCCTTCCATTGCATGAATGTATCTAATACATCTCGCACACTATATCTTCCAACTTTCGAAATCCACCTAAGGGCAGTGGAGTCTAATATTCCACGTTCTTCACTACTAGGAAGCTGACTACGTCTCTGAACGGAGTCAGAGACAGGACTCCTAATTAAAGTTTTGTAAAAGGGAGATAGAATATTAGTGACAGAATCAGTGATTCTCCGACGAACAGAAAGCGGAGTCATATAGCTTGCAGAAGTTTGGAGTAGAGTAGTAGTCGGGACAGAAGAAACAGCAACAGTAGGGGTAGCAGGCAAAGTAGCTTGTGAAACAACAGGTATAAGCGGTACAGGCATAGGCAGAGGAGCTGGCAATCCTGGAAGAGGGGGTGCCGGAGGAACATTAATATTGACCACAGGAAGTGCAGGAGCTTGATTCAGGGGAGCAGGAGCAGGTATACCAGGCTGTCCAGCAACCGGTAATTGAACATTCGGTAAGGGTGGAGCCGTTGCACCCTGTGCATACGGTGGGGGTGACCTCAACAAGTAAGACAACAGGTTATCCTTTTCGGGGTCCTCTACTATCTTAGCTGTACTCGATGGCAAGGCAGGATAGCACTTGTCTATCGCTAAATTACGCTCTCTATTTATTTATTTATTTTATTTATTTACGTAATTTTTATAGCGCAACAAATACCCTGGGGTGTCTCGGCGCTGTGGAGCTACTGGGGTCAGTCATCCTCTCACTGGTTAAATAACCACGTTTTTAAGAGCCTGCGGAAGCTCATCAGGTTCGGGGCAGTTTTGATGGAATGTGGCAGAAGATTCCAGAGTTTTGGGGTGGCCACCAAGAAACGTCTATCTCCCCAGGTGGCCGTTCTTGTGCGTGGCACAGTGAGGAGGTTGGTATTGGCCGATCTTAATTGCCGTCTAGGAGTGTATGGCTAAAAGGCTTCCGTCAGGAACCTGGGTCCTATGCCGTGTACTGCCCTATATGCAATGCAGAGGGCCTTGAATTTAATGCGGCTCTCTACTCTCAGCCAGTGGAGTTGACGAATGCCAAGAGTGGTGGAGTTGCGGCGAGGAATGCTCAGGAGAATCCTGGCTGCCGCATTCTGGATGGATTGCAGCTTTGTTATAACACGCTTCTGGGTATGGAGAAAGAGAGCGTTTCCATAATCCATTTTGGAGAAGACTAAGGTAGAGACCAGAGTCTTCCCAGCTGAGGGAGGGAGATAAGGCAGCAGCTTCTTAATCTTTTTCAGAATAAAGAAAGAAGACGACACAACCTTGTTTGTATGAAGGTCAAATACCAACTTCCTGTCAAAAATGATTCCCAGGTTTCTGGCTTTTTCCACTGGGACAGGTGGATAGCCGAGCTTTTCCGGCCACCAGTTAGAAGACCATTCTGGAGAGAGTTTTCCAAAGGTCATAACCTCGGTCTTGTCCGAGTTGAGCCTAAGACAATTAGAGGCCATCCAGGTACTGACCTCAAGCATAGCTCTCTGGAAGTTGGCTGCCACAGCGCAGCCGTCCTTATGGATGCCCAGGACCAGCTGGGTATCATCTGCATAAGATGTTAGCCGTACTCCATGTGCCTTTATTACCCTCGCTAAGTCTGCTACATAAATGTTAAATAGCATGGGACTTAGCGAGGAACCTTGTGGGACTCCACAGGGGAGTACAGAGGTGGGTGAATAGAAATCTCCCAGCCTTACAGTCTGGGTACGGTCTGCCAGGAAAGATGAAATGAGATCCTTGGCCAGATCGCTTATGCCCAGAGCTGTGACACGGTCGACTAGGATGACATGGTCGACCGTGTCAAAGGCCGCTGACAAATCCAAAAGGATGAGGACAGCCGCCCCCCCCCCTGATCCATGATCGCCCTGATCTCGTCAGAGGCCTTAATCAGGGCGGTCTCTGTCCCATGCCCTTTCCTAAAGCCAAACTGCGATTCATCGAGAAGTTGGTGGGTCTCAACGAACTCTGAAAGCTGTCTATTCATCATGGATTCGCATACTTTGGTGGCAAAGGGTAGACATGCAATGGGTCTATAGCTGGCGACAGCTGTAGGGTCTAGGGAGGGTTTTTTCAGAAGGGGTTTTATAACAGCCTTCTTCCATATACTAGGAAATTGGCCTGTCTGAAATGCAGTGTTGCAGATCTCCATAAGGGGGCGTGCGATCACCTCTGTGAGTTTTTGCATCACAGAAGGAGGGCAAGGGTCCAAAGGGGAACCCGATTTAGTGGATGAAATGAGAGTGATAACGTCATCAAGTGAGGCAGGTGAAAAACATAAGAAAGGGTCATAATTATGATGAGAAGGTACCTCTATCACACTACCGCCTCTACGTTCAGTTTTAATATCCCCTTCAAATGAAGCATATATATCTGCCACCTTTGTGGTGAAGAAGGTGGATAGATCATTACAGAAGGTTTGTGAGGGCTCTACCCCCGGGCCAGAGGGGGGGGTGGACAGAGTCGTAACAACGGAGAACAGCTCTCTGGCAGAGTTGGCGGCGGTTTCAATTTGTGCCAAACAAAAGACCGTTTTTCGGGCCACAATTGCCTTTTTGTAAGTCATAAGGGCATCTTTATAAATTTGTCTGGCTATGGGGCAGTAAGCTTTTCTCCATCGCCTTTCTAGGTTCCTACAGTGTTGGCGATGGAGTCTTAAATCTTCATTATACCAGGCAGCCGAAGGAGATGCTCTGTTAGGTCTCGTAAGTTTTTCTGGGGCCACTAGATCGGCGGCACTTCGGATCCAATCTTGGAAATCTATAGCTGATAATGCTGAAGAATTTCCTCCCTGAGGATGGGAGGAGGCAAGGGACTCTAGCATCTGAGGAATGTCAGCGTTTTTCCAAGCACGTGTTCCCACCCTAATTCGGGGTCTCGGAAGTGAAGGATGTATGGCCCGTATATTTTGCTGAAATATAATAGCCCTGTGGTCTGACCACGTGATGGGAATAATGTCCAGCACAGAGATGTCAGGATCATTAGTGAACAGGCCATCAAGGGTATGTCCAGCTTGATGTGTAATGCCCTTAACTAATTGGTGAAGTCCTAAATTAGCGAGGTCAGTCGTTAGTTGAATTGTATCAGAATTATCCTTCTCTTCCAAATTAAAATTAAAATCTCCAAGTATCGTGTAATTTTCTGAGCCAACAACATTGTCATTTAGGTCAGAGAGAGTGGAGAGAAAGGCGCTGCGAGGGCCAGGGGGTCGGTATAATATTATACCCTTTAGGGCTTGCTTGGGGTTAATGCTAATCGCAAAGGCAGCTGACTCACAATTAGCAGAGTTTATAGGATCGAGTGTGGTCCGGTATTTGTCCTTGTAGATAATTGCAAGGCCACCACCTCTTCCTATGGGCCTATCATGTCTAGCAACGCTATATCCATCTGGGATAGCGTCGCAAAAATCCGGACCAGAGCCGGCATCTGCCCATGTCTCAGTAGCGAACAATAAATCTAGGAAACGAGCGATGATAAACTCCTTGATGTGAAAACTGTGGCAAGGAAGTGAGCGCGTGTTGATAAGCGCGGCTCGACAGCCATGCGGAGGAGCATTGTTTGGAACGTGTGACGAGATATAATTAGGATCTAGATGGGCTAGAGGGTGGGAATGAGGAAGTTGGTAGCCACAGCCTGGACAGGGGGGGAGGCTAGTGTCCCTCCCAACAGTGAGAGAGACGGGGGTACAATCCTGATGAGCGTTACCTGGATTCAGCTCTCTTAAGTACAGGGATGAGTACAGCAGTCGGGGACCAGAGGTTATGGCCCTGGGCCGTGTCCGGCCGCGGACGGGCGCAGACGGGCTTGGCTTGGCTATTGGCCACCTCCATCGCTTTCTCAGATTCATTGAGTTGCAGCTGCTTGGCAGACTGCTCTAAAGTTAAGTCTTGCTCTTTTTGTTCTTTCTTTAACTTTTTAGTTTCTCTCTGTTTGGATTCTTTTCGCCAATAACGGAAAGAATCAAACATTGCCGGCCGGGCTTTCTTCTTAAATAATTTCATTTCTAAATTATCAAGAATTTCGGGTTCAAAACTACCATGCAGTGGCCAACTAAGGACACCATCTTTCTCTGTATATCGGATCCATATCTCGTTATAAGAGATAGGACCCACACCGAACTTACAATAAAGATCATAAAGAGGAGTTCCAATCGGAGGAACCAGACATGAGTCCTTCAACCGGGAATCCCTGTTGCAAACAAAACACGACAACATACAATTTTTCCGACTTACCATTTTATAATCTGGAACACAGAACAAACCAAAAACAAAGATGCGCGCTCGAACTAAGAACTTAGGCCTACCAAAGCGAACAAATGTATCGATACCCAAACTAAACCAAATGATTATCGTAACTAGAACAACCAGTGATAATCTTACGAAACCAAACCAAACCAAGAACTAAAAGGATTATCCAAACAGGAGCAAACCCTTACGAAGTAACCAAACAACTAGCAACCACTTAATACTTAACTGAGGTACTGAAGACGTCACCAAGGAGAAACCCGTCACGTCTCGCCGTACTAAGGTCTGCACCTCGGGTCCAAGACAGGGCGACAGTCAAGGCAGCGGACCACTGCAGCCGTCCGAATGGGAACCCTCGTGGAAGAGAACGTCGGGCCACTTTTGCGATATGCCGGGATCGATGAAGTGGGGCGCCTCCCTCTGAAATCTTCACACGAAGCTTCTCGAACTCTTCAGGCTTTTGGACCGGTACCGAATGACGTCGCCCAACGTTGGGCGCCAATTGGAGTTCTGGACTTTTTGGTACCGTCCAGAGGGGTCAGGGACAACACCCGAAGACCCCTGAGTTCTACCTGTCTCGGTGCACAAATAAACAGAAACACGGGCTTCTCGATGGTGGCGTCAAAGACCAAAGGTTTATTACTGCAGGGACACAGAAGTCACAGAGACTACACACGGGCAGAATCTAGGAGCCTGTTCGATTTGTACAAAGTGGTTTGCTCCTTAAATACTAAATTTTCAGCTTGGGGCAACATTCTTCACATGCTAGTACATTTCTGAACCTTCATGTCCTAAACAATAAATATTTGGCGTTACACAAGAATCGTCAACAATATCTGATGTCAAAACATTACGAACGAAGGGTTCCCACTGTTCCATCATAATCCCATGTCAACTTTTCATTCAAGAGCCGGACCGCCTCATCGTAAATTTCGTTACCTCCCCCTAATAATGGCCCAGAAGGAAAGGAGCAGAGCCAGGTGCAGAAGATAGAAAAGCAGGATAAGAGATGTTTGTGGGTCGTAAATGGGCAAGGCTACCAGCTTCGGCCGCCTAATCATGATCAGGCCAACGAACACGAGAACCAGTATAGCAGGACTGGCCTCAGGCCGGGGAGGCAACTTCTGCCGAGTCATGCGGCCACAGCGTTTTCTGTCCTAAGGTGCACGTGTCACTGGCAAGGTGAATCGCCGGCTAAAGCTTACGTGTCCTTAAGTGAAATGGGTTGATCAGAGGTCACTGTGTGTCCATTGACTATGTGAGGGCAAGAATACAAAATGGCTGCCGCAATCTAAGATGGATGACATGGGTAAATCAGAAATGTGCTTATAACAGGAGTGCTCTTGCTCGTAGCGTAGCGAAAACACCAGGATATGCTAAATGGATCATTTGAGGTTCACTGATAGCAAAATTAAGAATTTACGACAATGTTGAAAACACGGGTTCAAATCGTCACAGAACCTCAATGAGAAGACGGCGGGAACAACAGCCGAACCTGGTAAGCTCGCATTGCCAAAGGCGGGGGAGGGTTCATTACCCTCGAGGCGGGAGAAGGTGGCACAGCACATCCCTATGGCCACGAAAGAGTTAATATGGGGAGACAAATATGTTAACATGTTTTCATTATTGACTGACCATCGCGAGATGGAGTATGCTAAAACCCAGAAGGATTTGAGGCACCGAGCGTCTGGCGCGCAAAGATGGCGGAATTCAGGGTGGATGAGACAGTAACGAACTGGGTTAAGGCCTTTTCGATATTTACTGCAGTTATGGGGGAACGTAAACCCGAGCTGATGACTGAGTTAACTTGCTATCAAAATCGTATTATGGATTTTTATTCAATGTATGAGGGGGAGGAATGGAAAGGTTATGATATGAAATTCCGGAAAGCAAAAGAATACGATGCTAGTTTGACTTGGGATTGCCTGGACTCGGTGTCATGGCACAAACAGCTCCTGCCAGGGGCTGTTTGTGCCATGACACCGAGTCAGGTACATCCTCTCCAGGCGGGAGTGGGTCAGGATTCGCCCGCTAAAAGCCTGCTGTGCCCTTTCGGGCGGGCGCCGGTGGGGATTACCATCCCAAGTCCGGCGGGAATGGCGGCAAGCGTGGGGTTTGTTGGGGCTTCAATCGAGGCAACTGTAACAGACCGCAGGGAACATGTAGGTTCAGGCATGCGTGTGCGGGCTGTGGGAATTCCTCACACCCGCAGAGTACATGTAGATCTAAAAATAGCGGGACAGGAGGTTAAGGCGGATCTATGCAGGAGTGAGGTAGAAAGTTGTGACCGATTGCCTACACCGATTGATTTCATGGCGTTGACTCCTTGGTTGAACAAATACCCTGATCATGTATCCGCTGGGGTGTTGAGGAAGGGATTCTTACATGGCTTCCATATCCCAGCGGGGGATTTTCGGGGGGACTCCTTTTGTAAAAACCAGTTATCGGTACAGCACAACCCAAGCGTGGCAGAAAAGAAAATCGCAAAAGAAAGTCTGCTTAGGGCGAGTGGCAGGGCCTTTTCCTTGCCCGCCGGTGGCGGAATTCATCTGTTCCCCGTTAGGGGTTGTCCCGAAGAAAGACCCAGGGGAGTTCAGACTTATTCATAACCGGTCGGCTCCAAGGGGTTCCTCGGTGAACGAGGCCATTGACCCAGAAGTTTGTTCAGTGCGGTACACATCGTTCGATGATGCCGTGGCCATGTTAAATCGCCTGGGCCCAGGGGCGCTGATGGCGAAATCAGATATCGAATCAGCGTTCCGGTTGCTCCCGGTACACCCACAGGATCAGCGCTTGCTAGGTTTTGCATTTCAAGGAAGTTATTACATGGATAAATGTATGCCTATGGGTTGCTCTATTTCTTGTGCCGATTTTGAAATGTTCAGCTGTTTTTTAGAGTGGGCATTCACCGAGGCCACAGGGCATGGGCATGTTATGCACTATCTAGATGACTTCCTGTTCTTGGGAGCAGCCGGCGACACGAAATGTGCGCAGGCGCTACATAACTTCTGCATCCTCATGAGGGAGTTTGGAGTCCCATTGGAACCAGGTAAGACGGTTGGACCATCTGCTTCACTGGAGTTTCTGGGAATTGAGCTCGATTCTGTGGAGGGATGTTTCCGTTTACCGAGGGACAAGGTAGCCAAGTTTAGGGCTTCCTTGACGCAATGCCTGGGCAAGGAGAAAGTGACCCTGCACCTGTTACAACAGACAGTGGGTCAGCTTAACTTTGCCTTGAGGGTGATACCAATGGCCCGCCCCTTCTCACGCTCTATTGCGCAAGCTATGGTTGGTCTCAAAGAGGGACACCACCGTACGAGACTGTCGGCAGAGGTTCGCCAGGATATGCGCATTTGGTTGGCATTTCTGGCGGACTTCAACGGTCGAGTCGTGTGTAACAAGCCGCCAGCGTCTTCAGATGAACTAGGTCTGTGGACTGACTCAGCGGGGAGCGTGGGATTTGGCACCATCTTTGGTAATCGATGGTCTGCGCAGACATGGCCAACGTGGTGGCACACCAGCGGTCTCACAGGTAACATTGGGTTCTTAGAGTTATTCCCCCTTTGGGTTGCTCTGATGGCATGACCAGACGACTTCAGGGACCGCTCAGTGGTGTTTTGGTCTGATAATATGACTGTTGACGAATGCATTAACCAACAGGCAGCACACTGCAAATGGATCTTGAGATTGTTGAAGGAAGTTGTGCTGCTCTGCATGAGACTGAATGTACAGTTCAGGGCGAAACATGTGCCAGGCGTACTGAATCATGCAGCTGATGCACTCTCTCGTTCACATATGCAGGCGTTCAGGGGTTATCTACCTACAGCGGACCTAGTGGCGACACCATTCCCCGAAGCACTATGGCTAATCGGTGCCCCGGATTACAAGACCTCGTGGCAGCAAGCTTAGCCCCCAGGACAAGGAAGGCATACGAAGGAGCGTTTCGTTCCTATTGCACATTTTTGGGTCCAACAGGGAGTCAGAGCTGGGGTCAGGAGGAATCCTTCCTGGGGTTCCTGGTAGCGCTGCACAGAGAAGGCCGAAGAGCGGCAACGGCCAACAGGCATAGGGCGGCCATTTCATTCATGGCGCAGGTGCATGGCATAAAAGACCCAACGGGTTCCTTTTTGGTTAAGAAGGCCCTTCGCGGCTGGCAGCGCCTCGAGGGTCGCAAGCAAGATGCGAGGCGCCCGATTGGCTTAGACAGGTTATCTTTACTCGGAGCGAAACTGGACGAGACGTGCTCCTCCCATTTCGAAGCAGTTCTGTTCCGGGCAGCTTTCGCATTAGCATTCCATGGGGCTATGCGGGTGAGCGAACTGGTCGCAAGGAATAAGAGAGACGTTGAGGGAGGCTTGTGCAGGGATCACGTCCAAATTAGGGGTGATTTGATGGTGGTCTCGATAGCCAGGTCTCAGACCGACCAGGGGGCTATGGGAAATAGTGTTGTCGTGCAGCGTGCGCGAGGGTCCCCCACGTGCCCGATAAAGTGTATAGAGGAATACTTGGCACTAAGGGAGGCTATATGGGGCGGGGACTTTGCTAAGGCACAAGGATGGCACCCCACTGACGAGGTTTCAGTTCCAGAGGGTGCTAACGCTGACAATCGCTGCGGCGGGCATGGACCCGTGCGATTTTGGGACCCACTCCTTTAGGATAGGGGCTGCTACTGAGGCTACAGCCAGGGGTCAGAGTGCGGAGGAAATGAAACAGTCGGGACGATGGTCCTCGAATTGCTTCAAAAGGTATGTGCGATTGCACATGTTGTAAAGATCAATTGACATGCACTCACGCTTCTTGTCTTTTGTTTGAATTACAGTTTCGCGAGCCTGTCACGCGGGGTGGAATTTGCAGTCGACCCGGAACCAGGAGACCAACGGTCAAGGATCACGTCTGGGGAGAGAGTGGTATGGGTCGTGGGCCACTCATATGTGAGGCGCGCAGGGGACGTATTCAAATCAGGTGACACGACTCACGCAGCTGGGGAATACGGGTACAGAGTGGCCTTCCATGGGAAGGGCGGGCTCTGTTTTGACCAATTCGAGTCATTTTTTGAGGGACTCTTAGGGCGGCTAAGGTCCCCGCCATCTGTAGTCATAGTACCCCTGGGGGGCAATGACTTGGTGACACTGGGTAGACGGGTGTTGTTTGAACAAATTTTGTCTGCTGTTAGCTGGTTGGCTAAAAGACTCCCGGGGTGCACGATTGCCTGGTCTCACATGATTCCCAGGAAGGTATGGCGGGGGGGCCTTTCCGTGTCAGCACTGAACCATTCGGTGAAAAGGGTTAACAATAAAGTTGGTAAATTGTTTCGCTCTTCGCAGTTGCATAGCATTCCTCACGGGTGTATTCGGGGTGATCTCATGTATCTGAATGATGGGGTTCACTTGTCCAGGGAGGGGAATGGTTTACTCATAGGAGACTTCATAGCATGGCTAAGGGGTTTGAGGAAGCATGACCTTTAGGAGGTGTAGGGGGGGCCGGATAGTCGGTCAACTATCCGGCCTGTGGCGGTAAGGTCATGATCGGTGAGCAGTAATTTCAAGGTCCCTAGAGGGGGGCGCCACCCAGAATGGATGGGAGCGCCCGGGGGGAGGCGGCCATTGGCCCCTTCCACGGGGAGGCGGCACCCACTAAGGATGGGTCGCCTAGGGGGAGACGGCCATAGGCCCCTCCCAAGAGGGGAGGCGGCTAGATGCCCCTCCTACTAATTTCCCGGGGGCCGGATATCCGCGACGGCGGATAGAGAGTGTAGGGATGGGGGGGAGTCCACACTGTCCTTCCTACAGATACCTCACACGGGAACTCGGACGACCTTTAAGATGGCGTCGAGCGGAAAGGGGGCCCCCACCACGACAATGGAATTTACAGTTGGCAATGAGGGTAGAGTCCTCTGCGCATGCACCACTCACACTGTGAGGGCGAGAGTTTTGGTAGTAGGGATCTGACACCGGTTAAGACCGTGCCGTTGGCCCTTAATGCTAGGATGTACAATTTTAATTTAGAATGTATGCATTTTCAGGATGTTAGACTCGGCTAGAAAACCTTTGTATTAGAGATCTGTTAAGGTTAGCCAAAGAACATGTCTTCATCGAAATGTAATAAATGTAAAATTGTACATAATGATGAAACTTTTATTTAATGTTTTACATTTTGTTTCATATTTTAATAAATACGGCCCGGAGGGTGACTCCCTCCCGCCTTCCAAAAGTTCTAAACCTGTGTCCGACTTCCCATCCTTGGGGATTGTGTTGAGAGGAGGTGGCGGGCATCCCGGCCATATACACAAAAGGATGACAACTCAAGCATAACCCACCAGAAGGATCCTAAAATGCATGGAACCTGATTGATCATTTGTATTTAATTGAGCATAAATTAAGTGTACTGTGACACAAACTAAAAAGAGCAAAGTTTTGCATCTTCCTCTAGTTGAGGTGGAGTGAAGCTATATAGATATTATTATCTTTCAAATTATGATTTTTTTTCTGCTAGGTGACTAATAGGTACTTCGATGGTTCAAATTATTGGAAGAATTGGAAGAATCAAGGGACTACACTATTCCTCATTGCATAAATTAAATGTAACATAAGAGCAGAGGCCTAATGAGAGCATTTTGTTATGTTGTTTATATGGCAATACATTTGGAAGAAAACATGTGATGGCAACAACTAGTACCATTTGAACCTGAATAAAAACTCAGTAGTCTCTTACCTAGTAGATCTTAAATAAGGTCAATGGTCCAGATCGCAGCCTTACTTTCTTATGCATATCAGATGGGAATGATGCACTCCTGTACTACTTAGGCCCTCATTACGAGTTGTAGTATCCCACCCAGAGTGGGAACTTCGGGAGTGTGTTAGACCTGACATCCCTGGTGTTGTATTCCTCAAAATTCTTACTGGTTTACTGATTTCTTTTTTGTTGGCTTTAGGACTCTGTGCACTTTACCACTGCTAACTAGTTCCAAAATGCTTGTACTCTCTCTTTGAAACATAAGAAAATTGGCTTACTCTTGATTGGTACATTTCAGTTGCTAGTTAGTCTCTAGTAAATTGTACTACAAGGGCCATACATTTAATCTTAATAGTAAGCCTGTAGCACTCATTGCGCCACCCACTGAAGTAGCCTTTAAAAAACATGTCCCAGGCTTGCAACGGCAGCCTGCAGTGCAGTCTTAAATCTGAATCTGATATTTCAAGCTGGCAACATTTAAATGTTGAAGCTGGGTAGGACTGGCGGGACCAGTCTCAAAGATTTGCTCACTGATTTCTTGAAAGACAGTTGTTTCTTCACTAAGTTATCCGTGAATTAATGAGATCATTCACTCTGTTATACTTCCATTATTTTTATTCTGTTCTTAATTTCATCATTACTTCATGATTAAATTCATTTTAAGACTTTTCACATCATAATGTGGGCAAAAATGCTTTTTTCAACACCCAATGCATCTCAGGTCATACATGCGACCCTTCTTAAGGAGTCAAAAAAGGAAAGATACAAGGCCAGTTCAGTCACTAGAATCAAATGTTACTCGAATAATCATCAAATATAAACCAAAGACATTCATGTTACTCTCGATACTTGATGTGGCTCAGTTTGCATACACGCTGTCAAGCAACTATTATTATATGAATATTACATCCTGTTGCAACCATTAAAACAAATGTCAAAGTCTGCATGATTAATTATAGGAGAATACTGGTGTGTTACCTATCAATCGTTTAACAAAAACAAGATAGCTACGTTAACCGTGTTTAGTGCTTAAGCATACTCTGACGGTTTTATCTCATTGTCGGGATCAAGCGTTAATGCATTCTAACCGTTAATGTGATATGTAATCTTTGGTGCTTTCTCGAAAAAGTAGGGATGATTCAGCAAGTCTAGTTAATTGCGCTGCCGTTAGATGCGCTGACAGTTTGCTGTTAGAAATTTGATAAAAGATCTGCTTCATCTATTTATGGTTGATCGTGAAAGCGTATACGCTCGCCGCGCTGGTCTGCATTTCCTGGTGAGGAATTATGGGAGAATGTAAGAACCAATAGCGTTCTGTGTATTAAACCTGCGTTTACCCATGTGATGTAAGAATATGGTTTCAACGCAAGTTTTACATCACGTGATATGAGTGCCCAATCGAGAGCCAGATCTGTGTGTTGTTGACGCTAAACTATGTTCGAACGGGTTCTGTATTAGTATGCTTAAATGTACTGATATTACACTCGTGAGGTAATGAAAATAAAAATCGAAAAATGAAAATGAATATAAAAATAAAGACTTATTAACGAGTTCTGACTAGGTTACGTAAGGATTCGAACTTGTATACATTTGCTGCAATTGTCTCAAAGAAGTTAACTACATGTATCATAAATGTGCATGGCCATAATGCATTCATTAACACTTATGATCAACTTCAAGTTTATACAGGGATTGAGAATGAAATCAACATCTCCTTCAAAACAGCAACATTCGCGGAAAGCTGGAAGCACGCTGAAATCAACGCCCTCCTCAAGAATCCCAAGGTGGACCCCAAGGACCTCAAGAACTTCCGGACCATCTCCCTGCTCCCGTTCCCGGCAAAGGTCATCGAGAAAATCGTCAACAGGCAATTGGCCTGCCACCTGGAAGACAATAACATCTTGGACCCGTCCCAGTCCGGATTCAGACAAAACCACAGCACCGAGACAGCACTCAACACTGCCACAGACGACATCAGGTGCCAACTAGACAACGGCGAAACATCAGCCCTTATCCTCCTGGACCTGTCGGCCGCCTTCTACATGTGTAGCTTGTGCATTCACTGCTTTTTTCTATGCAGGCAGATTTGTTACTTCGATCTTCAGGACACTGGTGGGTAGCAATAGCTGTGTGTGCCAAGGGGATCCTTCTTTTTCAAAAATAGTTTTAAGTTGGGCCTTTAGAGATGGGGCTGGTGGATGCAAGTTCCTGATGTAGTATTTCATTATATCACAGAGGCAGGTGAGGTCGGGACCTACTAGACCCAACTCCAGCCCCATCTTGGCCCTCCTTACATGCCGGGGGTAGCTGGAGATTTTTTTGTAGGCCATTGTTTGGAAGTTCATGAAGGAGGAGTTGTGCTTCCCAGGGAAGGCTAAGTAGCCATAGTTCAGGGCAGATACAAGCTTAGCTCGAAGGAAATTTAATATTGAGTCAGCTGTTGGGATTTGTAACTGGTAATTTAAACCTTTCAGACTGTGGATAACCCCAGACCCCTTGGTTCAGAGATGTTTGATTTGTTTCTCTGGTTTGACCCTTTCATTGAACCAGACCCCCAAGTAAATATAACTTTTGCAGGTGGATATTTTCAGGTCTCCAAATTGCCATTGTGCAAGTTTCTTACGGGGTTATTTCCTGAACACCATTATTTTGGTCTTTGCCTGATTCACTAGAAGTTTATTCTCTAGCTTAAAGTGGTGGAGAGCATTAAGGGCACACTGTAGGCCGGTTTGAGTATGCTCATTGATGACGATGTTGTCTGCATATTGCAAGGTCTGTAGCTGTGTTCGCCCCAATCTGGAGATGATTAAAATGGTATCTTCCAAGATTTCGGTAGATCAGCGGTATGCAGAAGAAAAAGTAACGGGGAAAGCAGGCAACCTTTTTTGAGGCCATTATTAGATGGAATTTTTTCTGTGATGGGGCTAGTTTTTATCCTAACCCATGTGCCCTGGTACAGGGACATTACAGCTTTGAGGAGTTGAGTCAGGATCTGCCAAGAATTTAATTTGTGCCATAATGTACCCCAGTCCACTCTATCAAATGCTACACTACATCCATAAAACCACAGAGTAAGGGGGTTGCTTGGCCTGTGTTGCTCAATTGGACAAGTAGGCCGAAGCGATGCTATCAGTGGTTGAGCAGTCTGGTCTGAATCCTGTCTGGGAAAAGGTGAGGATGCTATTTTCAGCTGCCCAGGCTCCCAGTCCCCCCAGCAAGATTTGAGCAAAGGGGTTAGCATTGAGACACAGCAAGGCTATCAGTCGACAGTTGGCCGGGTTGGTGCGATCTCCTTTTTTTGTACATTGGGTGGAGAATTCATCCTTTCCATTACAGCTGGTTTGAGGCTGTGAGAAGGGCATGATTGAAGAGAGGCATGAATATCCCTGCCAAAAAAAGTTTGGGCGGATTTAAAAATAACTTTAGGAATCCCGTAGGGTCCTGTTGCCCCATTGTTACTCATTTGCTTGACGGTGGGAATAACTGAGGCCTCTGATATGAAGGGGACTTGTATGCCCGGGAGGGGAAGGGGCCCTGATAGGCTCAGTGTTCTCTTTTCCCACAAGTCTGGGAAGTAGAGCTGCTTAACGTATTTGGCCATTACACAGTCTGCTACACCAATCTGCCAATACACTGCCGTCAAGTCAAAGGCACTGAAGAACTTGGCATCCCCCAATGATTAATGAGCTCATCAGCTCTGCGCATAGCATGAACATACGTCTTGGAGACTCAGTTTAGGCTCCTGTAATCCACACAGAACCTTACTTTTGGGGCACTGCACAGTAGGGCAGACTTGGGTACCAATGCCACTGGCCTAGACTAGGGACTACAGGAGGGCTCAATCACCTCCAAATCCAACATCGTGATACCTCAATCTTGCTTTCCTTGTGGTCCCATGTCTATCTCCTGGATATACCAATCAGTGAACCCTGGAGTAAGTGAGAAAAGAGAGGCACACTTCCCCAACAAGTGGCAACAGTTTCTCTTGTGGGGGAGAGTACAAGTTCTTCCACTTACCCATCTTCCTTCATGGAAGACACTTAGAGGCAGATCTACAAGGAAGTGCCGCAGCGTGGTAACACATGCCCTTTGGCTGCGCCACGCTGCGACACTTCTGAAGCAAAGGAATGCGATATATTTACAATATTATGTCTCATTCCTGTGCTCTCCCCTGCACTGGCGCACAAACTGTTGCCATGCGCTGAGGCAAGCATCCTTGCACCAGGATGCAAGGATGCCTGCATCAAGGCACCTTCCTGCACAAAAATAATCACTACAAGCATTTTCCTCTTTCAATGCATACAGTAGAATGCTTTGAAAGAGGAATAAAACCTTGGGGAGGCGTAGCATTGACACGTATTTCCAAATTTACGATTCCTTATAAATCTGGAAATGTGTCTCGTTTCATAGGTGTTGCGTGGGAACAGCCACAGCAACACCCACGGAAGTCCCCTTCCACGCAAAGTGCTGCATGTGAAGGGGCCATATTTACAAGGAGAGGAAAAGTCATGCAGGGTGGCTTTTCCTCTCCTTGTAAATATGGAGACATGAAATGCGCCTCCAGTATGTCACAAAAAGTAACGTACGGGTGGCCAGGTGGCTTGTAAATCTGCCTCTAGGTCTGGGAGGGGATCACTCTCCTCCTCCTCACCATCACCTGCCAAAAAGAGCATGGTCACTTCAGACCTCTTGAGGTTGCACTTAAGGCAGCCCACATTCAGGATCCTTAGGGGTTCCTTGTTTTTCTTTAGCTCCACCAGGTAGGTGACATCCCTTTCCATTCCTTCACCTCATAGGACCCGGCACACCGTCTATCAAGCCTCTGGTTTTGACCGTCACTGACTCAAGTATTTGATAAAATGTCAAAATCCTTCAAGAACACTAAAAATATTTGAGTGTCATTCTACACTAAGGTATTCAAAATGTTGTTTGCTTTCCTATAATTTGACTGTTACAATGGCGTTCTGATATTCTGATTTCTAAGGAGTTCATGGCTAGGCAGCTCTTTTGAGAATCTGAAGCTCCCATTTATTTGTTTTCTGATTTTCCTGAATGTTAATAAATCAGTTACTCATGACTTTACATCCAGCCAATGCCAGAACTTAGGAACACCAGCGCTTTGTGAAAACATTAACCGTTGTTTGAAAATCCTTTGAGAAAAGCCACCCTCAGAAATACCTTTGAGGTATTCTTTTCACTGGAAAAACATTTATTCTACTTTTGTAAACCATCATCCTGCATCAGTTCACTCTACACCTAGATGCATTCAAAGGGTGTTAGGGACCTGCCTAAATTAAGTGGGTAATAATCATTCTCGAGCTGCAAAATGTTTGGTAGGATACATGAAGGTGAAAGCAGTGTACAGAAACAAAAGTGTGAGTGAGGAGGGAAAAGATTCTGAAAATTGATGGGTATATTGTACAAGCATGCCCTGCTAAAATGACCATTCAATGCTCTTGAATTAAGGTATTGAGAATAGTTAATAATCCTTCACTTTTTCGTAAAACCGCTCAAGGGATTTTGTGGCAGGTATATGCCACAATTCATCACTACATTGAATCATCTTGAACCTTCCCTTCATTAATGTTGAATTCAGTTTAAAACCCCTCATGAACTGATTCGGGAAATCCAGATTTGTTGCTCAGACTGTGCTCACTGGAGCACTTCTGTCCAGTGTATGTGCTCTGATCCATACAACATGTAGAAACTGCAAAATACCTGGTTGGTTCATTTACCTCTTCTATAAAGTCACAGTTACTGGTGCAGACGTACACCAACGGCATGAACAGTTAAATGTCACTTGTGAACTGCAACACACATTGTGCCATCCACTAGTGTGACAAAATAGAACATGGCTTCAGGTCTACGACTGTATTCTGATGGGTGCAATGTAAAACCTACAGTGTGATCTGTAAACATAACCCTTTTTAACTGAAAGAAACACCCCTTTAAATAGTAGTAAGTCAACCGTATGTAAGCCTTGTATCCCACAAGGTAATGCCCATGGTATTTAAAAGTGATCCATATAGAATATTAATGTTTCCATGTGACCACCAAGCAAAAGCCATACAAGCTATTTTCACTGTGGCAGGCCTAACAATTACAAGGAGAAAAAAAGAGTGCAGGTTTAAATACTAATACTGCTATCTTGGGAATGGGCTAATATATTCTAGACAAATAAATGAACAACTATTTTTACTAGTTATTAACAATCTAATTAAGGGATGAAGTCCAATTTTGATTAAATAGTAAGGAAAAGTATATTTTAGAAATGTTACCTTTATTTGCCTAAAAGTGCAAAACAGGTAAAGAATAAGTGGAGAAGCCTCTGACAGATCCAGCCTGTGCTCACACTGGGGAATCGGAGTAGAAGAGGTGTGAAATGCCTGGCTTGGAGCATAATATAGGCTGACCTTAATGGGAAGAGATGATTCCAGTGAACTTCACAGAATATTGACAATGGAGGCGTTGCCATCCTGTTGAACCACACTGTCAAATCCTGCTTGACAGGTCTGTTGAGCCGCATGTAACAATTGGGGTGCACTTGAAAAGTAGAAAATAGGAAGTCAAGATCTTTCTTGCGTATCTTCTCTCTGGTTGCTAGAGGACCCTGCGTTGTCCTACCAGATGTCTGTCTACAAGTTGGTTATGGGCCTCTCCAGTCAGATGTAGTTTGGTTCTAGTGGAACAGTGAGCAAGGGACCCGTTTTTTGGCATACTCTTAGCCACTTAAGACATTATATCAACTACACAAAAGGTGGCAGGAGGAACGCTTACAATAAGGCTAACCACTGGCAATCAATTGGGGCAGCATTCCAACCCATCTTTCTTTTGCCTACCATGCCTCCTCAGATTAGACATAGCCACTTGCTCCAGTAGGAACAGTACAGCCTGAAATGCCAAACCAGGTTCGCACCTGCCCGAGATGCGAGACGCGAGACACCGATTGAATACCTGATATATCGAACGAGTTAGCGGTCCAAACAAAAAGGATTCCTGAGGCACGGTGCTCATTAGCATCAGTACGCTGAAGGGAAATGCAGAATTAATCGTCCCTCGCACCTTTTGAATCTCTGACACTGCACGAGTTAGCGGTCCGAAGTTAAAAAGGAATTTTGAGGCACAGTGCTCATTAGCATCAGTACGCTGAAGGGATAAACAAGATTTAATCATTCTACACTACTTATCCAAACAGGGATTTACTGCATATTGGATAACTCCGAAGTGATTCCTCCTGGTGGGCTACACTATATATGAAATAAGGAGGACACTTCATTAATTGATCAAGATTAAGAAAAGTACACTAGAATCACCTCCGCCGCTAGGGGTCATCTAACAATAAAAGGTTGCCCGTCTTAGTCCTGACGAAGACTCGCACAGCCCAGGCTTAACTCACCGCGAGTAATAACAACCCTATGCACACACACATATAGAGTACAAGTGAAGATATATTTTAGGATTACAGCGGAGTAACACAAGGTAAAGTAGCAGAAAGACTAAGAAGTCTTGTATATGTTGAGATCTTCAATTCTTTATTTTCATCATAGTAATACAGCAGCCAGTGTGCATAGGGTTGTTGTTACATGACCTGTGTCTCACCAGCTTGCTGGATAGACTATTGAATGGTTTTACAGGTTTTCCTTTCACCCAGTTGCACCACCTAACGACATTGTTTGTTGTCTACACATGCGCTTAAACCCATAGCAGTGCGCCCATTCCTCTGACATCTCAAACCTTTCTCTTGATCCCATTAACTCACCACGAGGCCCGAAGTCGAGTCGAAACGTCGACGCCTATTTGATATTTGACCTGGACCTATATATTGTTACTTCTTTGTGCATTATAACTAACAGATATATAGGTTTCTAAATGAATCAAAATCATGGATGAATTGTTTTATGGCCAGGTCTCATAACATGGATGATTGTTGATCCTTTTGTGTAATATAAAAAACTGTGTTTCTTTTTATGTCACGAATCTTTGCAATTCCTTGCTATTCTTTTCTTTTCTTTATCACTGAACACCATCTGACTCACATCTTTCTATTTTGCACGCTCCCTTTGGGGCAACCAATATGACCTATATGTATTGTAAACTTTTTACATTTTTCAATAGTGGTAAAAAATGAATAAATCACCACTGATTATTTGTTTTGCTGTTGCATTTCGTGAGATTGTTCGATTCATCGATGAAGAGTAGATTACAATACTCTATTAATTAAATAAGGAAGTCTAAGATGTGCACGTCAGATTCTACTGAATGACTCAGAGTGGGACTAATAACTCCAAGTAGAGAGTTAAGAACAGGATCCTTAAGTTTCGACCAGCTCCTACCAGAAGATATCATCTGAGTCTCTCTCGTTCGGACCCTTGGTTGAATGGAAAGGAAGAATGGGACTGCGAAATGATTAGACAATGACATACAACGACTCTTCCCCCGGTATGTCCCTTCGCGCTGCCTAAGATCACTGGATTCTGGTTGGTTCTTCCTCCATTGATAAAGCGAGTTACATGGGGTAGAAAACGTTTCTCCTTCTTAGCTGCTAAGCTATGGAACGCTCTTCCCGTCTCGCTTCGACTCCAGCCATCTCGGACCATCTTTAGGAAAGCTATTAAGACCAGGCTTTTCCTGCAAGGCTAGAGTTAGCTGTGTGCCTTGATCTTGTACCCAGCACCAAGACGCCTCGGCATAAGTGCGCTGTATAAGTACCTTCAGTCAGTCAGTCAGTCAGGAATAGGCTGGTCAGTCTGTATACTACTAATGTAGGTGAATATGGGATCCAATATATGGCCAGCTACATGAGCGGGGGCGTTTGTGATGAGTTGGACATTAACAGCTGCAAAGTCCTCTATAACAGTGTAAACCATACTGCAAGCCATTTTTTCAAAATGGATATTAAGGTCAACCAGAATGGTGAAATAAAAAAGTCTAATGATAAGCAATGTGAGAGCTTCCGAATGTTGCTTGATATCAAGTGCACAGTGGCCCTTCTCTGGCCATAACCTTAGCCACTTCAGGCATTACATCAAACATGGGAGGAATGATGGTGATATGTCTTACTACTGGTAATCACACAGTGGAGCATTCCAAACCATTATCTTCCCTCCACCATGCCCCCTCAAGTTAGTCCAAGCTTTATGCAAATCATTCTTGGATCTGTCAACAAGCACAGGGTACAGTCCAGCCCGAACTGCCTAGCCCGGTCCTCTCTGAACTGATACACAATCAACCCAAGAGTGGTTTCAGCCTGATTGGTCTGCTTCAGTCTACTGTCACTTGGCTTCAGTGGCATAGTGTGCGAAGGACACATGACTGGAGATGCCCTTTGCCAGTTAATGCCTTACATCAAATACATAAAAGATAACGGGAGGAATGCTAGAAATATGTCAATCCCTCAGGGTAACTTTGCAAGCCAACATTCTTTTGCCCACTATGCCACTACAGATTAGATCTAGCCATATGCAATGAACTGCTTCGCCTCAAGTGGTCAAGGGTATGCCCAGACGTGGGTCATTTAGAGAGCAAGAAAGGATGTGGCGTAACGAAACTTAAGGGGCCCTCCTGTAAAGTACAAGATGCCCCCCAGACAAATCCAGTCAGGGTCTCTGATGCCAGTGGCCCGCCACCCGTGCACAGTGCCGGAAGGTGCTCCATGGAGCTTGAGGTCCTACCACCCGCACAGTGGGCACTGTGGGGGCTAATGTTACGCCACTGTGAGTGGCGACCAAGCCTGCAATTTACCCAATACAGAACATGTAGGGGGAGATTTGCAATAAAGTGACACATCTATAGAGATGCGTCACTTTCCCTGCGCCACCCTGAGAAACCCTTGCACCACCATGGATGCACTGTATTTACAATACAGCGCACCATGGTGCAAGGATTGACAGTTGTGTCAGAAATTCTGATGCATCTGTTGGGGCAAAAGCCATGCATTGCTGGAGTTGTGTCACAAGCATGACACAACCCCAGCAATGCATATTGAGGCCTATACCCACTACACTGTGTCATTCCTTATGCCTGCTTCAAGCAGGCATAAGGTTTTGAAGCAGTGGCGTCCTAGAAGTGACACAGTGAAATCTTGTGGATTTCACTGTGTCACTTTTACGATGCTTTCCTGCATGGGAACACCCACCTTGCATACATTAACCTGATACAGGTATAATGTGACGCGGGGTTTTACAATGTGACGCAAATCCATAGATGTGTCACGTTTTAATTGGATGCTTTTTTAACGCTGCTGCGGTGGCGCAAATGTGTCTTAAGGGGCTTGTAAATCGGCCACGTAATATTTTGCATAGTTAGAAAGCTGACTTCTTTCACTCTGCAGGCAGTCTAGGCTCTCGCTTCATTCAGATGCCAAAGTGAAGCATTAGGTTTAACACTGTAAAACATTTGTTAACAACCGTATTGAGACACATGAGGTTAGCGTGCTATGCATATAAAAAATGCATGCTATTTAAACAGCTTTTTTCAGTACTGCCTTTTTAAAACCACCTCTACCCGCGATGGTGAGGTCTGCTGCTTCTTACTGTCAAGAACACATGGTTTAGAACTTTAGGGATTTCGTTACTTTGCTCTATAATATTTATGACACTAAACAAATGTCTTTGAAAGTTAACATGACAAACGACGGTATTCGTTAGAGGAGACATGCGCCAGAATGTATTTATCGCCCGGGGCCAGAAGGACACTTCATTGCAGCGCGAACAATTCCCAGCAACAAGTGTGAGGTAAAGTGGCGCGTGGGTGTCTGCGAGAGGTGCCATATGATTCTAAGGGGCATATTATCAAGGGGGTTTATCTCCGCTTTTTTGGCATTAAAAGCCAAGAAAGCGGAGATAAAATTATCTCCCTATTACCTAGCTGTCGCTAACACCAGTTAGCGACAGCTAGTAGGAGATAGCGACCATCTTGGGTCCCGCTTTGCATGTCAGTGATATTTATCACTAATGACATGCAAAGTGGGCGTGCCAAGATGTTAGTGACTGAAAACAGTCGCTAACATCGCCATCCCCTATTACCAACTTTTGGAGATATTCGTGCTAAGCGCAAATATCTCCAAAAGCTAACACCTGCCCTGAGCAGTTCTTATCCAATGGGAGGTGGATAACATGGCTAAGAGCATTAGCTCGATAATGCATGAATATCGCTGACTTTTCAGCGATATTCATGCATTGCGGTGATTTTTATCTCATTTGCGATAAACCTTGGTAATACCAAGGTTTATTTGCGGTAAAAATCACCGCAGCTCAGCGGTAAATTTTTGTCTCTAACCAAGCAATAGCGATAATTATCGCTATTGCTTGGTAATATGCCCTTAAATTCTTTAAATCGTTTACCATTTTCCAGTAGGTGACCATTTGAAACGTATTTAACGAATCTTTAAGCAAAACAGCCAAAAAGCCTAGCTTTCATTCTGAAACATGACTAAGACGTTAAAAAGTGTGCTGCAATGTTAAAATAAACCAAAAATGCATAACTTTGGTTATGCAACGCATTTATGAATTGAGTGATTTTTCAGTGTGTTCTTGAGGTGGAAAAGAGTCCGTTATGTAATACAATGCAAGGACTCTTTAGGGGCGGAATGATACACTAATTAACCAAAAGCACGAGGCGATAGAGTTATACTGCTCTAGGCAGAGTCACAGTCCAATCTGTACATTTTAAAGTGTAACTTTGGTCATCAATATACAAAAAGCAAACGCCTAGGCACACATAAGAGAGAATCAATTCAATGTAAATACAGTTGTTGAGAGAAACAAAAATATTGTCCAGATGGAAGGAATAATCTTGAAGTGATGTAATTTGTAGTTTACTCCTTTAATTCTTTTTTTCAACAATAAATGTAAGTAGAAAAAGCCATCTGACACGTGTTTCGTCGCACTAAGGAGTATTACTCTGCGACTTCTTTAGGGCTGAGGAATAGATACAATGAATACACATGATATAAATATTGTAGTATTTAGCAATGGATGAAATGGGCTTTACAACGTGAGCCCTGTGCATCACTGGTTAGGGTGACTATTGCACACGGTGAACCTCAACCAACCTCACGTGAAACATGCTACATCGCATGAGTGCGAGAGTGATCTCTCTAGAAAGTGAATTCAAGTGTTCAAATCAAACGGGGAGGATATTTAAAAGGATGATGTTATAATTAAGGAGGTACTCGCAAATTCAATCATAACTAAGTCATAAGGATAAAGGGCCCGATTCACAGAACTAACTTAAGACAAAATCCTAAATGTACTACCAAATCTCTGTACTGGGGTGAATGTATGACATTGTTCTGCATTCTGTCCATCAACTGTGGTTTTTGCATTTGTCACCCCGAGTGGGATGGGTATGCTCAGACGTGAGTCCCATGCTCTCCACACCACTGGATTCAAGCAGGCCGGGCTGAAGACGGCTGGAATGCCAGAGACCGGTCCTCGGAAGCTTGTTTCCGGTGCAGGGAAGGCATGGCTTGGCAGTTCGGGCTGGACTGTTCCCATGATGCACAGGTTCAGACTGATTTGCATCTGGCTATGTCTGAACTGGGGTGGTGTGGAGTGCAAAAAAACGATGGATTTAGGCCCAGATCTCTGTACTGTGGTGAATTTATGACATTGTTCTGCATTCTGTCCATCAACTGTGGTTTTCGCATAAAAGACTGAGGCAGCACCTTGTGGTAAATGGGCCCCACCACTTAAGGCCCTGGAGACAGCTGCAAGAGCACCAGTAGGTGGGCTGGATAGGAGTGTCACCTCAAGAACGTCCAGCAGTGCCTGCGACCACTCCTCCAGTATTGCACTACTCCCTATGAACTCAGCTGCAAACCGGGGCATCTCTACACCCCGATGCCTTGCTTAATGAGAACTGAGGCTGTGAAGCGCAGTCAAGATAGGTGCTGACTGCACCCTGTGCCCCATGGAAGAAGGCCATTCCCAGCAGTAACTGATCCTCAACTAGTACTTGGAGTACCTGGAAAGGATTGGAAGAGCCCAACACCATTGGCCCTCAGACAAAAGAAACCAAGGATGTAATTTAGCACCCAACTGCTTTATAAACACTGCCTGCAGTTGCACAATTGACAAAGAAGAGAAATTCCCTCCTGCACCTCCCCCACTGCCTACTACAGTAGCACTGCACACAAATCAGGATCTACTGACTCTGTGCCTACCTGTACTTTGCTGCTTTTAGACCACCCCAGTAAAAGACTGCCAAGAAAGCACTACCCACCCCCTGTGGGCTGCCCATCCTTTTGCATGGCAGACACTGTGATTCCCCCCACAGGTAGAGGACCCCCAGGAAACAAAGTGCAGCCAGGTTGCAAACCCCCGTCAAGGAACCTGCAGGAAGTTCAAAGCTACGCAGCCAAGAGATGTCAGCCAAATTAATAGACCCTAAGACAGCCAATTTCCAAGCAGCAAAATCCAAGGAGGCGGCAAGGCCCACAGGAAGTTTGTGAAGACCGTAAACATGGCGTGCAAACTCCATTAGCTGCCTGGTGCCACCACAAGTGAAGAATCTGCACCACACGCCCCTGGTGGTGAACTGCCGACACCGCAAGAAAGAGGAGCAAGCACGCCGAGCACCAGAAGAGGTCGCCGCTAAGGAACAAGAGCGAGAAATCCGAGATGCGCTGACGCGGGCACCCAAACTCTGACAATGCGCTCAAGCACCCAGGAGAGAGAGACATCTCCACAGAGAAGCACTGCTGAAGACAGAAGGGAAATCCTCTACATCTCCACCATGCCAGCAAAGCCCCGCAGTGGGCCGAAGACAACACAGAGTGTCCACCCTCACACTGCCTCAAGACGGAGTTGGCAGTGGCCCAGACAGGCAAAAAAGGGGTTGGAAACTCCACGTGGCAAGCTGCCACTGCAACATGTGCTCCAACGACAGGCAACATGTGGCCCGACGCCACATCACACAGCAAGGAATGAGTATGTCACTCGAAGTGACTAAGCATTCCTGGGCAGAGGCAGGCGCCACGATGGTGCAGGTTCAAAGCGCAAGGGCTACGCCCTCAAGTGAAGAAGGTAACTGCCACCCTGACACCAAGAAAAGAAGAAGAGAGAAGAGCGACTGGAGGTTTCACCTGCATAGCCCAGAGACTATTGAAGTTGCTAGGCCCTGTTGGCCTGTTTGGAAGAAGGTGCATGCTACCTCACCAGGAGGAAGAATCGAAAAGAAGAGTGACCATCCTGTCACTATGAAGAACCGGAAAAAAACAAGTGCGCTAGGGAGAACAAGTGGAGAAGCACAAGGACTCATAGCACCACCAGCCTAGAGCACACTCAGAGACACCAGACAGCCACCAAGGTGGACCGACGTCTCTGGAGACAGCCTCATGGGAGAACCAAACGCAAGCCGCAGCAAGAGCGAACTACGTCTCTCCCCAACAATTCCCACTGTGACAGTCTAACTCGGACAGCATCCCTGCTCTTGACCACAGATGCCAGAGGTGGAGGAACAGCCTCAGCAAGGCAGAGACATGTAGCTGCCAAGTCCCTCCAGAAACCTCCTCTCCTGGAAGATTGTCACCACCTGGTGTCTACGTCCAATGGCAACCACATCATTGCCATGTGCATGACACCGCACTCATCAGGAAATGTAGAAGTGTGACCGGAGGGTCTACACTAAGAATTGGACATCCGAACAAGTTCAGGAGGGGCCGGGCGAGATGTAGAAGAGAACCAGAGCTGCAAATGGTGTGAATCCCATCACACCAACAGCAGGTGAAGAGGGTGACAACCATAGAATGACCTGGCGGCCACCCAGCGGAAGACCGAAAGTAAGCCGCAAGCATGCACAAACGGAGTCTCATGCCTCACGTTTCTTAGCGTGTCCATCACGCCACTGTCACCAACATCCAAATAGCCCAAGACGTCCAAGTGCATGGATGTAACGGCCTCTCCAAAGGAAATGGAGGCACCTGGCCACCCCCACTATAGGTGATTGACTCAAAAACAAAGGCCTGAAACCATCCCAGCAAGTAGTCACCAACAGTTGTCAAAATTCACCACATGACTGGAAATGCCATCACGCCAGTCCTCATCAAATGCATCAAACACCACCATCTCCAGAGCACTAATGGACTGGAGTCTTACACCATTGCCACACCAGCCGACAAGAAGAACCAGAGGCTACCTGCTAACCTGGCTTACACCTGAACTGCGACAGCAAGAGCATGTCTTAACCAAGACTCATCCACCCTGAGGTTTGTGCGAGGTCTGGCTGCCCACGTTGGCACACACTGAGCCCCAGCGCAACCCACAAGCAGTTCTGTGGCAAACCGACCAAGGGCCTCCCCAGGTGAGAGAGTTGGATGAGACATTGCCCCACCTACAGGTTACTGGATACAGCAAAGTAGTCTAACAAATACTCCAGCAACACCTTTGTGAACTTTCACCATGGACAACAACCATGCTCTTGACGCACCCTGTTTTAATGAACTGATAGACCCCGATCATAGACCATCTTCAACGTCAGCAAAGTGAAGCAACGCCGGACTTAAAGACATGTTCTCACCGGTATGGTGCTGGAATGCAGCTGAATTCTCCAAGCCAGTGTTCGTGTCCGGAACTATTCAGGTTAAATTATGAGTGCCCGCTAAGATCGTCCTGCTGCAGTCAGAGGCACCAGCCCCTGTTTGCTGTCTTCCTGCTGCCTGACACGAGAAGCTGATGGGCCCTGTGGTGTATAGTTAATTAATGTTTACCCCTACCAGTTGGACTGGTGTTTGTTTGTTCTCATTAAAATTTGTGAGGAGTGTTGTGTCTCACCGGACACGTTCTAGTATCTCAGCAGGCACAGGTCTTTCCATCCACTCCCTTGAGGGCTGGACACACATGCGCCTGACACCCATCCATCACAAAGGGATACCAAATGGATGATAGACGGAGCATTGCCTCATAAAATGCTATTGCAAAGGCAGCTCTAAACAGTAATGCCTCTCCTGTTGAACTGAAAATGCCACCCAGGGAAGTTAATAGTGATGCCAGCCGCCCTAAACCTATCGGTTGTCTCGTATCTGGGGCAGTCCCCTAGAGGCGCCGCCACCCCTTGTCCTGGGCGCTAGGCTAGCTGCCACGAGGTTCTGTAGCTGGGACACCAATCTGCCAGATTGCTTCCGGGAAGTGTGTTAGCATCGCCTGTGCAGATGGTAGATGTTCCCTGAAAACCTGCATCTTTAGCACCCCCCGGGACATGTTTAGCTTTAAACTGTATGTTCAGCTTCATACACAACAGAACTATCTCTTTCAACAGGCGGAGTATTATTTTTACACTTGGCCGCCTGTTCATTGATACATTCCACTACTGTCATGTTGTCTGACTAGAAAATCACAGATTGATTACACAAAACTGCCAGTGCAACACAGATTGGAAATAATTCTAGGAAGCCTATATTGGCTGTCAGACCACTCTTACCCAACCAAGCCGGCCACTGCTGAGCCACCCATTCGTTCCAGAGTATGGCACCAAATTCCACACTGCCGTGGCGTCAGTCCATACACCTAACTCCGCAGACGTTGTGGGGGGACCTGGCCACACTACCCTGCCATTGAAACCCTCCAGAAATGTGATCCAAATCCGCATGTCCTGGCGGACCTCAGACAACAGTCTTGTGTGATGGTGCTTCTGCTGCAGGCCTGTCATGGCTTGTGAGATGGAGCGGGAGAATGGTTGTGCCATGGGTATTACCCTCAGTGCAAAATTCAACTGGCCCACTGTCTGTTGTAGCTGATGTAGTGTTACCTTGTCTTTCGCCAAACATTGCTGGAGTGCTGCCCTAAATTTCAATATTTTTTCTTAAGGTAACCTAAAACAACCTTCTACTGAGTCCAACTTGATGCCTAAGAATTATATTTTTGTTGTTGGACCCACCGTCTTTCCCTGCGCCACAGGGACCACGAAAGCCCGCATGAGCACACAAAATTCCTGCAATGCCCACGCGCACTCCCAGGAGCCCCCCGACCCCAGAAAGAAAAAGTCATACAGTTAGTGCATGCTGATGCCCCGTTGCCTGTCTCAAAACACATTCCAAAAATGAACTGAATTTCTCAAAGTAAGCGCAGGAAACAGAACAACCCATGGGAATGCACATATCCATGTAGAATTTGCCCTGGAATGAAAAACCTAGAAGGTGGTGATCTAGAGGATGTACAGGCAGTAGCCAGAAGGCAGATTCAATACCTCATTTAGCCAGCAAGGCCCCTCGGTCCCAGCACCCTTAGCATATCCACTGCCTGGTCAAAAGAGGCATATTTCACGCTACAGATTTCTTCGTTGATGGTGTCATTTAGTGAATTTCCTCTTGGAGCCCACAGATTATGAATCAGCCTGAACTCCCCTTCCTCCTTCTTCAAGAACACGCGCAGGGGTGAGCAAACAAAGTTGTGCACAGGATTTCTACACTCTGGTGTCCCTGTGTAGTCTACCGCTGGAATCCTAAAACCATACAAAAAACCTTCTAGCAACATCCTATCAGTGGCATGATCTGGGTACTTGTTTAGTCAAGGATTCATAGCCAGAACGTCAATGGGTGAATGTGACACCATTCGTACCTTCTCCTTATTTCTGTTTCTTCCTCCCCCTATTTCCTGAGAATGTGTTACCTATTCTGAGGCATTTTGTTTCTGGGTGGGAAGGTTGATTACATATGGAGCATGCGTGTCTGAATTTACACATGCCTTGAGCACTTGTGCATGACTGTTTATTAAAATCCCAGCAAACCCCTTTTCGTCCCCCACTGCTCCCTATACTAGGGGCCGTGCCCCCGACCTGTGTCGGCCTAAAGGGCTGTGGTGCTTTGGAACTGTGACCCTTGTTCCAGTTTTGCATTGGATTAACAGGCTGTCCTGGTGTAAACTGATTAAACCACGAAATAGAGTCAACCTGGTCCCAGGTAAGTGGGGGGTCAAAATCTTTAGCTTTCCTGAAACTCATGTCACAATCCTTCCATCCTACGCTCCCATATTTATCAAGCAGCATTGTGACCCTGCTCTGGTAACACGCCATTTCTCCTTGCAGATTAGGCGAATGCTCAGCTATAATAGCCATAAATACAGAGAAGGCCCAAATCCAGTTGTTTAACATCTCTTCTACCCTAAGTTTTGCCATATCAACACGCCACTCACTAGGAAACATCCAATCCTTCTGCTTCTTGGCATACTCCATTTCCCTGTTATCTACAAGAAAAGAAAACATTGTCATAAGCACCAGCCCAAATCAAATCCTTCACTTCCCATGTTACATGCCTTGTGAAATGTTCCCTCCTAGAGGGTAGTGTACCCGGGCCTAGGAATGGCAATGCTACCTCCTTACCTATTTCCCCAGCACCCGCTGGTTCCGCCATCTTGTCCTTTCCAGTGTTGTTCTCTTGTTGAGCTGCTTGGGGTAGACTGAGAGTACTTGGTCCTGGGCCTGGCACTCCGCTTTGGCCAGCCATAATATTTGCCACTATCCTATGCGCTTCTGCTAAAGGGTCCTCCCCTACTTCGTTCAAGCCCACTGAGGACGGTAACATCCCCCCTTTCCTAGCCAAAGGAGAACTGCCACTTTCTGAGCCGCTAACTCCGGCGGGACCTGACTAACTCTGATGGTGCCAAGACCGGGGTGAGAGCTGCTGGGTTCGGGACAGAAATCCTCTGGAATGGCATGGGGCTAGGTGTGGGCACCACAGGGATCACCATCGGGCCCACCGGGACTGAGGATGGAGGCACTGAACTTGGTGTAGGCATAGGCGTGGCAAGCGCCGGGGTCACTGGTATACTGGCGGGTGCCTGAGGAATAGGTAAAGGGCTCAATGGTGGCTTTGTGAACACTGAGAGACCCTTCCCTGAAGGACTCTCCCCCAAGGGCTGCTTTGGTGTGGGATCTTGAATCTTCCCCTTCATGGCTATAGCCCACTTGGGGAGAGGGTCCAATTCCCCTCTGGGTTGTTCGGGCACTATTGTTCGCTTGGGCCTGCCTGCTGGCCCATACTATTCATCTAACCTCTACCATTATTCCTTCCAACATCTGTTCCATGCGGGAACACTTTGTGCCACGTTTCTGGCCATATTTTTTATGCCAACAATTACCAGGTAACTCACACCCTGATCTGCAAAGGGGAACTTTCCAGGCACTTACCTTCGCAAGTCGGGGGTACACAGGCTGGCCATAAGCTCCACGCAACTGGGACCGCGCCACACCAGCTAGCCTGGGTGTTGGGTGAGCAAACTCTAGCCCGGCAGCCCTCAGAAGCAGTGAAGTGCAGGCCTGCCTGTGTCCCCTTTGGGCGATGTCCACTGTCTCACTCCTTGTTGTTCCAGTTTGCAGAGCACCCTCTATGTACTCCTACGATGAAAAAATAAGATTAGCATATGTTGTGGACACACAAGCAATGGAATTTATTTGAATCCTACAGTTGTGGTATTCACCGAATTAATTCCTGGGTGCCACACACCTTTACCTTGCTAAGTGATCTCACTTAACACACCACTGAAATAAAAAAAAAGTATGCAGATTTATATAGCTCAAAACCCAGCCAAAGGTATTAGAGTGTTTTACATGAGCACCAGTAACAATACACAAGGACACTTTAAGGCACGGGGAGATTAAGTGGTTTGCCCAGAATCACAGGATGCGGAGGCAACATTTTTTCTTCTGTACACATAGGTTATTATCTTCCTGGGCTGTTGCCCTGATCTGCCCAAAATCCCACGAACTGTGTGCACTTCTACTCCCAGTATTCAACTTTTGCGTATACCCTTTAACCTCAGAACCAATGTTATTTCATAAATTTCACTGGCTTATTCAGGGTGTCATTCACTCTACTACCAACCTCGGTTCGACTAACTGCCCTAAGGAAGGCTCATTTTATTTTCCAAATCATATACCTGGTTATGAGCCTAACTGCGCCACACACAGCACCACGCCGGATCTGACCCGGCGGTTTATAGCAGGAGGTGCCAACCAAGTGCGTCTCGTTTCACTCCAAAAGGGGCAATCACCCAAGCGCACTCAAACTGCTATCGCCCCTCCCCAGCACAGCATGCTTGTGCCCCCCCAACAGTACCTTAAAGGCGCATGCATGCCTTACTTGGATCGCTGAATCGACCGATCCCGTCCTCGCGCTCCACACAAACCGGGCCTGTAGAGTAGACAAGGAAAAAACACCCAGTACACCGTCACCTTCACCGATGCCGCCACGCAGTGAAGTCGACTCGCGCTCCACACGAACCAGGCCTATAGAAGAGACAGGAATCAATTCACACCGGATGCCGTCACCTCCACCGGTGCCGCCACACTGTGAAGTCGACTCGCCTCTGCCGCCGATGAACCTGCAGCAAACAAAAGGGGAAAAAACAAGAAAAAGATGACAGCCTCCTAAAAGGCTAGGGTAGAGCATTCCTGGGAGTGCGAGAACAAGAGGATGCTTTCCGCGCTCCCTGGCCTTTTAAATCCCTGTAAAGTCAGACCAGTTCTAACTGGCCTGACCCCAGCTCCCCCTTGACCCAGAAGCGATCCAATTGCTTCCGGGTCACCTGGGAGCCTTTTGCACCAATCGATGGTGAGGCGCGCTCACCACGTCACGATGACATGGCGGGGCGCGCCCCACCATGGATCGCAGATGAAGGGGAGGGGGGGGCAGTGCCCCACCATACCAGCGGCGGGGCCGATGACGGCCACTGCCTTTCTCTTCTGTTTTCTTTGGCAAAATGCCCAAAGGCAGGATGAAATTATTGAAAGGTATGTTCTGGAAAGATATGCAATCCTTTCTTAACCTACTCCTTTTTTAAAAAAATCTTTTTATTTCAAAAGTGAACTAAGTGGTCAATACACACAATGATTACATTTGTTACTGAGTGCACAGTCACGGTTGCAATGAAGTATACAGTAGCTGGTTTTCTGGCATACAAGACGGTATCAATACATAGCATTACAATAGAACATTCAAGGCATCTGAACATCAAGGGTGGGAGTAGCGGGGGGTTCACATAAGTTGCCTCGATATTCATTCCAATTAGACCACACTGCCAGCCGTTTCCGGGGGCAGTCCTGGGCCACGTACACTGTCTTCTCCTGCAGCATGCACCAGTCCATATCATTCTTACCTTCAGTGAACTTTGGAAGTGTACCTGCTCCCCATAGGCGTGCAATATTTTGCTTCACAATTGCTAGACCTAGTGACACCCACAGCTTGCCCTTGGCTGATAGATCTGTGGGTTCCCATATATTTAAAAGACACCTTTTCTCTTTGGGCCGTAGTTTCACCTCCCAGACCTCACGCATACAGTTGTGCACCTTCTGCCAGTATGCTTATATGGAGAAAGGTCCCCACACCCCCACACCATCGTCTGCAAAGTCCGTCCTCACTTCTGCCCATCCGCATCAATCGGGTGCCGGAGATATAAACACGGTGTAGCACCTTCAACTGCACCAGCCTTAGTTTTGCTGATATGGCTACTTCCTTGGGAGAGGCAAGCGCTTCCCTCTACTCTTCGTCATCAATTACTAGACAATCCGCCTCCCACTTACTCCTGAGTGCCAGCAAGGGGTCTGGGGTATGATGAATACATTTTTTGTATGTGAGGGAGATTGCCTTTTCTGGAAGGTGGACGTCCAGTAGTCTGTCCTCCAGGGTGGAGGATTCTGGGGGTGTCGTCCCGGGCGGGATGTTAACCCTGGAGAAGTGCCTAACCTGCATGTAGCGAAAGTGCTCCAGTTGTGCCAGATCGTTCGTGCGCTGAAGTGACTCAAATGTAATTACCCCGTCAGGTCCCCATACGTCTTTTATATGTGAGATCCCTATCAGGTCCCAGTTATGAAACCCTTCGGTGCGCCCCAGTCTAATCAATTTTTCGGAGACCCAGAGCGGGGTAGCCAACGTCACTATGTCAGCCCATCCCAGTTTAGGATGAACGATATGCCAAAGCTGGACAGAGTGTCTTGTGGGCCCTGTCAGGGGGTATCTATTTGGTTTAGAGTAGAGTGCAGCCTCAAAGTTCCCACCCGGGAGGAGCCACCTATCCATCCCATATCCGGAATCTGCCCCATCACTGTATGCGCCCTGGTTCATAGCAAAGAGGTGTGCCGCCCAATAATATTTTTGAATATCCGGGAGCGCTATTCCTCCATCGTACCAACGCAATGTGAGTCTTTGGAGTGATATTCGCGACGCGCCGACCCACAAAACGTCTCTTAGAGTGGCCTCAAATTCCATGAAGTACTTATGCGGGACTAAATCGGGATAGTTCTGAAGGGCATATAGAAAACGCGGCAGCACCATCATCTTAAAAAGCTCTGCCCTGCCCAGCAGGGACAGCAGAAGTTGCTTCCAAACTGTGGCATATTTTTTTAACCTTTGCAAAGGCGGTAGGAGGTTCCTTTCATAGCTCTTCATCTTATCTTTAGAGATAAAGATCCCCAAGTACATGAATCCCTCCGTGAAAACTGCTATTGGACATGCGCGCTGAATTACCATGGTGCTCCCGTTGAGGGCGTAAAGGAGTGATTTCCCCCAGTTAATACTGTAACCCGAGTTCCTCCCAAAGCTAGTGAAAATGTCTAATGCCACTGTAATTGACTTGGAATGGGACGCAAGGTATAGGAGGATATCGTCCGCATAAAGCGAAATCCTGTCCTCCCATCCGTCTGTCCATTTAAGCCCCCCCAGGGAAAGGTCCTGCCCTATCCAGGCCGCCAGCGGCTCTAGTGGGAGGGAAAAAAGCAGAGGGGAAAGGGGACATTCCTGCAGCGTTCCCCCGTTCCAACATAAACACCCCAGAGATTTTATTGTTCACAACCACCTGTGCTAAGGACGCAGTATAGAGGAGGCGTACTCATCCAATAAAATTAGGGCCAAAGCCCAGTTTTTTCAGGACCCCTATCATATAAGGCCACTCAAGCGTGTTGAATGCCATTGTGGCGTCTAACGATACCACCGCTGCCTCTTCCTGGATCGTGTGGCATCGTTCTAGTACTCCGTGGAGGTGTCGCAAGTTGAGCGCAGTATTGCGGTGTGGCATAAAGCCTGATTGGTCTGCATGGACTAAGGTGGTGATAATCAGCTTAATCCTGTTTGCCAGCACCTTCGCAAGGATTTTAGGTTCCGCATTCAAAAGTGATATCGGCCGATAAGACCTACACAGTTCCCTAGGTTTCCCTTCTTTAGGGATGGCCACCAATGTTGCTATGCACTGGTCCCTCTGTAGTATCCCTTGGTCTTTACTATCTTCGAACATCGTTCTAAGGTGGTGACTCAGACAGTCGGGTTTGAGCTTGTAGAGCTCAATAGGGAGGCCATTGGGACCCAGGGCTTTCCCAGGACGAAGATCTTTGATCGCCTTGGTCAGTTCTCCCACTATGAGTGCCCCCTCCAGAGCCTCGCGAACTTCCGCAGCGAGGGTCCGGAGTCTAATGTCTGTTAGAAGTGCAGCAGAGTCCTCCTCAGGAAGATCTGACCCCCTACTCTTTTGAAGTGGGCCTCGAATTCGCCTATGATCTCTTGCGGTTCAACTATAAGGTCACCCGAGTCAGTCCGAAGCTCAGACACCACCTTCTGCGTCTGCTTCTTTTTATCTAACCAGGGTATTAACTTGCCAGCTTTGTCTTCCTGGTCATATGGCCTGTCTTCTCTATCCCTTGCCAGTGTTTTAGCTGCATCGTTGGCCAGCGCCTTGTATTCCGTAGTATTGAGCAGCATCCGATGAAGGGTTCCCTGGTCCCCACCATTTTGCGCTTCCCTTTCCAATGTGAGCAAATCTCGTTCCACGGTTGATAATTGTGCCTCTTTCTCTCTACAGTTCCCAACAATCGCTGAAAGGGCCTGTTTTGAAGGCCTCCCAAAGGTCAACTGTGGACTCCACCGACCCCTCATTCCATCGGAAATAAGCCTCAATCGATTTCACAATCTTCTTCCTAGGCTCAGGGTTGTGGAGGTACCAGGGGTTTATGGGTGCCATACAGCCTACCCTCTTCTCCCCAATAGTGAGGTGTGCCCATACAGGGGAGTGATCAGAGTTACCCCGTGGTAGGTGTTTGATTTCCTGAGTGGCCGTGTCCTGTTGCGAGGGTGTGAGGATGTAATCTATTCTGGAGAAAGTATGGGGTGGACCAGAGAAGAATGTGTATTGTCTAGAGGACGGGTGGTGCAAGGGCCAGAGAACAACCAGTCCGAATGTGCCAAGGAGAGTGGGAAGCCACATTTGTCCAGTTGCTATGTCCCGTGGCGGATCTCTATCCAGTTCCCCCGCCACTACTGCATTGAAATCCCCACCTATCAGGAGCCGCCCCTCAGGAAGGGAAAGGAGAAGCTTGCCTAAGTAATGGTAGGACATAGTTTGGAGGCCCGGCGGCATATAGACCATTTCCAAATTGAGTCTGTGACCCTCCCATTGCCCCGAGAGCACAGCAAAGCGTTCCAGTGGATCAGTCTCCGAGCGGTCAATGACAAAAAGAAAATTACGACGTATGAGAATACCCACCCCCCGGGACCCTGAGGTGAAGCCTGCATGTATCGCTAATGTATACCCCCATCTATTCAGTGCATGGCAGGTGTTGCCAACTAGGTGAATTTACTGTAATAAGAATCCAAAGGTTATGGGAGGTACCCTTTTTAGGAAAAGGTAGTGGTTTTGCTACAACAACAAAAAATAATCCACTTTCCCTTTTTGTATGAGGCAGATTGTAGGACAGATGTTTATTTTAAGCCTACTCTACTACCTCAACAGTACAGTAAATATGGGATGGAGTCATAACAAATTAACAACTTTACACAATTTATTTAATATAATAAATATATGAAAAATCAATTATTAAAATAACTCAACTCTGGTTCAAACAAGCCTTTGCTAAAATAATATGCCCATCTATAAATGCCTTTTTCATCTTACATACAATAATAGTTCCCTCTTTCACATCCTGTTTTGACACTGATCTAAGTCTTCAATATATCCATATTCATTGTGAACATGTTTCTATTTTATATTGACAACATTCCTAAAATTAACATTTCATCTACAACGGACCTCCTGTCATTTTTGATACACTTATTTACACTTTTACAATTGATCATTCTATTATTTGTTAATCTGTGGACTTGCCCATTTCTCATTTACTGGTTAAAGTATTAAGCTCTCAGCTCACCAGTCTTCCCTGCAAGGGAGAGGGTGATAACGTACCTAAATTGGTATTATAAATTTGTAGCCTTGATAAATCGCCTTTGGATGATATTGCTGTGATTTCATGTGGCTCACGAAGGGTACTGTAAACGCAAAAAGGGCTGATTAGATTGCTATTTATAATGAGTCATGAATGATCTCATTCAATTCAACAATACTCTGTATGTAATTATCACCTTGGAATATGGTCTTGGGTTAAATTACAATTTCAGTTCAGTCCCTTAAGTATTCCTTCTGGAACAATTTGTTTTGGTTATAAAATAAACATCTGTCCAAACAATCTGCCTCATACAAAAAGGTAAAGGGGATTCTTGTTTTTCCTGTAATAAGACCACATCCGGGAGGTGCCGTTTGGTAAATTGAAGGACCACACTTCTCTTGAGCTTATCCCCCAACCCATTGACATTCCAGCTAAGTATTTTAAGACTCTTATCCCACCTCGTAGCCATCAGTAGTATCCATTGTAGCTTGCAATCCAAGATCCCTGCGACCGCCAACCAGCACATCATTACATTCTCCTTGTGACCAATCAACTCTGCCCCCACCCCCCCAAATTTCAACAACCCATAATAACAAGCAATAACCCCCCCACCCCATCCCTACCACCCTGCCACATAGGTTTCTAACGACCCACAACCCCTAACTAGCAGAGCGCCTTTCGCCCCACACAACCTATGAGAGCGAAAACTCTCCCTCCGAGAATGCGCCAGCCCCGGTTCCTGCCGCGAAGCACCACTCCCCACAAGTCCGGAATTTGTTAAGCATGTGCACACAGGATCATGTTCATTCCACACAGGCACGTACACACCATCCCCCCCCCGCCCAGAGCATGTTGTACTTCTTCAAATGCTGGCTAGACCTTTCAGCCCAGGATGGGAAGGGAAACAAAAGTCCACAGCCACTTCAACCCACGCTCATGCCCACCTCGGGTCCCGAGGGCCCTCCACCCAGTCGGATAACCCGCTCCCAGGGAGGCTCGGTGCCCAGACATCATAAAAAGTAGGCATACGTTACAGTACATCTTGTCTGGGCCACGTTCGCTGTCCTTTAATCAGTTAAGGTTCACTGGCATTTTGGGTTGTCTCCCATGTTGGGGCTAGCTCATCTTGATCGCCATGAGCGTTGACTCAGTCTGTCTGCTACCGATCTTCCATCCTGAGAGCTTGGTGACTTTTTTCGGGTATCCCTCCATCTGGCACAAGCTGCTATCGTGGACGACTGTGATTCTCCTCTGTCCAACCAGTCCTGTACCTCCGCTGGCGTAGTCAAGATGAGAGACTTGCCTCCTGCAATAATTTTGAGCTTGGCCGGAAAGAACATGATATACTTGATCTCCTTTTCCCGGAGCGCCGCTTTCACCCCGTCAAAGGAGCACCTGTCTCGCTGAACTTTGAGGGTAAAGTCTGGGAAAAACCGGACGGTCGCGTTCTCATATTGCAGATCACCCATTTGTCTGGTGGCTTGCAGGATAGCATCCCGATATCTATAATTGAGAATTTTCGCAATAATTATCCCTGGCTTGGGCTTGGGGATCGGGGCACGGTGCATCCTTTCAATGGTGAACATCTTGGGGAGACGTTTGGGTTTTAACTGGTTGAGGATTGAGTACTCCAGGAACAGGTCCATACTGGGCCCTTCCGAACCTTCCCGAAAGCCCACCACATGGATGTTGTTGCGGCGGGCCCTCCCTTCCTGGTCTTCCAGTCGCAGTGCTACCTGGCGGTGCTGGTGCACAAGTTCGTTGACCCACTGTTCGAGCCGTTTGGAGGTCGTCTGGAGTTCCTGAATGTCTCTCTCATTGGCTCTTGTTTTTTCCGATGTCTTGTTAAGGTCCGCAAGAATGAGGTTCATCTCGATTGAAATTTTGTCAATCTTTGATTCCCCAGTGTTTGGATTGCCACCATAATGGATGCTAAGGAAGGTTCCGGGGGTACAGGGTGCCCCCCGTTTCTCCCTTGGTTTGGGAGGTCACCTTCGGTACCGCATATTTATCAGGTTTGTTCGTTTGGGTCGCTGTCGCGTTTTTGGGTTTCATTGTGCAGGTCCCCACGTCTGGCACAGGCTTCCCGGTCTGGCAGGCTCTGTGTTAACGGCCCTTTTCAGGGGCTGGCCGCCGGGGACTCCCACTGCCCCTCATGTCTCTGCGTCACCGCTGCTTCGTCTCACCTCCCGCCCTGGTTGGGTCTCCGGCTATTCCTCACCCGCGGGCACAGGATCTTCCACCTCCTGTCCCTGGCCGGACCGCACCCCCACTGAGACACTCACACTTATGTGGCCCCCGCACCACTCAAGTTCGACAGTGGTGTGTGTTCAGCACAGAGTTCTTCAGCCACTCTCACTTTGAACCGGGTACTGACAACCGGTCGATCCTCCTGCTCCTCCTGCAGTAGATTATGCCTCTGTGCTCTGGGACTGCATGACCAGGAGATGGGTCCAGGTTGCCTCCCTCCTATTTCTCAATGACCTTTCAAACAGGGGTCTCGCATGGTCTTGCCGCCCTCCGAAGACCACCCTCTGCAGTCTGCAACTCACGTCCAGTTGCACTGTTCCGGCCTTGTCCCTCTCGGGCCGATGGACGCCCCGGAAGACAACCTGCCGTCCCCCTCTCGGGCCAGTTATGTACTTGGATGGTAAATTCTTCCCACCAGCGTCTGGCCGGAGTCTGCCAAATTATCTGCCTTCTCACTGCGTTGCCATCTGCACCTCCGGCGAACTCACCGCAACGTGCTCCGCCCTTGCCAGGAGATTTCTGGGCTGCCGCGCTGCCCCCTGTCTCCAATTACCCTGAAGCTAGCATGTCTCAGGGCCCGTGGGCTCGCCGCTGTCTGGACTCACGTTCAGGATTAGGCCTTGGTGTAGGCCGCAACTCCGGGACCTCGCGTTGATGCCCAAGGCCCATGTGGAATTGTCCAGCGCCACTGTGGTGTCCTCCGCCCTCACCGGGAGACGCCCAGACCTCTGTCCTCCTAACAACCCTCCAGCCGCTCCGTCGTAGGCCCAGCGGACCCGCTGCAGCCTGGCCACACTTATGTTTCCCGGCCGCAATGCAGGCCTCAAAGGCGGGACCTCGCGTTGGCGATTGAGGCCGGCGATCACAGCTCTGCCCCCAAGATCTTGCAGGTCCCGCTGTACGCCGCTGCCTCAGCACGGCGTCGGAGGGGAGTCGCGGCAATCCGGAGACCACTCTTCGGTGCCACCGAGACTCTCAAGGTCGTCCCCACCTAGGGTATGTGCACTCAGCCGGATTTTGACGGATGTTTCAGGGGTTTTGGGCTACTCTCCGGCATACCCCTTTCAATCCTATCAGTGTCTGACATCTTTCTTGGGTGAAAACTCCATATACACATATAAATACTTACATGATATATAGAGGGCAGTAGTGCAGAAACAGTATCCGTCATACTCTCCTCCTCTCAGCAGTGTGTAAAAAAGTTGACAGACACTTTTATAACTTTATAAAGGGTTTGCAAGCCAAATTGAGGTTGCGTAAAGTCATTACACTGAGAATGTCGTTTTCAGATGGTCATGGTTTCTCCATTTCCTGCCATATGTAACAGGGGCATAGGCACATGTGGCAAACTATTTTTATCAAGAGATCTGTGAGGATGGTATGACTCTTGTCACATGGCAAAAGTTCTGGGGTTTTCTGTCCCAGACAAATTTGACTTTTTGACTTTTTGACTTTGGCATCTGCATGGCGTCCTTTATAATCACTCATGCTTGAATGCACACAAGCCTAATCAGCCTGTCTTTCTGTGGGGTTTAGCAATTTAGAAATGTATGGAATTGGTAAGTGTTACTAGTTACCAGCTGACCTTAGGCGCAAATAATGCCAACAATCCCTATGAAAGTTACCCTAACAAAAACATTCAATTGACTCTAATGTGTGGATTCTTAGTTAAACTCATTAAACACCTAGGCTGCCTGATACCCCACACTCAAAAAACGAAGGCAAGCACTTGTGTGGATCAACCCTTAATAGAGATTTTTTCCTCCATGAAAAAGATTGAAGGTGATTTTAATGTTCTGGAAAACGATTATGGAAAATCTAACATATGGTATGCTCAATGTGTTGTATCCACTAGTCAACAAGTGGTCCTGAGAATACAAGAATGTGGAAAACAATTGATATATATAGATCACAATGGAATTCTATATAGTTCAGGATTCCTTGACCAGCCGGCCAGGGAATTTTTATTGGTTCAATAAGTTTATAATCTCAAAAATACAGCAAATAACCCAAGAAATAAGGGTTACATTGGGGCACAGTCCTGTGCCATACAAGGAGGAGAGAGGTGAGAAAGTAAAGGTAAGTGAAGAAAATTATCAAGCAAACAGAGTGAGCTTATAGGTCACTGATATTAGTTTTACATTAACAGTGTATCCTGGAGTTATTCATACAAACAATAGTATCAAGGAGTTACATGTATGAATTACTCTAAGGTCGACGTTTCGATCCCCAGCTCAGGTATCACGGGATCATCATCAGGACAAGAAAAATAGTTTTGCCTGAACAAAGTTATTTACAACACCTGTTTTTGAGAAGAGGTAAAAGGGAAGAAAACAGAGATATATATGCAGTCATTATTTGTATAGTCAGTGCTCACATTGCAACTACAGTCTTCGCATTCGGAAACGCAGTGGTAGGTGTTGCCGTGAGGCGTGAGTATTCCGTGCAAGGCCTCTAATACTCATGCAATTTGAAATTCCTTATTTTGTGAAAAGTCATACATATTCATGTGGAGTACTGGTGGAGGGTACTCAATGGACTGGGGTAAGTGAGAGTGATTTTAGGAACTATAGGTAAGCCGTGAGGATGGTGAGGCTTGTGGTGGTGAAACAATTATGGTGTTTTTTGGGGGACTAGTGGGGGCTTGTGGCGCTTGTTAGTGAGGAAGACCTACCTAGTTGGTGGGTTGAAGTAGGATTATCTTCAGATGGGACGGTCCTTTTTGGGGCACCAACGCAAGTCGTTCTGTTGGCAATAAATGGTATTAAAAGCCGTCCTTACCAGAGGGGGAGAGGGAACATAATGCGGGATGGGGCCTATTTACCTTCGTAGGTGAACCGTTCCTTTTGGATGCGGTTGGATTGGGGATTCTGTGTAGGCGCCGGGATTGATGTGGGGTTAAACCCAATCTGAAATAGACATTAATATGACTATATGTACTCTTTTGCGTTAAAGAGCGCGTTTTCTATGTGGCCAGGGTGGGGGGTTGAAATATTACCGTTTGGGTTGCAAGGGAGTATACCACCGAAATAACGGGTCTTGCAATTGGTCAGTCAGGGACATCTGTTCCTATGAGTTACCTTGCTATAAAATAAATAAAGTTTAAATTAGTTGAGGCATACTAGTGAGTTCAGGGGATATAGATAATATTGGCCGGACACTATTACCATAGTTTGGTGGGAGGTATCGGTAATTTGCAGAAGTCCGTCTCAGATAATGAGACTACAATATAGTCTATCTCGTTGGCGCAAAATTCTATGGCCAACCTCTGTGAAGAAAAGGGGGAAAAAATTACTCAGAGTAAGGTGAGGTGATCAGGGGGGCGCCCAAGGTTGAGCGCTGTATTACCGGGTACTTCAGGGCAGGATTGCCGTCCTCCAGCGTCTTGAAATAGCGCCGAGTGTGGCGGTGCGGCCAGACGAATAACTGGTCCGCTGTAGGACAAGTTAACAAGGGTTACAAGGTGCACGATAAAAGCATTCTCCTGAAATGTAGCATTCTCCTGAAATTAGAGGCAGCGGTTTGGCGAGCTTACCGGTTGGAGTGATCAATTCTCCGCAGGCGCCGGTCACTGGAGCTGCTCTCGGTGGAAGGCTTCCGTACACTCTGACACTTCCCTGGTTATTGGTTGGGGCAGAGGTCATGTGACTATGGAGGGACGTGACTCGCGCGGTATCATTGGTTTACCGCGAGTCATGTGATGGGGGAAGCCGGGACCCATATCGGCTTCATTATCCAAGGCGGGCGGACATTTTGGGCTGGGTAGAGTTCATGTAAAGTCGGGAATCTATACTAAGAAAGCGATGTCGCATAAATTCGGGGCAATTGAATTAACAGGGGTAGCGGTGGGGGTGTGTGAAATTAAAATAATTAAAGTGCCATAAAAGTGCTCAGATTGTGAACAGCATCATTTGGGTGAACAGTTTTAAGAAAAATTATATTAATTTAAGGAAACTTTAAATTTACATTGAGTTTCAACACAGCATGATTAAAGATCTACTCTGCATAATTTAAGCAGAAAATTGTCATTTCTGAATGGCGGAGGTTCTGGGCCAAAGTTTGTAGTTGTGGGCGATTGACCAGCTTACAGCAGGGTTGTCCAATCCTCACTTCTGTTAAGCCCTGTGTGGATGGTATCAAATTGAATGATTGTCTTGAGTTCCTCTCGGTTGAGGAGTTGGGCCAGGTTGCCCCCTCTTTGTGGAAGTTTCACTGTTTTTAACACCGTCCACTTGATATCATCCGCAGTGTGTTTCAGTTCTGTATAATGTTCAACAAGGGGTGCATTTGGAGTTCCACAACGTATCCGGCTTCTGTGCTGGCCGATGCGAGTCTTTATTTTCTGGGTTGTTTGGCCAACGTACATTTTCGGACAAGGACACAAGATGGCATAAATGACATTATGGCTATTGCAATTGGTGAAGCTTTTCATTGTCACTGCCACATTGTTATGGCTAAAATTTCGTGCCTCAATAGTGGATTCACACATTGTGCAACAGCCACACTTAACGTGCCCAAGGATAGGAGGAAGGCCCCAGTTGGTTTCAATTGTAGTAGATGGGGTAGGAGCTGGTAATGCTGCTCCTATTAGATGGTCTCTTAGATTTTTGCTTTTCTTAAAAGCAAATAGCGGCCTCTCTAAATGTATTGGGCCTGCATGTAGAGTGGGCCAATGCTTGAGAATGGACTGCCGGATTTTGTTTGGAAACAGGGGAGAAGGTGGTTACACATGCTATACGTTCAGTTTTGTCCCTTAGTTTCGGTGTCAAAAGGGCTTCTCGGGGGCAGTACCAGGCCCTTTTAGTGCCTGTTTTGATCAATCTTTTCGGGTAGCCGCGTGCTTTCAATTTACTCGACAGCACGTCTGCTTCCCTGAAGTAATCTGCTTTAACTGAGCAATTTCTTCTGATTCGCAGAAACTGGGAGTAGGGTAGGGAGTCTTTTAATGCCCTAGGGTGGTTGCTGTGGTAGCTCAAAAGTGTGTTACGTTCCGTGGGCTTTCGGAAAAGACGTGTCAATAGTTCATTGTCATGATGGAAAATGGTCAGATCTAGGAAAGCTATCTGGTTTTTATCATGAGTCAGAGTGAAATTCAGGCCGGCACAGTTGTTGTTCAGCCAGTGATTAAAGGAATGCAATGTGGGTATGTCATGGTTCCATATAAGGAAGATGTCGTCTATATAGCGACGCCATAAGCAAATCCCTGTGTAGAAGGGATTGCTTTCTGTCAGGATGTTGCCAGTCTCCAAGGCATCCATGAATAGAATTGCCAAGTTGGGGGCAAAAATAGCCCCCATGGAAGTTCCCTTTACTTGTTGGTAGTAAGTGTTATCAAACAAGAAATAATTTCTAGTGAGGCAAAGTTCAAGGAGCTGTAAAATGAAGATCGTGGGGACCCTATGAGGACGTGGTCGTGAATCTAAGGTTTTTTGGATGACCAGTAGAGCCGCTGTTTGTGGTATGTTTGTGTAAAGCGACTCCACGTCCATTGTGCATAGGGTATGAATTGTTGGGTCAAAAGGGTGATGTTCCACTAAGTTGATCATCTGCATACTGTCCCTTACGTAACAGATAGTGGATGGTACAAATTCTTTTATGAAAAAATCAACATAAGAGCCCAAGGGCTCTAAAATTGACCCACAGGCAGACACTATGGGTCTACCTGGGGGACTGGTGATGCTCTTATGAACTTTTGGAAGAGTATAGATAACTGGCTGGCGAGGGCTTTTTACATTAAGAAATAGGTGTTCTTTCTTACTCAAGAAGCCCTGGGAGACTGCATCCGTGGTGATCTTTAATATTGTCTCTTGTATATTTTTGGTGGGGTTACCTGGTAGCCTCTGGTAGTGATCTGTGTTCCCTAGCTGCCGTAAAATCTCCAGTTTATAGGCATCGACATCTTGGAGGACAATTCCTCCGCCCTTGTCGGCACTTTTGATGACAAGAAGAGAATTGTTCTTTAGTGATTTAATGGTGTCTTTTTCTGCCCTTGATATATTATAAGGGACATACAGTTTTTTGTTTTCACTAGCACAGAGGTCTTTATGTACCAAATTTTCAAAGGTTCTAACCTCTGCAGGAATCATGCTAGCAGATGGAAGGAATGTGGAGGGTGGTCAGAATGGGGTGTTGGCATTGGTGGCGGGGGGAGGATGTAATTGGAAAAAGGCTTTCAAACGGACTAGTCTGAAAAACCTGAGAAGTTCAGTTTGTAACTCCATAAAGTCAGGACGAATGGTAGGTACAAAGGAAAGACCTTTCTTTAGTAAGGCTGTCTCAGGGTCCTGCAATAGATGGCTGGATAGATTGAAAATTGGTATTAATTCTCCTGTACTCGTGGGGGAGAGTGAGGAATTCGTGGTGCCAGTATGGCTTACCACTGATAAAAATTGTTCCTGGTTTTGCGTTCCCCCGGGGGGTTGACCCATCTTTGCGGTTTCTTGACCCTGCCTCTTTGGGGAGTATTGGGTTGACCTCTTGATAAAAAATTACTTTGGGCTCCGCCACCACGTCTTTGATTGCTGCCCCCTTCTCCTGGATCTGAATTGTCAGACGATTCCTCTGAGGAACACAGATCACTACCAGAGGCTACCAGGTAACCCCACCAAAAATATACAAGAGACAATATTAAAGATCACCACGGATGCAGTCTCCCAGGGCTTCTTGAGTAAGAAAGAACACCTATTTCTTAATGTAAAAAGCCCTCGCCAGCCAGTTATCTATACTCTTCCAAAAGTTCATAGGAGCATCAACAGTCCCCCAGGTAGACCCATAGTGTCTGCCTGTGGGTCAATTTTAGAGCCCTTGGGCTCTTATGTTGATTTTTTCATAAAAGAATTTGTACCATCCACTATCTGTTACGTAAGGGACAGTATGCAGATGATCAACTTAGTGGAACATCACCCTTTTGACCCAACAATTCATACCCTATGCACAATGGACGTGGAGTCGCTTTACACAAACATACCACAAACAGCGGCTCTACTGGTCATCCAAAAAACCTTAGATTCACGACCACGTCCTCATAGGGTCCCCACGATCTTCATTTTACAGCTCCTTGAACTTTGCCTCACTAGAAATTATTTCTTGTTTGATAACACTTACTACCAACAAGTAAAGGGAACTTCCATGGGGGCTATTTTTGCCCCCAACTTGGCAATTCTATTCATGGATGCCTTGGAGACTGGCAACATCCTGACAGAAAGCAATCTCTTCTATACAGGGATTTGCTTATGGCATCGCTATATAGACGACATCTTCCTTATATGGAACCATGACATACCCACATTGCATTCCTTTAATCACTGGCTGAACAACAACTGTGCCGGCCTGAATTTCACTCTGACTCATGATAAAAACCAGATAGCTTTCCTAGATCTGACCATTTTCCATCATGACAATGAACTATTGACACGTCTTTTCCGAAAGCCCACGGAACGTAACACACTTTTGAGCTACCACAGCAACCACCCTTGGGCATTAAAAGACTCCCTACCCTACTCCAAGTTTCTGAGAATCAGACGAAATTGCTCAGTTAAAGCAGATTACTTCAGGGAAGCAGACGTGCTGTCGAGCAAATTGAAAGCATGCGGCTACCCGAAAAGATTGATCAAAACAGCCACTAAAAGGGCCTGGTACTGCCCCCGAGAAGCCTTTTTGACACCGAAACTAAGGGACAAAACTGAACGTATAGCATGTGTAACCACCTTCTCCCCTGTTTCCAACAAAATCCGGCAGTCCATTCTCAAGCATTGGCCCACTCTAAATGCAGGCCCAATACATTTAGAGAGGCCGCTATTTCCTTTTAAGAAAAGCAAAAATCTAAGAGACCATCTAATAAGAGCAGCATTACCAGCTCCTACCCCATCTACTACAATTGAAACCAACTGGGGCCTTCCTCCTATCCTTGGGCACGTTAAGTGTGGCTGTTGCACAATGTGTGAATCCACTATTGAGGCACGAAATTTTAGCCATAACAATGTGACAGTGACAATTAAAAGCTTCACAATTGCAATAGCCATAATGTCATTTATGCCATCTTGTGTCCTTGTCCGAAAATGTACGTTGGCCAAACAACCCAGAAAATAAAGACTCGCATCGGCCAGCACAGAAGCCGGATACGTTGTGGAACTCCAAATGCACCCCTTGTTGAACATTATACAGAACTGAAACACACTGCGGATGATATCAAGTGGACGGTGTTAAAAACAGTGAAACTTCCACAAAGAGGGGGCAACCTGGCCCAACTCCTCAACCGAGAGGAACTCAAGACAATTATTCAATTTGATACCATCCACACAGGGCTTAACAGAAGTGAGGATTGGACAACCCTGCTGTAAGCTGGTCAATCGCCCTCAACTACAAACTTTGGACCAGAACCTCCGCCATTCAGAAATGACAATTTGCTGCTTAAATTATGCAGAGTAGATCTTTATTCATGCTGTGTTGAAACTCAATGTAAATTTAAAGTTTCCTTAAATTAATATAATTTTCCTTAAAACTGTTCACCCAAATGATGCTGTTCACAATCTGAGCACTTTTATGGCACTTTAATTATTTTAATTTCACACCCCCCACCGCTACCCCTGTTAATTCAATTGCCCCGAATTTATGCGACATCGCTTTCTTAGTATAGATTCCCGACTTTACATAAACTCTACCCAGCCCAAAATGTCCGTCCGCCTTGGATAATGAAGCCGAAATGTGTCCCGGCTTCCCCCATCACATGACTCGCGGTAAACCAATGATACCGCGCGAGTCACGTCCCTCCATAGTCACATGACCTCTGCCCCAACCAATAACCAGGGAAGTGTCAGAGTGTACGGAAGCGTTCCACCGAGAGCAGCTCCAGTGACCGGCGCCTGCGGAGAATTGATCACTCCAACCGGTAAGCTCGCCGAACCGCTGCCTCTAATTTCAGGAGAATGCTACATTTCAGGAGAATGCTTTTATCGTGCACCTTGTAACCCTTGTTAACTTGTCCTACAGCGGACCAGTTATTCGTCTGCCCGCACCGCCACACTCGGCGCTATTTCAAGACGCTGGAGGACGGCGATCCTGCCCTGAAGTACCCGGTAATACAGCGCTCAACCTTGGCGGCCCCCTGATCACCTCACCTTACTCTGAGTAATTTTTTCCCCCTTTTCTTCACAGAGGTTGGCCATAGAATTTTGCGCCAACGAGATAGACTATATTGTAGTCTCATTATCTGAGACGGACTTCTGCAAATTACCGATACCTCCCACCAAACTATGGTAATAGTGTCCGGCCAATATTATCTATATCCCCTGAACTCACTAGTATGCCTCAACTAATTTAAACTTTATTTATTTTATAGCAAGGTAACTCATAGGAACAGATGTCCCTGACTGACCAATTGCAAGACCCGTTATTTCGGTGGTATACTCCCTTGCAACCCAAACGGTAATATTTCAACCCCCCACCCTGGCCACATAGAAAACGCGCTCTTTAACGCAAAAGAGTACATATAGTCATATTAATGTCTATTTCAGATTGGGTTTAACCCCACATCAATCCCGGCGCCTACACAGAATCCCCAATCCAACCGCATCCAAAAGGAACGGTTCACCTACGAAGGTAAATAGGCCCCATCCCGCATTATGTTCCCTCTCCCCCTCTGGTAAGGACGGCTTTTAATACCATTTATTGCCAACAGAACGACTTGCGTTGGTGCCCCAAAAAGGACCGTCCCATCTGAAGATAATCCTACTTCAACCCACCAACTAGGTAGGTCTTCCTCACTAACAAGCGCCACAAGCCCCCACTAGTCCCCCAAAAAACACCATAATTGTTTCACCACCACAAGCCTCACCATCCTCACGGCTTACCTATAGTTCCTAAAATCACTCTCACTTACCCCAGTCCACTGAGTACCCTCCACCAGTACTCCACATGAATATGTATGACTTTTCACAAAATAAGGAAATTCAAATTGCATGAGTATTAGAGGCCTTGCACGGAATACTCACGCCTCACGGCAACACCTACCACTGCGTTTCCGAATGCGAAGACTGTAGTTGCAATGTGAGCACTGACTATACAAATAATGACTGCATATATATCTCTGTTTTCTTCCCTTTTACCTCTTCTCAAAAACAGGTGTTGTAAATAACTTTGTTCAGGCAAAACTATTTTTCTTGTCCTGATGATGATCCCGTGATACCTGAGCTGGGGATCGAAACGTTGACCTTAGAGTAATTCATACATGTAACTCCTTGATACTATTGTTTGTATGAATAACTCCAGGATACACTGTTAATGTAAAACTAATATCAGTGACCTGCAAGCTCACTCTGTTTGCCTGATATTTTTCTTCACTTACCTTTACTTTCTCACCTCTCTCCTCCTTGTATGGCACAGGACTGTGCCCCAATGTAATCCTTATTTCTTGGGTTATTTGCTGTATTTTTGAGATTATAAACTTATTGAACCAATAAAAATTCCCTGGCCGGCTGGTGAAGGAATCCTGAACTATATAGAATTCCATTGTGATCTATATATATCAATTGTTTTCCACATTCTTGTATGCTCAGGACCACTTGTTGTTTTGATAAATACTTGCTACCCATGGTCCCGAGCGATTTAATGGGTTCCCCTTGTCCCTTCTTGATGTATCCACTAGTCAGTCAGAGTCAGTGAGGTCTGGCACTCAGCAATATAATCATTAGGATCTGTAGGTATTAACGATATATGCCTTCAACCCGAAGATAGAAACCATAAACCACCATTTTGCTTTCATTGCTTTCCAAATTTCCCAAATACACTGCATCATGCTTATTACCTTAAGGCACCCATACCTATAGGAAATGCATATATGTCTGATACCACCTCACTTTGGAGAAACAGAAAAATATGAATGATGCAGGGATAGTTCCTACTTGAGGGAGTCTGAAGGGAATTACTATTTTTTTAAAAAGCTTACTAAAAATGTAAAAAGTGTCATGTTTGAAATCAGGCAAAGCTCGCATTGATAGATTACTTTTGTTAAACGGAATTGGAAATATATAGGGCCACATGTAAATATATTTGCAATAGTGATTACAGCAAATCACAATTAGGTAATCTCTATTCCAAATATATAAAATGGCAAGAATTTCATTTAGCGAATCCTAGAGGATCGCAAACTGACCTACCACATTAATATTAATAAGGTAGGTCGCAATTTGCAACTCCCTATGAATCACTAATCTCACGGGGGAGGTGGCCTGTTGGGTTCGGCAGACCACCATGTCCATGATTGCTTTTCAATAAATCAATCTTAAAGGGAAACAGGATGCTTTTAAAAAAGAAAAAATGAAAAGTTTTCTTTTCAATTTTTAAGAGCAGGCAGTGGTCCGTGGAAGCACTGCCTGCTCTCAAAAAACATTTTCGCCATCATTCCCAAAGGGGAAGGGATCCCTTCTCATTTGCAAATGTTTTGTGATTGTATTCACTGTAACAAAACATTCATACATATTGTTATGATTTGGTATCTGGAAGGGACACCCTAAACACGCCCCTTCCAAGTAAAGAATAGGTTACGAGTCGCAAAACAGGGTTTGATACATGGGAAAAGCATTTTTTGTGTTCGCAAACTGGCTGCTTCTGTGAATCGGCATGTTTGCGAACATAAAATTGCTTGATACATGCCCATAGTTTTTATTTTTAAACAAGGAGAATCCACTCTTTCAAAGGCGGGTGTATTCTCCAGTGGTGGGGAACACCCTAGTTGTTTTGATACCCCTCACACACCAACAGGCCCCTTGGTGTCATGCTTCATCCTCGGGGTCCTCGCACCCCTCTCCGGGGTGCGGCGTGCTGCAACCTACGACTACGTGGGAGCACTTACAAAGACTATGTGTGGTGTGAGTGAGGATTTTCTATGTGAGTGCGTGGTGCCTGCAATGTTGCACTTTGAAATGCGGGGCACCCCCCCCCCCCCGGAATCAATGGGGGCCCGCAGTGGGCCCCCTCAGGGAGTATCTGCATGCCTTTCCGTGGTGGCATTGCCGCCACGGAAAGGCATTCCCCAAAGCCCATCCTAATATGGCTGGTGGTGTCTGATAGACGCAGCCACCATATTAGACCTTTTCCACCCCGGTCGCAAGGCGACCGAGGCGGAAAAGCAGCGGCCGGTCTTTCAATCCGCCGCGGACCCCCCAGCCATCCTAATGTGGCGGGGGGTCATATCTGTGCGGATGGCAGGCGAATTACCCCTGGCAGGCCGGCGGTGGCAACCCCCAGCCTGGCGGGGGCAATCTGCCCGCCTGGCGGGGGCAATCCGCCTGCCATCCTAATGGGCCCCTAAGTTAGGAACACACAGCCAATAAGAACACAGCATGGACACTACACGCAGTGATCACACTTTACCCATACCGGACATCTGGACACGTACCCACTGGCCCCACATTGTGGCTGTGCCAAGTTAAGGTCCACCTGAGCTTTTCATCAAAAGACCAGATTCATTGCCCTGTGACTAGGCTCCGATTTCTGTCTCCAAAGGAATTTCTAAATTTAGTGGACAGAGACTCCATCAGGGTAACGGAGTAATATTTAACCCTGGGTGGTGAACTCCGCTTCGCTCGCGGAGTGTGTGGAGTTTTTTCCACACTCGCGTTACGCGGAGCTCGCAGAGTTTTCTTTGCTCGCGTACGTCAACATCAAGTTGGCGACCGTGAGCGAGGAAAATCAACCTTCCGGCAAGATTTTTCCTCGTTCACGATCGTCAACATCAAGTGGCGAGCGCGAGCATGGAAAATCAACATCCCGTTGAGATTTCTCAACGCGGGGGTCGGGTTTTACATTACGAGTTGTCGCGTATGCTCGTGACAGCTCACGTTGAGAAACTGCCCGTTCGAGTTGAGAAAGCTTCCGCTCGAGTAAAAATCTACTTGAGCAGCAGAAAAGGAAAGCAGGGACCGCTTGCGCTATGCTTGGTGCCATTCGCAATGATTACACAGTGCCGACAAGCATCTGGCACTGTGAATTTAACAATAACGGCATTTTTCTATTGTACTCTGCTGATTGCGGAGCCCCGCGTAGTGCGGCAGAGTTTGTTTTGCACTTCCGCAAACTCCGCCCAGAGTTAGTAATATTCTCTGTTGCCCAGTCCATCAAGATATAAATCAAGTCGTTACTCTCCTATTGATACCAGAGTCGGTGCATACCATTAAAAACATATCCTTGGTTAGTCCTTGAACATGGATCTGACTCTTTTTCTTAAATTTCCAAAAGTCAACGAATTGTTTTTGTTAGATCAGTGTTGCAAGTACTTTAGAGTACACTGGTAATCATTTTGTTAACTGCAAAAATGTCCCGTTTAGTTTGATGGCCTGTCCTCTTAAATAATTCTGTACTTAGGCAAATAGTTTCAGTGCTATCTTAAAGTTTTGGCCTACCTGGCCTTGCATATATATATATATATATATTTAGCAACCACCTCCACAGAAAATTAGATGTTGAGAAAACTGAAATAAATAATACTTTGTTCTGCTACTTGGGAAGTCCTTAAAGAATCAACTATTCACTCTAAAAGCATTCTATCCTTAGGGCTTGATTACGAGTCTGGTTATCTGAGGATCGCCAGACTTGTGGTAGCGTGGTGGTGGTGTTTTCAGCCACCGCCACACCGGCGTACCGACCACCCCATTATGAGTTGGCCGGTCAGACTGCCCTCAGACTGCCAGGGAACCGTCTTTTTTTGGGTTGGGGGAGAGGAAACAAAGTGGGCCCTACTTGGCCCCCCTGTGCCACATCCGAATGTGGATGCACCCAGGGGGACATAACATGTACCCCTCGGTATGCATTGGTCCCTGCACGGCTTGGACCTTCAAATCCATGCTGTACAGGAACCTTGTAGTGCGGTCCCATTGCCATTGCTGTGCCTTTTTCACTGCAGCCTTTAAAAGTGGAACCACTATGGGACCGCCACGTCACCCGCCTGCCAGACTACCAAAAACTTGTACGCTGGCGGGCAGGAGGTGGCTGCTTTCGGTGGAGTGGTGATGCAGACCAATCTGCTAAAAATTTGTATTTAGGCTTTAAAGGGGTGGTCCTTGGCATGGGCTGTATTTATATTGAACATCTCCTAAGACTGCAGACACTGAAAGATTCTAACCAATGTAGGCTAGATGACAGGTGAATCTTTTTGGGGGTTCAACAACCACTATGGCACCACCACTGGAGACAAAATTACATGGTACAAGAATTCTCTATCATCAAGGGTATCAAAGGGGTATGTTGAGAAGCAGATGAAACCAGATAACACAAATAAAGGTTCTCTCAAAATGAAGTCACACTTCACACAATACCACATAATACGGTTCTGTCTACACTTTACACATAATGCCACATGCTAGTATTACATAATGGATTGTGCAAACTACATTCTCTGGGATTACACACAATGATATTACTATTCTTTTAACATTATGTGCATCATTTTCTTAGTTACTGTGTTGTGTAATTTATGACTTTGACATCACTCTAAAAGGGATGCTTTCCCACCCAGGGCTTACAATGCATCAGCGATGAATGTGAAAGACAAAATTATTGTATCCCTGCAAAACACTACACAATGAATAATTCATATCAAAGTATTGCTTTTGGTTTACTAACAATCCCATAAAGGGATCAGAGCACCATGAAAACAGCAAAAAACCCTATTTCATTATTCATGATAAAACACATTGTACTTTGAAGAATGAATACTTTAATATTCAATGTATTTATTACAACAAGAACAATCTATTTCTCAACAACATTTTAAACAACCACACTGAATATTATAAAAGCAGCAGCAGGACATGTTATAACGAGATCAACATGAACATTTCCAGCACTGCTAAAATGTTGTTTAAACTATTATCTAGAACCTAACACCTACACTATGAGAGCATGAAAGGCAGAGAAACCTTCAGTCTAGAGTTTCTAAGGGGGAAGAGACGCACTGCATATCTTGTTGACACTAAAGGGGGTAGTTTATCATTGAAGCAGTGTAGACAGTGTTCCCCATGAATGGCAAACACCCACTACGGTAGCAGTTAGTAGGTCTTTCTCTGGGAATGGGCTTTATCAGCTTCAGGGGAGATGTAGGATACTTGAAGTGTGTAGTATGCTGGCAGCAGGTGACACCCTCTCTGAAAGAATCTCAGGTGACAATCACGGCAAAGGACCTCTCTCGACAAGTGGTCAGGAGACAATCTTTATTTCCCTAATGTTATCTGAGATTGGAATTTCTGACATAAATTTAGGATTGTCTGACATAGAATATATGTATCAATGAATGAGTGTCAGGCAACTCCTTAGAACATATAAAGTAAACGGATGTCAATTCAGACCACATTATTTTTGTTATATATCTGTATGTGTTCACATTAAACAGTGACATAATGAGGAGAAGACATTTGACCAAGACAAATGCCACCTTAGATGTTGGATCTTTGTCACTAATCAAAGAACTTAATGACATCACAGTTCCTAGAAAGATAAGGTCTGACCCCAACTGCATTTAGAGGCAGACAACAATGATTCTGCAGAAATCAGGGAATATGGTGGTGTCCGTTGTCTGAGCTAAGGAAGATGGTGGTCTCCATAAGCTAAGACTGAGTCCGGCCTACTTAAGATGGAGTCATACATACAGACTTTACGTCAACTCTTCAGGAATTTACGTATGTCCTTTTGCGAAAGTGTATTAAACATGTATGATAACTCCACATTTTACATTATTTCTTCAGGTTACAATGTGATATTGATGCAGGGTGTACATGAAGACACAGCCCTGAATTTGTCAAATATATGTAGTTTTTGTATTGGTTATCAAAGAGACCAAAGTAGTGCAAGTGTTTAAAGCACCTCATGCTGACTTTATTTTAAGAAAAGAAACAGCTTTGCATGAAGGTGCTCAAAATCCAGAACAGTTAGGCTATATGAGCAAAATCTTATTACATTCATTGTCACTACGAAAGCAGGCAACACAGACTGAATAGTTGCACATTCTGCGGCAATGTCAAGTCCTATAACAAGTAAGGCAAGAGATTGGATCTGTACGTAAAACATTTCCCACTGTATGTCAAAAAGTGTCTTGATACATGTGCAATTATGATGGATTAATTTGCTCTGTGCAGGCTCTATCTCGTCTTAGGTTTCAAACATGGTCTGATTGTAAACATCTTTCTCAATTTTCTTTTCCTCAAATCAGTATTTTGAAGTTAGAATCTGCTTCGCCTGGTCTATTTTTAGAGCGCTTCCAATCTAGATAGTGTCTGTTTCTTTTGGCTACTGATAGCTGAGTAGTTAAACATATGTAGAAGCTTTTAAGGATGTTTGGGAGGGTGTTAGGTTACTGCTAAGTGTTGCCATGGTGATTAATTAGGACGGTGAGATGAATCTGGTGGGAGTACGGACTGCTCATTAGCCTTCTGTTTGAAGGTCATTAGCAAAAGTGGAGCTCATTGAAAGTATGCAAATGAAATCTCAAAGATAGACTACTGTATAGGTGCACACATATATGCTCATCTGGTAATGTCCTCTATTTACTAATTGGACTTAAGTGAGGTGAGGGAGGCAGTTGATGAACACATGCGCTGGCAGCTGTCTCCAACATATTTATCCTCCAGCCAGGCTCTGGTAATGAAGAGGAAAGTGGCCACGTTCGACACAGGTAACACAGAAAATTAGGTAAGGCAGCCTGCAAGGACATTACACATAATTACATATTGCTGCTCTTCGTAAAGAAACTCACATCTCCCATAAATTCCAAATCACATGTGCCACCGTTTTCCCGCTGCGATGTTTAGCCTACTTTCTAGGGCTTGTAGTTTCAATGTCTCCATCACACATGTGTAGCATCCTGCTACAAATAACCACAGACACAATTGCTTATTATACTGGAGCTTTATTGTGTTGCATCCAGCCTGTCTCCTGTCCCTACTCTAACTGTCCTCATCCTGTACTGACCCCTCCTCTTCCCCTCAGCCCACCTAGCTCCGCCCACCCCAGCTACTAGACTGTCAACTATATTACATCTCCCCCTTTCTTAACAAAATGAGCTTAATGTCTTCAGTGTTCGCAATTCTTCAATCCACCACACGGGTCGGCGGACAGTCTGTTCTTCAAACCTCAGTAGTGTCGAATCAGTGGTGGGCTTGGCTTTGGTCAATCTTTCTGTTGTCTGGATCAGGGCATTCTTGACCACGTTGCGTTTGAACTGTTTACTCTCACACTCCGCAGTCATCATGTTTCCTTCCTGCGGTGTAACTGTTGGTTCATATGCTCGATCTCTTTCATGAGTGGATAATGTTCTGGTCCTCTTCTGAGCACCAGCATCTACTTTTACTTCCTTTTGTCTTGTCCGGTCGAGGGCAACACTGCTCTCCAATCCAGGGTCATGCATACCACACAGTACGGTGCTATCTGATGAGACTGTCTTGGTTTGGTTCGGTAACTCATTCGCCGCATTTACTTTTACTTTCTTTTGTCTAGTCCGGTCGAGGGCAACATTGCCCTCCAATTCAGGGTCATGTATGCCAGACAGTACGGTGTGGTTCGATAACTCATTCACGGCCTCGGGTTGTCAGGCGAGCTCATGGGCTATCTGTGCATAGGCATGTTTCTTTCTCATCTGATGATCTCTCTCTGCTGACATGTCCAGTTTTCCTTGCCAAGTGGATGGCTGGTCCCTTCCCGTCTGGTGATTAAGGTCCACTGTCTCTGTTTTCCTTTTGTAGGTCCTTTGAGTCAGCCTCGCGGAACCCTTCAGGGGTGACGGTGTCTGATCTATGTCCAGATATACTTGTGACTGACATGACAGGTTGTCTTGTGGTGTGACTGAGTATTCAGAGTCCTTAGTGTGTGACGTGTTGCTCTTGACGGGAAGGATGTCCTTTGGTTCCATGGTGCGTTCGGGTGGTTGACGCCATGGCTGTTGTCGGGACCATGACTCGGTCAACTCACGGGATTGAACAGACGAGCCCTCTGGGTCAGAGAAGTCTCTTGTCGACTTCCAGGATCGGACAGACGTGCTCTCTGAACCAGAGCAGTTCCTGGCCATAGACGTGCTTTCTGGGTCAGAGAAGTCTTTTGTCGACTTCCAGGATCGGACGGACGCGCTCTCTGAATCAGAGGAGTTCCTGGCCATACTCCTTTTGAAGCGTTCCTTTGAGGGTGTATCGGGTAATGGATGTCTGAAATGAGTGGGCCGTGACACGTTGTTCGTTGACTCAGGGTTGTCTTTAAAACGCTTCTCCGGGCGCCTTCGTCGACTTGTCTTTGGCGTTGTTTCATTTGAGAAGTTGTTCAACAACCACGTGCTTGTTCTTTGTGTTTACTCTTGAGATTTTCCATCTTTGCCTTTCTCACATGTCAACGACGTCTTCTCAGTTTCTTCGTTGTCCCCGGTGTCATTGATGTGTTGGTCTTTTCCTGTTCGTTGTTGGGGAGGGTCAGTTCGTCTTATGCGACCTATTTCTTCTTCCCACTTATTTGGTGCTCGGATACCCATGATGTGGGTGTGATGTGTTCTCCTGCTGGATGATGTTCCTTCAGACTCATCTTCACAACTTGGCGAAGAATGTTCCTGCGTTAACTTCCAGTTTTGACCATTTTGATTTCTTCTTCTATGGTTTGTCTTCCTTACTCTCTTGTTGTGCAGGTTGCCTTCTTGTCCAGGAGTGTGGTCTGTCCCACTTGACGCTCCCTCCTCGTCAGACATTGAATGACACCTTGAGGGTGAAGAACTCCTTGAGGTTGTCCTTTGACTGATTGACTCGGAGTGCTCCTTATCACTTTGTCTCTCTCGTTGTCTTTTCAGTGGTCTGCCTTCCCTCTCTCTCCTTTTTGTTTTGTGCATTTTCCGAGTTTCATCCGTCCAGGCATCTTGATATGTTGCTTTCAGAGGCAGGTTCTTTGATCTGTCTTTTGCCTTGACGTGTATTCCAATTTCAGCCTTCCTAATGATTTCTTCTAATGACAAATTTCCTCGCAGGATCTTGAGCTTTGTGTTGGGGTTTGCGCAGCCTTCAATTATCCGGAGTCGAACTGCGTCCTCATTCGTAAAGGTGTTAAAGTGGCAGCCTTGTACCAGGTTTTGCAACCGAATGATGAAACTGGGCAATGGTTCACCTGGTTCCTGCCGAGCTGTGTTGAAAGCGATGCGCTCATGATCCACTTTAGCTTGTGCGGAGAGACGGGCACCTAGCTTCTCTTGGAGTCTTTTATAGATTTCTGTGTCTTCTTTGAAAGATGTTTTGATTGGGCATCGGCCCTCAGGACCCATCAAATGGAGGAGCAGCATTAAACATTTCCTCTCTCTTTGTTCACCATTGGCGTCCAGGAAGTCACTCAATGTTGCTAGCCAATGGTTCTGTTTGAGACACAGACTCCAGGTATCCGTCTGCACCCCTGAGGGTGGTACTTCAATGCAGGGATTGAACCATTGTGCTACTTCTTCCCCTGCCATGAGAGGAGGATTTTGATGGATTATATTTGCAGGACACGGGCTGTTCGCTCGTCTTCTCGTCTTCTTAGCTGATCCTCTTTAGTCGAAACCTGTGGTCTGGTCATGTGCTGGGACGTTGATAATTTTTGCAATCATCACAGTATGTGCCAGTGAATCACTTAGATTTTGTGCAGTCTGAAGTGTCCACCACCCAGCTGCACTGTGCTAGACACAAGGTTTCTTTTCTTTCGAGTTGCACGCTAGTGGCAGGTGTTTACCAACTCTTCCGCGGTGATGCTGGGCACGTTTGACATCTTTGTTCGTTCGGGCGTACTAGCGCAAGTCCTCCAGTCACTTCAGTGTGTGTTGTGCTTGTTCCTGGGACTCTTTTTCGCAGTCTTGCCCTCTTCTGAACCTCGCGTGGTTCTGTCCAGCAACTCCTCCCTTCTGCACTCTTCAGTTTGTGCTCAGTGTCGCCTTTATCTGTCTCTTGAATTTGCTTATGCTTGTTCCATTGTGCTTTTGTCTTTGCTTGGTCCTTGTGTTCACTTGTGCTTCTTTTATTTTACAGACACGTGTTACTTCATTACATTCGCCACTGCGCATTCGCTTGCGTTTCTCAGTGTTCGCGTTTTCACCCATGCTGATATTTGTTTTTGTCAATGCTTGTTTGTTAAGTCACTCTTGTGGTTGCTCGTGCTTGTTCTGTTTTGGTTGCCAAGACTTGTTCATTGTTGTTCACGCGCCGTTATCCACGCTTATTTATTTGCCTTACCAATGCCTATTTCTTTGCATTTACCAGTGCTTGTTTATTTGCACATACCAAGGCTTGTTGACTTGCATGTACCAATGCTTGTCTATTTGCATTTACCAGTGCTTGATTATTTGCACGTGCCAAGGCTTGTTGACTTGCATGTACCAATGCTTGTCTATTTGCATGCACTAATGCTTGTTTATTTGCATGTACCAATGCTTGCTTGTTTGTCTCTGCCAATGTTTGTTTGGTCTTCGCCAATGCTTGTTTATTTGCATCTACCAATGTTTGTTTATTTGCATGTACCAATGCTTGTTTGCTTTTGTCAATGTTTGTTTGGTCTTCGCCAATGCTTGTTAGTTTCCTTACAGTTATCAATGCTTGTTGACTTTCTTTTGCCAATGCTTGTTTCTTTGTTCCTGCCAGTGCTTGTTTGTTCACTTTTGCCAATGCTTGGTGATTTCTTGACGTTGCCTGACTTCAAGATGGCCGCCTATGGACCACACAGGGTATGTCCTTAAAACCTGTCTGACTCAAAGATGGCCGCCATAGTTGTCTGCAGGCACTACTTTCTCTCTCTGCACTCGACCCGATTCTTCACAAAGGACTCACCGGCAGTTGCTTCCAGGGTCAGCATACTCCAGGTTGGCGTCCCTCTGGTTACTGCTACAATCAGGTGAGGTTGGGGTGGGCTCCCGCCTTACTTTGCAGGGTCCTTCGGTGGCTGCGTGCCAAAACCCACGCATCCAGGGTGAGGTTTTCCGGCGTCGGAGCTCACTCGGGCTCCAATTTTAGCGCGCTCAGCAGCGCTTGGCAGGAGACCTTCTTGGGGGCAGTAGACCTTCGTGGGGGCGATGTCCTTCACCCTAGGGCACTTTCCTTCGACCTTTGGGGCTTGGCAGAGTCGGAGTGGGCTCCCGACTTCTGTTTTGTTGGGGGCATGCCAAATCACACGCATCGGGGGTGAGGTTTTTTTCCGATCACGGGCATTCGAGCCCCGGTTTTCGGGCGCTCGGTCGCGCTCCCCAGCCAGTCCTTCAGGGACAGATTCCCCCACCTCTGGGCACTTCTTCAGTTCTCTGGGGGCACAGCAGAGTCGGAGTGGGCTCCCGACTCCTGTCTTCACGAGGGTCACTCACTCTGCACGCTTCCGGCGTGATCCGCGTTTTAAGCGCGAAGGGCTCTTTTTTGGCACTGAGCGTTTCAGCGCTCCTCTCGGCCACTCTTCTCAGTTCCCTCGCGGTCTGTAGAGGGGCAGGGTCACTGGGTGTTGACCTCTTTGGTTTAGGTGGCAGCTCAGTCGTCTTCACCAGCTCGATCTCGACTGCTGCTTGGGACAGGGTGTTTTCACCTGGTGCTGTGGGTTTGTGGGTTTTGCTCATCCCACCCTCGTCGCCAGTTGTAGCATCCTGCTACAAATACCCACAGACACAATTGCTTATTATACTGGAGCTTTATTGTGTTGCATCCAGCCTGTCTCCTGTCCCTACTCTAACTGTCCTCATTCTGTACTGACCCCTCCTCTTCCCCTCAGCCCACCTAGCTCCGCCCACCCCAGCTACTAGACTGTCAACTATATTACATCATGCAAGCAAAGAAAGCATCACTGGCTGAACCCTTGGGATGGGTGAGCGGCAGGAAGGCCGGCAGGCTCAAGGAGAGAGCAGAATTATGGCCGAAATCGTGGTCTTTCATTGCATAAACTAAATAAATAGAATGCAGGTAAAGATTAACATACGTCAACCACTGAGAATAGAATGCTGTAAATTAAACTGGAAGAAACAAAAAGGCAAACATTTGAACGATTATGCTGATAAAAGGAAGACAGTAATTGTATTGGGTCACTCTCACTATTAAGAGCAAATCTATACATGCATTTCCAAACAATAAAACACAAGAAATCTTCACAACTATAAGGTCGCAAAGCTGTGGTCCGCTGCACTCTCTATCACCCATCTACTGAAGGGTAATATTACTCTTTTTCATTTACTTTCCTTCAGAAAAGCTAAAACCTTTATTTTAATCATAGGAGTCTGGGTTGAACCCAGGATTATCTGGACAAACATTATTCATTTTACGACTGCACCAGCAGTAGGTGTCCCTAAAAATCGTCGGAATCAAGTTGTTTCTTCCTAGATCTTCCGCCACACCTCCTAGTACCTAACTGATGCATCTCAATATATAACGACACCCTCCCTACCTTAGACTCTTCTTCACCAGCTTGTCTGCTCTCTCCTGCATGTAATAGAAATGTGATTACTAGTCTATTCAACTACCAATGTGCTTCGTTGGGAAACCATGCTTCCCACCACCAGGTGTAGAGGGACAGTTGTGTTCTTGCAGGAATGGAGGGAACACAAACAAGCCCTGGCAAAGCCAGTAGTTCTCACCTATTCGAATGCGATAGGTTTGCCAATGCCTTTTAGCTAAGTTGTACAGCAGCATGGCTAAAGGTATATTTAGACAACAAGCACTATGATGTGGCTAATGCCTGCTGCTGCATATCATTGGTTAGGTCTGGCCTAAAGATAGTTTTACCTGTCTTGTCAGCGTCATGTTTTCCAAATCAAACCATACACAAATACATACACAAAGGAGCTCCCAATCAACACTCTTTCGACATTGGTCTGTTGACATGACACTCAAATTATACTCCCCACCCCCCCAGCGAGAGGCATAAATCAATAGACCATCCTACTCCAGCCATTGGATGGTTTTGCTTTGCGTGACTGCATTTTCCCTTGTGCATGCACACACACACCTATGATATAGTTCCTCAAAAATAGAAATTGTTAAGCCCTTGCACTTCCTAATGACTGATAGTCCCTAAGTATAGTATCATTACATCAACTATTTTCATAACTTTCAAGACATTTATTGTAAATTACAATGTTCATTCTTGACTATAAACCAAATTTAGTGCATTTGGGGTTTCTCTAGCCAGTTGCATCAATTTGTGGAGAAGACTTGACTACAAGTCCAACGGATGACCAGGAGAAGGAGGGGATTTGAGGTGAGCGCTATTAGGCACAAAGCTGCATCCCGCCAATGCAGATTTCTCTGACCGGCTGCATCATCTTGTGTAGGGGGCTGAACTAGAAGGCCCAAGATTCCCCATTCCAGGAGCTGACCAGGAGGAGAGGGGGCTGTAGAGGAGTGCAATAAACCACGCTGAGGCATCCTGCAACACTGTTTTTTTTTCTAGCTGCATCCCTTTGTTGAGAGGGCTGGACTAGCAGGCCCAGGATCCCCCAGCCCAACAGTTGACCGGGAGAAGAAGGAGCTGTGGGGGGAGAGCTATTAAGTGTGACCCATGCATGGGACTCGCCCGGGCACTACATTGGCAAGTGCCAGGTCAGGAGCGGGCCTGTCTTCGTCCTCAAAGGTTTGTGTTTAGGCTTTTGTTGTTCGCCTGTTCCTCATCTTTTGAATCAATTCTTTGCCATGACTAAGAAGCTATCCAAACGTTTGGTAGCAAAAGACAGATGCTCCAAAAAGACCCTCACAAGTTATCTTCCTAATGCACTGGGCATCTTAAATTCTGAGATTGAAAGTGTACAATTAAAAATAGAGTCAGTAAAGTTCCATGTCTTCCAGGGGGGGCAATGGCATTGATTGACGGTGCGAGAGGGAGATCTGAGAGCTCTCCGAATCACAAGCCCTCAAAAATTTGTGTGATCGATGAAGAAGATTGCAGCATCAGTAACCTTAGAATTGTTTCCATTCTGCACAGTGTGGTATAGTGCCTCACCACCAGCCAAAAAGAGCACTCAACATAAGAGGGGCAACATTTCAGATAAAGCAAACTGATTTAAGGAGCCTGACCAGGCTAATAATTGTCTATGGCTCCGGGGTTTAGTGTCAATTGATGGTTCAAACATTATTAGTAGTGTTCAGGCCGAGACAAGTAGTAACAGTCATGTATTTCAAAATGATCTACACTGTTTAACTTGGAATGTTGCAGGCTTAGGGGACAAAGTGGACAGTGAGGTCTGGGTGGCCGAGGTTTCGAGGTTTAGTATCATTTGTATCCACGAAAACTGTGTATTAGAGGTCTTTACGGTGGATGGGTTTCGAAGTTAAAACACACCTGCTCATCCATCAACAATGTGAAGGGCTAAAGGCAGGCTGACCATTCTTGTCTCGGTTCTCATATTATTAGAGGTATTTTATTATGATGAAACTTAGAATCTCCATATTTTCTATTACTTAGTTTAAGTCTGGATCCCACTCATGAAATATTAATTGCAAATTATTATAACAAAATAAATGAATAAAAATAAAAATGAAAATCAATAAAAATTTTAATAAACATCAGGCAGAGGCTCTAAATTAGTTGTAGATACAGATAGGAAACAACACTCTCTCTAGCAATAATATATGTTCATTTATATGGGCAGGAGACTTAACGTACAAGTAGGTCAGAAAATGTCCAAGAAAGTCTATGGATGGGAGGACATTTAAGGGGATTGTCATTTTCATTTTGAGCATTCCCAGTATGAAGACGGCCTGAACAATCTCATCCATGGGCGTCCGCAGAAATGCTTCCGGGGGGGGGGGGGGGAGCACATTTTTAACTACATCACCATCCCCCTTGCACCCTTCTCCCCTCCGCCTTGCACCCTTCTCACCCCCCCCTTGCACCCTTCTCCCCCTCCCCCTAGCACCCTTCTCCCCCCCCCCCTGTACCCTATTCCACCTCCGCCTTGCACACTTTTCTACCGGGCACCCTTCTCCTTTCTGCATTGCACCCTTCTCCCCTCTTCCTTGCACCCTTCTCCCCTCTGCCTTGCACCCTTCTCCCCTCTGCCTTGCACCCTTCTCTACCTTGCACCCTTCTACTCTCTGCCTTGCACCCTCTCCCCTCAGCCTTGCACCCTTATCCCCTCTGCCTTGCACCCTTTTCCACTCTGCCTTGCACCCTTCTCCTCTCTGCCTTGCACCCTTCTCCCCTCTGCCTTGCACCCTTCTCCCCTCTGCCTTGCACCCTTCTCTACCTTGCACCCTTCTACTCTCTGCCTTGCACCCTCTCCCCTCAGCCTTGCACCCTTCTCCCCTCTGCCTTGCACCCTTCTCCACTCTGCCTTGCACCCTTCTCCTCTCTGCCTTGGACCCTTCTCCCCTCTGCCTTGCACCATTCTCCCCTCTGCCTTGCACCCTTCTCCACTCAGCCTTGCACCCTTCTCCCCTCGGCCTTGCACCCTTCTCCCCTCTGCCTTACACCCTTCTCCCCTCTGCCGTGCACCCTTCTCCCTTCAGCCTTGCACCCTTCTCCCCTCTACCTTGCACCCTTCTCCACTCTGCCTTGCACCCTTCTCCCCTCAGCCTTTTAACCGTCTCCTCTCTACCTTGCACCCTTCTCCCGTTTGCCTTGCAACCTTCTCCCCTTGGCCTTGCGCCCTTCTCCCATCAAACTTGCACCCTTCTCCCATCTGCCTTGCACCCTTCTCCCCCTCCGCCTTGCACCCTTCTCTTCTCCGCCTTGCACCCTTCACCTCTCTGCCTTGCACCCTTCTCCCCTCTGCCTTGCACCCTTCTCCTCTCTGCCTTGCAACCTTCTCCCCTCTGCCTTGCACCCTTCTCCCCTCAGCCTTGCACCCTTCTCCTCTCCGCCTTGCACCCTTCACCTCTCTGCCTTGCACCCTTCTCCCCTCTGCCCTGCACTCTTCTCCCCTCTGCCTTGCACCCTTCTCTACCTTGCACCCTTCTCCCCTCTGCCTTGCACCCCTCTCCCCTCAGCCTTGCACCCTTATCCCCTCTGCCTTGCACCCTTCTCCACTCTGCCTTGCACCCTACTCCTCTCTGCCTTGCACCCTTCTCCCCTCTGCCTTGCACCCTTCTCCCCTCTGCCTTGCACCCTTCTCTACCTTGCACCCTTCTACTCTCTGCCTTGCACCCTCTCCCCTCAGCCTTGCACCCTTCTCCCCTCTGCCTTGCACCCTTCTCCACTCTGCCTTGCACCCTTCTCCTCTCTGCCTTGCACCCTTCTCCCCTCTGCCTTGCACCCTTCTCCCCTCTGCCTTGCACCCTTCTCCACTCAGCCTTGCACCCTTCTCCCTTCGGCCTTGCACCCTTCTCCCCTCTGCCTTACACCCTTCTCCCCTCTGCCGTGCACCCTTCTCCCTTCAGCCTTGCACCCTTCTCCCCTCTACCTTGCACCCTTCTCCACTCTGCCTTGCACCCTTCTCCCCTCAGCCTTTCAACCGTCTCCTCTCTACCTTGCACCCTTCTCCCGTTTGCCTTGCAACCTTCCCCCCTTGGCCTTGCGCCCTTCTCCCATCAAACTTGCACCCTTCTCCCATCTGCCTTGCACCCTTCTCCCCCTCCGCCTTGCACCCTTCTCCTCTCCGCCTTGCACCATTCAACTCTCTGCCTTGCACCCTTCTCCCCTCTGCCTTGCACTCTTCTCCCCTCTGCCTTGCACCCTTCTCTACCTTGCACCCTTCTCCCCTCTGCCTTGCACCCTTCTCCCCTCTGCCTTGCACCCTTCTTCCCTTCGCCTTACACCCTTCTCCCCTCCGCCTTGCACCCTTCTCCCCTCTGCCTTGCACCCTTCTCCTCTCCTCTCCTCTCTGCCTTTCACACTTCTCCTCTCGGCCTTTCACCCTTCTCCTCCCTGCCTTTCACCCTTCTCCCCTCTGCCTTGCACCCTTCTCCTCTCCTCTCTGCCTTTCACTCTTCTCCTCTCTGCCTTTCACCCTTCTCCTCTCTGCCTTGAACCCTTCTCCCCTCTGCCTCGCACTCTTCTCTCCTCTGTCTTGCACCCTTCTTCCCTCTGCCTTGCACCCGTCTCCTCCTCTGCCTTGCACCCTTCTCTACCTTTCACCCTTCTCCCCTCTGCCTTGCACCCTTCTCCTCTCTGCCTGGCACCCTCCTTCCCTTCGCCTTGCACCCTTCTCCTCTCTGCCTTGCACCCATCTCCTCTCTACCTTGCACCCTTCTCCTCTCTGCCTTGCACCCTTCTCCTCTCTGCGTTGCCCCCTTCAACCCTCTGCCTTGCACCCTTCTCGGCCGCCCCCTCGCACCCTTCCCACCCAACGGAGGGGGCTGCCACCTGGAACAATGGCGCCATTTCCAAAGCATTATGGACTAGGGACTGAACCCACACGGGACCCACTGACGATCCGGGGGAGGGGGGGAAGTGCCCCACCTTGCCCCCCCCTGCGTACACCCATGATCTCATCATGCAAGACTAAATTTGCACTTGGTACTCGATGTAGGAAGTTCAAGCCTATGCAATATGATACAAACCTTTTTGCCAGGGGGTCCTCATCTATTATGGATCATATCTTAATTTCAGAAATGTACTATCTTATACTAGTGAATGCAGGGTTGGACACTCAGTGCCTCACTAAGATGCGGTTCGAACCAAAACCAACGGCTTGTCAGTTGCGATTTGAACCGCATCTAATGCTACGGTCCGACTGATGCGTTAAGAAGCGTGCGGTTGGATGCAGCAGTTGGAGGATCCGACTGACACAATCTGACGGGCTCACAGAGTCCATTAGTTGGTCAGAAACAACTCAATATCCCTTAAGGACGGCGTTTCCGTTGTTGGGATTAGGATGTCGGTTTCCAACAGCCTTCTCATGTCACTCTTTCACACATGGAAAAACTATCAGAAAGCGACTTTGGGTGCCTGCTAAATATGGCCCTGGGGGGCACCTATGGTGCCCTTCTAAACATACCTACACTGTCTGGCAGGCACCGTATGGTGACTGCCTCACAATGCATGGATGTTGAAAAACATACATTTTTCACAGGAAGCTTGTGCTACGGTAGGTTCGACCCCCCACCCAAGCACCCATTGAAAAATTGAAGTTTATGACTGCACCATGTGTGGCTGCAACCAAATTGCTGGGTATGAGCTGCCGACCTGAGGTCGATGGTTCCCAATCTTCATGGGGCATCCTAATTTGAACCTTAGTCTGAAATTTTCATAAATTGTTATCAGTGGGAATAACCCATCCCCTTCTTGAGCCCACTCACTTCCAAAAAGGAGGAAATATGATGAGCTATAAAAGGAATGGGTTTCCTTTAAAATGGTCTAGGATTCAGTATGAAAGGGCCTTAACTGATTTGGTGGGACTCAGACCACCTGATTGTGAGGTATGTCTGCAAGATCACTCCTATTCTCTCAGATTACTGTATTCTTTCAGAACATATGCAGAACAACTGGTCATCTGCTTACAAAAATAAAAATGGCCAATCTTCCCCAACCAGGAGGCTGGCAAGATAAAAAGTGTAGGCAGGCCCCAGATAATCTATGCATCTCTGCAAAGTCTACCCCATAACAGACAGGCATAATGCACAAAGCAAGATCAGTATACAAAAAATGACTTAAAAGAAAGAAAATAGACTTTGAGGTAAGAACTTTGGATAACCTTGTAAATGTTAGTGTAAATAATTGTAACATTTTATTTTAGAAGGGCATCCATTCTCCCTTTTTGTAGGATACCACAGATCCAACTCTTAGTTCAATGATGATGGAAGCACAGTTGATAACAAACTTTTCTACAATGTTTAATTAGGAAAATCGCAAATAACACTTTACATTGGAAAGGGATCCAGCAGGTGACCCAGTTTGGGTGTAGCATGAATGATATGGAGTTAGCACTGAAGAAGAGTCCCCTAGCTAAGGTGGCAGGTACAGATTGCATTCCCTTAGTGTTCTGACCGGGTTTTTGTTCCCCTTTTTGAGTGAAGGTGACTTTAGCCTACTATCATTCTAATAGAGGGATTAGAGCCTTAGATCTGGCCTATTGACAAGGTGCTTGACATAATTCCCTATTCTTCTCTCTATTCTAGGGCCTATAAGCCGATGTTAGGGGATAGATTCCTTAGTATTAGTATTATTCCGTCCTTTTGTAAGGTTACCAGTATATTCCTCTTAGAGTTATTCATCTTTATGCTTATTTTGGGCCTTGTAGGCCTCGAACGAGAGAGACTCCATCTTTCTTTCTGCCTCGGCTGCTTGAGATGCTTTTAGGTCAAATGTAATGTTTTAGTTATAAGGTGTTGTTCGCTTGGAGAGAACCGGCTCGGGCTGGCCCTTATCGAAAGACTGTATTTTTCTTCGTGTCGAAGACATAACATCAGGCCGGCCGGCTGAGAATGTGTCCTTGGCACGGGGTGGTACAAGAATTTGGTGGGCGGCAGGTTACTGGCTGGAAATTTCCATGCATGAACAAGGTTCTATATTAGCGAAAGTACGGAGAGGTCAGAGAGTCAGTTAGTAGATGGCAGCTAGTCGTTAGCATTATTGCAGTTAATCAACCTAAAGCAGACAGTCGCCATTTTGAAGTCCAAAAAGACCGAAGGCTGATACTCTCTCAGAAAGATTGAAGTTATTTTAGTTGGAGCAGCTGGTGAGCTTTGATACTGAGATCAGAGCATGCAGAGTGAAGAAGTTAGCAGAGCGAACAAATACTAGAGCAGCAGTAACTGATTTATAAGATCGAAGTCGGAAGGTGAAGATAGTTTGTGATCGAGAGGAGAGAGGAGTAGTGCAGAACGACGAGAGTGAGACAGACGAAACAGAGAACAAGAGGAAGGTTCCAGTGACTTGGAGGGGAGCAGAGGAGACAGAGCATAGCAGTGCAGATGTGTATCCGTGACTGCAGGGGTGATCCTAAGATGAGCCAAGGCACAGACGAGAAGGGAACCCAGATGACAACTGAGTCCAGACTTCGTACTCATAAGTTGACGTCGACCCTTTCTTATTAGCGTGCACACACATTCTAATTCTTTCCTTTGCTTTTCAGGCTATATGTTATATTGATTATATTGTGATGTTATAATTTGCTATTGTGCAATAAAGGGACCCCAGTTCTTAGTGAACCATTGTGTAATTGTTATTTATATGATGAGGTTAACCTTTCTTCTAGTCAGATGCTGTTATGTGGACGGATGCGTTTCCCGTCCGGGTAAGTGGTAACTGAGCAAGGGAGCAGGGAGCACTTAAATTTATTTATTTATTTTATTTATTTACGTAATTTTTATAGCGCAACAAATACCCTGGGGTGTCTCGGCGCTGTGGAGCTACTGGGGTCAGTCATACTTTTACTGGTTAAATAACCAAGTCTTTAGTAACCTGCGAAAGCTCATCAGGTTGGGGGCAGATTTGATAGACTGTGGCAAAAGATTCCAGAGTGTTGGGGTGGCCACCAAGAAACGTCTATCTCCCCAAGTGGCGGTTCTTGTACGAGGCACAGTGAGGAGGTTGGTATTGGCCGATCTTAGTTGCCTTCTAGGAGTGTATGGTTGAAAGGCTTCCGTCAGGAACCTGGGTCCTATGTCGTGTACTGCCTTGTATGCAATACAGAGAGCCTTGAATTTGATGCGGCTCTCAACTCTCAGCCAATGAAGTTGACGAATGCCAAGAGTGGTAGAATTGCGGCGAGGAATGCTCAGGAGGATCCTGGCAGCCGCATTCTGAATGGATTGCAGCTTTGTTATGACACGCTTCTGGGTGTGAAGAAGGAGAGCGTTCCCGTAATCCATTTTGGAGAAGACTAAGGTGGAGACCAAAGTCTTCCCAGCTGAGGGAGGGAGGTAAGGCAGCAACTTCTTAATCTTTTTCAGGATAAAGAATGAAGACGACACAACCTTATTTGTATGAAGGTCGAATACCAGCTTGCTGTCAAAAATGACTCCCAGGTTTCTGGCTTTTTCCACTGGGACGGGTGGATGGCCAAGCTTTTCCGGCCACCAGTTAGGCGACCATTCTGGAGAGAGTTTTCCGAAGGTCATAACCTCGGTCTTGTCCGAGTTGAGTCTAAGACAATTAGAGGCCATCCAGGTACTGACCTCAAGCATAGCTTTCTGAAAGTTGGCTGCCACTGTGTGGCCGTCCTTGTGGATGCCCAGGACCAGCTGGGTATCATCTGCATAAGATGTTAACCGTATTCCATATTCCTTTATTACCCTCGCTAAGTCCGCTACATAAATGTTAAATAACATGGGGCTTAGCGAGGAACCTTGTGGAACTCCACAAGGAAGTGCAGAGATGGGTGAATAAAAATCTCCCAGCCTTACAGTCTGGGTACGGTCTGCCAGGAAAGATGAAATAAGGTCCTTGGCCGGGCCGTTTATACCCAGAGCTGTGACACGGTCGACTAAGGTGACATGGTCGACCGTGTCAAAGGCCGCTGACAAATCCAAAAGGATGAGGACAGCCGCCCCCCCCTGATCCATGATTGCCCTGATCTCGTCAGAGGCCTTAATCAGGGCGGTCTCTGTCCCATGCCCTTTCTTGAAGCCGAACTGCGTTTCGTCGAGAAGTTGGTGGGTCTCAACGAACTCTGAGAGCTGTCTGTTCATAATGGATTCACATATTTTGGCGGCGAAGGGTAGACAGGCAATGGGTCTATAGCTGACAACGGCTGTGGGGTCTAGGGAGGGTTTTTTTAGAAGGGGTTTTATAACAGCCTTCTTCCATATGCTAGGAAATTGGCCTGTCTGGAATGCAGTATTGCAAATCTGCATGAGAGGGCATGAGATCACCTCAGTGAGTTTTTGCATGACAGAAGGGGGGCAAGGGTCCAGAGGGGAACCCGATTTAGTGGATGAGATGAGGGTGATAACGTCATCAAGTGATGCTGGTGAGAAACATAAAAAAGAGTCGTCATTATGATGAGAAAGTACCTCTTTCACACTACCACCTCTGTGTTCAGTTTTGGTATCCCCTTCAAATGAAGCATATATATCTGCCACCTTTGTGGTGAAGAAGGTGGATAAATCGTTACAAAAGGTCTGTGAGGGCTCTACCCCAGGACCAGCGGGGGGGGTGGATAGAGTCGTAACAACGGAGAACAGCTCTCTGGCAGAGTTGGCAGCGGTTTCAATTTGAGCCGAAAAGAAAACCGTTTTCCGGGCCACAATTGCTTTTTTATAGGTCGCAAGGGCATCTAAATCAGAGAATAACCTTTGCATATCGTAATTTGGCCATTCTTGTGTGAAAGGATTGAACTGTCTTATTCCCGGTAGTATATAGTAAAACTTCCCAACAGAGAGAGAGAGAGTTAAAGGTATCAATAGGACAGTGATTGCCGTTGTGTAGCGTCGTTAGTGAGAGCACCAGGAAAACACTGTGTGTATACCCACAGGATTGTGGCTTGTGTGAGCGAGTGAGAGCACCGGAAGGACACGGTGTATATACCCACAGGATTGTGGCTTGTGTGAGCACTGATTGTGGTCAGTGTGTAATGGTAAGTAATCAGAACTGCCCCCTTTCACTATGAGTAGGAGGGTAGCATAGTCTGGGCCTAAGTTGCCACGAGACTATAAGGTATGAATGTGGTGTAGAATATTGTTTCTAGTAATCCCTATGGATTTGGTGGTGTTTTGGATGATCTAAGCTTGTATATTGCTAATTCCCCATCTCCAGGTAGGTACCCAGGGATCATGGTAAGTAGGTTCTGAGGAGGGAGGTGGTTACGTTTCGGCTGGGTTAGTGGTGTCTCGGTGAGCTGATTTCATCTGGTCCGAAAAATCCGGTCATTACACTTAGATATGTAAAAGGCAACTTAGATCTATGGGCACTGCAGTTAACTAATGTTTTAAACTCAGTCAGGACAGGTTTGCTTTTAAAAACCTGGTCAGAATCTATAATAGTGTCAATCTTTAAAATGGGAAATAGGACTGATCCTCACTGTTATTGCGCACTTTTCCCTACTTGACTCTGCAGTTAAGATTCCTTAGGTTTAGGAAGGGATTAAGCATGGTGGAGCAGTGCTTGAACCTAAATATGTTAATTGGAAAATACACTAAGGCCAAGAAGGGTTTTCTCTATTTGGGCTTCATGGACCTGAGCAGTGCCTTTAACTGTGTGTATCACCCTAAACTCTGGAATATCATGACCTCTCTGAAAGTGGATAGTTCTATAATTATTTTGTTAAATCAATTATACCATCATGTTTCTGATCAAGTACGCTTTGGCCCGAATGGAGAATGCTTAAAGCCATTTGAGATAAGAAGGGGCGGAGTCAGACAGGTATGTGTTCTGGACCCTTTCTTATTTATCATATATATCAATGTTCTAGAAAGTGCCCTACTTCAAACTTATATTGGCGTGTCCAAGATAGGCATCCACAAAATACCAACTTTACTGTATGCAGATGATGCTGTTCTTCTTACAAGAACTCCATGGGCTCTTCAGAAGCTGCTGGGTGCTTTTTTTTGTTTTATGGAGAAACTCCATTTAAAAGTGAATATATCTAAAACTTCCATCGTTGTGTGTGGAAAGGGAACTCCCAAATCATTCAAATTTACAATAATTGGTGCAATAATACCCAAAGTTGACACTTTTGTTGTCCGACAGCTTGGATAAGTGGAAACATACTTTTTTAACTCTGAAAGATAAAGGTTATTAGCATTTGAGATACAATAATTAATGAATTTATAATCATATAACACAATATCATAACCTTATAATAACTGTGAATAAGTAATAAGAAAAAAAGGGAAGATAAAAGAGCAAACATCCAGTAAATAGTTATATAGGTACAATAATATTGCTGATAAATAAGAAACAAAATATACATTAATATCTATATGTATAACACACATAACAAGAAGACAAAATATGGAGGGTTAGCTACCTCTTCAATCCGGGAATCATGTGCATTGGCCATTTATGCTGAAATGTCCAGGAAAGTTGTTACAGGTAGCCAAAGGATATCTCTTTTAATAGCAAGCGATAATAGTTTAACATAAACTTTATCAAACCTATAGCAAACACTAAACCACCAAGCCTGAAAAGATATACTGGAAGCATCTTTCCATGACTAGGAGATCTGCTAAAATGCAACTGTGAAAAGCACATCCAAAATGTCAATCCTGCCATGGTGAGAAAACCAATCTTCTGAGAGGCTACCTAAAAATACATTTGTGATACTAAAAGGGGATTGTGTGTTGAAAATAGTGTTTATTTGCGTTCAGACTTCCAACCAAGATTAATGAGTAAAAGAGCGTTCAAATAGCATGTGTTTGAGGTAATATTATGAAACACATGACCAGCAGGAGGAAGAGATAGCAGGATTTATTTTGTATAAAGTGGCCTGAGTCATCAATAGCCTATTATAAATAAAAAATATAGTTTAAATAGTATTAGCTGTTCTAGAACCTTTCCACAACTTCATCCAAATCTTATTCCATAAGGGGATTGGCAAGGAAGTTTTCAAATCTTGTTCCCGTCGTAATTCTACATCAGTTTTGTCCTAAGCATCTGGAGGATCTGTGGTTGTATGGTGAAGGTGGGACGCTGAAGGAAATGATAATGGAGAAGTCACAAATTGGGAACTAGGGTTAATGGTGATAGTATCAATAGGAAGTTGCTCACAGGCAGAGAGAATAGCAGATATTGATGAGAGGTATATAGTGGAGTACAAAGCAGGAACAGAGAAACGTTGTTGAGCTTGTCCAAAAGAAAGGCAAGAATCATGATCAAAAAGTTGATAGACTCATTTTAGACCTTTCATGTGCCAGAATTTTCCAAAAATAGTTTTATTACAAATTTTAACATATTTATTATGCCAGATTGAAGAATGTAAGAATTGACCTTTGGTAGAATTATGGAGGATAAAAATAGGGCATAGACGCTGTTTCCCGTCCTTTGTGAGGTTGCCTGAGGTAGTTTGTCAGGTGCCATAGGTGGAGTCTGAGCAGCGAGCAAGCAGCAGCAGGAGAAGGCTGCGGAGCTCCAGCGTTTCTTCGGCTTGTTAAAAAAGCCACCTCCACCTTCACTTTCGTCGCTGCAGCTGCAACAGCCGTGCCAACATCCGCTCCAACAGCCGCCCTAAGAGCCGCCCCACCTGGAGGCTCTGAAACAGCGGTGGCGGTGGCAAGTCAGTTCTCCCGACTTGTCATCAGATAAACCTCTTTTGGTCTTTCAGTTTGCTGCGGTCCAATTTTTGGCCCAACTTCTGGTAGATTGTGGTCCTTGTAGTTTTTTCTTTCTACTACTCCTGGCTCACTGACACGGAGCTCCGACTTTGTCAAGTTCATAAACATGGAGGGGCATCCCATTAAGCCACTTAGGAAACTTCCTCGGAGAAAGGGCACTACCCTTCGTGATGTCTCCCCCGGGGGCGTTCAACAACAGTCGCAGTCAACTAAAGACAAAACGTCACACCCAGGTGGCCAACTGTTACAAGCTCGGATCAGTGAGTTTTTCGGAAACCCTGTTCTTCAAACTGGCTCTCCCCCCACTTTAACACCACACCATGACGTGGATGTGTACATGGACGCCGAAATCCAGGATTACGACAAGCTTCTTCCTCCCAGCCCTGTTCACATCAAAAGATCACTCTCTGAGAGTCTTCACTTATGCTCGCCTGAGGCACATGTTTTACATGAGAACCACCAGCTGCACAGCCTCTCCCAGGACGACATAATTACAATCAAGGATAGCTTTATCGACCCTGTAAGAGTCTATTCCATTGGCCTGGGAAATTCTTCTGTATTAATTCCTGGCTCAGACTCTATAAATACTACCGTAATAAATACTGTAGCCAAACTACAAGTTCAAGCCCAAGTCCATGGCAGCGTCCTGTCCATTCCCTCAAATCATCCAGACAGTTGTAGAGATCAGTCAGCTGGTGATCCAGTATCAAAGTCCTCACCACAACGCAGTCTGGGTGCATTCCATATAAACTCCGGCGACTCTCTGTTTTTAAAGAAGAGCCCAAATTATGAAAGTCCTTTCCCATCTAAAAACTTATCCGACCGATTCCTGGCCTCCTTAGAAGCCAGAATCAAAGAATCCCTCGCTCATACACTGGGCCCCAGTCCTCACTTCAACTCCTTCAGCACAGTGCAAGAAGAACAGGATCCATCCGTGTTTGCCCCCTCGGGATCTACAAATTCTATCTCGGTCTCATTGACATCCCTTCATGTAAAGCAAGACGCAATTGCAACAGCCTTGCTATGGCAATCACAGAAAATGGAATTACAGATTGACCTAATTCAAACTTTGGCCTCAGTATTGTCAGACTTGGGCTGTAGGCTAAGCTCTCTTGAAAGATCCATAGGGCCTTCGAATAGTTCGAACTCTTGTTCCTGTTTTCCACTAATCAACAAACTTTCGTCTCTCCCAGAAATTCTGGGTGCGTTCTTGGATAGCGTGAAGTCTAACATCAATGGAAACGGGAAATTGAAATCTACTCAAGATTCTCAAACCTCTTTTTCCTCCAAAGAGCCCTTGTGCACTGCAACATTGGCTGATCCAATATCAGCGAGAAGATCTATTCCCCCTCCCCTTGAACCAGACCTTAAAATTTCGGTCTGTTCGTCACTAAAGACCAGCTCAGGCAAGCTCAAAGCAGGCTCAGAGAGCAGTAACGGCAGCAGCCAAAAGCCCATCCCATTAGCGAATTTGCTGCCTGTTCTCATTGACCAAGTTCACATAAATACGGTTCTCCCATCACCCAATTCTCCCATGAAACTTCACTGTCCAGGAGGGCGAGAAAGAAACTTAAAAAACAATCCAAAAAACAACGTCTTGCGAAAAGGAGACTGGGTTATGATGGGTCAGGGGCACCTAGTACGCCAGTTACCAAAGCAAGGGGCTTTCCTACTTTCCCATTTTCAGCCTCAAAACCTAAATCGAAAATCACCCAGACAAGAATGACTCCTGTGGTCAATAATGACTCCACTGCAAATCTCGGGCCATTGACTCGCGAAGTACTCAAGAGTACGCCCCTGGCTCCCAGAGTGACCGAATTATACTCTACAATGACAACGCATGGATCTCTGCCAATTAAAACTAAAGTAACAGCCTTTCATGGCCAAAGGCTAGGCTGCCAAAATAACATAGCACAGCCCCCAACGTAAGTACCAAACATACGGAACAGCCCGATCAAAGGCCCGGGAAGGGTACAATGAACGAATGCAGAGTCCCAAACGACAACAGAAGGTGAAGCAACAGGCCGTTCCATGGGCCATTTGTCAGGTGTCCCAATCGTACTCCATCTGGATCACTCTACACAAATGCAGAGGTCTTTTCAGTCCCAATTGATACACTTTCCGGGAGGGAAAAGTCAACCAGGGGGGAATAATTACTTACTTGAAGTACGACCCCAACATCTCAAGGCATCTGCACCTCAAATCGAAATAGCTAGGAGACAGAACTATCAAAGTCTGGCAAATTACGCAGAACTTGTTTTTTTTCCACATTACGATCATAAGGGCCCACAAGACATTCTCAATTGAAACAACCTTATCCGCCTATTCAGTCACATCCCAGCGCTTTCCGGGGTCACCTCCTCAGATCTCACATCGGTCAAGTTTGCCTCATTAATTATCAGGCAAAGGGGGCTCAGAAGCAACTGTCACAACGTGGTCCTGTGAATCCCTAAGGGATGCAATTCTCGGGGAAGCCAGCAAATTTGAAAACTGGGGCATAGAACTGTGGGTTTCCAAACAACAAAAATATCCCCATGTTTTTCTTCAGGTAAACCCTGTGAGGCCTTACGTTAGTGTTCTGAAGGGGACCCGGGGTGCAACTCATGTCTGGCTCCCAGAAGCTTCGAAAGTGGATAACCTTATAAACATCGCATGTACTAATAACCAACGCCTGGTAAGCTGTAAACCCAGCCATCTTGTCTCCCATGCTACTGACAGCCGCTATGGGCATTCCGACTGAGAGCTTTACACCACACGCTCCCAGCAGCAGTCTTCCTAACGGGGAAGCCAACTGTTCAGATCCTAAACTGACCATCACGTCTTGGAATGGGGCCGGGTTAAAGTCAACATTTTCATCTAAATTAGCCGTGAAATTCCTGAAAAAAAAGTGGCATCATTTGTTTTCAGGAGACTTGGTCTCTATCTCCATCGCCTCTCCACGGCTATTATGAACTTTTTCAATCAGCTACCCAGCCCTATTCCTCTGTAAGACCCTCTGGGGGCCTTTCCATTTTTATCAAACACGGGTGTAGGATTGTGGCTACTCCCATCTCTCGGAACTTAACGGCAGGGCAGACTGTGCTAATTACCGGTCTCTCATCCTTAGGTAAGGCTTTCTCAATGCTCTTAATTAACTGCTACCACAATACAGCTAAGACTTTAAAATCAACGGCAACAGCTCTACTGATTAAACATTTGGAAGAACTTTTACTGGAATTCGCCTCAGCAGAGGTACTTTTACTAGGGGACTTCAACATTAGAGACCTGGCAACCAACGCCTTTTCAGTCATTAAATCTAAAGAGCAAGAAACCATGATTACTTTCCTAACTAATCTAACCTAACTAACCTACGCTCTTAAACGCAAATTATATTGGAACAGAATCCGGGTGTTTATTGTCCGCCAACATTTAAGAATATTTCGACCATTGATTACATCTTCTTATCACCATCTCTGGTGAATAAATTAACCAGGATGGAAATTTCCACCTGCCCTGAGAGCGACCACAATCCCCTAACTGCAATAATGCAACTGCAAGTGCCTGCGGCTGCCGAAATAACTGAAATGGGGCACTCAACGCAGGCCGAACTCCACACTTTAGTCAGAAGAATTAAATGGGATGCTTCGGGCTCTGTCAAGGTGGGCACTTGGCTTGGGGGAGAAAGTCTAAACTCCACACACAATGCCCCCACAGACTTTCATCACCGGTGGGACAACGCCATTGCCAAATTGTCCTCCTAACAGGCCCTGAAGCTCAACACAGATCCGATGGGCCACGTCCGAAGGTGACCCTCGACCCGGAGTTAGCCAGCCAAAGAAGAGCCCTAAGGAGGGCTGTGCGCCTGCAAAAATTGAAAGTACTTGAAAGCCATGAAAAACGACGGTGCTCCCGGGCCCAACGGCCTTCCAGCAGTGGTATTTAAATGTGCTCCGGAAGAGTGGCCAAGCTTTTGGTCCCCCTATATAACAACATGTTTATGAACCGTCGGTTACCAGACTCGTGGCTGGGCTCGATCTTATGCCCAATTTTTAAGAAAGGAGATCCCTCTCTACCAGCTAATTACCGACTCATTGCCCTATTAGATCTTGAGGACAAGGTATATGCCCTGTGTCTTCTTAGGTCACTAGAAAAATGGGTAGCAGAAAACAACATTCTACCATATTTCCAAACACGGTTCAGATCCTCGGCCTCCACAATAGATAACATCACAACTCTAGCTATTCTGAGCCAACAAGCAGCACAAAAAAATAATCTTCCTCTCTACTGCTGCTTTATAGACTACATCGCCACCTTTGATAAAGTGTTGCACAACACTTTATGGAGGAAACTGGATAACTGGGGGATTCCTCAAGGCCTTCTAGGAGATCTTATCTCCTTGCATAAGAACACATGGGTGCAAATTAAAACTGGCCCAAAGACAGTCTCTGCAAAAATTGTTACCAGGGACGGACTAAAGCAAGGTTGCGTTCTTGCCCCCCTTTTGTTCAATCTTTACACAGCCGATTTGGGAACATCCTTGGAGAAAAGTAATCTTCTCCCGCCAAAATTGGGCTCTGCAAAAGGAAACTTGCACATTTTACAATATGCCGACGATATTGTAATAACGGAACAGGCCAAATTGGGCCTCCAAAGAGCATTAAGTAGGCTCCACAAATATAACACTGCCAATACCTTAATAATTAATCAGGAAAAGACTAAGGTTTTGATATTCGGAGGCTGCAAGAACAAGAAAAGTTTAAGGTGGTACATTGGGCCTGTATAGATCAAGACAACGACAAAATATATTTACCTGGGGGTCTGTTTTAGCGAGTCCTCTAGACCAGCAGCCCACCTAGCCGCCTTGAAAAAGAGAGCAGGTGCTATAACATACTCCTTGAACCGACTCGATCAGTCCCTGAGTAGTCCTACTGCAGAACCCATCCTGAAGGTGATTAAAGCCACTCTTCACCCCGCCTTAAACTATGGGCATCAGGCCTTCCCTGGCGCATGCTCCGCTAGTCTTGACCTTGCCCAAGTTTCCATTTACAAAAAAATCTTTCATCTTCCAAACTTCATTCATAGGGCAAGACTACGACTGGAGCTGGGCCTTCAAAGACAATCTGTTTATTGCGAGGCTGACACCCTGAAATACTTTATAAGGACATTAAAAGCCGCAGACAACACTTTAAAAGCCCGGCTAAAAGAAACTTTTGCTGGTCCTGGAAATCCATGGAATCGACAAGTTACAAAGGCTATAAAATAGCTAGAGATCGATAATTCATTACTAACCTCAGATACTATTCCACACACAGTCTGGAAAAAGGTTATCAATAAGCAGGTCAAACAAATCTCCCATCGGATGGACTCCAAGGTTTTAAAAACATCAACAGTCTTGCTCCCCCTGAACAACTCATACCTCCCTGGGGCAACTCAATCTTACCTCCTGGAAAATTTAAATGCAGTGGGTCGGAAAAACATAATGTTCATGCGTCTCCTAGGTCTGCGTTCAATCGCCTTTAACCAATGGGCTCCAACAAGTGAGGAGGGGGCATGCAGACTGTGCATATATCAGACTGAATCATGGCTCCATCGCCTGTGCTGCTGTCCTGTCCTGGATGCCCCCAGAAGACTTCTTTTAAAACCTTTATATTTAAAACGGGGCATCAGGTTGTGGTGGGAAGCATCGGCCCTGTGCTTTACTTCCTCAGACATCGAAGTGCTTGCAAGGATTGGAAAATTTGTGAGAATTTGGACAACCTATTTTTATCCTCCATGGTCCCTGTGCTTCCAGCTCTCCCCCCCAAAAAACTCATCATAGACTTTTTACGTCCCCTTATTTAGTACTCCGGCATTAATCTATTTTACTTTAGGTCACTGTTTTGTGATTATACTGGCACCTACAAGATTGTTTTTAACATGTACAGGATTTTAAATTTCGGCTTTTGCTTTCTAAACATGATAACTGTGCTAATGTTGATATTTTATAGCTATGGTTTTAATTAACTGCGCTAATTCAATAAAACCTTCAAACCTTCAAACCATCTTTTTGGTGTCCAATCTAACCCACCAAGGTAAGAAAAGGGGGCTCCTTTGGGATGGGAGTGAAGTAATAGTGGTAAGAAGCTGTTTCATATTAGTAGAAACTGTTTCCTTAATTGAAATATTAAGCCAAACATCAGGATATATAATTTTACATTGATTTAGTGAGATAGAAGCAAAATGTTCAACTTCCATCCATAAAGCTGACAAAGACGTTTGTGGATTTGACCTAAAAAGAAGAATGCTTAGGCAGATACTTTTAATTGATTATCTCCATACCGAAATCCCTGGATGACTGGTAAGGACAAATAGGATGGGAGATAGAGGGCATCCTTGACAAACATCCTGATGAAGTGAGAAAGATGATATGAGACCATTTGCAATGATGGATGCCTAAGGTGAGTAGTATTAAACTTGGTTAATAAACGTTTTACAAACAGCAAACTAAGAGAGAGATCAAAAGATAAAGGACCAATAAACTCGATCAAATGCTTTCTGCATCTAACACAATGGACGTCAACAAGTGTCGGTAGGATTTTGGATTTACTTAAAATATTAAAGACTAGCCTAGTGTTGTCAGAGAGATGCCTTCCTTAAAAAAACAGATTGTTCTCTTCTGATTAACTTAGGAAGCAGAGGGTGAATACAAAGGGCAGGAATTTTTAGAAATATTTTATAATGTAACTTACCCAGAGATATTGGTCTGCAATTTTTACACAACTTTGGATCTTTGAGTCTTTAGTAATAAGCCATATTAAAGCAAGCATGGAAAGAACCACCAGCTGTTACAGAAGAGATAAAAGAATTATAAAGATGATATAAGTTTGGTGTTAAACATGTAGACACATGCAAGTGAAAACCAAACCGTCTGGTCCTTGGGCCTTCCCTTTCTTGATTGAATGCATAGCAGAAAGAATATCTTCAATAAGAATATCCTTATCCAGGGAGTAGAAATCAATATCTGATGCTTAGAATTGGCTGAATAGCAGCTAGATAGTGAAAAATATCCTCTTGAGCAAACTGAAATTCAGGCATATAAAGATTGCAAAAATTGTGAATTAAGTTAGAGTATCCTCATTTTTATGAACAAGAGGGTTAGTAGCCGACAGGATAGAATCTACTTTGATGTGTTTTTTTTTAATTTTAAGATAACTCCGAAGAGGTTTATCAGATCTATTCTGTCTTCCATAATATTTAGCACTGGATTTACATAAATTTGAATTAGCAAATTCTGTTGAGTTCTTATTAAAAGTAATATTTGTCTTTCATTAGTTTAGTTTTGGGTATAGTATACATGTTCTAATTGCTTAATATGATTCATAGTTTGAAATAGTTTTTTAGAAGCTAACTTTTTCCTATATACCACAAAGGAAATGATGAAATCTCTGGAAGCTACTTTAAAAGTATCCCAACTAGTCTGATGGGAAACATCAGGTGTTTTTTCATTATCATTAAAGAAATGAGTTGCAAATTGTTCAAAAATATGAGGAGAACAGTATTGTAGGATATTGACCTCTTAATCCCAGGGATATATAGAGGGAAGTCTAAAGCCAATGTAATGGGTACGTGGTCTGAGATTAACATGAAACCAAATTTGGATTGTGTAATATGTTGTGCTAGAGGCTTTGAGACAAACAAATAATCAGGTCTAGATTGAGATAAATGAGAAGGAGAGAATGTAAATGTAAATGTATTGCGACCTATATAGCGCACGTATCACCCGAAGGTATCAAGGCGCTTGCCTTGGGAACCCGTCCTGGCTTTTCCCTGTGGGATAACCCCTACTGGGCACCCCCAAGGTGAAAGCCAGGCATCCCGCAGCGGGTGGGCCGCCGTAGTGGAGATTAAGCAGCTATTGCCCAGAGTTGCAGCGTGGGACCCCATGATTAGAATAGGCACCGAGGCGAGAATTATTGAGTCCGTAGAAATTTTTGGGTTCAGGTCCATGCCGCGTCGGGAATTGCACCCTGGTCCCGGGCCAGACCTCTGCATCAGGGTCTGCCGCTCTAATCAGTGAGCCACACTTCTCCACAGAGAAAATGGTATATTGTATGGTAGGATTACAAATCCGCCAGGCATCAATCAATGTTCTTTGCTGTAACGTGAAGGTAAATTGTGAGTACATGGATGATGGAACAAACTTGGAAGTGGAATTGTGATCAATAAAGGGATCCATAACCATGTTGCAATCTCCCCAAATCAGTTAAATTCATTTATTTAGATAAGAATTCAGGCCAACTTTTTTATCAAACTGCATGGGAGCATACATATTTCAAACCGTAACGAGTGTTGATAGTGAGGGAAACAACAATCAATCTGCTAATAGAGTCTGAGTCTTGTGAAATACATTGAATGTCTAAAGATTTCTATACATAGCACAACCACTAACTTCCTTTTCCCTCTCCCTGGGGAAGAAAAAACATGTCAACCCTTTGTTTTTTAGGCTTAAAAATGTCTGCTTTGGTTACATGAGTTTCTTTCAACAAAACAATATCACCCTTAGTCTAGATAGGTGTGTTAATACTCTTTGACATTTTATAGGGGAATCCAAACATTTAATAATCCAGGATAATATTCTTAAAGCCATCTAAAGTGTAATGAGAAATGTACATCATATTGTATATACTGATTACAATGAAAAATCAAGAATACAAATTCTAAGATGAAACTTTAAAAAACATGATGAGAAAATATGCGAGAATAATACAAGAAGACTGCAGATGGAGAAAGAAAGCGAAGGGTAAATAGATAAACAAAGGAAGGAGAAAAGACAGAACTACATATAAACCAAAGAGAATGAGAAAAGGGAACATACCTATATAACAGATACATAATTGAGGGTGGGGAGCTACATAAGGAGGATGACACAGCAGAACTCCAAAGCAGTCGACACTGGAGGGAGAGCCAAACCACACAATGCAACATCAACGAACATCTTCAAGATACAAGGAACATGCCTAGGGAAGAAGAAGAAATAAATATATTAAAAATTAATTGGTAGGCATTCTATATACCATATTATAACTGTTAAGTAATAGAAACAATAATCCAGCACATCACGTATAATGTAATGACAAAGAACAAAATGCAGGAAGATCAAGTAATATTAAATCTTGAAGTGTCCAGCATCTGTCCTCTTCAGCGATCAATAACGTTCTGCAAAAAAGAAGTATCCTCATAAGTGGTGATTTTATTGTTAAAAGTCACTTTCAATAAACAGGTATGTTATAGACCAAATTTGATATTTAGAGAGCTAAGAGATGGTAGCATATCAAGAAACTTCTTCTGCCTTTCTGCTGTAGATTTGGCAAAGTCTTTATATTATGCCCCCCTGTTCTCCACATGTGTACACTTATCAACATTAGCTTGAAGTTGGCTATTGGTATACTCCATGTATAATTTGAGCACCCTTTTTTTGTCATAGAGCAGTTTCATTGATTTTACAGTGGAGGTTTTATCGGATTAGAAATGGTTTGTTATTAGAAGAGGAGTGAGGACCCATCAAACTAGAAGAAGAAGAAGCAGGATCTTGACAGACACCCCCATTATCCTCCCTATCTTCCAAAACAGAAAATTAATTGGAGGTAGAGATTGTGGTAAACGTTTTAGCAACTGGTGTTTTATTGGTGGTGAATTCAAGTTTCCTGGTCCTACACATATAGCTCATCGCAATAATTGAGCAACAGGAATCCGCAGAAATAGACATTTCATGTAAGTGTTCAAAATTCCACTATTCTATATAAAATTGCTTTGGTGGAATAAATAATGCTACTACAAGGCACCTGTGACTTTTATATTTCAGGCTTCAGCAACACCAGCAGTTGAAAGGCAGAAAACAAACATAAATCATTCTATGAGGAAAATAAAATGGCTTGCGTGACCTTTTCTTCATCGCCCATGAAAACCCCCTCTCAGAAAGTCAATGAAACTGCAGGGAAACCTCCCTGCCACAAACCTGCTGGCAGGGAGGTTTCATAGGACAATATCCTCTGAAATTTATGCTGCAGCTGATAGGAAAATGCAATCTCTGAAAGCTCACCAGCCTGTACTCCTGCCACAACCACAATGAAGCTCACAGAGTGGCGGCCGCCCGAATCAGCACAAAGCCACACTCCCCAACTGGAAGCATCCTAGAGTTTGCAGAGAAAAGCTAATAAAAAGAGTATTGAAGGTGTTTCTAGTTTTGCTACAAAATTAGGTATTAAGCTAATTAAGAAAATGTGTACAATTTTACTGACGTATATGTGTTTCGTCGGCAATATATGTAGCTGGTATACACAAGTCCTCATATCCTTCAGATAACTGAAAAATGCTTTATTAAGAGGTTTATATCTGTTCTCAAAAATATTGCTAATACTATTTTTCATAAAGAACTGACTCTACCATACCTGGTTCATATCATCAAAATACCCCCTCTTCTCCTGTATTAAGCTGTCTAGAACATACTTGGACAAAAGATAAATAGGGTAATAATTATAGATTGTCTAGCACGTGATAATGCCATATAGATCACCTGGTTGGTTAAAAAATAAAATAAGAACTTATTTGAAGTTGGAGAGAGTGCAAATTGAGTATGCCAAAGTTACTGTGGTTTATCATGATCTGCTGGTTATAAATCCAAAAATTCAACCTTATCTTTTAGTACTCACCAACTCATATGACCGTTTGTTTCTTGTCCAGGTTTCACCTTAATTCAATGCATGACTTGATAGCTTTTCCGATAATGGTTCACTGGTAAATGGATCCCAGATTTTTGTCCTTCCAATGGTATTTCTTTGTAAAGCTGTATGCACTTTATTTTCTTCTGTAAATTTTAATAAAACCCACTATTCATCTGTGTGAAGCCCCTGATACAGAATTTTGGCCAGTGCATTCCTGCCTTCAATCTTCTACAACAATTGGAATCATTAATTATAGGTGTGGCTCTGATTGAACTTTGTTAAACAATCCCTCTGATTAAGGACATTGATGTACATTGATATTCAAAAATGTTGGATACGACAACTCTATAAATTTTCTAAATTGTTTGACATTTAATGTATATTTAATATTGCATTTTTAGTTTGATCTGAATGCACGTGTGAAACAGTTGTCGATATTATTGTGGTTAATGTTTTGTTTTCTTGTGAGATGACCTTATATATGCTTTTATGGTTGTCTCTCTTAACTGGTATACTTATTTATTCAACTGGAAATAAGCACAAGTCATTAGAGTAACTAAAGGTTATACACAGATTTTTAGGTTGAAACTACACCCCACAGGTTTCTGATTGACTTTTCAACCACTTGAGAAAGCCTTCTAGTAACTACTTGTGGAACTACATCACCCCTATTGGAATGCTGTACCACCACTGTCAGTATGCAGAAAATACAGCTCACAACTCAAAGACAAAGCTTCCACTCACCAAGAAATATACAGCCACATAAGATATCTAAGTGCACATGTAATAACCAGTGAATACACATTCCTACATACTGTTGCATGTGATCATAAACATAAAGAAAAGAGTAATGTATTGAGATCTGTAATGTTGAGTGTTTATTAGAAACCAGCATTAGAAAATAAATAATCCTATGGAAAACAAGCACCAATGACTAAAAAAGCAAAAGTGTGTTTGCAAATTTCCTAAATAATATCCAAGGAACAGAGAGTTTCCAATTATCAAAATAGCAGCATATCATACAGTACAAAATATTAAAGTTACCTTCGTGCATCAGTGCAAGTGTTTGAGAGATAAATTTGGACAAAAAATAATTTATATTGCAAACACAAGGAGATGATAGACGGATGGCTGAAACTTTTCAGACACTGACCCCTAGTCACAGATCTGGGGATGAATCTATCATCGTTCTTTAACTCACTTCGCCACCTCAGTTAAGAATCAGCTATATGCAAATCAGTCTTGACCCTGTGCCTCATGTCCAGCCCGAACTGCCAAGCCAGGTCTTCCCTGAACTGGAAACAAGCATCCTGGGACCGGTTTTGGGGTAACACCCCTCTTCAGTCAGGCTAGCTTGAATCCAGTGGCAAAGTGAACAAGGGACCCACGTCTGTCAACTTAGGGCGAACAAAGCAAACACAAACAGAAACTTTTTAGAGAGCCTGCAGATAACTCTTTAAACCCCTAGGGGTTAGATCAATAATTATTATGCCGTCTGCATAAAGTAGACACAATTAATTTTCCACCAATTGCCAGTGTGGTGCCCTCAGATCGAGCCTGATAATCAGCAAAGCCTGAAATATATAGGTAGAAGAGCAGGGGTGCAAGTAAGCATTCTTGTTTTAATCCATTTGCGATGGGGATGGCTTGCGATGGACCTCTATGCCCTTCCACTAAAACTCTACACCAAGTGTCGGTATGGAGGGTATGAACTAACTCTGAAAGGGTGCCTGGCATGCTCAAGTTTAAAAGCTTGCTCCATAGCAGTAGATGATCTACTTTGTCAAAGGCTGTGGAGTAGTCAGTAAAAGCTGTATAAACCTTTCCCCCTCTAACTTTAACATATTAATGTATTACCTGGAGGGAAGTCAAATTATCAATCATTCTATGCTTCACACTAAACCCAGTTTGCTCCATCGGTATGATTTTTTTGGCATCTACTCAATGGCTAATTTGGGTCAGGAGGCATTTAGCCAAGACATTACCCACTGCATCAAGAAGTGCAATCTGATGATAATTTTGTGGTAGATCAAGGCCTCCCTTCTTAAAAAGTGGAACTATGATACTCTCCTTTTAGAAGGGGGGAACCATTTTTCTTTCATAGCAATAATTAAAAATTGGGCAAAGGATTTTGGTCCACAATGGACCATTTGTTTTAGAGTGTAATTGGTATTTCATAGGGGCCCATTTCCGCCGAAGTGCATATTCTCCTGATTACCAATTCTCTTTTTTTTCAAGAGCAGTCAATACAGGGCAGAGTCTTCATTTAACAGAAAATGTTTAGTGGCCCTCTCATTTGCTGTGTAAAGTCCCTGGATGAAACAAATCAAATTGTATTCTTCAACAGCAACAGGGAGAGATTGAGCTCTAGCTCCAAAACCCTCCGCAACAAGAGTCCAAAAGGTCCTGGACAATCTGGCCTTTTGAGACTGCTTTACCTGGCCTTCAATCAGTCCCTCCTCCTTTTTAATAACAATACTCTAAAGTAGCTTTATTGGGTATAAGTCAAATACTGCTCCCGGAATAGAGGATTTGTTTCACAATTTAACTGGAGAAGGGATTGAGGTACTCCTTTAAAATTTTTCCTTCAGTTCACTTGTTTTTCAGTGTCCTCTAATTGCTGTATAAGTGTATTAAAACTTTCTAATTATTTTCCTGTCCAACCAGACAACTTAATTAAAGTAGCCTCTAAGATTACATTGAGGTCTAAAATAGCCCGATTATCCCAATGGCTTCTCCCTGTTTTCTTATCAAAACTAGCAGACTTACCATCGAATACCCAAGGGCCAGTGGGAGATGTATTAAAATTTACAAGGATAGTTAATAGCTTGTGATCACTAAAAAAGAGTTGGAGAACTTCAAGTCCCCTAGCAGGAAGAAAGAGGCGCAGGCTATCCACCTAACGTTTTATGTGTTAAAGAGCGCTGGAGAATCGGATGGAGGTCTCCAATTTGCTTTAAAACCATCAACCTTTTTCAATTCAGCCGCTAACATTTTCCCTCTCTTATTAGTTCTTATTTTTGGGGGAAAGAGAGCTTGTGGATTTCCCTTGGCTTCCTCTTTTTCTTTCTCTCGTAACTGAGCTAATGCAAATTAGATATATAACAATTCAAGCCCCCTCCCAATATTATGTGTGGGGGAAACCCTTTATTATATATAGGAGAAGACCTCACTTAAGAGAGGATCATACGAGGCTTCTGGCAGTATATACGCATTTATCTGCGTTTGCAGGGGTGTTCTCAGCATGGGGGACTTTTGCGAATTGGCAATTCACAAATTTGCGGATTTGCGAATTGGCAATCCGCAAAATTCACGAATTCACGTGAATTTGTGGATTTTTTTATGTTTGCGTGTTCGCGGGTGTTCGCGAGGCGCTTTGCGTGTTTACGGGTGTTCGCGAGGCGCTTTGCAATTTCGCAGGTTTTTTTTTGCGTGCTTAATCACTGCCACCCTCTCGTTTTTTATGCCCATCTGCCCTCTGTACCACTTGTTTCTGTGCCCTTATGCCCTCTGCCCCACTCATTTTTTGTCCCCTTCTGCCCTCTGTCCCACTTTTGTGCCCTTCTGCCCTCAGCCGCACTTAGAATGGCGCTGGCAAGCTGCCAGCGCCATTCTAAAATAGCTAGAAATAGCTTCAACAGGAAGCACTAATAGATAAAGTAAAGCAGGTGCTCCAGTTGAAGGTCAAATTAAGTTACACAATCATTAATCACCCCATGTTTGGGGTGATTAATGATTGTGTAACTGAATTTGAGCAGCACCTGCTTTACTTTATCTATTAGAGCTTCCTGTTGAAGCTGACTTTTGTAACTATTTTAGAATGGCTCTGGCAGCCTGCCAGCGCCATTCTAAAAGAGTTACAAAAGTCACCTTGAACTTTTGACCCAATCCCTTCCGTTTGCGGAATTTCGTTCGCGGATTTTGCGGGAAATTCGCGACTCTCACGGACTGCGAATTTACCAAAAATCCGCGAAATCCGCGAGCGGAAGAGATTTTCTGCTCATGCTTAATAAAGTTACTACCCAAAATAAATTACTAGGGTCTTTAAAACATTCATATCTCCATCGAATCTTCTTAGACAGTACGCAGGCCACATCACTCTGAGCATATCCCCTCCTTGAAGATGTTGTTTAGCATCTAAGGTGAAAAAGTAATTGCAGCTCAAATGATCCGTGCACCAGGTCTCCTGGAGACACACCACATTAGCATCTAAAGAAGTCAAGTAATGCAACTTCTCTCTACTATTCTTTATTCCTACCACTTTCCAGGATATACTTTTTGGTTCTAGGATAAGATTTTTAGTTCATTACTAGTGGAATGGACGTTGTGTGTGATTACTGTGGGAAACACTTGATAATGCAACATGACATATTCATTGATAGGTCTGTACTGTTCAAATGTGCTAGTGGGTGGCTGCTTTCATACATCCCCTAAACAGGCAGGAGTATTAGCCTGAATGCTTTCTTTCCTGAGGCCACTGATGCACGTGGCTTCTTGAGAGCAGGTGGTGGTAGGCTCAATGTGCTTTTCAGCCAGTCAGTCAATGCGCTCTTTTGCCTTGGTGTCGCAAACTGAGTCTTTTGCCAATGCTATGTTGCTGATGAGGGCATTGCTACTTCACTGCTGGGGAGAGGGCTGATTTGTGTAAGAAAGGCGTCTTCCACTGTCATCAGATCAGTTACGGATTCCCTTCTCAGCCAGCTTTCTAACAACACTTTCAGTTTTTGACAGCTAATGTGCGCTCCCCAATGGATTGTATAGTGCTTTCTCAAATGGGTTGTTTGGCCCCCGGTGCCATCGTTTGTACAAAGCCGACCCAACTAATACTTACTCCACAAAAGTAGCAAATGGCAATTTTCACCTCATTTTGACTATCCGAAAAGAAGTCCCAAACTGGGGAGGTCAACTTTCTGACGTTGGTGCCACTGACAATGTGGGATGAACTGGCTGTATGTGGTGGGCATTTTGATGTTTGACTCTCTGTAGTACCTACATCTACTATGGTAGTTGTTGACATTGGTCGTGCTGGGACTTTGGAAATATGGCACCTGGTTGTGGTTGGATCTGTGGTTCCACTGCCACATCTCCCCCCCTGGAAGTTGGGATGGGGTAATATCGGTCTCCACCGGGGCTGGGCTAACATCAATGATGACTGGCTCATTGTCATCCTCCTCTTTTACATCTGTCTCCATAACTCTAAGGCTCTCTGAAACCTTCCTTTTCCCAAGCCTTGTCTTGTGGCTTGTCTCACTCTCAGACTGAGGTGGATCCAAGTGGTGTCTAGATCATCAGAAGGGAGACTTGAAGAAGAAGATGATGCACCACTAACTCTCATATTTCCAGCTGGAGATCTGGAAGATAATGGATCCTCTGAAAGAGCAGATTGCTCTACTTTCTCACCATAAAGCTCAATCTTTGGAACTGATCCTACTTCGGGAGGAACTACTAATGGTGATTGTTGCTGATGTTGTTGTCAACTTCTCTGACTTTCTGCAATGATTGGGAACTACTTTGTGTTAAGTCAATTTCAACATCACTGATCATCGGCGTTGCTGTGATAAGACTGGCTGTCTCTGTGATAGACATGGGCTTGGGCCTAGATTGGGGTAGGCCTACTGATGTGGCAGTGCTGCTCCCAGCCTGCTCCTCAGAGGCCGGTGCAGCAGGCACAGTCTTTTGTTTCCAAAATAGATCTGGGGCGAGATACCAGTGCTGGTGGTGGTAAGCTCTTCCTTCTTCTCACTGGTCACTTTCTTGGTAGCACCTTTGTTTGGGGCCATCTTGAAGCTGTCATTTAGCAGTGGCTGTTCACTTCACAAGTTGAAAAGTTGTCTGTGGTGTGTGGGTCACTCACTCATCATGCCAGACACAGGCCTTTTCTCTGGCACTACTGTGGGTGATGTTGTCTGTTGTGCACCTAATAAAAAAGCAGCAAGAAGGAAACGTGGCATTGTTGCAGTTCACTTAGTAGTACAAACAAGCACAATATCATTTAGTGTGGTCACTGATTACTCTTCTTATAAATAATTAACAATACAGTGTAGCTATTTGTAAAATGGGAAACCACACAACATGAACTTTCATGGTGACTGACTGTACACTCAGGAAGAATAAGAAAGAGCAAAAACAACAACATACAGATGAAACTGTTTGCTTCATGTGTGTCACATGACATCACTCATGTGTGATGTGGCACTCGGGGAGGTGCAACTGACAAATGACAATGGATGGATTAATCCCTAGACAACGAATGATGTTGCACCTATATCAGACATGCGGTTGATTGATACCAGATGTAGTGGAAATTGGTATGAATTTCTTTTTTAATAAAAGATATAATTGATCAATTAATAAAAACATTTAATAAATTAAAATTAAAAAAATAAACATGAGTGAAGTTATCTGCAAAGATATAATAATACGTTATTAAACTGCTATCTCATTGCTCAACCATCCATTCAGCCTATTGCGAAGAGCCACACTAGTTGGACGCACAAAATGGCTGCCAACCAGTGCTACATTTTCATCAACAACAACACTGAGCAGGAAGGCATTGGTAACAAAGAGAAGACAGGCAGGCCTATAGGGAATGCACACTGGCTGCCTACACAAAATGGCCACCGACTACATGGTCCCAAGAGAACACATGCAGGCCTATTGGGAAAGCACTCTGACTGGCTAGTAGTGACACAAAATGTCACATGGTCACAACAACAAGAGGCAGGAGGGCGAGGCCTGGAAAACAAAGAACACATACAGGCCCTTGGACACTGACTTTATAAAAGATGGCCCCTGGTCACATGGCATGTGGAACACAGGCAAATGGTGGCCAATGACAAACACACACTGGCCAGACAAAGGAGACATGGTAAAACAGAGAAAACAGCATTAATTGAGCAATTCCAAAAATTAAAAAAACAGAGCTACATTTGTTTACAACCACACACATCCTCCAAAGGCATTACCACACCTACCCACTGTGTGCATAAAAAGAATTACGTGACATACCACAGAAAAACACATTTTGTATTTCAATCCAAATCCATCCGTGGCCTACAAATGCTGTTTCATCCAGTAGACAATGCAGCAGCAGTTGTTTCATGCAATGATGTCTATTACTGGGCCTACTGGCTGGAATGCCCATTGCCAGACTGGCCACATAGTGATGTAAACTAAAAGAATATTGCACATGTATTAGAAAACATGGAGAAAATTTGCTAAACCGTACAACATTTTTCCTGCACAAAAGAAGAAAGATTACATGGATAACAACAGCAACAACCAACAAGGAGGCATAGCCACAAAGAACAGATGCAAGGCTGCGACAAACACACACTGACTGTCTAAGCAAAATGGCTACCAGCCACATGGTCACAACTAGAAGCAGGAGGCAGAGACAACAAAAAATGCATGCATACCTAGTCAAAAAGCACACTGGCTGTCTACACGAAATAGCCACCAGCTATATGGTCACAACACCCAGGAAGGAGGTATGGCCACAACAAAGAAGGCATGCAGGACTATGGCAAAAGCACACTGGCTGGATTCATAAAATGGCCGCCCGCCACATGGTCACAACAAGAAGCAGGAGGCCTAGAATACAAAGAACACATGCAGCCTATGGCACAAGCACACTGGCACAAAATGGCCACAACAACAATAATGAGCAAGAAGGAATGACCACAACAAAGAAGACTTGCAGGCCTATGGAACGTCAAATGACAATACAACATGGTCCATGGCCAGTGGCCACATGGCATGTGGATAAAAGGCAAATGGTGGCCTATGGCAAACAAACACACAAACTGGCCAGACAAAGGAGGCATGGTAAAAGAGAGAACACAGAATTATTCAGCAATGACCAAAACTAAAATTAGCAGGGCCAAACAAAAAGGCTCACAACAACACACCCTTCAAAGGTAATACCCACCTAGTCCGATACACTGTTTGCAGGGGGAAAGAAACGTGAAATACAACAAAAAACACATTTTATATTTCAATCTATATCCATCCATGGCCAAAATGCTGTTTCAAATTCAACAGACACCACAGAAACAGTTGTATCATGCACCCATGACTAGCACTGGGCCTCCTGGCAGGTAGGCCAATAGGCAGGCTAGGCGACTTAGTGAATTAAATCAATATTGAAAATGTATTTTAAAAAATTGAGAAAATGTAGTAAACTGTGCAACATTTTTCCTTTACAAAAGAAAAAAATAAAATGCAAGAAAATCGCTAGGCTCCTACTGAAACAACAGTCCCCCCACCACAATAAATTTGAAAAAATCCATTAAAAGTACAAATAAATCAAGGTGCCTGGCCCCAATCAAGCAAACAACATCGGTTTTTAAATTTACCTTAAATCCAATGGGATATGCAGCAGACATAAAAAGTGATCCTTCCAGCTCTAAATCCAAATGAAAAGTAACCAGGAGATGGACAAAGCACTGGAAGGAGCCTGCTAGACAGCAACAGGAAGTTGTAGACTCTGGGGCACTTCCTTCCAGTTGGAAAAAAACTAAAATAAAAAGGACTCCACGCACAAAAAAACAATGCGAAATGACAATTCAAAGAAGGTTTCAAATTCTAAATCGTCGTTTCAATAAGATTTTGATGCTTCTCGAGGGGAGAATCATCCCCAGCTTGCAGTCACGGTAGATCCTGTGTGTTCAGGATCACTTACAACAGAAATCATCCGCCCAAAGTTGCTTGTGCACCCGAATGACATTTTGGAGACTGTAAAATTTAGCAGAAGCATGCGGTTGGCTAGCAAATCTTATGGCACCATGGAAAATCTTGTGGGCGATAGAGAGTGCCCGGTAGGTCACCCCTGTGTACGCAAAAGGATATTTCGAGCAAGCTAACCAAAACAAACCTCTGCTCCAGGCGGAGTTTAATGGTAAGTGCGTGTTCTCCGCAGAATGCGGAGTTGCTGATTTCTGCAAACTCTATGAACGGAGCAGATTTTTACACCAGGGATTAACCACAAGTAATAAAGACAGTAGCCTGTGAGGTCCAGTTGAAGCTTTCAGTAATTTAAACCTAAGCTCAACTACAGGTAGGTATGACAAAAAACATACAGGTTTATTTAAAAGAAAATATGTAAAGCATTTAGAATTACTAAAACAGTTAAAAAGTCAAAGACACAATGCAATAATCATCAAACTCCAAATGACAGAAATACAGAAAAATCTAAAAAATAAAATGACACAAAAAAAAAACATAAAAGAGGAAGTGGAGAATGGAGATATGAATTTTTAAATATTTCAGTGGGAAAAATGCCAAGAAAAACATAGCATACTCTGTTATTTAATGGAAGACCTGGACCCAGGTGCAATTTGAGGTCAACCGTAGTGAAGCTCAGGTCAGTACACGAAGTGTATTGATCCTAATGAAAGGTTATAAGTCAAAAATGCTAAAAAGTTTCTGAGCTTAGTCCCATTGGTACTCTGCAGCATTGGAGAGTTATCACTGAAAATATTTAAACCCAGAGTGGGCTTAACTTTTTTTTCAGAACCATGGGGGTATTTGATCAGTATGAGGCTGAAATCCATTCCAACACGGTGGAACTGTAGGTAAGATACTTTTTACGACTGTGTCACTGAAGCTCTGGAGCACCACAGGGAAGGTTTTCAAAAGTGCCCAAACTACCACAGAACTACATATCCGATAACGCCAGGACCTCAGGGAGAGCACTTCTGGGTGTCAGGTAGAGGTTAACAGCAGTGTCCAGGTCTAGCTACTGGTCAGTTCGGCACTTCAGAAAAGATCAATCAATCAATGGCTTGTAAAGCACAACTACTCACCCATAAGGGTCTCAAGGCACTGTGAGGAGCTGCTGGTCTGTTGAGGGTGCTGTGGTTCAGTCGAAGAGGCAGTTCTTGAGGTTATTCCTGAACTGAGGCAGCGACAGAGATTGCCTGAGGTGTAGGGGCAGGGTGTTCCTGGTCTTTGCTACAAGGTAGGAGAAGATTGTTCCTCTGGCTGTGGTCTTGCAGATACATGGGATGGTAGCCAGGGTCAGTAGGGCAGAGCGGAGGTCTCTGGTGGGTGCCTGGTATGTGATTCGGTGGTTGAGGTATGCAGGTTCTGAGTCATGTGGGGCTGTGTAGGCATGTGTGAGGCAAGGTGATTCTCTCATTGACTGGGAGCCAGTGAAGTTCTCTTAGGTGGTTGATGATGTGCTGTGGCAGGGGATGTTGAGGATGAGTCTGGCAGAGGCGTTCTGGATGTTCTGCAGTTCCTTCAGGAGTTCCTGGGTGATGCTGGCATACAGTGCATTGCAGTAGTCGATTCTGATGCTGACGAGTGCATGGGTGATCATCTTTCTGGACTCAGTGTAGATCTATTTGAAGATCTTTCGGAGCAGGCGTATTGTGTGGAAGCAGGATGATGAGACCGCATTGATCTGGCGGTTCATGGTGAGCGAGGAGTCCAAGATGCTGCTGACTTTTCACACATGGTCTGTGGGTATGGGGGGAGTTCCAAGTACTGCGGGCCATTAGGAGTCATTCCAGGTGGAGGAGGTGGAGCCCATGCTGAGGACTTATGTCTTCTCTGAGTTGAACTTGAGGCAGCTGTTCATCATCCAGGTGGGTACAGCTTTCATCCCATCGTGAAAGTTGTTTTTTAAGACTTTGGGTTTGTTGGTGAGAAAGAGAATCAGCTGGTTGTCATCAGCATAAGAGATGATGTAGAGTTTGTGGTTACTGGCGATTGCTGCATGTTAAAGATCATGTTATATTTGGATACTCCACACAATTTCTTGTTTTTAACAGCGATGATTGAGAAGCCTCGCCTAATAAGGTGCTACATGCAGATGTTGAAAAGTGTAGGGCTCAGGAAGGAGCCCTGAGGTACTCCGCTGCTGATCTCTATGGGTTCCAGAGAGGAACCAAGGTAATCTGACTCCCTGTGTTCAGCCGGAGAGAAAGGAGCAGGGCTTTGTCGAGGATCCTGGCATTGTGGAGTCTTATGCATAGCGTGCAGTGGGACAAGTATCCAAGGAGGCCGAGAGGTGCAGGAGGATGAGGGCTTCAGTTTCGCCTTGGTCGAGGAGATGAAAGTGAGGAGGGTAATCTTGGTGTTGTGGTTGTTTTGGAAGCCAGATTGATAGAGCGCATGGATGGCCTTCTCAATTACCTTGGCTAGGAAGGGAGAAGAGATATGGGTCTGAGGTTCTTGAGGTCTGTCGCGTCAGCAGATTGTGTCTTCAGCAGGGGTTGATCTCTGCATGTTTCCAGTCTTCCAGGAAGGTGGTGGAGTTGATGGAGCAGTTGATGGTTAGACCACACCTCGGGTCGAAATGAAGAAAAGCTGCAAAAAATTCAAAAAGGACTGGGGGAAATCCTATGATGCACAACTTAAAACCATGTACAAGGTGGCCATTAGACTATATCATAATAGCATTAAAGAAGCACAGGTCATGTTCTTTGAGGATAAAATTAGCCAGGCACAGAACACCGCAAAGGAACTGTTCGCACTAGTTAAGACCCTAATCTTCCCAGCCCACGACGCTCACACAAAGGAGGCCTCAGAGGAGAGGTGTAATGACTTAGCCACCTACTTCCTCACAAAATGTACGGACAGCTGCAGTACTTTCAAAATTGGAGCGAAACAATCACAAAGCAGGAAGGGGATCAGGTGAAGACCACCCTCCCTCAAACCATCACTAACCTCCCCCAAGTTCACGCAGAGGATTTTGAATTTCTGATGAGCAAGTGGAGATCAGGCTCGCCACTAGTCCCAGCCCCACGGCACATTCTCAAAAAAGTCACATCCACCCTCCTCTCCCACATTAGTCAAGATTATGAACCAGTCTCTTGAGTTGGGCAAAGTACCAGTGGCATGGAAGCATACCATAGTTAGACCTCTGCTCAAAAAACCAAACGCAGACCCAGTGCAATTAGGGAACTAACGTCCCATCTCAATGCTGTCAGAAAGCTGTTGGAAAAACACGTAAATGGCGCACTGTCAGAGTTCTTGGCATCAAACTATTGCCTCCACTCAATGCAGATGGGATTTCTTGCACAGCGCAGCACATAATCAGGTCTTTTAACAGTGGTAGAGGAACTCAAAATGTCACTGGACCAGGGAAGCTCAGCAGCCTTGCTACTCCTGAACTCTACAGTGGCTGGCTTCGTCTCTGAATTTTATATGCAGCCCTTATCACGGATTGCCCAAGAGTTCAACGTCTATCCTATGCCGATGATATGCAGATGGTGATTTCCTTAGACCCTATTACCAATGAGGACTCCAACGGGTTATCTCCTTGCATTGAGAGAGTTATGTAATGGATGACAAACAGCTGCTTAAAATTAAACGGGGACAAAACGGAGCTCATGGTCCTTGGGAACAAGGCAGTTCCTAGTCCCTCAATAAGCTGGCCTACCTGCCTTGGCTGCCCACCCACTCCATAAGACTTAATCAAAAATCTGGGCTTCTGGAAAGAAAAGGATTTATCAAAGGTGACCCAAGTAAAGGAAGTAGTCAGCATCTGTTTCAGACAACTCAGAACGCTCCGAAAAATACTGGACCGTATTCCCATACAGCTTAGAAAGGCAATAGTCCACTCCCTGGTCAGGTCACATCTAGCCTACGGAAATTCACTTATCCTAGGAGTGCCGAAATACGTTATCAACTGACTTCAGGTGGTCCAGAATGCAGCAGTAAGGCTGCTGTGCAAAGCCCCAATCCGGGAGCACCTCAAATCTCTGCACTGGCTCCCGGTGGAGACCAGAATCAAATTCAAGGTACTGGTTAACCGCACAGAGCGGTTCACAGCCTGGGCCCGAAAAAAGTCAGAAACCTGGTAACCCCATACGTCCTAAATAGGAGCCTCAGATCCAGCTCCGTACGACTGATAAGAATGACAATAATCAGCAAAGCGAAATGCGGAGTTATATCCTTCTCTGACCTTGCACCCAAATTGTGGAATTCACTATCACGTGATTCGCAAATCTTGAGTCAGGAAACAGAATTTTGGGAGTCGATCAAAACGTGGTTGTTCAAGCAGTACCACTAATTTCTCTCTATCCTCACCTATCATTCAGTCTCCTAGTGCTGCAAAAGCCCTCGGGCAGCCTTGCGCTCCATAAATCCCAAATAATAATAATAATAATAATAATAATAATAATAATAATAATAATAATAATAATAATAATAATAATGGTGCTGCAGAGTTTGTGGGAGATGGTGGTACCTGCTCTGTTGAAGATGTGGTACGGGCAGGGGTCCAATGGTGCTCTGGAGTGGATGCTCTTCATGATTTCAAGAGTGTCATCTGCGTCGAGGGGAGTCCGGATGAGTAGGGTCAGTTGGGGTCCAAAGCCATAGGGTGTGGTGGTTGCGTGTGGGAAGGTCTTGGGTATCAAATACATCTTTTGGAATTAGTTGCATCCCTGCTATCCACACAGATGGTAAGCCAAATGACCCTTGGAGTCAACCTATTTGTCCTAGATGCAATTGCTGCCAGATCCAGCCCTTGACAACTCTTGACAGGTCTCAAACATCAAATGCAGTCCTTTTTATGTTCTTCCACAGGTCCAGGAAGTGTTCTAAGGATGTTGCCTTGAGGTGTCACATTTATGTGTGGCACAGTGGGTGGGGTTGACTCCTGCCTCTTCCTCTTCCTGCCTCTTCCCTAACCCCTACCTTTCAGACCCAGGAAATGCTACCCACTTTTTCAGAACTTCCTGTATACCCAATTGCAACTTAATCTCCAAATCCGTAATGGGAAAAACCTTCTTCCCTTGTGCAGAGAGTATGTGCTGACTCAAAGGTGTGGTCAGGGCAATAAACCTCAACTCATTTGTGGTCATTCAAACCCAGTTCAGGGATCAGCTTTCCTCCTCCTGGATTTGGAGACAGCCTCACTATGGGGACTCAGTTTGTGACTTTTCAGATGTCAACTGACATTTGGTGTAAAAGGTCAGGCACCCTTAAAGTTTATCAAGTTCCTGCCCCCACTCCAAAAGGTTTTCCTGCAAGGGGAATTAAACAACTTGCCATGCCCAGGCCATTAAGGTCAAGTACTTGATTGACAGCTGCTGTAAAGCTAATGTTAATCAGCCTCCAGGAGCTTCAGGCAGGGTAAAAGTAACTTTCTGAAAGTTACTTTTCTTAAATATTTATGACGAATTCAACTTCAAAACTGAATTAGACATTTAGTGAATATTAGAAATAGTGGTTTAATTATTTTTCTTTTTGGGCTCCTAAACCTAAGATGCAGAATTGTTTTTTAATTACCTTTTATTGTGCAGCTCAGCAAACATTAAACAATGGCACAGAAAATCAATAGGTTCTTCAAATAAAACGGTTACAGCGCTTTCATATTGATAGTCTGTACATATCAATGTCCATTATTGCTTTCATCATCATTCAGTTACCCATCAGTCAATACAAGGTCATGGCTCCTCTCACAATATTTTCACTGATATCAAGGTAGCACAAATAGAGATATTATCATCCTCTAATGGACAGTAGGGTATGAGATAAATTAATTCATACATTGAAATCAATGTTAAGACTTTCCCTCTTTCACTCCAAGTATTCCATCTCCCCTCAGACTCTTCCCCTTGCATGTTTGAGTTGTGTTTGAGAAAGTAATCTCTGTAATGGACCCATGTATATACTTTGTTCTAGATATTACTGGTTGCATCGTGGCATATGTTTCCATGCAGTTGCGTCATGGTGCTATGTCTTTTATCCATTGGGGTTAGGACTCACTCCAGAAAACTCCGGAAGCAGGGCTCAGGCAGGTCGTTGGCACTGGGCAGCTAGGAACTTGGAAGGAAAGGCCTCTGAAAGCTTGTTTTGCCCCTATTGCTCAATATGGGGTCAGCCAAACAACACTTGGAGCCACATCTAGGGTTCAGTGTTCAAGGCAAGCAGATCCAGTCTTCCTGCAGGCATCAGACAGCAGAGCAGTCCTTCTGAGTCTCCACAGGTGCAGGATTCTTCTGTTGAGAGGTCCTGGGGTTTCCACTTTTATGCCCTGTGCCAGCCCGTTGGTGGAGGGAAACCCCTTTGTCTAACCATTCACTGGTTGTGGCAGTTCCTCTCTTTCCCCCAGGGCCCAGAAAACATAGAATGAGGGAGGATGGCCACAGGGCTCCCCTCTCAGGGCTGATTTCGGCCCCAGGGACCCCATACCCCTAGACTGGGGTGAATGGTGATGGGGTGGGGGCTGCTTGTCCCCTGTCCCCAGGCTGATTTTGGCCCCTGGTACCCCATCCCCATATCTCTCTGGGTGCCCTGGTCCTAGTCAGGGCACCCAGTGTGCACAATGCTGAATGCAGAGGGAGCCTCAGGCCCCTAATGTCCCAGCCAGTCCCCCACCTACTGCCAGAGCCAGCTCTGCTGCACACAGGAAGCTGCTGGGAATGCAGCACCCTCCTTGCAGGAGCAGTAGTCTCATCTCTTTCCCTGCCCACATGTCTGCAGGCAGGGGAAAAGAGATGAAACCTCCCATTCAAGTGGGTGGGAGCACTTTCACAGCTCCAGGAGGGGGGACACAGCCCTCCTTCCTTGTTGTGCATGGGCTGGCACTGCGGATGTGTTGGTCCCCAGGGCTGTATAGGCTAAGTGGCCCCCTACTTCTTTTTTAAAAAAATTGGCCCCAAGGATGTGGCGGTCCCCAAGGCCAGAGGGGTCCATGCGGCCCGCTGCAATTTTAAAATAGACCCAGGCAAGTGGTGGTCTCCGAGGCTCGGGGGTCCTTGTGGCCCTCGCCTAATGTTACAAATAGCCCCAGAGAGGTGGTGGTCCCTGGGGTCCAGGGGGTCTGCGCGCCCCCACCTAATTTTATAAATAGCTGCCTACTACTCATAAACAATAGCCCTGGGGAGATGGTAGTCCTGGGGGAAAAATAAGCACACCATTTTTTTATGTACACATGCCCCTAGTACCTAGCCTACCCGGGGGCTTAATTAAAGACAAGCACAGAAGACTATGCTTTGTATTGTTTTTGCATTCACTGTGATATTCATGAAAAGTTTGTGAAAATCGCAACTATTTTTTTTAAAAGAAAGCTTTTTTGCCGTCCCAGGGTCCCTCAGGGCCCCCAAAACCAAGGCTTGGTGTTCAGGGTATTTGTACCCTCCCCCCTTTTCTCTTCTTTTACATTTTTGGGGGGACTCATCTGAAGCTGACTTCCATGATAACTGCTTCCTGATTGAAGTGTTGGCAGCCAATCAGAGCTCTGCAGATTTTTGCACAAACTCATTATTACTCACAAATTATCCATTAACAAAGATATACATATTTGTATTTCCTTATATTTCTCAACAACTACTGAACAGATTTGCACCACATAACAAAAAGTACAATCTACGGACCAAAAGCTAGCTTTCTCCCAAATTTAGTGAAATCCTGTTCAGGCTGCAGGTGTGTCAAAACATTCAATCTGAATTAACATGGGAAATGCACTTTTATTGACACCTCTGTTTCTCAACCCCCACTTGAGGGATCAGACCAAATTTTCTATGCACAACAAGAATTACAAACATACATTACATGGAAAATTTCATGAAGATTTGTCAAACGGTGCCAACATTATAGGCAAGTCAAAAAATGCTTTTGCTATGGATACATGATCCTAACTATAATTATAACTACCAACTGTACTATATAATATACAATATATATATATATATATATATATATATATATATATATATATATATATATATATATATATATATATATATATATATATATATATATATATATATATATATTAGCTACAGTCTGTGTTTTGCCAGTAGTTAGCTATTGTTAGGACCTAGTTTGCATAGAAAAAGTGTTTTTTCTGCCCAATACCTCTGGCACCTTTTAATAAGTTTAGCTACTGTATGAAAAGGTTTGGGATGATTTGTCAAGCGTCGGCTGAAAAAATGTGGGGTCCCAAGGCACATTTTTCCCATGCAATTTCCAATATGAATTTTAGACATGACTACAGCCTGAACCACTGAAAGGAATAACCCCACATTTCATAGACAGGTGGATCTTGGTCCAGAAAGCCACCTTTTTGTGATTTGGAGTAAATCTGTTTAGTAGTTTATTAGATACCAAAGGAAAAATAAATGTATATATGCTGGATATCTCCTGTGGAACTGGAGGCTGTAGCAGGGGTAATTTTTCATTCTTGACCCCACCAACAGCTCCCATTAGAGGGAGTGAGAACCAGCCTTACATTTCTGGGGCCTGCTGTTACATGGTCAGTGACGGCTACCGCCCCTCTCCCTGTATACCCACATCAACTCAGAACACAACGAAACGGAACCGGATTTGTCTTTGGAAGGCAGGGGGTTGCAAGACCCCCCGGCCGTATTTATTAAGATACAAAATAATAAAATTGTTAAACAGAATATACAATTTTTATGCAAAAATATTCAGGAACATTTAGATACATTCATATCGACAATTGTGATCGGCTAGCCTTAACAAGATTCTAATACAGCTTGTTTCCTAACCGAATCTAACATCCTCATCTGCAAATTTTTGCATACTAACATTTATGGCCATATGGCAAGGTCACTAACCGGTGTCAGGTCTTACAAGCTGCGCCCTTACGCAGGTGCGCATGCGCAGCCGGGCCCGTTAATTACCCGGTCCACCCCTGCAGCCGAGCCCGTTAATTGCTCGGTCCACCCATGCAGCTGAGCCTGTTAATTACTTGGTCCACCCATGCATCCGAGCCCGTTAATTACTCGGTCCACCCATGCAGCTGGGCCCATTAATTACTCGGTCCACCCACCCCGTGAACTCCATTTAGCCAGTGAAGGAGGGCCCTAACTTGAGTTACCAGCTGCCCCTGAAGTTCTAGGAGGGGCCAGTGACCCCTCCTCCCCCTGGGCGGACACCACCAAAGGATGATGCTGCCCCCTCAGACCTTAAAATAGCTGCTCACCGGTCATGACCTTACCACCACAGGCCAGCATTGTTACCCGACGATCTGGCCTCCCCCCTTCCTACTACTCAGAAAGGTCATGTTCACCTGGCAAATCCCTCTAGCCATGCTAATATGTTGTTCGACCACAGAACATTCCCAGCCTCAGTCAAGTGCACCCCGTCCCGCAGGTAGAAATGTTCCCCCCAAATACACCCGTGAGGAATCGTCTGCAACCGGGGGGCTCAAAACAGTTTGTCCAGCTGTGTGTTGATCCTCTTTACCGAGTGATTCAACGCTTTGACCGAGTCCCCCCCTCGCCACTGCCAACGAGGAATAAGTAGCGACCAGACTACCGTGCAACCCGGGTATGTTCTAGACACCCACCCCGCAGTGGATAGGATTTCGTCTATCAGGATGCGTCTCCCTAGTCTGGTCAAATCATTCTCCCCCAGGTGAAGTATCACCACTGACGGGGGAGCGGGTTGCTGAGATAATATTTCCACAAAGTAGTCCTTGAACTGCCTAATGCCTAAGCCCCCCTTCCCGAAGAAGGAAACGGAGAACCCCTTTTCCTCAGCCCTTCTCATCTTGTCACCTGAAAGAAATACATTTTTTGCGCGCCGAACATAAGAGTGGCCCACGATCCAAGTCACCACTGTCCGTCGATCTTCTTGATGCTCGTGTTGAGAAGTTGATGTTTCCTGCCGACATTCGGCGAGTTCCTATCCCGCCAGACAGTTTCGAGAAACTGCAAAACCGAGACATACCAAGCGTGAGTCATCTAGCTATGTCACAACATGTCAATACGTACATAACGTTTGTAAAACTCTGAAGACCACCTCCCAATTCTTTAAACCTTTTCAACCCGATTCTGAAAGAATGGGAGCCAAATTCCATGGGATCCAGGCCTGCTTTTGCGACCACCAGCTCCAGGACTCTCCTAAACTGATACCTGGTCAAAGGTGTACCATCTGTGTGACACAATAGTGCCCCCCCAGCGTACCCTCCCGCTGCCTTCTAAAAGCCTCTACATACGAGACTGGGCAACAAGGGTTGGTCCGAGCCCGGTGAAGCACTATGGTATCCCCCCTTCCCTCCTGGTCAGTTTTCGATCTTTGAATTGTTACCTACATTGTTTCATCCTGGATCACCACACAGCACACTTGAAGGCCGCCTATTTTGTCACCTTTTGACGCAGCTACTAGTTCGCCTATTCTTAGAGCCCCATAGAACGCTAGTGTGAACGCATCTTTGAAAAGCAGCACCTTCCATGTCGAGCTACAGACGCCCTGGAGTGCTAACAACAGGGCTGTGAGTCTTACCAGCCCAATCAGCTTTCTCGAATCTGTCGAGTGTCCCTGTATGCGATGCCAGCCCCTCAAAGCCTTGCGCACTACAAATGTGTTTGTAGGGTCCCTTACGCCCCTGGCCTGTGCGAAGAAGGAAACTGCCGCCCTGTGCCTGTTTGCGGCACCCACCGAGCGCCCTTCCTTGTGCATCAATTCTAGATATGCTACAAAACTGTCCTCCTGTACTCAGCTAGCCTCCCAATTGTGCCCTAAGAAAATACAGTAAGACAAGAATGCCCGTTCGTATGCTATCTTGGTCCTGGGGGCTAAGCTAGATGCCACGAGGTACGGTAGTCTGGGGCACCAGTCCGCCAGAGAGCAACCGGAAAAGGTGCTGGCGATGGGTCTGCTGCTGGAAGCTGCTCCCTGAACACCTGCATTTTAAAGCAAGAAGGGCATCAGCTGCATTGTTGAGAACGCCTGGCACATGTTTGGCCCTGAAAGTCACATTCCATTTCAAACATTGTAGCACAATCTCCTTTACCTAGCGCAGTATGAATGGACACCGTGCCGCTTGCTGGTTAATGCATTCTACCACGCTCATGTTATCCGACCAGAACACCACCGACTGATTGCTAAGGTGCTCCGGCCAGACCACCAGTGCTACCCATATCGGGAATAATTCCAGGAATCCGATGTTGGTGGTCAATCCCCACGACCCCCATTCCTCAGGCCATTTCTGGGCGACCCACATGGTTCCCAGGATGGCGCCGAAGCCCACGCTACCAGCAGCGTCCGTCCATAAACCCAACTCTGCTGATGTTGTGGGGGGCCCGGCCAAACTACCCTGCCATTGAAATCCTCCTGGAATGCCGTCCATATCCGCATATCCTGGCGAACCTCGGCTGACAGCCTAGTGCAGTGATGTTTCTCTCTCAAACCCTTCATAGCTTGGGCAATCGACCGAGAGAAGGGGCGTGCCATAGGGATGACTCGCATTGCAAAGTTCAATTGACCCACCGTCTCCTGTAGCTGCTGCAAGGTAACTTTCTCCTTGAGGAGGCACTGGCGCAAGGCCGCCCTGAACTTAAAGACTTTGTCTTTGGGTAACCTGAAGCACCCTTCCAATGAACCAATCTCAATACCGAAAAATTCTAGACAGGTGGACCGGCCAACCGTCTTCCCAGGCGCTAGCGGAACCCCGAAAGCCCGAATGAGCACGCAAAATTCCTGCAATCCCCAGGAACACTCCTGAGTCCCCGCCGCTCCCAGGAAAAGGAAGTCGTGCAAATAATGCATGACCCGTTTGTGGCCCGGGGACTGTCTCATGACCCACTCTAAAAAAGAGCTAAAAGTCTCAAAGTATTCACAAGAAATCGAACAACCCATAGGCATGCATTTGTCCATGTAAAATTTTCCATCAAAAGCGAAACCAAGTAAGTGGTGATCCAAAGGATGCACCGGCAACAGACGAAAGGCGGATTCAATATCCGATTTGGCCATGAGAGTGCCCCGCCCCAAACCCCGCAATAGCTCTACTGTTTGGTCAAAGGAAGCATACTTCACACTACAAATTCCTTCGTCTCTCGCATCATTCAAGGACGCCCCTCTCGATGCCGATAAGTTGTGGATCAGTCTAAACTCGCCCTTCTCTTTCTTGGGGACTACGCCTAATGGTGAACACACAAAATCGGGCCCTGGGACTTCCAGGAATGGCCCAGCTATCCTGCCCAAGGTCAGTTCCTTTTGGATCTTAGCCATAACTACTGCAGGATTATGTTGTACTGATAACTGATTCCTACAGTGCGCACTGCCTGTGTATCCCACAGCCGGGATCCGGAAACCTTGGGAGAAACCTTCCTGTAGTAAGGCAGCTGCAGCGTGGTCTGGGTATCTATTCAACCATGGGATCATTGCCAGGACATTAACGGGGGAGGGTCTAACCGCGCATCCTATGCTATTCTGGTTTCTTGCCTCCTCTCTGACTCTGTTTACCACTTCTTGATCTGCATGTTGTCCCGGGATGGGAGGTGTGACCACAGATTGCGCATGCATGTCTGAATCTACATGTGCCGGCCGGCCTCGTACAGGAGCGCTTATTAAAGTCCCAAAACACACCTTTCCTTTCCCTGCCGACTCCCCTATTCTTCCCCGGGAACTCATTCCCCGGCGCTGCACGAAAGGGCTGCTGGGTTTTAGCGGGCAGCACACTAGCTACGCTAGTGGGCTGGGCAGAGCCGTGCTCCCTGAGAACTGTTTATGCCACGACAGCGAGTCAACTTTGTCCCATGACAATGACAAGTCAAATTCCTTCGCTTTCCTGAAATTAATATCATATTCCTTCCATGCCTCCCCAGGATACTGCTCGCTCCACCCTACAATATTGCTCTGATAGCAAACCAATGCCGCATGTACATTTGGAGGGCGCTCAACAGTGATAGCCGTAAGGATGGAGAAGGCCCTGATCCAATTGCGCAGAGTTTCCGCCACCCTAAACTTTGCACACTGTACTCTCCATTCACTAGGGTGCATCCATTCTTTAAGCATTTTGGCATTTTCCATTTCCCTATTGTCTAATCGCATAGAGAAAATATATTTGTACTTTCCCGCCCAAATCATCTCTTTCACCGCCCGAGAAACATGTTGCGCTAAATCTTCGCTCCTAGACGGGATCGTACCATCCCCTAAGAGAGGCAGGGCTACCTCCTTACCATTACCAGACACCGGGGCCGGTCCCGCGTCACTTCCATTCGGTCGAACGGCATCCAAACCTGCAGAAGATGGAGAAACAGAGGCCGCAGCCGCACTCGCAACTGTTCCTGCCCTAATCTATTCCACCATCTTGGCCGCCTCAGCGGCATGGTCTAGTGTTGAGGGCATCATACCCCCCTTCTGCAGCCAAGGAAGTGTAGCCGCTATCTGCGCAGTTAGCTCGGTGGGATCGGAGCTTCGCAATCCGGCACTGCTGCCGGCACCACCGGCGGGGGGGCCCCATGGGTGCCGGTACGGGAGGCAACGGAAGTGGGCAAAGTGGGGCAGACGGCGCTGGCCCGACAGGAGGGGCCCCTGATTGCAAGGCAGGAGCCGGTGCCATGGGAGCCGGGACTACCGGCTCTGGGGTAGTGGGCACAGCCACAGGTGCTTGAGCGGGTGCACTGAGCCTCGATCTCTTGGACTTGCTCCTTTTAGGCAAAGAGTCGGAATCCCCCTCCAGCAAAGGCGCAGCAATCTGCCGCTTGGGTCTACCGCATGTGCCTGCGATATCATCAATCCTTTCCATCACATGAGCCTCTAGGCTGTCAACCTTATTCAATCTCTTATCCATGGCATTCATTTTACGCATCATGGCCTGCAACATCAACTCCATTTTTAGCACCCTTGGCTCCCGGCATTTTGTCTATTGATCGATTTGCTTACTGCTCGGTTTCGCAACCCGTGCACCCTGTACCTTCACGCGATGGAGGATGCTATGAGCACCACGCAACTGCGACCGCAACACCGCTATTCCGATTGTTAGGGGTGGCCAAACTCTAACGTAGACCCACCCGGCGGCCACACGAAGCAATGAAATGCAAGCCCCCCGCTCTCCTCTTACTGTTGATGTCTTGCGTGTCCTACGTCCAGTACTCTACAGATCCATTGTACAGCAGTATACCACGCTTCGGCCTGTATGATCCACGCTCCGTCTGTCTGCTTCTAATGTCACGCTACCACACACTCCAAAAGCAATCTCGACCTGAAAGATGAGAACAGAAAATTAGGAGGCCCGAGCGCGGGGCACGACCAGTGTGGGGGAGCGTCAGACGACAAGAAGGGCCAACTGAGCGCTCCCCCCTCCTTTATTCCCGGGGATGCGGGGAGAGGGCGGGCCGCCCCTCCCCTCGCCCCTAGACGCCTGCCCCTTTGACCCGGAAGACTGCACCACGCCTCCCGGATCAGGGATTGGGCGCCGGCAGACCGGTGGTGTGGCGCACACCTCCCGCGTAATCATTGGACGCCGGGAGATCACGCCTCCACACCACCGGGAGGCGAGGGGAGAGGGGATCGCCGCACCGCCATGCGGGCGGGGGGGCCAAGGGCCCCCCCTTTTTATGTGCTGAACTGTTGGCCTTTTGTCAGGCATAAAGCAGAGGTTTTTGGCTTCCTGGTAGGCCACAAATCAGAGACTTTTTCTTTTCTGAAACTTGGCTAACAGAACATTCAGCACCAATTATTCTTGACATTATTCCTCAGGGTTATGCATTCATGAGACTTGATAGGCAGACTCAAAGGGGGGGATTGCCATTAATTTCAGGAACATTTTCCGCTGTACCTTCTGAGAAGTCAAGATCATAAACTGCAAGGCAGCTTTCTTCATGCTAGTGCTGTCAAGCAAATTTGCTTTAAGGGGTTGTTTGATTTACCAACAGCCAGATCCATCCTCTAACTTTGTTACAGCATTGGCCGATATTTGCCACCCTTTTTGTTGTGCTAAACTAACTTTTTAGTTCTGGTTGAAGAAGGTACTTGCAAGTCAGTGGCCAACCTGATTAAAAAGTGATAGACTCTTTAGTGTGTTCACTTAGTGCATGCTGCCACTCATAAATTGGTCATACGCTGGATTTGATCTCTTAATTCACAGGAGAGGTAGTTAAACCCCCTGTTTTTCTGAGCTGGTCTGATCACTGTGCCATATATTTTCAGCTGCAGCTGCTGGCACAGGGAAGCGGAGGTAGGTGGGCAGGCCATATCAGGGGGAAGCCGGCAGTCTACGGAGTAGGTATTATTTATTTATTTATTTAATTGTACTTATTCCGTTTTCTGTCGACTCCCCCCTTTCGTCCTGACCCACCCACACCCCACTTACCACGTTTACCTCTGCTGGCCGCTGCTGCTTTTCAAATCAGCTTGCCTACCCATACACTCATTGTTAGAATGGATAGACAGATTTGATCACATAAATGAATGTAGGTTACCTCAGCTGGGGAAACAATCATTACATAGCATCTTTTACTTTGCATAGTCCTTTACTACGCATGCTTTTAATTAACATGCCTTTACTTCGCATATGCCGTTACTTCGCAGGAGAAGAGTTTATCCATGGTTGAGGTGAAGAGAGGGACCACGGGCAGAGAGAGGTAAGTGGGGCAGTGTAGTTAGGGTAGTTTAGTAGTGTATGTGTAGTGTAGGGTGTAGTGTTTTAGGGTTTAGGGTAGTGTTGTAGTGTATGTGTAGTGTAGGGGTAGTGTTTTTGGGTTTAGGGTATTGTTGCAGTGTATGTGTAGTGTAGGGGGTAGTGTTTTAGGGTTTAGGGTAGTGTTGTAGTGCAGGGGGTAGTGTTTCAGGGTTTAGGGTAGTGTTGTAGTGTATGTGTAGTGTAGGGTAGTGTTTTAGGGATTTAGGATAGTGTACATGTGTAGTGTAGGGGGTAGTGTTTTAGTTTTTAGGGTATTGTTGTAGTATATGTGTAGTGTAGGGGGTAGTGTTTTAGGGTTTAGGATAGTGTTGTAGTGTACATGTAGTGGATTTCAATAGCAATCTAACAAAAGATGACAAAATAACTCAAGCTCTCAGAAAACTGGGCCTTTTTATCCTGAACAAGAAAAATAGTGTGGTCAGTGGCACACCTATAACTTTTGTAAGCGGTAATCGAAAGTCAACAATTGACTTCACAATAATGAGCAACAGCTTGATATCGATGGTGAGCTCATTTTCGGTGGAGCAACGTGTGGAAAGCGACCATCTTCCTCTAATTACCAAAATAAAAATGTTGGTCAGCAAGACGGAAAAACAAAACACTGTCATCCAGTACACCGAAAAATTCCATCTACGTAAACTGAAATGGGGAGGTAAAGATATAAAACCAACAATGGATAAATTCAAAAATGAACTGCTCAGACTAACATCGGAAGAAAAAGAAAACCCGGTAAAAACATGGGAACATCTATGTGAAGCAGTAACAAGAAATACCCCAATTATAAATCAGAATTTGAGAAGAATCAATACTGGGAAAAAGCCTTGGTATAACATCACCTTGAGAGAGGAAAAAAAAAATCGCACGAGAAGTTCGAAAAGAGGTACTATTGATAAAAAGTGGAATAAAACCAGATAAGTCAAAATTGTAAGTCATGCGGAAAAGATATAATATCATGCTGAGTAGCGCAAAAACATCGTACCAAGAGGAAATGTGGACAAAATTACTAATTGCCGGGAAACACAATAATGCCAGAACATTTTGGGGTATTATTAATAAATTGACAAAGGGGAATTCCCTAAGACAGGAGGCAGGCATTGGAGAAAGCAAGTGGACTCAGCATGTTAAAAACATGTTTATCGACAAGATGGATGGTCAGAACTGGCCCTGTAAATCAGATTGCAAATCCTGCATTAGAAATTCCGAACATGCGGAAACTATCTTAAGAATAGGTCATAATCCACCAGAAGTAAGTCTGAAGCTAACTTTGGGTTGTGGAATTGGGGACAAAGGGAAACTTGAAAACATACTTGTTAGTAAATCAGAAAAATTAGTAAACACCATGCCTGATACCCTAGTAACAACAGATCAGCTGAAAGCTATAATAAACCACCTGAAAAAAGAGGGTGCAGCGGGTCCTAACGGGCTTCCAAACTCTATCTTCAAACATTCGCCTGAATTCTGGGCAGAATGTTTAACACCATTCTTTAATTCAATTTACAACCAGAATATACTGCCAAGATCCTGGAACGGGAGTATAATTCACCCCATTTTCAAACAAGGTGACCATAATGAGCCAGGAAACTATAGGCTGATTTCGCTGATGGATGTTGAGGCAAAATTATATGGGTCATGCTTACTATCACTTTTTCAAGACTGGATGGAAGACACAAATATAATACCCATGTTCCAAACTGGCTTCCGGCCAAGGACCGGCACAGTAACAAACTTGATAACCCTGGCTCTCCTGAAGGAAAAAGCTGGAAAAAAGGAAGACAAGACTGTATGCTTGCTTTATAGACCTGCGAGCAGCCTTTGACAGAGTGAATAGAACCCGTCTATGGGAAAAATTAAGATCATGGGGCATCCCTAAGAAGCTTCTGGAGGCTATTATAGGCTTGTATAGTAACACCTGGGCTCGAGTAAAATTGGGAGACGGTAGCAGCGTAACGGCCGAAATTAGAACACAACAGGGCTTAAAACAAGGCTGTGTACTGGCCCCCAGTTTATTCAACCTTTACATGGCAGACATTGTCAGTCACATGGAGGTCGGGGAATGTCATCCACCCTATTTGTCAAAAATTCCTATCCCCTTCCTGCAGTATGCGGATGACATTGTCGTTCTGAGTCAAACGCCAATAGGCCTGCAAAGGTCGATCAACAACTTGGTAACCTATTTGGAACACGAATGTCTGGAACTGAATAAAGACAAAACCAAAGTGGTCCGCATCATGGATCCAAAAAAAACAAAATTTAAATGGTACGCAAATAGTATCCTAATAAAGGAGGAAACATCTTACAAGTACCTGGGTCTGAAGTTGGGACGAGGACAAACGAACAAAGAACACAAAATCGATCTAAAAGCTAAAGCACAGTCCCTGATCTACGCATACCGGCAACTACAAAAAAAACTCAGTTGTCCAAATTATACACACCTGTTGAAAGTGATAAAAGCACAAACCCTACCCACCTTGTCATACGCATTGGCCACCTGGTGTGGCAAAGAAGCAGGGCTGTTAAACAGCTTACAAACAAAGGTATACAAGGCAGTCCGAAACCTCCCAAAATCGTCAGCGCCGGCGCAGGTTCGTCTAGAATTCGGCCTTCTGAATCAGAAGTTTCGCAGTATGGGAACCTTTGTGAAACTCTGTCATAAAATACGAATGTCAGAGGACGGCTCAATGGACAACCTGTGCTGGAAAGAAATTGATACCCAGCAGAAATTGCACGTGCCGAACAGTTGGGGAGGTTTCTTGTCCCAATCCCTGAACTGTATAGGAATTCAAGAAATTTGGGACACGAGGCCAGATAGACATACTTTTGACAAAATAGCAAACAACGCGGTCAAATGGGAATCCTATCTGGAAGATAAAAAAAGTACCGCAAAACGACGACACGGGTGGACTGTGATAAATTCATATTCCGGGATAAAACCACAGACCTATCTGGAAAGCCACTTTAATAGTTCCCTAAAACAAAGATATATAAAACATCGACTAGGCTTACAGTTTTCAAAGGATTTGTTACCTTCCTGGAAAAATTGCCACACTGTGACTGACCCTCATTGTCGTCTATGTGGATATCAGAATGAAACATTGACTCATTTACTATGTGTTTGCCCGGTGCTTAAGGATTTGAGGAGACGGCTTTTAAAGAACATTTTTAATAAATTGAACATTCGGACATGTAGACAAGCTGTAATACGATGGCTAGATGGATCATCTCCTATGTTGGCCTGCAGGGGGGTTAAATACATGATGAAAGCCCAATCCCTCTTACAGCAAGCTGAACAGGGAATCATAGCACCAAATTGAAATACATGATATTTATTTTTCATATGGCTAACAGTCTCTAATAGTTAACATTACACATGTGTTTTATGTTCTATGATGATCAAAATGTATTTTGTAATAATTTTTAATAATTGTATACAATAAAATTGACTTGACATGTAGTGTAGGGGTAGTGTTTTAGGGTTTAGGGTAGTGTTGTAGTCTATGTGTAGTGTAGGGGTAGTGTATTAGGGGTTAGGGTAGTGTTGTAGTGTACATGTAGTGTAGGGTAGTTTTTTTGGGTTTTTTGTAGTGTTGTAGTGTATGTATAGTGTAGGGGGTAGTGTTTTAGGGTTTAGGGTAGTGTTGTAGTGTATGTGTTGTGTAGGGGGTAGTATTTTAGGGTTTAGGGTAGTGTTGTAGTGTATGTGTAGTGTAGGGATGGGTTTAGGGTTTAGGGTAGTGTTGTAGTGTATGTGTGGTGTAGGGGGTAGTATTTTAGGGGTTAGGGTAGTGTTGTAGTGTATGTGTAGAGTAGGGGGTAGTGTTTTAGGGTTTAGGGTAGTGTTGTAGTGTATGTGTAGTGTAGGGGGTACTCTTTTAGGGTTTAGGGTAGTGTTGTAGTGTATGTGTAGTGTAGGGGGTAGTGTTTTAGGGTTTAGGGTAGTGGTGTAGTGTATGTGTAGTGTGGGGTAGTGTTTTATGGTTTAGGGTAGTGTTGTAGTGTATATGTAGTGTAGGGGTAGTGTTTTAGGCTTTAGGATAGTGTTGCAGTGTATGTGTAGTGTAGGGGGTAGTGCTGTAGGGTTTAGGGTAGTGTTGTAGTGTATGTGTAGTGTAGGGAAAGTGTTTTGGGGTTTAGGGTAGTGATGTAGTGTATGTGCAGTGTAGGGTAGTGTTTTAGGGTTTTGGGAAGTGTAGGGGCGCGGAGGGTAGAATTGGTGTGTAGGGAAAAAAATGAAAAAAAGAATCTTTATGCATAGTAAAATCCTGCGAAGTAATGTACCGCTAAGTAATGCCAATTTAATGGTTTTAAATGATTCTGCGAAGTAATAGCATGCTTAATTAAATACTGCTAAGTAAAGGCATTTGCGAAGTAAAAACTTCGCAGAAAAGGCATACTAAGTAATAGCATGCTAATTAACATCATACATCCCCCCAGCTGATTTTTCAAAGGCTTTGGTTGGTAGCCACCCAACCTTAATTGCTGGGGTAGAAGGAGCTAATCTTCAAATGGAAAATTGGATTACAAATGCTCTTGATCACCTAGCACCAATAATGAACCGTACAGTAAAATGTCTCAAACCTTCAGCTGAGTGGTTCAATGGGGAGCTCTGTATGCTAAAAATGACCAGCAAACATCTTGAGCGATGCTGGCGTCATAATTTCAATGCTGTCCAAGAAGCTATTTTTCGCAAGGTGTTAGTAAAGGGGGTCTCTATTTGGAAGGGGTAGGTACCTTTGTCCAAGTAGGGACCCTTCTTCCTATTCAGAGTAAGGGAGTTACGCTCCTCAAATAACCCCTGCTCACCCCCTTGGTAGCTTGGCGTGAGCAGGCAGGCTTATCTCAGAGGCAGTGTATAAAACATTTGCACATAACCATCAGTAATACAGTGCAAACACTACAAAAGGACACCACACCAGTTTAGAAAAATAACCATTATTTTTATATATCCAAAACAAGACTAAAACGATAAGAATCTAACATACAGCACTTAAAAATATATACTTGGGGGGCGAAGCCGGGCCGGCGACCAAGATGGCCACACGGAGTCCCGGCTCCGCCGACCTTCTCCCCTCACCGCCTGATTTATTTGCCTGCCCCGTGCGAGACCGGAGCTTCTGCGCGTCGGAGGGGACGCCGAGATGAGGCGTCCGACTCCGGCGAAATTCTGCGCTCCAGGGACGAAGATGTGCTCCTCCGCTCATGGCGGCCCGCCCGATGCCGGCGACCGGGACCTCGCGCTGCTCTGCAACCGGCCGCCAGTTCAACAACAGCGGCCACACGGTCCTGTGAAACGCTGGTCTCCCATCATGGAGCCCAATATACCTCTCGACACCGCCGGAGCCCTCTACAGGCGGGATGCACAGTCCCTCTGTGCTGATTGCTTCTCCCCCCCCCCCCAGCGCTTCTCATCAGCAGCCGGACTTTGGGAACTGCTCCTTGTTTCCCTGGAGGTACATTGCATGCCTGCACGCACTGAACTGCGATTTACGCTCAGGCTCACTAGTGCTAGTGGGGGCACGATGTTAATGTGTTATTTTTCGTGATGGGGGGGCCCGTAAGCAATACCCAGTGGTGGGGGAGAATGGCATCCTGTGCTACTTCATTGCTGGGGCACCGGCGACTCGCAATCCTCAATCTGGCGGGGGCCGGCGACTCTTAAGCCCGCCTGTACTGCGCCGTGGTGGTGCTTCCTGCGAAAGTGGCGACTTGATGGATTCTACCTAGTTATGGCGGCGGCCGGGTTTATTGGATGCTGAGGGATGGCGAATGAATATCCCCAAGGGGCCGAAGACTTATATTCTGGAAATGGCGTGAGGATGTTCTGATTACCTTTGAACCAAAGCTTAATCGTAAGACGCCACCAGCTTTGCCCGTCACTCCTTGTAAGATAAATGTTACTACTCTCTGCGGAGGGGCTGCGGCCAGATATGGATGTGACTTAATGATGGCTGCATCGCGGACATGCTCCCTTGGGAGACTCCTTGGTGGCTCGCAGCGGATTGACTACAGGATAATTGGCCCCGTGGATGGCGGCTGGTGGCGGTTGGCGGACTGCTTCGTGTGACTTTGAAGAGGCTTTGGTTTCTCCCGAACTGACTTGGGTGCTCCAGTTTGTACTTTCTGACCCGGCCCGGCATCCCATGACGGGTGCGATCTGTACCATTGATCCTGGGGGCCCGTGGGAGTCGAGTGCGCTCGGGGCGCCATTGTTGCTACTGGGGGAGATCTATACCCTCATGTGGGACTTGAAATGCGTAGCGATTAACATTATCCTGTTTCAGTGGGTGCTCCTAATGTTACGACTTTACTCTCTGAGCAATTGAAACGTTGTTTGACGGTGGGGGGGGGGTCGGGGTTCCCGTACCGGGAATCTCCCTCATATTTCTTTCCCTATCGTGGGCTGTTGGTTATTCTTCTTTTCCTCTTTTCTTCTTACCTTTGGTGTGTTATTCCCTTTCTCCTTATTTCTCTTATTCTTTTGTCTATATTTCGGGTTCATAATGGGCGACAGGCACGCTGCTAGGGGGGTAGACCGCAGCCACATGCAGGGGTGCAGGGTGGGAGGATGGGGGAGGGGTGTTGTTGTTTTCTTTGTTTTTCTTTTTGTCTCTATGGCCTTCTTTATTCCTGTTGCTTCTGACTAACTTTACTTTCTCCCCTTTCTTCCTCTTATTTGGGATCTCTGCGGAGATAGTCCTCCGCATACTCCTCTTATTTCGACCAATGAGGGTGATTTTGATTGCTTTGCCACCGCGGTCAGGAACTGGTCGGTGGGAGAACTGCTTGCATTTTGACTATCCTGATACTGTATTGGAACATTTATGTCTTACCGACAGTAATCCTGGACTGTGAACATCCTGCCTCTCGAATATCCCTTGATTTGTTGTGTTTTAAGTGTAATGCCGCAGATCCTGCCCTTTTTCTTTATTTTAAAACAAAACCTTCTTTAATCCTGTTACTTTCTAGTAAGAGTGCTTTCGTGGGTTACAACCGAGTATTTGCGGAGCGGAGCCTTGCACTGCCATGGACTAATTGCTTTGTTTTGACTGATCCCGTTCCGATGGCTGATCATGATGTTCTCCATTGCTTTGATTGTAACTGATTTACTTACTAATAAAGGTTTTCCAAAAATATAAAAAAAAATAAAAAAATATATATATACTTTGCAAGATATCCTGGTAATTGAAGACATATCTCAAAAACGTAGTTCCTTGAACGGAGTCAGACAGACCTGCAAAACAGTATTTTTTATAAATTTAGGGCATTGACGACCTCTTGTTGAGCCCCGAAGAGCCGGCATCCACAAGCGTTGGATCCAGAGATTGGTGCAGGAGTCCTCGGTCCATTGAAGTCAAACATGTTGCAGATCGAACTCCTTGCAGTTGAAGTCAGAAGCCCAGCTTCGGCAGGCATAAGGGCTGCGGTGCGAAGTGCAGTGGTACGGCGTGCGGTGCCCTCAGGTCATGGTGCAGGTGTCGGTCATCCAGCGGCTTCGGTGAGACCAAGGCTGTGGTGCGAAGTGATGTGGTGCTCGTCACAGTGCTGGCAGGTCAATGTGCTAGCAGCAGCGTTGTCGTTACGGAAGCGCTGTTATTGACTGACGAACTGGAGTCAATGGCACCAGCATCGGTAGGCCAAACACTGCAGAGCGGGATGAGAGCGTGTGTTGTGTAACTTACAAGGGTGCTCTCGAACCACGGTGTAAGCAGTGGCGTCGATGTCAGCAGGGAGTGGTATTGTTGGTAATACCAGGGCGGCAGCAGAAGCGAGGCGATGCAGAGTGCGGTGCCCACAGGTCACGGTGAAAGCAGTGGTGTCAGGTGGCGGCGTCAGTGAGACCAGGGCTGCGGTGAGAGGTGCGGCGGTGCCCTCTGCAGTGCCTTGAGGACACAGAGTCAACAGCAGCATTGTTGCTGGTGTCAGGTTGCTTTTCCTTCTGTTGCAGCGCAAAACACACAGTCCTCAGTGCTGGCAGCAGATTCCTGAGACTTCTTGAAGAGGGTTCAAGCTTTACCTCAAGCCCTTGTTGAAACTCACACAAAAAAGTTGCATGAAGTTCAGTCCAGACCTTTCACTGCCCAAGACAGAAGTAGCCAATTAAAGGCCAACACAGCAAAGCACACCTCAAAATGATAGTTCCTCATCACAGCTTCTCCCACACTTCTTCCTGGCAGTCTTCTTGGTCCCAAAAGAATTTTAAAGTTCTGGGCCCAAATATGTATATTCAAAATTCCTTTGTTCTCTTAGGCAGAGAGTGTCTGTGCGTAGTCCAAACCAGTTTGGTCCTCTATGGCCCAGATTCCCAGCAGGAGGTGGAGACAGTATTGTCCAAGGCTGACTGAACCTATTCAGGTGCAAGGGAAATGTTATCCCATCACTTTAAATTCAGACCAGGCCTACTCATGTGCTAGTGAAATCTCCTCCCACTACTCTGAATACAGACCAGGTCTATTCTGTCCAGCCCTGACTCATTCAGGAAAGGCAGGACACACATCAACCCCCGTGGCTGTCTGATATAATGCACATCCCAAGCCCCTGTCACTCCAAAACCAGACAGTCAAACCACAAACCCATCAAGGCAGGCTGGATGGCTAAGCAATAAAATAGTTACTTTCTAAAAGTGGCATTTTGAAACACAGAACATAAAATCATCTATACTAAAAGATGTCCAGGCATCCTAAACTCCATTCCCCCATCTTGTTCCAATGGGAAGTTATGCTTATAAGATGTTATAAGTAAAACTCCCATTATATCCTATGATACCAGATAGCCTTTACATAGTACACTCAGTGCACTTTATTAGCGGCTTACCAGTAAATCAAATTTGCCAATCATGGAAACACCAACCCATAATAACAATTTACAACAGGAGCACTTGCACTTTAACACTGAACAGCAGTGAGAAACTGTGCAGAGATACTAAACCAGCAAAAACAGAATCAAAACCAGGAGGCCATAAAGCAAAAAGACAGGGGGACCATGCCAAAAGATGGCAGGTTCACCACAAGGCATTGAAAGTTCATCATAAACATATTAGAAATACATGTAGCCAATTCTATGCTGATAAAATCTAGGGAGCACAGAAATCCTCAAGAGAGCTATTTACCATTGTCAGTCAGTCAGCCAAATCCACTTTATTCGGTTAATCAAAACTATAAAGTACACTACAAACATCATATACAACAATATAAGAGCAAACTGTCATATTGGGATAATCTTAGGCACCAATAAAAAACATGTTATCACCAACTTCATAAAATTAATCAAAAACAGTTGTCAGTCTTTTGATTTGTTACAGTAAAACGCCTTTACAAAAGTTTGTTTGGTACAAAGGACAATCAAACATAAAAAAACTGTTTCTTCACATATTTCATAAAAAAGGTATTCTTCAGTTAAAAAAGACATCCATTTTAAAACAAATTTCCCATGATTATGAAAGAGGTACAGTATGTATGATATAGTGGGCCTTCTTTTCCATTCCCTAACAACAGCAATTAAAAACTAGCAATATTAAAACTCTCCCATGTGTTGTTCAGCATCTGTTAGTAAACTAATGCAGGCCAAACCTGAATAAAACCTTTACCCTTTAAAATAGGCTTTAAAAACTGATTACGAATTTCATGAAAATGGTTGCAAAACATAATAAAGTGCAAAGTGTCTTGGGTGGAGAAGTTATCACACGTACGAGGGCTTAGATCTTTCACCTTCCTCCAACCCTACAGTGCAAAAGATAAATGCTCAATCTGGTTAAAAGAAAGTGGTGATTCAGCTTTGTTACTGATTTTAGATAGGTTCTGTCAATGGGGCTGTTTTCAGCAAAAGATAGGCTTGTACCATGGGGTTCATTATCTCTTTGGCATCTCTCTCAGTATTGGTCATGATTAGAAAATATTTTTTAACCCACAATAAATCCTCTTTCCTGAGATTGTCTGGAGACTCATAGGGATCGGGGGCCCTTATTTCTTTGTTATGGTCTTTACATACCATAAACAGGGGTTGCAACTAGGTCTATCCAAGGTTAAGCAATCTTGGGCACTCTCAAGATTCATCACCAGTTCTGGATTAGTCCAGATCGTTATCCAGCTAATTAGTGGTGCCAATCCAATCAGGTTAGAAAAAAGCCTATGCCTATTTCTTGCTGAATAATATACAAGGGGGTGGATTGCGGAACCAAGAGCAAATTCCTGAGTAACTTGTTTTTTACTATTTGTAGTTCCTCTGCCTCCTTGTATCCCAGATTTCAGGTCCACACTTAGAGATGGCAATACATTTAGCTCTGTAGATCTTAAGCATGGCTTCAATTAGCTTAGGCCCGAGTCTCTGTGCAAAACCAAGGAGAGCTACTGTTGATATTGCCATAGCATGCTTTTTTGCTTTCTTTTGCATTACCCATGAGCCCCTATCGTCAAACAGAACCCCATAGTATGTAAATGAAGTCACGCTTGTTATTACAATTCCTTCACAGTAGTATGTTTTTAGTTTTTTGGGTCCATGGCACATATTCATGGTGTGCGATTTGGGAATGTTAACACTTAAATCTAGAGATCTCATGAAGACCGCAAAAGAATCCATGAGACTCTGGCGCCCCACTGCTGTACGCGCTAGTAAAACCGCATCATCTGGGTATAAAAAAGCGAGGATTGACCGACTCCCCCACTCGAGGGGAGCAGGCTGAGCACAGTAAGTAAAGAGAATGGGAGCTAAAATGTAGCCCTGTCTGACTACTCTTCAAATACGAATGCGCTCAGTATAGTTGCTCCTCTGGTCATATCTCACCCTCGCAGAAAGGTTCCTGTGCAGGTCCACCCAAAAATTTATTATACAACGGTCCATTTCCATATTACTTAATAAAACCATAATTTCGGTCTATAAACTCGATCGAATGCCTAGGACAGGTCCATAAAGGCCAGATGTAATGTCCCGGTCTTTGCTATTGTGTATTTCCCAACTAACAGATGAAGATTTTTTATTTTTTTTTAAATTTGTTTTATTGGCATTTGGAATACATTGTAACAAAACACAATATCATGGTCCGCTACTTCCCCCATAATAGCACTTCTTAGCGTACCCGCTATGCAGAGGCCAATGCACAGTGTCTATCGAGGTCTTCATTCATTTGTAGTAGAACTGGGATCAAAGACAATATATGCATAGCAGAATATTGTAAAAGGGTACCTGTCAACAAGTTGTAGTTATGATTGCAGAACTTGAGTAGCCAGAAGGCCTCCACCCAGGAACATATTACATATCACATATCGAAATTCGAGCTAGCCATGCCTTTGCCTGAAGGGGCGCATCAGGTCTGTCTAATCATGGGGACCATAATTACTAACAAGAAAACACTACAAACACCCCCCCAAACCCAGATAGTAACAAAAGAAGGAAGGAAAACAGCGGGAAAAGGAAGCAGGTGGGAGGGGGCACCCTCTTCAACGTATACATGAGTCCCCTCGCATCCATCGCGCGCCAACACAACCTCTAAATCATCTCCTACGCAGATGACACCCAGCTGATCCTCTCCCTCAACAAAGACCCAAACACCGCCAAAACCAATCTACACGAAGGAATGAAAGAAGTAGCCGAAGGATGAAGAACAGCCGATTAAAACTTAACTCGGACAAAACGGAAGTCCTCATTTTAGGATCATCCCCCTCTGCCTGGGACGACTCATGGTGGCCACCGGCCCTGGGCATAGCACCCACACCTACAGATCACGCACGTAAACTGGGCTTCATCCTTGACTCCTCCCTCTCGATGACCAGACAAGTCAACGCCGTCTCATCTTCATGCTTCAACATCCTACGCATGCTCAAAAAAATCTTCCACTGGATCCCCATCGAAACAAGAAAGACAGTCACCCACGCACTGGTCACCAGCAGATTGGATTATGGAAATACCCTTTACGCCGGAACCACAGCCAAACTACAGAAAAAACTCCAACGCATCCAAAACCCCTCAGAGAGACTCATACTGGACATTCCCCGTCATGCTCACATTTTAAATCACCTGAAGGATCTCCACTGGCTCCCCGTCAACAAGAGAATAACGTTCCGTCTCCTCACCCACGCACACAAGGCCCTCTACGACCTAGGACCCGAATGCCTCAACACACGACTGTCCTTCTACACACCTACCCGCCAACTACGATCATCCAATCAAGCCCTCGCCGCAATTCTGCTCATCCACAGATCCACCATGGGAGGAAGATCCTTTTCCTATTTAGCGGCCAAAACTTGGAACTCTCTCCCCACTCACCTCCGACTTAAACAGAACCACCTCTCCTTCAGAAAGCAACTAAAAACATGGCTATTCGATAAGTAATGCACCCACCCTCCCTCAAGCGCCTTGAGACCCTCTGGGTGACTAGTGCGCTATACAAATCCCTGAACTTGAACTTGAACTTGAACTACTAATGTGGGGATGCTCTACTCTGAAGGTGCTGTCGTCATTGTGTCAAGCAAGGTCGGCGGTGATCTCCATGCTTCTGTAGATGGGTATATGGGTCACCTACGTCCGGGGCGGGGTAGGGGCATCCATGGTCGGGTGCGTAAGTGCCTCCAGGGATGGTGTTTGGGTGGGTCTATCTGTTGGCTTCCAGAGACTGTCAGGGTCGGGTGGCTGTATTGCATCTTCAAAGAGGCACAAGGCCCTTAGCCTCAGGGGCTGTAATCTGGCTGTAATCTGGCATTCTCCAGTCTACAGAGATAATCTACCAGCGGCTGCCACAACTTGGTGAATTTAGTATCCTGCTGTTTTATACGTGCCGTGAGTAGCCCCATGGCCATCGTGTGCCACAGGCGAATGAACCAGCTATTGGGTTCTCGGGCAATGGGAACCCTATTACCAGTCTAATGTGGCTAAGAACCTCCTTCCAGTAGATGGTCAAGAGTGGGCACATCCACCAAACATGTAGAAAATCCCCTGGGGAATTGGCACATCACCAGCATAATGGAGACGTTGTGGAACATTTTATGTAAGCAATGGGTGGTATAGTACCATTGAGTCATAACATTAAATGCAGACTCCTGTTTTGGTATGCTACGGAAGACCTTTGGGATATCGCGCCACAAGTGTTACCACTGGGTGGGCGTGATGTCGGTGTCCGAGGCTGCATGCCATTGCAATTAGTAGGGATGTTGGACAATTCACGATGGATGGTGGAGGACTTGGTATGTATGAGAGATAAGCCCTCTAGAATTGTCAAAGGAGCGGACCAGCTGTCAAATGGAGTGAAGTGCCAGGTGGCTGCCCATGCTGGAGAAGACGATTGAACCCAGTGCTGAAGTTAAATGTATTGGAATCTGGCTCCCTCCAAGTCCCTTTTACACTGTTGAGTAGTTTTAAAAGCTTTCCCCCAAAAAAGCGTGTTGCTAATTTGTCCCAGATATCAAGCACTGTCTGGGTAGGGACCGCCATATAGGCGATGCGAGTGTGGGCATCCCGGGAAAGCCATGCAAGGTCCCAAATGGGTTGACAGGTCACTGCCCTTTCCATATGAAACCAGACCTTTTCACTTTCCCATGCCATCCACTCCGAGATAAAGTGGAGATGTGATGCCCAATAGTATTCTAACAGGTTAAGGCAAGCCAGTCCTCTTCTGTCTCGTGGCATCATAAGAACTTTGTTGGGGATACGCGGCTTACTTCCACCCCATATAAAGCCAGTGAGTTCACTCTGTAGGTCCTGGATATGGTGCTCCGGTATAGACGTGGATAAAGTTTGGAAGAGGTAGAGTTTCTTTAGGAGGATAGACATTTTAAAGGTGTGCAGGCGACCTAGCCATGATAAGGGAAGGGATTTCCATGATCGCCGGTCAGCTACGAGTGTGATGCCCACTGATAGGGGATGAGGGATGCAAGTATGGCGACCTCGTCCGGAGGGGTCGTGAGGTTTAGGGCCCATGATTTGTCATGATTGATTTTAAGCCAAACACCTTTTCATAGGAATTGTAAAATACAAAAATGTGGGTCTTCCCTGATTATTCTGCACATCTACTTACTTGCATGAGGATAGACAGTTCCTTTATTTAACATATCGTCAGTACGGGGTGCTTACTATGGTATCTAAACACCTACCCACTAAGGTGTTACTTCGCCCAAAGATTCAAAGAATCCTGGTATCTTAATATCCACTATGCACCAGAGCACACCCAATCACTATATCTGTAATCCAACTAGTATATCACATATAAATCGGTCTGTGTATTCATGAGTCCTTTCAACAATGTGGTTCGAATTCCCAAGTTGTCAATCAAAGGAAAGGATCTGGTCACACTCTTCAATCGGTATAGAGACAAAATATCGACTTCAAAATATCGACTGGACATAATATCGAGTTTTAAATATAGACTGGACAAAATATCGACTGGACATAATATCGACTACAAAAATATCGTTTTTCAGGTAAGTGAAGTAATATCGACTGTATAAAATATAGATAGCAAAAATATCGATTTTTTAATAATATATAATATTTTATAGTGTATTTTTATGTAATAATATGTGTGAATAGTGTGTATTAATGTTATAAAATATTTTATTACATGAATTTTGTTTTGTTAATAATTGCGTAATGTAATTCTGTAGCGGGTTGTGGGTTTATAGGGGAATAGGGTGGGAAGTAATTTAATAATAATTAATTAATTAATATATGTGTGTTAATATTTTTTTATTAATAATTAATTGATAATTAATTAATATTATTTAGTTAATTAATTAATATAATTTTGAATATATTTTGTATTAGTAAATAATTGTTAATTAATTAATTGTAATTAGTTAATTACATTAATTAGAGTACATTTTTAATATATATAATTTTGTGTTATTTTTAAGTAATTAATTTTGAAAAAATAATATTAATTATTAAAATAATTACACCTAATGTTCTAATATATTTATTTTATTGTTATTGTTAATTAATAATTAATTGGTAATTAAATAATATTGATACATTTTGGGTAAAGGAGCATTTTTAGGGTTCAGGGTCAGTTTTCAGTTCATGGGTAAAGGGGTATTTTTAGGGTTCAGGGTCAGTTTTCAGTTCATGGGTAAAGGGGTATTTTTAGGGTTCAGGGTCAGTTTTCAGTTCATGGGTAAAGGGGTATTTTTAGGGTTCAGGGTCAGTTTTCAGTTCATTGGTAAAGGGGTATTTTTAGGGTTCAGGGTCAGTTTTCAGTTCATGGGTAAAGGGGTATTTTTAGGGTTCAGGGTCAGTTTTCAGTTCATGGGTAAAGGGGTATTTTTAGGGTTCAGGGTCAGTTTTCAGTTTTTGGGTAAAGGGGTATTTTTAGGGTTCAGGGTCAGTTTTCAGTTTTTGGGTAAAGGGGCATTTTTAGGGTTCAGGGTCAGTTTTCAGTTTTTGGGTAAAGGGGTATTTTTAGGGTTCAGGGTCAGTTTTGGGTTTTTGGGTAAAGGAGTATTTTTAGGGTTCAGGGTCAGTTTTGGGTTTTTGGGTAAAGGGGTATTTTTAGGGTTCAGGGTCAACAAATAAGATTTTAAAAAATTATTTTTATTATTTTCATTTATTATTTAATTATTATAATTTAATTTAAGTCGTTTTAAGTATATTTTAGTAATTAAAATGTAATATTAATTTAATTTAACACTGTTTTTAATAAAGTCGATATTTTTTACATCTATATTTTTGTTAACGATATTTTGTACTCGATATTTTTGTACTTACCTGTTTGTAGATACAAACTCGATATTTTGACTGTCGATATTTTGTCCACGATATTTTGGCAAGTCGATATTTTGTCAGTCGATATTATTTCAGTGATCCCCTTCAATCAGATCTGTATGTTTTTATTGTCCAGTCAGATAATTGTTGAAACAACAGCAGCCGACGCGCGTTTCGCCCGTAGGGCTTTTTCAAGGCTGCAACAAAATGTAAATGTACATGAATTTATATAGCGCAAATCACCAACTGGTTTCTAAGCGCTTGCTTAGGGAACCCGTCCTGGTATTCCCCTGTGAGATAACCCTGGCAGGGTATCCGCAAGGTGAAAGCCAGGCATCCCACCGCGAGGGGCCGTTGTGGAGATTGTGGTAAATAAAGATTTACCGTATACTGAATTTCTATGCGGTATAAGTTCAATAAAATAGCTCAATCAAATGAGAGGCAGAGTCCGTGGAGTCTGAGTTTATAAGGGTTTTATTCCATGAAATGGAATGGTTCGAACCATGGTATCGTGTTCCTTTACCACGAAGGTTCAGGAAGGGATAGACAATGCTTTATTAACAGTGCACAATATATATAGTAAATGCATACAATGGTGAAGGATACAGAAGGCGTAACAGCTGAAAGAAACGAGATAAGAACACATGTGCGTAACAGAAGGCGTGCACGAGGGCGTACACGGAGGTGTGTGCTAGAAACGTCACATGAAAGTGTCACAGGTGGGTGGATTCATAGAGGAATCCTGCAGTGTCAACAGAAATATATGGCTTGATGCGCGCGCAGGCAACATGACGTGTGCATGACGTGGAACTGGAGGGTGAAGGGGACTTGACATTTAGCACTATAACTATAAGGGGAGACAGAAGTCTGGCGTGTCAGAACAACCTAAACCCAAATCATATCTGATATCTTGTGTTTGGAGAACTGTTTTATCTAGAAGGAAAGGTCTGTCGGGTAGAGGCTATTCTATACTGACTGCTATTGCGTGCATATGCGTCTACGTGTCTACGTGTAATGCGAGGGGCCATGGGCCTACCATGGTAACGGGAGCAATGAATTTCGTGCATGGAGACAGAAAGGCCGGGCCCTTTGCTCTGCAGCTGGGGAGATGTTTACCTAAATCACTAGACAGGAATGTATTTTCGAGGAGCGGAGCAGATAACTTGAAGGCTAAGTTGTCTTGGCAGGCAAGCAGGCCGAGCCGGGCACCGCTCGCCGCGCAGGGAGTAAGGTAAGGGTCATGGATGCAGATCCAGGCTGTAGCTTTCTGAGGCCGAAAGCAGAAAGGGCTCGATGGCAGAAATCAGGGCCTAACTCAACAGAGCCAGGAAAACGTGAAAGTGCACCATGTAAAGACGGTGGCACGGCATACTTAGGAACGGAATTATCGACCCATTCATGGTGGATCTGATAGAGGACAGATTAACGTTGGACGCAAATGTATTTGCGTCTTCAGATTCGGTTGTGGAGGGAAATTACATGTACTTGAAGTGCATACATGGAGCCGTTGGGGTCTACGTTAGGGGACACAATTGACCATAAAAATTCCAATTACCTCATTCACTCCTTGTCCCCTACGGACCCTTCATGATATATCAATCTTCATTAGTCCATCTATTTGTTCATACAACATCATTTGCTCTTCCTTTTTCAGGCGGGATTTAGAATGTGGACTTGGATGGGGAATACATGATGTGGCGCACAAGCCGCAAATCGCTGGCCCACACTGTAAACATAGACAACAACTGAATACTATGAGAAGGGCTATTCCGAGGAAGGATAGGACTTTCCATCCCCATGCTGATAACACGCTCCAGAGCCAACCGGACCAAGTCCAGGTGCCTGGATTCTGATGTATCTGACTTGCAATCTTGTGGAGACGGGTTATGGCTCTATATACTGATGGTGCATTTTCTGGAATGAAAACACAGCAACTCGATCCGATGACTCTACAAGCTCCGCCCCTATCGGCCAGGATGACGTCAAGAACGAGACGATTCTGAAGAACAAGTCTCATAGCAGACTGTTCCTCTGTTAGGTAGTTTTATTTACTACGGCTTCAAGGGTTCTGGTTAATCTACGTACCAGTTTACTATTCGAGACAGTACCTAGATGGGGAAAGAAACCTTTATTGAAGTCTGTATACTGCTCCCATGCCGTTTCAGTATAATCGACAATCGGGAGATCTCTCTTGGGTCTATTGTGTACTAGATGGGAGTTCCTATGATAATCAGGTGGGGCTAGGAAAACAGGTGGCAGAAGGAATGCAATGTAACAGGTACCATCCCAATCTAGAGGTAAGCGTATATAAGCTGTCTGACCACAAATGAAATAGGAATGACGGGAAGCTTTGAATGTAGACTTGCCTTTATCACTGAATTCAATCACAGTTGTACATTCACTATGACCTAGGTGTACTGAACCGTTCTTTCTGACACATAATTCACCTTTGACTGGTAATACTGACATAGCGGGTAAGTCTGGTTTGGTATCGGACTGGACATTCAGAATCATGAGGTTAAGTGTAAAATTACCTAATCCATACACTTCGTTTTCTAGATCAGTCCCTGTCCTTCGTGGAAGACCCTCCTTGTCAGGGAAACATGCTTTATTCATAACTGTGTTCAGGTTTCCCCATACCCAATTGCCCTGGTAAACTATGAAATCAGAATCTAATGAATTCATTAAACTAAACCATGCACCACAGGAACCGTTGTGTGTGAACGGGTACGGAAAGAGGGGCAGAACTCCCTTGTATTTCTGATAGGGAGGGAGTCGGCCACATATCCAACAATTTGTAGCATTGCTGGTCTGCTGGGAATGATGTAACATACTGATGAAAGTATTGTTGCGCAGCGCAAGTCGGTATGATAACTCGTGAGGGGGCAATTCACTGAAAGTATGCTCGACAGTGTCATTTGTGGAGGGATGTGCACGTATGGGAATAGGAAAGTACATGTGTAACAATAAACCAGTAATAATAATCGTAAGACTCAGAAAAAACATAATCAATAATGTCACAATGCAGTGGCTGCGGAGAGATTTACAATATTTTCGTTTCTTGATCTGTTTCTGTCTATCTCTCTCTCTATTGGGGTCTAACTTGTACATGTCAGGAACCTGTCTAACCGCTTCACCTAGGGGAGGACTTAAACAATTAAACTGTCTGACTTGCTAGACCTCAATTTCATTCGGAACTCCTGCTGAGGAGTTTTTTCTACCAGGGGGAGTTTAGTATCAGTCTCTGGAATGGGGCAGGGCTGGGAGTCTGCTTTTGGCGGAAGTCCATGGTATTTCTTGATGTGACTCGAGTGGAGCCAGCCTTTACGGCCCTCCACCTTAACGGCAGTCCTTGTAGTTAACAGAACAAGCTTCGGCTCCTGCCAGCGGGGCTCCAGCGGACTCCTCCTATCGAAATTCCAGATAAACACTAGGTCTCCAGGGACGATCCCGTGTGGCTTCACCTCGGTGTTGTCGGGAAAGGCTGCAGCTACCTGTGAACGACATGATTGTAGTGCAGACATCAAGGAGGCAAGGTAATCTGTCAGCATATTACAGTCAACATCTGTGATCTTACGAGGCAGAGGCGTCCCCCACATATTCGGTGGCCTGCCAAAAACCACCTCGTACGGGGATAGCCCTGTTCTCGAATGTGCTATCATTCTCATATAAAAAAGGGCAACTGGTAAGGCTACTATCCAATCTACGCCTTTCTCTTTACACACTTTGGCGAGACGTGTTTTCAGGGTCTGATTGTGTCTTTCTACGAGACCTGCTGCCTCGGGATGTCGGACACAGTGGAACTTCCACTGATATCCTAGCAGGAGTGATACCTGCTTCATAAGCTCGGACGAGAATGGCTGACCATTATCTGAGTATACGATACGGGGCAAACCATACCGTGGGAAGAATTCACGTACCAGCTGCTTGGCAGTGGTCGGAGCAGTGTAATCTGGGACTGGATATGCTTCTGTCCATCGGGAAAGTGCACATACAACTACGAGGACATACTTGAATCCTCGACAACGTTCCATCTGGATATAATCCATCTGGAGAACTTCAAAAGGGTGATCGGGAGGATGAAATCCACCTTGCTCTACGGGAATGCCTTTACCTGGGTTGAACTGACAACAGATCATGCAAGTACGCACTTTCTGTTTTGCTGCTGCTCGTAAATGCTTATTGAACCAAAGGTTTTGAATACTGTCTAACATGGCTTTTTCTCCTAAATGTGCAGGACTATGTGCTGTGTTAATGATAACTTGAACCATAGAGTCGGGGAGAAACCATGTGGCTTTTCCCTTCGTCATCCATCCCTGTTCTGTCTCTATCCCTCCTAGTTCAGTCCATTTCTTGATTTTGTCTGGTGTAGCATGTGTCTGTATGCCAATTACATCTAGGGCGGGATCCCTAACTGTCATGCAATGTGTCGGTGTCGGGACTACTGTCTTTGTCATATCAGTTGTGTGAGTATGAGTCTGAGCTGTATGCTTGGCTGTTCGATCTGCCAGGTCATTACCCTGGGAAATAGTATCTGTAACTTTCGTATGTGCTTTGCACTTCATAATGGCTATGGCTGTAGGCAAATGTATTGCTTCTAACAGAGCTTGAATGAGGGGACCGTGCTGGATCTTGGCTCCGTTAGAGGTCAAAAAACCTCTTTCTTGCCAGAGGACACCGAAGTCGTGTACAACTCCGAATGCATAACGTGAATCCGTGTATATGTTAACTCTCTTGTTCTTTGCTTGTATACAGGCTTGAGTCAGAGCAATGAGCTCTGCTGCTTGGGCTGACAGTGTGTCAATGCGATGTGTTTCTATGACTTCTGTTTCGGTGGTCACAGCGTATGCGGCCACCAACTCTCCTGTACTTGTTCTAATACATGAACCATCCACATAAAGTGTCAGGTCTGGATCTGGTAATGCGATGTCTGTTAAGTCTTGTCTGGGTTTCGTCGTAGTGTTAATGACTTCAATACAATCATGTGCCATAGGGTCTGTCATACTTAATGGTAGAAGTGTAGCAGGATTCAATGTATTGCAGCGCCTGATTTCTATGTGTGGCTGAAACAATGTCAATTCATAACCTGTCAGTCATGCTATAGTCAAGTGCTGAGTCTGTGTCCTGTTCAAAAGGACTTCCACGGAATGGGGAACTTGTACTGTCAATTGATGTCCTAACACTATGGAATCACTTTGTCTGATTGCTAGAGCTGTTGCTGCTACAGATTTCAAACAGACAGGCAGAGCCTGGGCTACTGGATCTAATGTACTAGAAAAATAAGCACACGGTTTGTGTGAACCTGCTTGATCTTGGGTGAGTACTGACAATGCAGTACCTTCGCGTTCTGTGACAAAAAGTGTAAAAGGCTTACTGTAACATGGTGTGCTAAAACTGGTGCTTGACATAAGGCTTACTTTAATTCGTCAAAAGCTTGTGTATGTTCCTGAGTCCAAGGGAGGACAGTCGAAGACGCTGCCTCCTGTGTTGTCAACTGTATGAGTGGCTTAGCTAGGAATGCATATTGTGGAATCCATTGTCTGCAATAGGAAGTGAGTCCAATGAAGGCTCGTACTTCTTTCTGTGTCTTGGGGTGCGGAAGATGTGCAATTAACTGAATTCGTTCAGGTGTCAGCTGCCTACCCCACTTGGACAGCAAGTGCCCAAGGTAAACCACTTGCTGGGCACAGAATTGTAGCTTCGAAGGAGACACCTTGTGTCCCTTGTCCGCCAGGAAATGCAAAACTGTCAGTGACGCTTGTTCACATTCTGGTTCACTACGGGCGGTGATCAATAGATCATCGACGTACTGGAGTAGGGCAGTGTTGTCAGGCATGTGGATACTGTCAAGTTGTCTTTTCAATGCTTGGATGTAGATACTGGGGCTTTCTGTGAATCCTTGAGGTGCACGTGCAAATTTGAAGCTTCGGCCATTTAAACAGAATCCGAAAAGGTATTGGCTTTCCGGATCGATGGGGACACTAAAGAAGGCGTTCTTCAGATATATTACAGTAAAGAACGTCGCCTCTGAATCAATAGCTGTCAATAATGAGGAAATGTCTGGAACCACAGGGTACTGTGGTACAATACATTTATTCAATTCACGTAAATCGATCACTAATCGATAAACTGGAGGTGCATTCGGATCAGTGCGTTTAAGAATCGGAATGATAGGGGAATTACAAATGTTGGAGTCGGTTTCTACAACCACTCCTTGTGCAATGAGCTCGTCAATGATTTTCAGTAAAGCCACTACAGCATCAGGGGGTAACTTGTATTGTCGGATGCGTGGTAGTACCACTCCTTGTTTGAGTGTAACTCGATATGGTGTAATGTGCATACAACCTACATCAGTGGGACCTTGTGCCCATAAATGTGCAGGAACATTCTGTAATCTGGAATCAATATCTCTCAACACATAGTGACCCTTAAAATCACGCAGAAACAGTCTTACTCCTTCCGGAGAACAACAAATTACAGCCCCTAGAGCTTTCAAGGTCTGTATACCAAGCAAATTTTCTGGACATGATTTCGTGAGTAACAAATCTGTAGTACGTGACAATGGACCAACTGCAAGGGGAACTGGTTTTGAAACTTCATTAACAATAGGCTTTCCTGAAAATCCAAGGGAAACATTCTGTGAGCCTGAGAGGGGTGCCTCTGGAACCTCGTCGTGACTGATTGTCGTCCTGCTTGCCCCTGTGTCAATCAAAAACTTTCTATCCTTTCCTAATACCTGACTATGCACGTAAGGGCCCTCTTGATCTACAGGAACCTCAATAAGAGGCAAGCCAACCTCCCTCTCTAGGCTGTTTCATGTGTATCGCTGATAATCGGGATAGTCAGATTGTGCATATTGGTACATCTGCTGGGTTGCATGTTGTGTTGCGGCAATGGGTTGTGGCTGTGGTACCGCTACGGTCTGTTGTGGAGTCTGCATAGGCTGAACATTCTGTGGAACGTGTTGTTGGACCTGGTCCTGTCTAGGAGGACGCGGTCTCTCTATAGTTTTACCTGAAGCTATGTTGTGTTTCAGAACTGCACACTCGTTTACATAATTACCTGGCTGTTTACAATAGTTGCATATCCCTTTAACAGGGGCTGCTGAATTTGAATTATTGGATTGTGTCGTACCCCTTTTATGACCGTCAGCTGGAACTGACTGAGCAACTAGTACTTTCATTTTCGTGTCTTTCATACGTCTCTGTTCGTGATCATGTTCTTCCCTAATTCTGTTCTGGTGGTACTGTAACATTTGTAACATTTGGGAAGGCGAATTAGCTTGCCATGTGCTCTCAACTTTCAACACACGGTTCTTAACCTGGGGCAGGGAATTCTCGACTAATTTGGATACAAAAAGGTGTGGGTATGACTCGCTACTTGCTTTCAGGCCACTATTAATAATAAAACATTTCTCAAATCGGGAATAAAAATCACTAGTGTCTTCATCGGGTTTCTGTTTGCAGGCTGAGATTGCATCCCAGTCCTCCTTTTTAGTTGCTAACAATCTTGGCAAAACCTGTACTAACAGTCCTGGTAATGCTTTAGTTTTATCCCCAAGACCCAAACCTGGGGTTCGACCAGTCTCTTCGGTTTCTAATGCAGCCCAATCAATCTTTTGGTCTCCCACCTCCCATTCCTTTTCTTTGAGTTTCTCGTAAATACCGGCAGACAATAATACTTTCAATATTTTCATAATGTCGGGATAGGTGTAATCTCCCATGAGTAACATGTCTTTTATTTCACGGTGGAAACCTGCAGGTTCTTTATCATGACTGGGCACTATTTTCTTCATTTCCAATAATTCCATTTTAGTTATGGGCGTGTATACATACACACGTGTAAGGGTATCATCAGTGTTCCTGACTGGATGTACTTCTCGTAAAGGATTCTGTTTGTCAAAGACAAAGTGAAATGGTTTCCTGACTGGGGGTGGGACGGAAACAAGATGAGGAGTCAAGAAAGTTCTATATTTGTGGCGTTGTTCTAAAATTGTTTCAATTAGATCGGTACCTAGACCTCTCCATCTTCTCAGGAGTAAGTCTTGCAGTAAACTATATAACGGACCTGGATCAGATGCTTGGTTTTCATACTGTATAATGAGGTGTTGGGTCATGTATATACCAGCTAATCGCTGTTCCTCTGGAGTAAGACTTAAAAACGTTTGCACTACTGAATCATCTTTATATATACTGTCATCTCCGGCCCGCTGTACTGCGGACCGGGCTAGTTCCTGATCACGTAAAGTATTGAGTTAGTGATAACCTACCCTCTCTTTCAATACTTTGTCAGTAATTTGGAATACATGTTCAAGGGTACATCGCTCTGGTATTGGGCAAAGGTAACGTTTCTTGTTTTCTAAACGAATGGGTCTATCGAAGGGCCTCTCAATAGGATACGGTCTAGGGAGTCTCTCTCTACCTACATATGCCATCATGTCTCTACTTGCTAGTTGCGATGTTTCTGCTGTCTTCTCGGGTTCATCCTCCTGCGAGGAGTCCTGATCGTCTGATTCGAGTGGTTCTTCAGACTCTCGACGGGCATGTATTGCTATTATTTCTTTGCGGATATTTCTAACCATAGCATGTACACATTTCTCTTTATCATGTTTACCATCAGCAATATTCTGACTCCACCTGTTCAATCTATCCATCTCATCTTGTGGAAAACCTGTCTGATCTGTTCCCTTATCAAACAATTAACCAAAAATCGCATAATTAAACCCTTGTTCTCAACCTTCTGACGTGACATGGCTTCACCATCACACTCCGGTCTTTCTCCTGTTCTAATAAAATGATACAGATGGTCTAGATGGTCTGGCATTTCTGGTAGCAATTGCAAATAATCTGTGACACGTCTTAAACGTAGGGACGCTAACAACATGGGTCCTGTTTTACCAGGCACTGTGTCATATCTGCAATCTGTAAGCTGTTCTCTGAGCTTTTCGGCTGGGGCACCTTTAGGTGTTCGCGACATTGCGAATTCTCTCATTGTCACTCGTTGTAACTGTGGCGGGGTGCGGTAACCTCCTGTAGCACCTCCTGAGGCGGAGGCTTGGGCAGAACCTGGCTGTAGGGTCGGTATCTGCTGTAACGTAGTTGGAACCTGGACCGTGCCAGTCCCAAAAGGATTAAGTGGATGTATTTGTTGAATACCAGGGGAAACAACGGGTAAGGGTGCAGGAAGTGGTGCGGGAGGGGTATGCTGTTGCGGACCCGGGGGCTGATGATCATGGGGTAGGTTAATGTCAGCAGGTGGTACATGGGCAGGTACATTGGTATATGCGGGAGCTACATCGTCTAAATAGGATGAAAGAAAAATATCTGCTGCGGTCTTGTGACGTAATTTAGTCGGAACCAATGGAGGGGGCAGATTTTTCGGTGTTTCCGGGGTCGCCTTGGGCAGGCCCTCGGCCAAGACTGGAAACAGTCCTGTCATAATGGAATTACTCTGTCTGTCGTGTTGTTCCATTCTAACTCGTTCTCCTTCTTCTAGTAATTCTTTTTCTTTGGCTTTATCAGAATCCTCTCTACTTTTCTCTGCTTTTCTGAGTGCTTTCTCTGTCCGTCTATGTGATTCTTTACGCCATAATTCAATGGCATCTTTCTGTGACTGTCTGGCTTTCTTTTTCCACAACGCTTCTTCTACTCTCATGATGCACTCGGCATCCCATGTCCCTGTAACGGGCCATCTCTGATTCTCTGCTAAGTCTTTAGTGTATTCCACCCACAGGTCGAGAAATAATATGGCATCTAAGCCATGCTTGTGGTACATAAAATATCCGGGAGTGTCCCTGGGTGGGATGGAAACACCTTCTTCAAGTATCCCTTTCCTAGTTCCTATCTGACGCAATTTCGAGAAGAGAGGCATCGCTACCTCGGTCTAGACACTATACACAATAAACACAGTAAGAAAAATGCGAACAATCACTCATACCACGACATTTAAAACATGTTGAAACATTATGAAACGAACAACAATAATTTGATACCTAGATACTTGATGCACTGCTAAACAGTACAGATACACTGCTAAAACAGTGCAGACCGGGTCTGCGTACCCAAACCCGTCTTGACCGGACACAAATTAATGCACCCGTCTAGATGCGTCCCCAGCAACAGTACTCACCGGGAAGCACAGAACGGAAGGCCTCGGAAACTCGACTGGACTGGACCGGACTGGACTCGACTCGACACGTGACGTAGGTACTTCGGAACTGGTGGGCCTCTAGACACCTCGGACCTTGCTCTCTCGGCTGGGCTCTGGTCGGGATCCTCCGCACTCCTCACCGCCTCGTCTGGATGTCGATCGCAGTCTCCGTCACCTCCATAGGCCTGAGGGAGATACAGGAAATCCTGCGGGTACGCGTAGTTGTCCGTCACGGCTGTGGTAGGGGGCAAGGCCTGCGACGCATCGCCGGCGTGTAAGGTGGGGGAGGGGTCCCTGTTCGGGCGCCAAATTATCTGGTAAATAAAGATTTACCGTATACTGAATTTCTATGCGGTATAAGTTCAATAAAATAGCTCAATCAAATGAGAGGCAGAGTCCGTGGAGTCTGAGTTTATAAGGGTTTTATTCCATGAAATGGAATGGTTCGAACCATGGTATCGTGTTCCTTTACCACAAAGGTTCAGGAAGGGATAGACAATGCTTTATTAACAGTGCACAATATATATAGTAAATGCATACAATGGTGAAGGATACAGAAGGCGTAACAGCTGAAAGAAACAAGATAAGAACACATGTGCGTAACAGAAGGCGTGCACGAGGGCGTACACGGAGGTGTGTGCTAGAAACGTCACATGAAAGTGTCACAGGTGGGTGGATTCATAGAGGAATCCTGCAGTGTCAACAGAAATATATGGCTTGATGCGCGCGCAGGCAACATGACGTGTGCATGACGTGGAACTGGAGGGTGAAGGGGACTTGACATTTAGCACTATAAGGGGAGACAGAAGTCTGGCGTGTCAGAACAACCTAAACCCAAATCATATCTGATATCTTGTGTTTGGAGAACTGTTTTATCTAGAAGGAAAGGTCTGTCGGGTAGAGGCTATTCTATACTGACTGCTATTGCGTGCATATGCGTCTACGTGTCTACGTGTAATGCGAGGGGCCATGGGCCTACCATGGTAACGGGAGCAATGAATTTCGTGCATGGAGACAGAAAGGCCGGGCCCTTTGCTCTGCAGCTGGGAGATGTTTACCTAAATCACTAGACAGGAATGTATTTTCGAGGAGCGGAGCAGATAACTTGAAGGCTAAGTTGTCTTGGCAGGCAAGCAGGCCGAGCCGGGCACCGCTCGCCGCGCAGGGAGTAAGGTAAGGGTCATAGATGCAGATCCAGGCTGTAGCTTTCTGAGGCCGAAAGCAGAAAGGGCTCGATGGCAGAAATCAGGGCCTAACTCAACAGAGCCAGGAAAACGTGAAAGTGCACCATGTAAAGACGGTGGCACGGCATACTTAGAAACGGAATTATCGACCCATTCATGGTGGATCTGATAGAGGACAGATTAACGTTGGACGCAAATGTATTTGCGTCTTCAGATTCGGTTGTGGAGGGAAATTACATGTACTTGAAGTGCATACATGGAGCCGTTGGGGTCTACGTTAGGGGACACAATTGACCATAAAGATTAAGCAAGCTATTGCCCAGAGTCGCAAAGTGTAAACCCGTGAATCGAGTAGGCACCGGAGCGAGAATTGTTGAGTCCATGGACATTTTAGGACTCAAGACCCCGCCGAGATGGGAATTGAACCCTGGTCCCGGGCTGACCTCCTCTAACCAGTGAGCCACACTTCTCCACGGATACACAGACGGATTTATATGTGATATACTAGTTGGATTACAGATATAGTGATTGGGTGTGCTCTGGTGCATAGTGGATACCTTTTCATAGGAGCAAATTAACTTGTGTAGGGCTGGTAAAGAGGTTTGCGGTTTTGAAAGGGTATGAATTTGAATTTGAATTTAAAAGCATTTGTTTAGCGCGCTTATACCCAGCGGTTTCATGGCGCTGAAGGAGCTATTACCAGCAACAGCAACAACAGGGACAGATTAGGCATCAAAAGCTCTGGAAAAGAGGAAGGTTTTGAGATTCTTCCGGAACTCCAAATAGGAAGTTGCCTGATCTAAGGGTCATAGGGAGGGAGTTCCAGAAGACAGGTGCGAGGACCGCAAATTTCGCCCCGCCTGCTTTCTTTTTCTTAAAGCGAGGGGTGGCCAGGAGTGCCATGTGGGTAGAGCGGAGTTCTCTGCCCGGAAAGTAAGGTTTAATGGCCGAGCACATAAACTCGGGGGCAGTGCCCATTCTAGCCTGGAAGGTGAGGCAACCTAGTTTAAATAAGGCCCGCTCCCTCACAGGTAGCCAGTGCAATGATTTCAGCAGTGGGGTTGCTCGATGGTATTTGGGCAGCCCATGGATCAGGCGGGCAGCCTGATTTTGCACTAGCTGCAATCGGTGTATGGCATAGGCCGGTGCGCCGTTGTAGATTATGTTCCCATAATCGAGGCGCGAGAGCACCATTGCCATCACAATTATTTTCAGTGCCGGAAGGGAAAAGAAGCGGGATATCTTTCTAATTATCCGGAGGGAAAAGATGCAGGAGGAGACCACTGAGCTCACCTGGGGGTTTACAGATAGTTGGGGATTGAGAAAGATACCAAGGGTTTTAACTTTAGGGACCGGGAGGGGGGGGACACCAAGTGAAGGGGGCCAGAACGAAGGGGACCAGGGACTGCAACCACCTCCTGTCAAGACCAACTCTGTCTTGTCAGGGTTGAGTTTGAGGTGGTTGCTGTTCATCCAATCTTGGATGAATAACATGACGGTTTAAAAGTTTTGAACAGAGGAGGCAGAGTGAGAGAGATTAAAGATAAGCTGGAGGTCATCGGCGTAATTAAACACCGTGACCTCAAGCTGCTGTAGTGAAGAGATAAGGGGGTAGATATATAAATTAAACAAAAGGGGGGATAAGGAGGAGCCCTGAGGGACGCCACACTCCACCTTTCGTGAGGAGGCAGTAAAACCAGTGAGATGAACAGCCTGTGCCCTGTCACACAGGAAGGAATTAAGCCAGGAGAGGGCAGAGCCCTCTATGCCCGCCGCCTTGACACGAGTGAGAAGGATGGAGTGATCCACCGTGTCAAAAGCAGCGGACAGGTCCAAAAGAACAAGGGCTTGCGGGAGGTTGATGTCAATACCCTCGCGGAGTCTGTCCATCACTGAGATCACCACCTTCTCTGTGGAGTGCAGAGGTCGGAAGCCCGCCTGGCAAGGGGAGAGGCACTGATTTGCCTCCACATAAGTGCTCAGGGTACTCGTGACGTGGGTTTCTAAGACCTTTCCCAAATAGGGTAGGAGGGAAATGGGGCGGTAATTGGCAGGGAACAGGGGATCAGCGCCATTTTTTTTTAAAATCGGGATAATGACTGCTGATTTGTGGGAGGGAGGAACCACACCATTGCTTAGTGAGTCATTAAGGAACGTAAGAGGAGGGGTGGGACAGGCCGAGAAGATCTCTCTTAAAACATGGGCGGGACCAAAATCCAGAGGGGAACCCGACTTCACCCGTCGAAGGAGGGGAAGGAGGGAGTCCTTGGTCAGCAGTGGAATGCTAGCCAATTTGGAAATAGAAGGGGGAGGGGATGGGTTAACAAAGGTTAGAGAAGGAGGAGGTATATTGATTTTTATCTGTGCGACCTTCTCAATGAAAAATTCGTTCAGCGAATCGCAGAGATGTTGAGAGGGAGGGACTGTTGTCGTGACTCTGTTGGATGCTGCCAGTTCATGGACGGTAGCAAAAATCTCTTTGGATTGGGACTCTGCCGCTAAAATCCTTCCTGAGTAGTATTCTGTTTTAGCCTCAAGAATGCCTTTTTTGTAAATCTGTAAGGCAGAGTGGTATGCGGCTTTCAGTGAGGGGCTGTAGGCTCTCCTCCAAGCTCTCTCAGCTCTTCGTGCCGCTAGTTTTTTCACCTTAAGGTCAGAGTGGAACCACCTATTTGCTGCATGGGCTCGCTTGACCGTAATCCACCTCAGGGGAGCGAAATCGTCGCCCGATTTAATCAGCCAATTATTGATGGATTTCAATTGGGCTGAGGCTGCAAGGCCTGAAAGGTCAGGGCTGGACTCGGACAAGGACGAGCAGAGAGACGGCATGTCTGCTTTGCCCCATTTCCTAATCCAAGTGTTCTTGGGGAGCAGGGGCTTAGCCTCAGGGGATAGTGCAAGGGAAAAGGAAATGAGGGAGTGGTCCGACCAGAGGCAGGGGAAAATGGTGGGGGGCGTTGTGGGGACATTTAGGGCCCAGATTTGGTCCAGTGCATGACCATGAGTATGAGTGGGGCTATGAATGTGAGGTACAAAGTTAAGGCTAGTCATAAGGTCAGTAAAATCTTTGGAGTAAGAAGTTTCGGCGGGATCGTTGGGCCAGTAATTAAAGTCCCCTAGGACTAAGACTGATGAATTATTTATCACCAGTGTCGCCAGGAGATCTTGAAAATTAGAAATAAAGGATGAGGTGGTTTGAGGAGAGCGGTAAACAAGGAAGCAGGTCAAAGGGGTTTGGTAAGAAGTCGAGCGTGCTACCAAGTAGTCAACTTCAGGGATTATAGGAAAGGGAAGGGTCTGAAAGTGCAGGTCAGCACGAGCTATCAAGGCTACTCCTCCGCCCAACTTGCCCTCAGGCCGATCTGCTCGAATGGCAGAATGTGAGGGGGGCAATGCAGCTAGGACATTGGGCAGGGAGTCCGCTCTGAACCAGGTCTCGGTTAAAAACAAGAGATCAGGTTCATGCGTGTCAATGTAGTCGAATAGCTCGTACTGATGTTTTACAGCTGACCGGGTGTTGAGTAGGGCAGCCGAGATGTTAAGTACTGGTATTTGAGGATTGAAGGGAAGGGGTGGGGTGGGGGGTAGGGTGGGAGGCGAAAGTGTCAACTGGGTAACGATTTCCGAGGGGGTGCAAAGAGGCGGAATAAACAGGCCAAGGGAAGTCACACGATTGGATACAGTGAGAGGAATGGTACCAGGGGTCCAGTAGGAGCAAAGCTGTGATGGAGTGTATCTAGTCAGCTGGGCAGAGTGGCGTGCCCCTAGCCCCGGTCGGCCGCGGACGGGCGCAGACGGGCTTGCCTTAAGCGCGCCTTCGGCGCGCAATCGTCGCGCCCGCTGCGCTCGTCCGCTGCGCTTCCGGTGGGGACACATGCTTTATAGCAGAGGGAAGAGGGGTCCAGAGGGGGCGTGACTACGGAGGTGGGCGTGGCCTAGCGACCGGCCAATCCCGTCGTTTCAGCAGGGAAGATTGAGCCTACGTCAGCAAGCACTCTGCTGAGTAGGAGAAGGTTCGAAATGCGGCGCAAAGTAAAAGAAAACAATACAATTTTAATCCCAATAGTTTTAAAATGGGCTGTCAGTGCCCTGCTCCCGGCTGTGCCTCAAGAGCTGTAAGTGGTGCAAGCAAACGCGGCGCTCGTGATCAGCGCGCGTTTATGTCAGAGGGGGCGTGGCTACGGAGGTGGGCGTGGCCTAGCGACCGGCCAATCCCGTCGTTTCAGCAGGGAAGATTGAGCCTACGTCAGCAAGCACTCTGCTGAGTAGGAGAAGGTTCGAAATGCGGCGCAAAGTAAAAGAAAACAATACAATTTTAATCCCAATAGTTTTAAAATGGGCTGTCAGTGCCCTGCTCCCGGCTGTGCCTCAAGAGCTGTAAGTGGTGCAAGCAAACGGGGCGCTCGTGATCAGCGCGCGTTTATGTCAGAGGGGGCGTGGCTACGGAGGTGGGCGTGGCCTAGCGACCGGCCAATCCCGTCGTTTCAGCAGGGAAGATTGAGCCTACGTCAGCAAGCACACTGCTGAGTAGGAGAAGGTTCGAAATGCGGCGCAAAGTAAAAGAAAACAATACAATTTTAATCCCAATAGTTTTAAAATGGGCTGTCAGTGCCCTGCTCCCAGCTGTGCCTCAAGAGCTGTAAGTGGTGCAAGCAAACGGGGCGCTCGTGATCAGCGCGCGTTTATGTCAGAGGGGGCGTGGCTACGGAGGTGGGCGTGGCCTAGCGACCGGCCAATCCCGTCGTTTCAGCAGGGAAGATTGAGCCTACGTCAGCAAGCACACTGCTGAGTAGGAGAAGGTTCGAAATGCGGCGCAAAGTAAAAGAAAACAATACAATTTTAATCCCAATAGTTTTAAAATGGGCTGTCAGTGCCCTGCTCCCGGCTGTGCCTCAAGAGCTGTAAGTGGTGCAAGAAGAATGTCATTGACGAACAAGGCTATTTCGTGGTCTGGACCCCCAAGAGTGATCCCATGAATGTAAGGGGCCTTGCGTATCATGCTGGCTAGGGGTTGCACTACGAGGGCAAATAAAAGGGGGGACAGCGGACAACCCTGCAGTGTGCCCCTGTGGATAGTAATGGGTTGCGTAAGCTGCCCATTGACCGACAACCAAGCCCTATTTTCTGTAGAACCGCCCAAAGCAAGACCCGATCAAATGCTTTCTCAGCATCAGGAGATAATAGACAAGAGGGTAATTTCCAATTATGTGCCTTTCCAATTAAGTGGGCAACTCGCACGTTGTCCCCCCCTGACGTTGATGGATAAAGCCCACCTGATCCGGCTCTATGAGCCCTGGGAGGTGTAAGGCAAGACGCTTAGCTAGTATTTTAGTAAAGAGTTTGAGATCTGTATTTAGGAGTCCTCTGGGGAGAAAAGAGGAGCAAAGCACATGGTCTTTGCCTGGCTAAGGGATTCAAATGATTTCAGCCATGGCCATATCCGTGGAGGGTCCCACCGTGTCAGAGAATGAGTTAAAGAGGCAAATCATATGAGGCTTAAGTTGTGGGTGAAAAGAGCGGTAGAATGAGATGGTAGCCCGTCAGGCCCCGGGGTTTTACCAAGAGGAAGGTCCCTCAGCACGCCAACCAACTTTTCCTGGGTGATAGGTTCTTCCAGCAGTTGGGAGTGGTAGTTGGTAATCGGGGACCATTCGCAGGCCTCCAAGAGAGGCAAGCACCCGAGAAAGCTTTGGCGACTCCCTGGCATAGAGAGATGAGTAGTAGGCCTGGAAAGCCTGCTGTTTGTCAAATTCAGTGGTGGCCCGGGTACCATCCCCCAGTTTTAGTTTGGCGTGTTCGAAGGCGGCGCGCCAAGACCTAACCCACCTTATTGCCCCCATCGTAGTACCGTTGTCGTAAAGCAAAGAGAGCGTGCTCTGCCTTGTTGGTCCTCTGCACCCGGAGCTGGCTTCAGAGCATAGCTAGGTGCCTTTTGTGAAGCGCCGAGGGGCACGTCTTGTCTCGTCGCTCAAGCGCCTTTATGTCCTGAGAGAGTTTGTCTTCGAATGAGCAAGCTTCCCGGGCCCTAGCGATAGCGAAGGCGGTTTTATTACCACGGATCATGGCCTTAAACACATCCCAGACTTTGGAGCATGGGGTCTCTGGGATCGTTAGTCTCAAATTAGGAAGTGATAACTTTCCTGAGTTCAGTAACATTTACTGGGTCCCTAAGGATATGGGGTGGAAAGCGTCATTGAGAGGAGCGGTGTGGGCAAGAAGAATGGTCCAGCATAAGGAGTTCCACATGAGCGTGGTCTGAGACAGCGATATCCGACATAGACGCCAAAAGGTTGTCCTTGATAAGGGAGAGTGATGAAGAAAGAAGAAGAAATTGGGTTTTGTAAAGCGCATTACTACCCGGAGGCCCCGTAGCGCTGTGGGAGGCTGCTATCTGACTTTAATGGAAAAGAAGTGTTTTCAGGCTTTTCCTAAACTTTTGTAGATCAGGTTCGCTGCGCAGTGTGGGTGGCAGGGAATTCCAGACTGAGGCCGCGTTCCATGAGAAGGAGCATCCACCCCATCTAGCCCGTTTGATTTTCTTAGTTGAGGCCAGAAAAGCTGTGCTTGAGCGTAGTGATCTCGACGGATGGTAGGGAGTAGCTAGGGAGCAGATCATTGCAGGGGCTTTATTCCACATTGCCTTGTGCATTATGCACATCGCCTTGAATTTTACTCTGGCCTGGATAGGCAGCCAGTTAGTTTCCTCAAGGCGGTGGCTCCTGAGTGCCTTCGGGGCAGTCCAAGAAGAAGGCGGGCTGTCGCATTCTGGGTTACTTGGAGTCTTTTTATTGTGCTGGACGGTGCGCCCAAGTAAAGGGCATTCCCATAATCAAGACGGGACAGAACAACGGCCTGGACCATTATTCTTCGGGCTTGACAAGGGAGGAGAGGCAGGACTTTCCTCAGCATCCTCAACAGGCCAAAGCATGTGGCGGAGAGTATTGCGGACTGTTGATTGAAACTTAAGGTGTCATCTAGCCATACACCTAGGCTTTTAATCCGATCTTTTGGTTCTGGTGGAGTACCCATGCAGATCAGCCAGTCGATGGTAGGTCTTGGTACTGTTGTATTCCCCAGAGACATTATCTCTGTTTTTCCCCCATTTAGCTTCAGGTGGGACAAGGCCATCCATTTTGTTATCGTTTCTAGACAGCAACTCAGATTGTGGGGAGTGCTGCCTGGCTGATTCAGGGCTACCACTAATTGGGTGTCGTTGGCATAAGTTATGATTTCAAACCCAAATGGGTGCACAATTCCTGCCAGGGGTTCCATGTACACATTAAATAATGTGGGGCTCAAGGAGGAGCCCTGGGGCACGCCCTGATTGAGGGGCCAGATTTTAGAGTGTGTGGCCCCCTCCACTACCTGAAAGGTGCGATCCTTCAGAAAGGATCTTAGCCACGTGATAGCATTTCCTGTCACTCCCAGATTTATTAAGCGGGAGATTAGGATGTTGTTGTTCACGGTATCAAAGGCGGCACTCAAGTCCAGCAGCATGATTGCTGTGGTGCCGCCTTGATCCATGTGCTTCCGGGCTAGTTCTGTTACGGTTAGCAGGGCAGCCTCTGTCCCCAGTTTGGGGCAGGAGCCAGCTTGAGAATCATGGAGTAAGTGGTTGGTTTCCAAGTATTGCATCAGGATGGTATTGATGTGCTTCTCAAGCAGCTTACTTATCCAGGGGAGGAGCGAAATCGGGCGATAGTTTGCCAGTTCTGCCCTATTATCCACTCTACCGGCCACCTACTACGCCCTCAGGGCGGATCGCCCTCCTGGCAAAGCCGGGGGCGGTGTAGCGGTCATCTCTGCCTGACATTGCGACCTCCGAATTTTTGATGATTCGCACCACCTCCACTTCTCCTCCTTTGACCTGCTTTCTTACCTATCGCCCTCCTCAATCCCCTCTACAGTTTCTCTCTGATTTCTTGGATGTCTTGGCCACTATCACGATCAATAATTCCTCCATTCTGCTTCTTGGAGACTTCAATTTCTGGCCATCTGACCCCGCTGAATGTCCGTCCTCCAAGGAATTCTCTGAAACCCTCCAATCCCTTAACTTTACATCCTATGTTCACTCACCCACCCACATCAAAGGCCACACGCTTGACCAGATCTGGTCCCTGAACTGCCGTGTGGAATCTCTCTCCATCTCACCTTGCCCATGGTCTGATCATCATTTGATTTCCTTTTCCCTCCCTATCCATTCCCCAACTAAGCCCCCCCGCCCCAAAAACACCTGGGTCCGATCGTGGGGCCGAGTTAACCTAGAAAGTTTTTCCTCCCTTCTGAGTTCTTCCCTCCCTTCCCTGCATGGCCTCTACACTCTTTCCCAGGTGGATGCCATAGATAAATGGCTCTCCTCTGGCCGTGACTCCGTCGTTGCCCCACTCAAACGCATCACCTCCAAACGGGAGAAGGACGCCAACCGATGGTTTAACGTCGAGCTTAAGGCCACCAAACTAAAAGTACGCCGCGTAGAACGGGCTTGAAGGAGAAACTATTGCCCCACTCTAAAACTGGAGTATACCAACATTCTTACCCAATATAAAAAAGCCATCTTGGAGGCCAAAACATCATACTTCTCCTCCAAAATCCTAGCCGCGGAAAACCAGTCCAAGGAGATATTTACAATCGTTCACAGCCTGGCGTTCTCAGACAGAACAACCCTCAAGCCCGCCCCGTCTGAAGAACTCTGTCTTTCCCTTAATAACTATTTTATTAATAAAATTACCACCATCAAGGCCAACATTCCCCCCCCATCCCCTTCCTTTGTGGATCCACAATGTCCCCCTCCCAAGGGTGAACTCACCACCCTCCCACCCATCACTAGAGAATGTCTGGCCACCTTAGTGCCGTTGGTCAAGTCTGGTTCTCCCCTTGACCCCTTCCCGGCCCACATTCTCCGTCATATCTTTGCTACCTGCCCAGATCCCCCCTTTCACCTCCTTAATAGTTCTCTTGCCCAAGGCGTAGTTCCCAACTCCTTGAAATCGGCGGTTATTGTGCCCATATTGAAAAAACCTGGGGCTGATCCCTCTGTCCCTGCCAATTTCCGCCCCATCTCCCTCTTGCCATTTTTGGCCAAGGTGCTAGAGTGCCATGTCACCCGCGCTCTGAGCTCCTTTGTGGAGACGCATGGAGCCCTTGCCCCGCCAGGCCGGCTTCCGCTCCGCACACTCTACGGAGTCCGTTGTCATCTCGGTCCTGGACAACCTCAGGGAGGGTATGGACACCAATCAACACCAGGCCCTTGTGCTCCTTGATCTTTCAGCCGCCTTTGACACGGTAGATCACACCATCTTATTATCCCGTGTCAAGGCGGCGGGGATCGGGGGGACCGGCCTGGTCTGGTTATCCTCCTTCCTGAGTGATCGCACCCAGGCTGTCCGCCTGGGTGACTTCACAGCGGACGTCCGGAAAGTTCAGTGCGGGGTCCCCCAAGGCTCTTCCCTTTCCCCCCTCTTGTTCAATCTCTATGTAGCCCCTCTTATCTTTTCCCTTCAACAGATGGAGGTCGCCGTATTTAATTATGCGGATGACCTCCAGCTTGTCTTCAACCTATCCTCTTCTCCCTCCTCTGTGCTAAACTTTCAATCTGTCATGCTCCATATTAGGGACTGGATGAACCACAACCACCTTAAACTCAACCCTGATAAGACTGAGCTGGTGTTGACGGGTGGTTCATCCAGCCCCTGGTCCTCTCTCTTCTGGCCTCCCTCCCTTGGCCCTTCCCGCGCACCCTCCTCCTCTGTTAAAACCCTAGGCATAAAAATCAATTCTCAACTCACCCTTCACTCCCAGGTTAGCTCTGTGGTATCTTCCTCTTTTCTTTCCCTGCGCACTATTTGCAGAGTGTCTCGCTTCTTCACTTTCTCTGCCCTCAAGCTTATAATCCTGGCCATGGTGGTGTCCCGCCTGGATTACGGCAATGCTTTATATGCCGGCATCCGCCCTTACAGCTTGCGGCGCCTACAACAGATTCAGAACCAAAGTCTTTTGATTAATTTTCCTCCAACCCTCCCTGCCTATTAGCCCCGGATCCGGTTAGAGTTAGCGCCAAGAAACCGCTGGTATATGTGCGCTCTAGAAATAATTTTAAATCAAAATCAAATCAAATATGAAGAGATAATCTATGCGCGAGTAGGAGTGGTGTACATGGAAGTAATATGAGTAATCTCTGATATCTGGGGAGTGATAACGCCACACATCTATTAAGCAAAGAGCATTGAGCTGCTGCTTTAGGGTGTAAGGACATAGCCCCTATCCCATTGAACGTGCCCTCGCTGTGGTCTAGCCCTGCCTCCCATACCAGATTAAAGTCACCCCCAGAATGAGATCAGAATCATCATGGGCTAAGTGTTCCTGCAACAAACCTCTGAGATAAGAGTCTTGGGCCTTGTTCTGTGCATAAGTGTTGTATAGGGTGAGAGATCGCTGTTCAAGCTTGACCACCCCATTAAGGAACCTACCATCCCACCTACGAATTACCTTGGGGTCCCCCTGGCAGATGCCTGCTCTACATAAGATTGCTACTCTCGCTGTTTTTGTAGTCGCTGATGCCCAGTGGTGGAGAGGGTATTGTGGATCCGCCATTTGGGGGACATCCTCCTTGAAAGGTGAGTGTCCTGCAAAAATATGATGTTGGGGTTGTGCAAGAGTAGGTATCGCCAAATCTGACAGCGCTTGTTGGGCGTGTTAAGGCCCTTCACATTAAGGGAAAGGAGTTTCAAGCAAGGAATGGATTTCATTGGGTCAGTGTAACATATGTGTGCACCTTCATGAGCAGTAGAGTAGTGGCTGGAGGTAGTGTGACGTTCTCCCGCCCCATCCCAGTCCCAATTAAAACTAGTAATACCCAGGCAATGGCAATCGCCGTCGAGCCTAACACATTTAGGCAGTAAAAGGGTTGATCTGCCCTGTAAGATTCCCTGCCACAATTGTAGCCACCCACCCTACCGAGGATAGGGAAAGGCAGATTGGAGGAAGAGAGGTTGGAGAGAAAAGAAGTACTGATAAAAGAGAGAAGTGAGAGAAAAGGATAAATATAGCATTCAAATAATAACAACGGCCAACATGGCCAACAAGGTCTAGCCAGCACATAGGCACATGTCACTCTCCGAGGAATAGTAGTGAAGGCGGGTCGTAAAAGAGCAGTGTCGCCTTCAAGGAACTGAGTCCGATGCCGCCGTTGGGATGCAGTTCAGGCTTAATGCAGTCTTATCAACCAGATGATGTTAAGGGAGTAGGGTGCCCGCTCTACCCCTGCAAGGGATCACTTCTTGAGACCAAGTGGAGCCATAAATTAGAACATCAGTAGAAGTGTCTAACGGTCATTTTACAGAAGGCTGGGAACCTGAAGGTGATTGGCCGCCCTCCAGGGAATAGATATGCTGGATAATATCTTGCTTCTCCTGGGAAGAGGTGCAAATGTTCCTAGGGGACTGACATCAGGGACAGTGTACCTGAGTCCACTGGGATTTTGCCGATCCAAGGTTTTGATCAATTTTGATCAAATATGCTGAAATCGATCGCATATCACTATTGAAAGAAATGGAAGAAATTAATGATGAATTGTTAAAATGAAACCAAACAATTTAATTGCAACATCCAGAAAGGAAATTCAAGAGCGCCTAGTGAAACATGAGGACAAAATGAAGGCGCGCAAGGCATATAAGTTTGCGCGCGACAAGGAGGACTATGAGCAGGGTCATATTTACATATTTGCGCTCAAATACCAAAATGCCAAAAAAACTAAAATGAATCAGAAAACAACTGTGCCTTTGATTGCTCCCATAAATGCAACAAGAATGCCACAACCTGTGCGTACAGATACCAACCCAGATCAGAGTGATGAAGAGACATCAAATAGTAGTGTCTACTCTGAGGACAGTACAACAACAGGAGCAATCTCTGGAGAACCAACAACGGTGCTAGATTTAGGAGAGGAGGTTGAGTTTTTTAGTGAATGCTCGCCTCAGCTGCAGCCACAAAAAGGGCAAAACTCAACCAACGAAGGAGGGAACGCCGTAAAAAAAACACAAACTCAAACAAAAAAAAAGAAACAACACTGGCGGAACAGAAACTAAATGACAGGACAATTATAAATCTCTCCTCCACGACGCTTACAGAGGCAGAAAAACAATTGCTAAGCTTGGGGTTGAGTTTTTGCCCAATAAGTGACTTTAACTATTCAAAGACCATAATAGATGTTTTTCAATATATACGCAAACTGTGTAAGTTCGTCAATAGTAAGGAGGGTCTGAATGAGACAGAGCCTACCAATATTGAACTGAATCCTTCTATGCTGTTGGCTCATGACACTAGAGCATTACTTACTTTGCACCAAATGGGAGATACCACTGATACTTCTGATAGTATCAACTCTAATCCATCGACCCAGCAAGAGCTCAGAGACGCCGAAATCAACCAAATAGGAGCAGGTAGCAGTCCATTTAAACCTGCCTCCAATTTCATACGAACCATGCCCCGAGACGCCATCGATTCTTTCCACGAGGTGGTGACAGCAGATCTCAAAAAATTACATTACTAAATCAAACATCGCAAAAGACAGAAAAATACTAGGGAAAAACTTCACTGGGCATTTATGAACAAATTAAAATCTGACCACAAAAACATTGTAGCAGCTCAGATAAAGGTGGTAACATCGTGATGTGGCCGCAAAAAGACTACATCAACGAGGCAACCAGACAGCTCTCAGATATCACATGTTATCAGAAAACCAACGCAAAAGAGTATGACAAAGCGAGAGACACTCTTAAAAAATGCTCTACAAATACAAGAGAGAAGGCCTGATCTCCATGCAGGAGTTCAAGTTCCTAGATGTAGAGCATCCAGTTATGCCCAGGTTATATTTAATCCCTAAGATCCATAAGGAAACCCTACCAGTTCCAGGAAGACCGATCATATCGGCAATTGACAGTATGGCGGAACACATTGTTATCTACGTGGATTACTTTTTGCAAAGTTTGGTAAAAGATATGCCCACCTATGTGAAGGACACGGGAGACTTTCTGCGCAAGATAAAGAATACTCCTTGGACATCTGACTCTTTACTCATTGCCCTGGACATAGAGTCCTTATATACTAGTATTGAACATAGTACAGGACTGAGGGCACTTGAATTTTTCCTTGGGACTCGACCCCTTAATTGTTACAATCACAATAAGATGATCACAGAGCTTGTCACATGGAGTTTATACAACAACTACTTTGTCTTTGGTAATGAGATTTATCTGCAGAAAAGGGGTGTGGCTATGGGAGCCTGCTTCTCTCCCAGCTATGCATGCTTGCACGTAGGCTGGTGGGAGAAGCAGGTCCTCATGGGAAAACATCATGACACTTACTCACAACACATAGTACAGTGGGTACGGTTTATTGACGATGTTTTTATGATTTGGAGAGGTGATGAAACCAGTGCCATCAGTTTTATTGAACAACTTAACATCAACCAAGAAAATCTGAAATTTACATACAAAATGAGCAAACAAACTGTAGATTTCTTAGATGTCAAAGTATTTGTTAAAAATGGAAAAATTGCAACCACCCTATTTAGAAAAAAGACGGCGGGAACTCAGTTCTCCACGCCAGGAGCGCACACCCTCCCCACGTCGTTGACAACATCCCCTATGGGGAGTTGCTCCGGCTAAAAAGGATTTGCAGGACAGAGGAAGAATTAGCAGTTTGCACCACTCAAGCTCTCAAAAGATCCAAAGACAGGGGTTATAGTGATAGGGTGCTTAAAATGGCTACTGAAAAACTGAAGGAAAGATCTAGGGAATCCCTGTTAAATCCCTCAGAAGTCCCCTGTCCAGAAAATATCAATAGCAAAGACGACTCAAGTATGAGATTCATGACAACATACAACTGTCAGGAACGTCTCATCAGAGCCATTTTAACTAAAAGTTGGCCGATATTGATGACCGATGGTGTCCTAGCAGCCCAACTAACGTGCGGACCCAACATCACCTATCAGAAGGGTCCTTCCATGCACCAATATGTTTCTAATCCATTCCCTGAATCTTGGTTACAACCCCGGCCGGGGTTTACCAAATGTTCTAGTTGTAGAGCATGTAAGTTTGGCATCAACACTACCAAGTATGCCACTCCGTTTAGTCCAACTCTATCACCAATCAAGGGCCTCTTTAATTGCAAGACGGAGTATGCTGCTTATGTTCTGACGTGCACCTGCGGCCTGAGGTATGTTGGGAGTACCAAGCTTTAGGTTCATGTCAGAATCCTGCAGCACCTCTGAGCCATTGTCAACAACAACAGCTTCTATCCTGTCGCAAGACACTTTAAGATGATGCATAACAACAACCTTGAGTGTCTCAAGTACTTTGTATTAGCTGCTGTCCCCAAACCACGCAGGGGAGGCGACAGAGATAAAATGCTTAGACAATTAGAATCAAAAATGATTCTTGAGTTGGACAGCAAAGTGCCAAATGGCCTCAACACAACGGAAGATCTATATCATTTTTTATAGAGTGCGCAGCTGTTCCTCCTTCCATTTAATATCCCATCCTAGTTTGTTTCCTACTGACAGTAGCTTAACTATGGCCACCTCCCATGCCCATGTAATAATTTACTGTTTCTTGGCCATTTTGTTAATTGTACATATTTTCCATTCAGATGCAGAAATTGATTTATAGTCTCTACTGCAGCATGGAATTCACCTGGGGTTTTCGTTTTCTGTATAATACACACATAATTGTTAACATACACTTCAATACTGTCTTTTATGATCTTAAGAAGGGCTGCCATCTTTATTGATGTCCCTACTCTCTTCATCTATTTATAACATTTGGATATTTATATTCATTGCTGTAGTCTGTTTTAGTATTTATACCATTTTGCGTATTTTGCACAATTATGATGTTTACATTTGTATATGAACTGTTCAACTTTTAAATATGTTATTTAATTTTGATAATTTTTCTACTACTATTTATTGATTTTTAACCAAATCGATATAATATTATCAAAATGCATATATTTGCACAGTCAATATGTTTACATTTGCGATATACAATGTTCATTTGGTAAATGTTTACATTTGCATTTTTGCACAAATACTATTCAGACTACCTCGGCAAATATCCTGCATTTAGGCAGATATATATATATATATACACGTCAGCCCTTACAGCACGAGGGTGTCAAAGAAACAAAGCGGGTGAGCGACACAGAGACCCACTGAAGGGAAGTAAAAGAATGCTGAAAATCGGCTCGAGTTTGGCGGAACACTGGCCATACTGAAATGGGATAATTGGGACTTCTACTCCTGGCGTATTGTTTACTGGTGAACAAACGCCAATAAAGGGATTGAATGCAGAGGTCCAGTCCAGGTCTTGCCACAAGCCGCCCCATGACTAAGATGCTTGTTAGCATTGAAACGCGTTGGGAAGGAAGGAGACAGCTGTGCAATCATGCCGCTTCTTGAAATAAAAAGTTTTGTGAAACTCACCTTCGTGGAGTGCTGCCTTAAGCTTGGAGCTTTTTGTGAATAATATATATATATATATATATATATATATATATATATATATATATATATCTATATATATATAGATATATATATATATATATAGATATATAGATATATATATATATATAGATATAGATCTATATATATATATATATATATATATATAGATATATATATATATATAGATCTATATCTATATATATATATATATCTATATATCTATATATATATATATATATTTTTACATAAAATTGACAGTAGAGATTATTGTTACCTGAATTTATTCAGTATATGAATTGTTTGATGGGTTAATATTTTCAACTGTTACCCTTCCTTTCGGAACCTAATAACTAAAGACATTTTGAGTAGTATGCTGTCTATATATATGATCACATGGTGTTCACTAATGCATTTAAAAATAATGGCACACACCGGCCAGACTATCTGTGAGCAAGGGCCTCCGCCCGAAACGCGTCAGACCGTTGTGCTGTGGTGAAATAAAAAACATCTTTGCCTGAAATCTTTGGGACTCGCCGTGGTTTCTGTTCGCCAGAGTTGGAGGTGCAGGACCAGTATTTCTGAAATAACTACCTACTGGCGACCGCCATTAGGTAATATATATAGAGGAGGGGGGAAACGGTAAATACCGCCGATGCACTGACTATTGTGAACTTGAGCTCTAAAAAACTCAGCAAAGATGAAGAATCAGTATTGAAACTGGGTTTCTCTTTCTGCCCACAAACTAATCTCGAGTACACCCAAACAAGAATTGACCTCTTTAAATTCACGAGAAAATTAAAACTACACACATTTTTCAAGATCAAACCTACCGTACATGAAACTAGACATCCACAAAATAAGATCAAGGAAACAGATATAATTCAGTTAGGTGATCTATCAACTCTGGAGATTTTGGAGGAAATGAGATCTGAAACTCCAATCACAGAACCAAATGAACACAGTCTCACTCAGAGAAGCAGACGGGTCGGTATAGACCAAGAGGCTCCCTGCAGCCCTTTCAAACCAACTACTGTTTTCTTGCCCCAAATGGCGCAGGATGCCATTGACATCTTTTCAGAGGCCATGTCAAGGGACCTGGTGAAATTTCGAACTAAAACGAACACCAAGAAATCTATGAAACATCCCCTGACACAAAGACAAAGAGAGGCGCTGAAAAACTTACAAGCGGATCCTGAAGTAATTTACAAACCATCAGATAAAGGCGGCAACATCGTCATAATGGCCAAAGATCTGTATGTCAAGGAAGCCCAAAGGCAGTTAATGAACCAACGGCACTATGAGCGCACCACCATGACGAAATATCAAGAAAGTGTGCACGAATATGGCAAACTGATCCAGAAGTGGCATAACAAGGATATGCTCAATACCGACGAATACATGTTTCTACGGTCTAATGATCCAGTCATTCCGACTTTTTACCATCTGCCTAAGATACATAAAGACCTCAACGTACTACCGGGCCGGCCCATAGTATCTTCAATGGGCAGCCTAACCGAGAATCTGTCGACCTTTATTGACCACTTCTTATTCAAATCAATCTTGACTTTGTCCATACATCTGAAAGAACTGATTTGGGATCCAACATATGTCTTGATTGTTATGGACATTACCAGTTTATATACATGCATCGAACATTCTCAGGGTCTTAAAGCAGTTGAATATTTCATGAGCAAAAGACCTTTGAAATTTGCTGTACACAGTACTATGATTATGGAACTAACAGAGTTCTGTTTACTCAACAAAATTTTTCTTTTTCAGGGGGACCTATTCAAACAGATCTCTGGGACCGCGATGGGCACCTGCTTCGCCCGCAGCTACGCGGATTTATTTGTTGGCTGGTGGGAGGAGCAGGTGGCCTGGTCCGATGGCAATCGGATGTGGACCGAGAATGTCATAACATGGCATAGATACATTGACGATCTCTTCCTAGCATGGAAGGGGTCGGTGGAAAGTGCCAAAAACTACATCACTCACCTGAATAACAACAATGTCAATTTACAATTCACAGGCAAAGTTAGCTCAGTGGCAGTGAGCTATCTCGATCTCCAGATAGTAATAAAAGACAATCAGGTAACCACATCTCTGTATCGAAAGCCTACTGCTGGCAACAGCATTTTGCATGCTGACAGCGGGCATCCTGAAAACCTCAAACGAAGCATTCCCTATGGGGAGTTGCAGCGTCTTAAGCGCAACTGCTCCAGAGAGGAAGACTTACAAAAAGCAGCAAGAGACAGTATTGCCAGATTCAAAGTGAGGGGCTATAGTCCATCTCACCTGAGTCAGACAATGGCAAAGGTCACCAGGATACCGAGAGATGAGTTGTTGAGGCAGGATAAAAGCAAAAAGAGTGAGGACGGAAAATTCCGTCTAATTACCACCTTCTCCAATGATGCCAATTTCTTGAAAGCTACCTTAGGCAAGAATTAGCACATTCTGAAGACCGACCCGATCATCGGGATGGACATCCCGAGTGGCCCTATGGTGACTTTCAAGAAAACCAAATCCTTTAAGGATCTCTTAGTACATAGCCATCTAGAAACACCTAAGAGAAAAGTTAACACTGTGGCAGAAATGAAAGGCGTTTTCCCATGCGGGAAGTGTAAAGCCTGTGCTTTTAGCAAAAGGGTTTTAGGCTATGAGATACCAGGCCTGAAAAACCGCAGATCCATCACTTCATTCTTTACCTGTCAAACACCTTATGTAGTGTACTGTTTGATGTGCCCCTGTAAGCTAAAATATATAGGGAGCACCATCAAAAGTGTGAAACTAAGAATCCTAGAGCACATGCGTGCTATAGCCAGCAGGGATATGATGTCACCAGTAGCCAAACACTTTGCGATTAAACATCACAGCAACAGGGACTTGCTACAATACTTTGGGGTCGATCAGGTATCAGAATATTAAATGGGAGGTAATAGACTTGCTAAACTTAGACTCCTAGAATCCCGCTATATTATTGACCTGCAAACAAAAATCCCCACAGGTCTTAACAGTGGGGAAGAATTGATTGTCCACCTAGGAAAATAAAATATGAAGACATTACTGAGGCTACCTTATCATTCTCATGGGAAATCGTATTGTAAACTTTGACAATACATAAAGGTATTCTCTGCGATTCCTACCGATAGGAATCGCCATAGCCGATCCACGGAAAGATTTTAATTTGGAGATGTGTATTTATTTGTATTTATTTTATTTGTAAAGCGCTAGCATTCATCCTAAAAGGACATCACGGCGCTGAGGAAAAGTTGCAGGTTATTTGACGGCAGCACTAGTTGAGAATTATTGATCTGACCTGGGGAAGAGGAATGTTTTTAGTTGTTTCCTAAATGAGAGGAAGCAGTCAGTTGTTCTGAGTTTGGGGGGTAGCTCATTCCACTTTGTTGCGGCAATGTGAGAGAAGGCCCGTTCTCCCATCCTGACAGTCCGAGCTCGGGTGATGGATGCTCTTCCTGACGTCATAGATCGTAGGTTTCTAGAGGGTTTATGAAATCTGATCATGTCATGTAGGATGATGGGGCCTGTGTCGTGGAGTACTTTGTGTGAAATACACAACAGTTTAAAAATGGCTCGTTGTCGCATTGGAAGCCAATGAAGCTCACGCATGCAGTTTTTGGCTGAGTCATATTTTCTTTTATTACAGATGGCTTTGGCAGCGGCATTCTGAACCATCTGTAATTTGGAGAAGAGGTAATCTGCCATTCCCACAAACAATGAATTACCGTAGTCCAACCTACTCATCAATAGTGATTGGACTAGTGTTTTCCTGCAATCTGTCGGAACCCAAGGGAAGACTCGTCTAAGCATCTTCAGAAGGCCGAAGCCTCTGCCGCAAACTATAGAAACATGGGATTTCATGGATAAGTCCCTATCCAGTGTTATTCCTAGATTTTTGGCTTTTGCAGTAGGGTTGGGAGGCAAGCCCAAGTCGCTCGGCCACCAGCTATTGTCCCAGGCCTGTGTGCCTCTGCCGAACAATAGAATTTCTGATTTGTCAGCATTTAGTCTGAGACAGTGGTCCTGCATCCAAATTGCCAGCTCAGTCAAACAGTTCGTCAATCTAGTTTTAGAGTCATCTTTTTCATCAATGGTGACCATCAGCTGGGTGTCATCCGCATAGGAGCACATTTCGACACCCCACTTTTTGCCGATGGTTGCCAATGAGGAGACGAACACGTTGAACAGGGTTGGGCTCAATGACGCCCCCTGGGGAACTCCGTATTTTATAGGTCGCGGAGGGGATGTGTAGTCACCCAAGCGAACTGATTGGGTTCGATCCGCTAGGAACGATTGTAACCATCCAAATGCTTTGTCTTGAATTCCTTTCTCTGCCAGGGTGTTCAATAATTGATCGTGGGGTACGGTATCAAAAGCCGCTGATAAATCAAGGAGTATCAGAGCGACTGTTCTACCTTGATCCACCTTGGTTCTAATACTGTCTGTCACCGCTAGGAGTGTAGTTTCGGTGCTATTGTTTGTCCGGAACCCTGTCTGTGAAGCGTCCAGCAAACTGTTGACTTCCAAAAATGTGGAAAGTCGTCTGTTGACCAACTTCTCCAGGACCTTTGATAAATAAGGTACTGGGATATTCGTCTGTAATTAGCCGGATTGTTTACGTCTGCCCCAGCCTTCTTTACTAAAGGGGTAACTAGGGCCTGTTTCCATGATATTGGGAATTCGGCAGAACTAAGGGAGAGATTAAGTGGAGTGGAGAAGTGTGGCTCAATGCTTAGAGCGGCAGACCTTGATGCAGATCGCTGGCCAGGGACCAGGGTTCGATTCCCGCCTCGGCGGGTTTTCGGGCTTAATTCCTCTGACTGGATATTCTCGCCTCAGTGCCGATTCTAGGCATGGGTCCCACGCTGCAACTCTGGGCAATAGCTTGCTTAGTCTCCACAAAGGCCCCCTGATACACAAGGAATGCCTGGTTTCACCATGGGATGCCCAGGAGTGGACACCCCACAAGGAAAAGCCAGGAGGGGTTCCCTTGTGGTAGGAGTACAAGCGCCGGGATGCCTCCGGGTCACTGTTCGCGCTATACAAATACGCCACATTTACATTAGTGACTACTGGACATATTACAGGGGTTAGCTGGGAGAAAATGTGATATGGGCATGGGTCAAGTGGTGAACCAGACTTGACCTCAAGCATGACTTTTTCTACTTCCTCTTCTGTAAAAGGGCCAAAACTGTGACAGATGGTATGTGTAACGGTTGGTACATATTGTTCGTTTTTTACCGTCCCTGGTTTTGGAAAGGAGGCATAGATGGTATCAATTTTTTCGCAGAAAAAGTCATTAAGCTTGTTACAGTTCTCCTGTGAAGGAGTAAGATGTAAGGAGAGATTGGTTGGGTTGCATAATTCTCTGACAATTTTAAAAAGTTCTTTTGAGGAATTTTTATTCTCGGATACTCTGCGTGTGAAGTAGTCCTTTTTTGCATTTCTGATCGCTCTATGATAGAGTGTTTGTGCTTTCCTGAAGCTGTCTTTGGTCTCATCTGTCTTGGATACTCTCCATTTATGCTCAAGGGAGGTGCAATTTCGTTTTAAGAGTTTAAGCTCAGGTCCGTACCATCTCTCTGATTTTTTGTTGCCAGGTTTGTGACGGGATTGGGTGGTCGAACAGTGTTCAAGTGCCTTTTTAATGTTTTTATGAAGGAGGTCTATTTCCTCATAGATATTAGTACTTGTACAAGAGGGGTGTGAGAAATGATTTCTGAATTTATCAGGTGTGAAGGATTTCCAATTTCTCGTGTTTGCTGTGAATGCACTGTGTTTTTTGGTCTGGGGGGTGGGGAGATTAATGCGGAAGGTGATCATGTAATGATCGGTCCATAACAATGGTGTTAAAGGGTCAATTTCAAAGGATTCGATATTAGAAAATATCAAATCTAATGTATGTCCTGCAATGTGTGTTGGTTGGTGGACTCTCTGAGATAACTGCAGGATAGCCATATCTTCCACTAATAGGTTCGTCAAAGAGCTGCTGCTGTTGTCCAGATGTATATTAAAATCTCCAAGAAGGAGGATGTTCTTGTTCTTTAAACAGACAGGCATGTAATCATATTGTCACTGAAAGCTCTGTTTTAGAGGCATTCACAGGCGTGAAGAACATTCAATGATAGAGTCTGATTTTTTAGTTTTAGAAATGTCATTTGAAAATCTACTCTGAATATTAATATTGAGTTTAATGAGTGTTGCCGATCCACGGCATTATTACATAATGCACTTCACGGTTACAAATTAAGGAACCAGGATAGCCGATCCACGGCGATATGTATGCACGGTTGACATTTTGGTATCGTTGTTTGTGTACACCGATTTTAATCATGAAATGTATGTATAGCACTTTGCCTAATTTGCACATTCCAAGATGGCGCTCGTGATCTTTTGCGAGCAGTCCTACCTTGATTTCCACTATGAAAATGCACGCTGCACTTTAAAATGAGCTTCCGTGCAACATTCGTGTTGACACATTGATAAAGGACTTGACTCGAAACGCGTTTGTGAGAAGCGGAATAAATTTGGAATAATTTGACAAACACCCTGCGAGTGCTGCCTTTTCTTTCCCGGCTGAGGAGGAGAGTTGGAGCGGTATTTAATACATGGTGCAACACCGTGTCAGCGTCACCCACCATTTGTGCCATGTCGCCTTTAGTGCAAACTCGAGCAGGAATATATATATATACATATATGTGAAACAATGGCCCAAAAGCATATTGGGCATATATATATATATATATATATATATATATATATATATATATATATATATATATATATATATTACCTACTGGCGTTCGCCAGTAGGTAGTTATAGTTAGGATTTTTTTCAATGTTAAATCTCAAAATTCTATTTGGAATAACTTTGGCACCGGTTGACGAATCTGCCTGAAAATTTCCTGAAAATGGCCTTGTCGAGCTCGGGTCCTTCCTTGAAAGTTTGGGGGGGATACGTCAAGCGGGGGCCGAGATAAAAGGGGGGTCCCAAAACGCGTTTTCCCCATGTAAATTTCCATAGGGCGGTCGATTTCACTTTTAGCCCGAACGGCTGAATGGATTTCCAGCAAACTTGGCAAAATTGAAGGGACTGGTAGCCCGATGTGCCTTTGCTATGTCTCAAGATATGTGCTGCAGTGGATTTTGAGTAATTTAGGTTCAAAAAAATATATATATATATATCTATAGGCGCTCTCCGGTGCGCGCACCGGAGTGCGCTCCAGGCGCGACACGCGACTTGCGCGCAGGAAGCTGATTGGCTCTTGGGTGTCTGTAAACATTCTAAACAGTCTGGAGCGGCCGCCATCTTGTGTCTCGGTAAAATCGAGACACAAGGGGTTTGAAAAAAAAAGGGGCAAATGACCATAAGGGGGAAGAGTAGACCCACTCTGACCCCCTAGGTTTGATGTAGGGGCTAAAATAGGGTCCTGCAGGGCATTAAATTTTTTTTTTTTTTTCGTTTTGCGCGGGGGAAGCGCATGGTACGCGCACCGGCGAAGCACGGGGAAAATCCAGGACCATATTTATGAAGGCCTTGCACTGCTAGTTTTGCGCCTCCTGTGCGTCAATTTTTGTGACGCACCAGCGGTGTAAAAAAATGCGCATTGTTATGCAAAATTTAAAAAGTGACGCATCTATCTAGATGCGTCACTTTTTAAATATAGTGCAACGAGGCACATTTTTTAACACTGCTGTTGTGATGCGTCACTTTTCTGTGCGCACTCCTTATGACATTCCAGATGTGTCATATTTAATGTATGACGAATCATGTTGCAAGGAGTTACAGATACATCAGTATTTCTGACATATCTGTAAACATAAAAGTGATGCGAGGCAGGTGCAAGATTTTGACGCAACAGCATCCTAAAAGTGACGCAGAGAAATCTTATAGATTTCAGTACGTCGTTATTACCAAGCTTTTTGCGGGGGAATGCCCCCTTTGCATACATTATACCTGACGCAGATATAATGTGGCGCAGAGTTTTAAAAAGTGACCCATGTACCTAGATGCGTCACTTTTTAAAAATAGCGTCAGGTATAATGCATGCAGAGGGGGTGTTCTCCCGCAAAAAGCTTTTTAATAGCGACGCAGTGAAATCTTTGAGATTTCACTGCGTCACTTTTAGGATGCTGTTGCGTCAAAATCTTGTGCCTGCTTTACAGCAGGTGTTAGACTGACGCAAGCCCTTTCACATGGTGCTTTTCCATGTGAAAGGACACATTACTGGAGTTGCATCACTTTTGTGACGCACTCCAGCAATGCGTTACTTGGAATGTCATAAGGAGTGCGCACAGAAAAGTGACGCATCGCACCAGTGGTGTAAAAAAATGTGCCTCGTTGCGTTATATTTAAAAAGTGACGTATCTAGGTAGATGGGTCACTTTTTAAAATCAAGCGCCACATTATATCTGCGTGAGGTATAATGCATGCAGAGGGGGTGTTCCCCCGCAAAAAGCTTTGTAATAGCGACGCAGTGAAATGTTTGAGATTTCACTGCGTCACTTTTAGGATGCAGTTGCATCCTTTAAATATAGTGCAACGAGGCACATTTTATTACACTGCTGGTGTGATGCGTCACTTTTCTGTGCGCACTCCTTATGACATTCCAGATGTGTCATATTTAATGTATGACGAATCATGTTGCAAGGAGTTACAGATACGTCAGTATTTCTCACATATCTGTAAACATGAAAGTGGCGCGAGGCAGGCGCAAGATTTTGACGCAACAGCATCCTAAAAGTGACGCAGAGAAATCTCATAGATTTCAGTACGTCGTTATTACCAAGCTTTTTGCGAGGGATTGCCCCCTCTGCATACATTATACCTGACGCAGATATAATGTGGCGCAGAGTTTTAAAAAGTGACCCATGTACCTAGATGCGTCACTTTTTAAAAATAGTGTCAGGTATAATGCATGCAGAGGGGGTGTTCCCCTGCAAAAAGCTTGGTAATAATGACGCAGTGCGTCTTTTTTAGGATGCTGTTGCGCCAAAATCTTGCGCCTGCTTCACAGCAAACCTTTCACATGGTGCTTTTTCCATGTGAAAGGACACATTACTGGAGTTGCGTCACTTTTGTGACGCACTCCAGCAATGCGTTACTTTTGTGTTTACAGATACGTCAGAAATACTGACATATCTGTAACTCTTTGCGAATTGATTAGTCATATATTAAATATGACATATCTGGAATGCCATAAGGAGTGCGTCCAGAAAAGTGACGCATCGCTGTTTTCACGTAGCGATGCGTCACTTTTCAGAAATGAGGCCTCCAGTTTATTCACTGTGTCATAACTTTCTTTTCTAACACTCACCTTCTTTCATTCCTCTTACTTCACTTCCTTTCACCTCTCATACCTTTCTGTTCTTTCTTACTCATTCTCCTTTCAATTATCAATGCACTATATTTCACTTACTCTTCATTTTTTTAAGAATATAGCTCTTTGATGAGAATTGGAGGTAGTTCTGAAAAGAACTTTTGGTTTTCTTCTTTTAACTGAACAGGAACAAAAACAGGGAATGGAAACTGCTCAACAGGAGCAAGAAGAAAAGAAAAAAATTAGGGGTGGGAAGGGCAGCGATGGTTCTCCAATGCTCGAACCATGAGCAGGACACTTTGCTCCCCATAGGTGATGAGTTGATTGCAGTATCTGCATTTGACGACCCCATGGTTAAATGCAGGTTGTATGTTTGCCACCTGCTCCTGCGATTGTTCTCTCCCAGAAGAAGTTGCTCCTCCTGTTGATGTAGAGGCCCCATCTCTGGGAACCTCTTGTGCCAGAGCCCTGACACTTTCCCGGGCAAAATTCTGGGGGTGCCTCCTCTCCACATGGCGAATCATGGTGAAGTTGCCAAAAGAGTATTTTTTTTGGGGGTTACCCCGTGACAGGACCTGTTTGCAGATCCTGCACTCTACTTTTGGTGCATTCACCTTCTTCTGGTCTGCTGGAAACTTAAAAAATTTCCAGATGAAATGTTCTTTGACCTTCGGCTGAGGAGGCTCTTCATCAATGAAATCATTGGAGTCATCTTCACTGCTGGATGGTCTGGCAGCCATGATTAATCAAGAAATATGGAACAGCAAAAAAGGCAGGTCTTTCAGTCACAAAAGTGAAAGAAGAAGTGAAGGAAATGGGTGGGGATTTCATTCATTGTAAAAAAAAACTGTTAGCAACCAATGAAAAGTGTTATTTTAGGGTCACATGACCCGACACGTTTACGCTGCGCGCTCCGGAGCACTTCCGGTGCGTTTACGCAGCGCGATCGTAGGCGCTTCCGGGGCGCAAACGTGGCGCGATCGTAGGCGCTTTTGCGTGCGTTTATGCGCCGCGAACGTAGGCGCTTCCGAGGGCACTTACGTTGCGCGCCGAAGTGACGTCATCAAACTTTTACAGAAATGCATAATCATTTTCCTTATTAAAAAAAACTAATTTTATTTGTATGGTAAGAAATGTTTTGCATTATTATTAACTTTTCATTCATATTTATTTTCACGAACGACAGTTGCGCTCTGGGTGCGCTTTCAGATGAGCTCACGGAAAAGCTTACCGGAGAGCTTAGCTGAAAGCTTCCCGGAGCGCGCACCCAGAGCGCAAAAGAAAAAAATTATATAAAAAAAACATGAATACTTTAAAAAAGAACAACAAATTGTAAAAAAAAAAAAAAGGTTAGAAACTCGATATACAAAGGAATTAGCATTTAAAAAACCTATGAAATTCACTGAAAAAACCATAGGTTTCACACCAGTTATAGTTAGGAATTAGCATTTAAAAAACCTATTAAATTCACTGAAAAAACCATAGGTTTCACACCAGTTATAGTTAGCTGGAAATTTTACTGATATAAAACCATTGAAATTCCCACGTTATAGTTAGATGGACTCACTATAACTTGCGCGTGCAATGCACTGCTGATGATGTCTTATTATGCCAGTTAACCAATCAATTTTTAAAAACCATCCATTTAGACACTTATTTAAACATTTATTCTTCCATCAACTTTTACATATACATATATAAAATATATTTATTTTTCAGAAAGACACACATTCACTGGATGGTGTCATCAGTGATGTCATGAGTGATGTCACTGACCATGTCATGCGTGATGTAATATGTGACATCATCAGCAGTGCATTGCACGCGCAAGTTATAGTGAGTCCATCTAACTATAACGTGGGAATTTCAATGGTTTTATATCAGTAAAATTTCCAGCTAACTATAACTGGTGTGAAACCTATGGTTTTTTCAGTGAATATATATATACCTACCGCCAGTAGGTAATATATATATATATATATATATATATATATATATATATATATATATATATATATATATATATATATATATATATATATATATATATATATATATATTACCTACTGGCGGTCGCCAGTAGGTAGTTATAGTTAGGATTGTTTTCCATAGGAAATCCTCAACATTCTATTTGGAATAACTTTGGCCCTGGTTGAAGAATCTTAGCGAATTTCTCAAAGAAGATGGCTCGGTCCGCTGCGCCTGAAAGTTTGGGGGGGATTGGTCAAGTGGGGGCTGAGATATAAGGGGGGTCCCAAACATGTTTTCTGCATGTTATTTTCCATAGGACCTTTAGACTCGGCTACAGGTCGAACGGCTGAATGGATTTATAAGAAAGTTGGCAAAACTGTAGAGTCCGATTCGCAGATTACGCTTTTTTGGAATGGTGTAAATCTGTTCAGTAGTTGTTGAGAAAATTTAAGTTAAAGTCAATTATATATCTATAGGCGCGCACGCGTGCGCGCACTGAAGCGGCAGCGCATGAGCGGAATTTTTTTTTGCTGCGTGACGTCTGTTAACGTTCGATTCGAAGGAAATCAGGAAGTTTTGTCCGCCATTTTGTCACTGCGAGTAAATATATTGTTCATTTCAAAGCGTTGAAACATGGAAAGGGGAGAAAGTAGAGATTGTCTTGCTGCGTAGGTTTTCTCGGGGTGTGCAGTAAGGCCCTTAAATGCGAAAAGATATAATTTTTTTCCGAAAAAAAAATACGGGGTGCGCGTACCCGGTCGCGCACACCTATTTACAAGAGTGTGAAAATGGAGATAAATCAGAAGTTTGAGTGCTTAGATATAAGGTGGCTCTGAAAAGAGCCCTTGTGTTAATTGAGTGTTTTCTGCATTTATAAGTATGTACCGATGCAGAGCCTGATGTTGCAGAGGAAGATTCTGTTTCCTTCATTAGTGAAATGAACACCGTCTCTCCTATAGACGTCTTGCATGTGGTATCGCAAGTTGTTGTGGTAAATAGAACCCATGCTATAATCTCTGAGGAACGCATAAACAGATTTATTTACATGTCTCCTTGCTTTCTCAAATTGTGCACAATGTTGATTGGACCAATTCCATTTCTGTCTTTGGCATATATTGGAATATACCAAGGCAGATCGAGGAAAAAGTGTCATCAATTGTCGAAAGGTGTCTTTTAGAAGCATTTCCAGACCTACCCCAGTGATTGTGCCTAGATCGTTCCCACCACAGTGCACAATTATAAGGTCTGGTTCTGGGACATGCATAAAAGTTTTCACCAATGAAATCAATTGGTGACATTTCAATCCTCTTTTGGCAATCCATGTTATGTGTACATTTGGTAAGCCGAGGTTGCAAATTCGTCTGCTTACTGCATATTTTTCACTCCAGTGAATATAACTGTGTCCTATTAGCCAGACCTTCATTTTCAAGGGATTTGTAGTCGTCCTCCGATCGGTTCTGGAAGCAGAATGGTAGTTAGAGATTGAAATTCTAAATAAAGAAAAAGGAAGAGGCTGGGTGTGGTTAAAAAGATAAAAATGATTGGTTGATTGTAATAAGTGGAGATTGAAGAGTACGTTGCATGTTAATGTTTATGTTAAACGAAAAGTACTATTGGGTGTGAAAAAAAAAGACATGTAACAGAGTTGTGGATTGGCAGGTGTTTCTGGAGGGAAAACAGTGTTCTTAGTTTGCTGTAGAACGTTGAGACATGAACTTTTGACCTCTGCCTTCAGCAAGGTGCAGAATGAGGTGTAACCATGGAAACAGCCGGAGATGGCAGTTGGTGATGGGTTCACTCTTTGGTGCCTCTGCATCTGACTCTGTTCTGTGGTGGCAGGCGGAGAACTGTTTGTTATTGTGGAGATGAAAGGGTGATAAGGAGAGAAATACGACATAGCGTCTGGCCTGTAGAAGCGTGGGAGCAGTGATTAACTCTGAGTGAAGCGGAACTGTGGCGGTGCTTGGTAAAAGTAAAACATTTTTTTAACAGAGGTACAACTGTCTGTACGGTGCGCGACCTACTAAGAAAGAGTTCACGGGCCGTAATTGGCTTGCAGGTTCTAGTATCAGTAAGTGAGGTCGAGAAAAGAAAACATTCAGGACTTTATTTATGAAGGCCTTGCGCCACCGGTGCGTCACTTTTTCCCATTTTAAAAAATGAGGCACCGGCGGCGGAAGGTCTTCATAAATAAGGTCCACAGTGACTACAATTAAGGTTATGTGTAACCCATGAATAGTTTTTCAATATGAAATCATTTGAGTTGAGATTATGGATTAAAAGAGAAACCGTGAATATTTGAAATGTTTATTTAGAAATGTACTGTTTTAAAGGCAAATCATTATATAATATGAGTACAGAAATTGCAAAAAACACAGTAATTGGTATTGTCAGTAGTACATGGAATACAAACGCTATAGTTGAAGAAAAATGAATATAGTTGGAAAAAAACATTGTACACTCTTATAAGGAAGTATATCATATTTTAATAAATGGAAGAAGGTCTCTGGCCTTTCAGTTAGGGAATGATATATGAAAATGCAAGTGGTTTTATATCATTACTTTATCAATCAGCTGTCTACATGCGAAGCACTATCAAGTTTGTGTTATGTCAGTGTGTGAGGGGAAAAAAAGGCGCCAAAAGCGATAAAATGGTGAGAGGTGCATGTATGTAATCTGTTGGATGGTGCGCAAATCACTATTGAGGAGAACTACTGTATTGAGATATCTTTTGAAGGTTGCAGTATTGCATTTGAAATACAGCACAAGTAATAATGGAAATATTGTTGAAAGAACATATTTTTCTGTAAAGTATTTTAAAAACATAATTTTATAGGAAATTAAAGGAGTAGAGGCGTGTGAGGCGGAAATAAGCAGTTGAGATGCGAAATGGCGTTTACAGTTATAAAAAACTTGTTTAAAATGTACACATTAATTAGGGCACATGTAGCATATATTAGCGAGTTTTGCATTGAATACTTTTGAAATAACCTTAGATAAGATATGCAATAGAATTGTTGAGATTAGACTGTAAAAAAAGAAAGTTGAAAATCGAGTAGCTGAAGAAACAAATGTAGTCCACATAAAAGACCAAAATTTAACCAGCACGAAATCATAATGTCCACTGTTAGTAAAGGCAATAGGTCTGTTCTTCAAAAGAAAATATGGAAAAGAACGTGAAGAATATAGGGAAGCAAAAGGAAATGAGGACGTCAATGGCTTGTATAAGAGTTATTGAAGCATTGTTTAGGCAAAATAGGTAGCTTCTGCTTCTAACAGGAAATCACTTTTATCATTTGAAAGTATGTCAGCTATCCAATGGAAAAGAGTAAAGCAGTACTCATAATCTGTTAAAATTGGAGCCTCTTTTATTATCAGAGGGCAGCTCGGTGGGTTTTCGATGTAGTTCTCTGTTAGGAAAGAGTTAACCGTCCATTGTGTAGGCAAAATAGGCAGCAAGTGCTTCTAACAAGAAATCACTGTTATTATCTGAAAACATGTCAGCCATCCAATTGAGAAGAGGAAAGGAGCATTCATGATCTGTCATTATTGGAGCGTCTTTTACCATCATAGGGCAGCTCGGTGGGTTTTCGATGTAGCTCTCTGTTAGGAAATCTTGCGCCGCTGCGAATATATTCCAATGACCCAGAACTCCTTGTATCGCTGCAAAGGCCATAAACCCTCCGTTGTAACAAAGCTGTTCATGATCAAGTAACGGATTCATGAGGTGATTGTAATTCGCTTCAGGAGGTACCAAATTGCAGAGACATAAATCCAGGGCCCACGTGAAATCACAGGTCAGGCAATGAAATACAGGCTGCACACAGGTGAAATACGAATATCGAAATGATAATCGATATGAAGTATTCAAAGTTGAGAGTGCTAAGGTGCCGTAGTACAGAAGCATTCTCTGTCGAAATAGTTCTAAGTGGTCCCGCTCGTTTGCGAAGGCAGGAGGGACATCCATTTTGAATTTCCCAAGATGGTAAAGGAAACGGCGCAGCATTGCCGGTTGTATAGCAACTCCACAGAATTAGGTCGCCGGCTATGCAGTGGAGAGGAGCAGAATGACTTGATAAATTTTCTAGGAGTCTAGTCACTTAAATATTGCTTAGTAGTTATCAAAAAAGTAGCCTGTCTTGAAGTGGAGGATGCGTTAAAAAATAAGGGAGTCATTGAGCAAGTTCTAAAGCAAGGTCAATTTTTTTTTACATCAATGCTGTTTTCTGTGAATGTTAGCTAAGTGAAAGATATGTGTGTGAGCAGATGCTACGTTCAGTTTTAAATGTGACAATGGAGCTCTTGTTCATGTCTTCCGATTCAAGGTCGGTATTTGCTGCCAAATGCAAATATCAAGAAACGCATGCGTGGGGTAGATAGTCTGCATTCTTAAAGGAAAGCAAATGGAGGGTTATTTTTACCGCGTTAGCATTGTCGTTTAAAAAGTTACAGTGATTTTCATTATATGTTAAAAAAGTGTCACTGATGAAGACTGAAAATAAATCCTTATAAATAACAGGGACTGGTGTATTTTAGAAAAGGTGTGTAACATTACATGAATTGTAAAAAAAAATAATGTAATTGAAAGTGTATGGTTTGAAAATGAAATGTAGAGGTTTATAGTTCACGTTTTGAAAGCAGTTCTAGAGGGTCAGATGCATGATAGATTTATAAAAAAATAGAACATGTTTTTCAGTAGTATTATGGAAAAAATATGTGCCTTTATGTACTATTTAGATTATCTGTCTGTTGCCTATTCTTTGAGTTTTAGTAATCCTGTGTCTTATAAGTTTTCCAGGGGCGGTTTGAGGTTCATGGTGGGCTTGGGCAGGGAGGGTAGGTTGTAGGCATGGGCGGAAAATCCGTTCCGCTCGCGGATTTTGCGGATTTTCGGGAAATCCGCAATCCGCGAGATTTGCGAATTTCCTGAAAAATCCGCAAATCCGCGAGCAGCGGATTTTGCTCGCACTGCTCGCACTGTTCGCGTGAGTTCGCGCCCCGCGAATAAGTGCGAAATTGCAGAAATACGATTTTAGCAAAACTGAAAGTAACTACTTACCAGGTTCAAAAGTTCAGGCTCATCATTAGTAGCCATTTCCTGTAGTGCTTCCTGAGGGGCCCCTCCAGAGTTCAGTTGCCAGTTGCAACTATTATGTGACCCTGCTCTGAACCTCAGAATAGTTACACATATGCCACAAAGGTCCTGAATTACAGCTAAGGGAGACAAGCAGGAGCCAGGCTGGAAGTTAAAATCCATTAATCAGCCCCTAATTCATTATTGTCAGTTGGGGCAGGACAGGTGTTGTAACTAATTTTGCAACAATGAAAGCACTTAGCAAGTGCAAAAGATCACTAATCAGGGCGCACTAAGGAAGCAGGTGCCAGCTAAAAAAATATTCTGTGACACATTAATCAGCCCCAAATTAATTCAGGTCACTTGAGGCAGGGAAGGTGTGCTTTGCTTTGCCAAAAATAATGTACACTGGACAACCAGAGGGTGTGGTGATGAAACAGAGGGTGGCATGGGTGGGCCAGAGGGTGGCATGAGTAGTCAGAGAGTGGCAGTGGTGACAGAGAGTGGCAGTGATGAAGAAGAGTGTCCCAAACAGGTTGGACACGTAGAAACAACAAGTTCGCAAAACTTGCGACCCGACAGGTAAGTTCGCAAATTGCGAAATTGTAAAAACCCTCGCGAACTGGCAGAAACACGGGCGAACACAAAAAAAAAAAAAAATCCGCAAATTCGCGGGAATTCGCGGATTTTGCGGATTGCGAGTTTGCAAATCCGCAAATTCGCGGATTGCCAATCCGCAAAATCCGCTCATGCTTAGTAGGTTGGGGGTTTGTAATAGGGGGTCCGGGTGGGGTGGAGTGCGGAGTTTAGTGAAGAGTGAGGGGGCGGGGGCTTAGGGTGTTTGGTAATGGAGCAGAGTCAGAGGACGCTACATTTCTGTTATGGGGTGCCACGGAAATATGTATCCATTCTCAGAGGTTTATTATATTAAGGATATATATTAACATGGTGGCTCTTGTTGTTTTGTGGTTCTGTGCATGTGTATAATGCTGGCCCTGTAGTTTTTGTCTATGGACCTCATTACGACACAAGGGAGCTACGTTGCACAGTTGGAGATCAGAGACTTAGGAAATAAAACTTTATAATTGTAAGGGCTCTAAGCGATACAAATCGCCCGTTCTCGGTGTAAAAAATATCACCGCTATTGGTGGTATTTTCTACGGTGTTAGTGCTCGAAGGAGAATAGTAACATATATGTGAAAGAAAATTCTGTAACAGGCTCAGCATTTCACATTATCGCGTGAAAACAAAAGTTGTTCTCACATAGCAATAAGTCTCTTATAATTAAGGGACGGAGTGTATATAGTGCTATTTACTACACTGCTATGTGAACGATGTCGAATGTTTCATAAGAGGGGGCTTTAAAAGTTTTTCGATAAACTGGTTTTCCAGGGAAGTGGTTAGAGTGTTCCGTGTAAATTGCAGAATAGAAACTAGTAAGAACTAATTGGAAGTGTTGTTCTAAAGTCACATGACTTCACATGCGTGTGTCGCTGCCTCTACGCGATAGGTGGGTGCGCGCACCCGATCGCGCACTAAAAGAAAGCGGCAAGAAAATATCAGCTAATATGCTCTTGGAGCTCGTTTTGGTACAAAGAGTTAGTTCTGAAAATAACTTGTTTTTTTTTTTTTTTTGGAAACAAGTGTTATGATGCTTTTGATTTCTTAAAGTTGCTACGACATTTTTCAGTATGTCATACTATCCAAATAAAGTGAAGAAATTTAACTTTTCTTGGAGCATTTATGACTCTCAATTTTGTGTTTAATTAGAATAAAGCTTTGCTCTCCGTATACAAGAAGTTTTCCACAGTTCTTGCATTTCATGTGCACGTTCGCCAGATATGGTTTCAAGTCCATGTCAGCACTCGATGGAGATACAGGTCATTCTGCAGAAGATGTGCTGGTCACTTCTGATGGTAATAGCGTGGCCTCCGTTTTTCTAGTCAAAGGTGGTCGCTCATTTCCTTCAGATTCGGAAGATGAATGCGGAACGGTAGCCATTGCAGCAAAGTCTTCGGGAAGATGTTCGACGTTGTTCTCTCTTGAGAGTAGAAAAGAAAGTGATGGAAGTGGGTGGAGTGCTGCGTGTAAATTCCAGAATAGAAACTACCAACAACCAATTGCAAGTGTTGTTTTCAAGTCACATGACTTTACATGCGCTTCTCAGGACGTGTAGGCGGTGACACTATCTAGTTATGAACGTGATTTGGAAGTAGCGATGTTCTTTAGTGAAGTTTAAAAACGTGAAAAGAAGTGAATTCAAACACATACGGATTTCACATATTTTTAGAGCTCTATTTAAGTATACAATTATTAAATTATAAAACCTTTTATATTTTTTAAAAAAATATTAAGGTGTGTACAATCAGTCACGCACGAACGATTAAAAAAAATTCGGCTCCATTTAATTAAAAGGTTTGTATGACAAAAAAAAAACCTAGGTTCACTGTCTTAACGTACTATAAGTTCTTTCATTGGTCTATGAAGAAATTCATTAGGTTTAAATTGGAAAGCTTTCATGAAATAAATAGGTGGGTGCGTGCACTCAGTTGTGCACGTAAGGTTGGTATGTCGATATTTATTTCAGGTATATCCTTCATACTTAGGAACTAGCATTCAAAAAACCTATGAAATTCACTGAAAAAACCATAGGTTTTACACACGTTATAGTTAGGAAATAGCATTTCAAAAACTTATGAAATTCACTGAAAAAACCCTAGGTTTTACACACGTTATAGTTAGGAAGTAGCATTTAAAAAACCTATGAAATTCAATGGAAAAACCATAGGTTTGACACATGTTATAGTTAGCTGGACATTTTACTCATATAAAACCAATGAAATTCCCCGTTATAGTTACTTCAGCTAACTATAACTCGTGCGCCCGCAATGCACTGCTGATGACTTCACATATTACATCACTCATGACATGGTCAGTGACATCACTGATGACATCACTGATGACATCATCCAGTGAATGGGTTAGTTCTGAAAATTAAATATGTTTTATATATGTATATCTGAAGGTTAATGGAAGAAGAATTGAGCATATAAGTGTATAAATAGCTGAGCAAAAAAAAATAAAAAAAAATAAATTAGGTTTTTTTGGGGCATTTGTGGTAGTCCCCAGCAAGGACGATGAGCTTTATGCTCAGTTCACCATAGGAGATGGTCTTACCACAATGACTACATGTTATACGGAAATCCCCAAACCGTGGCTGAATGCAAGGGATCGTCTTCCTTGCCTCTGGTCCTGATGGAGTGGGTTGCTTTCTTTTGGAGGATTTAAAATTCAAAGGCGCTGACACTTCCTTTTTCCTGCATGCCACTGACGAAGGGATATGGTGATTCCTGAAACGCGTATGGCGTAATTACATTCACAGAACAGGACTGCTGTTGTGCCGACTGTCAGCATGCTGCCAATAAATGTGTGCTTTTATTAGCTTCCTTGTGGCCTTTTCCAAATGGGTTCCTGCATCGTGTTTGATTTTAGGCGGCTTTTCCGGTCGCGGAAAAGGCCCACCACTGAACTGCGGGCCTGCAAACACTAAAGCGGTGTCTGTGTGACTGAATGGAAGGTGGGTGTGCGCCATGCAGGGTGGTGCCCACTACAACACATTGGCATCAGCAAAGCAGGACATTTGACCACGGACTCCTGTATCCACCCACTTGGGATGTAAAAACTCTTTTAATCATCGAAGTGAACAGCGCACCCACTGTGGCTTTACTCACCTGCACTACGATACCCAGAGGGCCGTGTCCACGGCCGCGCCCAAAAGGGCGGGGTTGAAGCATTTAAAATTCAAAGGCGCTGACACTTCGTTTTTCCTGCACTCCACTGACGAAGGGATATGGTGATTCCCGAAACGCGTATGGCGTAATTACATTCACAGAACAGGACTGCTGTTGTGCCGACTGTCAGCATGCTGCCAATAAATGTGTGCTTTTATTAGCTTCCTTGTGGCCTTTTCCAAATGGGTTCCTGCATCGTGTTTGATGTTAGGCGGCTTTTCCGGTCGCGGAAAAGGCCCACCACTGAACTGCGGGCCTGCAGACACTAAATCGGTGTCTGGGTGACTGGATGGAAGGTGGGTGTGCGCCATGCAGGGTGGTGCCCACTACAACACATTGGCATCAGCAAAGCAGGACATTTGATCACGGACTCCTGTATCCACCCACTTGGGATGTAAAAACTCTTTTAATCATCGCAGTGAACAGCGCACCCACTGTGGATTTACTCACCTGCACTACGATACCCAGAGGGCCGTGTCCACGGCCGCGCCCAAAAGGGCGGGGTTGAAGCATTTAAAATTCAAAGGCGCTGACACTTCGTTTTTCCTGCACGCCACTGACGAAGGGATATGGTGATTCCCGAAACACGTATGGCGTAATTACATTCACAGAACAGGACTGCTGTTGTGCCGACTGTCAGCATGCTGCCAATAAATGTGTGCTTTTATTAGCTTCCTTGTGGCCTTTTCCAAATGGGTTCCTGCATCGTGTTTGATGTTAGGCGGCTTTTTTCCGGTCGCGGAAAAGGCCCACCGCTGAACTGCGGGCCTGCAGACGCTAAAGCGGTGTCTGTGTGACTGGATGGAAGGTGGGTGTGCGCCATGCAGGGTGGTGCCCACTACAACACATTGGCATCAGCAAAGCAGGACATTTGACCATGGACTCCTGCATCCACCCACTTGGGATGTAAAAACTCTTTTAATCATCGCAGTGAACAGCGCACCCACTGTGGCTTTACTCACCTGCACTACGATACCCAGAGGGCCGTGTCCACGGCTGCGCCCAAAAGGGCGGGGTTGAAGCATTTAAAATTCAAAGGCGCAGACACTTCGTTTTTCCTGCACGCCACTGACGAAGGGATATGATGATTCCCGAAACGAGTATGGCGTAATTACATTCACAGAACAGGACTGCTGTTGTGCCGACTGTCAGCATGCTGCCAATAAATGTGTGCTTTTATTAGCTTCCTTGTGGCCTTTTCCAAATGGGTTCCTGCATCGTGTTGAAATATATATGTGAAACAATGGCCCAAAAGCATTGAGGACGCACTCCCAGTCGGTGATATCTTACGATTACGACACCAGCAGCTTTAGTCCGATATTTGGATCCATTTATTTTTTTCTTTTTCTTATTTGTGAGCAAGGTCTCTGGTGAGAATGCTGCTGGCTTGCTGTTAGTAAATCTAATAACCACAGATACTGGTTGGATATTATTCGTGTTAGCCTGGGAGTGCACAAAGAAAAACTTCCCTCTGGGGAAATCCCCAAAGGATTGTACTCGGCTGGGCTCTGCCGCCCTTTTGATGCACCGCCGAAGAGCGCCCGGGTGCCTTGGAATGAGCCAGGTGTGGGACGGACGGGAAGGTTGTCAGTAGTTCCAGCGCTGGGTGAATTTACTCCTTGTTGTATTACATATGCTGCAGGAAGTTGCGAGGTGTGCGCAATACTCTTTTTTGCCGACCTAGGGTCTTATTTATGAGGCCTTGCGTCAGTTTTGCGCCACTGGTGCGTCACTTTTTGTGACGCACCAGCGGTGTAAAAAATGCGCCTCGTTGCGCCATATTTAAAAAGTGACGCATCTAGGTAGATGCGTCACCTTTTAAACCCCTGCGCCACATTATACCTGCGTCAGGTATAATGTATGCAGAGGGGGCGTTCCCCCGCAAAAATGCCTCGTAATAGTGACGCAGTGAAATCTATGAGATTTCACTGCGTCACTTTTAGGACGCTGTTGCGTCAAAATCTTGCGCCTAAGACTGACGCAAGCCCTTTCACATGGGCCTGGCCCCATGTGAAAGGACGCATTGCTGGAGTTGCGTCACTTTTGTGACACACTCCAGCAATGCGTCACTTTTGCGCTTACAGATACGTCAGAAATACTGACGTATCTGTAACTCCTTGCGACATGATGCGTCATACATTAAATATGACGCATCAGGAATGTCGTAAGGAGTGTGCAGTGAAAAGTGACGCATCGCTGTTTTCACGCAGCGATGAGTCACTTTTCATAAATGAGGCCGCTAGTTTCTTATGTCATTGGGACAGCTTTTAAGGGAGAATTGAATTTGCGTAAAAACAACCAGTGAAATGTCTGCTGACACGCTTAGGACCATGAGCTTGCCGCGGTTGAGATGTTCTCGGATGATATTGAAAATGAAGCTAGTGCAAACGCTGAAAGAGTAGAAGAATCAAATGCTAAATCTAATGGTCTAAAGGAGAATTTTAAGCTGCTGGAGAAATACAAATGCCAGGAACAGTCAAAGTGGTGGGAGGCACGCTCATTAAAGAGATAGTTGTATGTGGGGCGAATCCTCAGGGGGCTACTTATTATGTTAGCCCCCAGTTATGAGATGCCTAATCCACTTATGATGGCGGAATGGGGTGAGTGTAACCTCGACTCATCAAGGAGTCTGGTTGAGATATTCGTTAAGTATCCTGAAATAGATAGGGCAGAGTTACAAACTAAAATTGAAGCCCTTGAAGACAGCATAAAACAGCAGGAAGGAGAGTCCCGGCTGGGACAAAAAATGAGGGATGAAATGACTATAAGATTGGCCAAAGAGGAAGAAAAAATGAAGACACGTGAAACTTATAAATTCAAGAAGGATAGAGATGACTATGCTAATGGTCAAATTTTTACATTTGCGAAGCGTTACGATTCCCTGAGGGCTGCCACTGCAAATAAAAGTTTGCAAGGGAGCAACAAAACATCTAATCAGCGTGTTGAATATCCTCCATGTAAGAGCTAAGCTGGGCACCAGAATGTGAATCGGAAAACGAGGGTGCCAGGAAAAATAATGAGGAAGGAATCAAGCTGACGTTGGGGGAAGAATTGGACATTTTAAAGCAAGGCAGAAGGGACACCCTGAGACCAAGAAACCAGGAAGTAGTATCAAAAAAAAGTCTCAAAGTAGACGGGGGAGACGCCAGGCCTGCAGGAACCGGAGAATCCAAGAAGCGGGGCCGGGGAAGAGCCAAAAAGAAAAATTAACATCCTCAATCACTGAACATTTAGATCCAGGAGAAGCAACTAGAAATCTGGAGGCGAATACCATAGTCAATTTGACCAACATTGTATTGACTGTAGCTGAAAAGCAGTTGCTTTCCCTGGGGCTTACATTCTGCCCGCAATCCAATTTTAAGTACACACAAACAAGAGCTGATGTGTACCTGTTCATACGCAAATTAAAATTGAAGAAGTAACATCTACAAAAAACAAGCATGGAGGCAATATCTCTAACTCCGTCAGCATCTGGAAACAAGGAATCCCCAGGATTGTTGGTGTCGGATATTGAAATATATCAGGATATATGCAGCCGAGCAAATGGAGATCAGTCAGAGAGCCAATCCCCTGCATTTGGATATGGACAAAAAAAGCCTGAGACTCCATTTAAAAACAAGTCAAAATTGATTCCCTTGGCTGCACGTGATGGCTTAGACTCTTTCAGTGACCATGTGGTTGGACAGATCAAGAAGCTAACTTTTGCTACTAACAGATTGAAAAGATCATATACCAACAAAGAAAGAAACTACAACCAATTAATTTTAAAACTGCAAAAAGAAGAAGTGGTTATACGAAATTCAGATAAGGGCGGCAACATCGTCCTCTGGCCGTTAAAGGATTATTTAAAGGAGGCACATAGGCAGCTTGATGATGTGCAGTGCTACAGAAAAATTACTCCACTCAAATATAAAGTGATTCAAGATTCCCTGTTTAAAAATGTATTAGCTTGGAAAAGCTGTGGACTATTGAGTTTGGATGAATATAGATTTATTAAGAAAGAACATCCAATGGTACCATATATCTATTTCATACCAAAGGTCCACAAGAGCATGACTGCACCACCTGGTAGATCGATCATCGCAACATGTGATGGTCCACTGGAAAATCTATCGAGGTACATCAATTTTTTGTTTCTTTCGGTGCACATGAAACAACTCGGGTCTTATGTACAGGACACCAGTGACTTTCTAAATAAACTCAAGGACTTGTCCTGGGACTCAAATCTTTTACTTATAACATTGGATGTATGCTCTTTGTATACATGCATAAGACACCGAGATGGGTTAAAAGCAGTGGAGTATTTTTTTAAGCAAAAGGTTAATGATGTTTGCACAGCACTCAAGAATGTTGCTGGATATGCTACTCTTCTGCCTTGAGAACAATATGTTTATTTTTAATGGTCAGTTTTATCATCAAGTTCAGGGTGTTGCGATGGGGGCCAGCTTCTCCCCCAGTTATGCCTGTTTGTTTATGGGATGGTGGGAGGAGCTGGTCCACATGCGCAAATACAAAGAGGTATATACCATTAAGGTAGTTTCATGGTTGATGTTCATAGATGATCTTTTTATTGTATGGAGAGGTAGTGAGGAAAGTGCGCTAGAATTTATAAATCAAATCAATGAAAATGATTTTAATCTGAAATTCACTTTTAACATCAGCAAACATACAGTGACCTTTTTAGACGTTGAGATCTTAGTTGAAAATAATGTTTTAACCACTACTCTTTTTAGAAAACCGACTGCAGGGAACACACTTTTACATCCGTCGAGTGCCCATCCTCCACGTTTTAATCAGAAGCATCTCCTACGGGAAGATGCTCTGGATCCAACATATCTGTAGTGATCCGGAGGATGCAAGAATCAAACAATTGGAGTGTGGTGCCAGATTTCTAGCCAGGGGCTACAGCAAGGAAATAGTGGAGGCTGCTATAAACAAATCAAGTGTGAGGCCCAGGGAAGATCTCCTTGTATACAAAGCTCAGACCCTGCAGCAAGCTGGAGAAACAAAGCAACAACCAGTGAGGCTTATTTTAACATACTCTAAGCAGTAGAAAGAGCTTAGGAGCATCATCAGACGCAACTGGCACTTTATCCAGGAAGATCCTGTGATAGGTGATTTGATGCCCGCTAATCTATCTATCTCCTTTAGAAGATCAGTGAGTATGGGTAATAAGCTGGCCAAAAATAGCCAGGAGAGCAATCGGAAGGACACGTGGTTGACCACCTGGAAAGGGTTTTATAAATGTCTAACTTGCAAAGCCTGCCAATTTGGAAGTAATACTAAAACATATACAACTGCCTTTTCCAAGAACATTAGAGAAATCAAGCAACACCTTACTAGTAAAACCAAATATTGTGTTTATGTCTTGGAATGGGATTGTAAATTAAAATATATAGGCAGTAGGGTACCACATTGGCAGTGCACAAACGTGTCCTGCAACATCTAAGGGCAATAATCAATAAGGATCAGACATACCCAGTTGCAAGGCACTTTCAGGCAGTACATGGCAGAAATCCACAGAATTTACGTTACTACACAATTGAAGCTGTTCCTGTAATGAGAAGAGGGGGTGATAGAGAGGCTTAATTGCGACGCCTGGAGACAACCTACATTTTAGAGTTAGATTCTAAGTCTCCGGGTGGACTAAACGCCACGGAAGATCTCCATACCTTTCTATAATAATGTACCCCTCTTCTGCCTGCAACATAGTACTAAACTCTATACACCCAGTGGTGACTCAGATAGGGTGCAAAAAATACTTAGATAAAACTGATAAAGGCACCATTATATAAGTGGCGGGGATAATTGAACCTTTAGTAACCATTGGGTATTGCTGGTGGTATCAAAAAGACCAGCATATTAATACACAATTCTCATTGAGTCGTACACCCTGATTTTAGTGATTGGTTTTTAGATGGGAGGGTAGATTTATCTTCTTGTCTTTTTATTAGTCATTTTAGAATGGGTTACTGGTATATATTAAATTAGATATTTATTGTGTATGTGTATATAAATGCTCTTAGTGAATAGCCCCTTCCTCACCTAAGATCAAAATAGAACAGCAGATGAATTAACCTCTGTACATACAGCATTGTTTTCTTGCATCTATCTAAACATGAATTTAATATGAAATTTGTACATTATCACCAAGTACTGTGCACAAAGTCACTTTACTCTTTATCTCTGGAAACTGTAGCACGTAGTCACTTTATTTAGATAGGGATTTTTGGCAATGGTCAAATTTTAAGCGAAATAATGTATGCTTTGCAGTACCAGCCATTGAGTTGTAGTCTGTATTTTGAACCAACAACCCTAGTAATGAGTGGCGATTGTGGGAGTTACAGTATAGCAGTTTTTAAATAAACTGTGAATAAATGTCTCTGGGAATGTGAATATCGGGATCGATATTTGCACACATTAGGTTATGATCTTTTCTTTAAATAGGGGTATCTGATTTGTGTCTGAATAACTACTAAAAAGCATACAATGTGATCTGAGTCCATTTCCTCCATTAGGGAGCTTTAATAAATTTTAAACCACGTTATTTATCAATGAATTTTTCTTTTTGCCCTTTTCTAGAGTAATTTAAAAAATTGGGTCCACAAAATGCATTTAGACAAATAAGTTTTGTCAATCATGTACACAAACAATGTTTTTGATGAAAGCGTACATTAAGTTTGCAAAATATACAGCACAACTGATAAGCATTTACGCAGTTATGTACACATTTATGTTTTTAATATCTCGTTTTTTACATGAGACCCCCGGAATTATGGTAATATGTTTACTATGTCTCCTAATTGGGCTTGCACTGGCACTTTAAAAATGTGGGGTAAGAACTAAGCGTTATCATGTGATCAAGGCCGCTGGGACGGCCGAAACGCGTCAAGATGGTACAGTGGATAAAATAAATTAAATCTGCACTAAGAAGGTCTGCCCTCGTCATTTCGCATGCAAGCGGAGAAGACAGTGTATATCATTATAATGTTTTTTTAAATCTTGCTGGTTGTACGAACGTCCCGTGGTACCCGAAAATATGTGTCAGAACAGTTTAAGAAGGAATCACTAATATCACAACATTTATTTAACAAAATGTAATTGAATCCTGTAAAGATCAAGCAGCTGCACCAAGAAACTATGGTATGTAGACATGGAGCAGCAGCTGCAGTGACAGCGTAATGGGCAAAAGAGTGTGAACAGCTTAGTTCACAGACATTAGCGTTCGGTTCCAAAATATCAACGAGCACCAGCAAGAACTTCAGGTGTATAGCCACAGTGCAGCAGGTGCAGTGTCACTAAAGCAGACCCATGAGTGCAAACAGCCCACTTCATGAACATTAGCAAACATCCACTAATGAAGCCATTCACTCAGCCATATAGCCAGTCACACGCCACTCACTCTCCCATACAGCCAGTCACACACCCACTCATATAGCCACTCGCCCGCACTCAAGACTCATAGAACCACTAACACAGCCATCCTCTAAGGTTACAGGTTATAGTTACAAACAAAAATGTAAAATATACTAAAACAACTAAAGGTTACAGGGATGTTAACGTTAGGAAATAGAATTAATAAGACCTTAGAAATTCACTGAAAAAAACAAAGGTTACATGGATAGTATAATTAGGAAATAGAATGAAAATAATGCAAAGTTTGCAGGGAGTTTTAGTTAGGCTCAGATTTCAATCAAACACAACTATGGATCTTCAGCAGTTAAGGTTACCTGAGCTAACTATAACTTACACCCCTACAATGCCCTGCTTACGATCTCACATATTAAATCACTGATGACATGGTCAGTGACATCACTCATGACATCATAAATGTGTACATTTGAAATATGAGCCTAACTATAATGTCCCTGTAACCTTGGGTTTCTTCAGTGAATGTCTAAGGTTATTTGTATTCTATTTCCTAAAATCTCATCATGTTATTGTCAATGCAATAAACTACCAAAACCACCATAACCTATTCTTCAAATCACTTAACACCTACAGGGCATAGACACAAAAGCCACAAAGGAACACCTAGAAGTGAAAAAAAACGTGGGATTTCATTTATGGAGTAATTGGATTTTTTAATAAGATTGCAATAAAATCAGACATTGCCTCAAGCATTGACATAACATTATTTAAAGTATTTCACTGCAGACATTGATAATAAAATAGGTTTCCACTACTACATTAATTGGTTGTCCTTTTCTGAATGATGAAATTACCTGCCAACCCGGGGTCAAACCGGTGGCTTTCAGATGGCTTCAGTCAGTGAGTTCTATAGGAGTGAATACACCTTATTGTCAATAGAAAAATGAAAGTCCAACATGGTGATGGATATGAGAATTTATTGTAAAGCCAAAAAAGCGTGAAAAAATCATGTTCAGTAATTGACGTACTGTATTTCCAGCTTGTGGTACTGAAGCAGATAAAGTGAGGATTTGAAAAATGTGACTTTCAAAAAAGTAAAAGGAAGTGTGTTTTGAAAATCTTTCTACTGTGACTCACCGTGAACCAGATAAATGAGGTGACTGGGTTTGAAATGTCAGGCCTCATTATCTCCTGGCGCCTCAGCAGAGCTACAGGTTCGCGTGCCAGTAATTGCTTCACCTGATATTAATAATGAGCCAGCAGACTGGATTCCCAGCTCGAGCATACATAATGAATTGCGCCTAGAATCAGCTTTTTCAAAGGAAAATGTTGCAGATAAAGTGTAAAGGCTTTCTCACTTCCTTTCACCTCCTAAAATATGAGCACATGCTATGTGAAAAAACAGCGCCTAACTGTATGAATTGTTAATATTATCATTTCAGTATCAACTACATGAAAGCTTTACTATTCACGACTATCATAAGGAATAATTCGGCACAGATGCTGATTTTTGGCAACTCAAAATCTATGCTCTTTTGCTGCAGCCCTAATCTGTGGCCTGGATTTTTCTGCAGAGTGTGCAAATGGATGTATGACGTTACAACGCATACCTTTACAACGCGGTATTCACAACGAATACCGTTACAACGCATAGCGCTTAGAGGTGCTGGATAGTGGTAAGTATAATTTTCTATTCCAACTCCAGTCCCCGTGGACAATAGGGAAGGTGTTGGATAGAAAATTTCACTTATTCCCTATCCTAGAGCGCCCCCCAGCACAATGCGTTGTAATGGTATGCGTGGTAATGCCTGCGTTGTAATGGTAGTGCGTTGTAAAAACTTCGTTGTAAACGTTGTATACTGTGCAAATGGGCGTAAGTTAGAGTCTGGTAGCTACTCCATCCCAAACGTGGCAGATTCCATTTTATAAGTGTATTGCAGTCAGTGGCACACGTAATACAGCCGACTGGAGAATGTATTACTTTACCACAAATGACTTTACTACGCATATGCCTTTACAATGCACATGCCTTTTCCACGCATGCCTTTGCTATGCGAGGTAAAAGTATAGTTAAGGTACGTAAACCCTATATATATGTATAAATGTACAACAAATACACCTGAAAGCTTAGGAATGCACTCTCCATTTGGTTTGTTTTCAAAATGGGAACTTGTACATTATTCCATGGTCATCCTTTCTTAGACCTGACGCATTTCGAGGCTGCTGCTTCCAATCAGCATGCTTTCATCCTGCCCCCAGTGGGCCTGCATGCTGGAACTTGTGGTCCTATTGAAAACAAGTGTCCAACTCTATTAGGACCTGCGTGCACATTCGTTTTTTAAAAAGCTTTTTTGATGAATTCAATTTACATGGATTGCACGGCTGCCCTGCCGTGAGGAGTAGCACCATACTAATAATGTCAGGAGGCCGCGCGAGGAGTTGTACCCAGAAGAGAAATGGAGCGCAGCAAATATAGGAAATTGTACTCTCAGATTGTACTGGGGCCCACTATGTATATATGTGTGTACATGTACACACATATATACATCTGTTGATCGTGAACAAGGTATTTGGGAATACTAAAACAAGTAGTTCATCTCGCCTGTATCCCTGTGAATGATTTGAAAAGTAGAAAATGTAAAAAAATTGCAAAACCTGCAGGAGTGCGGCCCGTTTTTCCCTCTTGACAGAAGGATTGTGTGCAAATATTTAGTGGTGTGGTTCTGCCGCAGGGTTTGGCATAACCCTGGGCGTAGTTTGTGTAGTCGCACTACGTGTAGCTACGCAAAGTGCACTTCGCACTACGCCACCTACGCTTAGCTACGCAAACAGCATAGTGCGGGAGGGAAAATGCTGTTCGCACTGATTGGTCAGTGCCAGATGCTTGTCCGCACTGTGCAATCATTGCATATGGCCGGGATGCCTGTCACCCCCTCCCAACACAATCCCCAAGGATGGGAAGACGGACACAGTTCTTGAACTTTTGGAAGGCGGGAGGGAGTTACCCTCCCGGCCGTATTTATTAAAATATGAAACAAAATTAAAACATTAAAAATAACAGTTTCATATCATGTACAATTTTTCATTTATGACATTACGATACAGACACTTTTATTGGCTAACCTTAACAAAAGTCTAATACAAAGTTTCTCCTAGCCGAGTCTAGACATCCTGCAAATGCATACTTTCTAAAAAAAAATTGTACATCCTAACATTACGGGCCAACGGCAAGGTCGTAACCGGTGTCAGATCCCTAATCCAGAACTCCCCCCTCACTTGTGAGGGGCGGGCGCACAGAGGACTGTACCTCCGTGCCAACTTCCAATTTCCCTTGTCTTAGCGGGGGCCCCTTATTTAACTCGACGCCATCTTAGTGGTCGTCCGAGGACTCGTGTGAGGTGTCTAGAAGGTAGCGTAGACCCCCCTCCCACCCCACACTGCTTACCACATCCGCCGTCGCGGATGTCCTGGCCCCGGGAAATTCCTCGGAGGGGCACGTAGCCGCCTCCTCCCCTGGGAGGGGCCTATGACCGCCTTCCCTTTAGGCGACCCCATACTTAGTTGGTGCCACCTCCCTGTGTGAGGGGCCAATGGCCGCCTCCCCCCGGGCGCTCCCATCCATAATGGGTGGCGCCCCCCTCTAGGGATCTTGAAATTACTGCTCACCGATCATGACCTTACCGCCACAGGCCGGATAGTTGACCGGCTATCCGGACCCCCCACAAAACTCCTCCTCAAGGTCATGGATTTATAAACCCCTTAACCAAGCTACGAAGTCTCCTATGAGTAAGACATTCCCCTCCCGGGACAGATGGACCCCGTCTTCGAGATACATGTGGTCCCCCCGAATACACCCATGTGGAATACAATGCAACTGTCCTGAGCGAAACAACCTACTAAGTTTGTTATTGACTTTCTTTACTGAATGATTCAAAGCTGCCACAGAGAGGGCCCCCCGCCACACCTTCCTGGGGATCATGTGTGACCATGCTATCGTGCACCCCGGAACCCTTCTCACCAACCAACTAACAGTGGATAGAATTCGCTCGAGCAGTACCCGACGACCAATTGTCACCAAATCATTGCCCCCCAGGTGTACTATGATTACAGACGGCGGTGACCTTGTCCGCCCTAACAGCCCCTCAATAAAACATTGAAATTGGTCAATACAGAGCCCGCCCCTTCCGTGGAAGGTCACCCTGTACCCGTATTCCCCAGCCACGTGAATCATGTCACCTGCTTTGAATACGTCCCCGGCACGCCTCACGTATGAGTGGCCAACGACCCACACCACTCTTTCCTCAGCCGGTGATCTTTGACCGCTGGTCCCCAGGTGTCGGGTCAACTGCACAGTCCGCCCCGCATAGCATGGCCGCGAAACTGTAAACCAAACAGAAAACAAGAAGCGTGAGTGCATGACATTGGCTTCACAACATGTGCAACCGCACATACCTTTTATAACAGTTCGAGGACCAACGTCCCAATTGTTTCACTGTTTCCACACTCAGACCCCTGGCTGTAGCCTCTGTAGCAGCCCCTATCCGAAAGGAATGGGTCCCAAAATCGCTCGGGTCCAAGCCCGCTGCCGCGATTGCCATTGTTAGCACCCGCTGAAACTGAAACCTGGTCAGTGGGGTGGCGTCGGTGTGTCTCAGCAAAATTCCCCCCCATGACACTGCCCTTTGCGCTAAATACTCCTCAACGCATTTCACTGGGCACATGGGGGACCCTCGCATATGCTGGACAACAACACTGTCCCCGATAGCTCCCTGATCGGTTTTGGACCTGGCTATTGTGACTACCATTGAATCACCTTTGATGAGAATGTGTTCTCGACACAGACCTCCCCCCGTATCCTGCTTATTCTTTGCCACCAGCTCGCTCACCCGCATAGCCCCATGGAATGCTAATGCGAAAGCGGCTCGGAACAGCACTGCCTCTGACTGGGATGAACATGTCGCAGGGAGTACGGACAACAACAGGGACAACCTTTCGAGCCCAATCGGGTGCCTCTTGTCTACTCTACGACCCTCGAGCGTTGCCACCCTCGCAGCGCCTTCTTCACCAGAAAGGACGATGTGGGATCCTTGATGCCATGCGCCTGCGCCATGAATGCAATGGCGGCCCGGTGCCTATTGGCCGTTCCCGCTGATCGGCCTGCCTTGTGGAGTGATACTAAAAACTTTAGGACATACTCCTCCTGCCCCCAATGATCCCCTCCTGCTAGACCCAAAAATTCCCAATAGGAACGAAACGCTCCTTCGTATGCCTTCCTTGTCCTGGGGGCTAGACTTGCTCCCACGAGGTCCTGTAATCCGGGGCACCGAGTAACCAGAGAGCTTCGGGAAATGGTGCCGCCACCAAGTCCGCAGAAGGTAGATACCCCCTGAAGGCCTGCACGTGGGAACGAGAGAGTGCATCAGCCGCCTTGTTCAGTACACCCGGCACGTGTTGTGCCCTAAACTGAACGTTCAGTCTCATACACAATAGTACAATTTTCTTCAATAATCTCAATATCCACTTGCAGCGTGCTGCCTGATTATTTATACAATCGACCACGGTCATGTTGTCGGACCAAAACACCACTGTGCGATCCCGAAACCCATCAGGCCATGTCTGCAGGGCCACAAAAATGGGGAACAGCTCAAGAAACCCGATGTTACCTGTGAGCCCACTGGTGTGCGACCATGTCGGCCATGTTTGTGCCGACCATCGGTCACCGAAGATGGCGCCGAACCCCACACTCCCCGCCGAGTCGGTCCATAAACCCAGCTCCTCCGAGGAAGCCGGTGGCTTGCTCCACACAATTCGACCGTTAAAGTCCGCCAGAAATGCCAACCATATGCGCATGTCCTGGCGAACCTCTGCAGACAGTCTCGTGCGGTGGTGCCCTTCTTTGAGACCGACCATGGCTTGTTCGATAGAGCGGGAAAAAGGACGAGCCATTGGGATCACTCTAAGGGCAAAGTTAAGTTGTCCCACCGTTTTCTGTAACTGATGGAGGGTTACTTTCTCTCCGCTAATACACAGTTCTAGGGAGGCCCTGAACTTCGCTACTTTTTCCTTGGGCAAACGGAAGCATCCCTTCACCGAATCGAGCTCAATTCCAAGAAACTCGAGTGAAGTCGATGGCCCCACCGTCTTCCCTGGTGCCAATGGCACACCGAACTGCTCCATAAGAGTGCAAAATTCCCGTAAAGCCTGTGCACATTCCGTGACACCGGCCGGCCCCAAGAACAACAAATTATCTAGGTAGTGCATAACCCGGGCATGGCCCGTGGCCCTAGTGAATGCCCATTGCAAAAAACAACTGAATCTCTCAAAATAGGTACAAGATATGGAGCAACCCATTGGCATACATCTATCCATGTAATAGCGTCCCTGAAAAACAAAACCTAACAGACGCTGATCCTGTGGGTGTACCGGGAGCAACCGGAACGCTGACTCAATATCCGATTTAGCCATCAGCGCCCCGGGCCCCAGGCGATTCAACATGGCGACGGCCTCATCGAATGATGCGTACCGCACCGAACATAGTCCTGGATCAATTGCATCGTTTACTGAAAGACCCCTAAGGGCCGACAAGTTGTGAATTAACCTAAACTCACCTGGGTCCTTCTTAGGGACTACACCCAGTGGTGAACAAACAAAATTATCAACTGGCGGGTGCCTATATGGGCCGGCAACCCGGCCACAGGCAACTTCTTTTGCAATCTTACTCTCTACCACCGCCGTATGCTGCTGCACCGACAGTTGGTTCTTACACAATGATTCCCCCCGAAAATCCCCCGCCGGGATGTGGAAACCATACGAGAAGCCGTCTCGCAACACCCCAGCGGAGACATGATCAGGGTATTCATTCAGCCAGGGGATCATTGCCATGATGTCAACGGGAGTAGGTAGCGGTGCCCCTTGGTCGACATTAGACCTGTTTGGCCCCTCCTCTACCCCCTGTATCACCATTCTTGGCTCTGCACGAACTCTCAGGGTGTGAAGAGTTTCCGCACCCCGCACACTCATGCTTGTACTTACACGTCCCTTGTGGCCTCGTGCACTTGCCCCTGTTAAAGCTCCAACAGACCCCTTTTCTACCCCCGTTCCCACCACCTCTTGGTTGATGGTCACCAGTGGCGCCTGCTCGAAAAGGCGCCGCCGCATAATGGCGGGAGGGTTCCGACCCACTTCCGCCGAGCGAAGACGACTTCGTCGTGCCCGGCATGAGCTGCTTCTGCCAAGAGATGGAGTCGAAACAATCCCACGTCAGAGATGAGTCGTGCTCCTTGGCCTTACGAAACTTACTATCATAACCCAACCATTGATTGCCTTCATATGTTTCATAGAAATCCATTATACGTGTCTGATAGCAAGCCAATTCGGTCAACACTTCGGGCCTACGCTCCCCCATGATCGCAGTAAACATTGCAAATGCCCTGGCCCAATTGGAGATCGTCTCGTCCACCCTGAATCCCGCCATTTTTGCACGCCATACACTTGGGTGCAACAGATCCTTCTGACTTTTAACATGCTCCACCTCGTGGTGGTCAGTCAAGAGAGAGAACATATTCACATATTTATCAGCCCAAATCAATTCCTTCGTGGCCAGCGGGATATGTTGAACCACCCTTTCCCTTCTTGAGGGTAACAATCCCTCCCTTGCCATTGGTAATGGCTGCTTACCCGAATCGGTAGCTGTTCCTGCTGCTGCTCCAACGCCAGACGCCGGTCGTTCAGAGGGAACCTGGGGGGAAACAAGAGGGAGAGTCGCCTTCGCAGCATCTGATTGCCGCAACTGCTTCATTAGTAATCTGGCCTCTTCGGCCGTGTCTCCTGGTGTCGTAGTACCCTCAGTATCTTTGCCGAGCCTTGCAGCCAACTGGGCGGCCAGCTCCGGAGGCATATCTTCCTTGTTAGTGGGCGAAACCACTACCGGAATCGGTTGGCCTGCGTCCGGGATCGGAACCGGGGCCTCCACTGGACTGACCGGGCTTGTCGGGGGTGACTCGCGAACTGGAGCCTCTCCCCCTGCCGCCTTATTCCTGGCCCTTTTACCTCTCCCAGCGGGGACTACTCCCGGCAATGCTGGTCCTATGACTTTCTTCGGTCCATTGTTCATTGCCGCCATCTGTTTTTTCATGCTCGCCATATCCTTCATCAACATGCGAAGCATCTGCTCAGTCCCAGCCTTCTTTCCGACCTTCCTGCCAGGCATCGTTGTTAGGTATTCGATCCTTGATGCTCTATGAGGTCCTGGATCCAAAGGTACGGAGTCGCTGAAAGAGAAAGACAAAATTCACAAGTTCTCAAAATTGGCTCCTTGTTCCGTCGAGGGCTCACGTGCAACGAGGGGTGCGGCTTCCAAGCACAGGAACAAGAGGATGCTTCTCTGGATTGTTGCTCCTTTTATTCTTCTTCGGGAGGGCGTGTACCCTCCTCCGGTCTGCCTACAGGGCGTGGCCAATGGTGTAGGTGTCTAGGACAACCCCTCTTGGGCGGGAAAAAGGTGCGCCCCGGCTACGCCGCTTCGGGCATACCAGCCGAGACACGCCTCCCGCCCAAAATGGCTTCCCGGGGGGATCCGGGCCCCGACCATACGTTCGGGGGGACCGAGTGGTCGCCCCTTTCCAAACGGCATCTTGCCCAGTGCAAGCAGTTGTTTTCTGCCGCTCAAGTAGATTTGTACTCGAGCTACAGTTTTCTCAACGCGGACTGGTAGCTTCTCATCATGACCACTCGCTATGAGAAACCTGACCTCCCCGCGTTGGGATTCTTGCTGGGAGGTTTATTTACCACACTCACGATCGGCAACTTGATGTTGGAGGAAAAAGTTTTAGCCGGGATGTCATTTTGCTCGCTCACGGTTGCCAACTCTGTGTTGTGGACTGCAGGAGGCAAAAAATGCCCGTTGCGCAAACTACGCGAGCGTAGCTTAGTCCTCTGCCCAGGGTTAGCATTGCACCCATGCTGAGCGTTGCCAAAACCTGACAAAGGGGAACCGTTTTGGAGGATTATTAAAGTCGGAAGCAGCGACCACTGGCAAAATTCAGACCGTTGGGAAGAATCTCAAGGAAGTGTGTACTTGGAAAAACTGTGTTTAAACATTGCATGAAAGCAAAATGCCAGTTCAATGTCAGACAGTGTTTGACTGTAGCAAAGAAGAAAACCACAACTATGTTTCAATGAAGAAACAAGTGGTTGAAAGGCTAATTGTATAAGTCAGAACACAACTCCAAACACAGGGAATATTTTATGCAAATAAAGACATCTGCAATTGAAACAATTTAGGAATTATAACAGGCGATAATTATAGTTATTAACAACGATGTATGAGAAAGGCAATGTGGAAAAAGAAACAGAATTTCCCAATATGTCAAGAAAAATGGATACCAAAAGTAAATTGAGGTCATGGGAAAAATTGAGCAGGAAGGAAGTAAATAAATCGTGGGAACTCATCACTTTAAAAAAATACCTAGAATTACAAGTACCAGAAGGCCTGAGAATAATGCTCATGCCAAGTCACCAAGACACATCAAATGAGCTACTCCAAGAATGGGGTGAATTCATTTTAAAATCGTCACTGGGCCTCATTGATATATTGGTAAAGCATTTTGAGATTGGATTGGAAAAAATTAAAGAACAGTTGCATGAGGCGGAAAAGGAAATATTATTATTAAAATTGATTGTGAAAATGACTAAATTCAAGGATGAATTAGAAGACCAAATTGAAAAACATGAAGACACTGTAAGGGAACATAAACACAACAAGTTCATACGAGACTCAATTGGTTATGCCGAAGGACGCATATTCACATTTGGGAGGAAATGTAACTTGTTAAAACAACAAGTGACATTGAACAACACAGCCAGTGTATCAAGTAGCTCCTCCTCTTTAACATCTACAGATTTTAGTGAAGGAGAGCCCGGAGCATCATCCGACACTACAAAATTATCTTTTCCAGGAGATTTGCGCCTAGTATTACAACAGAGACAGTGGGAACAAAATCGAACTACACAACAACAACAAAGAGGAAGAGGGCGCCAATGGACTCCAAGAAACCAAAAAGAAGGGAAAAAAGGCGCAAGTGGGAATACAGAAAAAATTGGAACCAAATTAGGAGTATGCGCCAGAGGAGGAATTAATAATGGATGAATTACAGGTTGTAAATCTATCCAAGAGGCCAATATCTGAAATGGAAATATCCTTCTTGAAAAGAGGCATCAATTTCTGCCCTTTCACAAAAAATGGATTTGACACAAGTAAGGATTGATTCATACTTGTACATTCGAAAGATCAAATTGGCATACATTTTCATGGAAAATCAAGCAAAGAAGAAGCCAAATACACCAGACGAACCTGTCTCTGATTTATCAGTCAAGGACTCAGAAGCCTTTCTAACTTTATTGAACTTGAATGCCCCAGAGGGTGAAGACATACCCCTGCACAAGAAGGAGCAAGCCTAAGTGGAAAGACATCAAAATCCAAATTCTATCCTCAGTTGTTACCCGTAAATAAAGTGGATTTATTTCAAGAAGCCATCACTCAGGATCCCTAAAAACTGAAAGGACCTAAATACAAGGACAACTTAACCAAGTTGGAACGTGAAGCAATGGTGAGTCTGATATCGTATAATCAGATTGAAATCAAGATAGCAGACAAGGGCGGAAACATAGTTATTTGGGATCGAGAAGCTTGTGTTACGGAGGCACATAGCCAACTAAGAGAGACCAAATCCTCTGAAAAGATGAAAAACAATCCAACATTGGAAATTAAAAGATATTTGGATGACAAACTTCTAGAATCGACGTCAAAAAATATAATTGATGATGAAGAACCGAAATATCTAACCGTAACCCAACCTTGTAACAGCAACAATTAATTTTCTTCCCAAGCTACGTAAGGACCAAAAAAAAAAACCCTGGTCGTCCAATTCTATCCGCGAAGGGTTCGCTGCTGGAGCCCATCGCAAATTATGTTGATCACTTTTTGATGCCATACGTAAACCAACTCAGCTCCTACATAAAAAATACGAGTGATCTGTTAACAATATTGCAAAATACACCATGGCAAGGAACGTATCAACTATATGGCTGAGATACCCGCCACCCCCTCTCAACACAATCCCCAAGGATGGGAAACCGGAAACAGTTCTGAAGTCTTTGGAAGACGGGAGGGAGTAACCCCCCCGGCCGTATTTATTAAAATATGAAACAAAATTAAAACATTAAATAAACAGTTTCATATTATGTACAATTTCATTACCACATTGCGATGTTTTGGCTAACCTTAACAGATTCTCTAATACAAAGGTTCTCCTAGCCGAACTAACATCCTGCAAAACATTTACTTGAAATTTTGAAATTGTACATCCTAACGTTTAAGGGCCAACGGCAAGGTCGTAACCGGTGTCAAGATCCCTAACCCAGAAATATCGCCCTCACTTGTGAGGGGCGGCCCAGAGGCGTACCTCAAGTGCAATTACCAATTTCCCTTGACTTGACGGGGGCCCCAATAAAACTCGACGCCACTTAGAGGTCGTACGAGGACTCGTGTGAGGTATCTAGAAGGTCGCGTAGACCCCCCCCCCAAACCCCACACAACTTACCATATCTGCTGTCGCAGACGTCCTGGCCCCGGGAAATTCCCCAGGAGGGGGCTGTAACCCCTCCTACCCAGGAAGGGGCCTTGACCGCCTTTCCTCTTCTTTCGGCGACCCATCCTTAGAAGGGACCGCCTCCCCGTTGAGGGGCCAATGGCCACCTCCCCCGAGCGCTCCCATCCGTGCTGGGTGACGCCCACTCATAGGGATCTTCCAATTAGTGCTCACCGATCATGACCTTACCGCCCGACCAAAATAAATACGACAATGCTAACTAAATGACTAAACTAAAAATACAGTAGCAACTATACTTTTATTAAAAGCATGCTTACCAATGAACACTAAAGCAGAATTTCTTTATTTGCAAAACGTAACACAAGTCGACATTCTTTATTACATACTCAAAATCATCACGATAATACCACAACCTGTAAACGAAAATCAGAGTTATCCATCAAGTTTATTCAAAACCACTTGCTGTCATCAGGGGCTGGTGGGTGGGTCAAAATTGGCTCTTCGTTCCGTCTCGAGCTCACGTGCAGCGAGGAGGTGCAGCTTCAGAGCACAGGAACAAGAGGATGCCTTTGGATCTTGCTTCTCCTTTTATCCGTCTTCAGGGCGGGCGTAAACCCGCCCCTGCCTGCCCCTAGGGCGTGGCCAGCCGCGTCAGTGTCTAGGCCAACCCACTCTAGGGCGGGAAAAGGCGCGCCCCGGCTACGCCGCTTCGGGCATACCAGCCGAGCCTCGCCTCCCGCCCAAGATGGCTTCCCGGGGGGATCGTGGTACTCTGCCATACGTTCGGGGGGACCGAGTGGTCGCCCCTTTCCATATGGCTGAGATACCCGCCACCCCCTCTCAACACAATCCCCAAGGATGGGAAACCGGAAACAGTTCTGAAGTCTTTGGAAGACGGGAGGGAGTAACCCCCCCGGCCGTATTTATTAAAATATGAAACAAAATTAAAACATTAAATAAACAGTTTCATATTATGTACAATTTCATTACCACATTGCAATGTTTTGGCTAACCTTAACAGATTCTCTAATACAAAGGTTCTCCTAGCCGAACTAACATCCTGCAAAACATTTACTTGAAATTTTGAAATTGTACATCCTAACGTTTAAGGGCCAACGGCAAGGTCGTAACCGGTGTCAAGATCCCTAACCCAGAAATATCGCCCTCACTTGTGAGGGGCGGCCCAGAGGCGTACCTCAAGTGCAATTACCAATTTCCCTTGACTTGCCGGGGGCCCCATTAAAACTCGACGCCACTTAGAGGTCGTACGAGGACTCGTGTGAGCTATCTAGAAGGTCGCGTAGACCCCCCCCCCAAACCCCACACAACTTACCATATCTGCCGTCGCAGACGTCCTGGCCCCGGGAAATTCCCCAGGAGGGGGCTGTAACCCCTCCTACCCAGGAAGGGGCCTTGACCGCCTTTCCTCTTCTTTCGGCGACCCATCCTTAGAAGGGACCGCCTCCCCGTTGAGGGGCCAATGGCCACCTCCCCCGAGCGCTCCCATCCGTGCTGGGTGACGCCCACTCATAGGGATCTTCCAATTAGTGCTCACCGATCATGACCTTACCGCCACAGGCCGGATAGTTGACCGGCTATCCGGACCCCCCACAATACTCCTACCTAAAGGTCATGGTGTAACGTTTTCAGCCATGCTACGAAGTCTCCTATGAGTAACTCATTCCCCATTCGAGACAAATGCACTCCATCCCTCAAATACATATTGTCATCATTAATACACCCATGTGAAATAGCATGCAGTGTCTTGGAACGGAACAACCTACTCACTTTGTTATTAAGCTTCTTAATAGAATGGTTTAAAGCAGGAACCGAAATAGCCCCCCGCCATACTCTTCATGGGATCATATGGGACCACGCAATTGTGCACCCTGGAACTCTCCTCGCTAACCAACTTACAGTGGAAAGCATCTCCTCAAGAAGAAGTCGTCTACCAGTGGTGACCAAATCATTACCCCCAAGGTGTACTATCACTACAGACGGCGGTGACCTCGTCCGCCCTAGCAAACCCTCAAAAAATGATTGAAACTGGTCAATACAGAGACCGCCTCTTCCGTAGAAGGACACACTGTACCCGTATTCCCCAGCTACGTGAATCATATCACCTGCCTTGAATACGTCTGCGGCACGTCTCACGTATGAGTGGCCCACGACCCACACCTCCTTTTTCACAGCCGGTGATGTCTGACCGCTGGCCTGGTGTAAGGTCGCCTGCAAAGTCCGCCCCGCCTCGTAGGCTTGCGCAACTGAAAACCAAACAAAAACAAGAAGCGTGAGTACATTGCTACAGCTTCACAACATGTGCAACCGCACATACCTTCTATAACAATTGGAGGACCAACGCCCCACCCGTTTAACTTGTTCAACATCCAGACCCCTGGCTGTAGCTTCTGTAGCAGCCCCTATCCGAAAGGAATGGGTCCCAAACTCGCCCGGGTTCAAGCCCGCAGCGGCAATCGACATCGCAAGCACCCGCTGAAACTGAAACTTTGTCAGTGGGGTGGCGTCAGCGTGTCTCAACAAGGTCCCCCCCCATGATGCCACCCTTTGTGCTAAATAATCTTCTAGACACCTTACCGGGCACATGGAGGACCCGGGAATCCTGCGTATGATTACGCAGTCACCCATCCCACTTTGATCGGTCTTGGACCTGACAAATGAGACCCTCATCGTCTCCCCTCTGATCTGGACGTGCTCCTGGCACAATCCTCCTGTCACATCCTGCTTGTTCCTCGCCACTAATTCGCTTACCCGCATAGCCCCATGGAATGCCAGCGTAAAAGCGGCTCGGAATAACACTGTCTCAAACTGAGATGAACACGTAGCAGGGAGTCTGGATAATAACTGGGCCAGCCTATCCAAACCTATCGGGCGCCTCTCATCTACTCTGCGACCCTCAAGGCGTTGCCACCCTCGTAGCGCTTTCTGTACAACGAAAGACGCTGTCGGGTCATGGATCCCGTGAGCCCTAGCAACAAAGGAAATGGCAGCCCGATGCCTCTGAGCTGTGGCCACCGATTTCCCGACCCGATGTAAGGACATCAGGAAATCCACCACCCACTCTTCCTGGCCCCAAAGCTCCTCCCTATCAGTCCCCAAAAAGTCCAAATAGGACCGGAACGCCCCTTCATATGCCTTCCTCGTCCTGGGTGCTAAACTCTCTCCCACGAGGTTACGAAGTTCGGGGCACCGAGAGACCAGAGAGCTTCGGGAAAGGGTGCCGGCTCCGGGTCCGCTGTGGGAAGGAAACCCCAGAAAGCCTGCATACGAAAACGAGACAGTGCATCAGCCGCCTGGTTCATTACCCCTGGGACATGTCTTGCTCTGAATAGCACATTTAATTGCATACAAAGTAAAACAATTTCCTTGAGCAGTCTCAAAATCCATTTGCATCGTGCTGCCTGACTATTGATACACTCGACCACGGTCATATTGTCAGACCAAAATACCACAGAGTGATCTTTGAACCCTTCTGGCCAAGTTCTCAGGGCCACTAAAATGGGGAAAAGTTCCAAGAAAGCAATGTTACTTGTTAAACCACTATCATGCCACCATGTCGGCCATTTTTGTGCAGACCATCTTGTGCCGAATATGGCACCAAAACCTACGCTCCCTGCCGAATCTGTCCACAGCCCCAGCTCCTCAGAGGACACGGCTGGTTTGTTCCAGACGACTCGACCATTGAAATCCGCCAGAAATGCCAACCATATGCGCATGTCCTGGCGGACCTCTGCCGAGAGCCTTGTGCGATGATGGCACTCCTTCAGGCCGACCATGGCTTGAGCGATCGAACGGGAAAAGGGGCGGGCCATTGGTATAACCCTCAGGGCAAAATTCAACTGGCCAACTAACTGCTGTAATTGATGCAGCTTAACCTTAGGTCCCCTTATACACATCTGCAGGGATGTCCTGAACTTTGACACTTTGTCAGCTGGTAAACGAAAACAACCTTCTGCGGAGTCTAACTCGATCCCCAGAAACTCGAGGCAAGTGGAAGGCCCCACAGTCTTACCTGGTGCCAATGGCACGCCAAACTGATTCATCAAGACACAAAACTGTGCCAAAGCCTGCCCACATTCCGGGTCCCCGGCTGCCCCCAGGAACAATAAATCATCAAGGTAATGCATCACATTTTGGAAACCCGTCTTCCTTGTGAAGACCCATTGTAGAAAACTACTGAATTTTTCGAAATAGGCACAAGATATAGAGCACCCCATCGGCATACACCTATCCATGTAAAAATGACCCTGAAACATGAAACCTAGGAGACGCTGATCGTCTGGATGTACCGGGAGCAACCGGAACGCCGACTCGATATCAGATTTTGCCATCAGCGCCCCGGGCCCCAGGCGATTCAAAATGGCTACGGCCTCATCGAAGGATGCGTACCGCACCGAACACACTTCCGGGTCTATCGCTTCGTTTACGGAAAGACCACGTGGGGCTGATAAATTATGTATCAGCCGAAACTCACCCGGGTCCTTCTTTGGGACCACGCCTAAAGGGGAACAAACAAAATTAGGAACCGGTGGTACACTAAACGGACCGGCGACTCGACCTCGAGTAACCTCCTTCCTGATCTTATCCTGTACCACAGTCGTATGCTGAAAGACCGATAGCTGATTTTTACATTTCGTTGCACCTTGAAAGTCCCCCACTGGGATGCGGAAACCATAAGAAAACCCATTCCGCAACACCCCAGCAGAAGCACGATCCGGGTATTCACTGAGCCAAGGAATCATTGCCAAGGTATCAATCGGGGTAGGTAAAGGCGCCCCTCGGACTATGTTAGACCTGTTCGGCGCCTCCTCTACCCCCGTTATCACCCGTTTTGGCTCTGCACGTGGACTCAGGATGGGATGATTGCCCACACCCACTACATTCATGTCTAAATTTGCACGATCCCTGGGGCCTAGTACATTTACCCCTGTTGAAGTTCCAACAAACCCCCCTTTTTCCTGTGTTACCGGCAGGCTTCGAGTAATTGTCTGTACCCGCACCTGACCGAAAGGGCGTCCCCGCATACTGGCGGGAAGATTCGCCAACAACACTCCCCACCAATGGCAATTTTAACATACCAGTCTCCTTCATTTTGGACCATGACACAGAATCATAACAATCCCATGTTAAGTTTTTATCGTGTTCTTTAGCCTTTCTAAACAGGTTATCATAGCAGAACCAATGATTACCCTCGTGTGATACCGAGTACCCCATAATTCGTGACTGATAAATCGGCAATTCGGGTAACAGATCGGGCCTTCGCTCCCCCAAGATCGATGTAAAAAACCCCCACGCTTGGCCCCAATTGCCAATGTTTTCATTTACTTTAAAGGCGGCCATTTTTGCGCGCCAAACACTCGGATGCATGAGCTCCTTCTGGCCCTTGACATGCTCCATCTCATAGTGATCAGTAAGCAACGAGAATATGTTTACGTATTCCCCTGCCCATATCTTTTCCTTAATAGCCAAGGGAACATGCTGACCCAATTTTTCCCTACGAGAGGGTGCCGACTCATCCCTCGCAATCGGCAATGGCCGCTTACCTGCACCGGACGTTGTCTCTGCTACTGAACCCGTCCCCTGCGGCTTCTCTACTGCTGCAGCCGGCATGGACACCTTCGCTGCTTCCCGTGACTCACGCAGTTGCTTCATTAGCTCCTGCGCGTCGACAGCCGTGGCGCCCTCGCTACCTTTTCCCAACCACGCTGCCAATTGTGCTGCCAGCTCGGGCGGCATATCTCCCTCGGACACGGGGGTGACCACAACGGGAATCGGATTCCCTTCCTTTGGCACGGGAGTTGGTGCCTCGAGCGGGGTACTGGGAACCGGGATGTCTTCTCCCGCTGCTCCCCTCCTGGGCCTCTTGTTTTTTCCTCCCGGGGCTGCTCCTGCCAAGGGACGTTTCGGCCCCCCTTCCTCGTTCTTATCCATTCGCCTCTTTAGGTCGGTCATCTCCTTCATGAGAACGCGCAGCATCTGTTCAGTAGTCATGCGTTTTCCCGCCTTCTTCGGCATTCTCCAACAGAGTATCTGCAAAACAAACAAGAACGATTACAACGCTCAAAATTGGCTCTTCGTTCCGTCTCGAGCTCACGTGCAGCGAGGAGGTGCAGCTTCAGAGCACAGGAACAAGAGGATGCCTTTGGATCTTGCTTCTCCTTTTATCCGTCTTCAGGGCGGGCGTAAACCCGCCCCTGCCTGCCCCTAGGGCGTGGCCAGCCGCGTCAGTGTCTAGGCCAACCCACTCTAGGGCGGGAAAAGGCGCGCCCCGGCTACGCCGCTTCGGGCATACCAGCCGAGCCTCGCCTCCCGCCCGAGATGGCTTCCCGGGGGGATCGTGGTACTCTGCCATACGTTCGGGGGGACCGAGTGGTCGCCCCTTTCCAATAACAATGGATCCCATATCCCTTTACAGCAACATAGGAAATGAAAGTATGTGAATTTTTCCTACAAGATAGAAACATCCAATTCAGTGATCACAGTCAGATGCTATCGGAAATGATCTCTACTTGCCTAACCAAAAATATCTTCTTATTTGGCGAAGAAGTGTATCGACAAAACAATGGGACCGCAATGGGATTTTTCTAGAAGCAACAAGTTTTATATCAGCAGTCACTAATCTCAAACATCCCATATGGAGAATTCCTCAGAATTCAAAGAATTTGCAGTGAGGAGAATGAGTGGCAGAAACATAGTGCAGCAACTGCAGAAAGGTTCAAAAGAAGAAAATATAACACTGGCATAATAAAAAGATGTTGGGACAAGACAAATCAAAAATTACGAAAAGAATGTCTCATTTCAAAGCAAGACAGGAGACCCAGAACCCATCAGGCTGATAACAGATTACTCACAGGAAAGCAAGGAAATAACAAAGATTTTGAGAAGAAACTGGAAAATCTTACGACCGGACAACACTGTGAGAAAATAGTGGGGAAACATCCAACCATTACTTATCGACAAGCAAAAAACTTAAATGATCACTTAATCTATAATCATTTCAAATGAAAGAAAAATAAGGTTTCATGGCTAATAACAAAAGGTTTCTTAAAATGCCATTCCTGTAAGGTGTGTCAAATTGCTAAACAAACAAAGGAAATTAAAATGGCCCATAACAAAATGTGGGAAATTTGAGAACTAATCACGTGCAAAACAGAATACAGAGTATATGTAATGGAATGGCCATGTCCACTGAAATATGTTGGAGAAGCATCACCAGAGTGACAGGAAACAACTCAAATTTGATGGTATCGAAGAAGTACCAAAAAATGAACGTGGTGGCAACCGGGAGAAAATCTTGCGCTAAAAGAATCACGTCAAATCCTGAACTTACTTACAGTAACACCTCATGGCCTAAATCAATCTGAAGAATTATACATCCACTTATAAACTCAGGATCAAACTACAATTGAAAAGATATAACAAATAAAAGGAAAAAATTAAAACATGTTGAAAATATAATGAATTGGAACATTGGTCAAATAGAGTGAACATGTTAACCGAGACCTTATCCCACTGGAGGGACATGAACATTATTAGGGTGCAGAGAATCCACATCCCACTAGAGGGATAAATGGAAGGTGAAATCATTTCATGACAAATTATAAAAAGAATGGAAATTGCCTCTTTGACCCTTTTATATGAAATAATGTTTGTAAATTACTATCAATGAAATGAAGAAAAGTTACAACCTACTTCTCCCATAATACATAAGGGTGCTTGTAAGTCCAAACAGGAAGTAATGTAATGACTTTTTGAATATATCTAATTGGCGTTGACAAGCGGTCTGTTGATTGTGAAGGTATTTGGGAATACCGAAACGCGTAGGTCATCTCGCCTGTATCCTTGTGAATGATTTGTGAAGGAATTATTTTTTTTAATTGCAAAACCTGCGGGAGTGCGGCCGGTTTTTTCCTCTTGACAGAAGGATTGTGTGCAAATACATATATATGTATATATACATACTAGCTGTACCCGGCCACGCTTTGCTGTGGCTCAATCTGGAAATGGAAGAGAAAGAAAAGAGTAACCGCACGTTTCTAATTTGTTTAATTTCACAATGCTTGTGGGTATACAATATGTTTTTGTCCAACTCCTCCCCCCTCCCTCCACCCACTTCCCGATCTGCCATCCTGACACCAAATGTCCATCCTAATCTATTTAGAGTATTGTCTCTATGTGTCCTTTCTTAATGTTGCAAAGTGAACCAAATACTCCTCCACCCCTCCTCCCACTTCCCGGTCTGCCATCCTGACACCAACTGTCCATCCTAATATATGTAGACTATTGTCTATTTGCGTCCCTTGTATTTGTTGCGCAGCAACCAAATCGATGAGGGCGGATCAGGTTATAAAGTGAGCTAACTCCTCCCCCATCAATCCATCCACTTCTCGGTCTGCTATCCTGACAACAACTGTCCATCCTAGTGTATGTAGAGTATTGTCTATATGCGTCCCTTGTATTTGTTGCGCAGCAACCAAATCAATAGGGTCTGTTCAGCCTTTTGATTAAAAACACGTGCGTTTTGGACATGCGCGTTTTTGAATCCAAAGTTGTGTATATATAAACACGCGCTAATGTTGCAAAGTGAACCAACTCCTCCCCCCTCCCTCCACCCACTTCCCCGACTGCCATCCTGATACCAACTGTCTATCCAAATATATGTAGACTATTGTCTGTATGCGTCCTTTCTTAATGTTGATAAGTGAACCAACTCCTCCCCCTCTCTCCACCCACTTCCCGGTCTGCCATCTTGACACCAACTGTTCATCCATAACATATGTAGACTATTGTCTCTGCATCTATTGTAGTAGTTGTGCAGCAACTCAATCAATAGGGTCTGTTAGTCCTTTAGATTAAAAACATGCGCGTATTTGACACACGCATATTCGAATCCAACGTTGTGTATATATAAACAAGTGCTTATTTGAATTCAACGTTGTGTCAAAATTTCAAATCAATCGTTGAAGAACTTTCGTAGATTTAAGATTTTTATCAAACGCACATTGGCATTTTTATGTGTCTGTTTGTGCTTTCGATTAAAAACATGCGCGTATTCGAAACACGTGTATTCGAATCCAACGTTGTGTATACAAAGACATGCGCGTATTCAAATGCAACGTTCTGTCAAAATTTCAAAGCAATCTGTGAAGAACTCTCAGAGATTTAGGATTTTGAACAAACGAACAGTTACATTTTTATTTATATAGATATAATCCAGTTAATTTTAACTGATTAATTTGAGCAATTTGTTCAAAAATGTACATTTTAACGTCACATTACCTTTGTTTTTTTCCATGAATATGTATATGTGAGTGTCTGTGTGTCTGTGTGTATGGAGAGAGAGAGACTTGCCCATTTCGACTTTTTTCGACTTGCCCATTACCCTGGTGTTCGTATAATGCAGTGGTGACATAATGAATGTTAAATAGCTAAGAAATTCCTCCATATCCTAGTCTATCATTTGCACTCCATTGTCAGTAACAATTACCACAGGATAACCTTCTGTCGCAATAATTTAACTTCAGGCTACTTTAAATGATAATCGATCATTACTAAGGTAAACCTTAAATCATGAGGCAAAAAATTAAAAGGCCCTGCGATGTCAAACCCCACATTTTGCCAAGGAAACTCTGGCCACTCTACAGGCCCCAAAGGTGCTGGACTGATTTTAAGCATCTTCTCACTATTGACGCAATCAGAGCTTTCTCTAATCATTCTCAACAAATCTATCCAAACCTGGCCACCAGAAGACAGTTCAAATTACCTTCACCATGGAGGGCATACCCAGATGCCCTTCATGAGTCACAGCCAAAATAAAATCCCTCAGGAGAACAGGGGGTATGCAATTACCCTGCCAAAAAATAAGATCCTCTTCCATTTCCAATTCTCCTGCCACTTTCCGAAAAGGCAACAAATCCGCAGGAATATCTCTCATAGAAGGCCACTCTCCTCTCACATACTCGATAACTTTGAGAAGCAAATCATCATTCTCTGTTGCATCTCTACACATATTCATATACCGGACACTACGCCCTCAATGCTGGCTACAACTTCTTCATCACATCTCTTCCATATATCATAAGGCAATCTAGAAAGACTATCTGCAGTCATATTAATTCTCCCAGGCGTATATTCTACTTGGAAATTATACTCTTGCAATCAGGACATTAAAAGTGTTATGTGCGCATTCACCTTAAAACCTCTACCTGGGGACAAAATGGCCATGAGCAGCTTATGATGCGTCCTGAAAACTAAGCGAGCCCCGTAAATTTAATTGCGGAAATGTTACACTGCCCACACACAAGCAAGCAACTCTCTCAATGATCACATATCTTCTCTCAGTTACATTCAGAGTACAAGAAGCAAATGCAACATTCCACTCCTCCTTGCCAGCACACTGTGTCAACACCCTCCCTATACAATACAAGCTAGCATCCACTGTAATAATGCAGGTCTTATTCATACAAACCAGTTTCAAAGTGGAATCTCTCACCATTTCACCCTTGATGCTTTCAAAGATTTTTTGCTGTCTATCTCTCAATGCAAATTAGGCATTCTTCCTTGTTAATTCCCTCAAAAGTTATCTTAGAAGCTAAATTCCAGATAAACTTACTGTAATACTCACAGAGTCCTGCCAAAGAGAGCAATTTCTCTTGAATAAGGAGACAGGCTTTTAAAATAGCATCAACTAAAGATTTCTTAGGTACTACACCTACCCTGACATAGTATGCCCTAAGTATTCAACAGAAGAACGGTACAGATTACATTTGTTCTTCTTATGAGTCAATCCCTGTTCCCACAAAACTATGCACACTTTCTTAAGATCATTAGCATGTTCAGCTCTGCCACAGGAAAATATAAGATTGTCGTCCCGAAAACACTTGACGAAATCAACCATCCCTCTAGACATACGGCACATCGAGCTTTGAAAAACAGATGCCACAGATGCGATCCCAAAAGGCATCCTCTCAACCTGAAATAACCCTTGTGGAGGGATAAAAGCTGTCATGAGACGAGATTCTTCTGCAAGTTCAATTTGATGATATGCAGAATGAAGGTCGAGTGTTATACTTGGTGGAGTGGGAATAGTAATTTATATGGGTTTACTGTCCAGCGCCTTCGCAGATTTTATACTTGGTGGAGTGGGAATAGTCATTTATATGGGATTACTGTCCAGCACCGTCCCTCAAAGGTTCCAATTTTAGAAGCTAAATTCTTTATAAACTTACTGTAATACTCACAGTGTCCTGCAAAAGAGAGCAATTTCTCTTGAATAAGGAGACGGGGCTTTTAAAATAGCATCAACTAAAGATTTCTTAGGTACCACACCTACCCTGACATAGTTGCCCTAAGTATTCTAAAGAATAACGGTACAGATTACATTTGTTCTTCTTAAGAGTCAATGCATGTTCCCTCAAAACTCTGCTCACTTTCTTCGAGATGATTAGCATGTTCTGCTCTGTCACATGAAAATATAAGAATTTCGTCATGAAAACACTTGATGAAACCATCCATCCCTCTAAATATACGGTACATCGACCTTTGAAACAGATGTCGCTGATGCGAGTCCATAAGGCATCCTCTTAAACTGAAATAACTCTTGTGGAGGGATAAAAGCTGTCATGAGACGAGATTCTTCTGCAAGGTTAAATTGATGATATGCAGAACGAAGGTCGAGTGTCGAGACCTCCCTCCAACATGTCTTTTAGAACAACACCCAGTTCATCTATCCCATTGATAGGAACATTGCTTAATTTTTGTTTAACTGGTTTCGCCCCTTGCTTAATTTATTCAAATGAGTATAACCCTTGATTTTTCCTAAATTCCCAGAAAATACTTCTGGGAACTCAACCTCTATACATTTTCCATCATGCACATCTTTACCCACTAAAAGTGGCACTTTACTCCGGGGATTGAGTATTATGCCCAACTTCCCATTGATCCCTCCAACCTCGTAGATTGACTCCCTTCTTAGCCACATATAATTTGATAAACGCTGTCCTACCTTTGAAGGACACAATCGAATCTTCATAACCCAATAAGTCTACTATGGAACCATCACAACTTTGTGCTATTACTTCGGAGACACTAAAATCATCATGAGTCAATGCTCCATCAAATTACTCATAGAAATACATTTCTGCGATAAACGACCATGGTGACCCAGAATCTGCCATAAGTTCTGAATCTTTCTCCAAAAACTGAACTGTGCATTTAGGAGATTTTGGGATTTTACCCTCCCCAGCACACAATTATTCAACAAATACAATAATAATAGTTGGTTTTGTTTTGTCAGGATCAAAAACACACCACTTGCATGAAACTTCACCTGTTCCCACAGAAGCAGTCTTCCCTCTGTCAAGTAATTTCTTCCTATCCTCCTTGCATACTCGTGCAAAATGGCCCACCCTGCCACATTTAATACACTCCTTTCCTATTGCCGAAAGTGTTTAAAAGTGGATACATGGTTGAAACCACCACACCTGTAACAAATTGTACTTTTCTCAAGTTTCTTCCGAGGTGGAGCATACTTCCGAGAGGTATTTACTACACACACTTCATCTACAGTTTTCGCATTTTTAGCTCCAAATTCTTCAACAGCTTTCATCCACCTCTCAGATTGTTCAAATGCTTTGGCCAATGCAATAGTGTCATGCAAATTAAGGGTTAACTAACACCCAAAGTTGTTTTTGAGTTTTCTTACTCCTAACATTCACTGTGATTTGATCCCTAATCATTTAATCGCAAATGACTCCGAAATGACAGGAAATGACAAATTAATCAAAGGATTCTATTTCTCTTTGTGCACAAGTATAACATTTATATCTGTTAAGCGCAATACTTGTCGTAGGCTTAAACCTACATTCCATACGGGCCAAAGCTTTCTCAAAACTACTTAAGTCTTCCTGGACTGCTGACAAGGTCCTAAAAACTGACTGACCTTCTGAACCAAGATATAGTAAAATATTATTTTTCCTCTCATTACCCATTCTGTCTCCATCAATTGCCTTCATGTATGTCAAGAATTCCTTTTTCAAGTTGGTCCAAAGAGTAGATGGAACACCATTTGCATGTAAAAAGTTTGCTGGCGGATCGAATTGCATAGCTATTCAAAATATCTTAGGTAACAGAAGAATATGATTTAAAACTTTTAAAAAATTGAAATACTCTAGTAACAGTTTATAACATATGCACAATAAATAGCTCACCAGTGTTGACTGGTTTAAATAAAAATATGGACTTAATATCACTTAATGTTAACTAGCTGTGCACATCGGCGTGAAATAATACAAATACACTGTATGTTAATTAGCCATGCACAATCGCGTAAACAACAGAGTGCACTTCAACTTGAGTTAGCTGTCCACATTGGTGTGAAATAGTGTAATAGACACTCACACATCCATGTCGCTGCTGCCAGAAGAAAGGAAAAACTGCTTGACCTCAGCTGGAAACAGAATCAGCTGTGTGTTGTGGACATCAGTTGTGAGGTAATCAAAATGGCAGAGAAACGTAAGGAGACATATAAATGCAAACCGTGCATGTCAGCGAGAGGAAGTAATACATCATTGTTGGAGATGACATGATGAGGTCATGAGATGATGATGTGGTCCTCAGTCCTCAGAGGGCAGAGTTTGCAATACCACTAGCCCCGCGTTCACTGGTGGAAGCTTGCAAAAGGAGGTAAGAAACAACTCTATTACCTCAGTGATGGTTGCCTAAAATCTAAAGCAGCTGTTGGAGTACGAAGAAAATTGGGAAACTGCTTTTGCACAAAAGAGGACAAAAGTCATAGTATACCAATTGCATTCAAAAGTTCCTCAAGATCTGTAATAAATGAGTAAAACTTGTAATCTTCGGGGGTAACATTACATCTCAAAACGGGATCTTCCATAAATCTTGTAAACTCCTAAACCTCAATAAAAGTGGTACTGCTCCTGTGCCAGGGTAAGTAGCCAGTACCTGAAGCAGCTCGTTGCCCATGTGAAATTCCAAAAATATACCAAGTCTGGGTAGTAGTAAGTTAAGGTTTAATGGTAAGTGTCACAGTATCTTACAGCGTCCAGCAGACTAGTCTTCTGCTAGAGTTCCAGCTCTGTTTAGAACTTCAATACAGCTGGCATATGCCAGAATCAAACAGATACAATATACTTGAAGAGAAAGGGACAGGGGATAATTATGTACAGATGCAATACACCTCTTCTGGATTGGAAGCCTGTGCAGTTTTTTGAAGTGAGGTGTGATGTGTGTTCATTTGGAGAGGTTAAGGATGAGTCTTGCTGCTGAGTTCTGTATTGCCTGGAGTCTTTTCAGTAGGCCTGCTTGTGATGAGGGTCTGTGAGATGGTCATTCTGGTATTAACCAGGAGCCACCTGTAGAATTTACAGAGCATCTATAGAATGTTTTAAATGTCCCTGGGCCCAAAATTCCACTCCGCTCATGGAGTTTGTGGGATTTGGGAACTCCACTCTACACTGAGAACTCATGGCTCCTGATAAATTCTGCTTTCCACCTTGTGGTGGATTTCATTTGTTTTGGGGCACTTAAGTCTTGTTTTTGCATGTGCTGTCAAGCGTGACATGTCTTGGCAGATGTTCACAAGTGGAAGAGAAATTTGTTGGCTGCTAACAAGCACTCACAAGATTTGCCTGCAGCTTGAGCGGCTTCCAGCTGTGTTTGCGACTTCTGGTGCCTTTTTTTTTATGTTAGTGAGCGCGACTGAGTGGGAGCTACCATGGCTGCACCTCATGCAGATTCTCTTCTCAAGAAGCAGCTAAATCTACTCAAAAAGAAATTTTTGAGTTAATATTTTATTCCAACGTACCGTTCAAGTTGTTGTGCTAGTGCAAGTAGCCTTTCTTATCTTACTTTTTTTTTCAGCAAGGAGGATGTGCCCCAAGGATTCCAACTTCCCTTTCCTGTCCAGAAGGCTCCTTCCAGTGTATTGTCCATCTCCTGGTCACTTTTCATTTGGATTTGGAGCTGCAAGATTCCTTCTCTTGGTCTGCTGCATATATACCATTGGATTGAAAGAATTTATTTTTGTGATATACAAGTAAGTTCAAAAACAGTCTAAGAGTGTTGTTTGTTTGATAAAGACATGCACCAGGATTTATTTCTACTTTGATTTAATTTAAAAAATGAATTGTGGTGGGTCTGCAGTTTCAATAGGGGCCTCGTTATTGTTTTGTATTTAATTTTTCGTCTTTTGTAAAGGACAAATGTTGCATAGTTCAGTATATTTTCTCCATGTTTTAATGTATATGCAATATTCATATATTTTACAATGTGACCTAGTCTGCTAATAGGCCACACAGCCAATAGGCAAAGTAGTAGTCACTGGGGCATAACACAACTGTTTCAGTTGTGTCTGTTGAATCGAAATATCATTTAGGCAGGGATGGCAAAGGATTAAATAAAAAAAATAAAAATGGGGAAATATATATTTGATGACTTTTGAATGTATGTGCTGTAAAACTTTACAGCTCAGTTAACTTATAATTGTGGCATTGCTGAATTAATGCTGTTTTCTACTGGGTCATCATGCCTCCTTTGTGTGGCTACAGTGTGAGAGTGTTTGCCATAGGCAACCATTTGTCTTTGTTCCACATGCCATGTGGCCAGGGGCCATTTGTATAGTTATTGTCCATAGGCCTGCATGTGTTCTTTCTTGTCTTGCCTCCTTGCTAGTAGTTATTGTGAACATGTAGCTGGCAGCTCTTTTGTGTATGCAGCCAGTGTGATTTTCCTATAGACCTGCATGTTTTCTCTGTTGTGGCCTTGTGTCCATGCTACTTGTTGTTGTTTGACCATGTGGCCAGTATCCCTAAACAAACCAAAATAAACATGAGTAGAAAGGAACTAATGGGCCTAACCCTACTGGGAAAACTGTAGCATTTGGGACTGCAGGTTCTAAATAGCCGCTTCAACTGAGATATTCCCCTGACCCTCTTGTTTCAGTCACAATCTGGAATCCCACTAATAGACTACACACTGGTATCTCTTCCCCTATTAAATTTAGTTATCTCATTCAAAATTGGCCCAGGATCTGAAAGCGACCACCTCCCACCAGGAACTGGAATTCGCCAAAAACCCCATGGAGCACAAGCACACAGCAGAACTCGGAGGGTTCATCAATTCAATCAATTTAAAAAGAATTAAACAATAATCTGGCACAGGAGGCAGAACAAAATCTTTACATTTCTCAACAGCCTCATGGTACAGCAAAAGAAAAATGGGAGGCCTTTACAGACACCTACACAAAACAATTCTCCACTAAAGTAAACCAAGCAAGAGAGCAGTGCAAACAAATCATCCTGAATAGTAAAAAACTACACAAAACCAGTGCATAGATACAACTAAAGTGGAAAGTTAATAAAGCTCGACAAGCAGTTTGTCGCTTCCCGCTAAACAAATTAAATGTCGCTAGTCTGAGCGCAACCAAACTAGACTTTAGGCAAGCAATATGGGCCATCAAGAAGCACAATACAGAGACCTTTTGGAAAAAGCTCAACTGGGATCTTAAGCAGAACAACTAAAGCAAGCTCTGGTACACAGTGAACTATTTTTAAATAAAAAACACTCACAGGAAGCAATGTTCAGACTTCCCAGAAGATGCCTGGGCCACTTTCTTGCATGCCCACTTTAACCCACAGGCTGGTGCAGGCACTTTAGAAATAAATTACAGCACAACATTGGGTGGGGGGGGGGGGAATGCCCATGGCCATTCTCCTGTTAACTGTCAGAGTATGAGGAAGAAAAAGAAAGCCTTCCCAAAAAGAAGGCCACTGGCCATCTTGCATAGTGTACAGTACGACTAAAGGTAGACCCAAGGAGTTTTGTTCTGCCCATATAACAAAGAAAGAATTTAGGGGCCCATTAGGATAGCGGGCGGAAAACCTCCCAGACCGCCATGGAGGCAAAAACAACCGCCCAACAGGACAGCGGAAATACCGTCTGCCAAATTAGGATAAACCGCCACAAAAGACCGACCGCGGCGGTAGCGGGCCAAGAAAATCCGGCCGACGCGGGCAGAAACGGCAAAAAATTGACCGCGGCGGTCGGATAAGCAGCGGAAAAGGCACATCCCACCGCATGGAAAGCGGACACACCGCACAGTAAATTATGATATCCCCGAGGGTGTCGCGGTCGGAAACGCTGACACCGACCGGCGCGGTCGCACCCAGGAGTGAATGGGAGAAATGGCGGGCAAGCAGCAGCAAAGCCACCGCAGCGGACAAACATTAAAAATATGGTGGTCGATGTGAAAACACCTCAGTGATGCCAAAATCCCATGAACAAAGTAGCACTGCCCCCAAAATATACAACATCCATATACATAAATATAAATTAGTAAAATTAAAGACAAAACCACAGAACCACACCCACAAAACACCTGACAACCTAAATCCAATTGGACACCCCCACACAGCTGAGTACAAAGCCACCCCCTTCACTGACCACAATCCTTTGCATCACTCCTGAAGAGAAGGCCATACACCACACCTGACAGGAGCGACTATAGAGCAAAGCACACACACCCACCCACCACCACCACCAACACTACCATCACACCATCAAAACAAACCCCCATCACACAACCCACCTCACACATCCCCACCACACCCCTGCACCCACAAACCCCTGCACCCACAAACACCTCAACCCCCACACACCATGACAGCACAAAAAATGCCTAAATTCACCGAGAGTGAGTTCACAGTCATGGTCAACGAGATTGTGAGAGTAGAGCCACAACTATTTGGTAGCCTGGTCCAACAGACACCATTAGCCACCAGGACGCAAATGTGGGAAAGGATAGTCCAAAGGGTGAATGCAGTAGGGGCCACCTCAAGATCCAAGAAGGAGATCCAGAAGCAGTGGCATGATCTGAAGAGGGTTGTCAAGGAGAAGAGGAGCAAGAACTGGACGCTGGCTAACTAGACTGGCAGTGGCCCTCCCATCCCACCGAAGACCTTCACACCATGGTAGGAGAAGGAGCTTGCCATACTGCTACCTGAGAGTCTCACGGGAGTAGCCGGGGGAGCGGAGGCTGGTAAGTACAGACAAATGACAACCACCACAATGCCAATTACTACCTTGGAGCTTTTTTGTGGGGTGGGAGGCCTGTATCACTACTCCCACCATTCCCCCTGTCCACACCCCAGCATCATGTATACCTCCCCCACCCAGGAACATGTGCCAGCCATTGCATCCTGCACAGTCACCTAACTGCCACGTATCTACAGTAAATCCGCAAGAAGTGTGTGTGTGTGACCTGCATCCAGAAAACCAACAACAATAGAACCCAAAGCATTGACAATCGCCATGTATGACTCCATGATGTCCCTCAGCACTATGAAATGTTACATGGTGTTGCCATGATTAGTACTACTGATGAATGCATATGTAAGTAGTGTACAGACAGATGATGATACGCAGATGACACTAACACTGACCACTCCCCATCTACTCCACAGGTGACGAAGAACTCACTGCTGAGGACAACACCAACGACCACCAGAGCCAGTCTCCATCCCCGGCACATGGACTCTCAGATGTGGACTCCCAGGACAGTTTGGATGATGAGCTCCAGCCCGGCACATCTGGTGTGCCACAGACCCAGAGGTCCCAGGCCCCCATCCTCACCACCACCACCTCTGCTGCCACTACAATGCAGCAGACCCCTGCAGGCATGGCCTTTACCACCGCAACCGCCACAGCCACCACCGCCACTGCCACCAACACCACCAGTACCACCAGCAGCACCCTCCCTGTCCCTAGGGATGACCATCCCACACCAACAGCTGTGGAGGGCAGGGATAGAGTGCGTGGCCCCCCAGTGGCGAGGGAAGAGGTCCGTGGCAGCAGAGCACGTGGGAGGGCCAGGGTCACCAACAGACCTCGGGAGGAGTAGACACCATCTCTGGACCACTTCACCAGAGTGGTGGAGGCCTACCAAGAGGTCCAGGGACAAAGTGGCCGGTCTGATGAACTTTTGAGGGAGCTCATCCTGCTGATGAGGTCCATCGATAACCGCCTGGGACAGATGGTGGACCTCATGGGCCAGCAAGTGGCGATGCAGAGGGACAGGCCTGTGTCCCAACCACCACCTCCGTCCCCTTCTGTTGCACCACAGGATGACAGTGCACCATCCTCCCCTGCGCCAACAGAGAGGGACGAGTCCCTTGATGCCGCCGGAAACTCAGCAGGCCCCCCACCGCCCAAAAGATCTAGGGGGCATCCGAAGAAAAGCCTGGGAGTCTCTGGAGCAAAGCCCCTACCACACGCCAGTCACGGAGCCAGCCGTGAAGACAACCCTCTTCCCAACTGCATTCACTGTTTGGACTATCTTTCCACACATTGCCCTGGCAATGGCACCTCTCTGTTGGACTGGGTCACCACATCCATGTGGTGTCTACTCTAGCATCTCATTGAACAGGACTGTCAACTCACTGCTCATTCCACACCTTGATGTAAATATCACTGCATCAATCACATGTCCACTCGCAAAATAAAATACCTGAAGCACAAGAATTTGTGTAGTGATTTATCTAGTCCAGTATTTACATTGTTGATAATGTCCATGATGTGTACAAATGATGTACAGTATGCAGGGCAGGAACCCTCTGCACACCTAGGGAGACACAACAGAACCACAGTCACTGGTCTCATTGTGGCAACACACAGATCACAGCACTAAAAATATCCAAGACATCACAGGCATATTACACAATGTCTAGCAGATGTGCACAAATACAGTCCAATATACATCTTGGCACTGAACGTCAATTTCACAAATAATACACATGAGTGACACAACATGTGCCTATCGGTTACATCCGCGCATAGCCATTCATAACAAGAGCAACAACACCAGACAATGTACACATTGTACCTCGTCAGCCACCTTCAAGTGAAGTAGCGTTCAGTGAGCTGTTGGCTCAGGTCAACTCCTTCCTCCTCTCCACTGTCCTCATCACTGAATTGAGGTCCCTGAGCAGGTGGTGGCCCTGGTTCATCACCATCGTCCAGGAGCAGGGGGACACCCCTGTGGATGGCCAGGTTGTGCAGCATACAGCATGCCACAAAGATCTTGCACACCTTCCCAGGTGAGTATGCCAGTGCGCCTCCGGTCCTGTCAAGGCACCTGAACGTTGACTTCAGCAGGACGAAAGTCTGCTCGATCACCCGTCGTGTCCTGCCATGGGCCTCATTGTAGTGGATGTCTGCTGGTGTCTGGAGATTCCGGAGTGGGCTCAACAGCCATGGGCGTCTGGGATATGCTGAGTCATCTGTGAATGACAATCACACATTGCAATGTTGTACAGCCAGAGTGCAGCAAGTGACACACAGCACGCCATAGCAGTAGTGATACTCACCCACAATCCAGGCACGTTCGGGATGCAGATTACCCATCATCCGTGGCCTCATGCTGTTCCTCATGATGTACAAATCATGTGCCGAACTTGGATACTTTGCACACACATGTGATACGGTTATGTCCGCAAGGCACACCACCTGCATATTCATGGAGTGGTAGTGTTTTCAGTTCCGATAAATGTACTCCATCGCCAGCGGTGGCAACAGACCCACATGGGTGCAATCGATTGCACCAACTACATGTGGGATGCGCCCTAGGGGATATAAGTCACCCTTCACAGCAGCCAATTCACGTCCCCTGGGGAAATGTATGTAGCGATTGCGATATAGCATCATGGCCGCAAGAACATCTCGCAGCACCATGCTGAACATGGGCTGCAACATCCCCCCAGTGTTAGCCACGGTCTCCTGGAAGGAACCAGTTGCAAAAAAGTGGAGTGCTGCCATCACCTTGTAGGTCGGTGTGAATGTCGTAGGATAGTGACGGCGAGGCAGCAGGTGCGGCTCCAATAGATCACACAAGACCTTCAATGTTGGTCAGTCCAGCCTGAATTTCCTGATGATTGCCTCATTCTCCAATGTCCTCCAGCACTGTTAGTTGACGTAGGAGATCCGGCCTCCTCCTAGTTGAGGAGTGAAATTAAAATGTCAGTGAGAAGCATCATGAGATGGACATAGCACAAAACACCAATAATGTAATGGGAAAACAACGAGTGCCAGAGAGATGCATGGCACTTCAGGTTACATGGTTGGCCAATACGTACACACAGATGGCACGCCTCTCCAATGACAATACACAAGTGGCACAAACATCTGGGACTGTGAATGTGGATACAATGGATTACCAATTCACATGTGCAGACAAGGTGCAGCAAGACCCGCCAAGGTATTGTGACTTACAATGTCTATCATACACATCTGCGGTACCTGCTACACCTCAAGGCATCATGTAAAGTCAGTACACATTCATCAACACAATGATCACAGTAGCAGGAACACTTCCGGTTTTCTGCATGAACAGTTGTGATAGCAGAAGTCTGGTCCGATACAATGCGGTGCCACAAGCCAGGTCAAGGTCTGCATTGACCATCAACTCATTCTACGTAATGACATGATTTACAACAGCTGAAGTCTGTCAATCATCATCAGCCATCAAATGTGTCACTAAAAGGTCTGAACCACAGGCCAAAGTCACTCACACTGAACGTGCGTCCACCTGTGGATGACATGGCTTTGTGGCATCGTGTGTACAATGATGTCCACTTCTCCATGTTGCTGCAGGGTGCTGATAAAGTGTCCTTGATTGACATACACACTAATGGGTAAGAAAATGGTAGTACCTTCCGCCGGGCCCCGGCGGTGTGACCCCAGCACCACCATCACCCCAGACAAGGTAGCCATAGGCATGAGGACATGTGTATATGGCGGTGGGTATGCTCCGCCGCATGAGTCGCGGTACCTACCGCCGGGCCCCGGCGGTGCATCTTCGCCATGGGGCATTGCATGCTGCCAATGGCAGCGATGATGGCGATGGCATGATGCATATTTGAAAATCGTGGAAGGTGTGCTCCGCGGTAGACAGTCAAAATATCGAGTTGGAAATATCGACCTACCATAATATCGAGTCTGAAATATCGAAGGAGCATAATATCGAAGGCAAGAATATCGTAGGACAGAATATCGACCCAAGGTAAGTAATATCGAAATACTTAATATCGATGTAAGTAATATCGAAGTTAGTAATATCGATAGCATATATATCGATGTTAATAATTTCGATGACACTAATATCGATATTTGTATTATTTTATAGTTTTTTATTATGTATGTGTTATATGTTTAATTTAAGTATTTAAAATAATTACTATTATATGTGTATACATTTTCTATAATAATATAGAAATTTATAAGGAAATTTGATGTTTTAGTACCGGAGCGGGTTGTGGGTTTATAGGGGAATAGGGTGGGAAGTAATTTAATTATGGTAAGTTGATTAATAATTAGTAGGATTAATTAATTAATTATAATTATTTGCTAATTAATATTGATTAACTGGGAAATAATTAATTGATTAATTGATATATATTTTCTGTAGCGGGATGTGGGTTTATAGGGGAATAGGGTGGGGAGTAATTTAATAATAATTAATTAATTAATATATGTTTTTAAATATTTATAACTAATTAATTGGCAAATAATTAATATTAATTAGTTAATTAATTAATATAATTTGGTACATATTTTAAATTAGTAATTAATTGGTAATTAAATAATATTAGTTAGTTAATTACATTATTAGAGTAATTTATTTATATATATAATTTTTAGTTACTGTTAATTAATTAATTGGGGAAAAATGATATTAATTATTAAATTATATTAATTACAGCTTATGTGCTAATATATTTACTTTATTGTTATTGTTAATTAATTATTAATTGCTAATTAAATAATATTATTTAACTTTGGGTTAAGGAGTATTTTTAGGGTTCAGGGTCATTTTGGGGTTTTTGGGTAAAGGGGTATTTTGAGTGTTTAGGGGCAGTTTTCAGTTTTTGGGTAAAGGGGTATTTTTAGGGTTCAGGGTCAGTTTTCAGTTTTTGGGTAAAGGGGTATTTTTAGGGTTCAGGGTCAGTTTTCAGTTCATGGGTAAAGGGGTATTTTTAGTGTTCAGGGTCAGTTTTCAGTTCATGGGAAAGGGGTATTTTTAGGGTTCAGGGTCAGTTTTCTGTTTTTGGGTAAAGGGGTATTTTTAGGGTTCTGGGTCAGTTTTCAGTTCATGGGTAAAGGGGTATTTTTAGTGTTCAGGGTCAGTTTTCAGTTCATGGGTAAAGGGGTATTTTTAGGGTTCAGGGTCAGTTTTCAGTTTTTGGGTAAAGGGGTATTTTTAGGGTTCAGGGTCAGTTTTCAGTTCATGGGTAAAGGGGTATTTTTAGGGTTCAGGGTCAGTTTTCAGTTCATGGGTAAAGGGGTATTTTTAGGGTTCAGGGTCAGTTTTCAGTTCATGGGGAAAGGGGTATTTTTAGGGTTCAGGGTCAGTTTTCAGTTTTTGGGTAAAGGGGTATTTTTAGGGTTCAGGGTCAGTTTTCAGTTTTTGGGTAAAGGGGTATTTTTAGGGTTCAGGGTCAGTTTTCAGTTTTTGGGTAAAGGGGTATTTTTAGGGTTCAGGGTCAGTTTTCAGTTTTTGGGTAAAGGGGTATTTTTAGGGTTCAGGGTCAGTTTTCAGTTCGTGGGTAAAGGGGTTGTTTTTGGGTTCAGGGTCAGTTTTCCCGACTGTTGCACTCTCTGGAGTGGGAATAGTAATTTTATCCCTATGCTATCAAACGCTTTATATAATTAATTGTTAAAATATCACGTTTATTTTATTTTTTATATTACTTACATTTTATGTATGTTATTGTTTTATGTTTGTACATGTATTAGTAAAGTAGAATATATTTCATTAATTTAGAAATTAGAAAATTAATACTTATTGTTCAGTACATATATATTATATCTTTACTGTATATATTTAATTAATGTATTATTAATATATATGTTTTATTTATTAATTTTAAACATTAGATACTTTTAAATATGTATCTTTTATTTATTAGTGTTATATACTTACTTTTACATTTATATATATTAAAAAAAAAATCGATATTTTTAACATCGATATTTTTTACAACGATATTATTTTTTCGATATTTTTGTACTTACCATGTTGTAGATAGGATGTCGATATTTTTGCCCTCAATATTGTTGACTCGATATTCTTGTAGGTCGATATTTTGTCATAGAAGATCCGTGCTCCGCTACCGCGGAGACGGTCATTGGATGCTTTTGAATGATGCACCATTGCTGTAACGCTTCCCGGGCACCCGCCGTGCGTCACAGCCTTGGAGCATTGCATGCGGCCAGTGGCAGCGATGATGGCGGTGGCATGATGCATATTTGAAAATCGCGGAAGGTGTGCTCTGCTACCGCGGAGGCGGTCATTGGATGCTTTTGAATGATGCACCATCGCGGTAGCACTTCCCGGGCACCCGCGGTGCGTTACAGCCTTGGAGCATTGCATGCAGCCAATGGCAGCGATGATGGTGGTGGCATGATGCATATTTGAAAATCGCGGAAGGTGTGCTCCGCTACCGCGGAGGCGGTCATTGGTTGACTTTGAACAATGCAGACCCGGACAACCAATTGTAGCAGCTTTTGACCTTCCATACGACCCCAGGGGGCCATAAATCTGTGGGTGTGAGCCTCACATTTCCACTGCTCACAGAGCCTGCTGCCTGGGACCCTGTCCTGCTGCTGCCCCAAGAGCCTGCTGCCTGGGACCCTGTCCTGCTGCTTCCCCAAGAGCCTTCTGTATCGGAGCCCTCACAACTCACTTTCGCCACAGGTCAGCCATATGCACAGGGATGTCAGGAACAGATAAGATCCGTGCCAGTCCATTCACGAGTGAGGAGCTTGATGTCCTTGTGGACGAGGTGCTGGCACAGTACCCACGCTGTTCGGTGGGCCCAATGTTGTGGTAAGTCACCATGAAGGGAGCTGTAGGGTAGGTTGGTGTGAGACGTGTAGTGGTGATGCTGCATTATATGATTTGGTATGTGGGGTGATGACAGACACTGACAGACAAGCTGTCTCCACCTCGAGGGAGTCTGTGTGTTGCTATGTAACTCTTTCCTAGCCCTGTACTCGTATGTGTGAGTGGGGTATGTTACATTGTCGCCCATGCAGAACCAACGGTTGTTGTCCTTTTAGATGGCAGGACAGTGAATGCTTGTAAGGACATTTGTGGGTGCCCCTGTAGTCAGAGTCAGTGTGACCCACAGAGTAGGTTCAGTGGCAGCACTGACCAACGATGTACATCAACAGACTCACCTGCTACAGTAGCTGCACACTGAAAATAAGTAATGCCCCATCAGTGCCCTCTACAATTACTGATTTACACACTGCTGCCGCTGCATTTGTATTGAGGCATCATGCATATGTGTGAATGTCATTGAGACTAGGAACCACAATGTGTGCATGCATTCACTAATGTTTATGTCAAGCTGAGTGCCCTCGTAAGAGTACCCCCATTTAGGGAGGGAGGGAGGTTACTGTGAGTCCTGAGTCAGTGTCTTGCTGCTGTACTGATAGATGCTGACTTTTCAGATTTCATAAATGTTCTTTTGCCCTTATTAACTCTCATACCTGCAGCTCAAGGCACACTAACGTAAGGCCTTGTAGAGGGCCATAGCAGCAAAGATGCGAGCCCTGGGGGTATCAAACAGACGACACACACACTGTCACAAGAAGAGGGACGACATCAGCCGGCAGGCTAAGCAAGTGGCAGAGATGACCTTGGGGATGCTACCACGCACAGAGCGTTTGACATGGTGAACCATGACTCCGCAGATGGGACGCATACTGGCAGTGACCAATCCAGACCTGGCTGCACGTCTGAAGGGGCATCAACTGCAAGACAGAGATGGTGAGTATCTGGGGAGGGAGAGTGTGTCTGGGAGTGGATGCACGTGTACAGGGCCTGTGGCAGCGGTGACACATGTGATGTGCGTGTGTAGCCATACTGTGATGCGTGATGTGAGTGGCAACTGTGATGTGTGCCTGTATGAGGCATTTGCCTACCATGGCCTTACTGTACTGCTCCTGCCTGCAGTCCTCAATCCGTGACAGGTTTATTGTGGCCACATGGTCACTCTTCATTGGGATGGTGTGGGGAGTCCATATTGTGCTGAACTGCAGTGTCTACTTCACGAGTGTGACTCCATGTCTGTCTACTTTGCATGCACCATTATGTTTGAGGACCACACATCCGACGACAATTTGAACACAGATTGGCACATGGTGCTTGCTGTGGCCTGGTTGGCATTGTGGCATGTGTTGTGAGTACAGGTGTGTGTGGTCCCCTCTAGTTCAGTGTATGGCTGTCAGTGGTGATGAGTGTTGTGGCCACATCATGTCCATGGGGCAGGTCTATGTGGGGTGGGGGCACTCCGTAGGGTGTTGTGCTGTTTGGCATCGACATGCCTCACTCCAGGCAGTTTGTCTGCATGACAGGCACTGTTGTGGACTATGTGTTGTGTAGCTGCATACAGCCTGATTCATGAAGCAAAATTGCGCCCGCAATAGCTGCGAAAATGCTATCGTGGGGGCAAATCCCATAATCGGAATTCACCAATAAATAAGCCGATTCGCAAACACAGATTTGTGAAATCGCAAAAATAATCGCAGAATGCCGGCAGGATACCAATTGCGAATCGGAAATAGTGAGAAAGCACGGATTCTGCGAAAATAATTGCGAAATCGCACATTACTCGCAATCGGTATTCATGAAAAATCGCTATTAGCGAAAAAGCCAAAAATCGCATTTTGCGAGGCGCAATTTAAGGACAACCCAAAGCAGGTGGTAACCATCAAACCCATAGGATTTTTTTTTTGAAAAACCGTTGGCCAATCATTAACTGGTGCAGGCCTGACCAAACACACTTAAGGGGAAGCAGCATCAGCAGAAGGAGTCTCACAATACCAGGAATGTACATGGTGGTCAGGCGGCGAAAGCTACAGCGAGCAGCAAGGAGGAGACGCAGAATCCAGGAGAGGATATTCCGCCAGCGGGTCACCCTGCTGGGCCAGACCAGAGAGCAAATATACGCAAAGTACCGGCTGAATGGGGCTATGATCATCAAGCTTATACAGGACCTTGACCCCCTGATGCAGCACCCAACAAGGCGGACCAATGCCGTCCCAACACATGTCCAGGTATTGTGTAGCCTGCACCTCCTGGCACTGGGAGCTTCCAGGGGATAGTTGCGGTAGCTGGGGGGATATCCCAGCCCACCATGTCTTGCTGCCTACGTAGTTTCCTTGACGCAATGCTGACCCAGCTACACCACCACATCAAATTTCCCACCAGCCAACAGGAATTGGATGAGACCAAGCTACAATTCTACAATGTTGCCCGTTTCCCACACGTGATAGGATGCATTGACTGTACCCACGTCCACATTTGCCCACCTGCTGCAACGGAGTACATGTACCGCAATCGCAAGTCCTACCACTCCCTCAACATCCAGATGGCCTGCAATGCAAAGACATACATCACGGACATAGTGGCACAGTACCCGGGGAGTACACATGACTCATTCATATTCCGGCATTCTTTTATGGTGAAAATTGCCGAATAAAGATTATTCAAACATTATTCCGGCACAGCGGCCTCCACACACGACTGGTCAGGGGAGACTTCGGGGAAGGACACCTACTTGGTAAGTACACTTTGCCCACAATGTCACATTGCGAATGAATAGCTGCGCTGCACAGGCACTCACCCTCTGCTCCTCTCATTCAGGTGACAGTGGGTACGCCCTGCGTGAATACCTCCTCACCCCATACCTCAACCCTGCTACACCACAGCAACGGCGTTACAATGTATCACACATACGCACAAGGAATTGCATAGAGAGAACTTTTGGCCTACTGAAGAGCAGATTCTGCATACTTCACAAGACAGGTGGGGCCATGTACTACAGTCCTGAAGTGTGCTGCCGCATTGTGGCTGTGTGTGCTATCCTACACAACATTGCTACCAAGCGCCGGATACCTGTCGACATCTCTGGCAGTGAATCGGAAGGGGACGACCGGCCACCTGCACATGCGCACCATGCACGCGGGGAGAACCCAGCTGAAGGCCACAGACGTCGCAACCACATCACACTGAACAGTTTCTAGTGCACCCTCTACCCTCACCCCACAAATCACAAATGCATGCAAAATGTAATAATGACACAACGCCAATGTGTGCTGCAAAATTAAATATTATTGTTTCATTCACAATAATGGTACCAGTTTAAATGTTGTCATTGCTAACAGTATTTCAGCATACTGCTGTGTGAAAGGACAGGGCAGGCTTATACTCAGCCTGTGCCTGTAATAGTCCTATGAAGTCATGTGCGCCTCCTGCGCGTACCACCCAAGCGCCTCTGCGGCTCATCCTCATCCAAGGCACGTGTACCTGCAGTGGGCCTGGTGCTGCGCCTGAGTGCCCCTACGTGTGAGGCAGAGTGGCTGCTCACACTCGATGTCCCCTCACTGGCATCATCACCTCCAACAGTGGCAGGTAGAGCAGGGTGTAGTGCTGTCACGGCAGTGGTCAGGTGCTCAAGGACCCTGGCCACATCCTCGCAGCACTGGATGAGCTGCTGCTGCTGTGCAAGGGACCGCCGCGATAACTGTGAGGTGGCATTGCCTATTACATAATTTGACCTGGTGTAGGCCGGCAGCTTGGTCAATAGATGAAGGTGGCGGCGGCGTGCTGCGTTGCGCTGCGATGTAATTGCAGCAGTGCTGGCCTCCATGGCTGCAGTCATGCAGGCCATTCCCTCCCCCACACCTGCCATGGCTGCCATCATGCGGTCCATCCGGTCCCCCACTCCGGCCACATTGCGCCCAATGTTGTACAGCTGTAGCTGTATGGCACCTTGCCGGCGTGCCTGCAGCTGATGTATACGGAGCATGCATCGTTCCACGCTCATTCTCGCCAGCCGCTGTCCATTCCCCCTCCTGCATTGGTCTGCAGGCGAGACCTGCCACGCCTGCTCTGCTGCCCTGACACAGTGGGTGGCCGCTGTGTTGCCGCTGTCACGGGCCCTGATGTTGAAGCACCAGCTGCTGGTGGTGTCACGGTAGGCGTTGCTGATGCGGCAGGGGCTGGAGGCACACTGGTAGTGGGCCTGACTGCGGCAGTAGTTGCAGCGGCAGAGGCAGGGGGCACACTAGTAGTGGGCCTGGCTGCGGGAGTAGTAGCAGCGGCAGACGCAGGAGGCACACTGGTGGTGGACCTGGCTGCAGGAGTTGTTGCTGCGGCAGGGGCTGGTGGCTGTGTATGTGGCGGCACCTCCTCCTCATCCTGTGCCTCCTCATCTATTTGCAGCCTCTCGCTGTCGCTGCTGTCTGCGCCACCTGTGAGGGGAAGTGGACGTTCATTAGTTGCATGTATCTGTCACACATGCAGTTGCTACATGCATGCTGGGTGACATTCCCTGACTGTCTATGGCTTTGCATACTTTGGAACCTGTCTGGCTGCATTGTGGTACTTCTACATTGTGGCCACGCTACATGTCCCACAATACTTCAGGGCATTACCTGATGTGCAACGATGGCATGACTATGGAACATTATGGGAGGCTATTTGGTCATGGACATTCATAGGGGACAGGGTCGCTGTCGCATGCCACTTACCTTGGCTGTCTTGGGTGGGGCGGGATGAGTCCAGACGAGTCACTCCGATGCACGCCTCAGTCTCCAGCGTGTCTTCTACTTGGTCCTCCAAGGGGGTGTTTGGAGGGACTGTAGGTCCTCCCCCTCCAGTGCCCGATGACTCTCCAAGCCGCTCAGCCACCTTCTCTTTGGCACGACCTCGGAGGTCGTACCAGCGTTTTTTGAGTTCGTCCAGTGACCTATCAGCCACACCCACAGTGTTCACCGTGGACACTATACCTTGCCAGATCCTGCGTTTTTCCTGCTCCGGCACCCTCCTAGAGTCCTTCCAAAACAGTTTGGAGTGGTTGGCCACCACCCCTTCTATTAAATGCTCCAGCTCCTGCTCTGAGAATTTTAATTTTCTCTTCTGCCCTGTGGTGTTGCTGGGCCCAGGAACTGCATCCTCAGACATTGCTGCACTGTAGTTTCAGAGTAGAAATCCAAACAGAATTGCAGGAGCTCTCCCAGTTGCTGACTCGAGGTCTGCCTCACTGTGGTGAATGGGGGTGGGAACTGGCTGCTTCCTGGTTGTGATGTCATCACTGTGCTCGAAATGCGACTTCCCGTTTTCCCGATCTCGCGATTTTGCGATCTCGCTTTTTGCGATCTTGCAATTAGCGATATCGCTATTTGCGATATCGCAATTCCGACACGGATGTAGCCGGAAATAGCGATTTTTCTGCGATTATCGATAATCGCAAATGGCTTTTGCGGCCGCGTGCGATTCGCTTTTTTTATCGCAAAACATCATGAATTCCGTTCTGCGATTTCTCAATTGCGAATCGCAGTTTTTCGCAAATTGAGAATCGCAGATTCCGGTTTTCATTATTCAGGCTGGTGGTGATTGCAGGGTGTGATGATTACCATGTAGCCCAAGGCCTGTGCAGTAAGGCCTGTACAGTGCTGCATTGATCTGTAATCGTGTGACCAGATGATGACACTTACTTGACCCTGTTTCTCTCACTAATGCAGAATCGCAAGACACCACGGCAGAACATGATCCGGAAACAAGTGGTGGCGAGATCAGCATGACAGCGGCAGCGGAGCCTAGTGAGACTGAGCCAAGTGACAGTGAGCAAAACAGCGCTTCTGAGGGTGACAGGAGTATGCAGGAGGAATCCGTGGCTGAGAGACAGAGTACCACTTCATCTGATGCCAGCGGTGATGCATCCTTGTTAGCACGCACAGGGGATGGGGAGTCTGCTGCTGCCTCTGACAACCAGCGGCCAGTGCCCAGCCTCCCATCCACTTCCTCTGGTGCTGGCCGGATCCGTGTTACTAAGAGGGGAAGAGTGAAATTCACACATGGCACTGCTGCCCCTACACCTGTCCCCCCTGCTGCCCTCAGTGCAGAGTGCGTCGAGGTCCTGCGCCAAATTTGCGTGGGCCAGACCGCCCTGCTCAATGCCTTCGGTGCACACGATAACAAATTAGGACAGGTGATTGCATTCATGGAGGGCATAAACTCTGACGTGGGTGGGCTACACCGTACAGTCCAGGCATTGTCAGCCACAATCAGTTCAGCCCTCCAACAGGCACATGCTCCCATTGAAGCTCATGTGCCTGTGACGACCAGCCATTCAGTGGCCACATCAGATCACAGTCACCACTTGGCACCTACATCACCTACAAGATACAACACTAGGAGCACACGTCAGTCCCAGACAAAACAATCACGTCCACAGACTCCCTCCCCAAAGAAGAGCAGGGCCCCCCCAATATGCACAGACAAGGAAAAGTCACAGAAGAGCAATGCCAGGAGATCATTGCGGCAGACATCAGGCTCATTTGATGCAGAGGCATCTCAGTAATTGAGTCTCCTATGCCCACAGAGGATGTGTGGCATGTTATGAGTACACCTGGGGGGAGCAGAGGGACACAACCACCAGCCACATCAACCCCAAAACACAGTACATCGAGGAATGTGGAGGAGAGCCCTGTTGTGAGCAGCCCAGTCATTGAGACAGAGGAAAGCCCTGTTGTGAGCAGCCCAGTCATTGAGGCAGAAGAGAGCCCTGTTGTGATCAGCCCAGTGATTAAGGGAAAGGAGGCCAGTGTTGGGTCTAGGCCAGTGATCAAGGGAAAGGAGGGCAGTGTTGGGTCCAGGCCAGTGATCAAGGGAAAGGAGGGCAGTGTTGGGTCAAGGCCAGTGATCAAGGTAAAGGAGGGCATTGTTGGGTCCAGGCCAGTGACAAAGGGAAAGGAGGGCAGTGTTGGGTCCAGGCCAGTGATCAAGGGAAAGGAGGTCAGTGTTGGTTCCAGGCCAGTGATCATGGGAAAGGAAGGCAGTGTTGTTACCAGCCCTGGCAATAAGGGACAAGAGGGCACTGTAGACATCACCCCTGGGGGAAGTGGGAAGGTGGGCACTGTAGGGGGTACACCTTCTGGAGAGGGTAAGGTGGTCCGGAGGCGTAGCCAGCCAAAGCGTTCTGCAGGATCAAGCACATCACCAGAGGGAGTGCCAGTGTCTGCCCCTGATGTGGGAAAGTTGGTGTGTGTGCCTATTGTGCCATCACCACTTCCCATCAACCCCAGGACATGGAAGCCATTTCATGTACCAAAAAAGTGGAAGGGCACCCCTCCAACCTCTCCCACCCACACTGTGTCAGGGGTGTGCATGACTCCACCACCACGTGCCACTGTGCTACCTGGTCCACACAGCCCTCCACCTTGCAGGTCCTCTGTTATTACCACATCACATGGGTCTCTTTCAGCCCAGTCAAGTGGGCCTGCTGTCCACAAAACACAGCCAGGTCCCAGTCCGCATGACAGCCAGGAGTGAGTTGTCAACAAACTTATGCGCCTGTGCCCCACACAAGTGTGCTAGTGAAGACCATTGTTTGCGACCTGTGGTGTGTTGCTGGCCCTGTTGCTCTGATGTGCTGTACTCTCCCCTGCCATGGACTCTGGGCCTGTTGCTCTGATGTGCTGTACTCTCCACTGCCGTGGACTCTGAGCCTATTGCTCTGATGTGCTGTACCCCCCCCCTATGCAGCCTCTCATGTACTTGCTGTCTCCCCTGCCATGGACTCTGGGCCTGTTGCTCTGATGTGCTGTACTCTCCCCTGCCGTGGCCTCTGAGCCTGTTGCTCTGATGTGCTGGACTCTCCCCTGCAGTGGACTCTGAGCCTGTTGCTCTGATGTGCTGTACTCTCCCCTGTGCAGACTCTCATGTACTTGCTGTCTCCCCTGCCATGGACTCTGGGCCTGTTGCTCTGATGTGCTGTACTCTCCCTGTGCAGCCTCTCATGTACTTGCTGTCTCCCCTGCCATGACTATGAGCCTGTTGCTCTGATCTGCTGTACTCTCCCCTGCCATGGACTCTTAGCCTGTTGCTCTGATGTGCTGTACTCTCCCCTGTGCAGCCTCTCATGTACTTGCTGTCTCCCCTGCCATGGACTCTGGGCCTGTTTCTCTGATGTACTGTACTCTCCCCTGTGCAGCCTCTCATGTACTTGCTGTCTCCCCTGCCATGGACTCTGGCCTTCTTGTTTGTGTTTCACTTGTGCATAGTCTCTGTCATTTGTACATGATGTTGTGGCTTGCTGTTGTCTACTAATATTGTGTTGCTACATCTGTGAAATTTGTGAATAAATACAGTTACTTCTGGTGTGTGTTTTCTCAGTCTCCTTGCTGATTAAAGTCATTTTCTTGTTTGCATTAGCTTGACTGTGTACCATGCTCTATTTATCATTTCTACATTGCAAGGCTCTTTGTACCAATCTGATTTGTAAACAGGGGTGACAGGGTCTTCAGTCCATTCTGGCACTACTGATGTTGTACTCTGTGATGGCTATTTTACAGGACTGCAGTTCTCTTGTTGGTGATTTGCTATTGTTGCATACACTGTTCACAGGTCATGTTGGGGGACACTGGCAGCACAGGGCGTGCTGTGGTTCAGTGGGCTTGTTGCTGGCTGTGATGCCATGAGGTATGTGTGTGTTTTCCTTTCTGTATGCCCAGGCGTGTATGTGTATAGTCATCCTGTGTTGAACATTAGTCCTGGTGGCATGGCTTACATGTCATGTGTGGTGTTGGGTGTAGCAGAGGTGTGCAGTGTGCAGGGTGTATGTTTGTAGTGTATGCATGCGTGCCCCTGTATAGTGTGAGACACACATGTGTCAGCCAGGAGTTGTATGCCTGTTGTTTGTTTTGTCTTGCCCTGTGTGGATGGTTGTATGCAATTGTATGGGCTGTGGGAGTGCACTGGTGTTGTGTGTTCCTTGTCAGCCAATCCTGCAGTGCCTGTGTCCCTGGCTATGTGTTGTGTGTTGCTGTGTGTGTGTATTGTGCTTGTTGTTACAGTGCTTGTTAGTGTGCATGGGGGTGCACGGGATGAGCACCTGGCCTGTGAGTAACTCGGGTGGGGTGCAGTGTGGTTGTGGGTGGTCTGTCCCTGTGATGTTTGGGCCCTGCCCATGCCTTGGTGCGGCCCTGCCTTCTGCATGGTGCGCATGTGTTGACCGCGGCGGTGACGTGACCGTGACCGTGACGTCGCTGCTGGTTGGCGGACGTTGTGTGTTCCGGATGCTGTGGGGTGCCTTGTTGTGAGGTGGGTGATGTGTGGGTGCCCATGCGGATGTGCTGTGCCCCCCAGCAGATTTCCTGTGTGTTGCTTGGGCCCTGTGTCTGCTTGTGTGTTGTGTGGTGCATATGTGTAGTGGCGTACCTGCGGTGGCGTCTGCGGCGGCCCATCTGGCGATAGTGTTGCAGCAGGTACATTACCGGCTGCATATGGAGGGCTGGATCCATGGGGTTCATGTCGGGTCTCGACGTTCGTGCTCCGCTGTAGACTTTCCGCCTGCTTTAGCTGTGCGGTGTGTCCGCCGAGGTGCGTCTGCTTGTTTGCGCCATCTTGATTTGTCGGGCGGGGCGGACGTCATCGGGCACGGCGGAGGGTCTCGATTGGCTCCCTCCGGCGCTGTAGCAGGCGCACTTTGATGGCGGTGTGCGGCGCTCCGCGGCGGACGGGAAATTACCTGTGTTTACCTATCCTAATGGGATCTATGTCGATACAACGCATGTTATTACAACGCATGCTTTTACATCGCAATTTTTACAACGCAAAAACTTTTACAACGCATGTATTTACAACAAATGTTTTTACAACGCAGGTACCTTTACAACGCATACCATTACAACGTAAGTATTGTTAAATATATATTAATTTTATAATCGTAAATTAATTTAAAAAAATATAATTAAATGTAATTTAATTTAATTTTAATTTATTTTTACCCTGTACCCCTGTACCCCCTAAACCCAAAACTGACCCTGAACCCCAAAAATACCCCTTTACCCAGAAACTAAAAACTGACCCTGAACCCCAAAAATACCCCTTTATCCAAAAACTAAAAATTGACCCTGAACCCCAAAAATACCCCTTTAGCCAAAAACTAAAAACTGACCCTGAACCCTAAAAATACCCCTTTACCCAAAAACTAAAAACTGACCCTGAACCCCAAAAATACCCCTTTACCCAAAAACTAAAAACTGACCCTGAACCCCAAAAATACCCCATTACCCAAAAACTAAAAACTGACCCTGAACCCCAAAAATACCCCTTTACCCAAAAACTAAAAACTGACCCTGAACCCCAAAAATACCCCTTTACCCAAAAACTAAAAACTGACCCTGAACCCCAAAAATACCCCATTACCCAAAAATCCAACACTGACCCTGAACCCTAAAAATACCCCTTTACCCCAAACATATAACATTTAAAATATAATTATATACTTACCAATACTTACGTTGTAATGGTATGCGTTGTAAAGGTAGCTGCGTTGTAAAAACATTTGTTGTAAATACATGCGTTGTAAAAGTTTTTGCGATGTAAAAGTTGCGTTGTAATAGTATCTCGTTGTAAAAGTTGCGTTGTAAGTGATGTTTCCCATCCTAATGTTGCGGACTTGAGTTCCGCTGCTCGCGGGCGGTAAATGCTGTTTTTCCACCCCACCACCACCGCGGAGGTGCCACTGCCCGACATCCTAATGGAGCCCTAAATGTAGAGTTAAGGAGGAAATGGATAGTAGTATTCCTTAATACCAGTCTAGAAGAAACGTCACTATGAAGCTAAACTAGATAAAAAGTATGATAAGATGATGTTCCAGCATCACATATTGAAAAGGCACCTTCAGATGTTCAGTGAAGGACCACCATATAATTTACATCCAAAAGTAAAGTCTTGGGGAAAAAGAAAAAAACATGAAAGAAGATCATAGGAAGTATACCAAGCTCATAGATTATTAGGAAACTGGAACCAGCATAGATAAAAAAAATCACATGCCTTGCTTCACAGTACATGACATTCCTTCAAGCAATTTTAATGGTAAGTGGCAAGAAATATAGCTGTGAATGAAGCAACAACGTAAAGAAAAGCATAATATAGAATGCTGGTAGCACGCTGACTGAAAAAGCTGCTGCGCGCATTAATGGCATAAATCACCGTGGGGGTCCTAATGAACAGAAGAAGTATATAGGATGGTGGACTCAAGAGTAACACATTAGCAATAAATAGATAGAGCAGGACTGGGAGATATGTCCCAAAGTAGATTTGCACAAGAGTTATGTGATAGTGAGTCAAAGAAGAGGAAAAAATAAGAGGACGGTGTGCTGCACAAAAAGGTGGCCACGTGCGCTGTTACTGTAAATTCCCACCGTAGCTCATGACATAACATTAGGAGGATCCCCAAAAAAACTCCACTTTCAGGAACATCAGTGGAGCAGCAGAGGCATGTTTTGCTATAGATTGTGCTGCCATAAAGAGGCTTAAAGTATGAGACCTGCTCGGTGATATTGCAGAGCTCCCGGGATGGCTTCTATCTTGTATGGTGCGTAAGCATCTCCACTCAGCAAAGAAATATTAATCTTAGATTTTTCCAGTGACTGTCAATGCAGTATAATTGAACTGACTAATAATATCTGCTATTTTCAGCACCTATAAACTGCAGATTTGTTATATGAGGCACCAAATATAAACCATATTATCATTGTATTGCAGATTTCTTGACAATATAGACACGAGGTATTTTCATTTTGCATTTTGTGTAGGTTTGAATATGCTCATGAAAAATTGACTGAAGAGGCAAAGGTTAATCTACAGATCATGAAGAGCAGACCCCTAGTTCTAAAAGTAAAGCTGGACAGAAACATGATAGCTGCTATTTTACCATATGCGCAACAAAGATTTGAATTCAGTGCTTAATTTGGGCCGGTAGTTTCTGGTGGTGGGCACTGGCACTTAATTGTCAACACTGACACTCAAGACAGTCTGCCACATGGTGGCGCTTTTAGTCTGCTTTAGTGATGAACACAGCAGCACATGTTTATTAATTCAATATTCCTTCAAAATTACTAATACCTGCGCCCGAGCCATTCTTATAGCTTTGGTGACCTGGAATAATCTGGATTGTCAAACTTGTAGAAATGTGATGGTTGGTGGTTGTGTTGAAACTGTCATTGGAAGCGCAGGTTAGATGAAATGGATGGTGCAAGCTGCAGTGGCTTCCTGACCAGGGCCTTGCACTTATTTTAAAAAAAAGAAGCACTGGGGCCCTTATTTATGAAGGCCTTGCGTCAGTTTTGCGCCGCCGGTGAGTCACTTTTTGTGACGCACCAGCGGCGTAAAATATGCGTCTTGTTGCGCCATATTTAAAAAGTGACGCATCTAGGTAGGTTGCGTCACTTTTTAAACCCCTGCGCCACATTATACCTGTGTCAGGTATAATGTATGCAGAGGGGGCGTACCCCCGCAAAAAGCCTAGTAATAGTAATAGTCTATGAGATTTCACTGCGTCACTTTTAGGATGCTGTTGCATCAAAATCTTGCGCCTGCCTCACTGCAGGAGTAAGACTGACGCAAGCTTTTTCACATGGGGCTTTCCCCATGTGAAAGGACGCATTGCTGGAGTTGCGTCACTTTTGTGACACACTCCAGTAATGCGTCACTTATGCGCTTACAGATACGTCAGAAATACTGACGTATCTGTAAGTCCTTGCAACATGATGCGTCCTACATTAAATATGATGCATCATTGGTGTCGCAAGGAGTGCGCAGTGAAAAGTGACGCATCGCTGTTTTCAAGCAGCGATGCGTCACTTTTCATAAATGAGGCCCTGGGTTTGATACAGGCTTTCAGCGACAGTGATAAAATGGTAAATTAAAATCCATTCATGATTGGAGTGGCGTAGCAAAAGTTCAAAGAGCTTGAGTGCAAACAAGGCAAATTGTCACCTTTGTTGCCGTCTAGGTGGTAAAAGTGATGATCGTAGAGATTTGTGAGAGTTAACCTTATAGCCATGTGTATGTTGTCCGGTCGCCTCTAAGTCATAAGGTACACAATGTGCCAGGACCTGGTTTTTCTATATACAATTTATTGTTTTCAGCTTATGTTCATCCTATTGGTTCGGTTAAAATGAATCACAACTACAAGTCCCAGAAGGCATTGAGTACATACAAGACAGCCCGGGACTGGTAATTATGACCTGGACTCATTTAGTAACCAAAGCATTAAGGTGTAAACGGAGCTCAAACATGTAGTGCAGAATAGTGTGGGGGGCACTTGTTTAGCTGTCAAGTGGCCCCGTTGCATGTCACATAGCCATCCAATTGTGGACTTTTACCTGGAAGCACTGTGCAATCTTAGAATGTAGTTTAGATCATGTAATGTCTACTTTTGGAGTAACCTTCAGCGCCGACCAGCATGGCTCGCGCGGTGGCTGGGTGGACTTTTAAGCGCGAGGGGGTCGCACATATATATATTTAAAAAAAATTGGTTTGTGATTGGTTTTGAGCGTCCTGGCTGGACGCTCAACCAGGGAATGGGAGCCTGGCTTGTTCTTCATGCAGGGTGTAATGCAGTCTTCATGGAGAACGGGGAAAGTGCGCATGACTGGTTTGGGCAAACCACTCCTTCCTTGCCCTGCTGCAACAGCAAAGCAGCCACGCCCGCCCGTGAAGCAGCAGGAAGGATAACCTTAAAGTTATCATCATGTAATGCTTCTTCTTCACACTGCTTAAAAGCAGTGGGCCGACGCTCCTCCGCCATAGCGGAGCAGCTGCCACTGGTACCCTGTTATATGGATGGAACTACAAATCTCAACATTTAATGTTGAGTCCACAAAAAGCCATAATCAAATCAGCTAATTGAGTTACTCACTTTATTTTCTTCCATGAAAATGTGATCGCCTGCTAGTCACATACCTAACCAAAAGTTCTGCCATGCACCTTTACAGCTCCATATTTCCCTGCGCCCATGGGCGTGACGATATGAAAATGCACAATGTGAGTGAGCACAAGGCACACTCACTCAGATTAGGAATTCGATGCATGTAGTGTGTTTCTTACTCAGAATAGGAATTCAGATTAGGAATTCGATGCATGTAGTGTGTTTCTTACTCAGAATAGGAATTCAGATTAGGAATTCGATGCATGTAGTGTGTTTCTTACTCAGATTAGAAATTCAGATTAGGAATTCGATGCATTCAGTGTGTTTTTTACTCACTCAGATTAGGAATTCGATGCATGCGGTGTGTTTCTCACTCAGATTAGGAATTCGATGCATTCAGTGTGTTTTTTACTCACTCAGTTTAGGAATTCGATGCATGCGGTGTGTTTCTCACTCAGATTAGGAATTCGATGCATTCAGTGTGTTTAGGAATCTTGAATATATCATCAAGTGAGAAAACATCAAGCACATCTGCCACATAATTAGCACAATATCGAGCTAAAACACAATTACACTGAAACAGATGTCCAACACTATATTTAATATCGATGCCTATAACACTCATCCTCTGTAACACATTTACATGTGCATTGGTTGGTCAACCAGCACAATGATTGTATCATCACGCGCTAGGCCCACACACAGTCTGCCACATTTCCAAAATCAAGGTGAGTGAACGTTTCATCATAAATCGCACAGAATGACATGCTTTGCCTTTTAGCTACCGTCTTTGCCACTATTGACCCTGCTTTGGTCATCTCCATCCTGGGACATGTTTGCTCGTGCAATAATCCCCTCTCCCACATTAGGAGCTCTGATGAAAGACATCTGCTGGGAAGGTGTAAAGCCGGTAGAAATTACCATGTAAATGAATTTCTTTCGCTAACTGAATTTAGCAGTGCAATCGATGCTACTGATTGTTCTGTGATAGGGAATTGCAAGAGGGCAATTAGGATCTCCTTTACAAACCAACTTCCTGCATTGGTAATTGGGATAAAGATTAAATGTCAGTCATGTTTAGTGGAAACACGGTGCACTACAGGCGCACCGGATAATCGTTTAATGTGCATCGGTTCTATACTGTAATACAATATTGACCGAGGAGATTTGAGTGGGAGTGTCAACTGGCCCCATGTCAAGTGTGTGACTGACAGCCAGAGCACCAAGAATAAGCCTGCAGTAACTTACAAGCTCATGTACACAGCGGGGAAAGTGAAACTACATGTCCCAGCATGCTTAGTTCTGTTGGCTGAAGTCAGGCCAGCTGAAGTTTGGTCTTGTGGCATGGGGCAGTTCACAAGTATATAACTACCACGTGTTGTTTTGGTATAAAGTTAATGCATCAAATATATACTAGGACAGGGAGTAATCTTAACTACCCACAAATACCGGGCTGGAGGGGAGGGAAACAAAATTGGGGGTCCAATACAAGTCTTCACATATTGACCAGTCATTACAAATTAAGGAGTGCTGTTCTGTTGATGCACCAAACCTCCACTGATGTCATTGAAATCATACAAGGTAAAAAAGGGCGTCCTTCATAGGATGCTCAGGCCCTCACCCACCGAAGTGGCATGCTTCTTCATCAGGCCGTGCTCCTCGCCGGGCAGGCTCTGTAATACCCACGGGCATCTCTAGGGGGCTCTTCGCCATACATCTTTACTTCACCCGGTCCAGTGTTGGCCAGGTAGTGGAATAATGCCTTTTACTACATTCTGGAGGGGTTGTGGTAGATTGGCAAGGTGATTAGAAGGGGCTGTAAGTTGCCTGAATACCAAACTTGTAATACTGAAGGAAACTAATGCCAAGGTTAAAAGGATCTGCGAACCAGTAGGGGTAATGATGGCCCTAGGTTCAGCCAAAAGCTCAACATGTTTCTTCCCGAATGGACTCCAATGAATCCGCAGCAATTGTGAATGTCCTCATCTGCCCAGAGTGGGGTGTTCTGGTAAGATTTTGTTTTTCATCCTGTTGGTCCTGAAAGTCACATCTATGGTGATGTTAGATGAAAAAGTATAACATTGGAAAACTTGAGCCTATGTGAGCGGTTGAAAAATTGTTTAAACACATATGTGCACACAAAGACACAGGTATGTTTAAAATGTTGTCACTCGTGTATCTTAGAGTGGCCAAGCATGCGACTGCTCATTTCGCTGCAAGATACACTTTAGATATTAAAACCTCAGATGAATGGGCCCCTCAGAGTGGCATGGGCCCCTCAGAGTGGCATGGGCCCCTCAGAGTGGCATGGCATGGGCCCCTCAGAGTGGCATGGGCCCCTCAGAGTGGCATGGCATGGGCCCCTCAGAGTGGCATGGGCCCCTCAGAGTGGCATGGGCCACCACTCGATGTAGAAGCTGCTTGAAAACACATTCAGTAACATGGATCACATTTGAAATGCGCTGCAGTAATTGTGAGGCATAAAGTGCACCTCTAACTAGAGCAAGGTCAATGCACTGAATTCCTTCCTGGAGAAGGGTCGCAAATGTCTCTACTCGCTTCTTTGGACTCTGGGGTAAGGGCTCTCTGCAAGTCGGTGACGTGGCATGAGGAGGCGTCACGTTGCTTGGGCACCTTCGTGGGTGTATCCCAATCGAGTATGTCCAGACTGTTGTGTATGTCGGTGCAGGTAAAAAGGAAATGATGCGACTGACTGTTGAAGAAATTGGGGAGCCATATTGGATGTGGCGGGTAGACTATATTGAAACAACTTTAATAACAAATATCCCAATAATCTGGAAAAATCGTCCTAATACTGGGTACAGGGATTGAGACAAGGCAGTGCATACAGAGCTAAATGCAGAATTACTCACCTTGCCTGATCCTGCATAATTTCACGGAATTCTTAGGTAAATCCGTGTGATTACACCACACAGAATTACATGAGTTACACCCACCCCATATATATACCTTGCAATGGAAAATTGTTCATGCTCAATGGCACTGGAAGTAGCAGTGCAGGTTTTGTTGCAGCACCCTCAAATATGCTTGATGGAGTTCAAATGGAGGTTTTAGAATAACAAGATGTGTATTTATTAGTCTTGAAAGTTTAGGGGCCTATTTATAAAAACTGTTGCTTTGCTGCGTGAAAACAGCGATGCAACAGATTTCACTGCACCCTCCTTGCGACACAATGGCTGCGCCGTATTTACTGTACGGCGCTCTATGTCGCAAGGAGTAACAGATGCGTCAGGAATCCTGACGTAGCTGTCGGTACAAAAGTCACGCATTGCTGGAGTTGTGTGGCGAGCATTACACAACTCCAGCAATACTTGAGGCACACCAACACACAGCACTGCGTCACCCTTACGCCTCCTAAGAAGCAAGTATAAGGTTTTGATGCAGTTGCGTCCTAGAAGTGGTGCAGTGAAATATGATACATTTTACAGCCCGTCTCCTACGAGGCTTTGTTGCGTGGGAACACCCACCCTGCATACATTATACCTGAGGCAGGTATAATGTGGCACAGGGCTTTACAAGGTGACACATTTGCCTAGATGCGTTACCTTGTAAGTATGGCGCAACGAGGCGCATTGTTTATGCCGCCACTGCGTCACAAAAAGTGATGCAATGGCAGCATAAAAGTGTCGTAGTGGGCTCATAAATAGCCCCCAGAGGTTTTATAACATACATATAAATGGAGACGTACTGCCTTTACAACGTAAAGTACAAATATCTAAAAATATATACCAATACTATGGAACGTAAACCAAGGGCATTTAAATAAGGGGATGTTAATGGACAGCCCCCCTACTCTGAAAATTGTTCCAACACCACTTGTCCATGCACGCCAACCCTCCTCATTCAAGCAGGAGACTACTGATTTCAAGGCTAGTCTCCTTCCTCCCGATACCTGCAGAAACCCGATTTGACGTTTTGTAAAACTGCCAAAAATTAAATGTTGTTGCCTATCACACACTCCAATAACCCCCTTAAAGAATTACTTCTCACATCAAAGGTTAAGGCTTTCTTCGTTATTCTTGGAAGGGAAAATTAAAGCATGTGACAGGCCTTAACATTTTATTTTTGGCAGTTTTACACAGCAGAAAACAAAAATTGAGTTTACAACTCTGTTTTTGTTGGCACCATGTTATTAAACCGCCAAAAATGAAATGCTGATAGCTTGTCATCATACATACATACCAACATGCACGATTCAGGCAGATTGCCTAAGTTTCAATATAATGTTAATGTTGTTTGTTGTTATGTTAAAAACACTTATTAAGCGCACGCACACCAACGGTTTCATGACTTCCAGATCTTTAAGAAGAGGTTAAAAACTTTGCTGTTCTGATTCGCCCATCTTTGTCTGATATCGCAAGTGCCGAGATACTTCTCTACCAAGTACAGAAATCCATACTAATATAATAAAGAGAGAGCCCAAACCTTTAAGGCGGGTAATCTCAGGAACCACAGCACCAATCACAACACCCAATACAGCGTTGGAAAGGGCAGTTGCAGCAGAAGTACATAGGCTATGCAGGCGCCCACCATATACATTTAAAAGGTAAAAGAACCGTGCCAGAAAAGTAGTCCCTTGTGGGCGTGTCTGCGTTGTCCTGTGGCCGTGTGCTGGTGGCGTGACAAACGCTGGGGGCGTGTGGTATGTTCCGCCCTTCATGCCATGTCTCATATCGTGTTCTAATATGTATGCAAAGTGATGGTATGCGGAAAGAAAATTGCAGAATAATGGGTGTTTACCCTCCCCGGTAAGTACATTGGTGGCACGGCGGCCCACATCTCCAGCAACATACTCATATTTTTTCACCACCCATTTGAAAATTGCACAGGTCTCTCTCATTGATGGTCAGCACCGACATACACTTTTAGACACACCTCCCTCCACAAATTCTAGAATTGCCCACTTTAGAGCTGGGGAGCTACGTTCGAATCTCGGCATCAGCTCAACATCCTGTGATTCCAGGCAAATCGCTTTGTCTCCCCATGCCTACCACAAATGAATGTGTTCTTCTGTAATGTAAATTGTGCTCATGCCATGTTATCAAGTTCGCACTATATAATATTGCAAGGAAAAATAAAGTAGGGAAATTCGAGTTCACACACTACTGAACACGTACTCTTAAGTGCATCAGCAGTGCACTGTGAATCGGAGCGTTTCACAGGCCTGTCACAGATAAGAAATGCTATCAAAACGAAATCCTACAAAACAATATACTACTGGCCAGCAGCAATTCATACCCGGACAACGTCGGGACGGGCTGCTAGTAAATAAATAAAATAAAAGTCAGTGGGAGAAAACACATTCTCCTGATTATTTTTTTAAAATCTCCCACTTGTCTGCTCTAACATGTTGGCATGTATGCTCGTCATGTGGAGAAGTGTCGCTCAATGGTTAGAGCGGCAGACCCTGATGCAGAAGTCTGGTCCGGGACCAGGGTTCAATTCCCGCCGCGGCGGGTCTTGGGCTCAATTTCCTCGAACCTGATAATTCTTGCCTCGGTGCCTATTCTAATCATGGGTCCCACTCTGCAACTCTGGGCAAAAGCTTGCTTAATCTCCACAATGGCCTGAACAACGCTAGGATGCCTGGCTTCACCTTGCTGGTGCCCAGGAGTGGACACTTCACAGGGAAAAGCCAGGAAGGGTTCCTCAGCGGTATTCGTACATGTGCCACGATGCCTCCGGGTAGTCGTGCGCTATACAAGTACCTCTACATTTACATGTTGCAAGAAAATGCAGCTGCCAACTGACCTCACAGCATCTGTGATAGTTATTTTTGTAATCCTGCATCATTCTGGGGCTTGGTATTTATATTTTTTACATTGAAAACATGTCTTTAAAAAAAATCCATTATACATAGAGCTGTTGGCTATAGGGTCACAGTTCACTTGTTGATGGATCGGTTTGTCCTACTGGGCATGGTGACATTTGGCAGTTATAATCAGGGAACTCAGAAACCAAAGTGGGTCAGGAAACTTTTTTCCGACCAGCCCCTGAACGGTGTGCCAAATGCGAGCACAGAGAGTGAGCCTGACCACTGCAATAGTGTTTAGCGGGATTCTCTCCCCAAGAAAATTTGGGCCAAAATGTCAAAGATGGAGTCATCTACAAATCATGCTTTATGATATATTCAATTGAATTTGTTTTTAAAGTATAGTAAATGATCACCTTACAGTTCACCAGTATACGAAAATCTTTGTTTGGGTACTTCAATTATTTCCTCACTATCACCCTCCAATAGTCTCTCAATAGCCCCTCTCACACATGTATTTCATTTGTTTTATAAAGCCTCTCAAACCAGTGTGGGGTGTCATTCATATCAATCATGCATACAGTAACAATGAGTCCTACATGTTTACATTAGTATATAGAAAATGTTAGAAATGGCAAAAGGGACTACAAGATGTAGGATTCAATCTATACTGGTAGGCATTTTTTTAAAGTGCATGTTCTGGAGAAACACAAACTCAAGATTTAAAGCATAATGTAGTTGCTGGGGTTGGCTTTACTTATAAGAATGTATTTTTATCCAAACAAGCCCCTATAACAACATTAGGTGAATGAAAGACTGGGAAAATCATACCTTCATAACCTGTACCATACATTTTGCATGAAGCGCTTTAATGGAAAGGGGCGACCACTCGGTCCCCCCGAACGTATGGTGGAGTACCCCGATCCCCCCGGGAAGCCATTTTTGAGCGGGAGGCGAGTCTCGGCTGGTATGCCCGAAGCGGCGTAGCCGGGGCGCGCCTTTTCCCGCTCAAGAGGGGGTTGTCCTAGACACCAACACCGCTAGCCACGCCCTGGAGGCGGATTGGAGGTGGGTCCACGCCCGCCCGAAGAAGGATAAAAGGAGCGACAAGCCAAGGAAGCATCCTCTTGTTCCTGTGCTCCGAAGCTGCACCTCCCCGTTGCACGTGAGCTCGGACGGAACGAAGAGCCATTTTTGAGAATTTAATCTTTGTGTTTATTCTTTCAGTGAGTTCGGAGTTTCCTGGCCTAGGACCTCGAGGAGCATACGTAGGACGATGCCTAGCAAGAAGGTCGGAAAGAGGATCGGGACCGATCAGATACTTCGTATGCTGATGAAAGATATGGCGGATATGAAAAAGCAGATGGCGGTAATGAATGGTATTGGGGGGCCTAAGAGGGTCATCGGTCCAGCATTGCCGGGGGTGGTCCCTAGTGGGAGAGGTAGAAGGGCCAAGAAGGGAGCGTCGGGGGGCGACGCCCCGGTTCCCGAAGCACCCCCTGCGCACCCGGTCACCTCGATCGAGGCCCCGACTCCGGTCCCAGACGTGGGGCAACCGATCCCTGTGGTAGTCACTCCTGTGAACGGGGAGGATATGCCTCCTGAACTGGCTGCTCAGTTGGCAGCATGGTTAGGCAAAGAGAACGAGGGGGCCACGGCTGAGGAAGCCAGGGCAATAATGAAGCAGTTGCGGCAATCGAAAGATGCTGCGAAGGCACCGTCTCCTTTTGTTTCCCCGCAGGCTCCCGTGGAACAACCAGTATCGGGCGTTGGTTCGGCAGGAACTACGGTCACAGTTGCCGGTTCAGGTAAGCAGCCGTTGCCGATTGCGGGGGAGGGATCGGTACCTTCAAGGAGGGAAAAAGTTGTTCAGCATATCCCGATTGAGGTAAAAGAAAGGATATGGGCGGATAAATACGTGAACATGTTTTCCTTGTTGACCGATCACTATGAGATTGAACATGTTAAAAATCAAAAGGAGTTTCTGCATCCTAGTGTATGGCGCGCCAAGATGGCCGGTTTCAGAGTTGATGAATCGATCGACAATTGGGGCAGAGCGTTTGGAATGTTCATTGCAATAATGGGGGAACGTAGGCCCGAATTATTGGTGGGACTAGCCGTGTATCAGACACGTATCATGGAATTTTATGGAACATATGGTGGCAATCAATGGTTTTGTTACGATAGCATATTTCGTAAGTCCAAGGAGCACGACTCATCCCTGACGTGGGATTGTTTCGACTCCATTTCCTGGCAGAGAATGGAGAAGTCAGGCACGGCGAAGTCGCCATCTTTAGGGGGGAATATGGTCGAGTTTTCCCGCCATTCGTCTGGGGCGCCCTTTCTGGCGGGATCAAGCAATGATCAGCACACAAGGAATAATGGCAACTCAGGTAAAAAAGGGGTCTGCTGGAGCTTTAACAGAGGCAAATGTACTAGGCCGCAGGGATCTTGCAGGTTTAGGCATTAATGTGCTGGGTGCGGGCAGTCCTCGCACCCCGAGACCATGTGCAGAGCCAAAAATGGTGATCCGGGAAGTAGAGGGGGCGCCAAACAGGTCTGAAATAGTCCGAGGGGCGCCTCTCCCTACCCCGATTGATATCATGGCAATGATTCCTTGGTTGAACGAATATCCGGATCATATCTCCGCTGGGGTGTTGCGAGATGGTTTTTCGTATGGTTTCCGCATCCCGGCGGGGGATTTTCAGGGTAAAGCGCAATGTAGGAACCAACTGTCGGTTCTGGAGAATACGGCGGTGGTACAAGCAAAGATTGGGAAGGAGGTGACCCGAGGTCGGGTTGCTGGCCCATATGACATACCGCCTGTTGCTAATTTTGTTTGTTCACCTCTGGGAGTGGTCCCCAAAAAGGACCCAGGGGAATTCAGGTTGATACATAATTTGTCAGCTCCAAGGGGTCTTTCGGTGAACGATGCGATTGACCCGGGAGTTTGTTCAGTGCGGTACGCATCGTTTGATGAGGCTGTCGCCATGTTGAATCGCCTGGGGCCCGGAGCGCTGATGGCCAAATCGGACATTGAGTCGGCGTTCTGGTTGCTCCCGGTACACCCCGATGATCAGCGTCTCCTTGGTTTCATGTTTCAAGGACGCTACTACATGGATAAATGTATGCCAATGGGTTGCTCCATCTCTTGTGCGTATTTTGAAAAATTCAGTAGTTTTTTGCAATGGGCGTTCACAAGAACAACAGGGTTTACACATGTTATGGATTATCTTGATGATTTTCTATTTCTGCGGGCAGCCGGGGACATAGAATGTGCACAGGCTTTGAATGAATTTTGTGATCTCATGACTCGCTTTGGCGTGCCATTGGCACCAGGTAAGACAGTGGGCCCGGCTACTTCGCTCGAGTTTCTTGGAATAGAGCTCGACTCCGAAGAGGGGTGCTTCCGTTTGCCTAAGGAAAAGGTAACAAAGTTTAAGGCATCGCTTGAAACATATATTAGTAAGACGAAGGTAAATTTGCATCAGTTGCAGCAGGCTGTGGGTCAGCTGAATTTTGCCCTTAGAGTGATACCGATGGCTCGCCCCTTTTCCCGCTCTATTGCTCAAGCCATGGTCGGCCTTAAGGAAGGGCACCACCGCACAAGGCTCTCGGCAGAGGTCCGCCAGGACATGCGCATATGGTTGGCATTCCTGGCGGATTTCAACGGTCGTGTCGTGTGGACCAAACCAGCGGTCTCCTCCGTGGAGCTGGGGTTGTGGACTGACTCGGCAGGGAGTGTGGGTTTTGGCGCCATCTTGGGTAATCATTGGTCAGCACGAACCTGGCCGACATGGTGGCACGAGAGTGGGCTGACAGGTAACATTGGGTTTCTCGAACTGTTCCCTATTCTGGTGGCCTTGAAGACATGGCCTGAGGAGTTTCGTGATCGCTCTGTGGTGTTCTGGTCTGACAATATGACCGTGGTGGAGTGTATCAATAGTCAGGCAGCACGCTGCAAATGGATCTTGAGACTGTTGAAGGAAATTGTCCTACGGTGTATGAGACTAAACGTCCACTTTAGGGCGAGACATGTGCCAGGGGTGTTAAATCATGCAGCTGATGCACTTTCTCGTTCCCGTATGCAGGCCTTCTGGGGTTTTCTGCCCTCGGCGGACCTGGTGGCGGCACCATTTCCCGAAGCTCTCTGGTCTCTCGGTGCCCCGGACTACAAGACCTCGTGGGAGAGAGTCTAGCACCCAGGACAAGGAAGGCTTATGAAGGGGCGTTCCGTTCTTATTTGTCCTTTTTGGGTTCAGCTGGGGGGGAGCTTTGGGGCCAAGAAGAGTATGTCCTGAACTTTTTGGTATCATTACATCAGGCAGGCAAATCAGTGGCTACGGCCAATAGGCACCGGGCCGCCATTTCTTTCATGGCACGGGCCCATGCCATACAGGATCCCACGGCGTCTTTCTTGGTACAGAAGGCGCTGCGTGGGTGGCAGCGCCGTGAGGGTTGCAGAGTGGATGAAAGACACCCGATAGGTCTTGAAAGGTTGGCCCTGTTACTGTCCGTACTCCCTGCGACATGTTCATCTCGATCATAGACAGTGCTATTCCGGGCCGCTTTTGCATTAGCATTCCATGGGGCTATGTGGGTAAGCGAGCTGGTAGCGAGGAACAAGCAGGATACGGGGGAGGTCTGTGCCGAGAGCACATTCAAATTAAGGGTGAGACAATGGTTGTCTCATTTGCCAGGTCCAAGACCGATCAGAGAGCGATCGGGGACAGCGTGGTGGTCCAGCGGATTCCGGGATCCCCCATGTGCCCAGTAGCATGCGTTGAGGAGTATTTAACGCAGAGGGGGGCATCATGGGGGGGATGCTTGCTGAGAAATGCCGACGCCACCCCACTGACTAGGTTTCAGTTCCAGCGGGTACTCACGATGGCAATCGCAGCGGCGGGCTTGAACCCGTGCGAGTTTGGGACCCATTCCTTCCGGATAGGGGCTGCTATAGAGGCTACAGCCAGGGGTCTGAGTGTGGAAAAAGTGAAACAGTTGGGGCGTTGGTCCTCGAATTGTTATAAAAGGTATGTGCGGTTGCACATGTTGTGAAGCCTATGTCTTGCACTCACGCTTCTTGTTTTTGTTTGGTTTACAGTGTCGCAAGCTTACGAGGCGGGGCGGACTGTGCAGTCGACCCGACACCTGGGAACCAGCGGTCAAAGATCACCGGCTGAGGAAAGAGTGGTGTGGGTCGTGGGCCACTCATACGTGAGGCGTGCCGCAGACGTATTCAAAGCAGGTGACATGATTCACATGGCTGGGGAATACGGGTACAGGGTGACCTTCTACGGAAGGGGCGGGCTCTGTATTGACCAGTTTCAAAATTTTATGGAGGGTTTGTTAGGGCGGACAAGGTCACCGCCATCTGTAATCATAGTGCATCTTGGGGGCAATGATTTGGTGACCACTGGTAGACGAGTACTTCTCGAGTTGATTCTATCCACAGTGAGTTGGTTGGCGAGAAGGGTCCCAGGGTGCACGATTGCATGGTCCCATATGATTCCACGAAAGGTGTGGTGGGGGGCTAATTCTGTGGCTGCTGTAAATCATTCAGTGAAGAAAGTGAATAACAAACTTGGTAGACTGTTCCGTACAAGTACATTGCATTCTATTCCGCATGGATGTATCAGGGGGGACCATATGTATCTAGAGGATGGAGTTCATTTGTCCCGGGTGGGGACTTCTTTACTCATAGGAGACTTCGTATCTTGGTTAAAGGGTTTGCAGCCATGACCTTTAAGTAGGAGTTTTTGTGGGGGGTCCGGATAGCCGGTCAACTATCCGGCCTGTGGCGGTAAGGTCATGATCGGTGAGCAGGAATTAGAAGATCCCTAGAGGTGGGGCGTCACCCATTATGGATGGGAGCGCCCGGGGGGAGGCGGCCATTGGCCCCTCGAACGGGGAGGCGGTCCCCTCTAAGGATGGGGACGCCGAAAGGGAAGGCGGCCATAGGCCCCTCCCTGGGGAGGAGGGGCTAGGGCCCCTCCTGGGAATTTCCCGGGGCCAGGACATCTGCTACGGCAGATGTGGTAAGTTGTGTGGGGTGGGAGGGGGGTCTACGCTACCTTCTAGACACCTCACACGAGTCCTCGGACGACCACTAAAGATGGCGTCGAGTTAACAGGGGGCCCCCGCTAAGACAAGGGAAATTGGAAGTTGGCACAGAGGTACAGTCCTCTGTGCGACCGCCCCTCACAAGTGAGGGAGGAGTTCTGGTATTGGGGATCTGACACCGGTTACGACCTTGCCGTTGGCCCGTAATGTTAGGATGTACAATTTCAAAGTTTGAGTAATGCATTTGCAGGATGTTTAGTATCGGCTAGGAGAACCTTTGTATTAGAGATGTGTTAAGGTCAGCCAAGAACATCGTAATGTGTAAATGAAATTGTACATGATATGAAACTGTTATTTTAACGTTTTAATTTTGTTTCATATTTTAATAAATACGGCCGGGAGGGTAACTCCCTCCCGCCTTCCACAAGTTCAGAACCGTTTCCGTCTTCCCATCCTTGGGGGATTGTGTTGAGAGGGGGTGGCGGGTATCTCAGCCATATGGCAGTTCATAGTTCACTGTGCTAGATCATGATTGTAACTTATGAACTGTAACAAACAGATCTATGTGACAAAAGCAGTAACCCACAGAGCTAGGCACATAAAATACAGTTCTGTGATCTGTATGATAAACGTTCTTTGCACCAGGCTTATTAACCTTCTGTGCTACCTTAGATGAGTCAAATTTCATTTTTATAAACATAACTCCAATCTGTATCCAGCAGAAAAATGAATCGCCTGAGTTATCTTTACACTGTTATTGTTGTCCGAAAACTGCTGGATGTAAAAGGAACTCTACAGCAGGTGCTTTTAATAGCAGAAAATATTTTAAAACACAGTGCCCACCAAAGCTCAGCTCTCAGTGAGGTGGCTTAAAGTCAGCTCTGGGCAGGACAGTGCACCTCTATGTAGTAGGGCTAAGGTCATGCTGGCAGGGAGGAAACAAAGAACAATGGTGGGTGCCGGCAGTCCTCTCCCAAAGGGACAAGCACTTGGGCAGCAAAGAGCAGGATTCGGATCCAAAAGTAGACTTGCGTGCAGGTCTTAGATGGCAGTTTATATCTCAGTGTGCTAGATTACAATAGTAACTTGTGAACTGCACAGTAACAAAAGGATCACTATGACAAAGGCAGTAACCCACTGAGCTATGCACACATGCAGAGTACATGATCTTTACAGCAGGCATGTCAACCCTGTGCACTGCTTTATGATGAGTCAAAACTGCCACAAGACAATACTCTGATGTCTCCCCAACAGGAAGATTAATCACCAGAGATATCTTGACACTTTTATTGTTGCCACCAGCCAGAGGGCTCATCGAAACACCATCAGCATACATCTAAAACAGACACCGATACCATATGTGCCCAGTCAGCACTTACCACTGGTAGGTCACTGTTGATGGTTGCTTTTTGTTGTTGGTGGTGCCTGGCCCAGGACTGACTGCCGGCCTGGTCCTTGCTGGCTAGCTGTAGGAGGGCACTGACTCCATGCCGGGTACTATTAAGAGGTCTGTGGAGAGGGCACATATGATGAGGTGATGGAGGGATGAGAGCGCAGAGACATGGGTGCATGACTAAATAATTGTAACATAGCTGTCAGTGATGGTGTTTTTACGCACTACTACAGACTTATGCCCAGTGAGAAAGGGGTGGTCAAGCAATATTTATTTTAAATGTTTTTATTTTTTTGTTTTTTAAAGTAGTTGAGTGCACATGCGAAGCCTGGCTTGCCCCAGAAGGCTGGAAATGAACGTGAGTGCTGAGTGGATTATGTTGGTTTGCTGATTTTGTTAACTGGGGCACATAATTGGAAAATCTGCGAACAGTAACAAAACCGGCCCTCAGCCCTTCTAGCCTCCTGGGAAATGCCCAATGCCAGATAGGCCAGTTTGACCTTGGCTAGGATGAGTACCAGTGTCTATGTATGTCCTGGAACATATATATAAGGCAACCAACCCCATCAGACAGCACAAACTTGGGTTGTGCCTTCTGGGTTGTCAAATGGGCCTGTTACAGGTGTCAGCTTATATACCACGCGAGAAGCACTGTACTTAGAGACCAACCAATCGAGTCATGCAAATTGTTGATAATGAAAGAAGATGATACACATGACATAGTATTACTTGGCGTTTGTGCTCTTGGGAAAAGAAACTCTAAACACTATAGCAAAGGAGGGAAAAATCGAGACTGAGTTTCAAAACCGAAGAGAGTTTTGCAGCAATACTTGTATAATCACACTGTAGCATTAAAGGGCAACAGGTTTAGGGGCGTGCTCACCTTACACCTTAATGAATCACCCTTAAATGTACCGTTTCTGTTGACTTAAAATGAATACATATTTGCTCATGTAGACATGTCAAAAAGAGAAATTCATGGCAATGTTCATTAGTAAAGATTGTACTGCATCCTTGACCAGCCATTCAGCCTAAAGCTTTCTCAGCCATTGTCACAGCAAAACCGAGGCCGATGATGGCAAAGGTCAGTAGGCAGTGGAAGCCTGCCAGGAGTCCCATGGAGAGGTGTTCTTGCTAACTACATCTGTCATGTCAATGTTGAGCTTGAAACAGTTGGATCTCATCCAGTTAGCGACTTCAGTCATGCAGGCAGTGAATTTGTTTCTGTTATATATCAGATGACATTGGCCAGTGGGATCATATATGCGTTGAGTACGGTGGGATTAAGCAATGAATCTTGAGGGACTCCACAGATGAGTTTGCGGGCTTCGGAGGAATAAGATGCCAGGCTGATGGCTTGTGTTGTAACCGTTACGAAGGACCAGATCTAGCAGAGAGCGTGTCCTTGGACGGCAATCTCTTGCATGGACCTGATGAGGATGGGGTGTGAGACCGTGTCAAATGCTGCAGAGAAGTCCAGGAGAATGAGGGCTGCCATGTCTCCTCTATCAAGGATCATGCAGTTGTTATCTGTGGCAGCTATGAGGGCTGTTTCTGAATTGTGTTTGGGCCTGAATGGAGACTGCATGGCATCGAGGATCTGGTGGTTGCTGAGGTGGTCATCTTGCTGTCTTTCTTTGACTTCTATCTGGTTTCTATTTATCTGTCTTCATCCGTGTCACTTTCTATCTCTATCTCCAACTACCTGTTTTTTTATCTGTATTTGTTTCCATTTTTCTCTACTTGTCTCTACTGGTCTGTCAATGTAAATCTGTTTCTACCCAGATGTCATTGTCTATCTCTATACCTATCAGTTTGTGTTGGATTCTATGTTCTTCTTTCTGTTTCTATGGCTTCCTGTGTGCCTCCTTCTATCTATCTCGATCCAACACAAACTGTATCTATCTTTCTCTTTTTATCTCTGTCTGTCTCTATATATATCTTTGCTTATCTCTACATTTACAGCTCTAACAGTCAGTCAGTCTCACCTATCTGTCTGCTAGAAATTACCATGTTTTGCGTTATATTCTCCATATTCTGTGCCCTAACTGGTTTGTCGGCTTTATGACTCACAATTATTGCTGTTAACCAGTAGTAAAGTGTTGTGCTCTCCCTTAAAACATGCTGAAATTGGCATACAACTGATTAGCACAATTATATTATTTATAAATACCTAGTATGTGATACTAACTGTAATCAAGGCCTGTAAATTAAATGCTGCTAGTGGGATTCAGTATTCATTATGCCACTCCCTACAGCAGCAGTGTAATGCATGTCTCCAGGCCTGCAACTCAGTCTAGCTCTGTTTTTTTAACTGCCAATTTGACTTTTCAAAGATCTCTCTTTTTCCAGGCCTAAACCTTCTTTTTAAATATTTATGTCACCCCTAGGGCAGGCCATTTTGCGCAGGGGACATGGTATGTTAAAGTGAAACGTATAGACATTGTTGTTATTTATGTCCTGACAGTAAAAAGGTCCCATAAAGTCTGTATCACTGTGGCAAGGTTATCTTCCCCATAGGAAAATACGGGATTATCTTGTCAGATATGGATTGCTCTCAGACTAGACAGAGGACAATTGGCTTGTGTGTGGATAGGTCTTGGCCTTTTCTTGACAGGATGCCTTGAGGCTATGCCCAAGGACTAGTTTTACTTCAAAGAGGCCTACCCCCTCACAAACAGATAAACCTTACAGCAAGCATATCCCCTTCCTTAGCCCCCATTCAGATTGGTTCCAAATCCAATTGGAAGGAGAGCTACCCCAGAACTGGCATGGAATGACAACAAGGGAGGGTTTGCCCATTATCATAGACACACTTTTGAATTTGCCCTGTGAGCTTTGAATAAAGGAAGAAAGATCCTTGTATTTTCGATTTAGATAGAGAGGGGCACTGTGGGATAATTTATGGTAAAACGCACAGGAAGCGCTGGAAAGTAGGTAGGGTAACCTCTAAGAACTCTTACCTCATTGGCTAGGGTCTTGCTAGGGTCTAGCCAGTGGTTGTCTCCGCCAACAGGTTCTACTGGGAAGAAATGTAGCATCCACAGTGTCCTATTCAGAACATTCCTGGGCCGGAAAAATATTAAAAGAAGACAGCCCTGCTGTCTGACAAACTTGATGGAAGGTTAGACCCGCTTGTCTTGAACCCAGGATCCCAAAGTTGACTCACATTGTCGGTTGGTTGACCGGCTGTTTGAGCTACAAGGTTATCACACGCTTCCAAAGGCCTTTTCCTGTGGACTAGTCCTAACTGAATCTGGCCTGGTTCCCTCAACTGCCCTCTTTGAGTGTGAGTCCTAACCCTCAAATACTGCCTCCAAAGTCTTGGACCATTGACTGTGGTCAGAGTGTACTCCTCCCTGCCTGGATGAAAGCTTCACCGGACTCAACAAAATTTCAACATTGGCAACCTACGTGGACAGCCTCGCTGGATTCAACACAGAGCAGCACCGGATCAACAGTTTCCCCAGTCTTGATGTTGAGCAGCATTTAATCAACAGTTTCATCAACAGTTTCTCTGAACTCAAAGCCAAGCAGCTTCTGATAATCTTCATTGATGGCTTCACCAACAGCCTTCAATCGACTCCAAGACCTTGCGCAGCCACTCTCTGTTGTCGTTGAGCCCTTCGTCAGATTCTGACAGCTGACTGACACCATTATAAACTTTCCAACTCCATAAACATTTCTAAGTGAGAAGGTAACTTTGCAACCAAGACGAACCTCATCCTTGTACTGACCTCTATCCTGCGTGGTTGACCTTAAATGTTACCCTTGTCCCAGTCCAGCGTGACCAGTTACCAGCAGGTGGTGCTTAGTGCTTTTTGGTGCTATGTTTAAATGCAAAGTTTGAAAAGTCATAACTCAGGTTATTTATTAGATTATTGTTGCTTTGGTGTCAATTTATTTATTATTATATTTTCTAATTTTCCAAATTGATTTGGGAATTTTCTTGTGTTGTGCATTCACGTTATTGCTGTTTGAATACTACATAAATAATGTACACATTGCTACTAACTAAAGTCTGGCATTTATGTGTCATAACTACCATGTGGCTGAACACTGGCTTATTTAGTAATTCTTGTGATTTATCTTGACAAGGATTCAGATTATGATTTGAGGTGGGTTCTCCCCTTCACCTGAATAATTCCTTAAACTGTCTATCCATTTCTCCTTATATCTCTATCTGTTTCATCTATCTGTCTTCTTATATCACTTTTTTTATCTTTATTCCTGTCTATCTTACCTAGTCATTGTAAACATTCACTAACAACACAATTCTGTAGCTAGAAAAAGAATTTGAACAGCAAACAAACATGGTTGTTTTTTGCACAATTTACATTTTTGCCGCCTTTGTAACATTTAAAAAAATCTAAATAAAAATGTAAAACATTTTACAAGTACATTCAAGCTTTGATAGAGTAAATTACAACAAATAATATTCTCTTATTGCATATACAAAACAGTACACAAAAACTTACTAACCACTCCATCATTAGGTGACCTATGCCAATGCTTATCAGTTATACTGTCAGTACACTTCTAGGTATCTCAGTGGACATCTGGCATGTAGAATAGCCCACAGTAGGAAACATGCGCACAAACTGTGCAGGGCGGATCAGCTTCTATCCTTATTATGCGCTTTCACTCAAAGTTCCAGAAGAGCTGGAAGAAGATATAAACAGCTGCCCAATGTTTTTAGGCATCAAACATATTAAGTTGTTTTAACACCATATTAAATATAAATAATTAGTAAACTGTCAACAAACAAGAAATTATCAAACATCTGTGATTTTAATCTTTTCTAACTTAAAAGTACTTTGTATGCAGTGTTGAGAAACAAATTAGATGTTTTGGTAATCTGAAATATGAACAGATACGAGCCAAAGTTGGCAGATTTGTTTTTGCGCCTTGTGTTGTTTACTCATGTATAGATTTATTTCATTGAAACAAGTAGTGCATGCACCACATTCCAACATCTTAAGCATTGTAAGGGCATCCTTCAATGTTGAACGTGTCTCAGAGTGCTCTCATGTGAATGTTTCAAAGGTGATTCAGATTGGGCCAAAGTCAGACTATTTCTGAAGGCACTGGAGAGTCATTAATTAAAGGGCGGTATCCATGGTAGTTCAAACCTTGCAGCACTGCAGTACTGGTGCACTGGGTACCATTGCACATTAATTAGATAGTCAATATACTTTTATTTTTTATTTTTAATAAACTGTTTATTGATCAAAATAAGAACACAGAATACTGTATTACAGCTCCAAATTCAGGTCAAAACGCAGTATGAAATCTATTCAGGAATCAAGTTATACAACGCCACATAGGGCACATTTTGATATCAGACACAAAAACATTAGTCAGAATGCGGCCTTGTTCTGAGGCCAGAGTACAGCTTCACATCTCGTCCAAAAACCAAGGTATATACATTTACTTTACTGGTCCCCATGTAGTATCTCATTCTCAGAGTCAGATATGTCTGCCCATTGGCGCCGATCAAGCCGCAGTTCAAGTGTCGGAGACAGGCAGATATCACTCCTGTATCTATTCCACCCGCCCCATTTACAGTCCCACTTTTTGGGGCATCCCCTACTTTTGAAGACATTTTTTCTGCTACCATTGCTCTGTCCATATCTGCAGCCTAAGCTCGCCTAGTAGGGATCACCCCGACCCCCCACTTCTGTGCACTTTCCGTTTAGCAATGCCCCATCCCAGTGAGGCCCATATTTTCTCAGTTTGTGTGAGGTCAGTGGCTTCCCAAATATTAAATAAGCAGAGCTGAGGGGTTGCACTCAGTGTCTTACCACCCGCCCTTCCCATTTGTGTGTTGACTTCATCCCAATATTTCCTCACGTTGCCAATATAGTTTTGAGTGCTTGATTTTCCAAGAAGAGCTAGGACAAGCAGTCAGGCTTGTCTAGGATGTGGGAGAAAGTTTGATACTCATATACTGTAGGGTGCATGAAAATTAACTCATTGGTCAGCTGTAGCTACAGGTATGGAAAATAATAATAGCCTAATTTCAATTTTTGTGCAACAAAACAAAATGCTACACTTCTGCTGGAAGTTCTAAATCGGAGAGAAATTCACCCTTCAGAAATTCCATAATTGTGTTGTTTTATGTTATATCCTGACTTTAGTAAATGCAATGCTATTACCACCAATGGAATGTTACTTCGATTATGCTGTTTAGAATGTTATGATTCAGTCAGAGAAGACACAATTGGGTGGGCTGAGCAGCTTGTTGGCTGCTCCTGGTGGGGTCTCGTAGTTATCTTGCAACTATCTTAAATAAACTTCTCTAAACTACATCTACCTGTGTGGACTTCATCACCACAATTTTTGGCGACGAGGATGGGATACGAACCCACGTGTTCTACATTGTACGTTTGCAACGGGTTTTGCTCCATTTAGCACATTTATGCAGGAATTAGAAAAATGTTTCATTTGTTAAGCATTTCTTCCCTAGGGTTTAGTCATGGGTTCACACCTATCTTATCTGGTTAACGTTCTCTAATCTCCACATGCTGTTTCGAGATTCTATGGGTCCTGACCCATATACTGTTCTTGACATTGCCTAACTTGCTCTTAGTTATAGTCACTTGTTCCCTTATAGGTGTGTTTTATGGGTCAAAGTCCCATTACAGCTATGCTACAAATGTCAACTCCATATTACGTTTTGCAACATAATGTCTTTATTATCTCACTTTATTAATATCTTAGAGGGTTTTAGATGTTCATTTTTTTGTATTTTTCTCTTCTGCCCTCTATCTGTCATGTATTCAGTTTTCCTCTTATTTCTTTACTTTTTGTCATTTAAAGTGTCTCTTTCTTCATTTTTTTTGTCTTGAGGGTTTGTTTCCCATTTTCTTTGTCTCATCTTGTCCGTGTCTGAGTTCATCTCAACATTGTTTCTTTTCTTTTTCCCTCTTCTTCGCTTACTTGTCTGGCCAGCGGGTGTGTTTGGGAGTTTGTCATTGGCGTTTTCGTGTCCTTGCTTTTTCGTTGTAGAAGGGAGGATGGGTTGTTCCTATCAGTTGTTTTCCCATCTTTCTTTTTCTCTTGAACTTCTATCAGTTTTCTTTTTTTTCCGTATAAGAAAGGGGGATATGTTATATCCTGACTTTAGTAAATGCAATGAAATTTACCACCAATGGAATGTTACTTTGAGGATGCTGTTTAGAATGTTATGATTCAGTCAGAGAAGTCACAGTTAAATGGGCTGAGCAGCTTTATGGCTGATCCATGTGGGGTCTCGTTGTGATCTTGTAACTATCTTAAATTAACTTCTCTGAACTACATCTACCTGCGTGGACTTGATCCCTACATTTACAGAACTTAGGGGCATATTTACAATGAAAGTGGTGAAGCGTGTCCTTAAGACTAGAAGGCTAAGGACACGCTCCACAACTTCCAAAACGCAGGGCTACACCATATTCACAGGAATATGGTGCAGCTCTGCGTCTCCCCCTGCGCTGGAGCTAAATTTAGCAGTCAAGCGCTAATGCAGGCACCCTTGCGCCACAGTGCAATGGTGTCTGTGTGCAGGGGAAGATTGTTTATCTGAAGGAATCTGTTCTTCTTGCACATAAACAATCTATAAATGATGTTGTGTAACTTCTATGTGTGATGCTTAATGCAGCACACATAGAATTTGCTAAACTGATTTTATTTATAATGATTCCTTATGTGCAGGAAGGTAACCCTTCCTGCATATAAACAATCATAGGCAATTTGCTGTTTCTCCTCGTTTCGCCTGTTTAAGAGCATGGTTTGCATGTACATGGTGCCTGCTATCCTTGATGAGGTGTAAATAGGGTCATTTTGGCGATCATAGTAGTAGAATGTGGTTTGGGATGAGTGAGAGAGTGGAGGTAAAGGATAGATTGTGAGAGGTCTAGGGTGAGAAATAGGGTAGTGCATTGGAGAGAGTAGTAGAATGAGGTATGAGATGAGTCAGACTGGAGAAATTGGATATATTGAAAAAAGTATATGGGGAGATATAGGGTAGTGCATTGGAGATGTTGATTTAGAAGTAAAGTAATACATAGAAAGGTTTATATGTAGAAGGACAACCACAGCAACAGCGATAAAAACACAAACCATAACGTGTAAAAAGACGCAATGTGCAGCAATACCCACGCGTAATGCGGAAAAAAACACAAGAACAGTAGACTGAAAATGACACGAAAAAAAACAACATCAACTGCGGAGTGCCACAGATGCACCATGACCCACTGCAGAGGACAACATGAACCCCACAATCCCCACGGAGGAACACCCAGGAATACAGGGCCCGTTGAAGACCAATGAGAAGAGGAAGCGGAAGACAGGGTGCCGTCGCCAGGAAAACCAGATAATCGCCACGGATGAGCCAGAACACCACCACCAACTATACGTCACCTCCAACTTTTCATTGGCAACAAAGAGGCAAAGATGGCACACCACCTCTGACCATGTTAATGCTATCACATAGCAGAGGAGGACAATGGAAGACCACAAGAGGCGCTGGACTGATGTGAATGGCAATAACTTGCTGCCAACACAGAAGAAGCTACGTACCCCGGAGGAGGGAGGCCAGAAGAACACCAGGAGCTGAATGACATGGAGAAGATGGTGGCCACAGTCACCAGGCAGGAGACAGTGACAGGAGTTATGGATCCGGACACTGTCCAAAATGACCCGACACCACATCAACAGAGTGCACACTGACTCAGGAGTGGGTGGACGGGGGAGACGGGCCCAATGGCACACATGCACAATGAAGCAGAGCACACTGCCCACCCACAATGACTCACAATCATATCCCTGATCCCACGGGAACACCGCAGAACACACACAAACACCAAGTAGTCCCACGTAACACATCAACAGGCACACACCCAACACATGCACACAAGCAAAACACAGCAAACCTGCATATACGACAGCCACACTGACAATGCAAGAGACACCCACTACATGACGAGTAGCGTTACTGCTGTCCTATCACTTTGACACTGAGGTGGCTGAGTGTGGACCACAAAAGGAAAGGAGCAGGTCACACTCGGACACAACCACCTACACAAACAACCCCTGACATCAACGACACATCTGTGGACAAACCATGCCCAAGAGTCACAACTCGACAAAGAGCACCAGTTACGCAAGTCTGCACATCTCAGCACCGTGGAAGCACAGAACTGACAGGCACACCGCATGAAAGGGACACTTGGCAGACAAATCAGAGCTGCAGGACCGAATCAACCACAGTGCAAAATATGCACATAAGTAGAAGTTCACCTCAAGATTGACAACATCCTGGTAGCAACACCTACACAACAGAACACAGGACACTACTGGTGCTGCAAATGTGCACGACATGGCAAATCACATCTGCCACAGCAGGAAACTGTGACATTACAATGTACAAGTACAACCTGTAACCTGCAAGTATGTTTTATTCACACTTGCTGTGTTTTTTTGTACTGTCCCATGATTGCCAAGGAAGGCCACAATGTCATGTGCTCAAGAGAAGTAATTGTCAATGATGGTGTTCCTACAGTCCATTCCTGCCGCAGCTGCAGTGGGATATGGGCCACCTGTCCCATCGTCCCCATCATCGTCCGGTACTTCTGGAACTGGGATCCATGGTGCATTGGTGCGTACACAGATGTTGTGCAACACACAACATGCAACGATCATCTTGCACACGATCTCTGGGCTGTACAGGAGCTTTCCACCTGTGCCGTCCAAGCACCTGAAACGTGACTTCAACACGCCAAATGTGCATTCAACAATACCCTGGTGCATATGTGGGCTGCATTGTATTGCCTCTGGGTGGGTGTGTTCGGTTTTCAGGGGGGTGTCATCATCCAAGGGCAGAGTGCATATACCTGATCGCCTGTGACAGTGCAGGGAGAAAAGAGTCAATACTTTGTTTGGCAAGATGTGATGGCAGCCCACTAATCCAGTAACGCCTGGGCTGCCTGTGTGTGGGGTGAGTGTAAGCTAGCCCTCAGGGAGTAGCTAGTGCTGGCAACAACTCCAACAGTCATCAGGCACTCAGACAAGCAATGGCAGAACAACAAGGGGCATTGACTAGAGTCGCACAGAGTTAGTGGCCCTGGGTGCACAGCGGCCAACACAGTCCCACCGCGACAGGACACTGACCTGCGGGAGACTAGGGTAGGGTCACCAGTGTGGAGCAGGTTTCCATAGATGTAAAAGGAGTGTGTTGCGGAGTGTCTCGGAGGACAGTGGAAGGTGTACCCCCAGGGCATGATGCAGAGGGCACATGCCAGCTCTGTCTGGCAACATGAAGGATATAGATGCCACAGACCTATGCCAGACACCAAGTCCGTACCTGCCCATTGCTGATGACAACCCCCAGGCCACAGGCTCAGACACTAACGATGTTCCGCCGGAGGCTGACGGTCGCTCACGGCGCACAGGGTTAGTGGCACCACATGACGATGGCTTGCGTTGAACAGGGTTAGTGGAACCACGTGACAAAGGCTTGCGTTCAACAGGGTTAGTGGCACCACATGTCGACGGCCTGCCATATGGAATTATGCCTTACTGATCGAAGTGTGTCTGGACTTGGGGTCACTGCATTCAGGACTCAGGACACAGTTCCACATGTGGTACCTACTGTGACAAAGGGGACGCCGGTGGGGTATGTCAATGAGAAAGGAGTAATGCTGCCCAGCTTCGTGGGGGCCAGCGATGGTCTGCGGAGGCTGAATAGCTTGTGGGACTGGGGCTTGGAGCTTGGGCCCTCTTTGACACAAGACTGTTTTGGCAGGTGAACAAAGCAGCCTTGGGGCGCTGGGGCGTGCAGGCCTGGTCTGGGTATCAGCGTCCTGGGGTGCAGCCGGCGCACAGGGTCGCAGACCCCGCTGCCCATGGCGTCAGCCTCGCAGGGACTGTGAGGCGCCACCCTGTCATTGAAGTTGGGCTTTCCCGGAGAGAACCACGCTCTGCGTCATGGGGTTTTTGTCCACACCGCTGCACAGCCCTGTCATACTCAGGGACCACCCACTACGCTCACATACACAGGGGGGAGGCAGCGAGCAACATTTCCGCTATCTGAGCCACAGCCTAGTGTGACATGGTTGCGTCCACTGTTCACTACTCTCCAGTCACCAGCAGTTGTGGTCTACATGGATATATCTCTGGTTTGCCTACCCGTGTCTGTCATGCACATCCACTCCTCACTTGTCGTTGTGTACATTCCCATTCACGGGTCACTTGCATCCTTCGCACATGGCTGCATTCCACATCTACACAAGTTCAGCTGTTGTGTGGCTGTGGCACCATGATATGGCTGTATTGTGTGCAGGGGCAGCCCAGGATCACCATGGAGTGGTGTTGTCATGTCTGTTGATTTCCATGTTGTATGTGGTTTGGTCACATGTGCATTCCCACAGTTGTGGGTTGTGTGATGGTGGCTTTGAGGTGTGTGGTGTGTTGATTTGGCACTTACCAATGAGCAGTCCAGTTCCAAATGTGCCCTCCTGGAAGCGCTGGTTGATGATGGGCTGTTGAAAGATGTAGGAATTGTGCACACTGCCAGGTAGTTTGCGACAACATTGGTGAAGAGTCCCCGGTGGTCCTCTATTGCCTGCACATTGATGTAATGCGTGTGCTTTCTGTTGCTGTAGTGGTGTGCTGTATCCACAGGGGGCACAAGTGGGACATGTGTGCCGTCTATTGCCCCCAATACGGCAGGGAATCCAGCTATGGTGTAGAAGCCTTGCTTGGTCTCCTGGTATTCCTGCGCAGTGTGGGGGAAGTGAAGGTACTGGGGTATGAAGCTAAGGATGGCATTCAGGACAGGTGTGATGAACTTTGATAGGGCTGGCTGTGAGACCCCTCCTACTCTGGCAGTTGTTGGTTGGAAGGTACCAGAGGCCAACAGGTGCAGCACAGCCAGCAGCTTTGCCTGTCGAGGGATGTTGGTTCTCCGCTGTGTTGGGATCGCCAACCTGTGGGCAATGTGGGTCATAATGCGGTTGATGGTTGTCCTTTTGAGCTTGTTGTGGGCAAAGACTTCCTCAGGCGTTAGGTCTGTCACACTTACTCTGCGCTGCCTCTGTGGTGGTCCCAGGGGGGCGGGTCCGGGTCCTGGGGTGGTGGCGGTCTAGGGGGTGGTGGCAGTGGGTATTGTGGCCCTGTTTGGGCTCTGAGCCGCATGATGAGTAGCTCCACGGTGTTGGTTGTTCTTCGGGTTTGGGTATTTGTGGGGCTCCGTTCCCTACTGCAGGTAGTCGTCCGGCTTTACACCAGCAGGAGGCAGGTGTTAAATACCTGTTGCTACCACGGATTATCGCGTGATTTTGGTTTGCATCGCAGATCTGGCATTTCATTGTGAAAGTGGTGCTGTGTTTTTTTTAGTGTGTTTTTGCACGGAAACGCCTACTCTGGATCTCATATGGGGTAGTTAGTCATGTAATTCGTGGAGATACATTTTGGGGCAGTTATCGCGGGAATACAGGCAATGTCTGCAGTTTGCACCAGCTTGTGAATGGGGCGTTAAAACTATCTCCACTTTTGATGCGTTAAGGTGGGGATAAACTGGAGTTGAGTCCTTGTGAATATCCCCCTTAGATTTTTGGCTAGAACTTGCAAATTTGGTCCCAATTTAGACAAATACATTTGGAACCAGGGTAGGAAAGTGCCCCTTTTTGGCATGATCGCGCCCACTTTTGGCATGGTATGTGATTTATTTATTTATTTATTTGAGAAGCTTATAAAGCGCACGGCTACCCCTGTCGGGGGTGTCCCGGCGCTAAGAGTACAAGTTAATCACAGGAGGGGGTTGCCTGGTTCAAAACCATCCAAACCTGAGGCTGCAGAGGCTCACTTAATCAGAGTTTGGTGAACGGCCAGGTTTTTAGTTTGCGTCGGAAGACTTGCTCTGACCTAAGGTCCATGCAATTTTGATTTAAGTGCACTGGGTTCCGGCTAACCAGGTCTCAGTGCCAGTGCTCTTTCCCTAAAACAAGGTAACTGTTCAATTGTTCTCCAATTGATAAGACCTTTAGCACCTCTGTAAGTCCCTAGTAGTACCTGTTGGAAATGGCCTTTTTTGGAGGGTTATCCACAACTATTTGGTTCTTCATCATATTATTCCGGACCTGCTTTTGTTGGCTATAGTACTCTGGGCACTTTACCACTGCTGATCAGTGCTAAAGTGCATATACACCCTGTGTATATTGTGATTATGTATTGGTGTTTCCATGATTGGCTTATTTGATTTTCTACCAAGTCCCTAGTACGGTGAACAGTGTGTGCCAAGGGCCTGTAAATCAAATACTGCTAGAGGGCCTGCAGCACTGATTGTGCCACCCATACAGGAAGCCTTTCAAAGGTCTCTCAGACCTGCCACTGCAGTGTCTGCACACAGTTTTTTAATGCCATGTCAACCTGGTAAGTGGATCCACTTTTCAGGCCCTATCCTTCTCTTTTCTTACATATAACACAATCCTCAGGTAGGCCAAAGATACCCCCATGGGCAAGGTGCAGTGTGTGTGTGTGGTAGGACATATACTGGTGTGTGTGACATGTACTGATAGTGAAATACTGCTCATTTTGTTTTCCACTATTGAAAGGCAATCTGTCCCATAGAATGTAATCAGGATACTTTGTAACATCTTATAAGTATACCTTCCCTTTGGGACAAGATAGAGGAATAATGTTTAGGCTCTCGGAACTGAGAATTTAATAACACATCTTTATTAAAAAATATTTTTATATTGTGTGTGTGAAGATGCCACTTTTAGAAAGTACAAGGCGATTCCTTTTTTTCTCACCCTCAGGATCTTGGTCTAATATATAGCTGGCATCCCACACAACCATTGAAAAGGGCACATTCTTTCTCCCGATAGGGATCAACATTTTTTCCATACATGAAAATACTCCTGGCTTCGTTTAAAATGATTAATCATGGAAATCTACATAGACGATCAGTGCGCTCCTCGACATTTCCAAGCAATGCAAGGTACACTGCTAATTAAATACGTATATAGCAGGAGAACAGGGATTTCTGTGTTATTAGATTTTAATATAATTATTTTACTTATTTGCAGCCGAAATTACCTGGTCCAGGTCCTGAAGAGAACCCCTAAAAAGACTTAGGGTTTGAAACGCATTGACCCCCGCTCTTGGGAAAGGGCATTCACAGTATGCCTGGGTGAGACCTTGTATTGTTACCACTCTCAATTTGACAATACTTTAAGCTTACGCTCCCAGAGCTACACACTATGGCAGGATAAAAAACATATTTTGAAAGTAACATTTTTCACCTAGTGTCCCATATGTCACTTAGGGACAAGTCAAATAAGTCATGTAAAGTAATATGTTAGTAAATTTGTATATGTTACTTATGTAAAAACAACTGTGTTTTATGTATGTTAGTATTTTGTTTTTGAATGTGTCCAAAAAGTGTTGTGTTGCCCTTCATGATGACATGCTTTAAATGTACAAACCATTTTTCGGAATAAGATAAAGAAAAGTGAAATAAATCACACAGGCTAATGTCTTAAAGACATTGGTTTTTGAACTATTGATAAACAAGGCAACTAGATACCTTGTTTGTACAAAAAAAAGAAGTGATCCTTCTAGTTTGCACAAGGACCCAAGCCTCCCTTGAGTAACAACTTTTAGAAAGTCGGCATTTTCTTGTTTAACCATTCTGTGTTTCTCTGTCTGTTTCTGGTTTGACTGTGTGGTTTTGGAGTTAGAGGGGCTGGGGATGTGGACTCACTGTAGAGCCAATGGGAGGGTTGAGGAATGCTTGGCCTTTCCTGATGACTCAGAGCTGAGATGAATAGACCCTGGCTCCATTTAGTTGTCTCAACCCCCTTAGTTCATACTGCACCACTGAGGAAAGAACTGGTTTGGACTAGGCTCGGAGACCCAGGCACAAAGATGAATACATACAAATTGGGTTATAAGTAGTGAACCTTAAACCCCTGAACGTTAGATCACTTCAAGAGGAGTCTTTACCAAGGAGAAGAGCTGGACAGCTGTGAGGAGTACTGCCCCTTTGTTGCTGTGTGCTGTGTGGGGTTGGCCTGCAGTTGCTGCCTCCGCCAAGGAGAGGACAAAGACTGGGACTTTGCTAAGAAACCTGCTTGATGAAGAATCTCCTAGGGCTTGTGTGGGCTGGCCTCCTATTCTGAAGTCTCATGGATACAAAGACTTCATCCCCAGTTCCCCTGAGAGGTCTGACATACCTGGAGGTGCCTGTTTCAAATTTGTGTCTCTGGAGGATGTTCCTGCAGTTGGGAGCTGGAAGAAAAATAAGAGAAGCAAGAAAAACAATCTCTGACACCGTCAGCGCCCCCCCCCGGGATGCCGCAACCTGCACCGCGGATAGGGGCACCGCTCGTGAAGTGCATGATGCACTGCCCGCCCTGCACTGCAGCTCCGATGCACTTTGACGCCAGCCTGCACCTGCAGTTACTGGCTTTCCAGACGCCATCGCTCGCACCGACTCCGTCAGCGTCAGCGTCTGCATCCAGTTATATTGGTGCCGATAACCGCAGAGGTGGACACTACGAACTCGCCAACTTCGCATCACCTCTCTCAAACAAACTCCTCACTGCCATTGCAACCAGCTTCCCCTGTCCTGGATTTGACACGCTGCCTCCTCACGGACATGACACCTCGCCTCCCTAGTGGCAGTCAGGGAGCCGGCCTCGACATCTGCATCGATGCCTCAATTCCAGGATGCTGTGCATCATCATAGACTTTGTTTTTCAAGGTACTGTTTGTTAGGAGGTCCAGTGACTCCATGCCCAATGCTGCGCACCTCGTGGTTGGCGCTGTACTTTGGATTTATTGCTTTCACAACGTATGTAATAACCATAGGCTATTTGGTTGCCACAAGTTCTATTTTTGAAATAACTGTTCTAAAGTCGTATTTTACTACCTGTATGTTGGAGTTTTGTACGTTTGTTCTTGTTTGGTTTAGATAAAGATACCTTATTTTTCTAAACTACTGTGGTGTATATTTGTGTTATTTTCACTCAATTACTGTGTTTTGACTACAAATACTTTCCACATTGCCTTTGCGTTAAGCCTGTCTGCTCATGCCAAGCTACTAAGGGGTGATCAGGGGTTATCTAGAGTGTGTATCCCCCTTACCCTGACTACAAGCAAAGGTCCCTACTTGGACCTCTGCCAACAAGAGTCCCCCAGTTCTAACAGTACCTCTGGTACTCAGGGCATAGGTAATAAAGATGGTCCCTAAGGGCTGTCGCATGTATTGTGCCACCCAAAGAGACCCACCACCAACCTCCTGCAAACTGCCATTGCAGGCTGCATAAAATGGTACACACAAATGTCAAAACCCGACATGGCACACTTGTGTGCCATGTCCACAGACACTGCATGCAATATATGTTAGTCATCACTATAGCAGGCCTTATTGCCCTTCAGCAGGGTGCATTATATTATATGTGAGGACATATCTGTAATAGCAGATATGCCCCTGCGCTGTCTCATTCAATTGGTAGGTAGTACAAGTGAACAGGGAAGCCATCTTAAGTGCATGTACTGGGAACTGGTCATTACAAGTTCCACAGCTACATGATAAATGCACTGAAACCTATGTTGTTTGGTATCAAACACCTGACCTAATAAATCCATAAGGATGCCAGTTGTGGATTTATTAATATATGCCCCCGAGGGCACCTTAGAGGTGCCCCCTTAAAACCTACCAGCTTCTTAGTGTGCAGGCTGACTGGTATCTTCCAGTCTGCTGCCACAGTCGAGTTTTTGACTCCTTGGAGGTGAAAGCCTATACTCTCTGAGGTCAGAGACAATGCCTGCTCTGGCATGAGGTGTTATCCAGTAAATCTGCATACCATGGCCAGAGGCTTCAAAGCCTCTACCACCTTTGATATATGACCCTAGCTTCTCCCAGACCTGGTATATGCCACCCCCTGCCCTTAGGCCTATCTGGCACCAGAACAGGCAGTTAATTAGATATGCAATTAGGTATGTTGCATCGCCAAGATAGTCACATCCCTAGGGTGGGCTGTCTGATGTGCTCCATGAAGAAAGGACTATACCAACTTGACATTGGTTGAATTAGGACCACTGGGTCACAGGAGGTGATCATAAAAAGGATGTAGTGACCACAAGAGTGAGTAGCACATTGGCTACTACCCTTCACTCTTCTTAGCACCTCCAATTCAGTATGTAGGTGTCCCCTCACACCAGGAACTGAGATTTGTCTAACAAAGGAAGAAAAAGGAAAAAGAAGAGCCAAAGAAGTGAGAACAGTAGATTACGGGTGGACATTGGCACCAAACCCTGCCTGCCTGCTAATCCTGCAGCTGTACATTCTTAAAAGCCATGGAGGGCTACTATAACTGCCAAGGCATCCGCATCTCCCTTGAGGTGGAGGAGCCACTTCCCTGCATCCTGCAGGCACATGCCACAATGTCTGGTTCACCATTCTACTTAACACCTGGTCCACCAACACTGCAGCTGCCCAGGAGGAGGTCACCATGCTCCCAGAGGTCAGATCCATTTCCCCACCAAGTTTGGAGATGCCAAGACCCGAGGAGCCGCACTGCACCAATACCCAGAGAACCAGATCCCTTGCAGCAACCAAGAGCCTGTGCAGCAATGGAGTCCAATTCAGACTCCAACATCCCAAAAGAGCGACCAGCCAATGAAGGATGTCAGCAGCGCAGAGGCCAGCAGAAAGATTGTCCCAGCTGTCCTGTTTTGTCCCCCTTTTGCAAGTCTGGCTGAGAACCGTGAGTGCCTTTGATGCATGGGCCCCCTGAACAAAACCCTCTGCACTTGAGCCCCCAAGCCCAGGCACAGGAAAACCAACTAAGCCCCTCTGCTCCCAAGACCCTCACAAACTATGCCAGCTGCTGGCAGCTCTCAGACTTGTCTCCAAGTCCCCCTCTGCAGTTTGTGTCCAGGTGACCCCCTCTTTGCCTACGGTGTAGTGTGCAAGGGTACCAACCCAGCTAGCACCTCTGCACTCGTGGACTCCAGGGCAGGTAAACCCGACCTGCTGGTGGATCTGTGACCTCAATCCCCTAGCACCTTAAGTCTTAAATGAGACCCCAAGATATGATTGCAAATACCAATATGGGGTGTGTTTCTTTATCCCTAGGAAAGCATTTACATGTGAAAAACGCATTTGTGTAACATTTTTGCTTAGCTATAAAAATTGATATCTCAAAATGTACCTATACAATTATGAAATTCTTGATGATAAAAAAATATATAAAAATACCTGTTATTGAGTCAGGGGGGGCGTGGCTTCGGAGCCGATGAAAATGGCGGGGTACTAGAAGAGCTCCAGCTCTTGGGTCCTTAAAACCCGAAATATCCATACTGCCAGCCGGTCAGTGACAGCACAAATGGTGGAGTATTGAACGGGACTATCAAGGGCTCAACCCGCAATAAATCAGACCCACAGTGGCAACAGAGGAGGCCCCGGATTGAGGATGCTCTGGCTATGGCGCAGTGATGGGTGAACAGGGCGCGGCCATTACAGCAGCGCGGAGCAGCCTCCGTGGGCGTAGATGCAGATCGGCGATCGGCCCCGGCGGGGGTGAGTTGCCCAGTAACAAGACTTAGCGGGGAGAGCAACAGCCAGACAGCCCCATGACAGAGTATGGAACACAACTCCTCCCTGTGCCCTTCTCTAAGTGGCACTGAGGCGCGATCAGGCTGGCGGCCTCGTGGAATGGCATGCAGACCCCTGCCACTCCCTACTGTGGACATCGGAACAAAAGTGAGATCAGCAGGTGATCAAGTGATACGGAGTGGTGCCCCAAAGCAGGAGGCTTGGACTGGAACATCGGTGAGGCAGGCCCTCTGCACTGTAGGTGAGGCCTGAACACATCATGAAGGGCACAACTGAAGCGAGGAGACCTGTAGGGCGTTGCATGGAATGATGAGCGGCACTTGCTGGTCACAGGGAGTCAGTCCAACTCCGCAGTCAAGATAACCGGAATAAGCAGTTCCTAGCGGACTAGAGACTCTAGTGGTTCCTGGCCTGAGGTTTTTTCCTGGAGGGGCACGAGTATATACTTGGTGAGGGAGATCAGGAAGAATAAGGCCTGAAAGGCATTGATGTGACATGTCGGGAGTGGACACCAGGGATTAATCAGGCTGAGTTGAGTTTTGAGAAACCGTGAGACGAGGAAAGCAAGGGCACTCCTGTCCAAGTGGGAGGAGTGCCAGGGGTTGCTAAATGAAAAGACCAGGTTGGCCTAGAGCATGGGGTGAGCGATCTGCTCATAATACAAGGGACATACTGGGGAAGACCACATTTGGCACTCAAATAGGAATGCAAAAGATGGATAGTAGGACACCATTGGACAGGGTACAACCCCAGTCCATAACCTCACCTGCAGGGAGAGGGTGTCTAAAGTGCGGCTCAGTGCAGACACTAAATAGGGACCCGAGTGTGGGGTATCGAAGCGGAATCCTAGAAAGAAAAGGTGAACAGGGACCGTGGTTCTGGGGACGATGGATGATACGGGTGTTAGAACTACCAAACCCTTGCTGCCCAGGCGTCCAGACACTGAGGTGAACAGGCGAATGAAGTCCAAAGAAAAGGCAAGTGCACAATCGAACAAAATGGACAAGTACGCAGTGCCGCTCCAGACTACGACACCGCAGAGCCAACTACCACATGAACACATGAATAACATGAGCCTTCCCTGAGCTTGATCATGGCAGCCATTGCTGACCTAAAGGGCACAATTGACCCTCAAATAGACACAGTAACGGTGGACTTTAACCACCTGAGCGAGGACTACCGGAAGGTGTCGGAGAAAGCAGCCGTTACTGAACAAGTAGTGGCCCAGTTACAAAAAAGTACGAAGAGTTTAGAGGAGCATGTTCAGTCCCTCACAAAACAGCAGGATGCCATGGTGGCTAAACTGGAGGACCAGGAGGGGTGGACACAAAGGAACAATATTAGAGTGATGGGACTCTGGAGGGACCTAGTGTTGACCTCTTCCTGGAGGACTTGATCCTGACTCACGTTGCACCAAAACGTCTCTCTGACTACTTCATTATTGAACGGGCACATTGGGGTCCCATTCCTAAGCCCAAACCCGGCGCTCCACCAAGGACCATCATCGTGAGAATTCTAAACTTCAGAGATAGGGATGCTATCTTACAAGCGGCTCGTCAGCACGGAGACCTGTGTCACGAGAATGCTGTGATCCGGTTTTTCCCCAACTTCACACTAAATGTGCAGCGTGACAACGTGAAAAAGGACCTACGTGCCAAAGAACTCAAGTACTCTATGATGTTTCCAGCTAAGTTGAGAGAAGAGGCCAAGGGGAAAATGTGGTTTTTCAGTTCTCTGGAGGAAGCCAGGGAATGGTTGGAGGGATGCCACAACGTGGGCCCAAGCCCTCAACAAGGAATATGGTGAGAACAATACAGGACGGCGAGGGAGGAATCGTAACACTGCCTGGAGGAGCGAGATAGAGGGTCTGGAAACTGGGACCTCGGTGCAACTTCATGTCTAGAACTGCAAAACTCAGGTCTTTCTGCTGGGGTGGCGGGGGGAGGGGTGATACTATGAACACAAACTCTCTAACATTGTGACTATAGATACACTGGTATATCACCAATACTGTTACTGGATTTAAGCATGCATACTATCTCGGAGAGGGAGCGGGATCTTGAAGAGGCTATTGCAGCCCGACACCGACCACCCTATTTTTGGTTATTTCTTCGGAATGACAGGCACTCTGCAAGTTGGGGAGGTGGGAGTGGCTATTCCCACCAGCAGCGCAGAAGGGAGGGGGGAGAAAGTATTCTGGGGCATGTTCTGTTTTGTAGGTTTTTGTTGTTTTATTGTTAGTTTCTTATTATTACATAGTCAGGGTGCTGGATTGATTCAACTTTCATGGTACATGATGGGATACTCAACGCAGGAATGGGGTCACATGAGCAGATAATGTCACAGGGAACAGGTGAGTCAGAAGCGGGGAAGCCATGGGTGGGACACCAATGGGTTAGCAGCCTAAAACTTATGTCATTCAATGTTAATGGCCTAGGGAGTCACATCAAACGAAGCATTGTACTTCAATATATACATAGACACTCACCAAGTATTGTATTACTGCAGGATACGCACCTTAAAGGCCACAGATATCGCGCACTAGATAGATACGGATATCGGCTAGTTGCCCATGCTGGCTACACGAGCGGATCAGGAGGAGGGGGAATCCTGATTAAAACAGGTCCCCCCTTAGTGATTAGAAAGATTTAGCATGATCCTCTGGAGAGGTTTGTGGCTGTTACACGGAAATGGGAAGGGCAGGCGGTTAATATTGTCTCAAGTTATACTCAGTGTGGTCTGAGGTGTTTACGGCACTAGGGACCTTGCTGGTCGCCCTTTCGCAGGGATTACTAGTGCTGGGCGGTGACATGAACTCTACCATCAACCTGGGGCTTGATAGGGAAACCACTTCTATCAGAAGAGAGGGGTAGAGCCACTTAGCACGTTTGTTGAGATAATGCCCAAAAATTCCAGGAACAAGAGCAACTCTAAATGAGGGGACGGTTGAGGAGGCCTGTACTCTGTAGGAGGCGTTCAAAACAGTTATGCAGGGATATGTTTGGGCCTGCATAGGAGGGAATAACAAAGAAAAGAGATTGCAGTGTGACAGACTGGAAGCGACAATACTGGGCATGGAGCCAAGCTATGTGGACGGTGGTAGAGCCAATAAGGAATTGGCACTCCTGTTAGAACGTAGGAGGCAGGAACTGCAAGACCTGGCAAATAATGCCACAAGAGCGGCTGCGCTGACAACACAGAGGAGAGTGTATGACCTAGGGGGCAAAGCTAACAAAATGATGGCGTGGTTGGAAAAAAAGGACAGGGATAGGAGCTGGGTGGGAGAAATATGGGGAAAAAGCGGGTGGGTGTACTCTACTGGAGAAGATGTGACACAGGCCTTTGTAAATTATTAAGTATGGGCGAATTTTGCGGATCTGCGGTACCCAAATTCACGCGAAATTGCAAAAAGAATCTTTGAATTCGCAGATTTTTGTGCGAAATCGCAGATTTTTTTGCGATTTACACCATACTTAACTGGAGTACTTTCTACTGGTTAATCAGTAAGTGCTACCTCGTTGGGTAAATGTATAGTGCTTTTCCTACACTGCAGCTACACAAAAATCCAGATGATTTGTCCCCACTGACCATGTGTGCCTGGCAGTTTGTCACCGTGCCAAAAAGCGCCGAGGTCCTTTGAGTGAGCTGTCCATCATAGTTGGGAAAGGGTGGTAAAAACATTTGATATTGCTAGTGTGTGGTGCGGGGCTTCTATGCGTGTGCACATGCCTCTTGTGTAAAGGGTCAGAGAGCGAGCAGGGCAGCAGGTGAGGAGAAAGCAGCCTCCTGGCCACAGGAACTACAAGGGGATCACACTCGAGAAACTCATGGATGCAAAGACCTCCCTCGAGTATTACAGCTAATTTTTGACGACAGATATGGGGTTAAAGCACACTTGCCCGGCCTCGACCTTGCTCACTAATGTTTTGGGCTCATTAAAAATGTTACTGAATTTGAACTTCAACTCGGGCACCAGCTATATCTGTAAGTGCTTCCTGTTGAGGTTTAATTTTTGTTACAGGAGCCTCGTGCCAGAATGAATCCTGCCCTGCATAGTTATCCACGAAGATGCCACCGTTTTGTGCAATACCTCTACTCAACTGGCTAATCAGTAAGTGCTACCTTGTTGGGTAAATGTATAGTGCTATTCCTACACTGCAGCTGCGTAAAGGGCCAGATGATTTGTCCCCAGTGACCATGTGTGCCTGTAAGTTTGCCACAGTGCCAAAAGGCACCGAGGTCCCTTGAGTGAGCTGTCCATCATGGTTGGGAAAGTGCGGGAAAAACATTTGTTACTGCTAGTGTGTGGTGCCGGGCTTCTATGCGTGTGCACATGCCTCTTGTGTAAAGGGTCAGAGAGCGAGCAGGGCAGCAGGTGAGGAGAAAGCAGCCTCCTGGCCACAGGAACTACAAGGGAATCGCACTCGAGAAACTCATGGATGCAAAAACCTCCCTCAAGTATTACAGCAAATTTTCGACGGCAGATATGGGGTTAAAGCACACTTGCCAGGCCTCCACCGTGCTCACTAATGTTTTGGGCTCATTAAAACGTTACAGAATTTGTGCTTCAACTCGGGGACCTGCTTTATTCATCTGTAAGTGCTTCCTGTTGAGGTTTAATTTTTGTGACAGGAGCCTCGTCCCATACTTTTAACTATTCTCTGACCCTGCTTCGAGGGTCAGAGCAGGGTCAGAGAATAGTTGCAAGTAGGAAACAAGGCGCCGCTCAGGAAGCACTTACAGCGTTACAGCAGGTGCCCAGGTTGAAGTTAATTTCTTTGTAACCATTTTGCAATAGTTACGAAGAAATTAGCTTCAACTTGGGCACTTGCTGTAACCCTGTAAATGCTTCCTGGAAAAAATTGGTCCCGCTCGCAGATTCGCGGATTTTCCCGCAACTTCGCGAGATTCGCGGATTGCGAAATTGCGGAAAATCCGCAAATTCCACGAGCAGAACACATTTTTGGCCCATACTTACAAATTATTTTGAAGAACTATATGAGTCCAACCCAGTTAGGCCAGCCACAGACTGCAGCAAAGTGCTGGAGGAAATTAGACCACCAGTGTAGTCAGAGGAAGATAGAGAGAGTATTGAGAAAGACATAACGACTGAGGAAATAGTGGGCTCCATACAGGATTTATAGGCAGGGAAGGCACCAGGGCCAAATGGTTTGCCAGTGGAGCTCTTCAAATGCACGGCAAGTACAGTGGCCCCATATCTCTTAGGTATGTTCAATGAAGTGAGAGAGCGGGGCTGTTTACCAGTCGATCAGCAGACTTCAACCATTGTTGTAATCCCCAAGCCGGGTGACCAGTGTAGTTTGTATCAACCAATATCCTTGTTAAACATGGAAGTCAAAATACTGGCAAAAGTCTTGGTGAATTGACGCCTGGCACCAATCTCGACCCTAATACACTTGGACCAGTAAGGCTCTATGGCCCTCCAAAGAACTAGGCTTAACCTTCAACAGCTATATGAGGTGATAAACCTGGTAAAGACCAATCCAGGAGTGGAGGCATCGCTCCTGTCCCTCGACGCCCGCATGGCATTTGACATTATAGAATGGCACTACCTGTTTGAGGTCCTGAAGCGGTTTGGTTTCGACTCACAATTCCAGTCATGGATTGGGTTGCTCTATACACATCCCCTGGCTAGGGGTCAAGTTAATGTTTCAGTGTCCCGCTCTTTTGCTCTCCATAAGGGTACAAGACAGGGGTGCCCTCTTTCATCAATAAGTTTCACATTGGCACTCGAGCCGCTAGCGGCATGGGTGAGGGGGGACTCGGTGATATCGGGCATCTATGGGGTAGGGGACTGGGAGGAGAGGATTTTGCTATACGCGGACGATCTACTTCTGTATGCGACAAGACCACTGTTTATAATAAACCGGCTGCTGCAGATTTTTACACTTTTTGAAGGGTATTCAGGATACCAGATTAACTGGGATAAATTACTTTTAAACATGCTGTCCACTGGACCACCTCCACTACTCGGCACAGGAACTAAGTTGAAGGTTAAGGATATCTTTAACCCCTTGGGTGCTCATGACGGCTCCACGCCGTCATGAGTCACGGTAGGCGTGTGCTCATGACGGCGTGGAGCCGTCATGCCGCTGCCGCTCCGCCTACGTGGCACTAATTCCCCACCTGTGCAGGTGAATTAATGAGTGGGTGGGGTCATGATGGCACCACGCCGTCATGTGCACACGCCGCCCGTGACTCATGACGACGTGGAGCTGTCATGAGCACCGAAGCACCGCGCTCACCCCTTAGACCCCTGTGCTGTGGCAGAATTTGCGGTGCAGGGAAGGGGTTAAATATATGGGTATACAGATAGCCAAAACCCATGCAGAATTTCTAGTGGGCAATCTACAACCACTCCTTATCATAAAAGAGGGAGAAGGAAAAGATATGTAATCCATCCAGTTTCCTTGAAATATATATTCTCAAATCAATTAGGGGGAGGAAGCATCACTTGTCCTGCTAACCTGGATTTAACAGGTAAGTGGGATGTCCCTTGGTAAAAACCCTCATACACGTGAGTTTGTGTTGTCTGGCGGTATATCTTGGTTCTCCGCTGTTATTACTCTTGTGTCTACATAATCACAGGGTTAGTAGGTATGCCTGATTTTTCTGTGTTTTTCGATTTTTTTTTGTGTAAAATTTTGTGTTTTTCGATTTTTGACCTGTTGTTGGGGCCTTGACCAGGGGTAGTGAGTGGTGCATGGGGCCTAGTCTTTCTGTGGGCTGTCTTGAATTTAAACATCATGGATGGAATGGGATTGTGCTGATTTTGCAGTGTTTTTCGATTTTTGGGGGTGTTCATGGGGAGGGACATGCCATGTGGCTGGTGGCCATTTTGAGTGCAGCTACAGGCACTGGCCATGTGCTGGCAGGCAAGTGGCCATTTTGAATGCAGGCTTTGTTGTTAGGCCTCCAACCATTTTGCCTACTTTTCAACCTTTATTTATGCCAGGGGTAGTGAGTCTTGCATGGGCCTAGTATTTCTGTGGGTTGTCTTGAATTTAAACATCATGGAGGCCATAGATGAATTGGGATTGTGCTGATTTTTCTGTGTTTTTCGATTTTTTTTTGTGTAAAATTTTGTGTTTTTCGATTTTTGACCTGTTGTTGGGGCCTTGACCAGGGGTAGTGAGTGGTGCATGGGGCCTAGTCTTTCTGTGGGCTGTCTTGAATTTAAACATCATGGATGGAATGGGATTGTGCTGATTTTGCAGTGTTTTTCGATTTTTGGGGGTGTTCATGGGGAGGGACATGCCATGTGGCTGGTGGCCATTTTGAGTGCAGCTACAGGCACTGGCCATGTGCTGGCAGGCAAGTGGCCATTTTGAATGCAGGCTTTGTTGTTAGGCCTCCAACCATTTTGCCTACTTTTCAACCTTTATTTATGCCAGGGGTAGTGAGTCTTGCATGGGCCTAGTATTTCTGTGGGTTGTCTTGAATTTAAACATCATGGAGGCCATAGATGAATTGGGATTGTGCTGATTTTTCTGTGTTTTTCGAATTTTTTTTTTTGTACAATTTTGTGTTTTTCGATTTTTGACCTGTTGTTGGGGCCTTTTCACCAGGGGTATTTGAGTCTAGCATGGGCCTAGTCTTTCTGTGGGCTGTCTTGAATTTAAACATCATGGAGGCCATGGATGGAATAGGATTGTGCTGATTTAGCAGTGTTTTTCGATTTTTGGGGGTGTTCATGGGGAGGGACATGCCATGAGGCTGGTGGCCATTTTGAGTGCAGCTACAGGCACTGGCCATGTGCTTGGCAGGCAAGTGGCCATTTTGAATGCAGGCTTTGTTGTTAGGCCTCCAACCATTTTGCCTACTTTTCAACCTTTATTTATGCCCAGGGGTAGTGAGTCTTGCATGGGCCTAGTCTTTCTGTGGGTTGTCTTGAATTTAAACATTATGGAGGGCATGGATGGATTGGGATTGTGCTGATTTTGCAGTGTTTTTCGATTTTTTTGTGCTCTATAACTGAACTGATGTTCCTCTGTCTTCCATTTTTTTTAGGTGCACAAGACTCAAGAGAACCACCAGTGCCAGGAAGAAGTCCTGCAGCGGTGTGTGTGTGCAGCATAACGTCACGCGACGTCACGTCTGGCCTCAGACAACTCTACAATTCGTGCAACTGCGGCCTGCTGTCTGACCTGCTCTGAAGAAGATGGCCCCGCCCCCAAAGAAAGTTCTCCGTAGCTCCTCTAGCAAGAAAGTTGCTAGTAAGGAGCAGAAGAAGCAAGTTACCAAGGAGGCTGGTGTGTCACCCGCCACTTTTTTTGGGAGCAAAAGAAAAAGTACGCCTGCAGCAGCAGGATCTGCTGGGGACCAACCTGAGAGCAGCACCCCTGCTCCATTGGGTTCAGTGCCTCCACCACCACGCCAACTTAAGTCAAAGCCCTTGAGTGCTTCAGAGGCAGTCAGTGTACTTCTCCAATCACCATCGACCAGTGATGTTGGCTCATCGCAAGAAAGTAGCAGCAATGTCCCTGAATCAACACAGGTTGTTGTAACTCATCTGACAAGTGTTGAACAACCACAGCCGCAACAACAACACCATGTGCAAGTACACGCCCAAGTACATGTGGAAGGAGAGGCAGCAAAAGGAGATGCGCAAGCAAAGGTGCATGGACGTTCACAAGTGCCCACAATAGTTGTTCCTCCCGAAGTAGGGGCACATTTGGAAATCGACAATGAAGCTGAGGTATCATTGGAAGCCACTCCTCCTGATGATCATTCATTGTCTTCCACATCCCTAGCAAGGAAAAGATCAAGGGGGGTGTCTACATCTTCTTCAAGCCCACCTCGTTCTGGTGCAAGTGATCTGTCTTGGGAACCACGACAACTGCGGTCTGACAGTGAGGCAGAGGCACACCATGATCTGCCACCGGTACCTAAGCGTAAAAGGAAGGTCGTCCAAAAACTCAAACCTATGGAGTGTGATGAGGCTCAACAAGAAGTGACAGATACTGCTGGTGATGAAGCCTCTCACGATGACGACGAGGCAGTCATCACAAAGGTCACTGCAGCCCCACCGGGCATGCAGCAAAGAGACATTTTGACCCTATCCCGAGAAGCTGCTGAGCGTGATGATGATGTCGGCGAGGAGGCAATGGAAATGGAATCATTAGATTTGGAGTTAAGTAGTACACCAAAACCTACCGCTTCCATATTTCTTCCTCGCAAGAAGGTACCCACCTCGTCCTCGACCTCAATTCGTGGTGGTGAAAGTGCAAAACGTACTGAAGTTCGGCAATCCACATCCTCCACTTCATCTGTCATTAGCAGCAGGACCACCACCACCAGTATCGACGCCTCCTCCGGCGGCGGCCCCCGAAGACATTTCAAGTCTCCAGTTTGGGACTTCTTTAGTGTTTGCCCAAAAAAGGCAAACGTAGCCATTTGTAGCCTTTGTAAGCTTCGATATAGTCGTGGTAAGCTTGGTTCTAACTATGGTACCGGAGGCCAGAGAGGTCATCTTGAGAGAAGGCACCCTCTCGAATGGTTTCCGCACCTAGAGGCGGTCAAGAAAGCCGGAATTGCACGTAATGAAAACGTTGATTTGTCATCTGCTGATGACGAGGAGGTAGAAGAAGACGATCCAAACACTTCACTTACACCCAGTTCCCATGTCAGCAGCACACCCCATGGGAGCCACACTAAGAGTGTGGGAGAGAGTGAGACATCAATGCGGAAAAGTTCATCAGCGAGCGTAACTGGGTCGAAGAGATCATCATCCCGTAAATCATTGGTCCAGGGCAACATTAAAAAGATGTTGTTTACAGAAGCGCAATATGAACGCAACCACCCAATGACCCGTCTGTATAACACTAAGCTGGCTAAAATGCTAGCTCTGGACCTTCTCCCTTTTTCTTTTGTCGAAGGGGTTGGTTTTCTAGAATTAGTGGCAGTGCTCTGCCCTAAATGGAAGGTTCCTAGCCGGTTCTATTTTGCCCGAGTTGCGGTTCCAGCACTACATGAAGATGTTCTGAAGGCGATTGGGGCAGCTTTGCAGAAGAGTGCTGTTCACACTATACATCTGACAACAGACATGTGGACCAGTGGCGCAGGCGCTGATTACATGTGCATCACTGCACACTGGGTCTCTTTTTCAGGGGCTAAAGCAAAGCTAAACTCAGGTGTTGACACTAACACTGTTTTTAAAGGTGCTCGGAAACATGCAACACTAGCCATGTTTGGTTTGGAGAAACGTCACACAGCAGAAAACATTTTGGATGTCTTTAACACAAAGGTCCTTAACTGTCTGTCCCCACTAAAACGCAAGGTTGGTTATGTTTCCACGGACAATGGCTCCAATATAGTTAAGGCCATGAGGGACGGTTACTATTTCAGAGTGCCGTGTTTGGCGCACTGTATAAACCTGGTTGTCCAAAAATTCTTGGGTAATAAAGACAGTGCAGCGTGCAGTGTATTGGAGAACTGCCGAAAAATTTGCAAGCATTTCAGGCATTCTTTTAAGGCCCGCAAGCAGCTGAGGAGCATGCTATATCAATGTCAAATGCCAGTGAAAGCACTCATCCAGGAGGTGGTAACACGTTGGAACTCAACCTTCTACATGCTTGAGCGTCTGTATGAGCAGTATACGCAACTCGATCAATATTTCTTGAAAGAGGGTATAGAGGAGCTGAGGATGGGTGGGCCGCAATGGAACATAGTTGAAAGCCTAACACGCATGCTTCGTCCTTTTGAGGTCTTCACGCGTGCAGTCAGCAAGGAGGACTCTAATTTGGGAAAAGCTATCCCATTGTTGTACATGCTGGAGGACCAACTGAAGGAGGTGTGTTCTGTGTTTCGAAAAGATGACAAAAAGAAAGGCTCTTCTTTGCTTCTGGCTGAGCAATTATTAGAGCTCCTACAAGGTGATGAACGTCTTCAAAAGATCCACTCAGAACAGCATTACATTTGTGCTACTATTCTGGATCCACGCTACAAAAAGGCGCTGGCAGGCAGAGCATTCTTTGCTTTTGCTGATGAAGATGTTACAAAGTACAAACGTTGGCTAGCCTTGTCAGCCAAGAAGTTTGAAACAGAACGGCTGGAAATTGAAGGAAATGGCAGTACATCAGCAGGCCATCCCCAGTCAAAACAATCCACTTCTGCACCTGTGGCTGTGGCACAAGTGACCTCTCAGCCGTTAAAGACACCGGCAACCGCATCATCTGCACGAAAGACAGCAGAAACATTGGAGGCTGAAGAGGATTGGCTAGCTCTGCGTGGGTTTGGTTCTCAAAAGGCCAGAGGCACAGCAAGAGCTACGCAAAGTGGAGGAACCTTGGAGGAGGACCTTGAGTCGATGGTGAAGGACTATCTGAATGACTCCACAGAGGTCTATGTTAATTCTGACCCATTGGCGTATTGGCATGGGAAAAAAGAATTGTGGCCACAGCTCACCAACCTGGCTTTAAACTACTTGTCTTGCCCACTCGCAAGTGTGTCTTCTGAACGGGTTTTCAGTGCGGCTGGTGGGATTGTAACTCCCAAACGGAGCCGCCTCTCGCCCAAAAATGTGGAGAGGTTAACAATGATCAAGATGAATCAGCACCTCATACCACCAGATATAAGAGTACGAGAGAGCGTGCCGGATGAAGAGGAGGTGGCCAGCACCATAGATGAGGGAATTTCTACTCTGTCAGGTGGCACTGACCTCACCCGGGCTGAATTCGCAGAGTATGATGACGAAGCCTTATTCTTATTCCTGGACCGTGATTCCGACTTCGAGCCCTGAAAATGAGACAACGAATCAATAACTTTCTTTTTCATCCTTATTCACTTTTATTCCTGTGTGTCTGTCTTTCTTTGTTGTGCACAGTTAATATAATTCAAACTTTAATCAGATTATCACAAAGACAAGCCCATCAGCAGAACTGTCTTCACTTGTTTGCTAATTTATTTGAAGGTGCCGCAGTCTGCATTCCTCAGGTTCACAAGTTCAGAAGAACATGCTCCTCTATCCTCCTCCTCCAGACTCCTATTTCCATCAAAGCAGAGGGCTGGTTTACGCCCAATGAAGAAAGACTCAGCACTTGTGGGGGTGTTGTTCTACCTCTTTGCAGGTGAGTTGACGGGTCTGGGGCCATTGCTGGGAAGCACTAAAAGTGGTTTGTGCCAAATCCGAGGCGGAAATTTTTTTGTGTTTTTGATGACTTGCTTGCCTTTGAGGTGCTCTTAGGGGGGGTTCCGTCTGTTTGTGGGTGAGTTTCATGGTCTGAGAGCATTGCTGGGACACTCTAATCTTGATTGCATTTGCTTTTCAGGAAATCCGTCGTGCCAACCCCGACTTATGGCCTAGCTACGCAGCGCGTTTGGACCGAAGGCCCAGAAATATTGCAAGTATGAGATTTTGCTTTTGGCCTGTTTGGGGGTGTTATGCTTCTTGGCGGGTGGGTTGCCGGGTCTTGGGGCATTCCTGGGAAGGTCTAATACCGGGTAGAAGTGGTTGGGACAAAATCCAGGCCGATTTTTTTTTGGGCTATTTCAGACATTTTGCTCTATGTAGCGTTTTCGGGGGCCTGTTTGGGGGGCTTGCTGGTGTTTGCGGGTGAGTTTCGTGGTCTGGGAGCACTGCTGGGACACTCTAATCTTGATTGCATTTGCTTTTCAGGAAATCCGTCGTGCCAACCCCGACTTATGGCCTAGCTACGCAGCGCGTTTGGACCGAAGGCCCAGAAATATTGCAAGTATGAGATTTTGCTTTTGGCCTGTTTGGGGGTGTTATGCTTCTTGGCGGGTGGGTTGCCGGGTCTTGGGGCATTCCTGGGAAGGTCTAATACCGGGTAGAAGTGGTTGGGACAAAATCCAGGCCGATTTTTTTTTGGGCTATTTCAGACATTTTGCTCTATGTAGCGTTTTCGGGGGCCTGTTTGGGGGGCTTGCTGGTGTTTGCGGGTGAGTTTCGTGGTCTGGGAGCACTGCTGGGACACTCTAATCTTGATTGCATTTGCTTTTCAGGAAATCCGTCGTGCCAACCCCGACTTATGGCCTAGCTACGCAGCGCGTTTGGACCGAAGGCCCAGAAATATTGCAAGTATGAGATTTTGCTTTTGGCCTGTTTGGGGGTGTTATGCTTCTTGGCGGGTGGGTTGCCGGGTCTTGGGGCATTCCTGGGAAGGTCTAATACCGGGTAGAAGTGGTTGGGACAAAATCCAGGCCGATTTTTTTTTGGGCTATTTCAGACATTTTGCTCTATGTAGCGTTTTCGGGGGCCTGTTTGGGGGGCTTGCTGGTGTTTGCGGGTGAGTTTCGTGGTCTGGGAGCACTGCTGGGACACTCTAATCTTGATTGCATTTGCTTTTCAGGAAATCCGTCGTGCCAACCCCGACTTATGGCCTAGCTACGCAGCGCGTTTGGACCGAAGGCCCAGAAATATTGCAAGTATGAGATTTTGCTTTTGGCCTGTTTGGGGGTGTTATGCTTCTTGGCGGGTGGGTTGCCGGGTCTTGGGGCATTCCTGGGAAGGTCTAATACCGGGTAGAAGTGGTTGGGACAAAATCCAGGCCGATTTTTTTTTGGGCTATTTCAGACATTTTGCTCTATGTAGCGTTTTCGGGGGCCTGTTTGGGGGGCTTGCTGGTGTTTGCGGGTGAGTTTCGTGGTCTGGGAGCACTGCTGGGACACTCTAATCTTGATTGCATTTGCTTTTCAGGAAATCCGTCGTGCCAACCCCGACTTATGGCCTAGCTACGCAGCGCGTTTGGACCGAAGGCCCAGAAATATTGCAAGTATGAGATTTTGCTTTTGGCCTGTTTGGGGGTGTTATGCTTCTTGGCGGGTGGGTTGCCGGGTCTTGGGGCATTCCTGGGAAGGTCTAATACCGGGTAGAAGTGGTTGGGACAAAATCCAGGCCGATTTTTTTTTTGGGCTATTTCAGACATTTTGCTCTATGTAGCGTTTTCGGGGGCCTGTTTGGGGGCTTGCTGGTGTTTGCGGGTGAGTTTCGTGGTCTGGGAGCACTGCTGGCTATATATACTTTACTTTGCAAGAGTTTGAAGCAAATCCATGGTGGCTGAGGGACTTAGGGCCTAGCTGCAGAGCGCGCGCGGAGTGATTTGGGAAATTTGTGAAAAAGTGACTAAGTCCCCATTTTTGTACTTTTGCTCTTTGGCTGTTTGGGGGTCTTCTACTCGTTTTCTCCTGGGTTGACGGCTCTGGGGCCATTGCTGGGAAGCTCTAATACCGGATAAAAGTGTTTTGGACCAAATCCCAGGCGGAATTTTTTTGTGTTTTTGATGACTTGCTTGCCTTTGAGGTGCTCTTAGGGGGGTTCCGTCTGTTTGCGGGTGAGTTTCGTGGTCTGGGAGCACTGCTGGGACACTCTAATCTTGATTGCATTTGCTTTTCAGGAAATCCGTCGTGCCAACCCCGACTTATGGCCTAGCTACGCAGCGCGTTTGGACCGAAGGCCCAGAAATATTGCAAGTATGAGATTTTGCTTTTGGCCTGTTTGGGGGTGTTATGCTTCTTGGCGGGTGGGTTGCCGGGTCTTGGGGCATTCCTGGGAAGGTCTAATACCGGGTAGAAGTGGTTGGGACAAAATCCAGGCCGATTTTTTTTTGGCTATTTCAGACATTTTGCTCTATGTAGCGTTTTCGGGGGCCTGTTTGGGGGGCTTGCTGGTGTTTGCGGGTGAGTTTCGTGGTCTGGGGAGCACTGCTGGGACACTCTAATCTTGATTGCATTTGCTTTTCAGGAAATCCGTCGTGCCAACCCCGACTTATGGCCTAGCTACGCAGCGCGTTTGGACCGAAGGCCCAGAAATATTGCAAGTATGAGATTTTGCTTTTGGCCTGTTTGGGGGTGTTATGCTTCTTGGCGGGTGGGTTGCCGGGTCTTGGGGCATTCCTGGGAAGGTCTAATACCGGGTAGAAGTGGTTGGGACAAATCCAGGCCGATTTTTTTTTGGGCTATTTCAGACATTTTGCTCTATGTAGCGTTTTCGGGGGCCTGTTTGGGGGGCTTGCTGGTGTTTGCGGGTGAGTTTCGTGGTCTGGGAGCACTGCTGGGACACTCTAATCTTGATTGCATTTGCTTTTCAGGAAATCCGTCGTGCCAACCCCGACTTATGGCCTAGCTACGCAGCGCGTTTGGACCGAAGGCCCAGAAATATTGCAAGTATGAGATTTTGCTTTTGGCCTGTTTGGGGGTGTTATGCTTCTTGGCGGGTGGGTTGCCGGGTCTTGGGGCATTCCTGGGAAGGTCTAATACCGGGTAGAAGTGGTTGGGACAAAATCCAGGCCGATTTTTTTTTTGGGCTATTTCAGACATTTTGCTCTATGTAGCGTTTTCGGGGCCTGTTTGGGGGGCTTGCTGGTGTTTGCGGGTGAGTTTCGTGGTCTGGGAGCACTGCTGGCTATATATACTTTACTTTGCAAGAGGTTTGGAAGCAAATCCATGGTGGCTGAGGGGACTTAGGGCCTAGCTGCAGAGCGCGCGCGGAGTGATTTGGGAAATTTGTGAAAAAGTGACTAAGTCCCCATTTTTGTACTTTTGCTCTTTGGCTGTTTGGGGGTCTTCTACTCGTTTTCTCCTGGGTTGACGGCTCTGGGGCCATTGCTGGGAAGCTCTAATACCGGATAAAAGTGTTTGGACCAAATCCCAGGCGGAATTTTTTTGTGTTTTTGATGACTTGCTTGCCTTTGAGGTGCTCTTAGGGGGGGTTCCGTCTGTTTGCGGGTGAGTTTCGTGGTCTGGGAGCACTGCTGGGACACTCTAATCTTGATTGCATTTGCTTTTCAGGAAATCCGTCGTGCCAACCCCGACTTATGGCCTAGCTACGCAGCGCGTTTGGACCGAAGGCCCAGAAATATTGCAAGTATGAGATTTTCTTTTGGCCTGTTTGGGGGTGTTATGCTTCTTGGCGGGTGGGTTGCCGGGTCTTGGGGCATTCCTGGGAAGGTCTAATACCGGGTAGAAGTGGTTGGGACAAAATCCGCGCGGAAAAGCCTTTAGTTTTGGCACTTTTTGTAACTTAGGGTTCGTTAGGGTTAGCCCTAGCACCAGGATTGCATGTGTATCGGGGTGTTCTAGATTTTTCAAACTGAGTTCTGGGGTCTTAGAGCACTCGTGAGAATGTGTAATTTTGGTTGCAAGTCATTTGAAGAAAATCCATGGTGGGAAAGGGGGGATTTGGCATAGTTAAAGAAAGCCTTTGCCACTATTCTTAACTTAGGGTTCGTTAGGGTTAGCAGTATTTCTATTGCATGTGTTTGAGTGGGGGGGATTTCGAGTCTTGGAGCGATGCTGGCTATGGCTACTTTTGCTTGGTTGCTTGCAAGTGGTTTGAATACAATCCACGGGGGGTAATGGGTAATTAGGGTACTTCGGCCTACTTTTACTTTCAAAGTAAGTTTTGTCTCCAGTTTTCTGCTAGGCCTCGTTTTTTGGGTGGGAGCACTGCTAGGAAGATCTATTTTTGTTCTAAAACACAGTTTACAGTACACCTAGCTTGAGGGGCAAGATCCGCTACATTAATTTGCCCATACTTACTTATCCTTCAAAAGGTGACTCAGAGTACGCACTTTCAAAAACATTGTACTGTCTGTCTACTAGGAAAAACAAATTGTGACTTTTTGCACTCCACAGCCTACATACCTTATATTTATTTATCAGTGGTGTTGTAATATTATATCACTTCCTGTTTTTCGTTGAATAATTACAGGCCGGGTTTCAGTCTCTGCAATGGGGAAAAAAGGATGGAGTCAGGCTTCACAGTAGCGAGCCACAATTCAGCATCAGGCAGGCAGTGGACAGGGTGTCTTCTGGTGACCAACATCGGTGGACGAAGCGTCGGCTGCAATGGAGGAGTGCCGCTAATAGGAGGATTTTTTTTCTGCGGGCAACTTACTTACCACTTCCAACAGGACCACTACAACCACACATAGATACAGTATCCTTGCCTTTTTCTCTGACTGTGACTGCATTTCTTTGCTCTCTCTCGGCTTCTACATTGATCCCTTAACACATCACTTAGTCCACTCCACTATCTGCACCACACATAGTCATTTGTAAGTGCTCCTACGTAATTCGCAAGTCGCAGCACGCCCCAGGCCGTAGAGGACTGGGATGGCCCCAATGATGAAGCATGTCACCAAGGGGCAACCCTGGTGAGTGAGGGGACACCTAGAAAAAAAGCAATTTCTCCTTTTCTATCTACTATACCTTCTGTCAGGTTACGCAGCCCCTAAGCGCCTACCGTACTATGAAACTACATTTCCCATGAGTAGGCGGGAGACTTGCAGACTATTTAGTGAGACTATATGAGAGTACCCTTGTATGTTAGGACATCACTTCACTGATGCCTGTCTTGTCTTCTCTTACAGGTATCCTTTCCCTGCTGACCCTACCTTTACCCATCCCACATTTTTTATTTTAGTTTGTTATTTTTCTCCCTCGCCTAATGCCTCGAACACCCTGTGTTTACACTTCTGGGTGTTGGTGACATTTGGAGGTGGAACCATATTTGCATCGACTGGATCACGGGGAGTAAACGTGACACCTTCCAGACCAACCCCATTGAGTGTTGTTGTGAATGGATTTATAGTGACCAGCAAGGCTCTCGGGTATCTGGCTACAGAGACCTTATGTTGAATATAGTTATCAATAATTCCACACAGGCCCTGTGCCCTGTACTGTCGCATTCTTTCTTTCCACAGTTGTCGATGATATATTCTTACTCTGCTTGACAAAGAACCATTGCTAATGTGAAAGAACTTCAACCGAATTAGTAGTTATACTTTACCATTTGTTAGGCTACAATGTGGCACTGCTCTACTGTACTTCTGTCACCTGCTATATTCTCAGTTGTACCGTTGAATTGCTCAGGAGGACAAACCAGATTTCATTTTCTTTTTTTTCATAGGCATGCAACTGCCACTGTGGCACACCACTACTACCACCGCTATGAGGAAATTTTATCCGACCAAGATTGCCAACGTTATTCGGTGTTTCCCGTGGAGCCAGCCCTGGGCCTAGCCCTACTTTCAAACACAAATTACAGGTAAGATAAGCGTTTGGTGGTTTGGGGGTATAATGGAGTATTAGTACGAGAGACGAGAGCCTGAAGGTAGTACTACTAAAGTCCTAGGACTCTTGGATTCACTTCACTTAGTCTGTGAGAGGCACTTAGTGTTGAAAACATTTGGGCATTTACACTTAAAGGAAGAAAATGGAACTAAACTTTCAGGAAAACAGTCAACGTTAAACCCCCACCCACCAGGCAAGCAGTAAAAAACAGGTATGCTCAGATAAAGTTTGAAAAAGTATATTTATATCCCTAACAAAATAATCTCCCGCAAGACCCTCCCTAACCCCAACGATTGTCCTTCAAAAGTCCCCAAAAACCCAACTCCCAATTCCCACCCCCCAAAAGTCTCTAAAAAAGGGGCAAGGGACACTAGGGGTGGATGCTGTTCACTTTTTGGGCCAGGGCATCATGCTCCTCGCGGAGCAAGGCGAGCTCCTGCTGAAGGCGGGACACCATCAGGGTGGTGCGGCGCAGGCGTGCCTTCACTGCCTTGCAGGTGCAAGGCCTGTGAGAAGCAGCTGTTGGCCTTGCTGCTCGGCGGTGGCGTTTGCCTTTGGCAGCCCGGCTCAGTCTCGGTGGACCACTGTGCTGGGTCACGGTGGCAGCCGGTGAGGCCACGGAGGACGGACGTTGTCGTTGTTGTCGACCGCACACTTTCCACGTCCTCCAGGGCCACCAGCCGCCGATATTCCGCAACAGTGGCCTCGATTCTCCGTTGCCGGGCCGCTCTAGCCAGCTCCTTCCTCCTTGTTCGTTTGGAAGGAGAACCTATATGAAGAAAGAAAGACATAGTCTGTAACCAATGCTCTTTAAGATTAACTCAATCATTCAGCAGAAATGTGTGCTGCAGTACAACTAGCAACTTGCAAGCGCATTACATAACTATTGAGGCCAGTATCTATCTAACCTCACACTTCTTCATCCTTGCTCTAACATTAGTGGGAGTTTAAGGAACAAATTCTATGAGCACTGTGGACTTCCATTGGAGTCGACTATGAAAGTACACCAGTCTTATTCTTCTTCTTGTCTCTTGTTTTGGAAAATTGGTACGTTATTTTCTGCAAGCCGGCATAATGCCAGCGCGGTAAACTTGCACCCGAGAAAAAGAGACGCACGCCATGAGGAGTGACCTAGACTTGCGTTGCCGTTGCGTTACTGTACCCGTCCAGTACATGCAGGTGGTGAATCTCTTACTTTTCTATTACGGGTGGCACTGAGAATACTCTGTTACAACTCAAGGGCTACTGCTTAATTAATTTAACTTTCACCCTACAGTGGAAATGAGTACTAGAAATGGAAAATTGAAGAAGATAAATAATCTGATTATCTATCACTTCACATGGGATGTTTTTGCTTATATATGGGATGACTTTAGGTGCTTTGCTTTTTATTGAGTGACAGGCAGTGATACATCCACACATGAATGACTGAGTACTACTAAACTTATTAAGAGAGGTAGGGAGTGGCCACCATAATAACCGGATCTATGCAGTGCTTGCAATACAAACTACTGCTACTATTTATGGTAGTATTTGGACAAAATTAAAAGTTCTTTTCCTTGCCTTTCCTACACTGGAACGGACGTGCGGGTGCAGTGTTAGTGTTACATGCTCTTCAAAGTTACACTTACTTCATCCACTGACCGTCTACTCTCTCTAGATCATGGGTACTCACAAACTTTCTCTCAGGGGCTACATTTACAGTGTAGTTTGGGGCCGAGGGCCGCACTGGTGGGGGCGGAGTCAGAGGGGGCGGGGCTAAAGCAAAACGATAACTTGTGACCATGAGGTTGCACACAGGTCCCTGCAGCAGATGCCCTCATCCACTGAGCCACCAGACCCAGCATTTACATACATCTCTCTCCCTCCTGCTGTCCCTCCTGCCCTCCCTCCATCTCTCTCTCCCTCCTGCCCTCCCTCTCCCTCTGTCATCTCACTGTGTGTGTGTCTATCTGTGTCAGCCTTCAGCCCGGGTTGAGACCGCTTCCTCAACGCGCACACACAGACAACAACACCAAAGTACTTAACAGGTCTTTAAAAGACCATTAACATATTATTGAGGCTTTG